>NC_141695.1:342204669-347502169 GCF_964263255.1 Lissotriton vulgaris | reverse complement strand
TCGGTACTGTATTCATGAATTATTCACAAAAATATTAACTAAAAGACTCTCATTTTTTGTTGAATTGAATACGAGACAAAAAGGCTTCATGAAGGTGAGAGGTTGTCTCGAGAATCTGACTCTCCTGCAAAATATCATAAAAGGGGCACAAAAAACAGTCACTCATTAGCAGTTGTGTTCATTGATATATCGAAAGCCTTCGACTCTGTCAGCCATGGTCACAATATACAGAGTCTCGCAAGGCAAAGAGTTCCATCGTACATCAGAGACATAATAAAAGACTTTTACACTGACTCATTTAACATTGCCATGGATCCTCTGATCTGTGATCTTCAGAAAAATGGCAAGGGCTTCACATTTGGTTCAGATGGTCTTATTGAGCAAATCACTGTTCTCGCCTTTGACGATGACATCGCAATACTCAGCAGTACCTGGGAAGGAATGAGTACAAATCTGAAAATCATTGAAAAGTGCACTTAGTGCACTGCATGTTCGTGGGGTACCCGGTGCTAAATCATTCGTAGATTACCTGATTCTGGGTCAGGGTTTCGTAAGTAGCAGAGCAGCTACCGCGCTATGATCTATTGAAAGTCTTCCTCTGAACCAAGCTTTTGTTTCTCCGTGTAGGGCTCGGAAGCTGGGACAGGGCCCGGGGCTTTAGCTCCATCCGGCAGGCCCCGGGGTGCATGAGCCCCCGTACTACAAGCCATCAGAGGGTCCGGGCGCTGGGGACGGGGGTCCACTGTGTCCCAGCGAGGCTCTAAGCTGGGAACAGCACAGGGCTTGAACTCCATCCGGCAGGCCCCGGGGTGCATGAGCCCCCGCCCTGCAAGCCATCAGAGGGTCCAGGCGCTGGGAACCGGGGTCCACCGGGGCCCGGGGAGGCTCTCCACAGCCTGGCTAGGGCTTGGAAGCTGGGCCCGGGCTTGAGCTCCATCTGGCAGGCCCCGGGGTGCATGAGCCCCCCCCCCATCCTGCAAGCAATCAGAGGGTCCGGGCGCTGGGGACGGGGGTCCACCGGGGCCCGGGGAGGCTCTCCCTGGCCTGGCTATGGCTCGGAAGCTGGGACATGTCCGGGGCTTGAGCTCTGTCCGGCAGGCCCCGGGGTGCTTGAGCCCCCGTCCTGCAAGCCATCAGAGGGTCCGGATGCTGGGGACGGGGTCCACCGGGTCCTGGGGTGGCTCTCCCCAGCCTGGCTAGTGTTCAGAAGCTGAGACTGGGCCCGGGCCCAGGTTTTGAGCTCCGTCCAGCGGGCCCCGTAGTGCGTGAGCCCCCCTGTCCTGCAAGCCATCAGAGGGTCCGGGCGCTGGAGACAGGGGTCCACTGGGGCCTGAGGAGGCTCTCCCGGGCCTGGCTAAGCTGGGACCGGGCCCAGGGCTTGAGCTCCGTCCAGCGGGCCCAGGGGTGCGTGAGCCCCCCTTCCTGCAAGCCAGCCAAGGGTCCGGGCGCTGGTGACAGGGGTCCGCTGGGCCCTGGGGAGGTTCTCCCCGGCCTGGCGAGGGTTCAGAAGCTGGGACCAGGCCCGGGGCTCGTGCTGCGTCCAGCGGGCCCCGGGGTGAGGGACCCCCGTCCTACAAGCCAGTCGACGGTTCGGACGCTGGGGGCGGGGATCCACTGGGGCCCGGGCAGGCTCTCCCCGGCCTGGCTACTTTCAGAAACAGGGACTGGTCCAGGGAGCAGGGGTGGCTGGCTTCATCCAGCCACCCCTGTTTTCTGCCCACCCGTACTGCTGACTTACATTACAGTATTGAACAGTCTGTACACAAACGATCCAAACAATATGAAGGTGTATCAAGTACAGGAATTGCAAGGTTATAATTCCTGCATGCATATGTATTATCCGTGCTGTGTGTAAAGCTTTGGCCATACTAACCATAACCACTTCCTTTGTGTCAGATTTCAGTCTCTTGTCAACTTTGATTCGCAGGGTACAGGGTATCCAGGCCTCCAAAAATTCGACACAGGAGTTCGCCTTATCTTCCACCTTTTCTGGTAGCTCAAATGTGCGCAGAAATCCTCTGCGGTTCCAGTCCTCCAGCTCAGAGATGTCTTTCATCAGGGATTTGATCCTGGTGGTGGCTGCATCCACTCTTGTCTTCCCAGAAGATGCAGAGTCCTCCAGTATGCCAGTCCTTGTCTCTTTTTCTGTAAGTCTGTACGCCATATTTTAAAAGATTTCCCTTAAGCCTTGAAGGTCGTCATGCAAGGCATCTGTGTTTGCTTTTGTTTCTTGGGCCAGGTCATGTAGTCATAGTCATAGTCATAGGATTCTGTAGAGTGCAACATATCACCCAGAGTTCTCAAAGCGCTTGCCTAAACCCTCAGAAAACATGAAGGGAAAGAAATGCAAAAAGAGTGCCAGTAAAGGAAGAAACAAATTAGAACAGCCAAGTTTTTAGAGCTTTACGAAATAGTCTATGATTAGTTTCCATGCTTAGCAGTAATGGAAGTTAGTTCCACCGAAACAGGGAAAGATATGAGTAAGATCTACTCCAGTCCTGAGAGTATGGATCTTAAGAGGGGTAAGAAGATGCTTGCTAGAGAACCTTAGAGTTCTAGCAGGTTGGTACCAGGTGAGTTTTTAGCTATGGATAGTCTTGTGGACCAGAAGATGATCTTGAAATGGATGTGTTACCTGATGGGCAACCAATAGAGAGATAACACAAGGAGATGATGGACGGAGAGCTGAAACTTTTCAGACATTCACACTCAGTCACAGATCTGGGTTGAATCCATCATCGTTCTTTAGCTCACTTTGCCACCTCAGTTCAGACAAACTATATGCAAATCAGTCTTGACCCTGTGCCTTACGGGAACAGTCCAGCCCGAACTGCCAAGCCATGTCTTTCCCTGGACCAGAAACAAGCATCCTGGAACCGGTTTCGGGGTAACACCCCTAATCAGCTAGGCTAGCTTGAATCCAGTGGCAAAGCTAACAAGGGACCCACTTCTGGGCATACCCTGACAAATTAGGGCATACAAAGCAAACACAAGGAGATGATGGACGGAGTTCTGAAACGTTTCAGACACTCACCCCCAGTCACAGATCTGGGTTGAATCCATTATCGTTCTTTAGCGCACTTCTCCACCCCAGTTCAGACATGGCCATATGCAAATCCGTCTGACCCTGTGCCTCATAGGAACAGTCCAGCCCGACCTGCCAAGCCATGTCTTCCCTGGACTGGAAACAAGCATCCTGGGACTGGTTTCAGGGTAACACCACTCATCAGCAAATGAAGAGCTCTCAGACTTGGGGCCAACGGGGTCCGAGAAGGAAGGTTTAATACAAGCCTGAAGGCTGTATTTTGTAGCACCTGGAGTTTGGTGAGCAGCTCTTCATTGATAGAGGCCATCAGGGCATTTCCATAATCCAGCCGGCTAATGATGAGTCCATAAACCAGCGGCATCCTAGTTTCAACTGGGATCCACTGGAAGATCTTGCGAAGGCTACTCATCAGCCCATAGCAGACTTCCGACAAATGATTAACATTGTCTGCCATGGAACGGTTGTTATCAATCAGCACCCCTAGCTTACAGACTACTGATTTAGGAGATGGACAATGGCCAAGATTGGGGGGCCACCAGTCATTGGACCACAAAGTGTGTGCTTTCCAAAACGAACAATCTCTGTTTTATTGGCATTAAGTTGCAAGTGATTATTTAGCATTCAGATGTTGATGTCTGTCATGCAGTTCATAAAGTGGAGTTTGGTGTCCATAATGTCAAGGCCAAGAGTGATCAGTAATTGTGTGTCATCAGCATACGAGCAGGTATCAAAACCATGCAATCTAATCCCTCTGGCTAGAGGTGCCACATACAGATTAAAAAACTTGGGACTCAAGATGGAACCCTGGGGAACTCCTGTGTATATCACGTGACTGCGAGAGACAAAAGAACCCATATGTATCCTATAGGTTCGGTCTGCCAAATAGCTGCTAAGCCAATTTAAGGCCATATCCCAGACTCCCATCTCCCAGAGACGATTCACAAGCGTTCCGTGGGAGATGGTGTCAAAGGACGTCGACATGTCAATAAGAACCAGCATGGCTGACTGGCCTTAGTCCAAGGCAAGTCTGATCCTTCAACTACCTCTATCAATGATTGCTTCCGTACTGTGAGCCGCTCAGAATCCAGATGGGGAGACGTCTTGCAGTTTATTACTCTCTAGGAAGGCTGAGAGTTGTATGTTAATTAATAACTCCAGGACTTTCCTGAAAAATAGAGAAGGGAAATGGACCCTGAGTTGCTGTAGTATCATATCTAGGCTGGCCCCAGAGTTTGCTTTTGGATTGTGAGGGAGTCTGGCAATAGAGGCTCTGCGTGGCCCATTCTTGTGTAAATTTGTTGTCTTTATTGTCTCTGCTGTCTTTGCCTATGTGATCTGCCATCGTGGCATCTGCTGTGGACTCAAAGGGATGTTATGTAGTTGTGTACCCACACAAGCTGTGTACTAGATCAGTGTTGGACACTTGGCGGTGTGGGAACGTGAAGTTTTCAGATCTCATGAAGTCAGGAACCGTTAAGTTGGACAATTGATGTGGCAGGGTATGTTGAGCGTAGCTGTACTGGTCCCCAAGGTCCGTATAAGTTGTAGTTGCAAAACTCAAGGTGGAATTCAACATAGTACTATTTATTGAGATCATTCACAGCTTTCACAACCTTGGGAGACAATGCGCTGATAAGCAAACAATCGCCTGGCTTCAGTAATCCTGGACATTGAATAAGCCTCAGGGTGCAGGGCGGGGCGCGTTCGCCATTTTGTTTTCCCTTGTCGGGATGCGGTTAATACGGCATCTGACATTAAGAGTGGTATGCAGTGCGTGATGCTGAATATAGTTACTAATCAGACCTTTTCACGTGCAGCACGAATCACCATGAGGCCGTTTAAAATTGATGGCGTGGAGGTGGGCTGTAGCGGATAGTCGTGCATTGTCAGCAGATCAGAAGCGCCTCGCCTGCGCTTGGTGACTAGGTGCTGAAGTGTGGTATGTGACTGAGGGGAACCAGGGCCACAGTACGAGGGCACTCCGTGCTCGAACAGTGTATTTTCCGTAGTCACAGAGAGGGGCCATATAGACAAAAGCGATTGTGGGCATAAGATGGTCGGAGCCTCTGGGACGCAGGTACATGCACTCCACCAGTCAGTCAGTGAAACTGGCAAGTGAGCTTTTATATTGGGCCCCCGTGTGAGGACAGTGCGTTGTGCCTCCTATCCGTCTATCAATGCTGTGTGTGCGATAGCGAGGCGCTTCACTGAGTGCGGAGTTAGTGGGAGCTGCCATTTTCTATTCCTGCATCAGGCCTGTCCATGTATCGGAAGCGTTTCACATGTGCCCAGTCAGCTGTGGACTGGTTGCAGGCTTGTGATAAATGGTGGCGGGGTACAGGGTCAGTGGTCTCTTTGGGATGGCTCTTTGCTCTATTACAGTGACATGAGTTGAAGGCTGTAGGGACCTGCCACGGAAGTTATTGGGTATGCGGTTATGGATCAAGCACTGCCTTTGGAACACGGGCACAAGCCCTTCTCCATGCAGCTATGCAGGCTACTATGTGTTCACCTAGAGAGTCCCCTGTTGGGGTCAGCGCATGGTGCCTTCTACCTTACAGTCACTTATATGTGTGACCAAGGGGCAATCCATAAGGCACAGAGGGCCGGGAGCCGCCATATTTGTTTTCTTTGCACAAGAGTGAGAACTCCAATCTGGTCTAAACCGTAGGTCTAATGCCTCGATTTTCGTCACATCTCAACACCCAGGGCCTCATTTATGAGCTGTGCGTCCCTTTTACGCCGCTGGTGCGTCACTTTTTGTGATGCACCAGTGGCGTAAAACATGCGCCTTGTTGCACCATATTTACAAAGTGACGCATCTAGGTAGATTTGTCACTTTGTAAACCCCTGCGCCACATTATACCTTTGCCAGGTATAATGTATGCAAGGGGGGCCAATTGACACAAGAAAGGGCTGTCGAAGTGATGCAGTGAAATCTATGAGATTTCACTGCGCCACTTCTAGGACAAAAATGCGTCAATTTCTTACGCCTGCCTCACAGCAGGCGTAAGACTGACGCAGGCCCTTTCACATGGGGCTTGCCCCATGTGAAAGGATACATTGCTGGAGTTGCGTCACTTTTCTGGCACACTCCAACAATGCGTCACTTTTGCGCCATACAGATACGTCAGAAATACTGACGTATCTGTAACTCCTTGCGCAATGATGCGTCATACTGTAAATATGACGCATCATTGGTGTTGCCAGGAGGGCGTAGTGAAAAGTGACGCATCGCTGTTTTCACACAGCGATGCGTCACTTTTCATAAATGAGGCCCCCAGTGTTTAGTTTGCCACCGTGGGTTTGCATTGGGAGTCTGATGTGAAGATTGCGCCCCAAAGCACTAGAAACTGCAGGGGCAAGTGTGGAGCAGTCGGGTTAAGCCGCCATCTTGCTTGGGCTCACCCTACCCCCCTCCCTCACCCCAAACAGTGGCAAAGTTATTAGCAAACTAAAACATCCATTTCCTAAGGCAATCAGGTCCTGACTATAACTACCCAGTAGCCACCGCCACTGTGTACTATACATTTATATACATGGTTAAAATATTTAAATCGAACTTTGTGTGTATGCCTATATATCTCGATATAGATGCATGCAAACATATATTACAGAATCAGATTTAAACATTTTATGCAAACGAAACTGCTTTGCAATGGAATGTAGTTGGACACATTAATGTGTGTGGCAAGATGCAGTGTTTGATTTTCTGTTTCTCCTCTGGTGCATTTAACATCTGCTGTGGTGGGGCCCAGGTGGGGCGGAGGGCAAATAGAGCTCGAAAGCGAGCCCCATCTGGCCCCCTCTAGAGATGTCATTGCTGTGTGTGTAAATGTATTGGCATTTATATAGCGCACTACTTACCCGTAGGGTCCCAAGGCGCTTCGACCGCTGCAAAACCCTTCCTGGTTTCCCTGAGAGATGGTCCCTTAATGGGTATCTCCAGGGTGAGACCAGGCATCCCCGGCGGTCTGGTGGGGCCGTTAGTGAAGATGAGGCAAGCTAATGCCCAGAGTTGCCGAGTGTGATCGCTGATCAGAGTGGGCACCGAGGCGAGAGAATTATCGAGTCCCCCGACCCTGGTCCAGAAACCTGCCGCGCCGGGAATCGAACCCTGGTCCCGGGCCGTCCTCTGCTCTCGGGTCTGCCGCCTCTAACCAGTGAGCCACACTACTTCACTATATATATATATATATATGAGTTGGAGAGACAGCAGGAGCAGGAAGGAACTGGAAAAAGAGACCCAGGTGAGAGGAACCGGGGGCACTGAGTGCATTGGGGATCTCTTTGCACCTACCAGACTGTTGCTGTTGTCGCCGACAGAACCTGAACCCTTGCTTTGCTCTCACCTGGCCTCCCTGTGTCCCAGCTGGGATTGACCGCCCTCCTGCAACGCTACAACTTGCAGCACCCGCTTCGCGGGCGCTGCTGCGCGGTGAGTGGCGTGGGGTCGAGGCTGGGGGAGTATTAGCGCTGTGGGTCCTGTCCCAGGAGGAGGGAGCACCGTGGAAAACATCGAGGGAGCGCGCCGCAGGAACTCGTAAGACCAGGAGTCCCTGCGCTGCACAGGTGTGCACGGGCGCGCCCCCAGGAAGACACGCCCCCTGCTTGTTCAGATCATTAAAGCGGGACTCTGCCTAAGCTCCAGCGGGATCTCTTTGCACCTACCAGACTGTTGCTGTTGTCGCCGACAGAACCTGAACCCTTGCTTTGCTCTCACCTGGCCTCCCTGTGTCCCAGCTGGGATTGACCGCCCTCCTGCAACGCTACAACTTGCAGCACCCGCTTCGCGGGCGCTGCTGCGCGGTGAGTGGCGTGGGGTCGAGGCTGGGGGAGTATTAGCGCTGTGGGTCCTGTCCCAGGAGGAGGGAGCACCGTGGAAAACATCGAGGGAGCGCGCCGCAGGGACTCGTAAGACCAGGAGTCACTGCGCTGCACAGGTGTGCACGGGCGCGCCCCCAGGAAGACACGCCCCCTGCTTGCAAAACCTCTTTATCTTGAACAAGCTTACAGCTTAGCGGGACGCGAGCGGGACGCCGAGCGAAGCCCGGGCAAAGGGCGGGCCCTCTTAGGCCCTCAGAGGCCAGAGGAGGCCGGGCTGGGCTAGTCCTCTAAAATCGCCATCCAAGCGTAGCCGACTCACGCTGCACCTAGCTTGACCCATCGATACTAGTTACAACTACCAGCTATCTCTTTCATCCCGCACCTCGGGCAATGAGGAAAATTGCCAAGAGGACCAGGATGCCCACCTTAAGATCAAGCACTAAAGCCAAAACGGATCATCCCCCGCCTATACCAACCCTCACAGCCATTGACAAAATGCTGAAACAGACCATAGGGGCGGTATCCGACGCCATAGCTAACACGGAGAGAAGAATGTCCCTACCCCCCGTGACTATCATCCAGGAAACTCAGGAATCCCTTATCAACCTATCTGAAACCCCCGGAGACCCGGCGGAGGAGATTGACATTAGTCCGCCCCTAACTCCCTCCTCTTTCGTCGACCTCCCTTGTGCCCAGGCGCCCGCTGAAATCAGCAGGGATAGACCTGGCGCAAAAACAAACAATTATGATAAAAACTCACACACAGCGGAGCAAATGCCGCACAAGGAAGGCCACAAACAAGGGAAGAAAAAAGGACCCCCAAAATCCAGTAACCATAACCTGATTACGCCCATAAATCCATCCACACCGGGAATACCTTGCTGGATTACCAACATGGTGTCGGATCTTAAACTCGACCTTGAGCACTCTATTACGGTGCTGTTAAAACCCCTTATAGCAAAAATAGATAGATTGACATCTCTTGTTAATAACAAGGGGATCGGCCCGAAAAACCATCTAGTACAGGAATGTGTTTCAACTAAACCAAAAGACCCCACACCAACAAACTTATCCAAAGAGAAGGATCCCTTAGTAACAGAGGGGGCGGCAAAATCAAATAATAGCGCCACACAGAAAGGAACCAAGGATAAGCAAAAGGCTGCTACCATCCCGACCATAGGCAAAAATAACAGCCAAACTTCCACTGGCAATAAAAAACCGTCACCTGGATCCTCCCAAACGTTGGAAGGAAATAATGCCCCAACGCCTAAAGTGGACCCTAAGTCAACCCGGACCCCCCCGCGACAACCACTAAAGATAAGAAAATGGCAACCCGCTTCAGGACAATTAATCTTCCGCCTGAAGCACTACCTTTTGTGATTGTCTTAACAGGAGTTCCACCCCTAAGGGAGGGACAAAGGGAAACACAAATAGAGCTGAAAAATAAATGTGCACAGTGGCTGCAAATACATAGACCTTTACCCCATAACATTCATGGGGAAATCCTCTCAGTAAGAAGGGGCAAGTGGATTGGCAAAGGCACCAAGACCATAGCAGGGGATATCATCACGGTGAATTTTAGAGATATGGCAGCAGTTAACTTTATCTGCAATGCCCCCCCGAGCTATACTCGATCACAAATTCACCCAGTACACCTATCCTACTTTTACCCCTTCGCATCACAAAGGTCAAGGCAGAACAATGGCCTGAATAGAACATCGCACTTGGGCTTTCAATATGGCCCACCCCAATGGCAAAGGCCAAACCCTGTATTTCCACTGTATGACTCTTCTTTAATTCAGTACGCACATTGGAACAGGTTCAGCACACTGGAAGGGGTGGACTGACAGAAACTGGGCCATCAACCCTCCAAGACTTCAAGCAGGAAGGAGGCAAGTTTCTTACCAACAGGCATAGGAATGGGGGCAGACTATGGCCAAGGAAACGAGCTAGAGCTCAGTAAAGGAGGCTGCACTATATCGCTGAGCGCCACCGGGGGAAGAGGAGATGGTAAAAATCCCGCAACAGATAAACCCCACACCACACAGAGTAGAATGGCTACACCGAGCAGTACACAACCATGTTGCGGCACCTCATCGGATATGGGAAAACAGGCAAAGCCCTCACCTGGAGAGGCAAAAAGGTCACTAAAGGACACGACCAATGAAAACCTATTAATAGCATCATGGAATATTGCAGGGCTAGCGGCCAAATTTGATTCTCAGGAATGGCGCAGTTACATAAACAAATTCCACATCATATGTCTGCAAGAAACCTGGGCTACTGACCCAAACGACTATTGCATGGAAGGCTATAAAAGCTTTTTTGTCCCGGCAAAAAAAACAACTTCTGGGAGAGCAAGTGGGGGGCTCGCGATTTATGTCAATCTAGACATCAAGGGCACCTGGTCCAACACTAAATGGGCCACACACAACCTGCAAGTTTTGAGGTTCACTTCACCAAGCCTAACCTTTCTCCTAATGAACTGGTATAACACACCGGCAACAACGGAGAAAGGAATAGCCATAAGCGAACTAGAAAATTGTCTAAAACATTTGAATTTTTTAATCAAGACACCAAATCCCACGAGTTTAGTTCTAATGGGAGATTTTAACTGCCATCTTTGCGAGAAACTAATACCTTTTAATAATGACTGGTCAAGATGCACGATTATGAAAGGCCCACACTTCACCCACTCAAAAGAGGGCTGGGACCTAGAGAGACTAATGAAAAGATACAATCTAACTCAAACCCTAGACCTGGTCGAACTAAGGGAAAATGGAGATTTAACACCAACATATAAAGGCAGAGGTTGCCACTCCTACATCGATTTTGTACTAGTCTCTCCTAATCTAAATAGGAGCATCAACAAAACTATTATAGAGGCCAGTGGCTTTAGTGATCACAACCCAGTGATCATTATAATGGAAGGTTTTGTTTCTTCTTCACGCTTAAAGAGAACTGACATTAGGGAAAGAGCAGTGGACCAGGGAAGAAGAATCAAATGGGCCAAAATTGATGGGGACCTTTTTTACAAAAAACTATTACTTGAAGCCTCAGCAGCAATTGACAAATGTCTTGACCCCTGTGTGACTGGCGCTGGGGTGGTGAAGGCATTTGAAGAAATTGCGCATTTTGTAAATAACTCCTTACAGACTACTGGGTCCAACAAAACGTCTTCAAACCCGCATTGGTTTGACTCGAACTGCACAAAGGTGCTCAAAAAACTAAAGGATAGCCTTCATTCCCAACCGAGGGACAAAGCAAAGGTCGCTCAGTATAGAGCTGAATATAAAAAAGCCCTGAAGGCGTGCAAACAAAGCCTACAAAACCAAGCCTGGGAAGACTTAAGAGACGCCGCAGAAAGAAAAGACTCTATCACATTCTGGAAAGTAATTAATTCCCCATGCTTCCAGGACCAAGGGGCACCAAAAATCACGAATAACATCCTGCCGGAGCAGTGGAAGAATCACTTCCAGAGCCTATATAATCATTCAACCCAGGCAACTATGGAGGAGGAACTCGGGGTCCATCAGCCAGTCAAATTGATCTTCACCCTGAAAGAAGTCGAACTGGGAATAGCCGGTCTCAGCAAAAACAAGGCGCCGGGACCGGACGGGATTCCACCAGACCTATTCCTAAGCAGACCAGAACTATGGGCACCGTTACTAACTAGGGTGCTAAACGAGGCAGTGGAGGCAGGACTCCCCCAGTCCTGGTCAACGGCGACCATAGTCCCCATCTATAAGAAAGGCAACCGAGATGACCCCCAATGCTACCGTCCCATTTCCCTCATCGATGTGACGGCCAAAGTTCTGGGGCGAGTTATTTTACTCCGACTGCAAGATTGGGCCGAGGAACATCAAGTCCTCTCGGACATCCAATATGGCTTCAGGAAAGGTAGATCTACCACCGACCAATGCCTAAATCTATACCTCCTGATAGCCAAATACACCATCGCCGGGAAGGGGTCCATTTATATGGGGTTTATGGACCTCTCAGCGGCCTTTGACCGCGTAAACAGGAGAAAGCTCTGGGCGATGCTAAAGGAATTAGGAGCGGACCAATTGCTAGTTGACACTCTGCAAAATCTACACCGGAACACCTCAGCAAGTGTAAGATATAGCCAGGAGGGTAAAAAGACCGACCCCTTCACCTGCAACAGCGGAGTAAGGCAGGGATGTATCCTTGCGCCCTTCCTTTTCTCTATTTCCATTAATGCATTGGAAAAAGATCTCCTCAAACTCAAGGTAGACTCACCCCAAATTGGTCATCGTGCAGTGCCCGTACTACTCTATGCCGATGATGCGGTTTTGCTCGCTAGAACACCTTTGGGACTGCAAAAATTAATCGACGGGTTTGTCAAGTTCATGGACAACTTGGACTTGGCAACAAACCTGGAAAAGTCCTATATCATGTCATCTGGACACCCCTCAAAAAGAACTTTCACTTACCACATTGGGCCACACAAAATAGATCAGGTCAAGTCCTTCACGTATTTGGGGGTATTATTCGATCACGGCCTCACGTTCAAACCCCTGATCGAAAAGCAGTCCACAAAACTGGCAGCATCAGCAGGAGCTATCATGGGGTACGGGCAAAGATTAGGGAAATGGTCCCCAGAACAAATATTGAACCTATACAGAGCAATCTGCTGTGCGAAGGCATGTTATGGGGCAGAAGTGTGGGGCTTCTTGGACAAAAAAGCACAGCCTCTTCAAACTGAAGAGAACAAATTCCTGAGAAGAATATTAAAAGTTCCGCAGAGCGTATCAGCCCACGTCATACACGAAGAAGTAGGAGAAACCTTTATAGAGGATAAGATCAAAATGAAACCTCTCCTGGCATGGGTCAAAGCATGGACAAATCCAGAGGCGGCCCTCACAAGACAAATTATTGAGGACTGTCTTAAAAGAGACAAAGGCCATGCAATCCCCTGGCTGAAATACGTTAAGAAGTCGCTAACAGAGATCGATTGCAGTAACTTCTTTCTATCCCCTGACTCCCTTACCTCGGAGAGTAAGGTTCTGGTGAAAAAACTTTTCCTCACACACCTGAAGTCATCAAGGGCTGAAATAGAGAAGCACAAACCCACCAATCTCGTTTACAATGAACTCACTGTGAAGCAAGGTATGGAACCCTACTTGAGGGTTATGCATAACGCACAGGACCGCTACCTCATGACCCGTTTCAGGTTGAACATGTTACATCACCTACTCGCGGTGCCCTCGGGGTTCACTCACACAGTGGAGGAGAAGGGTACCTGCGGCTGCGATTCTAAATCTCCGCAGGATACTCTTCACTTTATTTTATTATGTCCATTTTATACTATGCCTAGACGCAAGTTCCTGGTGGGGATTCTGAAAGAGCTAAAATTTAAACATGCAAAACGTGCCTTGAGATTCCTACAGGAAGCGGAGGACGCTTATACTCTGTTCTGCACGATAAACTTTATCCGAATTGCAACAAGATTGAGGAACACCAGAGAAATTGGCCGCTAACTTGATTCGAACATTTAAAAATCTTCTCCCCCGGCCCATTCCTCGACGCCAGACATTCTTAATATTTACACCTTTTATACTGAAAATTATGGCTGTTTTTAAAATGTATTTTGCTTGTGTATTTTTGTATCTGTGCTTTTATGGTGTCTTTTTAAGAACCGAATAAAGATTATAAATTGAAATTGAATTGAGATATATATATATATATATATATATATATATATATCAATTCATATATATATATATATATATATATATATATATATATATATATATATATATATATATATATATATATATATATATATATATATATATATATTTTGCTATATATGGAGGACGAAATGTAGCTGGTGGATTCGTTTCTGTATTTCGCATTTCCCTCCAGACAGTGGCGGATTTGCCGTCCGTGGCAACTTTTTAAATCTCACGTCCCTCTCTGAACGTCAGTGAGGCTGTTGCAGATTCGAGTCGCAGGTAAGTTCATACCCGAAGGCTGATATGGCTTTGGCAGAGCAGACATATACATCTAAAGGTAATATCTGAAATTGTTGTGCTGGTGGGTTAGTTCAGAGTCAGTCACAGATCAGATATTTACATAACGGGTGATTTTGCCCGTCCGCCTTTCAGGGGTGACACGCCGTTCCACATTCGCCCGCTTTTCTTCTCTTAAACCGCGCCCCTCCCACTTCCTGCACAATCTCATTGTCAGGCTGCAGCGCGCGCTCAGTGTAGCGTCAGCACCTTGGACAGTAACGTCCCGTTCTATATTTGGCTCAGGATTAGAATGTGTTCCCGGCTTGTCCCAGCTGCCCTGAGACTCAGTGGCAGTATTAATCTTTAAAAGGACTTTACTTAGCACAGACCTGTGGGAGGAGGTGGAAGGAAGGGCCACTGACAAACAAGGGCGTGTGTGTACTGGGGGGGAGGGAAGGAAGAGCTGCATGTAGCGCGTGACATGTTTTGGCTTATGTGATGTTGTGATTCGTTTGATGCGATATCATGTTATTTCATATTATGCTGTGTTATTTGATGCTAGGTGTGTTATTTGATGCTACGCCGTGTTATTTGAATGTCTGCTGCTATGTCGTGTTATCTGATGCTAGGCTGTGTTATTTGATTGTATGCAGCTATGCCGTGTTATTTGATGCTCGGCTGTGTTATTTGATGCGAGACTTTTGTTTTTGGATGCTATGCTATTTATTGCAATTTAGGTCGAAGTGCGTAGCACTTAGCAGACTTCACATTAAACAATCGGAAAAGAGAGGATGTGGGCAGACAGCCTGTAACCATTTTAATGTGCCCGTGTCCTTTCACTGTGGTTAATAGCTTGTTATTAAATTTTAATTGCATTACCAGACTTATTAGAGCGACTCTTACGAGCAAGACCGTGGGCGCTAATTCCCAAGCATCCGAGGCGCCGGAGACATTAATGCGGATGTGCGCGTGCCCTCGGCGAGGGTAGAGGACTTTTATAAGGCCGGACGCTTACTCACAGCCTCGTGTAGGGTTTCTCCTCCGCGAGAAGCTCTGCGCGGGAGACGGGGGCCAGGACTCCAATGAATTGCTCGCAGGCGGAGAGGGAGCTAACTGAGGAGTCATTAATTGAGTTATGCTGCGTGGAATTAGACACGTGGCAGTCTGCTGCGCGTCAATGAATGACAGAGGCGCGCGAGTCAACAGCACGCTCGATTACCCACGTCTGCCGCGTCAGTGAAGCCACAGTTAGTCCCCACAGAGAAGATTCCGTACACGCAGAATTACACTAACTGCTGCAGTGTGTATTTACCCGAACCAGAGACGGACAAAATGCAGCAAATATATTTGCATCCAGTAGTTGTAAAGAACATGCAGGAACTGATGGAAGGTTATAGCCCTTTATTTATCTAGACAACACACCCAGGCTTGTGGTCATAGCAAAATCACAACATCAACTGCCACAGGTGACAACTGTCAAATAGAACTGGCAGCTGCTAACGTTCCAGCTGATGCCAACCAATACGCGCGGGCATAGCAAGCGCGAGCAGGGGTAAGGGAAAGAGAAGAAGGGTACGATACAACACATCTCTATCCCTAAAAAGAAAGTATGAGAGCGCGCAGCCATAACACTGTGCACCTTACGCAGTTCTAATCACAAACAAAGTCTTCATATTTGTTGGGTTTGCTTAAAACACGACCGACGCTACTGGTGCTGGCTATTGCTCCACCTGTATCACTTTTGGGCGCCCCCGTGGGAACTGCCAAGTGTCCATCATCACATGGTAGAGATTTTTCAGTCTCTTTGTTGTAGTTGTTTGAATCCTCTTCGTGCCACACAGGTTCCTCTTGTTCCTCATCTGATTCATAGACACCCCCGTGTCCAGGAAACCCGTGGAAGCATCACTACTGATGTCCTTCATTTCACCGATGGATTCTACATCTTGAGTTTCATTAGTTCTCTGTACATCTCCGTCGCTGTAGTTCTAGACTCTGAATCTTCATGTTCCCATTGTGTCCTCTTTTTCTCTTCTCCCTCCTCCGTGGGAGTGGTTTTACTCTCTTCCTGTGGGTAAGCATTCCTACTGGGACAGACTGATATTGCTGATGCGTGCCACACACTCTTCCGTCACTGAGTAGTGCAGAATTACAGAAGACTTCTTTTACCACTACCGGTGCTGTAAACCTGTTTTCACCTTTGGTAATGTGTCCGCTTTTTTTCACTCTTACTCTGTCACCGACTTGGATGTTGAACTCTTTACAATTCTTACTTTTGTCATATGTTTCCTTGTACACAGCTTGTGCCTTTTTTATCCTTTCTCTTATGGTATCAATTGACCACTCTTTTTCCTTTGCTGACTTTATCCATCCAATGTTGTCCTTAGAGATTGGGGTTCTACCTCTCATAATCTCAAATGGGCTCACCAATGTTTTCTCACCAGGAGTGATTCTGTACCCCCACACCATTTTGTTTACTTCCTTCCTCCAACATTTCCCATTTGCGTTTGCCAGTTGGATGGTACCCTTTATTACTCTATTAAATCTTTCCACAGCTCCGTTTCCAGCCGGGTGGTACACAGAGGTTGTTTTATGATTTATTCCATTTCTATTCACAAACTCCTTGAATGCAACAGAGGTGAACTGGCATCTGTTGTCACTCACCATGGTCTTTGGAATTCCTTCCCTTATGAATACTTCTTACATGAATTTTAGTACATCTTTTGTGTCTACTTTCTCGCATACTTTTATTTCTGGCCACTTTGAGAAATGACCCACCATTACAATCACGTATACAGGTTCTCCTTGCCACTTCATTGGTCCCATTACATCTATTCTAACTCTTTCCCATGGCATTTTTGGACATTTTAATGGCTGGAGCGGTGGGCGTAGGGTAGTTTGTGTTTTATCAGAGTTCTCACACTCCATGCAGTTTCTTATGCCTCTCTCAATCTGTATGTCACATCCAGGCCACCAATACCAACATTTTATTCGGTTTTCTGTTTTGCTCATTCCCAAATGTCCTTCGTGGTATATTTTTATTATTCTTTCTCTGAGTTCTTAGGTGGCACCACTTTGCCCTGTCTCAAAATCAGATTGTCTTCTACTGATAGTTCATTTCTAAGTTCCCAAAACGTGCGCAACTCATTTTCTACTTGGTTTTTCTTTGTCCATCCTTTTATGATGTATTTTTTTATCTTTTGTAATTGTTCGTCCCCAGAATATTCCTTAATCCATTCTTCCCTCTGTATTGGTGGGAATTCCTCGTTGATACTTGCAACGCATAGTTCCTCCTCCTGTGCCTCACTTCCAGTATTCTGCAAGGGTAGTCTACTCAGGAAATCCGCTACCACGTTCTTTACACCAGGTAGGTACCGAACCTCATAGTTGTAATCCATTAGTCTGATGGATAGGCGTGCCAAACGTGGTGATGCATTGTATAATCCTTTTACAGTTAGTACCTTAGTTAGAGGTTTGTGGTCACATTTTAGGATTTTTTTTTTCCCCAAATGTATTGGCGGAAATGTTCCATTCCCCACACGCACGCTAACGGCTCCCTTTCGATTACAGAGTATCTTTCCTCTGTTGCTGTTAGAGAGCGCGATGCAAATGCTATTGTAATTTCTTTTCCGTTCCTTTCAATCTGTGTTAGCACTCCTCCAATGCCTTTTCCGTTTGGGTCTGTGGTGATTACACATTCCAGATTTCCATCAAATCCTTGCAAGGCCGGTGCTTCGCACACTTCTTTTTTTAGTTGTTTAAAACTTCTTTTGCATTCTTCTGTCCATTCGTATTTATTTTTGTTCTTCATTAGCCTTCAAATTTCGTACGATTTTGCAGAAAAGTCCTTCACAAATTTCGAGTAATACTCCACCAGCCCTAGGAACGTTCTGCGTTCTTCTTTGTTGGTGGGCACAGGTGCATCTTTAATTGCCATTATGAGGTTTTTTTTGGGCCTAATTCCATCACTCGAGACTTCGTGACCTAAGTATTTCACAGTTTTTACTGAATTAGCATTTTTTGTATTCAGCCGTTAATCCACATTTTTCTAATTTCTTCAGTACTTGTATTAGTTTGTAGTCATGTTCCATTTGATCTTTACCCATGACTAAAATGTCATCCTGGAAGATGAGTATACTTTTCATTCCTTTAAAGATTTCCTGCATGAGTCTTTGAAAAAGCGCTGCTGCAGACGCTATCCTAAATGGTACCCTCATGAATCTGAAACACCCGAATGGTGAGATGAAGGTGGTGAGGTGCTTACTGTCCAGATGTAGGGGTACCTGGTGATACGCAGCTGCCAGGTCTATAGTTGAGAACACACTCATGCCTTTGGTGAGGGATAACATTTCGCCATAAGTGTGGCAGGGTATGCTCATACGTGAGTCCCTTGCTCACTTTGCCACTGGATTCAAGCAAGCCGGGCTGAAGACGGCTGGAATGCCAGAAACCGGTCCTCGGAAGCTTGTTTCCGGTCCAGGGAAGACATGGTTTGGCAGTTCGGGCTGGACTGTTCCAATGAGGCACAGTGTCAGACTGATTTGCATATAGCCATGTCTGAACTGGGGTGGCAGAGTGGGCTAAAGAACGGTGATGGATTAAACCCAGATCTTTTGACTGGGTGTGAGTGTTTGATTGATTCAGATGCTCCGTCCATCACCACCCCCTTTTGTACCGCTTTTGGCCGCCATAAGTGTGGCAGGGTATGCTCAGACGTGAGTCCCTTGCTCACTTTGCCACTGGATTCAAGCAAGCCGGGCTGAAGACGGCTGGAATGCCAGAAACCGGTCCTCGGAAGCTTGTTTCCAGTCCAGGGATGACATGGCTTGGCAGTTCGGGCTGGACTGTTCCCATGAGGCACAGGGTCAGACTGATTTGCATATAGCCATGTCTGAACTGGGGTGGCAGAATGGGCTAAAGAACGGTGATGGATTAAACCCAGATCTTTTGACTGGGTGTGAGTGTTTGATTGATTCAGATGCTCCGTCCATCACCACCCCCTTTTGTACCACTTTTGGTGAGGGATAACATTTCTCCAATTCTTGGCAGGAGATATTGGTCAATGAGAATGTTCTTGTTTAAGTCTTGTAGGTCCATGCATAATCTCAATTTACCGTTAGGTCTTCTTGCAACTACCAAGGGTGCGACCCACTCAGCTGACTCTGTTGGTTCTATGTCGGCTTCCAACAACTTATTAATCTCTTCTCTGACCTAATCTCTCAGTCTTAAAGGTATCTGTCTCGCTTTGTGCACGCACAGGGTGGCATTCTCTTTCAACTTGATCTGGTGCTGGAACCCCTTCAATTTGCCTATTTTCCCATTAAACACCTTAGGGAACCTTTCAACCAGGTCTTTAGTTGTTAACATGTCTTGTTGCATAACCAGCACGGGTTCAGGACTGTTAGGGTTTAAAGTGATGCCCAGTTTACCCTGGTCTTTCCACCCTAATTTGGAGGGGCCAGTAGCTGCTACATACAATTTGCTTTCCATTTCTCTTTCCTTGAAAACAAAATTAAGTTCACTGTAGCCAACAAGCTTAATTGGCTCTCCGGTGTATGTTTTATATTTACATTTGTTTTGTTGGTTTCAAGAGCAGTAGTAAACAGTACATTGCAAGGATGGCATGTTAGGCATGAGATACAATCAAGACAAAGAGATGTACAGTGTGCAATAGGCGTATGGATGGTCATTGTCAATTGGCAGAACAAAGGTTGAGCTTCTGGAGTACCAGTGTCCCTTGCAATGAAGCGATGAAATCGTAAGAAAAAAAACGCCAACCGGACCCCCTCCCCGTTCTCCCATCCCCCCTCCCTGTTCCCACCCCACCCAGCGTGCCGAACATATGGAACAAACATAGCCGTAGTCGTGTAGAGGATTATAAAATCACTCAGATGAGCAGAGGGAGTCATGTGTATTCACAGTGAGTCGTAGAATCCGCAGGTACTTAGGGCATGTGATCTCATTAAATTCTTTGGACAATAGGGAAAGCAGCGGGAGCCACACTTTCTGGTAAGCAGCCGTGGAATGTGTGAGCGTGGCATGAATACGTTCCATTCCCAAGGTGAACCATATTTTATTTAGCCAACCTGTGTGAGTGGGTCTGGTGGAGGAGCCCCAAAGAGACAGAATATGTTGTGTTGCAGCCTGCATGGCGATCCCCATCTGGACCGCCTTCCAATAGTCCTGGATTTCACAACAGTCCCAGAGAAGGTGAGTCAGGGAGCCCCTTTCCCCGCAACCCCTCCAGCATAGCGCGCTCCGTGTGGGGTTACCCTTATTAAGGCGCACCGGGGTGAGATGCCAGTATATGACAAGTTTCGTCGCCGCGTCCCTGGATGCGGTGTTGCGAGTGGTGTAAGCGGCTCTATAATAAACATAACTCCATTCGTTGGGTGATAAGGCCCTCCCCAGTTCTGCTTCCCATCGCTTTTGGCCTGCTGTCTTACCTGAAGGGGCAGGGGGTGTAAGCATTTTGTAGAGGTCCGTGATAAGATGTCTGTCCGTGTCCCTCGTCACTAGCCAGGTCTCACAGGACGTCATGGGCCTACCAACCAAGGGGATGATGTCTGGATGTGTAAGCCAGTGTCTAAGTTGGAACTATTGAAATAAGTGAGGGGAGATCACGTAGTAGCCCTGTATTATGTCCGTAAGGGGGAGGAAACCTTGCAGGTCAAAGAGGTGGCCGGCGGAGAAGCAACTAATGCCGCGCCATTGTGGGAAGGCCCGAGGGTCGTTGCCCGGTGGGAACTCTGGGTTGTCTAGGACAGGTGTAAGTGGGGAGGGGAAGATGGTGAGCCCTCTCTTGACCGCAACCGTATTCCAGACCTGCATGACAGTGCGTGTGATAGGGGATCTCAGGAGGTAGCGCGGTCAGTGCTGTCGAGGGAGGAGTGGAATTTGCCAAAGGGATGGACCCGCCATTGCCCTATCTTGAAATAACCAGCACTTCTCGGATTCCGGCCTGAACCACTCTACTAGATATCGAAGTTGGGCAGCCTGGAAATACTGTAGAAGGTTGGGGACGCCAAGACCCCCTCGTCTGTATTCCGATAGGCTAGACATTTATGTAGGCGCGCTCGTTTGCCCTCCCAGATGAAGTGATGGAAAGCGGCCTGTAGAGTCGAGATGGTACAGCTGGGGGTAGTGCCGGGAGGGTCTGGAAGAAGTACAGAATTTTAGGCAGAGCCGACATCTTGACCGCCGCGATGCGTCCCAGTAGGGAGAGAGGTTGTTTGGCCCAGCGTGCAAGATCAGACCGGATTTGGGAAGACAGGGCCGAGTAGTTGAGAGTCAGTGTGGACTCCGTAGAGGCGGTAAGTGTAACACCCAAGTATGGGAGGTGCGCGGCTGAGGCGACTCCTCCCCCGTAAGCAGGTGTAGGCGCCTGTATTTGGGCATTCTTGCCCAGGGGCAGTATGAGATATTTCCCTTTATTGATTTTGAATCCGGAGATGGCTCCGAAGGATTCCAGCTCAGTCAGAAAGGCTGGGATGGAGCAGTCTGGGTGATCCAGAGCAGCGATGATATTGTCTGCGTAGAGGCCGATCACATGGTGCTCACGACCAAAGGTCATGACGTGGATGGCGGGGTTGTCACGAATCTTTTGCGCAAGAGGCTCTTCGTAAAGGGCAAATAGAAGGGGCGAGAGAGGGCAACCCTGCCTCATGCCCCGCTGAATCTCGAAAGGGTCTGAGCGCAAATCATCCATGCGGACACGAGCCTGAGGACGGTGGTAGCAACTCGCTATCCAGGCTTGAAACCGATCTCCTATCCGAAAGCGCTGCAGGACCTGTTGGAGGTAGGTCCAGTCTACTCGGTCAAACGCTTTCTCCGCGTCAATAGCCAGCAGCGCAGAATCCGAGTTCTGGAAGTGTGCTTTGTCAATCAAATGCAATATACGTTTAGTGTTATCGCTGCATTGGCAAATCGGGACGAAGCCGGACTGGTCAGGCTCCAGGATCCCGGGCAAACACGGGCCAAGACGCGCAGCTAGGACCCCCGAGAAGATTTTCAAATCCAAGTTAAGTAAAGATATGGGCCGGAACGCGGAACAGCACGTGGGCTTTTTGCCTGGTTTGGGTAGCACTATGATCTCAGCCGCCAACATATCTGGGGGGATGGAGCTTGGGCCTTCAAAGGAGTTGAAGAGCCGGGTAAGGACCGGAGCTAACAGCTGGCCAAAGGTCTTATAAAACCCAGCGGAAAAGCCGTCGGGTCCTGGAGATTTAAGAGGGCGAAGGCGAGAGATAGCGGCATGGACTTCATCCAGGTGGATAGGGGCATCTAGGGAATCCACGATGTCCTGAGACAACTCCGTGACGTTCGCCGATTCCAGGTAGTTATGAACATCCACCGACGAGACAGAGTCGGCTTTATAGAGTGTGGCGTAAAACGTCCTGAATGCCTTTGCGATCTGGGTCTCGCCAGAGATTTCCAGACCAGATTCATCCGTTAGGCTAGTGATCTTAGAACGTTGGGTCTTCGCCCTCAGGGCGCTAGCAAGTAAGCAGCCTGTTTTATTCCCCCGACATAGTAAGAATGACGGAGGCGTAAGGCGTCAAATTCCGCCCGATCCGTGTCCAGGCTGGCCAGTTGTGCTCTGGCAGTTTTCAGTTGTCTCCAGACCCGCGGAGCCCCGGGTACGACTATGGACCCTCTCGAGTTCAGAGACCCGAGCCGTGAGGTCGTCCCTCTTTGCTTTGCGGTCCTTTGCTTCTGCCGCTGCAATTGCAATGAGCTCGCCGCGGGCCACCGCTTTCAAGGCCCCCCAGAGGGTGGACACCGATGTCCCAGGGGTATAATTGATAGCCAGGTAGTCAGTGAGGCAAGTGTGTAATTGTTTGGTAACCTCCGGCCTCTGTAAGAGGGTCTCACGTAACCGCCTTGCCCCGGGAGGGCGGGGGGATCTAGGGACCTGTAGTGTCAGTTCCACTGCGTTGTGGTCAGACAGTGCCGCTGGGGTGCTGCTTACGTCCTTGAGTATGGCGAGTAGGTCAGAGGAACTTAAGTAGTGGCCTAGTCTGGCATATGTGCGGTGGACATGGGAGTAGAACGTAAATGTGATGTGTTGGGATGAGCAGATCTCCAGAGGTCCACTAGGCCCCTGTCGTGTAACCAGTCCTTACCGGCAGCGGTTATGGCGCCGGTGTCCCCATACCGATGACCCGATCTGTCCATATTCATGTCCATTACTAGGTTAAGGTCCCCCCCGATCAGCAAAAGGGAGGCAGGAGGGTGAAGGGACTCAGAAATGGCATGTTTTAGAAAGGTTTCCTGTCCTGAGTTCGGGGCATATAGTGAAACAATCATAAAGAGTTGTCCCCCCAATAAGAAGGTGTCTGCTAACAGCCTACCTTTAATTTCCCCTACATTGTCCCCTACGCAGCCGCGGAAATGATTGGAGACCAAAATAGCCACTCCCGCCTTCTTTGTCGGGAGCGAGGAAAAGAACTGTTGGGGGAAAGCGCGTGAGCGCATTCTATGCCAGTCTTTAGGTAACAGATGGGTTTCTTGCAGTAAACATATATCGGCTCCGGAGTTCTCCAGATAGGAGATCACCGCCCTCTGTTTAATTGGGTTATTCAAGCCCTTAACATTAAGAGTGAGTACCTTCAAACTAGACTCCATTATAGGGAATCAAGCGTGTCGCAGGCTATAAGAGTGCAACCCCTCTGGTGGAGCCGGTAACAACTCAAAGAGCATGTCAGTCCCACGGAACCCCCGGCACACTGTGTCCCACCCCCCCACCAGGACCCGTCCCCCGTCCCAACTGTGGTCCCCCTCCCCGTACCTTACGCCCCTCCCTTCTCCCCCCCCAAACAAGAACTGGAACCCCAACTTCTTCATAGTCCTGGGCCTATCCAAACACAGTTCAGGCCCATAGAGTCTTCTCATGGAGGAGTGTGTGGCAGTGGGACCCCCGTCGGCTCCCCCCCGTCTTCCCCTGACCTGCTAGTCCGGAAGCAGATGAACCCCCTTACACAGCTGCTGCCGGCATCAGTTTCCCAAGGTGATGCGCTGAACGTATGGGGTCATTCCGACGTAGCTGTGTCCTTGGATACTTCTTGGATGGCAACCGCTTTTTCCTTCGCCATCAGCTGAGGATCCGGCTTCAGGGACCTCCCAGGTCCGCTCTCGCACTTGACTCGCTGCCTGCCATCGACTGAAGTTCGTGGAGAAGATGTGGGCGAGGGCCGCCTTGACTGACCACCCCTCTCCGAGGTCTCATCAAGAGTGATTCCCAGGAGCGTGCATGTATCCTGCAAGGAGCAGAGCTGGTGCAAAGTCCCATTCCATTTGAAGACTATGCGAAAGGGATGGCCCCACGAGTAAGGAACGCCATGTTCGCGCAGGAAGGCTGTGACCGGTTTGAAGGTTTTCCTTTTCTGCAGGGTAATGGCTGAAAGATCCTGGAACAATGACACAGGGTGGCTTTGGTAGAGGAGGGGTTGTTTCTTTCGGCCCTATTGCAATATACGCTCTTTCAACGGAAAGTCCGGGAGAAATGCCAGGATGTCCGGAGGTGGGGCAGGTGCACGGTGCGTCAGACCTACCCTGTGCGCCCTGTCGATGCGTATGACGAAATCTTCATCTTCTCCCAAAATGTTTCTGAATAGGCCCTGCAAGAAGAGAGTAACACCCCAGACCCGTATATTATTCCTCTGAGACCGGTTTTCAAGGTCTTCTGTGTGTGCTTGCAAGTCTACCTGTTGATCTTTAAGGCGCACCACCTCCTGCTGCAGTTGCTCTATCTCTTCACTTCTGGAGAGGTCGGCCTCCTCCATCGCAGCCAAACGTTCCCCTAGGCCGTCCATGTCCCTGCGCAGTTCCCTGAACTCCCCGGCCATGTCCTGTTTCAATGCCTGGAAATCCTCCCTTAAAGTGTTGAAGAGGGTCCGGCCCTGGGTGGGTTTTGTGGTCTCCGGGGGTGCGGGTTTTTTTTCTCCCTTAAGTATGCCTTTCCCCAACATGTCAGTGATTGTACGCCCGCTCTACGCTGCCCCGTAGCCATGATGTCTGGCGGTGTCGACTGCTATGGGTATCAATCGTTGCCCGTTGCAATGGAGGTAGTGCTAATATGGGGTGATTGAGCAGCCTCTAGCTGCACACTTATTGCCTCATAAGTGTATCACCCTAGGCACCAGTATTTGTTTGCTGGAATCTCCAGCGTGGTTTTACTTCAACAGTTCAATCTATACGCTTTTTCTAAAAATATTACTCCATGTACTCCTTAAGTTTCAAAATCCAAAGGTTACTTTATTCACTTTTCATTCATTTCAAAATTCAAGACAATCCGTGTTCCAATGCATTTCGGTGTTTGACCACACCTCCATCAGGGAACGTCTACAATTTAAACAAACAAAACATTTTCTCAGTGCATATGTCAAAACAAACAACATTTCTACGCGCTATAAAGTCGAGTTTTACCTATAGATTACGTTGGCATCCTTAAGTCAAATTTAACCATTATCCGTAAGTGTATTGAGTTAGGTATGGGCGGAAAATCCGTTCCGCTCGCGGATTTTGCGGATTTTCGGGAAATTCGCAATCCGCGAGATTCGCGAATCTCCCGCAAAATCCGCAAATCCGCGAGCAGCGGATTTTGCTCGCACTGCTCGCACTGTTCGCGTGAGTTCGCGGCTTCCCAGTACAACTTCGCGCCCCGCGAATAAGTGCTAAATTGCAGAAATACGATCTTAGCAAAACTGAAACTACTTACCAGGTTCAAAAGTTCAGGCTCATCATTAGTAGCCATTTCCTGTAGTGCTTCCTGAGGGGCCCCTCCAGAGTTCAGTTGCCAGTTGCAACTATTATGTGACCCTGCTCTGAACCTCAGAATAGTTACACATATGCCACAAAGGTCCTGAATTACAGCTAAGGGAGACAAGCAGGAGCCAGGCTGGAAGTTAAAATCCATTAATCAGCCCCTAATTCATTATTGTCAGTTGGGGCAGGGCAGGTGTTGTAACTAATTTTGCAACAATGAAAGCACTTAGCAAGTGCAAAAGATCACTAATCAGGGCGCACTAAGGAAGCAGGTGCCAGCTAAAAAAATATTCTGTGACACATTAATCAGCCCCAAATTAATTCAGGTCACTTGAGGCAGGGAAGGTGTGCTTTGCTTTGCCGAAAATAATGTACACTGGACAACCAGAGGGTGTGGTGATGAAACAGAGGGTGGCATGGGTGGGCCAGAGGGTGGCATGAGTAGTCAGAGAGTGGCAGTGGTGACAGAGAGTGGCAGTGATGAAGAAGAGTGTCCCAAACAGGCTGGACACGTAGAAACAACAAGTTCGCAAAACTTGCGACCCGACAGGTAAGTTCGCAAATTGCGAAATTGTAAAAACCCTCGCGAACTGGCAGAAACACGGGCGAACACAAAAAAAAAAAATCCGCAAATTCGCGGGAATTCGCGGATTTTGCGGATTGCGAGTTCGCAAATCCGCAAAATTCGCGAACGCGAGATCCGCAAAATTCGCCCATGGCTATATTGAGTACTCTGTAAGTTTGTTAACACTCGGGGTTTGCTACTAAGTTACGCGCTAGTTGCATATTGCTGTGGGCGTTACCCCTACAAGTTCGTGTATAAAGGTTAACTCTATGGAGATAATCTCCGCCAATTCTCACCTTGTTCGAAAAGTGAAATCAGCTCATTCTGTTCCCGCGGAGTCGTCCCACTCCGTTCGAAGTTCGAGTAATCTACTCTCACTACGCGCTGGTTCGCGCATGCGCTGTATGTAGGTAAAACTTTTTTTCTAACTTTATTGTTCACTACGCGGTCACTACTGGGCTGTTGTTACTAGATCAATTACCGGCTCGTGCGGGCCCATCAATGTAACTTTATGCAAATGTAATAAGCCTCTAGGGCAACATTAGGTTCAGATAATACGGTATGACATAAATGGTACAAGAATATATCACAAGTAACAAGTAAATTCAGTCCTGTCATTCATTCCATTGGGTTTCAAACTGCTAAGGTAATAAATCCAATAGTTTTTTTCTTTTTAAGAGATTTTTCTTGTTCATTATTCCTTCTTTTTTAGGGACTATTTCCAATACACATGCCCTTAGTTGGTTGATGTTGTGATGTTTTTCAACAAAGTGCGTGGCCACTGTTGATTTCGATGATTGTGTTCTTATATTACTCTTGTGCTCGTTGAGCCGAACTTTAAACTTTCTTTCCGTGTGGCCTACGTAAACGCTGCCACATGGGCATTTTAGTAAATACACTATGTTGGTTGTATCGCATGTGGCGTTCACTCTTAGGGGTATTTTATGTCCTTTCATCGGGTAATTGATGCTTGCACCCTTCATAATGTTGTGGCAGTTTCCACAATTTAGACACGGTTCTGTTCCTTTAAAGGTCCGTTGACTTGACTTTTGTGTCCGTGTTTTTAGCAGTTCTCCAATGTTTTTACCCCTAGTATGAGCAAAGAGTGGTTCCTCATCGAATATGCCTTTGAAGTCTGTTTCTAGTTTCACTATCTGCCAGTTTTTGTGAATTATTCTTTTGAATTGAGCGCTCACGTTTGAAAATTTGCTAACACAGGTTATTCGTGGTTTTTTCTCAATTTGTTTGTACGTCAGTAATTCAGTTCTGGTTTTCTTTTGAGCTCTCTCTTTAGATTTTTTGATGATATCCTCCGGGTATCCCCGTGATAAGAATCTGTTGCCCATTATGTTCAGTTGCTCTTGACGGTCATCATCTTCCGAGACCAATCTCATAACCCTGAGGAATTGCGAGTAGGGAAGGTGAGTTTTGAGTGAGTGTGGGTGATGACTCTTATACTGTAACAAATTATTTCTATCTGTTGGTTTTCGATAGAGGTTTGTTATGAAAGTGTTATCCTTTTTAGTGATTTCTACGTCCAAGAATTGTATTGTGGTTTCGTTAATGTTCCAGGTGAATTTTATTCTGTCATTCCTGTTATCCAAAATTTCTAGTTGTTGTTCTAGAGATGCTTGCGTCCCCTTCCATACTAGGAAGATATCGTCTATGAATCTCATGTAGGTGAGAAGATGAGTGGCCAATTCCTGGTTGTTTAGATATGTTCACATATCTAAACGTAGGCCACACGGAAAGAAAGTTTAAAGTTCGACTCAACGAGCACAAGAGTAATATAAGAACACAATCATCGAAATCAACAGTGGCCACGCACTTTGTTGAAAAACATCACAACATCAACCAACTAAGGGCATGTGTATTGGAAATAGTCCCTAAAAAAGAAGGAATAATGAACAAGAAAAATCTCTTAAAAAGAGAAAACTATTGGATTTATTACCTTAGCAGTTTGAAACCCAATGGAATGAATGACAGGACTGAATTTACTTGTTACTTGTGATATATTCTTGTACCATTTATGTCATACCGTATTATCTGAACCTAATGTTGCCCTAGAGGCTTATTACATTTGCATAAAGTTACATTGATGGGCCCGCACGAGCCGGTAATTGATCTAGTAACAACAGCCCAGTAGTGACCGCGTAGTGAACAATAAAGTTAGAAAAAAAGTTTTACCTACATACAGCGCATGCGTGAACCAGCGCGTAGTGAGAGTAGATTACTCGAACTTCGAACGGAGTGGGACGACTCCGCGGGAGCAGAATGAGCTGATTTCACTTTTCGAACAAGGTGAGAATTGGCGGAGATTATCTCCATAGAGTTAACCGTTATACACAAACTTGTAGGGGTAACGCCCACAGCAATATGCAACTAGCGCGTAACTTAGTAGCAAACCCCGAGTGTTAACAAACTTACAGAGTACTCGATACACTTACGGATAATGGTTAAATTTGACTTAAGGATGCCAACGTAATCTATAGGTAAAACTCGACTTTATAGCGTGTAGAAATGTTGTTTGTTTTGACATATGCACTGAGAAAATGTTTTGTTTTTTTAAATTGTAGACGTTCCCTGATGAAGGTGTGGTCAAACACCGAAATGCATTAGAACACGGATTGTCTTGAATTTTGAAATGAATGAAAAGTGAATAAAGTAACCTTTGGATTTTGAAACTTAAGGAGTACATGGAGTAATATTTTTGGAAAAAGCGTATAGATTGAACTGTTGAAGTAAAACCACGCTGGAGATTCCAGCAAAGAAATACTGGTGCCTAGGGTGATACACTTATGAGGCAATAAGTGTGCAGCTAGAAGTTATTTGACACACACTCCAGGAGGGGAGTGATACCCAAGTGCACAGTTGAAATTGGAGTTAACATTTAGGCGGTGCACAACCCGACACACGAAGGTGATTGAGCAGCCGCCAAAGGGAAGCCCCGTCTGCAAGCCCGGGCCCCATGAGGGAATTCAGGTAGCCCCTCATGTGCCCTGGGCCAAGACCGCAATGCACCGCCACCTCGAGGTGTCTTTCGCCCCAATCACAGGACGTTCAGGCCGGTCCCCTTAGTGCTTTGGGCTTTCTGTCTCTCCCCCTCGGGGTCGCTCCACGAATATTTCTGGTCCCCAGGTCCCGCTGCCGCGTGTCTGGTCCCCGTCACCTTCAAGTCTTGGGCCTCGGCGCGGCACATACAGTTCATCTCACTGGCTTTCGCCCCTGGTCGCAGCCGCCGCCGGGAGAGGCCCCAGAACACCTCACCTCCCCCGCAGCCACCTCAGCACTCTCCAGCCTCAGCTCGACCTTTCAGCAGCGGTGCCAGGCCCCCAAGCCGGGATCTCGATTTATGTGCCGCGGGCAATCATGCTCAGCCTCCAGCACTCACCGGGTCAGCTTTGCGGGTCGCCGTCACCTGCCTTGTTATAGGGAGGTCCGCTCTGTCTCTCGGGCCGCCGGGGCCCAACCGATGTGGGGAGAGGCGCCGCTCCAGAATGGGCCTCGAGTGTAGGCCTCAAAGCCGGGGCCCCGGGCAGAGCAGCGATCCAGCGGAGACGTCCCCCGGCGCCCAGCCGCTCCCCCCAGCGGCGGGCGAGCTCCCGATGATCGTCGTAGCTCGGCGGTGCTTCTTGGTCCGTCACACACTGGGACCGAAGCCCCACCGCAGGTCAGAGGCGCACACACCGCCGTCGGCAACAGCCCGCCGCGACCAACAAAATGGCGGATCGGGGCTCCGTCGGGAGGGTAAAGTCCGTTTAGGGGCGCTGCAAGGCGTCGCCGATCACAGGGGACAGCCGGAGTCAGCCCACGGTGTCCCGGGACACAGGTGTCGTTGTCTGTGGGCAATTGTAGGGGGTGAAGGCTATTGAAGGGTCAGGACGGGGGAATCAAGCAGGGAGCCTCACTCGGCAACGTCCGTCCCGGTCGCCATCTTGGCCACGCCCTCCGGTGTATGTTTTTAACATTATATCTGGTTTCTTCATTTTGTTTCCCAAAACATCTTTACATTTTTTGCTCCATACTTCATGGTTAATAATTGTGCATGGAGATCCGGAATCTGCTAATATATCCATCTCTACACCTCCCATGTTCATTCTGCACACTGGCTTTTTCTTGATTTCGTTATCATCTTCATTATTTCCATCAGTAACTTCAGTTACGTTTAGTACACATAGATTGTACTCAGATTCATCTGATGATTCAGTTTCAAATTCCACCTCTTCTTGTATGTACTTCACTTTTCCTTTCTCTCTTCTAATGCACGATTTTTGGAAATGTCCAATGAGTCCACATTTGCTACACTTGCTGTTAATTGCTGGACAATTCCAATTATTTGCCAGGTGTTTGCTGCTACCACATCGATAACATTTCAATTCTTCCAGTTTTTTACCGTAATTGCTTTGTTTAGGTCTGTCATTAGCTTTGCCTCTGTACTCATTACTTTTTTTTTTTAGTTCTAGTGACTTTAGCAACAACAGTTGATATGTCGTTTTTGTTTTTAGATTCATTTATGACTTCTTTTGCACATCTTCCAGTCAATTCCGCTTTTTTTTACGATTTCAATGACCTGTTTCAATGGCTTCTCACCCTTAGCCCACAGAGCATCCTGGGGCCTCATTTATGAGGCCTTGCGTCAGTTTTGCGCTGCGGATGCGTCACTTTTTGTGACGCATCGGCGGCGTAAAACATGCGCCTTGTTGCGCCATATTTAAAAAGTGACGCATCTAGGTAGATGCGTCACTTTTTAAACCCCTGCGCCACATTATGCCTGCGTCAGGTATAATGTATGCAAAGGGGGCGTTCCCCCGCAAAAAGCCTCGTAATAGTGACGCAGTGAAATCTATGAGATTTCACTGCGTCACTTTTAGGATGCGGTTGCGTCAAAATCTTGCGCCTGCCTCACAGCAGGCGTAAGACTGACGCAAGCCCTTTCACATGGGGCTTTCCCCATGTGAAAGGACGCATTGCTGGAGTTGCGTTACTTTTGTGACACACTCCAGCAATGCGTCACTTTTGCGCTTACAGATGCGTCAGAAATCCTGACGTATCTGTAAGTCCTTGCGACATGATGCGTCATACATTAAATATGACGCATCATTGGTGTCGCAAGGAGTGCGCAGTGAAAAGTGACGCATCGCTGTTTTCACGCAGCGATGCGTCACTTTTCATAAATGAGGCCCCTGGATGTTAGGGTTTGCAGCACACATGACTATTTGGGGCCAGATGTAGGTAGCCCTTTACCGATCGGAATCGGCCGAAAATACCGATTTTCGGCCGTTTCCGATCGGTAAAGGGCTATTGAGATGTAGGTGCACATTTTCGGTAATTTTACCGAATCGGTATCATTACCGAATCGGTAAATTTACCGATTTGGTAATATGTACCGAATCGGTAAAATAATTACCGATTCGGTAATATTTACCGATTCGGTAAAATTACTGAAAATGCAATGTAGGTAGGCAATGTACCTTCTGCACATGGCTTACAGAATCGGTATTTTACCATGGAATACAAATCCATGGTAAAATACCGATTACGGTGTGCATGCACATGTGTGCATGCACACCTATGTCATGTGACAGGCAGACCTGCCCTTAGGGCAGGTATGCCTGCCACATGGCACCTGTGCCTGTTTTGGGGGTGCTAGAGGGTGTCAAAGTGACACCCCCTGCACCCTTGTGAATTCTTTAATTACAGATTTGGTAAATACCGAATCGGTAATGCCTAATCATTCCTATGGGCTTCAAAGCCCATAGGAATGAATGGGCATTACCGATTCGGTATTTACCGAATCGGTAATTAAAGAATTGTTAAGGATTCGGTAACGAATCCAGATGTTGGGACCTACATACCATTTACCGATTTTGAAATACCGAATCGGTAGGATTCGGTATTTCAAAATCGGTAAATGGGATTTACCTACATCGGGCCCCAGATCTCTTATTAAGTCATAGTGCATGTTTTCAAATTTACAAGATAATGCCAAATTCTTTAAAGCTGCCACATATTCGTCAACGCTTTCTTCCTTCCCTTGTTTTCTCCTGTAGAACATGTACCTGTGAACAGCCACACACACCGTGGGTTTGTAGTAACTGTCTAAATCTTCTAGCGCTTCCACGTAAACGTTTCTTTCTCCTCCACCACGCACTTTCTTATTAATTTTCTTGTATACATCTAATCCACCAGCTCCCAAACAGTGTAGTAGTATTTTTTTTCTTCTGGTTTCATTGGTTCATCACCATTCTCAAAAGTGGGTATATAGTTATTCAAGTGCTCCTTCCATGTTTCCCACTTCACTGTTGGTGTTTCACTTCCCTTTAAAAATGGTTCAGGTGGTTGAAGGTTGTATTTATTGCTATTTGCCATGTTATTTTATATATTTTCCACCACACTTTTGTCCACCATCTAAGATTCCTTTGTTCACTTTTAACGACCGATGTGATACACAACTCCTGTATTTCCAATCAGTTATTTTTTATTAACATGTGTAAATACACGTCAATTCCCCTATCTGTTAGCCTCTTCATCCCCACCCCTACACCCCGAGGAATGCCACCACACCCTGCCAAACATGGTCAAGACATGTATTTGTAGTGCGATTCTGTGGGGCAGTGGGGCCTGGTGGAGCAAGTGGGCTTACGGTGAAAGTGTCATTTCTCAGTGAAGCGGGCCCCCTGTTTTTAAGCTGAGCGCGAGGCCCTGGGCAGCAGCCCACACTGCCCATGCCTAGCGCCTGCCCTGGGTACCATCTTGTACAAATGGATTGATGGAGGGGGAGGGGATTCCATATGCGCCTAAAAATACAAATGTAATGCTACTGAATGGTACTTTTTTAGAATCTGTCCATGCCATCATATATGTTATAACTTTCCGCCTACACAGCGTACCATTATTAATTATAGGAAACAGGCCAAATCTAAACTCTATCAGATACACACCCTGCATCAATCATAGTCAGAACCAAGAAAAACATACCAGACCCGGGGCCCTGTCAAGTGCCCCTTGTGCCTGGTCTTGTCCCAATCAAGCCTACCTCCTCACCAACTGGACGACCACTTCACACCTATTTCACATCCACCCCCTCACATCTTCCTTGCTATCAAATCTCCCTCCGCACCAACCCTATGTCCCCATCAACCTTACATCCCCATAAAACTTACATCCTAAGTGCCTTTGTCCCAAATAAACCCACCTCGCCTTTCTTGTTGTTTCGCCTCTGACACCATGAGCCAAGATAATTGCTGGCCCGGCTGCTGTGCCTTCCCCAATCTGTTAGTCTCTTCCTCCTCACCCCTGCACCTCCAGGAATGCCACCACACCCTGACAAACATGGTCAAGACATCTCGTATTTGTAGTGCGATTCTGTGGGGCAGTGGTGCCTGGTGGAGCAAGTGGCTTACAATGAAAGTGTCATTTCTCAGTGAAGCGGGCCCCCTGTTTCTCAGCTGTGCGCGAGGCCCTGGGTAGTGGCCCACACTGCCCATGCCTAGCGCCTGCCCTGAGTACCATCTTGTACAAATGGATTGAGGGAGGGGGAGGGGATTCCGTATGCGCCTAAAAATACAAATGTAATGCTACTGAATGGTACATATTTAGAATCTGTCCATGCCATCACATATGTTATAACTTTCCGCCTACACAGCGTACCATTATTAATTGTAGGAAACAGGCCAAACCTAAACTCTATCAAATACACCCCATGCGTCAATCATAGTCAGAACCAAGAAAAACATACCAGACCCGGGGCCCTGTCAAGTGCCCCTTGTGCCTGGTCTTGTCCCAATCAAGCCTACCTCCTCACCAACTGGACGACCACTTCACACCTATTTCACATCCACCCCCTCACATCTTCCTTGCTATCAAATCTCCCTCCGCACCAACGCTATGTCCCCATCAACCTTACATCCCCATAAAACTTGCATACTAAGGGCCTTCGTCCCAAATAAACCCACCTCACCTTTCTTTCTTCTCTGCCAACAAACCACCATCCTCATGAAATCTACTTCCCCATCAAACTTCCTGACCCTTCAAAGCTCCTGCCCCTTCAAAGCCTCTTCATCCCCGCCTCACCATTAAATCCAGTTCCCATTTGTTAGACCTGGCACCTTTTGGTGTGGTTTCTCTTTACTTTTTGCCTTCTGACACACTGTTATTGATTGCGAGCTAAACTTTCACTTTTGCTGGCTTTAGGCCTCTTTGCATTTTTCCACTGCTGAAACTAGGTCTGGGCAGTGAATTCAGCTCTGTTAGAGGAGTTTGCGGAGTTGTCTGCACTCCGTGCTCCGCGGAGTGCAGAAAACTCCACTTTGCGTAGTGCAGCAGAGTTTTTATTATCCTGCTAGCGATTGCGAATAGTAAGTTAGTGAGAGCGAGCTGTTGCTCGGGTAGAATTTCTACCAGAGCGGCAGGAAGACCAGTGTGAAACGCAGTTCTCACTGCACTCTGCCACTTGCGGTACATCGCAGAGTTTTTTGTAACTTTGCTGAGTTTCCCGTAGCATAACTCAGCGAACTTCGGCCAGGCTGCCAGTTCTAATGTGTATGTGCTCTGTGTCTACAATGTAATGACATTTGGTTTCTCCATGATGGCCATATTTGATTTACTGCTACGCCCCTAGTATAGTGCACTTCATGTGCCCGGGGCCTGTAAATCAAATGCTACTAGTGAGCCTTCTGCACTGATTGTGCCACCCACATGAGTAGACCTTCAAACATGTCTCAGGACTACCCTCGCAGAGCCATGTGCAGTTTTAAACTGCTATTTGGACCTCGCAAGTTCACCTACTGGCCAGGCCCAGACCTTCCCTTTTAATACATATAAGTCACCCCTACGGTAGGCCATAGGTGGCCCCGTGGGCAGGGTGCAATGTATTTAAAGGTAGGACATGTACTTTTGAGTTTCACATGTCCTGGTAGTCAGGAGCGGCCCTTGCAGGGAAGACCAGTGAGGTGGTGGGGCAGGGTGAGGTGGAACTCGACAGACGACTATGAGGGAAAAATAAAAATGAATTGTCTCTCATCATCGTCTGTCAGGCCCCCACCCCACCCCACCATTCTTACCTGCACGGTCTGCGCCTGCTTGTAGCGAAAAATTGCTAAATTGGTTTTTCACTACAGCAAGGCCTATCTCTAACACATGTTAGCACTGGAGCTGCCTAGTGACACTTCACAAGTGTAACTTCCAATTGGTAAAAGATAGGAACAGTAAATTTGGTGTCTCTGGACTCACAATTTAAATACACATCTTTTAATGAAGTTGGTTTTTAAATTGCAGGTCTGGAAATGCCACCTTTAGAAAGTTGGCCTTGTCTTACTTTAACCTTTCTGTGCCTCTGTCTATCTCTGAAATACATGGCTGGGTTGGGTGACAGCTGGGCTTTGTGCATTCCATCCAAAAAAACACATAAAGGGAGTTGAGGTGTGCACTGGCATATCTTTATGTCCCATCACCAGACTAATAGGTTTTCTTAAGCTAGAGCGTGAGAGAGAATCTGAAACTTTCACCTGAATAGGGCGTTGCCTGTCCCCACACAAAGAATTGCATACACCCATTTAGTGTATCCTGAGCCAGGGGCAAAACAGTACAGGGTCTTGTGCACTGAATTACATTTCTTTGAAGTCTCCCTACTTCAAATACCATATAGTCAGAACACTTCTGGAATTGAGGATATTCTCCCAGGAAGAAGAGCTACTGTGTTGCCAAGAGGGACTGCCACTTTTCAGCTTGCTTTGCTGTGTTGGCCTGCTGCCTGCTGCTGCCTGCTGCTTCTTGCCTGGGAGTGAAAGGACTGAACTTTTCTCTCTACATTCTACATCTCAAAGGTTCTCAAAGGGCTTGTTGTGTTTGCCTCCTGTTTCTGAAGTCTCAGGGATATCAAAACGTCACCTGCATCTTGCTACCATCAACTGGGCTCCTCTGCTGTGAGTCCTGCTCCAGCAAGTGGTGCCAAATCCAGTCCTGAGCACTTGGAAGTGAGTGGTTGGTGCTGCAACCCAAGAAACCAACGTATTGACATTGAAGTCTCATTCGGAACTGGCGCATTTCTCTGTGATATTGATGCATCACCGCTGCCTGCACCAAAGCCGTGGACACCACTCACCAACTGTGCAATGAATTGCCTTAACTTACAACGCAGCCCGACTTTGCGAACACAGCGCCTCTGAGTCACCCCTGCTGTGTGAGTCTCGGACACCGCATCACCAATATTTGAAATGCACCATCCCTAACACATTTCTGGCCCTGCACGGCTTGGCGTCAATGCATCAACTAAAGCCCAGGGGTTCAACATCGACATCTTGGCCCAACACACTGCGCTCTTGACAACAACACATTGCTCGACCTCGGAAAAATACTTGGCCTTCAACAGCGACGCATACCATTCTTTGTTAAACGCATCATTCCTGAGCTTTGAAACATCCAAGAAACTGTCAGCGGGTATTCATGACTTTTGTATCCACTCCACGCTCCACCATGGTCAGACTGAACTGTTGGACTTGCCCAGGTCTAGCGTGACCAGATAGCCCCATTTGGAGCTATTGATTTTTGCTCACTGCATTTTGATTTAACCTTGCAAAATTCATATCTTGACTTGTGTATGTCAGATTTTATCGTTTTGGTCTTATTTTATTTAGATAAATATTGGCTATGTTTCTAAACTGGTGTGGAGTACTTTTGTGGTGTTTTCACTGTGCTACTGTGTGTGTGTGTGTGTGTGTGTGTGCATGCGCGAATACTTTTCACATTGTTTCTTTAGTTTAGCCTGACTGCTCTGTACCAAGTTACCAGACGGTGAGCACAGGTAAACTTTTAGTGTGTACTACATTTACCCTGACTAAGATTGTGGTCATGCTTGGACAGGGTGCATACCGCTGCCAACCAGAAACCCAAATTCTAATACCATTCATATCTTCCCCACAACCAAACCAACCTCAGTATCAAACCCACCCCAGCCCTACCTATAAATTAAACCTTATTAGGCAATAAGATGGTAAAGGAGATAACCTCATATAAATATTTAGGAATGATGTTTACATATAAGCTAAATTGGGCCTTGCATAAAGAAACCGTGGAGGCCTGAGCACTATCCAGTAAAGGAGGACTAGTAAAATATAAAAATACGTTTGGAGGATGAACTTCGATTTCAGTATTCTCTGTTTATAATACTATATTGCCGACACAATGCTTATATGGGACAGAGATGCTGACCCTAAGAGTAGAGGCAAGCTGGGATAAGTGTGAGGGTAAATACCTGAAAAACTGTTAGGGTTACCTAAAAGCACAATGTGCCCAGCGATAAGACTGGGAGGGAGCTTGCAGTAATGGATAAACTCTGGTCCTTGGCAGTATAAAAGGTATCAACCCTCTATGCCATTGAAATAACAAGAAGTGAACTAAAATGGGCAGCGCAGGTCAGGAATAGATTAGTGAAAATTGCGGCGACTTGAAGGTTGGGAATTTTAAAGTCTTGGTGGCCTCCTGCCTCTCAAAGAGGCCGGTAGGAGAGAATCTAGGGTAGCGTATTTATGTTATGTTTCAAGGAAACCTTTAGCAAGCTATACCCTGGAGTCCTCGGATAAACCAAATATGTATCCATACTTATCTACATTCCCAGAGCCCCAGTTACGAATGCTGTCATTTGCATTTCAGTGTGCTTTGAACCTTTGATTTTAAAAGTTTGAGAAATGTGTTGCATTTTAGTATCTGAATAATAACTGCTCCTGTGGACTGATGTCCATAAATGTTAATGTTCATCTTTTATTAGATTGTTTGCACTTTCAGAAATCGATGTCAAATTTTAAAACCGCGACTTTTAAAATATAATATTTGTCATCGTAATGAAGAATTCCTTGCACTTCTATTGAACATGGAGTTTTTAGATGTTGCTTGTGCGACAGCAAAATTCCTAAAAATACCTCTGGGCTAAAAATATCCAAGAGATAATGTAGGCCACCTCTGTTAGACTTTGTAGAAAGAGTGTCAGAAGTGTCAATTTCCACAATATGTGATAATACTCCTCGATGTTGGCGTGGGGTCTTGTGGGTAGGATGTATTACTATGCATCGGATTTGAGGGGGGGGGTTGTATAGACCTTTTTCTAAACCATAATAAAGATTAATTGGCATTGAATTAAATTGGAATTAAATCGTCCTTCTTTTCATATCTCTCTTGTATCCTGTTCATAACTGCTTCCTCTTCATTCATGCCTCGTCAGCATACCTACCTCCTCCTCATAACGTTCTACTTTTCATGCCTAGCTCTGCTTAATGCGTGCCTCCTTTTAATACCTGCCAGCCATTCTTACCGGTTGTCAGACATTACTTCGCATACCACTGCTTAGTGGTGATAATCTACCATTGGAACAAAAGAAACCAACTACTATCTGAGCAGTATTATTCAAGATACAAGGTAAAACACAGAAAAACACAAAAATCGTTCAACACCTGAGGATGCTATTTTTGTTATCAATTCAGAAAAGGGGGGTGGTGATGGACAGAGTATCTGAATTAAGCAGAACACTCGTACCCAGTCAACAGATCAGGGCTTTTCCAGTAAAAGAATTGGCTTGGTAGTTTGGTCTGCCCTGTTCCCATGATGCACTGGGCCAGGGACAGACTAATTTGCATGTAGCCAGGTTCTGAGCTGGGATGGTGCAGTGAGCTAAAAAACGGTGATGGATCAAGCCCTGATCTGTTGACTGGGTAGGAGTGCTCTGCTTAATTCAGATACTCTGTCCATCACCACCCCCTTTTCTGAATCGTTTTGTCCACCATAAGCGTGGAAGGGTATGCTCAGATGTGAGTCCCTTGCTCACTGCACCATCAGGATTCAAGCAAGCCGGGCCGAAGACGGCTGTAATGTCAGAAACCGGTCCCCGGAAGCTTGTTTCCTTTCCAGTAAAAGAATTGGCTTGGTAGTTTGGTCTGCCCTGTTCCCATGATGCACTGGGCCAGGGACAGACTAATTTGCATGTAGCCAGGTTCTGAGCTGGGATGGTGCAGTGAGCTAAAAAACGGTGATGGATCAAGCCCTGATCTGTTGACTGGGTAGGAGTGCTCTGCTTAATTCAGATACTCTGTCCATCACCACCCCCTTTTCTGAATCGTTTTGTCCACCATAAGCATGGAAGGGTATGCTCAGATGCAAGTCCCTTGCTCACTGCACCATCAGGATTCAAGCAAGCCGGGCCGAAGACGGCTGTAATGCCAGAAACCGGTCCCCGGAAGCTTGTTTCCTTTCCAGTAAAAGAATTGGTTTGGTAGGTAGGTCTGCCCTGTTCCCATGATACACTGGGCCAGGGACAGACTAATTTGCATGTAGCCAGGTTCTGAGCTGGGATGGTGCAGTGAGTTAAAAAACGGTGATAGATCAAGCCCTGATCTGTTGACTGGGTAGGAGTGCTCTGCTTAATTCAGGTACTCTGTCCATCACCACCCCCTTTTCTGAATCATTTATTTTTGTTATCAGTTTCATGCATATAAATAACATAAATAAAATTAAAATATATTGTTAGAAAAATGACCTCTTTCAGAACTAGCAACCGTAGATAAAGTAAACGATTAAAAAAGTCCTTTAAAGTACCTGCAAAATTACTCTTTTTTAACAGGGACAATATTAAGGAAAATAGATTTTTCCAAACAACATTCTTTCATTAACATTTTACATTAACTTGAAAGACAAGGGAACTAGGAAAACTGAGTGAGAATTCTAGCATAAAAGGCGAACGAGTGAATACAATCTTGATTTGCATCACAAGATAAAGTCTAAATATCAGAAAAGCTAATCTGAAAACAACTGTCTAAATTAATAATATTACTATTATAATAATAATACTAACACCAATAATGATAATAATAACATACCTACAATGAAAAATACTCAACAAAACGCTTCTTGATGTTTCCAACTACCATAAACCTACTAACACTCAAGAGAAGCAAAGTATAGATGATACTTTTCAAACACGACCCCATCCATTCACCCAAATATACGCCATACACAGAAAAGTTGACGAGAATAAAATACCTCTCCTGTCACGTTTGCTATAAGACAAGAATTCAAAACTTCCACTGAAATCGTAAGAGCTTTAACAGTAGTGGCAGTAAAAAATAAAACCAGCCCATAGTAAATACTAAGGACTTGATTACGATGTCGGGATGACAGTATGGTCGGAAACATACATTTTTCTATGCGAGCTTGTGCGGTGGGCGCAAAAAATACCGCAGCGTAGGCTCCCATAGAGAAATAGATGTTGAGGGGGCACCATAGTGCTTCCCAGGGCAGTATGCAGAGGCCACGAAGGGATGGTGGCCCTGCTAGGTGCCCCCAAAGACACTTTCCGACAGCAGTGCCATGTCAGAAAGGCCGACATGGAACTGCTGGCGGAAAGGTTAACGATTGGGCAATGAAACTGAAGACTACATGTCCCATAACCACGTAATCACATGACGCGAGAATTTTTAAATAGTCATGTGATCTGAACAAACAAACACTCAATCGGGAAGCAAACTGGCTGACTGAAGCAGCTACACACGGATATTGCAGGTAAAAGCCCACGCAGAGTAGAAAAGGGAAAATGCTCATCCCTGTTGTCCAAACAAACAAGTCGTTAACCTTGACGAACTTTAATTCCACAGTGGATGCGGTAAAACAGAGAAAAGAAAAGGCGACGCCTTCCCCAAAATGATAGTTTGGCTCTCTGCCCACATACTGCAAATGCCAAGTAAGTTACAGCCTTTCAAAAAAAAACCTGTTCAATCTTGACCAAATAATTAGCTCAAACGATTGAAAATCGTACTGTTTTAACATTGCAGAACCCTGAGACCCTCTTCATGCAAAGTCGTAGAATTCCCTAAACAGATGACATGTAGCGACAGGATTACAACCAAAATCAATGCAAGTTACATTGTGGGCAGTTTCTTGTGTAAAATAAATCTTGTGTCACAATGTCCCCCATACAGAAAATAGACCCATTCCCTGTCTTCTCCCTTACAGTATAAAGCAAAACGCCAGTCAAGAGTCAAAATAACGAAAACCATAATTGCACATGCAACACAGGAAGGTAAAAAATATGTGTAAACAACTTCCTTCCAGTGATGTTATAATTGAAGGTCCCACATTAAAATTTGTCCCCCTATTTTAAAAAAGCCCTGAAGAAAAGCCCGATAAATGAGATACGGGCTTGGAAACGCGTCGGCTTTGGCACATTCGTCGTAAATACGAATGCACTTTCCGCAAAAGGCCCTAGAAAATCCTCTTAAATGCAATAGAAAAAAATGCATATCAAGCTTTCTGCCTTTGCGTGACCAGCCCTAGACTAGGTAGAATCAGGATAACGTAGGCCTGGTAGCATAGGTAGTTGGTAGGGTACAAACTTGAAGTTTTGTAAAAATGTTTTGTGTTAAATGTATTGTCTAACTGATAATTGTATTTCAATTGTGGATTGTAAAAAGTGTTTATAGTAAATGTAATAATTTATGTTTTTTGTATTGCGGCGAAAAAACCCCAGACTGTTTTCAGAAATCTTAAAAAAAAAGTGATGTAACTTGTATTACTCAAAAAAAAGTACATACATCACCCAAGGATTAATTACCCTAGGGTGAGATTCTGCACAAAATAAAAAAAGAGGCAGAACTAAACAGTGACCGGGTTCTTTATTTTCTAATGTCATTATAACATGGCAGTCGGACTTTAAACCTACAATGCTGGTCGAAAAGCCATTCCGACCGACATTGTGGTTAGTCCCTAACTGATTTTGAACTGTTAATGAAATAGTCACTAAATGAACTTACCCACATTCTCAAACTGAGGGATGCTTTGTGAAGAATACATGCCTAACAGTAAACTGAAATTTAAATTGAAAAACGTTCTACAATAGTCTTTGCACCCACAGTGCATGCTGGTGAACATTTTACAGCAATTATTCAAAGTGAATACTTTAAAAACAATAAAGAAAAATTAGCATCAGTACTAAATTTCTTCAAGTACAACTGAACTGGCCATCAAAAAGGTCGGGTCACAGAAGGCTACCACGATTTAATATTGACTGCACTCACCAACCCCCAAAGGGCCAATGTCCCAAAGCACCACTGTGCATGTGTTGAGCTAAGCTGGAGCTGTGGAATCAACCATCCCAACTCCTCCACTGCCAACTTCTCTACCGAATGCTGCAAGCCGTCCCCTTTGAGGTCCCACAGACAAAGTTGTCATAAGTGTATTAATTAGTGACTTGAAAGGGTGAACTGCAAATTCCTGCCAACCATGAACTCACACTGCCACAGGCCAGCATGGTTACCGACCATCTGGACTCCCAACACCTGGGAGACAAATTGACACGAGAAAGCAGTTTACCCACTAACATGACATTGCCTCGGGAGATAAATGCATACCATCTGAGAGAAAAAAACTATCTCCCCCAATGCAGCCATGGGGGATATGATTGAAACTAGACGATTTCAGCAACTTAGAGAGTCATCTGTTCAAGCGCTTGGCGGACTCATTCAGCCCCCGGACAGAATGCCCTCAGCGCCAGGACCACCTGGAAATTATATGAGACCACACAATGAAGGCTTCTGAAAAACGTTTGGTGAGCCACATAACTTCCACAACGATGGCCTCAAACAAGACTCAATGTCCCATTTGTGCTAAATCATTGCCTCTCAGATGCAAATTCATCCGAACCGGAGGCAGAAGCACCCTTGGAACTAGGTTCTCCACCGCTCTCCTTAGGCCCTTTACATTGAGTCTCCTTTGTCCAAACCACCTCATTTTGCAATCAGCATCCTTAGTACGTTCCGCGAAATCACCAGACTAGTATGCCTCTCGAGCTCTCTGGATGAAAGAGCGGGCGAACACCCGCACTTCTCTAGTGAGCATAGCACGTGTATGTACAGAGGGAGGAAGAGAAGCAATATTAGAAGTCATTGCAAATGCAATCAAATGTATCACCGATAACACTGAAAATGCCATCCCCCAATCCTGCGCTCTTGCTCTCTGTCCAGACCCACCCCTGCTGTGTAAGTGTCCACCCCAATGTGGAATGAGTGCGAGTTGAAAAGAGGTGGGTTGCTCTCGGTTGCTGATATTGCAATCTTCAAAACCGTAAAAAACTGATATCTGGAGAGAGTGGACCCATGGGCGTGGAGGAACAGGCACTGTGGCTGTAACCCATGGACACAACTCAAGATAATCTACCAGAGAATGGACCAGGCAACAGTGGGAGCCCGGGGTCCTATGCTGAACTATATGCTCCCCCTGCCCAAATGACCAGTTTTGGAAGATAGCAAGGTTTCTGTTAATAAACCTCCCAGGCCAACTCAATTGTACCAGCTGAATGGCCCTGTGAATGTTGTTCTTCGACTGCACCAACAGTTACCCCACTCTGAAAGCTCCATAAAAGGCTAGGTAAATGGCCACCTTAAACAGCTGGGCCTCAAACTGTGAATGGCAGACCTCGGGCAACTTCGAATCCATTCTCTGCACGTCAATTGGCCTTCTCATGTCTTTCCGTCTTTCCTCTGCCAGCCCATTATGGCTTTTTTTGATGGGAAATGAAGAGGACCAGTTCCTGTGTCCACCTAACTTTGGAAAGAAATAGAGGGCTACCAAATGCATCCTTCTAGCTTAAAAATTTCAGATATCACTGGAATGTCCCCTCATAGGCTCTCCTTGACTTAGCACCTAAGTTGGCTGCCACAAGGTCAGGTAGAATGGGGCATCAAGTCTCCAAAGATGATCTGGGAACAGTGTTGGGGGCGCTGATGACTTCGAATGGTGACGTCTAAACTCCTACAACTTTAGGCAAGACAATGCATCAGCACCATTATTGAGTACCCCCGGACATGCTTCACCCTTAAATTAATGTTATTCAGCAGACCCAACTAGGTGAGCACTTTGAGAACTCTTAAGAACTTGCAGCAGCTTGCTTTCTGTTATCACCTCCACCACCACCATGTTGTCTGACCAAAAAACTACTGAGCGATTGCTGAGCTGATTAGACCAGACTGAACTCCCTTTTGGGTCAGAGAGATTATGTATCAAGCAGAACTGGTCCAGTTCTTTTTTGGGCACGACCCCAAAGGAGAACAAGCGCATCCAGCAAGGGGGGTGAATCAAAGGGACCAGCTACTCTGCCCAGGGAACATTCCTTTGTCACTATTCTGACTGGCTACAGCCCTATTAGAATGTATGGCCAAGCATGGATTCTGAAACCATAATAATAATAATAATAAAAGAGTTTGTAAAGCGCCTGGTGACGCCATCCCGGCGTGTCCCCGCGCTGTGGAGAGAGTAGCAGGACGAAAAGGCAGAAATTATAGGGTGTACAGGTAGGTTTTTAAGAGTTTCCTGAAAATAGTTTCTGTTTCAGCTAGTCTGATATTCATGGGAAGGGCATTCCAGTTTTTAGCCGCCAGCACGCGGAAGGAGCGTCCTCCCATCCTGGCCTTCTTTATACGAGGAATTTTAAGGAGACCAGTTCCCATAGAGCGAAGTGCTCTATTTGGCTCATAGGGTATAGCTAAGTCTTTGAGATATTCAGGGGCTTTCATGGAGTTAATCCTGTAGCATATGAGCAGTGCTTTGAAGAGGATCTTTTTTTTTATAGGAAGCCAATGAAGAGCATCCAAGGTGGGTTTAGAGGGAGCTCTTTTGGGTAACTTAAGGACTAACCGTGCTGCCGTATTTTGTAGGACTTGAAGCTTTTTCATATTCTTTTCAGTTGTCCCTAAAAGAAGCACATTTCCGTAATCAATACGGGAGGTGACTAGTGCTTGGGTCAGGGTGCGTCTGGCCTCTAGCGGAAGAAGGTCTAGAGTTCGATTTAAGGTTTTTAGCACCCCAAAGCACTTCCCTACCACTTTGTGGACGTGACTGTCAAAGGAGAGTTTGGGATCAACCCAAACCCCCAAGTTCTTGGCTTCCTTGCCAGGGGTAGGTAAAGGTCCTAGGCAGGAGGGCCACCAATCCTGAGTCCAGCTGGTATCGCTACCACCTATCACAAGAACCTCTGTTTTGGAGCCATTAAGTTTTAGGCAGTGTTGGTTCATCCAACCTGCCAGCTCCTGCATGCAGTTTTTGAAGTTGGTTGCAGCTAAGGTAGGGGTTTGGGATAGCGAGATGAGCAGTTGGGTATCGTCGGCGTAGGATACTAATTTTATGCCATACGATTGTACCACATCTGCCAGAGGGGCCATATACAGATTGAACAGGGTAGGGCTCAGGGCAGAGCCCTGAGGCACCCCCTGTTCAAGAGCAATGTTGTCTGAGAGGAATGAACCTCTTTGGACCTGAAAGCTGCGGCCCAAAAGGAAAGCTTTAAGCCAACCTAGTGCTGTCTTGGTGACCCCAGCTTTGTTTAGACACTGTAGCAAGATGGAATGTGCTACAGTGTCAAACGCAGCGCTAAGGTCCAGCATGATGAGTGCCATTGTGTGACCCTCGTCCGCTCCTGCCCGAAGAGTTTCAGTCGCTCTTAGGAGAGCTGTCTCCGTAGAGTAGTTCATTCTGAAACCAGATTGGGATCCATGCAGGGAGTGGTTGGATTCTAGGTGGGCCATAAGCTGTTTGTTTGCAATTTTCTCGGCCACTTTCGCGAGATAGGGAAGGAGGGAGATAGGTCGGAGATTTTCTAAAGTATCCTGACTGATGTTAGGTTTCTTTTTAATGGGCAATACTATCGCTTTTTTCCAATCTTCCGGAAGACAGGCCAAGGAAAAGGATACTTGAATGACATGCCTGAAATGGGGTTCCAGTACTTGTAGGCCAGTGGTTAGAACTTTTGGAGGGGCTGGGTCCCGGGGGGATCCTGATTTAACGCTTTTACATATATTTATAAGCTTTTCCGTGGGAGGTACCGAAAAGTGTTGGAGACTCTGCACCATAGGATCAGTTTCTAAGCTTTCCTTAAAATCGTGACCAGAGGTCATCTGTTCAGAGAAGTTGGCATAAATGTTGGTGATTTTCCCGGAGAAATACTGAGCTATTTTATTGCAGGTTTCAACCGAGTCATTATAAGTGAAGCCACCCAAGAGTGTTTCTGGAGCTCTCTGGTTAGTGTAACTTTAAGTCGAAGGGTCAAAACCAGACTGTTAACCAGAGAGTCGGTCTTCAGGAAAATGGTCAGGGAATCATTGTTTCCGCTGACCCTTTTCGTTTCCTTTTTTGAATCACCTGAATTCTGGTTGTGCTGGCATGCCGCAAAAGGAGCAATTGTGTCTGAACATTACAGGTCCCAGGTGGTCTTGTGCCCGTTTTCCTGTTATAAACCTAGCAAGCTCCCCCCCTTTTCCCCCCGATCCTTGGCTGTACCCCAACAGAAAGGGCTGAGGTATGTTGGACTCAGACTTCCTGACCATCCTATGGCTCAACCAAGAGTTGACACCAGTGCGATCCTAATACAATGTTTTGCAGGTTACCTTCTTTCATCTAAAAGCCAGTCATAATCCTTCAATGAGGTGCCCCCAAACTCATCATGTGCACAGAACAGTTTATCTTGGTAACAAGAGAGCTGAGACCACAGTTCAGGGAACTTCTCCACCCAGACTGAATAAAAGATAGCGAAACCATTCACCCAATTCAATAAGGATTCCTCTACATTCTGCTTACGGGCATGAGAACAATCTCTGGAATGTGAACACTCCTTACAACATTTACCATCCTCAATAAGTCTCAATAATCAGATAAAACATCTCCACAAATGCACCATTCCAGATCTTTTCTTTCACCTCTGGGGGGAAATGACCCCCACATCTGATCCGGCTCAGATCTCACCTAACCCAGACCCATAGTCAGCCAAGCAGCGGCTGCTGCAAAATTACTTGAGATTGCCATCTCCTTGGCCCTATCCCGTTGCGCTGATATGGAGGCGCCGCCCCTGCTGTTGGCCCTCGGCCTTTCTCACATGCAGGGCCCCCGAACAGGACGCTTGGGAACCACTGCACCCTTGGCCTTTCTCAAGTGCAGGACCCCTCCCCCACAGGTGGCTGGGAAGGCACTGCACTCCCTATCTGGGTTGCCTGCTGAACTGGCTGCAGTTGCCATTAATAACCCATCCCAGAATGGGTCATGAGGTTCCGTGAATTCTGAACCCGTTTCATAAAGGTCATGGTTTCGTTACGAATTTGATAGTAGAGAACCGTAACTAGTGAGTGCGGCAAGTACGAGTGATTTCGCCATCCTAGACCGATGGATTCACTACGTATTTAGGGATTTCGTTCTGAACCCTCGGGTTCCATTTTGTGTATGGCAGCCATTTTGTAGTTGCCCTCACATAGGCCGATGACTACGGCCGAACGAGTCTCTAGTACACGTACACGTTAGCTGACTCCTAGGTGACCTGAGCGAACAGACCTCGTTGCCTCAAGTTAACCTTGTTAAGCCAGTTCCTTGTCCGGTAGTTGATCGAGATTAGAGATCAAAGAACAGGACATTGTTGAGTTTATTGCACACACACACCCCTTATCCTGCTTCTCATCTGTTTCTGTTCCTTCTTTTATGGTCTGTTTATGGTATGGGTTGTGGTCTTTTATAATGGGTTTGTCTGTCCTGTTCGAGAAAGAATGTTGGGCTTTCTCGTGTAATTGATGGTGGGCTGGACAACTGAAAAGTGGGTTTGTCGTCATGCAATACCTTTTGCAATGTTACTTATGATAGGACAGTTCGTAAATAATGGTTGTTTGTCAGGAATGTGATTGTTAGCATAAAAGACTATGTCTTGCAATACGAAAAATGAGCAGTTTCTGACGAACCTACTTGTGTCTTACTTCGTAGACTTCTGTTCCTGGTTGCAGCCAATATATTTGATCTTTGACGTCACCGAGAAGTATCCCGTGTCTCTGTATTCTAAGACAGGTGAACCCGAAGACTTTGGGCGTGCCCCTGGCGCTGCTGGGTTCTAAAACCCGGTTCTTCAGTCACCAGCCTCCTTGCCTTCTCTAAGTTGTCCCCGCTTGGGGCCGCTGTTGCAACCCATCGAAAATTGAACTGGTAAGCCCACATTAGTAAGGTTGGCTTCTAGGTCTGGGTGCGCAGCGCCCGACCTAGAATGCCCCTCTCCACACCTGCGCTGGGGCTTGGGACGCTAGCTGCGCTGGGATCTCAGATACTGGGTGCCCCCAACTGTTACACACCTGTCCCCACTTTGTAAAATGCTGGTGTCACCCGCCACACCGACCACCTCTCTCTATCTGGGTTGCCTGCTGAACTGGCTGCAGTTGCCATTAATAACCCATCCCAGAATGGGTCATGAGGTTCCGTGAATTCTGAACCCGTTTCATAAAGGTCATGGTTTCGTTACGAATTTGATAGTAGCGAACCGTAACTAGTGAGTGCGGCAAGTACGAGTGATTTCGCCATGCTAGACCGATGGATTCACTACGTATTTAGGGATTTCGTTCTGAACCCTCGGGTTCCATTTTGTGTATGGCAGCCATTTTGTAGTTGCCCTCACATAGGCCGATGACTACGGCCGAACGAGTCTCTAGTACACGTACACGTTAGCTGACTCCTAGGTGACCTGAGCGAACAGACCTCGTTGCCTCAAGTTAACCTTGTTAAGCCAGTTCCTTGTCCGGTAGTTGATCGAGATTAGAGATCAAAGAACAGGACATTGTTGAGTTTATTGCACACACACACCCCTTACCCTGCTTCTCATCTGTTTCTGTTCCTTCTTTTATGGTCTGTTTATGGTATGGGTTGTGGTCTTTTATTATGGGTTTGTCTGTCCTGTTCGAGAAAGAATGTTGGGCTTTCTCGTGTAATTGATGGTGGGCTGGACAACTGAAAAGTGGGTTTGTCGTCATGCAATACCTTTTGCAATGTTACTTATGATAGGACAGTTCGTAAATAATGGTTGTTTGTCAGGAATGTGATTTTTAGCATAAAAGACTATGTCTTGCAATACGAAAAATGAGCAGTTTCTGACGAACCTACTTGTGTCTTACTTCGTAGACTTCTGTTCCTGGTTGCAGCCAATAAATTTGATCTTTGACGTCACCGAGAAGTATCCCGTGTCTCTGTATTCTAAGACAGGTGAACCCGAAGACTTTGGGCGTGCCCCTGGCGCTGCTGGGTTCTAAAACCCGGTTCTTCAGTCACCAGCCTCCTTGCCTTCTCTAAGTTGTCCCCGCTTGGGGCCGCTGTTGCAACCCATCGAACATTGAACTGGTAAGCCCACATTAGTAGGGTTGGCTTCTAGGTCTGGGTGCGCAGCGCCCGACCTAGAATGCCCCTCTCCACACCTGCGCTGGGGCTTGGGACGCTAGCTGCGCTGGGACCTCGGATACTAGGTGCCCCCAACTGTTACACACCTGTTCCCACTTTGTAAAATGCTGGTGTCACCCGCCACACCGACCACCTGATCCTGTGGTGGCATGCCATCACTTACTGTAACTCCGGCTGCAGGTACAGTAGACAGGCATGCATTACACCGCTGGCATTTCCTTGCCCTCTTTGGGTCAGGGGGAATGCAGCCTGTGGGCGAACCACTGGCCTCCTAGGCCTTTCTGCAGGTGCCACAGGGGGTGGTGCAGCCGCTGCTCCTACCCCTTCCCACTTAATAGCACGGGGCACAGTAGCCCCAAAAGCTCGTCCATCACATCCAGTCTCTTGCTGTCTCCATACCCCTCTCATCCCCACTGTCTGCGGCCCCTTTGGGGGCCCTAGGAGGCTTGCTAATCACTGGACTACCCACGAAAGCAAATACGAGAATGAACATAAAACAACAAGCACTAACACAAACATGCCAATGTGACAACAATTACCCCGCTCAGTTGCTCCTTACTTCTTTGTCCTGGCGTCGCATGCGAATGGTGGTGTGGGGTAGGGGCAATCTCACGGGGCGGTGAAAGAAGTTTGAACAAAAAACACCTCCCTGGTTGGGGACGACTAAGTTGAGCTCCCGTGCAGTACCATCCAAATGCCACAACACCAGGGCAAAGCATAGCCGAGTCTAAGCACGAGGCCAACTTGTGACTATAGTGGACAGGTTAAGAAAGGCTTCCACACATCCAATCACTGCACAGATCAGCCCCTTCTAGCTGCAGGGGTGAGTGAAACAAGCATTTGCAATGCAATCGGTCTTGCATCTGTGAGGGTTAGAACTATTGGAATTGTAAATTACAATGTCCTTTACCCATGGGTTTTAGTTTACAGTGGAGTGGTGAAGCAGGTGAATAGATAGAGGTGAGAACTGCACAGAAAAGTTAAAAAGAAAGCTAGAGAGGGATAGGTAGTTTGTTCATGAATTGGTGAATGAACGCCAAGTAGAGGAGCAGAAAGAGTGTGTGAGAAAGGGAGAAGGCGGGGGAGAGCAGGCCACAGACGCATAAAGAGGATGTGCCTGTGTATGCAGCAGACACCCCAAGAAGTGGAGGAGTGGGCGGGTTTGAGGAAGAGAAACCTTGAAAATGCACAGGAAAGAAACTGTGCTGGAGGACCTGAAGTTAACAACATGAGAGAGGCAGGAAGAATGTGTGAGAGAGATGGTAGGAGAGAGAGGAGGACGAGTGGGAGGGGCACCTACACGGAGTGGGGGTAGAGGTGGACCAGTACGTAGCCAGAGAAGGTATAGGAAGGTAGCAGTTTATACTTATAGAAGCCAACATTGTGAAACATTCAAAAGATTGTTATGAATTTCTCACCAATAACTAATCAATTAAAGACATATATAATTTGTCAGGGCAACCTTGTGAGAAAGTTTGCGTCACACACCTGTCCGCAGCACGTGTTTTCAAGGCAATACGATCTCTGAGGGCTAAGACTGAGGGCTGCGACTGAGCAAGGGAGTGATTATTGGTGGGCACAGCTAGCACCTCCGGCCCCCCTCTCGCCCGTCATGGGAAGCCGCAGTGAGCTGATTGGGCTGGAACCAAGAAACATGGACCAGCACACATTTCTAGAAAATGGCTTTTTTTCTTTATAGCGCTTCAAGCCGGCAGCTCAGCATGTCCCTAAGCACTTCTAGTTTTTAAGACCAATAAAGCGTGCACACACTGAGATCAATGCCCTCCTCCTTGAGGGTAGGAATAAAAATACTGGCAAACACAGTTACTCAACCACAACCGGCACAGCTTCTGCAGCAGCTTAGCACCATAAAGTGTCCTTAAAGGTCAGATATTGGTTAGTGCTCTCTACAGCTCCAGAAAAACAAGCATTAGAAATGCAATAGGTCTCGCAGCATTAGAGTTAGTGCTTTTAGAATTGTTTATGGGTTTTTTTGTAAATCTTTAGCATGAGGTTGAGGGTGAGTGAGGGTGAGGGGTTGAGGGTGGGTGAGGGGTTGAGGGTGAGTGAGGTGAGGGGTTGAGGGTGAGTGAGGGTGAGTGAGGGTGAGGGGTTGAGGGTGGGTGAGGGTGAGTGAGGATGAGTGAGAGTGAGGGTGAGTGAGGGTGAGGCCGAGGTGTTGAGGGTGAGGGTGAGTGAGGGTGAGTGAGGGGTTGAGGGTGAGGGGTTGAGGGTGGGTGAGGGGTTGAGGGTGAGTGAGGGTGAGGGGTTGAGGGTGAGTGAGGGTGAGGGTGAGTGAGGGTGAGTGAGGGTGAGTGAGGGTGAGGGTGAGTGAGGGTGAGTGAGGGTGAGTGAGGGTGGGTGAGTGTGAGGGGTTGAGGGTGAGTGAGGGGTTGAGGGTGAGGGTGAGTGAGGGTGAGTGAGGGGTTGAGGGTGAGTGAGGGGTTGAGGGTGAGTGAGGGTGAGTGAGGGGTTGAGGGTGAGTGAGGGTGAGGGGTTGAGGGTGAGTGAGGGTGAGGGGTTGAGGGTGGGTGAGGGGTTGAGGGTGGGTGAGGGGTTGAGGGTGAGTGAGGGTGAGGGTGAGTGAGGGGGAGTGAGGGGTTGAGGGTGAGGGTGAGTGAGGGTGAGGGTGAGTGAGGGGTTGAGGGTGAGTGAGGGTGAGTGAGGGGTTGAGGGTGAGTGAGGGTGAGTGAGGGGTTGAGGGTGAGTGAGGGTGAGGGGTTGAGGGTGGGTGAGGAGTTGAGGGTGAGTGAGGGGTTGAGGGTGAGTGAGGGGTTGAGGGTGAGTGAGGGGTTGAGGGTGGGTGAGGGGTTGAGGGTGGGTGAGGGTGAGGGGTTGAGGGTGAGTGAGGGTGAGGGTGAGTGAGGGTGAGTGAGGGGTTGAGGGTGAGGGTGAGTGAGGGTGAGTGAGGGTGAGTGAGGGTGAGTGAGGGGTTGAGGGTGAGTGAGGGGTTGAGGGTGAGTGAGGGTGAGGGGTTGAGGGTGGGTGAGGGGTTGGGGGTGAGTGAGGGTGAGTGAGGGGTTGAGGGTGAGTGAGGGTGAGGGGTTGAGGGTGAGTGAGGGTGAGGGGTTGAGGGTGGGTGAGGGGTTGAGGGTGGGTGAGGGGTTGAGGGTGAGTGAGGGTGAGGGTGAGTGAGGGTGAGTGAGGGGTTGAGGGTGAGGGTGAGTGAGGGTGAGTGAGGGGTTGAGGGTGAGTGAGGGGTTGAGGGTGAGTGAGGGTGAGTGAGGGGTTGAGGGTGAGTGAGGGTGAGGGGTTGAGGGTGGGTGAGGAGTTGAGGGTGAGTGAGGGTGAGTGAGGGGTTGAGGGTGAGTGAGGGTGAGTGAGGGGTTGAGGGTGAGTGAGGGGTTGAGGGTGAGTGAGGGTGAGGGGTTGAGGGTGGGTGAGGGGTTGAGGGTGGGTGAGGGTGAGGGGTTGAGGGTGAGTGAGGGTGAGGGTGAGTGAGGGTGAGTGAGGGGTTGAGGGTGAGGGTGAGTGAGGGTGAGTGAGGGTGAGTGAGGGTGAGTGAGGGTGAGTGAGGGTGAGTGAGGGGTTGAGGGTGAGTGAGGGTGAGTGAGGGGTTGAGGGTGAGTGAGGGTGAGTGAGGGGTTGAGGGTGAGTGAGGGTGAGGGGTTGAGGGTGGGTGAGGGGTTGAGGGTGGGTGAGGGTGAGGGGTTGAGGGTGAGTGAGTGTGAGTGAGTGTGAGTGAGGGGTTGAGGGTGAGGGTGAGTGAGGGGTTGAGGGTGAGTGAGGGGTTGAGGGTGAGTGAGGGTGAGTGAGGGGTTGAGGGTGAGTGAGGTTGAGGGTGGGTGAGGGGTTGAGGGTGGGTGAGGGTGAGGGGTTGAGGGTGAGTGAGGGTGAGGGTGAGTGAGGGTGAGTGAGGGGTTGAGGGTGAGGGTGAGTGAGGGTGAGTGAGGGTGAGTGAGGGTGAGTGAGGGTGAGTGAGGGTGAGTGAGGGTGAGTGAGGGTGAGTGAGGGTGAGTGAGGGGTTGAGGGTGAGTGAGGGTGAGTGAGGGGTTGAGGGTGAGTGAGGGTGAGGGGTTGAGGGTGGGTGAGGGGTTGAGGGTGGGTGAGGGGTTGAGGGTAAAATTACGTTTCATTGGTCACTGATTCTTATAATTCTTATGTGGCAACTCCTGGAGAACATCAGCCAATGGTGCATTTGAATATAAGCGTTAGTAGAAAAAAAATGGTGGAAATGGTTCTACAGTCTATCTTACATCAGCGTGCATTTGGGACTGGAAGCACATTAAGCTGACCTGTGTTTGGCACTCCTGTTACCACGGTTACTCTCTGGTGAGAACAGTGACCCAAACCTTGTAATGAGGGAATAAAAGGTGTAAAAACATTGCTTTTTCCTCGATTGTTAAATTTAGGTGAAATAACACTTTGAGCACACAGCGCAAATATAATGCGCATCTGTATAATTTGTCACCCACTTGAGCGCTAAATGATCCAGCAAATTTATGGGTTTTGGCACCGTACAGGAAACGGAGTTCATTTGTATTGCAAAAGCAGTTCCAACACAGATGATTTGAATGGAAACAAAAAAGCCACACACACCTTTTTCTCTCAGCAGTGTACTAAGGCACCTCTGTGTTATTCTTGTGTGTTGCACAAGTTACTTCTTACATCCTCGTTGTTAAGGGCATTAACAGGCAAAATGCGGTAACTGTGGTAGCGTAAATAGGAATAAAATGGGGAAAAATATTCTGGTGTGTTTACGGAGCGGCTCCAAATGCTTAAACTGAAAAGGAAATTCAAGCACACCGTGTTAATTATCTCAATAAGGGCGTTGATTTAGTTATGAGACAATTCCTGGCACAGTGGGTTTAAATTCACCCAAGGGCGGGATTCGGTACAATGCTCGCCATGCCTTCTTGTGAAAGAGGAAAAACTCAGCAGTTATAAGTAAGAACATTAACTAATTGCACGGAGAAACAAGCGCTGGCAAAGTTCCTTGCCGAAAACGTGCAGGAGCAGTGTACTAAGGCACCTCTGTGTTATTCTTGTGTGTTGCACAAGTTACTTCTTACATCCTCGTTGTTAAGGGCATTAACAGGCAAAATGCGGTAACTGTGGTAGCGTAAATAGGAATAAAATGGGAAAAAATATTCTGGTGTGTTTACGGAGCGGCTCCAAATGCTTAAACTGAAAAGGAAATTCAAGCACACCGTGTTAATTATCTCAATAAGGGCGTTGATTTAGTTATGAGACAATTCCTGGCACAGTGGGTTTAAATTCACCCAAGGGCGGGATTCGGTACAATGCTCGCCATGCCTTCTTGTGAAAGAGGAAAAACTCAGCAGTTATAAGTAAGAACATTAATTAATTGCACGGAGAAACAAGCGCTGGCAAAGTTCCTTGCCGAAAACGTGCAGGCGAGGTGCGACACGGCAGGACGGAAGGAAGAGAGGGGAGGGGGAGGAGAAATGCGACACGGCGGGAGGGGGCGGGCAGGGGAGGGGGCGGAGAGGGGAGAGGTGCGACACGACGGAAGGAAGAGAGGGGAGGGGGAGGAGAAATGCGACACGGCGGGAGGGGGCGGAGGGGTAAACAAAGACGGACGTGCACGCGCCCGTGACTTTTAAGGTCAATGCGCATGCGCATAAGCTTAATGCGCATGCGCATTGACCTTAAAACTCACGGGCACTGCAAGGAATCGCCACGATTCCTTGCAGTGCAGATAAAGTGTGGATAACTCGCAATAGTCTCGCTTTGCTCGATGCGCATGCGCATCGACAACAGGCGAGACCTAAAAAGATCAAAAGAAAAGAAACAAAGAACGTTGGATGGCCTCCTAATGTACACTCGAAAATGGGAAAACCATATTAATCCCTTTATACCTTTCACACTCTTTTAGCAAGCAGTGGCTCTCTGGCCACCTCTAACTGTGTTTCTAAAACTTAGCACACTTTATAGCGCCTCGGAAATAACCGTCAGCCACTGATATCTGTGGGAACCTGAGTAAGTGTTTAAAGTTACACACTGTATTGTATATCCGTGGCTGACGGGCATTTCCGAGGCGCTATAAAGTGTGCTAAGTTTTAGAAACACAGTTAGAAATGTACGTGAATTTATTAGCAGATAGGAGCAGTGAGTGCATTTAAGACTGTGAAAATAAATGTAAAAAGGTCCAGCGCCTGCGCAACATTGAAATTAAAAATCGGGATACAGCAAAAACAATGGGCTTGCAAATATCAAACTTCAGGACTCTAAATGCCTCCTCGCAGTGCACAAACTCTAAATTCCTGCACAGTTGGATAGGCCAGCGCTGCCTGGCTGGTTTGTAGCCAGGGCAAAAAAGGACACAAGGAGCTCTGACTCTTCCTCACAATTACAGGTAGGGCACCCTCGCAAGGCAGTTTTTGACCATTCACATGAAAGGGCACAGAGCAGCAGGGTACCTAATCTAAACTGGATATATAATTTTGTTGCCAGGGTTGGTTGGATATCATCCAGAATGGGCTCTATATGCTCCTCTTTAATTGTCAGGAATTCGGCTGTCAAGTGTCCTAGGGCCGAACTCCCTTGGATGGCTGCATGTTTATTCATTCACCAGGTTTTCACCAATTCTGAGCGAGAAGGTGCAAGACACGCTTCCTCTGGATTACTCCAGAGACTTGGTTTTCCCAGTCTACTGCATTCATCCTTTACGTTTGCAAACCAAGGGATTTTTACTACACCCGGGAAAATACATTACAGCAATAATGAAAGTTCTGTGGGTTTCTCAGGCCTAATAGCCTTAGTTCTACTGCGCCTGCTGCACTAACGAAAACCACACTTAGGGCCAGATGTAGGTAAATTAGATTTACCGATTTTTAATTACCGAATTTTACCGATTCGGTCATTAAAAATCGGTAAATCTAAAGTGTGGATATGTAGGTATATCTAGATGTTGAAATACCGAATCTTTAACAATCGGTATTTACCGATTCTGTAAATACAGAATCGGTAATGCCCATTCTTTCCTATGGGCTTCAAAGCCCATAGGAATGAATGGGCATTACAGATTCGGTATTTACAGAATCGGTAAATACCGATTCACACAAGGGTGCAGGGGGTGTCACTTTGACACCCTCTGGCACCCCCAAAACAGGCACGGGTGCCATGTGGCAGGCATACCTGCCCTAAGGGCAGGTCTGCCTGTCACATGGCATAGGTGTGCATGCACACATGTGCATGCACACCTGAATCGGTATTTTACCATCAAATTGGATTTGATGGTAAAATACCGATTCGTCAAGGCTCCTGGGACTCTGAAGAGTCCCACCTACATCGGAGAATTACCGAATCGGTAAAAATACGGATTCGGTATTTTACAGAATCGGTAAATTTACCGAATCAGTAAATTTACCGATTCTGTAAAATTGTGCCCCTACATACCATTTCAGTTATACCGGTCCGTTACCGACCGACCTACATCGGGCCCTTAGAATACCAGCTCCCCCAGTTCACTACACTTTGTGGTCCTATAAACATCCTGTTTCTTTGTATTCTAAATTGCCCTTATCTGACATCATCAAGAGCGCTTAGAAGCGCCGCCTAAAATGAGCAGGCTATGCTATATGTTTGTAGATTAAATTTGTTTGAAGGGCTGCAGGAGTTTATGATTCTTGCTTTAACTGGTGAAATATACATTATGCTGTCAGGCCTGGTTGCTGTGGCAAGTGGTAGGCAGACGAGGCGCTAGGATAAACGTTGACATTTTATCTAAACTGGGCTCATGAACTTGGGAATAGTCAAAGGAGCACAAGGCCAACATCCTGATTTCATAATTCGTATGAAGGGCTGGCTCCTCCACGCGGGCGGTAAAGAGTCGCCCCACTGCTTTCTCGCAGTTCGAGAAGTTAAAAAATAAAATGCTATTTTAAATACCATTTTATGTTTCTGCTTCTTGCACTGCGAGAAATATTAATAACACTAACATTTATAAAGCCCAAACAGCTACCTCCCACAGAGGTGTCCCAGCGCTATAATAACAGGTGGCACAGCAACAGAAACCTCGAGAATTCGTTTAGACTAAAGAGCCATTTTTTCGCAGTTTTTGTGAATACTGGTTCAGAATTAATGTGACGCATGTGGTTCGGCAGAGAGTTCCATAATTTAGCTACCTCCGCCGTGAAAGATCTGCACCAAGCCAAGCTTTCCTAACTTGAAGAATGCAAAGCAGGTTTTGAATATTAGACCTCAGTAGGCGATTTTGCTTATAAATACGAAGCCGTTGTTTCAGGTAACTCGGACAGTTACCAGGGAATGTCCAAAAGGCTACGATTAGGGCCTTAAACTCAATACTTTTATTCACCAGCAACCAGTGCAGTTCTTTGATATGCAGAGAGGTATGATGACAAAATGGAACATGTCTAATCAATCTCGCAGCCGCATTCTGTACCATCTGTAGTTTCCTGACAAGGTTCGCTGGCAGACCCAAATAAAGGCCATTGGCATAGTCCAGCCTGGATGTTACAGTGGCATGGACTATGAGCCGTCGGCATTTCTCCAGCAGCAGATGTAAAAACGTTCACAAATTTCTCAATTTACTAAAGCAGGAGGCTGTCACAGGCTTAATTTGGGCTGCAAAAGAAAGATCAGCCTCCCACTTTACTCCCAAATTTTCAACAGTGCCTGCTAGAATGGGCGGTAAGCCCATTTCCGCCGGCCACCACAAATCCGATGCTGGTGGCTGGATCTAACCAAAGAACATCACTTCCGTTTTTTTCCGCATTAAGCTTGAGTTTGTTATTATTCATCCAACAAGCAATGTCTTTCAAACAGCCTTTGAAGCACTTAAAGGTGTCATCCGAATGATCAATAAAAGAAAACACCAGCTGAGTATCGTCGGCATAAGAGACCGCCTTCACACCCCAGTTGGCTATAAGTGAGAACAGTGGGGCCAGATAAATATTGAAAAGAAGCTGGCTCAGTGCCGAACCCTGAAGAACCCCACACCATAAATGCCTACGATTGGACTGATATGGTTGGAGAGCCACCCTTTGTGTACGGTTGTTAAGGAATGATTTCAGCCAAGCAAGCGCTTTCCCACCAAAGCCGATATCCTGGGGTCATTGATCCAATATTACGTGGTCCACAGTGTCGAATGCAGCTGATAAATCCAGGAGCACCAGCATGGCTGATGCCCCTGAATCTACCACCATCCTCACTGACTCCGCCACCTCTAAAAGAGCCGTCTCCGTTCTAAAACCAGCACGAAAACCAGATTGGGTATCGTGCAGAATATTGTTACTCCAATTAACCACTTTTTCTAACATTTGTGCTTGCGCAGGTAGCAAAGAGATAGGTCTATAGTTGTTCAGGCAGGAGTTTGGCGTGCTTCCACAGGTCAGGGAAAATGCCAGAAGTAAGAGAGGTGTTCCAAATGTGAGCCAACACATGGATAGAAGAGGGTGCCAACTCTTTCCACAGTTTAGGGGGGCAAGGGTCCTCCGGTGACCCTGATTTGCATCTCTGGATCTCTACCAGTGCCTCCTGGTGAGAGATAGGAGAGAATTCTAAAAAGAGAAGCTTGGGTCTATTTCCATCAGTCACATCTGTTTTAACAGTCGCCACTTCTGCTAAGAAGGAATTATAGACCGTTTGAATTTTGCTGAAAAAAAATCTGAGTTTGTTTCACAAAGTGAAAGAGAAGGCAGTGCTTCAATCACTAATTTGTGCGGTTTAAGAAAAGGATTAACAACCTTAAAAATGTATTTGCTTGATTTATCAGCATTACTGATGCACGTTGCTTTATAGCCCTTCCTAGCCTCTCTCATCAATTTATGAAGCTCTTTCAGAGATTTCTTATACTTTAGCCCCATCACCATAATCCGCCCTCCACTGACGTTGCACCTGCTTTTGTGTTTCTTAAGAGTCTCTGTCAACCAAGGGACCAAAAGGGATTTTCTTATTGATTTAGTAACTCTGGTTGGGTCAGTGGACTCCACTGCGGCAGAAATGCACTAATTTAACGCTAGGGATCTATAGATAAGGGTGGCTGGCTATTCAGCAAAACTGGGCCTCGAAACTCATCAGTCAGTTTATTCCAATTTCTATTTGTAAGGTAACAGGTACTCTCGGGCAGGCTGGATCTTGCCACTCTAAATGAAAATGGGATTAAACAGTGGACAGTCCAGGCCATTTGGCTAGGCGATTCCATTATCAGGGACGGGATGTTGAAAAATACAAGGTCGAGGGTATGCCCCGCCTTATGAGTAGGAAATTTCACATGCTGAATCAGATTAGCACTGGAAAGAGAAGAGACAAACTGTGTTGCCTGAGCACTAAGTGCCTGGTTGGGGGTAGGCGGTCCGGCAGGAGTCCCGGGGAGGAGTGGCTTGCCCACTCTGAGTGCGCTGACTGCTTGGCCGGCCCCAGGGCCGACCAATCCAGTCATACAGACTCTGCATTTTCTCTATGTAGGCTGCATGGAGCCTACGTAAAGAAAATTGCCTCCCCATAGACGCCTGTGGGGTCGGCGTCCTAGCTAATAACAACAATGCCATTACGGCGTTGTGATTGGCTTGGGGGAGGGGAGGGAGGTTGCATCCTTCATGTTAGGAGAGGTGAGTGGAGACTAACCCCAACACGGGACCGGAGAATAGGGTAAGTTTAATTTATTTTATTTAATAAATTAAATTAACCCCGTCCCTGCGCAACCCCCTCCCCACGCACCACAGCTGCCCCCCACCCGCAAGTCATGCCAGCTGCGACTGGTAGTATTGTGCTTATGTAAGTGTGGGGGGGAGTGAGCAGATTCTGCTGCCATGCCAGGACAATACAGTAACCAAAAGGTCATCTAACGAGGGTGGAGGGGGGCTTGGTCTAGAACAATATCTTCGGACACAGTTGTAAAATAAAATATGAACAAGTTAACAGCTAAATGAGAGGGAACAATTTAACCAACAGCCAATCAACTTTGCCAATAGAGAACCAAATAGAAAAAAAAATTAAGATATTTGCCTACATTTCCATCATTACCCTTGACATCTTGGGAATCGGATTCGAGTAAGCGATTCGGTTCTCCCTGTACCTACGAAAGCAAGCACTCCGATTTCCCAAGGAGACATTTAGAAAGAAAAGCAACAATTTTTAAAGAGAGGATGTAACAAAATGTGGACCTGCCGACTATGGAACAAGGGAACTGGGTTCGAGTCTCCCTGTCGTGCCAGCCAAAAGAACTGAACTAAAGCAGACAGAACAAACATTGGCATAGCCAATAGGTATCACCTTTGTGACCTTATAAGTGTTTAGCCATGCAAAAGTTGATGTTGTTGCACCAAGGATATTGTGCTGCTTATCTAAATACTTATACGGTCCCAAAAGTGAGACCTATTGGTTATGCCAATGCTTGTTATTCCTTTATGCTTGTATTTGTATCTGTGTGATATAAGGAATAAGTCTCAAACTTTCAAGTATAGGGGCGTGATATTTAGTGGTTTTAAGAGGCAAGCCTACAGAAACAAATTAATAGATTGTTTTGGCAGGTGAGGGCGATTTCGAGGGCATGTGAGCCCACTGATGTCTATGGGAAGAATTTTGTCAATCTAGAAAAAGAAAAAGGCTTTACTGTGTGGCAAACACTGAGGGAGCGGCCCCTGAGAGTTAACAGCGAGACAGGAAGACATCCAGAAAGTGAGACAACAACATTAGAAGGTGGCAATAGGAAAGAAGCAAAAGGCCATGCAGTGAGAGAGATAAGAGAGAAGATGCAGTGATAAACATTAGAGAAGTTGCATTGAGAAAAGAGTCACCTCCACCGCAAGGATTATTCTTATCAGAAAACACCTGATGAGAGCAGAGTGATGACTAGACCTGGATGCCTGGATGTCTATTCACTTAGTTAGGGAACATTTATCGCTTACTCGACACACAACATCATTCCAAAGAATGTCTATGGTCTTGCTGGCTAGGGAAGCATTTCTAGGGATCTCAGGATGCTCCTTGGGCTACAGAGGTGGGGGCTGACAAGTAAGGTGTAAGTGTAAGTGGTCGTAGCATTGTGTGCAACAAAGGGTGCAAGGGTGGGCACAACAGCACATGGACACTGGAGTCTTACATCCACTGGCAAAACTATTCTCCAGGTCTTGCTTGCACCATCTACTGCTGACTCCATAAGGCAACTGCCTCATTTATCCTTATGGGAGCAATATCCCAGCGTGCATTGTCACTTGGATGTGTAGAGTAGTATGACATAGAACTCTTGGATGGAGTCAGTGGCATTGCACAGACACACACATAGGCACACACACAAGCACACACGCACACACAGCCACTCACATAGGCACACACACACAAGCACATACAGGCACACACACAAGCACACACACAGATACACACACAAGTAGACACAGGAACACACACACGCACACACATGGATACGCATACAAGCATATACACAAACACAGGCACACACAAGTGTACGTACAGGCACACACACAGGCACACACACACACAGGCAAGTGGCAGTCTGCAGAAGTAAGAGCATTGGGGCAGTGAGGCGGGGCAGAGTGGGGTCGGGGTGTTGGAATTCAACAAACGACGGGATAGGTAATATTAAAATAAAAAAACACTTACCTTGAGCTCGCTGCATCACCATTAAATGGAAAGGCAAACAACTTGGTTTCTTGTCCCATGCAGGAAGATGAGTTTCTAAACTGTGTGAGTTTTCTTTACAAGCTTAGTTACAAAGTAAAGGAGGACCCCGCACAGGCTAATAGGGGACTGGGGGGATAGTAGAAGAATAAGAGACAGGGGTGTCCCCACGCGAGAACAGTCTAAGACTGAGTTCCACACCTAGTTCTTGGGTTCTAGGGTGAATGTTCTATTATCAAAGGAACATATTTGTGAAGCATGCCACTACTATGGCGAGAGAGGTAAAGTTACAATAATGTGTACTCAACTTCTATCCGTGTATGGTAAGAGCAGCTATGTTTACCCACTCTTCTACTTGCTTATATCCCCAATGATGCCGAATTTATAGAGAAGATGACCATTATATACTCTTGTTCAGGATTACAGTTATTTGGTATTACCCACCATGAACACAATTTTTAGTTTTTAAAAAACAATGGTATACACAGAAAACAATGTTTAAAAATATAAAAAGGAAAATGAAATTTACCACACCCTGAGTTACTCTGTCAAACATTTATTGTATATACATATTATAAAATCTCATCATTACACAGTACACAATTTTTCAAAAAGTCAACATTAAATACATTTGAATAAATACAGTTAAAAAAAGAAGAATCACAGGTCGACGCGGCGTTTCGGTTTCTTGGATTTCTACCTTCTTCAGGACAGATTCTACATCAGATTTAAAAGATTTTTAAAAAAAACAGAGTTACTCTACGTTGCATTGGTGCAGTACATCATGTATTCACAGATTTATGATTAATCATACTCATGGTACCTAAAACTAATGTTTGGGCATATGTTCCTTTGATAATAGAACATTCACCCTAGAACCCAAGAACTAGGTGTGGAACTCAGTCTTAGACTGTTCTCGCGTGGGGACACCCCTGTCTCTTATTTTCTTTACAAGCACCTTAAGTCTCAGAGCATGCGTACTCAAAGCTTTCCTCACGTGCTGACAGGTTTGCTTTTGCTGCTATTCAAAGAATAGAATGCAGTTTAAAAAAGCAATTTTAGCTATGTTGTTATTTCTGTGCAAGCTTCCCTCACAGACTGTGATTCAACTTCTCACCTATAGCCAAATTTTAGTTGTTTTTAAAAGACATCTTAATAGCCATATAACAAGCTTATGGTGAGCGTATAGCCCACCATCTGTGCACCGTTTATTGTCGGCTACCATGTTAAAACATGAATAATAATGGTTCTGTCGGACGGAAATACACAATGATATAGTATTCCAATTGTATTATTTGCATACTTCGTCCCTAATTAAGATACAAAGACAGTGGTACCTGTACCAATATAATCAACCACACTGACCACAAAGCAAAAGTGAAAGTGAATTTTTACTCATACACTTTCATATTCTATGAATTTGAATGAAAAGTATTCAAGTTGCTGTCCATAAAACACACATAAAACATACAAAGCACATAAATTCTGTGCAAGACTGGTACACAATTAAAACAACAAGTAAAATTGTCAATTCATATACTTATTGGCAACGACAACTATATATACAATAATCCAGTAGGTACATCAATTAATTCTTGGGTCCTAAAAGATTTTTGATAGTTGGTTCGTGCAAGAAGGGAATGCGTCAAAGTTTCTACCCTGGGGAGCGATGCGCTGATTTTGCGCATCAGAGACGGGTCTTCATCAGGACTGTATATATGTAGGACAGCCTTTTACGGACCTTGCTCCACTCGGAGACCTGGTCTTTTTTTTAAATGTACCATTGAGCCACACTCCTCCACCAGAGACAAGGTAAGATGCATGCATAGCATGCTGTCTCCCCTATCTAACCCCAATCCCCCTCCAATAATCCCACTCCAGATCGTGTTTTATGTAAGTTCAGCAATGCATCATGAGAAATGTAGTCCCTATGAACTGGTAGCAAATCAGCCAGTCCCCAATAAGCATAGGCATGTCACACACGGATCACTGACAAAATATAGAATTCAAAAATATAGAATACTAAAAATATCGAAGTAAAAATATAGAAAGCAAAAATATTGAAGTCCTATCTACAAACAGGTAAGTACAAAAATATTGAATCAAAAATATCGGAAAAAAATATATAGTTAGTCAAAATATCGAATTCTTTTAAATGTCTTAAAAGTAATTCAAAATTAATGAAATAATAACTATAACTGACTAAAACATACTTAAAAATACTTTAATAACTTTAAAAGTATTAAATAATTAATTTAAGGTAAAAAAATAAACATACAATTTAATTTTTAACACATATATATATATATATATATATATTACCATAATAATATTTATGTTAATGTTAAATGTTAATGTAAGCCGAACTTTTTGAGCGCACGGCTACCCCAAAAGGTGTCCCGGCGCTTTAGCAAAGAGGCCCAGAGAAACAAGAAAACCAAAGGCATACACACTACAGTTACCGCGAGTTACTTGGTGAAGAGCAAAGTCTTCAGCTCCTTCCTAAAAGCCAGGAGGTTGTTCGCTTTCCGAAGGGAAAGTGGGAGCTCGTTCCACAAGCAGGCTGTCACGTGTTGGAAGGAGCGACCTCCCATCCGAACACGTTTGACCATAGGCACCTCCATTTTGGCCAGGTCCGCCGACCGCAATGACCTACGTGGCACATAGAAAGCAATGCGCTTCCTCAGATAGTTAGGACCAATCGCATGGAGAGCTTTAAACGCCAGAGTGAGGAGTTTAAATCTGATTCTCCCAGCGATTGGCAGCCAGTGCAGCCTAGCCAGGAGCGCTGAGGCGCTAGCTCTCCTGGGCAGGCCGTAGATGGCTCTGGCCGCCGAATTCTGAACAATCTGCAGTCTGGATAACAGATACTTAGGTAGGCCTGCAAAGAGCGCATTTGCGCATATTTATTAATATACAATATTTTTATTGTAGGATAGCGGGAGGGTAAAATTTACTGTTACCACTCCAGCAACTGCAACAGTAGGGTAAACGTTGGATAGCGTCGGGGTAAAAATAACTATTCCCACAATTCAGTGAGTGCAAAAGTAGGGAAAGCGTTGGATATCGTAGGGGTAAAAATTTCTATTCCCACTCCAGTGAGTGCAACAGTAAGGAAAGCGTTGGATAGGGTAGGGGTAAAAATTACTATTCCCACTCCAGAGAGTGCAACAGTAGGGAAAGCGTTGGATAGCGTGGGGGTAAAAATTACTATTCCCACTCCAGACAGTGAACAGTAGGGAAAGCTTTGGATAGCGTAGGGGTAAAAATGACTATTCCCACTCCAGAGAGTGCAACAGTAGGGAAAGCGTTCAATAGTGTAGGGGTAAAAATTACTATTCCCGCTCCAGAGAGTGCAACAGTAGGGAAAGCATTGGATAGCGTAAGGGCAAAAATTACTATTCCCACTCCAGAGAGTGCAACAGTAGGGAAAGCATTGGATAGCGTGAGGGTAAAAATTACTATTCCCACTCCAGAGAGTGCAACAGTAGGGAAAGCGTTGGATAACGGGAGGGTAAAAATTACTATTCCCACTCCAGAGAGTGCAACAGTAGGGAAAGCGTTGGATAGCGAAAGGGTAAAAATTACTATTCCCACTCCAGAGGGTGCAATAGTAGGGAAAGCGTTGGATAGCGTAGGGGTACAAATTACTATTCCCACTCCAGTGAGTGCAACAGTAGGGAAAGCGTTGGATAGCGTTGGGGTAACAATTACTATTCCCACTCCAGAAAGTGCAACAGTAGGGAAAGCGTTGGATAGCATAGGGGTAACAATTACTATTCCCACTCCAGTGAGTGCAACAGTAGGGAAAGTAAATACTTCATATATTAATAAAAATAAATTAAATATTAATACCAATAAAAAAATTATTAAAAGTAATTACCAATTTAATATAATATAATAATTAATCAATTAAAAATACAAATACAAATAAATTATTAACATTCTTTACCTATTAATACAAATGAATTACCAATTAACAATTAATTAATTAGCAATTAAAAAATATTTAACAAATAATTCAAGATAAATACCAATAAATACATTAAAATATTTAATTAATTATAATTGAATTACTTCCCACCCTATTCCCCTATAAACCCACAAACCGTTACGGAAAATAAATTAATAAAATTAAAATAATTATCAATTAATCAATTAAGTAAAATGAATTGCCAATTAAAATTTAATTAATCACCAATTAAACATTAATTAACAATTAATTCAGAATAAATACCAATAAAAAATGTAAATATTTAATTAATTATAATTAAATTACTTCCCACCCTATTCCCCTATAAACCCACAACCCTCTACAGAATTAAATTACGCAAAATTTAAATAACATAAAATTCATTACTTAAAATAAATTATAAAATAAATATACCCTTTTCACACATATACTAACATATAAAACACTTTAAAAAGTTCGATATTATTAAAAATTCGATATATTTAATACCTATATTATATACTTCAATATTTTGACTTTCTATATTTATGAAAATCGATTTTAAATTACTTACCTTAAATTCGATATTTTTGTTGACTATATTCTGTCCATTCAATATTTTGTCCATTCTATATTTTCACTTCGATATTAGTGCTATTCTATATTTTTGATTCGATATTTTGTCTGTATACCGTCACACACATCAATAGATGAGATAGCGGAGGACAGACAGCTAGAATGTCAGTTGTGAAATGTATTTGCAGACAGATGCTGGCAGAAAAGTGAGTAATAGTACATTCTGTATCCACAGGCGGAACAGCGCCCCAGGCAGCAGAAGTGGAAACTGGCGATGCCTCCAGGGAGGAAAACAGAATTGAGGAGGAAGTCATGTCACCTGCAGACACTACACCAACATCCCCACCACCACCACCACCACGGTCAAAGAGGTACACAGTGGCTACACTCCAGGAGATAGATGCCACAGAGGAGGACAGGCAGGAAGTCCAACAGACCACACCGGGTGAGGAGACACAGTCATCTGGGGCACAGTCTCCCATGGAGGAAACCACCACAGGTGCCCGTAGATGGTGACAGAGCTCCCACAGTCCTGACGCTGAAGGATCCAGTGTCTTCTCTGGACTGGAGGGGCAGATGCTCAAAGTGCAGTACCTGCAGGGGAAGACAATGAGGGTCATTTAAAGACAGATGGTGGCTAACATCAGGAAGGCTGACAACATGAAGGAGGCCATCTCCTGCCTCAACAATACTGTGGCAGAGGGAATGAAGGGGATATCGGAGGTAGTGAGGCAGTTATGTGGCAGATTGGATGGTGAGCGCGCTGCAAGGCGGAGAGACAGGCAGGTACTTGCAGGCTTCACCAAGTCCGTGAACAGGCTGTGCAATGCAACCCATGTGCTGAGTTATAGATATGTGGCCATGCAACTTGAAATGGCAAAGTGCAGCCGTGAGTTCACTTAGGGCCTTGTCACAGTCACCAGTGCCGTAGAGGTGATGCAGGCTAACCAGATTGCTGCCACTGGTACAGGGGATGTGGACGAGAGTGAGGAGGCAAGCAGTCACAGCACTGCCCCCCCCCCTTGCCAGAGAGCAGGAGGTGCAGTGTAAGACATGGTACTGCTGCAGGACACAGACCTGGTGAGGACAGTGTGCATGCTGAATGCAGCACTGGTGTGTGGGGGCGCAGGAGATAGGCACGGCCCTCTGATCCCATTCAGTTGTGGGTGACGTAACCTGTTGGACACATTGCTGGTGTTACGGTGTGCTGGACAATTGCCTGTTGTAAGGTCTATTAAACACCCTGACACAAATGCATTACCTGGCTTTGTCTCATTACTTACTCAGAAATAATTTTGTGCGATCTCTGACCGTGTCTGTCTCCCATCTGCTGCAGCTGTGCCGCCTGCTGTGCTGTGCTGTGGCTGTGTACCTTCCTCATCCTCATCCTCCTCTTCAGAATCACACATTTCCACAGGTGTCCCCCTCTTAGTGGCAAGGTTATGCAGCATGGCACATACAGCTATGATTTTGCAGCACACCAGGGGCTGCTACTGCCGTGCACCTCCACTTTTGTGCAGGCAGCGGAACCGGCTTTTGAGGAGTCCAAATGTTCACTCAACCACATTATGTGTCGATCTATGTGCAACATTGTACGCATTTCACTTGTGGTGGATGGGTGCAGGTACGGGGTCAGGATGAAAGAGTGCACCGCATAGGCACTGTCACCTGTGTGTGAGAAGAAAGTAAGTAATTCACAGTCTGCAATCGCAGCAACAGGTGTATACTTCAGGGGGTGTCACATGTACTTACCTAGCAGATAGTCTTCTCCAAATTCATCTGCAAGGAGACAGGTATAGATCCCACTGATCCTGAATATGTATGAATGATGGGTGCTCCCTGGGAATTTTGCAACTATGTCAGTGAGGATGGAAGAGGCATCACATATGAGCTGGACATTTATCGAATGTGTGGCCTTGCGATTGCGGTAGATGTACTCAGTCGCAGCAGGGGGGCATATTGGTATATGTGTCCCGTCAATGCAACCAATACCGTGTGGGAACTGGGCCTTCTGATCAAAGTCCAACTTGGTCTTCAGCAGTTCTGCCTGTGTGTTGGGGAATTTGATGTAGTGTGCCATCCTTTGTAATATGGCATCCAGGAATTTCTGGAGAAAACACGACAGGCAATTCTGTGAGACTCCACCTGCCACAGCTATTACCCCTTGTTAACTCCCATATGCCAGTAGGTGCAGGCAACAGAGTACCTGTACATGAGTGGGTATTGCGTGAGCCCTTGGTGTCTGGTGCTCCAGGAGTGGGTGCAGGTCCTCTATCAGGTCCAGGATGGTGTTTGGGTGTAGCCTGAACCTCTCATGGATTTCAGCCTCAGTCAGTTGGAACAGTGTAACGCGCAGTCTGTACACGCGCTTCTGCCATCTTCAGATCCTCAGTCCTGCTGCTCGCAAACGTAGACGCCTTGCTATCACGTAGAGGGCCGCCATTGTGTTCACACTGTTGCATTTTGGGGCTGTTATTATGCAGTGCACCTGATTACCACCTGCTTTGAGTCAGTGCTAATTACAGATTCTTAAATACCGATTTTTAGCAAATTCGGTATTACCAATTTTTGGTACATCACATTCGCGATTTTTTACCGATTCCTTATTTACTGATTCAGTATTTTTGTCTGCCAATCAGTAAATAAGAAATCAGTAACTGGTTTTCCTTATTTTTACCTATTCCTTTTTACAGATGCCGTTCAGTAATAACTACATCGCACATGGCTAAATACCGGTCGGTAACTCTGAAATTTACCGACTTTCGGCGTTACCGACCGGTATTTAGACACCTACATCTGGCCCATAATTTTTTACCTGACTTCAGCAACTGCATCCATCATTTCCCATTTGTAATGCTTATCTGACTAAAGAAACAGATGAAAAGCAGCATTGTAAGAAACAATGGTGGTGATAAAACAAATACTATAACGTAATGGCTTTTTTTGAAAAAAAGTTACTACAATTTTGCAAAATGTTCACTAATTATGTTTAATTATTTAAAAAATATTTAACTATAATAAAATATGTCTAATCTTCTAATAAACAAGGTTTACATTTATTTAAACCTGTAATAAAATATTTAATTTGAAAAATAATAAAAGAACATTATTATTTGTATTAATCTTATTCTAAAAACGATTAAAATGTTCAGGATGCATTTAAATTAAGTTGTATTCTAAAAATAATTAAAGTATCTATAATGCATTGGCGGGCGAAGTATTGCTATGATATATACATTGACTGCTGATGCACTGACACCCAATGTAATTGTCCTGATGAATTAAAACCTTGCAGCTAGTGTTTAGCACAGTATTGACCGCATGTACCATTCCCTCCTATGTCTATCCCTTTATTTGTATTCTCTTTATACCTTTGTACACTTCACACCTATACCCGGTTTGTGCTTGTCTTCCCTTCACAAATACCTCAATTTCATATCTGCCTCTTCTTCATACCTCTCCCTTACACACCAGCCAATATCACTTCATAGTCACGCCTCTTAATTTCTGTTGTCTGTTCATAGATGCTTTGGATTTATACCTACTGCCACTTCCACCCTCAACTTCATACTTGCCTCCCAATAACATCTGCGTTATCTTCCAATCTGCCTGCAGTTCACACCTTCCCCTCCATACACTCCTCTTTACACCTTTCAGCTCCTCCTGCCTGTCCCCTTGATGAGCACCTACTTTTCTTACAGAATGTAAGAACTTCTATCATGGGCCCTGAAATACCTTTTGCTCTTTGAGGTTTATCTTTAATGTCTAGTTGCAGCCCCCAGAGACAACTCTCAGTTTGTTGTACAGTCCATGACTTGAAAGTCCAGGGCGCCATTTGAACCATCTGAGCCTGAAAAGCAATGGTATTGCTGCACAGGGAACAGTAATGTCTGAAGGTTGTTACCTGTACCTTTTGTTAGTGGTAATCTATTATCATCTATCATATTGAAGTGGTACATCTTTTCTTTTTTGTAGTTTTCAGTCTAATTTCTGCTGCCTTCGGACTGGTAAACTTGTCCCCACCCTGCATGGGACTGCGGAATAACAAACCATGCAAGATGCATGCTCCTCCCTCCCACAGTGAAGATGATAGAAGAAAGATCTGTTAAAAAAGGATGTGTCCCAAAAGAACTGGTGAGATGTGGAATGTGGCTTCCTTTTCAGGTCGCAGTAAGCCCCTGACAGCCTTCCAAGGATGCTGCTCCTCCAACTCTTCCAGAAAAACAAGGAAGAGGGACATACACACAACAAATAAACAAAGGAAAGGTTCACAAGGATTGAAGGGAACAACGCCCACCCAGAGATTATACCATTGGACAGTCACTGCTGCATATAGTACATCAGTAACTGTGTCACAGCAAAAGGTCCTAGATTTTTTTTTTATAGTTTTAGGCAGTGCTCCTACTGAAGACTTGCCAAAAAATACAAAAGAAACAATTAAAACATCAGTATGATAACCAAAAGGCACGAAAGAATAGGTATGTATATTTGCCTGGCTTAAAAGGTAAACTGAGACAAAAGTCTAACTTTACGCCTTTCGGTATTCACAAAGGGCATTTACGAGTACTAAAGTTGGACTTTTGTCTAGTTGTACTCAAGTTTTGGTCTTAAGTCTAACTGAGACCAAAACTTAAGTTAAACTGAAACAAAAGTCTAACTTTACTACTTTAAAATGCCCTTTGTGAATACCGAAAGTTAGACTTCGTCTCATTTTACCTTTGTGAATCGGGCCCATAGTCTCAATACAAATTTCACATGTGCTAAAAATTCCTGCAAGTCCCTGTTTCTCCTTAAAGAATTGAGTTTAGTTTAGTTTAGTTTAGTTTAGGTTAGGTTAGTGTAGTATTAGTTTAGTTTACTTTAGTTCAGCTCAGTTTAGTTTACTTACTTTTACCCTTTGGTCACCCAGATATGATTAGTACCATGGCTCTAAGAAATTAACTCAAACTTTAAAAACCATTCCAACCATGAAGAACTCATAAAGGAACAGCTAGAAATTATGTCTAAACGATCATGTCTAGTGCCTTCCTAAATTTACAGAGGTCTACAATCTGCCTCATGTTTAAGGGCAAGTAATCCCACTCCTTAACAGCTAAAAAAAAGAAAAAGTGAAACCCTAAAGTTTTAGTAGCAGGCTTTAGAAACAGCAAGGAAAAGTTTGTTCTGTGACCTTAATAATCTTGCTGGCTGCTAAAGACAGAGTCAGGAGTTCAAAACAGAGCCCGATGAAGAGAAGAGAACATAGATTTAAAGAAGACGCAAGCTTTAGTAGGCAACCAATTTACGGAGGCCACCGCTGGAGTTATGTGGTCTCTTATCTTTAGTCTAAGTATCAATCTAGATCTAGAAGCATAGTTTTGCATGAGTTGAGGCTTGTAATTTAAATACTTTGGGAGAGCAAGGTAGCTGTGATTGCAATAATCAAGAGGCGAAGAAACAAAGGCGTAATCTAGACCTTCTGACAATATGGAAACAGTTATAATATATGCTTCAAGGATCGCAATTGAAAGTAGTAGCTCTTTGTCACTTTGCTGACTTGATTCACCACAGAGGAAGTTGAGTGAAAGTTGAGTCCATTTTTACACCAAAGTTGTTTTGATCAGGTGGACAATACTGTTTTTTGGGCCTAAGGAGAATGACCAGAAAGAGAGGTCCTAGAAATAGAGGGATGAGCTGGACAAAGTAGCTGCATCATGTCCCCTTTAAACATGAGATGATTAGCACTCACACAATTTTCAACTCTGGATAGGCAATCGGGGAATATCCTAAACACTATCTGGGTGTCATCGGGATTTTAATATAGGTCAACAATGGGACTGGATCAGGTTAACTAAAGGGATCGCATAGAGATTGAATGATATGGGAGATTAAATAGAGCCCAGGAGGACCCCACAATTTAGGGTTCTGGCTGTAGAACTGAATGGCAAAAGTGAAACTGAAAATGTCTAACAGTAAGCAATCTTGAGAACCAGGTGAGTGCACGGTACCTGATTCCAATCTCCCAGGGCCTGGTGCGGAGGATGTGGTGATGGACAGTACCAACTACTGTTGATATGTCTAATAGAATAAGGGCAGCTGCTAGATGTAGAACTGTACAGTGGCACAACTTGTCCAAGGCTAATATAACAGCCACTTCAGTGTGGCAACCAGGATAAAAGCCTAGGTGAGAAGGATACAATGCTATGTTAGTTGTTAAAAACTCCTGGAGCTGCAAAAAGCCAGTCCAATGGTATTGCAAGAACGAAATATGGGATGTGGGTCAGTAGTTGGCCAATATGTCAGCATTTAAAATATAATAAATAGAGTAACAAGACCCTGTGTGAAATTAATGGGGTCTTACTTGGTAATAACGACGAGTTAAGACTGGCTGCTGGCAGGGAATGCTCAGGTAGAAACATTTCCTTATACAGTTTCGTGAAAAGCATGTTCAGGGATGAACCGGAGGCTGTGCTGCTCCAGAGAACGATTAAAACAACCTTGATCAAGAATATAGTCAAAATAAAATTGTAGGGATAGCACACTGCGTGCACAGGCCTGGGGGCTTCAACAAATTCAGGTGATCGTGGAGAGCATGAGTACAATTCACAGCCACATTACACTTATCCTCTGAAGCTTTTTAGCTACGTGAGTACCAGCTAGACGATGTATGCAAATTAATGGAAAAACGGACACTGAGAAACCACACTGGAGGAAATCAAATCATGGAAATACGATTTTAAAGAAAGCCAATTTAAAGGCAAGGCAAATAAATAAAAAATGTAAGAAAACATTTTGAAGGAAGCATCATTTTAAAGAAATACAATTGCATTGAAAAATACATTACATCTAAAACAAGCATTGGAAATGCAATAGGTCTCGCACCATTAGAGTTAGTGCTTATAGAATTGTTTATGGGTTTTTTTGTAAATGTTTAGCATTTTTGTTTCCTGTAGCCAATGCTAAAGAATTACAAATAAAAAAAGCCATAAACATTTCTTAAAGCTCTAACTGAAATGGTCTGAGACCTATTGCACTGTGTGAGGGTGAGGGGTTGAGGGTGAGTGAGGGTGGGTGAGGGTGAGTGAGGGTGAGGGGTTGAGGGTGGGTGAGGGTGAGTGAGGGTGAGGGGTTGAGGGTGAGGGTGAGTGAGGGTGAGTGAGGGTGAAGGTGAGTGAGGGTGAGGGTGAGTGAGGGTGAGTGAGGGTGAGTGAGGGTGAGTGAGGGTGAGGGTGAGTGAGGGTGAGGGTGAGGGTGAGTGAGGGTGAGTGAGGGTGAGGGGTTGAGGGTGAGTGAGAGTGAGGGTGAGTGAGGGTGAGGGTGAGGGTGAGTGAGGGTGAGGGTGAGTGAGGGTGAGTGAGGGTGAGGGTGAGTGAGGGTGAGGGTGAGTGAGGGTGAGGGCGAGTGAGGGTGAGGGGTTGAGGGTGAGGTGTTGAGGGTGAGTGTGGGTGAGGGTGAGTGAGGGTGAGGGTGAGTGAGGTGTTGAGGGTGAGTGAGGGTGAGGGTGAGTTAGGGTGAGGGGTTGAGAGTGAGTGAGAGTAGTTGAGGCTGAGTGAGGGTGAGTGAGAGTGAGGGTGAGTGAGGGGTTGAGGGTGAGGGGTTGAGGGAGGGTGAGTGTGGGTGAGGGTGAGTCAGGGTGAGTGAGGGTGAGGGTGAGGGTGAGTGAGGGTGAGGAGTTGAGGGTGGGTGAGGGTGAGTGAGTGTGAGGGGTTGAGGGTGAGTGAGGGTGAGGGTGAGTGAGGGTGAGGCTGAGGTGTTGAGGGTGAGTGAGGGTGAGTGAGAGGTTGAGGGTGAAGGGTTGAGGGTGTGAGGGTGAGGGGTTGAGGGTGAGTGAGGGTGGAGGGTGAGTGAGGGTGGAGGGTAGGGTGGGGGGGTGGGTGTCTTCCGTCGGAACTACCTCACCCATAACACCATTCTCATTCTCATCAATGTTTGCTTCAGTAATGTTAGTGATAGGTACAACATTCAGCTTGTTTTCATTTATCCGCACATCTTTCGCAGTGTCAGTACCATTAATCTCAGTAGGTACAACTGTGACAATATTAGCTGGGGCCGAGATATCTACAATTGCCTCAGCCGGTATGCTATTCGTAACTAATATGCCCACAGAGAGTGTACCTTCTGCAGCAGCTTGCAGCCCAGAGTTCTTAGCATTCTGTCGCTCAAACATTACAACTAAATTTTGAGAAGGTACACGTAAAGGGGCAATATTCTTAGACACAGCATTATTTTTCTGTAAAGATTTTGTGGAACGCACCTGAGCGCTCTCACTCTCACCTCCAATACTGTCCGGTGCTGCTGGTTCTGTGATCTCGGCAGCCTCAATAGTCTTTCCCATTTCCAGTCCTGTGGTGAGCTGGCTGCCATTCTTTGCACCACGAGTTAAGACCGTAGTTTGTGATTTCACTAGCTGAGTTTTAGGTGGCATTTTCTTGCAGGTCCCGGCGCCGCTTCTGCCTCCTACCACACAATGCTGAATCCCCCACAGCAATGCAGGGAGCCGCCAAAGATAAGATCGTCTACGGGCAAAGGAGCAGCCGACCTGCATCAGTATTGCGCGGCGTGTTGCTGTTCGCGTTGCTATTCGTGAGGTCTTGTCAGATTCTGTTACACAGCGTCGTCGTAGCAGAGCTTGAGACTCCCGCTCATTACCACTTTCACCGGCTAAATCTTAGGCTGAACATGTCATCAAGACTCTGTTTTCCCAGTTATAAGGCGAAGGTGATGAAAAGCCTCTCTGCTTAAGACTGAGGAAAAAGCGTACCTTGTGGAGCAGTGTTAGCAAAAGTAGCTACGAGGCAGTAAGGAGGAAAAAATAGAAGCAGGACGCCGAACATCGTTAGCATACAAAACACCTGGGCTGCGCTGGGCTGCTCTGGGCTAGCGTGGCTCGTGACTGAAAGTGGCTATTGGAGAAACCGCAATTCTCGTCTTGTCTCGAACAGACGGCGGGCAGGGGAGGGGGCGGAGCGGGGAGAGGGAACAGACGGAGGGAAGGCCAGATAAGGGGAGGGGGGAGGAGAGTAGGAGGAGGAGAGTAGGGGAGGCACGGCCTAGCGGCCGTGCAATCAAGAAGTGAGGGGGCGGGAGAGTAGGCAAGGCAGGCGGCTGGGGGGAGGGGGGAGGAGAAATGCGACGCGACATGGCAGGCAGGGGAGGGGGCGGAGCGGGGGTGTGGGAGGAGTGCGGGAACAGCCGGCGAGGGGAGGAGAGTAGGAGGAGGAGAGTAGGGGAGGCACGGCCTAGCGGCCGTGCAATCAAGAAGTGAGGGGGCGGGAGAGTAGGCAAGGCAGGCGGCTGGGGGCATGTGCACGCGCTTTTAAGCTCAATGCGCATGCGCATTGAGCTTAAAAGTCACGGGCACTGCAAGGAATCGCCACGATTCCTTGCAAGTTGGACAAAGAGTGGATAAGCCCCCATAGTCTTGCTTGCTCGATGCGCATGCGCATCGACAGGCGAGACCTAAAAATGGAAAAACTAAGTAGGAATATTTTAGTATACTTAAAAATTAGAAAGTACATTAAATCTGCAGTGAAATATATGCTAACAATGGAAGAAGTAGCATACCCCAAATAAAACCCCGGTTATGGAATGAACTTTTAAAATGGAAAAATATAGAATTGTTTATTACAATTACAAAAAATGCACAGCTCCTCTGTAATGCTTTTCTAATTAAATATTTTTTATAAAGAAAGATACAAATACCTCTTCCAAAATATACAAATATGTATATTTATGTATGATGTATAAAACAAATACATACATATATGATACATGTGATGGTATGTCTGAAGTGCGATATAGAGATATCCATATATATCTGTACATAATTATATAAATATATTAAGAGAGAGGGAGGTAAATGGATAGATAGAAAGATAGATAGATAGATAGATAGATAGATAGATAGATAGATAGATAGATAGATAGATAGATAGATACGGATATCCAGATATTTCATGTCAGGCGCAAACAGGGAAAGGGACATTTATGCACTGCAAAACTGCACCGACCCGTGGCACTCCATCGTAACAGCTCATAGTTGTCCCACACTTCAGACATAGAACCACGTATACTATATATATATATAAATGCACTTCATATATAGAATCACATACATCATATTTATGTATATATAGATGTGTGTGTAGATAGATAGATAGATAGATAGATAGATAGATAGATAGATAGATAGATAGATAGATCTTGAAAACTGATTCCAGGACCCCAATTGTTTACTGTGTAGCAGGGTTTCTTTTCTCAATGTGGTGTACAAGAAGGGCCTTTACATGTTAACAACAGATACGAATTGGTGGTTAAATTACACAAATGTATGTGACATACAATTACCCCATGTTTTTATAAGTTATGATGTACCGTATTTCAAGCTGCTCCAACATGTACATCACAATTATGGGTGGGAAAAGTAGAAAGGATGGTTGTAGGAGTCTAAAGATAGGCAGGTTAATGCATTATGCACTTTATTTTTTCTTAATGAGATCCTATGGCTTACTACTGATAAGAATAATGGGGAGAATGAAATTGCTTGTGATCTAGGAAAATATGGCATTTAATTGACGATGTAAGATGGAACTTAGTTAATATGAAACTTTTAACTATTGTACAGGATTTTTATCATTACTTTTATCATTGCGGTTTTTAACATATCATTTTAACATTGCTGTTATTTATTTTTGCACTTACTGGGCCATGTTGGCCGCAATAAAGATCGACTTGACTTGATAGATAGATAGATAGATAGATAGATAGATAGATAGATAGATAGATAGATAGATAGATAGATATGGTGTGGCCCAGAGTTACCCAGTTGCCTATTTTTCAAATTTAGTAAAGAAGTTCACATGCTTCCTTTTTTATTTCTTTCCCTTAACTGAGGACCAGAATATTGCTGTACTGTACTTTCTTAACGCCTAACATATATATTGAAGCACAGCTTTATTGCTGGGCTGTATTTCAATAAAGAGTAAGATAGATATATAGATAGATAGATAGAAGATAGATATAGATAGATATAGATAGATAGATAGATAGATAGATAGATAGATAGATAGATAGATAGATAGATAGATAGATAGATAGACAGATAGATAGATAGATTGATTTGCGGATTTGCTGAATCTTGCAGAAAATCTACAAAGAGAACTGTTTTTCAAGATCAATTACATTTACCCATCTACAAATAAGCATGTAACTTTTAATTTGAAAAATTGTATTTTTTTTAAAAAATGAATGAATGAATGAGAAGGATTTGATACTCAAGCTAGAGTGTCCTGGCCCTGAAGTGGGCACTGATGGCAGGTCGCTGAAGTGAGACTAGTTCTTGAAAAGCCATGTTTTAAGGTGTTTCCTGAACGTTGACGGGTCAGCTGAGGCTCTCAATTAAGCAGGTAGACTGTTCCATGTTTGTGCACTCATAAATTTAAAAGATCTTCCCCCTATGCATACTAGGCATATTTTGGGGATGCATGCAAGATCTGCAGAAGAGGACCTTAAGGTCCCAGTCAGAGTGTAGCAGTTAACACGCTTCTTAAGGTACTTAGCGCCTGAGCCATGGAGTGCTTAAAAATATATCTCCATGGCTTTGAACTTTATTGTTTCTTTCATTCGAAGCCAGGGCAGAGATTTAAAGATAGGAGTCATATGAGATCTAGGCTTCGGTCTAAGGATCACTCTAGCCTCTGCGTTCTGTACTACTTTTAGGCGCAGAGCGAGATAGTCAGGTAAGCCTTGGTACAAGCTATTAGTGTAATTCAATTTTGATTTCACTAAAGCCTGAACCATGATCCTCCTAATATCCATCGACAACAGAGGGAGGAATTTTTTCAGCATGTGAAGAATGTCGATAAAGGAGCCAATCAGTGTTTGAATCTGGGGACCCATGGAAAGGGCAGTGTCAATGGCAATGCCCAGGTTTTTACCCTTTCTTCGGCTGACTGAGGGGGAGACAACTCCACTGGCCACCATTTGCTCCAGTTACTCACTGCTGGTTGCCCGAAGAAGACAATCTTATTATTCGTCCGGGTTGCTTTTTAACTGATTTATTGTGAGCCAGTTGAACACCTTTGTGAGGCAAGATCTGATGCTGTCTCCAACTAAGTCTGCTCCTTTTTCGCATGTAAAGATTAGTTATTTGTCATCAGCGTAGGAGATAATCTTAACTCCATCTTCCTCTACCAAAGATGCTAAAGGTGACCTATACATATTGAAGTGGGTGGGGCTAAGAATGGAGCCCCGGGGAACTCCTATGTTCATATTTGGCATGAGATATGAGAAGAGGGGTATCCAGATTTCCTGCGATCTGTCTTTCAGAAATGATGTCATCCAGGCCAATGCGGTCCCACCCACGCCCACGTCCTGCAACCTGTTGAGAAGTCGCTTATGCGGGACCATGTCGGAAGCCGCTGAGAGGTCGAGTTGTATAAGAACTGCCCTACCACCTTGATCAAGTTTATCCTTAATGTGTTCCGTAACTTCCAATATGGCTGATTCTGTACTATAATTTAGCCTGAAGCCAGATTGGGAACTATGCTACAGGTTTCTACCTCCGATGTACTCTGCGAGTGCTCTGTTTACATGTTTCTCTAAAACCTTAGAGAAAATCAGGAGGAGAGAAATGGGCCTGTAGTTGGCCGGATCATTCTGATCTGCGGTTGGTTTCTTTAAGAGTGGTAGGATTTTTGCCTGCTACCAGATCTGCGGCATGCCGGTAGAGAACGGCTTTCAATGAATGGCAAAGGCTATCCTTCTCGAAAATTTCCATTGCTTTAAATGTTTTCTCAGTAATGGTATTCCATGAAATCGTTTTTCTATGAAATTGCATGCAATCCCCATCATAAAATCCCCCTGATAGCTACACTTCGCTCCTGCGTTGGAGTGGGGGCTTTGTTAATACACTCTGCGAGGCTGCCATAATCACGGAGAATCACCTACCTGTCCCGACGTCCCGCCGGAGCCTGGGGTCACTTGCTGTTGGTCTCCCTCACTGCTGCTGCTGGAACCATCGCACGGCCGCTGAGGGGGGAGACTATAGCTCCCAGGTTCCCCTGCAGCTACACCTACGCCCACTTACGCCCGCTTCCACGCCCAGAGGCGCTTAAAGGAGAGTCGCTCCTCCCGCATTGCGAGACACGCGCGGGCTGCCCTGGGAGAAGCTAGGGATAAGGGCGGGGCTGTCTGCGGCCGTCAGAGGCCAATAGAGGCTGGGCTGGGCCACCTCCCTAACGTGCCGACAAGTGGACATAACTTCTGGAAGGTACTGTTGAGAACTACCTGAAGATTTACCAAAAATATTTATTTTGTATAAGTCATCTGCCTGCAACCTTTGGCCTGACTTATTTTCTAATTGGTATAATTGATAATGGCAAGAAAATGGGTAAACAAGAACCCGGTGGAGAATGCATGCAATACTTTGGACACATATTTAGTTAAAGCAGTTAGTGATCTGTCAAAAGACATTTATCATACAGAGAGACGGTTATCTATGAGCTCAAATGCAGTGTTTGGAGATAACTCCAGGGAGGACTCCAATTTTGCAAATACTGAAGATATACTAACTACAGGGTCACCGCATATAGTGGGAGATGAAATCATTCATGCTATTGATGTAACCGATATTAGCCAAGACTATTCACGCATTTCTAAAACACCTTCACTGTCTATATCGGTCACCCCACCCACCACATCCTTCACACTACCACCAAAGGATGCAATTACTAGGAAAAATGTTCCTGGCCAGGAAGCTACCAAGGCAAAGAAAGACAAAAAACACTTTACCTGGGGGAGTGTAGCTATAACAAACAAGGAACTGGAGCATAATGACGCCCCCAAAATTCTGAATATAGAAGCTATTTTTGATAAGTTGGTAATACTGTTAAGGCCGCTGCATGACAGACTAGAGAACATAGCCAAAGAAGTACACAAACTTAGTGGGTGTCTTGAGAAAATTCATACCAAAATAGAGAGAGGCAACGAGGGTGTATGTAAAAATGGTGTAGGAGAGTAGGGTCTGCTATCCTATGGTCACCCCAAATCTTTGCTTGTTGCTTCACTGGTTTATGACTTAATGTGGCTGTGGGCCTGCTAATCAGACCCACAGCCTGCTGTTCTCTCTCTAAATTACTGCCAATGCACTCTAGGTGCATTACGAATTGGAACTGGTTCACCTTATTGGCCCCTGTAACAGTGTACCCTAGATACCCAGGGCATAGGTGTTTCCAAGGCCTACCAGGGGCTGCAGCATGTATTGTGCCACCCCTGGCCTGGCCTCCATATTTGACACAACTGGCTGATCACTCAGCTGGGGTAAGTTGGTGTAATCACCTCTTACTTAGATATAGTATCCCTATATCTAACCTTAACTGGACACATATGTTCCTATCAGCCACTCCTATGGAAGGCCTCATCAATCCTGGAGGCAGAGTGCTTGGAAATATGTGAGATGGTGTTCTAGCATGAGCTGAGCCTGTCTGCAGCTGTCGGGAACCACTCCCTTAGCTGTTCCGGGATATTGCCGTACCATATACTCTTAAGTGCATTATAATCCTCGCGGTTATATGCTAACTTTGGTTTGACTTTATCAAAACATGTCGAGTAAGGTGTCACACGATTTGGAATACTATCCCCTCAACAGTTCTGTCGACGGGGATAGCATTCCACCCTTCTAGAGGGACACGACATGTGTGTAGCCTTAACCCCGGTTAAAGTTAACCAGAGCCTCAGCGTCACAAAATGGACGCTGCCACCACAGACACAAGTCTGACCTCCTGCTGCTGGGAGTCCTTCCAGCGAGGGAGGCTTGGACAAAGGGTTTCCTGCCTTGGGAGGTGCGAGCACCACCCCAGACAGGACTTTGTGTATTGGGTAGGACAGGGCTGAATAGATTGAGACATGCCCGGGGCACACAAGGTGTCCCCGTGCATAAGCCAGTCCAAACCGGTCCTGGGACTTTCCAGAATCAGGCCTGGCGAGGAGCTGGACAAAGGAAAGGGGGTGTAACCACCCCCCTTCCTGGTCCCACCCAGAGGAGGGACCTAGCAGGGGATCCACCCCTCAGATTGGGAATAAGAGTGGAAGCAGTGCCAGAGCACCTCAGATCATCCTGAATCAACTTTACACGAAGAAGACGACTGGCCTTCGACATTCTGCTGCACAGAAGACTGAAGAGCATCTCCCTTGTGGCCTAGGAGTGGCCACCATGTGAACACAGGCACCAACCAGCAACTCGACGTCTGCTTTGCCGCCGCCTCCCGCCGGAGCCCGAGCCCAGAGCCTGACAAGACCCAGACTCCCAGACTTCTCACAGCCCGATTCACAGTCCTTGCAACGAAGGGACCCGTGGAGGCACCGAGAGACGTGGGACCAGACCTCTTGGAAGACACTCGAAAAGCTGACTGCGCAGCATCAGAGGCATCCTCGACGTTGTGCTTTGGGGACTGAGAACCCCCACCACTGAGCAACCCTTTCACCGAAGATCAGCCCCCCAGCATCTCCACGATCTGCGTGGGGCCCTTTTGCATTGTGCCACTTGACGCGCCATCCCGGCCACTGGCCACGTGGTCAGCGGCCATCTTGGCAACAAAACCGACGAACTACACTGCGGGTCTGGTTGCCTCGCTCCTGTAAAAAGGAGCACCCGCTCTGACCTTGCTGGTCCGAGTAACAAGCCTTTTTTGACTCCTGGTGGCTTGCATTAGCCAAGGCCTGTTTAATTCAATCAAGTTGCTGACACCGCCAACAGCGAGAAGCCTGCGTGGGACAGCTCGTGACCGACTCCTGGACGTCCTCGACCCCCGGTGTCCACGTGGCTGCAGAGAGAAGCTACACCTCAACGCCTGTTTGCACTCAACATCGCCTGGTTCCAATCTGGTTCCACGGTAGTCACTGGCTAGTGACTTTGAACATTGTCCCCTCTGCTTTCAGGTCTTCACATCTTCAGATCCACCCTTGGATCCACCGGAACTCTTCACCTCGAGCCGTCTGCAGCATCTTCAGCTCCAAGCCCCATCGACCAGCGTGACAAAACCCGACACTACATCGACCCTATGCACCCGCTTCCTGTGGGTGAGGTAACTCAGCAACGCCGGTGTTCCCACACTGGTACACACCTCTAGGGCCTGTGTCTCAAGTTTCAGCTTTCTAGGTCACTCGGAAGGTTCCGAACTAACTAACTTTACAACTTTTACGCACCATAGACTTAACATTGGTGAGTGCGTGCACTTTAAAACTGCACCCGAGTCCCGCGGGCCTTTCCCGACTTAGTCACTGCTAGTCCCGAGCAGCTCCAGCGATTCCCAAGGCCCTAGGCCTGTTTCCTTTCCGATTGGTATCTCTTATACCACTTTCTTAGTATATGGTTTAGGTGGCCCCTGGGGCTCATCCATATTGTGCAACTTTTGTGTATTTTAAACTGTGTTTTGTTTAACGCTTGTGCTTCTGTGCTCATAAAGAGTTCAGGGGATATTTGTAGTTAATAAATATATATATTTTTTTAATATATATCTGTGTGGTGTCCTTTCATCTGGTATTCAAGGGGGTTGTGTATGGTAATACAGCTGGCTTCACATGCCTTTCAGAGTTTAGCCTAAGACTGCTTTGTCCACGTTACCACTAGGATAACTGGTCTATAAGGTTGACTTACAACCGATCATCATAAGGGTTGTTTGGCATGGTACAAGGTGATCACTAGAATTAGTGAGCATCACATACCAGGCCAACTTCTCACATTGGTGAGCAGCGGATTGGGATCTGAGCTTGCTGTTGTTTTACCATTACAATCTTTGAGATTATCACTTGAAAGATCATACAGGTACCTGTTAGATACATATAAAAAAAGACTAGTATACTTAAGTTCTACTGAACTTAGTTGTTGTAGAGGATAGGGAGTAGCACACCCTGACTACAACTACTAGATAGGTTTAGTAGGTAAACACCAGTGTAGGTAGATTGCAACATATCCACCCACACTAGAGCAATGTCTGGAGCAGAGGGGTCCAGTGGACTTACTCCTGTTGAGAGTGACCCTTCAAGGGCACCATCCAAATTTGCTATCTTTTCCTTTAAGGAACTAAGGCAGCTTTGTGCCTTAAGGGGTCTGAAGACAGGGCCATCCCCTACTACAGACCACCTTAGAGAGATCTTAGACCAGTCTGAGACTCTAAAGACCTCTAAAGCAGACCCCACAGGGAATGCTGGGGGAGGCTCTCCCACTGAAGATGACAATGCAGATGCCCCTGTCCCTATAGTCCAGGTAGATGAGGATGACCAAGTCACTGGAGCTCCTCAGATAGATTTGGAGGAGGAAGAAGAAGAGGAGACAGAAGGGGGGAGCAGTGATTCTGATGATGGCAGAAATAGCCAGGTGCTAGTCAGTAGGCTTAACCAGGCAAACTTAAGTGTATTTGGGACTGAAGCAAGGCTGACCTTGCCCAGACACCCAAGTGGACTTAACCAGGAGCGTAGGAGGAGGAGGAATCACTCAAGTGACTCCAATACCTCCCAAGCTTCTAGAGGTTCTCATGGTCACTCCAGAAGGGAGATGACTAGCCCTCAGAGAAGGGAACATGAGGCCAAAATGAGAGAGGCTGAACTTAGGATCCAGAGACAAGAATTAGAAGTTGCCCTGGCCCAAGAGAAACTTGCTAGAGCAAGACAGCCTAGAGAGAGTGGGCTATAGAACCCACTGGTGGCAGCAATATCCACAAGGATAAAGACAGGTCTTTTGATAACAGAAACCTGAGTAAGATTGTGCCCCCCTACAAAGCTGGGGATGATATCCACAAATGGATGACTGCACTTGAGAGAGCCTGCAAGGTACAGCAGATCCCTCAGGAGCAGTGGGCAGCAATCTTGTGGCTCTCCTTTGAAGGTAGAGACCGAGACAGACTCCTCACAGTTAGTGATGGGGATTCTAGAAACTACCTGGTCCTGAAGAGTGCTCTGATTGATGGGTTAGGCTTAACCACTGAACAGTACAGGTTAATGTTCAGAGATACCCAGAAGACACAGACTCAGGACTGGTCTGAATTTGTTGAGTGTGCCACTAAGGCTCTGGAGGGATGGTTGCTGGGAAGCAAGGTTACAGACTATGAAGGATTGTATAATTTGCTGATGAGAGAACACATTTTAAATAATCGTCAGAACCAGCAGTTGCATCAACATTTGGTTGACTCAGATTTGACCTCTCCCCAAGAATTGGGAAAGAGGGCAGATAAATGGGTCAGAACCAGAGTTAAGCAAAAGAACCAGAACCAGAACCAGGGTAGTGACCAGAAGAAAACAGACCAGAAGGGTGGGGAGCAGAAAACTAAAGACCAGAAGTCTTCAACAGGGCCCCAAACTAATACAGAGGGTGGGTCCCAAACTTCTAAGAAGAAGAAGAAAGAAGGTCAAAGAAAACCCTGGTGTAGTACTTGTAAAAACACATCTCACTGGACAAGTGAGTGTAAAAAGGGTGGAGCCCCCATCACTGCAGCCCCTAGGGCACCTGCACCCACTAGTACAGCTAGCAGTGCTGGTCCACAAACCAAGGGGGTAGTGGGTATCACCTTGGGAACTGAAGGAGATTCTGACCTAGTCAGAACCCTTAGACAGGCTGTTCTGATTTGTGAGGGGGACATAGATTTGGCCCCTACCATCAGTCCCAGTAATCTGGGCAAATACAGACAGACGCCTTTGATTAATGACAACGTGGCTCAAGCATACAGGGACACATGTGCCAGTGTCACTATGGTGACACCTAACTTTGTGGACCCTGGACAATACATGCCAGGTGATAATTACCTGGTGACCAATGCCAGCAATGTCACCACTACCCATAGTGTGGCAATTGTTAACTTTTCCTGGGAGGGGTAACTGGCCTAAAAAGAGTTGTGGTTAGTGCTGATCTCCCAGTTGAATGTTTGTTGGGCAATGACCTGGAGAGCTCTCTTTGGTCAGAAGTTGAGTACAGGACTCAGGCAGAGATGTTAGGGATATCATCACATGTCCTTGCTGTGACCAGGTCACAGGCCAAAAAGTGCCACTCTGAACATCAGGTCTTGGATCCTGGAACAATGGACCAAGCACCTTCCAAGAAGAAGAACAAGAGGGTAAAGGCTGTGCCTTCCCAACTGCCTTCAAGTGAGGATCAGGCTTCACAGGAAGCTGGTCTTGATACCCCTGAAGGAACTGTCTCTGAAGAACTTGAACCTGACCAGGTTGAGTTTCTGGGGACAGGGGGACCTTCTAGGGCAGACTTGGGGCAGGCTCAGTTAACCTGTCCTTCTCTTGAACCCCTCAGACAGCAGGCTACTGCTGAGGCTGCTGGGAATGCTCAAGGTGCCCATAAAGTATATTGGGATGATGGACTCCTTTATTCAGAGGGTAGAGACCCCAAGCCTGGTGCAACCAGGAGGTTGGTTATACCTCTGCAATTTAGGGGCTTCCTACTTACCTTGGCCCATGATATTCCTTTAGCAGGACACCTAGGCCAGAATAGGGCTTGGGACAGGCTTGGCCCTCACTTTCACTGGCCTCACATGTCTGAAGACACCAAGGAGTTTTGTCGCTCCTGGGTAACCTGCCCCAAGCCAGTGGTAAAGCAGGTAGCACCACAAAGGCCCCCCTGATACCACTACCTGTGGTGGGGGTTCCCTTTGAAAGAGTGGGGATTGATATTGTAGGTCAAATGGATCCCCCTACAGCATCTGGGCACAGATTCATACTGGTGTGGTGGACCATGCCACCAGGTACCCAGAGGCAATTCCACTTAGGACCACAACAGCTCCTGTTGTGGCCAGGGCCTTACTTTGAGTTTTCTCCAGAGTGGGGTTTCCTAAGGAAGTAATATCTGACAGAGGTGCTAACTTCATGTCAGGATATTTGACAGCTATGTGGAAGGAATGTGGTATCAACTACAAGTTCACCACTCCTTACCATCCACAGTGTAATGGGCTTGTTGAAAGATTTAACAAGACCCTAAAGGGTATGATCAAAGGATTACCTGAAAAGCTCAGGCGAAGATGGGACATCCTTCTACCCTGCCTTTTGTTTGCTAACAGAGAGGTCCCTCAAAAGAGGTTGGCTTCAGCCTCTTTGAATTGTTGTTTGGGCACCCTGTAAGAGGACCCGTATGTCTAGTGAAGGAAGGATGGGAGTTACCTCTCAAAAAGCCTAAACAGGACATAGTGGACTATGTACTTGGTCTCCGCTCCAGGATGGCTGAGTACATGGAAAAGGCATCCAAAAACCTTGAGGCTAGCCAAGAATTACAGAAAGCTTGGCATGACCAAAAGGCTGTCTTGGTTGAGTTTCAGCCAGGACAGAAGGTATGGGTGTTGGAGCCAGTGGCCCCAGCAGCACTCCAAGACAAATGGTCTGGACCCCATACAATTCTGGAGAAGAAGGAACAGGTTACCTACTTGGTGGACCTAGGAACTCCAAGGAGCCCCCACAGGGTGCTCCATGTCAACAGACTAAAGGCATATGTCAACAGGGAAGACATGGGCTTGCTCATGGCTACAGATGAGGGACAGGAGGAAGAGAGTGACCCTCTCCCAGACCTGTTCACTCAGAACCCTGAGGATGGCTCAGTTGATGGCGTGGCCTTAGATGGCAGCCTCACTGAACATCAGCAAAATGACTGTAGACAAGTTCTGCAGGCATACAGGCATATGTTCTCATTGACACCCAGTCAGAGTAACTGGTGTACCCATGTGGTGGACACTGGTGACAGTCTTCCTGTAAAAAGCAAGATTTACAGGCAACTTGACCATGTCACGGACTGTATAAAGACTAAGGTGCAAAAGGTGCTGGAATCAGGTGTCATTGAGCCTTCAGAGAGCCCCTGGGCTAGCCCAGTGGTTCTGGTCCCCAAACCTCACACCAAAGATGGCAAGAGAGAGATGAGGTTCTGTGTGGATTACAGAGGACTCAATGCTGTCACCAGGACAGATGCACACCCTATTCCAAGGGCAGATGAGCTCATTGACAAGTTGGCTTCTGCCAAATATTTGAGCACATTTGACTTGACAGCTGGCTACTGGCAAATCAGGTTAGCTGAGGAGTCTAAAGCCAAGACTGCATTTTCTACCCCTAGTGGGCATTATCAATTTGTGGTGATGCCCTTTGGTTTGAAAAATGCACCTGCCACCTTCCAAAGGTTGGTGAATCAATCAAGTCCTCCTGGTTGTGCAGCGAAGCTCTCGCAACCACAAGATAGTGTAACACAATGAGCATAAATAAAACAGATAACAACAATATAATAGAAGCAGATTCTTTGGTGTGTTTCTTATCCCAGCAGGGCGAAGATTTATTTTGTCCAGACGTAAGGAATGTCACAATATGCCGACACGTGTTTTGTCGTGTGCCGTAGAGTCAACACGACTCTTCAGGGCTGGTGGTACAAAAAACATAGTGTATACATATTCAGTGGTACATCGTATCACAGAAGTGAACCTCATGTGGTGACATCAAGTGCATCACGCATGCAGTAGAAATGTGCGTCTTGAATATCACGCAGTGAGTGTGGTCGGTGATGACGTTCAAGAGAAAAGATCGGGTGACACTCAAAAGAAGTGAGTGGTTTTCTTTGAGTGGTGGTGCCTGTGGTAAGGGATTCGCTAATTGTGAGTGAAAGATTTTTTATTTCCTTGTAGGAAATTGTGGCAAGCATTCATGTACACACGGTGGGCCTGCATGCCTGGGGTTCAGAAGTATCAAGATGGAATTGTGAGGCCAGGCTGACGTGAACAAAGAGTGAAGTTTGTGTAAGTGACAAGTTCACACCGCAGTGTGTGGATTTTAATTGTGGACTCAAAGAAGGTGAAACAGTCCACGGTGATGTGTGTCGAAAACATGCTCTCTCCGCGAGGTTCGGTTGTTTACCTTAGGACTCAACTCCTGCGTGTGGGTTGAGATTTAGTCTGGGAATGTGGTGAAGTCTCACGTGGGTAAACTCGAGAGAGACTGTACAGGTAGGAGGAGGAAGGAAAAAACATAAAACATCATAAGGGACGCCTTCAAAGAAGGGCTTGCGGGAGCCAAACTATGGATGTTTAGAAAAAAGTCATGAGCGAAACGGATGCTAAAATAAAATAAAGAAATATATATAAAAGTGCCCTTACCACTGGGATTTCTTTGTATCTAGTAATTGTTGATGGAAAGTGGTAGGTTGTCCAGTGGAGTTATGAGCCAGAAGAGTGATCTCCACTCATTTGAAAAACTATTCGGGCGTATTACTAACTTTAGTGTTAGGACACTGTGAAAAAGAACAAGGCGAAATCACAGAGTCAAAGGCTCAATCAGTAAGCACAAATCGGTTAAAACTCTGTGGGTCTATTTAAAGTGTAGTTCAAACAGACATAATAAACATTGCGCAAAAATGAAGTAGCATACCTGAAAACGATGTGTCTCAGGTGTTTACCGGGCGGGGATCCATTAGTAGAGAAGCTGTCCGAAAACGTGTGTGTTTTCTGGAGAGGCAATGCGCTCTAGAGGTAATAATTGACATATGCGCGTTAGTTCAACGCGTGTGTCGGTAGGTGACAAGCCGAGAAAAATGCAGTCGATTAGGAAGGGGGGCAGTGTCTTACCCGAGATTTTGAATCCCTCCTCCGTTGTTGCCCGGTGGCCGTCTGTCGAGTGCGGACGCCTGACCGGAGGAGGAGGGATTGTTAAGTAGAAGTACTAGACATAGAAGATGTCGGTTCGGAAAATAATGTGGATGTGTAGCCGCCATCTTAGAAAGGGAAAATTAATGCCCCAATGTATCTGGCGCTAGCGTACCAACAAGTATAGACAGCACCTCTGGTACATGTCCCTGTTCTGACTAAGGCAAAACGATAAAATCTTGTCAGAGGGATCTTGTATGGTGCTTGTCAAGAACTAAAACGTTGGTGATGTGCGAGTATCGTTAACATGTAGTTCGAGTACTGGCAAAATGTGTAGGAATAATTAGATGTGTCTGCGTATGATGTAATGACGCCGGAAATATTGGTGATGCCTGTTGGAAGGCGGGATTCCTATCCTTATCACGCTGCAAAATCATGGACAATTCGAACCTGTCTTCAGTGTGCTGCGGCGCTGGGAAGGGAATCAGAAGATACCTAAATCGGCACTAAATTCGTAGGTTTGCAGAGTAAAAAATTAACATATCGGTACAGTGTCTAGTAAACCAGGGTGTGAATAAAAAGTTAATGTGAAAGGATAGAGTAACATTCCACCAGGTGAGGTTGCTTCGTCGTATAACTTTTGTTGGTGGCTACATAAGTCACATTATTCATGTTAACAGACAGATTTTGAATAAAACATGTCAAATCTTGCCAGCGCAAATGTTGAGACACTTGCTATCTCGACAATTACGATGGGTTGCAGAACAATCAAACACACATGTTTATCATATCCACATTATAAGACATTGTTTCATGAATGGCAAGGTATGCATATTTGGGTGTCTTTATATCCCTACGGGATATGAACCTGTGTATAAGATAGTGTATACATTTGTTACATCTGAGTTAAAACCACTAGCTGGATGTATAACTGAGCAGTTTCCCAACAATGGGATCCCCCAAGGTGACTACTTAGTCACCTAGAAAGTATTGTAGCTCAGGATCGTAGTTAAGCCCATGTTCCACGGTCTGTAGACGCATGATCCATGTGGCCTCCCTACGTCTTAGCGTCAGTTCCCTGTTATCCCCCCTGATGCTGAGGGGAATCATGTCAATTCCAAAAACACGCACTTTGAAGTCATCCTCTAAGGGTTGGCATTCTGCTATGTGTAGGGCTACTGGGTACCTAGGATCTCTTTTTTGTATAGCCCGCATATGTTCAGCAACTCTATCCTTGAGTGCCCTAATGGTGCTGCCCACATAAATTTTCCCACATTTGCATTCAATTATGTAGACAACAAATCTAGTGAGGCAGGTGATATTGTGTTTGATTTTGTACAGAGTTCCATCCGGACCCCTGAAAGAAGTGGTGCCATGTTTCCCCCAGATACACATGGAACAAAAACCACATTTGTAGAAACCCAGACCTCTCGTAGATAGCCAATCTTGTACCTTGATGCCTGATGGGACTGTGGGGCTCAACTTATTTCTCAACGTGAAACCTTTTTTGTACGTGATGGCAGGTATGTCTGGAAGGAACTCTTTCAACACTGGATCATCTGTTAGCAGTTTCCAGTGTTTATTGAAGCTTTTTTTGGTGGTGTGGTTAAGTGCATTATATTCAGTAATTAGTCTGATTTGTTGTCCTGCGGACTCAGTCTCAGTGCGTGTCTTTAGACAATCAAGCCTCTGGATGGTCCTAGTTTTAGTTTCTGCTGTTTTAAGGGAAGTGTTAGAGTATCCCCTTTTTAAAAATCTATCTTTCATATTTGAGATGCATCTCTCAAACTTATTGGGTTCACTGCAGTTGCGTTTAGCTCTTAAGAATTCCCCATATGGGATGGAACGCAATTGGTGTTCAGGGTGAAAGCTGGCGGCATGGAGTATTGAATTACAGGAAGTTGGCTTCCTGAAAAGTTTGGAGTGTATTTGGTTATCTTTAACATAAAATTCCAAGTCTAAAAACTCAATGCTGGCTTGGCTATGCTGCATGGTGAAGTTTATTTCCCATGTATTCTTGTTTAGGTGTTCAAAGAAGGAATGGAGTAGTTCTTCCGGTCCAGACCATAGTAAGAAGCAATCGTCAATGTATCGGCCCCAAAACACTATTGAGTCGATAAATTGGTTACCCTTGGTGCCCCAAATCATGTCGGCCTCCAGAGCCCCCATGAAGAGATTGGCAAAGGAGGGCGAGAATTTGGAGCCCATAGCTACTCCTTTCTTCTGCCGATACCATTTCCGATCGAAAATGAAAAAATTGTTCTCTAGGATGGTTTTCATCATCTGTAGTAACATGTTGGTGTGTGCCCAGAGAGAAGCTGGTCTGTTGGATAGAAGTTTGTTGATAGCTTCTAAACCAAGTACCGGATTAATGCTGGTGTAGAGAGACACCACATCCAGGGTAACTAGTATGGTGCCTTGTTGCCACTCCATGTCTGCCATAATGCTCAGGATGTGTTTAGAGTCTTGTATGTAAGACGGAAGATTTCTGACTAGAGGCCCCAAGAAAAGATCCACATATTCTGCGATTCTTTCGGTGGGACCTCCAATCCCCGATACTATCGGTCTTCCTGGAGGAAAAGGTAAGTTCTTGTGAACTTTGGGTAGCGTGTACAACCACGGATAAGTGGGTCTGAAGACTTTAAGGTATAGATACTCATTGTCATCCAGAAGACCTGATTGTTTCCAGTTCAGTAAGAGTCCATTAATTAGAAGTGTAAGTGGACCAATGGGGTTGTGATTGAGTAACTCATAACATGAGTCATCATTTAGTTGGCCCTGGATCTCATTGTTGTAATCAATAAGATCCATGACCACCACATTACCCCCTTTGTCCGCCTCCCTGATGATGATGTTAGGATTGTCGCTTAAATTGGAGAGTGCTAACCGTTCCCCTTTGGTTAGGTTGTCCTTGTATTTGAATTTGGTATTTAGTTTTTTGGTGTTGGTTCTATTTAAATCCTCAAGGACATGTCTGTGGAAATTATCAATTGAATTGCCCCCTGGTAACGTAGGTGTCCATTTGGATTTGCTTTTCAAGCCACTAGTCATACTATAATCGGTTTCAATGTTCAGCTCCTCTAATAGTTTTTCCATTTCTAGAGGACTATCCTCCCTGTCTGTCAAAGAAAGAAGCAAGTGTGTGCATTGTACATCTTTAATGGTTAAAGAAACATCATCAAAAACATTAGGAATAGGTGTAAGTTGACTTTGCCTGTTCCCCAATCCAGCAAAATGCTTTTTCAATTTAAGGTTACGGATGAATTTGAAGACATCTATCTTGGTTTGGCACAAGTCCCCGGTGGCATAGGGATTAAAATTAAGGCCTCTGCTAAGTAGGGAGACCATGTCTGGTGTCAAAGGAGATGAGGACAAGTTTATGACCTGTACTTTCTCGCTAGATGTGGCTAATTCTTCTGTGTCCCTGACCTCAATTTCCTGCGATAGTCCTCGCTTGTTCCCACGTTTGCCCCTATGGGGTTTGGGTCTATGGCGATTCTTGGTGGTTGTGTCCTGCTGCCTTTCCTCACCTGTTCCATTTCTAAAAAAAAGGTAGAACTATGGGGTTCCGCGTTTGCTAGAATCTCATTTTCAATGTCACTAAGCCCATTAGAGCTTAGGGAGGTGGTACTGGAGTTGACAGAGCTAGTGGTTGTGGTTCTACCGGATTGTGGGCCTGGTTTGGATTTAGGGATTAGGGAATCATACTTGCGATCAAAGGTGTAGATCCTGCCATTTTTATAATCTGCCTCATCCCTTTTGATCTGACGTGCCTTTCTGTTCTTTATCTCTGTTTGGTGTTTGAGAAGAATCTCATCTAATAAGGTGTAATTTTTGACTGTGGCTTCAGGTTTGTTTAGATCTTTAATTTCTTGTTCAACAATAGAGATCTCTGCTTGTAGTTTCGCAGTCTTGCGGTCGGCACTCTCAATGAGAATATCCATCAGTGTGATGGAGTTCTGATTGAGTGAGTCTTCCCATTTGATCATAAGATCTCTGTCTAGGTCATCGTAGGTTGGGAAAATTTGGGACCTAAGTCCCCTGGGGACTAGTTTGAGCTTTAGATAGTGTTTAAGGGTAGCTCCATCCCACCAACGGGAATTTTCTTGTTTTTTAAGTTTCTCCAGTTTGAAGAACTTGTCTCTCAAACCCTCTACGCGTGCAGGACCTGCCGTGGCCGATGCCTGGTGTGTAGGCATGCCTTTGGCTAGGTTTTCAAAGAGATCTGCTGCTGCCTTGTCTCTGTCCATGATGTCCCGGACAGATAGCAATTATGGGTGAGGCTGAAGATTTAGAAATGGTAACGTGGAGGCACCCTATTTGGTTGGATGACTTTTGCGCAGCATATCTGGATGATATTGCTGTCTTTAGCTCCACCTAAAGACAGCCTTGTCCACCTGAAGGAAGTAATTGAGGCTCTGCAAAAGGCAGGCCTCACTATCAAGGCAACAAAGTGCCAGATAGGGCAGAGTAAGGTTGTATACCTGGGCCACCTTGTAGGTGGAGGCCAAGTTCAACCACTGGAGAGTAAGATCCAGACCATCAAGGACTGGTCCCCTCCAAAGACCCAGACTCAGGTCAGAGCTTTCTTGGGCCTGACTGGGTACTACAGGAAGTTTGTTAAGAACTATGGGTCCATTGTGACTCTTCTTAATGATCTGACATCCAAGAAGATGCCCAAAAAGGTTCAGTGGACAGTAAACTGTCAAAAGGCATTTGATGACATGAAGAAGGCCATGTGCTCTGCACCTACCCTGAGGAGTCCTGACTACTCAAGAGAGTTCATTGTCCAAACAGATGCTTCTGAGTTGGGAGTGGGAGCAGTGCTTTCACAGCTTAATGTAGATGGCCGGGACCAGCCCATTGCTTTTATTAGCAGAAGGCTGACCCCCAGAGAAAAACGTTGGTCAGCTATTGAGAGGGAGGCCTTTGCTGTGGTGTGGGCCCTGAAGAAGTTGAGACCATACTTGTTTGGCACTCACTTCAAGATTCAGAACAACCATAAGCCCCTCTTATGGCTTAATCAGATGAAGGGTGACAACCCCAAACTACTCAGGTGGTCCGTTTCCCTACAGGGGATGGACTTTACAGTGGAGCACCGCCCAGGGACTGACCATGGCAACGCAGATGGTCTCTCCAGGTACTTCCACTTAGACCATGAAGACACAACTGGTCAAGGTTAGTCTAATGTCCCTGCGTTTGGGGGGGGGGGGTTGTGTAGGAGAGTAGGGTCTGCTATCCTATGGTCACCCCAAATTTTTGCTTTTTGCTTCACTGGTTTATGACTTAATGTGGCTGTGGGCCTGCTAATCAGACCCACAGCCTGCTGTTCTCTCTCTAAATTACTGCCAATGCACTCTAAGTGCATTACGAATTGGAACTGGTTCACCTTATTGGCCCCTGTAACAGTGTACCCTAGGTACCCAGGGCATAGGTGTTTCCAAGGCCTACCAGGGGCTGCAGCATGTATTGTGCCACCCCTGGCCTGCCTCCATATTTGACACACTTTACTGATCACTCAGCTGGGGTAAGTTGGTGTAATCACCTCTTACTTAGATATAGTATCCCTATATCTAACCTTAACTGGACACATATGTTCCTATCAGCCACTCCTATGGAAGGCCTCATCAATCCTGGAGGCAGAGTGCTTGGAAATATGTGAGATGGTGCTCTAGCATGAGCTGAGCCTGTCTGCAGCTGTCGGGAACCACTCTCTTAGCTGTTCCGGGATATTGCCATACCATATACTCTTAAGTGCATTATAATCCTCGCGGTTATATGCTAACTTTGGTTTGGCTTTATCAAAACATGTCGAGTAAGGTGTCATACGATTTGGAATACTATCCCCTCAACAGTTCTGTCGACGGGGATAGCATTCCACCCTTCTAGAGGGACACGACATGTGTGTAGCCTTAACCCCGGTTAAAATTAACCAGAGCCTCAGCATCACAAAATGGACGCTGCCACCACAGACACAAGTCTGACCTCCTGCTGCTGGGAGTCCTTCCAGCGAGGGAGGCTTGGACAAAGGGTTTCCTGCCTTGGGAGGTGCGAGCACCACCCCAGACAGGATCTTGTGTATTGGGTAGGACAGGGCTGAATAGATTGAGACATGCCCGGGGCACACAAGGTGCCCCGTGCATAAGCCAGTCCAAACCGGTCCTGGGACTTTCCAGACCCAGGCCTGGTGAGGAGCTGGACAAAGGAAAGGGGGTGTAACCGCCCCCCTTCCTGGTCCCACCCAGAGGAGGGACCTAGCAGGTGATCCACCCCTCAGATTGGGAAAAAGAGTGGGAGCAGTGCCAGAGCACCTCAGGTCATCCTGAATCAACTTTACATGAAGAAGACGACTGGACTTCGACATTCTGCTGCACAGAAGACTGAAGAGCATCTCCCTTGTGGCCTAGGAGTGGCCACCCTGTGAACACAGGCACCAACCAGCAACTCGACGTCTGCTTTGCCGCTGCCTCCCGCCGGAGCCCGAGCCCAGAGCCTGACAAGACCCAGACTCCCCAACTTCTCACAGCCCGATCCACAGTCCCTGCAAAGAAGGGACCCGTGGAGGCACCGAGAGACGTGGGACCGGACCTCTTGGAAGACACTCCAAAAGCTGACTGCGCATCATCAGAGGCATCCTCGATGGCATGCTTTGGGGACTGAGAACCCCCACCACCGAGCAACCCTTGCACCGAAGATCAGCCCACCAGCATCTCCACGATCTGCGTGGGGCCCTTTTGCATTGTGCCACTTGATGCGCCATCCCGGCCATTAGCCATGTGGTCAGCGGCCATCTTGGCAACGAAACCGACAAACTACACTGCTGGTCTGGTTGCTCCAGACTTGCCATCGCTCCTGTAAAAAGGAGCACCCGTTCTGACCTTGCTGGTCCGAGTAACAAGCCTTTTTTGACTCCTGCGTGGCTTGCATTAGCCAAGGCCTGTTTGCTTCAATCAAGTTGCTGACACCGCCAACAGCGAGAAACCTGCGTGGGACAACTCGTGACCAACTCCTGGACATCCTCAACCCCGGGTTTCCACGTGGCTGCAGAGAGAAGCTACACCTCAACGCCTGTTTGCACCCGACATCGCCTGGTTCTAATCTGGTTCCACAGTGGTCACTGGCTAGTGACTTTGAACATTGTCCCCTCTGCTTTCAGGTCTTCACATCTTCAGATCCACCCTTGGATCCACCGGAACTCTTCACCTCGAGCCGCCTGCAGCATCTTCAGCTCCAAGCACCATCGACCAACGTGACGAAACCCGACACTACTTCGACCCTATGCACCCGCTTCCTGTGGGTGAGGTAACTCAGCAACGCCAGCGTTCCTACACTGGAACACACCGCTAGGGCCTGTGTCTCAAGTTTCAGCTTTCTAGGTCACTCGGAAGGTTCCAACGAACTAACTTTACAACTTTTACGCACCATAGACTTAACATTGGTGAGTACGTGCACTTTAAACTGCACCCGAGTCCCGCGGGCCTTTCCCGACTTAGTCACTGCTAGTCCCGATCAGCTCCAGCGATTCCCAAGGCCCTAGGCCTGTTTCCTTTCCGATTGGTATCTCTTATACCACTTTCTTAGTATATGGTTTAGGTGGCCCCTAGGGCTCATCCATATTGTGCAACTTTTGTGTATTTTAAACTGTGTTTTGTTTAACGCTTGTGCTTCTGTGCTCATAAAGAGTTCAGGGGATATTTGTAGTTAATAAATATATATATATTTTTAATATATATCTGTGTGGTGTCCTTTCATCTGGTATTCAAGGGGGTTGTGTATGGTAATACAGCTGGCTTCACATGCCTTTCAGAGTTTAGCCTAAGACTGCTTTGTCCACGTTACCACTAGGATAACTGGTCTATAAGGTTGACTCACAACCGATCATCATAAGGGTTGTTTGGCATGGTACAAGGTGATCACTAGAATTAGTGAGCATCACATACCAGGCCAACTTCTCACAAATGGAACGAGTGGGAACATACTCAACACGGTTAAGAGAGATAATACTCCTGCAATCAGCATAAATAAAGAACAAAATGGGGAGATAGGAGATAGGTAATACAAATATCACCCCCACTGTGCCCCCATTTAGCAATTTACCTCCTGAATGTGGGCCTTATGTGGCGGTTTTGGTGAACGTGCCCAAATTAAAAAAAAAAGAAAACTGGGAAAATCAAGCAGCATTAAAAAACAAAACAATTCACTGGATGTTTGTGAAGTGTGGCTTCCCACTTGCGGGAGCGAACCAGATATTATTAACGCAACGTGTGGGATGGATCGGCCCCTAGAGGAAAAAATTTGAGGGAGACTGCATTATAATTAATTTTAAATCTCCAGTCTGGGCGAGAGATGCATTAGTAAATGCCCCCCTCCATCCCAATGGGAATACAACATGACCCTCTTGCCACTAGGTTATTTTTGCAGACACCTTATGGGGAAGCCTGACCAAGGTGGAACCACCTGTAACCCCAAAACGAAGTATCAAACCTTTCTCCCTCCACCACCGCCACCTTTATATCCAAGTATCCCCACATCCAACAGATATCCGATACTGGGCTCCTTGGAGGACAATGATTGACTTATGTCAAGGGAGGGAATTCCACCAACATTAGATCTAACTGGGAGGAGTCCCGAAATAGGTTGTAAAATGTCAGTCAAGGATAGTCTGGTACAGACTCCCTTAAAAGATATTAAGGATGGCAACATACCAAAATTTGATTTTATTGCAATTCCCGTAAATATTTTATTAGCATCAAATACAGGGGGGCAGCAGTAAATCAGTCTTCACCCAGGTCTGCATTAGCAGCACCCATATATAATGAGGGCATGCCTATCGGGCACCCATTTGTTACACCTAATATAGTCAATCTACATGAAGGTGATGCGGTCAATGATTATGAAGGTTATACCTTCATGAGTTGGAATATAGCAGGTCTTAATAGCAAATTAAATACTCCACATTGGAATGATCTTATTGCCTCAAAGTATGATATAATTTGTTTACAGGAGACCTGGTATAAAGATCCAGTCTATGTTGATGGGTATACTGCTAATTGGATTAAAGTGGCTGATTCTACCTCTGGTAGGGCAAAGGGAGGTCTCTTGACACTTGTCTCTAACAAATTAGCGGAGTGCAAAATCATTAGCTGCACAATTATAGACTCCAATTGCCAGCTAATGGAACTCAGATTTAATAGGGGTAAAGACCTCCTGCTCATTTTTATAACAACAACTTTAGTAATAACAGAGGAGGAACTATCTATGATATTGAAAAAGAAATAGACAGAGCATTGGCAGTGCCAAATAGACAAGCAACCATCCTATCGACGGGAGACTTTTATGTTCAAATGTGCCCGCTTGCCTATACTAAAATATGCGGCTTTACTAAATGCTATACCCAAGATGAAAACGTAGATTTGTTGCATTTCCCTCATGGTGAATATGGCACAGCACTAAATTCCTTGCTATCAAAATATGATCTTGAATTTTTAAGCTGTACTAGGAACAAGAACAATATTATATGTCCAACTTTTACTGGCAGGGGTCCGTTAACAACCATAGACCATATTCTATTCTCATAAAACAGGGACTATAAGGATCTATGGATTACGGAACAGGTGGTTAGTGACCACAACAGTATTTACATAGCCCCGTTATGCTGGGGAAATAAACAGGTAAATACATCAAATCGCATTACTGATATATTCCCCACGAATGGCATGAGATTAAAGTGGGCAGCCATTGACCCAAACAAAATACAAAAGGAAGTTATCATGTATTGTAAACAAGAAATAGATTATTGCCTAAGCGAGGAGTCAGACTCATGCTCCCTGATCTCCAATTTTCAAAAGATCAATGTATTTATAGAAGGACTTCTCACTAAAAAATATAAAGCTAGGAAACAGGTACATGCAGGTTGGTTCAATAAAAGCTGCACCCATGCCCTGCATGCATTAAAGCTAGCATCGGGTACAAAACCCCGAAATAAGGAGAATATTAGAGCACTACGACTTAATTACAAACATATTATTGGGGCCTGCAAAAAAAAATTGCAACATGAGGCATGGGATAATTTTAGTTTGGCGGCAGCAACTAACAACAGTAAACTATTCTGGGAGACGGTCAACTGTCCCTTTTTAAAAGACGATAGCCGACCTGAACTCACCTCATATGTAAATAGTGATAATTGGATTGAACATTACACATCAATTTTTAACCCAGATAAGATTAATATAAACCAACCATCTAATTCCATATGGCCCATATTACCTTTAATGATAAAAATAGATGAAGTCCATGAAGGACTATCTGATAGCAAAGGAGGGAAAGCACCAGGGCCCGATGGGGTGCCTATTGACCTATATAAAAGCGAAGAGGATCTATGGGTACCAATTTTAACTATGATTTTTAACGCAGCAGTTGATGGCCAAATTCCCTTAACATGGGGTCAATCATTAATTATCCCCCTTTTTAAAAAAGGTTCCAAATCTAAGGCCAGCAACTATCGTCCGATATCGTTGCTGGACTCGTCACTCAAAGTAATGAGCAGGGTCATTCTGAAAAGACTTGAAACATGGGCTGAGGAGGGGATGTACCATGTTACAACGCATACCGTCAACAACAAAATTCTCTCGCCAGCCCAATACGGAACAATGTGTCAATTTGGATCTCCTTATAAACAAATATTCTATGGCAAAAGGAGGTAAATTATTTTTATGTTTTGCAGACCTAAGCAGCGCTTTCGATCTTGTGGATCACTCTATATTGTGGCATATACTTCTAGACACAGGCGCCCCCAAGGAAACCGTTTATTTTCTAGCAAGAGTGTACAAGAAGTTGTCCAGCAAAGTGTGCTATGGTCCTGCAGGCGAGTGTACCCCCTTGTTTAGTGTGAAAAGGGGCATCCGCCAGGGATGTGCACTTGCGCCATTTTTGTTTTCATTGTTTATTAATCATGTGGACAGTACACTAATACAAATTCCTGCAGACGCACCCTCTATCGAGGGTAAGGCTGTCCCTATTTTACTATACGCAGATGATGCGGTTTTAATTTCACGAACCCCGATTGGCCTTCAACGTCTTATAGATAATTTCATTCTTTTTATCAATGGCAGGAAACTTCGAATTAATAAAACAAAGACATTTGTTATGTCATGTGGGAAATCAATAACTAAACCGGGAAGGGCCTTTTATTTAGAAGGAACAAAAATGCAATCAGTTAAATCCTTCTGTTACCTTGGGGTAACTTTTGCGGGAAACGGGAAATGGTCACATGAATATGCCAACATCCGCCTTAAAATGAGTAGGAATGTAAATGGCATTTTTCGTTTCTCTGCAAAAGTTGGTGCACGAAGAATCAAAGACATGGTAACTATATATAATGCCAAATGTGTTTCCTCTGCACTTTATGGTGCCGGAGTCTGGGGCCACCACTTCGAACAGTCTTTACAGCAGGTTGAAAATACATTTATTAAACGCCTGCTGTGTGCTCCACCGTCGGCCTCAACTGTAATAATACACCAGGAAGTGGGTCTAAAATACATTTCTGACCTGGCCGGCCTTCGCCCCCTTTTACTATGGCGCTCTATTCGGGCTGAACCTGAAACTGCTTTTACTCAAAGCATAATAAAAGATTGTATTAAGCTCGACCACAATTCACGTATCCCGTGGCTGAGCTATATTCGCCATTGGTACAGTCTTTTATTTAAATGTGACATCTTTATTGAACCTGAGGATGCAGCTTCAATTACTAAAAAGATCTTAAAGAAGCATTTCTGGCCCATAAAAACGTGAATAGAGGAAATTTAACTAAGTCTCAGCCCACTGTTGTATTTTATAAAGAACTAAATCTTGCAACTGGCTTTCAGTCATATTTGGACGAAGTAACCATGTCTTCCCACCGCTTTGTTTTAACACGCTTACGGTTAGGGATTGCACATCATTTAGTGGCTTTCCCGGACATGAAGAGAAGCACGAGCTTAGTATGCCCATGTGACAATATATCTATGCAAAGCTCCTGCCATTTTTTATTGTTTTGTAAATTTTATAACTTTTTAAGGAAATATTATTTGAAGCCATTGTTTTTAAAATATAATGTTCTTTCCACCAAAAATGCTTTGAGGTTGTTATTTTTATTGAAAGTCCCGATGTCTTCTTCCTTACGGCATCCTATATTTTAAAAAGCATTACCGTTAGGAAATCAATTGCACTTTCAAAGATATATTTTTGGGAAGTCCTCGTTTTTAAAGAAATCTTGCACTTTATTTGCACTGAAAGAAACTAAGAAAATAGATGGCAAGTGGCGTATTTGGAATATTTATATATAAGACCAACAGCCGCAACTGTAATTATGAACTGTATGCACAATTCACTTTACACTTGACACTTTAGCATATTTTGCACATGTTTTTATATTTAAAAAAACGCTATTCTTGGTCCTGTTAACCTGATAATTTAAATAACCAAATTTTTCATCTTGTTAGCTCGGTATCTTGACAAGGAACAATTATACGCATATACGATTGTTTTGATTAAGCATATTGTATGTTGTAAGCACAAGCAACTTTACTACGTCATTTGCACATATTGAAATAGGATTTTGCTAATTTATTTTTTCTGGTTTCTCTGCTCAGTCCATTGTACAATATGTAACAGAAGATGTAATTCATGTTTTTATGTGCTTATATGGATGTTATTATACACCAAATAAAGCTTTTGAAATTAAAATTGATATCTACACTATGGAAATACTGTACACCAGACAGGAAGACAAACAATATCTCTTCATATCCTACATTGGTCCTCTGCAGGGTACAAACCAAAATTCATTAATGAAAAGGTACAAATAGACTTTTTAGATGATTGCCAAAAAGCACAAAATGTGCATAAAACTTTGATTATTTACTGAGCTAGACTGCAAAGACTAATTGAATGTTACTACATGGTTACACAATAACTGGCTTGCACCCTGCCTCCCAAAACAATACTGAATTTAGAAAATTGAACACTAGAAGTCACAGAATGTTTCGGGACAATAAAAGACGGGTTCTGCCAGAATTTATTACCATTGCTGGTGACAGTCAAGAATGCTCCATTTCAGGTTAGACAGGTGGACAGATGTATTGAGGTGTGATAGACCGATACAAGGTGATTGATCAAAAATCACCCTTGAAACTCCTTTGACGGTGTCCAGGTGAGGACAGCAGGGTTTTTCTGACCGAGCACCTCCTGTTGCCCAGAATCTACTCACCACTTCTAGTTTATGATATGTTCATTGGACCAAAGGCGGATGCAAAAATGAGCTTCTCAATTAGGTGTATCATTTGTCGATTGTCCCATCACCTGTAGGAGCATCAAGAAACCTGGCCAAGAGTATCTTAAGCGTCGAGTCTTACCGTCTGACTACTACCTGGACCACTCCCATTAAGGTACATCGAGAACCCTCACTGTATACACAAGTACCACATGAAGGTTGCACGTGTGTCCCAGTGCCATAAATCAGAGCCTACATGCCTGCTGGATGATAGGCCTGCTAGCTCCACCAACAGGTGGGTTTGGGAACTATGACATTGTCCGCAAACCAGCAAATCATTTGAATTTTAAGGGTTCTAGACCATAACACAAGCCCTTGTATTTGCACCCCAGAAACAGCTGCAAGGTTCTACAGTTGAAAATAACTAATGTACACAATCTGGGATGGGAGAACTTTGGCCCTATTTTGTTGTATGTCTGATGTTTTCCCTTGGACTCTAACCTAATTCCGGCCAGGTCGCAGAGATTGCAAGCACGCCCTGTAGGTAATTACTGTTTGATGCGCATGAGACCTGCAGTGAGTGACTGCACCCAACTGCAGGGGTATGTCTGGGGGGGTCTATGAGACCTCCTTTCTTCCCCCATAGGCTGCCTTTAGGAGGCATACTGAAAGTGTGCTTCATTTTTATGGCTCACTTTCAGTGCGCCTCTTAAACGCATATTTCCTCTACACTCACTATCCATACTACGGCACTTGCACAACAGCAAAGTGATTTCCGAAACTACATATGGCCACGCCCCATGCAAATGAGGGAACACACTCTAGTGATAGCGCTGGTGCAATATGTGTGACAGCGCTATCAGTATTACAGAAGGGGATGCAGAAGCGTCTACAGCCCCTTCTGCAATACCAGTATGTCCTGGGGCGCACAAAGTGGGCACACGCGGCCATTGTGCCCCAGGGCTCAATGTATAATATGGGCCTTGGTCTCCAGGACAAAGGTTGGTCGTAGTTTTATGTGAAAAAAGATACATCAGAATTGAAGTCCTTATAAATTAAGAAACAATATATCTGAAACCATATTAGGAATTTTGTAGGACATTGTGATGACTGCTTTCACCTCTCTTCTTCATTCTTCTTAGGGCTCGGCTACAGACAACTTTAGCTACATGTTGGCAGACCTATTGATTCCAATACATATTATAAGTAAAAAGTGGGGAGTAGATCAGCCACTTGCAGCGGCTGTAGTGTATTGATATAGTCTTCTCTTGGTTCAATGACTTTCCTTCCTATTGTTTTGTTTTGCCAACCAAGGAGCATTTCGGTCTCACACACCTCTGATTGGATCAGTTGTATCCTTTCACTGCTGCCTTGAGGAAGTTCTTTTTTATTTATCTATTAGCACAATAGGAATGCATGTGTTTTCTTACTTTCTCCTTCACTTTTTTCTTTACCTTCTTACCCCTACGTGCTTTAATTTTACTCTCTTTTTGCTTCCTGTCCTGCTGCTTGTTTCATTCATTCATTCATTCATTCATTCATTCATTCATTCATTCATTCATCGGCTGCTTGGCAGGTGCAAAGTGCTACTGGGCCAAGAGCACTTACTTTTTACTTTCACTCCCCTGTCCCCATCACATTCTTGTCCAGTTCCTAGTCTTGCATGCCCCTTTATTATTGCTTCTTTTTTTATATAAAGGCTTTTTATTAAGGACAAGCAGCTGAAATGTGCTATCAGGCAAATCAGTTAATTTTCTTTTCACTGGTGCACACTGTTTTTTTAAAGATTTATTTTACTTTTAATTTCCTGTTCTAACATGCTTGTATGCCATGTTAGAACAGAAAATAAAAAATGGTCTTCCTACACCACTGTGTATTTGCACTTATACATCACTGCCTATGTGTGCACATGCATCACAATGCAGATGTAAACTGCAGTGCAGGTGTGCATGCACCATGAAGAGTACTTCACGTATCGTATAACCCTTTTAGAGCCGAGCCTATTGGCTTTACCATCGTTTGTTTTAAGAAGGGGGGGGCAATTCTCCATTCTCCATTTACTCCCCTTTCTTGATGCTTTTCAAAAATATTTTCCTCTGCGGCGATAGATGGCATCCAAAGTCCTTTTCCTGTTTTTTTTAGGTTTCGCCAGCACAGCGCTTCCCTGTGCTTGAGAAACCTATTATTTTCAATATAAACTTAAAAAGGACTTACATTCAGCCTCCTCTCTTTCCTGGCTTCTCATTGGTTCTTGAGGATGCCACTTACCTTTCCTCCATGTCTATTGGCTGTAGCATATGGCTGGGATGCCCGCCACCCCCTCCCAACACCAATCCCCAAGGATGGGAGAAGTCGGACACAGGCTTGAACTTTTGGAAGGCGGGAGGGAGTCACCCTCCCGGCCGTATTTATTAAAATATGAAACAAAATTTAAAACATTAAATAAAAGTTTCATCATTATGTACAATTTTACATTTATTACATTTCGATGAAGACATGTTCTTTGGCTAACCTTAACAGATCTCTAATACAAAGGTTTCCTAGCCGAGTCTAACATCCTGCAAATGCATACATTCAAAATTAAAATTGTACATCCTTGCATTAAGGGCCAACGGCAAGGTCTTAACCGGTGTCAGATCCCTACTACCAAAATCTCGCCCTCACGGTGTGAGTGGCGCATGCGCAGAGGACTCTACCCTCATTGCCAACTGTAACTTCCCTTGTCGTGGTGGGGGCCCCCTTTCCACTCGACGCCATCTTAAAGGTCGTCCGAGTTCCCGTGTGAGGTATCTGTAGGAAGGACAGCGTGGACTCCCCCCATCCCCACACTCTCTATCCGCTGTCGCGGATATCCGGCCCCCGGGAAATTAGTAGGAGGGGCATCTAGCCGCCTCCCCCCTGGGAGGGGCCTATGGCCGTCTCCCCCTAGGCGACCCATCCTTAGTGGGTGCCGCCTCCCCGTGGAAGGGGCCAATGGCCGCCTCCCCCCGGGCGCTCCCATCCATTCTGGGTGGCGCCCCCCCTCTAGGGACCTTGAAATTACTGCTCACCGATAATGACCTTACCGCCCGACCAAAAAATAAATACGACAGTTGTTCACCTACTAAGGAAATAAAAAAAAAATATTCTGACATAGCCTCGATGTGTCATCAACTGCTCTCTCCTACAAAGAAAAAACATTATCCTAAAGGCAGAAGTCACATCCTTATCTTAAACATTCCTTTACTTTTTCTACAAAGGAAAAAAGGCCTATACATCTATTTCTCAGCAAAACTTTATTTAAACAAACATTGCCATAAGGGGCTGGTGGGTGGGTCAAAATTGCCGCTTGTTCCGTCGAGGGCTCACGAGCAACGAGTGGGTGCAGCCTTCAGAGCACAGGAACAAGAGGACGCTTCTTCGGATTCCCGCTCTATTTATTATTCTTCGGGAGGGCGTGTACCCTCCTCCGGTACGCCTACTGGGCGTGGTCTTCCGTGTAGGTGTCTAGGACAACCCCTCTTGGGCGGGAAAAGGCGCGCCCCGGCTACGCCACTTCGGGCATACCAGCCGAGCCACGCCCCCCGCCCAAAATGGTTTCCCGGGGGGATCGGGGCACCCAACCATATGTTCGGGGGGACCGAGTGGTCGCCCCTTTCCATATGGCCGGGATGCCCGCCACCCCCTCCCAACACCAATCCCCAAGGATGGGAGAAGTCGGAAACAGGCTTGAACTTTTGGAAGGCAGGAGGGAGTCACCCTCCCGGCCGTATTTATTAAAATATGAAACAAAATTTAAAACATTAAATAAAAGTTTCATCATTATGTACAATTTTACATTTATTACATTTCGATGAAGACATGTTCTTTGGCTAACCTTAACAGATCTCTAATACAAAGGTTTCCTAGCCGAGTCTAACATCCTGCAAATGCAAGGTCTTCGCGGGCTTTTGGCGGACGAACCCCGACCCGCTCCCGCTCGGCGAGGACGTACCTGCCGCCCCTGGCAAGAGCTGCTTATGCCATGACACCGAGTCAAGGCAATCCCAAAGTCAAAGTGGCATCAAACTCTTTCGCTTTCCGGAATTTCATATCATAACCTTTCCATTCATCCCCCTCATACATGGAATAAAAATCCATAATTCGATTCTGATAGCAAGTCAACTCGGTCATCAGTTCAGGCTTTCTTTCCCCCATGACTGCAATAAATATGGAAAAGGCCTTAACCCAGTTCGTTACCTTCTCATCAACCCTGAATTCCACCATCTTGGCGCGCCATACACTGGGATGCCATAAATCTTTCTGGGATTTTGCATATTCCATCTCGCGATGGTCAGTCAATAATGAAAACATGTTAACATATTTCTCCCCCCATATTAGTTCTTTTGTGGCCATAGGGATGTGCTGTGCCACCCTTTCCCGCCTCGAGGGTAATGAACCCTCCCCCGCCATTGGCAATGCGTGCTTACCAGGTTCGGCCGTTGTTTCTGCCGCCTTTTCCCGACCAACCGCAGGTCCTCCCGGCGCCACCTGTGGGGGAACAAGAGGAACATTCGCCGTTGCGGCCTCTCTCGACTGCCGCAATTGCTCGATTATTAGTCTGGCCTCCTCGGCCGGGTCCCCCGCGGCCACTGCCCCCCCTGCTTTTTTCTTGAGCCATGGCAACACCGCCGCTAACTGGATGGCCAACTCGGGAGGCATCTCCTCTTCATTAGCGGGAGTAATTACAACCGGGATCGGCAAACCTATATCTGGGTTCGGTACCGGGATGTCCGCCGGTGTGACGGGGTGACTGGGGGTACCTCGGGAACCGGGACCTCCCCAGAGACCGCCCTCTTCTTGACCCGCTTCCCCCTACCCTCGGGGACGACTCCCGGCAAGGCCGGGCCTATTACCTTCTTAGGTCGACCTGAGTTGGTCAGGGCCGCCAACTGTTTCTTAACCTCCGACAAACCTCGACCAATCGAATCAACTTTTCCGAGCTTTCGGTCCATGCCAGCCATTCGGTTCGACAACAGGCGCAATACCTTCTCCATCTCGGAGCCCTTTCCTGCTTTCTTGCCAGCCATGGTTTCGAGTATTCTGCTCTTAGTCGATCAACGAGGTCCTGGATCCTTCGTACTCCAAATAACTGAAAGAGAAACAACAAGATTACAAGTTCTCAAAATTGCCGCTTGTTCCGTCGAGGGCTCACGAGCAACGAGTGGGTGCAGCCTTCAGAGCACAAGAACAAGAGGACGCTTCTTCGGATTCCCGCTCTATTTATTCTTCTTCGGGAGGGCGTGTACCCTCCTCCGGTACACCTACTGGGCGTGGTCTTCCGTGTAGGTGTCTAGGACAACCCCTCTTGGGCGGGAAAAGGCGCGCCCCGGCTACGCCACTTCGGGCATACCAGCCGAGCCACGCCCCCCGCCCAAAATGGTTTCCCGGGGGGATCGGGGCTCCCAACCATACGTTCGGGGGGACCGAGTGGTCGCCCCTTTCCATATCTATCTGCATTTACTAATGCTTGTTGATCATCCGCTTCTCTTATCAGTTTCCTGTAGCCGAAATACTGTTAACATGTGCTTTGGTGAAATTATATTTCCATAAAGTTTTGCCTTTTAATCTTGCAGCATATTTATATAACACCTTATCACCCTGAGAGATTAAGTGATTTGCATAGAATCACAGAATGCTTCAGTGCACCGTTGAGACTCGTACCGGGATCCCCAGCTCTCGAGTCAGCAGCTATTGTAGTGGAGGGGGGTAGATTGGAGTGGAGTAGGGGTGGATTGGGGTAGAGTAGAGTGGAGTGAGGTAGATTGTAGTGGGGCAGATTGTAGTGGGGCGGGGTGGACTGGATTGTGGTGGAGTGGATTGGGGTAGATTGGAGTAGAGTGGGGTAGATTTGGTTAGATTGGGGTAGATTGAAATGGGGTAGATTGGAGGGGTGGGTTAGATTGGGGTAGGGTAGGTAAATTAGGGTGGGGTAGATTTAAGTGGAGTGGGATAGATTGGTATAGAGTCGATTGGGTCAAGTGGAGCAGGATATATTGGAGTGGAGTAGATTGGAGAAGATTGTAGTGAAGTAAAGTGGGGTGGGGTAGATTTGATACATTGGAGTGGAGTGGGATAGATCGGAGTGGAGTGGGGTAGATTGAAGTGGGTTAAATAGTGTGGAGTGGAGGGGCGTAGAGTGAAGTGGTGTGTTGTGTTGTGGAGTGAGTGGCATAGGTTGAAGTGGCTTGGAGTCACGTGGCCTGTCGTAGAGTGTCTTACAGTGGAGGGGTGTAGACTGGAGTGGCATGTTGTAGACTGGAGTGGAGTGTTGTAGAATGGAGAGGCATGGTATAGAATGGAAGGGCACAGAGTGGAGTGGTGTAATGTGGAGTGTGCACCGTGTGGTAGCACACTGCCTTTGCAGACAAATACATTTTCAATTGAAATGACCGTCACATTTGCACTAAAAAATGGTTTTACTGCACACAAACGATAATGTGTGCAAATATCATCACCTAGTGTATTGATGCGTTCTGATCGTATTCAAATATTTTTTTCCACTACACCTCTGAATTACAAAAAAATGTATTTCAAATGTACTTATTCTGATATATTCTGAAACATCAGCATAGTTTTTTGTGTGTGTACTAAAAAACACCCTCTCCTCTGACATGGATATTCAGAAGGATTGTCACACAACTTATCTCCCTTTGAAGTCAGAGAAAGAAAAGTAAACACCAAGCTCTCTCGGGAGAGCCAGCTTGACATTTGACCTCTGTCTTTGAATGCACAGCAAATGTGAAAAGATAAAACAAGATTTAAAGGGATGTTTACAGAAATTAAGTCCGTGGAAGAATACAGTAAAGAAGGTTTGGGCAATGGAAGGGACAAACTCAAGCTGGACAGGCTAAAGCAAATAAAGCCAGCAAAGAGAAAGCCAGAAAATGTGACTAACAATCCACAAAGCCAATGTTAAGCAATGGGTGGATTGCATTCCTAGGTCAGAGTTCTGAATGTCCTCAAGATGTGTTTAGCAAACCAGGTAGCTGTGCTGTGTGGTATGCTTTCACTTAAAAAGCCGTGCTGGGGTACTACGTGTGACTTGTTGCATGTATCTTTCAATTCTTTACTCCCTTCTCCTAGTTAACTGCACTCTCCCAACTGCCTCTGACTCTTTCCTCAACTGTTCTTATTTCTACTTCTCATCTCACACACTCTTTATTTTTAATCCTCTTTTATGCATTTGCCTGGTGTCAATTGAGTTTGTGATATAGCCACACTGGGCCCGATCCACAGAATGAACTTACTACTTTTGGCATTCACAGAATGCACTTACTACTTTTGGTATTCACAGAATGAACTTACTCATTTCGGTATTCACAGAAGTTAGGACTACTAACTTTAGGACTCCTAAATGCCTTCTGTGAATACCCAAAGTCTTAAAATTAGGATTTTTCTCAATTTAGTAGTAGTAAAGTTAGGACTACTAACTTTAGGACGCCTAAATGCCTTCTGTGAATACCGAAAGTCTTAAAATTACAATTTTTCTCAATTTAGTAGTAGTAAAGTTAGGACTACTAACTTTAGGATGCTTAAATGCCTTCTGTGAATACCGAAAGTCTTAAAATTACGATTTTTCTCAATTTAGTAGTAGTAAATGAGTAAGTTCATTCTGTGAATATCAAAAGTAGTAAGTGCATTCTGTGAATGCCAAAAGTACTAAGTTCATTCTGTGAATCGGGCCCTCTATGTCTTACTGTGTTCCTTGAATGTGAGGTCTCACTTCACTTAGTTTTATGTAAAGCGCAGATACCCTCTGGTATAGGTGTGCTCGATAAGAATGAATAAATAGTCTAGGGATATGTTAAAGATACACATGACCACATTCCAAGATAGATAGATAGATAGATAGATAGATAGATAGATAGATAGATAGATAGATAGATAGATAGGATAGACAGACAGACAGACAGATAGATAGATCGATCATGTGCATGTATATGTAGGTGTTTAGCATTTATCCGTCGATAGAAACAAATCAATACCTTAATTAGACTTACAGAATCTTTCATTGCAAGCTTTTGCAACAAACGGGAAGGGATAATTGGAAGTATGCCCCGGACACTCATTCCCTTACAATTATAGAAGTCAAACGATGACCATTAGAAGGCACAGCAACTCTTGTGTAATTTTCATCTTCACTAATTCCTGTATCATGTTAACATATATCCTGGGTTGTTCTTTATTGTCCTCTTGCTGGTGTTGTTTGGCCACATGGCCTGGGTCTGTAGGTGCTCTTATATTGCTGGTTTCATATTAAGAGAAGGCCTGGCCTGATCAGTGATGTCCTACTGACATATCATGTTGACACATGACCTCAGCCTGCAGAATAATCAGTCTGGGCCTGTAGGTGCAGTCCTGTTCTGTGTTATGTTTACAAACATCCAGGACCTGTGGGTGTTGTTCTCTAATTGGTGTCATATTACACACAGTTATGGCCGGTTGTTGTCCTTTTCCTTTGTTGAGTTAGCACACGATCAAAGTTAGTACCTGCTCTCCTCCTACCAGTGTTGCCTTAACATTACGTAAGAGTCTGTATGTTCCACCCCCTTGCCATGTTGTGTTAACACACGGTCTAGTCCTTTGGCTGCTGTCGTCTTACAGATGTTGTGTTAAAAGGTGGCCAGGCCCTGCAGGTGCTGTTCTCTTGCTGGTTTCATGTTAAGGGATTTATTTTGCAATCTATTGAACAGCGTTGAGGATCTCTATTAAAAAGGATTTTAGATCCTGACTGTGAACATCAGTTGCTGTATTCGCTTCAAGTGTCCAACTATTTAAGACAGAACAAATATAAATGGCTACCACACTAGCTAACAAAATAAAGAGAAGCAACACAGGGTGATTATGTATCAAAATTGTTATTATTTGTTTTGAAATCATAAGGGTTCTTGATCAGTTATCAGAATAAAACAAACTAAACAATTCTAATGTACAAGGAATACAATACTTTCTCCTATAGTACACAAGAACAAGTCTAAACTGTTACATGGGGTACAATGACTACTACTGGATTTGAGGTAAGTTGCTGAACGCAAGGTGTCAGTAGTGCAGAAACGGGAGTGAAGGTCGACGTTTCGGTCTTATCAAGATAAATCACAAGACTAGCATCAGGACAATAGTTAAACATGTACCGATGACCCCTAAAAGATAACATAATACGTCAATCAATAATAATGTTCCATTAAATGTTGCAACACAGTACAAAGAGTAAACATTCATTTATTACACTGATTTAAATCATATTTCCACTTGTGGTTAAAAAGAGGGGGCTGTTGCTCAATGATACACATAAGTTATTCAGGATATCTGAGAGCATAGAATTGTTAGGACGGTGTGGCGTCCATACAATTCTAAAACGAGAGCACAAGGTTTCTGGAGTGTTACTATGGTTATTGGCACTTAGAATCTGACTTACTTGGAAGGAGGACCTGCTTTTGCCAACTATCAGGATTGAATGATTTTGTTTGTAGCAAGTTCTCGCTGCAATAAAGAATGCAGCAATCAAAGTCTGATATTTTATCAAAACAATGGGCCAATGTAACAGTATATAACCGAGGTACTCATTACCTGAAATACTTTACTGGGTTCTCAGGGTCGAGTTAACGAGTCTTTAAATCACCGTTCTTCTCCTGAGAATCTCAGAGGTATCTGTGAATGTAATCAACATGACTGGCTTACTGCATATTTAAAATGACAGCAGAGAGATCCAAAAACGACTGCAATATTGTCCGCCATATGCAAGCTACTCGTTCGCTTGTGACACATCGTGTGTCACAAGCGAACGAGTAGCTTGCATATGCCATTATATATAATTCTAGATCTGGCACAATCCAGTGAATAGTCCCGGGACTGTATCGAATGTCATAAAGAGGAATGGTGGCTTAACCTGCTCCAGACACCGACCTCTTTACACATTGCATTACACACCCAGAGTGGACCTTTTAATTAGTCAATCATCTCCCGCTGGGTTGGCCCATGCATACTAACGCTCTGACAATATTGCAGTCGTTTTTGGATCTCTCTGCTGTCATTTTAAATATGCAGTAAGCCAGTCATGTTGATTACATTCACAGATACCTCTGAGATTTCTCAGGAGAAGAACGGTGATTTAAAGACTCGTTAACTCGACCCTGAGAACCCAGTAAAGTATTTCAGGTAATGAGTACCTCGGTTATAGACTGTTACATTGGCCCATTGTTTTGATAAAATATCAGACGTTAATTGCTGCATTCTTTATTGCAGCGAGAACTTGCTACGAACAAAATCATTCAATCCTGATAGTTGGCAAAAGCAGGTCCTCCTTCCAAGTAAGTCAGATTCTAAGTGCCAATAACCATAGTAACACTCCAGAGACCTTGTGCTCTCGTTTTAGAATTGTATGGACGCCACACCGTCCTAACAATTCTATGCTCTCAGATATCCTGAATAACTTATGTGTATCACTGAGCAACAGCCCCCTCTTTTTAACCACAAGTGGAAATGTGATTTAAATCAGTGTAATAAGTGAATGTTTACTCTTTGTACTGTGTTGCAACACTTTAGGGACATTATTATTGATTGACGTATTATGTTATCTTTTAGGGGTCATCAGTACATGTTTAACTATTCGTCCTGATGATGGTCTTGTGATTTATCTTGATAAAACCGAAACGTCGACCTTCACGTCCATTTCTGCACTACTGACACCTTGCGTTCAGTGACTTACCTCAAATCCAGTAGTTGTCATTGTACCCCATGTAACAGTTTGGACTTGTTCTTGTGTACTATAGGAGAAATGATTGTATTCCTTGTACATTAGAATTGTTTAGTTTGTTTTATTCTGATAACTGATCAAGAACCCTTATGATTTCAAAACAAATAATAACAATTTTGATACATAATCTCCCTGTGTTGCTTCTCTTTATTCTGTTAGCTAGTGTGGTAGCCATTTATATTTGTTCTGTCTTAAATAATTGGACACTTGAACCGAATACAGCAACTGATGTTCATAGTCAGGATCTAAAATCCTTTTTAATAGAGAGTCTCAACGCTGTTCAATAGATTGCAAAATAAATTCCTTGCAGGCAATATATATTTGACACATTATCTGCCCAAGCCCTCAAGGGTCTAATTGGGTCACCCACCCCTTATCACTGGTTTCATTTTAACACACATCCAGGGACTGTTGCAGCTGTTTTCTTGCTGTGTTACGTTAATACAAAGCCAGGGCCTGTAGGTGCTATCCTCTTACCGTGTCATGTTAACAAACAGCCGGGGCCAGTAGGAGCTGTTCTCTGACTTATGTCATACTAACACACAGTTAAGGCTGCTGATGTCGTTTTACTTTGTAGCTGCTGTCCTCCTGCCAGTGTCACTTTTGATATCCCCTTGCCGGTGTTGACACACAGTAAAGGCCTTTGGCTGCAGTCCTCTAAGGGATGCTGTATTAATAAATGACCAGGGCGTGCATGGGCTGTCCTCTTGCTGGTGTCATGTTAACAGGTGGCTAGGGCCCGTTGCTTCTGTTTTCTTGCTGTGTTACATTAATACAAAGCCAAGGCCTGTAGAAGCTGTCCTCTTATCGTGTTATTTTTACAAATGGCCAGGACCTTGGGGTGCTGTCCTCTTGCTGTTGTCATATTAACACCCTGCCAGGGCCTGTAGTTCTTATGTCTTAGCTTTGTTGTGTTAATATACAGCCAGAGGCTGTGGCTGCTGTCTGATCAGTTCTTTTGTTAACATAAGGCAAGAATCTGTAGATGCTGCCCCTTGAAGATGTTATCTTAACACACAGCTATGCCTTGTTGGGGCTTTCCTCTTGCAGATGTTGTTTTAATAAACAGCAAGGTCTGTAGGTACTGTCACCTTGTCAGTGGTATGTTAACAAAGGGCCTTTGTGTGCTGCCCTCTTGTAGATGGAGTATGTTGGACTTGGCCTTCTCTGCAAGTTCACCTCTCCTATTTTAGCTGAATTCATTTTGTTGGCCTACAGCTCTATGCACTTTACCACTGCTAACAGGTGCTAAAATGCTTGTAGTCACATGGTAAAACTGGCTTCCCCTAATTGGCACATTTAATTAACTTATAAGTGCCTAGGAAAGTGGTGCTGCATGTACTCGGAGCCTGTAAATTAAATGCTTTAGTGGGCCTGCTGCACTTATCATGCCACCCACTTGGGTTGCCTTTCCAACTAGTATCAGGTCTGCCATTGCAGCCTGGTGGCAGTTTTAAACTGCCAATTCGACTTGGCAATATCACCCCCTTGCCAAGTCTAAAATTCACTTTTTATTACAGATCATTCATCCGAAATGTTGGCCCTAAACAGACTTAGGGAAAGATACATTGTAATTAAAAAAGCGAGGCCTACCTCTCCTTAGGATAAGATTGTCCTACTTTTTTAAATTTGATACGGGCTAACTTTTTATTGGAAGCAGGTCAGAAATTCAAGTTTGGTGTCAGAAAAATTATAATTTTAAATCCTCTTTAATGGTAAAGTCGGCTTTTAGATCACAATTCTGCCAATGCCACTTTAAGAAAGTTGTAATTTGCTTGTCCTAACCATTTAGTGACATGGGAAGTTTGACAGTTGGCTTTTGTGTGTTCCTCCGAGACAGCATCACAATAAAGGGTGTGGGTGGCGGCAGGATGAGCCATCTCTGCTGTCTAGATAGAGGGCGGAGCTGTCACCTTCTACACTTACATTTCAAAGACACTGGCTCAGCTCACACGCAAGGGACTTTACACTAGCCTATTGTGCCCCCACACAGACTGGAACCAAGGCTGAGAGGCAGGACATTGCAGAAACATCTGTAGGGGGAAACTCCAGAAACTACTCCCACTTCAAAGTGGGCACAGGTATAAATATTGGGCCCTCAAACCCAATCTTCAGATCGCTTCTGGACCGTAGCAGAACTCGCATAAAGGACTACTCTGCTACAAGAAGGACTGCTGAGCACTGCTCCCTGCTGCTCTACTGCCCTGCTGCCCGAGTAAAATGGACTGGGCCTGCACTTGAACTCAGGAACACCAGAAGGAGTCCAAGGGATAGTTGGCTGCCCCCTTGATCAGAGCCTTACAGACAGAAAAGGCTCCAACCATCTTGAACCATGTACCTGGTCTCTGCCTGTTGTGAGCTCTAACTCCCCAAATGGGGCCTCTCCAGTCCTGGACCCTTGGAAGTGGGGATAAAGGTGCTCTGCCAGTCCATTTGTGGTCCACATCAGACCCAATGCAGCACAATGCAAACCAACGCAACCCACGCAGCTCATCGGAACCTACGCAGCGTGGCGCAACTCACATCACAGCCCTCGCTGCTCCTCAGAACACATGCAGCTTGACCCAACTCGATACGGACCTTGCATGCCCCCCTTTGCAGCTCCTCATCGGAACAGAGGCAGCGCAATGCAACTTGACGCAAAAGACCACAACACTCCTCGGAACCAAAGCCGTGCAGCACCATGCCCCACATCAAGAACATAGGGAACAATTCTTAGCGGCTAACCTGATCCCTGTATGCGGCCCACGCTCCATCACAGTCGGAATGAGCTTGTGATTTGTCCCAGTTTACCGTTCACAGAGAACCACAGTTGGCTCTTTATGGTTTTAAGAACTGTTGTGACCTAACTCTTTAAAATTGCACATCTCCGGATCGTTCAATTGGATTTTTGTTGTTTTGGTGTGAAATTATTTATTAAAATGTACACTAATGTTCTACATTGGTGTGGGAAATGTCTAGAGTTGTGTTTTCACTTTAGTACTGTTTGTGTGCTGCATAAATACTTTATACATTGCCTTTAGGTTAAGCCTGACTGCTTTTGTGCCAAGCTACCATAGAGTTAAGCACTGGTTAATTTAGTGACTTTAGTGGTTCACCCTGACAGTGATTGTGGGTGGTGCTTAAGAAGGGCACATGCCCTCCTCAATCAACAACCAAATTTCTCACAGTGTTTTAACAGACACTCAGGGCCTTTGGGTGCTGTCCTCTTGTAGATGTTTTATTAACACACAGCCACAGCCTTTTTGTGTTCTCCTCTGTCTATGTTGTGTTAACAAACAGCCAGAGCTTTTGAGAGCTGTCCTCTTGAAGATGTTGTGTTAACACACAGTCATGGCCTTTGGGTGCTGTCCTCTTGTAGAGGTTGTGTTAACACACCGCAGTAGCGGTCGGTGGTGGGAGTGCTGCCAGGCGATGCAGTGCGCGCAACGAAACTCACTTTATTTATTTAAATGTTTACTTACCTGCATTTTGCCGAATTCCGTAGTTTACTACCCCCCACTCTGACTCTCCCCCGCCTCACGTCACCGCCCGCAGTACTCCCACCACCGACCGCTACTGACACACAGTCACAGCCTTTGTGTGTTGCCCTCTTGTAGATGTTGTTTTAACACACAGCGAAGGCCATTGGGTGCTGTCCTCCTGTCTATGTTGTGTTAACACACAGCCACAGCTTTTGGGAGCTGTCCTCTTGAAGATGTTGTGTTAACACACAGCCAGGACCTTTGGGTGCTGTCATCTTGTAGTTGTTGTGTTAACACAGGTCCAAGATCTTTGTATGTTGTCCTCTTGCAGATGTTGTGCTAACACACAGCCGGGCCTTTGGGTGCTTTCTTCTTGCAGATGTGGTGTGAAAAGATGGCCGGGCCCTGCAGGTGCTCTCCTCTTGCTGGTGTTGTGTTGATACACATCCAGGGCCTGTAATGAGATTGGGCAGCACTATGTGATGAAAGCTCTGATGGATCGATGCCTGGCACACAGCCCAGCAGGTTCGCGATTCAGTGTGTTCCTTTGAGCCAATAAAGTACTCATCCCTCCGCTCTCCCAGTCCCGGACAATAAGTACAGCGTTACTGATACCCAAGAAAATCTATCCAGGCCTGGATCTCCAGCAGACCTGCTTGCTGAGCAATACAGAACGCTGACATTAGCCCTTAGTGGACAGGCACAGCGTCCTCTGACTGACAGGCCGGTTTCTCCTTATGTTTCTCCTTGTGTAGAGTGGTCAACCTTCTTAAAATTGCAGTTTGTCAGTGCAAGTTCAGTGCAATGCCGGTAAACAAAGGAGGAATCCGTATTATCGTAGAATGCGGCATGTTTCTCCTTTTTGCCCATCAAAGCATATATTGTGCTATATTGTTTTAGCAGTTAATTTCAATAGTATCGCTTTATTGCCCACTACTGAGGCCTAGAAGTCAGTTAATGTCCTATTACGAGGGAGAGCGCCTTTAAGAAACCTTATAGTGCTATTAGAAAATTCCACCCAATAATGGTATAGTAATCTAAATCAAAAAGGGAGAAGCAGAATGACAAACATTGGCATATTGGAACTCAAGGCCTATACCAGCTATAAATGGCCCTATGCCCCACCATTATCTTTGATGAAGCTGCCAGCATTCCAGTCTTCTAGTTCAGCATAGCCGTAGCCCAGCTATGAGGGTTGTTAAAGACCCCAAACCAGGCCCAATCAGAACTAGGCGCGAGCTGCAGACAAAGGCCTATAACGCGGCAGAGGATATTTAACAACCAGGATACCCGAGACAGAATATTCCACCCAGGGTAAAAGGTTGTAAAGTAAACAAGGAAAAACAAAATGCCAGGCACTGGGATGTTGGAGCAGGTCTGTACCAGGCCAGCCATTCGGCAACTTCCTCCCACACAGCTCAGCACGGGCAACATAGGCACTTCGGCAAAAACAAAAATGTTGAAGCAGTACTATTTAATTACAGGACGTGTTTCCTTAAGCGAAGGATTAATTACGATATTTGAGATTAGATATCAAGTCTATCTTCAATTTTAAAGTAATCGATTTCAGTAAACAAATTCCCATAAATACGAACCAGTTTGTATCCAGAATCGAGGAGTCTGAGGATTTTTCAGGCTGGGAGGGGGCTACAGTCGATACAATGTGGGCCAGGCTATGTCATTCCCTTCCCCTTCCTTCCCAGATGTAAAGCACTCCAGGGTGCAGCTCCCGCCAAAGAAAGGTTTAATTATTAACTGCACATAGATGATTACCGACGTCCCAAGGTTTCGCCATTCATTTCATCTGCCAAGCCAGCGCGCGCCTGAGGCGGGCCGCGTAGGAGAGCACGTCTCGGAAAAATTATTTACTTGCAGGCGTAATCAATTGGAGCTGTTATTTATAAGGGAACGGTGTCGACAGAACACCCCAAGTGGCGGTAACGTACAACAAATTAGTTCCAACTGCAAATCGCCCGCAAATAATTCATTTCTTGCAACGTCTGACGAAGGCCGTCATTCGTCAGAACCATTTACCTCTTTCAAGCCCTTTGACCATCTGGGATATTGCTGATACAATATCCCCCTCATTCGCCTGCTTTTTACCAAAGTCTTCTTTTCCATCGCTCTGGAATGTTCTAAAGATTACACGCAGTAAACTGTAAAATTCCACGATAAATGCAGGTTTAATTATTTGTTTTTTTAAAAAAAAGAATAACCATATCGATCAAAATTGTATGACGCATGCACTGTCAAATTTCTGCTGGCATTTGCAGGTCTTGTGTACCAGTACTTATTTTTTAGGACAATATTTAATTTTTATCCTCATACTTTGACCAGGAGCGCGAAGATGAGAAAGAATGGAGAAGAGAAAACTAGATAAACAGTGACAAAGTGCGAAAGCAGATATAAACAAGCATTGTCAAAGCCAGTAAGTCTTGCCCATAAGGCTTATTGGCTTTGACAATGCTTTTTAGACATGCTGAACAACATCTCAGCATGGCAATATAAGAAAATAATCTGAGATGATGCAGTAGCCACAACATTTTGTAGGCATGATCATGCAGTCAACACCAATGGACACTGACTTTTTTGTTTATTTAACGATTCAAGGTGGAAGTAGGTGAGGCAAAATTTGGAGGGGGAAAGCAAAGGGGAACAAGAGAGCAACACAAGTGTAGGATGGAGGAGAGAAGCATGTAAGCAAAAGGAACATGGGGGAAGAAAAGCGCACAAGGGAGACAGCTCAAAACACATACACTCGTGTGTGGTTAAACCTCATCGATGCTTGAGATATTCTTCTCCTGTGCTGGGCCATAATAGAACTGGGTGTGGTCATGACGAGCTCAGCTCGTCATGAGCACATGAGCATCAAAGGGGTTAAACGAAAATAAATAGTTCCCTAGAAGAGAGCAGAGGAAGCATAGAAGCCAGCCAATCAAAGAGATAGTAAAGAGACTACGCTTCATGGGAGGGACAAACACAAGATGTAAAGACTGAAAAAAGGAAAGTCATCCAATAGAAAGCAAGCATATAAGAGTCAAAGTAAAGCCAACCAATGGTAAACAATTGGGGGTCTCTTGGCTTACAACATGGGCATTCCAACTGAATGCCTTTACCACGCATCCATTAGCACACAATGCCTTTATCACACATTGCATTTACAACGTAAGCCTCTGTATACGCCTTTACATCGCAAGGTAAGTATACATAAGGTAAGTAAGTATGTGTGCGTGCGTGTGTAAATATATATATATATATATATGTGTATATATATATATATATATATATATTCACTGGAAAAAAACACAGGTTTCAGGGACGTTATATATAGTTGGACATTTCACTCGTACAAAACCAGAGAAATTCGGCCTTTATAGTTAGTTGAGCTAACTATAACTCGCGCCCCCGCAATGCACAGTTGATGACGTCAAATATTGTATCATTCATGACATGGTCAGTGACTTCACTGATGACATCTCACATTACATCACTGATGACATCATCCAGTGACTGTGTGTTTCTGTAAAGTTTAAATATGTTTTATATACAGACGTCCTGTCCACCCAAGTCGCAAGGCGAAACCACGGGCACGGACGGACCTCTCAACTCCTTCCAAGGAAATCCCGGATTCCCACACCAAATTAGTGGGTAAGCAGTGAAGATTTTAATTCGGCATGGCATACAATAACATGGCTAACAAACAGATACTGTTTGAGAGTGGCGCACTGTTCACATGCCCCCGTAGGGTGCTAATGTTAAACACTGCGTAATACTGTTATATATTCACAGTCTACAAAATGATAACCAAAATTTTTCTTTCAAATTCAATATCCATACAACAGTTTGTTATATCCACAAAAACGAAAATTAAATTCCTTGAAGACGTCATATTTTAATGACAATTTTCTTTCTTGATTTTTCTTTTGCACATTACATCATGTACATATGTTCGTCACAGCATCATATTCAGTCAATCCCAATGCATTTCGGTATAAAAATACCTTCGTCAGGGGAGTACTGTAATTGAAACCAACAAAACGAAAATTATCTAAACTTGGAAATCGGGATGACTTGGAACCAACCCCGTGTACATGCAAACATTGTGCAAGTTTGTCATAACAAGGCCCGAATCAAAATACGTGCTCATATCTCCGTGCCCCCATGCGCCCAATTGTGTCGAGTATTAAGTCACTGAACGAACCTTTAAGCCAGTACATAGTTAAATTCATCCAACACTTAGTGATTTCCCAACATGCCTACATAAATGATACAACGCATATGATTGAGAAAATAGAAACTACACCTTTTAATGCGCAAAACGAGTGGCTAGTGACCTTAGATATTGAGGCACTATACACGAATATCCCGCAAGACGACACCATCAAGATGATACAAAACCTCTTAAAGGGCGACCAAGATGAATTGTCTGAACACTCTAGATTTACAGCGGACAGTGTAGAAATAATTCTAAAAAACAAAATTTTTCTATTTAAAGAAGATTTTTATAGACAAAGGTAACGAGCTTGGGCGCAACATGTGCTCCCAGTCTTGCTTGCCTATATGTGGCAGCTTTCGAGGAGATACAAATTTTCAATGAAGCGGCCCCATTCTTTGAGAACGTTGACAGATGGTTCCCCTTCATCAACGATGTGTTCTTCATATGGAAGGGAAACGAAGAAGACCTGATATATTTTATCCATTGGATTAATCTTGAGGATAGTAACCTGAAATTTACATCATCATACAGTAATAAGACCTGTAACTTCTTAGATATTAAAATAAAGGATGTACAAGGAGTACTACAAGTAGAACTTTACTGCAAACCAACAGATCGCAACACAATGTTGCATTATGAAAGCAATCACCCGGCTAGGCAAAAAAACAACATACCCTTTGGCCAATTCCTCAGGGTCAAAGGAAACTGTACAGACAGGCATGAATTCGAGAAACATGCAAAGGTTTTAACTGATAAATTTATTGAGAGAGGATATCTGAAAAAAATGATTAAGAAAGCATACAAGAGAGCAAAATATTATAATAGGGACAGTCTGTTCGAACCTAAACAGAGAAGAGGAAATGAGGAGAACCAGCAAGTATGTGTGACCAATTTCTCAAACATAACGAACAAGGTAAAAAACCTGATAAACAGAAACTGGAATCTATTGAGCAATGACAATACATGTCCATTACCAAAACACATCTTTGCATTTAGACGCAATAAAACAATAAGGAATTGTTTAGTACATACCTATCCTGATAAGGGCAATAGAAAATACATAGGAACCAAAGATGGAAAAAGTGTTGTAGGAAACTATCCATGTGGCTCCTGCAAAAACTGTGATATGATTATAAAAGGACCCAGTGTGTCATATAAAGGAGCAAATCATAAATAGCAAAATCTAGTCAATTGCAGAATGCAAAATGTGATCTACATGATTAAATGCCCTTGTGAAAAAGCATATATTGGTGAGACCTCAAGAGCAATTCGTTTGAGGCTTAACGAACATAGATCAGCCTTCCGAATTAAACGGCACAATACACCCTTAGTGGATCATTGGGAAATTGAAAAACACAAGGCAGATGAATTCAAATGGTGTATCATAGAGGCAGTAAAATTGAATAATAGAGGAGGAGATCTAAAAATCAAGCGAAAGAAGAGAGAACAATACTACATGTCCAAGTTTGATACGTTTAAAAGTGGCCTAAACAGTAGAGAAGAATGGGAAAGGATTTTTTAATATTGATGGTTAGTCCAAATGAAACCTACTGCACAATATCTTTGTAATCAGAAGCTTAAAATTTACCCATGTGAAAACAGCTTAAAATGGGACTCTATGTACAATGGCAATAACATTCCCAGGAGTCTCAAGTTTAAAAACAAGGGGAACATGGCATAGATCCGAACAAGAATTCCCCTTAGCTGAAGATGTAAAATGATTGATCCCCCCAGGACAAGGGCTAAAAGATCCAGTAAACATTTGCCCTAGTTTATATAAACATAGGCGAAATAGAATAATTATAATTTGCTATACAATTTCTGCTCTAATTAGTTATTATTAAAGATAAAATTCTTTGAGAAATTTTGCTAAAAATTAATTTTTCCAAAATGATCAACAGGAAGATACGGGAAGAAATACCTTTGTATTATCAATTAATAATCTTAGTTCAATAAATAATCGCAGGAGATCCAAATTCAGCAGGATAGACCGTTCCGTTCATATCAATAAGAAGGACCCGTTACAAAATGTCCCCCAGAATAATTTGAACCGAAAACTGAACCTGTGCCAGTTGAAGTACGGCGCAATGAATTTCCTAAGTAGAATTCAATCGAAAAATAGGTCCAATTTTACCAATAACATCTTAATAGAAACATAACTATACGCAGTATAATAATACAAATAAAACAGCTAAACGATACAGCTTTTTTCTTTCATGTAAACAATAAGGACCCGTTACAAGATGGCCGCCAGATTGACTCGAACTCAATACGGGACCTTCGCTACCTGAAATATGGCTAAGTGAAGTTCCTAAATAGGATCTAGTCCAATTATAAGTATTAAATCATACTAAAAATGTCATAACAAAAGTATAACCTTACGCAGTATGAAATTATAAATAAAGCAGCTAAAGATATGGTGGTCCGGTTTCGGGCTTTACACTGATATGTGATCCTGATCCAAAATGGCCGTAACATATGGTAAAGATGCCACAAGTTAAAATGAGAATATTGCTGGTATAGAGAGAGGTTATTATCTTATGCAATATAACTAAAATAGTAACACAAACACAAATCATAAGAAGGGAGATGGGGCAAAATAACCGAGGATGTAAGGCTGTAATACAGCGGTGGAGATTTCAAAATGGCGGCGAGGTTTTTTCCAAGCTCAGAGTTGAATACGAACTCCCTACAAGATGGCCGAACTATATCGTGAGCTTCCTAAAGTAAAACAAGAGGAGTAGGAAATCAAACAATAGATAAGAAACTGCCCTACTTCTGGAACCGGAGGCATGGGAGTACCAGATTTCAGGGCCTACAACTTCGCATGTCAGCTGCAATGGCTAGCCTACTGGCTAGCGGGTCGGAACCTACAAGAGATTGACATGACGGAGGAAGATCACTCTAGGGGGAAGATCCATGTCTTGCTATTGCCCCGCTCGGACCTACCGAGGAATGCCCCACCGCTTCTCCGGCTTGCTGTCCAATACTGGCGGAAGGCGTTGAAATACACAGCCCCGGCGACATCCTATGTCCCCACAATCCCACTACTGGGTATCCCATTGGAGGCAGGCCCGCTCACAACACACACACTTATGCCTTGGCATGCCGCTGGAGTGGCGAATATAGGAGACTCTTTGCTGAAGGGCGAATGCTGTCCTTCGAAGACTTTAGGGCTACACATGGTGTCCCAGTGGGATCGTTCCTCCTGCATGCTGGCCTCCGACATTACGTGGCTAGAAGGTGGGCGCACAAGGGAGTAGAACCACCCACGAACCCCTTGCCAACAATGCAGTATCTCATGGGGACGGGAAGCCACCTAACTAAATGGCTAACTGCTAGCATCAGAACAGGGAGGGCGGTCCCACTGTCGCTTCTCAGGGCAAAGTGGGAGGGTGATGTAGGAAGACCACTAAGGGACAAGGAATGGGAACGTATCCTCCAATTTCCCAAAAAGGTAGCCAGGAACCCCAAATTTAAGTTCATCCAGCTTATGCTCCTCCATAGGGCTTATTTAACACCTCACCGCATACACTCTATGTTCCCTAACGCAGTTGACACTTGCCCCCGATGCACCACAGATGGTGCATCACTGATACACATGTTGTGGGACTGCCCCAAACTGGGCTATTACTGGACCACTGTAAACGAATTACTCACCAGTGCAGGTGCCCTGCCACAATCGCTCACTCTGGAATATGCACTACTGGGGCTGGGACCCGCGGCGCGCACTAGGAGTGTGGCAACACGCTTTACTGACATGGCCATATTGCTGGCGAAACGGGCAATTACGATGAGGTGGAAGTCACCCAAACCACCTGATCCCGAACTATGGAAAACGGAAGTGACACGGTGGGGCGAAGGACGCAGGGCCTTAGAAAACGCAGATTTCACTGGACTGGTTTGCCTTACTGGGGATGTTCGAAGCAGGGGGAGATGGGGAGTCTGTTGATTCGATACCTTAGCACTGAACTGTGTCCTACCTTACTGGGCATCCATGTACCGTAACCAAATGTGGTGCACTGGACAATGTTATGGGATACCCCGTGCTGTTATTGCTGATGTCCATGACTGACTGTATAGAGTAATACTACTGGAAAGAATGGACCCATGGGTACAGCCAAGTACGATCTGGCTTATACACGCATGTACTACGAGTGTCGGGGGGGATTTTTGTGGGCGGAGGGTGGGTTTTTTCAGGTTTTTAAGGGGTTTGTTTACTTATCTGGACATACAACAAAACACAAAATGTATAATGTAACTGCTGGTATCGTGTCTACGAGAGCACGCCTCATTCTGGTTCAGATATATAATGATAACTCTGTAATGTTGCTCGGATCACTATGCTAATAAACAGATTTTCAAAAAAAAAATAGATAAGAAACTGCCCTTTTCGTTTCGTATATAATGAGCGGAGAACATGAAAACAAACGCCCATTTCAGAATTAACTTTCTAAACCGAGCGAAGTCGCATAAACCTTAGCATCGAAAATTGCTTTTACACATCAACAAGTATCAAAAGAGTGGAGACATAATCACAAATTATTCTTAATGACCGACCAATGTTAAGAAACCAGAATGAGAGGACTTAAATACACATTAGGATCTATTATTAATAGTAAGGACAAGTACACTCCAAGATGGCCGCTGTGTCAGAACGCGATCATACGACCATTTTAAACACAAAGCAGCAACTAATTACAATTAAGACCTAATGAAGCAATTAAGATGCATATAAATAGGAGAGGCAACTGACTATCAATCCCAGTTGCAACTACAGAGGAGCACAGGAAGGTCGTGAAAGAGAACCAAGCACACTACAAGTAAGTGGCGTTCACCCCTGATGGTGAGGATAGCTCTTAGAGGATAACTTTAACCAAGACCCTTTTTTAAACTCTAGATTAAGTATTAAGACCCTTTTGAATTTGAAGACTAATTCCCCCAAATTCTTTTTAAAAAGAGCTGCCTGGATATTTACAAATCAGGAAAGCTACTGGTGCAGACACACTACAAATTGAAGGTCTACATCAACCTATAATTGCAAGGTAATATAAATGATTTAAGAACCTTGTCAAAACATAAGGTATGTAAATCAGAATAGGTAAGGTAAACTAATAAAGAAGGTTGTATCTCCACAGTAATGAAATTGGTGTGACGACCTTCCCGTCCAGATTTCAAGTTCCAAAACAAAGTAGAAACTTGGGGTAAGAATCACATTTATAATATAAAGACTACTACTTACATTCTAGGGTAGGAACAAATAAGAAATAATCCCCTTCCTTTTTGTTTGTTTTTTCAAAGAAAAAAACCTTTCTGCAATTTACTGAGACAGAAAGTTAATGCTTGGACGTGGGAGATTATAAAACTAGAGGATACCATAATGATTATGACAAGATACACCTCCACCATATCCTAACTCAGGTGGGAACTGTTATATTTATCGCATACCAACCATGGTATTAATAGTAAAAATAGATAACTGTTTTTGCAAAGATAGACATATTTGATATCCTGTCCCTACAGTTGGCAAGAACAATTAAATACCAACTGATAATTAGCAAACAACCAACCAGGAGCAGAGAACACATAGAGAATTTCGCTCCATAGGTAATTACTTTCTTGACATAAAACTGCAAGTTGTAATATGAACTAAGAATATCTAGAACACGTAAGAAACAGAAATTTCAATATATCTATCTACGTTACAGTACAACCAATAGCAGGAACTCCAACAAACCTTTGGTACCACAAGTCAAAGCCAATTAATATAGGCTGCTCCATAAAATAATAGAAAAGTGAGTATCCTTTGTAAGGAATTATACAACTCACGCTTTTTTTGATAAAACTTTTTTTATTAGATAGTTTGTCAATAAATGGGAGTCCACAAAATAACAAATATTTGAAGATGTAATATTAGAACTCTGTGTATAATGAAAAAAGTATTTTGAATTAATATAATGGCGAGCAATGAACAATAATATGAAAAGATAGGGCCACATGGCCAGAACATGATTGAGAAAAAGAAGATACAGTAAAAATGTATATAGGTCTGTTAATAAAAAGATTGTTTTTTAATGCAAAATTGTTTTTGTTGGTATATTTTCTTAATAGATTGTTTTTAATATAAGAAAGTATTGTCCTGAAGAAGGGGACCACCGTTTTTCACCGAAACGCCGCGTCAACAGTTTTCTTTTTCTAAATGTTTTTTATAAAATGTATTGCAATGTTTTAATAAAAATTGTATGATATTTTTATGTAATAATGTTGAACAACAGATCATATCTCTTTTTTTACAATAAAATCTAATACATAAGGCAAATTTTCTTGCCAATCTCGCTTTGTCCATTTCTGCTGTAATTCCTATACTATTCATAATCATCAGCATTTAAGAGTTAGGAGTGTTTGTTTAAATCCTCATGACACATTTGTAAATTTGTTAATTTGTGTTTGGACTCCAAGAATTGACTAAACTTACAGGTCACCACAGAATAAGGTGAAACAGGGAGACTACTTCTCGTAGTCTTACCTGTTAGTCAAAACCAAGAAAAGGGATCTCTATTGCTTTTGTTGACATGTGCGAGTAACTACATATGTGAAAGGCAGTATATGTGAGTGTTGGAGTATATAAATCACTATATGTGAGAGTGAGTGATTGTGAGAGTGGCTGTATGGATGAGTGTGTGCTTGTATCAGTGATTGTATAAGAGAGTAAATATGTGTTAGTATCTGTATGAATAAGTGAGGTGGTATGTGTATAACTGTATAGGTGAGAAAATGGGAGTGTGATTGATTCTTTGCATGACTGACTAGGTGTGTGAGTAACTCTATGGATGAGTGGCGGTGTGTGAGTGTCTGTATAGGTGTATGAGTGCATATGATAGTGCTGTATTTATGAGTGACTGCAATTATGAGTGACTGTATGAGTGAATGAGTGGATGTGTGTTTAGACCTAGGAATCAGTGAGTGGGTATGTAGTAACTGGTATTGTTGTATGGTTTCAAAAATGGTAGTCTGTATTTTAGAGTAGGTGTATCAAAGGTTATATTAGGGTGTGAGGAGGTGCATCCGATTATCACGTGGATGATGTCGTCAGTGATATCATCAGTGATGTCATTTGAGAGGGCATCAGTTATGTCACTGACCATGTCATGAATGATGTAATATGTGATGTCATCAGCAGTGCATTGCAGGGGCACGAGTTATAGTTAAGTCAGCTAACTATACCAGCCGAATTTCTCTGGTTTTGTACGAGTTAAATTTTTAACTAACTATAACGTCCCTGAAACCTGTGGGTTTTTCTGTGAATTTATATGGTGTTTTAAATGCTAATTTCTAACTATAACGTCCCTGACACCTATGTTTTTTTCATTGAGTTTCAAAGATTTTTTTAAAATGCTAATTTCTAACTATAACGTCCTTGAAACCTGTTTTTTTCAGTGAATTTCTACGTTTTTTAAAAATGCTAATTTCTAACTATAACGTCCCTGAAACCTATTGTTTTTTCAGTAAATTTCAAAGGTTTTTTAAAATGCTAATTTCTAACTATGCCTAGATAGGTAGGACATGTGCAGAAAGAGGAAGAAAGGCGCAGAAAGAAGGAAGAGAAATGCAGAAAGAGGCAACAGAAGTCCAGAAAGAGAAAGAAAGATGCAAAAAGAAGAGAGATATGTCGAAAGAACCAACAGAGGTGCAGAAAGAGGCCCTGTGGCAAAGTCATCCTGTGCACCCAACTTTTTGCTGACTGGTACTGGTGGTAATTGACTCTAACTAACTAGGCCCGTAGACAGTGCTATGCTGAAAGACACTTAGAATACGGTGAAAACACCTACATACACTAGGGTACACTATGGGTTGGGGTACCCCTGTGATTGTCATGACCTCCCCTGTAAGGCCCTAGTACATAATAGGGCAAGGGGATTTAAACTATCTCTAAGTCAGAGGTGCAGAAAGAGGCAAGAGAAGTACAGAAAAAAGCAACAGAAGTGACAAAAGAGGCAAGAGTGGGGCAGAAACAAGCAAATAAAGTTCAGAAAGAGGCAACAGAGGTGCAGAAAGATGCAAGAGAGGTGCAGAAACAAAAAGAGAAGTGCAGAAAGAGGCAAGAGAATTGCTAAAAGAAGCAACAGAGGTGTAGAAAGAAGCAAGAGAAGTGCAGAAAGAACCAACAGATATGCAAAATGAGGCAAGGGGAGTACAGAAAGAGATAGGAGAGGTGCACAAAGAAGTAAGAGAGTTACAAAAGAGTCAGGAAAGGTGCAGAAAGAGGGAACAGGGGTGCAAAAAGAGGCAAGAGAGGTGCAAAAAGAGGGGACAGGGGTGCAAAAAGAGGCAAGAGGGGTGCAGAAACAAGCAAGTGAGTTGCAGAAAGAGGGCAACAGATTTGCAGGAACAGGCAGGAAAGATGCAGAAGGAGGGAACAGGAGTGCAGAAAGAGGCAAGAGAGATACAGAAATTTGCAAAAGAGGTACAGAAAGAAGCAAGAACATTGCGGAAAGAACCAACAGTGGTGCAGAGAGAGGAAAGAGGCGTACAGAAAGAGGCTAGAAAAGTGCAGAAAGAAGCACAAGAGGTGCAGTAAGAGGCAAGAGAACTTCAGAAAAAGGCAGGAGAGGTGCAGAAAGAGTCAGGAGAGGTGCACAAGAGGCAAGAAGGGTACAGAAAGAGGCAAGAGAAGTGCAGGAAGAAGCAAGAGAGGTGCCCAAAGAAGCAAGAGAGGTGCAATAAAAGGCAAGAAAGCTACAGAAAGAGGGAACATGGGTGCAGGAAGAGGTAAGAGGGTTACACAAAATTTGCACAAGAGGTACAGAAAGAAGCAAGAGAAGTGCAGAAAGAAGCAAGAGGGAAAGAGGGGTGCAGAAAATGGCATGAGGGATGTAGAAATTTACAAAAGGAGTGCAGAAAGAACCAACAGAAGTACAAAAAGAGGCAAGACGGGTACATAAATATGTAGGAGAGGTGCACAAAGAGGCATGAATGGTACAGAAAGAGGCAAGAGGGGTGCAGAAAGAAGGAAGAGAAGTGCAGAAAGAACCAACAGGGGTGCTGAAAGAGGCATGAAGGATGCAGAGACAAGAGTAGTATAGAAAGAAGCAACAGAGGTACAGATAGAGGCAAGAGAGGTGCAGAAACAGGCAGGAAAAATGCAGAAAGAGGAAAAAGGTGCACAAAAAGAAGCAAGAGAGGTGCAGAAAGAGGGGAGAGGGGTACAGAAACAAGCACGTGAGATACAGAAAGAGGCAATGGAGGTGCAGAAACAGGCGGGAAAGGTGCAGAAAGAAGGAACAGGGATTCAGATAGAAACAAGTGGGATGCAGAAATTTGCAAAAGAGATGCAGAAAGAAGCAAGAGGAGTGCGGAAAGACCAACAGAACTACAGACAGAGGCAAGAGTGGTACAGAAAGAGGCAAGAGAAGTACAGAAAGAAGCAAAAGAGGTACAGAAAGAGGCAAAAGAACTGTAGAAAAAGGCAAGAGAGGTGCAGAAAGAGGCAACAGAGGTGCAGAAAGACTCAAGAGAGGTATAGAAACAAGCAAGAGAAGTGCAGAAAGAGGCAAGAGAATTGCTGAAAGTAGCAACAAAGGTGCAGAACGAGGCACAAGAGATGCAGAAACAGGCAGGAAAGGTGCAGAAAGAGGGAACGGGGTGCAGAAACAGGCAGGAGGGATACAGAAATTTGCAAAAGAGATGCAGAAAGAAGCAACAGGGGTGCAGAAAGAGTCAAGAGAGGGGCAGAAAGTAGAAGAGATTTGCAGAAAGAGGCAAGATAAGTGCAGAAAAAGAAAGAAATGTGCAGAAAGAAGCAACATAAATGCAGAAACAGGCAAGAGAAGCGCAGTAGGAAGCAAGAGTGATTTACACACCATTAGTACCAATTTAACACCCACATTTAGCAATAAGTTATAGGTAGGCTGTCCTGTTTTCAGTTTCTATTTTTGGTAAATTCTGGTGGGGTTTTTTCAGTGTTTTCAATATCTTAAAAAACAGTTATTATCAGTAGTTACACACTTTCACGCCACTGAAAACACCAGAAAAAGTGTTTTTCCGGTGTTTATGGAACGTTTTGCTTTTATCATTGCTTGCTTTCTGCACTGAAAGAACATGGTATATAGACAGTGTACGTATAGTGTATATGACGTCCAAAGAGATTTTTGCAAATTAATCTTATTGCAGTACACCATACAATACTTCTTCAGTGATTCTTTGGTCATGTGCACTTGTGCTTTCCTTCCCATGTAAACTTCTGTGAAAAGGCCCTCTCAGCATTCATAGCCCCTTGGGCTGAGAACCGTCAGCTAAGGGATACAGTTGGGATGACTCTTTCTTTGATGCCACATAAAGCACGAAATGATAAATATTTGTGTTTTAGTTCCTGGGCATAAGAAAACAGTGCACCAGAATGGACTAAAAAGTCAATAGCATCCCTCATTAACTCTGAAGATTGTAAAGATGCTTTCAGCATACCATCTAACAAGTGGCAAGGATCTCCTACAGGGAATCACTTCAGCTCGAGTATCAATTTTGACAGGTAATCACACACATTTCTTATATACGTAGCTGAATCACTACAAATTCAAACAATATCACTCCAATCTTTGTTGAACTTGGAAAGAACCTTTTTTGCAGAGCATAACATGTGACACTGCGTTCCATGCTTTCCAAAAGTCTAGTGTCACGTTTTCCCCACTATCCCAGATGCTTGGTAATATATATACTTGTCACTATACCTTGCCTTTAATGTTTAAAGCCTGAGGTGTTGGGAATTCACCTACTATCAATACTGACCCACTAGAAACCATGGTCTGATGTATTAAGGGTTTTTACCCATTCTCTGTGGGTAAATATGATGACACATATTAGGAAAGATTTTTATGAAACTAGCCATTTTACCTATTAGTGAAAAAATCAAATGCAGCCAAAATATCAAATGTGAGTTTGATATGTCCTGATTCTCTACAGTTTATGAAATAATTAAACTAAACCTAAAACGTGAAACTAAACCCTGCATCTTTAGACCAAAGGCCATAAAACTGAAAAAAGTAAAAGGAAGAAGAAACAATATTTTAGTGGCATCCCTAAAGAACAAACCTCAAGCAGAATAATGTTAGCCAGTCTTTCTTACTGCTTACTGCTAGCTTGTATAACAAAGTTACATTTTATTGACCCCTTCAGTAAGAACAAAATGACTCTTTCACTTTCTTTGAATGGCATTTAGTTTGTGGTTGTGCAGGTGTTTTTTCAGTGTTTATATGTTTTCACCGGTGAAACCTATTTTTGTTTCAGTGGGGTTTTATCAGGTATTATAGGTTTAAACCTTTAACCCCACAGCCTAGTTATAGGTTTGCGAAGGGCCTTCCACCATGCTGTAATAATTGTCGCTGCATTTTTGGTAACATTTGAGCTAGAAACAAGGCTTGTTTTGTTCAAATCTGCAGATTAGGGAGCAGATGATGGATTATGTGGCTAATGCGGAAAATGTATAATTGTGCGAAAGTCGGGGCAGCCAAACAGTTGCATCATTCCAGGGACCGTGCTCATACCTCTGACTAGGTCCACAAGTGCTCCTCAGTGATTTCTTCTTTTTTTGTCTCACTCAGTTCATAGTTGAGCTTCTATGGAAATGAGGAAGACTTAACCTGAGGTTACCACTCCACAACAAAGACTAGCATACCACATAATTACTCTCCATAACACATAATCCCACTCTACATAATTCCTACACACTAAATACCACATACTTTCTAACCACATAATTTCACAGCACAACTTACCACATAATTCCACTACACACAATGTACATTCACTCCACTTCCAAAAACAATAGTAAAAATGTTTTACATTTTCAACCCCAATAGCTCTAACTCTCGCAAATGAGAAACCTATTGCATTGCAAACACTTATTTAACTAGTAGATGCTTTTGCAAAGAGGTGAAGAAAGGGTGCTGGGCCTCTGACCAGAGCTCAGGAATTCCACTGCGTAAGACTTACAAGAGGTACCAGGAGGGCTTCTTGGCCCCTAAAGTCCCTCAGGAGCAAAATGGACTTCATCCTCCATCCCGTAGTCTGCTAGGATACGCAATTGCAGAGTGGTGGAGAAAGGGGGCGTGGCCTCCAAAGACGTCTTAGCAATCCCACTGTGTGGGACTTATTGGAGGTAACAGGAGGGGTAGTTGGCCCTCTTTTATTCATTTAGGAGTCCTAAACTTAGCACTCTTACCTTTAGGACTCCAAAACTGAGACAAATCCTAACTTTAAGACTATCGGTATTCACAGAAGGCATTTAGGAGTCCTAAAGTTAGGACTCCTAACTTCTGTGAATAGCGAAATGAGTAAGTGCCTTCTGCGAATACCAAAATGAGTAAGTGCCTTCTGTGAATACCAAAATTGTAGTAAGTTTAAGATTTTGTCTTAAGTTAGTTCTGTGAATCTGGCACTACGCTTCTGTCATGCTGGTGACAGCAGCATCATGATTGGCTAGGGGAGTCTGGGAGCCTGTGTGCTTCCTGCTTATGGAGTCGACTGAAGAGGACAGAGAGGCAGCAGCTGGCCTGCAGGTATGTTTTTTTTTTCATCATCCCCCTCCCCTTGCCTCGCCACCCCCATTAAGTAGCATCCGCCACTGGTGCACACAGTCTTCTACGTTACATAAAAATGATCATGCTGACACGATTCTGTCTAACTCAAGGCTCCTTACAATACTTAGTATGTTGTATGTAGAATCTTTGCCTTGTTGCAAACGTATTCTGCAGAGCCAAAAAACATGTGTGGAACATACTGAACACAAGTTGTCCACTGTCCCTGCAAATAGGGTTACTCTTCAATGTAAGCATTTATAACGTGTTTAATTCCTCTACACACCTATGATGCATTAGGAGCACATGCGTTTTGTAAAAACTTACACCCATCAGCTGGATACAGGCAATACAAAAATAAGTATAAAAGTAATATTATAGCTACCTGTCAGTATGTAAACTGTAAAACAAACTATCACAATATTGTTATCAGTGATGTAATGAGTGATGATATTTGGGATGTCATGAGTGATGTCATAAATCATGTCATAGAACATGTCATGAGTGATGTGTTATGTAAACTCATAAGCAGGGCATTGCGGGGGCTCAAGTTATAGTTAGCTATGCCCCAATACAATTTCTGTGTTTTTTTTATTTCAAAACATGAATGTTTTCACTGACAAATTCACCTAACTATAATGCTATTTAACCTTTAGTTTTTTTCAGTTAACATCTAAAGCTTTTTAAAATACAAAAACAGATCTTTTTATCACACGTAACTATAACATTACTTTAACCTTTATTTCTTTTAGTGAATTTCTAGGTGTTTTAAACATAATACTTTACTATCATACATAAAGCCAACCACCTGCCAAGCACGGCCTTCTGCAGTGTTGTAGGGAGTAGCCACAGGGCCTTATGTTTTTTCAAGGGGAGGGGGCCATGTGCCACCCTCTCACCTAGACTTATTAAGCCCATTCGGCCTTGGGCCCAAAGGGCATTCTATTTTTTAAATGAGATTGGGGCAATGCCACCCCTCGCTCAGCCTTATTAGGCCCTGGAGACCGAATCCCCCAGGGACTTTTTTTCTAAAGGGTAGAGGTGCCAAGTGGCTCCACTCCTGAAGTCTTATTAGGCTCCAGGGTCCCCATTCTGCAGGCCTATCTTTTTTTAATTGAAGGGGGTTGGAGCCACATGGCCCCGTCTCTGAGCCATATTAGGCGCTGGGGACCCCTTCCTTCAGTGCCGTGTTTTTTTATTAAAGAAGATCGGGGGCTGTGTGGGCCATGTCGCGAGCATTATTAGATTCTGGGGATCTCATCCCCCAGCACCTTTTTTTGTGAACAGTGACCTCCGTGCACTTTATTAGGTCATGGGGGCCCCATCTTCCAGAGCTGTGTATTTGAATTAAAGGGGAGGGGAGCCATGTTGGACCCAATCCCCCAAGGCCCTTATTTAAATAAAGGGGAGCTCAACGGCCATCTCCCTGAACTTTGGTAGGCCCTGGGGAGCACACACCTAAGGCCATACTAAAAATGAAGGGGAGGGGGTAGCGTGGCCCCCCCTCCTCGAGCCGCTTCCGGCCATGTGGACCACATCCCCTAGGGCCCGCATTTCTTAAAGGTGGTAGACCGGGAGCCCATTTAGGGTATGCACTGTAAACTTGTTGGGGGCACGGGGGAGCCCCGCGGTCCCCCGTCTCCCCAGCCAGCCCCTGTATGTAGGGGGAGCCACCATTGATCCCTCTGTGCCGGAACAACATTTTGATCTGTTTCCTTGCCCACATCACTGCAGGCAGGAAAACAGATCAAAGCCCACTCACAGCAGGCAAGAGCATTTTTAAAGCCCCTGTTCACTGGGAGCGGACTTAGTATTAGCTCTGGCTTGCTGGGAGATAAAAAAATGCTCCCGCAAAGCAGGAGCAAAAACAGGTTTCCCTGCCCGTGCTGCTGCGGGCAAGGAAACAGCTATGTCCCGGGGCGGGCTCCCTGAGACATAGCTGCTAAGCTGGCCAGTGAGTCCCCCGTGCCATTAATGTTTCAGGGAGCAAGGCACCTCCCCATTTTAAGTAACTTCAGCCTCGGGATGGGCTCCCCGGAGCCTATAGAGGCTCGGGGAGAGAGGCCGCACGACCCCCTCCCCATTTTGCTAACTTTCGGATCTGGGGAGTGGGCTCCTGAGGCCTGTCATGTTACAGGAAGGGGGCTCCTAAAGGAATACATCCAGTCCTCCACCAGACAACACATTTGTATCTTCTATTAAGTATCTTATATGTCTATTGCAAAAAATCTCACTCTTCTACCACTAGTGCCAATAGAATACTCTCAATCACAGTTAAGGAATCCATGGATCTAAAAATTAAACCCTGATATAAATGTGTCACAGTCATACGCATTTCCAAACAGGATTCTCAGAAGATTGCGACAGGGGAACATTAAACAATAAGCTAACAACAATGATGTTGAAGACCATAAATGCTATGACAGTAAATGGGTAGAGTGTGTGATTACAGCTGTCTTTATCCAACTTCTAATGTTAGGCTCCTATGATACATATTTAAGATGAGTGCCAATTTAACCTGCTTCCCAGTAAGGATGTAGCAAAGAGGAAGCAGTGAATTGGACTTTTTTGGGAAACTTCCCAAAATGTTTTAACTATGAAGGCCCTTTTCATAAAGTAGTAAAATTAACCTTAAGTTACGAAAGGCATGGATTATGGAGATGATGTTAAACTTCTGAGTAAAGTGTGCTGCAATAGGCATTGTAGACATGCAAGCTGGATGACCATTTGAAGTCAACATTTTAAACAGTAACATTCTTGAAAGTCAAATCTATGCATGAAACTAAGTGTCCGGTTAAAATACCTTGCATTTATTGCCTTGTCCCGACAATTTGTTCAATGAAGTTAAGGAGCCTGAGAGCCCCAGTATCTGCTCCATTGTAATGTGCGTCACTCAGCAGGAGGTGCAGGATAATCTTTATTCAGGCAATTTTGCATGACAAAGGGTGGCAACACAAGTCATCAGTAGGACATTTACATGTGCAATGTGCCTCCGTTCCGGGAAAATAAAATTATTTTTTTGCTGAGCAACTGTACAAGCTCACTGTAAAAAAAAAAATCTTATATGCGAGTGGCGCTCAAAATTGTGTCTTCTTATAGTGCAGAAATCATGGTGCTAGAGCAGGCACCATAATGGCCCCAATCTGCATCTAAAATGTGAATACTCATGGTATAATAGATGAGCCAGTTGGAGAGGTGGTAAACAAGCTATGCTTGATGGGAGAGACAAAGCCTGCTGGATGGGCTAAAGCAAATAAAGACAATGTGAGTGACAAAACACAAGCCAATGGTAAGCAATGTGCAGAACTCATACTGGGAAAGCTTTTAGCATGTCCCCAATATGTCTTTGAAACCAGACAGCTGTGCTGTTTGGTAGGCTTCGACCTAAAATGAACCTGCAAGAGTGAGATGAGGAGACAGGAAGCGCTGGGTGGGAAACAAAAGACGCATATAGTGGAATCAAACTAAGTAGCCTTTAGACAATGCCGGCAATCAAGAACACCAGTGGCAAGCTGCTAAGAAAAACTTAGGGGCATGAACTCATTTTTTAGGTCTTGGCTCTAGACGGCGGGCATGTGCTGTCTCAAACAGACACATGTTTTATCTACTTTGTGGGATTTAGCCCGCCCATATGTTTGCCATTTGCTGGCTCCACTTTCACTCCATTAATCCTTCTCCCTATTTGTCCATGGCATGCATGTTTCATGGCTCTTCCAGGATTAGGCCTACCTGAGAGCAGCAACCAACTACTCCTAAACATAAGTAGTTATGTTAAGTTATGTTATGTTATATTATATTTCTATAGCGCACGGCTACTCAGTAAGAGTGTCCCGGCGCTTTATTTAGGCAGCTCAGTGTAAAAACATAACACCATAAAACAGACAGACAAGGAAAAGAAAAACAACCTAAAGGTTAAAAAGCCAGGTCTTAAGGCTCTTCCTAAACAGGAGCAGATTAGGTGTGCGCCGCAAGGCCAGAGGCAAGGTGTTCCACAACTGAGGGGCCCTTAAACCAAAGGAGCGACCCCCGGTACGGGCCTTCTTCACTCGGGGGACCACAGCCAAAAACAGAGATTCCGACCGCAGAGATCGCACCGGGCGATAAAAGACGAGCCTGCGCTGTAAGTACCTTGCTCCCGAGCCAAAAAGCGCTTTGTGAGCCAGGGTCAGCGCTTTAAACATAATCCGCTTCCGGATGGGCAGCCAGTGAAGCGACTGCACCAACCCGGATGCTCTCGCTCGCTTATGGAGGCCGAAAATGGCGCGGGACGCAGAGGTCTGCACAACCTGCAGCCGCTGAACAAGATAGTCCGGAAGACCTAAATAAAGGACGTTGGCATAGTCCAGACTGGAGCCAATTAAGGCTTGCACAGTAATCTTTCTATGCTCCTCTGTGAGCAAAGGTAGGAACTTCCAGAGCATCTTCAGAATGCCAAAGCACGTGCCCGTCAAACCAAGAATATGTGATCTCAGCATCAGATTATTATCAATCTTAACTCCCAGATTTTTTACCACCTGGGATGCCTGAGCAGGGGGACACATATCCATTGGCCACCAGGCCCGCCAATCAGGGTCCGAGGCACAGCCAAAAAATAGTACCTACGACTTGTTGGAATTAGCTTTGAGGCTGTTCCACTGAAACCAGTTGAAGACCATCCCCAAGCAGCCCCGAATGCTGTCTCCATCATAAGCCTGATCTTTCCTACACGTGAAGAGCAATTGAATGTCATCAGCGTAGGACACGATCTGGGCCCCAAAGGACTCCACCAGTGCCGCCAGAGGTGTCATAAAGATGTTAAAAAGAGTCGGGCTCAACACAGAACCCTGCGGAACTCCGACTCCCAAAGGCGGCATCTCAGCGGAGCTCGGGGAAGCCCAGACCGTTTGTCGGCGGCCCTCAAGAAAAGATGTAAACCAGTTGAACACCGTCCCCCTCAGACCGATGTCATAGAGTCTGGCGAGAAGTGCCTCATGGGGAACGGTGTCAAAGGCCGCCGACAGATCATGCATGACAAGCATGGCCTTGCCTCCTGAATCCAGTGTCTCCCTAATAACCTCTGACACCTCCAGGAGTGCCGTCTCCGTACTTAAATTAGGATGGAAACCGGATTGCGAAGGGTGCAGAAGGTCATTCGATTCTAGAAAACTAGACAGAACGCCATGCACATGCTTCTCCGTGATTTTGGCCAGCGCCGGGAGAAGGGAGATCGGCCTGTAGTTGGCCAGCACCTCTGCGTCTAACCCAGGCTTCTTGAGGAGGGGAATCACCATTGCCCTTTTCCAGGACCGCGGGACCCTCCCCTCACTCAAAGACAGTTTCAAGAGAGGGTTGACCAATGGGTTAACCACAGCCGCCATCCTGGCCAAAAATTTGGCCGGACAAGGGTCTAATGGCGAACCCGATTTAAGATTGGTCAGAAGTGCAAGGGAAGCATCGGTGGAGACAGAGGGAAACTCCGCCAGAACAGCATCCCGAGTGGTCGATGGAACTAATCCAGCCACCATGCTGGAAAACACTTCAGCGGACCTCTCTATAAAGGAGTCCTGGATCAATTTGATTTTGTCCGTGAAGAACTTGGCAATATCACAGACCCACGACTCGGGTGACGCTATTTGAGGCAAGTTAGATCTGGGGGCCGTAAACTCCCTCACCACGGTAAAGATCTCTTTACATGAATTCGAGGCAGCCTCTATCCTCCTGGCAAGATAGTCCTTTTTCTCACTGAGAATGTCGCGATGGTAGGCTTTGACCGCTGTCCTGTAAGCAAGTTTGGCCTCCACGTCATACTGAAGGCGCCACGCCCTCTCAGCCACCTTACACTGGCTGTGAGTGGCATGCAGTGCCTCAGTGAACCACGGCGCAGAAACCCGCTTCGCCGAGGCCCGAGGGGCCATTGCGGGGGCTAGATCATTCAGCCTCTCCAGCAGCCACACCTGCATGGCCTCTACGTCTTGCTCTAAATCACCTGAGAAGGGCCACGGATGGTCCACAAAAGCCTGAGCTAGCAGCTCGGGAGTCACTCTGTGCAATGCCCTTGCAACAGAACCATGCTGTCTAGGGGCACTGCTGGGTAATTGCTCACTCCCAAGTACGGAGCACCTAGCCAGCCTGTGGTCGGTCCAGAGTACCGGGAGAAGCTCAATATCCACTAAAGGGACCGAGGAGAAAATCTGATCCAAGGTATGTCCCTTGTCATGTGTGGGGCCCACAAGAAAGGGGACAAGGCCGAGAGGGCCGTAATATCAAACAATTTGTTCGAGTCCGAGTCCTCATCCACATCCATATGAAAGTTAAAGTCTCCCGCCAGCAAACAATGCCGCACACTCAAGGCCAGTCCAGAGATGGCGACCTGGAGGTCCTCAAAAAAAGAACCCACTGGTCCTGGAGGTCTGTATACCAGCAGCCCTTTCAAGACTTGTTGCGGGGTCAACCTAATGGTAAAGGCGAGGGAATCAGATCCAGCGATTGGATCCAAGGGAAGAATCGAACATGAGGCTATCTTCTTCACTACCACCGCCACCCCACCTCCCCTTCCCTTGGCTCTATCTTGACGAAAGATATTGTAGTCCGATGGAATAGCCGCCAGAATGTCTGGGTTGGACATCTCCCCCAGCCAAGTTTCAGTCAGCAGAAGACATAAAGGTTTTTCCCTAACAAGGAGATCAAAGATCTCCAGGGCATGCCTACCTACTGATCTCGTGTTGGGCAATAAGCAAAGATGTTTCACACGATCCTCACCTCTCCGCAGTGAGGCGGCGGGGGCATAGATAGGTGACCAGCCACACCCAGGGCAGAATCGTTTCCCCCTGAAACGACCTGGAAAAACGGATCGGCACGCGCAAGAAACTTTTTGCATAGCACGGAGTTCCCTCGATGAATAGCAGACCAACCTCCCCGAAGAGAGGGAGCCCTGTGAAGCCAGGCTCTCCTGCCGCTCCGCCGCCTCCGGGACGCTGACGGGCACAGACGGGCTGGACTCTGGCGTGACTCCGGCGGTAATCCGGCGCCCACGCTGCGCGCAGACGCTGCGCGCCATCATGCTGAGGATTATATAGGGCTCTTGTAGGGTACTGTTGTAGGGTACTGTTTCAGGACTAATTTGTTTATTTCTTCAAGAGTGCTCTTTTGCTAGAAATAGATTTTTACACCCAGTCAGAACGCAAAAGGGATAAGGCGCCTTTCCCGGGCTCGGATTTCATCTCCTTGGTATTACATGAGAGATAGCTGGATGCCCGAGGAGGGCTCTGCTGGCACCTAGTGGGTCGTAAACACAGGAAGAAATTTGTTATTGGCCAAATTGGCGACCGTTGAAACAGAACCAAGTTTCAGTCCTGTGTTACCAACTTCAAACAGTGTATTCCTGGGCACATCGCCATAGCCTCTTCAGGTTAATGTGGCAAAACTTCAGATTCTTTCATTTAGGCTAACGGTACTCCCGTTCCTGGTGGATTTGGTTCTTGATGCCTTTTATTCTTGCTTTTGGGTCTGGTGGATTAGTGGACTAATTTCTCCTCTGTAGGGGCCTTGTTCAACCTTAAGGTCACAGGCTGAAATACCAGCAGGTCCACTCAGCCTTTCATCCTTCTGAGGTCAATAAAATGAGTACCATTGAATTGGGCAACAATTAACATGTTATTCACTGCCAAGGTACCCTTGGGTTAACGTGCGCTTTACAAAGACATATATTATATTATGTGTCATAAACCATTTGGCATCTTGTGAGATTCAGCCTGTTGCTCCAGTTCTTGAACCCTTCACTCTCTGGTGCTGTTGGACCTTATGAGGTCCCAGATGTCTTGAACCTTTTTGTTATGTAAATGGAACAACATGACTGTGCGTGCACTCCCCCCTTCACAGTAAATCTCGAAGCAGCTTCACTATTCGCACTGCCCTATATGCTCGCTGTTTTTTAATGATTTGTAGGGGTGTGGGTGCCAGAAGATGACTACCCCTTAGCTAGGAAACCTTTGATTGTCCATCGTCTTCTCCTGGCACCTGATTTGGCACAGATTTCAGTCTCATTCTCAGTGGCTGCTGGACCTTTCCTCAGGGGAGTGGTGAAAGCATGCCTCCACCTTGCAGAACCCAGTCTCAGATACTCCTACCTGGCACATAGGCTACCTGAAGGTGCATTACAGTTAGGCATGAGGTGTGTACTCTTATAGGAACTTATTAAGGAGAAGCTGGAGAATGGAGTCCAGGCACAGACGACAGGTAAACTATCTGAGTAGGCTAATGTACCTGGTACAGAAAAGCATGTGTAACCAGGAGGCTAAGTGTTCCATGGAGCTGACCATGCATTCACCCGTCTGCTGCAAAGATTTGCATGCAAGAGCTCACATGTTCCAATCCCTTTCAGACAGACCCTATGTAAATGTCCATGCTGCAGACTGTAACCTACAGGTCGAGTGTTCCGATCTCAAAAGAGTGTGGGGATATATGCACCTGTTGCAGACAGTCTGATACAATCAATTCACATAACCCAATCCCCGCTACATAGCTTGAACGGTTAAATGCACATGGTGCATAAATTTATGTGTAACTGTGGAGTCACATTGTCCAACCACAATGAGCTATCTCAGTGGGTTAAAGCACCCCCTTCAGAGAATGATATATAAACTTCAGATTACAGATTCAAATACTGGCAAAATACCTCAGATGATAAACACCATGTCATTTTTCGTAGGTTGCATAAAGATTTAAAGAATGAAAAATGCATGTACCGGTTTTTGGGACAAAGATCAGGTCATCCTGGAAAGCCAAATTGAAAGGTATGCTTTCCTTTCACAAGTGCCTCTGATATGTGAAACAATGTAAGTAACTTACCTATTTCTATGAGGAGGCACAGGAGGAGGTCTTTTGCCTGCTCTCAGCAGAGAGACACAGTGGGGAGAAGGGCAGGGTGATGGAAGTCCTGCTGCTGCATAGTTAATGATATGTGAACTATATATATCCGGTGAATAAACTTTCCTGACTGAATCTCCTTGAGTGCGCGACTTTGCTTATGGGCAAAACTTGTGGATTTTCATTGAAACTTTTCGGCTTTGGGTTTGCCGAACTTCCGCGCCACCTGACTACGGGAGGAGGTACCCGGAAGGACCCAGTGTGCTTTGTACTACATTATGGAGGGACCCAGTGCAGGCCGCCGACGTTACCAACATTAACTACAATCGTGAAAATACCCCAGAACAGTACTGCCATCACAGCCCTGACGGGTAAGCCTTTCTTTGTTCTCTGCCGACTTACGGGGAGAGCCGGCACAATCCGTGCAGGTCCTTCTCCGAGACCGGTGGCGTGCGGGGAGAGCGTGCTGCCCCGGGTGAGTGGTGGTTTAAAAGAGGGAGTGAAGAAATCGATTTACTGATCAAAAGTCACATTTCGGACTTTGTTCTCCGCAATTTCTTTGTTGTACTATCTGGCTGGGATATAAGCGGCATCAGGAACTGCTTAATTAAGCGGGAGGAGATTCAATTCAAAAACTTTTCAAAAAAATATCTCAGCATAAACGGCAAGCTTTTCCGTTTTATATACCGGATATATACCATCAGTGCCTAGCGTTGTATAAACTTTGCAAGATCAGTACACTCAGTAGCAGTGGAAAAGTGACTATATGATGGAAGAAGAAGGAGAAAGACGGAAAGAGGCATTAGCCCTTTTTGCCAGAGCACCAGGCAAAGGGGGAGGAGGGGCTGCAATGATGGAAAAACCCACAAGTAATCCCCTAAATATGCAACTCAGGAAATACGAAAAACTCAAGAAACAAGAAAGCGCTAAGTGGTGGGAAGCCACTTCCCTGCAGGACTACGTGGAAGAAGAAATGGTACCACGCGGTCTAAGAATTTACATAACACCATCTCATGAATCCCCTAACACCAAAATGCTTGAGGAGTGGGCACAAAACTCAGCGGCCAGCAGCAAAAATATGTTATGCATACTGATAAAATATGCATGGGAAGATCGAGAGGAAATATTGAAACAACTCAAAGAGCTAGAGGAAGAGTTCAAAAATAGCAGGGACCAAGACATAATCAATAAATTCATGGATGAACTTAAAGGCCGTCTCAAGAAACATGAGGACGACATCAAATACCGTAAGCAGCGCAAATTGCATAGAGATTGTGGGGATTATGACAGTGGCAGGATCCTAACGTACAGCCCAAAATATGACTATCTATATAAACAATCTGTCCCACAAACACAAGCACCTGAAAATGCGGAAACTAGAGCTGATACTGCGACACCAAGTATCACAAGTGGATCAGATACTGATGTCTCGAGAAAAACTACAAGTACCCTGTCAGAAACTGAAATAACCAAGAGACCGGCGACTTTTTTAGAAGAGTTCAGAGTGCTCAGGACCCGGCGCAAGAAGGAAGCAGAAACAACACAACAGCAAACATTCCAGAAAAGAACGACACGAGGAAGACCAAGGGGACGAGCAAGAGGACGGGGAGATCACGCCAGAGACGCCTCAAGCTCCAGCAGAGGAGAAGAAAACAACAAAATGCCAGTGGGAACCAAAAGAGGTGGCTACAGAAAAAGGAGATAATCATGGATGACGCAATGGTAAATAAAACTATAATTAACTTATTATCCAGATCATTAACTTTAAAAGAAAAACGAACTCTTTGTTTGGGATTAACTTTTTGCCCAACTGAACTATTTGACTATGCCGGGACAAGAGTGGACTTTTTTTAATTTGTCCGAAAGATGAAACTAAAAAAATGGCACTCTTTAAGACCAGACAGGATAGGACCAGAAGTTGTGTTAGAAGAAGGTCTTCCAGAGTTAACTGTTGCTGATGTGGACACACTCCAAGATGTATATTCCTTGAATGAGATGTCAGGAGATAGCCAACAGAACAGCTCAATAATAGGAGTGAGGGAGACAAGAACCGACAGGGCTGCATGTACATCTTTCAAACCTAAGTCTATATTCTTACCCATACTGCCTCATGATGCAATAGATACTTTCCATGAAGTACTGACCAAGGAACTGATTAAACTCAAACATAAACAGTCCAGAGTAGGAGTGAGAAATTCTAATCTATCTAAAGAGCAGATAGATTTTATTTTCTCACTAGCTGATGACAAAAACATCATCTTGAGGCCCTCAGATAAAGGGGGCAACATTGTCTTGTGGGGTAGAGACCTGTATATCACTGAGGCTCTCAAACAGCTAAAAGGGAGCGCTTTTTACTGCAAGTCCAACTTTGAAGAATACAACTCTAGTATCACTGAAACTTGGGATAAACTACTCGAATGGAGAAATGAGGGACTCCTTTCTTGGCAAGAATTTTGTTTCCTAAAAAAAGATTACCCCAAAATGCCTATTTTCTACCTTCTTCCGAAGGTCCACAAAGACGTTAACCAACCACCTGGGAGGCCCATTATTTCCTCTATAGGAAGTATCAATGAGAATCTATCCATATACATTGATCATTTCCTACGAGAATATGTGTGCCTTCTTCCGTCCTATACCAGGGATACTACAGATTTCCTCAATAAGATCGAGAACACTGTATGGATGGAGGGAGCATTTCTCATCACGATGGATGTAAATGCTCTTTACACCATAATAGACCATGTCCAGGGTATGGAGGCTTGCTACCATTTCCTTAAACAAAGAGAAATAGGTTATAGAGATCACACAGGCATGCTTGTAAATATGATGAAACTGTGTCTTACAAATAACATCTTTATGTTTGACGGGTCCCTCTATAAACAAATAAGAGGCACGGCCATGGGGTCAGCATTTTGCCCTAATTTTGCTAATCTATTCCTAGGAAAATGGGAGGAGGAAATAAGGAGAGACAGGAATCTTGAGGCAGACTTCACCAAAGTTCAAACATGGATCAGATATATTGATGATCTGTTCATTATCTGGCAGGGAACAGAAGAGGAAGCTGTAGAATTCATTGAGAAATTGAACTCCAACAGCTACAACATAACCCTTACATACAATATCAGCAATAACAGTGTTGAATTTCTGGACACTATCATAGAAGTCATCGATGGTCATCTGACTTCGAAACTCCATAGGAAAGATACATCAGGGAACAGCTTACTCCATGCCCTCAGCACCCACCCTGACCCATTGAAATGGAGTATACCCTATGGGGAGCTCTTAAGAGCAAGGAGAAATTGCAGTAGCCCAGAAGGTTTCAACAAAGAACAAGAAACCATGCTGACCAGATTCAGAGAACGGGGTTATCCTGAATGGGTCCTCACTAAAGCTGTCAAAAAAGTCCAGGACATAGAGAGATCTAGCACTCTGATACCCAAAACTAGGGATGACTCTGCCCCTACTAACGCAAGAATCATCACTACTTTCCATGAACAATCCAGTAAAGTCCAGAAAATCATCAATGAAAACTGGAAAATATTACAAGCAGACAATATCATAGGCCCACAAATTACAGAAAGACCGCAGATCACATACAGAAGAAGTAGGAACCTAAGAGATATCCTGGTCAAGGGAGATATTACTGAGACCAAGACACAACGCATTCAGGGACTTAAAGGTTTCTATCCCTGCGGACATTGTCGGGCATGTAGAGCCAGTGTAATGGTCAAAGATATTGCAATCCCAGGTACCCTAGAACGTAGAAAGATCAAGCAATTCTTAACATGCAACACCAACTATGTCGTATATATCTTAGAATGCCCCTGTAACATCAAGTATGTTGGTAGCACTACCTGCATGGCTAAAAAACGTGTTCAAGAACACCTCAGAGCTATTACAAACAAAGATACCAAATACCCCATTGCCAGACATTTCCAAGACTTCCACAAATCCAACAACTCCTTGTTAAAATACTATGCAGTAGAACAAGTGAATGTAGGAAGACGGGGCGGAAATAGGGAACTGGCTCTTAGAAAGAGGGAATCAAGATGGATCATGGAGCTCGAGACCAGATCCCCGGGAGGGCATAATATGGATGAAGAACTGGCAACTCATCTCCATAATGAATAATGTTACATTGCTTTCGTTCTACTTACTTTTGGAAACAATCTGTAGTAGAATAATAATTTCCCTCCACTGTGTACAGTTGTTTTGAGAATCTTGCAAAGTATGATTTTGTATAGGATATACTTTTGTATATGTTTTAAATCGTTTTAATCATGTTGTTGTTATATCTCTTTCAGGAGATAAGGATGGGGAACAGCACACTCTTTGACCACCTCACCACGGCCCCACCTTTCTCCACTTTGGATGGAAGAATTCACTTCACCTTGTTAAAGATAAGACTTTCACTATGGGCACTTTTCTCCCCTTCTTGTGATTAATTATTCATTGCCTACATAGATGGTTTGTGGCATTTAGATGCATCCTTCAATTTTTGACTCCGAGGCACTAGACCTCATGCACTTTTCGGACTTGCATTATAATAGGGTGTCTACGAACTTAGTATTAGCAGGGCACTAGACCGCTAATATATTAATATTGTTGCCAGTTCGATTATCAAGCTCTCTCAAAGGGAAAGGAGCTCAGATAGACCGGGGTGGTTACCGGAATGGAATAGATTTGACATGGTTAAACTACACCCCATTGCCAAGACATTATTGGTAAAAACATTACGTTGTTTTTTATTAATATATTCGTTTGATCCTTGTTGCTTAGAAATTCATTGTCTAAGTCTCATATGTGTTAATAGGATTACGATAATCACTGGGTAAATCACTAGAATTATGGTCGATTTACAGATATTATTGCTAGATCATGTGGTTCCATACATACCTGTATGAAAGTAACTCCATTCCAAGATGGCCGACAAGTTTTTACCTCGATTGTGTTGATTGATGCAAACCTCATCTATGTTTATTGTTTGTATACTCGCTGTGTATTTAACATGCTGAGCACTGGGGAGAGGTTATCGTGTGATCAAGACACCTTGGTGTGTCGAAACGCGTAGCGATATCCGGTGAATAAACTTTCCTGACTGAATCTCCTTGAGTGCGCGACTTTGCTTATGGGCAAAACTTGTGGATTTTCATATATATATATATATATATATATATATATATATATATATATATATATTTTACCATAACTGCTCCGCAATTGAGAACACCCACACAACCTTTACTTGAACCTTCTTTATTCACGGAGCCGCCACAGGCTCGGGAAGGAAACCGCTGCGTAGTATAAGGCCATCTGCCTACGCGTTTCGGAAAGTGTTCCCTTAATCATGGCATGGCGTTGTGGTGGGGAAACAGCAGCTTGCACAATGTTCTTCTCAGGTGAAGTAACCCGCTCAAGTCCCGCCCTCATGGCTAGTCTCTCGCAAAGCACCCTGGTTCAGGTAGTCCAAGGCAATCCGTTAAGTCCATAGTGGGTGCAGCCCTGATTTTTCCTCCAAATTATTTCCCGTTGGGTCGCTCGTGGTCCCCCTTCTTTTGTCTGTAGCGTACCTAGTGCTCCGTCGAACAGGCAGGTTGTCCCGTTTCACGTGTCCTAGATTGCAGACACACGGGTCTGCGGATGCAGAGGGGTTGTTCTCGTGACCCTAGCTGGCCACTTATTATTTTACCATAACTGCTCCGCAATTGAGAACACCCACACAACCTTTACTTGAACCTTCTTTATTCACGGAGCTGCCACAGGCTCGGGAAGGAAACCGCTGCGTAGTATAAGGCCATCTGCCTACGCGTTTCGGAAAGTGTTCCCTTAATCATGGCATGGCATTGTGGTGGGGAAACAGCAGCTTGCACAATGTTCTTCTCAGGTGAAGTAACCCGCTCAAGTCCCGCCCTCATGACTAGTCTCTCGCAAAGCACCCTGGTTCAGGTAGTCCAAGGCAATCCGTTAAGTCCATAGTGGGTGCAGCCCTGATTTTTCCTCCAAATTATTTCCCGTTGGGTCGCTCGTGGTCCCCCTTCTTTTGTCTGTAGCGTACCTAGTGCTCCGTCGAACAGGCAGGTTGTCCCGTTTCACGTGTCCTAGATTGCAGACACACGGGTCTGCGGATGCAGAGGGGTTGTTCTCGTGACCCTAGCTGGCCACTTATTATTTTACCATAACTGCTCCGCAATTAAGAACACCCACACAACCTTTACTTGAACCTTCTTTATTCACGGAGCCGCCACAGGCTCGGGAAGGAAACCGCTGCGTAGTATAAGGCCATCTGCCTACGCGTTTCGGAAAGTGTTCCCTTAATCATGGCATGGCGTTGTGGTGGGGAAACAGCAGCTTGCACAATGTTCTTCTCAGGTGAAGTAACCCGCTCAAGTCCCGCCCTCATGGCTAGTCTCTCGCAAAGCACCCTGGTTCAGGTAGTCCAAGGCAATCCGTTAAGTCCATAGTGGGTGCAGCCCTGATTTTTCCTCCAAATTATTTCCCGTTGGGTCGCTCGTGGTCCCCCTTCTTTTGTCTGTAGCGTACCTAGTGCTCCGTCGAACAGGCAGGTTGTCCCGTTTCACGTGTCCTAGATTGCAGACACACGGGATACATGTCTTCCAGAGGCTGTGCGTGAGCGTTTTTTTTTTTTTGCTGCGTGACGTCTGTTAACGTTCGATTCGATGGAAATCAGGAACTGTTGACCGCCATTTTGTCACTGCGAGTAAATATTTTGTTAAAAATAATTGTTATAAATTAATCCTTATTGATAAACATTGTCTGCGCCATCTTGTCTTTTTTGCAATGCCACACTTTTGTTGAGCACGGCAGCCATTTTAGATGCCTTGACCAGACCCACTCTCTGCACGCCGCCGATCCTCAGCATGGCTCTCCACCCTCGCAAGCATCTCCCACACGCACTGGTCACCCCCGCTCTCTCTCTCATGCATGGGCCAGAAACCTCCTCCCATGTGCGCTGCTCTTCCCTGAGAATCACACCCTGTGCCCGCCCGACACCACCCTTTCACCCTATTCACTACCGCACCCTCTGACACTCCTCTTCCTCTGTGTCCGATTGTCCAGGCCGGTCCCAGGCTATCACCTAGCCCTGCAGATGTAGTTTATGGCCCCAGCTGTAGAGAATCACCCCTCTTCAAAGGAGTTACAGTAGATCAAGGCCCCCACCCGATGAGATCCGTCACACCACACGCGTTCCTACTATCTGATAACCATCCTGTATTGTGCTTGGGGAGGGGATTCTCACTGTGAGGGTGTGTGGGACCGAGCCTGAAGCGGAAGATTCCAGGGATGCCTCTTTGTACATCAAAGTTTTTACAATTATGTGTCACATTAAAAATATATAGCACTCCAAGTAGTAGGATTATAACACTTTAATAACTTATAAATATATAGAACGCAACAAAAACAGTAAATACATTTAAACATTTTTTTGAAAAAAGAAGCAACAATGGTCAGTAGCTGTGTTTTGTGCGAATAGTCCCAAGGCAGCACAACGTGCTGAGTTCTGGACGGCACCCAGGTGATGTTACCTGGGTGCCGCACTGGTTTTTGGTATCCTACAATGCAGCTCCGAAAAACGGCGTGGGGTGTCCCGGGGGGTGCGTGGGGAGGCCTCGTCAGTAGCGGTCTGTTGTGCGAATAGTCCCAAGGCAGCAGAACGCGCTGAGATGTGGATGGCACCCAGGTGATGTCCAGTAAGTTGTCGCACTGGTTTTGGCATCCTACAATGCTGCTCCGAAAAATGGCGTGGGGCGCCCCGAGGGGGGGGGGGTGGGGGGGGAGGAGTCGGCGTGAACGGGCCTCCCCAGGTGGAGGCTCGTCTGCTGTACTGGGGCGCCCCTTTACCGTTTCAGTTGCCATTCCGCCCGCTTTTGCTACACTGTGCCTCATCCTCCATTCAGCTGTTTATCGCCCGCTCTTGCGGCTACAGCGTCTCGCTCACCATGTAGTTGAGTTGCGCCCACTCTTGCGGTGCAGCGATAGGCGGCTGCCACAGGACTCTTAAAATGGCGGACGGCTCTTTGGATTTGGGCCTGGTCCACTAAAATGGCCCTGGGACACCTTGGAACTCGGACGTCCCCTGAGCCTTGAAGATTTTACAAAAGTATTGGGGGCTCCCGACTCCTGCAGGCTTCCGGTGGGGAGCGGCTGCCATGATTGCTCGCGGAATGACCACGACGGAGCCACGAGATGGTGGTGCTCTCAGGCTGACGCCAGCTTCAGTCTGAAACATCTAGAAACAAGGTGGGGCTTTCATCGTTTGGGAAAAAAAAATGTTTTAATCCAATGAAAAGTGTTATTCTTAGGTCATATGATCAAGCCTTCCATCATTAGGAAACCAAAAGTAAAATGAACCAATGAAAAGTTTTATAAAGAAGTCACATGACCTGTTATGCTTACGTTACGCGCTGCTATAAAAAGCGTAGAAAATCCGTTGGCACGTGAGGCGGCGTCAGTAGCGGACCTATGTGCGAATAGGCCGAAGGCAGCACAACGCGCCAAGATCCGGATGGCACCGAGGTGGTGTCCAGCAAGTTGCCGCACTGGTGTGGCCATCCTACAATGCTGCGCCGAAAGTCGGCGTGGGGCGCCCCGTTGGCCTGTGAGGTCGCGTCAGTCAGTGGGGGCTGTTTGAGAAAGCAATGTGATGCTGTGCGTCGCCCCCAAGATGGAGGCTCCTCGGCTGCAGTGGGGCGCCCCATGGTGTTTCACTCGCTATCCAGCTGAGTTGCGTCCGCACTTGCGGCTACAGTAGGCCGAAGAAAGCACAACGCGCCGAGATCTGGATGGCACCGAGGTGGTGTCTAGCAAGTTGCCGCACTGGTGTGGCCATCCTACAATGCTGCGCCGAAAGTCGGCGTGGGGTGTCCCGTTGGCCTATGAGGTGGTGTCAGTAGCGGACCGATGTGTGAATAGGTCGGAACCAGCACAAGGCGCCAAGATCCGGATGGCACGGAGGTGGTGTCATAGTTGAGAGTTCTGAGCAGCGCTTGTAACACTGTCTGAAGCTTATTTGCACCTGCTGCAGCTTCACTATTGCCCTGGTGTGGCCAAAGATCGCCCATGACATAGGCGGCCGGCTTCCATGGTCCGGCGGAACTTTTTTCCTTTTCCTTTCTGCATCTTGTCCCACAATCCATTTGACCTTTAGACACGACCAGGTCCCTGAATGTGTGCAGGGGGACGCTATTGATTGAATCAAAATGGCGGCTTCACACAAAGCTGACTCAAGCGTTGCTGGTGATGCTATACAGACAAAAAATGGTTTTCAGTTTGTACATTCTTCAGGATTTTTCCATCCAAGTCTGCTTGAGAGTTTGTAGAACAATGGCTTTAGATCTTGCCCTCCCCTCTTTTGACTGTTGGTTCTCGTTGCCTATCTCTTCTGTTGTCATTTAACTGAACCTTTTTTGACTGCCGAAAGGGGTTCTGGTCCGACCGCTGGTTGGTGGAGACATTTTGACTATATCCTGGACCTGCCCGGCCTCGCCCAAAATGGCGCCGGTATAAATGGGACTCGTAACTCCTTGTTGTGCACTGGTTGCACAACCTTGATATCACGAGATACGTATGCAGTTTTGAAGCACATGGCGGGCGGGAACGAGAATTGATTGAATATTTCGACATCCCTATTGATATTAAGTTCTGATGTGTTATTGATTACTGTACTCTTGAAAGTTCGAATTAACGTCACCCATGGTACTTGCCCGCAAATGTATATCTAGATAATTTTATTGTAAGTGGCCCTGTCGTATTTTAATTACAAAATGTACGTCCACCGATTCCGCAACTGTTAGACACCTTAGTTCTTGCAACCTAATGGCCCGCTCGTTGCGTTCCTCTACAGTGTAAATGTCTCCTCATCATATACGATTCCAGTTTGCTCCGTGGCCGGCCCACGTGGTTATAGGCCCGTATTTGTATACTGACATTTTCACAATAAAGGTTTTTAAAACAAAACATGGTAGTAGTATTTACATTGGTAAAGTTTTTAATTTTAGTCACTGTTTTCGAATCAGTAAAAGGCAAGTGAAATAAAGCAGTCCAATTACATGACGGATAAAAGGTATAATGCGTCCATTGCAGGGGCCTGTGTTCGACCTCATGGTCACAGGTTCAAATCCCGGCAGGTCCACTCAGCCTTTCATCCAACTGAGGTCGATAAAATGAGTACCATTGAGTTGGGTAACAATAAACATCTGTTATTCAGCGCCAAGAGACCTCTGGGTGAACGTGCGCTTTACAAATACACATGTTATGTTATGTTATGTTATAATACGCAGGAACGCAGTAAAGATAAATGGTCAAGGGCTGTTGTGTTTTTTACTCCTGCAACATAAAGTGATCGATAAGAATCTGATATTCAGGCGTATCGGCGACTAAGACAGCAGGCCGAGCATCTTTTGCTCAACGGCTCCGTCATGGGACGAAGAAACGCCCTTTTTCTAGAAAAAGGAATATATTTTACTTGCAGGACAGTTGTAAATTTTCCGGGAAAATGCATTAGCCTGGAACATTATAACATATATGTTTAAGAAAAAATTATGTTCGAAAGCAATAAAAAGCGTAATTTTTAGGTCATATGACCAAGCCTTTCATCATTAGAATAACAAAAGTAAAATGAACCAATGAAAAGTTTTATTAACAAGTCACATGACCTGTTATGCTTACGTTACGCGCTGCGCGCCGCGCCCCGGATCCCTTCCGGGAAGCTGCGCTTCGCGCAATGGAGTACTTCCGGTTGCGCTAACGCGGCGTGTCATATAACGCATTACGCGACAACGTAGGTCCAGAATATAGTCAAAATGTCTCCACCAACCAGCGGTCGGAACACAACCCCTTTCAGCAGTCTAAAAAGTTCTGTTAAATGACAACAGAAGGGACAGGCAACAAGAACCATCAGTCAAAGAGGGGAGGGCAAGTTCTTCCCTACCGGGTCACGTTGGGGCGCTACCGGAACTGATCGAATTGGTAGTCTACAGTGTTTCTGGATGTTTCAGACTGAAGCTGAAGCTTAGCATGAGAGCACCTCCATCTCGTATCTCAGTCGTGGCCATTTCACGAGCAATCATGGCAGCCGCTCCCCACTAGAAGCCTGCGGGAGTCGGGGGCCCCCAAGACTTTTGTAGAATCTTCAAGGCTCAGTGGACGCTTTCGAGAATGGGGCCCAAGCCCTAGCAGACAAGCGTCCGAGTTCCAAGGTGTCCCATGGCCATTTTAGTGGACCACGCCCAAATCTGAAGAGGCGGCCGCCATTTTGAGAGTCCTGTGGCAGCCGCCTATAGCTGCATCGCAAGAGCGGGAGCAACTCAACTACATGGTGAGCGAGACGCTGTAGTCGCAAGAGCGGGCGGTAAACAGCTGAATGGCGGAAGAGGCACAGTGTAGCAAAAGCGGGCGGAATGGCAACTGAAACGGTAAAGGGGCGCCCCACTACAGCGTGTCTTCAGGTCAAACGGATTGTGGGATAAGGTCCAGAATGGAAGAGTCATCAAAAGGCAAAAAGTTCCGCCGGACCCCGGGAGCCGGCCGCCTATGTCGGGGGCGATCTTAGGCCACGCCAGGGCAACACGACTTGGGGAGGGGGCAGAAGTCAAGCGCACCCTCCCAGTCCGTGCCACCACACCGTATGTTGAAAATCTGAAGCCATCGTTCTACAAACTCTCAACCAGCCTTGGATGAAAAATCTTGAAGAATGTACAAACTGAAAACCAGTTTTTGTTTGCATAGCATCAGCAGCAACGCTTGCTATCAGAGTGCATGAGTTTCATGCTCGATCGATTGAGCTAGCCGGATCAGGCAACAAAAAGTATAAAATAGTTATGTAAATAGTTATTTAATAAAATGTTTTACCCTGTTACTTTGCTGGTGTGTTGTATATATTTATAATATTTGCATGTATGCACAGAGTCACACACCTCCCAGCCACCCCCACACACACACTCACTCTCCCATACAAATACTTGGACAACCAATCAATAACCCATACAGTTACTCATATAGCTACTGATCAACACATGCAGCAGTTTGTAGAACAACAGATATAATGATGCACAAATTAAGACAGTTTAGTCACTAACCCATGCACTCAGTGAGACACATTTAATCACTCTCTCATACAGTCAGTCATGCACCTACTAAATCCTTCATCCAGACACTTATAAATCGACTCATTCTTCAAAATGTAAGACATATTTTAACTTTACAGAAACAGACAGTCACTGGATGTTGTCATCAGTGATGTCATCAGGGATGTCATTTGAGATGTCATCAGTGATGTCATCAGTGATGTTACTGACCATGTCATGAATGATGTAATATGTGACATCATCAGCAGTGGATTGCGGGTGCGCGATATATAGTTAGCGCAACTAACTATATATGCGAATTTCAATGGTTTTATGCGAGTAAAATAAGGTTTTGTAAATGCTAATCCCTAACTATATATGGTCTATAACCTATGGTTTTTTCAGTGAATATATATATATATGTATATGTATATGTATATGATATATATATCAAACAATGTTCCTCCTCTGGAGCCGCCTGGGGTATCCCGCTGGCGGACGGGACGCATTCGGTGTCTTTGTATGCCGATGACCTGCTGCTATATATTAGGGACCTCACCTGCATACCCGCGACACTCACGGACATCTTTCGGGTGTTCGGGGATATATCGGGGCTCCATGTCAACTGGTCGAAGTCGAGTGTCTATGCGTTCAGTGAAGACATGCCGCAATGTGAGGTACGGATGATGGGTGAGGCGCTTCAGTGGCACCCGACGGTCTTCCGGTACCTGGGGATCCTCATTTATCGGGACCCAGTTGACTTACTGGAGGGCAACCTCGTAAGAGCCATCTCCTCGCTGACAGCCCAGGTCACGTTCTGGAACTCCCTCCCACTGAATGTGCCGACCCGCGTAGCATTATCGAAGATGATAATGCTCCCCAGGCTCCTATACTTTTATGCCAACCTGCCGGTATATGTGCTGACCCACATATTCAAGGGATTGGAAGCCTTAACCAGGCGCTTAATTTGGAATAAGGGGCGCCCCCGGGTGGCGCTGAGGACCCTTTATGCGGCCACGGAGGCTGGAGGTCTGGCGGTTCCTAATCAAGAGCTTTATTACCTGGCGGCCCAGCTTCAGTGGGTTGCCTATTGGCTTAGCGGCAGGAACCTGAATGACACTGCCACTGCGGTCACGACTCTGACCCAGTCCAAGGTTCTCACGCTCTTTCACCCCCTAACGCGGGGCCGCCCCAGACCAGATCAACCGAACGGTTGCAAGACAGTGCTTTGTGCAAGGCCTCAAACTCACTAAAGACACAGTGCCATATGCCCCGAACCTGCCGCTGCTGGGGACCCCCTGGTGGGGGTGGCGTGATGTCTCATTCCGCGCTGCGCAGTTGGACCGGAACGGATCTGGACAGTCTGGGTGACCTATATGGAGAAGGGGAGTTACTGTCCTTTGCGGCTCTGACCACCAGTACTGAGCTACCCGCGGGACAGTTCCTGGCACATGCTAAGCTTCTCCGTGTGCTGTCCAAGGCGTGGAGGGATTTGTCTCAGGAGCCGAACACACATGTGCTGATACAGTACCTACACATGATGGGTGATGGTTCTCATCTGGTGCACTGGCTGGCACAGGCTTTACGCCATCATATGCAATTCTCCTCCCAGCGACTGAGGGATAAGTGGACGGCAGACCGGGGCAGTGCATGGTCGGACAAACAATGGGCCATGATACTGGCTGGAGCAGGGAACGTTCCTCGGAATGTACGATTTAAGATCATCCAGTATTTCATAATACACCAAGCATACTTGTCTCCGGACAAACTGAATCGCTACTTCGGCCTCACCTCTTCGGCGTGCCCCAGATGCAGACTCCTAAATGCGGACTTATTACACGCACTCTGGAGTTGCTCTCGCCTTGGCGCATACTGGTCGGCGGTTACTGCCATATTGACAACGGCCACGGGCGGCACCCTTCCCAAAACGTGGGAGGCATGCCTGCTGGGGCTCTATAAGAGGTCCAAACAGACCAAATTACAGGCACGGTTCTGGGACCTGGGGCTCATAACAGCTAAGCGGGTCATTACGAAGCGCTGGAAAAATAGTGCCCCCTCGAGGCCGGTAGACTGGTGTCACTCATTTGCTAACTGGGCTAGCGCGGAGAGCGTGGCACTACACAGGGAGGAGACGGCGGGGCTCCGCATGTACCCAATTGCCCAAGAGTGGGACACTACTCTGACAGCATACCATCAGGCCTGCCTCCAGTCAGGCGTCGCATCAATGTTTAGACGTGGTGGGGTGATAGCCCGGTACCTTCACATCCTGGAGCCTGCCCCTTTCCCCTCCCCCCCCACCTCGTCCCCCCCCCGGTCATCGGGGCTGTGCTCCACCGAACCTGTCTGCTGCTTTCCCCCCCCCTGCTGCCACATTGCTACAGCAACCCTCAATACACAACTATTCCCGCCCCCTACTGGCCACATCCGATGTTCCCCAGAATGTTAGCGATACTGACTCACTGCTGTACATGCGAACACTAGTCTTATAGTTGTTGATGTGTTTTTCCCTCCCCTTTCTTTCCTTTTCTGTTTGCGGTTGGCGATGTTTCTGCTGTGATCATGATTTCTGCTTTTGCTTTTTTTAGTTCTATGTAAGTAAGTAAGTAAGTAAAAATTCTTTATTGTGTAGTTAATAAAAACCATTACAATATGAGATGCAACATTGATTTAAGATGGATCGGGGAAAGCACTTGCCAATAAAACAATAAAACGAAATTTTTAAAAGGTAAACTTAATATTGGTACTGGTATAAAAAAAATTGTAAGTGCTAATTCAAATTTCTATGTAGTACAGGTTAAAAAGTTCAGAAAGATCAAATTTGTAGTAGGTCTTGACACAATTTCTGTTTTTTTTCAAAATTGATAACAAATTTAATTGTTCGACAGATAAATTGAGGGTCCGCTGAGTCCAACACTTGGACTATGGCTGAGCGGCATGTGCGGATTCCCAGTTTATTGAATTTTGCCTTGAGCAGGTTCACTGTCTAGTTGCGGGCAAATGCAGATCAGATGAATGAGGTCTTGTACCGCAGCGCCACATAAGTTACACTCCTTTGAGCCTAGTGTCCTCCAGCCCGGTTGGTCAGCATTTGTTGGCAAATTACCCATTCGTAGGGTTAGGTATTTGGGATTTCAAATGTGAGGAAAAGGCTAGCCCTAGATAGGGTGCCGGGGCCAGCTTCTTGTATGATTGGATTATAGTTCTATGTAATTATGTACTGCCATGATCACATGACTGTGGCCCCGCACCCCGCAATGTATTGCGGGAAGTGGCTCTGTCCAATGCACCATCTGTACTGCCCAGGGAGCACAGTCCGGAACAACTGCTATTGACCATCATGGACACTTTTGCCCTCCTGCAGTGGCATACGCTGCAGGTACAACATCCTAATGTTATTCTAGATACCGTTAACTGTGGACTAATGCGTCTTCCCTGGCTACTATTTACTTTCACTTGTACGCATCCGAAATGCCGGATACGTTGCCGATTACGAAATGATTGCTGTTTATATGACATTGTATGATTGATTGGCTTAATGTACAATTTACTTTGTGAAATTAAATAAAATCTGAGGCCATGGGTCTCAAAAAAAACAAAAACATCAAACAATGTTCCTGTTCGTCAGTGCACGACGAAAAGAGATCAGGTGCAGACCTCACATTCACCGTCCGCGCTCGCAGCAATCAGAGCACAAAGATGTAAATCCTCAGATAGGTAGCAGAGTGATACATTTATTTACAAACAAATAAAAGGATTGATGTCCATCCAAGACGCGTTTCGCTCCACAAGGGAGCTTGGTCACATGATGCGCGCCGGAAAACATTGCCAATATATAGTAAACATAGAGATAGGAAAAAAGTGTTGTACACACCCATAACGTGAGTAAAATAAAAATAAATGACGGACTTTGCAAGGACATCTGTTTGCAACAGAAACAGCATAGTGCTGGTTAAAGATAGAAAACATCATTGAATTGAATCTGGCCAATTGCAGTGGATGGAACCTCAAAAAAATATGTGTAATTACCAATATATTGTCAAGACAGGTGTCAAAAACAAATAAACGGGAGAATAATCAAAGATATCCACATGAATGGCAACAGTTACATGAAAAGGGTACAAAAAATATATAATACATCCTAATAATGACGTAAATATGTAAGTACAACTCAGCTTCATAAACTGATTAAAAATCACGAAAAATGTCATAATTAGTAAACCATTATTAAATGCGTTTAGCGATTAATTCTACAGATTACAATGATTACTATATACACCAATGGGGCTATTCATATTGCAAGGCCATAAAAAGAAAAAGCTTTCACGATTGTCCATGATGTCGACTTTGTCCGTATAAAGTGCAAACGTGCTATAAAAATTGGCACAATTATACATGGTACAAACATTGTGTAATAATAAAAAATAATGCAAATATTCACAGCTATTAAGGCAGTTTGAGAGCAGACTTAAATCAAATGGTCATATAGTTAAATCTACAGATTAGAATACAGACTGAATATTTTTTCTCACTAATTCATACTGAACAGAAAAATGCATGTAATGTGGCAATTAGTCCTCTTTCATTCAGAATAAACACATAAATAAATGCATTGTTCTCCAATTGATCAGATAATTAGACAAACTCGCCTTGCAGAGCAGACAGAATTCCTTGCAAACCCAGCCTATGTTCATTCAATCGATGGTTAAATGATTGAATAAGTTTCTTTATGGCTGTAAGGCTTGGATTTGAATATGAAAGATGCAACAAGATAAATAGGGTTCTCTACTAGATGGTCAAAGGAGTTATGTAAATATTCCGTTAAATGTAATCCATTGGGAGCCCTGGTATCTAAAGATAAAATAAAGTGTGATTCTTTCTGTCTTTACAGTTTCTCACGACCCCACCTCGTCGGGGCTGAGGAACAGAACATAAGACAGTGTATTCCATGTCTTTTAGTTGATTGTTATGCACTGACCTGAAACGTCTCGCCACAGGGTAATTGCTATCAAAGTTGACAATAGCCCTTATGTGCTGCAAAATTCGTTTATGCACAGGGAGTTTAGTGCTCCCTATGTATTCAAGATTGCAGGTAGATTTCAGTTTGTACACCACAAACTCAGACCTGCAAGTTAAATATTCTTGAATTGGAATTTTAACCTCACTAAAAACTGTAACATAGTGGGTACTGTTTCTTGCAAAGGTGCAAGCACGGCAAGATGTGCATTTAAAGAATCCCATTTTACTAAGCCAGGACTTTTTAGGGAGAACCTCAGGCATGAGTCTATCTAGGGCATCACGCATAGACGGTGCCCGTCTGAATGTTATGTCTGGTAAGCTGGGCATAATTGGGCCCAGAATGATATCAGTGAAGATGATAGGCCACTCCGCACAGATGATACGGCGGATTTTCCTTTCTTGAGCATAGAAAGTGGTGATTAGTCTAACTGAGCATTCAGTAGTGTTAGGAGTAGGATCTTTGGAAGCAAGTAGAGATCCACGATCACGTGACTTGGCCTTAATTAGGGCCTGATCCAGAATTCTTTGGGAATAACCTCTATTAAGAAAACGTTGTACTGATTCTGTTTAACAGGCATCCAACGAGGCCCTATCGCTACGAATCCGACAAATTCGGCTGAATTCCCCATAGGGAATACTATTAATTGTGTGCATAGGATGGGCACCCCGGGCGTGAAGAATCGAATTGCCCACTGTGGATTTACGATGTAGCCTGGTCTGAAGCTCATCGTTGTCTGTATACATCTGTACATCCAAGAACTCAGCCATTCTGTTATTAATTGTGGCACTGAATTTCAAATTGAGTTCATTAGTGTTGATGTCATTTATAAATGTTAATGCATCTTCGGAGGATCCTCTCCAGATTATAAAGATATCATCAATGTAACGCCAACAATGGGCGATATTATGTTGCCAGTGTTGGTGTGTGACACTGAGCACGCGCTCTTCCCACCAGCCAACATGCAAACATGAATAGTTGGGGGAGAAGCACAAACCCATTGCCACACCACGTAGCTGCTGGTAAATGCTGGTAAATGTTGCCCTGAAACCTGAAAAAATTCGAAGTGAGGCAGATCTTAATCATCTCAGTTAGCATCTCATTGTGACCACGAAAACACACATCACGCTTGCTCAGGTAGTATTTAGTGGCATTGATACCATGCTGATGGTTGATGTAAGTATAAAGGGATTCAATGTCCATCACCAAAAATAAATAATCAGCACACCACTTAACATTCTTGATTTTAACTATAAAATCAGTTTTATCTTTCAGATAGGATGGTAAATCTGTCATATGTGGTTGGAGATAAAAATCTACATATTTACAGATGTTCTCATTCATACTGCCTATTGCAGAAATGATTGGGCGGCCGGGGACAGGTGTAATCTGTTTGTGGACTTTAGGGAGGAAATACAACATTGGAGTAATTGAATGTTTGACATTTAAAAACTTGGATTCATCTTTAGTAATTAAGCCCATTCTTTGCCAATTCGAGATCTTTTTACATGTAATTTCGTTGTTTTTATACATTACAAATTGTGTTGACAAGGCATAACAAGATGAGTCAGACAAATGTCTTTCGGCTTCTATTACATAGTCAGACCGTGACCACAATACTGTGTTTCTTCCTTTATCAGAGTTCTTTATTATCACGTCATGATTACTCTGCAGTTTTTTCACCAGCTGATGGTATTGGCTATTGTTGTAGTTAACTTGTTTGGTGTTATTCATACCTTTTCTATTCAATTCTTTGAGTTCTACAATCACCCTGTCGCTAAAAACATCCACAGCATCCCTGGCCATAAGTGGAAGAAAAGTAGACTTGGGACAGAAAGGATTGGAAGCAGGTTTATTGACATTCATAATTTGGCTGACAGTAGGAGCAGATTGTGAGTCATCATCATATACCAGATCATAAAAATTCTGCAAACCACTGATATCCTGCACTCGCAAAGATGAACTGGTATCTTCAACTACAGTATCGCTAGAAATGTTCGTGCGTGTAGAATTTAGTTGGAAATATTTAATCCGTTTGATTTTCCGGATAAATTTAAAACATCAATACGAGTTTGGTTGTAGGAGAACCTGTTATTTGGACAGTAAGATAACCCAAGTGATAACAACTGTTCCTCTGTTTTTGACAAAACTATATCAGTCAAATTCACCACTGTGTTTTCCAGTTCTTTTTTGCCTTGCCTTGCGTAGTATTTCTGTTTGTGTTTGCGTTTCCTTGAGCGCCTTCATTGGCTGCTTGATTTCCTTGCTTAACTGAGGTTTGCGGGGGCGAAGGAAGTATCGCCGGTCCTCGCTGACAAAATTCAGTTCCTCAACCAGTGAAAAATGATCAAGACCGGCTAGGCCTGGTGGTAATCTGCCCTGCCTACTGTCATCAGAATCACTATTCGATGTTAGTGAATTAAGGGATAAAGCATCATTATCATCTGAAATAGAGGAAACTCCACTGGGCCCTGCTACTTGAGTTGGAATTTGTTTTCTGTTGTTAGTTAATGCCTTGCATTTGTAATTGTCATATTTACGGGCAAAAGTAAAGATTTTGCCCGTGGCATAATCATTTTTATCCCATGCAAATTTTGATATTTTGCGTTCAATTATAGTTTCCTCCAATTTCTTGAAACGTGTCTCAATTTCAGCTTTACTTTTTCTGATTAAATCAGTCTCCCCAGTTGCTTCCAAGAGACTATTGACACGGTTCTTTCCACTAGCAGTGCATCACGGTCAGACTCCTCGTACTTGATCAGAATATGTATCATATTCATGGAGCTTTTAAGGTTATTTTCCGTCCATTTCTGCAACATCTGTGGATTAGGATTTTCATATGTGGGTACTATTAAAACCTGCAAACCGCGCGGCACTCTATTGACATACCGGTATTTCTCTAGCGATTTCTTTTGCCACCACTTTGATAACTCGCTGCGCAGCAGCTTCTCCAGAGTCCTGATCAAAGATTTGGCATCATTATTAATGTTAGTAGTTCTTACATTGGTCTGTTCAGGTGTAGTGATTAGCAGGATCTCAAACAGCGCCTCAGCTGTAGTCTCGCGGTTCCGGAGCGCGTCACTGGATATCATTGTGTAAAAAGTAGTCTCTACGGCATTCAAAAGATATACTGCCGACACTCTTCTCAATATTAATTGTCTCTTTGCCACAAGTAGTGCTTGGAGGTGATTCCTGCAACCCGCTGATGTCGAATAAGTGAAAAACATACACGCCCAATGGAAGTGTCTTACCGGAATTGGTGCCGGGCTGCCCGTCAGTCAGCCGACCAACCTGCCCATCAGCAACCACGCCGTCCGACCAAACTCCAAAGGTGGGCAACAAAGAACTCCTTATTCCAGCGGGGGCACAGCAAAAAGCAAGACTCTTCCTAGTTGAAGTCACATGCGTAAAATGCAGGCAGCTGCGCCAACGCTGTGCCTCAATTCACGGGAGGGTCCACAAACCGGAAGCAGCAGATCCCGGTAGACGAATCAAACAATGTTCCTGTTCGTCAGTGCACGACGAAAAGAGATCAGGTGCAGACCTCACATTCATCGTCCGCGATCGCAGCAATCAAAGCACAAAGATGTAAATCCTGAGATAGGTAGCAGAGTGATAAATTTATTTACAAACAAATAAAAGGACTGATGTCCATCCAAGACGCGTTTCGCTCCACAAGGGAGCTTGGTCACATGATGCGCGCCGGAAAACATTGCCAATATAAAGTAAACATAGAGATAGGAAAAAAGTGTTGTACACACCCATAACGTGAGTAAAATAAAAATAAATTACGGACTTTGCAAGGACATCTGTTTGTAACAAACACAGCATAGTGCTGGTTAAAGATGGAAAACATCATTTAATTCAATCTGGCCAATTGCAGTGGATGGAACCTCAAAAAAATATGTGTAATTACCAATATATTATATATATATATATATATATATATATATATATATATATATATATATATATATATATATATATATATATATATAATAGCTCCAGAAACACCAAACACACGAGTCACTCTGAAAGCGGGTGCCAGTAAGGCGATGGTGTTCGCGTTCACAAATGCAAGCTCCAAATTCCTCAGTAATACCCAGCCGGGTTTGAAGGAAAACCAGCACTCACAAGAGCAGCAGCAGTGATTTCAGCAGAAAAGTTTTATTTTTAGAACAAACGCGTTTCGGGAATGGAATCCCTTCGTCAGTGTTAACATCGGAAAGCATTGTGCGGCACCATTATCTATGTTTGCAAAGATTATTGACACAAACAACGGACTTAGGCAGTCACACGTAAAATGCACGCCATCTTGAAATGTTTTAATACTTCACATATGACCATAGCGAGATATTTCGTTCTTACATCTGTATATGAGTCATTGCAGGCAAACCGCCTTTATCTTAAACATAATGCACCTTAAGGCAACAATTATCATGAAACGGTTACTTAATAAATAATTTCGCCATGAATCGGCTACCCATAACTTCATTCTTCCAAAGATCATGTCCCGACTATTTAGTGGGCACAATTAACTACAGAGCATGTATCTGAGAAATAGTAGCATTGTGAAACACAATGCTATTTCTATGCGAATATCGCATTATTGAAATGCTATATTAAGGAAAATCTAGCCGTGGATCGGCAATTGCAGCCAAACAGATGGCCGCTGAAGTCTCAGATCAATGCTTCGCTATGGTAATAAAATTTACATCTGGGTACATCTTCAATTAAACTCAGTATTTACATCACACTTATGTCTAGTATGTAAAACAGACTATCATATATTCTGAACATATGCCATTCAACCCAAATGAGATGAGAGCTCTTCCCCCATGTTAAGTCCCTTCGGTGCCCTTGTCTCTAGATCTATGATGAATCGGGATTCTAGTTTCCTCAGTGTCTGCAATCTATTGCCTCCTCTAGGGTTTTCAACAACTTGATCTAAGCAGAAATATCTAAGGAGATTTCTGTCACTATTGTGCTTAATTGCAAAGTGCCGGGCTACCGGGTATGTGAAATCTTTATTCGCAATAGCCCGCATGTGCTCCAGCACTGGAAGTTTGACAGGATTGATGGTACTTCCAACATATCTAGAGGGACAGGGACACACCAAGCAATAAACTGTGTGATCTGTATGGCAGGACATGAATTTTGTGATTTTCTTCCCACCTTTGCAGCCTGTGACTTCATGCGTCAAAGTTCTTTTACTGGCAGAGCAGGCTTTACATTTTCCGCAAGGGAAAAAACCTTTTACATCCTTTAAGGTCCCTAATTGTTTCTCCTGTGGTTGTAGATAACTTTGAACCATCTCATCACGCAGTGATCGTGCCTTCCTGAAGGTTATTAGTGGCATATCAGATATATCGGACCCCACAATTGGGTCGGATCTGAGAATGTGCCAATGCCTAGATAAAATAGATCTTTATTTAAAAGAGTCCGCAGAAAAAGGTGTAATCATGCGGAATTTCACTTCTTCAGTGGAGCCACTCTTTTTATCTTCAAAAAGGGTACTGCAAGGTATCTTTCTAACTTTATTCAAGGCATCTTGAAGGAGGTTCCAGTTATACCCTCTGTTACGGAATCTCTCTATACTGTCAGTGGCTGCTACTTCAAAATCCTCATTTTGTGTACAATTGCGCTTGAGTCGTAAGAACTCTCCGTAAGGAATGTTACTGATGAGTTTACGGGGATGGCCGCTTGAAGCGTGTAAAACGCTATTGCCGGCAGTCGGCTTACGATAAAGTTGGGTGCAAATGTGTCCATTTTTTACGTTCACTTGAAGGTCAAGGTAATTGACCCTTTCTTTATTTACTTCCCCTGTGAACTTAAGGTTGCACTGATTATCATTCAGCACTTTTATGTACTGGTTGGCCTCATCAATGGACCCATCCCACACCAGGAACAGGTCATCGATATACCTGCTCCATACCACCACCTTGTTATTCCAAGTGGCGTTCCTGGGGGCCCAGGCTACCTACTCCTCCCACCAGCCTACGAATAAATTTGCATAGCTGGGGGCGAAGCAGGAGCCCATCGCCGTACCAGAGCGCTGTCGATATAAGGTATCCTGAAAAAGAAAGATATTATTGTATAAACAGAATCTTATAAGTTCCAATAACATCTTACTGTGGGTGGCAAATTTCAATTCTCTTTTGTTCAGGAAAAATTCGACAGCTGAAAGACCTTGCTCATGGTCTATGCAGGTATAGGGGCTTGTTATGTCCAAAGTGATTAGTACATATGAGGATTGCCAGACAAGAGGTTCCACTTTTTTATAAAGTCTGTAGTATCCCTGATGTTGGATTTCAGAGATAATACAAAGCTGAATAGAAAATGGTCCAAAAATTTCGAGAGATTCTCTGTGAGGCCTCCCATTGAAGAAATGATGGGTCTGCCAGGGGGGGCATCAATGTTCTTATGTACCTTGGGCAGATGGTAAAAACAAGGTAAAGTAGGGTTCATCGTTTTTAGAAAAAGATATTCATCAAGATCAATCATCTGTCTGTCGTGCCATTTCTTGAGCAAAGTATGTAATTCTTCAATACTCGCCCAATAATCCTTTTTCGTAATGGCAGCGTAGCATGATGTATCTTGGAGCTGACGCATGGCTTCTGCAACATATTGTGGCATGGACATAATAACTATGTTACCTCCTTTGTCGGAGGGTTTACATACAATCGTTTTGTCCTCCATCAAATCCTTGACCGCCACCTGTTGTTCCTTAGTGATATTAAAATGCTTCTTCCGGTAATTGGATTCAGTCCTCATAGTCATCACGTCCCTGGTGACTACATCCGAAAAGATGTCGATGGCATCCACAGCAGTTTGGGGGACCAATCTGGAGGCAAGTTTGAAATCACTTTTAGGTGCTTCTTGGTCAATATTAACATTAGCCAGTCTTTGTGTTAAGGAGTTACTTGTTATATTAAGTTCCATGTCGCCTTCTCGTCTTAAATTTTGTAAAACCTCACAAGCTGTGAGGTCATTTACGCATAAGAGATCAGTGTCTTTTTTGTTGTTTCTTAAGTGTTTTGCTTCCTTGACAGTTGGTTTAGTCTTGAAGAACTTATGAAATTTGACTTTCCGAATGAACTTATACAGATCAATTTGTGTCTGTGTATATTCCATGTTTCCATTCGGACAAAAAGTGAGTCCTAGCTTCAAAACAGACTCCTCCGTTGATGTTAGTTGTCTTTGCGACAGATTCACAATGGTTAGCTGATCTGAGGCATTCACCATCTGCCTCTCCTTTGGCTTCTGGTTACCCTTGAGGTTGTTCTTGTTTGTCCTCTGCCTCTTCCCTTTCCAGCCGCCCCTTCTGGTTTGTCTGCCTCTTCTGGGGACTCGTCGTGATCAAGGGAGCTTGACTCCCGAAACGCGTTGATGGCATTGCTTAAATAAATAAGCTTATAAAACTATGCTCGTGAGTGCCTGGATGTTTTCGGCGGAAGACTAATGGGACTGGAATCTCATCTTTAATATATATATATATATATATACTAGCAGCCCGTCCCGACATTGTCCGGGTATGAATTGCTGCCGGCCAGTAGTATATTGTTTTGTAGGATTTTGTTTTGATAGCATTTCCTATCTGTGACAGGCCTGTGAGATGCTCCGATTCACAGTGAACTGCTGATGCACTTAAGAGTGCGCGTTCAGTAGTGTGGGAACTCGAATTTCCCTACTTTATTTTTCCTTGCAATATTATATAGCGCAAACTTGACAACATGGCATGGGCACAATTTACATTACAGAACAACACATTCATTTGTGGTAGGCACAGGGAGACAAAGCGATTTGCCTGGAATCACAGGATATTGAGCTGATGGCGAAATTCGAACGCAGCTCCCCAGCTCTAAAGTTCGCAATTCTAGAACTTGTGGCGGGAGGTGTGTCTAAAAGTGTATGTCGGTGCTGGCCATCAATGAGAGAGACCTGTGCATTTTTCAAATGGGTGGTGAGAAAATATGAGTATGTTGCTGGAGATGTGGGCCGCCGTGCCACCAATGTAGTTACCGGGGGAGGGTAAACACCCATTATTCCGCAACTTTCTTTCCGCATACCATCCCTCCGCATACTTTCATTACGTAAGTACCATGACTCCGCAATGCCATTATAACGCATGGCATTACATTTTATATGCTTTTACCACGCATACATTTACACCGAAATTCGTTGTAAATGCATGAATGGTAAAAGCATGTTTTTTTTAATGTTTGGATAAGGTAAGTATGGGTATAGGGGTAAATGTTTTGGGGTACTGAGGTATATGTTTTGGGATGTTTGGGTATTTTAAGGGTTCAGATATAGTTTTGGGTTATGGGGTACAGGGGTAGTTTTAGGGTTCAGCGATATGTATGGGTTTTGGGGTACAGGGGTATTTTTAGGGTTCAGGGCTAGGTTTGGGTTTTGGGGTATAGATGTATTTTTAGGGTTCAGGGGTAGGTTTGGGTTTTGAGGTACAGAGGAATTTTAAGGGTTCAGGGCTAGGTTTGGGTTTTGGGGTACAGGGGTATTTTTAGGGTTTACGGCTAGGTTTGGGTTTTGGGGTACAGGGTTATTTTTAGGGTTCAGGGGTAGGTTTGGGTTTTGAGGTACAGGGGTATTTTAAGGTTCAGGGGTATGTTTGGGTTTTGGGGTACAGGGTTATTTTTAGGGTTCAGGGGTAGGTTTGGGTTTTGAGGTACAGGGGTCTTTATAGGGTTCAGGGGTAGGTTTGGGTTTTGAGGTACAGGGGTATTTTAAGGGTTCAGGGCTAGGTTTGGGTTTTGGGGTACAGGGGTATTTTTAGGGTTCAAGGCTAGGTTTGGGTTTTGAGGTACAGGGGTATTTTAGGGTTCAGGGCTAGGTTTGGGTTTTTGGGTACATGGGTATTTTTAGGGTTTAGGGATAGGTTTGAGTTTTGGGGTACAGAGTATATTTATAGGGTTAAGATGGGTTAGTGTTTAAGGGTGTTGGGCTATTTTAAGGAGTAAGTGTGGGTTATGATTATGGGGTGCAGGGGTATTTAAAGGGAGAGGGGTGGGATTAGTTTTTAGGGTGTAAAGGGTAATAAAATAAAATAATAAATAAAAATAATATAAATAATGCAATTTAAAAGAATAAATGTTTTAATTAAATTAAAAAATATATATAAATACACATATATACAAACATATATTTGATGTTTTAATAATGTACTTTTTCAATGTATATGACTTTACCACACATGAATTTGCATTAAAATGGCATGCGTGATAAAGTCATATGCGTTGTAAAAGTTTTAGAAAGGATGTCTTTGTAGAGTAATAGTCCCGCGTTATAAAAATTGCGGAGTGATGGTATGCGGGATGTTGGTTTGCGGAATATCATCACATATTCCCTGGGGAGGGATAGTCCCTTTTTTGCTATTTCCGTGGAGGCGGGCCTTGTGTCCGGATGTACGTGGCGCGAGGCCTGTGCGCAACAGAAGTGGAAAATCTCCAGTGTGCGCTTCAGGCATCATCGGAAGTTAAGGCGAGATTACATTTCCTGCACAATGGCCCCTGTTTACGCTCCTTCCGGCCCTTGGGAATAGCGCCATGCCTGACCTCCATACAGTAAAGCAGGTGCAAGTCACTGGGAGCACGGGCAAGCACACCCGGAGCTGGAATGTACAGAACCTGGGAAGAGAAAACAATGAAATATTGGGCACAGCGCTCGCTTTTTTTTCCGTAATCCCACGTCCGCACACACCCACAGCACACGATATGAGGCATGGCATGAAGGGCGGAACGTACCACATGCCCCCAGCATTTGTCACGCCCCCAGCACACGCCCACAACACAATGCAGACACGCCCACAAGGGACTACTTTGCTGGCACGGTTCTTTGTGTTGTTTTCATAATTACCGAGTTCTGCAGCCCGCTGCCTTGCACTGACCTCGCGAGGTAGAAGTGGCTGGACGAATTGCAGGAAGAAAGGTATATATATATTGATAATTCCTAAATATAAAGTCCCTGAAACCTGTGGTTTTGTTCAGTGAATTTCTAAGGTTTTTTAAATGCTAATTTCTAACTATGCCTACATAGGTAGGACATGAGCAGAAAGAGGAAGAAAGGCGCAGAAAGAATCAAGAGAAGTGCAGAAAGAGGCAAGAGAAGTGCAGAAAGAGGAAGAAAGGCACAGAAAGAAGCACAAGAAGCACAAGAAGTGCAGCAAGAAGCAACATAGGTGCAGAAAGAGGCCTTCCTTGACTGTACCTTTCCACAGACTCATACAAAGTAGCCTAGTCACTAATCATCCCAAGATGTCTTGAACCTCACTTTTCTCTTGAAGGTTCACTATTCATCAACTGCTCAGAATGTTAGGCCTACCAAATGTAAAACAGCAATCCCAACCATATCACTGTTGTATGTCTCAACATGTTTGTGAAGGTATGCATGCGTGTCTGTGCTTTCACCTAGTGACATGTTACATAAATATAATAGAGAAGGTGTATGTATTTTTTTCTGCTCATAATACAGGGCACATGGGAATTCAATAGTATATTTGAGGGGCTCTATAACACCTACATAAGTAAGACATGTCTGCCTGTGCAACGAACTGACAGAGCAGAACTGAGAAGATTTGACAATCTATAGGAGAAGCTAGCCCATTTTTAAGCTACCATCTTCAAATGCATAACACATGTGAGAATACATGTACAAGTAGACATATACCTCAGTCACGAGAGCACGCACACCTTTAAAATTGACAGCTTGCACTTCCCATTTGAGTACAGAAAGTGATGAGAGAAGTACAGAAAGAGGGAAGAGAAGTATAGAAAAATTAAGACAGGTGCAGAAAGGGTAAGAAGTGTGCAGAAAGAGGCAAGGGAAGTGCAGAAATGAGCAACAGAGATGCAGAAAGAGACAGGAGAAGTGCAGAAAGAGGCAGGCAAGGTGCAGAAAGAGGCAAGAAGGGTGCAGAACAGCAAAAAGGTGCTCAAAGCGGCAACAGAAGTGCAGAAAGAGGCAAGAGAAAAATAGAAAGAGGCAAGAGAGGTGCAGAAAGAGGCAAGAGAGGTATGTAAAGAGGGAAGAGGGGTGCAAAAAGAGGCATGAGGGGTGCAGAAAGAAGCAAGAGTAGTGCAGAAAGAAGCAACAGAGATCTAGAAAGTGGCAAGGAAACTGCAGACAGAGGCAAGAGAGGTACAGAAACATGCAAGAAAGCAGCAGAAAGAAGCAATAGCGGTGCAGAAAGAGGCAAGGGAAGTGTGGAAAGAAGCAACAGAAATGCAGAAAGATGCAAGAGAAGTGCAGAAATTTGCAAGAGAAGTGCCAAAAGAGGCAAGAGAAGTACAGAAACAGGCAATTGAGTTGCAGAAACTAGTAATTGAGGTGCAGAAAGAGGAAAGAGGGGTGCAGGAAGAGGGAAAAGGGGTGCAGAAAGAAGCAAGAGAGATGCAGAAAGAAGCAAGAGAACTGCAGAAAGAACCACAGAGGTACAGAAAGAAGCAAAAGGGGTACATAGAGGCAAGAGAACCACAGAAAGGGGGAGGAAAGGTGCAGAAAGAGGCAAGAGGGTGCAGAAAGAAGCAAGCGAGGTATAGAAAGATGCAAGAAAAGTGCTGAAAGAAGCAACAGAGGTGCGGAAAGAGGCAGGAGGGGTGCAGAAAGAGGCAAGTGAAGTGCAGAAAAAGGCTGGGGAAGTGCAGAAAGAGGTAAGAGAGTAGCAGAAACATGCAACAGAGGTGGAAAAAGAGGGATGAGGGTGCAGAAAGAGGCAAGAGGGGTGCATAAAGAAGCAAAGGAGAAGCAGAAAGAAGGAAAGAAACAAGAGAAGTGCAAAAGAGGCAAGAAGGGTGCAGAAAGAAGAAAGAAGCAGAAAGTACCAAGAGCAGTGCAGAAAGAAGCAAGAGATGTGCAGTAAGAGACAATAGAAGTACAGAAAGAGGCAACATAGGTGCAGAAAGAGGCAAGAGAGCTTCAGAAAAACGAACAGAGGTGCAGAAAGAGGCAAAGGGGTGCAGAAAGAGGCAACATTACTGCAGAAAGAGGCAAGAGAACAACAGAAAGAGGCAAGAGAGGTGCAGAAAGAGACAAGATAGCTGCAGAAAAACGAACTGAGGTGCAGAAAGAAGCAAAATCGGTGCAGAAAGAGGCAACAGCACTGCAGAAAGAGGCAAGAGAACAACAGAAAGAGGCAAGAGAGGTACAGAAAGAGTCAGGAGAGGTGTAGAAAGAGACAAGAGATGTGCAGAAAGGAGCAACAGAAGTGCAGAAAGAGGCAAGAGAATTGCATGAAGAGGCAAGAGAGTGGCAGAAACAGGCAACAGAGGTGCAGAAATAATGAAGAGGGTGCAGAAAGAGGGAAGAGGGGTACAGAAAGAAACAAGAGAGGTGCAGAAAAAAGCAAGAGAAGTGCAGAAAGAAGCAAGTGAGGTGCAGAAATAGGCAAGAGAAGTACAGAAAGAGGCAAGAGAGGTGTAGAAAGAGGGAAGAGGATGCAGAAAGAGGCATGAGAAGCACAGAAAGCAGCGAGAGGTGCAAAAAAAGGCAAGAGAGGTGGTTCAAAAAGAAGGGAGGTGCAGAAAGCAGTAGACATTTGCAGAAAGAGGTAAGAGAAGTGCAGAAAGAGGAAGAAAGGTGCGGAATGAAGCAAGAGAAATACAAAAAGAAGCAAGAGAAATACAGAAAGAGGCAAGAGAGGCGATGAAAAAAGCAAGAGTGGTTTGCGGACCATTACTACCAATTTAACACCCACATTTAGCAATAGGTAACAGGTGACCCATCCAGCTGTGCAAAGGGTGTTCAACCACCCTGTAACACTTGTTACAGAATTTTTGGTAACGTTTGAGCCGTTTGAGTTAGAAACAAGTTTTTTGTGTTCAAATCTGCAGATTATGTTGCAGATGATGGATTATGTGGCAAATGCGGAAAATGTATAATTATGCAAAAATCCCTGCAGCCATAATTCCAGTGGCCCTGCTCATACCTCTGACTAGGTCCAGAAGTGCTCCTCAGTGGTTCCTTCTTTTTTGGTGTCTCATTGAGTTTATAATTTAGCCTCTATGGAAATGAGGAAGACTAAACCTGAGGTTACCACTCCAAAACACAGACTACCATACCAAATAATTACTCTCCATAACACATAGTCCCACTCTACATAATTCCTATACACTAATTACCACATACTTTCTAACCACATAATTTCACAGCACAATTTACCACATAATTCTACTACACACAACATACATCTACTCCACTCCCCAAAAACATTAGTAAAAACGTTTACATTTACAACGCCAATAGCTCTAACTCTTGCAAATGCGAGACCTATTGCTTCTTTAACTAGTACTCGTGTTTGCAGAGTGGTGGAGAAAAGGGGCTCGGACTCCGACCAGCACTCAGGGATTCTGTTGTGTAGGACTTACAGGAGGTACCAAGATGACTTCATAGCCCCGAAGTCCCTCAGAAGTAAAGTGGACTTCATCCCTCAACCAGTAATGTGCCAGGAGGCGTGTTTACCGAGTGGTGGACAAATGGGGGCGTGGCCTCTAAAGACCTTGTGGGAATCCTACTGTGTGGGACTTACTGGAGGAAACAGATGGGGTAGTTGGGTCCCAAGGACTCCTTGGGGGCCATCTAACCATTGAGAAGCATGGCTCAATGGTTAGAGCGGCAGACCCTGATGCAGAGGTCTAGCCCGGGACCAGGGTTCGATTCCCCGCCTCGGCGGGTCTTGGGCTCAAAATTCCACGGACCTGATAATTCTTGCCTCGGTGCCTATATGGAGTACCACTCTGCAACTCTGGGCAATAGCTTGCTTAATCTCCACAATGGCCCCCACAACGCTAAGGATGCCTGGCCTCCACCTTGGGGGTGCCCTGGAGTGGACGCCTCACAGGGAAAGCCAGGATGGGTTCCACAGCGGTATTCGTACAAGCGCCTTGAGACCCTTGCGGGTGAGTAGTGCGCTATACAAGTATCAATTTACATTTTTAACCTCCTATTACCTCCACTAAGTCTCACACAGCAGGATTGTTAAGTTCTGATAACAGGCTACGCCTCCTTTGCCCACCACTCTGCAAAAGCGCTTTCTGGCGCGCTCTTGGTTGGGGAATGAAGTCCCCTTTGCAGCTAGGAGTCCTTAGGGGGTTTAGTAGAGGTAAGAGGTGGGCTAGTTGACCCCTAAGGACCCTCAGTAGCGAAGGGGGCTTCATCACCCAACCTGGAGCGCGGCAGGAGGCATGTTTGCAGAATAGTAGTAAAAGGGGGAGGGGATTCGGCGAGTTGCGTAGCTCCTTTAATTAATTTATTTTATTTTAGAAAAGGTGCTGTGTGGCCCCTCTTCCCCTGACCCTTTTGGGCCCTGGGGACCCCTTCCCCCAGGCTAAGCCTTTGCTTATTTTATGTTTTTTAAAGGGGAGGGTGCCATGCAGCAACCTCCCCAGGCCGATTTTGGACCTGGGGAACCCGTCCCCTGGGGCTTGGCCGTTTAAAAAAAACTTCATGTTCAGGGATCAGGGCCAGAAGCAAAAGAGTGTGTCGTACCTGCAACAGCAGCTAGGAGAAGGTCATTAAGAAAATAGTACTCACAATCTGTGACTAAAACACACTGACTAACAACACATGTAACAGGGGCAGTCCTCGTGGGAGGTTACAACAGGAAAAAAGAAGGCTCTAAGGAGGGAATACTAAATAGATTTACTAATGAAAAAAAACATTTCCAAAAGACAGTCAGAGGAGCCAATAAAATACATCAGCCGAAAATGGGCGGCGCTTAAAGCCCATATTCTAAATACAGCATGTGTCAAAGAGACAGCACAAGTGCTGCCTAGGTAAGACCTAAAAAGAATGTTACTCCTTGTATTTCTCCTCTTGCTGACACCATCGCTCCCCTGCCTGCAGACCCCTGCACTAGCTCCCAGTGCTTACCTGTAAATGGCATGCTTTTACATACAGAAACATTCCAGGTATGCAGCTAATGCGGAGACGAATGCAGGAAAGAGAGAAGGAGAGTAAGCATGTATTTTGAAATAAACTACTTACCACCAACTTTTCTTAAGACACTTCAAGGAGGCTCGACCACAAACAACAATTTGCACAAAAAAAGTATTTTGTCTATTAGTCAAAATCTACGCAGAAACCACCAAAAATGGACCTGCTTTGTTGCACATATTAATATGTGTTATTGTTAGCTTAGTACTCAGCTCAAAGTTATTAAACAAAAGCTGAGTGAGACATTCTGGGAGTTGTGGGAAACATAGACATCCCAACAGCAGGCGCAGTATCCCACTGAACAATCATGCCAGGTGGAGTAAAGTAAAGGTTGCATTAATTTTCAGAAATACCCAGAGACATTTTAAATAATAAGGAAACAGTGTTAACACTTCACAGACTCAAAATGTCGGGTTAACTTGTATCGGCCCCATTCATTTATTGTACTGGCCTGGTTTGTGTAGCACTTCTTGCAAAACAAATTGTCTCAAGGTGACTTCGCCCTCGCATCCGGTTCGCAGATTAGAGAGAGGGTGAGGTGACTACTGGCATAATTTCCAGGCTTAACGGTCAAGTAAACCCATGTCTGGTGCATCCGCACCAACCAGCCAAAGCTTTTCTGCCAACCAAGCGTGGCATTTTGGGACTTGTAGGCAGTCCCAGCCTTTGGCACATGGACGTCCGCAGAAATGTTTTGAGGGGGGCATAATTTTAATGTTATCCATCCTTTGTCTTTCCTGCTCTTTGTGCCTTGCCCTTTGTTTAGCCACTGAGTCTCACTGTGTTTCTCCCTCCTTTGTTCTTTCTCGCTGTCTCACTTTCAATTATCTCACTCATTTTTTCTATCAAGGGCTTCTTCTCCCTCCATCTTTCTCTTTCCATCCTTGCTCCTTAGTCTCTCTGCTGCTCTATTTTACTTTTACCTTTTCTCGCATGGTCTCTTTCACCCTTGTCCTGTCTTGCTTTATCTTATCTCTTTCTCTCCATATTTCTCCCTTCACCATTCTTTCTCACTCTATATCACTATCACACAGCTTTAGGAGCTATAGCCAGGTGGGACCCACCCACCGCAGCGAAATGTTACTGGTGATTTGCTTGAGCGCAGCCTAATTTTGAAATTGCCAGTGCCAGGCAGCAAACTAAGAAGGAGGTTTGTTAGGATGCAGCAGGTCGGGGGCCAAAAAGCGCTATAAGCCACAGTGAACGGGGCCTGTGCAGAGTGCTGCTTCAGTGCATGGCACGCGCTGCTACTCCTTCTTCTCCTTCCTGTCTGTCTCTGAGGCGCAAGCCTGCGCACTATATGGTGGGGCTGGGGGCCGTACAGGGGTCGGTAGTGGGCAGATTTGTGGAGGTGTCAGAGGTAGGACGCAGATTGGTCCAACTTGGGACACATGAGGAGGCTTCTGCACGGTAGGAGGCGACCGGCTATCTGTGCGCACTGTCATAGGTAGCGCTCACCTAACAATACCAGGTAGCTGCCTGCCGCCATGACCCACCCACCACCCGTGACCTGGACTGTTTTTGCTGCTGTACTAGTAGTGCAAAAAGAATAATTGATGGACAAAATGCAGTCCTAAATGCCAGGCTAGGCCCTCCCTGTACTGGAAACAAGCATTCTAGGACCGGCTTCAGGGTTTCACCCCTCATCAGCCAGGATAGCTTGTCACAAGAGGGATGGAGACCTTGGGACCCACGTCTGGGCATACCCCGAAACCCCCAAACCGGTACTAGGATGCTTGTTTCCGGTCCAGGGAGGACCTGGCTAGGCAGTTCGGGTAGGACTGTTCCCGTGAGGCACATGGTCAAGACTGATCTGCATATGGCAAGGTCTAAAATGGGGTGGCATGGTGATCAAAAGAATGATGAATTTACCCAGATCTCTTGACTGAGGGTGAATGTTTTGATTTGTTCTGCATTCCGTCCATCAATTGTGGGCCTTTGCCTTTCTTGCCCTAAGTGCGCCCTCAGATATGAATATTTGTAAATACATACATCTCTCAAGAACTACTTAAAGGATTTACACCATTCAACAAAAAGAGTGCACTCTGGACCAAGAGCTACCTTTTTGCCAAATTTGGTGGAAATCTGTTCAGCAGTTCGCGCTGTAGCTGCGCCAACAGTTTCCTATGGAAATGAATATGGACAAAATGCGTTTTGCGACCCCCCTTTTTCTCAGCCCACGCTTGACAAATCACCCCCAAAACTTTTAAGACAGGAGCTGACATAAACGGGCCATTAGTTTTGAAACTTTCAAGAACATTTGTCAAACGGCACCAAAGATATTGGCAAAACAAAAAACGCATTTTGAATAGAAAGAAGGCTCTAACTATAACTACCTACTGGTGACCGCCAGTAGGTAATTAATATAAATATGTCCTGTGCCAGATTTTGCTTCTCAAAATCTGGTCTCTGTTCACCCTACCGATAGTTCACGGTCCTAATCCCAGCGATATTGCTGACTTAGAAAACACCCATGCTGCAGAGATTCCAATGTAATCTGTGGGTCACCTGTGCCAACTTTAATGAGGTAAGTCTATGGATAGATGCACCTGCTGTGGAAAACGTGTATACATTACAGGTCAGTGTCCAATTCTAATAAAACATCCCAGGGGGTATTAAACCCGCTGGGGTGAGCTGGATGTAACCTGAGCCCAGGTATCTCAGATAGAACAAACATTTGCAAATCAATCAATCTCAAATTTTTGAAAGTTGGCGCTTTTGGTGTTGTAAATGACAATGTTTTTTTGTTTGCTATGCATCCTTCTTAGCAGTTAAAATGAGGATCCAGTAGCCAGCCAGGAAAACAGGTGGACTCTGCAAGAAAAAAAAAAGTGTGCGGTGAAGTGGAAAATGTATGACCTGAAGCCCTTGTAAGAATTATTAGGTCATATGGTGTGTCAGAGTGCAGTTGGACCCCAGGGCATGTTGCGGAAGCAGAAGAGTGTGTCGTACCTGCAACAGCAGCTAGGAGAAGGTCATTAAGAAAATAGTACTCACAATCTGTGACTAAAACACACTGACTAACAACACATGTAACAGGGGCAGTCCTTGTGGGAGGTTACAACAGAAAAAAGGAGGCTCTAAGGAGGGACTACTAAATAGATTAACTAATGAAATTTTTTTTTTTCCAAAAGACAGTCAGAGGAGCCAATAAAATACATCAGCGGAAAATGGGCGGAGCTTAAAGCCCATATTCTAAATACAGCATGTGTCAAAAAAACAGCACAAGTGCTGCCTAGGTAAGACCTAAAAAGAATGTTACTCTTTGTATTTCTCCTCTTGCTGACACCATCGCTCCCCTCCCTGCAGACCCCTGCACTGGCTCCCAGTGCTTACCTGTAAATGGCATGCTTTTACATCCAGAAACATTCCAGGTATGCAGCTAATGCGGAGACAAATGCAGGAAAGAGAGAGGGAGAGTGAGCATGTATTTTGAAATAAACTACTTACCACCAACTTTTCTTAAGAAACTTCAAGGAGGCTCGACCGCAAACAACAATTAGCAAAAAAATGTATTTTGTCTATTAGTCAAAATCTACTCAGAAACCACCAAAAATGGACCTGCTTTGTTGCACATATTAATATGTGTTATTGTTAGCTTAGTATTCAGCTCAAAGTGATTAAACAAAGCTGAGTGAGACATTCTGGGAGATGTGGGAAACATAGACATCCCAACAGCAGGCGCAGTATCCCACTGAACAAGCATGCCAGGTGGAGCCCTGATCTCTATGTAAAGGTTGCATTAATTTTCAGAAATACCCAGAGACATTTTTAAATAATAAGGAAACAGTGTTAACACTTCACAGACTCAAAATGTCGGGTTAACTTGTATCGGCCCCATTCATTTATTGTACTGGCCTGGTTTGTGTAGCACTACTTGCAAAACAAATTGTCTCAAAGTGACCTCGCCCTCGCATCCGGTTCGCAGATTAGAGTAGAGAGAGGGTGAGGTGACTACTGGTATCATTTCCAGGCTTAACGGTCAAGTAAACCCATGTCTGGTGCATCCGCACCAACCAGCCAAAGCTTTTCTGCCAACCAAGCGTGGCATTTTGGGACTTGTAGGCAGTCCCAGCCTTTGGCACATGGACGTCCGCAGAAATGTTTTGAGGGGGGCATAATTTTAATGTTATCCATCCTTTGTCTTTCTCTTAATTGCTCTCTCCTGCTCTTTGTGCCTTGCCCTTTGTTTAGCCACTGAGTCTCACTGTGTTTCTCTCTCTTTTGTTCTTACTCGCTGTCTCACTTTCTATTGTCTCACTCATTTTTTTCTATCATGGGCTTCTTCTCCCTCAATCTTTCTCTTTCCATCCATGCTCCTTAGTCTCTCTGTTGCTCTATTTTACTTTTACTTTTTCTCGCATGGTCTCTTTCACCCTTGTCCTGTCTTGCTTTATCTCATCTCTTTCTCTCCATATTTCTCCCTTCACCATTCTTTCTCACTCTATTTCACTATCACACAGCTTTAGGAGCTATAGCCATGTGGGACCCACCCACCGCAGCGAAATGTCACTGGTGATTTGCTTGAGCGCAGCCTAATTTTGAAATTGCCAGTGCCAGGCAGCAAACTAAGAAGGAAGTTTGTTAGGATGCAGCAGGTCGGGGGCCAAAAAGCGCTATAAGCCACAGTGAACGGGGCCTGTGCAGAGTGCTGCTTCAGTGCATGACACACGCTGCTGCTTCTTCTTCTTCTCCTTCCTGTCTGTCTCTGAGGCGCAAGCCTGTGCACTGTATGGTGGGGCTGGGGGCCGTACAGTGGTCGGTAGTGGGCAGATTTGTGGAGGTGTCAGAGGTAGGACGCAGATTGGTCCAACTTGGGACACATGATGGGGCTTCTGCACGGTAGGAGGCGACCAGCTATCTACTCGCACTGTCATAGGTAGCGCTCAGCTAACAATAGCAGGTAGCTGCCTGCCGCCATGACCCACCCACCACCCGTGACCTGGACTATTTTTGCTGCTGTACTAGTAGTGCAAAAAGAACAATCGATGGACAAAAATGCAGCCCTAACTGCCAGGCCAGACCCTCCCTGTACTGGAAACAAGCATTCAAGGACCGGTTTCAGGGTTTCACCCCTCATCAGCCAGGATAGCTTGTCTCAAGAGGGATGGAGACCACAGGACCCACGTCTGGGCATACCCCGAAACCCCAAAACCGGTCCTAGGATGCTTGTTTCCGGTCCAGGGAGGACCTGGCTTGGCAATTCGGGCTGGACTGTTCCTATGGGGCACAGGGTCAAGACTGATTTGCATATGGCCAGGTCTAAACGGGGTGGCATGGTGAGTAAAAGAATGATGGATTGAACTCATATCTCTTGACTGGGTATGAATGTTTTGATTTGTTCTGCATTCCGTCCTTCAATTGTGTGTCTTTGGCATTGTCGCCCTAAGTGCGCTGGGTATGCCCAGACGTGAGTCCTGGGCTCACTGTGCCACTGGATTCAAGCTATTCGGGCTGATGAGGGGTGAAACCCAGAAACCGGTCCATGCACGCTTGTTTCCGGTCCATGGAGGACCTGACTTGGCAGTTCGAGCTGGACTGTTCCCATGAGGCACAAGCTCAACACTGATGTGCATATGGCCAGGTCTAAACTGGGGTGGCATGGTAAGAAAAAGAATGATGGATTTAATCCAAGTCTCTTGAATGGGGGTGAATGTTTTGATTTGTTCGGCATTCTGTCCATCAACTCTGTGTCTTTTGCCTTCTCGTCCTTAGTGATCCAGGTATGCCTAGGCTCACTGTGCCACTGCATTCAAGCTATCCTGGATGATGAGGGGTGAAACCCCGCAAATGGTCGTAGGATGCTTGTTTCCGGTCCAGGGAGGACCTGACTAGGCAATTTGGGCAGGACTGTTCCCGTGAGACATAGGGTCAAGACTAATGTGCATATGGCCAGGTCTAAACTGGGGTGGCAAGGTGATCAAAAGAATGATGGATTTAACCCAGATCTCTTGAATGGGGTGAATGTTTTGATTTGTTCTGCATTCTGTCCATCAACTGGTGTCTTTTGCTTTCTCGCCCTTAGTGCGCCGGGTATGCCCAGGCTCACTGTGCCACTGGATTCAAGCTATCTTGGCTGATGAGGAGTGAAACCCCGAAACTGGTCCTAGGATGCTTGTTTCCGATCCAGGGAGGACCTGGCTAGGCAGTTCGGGCAGGACTGTTCCAGTGAGACACAGGGTCAAGACTGATGTGCATATGGCCAGGTCTAAACTGGGTTGGCATGGTGATCAAAAGAATGATGGCTTTACCCAGAACTCTTGACTGGGGGTTAATGTTTTGATTTGTTCTGCATTCTGTCTATCAATTGTGTGTCTTTGGCTTTCTCGCCCTAAGTGCGCTGGGTATGCCCAGACATGAGTCCTGGGCTTACTGTGCCACTGGATTCAAGCTATTCGGGCTGATGAGGGGTAAAACCCCGAAACCGGTCAACGGTTGCTTGTTTCCGGTCCACAGAGGCACCTGGCTTGGAAGTTCGAGCTGGACTGTTCCCATGAGGCACAGGCTCCACACTGATGTGCATATGTCCAGGTCTAAACTGGGATGGAATGGTAATAACAAGAATGATAGCTTTACCCAAAACTCTTGACTGGGGGTTAATATTTTGATTTGTTCTGCATTCTGTCTATCAACTGTGTGTCTTTTGCTTTCTCGCCCTTAGTGCGCTGGGTATGCCCAGGCTCACTATGCCAATGGATTCAAGCTATCCTGGCTGATGAGGGGTGAAACCCCAAAACTGGTCCTAGGATGCTTGCTTCCGGTCCAGGGGGGAACTGGCTAGGCAGTTCGGGAAGGACTGTTCCCGTGAGACACATGGTAAAGACTGATGTGCATATGGCCAGGTCTAAACTGGGGTGGCATGCTGCTCAAAAGAATGATGGATTTACCCAGATCTCTTGACTGGGGGTGAATGTTTTGATTTGTTCTGCATTCGTCCATAAATTGTGTGCCTTTAGCTTTCTTGCCCTAAGTGTGCCGGGTATGCCCACACATGAGTCCTAGGCTCACTGTGCCACTGCATTCAAGCTATCCTGGCTGATGAGGGGTGAAACCCTAAACCCGGTCCTAGGATGCTTGTTTCTGGTCAAGGGAGGACCTGGCTTTACAGTTCGGGCTGGGCTGTTTCCATGAAGCACAGGGTCAATACTGATTAGCATATAGCCGGTCTAAACTGGGGTGGCATGGTGAGCAAAAGAATGATACATTTAATCCAGATCTCTTGACTGGGGGTGAATTTTTTGATTTTTTCTGCATTCCGTCCGTCAATTGTGTGAAGATGACCTTAGTGTTACTCTGCATTTTCTAAATCCACCAGTCAGCCAGTGAGTGCCCCGCAGCGAGTTGTGCTTTTTCCCCGCACAAATGAGTATTGTAGCTCATTTGTGAGGGAAATCTCCCAATCCGATTAAATCCTTGGGGGTGGAGGTGGCTAGCAGCCCCTCCTGGTCCCCCTGAGTATGCCCATGCATTGGCATATGCAAGCTGGGACCAGGCCCAGGGCTCTGACCTCCAGAGGGGTGAAAGAGCTGCCTGAACGAAGCCTCACTTTGTCCTGTAACACAGTGATAATTAAATAAGATGAGTGGGAGGAGCGCCAAGTGTAATTTCGCCCAGTGCGCTCCTTGACCAAAGGCCAGGTCTGCTCGCGGTCCAGCTTTACCCATTATAAACGATATTCCAGATTTCATCAGTGCGGCTGGCTAAAAAGCCTTAACAGTCTGATGTTGGTGCACATTACATAGCACCATTTGGTAGCCATGGCAGGTTGATGAGGGTTGGGCAACTTTGTTTTCCTTACTTTTCCTACTTTGCTGAATAAGGGATAAGCAGCTTAGCGGTTCGTTTCTGCAGGGGGTACGAGACGTGATAGGGTGGATGTTTGTGGGTGGGTATTAGCTACATTATTGTATCTCTTCACCAGTCGCAATTGGGATACTAGATGATTGAGTCCATTCCCCTGGAACATTATGTCTGAGACTTGGTATTTCAAATCCCTATCTGATGGATTCTGGGAGTTGTAGTCTCATACTTGCCAGGAGGGCTATAATGATGCCATCAGTCAGTTCTAGCTATTTAAACAACAACTTTGCATTCTGGGTTGTGTAGTTTGCTTCCTACCACTGGACATGTGGGCTAAATGTCAGCACTGGCTGAGTGTCACACAGGGCACACAACTATTTAACAGCTGTAGGATTTTGTTTATTTAGAAGTGTAGACAAAATATGAACACATTTGCAGTAGTTTGTAAAATGTATGTCACCCAGGACTGAAACTTAGTTGCCCTGGTGACATAGAGACATCAGACAGCCACATGAGTGAAGGAGGGCGGTTGGTGGTGAGAGTACTGTAGTGTAGTTCCTATATTCTCAATAGGCTCTGCGCATTGGAATAATATATCCTATAGATGTGATGTAGGACTTATGTCTACTAGGTCTCTATTGAATATATTAGACTTAATTGTGAATGCCAGCTAGCTCAGAGGTCACTAGAAACTTTCTCGAATTCACAAGAAGGGATTAGTTTCTGACAACCGCATAAACATGACAACTTTGTTTCCCCAAGATAAAACTGATCTTCAGAGTCGTGGAAACAATAGATAGATAGTTTACTCAGTCATTGGTGCATGCTTCGTTTCACCAGAGGTGCAGAGAAATAGAGAAACTGGCATTTTCAATAAAAAGGTATTTATTGAACATTCTTCTTTCTCATGCAGAAGAAATGAACTGCTACAATCGCAATACTGGCTGTAAAGTATAATGCGTACAGCAAGAAGAGTATTATAAAATATTACTGTAAAAGCATGGTATGGTTTCTAAGCCATAAAATACATACATAAATAAATAAAGACTAAAAAGTACTTAACTGGTGCTTCTAAAATATGCCTACTCCGATGTACCTAACCTAAGTCTAGTACAAGGGAAGAAGTAAGTGTGGTGTAGCAAAAGTTTAGTATTCTTTTGCCAAGAATCTATCCAAGATTTCTCTTAGGGTCTAATCAGCTCCGTACCTTGGTTTAGAATGAAGGAGGTGTAACGGCCGGATTTTCTGCTTAGATGGGATCAGCCCCTAGGGGCCCCTCTAACCCAGCCAGAACGTAACCACATCCCTCCTCAGGACCATCTATCCAGGCACCTGGGTACCTACCTGAGGATGGGGAACTCGCAATATACAAGCTCATATTATCAGAAACACCACTAAATCTATAGGGATACTAAGAATACTCACTGATTACTAAGGATATCCATGCCCTACACCACACTCATACCTTATAGTCTCGTGGCCACTCAGACCCAGACTAATCTACCCTGGGGCAGATATGACACACAATCCGGCGTGTCTACACACGTGGGTCTGCAGCCCCAGTGCTCTCATTTACACACGGTCCGCAATCCGGCAGACCTCCACGCTGGTCTCCTCCCCAGCGCTCTCATTAACGCCACTTACCAATGACGACCACTTTCCTATGAATACCTTCAGCTCTCTGTCTCTCTATGTTGGGAAATCTCTCTCTCTATTCACTAAGGGTTTGCTACTACAATAATATTATGGGATGGTGTATAAACTTTATCCCTTAGTTGCAGGTCTCCTATCTCCCTAATTACTCACTATTACTTACCTGATCAGGGGTAACATCTGTTCAAACAGTAATACCTGGCTAGGAAAACAAGGCTACCCCCACTGTATGGGGACAAAGGATATACACACTATGTGATTGAGCTATTCCTTGATTTAAGCGCTCCTACTCCCTTCTGATCCATCAGTGGCTCAACGGCAACTGGTTAGAAGACAGGCTAGCTTTATCATAAAAAAACTCATGCACACTAGTTCACTAATTAAATGGGGAAGTTTTATTGTAACAATGATAAAGTACACATACACAAAACTATGGGGTCTCTATAACTAGCAGTAACTTTAACACACCGCTGAAAGAAAAGGATTAGACATACAATTTATCTGCGGGGTAACAGGAACTTTTAACACACAGCTGAAAGAAAAGGATTAGACATACAATAGCCTAGGGAATAAGAACAAGATTAAGGTGTAAGTGTAAAGTAAACTAATATGACAGGACCGATATCACCTGATTAGTGTGAAGTCTTGTTCTAGCTGTCATCTGGGTTCCTCTCTCGTCTGTGCCTTGGCTCATCTCAGACTCTCTCTCTCTCCTGCACTCTTGGATACACCTCTGCGCTGATCACTTTGCACTGGACTCCTCTCCCCCACGAACTGTCTCCACCTTCCAACTTCAATCTAATAGTTTCTGCCGTTCTGATGACCGTTCATTCCACTAGCTTGTTCATTCTGGGTACGATCTCTGTGCCAATGTCCAATTAACTCCAGCTGCTCCCACAGGTTAATCCACGATATAACTTCAGTCTCTTCTAAAAGGCATTACTTCAGACTCCAACTAATCACACCTCCTCCTGATAAGTAACTGCTTCTGACTGCTTCCTTCAGTTCCAGCTCACTGACTGTCTGTTTGTCTTCTCTCTGTTCCAAGCATGTTCTGTCTCTTCTCCTCCTGCAATTCCACTCCTCCAACTCTACCAACACTCTCTGCTCCTTCAATTCAACTAACTGCAACTTCAGCTCAGCTCTCTCTCTCTGCTCTTCCAACAACTCCTCTCTCTTCCACCACTCCAGCTCGACTCCACTCGAATGACTGACTCCGCCTCTGCACTTCACTGATATAGAATGCTGTTTCCTCATGGAAAGTTCCAGCCAGCAACTTCCTCCCACCAATCCCATGCACCAGGCTCCTTGCGCTAGACGCTCCCACAGTGACCAGCTGCTTGTTTCGTCTAGAGACCTGAGCCCAGGAACACTTCCTGATTAGATTCAGCTCTGGCCGGTTCTCTCCGGTTCGCTTAGGGCGAACAACAGCTTTTTTTTTTTAAGTTTGAAGTTTATTGAGATAAAAAGAAGCAAAGACAGAAAATGAAGAAACAATCAAGAGTTATGAGAATCATGAAATCATTCTTACATATTGGCGAAATTAGTGGAGGTTATCTTATGCATAAACAATAAAATAAGTAATGAATGTGAGGAACATAGGGGGATGAGGAAACATCTTAAATTATAAAAGTATATAAATAATATGTTAAAACAGTAGATGTAATGGAGAACATGATAATCAAATAGGAAAATGCATTCATGGTGGTTTACAAACTTCAACAGTACGTATCGGAGATGAGGGAGGAGGCCTAGCAACTTTGGATAAATATTCAGTGAGGGGGAGCCATAAAAGATCACGTTTGATTGCTAAGGAAATGGGAGAGACAAAATTAGTGTCAAGTCTGTGATTAAAGCAAACTGCGTTCCACCAAGCAGTAAAAGAAACATCATTAGCTTGTTTCCAGTGTGATGTAATATGGTGAAAAGCAATGGCTATAAATAGGTCAAGTAATTTATGTCTGTGATGTGATTCTGCAAAAACAGGAGAGAGGGAACCTAAGAAAATGTGTATAATGGAAAAAGAAACTGTAAAATTGAAAATCTTTTGCAATTGAGACCAAACTAAGTGCCAGAAACGTAAAATGTGAGGACATTCGAATAACATGTGTTTTAGATCAGCCAGAGGGGATGGGCAGGACCAACAAGTAGAGGGAGTGTCTGGGGAGAAGGATGACAGAATTAATGGAGTGAATAGTGTACGATTATAAATAAAGAATAAGGTTTGTGTAGTATTTGCAGCTCTGGATGTACTGTGAATCTTAGACCAAATTTTTTCCCATAAAATGAGGGACCATGAGTGAGATAAATCTTTTTCCCAAGCCAACTCAACTTTAGATTTTGTACGATCAGTAGAGGACTGCAGAGATTTATAAATAAATGAAGCAGAAAGAGATTGGTCGATAGCATTAGAAATCGAAAGATGTGTGATAGGGATAGAGTTGAAGGTCGGGAGCGAAGAAAGATATTGGGTAAGGGACGGAAGCAGTGATAAATACTGTTTACGGGATGAAGAAGGTAGTGAGAATTGTGTTTGGAGATCATGAAAAGGAAGAGGTTGATTGTCTGAGAGAAGTTGTGAGATCCATTTTAGACCAAGGGAATGCCAGGTTTTCCAATATAAGGAGCGGTTACGGATTTTGAGGAGTTTATTATGCCAGATAGGTTGGGTGTGAGTGGAGGAGGCAGATGGGTATGTGGATAATAAATATGGACGAAGAAGAGAGCAAGAGTGAGAGATGATAGGGGAACATAGGGATGATACCTTAGAGGAAAAGGATAGAACTTCTTCGAATTCATAAGGATGAAGTAAAGAAGATTCTAATGTGAGCCATTGGGGGGGAATGTGAGGAAGGTCAGAAGAAATCCACCTCATGGCTTGTTTTAAAGAAAATGCGTTGTGATATGATTTAAAGTGAGGGAATTTGACGCCGCCGAGGGATTTATCTTTTTTCAAGGAAGAAGGAGCTATCCGAGATTTTTTGCCTTTCCACAAAAATTTTAATAGAAGGGAGTCTATCGACTTGAAATAATGATCTGGGATACGGATGGGAATCATGGAAACAGAATAGAGAACTATGGGCGCTAGCATCATTTTGATGGAGTCCAATCGACCCCACCAAGAAAGGAAGAGAGGGTTCCAACGATTTATCGATGTAGTGATTTTATTAGAGAGAGAGTCGAAATTAAATTTAAGAGTGTCTGGAATACGGGGAGCAAACCAAATACCTAGATACTTAATCTTCGTGGGTTGCCAGGAAAAGCCAGAGGAATCAAAGAGATGTTTTTGACATAAGGGGTTTAAGGGTAGAATTTCGCATTTGTCGCTGTTGAGGCGATAACCTGAAACAGTGGAAAAAGAAGAAACTTGATGGAGGAAGGAAGGGAGAGTTGTTTGAGGGTTTGAACAATAAAATAAGATATCATCAGCGTAAACCAATAATTTAGCTTGTTTTTGAGGACCATATTGAAAACCAGTAATTGTATCATCGAGTCTGATTTTAGTTAAAAAGGGTTCTAAGGCTATAATAAACAAAAGAGGGGATAGGGGGCATCCTTGACGTACCCCTCTTTGAAGAGGAAAGTAATCGGAAATCATACCATTGGCAAAGATTGAAGCGTGGGGGCTAGAATAGAGTAAGGATATTAGAGATATGAATTTAGGGGGAAAACCAAACCATCGAAGTGCTTGAAACATAAAATCCCACCCTATTCTATCGAATGCTTTTTCAGCATCTAGGGAAATAGCAGCAAGGGGGGTAGAAAGGGAGGGAGCTTTACTCAAAATATTAAAGAAGACACGAGAGCTGTCTGATGATAGGCGACCTTTAACGAATCCAGACTGTTCAGGGCCTATAAGTTCTGGTAGTAAGGGATCTAATCGGAGAGCTATAATTTTGGCGAAGATTTTATAATCAGTGTTTACTAGTGATATAGGGCGATAATTTTTACAATGGGTATGATCTTTATCTGGTTTAGGTATTAAACAAATTAATGCTTCTTGGAAAGTACCCTGAGAGGAGCCAGAAGCTGCAAAGGATTGGAATAACAAATGTAATTTTGGGAGAAGAAGGGAGGAAAAGTGATTGTAGAACTCAATGGTAAAACCATCGGGCCCTGGTGCTTTACCTCGACGAAGGATAGAGATTGCATGAGAGATTTCCGAAGGGGTAATGTCCAAATCTAATGAATGGAGGTCAAGATGAGAAGATTCTGGAGGAGGGATGTCTTGAAAGTATGTAAGAAGATCATTAGGGTCGGGAATGTATTCGGGAGTGTAGAGAGTTTGGTAGAAGGAAACGAATTGAGCTAATATGTCCTTATCTTTAAAGAAAGATACACCAGCTGGGCCTTGTAAGGATTCAATTTTTGTTCTTTCTTTTCGTATCTTGAGATAATTGGCCAGAAGTTTGCCCATCTTGTTCTGTCCACCGTAGTAGCGGGAATTGCATTTTAGAAGAGAATTTGAGGCGGCATTGGTGGTATATTTATTAAAATCAAATTTGGCAGAAATAAGTTCACGAAGAGAAGATTCAGAGTTTGAATTATAGTAAGCATATTCTAATTTCTTAATTTTATCTAAGAGTTGAGTTGATTTAGAGATTGATTGCTTTTTCCTTTGAGAAACGAAATTAATGATGAATCCTCGTGCAGCTGCTTTAAACGAGTCCCATATCATGACAAAGGAAGATTCTGGAAGATGGTTAAGTGTAAAAAATTCAGTAGAAAAATTTGTAAATTGGGTGCAAAAATTAGAATCAAGGAGTAAAGAATTATTAAATCTCCAGCGGCCTGAGTGAGGGGAGTAGGGGATAAGGTCAATGTCCACAAAGACGGGAGCGTGGTCTGAAATTAAAATGGAGCCTATGTCTGAATGAATGGCGAGTTGTGCTAATGGTTTGCTGAGGAAGAGATAATCAATACGTGATTGGGAGTGATGAGTGGGGGAATAGAAAGTGTATTCTCTGAGATCAGGGTTACATAGCCTCCAAATGTCAACTAAAGCATTATTCTGTATAGAAGATACGAACTGGGAATGCATTTTGGAAGGAACAAATTTAACTTTTGAATTTCTATCTATAAAGGGGTCAAATACTTGGTTGCAGTCACCGCCAAGAATAACATATTGGTCATTGAGGGCAACAAGTTTATCAGAAATAGCAGGCCAGAACAATTTATCAACACCTGTAGGAGCATAAATATTGAAAATAACTATAGGTATTTTATCTATAAGAAGATTAACAATAACCCAACGACCATTAGTGTCACATTCTTGAGATACAATTGAAACATTTAACTTTTTATGACAAAGTATAACTGAACCATTTTTCTTACCTATGGCAGGAGAATAAAAAACGTGACCCACCCAACAACGCTTAAGTTTGGTAGCCTCCAATTCTGTAAGGTGGGATTCTTGAAGGAGGGCTACATCTACTTTAAGTCTGGTTAAATGTGTTAAAACTCTTTGACGTTTAATGGGGTTATTTAACCCCTTAACATTCCAGGTGACTACTCGGAATGTAAATTATCAGGAGAATGATATAAAAGAGAAGATGTATTAGAAGATGAGAAAGGCTGACAAAAGTAGTAAGAATGCAAAAACGAATTTATGAGAGAAATAGAGAGAGATAAAAGTTGAGAATAAGAGAAGTGAGAGATAAAGAAAAGAGTAAAGAGAGAAAATAGTAAGAGGAGTAATAGTAAAATAGGTAGCATAGAAAAAATAGGAAAAGGTAGGAAGAAAAGAGAAAACATACCAACAAATACAACAGAAGAAGAGGGGTGACGACGCCAAAAGAGGACGACATCGACAACTGAAACTCACGCGACCGAATACTCGAGGAACCAGCATAGGAGCAATTGAGGAGAGCGAAAATACACCAGGGTGAGGTACATGAGGAGGGGATCTGTAGGAAGACAAAAATTGAAAAGGGGAAGTTAAGGAGACATATGAGAACCAAGTATATAAATGCACAATAATAGACACAATAAATGAGGATTAAGTAGAACCATTGGGATGTAGAAAACAATTAGATACATTAGGATACGAAAGAGATAAAGACTGTTGTCAAACAGGGAAGACACATGAAAAATTAAACTGGTCTTGCAGTGTCCATGTTTTCGGCTTCATGAAAACGAAGAAACTCTTCAAGGGCGTGTGGTTCTTCAAAAGTCGTGGTCTTTTCTTTGTAGGTCACCTTGAAGAGGCATGGGTGAAGTAAGCCAAACCTGGCACCAAGATCCCGAAGTCGTGGTCGTAAGTCAAGGAACTGCTTCCGACGATCAGCTGTTGGTTTAGCTACATCTTGAGAAAGATATAAACGATGACCTTCCCACATAATTTGTTTTTTCGCTTTTGCTGCAGAAAGTACTTGAAGGAGATCAGTATATTGCAAGAACAACATGATGACTCCGCGGGGTTTGGTGGAAACTTTCGGACCAAGTCTGTGTGCGCGTTGAATGTTGAGGGAAGAAGAAGGAGGAAGATCTAGAATTTTCTGTAAGAAGGTTTGGAAGAATTCTGTTGGATTTGACCCTTCTGTGTGTTCCGGAAGATTATAAAGGCGTAGGTTATTTCTACGATTTCTATTTTCCAACTCTTCCGTCTGCCTTCTTAAGAGAGAAACATCCTTCTCTAACACCGAAATTCTTGCGCAAGAAGTCTGAAGAGATTCCGTAGATTGTTCCACCAAAAGAACCCTTGATTCAAGTGTAGACCATTTATCATGGAGAAATTGCAAAGTTTTGGTGGTTTCGGCCATGAATGGTTTAAGCGCACGAAGTTCTTCAAGGATTAGATCCATGGACGCTGAGTGCGACGAGGAACCTGGAGAGGGAGGGTCTTTCTTCAGACGTTTAGTAGAACCAGGTTGCAGAAGCTTACTGGGAATATTAGTTTTTGGAATTGCTCCCTGTGTAGCCTCTGGTTTATGAGGAGTTTGATCATCCATGGTATGCGTCGTAGAGTCAGAGTCTGAGGATTGACGAGAAATGACCTTGGGAGCAGTAAGCTTGAGGTTGCGAAATTTCCTCATATAAGGCAAGAGAAAAGTACAGCAGTGCTGCTACAGAATTCCAAAAAAGTAGCTTATGTGAAGAATTCTGTCTCAGAAGTAAAACTTTGAAGGAGTAACAAAGGTTGCTTGAAGCAAGGAGCAAAAGTTAATTATGTATTGGCCTCTTTTGTATGAAAATGCTCTTCAAAAGAAGTAAAATAGAGTAGAGTATGCCAGAAGCATGGAAGCCGTGAAGAAAAGGCGCCAACCACGTTGAGAGGTCATTTAGTTGAGGAGATAAGGTAGTGAAAACAACGTGGAGCTTCAGAAACACAGAAGACGAAAAATAGCAGCTTTATGAGCATGTTGCAAGGGCATATGGCTGATTGAGGCGGAGGATTCACAGAACAGTTCGTATGATGAGGATCACATGAGTGAAAACCGCTATTAAAAGGATCGCGGTAAAAGAAAATGGCGGCCGCCAGAATAGCGAACAGCGTCACTTGGAAAAAGAGCACATTCCGGTGGAATTGAGAGACAGGGAATATAGCGTCCTGCTCACCTCACATTCCGATTGTCGATTATGTGCAGTGGTTTGGAGAAGCCTCGGTGTACGTTGAGATAATTGCCGGTGTTCGAGCTTCGTCAGCGGAGCCTCGCCGTCAAGCCGCCATCTTGTGCGGCGCTCAAGCCACGCCTCCGCGAACAACAGCTTTAACTATAAACTTTACCTTTACTCTGCAAGCCTCTCAGCTCCATCAAGATGGAGTCTCTCTAGTTCTGAGCCTATACGCCTGAGAAGGATGAAATACCCCTTAGCTCTGTCAGAATACCTACATAAACCATACCAATGTATAATATAAAGTCAGGACCACAGGATCCAACCTCTACTATAAGCAAAACAAATAACAGGCCAAAGCCAATAGGCTTTAGATGGCCTCTTTTAGGTCTGGAAGAAAGGGCTTAAAAGGGCCAACACAAGCTAAGAATACCTATCCTAGATGTGAGCAAGATTAAAGTCTATATCACTGCTAAATAGAGCCAAAAACCCTGCCATTACAGGAGGTCAGTCTCAGGACTAGATTTCCCAACACCCGCAAGGTGAGCTTGGAAACACTGGAGCTGGATTTCTCGGCAGGAGAAAAAGACAGCGTCTCTCAGTGCCTCTGCTGGAGGGTCGGCTTCCTTCGGAACTTGCTGTAGCAAGATGCGTTGGGCAAGTAGATAGTCAAACTGCTCCAAACCACTGTGTGTTTGCTTGGGCAAGTGTGGATACATTTATACCTTGAAGGCGCCAAGTTTGACGTAAAGGTGGACATAATAACGTCATCAGTTCTTTGAAACCTCCATGATTTCTTGGACAAATTAATATTCAAGCAAGGGGAAGTCCTTAACTGCTAAAGCCGAGTTTTCCAAGAAATCATTGTGGATTTTCGGAACTAGTGGAAGTAGCCATGCCGTATTTGGACTGCAAGTGTTATGTCTAAATATGGTTATGATTTCTATGCCTATATAAGGACATGGTGTTTTATATCTATATAAGGGAATGAATCGGGAAAATTATACTAGGATCCTAACATGCTATACAACAGTACACTCATTTGCTTTCCATACTGGTTTTAAACCAGGGTAGCTAGGCACCACTCAGCAAAGATCTTTATCACATCCTTCTTTGGTTTCTACCGTTATACAGTGCAGAACTACAAGTACCAAAATGCCACTGTTTGCTGCAGTGTGAATTACTGGGAGACCACACAAACATGAATGACATAGCATGCGGAAACTTTACTCCCACAATGTATATCTATCAGGAGTACCAAGGATAGCTGTTAGGTATGACAGAGGGAAAGTTTTTTCTGTGCTTTAAGCATGAAACCTTGCGTCGCATGCAGAAAGACCCCATACAGTCTCAGGAATACAAAACGAGTGAAGAAACTCATTAACTGATAGTATGAGTCCTCACTAACCCTATGGGAACCCAGTCATCGTCTCTAGTCATATCTAAGGACACTCTGGATTGTGAGGTAAGCCAGGATCTCTTTTGAGCAGACCACTATACTATGTCGCTAGAGGGAAAAATCAACCTCATGAAAATTGCCATTGACAATGCTCCAATGGGAAAGGCCAGCCCATACACCCAGGCCACTCCTTCCCTGAATGGGAAATACAAGCAACCCCAGTCCAGTGTGTGCCTCCAGTACTGCGGGTACCCACTCAATGAAAATCGTAACAAAGGTCAGATGGTTAGGAGTTAGAGACTTTGGAGTTTGCGACCCCTGGAAGCCATGCTTTGAGTGATAAGGCCATTCCTCGCACTCTTCTAGAACCCTGGCCGTGGGATCAATGGAGCTGTCATTAGTTCCCATTGAGCTGTGTCAAATACCACATCCACTGAATAATAATAATAATAATACTGATTCTTGTATAGCGCGAACAGCTACCTCGCGAGGAGGTGTCCCGGCGCTGAAAAGAAACCGCAGCAGAATCTCATTTGGTTCAGTTAAATGAGCAGTAGATCTAGGACTTTGAGCCAATTTCCCTTCCCATGCAGGAATCTCCCTTTTGTCGTTTGGGATTCACACTGCACTTTTGGGTGATGGGCTCTTAGCGGCTTCGGGTGAGTTATATGCCCTTGCCTCAATCCATGTAGGCTAACCCACCAACCTTGCACCCAGGTCCAGTGAGAAACGACACAAAAGGGTAATATATCATAGAACATTTGATACATTTGTAAGTCAGTCACCAGGGATGCAAGGAAACAAAATACATTGGGAATTAATGTCCATAGTGAAGAACCCAAATCCAAAGATTACCATATTTCCAGCCTATAGGATAAGATTGCAGATAGATTCCAATTTTATTTCACTGATAGTGCCTTCTTGCATAATTGGTATAAAATGGTTTACACTGATATATTGTTAACAGATGGTGACTTTTTTGTGCTGTACATTGATTTAACTCTTATTGGTTCTACCCATATAATAAAGGCCTAGCACATTTAAAGTAACAACTCCCTCTGGGCAGTCAATGTTCTGAGTTTGATTACTGTGTCATTTGTATCTGAGTTCTGAATGTACTGCAATCTATGGCATAATGTTTGATTGCTCAACATAGGTACCTCTGGTGAGTCAGATGCACAAAAGGCATAACTTGCCTGAAATAAAACATGTAGCTGCCTGACACCAATGGCAAATGTCAGCAGCCACCAAAGATACTTCTCAATAGCCACTGACTGCAAAGAGAACAAAAGGAAATGATCAAAATTCATGGGCCTTCAAATTCTCAGTGGCAGAGAAGCAATGCCCAGGTTGGTGACCATCTGCAAAATGATGACGCCTAAAGATAGAGATCGGTGTCATAACTGTAAGGGTGCAAGGAGACATCTGCATGCCACCTGACTCCTACATCTGGATCCGAAAAAGCATGGACTCCAGGATTGACGCATTGGGTGCTACATTGAGCATGGGATGGCACTGCACCCAAAACCCCCCATCAAGACATACCGTGTAGATCCCAAGTGCACATGGAAGTTGTCTCGGTAAAAGATGAATGTAGTAGAGACAACCAAAAGGGAAGGTAGGCTCTGGCATGCAGGTAATCAAAGGTGCTTCAGGAGAATCACTTATATAAATGGTGAGATTCATTGTGGAGACCATCAGAATTCTCAGATGATGCAAGAGGAGCGTGTTCACAGCTTCAGCCTCAGCCTCATTCTGAGAGCTCTGGTGATACCAAATTATCAGTAGTAAACACATGTTGTATTCCCCACATGCTCCAGAACACAAGTTGTGACAGGTAATACCTGGTGGTATTTTGTGTTGGTAAAAATGCTAGTATTTGGAGGTTTGCTGGTGAGAATGGGGAAAATGTTCATGATGTAGAACAAGGAATAGGGAGTTCATACCACATCCGTTATATATCAGGGTAGTGTTACCACCTCAAAAATTGTCCCCTAGAAATGATGGTTTAAACTGGAAATGGTGCAAGAAAAATGTCTCACTGCTTGAATAGACAGGCTAGGTGCCTTTAAGCGCTATTTTAAAAACAATGGGGCATATTATCAAGAGCAGGCGATAAAATTATCGCTGCTTTATCGGCAGGAAACTGCCGCTAAAGCAGCGATAATGGGCTTGATAATATGTCCTTGTGAATTCCCATAGCAGCCCAGGTTCTGGTGGTTTCCTGTCGATAAAGCGGCAATAATGTTATCCCCTGTTCTTGATAATATGCCCCAATGTTATTATCAATGTTACTACCATTATGGTTATTTTCGTTTTTGTTGTTATTATTATTGTTGCTGTTATGTCATTAATTGGCACCATCCTTCCAGATATTTCCATTTCCCTCTGTAGGCCACTGTTGATGTGCACATGGCCTCTGGGATTTCCTTTCCTTAAGGCCACTATTTTGAGATTTACCTCAATGTGGCGCTACTACACCCCTCCCCATCAACATCGACCCCATGCCCCCTCCTCCGCCCCCCCAGGTCCCCCCACACACACACAGACACAGTCTTTCAGAAGGCATCCCCTCTTTGCACAGTCACGCTCGACCTGGGGCCTCAGGCACGGCGCGGTCGATACTTCCAATTTAGTGAGTTGTGGCGCGCTTTTCACAGATGGTGGGAAGTGCATTCACACCTGGGAAGTGCTGCGCGCCAACTCAGCAACGGAGGCGACGGCGAAGAGGCTTCTTAGCAGGCGAGCTGCGCCAGCCTCCACACGGCGCCTGCTTTTATTGCATCCACGCTGCTGCTGTTAATGAGGCCATGCATAACTTCAGAACCTCTCCAGGCGGCTTTAATTAGCAAGCTGAAGTTTGAGACGAGGGGAACCGGGAGGGAGCGGGGGTTGGCTATAAACGTCGAATTCCGCCTCGGGCCTCTGAAAGCCAGTAGGCCTAGCAGTACCCGGACTGGCCACTCTTCCATTCCCAGTATGGAAGCCTCATTGCTTCAGTGCTTAATCTGTATAAAGGTAAGCGCCAGGCCCCGGGGTATTTCTCAGGAGGCCCCATTGGTTGGCACTATCAGCTGTCCCTGCTGGGACTGCCGAATATTAACCATCACACGATGGAGGTGTGAAATACAGATTATTCCAGGTCACCTAACCGTGTAAGTATGGCCTGGAACCATTTTATGTTGTTTAAGTATATTGAATTCGTTGTTCATCAACTCTGCTAAAAAAATATATAGACAGCGCCACCCTGTGGTATACTGTCATAAATAAGTGCTGGTTTTAAAAATAAGTGCTGATGCTGAGCACTAGCAAACAGCAGCACAAATTAAGCACTACACATCTATTCTAGTTGCAACTCCTGTAGTACGAGGCTGGTTTGTATATTTTTGCCAGGGCTGACTTTAGTTTCCAGTCCAGCCTTGAGGCCTGGCATATAGTATGGAATATGGAAAAAACTCCGTACTATTGTAGCGCACAGCCAATGGCTACTGGCTGTGCGCTTCAATAGTACAGAGTTTTCTCCATACATATTACAGTGATTTGGTTTTAGGGGACAGAAGCATATCCCTCATAGGAAGCAGCACGCATTGATTCACTTTTTTGGACCAGCTATAGATAGACATACAAGTCAGAAAGATAAAGTGTGCAGGTTGACACAACCATTAAAAATATAGTATATCGGGGGGCATGGCTAACCGCTGACGGGAATGGCCGCTCGGTAGCTCTGCTCCGGAGTGTCACTCCCAAAATATCCTTTTAACTCAGGACCCCCTGGCTCGATTCTTGCCCCGTGGGACTCCTTGGTGTGCTGTGGCGACCAACAAGGTGTGAGCCGAGTTTGGGGCGGGTCGGTGCTGTGCTGAGTGGAGAGCTCCGCGCACCGGATTGGACCGGATTGCCTAGCGCTCCCCTCCTGGTGGCGGGGGAGCGCTGCGCAATACTGCTGTTGCGGCCTGGTCTGGTGGAGGCCGAGTATTTCGCTGGTGAGTGCCCGTTGTTGGAGCGGCGCCCTGCTGCGCAGCAGATAATAGCGGAGAGGATTAGCCCCTCAGCTTCTGTGGGGCCGTGTGTTAAGACTCCTGTGACTCCATTGCGAGATTGTGTGCAAGATTTCAGGTGGATGATGCGCACCCGATCAGAAACAGCCTGGCGGCCCTGGGACTTGCTCTGATTTGATACCACAAGCTGCCTCATAGACCACTGTGCAACCCTGGGCCTCGTGGTGACTGCTGGTGGCCTGAGAAAATCTACTTGTGGACTGCGGCCTGCGAGCCGCCCAAGAAACAGCCCTGAATGCCCGGAGTGGGCACCATTGACCAGCTTGTTCCTGTGGGGCACTGGGGCCTTGAGATGTTTTGCGGCATGACCATCCGGGATCTGGGTGATGACTGAATACAGCGAGGTAGGGGATTGGGGCACCTGCACGCTGCTGGAAGAGAAAGTGTGAGTGGCCATCTTTGTTCCCTGCAGTGTGGTGTGAAACCGGAGGGACCCTGCGGGGTGGCCCAGATTCCCGATCTACCCACACAGCGGCCTAGTCTACTTGTGGCGCAGCATTAGGCCACTGAGGGTCTCAACGACGCCATTCCCTGGAACTCTTTGACATGCTAATGGTTCTAGGGCAAACTACCCAGCCCACCCTTACTAGGAACTCTTTACATCATCCCCCTGGAGATAGAGCCCCGCAGTTCCCAATACTGAGGCTATAGTACCTTAACCCTGCCTATAGAGGCGACCATAACAACGTTAAGACATGATGCCACGAGGTTCCACTTATAAGCTGGTGTCACTTGGAAACTACTGACATCCACACAACCTGAGGACCTCACCATCATACAAGAGCCAGTACGACACTGATCCTATGGCAATTCTGTAGCGCAATTAAGCACCCATGATCGGCCACCTTTCGCACGTGTACACCACACACGCGCGATCCTTCGCTCAACGCGCATGAGCGGTCAGAACACTCCAGCAGGCACATGCGCATTACGAGCGACCACACCGCGCATGCGCACACGCTCGCCACTGATCCCCGGAACGCCCTGCATGCACAATGACTCGACAGCTCAAGTCTCTCTACCATTTCTCCTCCTATGCAGGTGCGAACAATCATCCAATCAATCACAGTATGAAACTTCAGCAGAAGCGGCCATTACTCACCGGTTCTGCGAAGGAGGCACTACAGGTCTAAAGCAGGCTCTGCCCAGTAATTCTGTGAGTATGATGGATCACCACCTTCACCACTGGTAAGCGCTTTTCTTTCCTAACAGGTCTCCTCAATCTAAGTGGCCAAAACCTTTTTTCGCCCAGAGGGCCAACCCTTGCCACTTCACAACCTTGAAGCAGAATACTGCTTAAAGTAGCGTAAGAAAGGTTTCTTGCGTTTACTTCCCACTCATGCACTATTTGTTGTGAATACCGTGTTTTAGCCACTCCACCCCCGAAATTCCTGTGCGAACCTCACCATAATGGTACCACCAATACCATTACACTATAGCCGCTTATAGCCTGCACCCACACCACTATAAAGTCGGCAGTCAGATGTATATAATGCAATACATTGAAAGTGACTCTTCTTTCCCCCTGTATGTTTTGTCTTTGTTCTTATATGTTTTATGTACAGGTGTTTTTGAGAAGGGAATCCCCCTCTCACACATAGAAAAACACTTTAGGGCGTGTAAAACACATAGTCTGTAATACACAACCACTAGTTTTAATCACACCCACATCTTTTTAATTCGTCCTGAAGAAAGCCAGAATATCCATAAGGCACTGGCTGAAACATGTTGACCCACAAAGGATGTAGGAGGTCGTAACTCGCCTCTAACATCCCACAGCCTTATTTTTAACCGCTGACGGTGGCCCAGGTATTAAAGTCTAATTTACCTTCGGGTACTGGGACCACGGCCAAGCCGTTTTAATCTCATTTTTCATAACACTCTTCACCGCACACTCAGCGACATACCTGCTCCGCTGTAATCAGGCGTCGAAGCACACCCGGGACACGCTAGGTGTCACTGCGTGGGCCCGATGATGAAGCATGCCACCAACTAGGTTGGTGGGTGAGGGCTTCATGAGCACACTCACAAGGTGCCACTAACCCCTGACAAAGCATACTCGAGTCCTTTGAACTAAAATTAATTATTTTTGGTCATAAACCCTTTCCTTTTAAGCTAGTCTTCTTTTGATTTACTTCATTTGCAGCATGAGAAACGTCACCAGAGGAGCCTTGGTAACTGGGCAGAGAGGTACTTAACCCGGATCCGGTTAACGATCAGAGCAGACCCGGTCTGAGTGAACTCCATTGAGACGAGGTGCAAGAAGTGTGTCCGACAACTAGTCCTGTGAATGGAGTACCTCATGCAAAAACCGACAGGCAGAGTGGACGACTCCACTGCAGGGGGCGGGAAGTACCGGTCGAACCCCGACATCAAGTAGTAACCACCAGAATGAATATACCATGGAGTCTGGACGCAACAACCGGATGGTGACGCAGTCCAAACTAGAGAAATTTGCATGGCAAAAACAACAGAGCGAGGACAAGGGGGAGACGGCGGCCCGAGTGGTGCCATGGAACCTACAAACAAGGATATCCTCGAGGCAATCACGGCGATCAGGACCTCCCGAGAGGTGAGGATTGATACAGAGGCAACAGAAGTGGCGCTGATTCGGGAGGATATGAAGAAATTGGCGGAGTGCATGGGGACAGTAGAGAGTACCACCAAGGAACTTGTTACAGATACCACCCTTCTTAAGCGGCAGGTAGCCGAGTTGTGTACTTCCCACAAGGCAATGGCTCTGCAGCTCGATGATTACAAAGGAAGTATGAGGCGTAATAACGTCCGCATTGTAGGTGTGCCGGAACGCGCAGAGGGACAAGCCACTGACCTTTCTGTAGAGGAACTAGTTCGTAAACATTTGCAACCACGTGGACTCTCCAAATGTTTTTTAATTGAAGGGGCTTACCGTGTGCTGGGGGGCTGACCAAAACCTAGTGCGCCGAGGCCGCTCCTAGCCCAGGTGTTTAACTTCCGAGATCGTGATGTCATTCTTCAAATGGCAAGAGCGGCCCCCCACTTACCTTTGAGAATAGCAAACTCATGTTCTTTCCGGACTTCACTCTGAGAGTGCAGAAACAACGCCGCAGTTTCTTGGAAGTGAAGCGGGCCCTCCGAGACCAAGAGGTTAAATATGCAATGATGTTTCCTGCCAAATTCAGGGTGGAGGGCAACTGCAAATCATGGTTTTTCACTCTACCGGAGGATGCCTGGGACTGGTTGGAAGGCTAGTGCGCGGTCAGGAAGAAGCGGCACAAAAGACTCTCCGCCACTGACGACGCTGGTGCCAGCAGAGACGTTCTCCTCCGCACTCTGACTCCAATTCCCAGGGACATACAGGGGTGCGCTGATTTCGGAGTCGGGTAAGACTATGCCGGTTGAATCCCGGACGCTGGAAGCAACTGTAAGAGTTCAATTCCTCCCCTGAGCTGGCGCAATAACTAACGGTTTGGCTGGGTGGGCCGGGGGAATCCCAAAATCTAGGCAATGCGTTGAGCCGGAGTTTGCTGTGCCAACCCAGTGCCCTACTGAGCCACTTAAGGTTTTGACTTTCATGCAGTTTTCACTTGTAGTAGTTCTACAGTTGTTATTTCTATTGATGGGGTTGTGGGTGCACCTGTGTTTGCTTGAGGACACCACTAGATAACAGTTGGGTGCCAAGTGGGACCGCTGGTTTGTGCTTTGCCTGGGGGTGGAGAGTCGGGCCGGGTGAGATAACGTGTGATGTTTGAATATATGTGGATTGGGAGTGGGGTAGCTGATGTTCCCTGAAGTTGTTTATGGGTGGGTGACAGGCACTCTGCATGTTGGGGGTGGCGGGCGGTTCTAGTCCCGCTATGCAGGGAGGCAGGGAGGGGGGAGAGACTTCAATGGGATGGGTAAGAGTGGGTTTGATCTGTTGGGGGGGTTGGAGTTTTAGTTTTTTTGCAGCAGGAAGAAATGACAATTGGAATGTTTGCATCTTATTTGGCATCAAAATTACCAAAACTGTGTTTCAAGGCATTGTAATTAGAGCTCCCGGTTTTATGGTATTTATTTTTTTAACATTGCCGTCTGTATTTATGCATATTTATTTTTTTGTCATTTTATCTGTATATATCTGCATTTATTTTTGTCGCAAGCAAAAAAAGACACTGCAACTAGTATTTTTCCACATTTATATAATTAGGTAGTGCACACAGTTGTTATAGGTTTAGCTATATGTATATATGCTCCAAATTAAATAAACACAATACAATGTGTGAGAGTCTATTATAGACATTTGGAAGACCAATGTTGTGTATGTTTCATTCAACTTCCACAAAAAAACTTCCGTTCTGTTAGATCAAAACAGGACCTCGCATATGTGAAATGGGAGAGTGTCACAGAGATTACTTGCAGTAATATTAGTGTCAGATGGCATGAAAGAGCTGTCTACGTTCTTCATATATTACAGATATTGAATGTCTTGTTCTCCTTATTGTCAGTTCCATGCTTCTCTCTGTGGTGCGCACTGACTATCCACAGCGGAGAGAGTAAACTACCTCCTCTGAAGCAGTGAGCTCTCATTTCAGAAATAAATTTCAATTTAAGACCTGAAAGTATCCCAAAGCTAATGCGGCCTAATTTCCTTAATGTGTTTATGCCACCGGACTTTCTGACCTTTTTGGGTCACACTCATTTCTGCCAGTCCTACATTTGCGCAAAGTACTCACGTTGCTAACACCATCCCCCGCCTCCTCAAAGTTGAACTGCTGTAGAGGCGCAAACCGTGAAATACAAGTTCACCTCCACCCCCACCTTTTCACTTCACTGTGACTTAAAACAGACTGCTGTGCTGGCGCAGCCACTACAAAGCCAGAGCTCCGGAGATGATGAATGATCAGCTGATTGGCTAAAAGGATGTAACAGGCATGTCATCAGGGCTATGGTGGGCAGGTCAGAGGCAAGAGCTCCTAGGAAATGTTTTCCCACGCCTACCAAAGATTAATCACCCAGCAGGTGTTAAAGTGGGCAGGCATACAGGGCAATCAGGAAGAGGGGCATGGGGAGGCAACCCTGGGCTGGAGCATTGATCGAGCAGTTCTTAGAATCCAATTTGGTCGTATTATTCCGTTTCTGTGTATAAATACAAACGGAAGAAAAATATTTTTCCTTCTGTATTTTTATGTAAAAATCTGTTTAAACGGAACACCGGGAGCCTTACTTGTAATGCATAGTGGCTGTCTTGGGGTCGCTCTGGAGGGTGACTCTAGGTGTGATGGATGTGACGAGCTATACGTAGTAATTATTGTGTTATTGAAATATACTAATGGTAGTGGGTCAAGGAATTAAATTGTCCTCCTGGAACGTCAATGGCTGGGGGACAAAATTAAACAGCTATTGTTTTGCAGTATATCCATCAGCATGCGCTTGATATAATACTGCTTCAAGAAACTCACGTGATAGGAAATTTGAGCATGGCCCTTAATAGGAAAGGGCACCGCATGGTGGCACATTCGGGCTTCACTACAGGATCAAGAAGGGTAGGGGTTCTATTACGTAAAGGCTGTCCATATGTGCTACAGAACACCTGGACAGATGCGCAGGGTAGGTATGCAGCATGTACTGGCATGTGGGAGAGTAGAGCCATCAATGTTATTTCGGTATATGCCCGCCAGGACTGCAGATCCTAATATTGAAGGATGTGGGAGCATTATTGTTAGACTTGCCCGTAGGATCATTGGTAATGAGAGGAGGTGACTTTAATTTGACGATGGACGGCCTACTCGACCGGCTCCCGCCCAGACGTGACCCGGCACATAGCTCACAACTCTGAGATTTTACTAATGCTTTGGGGATGGTAGATATATGGAGATGGTCTCACCCCATAACACACACTTCACTTTTCAATCAGGTGTACAAAGCAGTCAATCACGGATTGACTATCTGTTCACGCATGCCCAAAACATACATGATTTCACTTACACTACTTGCGTGGCGCGAGGAATCTCGGATCACGGCCCTGTTCCGACGGTCCTCGGAGCTTAGCGCACTAGACGACCCGGTCCAATCATGATACAGCCATGGGCACTGAAGATACCACACATTAGATAAAACCTGCAACAGGACACAGACTATTACTTTGAAGAAAATGTGGGAATAGTTGAGTCAGCAGTGACACTCTGGGGTGCATACGGGGCGGTGATTAAGGGGAGGGCATTGTCTCCGATGGTGGGCCATAGACCCGAGCGTAACCGGATGGTGGTCCAACTGGAAGGGGGATATTTTGAAAATGGAGGGCGCCATCTCTCAGGCCCCTGAACCTTACACTCAACACCGCCTTAATATTAAAAGACAGGATTATAGGCAGCTGATTCTGGAGGATGCCACCATGCTTTCCCTGGCTACTCGCCACCGAATTTACGAGCAGGGTGAGCACATGGGTAAACTGCTGGCTTGGCTGAATGCAAGGAGATAGGTATGAGCAGTAAAGGGCCCAAACAATGACTTGATTACTGACCCTGCAAGATATAGCTGTCACCTTTGAGGCTCATTTTGAGAATGTATATGGAGTCTCGCAAGTTACACAAGCCTCTATGGCAGCAGATCTTCTCGCCACCGTAGAGGTAGTATGCATCCCCCTCAGGGTAGAGAGGCACTGGAGGCGGACATCTCTGAAAATGAGATCCAGAAGGCAATTCAGGATGTTCGAGCCGGCAAAGCGATGGGTCCCTAATGGACTTTCTATCGAACTTCTCAAACCAATGGCTACAAAGTTAGAGCCCCATCTGCTTAATTTATATTATGAAAGCTATGACTCTGGGCTTCTACTAGCTGATATTCGACCGGCCACCAGTGTGGTTATTCACAAACCCGGTAAACCGGCGGAAGAATGCGCATCGTATCGACACATTTCTCTGATAACAGTCGAAGCCAAAATTCTGGCCAAACTGTTGGCTAACCGTTTACTCCCATATCTTAGTGGTCTGATTCATCCTGACCAGTCGGGATTCATGCCTTGTCGGGATACAGCACGGAATCTGTGACGTGTACAAGGAGCACTGGGGCGAATGGACACCCTCGAAGAGGAAGAAATGTTACTGTCACTCAATACCACGATGGCATTTGACACGATAGCATGGGAGTACCTGTTTGCTGTGCTGGCCCGTATGGGGTACGGACCCAAACTGATTGGGTGGAACAGACTATATTATACACTACCCATGGCGCACGTCTCGGTGAACAATCATCGCTCCACTTTGTTTCCCCTCTGTCGTGGCACAAGGCAGGGATGCCCGCTGTCGCCGCTCCTCTTTGCCATGGTACTGGAGCCACTTGCAGTCTGGATTAGGGGTAACCCGGGCATCAGACACATCAAAGACCGTATATCGCTCTAAGTGGACAATATTTTGCTTTATCTTGCCTCTCCAGCGCGCTCGCTACGTCAGGTGTTACACATTTTTCACATATTTGGAGCGCACTCGGGGTATCAGATGTGCACTCTGGGGAGTACCTCCAAAGAGTCCTCGAGGTTACGACATTCCAGTAGCGCTCCAGGGTTTCCGTTATCTGGAGATTTTTATCACACTCGATACTACACTATTTTTCGAACTAAACCTCCTGGGGCCCTTACAACGGTTTAGGTCAGACGTTACACATTGGCGAAAGCTACCCATTACTCTCCTGGGACGTCTATTTAAAATGCTTGCCCTACCACGCTTTCTCGATGCCCTGCAAAATTCTCCTAATCCAATTCCTAACTCTTACTTTTTGCAGATTGAAGCGGTGGTGAGGGAACAGCTTTGGGAGAACTGACCACCCCGGATTGCCATTAATAAACTCACCATGGGGTGGAACGACGGGGGTCTAGGGTTGCCCGACATGCGTCTCTACTATCAGGCTTCGCAATTGATAGCCATTAATAGATGGGTGTTTGGACCGCATGATGATCCTAGTTTCGGCATGGACCATTGGCTGATGGGCAAGGGGGGCTATAACAGGGCACTGTATACAAACTATTGGTAGCTACGTTTGACTGGCCCCATGGCACTTACGGTGGAAGTGTGGCATGGAGTCCAGCGTAATCTGGGATGGCAGGGACGCCTGATGAACGCTACCCCCTTGTGGGAACCGGACATTTCGGGGTTTGATAAATGGGACATGATTGGGATTTCTACCATTGGGGACATGTGGTTGCAAGGGAAGAAGGCAACATTCGCGGACCACCAAACTAAGTACCAATTAGCATCTTCCGCGATTTTTCGCTATCTCCAAATTAGCAATCCATTGATTTGGCCCTCCCCAGGGATACCGCCCTTCCAGATTCCTCGCCACTAGAAGACAGACTACTGCTGGACTCAATGGACTGTAAGGCCATTTCCCTCACGTATAAGAAACTAGTAAATAACCGAACCGACCCAATGCTGAAACTACGGTCGAGCTGGGAGGCTGATCTGGGAGAGATGCACGACGAAGACTGGAGGGAGGTGCAGGTTTCTCCCTAGGAGGTAGCGGTTCTGATGCGACTTCGGCTGGTACAGCTTAAGATTCTCCACAGAGTATACTTTGACACCAAATTACTATTTAGGTTGGGTAGGAGGCCTGATCCACTCTGCCTCCGGCGATGTAACTAGACTGGCACATTCACACACATTCTCTGGGACTGCCCACACATACAACAATATTGGAAGGACGTCACCCGACAAATGGCCAGGGCATGTGACAAATCCATTCAAACATCTCTCACACTTTGCCGCCTTAATATCTGGGAGGCAACTGACCTCTCGCACATGGAGCAGTCTTGGGCTACGATCGGCTGGATTATAGCTAAACAAAATATCGCCCAGAATAGGGGGTGGACACAACACCACACATACGTGACTGGGCAAACCAAATGGACTGGGCCATGATTCCGGAAAAAACTGTGTATAAAGGAATAGGGTGCCCACGAAAATGGGACCATAAGTGGGGAAAATGGAACAAATACATGGGTGAGATCTGCATTTCTCCTATGGTGGAACTGCGGAGGGAGAGACAATCATTGTTGGCTAGAGCGGGTGAGTCGATGGCAGCCCCCACACTGGGTAGCCGAGGATAATATGCAATGACGTACGGACCAATGGCGGGTTGTCTCGCAGTTTTGTCCTGAATACACGACTGTAACCATAACTGGAATGCACTGACTCTGAAGATAGTGGTCTTATGTACTCCTGACTCTTTGAAAGTTTCGAAACAATTCTGTTATCTTGTGTAGCCTTGCCAAAGATGTGTGTATAATGTCTTTTAATGCTGCAATTGTTATCAATAAAAACAGTTACAAAAAAATATATATATATATATAGTATATCACGTCATACTATGTCTGATGCATGGCTGACTATGCACCCATATCCATGTCAGACACACCACCCTGCCATGAAAGTCTCCACGCTCACTGTCATACACTCTCTGTAATCACTGAGTTGAAGACAGGTCCGTGGATGGGTTCTTTTGAGCTGATGTGAGGAGGGAGGGTCAGGGGCACTCTGATGCTGGACATGATAGGAAGTTAAGTTGTCAAATCTGCCAACTGGTCCCATGTTGTGAGGGCCATCAGCAACTAGATAATCTTTTAATTTAAAGCCCTGTTGATTCAGCAGTGACGTCTTTACATGTTAATCTTAGGGAAGCACTTATGAGGCCACAGATTCCGTGGCCACCTACAATGGCCAATCATGAACGTAGTACGCATGTGTGAAATATATGAAATATATATGTGTTTGTGTGCATGGAGGTGTAGGAGGCTGGCTTAGTATATGGTGTTCACTTATGCAAGTGTAGCACCCTGCACTAATCCAGACAACCCTTGTGGTGATTTTAGTGGTTTTAGACAACCTTAGAAAGCTCTCTACGTGGTAGCTGTGGAGAGCAGCCTTCGGCTTAGTCCAGAAGGAGTGTAGAGCAGCTTATTTTACCTGTACTTAATCTTATAATGTAGGGTAAATAAAACACACAGTGTAGTTATAAAAATATGTATTTATTATAAACACTCACTTACACATTGCAATATATCCTACCTGGAGATATAACCACAATATACACAATACTTTGTTAATAGAACAAGTAAGTAGCACGAATGCACAGTGGTCTCCAGGGGGAGACCAAACCCTACACTAAAATAGTGAAATGCGAATCATGACCTAAGTCGAGACTGGACCCAGCAGACATGGAAGAGCCGGGGACCCAAATAACCACCCAAGGTTAGTACTCAGGAACCCCACGGAGGCTACATGCAGAGTGGGAACATGACGCGTGCTCAATACAAGTCAATGGGTAAGTTGCGGTTGCAGTTTTTAAGAAGGACCCTTCCCAGAGGACCCTGAAGTAACCCAGTGGAAGATGGAAGGTTGGAGAATCACCCTACCCATTAATACCCTGGGAACCAGGTCACCACGCACCGGGAAGCCGGGTGCATAGGTGCGATGTGATGTCGGAAACCGCTGTAGACCACAATGGAGGACTTCAGTGAAGATGCCGCTGGCAAAGAAGGCGAAAGAGTCCGGTGGAACCCAAAGGTGGATTCAAGATGAGAGGTACCTGTAATCAGAGGGGACAGAGTCTATGCCAATCAGGAGTGACTAGGAGCCACGGAAGACAAATGTCTACAGATCTCGGAGATGCAGGAGAGTTGACGGTGCCCATGAAGTTGCAGCTGGACAGACCAGGCAATGCTATGGAAGACTAGGAGCCATTTACGAGTTGTCCTACGTCGGTTGTCAAGGGCCAGGGGTTCGGTGTCCATCGGGAGCGCCAACAAGCCTTGGCAACAGCAACCAACATATTATGCAAAAAAGGTGCGTCATAGGGACCAGCAAGGTCCTAGTGACTCACCATGATCAGGTAAGTCAGAGCAGGCTCGAGCAAACGGGGAGTCCACTGGAGCCAAAGAAGACCCTCGAGAGGACACACGGGCCGATGGTACAGGAGTCGCAAGAGGACCTCGAGCAGCTCACCAAATGATGAAGGCCAACGGTGCACAGGTTGCAGTGCAAGGGAAGATCTGGGTTGCAGGAGATGCTTGAGGCTGGAGCTTTCTGGAGCCCGAAGATCTCTGGTAAAGAGAGTCAACAAACCTTGGAATTGGCAAGTCGACTTGGTGCACAGGGGTACTGCTCCAGCGGTTCCAATGAGGGATAACTGCTTTAAAGTTGCTGTGAAGACAATGCAGGCCTCTAGGTAGTTGCAGAACCACCACTTGTGTTGCTGAACATTTCTGAGTCCGTAGGAGCTCAGGAACAGCAGACAAGTTAGCTTCATTATGGTGCCTGCAGATGCAGGGAAATGACTCCTTCACTTCAAGGGAGATTCCTTCAGGTGTCTTGGATGTCCACAGGCCTGTAGAAGAACCTGTATGGAGCATAGGCACAGACGATGCAGAAGACTTGCAGGACAACGAGACCAGGAGCAGCAGGAGTCTTCTCAGTTGTAGTCTCGGTTCCCAGAGCGAAGTCCAAAGTACCCAGATGGTTGAAGATGAAGTGGTTTTGGATCTGAATCTTGTCCCACAACGAATCTAAGGAACCACCAGCAGGTAAGCTCTTAAGTTCCCTAAGGAGAGGCTTGGGAGGATTCAGGGTCCCTCCCATAGGAGGAGCTGGACAGTGGGGAGTCTAGTGGCCCTGGTAAGTGTCCTACTGTGTCCCAATACACTAAGTCCTGTCTGGGAGGTGGTCTCACCTACCTGTGACAGGAAATCTATTGTCCTGCCTTCCCCTACTTGAGCTTGGCTCAGCAGCCGGAGGGCAGAATCGTGTTTCTGGTCGGCAGCAACCATAGTTTGCTGTCTTGATCTAGAAGAATGGTACTGGGAGCACTGAGGGCCTTACAGTGCATGGAATCATACCTCCAACACCGTTTACAGTGTTGGGGGATGATTCCAAAATGCTTGATACCAAACTCAACAGGGTTTATTACAGCCAGTTTAGAGTTAGCCCTCGCATAATGACGCATGGCCACTCTATGTATTGTAATGACTGATGCACTTACATTCTGGGAGAATGGACTCCGTGGGTTGTAGGGGTGTCCTGCTCATGCAGGGGCACCCTCACACTTATAAACGAGCACCCTGCCTTCAGGATTAAAAGGCCTGCCTTAGGGGTGACTTATAGGTTATATATTTTATATATATATATATATATATATATATATATATATATATATATATATATATATATATATACCAAGAACAACTTGTTGTTCAAAACGTGTTATCAGTGACTGCTACTGCTACTTGCCATTAGAATCGCTGCTGCAGAACTACAGGCTCGTCGTGAATTTCTTACCTGAACTTCAGGATTTCATATATATATAGTTTATATATATTTATACATAATATATGTAAATTCACTGAAAAAAACAAAGGTTACAGGGACATTATAGTTAGACTGAGATTTCACTCGTACAAAGCCAGTGAAATTCAGCTGTTTAATTACCTGAGCTAACTATAACTTATGCCCCCTGCAATGCACTGCTTGTGACCTCACATAATATACCACTCATGAGATGGACAGTGACATCACTGATGACATCTCAAATGACATCACTGTTGATATCACTGATGACATCATCCAGTAAGTGTAAGTGTTTTCTAAGAGTTTATGATTGTTAAACATATATACTAAGCTACTGCAAAAGTTAAAATAGTATACTGGATGTACTACTAATGACTAGTACTAGTTCTTAAATATAGTATGTGAGTCGCTGTGTGACTGTGTGTACCCGTGTGTGAGTGGGTGTCTGAGTGGCTGTATAGGTGTGTAAGTGGGTGTGTGAATGGCTGTTTGGATGTATAAGTAGGTGTGTGAGTAGTTGTGTGAGTAAGTGGCTCAGTGAGTGGCTGTATTGGTGGGTGAGTGGGTGCCTAAGTGCCTGTATGGGTGGGTGAGTGACTGTATGACTGAGTGAATGGGAGGGCTGAATGGTTTTATGAGTGAGTGACTAGGTGTGTAAGTGGCTGTATGGATGAGTGAGTGGCTGTTTCAATCAATCAATCAGTGGTTTATAGAGCGCGCTATTCACCCGTGAGGGTCTCAAGGCGCATGGGGGGTAAAACAGCTCCGGTTCAGTCGAAGAGCCAGGTCTTGAGGTCTTTCCTGAACATGTGGTGGGTTGGGGAGCGTCTGATGTTGACCAGGAGCGCGATCCAGGTTTTGGCTGCGATGTAAGAGAAAGCGCTCCCACCCATTCTGCTTCTGTGGATGCGGGGGACCTCTGCTAGGGCAAGGTCGGCGGAGCAGAGGTTCTTATTGGGTGCTTGGAAACATACTCAGTCATTGAGGTATTTGGGTCCAATGTTGAGGGATTTGTAGGCATGGGTGAGGAGTTTGTAGGTGACCCTCTTCTCGATTGGGAGCCAGTGGAGGTTTCGCAGGTGTTGGGTCATATGCGTTGTGGATGGTATGAACTTGCGTAGAAGTATTTTGTTGATTCCGACGTAAAGGGCGCTGCCGTAGTCAAGTCTGCTATGAAAATGAAAATGAAAAAGATTCTTGATAGAGCGCACTGTGACCAAACAGCTTCCTGGCGCTAGAGGTAAGGGCTGAGGGAGGTGGGGCAAGCCAATACTGCTTAGCAGGAGTACACAATAGAAAACAGATGACTTTTTAGGGCCTTGCGGAATTGAGAGTAAACGGTGATTGATCTGATCGACAGAGGGAGGCTATTCCAGAAAGAGGAACCCAACACAGAGAATCTGGTGCCTCCAGTTTTGGATCTGCGAAACCGAGGTACATTGGAAAGGAACTGATTAGAGGAGCGGAGGGAACGGTTGGGGGTGTAAGGAGTGATGAGGGAGTTAATGAAGGCTGGACCTATGCGGGTCCGAGCCATGAAGGCCAGGCAGCCCATCTTAAAAAGGGATCTCTGAGAGATAGGGAGCCAATGAAGGGCTTTCAGAACGGGGGTAATGTGGGAGGACTTAGGGAGGTGGAGGATGAGGCGGGCGGCCTGATTCTGAACAGCCTGTAGGCGGCGAAGTTCGTAAGCCTGAATGCCCACATACAGGCTGTTCCCGTAATCAAGACGGGAGAGAATCATTGCCAGGATAATGAGCTTAAGGGCATCAGAGGAAAAAAAACGGGACACCTTTCAGATGATTCGGAGGGAAAGAAAACAGGAGGAGACAACCGAGCTGATCTGGGCATGCATAGAGAGGTCCCGACTGACTTTAATCCCCAAGGTCTTTGCCGATGTCGCTGGTAAAGGAGGGGGGCCATAGGTGGAAGGCCAAAAAGCGGCCGACCAGGGGGAAGAGGAAGGGCCAGTCAGGACCAACTCCGTCTTGTCCAGATTGAGCTTCAGTTGATTCCGATTCATCCAGTCTGAAATAAAAACTAAGGTGGAGTGGAATTTGGGTAAGGAGTGCAAGGGAGAGGAAAGATCAAAAACAAGCTGGAGGTCATCCGCGTAGTTATACACGGAGACCCCCATATCGAGGAGGGAAAGAATAAGGGGACGGATATAAAGGTTGAAAAGAAGAGGGGACAGGGAGGAACCTTGGGGGACTCCACAGGAAACCAAGCGGGTGGGGGCGGTGTAGCAAGAAAGATGCACCGCCTGAGTCCGGTCTTTGAGAAAGGAAGCGAGCCAAGAGAGGGCAGTGCCCTGAACGCCCGCTGCGCAGACACGGTCGAGAAGGATGGAATGGTCGACCGTGTTGAACACAGCGGACAGATCAAGGAGCACCAAAGCTTGGGGCAAGTTAGAATCTGCCTTACTCTTTAGCTCGTCCAAGACGGACAGAACAACTGACTCGGTGGAGTGAGCCGGTCGGAAACCCGCTTGGTGGGAGGCCAGGAGGTGGTTATCCTCGATGTAGGAAGAGAAACAAGAAGTGATATAGCTCTCCAGGATCTTTCCAAGGTAAGGGAGAAGGGAAATGGGTCTAAAGTTAGAGGGAAGGGAAGGGTCTAAACCAGGTTTTTTTTACAATGGGACGAACAATAGCGGATTTGAAATATTTAGGGACTGAGCCAGATGATATGGAGGTATTGAGAAGGGAAAGAGGAGGGTCAGGACAATGAGTGAAAAGCACTTTCAAAATACGAGCAGGCGCACAGTCAGCTGAGGAGCCAGACTTCACTTTCTGAAGAAGAGCCAAGAAAGCGTCCAGGGAGATAGGGGGAAACTGATTAAGAGGAGAGGAAAGCAAAGGAAGGGGGGGACGGAGGAACTAAGGGGATATTAGATTTAATCTTGGCAATCTTCTCCAGGAAGAAGTCATTGAGAGAAAGGCAGAGGTCTTGGGAAGGACTAAGGTTCAGATCAGAGGCAACAAGGTTGCAAAATATAGAGAAAATCTCCTTAGGCTTATTAGCTGACAGAGATATTCTCTCCGAAAAGTAGATAGTTTTGGCTCGCAGAATAGCTTTTTTTGTAGCTCGCCAGAAGCATTTTATATTTAGCTCGCAGGACAGGACAGTATTTATGCCTCCAATGGAGCTCAGAGCGTCTAAAGTCCAGTTTGAGGATTCTGAGCTCGTCTGAAAACCATTTTTGGGCGTCATGGGGGCGGCAGATCTTAACTTTCCTAAGGGGGGCTGAAAATAGAACAAGGAACGTAACCCCGCCTAATGATGTGATGGTCCTAACAATAGGATCCCGCTATATATGGGGTGATTAGACTAGGATTTTAGCAATGCACATAACAAAAATTAGTCAATCCAATTATACTCAAAAGCAAGTATTTAGCAAATATATATATATTTTTATTTTTTTGTTGTATACTCTTTGATTTGATGTAAAAAAGATTGTACAAAAATAGAAAACATATTAAATCCACAGCATGTTTTTAAGGGCATCAAACAACATACATTGGTGCAAAAAGGGATAAAAAATAAGAGAAATTCATCCTACTTGGGGACCTACCCAGTAACAATTCATACTTCAATCATACTCTCATACTCACAAGTTTCCAAATTAATCTATCTAATATTCTATAATTCAACTTTCATTCTTACAAGCATTCCTATCAACCTGGCGTATGCAACACAGAGATGGTAAGTCTGTTGCATAAATCAGAATGTTGTTCCAGACAGATGACATTAATACGGCTCTTAATAAATATAAAACAGTGTGCCGTATTTCTGGAAACACAAGCCGACGCGCGTTTCGGTGACAGGCCAGATGGGCCACACCTTCGTCAGGGCTGGGGGTTGTTGACTGGGAGGGGAGGGAAAGAAGATCTATTATAAAGTTCTAGTCATATTGACACAGATGCTCGAAACCCGTTGTCCTATGTGCAGTAGGTGGTGGTTTCTATTTCCGCTCACACCGGATACTGTGATAGAGGACCGAAATCTGATGGCTATCACGGTGCGAAATACAGGGAAACTAGATCCAAGAGTAATCAGTTACTGGATGTGTAGATCCGCCGTACTTCCAGCTATTCGGGTAAGCAGGTAACTATCAGAACAGGGTCTGTAAAGAAATGAAGTAAGGTCCACGGGTGATAATGGTCTAGATCCGCCGTGTTAGCAGTTATTCGAGTGGGCCGGTTGCTATCAGTAAAAGGTCCCGTAAAAGATGAAGCAAGGTGCCACAGTGTTTTCCGCTATGAGGACAGTGCGTAGCTGTGAACGGTACTACCTTAGAGGATAGAAGATCGGGCTGTAATAGGGATTCCGTCGATTCGCTGCATCGACCCACTGAGACGGGAGACAGGACTCTCAGTCCGATCTTCTATCCTCCGAAGAGCATAGTAAGATTCGGGGAGGGCAGAGAGAAGATCAGGAAGGGAGTCAGCAGAGCACCAAGTCTCCGTGAGGAAAAGAAAATCAGGGGTGTCAGTGTCGAGTAAATGAGTGTGATGAGTGATGCTAGTGATGAGTGTGTGGATGGCGGTCTTTCTGCAGTCGGGATGGATCCATTTGAAAGTTTTAAGGAGGATGCAGAGGCAGTTGAAGCTGGTGGAGGAGACTGCGTTGATCTGGCGGTTCATGGAGAGTGAGGAGTCGAGGATTTTGCTGAGGTTCCGAGCGTGGTCTGTCGGGGTGGGTGGGCTCCCGAGGGCGGAGTGCCACCTGGTGTTGTCCCAGGCAGAGGTGCAGGGTCCGAGGATGAGAACCTCGGTCTTCTCAGAGTTGAGTTTTAGGCAGCTGTCCTTCATCCAGGCTGCTACGTTTCTCATTTCTCCCTGGAAGCTGAGTCTGGTGGTTTTTGGTTTCTTGGTGAGGGAACGGATGAGTTGGGTGTCGTCAGCGTAGGATACGATGCTAAGCCCATGTTGTCTGACGATGGCGGCAATGGGGGCCATGTAGATGTTGAAGAGCGTCAGACTTAGTGAAGATCCTTGGGGTACTCCGCAGATGATGTCAGTGGGGTCGAAGAGGAAGGGGGGGAGTCTGACCCTCTGGGTTCTGCCGGAGAGGAAGGATCGGATCCAGTCGAGGGCGGACCCCGGTATTCCTGCGCTGTGGAGTCTGGCAGCTAGTGTGTGATGTGAGATGGTGTCGAAGGCTGCGGAGAGGTCTAAGAGGATGCGAAAGGGAAGAGGGTAATAGGCTGGTAGTTATTCAGGTCAGTAGGGTCGGCCGTTGGTTTCTTGAGGAGGGGTTTCACCTCTGCGCGTTTCCAGTCATCAGGGCAGGTGCCGGATGTGAGGGAGGAGTTGATAGTATGTCCTGTTTTGGGAGCGATGGCAGTGGAGGCCCTGTGGAAGATGTGAGGGGGCAGGGGTCCGTTGGTGCTCCTGAGTGTGTCTTCTTCATGGTTGAGGTGATGAGCTCGACAGACGCGGTGGCCCAGGAGGTGGTGGTCGGCTTCTCGGCGGTGGTGGGTGGTGTGGTGCTATCTTCTGTGGGTCCGGTGAAATTGTCATAGAGGGCCTTGACCTTCAGGTGGAAGTAAGAGCTGAGTTTGTCACAGAATTCCTGGGAGGGTGCGATGTCAGTGGCTTCGCAGGAGGGCTTTGCGAACTACTGAATGACGTTGAACAGCTCCTACGTGTTGGATGCGTTAGTCTTGACTTTGTCACTGATGAAGGTTCTTTTGGTGTCCCTTATACACTGGTGGTAGTCCTTCATGGCGATCATGTGGTTGTTTCGTGCTTTCGTGGACTTCTGGTTCCGCCAGGTTTTCTCCAAACGTCTGCAGGTGCGTCTGGCTTCTTGGAGGTCAGTGGTGAACCAGGCAGCCTTTGGTGGGCGTTGTTTGGCAGTGTGTCAGAGAGGTGCTAGCTTGTCGGCGCAGCAGGACACCTAGTGATGGAATCCTCTGGCTGCGGAGTTGGTGTTGGTGGTGGCCTAGGGGGGTCTTGGAGGAGGGTGGAGTTCAGGTATTCCTCTGTGACCTTACTCCCTCCAGTTCCGTCGAGGCAGGCGCGGGGCAGGCTTGGGTACAGTGGTGGTGTTGAAAGTGAAATGGACGCAGTAGTGGTCTGTCCAGTTGGGCTGGGTGGTGTGGCTGAAGCGGATGTTTGATCCTTCCGCGAAGATGGGGTCCGGGGTGTGCCCTGCCCTGTGGGTGGGAGTGCTGACGGGCTGTTTCAGTCCTAGGTTGGCCAGGTTCTCGCGGAGGGGGGTGGCATCGGGGTACTGGCTGTGCTCGAGGTGGAAGTTCAGGTCCCCGAGCAGGATGTAGTCTGTGGAGGTGATGACGTGTGGAGGAGCGAGTATGGCGATGGTGGTTGCGGGCTGGGCGCGTGGTCCTGGCGGTCTGTAGATGAATTTGAGCGGGTGTTTGGTTAAGTCAGGTGTGGTGGCTTAGTGGTCTAACCCATCCACTTTAGGGGTTTGTGTTTGACCTCACAGGTTCAAATCCCAGTGGGTCCACTCAGCCTTTCATCCTTCTGAATAAACATCTGTTATTCAGCACCAACATGCACACAGGTGAAGTGTGCTTTACAAATACACGTTATGTTAAGTGAGTCCGTGTGTGAGTGTTTGTATTGGAAAGTGAGTGTCTATGTGAATGGCTCTATGGGTGAGTGAGTAGATGTGGGTGAGCTTGAATGGATGTGTGATTGGGTATGTAAGTGGGTGTGTGAGTTCTTGTATGGGTAAGTGGCTGTGTTGAGAGGCTGTATGGGTGTGTGAGGGGCTGTATTGGTGAATAAGTGGGTGAGTGAGTAGCTGTATGGGTGAGTGAGTGGTTGTGTAGGTGGCAGTATGAGTGAGTGGTTCTGTAGATTAGTGAGTGGTTGTTTGAGTACTAGTATGGATCTGTGAATGGGTATGTGAGCAGTTATGTGAGTGGGTGTATGAGAGGTTGTATAGGGGTGTGAGAGGGTGTATGAGTGGTTCTGTGGATGATGTCCTCAGGATTGTAATTTGAGATGTCATGAGTGATGCCACTGTCCATGCCATGGCTGATGTAATATGTGAGATCAAAAGCAGTGCATTGTGGGGGCGTAAGATATAGTTAGCTCAGGTAACTTTAACTGCTTAATTTCACTGTTTTTGATGAGTGAAATGCGAGCCTAAATATAAAGTCCCTATAACAATTAGTTTTTTCAGTGAATATACATTTCGAACTAAAAAACTCCACAGAAATTTACCAGTTATAGTTAGCAGTACCAACTATAACTTGCACTGCTGCCATGCACTGCTTATGACCTCCCATACAAAGTGGCAGGTAAATACCATATTACCTCTCTACAGCTTGAGTCCAGCTAATGGGTGTAAGTGTTTAATAAACACATGTGCTCCTAATGTACCATAGGTGTGCATAGGTATTAAACACATTTTAAATCTTTCTGTTCAGGTGCAACTCTGTGTTCAGGCGACATTTGACTTTTGTTCATATTGTTCCAAACAAGTCTTTTGATTCTGCAAAAAAAGTTTCCAACAGGAGAAAGATTCTATGCACTGGATACTAACTTTTGTAAGCAGCCTTGACTTAATAGCGAGAATTGTGTCAGCATGACAATTTCTACTTAACATAGAAGACTGTATGCACCAGGTACTAATCAATGTTCATGTACTTGTATTGCATCAAAAGATGGTGTATCTGTAGACTCTTTTTAATACTCTGTGGTGCATTTCTAATGAGAGTTCCAATGTTTGCAAACAGTGTGGTATAGAATGAACTTTCTTCATAGAGTAAACACTCTTTACACATCCCAGTTCTCTATTGATATCAACTTCATATCTCAATGTAGGTTCAGTAAGTGTCAGTGGTTTTATACAGATAAAGGTTGTCCATAGGAGAGCATTTGTTTTGGAAAGGACATTCACTAATATTGGGAACTTGGCTTTGTGTGAACAGTTGTATACAGATTGAATTCCATATTAATGAGGGTTTCCCTAATTTCTGTGGTTGATTGGTAATGTGAACTATGCTACCTGTTACATATATGATACAGGATTAGTGTTGCAAATAATGCTTGCTTTCTACACTTACGGGAGTTGCATCTTTGATGGCGCTAATGATGCCTGATATTCTCCTGAGGTATTTTGTAATTACTGTCAGGCTTCTAATGTCATAGTAATGTATAGACTGATATGAGGGAAAACGAAGGTTGGATGATGTCATCAGTGATGTCATCGATGATGTCATTCGAGATGTCATGAGTGATGTCATAAATTATGTCATCGAACATGTCATGAGTGATGTCATATATGAGGTCATAAGCAGTGCATGGCAGGGCGTCAGTAATAGTTAGTGATGCTAACTATAACTGGTGAATTTCAGTGGTTTTCTTTGTTCAAAACGTGAATGTTCTCACTGACAAATGACCCTAAATATAATGACTTTACTTACCCTTTGTTTTTTTCAGTGAATTTCTAAGTATATTTAATTAAATGAAAACAGATTTTATTCTCACATCTAACTATAACGCTACTTTCATATTTGTTTTTTTCAGTACATTTCGAGGGTTTTTTAATGTAAAGTAATACTTAATTACCATCCATAAATCCAACCCCCACAGCACATCCCTTCGGCCGTACACAGTAGTGGAATTGGCTACAGGGCCTGCAACCAACCCCCCCTCCATACAGCCAACCCGATGCTGTGCACGGCCTTTGGTGTGCGCAGTGCAGGATTGGCAATACTACCTGGCACAGGGGACCCCATCGCCAAGGTCATAAAAAAAAGCTGAGAGGGGCATACAGTCCCCCTCCCTGGGCTGATTTCGGCCCTGGGGTCCCCATCCCCAGGGCCCTTAAACTTAAAGGTGGGTTCCTTGGTGCCCAACCAAGGCACCCAACATAGTTTCATTGGGGGTCTTGAAGGGAGTCCCCTAGGCCCCCGCTTCCCAACCGTCACCCTACAGACAGCTGGAGCCGACATTGCTCTCACCCCAAGGGAGCAGTTACTAATGCTGGAGCAATATTTTGATATGTTTCCCTGCCCACATTATTGCGGGCAGGAAAACAGATTAAAAGCCCATTGGCAGGAACATTTTCAAAGCTTCCGCCAGCTGGGAGCAGACTTGGTGCTTGCTCCCGCTTGGCAGGAGTTTGGGAAGTGCTCCAACCAAGCGAGATGAAACATAAGTTTTCCTGCCCTCGCCAGGCAGGAAAACTGCTATGGTGGGCTCCCTGGGGCCTTAAGAGGCTCAGGTAGGGAGGCAGCGCCTTACCCATTTTCAATAATTTCTGTCCCGGGGTTAGGCTCCCCGGGGCATGTCATGGATCAGAGAGGGGGCTGCATGTCCCCTCTCCCCACACATAATATGTTTAAGCCCAGGGTGGACTCTCATGTGCCTCTGATGGCTCGGGAGGGGGACTGCATGTCCCCCCTGCCCCTACATAATATGTTTGGTCCGAGTGTGGGCTCCCTGGGGCTTCTAATGTCTCAGAGAGGGAAGGCCACTCCTCCCCATACATATGTTTGGCCTCTGGGGTTGGCTCCCCGGAGCCTCTGATGGTTCAGGGGGAGGGGGCCACGCATCCTCCCTCCCAATAAAGATTTTGTTGGGGCCCCGGTTATGGGCTCCCTTGACTTCTGGAGGTTCAAGCTTAGGGGCCACAGGGTGGGCTTCCCAGGGTTTATAGAAGATGTGACCCAGCCACCATATTTTGTTTTCTGATCCCACAAGAGTCTGGCGGGATAGAAGCATTTTCTGCTGCTTTTTTATTCTTTTTGGCCCCGTATGTCCCTCTAGGTGCCTCCATGTGGTATAAGGGGTCAGGGTACGCCTGCTCTGCCCCATATATCTTTATTTTTTCAAAACTACAGGACAGGAGACCCCAGTCCTCTAATAGCTGCCAGCAAAATGTTTCTCATGTTGTTGGCAGCCAATCAGAGCACTCGCTCTCACTGGGGTCTGACTCCTTTTGGGAGAGAGATGGCCCAGGAAAACTAATGCTTCCAGCTTTCCAGGGCCAATCGCTCTATTTTTAAAGTAGCGCTCCCACGAGAGTCTCTCAAGACTCTCACAGACCCAACTGTCTAAATATAAAAAAATGTTTTACCCTAAATTCCTCAAAAACTACTGAACGTATTTACACTAAATAAAATAAAACGCAATCTGTGGTTCATGTTCTTGCTTTCTGTCGAATTTGGTGTAATTCCATTCAGCAGTTTTTGCTGTAGCCTTGTCTGAAGAAGTCTACGGAAAATACATGGAAATGGTGTGTTTTTGCACCCCTCTTTTTTCTTGCCAACTTGATAGATCACTTCAAAACCTTCCAGGAAGGAGTTGAGGGGTAGTAATTTTGGCGGCGTTTGGCGAATCTCCACAAGATTTTCCAAATTAGTACGACGCTTAGTTCAACTGCTAAAATTCCTCGACGGCCGAGAAAAAAAGGGGCTCTCCAAATGTTCTTCCCCCATGCAATTCCCCACAGAGATTTTGAACATGCCTAAAGCCCGAACCGCTGGACTGAAAAACACAAATTTGGCAGAGAGTCTCTTGGTCCAGGAAGAGCCCTTTTTGTCATTTGGTGTAAATCCGTTCAGAAGTTTTGGAGATATAAAGGGAAAACCAAATTTGTACATCTAGAGGCACAGGCCCTCTGTGGATCTTACAGATATTGTGCAGAGATTTGAGTGGCTGCCAAAACTTCCACCAGGAAATGTTGGCAGCCATCCTAAGACTCAGACTCAGTAGAGTACCAACCAAAGATGTAAAAAAAAAGAAAAGGAGGCAGGGTAGAAATACACTAGGCCTGGTGGTGGGGTCTCCCAGGGACCCAGTTGGGGCTAAAAAGCATTAACATTAAGCATTTTTATTTTTGATTTTCATGGGGAAAATCGCAAAGATTTATGAATCCCCTTGAAAATTACAAAAAAAACAAGCACCGTTCCACGAGTTATTTAAACATCGGCCCCTGGGTGGGCCAGGTTCAGGGGGGGCTTATTTGTATACATAATAGGGGTAGGAGGTGCATGCGGCTCCTTCCCCATTGCCAATTGGGGCCACAGGGACCACCACCTTGCCAGGGCAAATGTAAAATGAAAAGGGGGGGACGCGCCGACTCGCTCCGTAGACCGTTCACGGCACTGGCGACCACCACCTCCCCTAGGCTAGTCCGAATAACAAGAAAGGAGGAAACGGGCTGCTTGGCCCCCTCCTGGAGCCATTAATGACTCTGGGGACCACCACCCCTCCACGGCCAGCTTCCATGTCCTAGAGTGCCCACCCCTGGGACATATCTGTTTGCTCTCACTTGGACAGCTCCCTCCAAGAAAGAGCAAACTGTAAGTCTGCGCCCAGCAGGTGAGACCAAGTATACTGCTCCTGTCCACTGGGAGCGAACTTTTCATCAGTTTTCCTGCCCACTGTCAAGCGGGCAGGAAAACAGATGAAAAAATGTATCCCACATGCAGATAATGCTATTTTTACCTGCTCTCTGTGTGCCGGAACAATGTTGGCTCTCGCTGGAGGTGGGTAGATGGCAGGTACTGCGGGGGCATTGAGGCTACTCCTACAGTCCCCAATGTTGCAGACTGGGTGCCCTGGGTGTTTCCCCTATGGCTGGGAAAAGCTACTGGTCCACAGCCAAGCACAGTCAAGCAGGAGTTTCAGGGTCGAGTGAGGTCCACCTCCAAGCTTGGTCTAAATGGAGAGGAATGTGAACACAGGTCAAAAATGTACTCACTTTAAAGGCCTAGTAGATTCAAATTCCAGGGGACATTGACAAGGGCCCAACTACTAATATCAAAGAGCTTTAATTTAAATGTTGAGCAACCGGCCATTGAGAAAGCCAGACATCATGCTAACAACTCATTACAAGCTCATACTGCTGGCAAAGACGCAGAGGATTAGGGCCACAAGACTCCTCATTTAGATTGGTACCTCAATATTACAAACATGCACAACTCAACAAGTTGGAATATAATTCATACATGAACTCAATCATCTCCCAGACTCAGGGTGGAAGGAAGGTCCTGATATGTTGGACTACATGAAATGTACCAATTAGGGGAGGTTAAAGTAATAAGAATGTGTTATCAGAGACTACTCACAAACAGTCAAGGGTGATTTACTCCTGTGAAACTTAAAAAAGAGGGGGATTTTGAGTATCGCCTCAGCCAGTCTTGAGCTCCATAAGCAAGCACCTTGAGATGGGTAGTAACTAGAGTTCAAGACCAACAAGAGAAACATCACAGAGTGAACTTGTTTAGGTTAAACAATAAAAACGTGCACGGTTAGGCTGCTGCATCAAACAGCTCTGGATCTGCAGCCTTGTAGGGCCACTCAATAGCTCCGTGGCCCTTACCCGAGTAGATTTTTTCAGAGCAGTAGCTAAGGGGGCTGGTTTCTCTGTTAGGAACCACTGGGGAAAAGGCAAAGTCATTCCTCTAAACACTAGGGGGCAGATTTACAAGGAAGTGCCGCAGCGTGGCAAAGCAAGCCTTTTGGCTGCGGCCCACTTCTGAAGAACAGGAAAGCGATACATTTACAATAATATGCTGCATTCCTGTGCTCGCCTTTGCACTGGCGCACAAACTTCTCCCATGCGCCGGCGCAGGCTGTTTTTGTGCAGGAAGGGGCACCATCCTGCACAAAAACAATCACTACAGACATTTTCCTCTTTCAATGCGTTCTGTAGAATGCAGCACGCATTGAAAGACGAAAAAACAAGGAGAAATTAAAACATTTTTCCTCGTTGTGCCTCACTACGGCACCCCTAGGGTGGCGTAGCATTTAGACGCATTTCCAGATTTACCATTCCTCATGAATCTGGAAATGTATCTTGTTCCATGGGTGTTGCATGGGAACACCCACAGCAACACCCATGGAACGCCCCTTTCACGCAAAGTGCTGCGTGTAAAGGGGCCATATTTACAAGGACAGAAAAAGCAACGTAGGGTGGCTTTTGCTGTCCTTGTAAATATGGAGCAGTAAAATGCGACACCAGTACGTCACAAAAATTGATGTATTGGCGGCACAGGGTCTTGTAAATCTGCCCCTAGGATTGTAAGGTCGCTGGTATTCTCAGATTCTCCTTAAAATAAACTTACTGTTCTAGGGAATCACAAAGTCATCAGGATTTGCTGCCAAGTATTGAAAACAAAGGTTATTGCTGTGAATGCTTGCTCAGCTTCTGGAAGAAAATGAAGACTAACAGCGAAGACAAGAGAAAATAATGCAAATGAGAGAGGGCAAAGGGACAGAGAAAGAGCATGTGAGAGAGAAGGGCGTAAGGAAAGGGGATATTTGAGAGTGAAAGAAGATCTGGCATAAAAAGGCAAACACATAAGGACGTCTGCTGCTTCCCAGATAGAGGGATTCCAGTCTTGAAATATTCCACCAACCCTTGGAAGTGTGTCCTTTTGCCTTTGCCAGATAGAGGAAAAGAAGAGGGATGGGCTGAAGGAAATCAGGGGGATAATCTGAGATGCGAAAGCCTCTGAATGCCGGTAGGACAGAGGTAGAGTCATTCTTGACCGCTCTGCTCAATAACGTATTCTTCAATATAATGATGATTGTTACAGACTTACAGTTTCATAGCACTGTAAAGAATAAATGTTACCATTATCCAGCTCCATGTTAGTATTATCCTCAATTATAAAAAACATTGGCAAAGTGAGTAGGTCTGGCCTAGACAATCTGGAGATTTAGTATTTTTTCATTTTTAGCCTATGATGTAAAGTAAAAAGAAGACAAAAAGGATACATATCACCGACTAAATGTGCCAGCCATGTGCTTTGAATAAAAAGTGCATTTTAAAGAAAACAGCATGCATGTTTCCTAACAAGCAGCTGTAATTAAAACAGATATAAAAAAATATTTTTGATTTCATGCCCATCACAGGATTCTTTTTTTTTTTTTAGTTCAAATCGTTTTTATTAGACATCAAAGGGAAAAGGGGGAAAGAAACCAGTTGTGGACCAATAGTACATACAATCATGTCATTACATTGCTGAGGTCAAAGAAATAAGAATTAAGAATAACAAATAAGAGATAATAAATAATAAATACTAAATAAACAATAAAGTGGAGTAAAACATTGCTAGATCCAGAGCCACACCATAGGACGGGTATACAGCCAAGCATGAGGATGACATTGCGACACGAGAAGACCTTGTATTTACAGTATATGCGTCCGAAATGGTTATGACAAACAGATTAAAGTTCCGCAGTACGATGTGAGGGTACAGCATCACAATGTTCTCGGTGTGGGTTTGGTTAACAGTTAGTTTTCCAAAATATACAGGATGCAAGCAACGGTCTTGTTCATGCATATTATGTCAAGAATATGGCTTATGAAACCACAGTGGAGCTCAACAAAGCAAATGCAAAATCATACTGATAGAGTATGGTAGTATGCTGAGCAACTATAGAGTAGCAGCATGTCCCCGGGTGGGTACTCATCGGGCGTTCTCGGGTGTCTAGTGCTTACTTGGGCATTTTACGGCGGGTCAAAAGAGAAGGAGGCTACGTCCAGGGAGGTCCAGAGTCTCTTGTTGGTAACTTGCCAGGGAGAAGAGTGTAAAGCAGGATTGTCTACTCCTCTGATACAAGATAACCACTCCTTCCAAGCAGTGAAAGAGACCTCTGAGGCTGCCTTCACAGAGGACCACTTTACACGCCAGGGTCAGTAGGAGGTCAAGGAGTTGGCGATCATGATCTCTTATTAACATCGGGTCAATGGCCCCCAGAATTATGTAGATGAATTCCCTCCTCGGTTTAATGCCGAATATGTGTTCAATGTAGTCAAAGACATTGGACCAGTACTTCTGTAGCATAGGACAATTGAACAGCATGTGCGGCAGGTCACCGTCAGCTAGGGAGCAGTTCCAACACGTGGGGGTATCTTTTAGATTAAGTTTAAATAATTTTTGTGGGGTCCAAAATAGGTATAGAGACAAAATATCGACTCCAAAATATCGACTGGACATAATATCGAGTTTTTAATATAGACTGGACAAAATATCGACTGGACATAATATCGACTACAAAAATATCGTTTTTCAGGTAAGTGAAGTAATATCGACTGTATAAAATATAGATAGCAAAAATATCGATTTTTTAATAATATATAATATTTTATAGTGTATTTTTATGTAATAATATGTGTGAATAGTGTGTATTAATGTTATAAAATATTTTATTACATGAATTTTGTTTTTATAATAATTGCGTAATGTAATTCTGTAGCGGGTTGTGGGTTTATAGGGGAATAGGGTGGGAAGTAATTTAATAATAATTAATTAATTAATATATGTTTGTTAATATTTTTAATTAATAATTAATTGATAATTAATTAATATTAATTAGTTAATTAATTAATATAATTTTGAACATATTTTGTATTAGTAAATAATTGTTAATTAATTAATTGTAATTAGTTAATTACATTAATTAGAGTACATTTTTAATATATATAATTTTGTGTAATTTTTAAGTAATTAATTTTGAAAAAATAATATTAATTATTAAAATAATTACAGCTAATGTTCTAATATATTTACTTTATTGTTATTGTTAATTAATAATTAATTGCTAATTAAATAATATTGATAAATTTTGGGTAAAGGAGCATTTTTAGGGTTCAGGGTCAGTTTTCAGTTCATGGGTAAAGGGGTATTTTTAGGGTTCAGGGTCAGTTTTCAGTTCATGGGTAAAGGGGTATTTTTAGGGTTCAGGGTCAGTTTTCAGTTCATGGGTAAAGGGGTATTTTTAGGGTTCAGGGTCAGTTTTCAGTTCATGGGTAAAGGGGTATTTTTAGGGTTCAGGGTCAGTTTTCAGTTCATGGGTAAAGGGGTATTTTTAAGGGTTCAGGGTCAGTTTTCAGTTCATGGGTAAAGGGGTATTTTTAGGGTTCAGGGTCAGTTTTCAGTTCATGGGTAAAGGGGTATTTTTAGGGTTCAGGGTCAGTTTTCAGTTCATGGGTAAAGGGGTATTTTTAGGGTTCAGGGTCAGTTTTCAGTTTTTGGGTAAAGGGGCATTTTTAGGGTTCAGGGTCAGTTTTCAGTTTTTGGGTAAAGGGGTATTTTTAGGGTTCAGGGTCAGTTTTGGGTTTTTGGGTAAAGGGGTATTTTTAGGGTTCAGGGTCAGTTTTGGGTTTTTGGGTAAAGGGGTATTTTTAGGGTTCAGGGTCAGTTTTGGGTTTTTGGGTAAAGGGGTATTTTTAGGGTTCAGGGTCAACAAATAAGATTTTAAAAAATTATTTTTATTATTTTCATTTATTATTTAATTATTATAATTTAATTTAAGTCGTTTTAAGTATATTTTAGTAATTAAAATTTAATATTAATTTAATTTAACACTGTTTTTAATAAAGTCGATATTTTTTACATCTATATTTTTGTTAACGATATTTTGTACTCGATATTTTTGTACTTACCTGTTTGTAGATACAAACTTGATATTTTGACTGTCGATATTTTGTCCACGATATTTTGGCAACTCGATATTTTGTCCGTCGATATTATTTCAGTGATCCTCCAAAATACTCTGTTAAGTATCATGTATTTGGTTTGCGAGAGGATTGGTGAGACTTTGTGTGTAAGTGCCGAGGCGTGGATCCTGTCCCAGTTAATAACTATCCCGGTATTGTTAGATTCTGCTTCCCATTTAATCTCGTTTCGTCTCAGGGATTTGCTTGGCGTCGGCGCGAGTAAATTGTAAACTTTTGAGACAAAGTGTCCTGATGATTGTAAGTGAGGGAGCGTCGACTTTAACCAAGGTGTTGAGAGTGTGAATGAACGTGTGGACAAAGCTGACTTTAATTTTAGAAATGTGTAGAAGTCAATTGGCTGAAGGGAATGTTTAGATTGGATCGTTGCGAAAGGCAGTGGCATGTGCCCATCGTAAAGATCCGATACCACATTGATTCCTTTGTCTGACCACTGCTCCCAGTTAAGGGGCGAACTATTGATCTTTATAAGCGGGTTACGCCATAGAGATGAGGAAGCCGACTTCTTTATCTGGAGGTCAGATTTATGTGTGTGGTCTAGTCTTAGGAGAGCTCTTTTGGTGTTAAGCATGATGTACTTAGAGTGTGTGAGGTGTGATAGATCCATGGTGAGTGTCGCAGCGAGTGGGGCTTTGCCTATAATCGACTTTTCTATATTGATCCACAACGGCGTGTAGCCAGGATCTTCGAAGAGCCAGGAAGTCCCTTGTTTACACAAGAAAGTGGTTTGATAATTTCTAAAATTGGGTAAGCCTAGACCACCTTTAAGTTTTGGAAGCTGCAGTTTTTTCATAGAGATTCTGGGATTCTTCCTCTTCCATAGGAAGTTACTAAATAATTTGTCTATTTTTTGTAGGAAGTCCTCAGTGAAGGTCATAGGAAGCATGCTCGCCATATAGTTAATTACAGGGGTGGCCATCATCTTTAATGTCTCCGCTCTACCCCACCACGACAAGAATTTCGGGGACCATCCTTCCAATAGTTTTTGTACTTTCTTGAATAGTATATCTTCGTTAATTTTTAGTGTCGTGATTAAGTCTCTCTCAAACTCCAGGCCCAGGTATTTAAAGCTCTTTGGTTGCCAGGTAAGCCCAGAATCGCCTAGAATATTTTTATCGCTCATATTGTTTAGCAATTTCACCTCGGTTTTGTCCTTGTTCAGGGAGTATCCGGACACCCAGGAGAACTCCTCGATCATGGAGAGCAAGGCAGGTATAGCTCTATCCGCCTGTTCACTCATGACTAAAACATCATCAGCATAAGCCATGAGCTTGATAGTACATTCCTTAAACTAAATCCCTGGGATGTCGGCATTCTCCCGGATTTGGTTCAGAAAGGGTTAGGAGGAATAGGGATGGGGACAAGGGGCATCCCGTCTAGTCCCTTGTTCTAGTTTGAAAGGGGAGGAAAAGGCTCCACCAGCCCTTACTCTAGCGGTGGGACATGCATATAGCGACATTACCATTTTAGTAAATAGAGGACCCAACCCGAATTTATGTAGGACTGGCTCCAGGTATGTCCAATCCACTTTGTCAAACGCCTTTTCTGCGTCGAGTGTAATTGCCGTAGTGGGCGTGGAGAGGAGCTTAGCTTTATCGATTACATGAGCTAGGATTCTGGTATTGTCACTTGACAATCTATTTTTCAAGAAGCCAGCTTGTGAAGGGTGGATTAAGGACGGGAGCACCTTCTGGATGCGTCTTGCTAGGATTGAGGCCAAAAGCTTACAATCCTAGTTTATTAACGAGATGGGCCTGTAGTTTTTAGTTAGTTTTGAGTCCTTCCCTTCCTTGGGTATCACAGCTATCACTGCCGCAGCCAACGTTCCCTTCACTTCTCCTGTAATACTAATCTCGTGGAACACGTCTAGAATTGGTGTCTTAAGGGTTTGAGCAAAGCATTTATAAAACTGTGCCGTAAACCTGTCTGGTCCGGGGGCCTTCCCACTCTTAAGAGACTTGATCGCATTAGTGACTTCTACCTCAGATATCGGTTTGTTTAAGGAGTCTTGTTCTGAGGGCGTAAGTGTTGGTAGTGCACATTTGGAGAGCTAGTCCTCCAGCCTCTCTTTCCCCACGTTCGCGTTCCTAGCGTAGAGTTTCTCATAGAAGTTTTTGAATAAGTTGGCAATTTTATTGGGGTCCGAAGTGGGGGTGCCTTTATCATCCAGTAGGGAAGTGATCGTGTTTTTTTGAATTTTAAATTTAGGGTAGGCTGCTAATCCTTTCCCTGCTTCATTAGAGTCACAGATTTTAAAACGTTTCCTTCTATCTAACCAGACTCCTGCCTTTTCACTTACTAGTTTATTATAGATATATTTTTGATTGGACAGGTCAGTCAGTAACTTGGCACTTCTACTATTTAGATATTCGTGTTGGAGTTTTGAGATGTCGTCTTCTAGTTTTAAAAGGGCAACATTGCGGTTTTTATTAATTGCGGATGATATTTTTATGATGAGTCCCCTTACGGTGGTCTTTAGTGCTTCCCAACGGATTAAGTCTGAGGTGTCTCCCTTTTTATTGATTATTAAGAATTACTTGAGAGCGCTCTCTATGGTTTCTCTATGTTTCTCGTCATTCAAAATGGCCTCATTAAGGCGCCACATCGACTGACGGATTGTCGGTTTGACATTTGTTAGAGTGAGTGATATACAAGAATGGTCGGAGACAAGTCTTGGTGCGATGTCTGTGTCCTCTATTCTGGCTACAGCGTTCCTAGTTATAAATATGTAGTCAATTCTTGAAAAGGAGTCGTGAGGTGGGGAGTAGAAAGAGTAGTCTCTACCGTCAGGATTTTGAATACGCCATGTGTCTACCATGTGAAATCTGTTACATAGCTTAGTGAATTCCTTATGGGCTTTGCCCGGTCGGAAGGTGCACTTAGAATCCCTATCTAGGGCAGGGTCAAACGGAAGGTTGAAATCCCCTGCTAGTATATGGGCTGCCGAGTCCGGGATGGTGTCGATCTGTTTCGCTAATTCTAACCAGAAGGAAGGATTATACGTGTTGGGGGCGTATACCGTTGTAATGTAGAATTCAGTGTCATCTTTAATTAATTTCACCGAGATCCATCTACCTTTTGTATCCACGGACGAGGAAACTACTTCCACATTCGCTTTCCTAGCTAATAGTATCACTACCCCATTTTTCTTAGATATAGCTCCGGAACCAACCACCTCAGTAAAGAACTTGTTACGAAGGGTGTGAAAGTGTTTTGCCTCCAGTTTTGTCTCTTGTAATAGGGCTATGTCTCCTTGTTGTCTACGGAGATAGTCAAGCACTTTTTGATGCTTAATCGGTTGGTTCAAACCCTTCACATTCAGTGAGAGTAGTTTAAGGTTAGCTATGGTTGTCGTCCCTATCGGAGTGTCTATAGTAGGAGCCATCAACTATCATGTGTGGAGCATTCTGACATACTACATTGAGGTGTATTATTATTAAAGGACGCGTTTTGGTCTGAGCTCAGGTGGAGCAGCACCACGCAGGAGGCAATGTTGGCATGAGCAAGTGTCGTACTGGTTTCAAGAAGCACATTTGTTGCAATATAGGATGCAAATTCGAAAAAACAAGGCAAAACAATACACAAAAGCAAAAACAATCCCTCCCCTCACCCCTACTAACCTCCCTCCACCCTCCTCCCTTACCCACAACCCACCCCTCCCACCCCAATAGTAGAAAAGGAACATGGCGACTCAGGAACGACCGCGAGGCCGCCTCCAAGCAGCTTACTCACAACTATTAATCGTAGGAGCAGCAAAACACATTTTAGAGCAAAAATGAAACAAGTATGCAGACAACGAGATATGACATTGATGCTGTATCAGTGAATTCAGCAAAAGCCACTACAGTGACTGTAGCAGAGGGAACTAGGTACACCAGTAATAGCGGGTGAAGTGTCATGAATGTACGTAAAACCTAGGAGGTGTACTACAGAATAAAGCTATAACATATTACGCTACTGTTGAAACATAAGATCACTAGCATTGCAATCTAAAAATAACTTGTGAAACAGGATCCTGAGAGACTGTTCTGACACATTCGAGGTATCAGAAGATCCGCTGACATAGGACCAAAATGGATCGCAGAACAGGAAGCCAAGTGGGTAGTCTATAAATGTAACATAGATGAGAGCAGAAGTGCTGCTCACGATTTGAAGGAATGCACTTTTTTTCTATGGACATCCAAGGTCCTATCAATTTAAATCCATTCTATTCCAAATTTCCCCCCCCTTGTCTGCTTTCCATCCAGAAAGCAGACAAGGGGGGAGCCCTGGTAGTAATGAACTCATCTTTCTACAAGGAAAGTGTGAACCAACACTTACAAGACAAAAACATTTATTTGAAACTTGAAATGGATCCAACTGAAGTTTTTGCGGCCACATTAAAAGAGATACTAGATAAAGCACTTGAAATGAAATGGATTTCCAACAAGACCTATCAATTTTTGAATATAAAACACCCGAGAAGGCCACAGTTTTATATGTTGCCCAAGGTGCACAAACACCTTACCCGACCACCATTCAGGCCCATCGTTTCAGCATGTGGGTCTCTATCGGAACCGATTGGACAATATCTAGACTGGTTTCTGCAACCATTAGTCCAAAACTGGTGCACCCATATAAAAGACACTACAGCATTCTTAAATGTACTACAGGAAGTAAAAATTTCGGAAAATGATGAGATCTGGTTAAGCACAATTGATGTCACTGCACTATACACCTCGATCCCTCATGATGAGGGCCTTGAAGCTATGGAATGGTGCTTATTAAGGAATGACATTGAAGGATCAGAAAAAATTTTCCTCATGGAAATTCTACATTTTGCTTTATTTCACAGCTACCTGGAATGGGATAAAGAATTCTTTGCACAATGCAGTGGAACCAGTATGGGATTTGCTGGGGCGCCGTCCTATGCGAATGTTTATATGTCCAAATTTGAGAACGATCACATCCTAGACAAACCAGAATGGAAGAAAGGATTGTTAGTCTATAAACGCTTTATAGACGACATATTCATTATGTGGCGAGGTAACAGAGAAGAATTGGAGGTCAACATCAGTAGGTTAAATTCGATACACGAGAGAATCAAATTCACACATGAAATTGATCAACATCAAATATCTTTTTTGGATGTGAAGGTATCGATAAAACAGGGCAAAATTGGTACCAATGTCCATGTGAAAGAAACGGATCGCAACAGTGGGTTACATTACCTAAGCTTCCACCATCAAGCTTTAAAAGAACATTTGCCTTTATCTCAATTTATTCGCTACAAACGGATCACATCAGACCCCATGGATGTTTCTGACATTATCGACAAGCAGATCCAAAAATATGAGTCAAGAGGGTACCCAACGAAACTATTACAGGATTCCAAAACTAAAGTTATGACCATGACAAGAGAGTCTTTACTAACTAAAAAAGACAAAACTGAGAAGAAACTCACAGTGTGTGTCCTAAAATATTCTAAACAAGCCTCACAAATAACCAACATAATGAGGAAACACTGGGCCATTATAACTTCAGAACCTGATCTAAAACCTCTCTTTGCAGATCATATAACTTTTGCCTACAATAGACCAAAGAATCTAAAAGAATTGTTAAAACAAGAAGAGAAAGAACCCAGTAAACCAACACACAAAGGAATGCGTAAATGTGAAAACTGTACACATTGTAATAATGTGATGATAGGATCATCCTTCACACATCCCAGAACGGGTCAAACAATTCAACTAAAACATTCCAGCACTTGTGACACAAAAGGAGTGATCTACGGCATTAAATGCCCGTGTGGAAAGTTATACGTGGGACAAACTGAACGTAAAGTTAAGATACGAATAACAGAACATAAAAGTAATATAAGGCAAAAGAATATGAAATCAACATTGGCAGTACATTGGGCAGAAGCAGGTCATAACATTGCCCAATTAAGGTTCACCATATTGGAAGTAGTGGAAGCACGTCCAGGCCTGGACACACAAAAAATGAGACTGAGATCTGAGTATTTTTGGATCAAAAAAATGGGGAGCCTACAGCCAGATGGGCTCAATGACAGACTGGAACTGACTTGTTTTTTATAATGGATGAGATATGAGCTTGTGATGTTCTGACATAACTGCAGTTAACTTCATTTGTTTATGTTTAGATTATAGGTTGAATAGTTTAGTATGGTTTAACATGCGAGTATTACAGTTACTATGTAGGTATACAGTCAAGCACATGGATATCCTTGTATATAGCCCCTATATCGCACTCCACTCCAAGATGGCCGACAGATTACTTAGTTTACACCCTAAATTTTATCACACTAAATGGGTTTCCACCCGGTTCTCCAATTAATTGTGATTGCCGGGCAGTGTATGTCAGATAGACCATTCAGATAGAATTCACGCAGTATGTAGTATTGCACCTACAGAGATCACGAAGGTGATATTTTGAAATAACATAATACTAGGAACACATTGCGTAAGGATGTAATATTATTGGCCACCAATATTTATGATATCACGCGCATTTAAAGGAACTTCTCGGTTTACCGATCGAGTTGTGGTCACGTGATCAATTTTCCACCAACCGGAGTAGTTTAAATAGAACAGAACACTGATGGCGATTGTAACCCGATTGCCATTGGAGGAGAGGATGAACGAGGCTACCGCATTGCATTTCTGTAAGTAACTGACACGGAACGCTTGTCGATCCGTACGATAAACCAAGATGTAGAGCATTAACCTTTTAGATTCTCGTTGCGTTTATGTTGTTTTTTTGCTCTTAAATATCAGGCACTATTACTAGACCGCCGACTTGGTATACAATATTTAGCGTTTATTTAAATATGACGAAGGTAGCAAGAACAATGATATCGTTTACGTTTTGACACAATGTGAATGAGAACTATGTATGTAAACACAGCTCTGGGCTCAAAATTGCTCTTTTGTTTTTTCCTTTAGAAACCCCCGACGAAGGGTTCATTTGCACCCGAAATGCATTGGGTTGAATGTGAAATGCATTAAGTATGAAAAGTGTCAATACTTGATAAACAAAGTGAAATAATTACTAAGAAGTAAAGAATAAGAATGGAAAATACAAAAATGCTTATGGACTTTTATTTTGGAATAGAATGGATTTAAATTGATAGGACCTTGGATGTCCATAGAAAAAAAGTGCATTCCTTCAAATCGTGAGCAGCACTTCTGCTCTCATCTATGTTGCATTTTCATAAAGTGTCCCTAGACAAGGCACCAACAAGGGAGTCGCACAAACATACAAAGTGAGATTACACAGAAATAAAAGTGTGCAACTGGTGAATAATTTAGTTAGTCTATAAATGTACAATCATAGCTGTGGCGATCTACCAGGCGCCACTTTCGGTCAGTGTAGCTAACAGGTGGAGGACACAGTATGGATTTTACCCACAAGTAATGAAAAAACAAGGACTTTAAGCAAACGGAATATACTGAACATATTGCAGAGCAAAGACACCCAAACTTAGTTTAGGTTAGGTGTACTATGAGGAGCCAGGAAACATGAGACTAATAGCACCGGTACTCAAAAGCTCATCCTAGGCCGGATGCAGCGGCGCCCAGTTGGGCCGAAGGGGAGACTTCCATATTGCCGTCCCCTTGGGTGAACAGTCGGTGTCGTAATTTTTGTGGATCAGAGAACACATGAGTCACACCCTCCATTGTTACTTTAAACTTTGTCGGACCAATAAAGCCATACATGTAACCAAGTGACTTCAGTTGTGGTCTCATTGCAAGGAAGGCTTTCCTGATTTCCATAGTCTCCTTACTGAAGTCTTGTGAGATGAAGATTTTGTGACCTTTCCATAGTACATGGTTATGTTTGCGGACGAAGGTAAGTATCTGCTCCGTGTGTTGATATCTTAGCGGCTTGCACACTATCGCTCTCGGGCCTTTCTGATCCTTAGTAATTCGTACCGGTACTCTATGTGCCCTAGCGAATTCCAGTGGCTGAGTGAAGGATAGATTTGTGGCCTGTGTAAACCACTGTTCAAGGAAGGATATGCATGATCCATGTGGTTCCTCCGATTTTTCTGGCATACCAAAAATTCTCAGGTTCCCCCTTCTATTTCTATCCTCCAATTACGCAACCTTCCTCACAAGATGGTCCGAGCACAAGGAGAGATTCTTGATGGCTCCACAGGTTCTATTTTCGGAGTCTTCCAGTTTACTTATCCTGCTCTCGGACTCCGTCAGTCTCGAGTTGATGTCTTTTATATCCTGGCGGACCGCAACAACCTCCTCTTTGGTGGATTTGGCTAAGTCTCTAACTTCTTCCAGTCTGCTCAGGATAGTCTCCATTGCTTCTGCTATTTCTTTTTTCCCTTTGACTGGCGTTGGTGGGTTAGATTTCAGACACTTAGAATTTTTACCGTTATCCTTGTCCCCCATTCTTAACTTGTTTACTGCGCTTTGCTGGGGTATTGCCAATGTCTATGTATCTTAATGGTTGGACTGATCTGGGGACACTGTTGTAGCGCCGTCCGTTAGTGTGCGCCACAGAGCCTAGTTTAGAGCACAGCTTGCTAGCTTGGTATTATCTTGGTGTTCACCAACCTCACAGCGCTGAGTCCGGGCTGTGTTGTGACAGTGTAAGGCAGCGCTTTAGATACTTGTCTTATTCCGGTATTCGTGAGTAGTGAATAGCATTTCACTACTCACGAAGGATATGTTTGCATTACAAGCATATTGGACGCAGAGCCCCACATGAACACCCATCGGCAGGAGCCGCCATTTTGTACATCGCGTAGGGTGACTCTCTGTAAATGGCTACTGCAAGCGGCTACTGCAAAAGCCCAACCAGCGTGTCACACGAGGCAAAGTTCCAGCTCTTGTCCACATATAGTAGCCTCAGGTCACCAGAATCTTTATGAGTCTTCTCGATTCTACCTTGATATTGAGTCACTAGCTAGGCACTGTAGGCGCGTGTACCGGTTGGCAGACACTTAACTTGTCAGATTATTGAATGCAGCAATATATTTAACAAGTGTGCAGGATCGGGGGGGTTAATTGCCTGCACACAGTTCCTCAGACCCACTATCAGAAGCCACAGTAGTGATCACAGCAGCGGAGCGCAGGGTGACTCAAGTGCGAGATTAAGTGCGCCGGGAAGCCGCCATTTTAAACGGTTATCTACCGCGCCGCTTTTCTTCACATTTGCACCTTTGTCAGCAAACTTACTGCGAGTACCATTTACTCACGACTCGGTTGCTGTAGCATGTTGTCCCAGAGCCGTGTATCGCTTTGATCGGGCATTTCCACGCACTATGATGAGATGCGTCCGGGGCTCCGGGAGACCTCGTGGATGTAGCCGGGTTCAGGATCCGTCACATACTGCGGTCTCCATCGGTCAGGGCAGAATGGTCGATTTACTGTGTTTTCCTCAAACGGATTCGGCTCAGATTTTCCGCATCGCAGGGTCTGATGGTCCGACAGCCAAACATCCATTTTTGGCCAGAAATGGAGTCGGATTGCAGCCATTTGTTATTCAATGATCACAGCCGCCTGGAGGAGGACAGAATTACGCCACCATTTCTCCGGCGTCCAAGCCACGCCCCCCCATCACAGGATTCTTAATGACACAAAGAAAATGTGCTGGTGGCTTTCAATTACTGTAACCTAAAGATGTTATTTAATACACAAGGATAACTAATAAACTCAAAGACAAATGATAAAGAATGGAAATAAAAATATTGCCAAATGAGAGTATTGGGCCACTTACCCTGACACTGAAGTACCCTTCTTTTTTAGGTGGATGTGCACATGTCATCACGCAAAACATGTATTCACAGTGCAAGAGAGAAATAATGGTTGAAGTGGGCTGATCCAATGCTCCAAATGATATGTTGTGGCAAAATATGAATGGTAGTTGAGCTGACCACTGGCTGAAGAGGGCTAACCCAAAGCACATGACTCAATTTTAAAGCTCCTTCATGGTTACAGACATAAGCAAAGGACTAGCCCAAATTCAAATATAGACGCCATCTTGTAACGGATAGAATGCGATGGATAACATATGCATCTACCCCCCATGCAAGAAACTAATACCGCACATCGGTTGACAAAACAAGAGGTATGGGCATAAAATGATAATTATACAAAACTACCAGCCCATCCGACGTTGTCCGGGTATTAATTGCTGCCGGCCAGTAGTATATTGTTTTGTAGAGTTTCGTTTTGATAGCATTTCTTATCTGTGACAGGCCTGTGAAAGTCTCCGATTCACAGTGCACTGCTGATGCACTTAAGAATGCGCGTTCAGTAGTGTGTGAACTCGAGATTCCCTAGTTTATTTTTCCTTGCAATATTATATAGCGCGAACTCGACAACATGGCATGAGCACAATTTACATTACAGAAGAACACATTCATTTGTGGTAGGCACGGGGAGACAAAGCAATTTGCCTGGAATCACAGGAAGTTGAGCTGATGCCGAGATTCAAACGTAGCTCCCCAGCTCTAAAGTTCGCAATTCTAGAACTTGTGGCGGGAGGTGTGTCTAAAAGTGTATGTCGGTGCTGGCCATCAATGAGAGCGACCTGTGCATTTTTCAAATCAGTGGTGAAAAAATATGAGTATGTTGCTGGAGATGTTGGCCGCCGTGCCACCAATGTACTTACCGGGGGAGGGTAAACACCCACTATTCCGCAATTTTCTTTCCGCATACCATCACTCCGCATATTTTCATTACGAAAGTACCATGACTCCGCAATGCCATTATAACGCATGGCATTACATTTTATATGCTTTTACCACGCATACATTTACAACAAAATTCGTTGTAAATGCATGAATGGAAAAAGCATGTTTTTTTTTAAATGTTTGGATAAGGTAAGTATCGGTATAGGGGTATATGTTTTGGGGTACTGAGGTATATGTTTTGGGGTGTTTGGGTATTTTAAGGGTTCAGATATAGTTTTGGGTTATGGGGCACAGGGGTAGTTTTAGGGTTTAGGGATAGGTATGGGATTTGGGGTACAGGGGTATTTTTAGGGTTCAGGGCTAGGTTTGGGTTTTGGGGTGTAGGGGTATTTTTAGGGTTCGGGGGTAGGTTTGGGTTTTGGGGTACAGGGGTATTTTAAGGGTTCAGGGCTAGGTTTGGGTTTTGGGGTACAGGGGTATTTTTAGGGTTCAGGGCTAGGTTTGGGTTTTGGGGTACAGTGTTATTTTTATAGTTCAGGGCTAGGTTTGGGTTTTGGTATACAGGGGTATTTTTAGGGTTCTGGGGTAGGTTTGGGTTTTGGGGTACAGGGGTATTTTAAGGGTTCAGGGCTAGGTTTGGGTTTTGGGGTACAGGGGTATTTTAGGGTTCAGGGGTAGGTTTTGGTTTTGGGGTGCAGGGGTATTTTTAGGGTTCAGGGTTAGGTTTGGGTTTTGGGGTACAGGGGTATTTTTAGGGTTCAGGGGTAGGGTTGGGTTTTGAGGTACAGGGGTATTTATAGGGTTCAGGGCTAGGTTTGGGTTTTGGGGTACAGGGGTATTTTTAGGGTTTAAGGATAGGTTTGGGTTTTGGGGTACAGGGTATATTCATAGGGTTAAGATGGGTTACTATTTAAGGGTGTTGGGGTATTTTAAGGAGTAAGGGTGGGTTATGATTATGGGGTGCAGGGGTATTTAAAGGGAGCAGGGTGGACACCCGGAGCTGGAATGTACAGAACCTGGGAAGAAAAAACAATGAAATATTGGACACAACGCTCGCTTTTTTTTCTGTAATCCCGTGCCCCGCACACGCCCACACCCCCAGCACACGCCCACAGCACACAAGAGACATGGCATGAACGGCGGAACGTACAACACCCCCCCAGTGTTTGCCACGCCCCCAGCACACGCCCACAGCACAACGCAGACACGCCCACAAGGGACTACTTTGCTGGCACGGTTCTTTTACCTTTTAAATGCATATGGTGGGCGTCTGCATAGCCTATGTCCTTCTGCTGCAACTGCCCTTTCCAATGCTGTATTGGGTGTTGTGATTGGTGCTGTGGTTCCTGAGATTACCCGCCTCAAAGGTTTGGGCTCTCTCTTTATTATATTAGTATAGATATATGTTGTAACAACATCTAGCCGTGGATATATATATATATATATATATATATATATATATATATATATATATATATATATATATATATATAATCCACAAATTGCCCTAAGCATCCTGGAAGGCACTCGACAGTTCTCTCCCCTCCGGGCTGTAAGTTAGCACACCCTTCCGCCTCCTTTCAAACATTAATTATGCCCGACGCGTTTCAGGGTTTTAGACACCCCTTCCTCATGGGCTTGCAGCAAATGAGGCTCGAAAACAGGATTGTGTATTTCCGGCATACTTTTATTAGCATCTCGTCCCCCAGTGGGCGTTTGTTGCCTGTTCCGTTTCACTGGCGTCATCTGGGACTTGTAGTCCGTAATCCTGTAACTTTGTTTAACCTTTGAGTAAGGTCGAGTCTTCAAATGCAGGTTTATATATATATATGTATGTATATATATATATACATATATATATATATGTATATGTATATATATATATATATATATATATATATATTCACTGAAAAAAACATAGGTTTCAGGCAGGTTATAGTTAGGATTTAACATTTAAAAAACCTTAGAAATTCACTGAAAAAAACATAGGTTTTAGGAATGTTCTAGTAGCTGGACATTTCACTCATACAAAACCATTGAAATTCCTCTGTTATAGTTAGTTGTACTAACTGTAACTCTCGCGCCTGCAATCCACTGGTGATGATGTCACATATTACATCATTTATGACATGGTCAGTGATATCACTGATGACATCACTGATGACATTCCAAATTACATCACTGATGACATCACTGATGACATCATCCAGTGAATGTGGTTTGGTTCCATATTTAAATATGTATTAATAATATGTATTATATATATAGCAATCTACATTGAAGAATGAGTGGATGTATTAGTGTCTAGAAGGGCAATTTAGTGGCAGTGTGATTGACTATTTACTTGACTAATTTATAGTGTCTGACTAAATATATTGGATAGTGACTATACTGTGTGAATATCTGTATTACTTTCTCAGTTGTTGTGTAAACTGCTGCACCTGTTAGTTACTAGCTACGTGAAATTCTATCTTAGTTATTGGTTACTTAACTGGTTATTTGTATGGGAGAGTGAATCTGTGTGTGTGTGGTTCGGTGGGGGGTTTGTCACTGCCCAAAGATGTGTCAATAGTTGATTCAGTAGGTATATGATGTTAAGACTGTATGTTATAATACTTGTTTGGGTGAGTGAATATGTATATGGATGTGCTGATGAGCAAATATATCTCTCAATGGTACATGTCCAAAAAACTAGAATAATAAAAGGCAGTGTATGTGACATATATTGTATATAATTAAGTATACATAAGACTCAGTGATTGCATGAGTGACTGTATAGATAACTGTATACTTGTAATAGTAATTTTATAGCGCACTATCTATATCATTAAATGAAGTGGTGTTTGTATATCTGTGTAGCTCAGTAAATATAGGAATGATCCATTATTTGCATAAGTGAGCAGGGTGACTACATAAGTAAATAGGATGTGTGCTGGTGTGTAATGTCAATATGGATGTAAAAGTATATTTCATAGTGTTCTATTGATCATTGACAGCATGTATGAGTGAATCTATAGATAATTGATTACATGTTTGTGTAGATCTAGGAATGACTGAGTGGGGTTTTAGATACTTGTATTAGTGTGTCAATGGATTCAAATATGGTACTCTATAGTTTACAGTGAATGATGAAAGATTATAGTAGTGTAAGATGAGGTGTATCTGATTGTCACGTGGATGATGTCATCAGTGATGTCATCAGTGATGTAATTTGAGTTGTCATCAGTGATGTCACTGACCATGTCATAAATGATGTAATATGTGACATCATCACCAGTGGATTGCGGGCGCAAGAGTTACTGTAAGTACAACTAACTATAACAGAGGAATTTCAATGGTTTTGTATGAGTGAAATGTCCAGCTAGCTATTACATTCCTAAAACCTATGGTTTTTTCAGTGAATTTCTAAGGTTTTTTAAATGCTAATTCCTAACTATAACCTGCCTGAAACCTATGGTGTTTTCAGTAAATTTCAAAGGTTTTGTAAATGACAATTCCTAACTATACCCTGCTTGAAACCTATGGTTTTTCCAGTGAATTTCTAAGGTTTTTCACATGCTAATTCCTAACTATAGCCTGCCTGAAACCTTTGTTTTTTCAGTGAATTTCAAAGGTTTTGTAAATGACAATTTCTACTTATAATATTAACCACTTCCCCATATTTTCAACCAGAAACCAAATCTGCAATGCTACGTAAAAAATCAGGCAATAGTTCTACTTACCACTAACAAATTAACATCAACATTTAACTACTGTAAGAACGTCGAACATGTACTACGTGAATTATATCGAACTTGCACCCATGTTTAAAGAGCAATATGTCTTAGAGATTGTAATTATACACTTCCGACACCCAACAAAATCACAATACTCAGCGCCACTACCACTACAACCACCCCCACGGACCTCTCCTTCCTACTACCTCAGCAGCGCAAAACAGTACTACGGACCTTTCCAAAATAATATATCTCCTCAACAGTACACTAGCTCAATCTACAGAGATGTGGCAACCAAGTATGTATAAGGGAAAGAACTCGAACATCAACAAAAATATACACAACGCTAAGACTACCGGTGAAATACTATACACAATTCACCATAGAAATCAAAAACTTTTCAGTGTGTACATATACCATTGATACTTGTAGTGTACTGAATAGTGGACGCAACCATATTATCTCAGACACTAGAGAATATTTCGATCATGTAGCTGTGTTCAACCCCCTACTTTGAAACAGAAGCGGAGTGGGCTAGTCCAACGTAAACAACATTAATGTAAAACTATAAATAATTGGTCTACGCTTTGGGCGTGGTTCACTTCTGCAAAGAGAACAAAATGCGCCGCAGCGAAGGTCTGCACCCTGCCACGTGGCTGCGGCCATGCCCGCGTGCTTCCTTGATACAGGCCGATTGCGAACTCAGCGCCCCAGCACCGCAGACTTATGTCTGTATCGACTAGTGGTTTCCATCGACACTGCGGACAGCAGGGTTCACAACTTGAATTCAACTTTGGATCTAAATTTGTCTTCAGTATATGTGCTGAGAAGTGCCTACAATCTATTCTGCGGTCAGTAGAGTTGATAACTTGATACCAGTTGAATTCAGCCTTGCTTTATTTAAGCAGAGACAATTGTACTGTGTCTTCAGATTCTGTTAACTGTGACAAAATAGCATTCATCGATCTTTGTGTCGACTACTGCCTTCAATCTACACTGCGTACAACAGGGTTTTCAACTTGAATTCAGCTTTCCATCTACATTACGGACAGCTTTATTTAAGGCAGAGACAATTGTACTGTGTCCTCAGATTCTGTGACAAAATAGCATGCTTCGATCTTTGTGTTGAATGCTGCCTTAAATCTACACTGCGTACAACAGGGTTCACAACTTGCATTCAGCTTTCCATCTACACTACGGACAGCATTCAAGATATCCTTGATTTATGTCAGGCAAAGATTATTTTTTGAAGGATGCCACAAAAAACACACCTCAATAGCTGAAGTGAGTTCTGTTTTCAAATGTACACTGCGATCAAAAGAGTTTACGGCTTGATACCAGGGGCACATAAGCACTACAGACAACATAAAATTCAGTCTTGATTTATTTAAGGCAGACAAATAGTACGGTGTCCTCAGATTTTGTTAAAGTATGTAACAAAAAAAGCATTCCTCGATGTGTGTGTCAACTACAGCCTTCGATGTACCCTGCGGACAGCAGGGTTTACAACTTGACGTCACTTTTGAATGTATACTATGGACAATAAGGAATTCAACCTTGATTAATTTAATGCAGAGACAATTGTATTGTATGTGTTCAGATTTTTTCAGATAGAATGACGATTGTACATCACGCATTCCAGTAGTCAAGAGACATTATACCACTGCGACCCCCCTGAACCATGAATCATCACAGGGTACACACACGCTGACTTATTTCGGTACCACTAAATCACTGCACCACAGGTCATTTTCCCGTAGCCTTATTAACGCAGAATTTACTAGGCAAAAAACATTGCTCCCAGTACAGCCCCCCTGCATTACGCATTATCGCAGGGTACGTACAAGCTCAGCACCAAAGATACTACTAACTTAGTGCACCATAAATCATCGGAAAGAAGAGTGAACAGTTTTATGTCAGCAATGAGGCATACTATCACTTTTAAGTGGAATTCATGCAGAATCAATCGACAAAAGACATTACTCCAATTACTGTGCCCCACTCGCCCCCAGACCACGCATCATCGCAGAATATGTACACGCTAAGCACCAAAGATACAAGTAACTCAGTGCACCAAAAATGATTATCACGTGGCCTTACTAAGGCACCATTCACAACACAAAAACATTACTATAAGTACAGCCTGCCCGGACCACACATCATCGCAGGCTCCACAGAACGCAACTTCAACTGTTAATTTGACTTGTAAGGTTTGACCTTATTTAGTCACATTGATCTAATTTTAAACACTAATTTTCTTTTTTGTTCTGCAGATTACCTACCGTACTTCTATTGGACTCCATATCACATTTTGTTTATTTTATTGTTTTGTTAAAGTTATGTTTCTAGGTATTTATTGTATTGTTATCTTTAAGTTACATTTCCAGTTATTTATTGTTTTAATAAAAGTTAATTTAAAAAAAAGTATATACGTCTTTTTTTGGGGGGGTAAGCGGTCCCCAATAGAAATGATATTTATAATTTGAAGTATAATTCTGAGGCTAACTCTTTACCAGAGTCTATACCTACGACTAACGGTTCCTATGGAAAAGTTTAAAAACTCCAGCACAGTAACTTTTTTCCATTACCAACATAGTGTGGTGAACCTCTAACCTCTGTGCTCATTTAAGTGTTCCATGAACTGTTACTATGGTAACAGTCAGAGAGCAGTTTGGGGGTGTAGTTGAAAGGTACTGGCTGTACAAAAAACTTTATTTTAACCCTGGATCCTCTACAAGACCAAAAAGGAAAGCAAACTAAAACAAAACTCTGTGTACCAAATTTACAACCCCCTTGTACCACTTTTGTGTCCCAGGCCACCCCCTTTACAAAATTAGAAGTGTGTGGGCCTCAACGACCCCCCTCAAGTCCCAGGAACCACCACCCCTGGAAATTTGTGCATTGTGAGAGACAGACTGCGTGACCCTATGCCTACAGCCCTCAAGAGCCCTGGAGCCCGCAATGCCCGACAGCCGGCTCATGCAGTGTCCCGAGGTGTCTACCCCCGGGACACTGTTGTTTGCTGTGAGAGGGCGGGAGTCTCACAGCTCCCACCCTCCCATAGCAGACTTAGTTTGCATTTTGAAAGACAGAGCAGAGAAATCTGTTCTCACTTTCAAAATAAAAAGCAGATTGCATTTCCACAAACAAGTTAGCATCTCCCCTTGCGGAAAAGCAATGGCGACTCCCGAAGAACGCGGGAAGCCGGCGGGACCATGGGGGCATTGTAGCTCCCCTCATGGTCCCCAACATTTGTTGTAAGACCCGGGGGATAGGATCCTCGGAGATATTAAAAATTACTGGTAGGGGCTTTTTTTTACGGTAAAATTACAAGTTGCGCACCCAGCGCAGCGCTCAGTGCGGCCTCCTGGTGTGCACACCCTAGATGCACGACTCATAATCTGTAGGGTGCGCAACTCCAGCACCTTTGATGCACAACTTCTACACGTTTGGGGCTTGGCATTACTTTTCCACATCAAGAGGTACTAACATAAAACTCCCCATGTGGAAAAGCAATCTGGTTTTGATGTTGAAAGAGAGAACAGATTTCCTTGCTATGGGGGCGGGATGGACACCCCGAAACACTACAGGAACCGGCCCTCCCACAATACATAAAGCCCCGGGGAGTGGTGGTCCCCGGGGCTTTGGAGACCTTACAGCCCCACCTCCCTAGCCATACTTGTTTTTGTAGCCCCAGTGGGTAACGGGGCCCTCGAGTGCTCCAGTAGGGGAGCCATGTAGCCATGTAGCCCCCTCCCACAATACATAAACCCCAACGGGTGATGGTCCCCGCGGCTTTCAGGATCTTCGACCCCTCCCCCCACCATTTTTTTTCTTTTTAGCCCCGGGGGCTGACGATCCCCAAGGCTGGGGGTCCCTTCTGGGCCCCACATAAAATTTAATAATTTTGCACCCGGAATTTAATCCACTGGAGACAAATTATTTTTAAAAAACTCCTTTTTATTTTATTTATTTTACGGCACTGTCCACGCACCCTACACGCAACCCGGTTTAAAAAAAAATGTGGGCCCAGTGGGTCTACAGGGTAAAATTATTTCTACCCTACCCCCTTTCTCCATTTTGAACACATATTCCACTGATTTCCTCAGCCTCGCTTCTACCGAGGTACAAAATGGCTGCCAATAGTTCCTGGTTTCGAATGTTTACAACCGCTTGACAGCCAATTAGCATTGAGCGTGTGATCGGGACGGTACGCTTATAATACGATGACAATCCTAGCACAATCCGCGGATCCCCGCGCCCATAGATATATAAATGACTTTAACCATAATTTTTTCAGGAACTACTGAACAGATTAACACCATTTAAGCAAAAGGCACAAGTCGGAACTGAGGACTACCTCTCTGCCAAATTTGATGTAATTCCGTTCAGCCGTTGGGGCTGTAGCCGTGGCTAAAGGTCCTATGGGAAATTGCATGGGGAAAACACGTTTTGGGACCCCCTTTTTTCTCGGTCCCCGCTTGACTAATCACCCCCAAGAAGGAGCGGAACTGAGCTGGCCAAAAGTTTCATCAATCGACACCAAAGGTATTGCTAATAGAATGTTGCAGTTTTCCTAGTAGGTTATATATATATAAGTGGTGATGTGGTCGCACTTTGAAAGAAAATAAAAAAAGATGCACTAAATTGGGTCTACCTCGTCTTTTTGCAAGTTGCGTGGAAGAAAAGTCGTGAAGGACGAGCTTTTGCAGCATATATATATATATATATATATATATATATATATATATATATATATATATATATATATATATCTACTACTCCTCCTTCTCCAGAAGAAAACTGCCACCTTCCAGAACAGCGGGCATCTCGTCTCGTACGGGACCTCCGGAGCCAATCCCGACAACACTTCACCTCCCAGGCAGAAAAGACTACCAGGACGAGACTTGTGCAGACCAAAAGTGATTTTATTTCTCTGTCGCCCTCGGACGCGTTTCACCTGACCAGCAGGCTTGTTCACCGATACTTCACAAAATAGCAGCCGCCATTTAAAGAAAGTTGTGCAACCAAGTAGTCACGTGATTAAAACTACAGATCAACAGATAGTGAAAACAGACTGGTAGTTTTTACATACAGACATGGTGGCTTAGTGCAAAATAACTCGCGTTCACAAACTTTCCGCTTCGACATTGCCACAATAAAACAACTGGTTTAAACATTAATGCATTACGCTCGTTTAACATTTTGGGACCAGTTACTCATCGCATATAAATTACATAGCGTTGCACGAAGTTTCAAACATAAGCCCATAGTGGGCTGCACTGCTTGCCCCATGATAATGGTGCACGATCACTGTTTTCAAAGATCTAGCCCTAGTGGGCATATGGGTTACTATTGTCTGTATTACGGGCACAAAAGAGTGAAAAGAAAGAAAAGAATAGTGAAAAAGAAAAGAAAAGAAAAGTGTGTATGTGCCCTTATTAGAACCAATTCATTTTGTGAATATTTTGCATTCAATACATTTGTATACATAATTTCATGCAATGTGGAACCTATAGCTGAGGTTACCGCTACTCTCCATTCACTGACTTAACCTGCAGTCTTTTCATTAAGATTGCTGCTCACCAGGCAGTTGATATTTCTGGCTATTGCTGTGGGGCTATATCCTACGTCACAGATGAGTGCTCAGATCTTCTTCAAGGTTCAGCCCCCCTGGGGCCTTAGAATTGAGTTCAAGGATGTACCTTGATTCGAGGTGCCTAAGTTTTTTCAGTCTATCACCGCCTCTTGCACTTTTTGGAACTTGGTCAATGACAAAGTAGCTTAGCCCTGTTACATCTTTCTTGTGTTGGTCCTCAAAGTGGCGCGCCACTGGGTAAGCCGGATCTGTATTCCGGATGGCTCGCATGTGTTGCAGTATGCGAATATGTACAGGATGGATGGTGCTTCCTACGTACCTCAGGCCACAAGGGCACTGAAGTACGTATACTGCATAGTCGGTCTTGCAGTCAAAAAAGCCCCTGATTTGTTTCACCCTTTTGGACAGACCTCCCTGGTACGTGTTGGTATTAACTCCTAGCTTACAGGCTTTGCACTTTGTGCATTTGATAAAGCCTGGTTTCCTTTTAAGCCAGTCTGAACCTGTTCCTTTCCCTTTGGGTTTAGGAGGCAGCATATTGGAGACTAGCATCTGTTTTAGGGATCTAGCCTTCCTAAATGTAATTGCTGGTTTTTTAGGAACTAGATCTTGCAAGAGGGGGTCATTTGCCACTAGGTGCCAATGGCGATTCAGGATTTTTCTTACTTCAGAGTGCTTTTTGCTGTAGGTGGTAATCATTCTGGCCTGATTTCCTTCGTTCTGCTTAGTAGTGGGTTGTGTTGGTGGGCTGAACAAGATTTCTTCCCTGCTGCGTTTTTTTGCCTTTTTAATGCAACCTTTGATGTTCTGTTGCGAATACCCTCGCTCTGTAAACCGACTGTTGAGTGTAGCTAGTTCTTTCTCCAAACATTCTGGGTCACTGCAATTTCTGATGGCCCTCAAACTTTCACCATATGGAATGCTTCTGACCAAGTTGCTCGGGTGGAAGCTCGTTGTGTGGAGCAACGTGTTCCCTGCTGTGGGTTTCCTGTATAGATTTGACTGCAACTTCCCGTTCTTAACAAAAATAGTTAGGTCTAGGAAAGTCAGAGATGTGGCACTGATATTGCTGGTAAACTTTAAATTGAGGTTGTTATTTTGCAACTTGTCAATAAAGTTTTGTGCACTTTGTTCCGAACCTTTCCATATGACGAACATGTCGTCGATATACCTGCTCCAGTGGAGGATGTTCTCTCCCCACTCTTTGTGGAACTCCGCTTGGACCACCTGCTCCTCCCACCAGCCCATATGCAAATTAGCATAGCTGGGGGCGAAGCAGGTGCCCATCGCGGTCCCACACACCTGTTTATACAGGGTCGATTCAAACAGGAAATAGTTGCAGTTTAAACAGGTCGTAATCATTGTCAGAATCATTTGTGTATGGAGCCACAATTTGATTGGTCTTGCTTTTAAAAAATGTTTGACTGCGCGAAGGCCGTCTTCATGCCTTATACTAGTATAGAGCGTGGAGACGTCAATCGTCACTAGCAGAAGGTCTGGTTCCCATGGAATGTCGTAAATTTTCTTTAGAAAATCGCTGGAGTCTTGGGTAAAGGAGGGAAGTAGTTTAACTAATGGGAACAGAAAAGAATCAACAAATTTAGATGTGCCCTCAAAACCTCCACCTATTGCCGAAATAATAGGGCGGCCTGGTGGATTTGCCACATCTTTGTGAACCTTGGGTATAAGGTAAAACACTGGGGTGGTTGGGTTGTTAATTTTTAGAAACTTGTGTTCCTCTGACGATAGGAGGCCCTGTTGGTACCAATCTTGTAGTTGGTGATTATACAACTTTCTGCATAGCAAGCTCTGTTGTTTTAATGTAATTCGAGCGATTGTTAAGCTGTTTGTATGCTTCTGCTAAATACTGGCCCCTATCCCAAAGAACAACATTCCCACCTTTATCGGCATTTCTCACTACACAGTTGTGGTCAGATTTAAGTTTAGTGATTAAAGCCGAAAGCTCTTTTTCTTGTTTGCTGAAATTTTTATGCTTTACACTTGTACATTTTTCAAGGTTTTTTAAATCATTAACAACCAGTTCATGAAAAATGTCCACAGTATCTCGGATACTTAAAGGGGTGAATTTGGAACTGGGTTTGAAATTGGATGGTACTGATTTGTTGATGCACAGATCTTGTTCTTCCGCAATCAGAGCTGCCTGACTGCTTGTAGCTTCACGAAAATCCCCCAGCTCTAATGCGGGAGTTTGTGTTAGTGTGTCCGTTTCAAGATCGACCTCCATCTCATTGCCTCTCAGGTTAAGCAATAAGTCCATATCACCTACAGAGAGAATCTCCTCAGTAGCAGTGGATTGTGTTTCAGTTGGGGCTTTTTTGGGGTGTTTATTTTGGGCAAAGAATTTCTTCAATTTGAAGTTCCTAACGAATTTGAATGTGTCAACTCGGGTTTCCACATAGTTAAACTCTGCCGGTGGGCAGAAAGAGAGCCCCAGTTGCAGAACCTTCTCTTCATTTGGAGTCAACACAGTTTTCGTTAGATTCAAGATCGTATTGTTGTGCCCTGGCCCTTGAGTTTCTATTTCTTGGCTTTGTTGGACGCTGCGTTGGATTTGTTTGCTCCTTTTGCGTCGCCTGCTCCTTTGCCTCTTCCTTTTTGATTGTAGTTGACTCTCCGTCTTGGTCTGAGGTTGAATCTCCTCTCCTCCTCTAAAAAAGCAAATTCATCAAAGACTGTGGGAATCGGCTGCTTACTGAACCTGCTTGAACCTTCATCTGGATCAGTCTCAACGTCTGAACTTAGTAGTGTGCTGTCATTCGATTGTGGATCATTACGTTTTTGGTTGGGGTTCAGACGTTGTTTGCGGATTGTATCGAACTTTTTAGCAAAAGTATAGATCTGGCCTCTTTCATAATCTCTTTTGTCTCTTAGGAATTTTTCGGCTTTGAGTTCTGTTATACTGGACTCCAACTTCTTCAAACGCTCTGCCATGTCTTTTTTGAATTTGCGATATTGTGCAATATCTCTATTTGTGTATGCCCACTGGGGCGCTATAGACTCCTTTACAATCATGGAATATGGTTAAAATATTGCCTGATCGTTTGTCTAATATGTGCAATACCTATCATCAACTTTGTGGCTTCACTGTATGGCTGACAAAGACGTCACATGACATTCTACTGCAATCGATTATGTTCGCCAATTTGAGCAATCATCAGATTGGGCAGAAATGCACATTTTGACTGTTCATAATATTTATGGCACCAATTTGTACATATGAATTAACGCAATGTTTATTTGCCAAATATGTTACTTTACAAATGTGCGCTTAAACTATCATGTAGAGCGGTAGTAACAAAGTAGCTACGATAGTCTGTTTTCATGTCAACTATCACGTGATTTGTGCAAACACTGAATCAGTCACTTTAAAAGTTTGGCGCTTTGATTTACACTCCACCCGTGAGCAAGAGGTAGGCGTACCTCGAAACGCGTAGGGTTGTTTTTCTGACAAATAAATCTTTAAGCACTTTGAAACCGATTTGGGCTTCGACTCTGGTTTTTCCAAAAGGATTGCGGTACCAGGATTTTCTGACATATTGAGGGTTTGGCGACCCTGTCGAATGCCTGCTGTGTAAGCGGCGGAAGCACGCCATTCTTGCATTTTACATATATATATATATATGTGTATATATATATATATATATATATATATATATTCAATAATAAAAAACAGGCTTAGTTATAGCTAGGGAAATTTTATTTATTATTTCTATACAAAACCAACGTAAACTACACAAACCATAGAAATTCTAAAGTTATAGTTTTAATTTTATAGTTATAACTTACATTTATAATTTACACCCACCTTAAAATTACTATCACTCGCAGACATCTGTATAGAGTCTTGTCAACTCGCTACCCACACTACATTAACTATCACTCAGGCCTTCCCACTGCTTATACATTATCATAATACATAAGCTTTAGCATGTTTAATCAGACCATTCATAAGAACACTCATGCAATCTGAAATGACATCATTTATGGGAACAATGTTCATGGTAGAGTGACGAGTTATAGTTAATGTAGTGTGGCTAGCGATTTGACAAGACTCTCATTACGTTCAGCCATTTTGCCCCCTATTTTTTGTTTGAAAAGTCTATTGAAAATGAATTGGTGGAAAACTTGCTCTAGACCCCTCTTTTTTCTATTTACCCCCTTAATAAATCAAAATGAAAAAATGAAACTTTGTATCATCTGCCAGTGAAGAAAAAGAAATAGGTTTGTATCCTGTGAGCAAAGCTGAGACACAGCCGAAACGTGTTAAGTTGTTTTGCTGAACAAACTGTTATGCATTGCATCTAAGGAGTACATGTTTGCTTCTAAAATGGTGGGCACAGTTTCTTTTGGGACATACTGGGAATCTTCGCACCCCGACCTACACTGGCAGCACAAGTCCTGGAAGAGTATATATGTATTTCTCACCAGATTTACTAGTAAATTAATTACAATACCATGTTGTCTGTTGTGTGTGCATGTATATTTTAATAGCTTTTTGTAAAGTGCTAGTTTACTGGGCTGACTTCCTGGCACTAAGGGGGAGCTCTAGCTAAACATTCAAACAGAATTACAGGTTACCAAATATGTGAGTTATGAGAGAGTCGGAAAACACAGTTAATCAAGGAAAAAATCATACAGAAAAGGGAATTGAGTTCCAAATAATAGGATCTTGAATAAAATATGCAGCAGCTGTCACTGCTTAGCTGCGCATATCTGGGATTTGTCAAAAGGGCGGAAGAAGCGGAGTGTTGATCTGGTCTGTGCTGAAGAGGAATATCCTTACTATTTAAAAAACTAGAAAACCACAAAATAGAGATGGAAGTGGTGAACCGAGGGGTGATGAGCAGCGTTGATCGAGGACTGATGGCTAGTTGAAATGTAGGCAAGACAAAATAATGAAATGGAATCAACGACTAGAGATGCCATATCTAGTCTTATGCCATCAGGGCCCAGGTACTGTTCGATTTTCCTTACGCAACAGAGAAGATAAGTATCACTCTGGGGATTTCTGATGGGAAGCTAAGATTTGAGTACAAATTGAAGGCCTAGATTGTAAATATAAACTACAGAAGTTCCCACGCTCCCTAGTACACAAATGTACAACACTCCAGGATAGCTGTTCCTGACGGGGATTCTGGCCAAATAGGCAGCGGAAAAGGTAAAGATCGGGGATTAAAAAAAGGGATTTTTTCGCGTCTCAGGATGGATGTGTAGGTCAGAGGGAATTTCCCCATTTGGAAAAGATTCACTAGATTATGAACAGCCATCAGTAGTGCCTTACTAATCCACATCGAGCGGCCAAAAATCTTCAAATTAAAATGGAGTGGTGTGTTTTTCCACAAGGGTTTCTGACTTTTCCAAAGGTTGGAAAAAGCCTTAGCAATACCTCAGCTTGACCCAGCGCTTATTGACGTTAGTATCATCGGACTAGACGTAGGAACAGAGTCCATAGTCATGAATGGGTTTAGACAGGCAAGTGTATGTACAAAAAACAACACACTCCTAGTAGTGGTGCGGATCAGGGAATTTTTCAAGGTTGTGTGAAAAAAGTGTGGGGGAGTGAGGAGTCCCTTCACCAAGTATCCTTGGGACAGCAGAAGAAGCTTTGGGTTTTCAGTAGCAAATGAGGTTCTCCAGGAAGAGATGAGTTTTCAGCTCTTTTGCAAAGTGTAAGAGGAGAGGTGTGAACCAAATATGTGGTAGCTTGGGGCCAAAGAGAAAGGCAGTGTAGTTTCAGAAGGTTTGTCTCTGGTCTTTTGCTTTGCATATTTGATTTCAAGTCTGGCAATGCCATAGTGTTGTGTGTTTTATTGAGTTCCTGAGATGAAAAGATTTTATGCCAAGTACAATTGTGTGTTAGTTGTTAACGTGTTGTGGGTGACGTAGTAGATTTTTACTATGAAGCGGGCCAGCAAGGGCAGCTAGTGTAGTTCCATTAGGAAGAGAGTAATATCACAGTACTTCTTTAGTACTTTCATGAGTTGAGTAGCAGCATGAAGAACACTTTTCACTGGAGCTATGATAGAGTATGGCAGGGAATAAGTGTTGCCACCATCAAGGTGCATATAGACCAGGGCTTGGTGGTGATTGTGAATTCTGGTGCGACTGGTACTATATTATTTGAGTTATACAGGTGATGCAAATTCTGAGGCAGAGGTTGATAAATAAAATAATTTTGCACTTGCAATAACATGGTGTGCTTAATGTTGGGAAAATATCCTTAATCTGGGCTTTCTTTGTTCTGTAGGTTGTGAAGATAAATCTGGTCTCACAATGACCGGAGGGACAGCAAAGTCCCGCGCTGAAGAATACGGAGCAGAGGTGGATGCGGCAACAGTTGGGGCACCTGCACTTTTAGGTACGACAGCCTCACAAGTGGGACGTCCTATCCTGAAGCTGCTAAGGACCCATGCAGCTCGAGATCTTGTGGAAGCTGTATCCAAGGAATTGGTACCAGGGAAAGAATCCCAGTTAGCAGAAGCCTTGAAGGCGGCAGCAGCTACATCTACAGCGCTAACTACATCTCCTCCCTCATCCTTGGATGCAGGACCAGTGTCAGGGCCACAATCAAGCCCCCTGCACTACTGTGTGGATGCTGGAGGTCTTACCACTTTCCGATCTGGCTCCCCCAATCCCAACCCCCAACTCAAGTAAATGATTTAACTGGGGGTAGCACTGCACCAACTATTCAAGATGCTTTATCAGAGGTCGTGCAGGAAACTCCAGAGCCTACAAATGTAAGTACTGCCCTTGATATGTTACATCTGTCTTGGAGGAGTAGTGGTGAGGCTGATTTGCCATTTTATGCTCTCAGATCGGTGTTAGACGAAGATTTGTTAGGTGAAAGCAACTTGGGAGTGGTGAGTGGCGATTCCAAGACAGGGGTGATCTTAAAGGATTTGGCCGTAAGAGGCCACTTATGTACTCACGGGAGATCTGAGCTTGTACCTGCTAAACCTGCACAACCTGTGGATAGTGTTTCGCCTATCGCACAAGGAGAGGCGACTTCAGCTCAAGGGGGGCCGCTGCTTATAGATCAGGATAAATTAAGGCAATCTAGGAAGAAAAAAATCTCCAAATCAGGTTACTGCCACGGTACACCAACTATTCAAGCCTGCAAGACAGCATCAGCATGGCAAGCCAGGTGATCAGGTTGCCAACAACAGCCCGCTGACGAAATGGATTACCTCCAAGGGAGAAGTTAAATCTATTATATCTCCAGTATCTGCTACGCTCCCAGGGTAAGAAGGGAAAAACAGTGCCCACAGCAACAAGCACAACAGGCTCAACAAGCATATATGCTTCACTCCGAATCCAGGATCTCCCTCAGACATATCTTCCGAGATACTATCCAATCAATCTCTTCTACTCATGACCGGGGGCGGCATATGGGGGAGGGTCTACATGAGGCATCTTTAAGATCAATTTTGGAGGTTCTACAGATACAACACGCTGAGGCACAAGTCTTTTACACCCAGGCAAGATCAGATAATTTACAGATGCAAAAATCACAGGAAGAGGTCTCCGGGCAGATCAGTAACCTTGCAACCAATGGTACAGACCTGCAGGAAAGGGTTGTCCATAATGAGGAACAAGTGACGACAACAGCTAAGTCTATAGAGAATCATGAGGGCCTACTGAAATCCCTCCAAGCTAAGATTGAGGACTTTAAAAATCGACACATGATGAACAATTTGAGGATTTTTGGGACACTGGAAGGCAAAGAAGGCTCTGACCCCCGGCAATACATGGTTCAATTGTGCATGAAGGCTGTCTCTGATTTAAGAGACTTTGACTCTCAAATACAACATGTTCATCGGCTTCCTTTCAATCGTTTTGACTCTAGTATTAAGGCAACACAACCAGATCTATATTGATATATATCAGGAACTTCCTCCTTAGGCAAGCAGTCTCTCTTACAGCCCAAGCAACAACACCAGTCTTAGTTGACAATTTGTAGATTGTTGCAATGGGCCGGAGATGGAAGCTTCGGCAGTTTATCGATCCATTAAAAGCCGCAGGTGTTCAAGCTTTTCTGCAGGTACCTGCCCGTCTCAAAATGATGAAGGATGGTCATTCTCTGATGTGCTTCTCTGAAGAAGATGTAGCCCATGCCTTTGCTTGGGTCAGAGGGCCAATCAATTATACTCCACAGTCAGATGATGTATGAAATGATATATATGGCACTATTGCTTTGCTTTTTCTTCTCCCTTTCCTCTTTTCCTCTTAACCTTACATACTTTATTTTTGTTTCTGCCGTTCTGTTATTTTCCTCTTCAAATTTCTATATTCATATTACTCAGTGGGAGGGGGTTCCGCAGTGGACGGGTTGAGGGCTCTCTTGGGCTGTTTTCCATCAACGGCTCCAGAGTGGGGTGATTCCTTCCCCAGGGCACTGGGGGGTGGGTGGTTGTGTGTGGGGTGGTGGTTGCAGTGGGCACTAGCTTTAAAATCAAAGTTACTGATGGCCTCACCCAGGCTCTTCAGGTTAATCCGCCCACATGCACAGGGGGTGGAGGGAGGTCACAATAGAGTGAATTCAAACAGGATTCATACTATGTCTTTTAATGGATATGTAAAGTTTACATTGGAATATCCAAACATGGGAATTCAGATATTTTCATTTTGTTTAGATGGCTAAGATTAAATGTATGTGTTTGAATGTGTCAGGGATTAATGCACGGTCCTAGCGGCAATTGGTACGGGAAGAGATCGGATATTATAAACCCCATTTGGTGGCCTTGAGAGAGACTCACTTGGCATACAAAGTTAGGGGATCACACACATCTACGCGGTGTCACTCGGTCCAGGATAGCGTTGGGCAGAACGATTGTGTTCACGGGCAGACCCCCTGGACTGACACCAGTTCGAGTTTATGTAGCTCATAAACTCGTGAATGTTCTCCCCGATTCTTATGGACATCTTCTCCACTGAATAATTGGATGACTCAGAAGAGTACGGATTTACGAGACCTACTCCATTCGGGAAACCCAGTGACCTAACTACGGCATGGGTAACTAGTGGATTTGACTGCGACAGTCCTGAGGAAGACTGAAGTGACCTTTCGGGGCACAAGAGAAGCGGTCGAAACATGTTGACTCTAGCAGTGGTAGGAGGGAAGTCTTGAGGAACCTCATTTTCTCTATAAGACATTTTCCCATCCTCTTTCATTTTTTTATCCTAATAAGTGTATCAAAATTGGGCTTAATAAAGTAATTCTTTCTATTGGCACCCTTAATCAGTTTTAAACACTATCCTTACTGCACTTTTTCCGTCACACTCACATCAGATCCACGAGGTGTTCACTTGCACGTTCTATCACTCATGTATGTTATTCGTTGTACGTATTGACTGATTGTGTTGTACGTCCTGTGATGTGGAATTTATTATTTTTTCCCCCTCCCTAATGCTCCGCCCTGGATGTGGCTACACCAGGGCGTTTGTAGCAGGCTCTATGATGAAGCATGTCACATACTTTGGTATGTGAGTGAGGGCAGTTTTTCCAAATTTGGGAATTTTCCTTGTTGTTTTTGTGCACTCTACATACCCCTTGTGTGTGATCATCTAGTTGCCTCAGGGGGCCTGGGGTATTGGAGTTAAATCTATTTTGGCCCTCTCCCGTTTTGTGTGTGGATTATACAAAGTTAGGGCCCTACTTAGGCATGTAGGGTACAATACAGCTGCCTGTACAACAGAGACTACAGCAATTCGGTGGTGGCGGTGCTCTCTTTCAAAAAGTTTCAGGGCCAGGTATTAAAAACTGAGGCTGATTCTAGGCGGAGATTAGTTTTGGTACATTTGTTCTTATATTCCGTTACATTTATATTTGTGTTGTCTACGGACCAAATACTGATGACCCCGCAATATTTGATATACTTTCCCTCGAATTATTGAGCTGGGCGGGGAAATTGATTTTAATGGGGGGCTTCAACTATGTCATGAATTACGCCATTGACTCCACTAACCATAGGGCCACTGTTCCCAACCCTAGAACTAAGACTTCCCTGAGTGATTTGTTCAAAATATATGGCAATTGTGATGCCTGGCGGACTTCATATCCAACAGAGCCTGGCTATACATATTAGTCCCATCCTCATAAGCATTACTCAAGAATAGACATGGTCTTTATTAAGCGTATGTGGCTTGAAACTATGGAAATATCAGTATGTCCAAGGGTAGTCTCAGATCATAATCCGATCTACTCCCAATTTTCCCTGGATGTAAATTGTGGTGGGCCCAATATTCCTCGTTTACTTTCCCTTGCCATTTATTGACTAATAGCAACTACATTAATCTTATCTCCGGCTCTCTTAGGGAATTTTTTATTACTAATAGAGGGTCGACCTCACCTTCAATAATAAGGGACACTATGAAGGCATATGTCCTTGGTATCACGCTTCAATATTTAGTAAAACAAAATAGAGCCACTACCAAAGAAGTAGTTGTGTCCCGAGAGCAAATGTTGTTCCTCTACTAAAAAAGCTAGGTGCGGATCCTAGGATGCTGACCAATTACCGGCCTATCTCCCTGCTCCCTTTTTTTGCCAAGATATTGGAATCGCATGTTGCCAAATGCCTTTTTGATTTTATTGAGCAGTCTGGCTACCTTGATCCCAACCAAGCAGGGTTTCGCCCAGACCATTCAACTGAGGCAGTAATACTTACTGAACTGAACACACTTCGAGAGGAAGCTGAAAAGGGCTCCCCCCAGGCCTTAGTACTGCTGGATCCGTCTTCGTTATTTGACACGGTCGATCATGGTGTCCTGATCGACCGTGTCAGGGCTGCTGGCCTTAATGTAAAAAAAATGGAGCAGCATCCTGCTGGATTGAGTCATTTCTTGAGGATAGCACCCAGTTGGTGCATCTCTCCCAGTTCTCTGCACCAAAAATGGAAACAACATGTGGAATACCTTAGGGCTCCTCATTGTCCCCTCATTTGTTTAACCTAAACCTTTTCCCCCCTACTTCGGTCCCTGAAAAAAGGAAGGTGTGCACGTATAACTATGCAGATGATTTGCAACTGGTGTTCACTATCGATAATTCACCTGATTCAGTATCGGAATTCCAGGCAACAATGCTGCAAATCCGCGACTGGATGCATAGTAACCAGTTAAAACTTAATCCTGACAAATTCGAAGTGATTCTGATAGGGGGTCCCCTGAACACTTGGAAGGCACATTTATGGTCAAGTGAGCGGGGCTCTTCTCCCATTCCTTCCCGCTCAGCTAAGAGTCTAGGGGTGATCATCAATAGTGACCTCACTATGAAATCGTAGATAGGAGCAGTAACATCCACCTGTTTCTTTCAGCTAAGAAAGATCAGAAGATTACTCACTCGGGAAGCTCTGATCCAGGTGGTCCTAGCCATTGTGATTTCACACCTGGACTATGCCAACTCTCATTTCGGCATTCCTCTATATCTCACTAAAAGATTGCAGTTGGTGCAGAATCAGGTAGCCAGGCTGATATTTCAGCAACCTATTATGGAAAATTACATTGGCTTCCTATCCCACAAAGATGTGCATTTAAAGTTGGCTGCCTCATTTTTAAAAACATTTTTTTCATTGATTTTCATAAAGTCTCATACAGTGTACAAGAAAAGCATCAAAGAGTACAACTTTATGAAAAAATAACCATCTATATCTCATGGCTGTAATGCATTCATAGAATGGATAGATTCTAATCATTTCATTTCAAAACTTTTATTCGATTAACACTTGGTGAATCATAAAAAGTACATCATACAATTTAAATAAAATTTGCATAAAAACACATTAGTACAGTGCAAGATGTTGTTTAAAAACTTTGTATAAAACCAGTTCACACATTGATTCTAATAAATATGTGATCAGAAGGTCGATAGCCCAATTTTACTTCGTGCCTTCAAACATGATTTAAGAAAAGAGCTACGTTTTTAGCTACATATTGGGAATCTACTAGCTGAAGTGCCAGAAAGGCTGGCCGACAAGTCCTCAACCCCATTTGACGGAGAAGAGGAATAATCCAACGCTTACGTGATTGCTCATAATATCGGCAAAACAAAGTGAGATGGATAGTCGATTGGAAAGAAACACCGTCACACGGGCATTTGATCAAATTGTGAGACCAGTTTGACTCAGTGGGGAAAGTAACAAGACGGAAAAATAAATTAAAACGAAACCTGGTTAGTACATATTTTTCATGATTGAAAGATAAAAAGTAAGATAAGGCTGAATACCAGGGGAAACTTGGACCATTAATACTTCACAGGAGAGGCGGAGTTCCCTTAGGTGATTTAGACAAAGGTTTTTTAAATCACCTCTGCTGATGTCAGCTAATGAGGAGAGCTCCGTGAAGTAGGATGTGCGGTTCAGGTCCTTTAAAAAGTTGGAAACATACAATAACCATGGGATTTTTTTCCAGCACTCCATGGATAGACAATCTGATATCAGAGAACGAGTTAAGTGGCATTGTGGTTTGTTCCAAATACGGTGCCATAGGAGAATTGGTTGACATTTGATGTTATCAGTTAAATAGTCATTACCTAGCTCGATATGGCAACTGTAAATTGGAGCACTTTGTGGGAGCGCCAGTAAGTATTTAAAAAAAACATTTTGGACTTTTTGTAAGTCGTCTGCTGGTGCATAGCCCCAGACGCCTGCGCCATAGGTTGCTATGGGTGCGTTACTGTTACAACGCAACTTTTACGTCGTAATGCTGTTACAACGCAGCTTTTACAACGCAGGTTCCATTACAACGGATGTCATTACAACGCAGGATATTACATAGCAGATGGTATTACAACGCATACCATTACATCGTAAGTATTGGTAAGTATTTAATTTTTATTTTATTTTATTTAATTAATTTAATTAATATTAATTATTAATAAATATATTTATTTATTTTTTAATATTATAAATTAAATATATTATTTTAAGTAATTTTTAAAATAAGTATGAGTATAGGAGTATATGTTTTGGGGTACTGAGGTATATGTTTTGGGGTGTTTGGGTGTTTTTAGGTTTTAGGGCTGGGTTTGGGTTTTGGGGTACAGGGGTATTTTTAGGTTTTAGGGCAGGGTTTGGGTTTTGGGGTACAGGGGTATTTTTAGGTTTCAGGGCAGGGTTTGGGTTTTGGGGTACAGGGGTGTTTTTAGGTTTTAGGGCAGGGTTTGGGTTTTGGGGTACAGGGGTGTTTTTAGGTTTTAGGGCAGGGTTTGGGTTTTGGGGTACAGGGGTGTTTTTAGGTTTTAGGTCAGGGTTTGGGTTTTGGGGTACAGGGGTGTTTTTAGGTTTTAGGGCAGGGTTTGGGTTTTGGGGTACAGGGGTGTTTTTAGGTTTTAGGGCAGGGTTTGGGTTTTGGGGTACAGGGGTGTTTTTAGGTTTTAGGGCAGGGTTTGGGTTTTGGGGTACAGGGGTGTTTTTAGGCTTTAGGGCAGGGTTTGGGTTTTGGGGTACAGGGGTGTTTTTAGGTTTTAGGGCTGGGTTTGGGTTTTGGGGTACAGGGGTGTTTTTAGGTTTTAGGGCAGGGTTTGGGTTTTGGGGTTCAGGGGTATTTTTAGGGTTTATTTTGTTTAAAGTACGACTTTAATTAAATTAAAATAATTATTTAAATTAAAAATAATTAAATTTATTAAATTAAATTAATTACATTTTTAAGATTAATATAATTATATTAATTAAATTAATTATATTTAATTTATTAATATTATAAAATTTATTAAATTTAATTAATAAAATTATTTTAATTTAATTAAATTACATTAATTCCTATCTAAAATTAAATTAAACTTATTTAAAAAAAGATAAGATTAATACAATTATATTAATTAAATTAAATTAATTATATTTAATTTATTACTATTATTAAATTTATTAAATTAAATTAATAAAATTATATTAATTTAATTAAATTACATTAATTCCTATTTAAAATTAAATTAAACTTATTTAAATAAATTATATTAATTTCATTTTTTCAATTATTTTAAATGTATTAGTAAAATTAAATTAATAAAATTAACTTAATTTCATTTTTTAAAAAAATTATACTTACCTATACTTACGATGTAATGGTATGCGTTGTAATACCATCTGCTATGTAATATCCTGCGTTGTAATGACATCCGTTGTAATGGAACCTGCGTTGTAAAAGTTGCGTTGTTACAGCATGCGTTGTAAAATAACGCGTTGTAACAACATAGATCCGTTGCTATGCTATGACATTTAGCATGATAAATTTTGAGCAACTCAGATGGGGCAGGTTTACCCAATTTCCTTGAAAAGGAAACAAGAGCCGAGGTTGCTCTCTGATAAAGCAACTTCTTGCTTGCCACAGCTCGTTTTCAAGATAATTGATCGTCTATTAAAATACCCAGATATGGGTATTCCCTGGCTCGTTCCAATCTAACTTGCTCAATATAGAGAGATTTGGGGTTCTTTACCTTGGGCCCGGTATACATAACAAAGGTTTTGCTTTTGTTGACTTTTAACCCCAAGGAGAGCATAAACTGGCAATATTTGTCCAGTTGTTTTTGTAGTTGGACTAACATTCTTGCTAATATGACGGAGTCGTCTGCATAAAGTAATGCAGGTATGGGGCGGTGGTTAATAGTTGGTAGGTCCTGATTCCTTGCTAACATGGCTGTTTCCAGCCCGTTGGAATAAAGGTTAAACAGGAAAGGAGCCAGGACATAGCCCTGCCTAACTCCTCTTGATACTGAGAAAGAGGGCGAGAGTTCGCCGCCAATCCCGTATCTTACACATGCTGTGGCATTAGAATAAAGCTCACAAAGAAACGTAATGAGGGAAGGATCGACTCCCAGTTCGCCTAGAATGGACCACAGCCTAGAATGTATCACGCAGTCGAACGCTGCACTGAGGTCGACGTATATTAGATACAGATTATCTCCTCTTGCCCCGACATACTTGCATATTAAAAGGGTTAGATTCAATGCCTGCTCAACAGTACCAAGTCCCTCCTGGAATCCGTACTGACGGTCGGTCAAGATGTTGTTCTCCGACGCCCAATCCTGGAGACGTTCCAGGATCAGTCGACCCGCGACCTTCCCCAGGGAGTCCAGGAGGGAAATGGGCCTGTAACAGGCTGGGTTGTTTCGTTCGCCCTTTTTAAAAATAGGGAGCAGGATGGATGAGGACCAGGAGTCTAGCAGGCCAACTTTGGAAACCGCAGCCATCACCTGGGTGACGATGGGAGACCACAGTTCCATGTTGGTAACAAAGATGTCAAGAGGGACTCCTTCAGGGCCTGGGGCCTTTCCGGTTTTCGAGGACGTTAAAGCATTGATGACCTCGCTTAAGCTGAAATGGAGGTCGATAGGGTATTTTTGTGTCATGGGATGGTCGGCTGTCGGCGTGGCCCGTGCTGTTATGTCCACAGGGGTCCCACCAAAGATCTTAGAGAAATGGGTCACTCACTCATCCGCCGTCACAGCCACATCTAGGTGCTGGGGAGTGTTTACTTCGGCCAGAAAAGGTGATTTGACTATGCGCCAAAACTGAGAGCTGTCTTTGGTTCGACAACTCGCATGTAGTTGGGCCCATAGATTTTTCTTTAGATTCTTTTTACAATTATGTTGAGCCTTTCTATACTCTGTTCTGAGTTTGGCTATCTCAGCTTTGTCTCTGGTTGGGTTATGTAATGCCTTTTTTAGGGCAGATAGCGCTTTGCGACAGGCCGAGTTAAACCATTGGGGAGATATCTGATACCCAGGTTTATGGTGACGGAGTAATACGGCCCTCATAACTTTTAAGATCTCCTGAAAACTAGATAAAATCAGCTCAGGTGGGGACTCATCTGTCAAGCAGATATTAATCCAAGGAAGAGCCTTGGATATAACCTTGTTAGTGATTATTGTAGGATCGATTTTTGACCATTTCACAGAAAAGCCGTTGGTTTTGTCCATGGCCAAAGATTGCTGGGTCAATAAACTAATCCTATTAGGATGGAAATCGTCCATAGCAACCAAGAGGGTAATACTATTAGGGAAGTGGTCACTTGAAATGTCTGTATCTGTGGTAAACTTTTGGAGTTTGTCCTTTAAAATGTGTGAGCATAAAATAAAGTCGATGGTACTTGACAAACCCCTACCGTGGAATGTAGGTCTGAAATCAACGGGGGGTCCACAAGATCATTTGCATACATCAATTCTAGTGAAAAAAGACTATCATTCAGGGTATCGCCTAGATGGGTATGTGAAAAGTGAGTCAGAGGACAATCATCTTTGTCTAGGAGCCCACAGATGCCTTTCTTATGATTAATACACAAAGGAACATTGAAATCCACCCCCCAGATCACATTACAAACAATTGATGGTTGCCTATTTCGTTGCTCATTTGTAAGAGAAGAAATTTCAGATACAGTTTTCACACAGTCTACAGGGGATAGATTATTATAAAAATTAATAAAGCAGTATGACATACATTTGTTAAAAATAATCATTATGATTTGAAAGTTCATAGTGGTGTGAAGCACAGTGATTTTCTTTACAGGCAAATTGTTAGAGATGTACACTGCTAAACCTCCCTTGAATCTGCCATGCGTAGTAATGCTGGCTGGAGTATGATATGTTTTATAGCCCTGTAAATGAATTGGGTCTATTGCCCAGGTCTCCTGAAGGCAGACTATCTGGTGGGTGTTTACTAGGTCCAGCCATGGTTTCAGTTTGATCTTTGATCGGAGACCTGCCACATTCCAATATAATACGGAAAGCGTCAGAGTAGGGGGAGTTGAATTCCTGACGTTCGTTGAGATGTTGGTAGCTGGGTTCCTGGTCGGGGAGAGGTATAAGATGTGATATGGTCATCATTGGTAATAACGGCAAATTGTGCTTCAATTGGTGGAAAAGGAGGCACTTCCTCTAGAGCGGGTATACCTTCCGTGTCGGGTGACGTAGGGAAACTGAAAGATAAATTCAGTGATATCGACAGTTTTGGTGATTTTGATCCAGGGTAAAGGGGGTTTATAGTTTCCTGGATGATATCATATGGTGGTCAGTCCACCATCTCCAGGCAGTCATATCTATTAGACAGTGGGACACCCCTCCAACCAAAGACTGGAGCGGGATCTCTACCCCCATGACCCGCCCAGTCTAACCAGTCGGGTCTTATGTTCCAATTGCCAACCTGGGTCCAATTCCATTCTGGACCTGAAGCATAGCGGTTTAATGGAGGGTAGAAGTATGACAATATTTTAGTGCCAATTCCATCAGGTGTGAGGTGGGAACCCCAAGAGCAGATATGGTCGACTGTGTGGGGATCTTCGAAGTTAATAATGACGCAGTCACCCTGAATTGTTTTTGGCTCTTTACCTAACCATGGAACCCTACGAACCATTGTGACTCTATTATTAGAGTAAGGAGGAAGGGGCCTATTGGCGGACAGCCAGTGTATCACTTTATTTTTTAGGGACCAGCCTGGTTCCTCTGAGTTTGGATTCAGCTCAGGGACCCCGGTCATGATTACAACGAACGGGGTGACTTCTGGGGGAAGATGGAAGGAACGACCACCTTTCCATCTCGTCTTAAAGGTGGCATTTTGGATCCCTGGAGTTTTTACTTTAGTGGGAGCCTGGGAGGTAATAGGGGCTGAGGCTGAAACTGATGGTATAACAGGGCCTTTCTTCGCTGCTGTGGGTGGGGATTTTTGTTGCACAGCTGTGGTTGGTGGTTTTTGATGGACAACTGCAGATGTTGTAGCCAATTTGGGTGCTTGTTTAGATACTACCGCCCCTACTTTGGTGATTTTAGGGTTGGGTTTTTGGGCCACAGGGTGAGTAGAAACAGAACCCTTGGTTGATTTAAGTTCTAAAGTTAGCGTTTCCACCATCTTTTCAACTTTGGCCAGGGAAAGCTCGATAGGTTGCACATACAACTTAATTAATGCCTCTAGTCTATCCAGTAGCTGGGTATCTAAGCTACAGGTATCACGCCCTCTTCCCACGTTACTACTAAGGCTAAGGTTAGGCATAGTGGTGGAGAGATTTATTATTTCGGGTGGCAGGGGATTTGGCTCTTGCTAGGGTGAAGTTAGTTGGCTGGTACTTTGTATAGCAGATGGAATTTGTGATTCAGGTTGATTCAAGGATTGTGTCTGTACATGAGAGTTGTTTTTTTGAAATTTCTTATTTTTCCCTTTTTTCTTCGGTATCGCACCCTCCCTCAGACCCCTGTTAGTAGTTGTATAGGAGTCATCCCTTCTCGGGCTTGTAAAAAGAGTTGGGGTTCTCTCCAATGATAGGGCGGATTGGGATAGCTGGGTGACTGATAGATCGATAGATACTGACAAATCCACAGTGCCTGGAACGGTATGGGAATCCATTGGTGCGCCATGTTCTGAAAGGCGCTGAGGAGTTCTAACAGCAGCCAGTAGGCCCAATGAAGAACGTTTGGCCATGGCCAGTTCTTGAGAGACCCTCCGTTCCAGCAAAAGGACTCCTTGATTAATTGCGTCGTTGGCCCTGGAAATAAATTGGTCAATAGGACCGATAGTCTGCGCGGAGTGTGATGGCTTGCTACTTCTAGTATTTCTAGGCGACATACTCAGAATGATGGTGCTAAGGTTGGTGAATTACTGGATAACTCCTGAACAGACAACAGTAAAAAGTGGGTGAACAAACTACAAATGTCAGTAGGGTGGCCCAGTCCAGTCTTACCCGGTCTTTAACGGGCTTAAATGGGCCAGCCCTTGGCTTCGCCCCGGGCTACGACCCGTGCGCGTCCCGCGATCCGCGTTTGCAGGTCTAACTTTGATGTATAAGGGGGCTTGGCACTGGGAAGGGGCGCGGCTCGGCCGGGAAGAGGAACCAGCTGTAGATGTTTCCCGGAATGCTGGTCCTCGCAGTCCCGGTCTCCGCGCCTCTCACCTCTGCGGCCACGTTGGTCCGGTCAACCTGGCAGCAAGAACAGGGTCCACAAAGGGCAGGGACCTCCACGCACTCCTCGCGTTGAAAGGTGAAAGTCACAGGTTCTCTATCCAATCTCGAGCGGCTCCCGCGAAGCGGGGGCCGTGAGAGGTAATAAAGCAATGAGCAGGGGGCGTGGCACTGGGAGGGGGCGCGGCTCGGCCGGGAAGAGGAACCAGCTGTAGATGTTTCCCGGAATGCTGGTCCTCGCAGTCCCGGTCTCCGCGCCTCTCACCTCTGCGGCCACGTTGGTCCGGTCAATCTGGCAGCAAGAACATGGTCCACAAAGGGCAGGGACCTCCACGCACTCCTCGCGTTGAAAGGTGAAAGTCACAGGTTCTCTATCCAATCTCGATTCTAATCACATTGGTATAGTTACATATAGCATTCAGCACATGCAATTACAAAAAACTTATGTTCACAGGAAAGCATTGTTGGGGGCATCTGGCTGTGCAACAGAACGCAAATATATCAAATAGGGGCTCCCAGATGTTATTTGGCCTGGAGGACGACGGCAGCTCCTCCGCATACAACACTGGTTTTCTCTGCAGTAGACCAAGTCCCTGAGCCACTGCTCTACTGAAGGACTCTGCATGCTATCCCACACCATCGCCACTCATCTTTTTGCAATACGCAGTGCCACCCTCGCCAGTCTGCCTGTGACACCCTTCAGGAAAGGGACTAGGCCCAATAACTATATCTGCGGGGAACACTGCAAGTCAATCCCAATTATCTTAGACAATTTGGCAACAACATTGGCCCAGTATTCCAACACTTGCCTGCAGGCCCAAGCTAGAAGTCAAAAATCTGCCCCAAGGCCCACACTGTTTACAAGCGTCAGTGTCCCGGAGCCCATATTTAAAATGTTTGTGCGGCGTATAATAAACCTGATGAAGGTATTTAAAATGTATGATATGCAGATTCCCATTAGAGGTGAGGGCGCTAGTCAGTTGGCAGCAATGTCCCCATTCTTTCTGTGTGAGTTGTGGGTCCAGATATTCATTCCATTTGTCCAGACTCCTATTGTATGGGGGGATCCTATCCTCTCTAGCGGCATGGTAGAGTTTAGTGACAGGCTTGTGTCGGGTAGGGCTTATAAGTAGTGTGTGCAATGTTGGTGGTTCCGCAGGAAACGTAGGGTAATGGGCTTGCAGCACTTTTTTGAGCCTGTGAAACAAAAAAATGAAGAGTGGTGTCTAGTTTAGTATATAGTCAGTGTTGGCTGCAGTCAAAAACGTGCCATTGGAATAGCGGTCTTGTAACTTATCACTTCTCACCAGTGTCATTGTGCTCATAGCTTCCTCCTTGTGTGTTACTCTATGTCTGAGTGATAAGCAAGAGGCAGCAGCGGGAACTTCCGGCCTCACTGCCCAATGCCTGCCAGGCTGCAATGGTTGAGTTAGTATTGTTGATTGCATCTCTGGGCGCAGTCCTATGTTTGTGTGTTAATATGGAGCGCAACAGGGTGGGCTGTGTGTCCAAGTGTTCTACCGCTACATGCAGGATAAAATCGTGAGACGTGAACCAAAAGTGTGCATATTGTGCGTGCTCGCAAAGGTAATATAGATAAAGATCAGGCACGCTGAAGCCCCTGCCCTTATAGTCGAAAGTAAGAGTCCTCTAGGCCACCCGAGCCTGCCGGCCACCCCAGTTCAGTCGGAGAAGCAGGGAGCATACAGTTTAAAAAAATATTGGGTGAGTGGGATCGGTATGTTACTGAAAAGATATAAAGACTTAGGAAGTACAACCATTTTTATCTATGCAATGTGGTCTGCAAGAGAGAGCGGGAGTTTCACCCATCTGTCCATCTGCTGTTCCAACATTGTAGTAGCAGCTCCATAGTTCTCTCGGATAATTATATCTGGATCCCGTTGACCCATACCTCTAAGTATTTAACCGACTCTCCATACAAAAGGGAATTTAGGTTTGTGTGGAATGTACACACCGTCAGTGGCATCACCACAGATTTAGACCAATTAATATGTAGCCCAGAGAACCAAGCAAAGTGAATATATATTTACGCAGAAACGGCGCTAGGTAGTTGCGGGGCTCGCGGATGAAAAGCAGCATATCATCCGCATTTAGAGAGATGATAACTGGCTGATGTACAAAATTGAGAGACACATATTTGTGACATTGCCCAATAAGGTAAGCCAGCGAGTCCAGATTCAGGGCAAACAAAAGCGGAGAAAGGGGGCACCCCTGTCAGGTCCCACTGGTGATTTGTATAGGGTCTGAAGTGTAGCCCTCCAGCCGGTCTCGCACTGTGGGGTCTGCATACAGTAGCAGCACCCAGTTACCAAAAAGAGGAGAAAAGCCCATCCGCTGTTACACATAAAAAAGATAACCCCACTCTATTGGGTCAAACACCTTGGGGGCATCAAGCATGACAGCCACTGCTGGTAGTTCGGGATCCAAGGTGTGAAACATAGCAAACAGTGTGTGCAAGTTATGGGAGGTGGACCGAGCAGGAATGAACCCAGACTGATCTGGCAGAACCAGATTCTGCATGAGTGTCTGGAGACGAGTGGCCAAAATCTTCACCAGGATATTTGCGTCCTTGTTAACAAACCCCAGGGGCCGGTACGAATCACAAGTGGGCGGTTTATCCTTCTTGAGGAGTGTAATGATTAGCGCCTTGCGAAGCGACGGTGGTAGCACACCCAGATCATAAGCCACAGCATACATTTCTAACACGTGGGGGTGAGCTCCTCTCCATATGTCTTGTAAAATTTGCAGGGGAACCCGTCAGGACCTGCCACTGTAATTGGCTGGCTGAGATATTACCTCTGGCCATCCAACAGCCATGCGATGGCCACCTAGGACAGGTAAGTATCAAGTTCAACAGTATCAGTCTCACCTTGCAAGTTATACAATTTCTCATATGATTGCCGGAATTGGTCTGTAATGTCTGGAGCACTATCATGGTCACGACCTGTGTCATCTGTAATCTTAGTGATGATGTCCTGGCCCAAATGGTTTTTTATCTTAGTGGCCAGATGATGTCCCGGTCGCCCACTCTCCCCATAGGCGCTAGCTACATGACGTTTAGAGATGTATCTCATCTCCTCCTCTGCCAACTTCGCATACTCGAGTATAGCGTCCTTGATAGATGCCAGGGTCAACTCACAGGGCGCAATCTCGTAGTCCCGCTCCAGCCTTGTCAGAGTAGCCTCCACCTTAGTCAACTGACCTCGCAGGTCCTTTAAAATGCCAGCTGATGTACCTATGCAGGTGCGCCGAATAGTAGCTTTGAACCCTTCCCAGAGCACCCCAGCGCTATCTACAGAGCCTTCATTGAATGCAAAATATTGTGTGATGGAGCTTCGGGCCGGAAGCGCCAGGTAAAGGACCTGGTAACAGTTTGCGGTATACAAAGGGTGAGACTCGGACAGGACAGTAATCGGAAAGTGTGCGTGGCAGTCCCTCCACATCCAACACCCAGCCCACCGCCCCCTCACTCATCAGCCAGTAATCGAGGCGAGACCAGCTGCCATGTGCTTGGAGATGTGTGTGTCTTCTAGTGTCTCCTCATGTTTATGTCAATATTTGTCCAATAGGCCCAATTCAGCCATTCAATCATTTATTACACTAGCTGTCCCGGGAGAATGTCCTTCCCTGCCACTGGATTTATCCTTGATGGGGTCCAGATGTGTGTTGAGGTCCCCCACCCCACCCCCACCCCCCCAGAGATCCACAGCGTCCGGCAGACTTCACAGAACATTAAGAAGACGCTCTTTCAGAGCGGGGTTGTCTATGTTTGGACCATAGGTGTTGACAATGGTTACTAGTTTGCCCGCCAGTTTCCCGTGTACCACGGCATAACAACCCGCAGTGTCACTCAGCACAGATCTGAATTGCTGTTAAGGGAAGGCCTTTCTTGACAAGTGTGAGAACCCCACAACTATAGGAGGAATATGAAGAGGCCAGATAGAAGCCAGCCCAGTAAATCCCCACCAGTTTATCAGTAGCCTGCGTCAGATGCGTTTCTTGTAGAAAGGCAATGCTGATTCCATGGCGATCTAAATGCGCTATTACCTGCCGTATCTTTTTGGGTGTGTTAAGCCCCCGCACATTCCAGGTTAAACAAGAGATTGGCATTACATTATTATGCACAGATATAGCAAGACAGAATTTATCCTGAGCCCCAAACAGTCTTGCTTCAACATTTTAGTGTGTGAAAACACTTCAGCACGTGCATTGCCCAAGACATTGATAAAGTAACCAACCACATAAACAACCCCTGTAACATCCTCCCACCCACCATCACCCCCACCCACTTCAGCAGCCCCAACTTGCTAAAGCCATCCCGAACCCCCAGAAACAATTCCCAAGTGCAATGCTGAGGGAGTAACCAGTTGTGGGGAATACCCATAAGGGGGGCGCCGAAGCACAGTATCCCTCCCGATGAGATAGGAGGTGGCCAAGTTCCCTTTCTGGCCATTTTAGCGTTACATCACAGAACACCACAAGGGCTGCCCCCAGTGATAAACATTGCAAATTTAAACAGTGAAGAAAATATTGGCATCATTAGACCAGGGCATGTCGAGTACCAGCAGCACTCACGCCAGAGTTCAGTGTGGCAACCTGGTTGATGGACGCCATCCTAGCTATGGAACAAAGCAAAGGCATACCCCAGCTCCATCACATGTAGCGTGCAGGTGTCACTGGTCATCTGCCAGTCTGCTAGTACCCCCTCCAAAGTTTTTGGGGATTGGCTACGACGAGTGACAGTTTTGGCAAAATCCATCGCTGACTTCGAGCAGGTGAAAATCTGGTACTTTATTATTATTAAGTAATTTTGTAAAGCACGCAGCTGCCCCAGAGAAGCGGCGTCCCGGAGCTGGAGGCAAAAACAGAGGCAACAAGATTGTTATATAAGGAACAAAAATGTTTTGATGGCCTTACGGAAGGGAAGAAGCCCATCCAGACGGTGGATCTGTGAAGGAAGAGAGTTCCACAGCTTGGCGGCAAAATGGCCAAAAGACCTCCTCCCGGCTCTAGCACGTTTCACAAGGGGGACCACAGCCAACAGCTGCTCCGCAGAACGTAATTGGCGGTTGGGAACATATGGAGCCAGCAGTTTGGATAAAATTTCAGGGGATGATAGTTTAAATATTTTAAAAGCTAAGCAGAGCGCTTTGAATTCAATCCTTCTCGGCACGGGCAGCCAGTCGAGTTGCCTAATGGTGCCCGACGTAGGGCAGGATCTAGAGAGCCTAAGCAAGACCCGTGCGGCAGCATTTTGGACTGTCTGCAAGCGGTTCACCTCTGCCTTGTTAGCCCCTAACAAAAGTGAATTCGCGTAGTCTATGTGTGACAGAATGGTAGCCTGAACGATCAGCTGGCGTGTGGCAGGATCAAAAACCCCCAGGATGAGTCTAAGGCCACGTAGGAGCCCAAAACAAGTACCAGCCACCTTTTTTGTGTGTTCCTGGAACCCAAGGGTGGAATCGAGCCAGATCCCAAGATTTTTTACCACTGACTTCGGGACTGGGGCGCTACCCATGGATGTCGGCCACCACTGAGTGCTCCAGAGGTCCTTGTTTCTTCCCACCAGCAGAACCTCAGATTTACTAGCGTTGAGTTGTAAACTGCAATAAAAAGGTGCAATTTCCATTGTCCACTATGCACAACCTTGCAGGATATAACATGGTATATGGTACCTGTGCCGCAATGAGAAGTTTCTTGACAGGCTGATACTCTCTCCAAGCCTCCTGAACTGCCACAGTAAAATCGTGGTAGAAGGCGAGGGCGTTCTCCTCATGGGTGATGGCACCCTTCCTGCGAGCCATACAGAGAACAGTGTCCCGGTCTCTATAATTCAAAAGACGAGCAATTATGGGATGCGGCGGGGCACCCGGGGGAGGACAGGCAGCCAGAGAGCGATGAGCCCGTTCTACAATCAAGACCTGAGACAACTGTTCCGCCCCAAAAATCTCACAGAGGAGATTTTCCACATGCTACTCAAGTTGGCCTGTGTTCGTGGACTCTGGCAGGCTCATAATGCGCACATTGTTGCAACGGGATCTGGCTTCCAAATCCTCATTACGGGCTTGTATGACAGCTAGCACCTTTTCCATGGGCGTCGCTTTGGCAGTCACTTGTTGCAGGCCGTCTTGAGCATCAGAAGTATGTGTCTCCGCTTCCCCAAGGCGTAGCGCGTGCTTGTCCAATTTCGTGGACATATGATCCATGTGCAAGTTCAGGTGGTCAATCTTTCCATCTATGGATTGCAAACTGGCCTGAACTGTGAGACGGGTTTTGTTGATGTTAGTTAGGTGATCAGTGGGAGCGTCAGCCTCTGAGTCAGAGGCAGTATGCTACGAGGCCCTGCTGGTCTTATGTGGTTCAAATGTGAGACACGGCTGGCCGCTCTCGGATTTTCCCATGATGCTGGCACAAACTGTAGATAGCGGATCTCAGCCCAGATAAGAAACAGAGAGCCCCACTTGGCAGCACTGCACAGGAACACAAGGATGTGATGTAGAGCGGAATGGAGTTGTGGCCATACAGGTAAGGCGCAGCGCAGCGGAAGGCAGAGGTTGTAGAGTAACCAGCAGCGCTCCCCCAATCTGCAGCATAGCCGAAGCTCACCACCAGTGCCATCAATTCAGAGTGAGCCCAGAGCAAGGAGTGGTTGCTAAGCAAGTCCCAAACAGGATCCGGGCTAGAAGAAAAGGACGTGTACACCCTGTGTCTCCAGTACAGCGGCTCCATCGCACAGGGGGGAGAGTAGTTCAGAACGGGTTCCCAGCAGAGTCCCCAGCAAAGTCACAATCCACCACGTCCCTCTCATTGAAAAACTGAGGCAGGGATGACATCAGGCACAGCCATAGTCAGTTGGTAGGCCACAGAATAAGGCAAAGCGATTATGTCTCTGACACGGGGATAGTATCACGGGGCGTCATTGATCTGGCACAATAACACCTCCCCATGGTTGAGGGGGAGATAACAGAGCAGGGCATCACCTCTCCATGGGGCTAAGCTGATCAATTCTGGAGGCCTCTCCGGGCATAGTCACTAGAGGAGCCACACTGCATCTGCCTTCAGGAGCTCCATAGGCTTTAGAGGAAGCGAGCCCACAGCCTGTCTGTCAGCCAGCAGCACGCAGATATCACCCGTGCAGGAGCAGAGGCGTCACCAGTCCACTGCCATCCGCAGCCAGTGCTCCACAGTACGACGTCTGACCAGGCCGCAATTAAAATGGCAGCAGTGGGGGCCCACAGGGCAGTCGAGAACAGGGCAGCAGCACGCCGTCCTAGGAGCAGTCACAGCTGGATGGTAGGTGCACAGGTCAGACACACGGGACAGCACCAAGCCCCAAGCAACGGCCCAAAGCAGCTCAACAATAGGCCCGGCAGTCAGCCCCGAGCAGAGGGTGATCAACCCTGCCTCCGGTAAGCCGACAGACCTCAGAGGCGAAGATCCAAGGGCAGCCCGCTCACCAGGTTGCTACGAAATCGCACAGCAGGGAGCCCTCCATCCCCCAATCCAAATCGCACAGCCCACTAGACACAGGCAGAGAGGTGTCCGTGCAGGCCCAGAGCTTCACCCGCCTCAACGCCTTTGCAGTCCGCAATTTCCGGCCAGAGAGCTCGGCAACACTCCACAGTGCAGTGCCTGCAGGCAGAGCAACAATCGGGGCAGGATGGCAACGATATGGGCGGATTATGGGCTCGGCCGGCGGAGCTGCTCTACAGAGCGGCCATCTTGCTGTGCGCCCTCTAGCGCCCCCCGGCTGCCTCATTTTTAAGTTCTTGCAAGGTGCTAGTCCAAAATGCATATCGCGGCTTGTTCAAAAATACATACCTTCCCGAAGCTTGCGCTCCGCTCATAAAAACCTCCTAACCATTCCTTCCTACAAACGGAAACGACTAGGTGGTTGTAGGTTTGCAGTATTGGCACCCAGCTTCTGGAATACTCTTCCCTTGGACATCAGAACCTGCACTGCATTCTCTAGATTCAGGAGGCTTCACAAGACTTGGTTATATTTCCAAGCTTATATCAAGAACCCAGTAGATGATAAAACACATGGGGCTCTGGCAATATCCTAGGTTAGCAACAAGAAACCAATTGGTGTAAGTGCGCTCTATAAGAAATGTTAACATAATTTAATATGATTTATTGCAAGACAAGGCAGGGGTGTCCACTCTCTCCCTTCTTTTTGCTTTGTACATGGAGCCCTATCTGCAATCCCTCTTTAGGAATAGGGATATTCAACCATGGGCTCTCGAGGGCCAACAATTGAAATGAAATGCATATGTCGACGATGTGGCAATTTTCACTTCTAACCCAGCAGTAGCAATTACTCAGATTGCTCTTGAAGCATGTATATTTGGCCACTTTTCTGGCTTTAAGTTAAATCTATCTAAAACTAAGGTTTGTCTGAATTTTACTCCTGATGCTTCATTTCCAGGGACCACTACCGAAGCAGTTTATCTAGGCGTTAGACTCTGCTCTGTGCTTTCTAATATAGTTAACTTAAACTATGAAACTTTGTTAGCTGCAACTATTGCTAAATTTAAATTATGGAGTAAGCTACCACTTATTATATTAAGATGAATAAATAATATTAAAATGAATATTCTTCCAAAATGTCTTTATTTTTGGGGGGGAATTCCGTAGAGGGTTTTAGATTCTTTTTTCAAGAGACTGGAAGGTGTGATTAGTAGCTTTATTTGGGGATACAGGCGGGCAAGACGTGCTATCTGACTTTTTGAAATCTTCCTGTAAGAGTGGAAGGCTCTAACTTCCAGATTTTAAGCTTTTTTTTTGCCGCTTTTACTAAACGATTGTGCTGTTTATTGATTTAAGGGGAGCCGGACTCAACCCCATTCTGCTACCAGCTTGCTCTTAGTGCAGATGCTAGTCTATTTTTGTATCCATTGAATGGCCCCAACTACTATAAATGGGTGCACTTTAAGATAGTAAAGATATTATCGCCATTTGGAAGAGGATCTGTGAGAAATACTCTGTTGGCTTTATTAACAAACAGACTCTTATGTGGGACAATCCTGCTTTTCCCCTTTTTTCTCAGGAATCAACTTTTAGAGTCTGGGCACATTGTGGAATTACAACAATGGGTCAATTATTTGATCCAGATGGCTTTAGAGCCTTTTCTGATTTACAAGATGCTTTTGGACCACCCCACCATTCTTTCTTCAAATATCTTCAACTGAGGGATTACATGTAGATGAGCATTGAGCAAGCACAGGACATCGATAGGTCCGATCTTTCTTCATACTATTTTAAGCCTGGTTTCAAGCCTACTACAAGCATGATGTATCAAGAATTTCTGAAGTTTGCTGTGGAAGATACTCCATTATTAGCATCAAAATGGAACAGATTTTTATCGTCTGAGGTATTGGCTGAAGAAATTCAAATGGCCTCAGATCTGCTAGATCGTTCGGTACACTCTGTTAACATCAAGTTACAACAGTGGCGCACGGTGTGGCTTTTATACTATACTCCAGATGTCATTGTTAAACGGAGAGTAACTGCTCCGACAGCTAGAACAGATAGAACAATATGTCCTATGTGCAATCTCTTTGTGACTGATGTCCTACATATGTTTGCCACAGTTTGCAAAAATTCTGGGAAGGGGTGATGAATTATATGTCACTAATCTTGGGCTCAACCGTAAATGTATCGGTCAAGGAGAAAATGATGGGTATTAAGTATGAATTTGTGGGGGGCTCTCAGAAATATATAACAATTATGCTGGCATCCAGCCAACTCTGTATTGCTAGGGCATGGATCTCAGGGATTGCTCCCAATGAAAATGAAATTTTGAATTAGAGCTTGCTTTGGTTAAAGCTAGGGGTCTCTCTTCGTTCTGAAACATTTTTTAGATGGGATATTTTTACATCGATAATGATTGATTGGAAGATTAAATGGCCTTATATATGTTTATATCCCTGCAATGTAATATAATATAATCTTGTTCAGTCTTTTAATTATTTTTGCAATTTTCGTGAATCCATGTATGAATTTGTTAACTGTAATTGTGACTATTTGGACAGTTTTTTCCAGATAAATTAATCCTGTATGAATTGCTAATAATTGCTTACTCTATGACCAATTAAAAAATGTACACACTAAAACATTTTTTTAAAGAATCTGGTCTTGAATTAGTTACATTTTGATGGTAGGCACTCCACATCTAGCCCTGGTTGCGAGTGATGCAGTCAGTCAGCGGTTCAAAGCTCTTTACTGCTAAAGCTATGAGATAAGAGTTGTCTGTGCCAGCAGGCTGATGCATTTTAAAGTGGCCATCCAGTGTAAATAAAAGCATGTTCTCTTTATCCATTCGTGTATCACTAACAATAGTTTTTCCAGACTGTTATGGTTATTATGTTTTTTTCTAGGTGCTCCCTTTATAGATTACACATTATTTGTTTAAATGTGAATGCAAGTGATTAATATGGAATGCACATTTGAGTTATGTGTCTTAGCAATGTGATAACTTTTCTCTAGAATGTTCACAGTATTTAATCTCGGTTGACTGTTCTGTTCTACATAATTGTTATGGAGATGTGAGCAAAATCTTATGCAAACCTGATGAGTCAGTTTCACGTTTATTGTTATTGTTCAGAGAACACAGTTGAAAATAAGTAAAAGAGCATCTGGCCGCTTTCTGCTAATTGTTTACCCTGAAAGATTCAACAATGATTAAATAATGTTACATAAGCTCGAAGCACAGGATGTGAAGGGTTAGAAAGGAACTACATGCCAGGTGACTCAGACGAGACAGGACATGCATAATCGCATCACCTACTTTTGCTAACGAGAGGCATTCAGCCTCAACTTACTGAGCTTATCAGTCCGGCAGCCAGCACTGATGAGAATACTAGATACTAGGGGTCATATGTATGAAGTTATCGATTTGCGATTCTGAAATAGCGATTTTTAAGAAATCGCTATTTCAGAATCGCAAATTGGTATGGATGTACAAATTCCCTTTTTTTAGCGAATTCTTAGTATTCCTTAATTGCGATTAGCAAATTGCGAATTGCAATTAAGGAATACTTTACCATTCATTCCTTTGGGCCAGGAGGCCCATAGGAATGAATGGGAAGATATTCTCAATTTTGCGATTCGCAATCTGAAAATCGCAAATTGAGAATAATTTCAAGGGTGCAGGGGTGTCCAAAGGACACCCTGTTGCACCCCTGAAATATGCATTGGTGCACATGTGGCGCACATTCATGCCCTAAGGTGATGGCACGTTGAAAAATGCTGAAATGTGCATTTTTCAAGGAAATCGCAACTTACCACCAACTAGAAGTTGATGGTAATTTGCGATTCCTTATGGCATTTTTGAATTTTTTTTGGCTTCATACATTGCATTTAAGGAATCGCAAAATGTGTGATTCCTTAAATGCAATTGCAAAATAAGGAATCGCAAATTTTGCGATTCCTTATTTTGGACCAGATTTTACTTCATACATATCATTTTGCTAATTTGCATTCGCAAAGGCCGGATTTCTGCGAATTTCGGCCTTTGCGAATGCGAATATGCTTCATACACTTGGCCCTAGATTCCGTAGTTATATTGAACATAAAGTCTTATTGTTCAAACCGGGATGCAGGTGTGAACCGTCTCCGAAACTCGAACTAGGCTTTCTTTTTTGTGCTGACAATAGCTAAGTAAATAGAAGAATGAGAGTGGGATTATTATATAAGGGATAAAGGCCCCCCTGTCATACGTTTCATTTGCTGTAAAAGCTGCTTCCTGACCTCCCACGCCTTTCACCTCAGCTGCTGGCCCTGGCAGCAGGCATTGCAATGCCCAAACTCAACTGTAATAACTTATTACATTTGAGCTCTGAAGTCTTTTCTTCACAAGTCACTGAAAATATAAAGAAATTAGAGATAGGCATTCTGAGAGGCTGGCTTAGTATATGGTGCTCACTTATGTAAATGTAGCACCCTGCACTATCCAGCCACCCCCTATGATGATTTTAGTGGTCTTAGACAACCTTAGAAAGCTCTCTAAGTGGTAGCTGTGGAGAGCAGCCTTCTGGCTTAGTCCAGAAGGAGCGTAAAGCAACTTCTTTCATCAGTACTTAATCTTATGGTATTGGTTAAGTGTAAATAAATCACACAGTGTAGTTATGAAAATATGTATTTTTTTGCCAACACTCACTAACACATTGCCCTTTCTCCTACCCAGAGAGATATAACCACAATACACACAATACTTAGGAAGTAGAACACGTAAGTAGCATAAATACAGAGTGGTTCCGGGGGGAGACCAAACCATATACTAAAATAGTGGAATGTGAACCACGATTCAAGTCAAGAATGGACTCAAAAGACGTAGAAGAGCCTGGGACCCAAGGGCCCACCCTAGGTGAGTATCTAGGAACTCCACGGAGGTTGTGTGCAGAGTCGGGACACAACCGCATGGCCAATGTTAGTCAATAGGTAAGTAGTGGTTGCAATTTTCAAGAAGAAGGACCCTACCCACCTGACCCGAAGAAACTCTATGAAATACGGAAGATTGGAGAGTCAACCTACCCATGGATACCCCAGGAACCAGGATACCTACACCAGGGAAGTCAGGTGCATAGGTGTGAAGTGAAATCGGACACCGCCATAGACCACAATAGAGGACTTCAGGAAAGATGTCGCTGGAGAAGAAAACAAAGAAGTCCAGTGGAACCCAAAGGTGGATTCAGGATGAAAGGTTCCTGCAAGCAGAGGGGACAGAGTCTATGCCACTCAGGAGTGAGCAGGAGGCACAGAAGACGAATGCCCACCGATGTCGGAGATGCAGAGAGGTTGACTGTGTCCTTGAAGTTGCAGCTGTTCAGACCAGGAGATGCTATAGAAGACCAAGAACTGTTCACATGCTGTCCTACATCGGATGTCGAGGGCCAAGGGGTAAGTGTCCCGCAGCGGCACCAACAAGTCTTGGCAGCGCCAAACAACATAGTCAGCAGAAAAGGTGCAGTGTCGGGACCAGCAAGGTCCAAGTGACTCACCACGAGCAGGAAAGTCAGAGCCAGCCCTGAGCAAGCATGGGAGCCCACTCACGCTAAGGTAGACCCTCAAGAGGACCCACGGGTCAAAGGCACAGGAGTCGCAAGAGGGTCTCGAGCAGCTCACCAATGAAGAAGACCTTGGTGCAGAGGAAATGGTGAGGGCAAAGATCTTGGCTGCAGGAGTTGCTTGAGGTTGGAGCTTCTTGGAGCACGAAAATCTCTGGAGGAGGGAGTCGACAAGCCTTGGCAACAGCAAGTCGACGGGGTGCACAGGGGTTCTGTTCCAGCGGTTCCAACAAGGTATAGTGGCCTCAAACTCAGTATGAAGACAGTGCAGGCCTTGAGGGAGCTGCAGAACCACCACCTGGATTGCTGAGCCTTTCAGAGTCTGTGGGAGCCCAGGATCAGCAGACCGGTCAGCTGCATTGCAGTGCCTGCAGATGCAGGGGAGTGACTGCTTCACTCAAAGGGAGATTCCTTCAGGTGTCTTGGATGTCCACAGGCCTGGTGAAGAACCTTTTGGAGCACTGGCACAGATGTTGCAGAAGACCAGCAGGACAGCGAGATCAGGAGCAGCAGGAATCTTCCCCTTTGCAGTTTCGGTTCCCAAAGCGAAGTCCAGAGTGTCCACACGATCAAAGTTGAAGTGGTATGTGTTCTGAATATTGTCCCATGACGAATCTAGAGACCCACCCACAGGTAAGCCCTTAAGTACCCTTCGGAAAGGGTTGGGACGATTCAGGGGTCCCTCCCAGAGGAGGGGCTGGACAATGGGGAGGATACTTCCATGTCCTTTGTCCAGTTTTGCCAGAGTGGGAGCCAACAGCTCCCTGAGCTGGTTTGAACTGGAGTATGCAAAGAGGATACCAAATGCGCTCTTCAAGCAGTCTCAGTGGCACTGGCAAGTGCCCCTACCCTGTCCCAATACAGTAAACCCTGTCTAGGAGGTGGTCACACCTCCCTGTGAAAGGATACCTATTGTTCTGCCTTCCCCTGCTCGAGCTTGGCTCAGCAGCAGGAGGGCAGAAACGTGTCTCTGGTTGGCAGCTGCCCTAGCTTGCTGTCCGGTTCTGGAAGACTGGTATCGGGAGCACTGAGGGCCTCCCGGAGGAGCTTTACAGTGTATGGAATGATACCTCCCACACTATTTATGGTGTGGAGGTATGATTCCAACATGTTTGATACCAAACATGATAGGGTTTGTTCCAGCCAGTTTGAAGATGATCATCGCATAATGACACATGTTATATGGCTGTTGCACTTACAACCCGGGAGAATGGACTCTGGAGGCTGAAGAGGGGTCCTGCTCATACAGGGGCACCCGCACACTTAGAACCGAGCACCCTGCCTTCCATGCACTGTAAAACTCCTCCGGAGGCCCTCAGTGCTCCCAGTACCAGTCTTCTAGACCCGGACAGCACAACATGGATGCTGCGGACCAGAGACACGATTCTGCCCTCCTGCTGCTCAGCCAAGCTCGAGCAAGGGAAAGCAGAACAATTTTATATCCTATCACAGGGAGGGAAGACAACCTCCCAGACAAGGTTTAGTGTATTGGGGATGGGTGGGAGCGCTTGCCAGCGCTACTCAGTCTGCTTGAAGGTGCACATTTGGTGCACTCCTTGCATAGTCTAGTTCAAACCAGTTCAGGGAGCCGTTGGCTCCTGCTCTGGTGCGCAACTTAACAAAGAACATGGGTGCATCCTCCCCACTGTCCGACCCCTCCCCTGGGAGGGACCCTTGAATAGTCCCAACCCTTTCCTTAGGGCACTCAAGGGCTTACCTGAGGGTGGGTCCCTAGATTCCTCCTGGGACAAGATTAATTTCAAGACACCACTTCTTCGACCATCTGGGCACTCTGGATTTCGATGGACTCCACTTTGTGCATCAAGGCAGCAACTGGAAGACTTCTGCTGTTCCTGATCTTGTTGCCCTGCTCGTCTGCTGCAACAACCGTGCCTGTGCTCCATACAGAAACCTTTCAAGGAGTGTGGGCATCCCACACGGATGGAATTAGCACAGCAAGCCTCCATTTACATTACCTCACCAATTGTGCAACGCCTTGTGCCAGATCACTCGATACTGGTCTTAGTTGAGGCCCATCACCGTGGTTCTTGGGCACAACTTCCATTCTACAATGCATTCCATCACGGCCACGGCCTTTGATAGGTTTGTTAGCACGTACCACGCCGCACTATAAGTTGAATGGCAACAATACTAGATCAGTAATGACTGTCTGTTCTTTCTATGTTTTGTGTATTGTTTGTTTGTCTGTCTTTCACCTATTTGCAGACTTCTGGGCTCCTCGCAATAGAGGTAAATCCCCTAGCCCTTTTTGGTTTGTATTTCACGCACCAATTTTTACACATAGTACAACTTTTTAACTTTCACTGCCTACGGCAGGGTAGGCCTTAGCGCGCCTATACCTGTTGAGGCCACACCCGCTTACTGGTCCTGACGAAAGCCCTGTAAATTCACACACTTAAAGGGCAGAAACATGTTGACCTTCCCCTAACAGGGAAACACCAGTATTTCTTTTGGATAGTTTCCCTGCACATAGATCTTAATTTTAATATGTCAAGTTGACCAGTGAATAAATGATTTTTTGGGACAACCTCTGACATTTTTAACTACACCTTTTTCACTCTTCACTCTCACAAAACCTGCTCCGCAGTCTCCTGGCGTCGTAGCACACTGGGGAGGTACTCGATCTCCCTAGTGGACCCGATGATGAAGCATGTCACCACTAGGGTGAGTGAGTGTTTCCTGAAAAAACAATGAATTTTTTCTTGAAAGCTGGGCCAACTTTGTGAACAACCACAGCTGGCTTCATATTTTTACGTGCTATCTCCACTATTTTTACGCCACACTGACGGACACTCTTCCTTTGTTGATGTATCTACTGATTGGGGACTGAGAGTGCCCTTGAACCCTGTCTCTCCCTATGTTGACTGATATTTAGCTGCACACAGCAGTGAGAGTTTTTTATTTCTATTTTTACTTTCTTAGTAAACTAAAACACACCTATCATAGATACAATACCCAGTATCTATAGAAACCATAATGGCAACACCAAACCTGGGTTTAACATTTACTACGGAGGAAATAGATGAACTACTGGCAGACCCTAACATATTTGCAGACCCAGCAATAGCACAAGCAGTGTCACACACAGCAGAATGGGAACAACTGACAGAACTAAAGCGTGACAGAATTAGAACCATTCTACATGGCACAATTCTAAAACAATACTTGACCTCCAACTCAGCCCCCAAAGGGTTATTGGTCACCAATGCTCCAAGGATATTCTTAAATGATGCCACCTTTAGAAGGGATTGGGCCATGATTGCATGGCACTGCACAAGAGACTGGCTAGTGCTGATTATTAAAACAGCACTTCGCCTATCTGAAACCCTACAGGTCGAGATCCAACAGACAGAAGCCCAGTTCAAAACCACAATAACGGGTTTTAAAAAAAAGTTGGATGAAATTAATAGAGACCTCACAGAATACAAAGACAATCTGATGCAAGCAAAATTGACGAAATTTCAAAAAGATTTAAAAAAATTTAAATTTGAAACTATATACCCCTACTCTGACCCAAACTATAGTGCACCAAAAAAGGACACCAATAAATCTGACGATTCAGACAGCCACTCGTCCAGTGGGAGCACCACGAGCAACCAAAGCCCAAAACAAAGAGGACGCAGAGGGGGTAGGGGCAGATTCAATTACCCTACACAACAACCAAGATGGCAGAATTATGGACAACCAAACAATGGTCCCCCACCTTTGTTTTACCAACAACCCCAGTTCCCGATGATGAACTGGAACCCCTACATGCAACCCCTTTTTCCCCAAAATCACCCACAGATGCCTTTTTTAGGGAGAGGCGGGCGGGGACGGGGACGGAGCAGAGGGAACACACAAGTGACCTGGGAGGACGAAGACTCAGTGGGGAAGCACACTCGCAGCCGGACAGCAACAGCCAGCACGAGTGCGGTCTAAGTCTTGTAACAAACCTCTCAAAGAAAACCCTCACACCAGACGAAATAAAGGTCCTTGAGAGGGGCCTGGGCTTTGTCCCGACTTCCCGTCCGGACAAATTTCGACTCCATTGTGAGCTAGCACAATTCTTTAGAAAACTCAAACTCAAGGCATTTTTTGAGTCCAAAGAGCAGTCTGAAACCAACGAACAGGAGTTTGACACAACGTTCAGACCAAAATCAACTTTCATGCCACCACCACATACCATACCAGCAGCAATCACAACCTTTGAGCAGGCAGTCACAAAAGATCTGGAAGCCCTTGAAAACCCCAAAACGATTCAACAATTTCTCGGCAGCAGAACACAAAGCCCTTGAGAACCTGAAGAATGACAAAAACATTGTCATAAAACCCGCTGACAAGGGGGGAGGAATCGTCATTCAGGACACTGAGGATTACGACAAAGTCTGCCTAACTCTCCTTAATGACAGAACCAACTATACTCTTCTTACCACAGACCCAACTGCTGAAATGCAAGCACGAATATCCACACTTGTAAGGGAGGCTGAGCTGAATGAACATGTCTCACCTCATGAGGCGGCATACCTTATGGCAGGGGGCCCAACGATCCCATATTTCTATACGTTGCCAAAAACACACAAAAACGTTTTACCGCCACCAGGACGCCCTATAGTGTCTGGCATTGGCTCAGTACTGGAACCTCTATCCACTTTTTGCGACCATTACCTCAAGCCAATAGTACAAAACTCCAGCACCTACCTGAAAGACACCAAAAGCCTTCTTAGGCTATTGAATGACATCTCTTTTGAACCAAACTCTGTCATCTTAGTCACTATGGACATAGAGAGTCTGTACACCAGTATCCCCCAGGAAGAAACATTACGGGTACTGGCACAAGCACTGGATACTGTGACTTGGGAATACGTCACACCAAAATCATTCATCTTACAATGTGCAAGGATGGCATTGAAAGAAAATTATTTCGAGTACAAAGGACAACTGTACCTTCAATGTACAGGGACCTCAATGGGCAGCACCTTCGCTCCCAGCATAGCGGGGCTGTACGTATATGATTTTGAGACCAAATACATCCTGCCCACATCCAACCCTTTTGCCTCCTCCATAGGATTATGGAGGAGGTACATCGATGATATTCTCATACTATGGACGGGCACTGAAAACAGTCTCATTGAATTTTTGAGCTGGGTCAATACCCTTGACCCTTATCTTAAATTCACTAACAATTACAGCAGAGAATCCATAGTTTTCTTGGATGTGGTGGTAAGGATCGAGGGTACATCTCTCACCACAGTGACCCATCACAAGCCTACGGCAAAGAATAATCTTCTACAATTCAGCAGTTTCCATCCAAGGCCACTACGGGAAAACTTGCCCTACGGGCAATACCTTCGCTTAAGAAGAAATTGCAGCAGCACAACAGACTATAAGACACAGGCAAGGGACCTAACGGTCAAACTGAGACAAAGAGGCTACCCTCAAGACATCCTCAATAAAGGACAGACCAGGGCCCGGAATCAACCTCGGGAAGCCCTCCTGGAAGAGAATGAGAAAATTGACACTGATGTCCCATTAACTTGTGTTACCACATATAGCACACTTTCAGACAATGTAAAAAAATCAATAAATAAGAATTGGAGAATTATCACCAGCAGCATAGGTGATTGGGAAAAACCACTTTTTTCCTTCAAAAAGGGCAGAAGTCTTAAGGATACTCTGGTCCATACAAGACCTTTAACATGTCCTTCATCACTCACCAGATCTGTGACTGAACCATGGCACTTACCCCCCATTACTGGACATTTTCCATGTACTGACTGCAGTGTCTGTCATTTAACCACCCACACTAAACAGCTTAATCTGGAACCAGGCAAAGTATGGACCCAAAAATCCCATACCAATTGTAACTCTACTAACGTTATATATCTCATTACCTGCCCGTGTGCCAAGAGATATGTGGGCATGACAACCAGGAAAGTCAAGACACGCATTGGCGAACATCGCAGTAATGTTCGCTGTAAGAAAGTAACCACCAAACTAAGCGAGCACTTTCTGCAGGCAAACCACACTCCCAATGATATGACATGGACAGTAATAGAACAGGTCAACAACCCCAGGAACAGAGAAAACACCCTGTTTGAAAAGGAGCAGCGCTGGGTTTATAGACTGAATACACATATTCAAGGCCTTAATGACCAAATACCTTGGGCCAGCGTCCTCAAAAAGTAATAATAATAATGCCCCTTTCCCATATGAGGGCACCACCTATTGTTACTGTTCTATACCTGTGAATACACCTCCTTACTGTAGCCTTAACCATGTAAAATGTTGCATCAGACTGGTGATACCATCGACCTTTTCACCTCCTTATCTGATGTTCTTTCAGAGCCCATGATCAGCCACAATGACACTATAAATGTAGATATCATGATCGTCTGTCTGACGAAAACGGACTCTAGGCTCTCAGTCCGATCACTAACTCCTTGCAGGCTTGCGTGCCAAGCCTCGCTATGAATCAGACCAAATCTCTACCTTTGAGCGCGCATGCCCAATACGCGTGTATTCCAAGCCTCGTTTTGGATTGAATAGACGCGATCGCGTCACTCAGGGAAGCCCGGGGCTTCCTTTCCAAGCCTCGTTTGGAACTAACGTCTTCCATTGGATGACGCCCCGCCGCCTCCTTCTCTTAGCGCCGGGCTCGCCCCTCGCTTGTGATCCACGAGATCCAGCGGGGGACAGCTAGGTGCCGAGAGGGTGCTGAGCGTTGCGGGCGTAAGACCAACCAACCCATCATTATAAGATAAGTTTTGTGTGTGTGAGTCTCTGCCAGACTCTTTGAACTCTCCGTTTTTGTTTGTTTTACCCTGACAGGGTGTGCCATTGTCGCTCCCACCCCCCCCCCTGAATCTATGGGGCGTGGCTCACATTGAATACAAGTGAGGATTGTTTCATGTATATTTTCATTCAGCGTGCCTACTTTAAGTTTTCTAAATTCACGGCCAGCTGGGCTACGTCTTATTATTACGTGGCTCTGCATTTTACACTTCGGGGATCATTTCTCCGTATTTATACTCTAGGTAATGTTACGATTACGGGCAGCCCCCTGGCTTCCCACACGGATGGACTTAGCACAGCAAGCCTCCATTTACATTACCTCACCAATTGTGCAACGCCTTGTGCCAGATCACTCGATACTGGTCTTAGTTGAGGCCCATCACCGTGGTTCTTGGGCACAACTTCCATTCTACAATGCATTCCATCACGGCCACGGCCTTTGATAGGTTTGTTAGCACGTACCACGCCGCACTATAAGTTGAATGGCAACAATACTAGATCAGTAATGACTGTCTGTTCTTTCTATGTTTTGTGTATTGTTTGTTTGTCTGTCTTTCACCTATTTGCAGACTTCTGGGCTCCTCGCAATAGAGGTAAATCCCCTAGCCCTTTTGGTTTGTATTTCACGCACCAATTTTTACACATAGTACAACTTTTTAACTTTCACTGCCTACGGCAGGGTAGGCCTTAGCGCGCCTATACCTGTTGAGGCCACACCCGCTTACTGGTCCTGACGAAAGCCCTGTAAATTCACACACTTAAAGGGCAGAAACATGTTGACCTTCCCCTAACAGGGAAACACCAGTATTTCTTTTGGATAGTTTCCCTGCACATAGATCTTAATTTTAATATGTCAAGTTGACCAGTGAATAAATGATTTTTTGGGACAACCTCTGACATTTTTAACTACACCTTTTTCACTCTTCACTCTCACAAAACCTGCTCCGCAGTCTCCTGGCGTCGTAGCACACTGGGGAGGTACTCGATCTCCCTAGTGGACCCGATGATGAAGCATGTCACCACTAGGGTGAGTGAGGGTTTCCTGAAAAAACAATGAATTTTTTCTTGAAAGCTGGGCCAACTTTGTGAACAACCACAGCTGGCTTCATATTTTTACGTGCTATCTCACTATTTTTACGCCACACTGACGGACACTCTTCCTTTGTTGATGTATCTACTGATTGGGGACTGAGAGTGCCCTTGAACCCTGTCTCTCCCTATGTTGACTGATATTTAGCTGCACACAGCAGTGAGAGTTTTTTATTTCTATTTTTACTTTCTTAGTAAACTAAAACACACCTATCATAGATACAATACCCAGTATCTATAGAAACCATAATGGCAACACCAAACCTGGGTTTAACATTTACTACGGAGGAAATAGATAAACTACTGGCAGACCCTAACATATTTGCAGACCCAGCAATAGCACAAGCAGTGTCACACACAGCAGAATGGGAACAACTGACAGAACTAAAGCGTGACAGAATTAGAACCATTCTACATGGCACAATTCTAAAACAATACTTGACCTCCAACTCAGCCCCCAAAGGGTTATTGGTCACCAATGCTCCAAGGATATTCTTAAATGATGCCACCTTTAGAAGGGATTGGGCCATGATTGCATGGCACTGCACAAGAGACTGGCTAGTGCTGATTATTAAAACAGCACTTCGCCTATCTGAAACCCTACAGGTCGAGATCCAACAGACAGAAGCCCAGTTCAAAACCACAATAACGGGTTTTAAAAAAAAGTTGGATGAAATTAATAGAGACCTCACAGAATACAAAGACAATCTGATGCAAGCAAAATTGACGAAATTTCAAAAAGATTTTAAAAAATTTAAATTTGAAACTATATACTCCTACTCTGACTCAAACTATAGTGCACCAAAAAAGGACACCAATAAATCTGACGATTCAGACAGCCACTCGTCCAGTGGGAGCACCACGAGCAACCAAAGCCCAAAACAAAGAGGACGCAGAGGGGGTAGGGGCAGATTAAATTACCCTACACAACAACCAAGATGGCAGAATTATGGACAACCAAACAATGGTCCCCCACCTTTGTTTTACCAACAACCCCAGTTCCCGATGATGAACTGGAACCCCTACATGCAACCCCTTTTCCCCCAAAATCACCCACAGATGCCTTTTTTAGGGAGAGGCGGGCGGGGACGGGGACTGAGCAGAGGGAACACACAAGTGACCTGGGAGGACGAAGACTCAGTGGGGAAGCACACTCGCAGCCGGACAGCAACAGCCAGCACGAGTGCGGTCTAAGTCTTGTAACAAACCTCTCAAAGAAAACCCTCACACCAGACGAAATAAAGGTCCTTGAGAGGGGCCTGGGCTTTGTCCCGACTTCCCGTCCGGACACATTTCGACTCCATTGTGAGCTAGCACAATTCTTTAGAAAACTCAAACTCAAGGCATTTTTTGAGTCCAAAGAGCAGTCTGAAACCAACGAACAGGAGTTTGACACAACGTTCAGACCGAAATCAACTTTCATGCCACCACCACATACCATACCAGCAGCAATCACAACCTTTGAGCAGGCAGTCACACAAGATCTGGAAGCCCTTGAAAACCCCAAACGATTCAACAATTTCTCGGCGGCAGAACACAAAGCCCTTGAGAACCTGAAGAATGACAAAAACATTGTCATAAAACCCGCTGACAAGGGGGGAGGAATCGTCATTCAGGACACTGAGGATTACGACAAAGTCTGCCTAACTCTCCTTAATGACAGAACCAACTATACTCTTCTTACCACAGACCCAACTGCTGAAATGCAAGCACGAATATCCACACTTGTAAGGGAGGCTGAGCTGAATTAACATGTCTCACCTCATGAGGCGGCATACCATATGGCAGGGGGCCCAACGATCCCATATTTCTATACGTTGCCAAAAACACACAAAAACGTTTTACCGCCACCAGGACGCCCTATAGTGTCTGGCATTGGCTCAGTACTGGAACCTCTATCCACTTTTTGCGACCATTACCTCAAGCCAATAGTACAAAACTCCAGCACCTACCTGAAAGACACCAAAAGCCTTCTTAGGCTATTGAATGACATCTCTTTTGAATCAAACTCTGTCATCTTAGTCACTATGGACATAGAGAGTCTGTACACCAGTATCCCCCAGGAAGAAACATTACGGGTACTGGCACAAGCACTGGATACTGTGACTTGGGAATACGTCACACCAAAATCATTCATCTTACAATGTGCAAGGATGGCATTGAAAGAAAATTATTTCGAGTACAAAGGACAACTGTACCTTCAATGTACAGGGACCTCAATGGGCAGCACCTTCGCTCCCAGCATAGCGGGGCTGTACGTATACGATTTTGAGACCAAATACATCCTGCCCACATCCAACCCTTTTGCCTCCTCCATAGGATTATGGAGGAGGTACATCGATGATATTCTCATACTATGGACGGGCACTGAAAACAGTCTCATTGAATTTTTGAGCTGGGTCAATACCCTTGACCCTTATCTTAAATTCACTAACAATTACAGCAGAGAATCCATAGTTTTCTTGGATGTGGTGGTAAGGATCGAGGGTACATCTCTCACCACAGTGACCCATCACAAGCCTACGGCAAAGAATAATCTTCTACAATTCAGCAGTTTCCATCCAAGGCCACTACGGGAAAACTTGCCCTACGGGCAATACCTTCGCTTAAGAAGAAATTGCAGCAGCACAACAGACTATAAGACACAGGCAAGGGACCTAACGGTCAAACTGAGACAAAGAGGCTACCCTCAAGACATCCTCAATAAAGGACAGACCAGGGCCCGGAATCAACCTCGGGAAGCCCTCCTGGAAGAGAATGAGAAAATTGACACTGATGTCCCATTAACTTGTGTTACCACATATAGCACACTTTCAGACAATGTAAAAAAATCTATAAATAAGAATTGGAGAATTATCACCAGCAGCATAGGTGATTGGGAAAAACCACTTTTTTCCTTCAAAAAGGGCAGAAGTCTTAAGGATACTCTGGTCCATACAAGACCTTTAACATGTCCTTCATCACTCACCAGATCTGTGACTGAACCTTGGGACTTACCCCCCATTACTGGACATTTTCCATGTACTGACTGCAGTGTCTGTCATTTAACCACCCACACTAAACAGCTTAATCTGGAACCAGGCAAAGTATGGACCCAAAAATCCCATACCAATTGTAACTCTACTAACGTTATATATCTCATTACCTGCCCGTGTGCCAAGAGATATGTGGGCATGACAACCAGGAAAGTCAAGACACGCATTGGCGAACATCGCAGTAATGTTCGCTGTAAGAAAGTAACCACCAAACTAAGCGAGCACTTTCTGCAGGCAAACCACACTCCCAATGATATGACATGGACAGTAATAGAACAGGTCAACAACCCCAGGAACAGAGAAAACACCCTGTTTGAAAAGGAGCAGCGCTGGGTTTATAGACTGAATACACATATTCAAGGCCTTAATGACCAAATACCTTGGGCCAGCGTCCTCAAAAAGTAATAATAATAATGCCCCTTTCCCATATGAGGGCACCACCTATTGTTACTGTTCTATACCTGTGAATACACCTCCTTACTGTAGCCTTAACCATGTAAAATGTTGCATCAGACTGGTGATACCATCGATCTTTTCACCTCCTTATCTGATGTTCTTTCAGAGCCCATGATCAGCCACAATGACACTATAAATGTAGATATCATGATCGTCTGTCTGACGAAAACGGACTCTAGGCTCTCAGTCCGATCACTAACTCCTTGCAGGCTTGCGTGCCAAGCCTCGCTATGAATCAGACCAAATCTCTACCTTCGAGCGCGCATGCCCAATACGCGTGTATTCCAAGCCTCGTTTTGGATTGAATAGACGCGATCGCGTCACTCAGGGAAGCCCGGGGCTTGCTTTCCAAGCTCCGTTTGGAACTAACGTCTTCCATTGGATGAGGCCCCGCCGCCTCCCTCTCTTAGCGCCGGGCTCGCCCCTCGCTTGTGATCCACGAGATCCAGCGGGGGACAGCTAGGTGCCGAGAGGGTGCTGAGCGTTGCGGGCGTAAGACCAACGAACCCATCATTATAAGATAAGTTTTGTGTGTGTGAGTCTCTGCCAGACTCTTTGAACTCTCTGTTTTTGTTTGTTTTACCCTGACAGGGTGTGCCATTGTCGCTCCCACCCCCCCCCTGAATCTATGGGGCGTGGCTCACATTGAATACAAGTGAGGATTGTTTCATGTATATTTTCATTCAGCGTGCCTACTTTAAGTTTTCTAAATTCACGGCCAGCTGGGCTACGTCTTATTATTACGTGGCTCTGCATTTTACACTTCGGGGATCATTTCTCCGTATTTATACTCTAGGTAATGTTACGATTACGGGCAGCCCCCTGGCTTCCCACACGGATGGACTTAGCACAGCAAGCCTCCATTTACATTACCTCACCAATTGTGCAACGCCTTGTGCCAGATCACTCGATACTGGTCTTAGTTGAGGCCCATCACCGTGGTTCTTGGGCACAACTTCCATTCTACAATGCATTCCATCACGGCCACGGCCTTTGATAGGTTTGTTAGCACGTACCACGCCGCACTATAAGTTGAATGGCAACAATACTAGATCAGTAATGACTGTCTGTTCTTTCTATGTTTTGTGTATTGTTTGTTTGTCTGTCTTTCACCTATTTGCAGACTTCTGGGCTCCTCGCAATAGAGGTAAATCCCCTAGCCCTTTTGGTTTGTATTTCACGCACCAATTTTTACACATAGTACAACTTTTTAACTTTCACTGCCTACGGCAGGGTAGGCCTTAGCGCGCCTATACCTGTTGAGGTCACACCCGCTTACTGGTCCTGACGAAAGCCCTGTAAATTCACACACTTAAAGGGCAGAAACATGTTGACCTTCCCCTAACAGGGAAACACCAGTATTTCTTTTGGATAGTTTCCCTGCACATAGATCTTAATTTTAATATGTCAAGTTGACCAGTGAATAAATGATTTTTTGGGACAACCTCTGACATTTTTAACTACACCTTTTTCACTCTTCACTCTCACAAAACCTGCTCCGCAGTCTCCTGGCGTCGTAGCACACTGGGGAGGTACTCGATCTCCCTAGTGGACCCGATGATGAAGCATGTCACCACTAGGGTGAGTGAGGGTTTCCTGAAAAAACAATGAATTTTTTCTTGAAAGCTGGGCCAACTTTGTGAACAACCACAGCTGGCTTCATATTTTTACGTGCTATCTCCACTATTTTTACGCCACACTGACGGACACTCTTCCTTTGTTGATGTATCTACTGATTGGGGACTGAGAGTGCCCTTGAACCCTGTCTCTCCCTATGTTGACTGAACCTCCCAGACAAGGTTTAGTGTATTGGGGATGGGTGGGAGCGCTTGCCAGCGCTACTCAGTCTGCTTGAAGGTGCACATTTGGTGCACTCCTTGCATAGTCTAGTTCAAACCAGTTCAGGGAGCCGTTGGCTCCTGCTCTGGTGCGCAACTTAATAAAGAACATGGGTAGATCCTCCCCACTGTCCGACCCCTCCCCTGGGAGGGACCCTTGAATAGTCCCAACCCTTTCCTTAGGGCACTCAAGGGCTTACCTGAGGGTGGGTCCCTAGATTCCTCCTGGGACAAGATTAATTTCAAGACACCACTTCTTCGACCATCTGGGCACTCTGGATTTCGATGGACTCCACTTTGCGCATCAAGGCAGCAACTGGAAGACTTCTGCTGCTCCTGATCTTGTTGCCCTGCTCGTCTGCTGCAACAACCGTGCCTGTGCTCCATACAGAAACCTTTCAAGGAGTGTGGGCATCTAAGACGCCTGAAGGAATCTTCCTTGAAGTGAAGGAGTCACTTACCTGCATCTGCAGGCACTGCAACTAAGCTGATCAGTCTGCTGATCCTGGGGTCTCCCATGAACTTAGAACGGCTCACCAACAGAGGTGGTGGTTCTACACATCCCTCGAGGCCTGCCCTGTTGTCTCGCCAAGTTTGAGGCCAGTATTCCTCGTTGGAGCCGCAGGAACCAAAACCTGTGCAGTGCACTGACTTGCTGTTGCAAAGGCTTGTTGGCTTCTTGCGCCCCCCTCAAGCATCTCCTGTGACCTCCGGGCCTTCATCTTTGATGAGCTGCTCGAGGTTCTCTTGCGACTCTAGTTCCTCTGGCCCGTGGGTACTGTTGAGAATCTTCTTTGATGTCTGTGGGCTCCCCTGATTGCTCGGGCCTGCCCTGACTCCTCTGCTTGTGGTGAGTCACCTGGACCTTGCTAGTCCTGACACTGCACCTTCTTCACTTTCCATGAGGTTTACAGTTGCCAAGGTTTGTTGGTGCTCCCGATGGACACCGACCCCTCAACTCTCGATATCCGACTTGAGACAGCTTGTGAATGGCTCCTGGTCTTCTACTGCATCACCTGTTCCTCACAGCTGCAGCTCCAAGGTCACTGTCATTTCTCCTAAAGCACCCAACATCGATGGGCATTCGTCCTCCGTGCCTCCTGGTTACTCCTCAGTGGCATAGACTCTGTCCACTCTGCTTGCAGGTACTCTTCACCCCGAATCCACCTTTGAGTTCCACCGGACACTCTCACCTCCTCCAGCAGCGACATCTTCCTGAAGTCTCCCATTGAGTGCGACGACGGTTTCCGACGCGACTTCATACCAATGCACCCAGCTTCCCTGGTGTAGGTATCCTGGTTCCTAGGGTATCCGTGGGTGGGGTGGCTCTCCAACCTTGCCTCCCATGGGGTTTCTTCAGGGTCCACTGAGAAGGGACCTTCTTTTAAATTGCAACCGCGACTTACCCGTTGACTTGTACTGAGAACATGGTGGTGTTCCCACACTGCACACGACCTCCATGGGGCGCCTAGATATTCATCTTTGGTGGTGTCTTGGGTCCCCGGCACTTCTACATCTAGGGTATAGTCTTCACTCGAGTCGTAGTTTGCATACCACTATTTTAGTATATGGTTTGGTCTCCCCCAGTGACCACTGTATATTCTGTGCTACTCACCTGTTTCTATTGAAAAGTATTGTGTGCATTGTGTACATCTCCAGCCAGGAGATATCTATATGTGTTAGTGAGTGTCTTATAATAAATAAATATTTTTATAAATAGACTGTGTGTTTTTTTTTCACTTAATCTATATCAATGAGATATTTTTCTGGTACAAAAAGCTGCTTTACACTCCTTCTTGATTAAGCAGGAAGGCTACTCTCCACAGCTACCATTTAGGGATCTTTCTAATGTTGTCTAAGACCACTAAAGTCATCATAAAGGTTGTCTTAGAGCAGGGATTATGTGTATCACCTTCCCTTTCCATTTGTTCCCCCAACATTCCACATTCCATTGTTACCATTAACGCTGTTACCGTTAACGACTTCACTGGTCAGTTGCTCACCATCTTCAGAACCGTATAGATGTATAAGGGGCTGTTAGAATAAATATTCATGAAACAAACCTTGACAGCTCAGCATCTTTATTACAAGTGGCGACACGCAAACAGCGAACAGCCCCTCACGTCAACTACATTATGGGAACCTGTGCAAAAAAAAGATTTCTAAGGGGACCTGAAATGGACTCACCTACCTGACGTGAGCAGTGCTGAGAAAGTGAGCTTCACGAAAGAACTGAAGAAGCTATCGGGGATCATCGCGGCTTACGTTTCCATTGAGCGGTGCACGGAGAGGCTGCCAGCGAGGATGTCCATGCCGCTGTAGAACGGATTTCAGTGAGATTTGTATTGTGCCAGTGCCTTTGAGAGAGTAGTTCAGACTTTGACTGTGCGTGCATAAATGATGACGTATGGCAAAACACAAAATCAGTGACGTGCACAGTGGTTAAATACCACAACGTGCGCAACCCACCAATCAATCAATCGTAGCATTTGTAAAGCGCACTACTCACCCGTGAGGGTCTCAAGGCGCTGGGAGAGGAGGAGTGGGGGTGCTGCTACTGTTCAAATAGCCAGGTCTTGAGTAGCCTCCAGAAAACAACGTAAACAAGCATGAGGTGGCCATTTTATCACTACGGCTCCTACTCACTTTGCATGTCTACTTCTCATGAGAACAAACAGAGATTCATTCGTGCTGGCACTGGGTGTAATTTTGTAAGCCCATATGAGCTTAAAAATCTCTTTTTCCCAATTAAGATTGCCCTTTCTTGATAATTGTATGTTGCCTTTTATGACTGTTGAAGCGTTCAACGAGTCCATTTCCTTCAGGATGATAGAGCGAGGTGGTGCTGTGAGTTATGCAATTCCTTTCAAGGAAAGATTTGAATGCATCTGAAGTGAATAGTGCTCCGTTTGGTTAAGATGCACTTAGGTAACTCCTCACTCATGAAAAGTTTGTCCAAAAATTAAATGACACAGCTGCTATCAGCAGTGGGAACATGTTTGTTCTCGGGCCACTTTGAAAAATGGTCCATGGCCACGAGAATGTATTTGATGACCCCATCATTTTTTTTTTTAAGACCAACGGTCCCAAACTTTATTTAGTTTCACAGATAAGAAGGCAATTATTCGCACAATGTCATAACAAGGAATAACTACTACAAACGGTACCCAGCAAGTAGCACATTTTGACATGTCAGTTATACATGAGTGAAAATAAACAGTAGCCAGGGGAGATGCATTAGTCCGCAAACGGCAGTGCCAGGAAATGTCTTGGGCTGCAGTGCTCGTGGCCCGCAGCACTGCAAAAGGACCAAGGTGGTCATGAAATCCAACAACCATTGTCTTGGGTCGCGTTCCCTGATTGGCACAGTAGCAGTCAAAGGAAGGATCATATCCCACATAGTCATATGGGTCGCTGGGTTTCAGTCTCCTGTTCCTGGCAGTGTCCAACCGGCATTGTGTGAAAGGTAAACGGGGAGGGGAAATCGAGCATTATCATGAGTACAGCATAAACAATCTCTTTGTCAACCAAGAGACATAACTGGGAATTAAAAGAAGAGGGGGAGGGAGAAACATTTCAATAACTGTTGGACTAGTATTTGCGTGTACAGTAGTGTATCAGGGATCCTAGCTGTGTATGGTGCACCCTATGTGGGCCGTGTGGGAGTGGGGACGGTTGAGGATGTAGTGTCGCTGCGACTGCAGGGCGGGGGGGGAGGCGGGGGGAGCGACAGGGGACATCTCCCGTTGGGCAAGACCCCGGCGGTCGGGGGAAGTGAAGGGGGGGGCGGAGGACAGTAGTCAACTGGGCCCCCACTATTCCGTGTCGGGATGGTCACGCTATACCGGCCTGGGTGCACGCCCGATGGTACGCGGTCAGGGTAGCGTCCCAGTCTTGGGCGATCGGGTACTTCCGTAGGCCCGCAGTCTCCTCCCTGTGTAGAGACACACTCTCCGCGCAAGCCCAGTTGCCAAGAGAGCGACGCCAGTCTGCGGGGCGCGGTGGGGTGGCACTCTTCTATCGTTTCGTGATGAGACGCTTAGCCGTAATGAGTCCTAAGTCCCAGAAACGCGCCCGTAGCTTGGTCTGTTTGGTTCTCTTGTAGAGTCCCAGCAGGCATGCTTCCCACGTCTTGGGGAGGGTATCGCCTGTGGCCGCCGTCAATGTGTCAGTGACCGCCGACCAGTACAAGGTGAGGTGGGTGCCACTCCAGAGTGCGTGCAGGAAGTCCGAATTCAGGAGGCCGCATCTGGGACACGCCGACGATGTGAGTCCGAAGTAGCGATTCCGTTTGTCTGGAGACAAATACGCGCGGTGGATGATGTAATATTGGATGGTCTTAAATCGCGCGTTGCGAGGAATATTTCTGGCGCCCGCTAATACCGCGGCCCACTGTTTGTCTGTCCAGTCGCTACCCCGGTCGGTCGTCCACTTCTCCCTCAGTCTTTGGGGGGAGAATTGAGTATGACTGTGCAGTGCTTGTGCTAACCAATGCACTATATGGGAACCATCGCCCATCACATGTAGATACTGGATAAGCAGATGAGTGGACGGCTCGTGGCCCATGTCACCCCATGCCTTCGTTAGCTCACGGAGAAGTCTGGCGTGTGCCAGAAATTGGCCCACTGGTAGATCAGTATCTGCGGCCAAGGTCTCGAAGGGCAACAGCTCTCCGTCGCTATACAGGCCGCCCAGTTCCTCCAAGTCTGCTGCAGTCCAACTGCGTAGCTCGGTCGAGGACAGTACGCCAGTGCCCAAGGGAGTCCCTAGTAGAGGCAGGTTCGGGGCATAGGGTACCGTACTTTTGGTGAGTTGAGGCTTCGCATAAAGCACTGCTTCGCGACTGCCACATGGACCTGGGGTGGAAGAGTGTCAGCACCTGTACGGGGGACAGGGTAGTGTCAATCGTGGCCGTGTCCATCAGGTTCTTGCCGCTCAGCCAGTAAGCGACCCATTGTAGCTGGGCTGCTAAGTAATATAGCTCCTGATTGGGAACCGCCAAGCCTCCAGCGTAGAGGGTCTTCGATGCTACCCGGGGTCGCCCTTTATTCCAGATGAGGCGCCTGGTGAGGGCTTCCAACCCTTTGAATATGCGTGCCGGTACATACACTGGCAGGTTAGTATAATAATAGAGGAGCCGGGGGAGCATTATCATCTTGGTTAGCGCCACTCTGGCCGGCACATTCAGTGGGAGGGAGTTCCAGAACGTGACCTGGGCCGAGAGCGAGGATATGGCTCTCACTAGGTTGCCCTCCAGGAGATCTACAGGGTCTCGATATATTAAGATCCCTAGGTACCTGAATACCGTCGGGTGCCACCGGAGCGTCTCCCCCATCATGCGCACATTACATTGTGGCATCTCGTCACTGAATGCATAAGCTCCCGATTTGGCCCAGTTAACGCGGAGCCCTGACATGTCCCCAAACGTTTGAAAGATGTCCGTGATTGCCGCGGGTATACAGGCGAGGTCCCTGATATATGACAATAAGTCGTCGGCCTACAGAGACACCGAGTGAATGCCATCCGCCAGTGGGATGCCCCAGGTGTCGCCGGAGGTGCGGAGCAGTTCTGCCAACGGCTCCATCGCCAGGGCGAATAATAGAGGGGAGAGTTGATGACCCCATCATGACATTCAATGGGTACAGTTATGTCCAATCCTATCTTTCCCACGGAATGCTCGGGGATACTATTGGATTTATGAGAACCCTAAATATCTTTAGACTTTTGTCTGAGTTATTGCAACTTACGATATTTCTGATTAAGACTTCAATCTGTTTATTGACCCCAGGCCACCAATAGTTGTGTTTGAGTCTTTGTTTAGTCTTAGAGATTCCAAGGTGACCAATGTGGCAAAGTTTAAGAATTTTCTTTTTGAGTGTGTCTGGGGGAACAGCTTTTCCAATCCTAAATAGTATATAATTTGTAATGCTTAATTCATGTCTTAGTTCCGAAAGAATCCTGGCATCATTGTCAAGGTGTTTTTTATCAGGTCACTGACTATTGATGTATTTGCAGACATTTTGTAGTGTGTGATCTCTTTGCATGTGTTCTTTCCATTCTTTACTTGTAATACCATTCAAATCTTCATCAAAAAGTAATGTTACTTCTCGTCATCCTCCGTATCTTCATTGCCTTTTATATTAGGTAAAGGTAATCTACTTAAAAAGTCTGCAACTTTTTTATTGACACCAGGCCAGTATTCAACTGTATAGCAGCAATACTCTAGTAGCTTAACTGACATTTTGCTTAGTCTGGGAGAAGCGTTTTGTAAGCCTGCCGTTGACAGAATTTTGATGAGGGGTTTGTGATATGTTCATAGATGAACATTGTAACCCCAGACCAGAGTAGTTAAGAACCCCTGAGCATGCAAGCACTTCATGTTTAATCACTGAATAACTTTCTTCTGGAGTGGTCAGTGATCGAGACGAGAGCGCTACCACCCACTCGTTGTTGTCAGAGTCCTTCTTTGAGAGAACAGCCCCAAGTCCTTTTTTGCTGGCATCAGTTGTGATGAAAATTTGAGCTTTAGGATCAAAACCTTTTATAAAAGGTGAACTACTTATTTCATTTTTTATGAGGTCAAACGCATTTTGGCACAATTGGGACCAATTGAATTAAACTTTACTCTTGAGTAATTGCCAAATGTGGTACGTCTTTTCTGAGAAGTTGTGTATGAATTTTGAATAGTACTCTATTAAACCAAGGAATGCTCTTACATCACCTTTGCTGGAGGGACAAGGTGCCTTGATGATGGCTTCTACAAGACCTTGTTTAGGTTTAATACCATCAACTGATACAATGACCTAGGGGCAGATGTATCAAAATACCTATTGGCGATTCTCAAATAGCGATTTTTTGAGAATCGCTATTTGAGAATTGCAAAATGGTATGTACATAAAAATTTGCAATTTTTTTGCAATTTCTTAAAATTCCTTAATTGTGATTAGCAAATTGCTAATCGCAATTAAGGAATAATTTCCCATTCATTTCTATGGGCCAGGAGGCATATAGGAAGGAATGGGAAGTTATTCTCAATTTGTTATTCGCAATTTGCTAATCGCAAATTGAGAATATTTTCAAGGGTGTCTTAAGGACACCGTGCTGCACCCCTGAAATTTACATGTGTGCGTATATGGCGCACATACATGCCCTAAGTGCATGTATGAGCGCCACATGGCACCTTTCCAAATGCCAAAAAGTGCATTTGTAAAAGGATTCACAAATTACCACCAACTACAAGTTGGTGGTAATTTGCGATTTCTTAGTGTAAATTCGCAAAACCTTATTGCTTCTTAGCATTTAAGGAATCGCAATTTGTGATTCCTTAAATGCTTACGCAATATTAAGGAATCGCAAAATGTGCGATTCCTTAATATTGTGATGAGTTTTAAATGATACATTCCATTTTCCCAAGCGTTTGCGACAAAAAAATAATTTGATACATCTGCCCCTTAGATACACAATTTTTTTGCGTAAATTTACATTTGTCTAGTTCAACAGTTAAACCATTTTGTTTTAAAATTTCAAACACCTGCTTCAAACATACTTCGTGTTCCATTTTGTCACTGCCCTTGACTGGGATATCGTCGTGGAAGAACTTTATGCCTACAGTACCCTCAAAGATGGATGACATAATCCTTTGAAAAAGCGCTGTAGCAGAAGCCAAAACCAAAGGTACCTGAGTGTAGTGATTGCTGCTTGTGCCCTTCCGGTGACATGCACACCTGTCAAAGCTAAAAGTGAAGGAATTTACTGAGCAGTAAGGATTGCACTCGTATCGTGCATTTTTCATTACTGCGTACACCACTCCGGTGATACACATGCTTGCTACACCGAAAACGACCGGAACTTAAGCAATAACAGCACTAATATTTTTTATAAATAACAATCATTATTATTTTAAGAAGTTCCTTATTATCAGCATAATCAGTTTCACAAGCATTCAACATTGCACATTTCGCAGTGATTTGCACACCTTGCTAAGTAATTCGACTCATATGTGGTTAGATTGTCTATTAACACATCAATCGCATTGAAATAACTAGAACATTAGCTCTAGCAGCAACTCACCACGTGTGCCTTAAGTTCTTTAAACCTATCTCAGCCTCAACCCTTCCTTCCACTCAAAGGAGAACCTTGCATGCCATGAAAAGAATTGAAGGAATACTTTTGTAACTACATAGAAACTATTGATGATGAAGATTTTACTCTGGATAAAAAGAAGAACGTTTTACTTTATTGCCTAGGTCCCGGTTGTCTAAAAATGTATAACCAAATAGAAAAAACATGCTTTGGATAATCTTGATGCACACTTTTCACCAATTGTATGTGTAGCTGTTGATCACTACAAATGTTCACAAAGAAAACAAGGCAAAATGAGAGCATTGATGAGTATGTATCTGCTTTAAGTGCATCGGCTTTAATTCATAGATTTGGGCAATTGCAGGAGGAGTTCATACGCGATCAGATCAAAATGCACACTAGTAACCCCAACATACAGGACAAAGTTTTGTTAATGGTGAATCTCTGTTAAAAGAAGTGGTTGCTTTAGTCAAAAAAGCAGAACTCACTGGTAGGTGTGCAAAAGCTGTTTTAGAGGAGCTCAATGAAGGAAAATTAGTAAACACAACCAATGCCAATAAATGCAAGACTAAGGAAAATATTCATAGACACAGTCCAAACGTAGCTTATAAGAAAAAGAACATTGATGAAAAAATCTACATTAAGAAATCCAGTGAAGACATGGATAGGAATTGTTATCGTTAAAGATCTTACAGAAATTATTTTGTCCCAATTGTGCCAGAATGCGTTTGACCTCATAAAAAAGAAATGTACCGCTTTGTTCGCCATGAATTGGCAGGGTATGCTCAGACGTGAGTCCCTTGCTCACTTTGCAACTGGATTCAAGCAAACCTGGCTGAAGGCGGCTGGAATGCAGAAACTGGTCCTAGGAAGCTTGTTTCCGGTCCAAGGAAGGCATGGCTTGGCAGTTCGGGCTGGACTGTTCCCATGAGGCACAGGGTCAGACTGATTTGCATATGGCCATGTCTGAACTGGGGTGGCAGAGTGGGCTAAAGAACGGTGATGGATTAAACCCAGATCTGTTGACTGGGTGTGAGTGTATGATTGGTTCAGATGCTCCGTCCATCACCACCCCCTTTTGTACTGCTTTGTTCGCCATAAGTTGGCAGGGTATGCTCAGAAGTGAGTCCCTTGCTCACTTTGCCACTGAATTCAAGCAAGCCTGGCTGAGGACGGCTGGAATGCCAGAAACCGGTCCTAGGAAGCATGTTTCCGATCCAGGGAAGGCATGGCTTGGCAGTTTGGGCTGGACTGTTTCCATGAGGCACAGGGTCAGACTGATTTGCATATGGCCATGTCTGAACTGGGGTGGCAGAGTGGGCCAATGAACGTTGATGGATTAAACCCAGATCTGTTGACTGGGTGTGAGTGTTTGATTGGTTCAGAACTCTGTCCATCACCACACCCTTTTGTACCGCTTTGTTCACCATTGGTTGGCAGTGTATGCTCAGACGTGAGTCCCTTGCTCACTTTGCCACTGGATTCAAGCAAGCCTGGCTGAAGACGGCTGGAATACCAGAAACCGGTTCTAGGAAGCTTGTTTCCGGTCCAGGGAAGGCATGGCTTGCCAGTTCGGGCTGGACTGTTCCCATGAGGCACAGGGTCACACTGATTTGCATATGCCATGTCTGAACTGGGGTGGCAGATTGGGCTAAAGAACGGTAATGGATTAAACCCAGATCTGTTGACTGAGTGTGAGTGTTTGATTGGTTCAGATGCTCTGTCCATCACCACCCCCTTTTGTACCACTACAGAAGAAAGGCATTCAGTGATAGAACGTGAAATGCTTGCCTGCTCAGGGGCTCTTAACTACTTTAGAGTTTATGTCTGGGGTGACAATGTTCATCTACCAACAGATCACGAACCCCTTATCAAACTTCTGCCAACGGCAGGCTTACAAAACGCTTCTCCCAGACTAAGAAAATGTCATTAAGCTACTAGATTATTGCTGCTATACAGTTGAATACTGGCCAGGTGTCAAGAACAAAGTTGCAGACTTTTTAAGTAGATTACCTTAACCTGATATACAAGTCAATGAAGATCCAGAGGACAATGAGAAAGTAGCATTATTTTTTTATGAAGATTTTAATGGTATTACAAGTACAGAATGGAACAAACACATGCAGAGAGATCACACACTACAAAATGTCTGTAAATACATCTGTAGTCCGTAGCCTGATAAAAAAAAACACCTTTACAATGATGCCAGGATTTTTCGGGAACTAAGAAATGAATTAAGCGTTGAAAATAATATACTATTTAGGATTGGAAAAGCTGTTGCCCCAGTCAAGCTCAAAAGAAAATTCTTAAACTTTGCCACATTGGTCACCTTAGAATCTATAAGACTAAACAAAGAGTCAAAACATGTATTGGTGGCATGGGGTCGATAAACAGATTGAAGTCTTAATCAGAAATTGGGTAAATTGCAATGACTCAGACAAAAGTCTAAAGGTTTTTAGAGTTCCCCTAAATCCAATATTTTCCCCGAGCATGCCGTGGGAAAGAATAGGATTGGACATAACTGGACCCATTGAAGGGCATGTTGGGGTCATCAAATGCATTACGGTGGCATGGACCATTTTCCAAAGTGGCCAGAAATCAAGATTGTTCCCAGTGCTGATAGCAACTGTGTCATTTCATTTTTGGACAAACTTTTTATGAGTGAAGGGTTACCTAAGTGCATCTTAACCGACAACGGACCACTATTCACTTCAGATGCATTCAAATTGTTCCTTGAAAGGAATTGCATAAGTCACAACACCACCTCGTTCTATCATCCTGACGGAATTGGACTAGTTGAACACTTCAACAAAGTCATAAAAGGCAGCATTCAATTATCAAGAAATAGCAACCTTAATTGGGAAGAGATTTTTAATCTTATATGGGCTAACAGAATTACACCCAGTGCCAGCACAAATGAATCTCCGTTTGTCATCATGAGAAGTAGACAACCCATTACCAGAAACTTTGGGGCAAATGCATCAAAGGTTTTTGCGATCGCAAACAGTGCGATTCGCAAAAATCCGCCGTTTGCTATCGCAAAATGGCCTTTTACGATGCATGACAGTGTTTGGGACGCACATTTTAGGTAAGCGCAATTTCTTGCGTTTTCCTAAATTGCGATTGTATTTAAGGAATCCCAATTTACAATTCCTTAAATGAAGTGCAAGAAGCACTTTGAAATAGCGATTTCGCTATTTGGGGCCACAAATTACCGAGACATTAAACTGATTGGTAATTTGCAAAAACTTTAAAAAATTAACTGAAGTGCATTTTTCAAAGTTTCAGGTTACACACACATATGCCCTTGGGGCATGTGTGTGCGCAACATGGGTGCACACCACAATTTCAGGGGTGCAACAGGGCGTCCTTTTGACACCCTTGCACCCTTCAAATTGCATGCGCAATTTGCAAGTACCAACTGGTACTCGCAAATTGCGCATGCAATTTCCCATTCATTCCTATGGGCCTGTAGGTCCATAGGGATGAATGGGAAGCCATTCCTTAATTGCGACTCACAATATGCGAGTAACAATTAAGGAATGTTTAGGAATCGCTATTTTTATAGCGATACCTGCATGCATAGGCTTTTGCGAGTCCTTAATTGCGACTCCTTAATAATCGCAATTAAAGACTCGCAACATCCTACCTTGATTCATGTGTTTGTCTGGGTGGTTGCCAACATTAAAACAAATTGAATGATCGCCTGAATCCAACAGAAGCAAAATTGAGAAAGCACAAATGTGCTATAAACAATGGTAAGACAAAAGTCATGGTGTCAAAGATCACTCGTGTAAGTGTGACGATCTGGTAAAAATTTGTCTAGAAAAAAAAGTTGAGAAAGTAGATTCACTACACCCCTTTGCATCTGCAAGTTGTACAACAACGCAGCTAAACTCAGTGATGACAAAGTTTGGCACATGGACAGACTAGCTAAATGCAGTGCAGATGGCAAACAGCTTGTTCAACAATATTTGAGCTGTAATAATGACTTATGGGTTGAGTATTATGAACCAGAAATTGTACCCTGATTTATGAATTCTTGTAATGAAATGCTTCTGAGAAATAATGACTCTAATGTAGATGGTGTCCCTCCTTCCAATAAACCAACTGATCATCATACACCTGACCAGAGTGATGAAATTGATTCGCACTCTGATTCAGATGCTGCGGATGACAGTCATGGTATCACTGGAAGATTTGGTAGACTCACGAACAAACAAAAAAAAACTAGACGATTTTATACGTGACTAACATTCACCTGTCAGCAATGTTTAAGAGAGAAAACTGCGTAGTAATTACAGTTACTGCCATGCACCATGCCCATGGTGCGTGACAGTAACTGACTCATGACTTACCTGCACAAGAGCAGGCATCATGTGTATCACCAACCCTCTCCCATGGGTTCCCCAACATTCCACATTCCATTGTTAACGTTAACTTTTTTTGGAAGGAATGAGTCAGGTTATTAACATTTATATCTTTTGAGTAAGCTAGACGCTGTTTGGATCAAAAATTCTACCAGATCATCACTGTTCAAAATGTTTATTTGTATTTCATCTTTTTGTTTTTTTCTTCCCTTCCTTTTTTTCCCTTTCTTATTTCATTTCTATTGTTTATACATATATTGACACTTTTTTGTTTTTTTTTAACACATATTTTTTACATATAATACATTTTAGTTACTGTACAATAGAAAATATTTAAAACATTCGACAATACGCAGAGATTTTTCCTTTCAACGCGTTTTGGCCGTTAGCCTTCCTCAGGAATTCTGCATTTTTCTTTTTTAATTCAATAGTAGCTATGATAATAAAAAGACAATATTTTAGTATTTTACCCTTGTTTACAGCAGATAAATCATTTTCAACGTCTAGACATTTACTTCCTTTTCACTTAATCATATCATAGATTTTATCCATCTCTTTTACTTCCTGGTTTTCCCTACTGCCATACATGGTTCGGCGTTACTGTATCTGTACTTTTCTATATCTATTTACAAGAACTGTACATTTATATACATAATTTAAAACATTTCATATGTCTTTTGCACAGCTTACATTAAGTTTATCTATACACTTTTTACATTTAAACATCAGAAATCTGATTTGCTTGCAGATTGTAGCTCATTTTTAATAGGTTACTTTACAAAGGATTGGGGTCAGGAATAGGAGGGTTTAGGAAGATGGTAATTGTCGGCAAATATTATTTGCCTGAGTAAATATTACGTGCTTGCTAATAGATCTATGCGAATTGATCCATGAAGGATCCTATTTTCATATCTTACTGTATATATTCTAAGGTCTATCTCCTTTCATACCTTAGCTATTCAGACTTGATTGCGTATGAACTGGACCTGTAGCGTGTCCTGTGAGCGTGGTACAAAGCCAAATTATTTCCTGTAAATAAGAGATACACTCAGTTTGTATAGATGTGTTAAGTGGCCCTGGCTGCATGTATACTATTGTAGAAAGGATTTAGCGGGAAGTCTGTACCTGATTATTAGCGTGGCTACTTAATGTATATTCAGATATAGTTCATGCCCGGTTGCATCAGGAGAGATACTCTTTTGATGTCTTCTGGATAATATTTCTATAAGAAATATATATAAATGTGATACTATGACTGGTATGACATTCTCTTTTTCTTTACTCAATGTTTAGCAGAAAAATGATCTACCTGTATATATGAGGCTGCTCCGAGTATGGTTCTTCTTAACAAGTCAATGGTATCACCGCCTCTGTAAAATGGGCTGAATGTCGACTCGTGTTATGCCTCTTAAGATTATTCTGGCTATAATGACAAATTGGATGGCATATAAGCTGTTTTATATGGTCAAACTGGCGCGTTTAAGTAGTTAAAGTCCTTCGTTTTTATCTAATCTTTGCACATACCTTCAGCTTTTTAAATTGAGCATTACGTCGTGGCCCTCCTACGGATGCGATGGATATTTGCAGCGTTTGTGCCTCCGCTCTGTTTAAAAACCCACTATTTTGGCGCCAATACCATTCTGTTTGATTGTGAGTCGCGAGGTCTCGCGTGATTTCGGTAGGGTGGCTAGTAGTACTGGGTTTGAGGGTAAGCGGGTCCCCCATCTTTTGATGGTGTATATGAGTTAAATTTCCGCTTTTGTTTCAATATTAGGATGATAAAGACGGATCTCCTAGACTACATTTGAAGACTGTTAAAGGGTGGGGAGACGCGGTCAATATTGACCTCGAGTATATTTATGTACTCTAATATTGGACATTGCATCGAGTACTTTATTTAATTCTGGAGGATATTTAAGGTGTGTTCGTCCTTGCTTGTGTTTTAATTTTATATTAAAAACTTCCTTGTCTTAGCGCCAGTGCTGTACCTGTGGTTCATACACCTGACCAGAGTGATGAAATTGATTCGCACTCTGATTCAGATGCTGCGGATGACAGTCATGGTGATGGAGCAAGGATTCGCACGTAACGCGACTTGCTCTCTTCATGAACCTCGCCTGAATCATAACTGTACTAACTCAGATTGTTTGTCATTTTATTTGTATTTCCCCAACACACGGGTGTCCCTAGGAGGCTTGCCTATGTGTTTTTCATCGTAATCACGCTTGCACATTAATAAAATGGCCGCTTTGCAGAAATCCAGTCTGCGCATGCGTCGGTCATACCCATGTGATGTGACGCACTCGCAATCTGGAGGGAAAAGTTCGCTCATGCGCAGTGGTGTTAAAATGGCCGCTTGTCACTAATCATGCTTCATGCTATCTTAAGCCGCTTTTGTATATGCATCTTTTGTGCACTAACTCTTAATGCAATAAGTATTATAAAATAAGGGATTAAGAGTAGTTGGTCATGGTGTACAGTGTATTCATTTTATTCTGTGTTATTAATTTGTTTTCGCTTACTTTTCATGTACCGCGTAAATGAGGGCCTGGACTTAGTGACCAGAATCCATATTGAAGCTGACGTATCCCTCATCACGTGACCTAAAGATCTGGGACGTGCAGCAATGGAACCTGGCCAGTTGGCCATTGAAAAGGGGACTGTCCTTTCCTGACGCACCTTCGCCCTTGAAGACCTGCTATTTTTATTCTGAATGTGCAACAATGTTGCAAACCTTTTCTTCACTATTGTACTTTCCCACACGTAGGCCTGGGAACCCAGGTGTTAGGGGGAGGGTAATGTCACGTGAAGTATAGGTGGTACCTATGATCTAACCACCTCCCTTGACCAATCAGAAGATGGGGCTTTGTCATTTTGCAACATTTATGGGTGGTCTTGGGGACTCAAAACTGTATATATAGCCTAGCTTAGCTTAGAGAAATTGTCCGACTTGTCCGAGTAGCAGACCTGTCACTGACCCTACGAACTCTATAGGTGCCGGATACAGAGTGCTGCGGAGCATTCTGCCTGAAACTTTCCACAAACTCCAAGGGGTGGAAATTAGTCCTAAGTGCTAAGCGAAGCACTTTGCTGGGAGATTCGAAAACCCAATCGGGGTTATTGGCGGATTCCGTGCAGAAGAGGGGGTAACGCTGGCGTTACATCCGAAGCTGTGAGGGGTTGGTCGTGCCTTGGTGAACCCAGTCCTGACCCAGACCTGAGGGGTATCCTGTCCTGACTGTCCATGAGCTGTACCTGCTCACCTTCTGGTATTTCCTGAATCCTTGAGGGTCCTTGTCCCGTTCTTTCCCAACTGACCCGTGGCCAGGGTTAGTCCTCATTCTCACTTAGGTAAATATTGGCATAGGTGTCTGTCTATACTATACCCTAAACTTTTCCTCCTCTGATTAAAGCAATCTTGCCTGTGATACTCTCCATATCTCCTTTGAATGTAATTTTATGCAATTGATTATTAGTAAATGTTCCACTTCTTACCCTTCCTTTAGGACATTGTTGAACCCGACTGTTTATCTAGATTGTTCCACTCATTCCCTTTCCCTTAGTATGGTTGCCGTGAAGTTAGTAAAGATAGCATAAGGTTTAGGAATTAGTATAAAGGTATTAGGCTACACATTAGGTCTTTCTCACGTCCTTGCCCTAGTTTAACCCCTTCCATGCTGATGACAGAACGGTTCCGTCATCAGCTACGGGTGAGCTGTGCTGATGACGGAACCGTTCCGTCATGAGCCCGTTAGAACCTTAGAACCTTCAGCACAGCGTGAAAATTTGCGCCGCGCTGAAGGGGTTAAACCATATTAGTTAAATAGTTTATTGTGATTCACGCCCTATAGTGTTCCCTTTTACTCTATGATACTCACTTTAATCCCTAGCTATATTCTGGTTCTGATTCTTATCATTGATGTATTACTTTGCATTTGCCTCCTTGTAATGGCATTTTCGTCCTAAACTTATACTATATAAAACCCTTAAAACCATCCAGGTGTCTGTGGTCATTATACATTAAAGTGATATTAAAGGTATTAAATGTGTAAAGTAGAATTTTCTCGCTTTTAGGAAAACCCTTATCTCCTGTCCACTGCTAGCTCCTGATCCGTCAGGAGTAATGTGCCTGTGGTAAGTCAGGTACATGAATAGTAAGTGGTGTAAGAGTCACCCACTCGATTACTCATAGAGCGTGGCAGAGGTTTCACCCGGTTCATTGCAAAACACTGTCATCATATGCACGCCAGGGCCCAGTGCGTGGAAAATTTGGTAAACTAGTGAGCCGGGTGACCCGCGCGCTCTATCAGTAATTTCTGGTAAGCAGAGGATGGTTAGGACTAGCAAGATAGGTAGATAAGATAGTTAGGAAATAAAACCGTGAAAATTAAATGTGCTGCTAAAATTGTTTTTTTTTATTGATTGTGTTACTTAATATTTTATTGCAAAAGAAATCGATTTCAAAATTGTTTTAAATTTTATATATATGTATTGCTGCTAAATATTATATGTTTTATTAACCAATTGTGTGTGACTGTTGAGTGTTGTCTGAAATCCCCGGGGAATTGTATAACGGATGGTGAGTAGAATCCATCGCGTTCAGAGGTCATTTGTAGGGAGGAAAGGTTAGTGCATGGTTCGAGTGGAACTGGAAGCGCTAATTAGGTCTTTTTCGGAAAACTGTATGAATGACAGTGACGGGACTGCTGATAGAAACCTTGGTCTGATATCACCTAGTAAGGGTCACACTAAGGGAGTAATAGAGTCATCGGAGCTTGTATGATAGCAAAGGGAAACGCTGACGAACCCCAGGCTTAGTATATATCCCGGAAAGAAGTGGATGAGACTGGATAATAGCAGGTTTTCTAATGCTTGCGTGAGGGTAGGCAAGAGAAGTCTATCCGAAGTGTATGAAAAGTAGACAGAAGTGGTTTACTTGCAGTAAAAGAAGAATTTTCTATCTTTTTAGAACACTCCTACACAATGGCGAATGTTACACGTTGTTGACTAAAATTAATATTAGCATCTTAGAGAAAATACAAAGTTTCCGTTACCTTGTAAAGGAGGGAGTCAGTCGAAGGGCTGCTCTGACGTCACTCCGTGCCGCGCTGGGATTGGTTAAACCAGCGGGTGTGTAGTGAAGCCGAAATTGTAAGGGAGGGGTGAGTGCCTGAGCGTGAGAACGCGTCTCGCGAAAAGGCCGCACACCCATTGGTCAAGAACTTTTGCAACCTCTGCACTGATTGGTTGTTGAGAAATTGGAGTCGCGCTAGCATTGGAAGCTCAAACGAGGTAGTCAAAATTTTCCGCACCGAGCTTATAGATTGTTACAAGCGGTGTATGTGGTAGGGTGTCATAAGGAGTTGATGAGTAAAGGCAGACCTCACAACATGTACGGAGGAAAGAGAAAAATGTCATTTGTCAGCAAAATAAAGAATTTCTTCAAAACTGACAAACCCGTACGAACTAGGGAAGGCGTGATCATTCCTCCGCCAAATACTCCAGCCTCTTTCATGATGTTAGAAAAAGGGTAGCATACCTGTGTATGGTTAGAGAACTGGGTAAAGTACACTGCGGAGGATGGAGTTTTAGCCTTTCCCATTGATGGTACTTTTAACGGGAGAATCCTATTTAACCTGAGGACCCGAATGAATGAATTACATCCCAGACCTAGATTAACTCAGTATGAAGCTTTAGAGGAATGGGAAATTGAGGCTCTAGAGCGAGACAGACCCCGAATGGACAAGGGAGTGACCCGATGGTATCCAAAATTGGTAAAAGAAACCAAGGAGAAGAAATTGAAACAGTGGAGACAAAATATGATGGTAGAAGGGTTATTCCCCATGTTCGGAGCTAATGAAATGGTGGGAGGGAAGAAATGTACTGAGAAAACCCGACACATGATGCCCCTGGGTGAATCGGAAGATGAGTTTTTAGAAGACTTATTCATGAAAAATCCCCCGCCTTATAATGAAGAAACCAGATCTCAAAGCTTAACTACTCCAGTGAGACCTTCAGGAAGAAGAAGTACTAGTGAAGCCGATTCCACAGGGATAGAACAGAGAGGAGCGGGAGGAGAGGGATTTGATAGACCCGACCCCGTGGTCCCGAATTACAACCCCTTTGGTGAGGGACTAGTTTTATCGACTCCATCAGCTCCGAATATTTATCCTTCTCTAGTACCCCAAATGATACAGGATCCCCCCATGAATCGAGTATTACACGAGCAGGAAAGAGATGCCCTGAGAGGACAGCGGAATGATCTCATACATGCTATAGCTCAGATTAATCCAAATCCTGAAGCCCTGACGATTCCAGTAACCATTGGTCCAGTTTTTCCTCTATATGGGGACAGAATGAATACTCCGAAAACTCCAGTCATAACCCCGATGATGCCCCAGCCTAGAAAAGAACCACTCATTATTGATGACCAAGCAAGTGAATGTGAGTCCATGGTTTCCTTGATGGATCTACCTAATAGGGAACAGGGACCTAGTATGTCTCGAACTGGAACTCAGACTAGGAACAAAGACGTACTAATAGAGTCTTCATCAGGAACTCAAAGTGCGACAGTGGTAACTCCCGAGGAAATAGAAAGGTGGACCCGAGAATTAGAAAAGGGAACCCCTCATCCGAAACCATTAGATATTTATAAGCTAAGAATAGAGCTAGAGGAACTGAGCGCAGGGAATGTGAGTCTAGACCGATTGAATGTCCGAGAGGAAGATGAGTTGTTGTTCATGTGCAAACACCTTACTCGGAACGCAAAATCATACTATGACAAATTAATGGACACAGCAGTATGTATGGGAATAGATATCAGCAGATCTAAGGTACTACAGAAATCCTACAGGGTAGAATTTTCAGACAAAGATCTAGAAAACCTGAATACCGCAGGGAAGAAGACGCAGATTAAGGAACTGATAAACTTAGCACAGAAATGGGGAGATCTAGACAAGTGGAAAGCCAGGTGGGCAAAGAAAAAGGAGGATAGCAAGGAGAGACCACGGACTGCTGAGTACGTCCTACAAGAAGTTGACAAACCAGAAAAATTATGTCCCATGAGAGAAGTCCCAGGGGAAAAATATGTCCATGTCCCTTGGTCCAGACAAGATATAGTATCATTTACCAATGACTTCCCTAAATTGAGGGAGAAGCCGGTTGAATGGTACCGACAGGTTGAACGCTTCATAAAGGTTCAGAAATGTCTCCTGAAAGACCTGGATGGGTTTTTCGACATTGTAGTACCTGTAGATTTTTGGACCGAATGCAAAACTGAAATTGATTGGCCCAATGAGGAATATGCAAGAGACGATAGAACAGGCGCTCCCTCACCTGAAGTAATGAGAAAGTATGATCAAGTCATACAATACCTAAAGAAAAAGGTACCTGCAAAAGAAACAGATTGGACCCGTATGGATAGAACTACCCAAGAACGTGATGAATCAGTCCACTCCTTTTATGAAAGGTTACTTCAGGTGTTCAAAACTTACAGTGGAATCGATAATGTAGACATGAAGGATATGACCCATTTCAGTTATCGATTCGTGTTAGGATTGAGACCTGAAATATCCCAGTGGATCAGAGATAACAAAATTAGTTGGCAAGGGAAACCCATTGATGATGTTCTCAAATATGCCAAATACTGCGAAGATGAGATCGAGAACAAAAAGAAAGCCCTAAAGGAGAAGGTGATGTGGGCTCAGGTGAAATTAGCTGAACAACAAGAAAAACAGTTAAGTAAAATGACTAACAGTAATAATGCTACAAATCCGAATACTGGGGGTGGAGGCAGGCCCCGGGTAAAAATGAGTAGAGAAGATGCTATGGAAAAATTCCCCTGTCACGGATGTGGTCAGATGGGGCATTGGAGAGATAAATGTCCGCACTTGCAGGCTGGTAATGCCCCCGTAAATGGTTTAAATCCACAGGTGCAGAAAGAGGGGATCCGAAAGACCCAACAACAGGTAAATCAACCCCCGGTGCCACGCGCTCCTAGACAGAATTATAGGAATCAGGGTCAAGAGAATGAAAGGGTCGAAGTGTGGGAAAGAGAGAATGAAAGAAATGCACCCATTCCTCAGTACCTGTTAAATGATACTTTCCTCTGCGATGATCAATACTGACGGGGCCTGAGAGGGGAGGACAAGGAGTGCGTGCTTGGCGCTTCCTTACCGGTAGACCAGACTGGACCATACATTGAAGGAAAGGTTGAAGGGACAGATGTCACCTTTCTGTTGGACACTGGTGCTACCCGTTCCACTGTGAGAACAGTGGACGTTCCTAACCTACCCCTCTCGGGAGATGCTATCCAAGTAGTGGGAGTTTCAAATCAGATAATCAGTACTCCGGTAACTGAGCCTATGGAAATTTCCATAGGGAATTTCAGGGAAATGCACAGATTTGTGGTCTGTGATTCTAGTCCCGTGAACCTATTAGGACGAGATTTGTTGTGCAAAATGCGTTGCACCATCTTTTGCTCACCAAATGGTGTTGAAATTCAGACCCCAGATGAAGATGGCCTGTATAAATTAATGTTACTGAGGCCCGACACAGATATTAAGCCCATGTCCATTGAAAGTCTACCTGAAGAACTGCAATCGAGCGTAATACCTGAAGTTTGGGATTTTACTGGAAAAGATGTAGGCTTAATGGCAAATGTAGACCCAGTAAAAATAGCTATAAAAGCAAATGCTGTATACCCAAATACCAAACAGTATAAAATGAGTGCAGAAGTGAAAGAAGGAGTTGCAAAGGAATTAAACAGATTGCTCAAAGCAAACATCATTCAGGAAGTGATGAGCAGTCCCTGTAATTCGCCCATACTTGGAATTAAGAAGCCTAGCGGAAAGTACAGGGTAGTGCAGGACCTGCGCAAGGTAAACCAAATTGTAGTACCTTGCTGTCCCATAGTACCAAACCCTGCAGTAATACTGTATCAAATTCCTTGGGATGCAGAATGGTTCACTGTCATTGACCTGTGCCATGCATTCTTTTCCATCCCATTGCATCCAGAAAGCAAATTCCTTTTCAGTTTTGAATTCAACAACCAGGTCTATGTCTGGAATCGTGTCCCCCAGGGGTACACCGAAAGTCCATCGATTTTCAACCAGATTCTAAAGAAGTGCCTTGAATCTTTGGTACTGCCTAAAGAGTCTGTCCTGGTGCAGTACATAGATGACCTGCTGGTAGCATCTAGAAGTCAAGACGACTGTGTCACTGATACCATTGCCTTGCTGAATCACCTAGGAAAGGGAGGACATAAGGTTTCGCCAGACAAGCTACAGTTCTGCAAGACCTCAGTAAAATATCTGGGGCACCAGATAGAGAAAGAGATCCGAAAGGTCACTTCAGAAAGGATCAGGATCATTCGAGAAATGTCACTACCAGTAACCCAGAAAGAAGTAAGAATGTTCCTAGGAGTTGTTGGGTACTGCAGACAGTGGATAGTGGGTTTCGCGGCTATAGCTAAACCCTTGATTAACATGACAAAGAAAGGAGCAGAAGACCCAGTTTGTTGGAATGATGAATGCATGACTGCTTGGGTAAAATTGCGAAATTGTCTGTGCACAGCTCCAGCCTTAGGAATGCCTGACTACACTAAGAACTTTGAACTGTTCTGTGACACGAGAGACAATTGTGCGCTCTCGGTCTTAACCCAGGAACATGGTCTGATTAGACGTCCTGTGGCCTACTTTTCGGCCACACTAGATCCAGTGGCTGCTGGATTACCGGGATGCCTGAAAGCAGTAGCTGCTACCTGTACAAGTCTAGAGCAGAGTGAGAACATTGTGATGGGACATCCTGTCATTGTATTTGTTCCACATTCAGTTGTGATCTTGCTCACCCGAACTAAGACACAGTATCTCACCCCTAGTCGGCTGACTAAGTATGAGAGGATTCTCATTGGTGCAGAAAATGTAATAATTTCCCGATGCAACATTCTAAACCCTGCCACTCTATTGCCCCTTCCCATTGATGTAGAAGCAGGAGATGAAATTGAGCATAACTGCATAGACTTGACTGAATTTAGCACAAAACCCCGTCCTGATATCAGAGAAGTGGCCTTGGTTGATGAAGATCTCAAAATGTTTGTGGATGGTTCATGCTTGAGACATGAGAATGGAGGTTTGAGTGCTGCCTATGCTGTAGTCACTTTGGAAAAGACCCTGGAAGCTTCTTATCTTTTCGAAGTTAAATCTGCTCAAGTAGCGGAGCTCATTGCTCTAACAAGAGCTTGTAAAATTGGGAAAAACAAAAGAGTAACTGTTTATACTGACAGTCAGTACTGTTACGGGGTTGTTCATGACTTCGGCCAGCTCTGGTTGCAAAGAGAATTCATGACTTCCTCAGGTTCTCCTATCCGGAATGGGAAACCAGTACAAAACTTACTGGAAGCCATCCAATTGCCCAAAGAATTGGCTGTGGTCAAGTGTGCGGCTCACCGATCTGGAAATGACGAGGTGACAGCCGGAAACAGATATGCTGACCAAATTGCCCAGTACTGCGCCCGACATAAAATGTCTCTCCTAATTAAATTATGGGGAGGTGAAAGCAGCTGCCAACTGATGTTGTTTGAAAGGTTGGGAACATGGGACGAATTGAGAGAACTACAACAGACAACAGACAAGAAAGAAAGGGACATGTGGAGGCAGGATGAATGTCAACCCAGGAAAGGGGATGGTGTAGTGGTCCATGTAACTGGTAGGCCTGTACTCCCCGAACGACTGGTTACCGCAATGGCACGGATAATACATGAACCAACACATATTGGGAGGGATGCCATGTGCCGAATGTTTGAAAAGGTGTTCTACAGTCCAAAATTCAGGAGCACAGCAGACAAACTTTGCCAGAGGTGTTTAGTGTGTCAACAGTTCAATGCAGGAAAGAAGACAGTAGTGGAACAAAGTACCATTGGGAGAGCAGAAGGTCCCTTCATTAGGATGCAGGCGGACTTCATAAAACTGCCCCTGTGCAAGGGATATCAATATGTCCTAGTCATAGTTTGCTTGTTTTCCCGGTGGGTGGAGGCTTACCCAGCAAAGAAGAATGATGCCCTGACTGTAGCTAAATTATTACTTAGGGAACTGATACCCCGCTTTGGAATTCCTGAGACAATTGAAACAGACCAAGGTGGACATTTTTCAAACGAAGTCCTAAAAGAACTCTGCAAAGCATTCAAAATGGAGCAAAGGCTGCACTGTGCCTATCATCCAGAGGCTTCTGGGATAGTCGAGCAAATAAATGGCACTCTCAAGTCCAGGCTGGCAAAACTGTGTGACTCCACAAAAATGAATTGGATAGAAGCTTTGCCCATGGTGCTGATGAGCTTGAGAAGTATTCCAAACAGAAAGACAGGCCTGAGCCCCCATGAAGTACTGATGGGAAGAATGATGCGACAGGCATGGGTACCTGGACACAAACTGCTAAGTATTTCTGATGATATGGTGCTAGAATACTGCAGGCAGTTGGGTGACCAAGTGCGTTCTATCTCTCACCAGATTGGAGAGACTGCTGTCGAATGGCCTACAACTCCAGCACACAATCTGAGACCTGGTGATTGGGTAGTGTTGAAGAAACATACCCGGAAGAGTTGCCTTAAACCGAAGTGGGGCAAGCCTCGACAAGTGATCCTTGTCACCACAACTGCTGTGAAGTGTGCTGGTGTACCAAAGTGGATCCATGCAAGTCACACGAAGAAGGTGACTGGAGAAAACGCGACTGAAGCCGAAGGTAGTCCAGCTGAGGAGACTCCAGAAGAGGGTCCGGATCCCGCTGACATCGAACTACCAGGCACAAGTCAAGAAGTTGAATGGTTTCCTGCTGATGACCAGGTTCTAGATCCTATAAGAACCAGAAAATACTCTTACCTAGGTAGTGAGTGGGACAGTGCAGGTGAGTCAGAACAAGAAGGAGAAGGTCAGATCATCAAAGCCATCATCAAATCTGATCAGGGAATAGGCCAAGTAGGGACAGATCAAGTCATCGACACTCCTTCTCAGACAGAGGAGGCTGGAAAGGGACAGATAGTAGTCAAAGCGGAAGTTCATGCGGAAGAAAATCAAGAGATCGAAGAGCATGAACTAGGCCAGTTAGAAATAGATGAACGTGTTCAGGAAGAAGAGCCTAGTGAATCACTCACAAACGAAGATCACATACAGTCTAAACCTGAACTAGGTCAGAGTAAGGACCAGGCAGAAGAAATAAATGAAAGACCTGGAACTAGTCAGACAGGAAGGGAAAAAGACACTGCTGAAGCAATAGTGCGACAAAGAAGAAAAAGCAAAAGAGTTCACGAGGAAGAGCAAGTTTCCTCGACTACAAATAGGATCGAAAAGAAGGATGAACCCCGATATGTAAAAAGACTAAGAATAAGAATAAAAACAGTCGAAGAAAAACTGAAAGACCGAAAAAGGGCTGAAAGTGAAAGAAAAGAAGCCCGAGGAAAGTCCATCCGAAAGGGCGGCAGAGTAAAGAAACAGAACAAACTGTATCGGAGCCCTGAATGGACTTATCTGGTGTTGGAAGAAATTGATGAGCCCGAAGCCTGTGGCAAAAGCGACGAAGGGTCCATTGCTGATCGGAGTTCTGACGAAGACCCTCCTTGAGGTGAAGCGAAATAAAACCTCTGCTGAGAAGAAACGAAGAGGGGTTGAAAAGCCACCTGTAAGATAAAATGTCTGATTCAAATGTCACTGGAAGATCCAGACTTAGCTGTTGCAAAACCTGCTGTAAAATATGCATCTGTAATATAGTACTAATGATAGTGATATGGATAGGATTAACAGTGTTTATACCTTTTATGATAAGCAAAGACCCTAATATATATCCTACAGACTTGACGACACAAGACGCAGAAGTTGTACATACTGAAGAAACACCACGAAGAGTAGAAAGACGTGACAATGCAATGAGTCTGAGACATACACGACCTGACTTAGAAGCATCAGATGAGGGTGAACTACATTATCACCAAATGAAGAACAGGACACACTTAAATGTTTTCGCTAATCTTTTAGTACACTATGTAGAAGCTATGGAAATAGAAGATTGCTATGTCTGCATGATGCTACCTACTTCAGTAGCTGAAGGCGTGACATACCACCATTTACCCCTGACCTATGGAATATCCTGTAGTGTTCTAGCTAGTTTGTTCTATAGAAGCACTTTACAGTACTATTACTCAAACACTGACGTTATCTTTTCAGAACTTCCTATTAGAGGGAATCTGAACCTTGTACATACACTTGGTGGAGTGACTCGCTACATGGGAGAATACTTCCTGACGATAGGTGACATAGATCTGAATGAAGCTCGTAGAGACAACTTGACGTGTTCCTTACAGGCACAAGAGAAAATGTTCTTAAAAATGGCAGAGAAGAGAAGGGAAAAGTTTCAGAAAAAGGCAAATGACGAAAAGAACAGAACCCCTAGATGGGCAGAAAACATGGATAACACCTCACAAAGTGAAGTTACTCCTGCTCTGTTGCTGGATTTTGAACGGAAAGGGAAACTCTGTCTTCATAGAGAAAAGACTAGTTATTATAACAATGTATTCATTGGTTCCAGCGAGTGTGAACATAATTACAAGGTAATTGGAGGTTGGGGTTTCAAAAATGGGTCAGAACCTGTGTTTCCAGGAATTTATTATATATGTGGAAACAAGGCGTATTTCAAATTGCCGGATCACTGGTATGGAAGCTGCTACTTTGGCATTGTCTTTCCGAAAATATACCATGTGAACAATGCAGCTGGAAGCAATGAGATTACTAATGGCTTAGTGCGTAGAAAACGTGAAAGTGTAGGAGAAATTGTAGGTGATATTTTTAGTGCACTGATACCTGGAATGGGGGTAGTTCTGAATACTCATAGAATCTGCAAATTATCTACAGTAGTGGATCGGTTATCAACTGACACTGCTGCTGGATTTCTGATGATCAATACCGAAATGGTTGCGATCAGATCAATGGTTTTACAGAATCGCCTTGCTCTTGATACCTTATTGGCAAAAGAGGGCGGAGTCTGCAGGATGCTGAGGGCACAACATTGTTGCACTTACATTCCTGATAAAAGTGTCGAAATTAAGAAATATATAAGAAACATTACTAATTTGGAAAAAGAACTCAAACCATTAGAGGTTGACAGTGCCTGGAAGAGACTGACTGATGGTCTCTCCTCTGTAGGTAGTTGGTTCTCTAACTTAGGTAAAAGTCTTATATGGAAAATACTGATGCCAATAGCTGGAATAGGTTTGATTGTTCTGATCATATTCATCTGTTGCAAATGCCAGAAGTGCAGAAAATATATAGTGAATAAGAGAGGAAAGCGAAAGGCTGAAGAATTAGAATTAGAAGAATTAAGAAACCAGATATATAAGAAAATAAAGAACAATCATACACACAGAGAGGCGGAGAGAAAGCTCAACAATAAGTTCGTCGAGATTGAGATGGATGAATTGGATGAATGAAGTTGGCATCTGTTTTCATGTATGGTGATGATAGTAAATATCATCAAAGAGGGGATTGATGGAGCAAGGATTCGCACGTAACGCGACTTGCTCTCTTCATGAACCTCGCCTGAATCATAACTGTACTAACTCAGATTGTTTGTCATTTTATTTGTATTTCCCCAACACACGGGTGTCCCTAGGAGGCTTGCCTATGTGTTTTTCATCGTAATCACGCTTGCACATTAATAAAATGGCCGCTTTGCAGAAATCCAGTCTGCGCATGCGTCGGTCATACCCATGTGATGTGACGCACTCGCAATCTGGAGGGAAAAGTTCGCTCATGCGCAGTGGTGTTAAAATGGCCGCTTGTCACTAATCATGCTTCATGCTATCTTAAGCCGCTTTTGTATATGCATCTTTTGTGCACTAACTCTTAATGCAATAAGTATTATAAAATAAGGGATTAAGAGTAGTTGGTCATGGTGTACAGTGTATTCATTTTATTCTGTGTTATTAATTTGTTTTCGCTTACTTTTCATGTACCGCGTAAATGAGGGCCTGGACTTAGTGACCAGAATCCATATTGAAGCTGACGTATCCCTCATCACGTGACCTAAAGATCTGGGACGTGCAGCAATGGAACCTGGCCAGTTGGCCATTGAAAAGGGGACTGTCCTTTCCTGACGCACCTTCGCCCTTGAAGACCTGCTATTTTTATTCTGAATGTGCAACAATGTTGCAAACCTTTTCTTCACTATTGTACTTTCCCACACGTAGGCCTGGGAACCCAGGTGTTAGGGGGAGGGTAATGTCACGTGAAGTATAGGTGGTACCTATGATCTAACCACCTCCCTTGACCAATCAGAAGATGGGGCTTTGTCATTTTGCAACATTTATGGGTGGTCTTGGGGACTCAAAACTGTATATATAGCCTAGCTTAGCTTAGAGAAATTGTCCGACTTGTCCGAGTAGCAGACCTGTCACTGACCCTACGAACTCTATAGGTGCCGGATACAGAGTGCTGCGGAGCATTCTGCCTGAAACTTTCCACAAACTCCAAGGGGTGGAAATTAGTCCTAAGTGCTAAGCGAAGCACTTTGCTGGGAGATTCGAAAACCCAATCGGGGTTATTGGCGGATTCCGTGCAGAAGAGGGGGTAACGCTGGCGTTACATCCGAAGCTGTGAGGGGTTGGTCGTGCCTTGGTGAACCCAGTCCTGACCCAGACCTGAGGGGTATCCTGTCCTGACTGTCCATGAGCTGTACCTGCTCACCTTCTGGTATTTCCTGAATCCTTGAGGGTCCTTGTCCCGTTCTTTCCCAACTGACCCGTGGCCAGGGTTAGTCCTCATTCTCACTTAGGTAAATATTGGCATAGGTGTCTGTCTATACTATACCCTAAACTTTTCCTCCTCTGATTAAAGCAATATTGCCTGTGATACTCTCCATATCTCCTTTGAATGTAATTTTATGCAATTGATTATTAGTAAATGTTCCACTTCTTACCCTTCCTTTAGGACATTGTTGAACCCGACTGTTTATCTAGATTGTTCCACTCATTCCCTTTCCCTTAGTATGGTTGCCGTGAAGTTAGTAAAGATAGCATAAGGTTTAGGAATTAGTATAAAGGTATTAGGCTACACATTAGGTCTTTCTCACGTCCTTGCCCTAGTTTAAACCATATTAGTTAAATTGTTTATTGTGATTCACGCCCTATAGTGTTCCCTTTTACTCTATGATACTCACTTTAATCCCTAGCTATATTCTGGTTCTGATTCTTATCATTGATGTATTACTTTGCATTTGCCTCCTTGTAATGGCATTTTCGTCCTAAACTTATACTATATAAAACCCTTAAAACCATCCAGGTGTCTGTGGTCATTATACATTAAAGTGATATTAAAGGTATTAAATGTGTAAAGTAGAATTTTCTCCCTTTTAGGAAAACCTTTATCTCCTGTCCACTGCTAGCTCCTGATCCGTCAGGAGTAATGTGCCTGTGGTAAGTCAGGTACATGAATAGTAAGTGGTGTAAGAGTCACCCACTCGATTACTCATAGAGCGTGGCAGAGGTTTCACCCGGTTCATTGCAAAACACTGTCATCATATGCACGCCAGGGCCCAGTGCGTGGAAAATTTGGTAAACTAGTGAGCCGGGTGACCCGCGCGCTCTATCAATGGTATCACTGGAAGATTTGGTAGACTCACGAACAAACAAAAAAAACTCGACAATTTTATACGTGACTAACATTCACCTGTCAGCAATGTTTAAGAGAGAAAACTGCGTAGTAATTACAGTTACTGCCATGCACCATGCCCATGGTGCGTGACAGTAACTGACTCATGACTTACCTGCACAAGAGCAGGCATCATGTGTATCACCAACCCTCTCCCATGGGTTCCCCAACATTCCACATTCCATTGTTAACGTTAACGCCTTTACCGTTAACGACTTCACTGGTCCGTTGCCCACCATCGTCAGAACCGTATAGACGTGTAAGGGGCGGTTAGAATAAATCTTTAAGAAACGCACCTTGACAACTTGCACCTTTATTACAAATACCTTCCAGATTCTATCTTGTAGAATTGATCCTTATTGTTTTTAAGAAAACCATACCTCAAGCCCCAATCAAGGCACTGGAGGGCCTTGATTATCCCAATGATGGCCTGCTTCATTTAATTCCAACTCTCCGTTAATTCTATGTTATGTGTTTTTTCGTTAAATAGTCTCGGCTCTGGCCATGTGTTAATGTTTTCTATTTCTGTGCTTCTGAACGTTAACAACGAAAAGTACAGGAAGAGGAAGTCAGTGCAGAGAAGCTTGGCTGCGCTTCCGGCGGCGGAGCGCGCGCAGCAGGCCTCAGCGGGCGTGGTGACATTGTGATGCCGGGCCGCAGGAGACTCTCAGAGGTTACGGCCTTCCTCCGGCACGCGGCAGTGCTGTCAGATAAGTGCTGCTCCGTTCCCCCGTGTCCTCGTGTTGCGGCCTCCACAGAGATCATATTTCGCTGTAATGCGGTCGACGTCATCAGCCTCTCACATACACTCCCCTCCCCCGCCTCAGGCCTTGGCTGCCAAAGGCAGATGGCCCCCTCCTGCCCGGGGTCCGCTGTTACCACAACTCCACCAGCCGCCCCGCACCCAACTTCCACCGAGCCGGTTACCGGATATTCAATCATCTTCAAGGGATCAAAATAGAAAGCAATCTGCAGGGGAGGCGGGGGAGAAAATCAGCGCCACGTCCCTTCTCAGAATGGACAGGTCGGGGTGTATTTTGGGCCGGTGTCCTTCAGAGGCTTGTGAAGGTCACTGAGCCATCCTGCAGCTCTGGCAAAGGACTCCCGTGTGGTTGAGAAGAGTCAAACTTTTTGTCCTAGGTCGCTGGGCGCTTTATACATAGGTCATGGTGTACAGTCCAGTTGACTAAATAGAAACGGTTTCTACTAGTGATTTTAAATTTTAAAAAAATGAACTGATAAGAAAAAAACGTCAATTTTCTCCAGATTCATTTGGAAGTAGTTCTTGACTCTGATAGTATCCGCTTGTTTCTGTCTGTGCTTCTTGATTAAGCATACGGTGCCCCTTGATTTTTACCTGTCGCCAGTCTGTGGCCTAATCGCCAAAATCCCATGTGCCACTACTGGAGCCTGTAAACTCATCCTCAGCCAATTCTCTACAGCCTGGCATCCTGCCAATCTTGGGCGAGACTTCCGGCTGCAGGGAAACGGAGCTGGAGGAGCTAAACTTCACCTTGGGCAACTCTCAGTGAAGTCAAGCAACCTTGACTCACCTCCATGAAGGGCAAGTTTCCACACTTAGCAGCATAGTTTGAAGTTCACATGCCCCTACTGTTGAGCCAAGTGGAAGGGGGCAAATGAGCCCATCACAACTGTGCTCTTAAAAGTACAAGGACAGGATATAATAACTTTCATACATATACACCTGCTTTGTTCTAACTTTTCCCTATACTTTTGCATGAAAATAAAGTTGCAGAACTGCATACCTCGCTTGGCTAGCGACAACAATCTCTTTTAGCCAAGGAGCTATCCCTTGCACGCCAGACCAAGCTGAGACTGCTTTAATGCGCTTTCAATGCCTCAACAAAATGGGGTGTTGAAAGGTGCGGTGGTGCACTGTGCCACACCAAAATACAGGCCTAATCCTTAGTCAAAGAAAAACCCTTAGGAACAATCTTGTTTATTACGATACATGGAAACATTTCAGAAAAATAGTAGAAACAGTTAATTAAAAGTTGTAGTGTACATATCAAGCCAACATTGTATAGTATTACTCGTTTTTTTATTCAGACAAGTGTCATTGAGTTCAGTTCAAGAATGAATCCAAGAATGACCTGCCCTAGTCTACCCCTTCAACAGCAAATGCCCTCCTGAGAAAACAAAATATGCAGTTTCTTGGCTTCAGACTTGTCTACTGCTTTCTCCTCTTTCAGATGATTTGCACAATTCTCCCCTTTAAAAAAATGTAAAAAAAAAACCCTATAATTTTTTCGCACCCCTTAAAAGAGGACCCATAAAAATGGTGATTGTTTTAAGTACCTAAAGGACAACTCATTTTTGGGAGTATATGATGTCCCCTCCATCACTGAATAAGCTGCCCCCACCCTGGCGAAGCTGACCATACTTAGGGGCTTATTCATGAAAGGCTTACGCCCCCTTAGCATCACTTTTTTTACACTTCACCAGAGCAAGCCACTCAATCATATCTAAGAGGCCTTGCAAAGCCAGTCTGCATGGTTTTGCATGGCCTCATATATATGGAGTAAGACAAAGCAGCGAAAATCACTACCTTGCCTTACTCTGCGTCAAGAAAGCGTTCCAATGGCATTGCAGTGGGTTTTCCCACGCAGCACCCATGGATTTTGACGCTGCCCCAGATTTACTTAATCACGTAAAGCTGGCGCAGCACCAAAATCCTTATGCTCCCCAGAGAAGGCATAACAAGGAGAAATATTTATATTTCTCCTTGTTTTTCCTCTTTCTATGTGTGAGGCATTCTCTGGATTGTTTTGTGCAGGAAGGTGCCCCTTCCTGCACATAAACAATCCTGCTTGCAATAGAGGCACCCTTGCACCATGTTTCTAAGCAGCAAATTGTGCACCAGCGCAGGTAGAACGTACTGGAATGCACTATATTTCATAAATATGGTGCATTCCTGCTCTTTCACATTGGCGTAGAGCAGCGCAGCAAGATTTGCAGCGCTCCCCTTGCCAATTCCTCATAAATGAGGCCTCTTGACCTGTACTTGTCAAGAGATTGATTAGCAACATTTGGGTTGTATGTCATTGTCTACAGAAATATTGTCTGAGAGAAATATTGTGTCCTGAATATCGTTTTCAAAAATATTGTTCCATGAGGTGTAGCTTTTCTATTAACTCCAGCTGGGAAATATTTTTTTGACTGATATTTTTGTCAAAAGATATTCTGACATCGATATTCTAGTACAATTCCTCCTATATGTCGCCTTTAAATGAGATTTTTTCCTGGGTTCATACAGGAAAGGCAGTTATTTGATGTCAGTGGTTCCTTTGACTTTGAAGCCACTGACATTAACTTCTGAGGGAGTTGGTCTTTGTACATTTTTATTTTTCTCCACTTACCTTCCATGTCCTGGGGTGTAGATCAAACCCTAAACCCCCGGCTTCAGATTCAGGTCTGTAAATCAGATGCCCCACAAACCCCTGTGAACTAGTGACAATAACAACCCCCCTGTGCCCCTGTCCTGACGTGTACATTTATTTGATCAAGACCTGCACCAACGCTTCATATTCAACAAAATATCAAGAAGGGGCCTGTGCACGAGATATGTGCATGCACGCAGTTTAGTCACAATGCACTATTTCACTGCCAAATACAAAAACAACAAAACTAATACTGGTTCGCCCAAGAAACTATTTAGGTAAGACAATTTACTGCAGAAATGACGAAGAGAAGCCAGAAGAGAAAGAGTACAGAAGGAGGAAAACTGGAAGGAGGCAACATAAGGACGAGAGAAAAATACAGGAGATATGTGCTTGATTACTAAAATGATCACAGATTCATCATAAGTAGTAAAGCAGGTTTCTTCAGGTTCTCAGAATCAGTGAATCCCCAGAAACCCATGCAGAAGAGTATAATTAACATCTGTTAATTTGCAATCGCACGTGCAGTCTTATTCATACAACACCTTATCTCAAACTTTGACAACTCTGCCTCATTCTGTGGAACACATATTGAAATATTCATCCTGCAAATGATTAAAAGCCTGAAATAGCTGAAGTGCATTAGCACCTGGTGCACCTTCTGCTGCTCGAGACAGCAGGGCTTCGAAGTGTGTGTGCATTAATTCATTTATGTATACGAAGACACAAACATGTTTTTTGCATTGTATGCAGTGCAGCAACCTATTTATTCAAGAAAACGATGTCATCACTTTTAAGAGGAGCTTGAGTGCAAAAATGAGCACAAATAATTGAAAGCCCAATCTACTCTAGCACAGCAAGGCGAAGAAAACATGAGAGGGAGGACGAAAGGTGTGGCATGGAGGAGAAAAAAGAAAAAGAGGGGTGTGAGAAAGCGAGGAAGAGACAGGCATGAGAACAGATAGAGTCAGAGAGTGTATGAAAGACTGAGAGTAAGACAATGAGAGACAGAAGGGAAGAGGAAGAAAAAAAGACCAAAGAGAGGACTGGTAGGAGACGGCAGAGAGAGTGGGCGCAATGTCATTTGGGTTGTCTTCTGTGACATCACATGTGAGGTCATGAGGTGGTTATGGTTGTGCCGTTCACCATGACTGGTAACTTTCAACGTTTTTTAGGTTTTGCATCGTAACATGACATCTCTTCTACTAACATCTTTAAGAGGAAACTATATATATATATATATATATATATATATATATATATATATATATATATATATATATATATATATATATATGGATAATAGGTCCTAACTATAACTACCTACTGGCGACCGGCAGTAGGTAATATATATATATATATATAATGAGTGGAAATGTTAAATACCCTTATTTAGAAAATAGGTGATCGTCTGTATCCCGGCATAGCAACTGGCTACTATTTGGAAATTGCTCCAAGCCATTTCACATAATAAAGGGCTTCACTAGGATGTCGGTCGGACTGCCACCGAAGGCCATCAGTAGTGGTCCAACCGACATCCAGCACAGCGGTCCAACCACTGCATTATGATGCGGTCGGGCCGCATTGGTCGGAGGGACCGATCAACGCTTCGAACAGGTTCATTAGCCTGTCGGGCCGTCGGTCGGATCGTATTCCTTACAATAGGGGTGGTGTCTGCGCAGGCACCAATATAGGGATTCGATGTCCCTTTCTGACAGCTTTTCCATAGTGGTCCAACCGCCATGGAAAGGCTTTCGGAAAGGGACTTTGGGGCCCTCATCCCCTATAAGGCCCGGGGGGCACCTGTGGTACTCCACCAAACATCCGTAACCCGTGTGCCAGGCACCACATGGTGCCTGCCACACGGTGTATGGATTCTGCTTTTTATTGGGCTGCAGCACAAGCCGCAATGGAAAAAGCCATGATTCCGACTGCCTACACGATGGTCGCATCATAATTTAGCAGGTGGGACCGCCAATTTCTTGTCAGTCGGTCGAAATACTGCTGCGATGGCCATCGTAATCAGACCCATAATGTGTTAGGTACAAAGAGATCCTAAAGTAGAGTGAAATAGGATTTTTACCAATCGCTGGCCAACCAGCCACATATATATCCCATGCACATACATAGTTACGTTTGTCCAAAGAGTACAGAAAAGGAACTATTTGCATGCTTTATTGACTTACAAAACGTTTTTGACAGAACCTGGTGCCTAGGAATCTACCTAAATCTCTACTAATGTGGTAGGGAGGGAGATACACAATAAAACACCATATTACCAAATAGAATAGATTAAACAGTCCAAGGACAGATTCCACCGAACAAGGAGAAACACAAAGGGACCAGTATAGCTTTACTGAATTGCACATATATAACCCATCAGCCATTTAAAGGAAAAATCACCAGTCTCCTCATTACAATTGAAAATAAAAATATTTGATGCCCGCTAGATACAGATGATCTGATTTTCTTTCCCCCAACACAAGATTGCAATAGATAGCAATAGAGCATGAACGAACTGCAGAAGGAAAGGTTACTTACCTGCGATATTATTTCTTCACAATGGGTATTATCTCTGAATTCAGAAAAGGTAGAATACCCCACTTATGTGTGGGATCTGGAACACGACTTTACATTTTCTTTAAATTTTTTCCATTTAAACAAATAAGCAGAAAACATTTCCAAAGGCATCGTTATCTTTTTTAAGAGCTAATTTGCTACAATTTACTGCACAAGTGTCACATTTGTCTAAATACCACTCTGAAAAAGAGTGAACTAAAAAAAGAAAGCAGGAATGATGACTCTTAATAGAAACACTGCACCTTGTGGAAAAGTACTCCCTACAACTTTAGGAATCCTAGCAGCTTCACTATTCCATTATGCAGTCCGTTTTTGTGTTTTGTGGCATAAGAAAGAGATTGATGATCTATAATGTATGCTCAAAATCTGATATTCATAAAGGTAAAATAGAGAAACAAGCTAACGTAGCCTTGCGTTCAGAGCCATAGATTTTTAAAATTAAGCAAATAGGTTTTGAGGAGAAGCCAGACCCACTATGGTGTCTAGTCCAGACTAACAGTCATGACAATAATGTTTAGCAAAAGTATAGACTGATCTCCAAGTAGTGGTCCTTCAGGTGTCATGGATTGGGGCATTTATCCTTAGAGCAACAGCCTTTCCCCTCTTGGAGTGGCCCGCTCTCATTACAAGTGATAATGCAAGAAGCAATTGATCTGGCTATGGTTTATTTATAAGAGGCAGGCCTGTCCTCTAAATATTTCCAGAATGAACAAAATGCATACACGTATAGCACAACAGTGGTACCTCACAGCAATGCGTGTTAAAGTGACCCTCACTAGCCAAAGTGATTGTTAGAAGGGATGCCAATCATCAACAGGCTATCATGGAACTCATGGTGACATCTTGGAAAGAGCACCTAGCCTTCACTAAAGACATTGTCAGTTCAACAATATCCAACTCCTTTTCCATGCACTGATTGTAATTTGAGATTTGTTGTTATACTCGTTGACTTCCACTGTTTGCAATTTAATCTCTCAACTTCTTCTGGCCGCTTGATTAACAACTGCCCAAAAATGGAAAGTACCTCTTAACCGTACCTTATCAGCAGAGAGGGGTAAGGTTCGAAGTATATACACAAGGAATAAACTAACTGACATTGTCAAAGACAATCCTGGAGTATGTAAGAACATATGGATCCTTTCTGAACATATATGGAGTGATTGTGGACTGTGAGTCTGTTCTTTCCTCAAACCTTTATTTAACGTCAATGTCAGCATTCAAGCTTACTTAGATTGATTTCCATCTCTGTCTTTATATGATGTCATGTACAGGAGGTAGGGTGGATGTCATACTTCCCTACTTCATAATCTACTCAATAAAGTATAAGCAGGTATGTTGTATAAACCAAACACCTTTACATCACCAGGAATACTTAAAATACATTGTTTAGAAAATCTTCTGAGTATTCTCAGGTGAAGGTGCGCTTCCTGGAAATAAACTCTGCACCCATATGTGCGGATCCTTTCCTTGTGCGCTCGTTATTTCTCACATATCATGGACAATTCACCAAGGCAGAAGATGTATTCACCTTTGGTGTTGCACACAGTCTATGAATAAGAATGTGACCCTTGCATTGTCAATATGGCTAGAGATAGACTGTTGAAGGGTAAGAGTCAGGCCATTGGAATATCCAGATATGATGAGGCATGGGTAAAGCCGGTATGGACAGCCGTCTCCCCCCTCTCAGAGTACATGTGAATTAGGTTGGTATGCCACCCATAACTGTACCCAGCTCAGTTTAGGCTCTTGTGGGGCAGGCGGTCACCAAACCGTTCAGTTCCCCGAAGGTTCATCACCTGCATCTCTTGCATGATAACGTTGTTGAGGTCTTTGTAGAGATCAGCCTGAAGTCCTGCGATGGACCAAGACGACACAAGATCAATGCCCTCGTGGGTCACTTGGGTCGGCGATCCCTATCTAGCCAGCACTGCAAGATATAGTACAAGGGGACAGCTGAGGACTCCCACTTGTGCAGATGTTTAGTGCATGACCTTAGTATATTTTATCCCAAGCACGAAAGAATAAATATGATTCTCAAAAAACGCTATAAAATTAATGAGAAATGTGTAGTAAGAAAGCACGGAACAGACAAGTCATAAAGATGTTGATCCAGGCCAACAACACAGTGCAACTATGGAGGACGTTTACATTTGGACAAACTTTCATAAACTGAGCATTGTAAGAAACAGAGACTTCAGATCATATTCTTTCAACCAGCTAATGGGCCAATAGATCTATGAGTTACCAGCCTGGTGGGTCCGTGGACTGGGCATCAACTTTAGGGATACTATGGCATCCACTTCTAAGTCAGTCTTTACTATGCACAACAGGCATCTTTATATGTGTGTTAAGTCACGCGAGATACTGTGTTGTATTTGCTAATGATACATTTTGGCCTGGACTATAAAAATGCAGAGCTGCCCCAAAATACCTTTGGATGGAGACTGAATGAGAGAAACTCATAGAAACCAGCCAGACGAATGAGAGAAACTCAGGGAAACCAGCCAGAAGAAGGTAAACCCCAAAACATGTTTGCATACTTCTCCACCTTATGTGATGCCCTTCCCTTCTCTCTCTGATGTGTCATAGTGCCATTTCACTCCAGTTATCTGTTTTTGTTACCATTTAGGCTACATCAATATCATTCTATCCTATTTCACACCTGTTTGCCATCACTGAATGCTCCTTCTTTTATTTGTCTCTTTTTGTCTTTCTTGATTTCACTCCTTGGTGTGCTTATTTAGCTACCTTACACAGCCTTCTTGTCCGTTCCCTCACCTCTATTTTCTTTTTTCTCATTTGTGCTTTTTCTTACTCACTCCACACCTCCCTTCTTCATCTCCCCTTGTTTTTTTTTCTCTTCACTCAATTCACTCTTGTCCTTTTTTCCCTCTGCTCTCCTTCCCCTGATGCCTCCCGATAATGGGTGCTTTTAATAATGAATGCTCTCTGGGTGGAGCTTGCGGGATCAGAGTGCAGTGTCTGAGCGACTGTCCTTGAGACATCCTGCTGAGTGTCACACAATTGCAAAAACAACAAGTGATGGACTGAATGTGGATCAATGTCACACACTCCCCCAGTCAAAAGATCTGGGCCCAAATCCATCGTTTTTTTGCACTCCACACCACCCTGGGTTAGACAGGGTGGTGTGGAGTGCAAAAAAACGATGGATTTGGGCCCAGATCTTTTGACTGGGGGAGTGTGTGACATTGATCCACATTCAGTCCATCACTTGTTGTTTTTGCGAGTGTCACACAATGGCAGAGAATCGGCCTAGTTGCCTCCTTTCCCCGGTCCTGGCCGCTCATCGCGGGGACCTCCCTGCAGCCTGATGTCCCGGACACACTCTGGGATCTGCTCATTAGTACATGGGGTGCTAAATTCAACGAGTTCTCAGGATTGTGTGGAAGAAGAACCTACACTTGTCCTTGCCTCATGGGTTATTATTATTTTGAATAATTTGATGCCCCAATAAAATGTCAGTTTTTGAATATCCGTTGGCATTCGAAACTGTTTCCTATATTTGTTTAACTACAAGCCTTGCTATCTTCACTCTGGATTAAATTGTATTTTTGAGGCTCTGGGTTTTACTAACAGTTTGTTTGGGTCTCGTTCAAATAGTAGGTGCCTCTACTTTTCATAAAGCCCGCTGTAGGCTGAGATGGACTGGCGCTTTGGGCAATCTGGCTTTTCCCTGTGGGGTACCATGTGCATTGAAAGTGCTGGAAATATGGAGAAAAAAATGCTTTTATTTGCACAGTTTGAACCTATTTTTTTTTCAATCAATTTTTAGGGAGAACACATGATTTTATTTGCGCCGTTTGAACCTATTTTTTTTCTAATCAATTTTTGGTGAGAACACCTGCACATGCACACACACATACACACACAATCAGTGTCACCTAATGCCTTGAACCCCACAATTATATAGTGCTCCCTTGCTTTGCACATAGGTCACGCAATTTTAAATCTACATACATAAAACCGCACCCATGAAAACACATCCCCCATAGTCTCAAAGAAAAGACAACATTCTTCCAACCACACCCCCAAACGGTGTAGCGTTCTACACGTGGGGAGAGCTTTGACGCCCCTCATTGTGTCTGTAAGGGTTATTCAATGCTACCTTCCAATATATACTAGTAAAATATTCCCCTCCAGAGCCCTCACCCCAAAGCAGAAGCGAGATTTCTGCTCGCAGGTGAAGGTGGTGCAGGCACGCCACCTCGTGGTCAGACTGAGCAAGACCCGGCTCACTTACCCAATGTTCTCTCACAGCCCGTGGCACGGCCCGTAGTCTTTACCCCTCACAGCATCTACACTCCAAGTCAACGATAAAGCGCCGAAGAGTCGCTACATCCAAGCACTTAACAGAACACTAAGAACAGAAAGAAGAGACTCCAAAAACACGTGGGATGAAAAAAATAGGGGTTTCTGAAAGGGGCGTGGCCAGTGTAATTAAGGGCGTGGCTTAAAACACATAAGCTAAAAATCTGTGCTTAGCGATAGTGTGCCGCCTAAATTGTATTTTGCTGTTTCTGTCATTTCATCCAGATTTATGATACAACAAGTAACATCATACCTACAAGAAGTTAGGACTACTGGCTTTGTCAATGGTTGTTGGTTGCACAAGATAAATAAGCAGCAACTATGGCTCGTATATAATATTGAAAAAGCTTCCACTTAAACCCCTAGTAACACCATGAAAATGTTGCTGCTCCTGAGTTTTAATAAAAAGGGAATGTAAATCCAGAGAGAAAATGACTCATGAATTTCCCTTCCCCTACAACGCTCACCTGGCATGACTTCATGCCATAACTTCTCCACGATCTCCACGACTGAGTAGTGAGCAATGTGTGAACCTGCACATCCATGTGCCTGCTGTCACTGCAGTCCGGAAAAAAACGGACCGCCAGTGCCAGGGAACAAAACAGAGCCCAATAGAGACCAGTTTTGAGGCCCCCTTTAAAAAACTGCTGGTGCTCAGCACAGGTGAGACCCGGCCCACTTAAAGCCTTGGTCTCCGTTTCTCTCACTTTTCCTGGAAACCCATCCCAGTGCATGGCCTTATGGATGATAGGGGTGAAAGTGCATGCCAGTGCATGGTCGCATGAGAGAGAGGAGTGCCAGTGCATGCCCTCATGGAGGGGAGGGGTGCCAGTGCATGGTCGCATGAGAGAGAGGAGTGCCAGTGCATGCCAGTGCATGGTCGCATGAGAGAGAGGAGTGCCAGTGCATGGTCGCATGAGAGCGAGGGGTGCCAGTGCATGCCAGTGCCTGGCCTCATGGAGGAGAGGGGTGAAAGTACAGGCCAGTGCATGGTCGCATGAGAGAGAGGGGTGCCGGTGCATGCCAGTGCCTGGCCTCATGGAGGAGAAGGGTGAAAGTGCAGGCCAGTGCATGGCCGCATGAGAGAGAGGGGTGCCAGGGCATGCCCTCATGTAGGGGAGGGGTGCCAGTGCATGGTCGCATGAGAGAGAGGAGTGCCAGTGCATGCCAGTGCATGGCCTCATGGAGGAGAGGGGTGAAAGTGCAGGCCAGTGCATGGCCTCATGGAGGAGAGGGGTGAAAGTGCATGCCAGTGCATGGTCGCATGAGAGAGAGGAGTGCCATGCATGGTCGCATGAGAGAGAGGAGTGCCAGTGCATGGTCGCATGAGAGAGAGGGGTGCCAGTGCATGCCAGTGCCTGGCCTCATGGAGGAGAAGGGTGAAAGTGCAGGCCAGTGCATGGCCACATTGAGGGGAGGGGTACAAGATCATGGCTGCTTGGAGGAGAGGGGTGCCAGTGCACGGCTGAACGGAGAAGAGGGGTCCCAGTGTTTTTCCTCATGGAGGAGAGTGGTGCTAGTGGATGCCCTAGTGGAGAGAGGGATGCCAGTGCTTTTCCTCATGGAGGCGAGAGTAGACAGTGCATAACCTCATGGAGGAGAGGTGTGTCAGTGCATGGTTGCATGGAGAAGGGGGTGCTAGTGCATGGCCTAACGTAGGAACGGTGTGCCAGTGAATGACCTCATGGAGGAGAGGGGCGCCAGTGCATGGCCGCTTTCAAGAGAGGGGTGCAATGCATAGCCTCATGGAGGAGTAGGGTGCCAGTGCAGGGCCTCGTGGAGGAGAGGGGTGTCAGTGCATGGGTGCATGTAGGAGAGGGGTGCTAGTGCATTACCTCATGGAGGAGAAGGGTGCCATTGTATGGCCTCATTGAGGAGAATAATGCCAGTCAGTGGTTAATTTGACAAAAATATAAGTGCCTGAGCTCTGGTCAGGAGGCAGCTTCGACCAACCCATTCCTCCTGTAAGCGCTGCCTAAAACAGAACCAACTTCTAACCATGAAACGCTACAAGTGGGGAGACAATGTGGCGTAAGGGCCAGAGCTGCCGACTTCGTAGCTGGGGAGCCCGGTTTGAGTTCAAAAGTAGGCTCATCATCCTGTGATTCTGGGCAAATCACTTAATCTCCACGTGCGTACCTAAAATTAATGTGTCCTTAACTGGTGCTCAAGCACCGGTGTTGATGATTAAGTGCTCAGAACCAGAAACCACAGGCTCAAATTATGCACTGGTGCCAGTGCATGGTCGCATGGAAGAGAGGGGTGCCGGTGCATGGCTGCATGGAGAAGAGAGGTGCCTGTACATGGCCGCGTTCAAGAGAGGGGTGCCAGTGCATGTCCACATTCAAGAGAGGGGTGCCAGTGCATGGCCGCATTCAAGAGAGGGGTGCCAGTGCATGGCCGCATTCAAGAGAGGGGTGCCAGTGCTTGGCTTCATGGAGGAGAGGGGTTCCAGTGCTTGGCCTCATGGGGGAGAGGGGTGCTAGTGCATGACCACATGGAGGAGAGGGGTGCCAATGCATAACCTCATGGAGGAGAGGGGTGCCAGTGCTTGGACTCATGGAGGAGGGGGGTTCCAGTGCTTGGCCTCATGGAGGAGGGGGGTTCCAGTGCTTGGCCTCATGGGGGAAAGGGGTGCTAGTGCATGACCACATGGAGGAGAGGGGTGCCAATGCATGACCTTATGGAGGAAAGCGGTGCCAGTGTATGGCCACATAGAGGAGAGGGGTGCCAGTGAATGACTGCCTTGAGTAGAGGGTCCCAGTGTATGGCCGTGTGGAGGAAAGGGGCGCCAGTGTCTGGGAGAAAAATAATCCGATGCATTCTCTGCTAGTTCTTCCTTAGATGCAGATTCTCCCCTCTGGCAAGGTCCTTACGTTGGAAAGTGCTCCTCTAACATGAAAATGAAGACAAATGGAAGCAAATGTATGTCAGAAACTTCCTTTTTTGCAACCCACCCACCTGTAACCTTGAATGTTTACATTTTCTACACTTAGGATATAGCTTAACGGTTTCTGATCTTAAATGTAACTTCTGAATTTGTGTACTGCCGAAATGTACACTAACATTTCCTTTTCTGGGACAGAATACTGTATTTCCAGGTGCTTTCGTGCACATTAAGCAGATGCCATATTTCTCTCACCAACCTTCCATTCCTGTGTGAAAAGAGCCAGTTTCCCATAGTAGTTGGCATCAACCGCAATGCCCACAGACAACTTTGGGCCAAAAGGCTGAGGTAAAGGGGCCTTCCACAATTTCTTCCTCAACGGCATGAAATACTAAGGGCTTTATTTACTAGCCCCTTGGGCCACTGCGGCAATACTTTTAATATGTGAAAATGTGATGTTCCAGCGGCGCAAGTGGCTTGTAAATAAGCCCCATAGTTAATTCCTGCCTCCAGAAAAAGGTTGCTTTCTTCCTTAACAATCTAGTCAAAGGTTCAGCAATAGTAGAAACATTTTCAGCTCACTTAGTGTAGAGCTTACACAACCTGAGAAACCATAATTGTTCTCTACTGGAAAAGGTGCATCATAGAAACCTTTCAACAGTTCTTGTTTCACCTTGATTCCATCACCGGCAATTGCATGCCGATGATATTCCACCAGTACCTTATAAAATTCACGCCTGTCTCTGCACAACTTCAATCCATTATCTTTTAAAATAGTTCAGACTTTTTCTAGTCTATCATGAGGTTCTTACCAATCCTTGCCACAGATTAACAGTAACAGCGCCTCGAGACCCTCACAGGTGAGTAGCGCGCTTCATAAACCCCTGATTGAGTGATTGATTGATTGACCTTGGCATGTAAGAACACTGTCCCATCCCTTCATCAGATTGCGCACAATGTGCAGAAATACTGCTGCATTGATTGCCAATCTGAATGACTTCTAAACTGAAAAACGCCATGCGGAGTAACAAGATGTCAGATGCTTAGAATCATTAACTAGCACAATTAACTGATACATAGACTTTGAATTCAACTTCGTAATCAATTTTTACAAGCAGGTGACAATCCATATTGATTGCCCAATTAAGACTGCACAGATCAATACAGAGACAAAGTTCTTTGTTCTTTTTATGTGCCACCACTTAAGGAGACAATGTCATAGTCTTATGCATCCTTTAGTTGTATTATAATTCACTTATGTGGAGGACTTTAGACAATGTATTCGAATTTGGGGAACTGGGTTCGAGTCTCAGCAACAACGCTGAACATCCTGTGATTCTGGGCAAATCACTTAATCTCCCCTTGCCTTACAAAAAATGTAGTTAGCACTATGTATAACGCAGTAAAATAAAATAAACAACTCTGTAGACTCATTTATACCATTCCTGCACATACTCCCTACCAACACAAACAATTGCTTCCAAATACTTAACAGACCCCCTTGTAGCTTATGTTTCACAGGAACAACATTGTCCATCATTTTGATTTGATGTTTAAACCCGTTAACTTCCCCTATCCCCTCAGCAAATACTTGTTTGTTTTTCTCCAATAATTTTTCTGCACATACCTCTGATGCTCATTTGGGTTCCACTAACAGCACATTCTCCACACTCATGCACAATTCTTTCGTTGTAGTGACTTGTACAGGCTTACTGTGTCTCATCATTTTTTTCATCAAACATATGTTGCGCATTGACGCTCCATTTCCACTCGCACAGCCAAAATGATTTTTTCCAACACTCTTTGTTTTCTTAATTTTTGTTTATTCCATGTAGTCATTATTTTGAACATTTTTTTATCTGTTTTGGTTTCACGATAAAACTGGATATCACAATTTTTTCAAATGCTGCAATTATGCCCATTCGGGCCTTTTACTGCCCTTCCTCAGGGGAAATTACAGAATAATTCAGCGTTCAGGCAAACAGTCAAATACACAAACACCCACGTACCAAGAGCACCTTACCTGGCAAGCAAACTGAGCAGACGCAGGCAAGAGTACAAAAGCATTCCACTACATTTAAAGCTGTTATGTGGTCTGGTTTTGTGGCTCAATGTGGGACGTTTTTGTAGCTGTGTCTGAGCGTGTGTTGTGAATATCTACATATAATAACTAGACGGCTGAAACAGGCAGCACTGTTCTGATGACGAATAGTTGCATTTGGCACACAGAGCAGCGTGGGTGTCTTACGTGGCATGCACGAAGCTGCAAGGTGTCGTATCAGGTGTGCTGAGCCAGGTGCTGCTGTTCTACTTTGAAATAAATCAAATGCTGCCTGACCCATGATGGATGCTCCACAAATATAACTGTCCAACTGTATCCTGCCCCAAGTTGTGCAAGTGCTGAATGCACCGACTGGATCACTGACAGAATTTCGACCTCAGAAATATCGACCTACAAGAATATCGAGTCAACAATATCGAGGGCAAAAATATCGACATCCTATCTACAACATGGTAAGTACAAAAATATCGAAAAAATAATATCGATGTAAAAAATATCGATGTTAAACATATCAATTTTTTTTTAATATATATAAATGTAAAAGTAAGTATATAACACTAATAAATAAAATATACATATTTAAAAGTATCTAATAATGTTTAAAATTAATAAATAATACATATATATTAATAATACATTAATTAAATATATACAGTAAAGATATAATATATATGTACTGAACAATAAGTATTAATAATTAATTTACTAATTTATAAATTAATGAAATATATTCTAATTTACTAATACATTTACAAACATAGAACAATAACATAAATAAAATGTAAGTAATATAAAAAATAAAATAAACATGTGATATTTTAACAATTAATTATATAAAACGTTGGATAGCGTAAGGGTAAAAATTACTATTCCTACTCTAGAGAGTGGAACAGTAGGGAAAGCGTTTGATAGCGTAGGGATAAAATTACTATTCCCACTCCAGAGAGTGCAACAGTCGAGAAAACTGACCCAGAACCCAAAAAACACCCCTTTACCCACGAACTGAAAACTGACCCTGAACCCTAAAAATACCCCTTTACCCAAAAACTGAAAACTGACCCTGAACCCTAAAAATACCCCTTTACCCAACAACTGAAAACTGACCCTGAACCCTAAAAATACCCCTTTACCCAAAAACTGAAAACTGACCCTGAACCCTAAAAATACCCCTTTACCCAAGAACTGAAAACTGACCCTGAACCCTAAAAATACCCCTTTACCCAAGAACTGAAAACTGACCCTGAACCCTAAAAATACCCCTTTACCCATGAACTGAAAACTGACCCTGAACCCTAAAAATACCCCTTTACCCATGAACTGAAAACTGACCCTGAACCCTAAAAATACACCTTTTTATTTTTTTTTAAATTTTTTTATTTTTTTTTTTAATCCTCATATTGCGAAAATTCTATGTATATGGAAAGTTTGGTTTCTACCTCTGGAAATATTTTTCCGTACCGTCACCGCCCGTTTCTCACTTGCCATATGATGTTCCTTCTCCTTGTTTTCTCAGAGGAGACCCCTTTGCCATTACATATCCACAAGTCTGTAGGCGAGGGAAGAGGGAGCTAGCCACCTTGGCTACTCTTATGAGTATCATACTCATAATCCAGACTGTGTATTCGCTTAATCATAGGACAGAATGTTATATCTTTTTTTTTAAGGATTTACGTATTTTTCCATAATTTCCCAATAATTAAACCTTTTACTCCTATGCCCCCTTCTATCCAGTTTGTTTGTTTTGATAACAGAATTCATCCATTCCCCATGTGAGGGGGCTGTTGGAACAATCCACTTAATGCATATTTCTCTTCTTGCTATTACCATTAATACAAAAAGTAGCTTTCTTTCCATTACTGTCAGACCTATTTGATCTGTTGTGTTACCAATCCCAAAAAGAATAAGAAATTCACTTACTTTTAGATGTTTTCTGAATATCAGATTTAGCGTCTTACCAACTGCTTCCCAGAATGTTCTTATTGTTGGGCATCTCCAGAACATGTGGATGTCATCTGCCCTTTCCTCCCCGCACTTCGGGCATTTCTTAATTCCTGCATTTTTTAAATTTTGAGAGTCTTTTCGGGGTCCAATAAGCTCTATGCAGGGTGTACAAGTGATTTCTTTTCAGTCTTACAGATTTTAGTGTTGACCAGCATTTCTCTACTGACTCTTCCCATAGGGTCTCTAAATCATCCGTTTCCAAATCTTTTCCCCACGTTTGTTCTGCTATTTGGTAGCTTTCTTCTTCTTCTGTTAAAAATGTCCAGTACCATTTTGCTACCTCCTTTTATATGGGTAAGGTTTTTGTCATTTCTTTTTCCAGATTTTTGCTGTCTTTATCCTGTGCTGGTATTGTTCTTGCCCAACTGTTCAACTGATAATATTTAAATTTGGATATTGACCCATTAGTAATTTTATTTATTTCTTCCCAAGAGATCAATGTTGAGCCATTTAGTAGTTGACCCCAATAGTTGATGTTGTTTTGTCTTAGTGGATTTGCCATTACGTCTTTCAGACAGATCGGGGTTCCTGGAGAATTCCATATTGGTGCCAGTGCACTATAGTAGGGAATTTTTAGAGTCAGTCTAATTTGTGACCAGAGTTTTAGTGCTTCTTTAAGGACCTTTAGTTTAACTTTTTTAAAGTATTTTTGATGTCCGAATTTGTACAAATAATGATCCTCTGCTTCTGTAATTATTTGCAAATATTCAGGATAGTATTGGTGTATCCCCAGAAGATTCCTTATGTTTTTAAATTGGAATGCTTTGCAATATTCCATTAGGTCCGGACTTGCAATACCTCCTTTCTCTTTTTTTCTCCTTAGCTTCCTCCATGATATTCTGGTTCCCTTAGATGCCCATATAAAACTTGATAGTTCTCCCTGTAATTTTCTGAGTTCAGTTTTTTTGAATTGCAGTGGAATGTTATTAAACAAAAAGGTAAATTTTGGGAGGATGTTCATTTTTATAATGTTTGACTTCCCTATAAAACTTAAGGGCAGACTAGACCATACTTTAAGTAGTTTCCTTACGTCTCGGGCTACTCTGTTTAGATTGTTTTGTGCTATTTTGTCTATGTTTTGATTTATCAAAATGCCCAAGTATCTTATCTCTTTTTTTATGTTGGGGCTATGAAAATTGGTATTCCATGTCATTACTTCTGTTTTAGTATGGTTTACCAAATAACCAGAAACTTTACCAAAATCAGACATGATTTTTTCTATAGCTGGTTTAGATTTCTCGTATTCCTCTGTAAATAGTATGAGATCGTCTGCATATAATGCTAATTTTTTCTCCCAACCCTGATATTTAAAGGGGATTATATCATTACAGTTTCTAATTTTATTGGCTAGGGGTTCTATATACAGGTTAAAAAGTAAAGGGGAAAGGGGACACCCCTGTCTCGTACCTCTAGCAATTTTTATGTTATTTGTGAGATTTCCATTTACCAAAATTCTGGATCTAGGGTTTTTATATATTTCACCTATCACATGAAGAAAGGGTTCCCCTAGATTGTTATTAGCCATTATACTATTTAGGAAAGCCCAATTCACTCTATCGAATGCTTTAGCAGCCTCGACCGTTAGTATTGTTAGAGGAGTGTTATTGGATACAGCTAGATCTATGGTGCTTATGAGTTCATGTGACAATTCATGTAGTTGTCTTCCCTTTGTAAACCCTTTCTGATCTGTATGTATGAGTTGAGGTATGATCTTTCCTAATCTTGTTGACATGATTTTAGTGAAAATTTTATAATCTGCATTGAGCAGAGATATCGGTCGATATGATTCGCATTTTTTAGGGTCTTTTCCTGGCTTTAGTAGTATTGTTATTATTGCATCGTTCCATGTATCTGGCAATGTTTCCTTCTGTGTTAGTATTAAATTTGTTAATTCTGTTAATTGTGGAGCTAGTGTGTCTGTTAACATCTGATATAATTCATTTGGCAGTGCATCAGGTCCCGCTGCTTTCCCTTTTTTCAGTGATTTTATTATCTCTTTAACCTCATTAGGTGTAATTTCCTTATTCAGCTCCCTTTTCTCCTCCTCTGATAATTTCAATATGGGCAAGTCTTGTAAGTATTTTTCTATTTGATCTTTAGATGGATTTATATCTTCCGTGTACAACTCTGAGAAGAAAGTCTCAAACTCTTTTCTGATTTCATCCTCCTTCGTAGTTTGTCCTGTTTGATCCTGTTTACTTATGATGTTTATTTTGTTTCTTATACAGTCTGTCTTTAATTTCCATGCAAGCCATTTCCCGCATCCTTCTCCGAATTCATGCTTAGCCAACTTGCTTGCTTCCCATTTTGCTTTCATTCTGTCGTCAAGAATATCATTTAAACATTCTTTTTGTTTCTGTCTCTCTTTCTGCAGATTCTCCTTCCTTGTCAAATCCATTTCTGTGTGTATTTGTGTGTCTAAGATGTTGATACCTCTCTCTATATCCAGTAATTCTTGTTTGAATTTCTTATTTCTGTACGCTCCCAAACTAAGTAATTTACCCCTAATTACTGCCTTATACGTGTCCCAAGCTATTTGTTTGGAAGTTCCTGTTTTATTATTCTCAAAAAAGATTTCAGTTTCTTCTTTAAGGGATTGTACTATTTCTTGTTCGGAGAACATAGCTCTTTCCACTGTAAATCTTTTTTGTGTATATATTGTTTTAATTTTTAGTGTTAATTGTATGGCTGAGTGATCTGATAAATGAGCTGGAATGTGTATAAGATTTGATGTGTTTGTTAGTAGATTCCTGTCTACTAGAAAAAAGTCTATTCTAGACCTGTGTCCTAGCCTTTTATTATAAAATGTAAACGGTTGGCTTTTGTCTCCTTTTTCTTTCCATACATCGATTAGGTCTAGATCCCTCTTATATATGCTTAACCACTCTCTCATTTTCGGTAAATTAGATGAGTTAACATTCTTCCCTGGGGGAGACCTATCATTTTTAAGGTCTGGAATAAGATTAAAGTCTCCTCCTAGAATTACCGGGGTATCGGCAGTTAGAAGTTGTGTATACAAATTCTGTAGGGGCTCTGGATCATCAAGATTGGGGCCATAATATCCTGCTATTGTATATGCAGTATTTCCTAGTTTTATTTTTGCTACTACCCATCTTCCTTTCTTATCAACTTGTGACGATTCAATATTTGCCTTTAGGGATTTTTTTAGAATGATAATTACCCCTTTAATATTGCAACTTTGATTTGTACATATATATGCGTCTACCCATCCTCTGTTTTTCATTTCCTGGTCCCATTCTTCTTTCAGTAAATGTGTTTCTTGAAGTATGATGATTTCACATTCAGATATTCTTAGATATTCCAAGATTTTATTTCTTCTACTTTTTGTTCTCATACCATTAACATTCCAACATAATATTTTTATGGTTCTACTAGTCTCCCCCATTTTCTTTGGTCATCATTTTTTTCCGGTAGGTTTTCCAATACGTTTCGGTAGCACTCGACTTTAATGTTACACTTTTCTTTTTCCATTTCTTTTCCAATATCAAGGATTTATTTTTTAGTTTTTTTTCCCTATTTTGCTCCCCACCCTTTTTTTGATTTTTGTTTTTTGTGCTTTTTGGTTTTAGTGATTTGTTTTTACCCTCCCCGGGGAAGCCTCCTTCTTCTTTTTTCTTAGGGGCTTTCATTTACCCCCTTTCCGCTCCTCTTCTTGGACCTGGGAAATATACTCGGAAGTCTTACGTTTTTTTTAGGTGTTTTATTTTTTGTCTATTATCTTTGACATTTGTTTTCATTATATTCTATTTGCGGATAAAAGCGTTTTTTCTTTTAAATTGTGGAATTTTCCATTTGGACAGTGTCTTTCATTAGACAAATCAGATTTTTCCCCTCTTCTGGATCTTTAATGTTCCTCATTTTATTTCTCCACATGATTCTTAAGGAGGGAGGAAACTTCATTTGTACCGTGGCCCCTAAAGATTGTAACTCTGGCATAAGTTTTCCTAGCTCCCATTGTCTGTCTTGAGACGCTTTGGACATGTCTGATCTAATTCGAAATGACCATGAGTCTTTTTTGAAGGTTCCCTCTTTCAGAGCTTCGCCCAAAATTCTCTCCTTTAAGGTATACGTTTTGAAATTTATAAGAATTTTTCTCGGGTTTTTTCTTTCTTTGGGCTTTCCATAAGGGTCTCTATGAACTCTTTGTATGTCTTCATTTAAGGATTCTGCTTCACACCATGGGAAATGTTCCACAAGTAGTTCCACAATAAATTTCTTAATATCACTACCCTCTTTATTTTCTGGTACATTCAAAACTCTTATGTTATTTTTTCTAGCTTGGTTTTCCAGAGATTCCATTTTTTCATTTATGGATTTCCCCTCTTGTCTCAGTGTGTAGATTTCCTTTCTGTTGCTTTCCACTCTATTGTTCAATTTAGCCACTTCTCCTTCTATGGCTGCTACTCTCTCCCCCAGTGCGTTTAGTTTACAGTCCAATTTTTCACATACTTCTTGAATTTTGTCTTGTTTCGCCTCAGATATGGCGAATTTGTCCCTCATTTCATTCCATATTTTCTCAAGTATATCATTAGTTTGCCTCCTAGAACTTTTAGGGCTCATCAGACCTTCCTTCTCGGTTACTTGTTCCCCTGCTACCTCATTATTATCAGGCGACGTGTCTTCTAAATCTCCCTCTTCTTGAGTAGTGACTGAGGTAACCTTAGTTGTTGATACACCTCCTTCAGCCATTTCTTGCTGCTCTTGCTGTTCTGTTTGAGGTATAGTTGTATCCAGTTTTTTTCCTTCTCTTCCAGCTTTAGTTACCGAGTTTAAAGAAAGTTTTGAGTTCGGAGTTTTGCTTTGTGAATTTAGGAGAGACTCCTTTTGTGAGACGCGATTTTCCTCCCCCTCTTCCTCCTGTGATAAACTTTTTCCTTTCAATTTATCCACTGCTGGTGCCAATGTATTTATATCCTCAGCCTCTTTTATCTTTTGTACCTGGACTTTAAAAAAAGTTCTCAAGGAAGGAGTAATTTTTATTTTTTGATTTGTATCAGCTTTATCTCCGGGTAAAAATACACCTTTACCCAAAAACTGAAAACTGACCCTGAACCCTAAAAATACCCCTTTACCCAAAAACTGAAAACTGACCCTGAACCCTAAAAATACCCCTTTACCCAAAAACTGAAAACTGACCCTAAACACTCAAAATACCCCTTTACCCAAGAACTGAAAACTGACCCTGAACCCTAAAAAAAACCTTTACCCAAAAACCCAAAACTGACCCTGTACACTAAAAATACCCCTTTACCCAAAAACCCAAAAATGACCCTGAACCCTAAAAATACTCCTTAACCCAAAGTTAAATAATATTATTTAATTAGCAATTAACAATTAATTAACAATAACAATAAAGTAAATATATTAGCACATAAGCTGTAATTAATATAATTTAATAATTAATATCATTTTTCCCCAATTAATTAATTAACAGTAACTAAAAATTATATATAAATAAATTACTCTAATTAATGTAATTAACTAATTAATATTATTTAATTACCAATTAATTACTAATTTAAAATATGTACAAAATTATATTAATTAATTAACTAATTAATATTAATTATTTGCCAATTAATTAGTTATAAATATTTAAAAAGATATATTAATTAATTAATTATTATTAAATTACTCCCCACCCTATTTCCCTATAAACCCACATCCCGCTACAGAAAATATATATCAATTAATCAATTAATTATTTCCCAATTAATCAATATTAATTAGCAAATAATTATAATTAATTAATTAATCCTACTAATTATTAATCAACTTACCATAATTAAATTACTTCCCACCCTATTCCCCTATAAACCCACAACCCGCTCCGGTACTAAAACATCAAATTTCCTTATAAATTTATATACTATTATAGAAAATGTATACACATATAATAGTAATTATTTTAAATACTTTAATTAAACATATAACACATACATAATAAACAACTATAAAATAATACAAATATCGATATTAGTGTCATCGAAATTATTAACATCGATATATATGCTATCGATATTACTAACTTCGATATTACTTACATCGATATTAAGTATTTCGATATTACTTACCTTGGGTCGATATTCTGTCCTACGATATTCTTGCCTGCGATATTATGCTCCTTCGATATTTCAGACTCGATATTATGGTAGGTCGATATTTCCAACTCGATATTTTGACTGTCTACCGCACCGACTAAGCCCATTGCCATAGCATAGCTCATCTGAAGCTCCACCAGGAGCTAATTGGCTGGATGTGGATGGGTGGGCCTTAGGGGCAAGCAGGCTGTAATCACTTGCCTGTGCCTGGTGAACTCTGCAGATGTTCACGAAGAGAGGTGCTAACTGCCGGGCTGGTGCCTAAAACCAGTTGTCATCTCATTCTACAGACTCTTCCCGAAGCGTTCTCACCCTTCTATAAGCATATGTGCTGATGGTGTCCCTCACTTCATGTGTCGCTCCAAGAGATGTTCCATTATTATCCAGGACTTATTCCATTTTCAATCTTCTGTGTATGGAGCCATGGCAATCTGAGGCTATTGTACAAGAGCAGTCAACGATGTCTTCAAAATGTGGAAGGCTGTTATGGAGCGCCTGGTGGCTGATGGTGTTGAAATACGGGCGAGAGGTCTAATAAAGTCAAGGTGCAGAGCATTGGTTGGCCCCGGGTATTGCGTAGCTATTCTGTGATATTTACCACTGTTGACCCAGTGCAGCCGAGGGGTTCCTGGTATTAATGAGTTCTTCCTTGGCATTTTCCAATGTTGATCCTTTGAAGCTGAGGGGTCTGACACCCACCTGAAAGTCACTTAGAAGGCTGCTGTATTCCAGGTTAAAGAAGTTGATGGAGGGCTGATGATCGTATGCCTCTGAAGTGCACCACACGTTTGAGATAGGTCAATGATTTAAAGATTGCCTAGGTCTGATGAGCTTTGCTTTAAAATAAGGGTGTTGGTGGCTTTTTAGAGGTCTTGATCTCCTGAAGAGGGAAGTAGTAAAAGGTAACAGTGCTGTGAGATCAAGGCTAACTATTTTTGCACAACAAACATCCCATAATGGGAAATATTTTTTGGAGACATTCAGATGTTCCACATAACCTTAATCAGTTACTGGGTAGAAGGCACAAAAAGGGGTACAGCAGGTAAGTACTGAGGGTCGCCAGGCCAAGGGGAGGTGAAAAAATACTTTCGCTTATATCAACGATTTTGTTGGTGAAGTTGTTAAGGAGGTTGTCACACCGTTAATTTGATGGTACCAGCAAGCTTATCATAAAACTATGAAGCAGCATTTTCATAAAGTTATGAAAATGGTATTCTGTTGAAATATCTGCCTCAGTATCCTGGGCATGGACGTATTCGTGTTTTTTAGCACTGACACAAGCAGATTTGAAGCCCTTAGAGTGCACTCTGTGAATGGCACAATAATACAGTAGCTTTAATGTATTATTAATATCTTTACAATTGGAAAAGGTTAGTTGTGAAACCATTGACTGGCCTTCGTTGCTTGGGCACGAGAATCTGATGGACAACAATTATTTAAACGCACTAGAATGTCCGCAGCTGCCTCCGGGAGCCATTGTGTGAAATCAGAAGGTTAGATTTAAAGTTTTCCTGTATCACAGTGTTCTAGGGCAGTAGAACGATTTGTTTTCTTTTGAAAGAACATGCTTTAATTAAAGAAGTTAATTAAACTATGGCCTGACGAGGATAACTACTGAGAGCCTATATTGAGCAGTTTATTAATAATGGAAAATAGGTCACTGTAAAGTCCTTGTGAGTTGGGTCAAGGCAAGCTGTGGGATGCCAAGAGCGTCCATTTCTTCAATGATGTTTATTACTGTACGAGTTGAAGAATCATCTATCCAGATATTAATTATTGGGCACACGTCTGCAATGGCATACCTCATTGGTAACGAAACGAGCAGTGGCATAGCAAGGGCGCCATGGGTCCCAGTAAAAGAAAGTAATTCATCGCCAAATGCCAATGATTATTAGACAACCTATTAATCTAAAACCTTATCTCAATACATGTCTTTGCATCTCCCCATCTTTTGTGTCCTTGTCCCTCTTTCCCTGGTCTGTCCCCATCTTCCAGATTCTTCCTCTGCCTCTCTTTCCCATCATCGTCTGTCTCCACCTTCTGCTTTAATCCTATTCAGTAAGGCAAAGTTGCTCTCTATCTACAGATATGTGTCGGGAAAAGGGAGGGAAGAAAATGTAGTCACCAATAGTAGTCATTCTACATGCATTGTTCATGAAAAACAAAACTGGTAGCTTTGTCTAAGCGAAGGGCTGTGCTGGCACCAGTCATCAACCTGGTAATTTGACCCTCCTCTGATGATCTTCCTCTGTCAAGCTGCTTTACTGTTCCCATGTTCAAGCCTCAGCACATCTGGAGAACTTGAGGGCTTCTTGCAGTGGGGAGCTTGTCAGCCAAACACCCCAATAAGGTGCCAATCAAAAAATGAGGAAGGAGCACATTAACTGGCATAACAACACACAATTAGCACAGATGCTTCTTGGTGCAATGCATAGCGCTCACTTCCTTTGAAAGTCTTTAGCATTCACCTTTGTTAGTGCAGCCACTGATGTGTATCTCTAGATAAGCGTTTCAAGACTGAACTGAAGTGAGTGTTGAATTGTTGATGTGTAGCTCTAGATTCGTGTTTCAGGATTGAACTGAAGTGAGTGTTGAATTATTGATGTGTAGCTCTAGATTCGTGTTTCAGGATTGAACTGAAGTGAGTGTTGAATTATTGATGTGTAGCTCTAGATTCGTGTTTCAGGATTGAACTGAAGTGAGTGTTGAATTATTGATGTGTAGCTCTAGATTCGTGTTTCAGGATTGAACTGAAGTGAGTGTTGAATTGTTGATGTGTAGCTCTAGATTCGTGTTTCAGGATTGAACTGAAGTGAGTGTTGAATTATTGATGTGCAGCTCTAGATTCGTGTTTCAGGATTGAACTGAAGTGAGTGTTGAATTGTTGGGCTGCTGAGCTCATGGGTGCGTTTGCGCTCCTGTGGTGGTACAGAAACATGAGGAGCCTGTGAGCAGCATTGCCCGCACCCATAAATTTCACTTTTTACTCTCTACTGAAGAAAGTAATCCTGGAAATACACAGCACTGGCTGCACCAACAATGGCAAACCCTAAAGACTTTCAACTGAAGTGAGGATTATCAATCACTGCATTTATCACAATGCATCTGGGCTACCTTTGTGCTAGTATACCAGGCAGTGTGCTCCCTCCTCCTTTTGTGACTGCCACCTTGTTGAGTTGTTGGTCTGTGAGCTCTGGGATGCACTTGCACTCCGGGTGTGCTACAGAAACTCGAGAAAACTGTGAGCAGCATTACCAGCTACCCCACATTTCTCATTACTCTCTACTAAAGAAGGACAGCAATTCTGAAACATGTGTCTAGAGACACATAGCATTGTCAGCACCAGCAATGGTCAACAATAAAACCTTTCAAGTGAAGTGATTGCTTCCATGCACTGCATTTGCCACAATGCAACTAACCTAACTGTGTGCTGGTATGTCAGGCAATGTGGTCCCTGCTTTTGTGATTGGCTCATTGACGAGCTATAGGATGCACCTGTGCTCTGGGAGTGGTACCGAAACATGAGAATATTGTGTGCAACACTGCCAGGACCCCCAAATTTCACTTGTCACTTGTCACTTTCTATTGAAGAAGGACAACAATTCTGAAACACATGTCTAGACATACACATGTCTAGACATACACAGCACTGCAACAGCAATGGTGAACGGTGGAGAAGTGTGGCTCAGGGGTTAGAGGCGGCAGACCCGGAATCTGAGATCGGCCCTGGACCAGGGTTCAATTCCCCGCCTCGGCGGGTCTTGGGCTGAAAAATTCCACGGACTCGATAATTCTTGCTCCGGTGCCTTCTCAACTCACGGGTTCACACTCTGTGACTCTGGGCAATAGCTTGCTTAATCTGCACAACGGCCCCTCGCGGCGGGATGCCTGGCTTTCACCTTGTGGATACCCTGCCGGGGTTATCTCACAGGGGAATACCAGGACGGGTTCCCTAAGCAAGCGCCGGGAAACCCACTGCGGGTAGCTGTGCGCTATACAAGCTCAAATACATTTGCATTTTAAAGACTTTCAGCTGAAGTGCGTGCTCTCAGGCACATTTACCATGTCGTGGGGCTGAGCGTTGCATTCACACAGTGTTATGTTGACATTATCTTATTAGGAGTTTAAACAGCATTTTTCCTTTCTGCTGCCTTTGCACACGGCACACACTTTATTAAATGTTTAGAGTTTATTAGTAGCCTTGCTTGGTAAGCTTAGTCTGAACAGTGAGTGCAGAGGCCTTCAAGGTTATTTCAACACAGTGGTTGTTGTTCGGACTGATCAGCGCACGTTCTAGACATAACATATATGCAGCTGTGGCCACCTCTGAGATTGGCGCGTTTTTATTTAATGCACTGCATAGGCATGATCACACACTTGGAGAACATTCGTATGCTGAGAGCTTGTGCAGAATTTGATGTGATCCATTTCTGCTAATACCAGAGGTATGGGGCCGCCTATGTAATCCCAAGAGACCTTCTGTAATTATAAAATAACCTACTAGCAAGGGAGGGTATATTTTAAACCTGTTTTCATTTAGCATTATAACATGCTTTCTCCCTTTGTATTGTATGGAATAGTAACTATGCTGACAATCTTGTTTCTAATAATATGTCTGCTTGTATTAGCTAAGATGCTGCGCATGAGAACACGGCGTTAGAAATAAATGTTTCAAACTTGCACATGTCTCCTTTTACTCCCTGTTTTGTACTGGTATGAGAGTATAATGAAATAGTGTTCATGTTTTCCACATTTCCTGAGGTAACCTAAGTCACATGTTCTGGGTTGTCTAATCATTGGTATTTTGGAAGAGCCAATGAGACACTGATGCTAGTCTGGTAGTGGATTTTGGGTACTAAGGTGAGTTTTGGCACACCCTAATTCACTGACGTCCCAAGTCTCTGTGCACAGTTCTGTGTAGGAGCAGAATCCCTGCAAAATGGCGCCCAACCGATGGTGTTCTTATTTCGTGACGCTTGAGTAGTACTTCTATCAGTCCTTAACCCCTTCGCTATTGTTTCCGGTTAACAGTGGTGTCGGATAAACCTACCTATAGTTACATAGGTCTTTTCAAGCTTGAATCTTTTAAAACAGTTTCCTTTTTAATTACTACCCAGTTGTGCTACATTGTACCTCTAATTCTTTGTGTCACTATGTCTAATGCTGACATACCGTAGCATAGTTGCATTGCGGTCAGCAATCATTTGCAGGCTTATAACGTTGGTTTGGAGGGCATGGCAGTTATTTTAGTGGTGAGTGCTGAGGTTGCTTTCCAGTTTGAGATTTTCTACTCATGGGTGACGTTTCCTCCAGTGGATGCGGCTACGCAGGTGTTTCACACTTACACTCACACAGCCGTGCCCTTGGCATATGTTCCTTATAGGACACAGGAGATTCAGATTTCTGCATGGCAGCACCGTGTTTGGTTTGATGGCGCCCTTTCCCACAGTGTAACGGCGATTAGATCGGGTCCTTTTGTCCATTCCAGGTGCTTCTTGGCCGGTTTTGGCTGGATTCACTCCGAATCCTCGTGCGGGGAAAGTTACCGTTGCGGAATTGCGGCCCCTACATAACTCTGCAATCAGTGTTATCAGGGCCCTAGTTCAATATATCACCTGCAATTTCCAGGGCGGGGTCCCTGATGTTACGGCGTTTCCAGCTGGACCGACCGGAATGAAGCTTAGTCCTGTCATGGTTAATGCAGTTATGGGCAAGCGCCCCAAGATAAGGATGATATGCCTTTTTGGCTTGCCGAGAAATATGACCAGCTGGAGGCAGTTTTGCCTAATTCGACTCCCGTAGAAAAACACAGGATTCTTACAGTTAGTTTACCCAAGGACTTGGTACCAGAAGCCGGTGACTGTGAGTCATGGGGCAGAATTTTTGCGGCAGTGTACACGAGGTGCTTTGGCACTCCGTTAATGGCTGTCCTTCCGACGGTCATTAAGCGTGTTCAGGATGAACACAGACTGGAGGCTTCGGTCGAATTGGGAATGAGACTCGTAGGCTCATTTGTCGTGGTTTCCGATCTTTCTAATATAAAGGGAGATCCGGTGAACTTTCAAGTGGCTAATGCATTGCGCGATGTCCCCGACGCCGACAAACCCCGACAGTTACAGAGAATTATTACGGCGGCTTATAAAACTATTGGCCGCAATAGTTTAGGTGTCAAGCACTTTTCTGTTAAAGATAAAAAACAACCTCAGGGTTCGAAGTCTGAAACAGACGTTCAACCCAGAAACTCCAAAGCAAATTGGAACAGAAATAAAAAGCAGGGGAAACAACAACAGAAACAGGAGTCCCGTCCCGCGTCACCCGTGCCTGCGTCTACTGAGCGCGTTTATGATTTGCGCGACCGTACTACGATTAAGTCACCTGATCGATTTCAGGTTCCTGATAAACGCTCTCCTCGTTCTTTACAGCACACATCGGCCTCTTCGTCCGGTGGTGGAGACGGCGGCAGAGGTCGTGGTGGCTAGCAGAGTCGTGACCAGCCCCGCCCGAAAGACGGAAAAGGCAAGCAGGACGATTCCTCACAGAGGAGACTCCAGTTTCAGAAAAAGAAAGTTGCCACTTTAACAGCGAGATATGCCACAGATAGTGAGAACGCAGCTTCGGAATCTGACATGGGCGCTGACGTTGTTGGACAGCGCGGCGGAGATTACCATAGTACGAGAAGCCCTGCGTCCACTACTGAAGGTGACAGCAACTGACCAATTTGTTTTTGTTGAGACAGCTGATACTAGAGTAGCTCCCCCTGATAGGCTTTTTGAAATTGACCTTTTAATTGAAGGTGACATACAACGTACCATAAAAGGGGTATTTTGGGAAAATCTTACAACTACCTATGACATTTTGTTAGTGGAGGCTGACTGGCCCCCACCTTTTGTTCTCGCAGCTCCGAGAGGGGAGGAGGTAATCCTCCCTAGTTTCACGCACACAGTGTCTAAGGTGCATGCGCTGAATTTTGCAGAAGAGTGGGCTAAGGCCCTTGCGCCGGCGTTGTACCGTACTCACTGTGGTTGGGATAAATTCTCCCCCCACCACAAGATTCCCTTACGGTCTATGCCACAGCCTCAACCTCAATGTCCTATGCGGCGTGAAGCGAAAGCTTCCATTGTGGAAATCCTTGAACAATTGGAATATCAAGGAGTGATTGAAACTTGTGTGTCACCGATGAATAACCCACTTTTTACTGTGACCAAACCTGATGGTTCGTACGGTTTGGTATTGGATTACCGGCATTTAAACTCGCATTGCAGTACCTGTGCAATACAGAACACCCAGGGCTCTGCTTTAGTCGATGGTCTTGTGCGTAGAAGGTTTAAAACCACACTTGGCATATCCAATGTTTTTTTTGCCCACAATTTGTCTGGTCTCAGTTCACAATGGACCAGTTTTACCAGTGGTGGCAAACAACGCCAATTTAAACGCCTGGCCATAGGCTATAAGAATAGTCCAGGTGTGTTTGCTGCCCGCATTGTCTCTCTTTTGGAGAGAGTCAACCCAAATGCGTGTTCGTATGTGGATGATATTTATCTCACGGACGACGAAATTTGGGCGCATCTGTGCCGCGTTGACAGCATAATTTGTAATTTTGCGAACTTCGGTTACAAATTCAACTTTGCAAAGTCTCACATTGCAGAGGACACAGTGTTGTTCCTGGGCTATGCGCTCAATAATGAAGGTCGAGGATTGGCTCCTCACTTCTTGGAGAAATGCGCCCAACTGCGCGCTTCGACAGCTCTGAAAAAATTACAATCTTTGCTGTGATTTTTTTAATTTCGGGCGTACTTACATTCCCAAATATGCCCAGCGTATCAAGCCGTTGTATGCCTTGATACAACCTACTTTTACCAAATCGTGCTGGCTGCCTGAACCTTCAGCCATTTTGCAATCTTTGGAGGCTGATCTTCTAGAATCTAAATTCTTACTGACTCGTGATAGCCACACCAACCTGGTGATAAGAATCATCCCTGGGGCTGTGGGGTTCACATACCTTACTTTTAACGAAGGTGACACAGTACCTATCGCTTACAAGTCACACTTTTACACTTCGGCGGAAATGCGGTTTTCCACTATGGAAAAAGTTTTGACAGCAGTGCAAATGGCGATTCTGAAGGAACGTGCACTGTCGCAGGGTAAACACATGTTGGTTGTTAACCAGTATCCTGCTCTAGAGGCAGTGACGAAAGCCAGTGTACCTAATTCTAAAGCTTTGTACCCACGGTGGATACAATGGGCATCATCATTTACGTCTCTGGATGTCACGTTCATTTTTTACACCTCCTTACAGTCGCAGGAGTTTTTGCAGTATGAGTTTGTGCATCCTGCTCCGTTGACTATGCGGCCTTTGGAAGATTTCCATTGTATCATTTACACTGATGGTTCAGCGCAAGTTGCGCATGGGTCTAAGCACGAATACGTCTCAGCTTGCGCCATTGTTGTTGGTACCATGGTGAATGATGAATTCAAGTCTGATGTCGTACATACGCAGACATTAGGGGAGTGTACCGCCCAATTGGCAGAGCTCCGTGCTCTTATGCTTGCATTGGATTACGCTGATCCGGGTGTGACTACTCTCATTGTGAGTGACTCTTACTACTGTGTCCAGTCTTACAATGAAAACCTGTTCTTTTGGACTCAGAATGATTTTCGCGATTTCAAGGGTAGCACAATAAAACATAAAATGATCTGGGTTTGAGTGGCTGAACTTAAAGAGCAGCTACCACTCATGTATGTAATTCATACTCTTGGTCCTCAACGTGTGGGAGTTCACGCTGTTGGCAATAGTTTGGCCGATGAGGCCGCGAAAACAGCAGTTTCGACATATTTGGTTGCAGCAGTAACACGTTCCAAAAGTAAGATTGATTATGACATCTTGGCAGCAATTGCCGCTACTGAGAAGGGAAATAAATGTCCTACTGGATTTCCTTCAAAGTATTCTTATCATTTAAGTCCTGATAAAGTTCCTTATGTGAAAATACCGGACGTTGGTGAAAGTTTGATTCCCAACGCGGACAACAGGTCCACACTGATTACAGCTGCCCACGAGGGTGTTGCATCCACGCATGCAGGCGTTTCGGCTATGTATCTCAGTTATAACAACGTTTCTGGTGGCGGGGGCTGTACAAAGAGACGCATGATTATGTCCTTCAATGTGACATTTGTCAGCAGATAAAGCCTTCGACTGCTACGCGTCCGCCCCAGACACAGTTGTATATTTCTAATAGACCACTTGGTTGTGTTTATTTAGATCACTGTGGTCCTTTTTCCTCTGATACTATGTATAAGTACATCTTAGTTGCAGTTGATTCTTGCACACGCTTTGTTTGGGTATGGCCACACCGCAGCGCTGATTCGCGAACTGTCATAAGAGACTTGTGTGTCTTTGTGGGAATGTTTGCCTGCGGGACCTTCCATTCGGCTCAGGGTCCAGCGTTCGCCTCTAAGGCATAAAAGGATGCCATGAGTTCATTGGGGGTCCAAGTCAAGTTTTCATCTCCATACAGACCTGAGGGTAATAGTGTTGTGGAACTAATGAACCGAGATTTAAAGTAGTCTTTGAAAGCCAGGGTTATAGGTACTGGCAGGAACTGGCTTGGCCCATCACAATAGCGAACAGCATGCACTTAATAATCTCCCTAGAAGGTCTCTGGGTGGGCGGCCCCCTTACGAGATGCTCTTAGGTATCAAAATGTTTGTCCCGGAACTTGAAGGTCCAGATCAGGCGGTGGCAGCTGCCCCCTTTGACGTAGATGAACATTGTCATGTTTTACAGAATCTACAAGAGACGAGAGACAGACTTGCAAAGGAACACTTGCCCTCCACATCAGAAGCTGCATTGCAGATTCTGGTAGTTGGCTGGCTACCCCGAGTTGGAGAACTGGTTCGAGAGAAGATCGAAAATAAGAAAGAATTTGATCCCTCATATCGAGCTCCTGTTCCTGTACTTGGCATGCAGGGCACAAGAACAGTAATTTTACCTCCACTTCCGGGTCGTAAAGAAAAAAGGTACATCTCCATTGACAATGTCAAATTACACAGAGTGGCCGATTCTTCTTAGTATGACACCTGCCGTCTCCTGTCCATCTATGCTGCGACATACGGTTTTGGCTCAGGTTCCTAACACCAGGCCTGACGTTGCCATCGAGATGCCTGATGTTTACAGTCCTTTATTGAGTTCCCATCTGATGATCATCTTCATGATACTGAATATACTTACCTCACAGACTTATCGATGCCCGATCTACAAACTTGTTTGGCAACTGAGTCCAGATTTTAATCTGACACTAAAGCGACCACTTTAAAGACCCCTTCAAAAATCTCTGTTTTTGCTACATGGTTTAAAAAACATTTTTTGATTCCTCCTTGGACCTACATTTGGTTGGTGCTCTTTCCATTTTTTTTGTTCATGTCCATTGGATTTGTGGTGTATTTTTTCTGTCTTGTCAACAGACACTATGTTGAAGAGAGAACATCTATTCGACACATTAATGTAACATTGGCTCCCCATTCCTCATCACACAGATTGAAGAGGGGGGGCGTGGCTTGAGCGCCGAGGGAGATGGCGGCGTGAGCCCGGAGCTCCGTGCCTCTGTCCCCACAATACTCCTGAAAACGGGACCAGAGGACCCACAAGTGCCCCGGAGCCGGTTGCGGAACTGAGGGTGACTGGCTGGGCGAGATCTGAGCTGCTGGTGGCACGGCAGCACCGAGATCGACCGCCGATCGCGGCGACCGCCTGAGTGAAGGGAGAGACGGCGGCGAGCAAGATGGCGGCCGCGACGGAGCCTTAACTGACCGAGGGCTGCGCTGCGGTCCACACACCCGAAGCACACAGTGGGGGCGCGGCCGCCGCCTCGGACGATCCCGACGGCGATACCCCCCGCAGCGGGAAGAGCTCCTTGACCCTCGGCTGCGGTGCGCGGCGACCGCGACCGCTATAGGAAAGGACCGCCAGGTACGCCATTGCAAGCGGAGCTCCCAGGCGGCTCCATTAGCCAGGAGAGCGGAGCGACGGACTACGGCCCAGCCCTGGACACCGAACTTGATGGCGGGTGAGCGGGGGCGGCCCTGAGTGGTGGGCCACGAGGAACGGGACCTACTGTGGCACGGCCCCCGCCCCCCCCCTCCTTTTTCTCGTCGCCCCCCGCCACGAAAGTGCGAATAGTGGTTGGAGGCATAGCGGAGACGCCCTACAGGCCAGCGGAGGTCCCCCGGCGGCGCCAAACTCCCGATGGCGCGCCACGCTTGAGCCACTAGCCCAGGTGAGGGCAGACGGTACACCATAGTCCCCCCGGGGGACGGGCCGCACAGCAAGCGCCGCTTCTGGAGAGCCGCAGCAGAGCAATGGGATCCCGTGGCGCACAGGAGCCGGCCACGTGGCTGAGGCCCGAGGGAAAGAAGTGAGATCATCCACGACCCCCGGGGGGCCGAGAATCACGACAGGCGCCGCTGCTGGGTTGCATCATCTGCGAAAGCGCGTCCCCATAGCGCACAGAGACAGGCCGCGAGGCCGTGGCCCGGGGAGATCTCGGCCAGCCGGGCAGGCCGGACGGGCCAAGTCGGCCACAATGGGGAAGCCGAAGGCCAAGGCGGAGGAAGCAGTGCCATCTGGAGCGGCGGAGGGAGGCTCCACCGGGCAGACGGACCTGCAGCGGTTACAGGACCGGATACTGGACGCCATCACGGCCACTCGAGACGCACTCCATAACGATATTGCGCAATTGGCGTCGGGACTGGGCTTGCTCCGGGCGGATCACGATAAATTAAAAGACAGGGTCAAGGACGCTGAAACGGTGATCAAGGACCTGGCGCCGGCTCACAAGGTGATGGAGGGGAAGCTAACGGACGCCCTGGACCGCATACGCACCCTGGAAAGGCGGGCGGAGGACGCCGAAAATGGAAGCCGGCGCAGCAATGTACGGGTCGTAGGCGTACCAGAGACGGAGGGGATGAGGGACATGGTTGCCTACCTGGAGGAATGGCTGAAAACAGTGGTGGCGCCGGAAGGGCTCTCGTCATTCTTCACACTGGAGCGTGCGCATCGAGTCCCCTCGGGGCCTCCCAAGCCTGGACTTCCACCCAGACCGATCATAGCCAAGGTGCTTCACCACAAGGATAGAGACTTGCTCCTGCGGAAAGCTCGGGAGGATGGCCCCTTCCAGATTGCGAACAGCAAGGTCACGCTCTTTCCGGATTTCACCTTCGAGACGCAGAAGCAGCGGGCCTCTTTCCTTACAATCAAAAAGGAACTGCGGAATGAGGGGATAGCTTACTCGTTGCTTTTCCCAGCCAGGCTCCGAGTGGTGGTGGACGACAAGGCGAGCTTCTTTAACACATCAGCAGAGGCCTGGGACTGGTGGGAGACATATAAAGCTGGGACGGACGGCGCCAGAGCACAGGAGGAGCGGGAGAAGGAGCGAGAGCGGTCGCCGCGGCAGCAGCGGAAATCGAGGAGGCTGAGGAAACGAGGGCAGGGGAAGATGGGACCGACGGCCTCCCAGACCGAGGCAGAACGGCAGGCCGCGCTACTGGAAGTGGAAAAGCTGAGTCGAGCGGAGGGCCCCGGTTCTGGGGGGGCCATGGACTCGGACGCTCTTCTATCGGCCTCGGGCTCAGAATCGGACCTTTCTGGGATTCATCGGACTGGAGGGCCGCTGGTGACGCCGCAGACGGCGGACGAGATCCTGAATGTCTGACCTGCTGGCAGAAGACTATGGGTAATGTTTGGAAAGCTGGGAGGGAGACCCTTGCCTAGGTATATAGCGGGCGCCGGGGCACACCGGGTCACTCGTGGCGGGAAGGACATGGGGAATTGGGGAGGGAGCGAGGAGCTGGGCGGCGTAGCCCCCCTCTGGCCAAGGCCGCACTCCGTAGGCCCTTAAGGCACCCACGGCTACGGCTGTGTAGTTCGGACCTGGGTCAATCAGGTGTGGGAGTTTGGATGGGGACTGATATCTTGGTATTGGGGCCTGTTCTGGGGGAGGGGGGGGGTTCCACAGTTGGGGATTGTTTACCCTTTTTGAAGCCATTGACCCTGGGTACACCACGGGTAGGCCTGTTGAATTGTTTTGTTTTGTTAAGGGGGGACGCCACCACCATTGCAGGGCGGGACCTGGAGGAAATGGGTCGACCAGATCGCTGGGACAATGGCTAATGTGAATAACTTGAACTGTATTACCTGGAATGTGCGGGGCCTACACACCATGCAGCGCAGACACAAGGTACATGCCTACTTAGTGCGGAGGGGAGTGCACATCGCCATGCTGCAGGAGACGCATCTTACACGGCAGGAGGGGGCAGCGCTGCAGCATAGGTGGCGGGGACAGGTTTTTCATACCAGCTACTCTGCATATGCTAGGGGGGTACTAATCTGGATTAGAGCAGGCACACCTTTCCAGCTCACGCGCCAATGGGTGGACCAGGAAGGGAGGTATGTGGTGGTGGAAGGGAAGCTGGAAGGTAGAGATGTGGTCTTAGCCAGTATTTATGCCCCGAATTCGGACCAGCTGGCCTTCCTCACGGCGCTATCAGGGACGCTGGCTCTCGCACTGACGGGCCCGGTCCTGCTGGGAGGTGACTTCAATTCCATTGCGGACCCCTTGTTGGATAGGTCCCATCCCCCCCTGCACGATTCCCCGGTACACAGGCTATCTAGAGGTAGGAGGGAATGGCAGGAGAGTTGGGAACTGACGGATGTCTGGAGAAGGCAACACCCGGCGGACCGAGATTACTCATTCTTCTCCGGACTGCACGACTTGCATGTCCGATTGGACACGGTACTCTGCTCCCGGGGGGTGCTGCCATGCGTCACGGGATCGGAGTACCTGTCGAGAACGATCTCTGACCATAATCCACTCCTGATCCGTCTGGCTTGGGTGGCGGGGAAACCCAGGATCCCGATCTGGAAACTACGGCCTGAGACCTTAGAGGACCCCCTATTCGAGGCGGCCCTGGCGGAGGGGGTGGCCTCATATTTTGCGGTAAATGAAGGAACGGCGTCCTCCAGGGCGATGGAATGGAACGCCTTTAAGGTAGTGGTGAGGGGTATCTGCATCAAAGACTATGTAGGTGTGCGAAAAGTGTTGCTGGGCGATCTGGATAAGGCGGATACTAGGCTGAGAGAAGCGGAAAGGGAACGGCCCGGACACCCTGAACTCCAGGAGACACTCTGTGCAGCTAGGGAGGCGGTAGCAGTAGAGGTGGAGAGGCTTCGAGCCTTTGACTTCAAGAGGTATGTGCTGCGTTCCCATGTGGACGGCGACAAGTCGGGCACACTTCTGGCGTGGCTTTCGAACCCCACTAGACGGTACACTCCCATACTCCAACTGAGGGATACGTCGGGTGTAGTGCAGCACACTCAGTTGGGCATAGTTGACGGCTTCCGGGAGTATTACGAGGGCCTATATAAGAGTGCCCCAGGAGATCGGCCGGGTCTAGCGGAACCTTTCTTGACGGATCTGCCACTGCGACGACTGGAGTCAGAGCAGGCGAAGGACCTGGGCTCGGACATCGAGTTAGGGGAGATCAGGTCGGCGGTGCGACGCATGGCACGAAACAAGTCGCCGGGAATAGACGGGCTCCCCATAGAATTCTATGGCAAATACCTAGATATCCTGGCCCCAAGACTGTTGACCGTCTATAAAGAGGCCAAGACAGCGGGCCACTTACCGCAATCAATGCGAGAGGCATTGGTGGTCCCACTGCTGAAGCCCGGTAGGGAGAGTGGTGACCCGGCGTCCTATCGTCCACTCTCTATGCTCACCACAGACTATAAGATCCTGAGCTCCATATTAGCAGCGAGGCTCCTGCCCCATATGACGGACCTCGTGCACGAGGACCAGAATGGCTTTATACCGACGCGCAACACCACAATCAACGTCAGAAGGCTTGTCCGCCTCATGGACGGATTGCACAGTGGAGCTGGGACGGAACTGGTCCTCTCGGTTGACATCGAGAAAGCCTTCGACAGTCTGGAGTGGGACTACCTCTCTGCAGTAATGGAACGGTTCGGGCTGGGGACCGGCTATATTCACTGGACGAAGGTCCTTTATGCGGAGGCGATAGCGAGAGTACGGGTGGGATCAACGGTGTCCCTCCAGTACCCGGTTGAACGAGGCACCCGACAGGGTTGCTCTCTCTCGCCGCTGCTATTCGCACTGGCTATAGAACCGCTGGCGGCACAGGCCCGGACTGGGCGGCACTTCCGTGGAGTGCAGGCCCGAGACGGGCGACATTTCATCTCGCTGTATGCCGATGATCTACTGCTATTCCTCCAGGACGGCGTAGAGGACTTGCAGGGAGCGGAAGCGCTGCTAGAGAGTTTCGGAGAGATGTCGGGCCTGAAAGTTAACTGGCCTAAGACGAGCTTGTTCCCACTGCAGGAGGGCGCTGCCCAGCCGCACCACCGATTGGAAGTAGCTTGGGAGCCTGCCTGTATTAAGTACCTGGGGGTCCAAATCTACCATAAGACGGAAGACTTGCTAGAGGGCAACCTGGGCCGATGTGTGCGTGGCTTGAGGGGCTGCATGACCTTCTGGGCCACATTGCCGCTATCGGTGGCTGGCCGGATTTCCTTGCTGAAGATGGTTGCACTGCCAAGATTATTGTATTATTTCCGGACGCTCCCGATCTGGCTGCCTGGCTCCTTCTTTCGGCACCTTAAATCTCTGATCACGACTTTCATTTGGGGAGCGGGACGGTGTAGAGTAGCGCTAGCCACGCTCTCTCGCCCGAAAGATGAGGGGGGATTAGCGGTCCCGGACTTCGAGCTTTATTACCTAGCAGCCCAACTGCAGGTCTTCACGCAGGAGGTGGCGAGGGTGTTTCGGGGTCCGGAGGATGACATATTGCGGGGAACACCCAGGCACGTCCTGGCTTATATCACTCTCCAACAGCGGCTGGACAATAGGGACTTATCGCTGGAGCAGCGCACGTACCGCCAATGCTGGAACCGGGCGCAGAGGAGAGCCGGAATTCGGCGCCCGTACGCACCGGAGATTCCCCTGAGCATGTTAACAGCCCTACCGCATGGCGGGGACTGGTCACGTCTGCAAGGCTGGGAAGAAGCGGGAGTGCAGGTAGTGGGGGACCTGTACGAGAACGGCGCGCTGCTCCCGTTTCAGGAGTTAATGGAGCGCTTTGACATCCCAGGAGGGGGGTTTTTGCTTCACGCGGCGGTGACCAGGGCAATGCAGGCCCACTGGGGCACGGGGCTTGAGGAGCCCGAGACGGCGGCAGCGTGTCAGTACACCATGATGGCGGCGGGAACACTCAAGGCAGTAACGTGCCTTTACAATCGGATGTTAAGAGAGAACATTCCTCCTCTTGCATCTCTGAAAGCCAAGTGGGAGGCGGACCTGGGTAAGGACATGCCAGACACGACATGGGCACAGCTGGTCCGAAGGGCCCGCAACAGCACAAGAAACGCTAGATTCCAACTAATCCACTACTACATATTACATAGGGCGTATATGACCCCGGGTAGAATCAGGCGATATTTTGGTGCGGAAACGGCATCCTGTCCCCGATGCCTAGATGAGGGGGCCGAATTAGTGCACATGCTGTGGGCGTGCCCGGCCCTGCGGAATTATTGGCAGGAAATAGGGGTGGTGCTGAACGAGGTGACTGAAAGGACCATAGACTATGGACCAGCGGAATGCATCCTGCACTGGTTTCCCCATACCCCCAAAAACAAACTCACGAGCAAGTTCATCGACATGGGACTGATGGTGGCTAAGAGGGAGATCACTAGGAACTGGAAGGCGAGGGTGGGGCCAACTCCGCGGAGGTGGCGGCAGGAATTCTTGAAGTGGGCGGCGGCTGACAGCTCATATAGATACCAGATTGCGCGCAGATCCCCTAGCCAGACAGCGGCAGACACGGCGACCTCTTGGGAAGTAATGGTACAGGCACTCCGGGACAACGAGTCAGATGAGGAGGAAGAGGCCCCCGAGGCAGGAAGGGAGACAGAGACTAGCTGAGACCCCGAGAGCATCGGATACACAGGAGGACAGGCAATAGTACTCCAGGGACGATCGCTATGAGTGCCTTAGGTGGGTGGTGGTGAATGGGGTGGGATAAGGGGGGGGAGTTCTAGGGTTTTGCTCAGGGGGGGGGAGTTGGGGGTTAGCGCATAAGTTAAGTAGGACTGCAAAAGTAGTCATGCACACGATCCGGACACCGATTACTCCTTTGACCTGGACGTCGGGCATGTGAGAGCAGAGATATCATCGCCGCCCGACCCCCGGGTTGTGGGCATAACGGCTGTGTACTGACCACCACCTAATATTGTATATCTGCTCATTCTTATGAAACAACTTGCACGTGTATGAGCCTGTACAGGCATGACTGCAATAAAAATTATTTACAAAAAAAAAAATCACACAGATTGAAGAGAGACCTGGCTTTTGTAAACATTACTGCTTGGCCCGTCCTAGATGGGATTATATGGGATGCTGTTAGATTTCAAATCCATGGTCCCACGGAGGTTATAAATGTCCCGAATGTCCTAAGGGTTTCTATGAGGGATGTGATTCAACAAAATATACGTTCCTCTCGATGACCAGACAAGTCAACGCCATCTCCTCATCATGCTTTCACACCCTACGCATGCTTCGCAAGATCTTCCGATAGATCCCGACCGAAACCAGGAAGACGGTCACCCAGGCCCTCGTCACCAGCCAACTGGACTACGGGAACACCCTCTACGCCGGAACCACAGGCAAGCTACAGAAAAGACTCCAACGCATCCAGAACGCCTCCGCCCGACTCATCCTGGACATCCCCCGAAGCAGCCACATCTCCAGCCACCTGAGGGACCTGCACTGGCTCCCCATCAACAAGAGGATCACGTTCAGGCTCCTCACCCACGCACACAAGTCTCTCCACGACCTGGGCCCCAAGTACCTCAACGACCGCCTGACCTTCTACACGCCCACCCACCAGCTACGGTCTACTAGCCTCTCCCCCGCCGCCGTACCACGCATCCGAAGAGCCACTGCCGGAGGCAGATCCTTCTCCTACCTGGCGGCCAAGACATGGAACTCCCTCCCCATCCACCTTCGGCTGACCTAGGACCATCTCGCCTTCAGGAGACAACTCAAGACCTGGCTGTTCGAACAGTAGCGGACCCCTTCCCCCAAGCGCCTTGAGACTCTTCCGGGTGACTAGTGCGCTATACAAGTGTTATGATTGATTGATTGATTGATGATTAGGATATTCAAGCCGTAGAGACCTTGTTTTCCAATTTGAAATATTATGCTGCTTTTGATGCTGAAGATTTATATTTAGATTCGGCGAATTATGGTGATTTGTTTTGTTATCAACACTTTGGCAATCACTACCTGCATAAGGCAAACACTAGGAGGAATATAGTTAATTATACGCCATGAGAACATTGTCCTGCTCCTGTTGAAGGCAGCTCCTGTTGAAAGGCAGCTCCTGTTGCTAAATTCTACTTTTAACATATCCAGTTCGGAACCTAATGGTTGGTTGTTGTGGCACAATAGTGCAGATTCTTGCCAACATTGTTTTCTGGGTTTAGCCCACGGCTACACACAGGTTAGAGTGGATACCCGTTTTGAGAGTGGCCATTCTGTGACTACCTATTCAGTAGGCAAATTATGTCAGAGTTGGCTCAAACATTCCACTTTAGCATCAGTTAAGCTTGATTTATCTAAATTGACTGACGATGTTGATCTAAATGATTTTGTCAAGGGCCCTGCTGCCGGCAGATCCGAAAGGTGGATTTATGCTATTTACAACAAAGTTTGGAAACTGTCACAGGCTGCTTCCCGCTTAAGAGCTATAGATCAAGCAAATTTTGAAAAGGTGCTGGCAGTTGTAGATAACAGCATTAACATGCTTTCTTCCCGCATTTACACTTTAGATAATATTGTTTCATGTAGTTGATATTGAGCAAGATGATGTCTGTGTTTTGTACCATGGTCAAAATCAATTGCGTTCCATTATGCAGTTCGCATGGACTTTGCAAACGTTGAAGGCAGGAAAAGTGCCCTGGCACTACATGAACACATCATCTTTGTTTGACCCTTTTAATTTGACTGAAAAGCAACATTTTATGTCTATGAAAGATGCAACTTGTTCTATGTTACTTATTGAAAAGTTAGAACCTTTGCCATTTTCTGTGGCCGAAACAAATTCTGCTGTGTGGCTCGTCCATGGGTTAATAACATTACCTTTTCCTTTGTTCAAATTTGAAGCTTGCATGAAGTACTATGTAATTGGCAGATACGAACCTCTGAGCACGGCTTATCTGCATGAAGCCTGGTCGCTTTTTTTTAGCTATAGGTGCCAGAGGGAGGGAAAAGAGGTTTATTTGAATGGTGAGGATTTCACATCAATACCAGATCACTAATTAGTGTGTAGGAATATCCAATTGCATGGCCCATGCAACCAGAATTTTCCTAATCTAGCCTGTGTTTTGAAAGGTACACCGACGCCTGCTATCATACCCACATTCTCATTACTAGCAAACAGTAGTTATTTACTTTTGAATAATGAGGATTGTTGTGGGATGTTAGCTGGCATTCCTTACGTGGTTATGGTCTCTGAACGTGTAGTCTGTTGTAAAAACGTAATGTTTCCTCCTCCACATGGGAAGCTGGATGTTTCCATCTGGCCGTCGATGCCAACCTTGAGAGCAGAGTTCAACAAGATGAGTCGCAAAGGAGCGCTTTTGGCTCAAAAAGAAGTCGTCCTCTTATTTGCTCGTGAAACATTTTTCCTTCATGTGGCAAACACCCGCACAGAAGTGCAGGCTTTATAAAATACAGATTTGCCCTTGCATTTCGGTGAGTAGGTTGACACTATCTTTAATGCTTCCTCCACCAAAGGGCTGGCTCATTTTTTTAAAGTTGTTAGTAGTGGCCTTGTGACTTCTTTTCAAACTATATTTGGTGTGTTCCCAGTGTTTTTTCATTCTATTTTTTCCAGCCTATTTGGTGGGTTTCCCTTGATGCTCGCTCTGGTTGCAGGCGTACTTCTATTGCTTTGTTTATTTCAAAATGGATGCACGTCCTGTGTTACGAGACGATCTCCCACAGCTGTTCCTGTTCCGCAACCGAATGCTTGATTATTATGGAGCGCTGCCTCTTGCTACAGTGAGTGCAGCTTATGGATTGTCGTTTCGATTTTCCTTTTTCACATGCATTCAGCCTGTCTTTCATTGCCTGAGGTGCGATTTCGACTGGACCCTGGATTTGTGTCTCTGCAATACGGTGTCTCCCAAAGCGGATTATAATCAACTGATGAGCCCCTTAGTTGCTTATGAATTGCTTTGTTCTGGCGGAGGGATTATGGCCTTTGCAGCCATGCATGGAGTCCTGGGACACTGGAATGTTTTTGCAGCAGCGCATGATTTCTTGGCAGGCAGTACACTGAAGAAGACCAGAGTTGTCCTCTAATGGTGTTAGAGGCTCCAGTTGTTGAGGTGATCTGACCTGACCTGGTCAGTGCCGGTCGCTCCACCCGCCGCGTGGCCCACCCTCAGTGTGCCCGGTCTCTGTTTGCTGCCGCCGCTGCCCGTTAGTATCTGCCTCACTGTTGCCCCTGATCTCGTTGTGCCTGTAATAGTAGTAGTTTGCCAGTAACTGTATTGTGCCAGCTCTTGTATTTCTCTCGCCCTCTGTATTGTGCCAGCTCTTGTATTTCTCTCGCCCTCTGTCTCGTTGTGCCAGTAATTGTAGGATTGCCAGTAACTGTATTGTGCCAGTATTTGTCCTTCTCTCGTCCTCTGTTGTGCCCCTGATTGCTTTTGTGTGACCCCACTGCCGTTTTCTCTCCCACTGCACCACCCCGCTCCCCGCTCCCTGCCGCTGCTCCCCCGCGGCCCCACCCCCGTCCCCTCCAGCATCACCGCTCCCCTCCCCAATCGCCACCCCGCTCCCGCCTCCCAGCTGCTCCTCCCTCCCACTGACTACTTAAGGTGGGGTCCGCGAGGCGGGGAGCTGTGACCTGACCTGACCTGGTCAGTGCCGGTCGCTCCACCCGCCACGTGGCCCACCCTCAGTGTGCCCGGTCTCTGTTTGCTGCCGCCGCTGCCCGTTAGTATCTGCCTCACTGTTGCCCCTGATCTCGTTGTGCCTGTAATAGTAGTAGTTTGCCAGTAACTGTATTGTGCCAGCTCTTGTATTTCTCTCGCCCTCTGTCTCGCCCTCTGCATTGTGCCAGATCTTGTATTTCTCTCGCCCTCTGTCTCGTTGTGCCAGTAATTGTAGGATTGCCAGTAACTGTATTGTGCCAGTATTTGTCCTTCTCTCGTCCTCTGTTGTGCCCCTGATTGCTTTTGTGTGACCCCACCGCCGTTTTCTCTCCCGCTGCACCACCCCGCTCCCCGCTCCCTGCCGCTGCTCCTCCGTGGCCCTACCCCCTTCCCCTCCATCATCACCGCTCCCCTCCCCACTCGCCACCCCGATCCCGCCTCCCAGCTGCTCCTCCTTCGCTCCGCCCCCCCCACTCTCCTTTTATGGCAGAATCCGCACATACGCGCAGCGTGCACGCCGTTTGTGCGCCAAAGGCAAGCCCGTCTGCGCCCGTCCGCGCCTGGACCGCGCCAGACCCCCTGGCCCCAGCAGATGCCACCCCACCCGCCGGACCCACTACACCGCCACCCTCAACACACTCAACCCCGGCTGGATCCCCGGCTGCCACCGAGCCACCCCAGGACGCACCCACGGACCCTTCACATGCCAATCCTGCAAGTTCTCCTGCATCCGGACCTGCACCGCAACCACCAAGCCGAGCACCAGCAGCAACCACCTGAAGTGCATCCTGCTCAACACCCGCTCCGTCCACAGACACGCCGTGGAACTATAGAACCTGCTCGACACCACATCCCCAGATGTCGCCTTCCTCACGGAAACTTGGTTGAACGCCTCCTCAGCACCCGACATCGCCATCGCCATCCCGGACGGATACAAGATCACCCGGAGGGACAATGCCAACTGGATAGGAGGAGGCATCGCCATCGTCCACAAGAACACCATCCGCATCACAACCAACTCCGACGACACCCTCACAGCCGCCGAACATCTTCACTTCCAGATACACACTGACCCCAAGACCACACTCAGAGGCACCCTCATCTACAGACCCCCAGGACTCCGCACACAATGCAGCGAAGACATCGCAGACTTCGTCAGCCCACACGCCCTTCCCTCCGATGACTACATCCTCCTAGAGGACCGCCACTTCAACCTGGAAAACAACAACGACAACAACACCACCACCCTGCTGGACAACCTCGGACTCAAGCAACTGGTGAACACCCCCACCCACTACGCCGGACACACGCTTGACCTAGCCTTCTCCTCCAGCAAGTACGTCTCCTTCAGCCACTCCACCGGTCTCCACTGGACAGACCACAGCTGCGTCCACTTCAGCTTCAGAAGGACCACGACTCACCACCAACCGCAACAGGCCCACCCGCAGGAGCTGGAACTAGATCACCACCGACCAGCTCACCACATCACTGAACCAGAACCCTCCCGCCAGATCAACGGACCCCAACCAAGCAGCCAACAACCTCACACAGTGGATCACCAACTGCGCTGACCACCTCGCACCCCTGAAGAACCATCCCAACAGGGCCGGCAGCAAGAGAGCCTCCTGCTTCCGAGCTTCCGAGCCAACCACAGCACCGAGACCGCCCTCATCGCAGCCACTGACAACATCCGAGCCCTGCTCGATAACAGGGAAACAGCGTCCCTCATCCTCCTGGACCTCTCCGCAGCGTTCGACACTGTCTGCCACCGCACCCTAGTGCAACGCCTCAGCAACACCAGAATCCAAGAGAAGGCACTGAAGTGGATCATCTCGTTCTTCGCCGGAAGAACACAGAGAGTCCGCTTCCCCCCGTTCAGATCCGAGGCCACCGAAGTCATTTGCGGCGTACCACAAGGATCATCACTCAGCCCACCCTCTTCAACGTCTACACGAGCCCACTCGCAGCCATCGCACGCCAACACAACCTCAACATCATCTCCTACGCCGACGACACCCAGCTGATCCTCTCCCTCACCAACGACCCAGCCACCGCCAGAACCAACCTACACGAAGGGATGAAAGACGTAGCCGAGTGGATGATGAACAGCCGCCTGAAACTGAACTCAGACAAGACAGAAGTCTTCATCCTTGGATCATCACCCTCTGCCTAGGACGACTCCTGGTGGCCCCCTGTCCTGGGCAGCGCACCCAAACCAACGGACCATGCACGCAACCTGGGCTTCATCCTGGACTCCTCCCTCTCGATGACCAGACAAGTCAACGCCGTCTCATCATCATGTTTCAACATCCTACGCATGCTCCGAAAGATCTTCCGATGGATCCCCACCGAAACCAGGAAGACGGTCACACAGGCACTCGTCACCAGCCGACTGGACTACGGAAACACCCTCTACACCGGAACCACAGCCAAACTGCAGAAAAGACTCCAACGCATCCAGAACGCCTCCGCACGACTCATCCTGGACATCCCCCGACACAGCCACATCTCCGGACACCTGAGAGACCTGCACTGGCTCCCCGTCAGCAAGAGAATCACGTTCCGACTCCTCACCCACGCACACAAAGCTCTTCACGACCTGGGCCCCAGGTACCTCAACAACCGCCTGACCTTCTACACTCCCACCCGTCAGCTACGATCGACCAGCCACGCCCTCGCCGCCGTTCCACGCATCCAAAGAGCCACCATGGGAGGAAGATCTTTCTCCTACCTGAGAAGGATCTTCTCAGGTAGAGAACTTGGAACTCCCAAGACTTGGAACTCCCTCCCCATCCACCTCCGTCTTACCCAAGACCACCTCGCCTTCAGGAAGCAACTCAAGACCTGGCTCTTCGAGCAGTAGCGGACCCCTCTCCCCCAAGCGCCTTGAGACCCTCCGGGTGTGTAGCGCGCTATACAAATTTCTTGATTGATTTATTGATTGATTGATTGATTCAGGAACATGTATGTTCCTTCCCCTTGCTGGATTGGATGGCTGAAATATTTTTGGATGAGAACAATGACTTCCTATTGGAATCTGTTGCAACGTACTGTGCATATACATTGTTGGAGTGAGATGTGTTTTCACTTCTCTCTCTTTCATGGCCGAGGTCGCATGCTGGACATCGGATTTTTTTGATTTTTTGTCGTCTTAATTTTTTCCTATGTCTGTGGAAATGATTCTTGATTTGAAGAATTTTTAATATTTGGAGTTTGCTCCCGTTTTTTCACTGTGGCAATTTGAACTTGGTTCTGACTCTTGTTCTTGAACTCTGCTTTCCAAATTTGTCCCCTTCTTATCCGTGCTCAGATCAAGGAAGGGTGTCGTATGGCTGAGCCTTGCATTCACACAGTGTTAAGTTGGCATGAGCTTATTAGGAGTTTAAATGCCATTTTTCCTTTCTGCTGCCTTTTGCACACGGCACACACTTTATTAAATGTTTAGAGTTTAGCAGAGTGTTTTGCTTCAAACGAGAATAACATGTTTTTCTATATTAGTAGCCTTGCTTGGTAAGCTTAGTCTGAACAGTGAGTGCCGAGGCCTTCAAGGTTATTTCAACACAGTGGTTGTTGTTCGGACTGATCAGCGCACGTTCTAGACATAACATATATGCAGCTGTGGCCACCTCTGAGATTGGCGCATTTTAATAATGCACTGCGTAAGCATGATCATACACACTTGGAGAACATTCGTATGCTGAGAGCTTGTGTAAAATTTGATATGATGCATTTCTGCTAATACCAAAGGTATGGGGCCGCCTATGTAATCCCAAGAGACCTTCTGTAATTATAAAATATCCTACTAGCAAGGGAGGGTGAAATATAGGTATATTTTAAACCTCTTTCCATTTAGCATTATAACATGCTTTCTCTCTTGGTATTTTATGGAATAGTAACTATGCTGACAATCTTGTTTCTAATAATATGTCTGCTTGTATTAACTAAGATGCTGCGCATGAGAACACGGCGTTAGAAATAAATATTTCAAATTTGCATGTGTCTCCTTGTACTCCCTGTTTTGGACTGGTATGAGAGTATAACAAAAGAGTGTTCATGTTTTCCATATTGCCTGAGGTAACCTAAGTTGCATGTTCTGGGTTGTCTAATCATTGTTATTTTGGAAGAGCCAATGAGACACAGATGCTAGTCTGGTAGGGGATTTTGGGTACTAAGGTGAGTTTTGGCACATCCTAATTCACTGAGGTCCCAAGTCTCTGTGAACAGTTCTGTGTAGGAGCAGAATCCCTGCAACAACCACAATGCATCTCGTGCTGGTATGCCAGGCAGGGTTTCTCCTTCCTCCTTTTGTAATAAGTTTTACAAAGATAGTCACCTCTGTTTTGGGCTGATGCGGACCTCAAGTATTCCCCAACACATAGTCCAGCACCATGTTAAACGTTATCCCTGAACATTTCCTGCCCTAAGCGCAGGCCCTGTTGAAACAGGGATGCCATTTTCTTTCCAGCCATCATCAGTAAAATGCCTTATTGGTCCATAATGGAAGATGTAGGTCTATAAGATCATTACCATCTGTCTGAGATTGCTATGCAACTGATTTTGCATTTACTTATTTATTTATTGTATTTATTGATTAAGTGTGTGATTACCCAAAGAGGAGGTCCTGGCACCAGGATGGGGGGGTCACAATTGCCTAGAAGACATTCTAGAACAACCAGGTTTTTTTCGTTTCTAATGGAACATGAGATGATTAGAGTGATGTTTAAAATTAGAAGGAATCTTGTTCCAGAGAGTCGAAGTAAAGTAGGAAAAGAAACATCCCATCCACACCCTGCAGATGGTAGGAATATGTAACAGTCTTTGAGAAGAAGATCTAAGATGAGGAGGTGCAGATAGAGATTGAAGGTTTTTCTCAGATAAGAAGGTTCCGAGCCATTAATTTATCTATGGGCCAAGCAGTGGGCTTAAAATTGTCCTTGTTTCTTGATGGGGAGCTAATGTAAGGTTTTTTTTATTGTTTGTTTTTTTTTGGTTTTTTTTTTCCAAAAACCTTTATTGTACCTTTGAATTTACACAGTGGTAGTCCTACAACCCATGGGGCTGGCCGCCATCACATTCTTTCCACCATCATGCAGTAACTTCGAACTGGGATCCAATGGTATTCTATTACAATTCTTATAACTGCTTTAAGGAACAGGTACTGTGTATTCACTATTTTGCCAATCATTACAGGTTTTTTGGTTTTATATTTTTTCAAAAACAACAAAGCAAAACAAAAACAAACTTAAGGAAACACATTACGGTCATTCAGTGTTGATTATCGGTCGTCTCAGCTGAGTAGGGAAGCGTCCCCTTATTGTCACCTCCATCCGACTCACCCCACACAACCCCAAAACATGATATTGCGAGTGCTCAAGTTACCCGGGAAGCTACTCCCTTGGTATCCCCCCCTATCTAACTCTCAAGTCTATTCTGTAAAGCCCGGTTTCTCCCGATGTCCGTGGCCCCCCTTCCCTTTGGATCCTGTGTGGTCTATTATTCCTCTTCCCCTTCCTCATCTGACAAGACCTGATCTTCTTCCGGCAAGGGATCACAGATCTCCCCTCTATACACGTTCCATTTGGTCCAGATTTTGTTCCATTTCCCCGGTCAGGCTCTGTTAGAGTACACCATCCTCTCTGTCACCATAACCCTATCCATGTTGAGGCACCATTGTGTCTTTGTTGGCACTTCCGCCGCTCCCCATCTCTGTGCGATGTCACGTTTAGCTACTATCAGGCCCACCGTGACCCAGGTTTGACCATGTCTGGACACATCTGTAGCCCCCCACACATTTAGGAGGCACCTCCGTGGATCGGGTAGGAGTGAGATTTCCAGTGTCTGTGATATTGTTCGCAATATTTGTCTCCAAAACTCCTGGATGTGGGGGCACTCCCATATAGTGTGAAAAAACGTGCCCTCCTCCCCGCACCCGCGAAGACAGTAAGGGTGTTGTGCTCGGTTAATGCAGTGTAACATAGTTCTAGTGTAATATACCCTATGTAAAACTTTCAGTTCTACAAGTCTCAGTCGTGCGGAGATGCCCACTTCCTTAGGCGACGCCATCGCCTCATTCCATTCATGTTCGTCCATCTCACTGGTGTCTCCCACCCATTTCTCCTTCAACCGGTTCATTGGGTCCGGTAGGTTGTTGAGTAGTTTACGGTATGTAAGTGAGGTCGCACGCTCTATCATATAGTCAGTGAGAAGTCAGTCCTCAAGTGGGGATGAGTCCGGCAACTCAGTGTCCAGGGGTATGGCAGCGAGCAACGCATGTTGTATCTGAATATATCTGTATAGTTCCCTTCTCTCCCAGGTCGTATAACTCTCTCAGTCTGTCGAAAGGCACTACACTGCCCCTTTCCCAGAGATCCCCAACTGTAGATATCCCTATAGTATCCCAGTGGGAGAAGCCTCTGCTGTTTCTCATGTTACCCAAAGCTCGGGAGTCCCACAGTGGTGTAAGCCTCGTTATTCTCCCCTTCCAACCTAATGCTGCTGTCGCCGTATGCCACAGCGTCACGTTAGTTTGGTGGGCCCTTCCAATTTATGCATTTTGCTCCGGTCATATAACGGGGCTAGTAGACTATTCGTGCCCAGTTGTGCCCTATCTGCCTGAAATGCTGGCTCGTTTTGCGGAGTATGTATCCAGTGGTTGATGGGTTTCAGTTATGCCGCCCAATAATATAATTTCAGATTAGGCAACGCGATTCCGCCGTCGTACCATCCCCTGTGCAGTTTGGCTTGCGCTATGCGTGGCGGGAGGTTCCCCCACAGAAGATTTGATACCAATGCCGCTACTCTCTGAAAGAATCTAGGAGCCACCGGATACGGGGTATTTTCAAGTACATACAAAAAACGGGGCAAGGACATCATTTTGTATAGTGCAGCCCTTCCCAGTAGTGTTAAAGGCAGCCCGCCCAAAACTTAACATCCTGTTTAAGTCGCTCCATAGGAGGCCCCAGATTTTTATCCATGAACTCCGCTGGGTCCCTTGTGATATGGATACCTAAGTATTTGAAGAAGGACCCACCTGTCCTTAAAGGGCATTCTGTACTCAGCGCTGGAGTCGGACCCTTCAGGACATACATCTCCGATTTGCTCCAGTTTAACTTATACCCCGATATTTTACCATGGCTGTCACAGAGGTGTAAAAGTGCCGGCACCCCATGTTCTGGGTCTGTTAGGTAAACCAGCATGTCGTCCGCATAGAGGGAGAGCCGGTCCTCCCATCCCCCTGCCCAGCGTATTCCCTTCAGTAGTGGTGTGGTCCTTATTAAGGTGGCTAGTGGTTCCAATGAAAGTGCAAATAGCAACGGCGAGAGTGGGCAACCCTGCCGAGTGCCCCTCCTCAGAGGGAACGTTCAGGAGATATGGCCGTTAGCCACTACCTGTGCTACCGGGTCAGCGTACAATAACCTAACCCATGCAATAATCTTGGGACCAAAACCCAAACGAGACAGAACTTCAAATAAGTAGTTCCACTCTACAAGGTCGAAGGCCATCTTGGCATCTAGTGCCAATATTACTGCTTGTGTTGCGATCGATTCCGCCTTTGCCAACACCCCGTGTTGCCTACGCAGATTTAGCGCCGTGTTTCTATGAGGCATAAATCCAGATTGGTCCGGATGTATAAGACGGGCCAGATGAGGCAGAAGTCTGGTCGCCAAAAGTTTGGCGAGGATTTTGACTTCCGCATTAAGTAGCGAGATGGGGCGGTATGAGGAGCAATCCTCTGGTGGTTTCCCCGGCTTGGGGATAGCTACTATAGTGGCCAGTCTCTGATCTGGCGGAAGTATTCCCTTCTCTAAACATTCCTTGTACATTGCTAGTAGATGTTTACTCAGTGTCTCAGGCATCGATTGATACCATTCTAAAGGTATGCCATTCGGCCCAAGCGCCTTGCCCGGGTTCAATGCTTTAATCGCCAGTTGGATCTCATCCGCAGTTATGTCCGCATCTAACTCTGTTGCCACCTCCGCAGGAAGTGTCTGGACCTCAATCTGCTCTAACGCCGCTCTAGCCATTTCTGGTGTTACTATTCGTTCAGGGGTGTATACCCCTTCAAAGTAGGTCGCAAGCGTCTCGACTATTTGTTCTGGGCTTGTGTGCACCTCCCCCAGTCCGTCCCTCACTTGCTGGACACCCCTAGAGCCTCCCCCCTTTTATCTAGCCATGCCAGCATCTTACCTGCCTTGTCTCCTACTTCATAAACCCTGTTCTGCGTGTCAGATATATGTCCCTTCACCTGATCCCGTAAATGGTCCGTGTAGAGTTGCTGTTGGAGATTAAGTGTGTGTGCCGTAGTCGGTGTGGGGTGTCTTTAATGTGCTGTTGACAATTCCTGCAATATTAGTTCCAATTTGGTTAATTCCAAAGCCTTTTCCTTTTTGTGGCCCGTGATCGAGTTTATGGCTTGCCCCCTTAACACTGCCTTATATGCCTCCCACACAACCTCTGAGGAGCGTACTGAGTCTACATTCTCGGTGAAATATTGTGTCGTCACTTTTTTAAGAGTCTTGCGAACTTGGGGGATCTTCAGGTATGTAGCATGTATAGGGTATATTCGTTTGCGCGACTTCTCTTGAGTGGAAATCGCTAGGGTGATCGGGGAGTGGTCTGAAATGCCCCTAGGGTGAATTTCCATGGTGTCTATGTGTTGGATGCCATTGCCGAGGGCCAGAAAGTGGTCAATTCTTGACAGGCTGCCGTGCACTGCGGAGTGGAAGATGTATTGCTGAGCCTGGGGGTGGATATGCCTCCATATGTCGATTAAACCCATGGCTGTTAAAAAACGTTGGAAGCGGGAGGGTCGCCGCCGGAAACCTATCTAGCTGAGCGTCCACAACGGCATTAAAATCCCCCCCCAGAACAACATCTCCCTCAGGAAGAGTCAGCAAAAAGTCAGCTAGTTTCGGGAGCTGCACCGAGTGGAGCCCTGGGGGAATGTATACTGAAACCAAATGAGGAGCCTACCCTCCCACTGTCCTTGCAGGGCCGCGAAGCACCCCTGATCGTCAGTCTTAGTTTGCAACAGAATGAACTTTGAGGCTTTTTGTAGTAGGATACCAGTTCCCCTAGACCCTGACGTAAACTCTGAATGGACTACCATTTTGTACCCTCTCCTATCCATGGCCTTGGATGCCCCCCCCGTTAAATGCGTCTCTTGTAGTAGTGCTATATTGGGTTTCTGCCTTTTCAGTGCGGTCAGCACCAGTCCTCGCTTTACCTTATCTCCTAGCCCTCTCACATTCCATGTCAGTATTCGTAGGGACAAGCCTCGCAAGTTCGGGTCAACCCCCTCTGTACTGATTGTTGGGTCGTCTATCATTTGCGGTTATAAAGTCATTAGTGTGTCTAACCTGCTTCGCGTCCCGAATGTCATCACCACCCCTGTTCCGTAGACTGCATAGAATCCTCACATAAGAGCTAGATCTTCTTTGTACATACCAAACTTTTGTTACATCTCCCGAGTATCGGACATTATTCCTCGACCATATATGCGTATTCTAAACAACGTCAAAAACAACCCCCCCTCACCCACTCTCCCTGCCCCCCTGCTTATCGGACTTCCAACTGCCCGCCTCCCCAACTGAGCAGAGTGCTTAACCCATCCCAAAACCAGAGTACTTGCGTGTAGGGGGGAGAGCGTCTCCCCAAGCAGGCGGCATCCCTGCTCACTACTGGGGCAATCCAAGCCAGCGTCCATGTGCAGCTGTAAAACATTAGTTCCGTTAACAAGAGGCAGCGATCAGTCTTGTCCCTCCTATTCCGGGTCATTCTTCTCCGTTGCGTCCTTGAGATCCTGAGTCGGGGATCGTCCCGGTCCCCCTCTGCCTGACGTTTGTGACTCTGTCCGGCTGTCGTCGCGATGCCCCTGATTCGGCCTATGGGTCTTCCGTGGCCGGTCCGTAGTGTGCCATCCCTCAAGCCAGTCCCTATCCGCATCAGGGCAGTCGAAGAACCAGACCTTTTTATCAGCTACCACTCGGAGCCTGGCTGGGAAGAGCATGGAATAGGGCAATTCTTTCTCTCTTAATGTTTTTTTGACTTCAAGAAAAGTCCTCCGTCTCCGCGAGACTTCCGCCGTGTAGTCCGGGAAAAAGGACACCCTGGAGTTCTGGATCTGGATGGCGGGAGCCACCCTAGCCGCTTGTAAAATGGCGTCCCGGTCTCTAAAGTTAAAAAGTCTCGCTAGTATAACCTCGGTGGGCCTCCTGTCCTCGGCTTTCCCCCTGGCACCCTGTGGGCCCTTTCCACTGAGAAGAAGTGTGAGAGGCCTTTGGGCTGTAGTTGATTCTTGATCATATCCTCCACATAGAGGTCCATTGCTCCTGTAGTTTCTGACTCCGGTACATCTAAAATTCGGACGTTGTTCCTTCGTGAGCGCCCTTCTTGGTCATCCAGCTTTTCTTTAAGTAGTTTGTTGTCCGCTCGCAATTTACCCATTTCGATTTGCAGTTCCGAAACATCCTCGACCAAGGATTTGGTCACCACTTCAACCTGTTTCACCCTCTTGTTCATCTTCTGGAGGTCCGCTCGTATCAGAGTAACTTCAGTCGCCGTGGCCCCACTGTTTCCTGCACCTAAGCCAATGCCGCCAGGACATCGTCTAGTGTGGCTTTCTTTGACCCTTCGGCGTCCGCCATTTTCCCCGCGGGTCTGCGTTGCTCTTGCGGGGTCTTTGTTTTTCGTAGGCGAATTTATCGAGTTTGGCCTGTGTGGTGTTGTGTCTGGGGCCTCTGTTCACCATGCTGCACAGCCAAAGATTGTTTTGTCTGCCAACAGGGGAGCGCTATCAGGCCAGGGAGGGGATTCCGCTCGCGTCTCCTGGGTGGCGCCTGTGTAGACGTTGCGGCAGCCACTGCGGAGATTGTGATACAGGTCTCCCCACGTGGGTACTTGTTCACTGGTTCACCCACTGTTGACTATGCCGGTTCGGGTAGGCTCCCGTGCAAGCCGTTTGCATTCAGGGTACTTCTTATATCCTTTTCCAAGTGCCATGTAGCGTGCACCCCTTTCTGCTGTCCCTGAACGGTGTCGCGGTAAGATGTCCTTTCTGATCACCTGAGGACATATAGTTTAATGGTCGGCCTAATGAGAGCCTACAGCTCCTGCCCCCGGAATTGTCCAGTATATCGGCGTATTACAGGCCTGGAGCGCCAGTTCACAGAAAGGTTCCTCGTGTCAGCTCATCCAGCTGTCCGGTGCTGCCTCTGTCCCGGCAATGGGAGGGGGGGTTAGTTCCATGCGGAGCACCGCGCCCTGTTGATGGCTCTCCCCAGTTGCCTGCGGGGATCGCTTAGCGCCCCTCCCCCCCCCGGCGTTCTTCACCCGGTCCCGTAGCCTCAGGTGTGCTCGAACAGGGGGGTCCCGTGCCTGCTTCACGTGGTTTCTGCCTACGGGACAGGTCCGCTGCCCAAAATGGCGGTCCCGCCCCCGGAGCCGCGGTGTCTTCTGCGGTGTCCTGCGTATGCCCTTTGTGGCCGCGCCCGCTATAATCTCCCTTCGCCAGCCCGTTTGCATACCCTGGAGGCCGTTCGTTTGTTTTCCGCCGACTCGGACGGAGGTCCGAGACTTCCGGTTGGTGGCACCGGCCGATGCTCAACTTCCGCCCGGATACAGTCCGCCAGCCTCCTCGCTGCGTCGATGAGGACAGTAGGCCCCTCCTCGCACTTCTCCGTTCCGCCGATTGTCGGGCCGCCGCTGCCTCAAAGCTGCCTCGTTGGGTGCCGCACGGTCACCAGACCCAGTCCGCCCCAACAGAGTAGGAAATTTACTGGATTATGGCTACGGATTCATGTGGGATGCCGCCTTGCCGCGGGAGCCTCCCTAAGCTGCGGCCGCCATCGTTGGCTGCTAGCCACGCCCCCTAATGTAAGGTTTTAAGGTGGTTAGTTGAAGGAGTCAGTCAAAGGATGAGGCGAGTCTCCGTATTTAGTGCCACTTTACAAGACACACACTTGAAGGCGGTGGAGAAGGTAGTCAAGCAGTGCTTAGTTTAAAAAAAAGAAAACAAAGAAGTCCCAGGGCCTTCGTTAGGAGGCCACTGCTGCTTGTACTACCCTTTGCCCCTGCCAGCACTGCCAACGACAGTACCTACACAACTACTATCTATCACACTTCTATAATTGTGACGATTCCCACTATTTCAGGCCCCAAAGCTACAAGAATGACTTGGGTGGCAGGTATTAGTAGTTGTTAATGTATATTGAATTAAGAAACAATTATTGTTCTGCTCATCTCTAAATTACACAAACAGCGCCACCATTTGGCAAACTGTCATAAGTGACAGTGTTGACAATTAAGTGCGGGTGCCGAGCACCGAAACCCCCGGCTCAAATGAAGCACTGTAGTCAAGTAAGCCCAAAAATAGTGTGTTACCATAGTTCAGTCTTGAGGTGATTGGAGAACGGACTACAGTAGGTCTTATGGAGTCTGAAAGAAGGAGGAGAAATATCTTCAGCATGCCCATTATAGCAAAACGTGTATGGTCTACCTTTTACACCTGATTCTTGAAGGTAATTTTATGTCCACCAAGAAATCCAGACAGTTGGGCTGAACCAACAAAGCAAATGCAGTCATGCAGGCCCCGAAGGTGGAATTTGCCTGAATTTGTTATTCGTAGAAGGATATAATAATTTGTGTGACATCTGCATACAATATAATCTCAAATCCGAATAATCGAACCAGGCGAGTCAATGGAAGAAAACACATTTTGGACAAGGTGGGGCTAATGGAAAACCCTTGACGAACCCCAAAGTTGATTGTGGTTGAGTAGAACAAAAATCACTCTTTGAGATTATTAGCAGAATACCAAACCTAACCATGCAATAGGGTAGCATGACCAACTTCCTCCTGTGGAGAATTCCCCACACTGAGCGCCCGAACCAGACCGGTTTGAGTCACCAAGTCAGGAGTGGACCCGAAGATCGCCCTCCCGTTGCAGGCCTCCACGTGTGATAGCCACCAATTAATCTCTTCCTTTGCTCATCCGATAGTGGGATGGACCTTTGTGCAGGTGGTGACATTTGAGGTGCTGCAGTGCCCTGTAGTGAAGAGGGCTGGGGAAAATTGCTTGGATGGATGAATATTGCAGACCTACTAGTCGTGCTATCTGCCTGAGGCTTGGCCAAGATGTGGCAAAGTTTGAGCCAAATGTTTTCTATCTTTGGGGACGGAAGATTGATAGAGGCCGTGGTAGAGTCTATCACGAAACCTAGGAAGGTTGTTGCTGAGCCGGAGACAACAGTGATTTCTTTTCGTTGATCACGAAGCCCAATCCCTAAAAGAGGTTTATTGCTGTCCAGAGCTGCTGAGTAAGCTTTAGGGAACATTGGACCTGTATCTGGATGTCTTCCAGATGAACGATGAGCCTTATCCCCTGGGCATGAAGTAACCATTGCTGTTTTGAACACCTTCATAAAACACTGCAGGGCGAATGAATGGAAGAGTTGTAAACTCGAACGTCTGGTCGCACCAGACAAATTGGAGAAACCAACAGTGTGGCAGGAAAACAGGGATCATCAGATAGGCATCCTTCACGTCTAGACGCACCATCCAGTCCATAGGTAGTAGCACGTCTCTGAGGAGGCAAAAGCTCTCCATCTTGAAGTGGTGTAACCCAGCCACTCGTTGAATTTCCTGAAATTTATCACCCGACCCTGTCCACCACCAGCCTTGTCCATTAAAAAGATGTTGCTGATGAAACCGTTGGGATGCATTACAGAATAGCAAATGGCCCTTTTTTGTAAAATGTACTCTACCTCTTTGTCTATGAGCCCAGCAGCCTGCTGGGAGAAGCATATTGGGCGGGCCTGGAGTTCTGGTAGGGGACCCCACTAAACTTTATCTGGAACCCCTGCACTGTTTGCAGAACCCAAGCCTCTAATGTGATAGAGAACAAACTGGGGAAAACAGGGCCTGAAGGCCCCCTAGATGATTTGGGCAGAAGGAAGTACACTTACCATTGCCGGAGGCATTGCCGGCCTGGCCCTTAAAGCCACATGGTACCCAGAATCGTTGACCTCTCATGAGATAAAAGTTTGTGAAGCTGCCCTTATTCAGGCTTGTCCCCTAAGAACAAGTGTATATGAAGAGCCGCCAGTCGTGCAGCCCATACCATGACCCTTGGAAAACCCATGTTTATCTGGGCCTCATGAAGTGACATGAAGGTCACCACAAACATGCCTAATTCCTTCACAAAGTCTCCAAGCAGTGCCCCTCGGGCCACTGGTCCTCTCTCAGAGGAGGCTAGGTCGCTGAGTTTGGGCTCAATCTTAAGCAATGAGCAGGGTCGCTCGGTGGACAGCACACAATTTCCGTTTCACATAAATAGAATTGTGCGCTGGCCCAATCCTGAGTGGACGTTGAGAGAATGAAGGAACCTGTGGCCTTTGCCTCACCAGCAATGATCTTTGTCATGGGGCCTATGGCGTCAAGAAGTTTGCCTTGGCATGAAACCTGAGAGTGGTCAATACCCTTCCTAGGGTCTTTCATAATTTTCACCAAAAGTGGTCATCTTGGGATCAATGTCAGGGGTAAGAGTTTTCCCCCAGAGAGGGCGGAGAGCACTCTGCTCAAAGGCAGTTGCGAGCATCTCTTTCCAAATGTTTGCAGAGTCATGTAACCACGTACCTCTCAATCTTATCCAGCGGAACTCAATCCATGGACCAGGGGTGAATAATGTCTTCTGGGTCCAGCATGTCTTCATCGCCTTCATGTTTGCGAGCCTGCTCTGGAGAAGGGCACCAGGGCCTGGAAGGGCCCATCTCCTCCTCTGGCTCCCCATGGGGCTTATCTGGAACGAGCTGGCCATGCGGCGCTGGCCATGAAGGCTCTGGATAGGCATCTAGAAAGCTCTCCTAACTTTTCAAGGGAGGCCAACTGGGCAAGGAAGGCCTTCATAAAATGCACAAACATGACATTATCCACCCCTTCTTGACACTGCTTCTCTGGATGAGATGGACCATCAGGTGGGGTGTCTCAGGTAGGAGGGGGAGGGACACAGGGGGAGTAGGCTGAAGAATTTTAGCACACTCACAAAATGTTTTCAGAGAAGTGCTGTTCAAGGTGCTCCGATTCTGCATTAATAGCCTTATAAATTGAGGTATCTACTGCCTCATAAAACTCATTATGACATTGGGGAAGAAAAAGAGAGTCCTTCCTGGTAAGTGTCTTCAGGTTGCATGCTTGGGATACAGTAGGGATGTATCTTGCGCTCCTTGGTAGGGTACCTGTCTACTATCAAGAGGCCGGGGGGAGGCCAAGTAAATATAGGTTGAGCCCAAATATGGGTCACGATAGGAGTGCAAATATGATTCCGGGAGGGGGCCCAATGGTTATGGGTGCTCAAAGGACACCACCACACTAATAACTGGGGGCAATATTGCCTGGGAAGATATCCCTGACGGCCTATATGGCCTCGTAATTACATACCCCATACGGTGTCATGAAATAACAAAATACGAACCCCCAACAGATGTCAAATGTGTAATTGTAGGATAAAACAGACCCCAAAGGATGTACCAGGCACAGCCGACAGACTGCGACATGACAGGGCTCCTGTGGCATGCGTGTGACACTTCTGTGAGGAGACACGCGCTGCAGAGCTGTCGAGACTAGCCCCGCAGTCGAGCCCCCTAATAGGCAACGGCCTGCAACACAGCATCTGTACTGCAGAAAAAGTAGCGCTAGGTGCGCCGAGACGGACCCGCAACAGAAAAGAGTACCTGTTGCAATAAAACAGGATTAGGAATAATAACACATCAAATCCACCGTAATTACACACCTATATCTCAAGATACAGTCATTCGTCATTGAGAACACGAAAAAAAAAACATTTAACAGCGCTGTTGAGCAGCGAAGAAAGAGGGAGCCCTGAAATAGAAGATGGACTATACTGATACCAGTTGTTGAGGATTAAAAGATTGACTTAACACGGTTCCCTAGGGTTTCTGTGAACAGTAGTTTTTTCTTGTTGACTTTAAAAGGGCTGCTGTGTTTTTTAAATGTTGTAATAAACTGAAGTAAGAATAGCATAATCCTTGCCTCCGGTCCTGACACAGAATCTAGGACATTATTGGCTTCTAAGTAGGTGGAAATCTGCTTTTTAACGGTTTTTTCTAATATCTTGGAAGGAAATGGAAGCAGAGACATTGGTGACTGTGTGGGGGCGGCTGCGGGCTGGGGTCTGGCAAGTCGGGCCCTGTTAGGGGTCCCCCTTGACAGGCTGCCCTGGGTCGCAGAAGGAGTCAGGCTAGGCCTGGTGTGGCTTGCGGCCCAGGTTGGCCTGAATCCATGAGGTCCAGCAAGTGGTAGTCCATGCAGATATTCCTGCATGGACAACATTTAAGTGGTGGGATACTTTGCAAAAAAGCCAGCGAGCCACTATATAGAGCGGGAGCTGACAAAGCAGGCAGGTGCAGTGCATACGTGACCCTGACCACTTCAGCCATCATGACGAAAGGTAAGCCATTGTGCCCCACAACCAAGTACAGTACATTAGACCAATTTACTACGGCCCCTGGCAGCATTGGCAATGCTGATAGTGGAAGCTCTGTCCCTGACAATGCCACCCTACTGGCTGCAATCACCCTGGCCCGTGACACGCTGGATGCAAAGATCAGCGCTGTGGGATCGGAAGTCTCCTTCCTACGACAGCACCTCAGGAAGACTGTCGACTGTATTACAGAGGCGGAAGCCCGTGTGTCTTCAGTCGAAGACACAGTAGCAACCCTAAAACAAAAAGTGAGCAAACTCACAGTGGTAACACAGTAATTGGCCTCCCGGGTTGAAGACGTGGAGGGATGCCCCAGGTGAAACAACTTACGCCTTCTTGGTTTCCTGAAGGAAATCGAAGGTTCATTAATGGAGCGCTTTCTCACGCAATGGCTGCAATCCCTCCTGCCAGAGGACTCCCTGTCCCCCTGTTTCATGGAGAACACCCAAGGTCTGTTATAGCAAAATTGTTATTATATAGACCAGGACACTAAATCATCGGGACAAACTACCATACAATTCGAACCCTATCATGATTTTCTTGGACTACACCCGCCTGGTGCAACAACAACGCCAATCTTTTGCTGCCGCCAAGCGCAGGCTCAGAGAACTGAACATCCAATTTATGCTGCTGTACCCAGGCCGTATGCGCATTATTCACAACTCCAAGTCCCTCTTCTTGGATACTCCAGAGGCAATATTCGCCTGGACTGATGAAACATCCATCTTAGACCGCATACCCCGCCACCTCTGGATTTGGACTCTCCACAGAACCCTCTGTACTGCAAGGCTAGCTTGGACGTCCAGGCTCAGTGCCTATTGCACGCCTGAACAATTATGGTTAAGTACTTTGGGAAGTTGGGGTACTATTGGTGGAGGTGCTGCAACGTCCCCCACTGGGACTCCTTCCGACTGCAACAGATACTCCCTGTATGTGGAAGTATATGGGTGGGGGTAGGGGGTATTTGGCACACTAGTGCAAAAGTTAGTTCAGTTACGGCACAGACACAATGACTTTCATGCATTTTATAGCACGCGCACCTGCTGCGATCCTCCCTGCACGATAAATAGCTACAAATAACACTAATCCACTACTAGGTGGACTTACCATCATGAGTTGGAATGTCCAGGGGGCGCTTGACAAAAGCAAAAGTGGGGCAGTTCTTAGACAGGCCAAACGACTCAAGGCTGACACCCTCCTACAGGAAACCCACCTGATGGGGAATAAAGCCCCATGCCTGGCTTGTTTTTGGTTACGATAGATTTTACCACGCTGGGTTCATTCGGGGGTCACGAGGCACAGCCATTCTTATACACTGCAGGATCCCATACATGGTCTCCAGACACTGGTCAGACCCTCGTGGGCGCTACATTATAGTGACAGGCATATTGTATAGGAAAACATTGACGATAGGCAGCTTCTACGCCCCCCACCACTGGGGCAGACCTTTGTAGATAGAATTATACCACTTCCCAGACAGTCTGGCAGTGCTGGGCAGTGATTGGAATGATACCATGGCGCCCATAGATCACTGGTGAGGGACCAGCCACGGTCCCAAAGAAGGAGAATCAAAACTGCCCCACATGGTGGCGACCCTGGGGAGAACGGATGCCTGGCACGCATACCACCCAGCCGAACCTGGCTTCACCACCTTCTCTGCGGTACATGGGTCCTTATCCAGGCTCGACTATTTCTTTCTTCCACGTTCACTACATTCATCAGGCTTCGCCGGTCTCTGTTCTTCCTAGAGGCCTCTCAGATCATTCTCCGGTTACTCTCAAACTAAGCATTGGGCCGACCAAACCTCCCTTTGGATGGAGAGTGTCACCATGGCACTTACGTGAACCAGCCTATCAAACTGAAATTCGACAGTAGATTTCCGATTATTTGACATTCAATAACAAGACTACTCCCTTCAGTATACAGTGGGAAGCTCTTAAGCCCATGATTTGTGGTGTAGATATCAATTATCAAGCAGGTGGAAATGCTGCCACCTAGCCCAGGTGGTGGCCCTTGAAAATCTCCAGTGGGAGCTAAAAGTTGAGGTAAAGGAAGCTAAAGGCCCGGCGTCACAACAACGCCTCCTCCAGGCCCAGCAGCAGCTACGCCAACACCTTACTAACAAGGCTAAGGATATATGGCAAGTGACCCAATACCGAATTTATCAATCAATCAGGCATTTGTAGAGCCCGCTACTAACCCGTAAGGGTCTCAAGGCGCTGGGGGGGCATGGGTGGTGCAGCTACTGCTCGAAGAGCCAGGTCTTGAGTAGTCTCCTGAAGATTAGTAGGTCTTCGGTCTACTGTAGGAGGATGGGGAGGGTGTTCCAGGACTTGGCGGTGAGGAGAACGTTCTGCCACCAGTGGTTACTCTTCGGATGGTGGCGAGGGCGAGGTCAGCAGAGCGGAGTTGGCGGTTCGGGGTGTAGAAGGTGAGTCGTCTGTTGAGGTATGTTGGTCTGGTTTTGTGGAGTGCTTTGCGTGCTTGGGTGAAGAGCTTGAAGGTGATCCTCTTGTTGACAGGGAGCCAGTGTAGGTCTCTCAGGTGGGGTGTGATGTGGCTGTGATGAGGGACATCGAGGATCAGGCGTGCAGAGGCGTTCTGTATCCATTGCAGCAGTTTCAGTAGTTTGGCCGGGGCTCCCGTGTAGAGGGCGTTTCCGTAGTCTAGCCTGCTGCTGACGAGGGCATTGGTGACTGTTTTTCTTGTGTCAGTGGGGATCCACCTGTAGATCTTTTGGAGCATGCAGAGGGTGTTGAAACAGGAGGATGAGATGGGGTTGACTTGCTTGGTCATGGAGAGTGTTGAGTCGAGGATGAATCCCAGGTTGCGTGCATGGTTGGTGGGTGTTGGTGCTGCTCCCAAGCCAGTCGGCCACCAGGAGTCGTCCCAGGCTGAGGGGATGGAGCCGAGGATGAGAACCTCCGTCTTGTCCGAGTTTAGTTTCAGACGGCTGTTCTTCATCTATTCGGCGACGGCTTTCATTCCTTCAATGGGGGACAAGTTGAGCAAGATGTTGCACTGTCTGTGCCAAGCAGCGCTATCCCCCACCCCAGTGCCGCTGTTGCAAGACACAGCAGGAGTCCTATGCTCTACCCCCAACACAGTGGCCCAAACGTTTGCCTCCTACTATACATCCCTATACGCTCAACAGGACTTTATATCGAGCAAGTGAGCTCATAGGAGAATCCCTATAGGATATACTGCCTCAACAGTTATCTGACAATACACATGAGCGGCTGGATGCTCCCATAACTGTGGTAGAGCTTGAGACAGCCCTATCGACCACACATCCTGGCCACACACCTGGTCCTAACGGATTTCCCAGTGAATTCCTACGCTCCCATATGTCCCAGCTAGGTGCACACCTTCTAGCGGCGCTCAACGAAGCCCTGGAACAGCGCTTTCTCCCTCCTGATTGGCGTCACGCCGAAATTGTGGTGTTTCTTAAGCCGGGGCACCCGCAGGAAGAGCCATCATCCTATCGCCCAATTTCTCTCCTAAATTTTGAATCTAAACTGCTGGGCAAGTTCCTGGCCGACCGCCTTCGGGCCTGTATTCAGGAGCTGGTTCACCATGATCTGGCCGGGTTTATGCCACACCGCTCTACCCGGCATTATACCCGTTGAGTCCACAGCGCCATTGCAAAAGCCCTAGAATTGGGCCGCCCTCCTATTAGCCGACATATACAAGGCGTTCGATTCCTTAAGCTGGGCAGACCAATTCCAGTTCCTCCGTGCCCTTAACTTAGATCCACACTTTGTATCCTATATACAATTACTATACACAGGGCTCTCTGCCTCGGTGCGTGTAACAAGGAAAGGCTTGGCATGCTTCCCCATCTGTCGGGGTACTAGGCAGGGGTGTCCACTTTCCCCACTCTTATTTGTGCTAGCGATTGAGCCCCTAGTGGTGGGGGTAAGGCGGGACCCAGTGATAAAGGGATTCGACTGGTCCACAGACAGGTCCAACAGGATCGCGTTAGACGCAGAAGATATTCTCTTCTTCCTGATGGACCAGAGATTCTCTGGCCCAGGAATACCTCAGATACTCCATATGTTTGGGGAAATTTTGGGCCTCTGCGCTAACCCAGCAAAATCGGTGTTGTTCCCAATATGTGGCGATCAGGGGTGCCCGACATAGGCATCACAACTGTCTCATGCAACTGGGGGCTTCCAATACCTAGGGGTCAATATCTGACCGAATCCTAAAATAACCTGGTCACGGAATATCAGCCCTCTCCTGTCCCTGCTCTGGGAGGAGACAATGGGATGGTCACTCCTGCCACTGTCTCTGTTTGGGTGGTTAGCTTTTTTTTCAATGGTCTCCCTTCCGCGGGTCCTATACCGCTCCAAAACTATCCATATCCCATCCCACAGACTTGCGTTAGCCAAATAAACACACTGCTGAATGGCTTCCTTTGGGGGGAGGGGCTGTTCGTGTTGCATTATGAACATGTACTCAGTCGACATATTGTGGCGGGCTGGCGGCAGCCAACATGTATTATGCTGCATTCCACCTGTTGAATATAAATGAGTGGTGGTACGGATCACATTCAGAACCAGCGTAAACAGTAGACATACTTGCAATGGGCAATACTTCCCTCCTAGGGTTTTTTTATAGCTACTCCAACCTTGAGCTTCTACCCCCAGCATGTAAAACTTTCATACAACTTTGGCGCCACACAGTGAAAAGAATGGGCTGGGAGGGACACCTGACCGAGACAACCGCTCTGCATTATGGAACATATCTACATCCAGTAGCTGCGCTCCCAGGTTTTCGGGCATGGGATCTCATTGGCATCTCCACTATGGGGGACATAATGCTTGGGTCGACACTCAAATCCTTTGGACAGCTGCAAACAGAATATAGTCTCCACAGTACACAATTCTAAAGAGATCTCCAGCTGACACGATTTAACCCCCTTGATCCACCCGCTGGAGGGATTTCCAGAATTTCACCCTCTTGAGGGATGCCTACTAATGTCGGACCTGAATGCCCAAAAAATAAGGCAAATTTATCAGACTCTGATAACCCACAATCAAACAACACTACACACCACACGAGCTTCATGGGAAGCGGATATCCCAGAACTCACTGACGATGACTGAACCGGGGCCTTAGCCAGTCCCCGGGGGGCCACCATTGTCATGCGATACCACCTCATTCAATTCAAATACCTCTGCAGGGCATATTACACATGCTCCCGCTTATAGCGGATGGGTGTCATTCCGTCTCCCACCAGTTTGAGATGTGGCGATGTAGAGGGGACCTTTTTCCATACAGCCTGGAGCTGCAAGGCACTACAGCCATTCTGGCGTAAAGTCTCCTCCTGTCTGGAGCGCGTCCTGCCCTGGAAGCTTGCAATTGACCCCCAAGTTATTCCTTCTACAGAGCAGAGAGGGGGACGGGGGAATCATTATAAGCAACACTTATTTTTTCTGGGTCTCACACTGGTGAAGCGGGTCTTCGCACAGTCTTGGAAGGCGGCATCCCTGCTGCTGATAACAGGGGCGGATTGGCAAGGCGGGCATTCGGGAATGGGCCGAAGGGCCGGTGCCTCAGTGCCCTCTGTGGGCCGTTTTTTCTCCCCTGTCCCAGTCCACAGAGAGTGGACTAGGAAAGGGGAGAAAAAAAAACGGCCCACAGAGTGCACGGAGACAGAGAAAATTAAAGCAGCCTCGCTGTGCGGCCGGACAGCGATTGTCAGCTGTGGCCTCTCCTTCACCCCTGCCCTGCCAAGCAATCAAGCTGAGGCTGGCCTGGGGAGGGGTGATTGTTTGCAAGAATCGGCCTCCCTGGGAGCCAGGGGTTTCTCAGGCCTTTGAGCCATTTTCACCATGACCCCCCTGGGGCCCATGCAGCCCAGAAACCGTGTTAGTCTTAGCACCTCGCCCACAGCCCTTCACATTCAGGGCATAGTGGCCGAGGAAGAATGGGTCTTGCTGTGGGGGCCAGGTGATGTTTGGAATTTTTTTATTTTATTTTTTTATTTATGCGATTTTGTATAGCGCAGACTTTACCCGAAGGTGTCAGAGCGCTTCAAACAAGGAACAGCAATAATACATGAGGAGAAAAATTACAAGTGGACAAATTACAAAAGCAAACGTTAAGTTACATGAATCAAAAGTGACAATAGTGAGCAACCAAAATACATGAGGTAGCAAACGGTGCATTACAGGAGGAAAAAGTGATATGTGTGCAGGTTACAAAAGCGTACAAAGTACAAGTAGAGGTATAATACTGCAATAAATGGCAGACACTCCAGCACAAGAACAAACGTTACGTAGGCAATGGTGGCACTTGTGCAAGTATCTAAAACAAACAAAAGTGAGAGGTAGCATACAGTGTGATACCAGAGAAAAGTGACGTGTGCAAGTTACAAAAGGGTACCATACACAGGTACAAGGGTAATACTACAGAAAAATGGTAAACACTCAAACTGCCAGAACACACTGGGAAGGCACTTCCCATGCACCAGCTTCACCTCAGCCTTCCCCCTGGCTACCTGGCCTGCTCTCTGTGCCAAAAACGAGGAACTGCTTTTCTGCCCAAATCTTGAACCGCACTCCCTGGAGCAGAGGTCGGCTGGTGGGAGCGTCACTGCAATCGGCAGTTCACCATCTCGCTCTCAGCGCGACCCGCCCAGGTAGCAGTGCATTGGTTGTGTCCACGAACAGCCCACCGGGGGACTGCGAGGCCCAGAAACCACCGCTCCTTGCAGCCGGCGCCTCTTCCCCCGGCGGCCACGCCCTCCTTCCGGCCTCCATATCTAGCCAGTCCCTAACGCGCCGCGGGTCGCGCCGCGGGTCGCAGCCCGGGGCGAAGACCCGGGCAAAGACCGGGCCGTTTTAGGCCGTTAGAGGCTGGTAGAGACTGGACTGGGCCACCCCCCTTGACACCAATATTATTATCCGATTCACTGCTTTTAATAGCAATATTCTCACGACTTACCTCATCCCCACAACCTAAAAAGAATAGCAATGGTCCTTACGAGAGGGAATAAAACCAAAGCTAAAGCCCCCAGCGCTGCAGGTAAATTGCTTGGTCCTATGGATGACTTCCTAGCGAAGGCAAACACGCTCATAGACGAAAGCATAACACTCATTGAAGAAAGGGTCTCTCTAGATCTAGCATTTGCTAAAAGATCCTCATTAGGAATCCTGGCGGAAGCCAGATCCCCAGCGCTAGGACTCCCAAACGCAGAGTTGGTCCCAACTAGGGAGAGACGCAGCCTACCAAACACAGTAGACCTGTCGGTATCTCAGCTAGCGGACTCCCAACTCAGCTTCGACCTAGAAAAAACCCCCGATCTGCTTCCAACAACTCCTGCAGAAATCTCTTCGTCAGAAAAAAGATTAGAAAGGGGTAGGAGGGAGGGAGCAATCAGTAAGAAAAGGGCACCAAGAAACCCAACTACCCCAGAAAACTTGGTAACAACATTAAGTATCCCACAAATTCAGGATGATAGGGCGACACATGTCGAGATCCTAGCGTCAGTCCATCAGGTAGAGAAGGAGCCATCCTCCTTGATAGTTTTGGACCCTTACTCCACAAAACAAACCCCGGTGGATCTGAACGCTGTTGAGGCTCAGGAACTAACACTCTCCAGCATAGCCAACGTAGTCAAACATGCGCTACAACCCTTAGAACATCGGTTAGCAACCCTAGAATTGCAAATTTCCAAGCTTCTAAAAAATCAGCAGTCACTTCTACCACCATGTCCTCAAAAACCACCACAAAACAATAGCAAAAAACCAATAAGCTCCAATGCATCAATCGCTAATCCACCTTTACCCAATCCACAACAAAAGACCCTCAGGATAACCACTCCAAATATGTTGACCAATAAAAACACCTCAAATTCAACTAAAACAATAAAAACTGTAGCAGCTCAAAGCTCTACTAGCAACCCACAACAGACCACCGTTTTGACTTCCCCAGCTGTGTCTGCGACAACTGTGCCTGCCACTACTGCCGCAATTCCGACGGCACCGAGCAGTACAGCCAACAAAACCTCAGGGAAAACCACGCATAACGCAACAACAAAAACCTTACCCACCCCGTCCGCACCACCAAAAACACCTGCGGGCAGGCCCAAGAGAAACACTGTGGGGAATCCTGGTCCACCAAGATTCTCAGCAGATTTCCCTCCAGAGGCCTCACCCTATGTGGCAGTCATGGCTGGAGTGCCAGAACTAACAGATCTTACCCCAGAACCGGTCTGGTCCCTGAAAAATAAAGTTCAACATTGGCTCCAGACCAACCGCCCAATTCCATCCTCTTGGCGCGGTAGAATCAGATCCGTAGCCAGGGTACCATGGGTGGGCAATACCCGAAAAACCATTCCCGGGGACTGTATCACAATCACTTTCGAGGACCCTCGAATAGCGGATTATGTCTGTGCCTGGGAAGACATCACCCCAAATGGAGGAATCAAGATCAAGTCCCTCCCCTTTTTCTACCCCTTCAGGCAAATAGACAGTTATACACAGGAGCAGGAGCCCCCTTGGTCCGTCCCATTTCCCAGGCAGGATGACTTTCCAAACACCACTTATAACGGCCCCCACAATCAATACGAGCCAGACTACTCCTGGCACCCAGCGAGACAGCGCCGCCAGGGAGGAAGGTGGGACGACAGAAGACCTTATACACATTGGCCCCCACATAGAGAGCAAACACGATGGGACCCATGGCAAAACATCCCACTAAGCAATAGGTTTAGCGGCCTAGAAATGGTCGACTGACCACTAATAGAAATTCCTCCCATTGACACCCAATTATCTCCCCCTTTGCAGCCCAATATTATCGCCTCATTTACTAGTAACAAGAACACGATAACCCCAGAAGCAGAATCTACCGATGACCCTTCATTTCTCATAGTCTCTTATTGGAACATCGCGGGCCTCCGAAATAAAATCGAGGATGGCTCTGCGCAGAAGTTTTTAGCCCCATGCCAAATAATTTGTCTCCAGGAGACATGGTCCGTAGAAGAACTCCATCTACAAGGCTATAAAACTTATAATGTTCCAGCCCTAACCAGTACAATGGGCAGACCAAAAGGTGGGTTAGCCATCTATATCTCAAATTCTCTACCTCTTAATAAAGTGGCCACACTTTCTCAGGACGCCAATCATCAAATCCTATCACTTACCTTTCCCAACAAAGACACTATTATCCTGACCAACACATATAATAATCTATCGGAAGAAAACTTTATAATTCTCCTTACTACCATAACCGATAAATTAAAACAAGTACTCCATCAGAGCCCTGCAAATAAAGCAACCCATTTAATTTGGGGAGGCGATTTCAATCTTCATCCTTGCACAGCTCCCAACTTACTGTGTTGTGGGATCATGGACGACTTTAATGTTCCACTAGCACACCTCGCACACTCTAAACTGGGAAACATAATTAACATCGCCCTATCAGATCTGGATCTCCAGATTGCCAATCATGTAAAAGCAGATCCAAACGAATTCATACCGACCTATGTGGGTAGAGGACATAAGACAACAGTAGACTTCATATTTCTCTCCCAAACCCTAATGTCGACATTTAAAGACTTTGAAGTCATTGTCACCCCCTTTAGCGATCACGCAGCCTTAATACTAACTATGCCCATGCCTGCCAACCTTTCACATAAATCAGAGATGGCGACCACTCTCAGGCAGAACAAGATAGAGGTCGGTAAACGTAATGGACTAACAATCAGATGGGCTAAAATTAACCCATCTGACATAATGAAAAAATTAGTAACGCAGTCCTATTCAAACATAATGAAATGCTTGGATCTTACAACTAGCCATAAAGAAGTCTTGAGAAATTTTAATCTAATATTAGACGCTATAAAAGACCTGCTCACCACAAAACCTAAAATAAACCGCCCCTCAAAACCTAAGTGGTTTAATCATAACTGCACAGCGGCCTTATCAAAGCTGAAATCCGCTCTCAAAAATAATCCACGTGATGCGGCTCAGATCCAGCTGCTCAGGCGCCAATACACAAGGGAAAGAAAGCTGCGAACTGCACAACTAAAGCAAAAGCTATGGGACGATCTCCACCATGGTGCAGTCTCACAAAACAGTGAGCTTTTCTGGCGCACGGTCAGAACCCCATACCTCACAGACAGAGATACCCCAAAAATAGAAGTCGCTATCGACGAAAACACCTGGGTCTCCCACTTTGAGGAAATCTTTAAGAACACCCATCCAACAGAATCCCCTCTCCCCAAGGTAAATTACCCTATCCTGGTCCCTTTTGACATTTCAGACCTTATAGACGCTCTGCAGAGTAGTAAAACAGGCAAGGCTCCAGGACCCGACGGGGTCCCGGTGGACCTTTTCAAAAGTAATCAAGATCTCTGGGCCCCCATCCTAACTAGAGTATGTACAGCAGCAGCAAGTGAGGGAATCTTAACATCTTGGACAAAATCAATAATGGTCCCCATTTTTAAAAAGGGGGACCGACAAGATGTAAAATGCTACCGGCCCATATCACTGCTGGATTCTCTCGGGAAAGTAGTGGGGAGAGTGATTCTTGAGCGCCTCCAGCAGTGGACTGAGGACCGGGGCATAATTTCGGATATCCAATTCGGTTTCCGAGAAGGTTTTGGCACCCTAGAGCAGGTCCTTAACCTTTCCCTAATAATGGGGAAATATACACAGGCCATCCCTACCAAGATATATATGGTCTTTGTTGACCTCTCCGCAGCTTTCGACTGCGTCTCGCACAGAAAGCTGTGGAGGGTCTTAGCTCAATTGGGAGTAGATCCACCCCTTTTAGATTTTCTCAAAGAGCTTTACACTGGGGCCACAGCCAGAGTACGCTTCGGCGTCAATGGTGAGTTGACGTCCCCGTTCAGCGTAGGGCGTGGGGTCAGGCAGGGATGTGTCCTGGCCCCCTTCCTCTTCTCACTCTACACCAACGGCTTGGAGGAGGAGATGTTGAGGGGGGCCCAGGACCTCCCACGCATAAACCGCCGCCTGATCCCAGCCCTGCTCTACGCGGATGACGCCGTCATCTTAGCGCGAACACCCAAAGAACTTCAGAATGCAGTGAACAGATACACGTCCTTCATGGGCAATTTAGATCTAAAAGTGAACGTAAAAAAAACGTTCGTAATGACTGTTGGCAGACACCGAAAAAGAACCTATCCAATAATCCTCAATAACCAAAAGCTTGAACCTACCCCACACTATCCCTACTTGGGGGTTATGATAGATGACCAATTCTGTTGGAAGCAAGCAGTGAGCACAAGGGCACTTTTATTTAGGAGATCGATTGCAGCACTAATAACTTTCTCCCAGAAACTAGGCAAGAGGCCTCCAGTAGAGCTCCTTAAGATTTACAACGCCAAATGTCAGGCTATAGCAACATATGGTGCAGGAGTCTGGGGGTATACTGATGTTAGCCCTATTCAGAGGGCGGAAAACACCTTCTTAAGATTCTTGCTAGCCACCCCCAAAGGCACCTCAATTTACGCAATACACCTAGAATTAGCCATACCATATCTAGAGGATTTAATTAAAATTGAACCTCTGATGCTGTGGCGCCGCATTTGGAAATCAAACAAAAATGCTCTGACTCAAGCCATCATCACAGATTCAATGAATATGGACAATTCTGCAAAAATAAAGTGGCTCCTATATGTTAGGAACTTTCTTACTGATTTAGGCCTTGAGAAGTACTATTCAGACCCGACATCTATAACGGACATTCCAAAAAAAGTTCTTAAACGCCAAGCATTATGCCATTTGGAGTCGTTAAGACTCGCATCCAACTCGACAAAAACGGCAGTGATCCATTCAAATATGATCCAAGTAGCCTTTGTCATTCATCCGTACCTAGAACTCCAAATACCAACTTACGAGAGAATGCTCATCACAAGATTTAGGCTAAATATATTCTTTAGAATGGTCACCTTCCCGTCACAAAACTGTTGGGAGGCTATACTCCCGCCCTGTCCTTGTGACGGTATATCAATGCAGTCGAATTTGCACGTGATCTTGCTTTGTAAATACCACCAAGCCCACAGAAAGATCTGGCTTTTACCGATACTAAAATCCTGGGGATTGCGACAATGCAGACCTGCCCTTTTAAGACTGCAAATGTTGGAAACACCAAACGTCTGTTATTTTATTAGTAGTTTCTTAAAGTGTATCATGAAACACAGAATGAATCTCTAAAAACCTTGTCAGTGTGAGAATAAGCGGTACTTTGCACATTTTTGATTAACTTTTCTCTTTTTAACTATGAAAGGAATTTTATCAGAAATATATGTAACATGTGTATTTTTACTGTGTTTGCTATTTTGTGTACTTTTATGGTTTTTCCACTGTGAACAAACCGAATAAAGATTTTATATATATATATATATATACCTTGGATGACCCAGAAAGCTGTGTTTTGTTCTCCCCTGCCTGGACATTTTCGCGAGGCCTGGAGGGCTGATTAATTTACTAATTGCAGGGGCCTTACCTGTTCATGTGCTCCTGAGCTGAAGGTCTGGGGAGGGCTAAGTAGGTTAGTAATAGCAGAGGCTTTGCTGCTTTTCAGGTGCTCCTGTGCTGGAGGGCTGGAATAATGTTGTGACAGAAAGGGGCCTTGCTATTTTTTTTAGTTGCTCACCATGTAGGCCATTGGCACCTTTGCCCTGTGTAAGAACAGTATCCTCCCACTTTCATGCCTGGTCTGTGCAAATAGTGTTTCATGAAAGGGCACACCCCTTGAATGTGGTCCACTCCCCTTGAATATGTGCCACGCCTCTTGAATGTGGGCCACTTTTTTCGTCAGTGCCCGGGCCCAATCCGACCCTGGCCGATAAGTAGGTGGAAGAGGGCCATGGACGATTGCATGGTGGCAGAAGAAGCTTTGTAAGAGAGTGGTATTCCCGAAATGCATTGGGCTTTTGAAAATAAATCATGGCATGAAATTCACCCTCTGCTCTTGAGTTTTGATTGAAAATGGAGGATTAACGGATTGAATAAAATTATTTGAACAAAAAAGAAGCAAAAAATGAACGGATAAAATTGTGAAAAGATTAAAAAGCATATGAACATAATTCATTGGATTCAAGCAACTAAAGGGCTCTGCAGCTTTGTGGAACCAATGCAGGTTCCCATCGTGGTGGAGTTATGGTTGCAGCGCAACGGGACGAAGCGCTTAGAAAGCATTGCACGCCAGAATTCTTTGAAAGATTAGCTCTGTTGAAATTGTTGAAGAAAGTGGATAAAATGGTGTGCATCTCATTCTCATTGAATTCATGTTACAAGCATTTTCGTCTCACATGAGATGGTACCCAATGATAAACGTTTGGCAAATAGCAACAAAAAAGGACCAGAGAACGTGGATTGCAATTAGCAAAATAGAAAGGACACTTGGAGCATGGGGAGGGTACCGTGCCATGTTGGAATATAATTCAGTGTTTCGTAGGAAGTTCAGGATAACTTGTGGCATATGCATTCATGTTTTAATTTGCGATGCAAATTAGATAGAGCACACTTTATTAACTTAACAGGCTCACTGTGTTTTATTGTTTCATTGGATTCAAGCTACTAAAGGGCTGTGCAGCTTTGTGGAACCAATGCAGGTTCCCTTCTTGGGGGACTCCTAGGAGTGTCCCAGTGCTATGGACCCAGAGGCATCAAACAGAGGAACGCCACCATGTCTTGCAAAATAGCAAGGGGTTTTCAAACTGAGAGCAAAAGTGTCAGGAAGTGACTAGATGTGACTAGATGTGAAGAGAGCCCAAACGTGAGGAAGAGGCTGGGTGCCTTCCAGAGAGCACAAATTCTAGGAAGATGCTCAACACAGAGTAGAAGTGTGAGGAAAGGACTGGGTGCCAACACGATAGCACAGGTGCCAAGAATAGACTGGAAGATGAACAAAGAGCACAGGTTCTCTGACAGGAGTGGATGCCAAGCAAAGGGCATAAGTGGCAGGAAAGGAATGGATGTCAAACACAGATGTAAGTACCAGAACTCGGTACCTACCAGCCAACAAATGACCCAAAGGCCATGGATACTGTGCAGAGACCACAAATGTCACGAAGGAAGTGGATGCTGTGCAGAGACCATAAGCACCACAATGGAAGTGGATACTGTGCACAGACAACATGAGCCATGAAAGAAATGGGTGCTGTGCACAAACCACAAGCGCCATGAAGGAAATGGATGAAGTCTGCACAGACCACCAGCACCATGACGGAAGTAGATTCTGTGTGCACAAACCACAAGCACTAATCAGGAAGTGGGTGGCCACCTGACCAAATCAACAACCCTCACCAGAAACGACACAGTTGCACTCATGCAGACCATCCACTCAAGGGCCCCAGTGGACCCATGCCCACACCACAACTAAAAGGAGGTATGATTCTAAGCACTGGAAGAGCCCTCCGTTAGGCACTCCATGTTCCGGGTACCAGACTTCTAGACCTGGACTGCACAAAATGGTTGCTGCCGACCAGAGACACGATTCTGCCCTCATGCTGCTGAGCCATGCTCGAGCCCCGGAAGGCAGAACAATAGGCATTATGTCACAGGGAGGTGTGACCACCTCCCAGACAGGATTTAGTGTATTAGGGCTGGGTGGGTGCACTTGCCAGCGCCACTCAGTCTGTATGAGGGGCTCATTTAGTGTCCCCATGCATAGTCCAGTTCAAACCAGCTCTGGAAGCTGTAGGCTCCCGCTCTGGTGCGAAACAAGACAAAAGTCATGAGAGTAACCTCCCCCCTATCCAGACTGCCCCTGGGAGGGTCCCCTGTATCATCCCAACCCTTTCCTAAGGGTACTTAAGGGCTTACCTGTGGGTGAGTCCCTAGATTCGTCATTGGACAAGATTCAATTCAGACACCATTTCTTCTTCTACCGCCTGGGCACTCTGGACTTCGTTTGGCCTGATTTTGTCTCCCTTCCAGTCTGCTGCATCGTCTGTGCCTGTGCAATATACAGGAACCTTCTAAGGCCTGTGGGCATCAAAGACACCTGAAGGAAATTCGCATGCACCGCAACTAGGCTGACCTGTCTCCTGATCCTGAGCTCCTACAGACTCCGAAGAATTCTGCAACATAGGTGGTGATTCTCCACAGCTCTTGAGGCCTGCCCTGCCTTCTCATCAAGTTTGAGGCCAGTATACCTCGTGGGACCCACAGGACCCAAACCCCTCTGAACCACGTCAACTTACAGTTGCAATGGCTTGTTGGCTTCCTTCCAAGAAGATCTTCGGGCTCAAAGTAGCCCCAACCTCAAGCATCTCTAGTGACCAGAATCTTCGCCACACCACATCGTTTGCATCATGGTCTGCATCTTTTGGTGAGCTGCTTGAGGTCCTCTCGCGACTCCAGTGCCTCAAGCCTGTGGGTCCATTTGAGGATCACCTTTACTTCTTTTGGGCTCCCCTGATTACTCTGGCCTGCCCTGACTCCCCTGCTTGTGGCGAGTCCCCTGGATCTCGCAGGTCCCGACACTGCACCTTCTTTGACTTCTGTATGGGGTGCATTTGCCGAGGCTTGTTATTGCTCCCACTGAACACCGACCCCTCAACACTCGACATCTGACGTGGAACAGCTCGCGCATGGCTCCTGGTTTCCATGGGGTCACCTGGTCCTCACAGCTGCAGAGTCAAGGTCATTGTCATCTCTCCTGCAACACCCGGCATTGGAGGGCATTTGTCTTTCAGATCTCCTGGTCACTCCCGAGTGACATAGACTCTGTCCCCTCTGCTTGCAGGTACCCCTCAATTAGAATCCACCTTTGGATTCCACTGGACACTTTCTCCTTCTTCAACAGCGGTACTTTCCTGAAGTCCTCCAATGGGTTTGACAGCGGTTTCCGACACAACTTCACCCCTATGCACCCCGCTGCCCTGGTGTAGGTAACGTGGGCAAAAGGGTATCCACAGGTGGGGTGGCTCTCAAACCTTCTGTCTTCCACTGGGTTTCTTCAGGGTCCACTAGAAAGGATCCTTAATCGTTAAATATCCAACTGCGACTTACACGTTGACTTGTACAGAGAAATCGGTTGTGTTCCCACACTGCATACGATCTCCATGGGGTTCCTAATTACTCACTTTGGGTGGTTCCTTGGGGGCCCAGCACTTCTATATCCTCTAGACCTTATCTTGACCTGATTCGTGGTTCTTATACCACTTTCTTAATATATTTTTGGTCCCCGCCTGGGGTCCACTGTGTATTTCGTGCTATTTACAGTGATTTCTATGCAAAGTATTGTGTGAATTGTGCATATCTCTGGGTAGAAGATATCCATATGTGTTAGAGTATATTATATAATACATACATATTTTTATAAAGCCCTTGTGTGTTTTTTTCACTTAATCTTTACATTTAAGATTGTGTTCATGGAAAACAAGCTGCTTTACACTCTTTCTGGACTAAGCCTGAAGGCTGCTCTCCACAGCTACCACTTAGAGAGCTTTCTATGTTTATCTAAGACCTCCTAAATCACCATAAGGGTAATCTGGGCTGGTGCAGGGTGCCCACTTACCTAAGTTTACATCTTATACCAGGCCAGCTTCTCACATTGGTATGCAGCGGTTGGGATTCAAGCCTGCATTATTTTACCAGATAAATCTTTGTGTCGATTAAATGAAAAACTACCACTAATACTAGGCACATATAATACACGCTTAGAATAGTAAGTTGTACTGATCTTTGGGTTGGGTAGCCAAGGGTCTAGCACACCCTTTCTCCAACCTCGGAGAGTTTAGTTCCCACTAGGTTAAGCAGGTGCAACACCTCACCACACTTAATATGTCTAAAAAAGTAGATGCCAGTGGCTCTCTGCCTACTAGATACAGTGAGCTTTCATTCCAAGAATTGAAAGCCCTGTGTGCCTCTATGAAGCTGAAGGCAGGGAAAAGTGCCAACACTCAACACCTCATTGAGGTGTTACTTTTAGATGACCTAAGGAAAGCAAGTGGATCAGATGAACAGGACAGAGTGGGTGGGCAGGGACAGAAGATAGGTCAGGAGGGGAACCCCTCTATGACCCTGAGACTGACCCTTACCAGGAGGGGCTTAATGGCTCCCACCTGGAAAACTCAGCTCTCCTAGAGGATACAGCAGGTGGCCCTGAGGAAGCCCCCTTTGTTCCTTCTGGAGGAGTGCAGAGTAGAGCAAGTAGTTCTAGATCCTCCTCAGCAGAATCCAACGCTTCAGGACAGTCGGTAGGACCTCCATATCTAGTAAGAGGGAGAACTTTTTGGATAGGGAATACCGACTTTTTGACTGTGAGAAAGCTAGGCTTAGGCTTAGGCTCAGGCTCAGGCAGGAGCAGTTGGCTCTTGACAAAAAGTCCCTAGAAGTCCAGAAAACAAAGAAGAAATTGTGACTAGAGTCCCATGGTGGCAGCAACAGTGTCCCTAGGGTTAGAGAAACTTCTTTTAACCATAGGAAACTGAGCAAGATAGTCCCTCCTTACCATGTTGGGGATGACATCCACAAATAGATAACTGCCTTGGAAAGGGCCTGTAAAGTTCAGAAGGTCCTCAAGGAGCAGTGGGCTGCTATCTTGTGGCGCCCCTTTGCTGACAAAGGTAGAGATAAGTTCCTCACTGTTATCAAAGAGAATGCTGATAATTATTAAGTGTTCAAGAGTGCTCTCATTGATGGGTTTGGTTTAACCACTGAACAATACAGGATTACGTTCAGAGACACCCAGAAGGCACCAACCCAGGACTGGGTAGATTACCTTGACAGTGCCATTAAGGACCTGGAAGGCTGGCTACATAGAAGCACAGTGCATGACTACCAAGGATTGTACCATCTGATTATGAGGGAGCAGAGCCTTAATAATTGTCAGAACCACCTTTTGCACCAGTGCCTGGTGGACTCAGATCTGATCTCTCCCCAAGAATTGGGAAAGAAGGCAGATAAATGGGTCAGAACCCAGGGTCAAGCAGAAGAACCAGGGTGGTGGTGACCAAAAGAAGGATTCTTTCAAAGACAAAGGTGGGGATAAGTCCAAAGATAACTTCTCTGAAGGTCCCCAAAATTCTTACTTTGAGGGTGGGTCAAAACATCTTCCCCTGGCAAGAAACAGTATTGTCATGTTTGCAACACACCTGGCAACAAGAGGTATGACTCTAATTGTCCTAAGGCCAACAATAAGGATGATGAAGCAACTATTACTACTACAACACCCCCTGGTGCCCCAAGTAGAAGTATACCAGGTAGTAGTAGTGCACCCAAACGTTTAGTTGGGTTCTCATGGGGTACTGAGGTAGATACTGGCCTAGCCAGATCCCATACACAGGCTACCTTAGTCTTTGATGGTGGAATTCGTTTGACCACTTTTACTATAGGTTCTAATACCTTGGGCAAGTACAGACAGGAACCTCTGATTACTAGTCAGAAAGCTATACCCTGTAGAGACACAGGGGCTAGTGTCACCAGAAGGACAGGAAAACTAGTGTCTCCCTTTCAGATTTTACCTGAGTACCAGTACCAGGGGACCAACACTGATGGTGTTAGAACTGATCATCCCATGGCCATAGTCGATCTCAGCTGTGGAGGGGTCAGTGGCCCTAAAAGTTTTGCAGTGTCTCCAACCCTGCCTGTAGATTGCCTCTTGGGGAATGATTTAGCAATTTCAGTCTGGGATGAAGTAGAGCTGAAGGCCCATTTAGAAATGACAGGCCTCCCTGAACAGGTTGCTGAGACTCTTAGGGTTCAAGTCCAGCTACTGGAAAAATTTGGAGCAGTGGAGCCTGAAAGGATGCCCCACTCTGTTCCTTCAGAGAGCACAAGGGAGGAAACAAAGTTTTCTCCCCCCAGACTTTAGGTGAAGGTCAGCCTCCTCAAGGAACTGACCCTACCCCTTGTGAAGAACCTCCCCAGAGGTAGCCAGGCCTGGCCTGACAGAGCCACTGAGGGCGGGGGGGGGCTTCAAGGTGGTCCCCAGCCTAGAGCAGGTATCATGTACCTCTCTACCAGGTCTCAACCAGCCTAGGGCTGCAAAGGCCAGGGATATCAGTGGACCCCACAGGGACAACTGCCAAGAGAAATGCCCCAATTCACAGGTTAGGGTGTAGTGTAGTTCCTATATTCCCAATAGGCTCTGTGCATTGGAATAACATAAACGATAGTTTAGACGTCGGACTGAAGTCGACTAGGTCTCTATTGAATACGTTAGACTTAATTGTGAATGCCAGCTAGCTCAGAGGTCACTAGAAACTTTCTCGAATAAACAAGAAGGGATTTGTTTCCGACAACCATATCACATGACAACTTTGTTCCCCAAGAATAAGAAATATATCATCAGAGTCGCAGAAACAATAGATGTCTATTTCACCCAGTCAATCGTGCATGCTTCGTTTCACCAGAAGTGCAGAGAAATAGAGAGACGGGCGTTTTCAATAAAAAGGTTATTTATTGAGCAGTCTTCTTTCTCATGCAAGAGAAGTGAATTGCTACAATCGTAATACTTGCTATGAAGTAAAGTGCGTACATTAAAAAGAGTATTATGAAATAATACTGTAAAAGCATTTATATGGTTTCTAAGCCATAAGATACATAAAATAGATGAAATACATACAATGATAAATAATGTCTAAAAGTACTCAACTGGTGCATCTAAAATACGCCTACCCCGGTGTACCTAACCTAAGTCTAGTACAAGGGAAGAAGTAAGTGAGGTGTAGCTTGAGTTAAATAGTTTCTGCCAAGAATCTATCCAAGAACTCTCTAAAGGTCTAATCAGCTCCGTACCTTGGTTATAGAATGAAGGAGGTCTTGTATCTCTATCTCAGGACTCGATCTCCCAGTAACCCGCAAGGGTAGCAGGGAAACACTGGAGCTGAATTTCTCGGCAGGAGAAAAGAAAACGTCTCTCTCAGTGCGTCAGCGGGAGGGTCGGCTTCCTTTGGCACTCGCATGCAGCAGGGCGTCGGGCAAGTAGTTAGTCGATCTGCTCCAAAAACCACAGTGTGTTTGCTAGGGCAGATGTGGGCATATTTATACCTGGAAGGTGCCGACTTTGACGTAAGGGTGGACATAATAACGTCACTAAGAACTCGAAGTTCTTTACACGCTCCAGGAGTTCTGGGGCAAATCAATACTGAAGCAGGGGGAAGTCCCGTACTGCGGAAGACTGGTTGTCTTCAAGAACTCGTTGTACTCTAGGAGCTTAGTGGAAGTAGCCATGCCGTATTTGGACTGCATTGGCTGTGCCTAAATATGGTTATGATTCTTATGCCTATATAAGGATATGATAAGTTATATCTACATAAGGGCATGAATCGTGAAAATTACACTAAAGCCCTAGAAACGTTACAAGGGACCCCCAGCCTAGAAACACTAGCCAGATGGGCCACCCTCTGCAATCTGCGGGATCCCTCTTTCCCTTAGTAAGTGACATCCCCCAATGGACTCCGTTGGGCAAATTAAAACCTGGGACAACATTGTCCCAAACCTTTACTGGCCCTTCACTGTCCTAACCAGACTGAATCAACCAAAAGCTGTAGGCAGCCAGAGGTTAACTGCTAGGGATAAGTACAAGTCAGTCATGGAAAGAAGGGCCTTAATGGTGGCCAGTGTTCTAAGGAAGTTGAGGCCAACCCTGTTAGGATCTCTCTTCCCTAATCAGACACCCCACCAGCCTCTTTCTTGGCTCAAACAGATGACAGGTAGACACCCCAAACTTTTGATAGGATCCAAGCCCCTACAGGAGAGGAACTTCTCAGTGGACCATAAGATACGGGGTATCCATGCAAGTGCATGACCTTCCTCATATGGCCACTTAGAAAATACAGACTCAACTGGGCAAGATTAGCCTTATCTCCATACGTTTGGGGGTGTTATGTAGGAAAGTTGGATCCTTCTGCATGGTTACCTCCCACTTTTTGCCTGGTGCTAAGCTGTTTTTGACTAGTATGACTGGGATCCTGTTAATCAGGACCCCAGTCTCTCTGCTTTCTCCCTTAAATTGTTATGGTCAGTACTTCGGTACATCCCAGATTGGATACTAGGGTACCCTTGTCAGTCCCTAGTACTAAGGTAGCCAGGGCATAGGTACCCCAGAGGTCCCCCATGCATTAATGCACCCATGGAAGACCATTCAAAATGGAACAACAGGCCTGCCACTGCAGCTTGTATAAGATGGTGCTAGCACCACTTACTGAAGATATAGTTTTCCTATATCTAGGGTCACTGCACTTAAAACCTATAAGTCACCCCTATAGCACACCTTTGCAAGCCTGATGGCAAGATGCTTGATTCTAAGTGTGATGGTGCCCCTACATGAACAGGACACCCCTACAGCCTACTGAGTCCATTCTCCCGGGTTGTAAGTGAAGCAGCCATATACCATATAGAGGGGCACAGCATAATTATGTGATGACAATCTCGAAAATGACTGCAACAAATCCTATCATGTTTGGTATCAAACATGTTGAAATAATGCCTCCCATACCTGAAACGGTATGAGAGGTATGATTCCAAGCAGGGGAAGAGCCCTCCGTTAGCCTCTCCATGTTCCCGGTACCATTCTTCTAGACCCGGACAGTTGCTGCCATCCAGAGACACAATTCTGCCATCCTGCTGCTGAGCCAAGCTCGAGCAGGGGAAGACAGAACAACAGGCATCCTGTCACAGGGAGGTGTGACCACCTCCCAGATAGGATTTGGTGTATTGGGGCAGGGTGGGTGCTGAAGTAATCACATAACCAGGAAATACTGTAGGAGGAAGTTTATTCCAAGCAAACAGCTTAGACAACCATAGATCTCAAAAGTCTCTCTTGATATGCCCAACTCCCAGATACAGAATGTAAAGTGAAATGAGAATCATAACAATTCTAAAAGGAATGCTAACATGGAATAATACACACCTTCCCCCCTAAAAAAAAAAAAAAATCCAAAAACAAACGCATATGAATCAATGAACAAAATCTCGTAATTTAACAGGAGAGTGTTTGATGCGAGAACTTTTCCTCAATTCAACCACACCACTGGGTTCCAGAATGACACCACCCTCATGTTTATCATTGTCAACAGAGGAGCAAGGGACACAATCTAGAGAAAAATCATGACTCATACAATTAGAAGTTGCAGAATTAGAAACTGAAGTGTGACCATCAAACGTGTCAAGCATGGCCGGATAATACTCATCATTGCCCATTGGTTTGGAATGGGCAGGTTCTTGCAATTTTTCCGTTTTACACAATGAGATGCGCCTAAAATTCCAAATTTTGCCTCCTTCAACCCTGACAGCCTTACTAAAAACCTCTAAAACTTTGCATGGATCAGACCATTTAGCCCACTTGTTGCCATAAAGACCACCAAACTTGACACATACAAAATCCCCTACTTTAATTCTAGAATGAGAAGAAGGCGTTCGTAGAGAACTACCTCTCATTTTTTCCTGATACTTCTCAACTCTATTTCTGACTTGAGTAAGATCTGAAATAGAATTGAAAGGAATTTTAGTTTTCATCCACCAAGGTAAAAGCTTTGAACCAGGTTTCTGATCACGTAACATTTCAAAAGGGGAAAGACCTGTAACTGAGTTAGGAGAAGTGCGATAAGACAACAAAGTCGCACGTAAAGCCTTTCTCCACTCAAGACCACTTTTGACTGCTAACTAAATTGACTCTTTAATAACTCTATTAAAGCGTTCTATTTGACCATTGGCCTGGGGTTGTAATTGGAAACTCTTTTATGTATGATTCCACATCTATCAAGAAACAATACAAAATCTTTGCTGATAAATTGAGGACCATTGTCTGAAACAACTTCCGCAGGAATGCCTTCCCTACAAAACACTTCATCCAAAAATTCAATTACTTGCGCTGAACCAATTTTTTCAATAATCTTCATTTCCGGCCATTTAGAGAAATAATCAATTAACACCAATGCAAAAACGTCCTTGCAGGCAGAAAAATTCAAAGGTCCAATAATATCAATCCCAAGTTTTTTCCATGGACTAGAGACAAATTCAACAGGAGTAACATCAACTGACACAGGTTTAACAGATTTGTCGCTCAAAGCACATGGAGAACAAGATCTAACCCATTTGTCAACCATGCCATCAACTCCTGGCCACTAATAAAATTCCCTTATGCGCCTTTTAGTGCTGGACATGCCCATATGACCTTCATGAGCCATTGAAACTAACTTACAGATTCAGGAGGAGCAATCTTGTCACCACGAATTATAAAACGGTGATCAAACATAATCTCGTCTTTTATTTTATAAAAAGAAGAGAGAACCCCAGACAATTTACGTTCCTCAGGCCAACCTACTTGCATGAATTTTACAACTGCAGACAAAACATTATCCTGACACATGGCAGTTTTACATTCACTTTCAGAAATAGAGTCAGACAATACTTTTGAGTTTTCACCATTAACATCTTCAATAGAAAATGCTACATCGTATTCTGTACAAATATTGGCAATATCTAGAGTGTCAGATAGAGGTAACTGTGACATACAGTCAGCATGTACATTGAGACGACCAGGAACATATTCAACATCTGGAATTCTTGTAATTTGGCGGCTAAACGTGCCAAACGTGCAGTTAGAGTTCTACCACCACCAGCTGCTAACATGTTGATTAATGGCTTATGGTCAGTTCGCAAACGAAACTTGGTACCCCACACAAATTGTCTGAAATGTTGTACAGCCCTGGTACAAGCCAATAATTCTTTTTCTATTGTGGAGTAGTTGAACTCAGCGCCACGCAGAGTTCTTGAAGCGTAAGAAACTACAAATTCTTCACCATGGTTTTTCTGCATAAGAACAGCACCTAACCCAATATTACTAGCATCAACAGATATTATACAATCTTTACCAATTTCAAATGGCCGTAAAAAGGGGGCATTCACAATTTCTTTTTTAAGTAGATCAAATGAAAACTGTTGTTCGCTATTCCAAACAAATTTTACATTTTTCTTAAGAAAAGATCTTAAAGGATGAACCTTGGATGAATAGTCTTGAACAAATTTACTGTAAAATTCTGTGAGACCAAGGAATGAAACAAGTTGTTCTTTAGATGATGGAGCTGGAGCATTAGAAATACTCTGGATATGATTAAATTTAGGTTTGATACCTTGAGAAGAAATTTCATGACCAAGATATGTCACCTTACTTTGTCTAAATTTACACTTGGAGAATTTTAAAGTCAAACCTTTTTCCTGTACACATTGTAATACTTTGTCTAACTTTTTATCATGGTCTTCAAAATCTTTTCCAAAAATTAAAATGTCATCTTGGAATGCGACAGCGCCATCACAACCTTCCAGGACTTCTTTCATGAGCCTTTGAAAAACTGATGCCGCGCTGGCTAGGCCGAAAGGCATACGGCGATACTGAAACATACCTTCAGGAGTGATAAAGGTAGTCAAAAATTTTGATTCTTCGTGCAAAACCACTTGGTGATAAGCACTGGCAAGATCTAAAGTGGAAAATACACAGGCACCAGACAGTGTGGAAATTAATTCGTGAATGTGAGGTAGGGGATGCTGGTCAATCCAAATTTCTTTATTTAAGCTACGAAGGTCCACACATAGACGAAGTTCGCCATTGCTTTTAAGGGACAAAACCACTGGAGAAACCCAGGGAGAAGATTCTGTGGGCTCAATTATTTTTTTAGAAACTAGGGGCCATATGTATCATACTTCCGTTTTGCGAATTTTAAATAACGAATCTTAAGGAATCGCTATTTAGAATTAGCAAAACGGTATGTATGTAGGTAATCTAGGAATTTTAGCGATTCCTTACTATTCCTTATTTGCGAATTCGCAAATTGTGAATTCGCAAATAAGGAATACTTCCCATTCATTTCTATGGGCCAGGAGGCCCATAGGAATGAAGGGGAAATTCGCTAATCGCAATTTGCTAATCGCAAATTGTGCGATTTTTCAAGGGTGCAGGGGGTGTCTCAAGAACACCCTGCTGCACCCCTGAAAAAGACATGTGTGCGCATATGGCGCACATACATGCCCTAAGGGCATGCATGTGCGTCACATGCCACAATGAAAAATGCCAATTTGTGCTTATTGAAAAGAAATCGCAATTTACCACCAACTTTCAGTTGGTGGTAAATTGCGATTCCTTAAACCAAATTCGCAAGAGAAAAAAGCTTCTTACATACAATTAAGGAATCGCAAAATTGCGATTCCTTAAATGCTATGGCAAAATAAGGAATCGCAAACTTTTGCAATTCCTTATTTTGTTACTTTTTCATACATTGCAAATGTGCAAAAATGGCCGTTTCCGATTCGCAAAGGCCGAAATTCGGCGAATTTAGGCCTTTGCGAATCAAAAATAGCTTCATACATATGGCCCTAAATCAGCTAAAATCACTTTAAGTTTATCTCTGTAAGCCAGTGGTACATTCCTAACCCTATGTCGGATAGGAATGGCTCCATCCTTGAGGATGATCTTATGTTGGAATTTAACAAACTCACCTAAATTGTCAGTGAAAATAGAAGGAAATTTACTTTTAATTTTAGTTAAAAATTCATCACTCTCAGGAGGGACAACATACACCGGTGGAGATGCATTAGGATCCAGCTTAATGCCCATTTCAAACTGGTGCGGCCAACCAAGAATAGATGCACCCTTGGTAGCCACGTAGACTTTCCCTCTGGTTGTCCTATCTTTAAACTTAAGATCAGCCCACATGAACCCATCTAGATCAATTTTACGACCAGTATAACCACCAGGTTGAACATCTGGAGGAAGTAGTTTAGTGGCATTCCAAAATTTGTTAAAGATATTCCTTCCTATAATAGTGTACCACGCACATGAATCAATCAACATAGGTATCTCTTTACCATCAACCAAAATATTGTCACTAGGAACATTTTTACATTCAGTATCCCCGACACATAGTAAACTATTTATTTCGGACACATGTTCAAGATCTTCACTTTCCTCACATGTTACTATATTAATTTTTTGTGTGGATTTACACATTTTATTGAAATGTCCTGACTTCTTGCACTTGATGCAAATTTTATTCCAAGCAGGACATCCTTTGTAACTTCCAACATGGTCAGTGCCGCCACATCTATAACATATTATTGAAGATTTTTTTCCCAAAGACCTATTGTCTTTTCCAAAATACTCTTTCTTATTGAAAAAGAAAGGAGGTTTTTTAAAGGTAGAATTGTCTTTTACTATTGCCACCTCAGGAATTATTTCCTTACTTTTGGTTGCTTGACCTCTAATTTCGTTGACAAAAATTTTAGACTGTTCAATACCTTTAGCAATATTAAATACAACACTTAGAGAGGATTCTGTTCCCATCCATATGCGCTCTTGTATTTTCTTACTCTTAGTCTTCATCATAATTTGATCTCTTAAAACTTGCTCAAAGTTAATAGTCTCAAAGGCACATGAACTAGCTAGTGTACGTAATGCAGCTACGTAATCTTCAATAGATTCGTCTACTTTCTGTGCTCGGGAGTAAAATTTAAACCTCTCCATAACAGTGTTAATCTTTCTACCAAATCTTAAACTCATCTGTTTAACGGTTACTTCAAATACATTGATACCACCAGAACTCTCTATCTAAGGAAGATTAGCTAATTCCTTCAAACCTGCTCCTCCTAAACAGTTTTTTAAAAGAGCGAGCTTCCTTTTGGGAGAACACCCATCTTCTTCTAAAACGTCTACATACACCAAAAACATAGGATACCATAAATCCCATTCCATTTTTGGTTCACCTGCTGTTGGTAAAAAATGTGGAGGAGCAATAATATTAGACATGTTCAGTAACAGGAAATATACAAACTTAAACAAATAAATAATTATCAATAATGTAAATATACAAATTAAATATTAAACAACAAATTAAAATAATAAAAGAAAAGTAGTCACTGATGTCTTTGTAGATGAAACTTGGCGTGGATTGAGTGAAGAAAAAAAAATGAGTCCGTCGGGAAAATGGAAATAAATGTTAATTATTGTTGTTGAAAATAACTGTGCAAGGAATAGTAAGACCTTTCTTTTTTTACAAAGAAAAACGAAGTACCAACATGCAGAAACAAAGAAATTGTAGGGAGATCGAAATCGCGTTGTTCTTCTTCGTGACTAGCGTTGCTATGCGTAGCTAAGAAACAAACTTGGAGGAAAATGGCTGCCTATGACGTGGTGCGTACGTATTGAGATCACCACAGTACGTGCGTGTTGGAGTAAGCGCGTCAATCAGGCAGCTTCCTTGCGCAATAGCTATGTTTGTGACAACACGCTAAACGGACGCTGTGAAGAAAACCAGGCAACAGGTCGCATGCGAAAACAGCGTAAGAGATGCACTTTATATTTTAAAAAATGCTTGATGTAATTAACGCTTTAAATACTTGTTAGAAGCATACAAAGTCACAGGTAAATGTCCATACGTGACCTTACTGCCCGAAAATGACAGTCGAAAATACGATGACAAAACAAATGGTGCTAAAGATTAAATGATTATTTGAAAAACAGAAACGATGAGTAAATGAAAGCGAAGAGAAGAAATAGGAAATCAGCCGCTGGTGCAATCAAAGCACATATTTTACAAACAGCCGCTGGTGCAGTCTATACACAAAATAAGTAAATATGAATACCTTATGAGAACAGTGAACGCTGTTTGCCAAAGAGAAGAAAAAAAAATCTTCTTGGAAGGTTCTTCTTCTTTATAGGGTTCTTCTTCTTTATAAATCCCACATCGTCGCCAAGAATGTGAAGTAATCACATAACCAGGAAATACTGTAGAAGGAAGTTTATTCCAGGCAAACAGCTTAGACAACCACAGATCTCAAAAGCCTCTCTTGATATGCCCAACTCCCAGATACAGAATGTACAGTGAAATGAGAATCATAACAATTCTAAAAGGAATGCTAACATGGAATACTACAGGTGCGCTTGCCAGCGCCACTCAGTATGCATGAGGGTCACATTTGTTGTCCCCATGCATAGTCCAGTTCAAACCAGCTCTGGGAGCCGTTGGCTCCCGCTCTGGCGTGAAACTGGACAAAGGACATGGGAGTAACCTCCCCCTGTCCAGACCCTCCCCTGGGAAGGTCCCCTGAATCGTCCCTGCCCTTTCCTAAGGATACTTAGGAGCTTACCTGTGGGTGGGTCCCTAGATTCATCGTGGGACAAAATTCAATTCAGACACCACTTCTTCTACTGTCGGGCACTCTGGACTTCGCTGGACTTTGTTTGGGCCCGATTTTGTCTCCCTTACAGTCTGCTTCATCATCTGTGCCTATGCACCATACAGAAATGTTCCACTTCCTGTGGGTATCAAAGACACCTGAAGGAATCTCCTCTAAAGTGAAGGAGTCACTTCCCTGAATTCACAGGCACCTCAACTAAGCTTACCAGTCTGCTAATCCTGAGCTCCTATGGACTCTGAAAAGTTCTGCAACATAGGTGGTTCTCCACAACTCTTGAGACCTGTCCTGCCCACTCACCAGGTTTGAGGCCAGGATCCCCCGTGGGAGCCACAGGAACTGTACCCCTTTGCATTGTGTCAACTTGCAGTTGCAAAGGCTTGTTGGCTTCCTTCCAAGAAGATTTCGGGCTCCAAGTAGCCCTAACCTCGAGCATCTCCAGTGACCAGAATCTTCAGCCACACTGCATTGTTTGCATCGTGGCCTGCATCTTTTGGTGAGCTGCTTGAGGTCCTCTCACGACTCCAGTGCCTCCGGACTGTGGGTCTATTTGAGGGTCACCTTTACTTCTTTTGGGCTCCACTAATGACTCGGCCTGCCCTGACTCCTCGGCTTGTGGGGAGTCCTCTAGAGCTTGCTGATCCCGACACTAAACCTTCTTCAACTTCTGCATGGGTTGCTTTTGCCAAGGCTTTTAGGTGCTCCCGCCAGACACAGACCCCCTCAGCACTCAACATCCAATGTGGGACAGCTCATGCATGGCTTCTGGTCTTCCTCAGTGTCTCCTAGTCCTCACAGCTGCAGAGTTAAGGTCCTCATCAACTCTCCTGCAACTTCCGACATTGGTGGGCATAAGTCTTCTAGATCTCCTGGTCACTCCTGAGTGACATATACTCTTTTTCCTCTGCTTGGAGGTAACTCTCAACTAGAATCCACCTTCGGATTCCACCAGACACTTTCTCCTTCTTCAGCAGAGGCACTTTGGTGAAGTCCTCCATTGGGTTCGACAGCAGTTTCCGACACCACTTCACCCCTATGCACCCTGCTTCCTTGTTGTAGGAAACATGGGTACTAGGGTACCACGGGTGGGGTGGCTCTCCAACCTTCTGTCTTCCACGTGGTTTATGCAGAGTCCACTGGGGAGGGTCCTTAATCCAACCTTGACTTACACGTTGATTTTACAGAGAACGCGGTTTTGTTCCCACACTGCACATGATCTCTGTGGGGTTCCTTGTTACTCACCTTGGGTGGTTCCTTGGGGGCCCAGCACTTCTACATCCTCTAGACCTTGTCTTGACCTGAGTCGTGGTTCTTATATCACTTTCTTAATTTATGGTTTAGTCCACCCCTGGGGTCCACTGTGTACTTCGTGCTATTTATAGTTATTTCTATGCAAAGTATTGTGTGCATTGTGCATATCTCTGGATAGGAGATATCTAAACGTATTAGAGAGTATTATATAAGAAATGCATATTTTTATAATTACCTTGTGTGGTTCTTTTTCACTTAATCTATACATAAAAGATTGTGTTCTGGTAAAACAAGCTTCTTTATACTCCTTCTGGACCAAGCATCAAGGCTGCTCTCCACAGCGACCACTTAGAGAGCATTCTATGTTTGTCTAAGACCTCCTAAATCACTCTAAAGGTTGCTGGACTGGTGCAGGGTGTCCACTTACATAAGTGTACATCATATACCAGGCCAACTTCTCACAAACGCCCACACCCACAGACCACACAAGAAATCTAGGGATTATCCTAGATGACAAGCTCAACATGACGGCTCAAGTCAACGCAATAGTTGCCTCAGAACACCAGATGGATATAGTCATCACCAGCAAGCTGGACCACGGCAACACCCTCAATGCCAGAATCTCAGAAAAACTACTACACATACTCCAGACCATCGAGGAAGCATTCACAAAACTCATATTCTATAGCCCATGCAGCACCCACATCACACTACACCTCAGGAAGCTTCACTGGCTCCCCATTCACAAAAGCATCCAAATCAAACTTCTCACACACAAAGCCCTACACAACACAGGACCAGATACCTGAAAAGACGCATACACATTCACCAACCCACCAGACACCTACGCTCTACCTTACTCTCACTTGCACACACTCCTGCATCCGCAAAAGCAAAACTGAAGGTTGCTCCTTCTCCTACATTGCACCCAAGACAATGAAATGAAATACCAGCATATGTGCACACAGTTACCACCGGAGAGGTATCCAGGAACTGGGGGCCATCGGGAAGATTAAGGGCCCGATGTAGGTAATCCCAGATTACCACTTCCTAAATACCGAATCATACCGATTCGGTATTTAAGAACTGGCAATGGGGATGTAGGTATTTTTACCGAATTAATTTCCGAATCGGTAAAATTCGGTAATTACCGATTCGGTACGAATCTGTATTTGCCATTGATTCCTATGGGCCTTGAAGCCCATAGGAATCAATGGCAAATACCTATTCGGTAATTACCGAATCGGTAATTACCGAATCCTGCCAGGGGGAACAGGGTGTCACTTTGACACCCTGTAGCACCCCAGTTTTTGCTTGTGTGCAATGTGACACACATACATGCCCTTAGGGCATGTAGGTGTGCCACATGGCACAGGTGTACATGCACAGATGTGCATGTACACAGGAATTCCTTATTTACCACCCAATTGCATTGGGTGGTAAATAACGAATTCTTAGAGGCCTCTAGCACTGTCAACAGTGCTACCTACATTAGAATTTACAGATTCGGTATTTTTACCGAGTCTGTATTTACCGATTCAGTAATTTTACAGATTCGGTAAATACAGAATCGGTAAAAATACCGAATCTGTAAATAAATGCCTCCTACATAGGAAAAGGCATTTACCTGTCGGTAACGGCCGAATTCGGCCGTTACCGACCGGTAAATGCCTACCTACATCGGGCCCCCTGTGAGCTATTGCCCAGAGTCACATGGTGCTGGGCTAACCTGCCGCCGGCGATCAAACCGTGAACCCCGTGGTCCAGAGTTAGGCACCCTGGCCGCTGGGCCACACCTCTTCCACTACAATGAATGACCTCCCTCAACACATCAGAGCCTCCTCCTCACAGATTGAGTTTCGCAAGAAGCTGAAGACCTGGCTCTTCATATAAGCCACACACCTACACACCTTAACCAAGTGCCTCGATAACTTCACGGGTGATTAGTGCACTATACAAATTAACATAACAAGGAATTGGATGCTGTTCACAAAACACAAGACCCAGGGTTGAAGAGGATAATGTGCATAGCCCATAGGTTCCTTCCTGGAAGGAACTGAATGTTGTGCAGAAACCACAAGTGCCAGGGAGAAAGTAAATGCCATCCAAAGACCACAAGTGCCAGAAAGAAACGGAATGAGCAGTGCAGACAGAAGTGCCAAGAACCGGGCATTTAGCAAGGAGTATAAATGGCAAGAAGGGTGAGGAAGCAGTGCTTACTGGAGGTTTGGAGGTAGGCCTGCCTCAGCCTCTTGGTCTCTGGTGGTACTGGAGGGTTGAAGGAAGGCCGACGTCAGCCTCTTGTGCGTACTGGAGGTTTGAAGGAAGGCCGGCCTCAGCCTCTTGTGCGCACTGGAGGTTTGAAGGAAGGCCTGCCTCAGCCTCATGGTCTGTAGTGTGTACTGAAGGTTTGAAGAAAGGCCTGCCTCAGCCTATTGGTCTGTGGTGCGTACTGGAGGTTTGTGGGAAGGCCTGCCTCAGCCTCTTGGTCTGTGGTGCGTACTGGAGGTTCGTGGGAAGGCCTGCCTCAGCCTCTTGGTCTGTGGTGTGTACCGGAGGTGCGAAGGAAGGCCTGCCTCAGCCTCTTTGTCTGTGGTGCGCACTGGAGGTTTGTAGGAAGGCCTGCCTCGGCCTCTTGGTCTCTGGTGCGCACCGGAGGTTTGTGGGAAGGCCTGCGTCAGCCTCTTGGTCTGAGGTGCCTACTGGAAGTTTGTGGGAAGGCCTGCCTCAGCCTCTTCGTCTGTGGTGCGTACTGGAGGTTTGTGGGAAGGCCTGCCTCAGCCTCTTGGTCTGTGGTGCGCACTGGAGGTTTGTAGGAAGGCCTGCCTCAGCCTCTTGGTCTGTGGTGCGTACTGGAGGTTTGTGGGAAGGATTGCCTCAGCCTTTTGGTCTGTGGTGCGTACTGGAGGTTTGAAGGAAGGCCTGCCTCAGCCTCTTGGTCTGTGGTGCACACTGGAGGTTTGTAGGAAGGCCTGCCTCAGCCTCTTGGTCTGTGGTGCGTACCGGAGGTTTGTGTGAAGGCCAGCCTCAGCCTCATGGTCTGTGGTGCGTACTGGAGGTTTGAAGGAAGGCCTGCCTCAGCCGCTTGGTCTGTGGTGCGTACTGGAGGTTTGTGGGAAGGCCTGCCTCAGCCTCTTGGTCTGTGGTGCGCACTGGAGGTTTGTAGGAAGGACTGCCTCTGCCTCTTGGTCTGTGGTGCGCACTGGAGGTTTGTAGGAAGGCCTGCCTCAGCCTCTTGGTCTGTAGTGCGTACCGGAGGTTTGTGTGACGGCCAGCCTCAGCCTCTTGGTCTGTGTTGCGTACTGGAGGTTTGTAGGAAGGCCTGCCTCAGCCTCTTGGTCTGTGGTGCGTACCGGAGGTTTGTGTGAAGGCCTGCTTCTGCCTCTTGTTCTGTGGTGCGCACTGGAGGTTTGTAGGAAGGCCTGTCTCAGCCTCTTGGTCTGTGGTGCGTACCGGAGGTTTGTGTGAAGGCCTGCCTCAGCCTCTTGGTCTGAGGTTCGTACTGGAGGTTTGAAGGAAGGCCTACGTCAGCCTCTTGGTCTGTGGTGCACACTCGAGGTTTATAGGAAGGCCTGCCTCAGTCTCTTGGTCTGTGGTGCGTACTGGAGATTTGTAGGAAGGCCTGCCTCAGCCTCTTGGTCTGTGGTGCGTACTGGAGGTTTGTATGAAGGCCTGCCTCAGCCTCTTGGTCTGTGGCGCGTACCGGAGGTTTGTGTGAAGGCCTGCCTCAGTTCTTGGTCTGTGGTGGTACTGGAGGGTTGAAGGAAGGCCGACGTCAGCCTCTTGTGCGTACTGGAGGTTTGAAGGAAGGCCGGCCTCAGCCTCTTGTGCGCACTGGAGGTTTGAAGGAAGGCCTGCCTCAGCCTCATGGTCTGTAGTGTGTACTGAAGGTTTGAAGAAAGGCCTGCCTCAGCCTATTGGTCTGTGGTGCGTACTGGAGGTTTGTGGGAAGGCCTGCCTCAGCCTCTTGGTCTGTGGTGCGTACTGGAGGTTCGTGGGAAGGCCTGCCTCAGCCTCTTGGTCTGTGGTGTGTACCGGAGGTGCGAAGGAAGGCCTGCCTCAGCCTCTTTGTCTGTGGTGCGCACTGGAGGTTTGTAGGAAGGCCTGCCTCGGCCTCTTGGTCTCTGGTGCGCACCGGAGGTTTGTGGGAAGGCCTGCGTCAGCCTCTTGGTCTGAGGTGCCTACTGGAAGTTTGTGGGAAGGCCTGCCTCAGCCTCTTCGTCTGTGGTGCGTACTGGAGGTTTGTGGGAAGGCCTGCCTCAGCCTCTTGGTCTGTGGTGCGCACTGGAGGTTTGTAGGAAGGCCTGCCTCAGCCTCTTGGTCTGTGGTGCGTACTGGAGGTTTGTGGGAAGGCCTGCCTCAGCCTTTTGGTCTGTGGTGCGTACTGGAGGTTTGAAGGAAGGCCTGCCTCAGCCTCTTGGTCTGTGGTGCACACTGGAGGTTTGTAGGAAGGCCTGCCTCAGCCTCTTGGTCTGTGGTGCGTACCGGAGGTTTGTGTGAAGGCCAGCCTCAGCCTCATGGTCTGTGGTGCGTACTGGAGGTTTGAAGGAAGGCCTGCCTCAGCCGCTTGGTCTGTGGTGCGTACTGGAGGTTTGTGGGAAGGCCTGCCTCAGCCTCTTGGTCTGTGGTGCGCACTGGAGGTTTGTAGGAAGGACTGCCTCTGCCTCTTGGTCTGTGGTGCGCACTGGAGGTTTGTAGGAAGGCCTGCCTCAGCCTCTTGGTCTGTAGTGCATACCGGAGGTTTGTGTGACGGCCAGCCTCAGCCTCTTGGTCTGTGTTGCGTACTGGAGGTTTGTAGGAAGGCCTGCCTCAGCCTCTTGGTCTGTGGTGCGTACCGGAGGTTTGTGTGAAGGCCTGCCTCTGCCTCTTGTTCTGTGGTGCGCACTGGAGGTTTGTAGGAAGGCCTGTCTCAGCCTCTTGGTCTGTGGTGCGTACCGGAGGTTTGTGTGAAGGCCTGCCTCAGCCTCTTGGTCTGAGGTTCGTACTGGAGGTTTGAAGGAAGGCCTACGTCAGCCTCTTGGTCTGTGGTGCACACTCGAGGTTTATAGGAAGGCCTGCCTCAGTCTCTTGGTCTGTGGTGCGTACTGGAGATTTGTAGGAAGGCCTGCCTCAGCCTCTTGGTCTGTGGTGCGTACTGGAGGTTTGTATGAAGGCCTGCCTCAGCCTCTTGGTCTGTGGCGCGTACCGGAGGTTTGTGTGAAGGCCTGCCTCAGTTCTTGGTCTGTGGTGCGTACCGGAGGTTTGTGTGAAGGCCTGCCTCAGCCTCTTGGTCTGTGGTGCGCACTAGAGGTTTGTGTGAAGGCCTGCCTCAGCCTCTTGGTCTGTGGTGCGTACCGGAGGTTTGTGTGAAGGCCTGCCTCAGCCTCTTGGTCTGTGGTGCGTACTGGAGGTTTGTATGAAGGCCTGTCTCTGCCTCTTGTTCTGTGGTGCGCACTGGAGGTTTGTAGGAAGGCCTGCCTCAGCCTCTTGGTCTGTGGTGCGTACCGGAGGTTTGTGTGAAGGCCTGCCTCAGCCTCTTGGTCTGAGGTTCGTACTGGAGGTTTGAAGGAAGGCCTGCGTCAGCCTCTTGGTCTGTGGTGCACACTCGAGGTTTGTAGGAAGCCCTGCCTCCGTCTTTTGGTCTGTGGTGCGTACCGGAGATTTGTAGGAAGGCCTGCCTCAGCCTCTTGGTCTGTGGTGCATACTGGAGGTTTGTATGAAGGCCTGCCTCAGCCTCTTGGTCTGTGGCGCGTACCGGAGGTTTGTGTGAAGGCCTGCCTCAGCCTCTTGGTCTGTGGTGCGTACCAGAGGTTTGTGTGAAAGCCTGCCTCAGCCTCTTGGTCTGTGGTGCGCACTAGAGGTTTGTGTGAAGGCCTGCCTCAGCCTCTTGGTCTTTGGTGCGTACTGGAGGTTTGTAGGAAGGCCTGCCTCAGCCTCTTGGTCTGTGGTGCGTACTGGAGGTTTGTAGGAAGGCCTGCCTCAGCCTCTCGGTCTGTGGTGCGCACTAGGTTTGTATGAAGGCCTGCCTCTGCCTCTTGGTCTGTGGTGCGTACTGGAGGTTTGTAGGAAGGCCTGCGTCAGCCTCTTGGTCTGTGGTGCGAGCTGGACGTTTGTGGGAAGGCCTGCCTCAGCCTCTTGGTCTGTGGTGCGCACTGGAGGTTTGTGTGAAGGCCTGCCTCAGCCTCTTGGTCTGTGGTGCGCACTGGAGGTTTGTGGGAAGGCCTGCCTCAGCCTCTTGGTCTGTGGTGCGTACTGAAGGTTTGTATGAAGGCCTGCCTCAGCCTCTTGGTCTGTGGTGCGTACCGGAGGTTTGTGTGAAGGCCTGCCTCAGCCTCTTGGTCTGTGGTGCGCACTAGAGGTTTGTGTGAAGGCCTGCCTCAGCCTCTTGGTCTGTGGTGCGCACTGGAGGTTTGTGGGAAGGCCTGCCTCAGCCTCTTGGTCTGTGGTGCGTACTGGAGGTTTGTATGAAGGCCTGCCTCAGCCTCTTGGTCTGTGGTGCGTACCGGAGGTTTGTGTGAAGGCCTGCCTCAGCCTCTTGGTCTGTGGTGCGTACCGGAGATTTGTAGGAAGGCCTGCCTCAGCCTCTCGGTCTGTGGTGCGCACTAGGTTTGTATGAAGGCCTGCCTCTGCCTCTTGGTCTGTGGTGCGTACTGGAGGTTTGTGGGAAGGCCTGCCTCAGCCTCTTGGTCTGTGGTGCGTACTGGAGGTTTGAAGGAAGGCCTGCGTCAGCCTCTTGGTCTGTGGTGCACACTCGAGGTTTGTAGGAAGCCCTGCCTCCGTCTTTTGGTCTGTGGTGCGTACCGGAGATTTGTAGGAAGGCCTGCCTCAGCCTCTTGGTCTGTGGTGCATACTGGAGGTTTGTATGAAGGCCTGCCTCAGCCTCTTGGTCTGTGGCGCGTACCGGAGGTTTGTGTGAAGGCCTGCCTCAGCCTCTTGGTCTGTGGTGCGTACCGGAGGTTTGTGTGAAAGCCTGCCTCAGCCTCTTGGTCTGTGGTGCGCACTAGAGGTTTGTGTGAAGGCCTGCCTCAGCCTCTTGGTCTTTGGTGCGTACTGGAGGTTTGTAGGAAGGCCTGCCTCAGCCTCTTGGTCTGTGGTGCGTACTGGAGGTTTGTAGGAAGGCCTGCCTCAGCCTCTCGGTCTGTGGTGCGCACTAGGTTTGTATGAAGGCCTGCCTCTGCCTCTTGGTCTGTGGTGCGTACTGGAGGTTTGTAGGAAGGCCTGCGTCAGCCTCTTGGTCTGTGGTGCGAGCTGGACGTTTGTGGGAAGGCCTGCCTCAGCCTCTTGGTCTGTGGTGCGCACTGGAGGTTTGTGTGAAGGCCTGCCTCAGCCTCTTGGTCTGTGGTGCGCACTGGAGGTTTGTGGGAAGGCCTGCCTCAGCCTCTTGGTCTGTGGTGCGTACTGAAGGTTTGTATGAAGGCCTGCCTCAGCCTCTTGGTCTGTGGTGCGTACCGGAGGTTTGTGTGAAGGCCTGCCTCAGCCTCTTGGTCTGTGGTGAGCACTAGAGGTTTGTGTGAAGGCCTGCCTCAGCCTCTTGGTCTGTGGTGCGCACTGGAGGTTTGTGGGAAGGCCTGCCTCAGCCTCTTGGTCTGTGGTGCGTACTGGAGGTTTGTATGAAGGCCTGCCTCAGCCTCTTGGTCTGTGGTGCGTACCGGAGGTTTGTGTGAAGGCCTGCCTCAGCCTCTTGGTCTGTGGTGCCCACTAGAGGTTTGTGTGAAGGCCTGCCTCAGCCTCTTGGTCTGTGGTGCGCACTAGAGGTTTGTGTGAAGGCCTGCCTCAGCCTCTTGGTCTGTGGTGCGTACTGGAGGTTTGTAGGAAGGCCTGCCTCAGCCTCTTGGTCTGTGGTGCGTACTGGAGGTTTGTAAGAAGGCCTGCCTCAGCCTCTCGGACTGTGGTGCGCACTGGAGGTTTGTATGAAGGCCTGACTCTGCCTCTTGGTCTGTGGTGCGTACTGGAGGTTTGTAGGAAGGCCTGCCTCAGCCTCTTGGTCTGTGGTGCGTACCGGAGGTTTGTGTGAAGGCCAGCTCAGCCTCTTGGTCTGTGGTGCGTACTGGGGGTTTGTGGGAAGGCGTGCCTCAGCCTCTTGGTCTCTGAAGGCACCAACTGTCGGCAGATTTACAAACATTTGGACGGCGGGGCAGTGCTCCTACGAGCTCGACGCAGGGGGATGGCGCCGCGCACAGCCAGGCAGACGGCCTTCCCCACCTGGGGCCCACTGCCGTGTGTAAGCTTGCATCTGCCGCGGCCTATTCCCCCCGGTGGCGCAGACCATCAGACTGTGAGCTACGGTACTCTGAGGTGGAAACGAGGGGCAGGAAGCAGCCTGGAAGTACCGCGACAGCGAGGAATCCAGGAGACGACGGCAGGTGCAGCTGCCCAGGAACAGAATCATCTTTGCCAAGACGGCCATGGGACGCCTCTGTGGGCCACTCCTACCGAGCTTGGGGCACCCGCCTCCTCCACCCCCTAAATGTATCTCTGGCTGGCTTCTTGGCGAACTATCTCTTACATTATTGATGGAATCTCCTCCCCATATTTCCTATCCTCGCTCCGTTCTCTGCGCTTCCTTTCGTCTCCCCTTTCCCGTGCATTTCTCTTCTCGTCTCTCGGCAATGTAAACAATTTCACGCGTTTGCCTTCAAGTTCTTTTCTGCTGTCTTTTCTTGTCGCATTTATTCATTACGCGTCTTGTTTTTATTTGTGGTTTTAGAACTCCCCACCTGTCTCTTGTCATTTCAATATATTTTTTGGTGTGTTCAGTGTTCAAATCGATTGCTTTCATTCATTGCGTCATAAAATAACGTCACTTTTCTTAAGGCGCTTCTTATACCACGTTCTCTTTTGAGATCTCATTATTCGTAGTTACTTCCTTTATCCTTCCTGTTTTCTTTCGTTGGTTTTTTAAATCCATCTCTTCTTTTTTTCCCTTCTTAAAATGGCTCCTTTTCCCTAATTATCACTCTTGAATTGCCTGAAGTGTTGTGGTTCTTTCTCGTTCTAGATCCCTAGACGACAGAAGCCTGACTCTCACCAGGATGAAAAAACACTGCACTACTGTATGTGATCTTATTATTGAGAGTCCTTCTAGCTTCTTGTTCTTGCCCTCTGCAACTGTCTCAGACTCCAGACTCTACTCCGACCCTTGGTCGCCTGCTATTACACTCTAATGGACAAATGTACAAGCCCCTAGCACCAGAGCATCACTTTATTTTACGTTCCAGTGGCGTAATGCCCTGCACCATATTTACAAAGTGGCATTTGAAAATATGCCAAACTTTCACTCAGGTATCTGTGTGAAAGGGGCATGCAGTGGGTTTTGGTCTTGGCGTTCCACCACAACACCCATTGCTTTTTTATGCGTTCCGCCGGATTTACAAGGAGATGCAAATCTGATGTTGGGCTAAAAACTAACGGCATGCAAGAGCAGGTGTTAGAAAAGCGAAACAAGGAGAAATACTTTTATTTCTCCTTGTTTTTGCTTTTTCTATGTGTGCGGAAGAGAAAAATGCCATTAATTATTGTTTATGCGCAGGACGGTATCTGCACATGAACAATCATTAAATAATGGTGATTTGCTACTTCTATGTGTGCTGCACAATGCAGCGCACAGAGAAGTAACAAATCGCCATTTCCCTGCAACGCAGGCACCCTATAGTACAAGGGTGCTGCATTGGCGCTAGGCAGCTCATTTTAGCGCTAGGGAAAACACAGGAGTGTGCCGAATTGTTTTAAATATGGCACATACATGCATTTTGGAAATCAAGCACAGTGCTGCTAAATTTTGTGCAGCTCCGCGCTCCAACATTTCTTTGTACATATTCCCCGAGCTGAGCACCACTGTGGGTGGCAGTCTGAATCCACGATAAACTGAAGATGATTACATTACTGGGGCCACGTGGAATCAGGCAGTGTGTCTATGTTCATACCCTATATGTATAGTGAACCTGCACAGGGTGCTTAATTGTCCGTGATGGCATGAAATGGAGAACATAAACAGGTTCAATAAAATGCATTGAACAAACCTCTACTTGTTTGTACATTTAACCTCCATAATTTCATTTAGTAATTTAAGAAATGTTTCCTTATGTGATCTCTTTGGTGGTGCTACCACCTAGTGGGCATATTGAGTAATGCTACGGAAATGTCTTTTGTTTTTTTGCCTGACATTTTGTTAAGTTGTATTTAAAGCTCCCGGTTTTATAGTATTTATATTTTTAAATATTTCCATCTGTATTTATGTATGTTTATTGTTGGGCCACTTTAGTGGTATTTATCCATATTTATTTAGTGTTTTGAGACTAAATGGAGTCGTAAAATTGTATATTTCCACATTTATTAACAGACATGCACTCATGCTTATCTGCTTGTCACATTTTAGAAAATTAAGCAGCCAAAAATAGATTGTTAAACACTACTCCCACATGTAAATATCAGCATTCTAATACAAATATATATTAACATGTGCCTATATTTAGGGATGTCTCAACCTGCTTTTTTTTTTACTTCCCATGCTGTCTATCTGCTCAGATGTTGTTCTGGAAATCACAAAAGATAGCACGGAGAGTCACCGACAAGAAGTACAATTTTCCGTATTTTGTCCATTTTTAAAAATAAATAAAGACAGGAAACACATTGTTGTCTGTATTTATCTGTAAAACCAAAAAACTGGGAGCTTTGGTTGTTCTGTATTGTGCTGTATAGTGTTGTTATGTAGTTGCATTTGTGAAGCATTTCATTCCCCTGATGAAGCACCAATGTTATTTCATAGTAGTGGAGAGGTCCTCTGCTTAGATGGTGTTTATTTGTTTTATTTATTTTATTTAATGTGATTCTATATAGCGCGAACATTACCCGAATGTGTCAAAGCGCTTTACATAAGAGCCAGTTGCGATACATAAGGACTTAGGATTACATGAGTTACATAAAAGATACATAAAAGAAACAAACTGAAAAAATTGCAAATGTACAAGTTGTAAAGTCATACAAGGAAGAGATAGAAAGAGAAAAAAATTGCAAATGTACAAGTTGTAGAGTCACACAAGGAAGAGATAGAAACAGAAAAAAATTGCAAATGTACAAGTTGTAGAATCACACAAGGAAGAGATACAAACAGAAAAATGTGCAAATGTACAAGTTGTAAAGTCACTCAAGGAAGAGATACAAATGGATAAACTCTAAGAGTCACATAGGAATGGTAGAGAGTACAAAGGTCTACTACATATACTAATGGTTAGAGTTATCTCTATATACATATATACAAATAGTAGATTTTCTCAGATCAAGGCCCAAAAAACCAGGAGAGCAGAGTTCCATTAAGTGGGATCGGAGGGGGGATGCAGTCACAGCACCAAGGGAGGGCAGTAGAATGTCTGCTGTTTCGCAATATGGTGGACCAAGGACAAGAGCAACAACAGGAGACGTTCCCAAAATGGCGGGGCACACACATGTTTCTGGTCCGAAAGTTACGAGGGCCAAGTCCTAAGAAAACCAGGGAGTCGAACCAACGGAGGAAGAACAAGAAGGGGAAAGGAGACAGACAGACAAAAGGGGGGCAGGCGGACTCCGAAGCACAGCCGTGCCATCCGTGAGCACAGGACATGGGCAGAGGTGGCAACAGTGTCCAATCCATTCTCCCAGGTTGGAGGGAGATCGACACAGGCTCCAGGGCAGCAGTCTAGAGAACGGGACGCCACAGAGTCCGGGCCAGAGAGGGCGCCTCACTGGCAGGGATGGAAACAGACAGGCTCAGAAAATCCCGGAGAGCAGCGCCGCAGTTCCCACCCCCACCAAAGCCTCCAGCGAGGCAGGCGGGCCAGCGGTAGAGAAAAGCAGCGGCTGTAGAATCAGGAGGAGAGAACCCCAGCCCGGCTCATCCGCGGCCATCCAGAGAAAGCACAGAGGAATTGGCAACCTCGCGACAGGACCCGCTGAACGCCCGTCACCAGGGGAACCCAGAAAGAGGCAGGGAGGAGCAAGACAGGCAGCGGAGATGAGAGGGGAGCTGTTCCCGGTGCCCAGATGGGCAGGCGTCGGCCTTGCAGTGTCTTGCTGCGCCTTTCTTCATGGCATCACATTCTGGCAGGGGTGAGTGTGTGTCCTCATGTGGCGTGGCTGGTGCTGTGTGGGGCGCTCAGGTGCCCGATTCGGGTCAGGTTCGCGCTGTGTGGAACTCTGTATCTGTCAGAAATGATGTACATATAGAACTTAATAGACTGGTCAACGACGACATAATTGAAAAGGTTGAATCCGCAGAGTGGGTTTCTCCCCTAGTGGTCGTCAAACGCCCCAACGGAAATATTAGACTCTGTATTGATCTCAGAGACCTTTACACAAGGATAGCAGAAAGGACACCACATTCATTACGCCATTTGGCTGTTATCGCTTCACGAGAGTACCATTTGGACTGGCCTTGGCCGCAGCGCTTTTCCAAAGATTTATATCATTCATCTTTGAGGGAATTGCTGGGTTGAGGGTCTTCCAAGATGATATCTTGGTCATGGACAGCAGCCAAATGGAACATGACAAATGACTCAGGCAGGTTCTAAAAAATCCCCCAAAAGATGGGGGGGGGGGGAGTTGAGACCACATGGATAGATGGCACATCCAGTCTCTGCAGAAGGAGCACATGGATGACCGCAGTCTACAAGATATGAGACGACAAGCACATACAGTAGGATGCTGTGCAAATTGGAAAAATTATGACCCACTCTGCATCAGGCCTGATGATCTGGGACTACCTCCCAAAGTATCGTCAGCAGTAATAACCGATCAGTTCTTGGAGAGAGATGTGCCTTCCGACTGTTATTGCAGAGACAGAGCAGGGCCAATCTGCTTATTGTAGTTAGCCCCCCTGCCCTCCAACCCCAACCACCCTGCCCCTCCACTCCACTGGTTAACACTTTGTACTGGTCAGAGTGCAAGTGTGTGATCTGGAGTGATGTGGAGAAGTGTGGCTCAATGATTAGAGCGGCAGACCCTGATGCAGAGGTCTAGCCCGGGACCAGGGTTCAATTCCCCGCCTCGGCGGGTCTTGGGCTCAAAATTCCACGGACCTGATAATTCTCGCCTCGGTGCCTATTCCAATCATGGAGTCCCACTCTGCAACTCTGGGCAATAGCTTGCTTAATCTCCACAACAGCCCCCACAACGCTAAGGATGCCTGGCCTCTACCTTGGGGGTGCCCAGGAGTGGACGCCTCACAGGGAAAAACCAGGATGGGTTCCACAGCGGTATTTGTACAAGCACCTTGAGACCCTTGCGGGTGAGTAGTGCGCTATACAAGTATCAATTTACATTTACATTTTATGTTTACAGGAGTAATGCAGTGTGTTACCCATATCAATATGGTGATCGGCAGGAAGGTGACCATTGTAATCTTTATGGGTTGTGAAACAATCCATGGGGCAGGTAGTAAGGGTGTTGAGATCTACCATGGTGTGTGTGTGTGTGTGTGGATGGTGGTGGCTCGTTTGTGCTTTTTTGTCCCTCGTACCACTTCACCTCCAGACTGTGTGTGTGCACCTCTAGCTAGGTCTGATACTGTGTGTAAGATGTTCCCTAGATCTCAGGAGCTTGGGCTGACTACCATGATTTTTTATTTCAAGATACTTATATCTCTTACAATGTGTGTGTTGGGCAAGTGCAATGTTATCTTGTATTTTACTACTGAGATATTTGTGTTATGCAACTTGGCAGCTGCCGTCCTGTTTAACAGTTTTTAATAGTGGGCTCTTGCCCGTACAAGATGTGCCTGGGAGAGAACTTTCCCCCAGTAGCCCGGTGCGTGGGCATTGTTTTTGTAACATTTGTTTCAGTACATACTCTGTGTGCGTACTTGCAACACTGCGCTTTGTCTGTAGATTGTTGCTATCTGTAGTATAATTCCAACCTGATACAGTCCTAGGATGTGCCAACCTCCACAAAAGGGGGCTTGTGAATAGGATTGTTTACTTTCCAGCTAAAGATGCACATTTAAACCTCCTAGAGTGGTGGACTGCAGCGCTACGTCCTCTGCACTAACATTGTAGGGTAGGGAAAGTGGCAGTAATAACCTGGCACTGGGGCGCAGGGAACTCCTTTGTGTCAGGGCTTTTCGCCTTCATAAGGTCCTGACGTGGAGGCAGTTACATATCAACTCCTAGTATTCGCATCAGAAGACTGATGGCATCAGCATGCTCCAGGCATGTCAAAGTCATCAATCTTCAACTCGGAAACTGGCTCAAGGTGTGACACTCCAATAGGATAGGCTAGGTACTGTTGGAAAGCTGGACTTTCCCCATTTTAAGATACCTCTCCAAAAGCCATTCTTGCTTGTGGATAGCCATAGGAGGGCAAGGATCAAGAAGCACACCACTTACAGACAGAGATTATTTTCACAGTGAGACCATCACCTCACATGCTTTTTTAAACCATAGCTTGCTGTTTGCAGTACGTCTAATTGACAAGAAATTGTAGCATCTATACTGGACACACAACCCTACGTTCCCCTGAATCACACATTTTCTAAAAGGCCTAGAGATGGGCTAAATACTGAACCCACCCCCATAGGATTTTAAGAGTAGTTCTTTTCTTCCAAATGACACTAAACAGCTGAGGTCTGGGGCCTTTCATATGGGGGTTTATCCCACCCATAATTGTGTAGTATTGTTTTTAACAGGAAAATTGTGGAATATGGGATTCAATTGTGAGTTCTGAAAACATATTTCTTCAAAAATGTGCTCATAATCACATGGTCCTTGGTGAACTGACCACTAAAATCAGCCCTGGAAAAATGTGTCCAGATTAAATGTTGCGAGTGTGTCTGAATGTTTCCATGAGGATTTTGGGCGAGGGCAAATTACATACCGGTCTATAAAACAATGTGGGTCAGATGTACGAACTGGTTAGCGACTCGCTATTTGGATGGGGCGTTCGCTTCCAAACAGCGAGTCTCAAACCCATGTATTAATGTTTTGCGACTGCAATTGCGGTTGCAAAACACTTGCAATTACCACCTACTTCAAGTAGGTGGTAATGCATGTGCAAATAGGAAGATATCCCCAGGGGACCCCTTAGCCTTTGCAAATGCATGAGAAATTAACGAAAACGTTTCATTTTTTTAAAAATGCACCCCGTTTTCCTTTAAGGGAAATGGGCTACATTAAAAAAAAACTATTTAAAAGCAGTCCCAGACATGGTGGTCTGCTGAGCCCAGCAGACCACCATCCCTGGGAGGGCTTGTCATTCCCAATGGGCTCGCAAATTGCGAGAGGCTCATTAATATTAATGAGCCTCGCAATTTGGGACCCCATTGGGAATCGCTAACAGTGTTACACACACTGTTCTGCAATTTGCAACTTGAAATTTGTCGCAAATTGCGAAGCGCAAAATCAAATGGTCGTACATCTGCTCTTTGTGTGCTCCCACAGTACTAATTGCTAGGCTGGATATTTGATGATAAGTGTTTCCATTCACCCACCTCTAAAAGAAAGCCCCCTTAACCTGTTGGGGGTACAGCCTTGAACAAAATGCAGTGGATGTACAAGATGTGGGAGAGTTGGGTGGTACACAAACAACATTTTGGGGGCTTTTCAACCACTGTGGTTTATCTCTGTTGAATCTCCAAAAGAAATCTAACTCACTATAATACTCTGGATAAAATGATTTCGAGCAGCAACCTCCAGTGCCCACCCTTTGTAATGCGGTCAGCTGCTATGGACAGCTGAGTAGGAGGCTCCAAGCAGAATACTCACTGCACATGTTTGCAAACATGCAGGTTGAGCATGGAAGACTGCTGTCTGACAGCCAGGCATCTGCACAAAGGTAGCACTGCGAAAGAAGGGGCCCCGTTTAAATCGTGGTAATTCAATTATTAGTGAACAAAACTGCACCATTCCTTTTTGGGTAAACTATGTAATCTGTTTTTTACTTAGTGCAGTTTAAGTTTAAAAAGTTTAACTTTGAATTACTACGTTAGAAGGACTAGTCACTGCACTGCATTCTAGACATTTTCGGCCCACAGGATTTATATCTCGGGTCATATTTATCATAGTTGAATTCTTCCATATATTTATATAAAAGCATATTTCTCTGAGGCAGCTCTATAGCAATTTGCAATAATATGCTAATTCCAGAAACATTACAATTGTCCTGATGAAGGAGGAGGTGGGGTTTGAATTTCCATTGATGTTACCACTGACTACCTGAAAATGAAAGTGTGGAAAACTCTTAGTTTGGCTCTAATGCAGTTTTGGAAGAAAGAGGTCAGGCCTACATGTGTGGGGACAAACTTAGAGAAATTAAGTGCTTTTCCCTGAATCCAGTACAAGGGAGTGCCAGTCAGTAGGCTGGCTCCTTCAGTGTCAGGTAGCCGTGGAAGGATGATGCAGTATTTCTTGATTGGGTGGGTATATCATCAATTATCGAATTCTCTACCTCCCTTGTTAACTCCCTGCACAGGCAGGGAGAGCTCAGAACTAGTCCATAAAGAAAGGAGAAAGGATCAGCATTGCTGCAACCACTGTTATCATGCTCACGGTGTATCCTGTAGTCAGGCTCTAGAACCACGCCTTCCCAACTCCCCTACTTGAGCAGAGATGATCATATTACTACTGTAGTTTGGATGTGAATTTACCTTTAAAAAAATAAGACAAGAGGCGTTTGGCAAAACAGGAACAGTTGGTTTAATTAAACTCAGCGGCCGGGAGAGCAGGCAAAAGAGTAGTGGTCTGAAGATGGCCTCAAAGCACATTGGTTTCGGCTATCATTTTATGGATTAAAGGAAGCATCATAAAGTAACGTGTGGATGGTAATTGCCCTCGTGTATTTCCCTGCTGACTTGGTGCCAAACTGTTGCTTGTTCGTGCGTGGACTATGGAGTTCTATGGGGCATCTCGACATCCTGCATGTGCGGAAAACCTGGCTTTCGGCATTAGGAACGTTGTCTCGTTATGGAATTAAAAAGGGGCCTCCATTAGCTGGAGAACTACATGTTGAAGAATGGGGCTTTTCAATCTGGGGCTCGTCCTAGTGATTTGCATGAGGGGGACCTGGGTGCCTGTTTTTTTGCATGGTCCGGGGCCGCCCAGCCCCCTAGTCAGACTACCCTCTCCCCAAGGTGTGACCAGCCGGCCATCAGCAGAGTGGGGCCTAGGCCCCCACAGGCACCCAAAGGACAAACTCTGGTGTGAATTCCCGGTCGACCTCTATGGCAGCCTGAAGTCTTTTTCTGAGTGCAAGTAAAGGCTTCAGCTTTTCTTGCAACAGTCGTGTCTCTAGTCTTTATTGTTGGGGTGAGTTTTCTGTAGTGAGTATAAAGTGGGTGTGCTGTATTGGGGGTTTGGACTTAGTGCGTATTTGGCTTGTGTAAAGGTGTTGCCTCCCCAGACAGTCACTCCTCCCTGCCGTGGCTGTGGCCCTGGTCCTTGCTGGGCTGGTCCTTGTTGCGGTAGTGTGCTTGCTGACTGACTTCCTTGTGGCTGAATGTGCTGTGTGCTCAGGTTGATCTTGGCTTGGTTTTGTAGATGAGGAGTTTGCTGGGCCTGGCCCAGGCTCAGGCTCATTGATTTTTTGCATGGTAAGCCTTTAGGCGGCGTAGGTCTGCCAGGAGGCAGTAGTACATTTTCTAGGGTCTGACTGCCACCAGGCTTCCTGACCTCTGCTGCCATAACTGGGTCGGAACCCTCAGGGGTTCAGTGGTGGAGTCACTTTCGAGACTGTTGCCATTTGCATGCTTGTAGCAATGCAGCCCGATTGGGGGTGGTTTTACTCAGTTTGTGGGGGCCTGGCTTGGTGTAGTTTTTTTCGGGCTTGCTCCTAGTTTTGGCCTATCCAAGTGAGCATTGCGTGGGGTGGGGAGTGGCCTGCCCTCCTCCAGCTTTGGGATTTTCCTCATGTGGCTAGAGGGAGCACTTCCTTGGGGTTGTGTGTCATTTGCTGGGTGTGCAGAGTTCCTTTCAATGGTCACTCGCTTGGGCACCATCCTCAGCAGCAGGTAGGGGGATTCAGGCATGGGAGATGCACCCCACTGTGACAGGCAACCTTGTCTGCTTTACATCCTCACTTGGGGAGGTGCCATAGTGGCAACAGAGGGTGAGCTTAGTGACCCCAGGGGTAAGCGTGGTCTGTTTGTCACCACCATTGCCCCAATGCACCTTGACCGGCTCCCAATCTAGCCTCGGAGGACACAGTAGGCATGCACAAGTCAAGATCACCGATCTCTTGCTCCCTGTGTACCTTACTGGCTACATTGTTTTAGTCTTTTGGGCTCTTTTCATTAAGAGGTGGTGTGCGCGACATGTCCACCACAGAGCTAATTCACATAGCTCGAGATTTCCCGTTTACTCCAGGACCGTCCCTGTAAACGGGGTCTGACTGGCCGGGTCCTCCTTGGCTGGTGTCCATGTGGCATGGGAGTGTATTGCTGGTTGGTGACCTGAAGGAGGGAACTCCAGGGAAGGAGTAGGCTATAGCCCTGTTCTCATTAAACTGGATTGACACTTCCAGTTTGGTCATCAGGTCCCGTCCTAACATATTAGTAGGGTAAGAGGGAAAGTACAACAACTGTTCACTCACGTTTCCCCTTATCTCCAGCTGTGAAGGGGATTCCTGCCACCGTGTCCGAGACTCCTTGTATGTTTGCAGTGCTATTTGAAAGAGGGATTGTCCCCTCCCATAGGCATTACCTTGTCACCCCATGTCTAGCAGAAATCAATAAGGTGGCTAGTTTATCAGCATCATGACCAAGGGGTCCTCCTCATGGCAGTCTGGAGTGGATAGTAGTGGGTGTGTTTCTTTGGGTGTCTTTTCGGTCTCTGGCATGAATATTCCTGCATCCTCACCCTTTCTGTCGGATCCTGGGGGACTAGTGTCCTCTTCCTCGTATCGCTAGTTGTGTTATTATTTAGACCCACTATGAAGTTCCCAGCTGTTCATGGAGTATATGTTTTGTGGGCTTAAAACGGCAGACAGGGGCTTTGGCTTTGGGGGATTCTAGCACTAAACTGGGGTGAGGCTGGGGTGTCTTGGGTCAGACAGTCAAGCAACCTCCCAGCTCTAAATCTAGTGACTCTCTGCCCAGTGGGGGGGTCCTTCAGTCCACTCGACCGGCGGATAGGTGTAACCTAATGTAGGAACAGCTGGGAAAGGCAGGCATCAGAGAGAGCACCTCTATATCTGTGGATGGGGGGAGGTGCAGACACCTTGCTTGCACCTATTGGAACAGGATTGTAGAAAGGGACCACCTTGAAATTGGTCCAAAGTACCTCTCTTCTAGCTTTCTTCTGCCCTACATCTTTGGTCTTAATATGCGTCCTTGTGTGTTCAATTATGTTGGTATCAAAAGTTTCCCCTTCTGGAAAGCGGAAAGCATGTGTCTTAGTGTGTGCATGCCATTCATGGCTAATTTTACTTAGCTTTTTAGCCTGTGTGGGGAATCTAGTTTGCACAAGGTTTAAAGGTGGCTCCATGATGGATTGGAAACAGTTTTAAGGGGTTTAGTGCACCTTTAGACTTATCTGGTGTTTTAAATAAACTTGAATCCTACTCTGTTTGTGGTGAAAAACTATGTACACTGGGTTATGCCGGCAATAATTATGTTTACTATGAGCTCAGCTTAGGATGAAGATGCATCAAACAAACTTACGGCCACATGCATCAACCTTTTTAGGAAGTGCAAACGGTGCAAATCGGTAAATTCGTCCGTTTGCGATTCCTAAATAGGTTTTTGGGATGCATCAAACATTTTTGGAAAAATCGCTATTTTTAGCGAATTCCAAAAATGCGATTGCTTTTAAGGAATCGCAAATTTGCGATTCCTTAAAAGCAATGCATGATTACTTTTAAAATTGAGAATTCGCAATTAGGGGGTGCCAATTACCACGAGGGTGAACCTCGTGGTAATTTGCGAAAATGTATTAAAATGCTCAAAATGGCATTTTAAAACAATGTCATGTTACAGACACACATGTCCTTAGGAGATGTGTGTGTGAAACATGCACTTCAAAATACATTTCAGGGGTGCAGGGGGGGTCCTTTGGACCCACCCCTGCACCCATGGAATGCATTAACATTTTGCGAATCGCGAATTAAAATTCGCAAAATGTCAATGCCTTCCCATTGATTCCTATGGGCCTTTTGGCCCATAGGAATCAATGGGAATTGCGAAATCGCAAATTAGAATTCGCATAATATTTGCGATTCTGTAAAAATTGCGATTTTTACCGAATCGCAAATATTATGCGATTTAAATCATGCATCCCGTTTTGCGATTCCTTATTTGTGATTCCCTAAAAATCGCAAATAAGGAATCGCAAAACCGGACTTTGATGCATGTGGCCGATAGTACATAAAACAACACATATAAAAAATAACAGCCTGTAAGAAAGTGCAATGGTCAATTCAAAACATTATGATTTGTTTTTTAGTGGCGGAGCAGTAAAATGTGGACAAATTATGACTTTTTCATACACACATAGAATCGTTAACTGGACATAACATTCAACATAGACCACAGTTACAATGATTTATCAGCACCACAATATCAAGAAAAATGCACTCATTGATAACTATAATAGAAGTAAAAGAGAAAAAATGCCAGAGAAAAAAAAAATATGACTTTGTCAAAAAAATTTAGCCCCCTCCAAGTGCACACTCCCCTATGATGAGGAGAGGTTCTGCGCGGTACACAGGACTAAGGGAGCTCGATAATCTGTCAATATCATCTCTGCCACAAAAATAGCAACACATTATGTGGATAAGCAATAACTCGACAACTACAGGCCCTTCTTGGCAAAGCACAAGTTACACCTTATTCACTGAGGTTCAAATTTTTCATGAATATCTGAATTGCACCCTGTTTCACACCCAGCAGCATAGCGTACTAACTGTGCCATGCCCAGCAGTCCAAGTGAATAACACTTCGCACTTCTTTCAGACACCACCAGTGTTTAAGAGATCAGTAATACAGAGAAAACCCCTATAAAATAAAAAATACGATCGAAGTGCTGGCCCTATATCACACCCAGAGCCTTTGTGTACCATCTGTGTCATGCCCAGTGATCCAAGCAGTGAGGCCCTACCCTTGTATCACCCTTAGGGATCAAGCGTATGATCGGTGTCAAGCCCAGCGGTCCAAGCAGCCTGTGTATCATACCCATGGACAAGCGCACCATCTGTGTCATGCCCAGGGGTCCAAGTGACTAAACAACCCTCACCTTTCCTTGCATGCAGACTATCAAAAAAGGTGACCTCTGTAAGATCGCCTCCAAGGCCACCCTGACTCTACTCAGCTCAGACGCATAAAATAGGCAGTATGTCAGGGTTCTGTTAGTGGCAGGGCGCTCAGGTTAGGTTTTTGCACTTTTTCTTTGTTTGTCATATGCCAAATACTGGGACTAAGGATCAGATGTACCCTCTTACCCACTGACAGATGCTCCAGGATGGGACTCTGCCCTGAATATTCAGTACCTCTAATCAATTGTGGCGTCTTCTTACCGTTCTTGCTGCGATATGTGAATCCGTATGGACAGGGTCCCGTTCCTTCGGCTGCAGTTGGGCTCGAAGAACCAAACTCTCCTATCCGGCCCACCAAAATGTTTCCCGAGCGTGAATTTACACATTGGTTTGGGCTGTCATTTCATAAATTATATGAAGCGTCAAAGTAATTTGTACATACCTTTGGCGACAGAAACCTAACCCTTGTCATGGGGCCATAAATCTGGTCATTTCATAAGAAGCACAGGTGGGTCTTGACCTTGCATAGACACAATGTGGGGCCAGTGGGTAGGTGTCCAGATGAACGGCTTGGGGCACGCATGATCACTGTGTACAGTGTTCATGCTGTGGTCTGATTGGCTGAGTGTTCCTAAGTTAGTTTGGTATCTGACTTAATGGTGTTTTGGGAACGCGCGCGCCCCTCCGGCCATACATATTTTATTGGGGCCATACGTGTATTATTGGGGACCATTGTGGTGACACTGACTATTTTTGGGATCAATCTGGGTTTTCCTGTTCGCATATTTGTCTAAGGGTTACGTGTCACCCGGCCAGTTGCTTCAGACCAAGGTCGCAGGGCTTGCCTGACCACATACATCTGACTCAGGGTTGAAGGGGAGGTAATATCAGGTGAATTCAACAATGGTGATGCAAATTAGTTATTATACCCACATATATTGTGACATCCATTGATACTGTATTTTCCAATATTAACATTAACAGAAGTAGGAGATTGGGGAAAAAAGGGAGAAGGCATAAGACAAATCAATGGCTCCCTGATCAATGGTTACCTGACTATACCAATTAACACCTATATTGGATTAAAATAGGGGTACATACTAGCCCCAGTTTGCTTAATTTGATTATGGCAGACCTATCTATCCATCTTGTCAGGGCGAACAGCATTGCCACATGTTTAGGAGGTAGACACATAGCCGAGCGAAAATAGTCACGAACATCAGCAAAAACAAAGTAAAATCCTACAGCATTGATAAAAATAATTGTGGTTTGTATGCCAATGAATGGTGATTCACAGTAGCTACACAGTAAAGTGTGTACGTGACAATTTTGATTGCTTGTTAAATTGCTCATGTCAGACTACTGTTACAAAAACCTCAACACCAAGGAAGAAACAGCATTGCCCAGTAGTTTTAAGTCATAATAACACAAATAAAATTTAAATGAAGGGTTCTGCTAACATTATTTCAGGCCAGTATGACTACTCTGCAATGCTTATTAAGATTAGAACTGGGAGTATCATCTGTCTCAATGATAGCAGAACAGAATCTTATGTTTGAATACCTGGTTAAAGCTTGCATTTAGTTGGTATGCAGGACTGTTGTATCCAACAGTCCTGCAAACTAACTAAATGCATTAGTTTGAATGATTTTGGCAAAAAAGTTGGAGAAGTAAAACAAAATCTGCATTCATATTTAAATAAATATGATTTGAAGGCCACTTGGTACAATTTAGAACTGCAAAAACACCATGCAATCTTTAACAAGGAATAATGTGTGCAAAGCAAGCTTTCTGCTTGACTTAAATAAAACTGAAAATTGGACCCTCTTCAGTAAACAGTTATGAAGTTCTATGTCCCTAGACAAATGTAGTATTGTATCTTAAGCCACACTTAAGTAGAGCATTTATAAGATTTTGCTTTCATCAATTGAGCTGTTAGAATATGTCAATCAAAGTTCAAAATAACTTTATTCAGTTTTGGTTAGAAATCACAAAAGTAAAAACACAGCCCCTACAGCACAAACAAACCATTAATACTGATATAGAAGCAAACATGCATTAATAAAATGATATTGGCCTGTTAAATAATTCGAAGAGTATACATATAGTATTAAAGATAGATACATATCTAAAATCCATAGCATTAAATCTCCCAAGCTAGCTCAAGTTTTCAAGGCTAAAAGAAGACAAGCGAGGACCACTGCACAGGCTTCAGATGGGCCCAGTTGCTGCATAACCAATATAGCCTCCTTGCAGTGACTCAGACTATATTTTTAAAAAGGCTTAATATATGTGATTCTCTCTGGGACAAACTATTACAAAAAAAATGCTATATGCTCTGTTTTTCAGAGTCAATCACATAAGTTAGAATCAACATACTACCCCAATAATTCTGTTTCAAAAACTCGACTTATAGAGGACTATGTTAAGTCTAAATCTTAATAAAAGAAATCTGTGCTGGTTATTTGTCACAACCTCAGCCCCTACCTTATCAATGTCAGTAGATGTGCTCGCACACAGCTATCAGATTCTCATCATCAAAAAAAGAGCAAAACATACCATCTTGAAATCCCCAATTCACATCCAACAAAGATTCAACTTGTGACATTGTGTACTTATGTATTTGAGACAAGGATATCCAAAAAGCATCTAAAGCCATACAGTCTCTCAGAATAAGCCTATAAAATGAGGTTTGCTTGGGGAGGTGGCTTGCCCAAGCAAGATGGTAGACACGTGAGAGAAGAGCTCTCCCTCCACAGACTTTAATCCTGATTAGATCTTGTGCCCTGGCCACCATCCACTTTGCATATAAGGCACTCTGACACCTGCTTGTGTCATATGGCCGTTAGGGTCATTGTCAATATTGCTAAATTAGCATGATCTCTGCTGCTATAATGCTGCTTTTGTGCACGATACTACATGACTTTATTTAGCAAGACTCTGTTTGTGCCTTTCACATGAGTACCGTTTGCTTTCTGCGTTCTCTGCCTGTTCCTGGAGTTTAGTGAGAACAGTGTGCAAGGTCGATAAACAATGACCTTTATAATTTTGTTCTGGTCAGTCCCTAGTACCTAGAAAAAACATGCTAACACAGCTGCTATTGCTGCTAACTCGTGCTATGATATTATGGGGATGCATAACACACACTTGAGAGGGACCCTTTCAGGGAGAAGAGTTATGCTGTTCCTATTATGTAAAAATACTATCTAGGCACTAAGGTATGGGGTCTGCTGACAAAGCCCAGAGATCTTCTTTTAAATAATAAAACGTCTTCTTACGAAGGGGAGGGTGGTTAGGCCTAAGGGCCATATGTATGAAGCCAAAAATGAGTCACAAACGCTGCGAATCGGTAAAAAGTAGCGTTTGCGACCCAAAAATCGCTAATCGCAATGTATGAAGCCAAAACGGATGCAAAATAAGGAATCGCAAATTAGCGATTCCCAAGCGTTGCGACAATGCTAAATAGCGATTACAATAGCGATTTCCAAATTAGCGATGAAACCTGTTTGCAAAAATCGCTAAAGTGGAAATCGCAATTCAGAAATCGCAATGGAATGTATCAAACAATCGCAAATAGCGAAATACTCAAAATCGCAAAATAAGGAATCGCAATTACCATCAAGTGGGAGCAGGTGGTAACCAGGTGCAAACTATAAATTGCAGCCCAGAATGCAACACCCTCCCTACCACAATGTCCGTCCTGTACATGATAGTGAGGAGGCGAAGAGTGAGAGCTCTGGCGCAGAGGAGGAGACGGCAGGAGAGGATATTCCGGTTACGCACCACCATCTTTCAACGCACTGAGGAGGATATCTACACTCATTACAGACTGGAGGAAGACAGCATACTTGATTTGATAGAGGAACTCAGGTCCCACCTAGAACACCCCACCCGCAGGACACAAGCCATACCCACTCACATCCAGGTCCTCTGTTCACTACAAAAAATTCCCTGTACCCAGGACACAAGTCAGCAAAAGTCTTATGGGCATGAGAAAAGTCTTCACTAGAATTTTCCATTGTTAAACTCTAGATATACCTCTTCGTAATTCTCTAAGTAGGTATTTATCTCTAATGCCCCATTGTCCTAAATAAACACATTTATTAGTAAATACTAATGAGAGAAAGAAGGGGGGTTCACTATGTTTTCAACTCGGCACGACCAATATAGTAAGCCCTGATAGGACTATACCAAAACCACACATACACAATTTGTACCAGGAAAAAAATGTGTGGCGGAGAGGAAGGCACCTCACGGGCGAACACCCTCGGGGCAAATTGGTCAGATGTTTACCAAATATTGTGCCCCTTTCTCATCATAGGTAGCCATTCCTATTTCCAGAAATTGTGAACCAAGTGAAAAAGATTAAAGAAAGAGTGCAAAGAAAGGATCTTAGAGCATAGCTCCTGGCGTGGATAGAACAGAGTGACAGAGTACCGCCCAACGATTAAGCGAGGATCTTCTAAAAGAGATCATCGAATTAGAAGAGACCATATCTAAAGATACCACTCTCCTTGACAGCAAAGATCATCTACAGAGAATTCAGGATGATCTGGCTGATTACAAAAATTATATGGTCAATCAAAAAATCAAAGGGCTAACGAAGAACATAGAGAGGTACACACATGAATGGACTTTTCCATATGTAAAGGAAGAGTATTATCAACAGGCACCAGAATTACAAAATACTGGCACTCGGCAGAGAGGGAGGGGTGGCAGACAACAGCTTAAACGTACCCCCAACAACTGGACATTTGATAATACCTCGAGCGAGGAAGAAGAAGAACCACAACAGGGTAATAGAGTGAGGTTCAACCAGCAAGATCGCCAAAACGAAGATCTAGGCGCATTACTACGCTCTTTTTTAGGGCAAGGTCAACGTCAGGGAACCAACCACAACAGGGGAAGGGGGACCACAGGAAGAGGCAGAGGGAGAGGCAACACAGTCCCTCAATGGCAAACTCACTCGCCCAGGGTGACCCGCAGCCGGGGCCGCACACCAAACTGAATGAGAGCATTGTTGTAAACCTGTCCGACCACACTTTAACATCTGAGGAGGAGAGGGTTTTGAACAAAGGTTTAGGATTTGCTCCTACCCCTAGACACGATGCTTTTAAATGTCGCACAGAATTTCATGAAACAATGCGGAAGATCAAGTTAAAACATTTTTTTGCCAATAAAGACAATAACATTGATTCTTTCCGAGGGACCAATCTAAAAAGACCTTCGACATTCTGTCCCCCTATGGCCACAATGGGTCCAGAGGTGGCTGTCTTTGAGGAGAGGGTCCTACGTGACATTGAAATATTTGAAAAATCCCAGGAACATTTCAGGCAAACTAATATGACTGCAGATGATTGGAAAGCAGTAAGGTCATTGGAACAGAATAGTCTGCTAACTATAAAATCAGCAGACAAAGGGGGTGCGGTTGTTGTATTAAACACCAGTGACTATGACACAGAGGTACAGAGACTGCTTAGTGTACGTGCGAATTACCGCCCTTTAAATAAAGATCCTGTTGATGAATTATCAAAATTAATTCAGGAAATGGTGAGTAGAGCGAAAACCAACAGATGGATTTCGGTGAAAGAGGCAGAGTTTCTGGTTAATGACACTCCCAGGACCCCGGCACTATACATCTTACCAAAGATACATACGCCCACTCGTCCACCACCTGGCAGGCCTATAGTGTCGGGGATGCAATCCATCCTTGAACCCCTCTCACAATATGCAGACTATTTCCTACGTGAAGCAGTGGTTAACCAACCATCCTTTATAAAGGATACAACTGATGTCCTGAACATCCTAGAGAATGTACCTTATGATCCAGACGTACAATGGCTGGCAACCATTGACGTTGAGTCCCTGTACACGAGTATCCCCCAGGACGCGACGCTGGTGGCAGCAGCTCGCGCTCTGGGGGAACTCGAGTGGTTCTATGATGTTCCACAGTCATTTGTCATGGAGTGTGTTGAGGTGGCTTTGACCCGCAACTATTTCATGTACAAAAATCAGCTCTATTTGCAGACCTCCGGCACTTCCATGGGGGCCACTATGGCCCCCAGTCTGGCCTGTATATACGTCGGCCAGTTTGAGGAGCACATCGTCTATCCTGATACCAACCCCTTCCAAAGGCAGATTTGTCTCTGGAACAGATATATAGACGATGTGCTCTGCATTTGGTCTGGCTCAGAGGAGTCACTACTTGATTTTTTCACTTGGTTAAACTCACAAGATCAGAGCTTGAAATTCACTTGGTCCTACAGTCGTACCAAAGCAACTTATTTAGACCTGGACATAGAGGCTAATGGAGAGGGAACCCTGAGTACACAGGTTCATCAAAAACTCACAGACAGAAACTCCCTCTTACTGTACAACTCATATCATCCCAGGGCCCTTCGGGATAACCTCCCGGTGGGCCAATTTCTGAGATACCGAAGAAATTGCACTGAAACCAAAACATTTGTTGAACAGTCTAGTGACCTCTGTGAGCGACTAGAACAGCGTAATTACCCCCGAAAAGTTGTAAAAAATGCAAGAAAGAGGGCACTTAATACTCCCCGCAGTGCTTTGCTTGAACATAGTACCAAAGAGAAGAGAGACTGCCTCCTAGTAGTTATGACCTATGAACCTATGGCCACCAAAATCAGGCAATCTATCAGAAAACACTGGGACCTACTCAGTAACAAAGATTTTTCCATGCCTCCCCCTAGATTTGCCTTCAAACGATCAGGTAATCTTAAGGATAGGCTTGTGCATACCCGGGACCGGGTACCGATGAAAAATGATTCTACAACGATACCTAAGGGACATTATCCTTGTGGTACATGTTCAGTATGCCCACTTAGCAAGAAATGCAGCAGTGTCACTTTATCCACAGGGAGAGAATGGTTTCTGAACCAGTTCAGTAACTGTAATACCACCAATGTGGTTTATCGTTTACTGTGCAGTTGTGGTTTACAATATATCCGACTTACTACGAGAAAAATAAAAGTCCGTATACAGGAACACCTCAGTACCATCAGAGCCGGAAAGCTTACCACCAAACTGGTCCAGCATTGCCACAAAGAAAAGCACAGTTTCACATGGACGGTGTTGGAAACAGTAAGGGGTAATCCGATGAATGTTGAATCGATCTTGATCACCAAAGAAGCCAAATGGATTTTTAGAGAGGGCAGTGACAAGCAGGGCCTAAATGAAATTATAGAGTGGAACAAAGTTAAATAGCTCTTCCACCATCACAGTTAGTTCCACCCCATGCTGTCTCTTGTCTATCTAACTCTATGAGTAATAGACATGATCAACTATACTGTGCTTCATTCTTAGTATTGGGAATATTGGAACTGACTCCAGTACCCCGCCTTTATCCTCCCCGTGAGAGATTGGATTCTCTTTGTCTGTATGTAAACCAACTGTGTGTGACAACACTTTAATCACTAAACGACTCTAGATATCCCCTTGCTCCATTATAGTAAAATAGTTCAAATTGTTAATCCTCGGATATTCCATCTATATTTTACTAATAATCTGGGCACGCTACTCTTACAAGTACTGCGTTGGAACACAATAGCTGGATTTTTGATGTTCAGGGCATAGTATCTGTGGTCGACTAAGCATTTGGCCACTTCAAAATGGCCCCTCCATTAGCTGGCTTTTTTCCCCCCTTCTTAACTGACCATGCACTGTATAATCAATAGCCAAACAGACCCCATTCACATTAAATACAGCATAGCGGCAAAGCACTTTTCCCTGTGTCTCATTATAACAAAGTGACTTCGGAATATTACTCTAAATCATTGACAAATTATTAATTATTAATACTAACGTAACAAGTGACAAATGCGATTACTCGGTTGATTAAAACAACACCGTGGCTTATAAGCTCTGGGGCACAATAACATACGTGTTCTTTGTTAAGTAATTTGGTACAGTGAAATGGCCCCCGCGTTAGCCGTGTATTTTCCATCTCCTCGCTCCCAAGCGGGACCTTGACATGTGACGAGGTTCCCGATCACGTGATCGGGTAGACTCTGTTTGCCGGCAAGTAAGCGGAAGCATTTAAATTGTGCGCATACTATCCCGTAGTTGTTCCTGGGATGATTTAAGACGCGTGATCATACTCTGTACGGTGAGAAGGGGCCCGCGGGTGGTGTCAGTGATTTTACCGGCCCGGTGGGTTTTCCCCCGCTTTTGGTGAAAAGCGCTCTTTGTGATATTGGGAGAGACTTGTGAACTAGTCAATGCTGAGAATCATTGGCATTTATACACTTAAAGAGAAACATGTAGAAACCCTATTGTGCTACAGCCTGCAGGGCATTTACACTGTGTGAATTTATTATGCCTTTTCCGTGCCAATTTACAAGCTCAAGGGGATCAGGATTACATGAAGTGAGAATAGCATAGTATTAATGACGCAATACTAAGGGTATGTTAGCTTTCACACTGATTGTCCTTTTAATGATTTTTAGGTTGATACGACAACCAACAGTAAGGTGGATAACTGCCTCTTCAGCTGGTACGATTGAGCATAGCTGATCCAAGGTAAAGTTCCACTTTGATCACAATAAACTGGTGGAGGACATTATATTGTTTTGATGTAAGAATCTAAAACATCAACAATACTCCGGTTTAGAATGGGTCCTAATTTTATTTTATGTTTGTCTTTTCAACTCGGCAGCTTCCAGTTTTTAAAGATGTTTGATGTGGGTGCAGCAACAGAGTGTTAACCCTGATGAATCTGCCATAATTCCTTACGTGCAGTGAAACATGTTGGTTGCAGGTAGTGGTATGCGACAATAAGCTACCAGCCTTTTTAACTCAGCAGCCCAGACCGTTGTTAGTAATAAAGTGGTTCTAGAGGTCTGACTGTTGATTTTACTGTCACTCTGTTCTATCCACGCCAGGAGCTATGCTCTAAGATCCTTTCTTTGCACTCTTTCTTTAATCTTTTTCACTTGATTCACAATTTCTGGAAATAGGAATGGCTACCTATGATGAGAAAGGGGCACAATATTTGGTAAACATCTGACCAATTTGCCCCGAGGGTGTTCGCCCGTGAGGTGCCTTCCTCTCCGCCACACATTTCTTTCCTGGTACAAATTGTGTATGTGTGGTTTTGGTATAGTCCTATCAGGGCTTACTATATTGGTCGTGCCGAGTTGAAAACATAGTGAACCCCCCTTCTTTCTCTCATTAGTATTTACTAATAAATGTGTTTATTTAGGACAGTGGGGCATTAGAGATAAATACCTACTTAGAGAATTACGAAGAGGTATATCTAGAGTTTAACAGTGGAAAATTCTAGTGAAGACTTTTCTCATGCCCATAAGACTTTTGCTGACTTGTGTCCTGGGTACAGGGAATTTTTTGGATTGCAATTCATTGAGTGGAGGGCTTTCCCTATTAGTACCCGTTGTTTTCCCTCTAAGCTCCTCTTGTTAATATACCTCTGTTCACTACACCTGCTGGCCTCAGGTAGTTTCCAAGGGGTCATAGCCTCTGCAGGAGGGGTGTCACAGAGTGCCCTGTCGCGCTTTTTCCATGCGTTCCTTGACGCCATGACACATAGGATGCAACATCACATACACTTCCCCAGCACCCCACAGGAACTTGCACAGACCAAGCAGGAATTTTACAACATAGCCCAATTTCCCCACGTCATAGGACGTATAGATGGAACACATGTAGCCATTTCACCACCCTCCAACATAGAGTATGTATTCCGGAACAGGAAATGCTACCACTCACTGAACATTCAGATGGTGTGTGATGCCAAAAACATTATCACCGATATAGTGGCAAAGTACCCAGGAAGCACACATGACGCCTTCATATTCCGACACAGTGGCCTATACCCTAGACTCTCAAGAGGGGAATTTGGAGAGGGATACCTACTAGGTAACAGCACACACTGTCAGCCCACATTTGACATGGACAGCATGTGCATCACAGTGACTGACCTTTACACATTTCCATCCACAGGGGACAGTGCCTATGCAGTCCGGGATTTCATCCTGACACCCTATCTGAATCCTGCCACTGCTGGGCAGCGGCGCTACAACCGGGCACACATTTCCACCAGAGGCACCATCGAGAGAACATTTGGGATTTTGAAGAGCAGATTCAGATGCATACACAAGAGTGGAGGAGCCATCCAATACAGCTCTGAGACGTGCTGCAAAATTGTTGTAGCTTGTACATTGCAACCAGGAAAGGGACACCTATGGAGTTGAGTGACTCCGAAGCCTCTGACGTGGAGGGACCTGGACCCATACACATGGACGGTGGCGTTGCTGCTGCAGCAGCTGGCCGGCAGAGGCGTGATGAGATCATGCGAAACTACTTTTAGGTGAGTGGAAATGATACACTGACAACTTGTTGCTTTGCAAACGTGTTTACTACCCAATTGCAACAATGTAACACATCCAAAACAAACATGGATGAAGTCTCCAAAACAAAAGCACATGTTTCCATCACAGTGCTACCTATCAGTCTTTAGTGCAGCAAGTGCTACACTGTTGCTGGCACCATCACTCCCCTGTGTGGTATTAGCTTTTCTAAACAGTCCCTATTGTAGTGTGGCAGGCCTGTTGCTCCGGCCACTACGGCGCCTCTCAACAGTGGGTGGGGGTGTGTTTGTGCTCCGGACCGACTGTGAATCCTCCTCACTGGGGGTAAGCACCCCGGATCCAGCAGTGCGCAGCGTACGCAGCTCGTCAAGGGTGGCAGTTGACTGCACCACTACAGTGGCTATGTCCTGGATACCATGGGAGAATTCACGCTGTGTCTCTATGGCACGCCTTGCCAGCATATTGGTGGAGGAAGCCAGGTGATTAATAGCACGCGTGTAGTGGTCCATGGGGGCCATTTCTTTGCGCCTGGCTGCGCGTTCCGCTCTTAACTCTGCAGTTAGCTCCTGCACAGCCCCCCTTATTTCCTCCCGTATGCCTCTGTTCCCTTCCCTGATCTCCCTCTGAATGGCCTTCATGTGCTTCGCTTGCAGCCGGTGAACCTGCAGCATGTGCATCTCCAGGCCAGCGAACACAGATTCCTCTTGTTGGACATTGGAGCTGATGGACGTGCGGGGTCTACGCCTGCCTCTGGACATTGCTCTGGAGTCCTGCTGCTGGGGTACTGGTGCACCAGACTGCACATTATCATTTTCATCTTCATCGTCATCCATGATCCTCAATGGCCTGACGTTCCTCCTACTTTGTCCCAGTGGCCGCATGAAAGGACTGTCCTCCCCATCAGAATCATTGCCATGGCTGCCTTCTCCAGAGGCTTGGGGTCCTGTCTCAGGTGCAGTGACTGTAGCATTCCCACTTGCAGGTGCTGTGGATAGAACAGCACACGTTCATTTTTTTTACATTAAATGTGATGTTAAACTAAATTTTTCACAGTCTTCCCTGACTTTACTTGTCTCATTCACCTATCCTGACCTGTTAAATTGTACTAAGTTAAAATCTGTAGCTACTTTCTACATTACAGTCTATGGAGACTACAACTCCCAGAATGCATTGCTGTGTCTGCCTGTGTAATAGCTCTAGCCTGCCATGTGGTTCCCCTAATCCCTAGGTTGCTGCAGGGGGTTGCTGGGGGTGGTTTAGGGTGGGGAGGCATGCTTTTTACCTGGTCTTGCAGCAGGTTGTGCTGAGCTGTCGAGCACTGACACGCCCGCAACACTCTGTGTAGGCAGTGTGGCCTCTACCAGCTCCTCCAGTGGTGTGGAGTCAGGGATGTGGGAGGTTCCCCCACCGGCGAGCTGGGACTGCTCCAGTCTGGCAGCCAACTTCTCCTTGGAGCGCTGTCTCAGGTCATGCCAGCGCTTCCTCAACACTTCAACTGTCCTGTGGGTGACTCCTAGGGCATTCACTTTGGCTTGGATGCCCTCCCAAATCCTCCTTTTGCTGGCTTCTGGAACCTTGTGGGAACTTTTCCCAAATAGTGCCTCATGGTGTGGCACCATTTCGGTGATGAGGGTCTCCAGTTCAGCCTCTGAAAACTTTAGTTTCCTCTTCCTGCCTGCTTCCCCTTCTTGCTGGTCCTGCTGGCTTGCTGGGACATCCTGGTTTCCACCTTCTGCCATTGCTCCTGACTTCCAAACAACACTCTCACACTCTCTGTCTCTGTCCTGAAGCACCTTGGGTAATCTTTCACTTCCTGGATGGTGATGTCATCATTATGCATCAGGATTGCGATTGGATGTTTCCAGAAAATCGCTAAATTGCGATTTTTCTCATGGGAACGTCGCAATTTAGCGATTTTCGGGCTGCGATCGCGCTATTTTGCGAAATACTGGTTGCGAACTCGCTAAATTGCAAATTTTCCACCTTTACGGAATTGCTGTTTTGCATCGCGCAAACTTTTAGCGATTTTCTCCGAATCGCTAACAATTTGCGATTGCGTTGATGCATCACGATTTGCGATTCTGATTTAGCGATTCGGTAAAAATCGCTAATTCAGAATCGCAAATTGTTTTCTTGATACATATGGCCCTTAGTCCTTTAGCCACTGTCTGTATACAATGACATCCCCCTTTAAAATCTATGGGTTTGAAACAATGCTAATTGTTTTAGGTTTATGTGTTTTGCTGCTTGTAGTGGCTCGTAAACTGCATTATAGAGATCTATAGTTAAAATAAACATTTTGAACTATAAAAGTGACTCTGTCAATTCTTATTCTGGACAGGTATGAGTGAGCAAAAGGGTACGTCTTGCTACCCCGATTCCCGAGAGAGTCTGGAATGTTGTGTTCTGGGTTGTCTAATCATTTGGAGCATCGTGATTATGTAGGAGAGCGAATGAGACACTATAGCTAGTCAGTTCTGGGATTTTGAGTACTGAAGCAGTAGGAGGGCTCTTCCCCTATACACTGAGGTGACGTCTTCCTGCGCATAGTTCTGTGTATGTGCAGAATCCCTGCAACATGGCGCTTCCAACGTTTCGTCTGGTACTTATCTGCAAGACTCCTGAGTAGTGCTTGTACTTGTCCGCAATCCCCTCGCTTCTGTTTCTGGTGACAGTTGTGACAGAGTAGCCTCCTATTTTCAGATATTAAAGGTTTTTCGAGCTTGAATTCTAAAATATATTTTTCTTTCTTTTGCCCATGATTGTGCTGCTGCTCGTACGTTGATATCCTCTTGTTTTGATTATGGCGGTTGCCATAGAGGGTCCGAACCGTGCTCCAGTTACTGCTTACTTGACTCAACATGGAGTCCCTAATGCCGATGCTGATCTTATTTTTGTTGTTGAGGTGGCTGCAGCTCACCACTTCAAGGTATCTTATTCTAGGGTCACCTTTCCGGCAATGGATGGAACTGATAATTTCTTTCACAAATATACTGCCACTGCACTTCCGCAGGATTATCGACCTTATTGATCTCTTGAAGTTCAGTTAACAGCTTGGCAACACAGCATATGGTTTAATAAGACCCTTCCACACCCTATGACAGCAGTCTGTTTAGACCCCTTATCGATTGATGGGGCCATATGGCACGTTTACCATCAAAAATTATCTTAATGTTCCAGCGGCAGAGCTATGCGTATTACATACTTCATTAATATGTGTATAGAGTTGTTATAAAGTTCATGTTGCGCAACATGCAGATGGGACCACCTGGAGTTGCTGCACAACCAATGGAGCCCGGTGGTATCGTTATCAGTCATGTCATGATTAATTCAGTGCTGGGCTTGCTGAAAAATGTGGGCAACTCGAAGCTGGTTTTCCTAACACTACGCCTGTGGAGAAACACAGGACTCTAACCATGAGTTTACCTAAAGGCCTAGTTCCAGAGTTGGCTGATTTTAACACTTGGGATAGAGTGTTTGCAGCTGTATATTCGATGTGTTTTGGCCCCCTCTCGATGACCGTTCTCCCTTCATGATTAAACGTGTTCACGATGTACATGGGCCTGAGACAGCCCTGGATTTGGGAATGAGACTGCTGGGAGTGTTTGACATGGTTTGCGATATGATCCTTGCTAATGTGAAGGGCAAAGCTGTAAGCCTACAAGTGGTACAACGCTTGGAGGCTGTTGCTGACGCAGACAAACAGTGTGAATGGCCTAAGAATATTGCTAAAGCTTATAAAATCTTAAGGAACAATAGTGTAGGAATTTAGCCTTTTACTCAATCTCAACTTAAACAGTAAGGATGGGCTCCCGTTCTTCCCTAAAAAGAACTGGAGAAATAAAAAACAGGGGCAGTAACAACAGAAGTAAGGTTTGCATGCTGGGTCACCGACACCTAATTCTTCTGTGAGTACTTATGATCTGTGAGACTGCGCGTAAATTATGACTCTTGATAGATTCCAAGTCCCTGATCAGCACTCTCCTCGTTCTTTGCAGGACACATCGAAGCTCAAGTTAGTGGTGGGGAGCGCCACGATCGCGGCAAAGGTGCGACCACTCAACAGGAACGGGATCAGCCTTGATAGTTTGACATAAAGGCCAAACAAGAGAGACTGCATCATTTTCAACCCCCGTATCATAAGAAGAAAGACGCTGCTTTAACTGTGAAGTATGCCTCAGGCGGTGAGAAGGCCACTCATAGACCGGACATGGGCAGTGACTCTGCTCGACGGCGCGGTGGAGGTTACCATAATGCGGGAGGCACTGCGTTTCTGTCAGGAGGCGAGAGCAACTGATACATTTATTACAGTAGAAACAGCAGATACTCGAGTTGCGGCCCCAGATAGACTCTATGAAATTGTCTTCCAAATTGAGGGTGATTTACAGCATACAATTACAGCGGTTTTCAGGGAAAATCTTACCTCCTCGTATGACATTGTGTTGGCGGTGGCAGATTGTCCTCCATGATTTGTTCTGGCCGCTTCTACGGGGGAGGACGTGACACTTCAAAGTTTTTTACATTACGTCCCTGAGGAAGCTAAACAGGCTTACACATCTGAGTGGGCATTGGCCCTTGCCCCTGCACAGGGATGTGGAATTCCTATAGCCCGACGCCCAGGACATATTGTTTGGGGTCAAGGGCAACAATGTTTTAATGTGTATTTTGTCCTTGGGACAAGTAGGCCCAACCCCTTGAGCACAAACCCTTTGGCTGCCAGTTTGCAGTACCACATTAAGGATCATTGAAGGGTACTGCCTGTAGTTTAGTTAATATTTGTGTGCATGTGTTAATGCTGTTCAAATTTGTATTAATGGTTCATTAATTGAAAGCCTTTATTATTGGGGAGAGCGCTCTAGGTAAATGTACGTTCTGACTGCACTACTGACAGTGGTGCCAAAATTGAAAATGTGTACACACAGTTTCAAAGTTTAGCAACATGAGGCTATGCATGATGCTCACAGAATGCTCTCTGATTAGATGCAAATATATGCAGAAGCTTGAAAGCAAGATGAATGTTTCTTTGCTTTCAATATAAAATGTTCCTAAAAAATGTGTGTAGAGCTAGAAGAAGCGAGGTTGAACTTGAATCCTAATTATAGCAAACCTGGGAGTAGGTGCAATAATTTGGAGGATAAGGTAAAGATTTTAAGTTGGAACATTGCTGGTCTACGAACTAAAAAGGAGGACAATAATTGGCTGAACTTTCTGAAACAATATGACATTGTGGCTCTTCAGGAAACATGGGATAAGGACTGTAACATTTGGATAGATGGTTTTACATCCCACTTTGTGCCAGCACAGAGCTCAGCTGCAGGGAGAGACAAAGGGGGCCTACTGATTCTGGCCTCCGTGTATATAAGGGGGAGAGTAAAAAGGGTTGAGTGTACCTCTGCTAATTTTCTCATTTTAGAAATTAGTCTGATGGATGGAACAAAACTAATACTTGTGAACTGCTATAACTCACAGCAAGAGGATCACCCAAACGAACATTTAAACTGGCTGTCTGAATTTTTGATTTCTTATAAGGAATCGCAAACCACTTTCTGTTACTTTATTGTGATGGGCGATTTTAATGTACATCTATGTAATATGAACTGTCAAATTGTTGATATCGATGGTCCTGAGCTCACATGCCCGCAGCATTTTGAGCATACTTCTAAGGAGGAAGCATTGGAGAAACTATTGTCCTGTAACGATTTATTTGAGGCAGGGTTCCCTGATGAGATGACCCGTACCCCCCACGTACGTAGCAAGGGGCTGCAAATCAATAATAGATTACATATTTCTTTCCTCTGTTCTTTTAAAATAGGTTTTCTCTTATAATGCTATACCCTCCCCTTTTAGTGATCACAACCCGGTGGTGATGGAATTAACAAATGAACTCGCCACGGGCTGTAGTGGAAGTAAAAGCTAAAGATCAGGGGAGAAAATTGAAATGGAGCAAGGTTATCCCAGTAGATTTCTTTCAGAATATTATAACAAAGGTGGCCCCAGAACTGAATACATGTACAAATCCATCTGTACTTGGGGTGGAAGTAATAGTCTCTTTTGAGACTATCTGTTCTCAAGTAGCCAAGGAGCTAACGATAACAAGTAAAAAAGGTAAATCAAGAGCAGCTCAAGGCTAGTTTGATCAGAAATGCTCTAAAGCATATAAACTTTAAAAAAAAGCCCTAAAGGAGCTCCCAAGGAACAAAGGTTTGGTTGCCGAGCGGAGGAAAGCCTACTATAGAGCCGTCTTGGAACGGAAAAAAGAAATAAAAATAGAGGTATGGGATGACTTAATGGATAAGGCCACCATGAAAGATAGCGCTAAGTTCTGGGCTATAATTAATACTCCCCTGTTCTCTGGCAAACAGAATTCTGTATTAGAATTAAATATTGAAGAGGAGGATTGGTTAAACCATTTTAAAAAAATATATGGGAGTGGCTTAGAGTTGGGAATTTGTGCGGTTCAAAGCTCTAACGACTCCTTAATGCCGGTAAATTTTAATTTAGGCGATGTTGTTAAAGCAATAGAGGGTACAGCTGGACAGAAAGCTCCGGGCCCTGATGGGGTCCCGGAAGACATGTATAAGGCGAACATGATGTATTGGGCTAAGATCTTGACTAATGTCTTTAACACCGCGGCCATTGTAGGGCCCCCGAAATCTTGGTCACGGTCAATTATAATCCCCGTGTTCAAAAAGGGTCAAAGGGGAGACCCCGGGTGTTATAGACCTATCTCACTTCTCGATTCTTCCTTTAAAATACTGGGGAAAGTCATTCTCACAAAAATATCGGATTGGGCTCTGGAAAAAGAAATATTATCGGATGCCCAGTATGGCTTTAGAATTGGGAGGGGCACGGAGGACCAATGCCTTAATTTGCATCTAATAATATCTAAATATACAAAGGCGGCAAGAGGCTCCATTTTCTTGGGCTTTATGGATTTGTCCACAGCCTTTGACTTAGTTAATAGGTCTAGGCTGTGGACCATGTTGTTGGAAATGGGCCTTGACCGGTCTCTCGTGAATTTCTTAGCCGAATTACATAAAGATCTGAGTGCCTCAATACGGATGACCACTGAGGGGAAATGTACGGCTAGCTTTAAGTCCGGCAGAGGGGTGCGCCAAGGCTGTATCCTGGCCCCAATGCTGTTCACCCTGTATATAAATTCCCTGGAAGCTAACTTGTTAACTGCGACACTTGACATCCCGTGTATGGGTGGTTCACCAATTCCGGTGCTACTCTACGCGGATGATGCCGTTTTATTGGCAAGGACACCTTTGGGTCTACAAAGATTGTTTGATTCTTTTGGAAATTTTATGAATTCTTTGGACCTAGTGGTCAACAGTAGTAAATCGCATATCATGGCTGTAGGTACAGGAAAAAGTAACGTCAGATCCTTTCATTGCGGCAAGGAGGAAATCAGTAGAGTGAAAGCTTTTACCTATTTGGGGGTTGTCTTTGATGACAAGGGAACGTGGACACCCCAGCTAGCCACAAAGTTGAAAGCTGTGAGAAGCTCCTCAGCAGCAATCTTAGGATTTGCTAAAATATTGGGGGGGGAACCTTATGAGGCGATTTTAACAATTTATAAAGCCAAAACTGTCGCAATAGCGAGATACGGGGCGGCTATATGGGGGTATACTAAATCTGACCCCATTCAGATAGAGGAGAACAAATTCCTAAAAGCTCTTCTTGGCCTCCCACAATCCACTGCAACTCATGCCATACATCTTGAGCTGGGATTGGGTTACATCTCAGACATAATCAAACTAGCTCCAATCCTGCTATGGATGAGAATATGGTTGAATTCAAATCTAACCTTAAACCATAAGATTATAAGGGATTGTATGAACCTTGACAAAAAAAAGGACATCCATTGGCTGGAGTATGTAAAAACCTCAAGTGAGAAAATGGGGCGCCCTGAGATTTACCACCACCCTGAATCTCTATGTAAAGTAGACCTAGAGTGGGTTAAGAAGAACTTTATTATGCAAAGCGAGGCAGAGCGGGAAAATCTGGAGCTTTGCAAATCATCAGTCAGGACCCACTTTCTGGTAATTTCGTCATTAAAAATGCAATCATATTTGTTAGTTGTTACTAACCAATTCCATAGATGGCTTCTGACGAAATTTCGTTTTAATTAAATACACCAGGTACTATGGGATTTACAAGGTTGGAAGAGGCCTGAAGACGTGACCCCGTGTAAATGCGATGATTTCTCCCCCCAAGATACTATGCATTTTATGTTATTCTGCCCCTTCTTCCATGAATCAAGAAAAAGGTTTATTTTTCCTGTATTGAATAAGATGAATTTTGTCCAATGTAAACCTGCATTATTGTATTTACAACTGTTGGAAACTCCTTATATCTTGTGTAGTGTTGCTAGCTTCCTTGTTGCGTCTGTCAGGAGTAGGAGATTGAGACAGGGAGCTGAATAGGATATGGTAAATTGTATAATATAGGTCATGTACACTGATTAGCGAACTTTAACAATGAATGCGTCTATTTAAAGTACCATTTTAACTGAATTTTAAACTGTATATAATACTTTTTAATGATTTCAATTTGTATAGCATACTTTTATGATTTTAATTATTCGAATAAAGTGGTTTGACTGACTGACTGTCCTAAAAAATGAAAGTAGGAAAATAACATTTTGCTAAACTACTTTAAAATTTCAGGTACCATTTATTTGCAGCATCATTTAGTAAAATGTGTTGATACATGCTAGTATTTCCCAAAAATATTCATATTGGAAAATGCGTGTAACCAGTTTCAATAAGATTATGGGAAAGAAAAATAAACAAGCCTTGGCAAAGCCAGTAGCTGCCAGGCCGGCACCATTATAACAAACATTGGCAAACGCAAACATTGTTTTTGGTCTCAAAAAAGCACATACTGCCACATTAGTTACCGGCACTGAACAAAACTACTTTGCGTACCGATATGCTCCTTGTGAAGGAGCAAAATGGTGTCACTCACAGTGAAGCCAGCCGATTCAGAGAGGGAGAAATTTAATAAACACAAAAGGTCATGGTTAACGTCAGACCAAATTAGGGGCCCAATTATTACAGAAAGTCTCAAAATTGTACCTTTGGTATATGGCTTTCGTGAATTCACAAGAATTTACATTAGTAGTGCAAGAAATTGTTCTTCTACAAAATATTTGTGAACTGCATTTTAGCATGAGAAAACATGCATGTGTAGATTTGCTCATGTGAAAACCTGTATGTTTGAAAGTTAATTTTCCCCTCCAACTACTTTTTTCCCAACTCTGAAAGAAGGTTTACGTATGCCACTCTCAGGATTACTTTTCCAACATTTCTCAGTATGGGAAAGACTAGAGAAGATTTGTTGAAAACCCTAAAACATGCAAGTTAGTTGGTTTGCACAGACGCAATAGGGCATTCCAAGCCTGGAACTACTGTTGTCCACCATCTTCAGTCCCAGTATGTGGAGCTGCAGAAACATGGCAACATATAACGATTACTAGTAATCAAACACTACTATGGGATATGCCCTGGCAAAATCCGAGAGGCTATATAAGAGCTCTTATATAATGAGATTGCTGCCATAATTTGTGGCAGCACTACATGGCACCAAAGGGACAAGTGGATTTTGTTACAGGACAAGTAGATTTATGAAGCAACCTGCCTCATGGACAAGTAGAAATTTTAATAAATTCAACACCCCTGCTCTGCAGTGTAACGTAATCAAGTAGGCCGGTGTGAGAGTTTGGACCGAAGAAAAAATGAGGAGGCCTAATTCGGGGATCAATTTTTCTTTTTTGTTTATTTAAGGATGACGAAATTAAAACATATTTTCCTTCAGGATAAAACAGGGTGAATTGACTGTGTATTTCCCGGTGTCTCTGCTCCAATGATCGCGCTCTTCTTTCTTGTTGTTGCTGAGCTCCTTTTCTTGGTAGGGCACCACAGGAGGCTCAAAAGAGGAGAGAAAAATAGGGCAGTCAGATTCTCGCTTGTTATTTATTCTGACATAGAACCCTCCACCTGGGACAGGCACCCGCTGTGCTAATAGTGGATTGAGATTGAAGGAAACTTGGACTTCACGCCAAATATGTAACTGTCACTGGCCAAAAGAAAGGAAAGGGAAAACAAAAACAACTAGAACCAGTCTCCTTACTTCAAGAAACTGTAGCATTTTTGAGGTGGGAGGCGTGCTTTCAGGTTTTGTGCTCGTGCTAAAAATGTGGGGAAAAGAACGGTGCAAAACTCACGTGAATTTACTGGTGCCCGAATATTCCTGGCTCTCCCCACCCCACACCCATTCCCTTACTCCCTCCTTGATTCACGCACTGTGCTAGCCGTTGCTGTGGCTCGTAGGTAAACTCCGGGGGTATCCACCACTCCTCGGTCCAGGCTTCCGTTCCTTCGTCTGCGTCCTGAAGGGGGACGGGGCTGGAGTCCAGGCTTGCCTTCCTTTGCGATTCTTCCTCCCTGCTCAGCTTGTTCTCCACACTGTTCTCCCGTCTGCTCTCCTCTTCTGGTCTTTGAACACAACCTTCCCCTTTCGCGTGCTCTTCAAGCGGTCCTAGCTCCGCCCCCCCATTGTCCCATTGGCCTCCGTCTCTCCTTGCCGATTTGCGTTCCTGAGTGCAAGAGGGAGTGGCAGAGGTTAACCCTTGCTTTTCCTGCCTCCGTGATTCCTCGTTCTTTGATGTTGGCTCGATAAGGGTAGACGAAAAGAGAGGTAGATGTTCCACGGAGTCAGCCTCCTCACTTCCCCCTTCCCTAACTTTCTTGCCTGCAAGAAAAGGGTCGAGTGGATATCGGGACAAAAAGTCAGCATTAGATTGTTTCTTTCCTTTCCGATGGAGAGTGGTGAATCGAAAAGGTCGTAACGCCAGGAACCATCTCATCACTCGATCGTTATGGCCTTCATTGCGGAAAAGCCACTCCAAAGGGGCATGGTCTGTGTAGAGAGTGAATTCCCTTCCCTTCTGATAGTAGCGGAGGGTCTCAATCGCCCATTTTATAGCCAGGGCCTCTTTTTCTATTACCGCATATTTTGTTTAATGGGGGAAGGCGCATCAGTTTGAAGGATGAATGGTTTCTCATAGTCAGGGCTTAACAATACAGGTTTGGAAGTGATGGCTGTTTACAGAGTCTGGAAGGCAAGTAAATGGGTATTTACGGGGGAACGAAGGGTCCTCTCAATGTTTACATTTTTTTGGAGGAGGTCTGTCAGTGGGGCGGCCTTTTGAGAAAAGTTGGGTATGAATCTCCTGTAATAGCCCAGAATGCCTAGGAATGCCCTGAGGTCCTTTTTGGTTTGGGGAAACGGGAGACTGGCTATGGCGGCCACCTTCTCATCTTGGGGTTTAATAAGACCTTCCCCAAGGAGATATTTCACAGACCTAGCCGTTAGTCTGCTTTTAGCGGTGTGGATGGGTAGGACATGGTCTTTTAGGGTTTGGATAACTGATGTGAGGTGTTCCAGATGTTGTTCCCAAGTTACACTATATATGACGATGTCGTCTATATAGGCTGCTGCGTAATCAGCACAGGGCTTGAGTACAGTATTCATTAACCTTTGGAAGGTTGCCGGAGCCCCATGCAACCCGAAAGGTAGAACTGTGAATTGATATAGGCCACCGGGAGTTGAGAATGTTGTTTTTTCTCTATCTTGCTTTCTCAATGGCACTTGCCAGTATCCTTTACTTCAGGGGTCTCCAACCTTTTCTGCAGTGAGAGCTATTTCTGATCAGTGAAAATGGTTGTGAGCTACTAAAGGCCACGCAACGCGCACATTTTTCCAAGCGAGAGCGCTTCACACCCAGCTTCAGTTATTTTAAGCTGAATTTCTTTGGAGCCCATACTGTTGTTAGATAGTAAGCAGAGGCACCACTCTGTGCAGCCTAGCCCCCAATACTTGTATTGTTTCATTGTACCAGTTTTGCCTGTAAGTCTGGATCTTCCATTACTTCTTAAATATTATTATAAAACCACATTTAAACACTGGGCGCTCTAAAGCATTACTTTTAAATGTTGACAGTATCAGTGGTTTTGTGAAGTTTTCTACTGTATGACTATAAAACGTATTGACTCATAAGACTTGTTAGCAGATGCCAATGCTGTTACTTTTTTTAAGTAATTGGCCAGGAGTTTCCTTCGGGTCCTCGAGTATTCTGAATAAGGCATCCACATAGGAATCATTTTCTTTCATGGTAAATACCTCCTTTGCTTTAGGAGTAATGTAGCTCCTACCCAGCTTTCAAAGCTCCGAGAAAGGCCATGCACTCTCTGCACATGCCCACCCTGTTGCGTTTTTTTGCAAACCTTTATAAAAAAAAACTGTCCCTCTTCCACCATGCCAATGCTCAACTCTCTCTGAAAAAGAACTTCAGTAAGCGCTAGAACACATGGCTCGACTTGGTAAAGGTCATTCTCAGAAAATACACTGTTATTGTCTGTTCACCAACATCGTGCTTTATATCTGCCTTCGTTTGGCAATCAGTGAAAGTAACTCAGTGTATTCAAGACCCTTTGATTTTAACCTCGGGTGCCACCACTATTTAGTATGGGAGGCAGAAGTAAAGCACGGTGGCAGCCGACATTAAAATCAAACAGTCAGAACTACTGGTGATGACTAAGTACCAGCAGCACTCCCTGCAGACCGGAGGTTCATCCTGACCGCACAGAGGGAGACAGACACCAACACAGCAACAGAGAAGGACTACAAAGCTGTTATGGGTGCCTGCCATGCTGGAATGGGTAAACTTGCAGCTCAGGATGATGAGTGATGTGAGTAGGCAGAAAGGAGATGCAACATTATATCATTAATGCTGACCTCACACGCAGAGTCCTCTGCGCAGAGTACAGTCCTGTGGAAAGGGAAGAATTGGGACTCATGGTTATAATGATGCATTCTTTTGGGTTATTCTTGCAGCGCTGCTCAACAGAGACCAGAGGTTATTTAAACTGCGAGATAAGGGTATTTCTGATAGTCTGATTAGTTGATCGTCCTACCTCGAGCCTCCATTAGGGTCATGTCCTCCTCTGGATCGGTTTCACCATGTGGGTTTTGGCAAGCAGGGAGAAACATTCTAAACCGAAATGGCCACTATGAAAACAACGGCGCAAAATAACAAATTACATAAAGGAATCTCACTGAAAGGGAGAGACTCCTTTGCCTCCCTAGGCTCGGTCAAAATGAAACAAGAGAGTGCGTCGCCCATGAAGAAAGTTGAAGCGCGACAAATGAAGTGGCAAGGAAAAAGGCCTTGTATGGACTGAGCCGCTTTTAGTGACTATTATGCGAATGGAAATAAAAAGCAAGGTGGATTTTAACATTGCTGCCCTCCTGCTTTATTAATGAAGGCATTGTACAGCACGGTAAAAGTTCAGAGCATGTAAGGCCCTTTGATTTTGACCTCCGCTACCACCGCGATTTACTTTTGAACACAGATGTAAAGCACGGTGGCAGCCGACGTTGAAAACAAAGGGCCTTGCATGCACTGGGCCGTTTTTTACTGACTACTATGCGCACGCAAATCGAAAGCTTGGTGTAGTCACTGAAAGCGGCTCAGGCTCAGCGCAGGCAAGGACCTTGAATTTTAACGTAGTCTGCCACCGCACTTGACTGTGGAAGGCAATGTAAAAGGCGGTAGTGGCCCAGTGAAGGAAAGGGCCTTGGATTTTAAACGTTGACTGCCACTGCGTTTTATTATTGAAGGTAGATTTAAAACGCGTGGCAGCCGACGCTATAATTAAAGGGCTTTGCCTGCACTGAGCCTCTTATACTAAATATGCGGGTACTAGAACAATGGCTTGCCTACCTGTGCAGCTAGCTACTCGATGAGGATCAGCGGCAGATATCAAGCCCTGTGCCGGCATGGAAAAGGCGCCTGACGTGCAGAGTGCAGGAAGAACGTCACGTTCTTCGGCTCGGCCCGCCCCGCCCCATCTAAGCTCAGTTCAGCCATTCTGAGCAGCCGGTTTGGGTGAGGGCGGGCAAAACACACCAACGTTATAATAAAGTAATGCTCAGAATGAAGCCTTATTAGATACTGGTGCGAGCTACTCCCAGGGGGTCGGCGAGCTACCGGTAGCTCGCGATCGACCGGTTGGAGACTCCTGCTTTACTTAGATCTAATGTAATTATATATTGTGCGTTCCCAAGCTTTTTGATCATTTCATCGACCCGTGGTAACGGGTATGAATCTAACTGTGAGATTTTATTCACCTCCCTGAAGTCGATGCAAAACCGGATGGACCCATCCAGTTCTGGCACAAGTACTATGGGAGAATTCCACTCACTAGTTGGTGGCTCGATTACCCCCACCTGGAGCATCTGCTGTACCTCATTCTCCACAGCCTTTCTGCGTGACTCAGGGAGGCGGTAGGGCCGTAGCTTCACTTTTTTTCCCTGTTTGTGTGATAATAGCATGTTCGATAAGAGAGGTTTTTCCAGGGGTGGTGGAAAATACAGTTTGTAATGGCCATAGTTTGTTGTATAAATCATCCTTGTGATACTCAAGAAGGTCTGTATCTATGCTCTAGGAAAAAGAGGGTGGAGGGCTTTTGGATAAGGCCACTGTCTGTGGTACTTCCCCTTCCCATCTCTTCAATAAATTTATATGAAATATCTGGGTGTTGGTTGGTTTTTCAGGGTCCATCTCAAGGCGATACATTACTGGAGTAACTGCCTCTATGACCCGAAAAGGACCCTGTCACTGTCCCAGAAGCTTGTGGTCTGAGGTGGGCATCATGAGTAAAACAAAATCACCTACTATCGTACTGAAACTTTTGTGCTTACTGGGCCTGTTCCATGTGTATTCTACAAGTGCTCCTAATCTCTTGAAGGTGAGTTTTTAGGTTTAGAACATATTCATGGAGGGGTTTGGTCCCTTCGGGTGCTCCCTCCCACTCTTCTCTTGCCATATCTAATAGTGTACGAGGAGGTCGACCATATAGCAGCTCAAACGGGGAATACCCTGTACTACTCAGGGGTTTACAACGTATTGCAAAGAGAGCTAGGGGTAGCATATCCTCCCACCTGTGGGTTTCTATTTCTAGGAGTTTTTTTAGGGTTGTTTTGAGGGTGGTGTTGTATCTCTCCAATAATCCGTCCGTTTGGGGGTGGTACGCCGCTGTACGGATTTTTTTAATATTCAATTGCAAACAGACCTGCTTCATTTGTTTAGAGACGAAGGGTGATCCCTGGTCTGTTATGATCTCTCTGGGAAATCCTACCCTGGAAAAGATGTTAATCATGGCCTTTGCTATGTGTATCGCGTTCGGGTGTCTTAGAGCGACAGCCTCCGGAAACCAGGTGGCATAGTCGACTAATACTAAAACAAATCTGCAACCACTCCTGGATGGGAGCAGAGGTCCGATTATATCCATGCCTACTCTGAAAAAGCGTTCGCTAATGATGGGCAGAGGGCGCAGTGGAACTTTGGAGGGTGTGTACCTGCTGTTCTTTTGACACACAGGGCATTCTTTGCAGTATTTACGGATTTGTTGGTAAATACTGGCCAAAAAGAAGCTGGCCAGTATCGCTTTTTCCGTTTTTTCTTCTCCAAAGTGACCCCCTAAAAGATGGCTATGGCCAGGAACATTACTTTTCCCTGTAAGAATGTGGAACCAATAGCTGTAGGGGCATATTTTGTACAATAACCCTTTCCTCAAGAGGAACTGGGGACCTACTTGTTCAGGGTTTTCCACATCAGTCGCTTTGTTCCATGCCTCTCTCAGCGTAGGATCTTCTCTTTGGGCGGCGAAGAAACCCTGGTCGTATTGCCACAAGACTTCTTCCTTTCTCTGGGCTAGGGCGACTCTAGAAAACACTCTTTTCTCTCTCTTTTTTTGTTTCCCACTTTTTTGGGGTTTCTTGAGGGGTGTAGACAAATGGGGGATCTCGGGAAAAGGCGCACTCCGGCACCAGTCTTCTTCCTCCGCCATGGTCTCTGGCACAATCTTGGAAAGATAAGGATAGTCCGACCCCAAGACCAAAGGTTCCGGTAACTGAGGAATTAATCCTACCCTCAGGGAAACTGGTGTGTTGTCGGGACTGTGTTGTACGTGTATGTCAGTCGTGGGGTACTTTTTTCTGTCCCCATGTACACACTGGATATTAACTGTTCCAGTTGTTTGGGTGACTCCCCCAGGAATTTCTGAGGGCTGTATCACACTTTACAGGCAACGAGTGTCCATAAGGGCTTGTCTATCTTCCCCGTTGACCTTTACAGAGCGAAAGCAAGGAAGCCTTTTCCCTTTCGGGTTACAATAATAGTAACGGGTGAGCCCAACCTCCATGGGCTCCTCCTTTTGGGGACACATTCTGGCAATGTGTCCGAACCCTCCGCATGCAAAACACTGGGTGGGGTGTGGGTCTGACGGAACAGACAGGGGACTAGGCAGCAGGGTAACAGTGTCCTGTTTTTGGGGTGCGAATGGCCTGGTTATCTTAGAGGGACCTCCACTGGACTGCCTCCAAGCATGTTCATCTCGACCCCATTGTAGCTCCTGAGCGTGGTTGAATGCGCAGGCGACTTCCACTGCCCGATCAAAGGTGAGGTCGGTATGCTGTCGCACCCACTTCTGCACAGGGGGGGTGTAAAGAGGACAAGAACTGTTCCAAATATATCTTCTCCATGATGTCCTCTTTTGTGGAGATTAGAGGTTTCAGCCATCGATCGGCCATATCATGAACCCGAACGGAGAGGGCTCTGGGTGTTTCCTGTGGCCCTTCCTTTATCTGCCTTAGGCACATTCTATAGGTCTCTTCGTCGATTTCCAACCTTTCCATCATGGCCTTCTTTACATCTTCATAGGGAGTGAGACCAAGAGGGTTGGGGGCCTGATAGGCGGCCTGCAGGTCACCAGTTAGCAGCGGTCCCAGGTATTGGCTCCATTTGTCATTGGCCCAACCAGCTCCCCTGGCCATCCACTCAAAATTCGAAAAGAAAAAGTCAGGGTCCTCCCCGCTGACGTATTTGTGCAATACTACTGAGGGTAGGGTGGTGTAACCTCTTTGTTGTCCCAGGGTGTCGGCCAATTTATTGATGACTGTCTCTTGGGATTGACTCTGCTCAGCTAGGGATTTATGGAGATTCCCCCTGTTCTCCTCAGCTACAGCTAGGAACTTTTCCATAACATGTTCCAGTCTTTCTTGGCCTTCCACCATTTTCTGAATTGAAACCTCCATCCTCGCTGATCCCACTTCTGACACCATGTGTGAGAGGGTTGGGCGGAAGAAAAAACGAGGAAAACGAATTCGGAGATCAAGTTTTCTTTTTTGTTTATTTAAGGATGATGAAATTAAAGCATATTTTCCTTCAGGATAATTGACTGTGTGTTTCCCGGCGTCTCTTGTCCAATGGTCGCGCTCTTCTTTCTTGTTGCTGAGCTTCTTTTCTTGGTAGGGCACCCCAGGAGACTCAAAAGAGGAGAGGAAAACAGGGCGGTCAGATTCTTGCTTGTTATTTATTCTGGCATAGAACCCTCCACCTGGGACAGGCACCCGCTGTGCTAATAGTGGATTAAGGTTGAAGGAAACTTGGACTTCATGCCGAATATGTAACTGTCACTGGCCAAAAGAACGGAAAGGGAAAACAAAAACGTCTAGAACCAGTCTTCTTACTTCAGGAAACTGTAGCATTGTTGAGGTGGGAGGCGTGCTTTCAGGTTTTGTGCTCGTGCTCAAAAATGTGGGGAAAAAGAAGGGTGCACAACTCACGTGAATTAACTGGTGCATGAATATTGCCGGCTCTCCCCACCCCACACCCCCACCCTTACTCCCTCCCCGATTCACGCACCGTGCTAGCCATAACTCTCTGGAGTTGCGATGGCTCGTAGGCAACCTCCGGGGGTGTCCACCACTCCTTGGTCCAGGCTTCCGCTCCTTCGTCTGCGTCCTGAAGGGGGTCGTGGCTGACGTCCAGGCTTGCCTTCCAGTGCAATTCTTCCTCCCTGCTGCACTCGTTCTCCACGCCGTTCTCCCGTCTGCTCTCCTTTTCCGGTCTTTGACCACGACCTTCCCCTTCCGCGTTCTCTTCAAGCGGTCCTAGCTCGGCCCCTCCAGTGTCCCATTGGCTGCCGTCTATCCTTGCCGGTTTGCGTTCCTGCATGCAAGAGGGAGTGGCAGAGGTTAACCCTTGCTTTTCCTGCCTGAATAATTCCCCGTTCTTTGATGTTGGCTTGATAAGGGTAGAAGAAAAGAGAGGTAGGGGTTCCACGGAGTCAGCCTCCTCACAGCTGGGATAGAGATTCACCAGCGCATGAGATACCATTACGGTCTATGCCACAGCCGCAACCGCAATATTCAATCAGACGAGAGGCTAAAGCTCCCGTTTGTGACAATCTGACTCTACCGGAATATCAAGGTGTAGTTGAATCCTGTGTATCTCCGATGAATAATCCTCTTTTTCCGGTATCGAAGCCGAGCAGTTCATATCGCATTGTATTCGATTATCACAATTTGAATAGTCATTGTCGTTCATCTGCGGTACAGAACACTCACAGCTCTGCGCTAGTGAACAGCATTATTCGCAAAAAATACAAAACGACACTGGATATTTCCAATGGTTTCTACAGTCACAACTTGCCTCCTGAGAGCCGTGACTTGACAGCATTTAGAGCCGTTAGAAATTAAAAAAGATTTACATGTTTGCCTATGGAGTATAAGAACAGCCCCGGGGCTTTTGCTGCACGTTTTGTGTCTTTGTTACACAGCATAGACCCTCATGCGTTCTCGTACGTAGATGATACTTATCCGACAGTCGACAAGCTGATACCCCACCTTCTCCGAGTCGACCAAATTATTCTGTTGTTTGCTGACTACGGATACAAATTAAATTTTGCTAACTCACACATCGCTTTTTTTGCAGTGCTCTTTTTGGGCTCCGAGCTCAATAATGAAGGTAGGGGTGTATACCCTCACTTTCTGGAGAAATGTGCACAATTGCAACCTCCGTCTACACTGAAGAAGCTTCAGTCTTTGCTGGGATTTTTACATTTTGGGAGGACATACATCCCTGATTATGCCTAGCGTATCAAACCGCTCTATGCGTTGAAACAACTTACATATTCTTCTGCCTGCTGGGTTCCGGAACATACATCTATTCTACAATCGTTGCAGTCAGATTTGCCTATGACTAACTACTTGTTGACGTAATAATTCCACGAAAATGGTCATTCGTGTCGTACGGGGGACGGTGGGTTTCACGTACTTCGCGTTCAACGAAAGCGACACAGTACACATTGCACACAAATCACATCAGTACACTGCAGCAGAAATGCGATTTTCAAATGTTGAGAAGATTTTGACTGTGGTCCAAATGGCGATTCTCAAAGAATGCTTGCTGGTGCAAGGGAAAGGCATTCTTATGGTTTCTCCTATCCCTGCCTTATGAGCAGTGACTAAGGCAAGTGTACCGAACTCTAAAGGTTTACATCCTCATAGGATATAATGGGCTACTTCTTTGACATCGGCTCATGTCACATTTGTCTTTGATCCTGTTCTTCAGACACAAGAGTTTTTGCAGAATGAACATGTTCATCATCTTCCGTTGTTGTTGCTTCCTTTGGATGAGTATAAGTGTATCATTTATACCGATGGCTCAGTTCACCCGGCTATCGGGTACAAAGATGCATATTCAGCACCTTGCGCAATTGTGGCTGGTTCAATTGTAAATGAAAATTTTAAGTATTCTATTGTGCATACAGAGGCACTGGGGGACTGTACGGCACAATTGGCGGAGCTTCGTGCTCTTGTTCTAGCTCTCGAGTTTGCAGATCCTAATATGAATACTCTTATTGTGTGTGATTCTTACTACTGTGTCCAGTCTTTTAATGACAACTTATTCTTTTGGTCTCTGAATGATTATCGGGCCTCTAAAGGCAGCGCAATAAAGCATAAAATGCTTTGGGTCCGACTGGCGGAGCTTAAAGAACGTCTATCACTCACACAGGTTATTCATACTCTTGGCCATCAAAGTGTAGGAGCATGTGCTGTTGGTAATTCTTTGGCTACTGAGGCAGCCAAATCTGCAGTAGCCGTTACAAGATCTGTGACTAAAATAGATAATGAAATTATAGCTATACCTACTACGAGGAATGGAACTGCTTACCTACACAGCTTCCCTTCAAAGTATTCTTATCATTTGTCTCCCGAACAAGTTCCTTATGCTACAATTCCGTCAGATGGGGGTTGGCTGATTCCCAACATGGACCGCAGGGTTCCTTTGCTCATAGCCGCACAAGAGGGCATGGCTTCTGCACATGCTGGGGTGTCTGCGACTGTTTCTATTTTACAGCACAGTTATTGGTGGCGCGGTTTAGATAAACAGACCCGTAATTATGTGCTTTCTTGTGACATTTGTCACAAATCAAAGCATCTACGGTTTCACAGCCACCACAAACACACTATATATATATATATATATATATATATATATATATATATATATATATATATATATATATATATATATATATATATATATATATATATATATATATATACATATCAAATCAGTTGTGTATATCTTGATCACAGATTCCTATGGTTTTGGCCACTACGCAGCACTGATGCTCGAAATGTCCTTAGAGATTTGCGTGTCTTTGTCGGGTCGTTTGCCTGTGGCACCTTCTATTCTGACTGAGGTCCAGTGTTCGCCACCAAGGCGTTCAAGGACCCGATAAAGTCTTCGGGGTGCTGGTGCAGTTTTTGTCTCCATACAGGCCTTAGGGCAATTCTATAGTGGAGCGAATGAACCGTGACTTACAGCAATCTTTGACAGCCAGAGTTGTATGTACTGGCAGGAACTGGCTGGCCCACTTGTATGGAGTTCAACGTGCACTTAATAATGTCCCAAAAGGATCTCTGGGTGGGCGGACCCCATACGAAATGCTCTTTGGCATTAAAATGTTTGTGCCATGCCTTGATAGTCCAGACGTTGTGGCGGCAACTGCAACATTTGACGTAGATAACCATTCTACTATTGTATAGGACCTACAACAGACCAGTGATAGCTACGCTACAGAATAACCCTCTTCCATTTACATAGCAATGCTGATTCCGGTCACCGGTTGGCTTCCCAAAGTTGGAGATCTGGTACAAGAAAAGCTGGAGAACAAAAAATAATTTAGTCCTTCTTATCGTGCACCTGTTCCAGTTCTTGGATTGAAGGGTACACGTACAGTGATACTCCCACCTTTGCCTGGTCGCAAAGAAAACAGATGCATTTCAGTTAACAATGTCAAAATACACCATCTAGCTGATTCTGAATAGTGTGACTCCCAGTGTTTCATGTAACGCTATTACCCTGAATCTGATGCCTTAAGCCTCTTCGACTAATGCCCGTGTCGTTGAGGGTGAGATGTAGTCTACTATTGACCTTTTGCCTGTAGTGCCATCATCCCCTCCCAACGCAGTCGTTGAGTATGCTTATCCTGGAGAGGAGTCCCACATTGAAGTATCGGACAGTCCTTTACATCATCAGGTTGATGCTGCGCTACCACCATTAATGAACATGGGAGCAAGCGGTTATTTTGGGGGACTGTACGAGCTTCTCTTATGACTCTTCCTCCTCTTCTTCTTCTGGGGCAACTCCACCAATGAAAACTAGTATTTTAATTTTTTGGTTCAAAAACACTTACCTTGTCCCACCCTGGACCTAAATCTGGTAGGTGCTTATTCTGATTTTCCTCTTCATGTTGATTGGGCTTGTGACAGTATTCTTCTTGCTCATCAATGGGAGTTATTTGTCAGAATGCTCTGTGGAAGAATAAGCCTTTTTAGGGGCTCACTGCTGCAGGTTTCACCCTTATCGAGCCACTGGTCCTTAAACCAACATGATAGAGATTGGCATAGAGGCTGAAATATAAAACAATGTTTATGAATCACTCATGAGTGGGACTACATTGATACAGCTCCCTTGGGTACTGTATGAGATGGTACAAGGAGTATAGAAACCAGGGATCTTTTATATGCATTTGTTGCATTGTCAGCATGAGACAAAGGGGAGGTACTGGCACATAAAATAATATTTATTAACCAACATGGGCATACAAATATGTCTTGGTCAGCAAAGTGGGAGGGAGACATTTCTGTTTGCATCAGTTAAAACAGCCTGACATTTACAAACTAAGACAGGTGCATTCTGGAACCCAAAGGCCTTTCTGAGCATGCGCAAGGCTCTGGCTCAGTGCTGAAGGAGTTAATTATAGTTGTTGACTCAAGCGAAATACAAGAGCAAGCAACAGTGAAGAGAGAGAAGCACTTGGCGAGCACACGGCTATCTAAAAAGAATGTAACAAACAAAATGGCTTCAGCTTATGCTAACGATAATTGTTGCAGTTTCCACAGCTCTGCTGTAAAGTTGGCTGAGGGAATTCGGGCTCCCCATACATCTTACCATATCATGAAATGTGATCAAGCCCTTGTGAACATTTCAGCTTTCCCTGTTGCAGAGGGCATAATTTGGGATAAAATTGCATTCGAAATCCATGGTCCGACGGAAGTCCTCAAGATACCATACGTGTTTCGTATTTCATTAGGAGATGTGGTAATTCAGGACATACATTCTGATGATTGGGATGTACATGCAGTACATTTCTTGTTTTCCGACATAATTAAAGTATTATGCTGCTTTTGATGCTGAAGTTTATATTTAAATTCTGCCAATTGTGCTGAGTTTTTGTGTTATCAACATTATGACCATCATTTCTTGCACAAAACAAACACGTTAAGATCTGCTTTTAATCATACGCAGTGGAAACATTTTCCAACTCCATTGCAGTGAAGTTCACAAAGGCTTAGAAATAAGTTCAGCTATTTCACTGATTATAACACGTCCAATCCAGAGTCCTATTTCTTTAAATTGGCATAAACATACAAATTTTACCATTGCTGTACTACAAGCTCTGTTTCGAAATGACATTTCAATATCTCTGATGTTGACCCCTCAGGATGGTTATTGTGGCAAACAAATTCTAATGTTTGTCAACTGTGTTTTCATAATGCAACTTCCGGTTTCAGACCAAATAGACCTGATCCTTGTTACCCACATTCACATTCAGTAACAACATATTCGGTTGGAAAATTGTGTCAACAATGGTTGGAAGAATCCACTCTGTCGTTGGTGAAACAGTACCTGTCTCTCTTGTCGGGCGACATCAATTTGGCTGATTTTATCTTGGGTCCTAAAAGCCCTAGATCTAAGAGATTTATCTATGAGGCTAACAATGAATTATGGAAAGTTTTGCAGATGGAAGCAGCGTTTCATCTGCGCCAAATTGATAAAGCAAATTTAGAAAAAGTTCTTGCAGTAGTCGACATTAGCATAAGTACACTGTCATCCCACATTTATACTTAAGATAATATTGTTTAATCTGTTATTGATATTGTTCGAAGTGATGAATATGTGTGTTATTTCATGGTCAAAATCAATTACGATCTGTGATGCAATTTGAATAGAAGTTATAGACTCTCAAAATGGGAAAGGTACCATGGGATTATTTGAACACTCCAGCTTTGTTTTTACCATTTAACCTAACTGATAAACAGAGATTCATGTCCATGAAAGACGCTACATACACGCTGTTACACATTGAGCAATTAGAACACTTACGCAACACGAAAAAGGGGAGAGGGCCAAAAGTGTTTAAACTCTACCACCCCGGACCCCCAAGAACTCAAAAGTACACACTAAAGGGGGTGTATAGAGTATGCAGCAAAGACGAACACAGAACAGGCAAATCGCTCTGTTTGAGAAAACTGCCCTCACTCACACACCGAAGTGTGTGACATGCTTCATCATCGGGCCTGCTTACAATACGCCCTGGTGTAGCCACACTCATGGCGGAGCATAAGGAAAGGGGAAAAATAATAAATTCCACACTACAAGACGTACAACCAAATAAGTTCAACACACACAACACATAACATAAAATGTGGTGAAAGCCATGCAGACACCAAGTGACTGGAACTGATAGTGCGACAAAAAGTGCCGATCAAGGGAAGTTATTAAAACTGATTAGGGGTGCCAACCAAAAGAATAACTTTATTAAACGTCCCTTAGTACCCCTATCAGGATTAAAATAAGAAAAGGATGGGAAATGTCTTATAGAGAAAGTAAGGTTTCTCTAGACTTCCCTCCTACCACTGCTAAAGTCAACATGTTTCGATCGCTGAATTTGTGCCTCTCAGGGTCACCCCGGTCTTCGTCAGGACTATCGCAATCAGCGCCACTATTGGTCCTCCCGTCGTTCGGTCAAAGGACCCCAAGAACTGAGTAGGTCTTCTAGATCCGTACTCTTCCTAAGTCATGTGTGGAGGCTGATCCCACTCAAGCGGGAAAACATTCACTGCAAGGGAGCAAGCAGACGTGGTAGAAACACCCGGTTATCACGGTCACTCTCTTTTTGACCCTTAACTCTTACAAGCCTCCTGGAGATCATACTCATGTGTTGAACAAATATTGGTATAGCAGTAACAATGTAACTGCTCATGCTTTACACCCCGGTTCTTGATGCTGTCCCCTGGGTGTATAAAGCATCAACCAATCATACAACTTTTGTGACGACGTTATATAAAAACATAATGCTGCGTCCATCCACACCCACCCCAAATGACCCACTGTGCATACCCACCCAAACACTCATACCACTCATCTCATTAGTATCTTGCCCGTAGAGTTAGGCTTGTGTATATATATTTCATATTTTCTCCCTTCCGCATACTCACCGAGTTTATGCAATTCATAAACCCGAACTGGTGTCCGGCAGGAGGGTCTTCAAAGAACACAATCTGCAACACAACAATGCGGGAGGGAGTGTTACCATCTGACCCCCCGCACCCCGTATAGCAATATTGGTCCAAAACTTCCATAAAAGCAATAAAAGCGAGGGCGTTAGGGTCCCACCATCGGGCCCTTGCTGTCACGTACTACCCGTGTGGCCGCCCCTTCAAACCCTCCTTACTGTTCCGAAGGCTCGCCCTGTCCTGAATTCCTGCAGACCGTAATACCACGAAGATGGTAAACGCGGCGCCTGACAGCCGTTTAAAAGTAGGCTGCAAGACATGGCGTCCCATGTGATCCAGACGTAAACATCATCACGTGGGTAGCTTGGCGTGTAAGACGAACCGCAGGACAAGGGAAATGTAGTTTAGTTAGTCCGCCTGCACTATTCCCCTGGTTCTAGCCCCCTATAGATCGTTTCAAAATATAGTATACTCCTTTCCGATTGTTTGGTGATAAATTATGTTGTCCAATCGAGCGTCTAATTTACTATTGTATTTTACAGTAAATGCGATCAGTCACGCTTCCACGCTTCTTCCCAGCCAGGAAGAACGATATGAACTAGTTCTAATTGGTGTTAACTCGAACTCATTTCATTACATTAACCTCATGTGTTCCTTCAAATATAGTGCACTAGGCGCTCCCTGCAATAGCACCCACGGTATATGACCGTACACCTGAATATTTAGTAAACCAACCCTTATATGTGGTAATAAACCTGGATTCAATTGGTTTAGTAAAAATATATATAGGACAAGCAGTGGACTCTATCTCTTTATGTATAGTTCCGACGGACCTCTATAAGATCATTAGTGACTCGATAATAACTGTTTACTGTTTGCCTAGTGCCTGCCATGGAATATCATCATTGAGTCCCACCAGATGGCTCATCAGGCGGTACACCCATCTCTGTTCTCGTCTGAGTAACAACCTCTGGTCCTCTGCTTGGTATCTGCCCAATTGGACCCTTTCTATCACGGTCCATCTCAGGTCCTCAATATTATGTCCTGCCTCTTGAAAGTGTGCTGTAAGTTTAGTGTTGGTCTTGCCGCACCTAATCTGGCTTGTTTTTTTAAAGGGACACCTGTCCCAACAATAATTCCTGCTCTCACTTTGCTTTCTAACGGCAGTAATCTTACTTTGAATAATGACGACTGCTTACAGGCATCCAGTATACTGTAACAGTTTCATGTGTTACTAGTTGTAGCAATGTGCTTTTTCCACCCCCGCATACAAATGTAGATAGTTCCATTTGGCCTTCTATTCCAACTTTGAAAACAGATTTCTATAAACTAAGCAGACTCAAAGCGCTATTGTTTCAACAAGAAGTGTTTTGGTTGACGAAATCGCCCCTACTTTAACAGTCCTCTTCAACGATATCTTGAGGGAGGGCTTTGAGCCTCCTCAATCATGGAGTGAGACTACCATAGTATTGATTCCCAAATCCGGCAAAGACCCAACCCTATGTGGATCATATCGCCCAATATCTCTATTGAACAGTGATTATAAGATCTTCACGTCCATATTAGCATCTAGAGTGGGCTCAGTAGTGGGGGAAATAATTCACCAGGACCAGAAGGGATTTATTAAAGGCCGCCAGCTTTCTGATCTAACGTACGACCTCGTAGGGGCAATTGACATCGCCTCAGCCTTCTCCCTCCCATTGGCAACACTCACCCTAGACGCAGCTAAAGCCTTCGATAGGGTAAATTGGGCCTACCTCAATGACGTGTTGAAGAAATTCAACTTCGGGGAGAGATTTTGTCGTACTATCAAACTTATGTACAACTTACCATCAGCCCGGCTCTTAATAAATGGCACACTGTCTGAGGCATTGGGGATTTCGAGAGGCACTAGGCAGGGTTGCCCGCTTTCCCCCCTCCTCTTCAATCTGTACATCGAACCGTTTGCAGAAGTCTTAAGACGAGATGTACTCATTCCACCTTTTAGGTTTGGAGAGTGGGAAAAGCGGGTAGCTCTTTATGCAGACGATATCATAATCTTTACTTCAGACCCAGAGATAACATTCCCAGAGGTAATAAGGAGAGCCAAAGAGTTTGGTTGTATCTCAGGCTATGAGATTAACCCAAGTAAAACCGATATCATGGCTTGGAACATTCCTGACTTACAGTTAACCGTAACCAACTCGATGAGATATCTGGGCATTCGGATAGTCCATGACATCGATAAAATCGCTCAAGTTAATCTCGCGAGAGTTTCTAATGAAAGCAAGAAACTCTTAAAATCCTGGTCTAGTCTTCCACTGACTGTCCTCGGCAGAATAAGTCTGATGAAGATGTCCATTCTCCCTAAATTCACTTTTATTTTTAGCACTATCCCTCTCGCTTTTGATAATGTGGCCTTGGAGAAATGCCAAAGAGAGCTTAATTCTTTTGTATGGTGTTACAAATCGGCAAGAGTGGCATGGAAGAAACTGAGAAGGAGGAGGGAAAAGGGGGGATTGTCTCTGCCTGATTTGCAGTATTATGCGTGGGCTTTCCAATTGTCTCACTCAAGTATGCTCTTAAAAGTCCCAACTAATACATCTATAGGTCTCATGTTTAATGCGATGCTGACCGGAGCCGGTTTACCAACTAATGGCTATATGTTCAAATACGGCGATCAGAAATATTTCAAAAAAGTTAAATTAAAAATTCTTATGTCCCAAGCGAAGACCTGGTTTCATATAAGGAGGAAACTAGGATTGCAATATTACTCTAACTTTGCACCCATTTGGGAATCTCCGGGTTTGCCGCTTTGTCTGGAAGACAGGCTGGCAACTCCGCTGAGAGAAGGAGGAATAGCAACATGGGGAGATCTGTTGGTAGGCGAATCATTGAGGCCTTGGGAGGAGTTAAGGGACCAACTGGGCTCAGAGTTTTCGAGGTTTAAATTTTTACAAATAAACAGTTGGTTTAAAGCAACGAACAGGTCAGGGGTAACATTTAGGAAGTGCAGCTCCACTGAAGAGAAATTGGTAGGAAGACCAGGAGGGGGTAAAGAAGTCTCGCAGTGGTACTGGAGTCTGTTAGAAGAGATAGATGGAGAATTTATCCTCCCGGAACAGCTATGGGGCATAGAATGTGGGGCCCAGAGTATTGAAATCTGGCAGAAATCCTGCACCCTGCTATATAAATGTGTTAAACCGGCATGGCTTAGGCGCAACCATTTTTTTACGATACATCGAGCCTATTTTACCCCCTTAAAATTGTCTAAATTCGTTCCAGGGAAAAAATGCAATAAATGCAATTACATCGCAGCTTCAGACATTCACATGTTTATAGACTGCCCTAACCTATTGCAGTTCTGGAATGAGGTTAAAGCGACCCTGGATTCGATTCTTAACATCTCGATTTCTCTAACACTCCCCCTGGTTATTTTCGGATGGGACAACAGTATAAAGGGCCATGCAAGGACATTTCTGTTTTATGCAATACTACTTGCAAGAAGAGAGATATGCAAGGTTTGGATTGAAAAAACACCACCAACACATGCAAACTGGTTAACATCTTTGTATACAACCTCTAAAACTGACATGTTGAGATCAGGTGGCTCACGTAACCGGGCGTTTTGGAACTATTTGGTTCAGTGGAAGCAATAGCCGGGTTTTTTGTTTTTGGTTTTTTTTTTTTTTTTTTTTCCCCGGTCCAATGATTATGCCTTAGTAACTCCAAGAACTAGGCCCCCTTCGGTTGGCTCCAAGGCTAGTTCAACTGGTGTAACACCAAGGTTGGAGTCACACCCCGTCCTCTCTTCAGGCCATCTCTGCCGAGGGCAACCAATCGCATTATCAGGGGCAGCAGGAGGCCTGCACTCTGAGTAACAAATGCTTGGCAATTGGAGGCTGAATAAGAGGAGGATCAGGCAAATGAGGATTAAAAAAAAATTTAAAAAAATAAATAAATAAATAAAAAAATAAAAAAAAGAAGTGGCTCTCACTTTGGCACGAGCGACCTTCGAATTGAAAGTCTAGAACATCTAGTAAGATTCAGTCACTGCTGAACATGAATCTGCCACTTCATTTTGGGGAACATATACATCAAATATTTAATGCGTCACACACAGAAGGCTTTGCTCATGTTTTTTAAACTTGTGGGATCCGGCCTTGTGACTTCTTTTCAGATGACTAATGGAGTAATACCGGTCTTTATTCATTCTATTTTATCCAGCACCTTTGAAGGTTTGCCTTAATACGAGTGCTGGTGGGTGGCGTCCTGATTCTTCTGCTCCTGTTACGCAGTGGATGCCAATTATGTAGTAATGCACAGACCGGGCCAATTCCAACTGTACGGAGACCGAATGCAACCATTTTTTGGATGCTTCCCATTAGCGACGCTTGGTGTGAGATATGGTCTAACTTTTTGCTTTGCCTACTTCACTTGCATGCAACCTGTTTCAACTGCCAGCTGTGCCCTTTCTATTGGGCCTTGGATTTATGCCTCACCAATACGTCATGCGCAGACCCAGATTATGATCTGTTAATGGATCCATTACTGGCCCATGGCCAGGACTGTTTGCGGGACGACCGTATTGGGCGTGCGTCTGCATTTGGAGTGTTGGCTCAGTGGAATATCTGTGCAGCTGCACAGAACCGCTTGCAACGGAGTTTCATTGAATACCACACAAGTTGCACAGATATGTTTTTGGAGGCATCGGATTATGAGGAACACGTGTGTTCCTTCAGGCTACCAGATTGGATGGCGTCTCTTTTTGCTACAAAACAGAGGGATGATCTTTTGAAAAGAATTGCATTCTTACTTACTTACTTACACACTTTGATGGATTTTCTAACTCCAAATGAATCACATTTACAATGAACAACAACATTTTGAAAGACAGATTATTTTTAATTTTTTTTCCAATTTGGTTTTTTCAAGCGCTTTTAGACTCTGTTTACCTTTGAACTCTATTTGGATCTTGGATCTATATGCTATGACCTGGCCAAGGGGAGGGTATCATACAGCCGTTAAGGTAATTGTTAACATTGCTAAGTTAGCATGAGCTCTGCTGCCATGATGCTGCTTTTGCACACGTTACTACATTACTTTATTTTGCAAGACTCTGTTTGTGCCTTTAACATGAGAATCGTCCGCTTTCTGCGTTCTCTGCCTGTTCCTGGAGTTTAGTCTGAACACGGTGCGCAAGGTCGATAAACAATGCCCCTTGTTACTCTGTTCTGGTCAGTCCCTTGCACCTAGACAAAACCTGCTAACACAGCTGCTATTACTGGAAACTCGTGCTTTGATATTATGGGAATGCATGTTGCTCTAACACGCACTTGGAGAGGGACCTTTCCAGGGAGAAGCGCTATGCAGTTCTTATGATGTAAAAACACCATCCTGGCACTAAGATATGGGGTGTGCTGACAAAGCCCAAAGTTCATCTTTTATATAATTAAACTTCTCACCAAGGGGAGGGTGGTTACGCCTTTTAGTCCTTTATCCACTGTCTGTATATGATGACATCCCCCTTTATAATCTATGGACTTGCAACAATGCTACCTGTGTTAGGTTTATGTGTTTTGCTGCTGGTAGTGGCTTGTATACTGCATTATAGAGCACTATAGTTAAAATAAATATTTTGAACTATAACAGTGACTCTGTCAATTCCTATTGTGGACAGTTACGAGTGAGTGAGCCAAACGGTACGTCTCGCTACAGTGATTCCTGAGAGTCAGGAGTGTTGTGTTATGGGTTGTCTAATCATTTGCAGATTCGTGATTATGTAAGAGAACGAATGAGACACTATAGCTAGTTGGTTCTGGGATTTTGGGTCCTGAGGCGGTAAGAAGGCTCAGCTCCTATAAACTGAGGTCCTGTCTTCCTGCGCATAGTTCTGTGTAGGTGCAGAATCCCTGCAACACTTGCATCACTGACCCCTCAGCTGCCAAGATATATATAGAGGAGGACCTAATGATGGGAAGTGGAGGACGCGCTGGGATATAGCCTGCAGGAGCACTGACTGACCGGGTGTGACCAGAGCCGACCACTGACAATCGCCACAATGGGGCTCCGAGCGGCTGGAACCCAGAGCTCCACTGGGGCTGGGCCAACGCTGCAAGGAGGGTGGCTTTTCAAAATCACCTTAGAGACGGCGACCTTGCGAGCAAGGCACAGGGCCTAGCTGCAGACCTGGACTATACTGCACCAGAACTCTCTGGGGCGTGTGGGCCGGACCACTTTGGGAAGCTTGGCGAGGGACAGGCATATGGCCATGGCCCACCATATACCAAGCGCGCTGTTCTGACGCAAGGGCCTGACTGCCTTGATAAACCTGGAGCGGTGATGGCACCTTATCCACTATGATTCAGAGACAAACACAAGACCCAATCACCACTGTAGTGCCCAACTCAGTTGATTGATGTACAGGGCCCTACAATCTGTACCAAGTGTTAATACACCCTCAATGGCCCTGCAACACTACTAGAAGTGAGGTGCATATCACGCAGCAAATGTGAGGACCCAAGTTACTGGAGTGACCAAAATACAAACTCAAATGCATCAGAGAACTGACCAGAGGAGGCAGAAAAATACCTGCACCCCCCCCCCCACCTTTTATACTTAGGTGCATCCACAGTGCAGCAAAGACTTGATCCCTCACTAACCAGCAGCAGCTGAGCATGGACGCCCTGCAACACACTTGGGGCCAGCAGAGGCCGACTGGCACTATGCCTGTTGGGTTACCCCCAACGGACCACACATTCAAGCAGGCACCCACCTACATGCAAACATGGGCAAACTGAATTACAAGACCCCCTTGGGTCGGAGAGGCTAAAGGCACCTCCCAGGTATATCACCAGGAGGGATACCCGGCAACAACTGCATCATTAACAGGGACCCATGCACAAAGGGACACAGCCCAGAAGGATAAATCAGAGATGATACTTGAAGTTATATTAGACTCCAGAACTGCCTTAGATCAGAAAATCAATGCCATTACTGTCAATGTGAGCCAGTTGAGATCAAGCCACAAAATAATCACTGATCACATGGTGTGTAGTTCTGCAGCACGGCCGTTAAAATTAAAGGGGCCCCCACTGGTAATTAAGTAAGAGCAGTCACTAAAGTGAAAGTGGTCAGCGCTGTAAAATAATGAATTAAATAAGGGCAGCCGCTATAGTTAGAGTGGACTGCGCTGCAATTTAAATAAATACATTATAAAAGCGAGAAGCGTGCTGCGATGTCGTGGGTGGAAGAGTAGAACATCATTAAAGAAAATAGTGCTCACCGACTTATCAAACAGACTGAGTAACGACAAAAGTAAAAAGTCCAGTCATCATGGGAGGTTACAAATGCAGACAAGGGGGTACCAAGGAGGGACTAGTAAGCCTATTTACAAATGAAAAGCAACGATTTAGCAAGGACAGTAACAGGGGCCATTTGAAGAGATGGACATGAAATGGGTGGAGCTTCTATGCCTAACCTAATACATCATGCCTCAAAGAGCAGCGCATGTGCTGCCCAGGCTCAACCTAAAAGACATTTCTGCAAAAATATATGTAGCTACATCATAGTTGGCAAGTTTCCAATGTTGATGCATGACTTGTTAGGACAGTCCCTTGCTTTCACATAAATATGGGATTTGTAGTCTTATTTAACCCTGTATAAAACCAGGACTGCAAGTGCCAGAATCCTAAGTATTACAAGAGACTGGAGTAACTAGTCTAGCAGGGACCTGGCAAACTGGCAGCTATGATGCTTGCAACAAAGATTACATGGACATGCTGAGACCCAAACCTGGTACGCTGTTGCTATCCTGCCTTATTACATAAGATGTACCATTAAGTAGTCAATGCCACTAGGCATTCTGGAACTTGTAGTTTCAATTTTAGCATTTTCCTGCTCAATGTTTTGGGCGACAAATCAAAGACTGGCAGAAATTAAACCTAGTGGCATAGGGTGAGCTGAGAACTCTGCTTATGCAGCTGCATATTTCCTCGCAGTGGCCCATCTCATATTTGATCACTGCAGTCACTTTTGGCCATTGTGTGTTACATTTTTCTCCAATTACCCAGCTGCATTAGAAGTATAATCATTCTCAAAACATCAGGAACAATTTCATAATGTTAAAAAGAAATGATGCTTCTGGAGAGTTGGATGTTTACTTTCAAATCATTAAGCACAATTGGATCTTATTAAGTAATCACATACTCATTCTTAAATCCTCCTGAAGTCATCACGAATAGTCACACCTTGTGAAGTCATAACATACTCATTCTTAAATCCTCCCAAAGTCATAAGGAATAGTCACACCTTGTGAAGTCATCACATACTTATTTTCACATCCTCAAGTCATCAGAAATAGTCACACCTTGTGAAGTAATCAGCTGCTCATTTTAAAGTCATCTGCAAGTTATCGAGCTCAGGTTTCTAAAGTCTGTGATGACTTCAAGATTTTGATGATGTCTAGAGTAGATGGATGATTATCGAATGACTCTGGGATGTCTTCTAAAGTAATTATGTTTGACCTGGGACCTGGGACATCCTCACTGCCGCAGGATTCAGACACCACAAGGAGCCTCCACAAAGGAGAAAGCAGGCGAGGAATGAGTGTCCTTGATCTCAGACATTTTAAGCAGAAGAGAACCGCACACTTATCAGGGACACAGTGGACAGGAGACAACCAGTGATGATTCGGAGGCAACACACTCGGGTGACATACAGCACAATAACGGTGCCCCCTTTTCACACCCACATTAGCAGATGATTTGATCTGACCCCAAGTGGACACACGGAGGGACAACCTAAATAGAGAGCCTTGTTAGGAGATATGTGGTAATACAAACCAGGGACACGCGCTCTCCCTACCGGATAGTGAAAAGATGGCAAGCTTACACCATGCTTACTATTCGCCCAGTCCTGCCAAGGACCACGCATCAGGCGGAAAGCCCATTGGCTAGAGGGGACGCGCCCCGTTGCGATGGTGGAGAGTGTTGGGACATCGACCTCGGGCATCCAGCGGAGACGCAGTGGGAGTGGTGTGCCTTGCTGACCCTGCAAGCTTTCCAGGCAGAAGGCGACTGTGGTGCCAGCCATATCGGCTGCTATTGAGGCCGTGCGGGAAGTTGTGGAGTGGACGCCACTAATGATCTTAAGTGCTAGCTCCTGTCCTGGGCATAGGCGGAGCCGACGACCAAACTCGCTCCGGAGCTGTCCCTTGGACTTGCTGGCTGCCTTCCCCCACCGTGTCGGAACACTCTCCAAGCTCTGAGGTGAGCGCCCCTGGATCTCAGGTTAAGGTGGGTGATTTCCGCTTTGTCCGGCAGGAGCCCAAATGGAAGAGCATCTTCCTTCAACACCTCCCAATCTCTAAATCAACCAAAATACCATATGGATTCAAAATATCCCCCACTCCCTCCCCAGCCTTAAATGGTGATGTTGACATCTCCATCTTCAAAACAGGTAACATCCTCATACAAGCCACGGCATCCCATCTTTCCATCTTCGAACTCCACTTCAGCACTATGTCCCTCCTCCTCCACCACTCGGCGCCTAACACTCCACCTCCCCAAACGAATAGCACCCCTCATACTTCTACCTGCCCCCCTGCTCTACCTCCACTCTCAACCACAGAAACTCACTCCGTCGTCCAACAATGGACTTCACTATCTCCCTCCTTGGACCTCTCTACTGCTAATGGCATTCCCCATCCCGAATCACATACTTCACGTCCCCCTCTTATCTCCCTCTTGCCCCCTACCCCCATAAATTCCCTCTCTTCAGACTCCTACTTGAATAATGATAGCCTCCACTCCCAATCACCCACTTACCACTCCCCTGCCATTGACCCCACCTCCCCCTGACCCGCCAAACTCTCTTCCCCTGACCCAACCACTCACGTACTCCACCGTCCTTTCCCCTCAAGAACCCACTTCACCGAAAACTCTGTGCCCCCTGAACAACCTAACCCCTCCACTGACACTTAACAGCTCTGTCACCCCTCACTCCCCACCTACCACCCAATCTCCCCACCCACACAACCGGCCACCATTCGCAACAAATCAAGACCACTCCCTTTCCCCAGACCATATCCCTCTTTTCTCCTACGTCCCTTCTATCCCTCCCCGTAACTGTATGGCTCCGAACCTACACAACACCAAACTTGACCGATCTAATTTGACTATCGAACCACTCACAACTCCCAGCCACATCGCCCTCCACCACACATCTCCCCCTCACACACTAGTCCACCCTCCGCAAATCACACAAACCGTGCCCTCTTGACACCTCATCTCACCTTAATTGCCCAGAGCCTACAAAACATTGAACGTGACCTTTCTAGCCTAACTACTGCACTGGCCCGACTCAGGAACGATTTCGTCCTCCTCAGCGCCAAAAACCCTCCCCCACCATAAAACTCCCTCCCAACCTCCCTCAAAAATCCCTCACATCACACACAACAGGTGGAGATCGCTCCCTCTCCGCTGCGGTACGCACAGACCTCACATCATCTCTAACCATCTCTCCCCGTCTGACCTCGCCGACCTATGCAACTCCTACCTTCCTAATGTACCAACCACAAACCCTCCACTCCCCCACGCCCCATCCCTGTTATCATAGGTACTAATAGAACCCCTTCCTCCCCAGCTTCCCCCAGACAACCTTCCCAACTCACAAACCCTCCACTCCCCTAAAACACTGCACCAACTCATGTCGATCCCCTCGTGCCCACCCTCCATATACAACCCCAAACAACTGAAGTGCATGCTCGTCAACTGTCGATCCGCTGTTTCACACGCCACGGAAATTTCAGAAACAATCCTGAGTGAATCCATTGATATCGCATTCCTCACAGAAACCTGGCTAAATGACCACTCACAAGCATACTTAACCTACTCTCCCCTCCTGGATACTTTGGGGCATATTACCTTATCGCTATTGCTTGGTTAGAGACCAAAATTTACCGCTGAGCTGCGGCGATTTTTACCGCAAATAAACCTTGGCATTACCAAGGTTTATCGCAAATGCGATAAAAATCGCCGCAATGCATGAATATCGCTGAAAAGTCAGCGATATTCATGCATTACCGAGCTAATGCTCTTAGCCATGTTATCCACCTCCCATTGGATAACATGGCTAAGAACTGCTCAGGGCAGGTGTTAGCTTTTGGAGATATTCGCGCTTAGCGCGAATATCTCCAAAAGTTGGTAATAGGAGATAGCGATGTTAGTGACTGTTTTCAGTCGCTAACATCTTGGCACGCCCACTTTGCATGTCATTAGTAATAAATATCACTGACATGCAAAGTGGGGCCCAAGATGGTCGCTATCTCCTACTAGCTGTCTCTAACTGGTGTTAGCGACAGCTAGGTAACAGGGAAATAATTTTATCTCCGCTTTCTTGGCTTTTAAAGCCAAAAAAGCGGAGATAAACCCCCTTGATAATATGCCCCTTAATTCTTAGAAAAGATATACCAGACAGAGTGGACGGTGGTCTCGCCATTATCTTTAAAAATTATTTTCAGATATCCCTTGTCACTAACCCAGGCTACTCCTCCTGCGAATACCTGACAGCTGAACTGTCAACTCAAAACTCCCTCCCAATTCGCCTAAGCAACATCTATTGCCCCCTGGGACAACCACAGCCCTTTATTGAGGACGTATCTGAGATCCTGACGAAATCTGCATTACCCAACTCAAAAAATCTCTTTCTTGGGGATCTTAACCTCCAATAGAACGATACCAAGGACCCCGCCATCTCCCTCCTCACTACTATCCTTGAGATCAGTGAACTCAAACAACTTTGTTTATCCCCAACTCACGCCAAAGGTTCCATACTTGACGTCATTCTGTCTAACGAAGATCTGACCTCCGTGACCAATATCATCCCCATTGACTGGTCTGACCATCACCTTATAATGTTCACCATCGATACCTTAGCAAGCCTCCCCGCCACTAAAGTTAACAGACCTAAGAAATTGACAAGGAACCTAAAATGTATCCCCCCAGACGCTCTCCAATCTAAACTCCAAGCTCAACTCCTTCTCATTCCCCACTCACAAAATGCAAATGAGCTCACTGAACTCTTCAATAACACGGTCACTGGTATTCTTGATGAACTGGCCCGCCTAAACTCAAAACCCAAAGAAACAACCCCTCACACTATTGGTTTAATACCGAGATTAATAATGAAAGACGGGCACTCAGACTAGCGGAAAGAACCTGGAGACACCAGCCCTCACCCTCCCATCTTGCACGTCTCAGATGTGTTAGATCCACGTACAAAAAACACATCTTCAAGCAAAAGGCATTGTATTTCCGCACTCAACTTGATCGTGCCAAAAACAGACCCAGGGAACTCTTCAATATCATTTGTAACCAAACTTCCCCAGCACCTCCTAATATGGCAGCCTCCTCAGCCAGATGAGACGAAATTGCCCATTTCTTCTCAAAAAAAATTGCCTAAATTGACCAATCCTTCCTTCCCACACAACCATTCTCCAACCCACTCTCTAACGACCCTTCTCACCCACCCACTTCTCTACCCCCCCAACCACTCCACTGGCCTCCCTGCTACCACTTCACTGGCTACCAACTCCCCTAACTCACAACTAAAGAACAATGCATCCTTGCTCAACTTCCTCCCCGTCACTGAGCTAGAAGTCCTCAAAATAATTGGCAATCTTAAACCGTCCTCCTACACAAAAAACCCTGTATCCTCCAACCTTGTCCCTACCCTTAAGCACATCATCACCCCATTCTGGACCAAAATCATCAACACCTCTCTCTCCACAGGCTGTGTCTCCACCTCCCTTCAACTTGGACAAATCTCGCCCATAATTAAAAATCCTAATGCTGACCCAAATGACTTAAAAATCTCCGCCCTATCACAAACCTCCCCCTTCTCTCAAAGGTCCTTGAAAAATGTCTCCCACTACAACTTGACAAACACATCAAAAACTTCAACCTACTTGACCCCCTTCAGTCTGGCATCAGGAAAGGCTGCAGCACCGAAACGGCAATGCTCAATGTCATAGATGACATCCGTCAATCACTTGATAATGGCGAGACCTGCCTTCTTATCCTCCCTGATCTCTCCACAGCGTTCGATACAGTCAATCATTCAGCCCCACTTAATGTTCTTAGGACCCGTTTCGGCCTTAATGGCTCCGCCTTCAAATGGTTCACCTCTTTCCTTCAACATTGAACTCAGCAAATCAAAATTCAAAATTGTCTCTCTAAACCCACTCCAGTCTCCCTTGGAGTCCCCCAAGGATCTATTATCTCTCCTTCCCTCTTTAACCTCTTTATGGAACCCCTTACTCTCATTCTTGAACAAGCAGGTATCAACTACCACCTATACGCCGATGACACCCAAATCTATTACAAGATTAAAACTCATGCTGAAATCTTACACCTGAACAACACCTTGTAAAAGATCCAAGTCTGGTTCCATTCAAATCATCTCAAAGTAAACCCTAAGAAAACCAAAATCATTCTTTTCTCCTCTAAAAAGAACACTCTCCCCGTTCAATCATGGATTTCAGACCTTAACGCACTCAACTGCTCACTCACACTATCAAACTCCGTCAAATCTCTTGGCATTACTATCGACAACACCCTCACCCTTAACGCTTGCATCAAAAACTCTGCCAAAGGAGCCCTCTTCACTCTCCGTCACCTCAAGAAAATCAAACCATTAATACCCACCAATGATTTTAAACTTGCAGTTTAATTACTTGTTCTTTCATGTATTGACTATGGCAACACCATCCGCAACGGAAACACCAAGGTCCACCTTGCTCCAATTAAAGCTCTGCTCAACCTTGCAGCCAGGCTCATCACGACTGCAAACGCTTCGATCATATCTCTCCAATCTCTTAAATGGCTCCCTATCGAAGGGAGATGAAATTACAAAACTGCCTGCATTAATCATAAAGCCCTCTACCAAAACACTCCGCAGTACCTCTCCAAGAAACTCCACATCGCTGGTACCTCTTATCCTCTGAGAAGCACCAACGCCCTTCTCCTAATCCCACCTCTGCATAAAAAGAAAACCACACAATCACGCTCCTTCTCTGACAATGCCCCTACTATCTAGAATACCCTCCCAACAAATCTGTGATGTAACCCCTCCTACACCAGCTTTAAAAAAGACCTCAAAACCCACCACCTTAACTACTATTGGGGATCCTAACATGTGCCCGACTCCTGATCTCTTTTTACCATACAATATTTGTTTCAGTAATATATGTCCCTCTTCCTGTACTCCACTTTACCTAAATTACTTGTTAATGTATTGCTCCAGCTCCTGTTTTATTCTTTCTTGATTTGTAATTATGTTGTTTTTTACTTTCATATTTCACACTTCTTTTTCTGTTTTTATGCTCTTATACCATGTTTGCCTATACTATCCTGATCATGTAAAGCGCTCTGATACCTCTGGAACTAGCCAGGGCTAAATAAATTTTTTTAAATAAATAAATTAAATAAACCCATTTCAGTGTGGTGCTCCGCATCACCGCACTGAAATGCGTTGTCACGCATATTAATGCATGGGCACAGCTATCGCAACACAAGTGCAATCCCTGAAACTGATTGTGTGTGGCCTGCGCGGCTGCTCCCGTAGGCTTGGGGCGCTCCAGGCAGCAGCTGCCGGCTCACTTAGTGCTACAATGTATTATTTTTCATTTGGTTCCCACAACGCCACTGAGTCACCACATAGCCTGAGGTCACGGCCCAGCCAATGGTAGTATGTCCAATAGCTACTATTGACACCTGGGCAGGGTCTCTCCCACTCAGGTTGTGTTGCTGTGTTGTAGCGGGGAAAGGGGGTTTGGGGGGGGGGAGACAGACATATTTCATTTGCCCACGTCTGGGCAAATTAAATATGACAAGAAAAATGACGATGCACAGTGAAATTCGGCACGAAGTTTAAACCTGCACGGCTTGCAAACTTCTCAGGAAAGGGTTGCTCAACGAATCCTAGGAGGCCCCTGCAACACGTTATGAGATAACTTACATTTCTAACATAACGTGATGTGAATACAGCCCGCACACTGCCCAGATGAACAGAGGCACACATTTGTTTTCAGATATATATGGGGTCTATCCCATCTTCAACGGTCTGGTTCTCCTTTGTCTACATGAAGGCCAGTTTTAACCCTTTGCTGCACCTTCCCACATTAGTTATGTCTTATTTACACCTGAGCTTAGTCCCTTTACAACGGAATGCATGGCTAAAAGCGAAACAAATTTCCATTCCAGAAATGTCCACTATTCTGTGAACTTCAGGAACTGTACATTCCGTTTCGATAATTGGTATGTTCAATGCCGTCTTTCTGCTGTCTGACTTTAGCAACCCCTGCTCAATGCAGACCCCCTACTGCTGCATTCTGGAGGCAGAGGGCGAACAGTCACTCTTGCAAAGCCGCCCCATCACGTCAACTGATCGGCGCTCACCGACTCGTTTTTCCTAGACCTACTCTACTGCTGCACGAGGTCATCCACGCGAATGATCGTAAAATGCAGGTAGTTGGACCAGCAGCACTGTGGCGCTCTATTAATAATACATTTTGCAGAAGAGAGAGAATAGAGAATTATCATGAGGCACTACTTACTGACTTTGCGATATGGGTTGCACCTTACTATAATGACTCCCGCTGCAGCAAACACCAGCCTGTGTATGATGGGGTGGCTCAGCAACTCCACGGCTGTCGCTGACCGTTCAGGGGTCAGCTGAGCCACCGGTCGGGTCAGTCGCCTGTTTGGTAAATGAGTGTGCATGACAGGTGACTCCCAAGACGACCACTGCACTCTCCCTCGGCAGGCGGCAATATTGGATTCACAGCGGCCGCCAGCCATTATTAAAGCCCCACTGTGCTGGCGCCAGGCGGGCCCTGTGAGCATTCAGCAACAGACAGCAACGGTGAGACAGGCCAGCGCTGCCCGCAAACCAGTGAGGTGCCGTTCTTCCTCTCAAAATTTCCCATGGCACTCTAGCAGGAGGTGACGTTACGTCCCTCTGGGTGCCACCCCGGCCAATTGTATCAAACAACCAGACTGGGCCCTGGCCCCGAAGTCAGGTTGTCTCAATCAGAGCGGTGCGGAGCCACAGAATTATTGCATTAAGATACATTGTAGCACTGTAATGCTTCCAGCGGGGCCTTAGCTACAACTGGGAGCCCCCAAGCCTATGGGAGCAGGGCTCACAGGGAACACACAGTACGCTGCCACCTACCACAAACATGCAGCGCGTTCCACAGGCTTCACAGTGACAGCTGACATATCTGCAGATATGCTTGACTATGCATTTCAATGCGGTGATGCGGAACACCACACTGAAATGCGTTTGTCTAACGCGAGATGCGTGATACTTGGCAGGACCGTGTCAGTCACTCGGAGCATCACTGAGCGCTTCAAAGATCCTAATGTTTTCACATAATTTTGCAAATCACGTTTTGGCTGCCTTCGGTGCGTTCCAGCAGGGCTGGCTGTCCATTTCATCCTTCTCTGCAGGCTGCAGCTAATATTACTGTGAGCACCAATTGAGTTGGACAAGAAAGCACGGCAAAACCGTGCCTATAATTAACTTTTCAGCTCACTTAGAAACAATTATTTCACAATGTCAGTAAGTAGACTGTAGCTGATAAAGAGACATATGGCTATGTTTACTTGTTTTATTTCTGAAGTTTATAAAGAAGTGACGTCACGTACCGTACATTAAACAGCTTAAAATAATAGTTTCTGGTTGTGCAAATGGTTGTAATTTGGGATATTTATATTTCCCTTGTCTTCATTCCTTCATTTTGCTTGCAAGAAAGTGTTACTCATACTCGATCAAATATCACTCATAATCACACTAAAATTAAGAAAAAGCAACACATGCCAATCTGAAAACTTGGCAGCTATGTTCGACCCAAAAGAATTCAGCAAATATATGTAAACTGAAGTTGTGTTGATGTTTTATTATTTTTTGTATTACAGGTGGTCGCAGCATGTTTAACTCTGACCGGGGTACTGGGTATCGCTCGCACGATGCATCAACCTTTCTCACAATGCGTGGGGGTTCGGGATGTGGCCCACGCAGCCAAGATGGAGGACGTGTCTTGAAGATACTCCCGGGACCTCCACATGTATCCATGTTCATCTGGGCTCCATGGCCAATATGTCGAACTAGTCATCGTGGTCAAATGAATGGGGAACAAGCGTGACAAAAGGAGGACATGCTTGTTATTAATTGGTCATCGTGGATCAAAATGGAGGAATTATATCCACACGTTACACAACCTTCTGTAAACTGTCCTTAAAATAAAGGAAACTTTTATCGATTCTGAGTCATCCGTTTAAGGAGGAGCTGGGTTTCCGACGACTTTACCTGGGATAATTGAAACATGAAAACTTAATTTTCAAATGTTTATAGTCACCAAAGAGAAGGCTCCACTTCAGCTGACGTTTTAGCAGATGGGCTTTGTGCGCACGTCGCAGAGCGTAAAGCGCGTGCAATACGTAATGTGACCTTCCTAGCGTCATGCCGTACCTGTGTGATTCATATCCCAGGAGAAATGTTAAAATAACTGTCGAGACACCGCCCTCAGGAACTATTCAGATCACGGGTGGGCGGCTGGATTGAGGAAACGCTAAGGATAAAATTAAACCGAGAAGCAATCAGCAGGACAGTGTGGTGGGGAGAAGGGGTTCTCTAATGAGATACAAATCCATTAATTAGGCGCAGGAACACGCTGCCACCCGTCAGAAAGGCCTTTATGAATTGTTAACTAGAGGCTGACCTTTCCTGGTCGCGCTGGGTGAGACCGCTCCTACTGGGACAGACGCCGTTCTGTGCTCACCGATGACTTGCCTATTCGCAACACATTTGCATTTCACCTTCCACCACACTTGGGCGAAACCGTTCTAAGCCCACTCCAGGACAAAGGGTAAATAGGACCTGGTGTTGGAGGGGGGTGCATGCCATTTGAACTTAATTACTCATAGGGTGAAAAAACAGCTATTCTGATGCAGCCTAAAACCCCAAATGCTCTCGCTATCCGAATTTAGCAACTCCGAGTTGCACCTTTTAATTTGTTAAAGCACACTCAGATTCGAGCAGCACAGTGGTACACGTGCTTTCTTACTGTAGTGAAGTACACGAGAAGAAACAATTCAAATAAGGTGGGACTTTTTCAAGTGAAACACAAAAAAGTGCATTTTGGCCAAAGGGAAACATTCCAATAAGCATTTCCCCAATGGTGTGTTTTTTATGTTGGGGTCAGTTGGGCATAGCTACCAATGGCGTAGCAGGTGCGGTGACACTGGTGCTCAGAGATCTGAGGAGCTACTGCACTTTGATTATTGCCATATTTTATTGCCACTAAAGTATACACAAAAGTTATGGTTTGAATGCCTGTATTATTCTCAACCACTGGTAATTACTTGTGGCCGCATCCCAGTCCACTGTTATTTTGCACACCATGTGATCTCAGTTTGAACCCACCCGCATGCAAATTAGGATAGACCCTGATCCAGTGGGAACAGTCTATCCCGAATTGCTAGGCCAGGTACTTCCTGAACTGGTACACTATAAATCTGACATCGCCCTTGCATAGCTGCCAAGGTTTCAAATTGCTATGGGTGACATTTTCCTAATTTCAGTGTTAATATGAGCGATATTTCAAAACAATGAGTGACACTATCTGGTGAGCATAACCAGGCACCATCACACCAGCCTCAGACTGTCACTACAGGCTCTGCTGACTTAGTGGCGCTCATCACACTGAGTAGTTAAGTTGGCAGGCCTCCCAGTGGCTCTCGGTCACCTGACCCAAAACGAGTTAGTGCGAGTGACTACTAACGTAGCTTCAAACTGTCCTTGAGCAGACAGATTGCTGTGTGGTGGACAGTTCTCAGCTGTAATAGGGCAGGCAGATGGCAGCTCAGAAGAGGATCATGACTGTCAATGCGTGGCGCTAAAGAACATTTTTATTAGTATAATTTAGAAACTTACGCCTAGGAGTTTACCTCAGGGTCCCACTTCTTGCAAGGCGAGCCCGAGCCGACAGCAGTTGGAGGTCCATGGCCACAACAACACGTGGACTCCCATGAAAACGCCTGCCCACATTCTGGCTCAGCTCTATGTGCTGCCTCGGAGCTGCTGAGGAACCACTCGGGTCGGGTGCGATCACAGGATCATTTTTTTGCGGTGTGAGCACAGTAGCTCTGCTGCCATGATTGCCAGAAGAGCACTGCAGGTTCAAGTCAGCCGCCTGCGACAGTGGGGTCGAATCTCATCACCATTACCTCGGCGGTGAACAGATCGCAACTGCCGCCCGCTGAGAGCTTGCCCTCGGTGGCAGGATGAACCAGCTGATTAAAGTGCACCTCTCAAACTGATTGAAGGACTATGAAAGATAGGACGTGCCAAGGAATCACTCTGCCACATGATCCCTCAGGTCCCCGGAACTCCCGAGCCACCGCCAGCGTAAGCCACTGAAGCTGTGCTGCCAAATAATACCATTCGAAGTCGGGCACCGCCAATCCCCCTTCAGCCCGTGGTCGCATCAGGGTTGTCAGCGCGACTCTCCGCCTACCAGAACCCCAAATGAAACCCGTGGTCAGAGCCCTGAGTGTTCGGAAGACTGAAGCCGGGATCCACACCGGCAACGTGCGGAAGAAATAAAGTAAGCGCGGCAGCGCCACCATCTTTAACAGTGCCACTCGGCCAGCAACCGACAGAGGGAGGGTACTCCAAAATTCCATGCTACCCTTAAGGCCCCTCATCGCCTTGTGTACATTACCTTCCAGGATATCTGATTGTGTGTGATAAATGCGGGTGCCCGAGTAGGGCAGGCAGCTGGGCTCCCACCTCAAATCCTCCCCCGCCAGGGATTGCTGCCCATCCGGGGTTAATGGGAACAGGCAGGTCTTATTCCAATTCACTCGCAGGCCCGACAAACAACCAAATTTCCCAAGCAACGCTCTAGCCCCCAGTAGCGACTCGTCGACTCCCGATAAGAACATCAGCAGGTCCTCTGCATACAGGGAAATGTAATGGGTCTCTCCTCCTAAAACCAGACCCTCATACGATCTCCCCAGTCTGGCGTGCGCGGCCAGCGGCTCGATTGCGAGTGCAAACAATAGTGGGGATAAAGAACACCCTTGTCGGGTGCCCCGCCCCACCTGGTACGCTGTTGATATAGTTGGTCCTGTCCATGACCCTAGTGGTGGCTGAGTTGTACAGTAGCATAGTCCACTGTATAAACCGATCACCCAGACTGAATCCTCTTAGGACCTGGAACATATAGGGCCATTCCACATTATTAAAGGCCTTCTCAATATCAACCGACAGTACAGTTGCATTCGGGACATCTTGACAGCCCCCTTCCATAACTCTGATCAGCCTACGTATGCAAGTTGCCGTATTCCTAGTGGGGATGAAGCCCGCCTGACCCGGGTGAACCAGTGCCGTCATGTGGTCTAAGAGCCGCGACGCAAGGATCCTACTGAGAATCTTATAATCTACTGTGAACATAGAGAGCGGACGATACGCCGAGCGTAAGCTGGCATCACCATCCTTCTTCAGCAACGGTATTACAATCGCCTCCCTGGCAGACGCCGGTAGCCTTCCCAGGTCCCAAGCTCCCCCGTACACCACGTGCAGCCTTGGCGCCAAGAGATGGACATATTTCGCATAAAACTCTACCGGGAGACCGTCGTAGCTGAGATGTACACCCCTCTCATCACAACTTTAAATGCGTCTTATTCATGGGCCCTACTAGACGCCGTATTCGCATTTTCAGTGAAATAGTGTTCAATACCGGTGCGGACCTCGGCACTAAAAACCGGATCCTCCAAAGCTAGGGGGCACAGGCGCCACGTGGGGATCGCCTGACGCTGTATCGTCCACCGCACTATTATTGGGCAGGGATTGTGATCCAAAAGCGTCCTCGCCAGATATTCGCTGTGATAGGTCATCCCCTGGGCCTCGGGAGAGCACAGGAATCTATCAATTCGCACATGTAAATCATGCAGGACTGAATAGAACGAATAGTCCCTGTCCGTTGATGATGCGTCCGCCACGCATCAACTACGCCCCAAGTGCTCTGCCAGTCTTTCCTCACTTTAGCTATCCTATGCACTGGTGACTGGGCCAACGGTGGGTGAGAACGATCTAGATCGACCTGAGCGACCGAGTTGAGATCGCCCCCCAAAAACACCGGACCAGTCAAGAGGGCCGCCAGCTTTCCAGACAGACGCGAGAAAAAGGCAGGTTGTTCCACATTCGGAGCATATACACTACACAGGGCCACCTCCCGCCCATCCATTCGACCCTGCACTGCTACAAACACATGCCCGCACCCAAATCAGAGCACCTCGCGCATAAGCAGAATACGTGGTTTAAAATAACTGTCTCCTCCATCTACGCTGCAGCGCTCGACCTTCAGATTGAACAATGTGGGTCTCCTGTAAAAAAGCTATCTGTATCCCCCTGCGCACCAAGTATACATGCACCTTATGCTGTTTCCTCATGGAGTTCAGCCCTCGCACATTCCAGGTAATGCATTTCAATTCAAGGCGGGTCCCCATAGCTGAATACACAAAGACAAAACTTCTCCATCTCCTGAGTGGGCACACTGACAATGCCCCCAAACCCAGAACGTCGCCAACCAGCTCCCCTCCCTCCCATCCCCAGAACAGGTACTAAACTGCAGTAACCCATCCAAACCTGGTCCCAAAAGCGGGAACTCCCTGGCAACTACCAGAGTCTCACAACTAGCGTGAGTATGGGGGGGGTGTCTCCGCACCTTGACGAGCTAGGCTGTGATCTCACCCTACACAATCTACGCCCAGCCTCCAATATAAACCCCCCCAGTCATGCGCCGCCCCACCCCGGAGGGACCCCCCAGCAAACATTTACTGCATTTGCCCCATCTAGCATGACGAACAGTGAAAGCATTCGCCCATCCCAGTGGCAAGCTCCCCAGGCCCGTACCCCACCCGGGCAACCCGACCTCAGAGCATCACCCTATTACTGCACTTAAGTTGGGCACACATGCGTCACTCGTCCAATAGGCCGTCTGCAGTTCTCGGTGTGACATGCGGCAAGGCTCGGCTGTCCACATCAGAGCCCTCAGTCACAGGGTCCTCCGACCCCGGTTGGGAAACCGAGTCCCCCACAGTCTCCGCAGTCACTGCTCCTGAAATGACAGAAACCGCCTGGAGCGCCGCCTGATGATCCAGGTCTGTCTGGGACTGCGAAGGTGTTCGGTCAGATGACGCGCGACCTCTGGTTCATCGTCTCCGACGAGGCTCCGAGAGAGTACTGTATGCCCTCGTCGCGAAGAGCTCTCTTGACCGCTAGGAAAGTGGAGCGACTGCGCTGGACCTCGTAGGAGTAGTCAGGATAAATGGATACAGATGCATTATCCACCCGGTAAGGGCCCATCGTATGCGCCTACTGCAATAGAACATCTCGGTCCTTAAAATGCAACAACCGTGCCACCACCGGGCGGGGCGGGGGACCCGCGGCCGGCGAACGGGCCGGCACTCGGTGGGCCCTCTCTAGAGTGTAGAACTCTGACAATCCCTCAGGGGCCACCACCTCACGTAGCCAGGCCTCAAGGTAGGAAACCATATCATCCCCTTCGAATTTTTCGGGCAGGCCCACCACTCGCACGTTTTTCCGCCTGTTGCGACCTTCAGCGTCCTCTGCTCTCTTCTCCAGTTGTTGCCCCTCCGCATCAGGTCCCCCACTGCCGCATCGGTCCCCTTGTGGGCCGGTTCCAGCTATTCCAAGGCCATCTCCGTGGTCTTGACTCGGTCGGCTAGCTTTCCGCGATCTGCCCGTAGTAGCCCCAGGCTCGTGGATACCTGTGTTATGTCGTGATGGAGCGCCTCCCTCGTGTCCGTGATGGCCTTCAGGACTTGTTCCAGCTGTTGCTGCTGTAGTCCTGATGCTTGCGCCCCGGCAGGCTCCTGATCTTGGCCCTCCGACATCTCCCCCACAGGATCTGGGGGTGGCGCCCCAGGTTTCACCCTCGGTTTCCCCATAGTCCTGATCGCGGGTCCGTCCCAGGGTCTGTCAAGCGGGGCCCACGCAGCACCCAAACGTCCGAGACAGTGGTAGGGGCACTGGGCTACTCACTCACCCCTCTGCGACTCAGAGTAGTACTGCCTGGCCAGTCTGCACACTGTGAAGCCTCCCGCGGCACAAACAGGCATCCCAGGCAAGCACCGCCACTCTTCAACCTTTGCCCTCTCGGGTGGCGTCTTCACCACCAGGGCGTCAGGGCACTGCTGTAGTGGAGGACTCTCCCCACCCTACTCATTCCAGAAATGGAGCCGCCCCATCTGCCCCAGCCATCTATGGTCCAAGGAGGCCGCGTGTCACCAGGCCCTTCATGTACTAACCCAGCCGGGCCGTGTTCTTCAGTGTCTTCCACCAGGTCCGGGCGGCAGGGGTAACCTCACCCGTCAGTCTCACCCCAGCAGGCCACTAGCCAGGCTCTTTGTCTCCAGGCAAGAGGGGGGCCCGGTTGTTCCTCCAGTGTATTGCAGGCCTCCACCACGCAGCCGGTGACCACCCTCTCAGCCAAACGGTGCCCAAGCGTGGCTCCTCAATCGCAGGTGAGTCCGCCACTCGTGGTGAGCCTCCCAGTTCCGCCACAATGGGGCCACCCGATGTCAAGCTCGCAGCCGGTCAGGCCCTCAAAAGTGACCACTCCCTGGGCTCGGCCGGATCGCCACAAAAGACCCCCTGAGGTGCCACAGGGTCGTCGCACAGGCCCCACAGCTCACCGGGACCTCAGCGCAATGGGGCGCCTCCAGTAGTTCCCATCAGGCACCCAGCCGCTAGTCTGCCAATTTCGCCAGCAGCGAGGAATCAGGAAAGTTCAAATCGGTCCCAAAATGGCCGCCCTGCCTCCACGGCGGCCTCTGAATCATTCGAGGCCGTGGATGCATCACCAAGATTAGGCCCCACAAAATGGCCGATCGCTCGCCCGCAGGTCCGCGGCCGTCACTGTCTCAGCGCCGGCGGCAGCCCCGCCGTCCGCTTCAAAGCCGCACAGCAGTGCCTCCACAGCGTTCGGGGGCCCCTCCAGGGTACAGGCGCCGCTCCCCAGGTCCGTTTTCAGGATAAAACCTCTGAGGCTGGCGCGGAGATCCTAGCTCAAGCGGCCATGCCCGTCGGTGGTTAAGCCACGCCCCCCATGGTAACACCACACTTGCTGGCACCCCTAAAGTCCATCTTGCACCGATTAAATCGATCAACCTAGCTGCTAGACTTATCTCTGACTGTAAAAGATTTGACCACATCTCTCCTGTCCTTAAAAATCTCAATTGGCTCCCAATAGAAGGAAGATCCACTTACAAGATTGCATGTATCACTCACAAAGCTCTTCACCAAAACACCCCCTCTTACCTTTCAGACAAACTACAAAAAGCAGGGTGCTCCAGGTCCCTGAGGAGCACTAACTCCCTTGTCCTAATCCCTCCTAGACTCAAATGCAAAAAGACCCAATCTTGTGCATTCTCTGGTAATGCTCCTACAATTTGGAACTCTCTCCCTAAGGATCTTCGCTGCAACCCCTTCCACCCTCTCTTCAAAAAAAGACTCAAAGTACTTCTTCTCAACAAATATTGGGGTACTTAATGTGACTGAATCTGACTCTGTTCATTCTTGTTTTTTTGTTCTCTCCTCGACCCACCCCCTCTCCCACTTTTCATATTTCCTCTCCCACTCTCTACACTACCATCTCTCGCTTAAATTTCAACATTCCTCGTGCCCTTAAGGATCTCTTTGTTTCTTTGTCCCCCTCGCTCATTTGAATGCTATGTTTTATCCTATATGGGTAAAATGCACATTGTTAATTTTGGCTTGATATGTATACCTACCTTGTAAAGCGCTCTGATACTCTTGGGTCCAGTAGCGCTATATAAAACCTTTTAAATAAATAAATAAATATGTATACGTTACATCACATACGTTTGTGCTGTTCATGATTTTACACTTGAGTACTGTGATATAGATATGCAGCATGTGTGCATGTTTACTCACTTGCCACTATGCCCAACTGTGATGAGTATGTTGTTTGGCTGATATGCATCTTGCCAACATTTGGTTGGCATGATGTTTTCCCACACATCACGTGACATCCTGACAGCTGTGTCCTTTCCTCTCTGCACAGTGTGTGTTCTGTACCAGTGGACGTTGCTGGATCCTTAGATGAATTCCCTGCCATTCGTACCGACCTGTGGCCCCTTCATGAGATCGCTCCCTCAATTGAACTGTTTGTGGTGGGACCACTGTGCATCTCAAACAGGACACCAGTCCTGCTGCTAGTGGGCTTCTAGGGCCTCTGTGGGGGCAGTAACCCTGTGGAAGCCTCATTTATGGCAATGAGTGTCCACAAAATAGGACCTTACTGGGCTAGAAACAGAATGCTGTACAGGCAGGGTGGGCTGGGGTGGAAGGGTTATAAACTCGATCCAGGGATCTTGCACAACTCTTGGATGTTAAGGAAAGAGTTATCTCAGCCTGGGGTTCACTTCGAGCCAGGCTAGCTAGGACACAACTCTGTTGATGGGAATGCTCCTAAGAGACCAGTGTTGCACGTTCTCTCTGTGTTGAAAAGGCGACGTGGCGTGTCTGTAGTGATGGGGTGCTAGTCCATGAATGAAATCCTAGATAGAGAAGACTTACTTTTAAGTTTTTTCTTTTTTGTGCCTTTGAAGCTCGACCTTGGTGATGCTTTGACCTCTGGTGACACAACATTGGTGGAAGAGAAGAAACTAGAGGGACGCAGAGGAGAATTCTGGTAGCTGTAGTACTGAATTCACTGTGCAGGTATGGTCAGTGGCTTTTTTGTTCTCATCATAGCTTCCATTCACTGTGCTGGACTCCGTCAGCAGTTTCAGTCCATGGGAGAGATTTTACAAAAGTCTCATAAATAAATATGCCAAGGATGCATAGTCTAGTTGTAGGGAAGCCATGAAATTTTGTTCCATCATTGCTAGTTTAAGCCTTTCAGGAGTGACCATTTTTTCTTTCCTGATGAGCTAGTCAGTCACTGGATATTCAAAATAGGAAACTTGGTTGGCAATTTTTTATTTTTTAACAAAATAACAAGCATAGGCCCCTTGGCTGTCCCTCTGAGACTCAAGGCTTTTATGGCACCTTTGTGTAGCACTGACTGTATTTCTGCCCTCAAAAGGCAACTATGTTGAGTTGACCTGGTTGAAGGACGAGGATATTTTTCTAGCAAATTCGTTTTTCCACTATTGGTGATAAAGTGCGAGCCTCAGGGAACACTCTAATATGTTGGTGGACATGGTTGGTTTGATTTTGACCAATAACTTTTTTTCTGTTTGAGGATACTTGGTTTAATCAAATTAGGGGCACTGCTATGGGCTCCAGGTTTACTCCCTCTTACCCAACCTTTTCATGGTGTGGTATGAGAAGGAGCATGCCTGGGGTCGTAGTGCTAACCAATGGACAGATCATATCCTGTTTTGGACACGATTCATTGACGATGTTCTTATGATTTGGCGTGGTTCGTCTGATGAATTATTCGCATATTTTGAATATCTCAATTGTAATGACTTCAATGTGGCCCTAACTCTGAATCAGAGTCCAACTAACATTGTGTTCTTAGATGTGGAATTGTTTGTTGAAGGTGATAGAATTTTGAGCAGACTGAATAGGAAACCGACAGCAACGAACTCTATACTAAGAGCAGATAGCCATCACCCCACCTCAGTCATTCGGGGTATCCCCTTTGGAGAAATGGTTAGGACCAGGCGAAATTGTAGCAAAAACATAGAATTTCATTTGGAATTAGATGCTTTACATCAGAGACTGGTCCAGAGAGGATATAAGACACGGGATCTTGCCAAAGCCAGATCCAGGATCATGAATGTCAACAGACAGTCCACTCTAGTGCAGAAACCTAAACACAAATCTATAGAACGCCTTGCTTTTGTTACTAAGTACTGTGCCCAAAACGATGGTATCTATAAAGCTTTAGGAAAAATTTGAAACATTTTAAAGAGTGTTCCCTCTCTGACACCATTGATTGGTGAAAAACCTGAAGTTGTATTCATGAGAAGTCCTACCATTTAGCAAATGATTACCAGTAATTATCTGGAACCCATAAGTGCTCCAGCAACTGATTGGTTGCCTTAACCATCATCGGGCTTCTTTGTCTGTGGCTCTTGTAGCATTTGCAGCTTAGGAGTCAACAGAACTAAAGATTTTAGTTTCAACACTAGTCGAAGATATGCCATTAGAGAATTCATTAACTGTAACAGCACAGGAGTGGTGTATGTAGTGATCTGCGAATGCAACAAAGTCTACATAGGCAGTACTAAACACATGTTGAAACTTAGAATTCAGGAACACAATAGATCAATCATAAATCAAGATGAGCGGTCACCATTGTATCAACATATTAAGGATCAACACCATTCACAAACTAAGATTAAATTCCATGGTTTGCAGAAAGTGAAGCCCAGAAAAAGAGGTGGGGATTGGGAGTCACACCTGAGACAACAGGAAGCTATCTGGATTAGCAGGTGTAGAACGGTGCACTTAGGATTGAATACTGATAACGAGTTACATAATTTTCTTTGAATCGTGATCTTGGTTGAGGTTGTGTAGTCTCCACCAATAGAATACTGCGCACTCATCTTATCTTTTTGAATTTTTGAATTTCTGATACTTCTAGTGATTGAGATTTTACTTTCCCTTTTTTTATGTCTTGACATGTGCGTACCCAGGTGGTAGCATTTTTTACTCATTAGTAGAGGCAGCAGTGGATTTAGAAATTGTTGACAAATTATTCTATACAATGGACTATTTTCACCAGTTGATAGTTGGGATGATTGTACTCATGGGTGTGATTATGTTGAATAGCTTATTGTCAACATCATTTGATTGTATAACATTTCTTGTGAATATTTGTTGCTTTATTAGCTTGCCAGACGGCAGCATGTATATGGCGCGCTGCATCACTTAATCTGGATTCATGATAATAGAGAAAGAACTTGTCATTTCGGGCACTCGTGAATGAAACTATGTGCATCACTGTTGCCCACTATTTGGCAAATATGGCTGGATTTTGCACTTGAATTTATACATCACTGAACGGTAAACGTATTCATTGTTGTAATACATTACATCCCCCGCAGTTTGAGTGCAAATAGTTTCAGTATTGAGGACGGGGCAGGGAATAGTGAGGCTTGGAAATTAAAGCTCACTGACTGGTGGGTCTACACCAGCGTATGTACTGACAGTGTGTTGTATATTCACATTTAAAGCATGACAATAGAGAAAGAAAGTGTTGTCATTTTTGGGCGCTCGTGATTTTGTTACTATGACTGGACTCCTCGCTTTAATTGATACATCGCCGAACTGCTAATGTATACATTGCCGTAACATATTTTCTTTCCCGCTGTTCGATTAGAAATAGCTGTAGTGTTGAGGACTAGGTAGGGAACGGTGAGGCTTAGAAAGTAAAGCTCACCGATTGGCGGGTCCACACCATTGCACGTATTGACAGCGCCTGGTATATTTTGATTGTCTACGGGGCTCCGCAAGGCTAGCAACCTGAGTGGTGAATTCCAAACCGGAAATACACCAACTCGCAGCAGGTTGGATAAGCGGCGCTGAGCGGGGATTGGTTACCGGCCGGTGCGGACCAGTTTGGAAACTATGCACACCCAGACGAAGCGGGAAATGAAGTTAACTTTGATTGGAGACCTCTCCATTTAAAAGGCACTCCAGCAGCACAGACCGGCGCGCATTGGATTTGGACATTCCCAGTGACGCCGGTCTGGATGCTGCATGAGAGGAACTTTTTGCCCGATTTTAAGGTAAATTATAGGGATTCAGAGAGGAGTACTCAGCCTATTCATTGAGATATACTTTGGCTACTGATTTGATATTCTTGTTTATATATTTATAGGCACTACAAGAAACGATTGTGTAGCGGCTAAGAAACTAAATGCGATTTTGGGTCAATGTAAAGCACAGGCTTTATGTATTATTTAGTTGGGGTAGTAATGATGGTGAAATCATTTATAATTATAAGGGACTGTGCAGGATTGCAGTTGAAGATTCCCAGTGGGACTGGACTGTATTCTTGTTTTGATAGGTTAGCTACTCGATTTAGAGGTATGAATAGTTTGGTGATGTTACTCAAACTAGATACGTGATGTTTTTAATGAGTTTTGAAGCTTCTTGCATTGATACAGATTCTACAATAAGATGAAAAAATTTGTTCACTAATCCAGACCATGTTCTGATTCACACAAGAAAATTTATAGGTGAGATGCGTTTGTATTCATTGGGTATTAGGTGTAAAATTCACAGAGGTCTATAGGAGGAGAAGTAACAGGAGCGATAAATAGAGAATTATTACAATGTGCTAGACTCAAGATAATAACCTTCACACTTGGTTGAGCGATACATTTTTTTGGGGATCTAGACACAACATTAGATTACATGAATGTCTGAACCAGATCAGGTATCTTATTCTCATTACGGTATTATGTGACCCCCTTCTATTCAGAACATTCTGAACTCTGGAATATACTGCTGGCCTCCCTTGTACTGGTCTATTAATTATTTGGTGGAGGTAGGCGCATTGATGATGCTTTGCCTTGCAATATATACAGTTGTGAGTGCCATACCAGGGTTGGTGCAGAAACTTGACACTATCAACAGTAAAATGTTAAAGTTGAATTAACATTTGGAAGACCAGAGATCTGGAATGTCATTTTAACAAACACAGATATATTATGATTTTTCTTGTTGCTTTTATTCATGACTCAGATACATACATATGTAAAAATTCTTTTGAAAGTGGGAGACCGTAGTCCATCGATTTGGAGCCATTGAAGACAAATGTAATTATCAGCAACTCATGTGACTCATGTACAGTTGATTTAAGAGGTAGGCCTCTGTGTTTTGATATCATCACTTGCTCGTAGTAGTGTATAAAAGTGAAAAGAGTATGTTCAATAGGCAGGTGTTCAAATTGTATAAATATTTTTGTTAATATGAAATATATTCTGTTTTACTATGTAGTTATTTTTGCTATTAATGGTCAACTGACAGTGGTCTTCTTGAATATTTACTCTTGCAGCCCTGATGCGGTCCATTCCGGGTGAAACGCGTCGGCTGTAATGATCGGATTGATGTTGAATCATTGATTTCATTGAAATGGAACTTTTGTTGCTAATTTTGTTGGAACTCTTCTAGAATAAAGAACTTTGGCAATCAATATTCGAACCTGAGACATTATTGGAACAATATCGGCACTCCTTCTGTTTTGTGGACAACTATGTTGAGTTGACCTGGTTGAAGGACGAGGATATTTTTCTAGCAAATTCGTTTTTCCACTATTGGTGATAACTTATACCCATCTGTCCGAAATTTGTCACATGTTTTTTGGGAGCAAATGGAACCCATTGCAACCAGATATGGGTTACAAGATGTGTGCTGTTTGCATGCGGTAAGAGCTCAATTATTCGATTTCTAAAGCGCTGTTTGTCACCAGTTACGGTTGCCAGGCGCTAAAGGGTTCAAGTGGTTCAGACTTCAATGATTTTTGGAGCTCTAGTGAAATGGTGTAGGGCCCATTCCACATTCTTCCTGCGATGTAGGAAAGGAGCATCCATCGATTCTACAACAGCGGATGCAGTGGTTAAAGCAAGGGAGGAGGAGTAGTGGTGTCTGGTGGGCGGGTGGAAGTTCAGGCTGTGGTAGATGTAGGCGGACCGCAGTTATGACAGGCTTTGAATGCATGGGTTAGAAGCTTGAACTAGCATCTTATCTGCACTGGGAACCCGTGGAGTTGCTTGAGGTGAGGGGAGATGTGGGCTCGACGGGGGTGGGTTGTATGACCTGAAGTCTATCAAGAAGGTGAGCTGCAGTTTCTGAATATTGAGCATTACCTTAGTCCAGTCGGCTGGTGATGAGGGATTGAGTGATGGTGCGTCTTGAGCTCTGTAGAAGCCATTTGAAGATCTTGTGCAGCATGCCTAGGATGGAAAAGCAGGAGGAGGAGACAGCTCTGACCTGGGATGTCATGGTTAGCTTGCAGTCCAGGATGATGCAGCGTTTTTTTGTGTGGGTTGGTGTTGGGCCCAGTTCTGCATGCAAACAGGAGTCATCCCTGGGGGAGTGGTGGTTCCCAAAGATCAGTACCTCGGTTTTATCCATGTTGAGCTTCATCCAGTCGGTGACCATGCATTTGTGGAAATTGATCCTGGTGTTGGTGCGGTCTTTAGAGAGAGAAGATGAGTTGCATGTCGTCGGCGTATGAGATGATGTTAAGTCCATGTGATCTGATGATGTCATCCAGTGGGGTCATGCAGATGGTAAAGATGATGGAGCTGCATGGTGAAGTCTCAACATGCAGGGACCATCTGTGTCTGTTGAAGTACCTCCTCTACCAATGTTACGCGGGATGCTCTTCATTTATAATGGAAATCAGCCTTGCAATGTGTGTATAGATTAGCAATGTTATCGATATGTAGATAAGCCTGTCGCCCCGTGGATGAAGATAGAAACAACATTTGTACATACTGAGTAGAAGGGCCTTGTACATAATGTTCGAGGCATCGGAATAATGTACGAACCTAGATGTGTAAACAAAGTAGTTTTAGAGAAACTAATCTAACATTGTGGTGCATGCCAATATGTGCAAAAGGTCACAGGAGAAATGTTATTGTGAAAAATAGGACAATGTAAGAAATGAGCAGCTTCGCTACATGGGCCTATGCCGAGCACATAACATGATGTCGTTGGTGGCTGGGATTATGACTGTCTCTGTGATGTGGTTGGTGCAGAAGACAGATTGGGAGGAGTCAAGAAGGTGGCTCTGGTCCAGGTGCTTGGTGAGATGTTGGTTGCTGGCCTTCTCAAGGACTTTGGCAGGAAATGGGAGCAGAGAATCAGGCAGTTAGTTACAGAATTAGTTGGAGTCTGCAAAAGGTTTGTTTAGTAGAAGCTCACACTGCCACCATAGGTCCCCTAATCTTACCAGGGAGCGAGTAGTTTCTGGCAACCACCGAACATGACAACACTGACCCCTCGGGGATTGTGGAAACAGATGAGAACCTTTTGCTTAGTTACTTATGCTTATTCGTGCTCAGAGAAATATACATAATACACAATGGGATGTTTTCAATATATTTATTGAACTAATGTTGTTCTTGTATAGGGGGGCGCTAGAGGGCGCACTGCGGGATGGTTGGCTAGTAAGTCAGCTCCGCCGGACGGGTGCAGAAAAAACGGCCTTTGAGCCCCTGAAACTACTGCCAGCACAACGAAAAAGGTATAATTGCAAATCGGAAAATGCAGCCAATATACTTCTGGTGATGAAACTCTAAAACAAAGGACACTGTAGAAAATATCGGCGAAAAACGGCACGGATGCGAGTGGCGATCCAAGATGGCCGCGCCCGACACTCGGAGCTAACGATAATTCGGACAGATACAAGCCCAGGTATGGAAAATAACCTGCAAGCTAAACGACAAACTACTGCAGTGACCAACTTGTGACAAGGCAAGAAAGCCGTGGTCTAATGAGGGCTATGTGAGCGCTACTGGTGGGGTTGCGTTCCAAAGACTACAAAATGGCGGCGGCGGTGGAACGCAAGAAATATGCAGCGGCGGAGAGAAATAATGGGACTGTGCGGAGACCTGGCGGGTTCTAAACAGACCGGAGCGAGAGACAACCGACGAGGCTGCAAGGTGGAGGTAATAACGGGCAAGGAGAGGACCTCTACTTGTTTACACATAGAGATCGAGAATCGCAAAGCTATACCACTCTGCAAACTGAGAGCCTTCACGTGAAGTACGGCGTATACAACTCGGTCATGGCGCCTAGTACATGGTATTGACTCGGAAGAACATATCTTGGCCACAACAATGCTTGCTGCTGAGATTCGAACGGACGACTGTAGGATGGTAACAACATGGGCACCCATTGAATACTAACATCATATGTCGGGAAAGTAGTCCCCACGTGTGCACTACATGGTCGAGGAACAGTGTGAACAGCAAATCGAGGAGGAGCTGCTAGTGTGGAAATCTGGCTTCACGCTACCGGGCGGAAACCTTAACTGTGGCGCTCAAGGAATAGCAAACGACATGACAGTGAGTGCTGTGGTGCAAAGGGGGAAACTTCACGCTGCCATTGGCGTCCTCAAGCAGCTGTAGCACGGCAACTAGGTGAACATGCAAACCTGCTGGATATCTGATGAATAAAACTGCTTCACTGTGGGCGGCAAGAACACCCCAACGTTGAAACCTGTCTGCTGCAAGTACCTCGGCCACGATAAGCCCGGGGACGCTGCGACGTAGCCCTCTAACGTGCACCGGTAATATGGGGAAACTGGACAAACAACAGACTAAATTACCCTTTGAGACTAGGAAACAAGCCAAAAGCAACGCGACAACTTCGGACGCAGAAGGAGAGCAAGAGTCGAACGACGGGACTGGCATGTAGACAGTCTTACGGGCGATCCAGCAAAGTCTGCAGGAAATGAACAACAAACTGGACAATGTGATGCAACGTGTAGACAATATGGCAGCGAAAATAGAAAAACACGACGAGCGGATTGTGGAGGTGGAACAACGGATCTCTAAAGTGGAGGATGAATCCAGGACCACAACGAAAGCATGCGGTGGCATTGAAAAAATGCTGGAAGGCCTGCTTGCCAAAGTGGAGGACCAGGAAGCGAGATCCAGACGGAATAACGTCCGCATATCAGGTCTGCCGGAGTCTACAAACACGGGCAAAATGGAAAATTACATTGAGATGATGCTGAAAGACTTATTTGGCGCGGAGAGCCTGTCGGCGGTTTTCCTTGTCGAACGTGCGCACCGCTCCCTGGCACCTATACCAAAACCGGGTGCTACCCCGCGCATGATAATCGCCCGCATGCTTAACTACAGGGACAGAGACACGGTCCTCAGGCTTGCGAGAGAAATGGGTACAATCACATATCAAGGGAATACCCTGGAGTTCTACCCAGACCACACCATGGCTGTGCAGTTGGCGCGAAAAGAATTTGCACCAGTGAAAAAGAAGCTACGGGAGCTAGGAGTCGAGTACGCAATGTTATATCCCGCAAAACTCAAAATCACAAATGCGGGTAAGCCTGTGATTCTCCCAACGGTACAAGCAGCACAGGAATATATCAAGAAACTAGGAAAACGGCGCAAGGCACAGTACCGAGAAGACCGGACGAGTGATAACGACTGAGGCGCCGAGGGATCCAGGGCCTCAAGTTTCTGCAAGTCTTCATGAGAATGGTGATGCCTCGGAGTCACAACCACTTCAAACATTTGCGGGTCAATAATGCGACAAATGGAAAATTACAGAAGTCACCTAATGACATGCGTAACTGTAAGTGGGGGCAAAAATGAACCATGCAAGAAGATGATACTGACAATCTGAACAAGCGCTAATGTCCTGCACAGTGAGTAACCTTGCAGTCCCTTGCGGACAGGGGGCGAGGGAGGGACCTCGGGGCTATCACATGTATATGCGGCGCCACATCAGACAATACACTGAAGTTATACTGAGCATGCGAGCAGACAAACACTGGACCTAGCATGCTCGACTAAGAAGGTGTACCCTGCTGCAATGACCCAGGGGCAAAAACGCAGGGGTAAACTCACATAAAAGGTCTGATTTAAGCCACACTGCTGTAAACTGCGAACAGAGACAAAGGTGGTTGTGATGCACGAGACTAACATAAGACTATGGCAGGGAGAGGGAGGGGAGGAAAGGATGTTGTGGATATTAGAAACAGCGCACGCACCCGTCCACATCCACTATGTGGATGGAGACGTGTGTACCTGGCGACACCCCCAAGCGGGTACGCCCCAACTCAAGTTCTACTACTAGTTTGGTTATTACACAGGGATGGCTTTGACAAAGTTTGGGCGCTAAAGTGGGTGGGGGGAGGAAATGGATATTGGGAGTTGTTTGAATAGATTAATCACTGTGTCTGAGAAGCATTGCGACCTCTTTATTTACCAACTGCACTGTTACTGAAGTCTTACTCATTACTAGAAGATATATACTTAAATATGGGATAGAGCAAACTGTAAACGAGATATATGGAGGGCAGAGACCTAACACGAAATGGCAGAAACCACATTTGATGTCATGACACGGCCAAACACACTGAAATTTATCACGTGGAATATCAGAGGCCTAGGCAATCCGAATAAAATAAGGCAGATGTTTGCCTATTTTGATAGATTACACATTGAAGTAGCTTTCCTACAGGAAACGCACATAGCGGCCGTCAACACATCCACATTGGCAAATAGATGGGCGGAATCAGTCACCAGCTCAAATTACTCATCATATTCTCGAGGGGTTAGCATACTAATACGAAAGGGGGTACAATTTAAGATCTCGAACGTACACAGAGATACCGAAGGCAGAAGTGTCATTGTTGTAGGTACTGTGAGGCAGCGTCAAGTTGCATTGGTGAACACATATGGCCCTAACATAGACGACCCAGAGTTCTTTGAGAAAATATGGCACATCATAGCAGATATCCAGGTTGAGAATATAATCTGGGGAGGCGACTTTAATATAGCACTAAAAGAGGGGCTAGACAGATCACTAAACACGCTGGAACCGCATGTAAAAGCGAGAGCGACGCTCTATGATGCTATGGAAGATTTACGGCTGGCTGACATGTGGAGGGTCCAACACCCAGGGGAGCTAGTTGCAACGCACATAAATGCAGCACACAAAAGTTGGTCTAGGCTAGACTACTGGCTGGGCACACAGGATGTGACATCATGGGTTAGCTATATAAAGCATCTCCCAAGAACACTTTCAGATCACAGCCCTGTGCTCCTAGAGGTGGAAATCCCAAACTACGAACCTCCACCTTTCACATGGCGTTTTAATGCAGTAGCATTACGTGACCCGCTGTACGTAGACACCATACATAAAGCAATAATAGATTACTTTGACCTAAACTGCCCCACGACAGAAGACCCTTGCCTATTATGGGAAGCTTTCAAAGCTACAGTACGGGGGGTATGCATAAGCACGACCACGGGCATATTGAAGGACATCGGGCAACAGTTAAAAACACGTGAGAGCGCCATACACACGTTAGAACAGAGATATACACAAACAGGGGACATTACACTACTGGGAGACATACAAGAACTCCTAACAGAACATCGGCAATTTGCAACAGACGAGCTCAAATATATATCCAAACGCAAAACTGCTAGAATGTATGGAGAAGGTGGCAGGCCGGGAAGAGCCCTAGCTGAGAAAATATGTACAGGACGAGCGCTCCAGCACATCACTGCAATCAAAACCCGAGCGGGAACACTAACTCGTGACATTAAGGGCATAACGGGTGAATTCATGGACTCATACGGTAAATTATATGAGGCACGTCTATCGATACCACAAGAGGAACTAATGTCCTACATGGCAGATGTAGAAATAGCGTGGTTATCTGAGGGTCATAGAGAATACCTAGCTCGCCCCGTAACAATAGAGGAAGTTGTAGACACTATTAAGCGTCTACCGAATGGCAAAGCACCGGGGCCTGACGGCTTCGTGATAGAATTCTATAAGACATTCGCGGACTTGCTCGCTCCACACCTAGTAAGACTATATGGAGCAGCACATGAGGCCCAAACTCTACCGACATCCATGAGGGAAGCCTTGCTCATTGCGTTATTAAAACCAGGCAAAGATGAGGAACAATGTGATTCATACCGCCCCCTATCACTTATAAACGTAGATACAAAAATAATAGCAAGCTTATTGGCGGACAGACTCAAACCACTAATGCCACTACTGATACGGCCCGACCAATCCGGCTTCATACCGGACAGATCAACAACGCATAACACACTCACGTTATTTGCACTAGCTCACTACCTGGCGCCAGAAATAAAGGCTGTGGCAGTTCTATTAGACGCGGCCAAAGCGTTTGACACGATAGATTGGCCCTTTCTCCACGCAGTACTAATACGCATGGGGTTTCCACCAATATTCATAGGATGGATCACGATGCTTTACACGAATCTAACAGCACGCATTAGGATAAACAAACATATTTCAGAACCAATTGCAATATGTCGCGGCACTAGGCAGGGGTGTCCACTCTCCCCGATGCTTTTTGCCTTAGTACTGGAGCCCTTAGCTTGCAAAATTAGACAACACCACCACTACTCGGCCATCCAACTCCCAACGCGCCCCATACATATATCACTATACGCAGATGATATAGTACTTTACGTAAAAAATCCGGAACAGCACCGTAGCACATTACTGCGCGAATATATAAAATTCGGCCAACACTCAGGGCTACAGATAAACTGGGCTAAGTCCCTTATTCTGACACTGACGGATGGCACACACCCAACGGCCCTGGACTATCCCCTAGAATGGCAAGACGAACCGACAAGGTACTTGGGAGTGTGGTTTCACAGGGATCCAGACCTAGTCATCCGTACTAACTACGGAAGAGTGATATCGGCTTTAAAAGAAAGATCAAAAGATGGAATAAACTGCCGCTGTCGCTGGCGGACAGAGCCGCGATCGTGAAAATGGTGCTTCTGCCCAAGTTCCTCTATTTGTTTAATAACATACCAATTAAACCTCCTGTGGAGGTGTTCCGCAATATCAAAAAATTAGTGCTAAATCTGCTTTGGGGGGGGAAACAAGCGAGGTAGGAGTTACAAACGATGACACTACCATATGCTAAGGGGGGTTTCAAGGTCCCAGATCTATATCTTTTTACTCATGCGCTCAGGCGCAATTCGTGCACTACTGGTACCACGAGATACCTTTCCTGACCCACGTGGCGGTGGAGGCGGGTGACGCAGACCCGGTCCTGTTGACCATCATATTGCCACATAAACGAGTAAGATTACATGAACGTGACATTAACCCGGTTAATACCACCACGGAAGCGTGGAGACTGATGGGCAAGGTAGCTAATAGCCTACCATTCTACGCCCCTGCACTCCCACTAGCACTTCACCCGGCGCTCTCAGTTACGCAGGAACAGGTCGGAATGGATTTACTGAGACACGCTGGTATTGACAAGATGGGAGATTTATACAAAGATGGGGTCTTTCAAACCCTAGACAAATTAGATTATATTAGCAATCCAACACTGCTATTTAGCTTTAACTACTATAGGTTACAAAGGGCAGTAAAAGAGCACTTTCCTACTTTTCCGGAGGAACCCCAGACCCTGACTCCCTTACAGCTGGTTCTCACAACACCCATGGCCTCACATTTAGTGTCGAAGTTATACACAAGCATACAAAAAGACATTGGAGGGAACACTGTAGGGATGAGAGATAAATGGAGCGAAGTATTAGATGATACACTGTCAGAGGAGGAATGGGAAATCACTTGCCTGCTCACCGGCATACTGACACCAAATGGAAATTTGAGGATCATCCACTATAAATACCTACACCAAATGTACTATACGCCTCAGCGGCTGCACAGATACGGATAAAGGGACGACTCCAACTGTGTTAGGTGCAGACAAGAGAACGCAGACTTCATGCATATAGCATGGCACTGTCGCCCTGTGGCGGGATTCTGGGAGCAGGTGGTACAGGCCCTAAATGACATGCTTGGGGCATCACTCGAATGCAAGGCCAAGGTCTGTTTGTTGGGTATAGTACCGCAGCTAAGAGCGCAAAGGCGTAAATTCTGTGTGGTAGCACTTTTAATGGCAAAACAAAGGGTATCTTTACATTGGAATAGTAAAATGGGGCCGAAGATGAAAAACTGGCTGGAAGATTTAACATACTGCCGAGACACACTAGCCACTTATGAGGAAGAATTACCGATTGGATCACGCCCTAAGGACTATTGGATGTATTTACGGAACTTTTTGCTAGCCCAAGCACCAATACAAGGCGAATAACATTGATAAGAATGATCGCGAAATAGTAAATGGAGATGAGTATTGATAGACAATTTGAAATGGAGGGGGAGAATGCTGTGACACAGTGACCAAAGTTAAAGGGGTTTTTCTTCTTTTGTTTAGTTGTTCTCTATATTTACCGATAAAAATACAAAATGTAAGAACATAATTGGAAGCGTATAAGGCACTGTTCTGTTTTGCACATGCTTCTTCATGTAACGCCGCCGGTCCTAACGATGTCGGCTGATGGGCTGTGTATGACAATCAACACATTTTATGAATTGCACCAGTATGTAGCCGGCCTGTTATGGTTGTAGGCGTAGAAAGTGTATTTTACTTGTATGAAAAATGCAATAAACATCTTACACCAAAAAAAAAAGTCCAAAAAAAAAATGTTGTTCTTGTATAGACTACATGTGCGGCAATAATCGGTAGACAGAAGCAGATGAAAATGATTACAAGCACCAAATGCGTAAATAGTAGATACAGTTCTACCATGGTGCTAAAACAGTGTACATATGCAAGCATATAAGGAAGGCAGTAACCAGGCGTACTACTACTATACAAATCCTACTCCAAGTGTACCTAGAGTGTGTGTAGGTGTGAATGTCAGACCGCTGCATGGTGAAGTCTCAGCATGCAGGGACCCTCGGTGTCCCCTGAAGTACCTCCTCTACCAATATTATGGGATGGTCTTCATTTATAATAGAAAGCAGCCTTGCAATGTGTGTACAGATTAACAATGTTATCGATCTGTAGATAACCCTGTCGCCCCGTGGATGAAGATAGAAACAACATTTGTACATACTGAGTAGAAGGGCCTTGTACATAATGTTCAAGGCATCAGAATAATGTACGAAGCTAGATGTGTAAACAAAGTAGTTTTACAGAAACTAATCTAACATTGTGGTGCATGCAAATATGTGCAAAAGGTCACGGCAGAAAAGTTATTGTTGAAAAATAGGACATTGTAAGAAATGAGCAGCTTCGCTACATGGGCCTATGCCGTGCACATAACATGATGTCATTGGTGGCTCGGATCAGGGCTGTCTCTGTGATGTGGTGGTGCAGAAGCCAGATTGGGAGGAGTCAAGAAGGTGGCTCTGGTCCAGGTGCTTGGTGAGATGTTGGTTGCTGGCCTTCTCAAGGACTTTGGCAGGAAATGGGAGCAGAGAATCAGGCAGTTAGTTACAGAATTAGTTGGAGTCTGCAGAAGGTTTGTTCAGTAATGCATTAACCTCAGCGTGTTTCCAGTCCTTGGGGAAGGCGCTTGTGGCTACAGAAGCTTTAAATAGGGAATTGAGTTTGTGGCTGATCCTGGTGCCCCCTAGTTTGAAGATGTGGTGTAGGCACGGGTCGGTATATCATGTCCTTTAGGATAGCCCTGTAATGTATACCCCATTTTACATACATTATCCCATCCACACTACTATAACGATTGTGAACAGGTGACCTTTTAACTAATAGCTTGCCCCTGTCTCTTCAACACCAGGCTCTTAGTTTTCTGTGTGAATCCCTGTACCTGACATACATAAACATGTCCCCAAGCACAGCAGATTTATTCTGTATAGGGGTCACCGTTTTTTTGCCCCTTGTTCAGATGTGCTTGATCGCACTTGTTTAGAAAAGCATTGGGATTGATTTTAAAACATTTATGATTGTTTTCAAAACATCCATGGTTGTTTTAAATACATATTTATTATAGAAAAAACTGTGGAGTGACCACTTTAGTATACAAGACCCTTACTCCCCCCTACAAATTAGAGGAGAATTCCTTCCAAGCTGAGACTGGGCCCTTAAATGCTGACATTTTTGACACGCAGCAGTCTGACATCCCTTGTGGGTGGCCATCCTCGACGCAGAGATGGTCCTTCATTCTAAACCATCATATGAGGGGGCTGGATCTTCCTTAGGGGTTTCTTGGTTACAGATACATATAGCTATACACATATACACCTACACATCCAGGTTAGTTTAGGTACATTTAGGCAAATTACTTAGGGTTCACATTTTTGGAGTATGCAAGTGCTACTGTTTTTATCTGAACTGCTTTTGTTCATCTTATTAGCATTATGGTAGAAATGTATCTACTATTTACAGTATTGGTACTAGCCATCTCTTTCATATGCTTCTGTCTCCTGATTGTCGGAGCACATATGTTTTACACAAGGCTGTCGCTGGACCAATAAATACTTATTGAAACGTCCTAATAGCCATCCTGTGTATTATCTGAGAGAAAGCAAGCCCGAGTGTCTGAGCAAAAAGTACTGTACTGTTTTCTACGATCCCCAAGGAATCAGGGTTGTCATGTTCAGTAGTTGCCAGAAACTACCTAACCACTTTACAATTCAAGGGGGTGATGGTGGCACTGTAGAGATAGCTGGTCTAACAGCTGGCATATCCTGTGGGGGTGCCCGGAAGCGGTTGCAACATCAAGCCTTCAGTTTAGGTCATCCAAAACATGCAGGTCCTGGGGGACTCCTAGGAACTACAGGACAGGTGGGTGCCCCTGAGTGGACCGTGTTTCATGGTGGTGGTGGTTTCCTTTGGGGTGAGTTGTTTCCATGCGGTCAGTTGGTAACTTTTGGTGGTTACGGGGTGGATGAGTTGGTGGAAGAAGTCATTGGGTATGGGCTGGGGTTCAAAGTTCTTGTAGATTTTGGTGATCCTGTTGTGGAAGAAATTGCAGAGGTTGTCGTAGAGTTCCTGCGAGGGGGTGATGTCATTCCATGTAGTCGTGGGGTTGGTGAATTCTTTGATGATTTTGAAAAGTTATTTGCTGTTGTTGGAGCAGGTTTCAATACCCGTGGCCAGTGCTTCTTTCTTGGTCTCTCATAGATCTCTGTGGTAGATGTTGAGGGCTGCTTTGAAGAATGTGCTGTAGGTGGTGTCCTTGCTAGAGCGCCAACTCCTTTGCATTTGTTTGCAGCGACACATGGCGGTCCTGAGGTCTTCAGTGTACCAGCTAGCTTGTTTAGTGGCTCTTTTGTGGTTGTTGTTCCTGACAGGGGCGATGTTGTCTGCACAGTTCATGATCCAGTTGTAGCAGTGTCTGATGTTGTGGTCAAGATTGTTGTAGAAGTTGTGGTGTGTGGTGTTGAGGGCATCGTTCCATGTGGTTTCTGAGATTTTGCTCCTGCTACGATGTGCAGCTCTGGGTAGTGCCCGTTCAGCAGTTTGGGGGCTGGGGATGTAGAAGTGGACGATGGAGTGGCCGTACCAAGTCAGTTCAGTGGTGTAGCAGCATTTGTTGTGGTCGCTGGAGAGGAAAATAGGGTCCAGTATGTGGCCTGCGATGCGCGTGGGGTTGCGGACGAGTTGGCGGCAGCCGATGTTGACCATGTTGTCAAGGAGGGTAGAGGTGTTAGTGTTGTTGAGGTCATCAAGGTGAAAGTTGAGGTCCCCAAAGAGCAAGTAGTGATTGGAGTCTATGGTAAGGGGGGCGATGAAATCTGTTATGAAGTTGCAGAAACTTGATCCCGGTGGACAGTAGGCAAGGGTGCCCCTGATGGTAGACCTGCTGTCCGTTTGGATTTTGAACTTTAGGTGCTCCATGGCTGATGTGATGTTATTTGTGAGAGAGATGTATTAGATTATTTTCTTATGGGTGATGCAGATCCCTTCTCTTGGCATGTTGGTGCGCTCGCAGTGGGTGATCTTATATCCTTCGGGAACCGCTGTTGTGATGTCAGAGGAGGAAGCTTGTTAGAGCCATGTCTCTGTGAGGAAGACATATATCAACACGAGGGACGAAGAGCAAAATATTTAAAGAGGTACTACACCCATGCTCCTCCTGGAAAACTGTCTGTCACACTCATAGGGGCAGTAGTTGTCGACATGTTTCATGCCTTAAGTTGCCAGGAGGGTCATATGGCATTTCATCAGGACCAAACATGTACGAAATCCTACCCTATAAGAATCTATAGGATACCCTCTAAATGAAGGGTGACCGTTTTGTAAATTACAATATTGCACCTGATTAGATGCAGTGAGTGGATTCCATCTGGGAGAGAAGGGGAATAAACAAAAAGGTGAAAACAAAACAATATGTCTGCAGGCATCATACCTTATGGAGGAACCTACCTCCATTCTTCACAAGAAATGGTACATTTGTAGTCATTAGTAAATAGCACTCCCTAGGGGGTGGAGTTCTATCTCAGGATGACAAACATTGTTTCAAACAAAACTCACAAGAAATGTGAATTGCAAGCTGCACGGTAAGAGTAAACACTGGTAAGTCAAAGTGGCTGCAATGGATGAGTAGTTGTAGCATTCATGTAGGGGAATAAATCGTATGGGAGAAAGAGGAGGGATTTTCCTGTACATTAGGTACATATGAAAAATTAGAAACAAATGCGCCTCATGGACTGCAAAGGACTAATTGTCATGTAGGAGATAAAACGTAGCGGAAACACAGGAGAAATGCCCCCACATGTTAGATACACCTAAAAATGTGGATGAAATGCACCCCACAGCCTTACCGGGAAAAATAGAGTAAATGCCCCTTAGGTAAGATAGAGGGTCCCGGCATCGCTGCAGAACGACTGGAAGCCCAATCGGTGGCGGGGTGGGAGGGATGGGGGGGAGAATGCAAAAGTAACAACAAGTTAGGTTGGCAGTCAAAGTGTGATTAAGTACATCCCAAGTCTCAAAGAGTAAAAAGGATTGTCAGAAAGGCACTTACTTGAAAAGCGCAGCATATTATCCCTCGACCGACCCTCCTCTGTCTTCCTGAAGATAAATGCTACGCCGAGCAACCCTCATTATGTAGGGAGCTGACACGAAGGTAGGTATGGAAAGTCATCAGTGCCAAAGTCATGTTGGGCACTTTAATTGGTAGCTATCATGGTAGATTGTTACTGAAGGATAGCTCCTCTGTTTTTACTCAGTCAAGGTACCTGTACCCAATAAAACTTGCCCTGTGGATACCTTAGACTATTTTAAAACACATTCCTATCACCATCCTTTTTTTCACACGCAACCCCCTTTGATGCATTCAGCAAATGGTAACAGATCTAAAGATCTCTGATAAAGAGCCCGCACGTCAGGCATTGCAGCACTGGCTTGCTGAGGAGTGCCCAATGATGAAGCATGACACCCTACTAGGTATGTGAGGGCATTAAGATCTGACATTGTGAATCCACTGAGATCCTGATGGTCGGCTTAATTATTCCACCTGTCTGTGGACTTTTCCACTCATGAGGTACTAATCCCCATATCTGTGAGGAAGACAGCATCTGTGTAGAGGCTGATGTTAAGGTCCAAGAGCTTGGTGTTGTTTTTACCTAGTGAGTGGGTGTTGAGTAGCATGCATGTGAACTGGTGTTGTTGCACTGGAGTGGGTTGTAGCATGGTGTGAGAGGGGATGGGAGGTTTGCTGGTGAGCGTATTTTGGCATGAGAAGTGGCAGTGTGTGCAGGGGAAAGGTATCATTGGAAAAATAAAAAACTATAGCCATGATACATCATTAAATAAGAGCTGTGAGGATCGTATTCAGGTCCTTCGATAACACAGCATTGAAAAAGCTAGGTTTGCTGAGACTTTTAGACTACATAAAGCCCAGCTGTACAGAAATCCTTTTGATTGCCTATTATGTATGTGTTTGTATATTTTGTTACATGTATGTGCGAAAGACGGTCACCTGATGAAGGCAGATTGCCGAAACGCGCGTAGTCAAAAACCACTGCTTTGCCTACTTTAAAAGAATATTGACCGGTGTAGTGTGATTTGTTTAGGTCTATGTGTTGTGTATATATATGTGTCTTTCTATATGTGATTTCTGAACAAAAAACAATTTGGGATAATGAGCTAAAAACAAAAAAAGAAAAAATGTCTATAAAAGAAATCTGAAACAAAATATCAATATGAAATAACAAGCATTGGAAATGCAATAGGTCTCGCATTAGGAAAGTTTGAGCTATTGGTATTGTAAATGACACTTTTTTTATTTATGTGTTGGTTTTGAAAGAAGCAAAATTGATAGCTTTGTCAGTTACAATGTCAATAGTTTTAACTTTTGCAAATGTGACACCTATAGCATTTGTAATGCAATGTGTGTTGTATTTACGTGACTTAGATGTATTGATATTACAAATAACAATGGCTTTTAATTTTGTAAATAATTAATACTTAAATAAAAGTTATTGTAATTTATAATGGCAATAGCTTAAACGTTTGTAAATAACTTTTGTGAAGATTATGTTCAGTGCATTTTATTGTGACGAAAATCCAAGAACATTGCATTTGCACCTAAACACACACATAGCCACACGCATATAGATGTGGTGGTGGTGGATCTGGGGGATATGGTGGTGGTGGATGTGGTGGTGGTGGTGATGGTGGATGTGGGGGTGGATGTGGGGGTGGATGTGGTGGTGGATGTGGTGGTGGTGGAGGTGGTGGATGTGGTGGTGATGTGGTGGATGTGGTGGTGGTGGATGTGGTGATGTGGTGGTGGTTGTGGATTTGGTGAAAGTGGTGGTGGATGTGGTGGTTGTGGATGTGGTGAAAGTGGTGGTGGATGTGGTGGTGGAAGTGATGGTGGTGGGTATGGTGGATGTGGTGGTGGTGGATGCGGTGGTGGATGAGGTGGTGGATGTGGTGGTGGATGTGGTGGTGGATGTGGTGGTGGTGGATGCGGTGGAAGTGGTGGATGTGGTGGTGGTGGATGCGGTGGAAGTGGTGGATGCAGTGGAAGTGATGGATGTGTATGCGGTGGTGGAGGATGCGGTAGATGTGGTGGATGTGGTGGTGGTGGATGCAGTGGTGGTGGAAGTGGTGGTGGATGTGGTGGTGGTGGATGCGGTGGTGGTGGAAGTGGTGGTGGATGCGGTGGTGGTGGAAGTGGTGGTGGATGTGGTGGTGGTGGATGTGGCGGTGGTGGATGTGGTGGTGGTGGATGTGGTGGTGGATGTGGTGGTGGATGTGGCGGTGGATGCCATGGTGGATGTGGAGGTGATGGTGGATGTGGTGGTGGAGGTGGTGGATGTGGTGGTGATGTGGTGGATGTGGTGATGTGGGGGTGGTTGTGGATGTGGTGAAAGTGGTGGTGGATGTGGTGGTGGTGGTGGATGTGGTGAAAGTGGTGGTGGATGTGGTGGTGGAAGTGATGGTGGTGGGTATGGTGGATGTGGTGGTAGTGGATGCGGTGGTGGATGTGGTGGTGGATGTGGTGGTGGTGGATGCGGTGGAAGTGGTGGATGTGGTGGTGGTGGATGCGGTGGAAGTGGTGGATGCAGTGGAAGTGGTGGATGTGGATGCGGTGGTGGATGTGGTGGTGGATGCGGTGGATGTGGTGGATGTGGTGGTGGTGGATGCGGTGGTGGTGGAAGTGGTGGTGGATGTGGTGGTGGTGGATGCGGTGGTGGTGGAAGTGGTGGTGGATGTGGTGGTGGTGGTGGATGTGGCGGTGGTGGATGTGGTGGTGGTGGATGTGGTGGTGGATGTGGCGGTGGATGTCATGGTGGATGTGGAGGTGATGGTGGATGTGGAGGTGGATGTGGTGGTGGATGTGATGGTGGACGTGGTGTGATGGTGGATGTGATGGTGGATGTGGTGGTGATGGTGGATGTGGTGGTGGATGTGGTGGTGGATGCGGTGGATGTGCTGGTGGTGGATGCGGTGGATGTGGTGGATGCGTTGGTGGTGGTGGATGCGGAGTTGGCGGTGGATGAGGTGGATGGGGCAGTGGTGGTATTGGATGTGGTGGTGGATGTAGTGGTGGTGGGTGTGGTGGTGGTGGTGGATGCGGTGGTGGTGGATGTGGTGGATGTGGTGGATGTCATGGTGGATGTGGAGGTGATGGTGGATGTGGAGGTGATGGTGGATGTGGTGGTGGTGGTGGATGTGATGGTGGATGTGGTGGTGATGGTGGATGTGGTGGTGGATGCGGTGGTGGTGGATGCGGTGGATGTGGTGGTGGATGCGGTGGTGGTGGTGGATGCGGTGGTGGTGGTGGATGGGGTGGTGGTTGTGGTGGATGTGGTGGTGGATGTAGTGGTGGTGGTGGTGGTGGATGCGGTGGTGGTGGAGGTGGTGGATGTGGTGGTGATGTGGTGGATGTGGTGATGGTGGATGTGGTGATGTGGTGGTGGATGTGGAGGTGGATGTCATGGTGGATGTGGAGGTGATGGTGGATGTGGTGGTGGATGGGGTCGTGGTTGTGATGGATGTGGTGGTGGATGTAGTGGTGGTGGGAGTGGTGGTGGTGTTGGATGCGGTGGTGGTGATGGATGCGGTGGTTTTGGATGTGGTGGTGGTGGATGTGGCGGTGGATGTCATGGTGGATGTGGAGGTGATGGTGGATGTGGTGGTGGATGCGGTGGTGGTGGATGTGGTGATGGATGCAGTGGTGGTGGTGGATGCGGTGGTGGCAGGGGTGGTGGATGGGGTGGTGGTGGATGGGGTGGTGGATGTAGTGGTGGTGGTGGTGGATGTGGTGGTGGTGGTGGTGGTGGATGTGGTGGTGGTGGATGCGGTGGTGGTGGAAGTGGTGGTGGTGGATGCGGTGGTGGTGGAAGTGGTGGTGGATGTGGCGGTGGTGGATGTGATGGTGGCGGATGTGGCGGTGGATGTCATGGTGGATGTGGAGGTGATGGTGGATGTGGTGGTGGATGTGGTGGTGATGGTGGATGTGGTGGTGATGGTGGATGTGGTGGCGATGGTGGATGTGGTGGTGGATGCGGTGGATGTGGTGGTGGATGTGGTGGATGCGGTGGCTGTGGTGGATTCGGTGGTGGATGCGGGGGTGGTGGTAGTGGTGGATGGGGTGGTGGTTGTAGTGGATGTGGTGGTGGATGTAGTGGTGGTGGGTGTGGTGGTGGTGGTGGATGCAGTGGTGGTGGATGTGGTGGATGTCATGGTGGATGTGGAGGTGATGGTGGATGTGGTGGTGGTGGATGTGGTGGTGGATGTGGTGGTGGTGGATGTGGTGGTGATGGTGGATGTGGTGGTGGATGCGGTGGTGGTGGATGCGGTGGATGTGGTGATGGTGGATGCGGTGGTGGTGGTGGATGGGGTGGTGGTTGTGGTGGATGGGGTGGTGGATGTAGTGGTGGTGGGTGTGGTGGTGGTGGTGGATGCGCTGGTGGTGGATGCAGATGTGGTGGATGTGGTGGTGGTGGATGTCATGGTGGATGTGGAGGTGATGGTGGATGTGGTGGTGGTGGTGGTGGTTGTGGAGGTGTTGGTGGATGTGGTGGTGGTGGTGGATGTGATGGTGGATGTGGTGGTGATGGTGGATGTGGTGGTGGATGCGGTGGTGGTGGATGCGGTGGATGTGGTGGTGGATGCGGTGGTGGTGGTGGATGCGGTGGTGGATGGGGTGGTGGATTTTGTGGTGGATGTAGTGGTGGATGGGGTGGTGGTTGTGGTGGTGGATGTAGTAGTGGTGAGGGTAGTGGTGGTGGGGGTGGTGGTGGTGGTGGATGCGGTGGTTGTGGTGGATGTGGTGGTGGTGGAAGTGGTGGTGGATGTGGTGGTGGTGGTGGATGTGGCGGTGGTGAATGTGATGGTGGTGGATGTGCCGGTGGATGTCATGGGGGATGTGGAGGTGATGGTGGATGTGGTGGTGGTGGTGGATGGGGTGGTGGTTGTGGTGGATGTGGTGGTGGATGTAGTGGTGGTGGGTGTGGTGGTGGTGGATGCGGTGGTGGTGGTGGATGCGGTGGTGTTGGATGTGGTGGTGGTGGATGTGGCGGTGGATGTCATGGGGGATGTGGAGGTGATGGTGGATGTGGTGGTGGTGGATGTGGTGGTGATGGTGGATGTGGTGGTGGATGTGGTGGTGGATGCAGTGGTGGTGGATGCGGTGGATGTGGTGATGGTGGATGCGGTGGTGGTGGTGGATGGGGTGGTGGTTGTGGAGGATGGGGTGGTGGATGTAGTGGTGGTGGGTGTGGTGGTGGATGCGGTGGTGGTGGATGCAGATGTGGTGGATGTGGTGGTGGTGGATGTCATGGTGGATGTGGAGGTGATGGTGGATGTGGTGGTGGTGGTGGTGGTTGTGAAGGTGATGGTGGATGTGGTGGTGGTGGTGGATGTGATGGTGGATGTGGTGGTGATGGTGGATGTGGTGGTGGATGCGGTGGTGGTGGATGCGGTGGATGTGGTGGTGGATGCGGTGGTGGTGGTGGATGCGGTGGTGGATGGGGTGGTGGATGTGGTGGTGGATGTAGTGGTGGATGGGATGGTGGTTGTGGTGGTGGATGTAGTGGTGGTGAGGGTAGTGGTGGTGGGGGTGGTGGTGGTGGTGGATGCGGTGGTTGTGGTGGATGCGGTGGTGGTGGAAGTGGTGGTGGATGTGGTGGTGGTGGTGGATGTGGCGGTGGTGGATGTGATGGTGGTGGATGTGGCGGTGGATGTCATGGAGGATGTGGAGGTGATGGTGGATGTGGTGGTGGTGGATGGGGTGGTGGTTGTGGTGGATTTGGTGGTGGATGTAGTGGTGGTGGGTGTGGTGGTGGTGGATGCGGTGGTGGTGGTGGATGCGGTGGTGTTGGATGTGGTGGTGGTGGATGTGGCGGTGGATGTCATGGGGGATGTGGAGGTGATGGTGGATGTGGTGGTGGTGGTGGTGGATATGGTGGTGATGGTGGATGTGGTGGTCGATGCAGTGGTGGTGGATGCGGTGGATGTGGTGATGGTGGATGCGGTGGTGGTGGTGGATGCGGTGGTGGTGGTGGATGCGGTGGTGGTGGATGGGGTGGTGGTGGTTGTGGTGGATGTGGTGGTGGATGTAGTGGTGGTGGTGGTGGATGTGGTGGTGGTGGATGCGGTGGTGGTGGAAGTGGTGGTGGTGGATGCGGTGGTGGTGGAAGTGGTGGTGGATGTGGTGGTGGATGTGGCGGTGGTGGATGTGATGGTGGTGGATGTGGCGGTGGATGTCATGGTGGATGTGGAGGTGATGGTGGATGTGGTGGTGGTGGTGGTGGATGTGATGGTGATGGTGGATGTGGTGGTGTATGCGGTCGATGTGGTGGTGTATGTGGTGGATGTGGTGATGGATGCAGTGGTGGTGGTAGTGGTGGATGGGGTGGTGGTGGTAGTGGATGTGGTGGTGGATGTAGTGGTGGTGGGTGTGGTGGTGGTGGTGGTGGTGGATGCGGTGGTGGTGGATGCGGTGGTGGATGTGGTGGTGGTGGATGTGATGGTGGATATGGTGGTGATGGTGGATGTGGTGGTGGATGCGGTGGTGGTGGATGCGGTGGATGTGGTGATGGTGGATGCGGTGGTGGATGGGGTGGTTGTGTATATTGTCTAGAAGCCTGGTATCAGCAGAGCTAGGCATTATTGACATAACAGCAGTGGCACACAGGTGGGTAACATGCACGTGACCTGGTGACCCTGGAGGCGTGAGTGGTGGGACATTGTTACACTCCTACAGTGTGCGTCTGTGTGGTGTGTCCTGGTGCGTGTCTGTCCGTTTTCACATGCATTTATTCTGGGAAGGTCTGTGTGTCTGTCAGTCTTTGTTAGAAAATGGTTGAAGGGACATCTGTTGTAGAAGTGTTTGTGTGTTTGCGACTGTTTCCGTGTGAATGCGTGCCTGCGGGTGTTTATCATCTGTGGGAGTCTCTTTGCAAAACGACATGTATGTTCGTGTGTATGTGTGCTCGCACGTGCCTGCGTTAATGTGAATGTGCGTGCTATTGTGTGTAGTGTGTGTGTCTATATGCGTGCGAGTGTGTTTCTCTGTATGTGTCTGTGCGCGCGCGTTGCACCATTGTGTGCGTGTCCGTGGGCGTGTGTAATGATGTGATATGCAAAACTGGCATTTAGTGCTATAGTTTAGTATGACATGCATTATTGTGTCGATTTTTAGGTAGGAAGAGGTCTTTTACACAAACGATAGTGCAAAACTCACAGTCTGCAGACGTCGGTCTCCCAACAATAGCCCCTTTGCTTTAAAAGAAGACTATGACAGACGTGGGGCTCCCGGACACTTGAGGGCATTGCTGTGGGGAGGGGGGGGGAGAAATGCGACACGGCGGGCAGGGGAGGGGGCGGAGCGGGGAGAGGGTGTGAAAGCAGCAGAGGCCTTTGAAGTGAAGCTAAGCTTCACTTCAAAGGTGTGGGAGGAGTGCAGCTGAGGGAACAGATGGCGATTTGGTGATGTGCACGCGCATTTTAGGTCAATGCGCTTGCGCATTGACCTAAAAGCCACGGGCACAGCACCAAATCGCCCAGTTAGGTAAAGTCTGTTTAAGACGCTATATATCGAGCTCCCTCTCAATGCCCATTATGACAATAATGATAGGAGCAAATTTGGAAATTCAGGGAATAATGAGACGTCCATAGACAATAACAAACATATACAAATAACCTCTCCCAATTAATGTCAAGAGTGACTGCATACAAGTCATGGATAGAATACATTAAATAGTACTTGTAGCCTTTGCAAAGGCAAGAAGGATGGTAGCAACAGTTCTAAACGGCCTTGTTTTATGGCGATCACAATCAAATGTCATGAGACACCAATTTTTTTGACATAGACATGAATTGTCTAATTTTAGGATTGTAGAACTAGCGTATGAATGTGTTACATTACATTAGGTGGAGGGAAAAACAACATAGAAAAATTGGCAAAATAGATGGAAATGAAAGCATGTTACCAAAAATGTACGATGACGAAAAATGCAGCATACATTGTTTTGTTTTTAAAAAACAAATCGGTATAAGACAAAATGTGTTCTTAAATGTTTTGCTTTACTGGTGTATTTCCGGAGCAAAGATAAACGTATGGAAGGCTGCAACCAGGCGTGCACCCACTTTAATAACGGCTGTCAGATATCAATCAGTGAGTGATAAGTCATGAAATACGCATTTATTTTAGAAAAAAACAGGTTGTGATGCCGGTGTCTCGTGCAATTACTAGGCTGTCTCTCTCTTTATATATATATATATATATATATATATATATATATATATATATATATATATATATATATTCTCACTTTGCATTTCTGGTGCAAGCATTTTCAAATTAAAAATAGTTAGGAAATGGCAATACCCAGTCTGAACACTGCACAGCCGGCATGCAGTGCAACGCGATGCAGTATTCTGCTTTGTCTTTAGGGGTGGCTCCGGGAGATGCATTAGTGTATGTGTGCGTTTTGTCTTTAGGAACCGTGCCTGTAAGCCTGCGAGGAGAATGTTTCTACATATGTGTTTTTTTAAGCCCATTTAGAATGCGTGCATGTGTGTCTGCTACGTTAGCCACGGAGTGAGGCCTGTCTCTGTCGCTGGCTGTGTGCACTACGAGGGTGAACGCTCTCCAGGCCATTGGTGTGCCTGGCTCGAGGGCGCTTCAGCAACAAACCCCAGTTGTTTGCAAATGTTAAAATACAATTGCTCGACGTAAACGGACGTGCTAGTGATGCTGCCAGACGAAACAAACAGTTGTGTTGAATAATTTAAATAGGCAATAAAGTACAAATATGAACAGTCAAGGGAGGGGACGTGGGTGGTGTGAGGTGCATTTAAAGCAGAACCCCCCTCCACGCGAATGGCCTTTGCTTTAAAAGAAGACTATGACAGAAGCGGGGCTCCCGGACACTTGAGGGCATTGCTGTGGGAGGGGGGAGGAGAAATGCGACACGGCGGGCAGGGGAGGGGGCGGAGCGGGGAGAGGGTGTGAAAGCAGCAGGGGCCTTTGAAGTGAAGCTAAGCTTCACTTCAAAGGTGTGGGAGGAGTGCGGCTGAGGGAACAGACGGCGATTTGGTGTTGTGCACGCGCATTTTAGGTCAATGCGCTTGCGCATTGACCTAAAAGCCACGGGCACAGCACCAAATCGCCCAGTTAGGTAAAGTCTGTTTAAGACGCTATATATCGAGCTCCCTCTCAATGCCCATGGGCATTGAGATAGGTCGCTCGACCTAAAAATGTTTTTTATATACAACTAAACTCTGATTGCATATATGTAATTCATAGTCGTAACTTTGGTTTACTTTCAAAGGAGAGATTTTGCAGTTATTAATTGAGTGTTTTGCTATAGTTTTTTATTTTTGCAATGATACTATTTCCCTACGTATAGCAAACTATGTATTTGTAGGGGTCCCCTGTTTTCCAAATAATGTGCAGGGGAAAGGGCCTTTTGAGGTGAGAAGGTTGGCACAGCAGAAGTGCCGCTGCCCGCGTCCCACGCAGAGGGACATTGGCAGGGCAGCTTCTTAGTGGCCACTAGTCAGAGCCCCCCCATTCCCCTGTGGGGCAAGGAAGGCAGGTGGGGCAAGCCTCACCGGCACCTCCCCTGAGGGTGTTGAGAGGTCAAGTTTTTTTTCGTGAAAACGCTCCAAAAGGCGTGCGCACGATGGCTCGGTCGACTAAGGCATTTTCAGACGCTGTAGACTGAAGGGTGAAATGTTCGAATCCCGCGGGCCCACTGAGCATTTACCCTTCCGCAGTCGATGCACGTGTGCCCTATAATTGTATAACAATTATATCCTAGGTACGGTTCCCTGAATGTAAAAATTGATACTTGTAAATTGATACTTGTATAGCGCACTACTCACCCGCAAGGGTCTCAAGGCGCTTGTACGAATACCGCTGTAAATGTAAATGTATTGGCATTTATATAGCGCACTACTTACCCGTAGGGTCCCAAGGCGCTTCGACCGCTGCGAAACCCTTCCTGGCTTCCCTGAGAGATGGTCCCTTAATAGGTGTCTCCAGGGTGAGACCAGGCATCCCCGGCGGTCTGGTGGGGCCGTTAGTGAAGATGAGGCAAGCTAATGCCCAGAGTTGCCGAGTGTGATCGCTAATCAGAGTGGGCACCGAGGCGAGAGAATTATCGAGTCTGCTGACCCTGGGGAACCCGTCCTGGCTTTCCCTGTGAGGCGTCCACTCCTGGGCACCCCCAGGGTGAAGGCCAGGCATCCTTAGCGTTGTGGGGGCCGTTGTGGAGATTAAACAAGTTATTGCCCAGATTTGCAGAGTGGGACTCTATGACTAGAATAGGCACCAAGGCGAGAATTATCAGGTCCGTGGAATTTTTTGAGCCCAAGACCCGCCGAGGCGGGGAATTGAACCCTGGTCCCGGGCTAGACCTCTGCATCAGGGTCTGCCGCTCTAACCATTGAGCCACACTTCTCCACATGTTTAATTATGCTCATACGCTGGGGGACCAGCATAATAACTGAGGCCCAAGCACAGTGGCTTGCTGCCATGCTGCGGGCTGAGGGTGACCGGGATCGCCCAGACAAGAAGATAGGCGCGCCCGGGTGTAGGGGGGGGGGGTTTAAAACTGATGTGTACCCTTCGCGCCCCACCATTTCAGTGGCATGATGGGGGCCGTGAGCGTACCTGGGTCCTGCATGATCGGTTTGTGTACGTTCAGAAGGCATTTCCCCCCCTCCCCCAGCATGTGCGCTCCCGGCTGGGGCTGCGAGGCTCAGATGATGTGCGGGCTGGTCAGAGGCCTGGCGGACCAAGGTGGCATATCGGCCAGAGCCACCGCCGAGCGGGGAGCTGGGGTAGTAGGTTCGAGCACGGCCCTGGCACAATAACCAATTTTCTTATAATGCATTTATTCCCCATATATATTTAGTGCTCATGGGCGCCCCAGTATCTACAGGTCTTGCAGCTCTATACAAAGGGGGGAAGGGTGTCGGGTGGTGCCTTTATCGGGCATGGCCTCCTCCCGTATACTCCACCCCCCTCCCGACCTCGTCGTACCGATCGGCATTACTGATGCCGATGTGTAGGCCGCTTGTTTACAGAATGGAGGTGGACAGAGGCGTGGGGAGCAATCCGCTGGCCACGTGGCCAGGGGGTGCCTATTCCCGCTTCGTGCTGGTTCCTCACGGCTCCGCACAATTTCAGCTGTGGGATCGTGTCCTCAGGGTGGCGTTAGAATGCCGCCTACCCCACCGGGCCCGGGGTTTGATTTGTGGCCCGTTGGCCGTCCTGAGTGGTCCGGCGGGCTCCGTGCCCCCCCCCCCACACCATGGGTGAGGCCGTACATGCTGACGCGGTCCGGTGCGGGGGGGGGGGCCATGGTTTCTGAAATCGCCGCGCACTCCCTGCCCTGCTGCCGCCGATTTGTTTCCGTTGCTGCATCCCTCGTTCCGGATGGGGATTCTATTCTCCACGAGCCGCGCGGCTGAGGATCACTGGCCCCAGCCCTGGCAGCGCGCGGGGAACCTCCACATAGGCTCAGCCTTGCCTGCCGGACGGCTAGCAATGAGCAGCTGCCCGGGAATTGGTCAGAAGTGCATCTGCGGCAGCATAAACGTTTGGATAAGGGCAACGAGAGGTGGGCTCTTTCGTAATTGGTATTTCAAGCGGGGTTGGCACCCGCTAGTAGGAGAATGTTATGCTTTGGCTAAGCCTAAACACACTTTGCATTGACTGCTAGGCCAGTAACTGTTTATAATAGGTAAGGGAGTGATGGAATGAATGACCTCAGTAAACGCGCTTAACAGTTGACTTATGCACAAAGCGTTTTGTGATACACAGATGTACATATGGTGCCTTGCCCCTTCGTGTGTCCATTCACGGAAGCTTGGCAGGCATTACGCGTAAGTCCATATGCAGCAGTCAATGGAATGTTGAGATATCTCAGTGGCAGCGGTAATTATTTTAAATACAGGCGGAAAGATTAAAGAAATGAATCCCATAAAACCAGGAGCCCTAATTAGAAGTATGGGTGCTTATCTGTCAGTAAAAGAGTAGCGCTGGTTAACAATAAACATCGGTTAAGTTAGCACCCATGAACCCTCCTGCGCTCCGCTACGAGGGGAGGTTGGGTCCAGAGGGGGTGCGGAGTGACACGTTGTTAATTTTCCCCTTTTCATTTCAGGTCTGCCACTACACGGAGGGCTAAAACGATCGGTCGGTTCGACAGTCAGCAATCGGAATAAGAAGCCAGGTATAAAAGGGCAAGGTGACGTAATGGCGTGGGTTGTGTTGAGCTTGATGAGGTACCCGGTGCGAGAATTGGCTGGCCCAATGGGCCCACGAACAGGGTTGCGCACGCATTCATTAATCTTTTCGTCCGTAGGGACCTGCAAGGGCAGAAGCCAACTCCAAGATGGACGGATTTGGGACCGCCTTTCCGCTGTTCACTCAAGGGTCTTGTGTGGACGACTCGCAATTGCAGGAAGGCCTTTGGGCCGAATTCATGTCCATGGCTAAGGCGAAGGGGACCGAGTGGGCGCGAGGATTTATCGAGGCACGCAGGCAGGAGGACTCTGGCATCATAGTCGACACCGCACCAGAAGACGTTGCGGGACCATCAACACAAGAACTGGGGAGGTCTAAGCGTAACCGCAAACAGACCTGTAAGGATTTTCCGTCCGAGGCACCACCAGCCAAGTCAAGATCAACCCGAAAAGACGTTTCGCCCAGGGCTCCGCCGGCAAAAGCAAAATCACCCCGCGCCATGCAGGCCGAGTTTGGCAAATTAGCACTGACTGGAGCAATGCTTGGCGCGGCCGTAAGCGATGAGCCGGGGTTTCAGCACACCTGAATGAATCGGCGTGCTGTTTCAGGAGTAGATCACGGCGTGCTCCAGTCAGTGCTAATTTGCCAAACTCGGACCATTTTGTCTCGGGGAACCAGAATCCTTCATAGGCTACCCCCTATCTTCAAACTAATCCTGAACGGAGTTTAACCAAGCACGCCCTAATCCAGACAACCCAGTCCTGATGACGATCCAAACTCACATGGATCGAAACGCCGTCGACCTAACAGCGTATTACCAGGCGTACTCCTCTTCTGTGGCTCAACAACCAATTTTAAAAAAATGTTGTGTATTGTGATATCACGTTGTCACTTACCTTAGAGCCACTCACTGTAAATTACTTGCACCTCGTCACAGTGCGCCGTCCTTGCTGTTCACTTTTCACTTGCGCCGCCACCTCCATCACAATCATTTTCATGCACCAAGTGTTCTATGGTTGTCTTCAATTTATTGATGCAGTGCTGCTTCTAACTGTATACTCTGCGACCATAACTTATTTTGCAATATAAAAATGACTAACTATTTTTTCCAAATTAATGTGGTTTCTCCTTCTTTCCTTGTGAGTAATGCTGTATGCATGCATAATTAATTGCCTACATATCTTTACCGATCAGGACATTGTTTCTTAATGCACCTGACTTACCCAGTCCTGAACTGGTCAATGGGTTACACTCCTGTAAATTTTACAAGGCCGTAGTAACCACAACGCCTGCCGCAACCACACCAACAGGCTTGCCCGTTCAAACCAGTGGCACAGGGTTGCCCAGCGCAGTAAGCACGAGTGTGACAACCCTAGTAGGCCAGCCCGGACCGATTGGGGCTTCCCCTGATCAAGAGGAAACAGTTAAGGTGGTCACAGCTGTGGTACCTCGTCCGTTAGTCACTCAAGCACCACTGGCCTCAGAACGCCGTTCATTAGCATGGCAGGTACCCCTGGCAGCAAAAGAAGGCATATGGAAGCGAGAATACATTGATATATTGACATTACTAATGCATGGTACAGCAGGCGCAGACACTAGAAAGATGGGGGAAAAGATGAGGAGAAAAAGACTAGATACCAGCGTTGGCCCGAAAAATCTTTAGAAAACTGGACCGCAGCATTTAACATCCTAGCTGCAGTGGTAGTACAGAAGTATCCTGACCAAAGCGAGGCCCTCATGGAATACGCAAGCACCATCCAACACGAGGCAAGACAGGGTGGTGGAATGGGTTGGTTTTACTACGACCAAGATTTTCGTAAAAGTATGGCCATATGCCCGGAGCTGGGGTGGGACCAAAAAGAAATCCAACTTTGGATAAAACATATGTGCAGGACAGACAGCGAGAAGAAGGAGACCACATATAAAGCGCAGGGCGAGGTCGAGAGCAAAAAAGGGGAGCAGCTTCCTAGGCGATATTTCAAACAGTCCTTTCGAGGGGGCCGTGTGAGGGGCCAGAGGGCGGGGCCCAAACATTTTAATTCAGGGACATGCAGGCTTTTCAATGGAGGGGTGTGTTCCTGGGGAAGGGCTTGTAAGTTCACACACAGCTGCAGCAAGTGCGGCGCCCAACATGCAGCGTTCACATGCACAACCAGCCAAGGTTTGCCCCCCGCCTCCCAGCCTAACAGACCAGAGGGTTCACGCCAGTGAGTGCAGCAACCCCTGCCGGACCCCACTGTTGACAGACAGCAGTCCCCCTCTTACAAGAGATAGTTGTGATCTGCCAGCTGCGAATAGCAAGGGCTCTTCCCCCATCATCCTGCACGACATCCTTCCTTTAATCAGGTCATATCCCCTTGACAAGGACAGGGTGCTATTAGCGGAAGGTTTCATAGATGGGTTCAGAATACCATACAAGGGTCCCTTGGGTTGTAGGGATGCCCTGAACCTGAAATCAGCTAGGGAACTTCCTGGGGTGGTCAGCGAGAAGATCAGCAAGGGGTTGGCCTTAGGGAGGGTGGCTGGCCCATTCCCAGCCCCCCTCTTGAACACTTTTTGGTTTCCCCACTGGGAGTCGTGCCTAAAAAGCAGCCAGGAGTGCATTGATTGATCCACCACCTGTCCTATCCCGAGGGTAATTCCGTGAACCATTGGCTGGAGGAAGAGGCATGTTCGGTGTCTTATTGTTCACTAGACATGGCTGTAGATATGATCAGGAGGGCGGGAAAGGGGGCTTGGCTTGCCAAAGCGGACATTGAATCTGCCTTCCGCCTCCTGCCGGTCCATCTATCCAGCCAACACCTTCTGGGCTTCAGGTGGGGAGGCGAGTTCTACTTTGACCGTTGCATGCCAATGGGTTGTGCTGTCTCTTGTGCTTATTTTGAGGCATTCAGCTCTTTCCTTCAATGGGCTCTTACCCAGGGCATAACGCAGGTGACGCATTACCTGGATGACTTTCTGTTTTTTGACCGGTTGGGGACGCAGGAGTGTGCAGAAGGTTTGCGGGCCTTTGAGACAATGGCGGGACATCTCGGGTGCCCCTTGCACTGGAAAAAAACGAAGGTCCGGCGCAGGTCCTGACTTTTTTGGGCATCGAGCTGGACACCCTCAAGGGTGGATCCAGGCTCCCTGCTGATAAGGTCAGTGATTTGAAGCAGGACATTCAGGCTTTACTGGGCAGGGATAAAGCGACCTTGGGAGTCATCCAGAGCCTTTTGGGCAAACTGAACTTTGCAGCTCGCGTCATACCTGCAGGCAGAGTGTTTTCGCGCAGGTTAGCTAAGGCCACAGCTAGCATAAGGAAGAAACACCACCTGGTCCGGCTGGGTTCCGGGCTAAAAGCAGACCTAGAAATGTGGGTGGAATTTCTGGAGCACTTCAATGGGACGGTCATTTGGAGGGCCCTGTGGGTTGACAGCCAAGAACTTTGTCTTTTTTCTGATGCATCAGGGAGAGAGGGCTTTGGTGTGATATTGGGAGAAGAATGGTGCGCAATGCGTTGGCCCAATGCCTGGTGGAAGAAAGGAATTACTTCTAACATTACGGTCCTAGAACTCTTTCCCATTGTAGCTGCATTACACTTATGGCCGGAGAGGCTGTGCAACAGGAAGGTGTTGTTCTGGTCAGACAACATGGCCATAGTTCAGGCAATAAACGGGCTATCTGCCACATGCCCCCTGGTGTTGAGCTTACTCAGAGAATTGGTGAGAAGGGGTCTGCACAAGAACACTGAGTTTAGGGCGCGACACATCGAAGGTGTGAAGAATGTGGCAGCTGGCGCTCTCTCTCGCTTTCAGTGGCTCCGTTTCCGGGAGGCCTGGCCGGGGGCGAGGGCGGCGATGACACCATTCCCGGCATCCCTATGGAGACTACTACGGTGGGGGAGCGATTGAAGAGGATGGGTGAGCGAGCACTGGCGCCTACAACTCGAAGGAAATACAGCTCCCAGTTGCACACATTTAGGGAAGTGATGGAGGCATTAAAAGTAAATGCCCTGGGACTCGAAGAACAGGTGGAGTCATTTGTGGTTTGGTCCAAAGAAACAGGCAAGACACATTCTTGGGTGTGTGGGCACCTGGCAGCCCTAAGGCACGACACTAGGCTCAGCGGGGGCCAGGACCCCACCAACTCTTTTAGGGTAAGGGCAGCACTAAGAGGGTGGGTCCGGGAGGAGGTGTCTACCCCTGACACCAGAGCACCAATAGACTTGCCATCTGTACAGCTAATGATAGAAGCTTTACCTATGGTCACTAATTCCCCTTTTGAGGCCAGGCTTTTTACCACTGCTTTCTGCCTAGCTTTTTTCGGGGCTTTCAGGGTAAGCGAGCTCGTGGCCAAATCTAAAACTGACAGGACAAATGCAGCGTTGGGTATGATGGATGTCTGCGTGACAGACGCTTTGGCACTCCGTATTCGAAGGTCAAAGACGGACCAAGCAGGTCGGGGCACAACTATAGTGTTACAGGCTTTGGGGGACCCCAGATATTGCCCGGTCTATTCAGTGAGAGAATACCTGAAGATAAGGCCAGCATTTTCAGGGTATTTTTTTAAAGCATGCAGATGGGGCTCCCTTGACCAGGTTCCAGCTGGATCGCATCATGGGGGCAGCTTTGTCCAAATCCGGCCTAGCAGGTGAAGGGAAAAGATTTTCAAGTCACTCCTTCAGGATTGGAGCGGCCACGGCTGCATTTAAAGCAAGCATGGGGCCACAAGGTGTCACAGGGGTAGGGTGATGGAATTCGAACTGTTTCCAGCGATACATCCGCCTCTAAAGGGTCCGGCTGAAGTGTAAATAGGTGTTTGGAGCAGGATGACATTTGTTACCTAATTATTTTGTTGACTTATTGTGTGCAGTGTTCAAACAAGACAAGAATGATCTGTTGTCAATTATGGTGTGCAGTGTTAAGGATTAAAACCACTTGTGATAAATTGGCGTCCTCCACCTTTTTTCAGCAGGCTGTCAAGTGTGGTTGATGGGACATTCATACGTTGCCAGGTTGGAACAGTGGGCAGCACACAAGAATTGGACCCAGGGTTTCGCACAGACACAGTTTGTATGGCTGGGCTTGCCGGGGATGAAATGGAGCAGCCTGAGGACTAGTCTAGAACAGCGCATCACATTAAAAGGATCCCTACCGAACATTTTGATAATCCACTTGGGGGGTAATGACTTGGTCACCAAGGGGAGTAGGGCACTGATACAGGCCATGCAAACAGACATTGTGGCTATTAACAACAGGCTTGGATCACGCGAACTATGCTGGTCTGAGATCGTCCCTCGGAGGGAGTGGAGGGGGGCGAGATCCCCTATAGTAGTAGATCATTCACGTAGATGGGTCAACACGTCTATGCAGAAGTTCATGGAACGGAGAGGATTGGGATTCATCAGGCATGCTCTGATACAGGAAAAGATTGAAGGTTATTATGAGAGGGATGGGGTGCACTTGTCCGAGGTGGGGATGGATATGTTCCTCTTAGACATGCAGGATGCACTTTCAGCTGCAGGATGTCAGTGAACCACTCTGAGTAGGGGGGGCTCTGTCATCGACGATAGCCTCCTCCAGAGCTGTGGCGGAGTTACAGTGCGATCTGGAGGCAGACGGGTACAGTAAGGGTACCTCTGCGGCAGACGGGGACAGTAAGGGTACCTCTGCCTGGCACAGTAAGGGTGCCTGAGCCAAAGACCTGGAGCCGCAGGAGGTTCCGGGAAACCACGACGGCGCCCTGTTAGTCCTTCGGGCGGTTGGGGGGCCTGATCCAACCGGGGGTGTGCCATACCGCTCTGCCCTGAAAGGGGCGGGAGTAGTAAGATAAGGATCGATAAGGTGCTGCACTGTCCGGGCTTCGACCTACCGTGCTGGCTGGCTCTTTAGGCAGGCGGGGCAGCGAGGGGCTGCCTGCCCTGGATCGCCCGTAAGATAACCCACTAACGTCATATTCTTGTTGTATAAAGAATAAACCTGCAGCACTTCTTTACCCATAAACCATGTGTCTAGTGTAATCATTATGAGCAGAATGTACGTAATGTTGGGGGGGAGCGGATGACGGTGTGGGCACTATGTTTGGTGGAAGTGGGGTTGAAGGAGAGGAGGTCTGCTACAGAGTAGCTGCGGGTGTTGAGAGGGCCTGGATTTCTGGTGCTGGGCATGGTCAACGGCGCGGATGGGGGCAGACTGACATGCCTTAGGCGCGGTCGTGCTGCGGGTTCCATTAAGTAGGCCCTAGAAAGTGGGAGGGGTGCAGTAGGCAGAGCGCAGAAAAGCGAAAGTGGCGGCAGTGGTTCTGGGCAGAAGCGAGCAGAGAAAAACGGCACAGGAAAAAGGCACAAAATTAGCAGGGCGACAAAAACAAGCGCTGGAAAAGGGTACAGAAACGAGCAGGGAGACAATATCAAGCACTGAGAACTGGTACAGAAACAAGCAGGGAGACAAAAACAAGTACTGGGAAAAGGCACAGAAATAAACAGGGAGACACAAACAACCACTGGAAAAAGGCACAGAAACGAGCAGGGAGACAAAAGCAAGCCCTGAAAAAAAGCACAAATGAGCAGAGAGACGCAGAACTTATCAGGATGATGAGGAGAGGAAAGAGCTGAGGCCTGGGCACCTGCTCAATAGTGTCGTTCTGTGGCATCCATTAAGTAGGTCCTGGGAGGTAGGAGGGGGTGGGTGCACAAGAGAGGGGTTGTAGCAGGAGTGGTAAAAGAAGGGAGCGGCCCTGGGCAGAAGTGAGTGGAAAGAAAGCGGCACAAACAAGCATTGGAAAAAGGCACAAAAATGAGCAGGGGTACAAAAACGAGCACAGAGAAAAGGAACAAACACGAACAGGGAGACAATAACAAGCACTGAAAAAGGGCAGAGTACAAGGGACAATGGTGACAGCCCAGAGAGGAGAAAGGCGAATAGCGAGGAATGCGTCTTGGTACAAAAAGCTGGTGCTACCTCCCCAGAGTAGTCAAGAGGAGCGGGAAACAGAACAATCAGAGGAAGGAAAAACTGAAGACACTGAGGGAGATAGCCTCCTCGGAGGATCTCCGGAGAGCGACCTGGAGAAGGCAGGAGAAGCAGCTTCCCAAGGAGAAGTCAACACCCAGAGGCCAGAGACAAGGGTGTCCCAATGGAAAGGACCTTACCAATTGCGAGACAATCCTCGCCCCAGCCAAAGGTTGAAAGATTGTTGGTGCTGAAGGTCCAGGATCTTATCCAAAGATGTTTGATGTCATAGACTGTTAACATTCTTGCCACTGTGTTTGTTGCGTTCATTTTTTTATTTTAGTTGGTTGTTGACACTAAGATGAATAAGAAGGGATGTAGTGAGCCACACGGCCCCTACAATACCTTGTATCGCATTCACCCTTCAGTGCCGGGCTCGGTCCAGGAGGTATAAATAAATGGTGACGCCAGATCTCGTGGCTGGTGGCACGAGCTGTGAACAAGAGCAGCCCTCCCTTATTTTATGTGCCCCTAACAAAGTGTAGGCCCTCCTTAAATGCACCCCCCCCCCATGTCTGTAGTATTAAAGCCCCTAACATTGGCAACGAGGCTGAAGGACACTACCGTGCATGCCGTGGTCTCCTACCGTGCTGCGGTACTGTGGCAGTCGGGGACAGACTGCGGCGTTGATCTGTCTCGGTGCGGGCCTGGCCCAGACTGCATTGAGCGCTGGTACGTCATCGGAGTGCGGATCAGAGAGAGGCAGCTGTGTTGCTGAGAGACTGGCATAGCGAGCCCTCGGTGAGTGGGGGCGCGTTGTTGCTGAGAGTGCGCTCTGTGTAGAGTGAGCACAAGGGCACGGCCTGGCCTACGTGAGCAGAGTGTTGTGTCCCCGAGAGTCCGCCCCCGAGGTCCGGAGGGACGGACAAGTTGGTCATGTGACCGCCCTATAATAAAAAGAGGTCGAGCACGTGAGAGGGCGTTCAGAGACGCGCGCCGACCGACCAAGCAACTTTATTCCCAGTGTCTGGCTGAGTTTATTCTAGGACCACGTGCCAGGCCTAGTTAGGGTTAGATGCCCCTTTGATGAGCGGATATCACCCGACACAACAATTGGCGACGAGGGTGGTGATCGATTCCCCGCTAGGGGTGCGTGTGTGTGTCCCCATTGGGGTGAGGCGGCTGCGGGCACCACCACGTGTCCGCGGTGCTCGTGCCTTGCTACCACACACCCCCCCCCGCTCTGCCTGCCTGGAGGAAACACTCTGATCCCTGGCTCTCCTCAGGTGAGCGGCGCTAGCCTGCGTCTCCCTGCGGCGCACAGAAGTCTGATTGGTCGCGCGAGGTGCGTCCGGCGCTCCGGCTGCCGCTGGATCACACCCCGGCTGCCCACGGACATCCTCCCGGCCGTCCAAAGCGATGGCCAACATTCCGCCCATTGAGCCGTTCGTGGTGGAAGGTGCACCGTCCACTCTCGCACCGAAGTGGAAAGAATGGGTGGACAGGCTACTCATATTCTTTGAGGCCACCAAGGTCCACAAGGACCAGAAGCGTGCCATGATCCTCCATCTTGGTGGCAAGGACATTCATTCCATCGCCCGCACCCTCACAGAAGCAACTCCTAAAACCCACCACACGCTCATAAACGCGCTCAATGCGCATTTTGAACCCATGGCCAACCAAGACTATGAACGGTTCATCTTTAGGCAAGCGCGGCAACTGCCAGAAGAATCACTGGACGCCTATCACTCGAGGCTGAAGAAACTGGCACTAACGTGTGGCTTTCAGGATGTCACGGAGGAGATCAGAGGACAGATCATACAGGGCTGCGCTTCTGCCAAACTGCGCGAGAGAATTCTAGAAGAGTCCGGGAAACCCCTCCCAGACATTCTCACGCTGGGCCGCACGAAGGAGCTGTCCAAGGCCAGGGCAGCCCACATGGAAGCAGCTCTGCAGGCCAATATGAAAGTGGAACCGGTGAACAAACTGCAGGTCCGCCCACAGCCCAAATGGGTGAAGAGAACAACAACTCCGCAGGGCGGAGCCTCGGCGCAGTCATGTGGTTACTGTGGAGGCCCGAGACACCCGGCGCCAGAATGTCCAGCACGGGGCAAGATATGCTCCGGGTGCGGAAAAATGAACCATTTTGAAAAGGTGTGTCGGTCCAAAAAGTTCAGCAAGCCCCGCCAGACAGTACACGCGGTGGTGGAGCCTGAAGGCGCGGAAGGAGGGCCCAGCAACAGTGATATGGACGACGACGAGGAGGAAAGGTCCCCACACAAGGTGCACATGATCGGCACAGCCACCCGACGCACAATGACACTACCACAATGTGCAATACAAGTGGCTGATCAGGACATCATGGCGACGGTGGACACGGGCGCATCAATAAACCTGATGAGTGCGTCCCTCTATGGAGACATGGCTACTCCACCCAGCCTCCGCCCCACTCCGATCACCGTTTTTGCCTATGGCCAGGATGTGCCCCTCCGTATTCGAGGAAAGTTCAAAGCAGCAGTCCGGCACGGAGACAAGATCACGCGTGCCAACATTTTTGTGTCGGAGGAAGGCCAAGGCATGCTCCTGAGTTGCCGGACGGCAGAAGACCTGGGAGTGGTCTCTTTTGCATTTGGGGTGCACGAGGAGTCAGTGCAGCAACTGATCGTAGACTTTTCGGACCTGTTTGAAGGGATTGGCCGATTCAAGGGTCGGGAAATACACCTGCACGTGGACCCCACTGTCCAACCGGTGGCCCTGCGACACCGGCGGGTCGCGTTTCATCTGAGGCCCCTGGTTGAAGAAGAGCTACAGAAGTTGGAAGCAGCAGGCATCATTGAGAAAGTGTCCGGACCCACCCCCTGGGTATCGCCCATCGTGGTCACTCGGAAACCCAAGCAGCCGGGAGCGGTCCGGATATGTGTGGACATGCGCCTTCCCAATGCGGCCATCAAAAGGGAAAGACACATCACCCCCACGATCGATGACCTGATCGGAGAGATGGCTGGGGCCCGGTGGTTTTCCAAGTTGGACCTCAGAGCGGGGTACCATCAGCTCGTGCTGGATAGAGAGTCTCGGAATATCACGACGTTCTCCACTCACGTCGGACTGCGCAGGTACACCAGACTGAGTTTCGGGATCTCCAGTGCTGCCGAGGTATTCCAGAATGTCATCCAAGAGCTCATTGCTGGCATACCGGGGGTGATCAATGTGAGTGACGATATCATGGTGCACGCAAGGACAATTCCTGAGCACAACCAACGCTTGGCACAGGTGTTCCGCAGGCTCCGCAGTGCTGGACTTACTCTGCACCGAGACAAATGCGAGTTCCTTCAGACCAAGCTGGGGTTCTTCGGCTATGTATTCTCGGCCGATGGCGTTACTCCTGATCCGGACAAGGTCAAAGACGTCAAAGATGCACCTCCGCCCACGACTGTCACGGAAGTCCGAAGCTTCCTCGGAATGGTGAACTACTGTGGTCGCTTCATAAGAGACCTAGCTAACCTGACCCTCCCTCTGCGTGAGTTAACCAAAGACTCCACACCATGGAACTGGGGACCGGAGCAGGAAAGAGCATTCCAAGCCATCAAGAGTGCGCTGTCCAGCGACACCACACTGGCGTTCTTTGACCCCCGACGCTTCACCCTTATTGCAGTAGATGCTGGACCGGCGGGACTGGGGGCCGTCCTGATGCAGAGAGCCCGGGACGAGATAGACTGGGCCCCCGTCGCTTTTGCCAGCCGGTCCCTCACGGACACTGAACAGAGGTACTCCCAAATTGAAAAGGAAGCCATCGCGATTCATTGGGGATGCCGGCACTTCCATCTGTATGTATATGGCAAACCCTTCACAGTAGTAACAGACCACAAGCCACTGCTGTCGCTGTTCTCAGGTACATCATCCAAACCACCCCCCAGAATTGAGAAGTGGATTCTGCAATTACAGGAGTACAACTGTACCATTGAATACCAGCCAGGGGCAAAGAATCCGGCGGACTATCTGTCACGACACCCCCGGGCGGCCACCCCAAAGGAGATGGAGGAAGCTGAAGAGACGGAGGCCTATGTGCGATGGGTCGTGGCCAGATCATGCCCGCGCCCCATATCCCTGGAAGAGGTGGTGAGTGCCACGGCTCAGGACGCCTGCATACAGCGGGCCAAAGATCTGCTCCGGACAGCCAACTGGCAGAAAGCTAGGGAGAGCTGGAGAGTGCTCACCCCCGAGGCCCAGAAAATTATGGACGGTCTGTACCACGTGCGGGCTGAACTGAATGAAGACGAGGCAGGGTGCCTCCTGCGAGGGCATCGTCTGGTGATCCCGACGGCCTTGACGAGCCGAGTAGTTCAGCTGGCGCATGTAGGACACCAGGGAATGGTTAAAACAAAGGCCCGGCTGCGGACAAAGGTGTGGTTCCCGCTAATGGACGACATGGTGGAAACTGCTGTGCGCACATGCACGGCCTGCCAGACCACAGGGGACAGCCCCCGCGAAGCACCCATAATCGTAGAACCCAGGCCCCGAGGTCCTTGGGAAAGGGTCAGCATGGACTTTGGCAGCCTTCCGGATGGACGGCACACGCTAGTGATGATCGATGATCACTCCAAGTACCCGGAAGTCGAAATTATCACCAGCACCAGTGCCGACTGTGTGATTCCCAAGATGGAGAAAATCATTGCCACGCACGGAGCCATGAAAGAACTCAGAACGGACAATGGCCCGCCATTTCAGGGCCAAGACTTTGCAGACTATCTAGTGTCCCAAGGAATTCGCCACAGGCGCATCACCCCAAGATGGCCTCAGGCCAATGGAGAGGCCGAACGCTTCATGAGAACACTAAACAAAGTAATCCGCATTGCACACGATAAAGGACAGTCTGTGGAGATGGCCATCTTCACCTTTCTCCGTAGCTACCGCCAGACCCCTCACTCTACAACGGGGGTAGCTCCTGCACACCTGCTCCTAGGACGAGTAATAACGGACTCCATTCCTCATCATCCCCAGTGGGCCCCTGAACTGATAAAGGAACAGACTGTCGAAATGAAGAGGCGAGCCGCCTATGATCAGATCAGCAAGAAGCGGAGGGCGGTGGCCCCCCACATCAAGAGAGGTGACCTAGTGCTCATAAAAAATCGGGCCACTGGGGGAAAATTCAAACTCAGTTATGAAAGACGACCATGGCGAGTCAGTGGTGTGAAGGGCACCCGTATCACAGTTACTCGAGGACGAGACAAGGTGACTCGCAATGTATCCCATTTCAAACTCTACCACCCAGCGAGTAGCGAGCCAAGGCGCCAGCAAGGCGACAGAGAAACCGAAACTGCAACTATGGTGCCGCCTGGTGAATCAACATCTCAGCACGAGGTCCGGCCACGTGCTGAGCAGCCGATCCCTGGTGAGGATGTGGGCGGAGACCTAGAGGCCCTGGATGAGGCCCCAGATCCGGAGGGGGCCGACAACGAGGCGCCAAGCCAAGAGGTGGAGACTGGAACCGAGCCGATGACGCAGCGAGGGTCCCAGCGCCAGCTACGTGCTAACCCCACCCCCTCCAGCTGGCTGAGAGACTACTTTACGTAAGACTGTTCTAATTTATATGTGCGCCTGCCATGTTTTGAACTGAATGCGCTAGCATTTGTGAAAGACGCTGAAGGTACCAGTCCTGATGCTAATGAGACGGCGGGCTCGGTCAGACCATATTTGCAATGTTACAGTGTGTTGTTGGTTTTTGTTGTTTTTCGTGTTTTAGGAGGAATGTTGTGTCCCCGAGAGTCCGCCCCCGAGGTCCGGAGGGACGGACAAGTTGGTCATGTGACCGCCCTATAATAAAAAGAGGTCGAGCACGTGAGAGGGCGTTCAGAGACGCGCGCCGACCGACCAAGCAACTTTATTCCCAGTGTCTGGCTGAGTTTATTCTAGGACCACGTGCCAGGCCTAGTTAGGGTTAGATGCCCCTTTGATGAGCGGATATCACCCGACACAACACAGAGAAGAGGCCCAGCCTGCCTGGATGCGCAGGGACCTCGAGTGCGGTTCCAATGTCCCGGCAGTGGTGTGGTGCAGCACGTCTGGCAGCCGGCATTGCCGGTGGCCTGAGGACCGCGGGAGGAGCTGCGGGAGGCCAGTCTGAGGCGAGATGCCAGGCGATGGAGGTTGGTGCTGGCAGTGGGAGAAGATGCAGTTTGGCCAGAGCCACCACGTGGAGAAAGTATGCCGTGAGGCTGTGCAACTGGCTCCACCACGTAGGAGAAGAGCCTGGAAAAGGGTGAGTGAGGGTGCAGCCCTTCACCACACAACGCACAGGGGTGCGCAGCAGACACAACCGGGGCACAGCTACGAGCAACACAGGACCACCCACATCAGGGTCAGCTGGGTCACCTCCGCTATTCCCTGCATTGTAGTATAGGGGAGAGAAGAACAGCAATATGTTGCAGCAAGCGGAGGGAGGAGATCCAGCGGTGGTAGAACAAGGGCCACGCACCACATTAAAGGCACTACCGTGATTCAGCCAATTAGCGGATCCGGCCACAGCTGCACCCAGATGGCGCAAGTGGATTGGTTGATTGGAAAATTATTTTATTGCTGTGCGGGAAAAAATGGGGCCGTTAAGAAATCTACCATGCTGCACTTGGGAGGAAATGAACGATACGAGCTGTTTCTAGACCTACCCGATACAGGAGATAAGAATGACTACGACAAGGACGTTAGAGCGTTGGATCGGTATTTTGATCCCCAAGTTAATCCTACTTTAAAACTTTTCAAATTGCGCCAAGCCAAGCAAAGAGAAGAGGAATCTGTGGACATGTTTTTCGCAATATTGCGCAAACTGGCTAGTTTGTGTACAGGGATTAATAAACTTTTAGAAATCAGAGCGCAACAAATCCAAGGCTGTAAATCGTCGGACCTGCGGAAGCTTGTCCTGCGGCAGCCAGGATTATCTATAGATGACATATTAGTCCTAGGAAGATCTCACAAACTGGCGGACGCACATGCCGGAGAGATGGAGTCAGCTCTGCCAACAAGAACGGCAGGAGGAGCACTAAGGCATGTGGCAGCCGTAAAAGAGGAACTGGTGGACTCCATTAGGAAGGTGCCCAGAAGAGGAAGAGGGAACATGCCCGGATGCTCAAGAGTTTGTGGGTGTGGAAACTGTGGGCTGGACAGTCATCCACCGAGAGGATGCCCTGCACAAGGGAAACTGTGTCTCAAGTGCGGGAAGTTTGGGCACTGTGCGAAGGTGTGTATGAGTGCATTAAGGGCACTAGGTCAAGGAAGTAAGCCAAGAAACCAGAGGGGGTTCAGACAGATGGTCCATGCCACGGAGGTCATGGAGGAGGTGGAAGGTCGATTTCAGAATATGAGGATAACCGAGGAAAATGAGGAAGATGAGGTATTCATGATATCATACACTGGCGGGAACACATCTAGTAAGAGACTGCCGCCAATGTGTCTGATTGGCGTAGGAGAGAACAAAATTACGGCATTGATAGACACAGGGGCATCCGTGAATATTCTCGACGCAGCACAATATACAATCTACTCAAACCCGGAAAACGGCGACCGGAAAATACAGGAGAAGGGATACCACGTATCTGAACAAAACGCCAAGACTGCGAGCGTATTCTTGTTGTGCAATATACGATAAGTGGATCCCCTCCCGGTACCGTCTTAATACCCACACGTATTAAGAGCAAATTAATCGAGCACCGGTTAACACTGTGGGCTCAATCTCGACAGAGGAACACACTCATGTTCTCTGGAAATATATGACTATGATCTAGCAAGCACTGAGTCTTATCTACAGGGATTCTTTTTCTTCCGGGCCTGCTCACGTGCAGGTTATGCCACAAGCCCTGAAGAGTCGTTGTGACCCATTCCCACACGACAAAACACGTGTCGGCTGGTTGTGGACCGATTAAGGCCGGTTGTGGACCCATTAAACAACCCACCTTAAGAAATATACCAGAGAGTCTGCATCTGTCTACTTTTGTGCTACATATGCTTTATGTTTATTATTACTTGACTACCAGTATTATACCTTGTGTTTGTGTGCGAGAGCATCGCTGTTTCTAGTAAGAGACTGCCGCCAATGTGTCTGATTGGCGTAGGAGAGAACAAAATCACGGCATTGATAGACACAGGGGCATCCGTGAATATTCTCAACGCAGCACAATATAATCTACTCAAACCTAAACCTCTGCTACAGAGCACCAAAGCGAAGATCTTCACCTATGGAGGAGATACCCCCATTCCCCTACAAGGGGTGATCGAAGGGGGGGTTACTCATGGAGATCGTTCGGCCCTGACCCGTTTTCACGTGACGAAGGACAGTGCATACACCTTTGTAGGCTGCCACTCCGCATAGGACTTAGGCTCAGTAATGTTTGCGAGACAAGTACACCAATCTCACGCTGACAAGATCATGGAAGAATTCCCCAGTCTTTTGAAGGACTTGGTTGTCTAAAAGGGGTTAAAGTAAAACTGCACATAGGTAAAACAATCGAACCTGTGGCACTGAGGCAACGGAGAGTGCCATTTCCCCTTCGGCCGCTAGTGGAGGCTGAAATGGAGAGAATGGGAGTGATCGAAAAGGTGTCTGGTCCCACTCCATGAGTGTCCCTCTTAGTGATTACTCCAAAACCCAAGCAACCAGGCGCAATAAGTCTATGTGTAGATATGCGCCTACCAAACACCGCTATTAAAAGGGAGTGACACATCACTTCTGACAATCGCCGAGATAGTTGCAGACATCAACGTAGTACAGAGATTCTCCAAAGTTGACCTCAATTCAGGGTACCACCCGTTGCTGCTTGTTACATCACTATGTTTTCAACCCATGAAGGATTGCGGCGATTCAAACGGCTCTGCTTTGGAGTATCTTCCACAGCGGAAGTATTCCAGGATGCATTCTGATGTGTGATATCTGGTCTTCTGGAAGTGATAAATGTGAGTGACAACGTGCTAATTATCTCCAAATCCCTCGACGAACACCACGAGAGGGCGAGGGCCACTCTTCAATGGCTGGTGGAGCAAGGGCTAATGCTACACAGACAGAAGTGCCAATTCTATGCCAACAAGATGGAGTTCATTGGCTACCGGTTCTCCAAGGATGGCTTGCAGGTGGATCATGCGAAAGTGGAGGCGATAAAGGCAGCCACTATCTCCCAGAAACAATCGGAGATGAGAAGCTTTCTCGGCATGGCCAATTAGTGTGGCCACTTCATTCCCCATTTGGCGACACTGTTGGAGCCTCTGAGGGTGCTGACTAAGACTGAAGTGAAATGGCAGTGCACTGGGGAAGTAGCGAAGGCTTTTCAGGACATAAAAGGGGCACTACTACAAGGAGCCACGGTGGCATACTTCAAACCGGGATACCCCCCTGAACTGGTAGTTGATGCGAGACCAGTGGGCCTAGGAGCAGTGCTCCTTCAGCGAGATGAAGAGGAGGACTGGGTGCTGATTGCATATGCCAGTCGAGCTCTGACGGCGGTGGAGACTCGTTATGCATAGATTGAGAGGGAGGTTTTGGCGATAAGGTGGGAATGTCAGCACTTCGATATATATCTCTGAGGACACCGATTCAAAGTAGTGACAGACAATGAACTCTTTCACGGGAATGGCGAGAAGCGGGCCTCTGAGAATCAAAAGGTGGGCGGTGCAGATTCAACATTACAACTTCTAGGTGGTCTATCAACCGGGAGCCAACAATCCGGCCGATTACCTGTCAAGACACCCACTAACCGAGGTCCCGGGCCAACCAGCCGAGGTGGATGATGGGGCCGAGTCGTTTGTCAAACATATTATTGGTGAATCGTGCCCTCGGGCTCTGTCGTTGGAAGAAATTCGGATGGCCACTGAGGAGGATGCTTGCTTGCTGGCCATAAAGGAGACGCTAAGAAACCATCCCTGGAAGAATTTCCTAGAAGGGGCGAGCCGGAGGACGGAGGAAGACAAATAAACGAGAGTGGAAGTGTGGAGATGCCGAGATGAGCTCAGCGGAAGTAGTAATGGAATCATATTAAAAGGGGCCACAATTGTAATGCCTGCCAAACTGTGGAAACTGCCGGTTGACCTGGTTCACCAAGGTCACCAGGGTATTGAGAAAACCAAGGCTCCCCTACGTACCAAAGTCTGGTTTGCTGGATGGATTTCATGGTGGAGGAGAAGGTGCGGAGCTGTCATGAATGCCAAATCCCCGGAGGGAAAGCACTGGTAGAGCCAGTAATGACTGAACAGCCCTCAACAAAGCCCTGGGCTGTGGTTGGTATGGAGTTCAGGAGCTTCCCGGATGGGAGATCGACTCTGGTCATACTTGACAGTTATTCCAAGTTTCCCTTTGTGGAACTAGTGAGGTCAACAGCATCCGAAAATGTCAAACCTGCACTAGAAAAGATCTTTGTACTCCTGGGAACCCCTGAAGTAGTACGCACAGACAATGGCCCACCATCCCATGGACAAGAGTTCTGAGAGTACATGGAGTACCATAACAACCGTCAACAGAAGATAACTCCGCAATGGCCTCAAGCTAATGGTGACATAGAGAGACTCATGCGGACAATCAACAAGGCCCTTCGAATTGGGGTCACCCGGCGGGAGGACCTCGAAGAGTGCCTGTAGAGGTTTCTGAGAGCGTACCGGCAAACACCACACATCACCACCGGGTGTGCTCCCAGTGATCTAATAATGAAAAGAGCTGTCAGGGACATGGTACCCCTGAGTGAAGAGTGGGAACCTGGCACCATGGATGAGACGATAGTACAAGCCAAAAGAACAACAGCAAATGATATGGCCAGTAAAAGAAGAAGAGCAAAGGGGGTTACACTCAAGAGAGGAGCCACGGTGGTTGTGAAGGACAGACACCCCGGATTGAAATTCCGTACTCCGTTCAAGTCAGAACCATGGGAGGTGGTGAGAGTACAAGGGACAATGGTGACAGCCCAGAGAGGAGAAAGACGAATAGCGAGGAATACGTCTTGGTTCAAAGAGCTAGTGCTACCTCCCCAGAGTAGTCAAGAGGAGCGGGAAACAGAACAATCAATCAGAGAAAGGAAAAACGGAAGATACCGAGGGAGATAGCCTCCTCGGAGGATCTCCGGAGAGCAAACTGGGGAGGGCAGGAGAAGCAGCTTCCCAAGGAGAAGTCAACAACCAGAGACAAGGGTGTCCCAATGGAAAGGACCTTACCAATTGCGAGACAATCCTCGCCCCAGCCAAAGGTTGAAAGATTGTTGGTGCTGAAGGTCCAGGAACTTATCCAAAGACGTTTGATGTCATAGACGTTTGACATTCTAGCCACTGTGTTTGTTGTGTTAATTTTTTATTTTAGTTGGTTGTTGACACTAAGATGAATAAGAAGGGATGTAGTGAGCCATACGGCCCCTACAATACCTTGTTTCGCATTCACCCTTCAGGGCCGGGCTCAGTCCAGGAGGTATAAATAAACGGTGACGTCAGCGCTCATGGCTGGTGGCACGAATCGTGAACAAGAGCAGACCTCCCTAATTGTATGTGCCCCCAACAGAGTGTAGGCCCTCCTTAATTGCACCCCCCATGTCTGTAGTATTAGAGCCCCTAACAATAAATATGCACAAGAAAAAGAACAGAAACGAACAGGGAGACAAAAACAAGCAAACAAGCACTGAAAAAGGGCACAGGACGAGCAGAGAGGCACAGAACGAATCAGAAGGAGAGAGCTGGGGCCTAGGCACCTGCTCAATGGTTGTACTACGGCCTCCATTAATTAGACCATGGAAAGTGGGAGTAGAGCAGAGGCAGGGCACGGAAGAACAGGAGGGTGGCGGGAGCTTCTATCTGGGCAGAAGCGAGCAGAAAAAAGCAGCACAAACAGGCACTGAAAAAAGGCACGGAACTGAGCAGGGAGACAAAAACAAGCCCTGGAAAAAAAGGCACAGAAACGAGCAGGGATACAAAAGCAAGTACTGGAAAAAGGCACAATATGAGCAGCGAGACGCAAAACGAACCAGAAGGAGGAGAGGATAGAGCTCGGGCCTGGGCACCTGCTTCAGCTCCCTCTACTATATTGAATGCGAAGCACTGTATTTGTTTTAGGTATGAATAGTTAGAGCAATCAAAAAAATAACAGTTATTGTCCCAAAGCAGAATTGATTTTATATATCAGTACAGAGTCGTGTAGTGCTTTCAAAGGTGAATGGTCTGTTTTGGAAGATCTGTGGGAGGAAAGGATAACAAAGGAAAACAAGCATTTACAATGCAATGGTTTCGCCTTTGGAAAAGTTTGAGCTATTGGCATTGTAAATGACAAAATTTGTATTTATGTGTTGGTTTTGAAAACAGATAAATAAATGGTATTGTTATTTACATTGCCATTAGCTTTATCTCTCGCAAATGTGAGACCTATTGTACCCTACGGATGAGCTCAGCAGACAGCAATTACTACCACACACACACACCCACACACCCAGAGCCACACACACCCACACACCCAGAGCCACACAAACACCCACACACCCAGAGCCACACACACCTAGAGCCACACACACCCACACACCCAGAGCCACACACACCCACACACCCACCCAGAACCACACACACAAAAACGTCCCTAGTTACAGTTTAACCGGCTTGTAAATGGCTTTGTACTAATGGAATATGGTAATGTAACAACTCACGGTATGATGTTTCATTAGGTTCTCTGCTCGTGATGCATAATTCTGTCCTCAGTAAAGTTACCGGAGCGTTCAAAATACCGAGATCGAAATCTTGCGATATCGTAAAGAATTACAGGATGATGTCATCATTAATCCTCCTGTAGTTCATTCTGCATGCCCTGAATATATTTCATAAATGATTTGAAACCACTCACAAAATGTAGTAAAAGTAATTAAATGGCCAGTGTTATTAAAGCCGATTGTGGAAACTACAAAATGACGTCACCCGGTGTCGTACTGTAGTTGTTTCAAGGGGATAGACCCCGGTACCAAATATAAAGGGTAAACTGTATGTCATCTACACGATGTATTTGTGTTCATCTTAATTCTGATACATTTTAGATTCACTGGTATGGAAAACTGTGCTGCCCGCTAGGCTGCTCTCACACAATCAAAAGGACTGCAAAATGACGTGATACGTCGTATTCCCGTAGTCTTTTGGATAGAAAATGCCGTGTGTGCCCAACTATAGCGTCTGAAGAACACAAAAGTGTAGGGAAGGAAACGCTCAAGCATTTTGTAACCGGAGTCCAGATTTATGAGGCCCAGGGTGAAAATGATAATTTGTGACACCTATTGACACATATTCTTTTGTTTTATTATTGCCTCCTCAAAACTACCACATCGAACGTTAACAACCCTGCGCCTCCCCATGGGGTTAGGTGCCTTGTGCTGCTTTCTGGCACTGGCACCCATTGCTTAAACTTGGACGCCCCCGCAGTCCCTGTTCGGAGGAGTACTCCTCCGAACTTATGCCAAGTGCTCGTGTGATGACCTCCTCGTTCTATTAGGGTCACGGAGTGGCCGCACCACCCCCATCTGGAATTGATGGCTGAGAGGCTGCTACTTAACCCCCAGATCATCCCAAGGCAATTATGCAACGATTGCGGGCCAAGGCCGCTGGCTGCCGGCCGTGGTCACAAAGCCCACACTAACCCCACCATAGCTGCCCGCGCCATGGCCCCTGTCCCTAGGGCGGTGCAACATTGCGGATGGGGCTACGGCGCGCTCCCCATGACTGATGTCGCGTGGCAGTGCCAGCAGCTGCAATCACTGCGGCCTAGCAGGGGACGGTTAACCCCGACCCTTCCCCCCTCCCCTCAGGCGGCTCTCGAGCGCGGCTCGGCCGCCCTGTACCGTGTACACCCATCTGGTGCCGCGGGGAGGGGAACGCATGGATGCACTCACCGTGCAACTTGGATTGGCACAACATGGTGTTCCGATAGTTGCCCAAGACCCCATCACAATAGGCCCACCGCACTCGGCCCCTCCCATGGCAGTTCTGCCATGATCCCAGCACTGCCTGTGTCTAACCCCGCAGCGGGGACGGGGGGGGGGGCCGAATCGGAATCACCTCAGGTGAACAACGGTGCAAGGCAGGCCCTCGGTGAGAAGTAGTGTGGGTGAAGCCACGCGGAGCCATTTGGCCCGAGACTCCGACCCCCCTCCCGGACAGCCAGCATTACGACCTGCACGCAATCGGGCGGCACACTGCTAAACACAGATAATGCGTGCTGTGTTATAAGCTGCAAAGTGATCTGCGAGGAGGGGGCGAGAACAAAGACAAGGATAGCAGGAGGGGGGACGGACAGCGGGAAGGCGGTCAGGAAACAGCCAGCGGGACAGGGACAAGGTTAACAATGAACACAAACATCGGTGTAAAAAAAAAAGTACATGCCCACAGTGGCCACGTCTTCATGAGGAGAGGGAAAGAATCTGCGGAACGCCCACGAATCGCCTCGGTGAATGACGGACAGATCTCTCTTCCAATGGCTAGCCTCCATTTATGGAGCTAGCCAATGGAAGAGAGAGGCGGAACTAAGGCCATACTGTTCTAACAAAAGATTTTGCCTGTGCGAAACGCTGCTGCGCAGCTGTTCGCCAGGCGAAACCTAAAAGGACCTCTGCAATGTGCAGCAAAAGGAAGGACAATGGCCGCAGAGACAGGAAAATGTGCTAGGTCCAAGCTCCATGGACGACCAGATGGCAAGGAGAATTGAAGAGAAAGTAGAAACAGCAGGAGTCCCCGACCAATAAGGAGCAAGGAAACTAGAGACACGTGGAAACCCACCAATGTAAGTAAAAGTAAATATGGGGCGGGCTCCGAGACTGTTTGAAAGCTTTGTAAAATTTACAGTAGCATTCACTGACAGTGCATGTGCGCTGTAGGCGAAATCTAAAAAACAAATGTTTGAAAACGTAATGCTACGGTTATGGGTTTTCATCTGCACATGAAATCCCAGCCTGTTACCTTTACATGTTTTTACGATAAAAAGATTAAGGTGTGGCCGGTTAACTTGGAGAAAAAGGAACATGTAGAAAGAAGAAGTGTGGACAGGGAAAAAGTGTGGGCAGATGAGGTCGGTGGGCAATGCTTAATTTGAGGCGATGGAGGCCATCAGCACTCATTTTTGGGGACCAGCACTTATTTTTCCTGGTCAGATGTTTTCTGATAGCCTGAGAGGGAAAAACAGACAGACAGGAAAGAAGGAGGAAGAGAAAGATGAAAAAACGTTACCAAGTGACTGGCAGTGGATTAAATAGGCCTGAGTTGTATTCAGGACTCGTAGCCTTGGAATCCGACACACTGACATTTAGCAGCACTGGCTGTGGGCTTCTGAACAGCACTTTGGGCACCTGCACTCATTATATTACAAATTAAGTACCGAGCCATTCTTTTCAAAATTAGCTTTATTTAAGGGTGTAAATAGGAGGGTCCTAATTGGAATAAAGTAATTATATTAAATAAAAATATTCATGCTGCCTAACCTACAACGCTCTCAACAATAAAGGCCCCCGCTGTCTACAAAGCAAACTGATTAAGTATTGCCCCTCTAGGAGACTTAGATCCAGCTCACTGGGACCGCTACAGGTCCCTCGAATACGTCTCACCCGGACAGGAGGTAGAGCCTTTTCATATCTGGCACCCAGATATTGGAACCAGCTTCCACAGGCTCTACGAGCTACCCCTAGCTATGGCACATTCAGAAAACAGCTGAAAGCTTTCTTGTTCTAACTCTTTTCCCAGGCCTATGTACCCCACAGCAGGATCCCAATCTTCTAGTCAGCGCCGAGATGCCCAAGGGTGGTTTGAGCGCTTAATAAACCAATTAACATACCATTCTGAGTTACCAATGTTCTAGGCATGTTCTCCCTCAAATACAAAGCAAATCACATAAGAGTTTACCACATGAGCCACTAGACATTCTGTTTTAACCCCTGTTTTAAGAAAATAAAAATACCCTCTCACCCCCTCCTTCCCCTCCCGAATAAAAATACCTTGATAGAAAATGTGCTGTGTGGTGCTTGTGCTGCACAAAAAAGGAGAAGTCCTGGCAGTCAGTTCCAGTGGGTAGGTTCACTCTGTTAATTAAGAGACAGATGGAGTTCATTTCTTTCCCAAGTGTGTGCTGATTGGCAGCTACACTGTGATCAACAGCACTGTACGCTGAGTACATTATAGACGCCATCTGCCTCCGCGCTGCTTATATAAGGGGGGCTCGGGAGACACTTTTGATTAGCACTTGCGCTCGTTTTAACCTCCCTTAGAAATAAAAGAGAATCTCAGTTTTTCTCAGCGACATGTGGAAACCACAACATAGCAAGGCCCTCGGAACCGGGCCGGGCGCCGGGAAACAAATGCCACCCCGTTTTGATGAATCTCTTTGGTACAAAGCGGACATGAATTGCATTAGTTAAATGTCAGACAACACGGAGCAGCATCAAGGGAATTCTAATATGTGCATCACACGCACATGATTAATGAGGATTTAACGACCCAAAGCTCTCACTTTAACAACCTTTCAAAAAATAACCATGTCCCAAAAAGCTGGGGCTGGACTTCAGTGCACAGAGCAGGTATGGTCGCGTGGCAATTAGGGCACTGTTGTAAGAAGCCGCGAGGCGGCAAAGATGCTTATGACGCCTTTGTTCGCTGTCAAAGAAGCACCCGCGTGCGTCATTCAGTGATTGATAAACCCCCTCTGCTTTCATTCAGAACAAGAAGCATGGGCACACGGACAGCGAGGGGGCCGGAATGGACAGCGGGAGGGGGGGCGGGAAGGCAAGGAAAAACAAGCACTCACCTGGACTTCCTCTGGCGGCGGTCGGCCGCGGAATGGCCAAAACAAACGTGGACGACAAAAAAAATAAACCCCGCCCACGGCCGCGATGACGATCAGAAAAGGGTGGAGAGGGAAGAAATCGCGGAAACGCCCACGAATCTGGTCCGGCCATGACGGACAGATCTCTGTTCCAATGGCTAGCCTCCATTTATGGAGCTAGCCAATGGAACAGAGGGCGGATTCCCAAGCCACATTGTTTTTTTTTTTTGTTTTTTTTTTTTTTGAAAACCTTTATTTACAAGTGCACGATACACAGCGTCTGCCTACAACCCCACCGGGCCGGCCGCTATGACAAAAACTTGTTGAGCACAAAATGTTATATCAGGCAGAACGTTGCTGGCGCAATCTATCAAATCAACATTATCGGCAAGAGCGAAGTATCATACAAATCAGGATGAGAGAGGTTTAATTTTATGTTTTTGTTGAACTGAACACAAACAAACAAACACATGGTATCATGGTGGCAAGGGTTGCTGGAGGTGGGAGGAGGGGAATGGATGTAGGAGAAAAAGCGAGTGTAGGGGGGGGGTGGCGCGCATAAGAGAGCAGAGCAGTTGGTGAGTGGAGGAGAGGAACGGAAATCACGGAGAGGAGGGGAGAGGGACTTCGTAGTCAAGTGGAGGAGAACAGATGTCTCCACGATAAGTGTTCCAGGGAGTCCAAACTCTGGACCACTTCCCAGGGCGCCCCCGGGCCTCATAAACCGTCTTCTCTCGAAACATGGACCAGTCCATGTTTTCTTTCCAGGCACTGAGCACTGGCGGCCTAGGGGAGCCCCAGAGCTGTGCGATATCCCTCTTCGCGATCATATTGCCCAGGGTGACCCAAAGCGTCTGGGCAGCAGTGCAGTCAGACGGTTCCCACACATTCAACAGACAACGACGCGCCTCAGGAAGCAAGGGAACCCCCGTGACACGACTCATAACTTCATGCACCCTCGACCAGTACGCTACAATCACTGGACATTCCTACAGAACATGAAGAAAAGTACCATCCATCCCACACCCACGCCTGCAGCGTCCGTCAGCAATCAGACCCATTCGCACCAAACGCACTCCAGTAAGATACACGCGATGGAGGATTTTCAATTGGACAAAGCGAAGTCGTGCCGGAATAGCCACCTCCTTGGGGGAGGACACGGCGGACTGCCAGTCCTCGTCGTCCAATTCAAGTCCGTCAGCAGTCCAGGAAGCCCGGAGCTTCTCGAGCTGGTCAGCTCTGTTATGGATGAGCTTTTTATAAATTAAGGAGATAGTACTGTCTGGGACATGGCCATCTAAAACTCGATCCTCCAAAGGGGAGGACTGCGGAACATCAGTACCGGAGGGGAAGACAGAAGACAAGGCATGTCTGACCTGCATATAACGGAAGTACTCCTTATCGTCGAGCCGGTACTCCAGCTTTAGTGATTCAAAGGACTTAACCGCGCCACGTGTCCAAAGGTCCCCCACAGCACTAATCCCAATCATGTCCCATTTCTCAAACCCCTTCGTCTTCCACAGGTTGCCCAGTCGCTCCGAGTCGTATAGTGGCGTCATATGTGTCAGTCTGCCACCCCAGCCCGTGGCCACCGTAGCATCCCGCCATGCCCGCACTGCACATTTCGTTGGGCCCGTAAGGAGTCGAAAGGGGGCTTTAGAGTATAGCGCCCTATTAAAGTTGCCGCCGGGCAACAACAGCTTATCCAAAGCAAAGGCGGGGGCTGGCTCCGGAGAATATGTCGCATGGTTGATGGCGCTCAGGTGCGAGGCCCAGTAGTACCGTCTAATATCCGGTAGCGCAATACCCCCATCGTACCAGGAGAGTGTGAGCTTAGATAAGGCAATTCGGGCACGGCCATCCCAGATAAGTTGCCGCTGTAAACTTTCGACTTCATGGAAATAGCGGGCTGGAACGGGGTCGAAGAAATTTTGCAGGGCATAGAGGAAGCGGGGAAGCGACATCATCTTAAAGAGCGCCGCCCGGCCCAATGGGGATAAGGGCAGTTCGCGCCATCGCCGAACATCCTGCTTCAGCCTGCGGAGCGGAGCATACAAGTTCCGCTCATAGCGGACCGAAGAGATCATGGATACATGGACCCCCAGGTACTTAAAACCGTCAGTAGCTACCAGGATGGGAAATCTACGGGGGAGAGGCGGTAGAGTACCAGCTATGGCGTAGACACAGGACTTGGTCCAATTAATGACCAGCCCCGAGTTCTTACCGAAGGACGTAAGGACGTCGAAGAGGACATTGAGTGACTTCTGAGGGGAAGTAAGATAAAGGAGGATGTCGTCCGCATACAAGGAAACACGATCCTCGAGGTCAGGGGACCATCGGATCCCTTTGATCGAGGGTTCCCACCGGAGCCACGCGGCTAGAGGTTCGAGTGCCAAAGCGAACAAAAGCGGAGAAAGGGGACATCCTTGACGTGTGCCACGGCCCAAAGGAAATGGGTCTGAGCACCTCCCGTTCACAGCGACCTGAGCTAGCGGCTGTTCATAGAGAAGCTTGACCCAGGCGATGAAGGTAGGGCCAAAGCCAAATTTGGCGAGGACTGCCCATAGATAAGGCCATTCAATGGTGTCAAATGCCATCGTGGCGTCAAGGGAGGCGATCACTGCTGGCTCGGCGAGAGTAGAGGCTCTCGCGAGGACACTGTGGAGCCTACGTAAATTAAGAGCAGTGTTCCTGTGAGGGATGAACCCGGATTGATCCGGATGGATCAAGTCGCAGATAACAGCAAGCATCCGATTGGCCAGCACCTTAGCAAGGATTTTGGGTTCCGCATTAAGGAGGGAGATGGGGCGGTACGAGGCACAGCGGTCACGAGGTTTGCCATCCTTATAAATGACCACTATGGTAGCAAGGCGCTGCTCAAGGGGGAGGCATCCGGTCTCAACCGCCTCAAGAAACATGTGACGAAGATGAGCGGCCATCTTGTCAGGGCAAAGTTTATAGAGTTCAATGGGGAGTCCGTTAGGGCCCATTGCCTTACCCGAGCGAAGGGAACGGATTGCGAGGGCAATCTCGTCGACAGTAAAGGGGGCCTCCAAAGTGAGGCAGTCCTCATCAGACACGGTAGGCAGAGCAATGTCACGCAGGAGAAATCTGGAGTCGGCCTCATCTCGATCACTAACAGGCGTATAAACCATACGAAAGTGGTCAACAAAACACTCGACAACCTCACCCGGATCCGAGACAGTAACACCAGAATCACGAACAATGGAGGGAACAACACGACTCGCACGCTCAGTTCTATCCAGCCATGCAAGAAGCTTGCTAGCCTTGTCACCCACATCATACAGTCGACCAAGTTGATTAGACCGCATCAATTTAGCAGCATCCGTGACACAGGCCTTATAGTCTGCTTGTTTCAGTTCCAATTCATGCAACAGTGCAGGCGTGTCATTCCCACCCAACTCACTTTCAAGCGCAGTGATTTCAGTTTCAAGAGCCACAACAGCCTCCCTCTTCACCCTACGCTCAGTAGCAATGAGTGACAGGGCGGAACCCCGAATAACCGTCTTGAAGGCCTCCCAGAGAACAGTGGGGGAAGTGACAGAGCCCAGGTTCTCAGAAAAATAGCAATCTATTGCTTTAATCAATTCCGAGCGGAGCCGGGGATTTTTAAAATGCCAGGGGGGAATCGGGGGGACTCTGTTACCATGCCGACCACCCACAGAAATCGTGATCAACAGGGGGGAGTGGTCCGAGATACCCCGGGGAAGGTGCCGAACCTCACGAACAGTGGACAAAGTGGAGGCTAACATAAAAAGATAGTCAATACGGGAGAGGCTGCCGTGCGCGCCAGAATGAAAAGTGTATTGTTGGAGCGTGGGATGTAGTGAGCGCCAGACATCTACTAAGCCAAAAGTGTCAGCCATTTCACTGAGCCACATCTGGGACTGTGGTACTACTCTAGGGGGTAGTCGGTCGCAGTCGCCGGACATGACAGAATTGAAGTCCCCGCCCAGGACCAACAGGCCGTCAGGCAGCCCAAGAAGAGTCCTACCTAAATCAGCATAAGTGGTAGCCTGCAGTCCCGGGGGGATATAGACAACAACAAACACGACCTGCTTACCCTCCCACCTCCCCGAAACAGCAGCATACCGCCCACGCTCATCAAGGATAACATCATCAATAGCAAGAGCAAGGGAAGACTTTACCATAATACCCACACCCCGGGAACCCGAAGTGAAACCCGCATGTGCAACCAGTCGATAACCCCGGCGGTCTAATGCCTTGCAAGCGTTACCAATCAAGTGGGTCTCTTGAAGGAACACAACATCAGGGGCGTGGCGCCTCAAAAATTGCAGTACAATGCCCCGCTTAATTCTATCCCCCAGACCATTCACGTTCCAGGAAAGAATCCGCAGTTCACCCCCCCCATTATGGCAGAAGCATTCCACACCCACCCCCCAGCAGGACCCACTGTGAACAATCATTGCAAGAAATGAAATACCATGAAACAGAGAACAGAACAAATGAAACGAAACACAAACCAGTCCCCAAACACCAACCCCAGAACCCAAACCCGTTACAACACCCCCCTCCCTGCACCCCTGCTGACTAAAAAGCCACCCCCAACTGCAGTGTGCCTGTCGCCCCATACTTCTACACAAAGAACCCCCCGAGGAGGAAGGGAGAAATCACCCGTTACCGCACCGCCACGGGCAGGGTCATCAGAAAATAAGTCAATATGTACAGTACGTTGCATAGTCTCAATCGGAACCTCCAGGGCATCTGTTACTCCTGGGCCTCTGCACCACCCTCCGCGCCACCAGGGCCTCCGCTCCCACAGTCATCTGCCGGCAACGAGTCCAACCAGTCGGCAGCACGTTCAGGTTGATCAAAGAAATAGGCACGTTCCCGATATTCAATCCGGAGCCGGGCCGGAAACAGCATGGCGTATTTCAGTCCCCGGTCCCTTAGGCGACGCTTCACTCCGAGGAAACCAGATCTTTGCCGCTGCACTTGAGGAGTGAAGTCGGGATATATGGAGATAGAGTTATTGTCATACTTCAGGGGACCATGCTTACGGGCGGCCTGGAGGATAGCATCCCTGTCCCGGTAATGAAAAAGCTTGGCAATGATAGGCCTCGGCGGATTCCCCAGCTTCGCTTGACCTCCGGGGAAACGATAGGCGCGCTCAACGGCAAAGAACTTACTAAGCCCTGCCGGGGCCAGGTGGGCGACTATCAGTTCCTCGACCAGCAGATCGGTCGCTACCGAACCATCGCCTTCCGGAACTCCGACCAGGCGTATGTTGTTCCGCCTGGCCCTGTTATCATAGTCCTCCATCCGCTTGAGCAGCAAGTCGTGCGATGCACGCAGATTGCCAATTTCGGACTGCGCCTCAGCCATGTCGGTCACCAGGCTCGACGTTTTAAGATCCAGTGCCTTCACCCGCTCATTCGTTTTGGCCAGGTCGGCTCGGATCAGAGTCACATCCACCGCCACCGTGTCAATTTTGGTCACCACGGCCTCAAACTGTTGGCCCATGTCGGCCTTAAGTCCAGTGATGGCAGCCATTAGGTCTTGGAGCGATACTTCCGACGTGGACGATGTGTCCGTTTGAAGTCCTTCAGCACCCATGCATACGGTCCCGGGGGAGCCTCTCGGCTGGGTATAGCGTTCGATCATGTTCGTTTGGATCGATCCCCCCCGGGTCGCAGCTTTCCGGCGTCTTTCGGCCTCCACTTTCGTCGCCATCTCGCCTCCAGAGTTGGGCGGCTAGCCAAAGGAGGTGATGAACAGGTAGAAAAGTCTCGAAACTCCGATGCGCCAATGAAGCAGAGGTGTAGCGGCCTCCTTGCCAGTCCAGCGGAGGATCGTTGAGATCGAGAGGGCAGCAGGCGAGGCAGAGTAGGAGGAGACAGGAACAAAGGGAAGGAAACCGAAAGTGAAAGCAATACACCTCCGGCGGGCCAGATGCCAGGCAGCCGTTGTTGTTCAATTACATGTCGGCCACAGTGGGCAGCCGAGTCCCCGGTCGCGCCAGCGGGCAGGCCAGAAAGTTCCAAGTTGCAGAAAAATGGTCCCCAAGGTCCGATTTCGACCGGAAAAGGATCAGTCGCATCAGCGATGATAGTGCTGCAAAAGCCCGTCAAAATGACCAGGATAGGTGAAGGATAGATAAAGGAGGACGGCGCGGGTCTCGGGAGCTCTCTGCTCACGCGACCATCTTGGATGCCCGCGTAGCTCCTCCCCCCAAGCCACATTGTTATTCTCATTAGGTTTTCGCCTGCGTGAAAAGCTGCGCAGTGCGCAGCTTTCACTTAGGCGAAACCTAAAAAGCACGTAAGGAGGCAATGCAATCTTCACAGCCACAAATCCTACAGTAGTCATATGGACAGCTGAAGGCATGAATGTCTAAGGAAGTCAATATCCAGGCATTGTTTGCTCTTCTTTTAACAGTGGTGCATTTATGGTCAGAAAACCCACCATGTGGGATCAACCTACTGACACTGTTCTATCATGGACCACTTACAGCCTGATTCATGAACGGGCCGTTTTGCGAGGCTCAAATAGCGAATCATAAGGAATCGCTATTTGAGACTTGCAAAACGGTATTCATGTAGGAATCGCAATATTAATTGCGATTCCCACTGATTCCTTATTTGCGATTAGCTAATTGCTAATCGCAAATAAGGAATAACTCCCCATGCATTCCTATGGGCCTAAAGGCCCATAGGAATGCATGGGGAGTCATTCCTCATTTGCGATTAGCAATTAGCTAATCGCAAATGAGATTGCGAGTACAAGGGTGCCAGGGGTGTCCAAAGGACACCCTGTAGCACCCCTGCAATGGAAATGAACACAGGTGTTGCACACACACATGTCCAAAGGACATGTGTGTGTGTAACATGCAACTCAGAAAAATGCATTTAAATGCATTTTTCTGAGTTTTCGCAATATACCACGAGGTTTGACCTCGCGGTAAATTGCGGGCCGAAATTGCGATTTCGCAATAGGAAAATGGATGATGAATTACATTTAAGGAATCTCAAATAGAGATTCCTTAAATGTAATTCCTCGCAAATATGCGAATTAGCAAATAGCGATTTTTGCATTTGGGATGTTGAATCCCAAATGCAAAAATCGCACTCGCAAAGGGCCAGATTCTCAGAATCTGGCCCTTTGCGAGCCGATTTAGGCTTCATGAATTAGGCTGTTAGTGTTTCCTCACCTTAGCAAGCCCTGCTCTCTGCCCCACTTAGCTTTCCCATGCTGCTCCTTGTTCTGTGCACACACAGTGGTCCCTGCTTTCCAGCGCCCATCTCTAAGCTATTTTATGGCAGTTTGTGGCCAGTAAATATAACGGGCCTTTCCGCATAGTGATTGTGTGATTGTGAAGCAGCTCGGAGGAATGTGCTGTGTCTGTTGGGGTTTGGGCGATGGCACTTGCAAAGGACACAGAGGGGAGATTTTCAAACATTTTGTGCTGGGTTAGCATCACAAAAGTGATGCTAACCAGCACAATTTATTTTTTACAATTTACTTTCCTGTGCAAAACTTGTTTTGTGGAAACTTAATACGGTTTGGTGAACATTATCTGCGCCATCTTCCCTTTTGCCCCGATGCCACACTCTTCGCCGCACACGCCCACCACATTAGCTGCCTTGACCAGAACCACCCTCTGCACACCCCTGACCCCCAGCACGGCTCTCCACCTACACAAGCACCCCCACACACTGATCACTCCCGCTTTCACATGCCTTGCGCGTAAGCGACAGTCATTTTGAGCACCATGGCCCCTCTGCCCCTCGCTGATAGCCAGCGCGTCTCTCTCTCTCTCTCTCTCTCTCTCTCTCTCTCTCTCTCTCTCTCTCTCTCTCTCTCTTAACCTCACAGACATCCCCCCGCACTCTGGCAACCCCCTCGCTCTCCTTGGGTCATAAACCCCTCTTCAGCGCAGATCTGCCTCAGAATCCCATCCTGTTCCCAGCGCGATACCTCCCTTCATTCCTTTCATAGTCTCAGGCCCTTTGATGCAAACCCCCTCTTTCCTGTGTGCCCGTCTGTCTTCCTTGTTCCCAAGCCACCACCTGGCCCTGCGGATACTGTTTATTACCCCGTACTGTAGGAAGCCTCCCCTCCCCATCAAAAGACCCTCGAGCCGATCAAAGCCCCCACCCTACGAGATCCGATCAAACTTCACACATTCCGTGAATCGGCGGAATGTCCTGCTGCGCGATAATCATCACCTGTTGTGACCGGGGTGGGGAATTCAACTGCAAATGTATGTGGGAACGGGCCTGAGGGGGAGATTACGAGGATGTTCTTTCATATATCAAAGTGTTGCAAGAATGTGTTACGTGCAATAAAGATCATAAACCCGAGTATAAGAGGCCAGGCCTCAGAGATGCAGGTAGAGCACCTCGTGACGATACTTGCTGTCTGAATTGATGTGTTCTCCTCCGGAGAGAATAAACCCTCGTTTCCTGCCTTTCAGTCTCCAGCGCCTGCTTCTTCATTGAGTAAATATTGGTGGGTCATAGAGGCGATACCGCCGGGCAACACAAAAAGGGTCTTTGGTTACTGGTTGTCTACGACCCCTTTTACAATTGGCGTCCCAAGCGTGGGGCCCATCAGCGACTCGTGGATCCAGTGGGAGAGGTCCTGACGACAGAGTGAACGACTGCAACGATCGGAAGGTACCCTGTCCGATAGACCCTCGTCTGACAGCCGATCATCCGAACTTCACTGGTTCCGAACAGACCTCTCTCGAGTGATCTACGGTCCTGACTGGGAACCATCAGGAGTGCCACGAGGAGTACGAAGGAAAGAGGACGATCGGGCGCTGGATTCGGAAGACAAGAAACTGTCCATACGGTCCGGGTAAGGTCGTGTAAACACGACAAATTGCGGAATGATTGATGATTGATGGAAAATACTAGTATTTGTTCTTTGTTAATTTATTTGGAGTTTCGCTGTCGGCAAACGGAGAAACAACCGGCTCTCTCTTTGCAAGCAGTGAAGGATAGGTAACGCACCCGTCGTGCCTATCTTTCTCCCCCACTGATCAATTGCCCCTCCCCATTGATTAACTGTTACGGATTGTTTTCTGGAGACTCTCTGTCTGCAAACAGGAAAGAATAGGTCCCCTCTTTGCAGATAGTGAAAGGGTAGGTGACGCAAACCTTTGCGGGCCTACTTATTCTCCCCATTGACCATTTTTTTTTTTTTCTATTTTATTGACCAAACACTGATTGCCCGATATTGGTTCTTGAGGTATTCACTGCCTGCAAACAACGTAGAATAGAAATATTCTGTCTAGTCTTTGCACGCAGTGATAAGATAGGTAGTGCTGACTATTATCCCCATTGTGATCCGTCATGCCTGTCTTCTCCCCACTGATGGATAGCTGGTTCAGCCCGGACCGTTTATTAGAGGTGGACCATCTAGCCCCACTGGAAGGCACCCCTAATAAAGACATGTTCACAAAGTATGGATTAATTACCATAGCCTATAGTAAGCTATGGCACAAGTATACCAAAACGAACCAAGAGAAACAGTGGCCACTGATAGGATCCTTCGATTTAGACAAAATAGAAATGGTGGAAATAGCCCTTCGGAATAACAAGACAACGCCTATTATGCTCGATAGTCTCGGTATGTGGCGCAAAGAGGCTACGCAACGAAAAGAAAGAGACGAAGTCAAAATAGTTAAAGAAACGCGACAGGCAATCCTCCAAACGTCTGGTAGGCAAAAGGAAGGGCCAAGGACGACACAGTTCCGAGGATTAGACACAAAAAGAGAACGGTGCAAAGGGATGTGCCGATGGGACAACCCCGAGACACAACGACCCAAAAGTAATCCCCCGACACTATGCACAGGACGAACAGATTTAAGGCAAAACCAAAGTGCTTTCTGTAAATGTCTCGGGCACTGGAAAGCCCAATGCCCGACTTTACAGAACATAAGTAAGAGCGGAGGGTCGACAGAAATAACAGGCCGGCAGAAAGGGAAAAGGCGCGAGACAAAAACAAATCAGACAAACACGGACAGGACGGATAGAACCACCACGTTCGATTATGCTCGATGGCACAAATTTCGTCAGACCAATTTTAGCGACATGTTAGACTTCTGGGACTGATTGCCCCCCCCCCCTGTTGCCCCCCCACTCTGAAAAAAACAAAAGCAAATATAGGCCTGCGTAGACAACCTCCTGTTAGAAAAAGGACTCAGGGAAACCAAGCATCTGTTATATAATTTAGGGTTTAATTACGATAGAGATAACACACAACCAACGATAAATAGAAAAACTAGTAAAACATTCTTTAAGGTAAACTGTACTAATAGGAACAATACAAAACATATTACGCTCACTCCGGAAGTCTTCAAAATGTAACGAGTCAACGGTCCCGCCCATCCGGAAGGTGAAACACATAGCACGTGTGGGGCGGGGCCAGTCATCAGCCATAGACCAAAAGAAATCGCCGATGAGAGGGTACGGGAGGCTCCATGGGCCGACATGAAATGGTCTTCCCATACTCTCCTTCCTGGGGTGACGTCCCCTGGGCCACGAGTAGGGAGGGGGCGGATCCAGATGACCCCCTCCCTCGTATCTCCTGGTCCGGCCATCACGAATTCCTCCATCGAACTGGTGCAGGGGGACTGGGAGGGAGAGGCGACGCGGACGAGCCTTTCCCACATCCACAGATAGGAGGCTTCCCAGCCCCGGCCCGGCGCCGAAATCCTCCAGCCGGGCCACGGATATACTTGTGCAGCACAGAACGTACAATGTTCGACGGACCTATTTCCGCAGCACAGAACATACAATGTTCGACGGACCTATTTGCGGAGCACAGAACGTACAATGTCCGACGGATCTATTTTCGCAGCACCGGACATACAATGGTCCCCCAAGAGTCGGAGTCAGGGGTGTAGGGTGGTCATCATGTGCACCCCTGATTCGAAGGGACGGCATGGGATGCGCTGGGAGAGGGAGGTGGCGCGAATGAGCATCCGCCACCTCCACAGGTGATGGCTCCACAGCTGCCCCCTGGTGCCCCGAACCAAATGTCCCGCTCCAACAGCATGGTGTTCTGTCTTTGTCACCTCAAGAAGTTTCTTCCACTCCCGAAAGACACGACGAAGGGCGGCGGCTGCAGGGTCTCAAAATGGCGTCTGGGCCCTCTGGAAGGCTGGTCTAGGCCGCTGGAGTAACTTTGTCCGGTATTGCAACTCGGGCACTTGCCCACCTGGGCACGAGCCCCCACCTCCGACAACATCCCCACAGCTTTGAAGATTCTACCAGAGTCCCAGAAGCCCTCGGCCCCTACAGGCTTCCGGTAGGGAACAACTGGAACGACCACGACATAGCCGCAAGACGGTGGTGCTCTTGTGTCCGCACCAGCTTCAGTCTGAGCCACCCAGGAACATTGTGGGCTAACGAATTCGAATGAGTTCCGGCTGAACCTCAACGTGACCTGGTAGGGAAGATTCTACCTCCCTCCCCTCTTGATTGACGGTACACATTACCAGCCCCTCTGTTAGCACAGGTTTTTTTGAACTGCCGAAAGGGATTCTGGTACAACCAACCCGGCATCGCCCAAAATGGCGCCGGTATCAATAGGAACTTACGGACACCTCGTGGTGTTCTTTGACTGACAAGACTTGATGTTCTGAGTTATGTATGTGAACCGTGGAACACTTGACGAAGAGGAGAGGAGGGTTCACTTGGCGAACATTTGAAAGGATCCCGTTAATATGTTGATTTCAATGTACGATTTATTATGATATTTATTGTAACCAATACATAACGTAGCTTGCGACGCACGCCCACGGTATACATCTAGGAAATGTGATTGCATTTAGCCTGACTGTGTTTCAATTTATGAAATAAATACCCTATGACCCCTCAATTGTTAAAAGACGTTTTCAGTTTCTTGCAAATAACTAAGTAGACGTTTTTCAATGTTTTTAAATACTGCAAAATAGCCCCCTATTGTATGTGCTTCAGCCATCGCCGTGTCCGACCAAATACGATTGCCTTCACATATTTACTTACTAAACGATTACGCAAATAAAGGTTTTCCAAACTATGAACAGGTATCGCATACTTCTGTAAATGTGGGAATTGGCGGGAGGGCTATTCTGTGCGCAACAGTTCTGCTCTCTTTTCAAGGTTATTAGAAAATGATTGTTCGGCCCTGGATTGATGATCGACTCAAAGGGTATGATACGCTGCCTCCAAATATGCGACTAGGCTCAGGAACTAACGCATGAAGAAGGACCTCGACTTCTGAGAATGGGTAAAGTAAAGCGGTGTGAATGATAGAACGTTATAAAGGTATGATGGTCGAAGGTACTAAGGGACAGGGTTGACCGAAGAACTGATATGCCTTAGAACATCTTAGCTTTGGGAATGATTTAAGGATCCCGGTGGCTAGATACATCTACAAAACCAAGTACCTCGCGCTAGGCGCCTCTGATCCCTTTTTTTAGCGTTTCCCTACACCCGATCTATAACGCCACCCTCGAACCCCCCCACGAACAACCTATCACACTGCCCGCTCCCTTGACTTCAGAAACCAAGAAACCAAGACCCTAGGGATTATATCCCGAGGAGATAAGTGCGAGTATATGGTAAGTAAATAACTTTCGTGCCCGTACATTTGATATGCTCGAATGTTGTTTCCCCCCACTCCCTTTCTTCCTTTTTCTCCCTCTACAGGTTACATTGGAATCACGACTAGGGTATAGTAAAGATCTGGAGCCACGCCATGTCCGATACATGAAGCGGACCTACGCTGCAAGATGGCACCTAAAGACACCCGACTCAATGCATGTCCTTATGTACCTGGCCTAATGCTCTTCCGTCCCAAACTGCATGCTTTCTAACACAAACCCAAAATGTTTCATGTTGGGTAATGCACTGAATAGCCTAAATAGTACATGGCCACTCTCCATGTCACACGTGTACTATTTAGCCTATTGTTGATCTCTCTCCCTCTCTATCTGTCTCTCTCTATCTTTCTCTCTCTATCTTTCTCTCTCTATCTGTCTCTCTCTCTCTCTCTCTCTCTCTCTCTCTCTCTCTCTCTCTCTCTCTCTCTCTCTCTCTCCTCCACTCTTTCGCTCTTCCTAGCAACTGGCACCTAATTGGCAAACCACTACCCCCTGGTGCACCACCTGATTGGCTCCAAATACCACAAGTATTTGCACAAATTTGTCTTAAATATAAATTGCATCGATACCACGTTACTACCTCTCCTTTTCTGCTAAATATTGATGAAACCTAGATTGACCGAAAGGAAAAGGACAGGTAAGACGACTAAGGTTCTCTAATCTGACCCATTTTGAGGGAACTACTTGTCAGTGGCATCCATGATAAAATGTTTCTGGTAGCGCGACCTTCCCCGTCCCAAAATTGTATCAATGCCCCAATCAGCAAAGGCGACCGAGATACACCCGCCTTCCCAGGACGCCATCAGTTTTGTATCGGCTGCCCTAGACGAGAATTTGAAAAATGTCCCTTGCTCCAATTCACTGTGTTCCTAGTTGTTTCCCATAAGACCCCACTCGCATCAAAGATGAGTTTAATAGTTATCGCAAGCCCCCCCGCCCCCCGAGTTTTTAATGAAGTAGCCAGGTTGTAAGAAACGATGTAGAGATTAGAATGTTTACAAAGTTAAAATTAGATCGAAAAATGAAAGAACTTGTTGTATTAAACCTTGTTGAAAATGAGATGTTTAGCCAAAGATAAGACGCATTAATGTAATGGAGAATAGTTTAGCCTGTGTTCATTCCTCAGAAGGATGCCCATCAGACTATGGTGAATAACACGTTACACTTTTCTGTAAAATACCAAGCCCTGAAGACCGGTCTAGCCTTGCAAGACTCGTACTAGGGAAATGGGTCACTACCAGGAGAACTGACATGACTGTAATAAACGAATGCAAATAATGGGTAACAGACCTCGTACCACGACAAAATGAATGTAATAAACCGACAAAACGCCAATGAAATAACCACAAAGGGAAGTTGTTGGGAATCCAGCAAACCCATCATCAATTGTTTGTACGTTGGCTGCAAACCTCAATGTAGCGGATGTTTACCCCAGTTGCTTGGTGTTGGGAGAGAAATAGATTTACGTAATTACCTTCCTCTGCAAAATCTCTAAAGACTGTCTTTTCAAACTCATTTAAGGGTACCACTGTCGGAGGAGAAAGAGACCGAATGTGGGAGCACGCGGCCTGACTGCAGACCATGGAACCTCAGCGACGGAGGCCAAGGCGAGACCACAACAGTAAGGAGTCGCAGGACAAGGCACTGTTTCCGACAAACCTAAAGGAAAGGGCTGACCTGAGGCCCCTGCTCTATGATCGACGCGTGCCGAAAGGTCCCTGCTCTCTGAACGTGATTATGGACCCGCCTGTCTAAAATTTTCCGTCTCTCTGGTCTGTTCCCGACCTGGCCCTGCTCCATCCCCTCCTCCTCCGACCTGCCATAAAGACTATTCACCCACACACCCTCCCTCCACCTGAACTTCCAAAATCCTCTAAATCCTACTGTGCCATCCGGAGAAGGGCATTTCCTGCGTCAAAGAGGAGGGAGCCCTGACTAAGTAGACCACGAACTGTGTTGAATCTCAGAACGGTGACCTAAAACACCACCAAGGGTCACCCCAAAGAGAAGCTAAACGAAGTATGTGGTTCTGCCCGGTACCGAGCACCTTGAAGATGATGGAAGCAACAGGAAATACCCACCACAGAAACCCAAGAACAGACAGACTCCACAACTCAAAGACAATTGCACCCTTCACCACAATCCTTTTCTGTCTCCTTCTAATGACCACTCTCTGGATTATGGAAGAAAATGCATCTGCTCCAAAACCGTAACGCATTTCTCTCATGAGGCCTGGCGAAACAGTACAAAGGCACTCTCCTGCCCGTAGACCTCCAACGGCTCAACCCACATGAACATTCCTGCTAACGAACGAATTGTAATACAGGTGTTCAACAGTGCCAACAGAAGACGACAAAGAATGCCGAGAACTGACTAACAATGGTCCACGACCATAAGACACTGGGAACACTGATTATTGTTTTTACTATGTCTCATTTCTCTCCCAACCACCATTGAATTGACTATGCTCCAACCGAGCACAAAAAGAACCTACTTACTTGGTAACCTATCGGCTCCTATTCCGAATGACTACCAGCTTCTATGATCTGTACCCAACGCTCTCACTGCATAATTTTTGTCTGATATTGCATTACTATGACTTTCCTGCAACAAAGCTTAACGATGAGCCCGCCCACTGGATGAAAAGATTTTAAAAATGTGATGTTTATGTACAGTTCCTTCACCTGGGTTATCACTTCCTTACTTATGACCACAACAGTAGACATAGATAGGAAATAGGCCAGCAAGATGTCTTAGAAATGTTAAAGGGAGGACTGTGGAAACTTAATACGGTTTGGTGAACATTATCTGCGCCATCTTCCCTTTTGCCCCGATGCCACACTCTTCGCCGCACACGCCCACCACATTAGCTGCCTTGACCAGAACCACCCTCTGCACACCCCTGACCCCCAGCACGGCTCTCCACCTACACAAGCACCCCCACACACTGATCACTCCCGCTTTCACATGCCTTGCGCGTAAGCGACAGTCATTTTGAGCACCATGGCCCCTCTGCCCCTCGCTGATAGCCAGCGCGTCTCTCTCTCTCTCTCTCTCTCTCTCTCTCTCTCTCTCTCTCTCTCTCTCTCTCTCTTAACCTCACAGACATCCCCCCGCACGCTGGCAACCCCCTCGCTCTCCTTGGGTCATAAACCCCTCTTCAGCGCAGATCTGCCTCAGAATCCCATCCTGTTCCCAGCGCGATACCTCCCTTCATTCCTTTCATAGTCTCAGGCCCTTTGATGCAAACCCCCTCTTTCCTGTGTGCCCGTCTGTCTTCCTTGTTCCCAAGCCACCACCTGGCCCTGCGGATACTGTTTATTACCCCGTACTGTAGGAAGCCTCCCCTCCCCATCAAAAGACCCTCGAGCCGATCAAAGCCCCCACCCTACGAGATCCGATCAAACTTCACACATTCCGTGAATCGGCGGAATGTCCTGCTGCGCGATAATCATCACCTGTTGTGACCGGGGTGGGGAATTCAACTGCAAATGTATGTGGGAACGGGCCTGAGGGGGAGATTACGAGGATGTTCTTTCATATATCAAAGTGTTGCAAGAATGTGTTACGTGCAATAAAGATCATAAACCCGAGTATAAGAGGCCAGGCCTCAGAGATGCAGGTAGAGCACCTCGTGACGATACTTGCTGTCTGAATTGATGTGTTCTCCTCCGGAGAGAATAAACCCTCGTTTCCTGCCTTTCAGTCTCCAGCGCCTGCTTCTTCATTGAGTAAATATTGGTGGGTCATAGAGGCGATACCGCCGGGCAACACAAAAAGGGTCTTTGGTTACTGGTTGTCTACGACCCCTTTTACAGTTTTGCATTGGAAAGTACTCTACAAGTAACAGAAAGCAGCGCAAAACATCACTTTGCTTTACTTAGCTCCAAGGGGGCTTTACCTGGGTGGTACATGGCTTTTCAATGCAGCCACCCATGCCTTTTGCTCAAAACCCTATCTTCAAAAGATTATATCATCTGAAAGGAGGCGTTAAGAGGAGAAATGTTTTCATTTCTTCTTTCTTTCCCTTCCCTGCATGCATGCTGGACAGTGCAGCACACATACAAAGTTGGAAAAGTATTTGAACTTGTTTAGGCATTGTATTTTGTACTGGAAGGGTACCCTTCATGTACAAAATCTATGGTAAGTTGTATTTCTGGTGCACAGCAGCTGAAATCAGCACCGGCCCCAGTGAGAGGGGAGGAGAGAGTCATTTTTCGATAAAAATTGTGTTTCCTGCACCCTCCCGGTCACACAACGCAACAGAGCATTTGTGGCCACTCTGTTGCGTGACTTCTTTGAAAATCTGCCCCATAGTTTTCTCTCCCTTATTTTGATCTGTGCTTTGCCTGTGCGTTCAAACAGCACCCCTTTTGTCAAACGGTTAACAGTTCACCCAATCCTACACAGAAGTCATTATGGACCATTAAAGAGGGACTGTCCCAGTAAAAAAATTGCTGATTAATTCTTCCGGATCATTTCTTTTTGTGCTAGATTGAAACCTCTGTTTTTAATTGCAATTTTTCAGGATTTGAATTTCTGGCCCGTCCCTGCAATTTCATTCCTTTGTGCATTTTCTGACTTGTAGTTAATTGTTGCTCTATCTTCTTTCTCTCCCTAGTTGTTGGAAAGGCTTTTAAAGTCTTAGGGCTTGATGTAGGTAAATCTAATTTACCTACAAGCCCATAGGAATCAATGGGAAATACCGATTCGGTATTTACCGAATCGGTAAATACCGAATCCTGCAAGGGTGCAGGGGGTGTCACTTTAACACCCTCTAGCACCCCAAGTACAGGCTTGTGTGACATGTGGCACACATACATGCCCTAAGGGCATGTCTGTGTGTCACATGGCACAGGTGTGCATGCACAGATGTGCATGCACACCTGAATTCGGCTTTTACCGGATTTACCGGATCGGTAAATATACTGATTCGGTATTTTACCGAATCGGTATATTTACCGAATCGGTAAAATTACCGAATAGGCCCCCTACATCTCAAAAGCCAAATACCGGTCGGTAACGGCCGAAATCGGCCGTTACCGATCGGTATTAGGGCTCCTACATCTGGCCCTTATTTTCTACCTCTCCTTAGTTAGGTTTCAACATTGTCTTTTTTGGCATCTTTGTACAACCTTACCACGCTAACTCTGTTTAAGGAATCAGGTGGAGTGGCGTCTAAACAAAGTCGTCCTTGTTATTCCTCCAGTCTTCTTTGCCAACGTCCAGTAAGGTTTTTTTTTTTACAGGATTTGTTTTTATTATCAAACATTTTACATGTTTATTAATCTGTTATTTAATTTTCTAAGCAGTCACAGACCCCCTGAGACAGCTTCACTGACCGCTAGAGGGTCCCCTGGGCCACAGGTAAAGAACGGCTGAACTAGTGCATTATGGGGAATGTATCCTGGACACTTTCTTAGGGGTATAATAAATCCTGTGGAAATAGCGTAGTTCGATGAGGTGGGCGGGAGAGGAGATCTCCACTGAGCAGCGGGCCAACCTAGCCTCTCTCCATTCGTACATAGTAGTGTCATAAGGTCTAGTGTATGAGCTATTAAGAAACAGTATATTCTTGGGGGGTCACCTCTCCCTAAAGGTCTCATTGTCACCTCGGGCTCTAATGTGTTAAAATCAGGAAATTGTGGCAGAGTAAGTCGGGATGAGTCCTTTATGCCCCGTAATTGTACAAATCTAAAAAAAACTATGACGTGTAAATGAAACTCCTTACTTGGAGTAGCAAAGCTTCATAACATTACTGTCCTAGAAGTCGCTCAAACGGGATATACCGCTACGGCTGAGGTCTTAAATTCAGGCGCCATCCTAATGGTCGGGAGCCGATCACCTTGGCATAATGGGGTTTTCAATGTCAGTTTTTGTTACTAGATAATAGATGATAATGCTCTACGCCAGGCCATCAGCACCAGCATAGGGACTTCAGGGATATTTTTTGGGACCGTGGAGTGGTACAAAAGGTGTGCTGGATTGATGTCCTGGACATAGTTCAGTTCCAGCCTTTGTGCCGGGTCATCCCTGTCTCCAAACATCCAGTCATTGATAATTGTAAGTTGGAAGGTCAATAATGAAGCTGAACATATGCCATGCCCAGGCCACCATCGTATGCGGCCTTTGCACATTTGGCCCAAGCTATGCTTGGCGGTTTACCAAGCCCCTGGAGCAGTTTAGAGTTGCTTTCAGCTTGTCAACAAACATTTGCGCAATGGTATGTGAGCAATTTTGCGGGGCCTATAAAAACCTAGGGACACTGGTCATTTAAAAGAGTGCCACTCTAGCGACTATTGATTGAGGGAAAGCTTTTAGTTTACAGATGTTGTGCTGTAATTGTGCCAGCAAAGGGGAGATGTTAAGGCTCCATGCCAGGTGAGGGAGCACGTCAATGTACATCCCCACATTTTTTAAGAGATCTGTATATATCTGAAGTTGGGGTTGCCATGACATTTCACACTCTAAGGGGGCTATGGGCACCAATAGTGTTTTATTCTAGTTATCTGTCAATCGGTTGCATCTGCGTAATGTCACAGTATATGCATCATTCTGGCACCGGTTGTGTGTGGATACTATAGGATGAGGAGTACTTTGTCTGCGTACAGAGATATACAATCCTCTGGCAGATCTTTTTGCTGAAAGCCATTCATCTTAATCAGTCGATCAGAGGTTCACTCTCCAAGGTAAATTTAAGAGGAGAGTAGGAGTGACTTTGCCTGGTATCCCATAGTATCAGAAAGGAACACAAAAGGGCTCCATTAAAGCAGACCTGTCCCAAGGGTGTGGAGTAGAGAACCCTAAGACAAGTCATAAATCGGGGTCTGAACTTTATCTTGTGGAATACCTGTTTTGGAAACCGCCAACTCAGGGAATCAAAAGCCTTCTTGAAGTCAAGCAGCAAGAGAGTATGAGGGCCTCTCAATTCCTGTCTCCTGGCCATAATCAAGGGCAATCTCCGGAGGCAATATTTAGTGCTGTGTAAATCAATTTGATCTTGGTGTATCAGGGTGGTGATAACATTAACCATCCTGTTTGTGAATACTTTTACTAAAACCTTGGTCTCTGTGTTCATACGTGATATTGGAAGATAGGAGGAGAACCCTTCAGGTGGTTTACCAGGTTTTGGTATGACAATGATTGTTGGATCACATAAGTCTGGTGGCATTTGACCAGTTTCAATAGCATCTTCAAATAAGTAGTGTAATTGAGGGTTAGTGAATGACTTGAACTTCTTAAAGAAGTCAACCAGGAAGCCATTAAGGCCCATTGTTTTCACTGAGTGCAATTCAATAGTTGCCTCTCCAATATCGTCTTATGTTATGGACATGTCTAGCTCTGCTTGATATGTTTATGTCAGGGATATAACCTGGAAATCTGTGATTAGCGGTTTCGACAGTTCTGATATCTGTGCCGAGTTTATAAGGACTGGTAATAAATGACAAATGCATTTGCCATTTCCGAAGCGTCATTGGGTAAATTACCTTTCTCATCCTGTATATGTGAAATCATCCTTGATCGCATCTCAATCAGGGCCAACAATGATAGCAATCTCCCTGATTTCAAAAATTTATAAAATCTACTCTGGGATGCCGTTAATATGTAACAGGCTTTATCCATGGATAAGTCTCTGAGTAGGGTCCTGGAGAGGTCAAGTTGCCTAAAATATACTGCTGGGGTAGGTCCGGTTACCAGGCGTTCAGTATCAAGTACCCTTGTTTCTAATGTGGCCACCTGAACGTCTTGATCATGTTTACGTGATCTAAAAAGATCGATGGCCTGTCCTATCAAAACAGACTTAAAGGCTTCTTAGCCAGTAATGGCTGAGGAAATGGCATTTTTTGATTAATTTGGAAGCATTCTTCCATAACCCTCCTTGAGGATGCCACTACGTCGTCACTCGGGAGCCACCATGGGCTGAACCTCCAATTCCCTTTGTGTCTAGAACCCCTGCCATGCAGTGACAGTAGTATTGGGGAGTGATAGGAGATTTCTCATCATTATATTGGCTACATCCTGGGCATCTAGATCTGGTGCAAAGATGTAATCTAAATGGAAAAAGGAGCCATGAGTGATGGAGTGAAATGTATAGGCTCTAACCCCTTTATGCCAAATCCGACAGATGTCTAAAATTCCCATACAATCTGCCTAATCATACAGTTTAGGGGAGCACCAAGTTGGTACCATTTTAGTGTGCAAGACATCCAGAGTTTTATCCATCACAGTGTCGAAATCACCACCAATGATCAGTTTACTAGGAGGTAAGGTTACTAGGATAGTAGTCAGGAACTACAATGTAGTGTTGAAGAAAGTACTCCAAAGTCGGTCCTGGAGGGCCGGTTCCATGCCAGATTTTTAAGATAGCTACATTTATCTAAATGGGCATATGCTGAAAATCTGGAATAAATCCGGCTCTCCAGAACCGATTTTGGAGAACCTCAAGAGAGTTGGAGGAAGATACACACTAATCAGGGACCATTTGTGTCCATGCAAGAGTCGCAACGCCAGGATGTTATGTTATGTTATGTTATAGGGTGTCTTATAGAGCGAGCGGCTACTCTGGCAGAGTGTCCCGGCGCTATGTAGATCTGTAGAGGAGACCGGAGAACACAGACAGACTAAAGACCAAAAAGCCAGGTCTTCAGACCCTTCCTAAAGGACAGCAGATTGTCTAATTTACTAAGAGAGAGGGGAAGCTTATTCCAAAGCTGAGGTGCCAGTAATCTGTAGGAGTGGCCCCCAATACGGGCACGCTTAGTAGCTGGAACGATGACCAGAGCTTGTGTGGAAGAGCGTAGAGATCTGGAAGGGAAATAGAATTGGACACGTTTCCTTAGATAGACAGCACCAATACCATGCAAGGATTTAAAGGCCATGATTAGAGTCTTGAAGAGTATACGCTTCCTCACTGGGAGCCAGTGGAGTGAGTCAAGGAGGGCTGAGGTGTGAGTCCTACGACTGAGGCCAAAAATGGCCCTGGCAGCAGAATTCTGAACAGTTTGCAGGCGAGCTAGAAGGTACTCTGGGAGCCCTAGATAGAGTACATTGGCATAGTCGAGCCTAGAGCCGATCAGTGCCTGGACTGTGATTCTCCTGTGAGAAAGGGAGAGAAAATGGAGAAATTTCCTGAGCGTACGCAGCAGGGCAAAACATTGGCCAACTAGACTGAGAATCTGGGGCTTAAAAATTAATCCGTTGTCAATTTTGACACCCAGATTCTTAGCAACTAGGGTGGGTGAAGACGGGGGATGCATATCCTCAGGCCACCAGGATTTCCAATGAGTGTCAGGGGCACAGCCGAAAAAAATAATTTCAGATTTATCTGAATTACATTTTAGCGGGTTACGCTGAAACCAGGAGAAAACGGCCTCAAGGCAGCTCTTGATGGAATCGCCGGCGAACTCAGTGTTCTTGTCACAGGTGAAGAGAAGCTGCGTGTCATCAGCGTGGGACACAATCCGGGCACCATAGGACTCCACCAGTTCAGCCAGGGTGGATAGAAAGATATTAAAAAGGGTGGGACTCAGTACCGACCCCTGTGGCACACCTACTGCCAGTGGAGGGACAGCCGCTGAAAAAGGAGGGACCCAGATCAATTGTTGGCGCTCGGACAGGAAGGACTCAAACCAGTTGAGTACTGTCCCTCTAAGTCCAATCTCCTGGAGTCTTGAAAGAAGACGGTTGTGAGGCACGGTATCAAAGGCCGCTGAAAGATCCAATAATACCAGCATCGCCTTCCCTCCACGATCTGTCACCTCCTCTCTGTGCTCAGATTAGAGCGGAACCCTGACTGAGTATGATGCAGGATGTTGTGTGCTTCTAAATAATCAGACAGAGTGGAGTGCACATGTTTTTCCGCAAGTTTGGCCAGGGCAGGGAGCAAAGAGATCAGTCTGTAGTTTGAGTGCACCAAAGGGTCCAAGTTAGGTTTTTTTATCAATGGGACAATGTGCACCTTTTTACACGCCCTAGGGACAACACCTGATTCAAGAGAGGCATTAAGAAGAGGATTGACGACTGGATTGAGAACATGGGCCATTTTTGCCAAGATTTTAGCAGGGCAAGGGTCGGACGGAGAACCGGATTTCAGCTTGAGTAGTAGATCCAGTGACATCTGAGGAGACAGTGATGGAAAGACTGCAAGAGTATGACTATCAGAGGAGGTACACAACCCGGGCACTAGAGTGCCAGGATCGTTAGCAGGGATATCAGGCGGAAAGGACGCCTGAATGTTAAGGATTTTATTTGAAAAAAAACTTGCCAGTTGCTTGACGCAAGATTCAGAAGGGCAGGATTTGGGGATAAGAGCAGTGGGAGCCGTAAATTCCTTAACGATTTTGAAAATTTCCTTACTAATATTGCTAGCCGAGTCGATTTTTTTAGCAAAGTAAGATTTCTTTTCCGCCACAATGGCCTTATGATAAGTTTTGATGAGATCTTTATACATCGCCTTAGAGGGGGCTTCGTAATTTTTGCGCCATATTCTTTCAGCCTTCTTACAGCTTCTTCTGATCTCGTGGAGTTCGGCAGTGAACCAAGGGGCTGACGTACGTTGACCAGATTTAGGCTTAGCAGGAGTAGGGGCTAACTCGTCGAAGCGCTGTATAAGCCATGACTGGAAGATGGAAAGGTCATGCTCTAGCTTGCCCGTTAATTGGCATGGATGGGATGCCAAGAACTGCTCCAGCATGTCGCTAGTAACTCGATGAAAGGGGCGGAAAGCCATAGGCTGAGTGTCTATCCCGCTGCCGGTAGATTTAGAAAGACCCAGAATGTCAAAATTTAGCAGACAGTGGTCCGACCACATCAAGGGTATCGGCCGGGAGGACAAAATGGGAATGGAGGAATACACTTGATCTAGCAGATGACCCTTATTGTGTGTTGCCGAGAGAATATAAGGAGAGAGGCCAAAAGTTCTGGTAACATCGTGGAGTTTCATGGAGTCCGCTGCCTCAGAAGTCCCCAAGAAGTAAACACTGCTTATATTTCATAATAAGCGGGGACAGGGCCAGATGGAGCTCTTCAAAGAAAGAACTAAGGTAGCCTGGTGGCCTATACACCAATAGGCCAGCGCACGAATGGTGCGAGGAAAAAGACAGGCAGAACCCGATTGATTCAACCCCAGTAATGGTCTCAGTCTCAGCCACTGCGCAGGTGAATTGCCTATCAACCACAATGGCAACGCCGCCTCCCCTGCCCACCTCCCGATCCTTCCTCACAATGTAGTAGTTAGGGGGAAGGGCAGCCGAGATGTCAGGGTTAGAGGTGTCGGATAGCCAGGTCTCGGTGAGGAAAAGACATGCCGGTTTCTGCTCCATAAGGAGATTAAAAAGGTGCAGGGCATGTTTGCCTAAAGATCGAGTGTTTAATAACATACAGGAGTAGGGCTGGGCCTTAGCCAGAGCGGGGTCAGAGGGAATTGCCAGGCCTTCCGTATCTTGCCTGAGGGGGGAGGTAATGGTCGTCCATCCGCATTCCACACAATTCAGGATGGCAGTTGAGGGATCACATGCAGACTCAGAGCACTCACAACCGGCATTTCCCTTAAGACCATAGAGAGTAGCGAAATCATAACTGTACATAAGCTCAGGGGTGGGGCTTACGTGAACCGTATCTGCTGCGGGCAAGGGCGCCTCCTGGACGCGGACGGGCGCAGACGGGCTTAACTTAGGCACAACTTCGGTGCGTCCAAGGAGCTCCCGCTGCACTCGTCCGCTGCACGTCCTCGGGGCCATACTAGTGAAATAGGGAGGGAGGTGAGTCACCTGACTCCAAACACTAGCGTGCAAACCTACTTCCCCCAAGATGGCGGCTGCGCTACAATCCGCGACCAAAAGACATCGAGGAGGAAGGTAATGCCCAGAAAATGTTCCACACGCAGGGATTACAACGGTAACACATACACAATTGTACAAGCAATGGTGACTGTTCTCCAGGTGATCTACAAGTGTGCAGTCTATGACCAAGGGAACCGAACTGCGTAATAACCCTGCAACATTGAAAAGCCCTTAGGAAAACCAGAATGTTGGACCCTAGCATATCCATAGCGGCCAAGGAACCTAGTGTTATCAACTTTTGTGTGGGTCTCATGTAAAAGGAGAAAGTATGGCCATGGTGTTTAGTAAATTGCAGCACTACACCCATTTTAATCTTGTTATTAACCCCTTCCCTGCGGGGTAATTCCCCCACATTGCGGGGGCGGGTGGAGGGTGAGCACAGCGCTGCGGTGCTCTTGACGAGACCAACTCGTCATGAGTCACAGTGGAGCTGTGCTCATGACGAGCTGGTCTCGTCACGACCCCGCCCACTGATTAATTCACCTGCACAGGCAAGGAATTAACCGCGCGTGGGCGGAGCGCAGCCGTTATGACGAGCCAGCTCGTCATGAGCACAGCTCCACCGTGACTCATGATGAGCTGGTCTCATCACGAGCACCGAAGGGGTTATGATAATTGACGTTATATGATATAATTTTGTACATGTTTGCAGTGTTCTTGAGTTCAACAATTGGTCATAAGACAGTCCAGTGTGCCTCCCTACCTCCCCATCCTACACTTCCTCCCCTGAAGAATCTATTGCTTTGTACCAATTAACCAGAAAGAAACAAATGAAAACAAGTGGGAATGCAAACAACACAACATCGTGAAGTTCTAGCTACATTTCTTATCGCACAGTTCCAGTCAGGATAGACATAGCAGTGAGGGGCCTTGTAGGTTAATGTGGCGCCCTATGTCCGGTACGGTACTCGAGCAATCCAAAGCATGGTTCGTTTGAACCGTTTTCCAGTGATTTCAAAGTCCATGTAGAAGGGATCAGGGTACAACTGGAGGGGGGAAATATTTTCATGCGTGTGGCATGTCTTGACTTGCCAAACATGAAAAGATTATAGGATGCACACCGGCGTACTTATTATTTAACCATAGTTAATCCAAAATGTTACATCGTTCGAACTGTATAGGCGTGCATGCCTCTTCAGCGCTCCGCCCAATTACGCTGTAATTAAACTGAACACAAAGGGACCAAACTTTTGTTCCCATACGGGCAGCACAGCCATAAGACCGAATGAATCCAATCAATTAAATACTCTTTTCTTTTTTCTTCTCTTATTCCATTTATATTCAATTTCATTTCAAACTTTTCTTCAATCCATTTTATTCATTCAACTACCGTGCAGAGATGTTCACAAAGACACAGGAACGATGGTTGCCGCATGTCACGTTTTCAGGATTGCTCCCTTCATCAGGGACATCTAAAAAATAATAAATAAATACATTCATGTACATAACCATGACCACAGTTATTGCGCAGACATTCAAATGACTAACTGACTAACTTCTTTGAGCAATTTGACTAGGAATTTCACCCTAATCCACTCACGAATTAATTACCAGCTGCCTGTCGGTGAAACTGGGGATTAAAATGAGCGTTTATCCTTCATAAGTTATTGACCACATTCCCTGTTTATACTCAAACAGCGTGCTTGTTTAGACCGCCCCTCTGTCTAGAAATGGAACCCCTTCTGTTGAGCTAAGGTGCCTTGTGCATGCATTCAAAAGCGCTTCTACTATCACAATTTCAGCCTGAGCCTGTAAATAGCTTACCGTGACCTGCGCTGATTCTCATCTGTTCTAATAATTTGCGGAGATGTAGTGGACCCACATTCCAAAGATCGGCCTGAACAATTTCTTAACATTCCATTCATGATTCAAGAGGAGCCGCAGCGTCCATCTCCTACACGATTATGTTGGCCTAAGCTGTAACATGCCACTCGACCTAATATCACACCGCCCACCTCCTTCCAGGTGATATGTATAATGGAACTGCAATTGATAACAGACTGCCCTCGTTCAGAACCCACCCTGTGTTTAACGGCTAAACTACATTTCCCAAACTCCATCATTCCAAACCTCGGAAGCTATTGTTCCCTGCTTTTCGCCTCTAATGCCTCCATTCTAGAAAGTTATTGAGTTTACTTAAATATTCATGCCCCAAAACCTCCTTCACCTTGCACCGCCAGAGATGCAAACTGTTTTTTTGAAAAATAAGTCTCGAAATAGTTCGTGAGATTAGACTCTGGAAATAGTTAATGGAAAACTGTCTTATCCACTTTTCAATATGCGCTGAATGTCCGTGTTCTTCACTGGCTTGTATCATTCGGTCTTATGGCTGTGCTGCCCGTATGGGAACAAAAGTTTTGTCCCTTTGTGTTCATGTCTTACCTGCCACCATGTCCTGCTAAGGGGTGCCTTGCCCTAAAGTAAATTAGAATTCAACCTCTGATGGTCCACAAGATTCCACATTCACATGTGGATTAATAATCATCACCTCTTTGTCATTAGATTCCTGAGGAAGATCACCTTCCTTCTTTGGCCATTGTTGTTTCTTGAGCCAGCCCTCAATCTACCATGATGGGAACCTTTCCAACCTCCCCGCCCTTTGCTCCTTGGCGGCAAGCCCTCAGTAGCAGTCCCAGCGAAGGGCCTAGGTCTGGTGATTTTCTGATGCACCGCAAGCCAGTCCCAATGTGCTTTCAGGGCTATTGAAGAAATGGAATTTGCCATTGTGGATGACTTTCAAATGGGCCGGAAAGAGGAGCATATACTTTCAATTCATGTATTTGAGTTTTTGCTTGACATATAAGAATGACTAACATTGTTTGAGCACTTTGATAGTATTGTCCAGGAATATCATAATTGGGTCAGCCCCAAATGTGGGATGCTTTTAAGTCTGGCAGTATGCAGGATTGCGTCTCAGTCTCTGTAGTTGAGGAGTCATCGAATGAAAGGCTGTGGCACGCACCAAGGGTGGAGGCGGGCTGGTTCAGCAGTCAGAAATCAATGGGCCATCTTGATTATGCAGCACTGGGATAGTTCCTCATTCAGTATCCATGATAGTAACCAAATGGTCATAAACTGGGTTGGACTGTACCCTCTGTCCTCTGGGGTTATCCAACTATACACAAACTGTTCCACCTCAAGCGAACGTCAGCATCATCCATTCGGTGCTCCAACTCCTGGGTAGTACTGAGGAGCTGTGTCACCTGTGTGTAAAGGGTGTGGGTGGAGTCATCGGCTCTGGAGATTCTACCCTTTGTCTTTCTCACCCTGTCAACTACAGACAGAGTGAGATCCTGTCTGAGGAGAGCGAAATCCATGCTGCCCTCCCTGATGTTTGTTTGCAGTGAGGATCATATGTCCTGAATTGCTTATAAAATAATGGAAGTCTTGTCCCTTGGCAGGTCCATCAAGCGGAGGATGCCTCTGTATATGTGGAATGTCTGCCTGCTTTCCAGGCGGGTTTGCTTTGTCTTTCAACACTGTGAAGGGGACTAGAGGAAAGGTGCCCAGGAGCTACCCTAACAGGCCCATTTTGAGTGGTGATTGAATGGTACTGAATAGTGCCACAGTTGAGATGTGAGTTGTGAATTTGTGAACGTGCCTCTCTCTGGGCCTACACATTATGGAGGGGGAAGAACAATATAGTAACTCAGTAGTAGTGTGGCCCCACCAGTGCCCGAGGCTTAACAACAGAGGAGCATGTGGATCGGCGCTAGGTGGTATCCGCGAAGCTCACCAACAATACAAACATCTTAGCAAGGTCATAGAACACCACATACATAATCCTGATTTGTAGGTTCCAATGCACAAATACATCCTGAAGTTGCTAGATATCAAATAGTGTACAGGAAACCGGTCCTACCCTGCACATAAACAAGGGTGCCTGCGCTTGCGCTAGACAGCTTTTTTAGCGCCAGCGGAAACACAGGGTGTGCTGTGTTTTTGGGAATACGGCACATCCCTGCATTTTGAAAATGTCAGAGCATGACGTTGCCAAATTTGATGTAACACCGCGCTCCAGCATTTTCTTGTAAATATCCCCCTGAATGTTCTCTGGAACTATCAATAAGTGATGTAGTGAGTTCAGCAGCAAAGAATACCTTCTACGAGGCGAGCAAAACTATTCTTCTTAGAGTGTGCTAATGACATCTCTTACACTGTGCCTACCAAGGCCCTCTCTGATTGAACACCGACCAGTGACTTGTTTTGTAGGTTTATTGATATGCCAAAGTCAGTCAGAAGAAACCCCAGCATCTGTCGATAGAGAGGTGATTCCTGAGGTGAGAAGGCAATGAGACAATCGTTTACCTAGAGATAGATGTAAAGCTCTACCTCTGGGAATGTGCACAGGGCTAAGCTCCTTAATAATAGCAGCTCGATGTATTTAGAGCGAATCCAACCTCTTTCAGATATTATGCGGAGCATGGTACCTTCAAAGTCTATGGCACAGAGCCAAACGCTCACCTGTTCAGAGGACAGGCATGGTACTTGCTGTGGCCGTTAAATCCTGTTATCCATGTGACTGGAGGGTGGTGGATCTGGTAGGCTATGAAAGTGCTTTCTTTAGAATCTCCATTAGCCATCACTTCACTTTCTCTGGCCTCCTAATTTACCGTTCCCCCCGGCTGTGACACTGCTTTTCGTAAGGCTCTCCCGGAATGTGTTTGCGCTTTGGCCATGGGCTGCGCAAATTTTAGCATACTTGAAGATCTACTCCTCATTTTGACTGTGGCCATTTATCTGCCATTAGTAATACCTTAGCAGATCTGGAGGCTCTTCAGTTAAATCAACTGGTCTCCTCTCCCACCCATGTGGGGGGGCCATACCCTTGACCTGTTTTTTACAAATTTGACGGGGGCCAAGATTGTTAGACCTTGCCCAGTCGTCTGGACTGATCACTTTTTAGTGAAAATCCTTCTTCTGATCAAAGAGCATCCATTTAAACCCCTGGATAGAGTAGTGCACAAACGTCATTGGAAGAAACTTAAATTGGAGGATTTTGATCACTTTTTGGAGGCTCATCCGTTAGGCCCTTTTCTTGATGCAGAATCGGGGGTATGACCTATTCTGTGACTGGGTCTCCCGGGCCTTGGATGCACTGATTCCTACTACTTGGACTAATGTTCGCATCAGAGAACCCAGCCCATGGTACGACAGTTCCCTGGTGCTGCTAAAAAAAAGAGTGTAAATTGGCAGAAAGGGACTGGCGGAAATCTAATGAGACTGGGAAAAATAACTCTGTACTTCTCTAAAATTAAAATCTATCATAGAGCTGTTTACAGAGCCCGTGCAGCCTACTATTCTCAGGAATTTAAAAACAGCCTCAATCCGTCCAAGTAAATTTTCAAGGTCCTTAAGGACCTGGCGGCCAAAAGAGCTCCGGCAGCGGAAATATGCTCAGTGGCTCATTGTGAAGATCTGGCAGCTTTTTTTACTGAAAAAGTTCAATCTATCTCTCGTGCTTTTTCCATCACTGTGCCGGGAGTGGAGCCCACCAGCTTAACATTGACCACTGGTGAGACCTTAACTTCTCTTCCTAGCCTGTCGATGGAGACTTTTCTTACGCTGGCCTCTAGGATAAAATCTTGCTCACCAGCGGATCCTTTGAGATCAGCTCAGTTCAGAAATTCTGCTGCTACTATCCTTCCTTCAGGTTGCCATCTTATTAATCTTTCTCTTGCCTCGGGTGTTGTTCCCATTAAGTGGAAACAGGCTGTTGTAACACCTACATGAGCTTGAGAGCTATCGCCCGATCTCTCTCCTCCCTTCGCTGCTAAAATCACTGAGACCTATGTAAATGGGGTTTTGTCTGAGCATTTTGTGAGGCCAGGGACTCTAGACTCCTCCCAGAATGGCTTCCGTGCTGGCCACAGCACTGAGACAGCCTTGCTCTCTATGACTGAACATCTTCGATCTGTGTTGGATTCTGGTCAAACTGCGGCACTAGTATTACTCGATCTTAGTGCCGCGTTTGATACGGTTTCACACAGGATCCTACTCCAACGTCTTGGAGAGGCGGGTGTTGCAGGCATTGCACTCAACTGGTTCAGTTCCTTTCTTGCCGATCGGACCTTTAAAGTTGTCATCCCGCCTTGTGAGTCCAAGTCTTATCCTCTGGAGCTGGGTGTGCCTCAAGGCTCATCACTGAGTCCCACATTATTCAATCTTTATGTGAGACCGCTGGCGGCTGTTGTCAAGCAGTGGGGCATGACTATGGTCTCCTATGCTGACGACACACTGCTAGCGGTCGCTCTAAGTGGGAACTCCGACCTTGACGCCCCCAGATTCCCGGGATGGACTCCGGGCAGCAGCTAGCTGGATGAATGCCAACTGCCTCCAGCTTAATGCCAAAAAAACTGAGGTCATGATCGTGGGCAAGAGGACTGATCTCTGGGGTGATACTTGGTGGCCCCCTGAGCTGGGCGCTACTCCTATTCCAGTCCCAGAGGTAAAAAACTTGGGGGTTTGGCTAGATCCTGCCCTCAGTTTTTGTGCCCATACTAAAAAAGTGGCGGCCACCTGTTTTGGCATCCTACGAGGATTAAGGCCTATTTTGAGGTTCTTTGATGCCGCCACTAGGCAGCTGGTTATACAGGCATCCATATTATCTTGGCTCGATTACACCAGTTCGCTCCTGTTGGGGCCAACCAGGCTGAAATCGCCCTGATGCAACGTGTTCAGAACGCTGCAGCCAGAGCACTGGTGGGTCTACCGAGGTTCTGCTCTGCGGAAAGTACCATCCGTTCTTTACACTGGTTACCTATGGCACAGAGGATCTATTTTAAAACCTTGTGCCTAGCTTTTAAGATCCTTAAGCTGGCCTCCCCTCAGATCCTCGATAACCTTCTGACGCCTTATGTGCCTTCGCGCTCTCTAAGATCCTCTGGACAAAACTTGGTCGTGGTCCCTCGGTTTAGGCTGTGTAGGGCGGGTGGTCGATCCTTCCGTGTTCTGGCCGCCAAATTGTGGAACTCTCTCCCGTCCGACATTCGAGAACTTGATGAGCTCCTGAAGTTTAGGAGGGCGATAAAAACGCACTTGTTCCCTCATCCATCTTAGTTTTTTTGTCCTGTGCGCTGCTGTCTTTGCTCTGCTGTGTTGTGTTTGTGTACTCTGTCTGAAGCGCCGGGACGCCCCTTGGCTGGGGCAGCTGTGCGCTATAGAAGTGTTATTAACATAACATAACATAACATAACTTAGGTCACAAGTGTTAGGAATGGTGTCAGCTCAGGACTGGTGACACCTAGCTATCTTTCCCTATGAATCGGATGCCCAGCTAGAGTCCAGCTGAAAAGAGCGGAGGGGATAATAGCAAATGTGAATGAACAGGACTAGATAGAAGCAAGAAGGAAGAATGAACAGTGAAGGGGAATTCCGCCTCATTACTTTCAGAACCAGGGCTCTTTCCTGATTTCCCTCAGTTCGAACGCACCCCTCCCACCTCACCAGAATAGAATTATTTTGATGCTGATCTGGAAAAGAATGAATAAATTAATCTCTCTGCTTCTTCTAATCTTGTATGAAGGGGGAAGCACAGAAAACTGTTTTTTATTTTATTTTATGGATGCCCATGAAGCATTATTTATGAATAAATTACATCAATGCAAATGGTTTACTCTTCCTTAATAGCAACGAATTAACCAAAACTCCTGAACGTAGGATCTCCTGTTTTTGTTGTGGGTGCTTTAATTCTCCTATAGTTTCTTTTTCATTAGTTTAGTAAATCAAGTCTTTGAATCACATTTTAAATAGGGGGAGGATCCAGGATATTTCCACACTCTTCTTGGAAGGAAGAATGAATTTAAATATGGACTTTGGCTTCGTGCTGCACAGTTTTGTATAGAACCTCATACCTCTGATGATGTTTCGAAGCACATTCTAGTGAACCAGAAACACAGCAATCAGCAGGTTGTGCTTGGTTGGGATGGAGGCAGGCCATAGCTTGAACTATGTGTAAGTGTGTTGGTGTAGTGAATGATGACCAAGGGGGTGCTCTCTTCAGGCCACTTGCAGGTATGTTTGAGCCCGGAGAGAGAGAAAAAACATTTACACTTGCATATGCCAAAGCTGTGCATGACTGGAAAAGTGTGGGCTTCCACTGTGGCCTGTGCTGGAAGTGTCGTAGAGACCAAAGGGATGCGCTTCTGTTTCAATGTGATAGCTGCATCCAAGTTAAAGGTGACTGAAGCTGAGTTTTAGAGATACATTTGCATTCGCTCATAACAACCATCTTTGTGTGAATGACGGATTCTATGTTGTGAAGAAGATGTCGATTGGTAGTGCTTTGGGGCAGGCAGCCATCTGTGGAGGAATTACTTTTGATCTTGAAAACAACATTGCAGGCTTAACATCAAATTATACAATGACAGCAGTTATGGTTTGCATGCTTCTACCAAAGATTATTGAATAACTCTGTAGGTGCTCTAGCATTGAAAATACATTTCTGGTTACCCTGCAGCAAACCAGGTCTTAATATGTATTCAAAAGACAAAACGGTTAAGCTGCAGCCTAACAGCAAGAAGGAGGTTGTTCCATAGTTTATTAGCAAGGTGAGAACTGCATCGTCCTCTAGGTAGAGTTCAGTGGGTCATGGTGCACAGAAAAGAGTTCGCGATACAATACCTAACTTAATAGCAAAAGTCCATAGCCTTAAAAGCAGCAGCAGAAGCCAGTGGAGCCATGGACGTCAACTCACCAAAATGCCAGGGGTAGCAGAAGTGACATCATACGCCCTTTGACCTCCACTTTCACTCACACACACATACTTACACATACACACACATTCACACAATCTCACCGGCAAGCACACACACAACATACATTTAAAAGCATTTTATACCTACCTCAGTTGCCATATAGGGCATATTCCTGCTTATTGTACCCGTTTTTTTATATTGGCATTGTAAATGACAAATCTATCAATGTAGCTATTTGGAAAAACTACACACAAAAAAAAAAATCATTTACAAGACCAATAGCTCCTACTTTACTAATGCGAGACCTATTGCATTTGCAATGCTTGTTTTTACACTATTAGTGAATACTATATTTTATTTATTCCTTATCAGTCTAATAAACAATTGACAGAAAATAATGAGAGTGCAGCTTCAGCTGCTCCTGTCTTCCCGGCACTGAATGTGCTCACCTGTGAGGCCCGGGGTCGCAAAGGGCAAGCCAGGGGCCGCAGCTGCGAACCCTGGCGTCCCCGAAATGACATCCATGAGTGGAGAGTGGCTAATAGATGATCGGAAATCAGGACAGCCCAGCAGCTGTGTTCTGGAGCGACCCAAGTCTAGTTATCAAGTATGTCTGTATACCTTGATAAAGGGTATAGTAGCAGGAGAGCAGAGATTAAACATTGGCCTGCATTCCCATCTAAGTACACTGACCAGTTAGAGGGGAAATCATTTTTAAAAAGAGAAAACAGGTGAAAGCTATATCATTCACTTGAGTTATAAGTCATTTAACTCGCAGTATGGACTACACACCTGAGGTCTAGGAGTGGAGAGAGGGTATATAACTTATTTTGGCCACCACACTGATGGGAAAAAAGCGGAGGCGCAGCGCCCACAACTAAGATCTTCCGCTTATCAGAGTTCCATCTGAGAGGGTTACCGTTGGATCTGGGCAGCGATTGCAGGCACACAACCGTAAACTAGATCCAAGGTGCTCCCCAGATTGGCATCAAAATGCATGATATTCCAGGCCTTATCAGTTTTTAAGAAAATGTCTGCTCTCAGAAGGAGCCAACACTCAGAGTTAGCGAAGCAGCAAGACTTATTCTTTCGGCCTGATCACCTGGGTTAGCCTTTTAAAATGTAGCTTGTCAGTAGCTGCTTAATAAAACTAAAACTTTCAAAGTCAAAGGTAGTCTTTATTAATATTTAAATTGGTTCAAGAGGGAGACCTTGGGAGTGGAGGCTCCCTTACTCGACATACGCTGAACCAATCTTAAGGTTGCACACTGGGCTAAGGGCTAATGATCACTAAGTGCGTCAATGAGCAGAAAAGACCCCAAATGACGTCAATGGACGACTGCAGCCATGTCGTTCTTTCGTATCACTCTTGTTAATGTATGGAGAATTCGGATCCTTAGTGGAGAGGAATGATACAAGTCTGGATAGGAATAATGTTGTCCATTTCAAGGCTGGCGGGGAATGGGACACTCTTCCAGCTTTCTTTCTTTTGTTTTTATAGCATGAGAGGAAAGTGTGCATGCACGCTTGGTAGAGCATGAAAATTGACCTAGCAACATATTCACATTACATGAGGTGGATGTGGAGTGAGTGGGCGAATGGTGGTGGCAAGGTGCCAGCATGTAAATCTAGCAACTTACAACAGGTGTTTAATGAATACTACACTTGAGACAGCAGGAAAATGGATGAGAGAGCAGATAGGATGTCACGCTCCAGTAGTCCGGGATATATATTCATAGATTGACTCTTACACAACATTATGTATCTAATAAGCGGCAGAGCTGCAGATGATCCCAGATGAGGGTGACAAGGTTCATTCGAGTTACACACTGCTGAGTTTAGCAGCTGTGGGCGCACAACTAGAAGTTACAAATACTACACAACCCCTTCTACCTTCAGACCGTACAACACCTTATGTTCTTACTTTTGTCTTTAGTTAGTTACTAAGGGCAGCGCACTTACAGGCTCAGAAGAAATCTACCTCAATAGTACCGTTTTTAAGTCAAAAAGACCTTCACACCGTACTCACATATTTGGACTTCACCTGTGACAATGACCCGCTGTTAAGCACAGCACTCCAAGAAACATGCAACTTGACTACCATGCAGGAAAAACAGCATGTGGCTCTGGCACCTATGTATCCTGGGTTAGTCTGCAGGGGCACATTCCCCAGTAAGAGATTGTTTTTTTGTTAATTTTGATTCTGCTTCTTTGAACACTCTACTTAAGCCAAACAGAAGCCCTGTTGAGATATCACATATTCCAAGCCCCTTCTAGAGCAAACTGGGTTTTGAGATCAATCCGCATTCTCAAGGTTGTGTTTTTCACCAGGACAAATGCCCAGTGCAAATATTCCCTGGTCTACTAACAACCCAAGCGGCCCATTGTGTTTCATCTCTGAGATTCTCTCTTATAAAAAAAATTTGGGAATCATTATATCACTTAACAATTGATTTTTATAATAAAACATGTCAGTCAATGTCAGAACCCATTTCAAGGTGCCGTTGGGCACGCAGAGGCTACTGGGCCCAACCCTGGGTTAAGTACCCCATCTGTACTTGACTTTCAGAATAGCGTGGTCTGAGTAGTCCAAGGCTCCCTCAGGCGGGGGAGTTGTGGATACAGGAGAGTGAACACAGGCTCACAACTAAACACGCGTGCAGCAGCAGCAATAAGTCTTGGCCAGCCAAATACTCACTTTTATGTCAAAAGAAAAGTATTTCATTTCTGTTGCTAACTTCATAAAGATAAGATTCCTCAACCACAAACAATTACACAGCCCTATTCTGAGGTCAGGGCTTTAGTGTTTGGCGGTTCCCTGTCCCAGTCACTCTTTACATTAGCGATGTTAATGTTAATGTTATGGAGATTTGTATAGCGCACGGCTGCCCCAGCAAAGGGGCGTCCCGGCGCTGCGAACAGACAGTATACAGTGAGGTAAAGGCGCAAAAAAAGACTATTGTTGAAAGAGGTGAGTTTTGACAGCCTTTCTGAAGGCTAGGAGATCCTGTATCCCACGGATAGCTTCAGGTAGACTATTCCATAACTTGGCCGCCAGGAAGCTAAAAGAGCGGCCGCCCACTCTGGCCAGTCTGGTCCGGGGGATGGTCGCAAGATGCTGCCCCTCTGACCGGAGCGATCTCCTAGGGATGTACTCTGACAGAAGCGGGCGAAGCATTGGGGGGGAAGAGGTTTTAAGAATTTTGAAAGCGAGGCACAATGCTTTGAACTGGACCCTTTTGCCCACCGGGAGCCAATGCAGTTTCTTCAAGGTTCCAGATACCGAGGAGTGGCGCGGGAGACCTACCAGAGCCCTGGCAGCCGCATTCTGAACTCTCTGCAATCTAGTGGTTTCAGCTAGATTAGCCCCCAATAAAAGGGAGCTAGCATAGTCCAGTCTGGAAAGGATGGTTGCCTGGACGATTACTTGGCGAGTGCGGCAGTCAAAGAACTTCAGAATGGGCCTGATGTTACGCAGGACGCCAAAGCACGTGGCGGCAACTTTTTTTGTATGGTGCGAGAACTTTAGAGCAGAGTCCACCCAAACTCCCAAGTTTTTGACACATTCCTTAGGCGTAGGGGGTGGGCCTAGGGCATCCGGCCACCAGTTGTCACCCCAGGACGAAGTGTTTTTGCCCAAGAGGAGTATCTCCGTTTTCCCGGCGTTTAATTGAAGAAAATTCACCGTCATCCAGTTGGTGATGTCAGTGAGTGTCTGTTTAAAGTGATGTGCCTCCAGACCACTGATGTCATTAAGTGCCACCACCAACTGGGTATCATCTGCATAGGATACCAGTGCAAGTCCATTTCTTCTAGCCACCTCCGCCAGGGGGCGGACATATACATTGAACAGGGTAGGGCTCAGGGAAGAGCCTTGCGGCACTCCCTGTCCAATGTTATGTTCCTCCGAGATGTAAGGGGGGGTAGAGACTCTAAAGGACCTGTTGGAGAGGAAGTCTCTAAACCATCCCAGCACTGACCCTGTGATTCCAATTTCCTCCAGTCTCGTCAAGAGGACCTCGTGTGACACCGTATCGAAGGCAGCACTAAGGTCCAACAGGACCAGTGCTGCCGTGCCGCCGGTGTCAAGGATGGTACGGAGGTCCTCTGAAACACTGAGCAAGGCGGTCTCGGTGCTATGACCGGCTCTAAACCCGTGCTGAGAGTCATCCAAGATGTTATTGGTGAGGAGGAAATCAGACAAAATGTTGTTGACATGTGCCTCGATGATTTTGGCTGGCCAGGGAAGCAGGGAGATGGGTCTAAAGTTCTCAGGAAGTAAGGGGTCTAGAGTGGGTTTTTTTTAGAATGGGGGAAACCCAAGCCTGCTTCCACTTGGAGGGAACTTTGGCAGTCAAAAGGGACCGTTTGATGATTTCTCGGATGTGCTCAGTGATGGATTCGTGGGCTTCACAGAAGGTATCCGGTTTAAGGGGATCTGCCGGGGAGCCTGATTTAATCTTTTTACAGATTTTTTGGAAACTCTCTCGCTCAAGCGTAGATAAAGAGGAGAGAGAGGGCCTAGTAGGGTCAAAGATGGCCAATGGCTGCGGGCCTTTAGGGAAGGTGTCATAAATTTTCTTAATCTTGTTAGTGAAGAAATTGGCCATATTATTACAGAGGTCGGGGGAAGTGATAGTGGTGTTGACGGTTTTTTTTGCGGTAAGATCTTTCAAAATTTTAAATACAGCTTTCGAGGTGTTAGAGCTGTTATTGATTTCATTGGCATAATATGCCGCCCTTGTTCTGCAAATCTTACGATGGTAGGTTTTTTGAAGCATGACATAGTCCAGTTTAAGATTAGCATCGTAGTTTTTCCTCCAACCCCTCTCTGCCTTTTTGCATTCTTTTTTCAGGATAGCTAATTCGGAGTTATACCAAGGACTAGCTGTGTGGGTGCGAGCCTTGGAGCATCTAACCGGGATCAAGGTATCAAGTGCCTGCGTGATCCAAAAGCAGAACTGGTCATAGCTTACGTCTAAATCTTCAGTAGGGGGTGGGGGATTTAATACCAGGAGATTGTGTAGGTCTTCAAGATGAAGTTTTCTCCATGGCCGTTTCTGGACTGAAGGAGTAGGTGCCACTGCAGGTCTCAAGTTGCACAGGATAGAAAGAGTTACTAAATGGTGATCGGTCCAGGTCATAGGGATTGGCGTGCCTGCAGAGCAGCTAGTGATGTTGGAGAAAATGGGGTCAAGAAGATGGCCCGCTCTGTGAGTGGAGCCCATCACAAGTTGAGTAAGTTGGAAAGCCGCAAGATCTGCAAGAAAGGTGGCAATTTTGGGTTCGGAGTCCTTATCAAGATGAAGATTAAGGTCACCTATGATCGTAAAGTTAGCTGATTTGAGAATGTTGGTGTCCAAAAACTGTAGGAGTGAGCTAATGAAAGGGTATCTGCACCAGGGGGTCTGTAAATTAGGAGCCCCGTCGCGCAGAACTGAGAGTTAACTTTGATCGCGAAACGCGCGCTTTCACTGCCCTTAATATCTGTTTTGCTGAATTGACAGTCAAGGTGAGATTTGATTATTAGGGCCAGGCCCCCCCCTCTCGTGCTCCTATTCACAGTGTGAATGGTGTAACCTGTAGGGGTCGCCAAATTGCAGACCGAGTCCATTTCATCGAGAAGCCACGTCTCAGTCATGAACAGGGCATCGAGAGAGTGGTCAGTTAGGAGGTCGAAACTTTCAGAGTAGTGTTTATGCATAGATCTCACATTAAGATGACCTATCCTGAGAGTGTGGGTCTTGGGGGGTTTGGGTATTGTTTTTATATAAGTGCACAGTTGAGAGGGATGTAGTAAGGGATGACTTATGTGGGCCGGGTTGCGTCTTGCACAGGTGCAGGTGGAGTGCTGAAGACCAAGCAACTCAGCTTTGGAGTAGCACATCTTACCATGTAACGATAGAATAAAAATACCAGAGAGACTGGCGCCTGGCGCTGCCTTGGCGCGGACGGGCGCAGACGGGCAGCTCTTTGGCGGGTCTTCGGCGGGGCTGCGCGCCCGAGAGCCTGCGAGGGCTAAGTAGCCTGCAGGAAGTAGAACGCTAGAGCGCTAACCGCTCTTCCAGCAGGGCGACCGGAAGTGCCCCTACGAAGAAATGCAGGGAGGCGGCTCCAGCAACAGTCAGTAAGGCGTGTGGTGCAGGGGGAAGGTGAATTTTACCAAAAAACACAGTTCTTACAAGGCGCTAATCAGAGAACACAATTTATAATTAAAAGCACAAAGTTTTAAAACAGACGAGCGCTGTCTCAATCTTACTGTCAAGATCTGATCGCAAAACGGGTTGGAGACACTGCCACTGTCTCCTTCCCGCAGCGCGCTGCAGCCCCTGCTCTGCCTAAGTAGCCTGCAGGAAGTAAAACGCTAGAGCGCTAACCACTCTTCCAGCAGGGCGACCGGAAGTGCCCCTACGAAGAAATGCAGGGAGGCGGCTCCAGCAACAGTCAGTAAGGCGTGTGGTGCAGGGGGAAGGTGAATTTTACCAAAAAACACAGTTCTTACAAGGCGCTAATCAGAGAACACAATTTATAATTAAAAGCACAAAGTTTTAAAACAGACGAGCGCTGTCTCAATCTTACTGTCAAGATCTGATCGCAAAACGGGTTGGAGACACTGCCACTGTCTCCTTCCCGCAGCGCGCTGCAGCCCCTGCTCTGCCTAAGTAGCCTGCAGGAAGTAGAACGCTAGAGCGCTAACCGCTCTTCCAGCAGGGCGACCGGAAGTGCCCCTACGAAGAAATGCAGGGAGGCGGCTCCAGCAACAGTCAGTAAGGCGTGTGGTGCAGGGGGAAGGTGAATTTTACCAAAAAACACAGTTCTTACAAGGCGCTAATCAGAGAACACAATTTATAATTAAAAGCACAAAGTTTTAAAACAGACGAGCGCTGTCTCAATCTTACTGTCAAGATCTGATCGCAAAACGGGTTCGAGACACTGCCACTGTCTCCTTCCCGCCATTGGGACATACATACGCATGTCCCAATGGTCTGGTATTGACATTTCCCCTAATGGTGTGCTATGCAACACTGCTTTTCGTTCCGACCGGAAGGCTAATATTGCTTTCTTTTCCACAAATGTTGGATCTGTTGAGAAACACTATGCTCTTTGTGAGGCCTTCATGGCCTATATCAGAGGAATTTGCATTGTGAAACATGCAGGAGTTCTCCGCAATATTCGTCAGGATCTCACCGAAGTTGAGAGCAGGCTTTGAGCATTGGACTCATCTTCCACCACTATACCACATGCCCACTATCTACTTGATAGGATGCTGCTACTTAACGAATTCCCAAACCTTGCTAGACGTGGAACTGCTTATCTGGGGAAGTATGCTACAGCCCACAAATATGGTGAGGGGGATCGCCCCAGAAGAACGCTGACTCGATTGCTTTGCCCACACTATCATGCCACATACGTGACAAAAGTACAGCGACCAGATGTCACTGATGGTCTTGCCATACTGGCAGATTTTTTAAGAATTACTACAAAACACTTTACACAGCTTGCCCAAGTGGTGACAGAGATGCACTGTCTGAATATTTATCGGAAGTTGCTATGGCCTGGCTCGAGACTGGCCAACAACAATTTTTCACCTCCCCTATTACGTGTGAGGAACTCTCGCCGGCCATTGATGATTTGAAAGGCTCAAAGGCTCCAGGTCTGGACGGATTCACTGAAGACTTCTACAAAGCTAATAATACACTATTGGTCCCTCATTTATTGGGGATGTATGCAGAATCTTTAACCAAGCTCCCTTCTCATTTCACCCATAGTCCCTCATAAACCATGATACTAAGATACTGGCCAAGGTGATAGCCACCGCCTTTCTTTATTAATGGATCGCATCATTTCTCAAGTGCAGTCGGGTTTCATATCACACCTCTCCACTCCTATTAACCTTTGCACCCTTTTCTCTGTGATTAATCAAATTTCTCCTACAACCTCCTCTGCAGTTACCCTATTAGATGCCGAAAAGTCATTTGACTAACTTGACTGGTCCTTTCTTCATTCTACTTGGGCCAAACTGGGTTTCCCTTATGTTTTTTGTAATTTGATCCACTTGCTATATCGTGACCCCCCCATGGCCCGCCTACTACTCAATGGCGCACTCACAAAGTCATTCCCCTTATTGCGTGGCACTAAACAGGGTTGCCCCCTCTCTCCTCTTTTGTTTATAATTGCCATGGACCCTTTGGTCCGTCATTTAGGGGAGAGGTTTTTTCATTTGGACCTCAGGTTCCAGCGGGATACACTGTTAGCTTCCCTTTATGCTGATGACATTATGCTTTTTGTTTGTGACCCTTCTTTAAATTTGATTATGCTTATCCGTGGGCTGCAGCATTTTGATGTTTTTTCCAGCCTCCTTATTAATTGAAGTAAATCCAAATTATTTCCACTTACAGATTCCACTGTACCGTGTGATCTTGAGTTTACCTTACAGTAATGTCCTGATTCGGCCAAATATTTAGGCATTCAATGTTTACACAGGGACCGCTCTGAAGTTATTTTTCGCAATTATGGGCCTGTACTTAGCAGACTTGAGATGCAAATTAAGCTCCCATTGGGCATGGCTGGACAGGTAGCCATTATAAAAATGATTGTATTGTCCCTCTTTTTATATATATTTTTAAATATCCCATTTACCCTTATTAACAACGTCTTCATCTCCTTGCACAGTCTACTCATTCGGTTAATATGGGCCAGCTTCCAGCCCCGCATTCACTGAGAGGTTCTAATGCTTCCCTATGGGCGTGGTGGTTTTGGAGTACCTGATTTTTGACTATACTTTTATGTAGCTCAGGCCCATTATTCTTACCACTGGTATCATCCAGACGCTCATCTACCATTCGTCAAGCCAGAAGGGGCCCATTTGCAACATCTACTGATATCTTCTCTATTGCCTCAAGGTCTCCTGTGAGACCCTAACATAATACAGATGCTTCTCACTACCAACTGGGCTTGGTCTAAACTGTTACGATATCTCGGGGGAGACACCCTATATTCTGCACATCTTCCATTGATAGGGAACCCCTGGCTTCCGCTCACATTGGAGTGACTGGTACAGCACTCTCTTTGTGCATGTGGTTTACACACTGTTGGTGATCTGTTCTCGGATGCCATGCTCAAGCCCAATTCCACTATGGCCAATGGTGGACAGGCTGCAATTATGGAGAGGTTCATATTTTATTTTTCATGGGTAGGTATAGGAGCACACGTTCACCGACTGGTCTCTTGGAGCTGAAAATCCGAGCAGAGAGAAATCAAACAGAGAGACATCTAGTTATAAGCCAAGGTGAACAGCCATGTCTTCAGCTGTTTCCTGAAACGCACATAATCAACCTCAAACCTGATGGAGATAGGTAGTGAGTTCCAGAGCTTTGGACCCAGAAAGGAGAACCGAGTGCCTCCAGTGCGTTTGCGTCTGAATTTGGGCACTGCCAAAAGATTCAGATGCATAGATCTCAAAGTAAGCTGGGGTAAGTACTTGCTGAGGAAATTAAACTAGGACCAGTTCCCTGAAAAGCTCTAAAAAGAATGCATCCAGTTTTAAACATAGCTCTCTGTTTCACTGGAATCCATTGGAGATCTTTGAGCAGCGGGCTAATATGGCATTGTCTATCCTTAAGATAGATGATTCTGGCTGCTTGATTTTGGATCCTCGGTAGACGATGATTATGATTTTGTGGAAGGCCAAAATAAAGCGCATTTCCATAATCAATTTTTGATAGAATGAGAGCAATCATGATTTGGATACTGGCCTCTGTACTGAAAAAAGTCTAATCTTACGCCACTTGCGGAGTTTAATAAAGCAGACAGATGTAACTGAGCAAATTTGGGCCTCATAGAAAGATCCGAGTTAATATGGAAACCCAGACTCTTTATCACTAGTTTGGGATGTGGAGTCGCACCTAACTCAGGGGGCCAGTAAGGGGGTGTCCAGTGTGCGAGTTTGTTACTGGGTATGATTATCTCAGTCTTTTCCGAGTATAATTTTAATTGGTTATTGTTCATACAATTCTTGACATACATCATAGAGTTCCTAACAAAGACTTTGGATTCAGTTGAGTTCTCCAGGGTAAAAATTAGCTGCATGTCATCAGCATAATTAAAAAAATCTTTACCCCCATCTGCCGGAGACTGGAAATAAGGGGAGTTATGTATACATTAAAAAGGATCAGCGAAAGATAGGAGCCCTGCGGGACACCACAACTCATTTCTACAGTATTGGACTTGTAGGGGGAGAGCCACACTGATTGTTTGCGGCCCTCTAAAAAAGATCTAAACCAATCCAGTGCCGATCCCCCGAGACCCGCTGCGGCAATGCGATCCAACAGAATTTTGAAGTTTACGGTGTCAAATGCTGCAGACAGGTCAAGGAGGATTAAGGCCTGAGTACAATCAATGTCCTTCTGTCCTTTAAGGTCATCCATGACAGATAGAATCACAGATTCAGTAGAATGTACTGAGCGAAAGCCTGCCTAATGAGGATCCAGTAACGTGGTGGTTTCCAAGAAGGAACTGACCATGCACAAGGTTGGATAACCAGATTATGCAGAGTAATATTGGTGGACCATACTTGATCAAGTGTATGGCCTTTAATATGCGTGGGGGAGTGGATGTGTTGAATGAGGTTTAGGCTGGCAAGGGACTTCGTGAGACAGCTTTTCCCCTTCTGTCTCATTGGCCCAATAATTCAGATCTCCTATGACCAAAACTTTGTCGCAGTCTGTAGTCAAGGACGCAATGTTATTTGCTAAAACTTTAGGGAATTTAGACATCATTATTGACGGTCTATTAAGCATGGGCGGAAAATCCGTTTCGCTTGCGGATTTTCGGTAAATTCGCAATCCGCGAGATTCGCGAATCTCCCGCAAAAATCCGCAAATCCATGAGCAGCGGATTTTATGGCTTGCTCGCACTGTTCGCGTGAGTTCGCGGCTTCCCAGTACAACTTCGCGCCCCGCGAATAAGCGCTAAATTGCAGAAATACGATCTTAGCAAAACTGAAACTACTTACCAGGTTCAAAAGTTCAGGCTCATCATTAGTAGCCATTTCCTGTAGTGCTTCCTGAGGGGCCCCTCCAGAGTTCAGTTGCCAGTTGCAACTATTATGTGACCCTGCTCTGAACCTCAGAAATAGTTACACATATGCCACAAAGGTCCTGAATTACAGCTAAGGGAGACAAGCAGGAGCCAGGCTGGAAGTTCAAATCCATTAATCAGCCCCTAATTCATTATTGTCAGTTGGGGCAGGGCAGGTGTTGTAACTAATTTTGCAACAATGAAAGCACTTAGCAAGTGCAAAAGATCACTAATCAGGAAGCACTAAGGAAGCAGGTGCCAGCTAAAAAAATATTCTGTGACGCATTAATCAGCCCCAAATTAATTCAGGTCACTTGAGGCAGGGAAGGTATGCTTTGCTTTGTCACAATAATGTACACTGACTGGACAACCAGAGGGTGCTGTGATGAAACAGAGGGTGGCATGGGTGGGCCAGAGGGTGGCATGAGTAGTCAGAGAGTGGCAGTGGTGACAGAGAGTGGCAAACACAAAAAAAAATCCGCAAATTCGCGAGAATTCGCGGATTTTGCGGATTGTGAGTTCGCAAATCCGCAAAATTCGCGAACGCGAGATTCGCAAAATTCGCCCATGCTTACGGTCTATACAGTACTACACTTATCAGTGTGCTGTTGTTTAGGTCCAGTTTGACTACTAATGTTTATCAATTGAAGGAACTGAAGGAATTTCAAAGTGAGGCAGGATGGTGAAGGAAAAATCTTTTTTAGTAACAGCAGCCACTCCTACCTTTTTTCTGGGGATCTATTGGTTTGTAAGAAAGAGTTGTTGTCGGGAAGGGCTGCTAAAATCTCAGGGGAGGATTCCTCTGTGAGCCAAGCTTCAGCCAGGAATAACAAGTCTGGTGCATCAGTAACCAAGACGTTATGGATTTCTAGTTGATGTTTGACCATGGAGCGTGTGTTCAAATACATAACATTGAGTTCTTTAACTGTCAGTTTGTGCATGACAGTCCTAAGCGAAGCTGACAAGCTCATAGACTGTCCACCCAATTTTGAGGTATCAGTGAAGGGTAGCGGGTTGGGATTTAAAAGCTCCAAATGTTGCAATTTTTGTATCAGATGCTGTTCCAGCAATTGCACAATATTAGGTGCCATGTTTTTGAGGCTAGCTGCAGAATAGATGTATTTTGTGCCAGAGTAACATGCCCCGTGCCCCGGTCTGGCACGGACGGGCGCAAACGGGGATTGCCTTTGGTGCACCAGCGGCGCGCCTAAGGCTCAGGCATTGATTTATAGCCTGTGCCGGAGTCAAGGGCTCCGCCCCCCCTCCCAGCTGATGGCTAACCCTCCTATTAACTGAGGACAGGTACGGGGAGTGACCTAGTCACTGGCCCGGTAGCAGAAAGCAAACAGATTTAAATTCATCAAACAATGGTTAAAATGCGGTGAAGGTACTACATTTTGAAAAGGCAGCATGCTCAGAGGCAAAGTTACTGATGTTGCGTGCAGAAGTCTCTGCTCAGACACCCCCCGCACCGCAGGCATTGATTTATAGCCTGTGCCGGCGTCAAGGGCTCCGTCCCCTCCCAGCTGATGGCTAACCCTCCTATTAACTGAGGACAGGTACGGGGAGTAACCTAGTCGCAGGCCCGGTAGCAGAAAGCAAACAGATTCAAATTCATCAAACAATGGTTAAAATACGGCGATCACGCAATAAACGGACCACGCAGTGTCTAAGCGTAAAAGGCCATTTTATTAGACCAGGCTGCGTAATCTTACATAACAATAAACATCAACAAATAAATAACTTCAAAACCCCAACTCAACACTTCACTCCTCACACGCTTCACCCGTTCTACATCATCACGAACCACTCCATGCCCCATACCATACCTCATTCATATTCACCAATCACCTTTCATCGTGCCCGGTCATGCCTCTAGCTGCCATTCGAACTCCCGCCCCCCCCTAGGGATGGGTGTGCCCGCTCTTGACCCCCCTCTCCCTTCAAAGTACCGCCTAGCGCAGCTCTGGCCTAAATTGGCACGCCACAAACCAACCCAAAACCAAAGGGCGGGTGGGTGGCCTTCATGAACAACCCTCCCGATGGTGCCAGGCAACAGGAAGAGGAAGTTCCCTTCCTTCCCTGTGCCTTATACCTCCCACCTAAACTCCTCCCCTTCCCCTGCCTGACCTATCCCTGCGCGAATGACCCCAGGGGAAGACTAGTCTGCGACTGTGCTTCCCCCGGGGCCCGACAAAGTACTACATTTTAAAAAGGCAACAGGCTCAGAGGCAAAGTAACCAATGTTGCATGCAGAAGTCTCTGCTCAGACACGCGCCCGCGCCACAGGCATTGATTTATAGCCTGTGCCGGCGTCAAGGGCTCCGTCCCCTCCCAGCTGATGGCTAACCCTCCTATTAACTGAGGACAGGTACGGGGAGTGACCTAGTCACCGGCCCGGTAGCAGAAAACAAACGGATTCAAATTCATCAAACAATGGTTAAAATACGGGGAAAGTACTGCATTTTAAAAAGGCAACAGGCTCAGAGGCAAAGTAACCGATGTTGCGTGCAGCAACATAGTACATAGCAAGGAGCGCTGCCGGTCTACCCGAGTGAACCCACAGATTTCCACCACACTCCATAGTGATCACTTTCCCGGATAGCAGTCACATTGTTTCCAAACTGTACCACACTTCCTTACAGTTGCAGCTTGCTGGTGTAGATAGGGCCAAGACTGCATGGGAACATGACTTGGGTATCTCCATTTTAGTCAAGACCTGGTATTACTGCTGCATGCACACCAAACTTATTTTTGGCAACTTACTCCTGACGCTCTGGTAACATTTGACTATATTAGATCTCACTGCTGCCCTAAGTGCAAGGCGGAACATGCAGATTTTCTTCACCTGGCATGGGCCTGTTGGGTGATTGCCTCCTTTGGAGAGATATCTACTCCATTCTGTCACACATGGTTGGAAGATCTCTTCCACCTGAACCCTAATGACCTTGTTGGGCTACGTTAAGACATTGCCATTAGGGTTGTGTCGCTATACTGCCATCGCCTTATTGCTTGCCAAACGCCAAATCTCACTTCACTGAGGGGCTCCTGCCCCCCCAATGAGGGTAGCTTGGTTAAAAGACCTATCTTATTGTGATACTAACTCTGAGTTAAATGCTTCTCTGCAGCCAATTACATATAGGCCCAAGGATATCTGGCAGCCACAGTGTAACTATTTGTTGGCTATGGATTGTTCACCTGAGGATGAAACGACAGATTAATGCCTATCATTTGTCTTTAGTTTTTTCACATTTTTTATGCAGTTTTATGGTTGTTAATACTTTGCCATGTCATTATGCAAATGCCAGACTCCAATTCTTATGTTTTTCACTGTTTTGCTATTTTCTTTCACCGCTGCAGGAGACCCACGTTTCCACATATATAAATGTTATTTCATAAAAAATGTTTGGCTTATTGTATATATTGTTGTTTGAAGAATGCTAAACTAATGTCAAAAATAAATTTGTGTTCCAGTTCCATTGTGCTAAATTAGAAGCAAGTTCCCCCGCAGCTGACAGGCTCGAAACCAGTCTTACCCACACCGTCAGGAGTTAAGGAGGGTGCTCCATCTGCAAGCGCTCACAGTGGCTGCAGCCACAATCAGATAAACCTTGGGGAACACTGCCCAGTCAGCTGCAATCAGCGGGTGCAGAGACTCTCACTCGTGCTCCTGAAGCGACTGGAGACTTTCTGCAGCTCCTCCTGTGGGGTAAGTGTTTATTCGGGAACCAATGGGAAGGGTCTACAGCAATCCTGTCTTGGGTCCCTCACCCGGGTGAAGGCGCATGGGTGATCCTATGATGTCCTCACATCTTCACCGGTGGGGGAGAGAACAGGTTGCCGTCCTTGGTGCTCCCAGTAACCGCTTGTGACATATGGGGTCACCGCAACTCACTACCCATGGGCTTCGGCTGATCAGCACTGTGAATTTCTCCATGACTGCCATCCTGGTACACAGGGGGCCCCATACTACAGCACAAAGCTTTAGCCCTTATCAAACAGCAGTCTTTCCCACTGCGGCCTCTCCTGGCATAAGGGGTCACCATCTCATTCGTACACCTAGGCTCCGGCACAACCTGTCCAGCATGACATGTGGCTAATTTTACAGCAGTCCTCGCCTGGAACACAGGAGTCACCAACTCTGCCCTGCACATGGGCAACAACCCGATCGCTGCAGCAGCTGCTTCCACACACAGGGAGTCCACTGGACAGGGCTCCCCACTGGACCTCATTCACTCCAATGCTCTCCTCTTCCCCATAGCTCACACTGGTCTTGGCAGGCAAGCAAGCACACACCGGAGCTCCAGGCTCCAAAGCAGGTGCTCCCAGTCCTGGTCATAGGCAGAGGCCTAGCAGAGCTTCTTCTCCTCAAAAACCATTTCTGGCTGCTTGCAGATGACACCATTTGGGGTCTCAAACTCCCCTTCTTATAATCCATTTCCAGACAACAAATGTGATTGAGGGCCTGAGCATTTTAAGTTTTATGTTGGCGTTCTGCTTCTTTTGAAGTGTCCACTCCTCTGCTCTCTCTTGGTAAACAGTCTTTCCCAGCAGGAGTGTCTCCAAAGCTGATAGTCCCAAAACTCAGGCCATGGGAGTGACTGGAGTTCAGTTCAGTTCAGTTCAAAATCTTTATTCGGTTTTAATTACTCGAGAAAAACCATACAAATGCAGATTCAACATGGTTCCAGTTAAAATCATTTTAAAAACGAATATTTCATTATATCGATTAAAAATGGAACAAACAATAATTAATTAAGATTAGGACGATGGTTTACACAGAATTTTAAAAAAACAGGCAATGGATTTAGCATATAGTTCGTTTTCTAACATCAGAAGTGCTAGAAATGCTGGTCGACAGGTTCGAATTCCCAATTGTCTCAGTAATGGAAAAATCCATCGTCTGCGTGGAGCCTCATAAAATGTACAAAACAGGGAGACGTGAATTGAAGATTGTGGCGAGTTGTTGTCACACGGACATGGTGGCAAGTTCTTAGTCCAATCATTCTGCTTAGGAAACGAGATCAACCTATGAAATGTGGTTAATCTGAGTCGAGTAAGCAAGAATTTCTCGAATTGGGTTAATTTGTACTTTAGATATGGCTGAATTGAAAAGGTGGTTTGGATGGTCAGCAGGTGTTGAACTGAACGCTTTTCTTTTTCTTCAACCAATCGAAGGGGACCCAAATGATGAAGAGAGATCCTTTTTAGGTCTTTTCTGGGTATTTCAGAGAAAGTGGCTGGGTGAGTAAAATATCTCTGCAGACCTAAATCATTAAAAAGGACTTTACATGAGCTAATCATCTGATCTTTTGGCTGTTATCAAGTTGTATGCATTCCTCTATAAGAGAGCGGATTAAGACACACTGTTCAGTGGTCCAAATGCGTCGCCATAGCATTATGGGCTGGATCTTTATGATGTCTGCTATGTAGTCCAGTCCTAATTCTAGGTGACAGCCATATGTCGTTGTGCTCTGGGGAACTGACAAAAGGTATCTAATAAAGAAGTTCTCTACCTTCTGTAGCGCTTCTGTGTTTGAGTAACCCTATAGCCCTGAACCATAGGTTGCCACACTGATGCATTTAGACTGATATATCTTCAGCATCTCTTCGGGCGATCTCTTGCCTAACTTTTGAGCAAAGGCCACTAGCGCTTTCATAGTTCTTAGGAATGATAGCTTCCTAACTTGAATTGCCTTTACCCAGTTTATCTTATTATCTATTAGGATCTCTAAATAAGGGTAAGAAGTAGTGGTCTCTAAACTTGAGTTATTGAAAAATATAGCTTTACTTTTTGTTTTATTTCTTCCCGAACCAATGTGCATTGTAAATGTCTTTTTAATATTAATTTTGAGATTCAGGGAATGCATGAATTTACAATATGTGTTTAGCGAGCGCTGTAGCTGTACAGGCGTTCTGTCCAGAATAACGGCGTCGCCGGCATATAGAAGTGCCGGTATAGGACGGCGCCGTATTGATGGTAAATCTTGGCTCTCTCTGACCATCTCGTGCTCTAACCCATTAGTATACAGTGTGAATAGAAAGGGGGCCAGAACACACCCCTGTCTGACCCCCTCCCTATACTAAATGGCTTGGTCAGCTCTCCCTCTACCCCATATCTTACCCTTGCAGATGCATCTGAGTAAAGCTCTCTTAGGAAATTCACCAACTGGGGATCTACCCCCATGTCTAAGAATATTGCCCACAACTTTGAATGACTAACACAGTCGAAGGCTGCAGTTAGGTCTACATAGACCATGTGCAGGGCTCCTCCCTTCGCTGAAACGTACTTCCCTATTAATAAGGCTAGGTTCAAAGCCTGGTCAACCGTGCCCAGGCCTTCTCGGAACCCGTACTGTAAATCCGATAGTATCTTGTTGTCAGAGGCCCAGATCTGGAGACGGTCTAAGAGGATTCGTCCAACGGTTTTACTGAGGGAATCCAAAAGTGATATGGGCCGATAACAGGCCGGGTTTTCACGGTCGCCCTTTTTAAAAATTTGAACCAAAATGGACGTGGACCATGACTCAACCAGTCCTATGCTAATTGCTGCCTCCAATACCCTTGTTAAAATGGCAGACCATAGGTCTAAGTTATATTAAAAAGGTCTACCGGAACCCCATCCGGACCTGGTGCTTTGCCGGTTTTTGCTTTTTTATGGGCACTGATGACTTCTTTATGTGTAATTTTCAGCTGTAATGGGTAGTTGGCTTGCTTCAAAGACTCTTCTGAACCTACTAGGCTGTCTTCATCCTTTCTAAAGATGTTTGAGAAGTGTTCAACCCACTTGGCGGCGTCTATCGCCACTTCCAACTTCGGGGAATCATATCCATCGCAAAGAAAGGGAGATATGACTATCCTCCAAAAGGTGATGTTGTCTTTCAAGAAGCAGCTCTCATGTAGTTGCTTCCATAAATTGTCCTTAATCTGTATTTTGCGATTTTTTAGAGCTAGCTTATATCTTTTCCTTAATTCCGCTATTTCATTTCTGGGCCTTATTTTCCCTGTTAGAGCTACCTTTAATTTTGTATAGGCTTTTGTACAGTTTGTATTAAACCAACCCTCCCTTACAGACCCTTTTGATTTCTTTTTACATAGCAGTTCATCTCTTATGGTTTTAGTGATGGTATCATAGTTGGACAATACCAACTATGGGGTAGTAGACAAATCTAAACAGGCAAGGACCATGGGGAGAGCTTTCCTTAATACATTGGTCATTATTATATTTTTCTCAATCTTACCCCATTTTAATGAGAAACCATTTAGTTTATCTAAGTGGAGAGATTGCTGGTCTAGAATACTCCAATAAGCTTTCTCTGCCATAGCAGAGCGGATGCTCGTTGAGAACGTATTTGGAAAGTGGTCGCTGACTACATTCACTATTGTTTCAAACTTGCCTAATCTTGGCATGATGGTTTTTGAGGTGAGTATAAAATCAATTATACTATTAGCACCCCTTCCATTAAAGGTTCTAGAGAATGGTGCCGGTGGGTCAACTATTTCATTTGCAAAACCCAGATTTGTAGCTACCATTATTTCGTTCATGTGGTCTCCGACAATCTATGTGAAAAGTGTGTCGGATTGTTCCCACCCTCATCCTCAATACCACATTTTTTGAAGCCGCTATCCTTGCACAAGGTCAGATTAAAGTCACCGCCCCATAATAATGTTACCGATTTTTTTTATGTGTTTGTGAAGTAGATTCTGAATTAGACAGGAAATCTCATTTAAAACATCACTTAATTCTAACGTGTTCAAGTTATTGTAGAAGTTTATAATAAAAGAGATAATAGGAGTTTTATGGACTATCATTAAAACCTGGTAATTGGAGCCCAACTTTAAAACTTCTATTTTATCAGCGGGGAGGGTATTAGATATAAATATTATCAGGCCCCCCACTAGCTCTTCCAGATACTGACGGAATGGCTTTTGAAAAATAGGTTTTGTAGCCTAGCAAGTGAACTGGGGTACATAGCCATGTTTCCTGTAGAGCAATAATATTATGTAATGTTGCTTCTGTACTCCAGTTAATATTTGTGAGTTTATTTCGAAGTCCAGCTACATTCCAGAAGATAGTGTCTAATGTTGGGTTCCTTTCATCAGATTCAAATAGCACTTTGGAATTCGTTGGGGAGGATACTATCTTAGGTGTACTGATTATGTGGGTCTGTTCAGTCTCTCCCTCACCTGATATGCCTCCCCTGTCTCCAGCAGTCCTTGGGCTTCTTAAATCTGGCAAACTTGATAGTGGGCCCTTGGGGGTATTTAGGGAATCCATTATATTTAATACACATAGAGCCGCAGGGTGTGCGTCAGTAAGTCAGTCGACCCCGTCCAAGCTGGTAAGGGCAGCAAATCTATTTGAGGTCTGGATGTCAAAGATTGAGCCCCCCAGAATGTTGTGATGTGGGTTGATTGATCTTGGTTGCTGGGGTAGTAGTGACCTGGGATATAAGTAACTCAGGTCATGTATCCTGATCCCTTCCCCTCCACTCCCATGGTACCAGTCGTTAACGAACGAGATAACCCTGTGATCTCTAAAATGTATTATTATTACGTCGCCATGCGTGTCTTTGGGCCTCTGTCCTACCCAACCAAGCCTTCTCACATTTAAAATTTCCCCATTGATATTAGGGGGTAAGGGTCTGTTATTCCCTAGCCAGTATATTACTTTGGTTTTGAGGTCCGAGTACCCTTCAATTTTCCCTGTTTTCAATTCTGGAACCCCTGTCAGTATCGCAACATAGGGGGCTGCTTCTGGGGGTAGGTCTATCCGTACATTGGAAGCATTTGAGTTCCTGATATTTTGCTTCTCCCTCTCACTTTTTCTGTATGTATCCAATGGATTACTTTGATGTTCAACAGATCCTTTCACCGTGGGTGTTTTAGATGTTTTCAAGTCACTCATTCTCTTCATAGGTGCCAATGTTTTTTCCGTCAATGGGGGTGTCGGTTTTAATGTTTTGTTCCCTTTGCTTGGATTATACGGCCCAGAGTTTACTGTTAGTATTAGTTTTCTGTTGTCTTCTACTAGACCCTTTATTCGGGTTGTGTTTGTAGTAATGGCTTCCTCTATTGACCCCAAATGAGTTGCTAGCCTTTTGACCCTTTTGACAAGGGGCAATAGTAAGGATTTTACTAGGACCGCAATATTCCCCATAAGGTCTTGATTTAGATGTTGCTGTCGGGGGGGAGTGGTCGATGGCTGACCTGAATCTATTATCTCAGTTCCTGTAGTGTGAATAATCGAGGGAAGCCGGGAGATGTTAGATATTTTAGCCTGCCTCCCCTTTTGACTGTTTCCCCGCCTCTTTCTCTTTAGTGTGGGCCTTTTGGATGGGAATGGGGTCTTGGGGTTGTTCTTTAGATTAGACATTAAAGGGTGAAGTATCAGGGATTCTTCGGGGATTATTTCTAGCACAGGATCTGTACTAGTGTCCCTGCTGCTATCGGCTCTATTGGGTTTGGATATTGTTGTAGCTTCAAGGAGTATAGAAGGGATACTAATGTCGCTATTTGTGGATTTTTCCTTCCCATTAGTCGAATTTGGAGTGGTGGCTTGTTGTAGTAACCCAAGCGAGGAGCGCCTATTCTGAAGTTCTGTGGAAAGGCGGCGCTCAGCATTGGCAATTTCTTGTTCCAGCGCGGAGGCCGCCTTTGTAATGTACTGGTCAATAGTGCCCCTCAAGGACCCTCCCGCTAGGGATTTCCTTCCCTTAGCACCCTTGGCACCCCTTGGGGACATGGTCGGTGATACTTTGATACTGAGTTACGATGTAAACTTAGGCACGGTGATAGTGCAAGCAACCAGGAACAATATAGCAAACAGGTCAATAGATGTTAGTACCGGAGATCAATGTACCTTCTTTTGTGAAAACTCTGGTATTCCGGGCCAAAGATGAAAGAGACCGGGCCCAGCCTGGCCTCTGAGGGCCACAGAGGGCCCGCCCTTTGCCCGGGCTTAGCCCAATAGTCCCGCGACGCGGGGGCTGGTGTTCACTTTTAAGCGTGGCCAGGCGCGGAAATCAGATGGAGCGACTTCCTGCTGCAAAGCTCCCTGGGAATCGTAGTCTCCCCCTCTCAACGGCCATGCCGGGATGGCAGAGGCTGCGGTGGCGGGGGGAGACAAGTGGCAGGAGATGGCGGCGAAACAGCCGAGCAGGCGGCAGCAGGTAAGGCTGTGGGTCACAGGGTTTGTAGGCAGAATAGTCCTGTTTCTCCACCAGAGATCCCGCTCCCCCGAGGCTGGTGTTCACTTTTAAGCGCCTGCAGGCGCGGAAATCAGATGGAGCGGCTTCCTGCCGCAAATCTCCCTGGGAGTTGTAGTCTCCCCCTCTCAGCGGCTGCGCCGGGATGGCAGAGGCTGCGGCGGCGGGGGGAGACAAGTGGCAGGAGATGGCGGCGAAACAGCCGAGCAGGCGGCAGCAGGTAAGGCTGTGGGTCACAGGGTTTGTAGGCAGAAGAGTCCTGTTTCTCCACCAGAGATCCCGTTCCCCCGAGGCTGGTGTTCACTTTTAAGCGCCTCCAGGCGCGGAAATCAGATGGAGCGGCTTCCTGCCGCAAAGCTCCCTGGGAGTCGTAGTCTCCCCCTCTCAGCGGCCGCGCCGGTATGGCAGAGGCTGCGGCGTTGGGGGGAGACAAGTGGCAGGAGATGGCGGCGAAACAGCCGAGCATGCGGCAGCAGGTAAGGCTGTGGGCCACAGGGTTTGTAGGCAGAAGAGTCCTGTTTCTCCACCAGAGAGTTCACACCTGGATGTCAGCCACAGTGATATGTGCATCAAAAGGTTAAAACAGGGCCCTAGCCCAACGTTGTGTTTCCTTTATCCCGGGGCGGCTGGTGACATTTGAAACTGGTGAGGCGCAAAGTGATTTGCATACTGCACCCTAGCCGGCGAGCGCAGCGAGCGACCCCGAACCACATAAGAAGGGCTTGGGGGGGGGGTTACCCACCCCAAGAAAATTTTGAAAAAAAAGAAGAAAAATCGTGCATTTTCAAGCAAATTTGAGAAAGCAGGAAGGTTAATAAAGCAATTGTGAAAGTGCAGTTATTACATTAATAGATGGCATAACATAGGTAGCTGCTTATTAAGCATGGGCGAATTTTGCGAATCTCGCGTTCGCGAATTTTGTGGATTTGCGAACTCGCAATTCGCAAAATCCGCGAATTCTCGCGAATTTGCGGATTTTCTTTTTTTGTGTGTTCGCGCGGGTTTCTGCCAGTTCGCGAGGGTTTTGTACAATTTCGCAAACGCGAACTTACCTGTTGGGTCGCAAGTTTTGCGAACTTGTTGTTTCTACGTGTCCAGCCTATTTGGGACACTCTTCTTCATCACTGCCACTCTCTGTCACCACTGCCACTCTCTGACTACTCATGCCACCCTCTGGCCCACCCATGCCACCCTCTGTTTCATCACATCACCCTCTGGTTGTCCAGTCAGTGTACATTATTGTGGCAAAGCAAAGCACACCTTCCCTGCCTCGAGTGACCTGAATTAATTTGGGGCTGATTAATGTGTCACAGAATATTTTTTTAGCTGGCACCTGCTTCCTTAGTGCTTCCTGATTAGTGATCTTTTGCACTTGCTAAGTGCTTTCATTGTTGCAAAATTAGTTACAACACCTGCCCTGCCCCAACTGACAATAATGAATTAGGGGCTGATTAATGGATTTGAACTTCCAGCCTGGCTCCTGCTTGTCTCCCTTAGCTGTAATTCAGGTACTTTGTGGCATATGTGTAACTATTCTGAGGTTCAGAGCAGGGTCACATAATAGTTGCAAGTAGGCAACTGAACTCTGGAGGGGCCCCTCAGGAAGCACTACAGGAAATGGCTACTAATGATGAGCCTGAACTTTTGAACCTGGTAAGTAGTTTCAGTTTTGCTAAGATCGTATTTCTGCAATTTAGCGCTTATTCGCGGGGCGCGAAGTTGTACTGGGAAGCCGCGAACTCACGCGAACAGTGCGAGCAAGCCATAAAATCCGCTGCTCGCGGATTTGCGGATTTTGCGGGAGATTTGCGAATCTCGCGGATTGCGAATTTACCGAAAATCCGCAAAATCCGCGAGCGAAACGGATTTTCCGCCCATACTTGCTTATTCAGTATAACCACAGAGCTTCATACATTCCGTCCTATTACGCTCAGGTGCTGAATTCAGGCTATAAGACTTTCATGAAAATCTCAGCTCTAAGAGTAGAAGAAGTTGCACAGCAGTTGGGAAACAGCCTTCACAAAGCATTGGGAAACACGCCTTACCTTTACCATTAGAACGCATGTGACTATCACGCATGTCTTTCCACACAGATGATAGTGTTACGGTGAAATAAAAATGTACTTAATATGCCATTTGATCAGTAAAATCTGTGTAGTCTCCAAATAGAACAAACACTACAAAACTTTTAAAAACAGAGATAACAATGCATTTCTGAGTACCTCAATCAGTATTTTTTTATTCAACAAACAAGAAGCAGCATTCACGAACCATGATCTTGTAAAATGAAATCAGAAACCGGACTGTTATTACATTTAGACACAAACACAAATGCAACACACTCTCTGAGGAGGGCGCGGCTGCCCGGGCTGTAAAAGAAAGCCCTGTGTCTAAAGCAGCCACACTGCACATATTTCCTGAAAGCTGTTTCATGCACAATTCCTTCACCTTTGTTTTCAGAGCAGACGCAGTAGCGTTGCCTTCTAAACAAAGTCATAGAGGAGAGGATTTAGCTAAAAGGCCCCCATCACAAAGCATTTTACACATGCAAATGATTCGTTTTCATGGTTCACTAGAGGTGAATTTGCACTTGAAAATGGATTTCCTCCTCCTAACGAAAGCCCAGCATGGTGTAATATTTTCTGGGTAGTAAATCTGTTTCTGAGGGAGAGTGGTAGGCATTCAAGAGAGGGGGTGCCTTGTGAAGTGTGTGCACTCTAACAAAATCGTGACGGTGTGATTGTTCACAAACATTTTATAGCCCATTTCCACCATGGATAAGGTCGGAGAGTTATTTCTGTGAGGGCAAAAGTAAATATTTTCCTGGGTGACGACGGGCAGGGAACTCCTCCAAAAATGTTAGTGGTGGTGCGTGTGGGTAAGGAATTTCTCCAAATTGAAAATTTCGCTGTGGATATTTAGAACTAAATTAAAAGTGCAGTTGCACTCTCGTAAAGCTATTTTAACTCACACAATTTGCACATTGTTCAATTAAGCACCCGGAACGTTAATGGGAATTAAAAAATGTTATTCCCTAAGTACTTTAGATCCGGGGCTGTGTTGCTGCAGCGTTTCATCACCACTTTCGAAACAGTTAGTTCAATGTGGAACTCCACCGGCCACTATTAAAACCCCATAGATAGCACGCACCGCAGTATATATCTGATTCCGACCGAAGTTAGGACGGAACTCAACTACATATACACCCTGCCCCGGGCCCCGGCCTCTAATGAGTCATGACATTTTATCCTCCTAAAAAACAAGTTCAACTGTATGAGATACTCACTAAAAGAAGAGTAGTCGACTACTGCTGGTAACTATTGTACTGTCTGTAAGTACTAGTACTGGTGATGATGACGAGGCGAGCGACTCGAGAGAAAGCAAAGCAGGCTGGTGATGCGCACACGATCACTCTACACAACACCACGAGGCGAGTCCCAGGGCCCCAGAACCGGATCCTACGTCGTCAGCAGCGCCGCGCGCCGCAAATGGCCAATCACTGCATGACTACATGAAGTCAGACACAGTGATTGGCCATTGTGCAGTGCGGCTGAGCCACCCACGCGCGGCATCCAATAATGGATTGCCCTGCCCTGCTGCGCGGTGACCGGTCAATCCTGGTGCTGCATGCAGCGCCAGGATTGGCTTGGGGGGCACACTAACGGTTCGCCATGTCGCCCTTGTTAACGCCGGGGCTCCTGCCCGTTTTAACCAGCACCCCCCTGGTCACTATTGTAATGGGGGAACTTTTCATGCGCATGCTCGGGCTAGTTTCAGCCCCAAGCAGCACTTGCGCGTTAGGTCTGCCTGCAGTGTCTGACTCTGATGTGGACTCAACTCGACTGTCACTCACACTCAGACCAGCCCCGCTGGCCCGCCCACCCCCCTGCGCAGCGCACTCCCGTTTCAGTCGGGTGCTGCCCGGATTCTCGGCGGCGCTCGGATAATCCTGTTAATTAATTTTAAAAACACAGTGACAATTATTTTACTTGCAGCCGCGGGTCCATGGGCTGGTGGGGCTACGCCCCTACGCCCCAATGGACGCACCGTGGCTTCCTTTATCATCCCCTTCTCATTCCTCAGATGTGCCCGGCCCTGGGGCCCTTCCTTATGACCTCTCACTGAGTCAAAGGGCACCCTTTGAAGTATACAGGGAAGGTCTGGCCTTCCCCTCTCCAGTGTGTGTCCCTCCCAGCATACAGGAATAAAGCAATACACAAATCTAGGGGATCGATCTACCTCCTCTCCATGTTTCACCATGCATGAGTGGCTCCCCCAAAATTGAGCTCAGGGCTCTCCTTTGTTGGACCTGATACTCTTCGGATAGCGCTTCCCAGAACTTTTTGTTTTTTCCACCTGGGTTTTGCTCATTCTTTTATGTGGCCTACAGGCTTTGGGCACTTTTCCATGGTAAATACCACATGAAAGTGTGTGCGACTTCTGATCCATGTTAGGAAGTGGCTCTGATTCAATGTTCTCAAACATGGGCCGGTGTGTCAAGGCAGACCAGTGGGTGCGCACTGGCATCCATTGTGAGTAAACTCATGAGCAGCGTGCCGATGTAGGGCGCTATAAGTGTACACCAGTCACTTCCTGCTTTGCCCGTCAGCCACTGAGAGACGCCATTTTTAGGCAGTGCACTCTCTAGTTTTCTATGGCTGCCAACCCATAAATAAGCAGGCTGCACGGACGCAGGTGCCTTGAGGGGTTCTCTATTCAAACGCTTGCATTCTGACCTCGTAATTGCCGATTTTTCATACAACCCTTAGCTGCTCTGATTTTTAACTTTGTATTGTGATTAATCTGTTGGCGCTTTTAAGAAACTGATTTTTTTTTTAATTACCGGCTGTTCCGATAATGTGGGGAATTTAAATCTTCACAAGGGGGGCTTTCCTCACTTCCTGCTTTGCCGGTCAGCCACTGAGACACACCGTTTTTAGGCAGTGGGCTCTCTAGTTTTCTCTGGCTACCGGCCCATATATATGCACGCTACACGGATACGCCGCTGGCGCACCGAAGGCCCGTCTAAGGCAAGCCAGTTTGCGCCTTTCTGCGCCAGTCAGCATCCCGGTAGCAGCCAAGGCCAGTCATGCTGCCCGTTGGTCTACCGGCACCCTGGAGAGGGTGTCCTATTCCAGGGAGGCACTATGGGCTCTCCGCTTGCCAGCAGATCACTCTCATTCTTAGTTTGACTTGCGGTCAGCCCAGGACAATTTCTGTGCTGTATGCGGCTTCTGCTTACGTTTAGACTCTCTTTTATCTTCGCAATCTTCTGGTTCTCTGTCTAGGCGCTCCAAACCGCGACCTATCCTAGCCACTCTGATTAATGTGCACTCCTTAAAAAAGCACCATTGTGATGTGTTTGAGCTCCTCTCTGACAGACCAGTCGACTTACTGTTTATCACAGAAACGTGGTTGGATAACAGATCTGACCCATTTGTTGCACTGGCCACCCCTAAGGGCTCAAAATCACCAGGGCAGATCGCCTGGTGGGGAGGGGGGTGGAGCTGAGATCATATATAGGGACAAATGGGACCTTATCAGGGGCAACATTCACGCCTGGGATGACTGCCAGGCTCTGGATTTCAGTATCAGGTTTTACCTACATTTTCTGATGGGAGGTTCTCTGATCTATCGCCCCCGGGCCCTGCTAGGTCCTTCTGTCAGTCATGGGGTGATGCATTGACCTCCAGGGCTCTTCGATTTCCACAAAACTTGGTATTGGGGGATCTGAATATCCACCTTTACCAGGCCGATTCAAAAGACTCCCTTGCTTTTGGCGACACCTCAAGCTCTCCCAACTTTCTCCCGCCCTACTCATCAAAGTGGTCATATTATCGATCCTATATGTTCCAATTTCGTTATCGCGGCTGAGGATCCTCTGCCGGTCACCTGGCCAGACCACTCCCTCTCCTACTTTTCCTGGAAGCTAGTCTTGACCTGCCGTGCGGGCCCCTGCTACCGGAAACCAGCCTTCCAAAAAATTGATCATTCCAAATTTGCTACGGTTCTGGTGGCTTCTAGACCCGCACTTACCCCGCACCTTGATGGGAGTCTTGTGGCCTTCACTAACTGGCTATCCAATTATATGACCTCGCTTGCTACTCCGACTTCGCCTGGGTTCTCCAGGGAATTGCCTTCTAACCCGTGGTTAACCCCAAAGTTAGGCGTGCTTAAGCAGGAGTGTAACAAACTAGAACGGGCCTGGCGCCTCAGTGAGTACTGCCCCCTGGCTAAGGCCACTCTCAGGGGCAGGCACATCTACTATGCTGCTATAACACAGGCTAAAAAGCAGTACTTTACAGCCCGCTTTGAGCAGACCCATTACAACTCCAAGGAGATTTTCTCTATAGTTCAGAGTTTACGTCTCCTGCAGCTCAAGCGTGCTCTCTCCCTGCCACTGAGGGCTGGTGCAACACTCTATCTAATTTTTTTCTTAGATTTTTCTTCAATTCAAGCGGCCTCCACTTCCTGCCCTGGTCCTCCTTCTGTCCCTCTGCCTACTGCCTACTGCCTATGCCTACTGCCATACCGCCTGCTGTCCCCAGGCACGCTTTGCGAGGCTTCTCTTCTGTGGATCTGTCTAGCTCTCTCAAAATCCTGAAAGGCTTGAAATCGGGTTCACCCGCGGACCCCTGTGCGGCGAGATTGCATGCCGCAGTCTCAGAGATTATTAACCCCGAAGTTAATTCAATCATAAACGCCTCCCTTCATGAGGCTCGGGTACCGGAGGACTGGAAACTCCAAAAATCCTTCCCCTTTTAAAGAAGCCTACTCTTGACCCTCTGATCCCAGGGAACTATCACCCTATTTCCCTCCTGCCCAGCTTAGCTAAAGTCTGTGAGAAGGTGGTGACCAGACAACTTGCAGAGTTTGTGGAAGAGTCTGATGTTCTGCATTAAGCGCAGTCTGGGTTTTGCTCCTCCTACAGTACTGAGACTACGCTGGTGGAGATTTCCGAAGCCATCCGCAACTGTTTAGATGCCGGTGGGAGAGCTGCATTGGTAATGCTCGACCTGTCGGCAGCATTGTATACGGTCCCGCACTCCCCGCTGCTCGCCCGACTCACTGAGATTGGTGTCTCTGGCGCTGTCTGGGGCTGGCAGAGGTCCTTTCTTGAAGGGCGGGCTTAACAGTTTGGTTGCCAACGGCCGCTTCTACTCCACAGCCAGTCACCACTGGTGTACCACAGGGGTCTTCCCTTAGCCCCGTCTTTTTAATATCTATGTTACTCCTCTGGTCTATCTAGCCTAGCAGTTGGGAGCTAAGGTGATAGCCTATGCTGCAGAAACCTAGCTCCTCTTTACTTGGGAAAAGGGTGATGACTCGGTATCCTTTGCACAGCATTGCTTGTCTTCGGTTTTTGAGTGGCTTGCGGCGGCCCAACTCAAATGTAACGAAGACAAGTCAGAGATCCTACTCTATGGTAATTTCCCCCCTGGCTTCAGAAACACAATCCGGCCTCCTGTATTCCCTCTACCAACCACCAATGGGAAATCCTCAAAAAACCTAGGAGTGTGGTTTGAGGATAACCTCTCCTTTTCTGCTCAGGTGAAAAAGCTCTCAGGCAGCTGTTTTGGCCTTCTCAAAACACTAAGGAGTTTTATACCCCTCCATCCCAGGGCTGCCAAAGAGACGGTTATCCGTGCCTTGATCCTTTCACGATTGGACTACGCTAATGTGTGTTGTACATAGGCATCCCTGGAGACTCTTTGAATAGACTCCAGGAAATGCAGAATGCGGCCGCCAGGCTGCTACTGGGAATCGCTAAGAGGAGCAGCGTGCGTGAACATCTCCGCACACTCCACTGGCTACCCGTGGCGGATCGGGTCAAATTTAAATCCCTGGTCATTGTTCATCGAGCCTTCTACGGTCATAGGCCTGCCTATTTACGGAAGCGGTTTTCCTTTTATGTACCGCTGAGACTACAGCGTTCTTCAGCCCGCCTTCTAGCTAGGGTGCCCCGTTTCATCCTCCACAAGCTGGGCCGCTGCTCTGTGGCTGTTAAGGCTGCCCAGGCTTGGAATGCCCTTCCATTTCTACTGCGCAATACTCAAGACCCGTTAGCCTTCAAGAAACTTTTAAAAATGCACCTGTTCCTGTAAATGATGGTGGTGTAGCTCAGGAACTCCACTTGGATCCGCGCTGGGACACTCTTTGGAGTAGCTATTGCGTGTTATAAGAGCACTTAACAATAACAACACCAGCACCTGAGGTGCATGTGGTTGCATGTGCCGCCTGCTAACGCAGGCTTGTGCTTGCCCCCAGGCACACATATTAGTAAAACCTGTGTCCACTCTGCTGTGCAGACTCAGGCAGGGAATTATGTTCCCCCCGCTATTGCAAGTCGGTGTGCACAATAGCCACATGCGCCCAGGTAGTGAAGAATACCTATGTGTGTGTTCCCTACCTATGAGAATTGTTCTTCCTATAGGTTGACATAGTGAAGCGGTTGACATTACTTCAGGCTGCAATAGTGGATTGCAGTGAAGCAGCCTCATGATGTTTCATATCAATGGATTTGCAGTGCCAAACCCTTTCCATTGGCAAAGAGAGTTTTAGCATAACTCGCTTAGAAATGCCACTTGTAGAATATGTGCATTTCTATGCTCCAAGAGCCTCGGGGATCATGGCGCCTGACTCCAGTGGACACCAGGGATCGGGTAGCACATCTCTGTATTCCCAATGGACAGCCATAAACCATGGGCACCCCCTGGAAATGGCACTGCTATTTGAGGGCTGAATGGGATAGATTGAAGCTAGAGGATGTGAACGTAGCCTCTAGTTGCCGGATCATGGCCCGCTAGAAATTAAGATCAGCATTCCACTGCCCCATGTCGGACAGGCCTACAATTCAGGGTAGATATCTGTGGTTCAAATAGAAAACCCCCTAATCTACCCCGAACTTCAAAGCCACACAACAGCATAACTACTGGTGCCATCCTTCAGCAAAGGGTGAGATACGCTTGCGGGACATGGGACCCGAGAAATAGTTCAGTGGACTCTGTTTTGCTCATGGAGAATAACTGTCCAAATAGAGTCTGGCCTGGGCCAAAGACCTGCTGAAGTGTGGCACCCTGAAGTGTGCTCTCCAAGGGTCCAACTTCGGGAATCCTGTTCTCTCAGAAATCTCAGGGACATCAAAGATCTGCTGCAAAGGACCTACACCATCTAGCTGTGACATCTGGAGAGTGGTGCCCTCTCAAGTGCCCACCTCAGCTACTAAATCCAAACTGGTAGCATGGTGTGAGCGTGTGTCTAGAGACCGGATTGCCTAGTGTGGAGCCCAGAAATCTTGCCCGCATCTGAGGCGTGTGGTTCTCGTTCTGCAGGGACCCCTAAACTCATAAGCATCTAGTGGGTGGTGAGCGGATTCACCAGTTTTGGGATCCCGCGTGGCCTGTTTCATCGATTGTGCTGCATTGCTCTCATGCAACACGCCAGCTGAATGCTCATTGCATGCAGGGTCCGATTCACAGGGTGTGACCCTTAAAGATGGAGGTATCCCCATAGTAGTGCATCATCCTACCTTATGTGGCTCTGCTGAACTTGCGCCTGTGTGTGTAAATGAACTGGTCTGGTGCAACCCGTATCATTTTAGGCATTGTGCTTAATGCAAAGGGCCAACGGTGGACTCCAAATGCCGCACCAACCTCTAGTTATTTCCCAAAATATCTGACAGGGCTTGTGTTCTGATGGTGTGCATACTCGACTCCTGTACTCACCGTTGCGGGGTACAACCCGTAAACAGGACACAAAGTCACCAAAAACAATGGAGTGGTGCACAACCAAGGTATCCAAGGATTAATAAAGAAGCTCAATCAGTCCCTTCGTAGAAAAAGTCTTTAATTGTATAAATCCAGAGCATAAGTTTAAAAACAACAGCCAACGCATTTCGTTCTTGAAGGAACTTCACCAGGGCAATTATTAGAGTTAAGCAGTGGTTTCATTGGGTCAGTGGATTCAATAATATCTTGAAGTCGTCGAAGAATATAGCGCATAAGGAGCGTAGACCACCTTGATAAGGGCCAAACCGTAGCACTACGATTCGTCCGTCTCGAAAAAGTGCCATTAGGCATTGTGCTTCAAGTACAAGGAGGTACGGAATTGCAACTCTTCGCTGTGTGTGACCGGAATTGCCTGGTGCAACCCAACTCAACGTGCACCAGATGTTATGCTTCCTTTCCCTAGAGGTGCAGAATTTGTATCTCATCATTTTTGAAATCTAAAGTACTTGGTGAACCCATCCCTACACGCACCAAACACTGTGCCTGGATTGCCTGGAAATTACCCGGATCATCGTGTACCAATCGGGGTGCTTCATTCTATCGAGAGGCTCCCCCTATGTTGCTCTCCATTCATTGGTTGTCCTCTTTTGACCCTCATCATGGTGGAACAACTGCCCTCTCCACACCTGGCCACCTTCCAAAGACATCTTGGCACCAGGTAGTAGCAAGAGAGATGGACTGGGTTGAAGAAACGCTTCTGAGACAGTTTGGAAGCGGGTCAAGAGATTATTTGACTTGTTTGTGTTTTGAGACCTTTGAGTGTACTTCCAGAGTGGTTGCTAACTTCTCTCTTCTTTACTTCTACATCCTCATTAAAACTGTTACATAGTTCCCCCTGCTTAGTGAGGACCCAGACAGTGTGACTTTGGTTGCGTGCAGCCCAGTGTCCGGTGGGGTGGGGGCTTGGTTATTTGCCATCTGGGGGTATAGGATAATCATGGTGAACCAGAGGGTGGAGGGAGGCTTGGCCATAGAGTATGCAGAAGATAAACGATTCATACGCTGAGTACCAGTGACACAGCATTATACGTGCGTATGAGTGTGTAAGAATGTGCTGTATGGACTAGCTGATATCTGTCGCACTGCGTAGGGGTGCAGAGTTGGTGTGTGAGAGTGATTGTGGGCTGTCCGGTTGTGATTCACATCACTGGCGGGTGGTGCTGCTTTATACATTGACTGCTTGCCAAAAGTACAGTACATTTGACATTGGGTTTTTCCTGCCTGGCTTCAGCCCACAGAGCTGCTAAGAAGTGTTCATGTTTCGTGTATATACATAATTGTTATATAGTGCACTGCGTAAGGGTGCTCTCTCTCAATTGGGGAGGGGGGTATATTAGGAATTGTCCACAGTGTGCATACTCTTGATATCATAACAATAGCTAGCCTAGTACTGCTAGATATAGTTCTAAATGTGTTCTATGCCCCAAAAGTATATAATAGTCATGTTATAAGGATTGAGTTTTTGTGTTGTATATAAATGTTTTTACATATATCCTGTATGAAGTCTCTTTTGTGACACTCAGTGGATTAATCACGAGTTGCTGCTTTTCCTTTGCCTTACACATTGCCTCTGTAGTAAGCCCCACTGCTCAGTGCCAAGCTACCCAAGGGTGAGCACAGGTTATACAGCAAGTGCAATCACCTGCGCTTAATGGGAGCAGTAGTTCTTCCTGGCTGGGGACATGCCTTCAGGCCACCAGACACTGCCAGTTCCAAAATTTGGCGGTCAAGCGATGGGATAGGACTTTCATTAGCATAGCAGCGCGTGGTGGATAATTGCCTGCCACAACATCATTAAAGAAAAAGTGTTTTGGGGTTTCCTAAGGTGTCGCTAGAAGAGGCAGAGGAGTCGCCAGGGGGTGTAGGGAGGGGAACTGTGTCCTCGTTGATTTCTCTTTGTGCTTGTACTAGTTTGCCTACATGTCTGAGCCGAAGAGCCTTTTTGAGGTAGAGATTTTGCTGGCTGAGTTGGATACCTATACAGTGGCATACCACAAAGATGCCTGCTAGGCAAAGGGGGTAACATTGCAGGGGGAAATGCAAAAAGGCAGAGTTAAAGGAAGCCTTGAGGGCCTGGGCAGGGGCCCATCCTGAGGGGGAGGTGACCAGTGGAAGGGAAACGGAATACGAGGAAGTGTTAGAGCTGGGCCCTAATGTACAACTTATAGAGGAAGAGAAACCTCTTCTCCTAGACCCAGGGAACCCCTCTAGATCTGGTAGCAGTATTTCCTCAAGGAGCTTGTCCTACAAGGAACTGGAGAACAGAAGAAAAGAAAGGAAATTAAAGCTAGAACTTGCCAGGCAGGACAAGGAGCAGGCCCTAGCCCTTGCCGAGTTAGACAAAGAGCAAGCTCTGGCTGAAAAGAAGAGAAAAAGATGAATAATGAACTTAGCCTCAGTGAGTTGGAACTTCGAGATCCTACAACTAGAGTCCAACCGAAGCAGTGGTGGCAGCACCCATGTAGTGTCTCACAATGAGAATAGAGGTTGAATCCCGAGGGATATGGTACAGGATTACCAGGTACGGGATGACATCGACAAGTAGTTGGCAGCCTATTAGGTGGCTGTGAAGGTGCGCCAAGTACCTGAAGTAAGCTGGGGAGGTAGTTTATGGAGGTACATGCCCCCAATGGTCAGAAAAAAACCCTGACACAGACTAGCTATCCTGCCATGAAGACTGTGTAGGCCAACAAGTTTGGACTAACCAAGGAAAAATATCTTCCGCAGTTTAGGGCCAGCTGCAAACTGTCCACACAGAATAATGTTGACTTCTTAGATTATACATGTAAGGCACTTAAATGTTGGTTGTTGAGCAGTAAGGTCAAGGACAATGTGGGACTGTACAATTTAGTCCTCAGAGAGCACTTCCTCAAGACCTGTTTCACTGACCTGCGCGTAGGAGAGCTGGGTGGATTGTAGGGTTCTTTGGGGCGCGTGGAAGTTGTTTCGGCTGTTGAGGTATACTGGTCCAGTGTTGTGGAGGGCTTAGTGTGCGTGGGTGAGTATCTTGAAGGTGATTCTTGCCTCGATGGGGAGCCAGTGGAGAGTGCGCAGGTGTTGGCAGATGTGGCAGTGACATGGTAAGTTGAGGACCAGTCTTGCGGCGGTGTTCTGGATGTTTTGTAGCTTGCGGTGAGGTTTTTGTTTATGCCGGCATAGAGTGTATTGCCGTAGTCGAGTCTGCCGGTGATGAGGGCGTGGGTGATGGATTGTCTGTGCTCCAGGAGGATCCATTTGAAGATCCTACGTAGGAGGTGGAGGATGTGGAAGCAGGAGGATGTGACTGAGTTGATCTGGTGGTCCATTTTGAGCTTGGAGTCTAGGATGATTCCAAGGTTGCGTGCGTGTTCTGTGGGGGTAGGTGGGCTGTCAAGGGCGGTGAGCCACCAGGTGTCGTTCCAGGCGTTGGGGTGTGGGCCCATGATGAGTACTTCTGTTTTGTCGGTGTTGAGTTGTAGGCAGCTGCTTTTCTTTCAGCCATTTGGTGACAGCTTCCATGCCTTCTTGGAAGTTGTATTTGGCTATGTTGGATTCGTTTGACAGGGAGAGGATGAGTTTGGTGTCGTCAGCGTATGAAACAATGTTGAGTCTGTAGGTTCTGGCGATGGAGGCGAAGGGAGCCATGTAGACATTGAAGAGAGCTGGGCTGAGGGACTCCGCAGGTGATTGGTGTAGGGTCCGAGAGGAAAGGGGGGAGTCTGACCTTTTGCGTTCTGCCGGATAGGAAGTAGTTGACCCAGTTGAGGGCCTTGTCCCGGATACCTGCATTGTAGAGGAGGGCGGTTTCTGTGCTGTGGTTTTTTCTGAAGCCGGATTGTGACGGGTCGAGGATGTTGTGTTCTTCGATGAATGTGGCGAGTTGGCTGTTGATGGCTTTCCCAACGACTTTTGCTGGGAACGGGAGTAGGGAGATGGGTCTGTATTTTTTTAGGTCGGTGGGGTCTGCTGAGGGCTTCTTCAGGAAGGGGTTGATCTCTGCGTGTTTCCAGTCATCGGGGAAGGAGGAGCTCGCTAGGGAGCAGTTGATGGTGTGGCAAAGCATGGGTGCGATGGTATTGGCGGCTCTGTTGAAGATGTGGTTGGGGCAGGGGTCCGTGGGGGCCCGAAGTTGATTGACTTCATTGTCTTCAGTGTGTCTTCGGTGGTGAGGGTAGTCCAGCTGTCAATCGTTGGCTTCAAGGCGTTGTGGGTGGTTGCTGGGGGTTCTGTGTGTTGGTTGTCTTCGTCGAAGTTGTCGTAGATGTTCTTGATTTTGCGGTGGAAGAAGGCGCTGAGTTTGTTGCAGAGGTCTAGTGAGGGGGAATGTCAGTCGACTCGCTGGCGGGTTGAGCGAACTCCTTGATGATGTTGAAGGGTTCTTTGCTGTTATGTGCATGTGTGAAGATCCTGTCTTCAATTGCAGCTTTCCTTGTGTTTCTGATGAGCTGGTGGTGAGCAGTGGTGGCGGTTTTGAAGTTGTTGTGGGCTTCTGTGGATTTGGAGTTCCTCCAGGTCTTCTCGAGGTGGTGGCAGGTGCACCTGGACTCTCGGAGTTCGGGGGTAAACCATATGGCCTTCTTGGTGTGTGCGTTGTTGTTCTTCTTGAGGGGGCATTGGTGTTGACGCTGTCAGTGATCCATCTGTGTAGAGTTTGTGCGGCTTTGTTGGGGGCATCGTCTTCCGTGGTGGGCGGGGTGGAGTTGGTGAGTGAGGAGATGAGATGATCGTCAGTGACATTGGTCCTGTTTCTTTGTGGGAGCCAATGCTGGTGTCTGTGGATGGTGGGTGTTCTGCAGGTGAAGTGGATGCGTCAATGGTCTGTCCACAGGAGTTCAGTGGTGTGGCTGAAAGTGAGGGAATTTCCTGTGGCCCCGTGCTCTTGACGAGCTCACCTCGTCATGAGGCACAGTGCTCGTGTGCTCATGATGAGCTGAGCTCGTCATGACCACACCCATTTCCATGGATCGTTCAGCACAGCAGGGAAATTATCCCCGCGTGTGAGCGTTCCACGGCTCATGACGAGCTCAGATCGTCATGAGCACACGAGCACCATGCCTCATGAAGAACTGAGCTCTTCATGAGCATAGAAGGTGCTAACATGCTTTCTCCCTTTGTATTTTATGGAATAGTAACTATGCTGATAATCTTGTTCCTGATAATATGTCTGCTTGTATTAGCTAAGATGCTGCGCATGAGAACACGGCGTTAGAGATAAATATTTCAAACTTGCACGTGTCTTCTTTTACTCCCTGTTTTGGACTGGTATGAGAGTATAACGAAAGAGTGTTCATGTTTTCCACATTGCCTGAGGTAATCTAAGTTCCATGTTCTGGGTTGTCTAATCATTGGTATTTTGGAAGAACCAATGAGACACTGATGCTAGTCTGGTAGGAGATGTTGGGTACTAAGGTGAGTTTTGGCACACCCTAATTCACTGAGGTTCCAAGTCTCTATGCACAGTTCTGTGTAGGAGCAGAATCCCTGCTACAGTATTGCGTACTAAAGGAAAGCATGGTAACAACGCATTTGTTCTAATGCCGGTGTTATACAGGCATGCATGCTAAAAGCATGTGGAATTACATCATACAGATTTTGATCACTGATGCCATTTCTTGCTAGTGAGAATGAAAATACTATAATTTTTGAAGATACTTGGCACACTTCCACTTCTTTAGTTCTTCACCGCCTGAGGAGAGACTAATTCTTTGAAGCTTCCATCCATGGAACTGGCTCTACTCAAGGTGCAGTTCACACTGAAGGGAGTGCATCTTCAAATAAACCTAAATAACATGACACAAAACACAAGTATTCCTAAAGTGGATATTGATCACTTGGGGCGAAGTAACAGGTGATGGTTGTTACCCAACTCAATGGTACTCATTTTATTGACCTCAGAAAGATGAAAGGCTATATGGACCCACCAGGTGAACCTGTAACAACGAGAGCAAACTCAAGTTTCAGGAGGAGATGCATAGGCCCACTGAGCCGTTGAGCTGGTAAAACACAGACATTAAGACTTCAAACTAAGAGACGCCGAGCCGTCTTGCTGTCTGAGATGGATTGCTCTTGAACAAGTGAAAATGCATTCCTTCTGGAGATGCAAATCCTCTCATAAGATGTTATCCAAAACCACTCCTCTGAACTGAATCACTTGTGATCAGACCAACATTTTCTTTTTTCAAATTTACAGAGAGACCTAATACTTGCAAAAAAATGGTTGCAACCACCAACATTTTGGACATCAAAAAGTCAAGTGGCCTGTATCTCGTAGTCATTCACACAAGATTAGGGGATAACTGCAAGATCAAAGTGTACCCACGTGAAATGATGATGCACAATTTTCACCAAAACTGAAAACAATTGTTGAATAATCATCGATAAGACTCAGTGGTTCCAATTCCCACATTGTTGGAAATGGAGAGGAAAAAAATTCATTTATCTGACGCATGTGGAGCCTTAAATTGTGTTTGATGGGCACTTTCTTTGGATCCAGAGACACCGCTGTCTAAGTCACGCAGGAGGCAACATGAAGACAATGATGGTGAGTAACATTTCCGGATGTAGTCTTGCACCTGGGAAGGGAATGAAGGAAGTCATTGGCACAAGTTGATATCAGTTAAGATGAACATTTTATATAATAATGTTGAGAAAACATGAAGTCATTTTGGAGAGGCTCAAATAAATCATTTTGCACTGAGGCTTAAGGGTCTGTGTGGTAAAGTTTGGAGACCATTACTTTAGGACTCTTCAGGACCAAATGTTTGTCAGCTATGAGCTGGCCAATCAACATCGAGACAAAGTTAAAAAGACCTTGTGTTATATATCTGTATTTCCAAGCACCGCAGACAAGAGTACTTTCTACAGCACAATCCAACACATATTTAAGTATCCTTAGAGATGCCAAAAACTCAGCTCCCCACCCTTTTTCTTCCAAATCAGTATTGCTTTTCCTCTTCCAGACCCTTTAAGTATTTAAATACCTCAGAGTTGCGTGTATTTTAAATGCAAAGGAAATAGTTACTTATGTGTGCACTATAGTTCTCCAGTATTATCTTTCATAGATTCACATGCTTGTATCTTCCCTGTCGTCATGGTGGGAGTCTCACGGTAACAGAATGACCAAAGCAGTACCATAGAGAAGAAAAACTGCACAGAAAAGCCCATGAGGCCTGAATTATTTGGTAACCAGACTTCCTTATTGTTTGATCCAAAACTCAGCCAATCAGCAGCAAGCCCTGACATCACACTCCCGAGCAGAACACTCCTACCTCAGATTTCCGGCCCCAAGTGAGAGACATGGATATAGTCAGAGGTAAAGGGTTCTTCCTGAGAAACGGGGAGGTGGGCGGGCGCATGTGAATCTATGAAAGATAATACTGGAGAACTATAGTGTACAGGTAAGTAACTATTTCCTTCTCCAGTAGTAGATCTTTCATAGATTCACATGCTTGTATCAGAGTAGCAAGTAGTACCGAAAAAATTTCGGCATTTCCAGGATAGAACCCAAGTATTCTGGTTCTGTTCCTAAACATTGTGATGTCAATACTATTAAACACCATGTATAATAAATGAATAATCTCTGAACAATCTCAAAGATAGAACATAATCTGCATCTAATGAGCATATCAATGCAACGTTAATCCCCATAATGTACACCAGATATTTAAAATCTAAATAAATGCATGTATATATGTACAGACTTGTATACACAATTCAACAAATAGATGAATCGAAAGAATACCTTATTGAAAAAGACGTCGCAGGACAGCTTGCCCCACTGCTGTGTCCTCTTTCCACGCAGTCTCTAGACTGTAGTGTCTAGTAAATGAGTGTGTGCTCTTCCAAGTTGCTGCTCTGCAGATGTCTGGCAGCGACACTCCTGCAAACAGGGCCATAGATGTCACCATCTTTCTCGTGGAGTGTGCATGAACCTTGAAGCGCAGCGGCTTTCCAGCTTTTTCATGACATTTGACAATGGCAGATGTAATCCATCTCGAAATGCTTAACCTGGATAAGGGTAGTCCTTTTCTTTGTCCCTCAAAAGCAATAAACAGTTGCTTCGACTTTCTAAAGCTCTTTGTCCTGTCAATATAGAACTTTAGACATCTTTTAATGTCTAGCGAGTGCAGGGTCCTCTCTGCTTCTGTTGAAGGATTGCAGAAGAAAGTAGGCAGAATAACTGCCCCATTGAGATGAAATATTGTAGGGACCTTAGGTATGAATTTGGGATTCGTCCTTAGTATTACCCTGTCCTGCCGAAACTGAAGAAAGAGTTTTTCTATATAGAAAGCCTGAATTTCGCTAACTCTCCTCACAGATGTGAGGGCCAAAAGTAGTGCTGTCTTCCATGAGATGAATTGTAGGTCTACCTTATGTATTAGTTTGAATGGGGGCTTCATAAGCTGAGCCAACACTGTATTGAGATGCCAAGGTATTGGTGGTCGTTGAATTGGAGGAAATGCTCTGAAAAGCCCGAATTCCTTGATTACTCTGTGAAACCAGAGCGACAGCTGATTTGGGACTCTCCTATATCTTGATATGGCTACCAAGTGCACTTTCAATGAGGCATGTGAAAGACCAGCTTTCGACAATGAGAGGAGATAAGGCAAGATGTGTTCCGGAGCAACTGTGAAAGGATGCAATGCATGAGAAGTGCACCATTGACAGAATCTTGTCCATTTTGCCACATACGTCTTATTTGTGGAGACTGCTCTAGATTGTGATAAAATGTCTCTGCAATCTTGAGGTATGTTCAGGGCTTGGAACTCGTGCTCGTGAGGTTCCAGGCTGATAAGTTCAGCGATGTCAAACTTGGGTGGAGAATTTGACCGTTGCTTATGGATATCAGGTTCTGGAATATCGGGAACTGTATCCTGTTGCACTCTGAAAGCTGGAGAAGCTCTGTAAACCAAGTTTGTCTCGGCCAAGCTGGGGCTATCAGAATCACACGACATGACTCTGCCCTCATTTTGCGGAGTACTTTTGGGATCAATGAAAATGGAGGGAACGCATAGGCGAACATTCCCGTCCAATTCAGATTCAACGCATTTCCCAGCGATCCTTGCGGTGGGTATCTGCTTGCGAACTGTTCGCACTTTGAATTATCCCGGGTTGCGAACAAATCAAATGTTGGTGTGCACCACCGCTGAAACACTGTGTGCAGCTGATCCTGATCTATTTCCCACTCGTGTGACACACTGGCTGGTCGACTCAGGACATCTGCCCTTGTGTTGTGAATCCCTTGGATGTGTTGAACCTGAATTGAGATGTTGTGACGGATTAGCCATCTCCAAATTTGTTGAGCCTGCAAGGAGAGTAGTTTTGATCTTGTTCCTCCTTGTTTCAACATGTAGAACATTGTTGTTGTACTGTCCGTCTTTATCAGCACTGTAGAGCCACCTATCCTGGGTAAAAAGGCCTGTAGACCCAAGAAGACCGCTTTTAGCTCCAGCATATTGATGTGTCATTGTGCTTCCCGGTCGGACCAGTGACCCTGGATTTCCAGCTCTTGCAGATGCCCCCCCCCCCCCAATCTTACAGCGAAGCGTCTGATGTCATCACATAACTGTGACTTTGCGGTTCAAAATCCAGGCCTTGTACCAAGTTCTCCCGAACCTTCCACCATGACATAGCCTTTCTCATTTGAGGAGATATGGTGATCCGATCCTCGAATGTCCCCTTTGATTGAATCCACTGTTCGTCGAGGAGTTCCTGCAAAGGCCTCATCTGAAGACGGCAGTTTGGAACCAGTGGGATACAAGAGGACATCATTCCCAACAAGGATTTGCATATCCTTATTGAAGTGTACTTTTTTGACTGGAGGGATGAGTCCAGACTTGCAATTTTCCGAATCCTCTCCTCCGATGGGTATGCCTTCGCTTCCTTTGTGCGCAGCAAGGCCCCTAGGAATTGAATCGTTTGGGAAGGCACTAATGAAGACTTTTCCATGTTGAGTCGTTGACCCAGTCATTGAAACAGATTCATGCAGCGTTTTAGGGATGTCTTGGCCTTTCTCGTAAGATGGACCTGTTATAAGTTAGTCGTCCAGATAGGGGTAAATTTGATGCCCCTGCAATCTTTTTTTTTTTTAAAAACCTTTATTATGTAAAGAAAGAGACAGTTACAGACCTACAACGTGGAGAAGTGTGGCTCACTGGTTAGAGCAGGCAGACCCTGAAGCAGAGGTCAGACCCGGGACCAGGGTTCGATTCCCGACGCGGCAGGGTGTTGAGCTCAAATGTCCTCGGACTCGATAATTCTCGCTTCGGTGCCTGACCTAATCATGGGTTCACACTATGCAACTCTGGGCATTAAGCTTGCTTAATCTCCACAACGGCCCCCCGCGGCGGGATGCCTGGCTTTCACCTTGGGGATGCCCTGTAGGGGCTATCTCACAGGGAAAAACCAGGACGGGTTCCCAAGGCAAGCGCGGAGATACCCCTACGGGGGTCGATTCTGGCGCTATATAAGAAATGCAATAATAATAATAACAACCACGGAGGCTGGTCAGTCGCACATAGCAATATCAACATCAAAGTACACAACTCTTCAGCCGACAACCCGGGGGCCTGGCAGCGATATCTCGTGATCTTGCAAAAGCATGTGGTATAAATAGGATTAGTGAAAGGTTTCACATTTTATATTTTATATAAATAAAACAACAAACAAAACACAAAAAAGATCGAGGCATTACTGTGCGATAGATTGGCTGTCTCATATGGCACTGGGAGACGGGTGGAAGATAAGCTACAATATAAAGGAGGAGAAATACTGGGGAGGGGGGCCCAGGGGCAAAAAACAATACAATGTAGTCTACAAAAGCTAAGCATTGGGAACGCACAGTCAAGGGAGGAGAAGCGGATCCGGAATGTCAGTGAACGGGGGGGTGCAAATCTCTCCACGATACGCATTCCATGGACCCCAGACCCTACCCCATTTCTTAGGTCTGCCACGGGAGACATATACGGTTTTTTCCCTGAACATGGACCAGTCCATGTTTTCTTTCCTTGTTTGGAATGATGGCCGCCTCTGAGAACCCCACAACTGGGCAATATCCTGTTTAGCAACCATATTACCCAATGTGACCCATGAGTTTGAGCCACGGTACAGTCATTCGGCTCCCAAACATTCAGCAGGCAGCGTCTGGCCTCAGGCGATAATACAACACCCGTCATCTCACCCATAACCACATGTACTCGGTGCCAAAACTTCGCCACTTCCGGACATTCCCAGAGGATATGCAAAAACGTAGCCACCATACCACATCCACGCCTACACAACCCATCCACAGAGAAACCCATATGTACCAGTCGTGGGCCCGTGACATACACCCGATGCAGTATTTTAAGTAGCACCAGCCTAAGACGTGCCGGAATCGCGACTTCCTTTGGGAAAGATATCGCCGCCTGCCAGTCTTCATCATCCAGTTCTAGCCCGTCACTGGTCCAAGCATTCCGCAATTGTAGAAGGAGATCCGAGAGATCATTGATCAGTTTCTTATAGATTAGAGATATGGTGCTGTCGGGAACATATCCGTCAAGAACTCTATCCTCAAAAGGGGAGGACTCCGGGATCGTAGTGCCAGCCGGGAAAACCGAGTTAAGCGCATGGCTGACTTGAAGGTACCGGTAAAATTCCCTGTCACTCAGTTTATATTCCCGCTGGAGTGCCTCGAAGGTCTTAACTTTGCCCTTGGCCCAAAGGTCGCCCACCCTGCTGATGCCGATAAGATCCCACCTGTCAAAGCCCTTCGACATCCACAGGCCACCTAGCGCTTCCGCGGCGTACAATGGGGTCAATTTCGTCAGTTTATCTGTCCATCCCATGGCGGCGGTCGCACTTCCCCAGATTCGCACCGCAACTGCAGTAGGGCTGTGAGGTGATTCCGGTCGGCTCTAGAATAGAGCGCTCGATTGTAATCCCCCCGGGCAGTTGCAATGTGTCCATCTCAAATGCAGGGTTCGGGACAGGGCCGTACATAGCGTGGTTCACAGCACTCAGCTTGGAGGCCCAGTAATAGCGCTTGATGTCGGGCAACGCAATACCTCCATCATACCATGGCAAAGTCAATTTCGCCAATGCGATACGCGGTCGCCCACCCCACAGCAGCTTCCTCTGCAAGCCCTCAATCTCACGAAAATAGCTAGCAGGTACCAAATCAAGTGTGTTTTGAATGGCATACAGGAAGCAGGGAAGAGACATCATTTTGAACAGGGCCGCCCTTCCCAAGAGGGAAAGTGGCAAGCCACACCACGCCGCAACATCCGACCGAAGCCGGGAAAGCGGAGGCAACAAATTCCGCTCATAGCGGGCTTTGGGGTCCAGCGAAATGTAGATCCCCAAGTATTTGAAGCCAGCTCTAGAAACCGGTATCGGACAAATGCGGGGAAGAAGAGGCACATCGCCCGTGAGTGGATAAATACAGGACTTGGCCCAGTTAATGACCAAACCGGAATTCCTCCCAAAGGAGCGTAACACATCAAACAGGACACCCAACGACTTACGAGGAGAGGTAAGATACAATAATATATCATCGGCATAAAGCGATATCCGGTCCTCGAAGTCAGGTGACCATCGGATGCCCTTAAGCGACGGTTCCCAACGTAGCCATGCAGCCAGGGGCTCAAGGGCAAGCGCAAAGAGGAGCGGTGACAAGGGGCATCCTTGTCTCGTTCCTCGACCGAGGGTGAAGGGCTCCGAGGCCCTGCCATTAACCACCACCTGTGCCAGCGGCTGCTCATACAAAAGCTTAATCCACCCAATGAATTTAGGGCCGAATCCAAACTTAGCAAGGGCAGCCCACAAATATGGCCACTCTACCGTATCGAAGGCCATCGAGGCATCAAGAGAAACCAAGATGGCTGGCTCTCCAAGAGACCCCGCCCTTGCTAAGACGCCATGGAGGCGACGTAGATTGAGAGCGGTATTACGGTGGGGTATAAATCCAGATTGGTCCGGATGGATCAAGTCAGCGATCACCGTAATCAGCCGATTTGCCAAGAGTTTAGCAAGAATTTTGGGCTCAACATTCAGGAGCGAAATCGGCCGATACGACGAGCAATGATCGCGAGGCTTGCCATCTTTATGGATGACCACGATGGATGCTAATCTCTGATCCCGAGGAAGAGACCCGAGATCTCGCGATGACAGGAACATCCGACGAAGATACGGCGCCATTTTGTCGGGGCATAGTTTGTATAATTCCACCGGTATCCCATTCGGGCCCGAGGCCTACCCGGAACGAAGTGAACGGATAGCGAGCGCTATTTCATCGGTGGAAAAATCCACCTCCATAAGCTCCCTGTCCGAATCCGACAAGCTAGGCAAGGCGATATCCCGAAGCAATAAATGCGAGTCTTCTTCCGGCCTATCAGAGACCGGTGCATACACCGCCTGAAAGTGTTGAGCAAAAACTTGGACTATATCAATCGGGTCCACGACACGCACACCATCCATCAGTTCAATAACAGGCACCACCCGGTTCAGTCTATCCTTCTTGTCCAACCTTGCAATCAACTTTCCCGCCTTGTCGCCCACATCATACAAACGCCCCTGTTGCTCATGGTGCATCACCTTTGCCGCATCAGTGACCAGCGCCTTGTAGTCAGATTGTTTCAAGGCCAAAGCATGCACCACCTCTGGAGTGACCCCGTACTCCATCTGCCTTTCTAAGTCAGTGATTTTGTTCTCCAGATCCACAACAGCAGCATTCTTATGCCTCCTTTCGCTGGCAATGAAGGACACGACTTGGCCACGAATCACTGGTTTATATGCCTCCCACAGTGTAACAGGGGAGGAAACCGATCCCTCATTCTCAACAAAGTAGTAGTCCATACACTTCACCACCTCCGACCTGATCTTAGGATTACGAAGGTGCCAGGGGTTGATCGGAGCGACCCGGCCCTCGGCACCCAACTGTATGTCAACTGTAAGCCAAAGCGGAGAGTGGTCAGAGATCCCCCTGGCCAAATGTCTAATTTCCCATACCGAGATCATTTGTGCCGCTGGTACAAGAATGTAATTCAATCTCGATAGACTTCCATGGACTCCCGAAAAAAAGGTATATTGGAGCTGCCCAGGGTGCAATTGCCTCCAACAATCAACTAGTCCAAACGAGTCTAGGAGGTTCCCGAGCCACAGCTATGCCACAGGCAGGGCTCTCGGGGTGCTACAGTCTTCATCCCACTAATTACAGAATTAAAATCGCCACCCACTACCAATATTCCATCAGGAAACCCCAGGATCACATCTCCCAAATCAGCAAACGTGGTGGCCTGCAGGCCGGGGGGGACATATACAGACAAAATGGAAATCGTTTTCCCTTCCCACCGACCCGTAATAGCCGCATAGCGGCCCCTGTCGTCCAGCACTACATCATCTATCTCCAGGGGAAGGGAAGTTCGTACCAGGACCCCCACCCCTCTCGACCCGGAGGTAAACCCTGAATGGGCCACCAAACGATAGCCCCGTCTGCTCATTAGGTGACATGTATTTCCAACCAAGTGTGTCTCCTGGAGTAGAATCACATCAGGAGCACAGCGTTTCAAGTATTGCAATACAATTCCCCGCTTAATCCTATCACCAAGACCGTTAACGTTCCAACTTCGCACCCTAAGCTCCCTCCCCCCCATCCCCGCATTGGGCACCCAGCCCCCTCCGCCCGGGAACAAGCACATCGAAGAAAAGACAGAGCATAGCGCAGCCTCGGACAAACCAAAAAGGAAAAGACTCCCCCCACCGCCCCCAAGGATCCCTGAAAAACACACCCCCCCACCCTGCACCCCTGCGTTAGACCAAAAAGCCACCCCAACTTGCAGTGTGCCTGTCACCCCATTAAACTAACCTACAAGAAGAGAGAAAAAGTCCCCAGAGGAGGAAAAAAGAGGCCCGATTCCCCCCACCCCCGGGTATCTACATTATAAAGCAAGTCTATTATAAAGCCACTGCTGTAAGTCCATAGTAACCGGCTCGCCGACGCAGACTCACTACTCCTGTTCAGCCAGGCCACCCTCTGTACCTCTCGAGCTCTCGCTGCTGGTGCGGTTTGATGGCAAGGTGTCCAACCAGTAACTGACCACTTCTGGGCGATCGAAGAAAAACGCCCGCTCCTCATACTCGATCCTCAATCGGGCTGGAAAAAGCATGGCATACTTCAGTCCCATATCCCTGAGCGTCTCTTCACCCCGGTGAAGCCCATACGTTGTTTCTACACCGCCTGGGTGAAGTCTGGATAGAAGCTGACTGAGGCATTGTCAAAGTTAGTGGGACCTGTAGTACGTGAGGCTTGCAGGATAGCGTCCCGGTCACGAAAATTAAAAATCCTGGCGATGATAGGCCTAGGTGCGGCCCCCAGCTTGGGCTTCCCACCGGGAACTCTATGTGCTCGCTCCACTGTAAAAAAGTTGCTGAGGCCCTTGGGCATAAGATGTTTCAGTACCAGATCCTCCACCAGAAGGCCCGTGGATACTTCCGCAGAGTTCTCCGGAACCCCCACGATGCGGACGTTATTGCGCCTGGCCCGGCTCTCGAAATCCTCCAGCCGGCAGGCAAACTGGTCGTTGGAGGTACGGAGAGTGCGAACCTCAGCCTGGAGGTCCGAGATATCAGTGGTCAAGCTTGCAGTTTTAATGTCCAGGGACTTGACCCGTTCATTCGTCTTGCCCAGGTCCGCCCTAATGAGGTTAACCTCGATCGCCACCGTGTCGATTTTCGCAGCGAGAGTTTGATATTGTTGGCCCATAGCCGTCCGAACACTGGTGATGGCGCCCATGATGTCTTTCAGTGTCGGCTCCTCCGATGAAGGAGTACCATCTCCGGTCCCCTCGAGAGCCTTGCTCGCTCCTCCCGGGGACCCTTTTGGGCGAGTGTAGCGCTCTATGGTCTGAGTTTGAATAATGCCACCACAATGGGTGCCCTTGGTGTTCCGCTTCTCGGCATCTGCTTTGCCCGCCATAGTGGCCGATGAACTCCCATGGAGCCGGTGTGATCTGGTCAAAATGATCCCGCTTTCGATAGTCCTCCAGGGCAGAAGGGCTAAGATCCAAAGCAAGCGTAGAATCTGTCGCAGGGACGAGAAGTCGAATGGGTTGGCAGTAGAGCGCCGTCAACAATGACCCAAAGCGAAACCGAAAGTACCACAGGGGCTGTGGGCGTGTCACACTGGCCGTTGTTGTTGAGTTGCCACCTGGGTACCCCGGGGACCCAAGTCCGGGGATGGTCTACGATGTAGGCAGCAAATCGCAGGATGCAGCAAGTCCGGTTCTCGGCGTCCGATTTGATTTCGGAAAAAAGTTTTCAGGATCAGCAGGGCATAAGCAAGAAATACCCGTCGTTCAAATTAGGATTTGTGCCAGGATAGATGCGGGAGGCGAAGAGGGTCTCGGGAGCCCTTTGCTCACGCGTCCATCTTGGAACCCTTGGGGCCGATTTGAGGCCGAAGGGCAGTACTCTAAACTGGAAGTGGCGACTCCCCACTACAAAACGTAGATATTTCCTGTGTTTCTGATGAATCGGTATATGGAAATATGCATCCATAAAATCTAGTCAAGCCATGAAGTCTGTTCTCCGCAGGAGCAGAAGAATCTCCTGCTGAGAAAGCATACGGAAGGGAATTTTCTTGATGTATTGGTTTAGATCCCTTAGGTCCAATACCTGTCTCCATTTTGAAGTTTGCTTCTTCTTTATCAGGAAGAAATACGAATAAAATTATTTTCCTCTCTGCTGAAAAGTCACTTCCTCTATAGCCCCCTTCTGTATAAGCGAAAGAACTTCCGCTTTTAGTGCAGAGCGATGTTGCTGTTGCTTGACAACCAGAGGATGGTTTGGTGGTATTTGAACAAACTCTATGGTATGTCCTTTGCGTATTACATCCAGTACCTATTCGTCTGAAGTTATAGAAATCCAACGTTTCAAGAATAGAGACAGATAGTGGTCGTTGTCGTGTATCCACCAGGTGGAGAGCGCCATGTTTAAGTCATTGTCTCCTATTAGATTGCTGGGTCTTTCCTCTGGTTGCGGACTTGCCTCTGGACTGCTGGTGAAAGGAGGTGTTTGAAGATCTATATTGCTGGTTTGAACAGTACTGCCGGTAACCCTTTTGGTTATAAGGCTGGTATCGGTTAGATTGGTATGATAATCGCTGACCGAATTGTCCTCTAGCTCCCCTCCTCCGAAAGGACTGAAATTTTCCTTGCTTAGGAGACCCCAGCTCCCGCGCTGTGTCAGTGTCTGCCTTAATGCCCGGTAAAGTGTCATCTATATGTTTCCCAAATAGATTCTCGCCATCGAAGGGCATGTCGATAATTTTGGCCTGTACTTCTGGCCTAAATGAAGTAGCTTTCAACCACCCTTGCCTTCTAAGGGCCACCGCTCCTGCCATCTGACGAAAGGCCATCAAGGAGATATCCATGGCGATATCTATAGATTCCGAGGCCGCTTTCGCTCCATCTTGAAGGATAGTTGCTGCCTCTTCTTTCTTATCATCTGGCAGAAGAGCTAGTAGTGGTGCTATATCCGACCACATCTGCCTGTTATAACGGCTGAGGAGGGCCAAAGCATTAGCTGCTTTGATGGTAGAAGCTGCCATTACTGCAAATCTTTTTCCCGCTCCGTCCATTCTTCTTCCTTCCTTATACGGCGGGGCCATAGATGTGGAGACTGGGTTTCTGGAATTTCTCTGCGCCGCCTGCCTCACCACCGATTCTGGGCGTGGGTGTCCTATTAAACATGCAGGGGAGGTTTCTGGCGCGCGATATTTCTTTTCGATTCTTGGGACCGAAACTGATACTTCAGGATTTTAAGACCCTCATCCCAAATGTGCTGTATGACTGGGATTGATCTTGTTGACTTTCTGGAGCCCTCTTTAAAATCGTATGAGAAACACTCCGTTTCTTGAACTGGCATTTGCAGGTCAAATCTTCTTGCGGCCTTTTCTATGATATCATGGAATCCCCCAATGTCCTGAGGAGGTGAATTCGCTGGAGAAGGTGAAGGTGAAGGAGTTGTTGGCAAAACATATTCATCCCATTCCGGTCCTCCCGTGGTATCCTGGAGAAGCTCACCTTCTTCAGGTTGCTCGTCCCCATTGCTGTCCGCCAGGTCATCTCTGATTGTGACTATTGGCGGTGAACAAAGTTTTTGCGTTTTAGGCGTCGATTGTGTCACAGGTGCTTGAGTCTGAGGCACTGGAGGCTTTGAAACAGGGGCGTTAGCCTCAGGGAAGCGACGGTAATTATCATTGATCATAAGACGCAAATCCGTTACAAGCGATGCCGGCATTGTAATGGATTCCTCCCTTGCATCATCCTGTTGTTCCTCTTCCTCTTCGTAGTCACAAGGCTCTTGAAAATATTCATATCTTGAAGACTTGGCCTGAGCAGCATCTTCAAATGAGAAAACTTCCTCCTTGTCCGTGTCCTGGCTCTTGATCTGTAGCTGGGAAGGACTATATGCTACTCCAGAGAATTCTTTATCCTCCGATTCCTGCATTTCCAGTAAGGTGGATGGAGGCAGAGGAGATATCTTTGTCCATGTCGTATATTCTGAAGACTTCCTTATTGTCGACGGTCCCGTTGACGAGTGAGAAGATCTAATAGAGATCAAGGTCCTCGACTGCGGAGATTTAAAAGTCTTCGTCGACGAGGCTCCCGTCATCGAAATTAGGTTTATCGTCGACCAGATCGTCGACGGGGTTGCCGCCGATAGCTCCGTCGACTTTGTCGTCGTCGACTAAGTCGTCGACTAGGTCGTCGTCATCGTCGATTGTCTCATCGACGGTGTAGATCTGGTTCCTGTCGTCGCGCTGCTGTCGTCGTCGAAATGGTCGTCGTCGACGCTGTATTCGTTGACAGTGTCATCGACGTTTTCACCACAGGCATTGCTGGAGACACCACAGAATTGGTCAGCGGAGCTGAAGATGCTCCCTTATGACCTGAAGATTTCTTCAGAGGTGTAGGAGGAAGAAATGACGCCTCCTTTCCCTTGGATTTGATCTTTTTAGGATCCACAGGTTCCTCTGAAGTGGAAGCTTTCCTCTTCTTGGAAGGCTGGCTTGTGGATTCCTCCTCTGAATCGGAGTCTGAGGTGGCCTTCTTTTTCTGAAGCCACAACAGAAGGCGTGCCTCTCTATCCCTGAGAGTCTTAGAAGAAAAAGTCCTGCAGTGCTTGCATTCCTTTGCTACATGCTTGGGATGGAGACAATATAGGCAGTCCTTATGTGGATCTTCTGAGAAGAGCCTAGCTTTTCTTAGAGCTTTCAGCCATTATAAGGTATAATATGAATCACAATACCTTAATCCAGATAAGGCTCAGCAGTTGGAAAGGTCAAAAGTTCACACTGGAACAAAGCTGAGCAGAGCTCAGAGAGACTCCTTTCTCACACAAAGGAGGTTGGAAATCTGAGGTAGGAGGGTTCTGCTGGGGAGTGTGATGTCAGGGCTTGCTGCTGATTGGCTGAGTTTTGGAACAAACAATAAGGAGGTCTGGTTACCAAATAATTCAGGCCCTATGGGCTTTCCTATGCAGTTTTTCTTCTCTGTGGTACTGCTTTGGTCATTCTGTTACCATGAGACTCCCACCATGATGACGGGGAAGATACAAGCATGTGAATCTATGAAAGATTCAATACTGGAGAACTTCAACTACCTTGTGGCATAATACGTGATCTACAGAAGCATGCCTCCATGACAGTAGTTGGTGCTATAGTGGAAGAAGGATTCTAAGCGCCTGAGAAGGCAAACGCCTTAACCAATGATGTACTCTTCCACATATACAATCCTCCTTTGAAGAAAGACGCAGTTGGTTTTCATACAGAAGGGCAGAGGTATGGAAAGACAATGAGAGGCATGAACAAGTACTATGGAGACACAGGCAGATACTGAGAGACACAGACAATCAAATGGGTATAAGGACAGACAGAAGCAACGGAGATAAGCACAGGAGAACAATGGAAAATAAGGAAAAAACATGAAGAGTGATACAATAGTGGGAGACAAGGGCACATTGAGAGACAATGGTAAATATTGACAGGCATGAGGGAGTCACAACCATTGAGAGATAAGGACAGCCACTGAGACACAGAAAGGCAATGGGAGTTATGGAGAAATGGCAGAACTGCTTTATAGAAATATTAAGTACTATAAAGTAACCATAAACAACGTATTTGCCTTTTCAGATCATACATAGTGCTGATATGACAAAAAAGACACACTGCATAGCGCTTGCTGGGACGCGCTCACCTCTGGCTGGACATCGTGAGGAGGACTTTTGCCAACAGCTCGCCGGCAAGTGAGGAGGAGTGGGAGACTAACACCACCAGAGGGCTGCAGGGCTGCGAGCGTATCAGGGACTCCAAATCCCAGGAGTCCCTGAGAGACCGCTGACCACTTCCGGTCCGCTCTCCCTGCCGGCCCGCCCACCGCCCATCTGAGGGTTTGTTAAAGCCCCACCAGCGGAACTGACAATTGGGAGACTTACTGCATAGCGCTTGCTGGGACGCGCTCACCTCTGGCTGGACATCGTGAGGAGGACTTTTGCCAACAGCTCGCCGCACCCGCTCCGCGGGTGCCGCTTCGCCGGCAAGTGAGGAGGAGTGGGAGACTAACACCACCAGAGGGCTGCAGGGCTGCGAGCGTATCAGGGACTCCAAATCCCAGGAGTCCCTGAGAGACCGCTGACCACTTCCGGTCCGCTCTCCCTGCCGGCCCGCCTACCGCCCACAGACTCTACTATACCTGGGGCCACTCCTCCCGCAGCGCGGGACGCAGCCCGGAGCGAAGACCGGGCTAAGAGCGGGCCGTTTGAGGCCGTTCGAGGGCGGCAGCGGACGGCCCCGGCCCACCCCCCTTGCTACTCCTACCCCGCCTGTTGATCTACCATTGTGTTAAGCTAGGCCAGCTTAATAGAGGCAACTAATCTAGCAGGGTGTGTGAGGGCCCTAACACTATTGTAAGCATTATGAGCACTAGGATGACTCGTAGCAAGGCCGCCAAAGGTGGTCCACAAGTCAGTGGTCCTATGGATGACTTCATCACTCGCACTAATATAGCTATTGATGAAGAAATATCCAAACTCCAAACCCGGGTATCCCTAGAACTGGCAGCCGCACGTAGGTTGTCTGAGGTAATGGCCCACTCGAAAAAATCATCCCTAGGCCATATAGCCTCTGCTGTCACCCCTGCCCGCCCTGTTCGCCCAGATAGTATCATTATTCAGGCCGATTTACATCATCCCCCGACCACTCCTTCTCTCACTCCCCCCTCAGAGCAAATACGCACTTTAGAAGAGCTACGTTTCCCTGTACTTCCCCATACTCAGCCCCCCACCCCTAACTCTCCTGCCCAAGTAATTCCAACTACTTCCTGTGCTATTGGCGCGCATTCCAAAAGAAAACGCCAATCACGCTCAGCCTACTCCCGCAAAAAGGCTAAAGTGGCAGTTTCCCAACATCTTACAATGACTAATATCCAGGCATGTGTGTAAATATTTATCAAGGACCCCCTGAGTACATGGAAATGAAGTTCCTAGACCAGGGAAAAGCAAATAATTTGATATGTATCAATCTAGGCAACAGAACGTAATAAGTGGTCGAAATGAACTGAGCTAAAACATAGGTTGTTTGTAAAAAAGGGGTAGTTCAATTTTATTCATAAATTCTTTTTAAAAAACACATTAAAATAATAATACATATTCACAAATTGTATGCGACATAATAAATCAACAATACACAGCAACACTTTAAGAGAGAAGGACAAATAATCCAACAAATGAAGGTTATATAAAATGAACACAATTTTTAAGAGAGAAAGGTGTGGCTAAAATAATCTCTACGCGCGTTTCGGCGAACCAGCGCCTTCTTCTGGAGCAGCCACGATAGTATCTGAAATGGGAAAATTCCATAAAACAAAAAATATTATGTACAATAATGCATCAATTTATATTATGTTACACAGAGAAAATTAAAACAAACCAATGTTAGGCTAATAGTCTCAGACTTTCCATTCTATTGTGACCAAGCTTATTAATATTACAATAATACTTTGATGGATTTCTTTTCCTTGCCTTAATGATCATCAAGAAAAATAGAAAAATGGAGTGAATCCTTTTAACTCATATATTCTTATATGAGATAATGGCCAAAAAAGGGAGAAGGAGTGGATACCTTTATACTAAATAGATTATTCCCAAGTTTTGGTGGTGAGGAAGCAGGGTTCTTACATAGGATGGCAAATGCGAGGAATCAAATGATTGATATTAGTGATGGAAAATACGAAATATTCTAAATGGTGGCAATTCGCAGCGTGCTATCAACGCGGGACTTAAACAATGGTATACAATACATTCATATCATAGATAAGGTCACTTACTTAAAAAACACGGAGTATATTAATGCTATTTGATGTTCTCAATCTGGATTATCTGTATAATGACTTTCTTTTCTTTGGTTAGGTGACGAAGATATTCTAGACCCTAAAAAACATAGACATTTCATGAACATTGATTGTTGTTTTAGTGTAGTCTATGATTTTCTAACCAGCCCATATTTAATGAAAGGACCAAGCTAGTGTTTTACCTATTTTAGTTAAGGTTTGCAGATAGATATTCCATAGTCACACGATGTAATTTGTTTGTCTTGATTGTTGATTTTTGAATTTCTATATTTCCTAGAAGAAATTATGAGTTCTTTTAGTTTATTGAATCTTTTCTATTTTTGATATTTTATATTAACTAGACAGTTAGTGAGGATACATTAGTAGTTTTTTGAAAACATTTTCATTTTCGAGGATGAAGATACCTTAAGTGAGGAGTGGGATTTCAGTTAGACCCGCCTGCCGGAGTTAAAATTTATGGCCACGATAATGAATATTTTTGTGGATCCCAAAAGATATAGTCCTCCTGATGTGGAGATAACAAATGGCGAGATTGCCTATAGAATGGATGGAAAGAATTCTGGCATCAATTTTTGGAGAACAGTCAATGCATGGCGACTTCATAGACTTACTGTCTCTTAAAGAAGAAGGACTGATAGTTACCTTTTTACTTGGCTACCCACACCGGCTAGTGAGACACGCTTATAAGCGTGCCCGCTATTATGATCGCAATTATTTGCTCCAACAAAAGCCAGCTAAAACCACCAACCAGGTGGTCTGTGTAACTAAACATTCCACCCTTGACACAAAAATTAAACAAGTCATAAATTCAAACTGGCACATTTTAAATAGCAATTGTACTCCAGAACTGAAACTAGCTAAACCACTATTTGCCTACAAAAGGAATAAAAACATCAAAGAACATATTGTTCGTTCACGTTTCCAACCTACATCGGACAAAAATCTTTTAACACAGAGGTCGATTGTATCAGGCAATCCGATAAAAGGAACTTTCCCCTGCTCCTCATGTTCCTCTTGTGCTAGTATCATAAGAGGAAAAGAATTCACACACAATGGCCACACAACAGTGGCAAAAGAAATGTGGAACTGTAAATCTTCAAATCTGATCTACTTTATACAGTGCCCGTGTCTCCTCGGGTATATAGGAGAAACATCTCGAACTATACAAACACGGTTAAATGAACATCGTTCAGCGATAAGAACCCACAAACTCGCTGCCCCAATGGTGAAGCATTTCCTAGAAAAGGGACATCAGGCAGAGGACCTTAAATGGAGAGTCCTAGAAAAAATTCATACTGCAGACTCCAATGGGGGTTGTGCCATCAGAAAAAAGAGAGAGGTGTTCTGGATATTTGTCTTCAACACCTTTCGAGAAGGAATGAATAGCGAATTGCCATGGGAGCACGCTATTTGCTAGAGCATCTTTTGACTCTCCCTACCGCAGCAAAAACAGCTTCTCACTCTTTATGATTAAATTTAAATTACCTAATAATAGGCATTCAGCAATAAGAAAAGTCAATCCCAGTGTTCTCCCAAGATGTAGTTCACCCTGCTCCCTTTTTATCTAAAGTTTAAGCTCCTGATTAGGGGAATCTTTCCCTGCACCTCACTTCGTCGTACAGGTGTAACTAAGCAACAACTAGATCGAAGGAATATTAATGCTCGACTTTGCTAAAATAACAAAAGGCATGGAGCCTCGTTAAATTCACACGCATTATTTTTTGTTTAATGGAAGTACAGTTTTTACGAATTTCAGGAAAAATAACTTTCCTATAGAAATCTTTTTTTATTCTAAAAATATTGAAAAAACCAGCACCAAATCTATAATGAGTCATTTTTGTGCACCTAATCTTGAAGCGCTATATATTTAGAATCTTTTTGCTTGGATTTGACATCAGCTAAATCTGACTCTAGTCCCAAGTTAAAATATAGCTCCACTCCCCAATTGCTTTCCACTCGGTTAAGCTGGTTAATCCTTGTGCTATACATCAGCACCGATGTATATCCAGTGATATTTTACGTGGGAGCCATTGCTGATTCTTTCTCTAGAGAATCTGGTCCTTTTTTTACTTCTTCCTATTTTTTGGTCCTTCTTTCATGTTCACACCAGTGACATTTTACGTGGGAGCCATTGTTGATTCCTGCTCTAGAGAATCTGGTCCTTTTTTTACTTCTTCCTATTTTTTGGTCCTTCTTTCATGTTCACACCAGTGACATTTTACGTGGGAGCCATTGTTGATTCCTGCTCTAGAGAATCTGGTCCTCTTTTCATTTCTTCTTAATTTTTGGTCCTTTTTTTATGTCAACACCAGGTCAGGTGTACTCAATCATCCAATCAAATAGGGTATATATACAGGAAGTAAAGGCACTTTGAAATGCCGTCTTTCGTGGAAGGAGCATAGAACCCCTGTGTCCCGCCGCCGGAATCTCTGAGCCCTGTTGATATCTATTGGGTAAGTGTTCGCTAAAATCCCTATGCGGTAATTTTACTCTGATCACTTGTTTAGTTAACTGATAATCTCCAAAGTAAACAGTGGGTAACAGAATTCTCTCTCTCCCTTCCCCCCCCCTGTTTGTTCATTTTACAGACAGGGAGTTATTTTAAACCACTTTGAAATCCATCGCTCCTTGAGCACAAGTAAAAAGGTAACTATCAGTCCTTCTTCTTTAAGAGACAGTAAGTCTATGAAGTCGCCATGCATTGACTGTTCTCCAAAAATTGATGCCAGAATTCTTTCCATCCATTCTATAGGCAATCTCGCCATTTGTTATCTCCACATCAGGAGGACTATATCTTTTGGGATCCACAAAAATATTCATTATCGTGGCCATAAATTTTAACTCCGGCAGGCGGGTCTAACTGAAATCCCACTCCTCACTTAAGGTATCTTCATCCTCGAAAATGAAAATGTTTTCAAAAAACTACTAATGTATCCTCACTAACTGTCTAGTTAATATAAAATATCAAAAATAGAAAAGATTCAATAAACTAAAAGAACTCATAATTTCTTCTAGGAAATATAGAAATTCAAAAATCAACAATCAAGACAAACAAATTACATCGTGTGACTATGGAATATCTATCTGCAAACCTTAACTAAAATAGGTAAAACACTAGCTTGGTCCTTTCATTAAATATGGGCTGGTTAGAAAATCATAGACTACACTAAAACAACAATCAATGTTCATGAAATGTCTATGTTTTTTAGGGTCTAGAATATCTTCGTCACCTAACCAAAGAAAAGAAAGTCATTATACAGATAATCCAGATTGAGAACATCAAATAGCATTAATATACTCCGTGTTTTTTAAGTAAGTGACCTTATCTATGATATGAATGTATTGTATACCATTGTTTAAGTCCCGCGTTGATAGCACGCTGCGAATTGCCACCATTTAGAATATTTCGTATTTTCCATCACTAATATCAATCATTTGATTCCTCGCATTTGCCATCCTATGTAAGAACCCTGCTTCCTCACCACCAAAACTTGGGAATAATCTATTTAGTATAAAGGTATCCACTCCTTCTCCCTTTTTTGGCCATTATCTCATATAAGAATATATGAGTTAAAAGGATTCACTCCATTTTTCTATTTTTCTTGATGATCATTAAGGCAAGGAAAAGAAATCCATCAAAGTATTATTGTAATATTAATAAGCTTGGTCACAATAGAATGGAAAGTCTGAGACTATTAGCCTAACATTGGTTTGTTTTAATTTTCTCTGTGTAACATAATATAAATTGATGCATTATTGTACATAATATTTTTTGTTTTATGGAATTTTCCCATTTCAGATACTATCGTGGCTGCTCCAGAAGAAGGCGCTGGTTCGCCGAAACGCGCGTAGAGATTATTTTAGCCACACCTTTCTCTCTTAAAAATTGTGTTCATTTTATATAACCTTCATTTGTTGGATTATTTGTCCTTCTCTCTTAAAGTGTTGCTGTGTATTGTTGATTTATTATGTCGCATACAATTTGTGAATATGTATTATTATTTTAATGTGTTTTTTAAAAAGAATTTATGAATAAAATTGAACTACCCCTTTTTTACAAACAACCTATGTTTTAGCTCAGTTCATTTCGACCACTTATTACGTTCTGTTGCCTAGATTGATACATATCAAATTAATATCCAGGCATGTACTGTCTTACCTGAGGGTCCCTTAAGATCACAGCCAGTATGCCAAAAAATGGGAGATGGCCTAGCTACCATCATTCCAGAGGTTGAGGGGTCGCAGGCGCAGGACCAGGGACAAAATGAGAAGGAATTCATAGATCAAGTCTGGGAATCACTAAAAAAACTTCTCTCACCTCTCGATTTAAGATTGTCTAGGATAGAAAACAATCTACTCGAGATGGAGAAGAGCATTATTGCTCTGGCCACGCTTGGCCTGAGAAATCTTGAAAACCAGGGCGTGTCCTTATCCGATTCACAATTGCCAGCTCCTGTTGTATAAGCTGAGCAGCACCCCGCTCCAGTACCTGCTGCTGCAAGGCCTGTTCCCAAGCCAAGGACGGTGGCTGTGGATCAAATTTCCACGACCGCTAAACCCCAGGCTTCCAAACCACAGGCCCCTGCACGGAATCCTAAGCCGCAAAAAACAAATCCAAATCTGGTACCACCTACTAGACCCCACCCTATTGAAACCCAGGGCCCTCGCCCAAAAGAAAATTTTAGAGGAGGCTATATAGATCTCCCTCCAGAGGCCAACGAATATGTAGTTGTGTTGACAGGTGTCCCTGTCCTCGGCACTGACCAATACGAAAACCATTGGTCTTTGAAAAACAAAACAATGCACTGGCTCAATGTTAATAGACCAGCTTCTAATGGCAAGAGAAGCCGGGTAATGATGGTCCGTAGGATACCCTGGGTGGGCCCAACAAAGAAATCCAAGCAAGGGGACTGCGTAGTTGTAACTTTTGATGACCCACATACGGCACGCCATATTTGTTCTTGGCCAACTAGCGAAGAATCCCTTGTCATCCCGAGGCCGTTATCCTACTTTTACCCTCCACGCCAAGTATATACCCAAGCGGATAACCGGTCCTTGGTGCAGCACCCTCCATGGAACATCCATCCTACGAGGCCAATGGACACCCTTTTACATTGGAATGGCCTTTCAACCTACAACAGATTTGGAGGCCTGGAGGAGGTCGATTGACTTTTTGCGTCCCCCGCTTCCCCACAACTAGAAAAAGCTTCGTCTCCCATGGACACAGAATTATCTGGAAATCAAATTTACAGCCCACAAAATAACGATGGCGGGCTCCTGATTCATACGCCACGTGTCTTGGATCTGACTAAAACGGCTACTTCAGACTGTATAAGGATGGAATTACGGCCAGACACTCACTGTCTGACCCCACCTCCTCTTGCCCAATTCAATCTAATGGAGATCAAACTGCCAGGCAGTGCTGCCCCCACTGAACTACATCGGACTAAGATCCCCCCAATACCAACTATCCCGGATGAAGAAAATTCTTCCTTACTCACTCACGTTCCTAAAATCTCTCCACCCGGTGAATCTTCACTGAAGATCTTAAACTGGAATGTGGCTGGCCTCGAACGTAACCTTGACAACCCGGAATGGAACACCTTCCTGGCACCCTACGACATTTGTTTGCTACAGGAAACATGGTGCCAGGAACCCAGACATAGAGTGGGTTTCTCGACCTTCTATGTCCCGGCTGTTCATCAACAAGGTTCCAAAGGACGCCCGTCCGGCGGTCTCCTTATTTGGATTAATATAGCTCTAGACCTCAGCGTTCTCCAAAGAACTACTGAATCTCCTGACCTCCAATGGCTAACACTCCATCATAAAGGGGGAAGGAAGCTAGAACTGTTTAATATCTATTTAAGGGACAGCAGGAACGGAGGATCTTTAACCTTATTAGGTTTAAACAACAACCTGGCTGCCTGCAACGCTGATTCTCTCGTCCTGCTGGCAGGCGATTTTAACTGCTGTTTTGAGCCTCTAGCTACAGAAGATATTCTGGACACTAATGAGGAGGATAATAGGAGGGGAATCCCCATCTTGAACCTTGACCCGATCCCGAAATGGTCACAAAGGGTGATCGATATAAACGCTCTCTGTATGGAGCATAATTTGAGAGCAACGAATGGGCGTTCTAGGTCAGATCCCATGGGTGCCCACACGTATAATAGGACGGGCCACTCTTCCAGAATTGACTTTGTCATGCTCAACTATACCCTCTGGTCATACCACCAAGACATGGAGGTTATAGAAACCTGTGATAGTGACCACAACCCTCTTGCTGTAACCATTTCTGTTCCCTGGCACCAGGGCTCTCAAGAAACCACCAACCAGATATGGAAATCCTCACGTGAGATCCTCCCCTCGAATTGTGGGAGACGTCTCAAATGGGCAAGAGTCGCAGCAGATGAGGCACGGATGACACAAGCTGAAACCATCCTACTACAGGCTGAATCCAAGTTTGGTACTATAAATGGTGATAGTAAGAAGTTTTTATCACTATTTTTAGAGACAGTAACAGCACTAAGTGGGCTATTCACCATTTCAAAACCCAGCGCTAGAAGCGCTGCAAAAGGCGTCCCGAGAACAAATGGAAAGTGGTTTACAGCGAATTGTCGAAATGCTAAGAGTGAACTCGTGGCCGCAGTAAAAGGGAAAGACCAAACTGCCATCAGGTCTGCAAGGAAATTCTACAGGAAATCTGTGTCTGAGGCCAAGCGGTCATATGACTTCAATTTTTGGCGTGATCTAACGGAGGCAAGTACAAAGAAAGATGCCAAGGGGTTTTGGGACTTGCTAAGGTCAAGAGACAAGCCCGTAGATCATCAATTGACTTGTAACATCCCTGGCGCTGTCTGGTTTGCCCATTTTTCGAACTTGTATACAGCGCAAACAGGACCCCCCCAACCAGACCCGCTACTATGGTTCAGTTCCACAGTTCTCCCACCAAACGAAGTTGCATTCACCACCGTAGAAGTAGATAAGGCAATTAGTTGTATTGTTCCCAACAAAGCGGCAGGCCCGGACGGGATTCCGGGCGATTTGATAAAAAATAATCCCCCATTTTGGAGCAGACTAATTGCAGAACTACTCAATGAGGTTACGTTGGGGGGTTCTTTCCCTGATTCCTGGAGGGGCGCTGAAGTCGTCCCTATTTTCAAGAAAGGCAACAGGGAAGACCCAGCCAATTATCGCCCCATCAGTTTGTTGGACACTACGCAAAAGGTGGCGGGGAAAATGGTATTGGGCAGGATTCTGGAGTGGGTGGACAACAACCAGATATTATCCGATTTCCAAGCGGGGTTTAGATCAGGGACAGGTACCGTCGAGCAGACTTTCCGCCTTCTAATGCTCTATTGGAAGGTAGTGGTGCTAGGAGGAGGCAGTTTATATTTAGTCTTTATAGACTTAAAAACGGCCTTCGACCTGGTCCCACGAGCATTATTGTGGAAAGTCCTTGACGGTCTAGGTCTACCTCCCTACCTTCTGGCCTTATTGATAAAATTCCATGCAAACAACTTTGCTCAAATCAGATGGGGTGCCCAGGGAGAAAAAACACCGTGTATCCCAGTAGACAGGGGCGTCCGCCAGGGGTGTGTGCTTGCCCCCACTCTGTTCTCGTTGTACGTAAATGGAGTGGTGGAGCATCTTTTACAACATCCTGCTGATGCACCATCCCTGGCTGGAAGGAAAATCCCGACACTCCTGTTTGCCGATGACACCCTCCTGATTTCGAAGACACCCATAGGCATACAGGCGCTACTTACCAGCTTTAAGGCCTTCTGTGATACCAAGGGCTTAGCAATAAATATTGGCAAGACCAAATTTCTTGTTCTAAACCCCCCGAAGAAATCTGTAAAACCCCCCACTCTAGACTCTGTTCCATTAGAACGGGTCAAAGAATTTGACTATCTAGGCATACGCCTCTGTGATAGTATGAATTGGAAGGCCCACCACCAGAAAGTATTTCTAACCCACAAGAGGGTTGTTGGCGCTTTACTTAATGAACAACGTGCCTCTTCCACAAAACCGATCGGGGCACTTCTTGACATTTATAGGGCCAGGGTTGTGAGTGCAGCGTTGTACGGTGCAGAACTTTGGGGAACCCAGAGAGTGGACACTTTGGCCCACCTAGAAAATAAATTCCATAAAGACTTGATGAGGCTACCCCAGAGCACTCCCACAATCCCACTCTTGCTCAACGCAGGTACTCGCCCTATCTGCGACCAAGCTAAACTCCGCCCCTTATTACTGTGGTCCAGAATTTGGAACGTCCCCGAACTCCACAGCTATGCGGATGCCCTAAAAGACGTCTTGTCCCTTCCTGGTTGGCAAAAGATTGCCTGGCTTAGAGAGGTTAAGAAGGCACTCATCTTGCTTGGTCTTGGATCTGCGTGGGAAAATAAAACTGCACCTCCCAAACAGGAATTGAAGAAGGCATATTGGTCCTGGGTCGATAGCGAGAGACTGGGTAAATCAAACCATCCAAAAACTGTCGCCAACTTCCTGATGGTTAAATGTAACCCCTCCAGAGAAGCTTATATGGACCTGATACACAGTTCTTATGATAGGGCTTTATATTTTAAATTCAGGGTTGGGGTTTTACCTTTATGCCAGTTTACTTCTACCTGGAAACCACCCTTGCAAACTGTTCCCGACTGCCCATTTTGTGAGCTGAAAACAGAATCCGTTGCACATTTTCTATTTGAGTGTCGAGCCTATCTAGCCCCCAGACGGAGGTGGTTGAAGCCTCTTTTCAGGAGCCTAGGAACTCGTTCACACCTGGAAGCTTTGAGAATACTGCTCTCAGACACAAGACCCTTTTTTGCCATTTGTATGGCAAAATTCCTAGGATGGGCATGGCGTATAAGAACCACTAAAAAATTGATGATCCAATAATGTCTCCCCCTTTTTTAACATGTTTTTCTAGTCCAACGGACAGATCCCTTTTATTGTACAATGAATTGTAAGCTGTTTGTTCGATTATTGTTTTATTTTGTGATGTTTTGCTTTTATGATATGTTTTTATATATCAAAATAAAGCTTACTTACTACTTACATTTCCTAGTGACCAGGAGTATCATCTAAAGAAGAACAGCAATCCTTTGCTGCTCAAGACGAGCAAAGGAAACAATCTTGGCAAAATATTGTGAACCAATAACCCCAATGAAACTACGCACAGCAGAGCAAAATGATCCTTATCAATCTGTAAACAAATCGCTTGAAAGTCAGCAATTTTATACAGCAATGGATTTCGATTTTTTTGTGTGCATGCCTTATTACGCATGCATACCTACAAAATGACGTTACGGTCTTTTTTAATGGTTAAATGTTAAGAAACGGAAAAGATGTAGGGCAAAAATACTGAAGGCAGAGGGTCCAGTGGCACCAATTAGTTGCCAGGTGCTCGCCAAGGGGGGAAAATGGTGGTAGGTGTGGGGAGGGCAATGGAAGAGTGAGTGAAGGGAAAGCAACAGGGAGTGGGCAGGGTGGAGGCAGCACATGAAAAGAGCAACATTGGGGTGATGGCAGAGGAGAAGCACACGAGATAATAAGCAACAAGAAGTGCGTCGAGAAAGGGTTTTTAGGGTAGAAGAACACAAGAGAGGGCTTGCAACATGGAATGCCAGGAGCTGGGTATTTGGTGTGGAAGGGAAGAAATAAACGAGGGCAAGTGCTGGAAAAAACATGTCAGTCAGAAAGATAGGGGAGGGGAGGGGCAAATACAAGATGGACAAGCTGAGCAACGAAAGCCATCGAATAAAAAAGCAAGCGAATAAAAGTGGGGCATATTATCTAGGATTTATCACCGAGTTAGCGGCACTTTATTGCAGCCAAAGTCGCGATAAATGTATCGCCTCATTCACAAGCTTGGTGCTAACAGCGGATATCACCAGTTTACCTGCGAAAGCAGCCGCAAAAAACATTGCCACAGATGATCCCGGCAAATATCGCTACTGAGATGCAGAGTAGGCGTTCCCGTACAAAAAGCTGCTACAACACCACCCGGCAACATTCTCAATGACCAGCCAGATCGGCGATAAGATCACAAAACAGGCAATAAGGCGCGTTAGCAGCAGAAACTTAACACCTGCTCCTACCTGATGTAAAGTCGGACAACAACCTGCACCAGAAAAGGGAGCCCAGGCCAGAGCCACACCTGAAGAACAACAAATGCCACTGAACCACTGACCATATAGCCCGGAGCCCCAAGAGGGCAACAACACCCACTGCCACCACCTCCAGTCCTGTTCCCCCTGGACTACCACAGAGGCAGCGCAGACAAAGACAACAGACCTTCAGGAAACGCACCAGCCTCACAGACCCAGCACCAGAGGATGTCATTGCCCACTGCAGGCTTAAAAGTACAACCATCCTCCGCTTCCTGAACATCATTGCCCACAGGCTGACGGTACCCACACAGCGGACTACTAACATCCCTCTTCAGACAAAGATGCTGGCTGTGCTGCATCTGTTGGCCTCTTGTACCTTCCAACCAACAACTGCCAGAGTCGGAGTTGTCTCACAGCCAGCCCTATCAAAGTTCATTACAACTGTTCCGGATGCCATCATCAGCTTGGTACCCCAGCACCTTCACTTCCCCCATACTGCTCAGGAACAGCTGGAGACCAAGCAAAGCTTCTTCGCCATAGCTGGCTTCCCGCACGTGTTGGGGCAATTGACTGCACATATGTCCTACTTGTGCTCCCTCCCTACACTGCACACAATTACCGCTACAGAATGCACATGCATTCCATCAATGTGCAGGCAACAGTGGACTACCGGGGACTCTTCACCAATGTCGTCGCCAACTACCCAGGCAGTGTGCATGATTCCTACATCTTCTGAATGTCCATCATCAACCAAGGCTTCCAGGATGGCACCTGAGTAAATGCTCTGCCTGTTGGTAACTACCAAATGAACACACCATACACCCCACTCCACAATCATGCAACTCACAACTCTGGGAATGCACATGTTACAAACACACATGCATCATGCCAAACAACATGCCCAACCACCAGATACGACAGCACAACTTACTGTGGTAACCTGGGCTAGCAATGCATATTAGCCAACAACGGCATGGCACCCCAGCCACACAATAGCAGAATGTGGGGAGAGGTGGGAACGAGGCATGTGCGAAGGAGGCAAGTGACCCATGAATGAGAACGCATACAATGGCAAGTGTGACGTGCATGTGCTAGACAGACTGCAGTATGCAGACCACAGACATATCAATGTCGACATACACAGCTGGTGTTTGGAGTTTAGTGGACAGTGGATGCAGCCATATCACCCCAGCCAGGGGGAAGATCGCAGAAATGTAGCTTGTTACGTCCCCCCTATAAGCGTGAGCAGACTGGGCTGGCCCGGCGTATGACAGGCCAGCGTAGGGGTGTAAATAAAAATCACATAGCTCTGGGTGTGGTTCTCTTTCCGAATGCCCAACGTGTCTGCCAGGGCGGCGCCTCTCACCCCGCCACGAGGCCGTCGCCATGAGCGGTGTTGCCTGCGATCCTGTGCACCTGCTGCATCCCGCGCTGCTGGTTCCCGAACCCGTCCTGCGCACTTAGGCCTCACTGCTCACCTACCGACACCGGTGTGTGTCAAAGAGGGCCCACCACGTGCCGGTGCAAGCTCCAAACCCGACGCCCACGACCTTGGCAGGCTCCTCCGACCATCACGGTCTCCACAACACTGGTCCGCAGTACTCCTTTCTCGTTAACGTACTCCATCGCTGCCTCCGGCCTACACTACGGTCAAGTAAATCACACATTTGGAACTGAGTCTTGATATCCTGATGGCCCAGTTCATATGTTCATGGGACATTTGATATCACTGTACTCCCTTTAATGTGGTGCCACCAAGTCTGGGTATAGCATTCCAACCATATGAGTCTGTGGTCCCTCGCTGACAACTGCCTACGGCCCACATTGCAAGCACAGAGAGGTGTAAGAGGAAGACACATTTCAGTCCGGAGGATAAAAGGATCATCGTTACGGAGGTGATCGAACACTACCGACAACTGCTCTGGTGTCACTAACTCTGTGCATCGCGATCCAACGAAACTTGGCTGTGGGGCCCCGCTGACCGCTGCCTCCAGCCTGCACTGCGGTCGAGTAGGTCACAAATCTGGAACTGAGCCTTGATTTATTTATGGCAGAGTTTATATTATTGTACAGGCCTCATTGCAGACTGCATCCCCTTTCAGCTCCGGGGGCCTGCCCGACATTCATGGATACTCTCTGATTGAACTTTGGTTGCGTCTAAGTTTATGGACTGGGGGTTGTCTTCATCATCATGTAGGTGATACTGACTTGGAGGTAAAAACGAGGCTGTAGCATTCCACTCCTCCATTTGCTGCTTCCTGCTGGCTTCTGTCCTCTTCATTATGCCGTGGAGGACACCTTCCACTGTACCCCGCAACCCTCCGCTACATTCACCTTTGACATTGACGAGGACCCGCTCAGCTCGCGTGGCCCTACCTCAGTGCACCGCAAGTCACCATCCCGTGGCGGTGTGCCTGTGCTGGCCACACTGCATCTGGGGATACTAACTCTGTGCAGCTCAAGTCATGGACCCTGTCGGATGGAATATTGAATGGCCTCTGGGTCGATGGACTGCGAGTCATCACCGCCATGTGTCTGTGTCCCTGTGCTGTCCGCTGCCTCTGGCCTCAACTGTGGTCCACCTAGGCTCAGACATCAAATCAAGTCTTGACCTACCCGGACGTTGCATCACCGCAGTATGCACAAGCCATCTCAGCCAGGACCACCTCCAAACAACTGCCAGAGTCGGAAGAGTCTTACTGCCAGACTATCAGAGTTACTCACACCTGTTGTGGGTGCCATCATCAGCTTGATACCCTGCTCAGCTCTTTAGGTGCCGCTAACTCTGTGTACCACAACTCATGCACCATTTCTTATTGAGTTCTGTGCTGTGGACAGCTCACACAGCAATGTCACCTCAGGCAGTGTGGAGATCTGGGACGATGATTAGGAAGAAGATGCAGGTGTAACACACCCTACTGCAGCTGCAGCAGGAATATCCCGAAAGGACACAGTGCTAGACAATTTGTTCACATGAGCATGCACAGCTCTGGTGCCCAAACCTCAGGGCACTGCAACTCATGGACCCTTCTGATTGCATATTGGGTGACCTCGGTACTTGCTCCGGCTACCACCATGATGCTTCACAGTTGTTCCTGTTATGCTGGTGTTTTCTGTTTCCGCTTTAATTGTGATCACTGTTCAAGTTGTTGCCAGCACCAACCACTCCATGAGGGCTGGCTTACACTCCCCCACAAACATCCAGCACATGCGTCACTGTACATGTGACCCTGGCAATAAAGGTGCTGGGCGCACGTGTCTGTAGCCAGTTCCACAAACTATCTGAGTGTGTCCGTGTGGTCAAAATGTATGCATGAGGGCCCCAGGCCCTACAACATTACATTGTGCTGTGTACATCGGATGCAAACATGTCACCGCAGGCAGCGGGTAAGACCTTGGACATGTAGTTTTGTCGTCCCTCACTCAGTACGTAAGAGGAGTGGACTGGGCCGGTGTACGAAAGTCCAGCGTGGGGGTGTGAATGATTATCCTGGGGATCTGGGTGTGATTTACTACTGGAAATGTGCAAATGCATGTGTCTGTCACAGTGTGGGTCTCTGTTGGGGAGTGTAAGTGATGGTCCCGGGACTTAGACACCCACATATGTGATCTAGTTCAGGTTCCATAAGGTCGAACCCCACCTGCACCTGTTCGGCCGCCTCCTTCTGGCAGTCTGACACCTGACCTTGGAGTGTGATGTGTGCTTCGGTGGGGTGCTGGGAGCCAGCCGTGGTGGTGGGTGCTTCCAGCTGTGTGGTCTGTGCAGGGATGGGGTCTCCCCGATGCAGCTGGGCTGCCCTGCTCCTGGAGGTGGATTGCATAAGATGTCCATGAACTGTTGTAGGGCGTCGGTGTCAAAGGTGTGGAGGTCCTCTTCAGCATCACTGAGGAGTTGTCTGGTCTGCTCTGCTGGAGGCGTTGTTTGTCCCTCTGCAATGTGAAGGGGAGATGCATTTTGACATTGTGTTGACATGTATGTTGACATGTATGTTGACGCATTGTTCCCGTTTGCATACAGACTGCATGACAATGTACATTGTCACTGTTTGGGAGGAGCGGACTATTTGATGCCGGACAGTGGACATTTGGACTACATCACGGATGTGAGGTTGTATAGGTACATTTTCATATCACATTTTCCTGCTATGTCAGGTGTGATTGGCCAGTTTCTACGCACAAGCAGACCCAGTTGTGTCCTCTGTTCTGCAGTGTAAGTGTTGCACTTTGTACCACATTGTCGTCAATGTGGATGTGCTGTTACTGCTATGTGTGTGTGCTGCATTATGGGGGAATCCCCCCTGCAGTAGGGATTTGGCTGCCCCTTATCCCTTTGAGGCGGTGTGCTTTTACAGTGCTGAGATGTTGGCGACTTGGGGCATTTGTGCTCTTGGACACTTTTTGTACTCTTGTGCATCATTTGTCTGCAGATGTGTTGTTGACTTCAAGGGTTGTTTGTGTACGTTGATGTGTGACCTGCTCCTTTCCGGGTGTGGTCCACACTCAGCCACCTCAGTGTTGTGGCGTGCACAATGTCATGATGATTGTACTGCAGCCATGCTGATCAACATGTAGTGTCATTTGCATTGTCAGTGTGGCTCACATATACGCATCTTTGCTGTGTTTTGCATGTGTGCATGTGTTGGTTGTGAGATTGGTGATGTGTGGGTGCGACCCCTTTGGCACATGGTGGACGGGGGCCTACTTGGTGTTTGTATGTGTGCTGCAGTGTACCACGGGGATCAGGGACATGATCATGGGTCATTGTGGGTCTGCAGTGTGCTACACATGAATGTGCATGTGTGCCATTGTGCCCATCTTCCCACGTTCCCGAAGTCCCTGGTCGTTACTCACCCTGTTGATGTTGTGTCAGGTCATATAGAGCTGTGTCTGGACTCCCGACTCCTTGCACCGTCTCCACACTAATGACTGTGGCCACCATTTCCTCCAGCACCTCCTGTGGCGCAGGACTCCCACCTCCAGTCGCCGTGGCTGCCTTCCTGTTGGCAGCGGGTTTCTGCTTGGTTTTGCTTTTCAGACATGCCAGCGCCTGCGCCTCTTGACCTCTTCCATTGACCTCCTCGACACTCTGACTGCATTCACGTTGTTCACGATGGACTGGCATGTTTCTGTTTGTGTTGCCAATGACACAGTGGAAGTGACGAACAGTTGTTATTCGTGTTCTATGTCCTCCGTGACGAATATCCGTTTTTCCTGCGGACTGAACCCCATCTTCCTCTTCTCCTTGGCCTTCCCGACCTCGGGGTTCCCTGCTGGTGGTCTGTGGGGCTTGTGGGGTTTGGGTTGGCCTCTGCATCGGTCTGGGTGCATCCATGGTGCTACGCAGTTTATTTTTTTCTACCTTTTTTTTTGTTCTGGTTTTATGGTGCATTTTCCCGCTTGACGTGTGGGAATTGCCGGCCTGTCGCTGGTTATAGCTGATTTTTGTATCACAATTGGCCTTATTGCTACTTTTTTTGCATTTGTGTTTCCCATTTTTTTGCATCACGTTACTTTTGATGCGGTCATTTGACGCGTTATCGTGAGACTTTCACATGGTAACGCCATGTTGAGACTACAACGTTAACAGGATGTTATTTTCCCGCGATAGACTGCAATGTGAAGAGTTGCGTTAAGCTAATTTTGCGATAATTATCACACCTTCTTGAGAATATCCCCCCAGTGACAATAGATCCAATCATGCAAACCCTTGTGGGTTCATGGTAAGTTCACAAGATGTGTTTTGCAACCAAACAGCTATCACTAAAATTGTAAAATAAAAAACACTACAATTTTCATAATTCTGCAGAAGACCATCCTAAATGCTGACCAATTTCAGCAATTAAGGACTACAGAAGCAACAGTGAAGGGAGCAAAACAGAATTAAGCATCTAGTAGTAAAGGATATGTTGTGTTATGTTATAAAGCTATGTATTGCACAAATTCTAACATTAGTTTTGCCTTGCAAGTCACAAGGCCTGGGCAAATCTACGAGGCAGTCAGAAATAAAATACACTCTGCCAAAAGAGGTTTCACATTTTTACAAAACTTGTGATTTAGGAAAAAGTATTTCTATCCCTTCTATCTGTTTATATTCCAGCCTGCAATGACCAAAAATCATAGCTATGTTTATAAAAAGAATGGAAATGCACACGTTGAAACATCTTTCTAGGGGTTTTATTACGACTTTGGCGGTCCCCTAGTGGCGCCGCTACCGCACTTCCACTGGAAAACTGCAAAGGCGTGGTGTACCTGCACGCCGAATTGCAAGGGTAATCCGGGTTAGATGGGCAGTGCTGTGGCGGTCTGATTTTGGTGGGCTTTTAGGCTCATAGGAGAGCTTAACGTGCAGCCTGCCGCCATAAAAGCACCTGCAGCACGTTCCTGCATGGTGTGGCATGCATGCAGTACAGTGCAGGAACTGGGGTCCAATTACGCTGCAGCGGTGATTGTTAATGTGCTGAAAGGTGTCCCTTCCTGCACATAAACAATCAATAATGGTGATTTGCTACTTCTCTGTGTGTTGCATTCTGCACCACCCATAGAAGTAGCTGATCGCCATTATCTAATGATTGTTTTTGTGCAGAAAGGGACATTGTCCTACACAAAAATCAATCAGCAATGACATTTTCCTCTTTCTGCATTCTGCAGCACACATGGAAATGGTAAAAACGAGGAGAAATTAAATGATTTCTTCTTGTTACACTAATATAATGCCTGCTTTTGCATGGGGTTCGTTTTTGACAATGCCACTGATTTACAGATCCTTGTAAATCTGGAGCAGCGTCAAAAAGTCATGGGTGTTGCAGTGGAATACCCACAGCAACAGCCATTGCATGCCCCTTTGATGCAGAAAACGGTGTCAAAAGGGTACCATATTTACAAAGTGCTGTTAAGCCTTGATGCCAATTTATAAATATGGTACAGGGCATTGCGCCACTGGAACGTCAAGAAAAGTGACATTCAGGAGGCGCAATCCCCTTGTGAATATGCCCCTCATTTCCTCATTGATGGGTAGGATACCTATTACACCAGGGTATGGATTGCAAATCCCATTGTATTTCTCTTTGAGTTGACTGGATTGTAACATTGTTCTCACTACCACTGTGTGCCTACTCGGAGTGGATGGGCCCGCTCATATTAGTCAGATTACAAGCACTGACGTTCAAACCATCTCATCGGCACCCAAATCGGTTATCTGCAGGTGTCACACATCGTTTTAATCAGATCCATGCTCTTGTATGTGTAAGGGCCTCCTCTGGCTGTTGCGATTTTGGTCCTGGCAGCCAACGTATTGCCACCAAGGGATGACACCCTGATCATACATTGACTCTCATGTGCCTACGACACCTACATCAAGTGTGACCATATCCAATGGACCCTATGGGGGAAGTGTAGCCTTAGACTTCCACAGCAATAGTATCGTAAACAAACGTTATTATACGTTTTCTTAGCTATGCAGTAAATGCATCTACTTTTGCCAATCACATTTAAATAGTGCACTGACGATACATAAAAATATGACACATTATATACATTAGTTGAAAATGCAATTAAGTTTCATAGATGCATACACGGTAGAAGGCTAATTATCTGTCTCTTACAGCTAGCATCGCCTAGCCGTGACTAAACACACGAAGAGGGCTGACTAAATAGACACTTTGCTTCCACTGTGTAAGTGAAATGTCATTTGGGAAATTAATGAGTGCTATACAACCCACACATTCCAACTTGCTGTATTTCTTTCGCAGAATCAGAAGATATTTTGTTCCTGAATTAAGTGAGTGGATAGTTAACTGCTGAAGTGACCATTTGTTTTGGTATGCCGCTCTTTTCTATTGTCTGTTCTACATATATCTCTTGTCTATTTTGGATATAATATTCAAAGAGATATTATTGCCTTACATCCATAAATTTTGATGTAAACTATTACAGATGGTCTACCCCCAGCCGTGCTGAAAGCCTTACTAGTGAGTCCTTTGGTAGGCTCACGAACGTGTTTTAAAGAAACCATCCTCCCTCCGCCCACTACCCTTTTCCTCATGTTTCAGTCTAAATTTGAACCTAGTCTGTTTTATTACACTTACTTCCTCGTGGTTTACTGTGGTTTCCCCACGCAACCGAATTTGTCACATCTACAGATGTAGGTCTTTGCACTCCAATCCTCTGGTGTATGCATTTGTTTTACTGGTGATCCACTTAGCAATGGTAGCACGATGAATAGCGAATTATGGATACAGGGTTTGAACCTAGTGTGATTTGCTCAAAGGTTGCTGAGGTTTCCTACGCAACTAAGACTCATACATCTATGGCTGTGGGTCCCTGAACCCCAATCCTCTGGTATGTTAATGCGTTAGCAATGACATTACAATGTACTGCAAATCACATCAATCTGATACATGGTTTGAACCTAATTTGTTTCATTTCAGTTTGCTGAAGTTATTCCACACAACTAAGATTGACCCATCTACGGTTGAGGGTCTTGGTACCCCAATCCTCTGGGAGGTTACTCTGGTTTCGATGTGACTCATTTTGCAATAACACTACCATGTAAATCACCGAAAATGATACATGTTTATTTTTCACTTTTAGGTGTCTCTTATTTTTGTCCTGATGATGACCCTGTTCTAGGTCATTGTGACAAGGGGTGGAAATGTGGACCATAAAAGAAGGAGACAGTGGCCGCAGTTCCGCTCAGCGGTTCTTCTATGCTTAGTTTCCACCTACCTCCAACTTTTGCAGAAAGCGTACGAGGACTGCTGAACGGAACTGAGGCCACTGCTCCTTTCTTCTTTTTTAAACCATTACACGGATTAACCTATCCGTATCCTTAAAGGCTAGTCGTAAGCATTTGCTTTTGGATCCACTCTCAAGGCTTTCGATACATTAGCCCAGCGCCTATCATATGATTAATGATATGGACACAGCCAAGCAAGTCTATGCAGTTAATAAGTTGTTTATTCACGCAATTCAACTACGTTTCGCTTTTATACAATTCCAGGTTTTTAGTATCTAGGGGTCTTGGATCTTCTGAAACATCTTGTCCTAATGAATGGCCTTGTAGATTCATCTCATCAGAGACCGGAATGTCAACACTCTAACCCATTTTCCCTTTAGTGTCTGTTAAATATGAAATCCAGGTGATTTTGTTGCTATGTTTTGGCCAATCCCTACTCTGTTGATGCGTAGTAATGGGTTCTTGAGTACTGATGACTAGTGAAATATTAATGTTTGTAACCTTTTGTTTCTGTCACCATTGCATTTGTAGTACCTTTTACCTTTAACTCCTTGTGTAATTATTATGTTTCAAAACGGAGGTACTGGAGTTTGGGAAAGGTCCATCGCTAAGGAACACCTGGTGGCCAACGCAGGCAGATGACTGTCCTCTTCCCACCACCAAGGTCAAGAACCTAGGTATAATTTTTGATAATCAACTCAATTTCTCATCCCAGGTCAACCATCTAACGTCCTACTGATTCTACTTGCTCAAAAGACTCTGTAATGTCTTTTCATTTATCTCTCAGAAGCTACAAAAAAAGGTCGGAGTTGGGCTTTTTCTATCAAAACTAGATTATTGTAATGCACTATTCATGGGCCTTGACAAGGTCCAGAAAACTAAACTCCAGTCACTGTAAAAAGCGGCAGCCTGACTACTGATGAACATACCAAAAAGCCATTCCACCTCTGCTGCTATAAGGTCACTCCACTGGCTCCTGGTCCAGCAACGTGTCGACTTCAAAGCCTTCTGCATAGTACACAAGGCACTCTATGGAGGTGATTTAGCTGAAGCCCAAGCGTTGTTTTCTTGGTACGCCCCTTCCCGAGCTCTTAGATCATCCCGAAAATCCGCAGAGCCAAATGGAGTGAACAGAGCTTATCACATTGCGCGGCAACGCTCTGGAACCAAATACCAATCAACCTGCGACTGCAATCAAACCACATGACATTCAGGAAATCACTGAAGACCTGGCTGTTTCCGGTAAAGTGGCTACCCTGAGCAAACAGCAGAATTGCTCCCTGTTCACACACCCAGCGCCAAGATGCCTCGGCATTCGAGCGCTTTAGAAGCTACTATCCTATCCTATTCTATCCTATGAAACAGCATCAGGAAATACCACAGCTTGAGCAGCAGATTCCTTGGTGAAAAGGTTGTGTACCTGCCAACTTAAAAAAAATGCCAACTTCTGAGGAAGGGTTGGTGTCTTTGAGGTTGTGGGGTTTCTGGCTGAGAACTATCTGAACAGCATTTCTGCCCTGTGCCCCCACCAACCTCCCTGCCTCTTTAAAAAAATCAAAAGCTTGTTGATGCTGCCATCAATGTCCTGGAGTGTTGTAACACTCCTTAGAGAGTCTGCTTCAATGCATGGATTTAGAGCTTGCTTTCGCTGCCAACATATAATCTTGACACTTCACTGAGTGACCATGTGAATGGAGCCAATATTGTGCGACACATGGGGCCAGATGAATCAAAAAAACCATTTTGCATTCCCTAAATAGCGGATTTTCAGTAATCGCTGTTTAAGGAATGCAAAATGGTTAGTAAGAAAATAGCAATTACCTAATAGCGATTACTAAGGATTCCCAAATAGCTAATTCCAATTAGGTAATACTACTTAATTTGTTCCGATGAGCCTAAAGGCCCATAGGTGTGAATGGTTTTGCATTACCTAATTTAAAATTACCAAATTGGTAATCACAAATTAGGTAATGCAAACCCAAGGGTGCCAGGGGCCCTAAGGCACCCCTGAAGCACCCCCCAAAAAATGTGCAGAGATGTAATTACACACATGCCTTAGGCGCATGTGTGCGCTACATGGCACTTTGAAAAATGCATTTTCAAAAATTGGTTACTATTGACTTGGAGTCGATGGTAATAACATTTCCTAAATACCCAGTTTGTATTTAGAAAATACTTGGTACATGTGCTTAGGGAATCACAAACTCTGATTCTCTATTTGTAGTCACAATTTAAGGTAAGCGCAATGTTTTGCGAGTAAGTAAAAATTCCGACTACAAAGCATTTCATACATCTTGAAAACCTATTTTGCATTTGCAAACTGTTGAATGTAGCGATTTGCACTGTTTGCGAATGCAAAATGGTTCCATACATGTAGCCCATGGTAAGTTGGCAGGTCCGACTTTGCAAAAAAAATTCATGTGTATATATATATATATGCTATGGGGAACGATAATCGTCATTAAACGGAAGCCCATTTGAAAATCTTTCATTATTTGAATGAGAGAGAGGTAGCCTACTTTCAGAGTCAGGGGAAATCGAACAATATGCATCTGCAGGGAAACCTGTGTAGAATCAGATGAACCAGATGTTTTACCGATGGAGCCACTGGAGAGGCTTTTAGTGTTCAATCTGTTCTGTCTTGGGAAGCCTGAACTTTTAGGTAAGCACTGAACAATGCAATGTAAAACTTTGGGAAAAGAGTGGCAAAGGCACTCTCAGCAGCAGATACAGAAAAGAGGCCACTTGTATTTCCAGTAGTTATCAAGATGGGTGTTCAAAACAGACATTGCAAGCAGGAGCACCTGTCTCGCAGACTTGGACCCAAAGCAGCTCATTTGAAGTCCTCCCTTCTACGCCATTGGCCAACTTCGCGCGTCACCATGGCAACGAGGAGCAGTTCTCACTAATTTGAGAGCCAGTATTTCGAGAGAAGAATAGGATGCCTTCTTGTAGGCTGCTCCCACTGTCCTAGGTGCCAGCAGGCAGGAGTCCCCTGAAAGTTAGGAGCTGGCGAGTATAACTTAAATTTCACAGTTAAGAATCTGAATATCAAAGGAATTCGGTGCCTTATCCCTTCATATGCAGAACTTGTGGCCTCATCAGGACCCAAGCAGAAGCTTTCTACAGGAGGCACATGGAAGGAGGACATCTTGAAATGGCTTCTCTAAGGGTAGTTTGGAGGAGGGTTGTCGTAACTGGGATCACTTTCTATGTTTTAAGATCCACTCTAGAGCACGATAGTGCTGTTAGCTTCTAAACCAAAGAACTCCTAAAAACACAAGAGGCGTGTGGTCCAAACACTACACGAGAAGCCATCTTTTTGGGCAGGAATCGGACCACAAAGAGATGAGGTTAGAATCCCTCAACTTCGGGTTCCAACAGTTTCTTCTGAACGTGCATGCCTCCTCTCTAGCTCTGCATCAGTAATGCGAGATATTTCAGAAGAATTTACTGAGTTTTACACAAGTGCGGAATGGGATCAAAATAACAGGCCAGAATCACGTTATGGTCCATTACGAGGATTGGAAAGGAGCCAGAATGCAAAGTGCCACCAATGCTGCAAAGCCCTTCTTGACAGACCATGGCCCAGAGGCACTGAAGAACAAATGACTTTCAGATGTTTTATTAACCCCATATGTTGGGGGTCGGTGTACAGCGACAGGCAAGATGCCCGAAGCTCAAGCCCTTTAGAGCTCCCACTGCTCCCTCATGGTGGGTCCAGGCTCCAGCCACGTGCAGGTGGCTGTCTATGTCCCAGCCAGGTACAGGTAGGCTAGACCTGGCAGCTCATGACAGCATGGCAGACCAGGCCACAGCAAGGCCTCTCCAAGCATAGCCGCGGCGGGAGAGGCGGCGGGCCAGGGGGCGACCAGAGGCCCTCTCCTAAAGCCCAGAGCTTAGGCACAAATTACAGTAATTAGATCACTTCCTTCAACCAAGCCTTGGTGATGAGCACAGCCTGCCCAGGCAGAGGAGCATCTCGTGAATATGGAGCGCTGCTGTATGTTTCTGATTACCATCCTGATGTCACAGGCATGAAGCACGCATAGGCCAGCACCGCTTCTGCGGGTATAAAGTGTCCGTCCACGCCAGGGGAAGGGGAGAGCGCAAGAACCAGGACTCTGAGGGCCATCGGAGGAGAGGGGAACCAGTCTGCAGCCATGATCGCGACTACCATGGGGACTTCACTGGCAGGTACCACTTCTGCATCCGATGATGGGGCCATTCTAAGAGGGCACCTGCGGGTGTGACTCTGTCAGGAGGAGAAAAGTCCATTTCTAAATGTTGTAATAGTGGGGAATGGGCAGAGTAGGAGGATGGAACACCAGTGCATCTTTAGGGGGCGCACATATAATGAAATGCAGGACTTGAAAGTGTGCATCTGGAAACGTGGAAGAGCGTGTTAGCGCGTGGGCTTTGTAACTCAGCTTAGCGCCTAGAAGCCATGCATGTTGCCACATTGCAACCTAATGAAACAGGCCAGCTGCGATAAACCTGCCACTTGTCTTTCATCCTCTTTTCTCCTTTGCTTTTGAAATAAGTCTTTTCAGGATTTTAAAAAGCACAATATAGAAAGATAAAGCCAGCGGTCTCTTGCCTTGCCTTAATGGTGCTTATACGTGTATATATGTATATATATATTATAGGTACATATACATGAGGTCATTTATAGAGTACCACGAACAGCTGGTCACACCTGCCTCGAAGTGATGTCATTGAAGCACAAGAAAACAATCTTAGCTGGCAGTCAGAGTTTAATAATTAGGTTTAAATTGGAACATTCCCCTCTGTAGCAAGTCACAGCAGCCCCCTCCTACTCCCCCCCCTCCACCCCCCGTTTTCTCGTGTGTAAGCGAGGCCTACACTGACAGGAAAGTTGTCTGGGGCCCCGTATGCTGCACTGGCCTGAACCTCTCGTGTTGTTTACAGACCTTTCCACCTGGGACCCCAGAACCGTTTTACTGAGGGTCTCTACACAGGTTTCTGATCTCCATTGTATGATCGGCTGCCTGCTTTGTCATTATTTATATTTATTGTTCTGCGTCACATGACCTTTGACCTGTGTATAGGATCCGTGCCAAGCGGTCTGAATGCTGACTGTGGCTGGTTCAAACATAATAAAACCCTACTGATAATAGAATGAAGATCTATGCCATGGACATCATTTAGGGGCGCCAGGGGTCGCAGCTCTTTATTTTCTGTCAATTTTTTTTACACTAATAGTGAATACATAAAATATATTATTCACTAATAGTGTAATACAAATGGAGTGCAGGAAGCTGGAATTTGCCCTTCCAAGGCAGCTGATGTTAAAACATGCTTTTCAATTGATGTTGTGCGCGTGCTTGCAGGTGAGAGTGTGTTTAAGTGTGCCAGAGTGTATGTATATGTGTGAATTTGTGTGTATGTTTTTTGACTGAAAGTGGAAGTCAAAGGGCGTGTGATGTCACTTCCACTACTCCTGTCACTTCGGTGAATTGACGTCCATGGTCTATGCCCCTCCCTCCCCTCTGCTGCCCCTTGGGGAGAACTTGGCAGACTGGTCAGGCACGGGAAGCATATTTCTCAGCCGTGGCAGTCAGTAGCAGAGAAGTGGCGTCCAAGAATTCGCCATCGTACAAACACCTACATTGCCACATTACACCTGGCTATTGCCAATGACCAGCGTCACAAAGCGAAGGAACACGCCCCCTTAACACTGCATCAGGAGTAATATTACTGAATATTGTTCATTCGCGGACCCTCGTGTTCAAAGGAAAGTAAGCGTCCACTAATGACAGTAACATGTTTACTGCTTCTCCTGGCCTACAGGGGGTGCTTCCACCATCTGACCACAGAGTGTCTCGGATTCTATTTCTCGAAACCAGGCAGAGCACAATGATGTGCGGTACAGCGAGGAAACAAACACACCCCACAGCCATGTAGGCCAATTATGTGGGGGTTTTCTTCAGAAAAGGCCGTTTGTGCAATTCCTATCTGCTTTCCGTGTAAATCCTCAGATGTTATCTTGAACACACAATTAAAGAAATCTTTAAAAGTCGCGATCAAAGCCCCAATGCACTGCCCAGTCTCTTCCAGTATCCCTCCCGTTCTAGCTTTCCTTCAAAACTCCTGTTCCAAGAGTCTTTGAAAACTAAGCTTCTCTTTTTTGAGAAAGTAGTGCAGCATACATGGTTTACGGGTGGGCACAGGACAGATGTGCCTTTTGCACCTGGACAAAGACTGCCCACATTGGAATCAGACATGAATCAGCCCCGTAGTTGCAGGTAGGGCCCGGCAGGGCCCGACAGGGTCCTCCCCAGTCTGTACACACCAGCTAAATATCTGACAGGATCCGGGTGAACTTTCAAGATGGCTGCCTCACTGTGGCGAAGTGAAGGAGCTGACGAGGGACAGTTGTTGTGGTGCATTTATTGATGATGTTGATTATCGATGATGATTGTTGATGATGTTTATTATCGGTGGAGTTTATGATGGACAGTAGTTGTGGTGCATTTATTGATGATGTTGATTATCGATGATGATGATTGTTGATGATGTTCATTATCAATGGAGTTGATGATGGCCAGTAGTTGTGGTGCAGTTATTTAGTTGCTAAGGTAGGGCATCTGCATATGAAAAGAGTATCCACATGCTTGATTATACGCCTATGCACATGCTCAGTCTAGGATCATTCACACATATAAATGTCTACGCATATCACCATGCATAGTCTGGTTCTAAGTCTATGGCTGGTGTGCACTGATACTGGTTACTGCAGTAGAAATTATTACACTAGCACATGTGAGTGAACCGCGAGCTGCCAAGGCTTCACTAATACTGAACCACAGCTATGGTTGCTCAAAGCCTTGTTCATCGCAAGTCTCTGGCATGGGCCAGTTCAACCAATCTTTGCCTGTGCACACAACACTTGCAGAGCCCAACTCTGCTACAAAAGGTGTATGAGAGCCATTACAATGTGCGACAGCATGTGCAAGCATGAAGAGATGATAGTTTCCAATACAGTGGCTGGGAATAGGCAGGTTTTTATTCAGGTCCGTTCTGTGATACAAGAAACTAGTCCAAGGGTTTTGGGCTGGAACGACCGCAGGAGCTGAAGGTCATGGGAGAGGTGCATTGGAAGAGCGGCAGGTGCATGGGCCTCCGTGCAAAAACAGTGGATGCTCTGAAGGAGGTGCATGGCTTTAGCCCCCAGTGAGGCTGTGTTGTGTAATGCAGTGTTTTGGTGCCTCTCATCTACCTTCTGTCCTTCCAGGTACACTACTAGCAGTCCTGCTCGTCTTCAATGTATTACTCATAAGGAAGGGTGTTGTCTCCGTCCCCATTTGCTCCGGTGGGCCTGCCCAGTGCCAGATCTTAATCGGAGACCTCTTCGACAGGGCAGTGAAACTTTCGCACTACATCCACGCCCTCTCGACGGAAGTGTTTGAAGACTTTGTGAGTATGCACTACCACGGCTAAGCTGTCTTCAGGGCAAGAGAACTGTTGGAGGAGGGCAAGATCTTGAAAAAGTTTTTCAACTTTATGAATGTGTAACCTACAGCTCACAACCATCATGTCTCTGAATCCCTCCAGCTTTCCTAGCGCCAAAAGTCCTTTGGGTGAAAGATTGCTTTATATATCCCTAATATCATGACATACTACTAAATATGTTATCTGTAATACACAGAGTTTATTTGCTTACATGGATGTAAATTTTAAAAATAGCAGGGAGGGCAAGTTCTGCTTGAGTAACCAGGTGTTAACCATTATCAAAGAGCTAATAAGCAGAAGTCCTGACATAATGGGTGATAATACTAGCTTTCCACACAGCTCTGCCCCCAAAGAAGGAATGTCAAACCAGTACTGGTTACCTTGACACCAATGAATCACTTGGCAGTTGAAACAACCATCATGGTCATGACCATTCGCTTTACATGCCTGCTCCACCCAAACGGACAGGCCTCGCCCCAGACTGGGAAATCTTCCCAAGGTATTTCCAGCTCATGCTAATGATCAGTAGGTCAGCGACTGCAATGGGGAGAGCTTGTGCAACACAAAGTAAAACTGTGAGTAAATGGTACCCTATCCCACCAATCAGCAGCACGACAAGCCAATACATGTGGGACAAGTTCCTTAAGTGATACAGTTACCAACCACTCGGTCTTGTCTAAGCAATTCATAGTTCTATATATTTATATACATGAATTTAATATATCATTTTAAATATGAATTTATTGCCTCAGTGGTCTTTGGTATGGGGGCCTCAAGGAGATACCAAGCAGGGTGTGAGACTGCGGCCAGAAGGACTGACGCATTCTCAGCCACGTAGTGTCACTGGAAACATATTGGATTTTGCCCAAGTACCTGCCAGAAGATGCTTCAAAAGAGAAGTCTGAATAACATGCAATGTCTGAGAAGTTAAATAGTACAAAATAACTCAGAGAAAATAGGAAATTTTGAGGTGGAGTGTCCCAACAAATTATTTTAGGGCCTGGCTGGGGGCGTGGGGATCTTGGCCCAAAAATGTTTATATAACGCTATTACTGTTTTTATGTAAGGCATTCACCTGGTGGCACAGAATAACTTAGTAGCAATATATAAAAGAGAACATATCCCGAGAACTCAATGTAAACACCACGGATGGCTTGCTTAGACTATCCAATTAGAAGATAATCATAAGAGATCAAAGAAACTGTTCTGAAGGTGTTAGCTTTGTAGTGAGGTCCCCCATGAATACAACCAACGTACAGTTTTTGTAACAGGTTAACAGATTGGGAGGTGCAGGTGATGCAGGACACATTGAAGGAGAAGCAATGCCCAAGGGAGGGTAGTAAAAGCCTTAGAGTTGCTATGTGCTCAGCCCTCTGCTCACCAGTGAAGAGTTGGGCAGTAGCGTAGTCTACGGGTTTCAGATGACCTAGCAATATTTTTGTCAGGCCAGCAAGCATCACCACTGTAGGGTAGACATAGCACCATGAAGAGAGTCTCATCTCCGGGCTAATGAAAAGCTTGATCTTGTGCAGTCTCTGCAAGTTTAAGGAAGTCTTCAAAGGGCATTGCGAGAAGTCACTCGTTCTGACAGTCTTGCAATCAAAAAGCACTGAGCTCCACCTCGCCCATAAGAGCAACATCGTCTCTCAATGTGAACACATGGATACTCACGTAATTCCAGTAATACATTTGGGGCTAGATATATGAAGCATTTTTTTAGTTTTAAACAGTCCGAACCGCAGAATCGAGACATTTGCGACATCAAAAAAGCTTTTTGGGATGTACAATGCCCAAATTGCGATTCTACAACTTGTTACTGAATCACTATTTGGGTTTTGTAATTTGGTATTAGGAAGGTGAATGTTGAGAGCGTCCTTTCCTAATACCGAATTTAAATGGTATGTACGATTGTTTTGCGTCCAAAATTCGGACGCAAAGCATTCACAACATACTGCCATTTGAAAAATGGTGATAACCTATTCTCAAATAGGAAGGAGTCACCAAGGGACCCCTTCCCCTTTGAGAATGGTTAGGAAAATATCTTCCAAGAACAGGCAACGTTTCCCCAGACCACTGCCTACCCCTAAAAAATGAAACTTTAAAGTTTCATTTTTTGCTTTTTAAACGCATGCAGTTTTCCTTTACGTAAAACCGGTTGTTATTACAAAAAATAAAAGGTTGCTTTATTTAAAAGCAATCACAGACATGGTGGTCTGCTGACCCCTGCAGGCCTTCATCCCTGTGATGGCAGCTAATCGCAGTGGGTCGCAAATTGCGACCTACACCATTAATATCCCCGGGGTAGGTCTAAATGCGACCAACTATGAATCGCTAATGAAACTCAAAAGAGTTTCATACATTAGGAATAGCGAATTCCTAATTGCAAAAAAATCGGAATTAGGAAATCACTATTCTGATCTTTGTACATCTAGCCCTTAGTGGGCAAGCTACAGCTTTGGAACAAAATCCATCAAATCAACCCTCCCAGCCGTCTTTCAGTGTCTCTTTCTGTGCCCAGGAGGTCCTTGCAATGGTCAATTCCTTGTATCACGCCAAAACCCTCTCAAAACACAATCTTGCACAAATTTACTTCTCCCTGGCAAGCTTGCATTCTACAGGCGTATGTTCCCATCAATGCCTTAAGCTAAAGGCGTTCCCATGGTCAAAAGTGACTCTTTCTATGCAAGTGGCGCAGCCTTCTTTATTCATATACTAGTCATAAAGGTTTGGTTGCACAGCAGCAAGGGCAGAGATTGTGGTCCCTCCTTGTGAGTAGGAAAGAAGAAACAAAAAATGCACCGGGTTAATTTTATCAACAGAAAATGGCAGTTCATATAGTCGTGGGTAGACCTGCGTTTGTGTATTTTCTATCACTATTCACCTGGCCTTCTATACCTTTCGTTATATTGTTAGTGGTACTTTAGTGCTATTGCTACATAAGCAAAGCACCTTTAAGTCCTAAAGAGAAATCGATGGGGAAAGGGATGACGAGAAAGGTGAGAAGGACAAAATATATAATACTACAAGTCCTAGTCAAGAGATTTCTTGTAGCACCAAGCTTAGCTGATCCATACAGAATAAAAAATGATTCAAAAGAGTTGTTCAAAAGTTAGGGTCTAGTTAAGTCTCAGTGACTTTTATATGTATACGACCTAATATGCATAACCCACGGAAACCTAGAGAACTCACCATAACAGTCGCTCCTAGGTGATCTTTAATCCCACTATCTCTGCTCCTGTGCACTTTCCCATTTTGAGAACATCACACCACTTATGAGCATCCTAGGCGGGAATGCCAGTACCAGAATCGCAATATGATGAAGGCTTGAGAAATAAGCTTGTGGAGCGTGAAATAGTTGTTAGGATAAGCCGTGACGAGTAAAAGTGATGTAAGTGAAGAGCTGGAACGTTATGACCACTGTCTCACCAGATCTGCAAACGACCAGGCAGAGAACCATGTGTCCTACTTTCTTGCAGGATGAACGTTATGGGCGAGGCCAACAGTTCCTTTCTAAAGCCATCAACAGCTGCCACACCTCGTCCCTGGGCACCCCTGAGGATAAGGAGCAGGCCCTGCAGATTGACGTGAGTAGAAAGGGGAATTGAAGAGGAGGAGGGTGCTGAGTAAACAGGTACCACTGTGGAATCCAGGGAAATACAGGCAGCGCGCTGCACTTAAAAACAAACATTTTTAAAGAGTTTTATATAGCGCTAGGTAGACCTTTAGGTATCAGAGCGCGTTACAAGTTGTGAACATATGTTAATTCGAGGTACAAGTGAGGATACCTGTGGATCAAATGCAGATAAAGGGAAGTATCTACAAAACATCATTAAAATAGTGAGAACCAACAAAGCAAAGTACATACAAAAATACACCAAAAAGATGGTGACGTTAGTGGTGCCAAAGTATGGACTGACTGGGTCAGGAGATCACAATGAGTGTCTATAGAGTGGGGCAAGGTCTCTGGGAAACCTGGATCAACTTGTTTGCGAGTTGCAGCAGCTGTTAAGTAGCAGAGAGTTGAGGACTTGTTTAAAGCAAGAAAATGAGGGGGTTCAGTGGAGGTCTTTGGGGAGTGAGTTCAATATCATTGGGGCATTTCCTGAGAAAGCATGTGCCTGGGTGGATTACTTTTTCAGCTCAGTGGGTATGAGATGAAGTGAGTTGGAACTTCTCAGTGCCCGCCGTCTACCTGCTCTGGAAAATTTGGTTTCTAGGTTTTTTTTTTTTTTAATAAAGAGCTTTGTGGGTGATGCAGACTTAGAGGCAGGGTTGTCGTCATTGTTTCCAGTAAGTAGGCACTCATCTGGCAGGGATGCAAACTCTAATGAACAATGCCACAACACATCTCAAAACCTAAGCTGGCGTCATCGCACAATGTTCTAGAACAGTGTATCTTAACCTGCCGTCCGGGGATCCCTGGGTATCTGCAAAGTCTTCCCTGCGAGTCCGCAACTGCTTAGAAAAATAAATAGTATGAACAGATTAATAAAGTGTATATCATACATAAAGAAGCAAAATGTAAAATAAAAAAATGAAAAGGTATGTAAATGCGAAGGAATTTGAAATTGGAGGCTAAAAAAGTCATTAGTATCGTCCAGTTGATTGTAGGAGCAGTACAAATGCACCAAACAGAACATAGTATCGATGCTGAGTAGCCTAAATTGAATTTAGAAACGCTCCAACCTTCCCATTAAAATAAAAATAAAAAATTCAATAAATATTTGTGAATTAAATAAAATATATCAATATTTGTATACTTGTTTCTGTAGTTTTGGGGGGATATTGTTTTGAGGTTGAAATAATCGAAAATAGTTAGCCAGGGTCCCCACCTTTCAATAATGACTTAGTGGGGGCACCTGGATTCCAATAATGTTACAGCCGCGGTCCCTGGATTCCAATAATGGTAAAGCAGAGGTCCCTGGTTTCCAGTAATGATTACCAGGGGTCCGCAGAAGTCAAACGGGCAGGAACCACTATTCTAGAACACATATAGTTGGCTCTTGTTGGAAAAGCAATGTTTTCTGTTTCCCCCCAGCACGAGGAACTGATGCACCTGGTGCTGAGGCTGCTGCGCTCCTGGAATGTCCCCCTGCTTCATTTGTCCACCCAGGCACAGACCTTCGCGGATGCTCCGGACACCACCGTCCTGAAGGCGATGGAAATGGAGGAGCAAACCAAGCGTCTCCTGGAAGGGATGGAGAAGATCTCTGGCAGAGTGAGTATTAGGTGGATGATACACCTGTAGAGCACAGATATTCACTCCTTCATTAGCAGGAAACTATAAACCCTTTAAAATAAACATATACTTCACTTGATTTATGGAGAGAAGCAACAAAAGTTTTACGGAATGATGTTCCAAATATGCACGCCACGGGCAGAAAGCACTCATTCCATCCGTATGACTTCCTGTAGCTTTGGAACTAAAAGGAGCGGTTAATATTCAGAAAGCATGGACCATATCTGGACTGAATGATGCACTTGGTCCTACAAAAAGGTTGACCCATGCTCCGAAACCTCAAGGGACACATCTGCCAGTTTCCACGTCCTAAATCCAGGAATCTACAACATGTACTCTCTCCTTAGTATTTGAAACTAACAGTAAAGGGGATGGCTATTTTGAGACTGGACTATGGGTTTACCCATCTCAACAGCGTCCTGAAATATAGGCCCACTCCACTAAAAGCTGTTCTTCATGCTGCTGCAAGGTTTCCCTTAATTACTTGATCGATGACATTTTGCCTTCCTGAAAAGGCTCACAAGTGAGGCATGCAGAGCCATAAGATCTAAATTTCATAATTCCCCACTGTACGTTTTATAATGACTATGATTTCAAGGCCCTTATCTGAAAATGACCCCACAATCTGGAATTCCCTCACACTATCAAGAATGCTCCCTCTTTTAAAAATGTAAATCACCTAAATAAGTTGTTCCTTTGGAAACCACAACACTGGGGTCTTATCACACGTCTGCACTCTTATAGCCCGCCTATACCAGCTATTAAAGGCCAGCTGAATCGTTAAAGGCCCGAGCCAAAGGCGAGGGACTTTAACGAGACAGCCAATGCTAGCTTACATCTGTTTTTTTGTTGTTTAGCATAATTTGCGGCTCACTACTACACTCTCTCTTAACTTGTCAGAATGACAACAAATGTGTTCACTAGAGTTCCTGGACTCTTCATCGTTTCACAACCCTGTCAAATATCAACCATTTTTGATTAAATGTGATTTTCATATACAGCTATTTAAACCTTTACCAATTTGTTTAGATTCGTAGGGCACTGAACGGCTAACTAACCCATATATATCTTTAAGAACAACATAGATTAATGGGCCACCATAGGCGCTACAGTACTCAATGCTGGAAGTAGTTCCACCATCCGGGTCTCTTGCCGGTATAGCCCTGCTACGAAGGGCTATAAGGCTATTAGAACATTCTGCCACTAGAGGGCAAAATGTTCTAACAAATCAAACAAAGTGTTCTCGCAGCTCAAGGGGATTTATATCCCCTCGAACTTCAAGAAGCCTTTGTAGAACATTGGAATGTTGCTCTGCGGGCCTTTACCCGCCCATAGAAGCAGGGAGCACTCCATTGTCTGCAATGGAGCTCCCAACATTCCAATGTTCTAATTGTTAGTATAACACTTTACTCCCTGTTCTCCTACTCCTGGGAGGATTTAGTCTTTAGAAAATCTTCTCTACATCTATAAAGTATTATTTCACCCCATATTATGACTCTGATCTGCAAGGTTGCAATATCTACCTCCTATAAACTGAGCATCAAGCCACACACTGTTTCTCCTAAGTGATTTTCATATCTTTCCCTTTCTTGTATTATTACTTATCCATTTCCACTCTATTTTAAAACTTGCTAGACTTTCCTCTATCCACTTTATCTCTACTGTTATAACTTTATGAAGCCAATGCTAGCTTACATCTGTTTTTTTGTTGTTTAGCATAATTCGCGGCTCACTACTACACTCTCTCTTAACTTGTCAGAATGACAACAAATGTGTTCACTAGAGTTCCTGGACTCTTCATCGTTTCACAACCCTGTCAAATATCAACCATTTTTGATTAAATGTGATTTTCATATACAGCTATTTAAACCTTTACCAATTTGTTTAGATTCGTAGGGCACTGAACGGCTAACTAACCCATATATCTCTTTAAGAACAACATAGATTAATGGGCCACCATAGGCGCTACAGTACTCAATGCTGGAAGTAATTCCACCATCCGGGTCTCTTGGTTCCAGCCTATCATTATTCCTGTTTTCAAAGAGGCCAAAAGAGTTGACCCATGCTTCCATATGTCTAATCGATTTGGTGGTTAAGGTAGCTTGGTGTCCTCCTGGAGCAACTACTGACCAAGGCATAGGAGAAAAATATTTTCTCTGAGGTACGGTGTGGTTTAAAAGCTGGTTTAAGAGTAGTAGAACATTGTCAGAATTTCCACCTCCATATAGATAAGTATACATCAATAAAAAATGTCTCATTCATCTGGCTTTCATGGACATCAAATAAGCTTTTGATAGACTCAACAGATCTAAACTTTAGCCATCACCTGTTGACAAGGGTATCAACATATTTATAAAGGAACAAGAGGTCCCTTACTACAGAATATTCCTCGGCATAAACCACATATATAAAACGAGTTTTGTGTCAGAAGACCCAAAAAGATATATAGATGCATTTATTCAACCATATAACACATACAAAATAATAAAGTGTGGAACAGCAGAATAAGAAACAATAATTTCAAATTTCAGACATTTTTTACTGACTGTAGAAATAATAAACAGGACAAGTCACATGTCAGTTTAGAGAACCAATGCTAGCATAACTTATTTATAGAACATATTCAATAGTCATGGTACTAATTGTGGACGGCGTTTCGATCCCTTTTTACAATATGGGAATCATTCTCAGGACTTAATTGACTATGCCGCAGACACACAAATGCCTATACTTTAGAACCCTAGAAGGGGCAGGCGCCCAGTCTGTGTCAGCGCTGGACCATATATCCTATTGAGGAAGTGAGTGTCCAGACAGGTTTAAAATTGGTGTTTAAGGAGGCTGGGTGACTCATCCTTGATCCACTAGGGCAGAGGAGAAAAATATTTTTTCTGAGGTACAGTATGGTTTAAGAGCTGGTTTGGGGACAGTAGCATAGTGTCAGAATCTCCACCTCCATATAGATAAGTATACTTCAATAAAAAATGGCTCATTCATCTGGCTTTCATGGACATCAAATAAGCTTTTGACAGACTCAACAGATCTAACCTTTAGTTATTACCTGGTGACAGAGGGGTCAACATCGGCATTGCCACCTTTCTACAGCACTTACTTTGTGACATGTGCACCAGGGTAAGTTATGGAATAATGGCCTTTACAAAGTTCTTAAAAACGTCATATCCCATTTAGATGGGCGAGATCTGAGCACAAACTATTCACAATCTTAGGCCATGGTATAAGGGCGCAGGCTTACTAAGCTTCACACTTTTTTGTTTACAATCATGATTTTGTGAAGGTTCATATTTCCTTGTACTTGCGGATCATCTTTGATAACAATACCTGCTGTTCTCACAACCGGTCATCAAGAAGGAGGTCTTAAGAATCCTTAAAGGCTAATGTTGGTAACTACTCTTCCAGATTGGGTTAAGTATCTCTACCATATATGGTAACGTTAAACAACCCGAAGTGTGCTACACCAAAATGTTAGGGCTTTGCTGATTCCAGAGTTTTACAGTTCACGCAAAAACTATTTTGTTGATGGTTAATAGCACTCCTGCAGAGTAGTCCACATTATTCCACCAAGAACTGGGTCTTTCCTACTTGCAGGCTACAATTAATTTTGAACTGCTTCTGTTCTGGTTATCTATCTGGTCTAGTCATTGTGAAGACTAAGACTAGTTAAAGGCTACTCTGAATTTTTATCTGTATTCTAAATGGCTAAGTTATAAAAGAAATTACTTTGTTAAGAGCTGGAGTGCTCCAATCTTTTTGCTAGTCCCGAGACCATTACTAAATCGGATTTAAAAAAGAAAAAAAGGCTAGGAACACTTTTACCAAATGAAAAAAATACAACGATGGGTCACTAACTTTTGAAGGCTACTGCCAAATCCTTGGTTTTGATGAAAAACGGGAATCTATGTAACTATATTCAATTACGTTCATAATACATGGGACCGTTCCCCTTTAAAAGAATAGAATGGATATTTTGCACTATTCCCTTACATTTCTAAATGGGAGTTCAGAGTCTGATGTTTTAAACTTCTGTCCTTGCGATGCACCCTCAAAAACAGCCTTGAATTTTATGTTTAAGTCAATTATATGTGTCACTTGTGCACTAGGTTTCTTAACCCAGTAGATACATTTGCAAATTTGACCTAGTATTGACTTGCGTTAGTGCACATGCATGTCAGCAGATTTCTGTCTGCTTCCATTAGTATTAGGAATAAGATGGACTCATGAATACCATTCTATTACAACTTATTTTATTTGTTGGTGAGTTTTACTGGTTTAAATGTGTTACCTGTAATTTCGGTTTTTATACTGATTGATTGATTGAACTGAACTACGCTATGTATTGGTTGCCTACGGCCTGCTATTCCTTAAGTTAATGCTCTTCTGCTACAGATTGCATACCTGTGGCCACTGTACTTCACAGTCATGACGATACAGTAATCTGAAACCCAGTTCAAGGGAGTTCCGTATGGTTTAAGACAATTAGACAATTATGAATGTGCGTACATCAACAACAAAATATTTAACAAATGAATCGCTTGCTTCCTGGGGACAACCATCAGTGTGTAGAATAAGCAAGTATTAGAGACAGAGAAATATGTTGATGGTTACAAAACAAGTTCTGGCAAGTAAGTAAATCTGGGCGGAGTTCGCGGACCAAAAAACTCTGCTGCGCTACATGGAGTTCCGCAAGCGGTGGAGTGCGCTTGGTCATGCCTGTACACATTGATTTTCAGCACCGGGTGTTTGTCCTGCGCATGAAAATCAACGCAAATGGCACCATGCACAGCACAAGAGGGTGCTGCTTCTTTTCTGCCACTCAAGTAAATTTTCTACTCGGCAACATTCTCAATGCGAGCGGTCCTGACCACCTTCAACAGCCAGCGTTGAGAAATCTCGCCTGCAGGTGAATTTTTTTCGCTCACAATTGCCAACTTGGCCCTGGGGCAGCGCGAGCAGTGGAAAAAACTCTGCGTGCTTCGCGGAGTGCGGATAACTACGTATACTCCGTAAACTGAGCAGATTTCACCGACCGGGCTAACAAGAAAAACTGATTTGTGATAGTGAAGACTGAAGCCCAGAAGAAGCGGATAGGAAGCAACACCAGAGCTAGCTTTAGAACTACTCATCTGGTGGAATGTCAAGGGCTGCAAAAAAGCTGCTGTTGATAACAGGTGCAGGGTGGAATGCTGAAGGGCTACATATGTACACCTGATTCTTTTTTCTTTCTATGTCTTTTCTATTGAATTTACATCAGAAAGCTGTTGCATTCACACCCCGGGTCAATAACATGAACACTGGAGTTACTGAGTCATGGTTAGCACACAGAAACAATTTGGGAGTCACTGTCGGAGGCTGATAAAAGCATCACAGCATAACAGTTAAATACCATTGCGAGTTAATATTTACACTTAAGACACCTCTATGCGTACAGGGACTACCGGGTACTTTTTGACCCACGCCGTCCCTACCTCTCGTTGTAGGGGGTTAGCAGTATGTGGATGGGTATTTAGTGCGTTATCGACACATAAGTATATATTACGCTGTGGGACCCCCCCCCCCACCCTCACCCCCCCCTTCTGCCCCTCAACCCAAGGCCGTTGTAACGGATTCCTGTTCACATATGTAAAACTGTTAACACCAAGGCGAGAACCAATACCGAAACTCTGGTGTTCCAGAACAGTGTGGATTGCAAACGTAGGCAGAGGGGTTAATGCAGTCCAGTCTCATTGAGACAATGCAATTGGGCCGTCATCACTCTAAGTCACAGATACGTAACAAAGGAAAGTCTGAGCCAAGGTCAGAAGTTGTACATGCCTTGGGAACTTGTTTTAATAAAACTGGAGCAGACAGCCAAACGTTTGAGGGGGGCTTTATTCAAGTGATAACAAAGTGGCCTAGTGGCTAAACCAACCCCTTAAGAATTTGTACCACTTCATCACCAAAGGAGACACAACACTATGTCAACACTTTACCATAATCTCCAGTGGCAGCTGAGGCTAGGGAGTATTGAAGTAGTACAGTGGTTGGGGACATAAAGGAAATGTTTGCCAGTCTGCCCCATTTTCAGAACAGTACATTCTCCTATAACCGAAAAACATTTAAACATGCAGTGGGTGTGGCCACACTCAAGCCTAATTCAGAGAATAAATGTAATCCTACATTTTGCTTCTGAGCCAGCTACCAATTAGTCACAGGGGACATCTTTAGATTTGAGTGTCGTAATTCTGCAGCGCAAAATTAGCCAAACAGCAGTAGAGCACCGTACAGGGTCAAAGACTAAGATAGAGTCAAGGAGTGATAGGAAAGGTAGCCGATTTGTGGACTGTTAATGCATTGCCATAGTGACCTTCAAAAAGGTGTGTCTTTAACCCCTCCCCTGCTGATGACGGAACCGCTCCGCCATCAGCTACGGTTGGGCTGTGCTGATGACGGAGGGGTTCCGTCATGGCCCGGCCGCCGCGCCTGCGCGGCGCTGATTTCGCGCCTGCGCGGCCGTTCTAATGAGCGGGGTGGGTCATGATGAAACCGCTCCGTCACCAGCACAGCTCAACCGCGGCTGGTGACGGAGCGGTTCTGTCACCAGCATGCGGCCGCCCCACCCCGTTAGCGCTGCGGCGGAATAGCCGCCGCAGCGTAAGGGTTAACTATTTTATAAATTGGAGAAGGGTTTGGGTGTCCTCTGGGATACAGGGATGTTGGTCGAAATCCTGGGAGCATAGTTGGAAAGGGACTGCTGCCTTGTATTTTATTTTTTAAACTTCTTAAGCTCCAAATTGATGGTATCCTAGCTGCGAGTTTTCTAAGAAGCACCAGAGACTGTGAGATTCTTTTCAATATAAGCAGTGGTGCTGATCATAATGGATTTGTAAACGATGCAGTTAGTTTGAGGATGATGCGGGCCAGCAAAGGGAGCCAATGCTGTTCTAGCAGGATGGGTGTTATATGATTAAAGTCCTAAAGGCCCCAGAGGAGATGTGCTGAGGTGTGAAGGATATTGTTAAAGGGTGGCAATGTACAGACTAGAAGACCATCGGGCAGGGTGTGACCACCATTCAGATGCTTGAATACAAGGGCTGGAAAGCAGTTCGGAAGTCGCTTTCTGGAAGTACTGTTTCACTTTCTTTAGAGGAGAGAGCTGGTACCATGTTTTCTCTGTTTTTATGGCAGCATGTTGGGTATCTTGAGTAAATCCAACTCACTTGGCAGGTACTGCACTTGGTTTAACAGAGCCAGGTCTTAGACTACTTGCAAGATCTAGATCATAATAGTATCTGTAGGCATAGGCAGGGGGTGGCTTCTTCTCCAGCTTCTCAGTGTTCCTTTTCACTTTAACTACAGCCAGTGGTGTCTCCCAGAAAACAGAGGATTGAGGGTTTGTCCTCTTGTTTCCAGCACGATCACTTCTGTGACAAAGAAAGGTCTCCTGCCCGCCCAGGGCTTACACACTTTAAGATTTAGAAGCCTAGAGATCTACCAGACCTGGATGACATTCAAGCATGCATGTTTACCCACAGATCAAGTTTATAAAAAAAAATTACACATGGAATGGAGGTGAAAAAATTATTCCTAGGAGTATCGAAAATGGTTAATAACTAAAAACTTCTCTTTTGCGGTTTAGCTTCAGAGCGCTCCAGGGCACACTGTTTTCCCGCAATGGCAGGGGCCGGCTGATACAGATGTGGCGGATGACAATTCCCGCCTGTTTGCCTTCTACCATCTGCTGCACTGCTTCCGAAGGGACTCGCACAAGATCGACAACTATCTGAAACTTCTCAAATGTCGCCTGGCACATAAAGGCAGCTGCTAGCAGACAATTCCTCTCTACTCCAGTCGCAGACACAGGCACCTTGGCTGCCATCGCTGTGTGGCAGTGTCTCACCGAGCAGCTCACCAGATCAGGATTGAAACAAGTTTTCTCACTCAGTGTAGAGTTCCCTTCGGTCATCCTTCTATAACCTTCTCTGCCTCTATAGAGAAAGGCTAAACGATGGAGAGGTTGTTCTGACCTGCTGTACCCCACCCGTCTCTAATCAGTGCATACCACTATATCGCTCTCCATCTTTTATTCTGAGTTCCTCTTTCTAGTGTGATGTGACTATGGTTTCTTTCGTCCGACACTGCACTCTTTGAATGTCTGTTTTGAAAGTAGATGTTTGAACAGGTGGCTCTGTCTTGCACTGCCCTGCCTCCTAATCTTCCTATGTCTCGCTGCATTGCGTACTGCCCTGTTCTCCCCGACCCTCCCTATAATAAGGTGGTCACAGGAGCTGTCTTAGCCTCGAGGATACTCTTGCCCGGAACCACTCACCTTCTCCAGCAGCAACAAACCGCTTCCATGCAGGATTCCAAATTTGTTGTTTATGATTGCACAACCATTTTTAAATAAAAAAATATTTATTAGGCAAACATTTTGTTACTTTGTTAATGTAAATGCTTTTAAACTTTGACTGAACAGTATTTCTTAGGATGCAATTCAAATATCTGCAGTTACAAACATGGGGTTTACCAACAAATACAGAGCCACTGGAAAAAATCTTGAATTCTTGGATTATTTCAGAGCACAGCTACTGACTGCATCAGAGGTTTGGTTACATTCAGAGACATGCTCTGTCTCCATTACATTATCACCCAGATGTCTGTGTAGTCCAGGCGTCTCCAACCAATAGCTTGTAAGCTACTGGTAGCTCCCCAGCTACCTGAAAGTAGCTCTCCTGTTTGCACCCCAGCCATCTTAATTGAAAGCTTTTTCTTGGTTGAATTAATATACCTATACCAACATTGAGAGTGTATATTCTAGACGAAAATCTGCACATTTTCAGAACTTGTAAGCTGATGTTTGGAGAAAAAATGTTCAATTGCCAAAACTTTTTAAGTCGATAGTTGGCTGATAAATTGAGTAGTGTTGTGGCAACTTTTTACTGATATTATTACTTTGGTACCAGGGGCATTGCAGCAATGGCTGTTATGTTTTACCCATGCAGAGGCCTCTAAAATTGACAAAGCCTTTTTACATTACCGCTGGAGCCCCTGTTTGATGCAGTGAGGTGATGACTACTAGCAATCTTGCATATGGTGGCCACTAATGTAATCTTGTTTGATGTAGTCACTATTATGACATAACTAATATTAGTAGCTAGGGGTGATCTCCATTAAATGCAAGGTACTCATATTATAGAAAAGGTTGTAGACCCCTGGTGTAGTCCCTGCAAGAATTAGAGCTAGTGGCTGTTAGGACTGCTCAGATTACACCAGCAATCAGTGCAGTGCCCAATACCTCAGGATTTACAGAAAACCATTGATGTCCTGCCTCACTTGCGGCATTGGATTTCAGCCGTGAGTGCCCTACAAATGCATAGGTACCAACATTTCAAAAGAAATTCCATGGACACTTTTCATCACAGCTGTCAATTACGTACTTGAAAATTTACCATCCCCACTGCCCCAAAGTTCTGCCCAAACCAAACAATTCACATAATTTAACTCTGCCTACTTATCACAGTGCAGATTATAGGGTCTACTCAATGAATAGAGAATTGCAGGGAATTGAGACGGGAATTTCAAACTTAAGGCCAAAGTAGCTGAGTTGGAAAAAGTCTCCCAACGAGCTGCATTGGAGCATTTTTCCAACTCGGCTACTTTAGCCTACAGTTTAAAATTCCCATCTTAATTCCTTGCATTTCTCTCTGAAGTGCAGTCGCCAGGACTGTCCCGAGAGAGTGAATTACCCGGGACAGTCGCCAACTTGCCATGACTGTCTCTGCAAAAAACGGACAGTTAGCAGCTACACAAATGAGGAAGCACCTCGATTCATGCTTTTTTTAAAATCATATTCGCATAAGTGAATTTATGTAAAATTAACTTAAACTGAAATCATTTACATAGTCATGATCATAAAAGTCTGACTTGATTCTACCCCTCTCTACCGACATTCGAGACCCCTTATCTAAGCAGTAGTTTACAATGTTCATATAGACTTTTAATGGCAGGGATGCATGCAGCAGATCATTAGGCTATTCTTAGCAACTCCAAAACTTCCTTTTTGATACCTCATCCATCTTGGTAAATAAGGTCTAAACATTTTAATACTGCTCCACATTTATATGTACATCAGGTATCCACTGTGTGTAGAGATTCGCTCAGGTGAAAACTAGGCACCCTGTGGCCTGGGGGATGATGCACATGCCCTGGGAAACACTCTTAACAGGCAAAAAACTTGTTAAAAGCAAAATCTGGCAAAACAAAATGTCCTTTAAAGTCGGTTTGCAATTTAGTAAAAATTAAAGCGAGGACAAAATGAGTTTGCTCATGCCCTCGGGAAACCCATGCTCGCTGACACAGCATGCGTTGAATGGCAATACCAACAGACGCATGTGATGATAAATACTACATGGCATCAGGTGCCAGCCTTCTTCACCTCTGAGAGGCTAGCTGCCACAGACTCAGGGTTTCTATAGGCACTGCAGAAAGACCCATAACTGCTCCGAAGGATCCCTGGTTCGTAGTTGTGGGGAGTAGAGCCGCGGCACACACGCGTAGGGAATCCTTCTCACTATGCTGGCTGCACTGGCATTGTAATGGTCAGCACCTGTAATAACAAGAACATTAGAAAAGTCCAGTTACATACACTGACACTCATCCTCCCAATCCGAGAGTCACAGCCTTGAGAAACACCCAAGTACACGTCCAGGCAAGAGAGACCCCTTACACGGTCTGGCTTTAAAGAAACAAGCCAGTATAAATCACCCTCATTGTGAATCAGGAACAAATAACCTTCCCCCTCCACAACTAGTTTGGACTCATGAGCTGCAGAAGGAACACTGAAGACTCCAAACGATGCTATCACTTAAAACATTTGAAGGGTGGCACATGTGGTACTCCATAGATACATCACTGGCCATTGATAAATTCAGTTATGTTGTGTTCAATTATGTCGTAATTGTCGTTTAATGCCGTCCATGACTTTTAGGAAACCTGATTTTTTTCTAAAAACGTTACCTTTTAAATCTGTTGCTGATGCTGCATTTTATATGTAAACACACACGATGACTCTACGAATCCTGCACTTCACTCTCGTTATTCATTATTTTTCCATTTTGTACATGCGAGTGCACAACGTATGCAGATGTTTCTATGTACTTTCATCTGCTTGGTCTTCCCCGAGTAAGAGTGCATCAGCATTCTTACCACAGCGGGGGGGGGGAGAGGGAGGGAAGAGGAGGGGAGGGGAGGGAAGAAAAGGTGAGGCAGTCACGTTCTGCTTTCGACTATAGAAGCAACATCCAGCAATGCAACAAAGGTCAAAATTGACAGAGTTTTTGCAGCTTAAGAGGTTAAAGAAGGGGCAAAGGACAGTGGCGCCCAGAGTGGGCTGAGATGAACCAGTAGCATAAAGTGGCAAAGGAGCACAGTTAGTCCCAAAGAAGAAGGGAACAACTGGTACCATGAGGGGGCGGAGAAACATTGGAAGCATGAGGGGAGGCGGGGCAGAGAAACAAAGAATGAATTACAAACTTGAAGAGCCCGCTGCTACCCAATACTTGCACTAGTAGACAGTGGCAGCTGGTATTTGAAGGCAGTGGGGGCAGGTTGCGGGGTAGGGGAGGAGGGAATTAAATATTTTTAATTTACACTTACGTGTTTGCCGCTGCCGCCCGCCGTTGCTGCCTCCTCCTCTCGGTCCTCCTCCACGCTTCCATGGCAGGAAGCAGGATGCACCAGGCTCCCAGACTCCTGATAGCCAAACACAACGCTGCAATGCAGCATTGTGATTTGCCAGAGAATGTGAGGCTGGGCATGTTCTCCATGCAGGTAGTAATGAGAACATGCAAAGTGTGCATGACGGTTTGGCCGGCCAAAGCCCCATGCACACTTGGAGCGGGCAAACCACTCCTCCCCTGGGAGCAGAACAGCCCGCCCCACCCCAGCTGAACAAGGGGAAAAATAAAATAATGATAACAATGAGTTCTTATCATTTTATTTTTTCCTTTTTCGACCTGCTCAGTGGGGCGAGGCTCCTCCACCTTAGAGCTGCAACTGTCACTTCAAGAAGACTCAAAAGCCCAACTATAGGTTTTGCACAGAGTTATTTTTTTCAAGCAGGGAATTCCATTACAATATTTAGCAGCTAAAATGAAAATGAGCAGCCTCCCCATACACATTTTGGTGATAGGAGGCATCTATAGAAGATGGCTAAGGAAGAAAGCATCAGTCTGGGAGAGAAGTAGATAATACAGAACTTTATGATAAGAGTGCTTGACTGTACAGGCCAGTTGGCAAATGTAAACTGCCTTAAATTTTTTATGGTTGGCCGCAGGAAGCCAGTGTAGATCAACCGGGCAAGCCAAATTAGACGAGTGTGTTGGAAGACCCTTGGTCTAGCTGCTGCATACTGAATGAGCTGGAGCTTATGTGCCAAGTATTCTGGTATATCAAGAAGAGAGAGTTAGTAAAAGGGTTTTTAGAATCTACCAAATAATCTCACGGCTAGACTGGTAATATAACCTGGACCGAGTTCATTTGCTAGAGACGGCCAATGCATGATTTGTGAGGGGAAAGAAACGAACTAAGAAGCAGTGGAACGGTAAAGCAGTAATGTAGGTTCTAAAGGGATAGTAAAGTGACAATAGAGTTCTTGAAAAGGTTCTAGAGCAGAGACAGCCCTACTGGGTACAAATAAATTATTCACAATGCACAAACTCTCACATGAAGAGTTACCAGCTGAACAAATGTAGGAAGAGGAAAGTCCTTCACGTTCAGCTCTTTATATGCCTTAATTATTGGTAGCAAGAGGGAGCCTCGAGGCATTTGAAGCCTGACATGGCACACAACATTGTCACCCTGAGGACAAGAATAAAGCACCAGCAGCCTTCATAGAGGTGGGCGAAGGGTAAGGAGTTTTGGAGAACCTCCTGAAGTGGTCAAGAAATGGTAAGCCAAACAATGCCATTCTCAAGGATAGAATGAAAAGGAAAGGCTAAGAGAGCCTGAAGGAATAGAAAAGCAGAGGCAGCATAAGACAACAATTATATAAAGGCCAAAACATGACATTTTATAATTTTACACCCTTCTTGGCAAAAATGTAACTTAAAGTATCTACAATTTAGTTCAATCCAAAGATTTTTTTCCCAGAATACATTTCCATATAATGCAACACATAAACATACAAAAGCATACAAGCCAATAAATGTATTAATCTCGGATGTGTGTGTGCCCCCAGCCCTCTGCAGGCTCCCAACATGGTGCTTTGGCTCGGTGGAGGGTTGGCCATAGGACCTGGCTTGCGTCAGGCCCAGTGGCCAACTCATCACACGCAGACAATCCGCGAGGGGGAAACACAGACCCCCCCCAGGCCGATTTTAGCCCTGGGGACCCAATCTCTTGGGGCGCAGCCATCAAAAACTAGGGGGACATTTCATCCCCCCTCGCACTCCCTCCAAAGACAATTTGACCCTGGGACCCCAGCCCGGCTCTGTATGTTTTTTATTTGGGAGGGTGGCATGCAGCCTCCCCCCCAATCCGGGCTGATTTTGGCCCCATGGAACCCATTCCCCAGGGACCAGCCACTCAATAATTGTGGGTGTCTGGCCCCACCCAGTGTCTCTGCGGCTCTCCTTATGATCTCTGCCGGCTTCTTGCCTCAAGCGGGAGCCAGCACTGCTTCCGCAAGCAGGGAGCAGCAAAAATGCTGCTACCTGCGTGCAGGAGTAATTTTTCTATCTGTTTCCCTGTCTGCTTCACAGCGGGCTGGGAAATAATTTAAAAGTCTGCTCCCAGCGAGAGGGAGCATTTTTCCTGCTCCTCCGCTAGGTGCTGACTAAATGTTAGCTGGTGCTTGGCGGCACCTTTAAACTGGAAAACATGTACCCCGACCTACGCAGATGGGCTAATGTGTCTGACCCCACAACAAAGAGGAGGAAATATCATTAGGACAGCGGTACATGAAAGTATGTGTCCTGCAAGTCCAAGGACATCCTCCGACCCTAGATCTAGAGCAGAGAGGAACTTAGCCAGGGTTAACAGCTTGAGTTGTTCCTTCCAAAGGAAGTACTGAGGAACCGACGGTCCACAATCATTACCTGGAAGGGGAGTAGCACCTTTTACCCCTCGGGGAACTTTCTTTAGTGTTCTTTTTAGCCAGCAATATCTGTACGTCATTTGCAAAGGTAGAGGATATGTTCCTCCGAAGTCTGAGCAAAAATAGGAGGGAAGGTGACAGAAAAGGAATGACATAACCACACTGAACACCTGCATAGCCCACTGGTCTGAGGTAACTGCACTCTAGCAAGGTAGATAAAAACATATTCTGCCCCTACTGGCTGCAAATGACCATCACAGGAGGAATCAAGGCGACTTAGTTGCAGTTGCGGCAGGTGCAGCGGAGGAAGAGGACCGACCTCGGCAGTGCCTATGTCCTCTGCACTGCTGTGTCCCACTTGAGCCACCTTTGGTGGTAAACCAGACCTTGGGAGTAATCTGTAAACTTGCAGTATTGTTGGTGGAAGAGGCAGGCTGGCGATAGCAAGCCAAGGAGGAAGCATAGCACAGCTACCTTTGAACCACTCCAATGTGAATCTGAAGTATCCCTAAACAGCACATCCGTAACGGATTCCTGCACACATCCGGAATAACCCATGGTGAGTATCCAGTCATAACACTGAATCAACACACTACTACCCACAGGATGGCAGGGGAGTGTGTGGTGTCCAGATCAGCCCACAAAATGTACTTAGCTATGTCCTGTCTATTGTGCGCTGCCTGGATAAGATATTTTGTGACTCCACAGGGCAAGAGCTCTCTCGTCATATCCCATAGAATATGAGTACATCTCCCCAACAAGCAAACCGCATTGAGAGACCTCATCCCCCAAGCTGGAAATACAGAAAACCCCATACAAAGCACATGCACATAGCTTCTCTGTCAGGCAGGGCAGAAGGGAAGACAATACAATCAACCTTGCTGGCCAAGATACTCTGTCTTGGGGTACTGCGCCAAAAAGGCTCGGTCCATAGAGCATGTCTACGGCATCTAGCAATGGGGCAACTCACCAGCAGCACCAACATGGCTTGGACCACGCAACCATCAAAGCTTCTGTCAGGGCTTCACTTAAGAGCAACAAAGGCTCTGAATTTGAAGAGCCTCGATCATTCTTAAGGTCTAAATACAAACCAGCATCAGTATAATGAGGGGGTAACAAACAGTCAGCCTCCTCTTCAGCATTTTCGTCATGCAGAACATTCTGAAGGCCTTTTATCGCATCTGAATCTAACCCAAACCTGGCCTGTCTCAACCCCGGATATACTGGTGTTGAGACAAATGTGCTGCAGGACAATCTTTCGCCACCAAGGACTGTACCTCAGTGATCATGCAACATGACATCATTCCACTCCAGTTCTGAAATTGGCATTGGGCTCATATCCAAAACCAGTGCCTTTGAAGCGGAGGATGTGACTGAACCAGCAGGAACCAGCGAGGTTTTCAGCAAAGGACTGGAGGCGTGGTCTGGATCCACCAGGGAGCTAGGCTGAGGCCCAATGAGTCAGTTAGCACAGTGGAGGAACCCATCCCAGCCGCGGAAGTCCTACGAGGGTGCCGGCAGAACCATAGAGCCTAAAGGTGCCCCAGGTGGGTCCGGAATCGTCAGTAATGGCAGCAGCATGTCCTTGCTGAAGGCCTCCATCAGCTGCATAGTCGAAGATGACTGAGAACCGTGGGGCAGAGGGTCGGAGTTGGACAAATGGCGCAGAGCCTGGCTGTTTGAGTGACGACTGCTCGATCTGTCCCTGAAGCAGAAAAACAAGGAGGGGACTCCCACCTGGACCTCTTGTGCTCCTGGCAAGACTTACCTTTTAACCTTGCCTTAATGGTGATCTGGACGGGACTGCGCTATGGAGCAGGCACACGACTTTGCGTGAGATTGGTCTAAGTCCTTGTGTATGGCAACATACAGCTTCGCCTTTCGCTACCTGATGGCTTTTAAATACATGAGGGAGCATTTGTCATATGAGACACCAAAGATAGCAGGGTTGAAGTGGCCTTTAGGATAATGTGGAAGTGCCAAAAGGGCAGTTTAACAGGTCCTTTGCTTAGCAGCAAACACAAATGCATGCAGACTCCCTTGCACTCCAAAACACCTATAGAGCATGTCTTTAATAGTTCAAAAACTGCCCCATTTGCAAATGTGGGGCACTTTTTTAGCCATCTGATTCGCTAACGTGCGCCACTTTGTTTTAGCGCCTAGGCTTATTTTCTGTCCCAGTCGCAGCCTGAAAGGCAGACATTGTGTGCATCTGTAACAGACGTCTGCTTCTTGCAGGTGAAGAAAGGACTGAAGGCTTGGGTCTTCAGGGGAGGCATGTAGATTATCACACTGTTGAAACTAAACAGGTCAGTAAAACAGTGACAGCATTTCGGGAATGGAACACTGGATTCATGTTGAAGTCCTCTACATGCCAGGTGGGCAGGGGTGGGTGAGCCCCTATATATGGCTCCATGCCTTCACTTCTAAGGATAGGATAAGGCCGCCATAAAGTCTGATGGGAGCAATTGTTGGTCAGGTTTGCTCCACTGTGTGGTTTTATTGCTCATGTACAATCGTCTTAAGTGGCTGTGATAGATTGCCTTACATGTTATGCTGTTCGTTTACTCCTAGTACCTTGCTTTGTCGCATGTAGAGACACCCAACAAGCATTTACAATGCAATGGTTTTGCCTTTGTTAAAGTTAGAGCTATTGGCATTGCTCTTGACATTATTTTTATTTGTTTTTTTTTAACATAAATAAATGGCATTGTCATTTACAATAGCAAATTCAACCACTCATCTAACCCATCTGAACACCCAGCCACTGATCCACCCGCTCATCTATCTACGCATGCACTTGCCAATCTCTTCATTCACCCACCCAGCTGCCCACTTGTCCATTCTGGTACCCACTCATCTATCAAAGCAGGCGCCCGCCGACCTCATCATACATCCGCTCCCTCGTCCCTCCCTCCAGCTGCCCACCTACTCATCCATCCACTCACTCATCCATATGCTCATCCTTCCACCCACCCATCCGCCTGCTCATCGTTCCACCTACTCATCCATCCACTCATCCTTCCACCTACTCATCCATCCATCCACCCACTCATCCATCCGCTCATCCTTCCACCTACTCATCCATCCGCCCACTCATCCATCCGCCCACTCATCCATCCGCCCACTCATCCATCCGCCCACTCATCCATCCGCCCACTCATCCATCCGCTCATCCTTCCACCTACTCATCCATCCGCTCATCCTTCCACCACCTCATCCATCCACCCACTCATCCATCCATCCACTCATCCTTCCACCTACTCATCCATCTACTCATCCATCCACTCATCCTTCCACCTACTCATCCATCCGCTCACACATCCATCCACCCACTCATCAATCTGCTCATCCTTCCACCCGCTCATCCATCCTCTCACTCATCCATCCGCTCATCCTTCCACCCATGCATCCATCCGCTCATCCTTCCACCTACTCATCCATCCGCTCATCCATCCACCCACTCATCCATCCACCTACTCATCCTTCCACCCACTCATCCTCCCACCCACTTATTCATCCGCTCATCCTCCCACCCACTCACCCATCCGCTCATTCTTCCTGCCACTCATCTATCAAAGCATGCGCCGTTCATCCATCCATTCATCAGCTCACGTGTCCATCCCTCCATCCTTCCGCTGCCTGCCTGTGGGAAGAGTCCAAGCCCGCGCGCATGTCCCCCTCCCCGTTCCATTGAGTGGGGGATTCAAATTTTCTGACAATCTTGACGTTATAAAACTTTTAAATAAATTATATGACAAAAAGTGAGAGGCGTCCATGGGGTAAGGGAGAGGAATGCGATTTGGTAGGAGTACTAGGAAAGAGAACACAATATTTTGAAAATAAAAAAAACATTTTTGAAGACTTTCAAAACTGGAGTGCCTATGCGTTTTTGTCTGTGGGTATGTAGAAATTCCTGCTGAAATCCAACTGGCATCTCATTCTCAACCTACCCGACTGAAAGCACCCCTACCATTCTATTAGGAGATACATATATTAGGGAGGGTGTAACCCCCCTCTCGCCCTCCGCCCCATCTTAAGCTACACCCCTGACTTAACCGCCTCACCGTATTTCTTACATGTGAATGAGAATGGATTAACCCACAGGGGAAATATTTCCTTATGGTGAAAAAGGTACAGTGAAAAGCTGCGAACATGCATTTCCGCCATGTATTCTCCAGCGGATTTTTCCTCCTCGTGGATAAAGCAAACACTTGATTGTATGTGGCACAATACCCGTCGATTTATCACTTAAGTTCTGCAGCGCAGCGGTTATACGTGATTTGTGCGGCATCCCCTGTACAAGGAGAGTGACATATAGCCATGTATCGGAGTGCAGACATTCATGTTTTTATCAGATTTATTTTCTGTGTATTGCACTGTTCCCTACTTGAACAGCAGACACGAGTAAACAGAACGTGGCAGTTCAGAAATATCACATTCTGAGGGCGGCATGGGGAAAAAAATAAAACGATTTCACTGCGTGTCAAAAACATCGCAACACATTTTTCATTGAGCCAAGAAACCTATAGAATGTTTGCTTCTATGTAATATTTGCAGAGGTCCACATGAAAGAAAACTAATAGCAACTGAGCCCCGCTAATTTTATTTTCACTATTATGTAACTCCTGACTTTTACAGTCACTCTCACGTTTCCATCACCTTTCTTTCAATGCACAGTGCTCCGCTGCCTTTTGGCTTACTTTGTGCTATAGAAATAACATATAGAAACATTGGACATTCATTTGAGAAAACTTCCCCAGACTGAACCCTTCAGATTGTTGATGCAAGTGATTGCATGAGTGAGTGACTAAGTCAGTATTTCAGAATAGGGGTGCGCCGGGGCTGCACCTCCTCTGTTCTATTACCCTTTTGTACGCCATTCTACGCTGGTGGCCATTAAAGCAACAGTTCAGCGCGTTATCAAACTGCAAAGAAACGTAACAAATTACTTCTACCTGCTCCTCGGTTTCTCTAATCTGAACCAAACAACAATTAAAACTGCTCTAAAACCTCGTCTCAAAAGTTAGAGGTAGCAACCCTACTCTAGCTAAGGTTGCCAAAAGCGATGCACACTATATTTATGGTTGAAGTTATTTTTTCAGACAGAGTTTAGCAAGCAATAGCTTTAATTTAGCCGTAAATGCGTGTTTTTAACGTTTAGCAATTATCGAAATAATTAAACAGCTAAGCACCTCAGGGAATAAGCTAAACTGCCATCCCAAAAGCACAGTGGAGGGCACAGAAGGAAACATAAGTGACGCCAAGTGCCAAGAGGGAGCACCAAACGTGGCTGTGCCCGCGGGATCAGGTGCGCCCTTCCTCGTCTGAAGCCCGAACGCCCACCCCTTCAGTTTTACGGGGGCTCCTGTCCTCTCAGCTTACCCCGATGTGGACTAAACATATGTATATACACGACTCTAATGAGGGCATCTCAAATAAACTTCCCTTCGCGGATCAACTAAAACACTCGTTTTGATATTAAAAAAAAGAAATAAAAGGGGGCGGATTGCATGCATAATGGAGCTGATCGGAGCTCTTTGTGTTTGTGCGAACCTGGCAGGAAACTGCTTTGAACCCTGACAGCGAGAGGCGGTGAACCCTACCGAGAAAATCCTTTGAGGGAAAAAAACATGTGACTCGCACAGGAAAAGCCTGCGTGAATCCCGACACATAAAAAAAAATCATATGGATCAATCATGGACAAGGTGCGAAGCTCTCTGAGCCCCTTTGATCCCTAGCTAGGAGAAAAAGAAAAATCACGTGAACCCTAACAGCAAAGGTCAGCGAACTCTGGCAGAAAACCCGTGCGCACCTTGAATGGAAAATGTGGTTAAAGAGCCGCGACGGGGAAAAGTGAAGCTGAGAGCGGTTTCATCATTCAATCTTTATTTCGGCCGTTGGCCATCAAAGATATACAATAAAACATATATAATCACTATCAAATCAACATACATAATCAATCAATACATTTTTTATACAGTGTAAAACCTTGAGCCTACATACTGATAAAATTACATTAAAAGGAACTGTGGACCTTAAAATTAAGAGGGAGCCTGCGTCTTCAGAATACAGGTGCGGGTGTGCCAGACGTTGGTGAGGAATTTTGCCAATACAAACACGGTTAGGCTAGAGGCATCAGTTTTTAAAATTCTATACATTGGGAGATACTCCCTACAACCCAGGTTTCTAATCAATGGTAGGAGCCAATATTTCCTCGCTGCCTTGTACACTGGGCAAAACAGGACCACATGTAGATCGCTTTCCTCTGCGGCAGCGCAAGCCGGGCACTGCTTGGTGGAGGGGGGTGATGACCAGGAGCTGGTAAAAGACCGTAAGGGCAATGTGCCATATCTCCATTGGAGAAACAGATTCCTGGCCAGCACGGGGGAAATTGCATCTAAAACCCTCTCCAACCTGTACGAGTCCTTACTTTGCACAAATACAGAAGTTAGTGACCCTTCACACTGGCTGTCTAGGGCCGTGGCTAGTTTTTGTTCATGATAAGCGATAGCCAGAGCTCTCTTTGAGATGTTTAATGAGGCATTTGCAGGGTTAGACCAAAGTTCGGGTAGCCCCAATACCATACATGAGTTTTGGATGTATTTTATCCAGGGGATCAATAGCGCTTTCGGGTAGGTCAATAGCTCCATTAGTTCCGCTCTGTAGGCAAGAAGTTCATCGCTGCTCCACAGCCTTCGCCAGAAGGCTATGGGTCTCAAGCCTAGTTCGTCAGCTATGGGTCGCAGACCCAGATCTAGCCTCAAGGGGAGGAGCGGGGTGCTGGGCGGGAGTGCGACTATCTGTCTGATGAATTTATTCTCGGTCAAAGACAGACTGCGGCAGGATGTATGTCCCCACAATTCTGCCCCATACATAGTAGCACCCCTAGCCTGTGCCTTGTAGATCTGGATGAGCGGCCCCAGTGGTCGGTATGTGAAGCCATTCATCATCCGCGCAATACCCCCTGTATTTCACTTTGTTCGGAGACAGGTGACCTCCCGCGTCCCCCATTTCCTCGAAAACGTAAGCACAGGGAGACGACCCCCGTGATGAGACGGGAGGTTTGCAAATAAATGCGATGCGTGATGATCATTTACCTCTATTTTGTCCACGCTGCGGGCGCAGCCCACCACCTTCATGCCGTGCTGGACGAGGAGCCGGACGCCGCACAAACACGTCAATGGCGGACCAGATTCGGGGGCGTTCGAGGGCTTTTGGCTGACGTAGCGTGACGTCGCCAAAAGCCAAAAATTCTCGGGAACGCCCCCGAATCTGGTCCGAGATTGACGGACAGAGCCCTCTCCCAATGGCTAGCCTCCATTTATGGAGCTAGCCAATGGGAGGAGGGGGCGTAGACCCGACTCCACACACAGATCATAAGATTTTTCCTAGCGCATGCGTACTTCCTACGCATGCATTTGCTAGTCAAAACCTAAAAACGGCTTGAGAGACATTCAGATTGTTTTGCAGTCCAAGGAGGCCCAGGAGAGAAGACAGTTGTCCCAGTCCTCCATTCACAAGAGTATGTGAATTCCCCTTTGAGCTGTCAAAGGACAGAAGCAACCAGTGGACTATGGCCCCGACACACTGTTGACAAGAGGAAGGAGGAAGTTGTCACATACCCTGTTCCCACTTGCGGCAATTCATTTTAGGACCCCAAAGAAGAGGGGCACGTGACCGCTGCCTCAGAGCTTTCTACCACCAATTAAGTGCAGGGCACTGGGCCAGCAGGCAGCTGTGCAAGGCTTTGTTTTAGTTTGCCTTAGAACCAGGACTCCCTAAATAAATCATTGGAATCAGAGGACAACAACCGTTCGGGTGTTATCTGTCTTCCCTGCGTTTTTCAGACGGGAGGGACAAAATGTTTGGCAGAAATCGGCCAGAGTGTTACCTTTTGTGATAGTCAATGTTTGCTGTACGATGCAGTCCTCGAGATCAAAGACTGTGCTCTGTATTTACTGAAAATATGAAGAGTAGCCAACAGAGTTCTGGAACCATTTTAAACATGCCTGTAATGCCGGAAAGATCGTATCAAGCATTGGCAAAGCCAGTAGGTCTTGTCTTTACAATGTGAACGCCAAGCTGTTGGCTTTGGCAATGTTTGGCTGTAAAGTATAATGTAAAAAAAAGTAAAAAAACATTTTAAAATACTGAAGAAAATGCAAACATTCTAAAGTATCTCACAACTATGCATTGAATTCAAAGTCTTCAATTTAAATAGTATGGCTTATTTCTTAAATACTTTTCACTCAGTAAACTTTAAAAATGGGTCATGAGGTGTGGGTATTTCAAGAGATTAAGGAGCACATGAGGGAGAGAACTAGAAAACACATGCAATTTCATTTAATGCTGAAAAGAAAAACAGGTTCCTAAGTGTGAGCAGTAGATGGATACAAGGCAGCCAATAAAAAGGATTGCAAAGAGGCTGTGCTACCGGGAAGGGACAAATAAAAAAAAGAGAAATGCAGCCGATAAAGATGCAAGCAAAAGCGATTGACAATAAAGCCAACCAATGGTATGCAATGAGCAGGATGTAAGCCTATAAGTTCAATGATCGGTCTTTCAACCAGACAGATGGTGCTGCCTGGTAGACAAGATCGAAAAACTATGAAATCTGGACTAATGCATTGTCTGGCATTTTCACCCTCCACCCTGGAGTTAGCCAGTAGTTTTTCTGATTCTCACAGTTACCAGACGTGCTTAATCATCTGCCCTTATAAGTATCTAGAGTGAACTTGGTAAGAGCAAGTTCTAGCTCAGACAGTAACAATTTAAAGAGAAGGACCCAGTGCAGGTCAAAAATGCATCTTAGACAAGAGTCTGCATTCCACTATTCCAGTCGTCGAGAAGCTTAATTGGGGCAGTGCTTATGCATAAAAGTGAATGTGAAGTAAGAGCGAAATAGGCAGGTCGTTGTGTAAGTGTATCATCGCATTTTGCAGCCTGTGTCTATAGGATCAAGTTTTAGGGTTCAGCCAGGACTTTAATGCATTACACAATGTGGATGATTATTGATTATCCCAGTTTGTGCTGGAAGAGTGTTCCAGAGTTAAAATGTCTGTACAGAGAAATAACACTTTTCTGAAGATTTAAGATAAACGCAAACACCAAGGATCCTCCAGGCTAAACCCAGTTTAGGGCCTTTATGCATCTTTGGTTCATATGTGGGAAGCTTGAATACAAACACTCAAATCAGGCCTTTTTTATCTTCTAAAACCTAGAACATTGTGGACATATCCTGGGAAAAAGTATACGGGAAGATGAGAGCAAGAAAAAGGAGTTAATTGCCTTTGTTTTGGTCGGCAAACTTTCGAAGTTCCTCAAAAATCTCTTACTAGTGAAGCTGACAATAACATGAGGATACATAAGGATGTACTTATAAGCCTCCACTTGTATAACTGAAAAGGCTGTAATTTAACAGTACTTGCATTATGGTCTGGGACGGCTCCTCTATTGTAGTGGACGAGCGTCGCCACACTAAAATGCTCCAGAGACAAATATAAAATGGACATTAAGTTAATTCATCACCATTTTATTTTTTGTCAACCGGTCCCGAACAGTGTGTCAGGGCGGGGCAGGACTGCTGAGTGGCAGCAGAGGGGAGTGGTAGGCAGAGGGTTGCCTGTGCACATGTCCCTTAGGCCAGCGGTCTTCAAAACGGGCAGCCAGACGCGCGTACTTTCAACCTCTCAGCCCAGCAGGGTTGCGAGCAAGTTCAGTCCTCCAGTGCCCTCAGGAGTGCCGACAAAGGCAGCTTCGTTCAATCCTGGCGTTTCTCTCATGCTGGTGAGCAGCGTGAGAGAAGCACCAGGATTGGTTAAGGGAGGTGGCTGGGGCCCTGATGTCACAGAGAAGAAGAGGACCGGAGCGAGGATGATGGCTGTTGCACGATAAGTCAATAAATATATGTATATATTTAATGTAGTTTCCCTGCCCTCCACACTCGCAGTAGTTACCAGCCACCACTGATTATGATGGAAATGCAAAAAGTAGTTTTGTGGCTTACCTTGGTGCTCTTGTTGAATTGGGCTCCACTCTCCTCCTGGACAATGTTATAAGGAATGAAAACATCAAGGTGATAGAGATCAGGGCGTCCCCACAACACGATCCGGTCCTCACCCAGGTCCAAAACCAATGAACGGGCTGAAGGCTGGAATGATAAAGTTACATTTAGCACTGTACTGGAATGGTGTTAGCATTCTAAAACATTGCTCATACAGCTCAGACACAAGTTCAGAAAGCAGACCAAGTTTTCTTATTGAAGGACAAACTCAATATTTACAATGACGGTCTTTAAAAATGACAGCCTAGTGGTTAGGAGGAAGTTACAAAACCTACTTCAGGTCTTCATTTTCCTCACACACAAATGTAAATGCCACAAATAAAGACCTTTAAGGAGACTCCCAATTTGTGTTCATCCCCCTAAAATTAGAGATGGGACTGGAAACGAATTTGGTATTTGTTTTACCTACAGAGCTTTGAGTGCTGTAACCCATACACAAGGAAACGTCATACATAGCACTCTTAGTGCCTGCCTCGTTTTCCACTGTAGAAAAGACCTGTAACGCACTCTGTTTGAATCATCACCTCCATAGGTCTCAGCACTGTTAGAAGTCTTTCAACACAAAGAAGATTAAGTTTAGATATTTAAATGTTCTTCAGCTATTTTGCCCCAAACAGTTCCCCAGAAATATGCCTTGCCAGACGGAAAGGTTGTCCTACCATACGGATGGAAGTACAGACCCATTGTTCCAAGGTTGAAATCAACCAGAGATATACTACATTGAGCTCAACTGGTCTTCTTTTAGCTGATTCCAGGGATTATGGAGCACCATCGTAAGCATAATGTCTGGAGGTCCAAGAGATCTCTAGAACCAAATTGGTTGTCATAGTCTCTTTGGTCAAGAATTTACCCATTGAGTGGCTGATGACCATTACCCCTTTGAGGAGCAAGGCTTTTGTTTGGCTGGAGTTAAGAAACACCTATAAGAAATAAGTCCTTTCTGAGGAACCAAAGGGATTCGAGGAATGTTGCTTCTAAAGTGGAAAACCAAAGGGGATGATGGACGGAGTGTTGAACATTGCAAGCACTCACCCCCAGTCAACTGATCTGGGTTAAATCCATCCTCATTCTTTAGCTCATTCTGCCACCCCAGTTCAGAAATGGCCATATACAAATCAGTCTGACCCTGTGCCTCATGGGAACAGTCCAGCCCGAACTGCCAAGCCCTGTCTTCCCTGGACCGTAAACCAGCATCCTGGGACTGGTTTCGGGTTCATAACCCTCATCAGTCAGGCTATCGTGAATCCAGTGGCAAAGTGAGCAAGGGACCCACGTCTGGTCATACCCTGGCAACTTAGGGCGAACAAAGCAAAACCAAAGGGGCTGATGGACGGAGTGTTGAACATTGCAAGCACTCACCCCGAATCAACTGATCTGGGTTTAATCCATCATCATTCTTTAGCTCACTCCGCCACCCCAGTTCAGACATGGCCATAAGCAAAACTGGGGGTGAGTGCTTGCAATGTTCAACACTTGCCACTGGATTCAAGCTAGCCTGGCTGATGACGGCTGATTGGCCAGAAACCGGTCCCAGGATGCTTGGTTCCGGTCCAGGGAAGACATGGCTTGGCAGTTCGGGCTGGACTGTTCCCATGAGGCACAGGGTCAGACTGATTTGCATATGGCCATGTCTGAACTGGGGTGGCGGAGTGAGCTAAAGAATGATGATGGATTAAACCCAGATCAGTTGCTTGCAATGTTCAACACTCCGTCCTTCATCCCCTTTGGCTTTGTTTCTAAAGTGGACTCTGCACATTACTTTGACACTACTCAAGACGGTCCATGTAGAGGTAGCAATGCACTCTCTTCCGAGCTAAGAAACTTATCACTGGTATACTGGTAATGTTGGTTTCCAATGGTAGTCTGGATTATTACCATGTGTGGGAGATAAGAAGCAGCCCACGTGTGGGGCAAGTGTATTTCATTGCAACTTGGGGAATCAACAGGGGGTTTGAAAAGTAATCTGGGTGCTACCAACTAAACCACAGAATATAGCAGAGTTTGAAATCAGAACAGTGACTAATAACAAATGAGAAGAGATACAGAATTCCTCATCTTCGCAGAAAAGACATGACAAGGTTTTGTGGCCAACACCTGTTTGTTTAACATGCGGTATGGCCAATACAAAGGTGGATAGAAGAGGTTAGAGTCCTGGGAAAGTCATTGCAATGGCATCTGTGATGGAATCGGTACTGAAATACCTTAGGACACAAACAAACAAACACTCCTGAACACTATGCTTTTGAGATTGGTGCAGTGTTCTTGTGGTGATGCAAGCCCACAAAGTAAATTAGGAACAGGAAGTGGTAGGTGTTAGAAATTGAGTTACTTGTTGCCTGGGGTGTAAGCCCAGGTGAAGCAGCAACCACACTCCTACTCAGGGTAATGAACAAGCAAACTTAGTAGAAACAGAGATATTACATGCCAAAAAGCACAAAGCGCCAACTGTGGATGTCTGGTTACACTAGATGAGGATAAAGTCACAAGTTGAGGTCAACTGTGATGGAATGCTGGCTGGCTAGAGGGACCCAGTTAGGCCTGCTGAACAAAGAACATAAAATCCTAGTTGTGGAGCGTTGCATGGATCCACGTAGAAGAGGATCACGACAATGGGACTTGTGATGCGAAGTCCGGTGTCGGGGATGTGACAAGCAGCTGGCGATGGGTTGGTTCTGTGGAGATGCGAGGCTGTGATGCAGAGTCCGTCTTCTATTCTGTAGTCAGTGAGATATGCGAGGAACTGGGCTGTGGATGCGTCATGCCTGGGAGGCGAGGCGTCAGTTCCATGGACTGCGGGGGCGATGCAGGTCTTTGAGTTGGGTCTAAACCATGCAGCATCGGCGATGTGTCGGTTTTACTCGGATATGTACCGCTCAGTAGAGGAGATGCATCGGTTCCACAGGAAAGCCCCTTAGGCGCTCTTCCAAATGTCCAGGGCTGTGGTGGCACTACTTGGCAGGGTAGACTCACAGATGGCAGAGTCAAGATGCAAGTGCAAGGTTGTTGGAAGCCTGTTATGTCCCTGAGGCTTCAGGAGGCCAGACAACTAACCCTTGGAGTCACTCTGGATTTTAGGTTCAAGGGATGCAGGTCTAGTCCTTCTCACCCAGGCAAGAGGGAAGCAGGCAGCCAGGCAGCAGTTTCTTCAGAGCAGTAGACTAGCAGAATGGCAGTCCTTCAGCAGCACAGGAGTTCTTCTTCCTGGCACAGTATCCACAGGTCCAGAAATGTACTAAAGATTTAGTGTCTGAGGTACTTCTTTTATATATATTGTTGCCTTTAAAGTGGGAAGATGCTTCTAAAGGCATGCCTTTAAAGTGCTGAGCTGCCCTGCCTTCCGTGCACTGGATCCAGACTAACTATAAAGGGTATGTAGCCCTTTGTGTGGAGACAGGACACAGCCTATACATGTGTAACTGAGGATGGGCCAAGCTCCTCCCTCAAGTGATGGCCCACTCAGTCACACCTAAGCTCCCAATGTGTGTGGCTGTCTAGGAGGAATACATAAAGGCCAACTGCACCCAAGCTAAAACCTGAAAGAGGGTGCAGGCACAAACGGCTAAGGCAAGAAAATGCCAGCTTTCTGAAAGTGGCATTTTCAGAATTACAATTTAAAATCCGACCTCACCATGTTAAGATTTTAAATTGGGATTCCAGAGACACCAAACTTGAAGGGGGGTTATCTCTACCCCTTTGGATATTACAATTAAAATATATATTAAGGTAACTCCAATGTTATCCTATGGGAGAGATAGGCCTTGCAGCAGTTAAAAACAAATGTAGGAATCTTTCACTACTAGGACATGTGAACCTTAAAAGTACATTTCCTACTTTTTAAATACATTGCACCCTGCCCCCTGGGATGTCCAGTGCCTACCTTAGGGTTAGCTTATATGTATTAAAAAGGAAGGTTTGGGACTGGCAAAATATTTATCTTGCCAAGTCGAATTAGCAGGTTAAACTGCGCACACAGGCTCTAAGTGGAAGGCCTAAGACATGTTTAAAGGGCTACTTAAGTGGGTGACACAATCAGTGCTGAAGACCCATTGGTAGCACTTAAGTTACAGACCCTGGGCACATGTAGTGCACTTTACTAAGGACTTCTAAGTAAATTAAATATGTCAAGTGGGTGAGCCAATTCCACCATGTTTAGAGTAAATGTAAATGTAAATGTATAGGCATTTATATAGCGCACTACTTACCCGTAGGGTCCCAAGGCGCTTCGACCGCTGCGAAACCCTTCCTGGCTTCCCTGAGAGATGGTCCCTTAATGGGTATCTTCAGGGTGAGACCAGGCATCCCCGGCGGTCTGGTGGGGCCGTTAGTGAAGATGAGGCAAGCTAATGCCCAGAGTTGCCGAGTGTGATCGCTGATCAGAGTGGGCACCGAGGCGAGAGAATTATCGAGTCCGCTGACCCTGGTCCAGAAACCTGCCGCGCCGGGAATCGAACCCTGGTCCCGGGCCGTCCTCTGCTCTCGGGTCTGCCGCCTCTAACCAGTGAGCCACACTACTTCACACAAGCACAAGCACAAGCACTTTAGCACTGGTTAGCAGTGGTAAAGTGCACAGTCCTAAAGCAAACAAAAACTAATCCAACCAAAAAGGGGAGGAGGAAGGCAAAAGGTTTGGGGATGACTTTGCAGAAAGGGCCATTTCCAACAGTATGTAGTTGAATTTACAAATGCATTATATTCCAGAAGTAGCAACCTAGATACTGCTCCTGTCCGCAGAAAAGGTAGGGCTCCAACCAATGTACCCCCTTACAATAAAACAACGAAATATACCCAACAATAATTGAACATCTTTTAAACTATCCAACAGTAAGTATACCTAGTTTACTATACATAGGTACAAACTTGTGTCTGTCTGAAAAAAAGTCAGTAACAAAATCCTGAAATCTACTTGGAGAACTAAATGACGAAACAAATACGTTTTAGAGAAAGGTCATGAAGACTAAATACCATTTACATGAAAATATAATATTTTTGAGGAACAGATGAATGTATCTTTAAAAAAAAGAAAAACAGAAAGAGGAAAGAGGTTTACGTGCCAATATCGATTTTGGAGGGAAATAATTCTGACTAATTGCAGTTAAACACATTCCTGCAAGTCCTCAGTATGACTTCATTTCAACAAACAAAACTTGCAGAGTGATGAGTAAGCACAAAGAAAAGACCGACGGATGAAGAGTAGGCGAATGGTGGAGAAAAGATTCTGCTGGCAATGAAAAGACTAAGGCAAAGAGACGAGGATAAATGGTTTGGGGGTAGTAAAAGGGGAGCCCCCATAAAAAAAGAATAAAAAAACAGGGTGTTAAAGGTGGTGGGCTCAAACAAGGGTAGAAATCAGGGTGAAGAAAGGGATTTTTTTCTTTAAGGTTGGTTTCGTCAACCTGGTGAGATCAATTCTAGATATAAAAAATGTGTCAACGTTGGCTCAACAACTTTTTCATCAGAACAAATTTCTTCTGGTTGGATTTTCATAACAAAACCCATTCAACCTGTAACGCTATCTACTTCGCTGGGCACTTCCTTAGAGTACATTGTCCAGCAGCGGACCCTGGAGGGAGTGCTGCGGGGCGGGGTGGGGGAGGGGCAGGTTGGGGGTAGTAAATGAATATGCTACTTACCAGTATGCATCTGTTCTTGGCATGTAGGGCTGCTAACATTCATATCTTTGCATTAGATCGCCACCTAGTGTTGGGTCCGGATGATCGCACATTGTTGTCCTGGAAGAGTCTTCGAAGTATCCTGAGATGGGTGGCTCCTCCCCTGGACTACAGTGCGCATGGGCATCGGCTCCATCCCCAGATTGTTTTTCGCCATTGTGGCAGAGGATGGAGTGGCAAGTATAAGGGATGTCCATGCTAATGATTGAATACAATAGTATATCTGCAGCTGCGACAGGCACCGGGGAGGAGGGCGGGCGATATGAATGTTAGCAGCCCTACATGCCAAGAACAGATGCATACTGGTAAGTAGCATATTCAGTTCGAGGCATGTGGGCTGCTAAATTCATATCTTTGCATAGAATACATAGCAGTCCCTCCATCAGCGGCGGTTGCCCGTGCCAGCTGCAGAAACCTGAAAAAGTGTCTTGAGAACAGCCTGCCCTACAGCCGCTTGCTGTTTGGAATGTACATCAACACAGTAGTGTTTTGTAAAGGTATGTGGTGTAACCCACGTGGCTGCTCTGCAAATATCCTCTAGAGGAATGTTACCAAGGAAAGCCATGGATGCCCCCAACTTGCGTGTGGAGTGTGCCTTTGGGGGTATTGTTAAAGTGCGCTTGGCTTTATGATAACAGATTTGGATGCACTTAACAATCCATCTGGCTATTCCTGCTTTGGAAATTGGGTTGCCTTTGTGTTGTGGTGAGAAGGCAACAAAGAGTTGTTTCGTCTTCCTAAAGTGTTGTGTCCTGTCTATGTAGTACATCAATGCCCTCCGTACGTCCAAGGTATGGAGCATCCTTTCCGCCACTGTTTGTGGGTTCTGGAAGAATGCAGGCAAATCGATAGTTTGGTTGAGATGAAAATGTGACACCACCTTTGGAAGGAATTTGGGGTTAGTACGTAGTACCACCCTATTTGGATGAATTTGGATGAAAGGCTCTTGTATCGTGAGTGCTTGCAACTCACTTACGCGTCTTAGTGACGTAATGGCAATTAGGAAAGCAACTTTCCACGTTAGGAATTGCAGTTCGCACGAGTGCATTGGCTCAAACGGTGGTCCCATCAGCCTGGTGAGGACCACATTGAGGTTCCACACGGGAGCTGGCGGTGTTCTTGGTGGAATGACTCGTTTCAGTCCTTCAAGAAACGCTTTAATGGCAGGCACCCTGAAGACTGAGAGATGCTGCCTATTTTGAAGGTAAGCTGCGATGGCGGATAGATGTATCCGAATAGAAGTGTACGCTAGTTTGCACTTGTAAAGGTGTAACAGATAGCAAATGATGTTAGGGATAGATGCATCTAGCGGGTTTATGTCATTGTTTGCACAGTAAATGACAAAACGCTTCCATTTTGCGGCATAGCATGCTCTGGTTGACGGCTTCCTCGCCTCCTTGATGATGTTCATGCATTCAGGAGGGAGGTTCAGGTATCCAAACTCTAAGACTTCAGGAGCCAGATCGCTAGGTTGAGCTGTTGCGGATCTGGATGCTGAATTTCTCCATGGTTCTGCGTCAGAAGTCTGGGCGTGAGGCGCAGTCTTTGATGCGGGACCACTGAGAGCTCGAGGAACGTGGTGTACCATGCTTGGCGCGCCCACGTTGGAGCAACTAGGATGAGTGTCATGGAGTGTTGCCGTAGTTTCCTCGCCACCAGTGGTATCAGGGGTGTCGGGGGAAAAGCGTAAGCAAATTTGCCTGACCAGTTCATCCATATCGCATTGCCCTGCGATTGGGGGTGTGGGAACCTGGCGGCGAAGCTTTGGCATTTTGCGTTTTCCCTTGTGGCGAACAGGTCTATGTCTGGACGCCCCCACCTTTGGAAGTACGGCTGGAGTACCGATGGATGTATCTCCCACTCGTGCATTTGATGACTGTATCTGCTGAGCAGATCCGCCATCTGATTGTCCTTCCCCGGGAGGTGTTCTGCCATGAGGAAGATGTTCCTCTGAATGGCCCACTTCCACATGCTCTGAGCCAGGTGAGACAGCTGTGGTGAGTGGGTGCCCCCCTGCTTTTGGATGTAGTACATCGCGGTCATGTTGTCCGTCCGGACTAACACCACTTTGTTGCACAGATGTACAATGAAGGACTTGAGCGCCATGAAGATCGCCATCAGTTCCAGATAGTTGATGTGCATCTTCTGTTGCTGCGTCGTCCATAGTCCCTGCACTGTGTAAGTGAGCAGGTGTGCTCCCCATCCCTGGAGAGATGCGTCCGTTGTCAGGATAACCTGTGGCACTGGCTCCTGGAACAGTCGGCCCTTGCAAAGGTTGTGTGGAGTCCACCAATGCAGAGAGTTGTATGCCCGACTGGTAACCAACACTAGGTCTGTTAATTGCCCCTGAGCCTGTGTCCACTGATTTGCTAAGCACTCCTGGAGCGGGCGCATATGCAACCGTGCGTGAGGGACTATGAAGATGCAGGAGGCCATCATGCCTATCAACTGCATGAACACTCTTGCTGGAAGCGAGTGTCCCGGTCTGAACTTCTGGATTAAGGACTGCATGCCGTCTATCCTGACCTGGTTTGGTCGTGCCGAGGCCGTCAGGGTATTGATCGTCGCACCCAGAAACTGCCGGACGTGTGCCGGCTGAAGGTGTGACTTCGGGTAATTCAACGAGAAACCCAGGTCGTGAAGGAGGTGAATGGTAGTCGACATGTCCGCGGCGCACTGCTGTTCCGATCTGGCTTGAACGAGCCAGTCGTCGAGGTAGGGGTAGACATGGATGTTCTGCCTCCTGAGGTGCGCTGCTACAGTCGCCAGACACTTGGTAAAGACCCTTGGGGCAGTCGTGACTCCGAAGGGTAGGACTTTGAACTGATAATGCGCGCCCTGGATAGTGAACCTGAGGTACTTTCTGTGGGACGGATGTAATGGAATGTGGAAATAAGCATCCTTGAGATCTAAGGTTGCTAAGAAGTCTCCTTTGTTTAACATAGGAAGAATCTGCTGCAGTGTAAGCATGTGGAAATGCTCTGACAGTATGTACAGATTGAGGGGACGGAGATCCAGAATTGGTCTGAGAGATCCGTCCTTCTTTGGAATGAGGAAGTACAGAGAATAAACCCCTGTGCCTTCCTCCCCCACTGGCACGAGCTCGATTGCCCCTTTTTGCAGCATCACCAACACTTCCTGCTGCAATAAGTGCAAGTGCTCTGCGGACATAGGTCTTTGCCTTGGCGGAATGTTGGGTGGAGTGGACTGTAACTCTAGACAATAACCGTACTGTATAAGTTGTCGCACCCACCTGTCTGTGGTGATGTTGGTCCAGACGGGCAGGAACTGCTGTATTCTCCCCCCGACAGGTGTTAAATGGTCGGGGGGCAGTGACAGAGAGTCACTGGTTGCTTGGGGCAGAGGAGCGTGAATTGTTGCCTCCTTTGCCACGTCCTTTGTTGCTGTTTCCCCTGTAGCCCCTCTTGTTTTGTTTGGGGTACGAGGACTGTGCTCCACCTCTAGGGAACTGTGACTGTTGACCCATCTGTCCTCTGGTGACTCCACGGGCACCTGAGCGACGAAAATTATTGCCCCGAAACTGCTGAGATTGTAGGGCCCCCATCGATTTAGCAGTTTCGGTGTCCTTTTTAATCTTTTCCAGGGTGGTGTCAACATCTGGACCAAACAGTCTATCTGGATTGACTGGTTGATTAAGTATGGTTGTTTGAATGTCAGGTTTGAACCCCGATATGCGGAGCCAAGCCTGTCTTCTGAGCATGACACTGGTGTTAACGGCCCTAGCGGCCGTGTCTGCGACATCAAGTGCGCACTTTATGGCCGCGTTGGAGATCAGTTGTCCCTCCTGTATAAGCATTTTGGTGCCCTCTTGAAACTGCGGAGGCAGGTGTTCTACAATTTGCTCTAGTGTGTCGTAATGTGATCGATCATAACGTGCCAGTAGTGCCTGTGTATTTGCAATACGCCAGAAATTGGCAGCCTGTGCAGCCACTCTTTTGCCTCCTGCCTCTAGCACTTTGGACTCCTTATCCGGGGGAGGAGCTTCACCCGTTGTTTGGGAGTTGGCCCTCTTGCGTGCGTTTGCTACCACCAAGGAGTCAAGCGGCAACTGTCCTCGAATGTATGCAGGGTCTGCAGGCGCTGGTCTGTACTTTTTTTCAATACGTGGGTTGACCACCCTTGCCCTGGTAGGCTCTTTAAAGATGTCCGCAGCGTGCTTGAGGACCCCTTTGAGCATAGGCAGTGTCTTTACATTTCTTTCTGAAACTGAAAAAGTGTCGAATAGAAAGTCTTCCTCAACTGGGTCAGCATGCATGTCCACGTCGTGATTAGCAGCTGCCCTCTCAATCAGTGCATGAAAACCTGCTGAATCCTCCGTAGGGGATGCACGTGTACTGAAGGACTGTGGGTCTTGCCCCACATCTTGGTTGCCTTGGTCCCCAATGCCATAATAAGAATCTGGCTGTGCATCAGGTTCATTTACTGGGAACGTGTATTGTTCATCTTCACCATAGTCCCCACTGTCAGAGTGGTCTGGAGACGGTGTTGGGCTCCTTCCCACAGGAGGTAGAATAGGTTCCATGAGGCCTGATGCGTCCTGTGGAACCTTCTTCTTCTTTAGGGGAATGATGTATGATTCCACCGGCTGCGAAGTGATCTTCCTCTTATAAAGAGTTAACTTCCCCGTGTCCGCGTCTATAAAACACTCCGAATCCTCTTCAGGGTCGAGCACTTGACCCGAAGATGTCCCCGCCGTAGAGGAATCCGACTTCTTTGGCGTCGATTTCGAGGAAAAGGCCTTTGGCACCACTTTTGGCGGTAGAAGGAAAAGGAGCTTACTTGCCGGCTTGACCGGGACGTCTGCCGCCTTCTGCGTCGACGGCGTTGGCGTCGACGAGGAAAGAACCTTGTCCTTAATTCTTTGTAGTGAAGCAGCCACGAGAGATGCGTCGGTGACCGATGTCTTCGGCACCGATGAGGTGGCCTTGCCTTCGGATGCGACGTTCCGTTGGTCCTTTGGAGGGATGGACGGCGCCGACCCCGAGTCCCTGGATCGATGCGCAGATGTCCCCGATGGAGCCGGGGCAGTGTCGGTCGCCTTAGCTGGCTTCGCCGGCGCCGGCGCGCTTGTCTTGTGCGTGCCCCCCTTTTTAGAGGATCTCTCCTCCGGCGCCGATTTCGACCCCGTGGAATCGCCGTGCTTCTTCGACTTCTGCGGACCGGAGGTCGACGGAGTCGATAAGGCCGCCGGTTTATTTGTTTTCGCCGTTACGACCGCCATCTTAGGGACGTTCGAGTCCTTAACTTTCGGTTTCGGTTTCGGGTCGGCCATCTTAGGTGTAGTCGAGACCGTTGCTTTCAGTTTCGGTTTCGAAACCCTAGGCGCAGCAAGTATGTCCGTGGCCGGGCCGACAGGCGGGGCCGTGGCTTGCGCTACAGGGTCTTGGGTAAGGCCGACAGGCGATCCCGCGACCCCCTCCTGATGTTCTTCAACTTCGGGGCATAGCTCGTCCCCTGAGCTATCTTCCTCGGCCCCATAAACCATCACGTCGTCCCCTACCTCGTCGACGTATTCAAGGCCCTGACCCACGACTCCGTGGTCGTCATATTCCGGATCGGCCTCGACCTCCGTCTCAGGCGGGGAGATTTGAAGATGATGGCTCTGGTCTTCTTCTTCTTGGTCGCCGAAGATGTTATCCGGATCCGGGGCCGTCTGTTTGGCCACAAGGCGCACCGCGCGCCGAATCGTTAGAGTTTTCTTCGACCTGAACTTCGCACAGGCCCGGCAACTTCCTTCATCATGGTCTGGAGAAAGGCACTTATTACAGACCGGGTGTACATCTACATGTGGGTATTTGGACCCACAGAGCGGACAGAGTTTAAACGGACTCCGCTCCATGTTGGGAACTTAGTGTCGAGTCGCGATGAGAAGGCCTCGATGTCCGAAGAGTAGGTAGAAACTCCGGTGATTCCGGCTCCGAGAGACGGAAGAAACTCGAGACCGAACGCAAACAATACCGACGTAAAGAAACCCAAAGCCTTTTGGCCGTAAAAAATGATGTTTATTCGGTTCCGACGGAGAGACGTCGAGACCGCATCCGAACCCAATGGCGGAAAAAAACAATCTGGGGATGGAGCCGATGCCCATGCGCACTGTAGTCCAGGGGAGGAGCCACCCATCTCAGGATACTTCGAAGACTCTTCCAGGACAACAATGTGCGATCATCCGGACCCAACACTAGGTGGCGATCTAATGCAAAGATATGAATTTAGCAGCCCACATGCCTCGAACCTTCAGATCATGGCCGAGTAATGCAAATAAATAAATAAAACAAATGTAGGAATCTTTCACTACTAGGACATGTGAACCTTAAAAGTACATTTCCTACTTTTTAAATACATTGCACCCTGCCCCCTGGGATGTCCAGTGCCTACCTTAGGGTTAGCTTATATGTATTAAAAAGGAAGGTTTGGGACTGGCAAAATATTTATCTTGCCAAGTCGAATTAGCAGGTTAAACTGCGCACACAGGCTCTAAGTGGAAGGCCTAAGACATGTTTAAAGGGCTACTTAAGTGGGTGACACAATCAGTGCTGAAGACCCATTGGTAGCACTTAAGTTACAGACCCTGGGCACATGTAGTGCACTTTACTAAGGACTTCTAAGTAAATTAAATATGTCAAGTGGGTGAGCCAATTCCACCATGTTTAGAGTAAATGTAAATGTAAATGTAAATGTAAATGTATAGGCATTTATATAGCGCACTACTTACCCGTAGGGTCCCAAGGCGCTTCGACCGCTGCGAAACCCTTCCTGGCTTCCCTGAGAGATGGTCCCTTAATGGGTATCTTCAGGGTGAGACCAGGCATCCCCGGCGGTCTGGTGGGGCCGTTAGTGAAGATGAGGCAAGCTAATGCCCAGAGTTGCCGAGTGTGATCGCTGATCAGAGTGGGCACCGAGGCGAGAGAATTATCGAGTCCGCTGACCCTGGTCCAGAAACCTGCCGCGCCGGGAATCGAACCCTGGTCCCGGGCCATCCTCTGCTCTCGGGTCTGCCGCCTCTAACCAGTGAGCCACACTACTTCACACAAGCACAAGCACAAGCACTTTAGCACTGGTTAGCAGTGGTAAAGTGCACAGTCCTAAAGCAAACAAAAACTAATCCAACCAAAAAGGGGAGGAGGAAGGCAAAAGGTTTGGGGATGACTTTGCAGAAAGGGCCATTTCCAACAGTATGTAGTTGAATTTACAAATGCATTATATTCCAGAAGTAGCAACCTAGATACTGCTCCTGTCCGCAGAAAAGGTAGGGCTCCAACCAATGTACCCCCTTACAATAAAACAACGAAATATACCCAACAATAATTGAACATCTTTTAAACTATCCAACAGTAAGTATACCTAGTTTACTATACATAGGTACAAACTTGTGTCTGTCTGAAAAAAAGTCAGTAACAAAATCCTGAAATCTACTTGGAGAACTAAATGACGAAACAAATACGTTTTAGAGAAAGGTCATGAAGACTAAATACCATTTACATGAAAATATAATATTTTTGAGGAACAGATGAATGTATCTTTAAAAAAAAGAAAAACAGAAAGAGGAAAGAGGTTTACGTGCCAATATCGATTTTGGAGGGAAATAATTCTGACTAATTGCAGTTAAACACATTCCTGCAAGTCCTCAGTATGACTTCATTTCAACAAACAAAACTTGCAGAGTGATGAGTAAGCACAAAGAAAAGACCGACGGATGAAGAGTAGGCGAATGGTGGAGAAAAGATTCTGCTGGCAATGAAAAGACTAAGGCAAAGAGACGAGGATAAATGGTTTGGGGGTAGTAAAAGGGGAGCCCCCATAAAAAAAGAATAAAAAAACAGGGTGTTAAAGGTGGTGGGCTCAAACAAGGGTAGAAATCAGGGTGAAGAAAGAGATTTTTTTCTTTAAGGTTGGTTTCGTCAACCTGGTGAGATCAATTCTAGATATAAAAAATGTGTCAACGTTGGCTCAACAACTTTTTCATCAGAACAAATTTCTTCTGGTTGGATTTTCATAACAAAACCCATTCAACCTGTAACGCTATCTACTTCGCTGGCCACTTCCTTAGAGTACATTGTCCAGCAGCGGACCCTGGAGGGAGTGCTGCGGGGCGGGGTGGGGGAGGGGCAGGTTGGGGGTAGTAAACTTCAGATCATGGCCGAGTAATGCAAATAAATAAATAAAACGAATTTCATTGCGCAAGCTAAAACCCCAAATGGCTGTTTTGTCCTATTATCAGGCGTCTCACCTGTTGATATTGAACGAATGGTGGTATGGGGACCGGGGAGACCCAGCGTACGCCCTCGAGAGGTATCTAATGGAACCGGACACCCTACACACTATATTGTATTCGGCTGGGAAGAGGAAGAGGCTCCCAGTCGTTACTCATGTGGTTTCCGGATCTGGCAACAGGCGCTGCGCCGCATGGGATGGTGGAACAGACTGACGGAGGAAACCCCATTGTGGCAGAATGGTAGGTTGCCGGCTCTGGCGTCCCTACAGGGGTTCCGTGATAGGTATATCGGCGTTGGGCCATGTTATGAAAGGCACGACCCTTACATCGTTCCAAGAGCTGAGGGAAGACTATGACATGCCCCGAACCCAGTTCTTTAAATATTTACAGTTCCGTCATGCCATCTCACCCGCCTTGGAAGGCCTGGACTCTTTGCCCGAATTCAGCCCCCTGGAGGCTAAGATATTCATGGGAGAATTGGAAGATAAAAAGATATCCCGCATCTACCAGACAGTTACACATTGCTCCCCTTCGCTAGATAAACTGCGGACCTCATGGGAGGGGGGCGTGGGTGAACTGGAAGAGGAAGATTGGAGAGAAGCCCTTTTAGCCCCAAGAGGAGCTGCCATTGCCGTACGCCTACGTTTTATTCAATTCAAATATTTACATAGGGCTTACTATACTAGGGAGAGGCTGTGGTGGGCTGGCCTGATTGCGTCCCCTGAATGCTTGAGGTGTGGTCGGGAAGTGGCCAGACTGACTATTTTGCCCAAGGAGAGGTCTCCCTAGAACCGGTGGAGGCCAGCAGCAGAGAGGCGGCTGGTGAGTGCCACCCTTGTGGAGTGGGGACTTACTGTCGGGAGGCGCAGAGAGGGACAGAGCCGCCACGCACGGGCTGCCATTTTCCGATGCCTGGGCCGGAGAACCCCTGGTGTGCGACTGGGACAGCATCTAGGTACTCCGGGACCCCAGACACACCACCGCATTGTGCCTGGGCCTCCCGCAGCATCAGCACGGACGGCGGAGCAGTGGGAGCATCGGCTGGCGACTATCCTAGGGAAGATGCCAAGCCTGGGCGCTGCATTCACAGCACCATTTCCTGATTAGCGCGCTGGGGGCGGCAGCACGTGCAAGGTAACACGGCCTGTCCCTGGGGCACCCCTTTGTTCTGTTCACATCTGGTGGCACAAGAGCAGCTGAAGGCGGGAAAGCCCCCGTCAGTGAATGCAGGACATTTCCTGGGAGCTCGACGCAGAGGTAGCCGCCATTTTCCTCTGAGCAGAAGAGTGAGTAACCAACGAGGGGGGAAGCGCGCTGCCTTGGAGGGACACTGTGAACTTTGTTGTGCAAGACGTGGGGTGAGGCGAGTGGCACCTGAGAGACACTGGGGGCCTGGTGGGATTTTTGGGGAGCAGACACCCACACTGCCTTGAACAGCGCCGCACCCCCCTGTGACTGACACCGTTGGCTTGGGATCTGAGGGGGGCATGTGGAACCGCTCGCTGTGGGACGATTGTGTGGGGGTACTCGTCCCCCTGATCTGTAGTGGTGAGCCCGGGTGCTATAGAGAGGGAGACATCTGAAGGAAGGATCCCCTGGCTGCTGTTCTGCTCATCTGTGCTCCCATCTTTGGACTCTGATCTTTGTCACGCTCTAGGGTCTATAGACTTTGCCCCTGCTGCAGCCCTGGGCTAATGTGTTAGAGAAGCAGGTGTTGGGACATTGAGGGGCTCCTGACGATGGACGGATCAGCTGCTGGTGTTTCTCTTGGGGGGCCCTGTTGGGACTGCTACCTGGTGATCTTTGTGTCATTATCTGTCCGTGGACAGCGGGGAGGGGGGCAACTGCACTGCACTGCACGCGCCGCCTAGCCCTGGAGTGGGGCCACGGGCTGCAGGCACCTTTGGAACCAGGGTGGGGAATTCTTTGTGGCGACACGCCTTTTACTTGGTCTCGGGGCGCCCAAATCAGCCTTCGCCGACACAGCACACCGAACACAGTACGGGGACGTGCAGCGAGTTAGGAGTGGCATCCTAGGAAGCTGATTTTTTACCACAGGACCGGCCCTGCTGCATGGTCGCCTACAAGGGACAGCTTGATTAGATTCTTGTCGGATGACCTCATACGGCTCTCCCACCAGGGGCTAACCGCGAAGCTCCGGGAAGTTGGCGACACTCACACTGAGGGTGGACTGCACAAGTTACTACAGGAGGCTGGGCTTCCGTTGCTCCAAGGGCTGCTTCTTCTCCCAGGGAGGTACACGAAGGAAGTGAAGGGAGGCGGTTTGGAGGTTGGACGGACTCACAGGCTATTGCACAGATCTTAACTGTCCGTTGACGGTGGCGTTTTGGAGGCTGCATACCTCGCAACAATGACGCTCACTAAAGAGGTAAGGATGCCCCGGTACCGGCTTCCAAGGATACCATGGTGACGGAGCTGTGGGGCAAGACGGGGTCTTCTACCTCCGCGGGGGTGACCCCGCTGGCTGGGGGAGACTTGTCCCCGGTGACACAGGCATTCATGGCATCCTCACCGAAATTGTTTCTTTGCGCACTGAAGTACACTTGTGCGTTCGAGAACTTCGGAAAGAGGTCACGGACCTGGGCGAGAGAGTGGATGGCATGGAAAAGACAGTGGATGCCCGCACTGAAGATCAAGAGCAACTGTTTAAGCGTCTGCCACCCTGGAAGATCAACACTTCGAGTTGCAGATCAAGCAAGAAGATTTGGAAAACTGCAGCCGCCGGAACAACCTCCGCATCCGGGGGGTTCCTCTTGGGGCTGAAGGGAAAGACATCATGACGTATGTGACACAGTTGCCTCACGAGGTCTGGGGGATGACGATGCCTCCCCGCCAGCTTTGGACCGAGCTCACCGTGTCTCCGGTCCCGCGGGTCGGCCGGGTCGCCAACCAGAAAAGGAAGCTAGTCTCTGGGTGGCGAGAGCCAAACAGGATCTTATCTACGATGGGCATAAGATACAGATCTTCCAAGACCTCGTGCCTAACCCCTTACGGCGACGTCGAGCCTTCAAGCCGGTGACAGACAAGTTACGGAGCCTGGACATCTCCTATCAATGGGGCCATCCCTTCGCCTGGGAGTCAAAACAAAGAGTCGTAAGATCCTACCACGAAGCAGCTCAACTACTTCGACTTCCAACATCACGCTCTGCCAGCCCCACCCATCCCCCCACCTCCCGCAAGAATACCTGCCAAGCCGTCCTGGTCTCCTGTGCGTAGACACAGACGCTCGCCGCCCCTGGATGCCCAAACAGCTACACAGGCTAAGCAAGACATATCAAATCCTTGGAAGGGGATCAATTAGAAGTGCGCTCGGATCCTCCTACCCCTTGATAGGCAGCTTCAGGGCCTGTACCGTAATCTAAGGGGGACCGTGTGAGATATGGCCCCCACTTGGGAGATCTTACTGTTCATTGCTGCGTTCTGGGTGCCACATCAGCTCCTGCACTGCTATGTAGCGGGGGCCGAAGCTCCCCACTGGACTGAACTTGAGAGCAGCGAAAGACCTGCCTCCTCCTGTTCTTAAGAGAGTGACGTCGTGGGCTCCCCAATCCAGTGGGTGTAGGCTGGCCCACGACAGGAACAGGACATTGTGGTCCGGTTGGCCAATGTTGGTTGTTCACTTCCACCTCTGCTTCTTTTTCTTCTTTCCTACTTGGATTGTTTACCTTTCTCTTTTCTCTTTTCTTGCTTCCCTGTCTTTTTCTCTTTTCTCCTCTCTGTCCACTGGCTATGGTGGGCGGGAGACTGCAAGACCAAGGTGGGTTCCTGTTCCTAGGGAGGATACACCTATGGGCCTTCCCCCTACTCTTCTGAGGAGTCATTTATAGTGGCATACTGGCGTAACCTGTGATCAGATACACATATGGCTCCTCCTGATCCTTTGAAGGTCCTATCCCTTAATGTAAAGGGGCTTAACTCCGCCAACAAGAGGCAACAACTATTGCGCTACATTCTACAACATGCCCCTGACATCATCTATCTCCAAGAAACCCACCTGCTGAAAGTAGATAACCCCTGAATAGTGCACCCCAAATACCCCCACCAATTCTGGGCCGCAGCTAGCACCAAAACCACCGGAGTAGCTATTCTCTGCAGAAATGGTATCAGGCAGGGGGAACAGAAGGTCCTTCAGAGTCTGGAGGGGCGTTTCATCAGAGCGGGGGTGGAGGTTAGGAGACGCTACTTCACACTGTGCAATGTGTACGCGCCAAACCAGCTGCAGGATCGTTACCTCCAAACGCTACTACGGGAACAAGTGCCACAGGGCGACCCCTCTTTGATACTAGGGGGTGATTATAACCTGGTGAGGGATCCTGTGCTGGACCGTAGTGAAGCCTCCTCAAACCGATCAGGGGTCATGTCCGCCACCCTCCGGAAACAAATATCAGACTTAGGCTTGATAGATTCCTGGCGCTACCACTCCCCTGACGTGCGGGATTACTCATACTATTCCCATGTGCATCGCTCGTATCTTCGCATATCGATTATTGATTTGTATCGCATGCCCTCATAGGAGGCATCTATGTCCGATATTTCGCTATCTGATCATGCCCTTGTGGCGCTATTCCTACAGGATCCGGCTGCATGACCCCCCCCCCCCGTTTGCCGCGATGGCGCCTGCCGCCACATATTCTGCGAGATCCGGCCAGCGTGGAGGCGTTAAGAGCTGCCATTGACTCTTATTTTACGGGTAATGATCTACCCGAGACGCCCTTCCCTGTGGTGTGGGATGCCTTTCAGGCTACGAATCGCGGCCACATCACGTTGTTGGCGATTGCGAGGGCACGAGAGGTCCGTCGCCTAGAGGACGGCCTCTCCAAGGACATTAAGAAATTTGAAAGGCAGGAGCGTCCATCACAGGCCTGTCGGCGGAGGCTTTCTAATTTCCGCGGTCAGCTCCGATCTTTGCGCACTAATAAAGCGGAGCGATCCTTGTTAGCACGAAAACAGCGATATTTTCAAGGGGGGGACAAAGTGGGTAGACTGTTGGCAAAGCGGCTGCAGGCGCGAGCAGCGAAAGCCCACATAGCGAACATACAGCTACCGGATGGAGGAAGGGCCACTATGGAGCAAGCTACATGCGAGGCCTTTAGGGACTATTATACTGCCCTCTATGCGGCGGACGCACCCTCCCAAAACCATATTGACGAGATTTTGAACCAGTATCCCTGGACCCCGGTGCACCCACATCACGCCAAGCAATTGGACGGTCCCCTGCTGTCAGAGGAACTGACGGCAGCATTGAAAGACCTTCCCCTTGGGAAGACGCCAGGACCTGATGGCTTGCCGTTGGTCTTCTACCGCATGTTCATTACGCAACTTCAGCCGTACCTGCAGCGATTATATATTTCCTTCTCGAACACGGAGGGGCCGACGTCCTCCATCGGTATGGCGGAAATAGCCCTTATCCCCAAACCAGGGAAAGATCCCATGTTGTGTGCTTCCTATCGCCCCATAGCACTCCTCAACACTGACCTCAAAATGTATACCAAAATGTTAGCCAAGCGCCTGGATCCTCTCATGCCTGGCCTAGTGGAGCCGGATGAAGTTCGTTTAATTCGCAATAGACAGGGGGCGGACAATGTGCGTCGGATTGCACACTTGGTGGGGAAAGCACACCATTGGAATATACCAACTTGCCTTCTCTCGCTTGACGCGGAGAAGGCATTCGACCGGGTGGATTGGGGCTTCCTACGCACGGTCCTGGGCAGGATCGGACTGGGACGGAACAGGATTGCTATGATCATGGCCCCCCTATATCTCCCCACAGGCGCGGGTCTGGGTCAACGGGCAGCTCACAGAACCCTTTCCTATCCATAGGGGTACGAGGCAGGGTTACTCCCTGTCTCCTTTGTTATTTGCCCTGGCAATAGAGCCTTTAGCTGGACTTATCAGGCAGAATGCAGACATACACGGCCTCACTTTGGGGGGGACGACAAAACAAGGTAGCGCTTTTTGCCGATGACCTCATCCTTACGCTATCGCGTCCACACACGTCACTCACGGCACTCCACACTCTACTACAGTCCTTCGAGAAGGCTTCAGGGCTTAAAATTAATCATGACAAGTCTTGGGCCTTAAACCTTACAATCCCGAACGAAGAAATGTCCGCCCTGAAGACGACTGCTCCTTATCAATGGGCCACAGAACATATCCGGTACTTAGGGCTTTTGCTGACCCCCTCTTTGGACACGTGGACTCAGGTAAACTGGCGGGAATGTAAGAACGCGGTTTTGGAAGACCTGAGAAGATGGAGGTCCCTAACAGTCTCCTGGCTAGGTAGGCTTAATGCTGTCAAAATGTCCATCCTCCCTAAAATCTTGTATTTGTTTCAGTTTCTCACTACTCCTATTCCACAACACCAGATAGAGGGCCTCCAGAAAGAGATTGTTAACTTTATAGGGGGTGGACGCCGACTGCGATTCTCTCATAAAATTCTCATGTTACCGCGAGACAGAGGGGGACTAGAATGCCCTATCCTCCTGGAGTACTACTGGGCCTCGCACCTCCGCATCGTCTCGGAATGGACGACCACTGAAAGCGAAAAAGTGTAGTTCCATATGGATAGGTCGTCAACGGGGCGTACCATCTAGGACCTCGCATGGCTCAACAGAGTGGCACGATCCCGTAGTGCATACATGGCAGTGCCAACTAAAACGGTCTTAGATATATGGGACACAATAGCCGTACGTAAGGGACTGACTACTTTCCCCTCCCCTCACACTCCCATAGCAGGCAACCCGCTATTCCCCCCGGCCCTTCATTCACAAACATTCGCCAAGTGGCTGCAAGGGGGTTGCAGAGTGATCGGAGATCTCTACGAAGGAGGCATCCTTAAGCCATTTGCCCAATGCAGGGAGGAATTTAGTCTCCCACTGGAAGCGAGGCTACAATACGAGCAACTGCGGCACTGGGTAACTACACCAGAAATGCAGCAGGCTGCTGTCCGACCATACACTCCCTTTGAGCGGCTAGTCTGCTCATTTGATGACTCGAAGGGCCTTATCTCCCGGACATATCAGATCTTACAACACTCCCGACCCTCGCAACGCATCCATACGAACGCCAATGGCAGCAGACCTCTACTACTGAAATCACAGCTACACAGTGGAATCGCTTATGGCGAGACATTCCTAGGGTCTATCGTAGCATCCCACAGAGGGAAAATGCATACAAAATTATAACACAATGGTATTATACGCCTGTTCGACTGCACAAAATGTTCCCCGCGGTGTCCCCCTTGTGCTGGAGGTGTCTAAATGCATCTGGTGACATCATTCACATTTGGTGGAGTTGTCCGCTTCTGACCTTGCTCTGGAAGGAGGTCCTACGCCATATAAAGAAGGTACTGGGATTCCCTCTGCCTGATTCTGTTGACATAATCCTGCTGGGCCTTAAGCCTGATAACCTAAAAGCGCTCACCTGCAGCGACTGGACTATAGCACTCCACATGCTTGGGGCGGCCAAACAACTTATAGCGCTGTATTGGAAAAAAGCAGAGACTCCCCCGATTACGGCTTGGTTTGTGCGCCTATGGCATAACATAACTATGGAGCTTCTCACAGCACGCTTGCACCTACGAGACACCCGCTTCAACGCTATTTGGCGATCCTTAGTCCAATACCGCTGTAATTGAACATGCGCGCCATTTGTTCTCGAAGCTTAGAGCGCTGCGACTCTTCGAGGATGCGATACTCCCGCCAGACCCTAATAGGCGCCTTACACTATTGGAGCTGTAATCCCCGACAACCTTTTCACCAAGCCTCGCATCGTTCCACAACACCTCCCGTCTGCTTACCCAGCCGCATATGTAGTTATAACTCTACCTCTTCTAACACATTTTCTTCCTTTGAATCTTTCCTGTCCTTCTGTTGCTGTCCTCTTTCTGTGGGCCGCTAGCCCGTGTTCTCAACGTTATTGTTTTTAAACAAGTCCCAAGAAACCCTACAACAAGTTATTATTGCTGCATATACTAGAACACGCGGCCGGCCCAACAAGGGTTGTAGTCGACATGCTGTGTCTCAATTAGCCTTTCAATGCCTTTTTTCATTGTTGGGACTGCTTGCAGACCAACGCGGCCGGCCCTAGATGGGTTGTAGGCTTAACGCTGTGTACACTTGGACCTTTGTCTCTTTCTTGTTTTGGAAAATAAAACAGACTTCAAACAAAAATTCTGAAGACACTGCTTCCTGTCAGCGATGTCCTGTTCTTCACGTTGTTCCCAACAACAGCAGACTTTCTTCCACCTACATGCCATAGCATCTGTTTTGGACACATCCATAACATTTAACAAGATCAAATCATGTGATCTTTTTTATGACTTCAAGCAGGACTTTTAATGTGGCTGCATGTCTCAGATGTTGCAGTAAATAAAAAGCGACTTTTAACCCTTTAAGTGCTGCCTCGGTGCGTTGGCCGACGGCAGCACTACCTCCCCAGTGCTGCGCACGACCATTGGACGTCCATTCAGCACTAGATCCAATGGACAGCGCAGCACTGGGGAGGGATGTTTACTAGCAGCTATGAGGTTAAGCAGGTTCCTACCAGGCCCCTTGATCCGGTTCTTAATGTTACATGTAACATAAACTGTTTTAAAACCCCTTATGGTAAGCCATGTCAGGTATGCTGTCCTCATTTATGTGTTGCACGTTTTATTTCATCTTATGTTCCCTAGGAGTATTTGCTTTTTCCTGATGTGTTTCAGTAGATGTTTTTCATGCAACATAGTATTAGACCGTAGTGAAACATGTCTGCTTGTGCTACTTGACCTCTTATCTGCTTTCGACACTGTTAACCATGGCAAAATTCTGGAAAGACTTGAGAACAGGATGGGTTTATCGGGAACGGTCCTAAAATGGTCTAAATCCTTCTTATACAACAGAACGCAAAGATTCTTGGTGAATCAAAATCTATCCACACCATCCCCTAACCTACTAGGAGTACCACAAGGCTCAACACCATCCCCCATCACTATTTAATCTCTATATCGAACCCTTAACCATAATACTACAGCAGGCTAACATCTCATTCCACACGTATAAGGATGACACTCAGATATATATTAGGATCACTTCCCTGGAAGAGATTAAAATGATGGACCAAGCATGCAAAAAGACCGTCCCCTGGCAAACAAACAATCACCTTACGCTTAACTCTCAAATAACTGAATTCCTTCTAATCTCCCCTCCAAAAAAACTAAGCTAATCACTGCACTAAACTGCACTCTGATCCTGGTGTACTCCACCAAGTTGTTTGGAGTCACTCTAGACAAGAACCTTAATATGCAACCACACATTAACTTGATGGCTAAAAATGCCTGTTTTCACCTCAGCTTCCTTAGAAAAATAAAACCTTACATCGAACCACTAGACCTTAAAACTGCACTTCAGTCTTTAGTTCTCTCGAGACCTGAATATGGATGTACTACTCTATCAGGACTACCCAAAGTCTCAACAGCCCGCTTAAAGCCGGTCTTAATGCAGCCATAAGACTCTTATTATGATCAAAGAAATTTGACATCACCCCATACCTGAAAGCTCTCAACTGGCTGCCTCATGAAGCAAGAATCCAACTAAAGGTGGCCTGCATAACTTATAAGGCAATCAATCACAAAACCCCACTGTACCTAGCACAGAAAATGTTGATTTCTGGTGGAAGCAGACTCTCACAGAGCGCTGGTACTCTTCTAAAACCTCCACTCTTCCGAAAGAAAAAAAACATACAACAGAGCCTTCTCTGGAGCTGCACCAAGAATATGGAACTCGCTCCCACCAGGCATCAGGAAAATCTCATCTACTTCTACATTCAAAAAAGAAGCTAAGTCTTTCTTAATTAGCAAATTCCTCCCTTAATCCGCAGCAGCCAGTTCACTCTATGTTCTAGAAGCCCCATTCAGACAATCACTCTACCAACCCAAGCCTGCGGAGTATCTCTCTTTATATTCTTATCCGTTACCAGACTCTAGATGGAGCTCCTCATTCTCTTTTACTAGCCGCATCCCGCTGGTCCTTGCTCGCACCGAGACTTTTGCTTGAAGACTGCTATCCCTACTGTCACCACTGAGAATGCCCAGAACACGCCCAAATGTATTGTAAGCTATAACCTAGGCTATTTCTAATTGTATTAGTGATTGTACAAATGTTTTTCTTTTTTTTTTCTCCTTTCCTCACATTGTTATTGAGACCACTACAACCATTTATAGCTTTCTATTGCACTGTTTAATACTACAAATCGATATATATATATATATATATATATATTACGGAGCGGCATCTGCAAGCGGATTCCCGTCCTCACCTACACATAAATCAAGCTGCTGCTCGAGTGCTACTCAAAGGTGGACAACCTTGGAGCGATAATTTACATGCGGCCGTCCAGCCGCAGAGTATGCACCACCCCGCTATCCTTGGGGGTCACGGCAGTGAAGCAGCAGCCGTACATGGAATCGAGGACGGGCACTCTTGCGGGGTCCATACAGGACTTGATTTGTGCTTTCCGCACCACACTTCCCATAATACACAGTCTCATTTGAGCCTCCCATTGGTGGGTGTTGCATATGGAAAATGGAGAAGTGGGTTGGCGGTCACGCACGCCGCTTACGTTAAAGCCCCTGAAGAGAAGCATATGGAGCTTCGAAACGAGTCGGGCAGATCCATTACGGAGCGGCATCTGAAAGTGGATTCCCGTCCTCACCTACACATAAATCAAGCTGCTGCTTGTGTGCTACTCAAAGGTGGACAACCTTGGAGCGATAATTTACATACGGCCGTCCAGCCGCAGAGTATGCACCACCCAGCTATCCTTGGGGGTCACGGCATTGAAGGAGCAGCCGTACATGGAATCGAGGACGGGCACTCTTGCGGGGTCCATACAGGACTTGATTTGTGCTTTCTGCACCACACTTCCCATAATACACAGTCTCATTTGAGCCTCCCATTGGTGGGTGTGGCATATGGAAAATGGGGAAGTGGGTTGGCGGTCACGCACGCCGCTTACGTTAAAGCCCCTGAAGAGAAGCATATGGAGCTTCGAAACGCGTCGGGCAGATCCATTACGGAGCGGCATCTGCAAGCGGATTCCCGTCCTCACCTACACATAAATCAAGCTGCTGCTCGTGTGCTACTCAAAGGTGGACAACCTTGGAGCGATAATATTAATATATATATATATATATATATATATATATATATATATATATATATATATATATATGATACACTCTGGTACTGTGTAAAGCTACAATGCTATATATATGTGAAGCGCTCTGATACCCATTTCTGGGTCTTGTTCGCGCATATAAAACACTAAATAAATAAAAAAAATACATTTGAATAATGTTGTTAAGCATTATCTGGCAGCCTCAGCAAGGCTGAGACTACCATAACATTGACAGCATTACATATGACATGTTGAACGTTCCATACTTTGGCAGTTATAATTGTGTAATCACGCCTGGCCGGGACGGTTGGGTGATTCTTTGTCTCATAAATAAAACGTATGTTAAAAGAGTTGAAACCAGCATTCTTCATACTTCATTACAAATATGTAATGTGAAATGAGTGACTTCTAGGTATCTAGATGAGCTCGGGTTGTGGGTGGGTGTTTATGACAGGCACAATTGAGCGATCTGGAGATGAGGCTGAAGGTTGTGCAAGATTCTCAACGTGCCATCAGTGGGTCATATGGATGTTCAGATGACAAGCACATCCAATTCTTGGCTTCTCTGAAGAGCGCACAGAGTGATGGCTACATATGTGCCCATGGATGTTGCTTCAGGAAATTAGAGGTGTTTGAGAAGGGAGCGCCTCGGGTAGGACCCCCCCTCTAATAATTAATCAGTTTGTTTTGCCCTTGAGTTGTCAATCAGATCAGCTGTCAGCGGCAACAGTGACATCAAGTCACTGTCGATACAGGCTGGGTAGAAATGAGCCAGCCAACATATTAACAGAAAGATAATAACAAAAGCCGAACGATGAACCCTTCTTGCTAGCAGCACCTGACTACCTCCCCCCCCAAATATTTGTCTTTCCCTCAAGTTCCAATTGGGGTTTGTGTGCACACTGCCTGGCACCCACCGTAACTGTGCCTATTCCCTAGGGAACTAAATTCAACTGAACAACCGCAAAGGTGCACCACTAAATACTTCAAAGGACAATATTTATGGATACAATCAATCACGAAAGATGATGTTTTCTTGTCTTTCTTTATTTTCAATAATTAACACCAAACAGCCGACGCGTTTCGTCCGCAAGGGACTTCTTCAGGGCTTATGTTTTGGAAGAGAATACTTCCAAATTATTCCTCAATGGAAAAGCTCAAAGTTGCTAGCTCATAGGTATTGAAGACATTTACTCAATGTTCAAGTGCGACTAATCTTCACGCGAACTGTGAATAATACGGATGTCCTGTATTTGTGTGCTAGCTCTATTAAGAGTCTTGCCACGGGTTGGAACTGAGTTTATGAATGGTCGGGACAACCTATCTTTACTTGTGATGTCCTCTAGGTGTCCAACTCTGGAAGCTAATCGAGCAAAAGTGCAATGGCGATCTGTCAGGTCGATCGTAGTAAATCGTCTCGTGGAAAAAAATGTCCAGAGAGCCCTCGCCTCCACCATAATCCGTATTTCGATGATGTGAAATGAGTGACTTCTAGGTATCTAGATGAGCTCAGGTTGTGGGTGGGTGTTTATGACAGGCACAATTGAGCGATCTGGAGAGGAGGCTGAAGGTTGTGCAAGATTCTCAATGTGCCATCAGTGGGACATATGGATGTTCAGATGACAAGCACATCCAATTCTTGGCTTCTCTGAAGAGCGCACAGAGTGATGGTCACATATGTGCCCAGGGATGTTGCTTCAGGAAATTAGAGGTGTTTGAGAAGGGAGCGCCTCGGTTAGGACACCCCTGTAATAATTAATCAGTTTGTTTTGCCCTTGAGTTGTCAATCAGATCAGCTGTCAGCGGCAACAGTGACATCAAGTCACTGACGATACAGGCTGGGTAGATATGAGCCAGCCAACATATTAACAGGAAGAGTCGAGCCAGAAACGAGCCAATGTTCTGGACTGGCTCAAAACGACCCATGCAAGAGTCGAGACATGAAAATATTTTGGAACGTAAGTGGTGCGACAATCAGAATACAAAATATGATAAATGCACTTTAAAAAAAATGATTTCCATAACATGCAGATTTGTTTCCCCTTAGTACTTCAGATTATTCCATAGCATCGAGACGCATTTATTTAAAGTGAAAGTTATAAAACAAACTCCGAAATAAATATCCATGACGTCCCCCACCCTGACGACACTGCAACTACCGGATTTGAGAGGCAAGTCAGTTGTCATGTGTACCACCGTATGAGACAGATTCCCTTCATAGATGGAGAAATATTAGAGTCTTTTAAACATAAGAGGTTTTTTATACACCACACTTCTTGAACTCATCCACTTGATGGCACTATCATTTGTGAAGAATGAAGAAAAAGAGGTTCAGTGACATCAAATATTTGCCTAGGATAACACGATTTGCTCAAGCCAGGAAGTCGAAATTTATCCCATATTTTCACATTGTGCAATTCAGTTACTAGATGGGGCGCTATTTCTTTCACTCATTTTACATCAAAGCAGGCAGACGCCACATGAAAGCTTAGCTAGTTTTGGGCTCAGTGGTCCATGCGGAAACTGGAGTAAACCAGAGCCAGGCACCTGCCTTGAGATTTCAATAGCTTGCCCACCTCTAAGACTGGGCCTGGGATTGCAGAGTGATCTAAAAAGATGTGTGTGATGCGCAGGCAGGGTGAACCTGACTTTTCCCCGCCCCACACTCACTTCACATCAGTACCACCAGCAAGGCTTGAAGTAAGTTGGATCCTGGCAGGTAAAACAATACGGTAGTAATTCAACATTTTGAAAGGGGTCCCTATCAGGTCTTAAATTCATGTCCTTTACAAGCAAAAACAATGCTTAAATTCCCAACAATGACTGTGGAAAACCTTGAGGTTGTCTGTAACAGTGATGCAGTGCCTGTTTACATTCCATTTTAACATTAACTTGCATTCCCTCATTCCCTAAAAGTATCTGTTTTTTCCATATGCTGTGTTTCTGTAGTTTTATCATGCAACATACAGCTCTTTTATTTGAACCAAGTTGCTTCCATTTGTGGGTGAGTGTTCATGACTGAACACGCGTGAGAGCTCTGGAGATAAGTCTCAAGCCTGTGTAGACTTCCCGCAGCGCCTGTTACTATAACATAAAGGTATTCATACTTCATGCAATCTGAGCTACTAAAAGGCCTGCTCTCACTGCCCATCCTAAGCCTGGTCTGCTAATGTTAGGTATGGGCTTCTGCTAGTCTGCTTTCCTAGGCCTCCGTGCTCTACACTGCTCTGAGGCGATATTCGACAAACGTGGACAACCTAATCCAGACTATCCCACAGTGATCCCACACTGGATAGCATTACTTTTCCAAATACTGGTAAACGAACAACCCTAACCTTAAAACGTACCATCTTCCTGTGGGATTAGCCCACCTTATCCTTTTTAGTTGGGTACACCTCCTTGTTGGTTGTGAAATCTTAGCCTTACACGCCCCTAACATTGTAGTGTAGTTCCTATTTTCCCAATAGGCTCTGCGCATTGGAATAACATAAACGATAGTTTAGACGTAGGACGGAGGTCGACTAGGTCTCTATTGAATATGTTAGACTTAATTTAGATTTGCCAGCTAGCTCAGAGGCCACTAGAAACTTTCTCGAATGAACAGGGAGGAGTGAACTTCCCTGTTTAGACAAGAAGGGATTCAGCTTCTGACAACCGCATAAACATGACAACTTTGCTCCCCCAGAATAAGGAGTATATCTCCAGAGTTGTGTGAAAACAATAGATAGCTATTTCACTTAGTCAATTGTGCATACTTAGTTTCACCAGAGTGCAGAGAAATAGAGAGACGGGCGTTTTCAATAAAAGGTGTTATTTATTGAGCAGTCTTCTTTCTCATGCAAGAGAAATGAATTGCCACAATTGCAATACTTGTTATAAAGTAAAGAGCGTACAGTAAAAGGAGTATTATGAAATAATACTGTAAAAGCATTGATATGGTTTCTGAGATATATGATACTTAAAAGATATAAAATATATATAGTTACATACAATGATAATAGTTTGACTAAACATACTCAACTGGTGCTTCTAAATACGCCTACCCCGGTGTACCTAACCTAAGCCTAGTACGTGGGAGGGAGTAAATGAGCTGCAGTTTAAGTTAAGTTAGTTTTAGCCAAGAATCTGACTCAAGAATTCTCTAAGGGTCTAATCAGCTCCGTACCTTGGTTTTAGAATGGAGGAGGTCTTGTATCTTGCTCTCAGGATTCGATCTCCCAGTAACCCGCAAGGGTGACTGGAAACACTGGAGCTGGATTTTCTCGGCAGGAGAAAAAGACAGCGTCTTTCTCACTGCATCACATGGGAGGGACGGCTTCCTTCGGCACTCGCATCAGCTGGGCTTCGGATAAGTAGATATGCGCTCTGCTCCACACCACCGTGTGTTGCTTAAGGCAAACGCTGGTATATTTATACCTGTAAGGTGCCGTGTTTGTCATAAGGTTGGACATAAGACGTCAATAAAAGATGTCACTAAGAACTGGCCGTTCTTTCAGTGCTCGCAGGAGTTCTAGGACAAATCAAAACAAAAGCATGGGGAATTCCCAGGTTGCTGGAGGTTTGGTTTGTTGAAAGAACTCGTTGTGCTCTCTAGGAGTCTAAGGAAGTAGCCTTGCCGTATTTGGTTTGCATTGGCTATTACTAAATATGGATTTGATTCTTATGCCTTTATAAGGGTATGATTTGTTATAACCACATAAGGGCATAAATCGGGAATATTTAATTAGGGTCCTAGATAAGATCACAACAACAGGATTGACAAAGATTGCCATAAAAATCAATCCGTACTTCACAGAAACCCTTTAAATGTAACAATTTTTATTTGGGGCAAAATTCCTTAAAAAGGTCTTGACTTGCTGCAAATCATAATCATTTTTATACTTTCTCCCTCACTCGGTTTTGGTATTAGTAGTTAAATCTCTTCTGTCCAAGGGGGCATACTAAAATTCTTACCAAGCATCAACTGCGTAGTCCTTAGTGGATAGAGGACATCTATTAAGACAATACACTATCACAGTGCCTGTACAAGGAAAATACTAGATGGTCATATTCGCATCATGTAATCTCATAGAAAGCCTAGCAACTGGAGAAGCTTGCGCTAATTCTTCTTTGGTCAGTAATAGAGTAAGTGGCTACTTGGAATTTAGTTCTTCATGCAAGGTGGTAAAGTACTCAATCGGCCACACAAACCCAATGCATCCCTCTAGATGATGATGTATTATTCCTTGGTTGGCGTGAAGAAGTTCCACAATCTCCACTCCCAATCTGACTTGGCAAAGCCCCCAATCCCTCGCTACTGGTGTCTGTAGAGATAACACACTTAGCCTTGGGAATTACACCTATGTAAAAGTTTTGCTCCACAGATATTCCTCTTAATCAAATTAAAATCTTCATTACATTACACTTATTCGTCAATAGCTCTTTCAGTGTGTGATGTTTTTCTACACAACATGCAACAAATTTGGAATACAAATCTGCAAGACTCTGAAAGGATCTCCACCCATTATTTAAACATGGTACAGGTGCCTCACTAATCGCATCCTGCAACTGTTTCTTGAGTTTGATGTCCTCTTTTGACTGATCTCATACTCTAAATACCTTACAGAACGTACAGCAAATTTGTTCTTGCACTGCTCTGCAGTTAAACCTTTATGTTCGCTCTGCAGTTAAACCTTTATGTTCCAAAATCCTGAACAAATATTTTAACATTTTGTTGTGATACCAGTCTTTTCCCATTACCAAATATCATTAGAAAAAAAAATATTCTTCACATTCCTAAACAATTCAAACATTAGACTTTGGAAAACAGTAGATGCCAATACAAGCCTGAAAGGCATTTTTTTACAATCAAACATACTGCTGGCGTAATAAATATGGCTAAACTTCTGATACAAAGGTACGTGATAGTATACTAAAAATAGATTTATTAGTGAAAAATATGCTCCGATACTTAGCTGCCGTAAGCAAGTCACTGATCTTAAGGAGGAGAAATTTGTCAACTTGAATGAAAGTATTTACATTTCTTTAGTTAAGCGTATTTTGTAATCTGTACTTCTCGCTAAAAATAAAATATTTCATCATTTGTATATAGTTTGTGGTTCAAATCATTGAAATTGCTTAGGCCACAGTCTTTTGAGTAATTACTCAGTGGGGGTCCACATATTGCAATAATTAATCAGTGGGGCCGCTGGATTCCACTTATGATCAAGTAGGGGTTCAAATAATTTAAAAGGTTAAGAACCACTGTTGTAGCACACTTATTCAAGCATATTTTATGCTATAAAGTGGACAAATATTTAACTTTGAGCTGTGTATTTACTTCAGGGCCAGCTCCTAGATGTGCAACCGTGATCCAATTTGCTACCATTATAGCTTCAGCATCAAAAGTGGACCTCCAAAGTTGTCTAGCATAAAGGAGGCACAGCAAAAGCTGCATTGAGTTAACTGGAGTTACACCACCGCTCAGTGTCAAATTTGCAGTTCTTGTAGCGTTGCAAGCCCACTAAGTAAATAAGCAACTGGAAGTGGTTGGAATTTGAAACAACCTTTCTTCCAGAGGTAGCTATCCGGTAGAGCTCCTGTCAGCTGAAGGGTAGGGCTCTAACTGCACCAGATCTCTCTCAGGATTCTGATGGTCTTGTCAAGGTCACAGATACCCTCATGAACAAAATCCCCTTGTGCTGATTGACACTACAGATGGGGAGCCATGAAGGTTAGCAGAATTGCCCCCTTTGAGGAAATGTCAGAACTGCCCTGGTGGTGATGTCCTGTAACAGCTGCAGTCGATTGAACATGTACTTAGGTAAATAAAGAAGATTTAGAATTTTGTGATTTAGATTATCTGATTAACAATCTGCTTAAGAAGAACAGGTGAAACGGAAATATACATCACAAGGAACGCAAGATCAGGAAACACAATGAAGTTCCTATGGATTGCTGAAGCTTAAATGACAAATAAGCATTGAAAGGGAATGCACAGATTTCTAGCATGGTCAACAGAAGCAGGCATGTTAATAATAAAAGTAGGGCACCACAAGTTGTTTGTTTACAGGGTGCAGTTCTGAAAAATCACTACTTCAGATTTTCACAGTTCAATTTCATCCAATGACACACTTTTTTCATATATACTCATGAAAGGGTCAGACCAAATGATCGAATAAGGACAGCTAGATGTTAAAAAGGGTGGAGCTGACCCCTGAGACACAACAACTGATAATTCTTGGCAACTAATGGGCATCCATGGAATGATTCTGACTCCAGGTAAACTGCTGCCCATTGCATGGTGTAGTAATTCTTGCCATTTTGCTGGCCTTCATCCAGAGAAATTAACCCATAAAAGAGGTTTCGAGGTTCCTGGTGTTCTGTTCTCCAATGTTTTTTTCTAGATCAGAATAACTGTCATGAGAATATATACACACATTTTAGGAGGAAAGAGAGAAGATTGGTGTGATCGCAGTTTTCTATCTGTATGCAGCTACAGCTTGTTAGAATCATTGGACAAGTATAGCAGTAGAAATATTCCTTGGAATCGATAAATTAATATTGGGAACTCATAACATATTTAACCGTACATACATCCAAAAGCCCTAAGGAAGCAAACTTTTTTGCAAACCACGTGTTGGCCTGGCTGTATTCATGTTTTATTAATGAAGATGTAGTATCAAGCTTGATGTTTGAAAAGATTTAAGAAGATTTTCTGTGAATATGTCAATCACAGAACCAAGAACAAGAATACAAAGATGTCTTATTGACAAATCGCAGTTGTAACTCATTTCTTAGCACATAATCTAAAATAAATATATATCAAAACGCTGCTGATGAAGAGATTCTTTCTCGAAACGCGTACAGCGTATGAAGTTGTTATTGAAGCATGCTCATTGTGGTGACTCTGCTGGCAAGCTGTTCATTAAACCTACGAGCTTATTTTAAAGTTTCCAGAAGCCTCTCTTCACTTGGGTTCCTGTTCTTGTGGATGTAATTCGGCTGTCCCGGCTGAGAGGAGAGGCTCACCTGCTGGTGCGGGGCCCACGTCAGCGCTATACTTTTGCTGCAGATGTCGGGAGGAAACAGGACTGGTAACATTGCAGGGTGATGCCAGGTTCCAGCTCAAATGGCAGCTGAGAAGCGGGGCAGGTCCCCACTTTGACTGTGTTCTTACCACTGGGAATTATGAATGTTTTATTGGACAATGACAGCGCACCCACTGGGGATTGAAGGGTACGCACTACATCATCCAGAGGGCCACGGGGGTGGCCACACCCATCAGGGCAGGTGATGTTCATTTAAGGGTGCGACCAATGCAGCGCTCTCATTTGTGCCACAAACAAACGCTGCTGATGAAGAGATTCTTTCTCGAAACGCGTACAGCGTATGAAGTTGTTATTGAAGCATGCTCATTGTGGTGACTCTGCTGGCAAGCTGTTCATTAAACCTACGAGCTTATTTTAAAGTTTCCAGAAGCCTCTCTTCACTTGGGTTCCTGTTCTTGTGGATGTAATTCGGCTGTCCCGGCCGAGAGGAGAGGCTCACCTGCTGGTGCGGGGCCCGCGTCAGCGCTATACTTTTGCTGCAGATGTCGGGAGGAAACAGGACTGGTAACATTGCAGGGTGATGCCAGGTTCCAGCTCAAATGGCAGCTGAGAAGCGGGGCAGGTCCCCACTTTGACTGTGTTCTTACCACTGGGAATTATGAATGTTTTATTGGACAATGACAGCGCACCCACTGGGGATTGAAGGGTACGCACTACATCATCCAGAGGGCCACGGGGGTGGCCACACCCATCAGGGCAGGTGATGTTCATTTAAGGGTGCGACCAATGCAGCGCTCTCATTTGTGCCACGAACAAACGCTGCTGATGAAGAGATTCTTTCTCGAAACGCGTACAGCGTATGAAGTTGTTATTGAAGCATGCTCATTGTGGTGACTCTGCTGGCAAGCTGTTCATTAAACCTACGAGCTTATTTTAAAGTTTTCAGAAGCCTCTCTTCACTTGGGTTCCTGTTCTTGTGGATATATATATATCTCTCTCTCTCTCTCTCTTTCTCTCTCTCAAGGCTCACTGATCCGTCTGCTCTCCTTCACTCGCGGCCGGGTGCTTTACATGGCGGGAGACGGTACCACGCCAGTCACAAAGACAAAGCACACAGCACTCGTGGGGGACTGTTCCAATAAGGTTTATTCAACAAACACTCTTACAGTAAGACGCTTCTCAGCCACCGTCTTTCTCAATTAGACTCGTCGGCTGGGCAGTCGCCCTATATTCGATGCTCCAAACTACCAGCTCCCCCGCATTGAGTCAGCACATGACCACAAACATAAGGTGGTAAGTCTTTAATCCGGGTATGGAAAGACTTCTGTTCCCCGCTCACATATGACAGCCAATTCCTCCGCCTGACGCGTTTCGCTTTCTTCTTCAGAGAGTTTTCAGAATTTAATGCGTGCGTCCGGTTACAGCCCCCATTAATGCTATAATTACCCCCTCAATTGGCCAGTCTATTTACTGCTGCATTATGGGAACTGTGGTCCTGGTATTTATTTATTTGCATGAGTCACGCACTGCCTCAAAACAGGAGGGACACGCGGCCAGGAATATTCCATGCCGAAATGTGGACCACAAACAAGGGATTGAGGAGAGACACTGCTCGTCGCGGCCCATCTGCGGGCTTGAAAGGAAGACAGAAATTAGTGCTCCCATATATATATACACACACATATATATATATATATATATATATATATATATATATATATATATATATATATATATATATATACACACACAATTAAGATACTTGTGATTCTTGGAAATTTGAAATAGAGATACCTCTCAAAATTAGCCCCACATTAGTGTAGAGTTGTGTGTTATGGGGGGAGAGGACTCCTGTTCATCCGCTCACTCCTCGTGTTGTGTAGTACAAGTTTAGGAACACGCCACCAAAATAAGGGTCAGAAATGAGAAAATTGGCCTTTATTACAAATACTACCACTCTCCCAACAGATTTTGGAAGTCATCAAAGATAGTTTCCACCATTTAAGACCATCAAGATTTTTTTTCTTTTATTGTGAGCTTTAAATAGAATGCCAAAATGTTACTGGTGCTCGTTATCTTCAGATTGGATTATACAAACGAGACGTATGCAGATGCCCAGATTATCATCTTTGGAAGCTTAAGCAAACACAGAGTACAACAGCCTGGATGTTTGTTGCAGAGACATGCACAGACAATGTGATGTCTTCAGCATAGTAAGAAAAATTGTGAAAAAATCTCAAGAGCAATTAGGAGACAACATCAGTTCAAGCTCCAACCACCTCCCACGAATATTTCAGATGACATCCCATATTTAACATTCCAACTCCACATTCTAGTATCAAGCGTATCGCAGTGCTACTAGGCCATAACTGGCTTCCAGTGACAGAGGATTCATAGATCCCCTGGCCCCAGCAAAACCCACCATACAACGAAGGTAACCACCTATTCCAGAGCACAGCTTCTGAGTATAGGAAACACAGTAAATTACAAGAGCTGCACTCATTTTGAATTGGATTCTTTTTGTAACCTACTTTCTAACGTCTGTCCGAACTGGGCATTTAAGATTACGTCACCTTACTCACAACAAGTATCCCTCTTGGTCTCTGGAAACGTACTTATAAATGCACGCTCTCTTATAAAACATAGGGAAGACGTGGCGGAACTCATAGCCAACCAAAATATAGACGTTATGTTTATAACTGAGACCTGGGCAGATCTAGCATCTGGCCCAGATTTCAGTATAGCCACCCCGGATGGCTATCATGTGATTAGACTAGACAGATCATCTGGCAAAAGGGGGAGCGGTCTAGCTATTATACACCGAGCCAATTTAGCTATAAAAACTGAACCACTAGACTACGACTTTGCGGAAGCTTTAGGTTTCACTATTACTCTCTCTCCTATACAAACCTTTAAGGGAACTCTGTTGTATCGACCACCTATTTCACGAATACCCTTGCTGAAATCCCTTAATTTCCTATTAGAACCAGTAGCTGCCAACTTGGATTATACAATATTGGGAGATTTTAATTTTCATTTAGAAAACCTTGCAGATAAAGACTCGTCCATTCTTATCTCGGACTTCTCGGCCGCTGGCTTAGAACAGCGGGTCTCCTCAGCCACTCATCAAGCAGGTCACACCCTGGACGGTTTATTCACTAATAATTCTTATATGACTTACCCTACAGTGGTCCCGCTTATATTGACGGATCACTCGGCAGTTAAATTTACTATTTTAGTCAGGAATCATAAAAATTCATCTCCTATCATTCGCCCCCAGATTAAATGTCGCGACTGGAAAAACATTGATCTCACCATTTTATATAATATCCTGGAATCTACGAGACCAGAAGACATATCTGACCCACATGAAGCATCTAATAATTATGGACATTGGCTGAACAATGCCTTTAACCGCTTAGCACCTAATAAAAAAATGCAGCCAAACCGCACTAAACCCTCCGCGTCGTGGTTCTCGGAACCACTAAGGCTCGAGAGACAACGATTCCGAAATTTGGAGAGGCGCTGGCGTAGGAATTACGATAATAATGACAGAGATACACACAAGAAAGCCTTGTCGAGCTACAAAAAACTCATAATTGCAGAAAAATGTAATTTTTATAGCACACAAATATAATTAGCTCAAAATTCGAGCAAACAGCTATATCAGGTGGTTAAAAAATTAGCCAATCCACCGGCTCCTGCCACCACAGAGCCATCTCAAATTTTTTGCAATAAGGTAGCGGAATTTTTCAAGGCAAAGGTCAAAGACATTTTTAACAACTTTACTAAAAGAACTATCACTGATTCAGCCCGTTTGGAGATCCCTTTCATGTCACCAAAGCCAACCTTTGAGGTCTTCTCCCCACTATCCCAGCTGTCTATGAAAGAGCTTATGAATACTGTTAAGTCAGGATCACCTTTGGATCCATGTCCTCCACTCATTCTTAAACCAGTATCCAATCTGATAGCCCCGGTGCTCACTAACATCTGCAATGCCATGTTTCGGACAGGTGACTACCCCTCAATCTGGAAAAAGGCCACTGTAAAACCTCTTTTAAAAAAATCAATCTTTAAAAAGGCCATTAGTGTTTACAAATCTAGTCGAACATTACGTCCATCTGAAGCCCAACAGCTCCAAATTCCACGCACAAAAAAAGCGACATGGGGAGACAAACGCTTTGTGGTTGCTGCTTCTAAACTGTGGAACCTGCTCCCTCCCTATATCAAACTTAGCCCATCACTACTAACATTCCGAAAGCACCTTAAAACCAGGCTTTTTAATCAGCAAACTTTCAATAGGAACCCCCTGCAATCTGTGAACTCCAGCGCCGAGACACCGGAAGGTATTTGTGCGCTATAGAAATTTTATAAATAAAATAAATAAAATAAATAAATAAAATAAATATAGAAATTTTATAAATAAATAAATTGTAGTGCGTAATTCATAAAGGGTTGTACTTACAAGGACCTATTTTCTCAATGAACAATTGATCAATCTACGATTTGTAGAGAGCATGCATTAATTGTGAATGTCTCAAGGTGCTGGAGTTGCTAGCTGCTATGAGGTGATCTTGTTCATTCGGACAGCCAGGTCTTGATGTCTTTCCTGAATTGCTGGAGCGATGAGGCAGTCCTGTGGTAGGTGGGGAAGGTTGTTCCAAGCTTTGGCCACCAGGTGTGAGAAGGAGGACCCTCAGCTGTTGCCTAGGCGGATTTGGGGAGTATCTGTTAGGAATAGGGAGGGGGTTCGTAGGTGTCTGGTAGGTTGGTGGAAGGTCATGCGTTTGCTGATGTATTCAGGTCCTTTGTTGAGCAGGACTTTGTATGTGTGGGTCAACATCTTCAACTGGCATCCTTGTTGGAGCATGCATACGGTGTGGAAGCAGGTGGAGGAGACTGTATTTACCTAATTTTTCATGCATAGCTTACTATATTGTAAATCACTTTTAATAATTGTGATTTGGAAATGATTCTCTTGTGAAAACTTATTTAAACGTTCTTTAAAAAAATTAAATGCTTAACTTGAGGCACCTAACATAGCTAATGCATTGTCAAAGTGATCCAGGTATTTTCCAGAGCAATTTAATCGCTTTTGGTGCTAAATGACTTAATCTGTATAAAAATCTGAGGAAATTAGAGAATCTGCCCTATATTTAATAGACACCAACTCCCTAATGGATGGTCATGACTTAAAAAATACCTTTCATTTCTGCACTTGTCAGCTCTTTTCTAATTTCCAGTCTCAGCATTGTAAATGCTTACTTCAATTACCCTCTCACACAGTCTAGTACTTTTCATCACACCGGCTTCCATAGGATACCAGATACTCCAACACCTCACTTGGTCCTCTGCACTCCAGACATTCCCATCACTAAAACTCTCTAGTATGGTTAGCCCTGCCAAGCACTCTCACTTAATTAGGTTTCGAGTTCTCAGGTACGCTCTTCCATTGTTGCCTCTCTGCACCAAGGTATTCTCGTCCACTCAGTATCTTTCGCTTGAGGGTAGGACCTACTGTTTTGTACTATCCGGCACTCACCCACCATGTGCTGAATGTCCTCCACTGATAGGATATCCCTTATGCATCCTCTCCTCCACACTAAGTCTAACTGCCAAGTTCCCCTTTACCATACTGACATCTAATTTTCTAGGTAATTCCTCTTCACACAGTGGCTCTCCCACCTACGCTGCACATTACTTGCTTGCACCGCCCTGGCTCTTCGTGCTATCAGTTCCTCACCTACACTTTCATGTTAACAGGCATTGCGTCACACAAAAGTAACTGCCACACTACCAGGGAAACGCTGGTAGCCTTTGCTCACCAATGCTACTAAATGTTTATTCACCACACCATGGCTTTGCCACGTCTCCAGATAGTTCATCAACTCACTCGAGACACTCTTGTAGTATAGCCCTGCTGTCACAAAGTCATATGTTTCATTATGATGCTATTTGGTTACTTTCTTAAGCTTTCCAGACTCTGCAGGCTAAAAAGTTGGAACCTTCCAGACTGTTTACCCTGACATTAGTATAAGCTGGTGAACATTTGCTTGAAAATAAAACCGCCTCTGATATAACCAGTTTTAAGACATGGTTGAACTCACTGCTTTTGGAAGGCAAATCTCTGCTACCAGGTAGTGGGGGTGCCCTTCGTCAGGCTCTGCTGTGATGGTGATCTCAGGGACTGCTGGAGAGCTGCAAATACAGAGGAATAATATTTAGCAAGTAATATTTAAGCAGTAATTCACTTCTCAGAACCACAAAAAGCAAACCTGTAATGCACCTAACGTAACCAATTCTTTTGCTTTGTACTGTTTTCCAATGATCAACTTTCTCTGTTGATCTTATTTTCATAACGATATCTGGGGACCACAGGTTACTTACATTCATGGCTTGGCGGATGCTGGTTCAGATCATAACACTCCCAAGAGCAGTCCCGCACACACACCTTTGCGCTTGACCAATACCCACACTAATGAGCCTGCTCCTCTATAGATTGTGACTGGTACCTCTGTATGCCTCATTCTTATCTCTGCTGACTGATGTGGGAATTGATGTTGTTGTCTACTGCTGGTAACTTTTATACCTGTATGTGTAGCAATGTGCAACTACACTCTGACGATGCACCCGATGAACTGTTTGTATTAATGTGTTCATAATTAAAATATTCAATAAAAAGAACTTGAATCTTATTTTTATAATTGGTAGACATAATATTTCATTAAGAATGCACAACTAGCAACCACACTATCAACACTTTTTCAAAACAAATAACAACTTAAAACGTCTTGGGCCAAAACTGCTCTCAAGTCACAATAGTTTCCGCCAAAAATATTTGTTAAAAAAAAAAGTAACACTTTTTGTGCTAGATGGGGAAGTGATAGCTCAAGAAGAAGCCCAGTAACACAATACTCTGCTGAATAAAGAGAAATCTTTGAAAATCAGATGCAGGTGACATGCTGGTTATGAAAGGCATCCATATTGATAATGCAGTTGCAGAAGCAAAGAAACTAATAACACTGATTGTGTAATGTGCAGGAAACAACTAGTAGCAATGCCTTTCTCAAATGACTAAGATATCACATACTTGCATAGCAGCACACTGCAACTCTTTTACCTTGAAAAACACAATTAAAACCTCTATTCCACAATCTATGGAGAAAATACAAATTGTGTAAGGAAACGGAGCCCCATAATGTTCTCACCCTGTCCCTGTATATCCAATATTTTCCAGGTAGATATGCAACTTTTTCTTAGTACATTTTGATATTTCTCACTATTCACATTCTTTGTAGTTGCAGTAGCCATTCCATGTCTAAGGTCCTGAAGAAAGCCGGGGTAACTCCCCAATTGGCTGAAACATGTCGACCGTCCCGCACAGCACCAGAGGGTAGTCTTACTACTTGGCGTGTTTTTAATCTTTGACACATAGACTTCTATCCGAACCTTTGTCTGAGTAGTCATTTTTATTCATCACTACCACTCGAGCACTGCACTTTATCAATACCACTCTATGATGAGCTTCATGGCTAGAGTACTGACATTCATTCCCGCACCGGCACTACATAGTCGGATGTGGTGATGAATGACCAGCAAGCCCCCACATGACGTAAACTCCAACAGAAGGTTAGGCTGATGGGATTGGTTCTAGCTTATGTTTCTCAACGGCATTCGCTCACACATGCATCCAACTGTTTCACAGTTACTAGTATAATTACACACCATCCCTAGACCTGGTCTGCTTTGTTGTGTGTTTTGCATTATCCAATATTTTAGACAGGTTAAAGCATTTACATTTTGAATAAAGACAACTAATCTTGGGTAAAAGCACTTTTTACTGAACCCATGCTTGTACTAGGGTGGCACCAAGCAGCTTCTTCAGCTGAGGCAAGCTTGTACTAGGATAACAACTTAGGGCTCCTTGAAATTGTTTTGTGTTTATAAGAAGGAGGTGACTAAGGGATCCTTTTAATGAGGTCATGCAGGTATGAGGGTAAAGATTGTGCTCACACAAAGGTAGCAACTGAGGGCTTCTTCAACTAAGACCATGTTTTTTTAAAGGGCAAGATCTGCGGGCTCCAAATGAGGCTTGGCTTTTATATCAGTAGTGCATGAGGGTTCCTTCATCTTAGGTAGTGCTTCTACAAGGACAGTGATAATTGCTCTTTTAACTGATGGCTTGCTTGTAGAAGCGCTGCCTGAGCAATAGAAGGATGGGGTTAAGCGCCACATTTGCAAGAAGTAAAAATATCCGCCTACTTTGTAGGAGGTTCTACTATTCAACGCAGTGCTTTGTAGCGACCCAGAAGGCGAGGAGCAGCAGGTTATTAAACTCCAAAAAGATGCATACAATTATCAGTAGAACCCACCATATCTTATATACGTTTTGCTGGTAGCGTCCATGGAATGTAAGGTGTAACACTCTTTGCTGGCAATTACTTTCGGGAACTTCTGAGGAAGGCAGTAGAAAGATAACTTCCTCACCCTAGCAATCTGATTGCCACCTGGGTATGAATATTTTTATGACTTTTTATATATAGCAGTAAACATGTCGTCTTGCAGCTGCTTCCAATCTACGGATGATTACAGTTGTTGGTTTCTTTTTTCTTTGAACGCACAACAGAAAATTATTATCATATAGGAAAGTGTAACTCAATCCTATTTTGAGAGGAAAAACAGTTGAAAGAAAACAAGCTAAATAGGGCTTAGCTGAGGAGGTAAATATGGTAACATTTTAGAGAATATGAAGAACAGTGGACTGAGAAACAAAAAACAACTTACGATTCAAGCTCACACACCAGAGGTCTGCTGCAGGGCTCTGGAGCTGGGCTGTAAAACAAAGAACATGAAGGTCACAAATCGCACTGTGTAGACAAGAGTAACCCACGTCCACAATAGAGACACTAGAACAAGGCTAGTGTGAATGAAGCAGGCCACTAACAGCCATATAAGAACCCAAATGGACTCAAAGGATGCCTTTACTAGTGGGCATGTGGCTTTTCTATGACAAAATGCAAGACATTCCTAGTTTGCACAGTTAATTTAAACTCCGTTGCCACAGTGAAAAATACATTCACACAAGGCTGTGCATGCTATGCACAAACACAGAGACACTTAAGGTCACTTTTTCCAGGAACAAGAATTGGCTATGCTCCAAACCATTGTGAATTGCAGCAAGAGATGACCACTTTATGTGGGAAAGTCTATGCAAAAATGTAAAGCGCTTACTAGGAAGGACTCTCGGCACTACAAAGCATAAGATACTAACAGGGGAGAAAGTTCTTGCACTAAAACAATGGATGCTAGGTCTTTTACTAAATATGAGCATGAGAGGTAAGGATTTTACTATTTTGGGGGGTGATCCAGGGTTTCAGAGCCATTAGGGAATTGATTATTTCCCCAGATCAAGATTTGCAGAATTGTGGGATATTAAGTAAGAGTTTGGTAGAAGATCAGAGCCATCGCTTGGTTTGTAGCTTCGAATTTTGGAGAATAGGAAGCCAGAGACTTGTCCACACATACATGGTCCCTTGAAAGGAATTCTCTTCTGTATTGGGAGTTAATGTAGTCTGGCAGGACTGAGCTTTGCACTAGGAGAGAATTCTTGCTGCCTGATTTTAGATAGTTTTATATGCAGGACTGAAGAATTATCAAAGTCTTAGTGAGGACCTCGCAGTAGTCAAGTCAGAAGCAGATCACCAAAGTGATCTTGACTTTTCTGCCCTCTAAAATATAAAGAGGAACAAGGGGCTTAACTTACACATGTGGTGGAGCAGACTGACACTACCAAAGTGGCTTGGGCATACATTTTAAGATGAAAGGCTATTTTACCTCCCATGCTTTTGACATTTTTATAATTTGGGGTTGCGGCGGGGAAGGCATACATGCTCTGGACAAAAACTGTGGAGGCCAAGAGGTGGGGTTACCATCAACAATGCTGACCTCAGTTTTGTAAAAGTTTATTTTAAGCTAGTTGTTATCCATCCAGTTTCTGAGTTTGCATAGCCAGTCTTTTAGTGTTGTCAGGTTGGACAGATACTAATCTGAAGTTTAACTGAGTATCTACTGCACAGGTGTAAAAGGAGACTATCAGTCCTCATCAGTACGGCGAAGGATAGACATTAACGTAGAATAAATAGGTTGGACAGATCAAACCTTCTGGGATATCTGTTGTAAATTTGAGATGTAGAAGTATATTGGCAATTATTTGCAACGTGTCTTTCAGGAAGGATGTAACCCATTCCAGAACTTTGCCAGTCAGTCTGTTGGAAAGCAAAATGTTTAACACGAATAGTATAGTCCACTGCATCAAATGTAGCTGACAGATCTAATAGCATAAACGCACTGACGAATCTGATCTGTGGCCACATACAGCTTGTCAACCACTGCAATCATAGATATTTGTGTACTTCTATTTAGTCAGAACCCTGTTTCTGCATCATGTAGAGTGAAGTTATCTTCTAAAAGTGTAGACAGTTGGGTGGTTATATCACTTAACTGGATGAAACATTTTAATGTAGACTAGGTTTTTTGATATCTTGTTTTACTGATTTCAAACACAATATTGTACATTAACATAGAAACCACCCCTCGGCAACCAACCATACACGTCCTGTCATTAAACAAAGGATTACGAATGATGTCACTATGCAGTCACCCGCTGACCTTAGTGATCCAACCACAACCCCCATATGCGTTAATTTTTGGCATGTACACGGGTTCTCCTTGCGCCGCACACCAATCCATCGTCTTCCTCCACTCAGCCACTGCAGTGGACTTCGGACACAGGCAAGTCCGAAGGCTCTTAAGGTAGAGTAGAGGGTGCAAGGTTTCAGGGTCCACAGAAGCACCCTGACCGGGCGAACTGGGTGCAGTGAAGTCGTGCAGTTGAGTAAGACAGTGAAAAGAGACACCTCGCAGTCAGAGGCTGGCACCTTCGAGCAACAATCTGGAGGTTGCTGGGCCACTGCTGAGGTAGGTCCCCGGAGTCCTGAAGCCCCTCGTCAGGTTCTGGCTCGCTGTAAAGCTGGAGTCCGTCTGGACTGGGTTTTGTAGGTTTTTGCAGCAAAGGGTCTGGTACTTCGGGTATACATGCGTTTTAGCTCCAGTGGGTCCTGGAGCCTCAACATTTGGTGCAGAGGCCGAGCTGACCATCCAGAGCAAGTGTACCTTCGGCGGGTACTCATGGACATTGTTCAGGCTAGGGCCTGGGTGACACTGGATTGGACTTTGTAGGTTTTGGTGCCTGCGCCTGCGCCCAAAATTCACCATGAGATATGCAGTTCTCTGTACATCAGTGTTTCTTACTTTGTCTTCTTCTTTTGTTGTGGAATCTAGTTTAAGGGTCTGGGGATGCCAACTAAGTCCTAAATTTAAAGGCGAGTGACAGGCAGTAGCCAATAGGCTCACTACCTGGGGTATCTACACCCTCTATTATCCCACCTCCTGTAGGGGGAAGACACAGACCAAGCCCTGATTGGTGAAGTCTCACCATCTTCAAGATGGTGGACACTGAATAATGTGCTTCACCTCGCCTCCAACACCTAGGGGTGGAGTTAGCAGAGGAGGTACACCTTCTATTCTTTCTTGGTTTTCCCGCCTGTCTTTCAGCGAAAAGGTGCAAGGAGAGGAGGGGTCCCTGCTCCTACTATCAGGAGAGGCTAGGGTCGCATTACAAAGATGGCAAGGCCTTTGAAGCTTTTGACAACGGATGGCTCTTCCTGGCCGGGTGGAGGTGTGAGCACCTCCATCCAGGGCAGGCATTGTTCTCAACCTCTGAGCGCGCAGGCGCTCACCCCAGGAGGTCAGAACTCTAACTGGTGGTGACAGGCCGGCTTAGACCAGTTGGTGACCCAACTAAGGATTGGTAGGTTTCAGGGGACCCCTCCAAGTGGTCCTCTGAGTGAAATTATTAATAAATCCGACACTGGGATCACTGCTGTTTATTAGGATGAGATGTTTGGTACCAAATCTCCCATAGTACACTAAAGGCATCAAGGAGCTAGGAAACTTGTAATGACGAGTGTCCAGGCCATTCACTCTCTATGGCTGTCTTGTTCACTTACAATATCCAAGAATCAACTTGGATATTGCAGGGGAATATCTGCCCATGCAGATATGTTCTCGCAGGGGATATAGTACACGGTGCCTTAGGACTATAAGGCCTACTCTAGTGGTGTCTTACATGAGGTACAGTTTAGAAAAAGAGCTTCTGGCATAGGGGACCTGGACGGCAGGGACCCTGTGCCCTACCATTCAAAATTACATCATTTTCCAAGCAAAAAGTGGGGGCTAACCATGTCCAAAAGATGCACTTTCCTACAGCCACCATTAGTGCAGTGGCCATTTTCTACTGTCGAGCAATGTCCCCTTTCGCCATCACTGTAGGTACTTCTCCCACCCCCTGGTATTGCCAAGGTCATCTACATTCCCCCAGTAGGGCCCTTTCTGGGGTCAGGCTGAGGGTGTACACCAGAATCTGGGACAAAGAACATACTATTCGCTTCCAATGTTCTGCAATTGGGGGACCAACCATGTTATGGGGAAAAAAACTGCATTTGGGGATAGGCAGCGAAAACAAGTATTGGAATGAATTTTCTCGCCTGCCACAGTTTCAAAGGTGTCATGTACGTGCATTGAAGATAATTGAATTGAGTAAAGCCATAACCGAGAGGACATTGCTATCTCGTGGAGGCTAAACGGGCAAACCAACAGTCAATGTCATCCATTAGACCCAACCAGGCTTTCCACTTCCTACTCAGGAGGACCATCAACTCGCGGCATTATTAATCATGAAATGATAAACCCCCTCCCACCAATGCACCCATCAGCAGTTGAGCTTCCAACGGACTGTACTTCGGGAGCATTCCAAGGTCTTCTTTATAAACAGCAGTGCCAGTCTGATTTGCAGGTACCAGTGAAATTGGGTTTTAGAAAGGGTGTACTGTGCCTGAAGGTCCTGGAATTACTTAATTTGGCCACCTTCAGAGATGTGGCTTAGGGACGTCATACCTATCGCCTGGAATCTTAGATTGTGGATACGTGGCGGAGCTGGCGGCCGTTCCACAGGTGGGTGAGCTGGGTGAGTGTGTTGTGCCAACCCATGGCCCGTGATGCCGCTCGCCAGGTCTGGAAAACTACCCTAGTCATCTCAGGAAGATGCTGGGGCACAGGGTCTCCATAAAACAATCCAGATTAAGTAAAGCCAGTTCGGTCTGACATTTAGGATCATCCCACCCTCCGCGCAGCCAGTCGTTGACCATCAGGAGCTGTGTGGTCCCATAGTAAATTTGGAGATCGGCCAGGACCACGCCACCATCACAAACGGCCATCTGGCATTTGGTCCAAGAAATGTGGGGCAGGCAATTAGCCCACAGGAAGGCACAGATTACTGATGAAAAGTCCCTGAATCACTTGTTGGGGATTAGCACAAGGAAATTTTGAAAAATGTCTAGGAAGCGAGGGAGAAACATCATCTTAATAAGGGCCACATGGCCGAGAAGGTTAAGTGGGAGGCGTACCCAGAGCTGAAGTTGTGCCCTCAGCTGGGTGAAATGAGGCAGCATGTTGACGTTCCAGGTCAGTTTACAGACAAAGCAGATGTGAATCCCCAGATGCTTGAGGCTTGGGCGTTTCACAGGTATAGACGTCACCATGTTGTCATTGCAGCATCACCACAATCCGGAACTAGTAGAGATTTATTTTAGTTGCAAGTCGGAGGCCTCGTCATAAAGCTCTAGGATGCGAAGACATCAGGCTGTCCTCCTCCGAGCTCTCTCACACACATAGCTGAGCATCGCTACACACTAATCAGGTGAGGGGTTAGATCACAAGGGCAAACAAAAGGGGGTGACAGGAGACATCCCTGACGGGTCCCTCTGCGAAAAGGGAAAGGGTTCTAAAGTGTAAATCAGCACTCAGGCTGTGGGGTGGGAATATAGGAGGCCAATGTAGTGCAGTAATAGGGGACCAAAACACATTCTGACCAACACTATCCTCATAAAGCCGCAATCCACCAAGTCAAGGGCCTTCTCGAAGTGAAGAAGCAGGACATACTGGATTCTGGTATCTTTCGTACTCGGGCCAATACGATCTGCAGGCAGCGCATAGATTGGCGAGTGCTCCGGTTAGGTATGAACTCACACTGGTCTGGGTGGATCAGGCTGGAGATCACCTGTAAGAATCTAGATGCAATGATTTTTGCAAAAATCTTCATCTTAGTGTTAATGAGGGAGATATGGTTGTAGGAGCTACACTGAGGCGAGGGTTGGCTAGGCTTTGGAATCACCAGAATAGTCGCTGCGTAAAGTTTAGCTCATACCCAGTCCCTCCAAGCGGCATCCTTGTAAAGATTAAGTAGGTGGGACGTGAGGATGTTGTGAAATATCGAGTAGTATTTTAGTCCAGACAGCCCAGTTATAGCCCCCTGGATCTCCTATTCTGTAAGGGGTTCATCAAGGACCGCACGCTCACTGGGGGAGAGTGGCACATCATGTAGGAGAGGCCGACCACGCTCAAGGGGAGCGAGGACTTTGCACATAAAATCCACGTTAGTAGTTGGCAAATGCCACCACTATGGAGATAGAGTTTATCTGGAGGACCCCAAGGGCGTCCCAAATTTCAGGTCCGATCCTAGTAGTAGCGTCTTGGTAGCCAACTAGTAAAGAAGCTTACTGGACTTGTAACCAAACTCGTACACCCGCTGGGTAGAGGCCCTCCAACATTGCCGGGCCTCATTAGGGACTAATCAGGTCCAGCAGATTCTACACGGGCTAAATGGGGCTGTTAACATATAGCCATTCAAGGGCAGAAGCCTGGGACTTCAGGCTCTTCATTATCTGTCTCTTGACATTTTCCACCTTCCCCAAGTAGCGCTTGACAATCCTATGGGTCGTGGCTGGACTAGGTTTTTTAGGGGAGTTTTCACAATGCCTTGCTTTAAATTGTCGGGAACTATGCAGAAGGTTAAAGAAAGGTTTGATATTTCCTGTCTGAGTCCTGAAATCTTGTGATGCACAATCCTGATGGGAATTGCATCCTATGGAGAACCTCATGTGTATCTGGTAATGAAAGTTTCTATATCAACAGTGGAGAAGGTGGAACAATGGTGAGCATTATCAGTAACAGGGCTCACAAAAGTGCGGTCTAAGGGAAAGTCCCTAACAGACTAAGGGCCTGATTTACATCTTTGCAGACAGGTTACCCCGTGCCAACAGTGACTGATATCCTGTCCGCCGAAATATAAATCCCATAGGATACAATGGAGTTTATATTTCAGCAGGCAGGATATTTGTCACCGTTTTGAAGGAGTAACCCATCTGCCAAGATCTAAATCAGGCCCGAAGTATTAAAGAAAAGAGATTCTGCAATACTGGCCCGCTTCTCATCAATTTTGTCCAAGAAATAGGTTGCTAAATTATCACAATGATGCTGGAAGAATGTTATTTGATGGGAAACATTGGCGATGTACACAAGGTTAAAAAGGAAACAATATTCTGCGTATTACCTGATGAGAAGCAGTTTGAGTAAAATTCTTTACGAGACAGGCTAATCATATGTATATATAAGTGTAGTCGGTTTCTATAGATGAATTTAAGATCCGGAGAATATAAGGTACAGCATTTTCATTGTTGCCTGTGGGGTATCAAGTTTTAAAGTGCTACTGGCAGGAGACAACTAAGGGGAGTTTTTACTCTTACTTCTTGGATTTGAGATCGTTTCCAGAGCTATGTGAACTTCTTGAGGACACCCAGCAGCTGAAATCAAAATAAGTTTGGGCTGGACAGACTAATTGTAGGAGGTTTGCAAGAGCCACAAAGAGGTCTTGCACATGGCCTTGCTCTAAGGACTAATTACTATTTACCAAACATAGAAAAGGCACACAATGAGGCCTGCCATATATGCCTTCCAAATATGAAGCGTTAAAGAGTGGCTTCTGACCCACTTAATCCCCTCCCCACCCCAACTGACCTGGCGAGCCAGCCTACAGCAGCCGATCATTGAGTTATGGGAATATTGATTTACCCAACCTCCAAAGATGTGCTGCAACCACAGTCATCATATATGTGAATACCAGAGGGGGACTGGTGAGGCATATGAGAGCTCACAAAACCGAAAATGCTTCTGGGCCATCTTGAAGGACAGTTAACGCCTGTGGGAGTGCAGGACAGGGAAGTGCAAATAAGTATCCTGCAAATCTAATGCTCCTGGGCCAGAGTACTATCAAATAAGCAGAGTCGCGATGGGGTGTCCGTTCGCTCCAGAGTTAGCCGTAGTGTTCATGGCTTCATATGAAGAAACCTTCATTTACAAAAACAATTCTTTTTTCCAATATATTGAGTATTGAAGCAGATATATAGATGATGTCTTCTTCGTGTGGACAGGACAGGAGGAAGTACTCAAAGAATTTCATCTATGGCTCAATAATCGGACAGAGGAGATCCAATTCAGTTTGAATTATTCAAAATACAGAATGCCCTTCCTGGACGTGGAAGTTTATCCTGCGGATGGAGGACTCGTGACCACCTTATACAAAAAAGAGACCGATCGCAATAAATCACTCCACTTCAAAAGTAATCATCCAAGGAGTATGAAGGACAATCTACCGTATGGACAATATCTACGGATCCACCGTAATTGCCACTTTAAAGATGAATTTATGGACAACGCCACAAACCTGACTAATAACCTCCTGGAAAGGGGTTACCCCAAAAAACTCCTGAAGAGATCAATGAAACGCGCATGGTGGACACCACGCGAAAGCTTACTGGAAAGGAAAACAAAAAAAGAAACAGATAGAATAGTTTTTGTCTCCACTTATTGCCCCAATTCGAACCTACTCAAAAAGGTGGTTGCCAGGAACTGGCATTTGATTAAAAATCTACACACTGCATTTAATGTGAAGCCATTATTCGCTTTCAGAAAAAAACGAACTATTGGGAATCACCTGGTCAGAGCAGCTATGCCACAAAAAGATGTTGTATCGGTCAGAAGTTACATTGGACTTCGTCCAGTAGTGGGACATAAAAAGTGTGGAACGTGCGTATGTTCCTCGTCGACAGAAGAAGGATCGGTTTTCCAACATAAAAACATCTTCTGGAAACACAATTCCTTTACCAACTGCAGGTCACGCAATGTGATATATGGGAATAAATGTCCATGTGATCTTTTATATATTGGCAAAACTAATCAGGAAGTCAGAACACGCATAACACAGCATAAGTCGCGAATAAGAATGAAGGTTCTAACAGCACCATTAGTAAATCATTGGAAAACGATGGACCATAAAGAAGCTGACCTGAAATGGACAGTTATCCTGAAGGTTGACAAAGACCAAAGAGGCGGAGATCTAGACAAAAAACTACTGCAGAGGGAAGCAATGCTCATCTTGAAATTTAAATCAGCGGTCGAAGGACTGAATGAAATGTCTGAATTGTATAGACTCAATTGACTGTTCAACATAGTGAGCCAACTCCATCCTTCAAATGGTTTTAATGGAAACGGAATTCGGCAAACTGTAATTCACAGTCACAATTGACAACGAGAAGTGGAGATAGCAGTGGCCTCATTTCACGCAAGTTGGCCTCCATAGCTATCAATTAATATACATCCAACTGGTTACATTGTTGTACCACTTGCAAGCCGGTCAGCACGGTTTGACACGGTGTGTTGTTCTTTTAACCTATTCAGAAAAGGAAGTGGTGATGGACAGAGTATCTGAATTAAACAGAACACTCGTACCCAGTCAACAGATCAGGGCTTGATCCATCACCGTTTTTTTAGCTCACTGCACCATCCCAGCTCAGAACCTGGCTACATGTAAATTAGTCTGTCCCTGGCCCAGTGCATCATGGGAACAGGGCAGACCAAACTACCAAGCCAATTCTTATACTGGAAAGGAAACAAGCTTCCGGGGACCGGTTTCTGGCATTACAGCCGTCTTCGGCCCGGCTTGCTTGAATCCTGATGGTGCAGTGAGCAAGGGACTCACATCTGAGTATACCCTTCCACGCTTATGGTGGACAAAACGATTCAGAAAAGGGGGTGGTGATGGACAGAGTATCTGAATTAAACAGAACACTCGTACCCAGTCAACAGATCAGGGCTTGATCCATCACCGTTTTTTAGCTCACTGCACCATCCCAGCTCAGAACCTGGCTACATGCAAATTAGTCTGTCCCTGGCCCAGTGCATCATGGGAACAGGGCAGACCAAACTACCAAGCCAATTCTTATACTGGAAAGGAAACAAGCTTCTTTTAATCTACGCATAAAGTTGTCTTGTTCAACAATGCAAGCATGAACTACCAAGTGTTGGATTCCATCAGTTTCGTGAGCCAACTAATTAAGGCACAATACTTTCCACTTGAAGTAGGCACCAAATCACAAGAAATCATATTGCCAAATCACAGGGTTGGTCCCCATGACAACCAAAAACAGATCATACACAGACAGAAGGCAAGAATTCACGCACACGCGCACTTCGCGGCGGAGCCATCTTGGAACTACAATCCCCAGAGGCCCCTGAACCCGGAAGAAGAATAGCAGTAGTTAATCGTGTTTAGCACACCAGTCCGTCACTCGTGTTACTCCGAGACACAGGACAGAAACCGTACAAAGGCACAAACGCCGTTCTAACCGAAGGTAAGCACCGTTCTACACGAGCACCAAACTCCGTATGAGGTTTTATGATTTCGCCCCCTCGGAGTCCATACGCTATAACACCACTTTCCTGTGCCAACAGGTCCTTGATTCACTTGTGGCATCCCTTCAGCGTCATGATTACTGGCACCAGCTCCGTTGTGGAACACGATTTAAACAAGTAAGCCTTGCGTTCCCCGCCGGCCAAACACACAGCATTTGTTCCCAAACATACACCCTGACAGCTGACACAAGCCCCTTTTCTACCCTTACAGACCTTCTGAAAACAGCTTTAAGAAATCATGTAAGTGGTACTTCGGCAGCTCGCTGAGCATTCTTATGAATTTCTGGAGCATACATAGGTTGGTTGATTGGGTTTCTTTACTTATCTGTTTTTCAGTGTGTCAAAGTCTGGTTCCTTCACTAATAGTGCACACTCCCATTCAAGGTAAGAGGCTTTAACCGGCAGTGGCAGCTAGAAACCCCCTCGCAATTTCTCACATTTGGTGACACTGATCTCATTTCTCTTCCTTACAGTTATGAGGTCCTGATGAGAACCCCCCCCACCCGTTAGGGGTTCGAAACGTGTAGACCGTCTATCGACACAATAAGATTGTGATTTCTAAATGGTGCATTGCAAATCGGCAAAAAAAAGGTTATCTAATGCAAAAAAACCTCTATGGTGTTCCCCCAAAAATTTACTTTGTGACATTCTAAATTGTAAATATTGACTTTTGTATGTATGATCAACTACGTACGATTGTGTGTTTTCCCCACTAATGTGTATTTTTATGAAAATGTCATTTTTATGAATATTGTACCCTGTATTGTTTGTCCTTGCTATTTGTTTTGAATCCTTGGTGAACTTTAACCAACAAACTTATCAAAAAACTTTCATAAAAATAAAAGTGATTTAATCAGTGAAATTTGTTGTCAACCCGCACTTAGTTTAATTCTTTGCGCGTAGGAAATTAAAGCTAAATAGAAGTCACAGTACTGGCTTTTGTGTTGTTGTCCTGGGCCAGAGTGAGCATCTTGAGTAAGAAGTTGAGAGGTTGAAAGTCTAAAATAGAATGAAAGCCTCACTCCTACTTCAGCACCAGAAAATAACAGAAGTAACATCCAGTTACTAGTTCTCATACTGGGACTATCTCAATGAGCCTAGATTACATTTTGTAAGATGGACAAGTGGTCTTCTATCAGCCGCTCTGGTGTAAGTGGTATGTGCAGCAGAACAGAAAGGAATAGTAGTGAATACCCTTGATATATGATTTGAACCGCCAATCGTATTTCATCGCGTGCAAGCTGAAGTGTTTTGATGGCGGGATGGGGACTGAGCAGTACAATGCCCCCGAGGGCCTAGATATTGCTAGTCAGATCTCAAACAACCAACTTGAAAGCTTGGGGGTCTGTTTTGTACAGGTGGACCTCAGCCTTGCTATTGTGCCAAGCCTCTTCCAAAGGCTTAAAATGGAGGAAACTGTTAAGGATACTGCTGCATGGATGAAGAAAGAGGGAATAAGCTGTGGCTCGGCTCTCTTTGAGAGTCTGCCTTGTCACCGAAGAGACAGGTGCTATCCAATAGTATGTCACTTAGTAACACCTGTATGTAACTTGAAAACCCCAGGGATATCATCTACATGTTTTGTCACTGCACCATGCAGGTACCAACTGTCCAGCCCAAGCAGTATATGCTATTTAGTCCAGAGAGGGTGACATGTTTCACTTTCTTGCCCATCTTGTAAAAGCTGCGCAAGATTGCCTCTGAATTCTTATGGGGCAGTGGGTAAAATCTTGCTATCTACGCATGAGCAGAGCGTCCCAAGAGACAACTCGCATTCAAAGAGTGGAGTGCGAGCTGGGTGAAGAAAAGCTTTGCTTTCCGACTGCCTCCATGCGTTTGCATTCCCTATTAGGAGTGTAGTAGGGAAGGTCTTCAAGAGGAGTCTGCTTGTTAAAATCTGGACCACTAGGCTTCCGACGTAGGATATTCGAGGTGCAAAGGTGGGTCTTCTGGAGCAGGTCACTTTCGTCTGAAAACCGGTCTGTTGACTGGCGGGCAAGTTCCCGGTTTGGCTCTGGTGCCCAGTAGTGTGTCTGTAACAGCCTCATTTAACGGGAAAAGTCGTTCTGTGAAAGTCTGTCCAAGCTATAGGACTTCAGCGAGGATGTTGGTTTTGACGTCAATAAATGGAAGCAACACTGATGCCATTTTCTTTATTGCATTTTCCTTTGCACAGACTTACCTAAAAATTCAATCAAGCAGGTTTATTTTGGCAGGTGTTACGAGGGAGCTTTGCTCCTGTGCATGCAACAACAAGAGCAATTTGCCATGTGCCTTGACCGTGCAGTCTGCTGCCACGCATGCAAACAGTGGCAAGTGTTTGCAAATCCATTGGTGATAATGAGTTACTGCCAACTGTTTGCTGATTATTGAAAGAGCTTGTTTAATCTCCTAATTGCAGTTTGACATCTCATGCGGTCTATTACTAGTTATGTAAAAAAGAAACCTGGTAGTGAGGGTGACAAAAAATTAAACATTATTGTGATAAATGTCCAATTTTCCTAGCTGTGTACTCATCAAATACTCACCGATTGTGAAACTTTGAACATAAAAGTTAGTAATACACAAACAAAGGCATGACCTGCTTCTCAATCTGAGTAGAAAAGCTATGCCAGAACTCTATTTTTCATTTATTTCAACAGCTTTTAAAACTGCGGGTTTAAAATGCCCTGGAAGTGCTTTGAAACTATGGTGATAAAGGTTTCTAAATTTACATGCTGCAGAACCAGTTTGGGATGGTTCTCCTTTTCAAATGTCCTTTCAGGCTGTCATCCAGACACAATTTTGTGTATTGATTTCCCTCTCTGTAGAGTAGTCTCCTGCCTGGAGCGCACACAATTGAGGCACAAAGCATTGTGAAGTTTTTTACTGACTGACATCAACCCAACGGAAAGTGTTATTAAGAAAGATAAACAAACATTGGCAAAGCCAATAAGTCTCACCTATGCAAGAGCTATTGGTTTTGCCAAAGTGTTTTAGCCATGTTGTACACCAGCTCGGTGCTGTTCTGCAAGGCTAAATGTTAGCCACGCATAGAAGACTAGCATGGAGTTTCAGACTGGAATGAAGAAGAGTGGAATAGAGTGTTGTAGAGTGGAGTGGCAGAGAGTGACATGTATTAGAGTGGCACAGTGTGGAGTGGCACACAGTGGAATAGAGTGGCACAGTGTGGAGTGGCGCACAGTGGAATGGGATAGAGTAGAGTGAACTGGTGTAGAGTGCACTGACGTAGAGTATTGCAGAGTATAGTGGCGTAGTGTGCAGTGGCATTAAGTGCAGGGCAATTGAATTCAGCATAGTAGAGCGCAGTGGGCGAAGATTAGAGTCATGCATAGTAGAGTGCAGTGGTGCAAAGTGCAGTGGAGTGGTGTAGAGTAGAGTGCAGTGGCGTAGAGTGTTGCGGAATGGAGTGGTGTAGAGTTAATTGACGAAAAGGACAGCGGGCAACTCAGAGTGCAGTGGTGCAGAGTGCAGTGGATGGAGTGGTGTGAAATAGAGTGGTGCGAAATGGAGTGGTGCGAAATGGAGTGGTGCGAAATGGAGAGGTGCGAAATGGAGTGGTGCGAAATTGAGTGGTGCGAAATGGAGTGGTGCACAGTGAGTGCAGTGGTATGGAGTGGTGCATTGTAGAGTTGCGTGGCGAGGAGTGGAGTATTCATGGTGTGGTAGCACACTACCATTACAGACAACACATTTTAAATTAAAATGACCATTACATCTGCACAGACATACGGTTTTACTAATAAAACTATACAGCACACAAACGTTAATGTGTGGAAATGGCATCACTTAGTGTAATGATTTGTTTTGATCATATTAAAGTATTTATTTCCAACACAATTCAGAAATAACACTATAACGTGATTCATTTGTGTTCCTAATTCTAATATATTCTGAAAAACGTACACAGTTCATTTAATTGTTGTTGTGCGCTAGAAAAAAACTCTTTCTTACCCCCGGTATCCAGAAAGATTGTCACATATATCCTCTCACTTTGAAGTCAGAGAAAGAAAAGTAAACAAGCACCCTCGGAAGACAGCGCCTGACATTTGACCTCTGCCTTTGAATGCACAGCAAGTGTGGCGAGATAAGAGCAAGATTTACAGGCCTGTTTACAGAAAAGGGAGCACTCGGAAGGATACGTAAATAAGGCGGTGGCGAGGGAAGGTACAAACTTAAGCTGGACAACCTAAAACAAATTAAGTCAGCAAACGGAAAGCAAGAAAACATGAGTTACAATCCACAAATGGCAAGCAACATGCAGAATGCATTCCTAGGTCAACTTTCTGAATGTCTCCAAGATGTCTTTAGCACATCAGACAGATGGACATGTAACAATAGAATAGCTGGATTTGAGGTGAGATTGCCCGTGCCTTTTTTCGATGAAGCCTTGAGCAGCGTGCACCCGGGAGCCAGTTAAAAAAGGGAAAGAAATATAGGGGACACGACTGCAGTGACAACCTTGCCTGGCAATCTAGGGAGATCTGCAGAGTGCAACCTAACACGACCTTGTGTATTGTCACCGGGCTACGGACGAGAACTGTCCAGATATGTCAGGGCAGCAGCCTGAAGCTTGAAGAGGTGCACACCCTCAGTCAGTTACCTGATTACTGCCTGAAAGACTGAGAACTATAAGTGGACATAGCTTATGTCGACCTGGGTGGTGCTCTAAACAAAGCCTGTCCGAACACAGCACGTACCCCAGCTGAGTACGGTCACCTCTGGGGTGGATAGGTCCCTACTACATGCGATAGAGAGCAGGAGAAACCTGAGTTGGGTGGGAAAGGTGCTCTGTGCCCTGGCGCCCACCCTCTGGCGAGTGGCAGTGATAGGGAAATAGTAGGGGACGCAGTCCAGGAGATATGGGGAAAACTACCAAGAAAACCTAAGTGCAGGGCCCCTGTTAAGCCAGAGGGATGATGCGGTGGACACAGAGCTGACCCAACAGTAAGAACCCAGAAACGACCTGACACTTTGCAACATAATGCAAGCAATAAAAGCATCCCAGGAAGCACTCAAACACCGGTGGTTGGCTGAAAGAGTCACCTCAACTGATCGAACACTGAAGGACATACTGCCGGAAATGGCCTAGTTGCAGAAAACAGTATCTCTCATTGAGAGCAAGGTCAAGGTCCTAGAAGTGCAGGCAAAGGACAGTAAAAACAGATTGCACAGGCACAACATAGGAATTTTGGGGTGTCCCTGAATTGGCAGAAAGAACAAATATGTTGTCCTATATGGAGGAATGGCTCAGCAAAGAAGTAGCACCAGAGGGCCTCTCCCAATTTTAAGCCTTAGAGAGGGCACATAGGATTCCGGTCCGCCCCCACCTCCCCCAAACCAAGGGCTCCGCCACACCGCATAATAGCCAGACTCCTTCACTACAGAGACAGGGACCATATTCTGGATCACGCTCGGGCACGGAGAGACCTCCAAATAAATAATAGCTAAGTGACGATATTTCCAGAATTCACCAGGGAAGTACAGAAGTAACGTGCAACCTTCCTAAAAGGGAAGAGCCGTCTCAAGCAGATGGATGTCCCCTCCCAATGATATTACCGGCGCTGCTACGGGCGGTCACACCCACTGTAATACAATTTTTCCTGACCCTGCAAGATGCCTGGAACTGGATCAAATCTGGAAAGGATGCTAGACCAGGGGGTGAATCCAAACAACCTGAATCCCGCCTACGAAAACCAAAATCCACAAAGAAAGGAGCGCCCGCATTAGCAGAAACCCAATGTGAACGAGGGAAAGTGATCAGGGCATTCACTAAACTCAGTAACACAGATAGGAGCCAATAATAATAATAATACAGACACTTTTAGAGTATGACAGCTACCTCGAACAGAGGTGTCCCGGCGCTAAGCGATCAGTAGTGCGTAGATGGCCAAACCGGATGGCTACACCCCTTGCCCAATTATTCTGCTCTAAAGAGCCAGGTCTTAACTATTTTCCTAAAAAGGGGTTCTGTATCTATGTTGCGGAAATAACTTGGCAAGGAGTTCCACAGTTTTGCCACCCCGTGAAGGATCTGCCCCCCATGTGAGCCTTCTTGAACGAGGTATGCAGAGAAGCTTTTGAGAATTGGATCTTAAGGATCTAGCCTGCTTGTAACGGCGTAGTCTTTGTTTTAGGTAGTTTGGGGCATTTACCATGTGTGGCTCGGAATGCCAGCCTCAAGGCCTTGAACTCGATTCTTTTAGTCACTGGTAGCCAGTGGAGTTCTTTTAGATGCGGAGATATATGTTCCCAGAAAGGAACTCGCCTAATCAGTCTCGCAGCCGCATTTTGTACCATCTGAAGACGTCTAATTAGGTACTTTGGCAGGTCAAGATAAAGGCAATTCGCATAGTCCAATCTGGATGTTACCACAGCATGGACTATGGTTTTTCGGCATTCTTCTGGCAGCAATTGAAGGAATCATCAGTCAATTAACAAGGAGACCGGAACTCTGAGACAACCAGGGACACTAGCTCTGCAGAAGACACAGACATAGAACTGCCTTAAATAACTCAGAGAACGGAGGGTGAGATTATTTAGTGGGAATCGTAACACGCTGGGAAAGAACGTTACAGTGCTTTGATTATAAAAATTACATGATAAGAGCACATGAAAAGACGGATCGCGCCGGGACACTCCTGGCATGGCTAGCTTTTCCAGCAAAAGAGCTCAACCATTTTAGAATTTAGAGAAGAAGACACGCCGGATATGTACCCAACTGGGCATAAACCGCATGTTTCAGGATTATTACACTGACTTATACCAGAGCAAGATAGTCTGTGCAGGGGGGACATTGACGAATTCTTAAACCTGATTACGCTCCAGATGGTAACAGCAGTAGAAGCAGAAACACAGAGGTCAGAGCTGCAGTTAAGGCAATGGCCAGAAATAAGACCCCTGGCACAGACGGCCTACTGGTAGAGTTCCATTCAACATATATTGAAGAATTGAGTCCCAAATTGTTAAGTCTCGACAAAGTGGCACGAGATGTGGCACCACCTGCGCCTCTCATGTTGTTTCGGGTAGTCTACCCAGACTACCCGAAACAACATGAGAGGCCCAGGTGGTGCCGCTCTTATAACCAGGCAAGTCCTCTGTTGACAAAACAGCTTACAGGGCTCTACCTATGCTCAACCACGACTATATGGTTCTAAGCAAGATCCTTCCCATTTGCCTTCCCCCATATAAGAGTACCTTTATATACCGAGTCCAGGCAGGGTTTATACCGGGGCGTAAAACGCCCACTAATATCAGGAGGTTATTAAGGGTGCTGAAGGCGAACACTTATGATAAAGAGGAAGCATCTTTTTTTGCGGTGGATATCGAAAAGGCGTTTGATAGCCTGGAACGGCTTTACCTCTACTGCATAATGGAAAAGTTAGGCCTAGGACAGGGATTTGTGACCTGGACTAGATTGCTCTACATGGAATCCCTGGCTTAGGTGAAGACCGGGAGAATGATCTCAGACAACTATCAAGTGACCAGGGGCAATAGACAAGGTCGTCCCCTGTCGCCACTCCTTTTCGCTTTGCCATGGAGCCTTTAGCCTGTCACGCCAGGTCTGGAAACCCATACAGGGAACTAGAGGTACTAGGTGAACAATATTATATAGTGTTATACGCTGACGGTCTCTTGCTTTCCTCCAGAATACGAGCGAAGACGTGGCAGGTGCAAGAGAGCTCCTCACGCATTTAGGAAGGGTCTCAGGCCTCCAGGTTACCTGGAGAAAATTATGCCCATTTTCAGCCACTGCAGGTAGAGACAGACCAGGTATAAAGCAGAACCTAATATGGGTGCCTATCATAATTAGGGGTAAAAATATATCACAACGCCTCAGATAACTTTGAGGGTAATGTGGGAAAAGCCATTCGGGGATTGAGATCAAATATGGAATTATGGGCCTTCTTGCCCACATCTGTGTTGGGCAGGATAACCCCCTAAAAATGGTGGCACAGCTACTGTATTTCTTTGTGGTTCTCCCGAAATGGATTCCGCAGAGTGTCTTCCGAGACCTCAGATCATTAATTATAGGGTTCATATGAGGGGCAGGCAGACATAGGGTGGCGCTAACCACACTACAACGTCCCATTGCAGTGAGGGGCCTTGCCCTTCCAGACTTTGAAAGTTACAACCTAGCAGCAACCTCCAATGGCTCACAGTGGCTGGTAGGAAAAATGGGAAGGAGCATCTGGTCTGCTGACATCCAACTGTTGTCCCTTGTGGTACTGAGGCTGGCTATTTCAAAAACAATACTAGCCTGAGTTACAAGTGCTAAGTAAGTGAAGGGGCCTCTGCTTACAGAAATCGGGAACTAAGAGACCTTATGCCCTGGATATCCTGTTAGAATGGCTCGGGAACTCACACATGGAGGTGAATGGCACGGACTGAGAGAATGGGGAGCGGCTGGAGAAAACACAGTAGGGGCCCTGTATGAGGACGGAACACTACTGCCATTCGAAGACTTTAGAGAACAGTATGAGCTCCAGAGGCGGCATTAAAACAATTTAAAAAACTCAAATGGCTGGCCATCAGGGACTTTCTTGCTGCTTAAATCATAGCCTCAGGTAACTCCCCCAAAGAAGTGTTTTGGATTGTTCAAGGATTTATTAAGCCAGAGGTCATGAAATGTACTATTGTCCCTTCGGCTGCCCTGTGCGAGGACCTTTCCTGTTTTTTTCAGGACAAAATCCAAGCTATTTATTCGGCTCTTACTCCTACGAATAATCCTCCCCCAATCCCACCTAAACAACGATTCAGTTGACTGGTGCAACTTTCACCATTTTAACATGGAAACCTCTCTCAAACAACTTCTTTAACTTAAATCATGATCACCCACTGACCCATGCCCAGCCAAGTTCTTGACCTCCCTTGCCCCGCTACTAAACCCCCCTTTAAACCAGATTTGGAATACCTCCTTGAGCACAGACACCTAGCCATCGTGTTGGAAAATAGCTTCTGTTCAGCCCATCCTAAAGAAAGTAGATGCGGTCCCAGCTGAACTAAAAAACTACAGGCAGATTTCCCTCTTAACTGCCACAGCTAAAATATTGGAAAAGGAAGTGCAGAAACAACTTGTAACTTACCTGCTTCACGACTCCCAGTCTGGATTCAGGGCCGTTTACAGCACTGAGACAGCGTTACTGGAAGTGGCAGAAACGATCCGAGAATCTTTGGATCTCGGTAACCATTCTATGTTAGTGCTGCTGGACTTGTCTGCAGCATTTGACACTGTCTCACACCTGATCCTACTGGAGAGGCTTGAGCAGCTTGGACATTGTCCTGAAATGGTTCCGCTCCTTTCTCAGGGGTCGATCCCACAAAATTCGTCTACGTCCCCATGTCTCCACCGCCCGCCCACTCATATGTGGAGTCCCACAGGGCTCTTAGCCCAACCCTTTTTAATGTCTACCTCGCCCCACTTGCTTCAATTATCGAGCACTACGGGGGCAAAGTAGTCTCCTTCGCGGACGACATCCAACTGATGTTTTCCTTTATGAACCACTCGGAAGCGGCGTTTATTAACTTTAGACAGTGTATGATCAACATATCATCTTGGATGACAGGCAACTGTTTAAAGTTAAACACGGATAAAACGGAGGTCTTGTTCTTTAATCAGCCCTCACCTCCTAAAGCCGAACTGTGGTGGCCTGGGGAACTGAATCCTGCCCCTACACCAGTTTCGTTGGCGAGAAACTTAGGAATCAAATTTGACTCAGCCCTCTCAGGGAAGGTCCAGCTAGGACAAGTTTCATCCGCTTGCTTCTGGACTACAGAAAAACGGTGGTGCACGCACTTATTACCTCACAACAGGACTATGCGAACAGTCTATTTGGGTTTACCAGACTATCTTATTAAAAAGCTGCAGGTCATTCAAAACACAGCCGCCGGGATCATTAGAAATGTACCTTTTTGTCATCACATTTCTCCTCATCTACACAGCCTACATTGGCTGCCTGTCCAAAAGCTGATCAAGTTCAAGGCTCTGATCTTGGCCTTTAGGTCCATGAATGACATTGGTCCTAAGCACCTAAAACTAAGACTTCCCATTTATGCTCAAAATAGGACTCTGAGATCGAATTCCCTGAGACTTCTTTCTATTCCTCGTTTAAAAAAAGCTAGACTAGGTGGTCGTTCTTTTTCTGTCATTGGAGGTAGCTGTTGCCCTTTACAAAATGCAATAATAATAATAATTTCCTTTTACCTAGAGCACTACCAGCGGCAATACAGAAACATTAGAATATGGGGATGGCAGAACCACTGGTGTCAGTTGGGTGCCAATACATTGTGCTATCCTCTGAAACATACAAAACAGTCACATGCCTGTACTGCAGACTCCGAGATGATGGTATGGCCCCACTGGATAACCTACGGACGAGCTGGGAGGAAGATCAAGGGACCCCATAGAGGAGAAGTTATGGGATGGACTTTCTAAGGTTTCTAGAAATGCGCGATTCAAACGTATAAACTTTTATGTGCTCCCATAGAGCATACCTTAATCCAGAACGGATAAACCGTTACTCTGCGACGACGATGCTAAATGCCCTCGGTGCGCAGAGTCAGGGGCAGAGTTCTTATAAATGTTTTAGAGTTGCCTGAACCTGGGGTGATTCTGGAAACGGTCACAACAACGCTGACTGGGGTGCTAGGCAGACATTCACTGCACACCACAACACTGCCTCCTCCATTGGTTCCCACATACTCCCAAGACTACAGTCACTAGCGGATTTCAGAACCTGGCGGTTCTCCTGGATAAGAGAGAAATAGCCCTGAACTGGAAAGGGTAGAGGACCTAGTCCGGAAAGTTAGAAAAAGGAGGTACTATGCTGGTATGACTGTGGCTATGATACTTTCTGCGAATGGCTCAATCAGTCACTAGATATGCTCATTCCGGCCAAGTGGAGTAAGACTAGATCCAGTCCTTCTAGCCCTTGGTACGATGAATCCCTCAAAACACTTAAAGCCTCCTGTAAAAAAGCAGAACGCGCATGGCGTAAAACTTATGATACTGACCTCAAGGCGGCCTACAGGGCCTGCACTAGAGTGTATCATCGGGCCATATGTGCAGCCAGGGCTGCTTTTTACGCTCAGGAGATTAAGAATAGTACAAACCCCTCTAAGGTCATCTTCAGGGTGTGTAAGGACCTTACAAGCAAGAGGACGGACATTGCTACTATTGAACCCTCCATGGCACACTGCGAGGATCTAGCCTCGTTTTTTGTTGAAAAGGTGGAGGCCATTTATAGATCATTCTCTCAGCTTCCCATCAGGGAGAAAATGTCTACATCTTTGGCTCTCAAACCACTGCTAACTATCCCTAGTCCGACCCGGGATGAGTTTTTAGCTTTGACAACAAAAGTCAAATCCGGCTCTCCGGACGATCCCATGCGACCCGCTCAATTCCGGGAATTTGCTGAATGCTGTTATCCTGCCCTACACGATCTTATCAATCTGTCCTTTAGTACGGGCAGAGTTCCCAAGGCCTGGAAACAGGCGATGGTCATTCCGATCCTTAAAAAACCTGCCCTCGATCCGACTAAGCCAGAACACTATCGGCCCATTTCCCTTCTTCCTTGGCCAGCCAAACTAGCGGAAGCACATGCTAACCGTATTCTATCTGCTCACCTGCAAGAAACGAATCTACTGGATAATTCCCAGAACGGATTTCGTGCAGGTCATAGCACCGAAACTGCTCTTTTGGCTGTGGTGGAACACATCAGGAAGATGTTGGATCAGGGTCAGACGGCGGCACTGATCCTTTTGGATCTTAGTGCCGCCTTTGATACGGTGTCCCATCAGATTCTCTTACATCGTCTGATGGAGGCTGGAGTTGGAGAGATGGCACTTGAATGGTTCCGCTCTTTTCTTGAGGATCGAGGTTTCAAAGTGTCTACACCTCCTTTTGTCTCTGCTTCACGCCCTATTCTTCAGGGCGTTCCCCAAGGTTCGGCTCTTAGCCCCACTTTATTTAATTTATATGTTCAGCCTTTGGCGGAGGTAGCCCATAGTTTTGGTCTTTCCTTAGTGTCGTACGCCGATGACACGCAGCTGGCGGTGGCACTTAATGGTGACTCCAACATGGACGCCCCCACCTTCCAGTCAGCGTTAAAAGCTGTTTCTGGCTGGATGGCGAACAACCGACTTCAACTTAATGCCTCTAAGACTGAGGTCATTATTTTTGGTAAGGAAAGTGGGCTATGGGGAGATCAATGGTGGCCTACTGATCTTGGCCCTGCTCCCACCCCCGTGAGTGAAGTCAGAAACCTCGGGGTGTGGTTTGATGATAAGCTTTCTTTTACCTCCCATACTAAACGCGTGGCTGGCGTATGTCTAGGTACTCTGCAATGTCTGAGACCTATTTTTAAATTTTTTGATGCCGAGACAAGACAGATTATGGTCCAGGCTCTGGTTCTTACCAGATTGGACTATGCCAACTCTCTGTTTTTGGGCTTAAATCAGGCCGAACTATCCCGCCTTCAGAGGGTCCAAAATGCGGCGGCTAGGATGCTTGTCGGCCTCCCGAAATTTGTCTCAGCTCGCCGAACTATCCAGAATCTCCACTGGCTACCGATTGAGCAAAGAGTTAAGTTCAAAGCCCTCTGCTTAACTTTTAAAATTCTTAAACTAGCTTCCCCTCCTATTCTTTCACAGACTATCCTGCACTATGTCCCTGCTAGAGCTCTTCGCTCTGCTGGATTGAACCTCGCCATGGTGCCGCGTTTTAAACGAGCTAGAATGGGTGGACGCTCGTTCTCAGTGCTGGCGGCTGCCCTCTGGAACTCTCTGCCAGCTCCACTCCGTTCAATCCCAGACTTGTTTCTTTTTAGGAAGGCTTTGAAGACCTTCCTCTTTTCCACAGTTTAGTCTGTCTTCTTGCCTTCGCCTTCTCATATGTGTTGTGTTATCCAGTTCTCCAAGCGCCGGGACGCCTCTTGGCTGCGGCATCCGTGCGCTATACAAAAAATAAATAACATAACATAACATAACATGAGGGCAATATTAGAAATGCCAAGCGAGGTCAGGGTTAGGTAGAGGCAGGCAGAGCTTGGGCGATGCTGGTGGAGGAACTAAAGAACGGGAATGGCTCTCAAACTGATGACCTTGAGGAAATTATCTGATTAAGTACAACATGGATGGGAGGCTTGGGAAGGTTTAATCAATGGGCTAAGGAGGATCAATTCTCCCCCATAGATGAGAGTGAAGCACTTTGCGAACCTGGTGTATTGAAGGAAAAAGTAGAGCTGTTGGTATCAGACGACAGAACTGAGGAGGGTAGCCAGACCTTCGCTTTCTACTCAACAATGGGCCCGACTATGGCACGCCTGGGGGGTAGGAAGGGAGGGTAGAGGTGGGGTATTGTTGAATACAGCAGTTGCCACTGAAACTGATGTCGGTAGACTATAGTTCTAGGCCTAGAAGATCTGTTAGACATAATATCAGTATCGGTTGACCTGTTTCTCACTGTATATTGGAGAGGCCCAGATCTTGGAACTCACTCACAGCAATAGGAGACTCTAAACAGGAACACTTTGATGAGTGCTGATGATACTGAGAATACAGAAATATCCAATGTAATTACAGTATGGATGCTTGTAAAACAAAAACTTTGTTTAAAAAAAATCACATGCTTTTGTATCTTTGAAAAAAAAAAGAAGGTTTAATACCCTACTTTAATTAAAATTTTGTTAGAATTGTGATACAAGTGGCAATGGTATGTGTGCTTAAGGTAAAGCAGGTTACGACATTTTAAGTTCTCGCTGTAGGTGTGAAGGCATGTAGCTCAACGTTTAATGACGGGGGAGTGGGGATCTTCAATATACTGTCAAAATCTTTATCTAAAATCCACAAGGGACTAGATTCTCAATTTACAGCTATGAATATGCATCCTTAAGGACTGTAGGCTTTCAGGGGGCCAGAAGAGACATGTACTTGATAGTCATACACATGTGAAAAGCCTAATAAAGGCCATTATCATAGCCTATGAGTGCAGAATGTAAATAAGTTATGAGAATTAATATTTTTTGACCTATATTCTTTCTTGTTAACACACAACAATATATATTTAATTTATAGAGTGCTAGTATGCTGAGGGTACTTTGTGGAACAGATCCTACTATAATCAGAAGCGGTTGACACTCGCACTAAAAGAACATACAAATCAATTAGGAGAGCACATGACGTAAAAAATAGTTACCAGTTTGTAAGTGATAAATACATTTGGATCGTATTTGCCGATGCATTCTCCTAGTAATCCCCTGGCTGCCACCACACTAACAATCATTGGCATGGCCAATAGGTCTCGCTTTTGGGACCTTTAAGTATTTAGTTATGCAGCACAATATCCTTGGTGCAACAACATCAACTGTTGCATGACTAAACACTTATAAGGTCTCAAAGGCGAGACCTATGGGCTATGCCAATGCTTGTTTTGGGCTGTGCCAGTTTGTTACAATGGCTCCATTGATTTGCTTGGGACTTTGTGAAGGGGAGATGTAGCATCACCCAAAAATGCATAGGACTCGCTCACTTCAGGGGGCTGAACACCACCAGTCGCTGCTGCACCAGGGACGGCCGTGAGAAAAACGGCTTGCCACCTGCTGTTGCCTCCTTGCCTTCTTGCCATATCCCGACCGGAGGACGGGGCCCGCACGCCGTGAGGGAAACTGCCGTAGAGAACTACACCACCCAGCAGTGACTGCGAGGCGCAGGCTGCTGACGACACCCCAGCGACCCCCTGCACCCCCAAAAGCGCGCCCGCCTCTCGCAACGCGGGACGCGCTCACTTCAGGGGGCTGGACACCACCAGTCGCTGCTGCACTAGGGACGGCCGTGAGGGAAACGGCTTGCCACCTGCTGTTGCCTCCTTGCCATATCCCGACCGGAGGACGGGGCCTGCACGCCGTGAGGGAAACGGCCGTAGAGAACTACACCACCCAGCAGTGACTACGAGGCGCAGGCTGCTGACGACACCCCAGCGACCCCCTGCACCACCAAAAGCACGCCCGCCTCTCGCAACGCGGGACGCGCGTGGGCGGTGCCGGGCTGAGCCCGGGCAGAGGGCGGGCCCTCTGAGGCCGTCGGACTACGTAGGTGGCCGGGCAGGGCCATCCCACTTGACTTCCTCCCAAAAGGTACTGTTCCATTACTTTGTTGTAAAGCCACGAGCCAAAGTGGACTGATCATGGGGAAGAGGAAGAGGAAAATTGTGGAGGACCCAAATGAAAACTCGATTGTTACCCCCAGGGGAGGGAAAAGGCCTAGAAAAACGAAGTCAATCCCCTCTAAGAAACGGGTACCACACGCAGGGGGCAACTGTGTGATGGACCGGATCGATGAACTAATAGAGGACTGTGAGAACATTTTGACTGCCAAAATTTTGCCATGCGTGGAGAGCCACGCGGAAGGGGGGGGGGTGCGGGGGGTGCTCACACCGACGACGATAATCTGGGAAAAGGGGTTAGGAGAAGTGCTCCGGTAATTCCTGATATGTTTCTAAGTAAATGTAATGCGGGAGGTCGGATAACCACAACAGCTGTTGGTAGGGGAAATACCTGTGAAGCCTCGGGTACCGAGGTAGTTCTGGATCCAGATCCCCTGGTCTCCCTCTCTCCTAAGCCACCGGCTGTGCTATGCAAAAACCGGTTTGCTATCCTTGCGCAAATTGTTAATAGCGATCTCAATTCTGCGCAGGAAGTTTTGCAAGCAAATACCAGCTATACTGAGGGAGAATCCCAGTTGCAAACCACCCATAGCATTCCTACCCAAATTGAGCCAGATACCAACCAACTATCTAAAGTAGTCAACCAGCTGTGCAAACTGATTGAGGCTATGCAGGTCAAGATAGATCATCTTACTGACGCAGTAGAACAAGGCATGGTTGCCCAGGCCTTGGTTTCCTGCATGACCTGCGCAGCCACAAAGAAAGGCAGCGGAGTCAATGGTCCCCGGATAACAGAAGCCCCAAAATGTAGCGACCCCCAACCTAGAAAGCGAACTAGTTCTATTCTAGTAGGCACAACACATCATGAGGTGTTAAGAACAGAGAGGGTTTCACTAGGAACACTACACAAGCCCCAGAATGTCCCCAACCAAACTCCTCTAACAGCGGGAGGGAGACTCCAATGGACGAAGAGAAAGGCACCATGTCAAGTGGTAGCCTAACTACACAACACAGTGGTGGTACCCGAAACGCCATGACGAGTAAAGGTGTTTCTCGCCCAAACCCTAATCACAAGATAAGTCATTTACCAGTGGTTTATATGGTTAATGTTCGGAAGCTGAATGCTGGAAAGTCCCTGGAAACCAATGATTCGTTAACTAACAAAGCTATTCAGTGGATAAGACACGTCCGGGGCTGCAGATCTATAATAAGGGACGATATTGTTAGTTCTAAACGGCTTACATACCCCGGGGACTTAGCTGATTATATCGAGCTAAGACTCAAGACCACAGAGTTGGCTGAAAACCTAACTAACTTGGAGTTTAGAAGTTGTTCTCCCGACCACTCTAGAATACAAATAAGACCATCTCCCCCACTGAAACGGTTAACACTTCCTGAAACTAGCGCAGGAGGGAAAACCAACGGAAGTTCTGGACTGGATCTAAACGACTGACTATCATCTGACCCAGTTCAGGTGGGAGACTCGGGTGGCATGGCCGGAGAGAGAACATCTCAGCTCGCAGTAGTGACTATCTGCCCCATTTCTACACTAACATCCCAGGGCATTCCTGTGGCCCGCATTAACCCTGGGGTAGAAGGGAACACTGGTCTGAATTTGAATGCAAGCCAATCATCAGAACCAAGAGAAATATGTTCAATCTTATCCAGGAATGTGGCAGGCCTAAAATATAAATTAGAATCCCCAGAATGGGCCTCTTTTATAATTCAACATAAAATATGCCTATTCCAAGAAACCTGGTTGCTAGAGGCCCTTCACTTCCCGGGATACCTGAACTGTAGTGTTCACGCGCAAAAGGGTGGAAAAGGACGGCCATCGGGTGGTTTGACAATCTGGGTTAGCCAGGAACATGATGTTATAATTAAACCTCTTGACTCTAATGATAGGGACTTTCAAATTCTCGCCCTTAAGTTTAGAGACGGAAAATCAGTCCATATTTACAATTTGTACGCATGTAGCACTGGGGGCAAGAGATCAGTAACCCTAGCTAGTCTAGAGGAATGTATCGAATCTTATTCACAGCACTCACATATCATTCTTGGGGGAGATTTCAACACGACTTTCGAACCCCTGTTAGGTGGTGACTGGAACATCATGGACCATGAGGACAAGGAGTGGGGCGTCCCGAAGCTTGAACTAGACCCTATCAAAAGGTGGACTGAACTCTCAACCCAGCTAAACTCACTTTGCTTAAACAAGGGGCTGAGAGCTACTAATGGAAGGACTAAGCATGATAAATCAGGGTCAATCACCTATAGGAGTGGATCCCGCAAAAGCAGAATTGACTACATTCTGATTCATTTGGGATTATGGAAACATCTAGTGGACATGTCGGTAGTTGAGAGGGCCGAGAGTGACCACAACCCGCTATGCATGTCCTTGAATCACTGGGAGGTGTCCGTAGACGCAAGGGGTGTAGGACCAGACAAACCCGTCAATGCATTTATTTCTACTGATATGCGCCACCTTCGGTGGGCCAAAATCGTAGGGCGCCAGGAGCACACAGACTTCATAGCAACGAAGTTATTGCAGGCCACAAGCGACCTGGGAAAGCAAGGCAGCAAAGGGGCCACGATCTCAGCCTTAGAGAGGACCACAACGATTCATGAATTATATTTTGCTGACTTAAGAAACCTCTTTGTTAGGCCATCACACCCCCGACCCCCCCCCCCCCCCCCCGTTGGTATACTGGGGAGTGTCGGAAGGCTCGATTGGACCTAGGCAGAGCAATAAAAAGCAAATCAACTGGGAACGTTTGGCTAGCCAGGGCTGCATATAAACGTATTGTGGCGAAATCCAAGCGTGCATGGGACGAACAAAGGTGGCTAGACTTGAAGGAAGCAGGTACCCAAAAGGACCCCAGAAGATTTTGGAACATCCTCAAGTGGGGAAACGAAGGAGCTCCGGAAAAATCCCAAAACTGGGTAGCTCAAGATCAATGGGTGGCCTATTTTAAACCTCAATATGCCAAGGGGGTGGAACCAAGTGTAACCATGGAGGTCCCGCGTCTATTCGCCACGGAAGACTTGTTCAACCTTGGTGATGTCCTTAACGCCCTAAACTCAGTTGTCCCTGGAAGAGCACCAGGCATGGATGGTGTTCCTGCTGATGCATTCCTGCATGACAAAGATTCCTGGGGCAGGTACATACTGATTCTAGCTAATGCCATAGCGAGAGGAGCCCCCATACCCCAATCTTGGAACGGGGCCGAAATCATACCCGTATTTAAGAAGGGAGATAAATCTCTACCTGGCAACTATCGACCAATTAGCCTGATTGATAACATTCAAAAGGTTTTTGGCAGGCTAATATTGAATAAGATCTTAGAGTGGGAACTGGATCAGAACATCCTATCCCAACTCCAGGCGGGATTTAGATCAGCAGTTAGCACAGTCGACCAAGTGCTGCATTTTGTAATGCTGCACTGGAAGACCGTACAAATTAACGGGGGTAGTTTATATGCTGCCTTTATAGACCAAAAACAGCTTTTGACCTTGTCCCACGCCCTACTCTGTGGAGCTTCCTTAGAGATATGGGAAAGCCGAGCTCCCTACTTGCACTTACCATCAGGCTACACAAGCAGAACTTTGCCCAGATAAGATGGGGGCGCCCTGGAAACACTACTCCACAATTTCCAGTAGAAAGAGGGGTTAGGCAGGGCTGCGTCCTTGCTCTAACATTGTTCTCCATGTACATCAACGATGCGGCAGGATTGCTGTTAGAATCAAATGTTGACGCCCCTACCCTTGCAGGAGCAAAAATTTCCATTTTAATGTTTGCCGACGATTGTCTGATCATCGCAAAGACCCGAGCGGACTTCAAAAGGCTCTAGGAATTTTTGAAGACTTTTGTTCCGCCCGAGGTCTGGAGGTGAATGTTTTAAAATCAAAATTTATGTCTTTTAACGTGTCGAAATATTTCAAGGGAACTGTAATGATGAACAAGCTGATGCTTCAGAAGGTCCAAGCTTTTAATTATTTGGGTATTTGTATCCAACATGATCTTTCTTGGAAGCAGCAGACAGAGCTGTCGACCCCCAAACATCGACAGCTTGCTGGTGCCTTGATATCGGAACATTCTAGGTCCCTCACAAAGCCAATAGCACCGGTTCTAACAGCATACAATGGCAAAGTTGTTAGTTTCGCCTTATGCGGCGTGGAAATCTGGGGCTTTGAGAACTTAAGAAAACTGACAACTTCCGAAAACCGGTTCCTAAGAAACCTTATAAAGTTACCCCAGAGTACCCTTACTCTATGACCTGGGTCAGAGCCCAATTGCATTAATCGCTTCATTTCGTCCAGTCTTGTATTGGAGGCGGTTATGGTCAACACCCGAATTGAGAGTATTTGCGAATGGGCTCCTGGACATAATAAAAAGTGATACGTACCATAAGATTAAATGGTTGCGCAAAATTGGGGAAGTATTACGGAGTCTAGGCTTGAATGATCTATGGGAAGACCCTGCAAACGCAAGATTTCCTTCCAAGAAAGTTCTAAAATCACTCTATTGGGGGACAGTTGTCTCGAAAAACTATAGGTATACCGCTCCACTTTCACTGACCGGCACCTTTCTGGTGCTTAAAGAGCAGGCCAGTTTGGAAGACTTTTGGGACTTCATCACACGACCCCTAGACCGGAAGTTGTACTTTCAACTTAGTATTGGAAGCCAACCAATTAGATCATTTACCAATCGTTGGTCTAGTGGCGGAAAGGCTAACTGTCCGTGCTGTTTTGCTTCAAAAGAAACTATTGATCACCTACTGTTTGTATGCCCTGTTTACGTGGCACCTCGCAAGGTATGGTTATCCCCAATGAGTAAATTGATGGGCAGCAGAAGTGGGATGGTGGCCGCCAGAATCATCCGCACTTGTACCGATAAATTTGTGTCTATTGCTGTGGCAACATTTTTAGGATGGGCTTGGACAATAAGAACCAAACTGTTATAATGGCTCTTATATATTTATTTATTACCACATTACAGCCAACCTACGATGAAACACACTGTATGCACTTTCGTTCCTCTGATGCTTTTTGTAACTATAACTAAGTGAATTATCCTATTTGAAACCTAACTTTTAGCACTATTTATTGTTATTTTAACGAATTACATCTGTATCATATGCTTTTATGACAATCGTCGAATAAAGCTGGTTTGAACTGAGCATATGACTCTGATATGTGATTTACACTGTGAAAAGGTGCGATTATCACACCGTGTGACCTCTTTTAGGGTTATTAAGCGTTATGCATATGCACAATACATTAAAATGAATTGCACATTTATCCTCTGCTCAAACAGAAACATTGTCCTGCTGAGTGAAGGAATGGTAGATTCTTTGTCCAGGAATGAGGCGTCTTCTAGATTTCCTCAAAAAAATGCTCACCTTATTTTCCCAAGCTGCAGAGGAGTCCCAGCTCGCTAGATTTTGTGAACTTCTGAGAAATCTCAGAAACAAAATGTATTCATTTGTAGGTAACTTTTCAGCTTCCCCAACTTCTTTGGGTTGTGTGCAAGGTACAATGAAGGAAACATAACTTGTGAATATTTTGCAAACACTTGCACTCAAAAAGTTTGGTGCTTTTGCTCAGAGAAAAGGTCACAGGTCGACCTTTGACCCAGAATATTTTGCTGGAGAGGGCAAGTGCCCATTATAGCTTCATGTCTGTGTGGTCATCACAGAATGTGGTTTTAATATGATCCAGATGAAGGGAAAATAGAATTAACCTGGATGGTGAAATAGGGTAAACATTTTCAGTTGTTTTCCTTCGTTTTCAAAACGTAAATGGAGTTCAAACATTTTTGTAAGGTTTATCCTAGCTTTCAAAACATAGCTCGCAAACCTATGTCTATTAACCTTATGTTGCCGGGAAGTATTGCTACACAAGCTCTCATTGAGCATTTGCAAACGGCATGTCCCACTATTTCACAAATCCAGGGTAACTGGGTCAAAGGCGGAAGATGCTCACCCTGCCAAAACATACAGAGCTCACCTCCCCCTCTGCCTTCCCAAACCTGGGAGGCGAAACAGAGGGCAGTATTACATCAGCGGTGGTTCACGCAGCCTAATTTAAAGGGCTTGCATTACAGCCCTGTTTGGGAAGTCGATGAATCCTGTGGTACCACTGCCAGCGAGTTACAGGGCTGCCAAATTGAAATAAAGATTTGAAACACCACACTTTTCTCTCCCGCGTCTGGTGCTATGGGAATTTTATATTTTTTCCAACACAGTTCCATTCCAGAGAGCAAGCGTGTCTTTAATAAATGTTATGGATTGCACGAAGCCGAGACTATTCATTAAAAACATGGTAGAGACAGAGAGGGAATGAGACTTAGGGCTCAATATGTCTGTTTTTAGTAGACGTGTGGCACGATTATGCCACATAATCCTGGCCAATTCTCTATTGAATTTGGAAAGTTATGGCCTTTACGACAAAGCGGATGCGCGAAAAAAGTTGTATGCACATATAGGAATGAGCACTACAACATGAGGGGAAACAGTTGCATAACTACACTGTGTAGGAGGAGAAGCGCGTCAGCAAGGGGAGGGGCCTGCACGATTCACTAGCTTGAGCGACCGGTGGCGCCGCGATAATTGATAACATATGGCGCTGCGCGCTCCCGCAAGTGAATCGCCACAAGTGCACGCGTTGCCATTGAAGGCAATGGAACGCGTGCACGTTTTTGGCTGAAAAGCCAAAGCAACGGCTAAAGGTCTGTTTGCCTAAGCAGGGCATGTGCGCTGCATAGGCGAGACCTAAAAAGACTAGTGAGGAAGTGATGAGTGAGTGAAAGGGACAGAGCTGATACCCTGTGCGCATCACATACACACTTCATACTCATGCAAATAAATGCTATAACCATAATTATTATAAACCCTGCACAGTATCCATATGCTGACATGACAACAATGGGTTCACGACGTATACAGGTTTATCTGAGGAAACCACCAGGGCTTACCTGGTTTCCATTTCTTGGATGATGGGCTTCGACTTGGTCCTGATGTTCTGCTCAGACAGGGACCCCATGAATTTACGATTCTTTAATTTTCGCCATTCTGAAATTAAATAAACTCAGACAGATATTCACAGAGAATGGTGCACACTGCATGGATTCATCACAGTATGTTACTACGGATTGCCATCTGGAAATTAGATACTAGTTAAATGGGTATTTCTGGCTATGGCTTAATTCAGCAGAAATGTATTTAAATGACCCCAGAAACAATTCAACATTTCTTTCTTCTTAGCCATGTAAAGGCCATCGAAAAACTAACTCCAAGAGAACATTATGCAAGGTTCTGTCGACTCACCAGCTTTTCCTTTCGTCCCATCTCAATGCTGGTAGAAGGGCATTGGCTTCATAAAATAAAAGAGTTTGGCAGATCCCACCTTGAGAACCATTCAGTCCGAACTAAAATCGGAGGCAATAAAATGTGTCTATCATCCAGCAGAGAGCAACCCACCCCGCGTTTCATTGGTCCAAACTGCCTCTGCAGATATCACATTGCTCATGCTTACCTCTGGAGAGCTCCAACTGGTACTTGTTCTCAAGACCTTCAAGAGTCACAGTGATAAAGAACTCCATAAACAACTCATTTGTCTGCAAGAAAACAAAAGAACAGCTTTCTGAATGATGACTGAAAATGTAACTGTTCAATTGTTACCAACAGCAGCAAGAAGGCACCAAGGGTAGCTCTGATGTAACTCCATTTTATTGTTAGGCCAGGATATGTAATCTGAGTAGCAGCAATCAGTCATCCCCTTTATCCTAAAAGTGTCCAGTACTCTGCCAATTTTCAGTCTTCAACCCATTTTGGAGGAAACAGCCTGCAGATAAAATTGAAGTCTTTGTTGAAAAAGCACGGTTGGCTTACCCTGCTATGCTTTTGGTATTTTTATTAAATTAAAAGGGCTCTTTAATTAACAAATGTAGGAAGTAGTACTGCTCTCTGCACCATGAGAAGCTCCACTTTTGGTCATGTGTTTAAGGTGGTTAAAGCTGTGTAGCTTGCAGGAGCATTTGGCACCTGTAAGTGAGAGGGGTGACTGCTATAGATACCCACAGGGCCGACATTAACACTGGTAGTACCCTGTGCGACGTTCCATTACTGCCAATACAAGTGATAAGGGAAGCCATTTTAAAAACATGTGCTAGACACAAGTGAAAACGAGTTTCCCTGCTATATGACGGATTCAGTGAAAATAGAGATGTTTCATATCAATAAACCTACACTAATGGCAGTGTCAGATTTAGTAATACATGCACCCAGAGTGGACCTTAGAAGTGCCCCCTAAAAACCTACCAGCTACTGGTGTGCTGACTGATTGGTTTTCGCCATCCTGCTACCAGAGAAGAGTATCTGACCCGCAAGGGTGAGGGCCTTTGCTCTCAGAGGTCCAGAAACTGAGCCTGCTCAAGTAGGGAATGTTTTCTACTCCTCCCACATCTCGACCTGCAGATTAGCATTCCAACCTAGTGGAGCTTCAAAGAGCCTACGGACTTTGGTATGCAAATCGGTTTCCCTTCACAGGAGGAGAAGCTGACCTCTTTTGTCCTGAACCATTTGGCATCTGGAGGGCAAAATTATCTAGTCAGATAGCCGTGTCCACCCTCAGGCTAATGCACCCCTAAGGTGGGCTTCCTGAAGTGGAGGAGACTTTTCAAAGTAGCCATCGAGGTGATGGCAAAATCATAAATTCTGGGATAGGGTTATGACCACCTTTCCCAGGAAGTGGTCATACAGCTGGCGTATTGACCCCAGGCTAGTTAGCTACCCTGCACTTTCCTAACACCACTAAATTCAGTATCTATGGGAGCCCCTGACACAAGAGAATCAGATCCTGCAGACCAAAAGAAGAAGAAGATCCGAAAAGCTGTGAAAGCAAGAACTGCAGAATAAGCAATTGGCTTGTCACCAGCCTTGCCGGCTGGTTCACCTATTCTCAACAATTGCACCAAAGTCATTCTGGACATGAAAGCTATAAAACCTCCAAAGCCTGGGAGGACTGCTATCACTTATTCAAAGAAACAGAAACTCATGTGGAGCAGCAGAGCTGTTCCGCAGCTGCAGGTACCAAAGACAGAGCTGTGAGGCTCCAAGACCGAGAAAACCCAACACCGGGCAGCACCATTGCACCGAGTCACTTAGCCAGAGCAGAAGTGTGCCAACGGGGTCCACTGACTCTCCAGACTTGAACCCCTTCTGGGATTATCCTGCTGGGGACTTCCCAACGCTGCCTACCACATCTATTTACAAGCCCAATCTACCACGACTACTCCTGGTAATGAAAACCCCACGCCTTAAGACACCTCTGCACCCATCACCCCTGGCCCGTGGAGAAGAGGACCAAAGGTGTCCTCCCCAATCCCCGAGCATCATGAGGTCTGAATCCCCCTATACGTTCAGCCCTACTGGTCCAGCACTGCAGTATTTGTTTATTTTTATTTATTTATTTATTTTTGTTGTTTTTTTAATCCTCATTTACCTTGCCTTCTTCTTGATTAGCCTCCAACTGCCATGTGCGTCTTAAATCAGAGTGCGTAGTTTTGACTGCACCTGAAGTGAGTATCGTGGGAATCGGCAGGAGATGACCCGAAGAGGTACAGGGGATGACTCCAAACTTGGTATTGAAACCTATAGAAACAGCCATAAAACCGAGAGGGGGGGTCTAGTTCTTGGAGTATTAAGGCATAATCATTGGACCAGGGGAAAAGAAGAAAAAAAAAAAAAAAACCCCGGCTACTGTCTCCATTAAACCAAGAAGTCCCAAAAAGCCACGTTACGTGAGCTGCAAGATCTCAGCAAGTCTGTGTTAGATGTTTCATACAGGGATGACAACCAGTTTGCGTGTGATGGTGCTGTATTTTCTATCCAAACTTTACATATCTGTCTTCTTGCAAGTAATACTGCATAAAACAAGAATGTCCTTGCATGACCTTTTATGTTGCTGTCCCACCCAAATATAATAAGAGGTAATGTAATGGGCGCCGAGATATTAAGAATGGAGTCCAGCGTCTCTTTCACTTCATTCCAGAACTGTAGGGCATTCCTTGAACATATGGATGTCCGAGACCGCGATATAATTGCATTTATTGCATTTCTTTCCTGGAATGAATTTAGACAGTTTTAGGGGGGAGAAATAGGCTCGATGTATCGTAAAAAAAATTGTTACGCCTCAGCCATGCAGGTTTAACACTTTTATATAGCTGGGTGCAAGATTTCTGCCAGATGTCAATACTTTGGGCCCCAAGCTCTGTTCCCCATAGTTCCTCCGGGAGGATGAATTCACCGTCTATCTCCTCTAGCAAATTCCAGTACCACTGCGAAACTTCTTTACCCCCCCTACCAGCTTTTGTTCTATGGTACTGCTCTTCCCAAGTGTTACTCCTGACCTAGTTAGTGCTTTCACCCAACTTAAACCTCGAAAACTCTGGGCCAAATTGTTCCCGTAGCTCCTCCCAGGACCTCAGTGATTCGCCTAGAAGCAAACCCCCCATGTTGATATTCCTCCATCTCTCACCGGTATTGCGAGTCTATCTTTCAGACAGAGCGGTAGCCCGGGAGATTCCCAGATAGGTGCATAATTTGAGAAATACGGCAAACCTAGTTTTTTCCTCATTTGTGACCAGACCTTCGCCTGGGACATAAGAATTTTTAGCTTTACTTTTTTAAAGTATTTCTGATCCCCGAATTTAAACATGAAACCATTGGTTGATATTGCAGCTCCAACCAACATGGCTTTAAACATTACGCCAATAGATGTGTTGTATGGTATTTTTAAAAGCATTCTGGAATGGGACAACTGAAAGGCACATGCATAATACTGCAAATCAGGTAAAGACAGTCCCCCCTTTTCCCTCCTCCTCCTCAGTTTTTTCCATGCCACTCTCGCCGATTTATAGTTCCAGACAAAGGAGTTTAGCTCTCTCTGACACTTCTCCAAGATTTTGTTGTCAAATGCCAAAGGGATGGTATTAAAGATAAAAGTAAATTTAGGGAGGATAGACATCTTTATCAGACTTACTCTGCCGAGGATAGTCAATGGAAGATTGGACCAAGATTTTAACAATTTCCTACTCTCATTGAACACTCTCTCTAGATTGACTTGAGCGAATTTGCCGACTTCTTGTACCACTCGGATACCCAAATATCGCATGTAGTTGGTCACATCCAGCTGTAAGTTGGGGATATTCCATGCCATGATGTCAGTTTTACTTGCATTTATCTCATACCCCGAGATGCAGCCAAACTCTTCGGCTCTCTTAATAACCTCTGGGAATGAGGTCTCCGGATCGGAGGTTAGAATTAGAATATCGTCTGCGTAAAGAGCTACCCGCCTTTCCCACTCCCCAAATCTGAATGATGGAATATTTACATCTCCCCTTAATACTTCTGCAAATGGTTCAATGTACAGATTGAAGAGGAGAGGGGAGAGCGGGCAGCCCTGTCTTGTACCTCTCAAGATTTTAAATGAGTCAGACAGTGTGCCATTGATTAGGAGCCGTGCCGATGGTGCATTATACATAAGTGCTACAGTGCGACAGAACTTCGCCGAAGTTAAACTTCTTCAGAGCAGCACCAAGATCGGGCCAATTGACCCTATCAAAGGCTTTAGTCGCATCTAAGGTGAGTGTTGCCAATGGAAGGGAAAAGGATGAGGCGATATCAATTGCCCCCACGAGATCATACGTCAGATCGGATACCTGGCGGCCTTTGATAAATCCCTTCTGGCACTGCAGTATCTGGTCACGATGACTGATCCCCATAGGGATGCATTGGGCAACAGATGCCGTTTGGTACCACTGCCCCCTGCTCCTTTTGTGCTGCTGGAGGTGATCTGCTGGTGCTGCCTTGGATCATGCCCCATTCTCGCCTCAAGTCCCATAGGTTGGTCTCATAAGTTCCTACAAAGAACTTGTATGCTGTATTTGGTTTTGCTTCCATAGTATAACATTTCAGGCTCTGAAAAATGCACTAAGTGTGGACTCCATAAATAAAAACGTATTTCACTTGGAAAACATACTTACCTGATCATAATGATTCTGGTGCCGAAACATACATATGGATATGTGTTATAGGTGGCATTCTGCCCTCCATAAATTACAGGTGTCCTAGTCAAATGGTTTTCTGACCCATAATTTAAAACATTTTGCCACATGATCCATTGGCCACCGCTCTGCACTCTGAGGGAGCTTAATCATGTTAGGCTCAAACATATCACCCCGGATGGGGTCATTCAAACACTTAAATGTTGATGCCTGATCCAAGACATCTAAGCTATCAAAGAGGATTAAGCTCTCTTGAGGATCAAATACGTATTCATCAAACTCTAAATTCTCAGCCTCAAAAGCATTCTTCTCAAAAGAGTAGCTCTGACCATCTCTCAACTCCAAGTTGTCCCTTTCCTCTAGTGCTGCTAAGGACAACCATTCTCTATTGGAGCGCTTGGGCTACCACCAGTTAGTTACCGCATTAGTGTCAGCCTTGTCTAAATGCTTGCTCTTCTGGGCAACTTTTCCCCTCTTTTAGGTGATAGAGGTAGAACGGGTTTCCTCCTCCAAGGAAAAATAATTTTCCTCCGAGAGAGTGTCCTGCATCCTCTTAGCAAGAGCAGTTTCCACAGCCTCTTTAACAAAGGACCTTAAATCCTTATCTAAGAATCTCTTAATAAAGTCCCCAATAAGTTCAGCAGTTGGCTACACATAAGGTCTAACTTCATCAGTCATCCTGCTTATCAGGTAGAATATCAGAAAAACATATTAACCCAAAATAATTTTTGCGCTGTACGTCAACATAAGCATAACAATAGGAGAAACCCCATAATTCTATCTTCCTTTTCCTCCCAAAAGGATAGAATCTACCTTAAAGAGGACCAGCTGGGAGAGCCCAAGCGCTGCAGTACACTTATCATTTGGTAAAGGATCGTTAGGCCCTTTCGAATCCCGATACAAGACGAAAAAATACTGGTTGTTGTTGATTGCTATGATAAAGCACTTCCTCGCTCACACATGTTACCATAGCAACCTAGCCCAAAACAGAATGGAGGAAATGAAATACCAGTATTTGTAAAGCACACAGCTACCTCCGAAGTGGTGTCCCGGCGCTGGGGGCCCTTGGTAAGATTAAGCGAGCTATTGCCCAGAGTCACATGGTGCTGGGCTGACCTGCCGCCGGTGCCGGGGATCGAACCGTGAGCCCCAGATTCCAACGTCAGTCTCCCTGGCCGCTGCACCACACCTCCTCCAGAGGGTTCTTCAAAAGGTAACCAATTCAAGTGTGATAGGTGAGCCGACCGCTCACGTGACCACCTCTTCCTGCAAAATAAAGGAAACGCTCCGAATGCAGAGCAGCCCGCTCCCTTGATCTAGTTTAAGCTCCGAAGTTCCAAAGTCACATCACATTACCCCTCTGTTAAAGTCTCTCCGTTGGCTCCCTATCTTTGAACGGTCTCTATTTAAGATGGGCTGCCTGATCTTTATGTCGCTTGCTGGCATGGCCCCTGCCTATATCACATCTAAGATCAGTGCCTACGTGCCTGGTAGAAGCCTTCGTTCTTCTACCCAGCACCTTCTCAACGTTCCTGGATATCGCAGGAAAAAACTGGGTGGATCCAGATTCTCGACTCTTGCCCCCTTCTTTTGGAATGCTCTCCCTCTTGCCATCAGATCCATTCTGCGATACACTGAGTTCCGAACAGCCCTTAAAACCCACCTCTTCTCCCTGGCTTATATTTCTTAACTTTCTTCCCCGCTCCCCTCAGGATAGTCTTTCTGCAGCGCCAAGAAACCGCCTGGTAGTAGAGCGCTTTACAAAACCCTTCCAACTTCAACTTCAACTTCAACTTAAGCATCCTTTTTGTCAAAGACAGCACCCACAGAGCAGACCCCTTCTGATGCCATCCCATGCTTCCACTGCCGAAGGGAGCGGCATGAAAAGCTGCCTCAGGGCTGACAGGAGTTGGCGTGCCGTTACATCGGTTCCGCTCAGCAGCCCTATCAGTTGCGCTGGGCCCCAGGGCATGAGCCAACAAGCCATCTGCCTTTCGAACAAGCCCCAACCTTCCGTGTGCAAAAGAAACTTAAGGTAAGACACTGCTCACTGTTTAACCTTTCGATACATCAATAATTATCAAAAACCAGAGACCATTCCATTAATTGGAAGGGTTAGAACCTAACACCAAAGTTATTAAAGCATTCAATACCTATACAGTAAGACATTGTTGTAGTATGAATAAGCACGCATTAACTTATCAATAAGAAGTCGCAATTAAAAAGGAGGATTACTACTTTCCTTGAACATATATATTGTTTGGCCATTCTAAAACAGATTTAGAGCTTTATGATGCATTTGTTATTTTGTTTAAAGGGCTGCATATTGTGGCAGCAATAAAAGGTTATTGCATAATGGTAGCCTCCAGTCTTGTAATGAAATGTGGGTGCTCTCTGTCATCGTTTCTGGTCACCTTGGAATGAAGAGGGACTTCCACACAGGCAAGGTGAACAGCAAGAGGGCATGCCAGCAGAGAGTCAGCGTACCATCCAGCTCGTTCGTTTTAATTAGCCATAAAACATGTAAAGAAAAGGTTTACTGCCGCACAAAGAAGTTATCCAGAAAAAAGGAAACCAACACATACCTGGATTTTCTGAAAGAAGGATGAGTTAATGGCAACATCATACACTGTGCATCCATTTCCACCTACAAACATACAAAAAAAGAACATGGTTATTCTTATCTACCAGTGACCGCTAGAATTGTTCATCATTTGAGGTGTCTTTAAATCATCTATCCATGTATTCGAAACAGACACTGTGCAACTAAAAGGCAAATTTCAAAATCAAATCTGATAACCCAAGTAATAGGACTCTAGACCCTAATAAATAAATAATAATCTATTACTTAACCAGTACGCGCTGCCATACTGTGCTGTGAGCATTCTATGAAATCTTCAGTGTTACAGATTAGCTGCTGAATTACTGTACATGCATCAAAACTGTAGGGGTATAATTATGTCTCTAATGTGCATCTTCAATGCTATTAAATTTGCTCCCTGTACTTACTGTTGTCCATTTCTGTGTGAGCCTCCCCAAGGCTCATAGGCACCCTGAATCCAGAGGGGTCGTCAGATTCCAAGATGGTGACCAGTTCCTGCTCAGTGAAGTCTGGTGGTGCAGGGATGTGCTCTGATCTGCAGATGTTGACGAAGATCTTATCATTCTGCACAGATCTGGTCTTGATGCAGAACCCTTTTTTCAGGGGGTATAAAAATAAATGCTCACAATTCATAGGAAACCTTCTTAACGCTTGTTAAGCTGTCTAATGTCATAATGAGCTTGAGATTTTAATAAGATTTAAGGAGATACATGCATAGAGGTAAGATGCAGCACACAGGGCTTACTTCCAAAATATAAAGATTGAAACATGGACAGGGCAAAATATTGCAACCAAAATATTGACTACCCGAAGAATATAGTGATGGAAAGTATTTATTGAGAAATATAGGTTTACTATTCATAATTCCACAACTATGCTGATATATCACATCTTGATGATATAGATCCTCTATATACAGGTTTATGTAGTTAATAATAATAGCTCTATACTTAATGAAATATCAATATACATGTGGGTAAACCAAGGTGATTGCCCAGTGCTTCACCTTCCAAAAGTTCTAGTTACCCTGTGAGGCATTTATATGTTAAAAAAACAACCATGATGCATCAATCACATTATTTGAGGTGATAAAAATATACATAATAGTGGTCCACCAAATTATTTCAATATCAAGTCATTTTAGTTTTAGAAAAGTCCATATAATAAACTCATTTATCTTCCAGTTGTGCTAGTTCATCTCCCAGTTAGGATAGTCCATAATCATAATTCATACGGGCAAGATTTTTTCCCCAACTGTACTATGATTTACACGTACTTGGATTGGTTATGACCGATTTCAGATTATATAGTTGTAAATAGAAGTTTAGCTAGCAATTGTATGTTTTTAGGTATTTTTAACATCCTTGAGAAAGTGGTTAATACACAAAACACGTGTCTGTAACAACTGGAATATTAGTAATAGATTTTTTTAACACTGAATATATGTTACAGAATTAATTTAATATATGGGCTTTTCTAAAATAAAGTGGCTGATATTGAAACAGTTTGATGAATTAAGATTATATATGTTTTATCACCTCCAATAGTGTGACAACTGGAATATTATTAACAGATTTTTCACACTGATTATACATTGCAGAGTCAATTTAATATATGGACTTTTTTTAAAATTAAAGTGGCTTGATATTGAAACAGTTTGGTGAATTAAAATTATGTATGTTTTTATCATCTACAATAATGTGACTGATGTACTGTTTCACTTACCGAAATATATCTACCTTCACAATATACTGTCTGTCAATATTCTGGCCACAATAAGTTGGCATGCCGCTATGTCTTCTTTCAATACTCTAGCATACAACCAACTTGCATATCTCAACATTATAATATTTATTCACTTCTTTATGCTATTTGTTCAAACCCCAGAAATAACACTCAATTATTAAATGAAATACTTGCAATAAAAGAATCTGAATACCAGCAATACCATTACACAGCAGGTAAGGAAAACCAAGCACATTTTGGTTAAGTTGTACAGATAGTTTCAGAAAGGAAGCTGATCGAATAGTGGTGACCATATTTCACCAAGTAGTTAATATTATTCTAGACACTGATGAAAGGCCTTTTTAATATTAGATACTGATCTTCTTCAGAGGAGATGGTTAAATTTTCTATTTCTCCATAGATCCCATTTTCTCATCCAACGCACTTCTTTATCACAATTAGCTATGGCTAGGATGAGATGAATGTTTGTAGATCGAATCTAACAAAAACAGTAGGATCTTGGAAACAACCTTAAAAGAGGAGTGCTGGAGCCCTTTTAAATTCTACATTTTCCAAAGGAAATGTAAACCGAGGGTCACTTCACTATGTTGGGGACAGGAATTCCCCAATCTAGGGAAGCCCATCTGAACATACTGTAACAGATTTGGTGGCATCTAAGCTTAATGGTTCACAACATCCCCTGGCTCATGGTTCTGATACAGGGCCACTATTGGTTATTCCAGAGGTGAGTGTCCCTGCCACAAGTAGGATCTCAGATTTACTTGCATTAAGCTGCAAAAAACTGCTCGTCATCCATTCCGCAATGGCCATCATGTCATCGTGGAACTTGGTGACATGTTGATCAGAGGTGTTGAATATCGAGATGACAAGCTGAGTGTCATCAGCATATGAGACCATAGAAAGGCCTCTGCTTTTAGCCACTTCTGCGTGGGGCTGGACATAGATATCAAATAATGTTGGACCCATGGTGGACAGGCTGCCTCTGGGAGCCATAGGGAGGGGAGATGACTTGAAAGGATCTGTCAGCTAAATACGACATGAACCAGTCGAGAGCAGAATCTCCTAGGCCGATCTTTTGAAGGAGTTGCAGCAGGGTTTTATGAAATACGGTGTCAAAAGAAGCACTAAGATCGAGGTTGTTTCACCCTTAAATACACATAAGTACCAATGATCTCTCACTCTGTAAAGTCTTGATCTTCACGCTTGATGCTCAACTAACAATGGAGAAACATTTCGTCTAGTAATCAAACTGATAAATTAACGATTTTCCCACTGGTACAAATCTGAGGGGAGAATGAAAGGGAAACGTTTTATCCAATGAGGATCTTGGCACTGCAGTCAATTGTGTGTCTTTTATGGTTGTTGGGATGCAGAACGGTCCTCTGCTAGACTTGGGAAAAGTGTGCCTCTTCCCTGAATTCCCCAAGGCAATCTGTAGTGTTTTTGGCATACGATTGGTGTGTGTGCTGAGGCCTTCCATAATATGGAGTGAATCCCTAAGAGGGGTTCTGTAGCTGGAGGAGCACACCAGGTACACCATCCTTTTGATCAGGTCCTTCGTCCACCTGTGTGGGATAAGGATGTTTAAGTGTGTACACACTTGAATGTGTAGAAGATGCATGTGGAGAGAATGAGGGCACACTGGGCTCTAGTTTGTATGGCCTATACTTTAAAGGTACCCACGATGGAGGATTGGAGAGAGAGTCTCAGGCAACAGATGTGACTCCCAACTCCCCTTGCCAGGTTTAGGTCCTGGAAAATCTCTACTAATCTACCATGAGGGTCTACCTAAAGCCTGCTGGAAGGAAGAGCAGTTACTGCTCAGGAGGGATATTAGCGGAGTCCCTGCACGAAGACACAGTTCTTTGAAGAAAAGGAGACTGCTAAGGAGTCAGTAAAGACAAACTCAAACTGTAACACCTGCACCGCTTCACTAAGAGTGACGGCTGCAGGCCATCAGCATAGACGATTGTACTGACAACTGAGGATGAGGAAGTCGTGGAAATAAAGAGGACGAGTTCTGCTGCTCAATCGATCATCACAAAAAGAATCCAGAGCCCCTGAGAACCACCGACAGGCATTAAGTTGCAAAGAATTGAAGAGTGCCGAAAGAAACTTAGACCGTTGAAAGAGACTCCACTCTGCATGGTGTGTTCATCACCAAAACCTGAAGTGCCACCGATCTTGTTTGTGTGAGTTGTTTATGCAGGACCTGGGAAAGACCCAAGTAATGCTTACCAGGACCACAAGCACCGCTGCTGTGCTGCACCATTTAAAAGGACATACCAGAAGTTGTGGGCAATGGTGCTGGTAGCAGGGCGTAGCGTGAAGCACAACCCCATCAGCTGGGCCGGAGCAAGGACAACAACTTTCCTGCCCAATGACCCACGTGAAATACACACCATGTGGTGCAGGCCTGCTCCTGTTGAGAGGCATTTGCAGGCACTGCTTGCGGTGGAAGGACTTCCGAAGCTCTTCACCAAGGACAGATAGTTTCGGTGGCATTATAGCGCAGAAGGGTAGGAACAGCGCACATCTATTTGGGGTGAGGAGTCTGATCTTGAGAGAAAGAGCAAGTTCGTCAGAACTACCCCCCATACCCTCATTGAGATCCCCACTTTGAGCGAAGGGACAATGCACATTGTGACAAGAAACTGTTCACAGATTTCCATGGATACTGTTTCTAATTAGCACCGTTCTTGTTTGTTTTGTGCTATTGCCAGTATTTTTCCAGTGTGTGTGTTAGAATTACAGTATCTTTCTTCCTAAAACTAAAGTACTGCATGGTTCATGATTTACGGATTTGGCACCCAGTGCATGTTGAGTAGTGAGTCCTGATCCTCACACCACGTCCTGAGTAGTCATTGGACTGCGCGACTCCACTACCTTGAATGTCAAGTGGTAAAGGGGTGCACCTGGTGCTCAGATTCAGGCTCTACAGTCAGGTTAAGCGCGGGACACCAGTAATTAAAGGGTCTGATTGTTACAATTTCAGCATAGTAACCGCGGACTACTGTGGGACTTCTAAAATGGTTTCCACAATGCTATACTGAAAGGTCCACCCAAAAACCACTATTGCCTTTAAAAAGGAAAAACAATCAGTTAAGAAAACAATGTCTTAACATATCGCCCTCAATCCTTTGCTTTCCGATGCTCTTCTTTATGCATGGCTCTTCTTCAAGATTTCTTTAACAACTTACAAACTATTAAGTTCCTCTAACCCAGCAACCTGAAGGAAAAGTTAACAAGCATTGGTAATGCATCGGTGTAGCCTATGTAGCGAATGAAAGAGAAGTTTTCATCAATAATCGTCCGGGAGAAGGAAAGAGCTCCCCGACAGGTAACATGGGAGTGAAGAGGATTGGGTGCAGCGGCCAGAGCTGCTGACTTGCGAGCTGGGGATCCTGGTTCGAGTCTCAGCAGCGCCACCCAACATTCCTGGGATTCTATGCAAATCACTTAAATTGTTATATCAATATGCTGCAATAGTAAAAATCAAAACCTTATGACAATATAGTTCCACCAAAGCGGATGTTAACAGTATTTTAGCAGTGGAAACCTGATAAGAGAAGCAGACGAGAAACAAGCATTGGTAAATGCAGGAAAATATACTGCATCCAATAGAAATGGAGGAAAGGTAAGTGGCACGCACAGGAACCAATGAGAAGCCAGGAAAGAGAGGATGCGGGATGCTAGTCCCTTGTATGTTTATATTAAAAACAATACAACAGGCAAATGAAAATGCTGCCGAAACCAGAGACATCAGGATAAAATCCCTCCTCCACCAGAAGTTCCAAAAAGCAGAAATGAATATAGAATGGCCTACAAGCAGAGATTACATGGCCCCAACACTAACTCCGATTCTTTTGTCTGCACTCAGTAAAGAATCCTCTCTTCAGATCTTTTCCTTGTTAAATGAACAAGAAACTTGCTTCTTGTTACTTTGTGTATTGTTCTATACCTCCCAGGCCTTTAAAGCACTTTTTTTGCCCTTGTAGGCTAGGTATGTTACTCAACACCAAATATGAATATATAAATACAAGGAACTAATAGAGACACATAGGAAAAGAAGCTGGAGTAGATGTTCATCACTGCTGCTTAGGCTGATAAGATCTAGACTGCGCTGGCTACCACTGCCACTAACAGGTGAGGAAAGTGTTATGCACGGATGGTTCTGGTTTGAGACTACGTTGTTTTCCCTCATCTGATCCAAGGTAGATGATAAAACCTCCTTACCATGGGCAGGGGGGGGGGGGCAAGAGGGGGCGCTTGCCCCCCCCTGGATTCAGGCCCGGTTCTAGAGGATAGGCCCACATACCTGGGCCGATTTTCCAACCTGAAAGGCTGCTACAGCGCCAAGTGTGACTCTCAGCAGGTCACAGAGTGAGGTCGGTTCATTGCCATGGGCAGAATGACAATGGGCCGGCAGAGGAGGCACAGCATGGAGCATCTCCGCCCATCCCAGGCCTCAGGAGGTAAGCAGCACAATTAGCAAGTCTTAGGCAGGGGACGGGAGCTTTAGTCTCTCACAGCAGGCCACAACAATCAGATAATAAAAAGCTATGGGGCGCGGGTGGGGGTGTTTGGGGAGCGGGGTTAGTGCAAACATTCTCAGTTTAAAAACTGTGAAGTGACAGACCGGATTGAAATTTAAACTTTATTATTAAATTCCATCCGTTTGTGCAATGGGGAGAATGCTGTATACAGCTAACAGTGAAAAAACTCTGCAAAAAACACTAAGGACTGAAATAACCACATTTAAAGAACAATATGACTAAAAATGGAAAAAAATGAATATTCGATTTTGACAATGTTGTAGTGAATAATTATAGATAAACACAATGAGGGAAGGAGACGGAAGGAGACAGAGGGCGACAGACAGAGGGAGTAAGACAGAGGGAAGGGGGCGACAGAGGGAGGGAGACAGACAGAGGGAGATACAGGGTGGGATACAGACAGAGGCAGACAGAGGGAGGGAGACAGAGAGAGAGGGAAAGAGTGAGACAGAGAGAGAGGGAGACAGAGAGGGAGACAGAGAGAGCGAGGGAGACCAAGAGAGAGGGGGACCGAGAGAGAGAGGGAGACCGAGAGAGAGGGAGACCGAGAGGGAGGGAGACCGAGAGAGAGTGAGACAGAGGGAGGGAGACAGAGGGAGCAAGGGAGAGGGAGGGAGACAGAGGGAGAGGGAGGGAGACAGAGAGAGAGAGGGAGACCGAGGGAGGGAGACAGAGAGAGAGGGAGACAGAGAGAGGGGGAGAGAGATAGGGCGAGAGATAGAGGGAGGGAGACAGAGGAAGGGAGACAGAGGAAGGGAGACAGAGGAAGGGAGACAGAGGAAGGGAGACAGAGGAAGGGAGACAGAGGAAGGGAGACAGAGGAAGGGAGACAGAGGAAGGGAGACGGAGGGAGACAGAGGGAGGGAGACCAAGGGAGGGAGACCAAGGGAGGGAGACCAAGGGAGGGAGACCAAGGGAGGGAGACCAAGGGAGGGAGACAGAGGGAGACAGAGAGAGAGGGAGACAGATAGGCGGGAGACAGAGGAAGAGAGAGAGAGGGTGGGAGACAGAAGGAGGAAGACAGAGGGCGACAGACAGAGGTAGGGGGTGACAGAGGGAGGGAGACAGACAGGGAGACAGATAGAGGGAGACAGACAGAGACAGAGGGAGGGAGACAGAGAGAGAGGGAAAGACGGAGACATAGAGAGAGGGAGACAGAGAGAGAGAGGAAGACAGAGAGAGGGAGGCAGAGGGAGGGAGGCAGAGGGAGACAGAGAGAGAGGGAGACAGGGAGAGAGGGAGGCAGCGGGGGGAGGCAGAGGGAGGGCGACTGAGGGACAGAGACTGTGGGAGGGAGACAGAGGGAGGGAGGGCGACAGAGAGAGGGAGACAGACAGATTGAGTGAGACAGAGGGATACAGAGGGAGACAAAGAGAGAGAGAGCAAGGGAGAGCGAGAGAGCGAGGGAGACAGAGAGGGAGGGAGACAGAGAGAGAGAGAGAGGGAGGGAGGGAGACAGAGACAGGGAAAGGGGAAGACACGCAGAGACAGACAGAGACGGAGAGGGAGACAGAGGGAGGGAAACAGGGATAGATAGAGACAGACAGATAGATAGAGGCAGGGACAAACAGGTAGGGGCAGAGACTAAGACAGACAGACAGAGCGACATAGAAGGAGACGGAGAGAGAGGGAGGGAACAGAGGGTGACAGAGAGGGAGACAGAGAGAGGGAGATAGAGCGAGGGAGAAAGACAGAGGGAGACAGTGAGAGGGTGACAAAGGGAGGTAGACAGAGGGAGGTAGACAGAGGGATGGAGACAGACAGAGGGAGACAGACAGAGGGAGACAGACAGAGGGAGACAGACCGAGGGAGACAGACCGAGGGAGACAGACCGAGGGAGACAGACCGAGGGAGACAGTCAGAAGGCGACAGACAGAGGGCAACATACAGAGGGAGACAATCAGAGGGAGGGAGACAAAGGGAGGGAGACAAAGGGAGTGAGACAAAGGGAGTGAGACAAAGAGGGAGACAGAGAGAGAGAGGGAGACAGTGGGAGGGAAGCAGAGGGAGGGAGGGAGACAGATAGACAAAAGGCGACAGACAGAGGGCGACAGACAGAGGGAAGAGGGCGACAGAGGGAGGTAGACAGAGGGAGAGAGACAGACAGAGGGAGGGAGAGAGAGGGAGGGAGGGAGACAGGGAGAGAGAGCGAGATAGACAGACAGAGTGAGTGAGACAGATGGAGAGAGAGAGAGGGAAAGGGAGGGAGAGAGAGAGATAGAGAGAGGGAGGGAGACAGTGAGGGAGAGAGGGAGAGAGAGAGGGAGACAGAGGGAGGGAGACCGACAGAGGGCGACAGACAAAGGGTGACAGACAGAGGGAGACAGACAGAGGGAGGAGGGTGACAGAGGGAGGTAGACAGAAAGAGGGAGAGAGACAGACAGGGAGGGAGGGAGGGAGACAGAGGGAGAGAGAGGGAGGGAGACAGGGAGAGAGAGGGAGGGAGGGAGACAGAGAAAGAGGGAGGGAGACAGAGAGAGAGAGAGAGGGAGGGAGACAGAGAGAGGGGGAGGGAGACAGAGAGAGAGGGAGGGAGACAGAGAGAGAGAGAGACAGAGACAGAGAGAGAGAGAGAAAGATGTGTGTATGCCGGGTCTGGTGGCTACGTGGACAAAGGCGTCCGCTGAAGGGACCTGTGTTCAACCTCATGGTCATAATTGTTTTTGTTGCTCTAGCCTCTACCCCCTCCCCCACTGACCCCGCCTCCACCGGTGCAGCCCTCGGCCACAAACCACACTTTAAATTTGGCCCCTGAGAGAAAGTTTTTGAGTTCCCATGCTCTAGAACCGCATCAACCTGATTTAAAATGTTTTTGTTTTTTTCCGGTCATTTTTAGTTTTTCTCTCTGTTTTATTGTAGTTGCCAGGTCGTCTGCTGTGGCGCCTCACAAGATTTTTCTCTTCCCCCTATGGGTGTCTTTGTTTATTTAAGCTCTTTGTCTTATTACCTTTTTTACTGTATTTAATACTTGTGCTCAAGCATGTCGGAGAATGGTGATGAAGTTAAAATGTTGCCCCCCCCCCCCCCCCTCCCCCTGGAAACATTTCTGCGGATGCCCATGCTCCTTACCTGGCTGTGGCCGGATGGGTTTGGAATCTGAAATACTGGGCATCCGACTCTGCATTTCTTGTGAGGCCTGCAGAAAGAAGAGGTGACAATTATTATATGCAGACATTAGACTTTGCAAAGTATCTAGGTAAACATGGGACATTGCTGGAGACATGAAACAAGGTTTCCAAACAAACGGCTTGACAAAGGTTTCAAAGCACTATTATGGTCATTTACCTCATACAGAGCATTCAGTGAGCTCATATTTGCTTGGGCCTTTATGTACACTTTACTGAAGTATCATAACTTTTAATATGTTCACAGGTCTCTTATCTAAAGATCCTGATAATCTAGTATATTTCAGGAGTGTGATATTCTTATGCTTGAATGGCTCAGACTGGCCTAGATAGATATTTCTTACATGAAATAGCATAGTGGTACCCATGTTTTCAACCTGATCAAGCCATCTCCCACAGCTATTATAGTCTTAATACAGTGTTACAGCATTGTGTTAAGCCAGGTTAGCCCACCTCAGTATCTCCTAGCAACAATGGCAAAGGCACTTTGCAAGCAATTTACTATAGGATTCCTCAAGAAGACCTTTTCAAGTGACTCCACAGCTATAAAACTAGAAGGAGCAGCAGGAATTCAACCCTCATGTTCAAAGTATAAGTACTTACACTTAGTCAACAGTACTGAGAGCCTTATGCAGCAACTAAACAGTTACCCCTACGGTACTCCATCTATTGCTACCAAACTCTCTCTGTGCTCTGCAAGCAAAACATGTTAGGTTGTTGAGAGATCAGTCTCATTGAAATAAAATTTTATTTCTGTATTTGTAGTAATAATATTGTGGTGGGGCAGGAAAAAATTAAATGAAATGTATATTTATAACACGCACTAATACCCAAAGGTGTCTAGGCGCACCGGCTCAGAACTAAAGAGTGAGCCTGCATGGGTAGAGCAAGACGAGAGAGCCACTACAGGTAAACTACAAGGTTTTTAATGATTTTCGAAATGTCATAAGATTCTTTTCAGTCTTCAGTCGTACTGGGAGTGAATTCCACAGCTTCACTGTCCCTCCCACAACACTTCTTCCCCCTCCCCCCCCCACGTTGCCTTTTTGAATTTGGAAGTAGCCAGATTGGCAGAGGTTGCAGATCGAAGCTCCCTTCCAGGGAGATACCACTGAAATGTGTTTGTAAGAAAGACTGGTCCGAGTCGTGGAGTACCTTGAAGGAGGAGCAGAGAGCCTTGAATTCTATCCTTCTTTGCACGGGCAACCAGTGCAAGGAAGAAGGGGATGTGCTACCGATTGCTGTTTAGGGATATTGAAGAGCAGCAGAGCTGCTGCATTTTGTAGATCTTGCATTTTTTTTAGGAGATGGGTACGTATGTTCAGAAACAGTCCATTACAATAATCCAGTCTGGACAGTATAAGTGCTGTCACTACTGCCTTCCGGAGCTCCAGCGGAATGATGGAAATGATCTTCCTGATGGTTTTCATTAAATAAAAGCAAGAAGAGGCGATGGCGTTAATTTGCCCTTCAAAGGATAGTCTGGAATCAAAAATGATTCCGAGGTTGTTCACTTTGTTGGTTAAGGTAGGAATTTCGCCCATTTTCTGTGGCAACCAATTTGGACCCCAGAAAGAGGTGTCACTTCTAAAGAACAGTACCTCGGTTTTTCCTGCGTTCAGTTTGAGGTGGTTTTGGGTCATCCACTGCCCAACCTTGCGCATACATTCTTGAAATCTTAGCGCGGTATCTGGGGTGGTCTTCAGCAAAGAAAGCCACAATTTGTGTGTCATCGGCATAGGACACCGTTTTAAAACCAAAGGACTTTATGAGCAGGCAGAGGGGGGTAACATATACATTAAAAAGTGTTGGACTCCGTGAGGAGCCCTGTGGAACTCTACAGGGCAAGGTGAACCAAGACGAGCTGTGTCCTTCAAGCTTCACCCTTTGTTCTCTGTTCGTAAGAAAGGATTTTAGCAGGGCCAGCGCCTTGCCTCTAACTCCCAAGGAGAAAAGGCGGCCAGTAAGCCGGCTGTGATCAACCGTATCGAAGGCCGCCGAGAGGTCCAAGAGGATCAGTGCTGCCTTGCCCCCTTTGTCCAGAACCTCTCTAACTTCCTCCGATTCATTTATCAGAGCCAGCTCAGGCCCATGTTGACTTCTAAAGCCATACTGGGCACAATCCAATAACGTGTTGTCCTCCAAGAACTTAGTAAGTTGAGTATTATGACTAGCAGACACTTTAATCATGGCTGCTTTATTCAATAAGAGCATTGATACCCTGGTGTTAAGACACATTCACCATTTGAGCTAAAACTGTTTATTCTTACAAAGTTAATATGCTCACACATTAACCCCTTAGCTGCGGCGGCTATTCAGCCGCAGCGCTAAGGGGGAGGTGGGGCCGCGCGGCGCTCCCGTACTAATGACGGAACCGCTCCGTTACGGCCCTCGGGTGGACTGTGCTTGTGACGGAACGGTTCCGTCACGGCCCGCCCGCTCGTTAGAATGTCAGCGCAGGCGCGAAATTCGCGCCACGCAGGTGCGGCGAGCGGGCCGTCACCAGCACAGCCCACCCGAGGCACGAAAAGGGTTAAGAGCACTAGCACTTGCTTGTTATCACCTCGCTATCTATTTTATTCTGAAACTCAATCAATCAATCACAGGCATTTATATAGCGCACTACTTACCCGGAGGGTCTCAAGGCGCTATGTGGGGGGGGGGGGGGTGGGGGGGGAGTGCTGCTACTGCTCGAATAGCCAGGTCTTGAGCTTCTTCCTGAAGTAGAGGTGGTCTTGGGTCAGGCGCAGGTCGGTCGGTAGGGAGTTCCAGGTCTTGGCGGCCAGGTAGGAGAAGGACCTTTCTCCCGTTGTCATTCTTCGGATGCGGGGGACGGCGGCGAGGGCGTGGCTGGCTGATCGGAGATGTCGTTTGGGAGCGTAGAAGTTGATGCGGTTGTTGAGGTAGCTGGGGCCTTGATCGTGTAGGGCTTTGTGTGCGTGGGTGAGGAGGCGGACGGTGATTCTTTTGTTGACGGGGAGCCAATGCAGGTCTCTCAGATGTCCGGAGATGTGGCTGTGTCGTGGGATGTCGAGGATGAGTCTGGCTGAGGCGTTCTGGATCCGCTGGAGTCTCTTCTGGAGCTTGGCGGTGGTTCCGGCGTAGAGGGCGTTGCCGTAGTCCAGTCGGCTGGTGACGAGGGCCTGGGTGACCGTCTTCCTGGTCTCGGTGGGGATCCACCGGAAGATCTTCCGTAGCATGCGCAGGATGTTGAAGCATGACGAGGAGACGGCGTTGACTTGTCTGGTCATGGTGAGGGAGGAGTCCAAGATGAAGCCCAGGTTGCGTGCGTGGTCTGTCGGTTTGGGTGCGCTGCCCAGGGCGGGGGGCCACAAGGAGTCGTCCCAGGCGGAGGGTGAGGAGCCCAGGATGAGGACCTCCGTCTTGTCTGAGTTCAGTTTCAGGCGGCTGGTCGTCATCCACTCGGCTATGTCCTTCATCCCTTTGTGAAGGTTGGCTCTGGCGGCGGCGGGGTCGTTGGTCAGGGAGAGGATCAGCTGGGTGTCGTCAGCGTAGGAGATGATGTTCAGGTTGTGTTGGCGTGCGATGGCCGCGAGGGGGCTCATGTAGACGTTGAAGAGGGTGGGGCTCAGCGAGGATCCTTGAGGGACGCCGCAGATGACTTCGGTGGCCTCTGACTTGTACGGTGGTAGACGGACTCTCTGTGTTCTTCCGTTGAGGAAGGAGATGATCCAATCCATTGCCTTCTCCTGGATTCCGACGTTGCTGAGGCGCTGCAGTAGGGTGTGGTGGCAGACAGTGTCGAATGCCGCGGAGAGGTCTAGGAGGATGAGGGCCGCTGTTTCTCCGTTGTCCATCAGGGCTCGGATGTCATCGGTGGCAGTGATGATGGCGGTCTCGGTGCTGTGGTTGGCTCGGAAGCCCGACTGTGAGGGGTCGAGGGATCCATTCGTCTCGAGGAAGGCGGCCAGCTGCTTGTTGACGGTCTTCTCGATGACTTTGGCTGGGAACGGGAGGAGCGAGATGGGGCGGTAATTCTTGAGTTCGGTGGGGTCCGCTGTAGGTTTCTTGAGTAGAGCGCTGAGTTCGGCGTGCTTCCAGCTCTCTGGGAAGGTGGCGGTGTCAAAGGGGGTGTTGATGATGTCCCGCAGGTGGGGTGCGATGACCGCGTCGGCCCTGTTGAAGACGTGGTGAGGGCAGGGGTCGGTCGGAGATCCGGAATGGATGGAGTTCATCAAGCGGATGGTGTCTTCGGTGCTGGTCGGAGTCCAGGCGCGGAGGGTGGTGGTGGGGGGCGGTGGTTCGGTTGTGGCGTGCGTCGGTTGAGTGCTGAAGCTGTTGTGTATATCCGCGATCTTGTTGTGGAAGTAGGAGGCGAGGGAGTTGCAGAGGTCTTGCGATGGGGTGATGCTGTTGTTTCCGGCGTTGGGGTTGGAGAGCTCTTTGACGGTGTTGAAGAGTTCCTTGCAGTTGTGTGCGTTGTTGTCCAGCCGGTCCTTGAATGCAGTTTTCTTAGTGGCGCGGATCAGTTGGTGGTGCTTCCGGGTGGCAAGCTTGAGGGCGGTCATGTTGTCCGGTGTTGGTTCCCTTCTCCAGGCTTTCTCGAGGGCTCGGCAGTTCTTCTTGGAGCTCTTGAGTTCGTCGGTGAACCATGGGGCCTTCTTGCTGCCGGGTCTGCTAGGCGGGGTCCTCAGTGGGGCGAGTTCGTCCACGCAGTTGTTGATCCACTTCGTGAGGTTGTCGGCGGCCTGGCTGGGGTTCGCTGATCTGGCGGGGGGGTGCTGGCTCAGAGAAGTAAACATCACTCGACCACAAACGGTCTAGATAAATAACATAGCACAATACAACACCTGGCTAGAGTGGATCTTCATTTTTACTAGAACATAAAAATACAAATGAATACCAGTAAAATTGGCAAAAATATGAATTATCACAAATTTACATTTAACAAACAAATCATAAAAGGTTAGCAGTGTTCAACATCTCAAAGGCACCTACCTCTCTTCCAGTCCTAAGCTTCACTCCATCACATCAGTGCACTGGCATTTAAAGAAACAGTTAAAAAAAAAACAGAGTCTGGGACTAGAAAACTTGTGAATCATATGCTAAACTGGTTCTCCCAACAGAGGACGTTAGTGTACCACGTATTCCAGAATGAGACAGCTAATAAGCATTCAAATACCTGAAGCAAGATCTGTTTGAACACTGCCTCCTCACTCTCCTCTTCCATCTCTGCAGCAAGGAGGGTTTTGTCAGCTGATGCCATCACTTTGATAGGAAAAGCTGGACCTCAGGGCAAGGCCTGCAAAAAGTAAATTATCAGATTTATTTGAGAAATATGAAATCAATATTCAGATTCTGAATGGATGTAAACTAACACAGATCTAAAAATATAAAATGTTTCATTCTAATTAAGTATTAAGAAAATGGAGGCAAGCGCTCCTTAGTCACAAAACACATTCAATCTCAAAACATGCAACAATGAAAACAACTAAGCACTCTAAGGCTCACAATGCCTGGCAGGATGAACCAGACATAGAAATCACTGATAAGCAAAGAGCCTGCTGCTGCTTAGTGATTCGTACTGTATCTTTAAGCTGACGCTTTCGCCTAACACATTTCAAGTTTTTCAAACGGAGTATATTATACCCCGGCCAGCTTACATCTGTATGGTTTCAAAGAGGATTCCAGATGTGCTCGCTATAGCACTGGGGAAGCTAACTTCGAACATATGGCATGGTTCTGTTCCGGCATTTATCAATTCTGGATTGAGATATTTAGAGTGTTGGGAGGAATCAATGGCGAAGTATTGTGTTGCTCTCCTTTGTTGGCACTACTGGGATATGATTGTGACGTCTCAAAAACTAGTAGGGAACTTGTGGCACTTGGTCTTTAGCTGGCGGGACGCAGGGTTGCGGTGCGCTGGATGAAAGGACCTTCGCCGACGATATCTGAATGGCAGACGGTATGGCATACTGTAATACTCACTTTGATGATTACCATGCTCTTATGCCATCTTGTAGTTGCCTGAAAATTATATGGGCCCCGTTTCAGGCGTATGTACTCTAAACCCGATGAAGAAGGGAGTCGACGGGACGTCCCATAATTACGTTGAATTCGCTGTGATTCTCCTCCCTTACTTTTTAGGTCTTGCCTACGCAGAGCACATGCGCTACATAGGAAAAAGACCTTTTGAAATTGATTCAGTTTTGGCACAAAAACAAGCATGCATTGCATTGCTTTGAATGGCAACGCGTGCACGTTTGGCGATTCCCTTGCGGGAGAGAGCTTTGAAACCTCGCTCTCGCAAGGGAAACAGGCGCAGGCCCCCACCTCTCTCCGCTGCCTCCTCCTCCTCCTCTCCTCGTCAGCGTGAGGTGCGCATGCTTGTTAAATTAAGGAAGTGCAGGTACTGGGCAGTTTGAAAATCTCCAGATGTTCTTCTAGGTCCCTCCCTATCTTACCCCTGGCAGTACCCTCGGAAAGCCCAGCGAGAAAGGAGACTCCATTAACATTTGTTCGTCTTATAAATCCTACTATTTAAAAAAAAAAAAACTTTTAGCGCGAGGCGCGCGCACGCTTGTTCTGTTTGCTACAGGTCTCCCTCTCCGTGTGTCCAGGGTCATACTGGGAGGTGAAGAGCCCTGTACTACCCATATCTGTTGGATTAGGAGCTCTTCTCTCCCAGTACAAGTCACACACAGCCTGTTCTTCAAGTCTTGCGAATCCCGAGAAGTGCCCATAAGCTGTGCATGCCGAGCTTGGGCCACAGGACACAACACTTCACCAGCACCGCTTGGAAGGTGGGCTGGAGCGGCTTGTGGGTGGCTTTGCAGGGTTAGATTGGAGTCATTGGACCCAGCTGTCAGTCACAGTGTGACGCCGGCCTTCTCCACCCCTGGAAGGGCGAGGCAGCCCTGGGGAATTTTAGATGAGCGCTGCCGGAATCTCCGCAGTAACTCCGCATTGGGGTACACAGAGGTTCCATGTGCTTAGAAACCCCTCAGGAGCAGGGTGGCGCCTGTTCTGAGCTAGTAGCCATACCTAATCTGAGCCTGCCAAGCCTACCACCCTGCTGTCCCATAAGAGCATTTGTACGCTCCCTCGAAAAGGACAAGCTCTGGAACTGAAGGGTGAAACATGCAGAACTGTCTGTACTGGGTACCGGCAAGTACCGGCCTATTTAAAACGCTGCACATAGGGCTGATGCCATAAAGGTAATGATGTGCACAGACACAGACGTGCAGGTACCCATGAACACGTCGGCAGACGAGCAAGGCACCTACGCAGACACAACACAAACAGAGGCACACAGACACACGCAAAGACAGATAACAAACCGACCGATGGACAGACACATACCGGTCCGACCGGACTTACTTCTGCTATTTAGGGCCTCTGTGGAGGAAATCATATCTAACATGGTAAAAGAGCAGAGTGTCACTCCTCTTTTTTTGCCCATTATAGAGGGATCTTCCCGTGTGGAGCTGAGTGTCCTCGAGGCAAAAGATAACCCAAAATGAAGGATTGGATCCCGGACACCGGGGACCCTCGTCCCCGTGCAGTCAGGAGAAACGGGTTAGCTCAGATGATCCGAGGCATTAATGAGGATTTTCCCTCCATAACGCCGGCAAGATGACTTTGCTGCTTCGATGCATTAATTTAAGTTTTCCTTAGTCCAGGTTTACAAGCAAGGACTTAATCTAGTCCAGTTGCAACTTGGGAGCTGTAGTCATCCGGTCTCCTTAAGAATAGTTGCCTCGTGCTGTTTAGTCAGAGGATTGATGCTGAGATCTTGAGATTTTAGGGACATTCTTGAGTACTTTACCAAAGCTAGTTTTTAGGTTGAGACTGGCAAGTCAGCACCCAGGATAATATGCTGCACGTCTAAACACTTATAAGGTCCAAAAGGCGAGACCTATAGGCTATGCCAATGCTTGTTATTTATTGCTTTTCACTAGGGTGGTATGTTCTATCGTCTGAGTGATGTGATATTATATAGAATCTTGAGTAACCCTGGCATTATATAGGCACGGATGTGACTGGTCTATGTCCAGTGATCATCATCGACATGATATGACATGTCAAAGGTATTATTTCTGCTGCTTGACAGTCGGACTATAGTGACTTCTTTTCACTGTATGATTTTTGTTTACCCGGCCACTACCAATTGTACCTTCTACTGCTTGACACCATGATATATCTGTTTACAACTCGACCTGTAACCACTGTATACTATACTTAATGCTGCATTGTCAATAAGCATAAAATATCAACGTTTTTTTCCAAATCATGAAAACAACTATGACAATAATGAGGATTTCACATTTTCACTGAAAAAACATATACATATAATAGGCACACACTATTTCAAATAACCTCAATAGACAGGATCTTTGCAAATCCTGGAAAGTAAAAGCCTTGTAATTAGTTTACATTCAAACCTACATTTTGAGAGACTCCCTAATTAGTTCAGTTAAATTCGTTTTAAGATGCAGCAAAAAACATACAAACCTTTCTACCTGAATTTGACCTGTTGACTATAAAATAACCAATAACTATCCCTAAATTCGTCTACTGCAACAATGTAATCGAAAGTGCAGATAGCAGCCGATTAAAAATACTACTGAGTTCTAACAAGAGTACCAAGATTTCCAAAAATCAACTTCCATACTCACCCCACATTAAGCCTATTCAGATGTCCCAACACTTACTTCCTGTAAACGGGTGTTGCTAATACATTTTTTAGAAAGTTCTTATCTTTGCTGCTCACTCACAGCCTGTTGACACCATTACACCCGATTCTCTTGATATAGTGCCAGATAATAGAACATGCATAGATTATCAGACTTTGAGAAATCTACTCGCCCACTAGCTATGACGAGTCAGATTTCATTAGGGCGAGCAACTTATGGGGCCAACTTGCCATTCTAATGCCTTTAAATCTTGCTTTTATCTTATCTCATTTGCTCTGCATTCAAAGACTGAGGTCAAAAGTCAGTTTGTCTACCTACATTTGCTTTGCTTTCTCTGACTATGCAGTTAGAGTATTTTGTAAAGTGAACTGTGTGACAATCATTCTGTGCAAAGCTGTAAGATGTCAGGCTTTTTTTCTAACACAACAATGAAATAGCTAATAAGTGAAATGTACAAACAAATCAGAAAACTTTACTTGGTGATATGCAAATGCTAAACATTTTTGCTGAAACCCAATTTCCAAACATTATACGCTGTTTAGTTTTATCAGTAAAATGGCATGTTAATGGAAAGGTTTGTTGAAATGTGCAGTCTATAAATGGCAGTACAGTACCACATCATGATTTAGTAATATATTTATTAAAAGTGAGTTTTTAAAAATAAACAGAGAAATATTCCTACCCTGACCTGATTACAATGCTATTAGTGAACAAATCATGTGTACCCTATAAAAGGGCTTGATTCTTATTACACATGGAACAAACGTTTACTCTAGTAAATAAAATAAAAAATTATACAACAGAAATGATGAACTTGCACATTTAAAAAATGTTCTTATATCTAATAATGAAGAAAAAGGCGGCTCCATAAATTAAAATATTTGCTTAGGATAGCCCAATTTGAGACTAGTTTACTGGTCGAGTAGATTATTCAAGTTACTATACATACAAGTCTATGAACATTTTTATGATTTTTCAAGGCCTGATTATGCAATTGATGTGGAATCTGCTTCGCTCAGCAATAGGAGAAAATAGTAGGAAATCTTTTCCTTTAAGACTAAGGATCCGAGCAGCTGGGATACCTGTATAAACGGCAAGACAGTAGTCCAGTCACAAATGTATAATGTTAATTGATCCCAATATTTAGTGGATACCAGTGGTAAGACATTTCTAAGTTTGTTTAATTTGTTGGACAACTGAATTATAATATAAAGTCATATTACATTCTCACCACCTAGGTCAATGGGTAAAGGCACAAACTGGTATCCGTGTCAAAATACAAAACAAACGCTTTTAACTTTGGTAAAAGTAGGGTGCCAAGCTATCTCCAGTGCATGCACAACTCAATGGCTTTTAGGCAATGCTTGGATCAAGTCTTGCCACAGAAAAGTAGAAACCAGGTACAACAGAAGCAAGCTTGATCGAAATGCCGAGCATCTCCCTTTAATGCGTTCACCCTTCGCGAGTAACAGAAAGAGTTGAACAGTCAAGGTTACTCTTGGAGGAGGACTTCCTATTGAACATCTAGTTCGGGATGCACATGTCATAGTAAAGCCATTTCACAATCAGTTATTGTGCTGCTGCTTGATTGTTGAGTGCAGAGCTCAAGCACCCACACACTACCACCATGAGAAGCCTGTGACTACTCAGCATCACTACCTTTGAGAGACAAGTGTTGAAGTAGCTGACCTTAGCTGATTTTTAGAGAGCCAAAGTAGGAGAGATACCAGGACATCAGAGTCAAACAACCCTAACCTGCACTGTAGAGGCCCTGCTTGCCACATGGACCCCTGAACTGGTCTGACAGAGACTCATGCAGACTTTCTCAATGTGTTCCAATTGTTTATTCTCATCCACTGGAAAAAACAAAATCTATATATATATTTCGTCCAAAAATATAAATATATATATCTCGTCCTGGAAGCACTTCATAAACTGCTTTCTTAATGATATGACACATTGCTTTTCATATATTGAAACTGAGGCCAAGCCAAATCGCATACTTTTAAACTGAAAAAATCCTTAAGGAGTGAAGAAGGGTGTGGTATTTCAGATTCTAGGTTCAGAACAATCTGATGATATGCTAAATGTAGATCCAGCCACTTGCAAGGTAGTCACAAGTTAATTCATGTTTGGCAGTAAGTGAATATGTATCATGATGTTGCCATTCAATGCCCTAAAATCCACACATCTCAAAAGACACTTGTCAGCCTTACTGGCTAGAACAATGGCCAACATCAAATTATTGGACTCCGCCTCTTCTATAATTCCCTCCTTGATCAACCTACCTATTATTTTTTTTCTACTCAACACATTCATATGAACTCCCCTTAACTTCTGTCTTATTGTCATAGCCCCTTGTTTCAACTTGATCTGTCAAATTACATTTTTGAGTGTTCCCAGTTCTTCAGAGAACGCCTTCGAGAATTGCTTGATCACCCACACATCTCTTAGCATAGTCTTTCACCACTATCTCTTACTCCTTGCAATAACAGAATAAAAACACAAGAACTGTACTATCGCAGTTCGCAAGAATGACATATTCTCTAATAATGATAACACAGGATACTCTACTATAACAGTTCGCAAGAATTACATTCTCTATAATACCAACAGCATTACAAGTATTACATATCCCACAATACCTAAATACACAACACTCTGCAATATATATGCAGCATAAGTATAAATCTTAAATGCTTAACCAACCACAACATTTTCCAGCTAAGTTGGCACTCTCTTCCCCCTTCCACACCACCGCAGCCCATTACTAAAGCCCCCCCCCCCCACTAATTTACTACCAGTTTCCACCTGTTTGCGTCCTGAAGACACCCATTTCCCTCCGTTCAATGTGGTCCTCCTGATTTACTTCAACCTCCCTCATGTATCATCACGTTCATCATCCTGCTCCTACTCCAGACCCACTCCTTTAGTTCTTAAACGCCGGTACACTATGTAAATTCCATAATTTGCTATCCTCCAACTGAACTGAGCTACTCATTCCTTTGTTAATTCTCAATGGTTCTGACCAACAAGGTTTCCCTTTGTCAACAAATCCAGGTTTCTTAACGTAAATATACTGTCCAACCGCTATTTTAGGTATGTTTACTTCCTCATTGGGATACCTTTTGGTATGCATCTGATACTGCTCCTCTCTCTCGCTTCACCATACTGTACAAAACTAAATGTCTTAAAATTCTTCTCCATCAACCATCATGGTACTAGATTAGTAGCAGGTTATCCTCCTCTCAAGAGATCAAACGGAATTTTTCCTGTTACAGAATAAGGTGTTATTCTATACGACAAAAGCATGCTCTGTAATTATTTCCTCCAGGAAAGCCCTGACTGCAATCCTAGTTGTATCGCCTCCTTTATGACTCAATTAAAACGTTTCACCTGGCCATTTGCAGACGGATTGTACAAAGCCACCTCGGAATGTTTAATACCACATTTCTTAAAGAACAAGATCATCTTATCAGATATCAGTTGCACACAGTTGTCTAATACCAGAATCTCTGGCACTCCTTTCCTCAAGAACACATCTTAAAAAAAATTCAACCACATCAGTTGTAATTTGATTTACCATTCGAACTTCTGGCTGCTTAGAAAAACATTCAAATAACACAAGAGCGTAACACTCCGTAGCCGGTAAAGTAGAAAATGGCCCCATAAATTCAATAGCTAATTTCTGCCATGGCCTGTCTGGTGGTTCCATCATAACCAACGGTATCTTACATGGTTTGACCAATTTATCCCTTTGTGCACAAGCATTGCAGTTCCTGACCCATCACTCAACCATTCCATCAACTCTGTACACCATAAATTCGCCTTAATTTTTCTCTTGGTACTAGACATGCTCTTATATGCAGACAACGCTGTTCTTAACAGCAAATGGCCTTCAGAATCTTTTAAACAGTTTTAATATTTAATGATGAAATTACATCTTAAGGTGAATCACCAAAAATCATTTGTAATGACCTGTGGGCCCAAATGTACCAAGTCTAAACCTTTTAACAAGGGGGGGGGGGAAGAACCTATAGAAAAGGTATCCTTATTAGGCCTCGCCTAGCGACGCAGTGCATTCGCTGCTCGCCTTGGCGAGATCTATTGTTGCGTCCGAAGGGGGACAGGAGATGTGCGCGCTCACAGCGTCTCTTCTCTGGCAATCTCAGCTTGCCCCCGGACAGCCGATGTGCACACTCATTGCATCTCTTCTCACGGAGTCACTTCACTGGCTGGGGGAAGAGGGGGCGAGCACACGTGCGCGAAGCCAAGCACTCCAAGGGGGTTGGACCATGGCGGGGCTGCGGGAAGGGGGAGGGGGAGGGGAGCGGGGCTGCTGCTGTCCTTGTGAACCGACTGTTGCTGCCGCTGGGGGCTGATTTCATTGGCTCCAGGGGAGGGCTGCCTGCAGGGATTCCCTTTCCACTCGTGCCGGACTTCACGCTGCTGGCTGGGACTGGATGCCCCAGTTTTAATATATGGCAGGGTGGGGGGGTGTAGCAAACCACAAGGTATTTGTGGCACTTGTAACAGGGCAGTACCAGCTCCTGTTAGCAAGACTGCATCACTTTCTGCAGGGCAGCGCCTGCACTTCTCTGCATGAGTGGTGCACTTTCAGCAACCCAGAATTGTCACTCTGTCGCTTTGCGGCACTTTCAACAGGGCACCAACAGCACATGCTTTTTGCATGTGTAGCACTCTTCACGGAGCAGCACCAGCACTTCTCAGCGAAGCGGTCACTTCTCTTTTCAAGGGCTACTGGGTCCTGCTCAGAGTTTCCCGGTTCCTAAAAAGTCATGAAAAAAGACCTTCAGGGGGCGTGGCTAGCAGCCAACGATGGCGGCAGCAGCTTAGGGAGGCTCCCGCGGCAAGGCGGCATCCCCCGTAAATCCGACACTATTATCCGCTAAATTTTGTACTCTGTAGAGGCGGACGGGGTCTGGCGACGGTGCGACACCCAGCGAGGCAGTTTAGAAGCAGCGGCGACCCGGCAATCAGCGGAACCGCGAGGTGCGAGGAGGGGCCTGCTGTCCTAATCAACGCCGCGAAGTGGCTGGCGGACTGCACCCGGGCAGAAGTGGAGCCCCGGCGGGTGCCATGAACCGGAAGTCTCGGTCTTCCGACCGAATCGCCGGACAAGAAACGACAGCCCCCTGGGTACACCGAAGGACTGGCGGAGGGTGGATAAAGCGGACACCGCAATAAAAAACGGGCACGAACCACAGCAGAAAGCACCGCAACTCCGGAGGCGGGCCGCCATCTTGGCCAGCCGACCTGTCCCGAAAGCGGCGATTCAGTGACTCGGACAAGAGACCCCCCCTGGGCGGGTAAGCCTGAGACTGCGGGACCGGGAGGGGGACGGCTGGGGAGTGAGGAGCAGTAAGCGGTCTCCGTGAACATCCGGGGAGCGCCATCAAAGGGACGCGGGGCTCCGCGTGGAATCGAGCCCCCCCCCCTTTTTCATCATTGACTCCTGTATACTTGCGCCCCGAGCCCGCACCAATCCGAAATACTGAGCAACACCGGGGGCAGTAGCCACAAACTCCCATCAGGCCGCCTGTTAAACTGGGTGTCCTCCGGTGGCCAGAAAGACTACCTCACTGCGATACTGCCCAGGGGCGACAGAAAGGGGTGCATGGTCCGCAGCACTGAGAACGGAACATAGGAAACACCCTGAGTGCCAACAGCTTGCAAGGGACCCTGCCCGAACCTGCATTGTCCACAGTGGAAGACCTAGCAGGCAAGTGCACACGTGGGGAGGCCGGTAGTAAGTTCTACGCAGGGGCTGCCGCGACGAATATGCAGACACTACCCAGGAAACACGAGTGGTAGTTCTTCGCTGACCAAGTGGTGCACCCCTGTTAGCGGGCCGAACATACATTCACTGGCTGAACAACATGGCGAACAGAGGCCCCAGACACAGCTCCACACAAGCCAAACTCGACAAATTCGCCTACGACAAACAAACTCCCCCGCAATAGCAACGCAAGACCGCGGGGAAAATGGCGGACACAGAAGGGTCGAAGAAAGCCACACTGGACGACGTCCTGGCGGCATTGTCTCGGGTACAGGAGACAGTGGGGGCGACGGCGACTGAAGTTAACCTGATACGTGCGGACCTCCAGAAGATGAACGAGAGAGTGAAACAGGTCTAAGTGGTGACCAAATCCTTAATTGAGGATGTGTCGGAACTGCAAATCGAAATGGGTAAATTGCGAACAGACAACAAACTACTTAAAGAGAAACTGGATGACCAAGAAGGGCGTTCACGAAGGAACAACGTCCGAATTTTAGGTGTACTGGAGTCGGAAACTAAGGGAGCAATGGACCTTTATGTGGAGGATATGATCAAAAACCAACTCCAACCCAAAGGTCTCTCGAATTTCTTTTCAGTGGAAAGGGCTCACAGGGTGCCAGGAGGAAAGCCGAAGACAGGAGGCCCACCAAGGCCGATACTGGCGAGACTTTTTAACTTCAGAGACCGGGACGCCATTTTACAAGCGGCTAGGGTGGCTCCGGCCATCCAGATCCAAAACTCCAAGGTGTCCTTTTTCCCAGACTGCACGGCGGAGGTCTCGCGGAGGCGTAGAACCTTTCTTGAGGTAAAAAAAACATTAAGGGACAAGGAATTGCCTTACTCAATGCTTTTCCCAGCCCGACTTCGAGTAGTAGCTGATAAAAAAGTTTGGTTCTTCGACTCCCCCGATGAGGCCAGGGACTGGCTTGAGGGCTGGCACACTACGGACAGGCCACGGAGGACTCATAGGCCGCATAACGGACATCGCGATGACAGCCGGACGGGGTCACAAAAGTTAGGCAGAGGAGGCACGGGACGATCCCCAACTCAGGACCTCGTGGAAGCAGACGGAAACGAATGACTCGGAATAGCAGGGGCAAACATGGTCGCTGTCTCTTGTTAATGGAACTAAAGTTTCACAGTTGCAACTGGACGCTGGCTTGGTTAGCCTCGGAAGTGAGCAGGGATGCCGCCTGCTGGGGGTGACGCTCTCCCCCCTACACGCAAGTACTCTGGTTTTGGGATGGGTTAAGCACTCTGCTCAGTTGGGGAGGCGGGCAGTTGGAAGTCCGATAAGCAGGTAGGCAGGGAGGGGGGGTGAGGGAGGGGGGTTGTTTTGACGTTGTTTGGAATATATATGTATGGTCGAGGAATAATGTTAGGCATTCGGGTGCTGCAACAGAAGTTTGGTATGTACAAAGATGGTCTAGCTCTTCTATGAAAATTCAGTACAGTCTGTGGAACAGGTGTAGCAATGACATTTGGGGAACGGAGCGGGTTCGACACACCAACGACATCATAACCACAAATGATAGACAATCCAACGGTTGACACGGGTGAGATCGACCCGACTTCGCAGGGACTGCCCCTACGAATACTGACATGGAATGTGAGGGTACTAGGGGATAAGGTCAAACGGGGGCTGGTGCTGACCGCACTAAAAAGGCAGAAACCCACTATAGCACTACTACAAGAGACACACTTAACGGGAAGGGCTTCCAAGGCCATGGATAGGAAAGGATATAAAATGATAGTCCACTCGGACTTTACGTCTGGGTCCAGGGGAACTGGTATCCTACTACAGAAAACGTCAAAGTTCATTCCACTGCAAACTAAGACTGATGACCAGGGGTGCTTTGCGGCCTTACAAGGCCAGTGGGAGGGTAGGCTCCTGAATTTGGTTTCAGTATACATTCCCCCAGCACTCCACTCAGTGCAGCTCCCGAAACTAGCTGATTTTTTACTGACCCTTCCAGTGGGGGACGTTGTTTTGGGGGGTGACTTCAATGCCATTGTGGACGCCCGGCTGGATAAGTTTCCGGCGGTGGCCCCCACCGGCGGACCTTCCCGCTTCCAACGGTTTTTAACAGCAATGGGTTTAATTGACATTTGGCGGCATATCCACCCCCAGGCCCAGCAGTACACCTTCCACTCCATGGTGCACGGTAGCCTTTTGAGAATTGACCACTTCCTGGCCCTCGGCAATGGCATCCAGCACGTAGATACCATAGAAATTCACCCCAGGGGGATCTCAGACCACTCCCCGATCACCCTAACGATATCCACTCAGGAGAGGACACGCAAACGAATATTCCCTACACACGCTACATACCTGAAGATCCCCCAAGTTCGCAAGGCTCTTAAAAAAGCGACAACACAGTATTTCACCGAGAATGTGGTCTCGGTTCGCTCCTCAGAGGTACTATGGGAGGCATATAAGGCGGTGTTCAGGGGCAGGCCATAAACTCTATCACAGGTCACAAAAAGGAAAAAGCTTTGGAGCTAACCAAATTGGAACTAATATTACAGGAATTATCAGCAGCACATGAAAAGCAACCCACACCGGCAACTGCTCACATACTTAACATCCAACAGCAACTCTACACGGACCATTTACGGAGTGAAGTTAAGGGGCATATAGCTGACACGCAGAATAGAGTTTATGAAGTAGGGGACAAAGCGGGTAAGATGCTGGCCTGGCTAGATAAGAGGGGAGGTAGCTCCAGGGGCATCCAGCAAGTGAGGAACAGACAGGGGGTGGTGCACACAAGTCCAGAACAAATAGTTGAGGCGCTCGCGTCCCACTTTGAGGGGGTATACACCCCTGAGCGAGGAGTAACACCTGCAATGGCTAGCACGGCATTAGAACAGATCGAGGTCCAGACGCTTCCTGCAGAGGTAACTACAGAGCTGGATGCGGACATAACGGCAGAGGAGATACAGCTAGCGATTAATGCACTGAATCCAGGCAAGGCGCTTGGGCCGAACGGCATACCTATAGAATGGTATCAATCTACGCCTGGGATACTAAGCAAACATCTACTATCAATGTACAGGGAATGTTTAGAGAAGAGAACACTTCCACCAGACCAGAGGCTGGCCACTATAGTGGCCATCCCCAAGCCGGGGAAACCAACAGAGGATTGCTCCTCTTACCGCCCCATTTCGCTACTTAATGCGGAAGTCAAAATCCTCGCCAAACTCTTGGCGACCAGACTGGTACCTCATCTGCCCACTATTATACATCCGGATCAATCTGGATTTATGCCTCGTAGAAACACGGCGCTAAATCTGCGTAGGGTACACGGGGTGCTGGCTCAGGCGGAATCGATTCCATCACAGGCAGTAATACTGGCACTAGATGCCAAGGTGGCCTTTGACCTTGTGAAGTGGAATTACTTGTTTGAAGTTCTGTCTCGTTTGGGATTTGGCCCCAAGATTATTGCATGGATTAGATTGCACAGGTGGTGGCTAACGGCCATATCTCACGCACGTTCCCTCTGGGGGAGGCACCCGTCAGGGGTGCCCGCTCTCGCCATTGCTATTTGCAATCTCATTGGAACCACTAGCCACCTTAATAAGGACCACGCCAATTCTGAAGGGAATACGCTGGGCAGAGGGCTGGGAGGACCGGCTTTCTCTCTATGCGGACGACATGCTGGTATACCTAACAGACCCAGAACAAGGGGTGCCAGCGCTTTTACACCTCTGTGACAGCCACGGTAAAATATCAGGGTACACGTTAAATTGGAACAAATCGGAGTTGTATGTCCTGAAGGGTCCAACTCCAGTACTGAGTGAGGACTGCCCTCTGAAGAATGCCGGATCCTCATTTAAATATTTAGGAATCCATATAACAAGGGACCCAGTGGAGTTCATGGATAAAAATCTGGGGTCTCCCTTGGAGCGACTTAAGCAGGATGTTAAGTTTTGGGCTGGGCTGCCTTTAACACTTCTGGGAAGGGCTGCACTATATAAAATGATGTCCTTGCCCCGATTTTTATATGTCCTTGAAAATACTCCATATTCAGTGGCTCCTAGATTCTTTCAGACAGTGGAGGCATTGGTATCAAATCTTCTGTGGGGGAACCTCCCGCCACGTATAGCGCAAGCAAAACTGCACAGGGGATGGTATGACGGCGGAATCGCATTGCCTAATCTGAAATTATACTATTGGGCGGCACAACTGAAACCCGTCAATCACTGGATACACACTCCGCAAAATGAGCCAGCATTTCAGGCAGATAGGTCACAACTAGGCACGAATAGTCTACTAGCTCCATTATATGACCAAAGCAAAATGCGTAAACTGGAGGGGCCCACCAGACTAACCGCGGCGCTGTGGCATACAGCGACAGCGGCATTAGGCTGGAAGGGGAGGATAACGAGGCTTACACCCAGTGGCGGCTGGTGACATTTGAACCTGGCGGGGCGGAAAATTATTTCCGCACTGTAGCTCGCGAGCGCGGCGCGCGTGCTTGAACACCCCCCACCCAACCCCCCCCCACTCAGTGTGCAAAGTACAAATTACACACTGATCACACCCTAGATGAGACTGACAATAAAACCAACCAATTGTAAGCAATCTGCAGGCTGTAGGTGTAAATAAAAATTGCATAAACTACAATAATTAAATAAATACCTCCACCCACCCTCTGCTCTCACCCCACACTTGTATGTTGTGTAAATTCATATCAGTTCATTTGAACAGTGCTCATCACCATTGTTACAAATTCATAGCACACTCACAGTCTGGATCGTACTGGCTTAGGAGCGCCAAATCAGTTACAGAATAATGTATACTTTTTAGCCACTTCGCCTACCCTCAAACACACAAAAGATGTAAATACCTGCAAATAAATTGCACTCATTCAGCAGTTAGGAAAGCAAAATTGAGGCACATTTTTTGTAACTCTGAAACAATGCTTTTCAGTTTACATGCAGCACTTTGATGCCAGTCATGATTCACTGAGCTATGTTCGAATGATGGTAACCTATGAAGTTCAAGAAACAGAATGATCTCTGTGGCAAAAGCAGCAACCCACTGAGCTATCTACAAAAAAAATCTGTGATAGGCATGCTACACTTTGTGCTTCGCATCATGAACATTAACACTCTAAGCTGCTTTAGCAGTAGTCAAAATTATGACTAGACCGATCACAGCTCTCTCCATGAAAGTGCATCAATCACCAGAGCATGCGTGCTGTTATTATTCCCTGAAAAAGGCAGCAAATAAAAACATATTTGCAGGCTGTTTTTATATGTGCCAGTTCGTGGCTTTCCGAGTATATTTTTGTTTCAATAACTCACGATTTTCACTCGCGTTTTTAATGTTATTCCAAGTTGACCTGCGCATAAAAACACAAACATGGATTGCACTACATCGTAAAAATAACCCTGGGGCTTCTGTCTAGCTGAGAACAACTTTGCTTTTTAGATGATCGATTCGCTGACTTGTGGAGCCTTAAGGACGAAGACGGTAACCAAGACCTGGGAGCATAGCGCCTTGGATGAGAGCCTAGACCTCGGGTAAGTTGGCGCTGCGCTAACGATGCCCAATAGGGTCATTTGAATTCACCTGTCGAAGGTGTTGGTAGAGGGCACGGCACCCGCGGAAGATTGTCTGTGGACTTCCATTGGATTGGTTGTGCCTGGGGCCTTTCATCACTGCTGATTTTTTTTTTATGTTTGTGCCGTTGTTCTGCTTTGAAATGTGTCTTTTTTTGGTCTTAATTGTAACTTGAAAATATCCCACGTGCCGCCGCAAAGCATTTCGCAGGTGATTTAAATTGAATTGCTCCTGCATAAAAAAAATCCAAAATGTCCTTCTGATAGATAATTGTGATTACTGAAGGTTTACTTATAGGCCCAGAATCACACGTCCACCATGTTTATACGCGCGCGCCCCCCTCCCTGCCGCGGCACATTATTAATACAACAAAATGCCGACTGGGGAACCTCACCGTCACCTGCCTCATTTGTAAGCGCGCGTGAGAGTCTCTGTATGTACAGGGCTGGGCTGAGAATACAAAGCAGCCATGGCGATTCTCACTGAGAGACAGAATCGCCATGGCTGCTTTGTATTCTCAGCCCAGCCCTGTACATAAACCCCTGGCAACTGCACCTGGTCCTGGGGGGAACAAGAGTCGCGGCAGTGGCACTACAAAACTCAAACCGGCTGCCATAGAAGGCGCTATATTTACAAAAAAATTCTTACAGACCGAAACGATGCCGGATGCCCAAACCCGCCATGGCACTCTCAGGGGGGTACAGCTGTGGGATCATTAGTAATACGTAACGGGTGGGAGTTTGAAATAAAATTCAAAAGGGCGGTAATCACCACCATCACCATTGTGACTCATCTCAGTAGTTCTCCTTGTCGTGTCGATGTCGTTACGGTAACTGTAGGAGTCCAGCTCAGGAGGCAGCAGGAAGAGTTACCATCAGGAGGACAGGAGGAGCACGCACACCACGTTTGATGCGGGCAGCAGCACTGTGTGTGGAAGTGGCTGCGGGTGCGGGGGTGAGAGTGACTAAGGAGGTGATTGACGTCACGTCATCCCAGACGTCATCGAGCAGGTCAAGGAATGGATTGGTGAGAGCAGCCAAACTCCCCGCCCCATTAGGAGGCTGGGGGCTGCGGCATGAGGCAACCCCCGGTATCCAAAGGGGGGGGCTAGTGCGCATGTTCCCACCGGGCAGAAAAATGACCTGTCCGAAAGAGGACACGCGCACTAGCACCCCTGCACAGCCCCACCCCCCCTTTTCCCGATGGTTTCTGGTCCGGCCCGGTGACCGGCCGGCCAGAAACTAGCTCCTGAATCATCAATAATGTTTTATTTTACTAGGCACACTGGCGGTCCCGGATGGCGGCAGTGCGCATTGGGAGGGCAACGCCCCAACGCCCCAATGGACGCACCGCCGCTGCTTACACCACTGTAGGACTCTCGAGCCTTGGGCAACATGAGAAACAGCAGAGGCTTTTCCCACTGGGATACTATAGGGATATCTACAGTTGGGGATCTCTGGGAAAGGGGCAGTGTAGTACCTTTTGACAGATTGAGAGAGCTATACGACCTGGGAGAAAGGGAATTGTACAGATACATTCAGATACAACAACATGCGTTGCTGGCTGCCATACCCCCGGACACTGAGTTGCCGGACTCATCCCCACTCGAAGACCGGCTTCTCACTGACTATATGGTTGAACGTGCGACTTCCCTTATATACCGCAAACTACTGAACAACCTACCGGACCCACTGACCCGGATGAAGGAGAAATGGGAGGGAGACACCTGTGAGATGGACGACCATGAATGGAATGAGGCGATCGCATCACCTAGGGAAGTGGGCATCTCCGCACGACTGAGACTTGAACAGTTAAAAGTTTTACATAGGGTATATTACACTAGGACTATGCTACACTGTATTAATAGAGCACAACACCCTTACTGCCTTTGGGGGTGTGGGGAGGAGGGCACGTTTTTCACACTATATGGGACTGCCACCGTATCCAGGAGTTTTGGAGACAAATAATGCGAACAATGTCACAAACACTAGAGATCTCACTGCTGCCTGATCCACGGAGGTGCCTCCTAAATGTGTGGTGTCCACTGACGTGTCCAAACATGGTCAAACCTGGGTCACGGTGGGCTTGATAGTAGCTAAACGCGACATCGCACAGAGATGGGGAGCTATAGAAGTGCCAACAAAGACACAATGGTGACTCAATATGGACAGGGTTATGGTGACAGAAAGGGCGGTGTACTCTAGCAGAGCCTGTCCGGGGAAATGGAACAAAATCTGGACCAAATGGAACGTGTATAGAGGAGAGATCTGTGATCCCTTGCCTGAAGACGATCAGGACATGTCAGATGAAGAAGAGGAAGTGGGATAGTGTATCTCACAGGGTCCAGGGGAAAGAGTGGACACGGGACTCAGGATAGACCAAGGCTTTACAGACTGGTCTTGAATTAGATAGGGGTGGGCATCAAGGGAGTAACGTCCAAGGGGGCATGAGCACGCACAACAATATGTGTTGGGGTTCTGGGGGAGGATTCAGGCGGAGGTGGTGCTGGGGGGGGGGGCGCTTCCCTACTCAGCTCAGACGACTGATAACTAACAATGAATGACCGTAATGTGATTCCTCAAGTTTCTTTTGTTATGTTCTTGTTTTTTGAAAAAATAGAAAATCAAAAACCTGTATTGATTGGCTGAATAGTGAAAACACAGTACCTTTTCCTTCAGCAGTAATAGTGGACTGTAAACAATATGACATTCGGAGTCCAGTTGGACATTGCTGCATGGTGTTTGTAAGAATGTGATGGTGGCCAGCCCCCTGGGTTGTAGGCCTACAGCTGTGTAAATTCAAAGGTGCAATAAAGGTTTTTGGAAGAAAAAAAAAACCTTCAGTCCAAATGTTTCCTTGGTCCAATGCGACATCAGGCAGTCGCTGGATTATGCAGTATTTGTTTCCATTCCGACAACCAAAACACAGTTTTTTGCAATTTTTGCCCAGTGCCTAATTCCAGAGGATAATATATATATATATGTATATATATATTTTTTTTTTTTTGGGCACAAAGTGTTCATTTTCTGTTGAAGCAGTGTAATATCATCAAATGTCTTTCTTTCGTGTTTAAATAAAAAATAAGCTTGTGTTGCAAAAACAAAGTCTAAAATGGAAAGTTAGGTAAACACTGTGCATTTTTCGGGATGTTGTGTGGTCTGGCTCTCCGGCGCTGGACCCCTCTGTTGGCATGCAGGCTGGCATGATCTCACGGTGAGTGCTGAAGAAAGGTGATGGGTGCCAGAAAAGCACTGCTACAGCTGCCTGAACTTTCCAGCCTCCGACAGAAAACACAGCAATGTCCTGGAGCCCGAAGCACCCTCTGCACCTCACTCTTAACAATGACCACCTCCCTTAAACGCCACTCTCCTCCCGAGGACCCCTCTGGCTCCTCGTGTGAGCTGAGACAACCCACTCCAGCTGCAAACTTACGGTGCTCGCCTCCCAGCTGGGCGGTTCTGGAAGAGATCAAAACAACAACACCAGGAGGATGACACAACACAAATAGCGCCAAACTCTGGAGTGTGCAGGGGCGCTACTCGGCAGGCTGGTCCTTTTAAAGAGCCATGTGGCTCAGTGCACAATGGTGGTCGGAGAGAGCTGCAGACGGGAGCTGTGTGTCCGCCCCTGCTGGCAAGCGGAGCACACACACACACATCGGTGCAGTCCCACTAGCACAGCAGCGTGCTCTTGCAGTGGGTGGCGTTGTGCTCAGACTGGCTGCACAAACACAAGGACTGATGAAATAATAAACAAGTATTTGCAATGCAATAGGTCTCGCATTTACGTGAACTTGAGCTATTGACATTGCAAATAACAATGCCTTTTATTTGTGTTTTCGTTTTTAAAACATAAATAAAATGCATTGTCATTTACAATCCCAATAGCTTAAACTCGCGTAAATGCGAGACCTGTAGCATTGCAAATGCTTGTTTAATTATCTAGGAATTTTGCTTGATGCTAGTGGGTCTTGGGAGAAGTTAATTAATCAGAGAACGCAAAAGATGGGGGCAGCTTGTGAAATTATATTTAGATAAAAGGTTAGGCTGCAAACCAATTAGGGAGATGACCCAGCTCTGCAGGAGAAAGTGCTTATCCATTGGTGTTTACGGTGCAGGAGTGTGGGGGTATGCTGCTCCAGGGAAATTGCAAGCAGCATAGAATGCATTTCTCTGTAGACTTTTAGCGGATATCCGAACTATCACAATTTTTATTTCACACCTTGAACTAAGAATTGAATTCTTGGAGGATTGGGTTGGGATAGCTCCTTTATTATTGCGGTTGAAGGTATGGAGCACTCCTAAGGCTGGCTTTTCGAGGAAAATGCTGGAGGATTGTTTGAATCTTGATAACCACCATACTGTGGGTGACTTATGTCAGAAATCGCTTTTACAATTTAGGTCTGAATACTCTTTTTGATTCACCCGAAGCAACAGGTCCCCAAACAAAGGAGGGTCAAAAGAATTTTTGCTTCACATAGGCAGGAGGGTCAAATAGAAAGGTGCCTTAATATGGGAACTATTATTAACTATATGCAGCTATCTAATGCCTCAGGTCTGGATTACTAATTAACCTGGCTTATCACAATTTATTTGACACGGCTAAAATTAAATATTGTCCATCACCTACTTGCCTTTCCTTTGGCCGGCTCTTGGGTAACCTTTTTCTCTTGTTGCCCATGTGATGCTCTTCACAATCAACTGCAAATTTTATGGTATTTTCTCGTTAAGAGTCCCATTTATACGTCTTAAAGCCAGATTCATCAAGCGAAATTGCGCTCGCAAAGGGCCAGATTCTGAGAATCTGGTCCTTTGCGAGTGCAATTTTTGAGTTTGGGATTCATCATCCCAAATGCAAAAATCGCTATTTTGCGAGGGATTGGATTTAAGGAATCTCTAATAGAGATTCCTTAAATGCAATTCATCAACCAATTAGAAATTGCGAAATCGCAATATTTGGTCGCAATTTACCACGAAGTCTGACTTCGTGGTAAATTGCGAAAAAAGAGTAAAAAGCACTTTAGTGCATTTTTTTCTTTTGCATGTTACACACACACACATGTCCTTTGGACATGTGGGTGCGCAACACCTGTTTAAATGTGCATTTAAAGGGTGCTACACGGTGTCCTTGGGACACCCCTGGCACCCTTCAAATCGCTATCTTATTTGCGATTAGCAATTTGCTAATCGCAATAAGGAATGTGTAGGAATCGCATTTAATTTTGCGATTCATACATGAATCCCATTTTGCGAGTCTGTAATAGCGAAAACTTATGAATCGCTATTAAAGACTCGCAAAACGGGTCTTTTATGAATCTGGCTGTTAGTTTATTGCACACACACTTTACTTCATACAAAGATGTCTGCGATATTTGCGATCTCTAGCTACTCCGTAAATCTGCTTTTCTGAACTCATTTACATTACCGCTGCTTTAAAGTTAAGAAAAAATTATGAGTCTTAGTTTTACAATTGTATTATCCTAAAATGTTGTATTTTCAAGGATCTGCTACACATTTTCTGTTTCAGTGATGTTTTTATTCTTATTGTGAAGGTGAAGATTGTATTTACTTTGTGCTTTTATGGCCTTTAATTAGGGCGAATAAAGTTTTTTTTTGATTGATTGATTGATTGATTGATTGACTCTATTAAATCTTTCCACATGGCCATTTGCACAGGGATTATGCAACACCACCTTGGAAGGTTTAATACCATATTTCTTCAAGAACACTTTCATCTCATCAGATATCAGCATGACACTGTTGTCTGATACCAGAATCCCAGGCATTCTTTCAATCGAGAACACATTCTCTAAAAATTCCACCACAGCATCGGTAGTTATCTTACTTACCATTCAAACTTTATGCCCCTTAGAAAAAGAATAAATTAACACAACAGTGTAACACTTCTTAGCAAGTAAAATAGAAAATGGCCCCATAAAATAAATAGCCGATTTCCTCCATGGCCCGTCAGGTAGTTCCACCACAACCAACGGGGACTTTACATAATTTGGCCGACTTATCACTCTGTGCACAAGCATTGCAGTTCCTGACCCATCGATTAACCATTCCATCAACTCCTGGCTACCAACAATTCTCCTTAATTTCCTAATTGGCCTTAGACATGCCACCTTGGCCTTCATGAATCTTTTCCACTAACATTTATCGCACCCCCGAGTGGGATAATTAACCCCTTTTAACACCACTGCATTAAATAAGGACAATTCCTCCTTTAACTTCCAAAACACAAATCCACTGCCTCTCATCATATGTTCACTAGGCCAACCTTTCGTTAATGTTTTCTTTAGCAATTGCAACTCCCCATCTTTCTCCATTTCCTGCCATCTGTTCCTTTTCCAATAACACTTCCTGCTTCAACTTCTCACCCATTCCCCACAAGATATCCTTATATGTATATCAGATTCCAAAACCTAACTTCCAGGTCTCCAACTTTTTCTGCAGTGAGAGCGACTTCTGATCCGTGAAAATCATTGCGAGCTACTAAAGGCCAAGCAACTTGTGCATTATACCCAAAGTCCCTCCACGCCCAAGTTAGTTGACGAGGGATAAACAGAGACCCATTTAGTGTCTGCAATGCACAATATGAACAAGTAGAACCTTGGTGGTCATCACGTACAACATGGAACACTTCCCACATAGGCTCACAAAATAAAGGCAACACCTTTCCCACCACAAACCCTACATGGATTGGCTTGCAGGGTAGTAAGCATTATAAACACATGTTGCAATACAAATATTTTATTACATCATATCTCCTTTTTCTACACTATCACATGACCAGGCCTTGAAATGCCTGTGTTCAGGGTGTGTGCACTGTACAAATCCTCTCCCAACAGTCTTTAAATTTGTTCCACTTAATAAATAACCTATTCCACATTAATGGTGCACATTACTTGCCACTTAGTTCATTATTATAGAATTGTCATCAGGGATGGTGGAAGTCCATGATTGTTTCATGGTCAAAAGCTATTATTTCTAAAAATCCCCCTCGATGTAAGTACTGTAATATGCTGTTCATACGAAATGTGTATGCATGTAGTAGAAATAAACGTGATTTTCAAAAACATTCTATCACACTTTTATATGCCTTTTGACCCACTGTTTGCATTATTATGAAGTCTTTACTCATGAAAGGAAGGGGCCACAGACCTTAGCTTGGCCCATGCTAAGCTCTCCTTGTTAATTCATTGGCCTCTTTTACTACAGAAACATATGGCCACTGCAAGGGTGAGGAACTTTTTTTAATGGGATACATTTGAAGTGAATTGTAAAGCCACATATTAATTGCGCTTAAAATCAACACTTTATTTTAAATTACTCGCATGACATCATGAAACTAAATGCCTAGTTTTACACGTATTTTGTGTTTTAAAAAAGCACCTTTTTGGAAGCTCTCTCAGGGCACAAACCAGAGCCAGTAACTTAAATTTACATTACATTTCTCCCATTTTTTTATTAAAATGTAATGTAAAGACATGTAAAATGATGTTATCGGTTCCGTTTTGTGGCCAGGAACAACCTACAAGGTACACTATTTATTTCAAAATAAAAGATTAAATTAAAGCAGAGTTTCAGATTGATTTATTACTTGTTCCAACTACTGCTCATGTTTCAGATGCCTCAAATAACAGCTCACACAGGAATCTATTTAATTATTTTTTTTAAAGTACCTCTTGGTAACAAACCTGATGCCTTTCTGGTTCTGCTTCGGGTGACGGCCCTGCATCTCCTGCATTGCAGCATGGAGACCCAATTACGCATTCAAGGCTGCGGCTGCCACTCAGGCCGCAAAAAGGCACAGTATCATAGCAGGAAGGCATGCAGCAAAAGGCACGCATAGTTGTTCTCCGTGGGTAGCCAACACTGCCCATGCGCTGGCCAACGACAACAACTGCGCTCTGTCCCAGATAAGCTCAAATTGCAACTGGTTCCTACGGCGGCAGACAAGTAAAGGTAATTGTGATATACTGGTGAGTTAAATGTACCTTGTCTGTATTGTTATGTAAACAAGGGCCTAATGATACAGGGTGCAAAATGCATCCTGTGTGTGGATTATTATCAACAAAGGACCTGCGAGTGTACTTTTGCGCACAGTTTACACAGTTTGAAGTCAAAGTCCTCTCTGTGCATATATCAAATAATCGGTACCAAAAGGCATACCTGTGTGCAAGACTTAGGCACACCGGTCTGCAAAACCCATTATTACCATAATTAAGATTAATCATGCCAACAATATGTTCTGCAGACAGCTCTGCTATCGAGCCAGACCCCAAAACATACCACTCGCCTACCAAAATATCCCACCTGACCGGTATCACACTTTTCGGATATTACTAAGCAAGTGCGATGATATTAGGGTGAATACCCCGATTACCAATTTCATTGAACAGTAATAAATTGTACTTCCGTAGTGTTCACTGATAAATATTGGATGTTAGCAGTTCAAATAAAAACGTGCCAAATATGGGGCTAGAAGAATGAAAGTCCGAGTCAGCAATGTCGGAGGCACAACACATGAACTAGCATCAACATACAACTTGGTACAATTGGTAGCAAGGTGCTGGGAAGCTGATGGTATTTGCTAGTTTAGAGTTTTAGGATACCTTACTTGCTCTGCACCAATCTGAAATGTGGAATAACAAGGTGTGAGAATATATAACAAGAAAAATAAAGAAATGAATGAAATACAAAGAAATGCATACTTGGAGGTAGAACAAAAAACATAGGGGTCAAAAAAGGGAGCAAGGAAAAGAGACAGACTGAAGAATAAACAAGCATTTGCAATGCAATAGGTCTCGCATTAATTAAGTTTGAGCTATTGGCATTGCTAAATATTGCAACATCAATTGCAACAAAAGTCTATAAATTGTAGGCCAAAAAAAGGGTATTTATTTTTGTAGCAATGGTGGCATGCTGCACTTTAGATGAATATGTTTAAAAGTAAAGTGCGCCATACTGCGATTGCTACAATAGTTAATTGTGGATGCATTAACAATTGATGTATGCACGGACGGCTGGTGGTGTGTGTGCCTGTAGAAATTGTGCACTGATGGCTGGTGGTGTGTGTGCCTGGTGGAAGTGTGCTCTGCCGGCTGGTGGTGTGTGTGCCTAGTGAAAGCGTGCACTGACGGCTGGTGGTGTGTGTCCCTGGTGAAAGCGTGCCCTGATGGCTGGTGGTGTGTGTCCCTGGTGAAAGCGTGCACTGACGGCTGGTGGTGCGTGTCCCTGGTGAAAACGTGCCCCGACGGCTGGTGGTGTATGTCCCTGGTGAAAGCGTGCACTGACAGCTGGTGGTGTGTGTCCCTGGTGAAAGCGTGCACTGACGGCTGGTGGTGTGTGTCCCTGGTGAAAGCGTGCACTGACAGCTGGTAGTGTTTGTGCCCGTTGAAAGCGTGCACGGACGACTGATGGTGTCTGTGTCTGGTGAAAGTGTGAACTGATGGTGTGGTTGTGTTTGTGGTTGTGTGTGTGTTTGTGGTTGTGTGTGTGTGGTTGTGTGTGTGGGGTAGTGTGTGTGGGGTAGTGTGTGTGGGGTAGTGGGTGTGGGGTAGTGGGTGTGGGGCAGTGGGTGTGGGGCAGTGGGTGTGGGGCAGTGGGTGTGGGGCAGTGGGTGTGGGGCAGTGGGTGTGGGGTAGTGGGTGTGTGGTTAGGTGTGTGGTTAGGTGTGTGGTTAGGTGTTGTGTGTGTGGTTGTGTGTGGTTGTGTTTGTGGTTGTGTGCATGGTTGTGTGCATGGTTAGGTGTTGTGTGTGTGTGTGGTTGTGTGTGGTTGTTGTGTGTGGTTGTTGTGTGTGGTTGTTGTGTGTGGTTGTTGTGTGTGGTTGTTGTGTGTGGTTGTTGTGTGTGGTTGTTGTGTGTGGTTGTATGTGTGTGGTTGTATGTGTGTGGTTGTGTGTGGTTGTGTGTGGTTGTGTGTGGTTGTGTGTGTGTGTGGTTGTGTGTGTGTGGTTGTGTGTGTGTGTGTGGTTGTGTGTGCATGTGTGGTTGTGTCTGTGTGGTTGTGTTCCCTTCATCAGCAGTGTTCGAAATGCCCTGTTTATGCCCGTGCCTGGAGGCAGAGGGCATCTAAATACAGCGCACAGGGTCTTTATAAACTGTAGTGTGTGCCATTCAGAGTACGCGGAAGGAAGCCTTCCCAAATATGTGGGAAAGGGTTTTTTATGTGGTCATATAAGCACCGGTAGTCAGAGGCTCTACAAAGTTTGCGGGGTGGCCTATGTAGCTATAAAGAGTGCAGCAGCACTTTGAGCTCTTTTGGCAGTGTGGCCCCTGTTCCTACAGGAAGTGGAGGGCTGCTTTATAAATAATAATTAAAAGACGATGTGTGTCCCATTTGTACAGAGGAGACATGGGTTAGCTACACAGAAAATCACAGACACACGCATTTGCAGCAGGCACTATAACCTACTGAGCTATATGCATATTTAACAGACACAAAAGAACAGCGCGGTTAAGGTAGCGCATCCTTCCTAGCCCTGGGCTCACAGTCACGTTAGAGGAAAAAACAAACTAGGTTAAAGTGTCCCTAAGCATTACACAGTCACAGCTGCAGGGGAAAGGCTGGCGGGTTATTTTAAAATAATACCACTGTATGTAATCTCTGTAGCAGCCCTCCTCCCCCATTTCTCACATGTAAGTTACTATTTAACATCTAAAATAACATTGTTTATGGATGTTGCGTAAAGCAAACATATTCTCTGCAAAATGTCTGTAATCGACAGTCACACATCTATTGACAGCATTATTATCCTAATTAAACAAGCAGATACAATTAAAACAACTAACGGTAAAACAACCACTGAATTTATCGCAAACGGTAAATATTTCAGCAAACAGTTCTAACCCAGAATCAGATGCGGCTGACATCTGCAAAAGGTGTTGAGGCAAACAGACGGAAGGGTGATGAACCCTCCCTCCCCAGAGTCCCCCCCCCCCCACTCCACTTCTAAAGAGCACACAAGGAATTCTTAGAGCGGAACAAAAGGAAACTATAAAAGCAGTGCTTATCTTGACAGAGCACATTTGTCAAAGGCTCTGTGAAAACTGGCACAAGCATAAGTAATAAGGCCCCAGCAACAACATAGGTTGTTTATGGGCTGTTACCAGAGCTCTTATCAACGGGAGAAATTACACGTGGCACCGAAAGACAGTTTAAACCCATGCCCAGAACTGAAAATAATAGACACACGCCTCTGCAGCAGGCTTGCTAACCTACTGAGCTACATGCACATTTAACAGACAAAAAAGACGAGCAAGGCTCAGGTTGCGCAGCCTTCCTAGCCCCGGGCATAGAGTCACGCTCCACGATAAAATATGAAATAGGTTAAAGTGTCCCTGAGAAAAATAAAGTCACAGCTGCGCGTCGAAATGTTGCGCGGGTTTATAAATATGTTAAAGGAGATAATGGAATATATGTATACAGCGGGAGCTACAACCCGGGGACTTGGGGCACTTTAGTGCATTGAAAACAGGTGAGAGGTGCCGCAAAAGAAGTCCCAAAAGCTTTGGTAACATTGCAGGGTGGAGGAGGTTCAAACTGCCCTTAGTGCGGCGGGTCTGAGAACCTGTATCACAGTGTCTTTCTAAACTGTACTGTGTGGCTTCCAGAGTACGCGGAAGGAAGCCTTCACAAAAATGTGGGAAAGAGACACGGCCGTGAAAGTGTGGTAAAATCTTGCGGGAGTGAGAACAAAAGCAAGGAAGATAGCTGCAGATTGAAATCGTACTTTCGAAGCTGCAATGCCACAATAAATAAGCAAACAAATCCCCCCACCCCGGCCCTCACTTACCACATGCCGTCTACCTCCTTGGACACAGAAATGCTGGAGCACGCACACGCAAATCAAGACGGCCTGGAGCGCGCCTCGGAAGAGACGCCGGAGGGCAGGAGCGTGACGCCGTGAGCGTGCACGTTGGCGTTCACAGACCTGAGTCGGCTCGTGCCCAGGGCTGGAGCGGCTCGTGCACAGCTCTGACTCCCTTGGGAGCTAGCAAGGTGACTATTAGTCTCGTTGGCGGCAGCGCTTTGCGCTGCAACGCCAGCGAGACCTAAAAAAGGATAGACGGTGATTGGAGATGAATAATGGAATGAGAAAGACGGTGGGTCTGTTCTTTGGTTTAAAAGAATATAGAAAGGGAGAGAGTTGGAAATAGACAGAGCTGTTGAAATAGAAACAGATTTTTTTTGTCAAATATAAATTGAAAAAAATAAAAAGAAGCAGAGTGAAGAAAGAGATAGGGATATAGAAAATTAAATGAATAACGAAAGAAAAACAACAAAAATGAGGTGCGAGAAATAGAACGAGGGTGGATGAACGAGAGATAGAGGAAGGGAGGGCAGCGAAGGGGAATAGAGAGAGAAATAATCAGAGCGAGAAACAGAGAAGGGGAAGGAGAGAGCGCGCATGCCCCTGAGCTATCTCTTACTGCACAGAGACAGTTCCTTGGATTGCTGCTCAGGAGCTGATGGATCCCAGGGTGGAAGGGGCTGCAGGACGGGAGCTGGAGGCACGGCTGGAAGGGGCTGCTGCGACATGGCGGTGGAATGCACTTCTGCTGGCAGCAGCACTGGTGGACACGGCTGCTGGAGGCACTGGGAGGCGCAGGGCCTCACCTGCCCGGGATGTGAGGCCATCGCCATCCATACTGAGAGTGGGGAGAGATGTCAGGGGCTGGGCAGGAGCGGGGCTGGAGGTGGCAGGCCAGGGGTGCCGGGCTCTATATGGGCGGAGATGACACAGATATACATATCATTACAACATAGGAGTCACCAATGTAATTCAAGCTCCTGGATATGCAGAGTCAAAAAAACACAAAGAAACGCACTGAAATAAGCTCTATGGTGAGCAGAGGAAGTACAGAGGAGAAAAAAGCCCAGGGACAGCCATGGCGAACGAGTGGGGCTTCCACAGACAAGAAAGCAGGCATAGAGGGCATATAAAAACGGGCGGCAAAGGGCAAATCGAGTGAAGAAGTGGTAACAATTCAACACCGTGCAGTGCGAGCATATTACTTCAATTGTTCAAATTAGGAAACAAGGGCAAACAGAACAGCACCAGCACAGAGAACAATAGCACTGCACAAGGCAATGAAAACATTGTCACAGTAAGCAGAAAAGCTGGTCAAGTACTTGTGTGTGTGCCGTAGAATAAAGCCCTGCAAGCCTCGGGTAAATCCTCAATGGTACAGACAGTGATTGAGCTGCGTGGCCGTGAAAGTGACGCGGCTGCACAGCCGCGAAAGTGAAACTGATCGCTCACTAATGAGCCATGATGAGGAAGGCCAGATGGCGCATGACGCTTGATGAGCAAGATATAGGAAAGGCAGATGGCGGCTGTGCGCGTGCCGGCGTGAGAAACCGCAAGCTTTAGGTCACAAGCAAAAGCTTGTAGTCGGATTTCTGAAAGTACACTCACTAAATTTCTCGCCAGACCGGCGCTTGCGCTAGCTCAGGTGTGACCAAAAAAGGAGGTATGATCTAATAAAATAATTGTATTGCAACATTTGTTTATAATGCTTACTACCCTGCAAGCAAACCCATGTAGGGTATGTGGTGGGAAAGGTGTTGTCTTTATTTTGTGAGCCTATGTGGGAAGTGTTCCATGTTGTACGTGATGACCACCAAGGTTCCACTACCTAGTTATGGAATGTAGTAGTGTGGTGGGTGAAAAGGTGTCAGAGACTGATGTGTAGGTAAGGGTTTTTAGTATGATAGCATATTTGAACAGCACTGCACATTCATATGATTTCTTATGATTGTAGTTTCTTAGCTTATCATGGCAGAGGTCAGGAGTACGCAGTTTGTTGAAGAGGAAAGCCAGGACTAATACCAGGCTCTCTGGTTTCATATTGTCTATTACAGACACTAAATGGGTATCTGTTTATCCCTTGTCAATGAAGCTGGGCACAAGTTGCTTGGCCTTTAGTAGCTCGCAATAATTTTCATGGATCAGAAGTAGCTCGTACACCAGAGAAGGTTGGAGACCCCTGCCTTAGACATTGTAATAGCATTACCAGCTTCTACATTGCTACTGCTAGAACCTCTCCGTACAGTCTGAATACATTCCTTCGATACTTGTATGCTCCTGGACATCCTTTAGGTTTACTTCGCTACAAGACCATAGTTTCTCTCATATCTTCCTTGACTGGGTTTTCATCAATAGTTGTTCTATCGATACCTGATCGCATGACATGTGCTCAAACTTACACGTAACCACTAGCCCTCTGAGGGCTGCCACAAATTGATCAATAGAGTCATCTTCCCATTGAACTATAGAATAAAATGTGAACCTTTCTAAAACCCCATTTATCTTCCTACCATACCGCTCTTGCAATTGTTTTTTTGCAATAGGGTATACATGCCCCTCATCCGGATCATCTATAGATAGTAAATTCTTAAATTCTCTAAGGCCAACCGCTCCCAATCTAGGTTTTAATAAAGATAAATATCTTCCCGGAGAGCATTCATCTTCTTAAGGAACTTCCACATAGGCCTCAAATAAGTCTACCCATAACTCCCATTGTATTGGTGGTTCCCCTGGTTCAGGCAAGAAATATGGTCGAGGTTTGAAGCCATGTGTAGTAAAATATTAGCTATGCAGAGCTGTAAAATTGCAAAGAACAGAACAATATCGTAACCACCAAAATGCCCCCACATTAACTGTGAAGATCACAGTATATGTGATAGTTCAATGTATTTGAATTGCAAGTTCAATTAAAGGTGTGTGAATCAACGCTGATCCACTCAGAACAATTAGCGTTGGAATGCACAACTTGCCTGAAGATGTGCAAATCACTGCTGCCCTGCACGCTCTAAAATCTCACAGCTCAATTAAAGGTGTGTGAATCAACGCTGATCCATTCAGAATAATAAGCGTTGAAAGCCACAACTTGCTTAAAGGTGTGTAAATCACGGATGACCTGCATGCTCTAAAGTGTAACACTGATGTTGATGGAAGTCGACTATTTCTATTATGATGCGCGTATCACAGTTGATCCACGTATATCAGCAAAACCAAAATTGGCCGGCGAAATGATGTGCGCTTCGTTATGCGTCACCAGCACCTGCGCAGCCCAGTTTACTCACGGACTCACTTATTGAGGCCCAAATGTGCCGATTCCACCACAGACGCCAACCAACCATGGTGACAGAAGCACAACACCTTCTGCATGGCTCTGTCACCCCACAGATCCAATAAGTGCTGATCTGGATATGTGCCGCTCTACAACCTTCAACTTCCTCCATCTCGTTGCCAATGTTAGAGTAATAGATTCCACACAGGATAAGGGAGGTCCAAAGTGGTTTATTAAGCAGATACTGGACGAGAAGAGTGGCGCAGTTTACATGACCAGATACAATCCTCAACTACCCTTCTTAGAACTCCATTCCCCCTACCCCCACACATTCTCTGTTCTACACTGGCGGCCGCCACCCCTTCATTCCACATTCCCTAGCAGCGCATGCCACAGTCCCCTAATGTAGTTGGTTCTTGTACTCACGCTCTAACTCATACAAATACCAAAACTCCTAAAAAGAAAATACAGCCCCGTAAAGAAAACAGTTAAATAAGAAAACAACTATAGGATTGTAAAAATACCCCAAAAACACTTAGAACATCACTGAGCAAACATTGTGGAGGCAACAGCAGTTCTTTTAGGACCAGATAGGGTACAGAGGAGCAACAATACAAGGGTACATTCAGAAAGGGTACATCCAGAAACGGTGCATGACAGCATTTGAAATGGAAAAATCTAAGTACAGTTACCTAAACCAGAGTAGCTGATTTTTACTGAGATCCGGTAGCAGGCCTGATAGTAGAACCTTCTGATATTAGAACTGCTTTCCAGAAGTTCTATCAGAACTTATATCATGAAACCGATAATGTGGGACGCAAACCCGATTTGTATTTGGGTCTAACTACTAAAGATCAGTTGAATACAGATGATCAAGATGTACTAGATGGTCCCATACAGTGGGAAGAAATTCTATTATCAGTGAATTCCATGCCTAATGGTAAGGCAACGGGTTTGGATGGAATACCCACAGAATTTTATGTAAAATTTGCGCCACAAATCAGGGGGATTGTTTTAGAACTTTTTCAATCCATTGGGCAAGGGGGGAACCCACCGAGGTCCTGGTCATCAGCGAAAATAGTAGTTTTTCCTAAAAAAAATAAAAACCAACAGGAAATGGGATCTTATCGACCAATTACCCTGATAAACGGGGACTCCAAAATTTATTCTAAATTATTAGCATCACGACTGGCACCTCTGATTCATAAAATAGTCTCTGAGAGGCAACACGGTTTATACCAGGAAGGTCTACTATCAACCATGTACAAAGAGTTATTTCTCTCTTTGACTACACGGGAACTACAGGAGACCCTATGGCACTCATCCTGCTAGATGCAGAAAAGGCGTTTGATAGGGTCTCCTGGAAGTTCCTGTGGGCGGCAATGGCAAACTGTGGTATTGGTGAAAAATGTATAACTGCTATTAAACAGTTGTATGTAAACCCTAGAGCCAGTTTCTTGATCAACGGGATCCTGTCAGAAAATGTCACTATTACTAGGGGGACTAGACAAGGGTGCCCTTGCTCACCCCTCCTATTCGCTATCTATATAGATACATTTATCCGGAGGTTGGAAAATAATGCACTAATTCCTCCTATCCTAGTACGAGATATGGATACAAAATGCTTAGGATATGCTGATGACATCGCCATTGTTACAGGGGACCCTATAAATGCTATAAGTGTGATAGAAACAGAAGCACTACTCTTTGGTGAAGCCTCTGGGTATAAACTGAATGCTAGTAAGACACAGATTGTGTTGAATAACAAGATTATGATGAATGACTTTAGAGTAACTGAAAAGGCGACATATCTGGGGGTCAGCATCTGTGCTGCTATAGAGTGCATTGTCAGCATCAATATAGATCCACTTATACAACGCACCAAGAAAGAACTGACCAGACTGAAAAATCTCCATCTAACTATTGGTGGTCGAACTAACGTAATTAAGATGTTGTTTTTACCTAAGTTTCTGTATTTTTTTCAGGCTATTTGTTTAGAATTTTCCCCACAGGTATTTAAACATATAGATACATTGTTTTCTAGATTTGTATGGGGATATAATCGACCGCGCAGGGCATTGCGGTGGCTCACTAATTCAAGAGAACGTGGAGGTTGGGCTCTCCCCAACTTCAAGTTATACTACTGGGCCACAGTATTAAGGTATAGCCGGAGTCTTATAACTGGTAACCGAGGCAGCGGCAATATATTAACACCACAAGAACTTATTTTGGGGGAAGGGGCCGCTGGATGCCTATGGCGACATGTTAATGACGGGCATTTCAAAAAAGTCAAATTTAAGACTATCAATAATGTAAGCAAAGTCTGGGGGAATGTTAAAAAACTACTAGGAATAGGTCGCTATTCCTATTACACTCCCGTAAATCAGAACTCAGATCTTCCTGAGATCTTCCACGACAATTATATAAAGAAATGGAATGATCTGGGGATTACCCATCTTGGCTGTTTTTTCTCGACTAATGGATTTGAATCATTTGCCGAATTTAAGTTAGAATTCAATATTCCTAATAGGGATTTTTTTAAATTTCTTCAAGTGAGAGATTTTTTATTGAAGAAAGGGGGTGGCCGGATCAAATTTCAACTGTGTTCTTTCATAGGTAACTTATATAGGGAAACGCCCTCAAAAATTAGTGAAATCTATGGGGCTATGAATATATTGTTACCAGATGACATGAACAAACATATAATAGCATGGCAGACCAAACTTGGATTATCTAACCAAAGTTTGGCATATTCATATGAAATGTCACTTTCATGCCTCATGCCCATAAGGCTTCAAGCACAACATTATAAGACCTATTTTTCATTGCATTATACCCCATCTAAAATAGCTAAGTGGGGAACTGGGAAAGGCACAACTTGTCCATGCTGCTCATTCCTAGCGGCAGATGCCATTCACATGTTTGCCTCCTGTGACTCGCTAACTAATCTAATAGCTGAAATATCAAGCTTTCTCACAGAGATAGCACATTACGAGGTAAACATCACAACATCAGAAATCATGCTGGGGGTGTCAAACAATGAAAGGCCAAAACAGATTCAGGGGTTAATTTTTGTCGCGATGGTGGTGCTTCGTCTGTGTATTGCGTCAGCCTGGCTTGATCCAATACCGTCATATATACAGTGGAGGGCCAGACTGCTGGCAACATGTAGCATTGAAGTTGCTATCTATAGAAACAAAGGGTATAATACTCGTAGAAGAGGAATGAAGATTTGGGGTCCCCTACTTGACTGGATAGAAGAGAATAATTAAGGGGAATAATCGGAGACATTCGAAACCGGAATATGTTGATATTATATAAAATTGTCTTCTTCTCTCCTTTCCCGTTTATGTACTCCTCTCTTCTCTTTTTTCTTTTTGTTTCTACATCTGTACATATATCCTAAACAAATTATTGAGCTGTAATTTGTATCTACTTATGTTTGATTGTATAATTACCACATGGTCTCCTGGGGGGGCGGTGGGTGGGGGGTTGGGCCAAATGTATAGTTCACAAAAATCTGCAATAAAGATTGTTTAAAAAAAAAAAGAGAAGTGCCGGTACTCTTCAGTTAAAAGTATTGTAACTTTGATGAGAATTGTAGTTAATCTCCCTCTCAAAATAAAAAGGTGCAGGTACTCAGTACCTGACAATACAGGCCCATTTAAAGCACTGGTGCAGGGTACAAGGGCTTAATGTTTACCCTTTCATTCATCCCATCAGGGGGGTACCATTCAGCACTAAACCAAGGAATATCTGTGAGATATGGGAGACTGGGGACCCCTCACCACATTCTGCAGGGGTCTTGTGATTGAAGGGGTGACCCAACATTTTGCGTAATTCCACTGGTTTGGTATGCAGATAAAGGACAAGTGGCAAATCAAGCACAGTGCAGTTCTAAACACAATTTATACATAATTTTCACTTCAAAAGCAATGTTCTTCTGAAAGAGAACCATGCCACCTCAGAATGATCAAACAGTTTAAGCCTGTTACGTTAACAGCCATGGCAAGTACCATGCATCTCACGTTGAACTAACGCATATTAATGTAGTTACTACATCCATGCAGGATCTGACATTTGTCTCGCACAACGCTTAGCAGTCCAACTGAAAGCATGCTGCATAGTGGAAGCAAAACAAAGCTAGCACTTTCTATATTAATCATTCTACTGTGAGCATTGCTGTAGGGTTTAGGAGGGGCAGACTTCCAATCAGCTTTTACATGCAGTATACTGTTTCACATTACTTTGGAGATGCAGTGTTTAGACTGATTGTGGATATATCTTCCCGATATCCCACTAAGATATCTTATATGCCATTGTGAAGCAGAAGCGGCCCTTACCTCCCCGGGGTGGTGTCCGAGCAAGGGGCCCTTGACCTCCGGGACCGGTCGTACAGCGTCCCTAACACCCAGGGCTCCTTCTCTCTCTCTTCCCCTACAGGACCCGGCGGCGTCAACCGAAAGCGGAAGACAGGAAGCGAACTCCCGTGACCCCGGAAGTGAGGCGACCCTTGAGGAACCGGAAACGACATCCGAAGTGCTCTTCCGGAACCCTGCCCGGAACACAGAAAAGCCGCCAGCAAGGAAGGAAAAGGTTTCCAAGCAGCGGACTCGTGGCAGGAGACAGAGGCAAGCGAAGAACCATTGACGGCGAGCAGAGCGGAGCAGAAGAACCGAAACGAGGACGAAGAGGAGGACGTCTGACAGAAGACTGGTGGCGTCCTCAGGAGGTGGCTGGAGAGCGGCCGCAACTCGGATGAGAGTTACGGCGGGGCACGTGAGTACTATTTATCTTTTCTCCGTGTTTCCCCTAGTTAACTGTAAATAGTGTAAAAATACCCTCACGAGCACAAAACCACTGTATATCATATTTAATCACCTGCACTATAGAGAAGACCCGAGCACCGTAGCCCCGACACACGCAACACCCTCTTCACACTCCCTCTTGCCTGCCTTTGCCCAACCTCCCTTACCGTCCCCTCCTCACGGTCGGTTTTCGATTCCCTCACTCCCTAGTGTAGGCGGAAGTACTCAGAGGTCCTTTTGCCCAGGACTAACTGCCCTGAACACGTCTCTCCCTTCTATACCTCCGAGGAGTACCAGTGCCCACCTGTGGAACAGACGACATCGGCCCAGCAGAAGAACCCTTCAGACGAGCCCGCCACGCCAGACCATCATCCCTGTTACCGAGCCCTGAACATTTACCTGCGATTTACTCATCTTACTCCGACCCGGAGAGACATTTGTCCTGGACATTCAATAAAGCCACTGATCATAGCACACTATATCCGGCCTCCCCGCCTGTTATTTCAGTCCGCCCGCACCCCTGCTCCACAGCCATTTAGTATGCACAACTACTTTTGTCCTGGGTTCCAAGAGATTCCATGGTTTGTACTGTACAGATTGTACATGAGCTGCAATCTAACATATCAAGTTTCGTAAACGCTCAGCTGCCAGGTGCCTGTTACTGGACTTCAAGTCACATATGCTGAGGAAGCCAACAAAGCTATGTGGTTTTCAAGCAACTGTATTTCTAAATACATATATGTTCCTTTCGGTGGCTTATAGCGTTACTTTTAACTCTGCAAGTTAGTCTACAAAATCACCGAACACAATATTCTCTAACCTGAAAAAAACAAAAACCTGAAACTTGGTGGCTATGGGAAGAACTTGGGCACAATATGGCAAACAAATAAAAGCACAAGAAACCTTGCAAAGGTTTCAGGGCCCATCCTAAATTGTTTCACCTCATGTCTACACAACAGAACTCAAAGATTCAAGGTGAACTAGTCTCTGTCCAATCCCTCACCGGTCACTAGAGGAGTAGCACAGGGGTCCACACTCCCACCCACTCTCTTCAACTTGTTCATGGTGCCTTTAACTGAAATTTTGAAACTACCCAACATCCACTATCACATGTATGCCGATGATATCCATCTGCATCTGAAAGTCTCCTTCCCTGAGTCTCCAGCTGAGCCGCCCTCCCACAGACTACATCAGCGCTCCGTTACCTGGAAGCGCTGTGACTCACTCGACGCTTCCCAGCTGAGTGGTCGCTCCCTTTGGCTCCGGTATCGTTGTATAGCGCTTCTTGCTGAGAACTGTGTGAATTGAATTGCCTGCTGTGCGCTTTGTATACCGCTTTGCTTGTTTCATTGTTGAAATTGCCTGCGCGACTTTCCTGATCTTTAAAGTGTATTCCCCCAAGAGCCCTCCATTTTGTTGTTGTTGTCCTCCCACTTAGCCCGCCCCGCCTCCCAGCTGAGCCGCCCTCGCCCCTCCCTCTCCACTATCCATATATGACAGTAGCTCCCGCGCGCAGCGTCCACGCGCAGCGTCCGCGCCCAACCCGCGCGGAAGGTGCGCCAAAGGTAAGCCCGTCTACGCCCGTCCGCGCCTGGACCGCGCCCAGCGCCAAACCCCCTGGCCCCCGTCCCTCCCAGCCCTCCCGCATTACCTACGATGCCGCAACCCTCCTTGCCCTTAACTCCGGTCGCGCCCCAAACTGCGTCCAAGCCGCTCCTGGACACACCCATGGACCTTTCTCCTGCTACTCCTGCAAATTCAGCGGCACCGACAACTACTCCGCTACGACCGCTCCACAGACTCCCGACCCCAACCACCTACAATGCATCCTTCTCAACACCCGCTCGGTCCACAGACACGCCATTGACCTATGGAATCTACTAGACACCATCTCTCCAGACGTCGCCTTCCTAACAGAAACATGGATGAACGCTTCCTCCGCCCCAGACATCACCATTGCCATCCCTGAAGACTATAAGATCACACGCAAGGATCGTTCCGGCCACACAGGAGGAGGAATCGCTATCGTCCATAAGAAATCAATCCGCATCTCAACCAGCTCTGACGCCAACCTCGCCAACTCTGAGCACCTTCACTTCCAAATCCACATCGACCCCAAGACCACACTCAGAGGCACCCTCCTCTACAGACCACCAGGCCCCCGCGCAAAATTCAGTGAAGACATCACGGACTTCATCACTCCACACGCGCTCCCCTCCAAAGACTACATCCTTCTGGGAGACCTCAACTTTCACTTTGAAAAGATCAACGACCGCAACACCACCACCCTCTTGGACAACCTCGCCAACCTCGGACTTAAACAACTAGTCACTTCCCCCACCCACATCGCAGGTCACACACTCGACCCCATCTTCACCTCCAGCAATCATGTCTCCTTCAGCCACACTACGGATCTCCTCTGGACTGACCACAGCTGCGTTCACTTCACCTACAACAAGCCAAAACCCACCAACCACCTCCAACCAACTCTGCAAAGAAACTGGAACAAAATCACCACCGACCAGATCTCCGCATCGCTCCTTCTCAACACCCCAGCTCAGTCTTCTAACCCAAACCAAGCCGCCGCCAACCTCACCCTATGGTTATCCAACACCGCCGACACCTTAGCACCACTGAAAAAACGTCAAAGCAAACCTGGCAGCAAGAAGGCCTCATGGTTCAACGATGATCTTAAGAAGTCCAAGAAACTCTGCCGCTCCCTTGAAAAGGCCTGGAAAAAATACCCAACCACTAGCACCAAGGATGCCTTCAAAAACGCCTCCCGCACTCACCACCAACTAATCCGAAAGGCCAAGAAAGCAGCATTCAAGGATCGACTTGACAACGCCCACAACAGCAAGGAACTTTTCAACATCGTCAAGGAATTTTCCAATCCCTCGGCCAACTCCAACGACATCACCCCCTCTCAAGCCCTCTGCGACTCCCTAGCCTCATTCTTCCACAACAAGATTGCAGACATCCACAACAGCTTCGACAACCAACCCGGAGACCAACCCACCCAACCATTTGCTGAACATTCTCCCCCCGTGAACACCCTCAACGACTGGAACCCAATCTCCACTGAGGACACAATCCGCCTGATGAATTCCATCCACTCAGGATCCCCCACAGACCCATGTCCTCACCACATCTTCAACAAAGCAGACTCCATCATAGCACCGCACCTCCGAGACGTCATCAACTGCTCCTTCAACTCCGCCACCTTCCCGGAAGACTGGAAACACGCCGAACTCACCGCCCTTCTGAAAAAACCCACAGCGGACCCCACCGAACTCAAAAATTACCGCCCCATTTCGCTCCTTCCATTCCCGGCCAAAGTCATCGAGAAAGCTGTCAACAACCAACTCGCCGCTTTCCTCGAAGCCAACAAATCACTCGACTCCTCACAATCTGGCTTCCGAGCAAAACACAGCACTGAGACCGCCCTCATCGCAGCAACAGACGACATTCGAACTCTACTGGACAATGGAGACACAGTCGCCCTCATCCTCCTCGACCTCTCTGCAGCATTCGACACAGTCTGCCACAGCACCCTTTTACAACGCCTCAATAACATCGGAATACAAGGAAAAGCACTTGAATGGATCACCTCGTTCCTCACCGGAAGAACCCAGAGAGTCCGCCTTCCACCATTCAAGTCCGAGGCCACTGAAGTCATCTGTGGAGTACCACAAGGATCCTCACTCAGCCCCACCCTCTTCAACGTATACATGAGCCCCCTCGCGGCCATCGCCCACCAACACAACCTCAACATCATCTCTTACGCGGATGACACTCAACTAATCCTTTCTCTCACCAATGACCCCAGCGCCGCCAAAACTAACCTACACGAAGGAATGAAAGAAGTTGCCGAATGGATGAAACAAAGCCGTCTGAAACTTAACTCAGACAAAACATAAGTCCTCATCTTAGGTACATCCCCCTCTGCATGGGACGACTCTTGGTGGCCGGAAGCCCTTGGAAAAGCACCCATCCCGACAGACCACGCACGGAACCTAGGCGTCATCCTGGATATTCTTCACTCTCAATGAACAGACAAGTCAACGCCGTCTCCTCATCCTGCTTCAACGTTCTTCGCATGCTCAAAAAAACATTTCGCTGGATCCCCACCGAAACCAGAAAAACAGTCACCCACGCTCTGGTCACGAGCCGACTGGACTACGGAAACACCCTCTACGCAGGTACTACCGCTAAACTCCAGAAGAAACTCCAACGAATCCAAAACGCCTCAGCCAGGATCATATTAGACATCCCGCGCAACGAACATATCTCTGGTCACCTGAAAGACCTCCACTGGCTACCCGTCAATAAGAGAATCACTTTCCGACTGCTAACCCACGCACACAAATCACTCTACGACATCGGACCAGAATGCCTCAACTCACGACTGTCCTTCTACACCCCCCCGCCAACTACGCTCTTCCAGCCAAGCCCTCGCCACTGTACCTCGCATCAATAAGACCACCATGGGAGGCAGATCCTTCTCATACCTGGCTGCCAAAACATGGAACTCACTCCCTGCTGACCTTCGCCTTACCCAGAACCACCTAGCATTCAGAAAGCAACTTAAAACGTGGATATTCGACAAGTAATCCTCCTCCCCTTCCTAAGCGCCTTGAAACCCTCTGGGTATGTAGTGCGCTATATAAATTTTCTGACTTGACTTGACTTTCTGAGGATTTCAGGTCCCTCAACACAACCATACAGAAAACCCAAAATTGGCTGACCCTCAATCACCTTAAATTAATTGGTCTTAAAACGTAAATCCTCCTGATCGCCCGACCCAAACAGTCACCAGCCATAAAAGAATGGATGAATCAACTAACAGTTCTTAATTGCTATACAAACAGACAGGATGACACTGCTAAACGAAAGATACCAGCACATACACAATTTCAGGAGAGTATAATTATCACATGTAGAGTAGGTGTGCTCATGAAGACAGATATTTAACAACAAGGGGAGGTGATGGACAGAGTTTCTGAATTAAGCAGAATACTCTCACCCAGTCAAGAGATCAGGGCTAGATCCAACACCGTTTTTTAGCTCACTGCACCATCCCAGCTCAGAACCTGGCTATATGTAAATTAGTCTGTTCCTGTCCCAGTGCATGATGGGAACAGGGCAAACCAAACTACCAAGCCAATTCTTACACTGGGAAGGAAACAAGCAGGGTATACTCAGACATGAGTCCCTTGCTCACTGCACCATCAGGATCCAAGCAAGCCGGGCCGACGACGGCTGAAATGCCAGAAACCGGTCCCCGGAAGCTTGTCTCCTTTCTGGTGAAGAATTGGCTTGGTAGTTTAGTCTGCCCTGTTCCCATGATGCACTGGGCCAGGGACCGACTGATTTGCATATAGCCAGGTTCCGAGCTGGGATGGTGCAGTGAGCTAAATAACGGTGATGGATCAAGCCCTGATCTTTGGACTGGGTAAGAGTGGTCAATAACCCCCCCCCCCTTTTCTGAATCAATGAAGAAAGAGACACTATGTCATACCTATAATGTCATGTACGGGGGAAGGCCCATCTATACAAACTAATTCAAAAAATGTCCAGAGCACCACCAAAGATGACAGTACAAAGGTCTGTCACTCTAGCGGGTCTGTTCAGGTAGGTTCTACGACTGGAGACATACGCTATTGAGGCAATTGTAGTCTTGTTACACTTGGTGCTCGTGACTTATCAAGGTCCCCACCACCTGTACACCTACCATACTTCAGACTTCACACGACCCTCTGTTGGGTCTGAGAGTTGCTTCCCTTTGCAGTTTCATAAACTGTGAGTGCTACTATTGGGATTGAATGTAAGCTAGCATTTGATGGCTCTTCATGACGGACTATGTGCAAGCCTTGAAAAAGTCATTGAATATGACGAAACACATGCAAGCTGTCATTAACGGGTCATTTGAAATAAAAATTAATAGAACCAACCATCTGTCTACGTGTATCTTTTGCTGACTTCTGCTGAACCTACCTGAACGGACACGTAATAGTGACAGACCTTCGTACTTGTTTCTTTGGTGGTGCTCGGGACATTTTTTTATAAGCTCTTAATTAAAAATTTGCAAACATTCGTGACAAGAATTTTCAATTCTATTAAGGACACGGAGGCGAGGATTATGCTTTCTCCATTTCTTTACTACTAACAGCAGCCAATAAAAACACAGTAAAGAAACGAAAAAACTACAACTCCCATGAACCCTTAGGCCAACCATAGAGAGTGCATGCTATATAAGGAACCATAGAGGACAACACTTCCTCTTTCTTTGTCCATGAACCATAAAAGTCTAAAGTCATTTGAAGAAAAGTACCGCCAACCATCCAGAAAGGAAAATCCGAAGGCTGAACTGCAAGAAATCCAACAGGAAAGATAGGCAACCATTCCACAAGCGCCGAAGGTGCATCAGGGAAACACAGCAACTCCAGGATCCAAGTCGTGGAAACGGTGCCGGAAAGACCAAGATGACAAATCACTTCTGGTCCGAACCTGAAATCAAAAACAGAGTCGTAATATACATCCCCAAAACCTTTGAAGGTCGCATCACATAGGGTGGGGAAAAAATATCAATGCAAACAACGCATCTCAGATTAAAGTCAAAATGCACATGAACAATGCAGTAGAATACCAATGGGTGGGATAATCCTCGCCTCCGTGTCCTTAATAGAATTGAAAATTCTTGTCACGAATGTTTGCAAATTTTTAATTCTATGGCAGGACAGGAGGCTTCAGATTATGCTTGTTCAAAGCTGTTCCACCACAACAGACGCAATATCGACAATGGGTTTGAAATAAAAGGTTTTAAACACTGTATCAGAAGACCAATCAGCAGTTTTCACAATGTCATGTAAACTTACACCAACATGAAAAGCCTTGGAGGCCATGGCACCCCTCGCGGAGTGAGCTCCAAAGATGGAGGTATCAATGCCTGCCTCAGACATAAGCCAGCGTACCCAACGAGCAAGAGTAGCTGACGCCACAGGCTTAAAAGGCTTTAACAAAGCAATCAATAACTGACCAGACATATCTTGACGAAAAGGAGCAGTACTCACCTCATAATCCTTTATGCAACGAACCACACACAATTGTGGGTGATGAGGAAACGCAGGATAAGTGACAGTAGACAGATTAGTCTTGGTACGCCTGGAGACCGTAAAAGTAACCCCTTCCGGAGAAAAAGAACGACCAGCGAGGTCCAACGCCCGGACATCCGAAACACGCTTACAAGACACTAAGCACAAAAGCATTGTCAATTTTGCAGACAATTGCTTACGGGACAGAGAAGCGTTGGGAGGCCAAGCTTCCAGAAAACGCAGCACAACAGAGACGTCCCAAAGAGCCACATATTTCGGACATGGTGGTTTAGCCATTCGCACACCACGCAACAATGCAGAGATGAGAGGGTGTTCCCCAACAGGCTTACCGTCGACCAAAGCATGGCCCGCCGAGAGAGCGGAACGGAAAGAATTGACGGTCCTGTAAGCAGAACCAGCAGAAGCGACAGAAGCAAGAAAATTAACCACTAGAGAGATATCTGCAGAAGTGGGATCCAGGTTCCGTTCAGAACACCAATCACACCACCTACGCCAAGCTGACGCATAACGTTTGCGCGTGTTGGGGGCCCAAGCTTCACTGATGAATCTCTCAGCGTCTCCAGATAAGCCAGGGACTTTCCAGCGTTCCCCGAGAGGCGCCACGCTACAAGACGGAGCTGGCCCGACAAAACTAGGGGATGCGGGTGGAGCAGGGGATCCAACAGCAAGTTCCACCTCGCTGGAAGCAGAAATGGCGTCGAGCAACTCATTTCCAGAAGGTCCGGAAACCAAGCTTGAGCTCTCCAAAGAGGAGTGATCAGAACAATCTCCGACAGAAACTGTTTCGTCCTGGCCAAGACTCGCGGAATCATTGCGAACGGGGGAAAGGCATAGCAAAGCTGTGGAGGCCAAACCTGGAGAAAGGCATCCGTGGCCATGGCCTCCGGATCCGGACGCCAGCTGTAAAACCTGGGTATCTGAGCATTGAGGCGAGAGGCGAAGAGATCGATCCAGGGACGGCCCCACAGGCGAGACAGGGAGCGAAAGACCCGAGGGTGAAGACGCCAGTCGCTGAAGTCCAGGAGATGGCGAGAATTCCAGTCGGCCACCTGATTTTGGCGACCCGGAAGATACTCTGCAATAAGAGTGATCTTTCTCTGTAGGCAGAAATGCCAGAAGTCCTTCGCAATCTCCGCTAACAACTTCGACCGAGTCCCCCCCAATTTGTTCACATAGCGCACCGCTGAGATGTTGTCCATGCGAAGCAAAATGCAACAGCTGGTGGCCTGTGGAGCCAAACTGCGGATCGCAAATGACCCCGCCAGAAGCTCCAGGCAGTTGATATGAAGGGCTAGTTCGTCCTGAGACCAGCGGCCGCCCGTCGTCAAGTCTCCGCAACGGGCTCCCCAGCCCCAAAGACTCGCATCCGATTCCAAAACCAGATCCGGAGTCGAGCCGAAGAGAGCCTTCCCGTTCCAAGCCTCTATGTGTCGGAGCCACCACAACAGTTCCGACTTCGCATCCTGGGACAGAGGAACCAGGTCGGAATACCGAAGACCCTTCTGCAGATGTCTGATTTTGAGGCGCTGCAAGGCCCGATAATGCAGAGGACCCGGAAATATCGCCTGGATGGATGAAGCCAACAGCCCGACTATCCGAGCGATCGACCGCAACGATACGTTCGGTGCAGACAACAGTGACTTCAACTCCCTCTTGATAGACCTGATCTTCAGAGCAGGTAAAAGAAGTTGGCAAGACACCGAATCCACAAGGAAACCCAGAAACTCTATCGATTGAGTGGGAAGTAAATGAGATTTCTGCGGATTCACTAGAAATCCGAGAGACTGAAGTAGATCGACTGTCCAAGACAAATGGGAGCGCAGTTGTAGAGGACACTGAGCCATCAAAAGGATGTCGTCCAGATACACTATAAGTCTCACCCCCCGCGCACGCAGGAATTCCATGACCGGCCGCAGGAGCTTCGTGAAGCACCATGGGGCGGAGGAGAGACCGAACGGGAGTACCCTGTATTCGAACCAGTTCCCCAGCCATTGGAACTGCAGAAAACGGCGATGAGGCGGATAGATGGGAATGGACAAGTAGGCGTCCTTCAAATCCAGACGAACCATCCAGTCGCCTTTGCGTAGAAGATCCCTGAGAAGATGGATGCCCTCCATCTTGAAGTGACGATAAATCACCCGTTGTTGAATTCTTTGAGGTTGAGTACAAGGCGAGACCCGCCCCCCTTCTTCTCCACCAGAAACACATTGCTGACGAACCCCTGTGGATGGCGGTTCGTTCGCACTATGGCCCCTTTGAGAAGAAGGGAATCGATTTCTTTGGAGATCACCTCGGGATCTCGTTGGGAAAAAACAAGGGGAGAAGGGACGGGACCCTGAAGAGGAGAATGGTAAAACTCGATGTGGTACCCCTGAACTGTTTGCAATATCCATGCATCGCTGGAGATCGAGCGCCAATTCTCTAGAAAACACTGAATCCTGCCCCCCAAAACAACACTGTCGAACGGAATCAGGCTCACCTGTAGAGGAGTAATCCTGTCGTCCTCCCTGGTTACCTCCGTAGCCTCCCTTGTTGCCTTGGCCTCGACCTTTCCGGGAGGGATAGAAGGTGGACTTGGATCCGGAATAGGACTGCTGCTGCTGCTGGCGCTGTCCGCCTCCACCCTGTTGGGACTGCTGGCCACGTTGTTGACCAGAACCTCGGCCGAACGAACGTCCCCCTGAACGTCCGGCCTTGGCAAAAACCGGGCGGAATGCCCTACGCAAAGAAGACTGCGCCTTGTCCAGACCACTAAAAGTCGCTACAAACTTAGTCAGTTCTTTCAAAAACGGTTGTCCAAACAAAAGACCCTGAGCCAGAGCACCGGATTCAGAAGTAGCCAGCTCTGACAAACGCGGATCCATCTTGATTAAAATGGAACGGCGACGTTCCGTTGAAAGGGCACAGTTTGCGTTCCCTAAAAGACAGATTGCCCTTTGGGCCCAGCCAAGGAGGACATCGGGATCAATGCCAGACGCCTCCCCTTGGGCCTGGTATGCCAGATCCAGGATTTTTGTCAAAGGACCAAGGACATCTAGTAACTTGTCCTGGCACAGTCGCCAAGAGCGGTCGATACCCTTCTTGGGATCCTTATTAAATTTCTTTAGATAGGTCAAGATCGTGGGATCGACCTCCGGAGTATCCGCTAACTTGTCCGCCAACTCCGGACGAGGGCACTCAGAACGCAACCGAGCACGCACCTCCTGATCAAAAGAGTCGCGGATATGCTCTTGAATATAATCTGCGACTTCTGGGGCTGGGCACCAAACCTTGGAGTTAGGGTGGACGATATCAGAGGGCTCAAAGGTCAAGATTGGTGGATGCGGAGAAGCGTCCACAAAATGCTCCTTTCGGGATTTCTTCGCCGGAGAGGGACCAGAAGATGATGAGGAAGAGGTATCCTCGGTATCCGGAGCAGGAGCAGACAAGGACCTGGCCAAACGAGCAAAATCAGACCTATGAGGATTACCAGGAGACTTAGAAGAATGCGCAGAGGCAGAGGATGGAATCCAACCCTGTTGCTGAGCATACTCAGCTAAATGACGCTTCAGAGGTCCAATGGCACGGACCAACGCAGTATTCACAGACTGCTGAACGCCCTGGTCAAGGGCCTCGACTAAATCAAATTCAAAGGAGTCCTCCTGTTCCTCCTCATAAAAATACTCCTCAGCATCAACATAGTCTGCCATGACGCTGGAATGCACTGGTGAAAAACCAGAAAAATAACAAAAAACTAGAAATACCAAGGTATAACTAGAGGCCCACAGCAAATATAATTGCAATGCAAAAGGTCACAATCAAGTGACTCCGACAGGGGGGGTGACAGCCCCACGCAAGCTATACAGGCAGAGTCACAACTCAACCCAGGAAAAACAGAATAAAGCGTGGAGGGACCAGCTTGCGCAAGAAAGACACCCTAGGCACTGCCTCTAAAAATTATGCAGCCCAAAACCTTCTGAGAGGAAGAGGGCGTCAGAGGGGCTCTCCGGCAGGCAAAGTGGGCCGAGGCAAAGTGTAAACGCGCCGCCTCACAGCGTTCCGAAGCTCCTGACAACGGAGCGTCACAAATGTCACCAATGCGCATGCGCGGTGACTCGCCTTGTTGCCGGAAGAGGAGCGGCGCGCGACACGCGCGCGACTCCCCGAGCCCCGGTCCCGCTCCACAAAGACAGCAACGCGGGCACAATGCGCCCGCAAATACAAGAGAGGCGAACACGCGCTCTCAAAGCAACACAAGCGGCGAAAGCCGAACCGAGTAAACAAACCAGAAAATTAAACGCCGGTGACAGCGCGACGCACAACGCGACTGCGCAACAAACGGTAAAGCGAAACCGGCATGCAATTAAACATCAAATAAACAATGCAATACAATGTAACAATGAGAGTCAAAAGCACTTAACTGGCTGCGAAGCAGCAAAGAAAGAGGAAGTGTTGTCCTCTATGGTTCCTTATATAGCATGCACTCTCTATGGTTGGCCTAAGGGTTCATGGGAGTTGTAGTTTTTTCGTTTCTTTACTGTGTTTTTATTGGCTGCTGTTAGTAGTAAAGAAATGGAGAAAGCATAATCTGAAGCCTCCTGTCCTGCCATAGAATTGCATACCACACATCGTTGACTCCACAAGCTCACTGGGAATAATGCTAGAAAAAGTTTGAAGATGCAGAAGCACATCAGTGCTCTCACCAAAGGAGCTAACTTCCAAATGAGCATCTTAAGGAAAATAAAACCTTTCCTTCCCCCAGTGACTTCAAGTCTACTGTGGAAGCTCTAGTGATTTCCAAGTTGGATTATGGAAGAGCAACCCTCTGCAGCCTTCCTAGATCTAAAATGGCTCCACTACGGGCCTCTCTTAACTCTGCTGCAAGGCTCATCTCAGTTTCTAAAAGATACAGCCATATTGCTTTCGCGCTGAAATCCCTAAACAGCCTCCCACATGAAGCAAGGATACAACTAAAGATTACCTGCATGACCAATAAATCCTTACAATTCTACACCCCGATATCCATGCACAAAAACTTGAGCTCTCTGGTGGTTTTAGATCATCTAGAAGTGCCAGCACCTTACTGCTGAAGCTACAGAAATTCCATATAAAAAAACGTACAATCGAGCTTTCTGGGTACCGTCTCAAGAGTCTGGAATCCCGTACCCCATCAAATCAGACCAAATCCCTCAACAGCATCTTCCGAAAAGCAAGTTAAAGTGCTACCGATGAACACATTTCTGCCATGGGACCCCCGCTTCCCAGGCACTCTAGGCTATGCTCTCCTCACCCGTGTTTCCTATTTGACTTTTAAAATTGTAATTTGATCTGTTGGTTTAGAGTTACTACTTCCTGTACCTTTCATGATCGCTAAATTGTAAAGCGCTTTGATACCCCCCCAGAGGTTATGTTCGCGCTATATAAAACTTTTTAAATAAATAAACGTCCGCTTAGTACTATGTGGGTATCTTTTCTATTGTAAACGTTTGGTATTAGGCTCTAAATTCTGCAATCTCACACTTTAATACACATATCATCAATAGTTGAGGGCTGGAGAGAACGGAGTCTGGCAGACCCTACACCTGGCCTCACCTCACAATCCCGGTTTCATACTCACAAGTCACACCACACACCAGAGCTTCTCTCGCCTGCCTTCACCTGGCAACGGGAATCAACATAGAAAAGAGACATCAAATGTCTAAGTAAGTAAAAATAAAGGGAAAGCGGAGAATATTTCAATGGGATGAACCGTTGAGCCAGTGTGTTCAGTGGCGGCCATATTAAAAGAATCCAAATTGAATACAACATCATGTCACGAATGAAAAAAAGACAACACAATTTAAAATAACGAGTTAAATTATTGCAAACGAACTATATGAGTACCTATTAAATGTACCTTAACCATCGAGCACCCCTTAAATGGAATGGGTACGAAATTATTTTTTAATTTCATAATTTTTGTTTGAGAGCTTAGTCTGTGACGGCTGTATCAAAAATAGGAAATAATTCCTAAAATATTTAGTACGTTTGAATGTTTCTTTACACACACTGTTAAACAGACCTAACAGCAGCTCTTAGTAAGACTCCAGTTTATCGTTTGGGCTTTCTTGCCGCTCAACCCTGGAGCTCTCGTATTCCCCTCCCACTGAGGCAGGATGACAGCTCAGTGGAAACAGAAGAAAGACAAGTGTCGCGGACTCCTGGTCCGTTACATTCACAAGGCAGAGTTGAACTGCTACCATGGCCGCCAGCACTGGAGTTCTGAGTGGAGCGAGTTTCACTGCCCGGGACATCTACGACTCAATGGAGTATGGACCTGCCCCGGAGGCAGCAGCCCCAGCGCAGGTAAGGAGCGCAGTAGTAACGCGTAATGCAGAGTAAACGGAGAAAATAGACAGCATGATTCTGCTCAGCGCAATCAGTAGGGGTAACAGCCACTAGTAAGCAAAGTAGTCCTAGCGATAAATGTAGAGCTGTCTTTCTGCACAGTACATGCAGATAGACTTGGGCCACAGAATAGTAAGACCCCAATACGCAGGTAGCAAACTCCAAACAGTCTGCAGGGTTAAGTTTTTTTTCTGTTTTCGTTCTAGTGTTAAACACCGCACTGCACAGAATTTGCAGTGCTACATTGTACTTGGTTGTCCGCTCCATTTACAGCGACTTCGAGACATTAACTGGTTGGGAGTGACAGACATGTGACCCGTGCGACTGGGTCTTAGGCTGCTGCCGGGCTCCGCTCATAATGAAAGCACTATTGCCAAATTCTGCTCTCCTCTGATTGGCGAGAATGGAATTGACTGGACACCACCCCTTCCGTACATCAGTGGCTAAGGCAACTGTGTAATAGCTCTGGCACTATTAAGGTTCTTTTCTTATCAACTCAGTTGTAGACACATTAAAGAGGACCCATCGGCTTAACAATTCTTGTCCGCTGTTAAGACAAGAGCACGTTCACTCCTTGATTTAAACTTAGGTGAATCAACAGGATACTTGTTAATACCAGCTCAGCCAGATCCTTTTTGAGCTCTTCAAAGTAACCGATGAAATACACCGCATACCAAGATTCTACATGCTCTTATAGACATCACACACTAGCAGTGGTCGAAGTGGGGGAAAAAAAGTAGGGGAACTGTGGGTGGAGAATCAGGGGGCGGGAATAACCGAAGATTGAATCAGTGGGCGGAGTCAGGGGCATGGCTAGAAATAGCAAAACATACCAATTTTTAGTACGTTTAGCATTTCACTGACCAGTTACAGCTTATAACGTTATTTAATTAAAACAATGGATAAACATGTTTGAGGTTTAATTCAGGAAAAAGCAAACAGTCATAGGGAATACAGGTTAATGTAAAGCGTGTGAAATATAAGCAGGAACAACATGTTACCTTAATGCTTTTACTCAATGTTCAGAAATCCATGATTATTTTTTGTCTCTAACATTGAGGTCATGAATACAGGGCTCCTCTTGTACACATGTGTTAAGCAGGGCTCAGAGGAGAAAGGGATTCTTCAGGAGAATCTAGACTCACGGAAACCCACAAAGGCTCCTTCATATTCATGTCGCCAGCTAGCTGCTCAATCATATAGCAAAAAGAACAACTGAATGCAGAACAATATCATACATTCACCCCAGTACAGAGATCTGGGCCTAAATCCATTGTTTCTTTGCTCACCATGCCATTCCAGTTTGGACCCAGCCATATGCAAATCAGTCTAGATTCTGCTCCCAATGGGAACAGTCCTGCCCCCGTCACCTCTCCTGCCCCCGTCACCTCTCCTGCCCCCGTCACCTCTCCTGCCCCCGTCACCTCTCCTGCCCCCGTCACCTCTCCTGCCCCCGTCACCTCTCCTGCCCCCGTCACCTCTCCTGCCCCCGTCACCTCTCCTGCCCCCGTCACCTCTCCTGCCCCCGTCACCTCTCCTGCCCCCGTCACCTCTCCTGCCCCCGTCACCTCTCCTGCCCCCGTCACCTCTCCTGCCCCCGTCACCTCTCCTGCCCCCGTCACTCCTCCTGCCCCCGTCACTCCTCCTGCCCCCGTCACTCCTCCTGCCCCGTCACTCCTCCTGCCCCCGTCACTCCTCCTGCCCCGTCACTCCTCCTGCCCCGTCACTCCTCCTGCCCCGTCACTTCTCCTGTCCCGTCACTTCTCCTGTCCCGTCACTTCTCCTGTCCCGTCACCTCTCCTGCCCCAGTCACTTCTCCTGTCCCGTCACCTCTCCTGGCCCCGTCACTCCTCCTGCCCCGTCACTCCTCCTGCCCCGTCACTCCTCCTGCCCCGTCACTCCTCCTGCCCCGTCACTCCTCCTGCCCCGTCACTTCTCCTGCCCCGTCACTTCTCCTGTCCCGTCACTTCTCCTGTCCCGTCACTTCTCCTGTCCCGTCACTTCTCCTGTCCCGTCACTTCTCCTGTCCCGTCACTTCTCCTGTCCCGTCACTTCTCCTGTCCCGTCACTTCTCCTGTCCCGTCACTTCTCCTGTCCCGTCACTTCTCCTGTCACTTCTCCTTCTCCTGTCCCGTCACTTCTCCTGTCCTGTCACTTCTCCTTCTCCTGTCCCGTCACTTCTCCTGTCCCGTCACTTCTCCTTCTCCTGTCCCGTCACTTCTCCTGTCCCGTCACTTCTCCTTCTCCTGTCCCGTCACTTCTCCTGTCCCGTCACTTCTCCTTCTCCTGTCCCGTCACTTCTCCTGTCCCGTCACTTCTCCTTCTCCTGTCCCGTCACTTCTCCTGTCCCGTCACTTCTCCTTCTCCTTCTCCTGTCCCGTCACTTCTCCTTCTCCTGTCCCGTCACTTCTCCTGTCCCGTCACTTCTCCTTCTCCTGTCCCGTCACTTCTCCTTCTCCTGTCCCGTCACTTCTCCTTCTCCTGTCCCGTCACTTCTCCTTCTCCTGTCCCGTCACTTCTCCTTCTCCTTCTCCTGTCCCGTCACTTCTCCTTCTCCTGTCCCGTCACTTCTCCTTCTCCTTCTCCTGTCCCGTCACTTCTCCTTCTCCTGTCCCGTCACTTCTCCTTCTCCTTCTCCTGTCCCGTCACTTCTCCTTCTCCTGTCCAGTCACTTCTCCTTCTCCTGTCCCCGTCACTTCTCCTGTCCCCGTCACTTCTCCTGTCCCCGTCACTTCTCCTGCCCCGTCACTTCTCCTGTCACTTCTCCTGTCCCGTCACTTCTCCTGTCCCGTCACTTCTCCTGTCCCGTCACTTCTCCTGTCCCGTCACTTCTCCTGACCCGTCACTTCTCCTGACCCGTCACTTCTCCTGACCCGTCACTTCTCCTGTCCCGTCACTTCTCCTGCCCCGTCACTTCTCCTGCCCCGTCACTTCTCCTGCCCCGTCACTTCTCCTGCCCCGTCACTTCTCCTGTCCCGTCACTTCTCCTGTCCCCGTCACTTCTTCGAGTGGAGGGTGGGCACATTTACTTATTTTGCTTGGTGTGCATCAGAGGTTTACTGCAAAATGGGGGGCATTCTAATTTTCTGGCTACTCCCTTGGTTGGATGGAGCAGTGAAGGCCGCTCTTTTAAGGAGTGCAAAGGACACTCATCACATGCTGCTTGCCATTATAAGTGTAGTTCAAAGTTCGGGGCATTTTGATTTTCTGGCTTCTCCCCTGAGCAGAGCCTCACACCTTAAAGGCCACAGGATCGCAGAGGAGGGCTTAAGATCACGTTGTCCTCCAGTTAAAGGGGCCTGGCAGTTTAAAGGAAAACCCCGTTCTGTTTATCGACCTGTATTTCGAACAATCCCCAACAATAGGCATCCCACGATGTTCCCTTGTTCAATTACGTCTGCTGGGTGTTGAGACTAATGTAATATTCGCCGGATTTCTCCTTTAATACATCACGTACCGAGCAGCAAAACACACTTATAAAAACACAGCTTAGAGCACTAAGCAAAATATATATTCCATAAAACGCATTAGAAGAAGCAAGCACCTTCGGGCACGCCTTTAACAGCTACAAGTGTTTTTACAAGTATACTGTCTATAAAAATAGCTTGATCGAATGTAATGCTTTTCCTCACCTCCTCCGCGTCGTCGAAGTCAGGGTTGTGTTTTCCAAACAGCAGATTACACTGCCCACAGAAACCTCTCACGCCCTAGCGGGGTTGTTTTAAAGTTTTGATACACATTTGTGGACCCATCTCGTATATTTGTTGCACAACGAGCCATGGCCTGCACCCAGATACCAGAGACACCTCATGCAGATCTGGCAGGCGCATTGTCATTCCAAAGGGCATGTCATGGGCGCATTGTCATTCCAAAGGGCATAATCAGCCTCATTCGGAATAACAATGGGCCTCCTCGGTCTGTGAGAGCTCAGGGAGGGGCTGCTGCAGCCTCTGGAGGTCAACAGAGAAGTGCGAGCAGCCCCTGGAAGCTGAAAAAAAAGTTATCGTTTTTAGTAGGACTATTCTCTCCATCCCGGGATGCTTTTTTCAAAGAAAGAAGTAGGGGAACGGGCTGAAATTATTCTTAGAAGTAGGGGCACGCCGTGCCCTTCCGTCCCCGCCCACTTCTACTGCTGCACACTAGGTACATTTATACTACATATATGTCTGGACCAGTGCTTTAAATGGGAAAAAATAAGTGCAGGTACTCATTAATATGAGCTAGAAGTGTGGAAAGTGGGCGGGGCTAGGGGCGGGGCTAAGAGCAACATATGATGATACATAATGAATTCTGTACCAGTTGCAGCCACTGTAAAAACACATGAAAAATATGTGTATGTAAACGAAACAGGTTAACTTGTTACACACAATGAAATCCAAACAGGTTAATATGTGAACAGGCCCTCGTTTTGTAATATTTGCTGCTTTTTAATGCCATACGGCTTTTTTGTTGTTGTTTGGCACAATACTATCTACTCTCAGGCATACATACATACACTCACTCTCACTCTCACACTCACTCACACTAAAATCTCCTGAGTGTCCTGATTCTCTCCCTCTTTCCCTCACTTTTCTCTCACAGAAAAACAGGCACACACAAGTCGGCAAGCACACAGACATAAGCAAACACTCACAAAAAGTCTCAGGTGGGATTAAAGCCATTTTAAACTCCTTACCTCCCATGACTTTCTAAATTGCTGCTGTCCATGTTCTGCCTCCATGCCTGTGTTTGCCCAAATGCACACAATAGTGGGAATGTGATTAACAGCGCAGGGCCTAAATGGGCCCTCCACTGTCAATACTGTGTGATGGTGAACACAGCGACATCATGCAAATGATCCCAATCTGAATAGTTCAACAGCGGTTCTGCTCAGGACTATAGAAGCGCCGTGGCTGTCAAATAGGTTCCAACCATGGCAGCCTCGTGCTCACCAGCACTAGCAGCCAGTGAGCATACCTTTCATGAGTATTGGTACTCTCCCCAGCAGTAGAGACGTGCTACTACACACATTTAAAACAATGCCACTGCCCTTTTCCCTACGATCAGGCTCTTCCTGGTACCATGCCTTTACATAGGCATGTCCTCTCATCTTTAGCCTCTAAGCTTATCTCCCTAGTTCTGCTTCTCTTCTTCCCACCATTAGCTTACTCTCTCCACAAGTCTTCAATTTCCTCACTGTTTATTTCCCTACTTGTCTCCTTTTCTCCCCTCCATTCTGTACTCATCCTCTAAGTTTGCCATCTGGCCAGTATTTTGTTCCGCAGTGTGTGTGTCTGTGTGCGTCTGTCTGTGTGCTTCTGGGTGTGTGTGGGGGTGTGCGTGTGTGTTAGACCTAGATTTCTCAAGACTACATAGGGTAGCCTGGCACAGAGCGGGTAGAGCTCAACCCCCCAAGGCTTGTGTGTAATGCTTGCAAACTCACCTGCAGTAACCCAGCGACGAACCCCCAAAAATAAGGACACCACACCAAAATAGAAAAATACTGTTTCCTTTAATAAAATTCTTCAGCTTGGCTTTCTTTTCTTTCAACAGTACAGTACATTCAGCTCAGTACATTTCATCACCTTCAATGATTAGTACACTTTAAATTCCAAATGACAGTTCTTATACTTCTGTCCCCCAGATGCAGAGATCACGTTGAAAAACCCATACAACTTACATGTGCGGAACCCCACACTTTCTCACAGTTGCTTTGGTGCACAATCAGGTTTCTTTACTGAAAATTAAGTGGTTACATTACTTTTGTTTTGATGCAGCTTCCTCTCACAGTTTCAACACCTTCCCACGGTCTCTTGTGCGTCTAGATGAGCACTGAAGGAGACAAGTAAATAATCACTAACTTGCCAATCAATTCTAGTACATGCCACAACCCTAGTAAACTGAGGGACCAGGTTAGTGTTCCCTTGCCCTGTTTTATCTTACCCTTTCCTCCCAGAGCGGTTTGGCACCTGATGTCACAGATTATCCCCCAGTGCGAACTGTCTCACGAAGGTTCTTTCCCTCAGAAAATATCAGTCAGGATGAGTTCGGAACTTGAACAGTCCCTGTGCCGTTTGATCCGACGAGGGTCGGGGCAGGTCTTCACTCTCTCCTCCCCTCCCGAGTACTCTCTCGGCTTACTTGGGTTTAGGAGACCTCCGAAAGTTAACTCGGCTGTTCCCCCGAATGGCCTGGCTCCGCGGGCTCCCTCGGAAGCGTCAGCCTTAACAGGTTCGGCGAGGGTGTTCGTCTCAGCGGCGGCGGGCTCCTCCCACGTCCGGCCTTCAACCTCAGTCACCCTGCCTCTTCCGACGTCAGCTCCTACGCTACCCGGCCTGAAGTCACCGATCAGCTGGGCCTTGCTTCCTCCGCTCCGCAGTCCGGACTCGCACACGGTGTCGAGCGCTCCTCTCTTGACAGGATGACTGCTGGTTCTGCCGCTTCTACATACGGTGAGTAAATAACTTGCTCACTCTCCGCCGACACAGGAGCTTGTTCCTAAGTCCCCTGCTCTTCCTTCAGCAGCGGAACAACGCGTCAGGAACCAGCCTCAATACTGATGCTTTTGCATATTATTTTTATCGGTTCACTTGGTGATCTCGCACGAGTGCCTCCAGCCACTGCAGGCCTCACTACAGAGTCTTTTGGCACTTGTCTGGAAATCGGTGCCAGTGGGGTTTGGTCAGCTCAGGTGGGGTCACTTCCATGCAGGGATATAGCCGGCCCAAGGGTCGATCGTGCCCCCTCACTAGTGTGAAATCCTCCTCCTCGAGTTACCTCCCTCCTCACTGGTCACTCCTTTACTGCACACAATGGCTGCCTGGTCACTGGCCTTTTATAGCCTGGCCTTAGACCACTAGAACCTGCTAGAGGGTTCCAGAACCATCCTCATGCTGTCCTATGGGTCTGCCTCACTGGGGTGACCGTTATGGCAGTTGCTGGCCACCATTTTAGGTTCCTTGATTCTCTCTCAAGTTTCAGGTAGAAGACTAGGCCTCAATAAGGAGGTGAATGGTGGTGTCAGGGAACACCTAACCCATTCCTGATGGACACAATAGAGAATAAAACATATGGAGGCCAAAAGTGACAAAAATAAATAATGATGGGAGAGGAACACCAAAGGGGCAGACAGGTCTAACACGCGTCCCCCCCCCCCCCCAGCTGAAAGTGGGGAGAGCTACCCAACCCCTTGGGAGTTCTTATCACTAAGGCGGAAATACCTAGAGAGACCGTCTGCATTGGCGTGGTCCACTCCCGGCTGATGTTCCACCCGGAAGTCCATTCCCTGTAGGGAGATGGACCATCTCAACAACTTGGGATTTTCCCCCTTCATTTGCATCAGCCAACAAAGGGGCCGATGGTCGGTCTGTACCAGGAAGTGCGAGCCAAACAGGTATGGCCGCAGCTTCTTCAGAGACCATACCACCGCAAAGGCTTCCCTCTCACTTGCACTCCACCTCTGTTCCCGGGGAAGCAGTCTCCTGGACAGGAAGACCACGGGTTGATCCAAGCCCTCTTCGTTGAGTTGCGATAACACTGCCCCAATGCCATGCTCTGATGCGTCTGTTTGGACAATGAATTCTCTTGAGAAATCCGGGGACCTGAGAATTGGAGCAGTACACATTGCTTGCTTGAAGGTGTCAAAGGCCCGCTGACAAGCCTCTGTCCAGACTACCCATCGGGGTTGTTTCTTGGATGTAAGTTCAGTGAGGGGAGCCACAATAGTGCCATACCCCTTCACAAAGCGACAGTAGTATCCTGTGAGGCCCAGGAAGGCTCGTACCTCAGTTTGGGTCTTGGGGGGGCTCCCAGGCCATGATAGCCTCGATCTTCGCCTGGAGGGGCTGCACCGTTCCCCTGCCCACCAAGTGGGCTAAGTACACCACTGACCCCTGCCCAATCTGACATTTGCTGGCCTTGATTGTCAAGCCAGCCTGTTTCAGGGCCTGGAAAACAGCTTGTAAGTGACACAAATGATCCTCCCAACTGCTACTTAAGACAGCAATGTCATCCAGATAAGCAGCAGAGAAAGCCTCCATTCCAGAGAGGGCCTCGTTCACCAGCCGCTGAAATGTAGCAGGGGCGTTCTTTAGCCCAAAGGGCATCACACAAACTGGTAGTGACCCTCAGGTGTGGAGAAGGCTGACCTTTCCTTTGCTCCATCTGTAAGGGAGATCTGCCAGTACCCTGAAGTAAGGTCAAAGGTGCTCAAGTATTGGGCAGCTCCCAGCCGGTCAATGAGTTCATCCGCCCTTGGGATCGGATGAGCATCAGTCTTTGTTACTGAATTTAGTCCCCGGTAATCCACACAGAACCTCAGTTCTGGAGTGGTGCCCGGCGGGGCAGCTTTTGGTACCAGAACCACCGGACTGGACCAGGGGCTACTAGAAGGTTCAATCACTCCTAGCTCCAGCATCTTAGCGACTTCACTGTGGATGCTGGCCTTCAACTTGTCTGACAGCCGGTAGATTTTAGACTTCACAGGTGGGCTGTCTCCTGTGTCCACATCATGGGTACACAGGTGGGTTCTTCCCGGGACAAGGGAGAACAGCGAGGAAAATTGCTCCAGGACCTGGCGGCAATCCCTCTGCTGTTCAGGATTTAGGGATGGTGAGAGAATCACTCCCTCTACCGACCCATCCTTTTCCTGAGACGAAAAAAGATCAGGGAGAGGCGCGCTTTTCTCTTCCTCTGCTCCATCGGTCTCCATCATCAAGATGACCTCGGGCCTCTCGTGGTGGGGTTTGAGGCGATTGGCATGTAGCACCCGTAGGGGCTGCCGGGGGGTCTTAAGATCCACTAAGTAAGTGGCCTTACCCTTTTTCTCCTTCACCTCAAAGGGGCCTGTCCAGCGATCCTGGAGGGCACTTAGCTCTCCAGGGTCCATCAACCACGCTTTCTGGCCAGGCTCCAACTCCACCGGGTGAGCATTTTGGTCATACCACTCCTTCATCACTGCTTGGCTGGCTTCCAAGTGGTCAGAAGCTTGCTTCCACAACTTAGCCATTTGGCTCCGGAAGGCCAGCATATAGCTCACCACATCCTGGGGAAGCTTCCTGGGAGTCTTTTCCCATCCATCTTTCACCAGGCTGAGAGGTCCACGCACAGGGTGCCCATACAAAAGCTCGAAGGGGCTGAAGCCCACTCCCTTTTGTGGCACTTCCCTGTAAGAAAACAGCAGACAGGGTAGGAGGACGTCCCACTTCCTCCGCAGGCTCTCAGGCAGACTTCTGATCATGACTTTTAAGGTCTTGTTAAACCTTTCCACGAGACCATTGGTCTGTGGCTGATAAGGAGTGGTGAACCGGTAGGCAACTCCACACTCCTTCCACATAGCCCGCATGTATGCTGACATGAAGTTGGTCCCCCTGTCGAACACCACTTCCTTGGGGAAACCCACTCGGGTAAATATCCCCATCAGGGCCCTTGCCACTGCAGGTGCAGTAATGGTCCTCAGAGGAATTGCCTCTGGGTACTGTGTGGCATGATCCACCAGAACCAGGATAAATCTGTGACCATCTGAAGTTGGTGGATCCAATGGCCCCACAATGTCGATGCCCACCCTTTCAAAGGGGGTGCTAACGACAGGGAGTGGTTCCAGGGGACCTTTCAGCTTCACCCCTGTTTTCCCACTGGCCTGGCAAGACACACATGTCCGACAGTAGGTGTCGGACGCCACCTTCATCTGAGGTCAATAAAAGTGGGGGACAAGCCTGGGGAAGGTCTTGTCCTTACCCAAGTGTCCTGCCAAGGGTATCTCATGAGCCAGTTCTAAAAGAAAGGCTCGATAACGTTGAGGGACCACCAAGGCCCGTGATGAACCGTGCACGGGTGCCTTGGGTTCACTGTAGAGGAGTCCATTCTCCCAGTAAATATGGTAGCTCCCTGTAACGTTCCCTGCTGCCTGGGCTTTGGCCTGATGCCTCAGTCCCTCAAGGGTAGGACACTCCTTCTGGCCGTTGCAGGATTCCTCCCTGGTAGGACCTCCCTCCACATGCCATTCAGCAGGGATGGGTAGGTTCTCCAATGGAGCAACATCCTCCTCTGTGGACTCCAGGTCCACCTCCGCAGGTGGCCTGTCCATCTCACGAGGTGGGGATGTTGAAGCAGGCTCCTCCTGCCTACAGTCCTTCCCTTTTCTGGCAGCTGGCTGGGCCATTGTTCCAGGCTCCAGCGTAGGCGAACTCCCCCTCCGGGTAGTCTCGGACATAGTGCCGACACAGGCCCAGTCAGATGTACCCAGCATCTCAGAATGAGTCCGGTATTCGACCTCCCTCCAAGCATTGTGCTCCATGTCATTCCCCAACAGACAATCAACTGGCACGGCAGGGCTTACGGCAACTCGAAGTAGACCTGCAACCCCTTCCCACTCAAATGGAACCTCGGCCACTGGATAGTGACCCATTCTGCCGTCAGCCATCGCGGCGGGGTGGAGTACATGTGGAAGTATCTGCTCTGGAGACACCAGATGACTCCTTACCATAGTCATACTGGCTCCTGTGTCTCTCAGAGCCTCCCCTCTTTGGCCATTGATGGTGACCCATTGCTCATACTTAGTAGTATTTGAGGGCAACTGGATCTTAGGGACCATCTCCCAGGGACACTAAGGTGACACCCGCCCACTCCCCTCCATTATCTAAGGGCAACTCCTCCCGAGCACTATACCAGCTACTCCCGGGGCCTTTCCTCCAGTGGGAGGGGGTGGTCTCTTTGGGCACTTCACGTCTCCTTTATAATGTCCAACACCACCACACTCAAAGCAATGGACAACCCTTGGCTGCTGGCTTTGGCCAGGATTAGGGTTTCGGGGTGGGTTAGCCTTAGGGGTGAATCCTCTTCCCTTTCCCTGAAAATTATTTTGGGGTCCTTTAGAGAACTCCTTCTTGTTATCTCCCCCTCCTTCTTCTGTGGGGCGCCCTGTCCGTACCTCTGGGAATCCCCTCCAGTCCCCTTTGAGGACACCCGGGTACTAGCCCAGATGTCCGCCTCCTCAGCAAGCTTCCTGGGGCTGGTCAGCTTGCGGTCCACCAGGTGCTGTCGCAGCTCGGGAAAACATTTCTCGAGTAGGTGTTCCTTAAGTATGAGGTCATACAATCCCTCATAGTCCCCTACCTCGCTGCCCTTCACCCAACCCTCCAAGGCCTTCTTTGCGTAATCGAGGAAATCCACCCAGTTCTGTGTGCCTAGTTTGTGACTACTCCTGAATTTCTGCCTGTATTTCTCTGGAGTCAGCCCAAACTTCCTTATTAGCGCCACTTTCATGGTGGGGTAGTGGTTTTGTTTATCCTGCTCTAGGGCTAACAATGTATCCCTACCAGCAGGTGGCATGCATTTGTACAATCCACCCCCCCAGTGAGTTTCCAGTATCCCATGGGCTCTCAAGGAGACCTCCTAGGCAGCTAGCCACTTAGCGATATCATCACCTGCGCTGTAGCTAGCGACAACATCCTTGGGTAAATAGGGTCTGGGTTCCCTGGTTAACTCTTTTGTTTCGGTGCCACCATTTAAAGGATTTGGAGTCCCTATTTGTAAGGCCTTGAGGTCCAGCTCCTTCAGAGTTAATTCATGGGCTAACCTCCGTTCCTCCCTCTCCAACTCCAACCTAGCTAACTCCCACTTCAGCTTCCTTTCTTCCCTTCTGTCCGCTAGTTCAGCTTCTGTAAGACTCCTCACAGAGATACTGCTGCCCTCCCTTGAGAGTGTCCTGGGACCTGTCAAAAGGTTTCCCCCCTCAGTTTGGTACAACCTCTCTGCCCCAATGACAGTGTCTCTATCCACCTCTTCCTTTTCCAGTTCCTCCTCTAAGTGAGCTTCCATCCAGGCCCTCACACTTGTCTGAAGCTCACTTTTCTTCGCACCCCTTTTGTAAAATACCCCCTTCTTTTGACAAAAATCTCTTAACTGGGCCGCTGTGTAGGCCTCCAGTTCCCCAAGATCAAATTCCATTTTGTCACGGAGTAACCAACAGGTGTCCAGAAGAAAACAAGGAAGGGTGTAATACAAGGATAACCTCCACCCACCGCCAGAAGTAAATTTGGAAAAGCCAAAAATTTAATTAGGAAGTCCGCTTGGAGAAAACTCCAGGTGTAGTCCTGGGGTACGCACCGTGTTACTTCTAGGTGGCTGTAAGCATAAATTCGTATCCCACCACTGAAACACCAATTATGTTAGACCTAGATTTCTCTAGACTACATAGGGTAGCCTGGCACAGAGCGGGTAGAGCTCAACCCCCTAAGGCTTGTGTGTAATGCTTACAAACTCACCCGCAGTAACCCAGCGACGAACCCCCAAAAATAAGGACACCACACCAAAATAGAAAAATACTGTTTCCTTTTATAAAATTCTTTAGCTTAGGTTTCTTTTCTTTCAACAGTACAGTACATTCAGCTTAGTACATTTCATCACCTTCAATGATTAGTACACTTTAAATTCCAAATGACAGTTCTTATACTTCTGTCCCCCAGATGCAGAGATCACATTGAAAAACCCCTACAACTTACATGTGCGGAACCCCACACTTTCTCACAGTTGCTTTGGTGCACAATCAGGTTTCTTTACTGAAAATTAAGTGGTTACATTACTTTTGTTTTGATGCAGCTGCCTCTCACAGTTTCAACACCTTCCCACGGTCTCTTGTGCGTTTAGATGAGCACTGAAGGAGACAAGTAAATAATCACTAACTTGCCAATCAATTCTAGTACATGCCACAACCCTAGTAAACTGAGGGACCAGGTTAGAGTGTTCCCTTGCCCTGTTTTATCTTACTTTTCCAGATATTTTTCACCAGGGTCTATTCGTGATACCACCGATTCTCCACAACCTCCCGCAACTCAGGCTTCAACTGTGACCTTAGCCCTCAACTCGCTCCCCCACCTCTGGGTGTTCGAAATGCCAAGTTAGTGCTACAAAACCTTTTCCTCCCAGAGCGGTTTGGCACCTGATGTCACAGATTACCCCCCAGTGCGAACTGTCTCACAAGGGTTCCTTCCCTCAGAAAATATCAGTCAGGATGAGTTCGGAACTTGAACAGTCCTGTGCCGTTTGATCCGACGAGGATCGGGGCAGGTCTTCACTCTCTCCTCCCCTCCCGAGTACTCTCCCGGCTTACTTTGGTTTAGGAGACCTCCGAAAAGTTCACTCGGCTGTTCTCCCGTATGGCCTGGCTCCGCGGGCTCCCTCGGAAGTGTCAGCCTTCACAGGTTCGGCGAGGGTGTTCGTCTCGGCGGCGGAGGGCTCCTCCCACGTCCAGCCTTCAACCTCAGTCACCCCGCCTCTTCCGACATCAGCTCCCACGCTACCCGGCCTGAAGTCACCGATCAGCTGGGCCCTGCTTCCTCCGCTCCGCAGTCCGGACTCGCACACGGCGTCGAGCGCTCCTCTCTTGACAGGATGACAGGTTGTTCTGCCGCTTCCACATACAGTGAGTAAATAACTCGCTCACTCTCCGCCGACACAGGAGCTTGTTCCTAAGTCCCCTGCTCTTCCTTCAGCAGCGGAACAACGCGTCAGGAACCAGCCTCAATACTGATGCTTTTGCATATTATTTTTATCGGTTCACTTGGTGATCTCGCACTAGTGCCTCCAGCCACTGGGGGCTTCACTACATAGTCTTTTGGCACTTGTCTGGAAATCGGTGCCAAAGGGGTTTGGTCAGCTCAGGTGGGGTCACTTCCATGCAGGGATATAGCCGACTCAAGGGTCGATCGTGCCCTCTCACTAGTGTGAAATCCTCCTCCTCGAGTTTCCTCCCTCCTCACTGGTCACTCCTTGACTGCACACAATGGCTCCCTGGTCACTGGCCTTTTATAGCCTGGCCTCAGACCACTAGAACCTGCTAGAGGGTTCCGGAACCTTCCTCATGCTGTCCTATGGGTCTGCCTCACTGGGGTGACCGTTATGGCAGTTGCTGGCCACCATTTTAGGTTCCTTGATTCTCTCTCAAGTTTCAGGTAGAAGACTAGGCCTCGATAAGGAAGTGAAATGGTGGAGTCAGGGAACACCTAACCCCATGACAGCTCCAAAAAAATTCCTGATGGACACAAAAGAGAATAAAACATATGGAGGCCAAAAGGGACAAAAATAGATAATGATGGGAGAGGAACACCAAAGGGGCAGACGGGTCTAACAGTGTGTCTGTGTGTGTGGGTGTGTCTGTCCGTCTGTATCTATCTGTGTGTGTGGGTGGATGATAGCAAAACATGATGACGTCACTGAATTATACCAATTACTTTATAACTGGGATCACATTTAAAACTATTAGCCATGGGAGATGGGATGCGCAAACATGGAAGATGACAGCACGTCATGATGACGTCACGGAATTATTCAAATTACTTTATTGACAAGACGTATCCACGGGACGGGCCAAACGGGATAAACATTTCAACTGTAGATTATTATCATGGGAGGGCACGAACACGGAAGAAGGCACTTGGATTATGCAAATAGAATGCAAATTTGAAAATATTAGCAATGGGAGATGAGATGCTCGAACACGGAAGATGACAGCAGGACATGATGACGTCACGGAATCATGCCAATTACTTTATATCCGGGATCACATTTAAAACTATTAGCCATGGGAGATGGGATGTACATTTTAAAATATTAGCCATGGAAGATGGAATACACACACGCGGAAGATGACAATATGATGTCACTGAATTATTCAAATTACATATTAACAAGATGTATCCACGGGACGGGGCCAAACGGGATAAAAATGTCAACTGTAGATAATTATCATGGGGGGGGGGCACGAACACGGAAGAAGACACTTGGATTATGCTAATTACTTTATTAACACGACGTATCCAAGGGACGTGGCAGACATCATATGCATATGCAAACGGGATAAAAAATGTAAACTATAGATGATTATCATGGGGGGGGCACGGACACGGAAGAAGGCACTTGGATTATGCAAATTACTTTATTAACACAGTGATTAATGTTGGAGGGGCTTACAAAGAGAAGCAGCTCCTGTCCTGAACAAAAAAATGCAAAGAAAACCGGCTTTGGCTGTCTTCTGAACCCATTTACACACCTGATTGAGAGGGGCAGGGGTGAGGCTAAAGCACTTTCAGCTGAACTGTCGTTGCTCATGTGATCAACAGGGAAGGGTCTGTCTAGACCCTGCACTGTTAATCACACCGTGACGCAAGGCAAGCCCTATTAGACCCCTGCTGTCTCAGGCCATTCACATGGGCGCTACTGGAATCACTCTGTAAGAGGCTTGGCGCCCTTACAAGCTCCTTAGAAGCATGGCGTCATCTATCCTGTGCAATAGGAGAGACGTAACCGGAGCCTGCAGTCCCGTTTACAGGGTACCAGTACTCTCTCTGGCTAATGAAAAAGTGCCGGTACTGAGGGCCTGAAAATTCAGAAGAGCCGGTACTCCGTACCGGTGAGTACCGGCCCATTTAAAGCACTGGTCTGGACAAATATTCCTGCCAAGTATTCAGATTGCTTATGTCTAATATTTTGTGTGTTACTTCATTGTATTATGTGTGACACTTTATGGTAGTACAGCAAAGTAGCTATGTCCCAGTAATGACACGTTTTATAAGTTCCCTCTTGTGAAATATGAGGTTCTAGAAATAGTCTTAAACACCTGCTATGCTCATGAAGAGCTTATGCGACAGTTGACACATGCACAACTCTTTCCACTGCATTTAAAGGAGTTGGCTTTTGCTTTGCAACAACATTACGTAGTAGCAAGACAAGAGTCAGACCATGATAAATAGCCAAAATTACCTCTTGCATCATAATGTGTGATGCTTTTTGCCAGTACTGGCTTTTCAAAGAACTAGCTAGCACATGTCAGTCTGAGCCTTGTACTTTACATTTTTATTTAGTTCTTGGATACAAAGCCACGGTCTTAATGAGGGTGATCTCAAGAGGATGCATTTAGGATTACACTTTAAATAAAATGTACAAGGAGGCAAGATGGCGGCGGACGGATTGTGCTGAGAAGTCGCATCCTGACCTCTCTCCCTTCACCACAAAAAACAATCGTCTTATGCCTGGTGAAATGACCCCTTAAGGCACTTAAATGCAGGCGGTAAATACGCTCTACACTTTCTATCGGTGTAGCTTTAAGACATTTCTATCAGTGGAGCTGCTCGGTTTGAGGAAGAGGCTCCGTGGTATTATGAGCGCTCTCGGATCCAAAAAACCTCAGCAACAGCCGGTTAAAATGCCCCCACGCTCGGCAAAAGCCGATAAAATGAAAGAAAAGGAAAAGGTGAAACTGAAGGATCAAGTTGACACAGGGGGGGGGAAAATGCTTCTACGGAACAGACAACACTCCCTGCAAAGAATCCTGGTGCTATACGGAAGACAGCAGCAGCCTTGCAACAGCATCAGCAGCAAGGGAAAAAGAAATCAGACTCACGGAAGCCCAGCGTGGTATCCAGCGCTGATATGAGCAGCTCGGCTGAGACACATTCTGCGCTGCCCGGGAAGATTCTCGGAAAAACCGAAAGGAGTAAAGCGAAAGAAACCCCTCTGAGGCAGCCTACTTTGTCGGAGGCTTTTGGTTCTGCTCGATCAGCTGGGCAAAACAACGGAGCTTCACGCAGACCTAGCTCTGGAGGCAGCTGCGATGGCGGAGGCCTCCTCGAGGACGTTGTGGACGCACAGAACGCTTCTCTAACTGTTGCTAGGCAACCGCCTAGCTTGAGCTCGAGCTCCATTTCCCAAAGAATAGTGACTTCTGGACCCCAGGAGGCAGTAAGTCAGCAACAGAAAGAAGCAGATACACCTTCGGGAGAAGCAATACTGGAGACAGCAGAGAGTGCCCTTAAAGGTGAGACTGGGAGCTCTGACATGATGAGCGCAATTATGTCAGTAGAGGAAGAGCTACGTGCCACAAAGAATGCTAAGGCTACATGGGGGAGCGCAGTGAGTCTTATCAACAAGGAGCAGTATTCTGCTGGGTGTCCTGAATTACACGAATCACTAAAAAAAAAAGGGCGATATGGGCTCAGTGGATGGGGAGCATTTTTTCTCTTTAAATGAGGATTCTGATTCAGCTCAGCCTACCGAGGGGACCTCAGAAGAGGAGGATGAAACAGATGGGGATTTGCTGTCTGACTATAGCTCCTCGGGGACCGACATAGGCAATGATACTACGCAAAAAAAAGACAAATAAACCAGAGCAGACGGCTGACAGCTTCTCCAGGGGGCACGGAGAAGCGGCTTTTGTGGGATTACTCAGCAACCTCTCAAACTTACCAAGAAGAGGAGCCAGCGGGCTCGTCAAAGCACAATGCTCCGTTCGATCTTCTATTCAATATGTTAAAGCAAATGCAAACTGAGGCTAGGTCAGTGAGCCGGAAAGCAAGGCAGGATTCTAAAAAAATTCAACTGACCCTGAAGAAGGCGAATAAACTATATGATGACCTTGTTGGTAGAGTAACGGAGGTGGAGGAGCGTACGGGCAGGCTTGAAGATTATTTTGGGAACTGGCAATCCTTTAAAACTACACAGGAAAAGATGTCAGAAGACCTCCAGTGGAAAATGGAGGATTTTGAAAATAGGCAAAGGCGTAACAACATTAGACTCTTGGGTGTGGCAGAGGGGCTGGAAGGGCAGGACACTAGGCGCTATGTGATTAATCTACTTTAAGGTGCCGTTCCGGAGTCCCAGTGGCAGTGGGACAGAGAGATTCAGAGGGCCCATAGGTTTCCTTTTACCCAGAAGAAAACGCATGGCGCAGAAGGTGGAAACCAGCCATCCTTCCCAAGAGCTATTCTAGTATACGTAGGGAACTTTCTGCTACGCCAAGAAATTATAGAAAAAGCGAGACCTGATAATAAGAGAACATTTGAAGGTACTACATTCTTTGCCAGGCCAGATTTTTGTCATGTGATGGTCGAAAGAAGATGGAGGTTGAGGCAAATGATCTCGCAATTTCAGGCTTTGGGCGTGGAAGCATATTTGCTGTTTCCCGCCAAGTTGAAAGTTGTCACAAATGGCAGAGCTAGAATGTTCCTATCAGAAATTAAAGCTCAACAGTATCTGGAAGAGTTGGGGGGGGGGGGGGGAGGGGAATAAGACGCATAAGGAATAAAATTGTCTAGAATTGAATGATGGTGGAGTAGTTAAGTAGGCACACTAACCTTTAATAAGTACTTAGGGTGTTTTTCACAGGTGGAGTTATTTGCAGGAGAGTGGGGTTGGGGGAGGGGCGCGACTGACACTGACACACACTCCACTAGGATTGGATGAGCTTATTGGGGCCTTGGGTAGTCTCCCCTCAGGGAAGGCAGCGGGGCCAGACCAAATCCCTGTCGAATTTTATAAAGTCTTCCAGAATGTGTTAATGGTTGATATGTTCAATATTATGTTACGTACACAACGCGGTGAACTACCACCAGAGTCCTGGGGAGGAGCGGACATAGTCGTTATCTCAAAAAAAGGGAAGCCACCAACTCTCCCTGGCTCTTATAGACCCATTACTCTGATGAACTCAGACGTTAAGGTGTACTCAAAAATGCTGGCAAAAAGGCTTGGAGGGTGTATTGAAAAATTGGTAAGCCCTTCACAACATGGCTTTATACCCGGTAAGAGCACAACTCAGCACGTTAGGACAGTAATTACTAGGTTTGATGCTGCAGGGGTCTCGGGCGATCCTATCGCGGCACTCCTTCTGGATGCAGAGAAGGCATTTGATAGGGTCGCCTGGGAATTCCTATGGGCAGTAATGAAGTGGAGTGGAATAGGTAAAGGATTCACAATGGCTATACAAGCTTTGTATAAAGACCCATCCGCAAAGATCAGAGTAAACAGGGGGCACTCAGAGGCAGTTAACATTTTGAGGGGCACGAGGCAAGGGTGCCCATCTTCCCCGCTCCTTTTTGCACTTTATCTCGAGCCACTATTACGTAATTTGGAAAGAAATGTGGGGATTCCACCAATGATATCGAATGGTTGTACAATTAAATCTTTAGCTTATGCTGACGATGTCGCTATTTTAACCCCAGACCCAGACGCAGCTATTGGGTGCGTCGAAACAGAGGCTTACAGGTTCGGTCATTTGTCAAGATATAGTCTAAATAAGTCAAAGACGCAAATAGTCACGAACCAGTTTACAAGGTGTGTAGACACTAGGGTGGTCGGATCTGCAACATATCTGGGAATTGTAATAACAGCGAACCTGGATAATTTGGTAGAGATTAATATGGCTCCGCTACTGACCAAGGTAAAAAAGGATTTAGAGAGGATGAACAATCTGCATCTCTTATTGGTTGGGTCTACTAATGTAGTGAAAATGGTCATACTACCTAAATTCTTGTATTTATTTAGATCGATACCTCTTTTTTTAAATCTAAATGATTTAATACATTGGAAGGCATATTAAATAGGTTTATATGGGCTCACTGGAAAACCCGGAGGGCATATAGATTCATGTCTCTGCCGAGAGAAAGAGGGGGTTGGGGTGCGCCAGATTTTAGGTTGTACTACATGGCGACTGCTCTTCAATATATGCAGGGTTTGATAGGTGGTGGTGGTATTCTACAGAAAATAACAACTATGTCCACAGAAGTTTACGCAGCAGTACTAGGGCCAGAAGCAGAAAATTGTTTCCTGCACCATGTTGATTTAGAATACTTTAGAAGGAAATCAGCCAAAACTGTACGGGCAGCCCTTTAAATTTGGAACGCCTTCTTGAAAAAGGCTGGCTTGGGTAGATATAATAGATATGTCAAATTATACAACAATAAATCCTTTCCTCCAGAAATATTCTCCGATTCAGTAATGTCTGGATTGGGAGGATAAAGGTATTAGGCAGATCAGCGATCTAAGGAATGAAGAGGGAGTAGCACAGTTCGATAATTTAGTAAGAAGATATAACATAGACAGAAGAGATTTCTTTAAGTACTTACAGGTTAGGAGTTTCCTGAGTAGTAAACTAGGGAGTCCAGTTGGATATAACAGCAACGAGTTTCTGGAAAATATAACTACTGGAGGCGAGACAACGATTAGATCAGCCTATGCGCTCAACCTCGGTCGCGCCCCCAACTGCGTCCAAGCTGCTCCTGGACACACCCATGGACCTTTCTCCTGCTACTCCTGCAAATTCAGCGGCACCAACAACTACTCCGCTACGACCACTCCACAGACTCTCGACCCCAACCACCTACAATGCATCCTTCTCAACACCCGCTCGATCCACAGACACGCCATTGACCTATGGAATCTACTAGACACCATCTCTCCAGACGTCGCCTTCCTAACGGAAACATGGATGAACGCCTCCTCCGCCCCAGACATCACCATTGCCATCCCTGAAGACTATAAGATCACACGCAAGGACCGTACCGGCCACACAGGAGGAGGAATCGCTATCGTCCATAAGAAATCTATCCGCATCTCAACCAGCTCTGACGCCAACCTCGCCAACTCCGAACACCTTCACTTCCAAATCCACATCGACCCCAAGACCACACTCAGAGGCACCCTCCTCTACAGACCACCAGGACCCCGCGCACCATTCAGTGAAGACATCACGGACTTCATCACTCCACACGCGCTCCCCTCCAAAGACTACATCCTTCTGGGAGACCTCAACTTTCACCTTGAAAAGATCAACGACCACAACACCACCACCCTCCTGGACAACCTCGCCAACCTCGGACTTAAACAACTAGTCACTTCCCCCACCCACATCGCAGGTCACACACTCGACCCCATCTTCTCCTCCAGCAATCATGTCTCCTTCAGCCACACTACGGATCTCCTCTGGACTGACCACAGCTGCGTTCACTTCACCTACAACAAGCCAAAACCCACCAACCACCTCCAACCAACTCTGCAAAGAAACTGGAACAAAATAACCACCGACCAGATCTCCGCATCGCTCCTTCTAAACACCCCAGCCCACTCTTCTAACCCAAACCAAGCCGCCGCCAACCTCACACTATGGTTATCCAACACCGCCGACACCTTAGCACCACTGAAAAAACGTCAAAGCAAACCTGGCAGCAAGAAGGCCTCATGGTTCAACGAGGATCTTAAGAAGTCCAAGAAACTCTGCCGCTCCCTTGAAAAGGCCTGGAAAAAAGACCCAACCACTAGCACCAAGGACGCCTTCAAAAACGCCACCCGCACTCACCACCAACTAATCCGAAAGGCCAAGAAAACAGCCTTCAAGGATCGACTTGACAACAACGCCCACAACAGCAAGGAACTTTTCAACATAGTCAAGGAATTTTCCAATCCCTCGGCCAACTCCAACGACATCACCCCCTCTCAAGCCCTCTGCGACTCCCTAGCCTCATTCTTCCACAACAAGATTGCAGACATCCACAACAGCTTCGACAACCAACCCGGAGACCAACCCATCCAACCATTTGCTGAACATCCTCCCCCCGTCAACACCCTTAACGACTGGAACCCAATCTCCACTGAGGACACAATTCGCCTGATGAATTCCATCCACTCAGGATCCCCCACAGACCCATGTCCTCACCACATCTTCAACAAAGCAGACTCCTTCATAGCACCGCACCTCCGAGACGTCATCAACTGCTCCTTCAACTCCGCCTCCTTCCCGGAAGAGTGGAAACACGCTGAACTCACCGCCCTTCTGAAAAAACCCACAGCGGACCCCACCGAACTCAAAAATTACCGCCCCATTTCGCTCCTTCCATTCCCGGCCAAAGTCATCGAGAAAGCTGTCAACAACCAGCTCGCCGCTTTCCTCGAATCCAACAAATCACTCGACTCCTCACAATCTGGCTTCCGAGCAAAACACAGCACTGAGACCGCCCTCATCGCTGCAACAGACGACATTCGAACTCTACTGGACAATGGAGACAGTCGCCCTCATCCTCCTCGACCTCTCTGCAGCATTCGACACAGTCTGCCACAGCACCCTCTTACAACGCCTCAATAACATCGGAATTCAAGGAAAAGCACTTGAATGGATCACCTCGTTCCTCACCGGAAGAACCCAGAGAGTCCGCCTTCCACCATTCAAATCCGAGGCCACTGAAGTAATCTGCGGCGTACCCCAAGGGTCCTCACTCAGCCCCACCCTCTTCAACGTATACATGAGCCCCCTCGCGACCATCGCACGCCAACACAACCTCAACATCATCTCCTACGCAGACGACACTCAACTAATCCTTTCTCTCACCAATGACCCCAGCACAGCCAAAACTAACCTACACGAAGGAATGAAAGAAGTTGCCGAATGGATGAAACAAAGCCGTCTGAAACTGAACTCAGACAAAACAGAAGTCCTCATCTTAGGCACATCCCCCTCTGCATGGGACGACTCTTGGTGGCCGGAAGCCCTTGGAAAAGCACCCATCCCGACAGACCACGCACGGAACCTAGGCGTCATCCTGGATTCTTCACTCTCAATGAACAGACAAGTCAGCGCCGTATCCTCATCCTGCTTCAACATTCTCCGCATGCTCAAAAAAACTTTCCGCTGGATCCCCACCGAAACAAGGAAAACAGTCACCCATGCTCTGGTCACGAGCCGACTGGACTACGGAAACACCCTCTACGCAGGTACTACCGCTAAACTCCAGAAGAAACTCCAACGAATCCAAAACGCCTCAGCCAGGATCATATTAGACATACCGCGCAACAAACACATCTCCGGTCACCTGAAAGACCTCCACTGGCTACCCGTCAATAAGAGAATCACTTTCCGACTGCTAACCCACGCACACAAATCACTCTACGACATCGGACCAGAATGCCTTAACTCACGACTGTCCTTCTACACCCCCTCCCGCCAACTGCGTTCTTCCAACCAAGCCCTCGCCACTGTACCCCGCATCAACAAGACCACCATGGGAGGCAGATCCTACTCATACCTAGCTGCTAAAACATGGAACTCACTCCCCGCTTACCTTCGCCTTACCCAGAACCACCTAGCATTCAGAAAGCAACTTAAAACGTGGTTATTTGACAAGTACTCCTCCTCCCTTTCTAAGCGCCTTGAGACCCTCTGGGTATGTAGTGCGCTATATAAATTATCTGACTTGACTTGACTTGACTAAATCAGATGACATAGATAAATATAGGAATAAGTGGGTGGAGAAAGTAGGGATAGAACCGGAAGCCTTTCAAGATTCATTGGATCTGGGCCGCACTATTCTGTGTTCAGCCCCCCTTCAATCCCAGCACTACAAGACTTTATACTCGCTCTATCATACGCCAGCTAGGATTGCCAAATGGGGGGGATCAGAAGGGACAACTTGTCCAAGATGCAATTTCCCTGAGGCGGATATTCAACATATGTTTGCTACCTGTCCCCAATTACATACTCTAATTAAAGGTATTGAGGGATTCTTGGATAAAGTATTGGGGATTCAGCTATTTTTGACTCCTAGTTGGATTCTGTTGGGCATGGGAACAGAAGGAAACAAAGTCATTCAGTCTGACTTCATGTTCTTGGCAATGGCAGTCTTCAGATTAACCCTAGCAAGGGCCTGGCTAGATACGACGCCCCCCCCAACTGCAAATTTGGTTGGCAAACCTAATAGCTGCCTATAACTTGGAAAAACCCATATATGCTAGGAAGGGAAGGATTGGAAGAGCTCGGGGTGCAAGAATATGGGAATCCCTAGCTAAATGGAGGGACGGGATAGGGTAATGTGAGTATGTCTGCGCTGTCGTCTTAAATTCTATTTGTTATGTAGGAATATAAGGGGATGTTTGAGCAATTAATGTAAAACACTGTGGCTATAAACTGAATGATTACTTTATTTGGGAAAGGTGCTGTTATGTAATACTATAATGATATTGTTTGTGAAGGAAACAAGTTACCGTATGTATAATGTGTGTGTTAAAGTATAATAAAAATAAGGTTTAAAACAAAAAATTAAATAAAATGTACACATGCCTCATTTCACAACTATGCTTGTTTCAATGATGGGCAAAAAGGCCACCAAAAAGTATTCGGACCAAAGGCAGGGGCAGAACATGAGATGCACGATTTGGTTTATTAGAGTATAACTAATTTAAAACGCATGCTTTTAATGTGCGGATTGGCCGGAGGTTACTCGTTCATGGAATGATTTTGTAGTCCTTCCAAAGATCATAACACATGGAATTTGAGAGTTTTATAAAACGTTACTGCTTGCGGCTGTGCACAGAGAATATTTAATTGAACTATGTAAGTATTTTAGAATATATCTGCTTTGGAAACGCAAATTAAGCATATTTTTTGTAATTTCTGAAGTGTGTTAGAACCAAATATTTTAATATGATCAAAACAAATCATTGCGACACGGTGTAGCTTCAGGTTATGAAATCAACTGGACAAAATCGGTGCTTTACATGCTGCATGGAACACCACCACACTTAAGCGGGGACTGCCCTTTAATACTGGAGACCGTCTCCTTCAGATACTTAGGGATCCAAATCACACGAGACTACATGGCCTTTCAGGATATGAATCTGAGGCCGCTGCTCGACAGATTAAAAGCGGATGTGCGACACTGGAAGACCCTCCTGTTAACATTATTGGGCAGAGCGGCGCTTTTCAAGATGATGGCGCTGCCCCGTTTCCTCTATGTCTTGGAAAACACACCGGCAATGGTCCCATTGTCCTTTTTTAGACAGATATCAGGACAGCTGTCAGACCTATTGTGGGGAAATCGGCCAGCCAGGGTCGCGCAGGTGAAAATGGTTAGAGACTGGTACAGTGGGGGGGATAGCGCTCCCAAACTTGGAACTATACTATTGGGCGGCCCACCTCAAGGTGATCAACCAGTGGGTACATGCACCGCAGGATGACCCGGCATATTTAGCAGACAGACGGCAGCTAGGCACTAACACCCTTCTGGCTCCGCTCTACAACAAAGGATTGACAGCAAAATTGGTCGGTCCGACTAAACGCACAGTGACACTATGGCATAAAGCTCAAACGCGACTGAAATGGGGGTGTGTGATTACACGGCTTACACCCTTGTGGGACTCCAAATCCCTGGGTTATCTGAGACACAGCAAGGGCTTTACCCAATGGGACAACATCGGAATCTCCACGGTGGGTGATATGTGGACAAAGGATGGGGTGGTTCCGTTCGAGACCCTGAGAGAGCAATACGAGCTGGGTATTACTAAGACATACCGATACACACAGATTAGACATGCATTACTGACTGCAATTGAGCCGGGCACTAAAGTCCCGGAGTCGGCTCCTTTAGAAGATCGACTACTCAAAGACTACATGGAAGCCAGCGCTACTTCCCTCACATATCGCAAACTGGTAAATAACCTGCCCGACCCATTGCAGAAACTGAAAGAAAAATGGGAGGACGAGATCGGGGAGTTGGATGAGACTAATTGGAATGCTGCAATCGCGTCGCCTAGAGAAGCGGGAATCTCGGCGAGATTCCGACTAGTACAATTTAAAATACTACACCGGGTGTACTACACACGCACTACCCTACATAAAATCCAAAGGGCAGATCACCCTTATTGTTTGAGAAATTGCGGAGAAGAAGGCACACTGTTCCATACCCTGTGGTCCTGTCCCAGCATGGTAGAGTACTGGAGGCGTGTAACGCGCACTGTCGCCCAGGCTCTGCAACTCCCCATCACGCCTGACCCTAGAGTATGTCTGCTAAATGTATGGGGCCCGAACAACCTGACACCACACGGACGGCAATGGGTGGTTATCGGAATGATGTTAGCAAAGCGGGGCATAACGCAAAAATGGAGGGCATCTGCGGCACCGACCTTAGCGCAGTGGTGCAGAAACATGGATATGCTCATGATGGTGGAGAGGGCGGTATATCAACAAAGAGCTAATCCACGTAAATGGAATAAAATATGGGCGCCATGGAACACATATAGGGGGGAGCTATGTGAGCCACTGCCAGAGGAGGAAGACCTAGATAGTTCAGAGGAGGAAGATGATATAGAGTAGGTGTGGGAAGGGAGATGGGGGTACACAACAGCAGAAAGATTCCAGAAACTCCCGTGCTCTCCTGGCATGGGCAATAGATATGCGAACTGTGGGATACAAGGCCTTAACCGCTATAATGCTACAACTAAATACGGCGATTTATATATTGAATGCTTATGAATATCCAATCTATGAACCTAAGAGTTGAAAGTTATGTAGTAAAAGGAAAAGTTGCAATAACGGTCGGATGTGGCTGAATGTTGACGCTGCACCGACGAATGTATAAATACTGCTACTTTATTTGTCTTGATGCAACAATAAAAACAAATTTTAAAAAAAATCATTAAGCTAGGTGTGGCAATTTCCACACTTTTGTCTGTGCACTGTATAGTTTTATTAGTAAAACTGTGTTTGTTAAAATGTAATGGTCATTGGGGTCTGGTGGCTCCGTGGACTACTGCATCTGCTGCAGGGGCCTGTGTTCAACCTCATGGTCACAGGTTCATATCCCGGCTGGTCCGCTCAGCCTTTTATCCATCTGAGGTCAATAAAATGAGTACCATTGATTTGGGTAACAATAAACATCTGTTATTCAGCGCCAAGATGCTTATTGGCGAACGTGGGCTTTACAAATATACATATTATGTTATTTTAATTGAAAATGTGTTGTCTGTATTGATAGGGTACTACCACAACATGCATACTCCACTCTGCACTTTACTCTGCACCACTCGACTTTACACCACACCACTCTGCACCATTTTATACATCGTCACTCTGCGCCATTCTACACCACTGCAATCTGCATCACCCAACTCTATTCCTCTCAACTCTACCGTGTACTACTTTACTCTATGCCAATGCACTCTGCACCACTCCAGTCTAAGCCACACCAATTTACTCTGCACAGCTCCACTTTACACCACTGTACTCTATGCCACTCTGCAACTCTGCACTCTACCCCACTGCACTCTATGCCAATAGACTGTACACCATTGCACTTTACTCTGTAACAATTAGCCTTATGGTCCTGCACTCTATGCAAATCCACTGTTTGCTACTCTAATCTACTTGCACCACTGCACTCTATGCAACTGCACTCTACACCACTTTACTGTGCGCTGTTACACCCCATGCCACTTTGCTCAACTGCACTCTACCCTGCATCTCTCCACTCTACACCACTTCACTCTCACTCTACTCTGCACTCTGTGGCACTCTGCACTACTCTACTCTACTCTTTCACTGCACTCCACTCTGCCACTGCACTCTCTGCCACGCTACTCTTAAGCACTGCACTCTGAGCCAGTGCACTCTACACAACTGCCCTCTACAGCACTCTTGGTCATTCCATTCCACGAGATTATCCTCTACGCGATTAACTTTTAGCCATGCTGACTGCGGAGAGCTGGCTTTCAGATGGACAGCTTCTCCTACATAGACAAATCGTCTCAGACTACAAGCAGACCTGGGATCTGTCAGGGGGCACCTGCAACACACCCAACACTTCATACGATTCTGACCATGGGTACTGGGCGCCAACTCATCACGTGGATCTATAGAGCTATACGAGAGCTCACGTCCATACCACTCACTCAAATTAGGCTTAAATGGGAGGAGGAATTTGGCCGTGCATTGAATGACCAAAGAATGGCAGATCGCATTAGAACATCTAAATCAAGTGTTGCGTAACCTGCGTTTTAACAACATACAATTTAACATACTAACCAAGCATATTTGACACTGGCAAAGCTCCAATGTTTTTAACCTATTACACAATTCCGATGCCCACGTTGCCACCTCCCCAACGCCACATTCCAACATATGTCCTGGAACTGCCCCACCCCGCAACCCTACTGGGCGGAATTACACAATGTAATACAAGAAATCACAGGTCTCACGGGTACTGACACATGGAAGCCAGCGCATCCGGAATCTCCCGGCATAGGAAAGACAGAAAGGTGGAAAAAACTTTGTATCGCTGACCCTCCTCCTGGCAAAGCGATACATCACAATGCACTGGAGCGCATCTACAGGGCCTCCACCAGAGGCCTGGAGAGGTGCTGTAATTAAATGGGGCATGGCAGAAGAAGACTCGATTAGACTTGAGGAGGCACACGGAGCTGCCACATCTCGATGGAGTTGGCAACGGTCCTTCAAAATTTCAAATGGAAAAAGACACCAGCTCAATCACCCGGAAAATCAACTACAGCGACAGGATCATCGCACCCAGCCCTCCCAACCATAAATACAAATGAGCGTCCCCCACCTGCCCCCCCCCCCTCCCCCCCCACCTTTCCCACACGAATACATCACTGGAGTCCCCCATGAAGAGGTGCACCTTCTAAGCACCACAATAACAAACTTGTACCCAGCGCAGAAGGCCCACATAAAGAAAGACACACAGACGCCAGCCCCACCACACGCTTCTCCCAACCACCCATCCCCAGTTTAATCCCCAGTTGGGTAATCTTACCCACATCTCGTACCCACAGAAGACGAGACCAATGATTAAGCCTTCGAACTAAAGGCAGCACATGCTGACCCGACACATCTCAACCCTGGCCATACAATAGACAACCCACCCATACAAAATCTAAAATGATCACATTGCAGAGTTGTAATGCAATTCACTGTTTGTTACTCTCATATGATGTGCAAAATGGAAAACCCAATAAAATGGTTAAAACATTTTTATTTTAGCCATGCTGATCAGCAACCATGCTGGTGTACAACATGGTTAAAACACATTGCCAATAGCTCTTCGTTAGGTGAGATCTATCGGCTTTGCCAATGTTTGTTCTTTTTATGCGCTGATGAATGGCTCTTTACAGCCTGGCCACTTTGTGTCACATGGTCATTTGTGTCTCATGTAACTGGTGCATGAACAGTGCTATCAGAGCAGCACTGGGCATCCGCCTCAATGAGATTACATTTTGGGTACAAGCGTTGCAGATCGTCCCACATGCTGCAAACCATAGCCAGGGTCGGACTGGTAAACTGGGCATTTGGGCTGCGAGTGAAGGGCCAGTGCCTTGGGCCCGATTATTTAAAAAAAAAAATTGGTAGAATGATGCCTATTTTGAACAGGTTTGGGATGAGTAGAGTTGTCTGACATTGCTATGGCAGTGGCTCTAGGGGAGCTAAGCGCCCTCTGTAAAAGCCTGCAACAGAGACGGTGGGGGGGGAATGGTATTGTCCATACCTGTCCCTTGCTCGGCCTGCCATTTAGCATGCGTGGCTATACGGGGCTGCTACAGCCACACTATGAGTGCAGATTGACTTATGTGAGATAAGGGCACAGAGTAAGGGCTGCAAAGCCACCAAATCTGGCTCCCCAGTGGATCCCTGTCCTCCCACCTTCATATGGCCATAGGCAGGGTAAGCACATACCTGTCCCTTACATCGGGTGCATTTCCCTCCTCGTGGAAGAAAGCCTGTATTAGGCCCATTCTGAAGAAACCCTCATTAGACCCCACTGAAGTAAAAATCTACTGGCCGATATCCTGCCCAACGCTGGCAGCTAAAATCCTGGAAAAATCCATCGATCAGGAATTAACAGGTTACCTACAATATAACGGCCTCCTAGATTCCGCCCAACACCGTTTCAGACCACGTCACTCCACAGAATCAACTTTAGCCATGGCCACTGAGGAGTTTTGCAAGCAGTTGGGCAGTGGGTGGAGAACCATCCTCATCCTAGTGGCTCTTTCAGCAGCATTTGATACTGTAAACCATCTACTATTAATGCAGAGACTTAAGGAGATGGGCATCAAGGGAAGGTCCAACTATACTCACCTCGTTTCTAGGGAACAAAGGTTGTGCTGGGGTAACCTGACATCTGAGGCGTTTACCCTCCCATGTGGGGTCCCACAAGGATCAGCTCTATCACCGACCCTGTTTAACATATACGTCACTCCACTGGCTAAAATGATCAAGTTACTCAGTTTCTCGTTGATCTCATATGCTGATGACACTCAGATAGTATTATTTATATCCTCAAGTGTTAAAATAGTGGCAGGGAGGTTTCACAACTGTATGAAACACATTATTGGGTGGATGCTTCTAAGCAATCTAAAACTAAATACAGATGAAACAGAGGTGGTGGAGCTTGGAAAGAGTCCAGCAATCTGGAATCCTTTATGGTGGACAGCAGAGGCTGGGCAATGTCCTGAACCCACCAGGAAGACTAGGAACTTAGGAGTCATGATTGACGACCAGCTGAACTTTGCAGGCCAGTGCAATCTCTTGACTTCCTCCTAAAGATTCTGCACAAAATTCTTCCATTTATTCCCAAAGACCTTAGCAAATCCATGGTGTTTGCACCGATTCTTTCCAGAATTGATTACTGTGGGGGCGTGGCCAACCGCCAAGAGGAATGGGCGCTTTCTAAGGCTGCTACGTCCAAGCGCGCCTGTATATCCGCATTAGCAGCCGCCTGGTAACTGGCTGAAAATGGTGTGGTGGAGCACCGGAACACACTGTAAGTCGAAGGAGCCGGGTGACTGCCGATTCCAGCTAGCGGTTCCGGCTCTCGGCTCGACGACCCACTTCGCGGCCCAATGGTGGTGCTGCGCAGCACATAACTTGGAGTAATCTGAGCCGCTGACTGGGGAGGCTGATCCTGCCGGAGGGGGCTGTGTCTCTGCTTCCCTGCGAAGTGGGGGATTACTTGGTACCGGGGCAGCACCCCAGGGGGAAAGATTGCGGCGAGCGGGGCCGGCCGAGACAGCAGGTGCACACTGTGGGACAAGTGATTGTGTGGGCCTCAGTACATTGGAGGCCCTGGGACGGACTGCGCTGTGTGCCCGGTGTTGATTGCTGTGGCACCCCCTGCAGAGCTGTGAGCCGCAGTTGCCAGAGGGGGGAAGTGCACTCGCTTGCACTGGAATATGCAGTCGCCTGCTGCTCCGCTGTCCCGAAGACAAGGCCCTGGGACCGTCTGCTTGGCCCTAAGGTAGGACAGATGGCAAAGTGCCCTGGGGCAGGCCGGCTCGGTCCTGGGTGCTGCAGACCAGTGAGGAGAGGGGACGGGTTGAGTGCAGCGGCCCCTTGACTCCCGGGGCCCGCTTGCTGTCTCCCCGACCGAACGTGGCCCTACTCAGTGGCCCCTAGTTGTTACTGGGGCGGCTGCCGCCAGAAGCTGTGCAGGGGAGGCCCCCCCCCGTGTAGCGAAGAAAGCTGCTGAGTGGACTTGCGACCTTAGGATGATCTGAGTGGGCGGCCAAGGACTTTGAAGGGAGAGGCCTGGCCACTGTCACCTTTGCCGCACAGTTGCTGTGATCAATACTTTGTCAAGACCCGAGCTGTCTGCCTACGGACCAGTGAAGGGTTTGGGATCTCGCACCTGGGGGTGTGGTGCGCCGGCCTGTGATCAGTGCCTAGACCTAGGTGGCTCGTGGCCCACAGCACCATACCCTGTCTCGCGGGAGAAGCACTATTGACACTTGGTACTGATTCCTAGTGGCGCAGAACAAGCTTGCTCTTTCCCCCCCCCCCCTCTCGAACACACACTGCCCGAGACATCTCCCTCATGGCTGGGGGTTGTAGTTCCAAAACGCAGTCCAAGCCAAGCTGAATAAACTTTCATGGGACAGGGGAACTGGGGAAAGCCCGAAACGGGGAGCTGCTGCATTGGAGAAGCAACAGACTGGAGAGGAGGCGAAGGAACCGACTTTGCAGGACATTCTCACGGCCATCACAACCGTTTGTACATCGCTGGAGTCTCAGATCGATTCTGTGTCCACAGAAGTGTCCCTCATTCGGGCGGATATGCTCTCTATGAACATGCGCCTAAAAGATGTAGAAATCAAAGCTAGTTCCTTGGTCGTCGACACCTCTGAATTGCAGCGCAGGATGGACGACCTTCAGGCCCACACCACCAAACTAGAATCACAACTGGGTGATTATGAAGGGCGCTCTAGGCGCAACAACGTCCTCATCCTGGGAGTTCCGGAAAGGGCGGAAGGGCCGGCAGCGGACTTGTTAGGAGTACTGATCACCACCCACCTCAAGCGTAACAGGCTCTCAAATTTCTTCTCATGTGGAAAGAGTGCACCGAGTGCTGGGCGGCAAACCGAAGCCGGGGGCCCCCGCTGCCCTTACTGGCTAGGATTTTTAACTTCAGAGACCGGGGCGTCATCCTGTAGACAGTTCGATCTGCGCCCCCCCCATTGGAATTCCAAAACAGTCGCATCACCTTTTTCCCAGACTTCACCCTCCAGGTACAGCGACGCAGCTTCCTCAACGTAAAAAAAGGCACTTCGTGAGAGGGATCTGAAATACGCTATGCTTTTCCCGGCCAAGCTGAGGGTGGAATCTGATGGAAAGGCTCGGTTCTTCGCCACCCTCGAGGAGGCTTGGGACTGGTTGGATGGTTGGCGCGTGGCAGGCCGGAGGACCAATCGTGCCCGGGGGGCGAGAATAGAGAGGGGCACTGAGGAATCCAGCGGAGGCTCCCCGACGGGCGAACAGGAAGTGGCAACAGGAGGGTCTGAATAACTGGTCTGTAAGTTACTCTTCTCATTAGGGGTGGGATCTACTCACTTGCCAATTGACTGAGATGGGGCCCGGCCCTCTTAGGGATTGTATTCATTATATATCTGTGGTTCTGGGACTTCATCACAATAGGCACACTGTGATTGAATTGTAGCCAAATGTCTATTTTTAATCCAATGTTTACCAGTTGCCTTAGTCTTTGGGACGGGTGCCTGGTTGGACGCACGCAACCACAAGTTTAAGGGTTGGGTGATAGGCACTCTACAAGTTCAGGTGGGCGGGAGGTTCTGACACTGCCAGGGAGGGGGGGGGTTTAGGCCTCGTAGGCGTTAGCTGCGCAAAGCGCGTTCTCACCAGAGACCTATTGTCAGCGAGTCTTCTTTCCAGGAGAGGGGACAGGAGCTGGCCGCGCGCTCGGAATTGAGCGGGCCACGCGAACGCGCTCGCTGTGGCCAGCTCCTGTCTCCTCTCCTGGAAAGCTCCAACAAGACACACGCATGCGCATACACAGAGACACACTCCCACAAGCGCCCATGCACGCACGCACACACACATACATACATACAGAGAACTCCTCCCACCCCCGCACACATACACATACACACATGTAGACAGACACACACACGCGCGCACACATCCCCCTCACAACCCACTCACCAGGTTCTTCTTGCGTGTCCCTCGGCAGCCAGCGGGTCATTCTGGGCAACAGGCGGGGGCCTGCGGGGCTCTCCACGAGCACAGGAGCCCCGCTAGCTGAGACTCAAATCTTCCGGCAGGCACAGGAGCGCGGCGGGGTAGGCTCCCGTCTGCTTCCTGTATTTGTCCGGCCCTACCCCCGTCCCAACAAAGATTACCTGGCTTCCTGTTGAAGCCGGGCTGTGGCGGTGAGTTTGCTTGTTATTTTTTTTGTTTTGCACTATTACTGATTGGCCCAGACATGAACCTCTAGCCATGGAAGTTTCCACCCCACAGTGGTTAGCATTTTAGCGTTCCTTAGATGCCACAAAACAGGTCCTTCCCAGCCTGAATTGCATGATTCTATGAGATGAGTGAAGCGAGGTGTGTTCGGATGCTGCTGTGATTGCTCCCATATGGTTTGATTTTAGAGAAAGTAACTGTCTCCTTGATCCATTCCGAACACGCTCCTGACCTGCAATCCGGACAAGTTGCTATGGCAGTATTAAAGATGGAGCTTCTTTCCTATTGCTCAGCAGGTCTATGGAGATCTTCACCTGCCACACAGTGTAGCAATGAGGCCAAGAAACCCCTCATTTGTTCTGTCCTGAACACTTCCTTTATAAGGTATTATCCAGGAGACCAACTACTCAACACACCGAATAAGCTCCTACTATACACTGCCCGTGGCCTGAAACCACGAAGTGCAGTGGGTGATTATAAAGCCTGACTTTCACTAACCCTCTACTGATATATAAATTGGGCCGAAGACATTTAGGCAATGTTCAGAAGATCAAGGAAGAAGGGAGCTCTATCAGGGTGGTTCGGAATCCTCCGAGGGTGAACAATGCCAGGGAGAGTTTGATTTACTGTAGTTAATGCGCACATTCAGTTTTCATTCCCTCATTTAGGATTCACTAGGACCTACAAAGTAAAATATTGAGTGTACCTATCTAGTGAAATGCATACAAGAACTACAGTATTAGACAGTGAAATTTATTCAGGCTTTACATTATTTTTTTTAAGCCATTATATTATGGTGAATGCTTAGCTGTAAAAGCATTTTCTTTGAAACAGAACGCAAATACCTTTTCCACAGCACCTCCCGATATAGAATTAAAAAACTGTACTCCGTGTGCCGTAATGGCTTCACCTGGTAGCGAAGATCAACACTTTCTGAGACGATATGTCCACAATCTGTAAGTTCTAGCAAAACTTTGTGATCAATCTACCAGACCATATTAAGAAAACATTTTCTGGTTCGAGAGCGTTTGGATGCCTAAGAAGGGACTATAAATTAGGGCCTGGACTTCGTAAATACAGCCACACACACAACCTCTCAAACGCACAACACCCCCATAACCCCCCACAAACACACCCCCACACACATCCACCCCCAGATAATGTACGTACGTTTGTATGGATCTGAAGAAAACCCACATGGTTGGTAACAGAGCATGCACAGGAGATTTGCACATTTGTGATATTACATTTTATATATTTACAATCGCGTTACATTCCACACATATTTGCAATTTTATGCACAGTGAGGTCAACTAATTTGTCCAGAATCATGATTTTATTTTTTTAATTAAAATTGGCACAACTGCCGCCGCACTTTATCTTCGGCAGCTGCGTGCCTTTGGTGCCTGTTGACATTCTTACCGAAAACTGACTCCCTTAGAGCCAGCCATTTACTGGTAAGCATGGCACCTAATTTGCAAAAGATATTTACAAAATTTTAAGCTATTTTCATTATAAATTACAATAACTTTTATTTAAGTATTAATTATTTAAAAGCCATTGTTATTTGTAATATCAATACATCTAAGTCACGTAAATACAACACAAATTGCTATAGAAATGCTATAGGTGTCACATTTGCGAAAGTTAAAACTAATGGCATTGTCATACACAATGCCATTAACTCAAACTTTAATGCTGCGAGACCTATTGCATTGTAAATGCTTGTGTTCCTGGTGTGTTGGGTTCCTGTGCCATGTGTCGATCCACTGTGCACCATTGTCAGATCGTTACTCTGTTGACTCTTTTTGGCGCAGGAGAGGGGGGTGTTTAGTTCAGTTTTGTATCTTGTATGACAAACTTAAGTCCAATTGAGCATCGCTAACCACTACGCAAATGTTTTCTGCTGTTGATAAAAAAGTAGAAGGTGCACTCGTTGTAATTAGACACGGGCGTAGAGTCCATGAAAAAATGTTTTCTTTATTTCGGTAATTTTTTACCAAGATTGGCACACAGCCAACGCATTTTGTTCCATGTTGGAACTTTGTCAGGGCTCCAAATAAGTAGTTGCCAATGTGGCCACGAGAAGCTTTGATCCAGTAGATGAAGAATGTATCGCTGCGACGGACGCAATTTAGTTGCACACAGCAGTATGGGATGAGCTACTCCAAATAAATAGATGCCAATATGGGCACGAGAAGCTTTGATCCAGTGGATAAAGAATGTATGGCTGCGACAGACGCAATTCGATTATACGCAGAAGTATGGGGTAAGCTAAGCACTGGTATGTATCCAAGACCCGTAAGGGCTAAGTGGGTGGGTGACCACGAGCCTCCTCTGCAAGGGTCCAAAACAACGGTAACTGGTTGATGTTCAGCCTATTCGCCATCAACTGTCTAGTATAAATCCCGGCATAATAACAGGAACACTCGAACGAGCTGTTGAGCCAGGTAGGGGAGGGGGCTCTATGGTGCAGATTCAGCCCGAAAATACCCAGGGGAGGTGTCCCCTGCGCCCATGCTTCTAGACCTTAGACAATGGGTGACCAGGCAGCTCGACCTGGGGACAAATCGGTGTCCTGGACCGTTAATAGATTGGGGGACAAGGTCAAGCGGGGTGTTGTTCTGCAGTTCCCTAAGCGTCACTCCCCAGATGTGGTCCTCTTGCAGGAAACACACCTGCAGGGCAACGCATGTAAAGCCATGACCAGATGGGGTTTCAAATTGGTGGCTCACTCAGCGTTTGGGTATGGCTCCCGGGGAGTGGGCGTGATGGTATGGAAATAGTTTCCCATGATGAAAGATAAGGTTCGCACAGATAATCTCGGCAGGTTCGCGGTTATAACTTGGGAGGGGGAAACATTGAACCTCCTCTCTGTTTATATACCACCGGGCCTGCAGGCCAAGATGTTTAGGAATCTAGGAGAACTCCTTCTGGCACTACCAGAGGGTAGAGTATGGATTGGGGGGTACTTTAACTTAATTGTCTCGCTTAATCGTTGTCCCCAGAGATCTTTACTGCCTTCTCGAACACAGATCCACGGCTTCTTGGGGGCCATGGGCCTGGTTGATGTACGGAGGAGACTGCCCCCCAGTAAGCAGCAATACACGTACTATTCAGTCGCCCACTGCAGTCGCCCACTGCAGCATGTCTAGAATAGATTATATTGTGACATTAGAACACCAAGTTGTCAGCGTAAAGGAGATTCAACACTTAGCCAGAGGCATTTCTGACCACTCTCCGATTCTCTGTCGCATAGTGGTTGGGGAGCCTATGGTAGTCCGAACAGCCAAGATTAATCCCTTTTACCTCAAGAATGCCAGAGTCTGTGACGAAATACTGGGTTACTCCAAACTTTATTTCTAGGAAATGAGGGATCAGTTGATTCACTGGTGGTACTATGGGAGGCCTACAAAACTGTTATCCGGGGGTGGCCATATCCCAAATAGCGATCTTGCGGATGGAGTAGTGCCGAAATGACCCGACTAGAGGGGGAAATCTTGCAGCTGGAGGAGGCACTCAGGGAACGGGATGAGAGGGAGGCGCATCAGCAACTCCATATAAAAATCAAGGAGTACACTGACTTGGCAACAGAGGCAGCCAAACTGTCTCATAGAGCCTCGCTTAGCAGAATATATGATGTCGGCGACTATGCAGGTAGGTTACTGGCTTAGTTGGACTAGAGGGAGCAGGCGCATCGGGTGGTGGTCGAGGTTGAGGTGGACTCTGGCACCCTCCTTACCTCCCCATAAAACATAGCGGATGCTTTTCGGCAATATTATCAGTCCATTTACACAACACAAAGTCCTCACTCAGAGGAGGAGGCTGCCTCCTTTCGGCGAGATACCTCATTGCCGTCTCTTACAGAAGAAGAGTGCCTTTAGCTTGACCTAGATATCACTGACATAGAGGTGGGAAAAGCTATTCCGGATTTGCAGGGAGGGAAAGCGACAGGCCCCAACGGATTACTGATCGAGCTATTTAAACTCACTTCGAGCAAAATCGCACCGTACATCATTGACATGTTCTTGGCAAGCAAAGAGCAGGGATTTCTGCCGGCAGACCAATGGCTAGCTAACATAGTCGTTATCCACAAAGAGGACAAACCAAAGCATAATTGCTCCTCCTATAGACCGATTTCTCTATTGAATGGAGAAGCTAAGATCTTGGCGAAAGTCCTGGCCTCCCGACTACTAAGGGTTAGTAACTGCCTGGTCCACCCGAACCAGTCTGTTTTATGCCGCCAAGGAACACCACCTTCAACCTGTGCCGACTCCATGGTGTGCTCGGCCGAGCAGAAACAATTGATGGGGATGCAGTAGTGGTGTCGTTGGAAGCTGCTGCAGCATTTGACACCATTGAATGGCCCTTTAAGTTTGCTGTGCTTCGCACACTGGGCATGAGCCCGGAATTTATTGGGTGGGTCCCACTTCTCTACCATAAACCTCTGGCCCGAGTTGTAGTCCACAGTAGGGCTTCCTCCACCTTTGTTCTTAGCCTGGGCACTAGGCAGAGATGCCCTTTGTCCCGCTCCTATTTGCCCTGAGCCTTGAGCCACTGGCTATGTGGATTCGTGGAGATCCCAGTATCAGAGGCCTTAAATAGGCTCCAGGTTGGTAGGATCGCATCTCATTGTATGCAGATGATATTTTGCTCTACCTGGCATCGCAGGCTGCCTCTCTTCATGTGGTCCTAGACATCTTTCGGGTCTTCAGAGAATTCGCTGGCTACAGGATAAACTGGTCCATGTCGGTGAATTATGTCTTTAGCGGGAAGTTACCACTGCTTCTTCGCTGCCTTGTACTAGTCGAAGCAGTCAGCAGTTTCAAGACCTGGGGATTAGGGTCTCCTAGGATCTCATCAGATTCTATGAACTAAACCTCCTACCGCCTCTGAAACGTCTCCAATCTGACGTCCAGCACTGGAATACATTCCCTCTCTCCCTATTAGGTAGTGCTGCCCTATTTAAAATGATGCCTCTTCCCCGCTTTCTCTACGCCTTACAGAACGCCCCAAACTATGTCAGCCCTTCATACTTCAAAGAAATTGACTGCCTCGTGCAAGACCTTCTCTGGGAGGGCAGGCCTTCGCGCATAGCTACCCACAAACTCACACGGGGATGGTTTGACAGGGAATTGGGTTGCCGGACATAAATCGCTATTACGGGGCATCTCAGCTTGCAGCTATCAACCAATGCACGTACAGACCCCAAGTAGACCCAGCCTTTCAGATTGATAGGTGGCTGCTGCCGGGTAGTAGTTTTGAAGGGGCAATGTATGCGCACGCTGAACCCCAACTTGACTGGACTCACTACGCATGCAGTGTGAGTATGGAAGATTGCCTTGAAAAGTCTGGGGTGGGAAGGCAAGATCATGCAGGCCATGCAGCTCTGGCGATGCGACCAATTAGGCTGCTTGATTCGTTCGAAGGGCTTTGATCAGTGGGATCTTATAGGAATTTCCAGGGTGGATGAGTTGTGGAAGTCGGGAAACGTGGTCACGTTTGAACAGTTACAACAGGACTATGAAATGGCGTGCTTGGAACACTTTAGATACTTGCAAATATGGCATACCCTTTTGGCAAAGCTCCATAGAGGGGAATCACTCCAAGAGTCCTCTCCACTGCAGGATAGAGTGCTAGATGGGGACCTGCCCGAGAAAGCCATATCGCTTATCTATAATTTGCCTCGCCAACTGCTGGCAAAATTGGACCAACACGTGGCAGGTCTGGATGATGATGAATGGCTAGTGGCAGTGGCCTCGCAAGGTGGCCATCTCTTCCAGACAGCGTTTAATGCAGGTCTAAATCCTGCATAGATCGTACCTATCCGATCAGTTCTGGTCCGAATGGTGTATAGCCCTGATGAGAATTGCACAAAGAGGTGTGGACAGGTGGGCACATTTATCCATACACTTTGGAAATGTATGGTTATTCAGAGATATTGGGCGGGGATTGTGAGACTTATGGAAAGTGTATTGGGCCAAAGTATTGATTGCTATATAAAGCTAGTTCTCCTGAACGCCTGGGGACCAACTGCCAGGGAGCGTCTCCGCGTAACTCTGGGATTGATGGTGGCGAAGCGTAATATTGTAAGGCTGTGGAAGGCCCAGGAGCCGCCCACTACAGTGGACTGGAGCAAAGACATGGACTGGTGTATGGTCACAGAGAAAACCATCAATGTAGCAAAAGGGTGCCCCAATAAATGGATCCAGGTATGGGATAGATGGAACACATATAGGGGTGGGATCTGCGAATCCCTGTTGACCATGGAAGATACCATCGCACAACGATTGAGCACACTGCAAATGTAACTACCATGGCTGATGTTTCCTTCAATTCGTGCACTTCCTCTGGCATGCACTTGCTGTACCATTATGAACGTATGTGGTTTTAATGATTGTTGTCTACATGTCATACTTGATTTCAATAAAAAGATTTAATAAAAAAAACAGAATTGATTACTGCAATATGCTTTTTCTTGGAACTGACAAACGCCAAGTGCCAAATCTCCAGTCTCTGCAGAATGCCGCAGCACGGGTGTTACTCAACATCCCAAATTACCATTCAATTTCTAACAGTAATAAGGAACTTTACTGGCTTCCAGTCCAACAACAAATTGAATTTAAAGCTCTATGTTTGGTGCACAAAGCGCTTTATGGTGGTGGCTCATCGGACATACATATGGTGCATCTCGGGCGAGACGTTAGATCGGGGGGGAGGGGAGAGTTCAGAAGGGTGGGGGAGGCTAGCCTCTCTTATCTGGCTCCTAAACTCTGGAACTCACTCCTGGTTCCAATTAGGCTACAAGCAAACACTCCTGTTCATGAGAATGCTCAAGATCTGGCTGTGTCCAACCAAGCAAATTTAATCCTCTCATTCTGCAACTGTTCCATGACTCATTACATTTCAGCACCAAGACGTCTCTGCATTCATGCGTTCTATAAATACTCTACTTACTTATATACCTGTCTCCACATGAAGGGCATTGGGGTGGAGGGGCAAGTTGTCCTGAGCAGCCTCTCTAGAGCCGGGGTGTGGTGGGCCATTTGACACCCTCACCTTCCTATAGAAGGCTGGTTTTGTAGTGCCCTGATGTCCGCCCCGCGAGGTACTATGCACTTGCCCTGCAGAGTTCTTTGTTCCTGCAAGCCATGGATATTGGGACTCCCTAGAGAAAGATGAAAGGAGGGAGAAGTTGAGGAGTGATGGGGCAAAGAAAGAGTAGAGGAAACGGTGAAGGGGAAAGAGCTGGGGATAAGACTAGGAAGAGTCAGAGCTACTGAAAGATTAAAAAGGTAGAGTGACAGATCAGAGAAAGAGGAGGCAGCCCATGTGCCTTATTGGTGGCACTTATTGGGGGGTATGCACATGTTGATCATTTTTTTTTTTTTTTTTTTTTTATGCAAGCACTGACGCTGGGTCTATACATGATATGCCTACCGGTTAATATGTAGCATGTGTAGAGGATGGCTAAGTTTTTTCATGCAATGCTCTTAATTTTGCTAAGCACTGTTTGGAAAGTGTCACTTTATATCCAACTAGCAGCCCGGCCAGTAGTATATTGTTTTGTAGGATTTCGTTTTGATAGCATTTCTTATCTGTGACAGGCCTGTGAAACGCTCCGATTCACAGTGCACTGCTGATGCACTTAAGAGTGCGCGTTCAGTAGTGTGTGAACTCGAGTTTCCCTACTTTATTTTTCCTTGCAATATTATATAGCGCGAACTCGACAACCTGGCATGAGCACAATTTACATTACAGAAGAACACATTCATTTGTGGTAGGCACGGGGAGACAAAGCGATTTGCCTGGAATTACAGGATGTTGAGCTGATGCCGAGATTCAAACGTAGCTCCCCAGCTCTAAAGTTCGCAATTCTAGAACTTGTGGCGGGAGGTGTGTCTAAAAGTGTATGTCGGTGCTGGGCATCAATGAGAGAGACCTGTGCATTTTTCAAATGGGTGGTGAAAAAATATGAATATGTTGCTGGAGATTTGGGCTTCTGTGCCACCAATGTACTTACCGGGGGAGGATGAACACCCATTATTCCGCAACTTTCTTTCCGCATACCATCACTCCGCATACTTTCATTACGAAAGTACCATGACTCTGCAATGCCATTATAACGCATGGCATTACAATTTATATGCTTTTACCACGCATACATTTACAACGAAATTGTTGCATGAATGGTAAAAGCATGTTTTTTAAAAATGTTTGAATGAGGTACGTATGGGTATAAGGGTATATGTTTTGGGGTACTGAGGTATATGTTTTGGAGTGTTTGGGTATTTTAAGGGTTCCAATATAGTTTTGGGTTATGGAGTACAGGGGTAGTTATAGGGTTTAGGGATAGGTATGGGTTTTGGGGTACAGGGTTATTTTTAGGGTTCAGGGCTAGGTTTGGGGGTACAGGGGTATTTTTAGGGTTCAGGGGTAGGTTTGGGTTTTGGGGTACAGGGGTATCTTAGGATTCAGGGCTAGGTTTCGGTTTTGGGGTACAGGGGTATTTTTAGGGTTCAGGGCTAGGTTTGGGGTACTGGGGTACTTTTAGGGTTCAGGGGTAGGTTTTGGTTTTGAGGTACGGGGGTATTTATAGGTTTCAGGGCTAGATTTGGGTTTTGGGGTACAGGGGTATTTTTAGGATTTAGGGATAGGTTTGGGTTTTGGGGTACAGGGTATATTTATAGGGTTAAGATGGGTTAGTGTTTAAGGGTGTTGGAGTAATTTAAGGAGTAAGGGTGGGTTATGATTATTGGGTGCAGGGGTATTTAAAGGGAGAAGGGTGGAATTAGTTTTTAGGGTGTAAAGGGGAGCGCAGGGCAAGCGCACCTGGAGCTGGAATGTACAGAACCTGGGAAGCAAAAACAATGAAATATTGGGCAAACGCTCGCTTTTTTTTCCATAATCCCGCGCCCCGCACATGCCCACGCCCCCAGCACACGCCCACAGCACAGGATATGAGACATGGCATGAAGGGCGGAACGTACCATACGCCCCCCAGCGTTTGTCACACCCCCAGCACACGCCCACAGCACAGACACGCCCACAAGGGACTACTTTGCTGGTACGGTTCTTTTACCTTTTAAATGTATATAATGGGCGTCTGCATAGCCTGTGTCCTTCTGCTGCAACTGCCCTTTCCAACGCTGTATTGGGTGTTGTGATTGGTGCTGTGGTTACTGAGATTACCCGCCTCAAAGGTTTGGGCTCTCTCTTTATTATATTAGTATGGGTTTTAAATAACTCAATATTCCTACCATAGTAGGGTCAAGTTTGTTTTTCCTTTATTAGAACCCTTGACCTGCCTATGCATCAGATGTCAAAAGCTGTTGACACTCCTTCAGCCCACATGCTGTAATACATTACTAGTAAAAACAGCTTCGATATCCCTAGCGCTGTTCACAAGGCCTCTACACTCACTGCTGCTTATGTCTTATATCTATTGTAGATTTTGCCCATTGTGATTATTTGACAATGCGCCTTGTTTAATGTGTGTATTTATTTTTATTATTATTTGTACTGTGAATAAATGTGATTAATGCTTAACGGTTCACTGGGACCCCCTTCTTGTATGCTATGTCTTATATCTCAGCAGTGAACAAACTAAGGGCCAGATGTAGGAGCCCAAATACCGGTCGGTAACGGCCGAATTCGGCCCTTACCAACCGGTATTTGGTGATTGGGATGTAGGGGCATCATTTTACAGATTCGGTAAATTTAGCGATTCGGTAAAACCCAGATGTAGATGGGACTCTTCTGAGTCCCAAAGGCCTTACAGATTCGGCATTTAACCACCCAATCCAATTGGGTGGTAAAATACCGAATCCTGGTGTGCATGCACATGTGTGCATGCACACCTGTTCAATGTGACACACAGACATTCCCTTAGGGCATGTCTGTGTGCCACATGGAACACAAGTCTGGAATTGGGGAGCTAGAGGGTGTCAGTGACACCCCCTGCACCCTTGCAGGATTTGGTATTTACCGATTCGGTAAATACCGAATCGGTATTGCCCATTGATTCCTATGGGCTTCATTGCCCATAGGAATCAATGGGCAATACCGATTCGGTATTTACCGAATCGGTAAATACCGAATCCTACCGATTCGGTAATTCTCAATTTGGAATTACCTACATCTCCCCCCTTCATATTTACCGACTCTTAAATACTGAATCGGTAAAATTCGGTATTTAAGAGTCGGTAAATATGAATTACCTACATCTGGTCCCCATCCATAGCGGTGCAATAGGGTATTTATAATATGCTCAAAACATTCAATGAGTACTGCCACATTACAGTGGTAGCCAGTGGCCCCTGCTTAAAAGAGGTTTATAACTGTCATGGACTTTCTAGCCACACCAGACAAGTGTAACACAAAAGGGCACATGGATGTTTCTCACCCACTATCCCCCATGTGCAGCCGGCACAGTCTCGGTTGTAGGCGACTAGCTGTGTAATCTATCCTGTGCTTACAATGAATCATCTTGCTTCCCTCAACAAGTACTTGACCCACACAGCCGGCCCGAAAGAGGGTTGTAGGCGGCTACCTGTTTATGTCATTTGCTTATCTCAGCTATGATCATTACTAAAAGATTTGATCCTAAAGAGGTTTGTAATAGGATAGCAAAGTCACTTCTAAACCTATTGGTAATATTTCAACGAGACAATACCTGAATTTCTAATTAGGTTCTTAAAAATTTTGGTTGATGTTATTCTCTCCAGCAGTAAGGGACATTCAAGCTTCCCGCCGCACCTCCCTATGACTGCGGACCGTCCTCACTCTCCTCCCTATGGCTGGGCACCTTCCTCACTCTGCAGCCTGCCAGAGTAGGAAAACAATTAAATGTTTTAAGGAATCTGCATTGTGGACATTTTCAAAGGCCAACACCACTCACCGTCCTCATGATAAAATGTTCTTTTGTTCTTTTATTATTATTTGCACTTTTGACTCGTTATAACAGCCTCTCTCTCCCTGTGTCTGGGTCTCTCTTCCTATCCCTCACAGAGCTCTCTACTTTTTCTTATCTACCTCCCTCTCACAATTCCCCCTCACCTCCCTCCTATTTACCTCGCCTCTCTCTACCTCACCATTCTCTTAGTACTTGTACTTCCTCTCTTTCCACCTAACTATTTACATTTCTTTTTTAGGTCTCGCCTAGACGAAAGCAAAAGCGAAGCTTTTGCTGTCTATGCGAGACAACTTATGTTGCCACTTTTCTGGGAATGGTGTGGACATCAGACTGTTACGAGCTTTTTCTGCTGTAGTCAGGCTGTCACGAGCTTCTCCTTTGGAGATTTGACCTCGTGAGCGCGCCTTGACTGCATCTAATGGGCCGTGCGCTTCCTTTAGTCAGTTTCACTTTGTTTCATTTCACTTTGAAAGTGCAGGCGTCAATGTGTCTGGTAGTTGTTCATGTGGAGTGCCTTCTGACCGCGTGAGCGCGCCTTGACTGCATCTAATGTGTGTGGCTTTTTTTTTCAACGTGGCCCTGGCGCTTGCTTCAGTCAGTTTCACTTTTAAGGTGCAGGCGTCAATGGGTCTGGTACTTGTTTTATTTCCATTTAATGCTCTTTGGAACAACAATTTTATATTACTTGTGTGTATTACCACTGGCCAGAATTTCAAAGACTTATATTCACGCAGGTGAAATAATACTATTGTGATTAGGGCCGATTTTTGGAGTCTGACCGTTCAGAGTGCAGAGTGGAGCTTCAGAGTGGAGCTTCAGAGTGGAGCTTCAGAGTGGAGCTTCAGAGTGGAGCTTCAGAGTGGAGCTTCAGAGTGGAGCTTCAGAGTGGAGCTTCAGAGTGGAGCTTCAGAGTGCAGAGTGGAGCTTCAGAGTGGAGCTTCAGAGTGCAGAGTGGAGCTTCAGAGTGGAGCTTCAGAGTGCAGAGTGGAGCTTCAGAGTGGAGCTTCAGAGTGCAGAGTGGAGCTTCAGAGTGCAGAGTGGAGCTTCAGAGTGGAGCTTCAGAGTGCAGAGTGGAGCTTCAGAGTGCAGAGTGGAGCTTCAGAGTGCAGAGTGGAGCTTCAGAGTGCAGAGTGGAGCTTCAGAGTGCAGAGTGGAGCTTCAGAGTGGAGCTTCAGAGTGGAGCTTCAGAGTGCAGAGTGGAGCTTCAGAGTGTCAAGAGCAATGCCAATAGCTCTAACTTTAACAAAGGCAAAACCATTGCATTGTAAATGCTTGTTATTTTACCGAATCACATGCTCATGCTGCTGCCTGGTTTGTCTACATGCACACAGGCAGAATCACTCGGTACAAAATGGCTCCTGTTCACTCGTCAGTACGGTCTTGCGCCGCCCCACCTTCCCCCTGCCAAATACATTCATTCCAAATACTGCTTATTTTCATATCAGACTGACTTCTCACATCTGGGATAGCAGGGGCACCTTCCACAGTGATTAGTGCTTCACAAAAAATAATTCTCGGCTAGCGCTCAGAAGCCTTGAAGCTTTGATTGAATGACACTGCAGTTTGATGCCCCGCTCGTTTTTTGATGCTATGCGTTCCAGACACTGATTTTATTAAGACTCACTTGGAGCTCTAAACTGTCACTTGATCTTTCTTTGGGTCATTTCGTTTGCCCGGAAGGACTAACATATCTGTGAAACCCTCTTCTTTTGTAGTTTGAGCATCGTCTTCGTTTAGCAGGATAACATTATACATTTGAAAATACAAATATCCGGGAAGAGCAGAGAGCAAATCTCCGCGATGTTGGGCATTCCCCTATCATAAAGGAAGCGTGTTGGTGGGACCTGTGGCATCTAACGCATCATTTAACCCTATATGCGTGGGCACCTACCACAATAATGTATAGGATGAGTTTGTTCCGTTCCCGTTTTTAATTTGATGTAAAACTCAAATCACTGCACACTCTCTACTACACACTCTCTACTACACACTCTCTACTACAGTCACTACTCTCTACTACACACTCCCTACTACAGTCACTACTCTCTACTACACATTCTGCTACACACTCTCTACTACAGTCACTACTCTCTGCTACGCACTCTACTCTCTACTACACTCTACTACACACTCTCTACTACACACTCTACTACACACTCTCTACTACAGTCGCTACTCTCTACTACACACTGTACTACACACTCTACTACAGTCACTACTCTCTACTACACACTACTACACACTCTCTACTACAGTCACTACTCTCTACTACACACTCACTACACACTCACTACTACAGCCACTACTCTCTTCGACACACTCTATACTAGACACTCTCTACTACACACTATCTACTACAGTCACTACTCTCTACTACACACTGTACTACACACTCTACTACAGTCACTACTCTCTACTACACACTACTACACACTCTCTACTACAGTCACTACTCTCTACTACACACTCACTACACACTCACTACTACAGCCACTACTCTCTTCGACACACTCTATACTAGACACTCTCTACTACACACTATCTACTACAGTCACTACTTACTACACTCTACTACACACTCTACTACACACTCTACTACACACTCTACTACACACTCTACTACACACTCTACTACACACTCTACTACACACTCTACATTACACACTCTACATTACACACTCTACATTACACACTCTACATTACCCACTCTACATTACACACTCTCTACTACACACTCTACACTACACACTCTACTACACTCTACTACACACTCTGCTACACACACGCTCTACTACACACTCTACTACACACCCTCTACTACTCTCTACTACTCTACTACACATTCTTTACTACTCTCTACTACTCTACTACACATTCTTTACTACTCTACTACACACTCACTACTTTCTACTACACTCTACTACAGACTCTCCACTCTCTACTCCACACTCTCTACTCCACACTCTCTACCTCAATCTCTCTACCTCAATCTCTCTACCTCAATCTCTCTAATTCAATCTCTCTACTTCAATCTCTCTACTTCACATTCTGTATTACACACTCTCTACTACACACTCACTACTCTCTACTACACACTCTCTACTACACACTCTACTACACTCCCTACTACACATTCTCCTACACACTCTCCTACACACTCTACTACACACTCTACTACACACTCACCACTCTACTACACACTCACCACTCTACTACACACTCACTAGTCTCTACTGCTCACTCTCTACTACACACTCTCTACTACACACTCTCTACTACACACTCTCTACTACACACTCACTACTCTCTACTACACACTCACTACTCTCTACTACACACTCACTACTCTCTACTACACACTCTACTACTCACTTACTACTCTCTACTCACTCTCTACTACTCACTACTACTCTCTCTACTACTCACTACTACTCTCTCTACTACTCACTACTACTCTCTCTACTACTCTCTCTACTACTCACTCTCTACTACTCACTCTCTACTGCTCATGACAATGCCATTTATTTATCTGTTTCCAAAACCAACACATAAATAAAACATTTGTCATTTACAATGCCAAAAGCGCTAACTTTTGCAAAGGCGAGGCCGTTGCATTGTAAATGCTTGTATTGCAGTGTATTCAAAAAACAGTATAACAGATTACAATGTAAACGCATCTTCCGACTTGCCTGGATTTACATTTAGTATTTTCAGGGAATAAATAGTCCACATAGAGAGGCAACAGATCCGCTCCACCCTCTACCTTCTTACAGCCCTCTGTAACCCTGCCAGTTCTTCCAGATCTTTTCTCATTTCCTCAGGCATCTTCTGTTCAAATAAATTGTATGCTGTGCTTGCCTGGACCAAGATCGTTTTCCCAATCTACAACTTTAGGCAGAGTTGGAACTCCCCTGAGACACGCAGTGTTGCGCTTTGCTACGACTGCAGCTGGAGCAAGCCACAGCTTTGTAAATTTAGGCTAGGCCTTGTCTCCCAGGATCAATAGCAGTTTGGCTCTACTGGAAACTCCACCCCAGCAAACCTCTACCATAATCATTCCAAGTGCCTTCCAATAGTTCAGTATTGCTGGACATTCCCACAACAGGTGGTAAAAGGTTCCCTCCTGCCCGCACCTCTGATGACACTGCATTTCCCACATGACCTAAGTAGTGTAGTAGTGTTCGGGGGTAATGTATTTGATGAAATATTTTTAATTAAATTAGGTCGAATCAGGAAAGTATCTCTACTTCTCTAGGGCCCTGCATTGTGTCTATCCACTCATCATCTTCAATGTGGCACACATTTTTTTACCATGCTGCTCTTTGGGTACTAGGGGATCTGGCGCATTATTTACTAACTTCTTGCATATTAGCGATATTGACTTCTCCTCCAGGGGGTCAATTAATAGCTTGTCTTCCAGGGGCGATGCTTCCACCAATTCCTCCCCCTGTCGGATCTAGTTTTGTATTGCATGTCCTATCTGGATGTATCTCAGCCACTCACCTGTCCCCATCTCGTACTCCCTTTGTAGGGCGTCGAACGTGACTTATGCCTTACCTCTCCAAATATCACCCCTAGGGTATCCAAACCAAGAAGCTCCCATTTACTAAAGCTATGCAACCCACCCACTTTGCTGAGTTTATCAATATCCCAGAGCGGGGTCATCACTGTTAGTTTATCGTCTCAGCCAGGTATTTTGTGGTTGCCATCCATGCTCCTATCACCGTTTTTTGTGTGTGTCGGGAGGCCTTTCTCTACCTTCCTGTTGTATAGCGAAGGGAGGTAGCCTCTGACTCCCATGACTGCTCTATCAACTCTCTATGCTGGTTCCCCTCAATCTCCGAATGCCCACTGATTCACAGTAACTAATGGGGAGGCCCAGTGATATAGCTTGACATTGGGACTCGCCAGTTGCCTGTCTCTGGTCTCTGCTCTGGGCCCCAGCGGCTCTGTTTCAGTCCGTGTGGTCTTTTCCAGCTTACTGTACCACTCCAGCCACTCCTAGATTTCCATCGGAGATGCAAAGTGCCAACTTTTGTCTTCTGCAGTTACTCTGGAAGAGCTTCATATTCCAGATTTCTCTCTCTTCCCTGCTTTGAAACGTTTCCATTGACGTTGCACTTGTAATGTGAGGTCTGAGAAGAAACAGGCCCAGGTAGTCTCATATTGTATGTCACCTTTCGATCGTGCCGCTTGAAGGATTGGATCGTGGTCACGGTAGTTAAAATCTTTTTTTGCTATTATTGTCCGTTGAGGAGCCCTTGGCTTGGGCCGCTGTATCTGGGCTCTGTTTTCCCTTTTCACTGAGAAAAACTTTGATAATCTTTTGGGCTTTAGTGTATTCAGGATAAGGTCTTCCACGAATAGGTCCATGCCGGGGCCCTCTGCTCCCTCTGGGACCCCCACCACCCTTATGTTGTTCCTTCTCGCCCTTCGTTCCTGATCCTCCAGCTTTCCTGCCATGGTCGAGGCCTGCTGTGTCAGTCTGCACCTGTGCCTCCAGCCGCTTAGCTGTGGACTGCAGTTGGGATATGTGCGTCTCTGCCTCTGAGACCTCGTCACCTAGCTTTTGCAGATCTGCCCTGATCAAGTTGACTTCTACCGTCACTGCATCAATTTTGGGCTCCAGGGTACCTTTGAGGTCTTTAATTGTCCCTAAATGGGGCTCTCCTACCCCATCACTCTGCATCTGCAGCTTTGGTTTAGGGATTGAGTAGTTATCCATTGTATTGGATTGCAATGCTCTTGTGCCATTCGGCTTCACCATGATTAATTATATAGGTCCCAATTGTGTACACCTTCAATCACAGCTCCCCCTTCAGGGCTTCTACGCAGTTCCATGTTTGTGACCCGATCCGCCCCCCCTTGTCCCACAAACCGGTCTCCCCAACAACATGGCCTCAGACTAGTCCCAGATTGTGACACCTCCACCCCTGCTACCGGGTGTCGTCCGGCTTCTTCACGTGCTTTAACTCCTGTGCATCCAGTAGCGTCTGCAAGTTTTAGGCTCTGTCTGGATTGGCCTGTGACCTCTGGTTAGTCAAGGGGGGGGCACCAGTCTCAGCTGCCCGTCGAGCTGCACCCCTTCACAACTCACTTGTGGAGCTCTCAATGCTGCTGCTCTATTTATTCAGGCCTGTAAAATGGGCCGTTCTGCAGCTCCGCTCTGCCCACTCAACCCTTCATGGGCCTGCCATGGTCTGTGTCTCCAGTCATCGAAGTGCCAACCCGTCCCTCTCAGCTCCTTATTGGGTCGGGGACGGTGTCTCCTCGGCAGGCCTCCAATGCGTCTCCCCTGCAGGCCTCATCATTTAGACCCAGTTTGCCTCCGGCTGCCGCTACCCAGTCTTCCACAGCCTGCACCCAGGAGTGGGGGGGGGGGGGGGGGGGCCCACTCTGAGGCAAGATCAACAGCCTACTCTTTTTTTTTACTCTCTGCTGCAGTCGCTGGCTACGGGCAGTCCATTCGTCGCGTCGTGTCTTCCGCTTCGTCGCTCCAGTAAGCGCCGCCTAACTTTTCGAGGCTGTAGTGAGGTACTCCGTACTTCAGTATGGGGGCCACTATTTGGTGGCACTGCTCTCCTCCTCATTTCCGGACCTGTACCCCATTTTTTTGGTGCAAGTGATTTTTAGGTGGATATCAGGGTTTACCGAGTGCTGGTTCGGAGCTCTGCTAGAGTGCAGCCATATCTATGTGCGTCCAGGCCATGCCCCCTTTTCTACCTAACTTTTTGTCTCATTTCTTTTAAACTCCCCAGTCACTAAATCTTTGCTAAAACATCTACCACTCTGGCTATATCTGTCACTTTTATATTAGTATTACTCTCTATGTCTCACTTACCTTTCCATTTCAGATCTCTTCCCTTGCTCTTCTACCTCAACCCTTTTCTTTTTCCTCTCTCTCCACTGATATCCATATTTTGAGTCTACCCCTAATCTATATTCTAGCCCTTTCTATATCATTTCTGTCCCCAACACCTCTGTTCCAAATATCTCTCTCTCTCTCTCGCTCGCTCTCTTTCTCTCCTCTGACCACTCCCTCCCTCACTTCCAACTCCACGAGCTCTATTCCCTGTCGCTTCTCGCACAATCTTACTTGTTTATATCTAATACTTTCTCTATCCCTAGCCCTCTTTTATATTCATTGCCCCTCCCTCCCTCCTCCCTCCCTCCTCCCTCCCTCCTCTCCCCCTCCCCCTCCTCTATCCCTCCCCCTCCTCTATCCCTTAAGCACACTTTCTCTGCTTCATATCTTTGCCTCTTTTGTTTTGCATCGATCTACTTCATCTCTCGGGCTCTTTTCACTTTCTCTGTCTCAATTCCCATTCTTTTTCTCCAGCTCGCCTCTAATCTTTTTCTAACGTTCACCCCTTACAATGTACGTTTCACTCTACTGCTCTTCCTACTTTACCTAACCAATCTTTCTATACCTTAATTATCATTCTACCCCTATCTCTACCCCACAGCTGTGTCTGTCTTCCATTTTTGTATTTCTGCCTCATATTTTTGCCTGTGTACCTCTGCAGCGACCCTCTTTCTACATTACCTTTCCCTCTACTTTACCCCTCTGTGTACCATACCCTTCTATTTACATTTCAATCGATCAACTTTATTTCGGTCACCAGGCTTTAAAAGTGCAGAGTACATAAATACATTTCTTGCAAGGTTACATATAAAAGTGTTTAAAAAAGACATTAGATTGATTCATAAACTTATTACTCAACGATTTGTGCCATATAAAAACTGTACAGTTTAAAAACTACACAAGTAATTAGTGAAATAAAAACATCAACAATCCCTGGGGACCTAATGTCCGAGGCTATGGGACCCACTATATTATCTACTCTTCACATACGCATATGCAGATTCCCTGCCACTTTTGCTAGATGAGCCTCATGGGGTTCATACTGTTGGGCCTAGTGGGTGAGGTGGTGAATTTTGCTTTTGGACCTTCCTTCTAATTCCCCACATTTGGCTCCGAAGTTTCGCAAGTGCACAGGCAAACAGGGGTCTATTTACATCTGATTATTATTAGAGTATATATATATATATATATATCCCGGAGATTATAGCTTCATAACCCGTCTTCTACTAAACTAAAATTGAGCAATCTGCCAATTCCCCTAAGGAGGTGTTTCAGATCCTCAAGTGTTGCAGGGATTCTACAGGAATAGAACTATGCTTGGGACCATAGAACTTAAAACAAACAGGGGCAGCCCTGTAACCCAAACCTGGGGCTAATGAACAATGTAAAGCTACAGTGGTTCAGGTTAAAAAATGAAACATTTGTGACTTTACATGATTCAATTCGAGCATTCCATTAAAAAAAAAACATAAAATCATTCATTACCCTTAAACTTAGCAAAAGATATATTTTTCATTGATAGAAAATTCAAATATACAATAATACAGAGGATGCTCAAAGGGTTACACAAACATATGTCAATAATAAAAGACAAACTAGAGTGTAAACACTAATAATGATCATGGCATAATATGATATGCAATAGCAGGTTTGTAGGATCACAAAAAACAAACCACACTTAATGCTTCCTCTTATTTTTTGCGAAGGAAGGCATCAACGGCGTTTCGACCATATTCAATTATCAGGTCATCATCAGGACAGAACATATAAAGAGAAACCATCAGTCGTTCAAACAAAGCTGGTTCATCGCAAGCAACAAGAAAGTGCAACAAATGCACTGCGATTAATTCAAAATATAGATCATGTGATGCCAAAAGAAATTTGACGTAGCTGAGGGAATTTTAAAAATCTTAAATTATAAAGTCCCTCCAAGATCTAATCTATATAATTTGAGTTCCTTGAGAAAGAATTCACTGCTTAGGTCAGTGCATTCCGAATTCACAAATGTTTAATTTTTCTTTTTTAAATCATCCCATTTTCCTTTAAAGAAAACTGTCTACATTGAATTTTTTTTTAAACTGCTTTATTTAAAAAGCACCTCAGACATTGTGGTCTGCTGAACCCAGCAGGCCACCATCCCTGTAAGTGCTGGCCATTCCCAATGGGTCACAAATTGCGACCTGTCTCATGAATATTGATGAGGCAAGTCCCTTGCGACCCATTTGGGAAACGCAAACAGTGTCTCAGACAGACACTGTTGTATGTTCTGTTTTGTGAGTCACAAAAAATCGCAATTTGCGACTCGTAAAATGGAATGATTGTAGATCTGTTGGACAGTGTTATTAAAAAAAATCATTTGTAGTGGAATTAAACTTGCTCGAAATAAAGTTTGTGTCTGCCGAGCTTGCCAAGGTTTGGTTCCCCAAATTAATTTCAGTTCAATCTTGTCCTTCCAATAATCAAAGCCTTTAAGTGACAAACAAAGCTGTATATATATATATATATCAGCTTAGTCTGTGTAAAGATATATTTTTGGGTGGTGTAGGGACTAATTTTAAATATGATGCAGGGTCTGAAGTTGCATACCCTGTAAAATACGGAAATTGATCTTTATTTGTTTGGAACTTCCTTGTGGGGGAGTCTGACAATGTTCACATTGTGGATAATTGAAAAGCGTACTTTGAATACTGGTCCTGTGTAGGTAATGATGACCGTAATGGTGATAACAGAACATAGCTTAATTAGCAGAATTAAGGTACAGGTCCTCTGATTCAAAACCGTATAATATTCCAGCTCAGGGATCATAGAATTTACAGTTTCAACATCCCAATCATCTGAATGTAACTCGGGTACTATTACATCACCCATAGAAACTTTGAACACATATGGTGTCTTCAGGATCTCTGTAGGACTGAATATGTCGAAAGGAACTTTATCCCAAACAATTCCATCAGTTACTGGAACTGCTGAGATAATCAAGAGGGACACATCTCTTTTCAAGTTTATGGGAAGAAGAATGGAGGGCCAACACTGTGTCGACCAGTTCTGTAATAGAATATTCTGGGAGGTAGTGGCCATTAAAAAACAGAAAAAAAACAGTCATAAAGCCAATCCATAGGAAAAGAAAGATCAGGAAAAGTGTGATCCAAACATATATCCAAGACAGGACTATATAAGTGCTTTTTAACCATGAAAAGAGTACACAGATCCATGCCGGAGGAGTGTTTAAAGCAGTAAACTGTATGAGGAAAAATCATCTTGATCCATATAATACCCAGAAGCACTAAGTTAAAAAAACACGAGGTTCTAGTTGTGTAAAAGGATCCACTGATGGTGGATCAGTATAAACAACATCAGCATCTGAAGATGCTGGATTAAGAACAGTACACGCCTTGCTCGTGTTGCTGGCTGCTGACTCATTCATAACAGCTTTGGTGGTGCTCACTAGCTGCAGAGGAACATCCTGTGTTATAGTATGGATACCCTGTGGTCTACTTTTTAGAATTGCGTACATGGTGTAATTTGACATGTTCAATGGATATAAATAGTTTGTCTTTGGATCTAATAAACGGTGGCAGGATCACCGTACTCGAGCTTTGGACGCCGTAGACCACATCTGGCGCTTGGTATGATGGCCCAAATTCCTTGTTTATTGCCAGCTTTTCTCAGACAAGATCCTCAATTTTCGCAATCCCTCTGGAAAGTTTGGGTTCAAAGTCTGTACTCTAAGAGGGAGACTTGTTCGATTGTTCGCTTTAGTAGGCGTCACTGGAATTTTGTAGATCCTGTAAGAAAGCACAACAATTATCTACGTCAAAGGTAGTAGCGGCCACCACAATGTCTGGACCATCAAGGTCTGGAACATAAATCTTTATTCCAGAAAGTACTTCATTTGGGTTCCGCCCACTCAGAGATCTTTTAGAGAGGTTGTTTAGAACACTCTGAACCCCTTAAAGGTGATTTCAACTATGCCCATTGCCTGATACTATAGCTGTTAAGGACAGCTCTAAGTCTTGGTTGATTCCTTCCACAACAGAATTGGCTTCTGGCCTATATGGAGAGAATAATGCACCTGTACACCAAGGGATATAATAAAATCCCAGTACACTTTTGACTTGAAAGCCTGGCTCTTTTCCGAGTGGAATGCATGGTATGCATGTGTCCAAACAAAGACTTGCAGGTCTTTAAAAAACAGTTTGAGCGTCAGCTGAACGCTGTTCCAAACCCAGAAGAATCGAGAGAAAGAATCAACTGCGACAAAAATAAATTTGAATGCAGTGTCTGAAATCAATGGACCACAGTGATCCAAATAAATTAACCCAAAGGCTTGTATTATTTCGACAGGTGTGTCTCCTGGAGATGAGCCACAGTGGAAGCTTTAATTTGTTGGCACAATTGTAGGACATATTTTTTGGCCTGTTGATATTAGCTGTGCCACCAATAACTTTGCCGTAGCAGGAAATAGTGGCCACCATACCAGCCTGTGCAGAAGCAACACCTTTGTGTGCCACTATCACTAAAGCAAGAAAAGCAAGCCTGGAGTCTTGGTTGGGAATCAAACAATCGACAACGATAGGAATTGTCACAAAAGGGATATTTTGTTCATTCAAGTGATCAGAACAATTAGAAGGAAAATCCTTAGGTAAAAGGGTGCCGCCTTTATTTTCATTAACAGCCAAGATATCTCTATCTTTTCTTGTTTTAGAACGAGTAATTCTATCACTGTAGATGTGGCTTCAGCAGATTTGGCAGCCAAGAAATTCCCTACAGCGTGTGCTCTCACACGCTGATGATTCCATGTATGTATCACATGAGTCCGTGGCAACCTGTCTTTGAGGCCTACCACCTTAACCTAAAGCGTTTTATGCTTTGTGTTACCTTTCAGAGTCTCTGAATATATTCTGCAGCCAATAGTGTATATTGTCGTTAAAGGACTGCACACAGTAATACAAATCACACATTATAAGTATAGGTAATTCAGGATCTGTATATTCAAGTGCAACAAGTAAATCTTTCAGTTCAGTCAACTGTGCAATGCTGTCACCCAATAACTGTGTGCAAGTTGTTTGAGGTTGGATTTCACTGTTCACCATAACACCAATAACATTAGCGCATGCCGCTGAATAGTGTTACTTAGTTCAGCTCAGCCTGCTATAGTTTCTATCAGTGTAAATAATATATTTACACTGAACAAGAGGCAAAACTGTAGAGGGCATGCAATAAAAGGGCTCACACTCAAAATATTCTTGTCTATTAAGAGTAACATAGACAAAGTCTACATCAACAGCTGTCAAGTATGCTGTCCATTGTGTCCATCAAGGATGGATGGCTTTAGTGTTTGGAACGCTAGCTTTTGTGACTTCCTCAAAGGCTGGCATCGGAGTAACAACAATAATGTGTGTCCCTTGTGCAAGTGGCCGTTCTTTAAGGATAGCCCTCTGCACTGTAGTCCGTATTTTCTCAGTGGAGGCAAAACTCATCTCCTCATTGGAATATAAATCTAATTTATATGCAATCTGTACTGTTTCACACTCTTTAAAAGTGATGTATGTAAATCCAATTGCACCCAGCAAAATACAAATTACTAGGTTTGTGGTATTGATACTTGTATGTAAGTGACGTGTTTCAAGCAAATCAGATTGCAAAGATTATAGTAAATCTTTGTGTATGGGTGGCCAAAGTTCAGTGGAAAAATCGGAGCTTATTAAATCATAAAGTGGTTTATTACATTATGCATAATCTGGTATGTATGTCCTGCCAAAATATCGAAATCCTAGCAGGGACTGTGTTAGAACCGGGGTCGCTGGTTGGCGGGGGTATGCACCCTAATCCAAGTAGGGACCACCGCTTCCGACAGGGTATCTTGGCGCAGAGCAGGAAGACTTATGTTCAGAGGCAATGTGTAAAGTATTTGTGCAACACACAACAACGGTGACGCAGTTAAAAACAAAACACTCACAAAAGGAATAGAAACGACACAAATGAAGCATAGGAATAAGAATACATGTATCTAAGTTTCAGGCAGATCAATAATCAGATAAATACAGTTCCTAGGCAAGATCAGTAATATAATGAAGCCAGTGTCCTGGCAAGATTAATAACAAATGAATTCAGCTCAAAGGCCTGATCAAATCACCAAACATTGACATATGCCAAGAGTTCCTATTGGTAATGTCCTTTTAACAGTGTCCTTTTATGGGGGAAGTAATTTGGCACTCTCTGGCAGTTCTTTTGTAGGGCCACAATCATAAAAACAATGGTGGATGGATTCCCAGTTAGCCCTCCCAGCAGGAGTCAAGGAGCGCGGGGCTCCTCCAGTGGATCAGGGCTCTGGGGCAGCAATCTGATGAAGACATGCGATCCCTCACTCTTATGATGCCAGGCCGATTTTATGCAGGCGGAGTTAGGGGGCTTTTCGGAGGACCTGCAGGCGACTGCAATCAATGGGATGGCCCCGGTACAACAAGCGGTCAGGCTACCAGCCTCTGAAATGCTCTCAGGGAAAGTTATCCTGGTACCTTTTAACTAGCCCTGCTGTCCCTGGGGTGAGAGTGCAGTCAACCATCCCACGGACCCCCCCCCTCCGCCCGTCCAGGCAACACCCCGAAGGGCGGTGTGAGGTGCGTGTTACCTGGGGGGTCTGCTCTTGCGCTAAGGTCTGCTCTGTGACAATCCTCCATCCGGAGCCTCTCTTCCTGCCGCGGAGGTTCCTCACTGGGGAAGCCCTCCGTTGCAGGGCAACACCTTCCACTTGTCCACCAATCCCGGCGCGGCCTTTCTGATGGGACACCAATCGCAGTGCGGCTCTCGCTGGGGACGTCCCTTGTTGTTGGGCGACCCCGCTCCTGCACCAACCGTAGCGTGACACCTTGCTTACGTCAGCTATGCAGCGCTCTGGGTTCCTGAGGATCCCGGGCGGCAGCAGTAATTCTGGGGGCAGGTCTGAATGCTCTTGGACACGGGCAAGCGGGGGTGACTCCGGGAGTACAGCGCTTCTCCCCCACAGCGCTACGCAGTCCAGAGAGGTCCTGGGGGTGGTGATGGTTTCGGGGTGATAGACTTGCACCCCCCAGTGCCTGAGAGGCAGTTCAGGCACTACCGAAAAAGAATAAGAACGTGGTGATCCTTCTGAATTCTGCAAAGGCAGTTCAAGGAGCGAAGATCACAGGGCCAGCGGTGCTGAGGGCAGGCACAGCGTTGTAGGGCAAGTCTTAAAAGGGTTGTTGTTCCAGAAAGCAGTCTTTAACACGATGTGGTCCACGAAAGGTAGTTTTCTTTCAATTAAAAAGGGTGCAGTCACAAACAGGCAGTCCTTCTGAATGTTGTGGAGACACTCTGGAGATGTTATTTCCAGCTCTCCCTAGCAAGGCAGGATCAGCAGATAGTAGGGCAGCTCAGTAGGTTGTGGGGCAGCAGTTCCTTGGAGCAGTCGGCCTCCTTCCCAATGGCAATCCTACTGCTCAGCAGTCCTCACTCCAGCAGGGATTCTTCCAGGTCCAGCAGTGTAACATATATTTCAGTCTATGGGCTAGAAAGTGGTATAAGTCTCTGGAAGGGCCTGGGGGCAGGGGCTTCTGGAAGAGTCCAGGGAGTTCTGGTATGTTCCCTGCCTTCCCTGACCTAGCTGTCACATTGACGAGAGACAGGCCGTTAAGGCTACAGTGGGCAGTCCTTCACAGCCCATCCCAGGGGAGAAGGTGTGAATCACCACTCCTACCTCCCAACCCAGGCAGCTATCAGTATGCAGAGGGGAGGGGGGCGAGTCTGCAGTGCCCAATCTAAGTGTAGGCAGAAAAAGGTCCACTTTCTAAAAGTGGGATCTCTAGCGTAGTAGTGCCCAAACCCCATATATCATTGGAAAGGGTGCCCCGCCCAGAGTACAACAAGACCAAACATGACAGGCTTATTAGGTCCCTGTCAGAAATTATCCCATTAGGGGGGGTTCCCAATGCTAGCCTATGGAGAGTTAAGCCTTACTGCAGTAGCTGGGGCTTGTGGCAGATATGCCAGCGTCACAAGGTTTTAGGGGAGAGCACCTGCACCTCAGCACTGTTTAGTAGTGGTGAGGTGCCCAGAGTCCTAAGTCCAACAAAAAGGTACAGTGAAAATGGGAGGCACAAGGGCAAAAATGTAGGGAAAGACCACCCTAAGGCTGACCGGTCCAACAGACTGTAACTTTTTCAGTGTGTTTGGATGTAGCAGTTGTGCACATTGCTCCATAAAATGAAGGGCAAGGCTCTTTATCTCATTCTTTTTTTTATTTATGTATTTTTTTTCCTTTTTAGGTCTAGGTTTAGTCATACATAGACTCATTGCAATATATACATTGTTTAACCGCTTCTGTGCTCATGACGGCCGGGAGCCGTCATGACACACAGTGGGCGTGTGCTCATGACAGCTCCCGGCAGTCATGAGCACACGCCCCGGAAATCCCTCTGGTGCTTGCATTAGAGGAATTCCCTTTTCACATAAAGAGCCTCGGGAGCTGGGGAAGAGCTTACCCAGCTCCTGAGGCCCGCCCCCTGATTCAGTGAAATGACTATCAGCGCGCACGTCGCGCTGATGTCATTTCACTGAAACCGATTTCAGTTTCACTTTCTACGTGCTCAGGGTTCTATCACAGCCCCCTGAGCATGTAGAAAGATGGGAGAGGTATCGTTGAAAAGGGGAGAATCTCCCCATTCCAATGGTACCCCTCCCCTGTGGATACCTGCTTGGGGATCGCCCCAGGAGGGCGATCCACAAGCAGGGATCCACCCCCTAAACTGCAGGGAGGGGGGAGCGGCCCCTTGGGCAAGGGCCTTTGCCCCTCCCCCTATTAAATTTGCCACAATTGAGTCCTTTTGCAAAAAGCCCACTGGACACCTGGGATTTTTTTTTACATCTAAAAATATGGGCACCCCAATACCCCCACCACGCCACCTTTACAGTCTTTCTGCCCGGGGCAGTAGCCCTCAATCTGCCCCCCAGGGGGGGCAGAAAGCCCACTGAACGCCAGGGATTTTTTTGGGCGCATTTGTTTTTAGGGTGGGGGCTGCCCGAAACAGACACCCCAATGCCCCCACCCCCGCCACCATTACAGCCTTTCTGCCCCCTAGTGGGGCAGAAAGCCCTCTATACGCCAGGGATTTTTTTTGGTGCATTTGTTTTTAGGTTGGTGGCAGCCTGAAACAGGCACGCCAATGCCCCCACCACCATTACAGCCTTTCTGCCCCCCCCCCTAGGTTTCCCTAGGTGCCAACAGAGATAGGGTTCAAAATCTACAGCTTGGCACTTTGCAAAAAAAGGGTCATTTCACTGTAAAAATGTGGTGTGTCCATGTTGCGTTTTGGGCCATTTACTGACGCAGGCAGTAGGCTTACCCACACAAGTGAAGTGCCATTTTTCTCACAAGACCTCGAGGAATGTGGGACGGGTGGAATTTTGTGGATCCACGCAGATTCTAGAACTTTCCAACACAGAAATATGAGGAAAATGTGTTTTTTTGGGACAAATGTTTGTTTTCAAGGGATTCTGGGTAACAGAACCTGGTGAGAGGCAGACACGTCACCCCATCCTGGATTCCCATGGGTGTCTAGTTTTGAAAAATGTATATGTTTGTTAGGTTTCGTTAGGTGCTGGCAGAGCTAGGGTTCAAAATCTACAGCTAGGCACTTTGCAAAAAAAGGGTAATTTTTCACAGTGAAAATGTGGTGTGTCCATATTGCGTTTTGGTCTGTTTCCTGTCGCGTGCACTAGGCATTTTTTTTGGAAGACTTTGGGGAATGCGGGGTGGGTAGAATTTTGTGGATCCATGCAGATTCCAGAACTTTCCACCACAGAAATGTGAGAATTTTTATTTTATTTTTTACCAATTTTCAAGTTTGCAAGGGATTCTGGGTGACAAAACCTAGTGAAAGCCAGACAAGTCACCCCATCCTGGATTCCCCTGGGTGTCTAATTTTCAAACATGTATAGGTTTGATAGGTTTCCCTAGTTGCCAGCAGAGCTAGGGTTCAAAATCTACAGCTAGGCAAAAAGGGTCAGTTATCACTGTAAAAATAAAGTGTGTCAACGTTGCGTTGTGGGCCGTTTCCTGTCGTGGGCACTTGGCCTACCCACACAAGTGAGGTGCCATTTTTATCGGGAGACTTAGGGTAATACAGAATTTTAGAACAACTGTTATCGCCTATTGACTTTCGATGCATTTCTGCCTTCCAAATGAAACACAATGTGTAAAAAAGAAGTAATTAAGAAAAATTACCTGTAATTCTCATGCTAGTATGGGTACTGACAATTTCGGAAATGTGCAAATAACTACTGTTTCTAAACTCTATATTTTGTTCCAATTTCAGAAATACATAGGTGTCTTTCATACAGATTTTCCGTGTATTTTCCCAAATTAATTGCTATATACCTGGTACATAATAAAAAAAAAAAACATTGCAAGATGCTAATCCGTTATTGGCTCTAGGTTTGTTGGGTTCTTGATGAACCTACAAGTCCTATATATTCCCACAACCAGAAAGGTCCAGCGGTTGTAACGGTATATTGCTTTCAAACAGCTCTTACAATTTGAAGAAGTTACAGGTGAAAACATTGGCAGAAATGGCAGTTTTTTTCAACTAATTTTCAATGTTTCCATTATTCAACTGTTAGTTTCTATGAAGAAACCTTAAAGCATCTACACAAATGACCTCTTGCTGAATTCAGAATGTTGTCTACTTTTCAAAAATGTATAATTGTCCAGGATTCATTATTGCTTTCATACTCCTTTATATACCATTAACTGGAAAAAGTTGAAAGCACAGAAAATAGCAAAAATAGGCAATGCCCCAGTAAAAAGCCAATACTGTGTAAAAATGTTGCTTGTCCCTAAAAGCTGGGAAAATTGTGATTTCAGCCCCACACACGCTTTGTTGATACCATTCGCAGGGAAAAAACAGATGATTTCATTTGCAGCACTTTTATCCCATTTTTAAAAAACAAAACAAAATGTTGCTGCATTTTGGCTCATTTCTGGGTGCCCTCCAGGGGAATCCACAAACCCTTGGTACCTTTAGAATCCCCATGATGTTGGAAGAAAAGGACGCAAATTTGGCGTCGATACCTTATGTGGTCAAAAAGTTACAGGGGCCTAAGCGTGAACTACCCCAAATAGCCAAAAAAAGGCTTAGCACAGGGGGGAAAGGCCTGGCAGCAAAGGGATTAAAATAATGGGTATGAAGGAGGGAGGAGAAATTAGAGAGGGGTAGAAACGGAGAAGCAGAAGAAAAAAGAGAATCGTACATAAAGCCAATACTTTGAGCAATCTTTCTATATCAGAAAATATCCTACAGCATATTTAATCAGAATTAACACTGGTGGAAACCCAACAAAGTTTATTCCAGGTCCTTTCAAGCTTTTACAGTGAGTTGAGACCTCTGACTTTAGCCAGAGCCAACGATGCCTCGTAAATCTGATGAATGAGAACCATCTATTCTACAGACTTGGGAGCATTCACAGAGATCCATGCCCTGGCGATACAAAGCAAAGCTCACACCAACATAATCATTACCACGTGCTGAGTACCTCAACACCCCATCAATTTTTTATTAGTGGTTATTACACCCATATGACCCAGTCTAGATGACATAAGCTTGCTCACCCCTGCCCAGAAGTCTTGTAGGACAGAGTACAAACATATGTACTATGTCAGCGGCCGGGAGCTTACATTTTGGGCATTTAGTCTTATCAGTAGCAGCATATCTGGGGTATAATACAGCATGCATATGGTCCACAGCTGTTGCAGCTTCAAGCTAACAGAATCTACAGAGTGGTCTAATATCTCTAAGGCGCGTTGGATCTCTGAAGCCGAGGTCTCTACTGAGAGCAATTGGCTCCACTTAACTTCCAGCATAATATCATCACCTGTGTTGGGACAGGAGAGCCCCTGATAGGTCATACTAATTGAAGATTTTATACCTGGTTTAAAATAGTACAGCAAGCGTTCTGAGCTTTCGATATCAAATGATTCTTGCAATGTCAAAAACTATCTGAAACCATTCAGGTCGTAAAGCTGACCAATAGAACAACACTGTTCCGTGTCCAAGCCCTACACGTTGAATCCTGAAAAAAACTAGGGGTAATCAGGATTATCCCAAAGTGTTTTGTCTCTGTTTAAAAAGGCTATGGAGTATTTGGAGGAGCGGATCTCCTTCCATATGTAAATAATATTTCTTAGGACTTTGAAGCGTACCGTCTTATAGTTGTTTGGATCCCCTAATCGATAAAGGAAGAAACTACGCTCTTTCCCCAGTGCTAATTGATAAGTTAGATGATGGACCGGAACCGTCCGGGTTGAGTAAGCTGTGCTGTGCTTACCAAGCCAATTCTTATACTGGGAAGGAAACAAGCTACCGGGGACCGGTTTCTGGCATTTCAGCCGTCTTCGGCCCGGCTTGCTTGAATCCTGATGGTGCAATGAGCTAGGGACTCACATCTGAGTATACCCTTCCAGGCTTATGGTGGACAAAAATGATTCAGAAAAGGGGGTGGTGATGAACAGAGTGTCTGAATTAAGCAGACCACTCTTACCCAGTCCAAAGATCAGGGCTTTATCGATCACCCTTTTTTTTTTTTTTTTTAGCTCACTGCACCATCCCAGCTCAGAACTTGGCTATATGCAAATTAGTCTGACCCTGGCCCAGTGCTTCATGGGAACAGGGCAGACCAAACTACTAAGCCAATTCTTATACTGGGAAGGAAACGAGCTACCGGGGACCAGTTTCTGGCATTTCAGCCGTCTTCGGCTCGGCTTGCTTGAATCCAAGCCGGGCCGAAGACGGCTGAAATGCCAGAAACCGGTCCCCGGTAGCTTGTCTCCTTTCTGGTGAAGAATTGGCTTGGTAGTTTAGTATGCCCTGTTCCCATGATGCACTGGGCCAGGGACAGACTGATTTGCATATAGCCAGGTTCTGAGCTGGGATGGTGCAGTGAGATAAATAACGGTGATGGATAAAGCCCTGATCTGTGGACTGGGTAAGAGTGGTCTGCTTAATTCAGACACTCTGTTCATCACCACCCCCTTTTCTGAATCGTTTTTGGCCTCTATAGGTGTGGCAGGGCATACTCGGACATGAGTCCCTTTCTCACTGCACCATCAGGATTAAAGCAAGCCGGGCCGAAGACGGCTGAAATGCCAGAAACCGGTCCCCGGTAGCTTGTCTCCTTTCTGGTGAAGAATTGGCTTGGTAGTTTGGTCTGCCCTGTTCCCATGATGCACTGGGCCAGGGACAGACTGATTTGCATATAGCCAGGTTCTGAGCTGGGATGGTGCAGTGAGATAAATAACGGTGATGGATAAAGCCCTGATCTGTGGACTGGGTAAGAGTGGTCTGCTTAATTCAGACACTCTGTTCATCACCACCCCCTTTTTTGAATCCTCTCTCAAAGCCAGCTTTGTCCACAATTGATATACTTTTTAGGCATTGAACAAACATCTCCGGCGCCTCATTGTGAAATAAATAGAGCGCGGCCCTTTTGCATTTTCAACTTAGGTGCTTTCTCACCAAAGCCAGCCTCATACTCTATTAATACACTTTTTTATTATTAAACACACACCTCTGTCGCAATATTATTAGCGTCCCTTTAGCCTTTTGAACTCACGTGCTCTCTCTCAAAGCCAGCGTCGTCCACAATTGATTCACTTTTTATTCATTAAACAAACCTCTCAGGCACATAATTGTTAAACAACTGTTACATTGCTAAAAAATTATAAGATCCCAAAGGCGAGACCTATTGGCTTTGCCAATGCTTGTTATGTATGCAAGCTTTATGAAACATATGGTTCTTTATGCGCACCTATACTGCCACAAAAAGCTTCCAATGGCACCCTCCAAGCACTTCAAGAAATCTGGCAGGGACCCTTAATGGAATGGCCCTGAACAAATGGAGGAATTTGGGGAGAATTTTTATCTTGATGGTGTTAGTTCTCCCTATAATAGTAAGTGATAGCTTCTTCCAGGATTTTAATTTGGAAATGACCACAGATAACAGAGGTTCATAGTTCAATTTAATAATATTGAAAACCTTTGGACATAACTTGATACCCAGATAAACTGCTGTAGTAGTTGCCCCTGGGGTAGGCAAATCTAGCTTAAAATTCAGGAGCATCTGGGTTTTAGATATACTAAGTTTGCACCCAGATACCTTGCCAAACATGACTGCCTCACTGGCAACCTGTTTTCTTTGCTATTAATAAATTGGAGGAGAAAACTGCCACATCGTCTGCATATGCAGCTAATTTCAGTTGTTGCTCTCCAACAGTCAGAAGTTGAATACCTGCATTCCGACAGAGTGACTGCAGATAGGGCTTGGTTCAGAGCAAATGAAAGGGGGGGAGAGTGGGCACCCCTGACTTGTGCCTCTGGATATCTGAAATTGGTTAGAGCAGTTCCCTGCGAGGACTACCCTTGCCCTGTTTGTCTTCCACAAGGCTTGAGTCAGATTAATAAATCTTTTGCTGACACCAAAGGCCCACATTGTTGTCTACATACAGTCCCATGCAACCCGGTCAAAGGCTTTTTCTAAATTCAAGAGGATCATACCCACATTAATGTTAAGCTTCCCAGCAAGATCGAAGCTGTAATTGTCGTGTTGGCATGACTGGTATCTGTTCCTGGAACAAACCCATGTTGTTCTGAGAAGACTAAGAAGGGGATTACGGGAGCCAAACGCATGGCCAAGACCTTAACAAACAATTTTGCATCAGTGTTAATCAGACATATGGGACCGTATGACCCCGTATTTTCAGAGGGCTTATCTTTTTTTTAAACTACAGTAATATTGGTAGTATTCCATGTGTCGTGGGCATCCTCCCTATATAAATGTGTTGAGTCGCCTAGAGGAATTTTACAGCTATTATATCTTTGAATACCTTGTAGAACTCCAAAGGTATAGCATCCTCGCCCGCCGCCTTACCTGTTGGCAAAGCCATTAATGCAGAATAGATCTCTGATATAGAGAACTCGGCTTACATATCATCTGCCTGATATTTCTCCCCGGGCTGGTCACCTGTCTGGTGGCCACCATCTTTCGGTCCCCCGCCGAGTCCAGCTAGCAAAGTGAGAAATCTAGGCGTCATCTTCGATGCTGGCCTCAATTTTATGGCACATGCGAATAAAACTGCGGCTTCAGCTCATATGAAATTGAGAATGATTAGGAAAATACTACCTTTCCTACCGAACATGGCCGGGAAAACACTGGTCAGCTCACTAGTCCTGTCCTCCTTGGACTATTGTAACGCTCTATTCTTAAATGCCCAAGTCCGAGTGACAAATAAGATGCAGTCAATCCAAAATGCAGCCGCACGAATGCTGGCTGGGATCCCCAAGTTCGCACCAGTTACAAACATCATTAGGGATCTCCATTGGCTCCCGATACGCAGCCGTATCAAATTCAAATCGCTGTGTATTGTTTACAAGTCACTCAATAATCAAGGTCCCCACTTTCTCAAACAGAATCTTCTCCATCATGTCCCAACCCGATCTCTTCGTTCCTCTATTCAGAACTTTTTGGCTGTGCCTCGCACTAGAACAGTCACCTGGGGCGACAGGCGTTTCCTGGTTGCCGCCCCTAGACTCTGGAACACCGTTCCTGCACATATCCGAGCAAGTCCCTCCCTGTTCACATTCCGCAAACAGCTAAAGACGTGGTTATTTGACCAATAGCCTTGTATATCTTCTTTACCCCAGTTGCTGATCCATCCCTTAATTAGCGCCGAGACGCCCATGGGTATTCGCCGCACTCTACAAATGTCAATAAATAAATAAATAAATATTTCCCCAGGCGAGGTAAACTACACTGCTGGGTGTACTCGGAGTAGCTGGCCTGATCTATACTCTGATGTCTGACTGAATAACTCCTTATAGTACCAGGCAAACTGTTCCAGAATGGGCGAATGAGTAGTGTACAGCTTGCCATACCTTCCCTTAATTGCCCGTACTGCACACTTTGTCGGTCTGAGGTCTGATATCTGATAGGCTAGAACTCGACCCACCCTTTCTCCACATTCATATTGTGACTTTCTTTGTTTTGTATATCTAGCGGCTACCTGATCTTTTAGGCAACGTCCAAGAAGAGACCTTTTCTCCACTAGCTGGAGAAAAACCAAACGTTCATCTGTCAGTCCTTGACCTATTTTAAAAGCATGTAGTATTTCAAGTTGTAAAATGGCTTGGTGAAGAGTGTAGGCCTCCTCCAAGGTTTCTCTATTTTGCTTGACCACATACTGCAGACTGATACCCCGACGTATGCTTTCATTGTGTCTCAGATTATTTGGGATGGACCTTATCCTTATTGACTGGGATGAACTCCCTAAGTGAACCGGATACATGAGTTATATAGTCGTCATTGGCAAGCAGATGCTGGGGAAATGAGAGCTTAGCGTGGGTGTCCCTGTCTCCAGTTAAACAAATGAAAACCGAATTGGATTATGTTCAGAGACTATTCTGCAGCATACCCTCATTTCCATTCTATCCAGCAGGGACCTCCCAGTAAAGATCATATTGATGTGTAATATTGCCTGTGAGGGCAGGACTCAAAGTATAACCAGGATTGGCCGGGTATAAAGCGCGTCACGAGTCACATAGCCCATGCAGCTTAGTCAGATCCCTGAGTGAAGCCCTGGTTCTGGGTTTATGCAGGATGGCAGTACAATTGGTAGAATTTGTAGGGGGGTGGTAGCACGCTGCTTCACCTCCCAGCACAGTTTGCCCCTTAGCATCCTGGTAAATGCAGTTCAGTTTAAATGCTTACTTGTGTTTTTGTTGTAGTGTTTCATCAAAGTTAGTGCAGGTTAGTGCTGTGAACCTCTAGACACGTGTTTCTGGCAATTAGCCTTTATCAGTAGAGATGAAAAACAAAATTCCGGAGTTGCTGAGAAAGCTGCCATAATCGTCTCAGGTCTCTCTGTACCTCTACCTGGCGCACAGGTGCATCTCCAAGAGCTTGTCAGCTCAGTGGCTCAAGGGAGCCCTTTTAAACAGAAGGGGAATAGGAGGACACTGCTTCACCTCCCAGCACAGTTTGTCCCTTTGCATCTTGGTAAATGCAGTTCAGTTTAAATGCTTACTTACATTGTTGTACAAGTGTTTCACCAAAGTTGGTGCAGGTTAGTGCTGTGAATCTCTAGAAACGTGTGTTTCTGGAGATTATCCTTCATCAGTAGATATAAAAAATGAAGTTCTGGGGTTGCTGAGAAAGCTGCCACAATCCTCTCGGTTCTCTGTACCTCTCCCTGGCGCACAGGTAGAATCTATACTGTTATTGAGTATGCAATTAAAATTCCCCAATACAATCAATTCCCCTACCCAATCTAATAGCCCCAATGACAACATAGCTAATATTTTTGGTTCGGCGATGTTAGAACCATAGACCACATACAGGACAAATTCTGTTGTTTAGTAATAATTGAGCAAGGACCCATCTTCCCCTAAAGTCAGTGGTGGTTCTATGAACTTGGCCACAGAAGTTCTTCGCAGACAACACTGCAACCCCACATATCAGAATTGATTGTGATGTGCTAACAATATATCATATCCTAGTCACTTAAATAAGGACCGGTCCTTGTATGCTAAGTGGGTCTGACCCAAAGCTACTAGTTTGGGTTAGTATAAACCAATCTCATCCCGGACCATTTGTCGCTTACTATGAATGTTAATTCCAGATACGTTCCAGAATATACATTTAATCTGAGCCATGGAAGCTAAAGAGTTTTAGCGCCTCTACCATACCCTTATGACCTTTGCAACCCGAAGTTATTGTTCCACCACCTTAAAAAAAAATACAAAAAGTGAGCCCCAAATGGATTGACCATACTTTGACTGTTTGATCCCCGCCACAATTCCCCTGTCTCCAAGATAGGGTTACCAACCGGGGACCAACTGTTGTAGTTCACCCCTCACCCAACCCCTCCATCCCTCCCGTACTCTTGAGAAGGAATCAACACCCTCCTTCTTGCTGTCAACTGGAGACAGCCCTATGGAGTATCGACCTCCCACCCCGAAAAACCACCTGACCATCCTGTGCCAGGAAATAAAGAAACCAGTGAGAGGAAATATCACACCATGATAAAACATCTTATTCAGCTATTGTATATTAGCATCTAAATCATAAACCCATCTGAAAAATCGAAGTGTACATCCCCAGAACGAAGAGGAGATGGATGAGAAAGAAATCGGGGCATAGAAGTAAGGCAGAAAATAACATGTGATGAAACAGGAGCCCAGCGCAAAGATAGTGTTACTCTCTTGTTCCCAAGTGGCCCAGGGCCTTGTTAGTGGTCAGGCGATTCCAGAAAGGAACAAAGAGAACGTGTATCAGGAACTGATACCTGCCTGGAGTCTTGATTTTAGTTTGATCTCGAAAATCGTACCGCCTCTCTGAAGACTCTGGGGATGGAGAACCTCCCCAATGTTTACTTTCTGTTCCTGTTTAGATTTGTCCATTGGTTTTTTGACAAACTTGCATGCATGCTTGGCTTTCTTATCTGTACTAGGTTAGCCAAGATTTCGTTTGGTTCCCAAATTGCTTCCTAAGGATGTATACACATCAATAATTTTAGGCAACTCGCGTTCATGGTCTGCTAGTGCAACCACTGTGAGCCGTATAGCCAGAGAAGCTGCTTTAGCTTTAACATTAGAACGAATCATTGCGGATACAGCGGGATAATTCCCTATTAGTTTAATTCCTAATTCTTGGTCAATTGCTGCCCAATTATCATTCTGTATTTGTTTGAGTACGTCTGATAAGATGGACATTGAGGGAGTTCTGTGGCAGATAGTATAAACTGCAGCAAAAATTGTGCCCCAGTTGTTAGTCTCCAAGAACATGAACTATCCCATTGGGTAAGCATATAGTTAATATACTGTGCTTGTCTTTTGGTCCCATAAGGAGAAACACAGCTTCAAGTTGATCGCTTCGTTGGGCGATCCAAAATGGAATTTACTCATGATTAGTGGGTATTTTGCCCATAACTGAATGAACAATTACAGGACTTATGGCAGGCGCTGCAGGCAACTTTGCTTGCCCTTGCAGGCCAATAGGAGCTGGCGGTGCCAACAGAGTGCTCAAAACAAACTGAGTCAAGTGTCTGTAAAAGGCAACAAGACCAGTATATAAAGCTTGTGATTCTACAAGATGTTGATTAGCCAAATCAGGATAGAGTGTATATCCAGGCAGTACTGGCCAAGTGCCCCCTTATTAGTAAGTGGACCCAAACTTACAGGTGGAGCTACGTGGGGGAGGGAGCCAAGAAACCAAGTTTGGTGTTTCCAGGTGGTGAGAGAAATCTCAAGAAGGGCTTAAGGTCTATATTGATTCAGTGCTACCTGTGTTGTTTACATATAGAATGTATTACTTTTGCCACCCATAGCTGGAAATGTGACCCAAGAATAAGCGATAAGCTGCATCTACTTCCACTACAAAGATAATCGGACCACCTGCATTAGGTAGCCCATGCTGCGCTAAATGTGCATAAAGAGCTGGTCTGCAGTTGACTTGACTGACTCCGGGCTGAGCAGCCATCAGAAAAACCGAAATGGATTCAAAGTGTATCACAAATTAGGTATGAACCTTTTAACATTCAAGCTTGAAAAACCAACAGTGTTTGGTGCTTCCTAAACACTGTAGGGAATTCATCTGCAACACCACGGACGTCTCCAGTAAAAGGTGCATGGATATTGTTGACATGCACAAACCCTACACAGGAGACCCGCCAATAAGTACCAGAACAAACGATGGCGGGTCATGTTTCAGGGATTCTGCTCTGAAACAGAACTATGCTTGGGACCATAGATCATCAACATTTAGGGACTGAGTTACCATACCCATCAGTACCTATGGGCTGAATTTGACTAGCTTATAGTGCCTTACCTGCCCTCCTAACCATTCCAGAGTGGCAAATAAATTGGCACCCCAGAACACACCACTCTCGATCCTCTCGGGGATCGCAGTAGCAGGTCACTCCCTTTCGTTCTCTCACTTGTACTTGTCCACAATAAACGGAAAAGAGATACAAAGTAAGTTTACAATATTTATTAAGAATATAGTGCTCCAATTTGTATTAATAAATAAATTAGTCCAAAATGACACGTCCCAGGTTATATGCCAAAACGTGTGTTCAAAACTGCAGCTAGGTTGCTTTATTTTTATGTAGGTGCTAGTGTCTGACCACAGAGGATGACCAGGAGCAATGTTTGACCTTGCGTATGCTGTTCAGACTGAATTCCAGGAAAAGAAAAAAATACAAAAAACATTTGCTGGCTGAGTGGGAAAATACAATGTGGCACAAAACAAGCGTGTTATTTGATAATGTGTGCAAAGCAAAAGCTGCCTACAACGTGCATAGTCAGGCTAACAGGGAAAACGCCAACGGGCTGTATAGAGAATACACAACACAAGGACATCACGGAGCCCAAGTCCATTGGTTTTGTCGTAGAAGCTTCAGCTGAGCGTAGTAGTAATCTGGCTGTCTTCTTCCACAAAAGGATACAGGATATTTTCTCTTCCTTTCCTGATGGCCCAGTATTTGAGGTACCATCAGATAGTGAACCCTACCAAGCCAAGGCTGAAGGGATTCTGTCGGCCTTTCCTGACCTCAGCGTGAGCCTTCTTGTGGACCTCTTAACGGAAGTAAAGTCAGACTCCCCCCTTAAACCCCTGCTTCAGGGGTTTGACAGTTTTGCTCCCACCTTGGTGGACTTGCTAAATCTCCCCCTTATTAGTGGCGGGCTCCCGGAGCAATAGAAGCATGCAGTGTTCAAGCCCATTTAAAAATAAAAATCTGGGATTAGACCCTCTTTGCCTGAGAAACTTTACGCCAATCTCCTTGCTGCCAGGCTTCTCGAAGCTTCTGGAGAACCATGTTAATAAACGTCTCTCCACCTTCATTAGGATAATATGGCGGGGTCCAAACTGGCATAGTGTAATGAAATAAAATAATGATGGATTAAACCCAAATCAGTTGGTTGAATGTTTGACAATGTTTAACATTCCGCCCATCTTTTTGAGTTGCATTTTCACCCTTAGTGGGAGGGTATGCCCAGCCATGGGTGCCATGCTTGCTACGCCACTGATTTCAAGCTAACCTGGCTGATGAGGGGTGGTGCCCCGAAATCCGACCCAGGAAGCTTGTTTTCCAGTCCAGGGAGGACCTGGCCTGGCAGTTCAGGCTGGACTGGTCACGGCTGATTTGCATATGGCTGGGTCCAAACTGGAATGGCGTGCTGAGCAATCTAATAATGGATTAAACCCAGATCTGTGACTGGTAGTGAATGTTTGAGTCTGTCCATCCCTGCCTGCCGCTTCCTTCAGCTGCACACAAACATTGGCAACGCTACTGGGTGTTTGTAAATCAGTGTGAACCAGCAAATTGGCTATATAGTTTTGGGGTGCCTGTAAAGTCGAGGTGTAGACACATTGCAGGAGCCCGTATAGATGAATCTGTGATGATGCCCTTGCCTTACTCAGTATCCTTCCACTGGCCAGTGAATTCTGTGTTTACCTCATTCTGCCTAGAGATCGTGCAGGAGAAGAGGTTTTGTCCTCTTCACCTCTGGTCTTGGAACCTTGTCTCTTTAGTTGCCTTGAATCTGTGAGTTAGATTGGTTCCAGTAGCTTTGCACTGGTTGCTACCATCCTGTTTCGTGATGTGCGCCCCTGATGTGTTTTGTACCTGCTGAGGGACATTCTTGGCAGGCGCCAACTCCTTTGGTACCTCTAACCAGTTGGTTCCTCTGCTGGGCTGTCACCAGTACCTATTTAAATGAACCCCCTATGACTGCCCTTCTGGAACCCCCCCAGTAATTGGACACAAAGCTATTTAAAACACTAGTCATTCGCACACTGGGAAGGGAGAATTAGACTGGACCAGTTCTAATCTGTGGGTTTTTGGATTTCTACATTCTACATTTGTGCGACTCTCGCATGGGAAGTTTGACCACGTGGTTGTAAGTTGCCCACCGTGCACACAGGACTACCAAAAAATGTGGGTTAAGGGACAGAAATATCATTTTCTCTGCCCTTTTAACTTGTTAACTAGTAGCAAGCTGTAGGTAACCCAAAGTTCTGCAAAGCCAGTCTAAATCATTCGCGTGTGTCCTACTCTAGATTTTGTTGCTCTTAGGAACCGGTGTTGTAAAAGGCTAGTGCCTAATGTGTGTCTAATCTCTAAGTCCTAATTTTAACTGCCCTGTTTTACTTATCCATAACTACAGATGTATTCTTCTTCGAAATTGTCTTGCCTCGCTACGGGGAGGAGGAATGTGACCGAGGAGTCTGTGGCCCAGAGGCTCTGATTTAGGTGGCCTGCAGACATCTGAGGGAGCTTCCACATATGCACAGCTAGCTGTCGACTGTTGCCCAGATCTGCAGTCTGGAATATATGAGAGTTCAATTGTAGTGGATTCATCATAACGCTCTGAAGGTTGCATTAGGTTTGTTAATTTGGCTCTTTGCTCCTTCGACCTATCAAAGTGATGGCAGAGAAGGAAAATAAAAAATTCTTGCACCACAGTAATCTACACCTAAGAGGGCCAAGAGGGAGTTACGCATGACTTCAGATGAAGCCGAGGTAAGAGCAGAAGAAAAGCTGACTCAGCGTTCTATAAATGCAGCATGCAGAGGACCAGCCCATATGTATGCTGCCATTGAAGCTTCAATGAATGTGATAGAAAGCAAAGTGGCGGGCTTGTTGAGCAAAGTGGTTCACACAGAGCAGGAGCTACTAACAGTTATCGTTGGAATCCATTAAAGGAAACAGTGAGACTAGGTTTCTCACGTGAGGAGGCACCCCCATGATGAAGCATGACACCTCTGGTGTGTGAGGAGAACCGTCCTAAAAAGGGAATTCCCTGTTGCGCGTAATAGTACACTTAGCAATCCACTGAATAAAACCCCTAGCTAAACTGGAACTGAGAACCCCCTTTTTTGTGATATTAGACAGTAATAATACTCAGAAGGTGCTTTGTGACTTGATCTGATTAAGATCTTGGTGGACAGATTACTCTGTCACAGCGGTGACAAATATACGGGCCTATTGCATTTATATTTCGGCGGACAAGATATTCATCACCATTGTGACGTAGTAACCCATCCGTCAATATCTAAATCAGGCACGTTGTCCCTATTAAAGGCTGTTAGCTCAGTGTTCTGGCCCTTGACTTGAGTAGAAATGCTTGACAATAAACAGAAGTATTAAGTTATGACTACTTGGCATTCTTGCCTCGACTTCTGCATATTCTCCGAACCCCCGAAAACAGTGAAAAGCAGATTTCTGTACTCTGGTAATTTATGAGCCACTGACACTGAGGTGGAACAGTCATGTTAGTCCTGGACTTCATCCATACTCTAGATACGTGCTACAAGCAATATACTGTAAGAACGAGGTGAACTGTAATGGCAAGCATCTATTTTTCTTTCCTGCTCAGGAACACTGGCCAAAACAAGCATTTACAATGCAATAGGTCTCTCAGTTACCCTAGTTTAAGCTAATAGCACTGTAAATGGCAATGCCTTTTATTTAAGTTAAAAAAATAAAAGGCATTGTTGGTTGGAATATCAATAGCTCAAACTCGCATAAATGCGAGACCTATTGCATTGCAAATGCTTGTTTCAACTCTTTTCATCTCAGGGTAACATCTCTGCATGGACTGCCATTACCTGCCGATTCTATCATATTTCAGAGTGACGTTGCTCCCCTAACCCCCATGCACACTGATGTCACTGTAGGCTGTGAGGACACTGACGGCCATGATGTCACTATAGTTTGTGATACCACTGCAATGTTGCAACGAACGGGTGCCCTCGTTAAATACAGTGATTTCATGGTCATCAGAGATGTCAGAGCAGACAGTGATGCCATTGTTGTCAATGATGTCACTGCCAAATGGTGCCTCTGAACATATTAACCCTGTGAGAGACATCTGTGCCATTGCCGTCAGTGATAGCACACTACAGGTAATAATAACATTACTGTAGGCGATGATGTCACTGAAGAGAGCTATGCTACTACAGGAAATGATGACACTTCAGGCAGGTTTGTCGCTGCATACTAGGAAGTCACTGAAGACGTAATGTGATGACTACAGGTATAGTGTCCTTATAAACGCTCATGATACTGCTACAGACACTGCAGGTGACGGTGACGATGACGCCGAAAGTAACGCCACTATAGACTGAAATGACGCTACATACACTCATCTCTGTTCATACTGAAGGTACTGCAGAAAGCGGTGCCAAAACTGTAGGTAATGGAGTCTCGACATACCCTTATGTCACCACAGATACTAAACAAAATGTAGAGTGATGTCACTTAAGGCAGTGATGTCTCTACAGGACAAGCTGTCATATGAACACTGTCACAGCAGACATTGATACTGCCACAAACACTGCAGGTATCCGTGTCTCTGAAGACAATGACATCACTGTAGGTCGTGTTGCTACTTGCATACGCTTATACCACCGCAGACCCGCGGACACCGCAGTAACGCCGGACCAGCTTCCACCCCGCTGCCCGGAAAGTTGTATGCTGTGCCTGCTCCTGCAGGTGCACGCACTCCGCCTACTGCTCCTCCTTCTGCATCTCACATTCCCTTAATCACTGTATTTATGTGGCGTGAAGAGATTTTTTTTTTTGTACCACACCTGTGGTAAGACCGATGACGTAGTGATAAGTGAATTTTTCAGCGTGAGCCCAGGTCATATACAGGATATTCGGCCCGCCATCCTCTGTCGAGAGAGACAGCCGTAATCCTGTTTTTAATGTTCTGTACCAACTGTAATAACTGGTGTTGAGAATAGACCTAATGTACATGAAATCTAATCATACCTCGCTCCTCGTTTTATGCCGCTCTGGAGGGTTGGACTGTGAGTAATTGAGGAATCTACGAGAGCAGGCAGGAGCCACTCGGCGTCTACGGCCTGAATGTCAAAATAGGACGGCTTGTCCGTGTCAGATTAATCAACTACCTATACCTAAAATTCACCATGATGCTCTTGTAAGCTCCCTTTGTATGCACTAAGCTCATGTTAAACACAATTGTAACACGTGGTGGGGCGATTTTGCAATGTGAGTAGATATATGCGCGTACCGGGAGGGGAGCTCCGCCATCCCGTGTTACATAAAGTGTAATCTGACGCAGGGAACATTGGTAGGCAGCACCGTGTAGATGAATTCCAGCGGGTGTAAGAGCGCCACCTATTGGTAACCAGACCTTAGACCCACTGTAGATTTTTCCATTTATAACACCATCCTATGAATGTTGTCTAAACTGCATGTTCAAAGATTACTTTTAAAATAAAGTCAATGAATTAATGGTATGAAATACAGCAAAATTACCTCCTTGTTTGCGGCTATGTCTGACTGCTACTACGCCGTCACTATAGCTGATTAGATTACTGCTTCGTATTAGCTGGTCTGGCGCAGGGGACAAGAGAGGTTACTTATTTGCCGCATGCGCAGAAAGTATTAGCAGGGAGTAAAGAAAGTGAAAGCACTCCATACGCGTGTTCTTCAGAAACGCTGTCAGGAGCGTAAACGTGCACATTGGCTGTCTGGGCGAGGACGCCGGAACTCTCCAGGCTCTATGCTGAAGTCCCGGACCCATTAGCGGGACCGGGTGAACAGCGATGCAGACTGTATGGCGCCAGAGGCAAGACGGGGCTCCCGAGTGGTGAGGAGAGCCCTGTGGCGTGAGCCGGTCAGACGCCATGTGAGGCAGACTGCAGGGGCTCAGGAGTTGTGAGGAGAGCCATGCAGCGTGAGCCGGTGAGTGAGCGCTTGGATGGGTGCATTGCCGGCGCCCATTGTGTTAGTGGACCCATGTCACTGGCTCAAGTTCACAGCATTGCCTGACACTCTTGAATGTAGCACGTGGGTGAGTAGGAACAAAAAAAATCCCGTATCCATCACTTAAAATTTTTGTGTTCTGGTTGCCTCCTAATTTTGAGATGTTATGATTGTTTTTGTTCCAGTTTCCGTTGCTTTATCTGCTCCGCAGCTTTCTGTGGTTAGTTTTTAGCATTCAGTGGTTATACTTAAGTAACTGTGAGATGAGCGCACAGGGAATATGGTTCTAGGCAGGGAATTGAGGGGGCAGCCTGTTGGAACAGAAAGAAAGCGCGCTAATGAACAATAACACTAGAGGACACAGGCGGAAATTAAAATAAATATATGATTGGATCAGGCACAGAAGTAAGTGATGATCAAGAAGTGGAACAGTATGAATTAGTAGAAGAAGAGCTGGAATTTAAATAAACGGGCGCAGGAGAATAATCTTTCCTTGTGCTGCTCTCTTCCATGCATAATGTATTCTATGAGCATGGCTCAATGCAGTCAATAATTAAATATGCCTCTCCCTCGTAACCTAAACACAAAAGGTATCCTTCATGTGTCGAGACAAATGCCTTTGTTAGCAGTAGGGTAATGAGTGAGGAAAACTGTACGGTGTCGGCGTCGCAGCATCGCGGTGCGAAAAAGCTCGCCAGGGCATGAAGGCACGGTAGGGGTCGCCATTGTTTTGGCCAGTGCCCAAGTTTTGCTATTCATAGATTCTTTGAGAATCTCTACCTTTTTGTAAGTAGTCTATTTTTAGCACCCATTGGATGCTGCACATGCTCCGGAGCATGTGGTCGTAATCACAATACGCATAAAGGAACAAATGTTAAGGTTCTATGTGGGTTAAATATGTGCCTTGCATGAGTTGCTGTGTACGTTTCTTTCCCCTGCTGCACACTCTGGTTTTAGGTGCCTATTCCAATCCACCAATTCTGGTGGTATTGGTGTTGAGGCCTTTTCTGTAAGGCGCACGCTAAAGGACATGCCAAGAGCGTGCACATCGGCTGTCTGAAAGAGACGCCGTGAGCGTGCACATGGCATGTCTGGGCGCCGTGAGCTGTGCACGTGTATGGAGTGAGCAGGCGTTGGGATAACGCCGCGAGCCGAGCCGAACGCGTGCACATCTGATGTCACGTGCACCTATCCTGTCCCGCATCGCTAAGCAAAGCGGCAACAATAGATCTCACTTACGCGAGCAGCGCATGGCGCTGCATCGCTAGGCGAGACCTAAAAATAGGCCTTGCTTGTTGTTAAGAGGACATTCGTGTCCAAGAGTCTTCAGGCATGGGTTGGCCTACTTGTCCCATTAAAGAGGGACTCACTGGAGAAAGTTTTTTTTATTCAGGCAGAGGCAGGCAGTGAAGTCCTTTTTACGGAGCCTGGATGGCTATTGGGGAAGGGAGGTGAATTGGATGCTTAGCTGAATGTTATATAACATGTAGGAGCTTCTTGCAGACATTGTGAAGCAGTTTAGCTTAGTGTACGTGTCCTGTTAGTAATATTGCTCAAGTAGATGTTCATTCGGAGGATTAATAAAAATATTATTTATTTTCACAATGTGATCTCTGCAGTCCCTCTCTTGAAAATGAGCACTATATTTTTTTTTTTTATTATACCATACGTTAGGCTAATTTCATACTGTATTATTGATATTTTTTCATGCTTTGTTGGCCTACACTTTATGCATCCTTGAGTAATCCTTGAGTGATTTGCGACCCTCCCTCCCCCATCCTTCTATCCTTCTTAGGTCAGTAAACAATCACAGTAAAATGAGTTTCACAAGTTGAAAAATTGTTTTAAAATTCTAAAGAACCAAATGCTCTAAATGCTACCAAAATCTACTTGGCCTGCAAAGAAGTGCACTTGCACAGTGCACTCACCATATCACTTTGATGGACCTGCAGTGAATGTAGCTATGGTTTTATATAGAGTTGGCTGTGGCATTTCAGATGTCCTACAGTTTTATATATCAAAGCTTCCAATTGGGTAGAATAGTGTCCGTGCGCATGCGATACGTGGAAATCGGAAATGACAAATGATTATGTACTCGCAATTAGTGGAGAGGAGTTGGCTTAATGGCTAGGTCGGTTAACCTCGAATCTGGGGAACTGGGTTCAAGTCTCGTAATGACACCGAACATCCTGTGATTCTCACAAATCACTTGATCTCCCCACGCCTAACAAAAATGAATGTGTCCTCATGTAATGCAACTGGTGCCATGTACAGCGCTCTGCTACCCGATTCTGGTCAAGTTTGCGCTATATAAAACTCGGTAAAAATGTTTTTTCTTTTGAATGGTATTACATATTTACACGATACATGTTTGCATATGGTATTCACAAAGTGATAAAAGGCAGTCCTCATCGATGGATAGATCCAAGCTGGAATAAACATAAAATCCGAAATCCTATCAGTAGTCAGTGATGGATGTCATGGAGGAATGTGTCTCAAGTCAAGTGTCCTCCAGCACTGCCAAGAATGACTTGCAGAAAGGGCAGGATTCAGGACCCTTTTATCACAAATGGCTTTGCAGTTTTCTGCCCCACCTAGATCAAAGTATCATTTTCCAAGATGTGTAAAATACTCGCTTAGGCAACTGTGACTCAGAAGACTGGTTGGAGCAGTTGTTGGTCTCTTCTTGAGCCATGTCCCCATACCTCTAGCGCCGCCCACTGGGACTCGTTTGATCAGTAAATTGTGCACTAGTAATTTTTCTTTTGATCAATTCTTTCGCATTCCGAAATTAAACATTTTTGTGGCTGAGAATGGCAGTTCACTTTGCTAGCTACCTTGACTTAGACCCGCTGATTTTGCCCCATCTTGCACGTGGGCCACTAAGAACGTAGGACAAAGCACAGTAAGAGGTCTAAGTCCGGTACGTTTCCAGAAGTAGGTGAGAACATGCAGAATACTCCTGTAACATAATATTGCCAATATGCCCCAATTCTTTTTGAAATTTATGAATCCCAAATATGAGGTAGTCAAAGATGTAAAAGTCACTTCTGCCCCTAGCCTTGACCAGACATCAACAATATCTTGATATACTACACTACAATGAAAAGCTCTTGGTTAATGATACAAATGATACAATGAATGCAGAGCCCAAGGCCCATAAAAAATAACCACACAGTTGTATGTCATGCCAATCTAAGGGACATCCCATTAAAACGAAGATAGATACTACCAATTACAACGAACTTAACTGCACGGTTCTACATTACAGGTCCGCAAGGCTAATTTGGCTGCTTACCCAGCAGTATTTGTGGCCTTTCTGCGACCTGGCTCAATATCTTTCAATCACTCATTGACTTCCAACGACCTGAAGAATGCAAAAGTTTGCATCAGGGCAGAGTCACTAAAAAGGCTAGGTGTTTGCTATCCTGTACAAAATCACCTCTCCTTGTAGTTCCTATATTCCCAATAGTGTCTGCGCATTGGAATAATATATCCTATAGATGTGACATAGGATTTATGTCTACTAGGTCGCTATCGAATATATTAGACTTAATTGTGAGTGCCAGCTAGCTCAGAGGTCACTAGAAACTTTCTCGAGTTCACAAGAAGGGATTAGTTTCTGACAAACGCATAAGCATGACAACTTTGTTTCCCCAAGATAAAACTGAACTTCAGAGTCGTGGAAACAATGGATAGATATTTTACTCAGTCATTCGTGCATGCTTTGTTTCACCAGAGGTACAGAAAAATAGATGTATTTGCAAGCTGGTGAAAAAGTTCTTTTAATTGTTCCTTGAAAGTTTTGTTTGTTGGAGTTGTTTCAGGCTCACTTGGATCCTCAGAAAAGGTATCAAAGTTCATGAAATAGCCAAAGGCAGTTCTGTCAATGGTTGGTATTGCATCCGGATTATTTGAAATCGCTGGAGCTGCTTGTTCCCTTGTTAGTATAGTCAGATGCTACATCATTGTAGACGGGAACTTCTTGAGGAACTGTTATTTGGGTTTCAAGAGGCATAAGTTCCATGGCTTTGTTGCACAGTCCCTTTTTTTTTTTCACTGCAGATTCTTCAAAAGTGATGAGTAATTCAGTTTGAACCTCTTGGATGGTAGCAAGATTTGGTCGTCTGCTACATCTTTGGAGTCTACTGGGCCTACTACTTATAATCGGCCACATGGTGGGGTTTTACCAGGTCAATTCATACGGACCGGTTCTCCTTTCTTCCAGCAAGGGGCGGCAGTAACACTGTTCTTGATCCGTGGACTGTTAGTACATGTCCTGGTTTTCTGTAAGAAGGCCCAAATTCCTTCTTATCTGCTATTTCTTCCCTGTCCAGATCCACAATCTTTGGAATCCACAGGTCTTGCTGGGACAGGTGGTTTTTCTTCAGTGGTCGTTGGATTTTGTATGGTATTGCTTAGACTTCTTCTTTTTTCATTTAAGTCCTGTAAAACAGCCAAACGATCTTTGATATCAAAGGGTTTTTGTACTACCACTGAAGTATGGTGATCGAGCTCTTCGACCAACATTCTAGTATCAAAAAGGATTTCATATGGAGTGATTTCACCCAGAGAATTTCTTGGCAGGTTATTAAGACTACGTTGTACACTTATTAGATGCTTGACCCACCCGTCACCCGAACCTAATACCCTTGCTGTTATAGATTGCTTTATGTCTGTTTTTTTTTCTTTCCACAACCGCATTTCTCTCAGGATGGAATGGAATAGACTACTGCAATGCAACACCCAAGCTGGCCATGGGCTCCTTGTAAGCCCTAGAGCTAAAAGCAGGAACCTGGTCAGAATGTACTGTGCCGATTGCGCATATGCCGATAAAGACTCGCAAATCTTTGATAACAGTTCGGGCGTCAGCCGAGCGCTGAGGCCACATCCAAATGAATCTTGAGCATGAATCCACTGTGACTATGATATATTTATAGTTGCCATCCCTTTGTAAGGGACCACAGTGGTCTAGGTAAATACTTGCAAGTGGTTTATCTGAAATTAAAAGGGGCGTCTGTGCCGGGCGTTTCACTGTTGAAACTTTTATTTTATGGCAGACATCACATTCCAAAACATAGTTTCGGGTCTGTTTCCTCATGCGCGGCCACCAGTATCGTTGTTTTAATAATGACACTGTGGCTGAAACGCCTGCCTGTGCGTAAGCAAGTCCTTCATGTGCTGATAAGATTAGTCCCAATTTGTGTTCCATGTTTGGAATTACTCTATCCCCCACTCCAGGGATTCGAGCAAAAGGAACATTATTTGCATCAGTTATATATGAGTACTTTAGTGGAAAGCCTTTTGGAAGTGTTTTACCACTGTCTTTTATTGAAGCGGTGACAGTTTGCATAATTTCGCTGTCTATTTTTGTTTTTGAACGAGTGATTGAAGGCAGGAGCCGTTTGCGCAGCTGCCTTTGTGGCTTAATCAGCCAATGAATTCCCTGCAATGTGAACGCCATCACACTGATGAATCAGTGTATGGATCATGTGAGTCTTTTGTAGTTCTTTCTGTAAAATAACTACTTGTTCCCAAAGCATTTTATGCTTGATTGTGCCACCTTTTGCATCTTTAAAACCATTTTGAACCCAATTCTGCACATATTCATTGTAAGATTGGATGCAGTAATACGAATCGCACACTATGAGTGTGGGGAATACGCGATTGGTATTTTCAAGAGCTATCTTAAAAGCCTGTAGTTCAGCTCGCTGAGCTGTACAGCCTCAGAGAGAATGAGTTTTTGTGACCATATGTCTGAATTTTCCATTGCGCCAGCGACCTTTAACAATCGTGCACACAGCACTATATGCTTGTTTTCCTCCAATTGCGGGTTGTGCTGATCCATCTGTATAAATTATATATCTATAATATTCTAGAGGCAGAATTTCAGTGGGCAGAGGACATTCATGTTCGTATTGGAGAAATTCTTGAGTCTTCAAGTAGGGGTCAAAAACATATTCAACGTCTGTTGCAGCAAGAGAATTAACCCATTGTATCCATCTTGGATGTAAAACGTTTGCATTCGGAATGCTCGCTTTTGTCGCTGCCTCTAAGGCAGGTACAGGAGTAACAACTTTTATGCGTTAACCCTGTGCGAGTGCTCTCTCTCTTGCTACTACAGTTTGAACCGCTGTCAGAATATTTTCTGTTGTAGTGAATTTCATTTCAGCTTGTGTGTACAAATGTGATTTGTAAGCTATTGGTACCTTTTCACCTTCATTAAAGGTTGGGTATGTGAATCCGTATCTCCCTGGGATGATTCGGATTACAAGGTTTTGTTCATTTACTCGTGTCTGTAAATGTGTTGTTGCTAACATGTCTGTTTGCACTGAACGCAACATTTCAGTTTGTTTTTGAGTCCGATTAGTAAGTTTCAAATCAGGTTTGAATAATTCGTAGAGAGGTTTAACCCTTTCTGTGTAGTTTAAAATGTAAGTTCTTCCGAAATGCAGGAATCCTAGATATGACTGGAAGTTTTCTGCATTTTTGGAGGTTGGAGCAGCGCATATTTCTCTAAAAAGTTTGCTGCCAGACTTTTGCCTGCTTGAAAGTTCGTATCCTAAGAATAGGACGTTAAGATAGGCAATTCTTGATTTTTTTAAAGTTGAATTTATACCCTTCAGAGTCGAAACCAAGTATTATGGTGTTCACCCTGTTCAAGTTCCTGTCCAAATCATCGTCTGTAAGATAATGTCATCGACATAAGATAATGCCTCATCATCATGTTTGCAGTAACTCTGTTACTCTGGCTGAAAATAACCCAGGACTCTTCTTGAATTCATGGGGGAGACTACAGAAGTGCCGTCGTGTCCCCATGATTGAGAAAGCGGTCAAGTACCTGCTTTCAGGTACGATATTTTGACTGAAGAAACCGTTTAAAATATCTAATGTTTTATATTTTTTGAGCACAATGTTATTCATCAGTGCTGCACTGTATGCATTTTTACTGCAAAGCTTTTGCAACAAAAGTTTAAATGTCTGTAGTCCAAAACTAGACGATATGTATTGTAAGGTTTGGAGACAGGAAACAAAGGATTGTTCATGGACGAGGTGCATGTTTCAATCACCCCTTGGTATTCAAGTTGATCTAGGATCTCCCTGACCTGTTTTTTAGATTCTTGTTTAACTGTATACTGCTTCTGAGCAGTTGGTTGATTTTTTAGCTGGATCTTATGGTGAGGAGAATCCTAATCCCATCCCACATGATTTTTGTATAATGCTGGTGCCTAGGCCACAGCCCGTTTTCTGGGATAGGTGTATTTTTTATGAATCGGAATATGATTTGAGAAGGCTGACATAATGATTTCTTCGCCATGTGGGCACTCACTGACAAATTCAGGTGGCCAGTCTTTTCCAGCCAGAAGAATGTCATAACTCTTAGATAGTTTTTCCCAAAACAGTGCGTTTATTTTTCTTGTTATATCCCCCTCTATTCGGAGTGTTACTTCATATAACTTATGTGGGTCACTAACCCTGGTATCTGCAGTTTCAACCTGAATGCATTCATTCAGGTCCACTGTCTCCAGATGATCCTTGAGGATCTTGCGAGCTATGGTAACCTCTGCTGCGCTGTCCAGCATTGTCTGGACCCATTCCCCGTTGTGTCCTCAAGATCCTCGGCATGTCTGATTTTAAGACTTGCTACCTTCTTTTTGGTAAATTGAGTTTTCTTATTTTTCAGAACGTTTTGATATTCTTTGGACTTCACGCGTTCTTCCTTGTGTTCTGATCGTCCTCGTCTTTCTGATTTCTGCAAGGGAGTCTGAAAGGTACGAGAGGAACGTGTATCAGTATCTTGATATCTATCCGGTTTCCTCATATTTTCCCTGTTTCTGAGGTTCTACCTCTTTTCAGAGGGATCCTTTTGAATAGACCTTCCTCTGAATTGAGAACGCTTCTCTTTAGGAAGTGTCTGTCTAGAATTTTCCCTCTTCTTTTTAGGAGTAGTGAGCGTGTTTTCGATAAACTTTTTCAGGATTTTCTGTTAGTTCGGGCTTTACTAGTTTCCCTCCCAAACTATCTCTTCCTAGTTCTTCATATGATTTTTCTATTATTCTGGCCAGTTCATACGGTTGCTCAATTACATCAATTTCTTTTAGTTTTTGGCAGATTGCCATGGATGCTGCTTCACCTTTAATATTTGCTAATATTATAGCTGAGACCTGTTTGAAATCTTTCAGTAACTTCATACCGAGATTTAAAGCAGGTTCTTCCCCGTATTCATTTTTAATCTGTTTCAGGACGTCTGGTATTACCGTCATGGACGGAACACCATGTGTTTTTGTGTAGAATGCAGCAAAGACTGTACCCCAAGTGTCACAGTCCTCCAGGTGTGGTGCGATCCCCATTGGTAAACCGATTGTGAGAATCCTGTGTTTCTCATGAGTTGTACTGTCAGGAAATACTGCCTCGATCTGAGTAATTTTTTGAGCTAACCAGGATGGAATTTGTTCCCTTTTTGTGGGTAATTTACTGATGACCGATTGTATGGTCTGTGGTGTAATTGTGTTTGTGTTCCCTTGATGAAGGGTTTGTTGTGGAATTCTGATAGCAGGTTAGACTGTTAGTGTCCGCATGACATATTGTAACAATTGTCTATGTATTTTGATTAATTGTTTTAACTTAGCTAACAGTTCTGGCCTGTCATTTGTTCTATGACAGGATATGGTGTACCGGCCATGTTGCTCCTGGTCTACATAATGGACCGAGCCGGTTAATGTGATTTTGATGTTGTAGGGCGCCTTTAAACCAGAGCTGATGCTCTTGGTAAGTTAGTGAAATTTCAATGTCCTCGAAAGGAACTTATTCCGCTGGATGTTCCTTTATTTTAAAGAAATGGAACATGTGTGTTGTTGGATTTGCTTGTGGAAAGATAATCCACGAATAGAATACCTCTGTCTGCCGATATTCATGTGCCTCTGACAAATATTAACCCTACCACCTCTCGGTGATAGGCCATTTTCTATAAGCTTTATAGCTATTGTTTTCCTTATATTTTCCAGGATGATTATAGCATCCAGGTCATTTTGTTGGAAGCCTGTAATGTCTAAGCCCGGTTGGGTTCCATTTACTGCAGTTCCACTGCCTCCGGGATTATCTTCGTCTGACATTTTGTTAAAAGTTTTGCAGAGCAAGTTTCAAGGAAAAGTAAACATAAGGTGCACAATATTTTGGAACACTGAGTCCTTCAACGGTGAACGAACCAAAACTAATAAATAGGATTTTCCGTCCTACTCAGTAATTGCGGATTTTATCCTTTAACCCACTCCACACGTCTATTGGCGTATTTTACAGGATAATGGGGTCTCTGTGAAAAGCACGACTGAGTGACTCTGGTATCTAGCTTTAAATTAGTGCCTTACCAAACATTGGGCGCCATGTAGTGTAGTTCTTATATTCCCAATAGTTTCTGCGCATTGGAATAATATATCCTATAGATGTGACATAAGACTTAGGTCTACTAGGTCGCTATTGAATATATTAGACTTAATTGTGAGTGCCAGCTAGCTCAGAGGTCACCAGAAACTTTCTCGAGTTCACAAGAAGGGATTTGTTTCTGACAACCGCATAAACATTACAACTTTGTTTCCCCAAGATAAAACTGATCTTCAGAGTCATGGAAACAATAGATAGATATTTTGCCTAGTCATTGGTGCATGCTTCATTTCACCAGAGGTGCACAGAAATAGAGAGACGGGCGTTTTTAATAAAAGTATTTATTGAACAGTCTTCTTTCTCATGCAGAAGAAATGAACTGCTACAATCGTAAGACTTCTTGCGAAGTATAATGCGTACAGTAAAGAATATTATAAAATAATACTGTAAAAGCATTGTTTGGTTCCTAGACCATAGATAAATACATACATAAATAACAAAAGGCAAAAAAGTACTCAACTGGTGTTTCTAAAATACGCCTATTCCGGTGTACCTAACCTGAGTCTAGTACTAGGGAAGAAGTGAGGTGTAGCATAAATTTAGTATTCTTTTTGCCAAGAATCTATCCAAGATTTCTCTTAGGGTCTAATCAGCTCCGTATCTTGGTTTTAGAATGAAGGAGGTCAGTCTCAGGACTTAATTTCCCAACAACCCGCAAGGGTAGCTTGGAAACACTGGAGCTGGATTTCTCGGCAAGATAAAAGACTGCGTCTCTCTCATTGCGTCTGCTGGAGGGTCGGCTTCCTTCGGCACTTGCTGTAGCAGGATGCGTCGGGCAAGTAGATAGTCTAACTGCTCCAAACCACTGTGTGTTTGCTATGGCAAGTGTGGGCATATTTATACCTTGAAGGTGCTGAGATTGACGTTAAGGTGGACGTAATAATGTCATCTAAGAGTCTCAGTTCTTTAAAAACTCCATGAGTTCTTGGACAAGGCAGTATTCAAGCAAGGGGGGAGTCCCTAGCTGCTGAGTTTTTTAAGATGTTGTTGTGGATTTTCGGAATTAGTGGAAGTAGCCATGTCGTATTTGGACTGCATGAGCTATGTGTAAATATGGTTATGATTTCTATGCCCATATATGGACATGGCGATTTATACCTAAATAAGGGCATGAATCGGGATAATTACACTGGGGTCCTAAAATGCTCTACAACATCCTGTTAAATTGGCATTTCTAATTATTAACTTTATCTTACAACTGGTTTGCGCTTTAGCCCTACGATACCCCATCGAGGGTAATTCGCTGCGCTATATTAAGTGTTTATAACATAACAAAGACAAGCCTTGGACAGAAATCTGTTACACCATTATCTTTTGTGGTTTATCCGTTAACATAAAAATAAAGCATTCTTTCAGGGTGTAGCATATTGTGGGAAGATTTGTACGTGTTCTGTGTAGTAACTTCCATAAGAGTAGTAGCCTTTCATAAGATTGGTTTCTAAATCCATTTTTTATAAGTGTGTGTGGCAGTGTCCTCTGCCATCATCAATCCCCCGCCAGAGAGGTGTTACTAACCACTGAATATTGTAGATCTCATGCTCCAGGTACTAGCCCATTGCAGCAGCAAGTATCACAGTTGTCCGGGAGGCAGTGGTGACTGGCCCATGTCCTAAACATTGTGGCAGCAGATCCCTGTGATCCCCCGCCACCTGCTCACCATACCGTTGTCTGTCTAGAAGGCAAGGCAGCAACCGAAGGCAAGGCAGCAACCAGAGGCAACAGAAAAGCAGGGCGTAGCATGAGTCATTGTCCCAAACTGTTGTGGAGGACCCCTCTCAAAGCACAACAGGGACCAGGAAAGAAGGGGGGGGGGAGTTTGGTACAAGGTGGTGGCATCCAACTACATGATAGATGCACCTGGGTGTGTGAAGCTGATGAGTCAATATGTGTCACTTGCAAATTATTGACATTAAATATTTCCTGGCTGCTCTCTTCCAGGCATGGCTTGATGCTCACAATCGAAGTTTTGGCCATTTTGTGAATGGAAAGTGGCTGAAGCCAGAAGGCAGAGAGACTTATGCTACAAAAAACCCAGCTACAGGTAAGGAGCTAAAAAAGTATTTTCCTGTTTCTTCCATTGGGAAATTGGTAAGAAAGATCCTGTATAGGGATGCATTTCAACCATCTTTCAATATGTTAGCCAATGCGATAGTCCGTCTCTTATATCGTTGCCGTTACTGAGATATGTTTGCTTTATCCATGACCTCTGCAAATTACATACTGTATCATTCTGTTTATGGGACCACAGGGCATGCAGGAGTTACAGTGCATTAACCATTGCTGCATTGAGGCCATTTGCATCTAATGTTCCTAGGTTCTTCCTAGTATGGCTCTGCAAACTGCCCAAGTACAAACCTTTCTGCACTTGAATCTCAGGGTAGCGAGGATGGGCAGTCACAGGGTGGATGCCATGTACTAAAGGGAAGGTGTATGTGTCTGAGCAGGGGCCACCAATTTTGGGATGAATGCATCAATTTGATCCCAACATAATTAATCCCAGAGTTGCCAACCAGGTTATGATTGTACATGAAGTACAACTTGACAATGTTTTGAAGGAAGCTGAAAAAGTTTTTAAAGGATCTTTGGGATGCCTCAAGGGATATGTGCACAAGATAATTTTGAAGAAGAATGCTGTGCCAATGCAGCAGAAACTTTGGAAGGGTACCTTTGTCTGTGAGGGTTAAAGAGTTACTCACTGACCTGGACTGACCTACTTACAAGGAGGGTGTAATTGAACCGGTTGAATCATCATCATGGGTCCGATGGTCATCACTCAAAAATCGGATGGTCACCTGAGATTCTGCTTTGATTCCAGATCTCCTAATCAAGAGATTGTGGTTGACACATTTTCTCTTCTCAATATAGGGACAATTTGAACATGGTGAAGGGTGGTAAGTACTTCCTGAAGTTGGATTTGAGGAGTGCTTACCATCAAATCCGATTGCATGAAGAATCAAAACAACTTGCCACCTTATTTGCTACTGAAGGTACATTCCATTTCACCCGTATGCCGTTTGGCTTAGTGCCGGCAGCTGCAAGCTTGTTTCAACAGGTGATGACAGAAGGGTTTGAGGGAGTTAGAGATGTAATTTATTTTCCGGATGGCATTTTGATCATGGGGTAAACTACAGAGCAACACAATGTCACTTTAAGGAGGGTGTTGAACAAAACTGGAGAATGTTGGACTAATGTTAAACAAAGACAAGTTCGAATGCTATTGGAAAAGCACCTGCAGCGAAAGATCAATTACAATCTTTCCTTGGACTTATTGAATATTATTCAAAGTTTGTTGAGAGGTTTGCAGACCAGACAGAGTTTGAGGAGAGTTCTGGGAAAAGGAGAGAATTTTGTCTGGGGCTAGGAACAAAGTGTTTGCTTTGATAACATCAAAGCAGAAATTTGTGTAAAGCAGGAGTTCCGGCACTTTTTGATAACAAGTTGAAGTCTGTCCTTACAGTGGATGTAGCATGATGGAGCTGCCAGTGAGGTTAAGATTTGCGATAGTCATGGTTGATGTGCATTCTAAGTGGATTGTTACATTTATGAAGGATGTGACTACGTGTTCCACTATTACTGTGATGAAAGGAGTTTTCAGGAAAGAGAGTGTTCCTGTGGTGGTAATAACTGACAATAGCACTCAGTTAGCATCTTACCAAATGGTGATTTTTATGCAGAGGAATGGTATGACATGCACGAACCTCATTATATAATCCTAGGTGTAACGGCTTTGAAGAAAGGGCCAACCGTCTAGTGAAAGGTATTTTATTTATTTAGGGGTTTTATGTAGCGCTGGCCAGACCCGAGGGTATCGGAGCACTTTGCAACATTTGTAAAGTAGCAATAGGGTACAAAGAGTAGTAATAATAAATAGTGATACTTGACGGGTTAATGTTCAGGATTTGTCAGGTAGCAGTCGAGTACAGAGAGTAGTGTTGGTAAGCACAATGAATCGTGGCGGGTCTTGTTCATTGGGGTGACATAGGTGTGAGTCAAGAGGTAGATCCGGTAAGAAGTTATTCTTGTCACAGTGATTTGATGCTCAGGTGAGCACGTTTCCATCTTGTTTGACCGCTCTCACTTCATAAGGGTTCGATTAAAAAAAAAAAAAAAAAAAGGGTTTTGAGCTGGCTTTTGGATTTTGTGATGGAGGGGTTAGTCCTGATATGGACAGGGATGTTGCTCCAAATTCTGGGCTCATTTCCAGGGAAGGAGCATGATAAGGTTCTTTGCTTGCGGTTTTCGAAGGGATGAGTAGTAGAGTGTTGATGCTCCTGAGATTTCTTGTCTGCCCAGCTTTGTTTAGTTAAAAGGCCAGATAGGTGGGTTTGCCAGTGTGCAGAGCTTTGTTGGTGAGGCAGGCAGTTCTGAGGTTGGTGCGCATTTCTATTGGATGCCAGTTTAGCTCTCTGAGAGTAGGGGAGATGTGTTTGAATTTCTTTACTGTGGTCACCATTCTGGCTGCCTCATTTAGGGTCGCTCTGAGAGAAGCAAGGTGTGAGTTTGCCGTGCCTTTGAGCGTCTCGTTCGCGTAATCTAATCTAGATAGCACAATAGATTGCGTGGCTTGCTTAAGGTCTTTTGGGGGGATGAAGGCTTTGATTTTGTTGAGTAGTTTTAAGTTGAAGAAAGCACACCATGACGTGTTCTTGATGTGTTTGACCATGTCTAGGTTAGAATCCAGAGTGAAGCCCAGTGATTTCACAGAGTCGGACAGAATGAGAGTGCACTTGAGAGTGTCAATAGATTTTAGCCATTCGGGGAGTCTGCTCTTTGTTGGCTATGAGGAGGATTTCAGTTTTATCCTGGTTGAGTTTCAGATGGTTTTGCGAGAGTCATTGTTGGACTTCTATTAGGGTGTCATTAAGTCTTTGCATGTCAGCCCTGGTGGAGGTTTCTAGGTAGATCTGGGTGTCGTCAGCATAGAGGTGGAAGGGTATGTTGGCTTTTTTGAGTATGGTGGTGAGGGGCTCCATGTAGATGTTGAACAATGCGGGAGAGCTGATCGTTTGGGAACGCCCCTGCTTATGGGGTGTACGTCCGACGTGAAGTTTTTAATTTTTATTCTTTGTGAGCGGTTTTGCAGGAAGGAGGTGAACCACTGTAGGACCACCTCTTCTGCTCCTACCCTTTCACGAAGTACGTTGATGAGTAGCGTGTGATTAACCGCGTCGAAGGCCGCCGATAGGTCCAGGAGTATAAGTAGACCGCAGCGGTCCTTGTCGAGTGAATTGTGAATGTGATCAATGACATTCAGGATAGCTGTCTCTGTGCTGCAGCCTTTCCTAAAGCCTGATTGGTGAGGGTCTAGAAGATCATTGTTGCCCATGTGTTGGGTAAGTTGACGAGAACACATTTTTCTAGCAGTTTGGCTAAGAATGGGAGATTGAAGACAGGCCTGAAGTTATTGAGATCATTTGGATCAGTGCCCGCATTTTTCAGTAGTGGTGTTACCTGGCCGATTTTGAGGCATTCAGGCATGATTCCAGTTTTCAGTGAGCTATTTATAATCTTTGTCCAGAGTGGAGCTAGGGATAGTTTGAGTTTTTTAGCCATTTTGGCAGGGAGGCAGTCTTCGATGTGTGACGATGGCTTGGTTCCGGTAGTCAACGCCATAATTTCTGTTTCAGAGATGGGTTTGAATGATTTCCAGTTATTTGAGGGTTGCCTGGGTGGGTTATTGGTTTCTTTGTAGGGGGGTGTGCTTTCGTCGGGTGGGCTAAAATGGTACTCAAGTGAGAGCTCGAAGTTTGAGATTTTTTCATTGAAGAAATTGGCAAAGTTGTCACATAGGTCTTTGGAAGCCGGAATTGCGGAAGGTAGGGTGGGAGGGGTGGAAGTTTGTTGTCTGATGAGATTGAAGAGTTCTTTGGGGTGATTTTTAGAATTTAGTGCACCACAGAAGAAGGTGGATTTTTCAATTTTGATGTGCTTTTTGTATTTTCTGCGTTCCTCTTTGAGTTCCTCAAGGTGGATTGTCGAAGGGTTGTTATGCCAGCATCTTTCAGCAGCTCTTCGTTGTCTTCTCCAAGTTTAAATCTGTGTTGAACCATGATCTCGATGGAATTTTCTTGACTCTTTTTTGTTTGAGGAGAGCTATTTGGTCAAGTATGGAGGTTATAGTCTCATTATAATGAGAGGTAAGTTCTGTTGTGGAATTATCGCATGTGATGGAGGGGCGGAGTGTGTTTATCTTTTCTTCTAGTTCTGCGAGGTGGGTTTGCTGTCTGTCGTCTTAAAGCTGTTTTGCATGCCAGTTTCCTGTGTACGGCCTGTACTTCCTTCACCACACTCTGCAAACTGCCCAAGTACAAACCTTTCTGCACTTGAATCTCAGGGTAGAGAGGGCGAGCAGTCTCGGGGTTCACAGGGATGTTGGGTGGGAGGGCTCAAGCTCAGCAATCAGTTAGCAATCCAATAAATTGAATGATAAACTGAGTGATTTCCGTTTTAGAAATGAAAACACTTTATTATACAAAACTATTCGATGCTACATACTACTCGCGGCTGAAACAAGTTAATGCCTGTAGACTCTAGCTTGGCAGGTACTGCGCCCACCTGCTCTCTCACTGTCACCAGGCTTCCTCCCGATTCTGTGAAGAGATAACAGAAGTAGCTTCAATCTGGCACAACTGTAGTGTAATTCGCCCACAAAACAGTAGAGGCACTCAGTCTCGTTAGTCTCTTAACCACTAATACTTGGCCCCAGCACACCCTTTACGTTGTTGTACTCCCAGACCGTTATGTTGTTGTAAGCCCAGACTGCCCAGACTGTTACGTTAGTTAACGCCCGTGCGTTCCAATGACTGGTAACACACCAGCAGACAGCTTTCACATGTATCCAGCCTCATTGTCTTGGAGCAAAGTCATCCTCTCCATCTTATGCATGGCCAGGCACATCCAAAATATATCCGGTTGTCCTCTATTATAGTGCCTCACTTACACATTTGGCAAAAACTGATTCGCTAAAGGGGGACACTTTTATTTTGAATCCAAGGCCAATTTTCTACCCCAGTCAGACCCGTGCATCCCTTCAGATCACAAGACAAGTACAGGACCCGTGAATAGTCTGGGACTATGCTCAACTAGGCCTACACCTCAGAGAAATTTAGATTAGAGTCATTATGGAGCCAAAATAAACCAGCATTTACAATGCAGTGGGTCTCTCAATTGCGCATTGTATTATTTTAAAAGGCAATGTCATTTACAGTACCAATAGTTTAAACTTTTGCAAAAGCGATACCTATTGCAGAGTGGGGTGTCTGTTAAGCAGGCCTTGTGCTCAGTATTAATTAAAAAAAGAAACGGAGCACAGTGTCCATAAAGCGGGTGCCGTGCTCTGAATTAAATATTTAAAAAAGGGAAACTTGAGTGCGGTGTCCCTGAAGTGGATGCCTCGCTCAACATGAGTTTTAAAATAAAATGTAAAACTGAGCGCGGTGTCCCTAAAGCGGGAAAAAGAAAAGCAGCCGCCATTGTACTGTGCGGGTGTGCTGCAAATACAAAAAAGCACCCGCGATTGTCCATCAGTGTCAATACACCAGATAGTGCTCACCGAATTATAATGCAGACCGTTTAACAAGCCAAGTAAAAGGTCTAGTCGTTATGGGAGGTAACAAATGTAGACAAGGCGGTACCAAGGAGGGACAAACAAGCCCAATAATGAATCGGAAGCCAGTGTTTATGAAGGACAATGAAACAAGCCAATTAAAAATATGGGCGGAGAGGGGGCTGGGCTTCCAGTGCAAACTCTACTACATCATGCCTCGCAGACCGAGCAGTGAATGCGCGCTGCCGCTAGGCTCGACCTAAAAAGTTAGGATATCTGATGCATGGAATCAGGCACTCTGCTCAGGGGGAACACAAGTTTGCCATGCAGGGGGACATTCTTGACCAAACCCATTTTGTCTAAATGGCAGCTGGTTATGACCGCTGCAGCATTTTCTGTTTTCTCCCTTAAAAACCACATCATTGCTGCAGCTGTATTTTTGTGGGTCTTGTCATTCATGTTAGGTAAGCATGGGCATAAAATCCGTTCCGCTCGCGGAATCTGCGGATTTTCGGCAAATTCGAAAATTCGCACACAGCAGATTTTTTTGCTTGGTGATACAATATTGCGGCGCGCGGCGTTCACTTACCGTCATTCAGCGTTTGCAGAGTTGTTTTTCTCCATATTTTGCCTGTGCTGTGCCATTTTGGATCTTGCTGTGAGATCCCGCGGGAGTTTGGCGACCCCGATTACGTCATTGCGGCTTGCCACCTTGCACAGCACGCATCGCGAGAGTTCGCAATTGCGAACACGTAAATGCGGCGGGCGCAACAATCTCGCACTCGCGAAATTACAAAATTTGCAATTCTGCACAAGAAATCCACCAGCAAGCAGCATAAACCTTCTGAAAATGATGATTTTCATCAGAATAACTCCTCAGGTTGACATTTGCCTGCACTTTTTTTTTTAAGGAGTCCATTTTGGGGGGGCGGGGGGGGACGAAGGAAGTGCCCCACAGTCTCCAACTTCGTGTTCCTGTCCAGCAGGCTCCTCCCAGTGCTTTCTTCATGTGCTGGTCACTTTCATTTGGATCTTGACCTGGAAGGATTACTTTTTGTGGATGCTGCTGGATATTTGGATTTGAGGCCTTTTTGACTTTCTTTGGATGACTTTTGGATTAGAAATTTCACAAGTAAGTTTGTTTTGGGCATTACAGTTGCTGCAACTACAATTTTGGAATTTTTGATTTTTGGGCTGTTGTTGGGGCCTTTTGCCCAGGGGTACTCGGTGGTGGATGGACTGAGTCTTTCTGTGGGGTCTCTTTAATGTTAACATCATGGAGGGCATGGATGGCATGGGATTGTGCTGATTTTTGTGTGTTTTTCGAATTTTTTTTTTTTTTTTTTTTAATTTTTTTTTTTTTTTGGGGTGTTGATGGGGACTGGCCATGTGGGTGGGGGCCATTTTGAGTGCTGGTACAGGCAGGCCTTGGCCATGTGCTGGGGGGGCAAGGGGCCATTTTGAAGGCAGGCAGTGTTCTCAGGTCTGCACCCATTTTGCCTAGCTTTCATCCATTATGCCCAGGGGTAGTGAGTGGTGCATGGGCCTAGTCTTTCTGTGGGGTGTCTTGAATTTAAACATCATTGAGGGCATGGATGGCATGGGATTTTGCTGATTTTTGTGTGTTTTTCGACTTTTTTTTGGGGTGTATAACTGATGTCCCTCTGTCTTCCATTGCTTTTAGGTGCACAAGAGAACCACCAGTGCGAGGAAGAAGTCCTGCAGCGGTGTATGCAGCATAACGTCACATGTGGCCACAGACAAGACAACTCTGCAACTCGTGCAACTGCGGCCTGCTGTTCTGACATCTGAAGAAGATGGCCCCAAAAAAGTTTCCCGTAGCTCCTCTAGCAAGAAAGTTGCCAGTAAGGAGCAGAAGAAGCAATTGGGCCACTTACCAAGGAGACTGGTGTGCCGCCCGCCACATTTTTTGGGAATAAAACAAAAGTACGCCTGCAGCAGCAGCGGGATCTGCTGGGGGCAAGCTGGGAGCAGCACCCCCGCTCCATTGTGCTCAGTGCCACCACCACCACGCCAACTTAAGTCCAAGCCCTTGAGTGCTTTAGAGGCAGCCAGTATAGTTGTTCAATCACCATCGACCAGTGATGTTGGCTCATCGCAAGAAAGTAGCAGCATCCCTCAATCAACACAGGTTGTTGTAACTCATCTGACGAGTGTTGAACAACCACAGCCGCAACAACAACCACATGTGCAAGCATAAGCCCAAGTACATTTGGAAGGAGACGCAGCGCAAGGAGATGCGCAAGCAGAGGTGCATGGAGCGGCACAAGTGCCCACAATAGTTGTTCCTCCCGAAGTAGGGGCACATCAGGAAATCGACATTCAAGCCGAGGTATCATTTGAGGAAGCCACTTCTCCTGATCATTCATCATCTTCCAGATCCCTAGCAAGGAAAAGAAGATCAAGTATGGTGTCCATGATCTGACAAAGGTAGCTAAGCGTAAAAGGAAGGCCCCCGAAACTCTCGTACTTATGGAGTGTGATGACGCTGAACAAGAAGTGGCGTATACTCCTGCTGATGAAGACTATCACGACGACGACGCAGTCATCATAAACTTCAATGCAGCCCCAGCGGGCATGCAGCAAACAGACATTTTTACCCTAGCCCGAAAAGCTACTGAGCGTGATGTTGTCAACGAGGCAATGGGACCACCACCAATGCACTTAACTAGTACACCACCACCGACCGCTCCCGTATTTTCTCGCCAGAAGGGACCTCCATCCCCCTCGACCTCCATTTCCTCAATTAGTGGTGCTGCAAGTGCACAACGTAGTAAAGTTCGGCAACACACATCCTCCACTTCATCTGGCATTAGCATGACCAGTATCGCCTCCTCCGCCCCCCACAGACATTTGAAGTCTGCAGTTTGGGACTTCTTTAGTGTTAGCACAACAAGGGAAAACATAGCCATTTGTACCATTTGTAAGCTTGCAGTTAGTCGTGGTAAGCTTGGTACCAACTATGGTACTGGAGGCCAGAGAGGTCATCTTGAGAGACAGCACACTGTCAAATGGCATGCGCACCTAAAGGAGATCAAGGAAGCCCGAATTGCAAGTCAACAAACTGTATCCGTTGAGGTTTCATCTGATGATGACGAGGAGGAAGAAGCGTCAAACATTTCTTCACTTATACCCAGTACCCCTGTCAGAAGCACACCCCCTGCAAGATATAGGAGCCACACTAAGAGTGTGGGAGAGAGTGAGACACCAATGCGAAAAAGTTAATCATCACCGAGCGTAACTGGGTCAAAGAAGTCATCATCATCATCATCCCGTAAAATCATGGTCCAGCCCACCATTAGAAGCATGTTGTTTTCAGATGCGCCATTTGAACGCAACCACCCAATGACGCGTCTGTATAACACTAAGCTGGCTAAAATGCTAGCTCTGGACCTTCTCCCTTTTTCTTTTGCGGAAGGGGTTGGTTTTCTTGAATTAGTGGCAACGCTCTGCCCTAAATGGAAGGTTCCTAGCCGGTTCTATTTTTCCAGATTTGCGGTTCCAGCACTACATGAAGATGTGCTGGAGGTGATTGGGGCAGCTTTGCAGAAGAGTGCTGTTCACACTATACATCTGACAACAGACCTGTGGACCAGTTGCGCAGCCACTGATTACATGTGCATCACTGCACACTGGGTCTCTTTTTCAGGGGTTACAGCAAAGCTAAGGGCAGGTGTTGACCCGGACAACGTTTTTAAAGCTGCTCGGAAACATGCAACACTAGCCATGTTTGGCATGGAGAAAAGTCATACAGGAAAAAACATTTTGCAGGAGTTTAACACAAAGGTCTTTCAATGGCTGTCCCCAATAAAACGCAAGATTGGTTATGTTTCCACGGATAATGGCGCCAATGTAGTTAACTATTTCAGAGTGCCGTGTTTGGCGCACTGTATAAACCTGGTTGTTAAAAAATTCTTGAGTGAAGAAAGTCCAGTGTGCGAGTTACTGACCACCTGCCGAAGAATGTGCACACATTTCAGCCATTCTTTTAAGGCCCAGAAGCATCTGAGGTGCCTGCTACATCAACGTAAACTGCCAGTGAAAGCACTCATCCAGGGGGTGGCAACACGTTGGAACTCAACCTTCTACATGCTTGAGCGTCTGTTTGAGCAGTGTGCGGAAGTCAGTCAGTATTTCTTTACACAGGGTGCAGCTATGAAGGACCTGTGGATACATGCGGAGCAATGGAAGCTAGTTCAAAGCCTGACAGACATGCTTCGTCCTTTTGAGGTCTTCACGCGTCCTGTCAGCAGGGAGGACTGTAATTTGGGAAAAGCTACCCCTTTGTTGCGCATGCTAGAGCACCAACTGAAGGCGGTGTCTTCTACGTTTCAAAAAGATGAAAAAAGCAAGAAGCTTTTGATTTGGCGGAGAAATTATTAGAGCGCCTACTTTGCGATGAACGTCTTCAAAAGATCCACACAGAACAGCATTACATTTGTGCTACTATTCTGGATCCACGGTACAAAAAGGCACTGGAAGGCAGAGTATTCTTTCCTTTTGATGACGCAGAAGTTACAAAGTACAAGCGTTGGCTAGCTGTGTCAGCCACTAGGTTTGAAAGAGAACGGCAGGAAATTGGAGGAAAAGGCAGTACATCAGCAAGTCATCCGGAGTCAAAAGAATCCACTTCTGCACCCGTGGCTGTGGCAGAAGGGAGTGATTTTCCCTCTCAGCCGTTAAAGACAGCAGCAACCGGATCATCTGCACCAGACACAACAGTAACATTGTGTGAAGAAGAGGATTGGCTAACTCAGCTTGGGTTTGCTTCTCAAAAGGTCCCAGCAAAAAGTAAGCAAAGTGGAGGAACCGTGGAGAACCTTGAGTCGATGGTGCAGGACTATCCGAATGACTCAACAGAGGTCTATGTTCATGATGACCCATTGGCGTATTGGCATGGGAAAAAAGAATTGTGGCCAGAGATCTCCAACCTGGCTATAAATTACTTGTCTTGCCCACTCGCAAACGTGTCTTCTGAACGTGTTTTCAGTGCTGCTGGTGGCCTTGTAACTTGCAAAAGGACCCGCCTCTCGCCCAAAAATGTGTTGAGGTTAACAATGATCAAGATGAATCAGCACCTCATACCACCAGATTACAAAATACGAGAATACACGCAGGAAGAAGACCAGGAGGACACCAACTTAGATGAGGGAAGTTCTTCTCTGTTAGGTGACCTACTCTCGCCTGAATTCGCAGAGTATGAGGACGAACTCTTCTTCCCTGACACCGAGCCCCGAAAATGAGCCAATGAATCAATAACTTTCTTTTTCGTCCTTATTCACTTTTAATCCTGTGTGTCTGTCTTTCTTTGTTTTGCAAAATCTATATAAAAAAAACTTTAATCACCTAATCACAAAAACAAGTCCATCAGCAGAGCTGTTTTCACTTATTTGCTTATTGATTTGCAGGTGCCGCAGTCTGCATTCCTCAGGTTCACAAGTTCACAAGAACATGCTCCTCTATCCTCCTCCTCCAGACTCCTATTTCCCTTAAAGCAGATGGCTGGATTACGCCCAATGAAGAAAGACTCTGCACTTGTGGGGGCGTTCTACTTCTTTGCGGGTGATGACGGGTCTGGGGCCATTGCTGGGAAGGTCTAATACCGGATAAAAGTGGTTTGGAGAAAATCGGAGCAGAAAAAGATTTTGCGCTTTTGATCACTTGCCTGTCTTTGGGGTGCTGTTTGGCGGGCTTTTAGGTTGTTGTGGGTGGGTTTTGAGGTCTGGGAGCACTGCTGGCACGGTCTAATGTGGATTGCATTTGTTTTTCAGGAAATCCATGGTGGAAAAGGGGAGTTTGGGCCTAGCTGCTCAGCGCGTTTGGACAGAATTCCAGATAGTAGGCCCATTTTTGCTTTTTGCCAGTTAGGGGGTGTTCTGCTTCTTTGCGGTGGCTGCAGGGGTCTGGGGCCATTGCTGGGAATGTCTAATACCGGATCAAAGTGGTTTGGACAAAATTGGAGGTGAAAATGTGTTCGTGTTTTTGCTGACTTGCTTGTCTTTGAGGTGCTGTTTAGGGGGCTTCCTGGTGTTTGTGGGTGGGTTTTGGGGTCTTGGAGCAACGCTGGGTATGGATACTTTTGATTGCAAGTGGTTTGAAGGAAATCCATGGTGGCAAAGGGGAGTTAGGGCCTAGCTGCAGAGCGCCCGTGGAGTGATGTTGGAAATTTGCCTGCCTCTAATACCGGATAAAAGTGTTTTGGAGAAAATCAGAGTTGAAAAAGTTTTTGCCTTTTTGCTCACAAACATGTTTTCGGGGGCCTGTTTGGGTGGGTTCCTGGTGTTTGGGGGTGGGTTTTGGGGTCTGTGAGCACTACTGGTTATGGATACTTTTGATTGCAAGAGGTTTGAAGCAAATCCCTGCTGGCAAAGGGAAGTTAGGACCTAGCTGCAGAGCGCAAGGGGAGTGATTTTGGAAATTTGCCTGAAAATTTCAAAGTCCCCATTTTTGTAGTTTTGCTTTTTGGCTGTTTGGGGGTCTTCTACTTGTTTCCGCCTGGGTTGGCGGCTCTGGGCCATTGCTGGGAAGGTCTAATACCGGATAAAAGTGGTTTGGACAAAATCCATGAGGAAAAAGTGTTTGCCTTTTTGCTCACCATCATGTTTTTGGGGGCCTGTTTGGGGGGGCTCCTGGTGTTTGGGGGTGGGTTTTGGGGTCTGGGAGCACTGCCGGCACGGTCTAATGTTGATTGATTTGTTTTCCAGGACATCCATGGTGGAAAAGTGGAGTTATGACCTAGCTGCGCAGCGCGTTTAGACATAATTGAAAGATGGCCAAAAAATATTGTAAGTATGAGATTTTCCATTTTTGCTTTTTGCCTGTATGGGGCTTTTTTGTGGGTGGGTTGGCAGGTCTTGGGGCATTGCTGGGAAGGTGTAATTCCGGATGAAAGTGGTTTGGAGAAAATCCATGCTGAAAAGCGTTTTGGCACATTAACTAGTAGCAGGATTGCATGTGTTTCGGGGTGTTCTAGATTTTTGCAACTGAGTTCTGGGGTCTTAGAGCACTCGTGGGAATGTGTAATTTTGGTTGCAAGTGGTTTGAAGAAAATCCATGGTGGGAAAGGGGGGATTTGGCCTAATTAAAGAAAGCGTTTGCCACTATTCTTAACTTAGGGCTCGTTAGGGTTAGCAGTATTGTATTGCATGTGATTGGGCGGGGCTGTTTTTGGGGGGGTTTGCGAGTCTTGGAGCGATGCTGGTTATGGATACGTTTGCTTGCTTGCAAGTGGTTTGAATACAATCCACGGTGGGTAAGGGGGGATTTGGGCCTACTTTACTTTCAAAGTACGTTTTGTCACCTATTTCTACTAGGCCTCGTTTTTTGAGATCTGATTGGGGGTCTTCTACATTTTTGCGACTGGGTTTAGTAAAGGTCTGGGAGCACTGCTGGGAAGGTCTAATTTTTGTTCTAAAACACAGTTTACAGTACACCTAGCTTGAGGGGACAGATCCGCTAAATTAATTCGCCCATACTTATTTATCCTTCAAAAGGAGACTCGGACAGAGTATGCACTTTTCAAAAATATTGTACTGTCTATTAGGAAACTCAAAGTGTGACTTTTTGCACTACACAGCGTACATACCTTATATTTATTTGTCAGTGGTGTTCTAATATCACTTCCTGTTTTTCCATCAATAATTACAGGCCAGGTTTCAGCCTGTGCAATGGGAAAAGGATGAAGTCAGGCTTCACATTAGCGAGTCGCGATTAAGCATCCGCCAGGCAGGCAGTGGATAGGGTGTCTTCTGGTCACCAACATTGATGGACGGAGCGTCAGATGGGATGGAGGAGTCCCGCTAATAAGAGGAATGGTTGGATGCATCTTACAACTTCCCAAATTCAACAGGACAGCTACAACAACATACAGATACAGTATCCCGGACAACTACAACAACATTCAGACACAGTATCCGTTCTTTTCTAATTATCTTTTATGTAATGTTATTGCTGTGAACTTCTGTGAGTGTGACTCTGGATCTCTGCTTCTAAATTCATCCCTACAGCCATTGTATAGGTTTTACTTCTGCTATTTTTCAAACCTAATTTAATGTACGAAGTGTTTCTCTGAGTGCAGAGATAGGCAAGTGAAAACGCATAATTATTACTGCAGCCCTGTACTGTTGCATTCTTTCATTCACGGTTGTCGAAAGTACTACTTACTTTTCAGTAACCATGCATGCAGTAGTGCATGCACTTCCTTTATGTCACTTAAAAGATTTATGGTTAGCTTTGTACCCAAAGATTTCTTTATCTTCAATTATTGATTGTCCATGCTGTGCTTTTTTTTTTCTTCTCTCAACAAAACTTTCCCAAAAAACCCCATTCCCATCCATTTTCCAAACCCTAACCCTCTTCCCCCGGGCTGTGTGGTTTTGATTGATGTGTGACTAAATGACAGCAATAATTCCACACACTTGCTGGGGAGGATAAGGTCATAGCAACAGGCTGGTGAAGGAATCCGAGGATATATTCTATTCTTACTCAGCTTGACACTCAGTCATTATTGGCAAATGAAAGCAGATTTTCATGTGTGCCATCAACTTGATTGGTCATCAAGAACCTCCTCCTCCTAGACGTGGCAAATTATTACGCTGCTGTGCCCTTCACCTTCAGTACTATTTCTTGTAGTAGTAGCCAATGTCAAAGAAATTCAACCCAAGTACTAGTTATACTTTCAATACTTTACCATTTGTTAGGCTACATTGTGACACTGTTCTAGTTTCACCTGCTATATTCTCTATCGTACCGTTCTAATGCTACGGTAAGGACAAACAAGGTTTCATTTTCTTTTTTATCAGATGCTGCCACTGCCACTGTGTAACACCACAAGTACCACCGCAATGACATTTCATCCGCCCAGGATTGCCAACCTTAATCGCCATTTCGCGTGCAGCCTGTCCTGTACCTAGCCCTATTTCCAAACACAAATTACAGGTAAGATAAGCGTTTGGGGGGAGGTTGTATAATGGAGTATTAGGAGAGACGAGAGACTGACGGTCCTAAGACTATTGAATTTCCTTACTCTGCGAGTGGCACTTAGTTTTGAAAACATTTGGGCCATTCGTACTTACACAACTTGAATCAAGATGCCACTTTTCAGGACTGTTAAACCCCCACCCACCAGCCTCAAAAGCATTAAAAAACACGTATGCTAAGATAAAGTTTAAAGTATATTTATATATCCCTAACATAAATAATCTCCCGCAAGACCCAACCCACCCCCTCTCCCGAACCCCAACGAATGTCCCTGAAAACGAAGTCCAAAAAAGTAGAAAACCCAACTCCCATGTCCCACCCCCCAGAAGTCTTTAAAAAAGGGGCAAGGGACAGTCCCCTCCTACTGCTGGCTGCTGTTGACTTTTCGGGCCAGGTCGGCATGCTCCTTGCGGAGGGTCTTGAGCAGGGTTTTGGTGTTGAGGAGCTCCTGCTAGAGGTAGGAAACCCTCAGGGAAAGGCGGTGCATCCTTTTTTTGCAACTGCTGTGGGGGGCAGCTGATTTCTTTGCTGCTCGGCGGTGGCGGGTGGCTGCGGTACCCCAGCTCTGTACTGCTGGAGACCTGCTGCGCTGACTGGCTGACCCAGGGAGCGCGGAGGAGGATGCAGGTGTCGCCGTGGATGTTGTTGACGTACTCTGCGTATCCTCCTCCTCCTGGGCCACCAACCGCCGATATTCGGCGACAGTGGCCTCCAGCCTCCGTTGCCGGGCCCTTTTAGCCAGCTCCTTCCGTGTTGGTTTGGAAGGAGCATCTATATGAAGAAAGAAAGACATAGTCTGTAACCAATGCTCTTTAAGATTAACACAAAATGATTCTGCTGAAAGTTGTGTCACAGTAGAACTAGCAACTTGCAAGCGCAGTACATAACTATTGTGGCCAGTATCAATCTAACCTCCCACTTCTTTATCCTTGCTCTAACATTAGTGGGAGTTTAAGGAATCAATTCTACGAGCACTATGGACTCACTCCATTAGAGTCGACTATGACAGTACACCAGTCTTATTCTTCTTCTTCTCTTGTTTAGCAAAATTGGTACGTTAACTTCTGCAGGCCGGCATAATGCCAGCGCAGTCAACTTGCACCCGAGAAAAACAGACGCCTGCCATGATGAGTGAGACAGACTTGCGTTACTGTACCAGTCCAGTACATGCAGGTGGTGATGCTCTTACTTTTCTATTATGGGTGGCACTGAGAATACTCGGTTACAAGGGCTACTGCTAAATTAATTTAACTTTCACCCTACAGTGCCAATGAATACTAGAAAAGGAAAATGAAGAAGATAAATAATCTGATTATCTATCACTGCACATGGTATGTATTTGCTTACATATGGGATGACTTTAGGTGCTTTGCTTTTTATTGAGTGAACAGTGATACATCCACACATGAATGACAGAGTTCTACTATACTTATTAACGGAGGTAGTGAGTGGCCATCGTAATAGCCGGATATATGCTGTGCTTGCAATACAAACTACTGCTACTATTCATGGTAGTATTCGGCCAAAATTACAACTTCTTTTCCTTGCCTTTCCTACACTGGGACGGACGTGCAGGTGCGGTGTTACATGCTCTTCAAAGTAACACTTAGTTCATCCAGTGACCGTCTACTCTCTCTAGATACACATATGCCATCTACGAGTCAGATAGTACCATGATCCATCCATCCATTCAAGCTATATGTCAATCATTCTTCTTCATGTCTATCATCTGGACAAACCTTACGTTTTCTCATGGGGAGCACACTATGCAGTCTGCAATCTCAATAAGTAAGGAATATAAGAGCTTACCACTGCCCGCCACTACCGTGGCAACCCGCACAGCAGTTTGGTCCGGCACTTGCACCACCTCCTCCCCAGAACTTTCCTTCTCCACCTCCGCGCTGGGCCCAGCACCAGATGTTCCACCTACAAAGTACATTTAAGAATGTTAGATGTCATAGACATACACCACTCACTAGTATTTTGTCTAGGAATGAAGAAATGTGAAAACAGAAACCAATCTAATAATTTGTGACTGTCTACTCTAAAGTAAAAATGCCCCTTTTTCCAGGGAAGGGTGTTGTCTTGCTGCACTTTTTGGCACAACTGATGAATGCTTGCTTTTTAACATGCACCATTTTTCTCATAGCAGATAGAAGCTTCACTTCTAAGAACAAATCATCATCACTAGGACGGAGGGACCAACGATTCAGCACCAAAAAGAAAAATTAAAGTTCAAACCAGGTGAGGGCTCGGCTCGCCCACAATAAATGTGTGAAATAAATCACTATAAGCACTTTTCCATTTTTAATCAACAGTTTGTTTTATGACCAGCTTGATTTTAATAAATATTTTTACTTTTAATAAAGCTTTAAAACTTAAATAGACTCTGTGGTTTTTGGTCAAGAGTGAATGAGCAAAAGGTTTTGCAATTTGCAAGCATGAGTCCGTGCCTCTGACACTTCTGGACTCTGACTCCGTACTCTTGTCCTGCGTTGGATAATCATCATTGGGGATCTATCATCGATGAATACGGGAGCTAAATGACTCTGCCACACTATCTAGTCAGTAATGATATTGGGGGTTCTTCAAAGACTGATATCACTGAGGTATGTGGAAAGTCTACCTGCGCCTATTATAATTGATAAACAATGCACTATTTAGTGTCCATAGTTCTGTTTGTGCAGATTTGTCCCTGCAACAGTAGTAGTATGGATTGTCCTCCTATCCAAACCAAAAGTAAAGTAGTATTTTATTCTTTCTTGGTGGTCATTCACCTTTTTATTGTTGGTAATTGTCAAAGCATAAACATTTAGAAAACTTGGAAAAGACATTATGGACAATCCCAGACGACTGCACTCTGTGCATAGAGCTATTGCTGACTAGAATGGGAGTTTTGTTTAACACCTTTTGCCAAATGTGCAATCTTAGTTAGCTACACAGACAGACTAATAAGAATAATATAGTAATACCACAGGTAGTCCTAGTCGAGGCAGGATAAGAATTTAGCTACAGTCTACAAGAAAATCAAAGACGATTTAGAAAAAATCGACTGAGGAACGTTAGGAAAAAATAGGTACTCTATATTAAAATTAAAACTTACTGGGGCCAGCAAAGGAGCCCTCGCCTGACCGATCCTGGCCTTGTACAGCAGCTGCAGCCTCCTCCTCTGTCCTCTTGCCCCTGGGGGGAGCTGATGTACAACATGAAAGAAAGAAAGACCCGAAAACATGGATGATTGTTGTCAACCAAATCAAACATTACAAAAGAACAATAACAAAATATTTTGGCGAAATAGCAAATAGGTCAATATATCCCGTGGAATAGTTGTCTATCTCATGTGGTCTACCACGATATTAGTATTGCTTGATTTGCGGACCGTCGACTTGGAAAGTTATGTAACTCACTAAACAAAGTACTAAAAAGGTTCGCCTAGGACTGGCAGGCAGCAGTCCGCAGCGCGCGAAGTGACAGACAAACTCCATTGTGATTGCATATCAGCGACAACACTAAAAAGTTTCCTACTACATTAACCAGTCATTAAAATACTCACACTATCAATCCACCACCACTATTTCTTCATATTGCCAGGTGTACAAAGGAAGGACTGGACTTGAGTCTGTGGGGGCAGATTTACAAGCCCCTTGCGGCTCTTTTGCTCCGTTGTTGTGTGACTTTTGTGACGCAGCGGCAGAACAAAAGAGGCGCCATGGTGCGGGGTATATTAACAATGTGACGCATATGGGAGATGCATCACGATGTAAAGCCCTGCGCCATCAGGGGGCGTCCCGGCGCAAGGGAATGCGTTCCTGCGCAGGAACGCATCCTAAAAGTGGCTGAGGGAAATCTACAAGATTTCAATCAGTCACATTTAGGACAATGATGCGTGACTCAAACCCTGCTCCTGCTTGAAGCAGCCGTACGGCTTGACGCAGCATTGGGGAGATAGGGCACCCCAGAGCATTGCTGGAGTTGCGACACAACTCCAGCAATGCGCCGCCTTTACGGCACGGATGCGTAACGCTTCAGTGACGTTTTGGGCCCATGGTGCGCCGTATTATAAATACGGCGCACCATGGGTGGTGGTGGCGTGGCGCACAATTACTGGCGCATCCCTGCTACTTTGCAGGGATGCGCCAGTAATTAAAAATCTGACCCTTAGTGTCTAGCATTATGCAGTTCTTTAAACTACACTCATACATAATTTCTCAGGCCAATGAAATGAACACAAAATCGAAAACAAATAAGCATTGTAGCAACGCTACTGAGAAGGAGAGCAGTGCACCTGAAATGCACAGAAGATTTTGAAATATAATTTACCTACAATGTAATCAGCAGCATTATTGCTCTTGGTAAAAAACCAAAATTTGCAATATAATAACACAGAGCAGGAGAAAACAGAGTAGTGAAGAAATAGCTACTACTACTCACCAAGCCCGGGCATCTCGAGGTCGATCAAGTCGCGTTCCCGGTCCAGGAGATCCGTCCAACGGTGGGTGGCCTGGTTGTAGGTACGCCAGACCCGAGAGTGTTGGTACATGGCCCGGCACACCTTCTCCCACTGCTTCCGGCGCTTCCTGATCCCGTAGCCGCTAGCGATCTTGCCGCCTGCCATGATGGTTCTGGGGAGGCGGCGCTGGACATAAAACACCTCCTCTGCGCTAAAAATCTCCCAGGCTGTGACTGTCTTCCCTCCTCAAACGGGAGCCGGGCACGGGGTGCTGGACCCTTCCCCCTTCTCAGGCTGCTTCCGGCTCCCTTTACCATGGTCTGGGCAGAAAGGAAGGAAAATAATAAAGAAAAAATAGAATAGGGAAGAAGAAAAGAAAAGAGTTTAAAAAAGTATTTTAAAATTAACCAAAAGTAGCAGAAAACACAAAAATATAGACCTAGAAAAATAGAGGGATAGATAATAAGTAAAATCCAAAAAAAACTTCAAACAAGCAAAGGATGGCAGAGATTGACAGAGGATACAGAAAGCATGCCCAGAACCATAGCAATGAATGAAAAACAAGATGGCCGCGCCCGTTCACGACCGCGTGGGTAAGTTCGCGCGATATTTTCCTCGCGATCACACGCTAACTTGTACTAGCGAGCCGCACACTTTGCGAGATTACACACAGCGCCCGGAAATAGAAAAACGTCACGCAAACAAGATGGCCGCGCCCGTGAACGACCGTGAGGGTAACTTCGTGCCGTTGCGCTACAAGCGGCTCGCTAAAACGCACAAAACCTTGCGAACTAACACGCCGCAAAAAAACAAATCGCATATTCGCACGAATTCGCGGCTTTCCGAATTCGATCTCGCGCAAATTCGCGCCCCGCGAATCCCGCGAAATTGCAGAAAAACGATTTTTGCAAAACTGAAAGCACTCAGCAGGTGCAAAAGTTCAACCTCATCATTAGTAACCATTCCCTGTAGTGCTTCCTGAGGGCCCCCTCCAGAGTTCAGTTGCCTACTTGCAACTATTCTATGACCCTGCTCTGACCCTCACAGCAGGCTCAGAGAATAGCTACAAGTAGGCCACAAAGGTCCTGTGAAAAAAAATTGCACGGCAACAGAAAGCAATTAAGATACGGAAGCAGGTGCCAGACTCAGTGACACATTAATCAACCCCAAATTAATTCATGTCAGTTGATGCAGGGCAGGTGTGCTTTTCCCCCATAATCTACAGTGATGAACCAGAGGGTGGCAGTGATGTACCAGAGGGTGGCAGTGATGTACCAGAGGGTGGCATGGGCGAACCAGAGGGTGGCAGTGGTGAAACAGAGGGTGCTGTGATGAACCAGACGTAAAAACAACATAGTCGTGACCGTTGCGACCCGACAAGTATGTTCGCGTTTGCGAACTGGTACAAAACCCTTGCGAACTGGCAGAAACCCTTGCGAACACAAAAAAAGAAAAAATACGCAAATTCGCCAGAGTTTGCAGATTGCGAATTCGTGAATACGCAAATTCGCCCATGCTTAATGTTCGGACGTCACCTTGCACTGAGCCAGTATTGTAGTGTGATGGAATCTCACAGCTGCACTGGAGACTGTGCCTTCTTGTATATTGGCACTGCTGTGCCTGCATCTGGGCGAGTTACTCCCAGCAGCTTGAGTTGAATGTAGCTAGTGTCATACTCTGACCAGTTATTAGATGTCATTGCTATACCAATCTGTCCTCTTCAACCTGTGATGACTGCTGGGTGGTAACAAATGGCACTCTTCACTGGGCACTATTCTTCTTTTAACTGACTGTATAAATGAATGTTCAGATGTTTGCTGATTGTAATGATTTTGTATTAATAGAACAATAAAGTATTAATCTTGTCACTCTTCATTGGGCAATGAATTAAAGTTCATTAAAAAAACTAGTGAATATTGGTGATTTGCAGTTCTACAGGCTGGGCTGCAGATAGCAAGTACCTCATCATGCTGTTTCTTATCTTTTACCCCCACTTAAGGAGCGACACTTGCCACAACACTCCAAGGGGATGATGAAGATGTGGAGGCAGCCGTCGATGCTGCAAAGAAGGCGTTTGAGACGTGGAGCAAGCTCCCTTGCCACGTCCGTGCCCGGCACCTCTACAGGTAATAGTATGGGCTCTGGGACACTGATGATCTGGGACCTCTTCCTGCCTATTAAAGTATCTCCCACTCTGAGGCTTCCTCCTCTAGCTCTAAAAGAAAATGGACAGGTCACTCTGGATCAATTCCGTGGTTAAACTTGTACTTACCTGCTGCTCTTACAGTGGAAAATGTTCATTGCCAGAGGAAATACCTCTGTAGGCCTCCTATCATCACTGTCGTCTTTATCATTTTTTGGCAGCAAAATTAATCTACTAGCATTGTCCTAGCCAAAGTCAACTGCTCTCTTTTAATCTAAAACTTAATGCCCGGTTACTACCAGTAAGGTTCATTACTCCGACTCTACGACCTCCCCGTCACAGTCCTGGTTCCCATCCCTCTCTCCCTGTGTTCAGCCTCATTTGGCTTTGGATTACAGGATTTCCTAATATGAGGACAGAGGTGTTATATTCCAGTGTTGGACCTGGCACCATTGGTGTGGGTCTCCCTTCCATTTTTTTACTGTTGCCTCATGTGTTTTTGCTGGTGTTAGATGCTTTGGGCACTGTGCCACTGCTATTCAGTGCCACAGTGCAAGTGTTCCCTATTGTAAATTGATGTATGGATTAGTGATTCCATGTTTGGCTATTTTGGTTTACTTGTCAGTCCCTAGTCTAGTGCTCTGAGTGTGCCAGGGGGTGTAATCCAAATACTGCTGGTGGGCCTGCAGCACTGGTTGTGCCACCCACAGAAGCAGCCTTGTAAAATGTGTCTACGGTCTGCCATTGCAGAGCCTGCTTGCTGACTGGTACTGTCATGCTGACTGGCCAAGTGCACACACTTCCCAGTCCATAAACCTTCCCTTTTCTTCATATCAGTCACCCCTATGGTAGGCCCACAGGCAGTATAATGTAGGACTAGCCCTGATGTATATGTCATCCTCTGTCTCTTGGGGTCCCACAGGGTTCCTCGCTGAGCCCCACGTTGTTTAACATCTACGTGAGGCCGCTGGCTGAGGTTGTGAAGCTCTGTGGTATGACCATGGTGTCGTACGCAGATGACACCCAGCTAGCGGTCACGATCAGCGGGGACTCTGGGGTGGATGCCCCAAGATTCAGAGAAGGACTCAGGGCGGTGGCTGGTTGGATGACGTCCAACTGTCTCCAACTAAACGCCAAAAAAACGGAGGTGATGATCTTTGGGAAGCGGACGGACCTATGGAAAGATACTTGGTGGCCTTCTGAGCTGGGGCCGACCCCCACTCCGGTTGCGGAGATCAAAAATCTTGGTGTTTGGCTGGACCCTTCCCTCAACTTTGTCGGCCACACCAAAAGGACGGCGGCGTGTTGCTTCGGCATCTTGCGCAATCTGCGCCCTGCCCTTAAATACTTTGATGCCGCAACTCGTCAATTGGTGGTGCAAGCAACGGTTTTGGCTCGGCTGGACTATGCCAGCTCCCTTTTCATAGGATTAAACCAGGCCGAGTTAACCCGACTTCAAAGAGTGCAGAACGCTGCGGCCAGATCAATCGTAGGTCTTCCTAGGTTTTGCTCGGCCGGTCCATCTTTGCGAGCCCTGCATTGGTTACCCGTTAGGCAGCGTATACACTTTAAAGTTTTGTGCCTTTCCTTCAAGATTCTGAAGGGCCTATCGCCTCCCTTACTGCGCCAACTTTTGTGCCCTTATATCCCGGGCCGCACTTTACGCTCGCTGGACCAAGAATTAGCGGTAGCCCCTCGGTTCAAACTCAGTCGGGTGAGGGGGTCGCTCCTTTAAGGTGCGGGCAGCCGCACTCTGGAACGCTCTCCCTTTGAAACTTCGGACCCTTGGTGACCTGCTTTCCTTCCGCAAGGCCGCTAAAACCCATTTATTTTCTGAGCTCTGTTAAATCCTTCACTCCCCTTTTTAGTAATATTTTCTGTTCCCCTGTTGTGTTGTGTTCGCCACCTTGTCGGTGCGCCGGGACGCTCCTTCGCTGGAGCAGCCGTGCGCAATACAAATAGCACTAACATAACATAACATGTCCTAATAGTGAATTACAGCCATTTTCGTTTTTCACTATTGCAAGGCTACCTGTTCTCCATAGCCCAGAATGGGCTATTAGAATTGTTACATTTTATAATCCTAACAGGCTCAGAGAACATGGTAGAAACTCGAGTTTAGTATGCCTGAACTCAGAATAATAAAATACATCTTCAGTAAAGTTTATTTTAATATTCTGGGTTTGCAGATACCACTTTTAGAAAGTAGGTATTTGCTTGTCTAACCATTCAAACCTGTCTCTGCTAGTTTGTGTATTCGAATGTCTGGTTTCTGTGAGTGACAGGGCTAGGACATTTCAGGAGACAGGCTGAGTCACCCAGTGGTGAATAGAGACATCTGCATCTTGATGGGAGGGAGGAGTGCACCTGAACTCTGAATAGGGCTGTGCCTGCCTTCCACAATTCTGGCTCCACCCCCTGGGCAGCGACTGATGTCTCTGCCCTGCACACTGACAGAAGAAGAAGGAATCCTGTCAACAAAGTGCTCCAGGACTATACGTGCCTTCCACAATGCTGGCTCCACCTCCTGTGGGGTGTCTGATGTCTCTGCCCTGCACTGTGAAAGGAAAGGAGAGGTCGGCTAAACAGAGTGCTTCAGAACTAGTTTGGACTGGGCAAAGGCCCCTCTCCCCTCAGAGAACAAAGGATTTCTGGATATAAATATTGGGACCCTGATCCTATGAAATTAGATCACTTTTGAACTACAAGAAGAAACCTTTACTGAGGAGAGGAACCTGAAGAAACTGAGGAGAGACTATTCCCAAGCTGAAGTGCTGCTTGGGGGATTGACCTGCAGTGGTTGCCTTACTGCCAAAGGAAGGAGAAAGGAACTTTGTGTACTTTGCTTTCAACTTGTGAAGGATCTCCAATGGCTTGGAAAAGAGCTTGCCTACTGCTGAAGTCTCAGGGACAAGAGACTTCACCCCCAGCTCCCCAGAGTTCTTTTGGAAGTGCCTGCTGCTGTTTTGGGCCTTCTGAGGAACTGTGTGTCGCAAGGAGCTGGAAGCGCAACTCAACGAGAAGAAGCGTGTCGCCGTCGCTGTCCCTGTCATCGCAACTCCGGAGAAAGGAGGGTGTCGCCACTGGAACTGTCGGACTGCACCACATCGGAGAGAAGCGTGCCGCAACGAAGAGGAAGCGTGTCGCCGTCGCTGCCGTCGCAACTCCGAAGAAGGAGGGTGTCCCCGCTGGAGCTGTAGCACTGCACCGCATCAGGTGAAGAATCTCGCAACGAGGTCGGAGCGTGTCGCCGTCTCTGTGCCTGCCGTCGCAACTCCGGAGAAGGATGGTGTCGCCTCTGGACCTGTCGCATTGCACCGCATCGACTAAGAGCACCTCGCATTCCTGAGAAGCGCGCCGCTGTCGTAGCGGCTGCCGTCGCATCTTGGATGTCGATGCTGTAGTTGTCGCATCGAGCGGAAGCTTCACGCATCGTGGGAGAAGAGCGTCGCCGCTGGAGCTGCTGCCGTTGCATCTTGGATGTCGCTGCTGTAGTCCACACATCAGACCGGGAACTTCTCTCATCCCCGAGAAGCGTGCCTCATCTGGAAAATCTTTTCGTCTTTATTTCTTTGCATCTGAACTTTGCTGCATTTCCCATCGCTGCGACATTGCTTGTCGTGGAAGCGCAACGCAACTTAAGGTACATTGATGCAGAGTGTCGCATCTAAGAACTCAACTGAACTAAGCTCAATCTACCATCCTAAAGTAATCATAGTCTGTATTTTTGTCGTTCATGGTCTTGTGGTAACTCCATATAAAGTCTACTTATTTTTTATATAAAACCTGTGTGTTGTCCATTTGTAGTGTTGTCACTGAGTTACTGTATGTGGTCACATCTGCTTAACTTACAATGCCTCTGAAATGAGCCTTGACTGCCTGTGCCACGCAACCTAGATGGTGAGCAGGGGTTATTTTAGGTGTGTAATCCCCTTTCCCGGACTAGAGGAGAAGGTCCCTATTTGTCACAGGTACCTACCTGTGCCAACCAGAGACCCACAAATTTAACACACAGGATGTGGGTGTGGCCTAGAGGGAAGGGATTAGAGCTGTATGAGTTTTTTGGTTTTGCTTGATTAAGACTGTGGGAAGGTGCTGACGCTCATAGATGCAACCTTAGCTGTAACATTTAATCTACCTTTGAAATGCAGGGTTAAAAAAGTAGAGTTATCATCATACAATGTAAGTAATGGGAACGTGTCCTCCCCCTCACCTAGTGATTTGTACTCCATTCACTGTACTAATACTACTTCTAACAGTACTACTTCTATCAGTACTGCTTTCATCAGTACTGCTTTTCTCAGTAATTTGCATGTCCCAGTATGTAGATAGGAGTGATCACTGCCAGTGTTTTTAGTACTTCTAGTGATATTACACCATATACTACTGCTACCAGTGGTACTATGTCTATAACAGTTAGGTTAGGTTGCTTTACTATGTAGTGTCGTAAGCCACCTAAGACTGCTTCAAGGTGCTAAGGCGGACGGGGTGCAATGAAGATACTTTATGTGGACAGAGAAGAGCAGATAGAACAGGAGACAGAGGAGGGGGCGAGAAGAAGCCTTGTAAATTGGATGAACCTCCCCAAGACACTGATCTCCTCCTCACTGTGGTGGGTGTCACTGAGGGTAACTAGGCCCTGACATTGATCGATCTGGTAATATCCTGTGAGAGGATCACTGGTGGAAGCGAGAAAGAACCCACAGAAGCAGGAGAATGCCTCCCTCTCTGTCTGACAGCAGACAGCAATGTTGGGTGTCAACGGGTTTATGCTGCTTCTCCCAATCGGTGCATTTACCGGGCTGCCTACTACTAACAGTCCTACCATTACCGTAGGTCTTGCTACTATCAGTAGTGCCTCATATGCTCATGCCACCACTAGCACTGGAGCTATTACTGTTATTTGTTATCCTGGTACCACTCTGCTGCTGCGCCTACTACCACTGCTGGTATTTTACATATTGCAACAAGTAGTGCCAGAAACTACAAATCCATGCAGGACAGTACTACGACTGCTTCTATTTTCTGCTGACTCTACTACCTTTATTTTAAATGCTGTTTGTAAGAACAAACACTATAAAAAACTTGCATGTATTGGTTATTCTAGGAAAAGCACTTGAAATAAAGTGGACTCACTTAGTTTTAAGTCAATGATTTTATCCAAAACCCTGCTTCCTTCTTCTTCATATCCCTGCATCCTCTGTTACCTTAGTGCATCTTTCAGTTCTTGTCTCTGCCTCCTTCACATCCTCCCACATTATGTTGTTTACTGCATCACCCTCCTAATGTCTCCGCCTCCTCCTGCACAACCCTGTTCAGTTTTCCCACTCTGTTTGCCCTGCAAAGATAAACATGGCCTACTGCATGCCTCTGCCTTTTCCCAACGTAGGCACTACTGGTTTAACTGCTTTCCTCTCCGGCTCACCCCACTCCTATGCCTCGGCACAGCCGGGGTATGCTGATGTGTCTCTTCTTCATCCTCCAGCATTGCGCGCACCGTGCAGAAGCACCAGCGTCTGCTGAGTGTCCTGGAGAGCCTAGACAACGGCAAGCCTATCCGCGAGTCAAGGGACTGCGACCTGCCCCTGGTGGTGCGCCACTTCTACCACCATGCCGGCTGGGCCCAGCTCAGGGACACCGAGATGAGGGGCTGGAAGCCTCTGGGTGAGTCTTTCTTCTGTTTCATGGACAAGGGAAAGGGCTAATTGTTTGTGCTTTACTAACTGGAAGTTCAGTTTTCTAAGAGTTTGTTGTAATGCCATCACCCATAAGTTGCTGCATCATCCATAAGCTTCTCACAAGGGTCATACAATAAGAGCCTCTCATGCTTCTCAAACCTTCAGTCTCTTCAAACCTCCTGGATCCTGACACTCTACCAACCCAGTATTCTACAGTTTCATGATTTGAACATGCTTATTGCTTGATCTGTTTTCAGCTTCACTCTCTGCTCTGTGGCTACTTTCATTTCAATTTGTGCGTATCAGCCCACCTTTCTGTGGCTATACATATCTCTTCAGCTGCTACCATCTGCCTTTGGTGGTCCCCACATCCTCCAGGACACCCTGCTCACTCAGTGTCTTCAAATTACTTCCCTGATTCCTATCACGCGTGCAGTGTCTTTTCCCCTCAACAGTGCACGCCTTCCTTTCACCGCTGTTCCATTCTCCAAGTACATAAGTTACAAAAACTGCAAGGGTGAAGTCGTTTTTTTATGGATCTGTCCACTGCTGTCTGTGGCACCGCTAGCACTCCAAGGTCTTACCTCCTCTAAAAGATGTCTCTGTTGTAGATGGGTAAGGAATTTCCAAGCAAATGGATATTTGTAACAAGAAGATGTATTCATATGTGTGGAGCTGATCCTCCAGCGACCTCTGTGACCCCAGCTCCGGTGCTGAATGGCGTTACAAACCACCAATCCAGAAACGAGCCCTGTAGAACACAGAATGGCGTTTTTAGGATGCAGCATACAAATAATAACAACGAGGCACCCTCAAAGGCGCGAGTAAGATGCAAAATCTAACAAGCTGCGTGCTGCAAAGCATAGAACAGTGTCCATATTGTTTGTCATCAAGCGTGGCTGTGGTCAGATGGAAATGGCTCAGTGGCAAAAAATATTGTTTAGCATGGATGCCTGCATCAGTTGTGACTTCTAAAGTAAGACTTGAGATCCGAGTGGTATGGCATGGCATGGCAGCCAAGTCGACATGTTGCTTTCGACATGCTGCTTGCATGTAATTACCATGTTACATGTTTGAACCTACCGACTCTAGCAGCAGCCAATCCATTGCTTTTTCGGTTTCGCCTCGCCGAAAGCTGCGCAGCAGACTTTCGCGCAGGCGAAATCTTTTGTCTAGAGTATGTGTGTGTAGTCCCGCCCCTCTGTTCCATTAGCTAGCTCAATAAATGGAGGCTAGCCATTGGAACAGAGATCTGTCCGTCATGGCCGGACCAGATTCGTGGGCGTTCCCGACAGTTTTTCGCATTTTGCCCACGTCATGCGGCGGTGGGCGGTGGTTATGTTTTGGGGGGGGGGAGGGGGTGGGTTGTTGTGCTCATTCCTCCGAAGATGGCGCCTGGGCCCGTCGACTTCTCGCATCTACTGGTACGTTGCAGAGCGTTCGGTCCGTCAGAGCGGTTTGTTTTCAACTCGTCGTCGTTGTTGTTTTCAATGAAGGCACCCTTCCCTGTGATCACTGCTTGCAGGGGGATTGGCCTCCTAGCCTACGAGCCAGGCCATTCAGGCGGCGGACTGCAGGCAGCTGTGTGTTTTCCTAGCGCGCGCGTCTCTCGCATAGCAGCGATTTTTCCCCACCAGCTAGATGGAGTCGCAATCTGAGTTGTGTCGGACAAGAAGACTTTGTAGGTGGGTTTTAGTTTTATTTTAAGAGTTGTGCATGACCCAATCAAACTCGCAGCATTCACCAGCCAAGACCTACCTTCACACGTTGGCGTAGAGGGGAAAACTGATCTCTCTCTCTCTCTATCTCTCTCTCGCTCTCTCCTCGCCGTCCCACCCTTACCTTCAAAGTAACCGTGTGCACCCCAGATCCCTCCGCCATCTTGTGCTCTGTCAGCATACCTGTCTGGCTGTGTTCAGGCAGGATTCCTAGAGGTGGGTGCCAGGGAGGGGGCAGGCAGACCCTTTCTTTATACTTGACTTTAAAGCATTGACTTGGAAAATACTTTCCTGAGCGACACAGCCCTTGCTTGGGCTGCAGTAAAGAGCTCGAAGCCTGAAAACGACTTGAGTAGAACAGTAAGTTTATTGTTTTCTTTTTGCTCCTGCAAGGCCAGTTTGCTTGGACACAGCCTTTAGTTTTGTTCATTCTCTCATGTAGTTTCATCGCTCATGTGATTGGTTTCTGAAGGGCCGTGCTGTGCAAGAGGGCGCTCTGGATGCGAGTGTGCGGTTTTCTGTTGTTGCTTTTCCCTTCCTTGTACTCTGTTCATTGCTGGTGGGTTTTTGTGTTTTTATGCTCCTTGCACTAGGCTGGAAGTCACGCCATGCACAAGAGCTGTGCTCAGGCTCCTGAGATCCGCAGCGCCTCACACATCTGGGAGCACTACGAGGGGTGTGCTGTTCCTCTGAGAATGTGGCGGACCCTCACAAAGCCATAGCTGGGTGTGTGTGTGTGTGTTTACAAACTCTCGAAGACTTTGTCACACTCATTGCTGCCACTTCATGTAGTTGTAAATTCTTTAATGAATGTGGGAAAGTGCCAGAACCCACCCGTGTTTTCAGAGGGTCCATGTGAAGGGATTTCCACGCAAGGAAAATGTTTTGCAGGTTAAAAAAAAAGTGGCATAACATAGGTCCCCATATGATGGTGGATTTTCCCCTTTGTGGACCATCCATTGCTGCATAATTATATGTGAGCGGCCTGTGCTACCTGCAGGTCGCCCAGGAGCAAACCTGTCTGTGTTGAGCATCTAATAATTGAGTAAAACACACAAACAATAGATTTATGCTTATGTAAGCGTGGTTTGGCTTTTATTTGCTTATTTAAGCATGGTTTGACTTTTATTTTTTAAGAGGAGTCCCCACTCTGCTTCAATGTTGAACCTGCTCATTGCTCCTGATGTGATGAAACAGTTCTCAGGAGTAGTGCCACACTGCGTGTGAGACTCCACCACCAATCCCTCTGCCTGGAAGCTTATTTACCTTCGTGTTTTTTATTTCCGGTTCGTTCCCTCATGGGATATACTTCCATGTGGTTGAAAGGCAGGGGGGGGGGGGGGGGGGTGACTGGCCTGTGCAGGATTTCACAACATATTCTGATATCCCTGGATGTGCAGGGGTTCGTCAGTGTGGGGAAACTCCTCTGAAACACTGTGAATCAATTGCTATGATGCTTTTTCTACTCGGGTACAATAAGTGTAAACAGGCCGCCAGGCAATGGTAGGAAATCTGCTGTTGAGTCTGCCCCACGTCTGGGTATACCCATCCTGCTTAGGGTGAAAAGTGTTACTGCAAGCAAATGATGGACGGAATGCCTTCAATGCAAACATTCTCCCCAGTCAAAAGATCTGGGTTAAATCCATTGTTCTTTTGCCCACTATGCCATCCCAGTTTGGACCCAGCCATATGCAAATCAGTGTTGACCCTGTGCCCCATGGGAACAGTCCAGACCGAACTGCCATGCCAGGTCCTCCCTGGACCGGAAACAAGCATCCTGGGACAGGTTTCAGGGTATATCACCCTTCTTTAGCCAGGCTAAAGGGTCCAAGGAGACGCAAGAGCTCTTTGTACCTCTTGCTTTGCAAAGCAATTGTAAATCAAGTACTGAACACTGAATTGTTCAATGCACACAGGAGTGCTATGCATTAACTGGCGAAAAACATCTCAGCAGGCCGAAATCTCACTGCGTTGTAGACGTATGCAGAGTGGCTAAATGATTCTATATTCATACATTCAGTCTGCATTACTCCTATGATAATGAAGTGAGAGAGGAATGTTTTATCAATCATTTACTGGTCCTTTTCCAAGGTCTGAGGTCTCCAGCCTGTGCCTTTTGTCTTTATCGTCATTCACTAACATGCTGTACCCGTAACAAGATCACCATATGTATTTTGGGACGCACCATACAAATTTCCCTTAAACTCATTATTTTTGGTATATCGAGTGACATCACTGGCCGTGATAGAGGTTTCCTATTTGTTTGCTATTCTATTAGCCAGACGGGAAATATGTAAGAGATGGGTCGAGACAACACCCCATACACAATTGGATTGGTTTTCTTCTCTATATAAAACCTCTAAAATAGATTTGACCTGGCTGAAGAACTCTAAGAAGAGTGCCATTTGGAACAGCTTGTTAAATTGGACTTCAGTCTGAGTTTTTTTTTTTTGTCCTATGATTAAGCCTCAGTGGAACTCTCAGACTTTGCTTGATAGGGCTGTAACCTTCTAGGTTTCAGCCTGCTTAGATTAGGGTATGCTACCAGCTTTAGTCTTTGGTCTTAAATCCTGAAGAGAGTACAACCATCCTCTCCTTAAAAACGGAAAGGCAGCAATTGGAAGGAAGTCGGTTTTGCTACTGGTAGGCGGGGGACGAAGGGTGGAAACGATTACCCTATTGCCTACTTCTCTTATTTCCGCAACAGTGGTAACTTTCTGATCTTATGTTAGCTGAGGTTGGAGGCGAATGAAGAAATAAGAGAGAAAAAAAAATCACCATATGTACCTCCTGGTCTTAACGCCATATACGGCCAACTTTGTACTCTTAGTACAGTGTCCATTCCTGTTTATATATTGAACTTACTGCTGGTTCCTTTGTTAATGACTTTGACTCGTCTTTCATGATTCTAATATGGGCTTCACATTTCCCTTTCATATAATAGTACAACCTACGCAATTAGTTAAGCGACATGCCCCACACATATGTATGTTATATTCGCGACTTCGAAGGCGCCTTCCAGTGTACAAGGTTACATTCTGTTACTTCCTTTGAAATGACGCCCCTCACTTAGCCACCAATCTAATGAAGGGGTCTAGGCACTGTGACTGAAACCGGTCTCACCCACACAATTACATCCGTCCTCTTTCGATCTACTTCCCGCATGGACTTCACCCAACCTCGTATGACGCATGCCAAAAATTACACTACATTTCAGAAGAGAATTGTTTGTGGTATCGAATGACATTACTCGTATGCTGGGTCTAACTGGATAACTTTAAACTGCACTTGAGAGTGAATATATTGTCTACTGTACATTTTATTTGTTTATACTTGAGACCTAAAGATGTTCTCTATATGATCATGTATCAGAAAAGGGGGTGGTGATGAACAGAGTGTCTGAATTAAGCAGACCACTCCTACCCAGTCTAAAGATCAGGGCTTGATCCATCACCGTTTTTTAGCTCACTGCACCATCCCAGCTCAGAACCTGGCTACATGCAAATTAGTCTGACCCTGGCCCAGTGCATCATGGGAACAGGGCAGACCAAACTACCAAGCCAATTCTTATACTGGGAAGGAAACAAGCTTCCGGGGACCGGTTTCTGGCATTTCAGCCATCTTCGGCCCGGCTTGCTTGAATCCTGATGGTGCAATGAGCAAGGGACTCACATCTGAGTATACCCTTCCACGCTTATGGTGGACAAAAACGATTCAGAAAAGGGGGTGGTGATGAACAGTGTCTGAATTAAGCAGACCACTCTTACCCAGTCTAAAGATCAGGGCTTGATCCATCACCGTTTTTTAGCTCACTGCACCATCCCAGCTGGGCCAGGGACAGACTGATTTGCATATAGCCAGGTTCTGAGCTGGGATGGTGCAGTGAGATAAATAACGGTGATGGATCAAGCCCTGATCTTTGGACTGGGTAAGAGTGGTCTGCTTAATTCAGACACTCTGTTCATCACCACCCCCTTTTCTGAATCTATAAGATAATGTAGGCATGATTAGTATATCCTTTGCAGTGCATCACCTTTTACTAACTACACTGATGAAAACACCAAAGACTTCTAATTGGGTACTAGCCAAATCAGCCATGACAGTATACAACTCCCAAAGTCCTGTACACTAAGCAGTATGCTTTATTTACATCTTTTTTTACTTAGTGTCTGATACTCTTGGCTGCTTCTCAGATTAAAGTGCTTAGGATGTATCAGTAGATGTCTTACTCTGAAGACTGACAACTTTGCATACGTCACATGTGTGTTTTTGCAACCGATTAACTAATGATCTGGAGATTCACTCTTCAATGCATGTTGTTGGCTTCCAGGTTTCTTCTTCTGCCTTTCCCTGGGTTTTCCTTCATGTTTACAGCTTTGAGAGTGTCAATGTGCCAAGTGGAACCTGTATCTGCTGTGTCCTTCACCTCTATCATCCAAAGGAAATAACATGTACATTTGGAAAGTCTTTAAAATCTTGTGTGGATCATGAAGCAACTGATTTGGAGAATTCGAAAATAGTGCTTTGCCTTTAATCTTCTCAACTGTATTGACAGTTCTTCATGTCTGGGTGTTCTATGTAAGAAGCTCCAGTTAAGCACTGGGGTTGAGCACAAGATCTTTGTTGATCCTTGCAGGCTGGCCCTGTCTGAGCACTTTACCTCCATACTTGAAGAATCAAGCGAGTCTCCGTACTTGAAGGAACAAGCGAGTCTCCAGAATGTGCCTGTCTCCTGCCTATTGTGTATGCAACTAAACATCTCTACAGTGACCGCACAGTTGGACGTGCTTTACACTTTCTTTCTTAGGGGACTCCAGCTCTGCACTGGCTGCTCTGCGTGGGAATCTGCAATGGGTTCTGACTGAAAAGGGAGAAGCTTGATGGCATCAACAGTGTTTTGCTGCCTGATACTATTTTAGGTTCATGCACAACTTGGCAACCTCTCTGTTGAAGAGGGGTGGTAGCAGCATACTAGATTTATTTCCAGTTATGTTTCAATACATGGCTCTAAATACATGATGCAAAGATGATGAATACTGTGTCTGTAGTGTGGGACAAATTTCGGTAAAACTTATTATACTTAGCTAACCAATTAACACCAGAAGTGTGCTACACATGCCTGACTACCTGATCTCCATGACATTCATCCTTCTGAATCAAGGAATGTGTCTTCTTCATGCACATTATGTCTTCAGCATCAAGGAGATTGGTCTCTAGAAGGAATCTGAATCTTTTTCTGACTGTGTTCCTGAGAGCTATGTTTGGCCTAAATTGAAATCCAAGGTCTCTACTTCCCAGGCTTGAGCCTATCTCCATAACCAATGTCTAACAATTCTTGAAATCCAGACCGGATCAGTGCCCAGAGCTAGGAACTCAAACACTTTATCACCTCCAGGTCAGAGGCATATCTCATTTTAATGCTCACTTTGCCACAGCTAGGGTCGGGGGGAACTGTCGCCCCAGAATCCTTCAAGTGACTGATAACTGGCACACCTGTACATCCTTCTTGGACTGAACGCTGACCTTTATCTAAGGCAAAGGCCTCATTGGAATTGGGGACTAGATTGTTACCTAACCACCCATCACATTAGATCTTTGGTTCTGATCAAGGAAGCAGGGTGTAGCTTTAGCTACAGGCAGCGGCTCTCCACATTGGTGCGGAAATCTACCAAACACCGATTGCATGTACAGAATAGTTCAACACCCATCACTGCACAATGGATGGCCTTCAACATTCTGACGCTTGTTAGACCCTTCCTTCTAGAGAGCTGTTTACTGCTGCTGTGCCTGCAGCATAGGATATCCTACCTCAGAGCACAGGTCGACTCTGGCTTCAACATCTGCTGGCCGTCCTGCAGCACCTTACACAGTCCCTCTGGATTGTTAATTTCACCACAGAGCTTTGGCAGGGGATGCAGCCTATCCTCTCACTGCTGCCCACCTCCACATAACACCCAGGGCACAAATCCTAAATAAAGAAGTGGGGGAATTAATCCAGTTAGGCAGTATTCAAGTACCATCATGGAACGTGACATCACTCTGCGTGACCTCAGAGCGCATGACAGCTCACGTGGCATCACAGGAAGTGGCATCACAACCCATAACTTCACAAGAAGTGACATCAGATCTTCAGACCTCACTCACATGTTAAACAGGTCTATCATGGATACATTTGAGCTCGTTGCAGTATTTAACCAATGAGTCCCAGTTTTGAATCGAAGTAGGATAGAGGGCGCGGTGACCGCCATAATAAGGGAGGAGGGAGGGAGGAGCAGCTGGGAGGCGGGAGGGATTGGCGAATGGGGGCGCGAGGGGGGCGAGCCGCAGGGAGGCAGCGGCAGGAGAGCGGCTCAGAGAAAGCTGGCAAAGGGGAGCGCACAAGGGGCAAGAACAGGCAGAAAACTAGAAAGGCACGAAGGAAACAAATGAAGAATGGCACGATAAGTGAAGGCACAATAAACAGTTACAAGGCACAATGCACGAGTCTAGTAACGCTTACCAGGAGTCCACTAGACACCAGGGATGAGGCGGGCCTCGAGCACGCGAATAGCAGCGTGGGCGGGAGTCAGGGACACGGGCACAGCTTGGTGGTGCTGCGGTCGCGGGGGAGCGAGCTCCTGACCAAAGGCAGGTCAGAGGTCGCTCCCCTTAACTTCGGCATTTCTTATCGGCCCAGCTTGAATCTGATTAGCCCCTTCCCCCCTGCACGTTGAGGCTTGGAACCAAAGCAGACAACCTGCAGGCGCTGCTGAATGTGTCCCGATGTGAAAATTACACCGGGACACGTACAGCATATTTCTGTGGGACCCAACCTCTAGGCACGGAGATGTAGTCCATCGTCTGAAAAAAGTGTGTAGACGCATTCTACCGGTGTGGTCCCTCGACTCGTGCCATTATAGCATCCCAGTTAGTCGAAGAAACTCATGTGCACTTACAATTTGTCACCATTTCTGCCTATGTCTGCGTGATTGCTACTGTGTCAATGATTCACAGCTGCAGTAATTCAACAGTGGATGTATATATAACTTAACGTGTTTTTGTGAAGCACACCCTCACCATACCTGCCACAGTGTGACGTGATATCGGCTCCCGTCACACGGTGAGAAGCCGATATGACACTGTGGCAGGGAGAACGTGCTGAAAACCACTGTAAATAATGTTTTTCCAGATCGTTTTGGAGACACTTTGAGCTGCTGACATCCATTAAGGGGTGTGGAAACACACCAGGGCATAAGTACCTGCCTCCAGTAGCTTTTTCTCGGGGGAGAAGGGTGTTTGGGGGCGGGGTGGGGTTCAAAAGTGCCTCCTAGGGCACGAGGCTCTGGCCCTCCTCCCACTGAGATTGTTCTTCAAGTTGACAGGTGTGCTTCACCCCAGGGCCTCTTGGAGCTCAAATAACAGATGGTCAGTGTTACCCAGTGGTCGAAGAGGGCGGGATCGGCAGGGCACGGTGTGCCCCTACTTCTTTAATTTAATAGAGTTTGTTCCCCTACTTTATTATTTTAGATATGCGTCCCAGGACGGCAGAAATAGCCCGGCCGTTCGTGGCTGTTCAAGGACGGGTGGGCACAGAAGGAAAAGGGCTGTTGTTTCCTTCTTGCCCAGAGAAGTCAAGGACAGTGTTCACTTCTCCTGCTCCACCGCTAGCAGCCACCCCTCTCTTTCTTTTATCCTCTACCTTTTTGTCATGCATGCTCCAGGTCACTTGTTGAAAACCGTGACTTTTCTTTCCTCTGCGTTCCTTCATTCGTTCCCCTGCGAAAGGGATCCAAAAAAAGAAGAAACACTTTTGCTGCAAATGTCTTTTTCTGACATTTTTCTATGCAGCCTCGGGAGGAGAGAAAAAAAGGTTTAAAATTTGAACAATAAATACATAACTAAATAAAGCAAGAGAGAGTGGTCGCAAATTGGCCTGATTGATTTTATTCACCCCCAAAAACATTAGCGGCACTTTACAGCGTTTGCCAATAAAGCCCTACTTTTCTTTTCTCATTTTTCTTTGAACAGCGTTTTTCCCCTGTCGTGTTCTATCTAGGACCCCGATCAATATTGCGACCTTATGCCCCTATACGGCTATAATCCATCCATACCCCTATAATGGCATAAACAATCAGAGCCATATTTCAGAAACTCGCCTCTGCAGCTCATTACAGTATATGACACAGCAGAAGCCACTATCTTAGATTCCTAGATTACACACCGAGTTCTTTCAACAGATAAAACCCCCAGCAACCTGGGAAAGCCCTGCTTGCTTTGTTTTCATTAGTAATAGACCTCTAATGAGCACTGTAAGAACGACCAGTTCTTAGTGACATCTTTATTGACGTCTTATGTCCAAAAATTTACGTCAAACAAGGCACCTTCCAGGTATAAATAATACCAACGTTGCCTTAAGCAAACACAGTGATGGTGGTAGAGAATACAGGAGCAGAACAGCTGTCCCTTGCAGAGCCCAGTAGATGCGAGAAGCCCACGGATGCTGCCGCTCCTCCTCCTTGACGCGCTGAGAAAGACGCTGTCTTTTCTCCTGCCGAGAAAATCCAGCTCCGGCGTTTCCAGCCTACCCTTGCGGGTAACTGGGATATCGAGTCCTGAGGGGAGATACCAGACCTCCAACATTCTATTCCAGAGGTACGGTGTTGACTAAACCCTTAGAGAGAATTCTTGAAGCAAACCCTTGGCAAAACCAACTTAACTTAAGCTACTTACTCCCTCCCAAGTATTAGGCTTAGGTCAGGTACACTGGGGTAGACTTAGTTAGAAGCACCAGTTGAGGACGTTAGCCAAATGTATATATTTTACTCATTTTAACTATCGTATGGCTAAAAAAACATATAAATGCTTTTACAGTATTATTTCGCAATACTCCTTTTACTGTACGCACTTTTTATAATAACAAGTCTTGCAATTGTGGCAATTCATTTCTCTTGCATGAGAAGAAAGACTGTTCAATAAATAATACCTTTTATTGAAAACGCCCGTCTCTCTATTCTCTGCATCCTAGTGAAAGTAATTCTTGCACAACTGACTGAGTGAAATAGCTGTCTATTGTTTCACACGACTCTAGAGATTGACTCTTATTCTAAGGAGCAAAGTTGTCATGTTTATGCGGTTGTTGGAAAACTGAATCCCTTCTTGTCTGAGCCAGGGAAGCTGATCACTTCCTATTCAGTCAAGAAAGTTTCCAGTGACCTCTGAGCTAGTTGGTACAAACCCAATTAAGTCTAACATAGTCAGTAGAGACCTGGAAGACCGCACTTCTACGTCTACACTGCTGTTTGTTATTCCAATGCGCAGGGCCTATAGGGAAAATAGGAACTACACTACACCCCAAGTGGGGAAGTGCGCCATTCATGGAGGTACTGCAATACCTGTGTGATGAGCGGATTGGAAAACGTTTTATGTGATCCTTATCAGTTGTTTTCCCTATTTAGTTCATAAAATGTGTACCACAGCTCTGTGTTCAGGGAGGTGGTCTTTTTAAACCATACTGCCTCTGTTTTGTAAGAATATAAGCAATGGACATAGAAACTGGTCCCTTCCGAGCCCTGTAGTCATGTGCTTAACTTTTCCGGCAAAAACACTTGTTGATTTCTGAACAATGAATGTAAAAGTGTTAGGTTGTATTCCTTATGAGTGTTTGCTTTTTCCAGAATGTTGTTACTTTTTTCAGCCAACGTATTACTCTTGTCTAGTGTATAATTTGAATTGAATCTCATCTAGGTGTTTATAGAGGGGCACAATTTGGGGCACACCGCCACCCTCCACGCCCTCCACACTGGCTGATCATCCACCTGCTATCAAGCCACCCCGAAGCGCACCCACGGACCATTCTCCTGCCGAGAATGCAACTTCACCTGCCTCCGGACCTTCACCCCACCTTCAGTACCAGGCAACAACAACCACCTCAAGTGCATCCTGCTCAACTACATCCACCACCACCCGCAGTAGATCCCCCGCAGAAGCTGGAGAAAAATCACCACCGACCAGCTCCAATGTCACTAAGCCAAAACCCGCCATCCGACACCACTTACCCCAACGCCGCCGCACGCAACCTCACACAGTGGATCAGCAATTGCGCCAACACCCTTGCACCACTGAAGAACCCTCCTGGCAAGCCCGGCAACAGATTAGCCACCTGGTTCACCGACAAACTCAAAGACTCGAAGAAATCCTGCCGAACCCTCGAGAAGACAAACCGATGGCAGAAAACCATGCAGCTCTCAAGAACGCCACCCACATACACCACCAACTGATCCTCACCACCAAGAGGACTTCTTTCAAGGAGCGCCTAGACAACAACGCACACTACAGCAAGGAGCTTTTCAGCATTGTGAAAGAACTCTCCAACCCCAGCGCCTACTCCAATGACATCCCACCATCGCAAAACCTCTGCGACGCCCTCGCCACCTTTCACCGCAAGATTGCTGACATACAAGACAGCTTCAGCGCCCAGGCTCTGCCATCAGCCACAGAACCATCACCCCCCACCAACACCCTCAACACCTGGAACCCCATCAGCATTGAAGACACCACCCACGTCATGAACACCATCCACTCCGGCTCACCGTCCGATCCATGCCCACACCACATCTTCAACAAAGCAGGCGCCGTTATCGCACCCCACCTCCGGAACATCAACAACTCCTTCTCGACCGCCACCTTCCCAGAGAGATGGAAACACGCAGAGATCAACTCTACGTAAGAAATCCATAGCAGACCCTAAGGACCTCAAGCACTTCCGGCCCATCTCCCTTCTTCCCTTCCCGGCGAAAGTCATCAAGAAGACCGTCAACAAACAGCTGACTGCCTTCCTCGAGGCAAATGGCTAGATCGAGGCAAATGGCTCCCTCGACCCATCCCAGTCCGGATTCCGCACCAACCGCAGCACAGAGACCGCCCTCATCGCAGCCACCGGCGACATCAGGACCCTGCTCAACAACGGGGAAACAGCTGCCCTCATCCTCCTTGACCTCACAGCCGCCTTCGACACCGTCTGCCACCGCACCTTAAGATCTTTCCTCCACAACACAGGGATCCAAGGAAGAGCCCTGGACTGGATCACATCATTCCTCTCTGGCAGAACGCAGAGTCCACCTCCCTCCCTTCCACTCTGCGTCTACCGAGATCATCTGCGGCGTACCCCAAGGCTCCTCGCTCAGCCGGACTCTCTTCAATGTCTACATGAGCCCCCTCGCCGCCATCGTCCGCGCACACAACCTGAACATCATCTCCTACGCCGACGACACGCAGCTGATCCTCTCCCTCACCAAAGACCCAGCCACCGCCAAGACCAACCTCCAGGAAGGAATGAGGGACGTCGCAAACTGTATGAAGCTCCGCTGCCCGAAACTGAACTCAGACAAGACGGAAGCCCTCATCCTGGGACCATCCCTATCCGCCTGGAACGACTCCTGGTGGCCCACCGCGCTGGGCACTGCACCGACACCCACGGACCATGCACGCAACCTGGGATTCATCTTGGACTCCACGCTCACAGTGTCCAAACAAGTCAATGAAATCTCATCCTCATGCTTCAACACCCTGCGCATGCTCCGAAAGATATTCAGATGGATCCCCACCGAAACCAGAAGAACCGTCACCCAAGCCCTCGTCACCAGCCGGTTGGACTACGGAAACGCTCTTTACGCAGGAACCACAGCAAAACCTCAGAGAAGACTCCAGCGCATACAGAACGCCTCCGCTCGCCTCATCCAAGACATCCCTCGCCACAGCCACATATCCGCCCACCTGAGAGACCTGCACTGGCTCCCAGTCAGCAAGAGAATCACGTTCAGGCTCCTCACTCACGCACACAAGGCTCTCCACGACATAGGCCCCGACTACCTCAACAGACGCCTCACATTCTTCACTCCGTCCCGCCAGCTCCGCTCCGCCAGCCTCGCCCTCCCCACCATCCCACGGATTCGCGGAACCACCACCGGAGGAAGATCGTTCTCCTACCTGGCCCCCAAGACCTGGAACTCCCTCCCCGTCCAACTTCGACTGACCCAGGACCTCCTCACCTTCAGGAGACACCTCAATACCTGGCTGTTCGAGCAGTAGCAGCACCCCCCCCCCCGCCCCCCAGCACCTTGAGACCCTCACGGGTGAGTAGCGCGCTTTACAAATGCTATGATTGATTGATTTGGTTGTAGCTGAAGGCAGTGCGATTTTCTCTAAGTGGGGCAGTATGGTGTCCAGTGGGGGAGAGGATGTGACACTTCTTTGGCCAGAGATGCCGAATTTGGAACTGGGGAACCAGGTTCAACCTTTATGACCAGTCCACCAGACTACTCTCCTGAGAGAGCACATTCCCCTGCAAGGCCTTAGAAGACCACACTAGACCTTAAAAGCCCTCGTGTCTTAGCATCAGCAGGTGGACCCTAGGGGTGGCCATTGTGGGTTAATCTTCAAGGCAATCCATACTGAAGTTCACCTTCAGTCTTGTAGGCAGGCCTACGAAGAAGCACACCCTAAAGCGACAGGGACTCTGTTCCTGAGGTCCCAGGACCCTTGATGCCGGTCCGCCTCACCCATTGGTACCTCCATTGGCCTTGTTTCAGCAGTAGTAGCTGCAACTCATCAGGGCTCGGCAATGCAGGATTTGCACGCACACCAAAATAAGTTCACAAACTTAACGGTCTATTTGCTTCAAGCACAAGCACTTTTAACATGTGCTGCCTGCTTTGAAGTCGCTGGAATTATGCAGCAATAGAGGACACAATTATGCTGCAGTGTTAACTAAATTATGCAGCTAGAAAAAGGCTCTGATACTTTATTATTTTGACATTTTTACACATACTAAGAGTCTCTGCAAATATTTTGACTCGTTAGGACCAGTTCAACATACAAATGTAGCAGTGATAAAGGTAACCACTCAACCTTTGCAAAGGGCCCTTCACTTCACAGCAACACAAGTCACATTTTTAATAACTTTTGATCCGTTTGTTCTACAAACAATTTATTAGTTAAAAGCGTCAGATTATGCAGTAGACGGTGTATTATGTAGCAAATATGGCAGAGCCATAATTACTTGGAAAACATTTGCAAAATAGGATATTTTGCTATTCATGTTTGAACTGCTTTAGTGGAAAAGGGGAGGAAAAGCGCTGATGACAGAAAATGCACAGCTGAGAGACAAATCTTGTGATAGCACCTTGAGGCGTATTTCGGACATTCAGTGATTGGATACATATCCCTATTTGTGAATGTATTTTAATATCAATTTGAATTAAATAACGTAATGAGCTGTAACTGGTCAGTGAAATGCAAAATAAATAATAAAAATTGGTATGTTTTGCTCCTTATGGCCACACCTCTGACTCCGCCCACTGCCCGAATCCTCTAGTTATTTCCGCCCTCTGATTCTCCGCCCACAGTTTCCCTACTTTCTTTACTCCACTTCGACCACTGATATTACCCAACCTGCAGGGGCGGCTGGTGACATTTGAAAGTGGTGAGGCGTAAACTAATTTGCATATTGCACCGCAGCGAGCGAGCCCGAACCACCTTGCATCCATCCATACATCATTCATGCATCCACCCATCCATCCACCCACCCACCCATCCTGCATCCATACATCATTCATTCATGCATCCACCCATCCATCCATCATGCATCCACCCATCATGCATGCATCCATGCATACATCATTCATGCTATCCTGCATCCATACATCATTCATTCATGCATCCACCCATCCATCCATCATGCATCCACCCATCATGCATGCATCCATGCATCACTCATGCATCCACCCACCCATCCATCCATCCACCCACCCATCCTGCATCCATACATCATTCATTCATCAGTTATGTGACCTGCAGGTTACAGAAAGATCACTGCTGTAGGTACATTACTCCCTGATCTATCTAGCTGGAGTTCGAACCTGAGTCCTCCAATCCCGAATACTCATTAGTACAGCTCAGACCTTATATTCTAGAGTGTCACAGTCATTTGTGTATTGTTCTAGATACTTTTAAATTTGTGACTATGTACAGGAACAACTATTGCCAGGCTGACTTTAAATACGCGACAAGGGAGGACTAAATTATGTAGCAAGAAATGGCAAATTATGTGCCATAATGGATGTCATTTTGTGAAAGTATTAATGGATTATGTGGTCATTTTAACACTTGTTAACACAGTCGGGCGTAGGTTTCAACATTATTAGTACAAGTGTAACACCGAATGATGACAACAAGTCCGGGTCCGCACCTCCTCTTCTCCTCAACCCCTTGGCACCTTCACGTCGTCGAATGGCACTGGCAGCCCCTTGCAGCCAATCCTGGCGCTGCAGGGGCACAGGTTACTCTACGCCCACAGCACACCCATTAGGAGACCGAAGGGCTCCTAATGGGCATGCGCAAAAAAGCACGAACACAAGTGCGCATGCGTGGGCACGGGTAAAAAATTCACCCTCCATCCCCACGCATGCGCACTCGTGTTGCTGCCTGCCTGGTGACAATCATGTCAATCAACATGACGCCTCCCGACGTCATGCTGACTGGCATGCATTCTCAGTTTTCCCTCGGCGTCTCCTGCGGGCGGCTGCGGGCGGGGGGGGCTACGCCCCCACGCCCCTATGGACGCACCGCACCTGCCAACCTGTTGGTACTCAATGGTATGTATGAATTCACCACCTTCCCCAACTCTTCTAAACATTTGCAAACATGCATCTTGTGTGTAAATGATTGGGTGCATCGCTCGAGACCCCACGCATGAGACTAAACTCTTCCCATATAAGGCATACATTCAGCCATTTGTGCGTGTTGTGACTTCCTAAGGACAGAACAAGATTGGGCGCTATGAGGCCACTCAAGTGGCAACTATATACTATGCAGCTGTAAAGCAAACAGCGTGGGTCACTGAGCAGGTCTGTGGACAATACGAAGAACTTTCACCTTCTGTGAAGAAGGGTGCTTGCTATTCTGAGCCTAACCACTAGATGGCGGTGTAATGCATAGTATAGAAAGCCGCGAAACGTTCGTTGCCCGAAGGTAAACGATTCCCTCCTAATGCATGAACACGTGTTTTGGCAGCAACCGCACTACAGGGCGTTACAAATGCATAACCTTCCGCCCAGCATCAGTGAGCGCCACTGCCCGGTACCTTATTAGTGTGATTTCCCCTTAATTTGATGATAGTAGTTATATTTGAACTGCCGTTTTCAATGTTGTGCGTTGCATTGTGGATTTACCTTTCTATCTAAATGTGATCACAAATCTTTCCGTCTCATTAAGTGCTTTCAAAAACTGTTTGGCTTATTGCGAATTTAACCACTAGATGGCAGCAAATTGCAAAGTATGTGAATCTTTTACCAACCTTGCCGATTTATCATCTCCATGGACGTACTCAGTTCCATCTGATAGTAATAACCGTATTACTCGAGTAGTGAATGAGGGTTAAACAGAGCTCGTGAAGAAGGTGGTAAACTTAATGTTCTCCTAGCGCCTTATGGAAAAGAGGAGGGACATATGGCTACAGTACGTTCATTCAAGTCATGATTCTTCATATTTTGTTTGTTTTAGTCTCACAGAACCAAATTATCAATCTACTTTATAAACGTTCTAGAGTGCACTGCTACCATGAGGATGCTAGGATGCTGGAGATTCATAGAGGTAAGAAGACATTTTTGTGTCTACCGGGGATTTATAATAACGGTTTATGCAAGAGAAGACAGTTGGAAGTAGAGCAGATGGTTAAAGGAAGTGCAAGCCCAGGATTTAGGATATGTCAAGTCAAGTCAAAAATTACTTTATTTGGTATTTCACAACCATAAAGTATACATATCCAAAAAACAATTTAAAAGTAACACACACTTAAAAGTTCCTTTAGTTAAAAATGTCTTTTCTCGTTTTTTCATTTACAAACTAACCCAGTCATTATCGAGGGTCTGATTCTGCTTTTTGAAGCTTTGTCTCTACAGAATTCATAAACTTTACCCCGCGGCATATCAAAATGTTTGAACCTGCTCCCATCCAGCTGGTCACAGCTTGCCTGCAGGTACGGATCTGTAGCATATTAAAAATTGGTTTCAGTAAAATTTTCCTTTCTTCTTTAGAAGACTCGCACATGCACAGGAGGTGACTCAAGGTCTCACTGTGATAATCACATAATCTACATCTTCGTTCCTGGTGAGTGACCTTCCATGACGGAATCAAGTCTTTTGAGATATGGTTGCCCATTCTGAAGGCCATGAATTTTGTTTTTAGTGATAGCCGGAAGTGCGCAGTGAGATAAGGTTGAGGTTTTAGTCGTTTATTCGAATTTAGAATGGTCCATGCGTGTCGACGTTTGGCCAAAGTCTTTTTATCCTCTACAAGAGATAAGGCTTTTGCGTTTAGATTGCAAATTTTTTTAAAGGACGTTGTTTCCGGTGGGTTATTCCAGATCTCCACTATTTTTAGGGTGTCTAGTGAGGCTCTCAGGTCATAGCCCCATGAGTCAGGTTCCTGTTGGTCATATTGTTTTTTAATTTCTTGCCAACATAAGTTGTTTAAAGATCCAGTTTCCGATAATCTCAATTTCCAGCACCATTTCACTAGAGCTGCTTTCCTCTGGTAGATTTGATTTTGTAGACCAAATTCTAGCCTTATTTGGGCAGGGGCTGCTCCTTTGTATATGTGAAAGACAGTTTTATATATTCTTGTCTGGAGTGCGTTTAGGATAGCTGCTTCTTTCCCATGCCATATTTCCAGTCCATATGAGAGGGATGGTAAGACTTGGGCTGTCATTACTTTTAACAGGTGGTCATATGATGGACATTGCAATTTCTTTTGCAAAACCTTGTAAGCAAAGCTCAGTGCTTGGGCCTTTGCGGTAATTGTTCTTTTATGGTCTGTGAGGGACATGTTTTCACTTATTGTAACCCCCAGATATTTATAAGCAGTTGTTTCCTCAATGGGTTTTCCTTTTGTTTGCCAAGTGAAGGATTTTCCACCGGTGCCAGTCAATCTCACCACCTTTGTTTTTTTGATGTTTATTTCCAAACCTTCTCTCTCAAAATAGTCAGTTAGTTCCAATATTACTCTTTGTAGGCCTATTGGGGTTTGGCTTAAAACTACAATGTCATCCGCATATTGGAGGCACTGGATGCTTTCATTGGCCAGTTTGGGCGGGTGTCCATTAACATTCTTGAGATGGTCTTTCAAATCGGCCAGATATATATTAAAAAGGCTTGGGGAGAGCACACAGCCTTGTTTAAGGCCATTAATTATTTTTTGTTCAGCAGATATTCTTCTTCCATCACCCAATTTTACCTTGGCCCATGTTCTGCTATATAAAACCATTAATGTTTCCGTTAGTGCCGGTGGGAGACCCATGAGATCCAGTTTTTCCCATAGTCGTTTTCTGGGGACTCGATCGAAGGCGGATTTCAGGTCTATATAGCAGGCTATTAGACCGATCTTCTTTTTCCTTGCTCCTTCGATTAATAAGGACAGGGCTGACAGATTGGTTAAGCAGCCCATGCCTTCCCTAAAACCGGTTTGAAAGTTGGGTATTATATTGTGTTCTTTTATCCATTGTCTTAGTAGAGACAATATGCAAGAAGAAAAAAGCTTTGCCTCCACATCGATTAGGGCTATTAGTCTGTAGTTACCAGGGTCCATTCTGCATCCACTTTTGAGGAGAGGGTGGAAGATGTTTCCTTGCCAAGATTCAGGAATCTTTTTTTCCTTATAAATGTGGTTAAATAGTGGAGTCAGGTAAGTTGCCCAGAAATCGATGTCATATCTGAATAAGGCATTAGGCATTCCATTTGGGCCAGCTGCTCCCTCCACTTTTAATTTCCTTATTAGGCTGGTTAGCTGTTTGGCAGTTGTCAAGGGCGTTTGATCCTCTAAGGCAGTGCCTTCGGGCTGGTACTTTTTCCACTGTCCCAGGGTTCTATCTTTTTGTTCTTGACCTTTTTTTGGGTGGTTTGAAGTTACTGTGTTAATTGGGGGACTCTGGAAGTTATACAAATTATCGATATATGCAGCCCATGTATCTTCACTTATTCCTATGTTATGTTGATCACCAGCTCCTTTCGATAATTTATTTATGATTTTCCAAAATTCTCCACTGTTAGGTAGTTTGCTTGTTCTTAACAGTTCTATCCAGATTTCCTCTATGTAGGATGTTTTTGCTTTTCTGCAATCTTCTTTATATTCTTTCCTCATTTTTTGTATAGCGGTGTGATCTACTTCTTTTCCAAGTCTTTTTTCTGCGGCCATTTTTCTTAACTTTTTCGAAATTTCTCTTTTCTTATCTCTTAGGTTGAGATTATACCACGGATCTTTATTTACTTTGTATCCATAAATAGCTGGAGATTTTACAGCAAATTTTTCTAGTACAAATTTATGTAAATTCTCCCAATTTGTTATGGGTGATTGGTTTATTATGGCGTTCGTGAAATTTACGTGTTCCAGTACCGAGTCTATAATTTCTTTTTTTATATTGCCTTTGCTTTTGATTTTCTTCAATTTGTGTATCTCCGGAATCGCGGTAAGAAATTCTAATTGCATTATCTCTTCGATGTTTTTCCTCATTATAATCTCTTGTGGGGAATGGTCGCTCTCTGGACGGTTTGGATTCCGAAATAGTCTATGCTCTTTTTTAATTCATTGCTTATTAAAGTGAAGTCGATTATAGAGTTAGTTTTGCCACTGGTAAAGGTGGTTTTGGCAGGTATATCTCCCTCTGTGTTTCCGTTTAGGATTATTAAACCTAGAGATTCCAGTTTGCCCCAAATATTAGGTGATTTATCCTTGGTCGTATTGGCTTTTATTAGGTTGCTGTTGAAGTCGCCGGAAAGAAATATCTCATGAAATTGATAAGTTTTGCGTAGGGATTTTATCAAATTTACTAAAGTTAACGCTTTTTTCTTTTTTGTTGTCTTATCTGGGTGGATATATATATTTATAATTATTAAATTCCATCCTGGACTTTTTTTACTTGCTTTTGACTCGATTTTGACCAGTTGTAACCAATTTTCCCCTACATCGAGCAATTCGGTTTTCCAGTCTAGGTTGTTCGTAATAAAGGTAGACAGGCCACCCCTTGGGTGTCCAAACTTTGCCAATCTTTCAGCCAGTATGTGGTGTTCCTCGAATCCCATAATTTGCTTCAGGGTTAGATTCCATGTTTCCTGAAGTAGTATTATTTCGAAATTACTCAGGTAGTCTATTGTCTCTTGATCTTGTGACATCTCTTTGAAACCGTGTACATTCCATGAGCAAATCTTTATATTTGTTACTGGTTTTGGGATTAATTTGATATTATGTCTTTGATTTTTTAGTGCCAGTTTCACTACATCCGGATCGATGAGAATTTAATGCCTGAGCTACCCAAGACCAATCCTTGAATTCTTTCTGACCCTGGAATTCCTGCTTTGTTTTGATACTGCTCAGATCTTGTTCGGGGATTGTTTTATTTCTTGCTCCCATTAGGATTGATTGCGTTTTTTCCTTTGTATTATTGGATTGGGGAAATGTATTACTTAACAGTGGGAAAGGATATTTTATTGGGGTGTGACGCTCTAGAGTTATTCCCCATTCTGAAAAGTAAGTCCTAGTTGAAAAAATAAGATCTGCTATTTCTTTGGATCCCCAGGTGGTTCTACTTATTTCCATGTCTGTTTCTTTGTTTCCTTGGATAAATTCTAGGGCTTTTAGGTCGCTTGTTGTTATACCTCTTAATTTTGGTATCACTTCAAATAATCGCAGGATGTTTCCTCTGTTCAGTGTGTCTGTGTTTCCTTTAGTTTGATATTCCGGTTTAAACAATAATGTACATTCTGCTTCCATACTGACAGATTCGGGTTGTCGGATTTGGTAGACTCTCCTTTTTCCCTCACTTGGGACAAAATGTATATGAGATATGTTATCGTTCTGGCAGACCGTAGTTGTTGAGTCCGGTCGGATGTAATCTACCATAACTGCATCTTTTGTGGGATGCGATTCTTCTCGGTTTATTTGTATGTTGTTTACGTTTTGCCCTAATTTATCAGTAGACTCATTTTCGGGGCTTTCTCTACAGGTTCTTCCTTTATTTCCTACTGTGATGGTCAGATAAATATTAGATTAGGATATGGAGAAAGCCTAAACCTGCTTCTCGCCTTGGAAGAAAAAGAAGCAGCACTGCCAAGAGCATGGACAAGGGATGTACATGGACAAGAGGGCAGAGAGGATGATCCATCCTACTGAAGCCTGCATTTTCTATAGACTTTAAGACGGCTACAGCAAATACAGCTAAACGGAATTACACCACATTTGGCAGGAAGCTAGATCTTGGTCCGCTGATTGTGCTTTTTGTGATGTGGTGTACATCCCTTTCAGCAGTTTTGTAGAAATTAAGGATTAAAAATAATTGTAGATCTGGACTGGTGGTGTCCAGATATGCTCTTGTTAACCACTTTAAAGGAGACTATTCAATCCTGACTGACCACTTTCAGTTTCAATAAGAGCAATATGTTTTGGCAGCCATTAGAAGACTCAGGGACTTGGTGCCTGTTTCCTGTAAATGAATTTAAGAAAATATGTAAAGGGCAGAGTGAGCACACCCAAACCCAAAAGGACACGTGGTTATTGGCTGGCTACAACATGGATAACATCCTGTAGCAACCTTCACCAGGCCCTGAATGCATTGTAGTGAATGGCAGGTTTTGAGAAGGTGCATGTATAAAGGGTAATATCAGATTTTAGTTTTAATAACAAATCATTTGTTGGTGGTACAGTACAAATTTTAGGAATTGTGGTGTGTTCTAAGGTGATTTTACCCTGTGAAAAATGTTGACCTTCTGCTGGGATTTCGTGAATCACGTTTTAGTGAAAACTGTTTCTCATGATTTTCTCATAGTTTAATGAAGGTGCTCCAGACGCTAAAATGAGCGCTTTCTTTCTGTAAATTCACACTATCTGTCTCTCTGTGAGAACAAAGTCTGCCAGTCTCAGTAAAACATGCACTTCCAACAGGAGCAGCCAGTTCTTTCCCCCATGTTCTTCTGCAGCCTCCCAGTGTTCTAAAAAAACAACTAGAGCACTAGTAGTCTTACTAATGACAGAGGTGTGTCATGCCTTCTTCATTGAATCAAATTGGTAACATTTAAAACATTTAATTAAGAAAGAAAAAAATGAGGGAGTTCATTTTCCCATAGAAATTATAGATACTGCTGTAGACAACAAAATTAGGACACATATTAAATGAGTTCTCAAATCTCTTCCTCTTCTATTTCATTAAAACATTCTGGTAAGCAGACTGAAACATGCACTTTAACACCAGTTGCAGCCTGTCAGTTAACTCGCTGGTGATCAACTACAGCTTTACCACAGTGTTTTTAAAGATGCAACTAGAGTGCTAACATTCTGAATTTATGCCAAAAATTTGGCACATCTGAACGGCATCTTGATGGAAATTAAGTGGAAAACTGAAAGCATTTTCTACTGAGGATACTGCAGTAAATAAGGAATTTAGGGTGCTTCATACCAAAAAGTCTCCCAAGATGGCCACCAGAGGAACAAAAGAGCCATTATTTTGCACAAATATCACCGAATGTAGCCCAACTATAGCCCAGTGATAATAGTGTGCAAAACGCTTACTTTGCAATTCTGTATAGCACAGACTTGACCCGAAGGTATTGGACTGCTTTAAATGAGCATCAGTTACACTACACACAGACACATCCATTTTGGTTTTAGGCATTGGGAGATTGTGATTTGCCTAAAATCACAGGATGTGGAGCCGACACTGAAACTCAAACCTAATTTAACAGTTACAAAGTCGGCAGCCCTGGCCGTAATTCCACATCCTCTCCCCCAAGTGCAGCAAATAATCAAGTGATCAACTGGATACAAATATGGCAAATAATTTCAAAGCAAGTTGTCGCTATTTAAGAACTCTGGAAAATGTGCCCTCATTTTAGTTTTTTAGAGCACTAACCATAATTTCTATGGTAGAAAGACCTCCTCATTTTTAGTTTTTGCCAGCACAGAGCTTGGCTGTGCTTGAGAAATCTTTTGTTTTTAATATAAACTAAAAAGGGACTTACATCTTGCCTCTTCTCTTTCCTGACTTCTCAGTGGTTCCTGAGCGTGCTACTTACTTTTCCTCCATGTCGACTAGCTGTAGCATATTTTCCCTGCATTTACCGATGCTTGTTCCTCATATGCTGCTCTTATCAGTTTCCTGTGGCCGAAATACTGTTAACATCCGCGTTGGTGGAACTATGTTTTCCATTAATTTTTGCCTCTTATTGCTTTTTCGTCTTGCAATAGATTTATATAGTGCAACATATTACCAGGAGAAATTAAGTGATTTGCCCAGAATCGTAGGATGTTCCGCTATTGAGACTGAACCAGGATCCCCAGTTCTTGAGTCAGCACCTCTGGCCACTGCGCAACATCCTCTGAACGCCTGTAATACTTGTTTAAGAATACCTCCGTCTCATGGACTTCTCTTGCTTTTTCCTAGCTGCAAGTTTGCTCCTGTCAATTCAATCTGGCGCCTGCAAACGTCCCCTGCCATTAACACATACTGGCACTTTGTACCTCTCACATCATCCCTTCCTGCTTTCTCTAGCTTCACGGCACATTCTCGCGCTCCCACCCCCTCCCATGCACCCATGACTCCCAGCTGGCGTCCCGTAAAATGGTAAATGTGTCACAGGCGATAAGCCTCAGCAGCTCAGCTGTCAGAGATTCTGTTTGGATAGGAGGGTCAAGTCTCGGTTCTGTCAGACTGTCTGCTGGTGAATTAAGAAGTTTAACAGACTGGAAAATGGAAGATCATTTCCGCTTGTTGAAACGGTAACAGAGCCCTCCCTTGTCCTCACCCCTTCACTCCACAACGAGAGCCGCACGCTCACTCAGCAGCTTTGAACAGTCTTAAAGACTGTAGTTGAAGTTGAGACTGGCGTACGGGGGAGTACACTTTAATCATGCACAGCATTATATTGACAATAGTAGTATATTTACAAGAGCAGTACACAAGTTTACCAGGAGAAAGTAAGGGATTTGCCCAGAATCGCAGGATGTTGCGCTGGCGAGATTCGAACCGGGACCCCCAGCTCTCAAGTCAGCAGCTCTGGCCACTGCGCCACATACTCTCTACTCCTGTGGTACTTATAAGGGAGCTCTTTCATTAATCCCGGATAGTGAACGATTTATTATTAATAATTTAGGCGAAACCGGTGCATTACCAGTGCTTGTTATAATTTCTAAAGAAAGTGCTTTAGCTATTACAGTTTTGATTACGTCAAGATGATAAAAAAAAAAGGGATTGCAATTCAGAACACCATTGACTACGAGAGAGTATGTGAAGAGTTGCTGAATGACACCAACAACTATACTCCCCTCACTATTGATCCCTCTGTCGATCTCCAAAATCGAATCACCAACATGGTCAAGGAAGCTGAACTAAGTGGTCACTTGTCAAAAAATGAGGCGGACTTTCTGTCCACCAGTAAAAACATTGTCCCTTATTTTTACACACTGCCAAAGACCCACAAAAACAAACTACCGCCCCCTGGTCGACCAATAGTGTCAGGCATTGGGTCTCTATTAGAACCCTTGTCCACATTTTGTGATCAATTTCTGAAACCTATTGTTCAAAACACACCTACATACCTAAAGGATACCAAGAGTTTACTCCACCAACTACAGACCATGTCCTTTGAGGCAAACTCAATTATACTCGCCACTCTAGACATCGAGAGCTTGTATACGAGTATCCCTCAAGATGAGACAATTAAAGTTCTAAGTGCAGCTCTAAACTCAGTCTCCTGGGACTATACCACACCAAGAGAATTTATAATAGATTGTGCCACCATTGCACTCAAAGAGAATTTTTTTGCATACAAAGGACAACTGTTCCTTTAATGCTCTGGGACTTCGATGGGCAGTACTTTTGCCCCCAGTGTGACGGGGCTGTACGTATCTGATTTTGAGGCCAAGAACATCCAGTCCATAAACAACCCCTTTGCCAGAAACATTTCCTTTTGGAAACGCTACATAGATGATGTGCTGTTAATATGGCAAGGCAGTATGGAACGTTTGATGGAATTCCTCGGATGGATTAACACTATCAACAGATATCTGAGATTTACTCATACAGTAAGCACCACGGAGGTGGTGTTTCCTGATGTAGTGATAACTAACAGTGGGACGACTCTAACCACCAAAACTCACTATAAAGCCACAGCAAAAAATAACCTGCTACAATTTTCCAATTTTCACCCACGCCCTTTGAGGGAAAACCTACCTTATGGGCAATATCTTCGGATTCGGCGAAACTGTAGCAGCACAGATGACTTCAAACAACAATCTACGGATCTAACTGAGAAATTACAACAAAGAGGCTATCCTAACCGTATCCTAAACAAAGGATTCAAACGGGCACGCAACCAGCCACGTGAAGTCCTACTGGAACCTGTCATAAAAACTACGGTGGAACCTCCTCTCACATGTGTCACTACCTACAGTACCTTATCCAACTTAATGAAAAAATCCATTATAAAAATTGGAAAATTATCTCTAGCACCAAGAAGGATTGGCAGAAACCCCTGTTCTCATTCAAGAAAGGATGAAGCCTAAGAGATTCTCTGGTTCATACTAGACCAAAAGAACCAACTTCAATACCAACACGCAGCGTCACCGACGCATGGAATCTACCCAAGGTCACCGGCCACTATCCATGTGCTAACTGCTCCGTGTGCCACCTGACGACGGCCACCAAATCACTGTCTTTGGAACCAGGTAAAACATGGTGGCAAAAATCACACACCAACTGAAATTCTACCAATGTTGTCTACCTTATCACATGCCCCTGTCTACTCCGTTACGTTGGTATGGCAACCAGGAAAGTTAAACAGAGGGTATGTGAACATAGGAGTAATATTAGGTGCAAAAAAAAACACCACCAAGATGAGTGACCATTTCCTACAAGCCAACCACACCACTAATGACCTGAGATGGACAGTCATCGAACAACTCATCGGGGGCCCCAACATTTCTGATAGGCTCTTCGAGAAGGAACAACGATGGTTGTATCGGCTTGGCACCCACTTAAATGGCCTAAATGACGATATTCCTTGGGGTTCTGTTCTCAAGTAAATTGGTCTCAAGTAAACTGTCCCATAATAATGTCTGATGACGTTACCTGTAGATGATCTGTCGCTACTTCCAGCTGCTAGTTATAACTGTTGTGCGATCTGTTCCACTCACTATACTCATCCACTAACTTAGAGCATCTGATGTAAGGGCACCACACTAACTCCTTTGCCCTCCCTTGACACTGACACGCAGTATCAATGGTATTGCTCCCAGTAATCAGTCTCTGTTCGGGCATATCTCACGTTATACCACGTATTGTAAACAGTGTGAGATCCAGACTGTCTGTGCTAATATTGCCAATATTTACAACACAAATACTGTAAATACTTCGGTATCTTCACCAACATGGGCATTTTATACTCAAGCCTCCTGCTTTGAGCCAATCCATGTCCGTGGTGCTACAAAACATTGCGCTACCCACAACGCCTTTTTCCCTGTGTTTAAACATCGCATTGTTCTCTCCACTTTGAGATTGTCCCTGTGGGTTTGTTTATCCCGGGCCTGCAATCCCATTGGCCATTTTCCACGCATGCGCGCCATAGGCCACGCCCATTACGGTAGAGCGCGCACTGTTCACTGAGCCCCGCTACATATACCGGCTTGTCTGCCCAGGTCCTGATCGGCGAGACCCGGTTCTGAGGTTTGATCAGGTGGACATTCGGGTGCCTGGCGTCGTGGGCGTGAGTACTGTTCCGGCCGCACTCTACCATATGAGCTAAGTACCTTTGAAGCTTCGATAGTAAGCCGTCCCTTGTTTTGTTTGTTTCCCATTTTGCAGGATGTGCCAAATACGCCGTCACCCCCCTCCCGCGGTCTATGGGGTGAAAGTTCATCCCTTTTGAAGTGAGAACCTGTCTATCTCACCACGCTTGGATGGGGGTAGTGGTCACAGGCCTTTGGCCCATTGATCGCTTGGTTGTTAACAGTGAGCGTGTTACTGTTTTACGGTTCAGGTTCACTATTGTACCGCCATTCCCCATTTTCTCACGTTTTTTCCTCGTAGCGCATGATATTACACACGCGCACTGATGGGTATTGTACTTATGTGCTTAAACGTTAAGTACTTCACGTGAGACTGGCTTGACACTATTAATGCTATCAAATAAGATAAGTAAGACACAGCCACAGGCAGAGCCACGCACCTCTGCTACTAGTCGTGTGTTGTGCACTTGTTAGCCCACATGAGCACAAGTCACCGGTTTTTAATCTGTTGGCTCATTGACCAAGAACTAATTGTTTGTTTGTCTTTCTATGTCTGTCTGTACCCTCTTGCCTCCACAGGTGCACTCAATTTTTATTGTCTCTAACCTTGAGACAAGGAGTGTGTGTGCCTCCCGCCTTTTTGTTCGGTGAAGCCCCCCTTTTATGTTGCACTTCTACAGACATTTTTTACTTTCACGTCCCTTGGTAGGGTGGGCCTTAGCGTGCCCATACCGCCGGGGTTTATTCACTCTAGGTCCTGACGAATGCCAGGTTAACTATACCAACATCGGCAGAAACATGTTGACCAATCACTTTCACTTAATGTTATTGGAAACAGACCATCCAATTTAGTTGGCCCTGTTTACCAACACATTTTTTAATTTTGCCCTTGATGATCATCCATTAAATCAAATTTTTATACATACAAGGCATTTTTAACTCGCCACTTCACTCTGTTCACGTAATTCACCACATAGCCCTCACATCTTCACATTACCCGCTCCGCAGTAAATCTGGCGTTGTAGCACACTGGGGTGACATTCGGTCACACCCAGTGGGGCCCGATGATGAAGCATGTCACCAACCAGGTCGGTGAGTGAGGGCTTTCTAAACAAACCTAATGGGCTTTGTTGGTCTCTTGTGCTCTTTCACTTTTGTGTCTCCAAACCAAGGAACACTCTTTTGTTGTTTTCTTTCTAGTTACAGTGGGGACTAAGAGTGTTCACTCCTTTCCCTACCTCTCTTCTTGTTGACTTGTTTTACGTCAAGATGATGTCAGGCATTCCACACTTTGTAATAAATGTAAACTTTTAGCAATATAGTTGTTCATTAGAACACCGTAGGGATGCAGAGGTCAAGGGCACGGACTTGGACAATTGAGTGTAGGTACGAGTTGGCAGAGACAGCAAGTTGACCATGCTGGCCAGGCAGGAGAAACAGTGGCTGCACAACAGAGCAGAGCGGTCAGGGCAAAGTGGGGGCAGGGACAACAAACCAACCATGCTGGACAGGCAATAAAGGCTGGGGCAGTGCAATAGACCACTGAGGGAAGAAGGGAGAGGCAGTGCCAGTACAACCATACAAGCCAAAGATTCGATTCAGACAGGCTTGCAGTGTTTTTAAGCCCAAAAGGGCTATATTTAGTAGTCTCCTGCCTAAAATGTCATCATCTTCAGTGCAAGTCAATGAGGAAAATCAATTTCTCATATTTTGTTTTCAAAATCTCCCTCTTACCAAGTTCAAAATGTAGGCATGCATTGTACATCTGACCACGGAGGGCAGAAGGAATACGGTGGAGACATGGACCTAGACATTAGAGGGCATGTGGGCAGGAGCACCAAACTGACCTTATAGGGCTGACACCAGGGTTTGCAACAGCACAATACATCACACAGGCCAAGCGGGAGGGCAGTGCAGCACAACAGACCATGGAAAGCAATAGAAGGGTACAGGACAATGCACATGGGCAATAGAGAGCAGAGGGGAAAGAGGCAAGGGCAGCAAACTGACCATATTGGACAGCCTGGAGGGGCAGTTGCAGCAGAATGGAACATGAAGGACAGGAGGGAGGGGCGTGCCTACGGACAATGGAAGACAGGAGGGAGGGAATAGGGACCCGCATATAGATAATGGGGGCAGGGCAGTAGCAGCAAGCTGACCATGCAGGGCAGGCGGAATTGCCACTGGAAGTACAGCACACCATGGAGGACAGCAAGGAGACTATAATGGCATACACACAGACAACAAAGGGAAAGCGTGAGGGTGCAGCAAGCTTACCACGCGGGGCAGGTGGGTGGGGAAGTGGCTGCACTAAAGCGCATGCATGGCAAGCGGGAGGGTTTGTGGCAGAACGACCATGGTGGGCAAGATGGGGAGGGGGGCCATGCACAAAAGATTAAGGAGAGTAAAAGGGAGAGGTTGGGGCTGGACACAGAAAAGAGAGGGCGGTCAAAGGGGGAGAGGCTTCACAACAGACCACACAGGGCAGGCAGGAAGCAGCCCAAGAGAGCATGGAGGACAGAAGGGAGTGGCAGCAAAATAGACCATGAAAGACTGAAGGGAACATGGAACTTAGACAATGGAAGGCAGGGTGAAGAGGGCAGGGACAGACAGCAGCCATCTGACCATGATAGGCAGACAGGAGGGACAGTGACCGCTTAACAGAATACTCAGAATAGACTAGAGGGACAGTGGCAGGTCCAAGTGGGCAAATGGGTGGAAACAGGGGAATGCAAACAGGCTTCAGAGGGCAGGGGGAAGAAGGGGAAGAGTAGCACGCTAAGCACAGAGGCTAAGCAAGAAGGCAATGATGGGGCATAGCCTCAGGAAACCGAGGGCAGGGAGGGTAGGCAAGGAGATCAGGGTACCTTGAGGACAGTGGCAGCACATTGGACCATGCAGGGCAGGAGGGAGGGGGCAGGTGCATGGACTCTGGAAGGGCAGTGGCAGATTAACGGCCACACAAGGCTGAACACGTTGGAAGGGATATGGACTTGGACAGTGGATGGCAAGGAGGAAGGGGGTTCAGGGGCTGCAAGCTTAGACAGGGCAGCACAACGGACAATGCCAGGCCAGACACTGCATCCAGCCCCCACACCATGCATTACAGTGTAGGTAGGAATTCTTAGAATATCTAACTTTACATTAACAAAAATTAGAAATTCACTGACAAAAAAACAAAGGTTAAAAGGATGTTATAATTTGGTGAAAATGTCATGGAAAACATGCCATTTGAACCAAAATAAAACCACTGAAATTTACCAGTTTTAGTTATCTTAACTAGAACTCGTACCCTAAGGTAACCATAACTTGCATCCTCCCTTGCATATTAAATCACTAATGACCTATTCATTGCTTACATTTCCATTATCCCTAATAATATCTGAAATGCCATAATTGTCGATAATACTGTGCATGGTGGGGGCGCGAGTTATAATACTGAGAGAGTCTTTTGGAAGCGCCAATTTAAAAGTGGATCATTTGGAGCCCTGGAAGCTTTTTTTTACCCAGGGGCCAATTTGCTCAGGGAAAGTCAGTGGGATCGAGTGCTCTGATTGGCTGCCAGCATCATCAGAAAAGTGTTGCTGGCAGCCATTACAGGACTTAGGGACTTAGTCCCCTATCCTAAACGTTGAAAATAAAAAAAAAATGATATAAAGGGGCAGGGTAGAGATACCTCTAGGCCCCATAAGGGGTGACCGAGAATATAATATTTGCTATGAAGCCGCAAGACCCCCGCAGGATTGGAAAACCAGAATAACAAAACAGCAGGCCATGGCTACATTAGTTAATTAAGAGGAGAGGTGTATGCGACTGAGCTGTTTTCGGCCCCGGGAACCCCATCTCCCTGGGCCCAATTTATTAATATGGGGAGGCTCCCATTTAATAAAAACAAATGGCCCTGCAGGGTGGGGTTACCAGGGCTTAAGCTCAGAGAGGAGGGCCACGTGGCCCCCAACCCCAATAATGTAGTAGTGGCCCTGGGGGATCGGGTCCCCAGAGCCAAACAAGGCACGTGGAGGGGGTCCACCTGACCTCCTTCCGTTTATTTTAAGTTGTGGTTACCTGGTAGAAAGGGTTCTCACTGCCAACTAAGACTCAGACCCTCTATAGTTTTGAAAATAAAAAAACTGTCCACCCCTCCCCTTTCATACAAAAAGGCCCTCGGGGATAGTATCCCCAGGGCCTAATTTGGCTTGGGGGTTGCCCCCCTTCCCTTTAAAAGAAAAAAGGACCTGGGCGATGGGGGTCCTCTGGCCCTATTAAGACTCTGGGAGAGAGGTAGGTGGACCATCCCCTTTAAAAACATATGATCCTATGGCCAACCCCCACCTCTACGGCTGTGCATAGCAGGGAGTTGGCTTTATGAAAGGTAATAAAATATTACTTTACGTTAAAAAAAACGTACAAATTCACTGAAAAAACAAAGGTTAAAGTAACGTTATAATTAGGTGAATATGTCAGTGAAAGCATTAATGTTTTAAATTGAAAAAGAAATACAGAAATCCACCAGGTATTATTAGCCGAGCTAACAATAACTTGCACCCCCCATGCACTGCTAATGACCTCTCATATGACATCACTCATGACCTAATTTATTAAATGGACCTCGCAAAAAAGGACAGTACGATACACAGGAGGGTGGGGGAGAAAGAAGGGGGAAAGAATGAATCTCACTACACAACACAAAGTTATGATTGCCCTCACCCACTAATAGTGGCATGTTTCATCATAGGGCCGCTACTACACCCTGTCGCAGACCAACGCTCAGGGTAGAGTGTATGTTTAAAAAAAAGATTCTTATTGAGGCATTCCTATTGCAGAAAGAAAACTTATTAAAACTTGCATCTTTATTATGGGATCCCTTGGCAGGATTAAAAATGATCGGTATATTAGAATAGCTATGTCTCTCTTACGTTGTCTGCTTGTACCGATCAGTTTCAGCCAATTGAAACTTCCCTACCGGGTCATGGCCTTCCTCAGGATACAGATCCCTTTATATGGGGCTCCCTCCTAATCAGTAACTAAATAGTAGGGATAAAACCTATGGCAATACTCGTCTTGGTAGACACACTCAGCGGTGTACCCGAGTTTCGATATTGAATCTCCAAAGTGGGGACGTCACCCTGTAGTCACACTTTCTCAAGGTGCGGAATCTCCTCAATCGGCCACTCAGTGCCCTCCAACTGCATTTATGAAATGTCGTATACTTGTAAATCGTACAGCTGCCCCAGCAAAGGGGCGTCCCGGCGCTGTATACCGCTGGGGAACCCATCCTGGCTTTCCCTGTGAGATGGTCCCTCCTGGGCATCTCCATGGTGAAGACAAGCATCCCCGGCGCTGATGGGGCCGTTAGTAGAGATTAAGCAAGCTATTGCCCAGAGTTGCTTAGTGGGACCCATGGTTGGAGTAGGCACCGAGGTGAGAATTATCAAGTCCGCTGACCATGGCCCAAGACCCTGCCGCGTCGGGAATCGAACCCTGGTCCCGGGTCGACCTCTGCTTCCGGGTCTGCCACCTCTAACCAGTGAGCCACACCACTCCAAATCACTCAAGACATCTCAGATGACCTCATTGATGACACCACTGATGCCATCACTGTTTTTTTTTTTAAACAAATGTATTGATTTTGACCTACATTTTCAGTTGGCATCAATACAGCATAAGTTCCTTGTTCAGGGTCACATTTCACCTATTCTTGGTGCTGTTGACAAAGTAGTAGGTAAAGGTGGTAGTATCCGCTACCTTTCTCCTATTCCCCCCCCCCCCCCCCCCTCCCTATTCAAACCCCGGAATAAACATCTATTAGTGTTCAGTTGGATCTTCTGTACTTGTCCTTAATCTGGATTGAAACCCTCTATTTAAACCAATCCACCCTCCCTGCCCTCCACCCCCAGGCGTGCCACTGGAATACTGATCTCCAGTTTGTAGTCCGTTGCTTCTCCAATTTTAGTTACGTAGAAGTTCTTAAGCATTAATATATAATTTCTTGTCTAGTGAAGGCAATTCTGCGTTATTACTAGAGATCCCCTCCCTTATATCATGCAGTGTAGCTCAGTTGCTGATGCCAACACTGATGACCTCATCCAATGAGTGTGTTAGTTTATTTTCCAGTTTACATAGTGGCAGGTAACTACCATATTACTTTTCTACCTAATTCTGTACTGCCTGTGTCCAGCTAATTGGTGTAAGTGTTTACAAAACAGATGTACATCTAATGCACCATAGATCTTTGTATTGAAGAGTACCTTCTCCGGTTGCAGGTGTTGACTTGCATTCATTATGTTCCACGCAAGCTCTTTGGTACTGCAGAAAAAGTTTCCAGCAGGGCAAAAATTATACGTGCTACATACTAAGTATTTTAAGCTGCTTTGAGTAATTAGACAGAAGTGTCTAAGCCTGACAATTTCTGCTTAACATAAAAGACTGTGTGCACCAGGTACTAACCTATGTACATGTGCTTGTTTCGCATCAGACGATGGGCTATCAGTAAATATTTCACTACAGTATGAAGACTACAGGTAGAATGATCTTTAGCACCTTCAGATCTTGTTTTTTTAAGTGAATAGTCACTCTTTGGGCAAGTTTTGCATAGAGTGTACACTGTGCTTAGTAGATGCTTTTCAATACTCTGTGGTGTATTTCTCATGAGACTTTCATTGTCCGCAAACAGTGTGATACAGAGTAGACTCTCTCCATAGAGTAAACACTGTTACAAGTACCTACTTTTCTACTTGTATCCATTTATTTCTCAATGTAGGTTCAGTGACTGTCAGGGGTTTGATACAGGTAAAGTGTGTCCCTAGTAGGGCATTGTTAAGTGACAGATCTGCTCACACACCCGCACAGGTACTCACAGACCCATGCAGGTACTCACACATTCACTTAGACCCATGCATCCACTTACACATACCCTTACAGACCCCCAGATTCACTCTTGCACCCACTCACAGACACTCACACACCCACTGACATACCTATGCAGGCACTCATAGAGACTCCTATAACCATTCAGGTGCTCACACCTTTTCAGACCCATGCATCCACTCACAGGCCCACACAAACACTCTCACCCAATCTCACAACCCCTTACAGACCCATGCAGGCACTAACAGACCCACTCATAGAGCCACACAGAAATGTCTACACCCACAAAACCACTCACGCATTCACAGACCCATACGGCCACTCACAAAACCACTCACTGACCCTCAAAACCACTCACACACTCCAGAATATTCACACACCCCCTTGTATACCCATACAGACACCCACACCCAGTCCCCGACCCATACAGCTATTCAAACATCCACTCAGAGGCCCATACAGCCACTCACATGCTCATAAAGCCACTCACACACCCATAAAGCCACTCACACACCCATACAGCCACTCACACACCCACAAACCACTCAGACACCCTCTTTTAAAGGTTGCAGGTTACAGTTGGGATTTTTTTTTTTTAACTTCAAAATTCAAAAAAATAAACAAGGTTACAGGGACAGTATTGGTAGGACATAACATTAAAAAAAACTTTAAAAATTCACTGAAAAAAACAAAGGTTACAGGACCTTATAGTTAGTCTCAGATTTCAGACACACAAAACCATAGAAATTCTGCAGTTATAGTTACCTGAGCTAAATATAATGTATGCCACCGCAATGCAGTGCTTATGACCTTGCATATTACCTCACTCATGACATGGTCAGTGACATCACTGATGACCTCAACCAGTGAGTGTGTTTCGCAAATGTTTCTGAGACTTAAATATATATATATACTAAGCTACTGCATAAGTTAAATTGCTATTCTTTCTGTACTACTAATGAGTGATACTATTTCTGACGTGTCTTCCGAGTGGCTGTGCGACTGTCTGTATCGGTGTGTGAGAGGGTGTCTCTGTAACTGTATTTCACACCTTCATATCAAATCAGGTATTTGTTAAGCGCAACTCGAGGCGCTGGGGGTGTGGGGGAAGGGGGGATTTGCAGGTTCCAGTCCATCAAGGAGGGGGGGGGGGGTCTGTCGAAGAGCCAGGTTTTGAGGTTTCTTGCGAAGATGGGGAGCGATGTTATCTGTCTGAGGTGGAGTGGAAGGTCGTTCCAGGCACTGGCCGCGCAGAAGGAGAAGGAGCGGCCTCCTGATCTGGTCTTTCTGGTGCGGGGAATCCCGGCTTAGGAGAGCTGGGATGATTGTAGGGTCCTTTGGGGTGCGTGGAATTTGAGTCGGCTGTTCAAGTATGCTGGTCCGATGTCGTGGAGGGCCTTGTGAGCGTGGGTTAGCATCTTGAAGGTAACTCTAGCTACGACGGGGAGCCAGTGGAGGGTGCGCAAGTGCTGGGAGATGTGGCAGTGGCTTGGCAGGTTGAGGTCCAGTCTTGCGGCGGCATATTGGATGTTTTGTAGCTTGCGGGTGAGGTTTTTGTTTATTCTGGCATAGAGTGCGTTGTCGTAGTCGATCCTGCTAGTGACCAGGGCTTGCGTGACTTTCTGTGTTCGAGGGGGATCCATTTGAAGGTCTTACGTACGAGGCAGAGGGTGTGGAAGCAGGAGGACGAGACGGAGTTGATCTGGCGGTCCATTTTGAGCTCTGAGTCCAGGATGATTCCCAGGTTGCGTGGGTGGTCCGTTGGGGTGGGTGGGCTTCCGAGGGTGGGGGGGCCACCAGGTGTCGTTCCCGGCGCCTGGGTTTAGGCCCATGATGAGTACTTCCGTTCTGTTTGTGTTTAGTTGTAGGCAGCTGTTTTTCATTCATTTGGCAACAGCTTCCATGCCTTCTCGAAAGTTGTGTCTGGCGGTGTTGGGTTCGTTGGATAGGGAGAGGATGAGTTGGGTGTCGTCTGCCTATGACACAATGTTGAGTCCGTAGGTTCTGACGATGGGGGCCAGCGAGCCATGAAGACGGCGAAGAGCGTAGGGCTGAGGGAGGACTCCTGGGGGACTCTGCAGTTGGTAGGTGTAGAGTCTGAGAGGAAAGGGGGGGGGGCGGGGGGGAGTCTGACCCACTACGTTCTGCCGGAGAGGAAGGAGCGGATCCAGTAGAGGGACTTGTCTTGGATTCCTGCGTCCTGGAGTCTGCGTATTAGGGTGCGGTTAGAGACTATGTCCAACGGCGCTGAGTGGTCGAGGAGGATGAGGGCTGCTGTTTCTCCTTTGTCCTGTAAGGTACGGATGTCGTCTGTTGCGGCAAGGAGGGCTGTTTATGAACTATGTTTTTTTCTGAAGCCGGATTGGGTGGAGCCGAGGATGTTGTTCTCTTCGATGAATGTGGCGAGTTGGCTGTTGATGGCTTTCTCGATGACTTTCGCTGGGAACTGGAGCAGGGAGATGAGTCTGTAGTTTTTGAGGCCGGTGGGGTCCGCCAAGGGTTTCATCAGGAGGGGGTTGATCTCCGCGTGTTTCCAGTCATCAGGGAACGAGGCGGTTGCCAGGAAGCTGTTGATGGTATGGCAGAGCATGGATGTGACGGTGTTGGCGGCTCTGTTGAAAATGTGGTGGGGGCAAGGGTCAGTGGGGGCCCCAGAGTGGATTGACTTCATCGTCTTCAGTGTGTCTTCGGTGGTGAAGGCTGTCCAGTTGTTGATCGCTGGCTTCAGGGTGTCGGTGGTGGTTGGGGTGGGTTCAGTGTGTTGGTTGTCTTTGTCGAAGTTATCGTAGATGCTCTTGATTTTGTGGTGGAAGAAGGTGCTGAGTTTGTAGCAGAGGTCTTGTGAGGGAGGGATGTCGGTCGACTCGCTGGTGGGTTGGGCGAATTCCTTGATGACGATGAAGAGTTCTTTGCTGTTATGTGCATGAGTGGAGATTATAACTTCAATCGCTTTTTTCCTCCTTTTTCTGATGAGTTGGTGGTAGGCGTTGGAGGCGGCTCTGAAGTTGTTGTGGGCTTATGTGGATTTGGTGTTCCTCCAGGCCTTTTCGAGGCGGGGGCAACAGCGCCTGGACTCTCGAAGTTCGGCTGTGAACCATCTAGCTTTCTTGGCATGGGTGTTGTTGTTTTTCTTGAGGGGGGCAATGGTGTTAGCACTGTCGGAGATCCATTTGTGCAGGGTTCAGGCTGCGGTGTTGGCGTCGTTTTCCGCGATGGTTGGGGTGGAGTTGCTGTGTGATAAGGTTAGCTGGTCGTCGGTGATTCTGGTCCAGTTTCTTCGTGGGAGCAGGTGCTGGTGTCTGTGGTTGTTCTGAAGGTGAAGTGGACGCATCTATTGTAGCAGGGTTTCTGTCTCCCACAGAGCTGTGCACAGAGATCAGGAACCTCGGTGAATTAGGGTGACCCAAAACCCACCTTAGTATCCAAAATCCCCTTACCGAACTAGCTACAGTGTCTCATTGGTCATAACAAACTCCCAATGACTTAGACAAACCAGAACATGAACTTGGGTTACCTCGGGTATCGTGGAACACATGAACACTCTTTCGCTCTATAATCATTTCAAACCAGAACGGGGAGTAAAAGAAGACGCGTGCAAGTTTGAAATATTTATTTTTTAATGCAAGGTTCTCAAACGCAGTATTTTATATAATACCAGAATACATATTATAAAAATCAGAGTTATCAGCATAGTCACTAATCCATAGTAAGCGAACTGTGATAGCATATTATAATGCAAAATCAATAGAAATCTATATCACCTATATTTTCGCGCACCGTATTTAGCATACTATATTATATCTAAGAAGGTCTCATTTGGGTTTTAGCAGGGCGGGCCCATACCTCTAAATGTCAGTAGGAGAAGATCACATCATCAGCTACCAGCTCTCTGCATGCGAAGCACCATCAAGTGTGTTTGTGCATTCTCAGTAACTCTATCTTAAACCCACGTAGAGCCCAATGTTGGCAGCAACTTTATTTGTGTTATGTCTAATGTGGTGCGAGGATAAGGCCTCCCAGCAACCTTGTGTTAGGTTATTCTTAGAGGCTTTAGCTCTGTGTGCAGACAGTGTACCAAGTGTGAAATCATCAAAGGGGAATGGATCACTTGTCCTGCTCAACCATTGGGTATACAGGAGATGAGGATGTCCCAGATGAAAAAAGGCCCTCATGCACGTGATGGGTATGGTGGTATCTGAAGCGGTATATGTTGGTTCTCCGCTTTTAGATCACGTCAGTGCATAATCATTGGGTCTGATTTCGATTTATGCAGCCTCCACCAGGAGGTTTTTACCCATGGTTGACACAGTAGTGAGCCAGTGATAAAAAAGTTATGTTAAAAAGACACATCAACCTAAGTTCTGCTGCTTTATTTTTACTTGGTTGTAGGTCTAGTAAACTCTATAAGAGTGCATCACCTTGGACTGAGTTACGAGTACTGGATGCACTCAGAGTAATAAAAAACTTGAAGGGGGAGATTGTGAGGGTATCTAAAAAAAGGTCGACATGTTTCTGCCTTGGTCTGCCTGGGTATAGGACTTACGGGCATTCATCAGGACCAGTGATTGGGAAACGTGAAACGTGGGTTAACAAGAAGCAAGCTGAGGACCGGGTGCAACAGCCCCTTCCAAGAGCTCTACGATCCGACAGGAGCGTGTTAATTAAATGCGCGAGGTACCATAAGACCTCCAGCCCGAAGAAACAGGTTAATACCTTTTTCGTTCACGTTTGAGCACTTATTTTTTGTTAAACCTCACGTTTCCCAATCACTGGTCCTGATGAATGCCCGTAAGTCCTATACCCAGGCAGACCAAGGCAGAAACATGTCGACCTTTTTTTAGATACCCTCACAATCTCCCCCCTTCAAGTTTTTTATTACTCTGAGTGCATCCAGTACTCGTAACTCAATCCAAGGTGATGCACTCTTATAGAGTTTACTAGACCTACAACCAAGTAAAAATAAAGCAGCAGAACTTAGGTTGATGTGTCTTTTTAACATAACTTTTTTATCACTGGCTCACTACTGTGTCAACCATGGGTAAAAACCTCCTGGTGGAGGCTGCATAAATCGAAATCAGACCCAATGATTATGCACTGACGTGATCTAAAAGCGGAGAACCAACATATACCGCTTCAGATACCACCATACCCATCACGTGCATGAGGGCCTTTTTTCATCTGGGACAACCTCATCTCCTGTATACCCAATGGTTGAGCAGGACAAGTGATCCATTCCCCTTTGATGATTTCATGCTATTTTGGAAAGTGAATGGATCCAGAATCCACCTCCCTCACCCTTGATTAGAATAGTGTACCAAGTGTACCAAGCACGACTGATATCAGAGCAATAACATATTATTCTCCAATAAATCACATCTTTCGTCTAGGTTGAAAGCTACAATAACAATTGTGTCGTGTGCAAACTGAAGCCGAAGGAAAATATGTTGTTTAAACATTTAATAAACTCATGCTAACTTAACACAATATATAGAAAAGCAGTAACTATATGACACTATAGTCAGTCCATTGGTGGTTCGGTGGTGTGGCTGAAGGTGATAGTGTTACCTGTTGTGAAGAGGGGGTCGAGGGTGTGTCCTGCTGAGTGCGTGGGTTCAGTCACGATCTGGCAGAGTCCAATGTTGTGGAGGTTGTCCAGGAGGGATGTGGTGCTGGGGTCCAGTTGGTTGTCGAGGTGGAAGTTGAGGTCTCCCAGTAGGGTGTAGTTGGTGGACGCGATGGCATGCGGGGAGATGTCTGTGATGGAGTTGGCGAAAAGTCAGCGGGGTCCAGGGGTTGGTTGATGAGGGTTCCTCGCAGGGTGGAGGTAGGGCTGGCCAGTATCTTGAAGTGAAGGTGTTCCATCAGGTCTGTGGGCTCGTCGGGGAGTGTGCTCAGGCAGAGGGTGGATTTGGGGATGATGGTGATTCCTCCTCCAGGGCAGGTGGGGCGGTCCTTCCTGGAGATCTGTATCCTTGGGGAATGGCGATGTCCAGTCCCGAGGTCAGGTTGGTCCAGGTTTCGGTAAAGAATGCTACGTCCGGGGTAGTGCTGTCGAGGAGGTCCCAGATTTCGGTGGCGTGTTTGTGGAGGGATAGGACATTGACGAGGATGCATTGCAGGGTCTTCGGTTCGGTTGTGTTCTTGCGGGCGGATTGCGCTGGGTCAGTGGTCTTGGCGGTGCTGCAGGTGTGCCGGCAGCGGTGACAGCTGAAGGGTCCGTGGGTGCTGGTTGGTGATGCTAGTTTGTATTTGTTGCGGCCTGGGTCATAGCTTTGGCGGTGCAGAGATCCAGGGTTCCTGGCGCTGGTCGCTCACGGGCGCAGACGGGCTTGCCTATGGTGGCACGGCTGCGCAGTGGCCACCATTAAGTAGGGGTCGGGGAGGGCTGGAAAGCTGGGAGGCAGGAGCGGGGAGGGGAGGGGAGCTGGATTGGCCCGGTCGCACTGGTCGTGCTGGGATGGAGGGGCCGCGGGGGCAGCAGCTGCGGGGAAAATGGGCTAAAAAGGCAAATGGAAAAAGGCAAAGAGAGAGAAAAGTGCAAATAAGGCAGCCAAAGTGCAAGAAAGAGTGGAGGAAAGACACAGAGGACACAGGAAAGTAACAGGAGATTGACATGAGGGTAAAAAACGAGTGAAAAATGGAGGAAAGAAACAGGAGAGCGAAGGGGGAGCTTGAAATGAGGGATAAACGACAGAAAAAGAAGGTTAAGACCTAGAAGGAGAATGAAGGGGGGAGATAGAAGTGAGGGAAAAAACAAGTAAAAAAGGAGAGAAAAAGCGGAGCAAGAGAATGGAGACAGAGGACCACCAGGGATGAGGCGCAGGTGAAACCTGTGGATGGAGGAGGGCCTTGAACACTAACACTCGAGAGTGTAGGGGCTCTGGGAAGGCCTCACTTAATGGTGGAGCTGCGAGGGAGGGAGAGCAGTTTCACTGACAATAAGTCAGTGGTCTTGCTCCTTCAGTCCCAGGTTATTTTAAGTGAATTGTGTCTTTTTTTTATTTAGTGTTGCATATAGTATATACTATTCTTAGTAGATACTTTGTAATACTCAGTGGTGTATTTTTCATGAGTTTCACTGTTTTCAAACATTGTGGTACAAAGTAAACTCTCTCCATAGAGTAAACCCTGTTTACAGTACCCACTTTTCTCCTTGTATCAACTTATTTCTCAATGTAAGTTTGGTGACTGTGAGGGGTTTGATACAGATAATAGCTGTCCATAGCATTCATTTTGGAACACATGTTGAGTATCTTGAGGAACTTTCTTCCGAACATTTGTGTGCATATTCAGCACCTTATGCAATGAGTGCTTCCCATATATCTTTGTTTGATTGTTAATATGAACTAGTCTACCCATGAAGTGTTTGGTATAGAGTCAGCCTTGCTCATAACACATGCTTGCTACACTTAAGGGATTTTTTTACCAGTTATGGCATTAATGATGCTTTATATAATTCTCAGCTATTTTGTACTTACTTTCAGGCCTCTAATGCTGTACTAGTTTACAGAGTAATGTGTGCAAAAGAGGCTTGGATAGTGTCATAAATTATGTCATAGAACACCATGAGGTCATCAGCATTGCATGGTGGGCGCATACGTTATAGTTAGCTCTGCTAACTCTAACTGGTAAATTTATGGGTTTTTTTTGTTCAAAACACTAATGTCACTGACCTATTCACCCAACTATAACTTTACTTTAACCTTTGTTTTTTCTATGAATTTCTAAGGCTTTTTTTAAAAACAAAAACAGATCGTTTTATCACACCTAACTATAACGTTACATTAACGTTTGCTTTTTTTTCATTAAATTCCCAGTTTTGTTTTTTAAACATATTCATATTTTACTATCATAGATCAAGCCAACCCTGCACGCATGCGACCAGCCCCTGCCACAAGCCCCCCTACAGGCAGCCAACTCCACACAGCCTTCAGTAGGGAGTTAAGAACAGGGCCATCCTGTACTTCCCATGCCCCACAGGCAGCCAACCCCATGCTGGGCACAGCCTGTGGCCATAAGGCGTCTCGTGCTGCAAGGCCCTGTTGCCAAACCCCTAGCAGGCTGCCACCACCACGCTTCGCACAGCCTTTGGTGTGCACAACGCAGGGTTGGCTTTCAAGCCAAGAAGTGGAAGGCGCGCAGCCCGCTCACTTTCCCTTAATTAGTCCCGAGGACCCCATGCCCTGCTTTTACCCTTGCATAGTAAATCACTCATGACATACTCATTGACTACATTTATAACATTCCTAATCACATCTGAAATGCCATCATTGTTGACAATACTGTGCATGGCGGGGACGCAAGCTATTGTTACTCTAGGGCACTAGTTATAGTTACTTGAATTAATTATAACTGGTGAACTTTAGTGGTTTTGTAAGTTTCTAATAGTATGTTTTATGTAACATTTTTCCCTAAGTAGAACATTCCTCAAATCTTTGAATTTCTCAGTGAATTTCTATGTTTTATTAATGTAAAGTTGGATATTTTTTACAATTCCTAACTAGAATGTCAATTGAACCAATTTTCTTAAGTTAATTTCTAGTTTTCTTTTTATCTAAACGCAAAGTAAGATGTCCATTGCAATGCATGGCGGATGGGGTTGGACATTGTTCGTTGTGCTGTCCCCGCCAAAGATTTCTGCCCCTGCCCACTCAATCCAGCCCTGTTTGCCCTGTATTTTGCCCCTGCCTACATGGTTCGCTTACTGCCTGTACCTACCGCCTTCCTGCCTTCTTTTGTCTAAGTTAATGCACCTGCCCCCTCCCTCGTGCTCTGCCTGGTCCAATGTGCTGCCTCTACCCTCCAGTTAGCTGGCGGTCCCTGCCTACTCCTCCCGCCCTCTTTTGCCGGAGGCTAAGCTCCTGTTACTGCCTTCCTGCTTAGTCTCTGTAATTAGCTTGCTGCCCCTGCCCTGCTTTGCCCTGCCCTGCCATCCAATGTCTGTCTGCGTGCCCCTGCTCCCGTTCTTTTGCCCAAGGTGTTCCATTGAGCTGCAACTGCCCCTCTGGCTTACAGAGTATTCCATTGAGCTTCCAACAATCCTTTTGCCTGCCCAGCATGGTGAGGTGGCTGCCGCCTGTCCCTGCCCCCTCCACCATGCCTTCTAGTGTCTTGAGTTCCTTGCCCCTATACCCTCCCTCCTGCCCTCCATGGTCCAATTTGCTGCCACTCCCTTCTACCATCCATGCCCTGTTGTGTTGGAACTGCTTCTCCTGCTCGCCTTGCATGGTCTGTTATGAAGTCCCTACCCCCTTTCCTTGCCCATCAAAGCTGTTGTGCTGCCACTAAACCTCCCGCCTGCCATGCATGGTCTTTTGTGCTGCCACACTTTTCATGCCACTTTGAAAAAACACTGACCTGGAATGTAAAATATCAGTAAGTCAATTGAAGATAGGGTCAGTAAGGAATAGTAATGATCACCAGTGGACCAAATGTATGTCTAAAAGTTCTAGTTCTGAATAATGGGTGATACAGCTTACCAACACGTTTTTCTTGGCTAATGGACAAGTTTGAAGTGATCTGTTATAAAAATGCTAATAGGAGTCCCCATTCATTAGGTCTCGTGGCGATTACCGCGTGAAAGCGCGGTCTCGCCAGAGACCTATAGTCACCGGCTCAGCTTCCCAGGAGACCAGAGATGGCCACGCGCATCTTCAAGAATGGGATCGGAGCGGGCCGCGCGCGCGTGTGCACTTCTGTAGTAGGGGATCTCTGTGTATAGTCATAATCTAGTGAATAGTCCTGCCCATGTGCGTGGACCCTGGAGCAATCAAAAATAATCTCTTAAGGTGTCGAGGAAATGCAGAACTGCACAGACATTTAAGAGAGAATTAAAGACAGATAATGCAGCCTATAAAACCAGGCTACACTGTACAGTACTTCAACTAGAAATTCCACCAAAAATCCACAAACAGCAAAGTCTGTCCAGATTTCCCTTGCCTCAGCAGCAAAACCCCTCTGGAATGATAGAGAGGAAGACCTGGACAGACAAGCCCCATAGGCTGCCATTATGTGGCTCAGAACAGGATACTGTGCCTTTAAGAGAACTTTACAGAACTTCACAGTATCCCAGAATCCACAGCAGGTTCCTTTTACTTTCAGTTCTTTTTGAAGGCGTAACACGCCAGACCTGTATCATTCCTTACATGAATATCTCTCTCCACCGGGGAGGAGGGCGGGCGCTTATGACTATAACAGAGATACCCCTTCTACAGAACTGGAGTTACAGGACAGAAACTACTCCTTCTGTAGTAGGGGACCTCTGTGTATAGTCATATTCTAGTGAATAGAATGGCAAGCCCATCCCCACACCAAAGCGGCGGTGGAGAAATGAGAAATAACACCACTATTGTGCGAACAGATTTCGCAGCGAAGCCTGCCCAACCTGAGCGTCTGCTCTGGCATCAGTGTCCAGACAGTAATGCTTAGCAAAGGTATGGACCGACTTCCAAGTGGCCGCCTTGCAGATTTCTGCAATGGGAACATTACGGAGCAAAGCTGTCGTGGCAGCTTTGCCCCTGGTGGAATGAGCCTTAGGTTTACTCCCTAAGGTCTTATTAGCCTTTTGGTAACACAGTTGTATGCAGGACACAATCCACCTAGAGATGGACTGTTTAGAGGTAGCAAGACCGGTCCTGACTGATCCATAATTGATAAATAATTGGTCTGACCTACGAATATCTTTGGTCTTATCCAGAAAAAATTTCAACACCCTCCTAACATCCAGGGAATGTAAAGATCTTTCCGCTGAAGATGAAGGATTCTGAAAATACGTAGGCAAAGTTATGGTCTGGTTGACATGAATATCAGAAATCACCTTGGGAAGAAATTTAGGGTGAGTACGCATCACAACCTTAGCAGCATGAAATACAGTATAAGGTTCTTGGCAACACAACGCCTGAATTTCACTCACCCTGCGGGCCGATGTAATGGCCACGAGGAACGCCGCCTTCCAGGACAGGTACTGCAACAAAGCCTTATGAATAGGTTAAAAAGGCTCCTCAATCAATCTGGACAGCACCACATTCAATTCCCATGAAGGCGAAGGAAGCCGGACAGGAGGGAATACTTTTTTCAAGCCTTCAAAAAAATCTGAAAGTACGTTCAAAAGCTGGGAAAATAAAACGCTTCTCTTGTATTAATTGTTGTGTGTTTCAGTGAACATATAGAAGCCCTAATTGTCGATTAGCTATTTGCCTTGCAATGCAATATCATCTACAAAATAGGCGAAATTCTAATAGGTACACAATCTGTATAATTCATCGTTTTATAAACAATACACATAAAGCAGGTTGTCCGTAGCTAGAATCACCTCACTAGTGCACTTGATAACCGAGATTGCACAGATCACTGGGAGCTTCAGTAGTGAAAAGATATGGGTTTAAAAAGTGGTTTATAAAATGAGAGGTGACCTTTAACGCCAGTTATTTATGAATGCAGATATACACGGTTAGGCCACTCCAACCAACAAGCATTTGCAATGCAACAGGTCTCTCATTATTAAAGTTTGAGCTATTGGCCTTGCTAATAATAATGCAACACCAATAGCTCAAACTTTAATAATGCGAGACCTATGCCCCCCATCCCCGTTCTCCCCTCACCTGCGCGGCGATCCCAGCTGCCTCTCCGGTTCCACAGCTGCCCAGACAGGGCCTCCGCCCGTGCACAGCCCCTATTAGCTGGAGCTAGCGGCAGCGCGCACGGCCAAGCGTCACTGTGCGAACCGTCTGACGTCACTGGCAGACATTACTTGTTTTTTTGTTGTTGCACAGATTGAACGTAGTACTTAAAACAACATTAAAAGCGGACTACAGGTTGCCACATGGGATATGGACAGATTGTTAGAATACTTTAAAATATGTTCATGTTTTGTTTTCTAAATATATATTAAATATGTGTTATAAGTATTTAGATATGTATGAATACTTCTAGACTGGTTTTGGCTTATCAGCGGCCTCGTCAGTGAAAAGCAGCTTGATACCTTTAGTGTTATTCACGGCACGCTGACGAAAATAGAAAAGGTGATGGGTGAATGCTTGAATTGGACTCAGCACTGGAAATTACTTTGGGCTGTATTTCAGTCCATAGTTTTGACCTCTATCCCACTATATGAAGATCCCAGTCTTATGCAGATCAGCGTAGCTTCTGCTCAATTAGCAACAGTTCAGTCCAAACGCACTGGCTAAATTCCCTCTACGATGGAAAGCAATAAACTCCACAGGGGTTTGATCTAATTCTGGCTTCGATGCTCATGACGGAGCGGTTCCGTCATGAGCGCCGGTTGGGCTGTGCTCATGACAGAACCGTTCCGTCACGACCACGCCCGTTATTTAGAACCTTCAGCACAGCGCGAAAATTCGCGCTGCGCTGAATGTGTTAAGGGAGAGAGGGGCAAGTTACTTCCTTTATTTTTGTTATTTAGGTGCTTTAAGTATGCCCAGGAATATGTCCTGCGCTATCAATACTAATAAAATGGAGTTGCACTTCACTGACCTTGTGAGAGGAGAGGTGATGGGACTTCGTGATATGAGGCAGTTTTTTTTTTAAATTCCCGATATTTTGTGTTTACTCGGAATGATCTCCTTATATTCCTGTTTGTTGTAAGCTTGTATTTTTCTTTGGTATGAAAGGCGCGAGTGGCTGAAAATGTCTACCGGTTAAGTTAAAAAACAAAAGCGAAATTCGCACAACCCTGCTCCCCCATTCATTTGTTGTCTGGTATTCCTGGACAGCTATCGGGCCCCTAGAAATTCATTAAGCTGGCAATCCACAGTTCACTTTGTATTGAGTTTGCATCGGTGGCCAGTTCTGATTTTGAGGCTGCCTGGAATATCGCTTCTTCAAAGGGCGAAGGAGATGCTGAGAGAGTGCCAGATGCGATAGGCATGAGAAGGACATATTTTAGGTGGGAATATTGAAGTGAGAAGGGTAAGTTGTGGTGGGCTACCAAAACATACATTTAATGTTGTGCTGTGACAATGGGATGAAGATGAATTGTTGGGCTTTGAAAATTGGAATAAAACAGGCCTTATGGGGTGTGATTACTGAATAAGGAGGGAATGTCGATGTGACCATACGAGTAGGAAGCTTAATAAGGAGAGGATGTGACCTAACAGCTAGAACGGTGGAACTTGAAGTTGGGGAAGGGTTTCATGTCTCGGCGGGGGACGCTCAACATCCTCTGATTCTAGGCAAAATACTTAATCTCCTAATCTCCCCGTTCCTACAAAAACAAGCATTGAAAATGCAATAGATCTCGCATTTGTTTGAGTTAGAACTATTGACATTGTAAATGGCAATGTCTTTTACCTATGTGTTATGGAGTGTATGTATGTATGTATTTGCTGTGTAGTTGAATTATGTGGATTGAATTGAATTAGTTATGTAATTGTGTGGTGTGGATTTGTGTAGTGGAATTATGTGGCATGGTGTGCTGTATGGATAGTAAATATGTGGTATTGAGTGCAATGGAATTATGTGAAGTGGGCTTGTGTGTTTTGGATTGTAATTAAGTGAAATGGTATTTTGTGTTGTGGAGCGGTATGTAGTAGAGTTTAATCATTATATGGTATGCTGTTGAATTTTGTAGCATGATGTGGAATTGTGTGGTGTGAATTGGATGTATGTGGTGTGTTGTGTAATTGTGTTGTTGGGTTGTATTATGTGGTTTGGTGTTGAATTAAGTGGTGTGGACAGAAAATGTGTGGTGTTGAATTGTGTGCCGTGGAACTCTGTTTAGCTCCGTATTTTTGTTGATAAAAAAGAACGAATAGGTAGGAGCTAAGCTCCAGATGTGTGTGTGTGAATGTGTGTGTGTGTGTTAAAAAAAGTTAGAGCTATTGGGGTTGTAAATGTCTCTTTCCTATGTGTTATGGAGTGGATGTATGTGTTGTGTAGTGGAATTATGGGTGTTGGATTGGAATTGTTATCTGTGGCTTTGAACTGTGTGACGTGGAGTGGATTTGTGTGGTGGAATTATGTGGCATGGTGTGCAGGGGTGTTATGTAGATAGTAATTATGTGTTTTTTAGTGTATTCCACAGGGCTGACCAATAAACAGGCCAGTGACATCTTTGGCATGTCACCGGTAAACAAGTCTGTCCTGCCACTAAAATCAGCAAGTGAGCTCACAGTAGTGACACTCGCTAAAGGAGGGAGCATGCGGGTTCCCTCTAAAGACCACAGAGAGCCATTCTAGATTGAATTTCATGTCAGTGTGTATTTGAGCATACACGCATGATTGTTGTGCAGGCTAAACTTCATGGGGAAAGGCAGTCGAGTATATATTTAAGATGTATAACCTGATTTAATGCAGTTTGCTGCTTCATTTATCTGGCATGATTCTTAGGAGGCAGGTGTAGTATCTACAAGTTAAAACGAAGAACTACATATAAATTATTTTATTGATTTTTGTTCTGTTGAAACAACCAGTAGCTTACCTTTGCCCTTGCAGCAAACTTCACAAAGACTGCCATGTATAAAATGGCGATATTGCGAACAGTTGCTAGCAAACGAAATGCTTGGGTATTGCTAGGAGATTGTTTTTGTCAATGTTTACCTTGTTAATGCAAGCACGAATCTAGATCACAGTTCAATTATAGGCTACCTTAGGATATACGCACACATTATTCTGTTGATGCCATAATTAAAGTTATACTGCAAACGTTATCAAACGTTGTCAATCACATTCCTGAACTTACTCTTCAAAGTTGAGGTGTGAACAGGCTCTAACTGATCAAATGTGTATTTAAAGTTATAAAAATAGTACAGATGCAGTGACAGTGATGTTTATGGTTTCAATACAACTCTCAGTCGAACGAAAGGAGGAGACGACGGACAGCGTCAAAGATTTGTAGTAGAGCGCTAACACTTTGTGCCTGCGTCACAGGGGTAACTTTATTTGACAGGCCCCAACAGACCTGTCAAAGCACCAGAACCAGTTTTAACGATTCCTTTGCTCTCCAGTCGTGCCCCTATATGGCATGAAATAAATGCGGATTATCTAACCCTAGCAGGCAGGATCTAAAGCTTGGAAACAGAATCTAAATAATGAATATAATAAACAGGTAAAAAGACGTGATACTTACTATAATATTTCCTGTCATGACAGTCATGCTCCCCTTCTCCTGTTATGGGGTAGTAGCTTCTATCTACTGTGTGTGGGAGTATAAAGTGGAAGTGTACTTTGAAGGCATACCTCTATTGATCAGAGTCGGAGTGAAAAAGTTATGTTGAGGCAATACAAAGATATATGGAGCACCGCACAAGGGCTTTTACATGTAGAGTTAAAGGGCAAATAAGGAAACGCTCACAAACCCGTCTAATACGATTGCGTTCGCCACAAGATGGGCATCGTATAAATATTTCTCCTCGTACTCAGCATATTGAAGGGGTGCTGCTATACTTATTAAAAAGAATACACCATATGTAGAAGAGGGATCCTTAAGTGACCCGTAGGGGCGTTATTGTATTGCCTGGGGTAGATTTGCCTCACAATCCATTTCATTGGTAAACAGCTGTGGCCCCAATATCGATGACGAAGATTTTTTAATTAAACTCTGGGGACTGCTAGTTAATATAGGCTCCACGCACATAACATGTGGTGGAGACTTCAATCTAACACTCTGCCCTTCCAGAGACCGATCAAACTCGCAATCGCACCACTACACCAAAGCGCAAAGGCAAGTGCAGCAGATTGTAACTGAAATCCAGCTAATAGATATTTGGCGGCACTACCACCCCAATCTGAAAGATGGGTCATTCCATTCAGCAGTGCACGGAAGCTGGTCTAGGTTAGACATAGGTTAACTTCCAAAGAGCTAGCAGTATTTGTCACTTCTGGTGCGAACATATTCAGACCACGCCCCAGTTTACATGCAGCTGTTCTCGCCCCCCAGAAGTTAGGAATAGAAATATAGAATGGAGGTTACCTGCCGCAGCATTGTTCGATTTAGCTTTCAAAACCGAGCTGAAACAAAAACTAGAGGAGTATCTCCGAAACAACATAGACTCCGTTTCATTATGAACTACAGTTTGGGAAGCATTAAAAGTCACAGTAAGAGGGATATGTACGTCTAAGGCTGGGGGCATATTGAAAGACATCAGAAAGACGTTATCTCAATTGGAAGGCAAATTACAAGAACATGAACAACAACTGCAGGTGAGCAAAAACAATGATACCCTGGCGAACTTAAGAGAAACTCTTACAGAGTATCAAGACACAGTGGAACAAGAGTGCTTATTCCGCAGTAAATACCATAAAGCCAGGAGATATGGAGAAGGGAAAAGACCTGTGAATGCATTAACAGAGCTCACACGCCCCCCAAAATCCGCAAATTATATGTTAGAAATTATAAATGAGGAAGACAAGGGGTGCAAAGACACATAGGAAATAATTAACACTTTTACTGCACACTACAAAGCACTATATATTTGCGTGCCTCCAAACAAGCAGAAACAAGGACATATTTGGAGAAGATAGAACTAGCCTGGTTGAGCAACGCACATAGGGAATTCCTGGCAGCTGCGCTAGAGGAAGAAGAGATCAGAGTAGCCATAAGGCAAATGGGTATTAGGAAGGCTCCAGGGCCCGATGGCTTCACGATTGAAGTTTACAAAACATACATAGACATCTTAGTACCATTTTTTTTTAAATGTACGAGGAGCCTGTGCAAACAGGGATATTACCAAATTCAACACAAAAAGCCCTAATAGTCTCACTCTTAAAACCAGGCAAGGCTCCAAACAGCACAGATTTGTACAGACCATTATGTCTTATCAAATGTGAAGTCCCAATATTAGCCAAAGTGTTAGCTAACCGCCTAAGCCTATTGATGGACAAACTGATTCGCCCAGACCAGGCAGGATTTTTGCCGGTAAGAGCCACTTCTCATAATCTACGCACTATCTTCTCAATTATGCAGGATATAGATCAAGAGGAAAAAGTGGTGGCAGTCTTTCTAGATACCACAAAAGCATTTGATTGTCTTGAGTGGGGACCCACCGGGATATTTGGCTTGGGTGAAGCTGTTAAACGGTAGGCCAAGGACCTTGCTGCTGGTAAATGGAGCATGCACTCCAGTCTTTGAAATATCTAGAGGCACGAGGCAGGGGTGTCCCCTATCACTCCTGCTGTTTGCGATAGCAATGGAACCGCTGGCGGCAATGCTCCAGCAATACTACAAAACATACGCATTGGACTACCCAAGCAAGCCGGTGCTAGTCTGGCTCTATGCGGATGATATCACGCTGTATGTGCGAGAGCGCAGAGACAGGATTGAATGGCATCATCCACAAAATCATCAAATTTGGCACTTTCTCGGGCATAAGGATAAATTGGGCGAAATCACAAATCTTTCCACTAACGCGAAACACATCGAAGTGTCCACTGGAATACCCACTGCAATGGTGCAAAACAGAACTCCGACACTTGGGAATTAATATCACTAGAGACAGGGGAGAATTCGATAGAAGAGGCAGTCACTAGGTGGATTGCACTGCTATTATCGCTAGCTGGGCACATTGCGCTAATGAAGATGGTAATAATATTATGTTTATTTATAAATATCCCTTACGCTCCAAGCCTTCCCTTTTTTGGAAGGCTGAAAAGCCAATTAATCAGACTAGCAAGGGTGGGGGGGTGGAACAACCCCACATTAAATGGAGCACCCTGATATTGCCCTTTGCACAGGGTGGCTTTGAAGCACCAGACCCCGAACTATACTACCTTAGTGCGCAAGCCCACTACGCAGCTTATTGGTTCAGACGCAGAGGGGCAAGACATGGGCGGTAAATACTCAACGGTAGCATGCATCAATCATGCCTGGAAAAAGATTGCGCAGAAATCACAGGCACCTATGATATACTCTCCATTACTTCCATTATCACACCAACAGGTGCTCCCGGTAACGCAGGAAGGCATATGTAGGAGCATGCTTTTAAAATATGGCATAAACACTTTTGGAGACATGTACCACAAAGGGGAATTTGAGCAAGAGAACATATTTTGGGGGGAGAATGAACCTACAGTAATGGATCGCTTCCTATATAAAAGACTTAGGCAAAATGTTAAGACAGCCACACCAAGCTTCCCAGAGGAGCCCCCCACACTGCTACCAGTACATTTGCTATTGAGAGGCGGGACATCCCACACAGTGTCACGTATATATAAAGCAACTATCGGGAATGAAGTTTAAAATACTGCACAGGCAAAAGCGGGTTGGGAGGACAAACTTGGACACACTATAACAGATGAAACATAGCTATACTGCTGCCAGGAAACAGAGAGAATTACAGCGAGTAGCAGACTGAGAATAATTAATTTTAAATTTTTACATAGTATGTATTACACACTGACAAAAATGTACATATTTAAATTGAGGGAAAATGACGCTTGTGATAGGTTTCAACGGGAAAGAGCGGATTTCCTGCATCTAGGGTGGTCATGCACGGTTATTGCCTAAAACTCGGTGGAAGTAGAGAGGAAATAGTAGAAACAGAGATGGGATTGCTAGGATACAAGAACAAAATGGCAGGACAGATCAAGCGTCTGGTTGCACTGGGATTGCTAATGGCAAAACGTAGAGTAGCATGTAAATCGGGAAGAGGCAGGGCCCTAAATTCAAAGACTGGATTTGACCTATTGTCAGGAGCAAAATAGTATATATGTTGAGCTACTCCCACCTAGCTCTAGACCCAAAGATATCTGGAAACATTTTAAAAGTTACCTCCAACGAACAAGTGGTGTTGAAGGGGAGTGATAGATGCCCACTGGGAAGTCAAAGGGAAGTAAGGCTGTAAGTTAGGACACCAGGGCATACTATAAGCTAAGCCAGTGAAAGAAAAATAAATAAATACAATTATCCACAGGATAAGCCAAAGAATGCAGCAGAAACAGAGGAAGTACAAATGTGAACCTTACATAATTGTTGTGACATTTATAGAGTGCAAGGAAACAGAACATGTTGCAAGATATGTAGGAAATGTAACATACAAAAGTTAAGCTTGTTTTTTAAAAAAAAAGTTTGTATTAATTTAGAAATCAAGGCATTCATACGTACATCAAAAGTCATTATAGTCTGAATTAGCATTGAGTTCTTAGAATAATAGGACACGTTTACACTTACATATGTCATATTAACAGTCACGTATTTACAACCCCCTACTTTCGCCCCCCAGGACACAACCGCTCTATTACAATGAGACATCATCTGTTTCAATTTCTGGCAGGTCACAAACGTATCCCCTAAACTTATTCCATGCCCCCCACACTTTTCCCCACTTTTGAGGACAGCCGCGATGCACAAAAACTGCCTTTTCCACCACCATCGCTTCATCCATATCCTTACACCATTGGTGGAGCGTAGGCAGTGCGCTTGAGCCCAACAGCATAGCAATATTACATTTTGCCATCAACATACCTAGCATGGCCCAGTATTGTTCTCGATGATTGAGATCATTTTGCTCCCATACGTTTAATAAAAATCGCCTCGGCTCCGGTAGGACCGAGATTTCTAGGGCCTGGGAAATAGTTCGCATTATTTTTGCCCAGTATGCTGCGGCATATGAACAGTCCCATGTGGTATGAAAAAACGTGCCTTCCTCCGCACAACCTCGAAGTCAGTACCTGTGCGTTGCCGCTCCCATTGCATGGAGTGTTGTCCTAGTATAATGTGTACGATGCAGCACTTTGAGTTGGACTAAGCGAAGTCTGGATGGTATTGCCGTCTCACAGGGTGAAGACAGAGCTTCCAGCCACTCTGAGTCTTCAAAGTCGCCCACGTCCCGGGACCAGGTCTGTCTCAGCTTGGGCGTTGGATCCGGCAAGTTGTTGACTAGCTTACGGTACATCAAGGACGCCGTCCTGTTTACCATGTGTTCCGTCAGAAGTCTAGCCTCCAGTGGTGTGGCCTCCTGTAGGGAAGTACCCAATGATATGACTGCCTGGAGTGCATGTCGGATTTGGAAATATCTAAATTTCTCCATCTGGGCCTGTTTAATAACCAGATTTTCCCTAGTTCTCCTCAAGCACTGCTTGGCGTTCGTCGCCTCTAATTCACTCGGTAATTATCAAATAAAGAGGCGGGCGCTGGCAACTGGAAAGCAAGAAACTGGTTTATTTATCCAGAGGAAAACACGTCGATCGGACATGCAGAATGTTTTCCCGAGGTGCTCTAACTGCATCTCTGTGGCCTGGCCTTTTATACAGAATTGTAACGTTTTATTGCAGGGTAACACATTTCTGACATTTCTTTAATGCATTGTAAAACATCTTTGGAATCCCCGCTTCAGGCCCCTTCCCACACATACCCAGCAGTAAATGTCCCCCACCCCAGTCTCAGCAGGTGATTGCTATCGCGCAGCTGGGCATTCCGGCAGGAGCTGAAATATGCGCAATCAGTCGGATCTCATGGGGTCGTGGCATTGATTAATTCCGGCCCCTTTGGTGGGAGGCGAGATATTACTGTACGGGGTCAATAAACTGTATCCGCAGGGGTTGGTTATGGCCTGGTATCGGATCGAACAGCCAGGTGCATGGGAGGGGTTTATCGAAGGGGCTTGTTCGTGCATGAGGGATGAAAGGGCATGTGGGTTTGGCACGGGAAGTGGCTCCGGAGCAGGGTCGCGCTGAGGACGCTTTATGACTCTAGCATGTGTGCTTGGGGGCTGTCAGCGTGCGGGGGATGATAGCGAGGTCAGGGCGATGTGTAGGTGATCGGCAATGTACGAAATGGCCACGGTATCTTAAAATGGCTGCCGCTTACGCGCTCGTAGAGGCCTAAGTTGGACAAGATGGCGCCGGTAATGTTCACATCGCAATCTAATTTTTAACAGTGTGCCCTTTGAACATATCTTAGCCAGCTTGTTAGTACATGTCAATTTCCATAATATTCTGTATCTCTCTGTCATACAGTGCTTTCATATTTTCAAACTTAGTGTCCAAAGTCTTAGGCCAAATAGAGTTCATAAAAAGAGAGCATAAGGGCGGTATGCATTGTATTCCAGGCAGCAACCACATATTACGAAAACTGGCACCAATATTATCATCAACAGTTTCCAGCCTCAGTCTTTCAAAATGTTCCAAAACCAGCTTTCAAGTGTCCAACCTTCTTGTTCTTAATGGATCTCTGATGCCAGTCTGTGAAGGTGTTCGATTGCCTTGTAAACGGAAGGTGAGTTATCTGGGACGAAGGTGCAACAGCTGGCACCGATGATGCGGCATGCTCCTCCATGATCTACTAGTACCATGTCTAAAACAAGACGGTTCTGTAAAGCCACCAGGCGGACCGCCTGCAGCTCAGCTGTGTTGTTGGTGAGGATGCCGGCTATGATGTTCAAAGCTGTTTCTATTGCGTGGGTCAGATGTCGGATGGCTCGACTGTTTGCCATCGGACCCCACAGAGGGATGAGTCCTTTTGCTGCATCGAGGAACTGTGATGCAGTGGAGTCTGCTTGCTCCGTGTCTTTGGAGCGCCTTTCCCTGTGATGGCCTGCTAGTGCTATGTACGTTGGAGGAAGAACCAAGCCGATGTAGCAGGTGCCCCCCCCAGCCTTTTGGGAGCCAGGTGTAGGCTTTCGTACCATAGAGGAAGTACATGTTTGGTGATGCAACAAATGATGGGGGATCAGCAGTGTTCAGAGTCCTTTTTTATAGCGCAGGAGCTGTGGCCCATGATTTTCGTCTCATGGCCCTCGATGCAGACAAGGCCTGAGACATTTACCACAGATAGGGCCACAGTCAGAGTTGCAGCAGTTCGCTTTCGTAGATATGAGAAGGTGGGTCTGGCTGGGTTGTTGAACACCCGCATTTCAATTTGCTCTTTTTAAGGAATGTTCTTTTGAAAGGTTGCATTTGAGGTCAGAGGGCAAAAGGGAGCAGACATTTTTCCAGTTTTGTTCAGCCAGAACTCGTCGTAGAACTGTTTGATCGTTCCATCAGAAGTAGTATTGTCTTTGTAGCTCTCTTGCAGGAGCATTAACCAGGCAAGGCAGGACCCATGAACAGAGAAGGGTGAAGGGATGAAGGGAATAGAATGTTCAGTTGCGTGTGGTAGCAACCCACAGACCCAACAGTTCGCGGCAAGATTGTGCTGGTGCAGTAATTGTACAAAGGAGTTGTTCCAGAATTCCTTGCGTCGTTCTCGGAGATGGGGTGACAGTGATACCAGATAATGTTCTTTCTTGGTGGTGGGCTGCATAGTGGGTGACATTGTCCTGTGAGCGGGGGCACTCTCTTCCATGATCCAGACTGTGACCATTAGCAAGAGGCAGATGAGGGATGCAATTAAAAGTACGATTGTCTTTGAACTATGCAGTTTGGCAGTCTTGGAGTCCTTGCGGTGGGTCTTCGGTCGTCCCGGATCTTCCATCACCCTCAAGAGGCTCGGTGACTGGCAGGACCACATACTTTTGTCTAGCGTTTCTCCTGGTAGCCTTTGTAGTGTTAGCTACCTCTCTGAGAATTTTGACTCAGTTAGTGGTCTGCTTCGTCGGAGCACTTTCCTTTCATCGCAAGTTGTACCCTTTTCTGGATGGCACAGAGGGATCGGGAAATTCTGCCAGTTCAAGTGTCTCTGTTACTGGGTAACATCTCAGGGCTGGTCGATCTTTGGTCAGGAGCTCTTCTTGGGTGTCCACGTCTTTGTTCTTTGCCAGTGTTGGGGATATTTTCTTGCAGTGATGTGCATGCAGCCAATTTTTCTTTCCTTTCACTCGAAGTGCAGTTTGGGTGGTGATCAAGACTTGCCAGGGGCCTGTCCACCTGGGTTCCAGACTCTTCGATCTCTAAAAGTTCTGGATCAAAACATATTCTCCAGGTTTGTTGTCGTGTCCGGGGCCCCTGGATGTGTCTGGTATGGCTTGCTGCACCTGTTGGTGGATAACAGTTAGTTCAATTGTTAGTTTGTGCTAGTAATCAGACATTAGTATGTCCGGGACATCGTGGATGGAAGTTGGCTTTGGCGCAGCCCAAATGTTTATAGGCCGGCCAAAGACAACCTCGTACGGAGTCAATTGGTGTCTTGTTGGGGTGGAGCACATTGATAGCAATGCTAGTGGGAGGGCATCGGGCCATTTCAGTCCAATGGTGGCAACTATCTTTGCTAGTTTTAACTTTAGTGTGGCATTGTGTCTCTCTACCAAGCCTGCAGATTGGGGGTGGAAAACTGCGTGAAACTTTTGCTTTACCCCCAACCCTTTCAATATGTGTTGGATAACTTCGGCTACGAAGTGGGGACCATTGTCGCTCCATAAAATTCTACAAAGGCCATAGCGGGGAAAAAACTCTTTCAACAACACTTTTGCAGTAGCGGTGACGGTATTGTCACGAGTGGGGTATGCATCCACCAATTTGCTGAATACGCACACAATAACTGGGACGTATTTCAGACCATGGCACCTCTCTAACTGAATGTAATCCATTTGGAGGATCTCGAAGGAATGGTCAGGGACTCCAAACCCTCCCCGTGGTACTACTGTCCCTTTCCCTGGGTTGTGTTGCAAGCACACCATGCACTGTTGTACTAGGCGCTTTGCTGAGTCTGCTATCTTGTCATTATACCATACCCTAGCAATCCGTTCGGTCATGCGAGTGGATCCTATGTGTGCGGGTAAGTGTGCCATGGTCAATATGGGGATCAGATATGCGTTAGGATGGGTGTGCCATGCGAGGTCAGGAATCCTCTTTCCCTCCACAGGAGCCCAAAATGGTGAACTACCCCGAAGGCATACTGGCTGCCCGTGTATATGTTTACTGTCGATCCTGCTGCTAAAATACATGCTCGTGTGATAGCAATCAGTTCTGCCGCTTCTTCGTTGTTTGCAAACAGAGAACATCTCAAAGAGAACCAATATATCGTGTAGCAAATGAGGCTAAACGAACCAATCAATGCGTAATACTAATATTTTCCTAACCAATCAATTCCAATACAATCAAACAATCAATCAACTGTCGTTCTTCACGACTTTACCCGAACCGTATTGACAGTTTCTCGTCTTCACTTCCAGCGCCCGATCGTCCTCTATTCTCTGTTATTGCCGCGGCACTCCTGTGGGATCCCAGTCAGGACCGTAGATCACTAGAGAGAGGTCCGTTCGGAACCGGTGAAGTTCGGATGATCGGCTGCCAGACTAGGGTCTCTTTCAGGCAGGTGCACTTTCCCAATCGTTGCAGTCGTTCACTCCGTTGTTAGGACCTCTCTACCGGACCCACGTGTCGCTGATGGGCCCCGCGTTGGGACGCCAATTGTTGAATAAGCATGTTTTCCCTAGTTACCCTCAAGCACTGCTTGGCGTTAGTCGCCTCTAATTCAATCTGTAATTATCAAATAAAGAGGCGGGCGCTGGGACCTGGAAAGCAAGAAACCAGTTTATTTCTCCAGAGGAAAACACGTCAGATCGGACACGCAGAATGTCTTCCCGAGGTGCTCTAACTGCATCTGTGGCCTGGCCTTTTATACAGATTTGTAATGTTTTATTGCAGAGTAACACATTTCTGACATTTCTATAATGCATTGTAAAACCTCTTTGGAATCCCCGCTTCAGGCCCGTTCCCACACATACCCAGCAGTAAATGTCCCCCACCCCAGTCTCAGCAGGTGATTGCCTTCGCGCAGCTGGGCATTCCGGCAGGAGCTGAAATATGCGCAATCAGTCGGATCTTATGGGGTCATTGATTAATTCCGGACCCTTTGATGGGAGGCGAGATCTTACTGTACGGGGGCAATAAACTGTATCCGCAGGGGTTGGTTATGGCCTGGGATCGGATCGAACAGCCAGGTGCAGGGGAGGGAGTTATCGAAGGGGCTTGTTCGTGCATGTGGGTTTGGGTCGCGCTGGCCACGGTATCTTAAAATGGCTGCCGCTTACGCGCTTGTAGAGGCCTAAGTTGGACAAGATGGCGCCGGTAATGTTCACATCATAATCTCATTTTTAAAAGGCCATGCCATATTGTGTTTGTAGATGCGCAAAATCGACTACCGTCCCCTGTTTCCAGAGGTCCCCTACCGTTGAGAGCCCAATGCTATCCCAGTGCTGGAATTCCTTACTTCTGCAGAGGCAGCCCAGTTGTTGGGAGTCCTGCAGCGGTGTCATTTGTGTGATCGTCTCCAGACATCGCAATCAGGCTTGCGCTTGGTACCAGATATGTACTGTGTGTGCAGTGGGGCCTACCAGTCCCGGAGGCCTACGACGCCGGTATAGATTTGCCATCAGTCCCTTCTCCTCCAGGCTTTGCCTGTCTGCGTGGTAAGCCGGCTCGTCTTGTGGGGTGTGCAGCCAATAGTTAAATATTTTAAGATGCGCCGCCCAGTAGTACAGCTGAACATTCAGGAGCGCTATGCCTCCATTATACCAGCTGCGCACCAGTTTGTCCTGTGCGATCCGCGCCGGTTTGTTCCCCCATAACAAACCAGAAACTGCCGTTGATATGGCCTTGAAGTATGCTTGTGGGGCTAAGAACGGCGTGTTTTCGAGGACATAAAACGTGGAAGCGCCATTATTTTATAAAGCTCCGCCCTCCCCAGAAGTGTGAGGGGGAGATTACGCCACACCACCACTTCACATTTAAATTGGTCTAATTGGGGCTTCAAATTCTTGGTATAGAACTCATTGGAGTCGGACGTCACATATATGCCCAGGTATTTAAAGGCTTCATCGGTAACTCGCAGTGGGCAATCCGGAGGCAACAGCGGCGGCGGCCCAGCCAGCACGTAGAGAACGGATTTGGACCAATTTATCCTATATCCAGATACTCTGCCGAATTGCTCGAATACGTTCAATAGCACAATGATGGATTTTCTAGGGGAGGTTAGATATAATAATACATCATCTGCATATAAGGATATGCGATTCTCCCAGGCGTCAGTCCAGCGGATCCCTCTGATAGAGGGCTCCCACCGGAGCCAAGCTGCGAGCGGCTCTAATATTAGCGCGAACAACAAGGGGGATAAAGGACACCCCTGCTGCGTACCCCGTCAAGCGGGAAGTCTATTGAGATGTGTCCATTGGCCACCACGTGCGCCATTGGGTTATTATAGAGTAAACCGATCCAGGCACAGAATTTGGGACCAAACCACAAGTGCTGTAGTGCTGCAAACAGATACAGCCATTCCACCGTACCATACTGGCGTCAAGTGAAAGGATCACCGCCGGCTCTTGAAGGTAGGCTCGCCTAGCTAATAATGCGTGCAGTCTGCGCAGGTTAAGCGCTGTACTGGGTGAGGCATGAATCCAGACTGATCCGGACTTATCAGAGACGAAAGATGTGGGGTCAGTCACATCGCCAATAGCTTGGCCAATACCTGTTAAGCTTGTTTTTTGATTACTCTGCGAGATAAGTGGATATCGTAAACATGCATAACAATTGTTGTCTGTTTTGTGTAACTGAAAAAAGCAAATCAACAAATACATTTTAAAAAAAGAGTTAAATGTTAGAAAGTTAAACGGACAAGCAGGGTGGAAGAGTCCTTGACATGACACACATAAACCATTAGACTGGCGGCGTAACACAAAATAATGGAATACCACTGCAAAATGATGGGCGCTAATACTTCCATGTCTCACAGATATAAGTAGATTTTAGACTGAATGGGGGACACTATCCGGTATGAAACGGCGATGTTGTGAACACTTGGAAGCAGGCGAAATGGTTGGGCATTGCTGGTAGATTACGGTTGTGGGTGTAAACCTTGTTAATGCAAGCTTGAGTCTAGATCACAGTCCAATTACAGGCTAACTTAGGACGTACACTCACAGTATTCTCGAAGTCATTTTTTTTAAGTTTAAGAAATTTTTATTGAGTATTTAAATAACAATAGTACATATGTTATGCGTGTACAGAAGATATGTAAATGATACGTGCAAATAAGGAGTACATAACATGCAGTAAAAAACTAATTAGGGAGATGAAAAGGATAAAGAAAATAAAGAAGAGAAAAGGAATTAGGTAAAGGGTAGAAAAGCAGAAAGAGAACAAGAAAGAAAGAAAAGAGGGAAGAGAATGAAAAGAAAAGAAAGAGGAAGAAGAAGAAAAGAAAAAGGAAAAAGGAGAAAAATGTATGTGGGAATAAATAGGAAGCATTCAAGAGGGAGAATTAGAAGAAAGATAGGATGTAAAAGGAAGCCAAAGAAGATCAGATTTAATTTTTAGAGGAGTAGAAGAAGAGGCAGCAATAGAGATCCTGTGTTCATCACATACAAAATTCCACCAAGTAAGAACAGTAATCTTAGAGTTATCTTTCCAACACGAGAGAATGACTTTGAATGCAATAGAGATGAACAGGTCTAACAGTCTAGCAGAAGAGCTTATAATATCAACATCATCGGATAAAGAACCTAGCAAAACATTCTGTAAGGTTAATGGAGCGGAACAAGAGAATATATTCATACAAGTCTTCCAAACTTCCTTCCAAAAAGAGAAAACAAGGGGACATTCATATAATAAGTGTTGAAGTGTTCCAGTCTCTTTAGAACATGACCAACAAAGGGTAGATGAAGTTTGTGAAAACTTATGAACAGTAATAGGTGTGATAACGACTCTATGATAAATAAAAACAAAGATTGAGTAATTCGAGCAGCAATAGATGTTTTGAACAGTTTAGACCAGACACGATCCCACAACAAAACAGGGAAAGTAGTATCTAGGTCATTTTCCCATGCAATCTCAACAGAAGATTTGGGACGATCACCAACATTCGAAGTCAAAATTGTATACACATGAGCAGCTTTGGGTTGATGGCTGGAGAATAAAGGATAGAGAGGGGAGGTAGGGATAAAAGAGGGAAAGGTAGCTGGAGGTGAAAGGGAGGGTAAATGAGATAGAATGGCAGACGTAATAATATTGTATTCATTGATAGAAGAAGAGGGCAAGTCAAATAGGGTTTGCAATTCCAAAAAGGGAATGAGAGAGCCATCAACAAAAAACTGATAAACAAACACAATATTCTTCTCCTTCCAGTGTTTGAAGTAAAATGATTTACCTTTGTAACGAAGGAATTTGTTATACCATACAACAGATGCTAAAAAACATTGCAAAGGGGAAAGGTAAGAGGAGAATACATTGGATATCACAGTTTGTGAGTGCTTTAAAATAGGGAATTTAGTTAGAAAAGAACAATTTGACATAAAAACAGTATGCTGGAAGGAAAAATCCTTCAAGAGAGAGCGTTCGAGAAGAACCCAGGCAGGTATAGGGGTGTCTTGAAAATCATAAGCCAACGAAAAGGCTTGTCTAATCAGGAAGGCTAAATGATAAGTCTTAAAGTTGGGAAAACGGATTCCACCTTCCGATTTGGGGCGCATCAGCTTAAGCAGGGCTATACGAGGATGTTTATTATTCCATAAGAATTTGGAGCAAAGGGAATTTATGCGGGTGAAATAGGAAAGGGGAATTTTAAATGGAAGCATAGAGACAGTATATAAGACATGAGGAGCAATCATCATTTTAATCGTGTCTAAACGACCCCACCATGAGAGAAATAGGGGAGACCAACTTTGAAAAAGGGATTGAAGTTTCTGTATAAGAGAAGCAAATGTAATTTTGAGGGTTTCTTTCAGGGAAGGCGCAAACCAAATACCTAGATATTTAATTTTGGTGGGACACCACGCAAAGTCAGTGTTATTAAACATGTATTGATAACATAGCGTATTGAGGGGTAACACTTCAGTTTTGGACAGGTTCAACTTATAACCCGATATGGCGGAATACAAGCGGACCTCCTCCAAAAAAGGGGTAAGAGAGGATTCCGGGTTTGACATATAAACCAATACATCATCTGCATAGGCTGACAATTTGATCTCATTAGAGGACAATTTAAACCCAGAGATGTTGGGATTAGAGCGAATTCTTTCAAGGAAAGGTTCGAGACACAAAATAAATAATAAGGGGGATAAGGGGCATCCTTGTCTAGTACCTCTTGATAGGGAAAAAATTTTTGAAAATTGATTGTGTAGTAGAGCACCAACACTGTGTGCCTGCCTCATAGCACCAGAACCAGTTTTGATTATTCCTTTGCTCTCCAGTCGTGCCCCTATATGGCATGAAATAAATGTGGATTCGCTAAAACTAGCTGGCAGTATCTAAAGCTCGGAAGTAGAATCTACACAATGAATACTATAAACAGGTAACATTCACTATAATACCCCCTGTCACCACAGCCGTGCTCCCTTCCACCTGTTATGGGGCTGTGTACTGTGTGTGGGAGTATAAAGTGGCAGTGTACTTTGAAGGTATCCCTCTGTTTATCAGAGTTGGAGTGAAAAGTGAATGTTGAAGCAACACAAGCATATGTGGAGCACCTCACAAGGGCTTTGACATGTAGAGTTACATAAGCAGGGTGGAAGAGTCCTACCATCACACACAGAAACCACTAGACTGGTGGCATAACTCAAATGATGGACTGCCACTGCAAAATGTGATGAGGGCACCATATTCTTCCATACCTCACTGATACAAGTAGATTTTAGAGTGAATGGGGCCGGGGAATCTTGAAGGGCTGACCGCCCTCGTGCTACAGAGGGTGCAGAGTCCTGCATTATGACCCTGCATGAGACGAGCAGCACCAGCCTCAGGCTTCATTTAAAACGCTGATTGAGAAACCTTAAAAGTGAATTCTGGAAGAAGGCACTTGATAAGTGAGGGTGTGCATTGGTACTAAGGTGATAAAGATACTGGGTGGCCCATTATAGTCGCCACGTAACCACTATTGACAAAACCAGGGTATCCACTAGTGGTGTAACACAAAATGATGGGGTCCCTGCAGAATGTAATGCAGGCCCCTGCCCAGAGAGCCATGTGTCGCAGGTACTCAAAGGCTTCACTTTAAATCAGGGGCCTCCCCATGCAGGGGATGCAAAGCACTATACTATAGCCTGTGTTATGCCCAGGGATTTAAGTAAGGTGAAAAAACTGGGGGTCTCTTAAAGGGGCGTGGTCGATATCATTATGGGCATGGCTTAAAACACCTAAGCTAAAATTCTTTGCTGAGCATTGGTATTTTGCTGCTTCTATCATTGCATCGAGATTTATAATACAACAAATAACATTACACCCACAACCATCTAGGATTATTGGCTTTGTCAATCATTATTTGCATAAGATAAATAATCAACACCTATGGCGTAGTTGTATATAATATTGAAAATGCTTCCGTTCTGACATGATGAGACTGTGAAAGTACTATAATGCGTTTCTTTGAAGTTACCTCAAAGGCAATGAAGAGTGGTACTGCTGCCGAGCTAAAATGTGTTTTTAACTTCGAGGGTGATGGCAAATATGGAGAGCCCGATAGGGACACCTCAGCACCTGCTTTTTAGAATTGCGGAGCTGAGCATCGACAGGACCCCACCTACTTAATGGCCTCGTTACTCCTCTGTTTTTATACAGAAGCAAAAGCTCAACTTTTGCAGTATTAAATACGCGCACTACGCCCCTGTATGACAGGGATTTTGTTTATGGGGCTTTCAGGCTCATTTGTGTAAAATTCTTGAGTATTTTGAATGATAAAAAATGGTGCCATTGTAAGTAAGCTAAACTGAACTAAGAACGAGGGCAGTGTGAAAAACTCATGGTAACCACTGCACAGCATATTTCGCTCTCTCGCAGTTTAGAGTTGTTGCGGGCGGCTTCAGCCAACCTAGCCTAGAAAACATGTTATCAGCCTCCAAACACAGTGCCAGGTCTCCGTCTCAAGGATGCAGATGTATCTTTGCACACTCAGCACGGCGAGTACAGTGGGGTGACCGTTATCCAGGATACGTGACAATCGTGCTGTTGAGATGAAAGCTTTCAAAGTTAGTGGAAAAGGAGAGCGGGCATAACCAACTAAGAAGTCGCTTTAAGCAGAGCCGACACAGACCTCTGTATTTAAATCAAGGCTGGATTGAAGAGAATCTGACCGCCGACTCGCTTGCCCTCTGGCCCTACTGCCAACAGGACTTCGCTGCTTAGTGGATTTTACTGTACACAGCACATCTCATGCACTGTTGCATCTAGTGGGTCACGCATATTTTGTTCCTGCTGTGGTGGATGTTGAAATATGCAGTGCCAGAGTCGGGGCAGAGAGCACACGCCAGTCGTGAGGGAGCAGAGAGACCGAAACCTCTATTTCAGTGGATGGGTTTCATGGAATGGTGCGCCATTTGTGGAAAGGCGGGATTGTCCAAATTGGAAGGAAGCGATCCAGTGTCTGTGGTAAATCAAACATTAAAATCACATTTAATCCGCTCTGCGTGCTCTTTTTTTCACACAGGAGCCAGCCGAGCTGTCCAGCCGTGCCAGCAGTGAAAATGCGAACACGTATAGTCACTTCCTTAAGAAAGAAACTCAAAAGCACATTTACCGTTTTGCAGAAGTGGGACGGGAAAGTAACACAATTAATGTAGTACCCAAAGGAACTACAGCACAAGGAAACTGTAGTTGGTTGGTGCTCCTGATGGAAAAACGGAAGTGATGAATGGGAGTGCCAACCATCAAGGAGCCAGCAAACACGAGCGATGGAGGAGTCAACCTATGGTGAATAGCAGGCGGGATTTCACCCCTCATAGTAATTACAGCAGGTCTTGCAGACAGCGCATGCACTGACGCTCGACCTGAAAAACGGAAGTGATGTATGGGAGTGCCAACCAATGAGGAGGCAGTAAAGTTTAGCGATGGAGGAGTCAATATATGAGTAGCAGTGTGGATTAAACCCCTTTGAGTAATTACAGCAGGTCTTTCAGACAGCGCATGCGCTGACGCTCAACCTAAAAATGATTGTGTACACCTGTAACATAACTGGTGCTTATGTAAAGCACTCTGATGACTTCGGGTAGAGTTCGCGCTATATAAACCTCTAAAAAATAAAGGAATGCGAAAAAGTCCAAACATGGAAGATGTAATGTGAGATCTTGTGTGTTGGTTTTATTGCCTTGTGCCTGCTAGTTTTTGTGTTCTGTGAACCTGCAGAGTGTAACTTTCAGCTCCTTTTCTCTTTCCCAACAGGTGTTGTGGCTGCCATCGTCCCATGGAACTTTCCTCTGATGTTGCTGACCTGGAAAATCTGCCCGGCTCTGGCAATGGGTAAATTACATTTTTTCAAGTGTTACTTGTTAAGGGTAACTGTGCTTTAACTGTCCCCTTTAAGACCATGCTTTAAGACCATGCTTACTCGAGTCCGCAAGAGAGGGGAAAGGGAAAGGTCGGAGCTTCTGACGGGTTACACAGGCTCCTATTTTAGATTTGATATGTAATGCAAGGAAGTCCCACAGCTAGGCTGCCTTGGTGGGGAAAGCCAGCACACTAATTGTTCAAAGATTGAATGAGGTGGAGCAGAAGACCCTGGTCTTTGGTAGTGACATGTCAGAAACACAAGACAAGTATTGTATAGTACTTGCTGGACTATGCACATAGGGATTTAATCTCTACTCTCTCTCTCGCCTCCATTCAACCAATCTAGTGTATTGCCATGATCATTCACATGATCTGTGTTTGAGACGACATGTGCTTCTAACTGCCGTATTTTGTAAATAGTCCCACTTCTGTAGTAGATGGAAAGGGAGCCAAGCGTACTACAAAGAAAGTCTGTCCTGCATAAGCCTCTACCTGGTGGGGAAATGACACATATTGAAAGCTCCTCTTCACAGAGTATAAATCACTCAAACCTATGTGCACTGTTTGGGTATATAAACAAACAGTTTTTTCTTGCAATGCTTGAATTAATCTCAGCCACTGGGAACGTCTGTGGCCGCATTCCAGCCACTCTTGTTTTATATTCTTTTTTTGTCAGACTATTCCATTCCAGTCAGAGACCAGACATACACAAATCAGTCTTGTCCTACTACAAAAGGAACGGTCCAGGCCAACTGCCAGGATAAAATGCTTTTAAGAGTACTACAGTGGACTGTGCCTCCACCCAGATATTCATTCATCGGAGTACACCTTTTGGTTTGTCAATAGTTGTGTGTGTTTACACAGACAGAGTGTTTTTCCTCTAGCCAGCTGTGATCATGTGTTCATCCAGCTGCTTCAGACAGGCTCTTTATCAAGCAAAGCTATTGTGTTTGAATTTTGGGTCACACACATGCAACTGTGATAGATCGAGCTTGCCCTATATGGACATTTAAATGCCACTACAATGCTATTTAACAGCACCTCCTAGTCATTAGGGTGTATGTTGTTCTCTGGGTACCATATTCAATACTGCAGGCCTGATTTGATTATGGTGGCCAGCCAATGACAAGGGCTATATGCCATATCTGTTTATAATGAAATGTTACAATAGTAGGCCTGACTCCTTATTGTGTAACGGGCAAGTTAAACTCGATGGCAGTTGCAATGGCGAACAGATGACCTGGTTCTCACAACTCCAAACATGCGCAAAGAATGAACTGTTATGTGCTAAGTTATGCAGATTTTCAGAGCGCACTATCACCCAGGAAGATATCCTTGCACTAAGCAGGAATGTATGTAGCCAAAACTAGAGCCCAGTGGTACTACTCAAAAAGCAAGGTCTTCAGCTTATTGTGGAATTCAAGATGTGAGGATGAGGCCCTTATGTGTTGAGGCCGGTCGTTCGACGCTTTAAGAGTGAGTAGTAATTTTATTTTCTGCCTTAGTTCTGTTCTAGCTTTTAGTTTATTCTGCTGTCTGTATCGTCTTTTTAGTCCCCTGAGCCTCCTCTGCCTCCATTCCTGCTTCTCGCCCCATCAGTTTTTGCCGCTGCTGCCCCCGCGACCCCTCCCCCCCTGCCAGTGTTTTCGCTCCCACCACCCAGCTGCACTTCCCTCCCCCCATCCACTATTTAATGGCGGCTGCTGCGCAGATTTCTGAGCAGGACCTCTGACCTCCCGGTCGAAGACAAAGCTCTCTGCCCATGCAGCTCTGATGACTGAGCCTCCGTTGCTGCGTCTCCTTCCACCTCTGTGCCTGGCAGGGGTTCTAGTCTAGTGTCTGGTGGTATTCTTATTTTTCTGCCTTAATTCCGTTTTCAGCTCATTCTGTTGTATTTATTGTCTTTTTGGCCAACTCTACGCCTGGCAGGGGTTCAAGTCTGCTGTCTTGTTGTAATTTTATTTTCTGCCTTAATTCTGTTTCAGCTTTTAGCCTATTCTGCTGCCTGTAGTGTCTTTTTGGTCTCCTGATCCTCCTCTGCCTCCATTCCTGCTTCTCGCCCCCCACCTTTTTGCCACTGCTGCCCCTGTGGCCCCTTCCCCTGCCGGTTTTCCCGCTCCCACCTCCCAGCTGCACTTCCCTCCCCCTATTTATTGGCGGCCACCACGCAATGGGAGCACAGCTTGCGCGCCTTAGAAAGCCTGTCTGCGACCCGACCGCAAGCAGCGCCAGCGACCCTGGAATGCCGGCCTCCCTCTGCTACGACAGAGCAGCTCTTCTCGCACTCAACCCCGAAAGGAACAAATACTGCCAGCTGTCCACGCTGAATAGCGCCCACTGCCAGTTTTTCTGCCATCGCTGCCGCCAGACCTTCACCACCCTCTGCACCCACACGGTCACCACCCACTCGTCAGTCGCCAACACCACAGAAGCCCTGAAGTGCATACTCCTCAACGTGCGCTCCCTGCACAAACACACCGTAGAGATCTGGGACCTCCTCGACAACCTCTTGCCAGACATCACCTTCTTCACAGAAACCTTGACAACGCCACCTCCGCCCCAGACACCACCGCCACCATCCCGGACAAATACAAGAGCCAGAGGAAGGACCGCCCCAACCACCCAGGAGGAGGACTCTCCATTGCATACAAGCGCTCCCTCCAGCTCTCCACCTCCACCACGAGCGACTCCTCCTCCGCCATAGAACACCTCCACTTCCAGATCCAGACCTACCCCAGAACCACACTGCGCTGCAACCTCGCATACAGACCCCCAGGACCTTGCGCTTTGTTCAATACAACCATCGCCGACTTAATCTCCCCCCATCTATCGCCTCCATGGACTACATCCTCCTCAGAGACCTGAACTTCCACCTCGGCAACCTCAGCGACCCAAACTCCACCGCCCTCCCGGACAACCTCGCAAACATCGGACTAAAACAGCTCGTCACCGCCCTTCACCATATGGCTGGGCACACCCTCAATGCCATATTCACAGGTGGGAGCAACATCTGCTTCAGTCACACCACGCATCCACCATGGATGGACCACCACTGCATACTCTTCCTCGTTGACAAACTCACACCGCCCAAACCTGCACCCCGCTTTCCACAAAGGAACTGGAACAAAGTCACTGAGAAGCAAGTCCCTTCCGCCCTCAACCGCGATGCCCCCACCACCTCTACCGATGCCAAACTCACAGCCAAAGAACTCCACAGATAGATCACCCACTGCACAGATGAGCTTGCACCAATACCAACCCCGACAAACGGTGCCCCAGGAAGGCCGCCTGGTTCACCGCCTACCTCCAAAAATCCAGACGCACCTGCAGACATCTCAAGAAGAACTGGAGAAACAGCAAAACCTCAGACGATCACACCACCTACAAGAACGCCATGACGGAACACCACCAGCGCATCAGATCCACCTGAAGGACCTTCATCCAGAACAAGAACCTCGCCAAGTCCAGCAACTCCAAAGAAATCTTCAGCGTCATCCAGGAATTAATCTAACCTCCCAGCGAATCCACAGACATCACCTCCTCCCAGGACCTCTAGAACAAACTCAGCTCCTACTTGCATCTGAAACTCAAGGGCCTCTATGACCACTTCTACGACCAGTCACCTGACTCAGAAACCACTCCCTTCTCCAGCAACGTCGGCCATCCCACCATCTCCTACTGGACCCCAGTCATCACCAAAGACACCGCATCCACCATGAAAGGCATCTACTCAGGAGCCCCCACGGACCCTTGCTCCCTGTACATCTTCCACATAGCCGCAGCCGCCATCGCTCCGGAACTGGGACGCACCATCAAAGCCACCTTCAAAACCGGCATCTTTCCCGACAATTGGAAATGCACTGAAGTCAGACCCCTACTCAAGAAGCCCTCATATGACCTCACGGACCACAAGAACTACCAGCCCATCTCCCTCCTCCCCTTCACAGACAAAGACACAGAGAAGACAGTCAATGCCCATCTAACAAAATTCATAGAAGAAAACTACATCCTCGACCCCTCCCAATCCGGATCCCGCAGCAACCACAGCACCGAGACCACTCCACTCGCTGCCACAGATGACATCTCTACCCTCCTCGACCAAGGACACGCTGCAGCCCTGATCCTACTTGACCTTTCTGTACCGTTCGACACCGTCTCCCACCGTACACTCACCACCAGACTCCTCGACGCTGGTATACAGGGAACCACCCTAGACTGGCTTAGCTCCCTCCTCACCAGCAGAACCCAAAGAATCAGACTGCCACCCTTCATCTCCGATCCCACAAAAATCAACTGTGGGGTACCCTGAGAATCATCGCTCAGCCCTACTTCCTTCAACATCTACATGGCCCCCTTGCCGCCATAGTCAGCCGGCACGGACTCCGCATAGTATCCTATGCCGACGACACCCAGCTCATCCTCTCCCTCACCAAGGACTCCATCACCACCAGACTCAACTTGCAACAAGGAATGAAAGACATCTCATCCTGGATGAGCAGCAGCTGCCTGAAGCTCTACTCAGATAAGACCAAGGTCCTCGTCCTCGGACCATCCCCCTTAGCATGGGACAACACCTGGTGCCCACTTCCCTCGACAGCTCCCCCATCCCCACGGACCACGCCCGAAACCTCGGCATCGTACTAGACTCCTCCCTCTCCATGTCCCGACAGGTCAATGCTGTTGCCTCCACCTGCTTCAACATCCTCCGCAAGACCTTACAAATAGATCCACCCCGAATGAAGGAAGACCGTCACCCACGCACTCATAACCAGCAGACTGGACTAAGGAAATGCCCTCTACGACAGGATCAACCAGTCTCTGCTCTGCAATTCCAGACCATACAGTACACCGCAGCCAGACTCGTCCTCAGCATCCCTCACCACAAACACATCACCCTACACCTGCGTAACCTCCACTGGCCCCCGTTGAGAAGAGAGTAACTTTCAAGATACTCGCCCATGTCTACAAGTGCCTCCACAACACCAGATCTCAATATCTCAACTACAGAATCTCCTTCCACGTACCCAAGAGGAACCTCCGATCCGCCGACCTCACTAAACCCATGTGCATCCGCAGAGCTAAAGCAGGTGGAAAAACACTCTCCTACAGCGCCTTGAGACCCTCATGGGCGAGTAGCACGCTTAATAATTCCTTGATTAATAGATTGATGTAGGAGAAGGCTCTGTTGCCAAAGTTTGTTTTTCCATATGCGTGGGATGTGTGCAAGTAGGAGTCCGGAGAAACAGAAGTGTCTTGAAGGTTTGTGAATGCAGATGCGATTGTTGAGCTATGCTGGGCTAGTGTTATGTAATGTCTTGAAAATGCGAGTGTGGAGTTTGAAAAGTGCTCATTTGTGCATGGGAATCCAGTGGAGCTCCTTTATGGTAGTGTTATGTGAGTGCAGTGTGGGAGCTTGAAAGTGATCCTGCCCACCAAGTTCTGAATGGTCTGCAGCCTTCTAGTGAGTATTTTTTTCGATTAGAGGGTATTCCCATAGTCCAGCTTGGTTTTAACAAGGGCGCGCATGACAGTATTTTGAGAGCTGATTCCGTGCGATTTGAAAATCTTCCTCGGCATCTACAGGGTATGGAATCATGAGGCAGTGTCAACATTGCTTTGGATGTTGGTTGAGTTTGCTGTTGCTGCTGAATTTAACGTTTTTGGTGTGGGTTGTTTGGGTGGGAGTCTGTCCGACCTCTGTTGGCCGCCAGTTAGAGATCCACTGTTAAGTGCTCTTCCTGAAAATCACGATTTCGGTCTTGTTGGTGTTCACCTTCAGACAGTTGCTCTTCATTGAGTGGGCGATTTCAGTCATGCAGGCACTGAACTTGATCTGGGTACTGGGTGTCTTTTTCCATGAGGGAGTTGAATGTCCTCGGCGTAGGAGTGTACTTTGATATTATGAAAGTGGATGATATTTATCGAGGGTTCATATATGCCTGAAGGACCGTCTCGGGGAGGATCCTTGTGGAACTCATCAGACCAGATTGTGGGCATCTGAGGTGTATGGTGCCAGGCTGACTGACTGGGTCCTTCCAGTCATGAAGGAGCACAGCTATCAGAGTACATCTCTTTGGATTCCGATGTTGTGTAGACATTGTATGAAGATGGGATGGGAGACTGTGTCAAATGCTGCAAAAAGGTCCAAAACGGTGAGGGCTGCCATGGCCTCTCCATCCAGTGTCATTCAAATGTCATCCGTGGCAGCTTCTGTGCTGTGGTTTGGTCTGAACCCAGACTGAGCTGTATTGAGCAGTTGGTGGTAGTTTGTGTATGATGAGGCGTCTGTTGATTTCTTTTTCTAAGAATTTGGCTGGCAATGGTAGCAGGTAGATCAGTCTATAGTTCGCGATCATTTATGGTGCTGCAGAGGGTTTCTTCAGCAAGGATGGGGCAGATGCGTGTTTCCAAGCATCAGGGAAGGTTGTTGAAGAGGTGGAATCATTCAGAATGGGTGTGAGCAAAGTGCTAATGTTTTGCATTCCGCTGAAGTAGGGATGGTAGGCAGGTGCTCCTGAGTGGATGGACTTCATAGTAGTAGTGATTTCTTCTGATGATGAACCATGTGATTATTATTGGTTCCCTGGATAAGTGCAGGAGGTGTTGGTGAGGTCTGTCGGTTCTGATTGTGGGTTGAAGTTGCTGTAAATGGTGGTGCTTTTGTTGCTGAAGAATTAAGAGTGATTGTTGCAGCTGTCCTGCGAGGGGGTGATCGAGTTGGTGGCGGCCTCTGTGAGGTGAAATCCTTCACAATACTGACTGTTTCTTTGCTTCTGATGGTGCTGGTATCGATTTGGTCGGCTAGAGTGGTGCATTTGGTGATAGCATCTCAGGGTGGATTTGAACGTGTTCCAGTTTGCATTGTTCTGGCACATTCTCCTTTTGTGCACCAGTGTTTGCAGAGGCATTTCATCAGTCTAAGTTTCTCCAGTACCAACTGACCGGGGAAGGGGGTGGTGGTGTTCTAGATCTTTTTCTGTTTCTGTGTTCTAGGGAGGGACAGAGAGTAGACACAGTATCTGATCCAATTGTGGGAATTCTTTATCACTTTGGGGTAGCTGTTGCTGTATTTGGTTTGTGGGTGTTGAGAGAGAGAGTTCAAGTTTAGCTTAGTGATGCAGTTCCAGTTTCAGAGGGCTTGTCATGTGGTGGTGCGTGAGCAGTGGCCTGGGGTGTGGATGCTAAACTTGACGAGGGTGGGATCTGTCCAGTAGACTGGTGTGAGCTCATCAACTCCTTTGTTGTCAAAGGTGGTGAAATTTGGATACAGTAAGTGTCCGGCAACATGAGTGAGGCCCAGGCTTCCAAGATCTTCAATGAGTACTGTTGAGTTGGGGTGGGGGTGGTCTTGTAGGTGGAAGTTCACTTCTTCGAGAAGGATGTAATTGCTAGTGTTGAGGCTGGGTGGTGCAACACATTCTGGGGTGGTGTCTGTGAAGTTGGTGCATGGTCCTGGGGGTCTGTAGATTGGGGAAGGAAAAGATTCTGTGGAAGGCCTGACCTGCTCATTGATGATCCGTAAGGGCATAATCATTTTTCTGCAGACTTCTCACGGGTCACTCTGATGGAATGAAAAACATTGAAACTATTGTTTGATACCCTCACAGGCATACACTTTTGATAGACATTCCTTTGGGGCATGAACTTTCAAGTAAGTGACAAAGACCACTGTGTGCAGACAATTCAAGGGGGCCTTAAGGCACTGGGAACAACACTAAATAAACCAAGGGGGTTTTCCTAATAATTGTATCCTCTCCCAAGTAGATAAAGGCCAACTTCTCTAGGGCAGTAAACAAGTTCAGTCAAGCCAATGGGATCGGTCAAGCGTCTGAGAGAGAAAAAAGAGGTTGAAAACAAGGACTCTATCAGATTGAAAAGACATATTGTGGCTATGCACCAAACGAGGAGTAGAACTTCTTTCTGGGAAACCGTGTCTAGAAACTAATGGGGCTCTCTCGGGGAACCTGTGTCCTGGTTGGAGACTTTAACCTAGTGATGAGTGAAGGCATGGACGGGTTCACACAACGAGAGGACGTTTAGGAGTATATCTGGTGAAAAGAAATAAAGTGCAATAACTGGGCCTTACAGACTTGGAGGACGACACTCGGGGTGGGGGGGGGGGAGTGGGGGGAATCTAATTTTATTCAGCCGTTTACCGCACATAATCTATATTAGTCATGATATTTGTCCCCAGGCAAACAGTGCAGAATGTTAGGAATGCTGTCATTGGGCAAATGCTCTTTCCAGTCACACACCAGTGTGGGTGGCGATCAAGGACCGGTACACCCTCCTTCTTCCCAAGAGAACAATGTTGGAGAATTGGCAGGTATCTTTTAATGGACACTGTAAATATGTCTAAAATCTCATAAGTGATAAGATTGTTGCATAGCATTGAATGCTACAAAAGACACTCCCTGAGATATGTAAAAGGCTGTGATCAGGGTGAAGCTTAAAGCTATGGCCTCAGCCACTAAAAGAGAGAGAGAGGACCGTGATTCAGACTAAAATTTGAACTGCACTAGCAGAGAGTTGATGCAAATGATCTTGCAGGGTCAACTGAGGGTCCTTATGCGTAATGGATCAGAGAGGCCATTATTGCCCCATCACAGCCGCAGCCCTCGGGGCTCCTGATGAACACTGGGTTTCGCGGACCAAGCCAATCCTGGAGCTGGTCTTATGTTTTGAACAGCACCTGGATTGGGTTAGGAGTCTGACCGTTACTAGGCCTATCCTGCAGTCCGACGACTCCTACTAAGACAGCATGGTGGTGGGAAAGAGGAATTCAGGTCCTCGCTGTTACAGTGGCCAGTCACTGCATGGCTTTATTATGAAGACATGCAGTGATTGGCCATTTCTGTACCTTGTTCTCCTCCTCCCTTTTTGTGTGCAGCGCACGCAGAGTGATGGAGGAGAGCAGCATCAACAAACTGCTTAACTCTGCACTGCAGCACCTGACCATTTATCGCAGTCACAGGCCAAAATGGTGAAACTAACCGCAGCAGTGGGTGAGGCTCTGGCAGTGGCACTCTGAGTCGGAGAGATCTTAAGCCTAGTTAAAAAAAACTATAAAAATTAGGTAAAATAACATAAGATTAAGTTCATTGGTGATTTATGGTGTGTCAGTTGCTTCTCCGTGTCTACTTTCCCGTGTTTAAAAATCAAATATACGCGCCTCCCCCCCCCCCCCTCCCTTTTATACGCCACGTTTCCTTTTGAAAATGTGTGTCATGTGAATCTGAAACCACGGGCCTCCGCTGGGCACTGGTGACATACCTCAGAGACAGAGTGCCAGTCTGAATGCATGTTTGTGATTCGAAGGAGTGCAGGCCACTTGTTTGCACCTTTGTCCAAATAGTCTGGATAAGGGTGATACGCTACTGGAAAAACCCCTTGGTAGCTTGGCACGAGCAGTCAGGCTTATCTCAGAGTCAGTATGTCAAGCATTTGCACGTAATTTACAGTAATGTAGTGAAAATGCTACAAACGGACACCACAGCAGATCAGAAAAATAACCAATATTTATCTTTGCAAACAAGACCAAAACGATGAAAGACCAACATACAGTAATCCAAAAATATACACTTGGCAAGATTAACTTAAAAGTGCAGTTCCTTGAAATCTGTAGCTCTGTCCTGGGCTACAGCAGTGCTGAAAACAGAATCCAACAGTCCCGGCCAACTGCATCAGTGCGGCCGATGTTCGTGTCTGGGTAGGAGTGTTCTGCTTAATTCAGATACTCTGTCCATCACCACCCCCTTTTCTGAATCGTTTTATCCACCATAAGCGTGGAAGGGTATGCTCAGACATGAGTCCCTTGCTCACTGCACCATCAGGATTCAAGCAAGCCGGGCCGAAGACGGCTGTAATGCCAGAAACCGGTCTCTGTAAGCTTGTTTCCTTTCCAGTAAAAGAATTGGCTTGGTAGTTTGGTCTGCCCTGTTCCCATGATGCACTGGGCCAGGGACAGACTAATTTGCACGTAGCCAGGTTCTGAGCTGGGATGGTGCAGTGAACTAAAAAACGGTGATGATCAAGCCCTGATCTGTTGACTGGGTAGGAGTGTTCTGCTTAATTCAGATACTCTGTCCATCACCACCCCCTTTTCTGAATAGTTGATGGAAGCTGGCGTTGGTCAGCTCAAGTTACGCTGTGGGATGGGAAGTTGTGTACTTTTCGAGTGGTGACCCCAAACCACGGTGCGATCACGAGTTTTGAGGTCAGCTGGCAGCTATGTCGGCGGTAAGACCAGGGCGGCGGAGTGAAGCGAAGCTGTGCGGAGTGTGGTGCAAGCAGCGGCTTGGTGGCAGTGGAAGACTTCATCGTCTGTGAGACCAGGGTTGCGGTGCGAAGTGCAGCAGTGCCTTCTGCAGTGCCTGCAGGACACTGGGCCAGCAACGGTGTTGGTGACGGTGTCAGCTGCTTTCCCTCTCTGTGGCAACTGAAACCCCATGTTCCAGAGGCGGTACCCAGAGGTAAGTGAAGTCTTTGTTGTCCCTGAGACGTCATGAACAAAAGGTAAGCTCTGTTTCAAGCCCTTGGAGATACTCGGCAACAAGCGAAGAAAGTTCAGCCCAGTCCTTTCATTGCCCAAGCCAGAAGAAGCAACAGCAAACGGGCAGTACTCATCCTGGCAGTTCTTCCAGCTCTTCTTCTTGGCAGGTTCTTGATCCAAGCGAGTTCTAAAGTTCTGTGGTCTGGGCCCCAATATTTATACTCAGTTTCTCTTTGTTCCAGTTTGGTCCTCTCTGGCCCAGCTTCCTGGCAGCCTGGTTAAAAAAATTAAAAACGAGGTGAAAAAAGTAAGAATAAATTCATTGATGATTTATTGTGTGTCAGTCTTACCAATTTTTCTGTGTCTACTCTCCTTTAAAAATCAAATCTACATACGCCTCCCTCCGCCCGACCAATTAGACGTTGCGTTTCCTTTTGGTAATGTGGGTCATGTGAATCGGAATCCACGGGCCTCCGCTGGGCACTGGTGTACATACCTCAGAGACAGAGCGCTAGTCTGACTGCATGTGTTAACAATTCGAAGGAGCGCAGTCCACTTGGCTAACTGCAGACCCCCCAGTTTTTTCATCCCACTTAAAGCCCTGAACGCACGAACTGACAACGGGGTGTTCAAATGAGCACCTACTGCATAAGCATCCGCCACACAGTTACCCACCAAATGCTGTTTTCACATGCAAACAAGAGGGGATGTTTCTCTCTTGTCCACCTTTGATGTTGGTTCCAAGATGTTTCTGTCCTGCTTTATTGTGCAAGGTCCATCTTGCTTCGTCAAATTTGCTTTAAAATACACGTTTCCCACTCTTTTTTCATACTTTTCTCTGGGGAGAACCCCGCCCCCCCCCCCCCCCCCTCCGAACCCTCTTTATGACAGCCGTACTCGCTAACTTCACTTGCGCGATGCAACACTCATCAATAGCTATTATGCCCTACCACTTTCAAATGTCACCAGCCGTCCCTGCGAGCCATCACGTCCTCGACCTTGTAACCAGATTACGAGCCCAATCTCTGCCTCTCTAGACGCGCGCGCCCTAGAGCATGACGAGGCCCGGCACTCATCAGACCAGATTAAGGTCACTTATGTGACCAGCGCTTCAGCCAGATGGGAATTAATATCCACCTCCGCTGTCCAAGATCAGATACGGCTGGACTAATCCTAATCTGGCCCAAATGTCTATTCATTACCGTGTCTTCTTAATACTGCTGAAAGTCGCTGCGGTGACTAGAGACTGCCAGGTGACTTACGTCATGCTGGACTGTCCCAATACCCGCAGTGAGAATGAATCTTTCAGATCAGGCTGGTCCAGCCCTCTCGACAATTGCATCTTCAGTCAAAAGGCAGCTCTGTGTGTATCTGGAGCAGATGGTAAACTGAAATTAATTGCTGTTTTTCAGAGCAGTAAGTAGGTGATAGTGATTGTAGAGGACGTTAAGGGTTCTTGATAACATGCAGCTTACAGAACCACCACGTGCATAGTCCCTCTGTGAGGCTGGAAGCCTGCCTCCGAATGAATGAGCACCACAGCCAGACTTCAGAGCTATGTCTGTCTTTCCCGTACATTACATTTAGATCAGTGATGGTGTGCAAGATGTGTGTGGCAATTGTCAGAATGTGTAGTACGCATTTTGTGCATGGTACCAAGCTTGTGTATCATTTGTTGTGATGAAACTCATCCGAGTTTGGGTCAATTATTAGGGATGGGGGCTCTATGTTCTTAAAACACCCTGGTTAAGTGGCAGATAATCTTTGCTGAACCCAATAGCTAGGGCACAAGCAGAAACAATTCCCCTGAGAAATGTGTATTAAGTTCGAGTAGTGCCACCAGTTTTAAAGTAAGGGAGATAACAATATAACATTCCCAAAACAATTAATAAAAAGAGAGAGGAAGTTAATTATCAAAAAACACCCTGTTCTAAATCTTCAAAATCTCATAAGTGTAACCAGAGATATGGATGTTTAAAGTTGTTAGGCATAAAGCACCTAGAAAAATTAAACCACCAATCAGAAGTAACCGTTTGCTTTTCACCAAGATCTGCACATGAATTCATGCTGACCACGAAGGATCGGCAGTCGGACACACAAGGCAGGCCACCCCAGTTAAAGTTTTTACCTTCGGACATATTTTTTTTTTAATGTCAGCTAAAGTACTTCAGTTGGGCAAGGCCCAAGGCTTAAGCCGGCGAGGTTGCCTTGAAGACCGATGTGTCGTCTTCAAGACTTCCCCTGAAACTGTTAGCTCTAAGAAGGACAATACTGGTCGGACCCTTTCCGACCCATCGTAATGAGAGCCTACGAGTCCTTGGTGGTCTTGCTGTGTTTTCTTAGGAGATCCGTCTTTAATCTTATTTAATGCTTAGATTGTGATTGTCTGCAGATTTAAGGAACAGTATTATACTTCATAACAATATGCTGTGATTACTCTTAATTTTTTACCAAGTCTGGTTAGGCTGTCTTATAGAGCTTTCGTCACTGCTCTTCTAAAACAATTTGGAGAGGGCTCACGATGCCCGTTGGAGCTATCTAGAGAGGTATAGAGGAGACTGGCCTTGGATTATCTCCCTGGCCATCACCAACCCACTCGGTCTTTGGGCTGACTTACCCTTTATCTCTTTTCTGTCTTTGCCCTCCTCCTCTCCCTTCTCAATCCACCTCTTCCCTTGCCCTCTCTATTTGTCTCTTCGGACATTGGACACAGTTCTTCCTGTCTGCTATGGCTCCTTTCCTCCCCTCCTTTCCTATAAATTCTCTCAACCACGTTTTGTTTACTGTACCTTACTATGCTATTGTAACTAATGTTATTTGTAACGCAATGTTCCTCTCCTATAGCGCTCTGATACCTACGGGTCTAGCCAGCGTTTTATAATCCTTTGATGTACCTTCTGATGCAACGTTACCCTGGTTATGTGCTCTGATACCTCTGGGTCTAGGTAGCGCTATATAACCTTCGCAAATTCAAATAAACTAAAACTGTTTTTTCCTGATCGCTGAGACCTGAGCAACGTGGCTGATGACCAGTGGAGCTGCTTGACAGCTAATGAGGAGCCTGGCCCTGGTTTTCCCCCTTAACCGTCACCTACCCAGTCGGACATTGGGCATTGTTCCTCCTTCCTCCCCTCCCTCCTACGAATTATTGAAACATTGTTTATGTATACTGTACCTTTCTATGCTCTTGTATCTGATGTATCTTGTTATGCAATGATCCTTAATGTAAAGCGCTCTGATACCCTCTTGGGTCAAGTTTGCGCTATATAAAACTTTATAAATATAGAAATAAATATCAGCTTTTTGGTGTATCCTTCCACCGTTTAAGAAGTGTTTCCCTTGTAGTGCATTAGGAACTCTTTCACATCTGAAAGTACGATGGGTCCCCCAACTTTTGGTCACATACCATCTTTGTCACACACATACATTCTAAACCCAAAGTAATCACGTTCTTTAAAAAAACAACTTTTTTCCTAGGTGTTTTATCAATGTATTGCTCTCTTGGAGGCTGACTCAAGCTTGAGAACATTATGAACAAGGGGTTCCCTTCTCTATGTTATCTGTCTTTGGACAGGTTCTCATTCTGTTGGTGTCTTTGTTGAACTCTTGAGTAGCTGATCTAGTATCACCCAAAGAAAGCGGAGGGTGCGCAAGGATGGTCTTTGCGTTCTTTTACAGTGTGTCGCTTTCACTGACCCCTGCTTCTCGTCTTTCTGGCTCATAGGCAAGAGGATTCCATCAAGGCTGGTCCCTGGCTCATGTGTCCATTTTAATGTTTTGAAGCCACAGTGCCTCTAGTGAGTCAGGCTCAGCCTGGTGTGTGGTTAGCTCTGCTGTACTCTTGATTGATACTGACTTGGCTCCAGTGCCTCACGCCTGGGAGAAGTAGTTACATGTCCAGTTCACCGAAAACATGACATGATTGTGAAAAAAGTCCTCTAACGTACTTAAGGGAGAGAGCCAATTAAGAAGATTGTGCATTAGGCTCAGGAATTCATGGGGAGTAATTAGTGTGCCCAGATGTGGATGGTCCAAGCCCAGTTCAAGAGTTAATTCTGGAGTTATCAATTGTCCCTTTGTCTTTCAACTTAGGGGGATATTAGAATGTTGCACATACCCCTTGGACTGTTATTCTTGTACATCTTTGGCAAGAACGTTTTTAAGAAAGGGGCATGAGTGTTAGAACATCAGCCTGTGTACCTGGTGAGTTGATATTTGGAAAAAGCACATCTTAACACATCCACTTAAAAAGTAGAGAAGTCAAAGCCGACTTTGACCGTGTTCAGTGCTCCTCTGCCTTTTCATGCTATAGAAATTGAGTGTACTTATTTTTTTTCCTTTCAGAGGATGTTAGGATATAAGGATGATTGTGAGTGGAATGGGCCTATATTGGCAATTATGCTGGTTGCTGCCTGGTTGGCGATAGCTGGAGCTTAGATCTCCCCTAAACCCCCTACGGAGATGGAATGGTGACTAATTCTTAAAGAAACCTGGGAAAGGGAAAGGGCACTGGCTAAAGCTGGGGGAGTTCAAGCGCTGCAAAAATATAGGTCAGTCTGGGGCGATTTGGAAGAGCTCTAAAACATCTGCTTAAAGCCATCAATCGATATAATGGCTATATTAACATATAGATTGGAAAGGGCTTAGAAGAAATCCAGTCAATGCGGGTTTTTGGTCTTTGGGTTTTAGTTCTTATTTTCTTTCTTGTTTTCTGTTTTCTCTGCATTTGTATAATAATGATGATGCTTTGTGTATGTATATCTGGCTGGACTGTATGTGTACTTATTTTTGACATTAAAAACTATTTTTAAAAAAGATTTAATTTACATACATAGATACCTACATAACTTTTATGTTACACAATTATTAATCTACAAAGACTGTACAATTATATCACTGGCACTGCGGACACTCTTATACATGTAGTCAAATGCGTTCTTTTTTTTTCTGTAATTTTTTATTGTATATAAAAAAATATATATTTACATGGAGCATACATGAGTGGAGGAAAGAGAGAGGAGAGAGTGAAAAGAAGAAGGTCTTGGAATACCCCAGCAGAGTGGTATAGCGATAGACCATTATTAGGAAAAACCTTTCTGTTATGTGTCTACCAGTAGCTGGTATATGCATTCTTCGAGACTAATGAAGGTCCGTTTGGGGTGGTAGCATGGGATGTCTTCGAAGCTTATTTGTACTGGGTTTGATTATCAGTGCTGGCTAAAAAGAAGAAAACTAGCTGCTTTTTGCAACTACAAAAATAATTGGAATTTGCATGAAGTCACAATAAATCCAGCTGAGGGCAAGGTTTAGGTGCTGTTGACTGTAGCAAAGTTAGATTAATTCTGTTTGAAAACTAAACAGTAAGTCTGCAGAATATTTGCCAAAATACCTATGATTAGGCAAAATCTTGGCCTGGAAGGCTAAGTAACGCCCATGGGGTGCAGAATGAACTAAAACTTATAATCACCTCTGGGATTGGAAATGCTGCAGATGATTTTTCAATTGCTACTGAAAACGTTATGCCTAAACCTTGGCTTCTGAAGGCGACAGAACGTGGAGGCGTCTTGCTACATCACATTGCATTATGCAACATGGGGGCCACCAAAACAATATTTTCTGTACTTTAAACATGTCCAGTTGCCACCATTCTCTTTGCCATGCTAGTCGTTTTTAAAAGCAGTTGGAATTGGTAAAGCTATTGGCAGTGGGTCTTTTGGAGAGGGACCGCAGTGTAAGTAGGGAAGACGGTGGAAAGGATGCATAGGAAGATTCTACAGGACAACATCCCATCCAGGGCATCATCGCACACCCCAGTCAGCACCTGGTGTGTCTTGGAAGAGTACTGGGAGATAGAGTAAGTGGAGAGACAAAGTGGCAGAGATTTAGGACTTCTTGACAATATCCAGGGCATTCCAAGCCTACCATGTGGAACATAGCAAACTGTAAGCATAACTGAGGGGGATGACACTGGGTAAGGCAGGTTTGGAGGTATTGGGAAAGAGTGCGAGTGTGCTCATACTGATAAAACAGTGGAAGCATCAGGACATGTTCTTGGGAGTGCTAAATAAGAAATTAAAGTGAGAAAAAAAGTAGTTCCCTTTCCGTCAGCCGTGGAAGGACCTTCTTTGTCAAATCAAAAGGAAGATTATAGAAAAAATGGTTCTGGGGCTTGACAAACACAAGAAGGTCAGCCAATAAAGAGCCAGTAATTGAGATAGACTAGGAAGCCATCCTGACGTGAGCAAGGAGTTGACCCAAAGAACACTTTGTGTAATATTGGATACAGTGCTTTCTGTGACAAGCCGCTGAAGTGGTTTGTATGAGATTACAAAAATTAGGGTCTGTGCCTCTTCTGCTTGTGTCCCAGGTTCTGTTAAGCATTCTGCACCATGAGAAATCTTTGGCCCATCAGCTGTGACACTCATGTGCTTCTTTGTCACACACAATGACGGCTGATGATGGACTGAATGCTGAACCAATTAAACATTCACCCCGCCCAGCCACACATCTGAGTGTAATCCATTGTTTTTTTGCTCACTACACCACGCCTGTTTGGACTCAGCCATGTGCAAATCAGTCTTGACTCTGCTCCTCATGGAAACAGTCCAGTCGGAGCTGCCAGGCAAGGTCCTCTGTGGACGGGAAACAAGCATCCTGGGATCGGTTTCGGAGTATCACACCTCATCTGCCAGGCTAGCTTGAATCCAGTAAAAAAGTGAGCACGTGACCCAAATCTGGGCATACCATTCCCACTTAGTGCGACAAAAGCAAAAAGTAGAGATAATGGACTAAATGCTGATCCCATCAAACATTCACCCCCCATTACAGATCTGGTTTTCATCCATATTTTCTTTGCTCACCACTCCACCCCTGTTTGGACCCAGCCATATGCAAATCAGTCTTGACTCTGCTCCCCATGAGAACAATTCAGCCCGAACTTGCAGCCCAGGACTGGAAACAAGCATCCTAGGACCCGTTTCTGGTATCACCCCTCATCAGCCAGGCTAGCTTGTCAAACTAGTAGAGCTTTTTTGGTATATCGGAAGGAAAAGCACCAGATCATGCAAACTATTTCTTGTTGTCCTTACACAAAGATCTTTGTTTTAGGGAGTGGGGGGTATCTATCACAAAAAGTAACCCCCTTTAACAGTTACCTTTTTTAAATATAACAGAATGCCATCTACCTCTTTGCTCTCCCTTCTCAGCATCCCACCTAACCTCCCCTATTTTCGTCGCAGTTTGTGCAGAAACTTTTCTTCTCCTTGATTAGTCAATAGCTCCTATACAGTGCTCCATGCTGTATCCCATTTCTGTCATCCAATGCTGGCCTCCTTCACTGGTTGTCCTGCTGTAGAAGATAGCTGTGCCAAGCCGAAAAATTAGGTGGTAGAAGTTGATCTAAGAATCTACCTTCTAGTCGCAGGGATTCTGCTCCTACACAGAACTGTGCATAGAGACTTGGAACCTCAGTGAATTAGGGTGTGCCAAAACTCACCTTAATACCCAATATCCTATTACCAGACTAGCATCAGTGTCTCATTGGCTCTTACATAACACCAATGATTAGATAACTCAGAACATGGAACTTAGATTACCTCAGGCAATGTGGAACACATGAACACTCTTTCGTTATACTCTCATACCAGTCCAAAAAAGGGAGTAAAAGAAGACACGTGCATGTTTGAAATATTTATTTATAATGCCGTGTTCTCATGCGCAATATCTTAGCTAGTACAAGCAGGCATATTATAAGCAACAAGATTATCAGCATAGTTACTATTCCATAAAATACAAAGGGAGAAAGCATGTTATAATGCTAAATGGAAACAGGTTTAAAATATACCTATATTTCACCCTATCTTGCTATTAGGTTATTTTATATGTACAGAAGGTCTCTTGGGATTACAAGGGCGGGCCCATACCTCTGGTACTTAGCAGAAATGGATCACATCAGATTCTGCACCAGCTCTCAGCATGGAAATGTTCTCCAAGTGTGTCTGATCATGCCTGCGCAGTGCATTATTAAACGCGCCAAAATCAGAGGTGGCCACAGCGGCATATATGTTATGTCTAGAATGTGCGCTGATCAGTCCGAACAGCAACCTCAGTGTTGAAATAACCTTGAAGGCCTCGGCACTCACTGTTCAGACAAAGCTTCCCAAGCAAGGCTGCTAATATAGAAAACCATATTATTCTTGTGTGAAGCAAAACACTCTGCTAGACTCTAAACATTTATTATAATGTGCCGTGTGCAAAAGGCAGCAGAAAGGAAAAATGGCGTTTAAACTTCTAATAAGCTCATGTCAACTTAACATAGTGTAAATGCAAGGCACAGCCCCACGACATTATCTTAAAGAGGCAGAGATCAAATTGTAGCATTATGCTGTTCAGAGGACTGGTCGTTCTGGCAGTGACGGAGACGTGAATCTATCTCCTTCACTGGAATCTAGTTGATAGATGGCATGAGATCTACTCCTCAGTTTCTTGCTTGTTTTTTGCCTTCTTTGAGCTGATCCCCATTTCCACCTTGCTTCTGCAGGAAACACTGTTGTCCTGAAGCCTGCCACATACACGCGTTTGACTGCACTTCTCTTGGCAGAGATTTGTACTGAGGCTGGGCTACCACCAGGAGTTTTCAATGTGGTTACAGGCAATGGATCATTTGGGAGTAAATTAGCCACCCACCCAGATGTGGCAAAGGTAGCCTTCACCGGCTCTACGGAGGTAAGTGAGAGATGCTAAAACATGAATGCTTAGGTAACATCTTTTTCGGAAATCATTGCCCCATTGATCCTAAAAGCCGCAAATTTGACTATTCTGGGGGACCTGAAGTTACATCTGGAAGACCCCCTATACCCAACTAGCAAAACTTTTCTAGCGGACTTAGAAGCGCTTAACATCTTACTATGCAATTCTGGATCCACTCATTCGGCAGGGCACTTGTTGGACCCTGTTTTGTCTAATCTTGCGTATGACTGTGAATCGGCCGCCCGTCCTTTGGAATGGTCGGATCATATGGCAGTCAAATTTTCTCTCTTGTGTACTACGAACATAACATTTGATGCCGAACTGGGTGAAAAATCACGTTGTTGGGGTAAACTTAACATCATTGAGTTTAATAAGTACCTATCTAACCCATCACCAAATGTTAATTCATCTTTTTTGGTATCGGAAGCAGCAGTCTCCGATTGGCTGACTACTGCTGTGAATAAACTCGTTCCTCTTGCGCCCTTACATGTCTTGTCCCATCTTCATCCTGCAGCTTGGTTTTCGGAGAATTTAAAAACTACGAAATCCAAATGCAAGGTACTTGAGAAACAATGGAGGCGTTCTTATTCTCCCTCTCGTAAGATGGCATACAAGGTAGCTCTTAGAGACTACCATAAACAATGTAAGACCGCAAGAGCTACTCATATCGGCAATACCATCTCACATGGCCAGAATTGCCCACGCACATTATTTTCTGTGGTGCAAAAACTAACTGGAGCAGATTCCATCCCAGCCCCTCCAGCTTTGAATGAGGAACAGTGTAACTCAATTGCTGAGTTCTTTATCACCAAGGTAGAACGGATCTACGACTCGTTGGGTATCAGTCCTTTGAGCGTTGATTTACCTTCTACTCCTGTGCCAGCCCAAGACTGTCAACCACCTATGATAACTAAACTTTCTGAGTGGCTGCCCTTTGATGATGTCTCCTTCGCCAATTGTCTTAAGAGCATCAAATCTGGCTCTCCCTGTGACCCTCTTCCGGCAAAAATTTTAAAACAGCTTGATTTAAACTCCCGTCACGTACTGATGAAACTTATGAATACCTCATTGACAGAATCTTGTGTTCCACAGAAGTGGAAACACGCGATGGTCGTTCCCTTGCTGAAAAAGGCAGGTGCGGATGTTTCAAACCTATCCAATTATAGGCCCATCTCGTTGCTGCCTATTTTTTCTAAAATCTTAGAGAGGCACGTTGATTCCCAACTATCCCATCTGGTAGAGAGTTCGAGCTACCTGCATCCATCACAATCTGGTTTCAGGGTCCACCACTCTACTGAAACTACTCTCTTGGGGGTTACTGAGAATCTGAGACACGGTATAGATCGCGGGGAGACATCGGCGCTTATCCTGTTGGATTTAAGCTCTGCGTTCGATACCGTGTCTCATTCCATTCTTCTCTCATCCCTCCAATCTTTGGGAGTTGGGGGTTCTGCCCTAACTTGGATAGCCTCTTTTTTGAGTGGGCGTACCTTCCAGGTTTTTTCTGCCAAAGCATCTTCTAAAATGTGTGCATCGGCGTACGGTGTTCCCCAGGGGTCTATCCTTAGTCCATTACTTTTTAACATCTATATTAGACCCCTGGCCACCATTGTGGAAGAAGCTGGCTTAACTTTATTCTCGTACGCCGATGATACACAAATTATTTTCTCTTTATCTAAAAGGGAAGGCAGCAATATTTCGGCTCTTAAATTGGGTTTGTCCCAAGTGGCAAGATGGATGCAGGCAAACTTCCTCAGGTTAAATGGCGATAAAACCGAGATTGTGATCTTGGGTAAGGACAAAGATCTCTGGGGCCCCCAACATTGGCCCGAGAGTATGGGTCCTACCCCGAAGCCCAGGTTCGCAATCTCGGATTTTTAATTGATGAAAAGATCACTATGCGACAACAGGCCGTAAAGGTGGCTGCCATTTATTTTGCCACATTAAAATGGCTCCAAAAAATCTTGTGGATGCTTCCGGTTTCCACTCAAAGGACGGTGGTCCAGGCTTTAATAACATCTCACTACAAAAATAGGAGTCTAGAGGGAAAGACAAACAGAACTAGGACGCCCTCCACTCTGTAAGCTAATCAACAACACCAGTCCTAGTTCTTATGGCAATATTCATTTACTGGACTGTAAACATCCATGGTCGAAATTCGTTATCCAAGGGATCTCTTTAGTCTCAAGATAATCCTAAGATGTTTCAATCTACTGCCTCTTTAAAACAACAACCTCTCTGATATGTAGACAGTACAGCACAAACAAAAAATGTGTGAAAAGCGAGATGGCACCTCACGGGCGCACCACCAATGGGGCCCCTGGTTGGTACTCACCAGGATGGCCCTGTTCTCATCATCGGTGCCATCAAGCTAAAACAAAAACGTGTCTCGAACCCCAAAAATAAAAAGGACAGTGGATGGTGCAGTGGACACAACTTATATGTGACACAACTAACAACATGTAACACTTAACATATAAGTCACTGTGCAACTAGGACAATAAACTTTACTTTCGTTCCTTTCTTTGTTGCAAAACAGTGAACACACATATACTAAAAAAGGAGAGAGTAAATACTACCTATCGATTCACTCTCTACTTACAGCTGTAAATATACATATACTAAAAAAGGAGAGAGTAAATACTACCTATTGATTCACTCTCTACTTACAGCTGTAAGTAGAGAGTGAATCGATAGGTAGTATTTACTCTCTCCTTTTTTAGTATATGTGTGTTCACTGTTTTGCAACAAAGAAAGGAACGAAAGTAAAGTTTATTGTCCTAGTTGCACAGTGACTTATATGTTAAGTGTTACATGTACATGTACAGTGTTACATGTTGTTAGTTGTGTCACATATAAGTTGTGTCCACTGCACCATCCACTGTCCTTTTTATTTTTGGGGTTCGAGACACGTTTTTGTTTTAGCTTGATGGCACCGATGATGAGAACAGGGCCATCCTGGTGAGTACCAACCAGGGGCCCCATTGGTGGTGCGCCCGTGAGGTGCCATCTCGCTTTTCACACATTTTTTGTTTGTGCTGTACTGTCTACATATCAGAGAGGTTGTTGTTTTAAAGAGGCAGTAGATTGAAACATTTTAGGATTATCTTGAGACTAAAGAGATCCCTTGGATAACGAATTTCGACCATGGATGTTTACAGTCCAGTAAATGAATATTGCCATAAGAACTAGGACTGGTGTTGTTGATTAGTTTAATAACATCTCGCCTGGACTACGGGAATGTACTGTATCTTGGTGCCAATTTGACAACTGTGAAAAAACTTCAGGTTGTTCAAAATGCGGCCGCACGGTTGTTACGTAATGTTCCCCGGAAAACATCCGCATCCTCAGCCCTTTGCGACTTGCATTGGCTAGAAATTAAGAATGGAATTAAATTTAAGGCTCTATGTTATATCTTCAAGATAAAACAGGGCTCTGCCCCCAGGTACCTTCAGTCTTATTCATTGCTACACACCTAGCCGTACTCTCAGATCTGCAGGTAAAGGAGATTTTGTCGTTCCTAGATTTGGGCTGGTGAAGATGGGCGGACGCTCATTCTCTCACCTGGGCACCAAATCTTGGAATGCTTTGCCTGTTTGTCTGAAGTTGGAAACTGATCTTGTCAGGTTTCACAAAGGATTAAAAACTTGGCTTTTCCAGCAATAATTCTCAGAACAGTCTTTTTCTGGTTGTCTCACTCTTTAAAGCTTTGTAGTTCTTTCCTCTCCAGTCTATCCCTTGGCGCCGGGAAACCCATTGCGGGTAGCTGCGCGCCTTATAAGTTTAAATAAATAAATAATGCCAATGTAGTCTCCAGGGTGAATGGGTCATACCTCTTATAAATTCATATGTTGATCCAAATACAAAACTCTTACTTTGCCCAGACCCCACTCAATCTTGGTAATTTTCATGTTAAACAGATTGAACAGGCCAAGTTATACATACATTTTAGGCAGTGACTGCATTTCTCGCAGGCTAATTATCAATTTTTTACTAAATGTACATTTCTGGACGAAGTTCTATTTTTTTTTCTCCCCTCAGGTGGGTCGAACCTTGCGGAAATCCACTGCAGGTACAGGGAAGAAGCTCTCTCTTGAACTTGGAGGCAAATCTCCCTTCCTGGTGTTCGATACTGCAGATTTGGATAGTGCTGTGGAGGGCTTAGTTGATGCGATCTGGTTTAACCAAGGACAGGTAGGTGGCACTGAGTGCTTGTAATGTTATCATAAAAACGTTGTGCTCTGAGCCAGCCCTTTCATATTCCTAGGTTTGATAGCAAGGGGGTTGCAAGGCATGGATGCAGCATTTTGCTTATTAAGCTCGCATCTTTTTACCAAATTTGGTTTGGACCTTTTTGTACGTTCTAACATTTGTGACTTGGTTAGTTCAGCACATGTACTACATGCATTTCTCTGAGGAAAGTCTTGCTGTTCCAGCCAGGCTACCAAGGGTGAGTAAGGTGCACCTCACAGAAATCAGTTTTTTTCTTTTAGCATTGTGAGGTAATATTATGAGGGCCTCGAGTGAGCTCATTCATAGTTCACATCAAGACTAATCTCTTTCTACATTGCTTAACAATCTGGTGTGGAGTTGTATCTAATGGTAGCGAATACATAGTCCTTTCCTGGGGCCTGTGTAACAGTGCTTGATACACAGTATCTCCCTGGATCTTGCTGATCATAGGGGCTCTTCAGTGCTTATCTGAATCTGTGCGGATTTGTGGAGTGTCCCTAGATATTCATTCATTATTCTATTGAACCATGTGATTTCCACTTGTATTGAATCTCCAAGACCACTCTTGATCCTGGTTGTTTGTGTCAATTCCCCTCTGTCTCCTTATTTTCTTGTGCTGAATCCAACATGCTGCCTTGTCTGACGAGGCTGGATCCATAGTTCTGCTCTGTCTGATTGAGCTGGATCCAAAGTACCGCCTTATCTGATTGGGCTGGATCCACAATGCCTCCCTGTGTGTGCTAGATCCAATGTGCCGCCCTGGATTCCCAACACCACCATGTCTGATTGTGGTAGATCCACAGTGCCGCCACATCTGATGATGCCGGATTCATAGTGGGGCCTTATCTCATGATGCTGGAACCAGAGTGTCTGATTGTGCTGGATTCACAGTGCCACCTTGTTGGATTCTACTGAATCCACAGTGCCGCCCTGTTTATTGGTACATGATTCTCAGTGCCGCCACGTCTGATGCTGTTGGGTCCACAGTGGCTCCCTCTCTGAGCCGGATCCAATGTGTTTCTTTGTCTGTTGGTTGTGGATTCACAGTGCTGCTGTGTCTGATTGCTCTGTATTCACAGTGCCTCCTCATCTGATGGTGCTTAATCCACAGTCTTGCCCCCTCTCGTGGTGCAGGCTCCACAGTGCTAGTGCTGTTTTATCTGGTCTGATGGTAATGGATCCCCAGTGACACCCTGTCTGGTGGCGCTGGACCCACTGTGCTGCCCTGTCTGTGCTGGATCCTCAATACCACCATGTTGGATTGTTCGGGATCCACAGTGCTGCCCTGCCTGATGGTACTAGATCATAGCTCCACTGTGTCTGACACGACTGGATCCATAATGCTGCCATGTCTGAATGTGCTGGGTCCACAGTGCAGCCCTGTTTGATTGTGCTGGATCACAGAGCCTTCTTGTCCTAATGTCCTACAACATCCTCTCATAACCACCTCCAGTCTTGTGCTGTCTGATTGTGCTACGTCCTCAGGGCCTCCCTGGTTCGTACCTGATTGTGTGAGCCTCTGCAATGTTGTTCCTTCAGTGGCTCAGCGATTTGTTACTCTGACTTCACCCCCTCTCACTCCCAGGTATGCAGTGCGGGATCCCGGCTCCTAATGCAGGAATCCATTGCACCAGACCTCCTGCGCAGGCTGAAGCAGCGTATGATGCATCTCAGGGTGGGCGACAGCCTGGACAAAGTGGTGGACATGGGCCCTCTGGTGGATGAGACTCAGAGAAAGTCCATCACAGAGTTTGTGGAGGAGGCACAGGCCGAGGGGGCGGAGGTAAGTCTATTTAATCATCTTTTTATTTATTTTATTTTATTTGTTTATAAAGTGTTGTATAGCGCAAACCTGACCCAGGCTGGTATCGGACTGCTTCACAATTAGGGTAGGTGCTATAGTGGGCAAAGAACATTGATTACAAAAAAGTGCGAGGCGTGAGCATGACCCCAGGGCGATTCAGAGCGCTTAACATTTGAGATCGGATGGATCTAGTAATGGGAGAAGAGCAATCAATGTATATAATACCAATATGTGCCATGCCAACGCTGCCAACGCCGTTAAACACCCAAGTACATGCATGTAATAGACAATCAAGGCATACTTCCCGATCAGGTAATAAGAGAAGAACAATCCATATATACAATACAAGTATGTGCAATGACCTCTAACAAGATCATCTTTAAAACAGCATGCCCTTTTCAGAATAAAATTACAAGCACCTAGCTGTTCACCTCCCTGTATTCCCTTTGGGAAACCTTGCTTCTAGGTTGTCCTTTACCTAGTGCTTAATTTGAGCCTGTGGTAGCAGGTGGGGCCCACTAGCAATCTTTTGTTGGGGACTTTGATTTATTTGTAATCATCAGAATTTAACCCAGAACTAGAGAGAGGAAAGCTGCAAAGAGGTTAAAAATGAGCAAGAGAACAATGGAAAAACACAGAGGGAGAAAACAGAAGTGAAAAGGAACCAGGAAGAGTTAGATAGAGGGGCTGGGAGAGTATATTGGTAGATGAAACAAGCTTGAAGTGAAATAAAGACTAGACAACCTTGCTAATTGGTAACCCCCATCATTCAGCAGCAGTGTCAGCAGGCTACTTAGAAACATTTGGACACCAGCACTTACTCTTTTAGGAATTAAACACTGCCTGCACTCGCAGTACCACAGATTCCTGGTGGTGCATTTTGAGCAGCCTCGCCGGGACCTAATTGGCAAATGCCCAGTTCGTCGTCTACTTCAAAGCTTTCATGGCGTTTCCTTTGAATTGTGGGTTGCATCACTGCTTGTGATCACAGCCTCTCCATCCCCCCTGTACCCAAGCCCATCGCGTGGTCAGCAGAGACAAAATAAACATTTATTAGTGAAATGGGAGACAAACGTATTGCTAAAGCAGAGCTCTGGTTCTGCTGTGCTGCATCTCTTCATGTGAATAAACGAATCTCATTTGGGCAACACTTCTACGATAGCTGCCAATACGTCCTATGCATGTGTGATATGTACAACCAATTGTGCCTTTTGAGGCCCACAACAGCATCCGGGGTTAGTAATGTTGATTATTACAGTGGAAGACTAGACTTACAAATGGCACCAATTGGACAGCGCAATACGACACATGGCATGGGTCTATTCTACAGCTATACTTCTACAAAGCTTGGTTTCTTTGTATAATTTCCTTTAGATCACGGCTTGGTGTTATTGAGGCCGATGCTGGAAGCACAGCACAGGACAGGTATCCTATGTGTGTAGCTGGCTGTGTGCAGGGTTGACCGTGTGCGGGATCGGTGTTGCCCAGGGCTGGGAGAGAGCAAGGTTAACTTCTACACTGTTAGACTGTACGGCACTTACAGTGCAAGGGCTAGCCATGCACAAGAATACCTTCAGGGTTGGCTATGTCCAGGGCTGGCAGTGCGCAGATCACAAGGAAGACTTCAAGTTGGACACTGCAGAACAGGCAGAACGAGTCCCTGACTCCAGGTGAAGGCCCGCTCTGCATCAGCATGGGTAGTCCAATGATGAAGCATGACACCTGGTGGCCTGTGAGGGCATTCTGTCAAATTTTTGTGTGTGTCCAGCAACTGATTCTATGTTGAGTAGAATCATGAGGGTTATATAATCAAAAAATGAAATCTCAGGTAGCTCTCCAGCTCACCCCTGAGGCCCCATAGCCTCTAGTTCCTTACCTTGGATACATTCCAGGGGTGTATGTTTGTAGGTTAGAGCATGTACAGTACTAGAAGTGCACAAAGTCTCCTTCATGTTGTCATGGCAAAGGAATGTCACACAATATTCAGGGTTGGCAGCCCCATTTGCCAGCAAACATTGCGTAGGGCTGAAAGTAGGCAGAGGACCAAACTGCCTTTGATTCAGACAGGGGCCATAGGCCGAGCTGCAAGGCTGAATCCAGGATCCGCCCTACCCCCGGCTATCGGTGTGCGGGAGTGGACTGCATGCCCACCTTCAGGGCCAAAGTGAACAGTGCCTGAAGACTGCCAGCTTGGAAGAAAGCTTGCAAAGTGAACAAGCTTGCTTGTGCACAGCACTACAGGAGTTGAAAGCTTTCTTCATTCAGCAGCACAGCAAGTAGTACAATGTACTGCATACCTGTCAGCATGCACAGCTTCCTGCAGGACTGCTGCAGTGAAAGGCTAACTGTAAGGCTGACAGAGGACAACGCTGCATCTGGTGCAGTCTTTGCATAGAGCAGTCTCAGTGCTGGGCTACCAATGTACAGGGCGATCATAGAATGCACCTGGGTATCGGCTTGCCATTTACAGGGCGTTCTGTGTATTAGGCACATATACACAGGGTTTACATCACAGAAAAGCATCATGCTTCCTGGCTGGGCTGCCATCTTACAAGGATGGAAGCATTTTTCTGTATGGCTCTGAGGGACATTTGTTTAAGCACCGCTATGCAGAAAACTCTATGTCAAAATGGCTACATGTGCAGAGCTCTGCCAACGCAAAGAACTGCCAGTGCACAGGACAGCTTATGCCACATAGGAGTGTAATTAGAGATACAATGCTTTCACAAGGTGAAGCTTTTGTGTAAAGCCTTTTTCTTTCTTTTTTCTTCTCTGGCTCCCCAGGTGATAAATTGAAACAGGAATCTACAGTTCTCCTGTGCACCACTAGGGGCATATAAGTGCCACCCCTGCTCCATGACATGAGTACCTTTTCTTTCTGTACCTTCTGATGTGGATCAGGTGTACTACACCATAATTCATCAGACCTACAAATTCCGAAAAACAAATTTTACTCCAAGTCATGGGCATGGACTCATTCCTGCTTCCGAGGCCATTCTTGTGTGCGCGTAGTCCCCTGGTAAGTTAAAATCAAAGCGCAAGCATGAAATTTCAAGAAGGCGGGAGGCAGCTGAGAGTCTGGATTTTCAGCTCCTCTCAGTCGAAACCAAAACAAAAGTCCTGATAAAATTTTGCAGCCTGGGCCAGCTGCTACTTAGTTCATACTCCCTTTTAAGAAGGACCTCACGTATACATTGATGACCAGTTGGTCAAAGTCTTGTTCCGGTCCTCCAGGAAATGGGTAGGTCGCCAAGCGTCACAGCCTAGCTCATAACAAACCTGATTTTTCTTACCAAGCATCCTATTGCAGGAAGCCTTGCGGTTCGGGCCTCACCAAATGAAATGAGTACCAGTTAATTCCATGAAGACTGCGGCAATCATATGATTTCCTCCAGCAATCTGGCATTACGGTTGGTTTATGCTGTTTGAATGCTGGCTTGCTGTACACATGCCTGTGGGATGTGGCCAACCAGATCTTGCTGGCAGTCCCAGAAGACCTTAAGACTTCTCTGGCTCAAACAATTCATGATGGACAACATATGGCCAAATATATTATGCACGTTGGTCTAAATACTACAGTTTCCCTGGGGAGGGCAGTTAGCACTAGTGTTCGACTTCGTTGACACACGTTGCATAAGCACTAAACACAAGATTTTACAGCAATGTAAATACCTTTTGATGGATGACCCTCATTCGGCGAGGAGGTAGACTCTGCTGGAATGCTTTAAAAAAAAAAAAACAATTTTGATCCACAAAATGCTCCTTAAATTTGTAACCCCAGCCAAAGTTTCCACACCGATTAAAAAGGTTCCGAGGATGTCCCAGAAGGCTGGCATGCAGACAGCCTTCCCAACCATTGCAGCAGTCACACAGTGCTTTTTAGGTAGTGAACTTGGGTCCGAGAGGCAGCATGTGGGCTAGCAGGGGCATCTGCCCTCCTATTCCTTTACCCCTGTTGCAAGACTACTTTAGTTTGCCCCTAGTAGCACATGCCCACACAGCGAGGGGTAGGATTCATCATTCCCTCCCAGGGTGGCAACCAGTTATGTCTGACAGATTGGTATCACAAATCGTTCAGCATCCTCTACCATTTCTTTTTGCCTTGCCAGAAATCCCCCCCCCCCAAACCCCCCCCCCCGCCCCCCCCCCCCCCCCCCCCCCCCCCCCCCCCACACACACACACAGCAGAACAAATTTCATTAGAGCTCCTGTCCGTTCTGCTACAGGGAGTGCAAGTGTTACTCTCCAAGTGTGCTATAAAGAGGGTACCAGACTCCAGGAGAGAAGAGAGTTGTTACTCTCTCCATTCCTTTCTACCAAGGAAGGAGGGGGTCTTACGCCTATTATGGACCTTCGATGTCTGAATGACTTCCTTTGGAAGGACAAATCCAAAATTCTCACTCTGGCTTAGATCCCGTCTAACCTGGACTCATGCTACTGGATGGTGAGCTTGGACTTTCAGGGCACTCATTTTCATATACCGGTCCTCCAGTCCTACACATGCTAGCTACTGTTCAAGGTAACATTTTCAGTTTGTCATGCTCCCCTTTGGCCTAACCACTACTCCTCTAGTGTTAATAAAAGTGATGGCGGTGGTTGTAGCTCACCTTTGTGGTCAGGGATACAGGTTTACCCTCACTTCTACGGTTGACTCTTAAAAGGGGACTCATCACAGACCGTCATAGACAGACTCCAGGCAACAGTGAACTTGTGACTTCTGCTTTATTGACAGTGAGCGAAGTCAATCAGACTACTTGCATAGGCTGCCATTCATTGGAGCAGTTCTGGAAACAGTGCAGTTCAGGTCCTTCCCTTCATTGCAACGTATTCAGCAGCTCTGAAGCTTTTTGGAGCTTCACCTGCTGCATCATCCTTGCCAGCTATGTCATAAAGGCTCTGCAAAGGAGTCTGACGTTCTATTGGGCCCAACATCAAGGAAATCTGCCATATGTCATCTAGATCTCGGAGGAGGTGCTCATGATCGGCATTGGGGGCTGCTTCAATGCAAAATTTTCAGCAGCAGGCCCTTCTCTCTTACCTATCCAGTGCTGATGAGTGAGACTGACGCATCTTTGCTGGGCTGGGGAGGTCATCTGGGAAGGTGGAGAACTGAGGACTCTGGTCTCTGACAGAGGCCCGGCTCCATATCACTCTGTTGGCGGTGCAGGCCATTTATCTTACTTGATGCCTTTCTTCCACCCGTTTAAAAAAAAAAAAATGTTATACCAATTTATATCGCGCACTACTACCCATTGGTGTCTAGGCACATTGCGGACCGCACACTGCCGAGAAAGATTAGTTTTTAAAAAGCCAGGTTTTAAGATGTTTCCTAACTTCAAGCAAGGATGTGATTTTCCTAAGTGCAAGAGGAAGAGTGTTCCATGGCCTGATGGTGCTGTGCCTAAAGCTCCTTCCCCTCCAGTTCATGGTTTTAACTCTGGGGGAAAGCATTAAGAAGGCCTTGGCTGAACGTAGAGACCTGCTGGGGGTATACCATTTAAAAGCCTGATGAAGAGACTGTGGGCCCTCACCATGAAGAGCTTTGTGAGCAATACAGAGTGCTTTGCACTTCACCCGTAGGCCAACCGGAAACCAATGCAGATCTTGAATACCAGCTCTAATCGATTGGTATTTAGGCACATCCAAAACCAATCTAGCGGTGGCATTCTGAGCCGATTGCAGACTTCTAAGTTGCTTGGACTGCACATTGATGTACAAGCCATTGCAATAGTCCAACTTAGTTAGGACGAATTAGGTTAGAACAGTTTTCCTAACCTTTCTAGGAATGTAAGGAAGGATTTTGCGCACTGTTCTAATAGTGTTAAATGCTGAGGACACCGCCTTTGAGATCTGAGATTTAAATTGAAGTTTTTCATCTATTATGGCACCCAAATGTTTTGCTTTCGTCACTGGTGTCGGAGGGGGGCCCAAGGAATCAGGCCACCAAACAAGAGACCAACTAGGAGAAAGCTTACCGAAAAGCACCACCTCAGTTTTACTTGAATTTAATTTCAGGCAGTGCCTACTCATCCACTCACTCAAGGAGACCATACAGTTGTGGAGTTTGGTAGACATCTTTGTCAATGGTGGAGATCACCAACTGGGTGTCATCAGCATATGAGGTCGGGAGTAGATCAAAGATTCTGATAAGCAGAGCCAATTCGGATACATATATATTAAAAAGAGTAGGGCTTAAAGAGGAGCCCTGCGGCACCCCACATGGGGAATGGCAGAATAAAAGGTGATGATTTAAAATCGCCTAGCTGCACTGTCTGAGTTCTATCTGTTAAAAAAGATTGGCTGTTGGTGCAGGTTCTCACAGACATGTTGTATTGCAACAAGCAGGGTGTAGTGGGGTCCTGGATGTTAGAAGGCTCTAGACCTCTGAAGTTGGTTGGAGTGTTAGTGTATTTTCCTGATTGTGTACCACATGACAGGATACTTGAATGCCAGAGCGGGTGAACTAAGCAGGCAGCATCTGAGAGATCACAAATAACGTCTGTACATTCCAAGGTGACGCATGCCATTTTCCAGCAGTGGGAAAAACGTTGGCGTGATCTTTTCATCCCTATTGAGAACACCCAGCGTCAAACGTTTTAATTGTTGGAGTTCCTGTAAGAACTCTTGCTAGTAGAAGATTTCCTTCTGGAATCAAACTAGGTATTGATATATATGCCTTCCTGCCTTGACCCCTTCTTCCTGTGTGCTGAAAAAAGATCAGGAATAACCGGGCCCAAGTCATCCTAGTGGATCTGGATTGAGCCAGGAGAGTGTGGTTCCCAGAACTTCAAGGCATGGGCATCTGTCTTCTGATCAGGCTACCATTTTAAGATGATCTTTTGTCACCATAGCAGGGCAGGATCCTCCACTCAAATCTGTGCAATCTATACCTCGATGTGCAGTTGGCTGTGTTTGATCTACCGCTTGAAGTGATGGGATGCCATCCTCACCACCAGGCATCCTTCCATGAAGTGCACTTTTGCTAGGCACTGGAACAAATTTGTTATCGGGTGTGGGATCCACAAGATTGACCCTTTACAAATCAGGTTTTCCGATGTTCTTTTGTTTGTATGGTCTTTTACTGAGTGAAACCTTGCAGTGGGCACCATGAAAGTTTATTTGTCGTCCCTTTCGATCGTTCTACATTTGCTGGATCAGACGTCCTTGTTTAAATCGCCAGTTTATAAAACGTTTGCCACATGTTCTCTCCTGACCGGTTTGTGATGCCACAGTGGTACATTTATTTGATCTTTACATTTCTCATCTATATGCCCTTTGAGCCAATGCATGGCTGCTCGTGACTCACCTAACTTCCATGATTACTTCAGCTCGTCGCATGAGTGAGCTCCAGGCATTGTCGGTGCAACTGCCCTACACCATCTTTTTCCCAGACAAAAAAGGTGCTAAGCACTCTGGAGGCCTTTTTGCCTCAAGTTGTGACTCCTTTCATGTTGCAGTCCATTACTCTGAAAGCTTTCTTTGCTCCCATCTTCCCTTTGAAAGAGACATGGAGGTTCTATCGGTTGGAGCCCAAAAGAGCTTTAAGCTTTTACATTGAAACACCACTATGTGGATAATCTGCTTTTTGTGGGTTTTTCCAGAGCGAAAAATGAAAATGCTGGGCAGAGAAGGACCTTGTCAAGGAGGATAGTCCTCTTCATTTAGATCCACGACGCACTGGCCCGGAAGCCCGGAAGCCCTGTCAGAAAGATTGAGAGCTTATTCCATCAGGGCTAAAGCAGCTAGTTACCACTGCGCTTGGGCATGGAGTGCCTGACTTTGATATCTGGGTTTAAAACTGGGAATCCTAGAACTGAGCCCGTCTGCTCATCCAGGTCTGCGGTAATTGTCAGGAATATTGAAAACGTAAATGGAATGCATGCATAATACCATTGAGGTTTGTGTTGATAGTTCAGTCCTATTAGGCCTGTGAGAATTTGAAAATTTGCAGGTGAAATTTCCGAATTACACAATATTCTCATTTTCTCAGAATTTTGTATTACACATTTTTGTATAATTTTTGGCCATGGGTAATTAGTTTGTGCAAAAAATGCTTCTGAGAGACACTTTCGGTTTGAACCAGTCTCTTGCTGATATTTCATGAGACCCAATACCGGTGCAGGATGGCACTTCAGCTTTTTCCCTTACCAACAACTGTGTAGACCAGACCAATGAACCAGGGGCGAGCTGATACTCTGTGCTCTTGATAACTCCGATACCAATGAGTTGCATGTGGGCATCATTAGAGAGATTTAGATTGAACTACTAGGCACCGTATGTAAAGGGTTCAAGCCTGAGTGGGACTCTGCAGAGAACAGAAGTGTGATTGTTATGACTCAGCCCTTGCTTGTAAACCACAGAGATAATTAAGGGAATCCAGTTTCCGCTACATTTAGTTCATCTCTGCCTGTACAAAAGAGGGCTTGATGCAGACCTATCCCTGCACTGCAGGTTCTCATCCTTCTGCTGGAGAAGCTGTATACACAGTCAACTAACTGGTTTACTGGTGTTGTTTCTTCTGGTTCCTTTGCAGGTCTTTCAGGCATCAGAAGTAATCCCTACCAGAGGATTATTCTATCCACCCACGCTGATCACCGGTGTGGACACCACATCCCGCTGTGTCAGGGAGGAGGTAAGGTTTCTGAGGAACACACAACATCCCACTATGTCAGGGGGGAAGTAAGGGCTCGGCAGACACCATATTTCAGCATGTCAGGTAAGCATTTATCGGTACCTGTGCATACCAAACCTTGCTGAATCATGGTGATACAATGTGCTATGGACATCACATACTACTGTGTCTTCGAGGAAGGTAAAGACCTCCGTAGGTACCACATCCTGCTGCATCAGGGAGAATACTGTATAATGGTTGCATCATATCCCGCTGCTGGGGAGGGTATAAGAACTATTTGGGCTCTGCATACTTCTATCATGGAGGAGTTAAGGATTGACAAACACACCAAGTTGAAACAAGTGATTGAAATGTTTGGATTATTAGAATTACATGGATAATGGTGGTATAATTATATGACCGTCACAAAGGCGTAATTTAGCTGTGCGTTTGGTAGGGGCGAGATGCCGCCCCAGTTCAGAGAACATATCCCTGTGTGCCATGTCTGCAAACCATGGCCTGTGGCCTAGGAAGCCACCCCTCTGTCAGGGTGCCCTAGACCACAGGTGAGGGTACAGTTGCAAGAGCACTGAACCCCTTTATTGTGAAAGTCTTTTCTTAGACATTGTAAGTGCTGTGAAGCCATAAAGCGTACATGGTCTGGGAGTTGGTCATTATGAACTCCAATGCTCCATAATGGCTTCATTAAAACCTAAGAAGTTTGGTAGTAAACTTCTCAGCTCATTAAACCCACACTGATGCCAGTGTGGTATTTAATGTAAAATGCACACAGAGGGCGTATTAGAGATGCTCCCTAAAAAACGACCAGCCCTGGTGTGGTTCCTGAATGGCTGTGCATCATTTGCCACCACCAGACGGGTTTCTGGACACCTGGGTAGAGAGTCTCTGCTCTCTGGGTTCCGAGACAAAGCCCATCCTGGGCAGAGGTGTAATGCCTCATCCTCCAGGATGAGCTGGATCCCCGAAGGGTAAGGTTTAAAGTTGTGCCTCCTTTGTGAGCTGAACCTGCCTTTTGCTGCCCCAGCAACTAACTCCCACTGGCTCTAACCCCCACTTTAGGCTGCAGAATCTGCTGGAAAACCGTGTTAGGAGAAAGCTGTACTCACCTTTGCCAACACCACCCCTCAGATGGAGGAGGCGAGGTGAAGCACACATCTCAGTCCCCTCCATCTTGGAGACGAGTGTACCCAACAAATTAGGAAGAGCCTGATGCCCTCCTCCCACTGTAGGGTGGCATAATAGGGGGTGTACTCACCCCAAGGAAGGGACCCATTGTTCCCGACCAGCACACCCCTGTAACATTCTGAACCTTGCCTCTTCAGATTTGAGGAAGAAAGGAGGACCAAAGATTTGTGCTGACCCAGGAAAAAGAGTACACCAAATGCCTTGACCCCAGCCACGCTGGCCTGTCCCGACACCGACTGGACTACATCAGAAACCTCTGTGTGTCCAGCAGCCCCCCAGAGCCCGGACGACATGTCCTGCACTCATCTGTAAGACTTCTTTCCTGTGAGCAGCGGATTTGCTTAACAAAGATTCCAAGACCGAACCAAGATCCAGGCGGCTCCGCGGTTTTGCACCGCTCTGCACATGACTCCCATGGCCTGAGTTCGAGTGGCCCAACATCATGAGGAAGTCTTCCCAGCGATCCTGACCTGGGATCTGGAGTTTCACGACCTCCCTCGTGTTTCAAGCCGACACCTGCAGCCTCAAACTGATGGGGCCCGCTGACCTTGAGCGGAACTGGTAGGAAAACTCGACTCGAGAAGACACCCCTGCCCCCAATGCCCTACAGCCATGGTTGGCCCATCCGACGGTGTCCAGGCATTCCCCAAGAACCCAACTTACCTCTCCAGCCACTGGTCGCCTCCATAAAGCCTCTATGACAGAGCCTGCAGCATATTTTCCAAGCCAGAGATCTCCATTGAAATCCACAGGTCACCCAATGTATCCTTGGGATATTTGCATCCGGCTGCCTCTGTGTCGCTGGTGGTGCAGCTCCTGTGCTGATTGTTGGCCCCTGCAGTCCTGATTCCAAACCCGGGAGCTAAGCAGCCCCTGACCGAAGGCACTCTTAGCCCCATTGGCTAACATTGGGCCCCCTGCACTCTGAGCCCGGCCACCCCAGTGCCACTGGTGGTGCAATTTGAGTGCCTACCTGAACCTTGGTTCTAGCCCCCAAAAACTATTCCTGCAGGTACTTTACTTACCTGCAAATCGCTAACCATCTTTCCCCATAGCAACCAATTTTACAGGTTTTTCCTAAAATGTTGTGTTGAACTTTTTTTGTATGGAAGAAAAGTAACTGTATCTTAAACCTGAAAGTCTCACTTTTGTATTGTAGGATCCACGGTGTGATATCTAGGCATATCACCCTGAGTAGTCCATGTAATCGAAAAATAGCACAAAAGTAATTTGTATTTAATTTAAACTCTTTTAAACGCAAATATAAACCTCTAATGATTGCAAATCCATTCATAATTGCATTTTATTGATATGTTTTACAATAAAAAAACTCACATTTTACCAACCTTTACCAAGTCTTGCTTGGTTCTAGAAATAAAAAATAAGTCTGCATTTTTATACTTACCCTTTGTCTGGATTTTGTCCCCGAGTGTATGTAATCAGTTCTTGATTGAGTAAATACACCTCCTGATAAACCTAACTGCTTGATCACACTACCACAAACAGAGCTGCTAGCGATTATAGCCTTTGCAATACCTCTGGGAATCCCCTGGACTCTTGCTCTGGTACAGTTCAACTCTACAACTTTATGCTATTTTGCAAGTTTTATTCCACAATGAGGAAGCTGCTCATTTTAGCTTTAAAAAACAGTTTTAGACCATGTAGAGCAGCTCTCGTGTTCTTACAATCATAGCCAACACCGAAGCTATGTTTACTTTTATACAGTGTGCCATACCTCTGATAGCAATGAATGCATTATGAATTTTCCTATTCAATATTTGCTTTGTCTTCTTTGCTCTGTATTATTGATTATGTCAGATTATTCCAGCATGTCTTTTTTGTATTATGTTTTATTGCATCTTTTATGGTCTTTTATCGTCATTTGATGATCAAATAAAGAATGATGAAGACTCTTTCCAGCTCACTCACACTCTCACTTACTCATTCTCACTCATACTCGCTCCAACTCATTGTCATACACATACATGCACACCCCCTCTGTGTTATTACTCTCACTCACACACACTCGCCCATTCACACTCACTCCCATTTCCTCAAGTGTTGGCACACTGCTTTGATGAATAGGGTTTCGTATGCCCCTAGGCCTCTGGTCCCTGGTGCATCTGCACCTGCTGCACCATTGATAGCTACACCTCTGACTCTTTACCAGTTACTCTCATAATCGTCCCTCAATCACCTCTAACTCACACTCCTTCTCTCATTCCCTTGCTCTCACTTTCACTTACCCCATTCTCTTTCCCTCGTTCTAAATCACGCTCACTTTCACTCTCATTGACACTCTGCAATCCAATAATGCACCTTCACTCTCACTCAATCCCATTCATTCTCAGTCACTCACAAACGCACATTCACATTTGATTCCCAACAAGGAGCCAGATAGAGCAGCAGCGCCAAGATCAAGAAACCCTCCTTCCAGCTTCCTGAAAGGGCTGGTAGCAGAAGCTGGGACAGAGTTTGGGATCCTACCCTGTGGCTCAGTTCGGCTCCTCCTTGACCTCAGTGATGCACTGATGTCTGCCCTGACATCTCCATTTTAGCATATATACTGTGCTGCCAGAGGCATGTGCAGGATGCCAGCTAATTCAAATGGATTGTGCCCGAGTGAGATTGTAGTTGAATTGCGCAATCCTACCATCAACCTACAAGGTGCAGTGTTTCTAAACATTATTCTGTAGATACACTTCCCCCTTAATGTAGCCTTGAGACTAGGCCGAGAGTGCTGACCTGCACAGTGGACATGAAAAGACAACAGTTGTGTTTTCATTATTATTGCTAAATTAACTCAGTCATTTTGGGCACAGTCGAGAAGCGCAAAGTGACAGCTCCCAGGAAGCAGGGTTGCGCCCTGCAGCTCCTGTGAAGGAGCCATCGCTTATAATATCCAGCTGTGAGTAGTTGAGTAAAAAGATGTTTATTAAAGTAGTTGAAAATAGCATGAAACAACCCCAACACAGAGTTGTGTGAATCGACACATAAAATGACAGATTGGAAAATAGACTTATTCCCATTACATTTTGGTATCTGATTGGTTGTGTTGCCACTTCCTGTGAATTATTTGAGTGTTTTTGCTAATTACCCTACTAAACCGGCTTTGAATATTATGGACAAACTTCAGAAGATGTGATCTGTGAACTGTGGCGTCTGTAAAAGATCTTTACAAATGTCTCTTATTCTTCCAGATCTTTGGACCTGTGCTAGTTGCAATGACATTCCGGACTGCAAAGGAGGCCATTGCTCTGGGGAATAACACGCCATATGGACTGGCAGCCAGCGTGTGGACCGAAAACCTGCCCCTGGCGCTAGAAGTCGCCCTCAGGTAACAAAGACACTCCTTGAGCAAGTGTGTATCGAGTGCCTGGGAGCTAATGCATGCATATGTAAATGTGTGTGGCACGCTTGTATACAGATGTGGGTTATGTGCCTGTCTTCATCTTTCACTGAATATCTCTCTGCATATTAATGTGGGTGTGCTGTTGCACGTGGCCCAATGTACACAGTCGATGCCCACATGAAGTGATTATGCTTCCCTGCGCCCCCTGCTCCACATACCCAGCGTTCCTAAGCGCTCTCCTCCCAAGAGCTCCCACCCAAACCAGCTTCTGACACACCTACACTCGTTCATTTTCAAGCAAAAAGGCAGTAATACTCTGGCTATTAAGGTACCATGAAGTGGGTGCTGTGGGCTCATGGTTGGCTGGCTGTATTAAAGGTGTTAGGGCCCGTTCCTCCTGCTTTATCCCCATATTCCTTCGTGACGTCACAGCCCCCCTTATACCACCACTAAACAGAAACGTGTTTTTAAAGCTGTGCTGTTTAGGACACATCTCTCGCCCCTCCTTCCATTTTAAGGCATGTGGGCTTCTCCCAGGTGCACCTGCACAGCTGCCGTCCATAGTGTTCTTGCTACTTCCGGGTGTCGAACAGAAGTTTAAACAGTCACTTTAAACATTAGAATGTCTCTGCCCAAACATGTGTTGAAATGGTTTCCATAACACCGATTCACTTCAAGCCTCCAAGTATTTATGCATTTCTTTTTTATTGTGAGGGGTCCCTGTGAGATATCGGAGCACTAACGAGAAGTATCTAGTGTGTGCTGCTGCTGTAGCTTTCAGTGCTACGGGTGGAGGCTTAATAACAGCACTGGCTATTATGTATGTAACATTTTACCCGAGGTTTAATGACAACCGTTAGTAATGGCAATAGAGAAACTGCATCCGCAAAACATATTTTTTTTATTTTTCCGGAATATAAAGGACAGAACACACTGATACAATGTGCATGTGTGCAGCGGTCTTGAACTGTGAAGGCAGGACTCGGCAGGTGCAGTGAGGCGAGTTTCAGCCTTGAGGGAGCCTTGGAGCAAGGCTCGAGCCTCTGAGGGTTGGTGTGTGAGAAGCTACGATGAGTGTGCACCGGTGTGCCTGTAAGCCAGGCTTGATGATCATGTGGAAGCGTGATTCGATTGTATGTCTGTTGGTGACCTGGCGAGCAGCTGCATGGAAGGTGGCTATCCACGGAGAGGGAGCCCGGTGAGGCAGAGAAGTGCCAGGGAGCCCGGTGAGGCAGAGAAGTGCCAGGGAGCCCGGTGAGGCAGAGAAGTGCCAGGGAGCCCGGTGAGGCAGAGAAGTGCCAGGGAGCCCGGTGAGGCAGAGAAGTGCCAGGGAGCCCAGTGAGGCAGAGAAGTGCCAGGGAGCCCGGTGAGCTCGAGAAGTGCCGGGGAGACTGGTGAGCTCGAAGTGCCGGGGAGACTGGTGAGCTCGAAGTGCCGGGGAGACTGGTGAGCTAGAGAAGTGCCGGGGAGACTGGTGAGCTAGAGAAGTGCCGGGGAGACTGGTGAGCTAGAGAAGTGCCGGGGAGACTGGTGAGCTAGAGAAGTGCCGGGGAGACTGGTGAGCTAGAGAAGTGCCGGAGAGACTGGTGAGCTAGAGAAGTGCCGGGGAGACTGGTGAGCTAGAGAAGTGCCGGGGAGACTGGTGAGCTAGAGAAGTGCCGGGGAGACTGGTGAGCTAGAGAAGTGCCGGGGAGACTGGTGAGCTAGAGAAGTGCCGGGGAGACTGGTGAGCTAGAGAAGTGCCGGGGAGACTGGTGAGCTAGAGAAGTGCCGGGGAGATTGGTGAGCTAGAGAAGTGTCAGGGAGCCCGGTGAGCTAGAGAAGTGTCAGGGAGCCCGGTGAGCTACAGAAGTGTCAGGGAGCCCGGTGAGCTACAGAAGTGTCAGGGAGCCCGGTGAGCTAGAGAAGTGTCAGGGAGCCCGGTGAGCTAGAGAAGTGCCGGTGTTAGAAATGGGATCCCTGGCTGGCCAGGGCTTTCGCCAAAGTCAGTCAGAGACCACCACTCCTAAGTCAGGGCAAGGGAGTTACACACCAAGACAACCCCTGCTCACCCTCTAGGTAACGTGGCGCGAGCAGCAAGGCTAAACTTGGAGGCGATATGAGTTAAGTATTTGCGCACGCACCCCAGCAACAACACCCAAGGCCCACCACAAAGGAAACTCCACACAAGGTTATATATAAAAATAGCCTTTGTATTACACCAAAACACATTAGATAAAACACACACTTTACAATGTGCCAGGGGCACGGGCAGACTTTACAGGGGATATTTACAAGACAGGGCCACATGGACCACTGTCAGGAATCAGCACTTTTAGAAGTAACACTTTTAGCACATAGAATTAAAACTGTAGTACAACAATAACATATAGCACACAACCAGTCACTACTGGTACCAGGTGAGCACCACCTATGCAATCCTCACTATCCTAGGAGATCACACAAGGAACCTGGGCCTCGCTAGTACCACCTGTACTAGCAAGAAGGAAACCACCTAAGTATCGCTATACCTGTAGGGGTCTAAGGAAGGAAACACATGATGCATCACAATACATTCAGCTGTGTTAAAGGACAAAGCACATGACGCGTAAAAACACATTCAGAGGTGCAAGGGAAGGTAAACACAATAGCGCAAAATCCAAATTAGCCACCACCTGTGGCAGTCCCTGTGTCCCAAAGTCAGGGCCTAAACGTGGCAACTGCCCACAAAGTGCTGGGCAGCTGTGATGATGGGGCAGCGCTGGAGCCTCGCAGGCTCTGGCTAAAAGAAATGCCCCCTGAGCCTCTCTGGACTCAAAATGAATCAATGCAGCCCCTCTGGGCTCTGAATACACAGATGCAGCCTCACTGGGCTGTGGGGGTCCCTCACGGGGGAACCGGAACACTGGGAGTGCCTCAAGCCTCTCTTAGGCTGGAGCACAAATGCGGGTGTGTTGGAGTCCCCCTCCTGGGGACTCGAAGCACAAGGAAATGCCCTTTTGCCCTCTTAGGGCTTTAAACAACAACTGGCTGCCAAGAGCCTCGCAGGCTCTAAATCAACTGATGCCCCTGGGGCACCTCGTGGCTCATAGGAAAGGCTCCCACTCGTTGGAGCCTCTCTTAGGCTCGGGAAATGGTGCGGTTTGAGCCTCTCGTGGCTCCAACAAACAAAGATGCCGCCTGAAGCCCTCGTGGCTTCACAACAACTGCCCTGGCGATGGAGGGGAGGGGCGGGCACCACAACGTGCCCCGACGCCCTCCTCTTCCCAAATGGACACAGAGCCCCACTCACCGGACTCAGGATGCTGCAGCTCTCTTCTCTGGGGCTGCTCCTCGGCTTGGGGCGGTGGCGGCTCTGCACGGGAGCTCCCGCTCCTCGGGGGCTCCCTCTCCTTCAGGCCAGTCACCGTCTCCTTTGGGGCAGCAGCGGGCTCTCTTCAAAGCATTGGAGCCCTGCCTGCACCCTCAGACGACCTCCTCTCTTCGGGCTGCGGGGGCGGGACTTCCGGGCAGGCCGCGCAGCAATTGGCCGGCCCGCTAACTGCTTCCTGGTCGCGGTAGGCAGAGCGGCGGCCCGGCGATAGACAGCTGCAAATGCCGGGTGGGCACCAGCTTTCCTTTTTAAATTAACTGGAACGAGGTGGCACTCAAGCGGGGCAATGCTGGGTGGGCTCCGGCTCCAATTCCAAACCCCGAGCGAGGTGGGCACTCGCTCGGCAGAAAAACAGCGGCAATGTCCCGGGCAGGGTGGGCACCTGCCAGGGAACTCTAAAATCGGCAAAAGCGGCGTGGGCAGCCGCGGAAGGACAATGACAGTGCTCCCAGCGCTTAGCCGATAAATAAAGCGCTTCTAAGCGCTAGGGCCGCAAATAAAGCGCTTCCAACGCTTCAGGGGTAAAAGAAAGCGCTCTCCAGCGCTAAGGGCCACAAGGAAGCGCTTCCAAGCGCTAGAGGCAAAGTCCGGGCCCCAAAATCCCTAAAAGTCAAGCCAAAGTCCTTGTGGGGTCCATCAGCAAGCCAGGGGCTGGGCAGGGCCCAGGGGGGGCAAGCCTTCCCCTGGGCCCAAGCAGCAGCATGCCCCTGGTAGATCCAAGTCAAAAACAAGAACATTTTCATGGGGTCACAGCCCCTCTTTTATACACCTTTTCTTTTGTCTGTAGGTGCAGGGTGGGGGCAGAACCAGTCGCAGCTGGTCTGTGAGCACTGTTGATGGCTCAACCACCCCTTTCATTCATCAGGCAGGCTAGGGTCATCAGTCTCACCACAGGGGGCGGAGCCAGCATTGTGTGGGGGAAACCCAGCCTCATTCAGGACACAGGCGCAGCCCCTCCCTCACATCAGCATGCTAATCTTTCCATTCACCACCGGGGCAGACCCACACAGACTTCCTGGAGCCTGGCATCCCAGCCAGCTCCAGCCAATCACACGCCAGGCATATTTTACACTAATATGCCAACTCCTAGAAGTGGCGCTTCCGCACAAGACACATACACGCCGCACATACCATTGCGCAGCATTCACTCTCACGAGTTCGCACATACCAAACTTGAGCATGCACGCCTCACGCATCAGGAACTACCAGGGACACAAACATTCCCCATGCATTCCTATGGGAGAGCGGGCCAATCTCACACACGCACTCAGGGAGCGCACGCACTTTACACTGCGCCATAGTGTCAAAGTGCGCAAAGACCAGAAGTCACTAGGCAAAAAGTTCAGGGGTGAACCTGCCAGAAGGGCCAAGTCCAACAGCCGGGGAGCCCGGTGAGCTAGAGAAGTGCCGGGGAGACTGGTGAGCTAGAGAAGTGCCGGGGAGACTGGTGAGCTAGAGAAGTGCCGGGGAGATTGGTGAGCTAGAGAAGTGTCAGGGAGCCCGGTGAGCTACAGAAGTGTCAAGGAGCCCGGTGAGCTACAGAAGTATCTGAAAGAAACACGTTAGTGTTAGATTCCTTACCTTAGAATATCCCCAGGCGTCAGTCTGGATCCGGAAACTTTTGCATAGCAGTACCCCTGCGCGTCGGTAGGCGTCGTCTGCAGGCGTCCCCTGCGGCTCCGCGTCCGTCGTCGGCGTCGTGCGCCGTGATGACGTCGCTGGAGTACATAGACGCCGCCTCCGCGCGCTGACGTCAGTTCTTCTTTTTTCCGCGCCAGTGGACGCAGATCTGAAGAGCAGTACTCCGGTCTTTGACCAAGTTTTTCGATTGTTTTTTCCTTTACTGTGCCTGATAGGATGCCTGGGTTTAAGAATTGCGATGACTGTGAGCGCACGATGTCGGTCACAGACCATCACCGCCTCTGCCTCCGGTGTCTGGGCCCTGACCACGACGTGGACTCCTGCGTCGACTGCCGGGCCCTTACCAACAAGGCTAGGCGGGAGCGGTCCCGCAAGCTACTGGAGCTCCGGGTGTCGGCCCCACGTCGGGACCGGGAGCGGTCCCGGTCCGGCCGGAGGTCGAGAGAGCGTTCGAGGGAGCGGTCGCGGAGCCGCGCCGGGCGCTCCGGAAGTCGACACCACTCGTCAGGCTCGTCAGGTAAGAAGCACAAGAAGTCGGGGCGTCGTCATCGTGCCCCCGACTCCCCCCGACGCTCGCGCGATGCGGCCGGGGGCTCGGGTGACCCCAACCCCGCGGCTCCGCGAGAGTCGCCGGCACGGCCTGCCTCATACCCTCCGGTCCCTGGGCATGGCGCGACGCCTGAGGAGATCGAGGCGTTCCTCATGGCCATGAGGGCGCTCGCTTCTCCGACGGGGCCTACGGCGCCTTCGGGCCCAGTGCTACCGTCTGGGGGCCCTAGCGGTTCGGGTGTCCCTGCCTCGGCGCCGTCGGGTGCTCCGGCCCCGGCGCCGCCGACGGCTCCGACCCCGGCGCCGCAGGGGCCTTCGGGATCGGCGCCGGCTGGTCTTCCGGCCTCCCCGGCGCCGTTGCCATCGGGGTTGCCCCCGACGCCGCCCCCGCGCGGCGCCGGTTCTCCGCTGCCGGTTCCGGCCGGCGGTGGGGTTCCGACGCCGGCTCCGGGCGGCGCCGTCCCCTTACCTTCTCCGACGCCGGACACGGCGCCGGACGGGCGTCGCACGACGCCGGTCCCGGCGCCGATGGGGCCCATGAACCCCGAGGAGCCGGTCTTCATCATTGACTCCGAATACGGAGAGGATGAGGAGTACGGTGAAGGTTGGGAGGGGTCCGAGGACCCTCTGGCTCGCGAGTGCCAGTATGACCCGGACTGGACGGGTGACTTGGGGGATGCCAGTGGTTTGGACGACTCTCCTAACCCTGGTTTGATCTCTCCTCCAACCGTGGCGTCGGTGGAGGGAGCTGCCTATTCTGTGGTGCTGATGAGGGCTGCCAAGGCTTTACACCTTGAGCTCCCCGTCGCGGCCGTGAGGCCTAACATCCTCACCGAGGTCTTCAAACCGCAGTCATGCCCATTGGAGCCACTGCTGCCGTTTAATGAAGCCTTGTCTGACGTTCTGTTGGGCACGTGGTCCAGGCCCGCTTCAGGTGCGCCTGTTGATCGGAACGTGGCCAGGCGCCACCGTCCTTGTCCGGACGACCCCAAGTACCTGTCTACCCACCCCACTCCTGAGAGTCTGGTGATCCAGGCCTCGACCTCCCAGTCCGCATTCCCGTCGGCCCCGCCCGACCGGGAATCCAAGAGGTATGACCAGTTTGGCAAAAAGGTCTTCTCGTCCATTAGTTTGGGCCTGCGGTCTTGCAACACCGCCTGCCTCTTGGGCCGCTACACCCACTCTGTGTGGGATACGGTCGCGGAGCTGCTGCCAGAATGCCCCATGGAGGTGCGGGCAAAGCTCGGTCAGGCTGTGGCTGAGGGCCGAGATGCAGCGAAATATTCCATTCGGTGTGGTCTTGATACGACCGACTCGCTGGGCAGGGCTATGTCTACGACGGTGGCGATTCGTCGCCACGCCTGGCTGAGATCCGCCAATTTTTCGGCTGATGTCCAGAATACACTGATGGACATGCCGTTTGATGGCTGTCACCTGTTCGGTGACAAAGCGGACCACGCGCTGGAGCGCTTCAAGGACTCCAGGGTCACGGCCAAGTCCTTGGGTCTCTCGACCCAGCGTCAGCAAACGGGTTTGTTTCGTCCCTTTCGTGGCCAAGGAAGGGGCGCCCCCACACGTGCTGCCAGCCACGCGCCGCAACAATCCTTTCAACGCGGTGGCGGCCGTGGAAACCGCCGTGGCGGCGGTCGGGGACAACGGCGGGGTCAGACCACACCTTCCCCTGCAGCATCTACCCCAAAATCCTCCTAGTCCGTGCTTTCGGCCCCATGTGACGCCAGTGGGTGGCAGGGTTCGCCATCACCACGCTCACTGGCGCACAATCACTTCGGACAGGTGGGTGCTGCAAATCGTCCGAAGGGGCTACTCCCTCCCCTTCGAGACCTCTCCTCCAGCCATGCCACCGCAGAACCACCGTGTGTCGGGGGACCACTTGACACTTCTGCAGGAGGAAGTTACGGCCCTCTTGGCCAAGGGGGCCATCGAGCGCGTTCCTGGGCCAGAAGTAGGGCGTGGTTGTTATTCCCACTACTTTCTGGTGCCCAAGAAGGACAAGGGGGGCCTACGTCCTATCTTGGATCTAAGGAACGTCAACGGCTTCCTCCGGAAGGAGAAGTTCAAGATGTTGACGTTAGCTCAGGTCTTGGCTGCTCTAGACCCACGAGACTGGATGGTAGCGTTGGACTTGCAGGACGCCTATTTTCACATCCCCGTCCTGCCGGCCCACCGGCGTTACCTGCGGTTCACGGTAGGCCAGGAGCATTTTCAGTTTATCGTGCTCCCCTTCGGCCTTACCAGCGCCCCACGGGTGTTCACAAAGGTGATGGCGGTGGTCGCAGCCCATCTGCGCAGGTTGGGGGTTTCAGTCTTCCCCTACCTAGACGACTGGTTGTTGAAGGCGGGCTCGCCCCAGACAGTCGTCCACCACCTTCAGATGACGGCAGACCTCTTGCACGACCTGGGGTTCTCCATCAATGTGCTGAAATCACACCTGTGTCCCTCTCAAAAGCTCCTTTTCATCGGAGCGGTTCTGGACTCGGCGCAGTTTCGGGTTTATCCTCCGGAACGGCGGGTTCGGGATATTCAGGCTTTGATTCCCATCTTTCAGCCGCTATCCCGGGTTTCGGTCAGGTTGACGCTGCGGCTGCTGGGACTGATGGCTTCCTGCATCCTTCTGGTGCATCACGCTCGGTGGCGGATGCGGGCTCTGCAGTGGGACCTGAAGTTTCAGTGGGCCCAGCATCAGGGCAACTTGTCCGACCACGTCTTGATCTCGGAGGGCACTGCGAGACAACTGCAGTGGTGGCTTACGGACCGCGATTGGGTCAGGGGCAAGTCCCTCTCCCTTCCCCAACCGGAGCACGTTGTCGTGACGGACGCGTCCCTCCAGGGCTGGGGTGGCCACTTGGGAGAGGCAGAGATCAGAGGCATCTGGTCTCCGGCGGAGTCCCGGCTCCATATCAACCTGTTGGAGCTGCGGGCGATTCGTCTGGCACTGAAGGCATTCCTCCCCTTTGTCAACGGGAGTGTGGTGCAGGTGTTCACCGACAACACCACCGCCATGTGGTACTGCAACAAACAGGGCGGTGTGGGGTCGTGGACCCTTTGCCAGGAGGCTCTGCGCCTCTGGCAATGGCTGGAACGTCAGGGCGTGACTCTGACGGTTCAACACCTGGCAGGTTCTCTGAACGCCAGGGCGGACGAACTCAGCCGTCGGTGCTCGATGGATCACGAATGGCGTCTGAACTCGGACGTGGCGCAAGGCATCTTTCTGCAATGGGGAGAGCCTTGGTTAGATCTATTCGCCACCGAAGAGAACGCGCAATGTCATCAGTTCTGCGCGTTGGAGTTTCCAAGACGGCACTCGCACGGCGACGCCTTTCGGCGCGAGTGGAGTTGCGATCTGTTATACGCCTTTCCGCCTATACCACTTCTGCCCAGAGTGCTGAAGAAGATCAGGCGCGACCGGGCCCAAGTTATCCTTGTGGCTCCGGACTGGGCTCGAAGATACTGGTATCCCGAGCTACTCAGCATGTCAGTCGGTCCCCCGATCCGCCTGCCCCTTCAGGAGGACCTTCTGTCGCAGCAGCAGGGGACGGTCCTCCACCCGAACCTGTCCAGTCTCCACCTCCATGCTTGGAGATTGAGCGGCGGCAGTTGAGGCCATTTGACTTGCCTCCTGAAGTCTGTGATGTTATTCTGGCAGCCAGGCGTCCCTCCACTAAGTCGGTATACGCCTGTCGGTGGAACAGATTTGTGGCATGGTGCACAGCAAAGGCTGTGGATCCTCTTTCTGCCCCTCTTTCGGAGGTTCTTCTGTTTCTTCTTTCTCTTGCCCAGCAGGGCTCTGCTCTGGGCACTATCAAGGGCTACCTTTCTGCCCTTTCAGCCTTTTTGAGGCTTCCTGATCAGCCTTCTTTGTTCAAATCCCCGATTGTAACTCGATTCTTGAAAGGCATCACTCACATGTTTCCACCTGTTCCGTTTGTGATGCCTCAGTGGGATTTGAACCTGGTTCTGACCTTTCTAATGTGTGCTCCCTTTGAGCCCCTTCATTCTTGTCCTCTCCGTCTCCTGACTTTAAAGACGGCTTTCCTGGTTGCCATCACCTCTGCCAGGAGAGTGAGTGAGCTCCAGGCTCTTTCTGTCCAACCTCCTTTCCTGTCCATTCATCCTGATAAGGTGGTTCTGAGGACTAGACCTTCTTTCCTGCCCAAGGTTGTTTCTGCCTTTCACATCGGGCAGTCCATCACCCTCCCTTCCTTCTTCCCGCCTCCGCATCCTTCAAAGGATGAAGAGCGGCTCCATCGTCTGGACCCAAAACGTGCGCTTTCATTTTACATGGATCGCACACGCCAGTTCCGGGTGGATGACCAACTGTTTGTTGGCTACGTGGGTGCGAAGAAGGGACGGGCGGTCTGTAAACGAACCATCTCTCGATGGGTCGTCCTCTGCATCAAAGCGTGCTACTCTTTGGCTCGGAAGGAGCCTCCTGTTGGGCTGAGGGCCCATTCCACTCGGGCCACGGCGGCTACCACTGCCCTGGGCCGGGGAGTCCCCTTGCAGGACATTTGCCAAGCGGCTACGTGGGCCTCGCTGCACACCTTTGCGAGGCACTACTGCCTGGACAGTCAAGTCCGGAGGGATGGCTTCTTTGGCCGTTCTGTCCTCCAGGACTTTCTGGTGTAGTTGTATTGGTTCGCAGACCCACCACCGGGGTTGGTATTGCTGGGGTATGTATTCTAAGGTAAGGAATCTAACACTAACGTGTTTCTTTCAGATGAACAAGTTACTTACCTTCGGTAACGATATATCTGTAAGAAACATTAGTTAGTGTTAGACTCCTTACCGAACCCACCCATCCTCCCCGTTCTGCGAACTGATACCTAGGGTTAAGGTCATCCCTTTCAGGGCCCTAGTTTTTACATGGCACCAGTGTTGGTTCTCTCATGGCTCTGCGTCTCCTGGCGCGGAAATGCTGTGTGCAAAGAACTGACGTCAGCGCGCGGAGGCGGCGTCTATGTACTCCAGCGACGTCATCACGGCGCACGACGCCGACGACGGACGCGGAGCCGCAGGGGACGCCTGCAGACGACGCCTACCGACGCGCAGGGGTACTGCTACGCAAAAGTTTCCGGATCCAGACTGACGCCTGGGGATATTCTAAGGTAAGGAATCTAACACTAACTAATGTTTCTTACAGATATATCGTTACCGAAGGTAAGTAACTTGTTCGTCTGGGAGCCCGGTGAGCTACAGAAGTGTCTGGGAGCCCGGTGAGCTACAGAAGTGTCTGGGAGCCCGGTGAGCTACAGAAGTGTCTGGGAGCCCGGTGAGCTACAGAAGTGTCAGGGAGCCCGGTGAGCTACAGAAGTGTCAGGGAGCCCGGTGAGCTACAGAAGTGTCAGGAAGCCCGGTGAGCTAGCCGCTGCCGGGATCACTTCCAGAAAGGGCCTGAGAGGAAGAAAAGGTTTTATTTTGTGCTGTAAAGTGATTTGCTTCAGGCCGTTTGAGCTTCACGGGCTCTTTGAAAGAGAGGCGGATGTTTGCTAACACAATTCTACTTTGTTGATTGGAGCAGGTTTTTTTGTAGTTGGGTTGAGTACGTGGTGTCCGTATTAGCAGTATGGTATGTCCTATTGGCATATCAGTGAGGGGCGCTGTTGTTTTGGGCTGGTAGATGTCCTGCACTCCAAATGGATACATTTCTTAGGAGCACAGATGGATCCACTAGAACTTAAAATTATGCTACAGTAAATAGTAGTTGTCGTTTGATGAGCTGCGGGGGAAATCGTTTCTGGAAGATTGGGTGATCTCAAGTGACGGGGGAATGACCGTGACTGACCACTAGAGCTTCTCACTTTTGTGTTCTTCCATAGCCTGAAAGCCGGGACCGTGTGGGTGAACGGCCACAATATGTTTGATGCCGCTGCAGGTTTCGGAGGGTACAAGGAGAGCGGGTTCGGCCGAGATGGGGGAAAAGAGGTGAGTGGCCGTCCTTTCTGTTTCCGCCGTTTTTTTGCCTAGTCCTTCTAAAGCTCTCACTGCAAAGGCACGGTATTCGTCCGTCTGCGTAGGTGTAGTTACCCTTCAACCCTGAAGAGGGAAGCAAAGAGCTATCCAGGTTACTGAGCGTGTACTCGACGTGTTAAGCCCCGTTGACAGACACGCTGGATATTAAATTACCTCAGGCATGCCTTTTAAGTTTTATGTTTATGTATGAATCTTTCTGTCGAAACCAGAAAGTAACAGTATACCTATCACGCTGTATGTATGGTCCAGTCTATGTTCCACATAAAGTATGGATGTAACTTGTCATGCCAATTGAGTTTGACTCGTGTCTGAGTTGAACAGAATAGTTGGTTGTAAACACTTATATGTTTTCTTCGTGTGGCGCTTGCAGAGCTAACTTTCCTAAGGCATTTCGCAGGACACCTTGCACGGTGTTGTCAGACTTTGAGACCCGTCCCAAGCATAAACCTGTCCAAGTACAAACCCAAATTCAGCCCCACGCAGAGCAGTATCAGCTCGAAAACTAGCCCAAAGATGAAACTCTCACATTATACAACAAGCATTTGCAATGCAATAGGTGTCGCATTATAAAAGTTTGAGCTGTTGGCATTGCTAATAATAATGCAACACTAGAAGCTCAAAGATTAGGTAATGAGACGTATTGCATTGCAATTTTTTTTATATAGCACGAACTTGAGTGAAAGGTGTATTTGTTACATTGAGTACAGTGTAATTATATGTTGTGTTATTATGTGGCACAGATTGGTAATGTGTGGTGTGTATTTATGTTGCAAGAAGTAGAGAGTAATTATGTGGCGTGCAATTATGTAGTACTGAGTGGTATGTGGCGCGTATTTATTTTGTATTGAATACAGTGTAATTATGTGATGTGTAATTATGTGGTACTGAGTGGTATTAAGTTGAGTGTAGTTATGTACTCTACTCAATGCAACATAAATACACCCCTCATACCACTCAGTACTATACAATTAAAAACCACATATTTATACACTAATCAATGCAACATAAATACTCTCCACATCATAAAACTCAACACCACATAATTACACAATACCTAATTACACTCTACTCAATACAACATAAGTACAGTAAACATAATACCACTCAGTACCACATATGCTTGTTTCAAGGGTTGTGGTCAGTTTCAGATATCGTACTGCAATTACTTTCACGTACTGTGATCAGTTTTAGGTATTGTGGCTGATTTGAAGAACTGTGGTCTGTTTTATGTTGTGTAGTTAGTTTGATGCAGTCAGGTGCTGGTGTTGCGTTATTATTAGCAATGCCAATTGCTCAAACTTTTATAAAGCAAGACCTATTGCATTGCAAATTCTTGTTTTAATGGTAGCTATGATCTTATTACCATACGTAATTATAATTAGGGCTTCCAGTTTTATGGTATTTATTTTTGGGCAATTTCCGTCTGTATTTATCCATATTTATTTTTTGCCCATTTTATCTGTATTTATCCATTGATATTTTGTGTTTTTTGTATATAAGAAGTTGTAAAACTACATTTCCTTATCTATTTAACTGATATACGTGCACTCATACTATGATGTGTGTTGTTTTTTCACTATTTAAGCTGCCAAATATTACATACCAGTACATCCAATGGTAAATGCTAGCATTATACCATACATGTATGTGACATATTCTTTTATTTAAAGAAATGTAATCCTGTTTTGTAATTTCCTTTGCTGTCCATCTGCTCAGCTGCTGGCCTATAATTCATGAAAGACTGCATGGAGAATTGCTTAAAAGAAGCACATTTTTCTGTATTTATCCATTTTGAAAAATAAATGCAGACAGAAAACACATTGTGTTCTGACTGTATTTATCTGTAAACATCCGTAAAAACGGAAAACATGGAGCCTTCATTTATAATGTCACATTAGTCTGTTTATAGATAGACCGATAATATAGTCTGTTAGTGCAGCATGCACCTCATAGTCATGGGTTTACAGGATTTATCATATATTTGAAACATCATTTGCAGATGTCAAACATTTTATTTCTAGCTCAAATGGGTGAAAATAAAACTGTAAGAGAATGTGCTGCACACTTTGCAAGTTTTGCCAGATAATTTAAATAACTTTGCCACCTAATATGATCATCCATGCTGCATTATCCTAGTAGCCCAGATAGCCTTTAACTCTGCAGAGTGGTTTGGAAGCTATCATTAGGATGTTGAAATACATATTTCAGAAACAACCATGAAATATTTGTCATATTTCAGGGTTTCCTGTGATAAATGGGTTTTATATCACTGTATTTAGCATTTTCTGTAAGAAAAGAACCTAAACGACAGACAGACAGACAGACATATATTCCTTCGCATCACTTGTCCATCTTGCTTCCCTTTGAATGGCTACATTTGATACTCATTGAAATAAGCAGGGTAGCAACATGCTTAGCATAGACAATTGAAATTATTCCTCAGCACGCAGCCGAATCCTCTGGTACATTAATGAAAAAGGGAGCGCACATTTCAAAGGGCGAGCTGGAAGGCGCGAGGCACGCGTTTGAGCTACCTGAGTGTAAACGGGTAAACACTGCTGGAGAACCCTCGAGGCTGAAGTGCGCCACTTACGGAGCACATGTGAACTCTTCTGCAGCCTCTTGTGCACTTGTTTAAACACTTCTCAAGCTCTCCGAGCACCGACGGCTCGAGGCCAGATTGAGCGTCCCCTGCGCGCGCGCGCGCACACACACACACACACACGCACACACACGCACACGCACACGCACACACGCACACACGCACACGCACACACACACACACACACACACACACACACACACACACACTCACACTCACACACTCACACTCACTCACTCACAGACGAGGACTGCCGAGGCACCCTGGCTTCTGCTTTTGTGTGAAAGGAGGAACATGTGGACGCGTTCCATTGAGGCAGAAAAGAGTTGTTTGTGCGCAATTGTGCGGTTGTTTCTTCGCCTGTAGGCGCTGGCGTAGGCCTCGCGTGGTTGACGTAGACAGGCAACAGCACCCGGGCCAGTCAGAGGGGGTGGAGCCTCGAGGTGCTTATGGGATGGACTTTTAAGAAGAGAAATAAAACGCAGACTTGGAGGTCAAGGTGTGCCGAAGTGTCAACACACAGGGTGAAAGAAATTAACCCGGCAAAATAAAACGGCAAATATGCTTTTCTCCTTTGCTTTTTTCTTAAACACGTGTGCCATAGGATCAGATAACATGTCAGTGCTTCTAGCTTTAAGGTCAGATGCACCGTAGCTCGATGTGGCAAACATTGCCTCATGGAACAACAATTTACACATGCTTCTTTACGGAAATTAGCGCCAGCGAAATGAAGGCATGCACACAAAAGCAGAACACAAACTCATCTTTACCAACACAGTTCCAAGCTCTTATAGACAGAGCAGTGAAACATAAACTTGAGGAGACCACAGAGGAAGCTGGGGGCCCGTACGCCTCCGGAATACTCCCTCGGTTCATTTCCACAATCTCACCCTCTATCGAACATATAGAACATGCCAACAGGTCCAGGCGAAGTTACGCTCGAGCCATAAAGATGTAACCCATATGGCTGTTTACCTACTCGATGCGTTACACTGTACATTTCAATGCGTGCACATTTGTATATATGTATCTGTCAGTGTAAGTATGTGTTGTTTGAATGCATCTGCAGGTGTTTACAATGTTTTCACGGATATTTGAAAACAAATTTGCGCATGTGTTTCTATTCTTTTGAGTTTCTAAAAGCACATAGTGTGTGCACGTATGCGCGCGCATCTTTTTTTTCAGTTCAAAAAGATATTTATTAGGATAAAGGAATACAATAGCACACAAAATATAAGAACAATAAAAAATAATAAGAGTACACATAATAAGTCAGTTGGATTGGAGGGCATACAAGGGATAAAAAGCAATCTAGTATTACCTAAACAATGAAAACAACTATAGCATATATCACAGTAAGATGTAGAAAGAAACAATCACAAAATTCATAAAACATTATAGCATATAAGAAATATAAATAAAACTGTATAGTAACATATAGGAAGTCATGGAAGTTTAGCTACTTCTTGCTGCAGAGGTGTAGAAAGGGGAAGGCGTCTAGCACTAGTATCAATGAATAGTATAACTGGTTCCCACAAATCTAAACGTTTGGATGCTAAATGTTGCGGATATATAAATGTAGTGTCTAGTCTGTAATTATAACAAACAGCATACCACCATGCTTGATATGAAAGTTTGGTGAAATCTTTCCAATTCTTAGTTATTTGTTGGAAAGCTACTGCTAGTAATAAATCAATTATTCTTATATTCATATGAACGGGTTTCCAAATAGGAGATAAGCTACCCAAAAAGATATGCAAAATAGAGAAGGAGTGATTGGATTGGAAAATCGAATTGAGTTGTGACCATACCCTTTCCCAAAAATCCCGAACAAACTTGCATGCAAAAAGCATATGAAACAGTTCAGCATGTGGTAACAAGCAAGACCAACATGTATGTGGAGTGTCAGAACAATACTCTTTAAGGGCGAAGGGAGTGAGTAGTAGTCTGTTATATATAAAAAAGAGTGTCTGTGTCGTGTTTGCGGCTCTAGACGACTTCCTAAGCATAAGCCATATTTTATCCCAAAAATCTACAGTCCAGAAAATATCTAAATCTTTCTCCCAGGACAATTCTATCTTAGTTTTGTCTCGTGGATTAGGTGGGGAATGTAAAAATGTATAAATAATAGAAGCTTTAGAGTTACGAAGTAACAAAGATCGTAAATTATCTACATGAGTAGATGCAGAAGATGTTAGAATGGGATGATGTGTAGTGCAAGTAGGCGGATAGAATGACAGATGTTAAAAGGGAATATTTAGATTGAAAGAAGGGAGAGAGACTGAAAACAGCATCTCGCCTTTGCAAAGGTCATAATTAAATTCTGATGATATAATTGATGAACCCATATTAATCCCCGATGTCTCCAAGATTTCCAAAAGAAAGGTTTATTATTTATTAAAATGTGTGTATTCTGCCATATAGGAAAATCAAGAAAAGATACGAAAGAAGGGGTTGAAGTAATTTTGGAAGTATACTTAAGAATAGGTGTGGAAACAAATTCTGGTTTGCGCATGAAATATTCGTGACAGGAGAAAGGGGAAATAAAAGACCGTTCTAGCGTTGTTCAAAGAGGGAAATTTGTAGAAGGATCAGAGAGCCAGCGTGAAGATTGGGCTAGTATAAAAGATTTGTGGTAAAGAGGGAAATCAGGGAAATGTGTTCCCCCTTCTGATTTGGACGAGTTAGATTACGAGTGGACTTACGCGACTTCTTGTTTCCACACAAAAAAAGAGGATATGATGGAATTAATTTTCTTAAAATATTTGAGGGGAATCGATAACAGGATATTGGAGATTGTATATAAAACTATGGGGGAGAGCATCATTTTAATGGTGTCTAAACGACCCCACAAGGATAAATATAAGGGATGCCATTTTGCTGTCAAGAAAGATAATCTATCAATGCATTTTCCCTCACAACGTTCTACTGTCCCTGCAATAGATGGAGTAAAATTTAAACCCAAATATTTAATGAGATGGGGACTCCATGAGAAACCTGAAACAGTAAAATCAGCACTAAAAGTATGCTTTGCCAAGGGTAAAATTTCACATTTATCCTTGTTTAATTTATAACCTGATACTGACGCAAAGGATTCCACCTCTTCCATAAAAGCAGGTAAAGAAGTCTGAGGCCGTAATAGAAATAAAAGCACATCATCAGCGTAAGCTGCCATTTTAATACTGGTCTCTTGGAAAGTGAAGCCATGTATGACTGCATTTTGTTGGATTCTGAGTAAAAAGGTTCCAAGGCAATATTAAAAAGAAATGGGGAGAGAGGACAGCCTTGCCTAACTCCCCGTGCAAGATTCAAGTAAGAAGAGATCCCTCCATTCGCAGTAACAGCAGCTCTCGGGTTGGAATATAAAATAGACATTAAGGCAATAATTTTAGGGCCAAAACCAAACCATTTAAGTGTATGAAAAAGATAAGGCCATTCAACTCGATCAAATGCTTTTTCTGCATCCAAAGCTATGGCAGCTAAAGGGTGAGAGAGATGTGAGGCTTTGGAGAGAATACCAAAAAATAAACGAGTATTATCTGTAATAAGTCTTCCTTTAACAAAGCCGGATTGATCAGTTCCTAACAGAAATTCCATTCACAATGCCAAAGCTTTCCGGAAGATTTTATAGTCTATGTTAACCAAAGAAATAGGTCTGTAATTTTTGCAGTGTTACCATCCTTAGGAATGAGACAGATAAGAGCATCAGAAAAAGAGCCAGTAGAACCTCCAGATTGTAGAAAGGTAAGTATAAGGGTATGCAATTTAGGAATCAATAAGGAAGCAAAATGAGTAAAAAATCTACAGTAAAGCCATCCGGCCCGTAGCCTTATCCTTTTTAAGAATTGTTAGAGCATTGTGAAGTTCTTTCTGAGTAATATCAAATTCTAAAAAAAAGAGATCCAGACGTGAAGCAGACGAAAAATTAATTTTAGAAAGGAAATGAGAAATAGGCTGATCAGATGACAGGGTTTCAGATGTATATAATGTTTTATAAAATTGAAGAAATTAGTTCAAAATATCTTCATCTTTAAATTTTAATGAATTGTCAGTGCCAAATACAGATTCTATATTAGGTTTATTTTGTTTGATTTTTAGATAATTAGCCAATAATTTCCTGGCTCTATTTTGACCACCATAAAATTTCGCGCTCGATTTTAATAAATAATTAGAAGCATTATTAGTGGTATCCCGGTTAAATTGAAATTTGATTTTTAAAAGTTCAGATAAACAATCTTTTGATTTGGAAGAATAGTAGGAATGTTCTAATTGTTTAATTTTGGCTAGAAGAGCATTGTTTTTTTTGCCGAGCTTTTTTGTGTTTTTTAGAGACAAAACGAATAATAAAGTCTCTGGCTGAAGCTTTAATTGCATTCCAAATTGTATGGAAAGACAAATCATTCGTTTGATTAACATGAAAATATTCTTCAAAAAAAGATGTAAAAATAGGGTCTAAAAGGAGAGTGTTATTAAAACGCCATTTACGGGGTAAATTGGGTTTTTGCAAAACATCCAGGTGTATGGCAGCAGGGGCATGATCGGAGATTAAAATAGAACCAATATCCGCCTTCATCAATGATTGAGCTATATTGTGAGAAACAAAAATATAATCTAGACGAGATTGAGTGTGATGTGCTGGTGAATAAAAGGAATATTCCCATAACGTGGGATTGCAAAGTCTCCAAGCGTCAATTAGTTTGTATTGTTTTTTGGTCTGTACAAATAATTTGAGACTTGTGAGGTATAAAGGGGGTCAATGAGTTTCGATCCAAAAAGGGACCAACGGAGTCCTTGCAATCGCCTGTGAGAATAAAATTATCATCATAGCAATGTGTAATTTGTTGAATCAAAGAGATCCAAAAGGAGGGGTCACAAATTGTAGGAGCATAAATATTCAATAAAGAAACTGGAATGTTGTCTAACACAGAATTAACAAACACCCATCTACCTATTTGATTAGTACAATGTGATAATATTTTAATAGATGGGGATTTGGGAAAAAGAATAATGACCACATTACGTTTACCATCACCTGGGGAGAAGAGAGCTTCTCCCACCCACCCTCCTTTTTAGTTTCGCAGACTCTTCACCTGTTAAAACATGTTAAATGAGACTCTTGTATGCATGCGATGTCTGTGTCCAGTTTAGCCAAGTGTGTCAAAACCCTCTGTCGCTTAATGGGTGAATGTAAACCTCTGACATTCCAAGAAACAATTTTTAAAGGCATAGAAAACAATTACAAAAATGTAAAAAAAAACTCCAATGAGAAGAACATCTTGAAATAATTGGGACATAATGAACGACCAACCAACTGTATAAGTAATGAGAAAAAGAAGTAAAAAAGTAAGAGGAAGAAGAAAAAAAGAGGAAACAAAGAAATAATCCCTGAAGAAGAATGGAGAGAAAAAAAATAGATGAATGTGAAAGAGGATAAAATATCTAGAGAAAGAGAGAAAGAAAGAAAAAGAATAGTGATGAAGAAGAGACAGAAGATAAATAAAGGAAGAAACTTACATAAAATCCAGAACATACGAGAGATGGAGGGGTGGAAGGCCACACGGAACAATGACATGTCCTGGGCCCACAAGGGAAGGGGGGGAAGGGAGACAGAACGAACGGATTGCAAAATAGAGGAAAAGGGTAGCACGCAATTACAACCTGTGAAGACAAAAAGAAGGAAGAGATAAAGTCAATAGGAAATAGCAACAACATGCTTACATACTAGTACAAAAACAAGTAAAACAACCAATTCAAAAATCATGAAATATAACTCTCATAACATAACCATCTAATTAGAGTTCACTGACGAAGCAGTCTCCATTGCATCAGCGTGGTAAGAGTATAGAAAGCTCTTCAGCTTACGTGGATCCTCGTAGGTGGTGGTTTTATTATTATTAGTTACTTTGAACAAGCAAGGGTGGAGAAAACCATATCTTGCACCTATTGAGCGTAATTGCGGCCTTATGGACAAAAACTCTTTACGTCGATCAGCAGTCGATTTAGCGTAGTCCTGAGAAAAGAACAAATAATTTCGTGACCATATTATGTGGGTCATTGCTCTAGCAGCCGACAGGATCTTTAACAAATCAATGTATTCAAGAAAGTACAAGATTACTCCTCTCGGTTTGTGCCAGTCGATGCGCTCTCTGAATGTTCAAAGTAGTGCTCTCAGGTAACTTGAGAAGATTTGGAAGAAATGTTTTGAAGAAAGTGGGCGGATCCAAACCTTCCGTTCCCTCAGGAAGACCATGAATACGAAGGTTGTTCCTTCTATTTCTGTTTTCCAAATTCTCAACCTGTTTATGAAGTATGGAAACCTGTGAACAATAGAGTCCACTTTGGAGGCTGAGGAGGAAAAGGAGTCAAAATTCTGCTCTAACACGGAGACCCGTTGATCTATGTTTGACCATTTGTCAGAAAGCATCTGAAGTGTAGACTTAGTTTCCTCCATAAACGTCCGTAAGGCTCTAATTTCTTCAAGGAATAAGTCCATTGTTACGGAAGTAGACTGTTTAGGTGGAGAAGGAGGATCCTTTTTCAGCCTTTTCGTGGAGGCTTTAGTGACAGCAGAACTGTAAGTATGAGGAGACGCTGAGGCACCCTTAGGTGAGGAAGTGTGAGTTCTCCATGTATAAACAGTTGTAACAGGAACTAGTATATACCAGAAATCTACAAGGTGCAGGCTGAGGCAACAAGGAAGTTTTAGATAATCTTCCCATAAACCCGAGACAGGTGTTTCAACAATGTATAATAACAGGAGCTACACATCAAAATACAAATAAATCAGAAGAAACTCTGTATCATAAGCACACAGAAACGTAAGCCTGAGCATATAAGGAAAGCACTGCATTATAAGGAGCGAAACTCAGTGAGACAGCAATATGAGAGCATCTTAAAAACTATGTCATGACCAATGCATACATTTGTGGAGAAAATACAAAAATTAGCAACATTCTCTGCCCTGGCTAAAGAGAAAAACATAACATGACATGAGTAGAGCAAGAAAGAAGTATGGAGCCAAGTACCATCTCCCTAGAACGTAATTCAATGTAAGAAAGTCCAGAGGAATCCAGGGAGACACTTGAGATAAGTAGGTTGCCAGCGTCAATTTAAACTGGTACAATGCAATGACATATGAAAAAATTCCATAAAAATGAAGAGGCACACCAAAGTATTGCTGCAATTAAAGGATATGGAGCAGAGTCAGAAAATCGAAATAGCCATGAAAATGAGAGGCTTGAGGTAAGAGTCACAAAATGGCGGATGTAATGCGAGCAGGATCGCGCTGAAATGCAGGTATGACAAGAAGATAGAAATAAATATCCATGCCTCCTAAAGGTACCTGCAAAGATGATGGGGAGTCCGCTGAGGTCCTTGTGAGGCAAGGAGCGAGGTGTAGCAGTAGAATACAGCTTGGAAAACAACTCCGTCAGCGGCTCAAAGCTATAAAATGGCGGCCGCAACTCAACGGAGCTGCGCCGCAGATTATCTGTGCCACAAACTCCTTCTGCCGGCAAAGAAAAGTTACCAAAACGGTGTCCGCTAACACTGGAAGGCTTCACACCGCATATCTTTCGTTTAGAGGATTATGTACGCCAAAATGAGCGATGTTCGCTCTGTTCAGGTCCCCGCCGCCGCAGGAGAGTCACGGAGGAGCCGCCATTGCCATCGGGCGCAAACCACGCCCCCCGCGCGCATCTTTTTTTATTATATTTCTGTGACTGTCATTGTCCCAGTGTGTTGGTCTGTGCGTGTGGACGTTTCGAACCGTGTGTATTTGATATTTAGATACTACTCTTCTATGTGCTTTTTTCCCTACACGCGTGAATACATTTTCTACACACAAATATACAGAAGTACATAGCACAGCTTTCCCTTTTCTCGTGCTGTTTTCCAGCAAGCTGCGAATATCTCGGAAGGGCTGGGGATTATTTTAGGGTCAAACTCCGCTGTCAGCTATTGCGGATCACGGATTCTATTGGTTTGCTCTTGGGAAACACCAGTGCCCTGTGATGACATGTGGGTAACTGTTTACAGAGTGTGAAGTTATTTCACAGTGGTGCACACAGTGCCTCACAGGCACACAAGTCTGTTTTACACAGCGACGTAGTAACACATCTTGCAGATGCGCGTTTCTCGGAGTTGGGTTGACAACCAGAAAAGTCAGTTCTTTCTCCATTTGCACATTTTAGGGTGTATGTACAATGGACGTTGTGGACGAATGGAGTTCCGTGACTTTGTGTACAAAAGTGGGGAGGTGGGTAGAACTGGGCCCTGTCCACTCGATGTGCGCTTCTCAATGGTGCATTGTGGGCCGGCCCTAGCATCTTGGTGATTAATTCTGCCCTAGAAAAATATTTACCTGCCAGGTGGTCGAGGTGGCTAGCGGGCTCACTCAAGAGAATGAGGGTGGGAGTAGTCTACATCCAGGGCTTGGGGTGAGGGTCACTTGTCTGGAAAGAGGGAGGGGGTTTGTGGTGAATTGACTGCTCTCTTCCCCATCGCAGGATCTGTGTGTAAGGCTGAGGCTGAGGAGAGTGTATCCCCCATGGCCTGTGCTCGCTTCCCCAAGAGGGTTCTGTGGGATAAAAGAGCCCGGCCCTGATAAGATTATTGCAGCGCGGGCACCACAGAGGAGCGGGGGCAAGGGAGCGCGACAGTGCTGTGAACACGCGTGTGGCAGACACGGATTGGAATGGGTGTTGCAAAGGCGAGACATGCGCCTGCCTTTGTCCAATAGCGTGCCTTTAAAAAAAAAAACAAAAAAACACGTGAAACTCAATGGCTGCCGGCGAAAGCCTGATCACACGCACAAGCGTGTGGTCAACTTTCAAAACCCCCTTACAAGAGGTCTCGCATTGCGCGAGTCGTGCTGTGCACTGCAACACTAGGCGCGAGACCTAAAAATAGCATCCATGCCAATATTTTGGAAGAGGAAAGTGGGAGATTAAAAAAATAATAATCGGGAGAATATATTTCTGCCGTTGACTTCTGTTGCGGCCTGCATCGGTTTTAATGACATGTATGAGACTTGCAAATGTGCTTGCTGCTTCAGGATCAGAAGTCAGAAATTCGAATATACGTTTTTTCAATACCCGTCAGGAGCACAGAGAAATCGCTATGGCAGGCAGAGCGAGTGTGACAAAAATGTTGTGTAATCAGAGTCACTTGCCATCCAAGGAATCAGTTTTTTGCTTGCAGGTATCGGGAGGTGGGAGACTATCCTGGGGATACGATTGGCTGCTGCAATCTTGCCTAAATTCTATTAAAACTCTCATTTTGATGACCGGTCCCCACTGTAACCTAATTGACACTTCTGTCTACACAAATAAAAACTTGAGCCTGGTACTCCTGAATTAACTCTGCATGAGCAGATTATAATCAGCGGGAATGAAATCTGAGAACTGGAATGTCAAAGCTGTTTCAGCAGAGTGGCTCCATAAAAGAACATTGACTGGATCTTGCAGACGTAGCACCGCACAATGATACATGCATTGAGAAACAATCCTTGTGTTACAGTATTTCCTGTATGACTTGTCTGGCAAGGTTTGCATTCTATTAATTCACCTGAAAATATTCGAACAAAAAGCTTCTTTTACAAGGCATCCGTGACAGTATGGGACAACAATAAAAATAAACATTGTGGCAGACAATTGTGTTTAAATATGATGCATCAGTGTGAAAACTTAAAAGATTAGAGTAGGAGTCCTGTTTGACAGCTTCTAGGTCGCTGCAGTAAAATGAGAGGCCAGAAATTAGACATTCACTTACTGTGACCAATTTTTCCTTCCCTGCCTTCCACTCCAAAGTACTTCACCATGACCGCATAATCACATAATCTGGCACTAAAAATAGTACAGTATACTTGTGTTGTTGCCTTCATGTTGCAGCACAAACCAGATAAAAGCTCCCAATCTTGGCATGAAGCAGATGCGACCCTTTTCCCCAGAACTTTCAGCAACACCCTCCCCATGACATCTGAACACTGATGCTGTCTCAGATCTGCTGACCCCGTCATCATGTCTTTTGTCCTATCCAATCCATTCCGCTTCATCATTTGGGCTGTCCCGCTATCATGCTTTCGACACGTTCACCATTCACTCCTCTTGAAATGTCTTCATCTGACTGGGTTCAGAAACTCGGCTCTGACCTAGCTAAGCTCCTTTTTTAGCAATGGGCTGCAACAGGTGGAGCTGGGGAAAATGAGTTTATCACCTTTCTCTTTACTTTGTGGTGTTCCTCAGGGGTCTTCTCTCAGCCCCTCGTTATGTAATGTGTATGTTAACCCCCCCCATCAAGCTCATTCAAAGTCAGGGACTAGCTGTGTTCTCCTACGCCGATGATACTCAGATAGTGGTTTCTATCTCATCAAACGTAGATAAAGAGGTCTGAAATTTCTGTAACTGCATGTCCATGTGCCACTGTGGATGCAGAATGAATGTCTGAAATTGAACACAGACAAAACGGAGGTGCTGCTTTTCCCTAAGGAAACCTCATTCTGGAATGATTCATGGTGGCCATTGAGCCAAATATCGAACTTTCTGGACCGGCGTAGGTAGTCCTATTTGACACTGAATTATCTTTTTCCGAGAAAATAAACTCTATCACCTCATCTGTTTTTTTGTGTGCTGAAGAGTCTGAAAAAAATATTTCCATTCATTCCCCATAACCTTCAGAAGACCGTTATATCAGCTCTTATTTTCTTACCTGGAGTACTGTAATTCTCTGTATCTGGGTCTTCAGAAATTTATGATAAGGAAGCTGCAGACTCTGCAAAAACCAGCGGCGAGGCTGCTTCTAAAAAGTCCTAAATGTAGTCCTGGGTCTGAATCATTGCAAAGTCTTCACTGGCTCCCAGTAAGAAAAATGATTATTTTTAATACCATGTGTATGGTTCACACGGCCCTGCATCAGAACAGCCAAAGTATCTACAACATAGTTTCTCTTGGTATAAGCCAAGTAGGAACCTTCGATCCAGCTCCTAGTGCCTCATTATCGTTCCTAGATCAAACAAAGCAAGATGTGGTGTGTGGGGCGACGGGGGGAGTAGGGCTTTCTCCATCTGTGAAGGTAAATGGTGGAACCTACTCACTCTCATGCAGCGAGGTCAATCCTCCCTGATGCTATTTAGGAAGCAGCTGAAAACATGGCTGTTTACCAAAGTAGTAGAATAAGCTGTCACGTCCTTATGACTTACTAGCGCTCCCTCTGCCCTCTTTTCTTTTCATTCAGCGCTAAGACACCCTTGGGTTTGTGCGCACTTTATAAAATTAATTTCATTCAATTTCATTCATGCCACCACTGACCTGGGCAATCCCATGAGCCTGTGCTGCTGTTTTATGCCAATCACCCATATTGATTTCTGAACAATGACTGTAAAAAACGTTTCACATGTTTTACTTCATCCCCAAGAATATTTGCTTTTTCCAGATTTGGGGTTTCCATCGTTTTACTTTCATGCAGCATATAGCTATACTATAGCATATACTATGAACTGAGTCACCTTTTGGTGTCTGGGTGAGTTCAGATTGTGGATGGGTGCTCAGGATGGGCCTGAGGCTGAAAGCACTAACAGCCACATGCATCAAGCTAAAAACCGGTCGCAAACGGGCAGATTCTCAGAATCTGCCCCTTTGCGACCAGAATTTTTGCATTTGGGATGCATCATCCCAAATGCAAAAATCGCAATTTAAGGAATCTCTAAATTGAGATTCCTTAAATTGCGATTGCATTTAAGGAATCCAAAATTGAGATTCCTTAAATGCAATGCATCAAAGTAAAATAATTAGCGATTTCGCTAATAGGAGTAGCGAATTAACATGAAGTTGAACTTCATGGTAATTTGCAAAAACTTTGAAAAATGCACTTTTGTGTCTTTTTCAAAGTTTCATGTTGCGCACACACATGCCCTTAGGGCATGTGTGCGCGCAACATATGTGCACAGATCAATTTCAGGGGTGCAACAGGGTGTCCTTTTGACACCCTGGCACCCTTGAAATTGCATTCTCAATTTGCGATTCTCTAATTGAGAATCGCAAATTGAGAATGTCTTCCCATTCATTCCTATGGGCCTCTAGGCCCATAGGAATTAATGGGGAGGTATTCCTTAATTGCGATTCTCAATTTGCGAGTCGCAATTAAGGAATGTATAGAAATCGCTATTTTTTTTAAGCGATTTCTACATGCATAGGCTTTTGCGATTCCTTAATTGTGATTCCTTAAAAATCGCAATTAAGGAATCGCAAAAGCCAACATTGATGCATGTGCCTGTAAGAGTTTCTTACAGTTTCTTCAAGTGGGTCATTAAGGATTTCAGATTAAATGGACATCTTTGTCCTATCTGCAAAGCGTACAGATCAATGGTCACATGTTTAGCAATTGCAAATTAAAGCAGCACTACACGTGTATAGCAGAATGCTGGGTCATGACAAGTTTTGCATGCACATCTGGGCGAGGTGGTGCCAGGGCTGTAGTGCCTGGTTTATAACCACATCTTTCTAAAATCCTGCGTTTGCATTCCTCACAATAACTTATTCATCTTCAGCACCAGTTTCCTCTTTCTCCTTCTGTACAAATTTCATTTAGTCAGGGCAGGAAGTGAGGGGGATCTGACCGCTATTATTAATCTGGATTGGTGGCAGCATCAGTGAAATAAGCGCAATTTGTCACAGTGTAATCTGCTGCCACTATAACTCTTTCAGCAGGATTGCACACTGCCTGCTTTACTTTCAGAGCAAATAAATGGGTAAAAAGCGCATTCATGGGATTTATTTAGAATACTCTGTTCTATTGCTTTTGATATATATTTTTAACTGCAAGAATTATTGATCAACTCGCCAGAGAGATATTATTCAAATGTCATTGATCTAAGAAATATTTTTGTTCCTTGTGAGGACATAAGAACCAATGAACCAATCACAAAACAATAAATATTCAAAACACAGGTATATATAGAAAAAAGTTTTATCTTTTGAAATTTATCAAGGGTACTACACAGTTCTACAAACAATGTAACAAGAGGAAAATAAATACAATTGTATAATCCTTCAATGTCACCATTGTAAACACTTCTTCTCATTGTACGTTATTTTCCATAATACAGTTACACTACACAAGGTGTAGGTGTCAAAAATCACCCATACTGGTAGGCATTATGTAAAAGTACTTGGTCTGAAGAAACAGTCTGGATTTACAACATAATACAATGGTTGCTTGTGGTGAAACAACTTTATTATTACCTAAAGGATTCCATTTTAGCAAGGTTGGAATAACAAGCGTTTGAGAGAAAAACAAAAGGTCTAAAGTTATGCCTTTCAGTTTGTACACAGCTCCTTGAAGCCAATTCATTGTTCACTGTGCTATGTTAGAAGGATTTTAACTTATTAATTGCTAGTAACTAAAGAATCTCTGTGACAAACGCAGTAACCCACTGAGTGATCTATATACAATACAAATCCGAGATCTGAATGGTACAAGTAGGGTTGCCTCCTGGTTGGATTTGCACCACCACGACCAGTATTTTAAGGTCCCAGCCAGTAAAAAAAATTAACAACATCGCCAAAAGCTGCTATTTTTTCCCCCTCATCAGTAATACTTTAAACAGCTACTATAACAAGAAAGCACCTTAAAATGTGTTGTAGAGCTGCCTTAAGGATACCGGACTGATAATTGGAGTAAAAAAAGACCGAAAAGCCATGTTGGAAAAGCCTTCGCTAGGGATTTTTTTTAAAGTTACATTTAAGTATCATGCCCAGGCCTTTACAGATTCTTCAAATGTGAAAATATGTCAATAAGTGTTCCTGGGAAAAGTGGCAAGTGGTGCTTTACGCCAGCCACATTGACCCTATGCGCTATTTTATAATGAGGCAAAACTGTGACTAGACAAAACAAAGCTCTCTTCAGCCAGATTCTCAACCACCAGAGTTATCTTGCTGTTTATTTGATCACGCATGGGCTCTTGGCATACTGGAAGGATCACACCTCGCTGGCCTACAGAGACCAAACACTTTATCCAGTTATGGAAGCAAACACCCATTTCCAGTAACGTACCCGTCACCTGTTTCAGCCAGTTCCTTCTCCTCCAGTGACTAAAACCTCACTTCATTAACCGAGATAGACTTAATTCAATGAGAATCACATGCTCCTTTACTGACTCAATCATCTCCTTGTAGCGGTGTCAACATCGCCTGTCTCCTTCACAGACAAAACCCACCATTCAGTTACAGTCCCACTCCTTCAATTTCAGAACCAACATCCTCTTCGTTAAAAGTGCCTCTCCTTCACCTTCAGTGACATACATTCATTGCTTTAGTAACCAAGAACCCCTTTCATAAGCAAGAGCCAGATCTTCAGTGAGAGGAACCTCCATCAATGTCCAGTTAACAGACTTAAGATCCTGTAGTGACAGTTCCCAACCCAGTGTAAGATACAAGGACCACCCCCATCCTCCAGCGAAACACCCAAGCCCCTTCCAATAAGAGCACCTTACCCTTCTTTACGTATCCAATGAGAGCATCGTACCCTAAAGTCACTTTGTTACTGAGAGTAATTACTGATGAGGCCAGGCCTTTGCACAGAGATATGCTAGTGCAGCCTCATACAAACAGGAGGTGCACTCCTCATTGTGTGCTGTGCCTTCCACAAAACAAATATCAACTTGCGGGTGCAGGTCCTGGGTACCGCATCCCTTGGCCTGTAGATCTGTTGCTCCTTGGACTATGATACAGGGCTACATGAACATCCTCTGTTTATGAGCGACCCGGGTCCTAATCCCCCACTGGTTCTACATTTCCCCCTACGTGATTGGTTGTGAGTGCTCTATCTTTTGGTCAGACCTTGCTCATCGTTGTCCCTGGTAACCACATTGGTCTAGACACTCTTAGGGACCGCATTTAGCATGGCCATTATAGCAAGCGCTTTTGCACTATGAATGATTGATGACCCTTCTCTGCTGAGTTCGGATGCTGTGCAACAATTTGATTTTTGCGCACATAGGGCATAATAAAGCCCATATTTGTGCACCCTGCCAGGAGAGTTATTTACCGCACAAATAGGAAAAATATCCCTCAGTTGTGCGAGAAATAGCCCGATCTGGCAACACTCCCTTGCACATGCAGAGAAACACAGCGTGCATAGAGACACTTGTTGCGGAGGTGAGAGAAGAGAGGGAACAAGTTGTGCAGCACATTTTTTTGATTTCCTTACCTAACCGCTTTCTAAATCAGACCATCTTAAAAGCTATAATTCAGCTAGATATTGACGTTATCTAGCCTGTTTCCTACTATCGTAGAGTATTTGAGCTCCAAACCCTTGCTACCTCCTGTGGTAAGCATACTCGCTATTGCTACTTTTGAGAGACACTTTTGCTAAATGAATAATTCAAATCAATCAAACTGGATTTGTATAGAACTGCTAATCACCCGTGAGGGTGTCCAGGCACTAGGGGAGGTTCTGCTGCTAGGGTGGAATCAGTTGAACAGCCAGTTCTTGAGTTCTTTTCTGAATTCCTGTAGAGAGGGGGAGATCCGGAGAGGAAGGTGGTGGTGGAGGTGGATGCTGGTCCAGGCCTTGTTCGGGTAGGAGAATGAAAGCCAACCACTCTTGCTTCAAGAGGAAATGGAGCAGATGTTTGGAGGGCAGGTGGAAGTTCAGACATTGGTTGATGTAAGCTGGTCCTTGATTGTCCGGGGCTTTGTAAGCATGGGTCAGCATCTTGAATTGGCACCTCTTGTTGACGGGGAGCCAGTGGAGTTTCATTATGTGAGGGGTGATGTCGGTCCGTCTAGGGAGTTCAAGGACGAGTCTGGCTGCTGAGTTCTGAATGGTCTGTAGTCTTAGTCCGTGTGTGGTGATTCCTTCATAGAGTGTGTTGCCGTAGTCCAGGCAGCTGGTGACGAGGGCTTGGGTAACGGTGCATCTGGTACTGACTAGTAACCACTTAAAGATTTTCCGGAGCATTTCAAAGAGTGAGGAAGCAGGTCGAGGATGATACTGCATTGATGTGATTTTTCATGGTGAGTTTGCTGTCCAGTATGATACCGAGGTCTGTTTGTGTGGGTGAGGGTGTTCAGTTCCGCAATCCGGCAGGAGTGTTTTTCCTGGGGAGGTGCCATTCCCAAAGATCAGTTCCTCTGTTTTGTCAGTGTTAAGTTTGAGGCACTTGTTTTGCATCAAGTGAGTGATGCTGGTCATGCACAAGCGGATGTTGGCCCTGGTGGTAAAGGGTCTGATGGATGTTCAGTCCATGGGTCCAAACAATGTTTGACCAGGGGGTGTCATGTAGGTGTTGAATAGGGTAGGGCTGAGGGTTGACCCTTGAAGGTCGCCACAGATGATGATCTTCGGATCCGAGGTGGAAGGTGGACGACAGACTCTCTGGGTTCTCCAGGTGAGGCAGAATGCAATGCCTCTGAGGGCGTCCTCTTGTATTCCGATCTGATGGAGCCTCATTATCAGTTTATGGTGAGACATTAGGTTGAAAGCTGCTGAGAGGTCGCAGAGGATCATGGCGGTGGTTTCTCTATGGTCTAGGAGAGTCCTAATGTCGTCGATGGATGTGATACATCTGTTATCCAAATCAAATGTTCTGCTAAGGCCTGAAACATTAACATGTAAAAATAGGATTTCCCCCAAGTATACTGTCCAGTAACCACCTGGACACAAATTAAAAGTCTGAAATCTACTTAGGTCTTTTTCCTATTATATAAAAATGTTGAGCTTTTGACACTGTCTCACACTCTATCTGGCGCATGAATGAGATTGGCCTCCATGGACCCACTCTTTGCTGGATCTTCTGCTTCTTAAGATATAGGACACAAACCATCAGTTTGGCACCTTACCCTTTGGAAGCCCACAAAGCCATCTGTGTAGTCCTTCAAGGCTCAGCCCCAACCTCTTCAATGCAGACATGATCCGTCTAGCCAACATCATCCACATGGAAACACCCTCTATGACGGGATCACCAATCAGATCATTAGAAGACTACAGTTCCTCCAGAACTAGGCAGCCAGACTCATTGTCCCACACAGCTTGCGCTTGTCAACATCTAGTTGGCAAGTGAGGAAAATCCACCTCCCGGATTCCTCGATTCGAGTGGCCACGTATGCTTGGGTTGACAAACCGCCTGTTCGCGGTTAGAACGCTGCCGCTTGAGTAGAAAATCTACTCGAGCAGCAGAAAGGAAGCAGTGCCTGCTTTTATTGTGCATGGTGCCATTCGCGATAATTTCACGGCACGTATAAACACCCGGCGCTGAAACTCCTCGAACTCCACCCAGGCTTAGAAATTGCCACAAAACTTTTAGCTTTTTCCTCCTAGTTTTTGTCAAATCTCTCCTCGTGACTTTAGGACTCTGGGCACCTTCCCTCTGTACTGCAGAGGGAAGGTGCACAAGCCCATCCTGCTCACCCCAGGAAGGGGGCGTGTATGATTCTGGTTTTGGGACCATACCTACGTGTGCCCCGTAAACCGGTACCCTACATACCGAAGGTGGGTACGGCCCTGGCTAGTAGTGGGACATTGCCCTGAGTGTATCACCAACTGGATAGCCTGACAACCATTTAGGCAACCTGCCATTGCAGGCCTGTGGGGCACCATTGTGCCCCTGCTTAAAGTGGAAGCACTCCCCCTTCAGCCAATCCTGAGTGGGCCTTCTTTTACCATGAGGACCCCCTTGTACCCACTCCCCGACACCAGGGAAGCCTTGATGGGCGCAGGGGGTGGTGGGCTGAACACTGGGCCGGGACAGATGGATGTCCTCTGTCCAGGTAGTGAGGAGCCCCCACGTGGGTTTTCCCATGTCTTGGAGTTGACTCCCCACAAGGTACCCCTGGGGTGTTGCGGATGCTGTTCTGTTGTCTCAGGGACCGGGGCACTTACTCACCGTAAAGACAGTGTGGACATGCAAGTTCCTTCCTACACGTGTAAGGAACTGGCACCAACACGATGTTCTGAGACATGGGCCGGTTTGCCATTGCAGACCTGTGTGTGTACGCTTGCACCTATGGGGTGTTGACTGTGTGCCCAGCCTGTCTGTGTGGGCCTGGGTGTGCCCCCTGGCCCTTTTACTGGTTTGAAAACGTGCCCAGCCTTGTGTTGCATGCTAATGGGTGTTATGTTATGTTATGTTATATTGTATTTATATAGCGCACGGCTACTCTAAAAGAGTGTCCCGGCGCTTTCCACATGCAGCTCAGTGTAAATAACACAACAGACAAATGACAGACCATAAAAAAAGGGAGAAAACAAAAAGGCCTAGAGATTAAAAAGCCAAGTCTTCAGGCTTCTCCTAAACTGAAGCAAATTAGAGGTGCTACGTAGGACCAACGGAAGCAAATTCCAGAGCTGAGGGGCCTTGAAGCTAAAAGAGCGACCCCCAGTGCGGGCCTTTCTCACACGCGGAACCACGGCCATGAATAGAGATTCTGACCGCAGTGAGCGGGCTGGACGGTAAAAGGACAGCCTCCGTTGCAAATACCTAGCGCCTGAGCCAAAGAGTGCCTTATGCATCAGCGTCAAAGATTTAAACATGATCCGCTTCCGGATGGGCAGCCAGTGAAGTGTCTGCAGCAGCCCAGAAACTCGTGCTCGCCTGTGAAGGCCAAAAATGGCACGAGCAGCAAAGTTCTGCGCCACCTGCAGGCGCTGGACCAAATAATCCGGAAGACCCAGAAAAAGGGCATTCGCATAGTCCAACCTGGATCCGGTGAGAGCTTGCACAGTGATCCTCTTGTGCTCCACAGAAAGCAGTGGTAAAAACTTGCGGAGCATCTTCAGGATGCCAAAACAGGTGCCAGCTAGGCCAAGAACATGCGCTCTCAACATAAGCTTATTGTCCAGCTTGACTCCCAAGTTTTTGGCGACCAGCGAAGACTGTGCAGGCGGGCACATATCCAACGGCCACCATTCCTGCCACTCAGGATCGGTGGCACAGCCAAAGAATAAAACCTCAGACTTGCTGGAGTTGGCCTTCAGACTATTCCGCTGGAACCAGTCGAAGACCATTCCCAAGCACCCCCGGATACTCTCTCCATCAAATGCCTGATCTTTTCCGCATGTGAAGAGGAGTTGTGTATCGTCTGCGTATGAGACGATCTGGGCCCCATAAGCCTCCACCAAGGCCGCCAGAGGGGACATGAAGATGTTAAACAACGTCGGGCTCAACACAGAACCCTGTGGAACTCCGACTCCCAATGGCGGCATCTCAGCGGAGCTCTGAGAGACCCAGATCGTCTGGCGGCGGCCCTCAAGAAAAGATGTAAACCATTTAAACACCGTCCCCCTAAGGCCGATGTCGTGGAGCCTGGCGAGGAGCGCCTCATGGGGGACGGTGTCAAAGGCCGCCGACAGATCTAACATGACCAGCATGACCTTGCCTCCAACATCCAAAGTCTCCCGAATGGCCTCCGAGACCTCCAACAGAGCCGTTTCCGTACTTAGATTAGGACGGAATCCGGATTGGGATGGATGAAGTAGATTGTTTGTTTCTAAAAAACCGGACAAGATGCCATGCACATGTTTCTCTGTGATCTTAGCCAGAGCCGGGAGAAGAGAGATTGGCCTGTAGTTGGCCAGGACCTCGGCATCTAAACCAGGCTTTTTCAGGAGGGGGATCACCATCGCCCTTTTCCAGGTGCGTGGGACACTCCCCTCCCTCAAGGAGGCATTGAGAAGGGGGTTAACCAGTGGGTTCACCACCGCGGCCATCCTGGCCAAAAATTTGGCAGGGCAGGGATCAAGCGGCAAGCCCGATTTAAGGCTGGCCAGCAGCAACAGGGACGCATCGCTAGAAACAGCTGGAAAATCCGACAGCACAGCGACAGGCGTGGACGATGGAACGTGTCCCGCCCCGGAGCCGCAGCACCCCTCCTCCGACCTCATCAAGAAGGAGGCCTGAATCGCCTTGATCTTATTTGTAAAAAAGCTGGCAAGATCACACGCCCACGCATCAGGTGACACTGGAAGGGGCAAGTTGGAACTGGGAGTCGTGAACTCCTTCACCACAGTGAAGATCTCCTTACAGTAGTTCGCCGACGCCTCAATCCTCCTAGCAAGGTATTCCTTCTTGGCACGCAAGATGTCCCGGTGATAAGCCTTCACAGCCGACCTATAGGCGAGTTTGGCCTTCCCGTCATACTGGAGGCGCCAGGCTCGCTCAGCAACCTTACATTGGCTGCGAGCCGCACGCAGCGTCTCCGTAAACCACGGCGCAGATCGCCGTAATGCCGTGGACCTGGGGGCCGCCCTTGGGGCAAGATCGTTCAGCCTTTCTGTCAGCCACAACTGCAGAGCCTCAGTGTCCTGTTCCAAATTGCCCGAGAGAGGGCATGGATGATCCACAAGCGCTAGCTCCAGCATATCGGGCGTCACTCTGTGCAACGCTCTCGAGGCTGGTCTGGGCTGTATAGGGGCGCTGCTGTTCGTTCGCCCGTTCTCCACCACGGAGAACCTAATCATCCTGTGATCCGTCCAAAGCACCGGCAGGGTTTCAGTGTCAACAATCTGGGCCGATGAAAACACTTGGTCCAGGGTATGCCCTTTCTCATGTCTAGGACCCGTCACAAAAGGTGCAAGGCCCAGCGTGGATGTAATGTCCAACAGTTTAATTGAATCCACATCGTCCGCCACATCTAGATGGAAATTGAAGTCCCCCGCCACCATGCAATGCTGTGTGGACAGCGCCAGTTCGGAGATGGCCACCTGCAGGTCCTCAAAAAAGGAGCCCACAGGGCCTGGCGGCCTGTAAACCAATAGCCCCTTCAAAGCTTGGCACAGGGACAGTCTGAGCGTAAAGGCAAGGGACTCAGAACCCTCGATGGAATTCAGGGGGAGAACTGGGCAGGACACGCTCTTCTTCACCACCACAGCAACCCCGCCACCCCTTCCCTTGGCTCTGTCCTGCCGGAAGATGTTGTACGCAGGAGGAATGGCTGAAAAAATGTCTGGATTTGACGCCTCGCCCAACCAGGTTTCAGTCAGTAGAAGACATAAGGGATTTTCCCTGACAAGGAGATCGTAAATGTGCAGGGCATGTCTGCCCACTGACCTCGTATTGAGCAGCAGGCAAAGATGTTTAACACGAACCCCAACTGGTTGGTGGACGGTAACAGGAGTCCAGGCAGGCGACCAGCCGCAGCCCGGGCAGCGCCGTTTACCCCTGAAACGCCCCGGGAAAACAGAGCGACAAGAACAAGAGATAGTCTGCAGGGTGCGCAGCGTCGCTGAAGTGTAACAGATCCTCTTCGCCCAGGCCTAACCTGGCCGCAGTGCACCGCCGCCCCGGCGCCTCCGGGACGCTGACGGGCGCAGACGGGCAGGACTCCGGCACGACTCAGGCTAAGCGAAGGCGTCTACTTGCGCTGCCCGGAAGGGAGCGACTTTAAATAGGCGCTCCAATCAGCCCTTAGCGCGCGAGTCCGCTCCAAGATGGCGGCCGCCGCCGGATCAAGTGCCCCAATCCAAGATGGCGCCCACCAAAGTTCACCCCCGGGACCCGGACCCACCAAAGTGGTGGTGCTTTTAGGCAAAGAATGCACTTTTTATATGCAGTGAGGGGAATGAGGAGCGCGAGCTGCAAGCAAGAGGATTAAAAACAGGGGTAAGTTAAAACAGAATATCCAACAAAAATACAGAACGAGGAAATGCTAAAATACACAGCGCTAATGCGAGCGCGAGCGCAGCAATGTGGTAGCCAGTAGAGACAGCCGCCACACAGAGGACCGCCTTAAATAGGCGCTCCAATCAGCCCTTAGCGCGTGAGTCCGCTCCAAGATGGCGGCCGCCGCCGGATCAAGTGCCCCAATCCAAGATGGCGCCCACCAAAGTTCACCCCCGGGACCCGGACCCACCAAAGTGGTGGTGCTTTTAGGCAAAGAATGCACTTTTTATATGCAGTGAGGGGAATGAGGAGCGCAAGCTGCAAGCAAGAGGATTAAAAACAGGGGCAAGTTAAAACAGAATATCCAACAAAAATACAGAACGAGGAAATGCTAAAATACACAGCGCTAATGCGAGCGCGAGCGCAGCAATGTGGTAGCCAGTATCAGGATCGGATTGCACTTGCATTCACGGTATTTGGTCTAGGTGTCAGTCCTGCCATTGCAGACCGGTGTATGCATACCTACAACTATGATGTTCACAGACCTGAGTCAGGCGTGCCGTTGCCGGCCTGAGTGTGCGCGCTTGCTTCCATGGTGTTAGTGACTACATGTCCGGCCTGCCATCGTAGGCCTATGTGGGCACACTTGCCCCCGTACTGGGATAACCCGTGTCCAGCCTGCCATTGCAGGCCTGTGCACGTGCACCAGCACTCATGGTGCTAGGGACTACGTGTCCCGCCTGCCCTTGCCGACTTGCGGGTGCTCACTCAGACTGATTACACTAAGGACTAAGTGGCCCGCCTGCTTTTGCAGACCCCAAGCGTGCTAACTTGCACCCATGGTGCCCGTGACTATGTACCCATCCCACCACTGCAGGCCTGTGTAGGCGCCCTTGCCCCAGAATGGTTAAACCCGTAACCAGCCTGCCCTTGCAGGCTTCTGTGAGGACACTTACACCCATGGTGCCAGGGTCTGTGTCCAGCCTGCTATTACTGTCCTGTGTGTGCATTTGCGCATATCCACTCAGGTAGTGTAGCATACCCAAGTGTGTTTTCACTACCTATGAGACTTGCTCTTCCCTTAGGCTAACATGGGAACGTATTTGCCATTACTTCAGGCAGCAACAGTGGATTGCAGAGTAGCAGCCTTGTGATGTTTACTGTTGATGGAATTGCAGTGCCAAACCCTTTCCAATTATGAAGGTGGTTTAGGCATAACTCTCTTAGAAATGCAATTTAGAGAAATAGGCATTTCTATGTGCTAAAACTCTTTTGTGCCCTTGTGCCCTGCTTCAGTCGATACCATGGGCCAGGGGATCACATCTTTGCTTTCTTCAATGGCAGCTTAAACCATGGCCATGCCATGGAACAACATACCTTTGCCATTTGAGGGCTGAGTTGAATTGGTTGGTAGGGAAGGTTTTGAGACTTAGCCTCTCGGGCCGGATCATGGCCCAACTAAAGGTTAAGCTCTGCATTCCACTGCCCCATGGCAGATAGGCCTTAGGGGAGACATCTGTGGTTCAAAGAGAGACCCCCAACTTCAAAGGCACACTTCAGTATAACTACTGTTGTCATGCTTCAGCAAAGGGTGAGATACGCTTGTGGGGACGAGGGACCGTAGAACCAGAACTGTGTTGTGCACACTGCCAGAGGATTCTGTTGTGCTCATAAAGGATAACTGTTCGAATAGTGGCTGGCCTGTGCAGACAACCTGCTGAAGTGTGGCACCCTGAAGTGTGCTCTCCAAGGGCCCCTCGGCGGGCCTCCTGTTCTCTCCGGGATCTCAGGGACATCAAAGATCTCCAAGGGACCTACAACATCTACCTGTGACATCTGGAAACTGGTGCCCTCGCAAGTGCCAACTTCGTTTGCTGAATCAGGCAGCGAGGCTGGGCTCCTGACGGAGAATTGTGACTGGAGACAGGATTGCCTAATGCGGAGCCCCACAAATCTTGCCAACATCTAAGGTGTATGGTTCCTGTACCGCAGGAACCCCGACTCTCATAAGTGTCTTGTTGGTGGTGAGCAGATTCACCGGTTGCGGACCCCGCATGGCCCATTTTGTCATTTGTGCCGCATCTCTCTAGAGCGTCATGTCGCCAGGATGCTCATTGCTTGTAATGTCCAATTTACAGGGTGCAACCCTTGGAGGTGGGCGTGTACCTATAGTAGTGCTTCATTCTACTTCATGTGGCTCTGCTGAATTTGCGCCTGTGACCCGATAGGTCTGGTGTAGCCCAAGTCAACATGCACCAGTTGTTGTACCTCATTTCCAGGGAGGTATGGAATTTGCAACTCCTCGGTGTGAATGTGTCTGTCTGTCTCTCTATCTGTCTGTCCGTCCTTTCCCCACCTAAAGTGTCTGGTGCAACCCATATCAACGTGCACTAGACCTTGTACCCGGACCGCCTTGGTAGACCCTGATCAATGTGAACCTGAAGGGATGCCTACAGCATTTGAGAGGCTCCCTTGCATTATTCTCATTCCTTGTTGCTCACTTCCTAAGCCTCTTCTTGGCTGACCATCTCTCCTCACCTGGTCCTTCCTGAAGACATTGTGGTGACAGGTAGTAGTGAGAGAGATTGGCTGAGCTGGAGGAACGCTTCAGAGACAGTTCGGAAGCGGGCCAAGAGCCAGCGTGACTCCCTTGTGTCTTGAGATCCGTGGCTGAACTGCCTAAGTGCAGTGGCGCAACAAAGGCACCTGAGTTTCAGGTGGCCCGCATAGCACAGTAATTTGTCCTGAGAGCTTCTGCATGAGTCCAGAGGGGGACCACTCCTTGTACTTTGCAAGGGGGCCCCCTCAAGTTTCTTTATGCCACTGAATGAGTGTCAGCCAAGCCCCCATTGTTTACGTCTACCTCTTAACTAAACTTGTTACTTTTTGTACCTTCTCCTGAGAACCCAGACTAAGGGTGACATGGGGATCTTCCATCTGGGATTATAGAAGAGACAAGTTACCTGGAGGGTCGAGGGAGGTTTGTGCTGCGGGGTCTGCAGAGTGTTATCAGTTGACCTGCTGAGTATCATTGCATGGAATTAGGGTGCTGAGTGCAAGAATATTCCGTACGGGCTAGGCTGGTATCAGGGGCACCACATAGCAGTGCGGAGTGAGAGTGAGAGAGAGTGTGTGTGTGCCTGTCTGTCTCTTACTCACTCACTGCCCAGCCGGTCTTTCTCTGCATTGGCCGGCTGTGTGGTTTTCTACATTGATTTTATACCAAAAGCGCTTTACATTTAACACTGGTTTCACCCGTGTAGCCCTGGCCCGCGGTGCTGCTAAAAAAGTGATCTAATTTCCAGAATGTACATGTTTCTGATTTCATTGTGAACCAGGTTACCCCCTATAACCGTGTGAGATTGAATTATAAGGATTGTTGGGGTGGCCCTGGGGTGTGTAGCATGTTGGACCGCGCCCAGCGCCAGACCCCCTGGCCCCCGCGAATGCCACAACACCCTACGCCCATACGACACCAGCAGCCTCCATGCACTCGATGCCGGCCCATAACAAACCTACTTCCAGGCCACCCTGAAGCGGACCCATGGACCCTTCTCCTGCCGGAACTGCCGCTACACCAGTCTCCAAACCACCACCACGGCCACCGGGGTAGGTCGCAACAGCCTCGGATGCCTTCTACTCAACACCCGGTCCGCACCCTAACAGGCCATCGAACTCTTGGACCTCCTTAACTCCACCTCCCGAGACGTCGCCTTCCTGACAGAGACCTGGATGAACCCCTCCTCAGCACCCAACATCGCCATAGCTATCCCTGACGGCTACGAGATCACTCGCAGGGACCGCACCAACGGAACAGGAGGAGGAATCGCCAATGTCCTCAGAAACACCCTCAGAATCTCGACCAGCACCGACGACACGCTTATCACCGCAAAACACCTGCACTTCCAGATCCACACCTACCCCAACACCACCCTCAGAGGAACCCTTATCTACAGACCACCTGGTCCCCGGCCACAGTTCAGGGACTCCATCGCCGACTTCGTCAGCACGCATGCCCTTGCGTCCACGCACTACATCCTCCTTAGAGATCTGAACTTCCACCTCGAGAACACCAACGACAGCAACTTCACCACCCTGCTCGACAACCTTGCCAACCTCAGACTCAAACAGCTCATCACGACTCACACCCACTCCGCCGGATACACGCTCGACCCCAGCTTCTCAGCCAGCAACCACGTCCCCTTCAGCCACACTACCGAACTCCACTGGACCGACCACCGCTGCGTCACTTCACCTTCGAGAAGCCCACCACCGCACACAACAGACCCCACACTGCAGCTGGAGCAAAGTCACCAAAGACCAGCTAGTCACCACCCTCGCCCAAAAGCCACCAATGGACACTACCGACACCGAAACCTCCGCCCTCAACCTCAGGCAATGGATGGACGACTGCGCCAACACTCTCACCCCGATCAAGAAACCCTCGAACAGACACTCCGACAGAAAAGCCATCTGGTTCACCGCCGACCTCCAGGCATCAGAGCAGGGCTGCCGTACGCTCGAGAAGAAGTGGCACAATGAGCAGACTCCAGACAGCAACACAACCTACAAGAGCGCCATTCGCAGACACCACCAACTCATCCGTACTGCCAAAAAGACATCCTTCAAAGAGTTCATTGACAACAATGCACACAACAGCAAAGAGCTCTTCAACATTGTGAAGGAACTCTCCAACCCCAGCTCCAACTCCAATGACATCCCGCCATCGCAAGACCTCTGCTACTCTCTAGCCAGTTTCTTGCACCGCAAGATCAGACATCCACGACAGATACAGCAACCAGGCCTCCCCGACTGACACAGACACCTCAGAGTCACCGCCCCCCAGCCACATCAACATCGACCCCTTGCTTTCCTGGACCCAATGCAACGTCGAAGACACCATAAAAATCATGAACACCATCCACTCCGGTTCACCATCTGACGCCTGCCTGCACCACATCTTCAACAAAGCAAGCTCCGCCATTGCACCCCATCTCCGAAAAATCATCAACAGCTCCCTTGAGACCGCCACCTTCCCGGGGAGCTGGAGGCACGCCAAGATCAACGCCCTACTCAAGAAACCCAAAGCTGACCCCAAGGACCTCAAGAACTTCCGGACCATCTCCCTCCTCCCGTTCCCTGCAAAAGTCATCAAGAAGATCGTCAACAGGCAACTGACCTCCTTCCTCGAAAAGAGCAACATCCTAGACCCGTCCCAATCCGGCTTCCCCAGCAACCACAGCACCGAAACAGCCCTAATCACCGCAACCGACAACATCAGGGTCATGATGGACAACGGAGAAATTGCGGCCCTCATACTCCTGGACCTCTCGGCCGCCTTCGACACCATCTGCCACCACACCCTCCGCACACACCTCCACAACGCAGGGATCCACGACAAAGCACTGGACTGGACCACCTCCTTCCTCACCGGCAGAACCCAGAGTGTCCATCTCCCCCATTCCGCTCTAGAGACACCAAGATCATCTGCGGCGTACCCCAAGGATCGTTCCTCAACCCGACACTCTTCAACATCTAGATGGCACCGCTCACCAACATCGCCAGATCGCACGACCGCAACATCGTCTCATACGCCGACAACACCCAGCTGATCCTCTCCCTCACCAAGGCCCCCACCACCGCCAAATCCAACCTCCATGAAGAAATGAAGGCCATCGCAGATTGGATGATGATCAGCTGCCTGAAACTGAACTCGGACAAGACTGAGGTCCTCCTCATCGGATCCACCTCCTCCACCAAGGACGACTCATGGTGGCCGGCCGCACTGGGAGCTGCACAGACGCCCACTAACCACGCACGCAACCTAGGAGTCATCCTGGACTCTGCATTATCTATGACCCAGCACGTGAACGCCTTCTCCTCCTCCTGCTTCAACACCCTCTGCATGCTCCGCAAGATCTTCAGATGGATCCCCACCGGTACCAGGAGGACAGTCACCCAGGCCCTTGTCACCAGCAGACTGGACTACGGCAACGCTCTCTACGCAGGAACATCAGCCAAACTCCAGAAACGACTAAAACGCATACAGAACGCCTCTGCACGCCTCATCCTCGAGATTCCCTGACACAGCCACATCACAGCCCACCTGAAAAGCCTACACTAGCTCCCCCTCAACAAGAGGATCACCTTCAAGCTCTCCACCCACTCTCACAAAGCTCTCCACAACACCAGACCAGCGTACCTCAATGAACAACTCACCTTTTACACGCCGAACCGCCAGCTTCGCTCCGCTGACCTCGCCCTCTTCACCATCCCCCGCATCAGTCAAGTGACCTGCTGCGGCACCTCGTTGTAAAAACCTGGAACACCCTCTCCACCCGCCTACGACAGACCCAGGACCTGCTGGCCTTCGAGAGACACCTCAAGACCTGGCTGTTCGAGCAGTAGCAGCACCCCCTTCTCCCCCTCCCAGCACCTTGAGACCCTCACAGGTGAGTTGTGCGCTCTACAAATGTATTGATTGATTTAGGGTGCTGGGTGGGGGAGTTAGATTAGGAATTGTCCCCGGTGTGCATATTCTTCATATTATGACAACATGAGTGGGCATAGTACTGCTAGTAATATTTTCAAGTGTGATTTATGCCTAAAAGTACCTGATGTTCCTATCGCATTATTACATACATCTTGTGTGAAGTCTATATTGTATTTCACAGGGGATTTATCATGAGTAGATGCTGTGCCAATGCTTTACACATTGCCTCTGTGATAAGCCTGACTGCTCAGTGCCCAGCTATCCAAGAGTCAGCACAGGTTTTACAGCGAGGATATTCACTTGCCCTTAACTTGAGTGGTAAATTCTACTTGGCTGGATCATCGTCTCAGCCAACTAGAAAACACTGCTTTCAACATTCACCAGTTAAGTAAGGCAGAGAAAATATCTTGTGCTGTCACTTGAAGAAAACCCTTATAATACATATATCCAATTGCAAATTTCAGACAATTTGTTCAAGCCATTCTCTGTTATGCAGAGGCAAAGTATTCGCTAAGCCTTAATAAAGAGAACTTCACTTTGTTCCCCCCCGTAGTGTCTAAGTTCCGTCCATTTCAGCTGGTCATTGTGGTTAGTGGGGCAACTCTAAGCATGATGGTTGGCCATTGTTAGACCTGGCATAATTGGCGTGGGTCTCCCTTCCTCTGTTCGCTTGCTATCTTTTATGTTGACTGGATTTAGATGCTCTGGGCGCTGTGCCACTGCTAACCAGTGTCACTGCTAATCAGGTATTTTAAACCAAGAAAATTTAAAAAACAGAACACAAAAACAAATAATTCACCACAACAGTTCAGAATAAAAAAAAAATAATATACGGTCGCTCAGACAATCAAGCCACACGTAGGAGAGCTCTGGATTGATTCCACTACTACCGGGAGATTGTTTCCCCGCCAAATATTAGAAAATACCCGTAGCCCTTCGAGAGCCCATTAAGGATCGCATGATGACCGTCCCTCCTTACCAAAGTGCTCATCTGTCCTGATGACCCCGATGTGAGGACTTTACTCACCCTCCAATTCACTGGGGTCGAAACGTAGACCGTCCTATCTGAACACCTACATGCTCATATAACAAAACTGATCATTTGTGATATTATGAGCAATGTGTAAATAGGGACTTATTGACCTTTAACAGGCTGGAAAGGACAATCTGTATACATTGTGTATTGTATCTGTGTCACACACTTTTACCCTGTCCCTCACCCACCAATTCACTACCACTTCCCCAATTCTTCCTCCTTCCCTACACTTCAAGAGCACTGCAAACGGATTTTATGCTACATTTCTTTGGAAAGTTAACAAATTGTTGCCCATTAATGCTTTGATTAACAATCGCATTTAATGCCGTTAGTATCTCTGTGAATACATTTTTTTTGTAAAACTTTTTTTTGATTCTGAACTGTCGTGGTGAATTGTTTGTTTTTGTGTTCCGTTTTTTAAATTTTTCTTGGTTTAAAATATGACTACCTCGACCAAACATTTGAACTTACTGCATTGATGACCCAGGTCGGGTGGTTTTTACTTGGGCATAACCCCGTAAAAACTCAACACTGCTAATCAGAGCGACAGTGCGAATGCTCCCTGTGCAAAGATGACTGCATGAATTGGGATAACCATAATGCCTAGGTCCGTGTAGCATGTTCTAATAGCAAGTTACCCTCCATGTCACTGTGTACTATTGTGAAGTTATCCGTTCTCATAGGCCACAAAGGGCAGGCTGAGGATTACCTTCAATACTCCTATCTGACTCCAGGAACCTGATAGGAAATTTAAATTTGATATGTTTAACCTCAGGACATTGAGCTACACCTTTTTATTAAGGGCCCTTTATATAGCCCATGTTTGAAAATGCCTCTTCTGGAAATGCAGTATTTTCAGGCCTAAGCTTTTCTGTAGGCTTTTCTAGTATGTGTATTGGCCGTCTGGTTTTGGAGCAGCAGGGCCAGCTAGGTCAGACCTGGCTGGAGAGTGAGATCAGCATTCAGCGCATGGGGAGGGGTAACTCTTTGATCTGAGCAGGGCCGTGCAAGGCAAGGTAAATGATAGCTCCACCTCCCACGAGGCATCTGATAGCAGAGCCCCTCATTCTGAAAGGGCAGGATGTCGCCTCGTAAACCAAGTGCTCCCCGACCCCACCAAACTGGTTCTGGTTGGACTCAGTGATTTGTGACTTTAGAGAACAAAGACTTTTTAGGTATAAAACGCTGCATTGAAACCTTGTTCAAGTGTGTTCCTTCTGGATGTCAAGACGAAACTCTGTCTGAGTGAACAGAGGAAAGGACTTTGAAACTTTTGCAAAGCTTGCTGAAGAAAGTACCGGAGGACCTGAATCGAGAGCCCCTCATGCTGAAGTCTCAGTGACACTTCTCCCCGTCAGCTGTCGGAATCCCTGTGTGAGGAATTCTACTTGCAGGTGAGTCCTCCGTCAAGTAATCCCGAGCCTCTAGTTCTACTGTGAGGAGCGCGGACTGGTAACCCTTGTTCACTGAATCTGTGTGGGCCGCTGCAGCTAAGAGTGAGTTGCCGCCGCTGAGAGCCTGCCTCAATTTGAACCTCGGGAACCTTCACTGAATCTGTGTGGGCCGCTGCAGCTAAGAGAGAGTTGCTGCCGCTGAGAGCCTGCCTTAATTTGAACCTTCGGAACCTTCACTGAATCTGTGTGGGCCACTGCAGCTAAGAGCGAGTTGCCGCCGCTGAGAGCCCGCCTTAATTCGAACCTTCCGAACCTTCGCTGAATCTGTGTGGGCCGCTGCAGCTTAGAGAGGGCTGTAGCTGCTAAGTGCCCACCATTGTGCCAGCCTGGTTGAGATCATCCTTTGTCCTGTGGGCCGCCGCAGCTAAGAGAGAGCTGCTGCCACTGAGTGCCCGCACCTTTGCCAACCTTGCACCATTGTGATTTGTCCGGTGAGATGCCGCAGCTAAGAGAGCTGCTGCCGCTGAGTGCCCGCACCTTTGCCAACTGTGCATCATCATGATTTGTCCTGTGGGCCGCCACAGCTAAGAGAGAGCTGCTGCCGCTAAGTGCCTGCACATTTGCCAACTGTGCATCTTTGTGATTCGTCCTGTGGGCCGCTGCAGCTAAGAGAGAGCTGCTGACGCTGATTGCCCGCACCTTTGCCTCATCGTAATTTGTTCTGTGAGCCATTCCTGCTAAGGTAAAGCTGTCGCCCCGGAGTGCCCGCATCTTGTTCACCATTGCCAAAGATTGTCGCTATCGTCTCGTGAGCTGCCGCAGCTAAGAGAGAATTATCGAATATAATGGGAAACCCAATCTACCCTTGAGGGCCTGGGCAAAAGCAGATACACGGGTAAAAGGTGCATTCAAGGGATTTATTAACAATATTAAATTATATTACTTTAGTGTATTATTTGTGCTAGCGTTTTGTATCAACTTGCAACTTCTTTTCAAGAACTTTTTGTAGAATATACTTCCAAAGTTGTCAGTTCTTTATACACAATAAGAACCCATGACCAAATCACAACAAGGAAAAATATACGTAAACACTGGTGTAATAAAAAAAAAGGAATTTTATCTTTTTAAAAAAAAATAATAATTCATAAAGGGTACTACAAATTAAGGCGCACAATGTAACAAGAGGAAAACAAATGCAATTATTCAGTCCTTCAATATCAAATTTGTCTATACTTTTGCTATAGTAGATTGGGTACTCCAGAAACAATTGTGAAAGTCGACGTTTAGGTCTCTAAGCATTCGTCCACGAGACCATCTTCAGGACTATTGTATATATTCAGGTTGACCCCTATTAGAGCATGGAATAAACAATAATTATCATGTATACATAACAATCAAATTTTAACGAAACAATTATTACATCTGTGTAATTGCACTTCAATTTTATATTAGTGTATTGATTCAATTCAAGACTAATGAATACATATTTCACATATCATCTTTACAAATTTCAGAGTCTTCCTCTGAGACTACACAATGTTAGTGCTTTTTAGTATATTTAATCAGGACAATGATATTCCTTTATCCCTTGCTAACTCTCTGATTTACGTGCGTTGTAGTTTGTTAAAACATTTTGAGAATCTTGAGTCAAGATTCAGATAAAGATACTATTTTTCTATACCTACTTGAGTTGCGTCCTTTAGTGGTGTTGTTACTGCCTTATTGTGCATGGTCATAAATGCTTCACACACTGCCTCTGAGATAGGCCTAACTGCTCGTGCTACGTTACCACATGGTTGAGCAGGGGTTGTCAAAGGGGGTAGCCCACTTGCCCTGACTTAGAAAGAAGGTTCCCTATTTGTACATTGGTGCCAGCCATTGCCAACTAGAGACCCCCGTTTCTAACATTGGCGGTCAGCGGTGAGGATCGGCATTCATGATCCACGTAAGATAACTGGTAGACACCACTAGTGAGTGCAGACCAAAGCGCAACTAATTTTTTTTTAGTTGGTTGTTCTAGTATTGAATTGTTGATAGCAGCCATGAGTACTGCTAATATGGGACGGCCAACATCCAATGCTTCGGAGGATCTCACCTTTGAGGAGGAAAGATTAGATACCTATACTGCCAGACAGCTGAAGTCATTTTGTAAGCAATTCGCAGTCACCGTGATAGGTCTCTCTAGGAAGGAGGAGTACCAGAAGGTGCTCAAGGCCTGGTGGCAAGCGAGAGAGTCCGCTGGGGATGAGGAAGAGAATGCTGGAGGTCAACAGGATGATGCAGTAGCGGGAGGGGAGATAGAACACCCTCCAATGCAGGTAATAGTGTATCCCAAAGGAGCCTGACCCCAGAAGAGCTGGAGGACAGGTAGAGAGATAGGAGGCATAGTTTGGAGATGGCTACCTTGAGAGTAAGAAGTTAGACATTGAGAAGAATCGATTGTCAATTAAACTTAAGAAAATGGAGCATGAGCTAATGTTAAGGGAGATGGAGATCAGGGCGAGGAGTGTCCCCGTCTCCTCCTCTGATGGCAGCATACCTTTAGTAACTCCTGAGAGTTATATTCCTAAAGATGTCATTAAGTATTTTCACAAAAGTGAGGATATTGGGCAATGGTTTGCCGCATATGAGATAGCAATGGTGTCCTACCCGGGTCCCTGAGAAGGATTAGGGAGGGGTTTGTGGGGACGCTTTGTGAGTGATGGTAGGGATACCCTGGACCTGCCTGAGGAGAGCAGGATGGTGTATGCCCATATGAAAGAAGCTTTGATGACCCGTTATGGTTTGACCCCAGAGATGTACTGGCAGAGGTTTAGAACCTGTAAGAAGTTAGAGGGTACCACATGGGTTGAATATGTGTCTTATTTCTGCAGAGCAATGGATCGCTGGGTAAAAGGTAGCAAAGTGGAAACTTTTGAACAATTGTATGATTTGTTTGCGTGGGAGCATTTTTCGAGTAACTGTTTTCCAGAGCTACGCCAGCACCTGATGGATAGCAAGCTGACCAACCCTGGGAAGCTTCCTGAGGAGGAGGACCACCGGGTGAGCACCCGTGTCCGCAGAGGTTTTGTGGGAGACTTAGCCAGAGGTGGGCAGGTTCCCCAGCAGAGAAGTGGGGGGGGACTAGGGTAAGCCGAGGGAGTTCCAGAAAGGGCCCCAAAGTAATTCCCAAGGGAACCAAGCAGCGGTGTCCCAGCCTCCCTCGGAGAAGAAGCCAGTGTCCCCGACAGGTAGGCCTGTTCAGAGGAGGCCACTCACTTGTTTCAAGTGTGGTCTAGTGGGCCACCAGTATTATGATCCCCAATGTCCCCAGAGGGACCCCAATGCATCACCTTGTGCACCACCCTGCCTGATTGCCAGTGTAGCTCGGGGGGGGGGGGGAAGAGGAAGAAGTAGAGTTCCAAGGTGGGTGGGATCCCGTGGAGTTAACCTTGTCTCACTAGGAGACTTTGAGAAGGTCATATGGTGGAGGCTCTCAGAGACACCGGAGCTAGTGTGACTGCTGTCAGCTCCAGGTTGGTGTCCAAAGAGCAGGTTGTCCCCAATACATTTTGCCCGTAGTGTTGGCAGACAACTCAGAGAGCCAGTGTGAGGTGGCTCAGGTTCCCTTCGAGTGGGGCGAGGGGGTCTCAGGAACTCTTTAAGTGGCTGTGAGGCCTGCCATGCCTGTAGAATGCCTGTTGGGCAATGATCTAGAGAACTCCCCGTGGGCTACGGAGGAGAGAAAGTCTCATTTGGAAATGTTAGACATGCCTGAGTGAGTGTGTGCGACCACTCGATCCATGACAGTTCAGAAGGGTGTTCAGGAGGGCCTGGAGCCTAGAAAAAGTATGGCCCAGGTCCCTCCCTTACAGAGAAGGGATAGGGGGTGCGGGAAACCGACCCGCGGTTCCCCCGGTCCCGGAGGAAGCAGACCCTTCAGGGGATGCCCTGGAACCTACAGGGGACCAAGTGGCTGAACTGGGGGACCTATCAGAGCTGACCCATTGGCAGCAGGAAGAGGGCCCTCCAGGGAGGAATTTTGCGAGCAACAAAGAACCTGCTCTTCTCTTGAGGGGGTGCGGCGACAGGCCGCCGCCCAGGCAGCAGGTGATCAGATAGGGTCACATTGGTTCTATTGGGAGAATGACCTCCTTTACAGCGAGCCTAAGGTTGCTGAGCCTTGGTCAGCCCGTGTGCTGGTAGTACCCTAGCGCTTCAGGACCTTCCTACTGGGATTGGCTCATGATGTGCCATTGGCCAGACATCTGGGGCACACCAAGACCTTTGAGATGCTGGTCACCCACTTCTTTTGACCCCTGATGCGCAGGAGCTCGGATATTCACTGCAGGACGTGTGAGATTTGCCAGGCAAGTGGGAAGAGTGGGGGGAAGATTAAGGCCCCACTACAGCCCTTTCCCGTTGTGAGTACCCCATTCGAGAGAGTGGGCATTGATATTGTGTGGCCTCTGGATCCCAAGACAGCCATTGGCAACAGGTTCATCCTGGTCTTGGTGGACCATGCCACCAGGTACCCTGAGGCCATCCCACTCAGGACAGTGACAGCTCCCGTGGTGGACGGGCACTGACGGGGTTTTTCTCCCGCGTGGGATTCCCCAGAGGGGTGCTGTCCGATAGGGGAACTAATTTCATCTCCAAGTACATGAAGTCTCTGTGGGAGGAGTGTGGGGTAACGTATAAGTTTACCACTCCTTACCATCTCCAGGGTAATGGGCTGGTTGAGAGATTCAAACGGACCCTTAAGGGCATGATTATGGGCCTAGGTGAGCCCATGAGGCGTAAGTGGGATGTCTTCTTGCCATGCCTGTTGTTTGCTTACCGTGGGGTGCCACAGAAGTCCTTAGGGTTCAGTCCCTTTGAGCTGCTCTATGGTCACCTGGTAAGAGGGCCTCTGAGTCTGGTCAAGGAAGGCTGGGAACAATCTCCCAGGAAACCTCCCCAGGATGTGTTTAGTTACATGCTGGCCTTCAGAAACCAGGCTCAGCGTTTCAGGAAACTTGCAGAGTCAATCCTGGAAGCCAGCCAGGAAGAGATGAAACGCTGGCACGATCAGAATGCCACTCTGAACGAGTTTCAGTCTGGACAAAAGGTTTGGGTCATGGACCCAGTAGAGCCCTGTGCGTTCCAGGATAAGTTGACCGGCCCCTTTGAGGTGGTGGAGCGCAAGAGTCCTCTTACCTACGTGGTGGACTTGCAGTCTCCCCGGAACCCCTTGCGGGTCCTGCATGTTAACCGCCTGTAGCCCCATTTCGAGAGGTCTGAAGTGGGCATGCTTCTGGCCATAGATGCTGGGATGGAGGAGGAGAGTGAGCCCCTTCCTGATCTCTTGTGTGCCAGAGAGCGAGATGGGTCACTGTAGGGTGTGGTCCTCTGCACCACACTGTCTACTGAGCAGTGGAGCAATTGTCACCAACTATTGGGACAATTCAGTGATCTGTTCTCCCTGGTGCCTAGTGTCACTGATTGGTGTGTCCATGATGTGGACACGGGGGACAGTCCTCCCATTAAGCACAAGGCTTACAGAGTGACTGACCGGGTAAGGGCTTACATTAAGGATGAGGTTACCAAAATGTTTGCCCTTGGGGTGATTGAGTCCTCTAGAAGCCCTTGGTCCAGCCCAGTGGTCCTGGTCTCAAAAGCTGCAGCTCCTGGTGCCATCCCAGAACTTCGGTTCTGCGTGGACTATCGGGGCCTCAATTCAGTCACGAAGACTGATGTGCACCACATCCCCAGAGCTAATGAGCTCATAGATCGGTTGGGGCTGCAAAATACCTCAGCACATTTTATTTGACGTCTGGGTATTGGCAGATCGCCTTGACCGAGGGAGAAAAGGAGAGGTCGGCATTCTTAACACCCGATGGGCACTACCAGTTTCGGGTGATGCCCTTTGGAATGCCCCTGCCACCTTCAAGAGGTTGGTCAACAGGGTGTTGGTTGGGCTGGAAGACTTCAGTGCCCCCTACCTGGATGACATTGCAGTGTTTAGCTCTTCTTGGGAGGACCACCTGCGCCACCTCTGGTAAGTATTGATGGCACTGCCAAAAGCAGGCCTCACAATCAAAGCCAGTAAGTGCCAAATTGGGCAGGGTTCCGTAGTGTATTTGGGGCACCAGGTGGGGAGTGGCCAGGTGGCACCCCTTCAGCCCAAAATTGAAACTATCCTGAAGTGGGAACCCCCCAACACAGATGCAGGTGAAAGCCTTCTTAAGATTCACGGGGTACTACAGGAGGTTTGTTAAGGGATATGGCAACTGTGAGGAGGAGCCGGGTAATCAGTACAAAGGAAAGTGGATTCCTTACCGCCCTGATGAAAGTGAAGACGGCAATACCCCCCTTCCTTCAAAGGCTTTCTTCCCCGCCTCGGCTTGCACAATAACCAAGCCTCTTTTCCCCGCCCCACAGTACTCCGGACTCGAACTGAAAGAGATTCTCCCAGGAGGCGGGCCTCAGAGAATGGGCCAATCGGGAACGTCGCAGCAAGGTCAAGGGACGTAGAAAAAGCCGGAAGAAAACAGTTGGCGCGCTCGCTAAAACTGGACCTGCAACGCCGGGAGGAGACACCGACCTCACAACGGACACCGACCTCACAACGGACACCGTCGACATCATCGAGGACCCTGCAGAAGGAGCCAAGTACACGGACGTCACCCGAGAGGACAAGGAGAAGACTACAGTGGAGGAGCTCGAGGATCCTGACGTTTGGAGGGAAGACTGTTGGAGCCCGGGGGACACGCACGAGCCGCCACAACTCAGGAGAGTTGTGGTAGACGGCGGTACGTAGCGGTTACCACGGGCTCAAAAGGGAAGGAGTGAGGGAAGGAGTGAGGGGTGGGAGAGTGGGAGGCTGGGAGGTTGGGAGGCAGAGAGGGATACCGGGCACTGCTTGCTTTATTCCCTGGCACCTTTCTTAAAACCGTTCCTTTATACCTTCCCCCTCAGCATAAACATAACCCTGGTTTAAGCTCCTTAGCTTTGTCAGAAATTCTAAAAGATAAATCACCCCTTTCATAAGGCAACTGCTCCTTCACACTTGATAGCATCCCTATTTACACACGGTGTGGTGACGGACTATCAAAGCCTCATTAAAATAGGGCTAAACGGTGACTGCTGTTCTCTCTTCTTTCGAGTGGCTTGGTACCCCATGGAAACCCAACCAGGGAGAGAAGGCCAGGACTCCTAGGACCACCTGACACTATGACAGAAGAAGACACTTCGAAGAGAACACTGGAACCATCTTTGACCTGTTTCTGCCCAAAGATTATCACCTTTTTAACTACCCCATTCACTAACAACTGTCATAACAACCTAAATAAATCTACACTATTCAACCTCTATGGCCTCCTCGCTTCTGTTTCCGACCTTCCCTCCGACAGCAACATTGTTGCACCCTTGACTGAGCTGACTTCTAAGAAGCAGCCAAAGAAGGTGAACTGGACTGACACCTGTCGGAAAGCTTTTGACACCCTGAAGACTGCCATGTGCCCCGCACCCGTGCTTCAGGCGCCCGACTTTTTAAAGGAATTTGTTGTCTAGACAGATGCCTCAGAGCATGGTATAGGGGTTGTTCTGTCACAGATCAATGAGGAGGGACTAGACCTACTTGTAGCCTTCCTAAGCAGGAGGTTACTTCCCCCGGAACAGAGGTGGGGTGCCATTAAGCGTGACACATTTGCTGTGGTCTGGGTGCTGAAGAAGCTGACATCATACCTGTTTGGTTCAGACAGACCACAGGCCCCTTAGATGGTTGATACAGATGAGGGGTGAAAATCCCAAGTGTTTGAGGGGGTCCATTTCCCTATAGGGTATGGATTTCACGGTGGAACTCTGTCCTGGTACAGAACACGTCAATGCTGACGGTCTGTCCAGATTTTTTCCGCCTTAGTGATGAGAACTCCCAAGGGGATGGTTAGTTCTCTCCACATTTCAGCTGGAGGGGACACATGTTAGACCTGGCATCATTGGCGTGGGTCTCCCTTCCTCTGTTCGCTTCCTATCTTTTATGTTGATTGGATTTAGATGCTCTGGGTGCTGTGCCAGTGCTAATCAGTGCTACAGCGCGAATGCTCCCTGCGTAAAGATGATTGTATGAATTGGGATAACCATAATGCCTAGGTCCGTGTAGCATGTTCTAATAGCGAGTTACCCTCCATTTCACTGTTTACTATTGTGAAGTTATCCGTTCTCATAGGCCACAATGGGCAGGCTAGGGATTACCTTCTATACTCCTATCTGACCCCAGGAACCTGATAGGGAATTCGAATTTGATATGTTTAACCTCTGGACATTGAGCTGCACATTTTTAGTAAGGGCCCTTAATATATCCCATGTTCGAAAATGTCTCTTCTGGAAACGCTGTATTTTCTGGCCTAAGCTTTTCTGTAGGCTTTGCTAGAATGTGTATTGGCCATCTGGGTTTGGAGCAGCAGGGCCAGCTGGGTCAGACCTGGCTGGAGAGAGAGATCGGCATTCAGTGCATGGGGAGGGGTGACTCTTTGATCTGAGCAGGGCAAGGTGAATGATGGCTCCACCTCCCACTGGGCGTCTGATAGCAGAGCCCCTCATTCTGAAAGGGCAGGATGTCGCCTCATAAACCAAGTGCTCCCCGACCCCACCGAACTGGTTCTGGCTGGACTGAGTGATTTGTGACTTTAGAGAACAAAGACTATTTAGGTCTAAAACGCTGCGCTAAAACCTTGTTCAAGTGTGTTCCTTCTGGATGTCAAAATGAAACTCTGTCAGAGTGAACAACATGAAAGGACTTTGACACTTTTGCCAGGCTTGCTGAAGAAACTACCAGAGGGCCTGAATCGAGAGCGCCTCCTGCTGAAGTCTCAGGGACATTAGTCTTCACCCCGTCAGACATCGGAATCCATGTGTGAGGAATTCTACTTGCAGGTGAGGCCTCTGTCACGTAATCCGGAGCCTCTAGTTCTACTGTGAGGAGCGCGGACTGGTAACCCTTGTTCCCTGAATCTGTGTGGGCCGCTGCAGCTAATTGAGAGTTGCCGCCTCTGAGAGCCCGCCTTAATTTGAACCTTCGGAACCTTCACTGAGTCTATGTGGGCCGCTGCAGCTAAGAGAGAGTTGCTGCCGCTGAGAGCCCTCCTTAATTTGAACCTTCGGAACTTTCGCTGAATCTGTGTGGACTGCTGCAGCTAAGAGAGGCCTGTAGCCGCTGAGTGCCCAACATTGTGCCAGCCTGGTTGAGATCATCCTTTGTCCTGTGGGCCGCTGCAGCTAAGAGAGAGCTGCTGCTGCTGAGTGCCCGCACCTTTGCCAACATTGCACCATCGTGATTTGTCCGGTGGCCTGCTGCAGCTAAGAGAGATCTGCTGCCGCTGAGTGCCCGCACCTTTTTCCAACCTTGCACCATCGTGATTTGTCCTGTGGGCCGCCTCAGCTAAGAGAGAGCTGCTGCCCCTGAGAGCCTGCACCTTTGCCAACTGTGCATCATTGTGATTCGTCCTGTGGGCCACCGCAGCTAAGAGAGAGCTGCTGCTGCTGAGTGCCCGCATCTTTGCCAACTTTGTCTCATCGTAATTTGTTCTGTGGGCAATTGCAGCTAAGGGAGAGCTGCCGTGGCAGAGTGCCCGCATCTTGTTCACCGTTGGCAAGGATTTTCGCTATTGTCTCGTGGGCCGCCGCAGCTAAGAGAGAGCTGCTGCCGCTGTGCTCCCACCACGGAGCTGCACGAGAGTCATCGCCGTCACCAGCCCGGGCCGCCACAGCTGCGTGCTGCTGCCGCTGAGAGCCCGCCTGTCCCCGTGTGCCCGAATCATTGTGGGTGCGCGCTGCGGACCACTGCAGCCATGACTTGTGGTCGCTGGGAGTCCGCCTGTCACCGTCTTCGCTTCTTCGAGAAACTGAATTCTGAGACCCCTACCAGCGGCAGGTGTCTGGTGCCCAAAGGGTTGTGCAGGCCTCGGCCTTGAACTTTGTCAGTGCCACGTTCTGGTGAATTCGTTATTGCCTTTTTAAGTCCCTATTGATTTACATACGTTGTAGCTTGTTAAAACGTTTTGAGAGTCTTGAGTTAAGCTTTAGATAAAGATACTATTTTTCTATACCTACTTGAGTTGTGCCCTTTTGTGGTGTTGTTACTGCCTTATCGTGCATGGTCATAAATGCTTCACACACTGCCTCTGAGATAGGCCTAACCGCTCGTGCTACGTTACCACAGGGTTGAGCAGGGGTTGTCATAGGGGATAGCCCACTTGCCCTAACTTAGGAAGAAGGGTCCCTATTTGGACATTGGCGCCAGCCATCGCCAACTAGAGACCCCCATTTCTAACAGCCATCCTTGCAGGCAAGGGTATAAAGAGTCTCAAGCTGGTCTAGTGATGGTACTCTTCTCTAGGCGATGGGGAACAACACTCTTGAAGGTGTTCCCTGCTTATTTATCCTGGTACAGCTGCCTGTCTACTTTTAAAGTGTAGTGAACCCCAGATACTCTAGTCAGTTCGCAGATGGTGTCACCGGTGGCCTGGGAAGTGTCATGGCGAACATGATCAGCTGCCAGGGGAGTCAGGAGTAGGGGGGAACCCAAAAGCAAGATGGGGAGCCCCGGAGTGCCATGGTTGCAGGTCAAACTTGCAAAAAGTAGGATGGTTGACCAACCTATTTTGGAGCTAGTGATGCTCACTCCAGTCAGAATCTGGGGGCTCACAGCAGTTTGAAAGCACGTTTGAGAACTAGAAGAGAGGCTTCCGAAGGCAATTGTTTATTAGGGTCCCTGAGGACTCTTGTGTACATTAAAGTCCATCCTTGCATAGAAGAGGAATGTAAGGACATCGTTCTTGTTAGTCTCTCCTACCCCACAAACTCTCTACATCTAAAATGTACTAAAACATTATGTTGGTGGCAGTTGTGGTACAGTAAACATTTGAGATTGTGAAGATGAGGCATGTAAGCTTTAGCAGGACTTCTGAGGTTCTCTGAGTTAATGGAGAGAAAGCAGATATGTTGAATTTAATTGTTGCATGCAATAAAGATTTCAAAGAAAACACACATATTAAAAAGGGACCTTTTTTAAGCAATCCTCAATTTTGAAGCATCATCTATTACAAGCTCCTCTGCAGCATGAGGTTTGTAAGTTGAAATAGATTCTCTCAGCTCTGTGGTCATTATGTTGTGAGCAGTTGCCAAAACTCGCTTTTACATGCCTGAAATATGAACTGGATTGTTTAATATCGGGAGATGCATAGTTTTGACTATTCAGATTACTTAAAAAGCTTCCACAGGGTTCTGAGCAGTGGCGGCCACCACCATGGTGGTGGGGCGGGTGGAGTTGCGCAGGAGGGATTGCACAGGGGAGGGCAGAAATGCATAATTTAAATAAAAAAAGAAAAAAAAGAAAACTTACCTTCTGCAGCCAGCCGCCTCTAGCGTTGTTGCCTTGCGCCGCCTCTTATCTTCCTGCCTGCTTGTCCCAGCAGCCCTTAGGACAGACTCCCTGTCTGGGATTGGTCTGAGCAGGCAGGAAAACGCCCTGCTCAGACTAGGGAGTCTGTTGGGTTTCTCCAGTCCGGCTGCTCAATGCAGCAGGGCTGGAGAAAACCTAAGTGTGCACGTGTGTTTTAGTCGGCCTGAGACAGATGACCAAAACACATATGCGCACTTGGGGAGTGGAGTGCATGTAGCACTCCTCTCTCCCCTCCCCCTCATACCTAGGCCCGCCCCGCCCCTCCCACATCGCTGGCTCTGAGCTGGCAAAATGCAAAATAGAATGATGCAAGAACATAGTTTTATTTTACATTTTCTGGCTCAAGCCAGGCAGTGGGGCAATGCTCCTCCGCCATTGCAGTGAGCCGCCACTAGTTCTGAGTTAGGGGGGAGGCTCAAGGTTTCCTGAGCGGTGAGGTGTTTAAAACTGTTTTTAAACTAGGGCTTAGAGTTCTTGAACATTAAGCCATTCAAGGTGCAGAAGAGGGCTGAGGGTTCCGGAGCACCGAAATATTTAATAGCCAGTATTCCAAGCTAGGGGACAGAGTTCTTGAACACTGAGGGTTCCTGGACACCAAACAGATTAAAGAGCGGTTCTAAGCTAGGGAAGAGTACAGAGAGTCAAGGGTTCCTGAGCAGCGAGGCATTTAAGATTAGTTCTGAGCTAAGTTTTAGCGTTCCTGAGTGGTAAGCCGTTTAACGAGGTGTCTGACCCAGGGAAGATGGGTGAGGGGTTCTGATGGGCGAGTCAATTAAGGCTGGTTCCGAGCTATGGCTTAGAGTTCCCAAGCATTAATGGTCGTTAATAACAGTGCGAGCTTTAGTAATGTAGTTAGCGTCAGTGCCAGTGCAGTTAGAAACTCCTTATAACTCGGTCACTATCGGTGACTATAACTATTTTGACTCTAACCCCACCGTAGCCAATTCCACCAGTTCACTCATTTGAAGCCAACCTGTCTAGGTTCTCTGTACTAATAGCATGAGCATTTGCAACAAAGTCCCCATCAGTGCTCAATATTACTAGTGCAGGCTTCATTAACATAGTCTTCATGAAAACCAGTGTCAGCAGTGAAAGCTTTGGTAGCTCATTCACTTTCAGTGCCAATACCGGAATGTTCTCATCTCAGTTACAATCAGCACTAATATAAACAATGTGGTAATCATTATTTTAATTATACATGAGATTTTACCCTTCTCTAATTTCTTTATAATCCGCACCTTTCTTGCACCCTGCTGCGGATTATAAAGAAAATACGTCTGAACTCAGGTGTACTAAGTCGAGTTCTGATGTCACAATGCATGCTACCAGCAGCCAGGTGAAATGCAGGTCAAGGAGCAGCTGTTTAAAGCAATGAAAATTAAAGTTTGCTTTTCTTTCTTCAGCTCTTTTTTCACGCTTACAGTGACAAGCAGAAAGAACATGTTATATTTCTGCACTCTTCAGATAATTTTAGAATAGTTAGAATCTTTCTGCATGTTTCTACACATTCCAAGTTACTGCAGCATTTTTTTTCTTGACTCTTTTTAAACTGTTTCTAATATCTTTTTGCAACAAATATCGAACTGCTTTTTGAAGTGCTTAATTTTTCACTAGAGGTTCTGTTTGTATTCATGTTTGCTGTTCGAAATGGGGTTTCTGGTTGACTAAGGTATGCACCTAAGCCAGGCTGAACCCACCCCTCGAGTCAGGGCAAGCCAGTTACACACCAAAGATAACATGTGCTCACTCTCTGGTAGCTTGGCGCAGAGCAGACAGGCTTATCAGTGGCAATGTGTAAAGCGTTTGGGCAACACACTCACATAGCAACACAATGAATGCACCACAAAACACTCTACTCAAGAGTATGTAAAAATAGATTGCTATATTAAACATCCAACAAGACCAACAGCACATTCATAGTGCAATTATTCAGATGATATTTCTTATCACTACAGGACTATAAACTACAGATATCATAGATACTTTGCAGGTAATGCAGAAAAGTTTACAGACAAACACATGAATCATGACAGATGAATACATAAGAATACAGGACACAGTGTACTTGCGCTCCTATTATGCTGGTTATGGTAAATTCTGTGAGCTTTGCTAAAACTATTGCATTCAGGAACCAAAATGTATAGCACAGAAGCCCCTGCACGCCTACTACACTTGATATGGTAATTCACTCGAGTCTTCAAGCAGCTCTGCCGTTGAATACGGCCTGCAGCATTCTCGAGGTCATCTCCAGAGGCTTCCCCCACTACTGAGAACAGAAAACAATGCCCTGGTGGCCCATCCCCAAAGGAGAAGGGAGAGGCACTGATCCAGCGCTCTGATTGAAAAACTGTCTCACAAACGCTACCTATCACCTCAATACCCACCATTAAACATCAAACACATATACAGGCCCATAACACCAATGAGACAATTTTTGAGCAACTGAATCAGGTGATTTGATTAATAAATCTATTCCCATAATATTTACATTATTATATACAACTGCAGTTCATTTATCTTTACCATGGTTTTAAACAAATTATCACCTATTAATCAAATCATTTAAGGCGATTGGATCAACTGATGGAAACTAGACCATGAATAAAAAAGACTAGCTTGTCTTTTCAAATCTAATTTTATTAACTTTTTTTCATTAGGAAAAAGCATTTACGTTTTAGAATCTTTATTTTATAAACAAATAAGAAAGCAGCATTTAATAAGGAAATGACTTATAAACTGACATCTTCAAAGCAGGTTCAGAACTATGAAATATTAGCAGAATAACAGTTTCCATTCCCTAAGTCTATTTCCCTGACTATTTCTCTCTTTACCTAAAAGGAAAGAATCATTTAAAGTCTGCTGTCCTTACATGCGCCAAAGGTCCATCAGCATGTCACGTCATTCAGGAATCGGAAAGTAAGAGTTTTTTCCTTGCTCATTGTGTCAGACTTTTTGCCTTTCTCTCTAGCTAAACTTTCTACATTTTACATTCTTTTAAACTGATCCGAGCTTTTCATTGGCTGTCCTGTGTCAGTCCATGATAAAATTATTAGGTCATCTCCGACTCTTGACCAAGTCCAGGCTTCACATAAGCCCTATTGTCTCTCATTTCCATGTCATTCAGCTTCCTCAAGTAAGTTACTTTTTTCCTCGAGATTCGAACGTTTACTTCCTAAACTTGGCAGACATATCCAGTTTCTGTCCTTGGGCCATCTCTCCATGAGCACGTTCAACGCGACCAAAGAACTGCTTTTTAATTCACGATGACAATGCAGCAAAAATCTTTACAGCTGCGCATGTGTAAAGAGTTCACTCTGGACAAGCTTTTGCGTCTGCAGCTCTGTCAGCCATATTTTCTGAACCATCTTTTAGGCCTCACTTTGGAAACTAACAAACACAAGACCTCAATTAATTAAAGAATTGAGACCCATTCTGTTACCCTCCCCCTTTACTAATTAATCCTGTTAATTCTGTTACCTAGCAAAAGAACAAATAGGCAGCATCATAATTACTTCTCCTTTTCGTACAGCAGGAACTCCATGAGCTTTTATCACGAAAGACATAACATAAGCACATAAAATAAGCACATGCCATTAATTTAACTGCCGCATTTAATACTGACAAAGACAATAGACAAGGTTAGTTTATTATTCTTTCTTTGCGTTTGCAACATAGAGCACATTAGTTTATCCCGCATATAATGATGAATGTATTCTTAAACTAAGTTGATTAATAATTTCACCACAAGCTTATTAATCTGATTACTTTGTTATGAGAGATTAACTTCACAAGTTTAAACAAAATCTTGTTCTTCACCTTGCTCCATCAACTCCCTCATCTGGTGATCTCTAAATCACCAAATAATACCCAAAATTTATACATTTTCAACCCTTGAACATGTTTTGGACTTTCTTAATATTAGTATTTCTAAACTTTAGATTCACCTGATTTTCTGCATTTCTCATATTGAGTTCTACGAAACCCTTCTAATTCTATTTCTTTTTCTTTTTCTTTTCTAAGTTTGCAAATTCTTTTCTTTTCTATCACATGTTTTCTTCTCTTGTGTATCATGCAAATAATTTTTAACAAAAGTATCACTATAGCTATGATTATTAAAGGAAAAACTATTTTACCTATAATTGAACTACCTATCTCTTGAAACCAGTGTTTAATGACTGCAAATCTTTTACTTAAACGTTCTGAAAAACTCATCTTCTAAAGGTTCTACTTCGCTATGCAATTCAGTAATGTTTTTATATACATTTCTGTATTCTGACTTTTGTCAGGTATGTAAGTACAGCAATGTTCAACATGCAAAATTCCACAGACTCCACCCTCTTTTGCTAGCAAAATGTCTAGAGCAAGACGATTCTGCATCACCATAGTTCTCATAGCAATAAGCTCTGTATTCACTAATTGAAATCCACTTGCAGTGTCTGTTGACAATCTATCAACAATTGTGGACAATTTTAGAATTTTGTTTGCATTCAGGGTTATTCCTACCATAGGTATTAATGCACCAAATATATCTCCCATTATTTCTGAAAAGCTTTCCCTTCTAAATCCAAATCCAAATCCAAACAAGCTTTATTCGATTTAAAATGTCAAATCATAAAAGCACATAATATTTAAAATTCTAAATCTATTCAAGTGATTGCTAATTTCAAATGAACCCTCTGCATTTCTTTCTACATGAAATTTTTTGGGAAAAACTAAACCTACGTAACACGTCCCATACCAGTGGTCTGGGAGACTGTAATAAGCTTTATTCCCACAAATAAAATAAATTCCAGGAAAAATTGGATCTTTGCCTCCTTTAAATCCCCAACCCCTATAATACGATAAATGTCTTCACATTGACTTGCACCTACAAAATAATTATCAAACAAACTATTATCTCTTCTTATACAACATTTTCCACTAACAGGTTTATCTATATGAATTGCAACATTTTCATTATTACCATTAAGCTTTTCATCTTCCATTTGCCAAAATTTTGACTTAGTAGGTTTTAACATCTCATTTCGTTTGTAAATTGCCCTTTTCTCTTCCACCATATTTAGGAATGACTTCTCTTCTGACCTTAATTTACATGTTAAATTATTTCTAAATGCATACTCATAAGTGAGTTCACTAGTTGTTAAGAAAAATTCCCTCATCTGTTTAGCATGTTTCACTTTATTTAAGCTATCTACAACCTTTAGATTTGCAAAAATGTCATCAAAATCTGAATAATAATATTCCAAACGTCCAGTTTTATAAAACAAACTAGCTATTACACTACATGTTATACCATAAGTAAGAGGAAGCATATTATATGTAACACCTTCAGACACAGAAGTAGGTAATTTCACACAGATGTAATGGAAAGGGGCGACCATTCGGTCCCCCCGAACGTATGGTGGAGTACCTCGATCCCCCCGGGAGGCCATCTTGGGCGGGAGGCGAGTCTCGGCTGGTATGCCCGAAGCGGCGTAGCCGGGGCGCGCCTTTTTCCCGCCCTGGAGTGGGTTGTCCTAGACACTGACGAGGCCGGCCACGCCCAGGGAGGCAGGCGGAGGCGGGTTTACGCCCGCCCGAAGACGTATAAAAGGAGCAACAAGCCAAGAAAGCATCCTCTTGTTCCTGTGCTCTGAAGCTGCACCTCCCCGCTGCACGTGAGCTCGAGACGGAACGAAGAGCCAATTTTGAGCGTTGTAATTTTTCTCTTTGTTTTACAGATATCTTCGTTCGAGAATGCCGGGCAAGAAGGTCGGAAAGCGGGTCGGGACCGATCAGATGCTCCGCATGCTCATAAAGGAAGTAGCCGATTTGAAGAAGCAGATGGCGGTAAAGAATGGGGAGGGAGGACCGAAGCGAATCGTCGGACTAGCATTGCCGGGGGTAGTCCCTAGCGGGAGAGGCAAGAGGTCCAGGAGGGGGGCACCTGGGGGAGGCCCCGGTTCCCGATACACCGATAGAGGAGCCTACCCCGGTTCCGAAGGAGGGGCATCCAATCCCCGTGGTAGTCACCCCCGTAAACGGAGAGGATATGCCTCCCGAGTTGGCGGCACAACTGGCAGCGTGGTTGGGAAAAGATAGTGAGGGCACCACGGCTGACGACGCCAGGGCAGTAATGAGACAACTGCGGGAATCTAGAGAGGCTGCGAAGGCACCATCTTCTGTTCCCCCACAGGTTCCGGTGGCTGAAATTGCAGCAGGCGCGAGTTCGGCAGCAAGTACAGCACCTAGTTCAGGTAAGCGGCTACTGCCGATTGCGGGGGAGGGGTCTGTACCCTCACGAAGGGAGAAAGTGGCCCAGCATGTTCCACTTGAAATTAAGGAAAAGATTTGGGCCGATAAGTATGTGAACATGTTTTCTTTGCTTACTGACCATTACGAGATGGAGCATGTGAAGGGCCAAAAAGAGCTTATGCATCCGAGTGTTTGGCGCTCAAAAATGGCCGCCTTTAAGGTCGACGAAAACATAGGTACTTGGGGCAGAGCGTTTGGCATTTTTAACTCCATTATGGGTGAGCGAAGGCCTGAATTGTTGACGGAGTTGCCTATTTACCAGACACGTATCATGGAGTATTCTCTGGCATACTAGGGCAATCAGTGGTTTTGTTATGACAATCTTTTTAGGAAGGCTAAGGAGCACGACCCAGCTCTAACATGGGATTGTTATGACTCCATTTCTTGGCAAAAAATGGAGAATTCAGGCATGTTAAAAGTACCATTGTCGGGGAGTAACGGGGGTGAGTCTTCCCGCCAATCCTCTGGGACACCCTTTCGGACGGGTGCAGGTAACGAGCACCACTCGAAGTCGAGTGGCAACGCAGGTAAAAGGGGGATTTGTTGGAATTTTAACAGGGGAAAATGTACGAGGCCCCAAGGGTCATGCAAGTTTAGACATGAATGTGGGGGGTGTGGACAGTCTTCCCATCCTGAGACCATGTGCAGAGCCAAAACGGGTGATAACGGTGGTAGGGGAAGCGCCAAACAGGTCTGAAATAGTCCGAGGGGCGCCTTTACCTACCCCGATTGATACCATGGCAATGATTCCTTGGCTCAACGAATACCCGGATCATGTCTCCGCTGGGGTGTTGCGAGACGGTTTTTCATATGGTTTCCGCATTCCAGTGGGGGATTTTCGGGGTGAAGCAAGTTGTAAGAACCAACTGTCGGTCCTGCAGCATACGGCAGTGGTACGGGTAAAGATTGGGAAAGAGGTGACTCGAGGGCGGGTTGCCGGTCCATTCGATTTTCCACCAGTTGCTAACTTTGTTTGTTCCCCATTAGGGGTGGTCCCTAAGAAGGACCCGGGTGAGTTTAGGCTAATACATAACTTGTCAGCCCCACGAGGTCTTTCCGTGAATGATGCGATAGACCCGGGAGTGTGTTCGGTGCGGTACGCATCTTTCGATGAGGCCGTCGCCATGTTGAATCGCCTGGGGCCCGGGGCGCTGATGGCAAAATCAGACATCGAGTCAGCGTTCCGGTTGCTCCCGGTACACCCAGACGATCAGCGTCTTCTTGGTTTCATGTTTCAGGGTCGCTATTATATGGATAGATGTATGCCAATGGGATGCTCTATATCTTGTGCTTACTTTGAAAAGTTCAGTTGTTTTCTACAATGGGTATTTACAAGAAAGACGGGTTTTCAGCATGTTATGCATTATCTCGATGACTTTCTGTTCCTGGGGGCAGCCGGGGACCCAGAATGTGGACAGGCTTTAAACGAATTTTGTGCCTTAATGAATCAGTTTGGTGTGCCATTGGCACCAGGTAAGACTGTTGGTCCCTCGACTTCACTCGAGTTTCTGGGGATCGAGCTCGACTCGGAGGAAGGTTGTTTTCGGTTACCCAAAGAAAAAGTGTTAAAATTCAGGGCATCCCTTGAAACATGTATTCGAGTGTCTAAGGTAAACCTGCATCAATTGCAACAAACAGTGGGCCAGTTGAATTTTGCCCTCAGAGTAATGCCAATGGCCCGCCCCTTTTCCCGCTCGATTGCACAAGCCATGGTCGGCCTGAAGGAGGGACACCACCGCACAAGGCTCTCGGCAGAGATTCGCCAGGACATGCGCATTTGGCTGGCATTCTTGGCAGATTTCAATGGTCGAATTGTCTGGAACAAACCGGCGGTGTCCTCCGAGGAGCTGGGGCTGTGGACAGACTCGGCGGGGAGTATAGGTTTTGGCGCCATATTCGGTACGCAATGGTCGGCTCAAAAATGGCCGTCATGGTGGCACGAGTGCGGGCTGACGAGTAACATTGCTTTTCTCGAACTCTTCCCTATTTTCGTGGCCCTGAAAACATGGCCCGAGGGGTTCCGGGATCACTCTGTGGTGTTCTGGTCTGATAACATGACCGTGGTTGAGTGTATCAATAGTCAGGCAGCATGTTGCAAATGGATTCTGAGACTGCTCAAGGAAATTGTGTTATTGTGTATGCAGTTGAATGTGCTCTTTAGGGCGCGACATGTCCCGGGGGTGTTGAATCAAGCGGCTGGTGCACTTTCTCGTTTCCGTATGCAGGTCTTCTGGGGTTTTCTGCCCACAGCGGACCGGGTGGCGGCACCCTTTCCCGAAGCTCTCTGGTCTCTCGGTGCCCCGAACTACAAAACCTCGTGGGAGAGAGTTTAGCACCCAGGACAAGGAAGGCATATGAAGGGGCGTTTCGTTCCTATTGGTCCTTTTTGGGTTCTGCTATGGGGGGAGCTTTGGGGCCAGGAAGAGCTTGTCGTAAAATTTTTGCTGTCTCTACATCGGGCAGGCAAATCAGTAGCTACGGCCCAGAGGCATCGGGCCGCCATTTCCTTTATAGCAAGGGCTCATGGGATCCGGGACCCGACGGCGTCTTTCGTGGTGCAGAAAGCGCTACGTGGGTGGCAACGCCTGGAGGGTCGCAGAGTAGATCGGAGACACCCGATAGGCCTGGATAGGTTGGCCCTGTTATTTTCTGTACTCCCTGCGACATGTTCATCCCGGTATGAAACAGTGTTGTTCCGAGCGGCTTTTGCGCTAGCATTCCATGGGGCTATGCGGGTAAGCGAACTGGTGGCGAAGAACAAGCAGGATACGGTGGGGGGACTGTGCCGAGAGCACATTCAGGTTAAGGGGGAGACGATGACTGTCTCGTTTGTCAGGTCCAAGACCGATCAGGGTGCGATTGGGGACTGCATGATCATACATAGGATTCCCGGGTCTCCCATGTGCCCTGTTGTTTGCGTAGAGGAATATTTGGCGCAGAGGGTGGCATCATGGGGGGGAACCTTGTTGAGACACGCTGACGCCACCCCACTGACGAGGTTTCAGTTCCAGCGGGTGCTTGTGATGTCAATTTCGGCCGCGGGCTTGAACCCCGGCGAGTTCGGGACCCATTCCTTTCGGATAGGGGCTGCTACTGAGGCTACAGCCAGGGGTCTGAGTGTGGGAAAAGTGAAACGTCTGGGGCGTTGGTCCTCGAATTGTTACAAAAAGTATGTGCGGTTGCACATGTTGTGAAGCTGTAATGATGTACTCACACTTCTTGTTTTTGTTTGGTTTACAGTTTCGCAAGCTCACGAGGCGGGGCGGACTGTGCAGTCGACCCGACACCTGGGAACCAGCGGTCAGACATCACCGGCTGCGGAAAAAGTGGTGTGGGTCGTGGGCCACTCATACGTGAGGCGTGCCGCGGACGTATTCAAAGCAGGTGACATGATTCACATGGCTGGGGAATACGGGTACAGGGTGACCTTCTACGGAAGGGGCGGGCTCTGTATTGACCAGTTTCAATCCTTTTTCGAGGGTTTGTTAGGGCGGACGAGGTCACCGCCGTCTATAATCATAGTCCATCTTGGGGGCAACGATTTGGTGGCCACTGGTAGACGACTTCTTCTCGAGGCAATGCTCTCCACTGTAAGTTGGTTGGCGAGAAGAGTTCCAGGGTGCACAATTGCATGGTCCCATATGATTCCACGGAAAGTGTGGCGGGGGGCGAATTCGGTTTCTGCTCTGAATCACTCAGTGAAGAAAGTAAATAACAAATTGGGTAGATTGTTTCGTTCAAGTACACTGCATTCTATTCCACATGGTTGTATTAAGGGGGACAGTATGTACCTGGGTGATGGGGTCCATTTGTCCCGGGTGGGGAATGAGTTACTCATAGGAGACCTCATAGCTTGGCTAAAGAGTTTAAAACATGACCTTTAGGCAGGAGTTGTTGTGGGGGGTCCGGATAGCCGGTCAACTATCCGGCCTGTGGCGGTAAGGTCATGATCGGTGAGCAGTAATTGGAAGATCCCTATGGGGGGGCGTCACCCATTACGGATGGGAGCGCTCGGGGGAGGTGGCCATTGGCCCCTCAACGGGGAGGCGGTCCCTTCTAAGGATGGGCCGCCGGAAGGAAAGGAAAGGCGGTCAAGGCCCCTTCCTGGATAGGAGGGGCTACGGGCCCCTCCTGGGGAATTTCCCGGGGCCAGGACACCTGCGACGGCAGATGTGGTAAGTTGTGTGGGGTGGGGAGGGGGTTTACGCTACCTTCTAGACACCTCACACGAGTCCTCGGACGACCTTTAAATGGCGTCGAGTTCATTGGGGCCCCCGTCAAGTCAAGGGAAATTGGTAGATGCACTTGAGGTACGCCTCTGTGCGGTCGCCCCTCACAAGTGGGGGAGGTATTTCTGGTTTAGGGATCTGACACCGGTTGCAACCTTGCCGTTGGCCCTTAAAAGTTAGGATGTACAATTTCAAGTTAAATGTTTTGTAGGATGTTAGTTCGGCTAGGAGAACCTTTGTATTAGAAATATGTTAAGGTTAGCCAAACATCGTGATGTGGAAATGAAATTGTACATAATATGAAACTGTTATTTTAATGTTTTTGATTTTGTTTCATATTTTAATAAATACGGCCGGGAGGGTCACTCCCTCCCGCCTTCCAAAAGTTCAGAACCGTTTCCGGTTTCCCATCCTTGGGGATTGTGTCGAGAGGGGGTGGCGGGTATCTCAGCCATACAGTCTTTTGCGTCCATCACCTTAACATATTCAGATAAAAGTCTTGAAAAGGTATTGCTAGAAAAATCTCCAACAGATCTATCTTGATGAATCTCTGGTTTATGTATAATAATTCTATTAGTCATCAAATTTGTCATGATTATCCAACATTTTACTAGTCATGTTAGCTTTATACACCTCTTTATCTATTCCAAAAGGAAAAATGACAGCTAAAATTAACCAAACTAAAATTATCAATATTACACATATTGAAGACAATTTGCAACATCTTTTAAGAATTGAGCATCTCGAATTATCATTAGTATAAGGCATCTTTACTTTCAAACAAAAGCCTAAAAATAAAAAGGAAAAAAAGGAAAAATCACTAAATATACTCCCCTCTTTTTTTTTCAGATAACTTTATTTACTAACAGCTTTTGTTCGACCTTATGTCATACATCAATGTGTTTTCCAGCTAACACAATTTCTTCAACCTTGTGTCACCTAACACAATTTCTTCAACCTTGTGTCACCTAATGAACCAAATCAATCATTATCACTTTCATCATCTAAATTACCTTGACTACTATTTACTTCTACTACTGGTGGTATTATTATATAGGTCCACTCAGGTGATTTATACTTCTGATTTGGCTTTATTATCCTCTTTGCCCTGCTATTGATCACTTCTATTTTCTTTCCTGCTTGTTTTTTTCTTATTTAAGTCTTCTTCTTTTTGACTTGTGATCTCATTCACCTGTTCTTTTGCTTTATTCACTAATTTAAATTTCAAGCTTTCGTTTCCATTTGGCCAATTATCTCCTCTTCTTGTTAATTTCTTTTTCGGTTCCGCTAAATTATACTCCACTCTCCAAGCTCTTTTCCTTGATCTTTTCAATTTTGATTCATCTCCACTGTCATCTGTTTCCCTTTCTGTGTTATCAGCTGATTCATTAATAATCAGTTTTATTGTGTCAGATTCTTCTTCAGATTCAGGTACTTCTTTACTTGGCAGTTTCACTTTGTTAGGAACCACATCCTTATAGCTGGTACTTGGAATTTCTCCTTCTTCTTCCTCAATTACTTCCAGTTCACCAGTTTCAGAATTTTCGTTCCTTCTTCCAAAGTTTCCAATCTGCTTTTCAATACTTTCCTGATCTTGTTCTTGAATCACTTCTGGTTTAGTTTCTATTTCTACTTCTTGATCTAGCTGATCTTTGTCATTTTCTTCTTCAGAATCTTGTATTACAATTTCTTCATTTTCTTCATTCAATGCTTCATTCGCATTTGAATCTTCCAGATGTCGACTTTCTTGTCGATCTTCAGGATCTGTATTTCTTTCAGGTTCTTCTTCTGAATCTGAATCAGCTGTTGTTTCACCTTCGTCGGGATTCTCAGGTGTTGGCACACGTATGGTGTGGCTAGCATGATTCCATCTCTTCAATCCCCTACACTTTACTGCATTTGTCGTGACCAATATCACCTGTCTTGCCTTCTGCCACCTTGGTGTACTAGGCAATTTCTTCTTCGATGTACTTTTGTCCTTACCCAGTTTCCTGGTAACAGATCATGAGCTTGTTCTTTCGAAAATACTTCAGTTCCTACCTGATGGAACACAGAAGTCACCACGTCAGATTTTTTGCAGTAATCCATAATGACGCTATCATTAATGCTCAACAGTTTATCAACTAGAACAAATGCTTGCCTCATGACCCTGCCCATAAGAATCTCGTGAGGACTCAATCCTGTTTTTCTATCTGGAATGCTTCTCAAAGACATCAAAACAAGTAGAAGTGCGTCTATCCTCTTCATTCCTGTTGCTAAGCACATTTTTGCTATTCTATTTTTTATTGTACCATTCACTTGCTCAACAACACCCGATGCTTCTGGTCTGTAAGAACAATGTAAGTTTTGCTTTATACCTAGTGCTTCACATATCAATTTTAACAATCTGTTTTCAAAATGTGCCGCGATCTGTCTCGATCGACACTGGAAATCCATACCTTGGCATGATTTCTCTCAAAAGCAATTTTGCCACAGTAATTGAATCATTGTGACGTGTTGGAAATGCTTCCACCCATCTTGAAAACAAACAGATTATCACCAAGACATATCTGAGTTTGTTGTGAGGTGGCATGTCAATGAAGTCAAGCTGTATTCTGGTAAATGGACCACCCTCCCGTCCTATGGTTCCCATGCTTACAACAGTTTTTCTGGTTGGGTTAAACTGTTGGCAGATAAGACCTCTTTGACAAAAGGATTCTGCAATTATTCTGAATTTTGGATTGTACCATATTTGCCTAAATAATCGGATCATTGAATCTCTTGCAATATGTCCTGGACCATGATACATGCGTGCCATGTCAGAAATCATACTATCTGGCATTACTGCTCTGTCATCTCTGTAAACCCAAACCTCATCTTCTTCTCTTTGTCTGCATCCTGCTTTTAAACATGTGTCTTTCTCCTCATCACTCGCCTCATCTTGCAACTGTTTTACTCCTTGCCAAGTCTCAACTACAGATATTAGCATAAGTGAGTTCAAAACATGTTCATTTTCTTTTTTCCGATTAACTGACACATTATGTTTTGCACAGACGTTTGCTATTGAATCAGCATATGAGTTTCCTTTTGTTATGTAGTCCTCTCCTTTCGTGCTGTGCATTTTACTGCTGCAATTTTTTCTGGTAACTGAATTCCATCAATTAATCTTTTGATTAGCTGAGCCTTTCTTATTGGTGATCCCACCGAAGTTAAATAACCTCTTTGAGACCAGAGCTGGCCATAGTCATGGACTACACCATAACCATGTTGACTATCAGTCACTACGGTAATTTTTTGCTCTTTTCCCAATTCACATGCACGAATCAAAGCAATTAATTCTGCTTCTTGAGCTGAACGAATTCCTTTGAGACTGGAAGCTTCAATCACATCTGCAACTGTACATACCGAATATGCTGCACCATCAACAAACAAAACATAATCTGATTCAGCTAATGGAACATCTTTTATGTCTTGCCTTGGTTTAGTGCAATATTCTAATACATCTAGGCATTCATGATCAACCTCATCCCTGATTTCTGTTTCAGTAGTGTCAGGTAATAATGTGGAAGGATTTAAATTCACACATCTCGCAATTGAAACATTGTCCGATCCAAGAATAACTTTTTCATATTTTGTCAGCCTATTGTTTGTTAAATGCTGTGTTCTGCTTCTAGTGAGAAGAATTTCAACTGAGTGCGGCACATATACCTTTACAGGAAATCCCATTATTATTCCTTCACTCTGTTCCAAAATTACACTTGTTGCAGCTACTGCTTTTAAGCCACCTGGTAATGCTTTTGCAACAGGGTCAAGAACAGCTGAGAAATATGCTATTGGCTTTCTCAGTCTTCCATGTCTTTGAATTAGAACTGATAATGCACATCCTTCTCTTTCACTGCAATACATCTCAAACTCTGTTTCATAATCAGGCATTCCCAATGCTGGAGCTTCACACAAACTTTTCTTTAATTGCTCAAAAGCTTCTAATTCAGTTTTTGTTAAGCTAATCGGGTCTTTTATGTCTGCTTTTGTCAGTCTCTGCAGTGGTTTTGCGACTACTTAAAATCCAATAATCCATTGGCGACAATAACCTACCATTCCTAGAAACATTCTAACCTGTCTCTGTGTTTTTGGAGGTTGCATTGCTTGAATCATTTTTATTCTTTCTGTTGTCACTTGTCTGACTCCCTTTGCAATTCTGTGACCAAGATATTTCACTTCTTGTTTGCAAAACTGTAATTTCACAGGAGATACTTCATGCCCCTCATCTGCCAAATGATTTAAAAGAGTAATGGTATCTGTTACACAATTATCTCTTGTTTTTGCAGCCACAAGGAGATCATCAACATACTGCACTAACGTAGATTTTCCAGGTAAATCCAGATTTTCCAATGATTTCTTTAGCAACTGATTAAAAATAGATGGACTTTCGGTGTACCCTTGAGGGATTCTACACCATGCTAGAATACGCTCTTTGAACCGGAACGCCTACATTTGTTGACTTTCTGGATGCAATGGAACAGTAAATCAATAACTGTATACCATTCTGCATCATGCGGAATCTGATATAAAATTACAGCTGGGTTTGGTACAACTGGGCAACATGGAACAACAATTTTATTAACCTTTCTCATTTCCTGAACAATTCTGGAAGTCCTGTTTGGCTTTTTAATTCCCATAATCGGTGAATTACATGGGCTACTCTTGATTTCTTTTAGAACACCTTGTTTTATGAAGTTATCTATTACAGGAGTTACCCCTTCAATCACTTCTGCTTTCATTTTATACTGAGGAATGTTTGGATAAACTGCTACTTGTTTTACTGATATTTGTACTGGATCTACGTTTTTCATCAAACCCATTTCATCTCCAGTGAAATCCCAAATTTTTACATTCACTGTGTCTTTTAATTCTTCAGGTAAATTATTTTTATCAAACACAGGAAATAATTTACTTTCTTCGGCCTCAACCATTGACATTGTTAATTTGTAAAGCCCATCTTTTTCTGGAATTTGAAGCTCTATACAATCCGGTGAGCAATATATTGCACAGTTCATCTTACAAAGAATATCCCTACCTAATAGATTTACAGGACTGCTATCATAAACTACAAATCTATGCATGTCCTTAAATTTACCTATTTCAACTTCAACTGGTTCAGTTAAATCTGTTTTAATTTGCTGATTAGCTACACCTACTACTTGGATCTTTTCTCCAGAGAGAGGAAGGTTTTCTATTTCCACTGATCTAACAGTAGAACGGGTAGCACCTGTATCCACTAGGAAAGTAATTTCTACATCATTCACTTTACCATTTACAAATGGACCAGATTGCTCTACCTCAAGAGTGGCTCCAAGCACACACTCTTCCTCCTCTCTCAGGCACCGTCAGAAGTAATCCTCAGATTCACTCCCTCCATCTTCTTTCAACCAATATTGTTGAGACACATTTGACACATTCACTCTCGGTGATCTGTTTACCTGTTCACCTCGGCTGAATCCTGTTTCTGTACTGTATCTCGGCAAATTTACACAGTTTGGAAGTGGCGGTTGTGGTAACTGACTTTGCTGATTCACTATCTGTCGCTGTAGCTGTTGCTGCTCATTTATCTCATTCTGCATCTGTGGATTTAATTGTGCATTTTTTTTAAAGTTCTGGGCGGATTCTTACACTTGCGCTTCCAGTGTCCAATTTCGCCACAATTAAAACATGGGAGTTTCTGTTTTTAACTCTTCTATAATTCCCATCAATTTTGGTTTATTATTATTACCTTTAAATTTCCCTTGATTTTGATCAACATTTTTATTCCCTAAAGTTGCTATTTGTTGTTCAGCCACTTTCACCTGTGCCCACATTGCTTTTTCTTTCAGCTTCTTTTGTTTAGCATCTATCTCATCACTACAGTATTTTGCTTTTCTCAAAATATCATCTACTGTGTGTGATTGCCAACCAACTATTCCAGTTCTTACCATTTCACTAATTTCAGGTCTCAAGCCATATACAAATCTGTATATATTATGGCTCATGTCCTTTTCACTTAGATGCTCATAACCACTGTATTGTTTAAATACCAGCAGTAATCTTTCATAAAATGAATGTACTGATTCTTTTCACTCTTGAATTGTTCTATCTATTTTAACCCAATCTATCTCTTTTGGGGGAATCTTGTTTTTCAAAAACACAATTACTTGTTCGTACGTTCTCATTACCTCTGGAGAAGGAGCACCTGTTACTTTATCTTGTTCATATTCTTCTCTAGGCCAACCTATAGTAGTTTTACATTCTGTCCAAAGATCTGATGGAACAACTATGTCAAATAATCCATCAAGATCAACCCACAAAACGTTTGAAACTTTCACAAATCTTTCTACCGGTCGATACCATTCTACAGGTTTTTCTCTTAATCGGGGAAAATCATTTATGAACAGTAAAATGTCCTGTCTTGTCCAAGGGACATGCACATACCCTCCTCCTGCTATTTCTCTCATTGGAAACTCATTTACTACTTTTTCTTTTTCTCTGACAGGAAAAACTAAACTTGTTCTGTCTTCTGTTTTCTTTGTCCATTTTGCTCTCCATTCACCCCATTTTCTCAATATCACAATTAAATCTTTTATATGAGTAATTCTTCCTGTGGTATTCATATTTTCAATGTCTTTTTCAGAGATATCCACTCTATAATGTTTCTGCAAATTCTTCTGCTTACTTAAATCTACTTCTAATTCAGAAGCCATATCTTCCAATTGATCATATTTGTTTTTCGTTTTCCATGTTATGCTTTTACAAATAAATAATAATTCATCATCCTGATATGCCTTCAAACTGTCAGTTCCAATTGTACCAATTATTAGTTCCTCTAAATCGGCCTTCAATTTTCCAACATCAAGTAATTTGCATTCCGGAGTTTGTGTTAAATCTATTTTACTCAGACTTTTTTCCGGAGTTCCAGAGTCAGAATCTGCACCAGTTGGAGTTTTACATGATAAACTTTGATTAAAAGTTAAATCAGGCATGATCATTTTCTCCCGATGTATTTCAGATAAGTCCGAATAGAATTTTTCAGTCACTTTCTGTATTTCTGAATTTAATGGAACAGTTAAAGCTGAATGTCTAATTTCCTTTTGATCAAATACTGGAAGAACAGGTCCAATTGTTACAGGCACTGTTACTGCTTCCATGCTTTTAGTTAACTATTGTATTAATTCATTCGCAGAACGAATATATTCTGAAGTATCTGGTAATCCCTCATACCTTTCTGTTCTATTTCCATTTCTTGGGGTTTCATTTCTTTGAACTGGAGTTTCAGTTAAATTACTTTTTTCTCCTGATATATTTGAATTACATCCTGTTTCTACTCTTTCAGGTGTTTTTCTATTATTCAGGTTTGTTTCAGGAGATGTTCCATCAATTATTTCTCTTTATGGGGCACATGGAGAAGTCCATGTACAAACTGGTTGATAAGGTGGCGGATTTTTAGTATAAATTTCTTCTAATACCGCATCTTCTGAATCACTTTCTTCACTAATATTATTTTTCTTTGGGGCATGCTCTTTTCCAGTTACCTCATCAATTAATCTCACTGGGTACAAGCCATCACACATGTCTGCGCTTCTCCATCGACGCATTCTATCCTGATGTGTTTCTCTATCAAGACCTAATTTTGTTCCCTTTGGTATTCCTCTACTCTCTCGTTCTAGTTCATGCATTTCGTCTTCCCATTCAACTAAAGCTTCAAATTGAGTAGGTCTAGGCCTCGGTACAAGTTTCATCATTCTTTCTCTTAAATTTTTCAAAACCGCTATGTTAAATGATCCGTCTTCTGGCCATGCTAACACACCATCATTTTCAGTATACTTCATCTAATTCTCAATCCAAAGACAAGTATGATAACCATGTTCACCCAACATATAAGCTGCTGGTGTCTTATACTTATGAATTAATCTACCACCTGGCGTTGAAATTTTCTTGTCCGGTTTAATTTTGTTTTTCAATTTCTGAAACCATGAAAGCTTCTTTTTCTCCTTCATGTAATAATAATCCATGTTTTTAAACAATTTCCCTTACTTTAGAAAAGATCGTAACAACTTCCTTGTTATTCCGCAACACCAACCAATCCGTGCCGCGAAACTTACCAATAAACCAATCCGGTTAAGCTTCGTCACTATTTTGCTCAACCAATAGAATTACTGTTTTTCAGGATGAGCCAATCAGCTGTAAGCTTGCCTAGTCACATGAACCAATCTGTGCGCGAATACTGTGACGTATGTTAGCCAATCACAGCGCGACACTTGTGACGTATGCTACCGCTGCAGCTACTCTGTCTCTCACTCCGCTCCTTAAACTGACCCCTCCTTTACAAAAAAAATTTCACAGCGCCATATTTACATAACTTTCAATTAAATTCAGTTAAGAACTCCACAAAAAACAAACCATTTATCTGTTTCACTAAAATAAAGTGATAGCTTTTTCAAACATTCAAATATTATTTTTACGTGAAATAGACGACGCTCTTTTCACAGAATATTTAAATTTGTCGATAAAGTAAGGCTACTTGAACCTTCTAGCAGGTAATAACGAACTCGTTTTTCTCTAAAATGCACATACAGAGATTTTTACACCTCCTTAGAGACAATTTAGAGTTTCACTCAATCGTACATTACAAATTCATTTACGCACATTCATACTGAAAAAATCCCTAACCATTCATACATAAATCTTTAGTAGAACTTTAACCCACCAATAGAAATCCTCACTCGCCAGTAAGATAGACGACGCTTCCTTACCCTTCACTTAAGCTTAGATGAATTCTACTACTCTTTTCACAGTGAGTTTTAAAACAGGACAGATGTCCCTATACTCGAAAGCTACGATTTCATAGACAATCCTCACTATACATTCTACCTTACGCACCTAAAATCCCTAAACTTGTGCTGTACGACCACAACACTTGTGATATACGACGATATCACTATTTTGAAACAGAACAAATGCACTGTGTAACTTAACCTGTCACACTACTCATGTCGGCACAAACCAGGAATTTTCACACTGCTGGAAAAAACCTTTCGACTACATATAACAACTAAACAAACTTAACATGTTTTTGACAACAATCCTATGTAATTACCATGTAGCATGTTAGTTGCCATAGAAACCGTAACTCTGCTACCAAGTAATTGATCCAGCGCTCTGATTGAAAAACTGTCTCACAAACGCTACCTATCACCTCAATACCCACCATTAAACATCAAACACATATACAGGCCCATAACACCAATGAGACAATTTTTGAGCAACTGAATCAGGTGATTTGATTAATACATCTATTCACATAATATTTACATTATTATATACAACTGCAGTTCATTTATCTTTACCATGGTTTTAAACAAATTATCACCTATTAATCAAATCACTTAAGGCGATTCGATCAACTGATGGAAACTAGACCATGAATAAACAAGACCAGCTTGTCTTTTCAAATCTAATTTTATTAACTTTATTTTTCATAAGGAAAAAGCATTTACGTTTTAGAATCTTTATTTTATCACTTTGATAACTTTATTTTGGTCAAAGACCATAAAAGTGCAGTAAAATATATACAAGCACAGTATTAAAATATAAATACATCGAGTTAAAAAGTTATTAAACAATAGGTATCAAAGGAGTAGTTAAGAGTAAGAGCAATCGTCCCTTAGTCCTTATGGATTATTGCGGATCTTCTCCTCCACATACCGACAAGAAACCGGGAAACAGCAAAGACAATGAGGGGGGGTAGTGTCATAAGTTAAGACTCTACAGGCAAGAGCACAGTTCCTAAAACCCAAGTTTTTGCAAAGTGGGATGATCCAGCACTTCCGAATTTCACCATATGCTGGGCAGAAAAAGAGGATATGTGTAATGTCTTCCCTGGCATGGTTGCAGGCAGGGCAATTAGCCTTCGCCGCTTTTGCCCATCTTGAAGTGAATTCCCCGACTGGTAGGGAGCCGTGTCTCAATTGAATGTATAGCTTTCTAGCCAGTGGAGGTTGCACCAGGTCCAGGAACGCCTCCATCCTGAATTCAACTTTGGTTGTGAGGAACTCATTGGATAGTCTGCCCAGGGAATTTGAGCAATGTAGCATTTTAAGGTTGTGCGCTTTTACAGCTGCCACCAGGACAGTCCTTTGGGTCCTCAAACAGCTATCCTCCGGTGTATCCCAAAGTTGGGGAAGGCCGATCTGGTAGAAAAGGGACTTAACATGTGTCAGCCATGGTATGTTCTGGGTCTTTAACTGCCCCTAAATGATTTTAAATTCTGCTCTAAACGGTTCCAGCTCCGGGACAGACCAGAGCCTTCTCCAATAGAGTAGAGGTCGGGCTGCCGCCAGCTCAGTAATAGGTTCCAGGCCCAGGTCCAAGCGTAATGGGAGCAGGGGCGTACTTTGTGGAAGATTAAACAAATGCCGCATGAAGGAATGTTCCACTTTCGTTAGGTTACATGTGTTGGTGTGTCCCCAGAGTTCTGCTGCATATAAAGCTGCAGACCTGACCTGTGTTTTATATATCTTTAGGGCATGGGTAACCGGTTTAAAGGATGAGGCGCTGCAAAATCTGCATATGCCACCCATTATCTGTGCTAGTCTCAGGGAGGATTTAGAGACTTGCTGGTCCCATGTGAATTGTTCTGTCAGTCACTCCCAAGTATGTGAAGGTCTTGACTCTCTCAAGAGGGGTTCCGTTCAATGTGGGGTTGGGGCGGGTGTGCCTCGGGGGGGTTGAAGATCATAAACTTGGTTTTCTCCAAGTTGATCTCCAAACCCCGCGAGGCGCAAAAAGAAACAAACCCATCCAAAACCCGCTGGCTGCCCGATGATGTCCGCGACAACAACAAGGTGTCGTCCACGAACATCAGAGCGGGCACCCTGTCAGTGGCCAGGCGTGGTGCATCATTGTCCTTGACACAATTAAGTCTGTCTATCAGGCCATTGTCATATAAGCTAAAGAGGGTAGGGGCTAGTACGCAGCCCTGGCGTACTCCTCGTGTGACAGGGAAACGATCAGATAATTCCCCGTTCTTCCCACATCTCACCTGGGCATAATTCCCAGTGTGGAGCCGGGTTATGGAGTATAGTAAATAAGGAGGGAGACCAAGTTCCTCCAGCACCGTCCAGAGCCTCTCCCTCTGGACCAGATCGAATGCGGCCCGCAGGTCCACAAAGACAAGGTAGAGGCTGCCACCCTCTACTCTTGCAGTTTTCCAGTATAGGACCTGGAGTCGAAAGATCTGGTCCAAGGTCGAGACCCCTGATCTAAAACCGGCTTGGAGGGTGGTCAAAGTTTTGTTTTCCTCCATCCAGCCCAGTAGCCTCTCCAGCAGAATTCGGCCCATCAACTTCTGGGTGGTATCAAGTAGACTAATTGGTCTATAGTTTGATGGAGCGAGCGGACAACCCTTTTTAAAAATTGGAACAATCTCTGCCCCCAGCCAGGTCTCAGGGACTGGGGATCCCCGTAGGACAGTATTAAACAGAACCAACAAATATGGGTCCCAGATCTTTGGCTGAGATCTAAAGAGATCTCCAGGAAGCTTAACCAGGCCCGGGGCCTTATTCGGGAGTAATTTCTCGATTGACAGTTCAACTTACCTGAGTGTAATGCTATCTGGGCAGTAAGTGGGGACTCCAGAAAGGGCACCTTTCTTTACTATTGCAGGACAGGGTCCGAGTCCAGGGCCCAAGGCCTCCGGCAGTCTGTACTCATGCGGGGGGTCAGGGGCCATGGGGAGCCCGGAAGCTCGGTTAGAACCATGGGTTCTATAAGGGGAAGTCCCTATACCCGGAGCTCCCTGCAGTCGACACTTGTGCACAGGGTCCCGGGGTGTACAAGTACGGGAGTTCGAGGTCCCGGATCCCAAGGCCCCCGGCAGTCGACTCTCATGCGGGGGGTCTGGGGCAGCAGAGGTCTCGGAGACCCGTTCACAACTAAGATTCTGACAAGGAAACGACCCAGTGACCGGGGCCCCCAGCAGTCGACACTCATGCAAGGGGTCCCGAGCCACACGGGTACGAAAGACCAAACTCCCAGTCCCAGGGGCCCCCGGCAGTCGACTCTCATGCCGGAGGTCCCGAGGCACATCATCCCGTGTAGCCAGAGCCTGGTCTGGAATCTCCCCCTGGGGCAGCCACCCTCTATCCTCCAACTCAGGGCTTGTGTAAAGTAACTTGAAGTGAGCCTCCCACACTATAGGGGCGATGTTCGAGACCCCAGTGTCTCTCTCACCTATCACTGAAGAAGTGACAATTAGCCAAAAGGTCTTAGAATCTTTTAGAAGCAGTGCCTGTCTCAACTCTTCCCACCTAGATTCCTCCCACTCACTCTTTGCTCTAATGAGCGCCTTCTTGTACAACAGTCTAGTTGTTCTAATTTTAGGGACATCCTTAGATTTAATAGCCTTAAGTAGGTCTTTCTTAAGGTTTTTGCATGTATGGTTGTGCCAGGGATGCGTTTTATTCCGGTGCGACTTGGTCCCACTAACCGGATAAAATACTTCCCCAAGACTCTCAACTAACTTTCTGTGGATTTCTATAGTCTGCCCATGGGAGGTGGAATTTCCCATATCACTTATTAATGGGACAGCTAACTGGTAGATTTGTGCAAGTCGGGTAGGAGAGTCTAGGCAAGAAGGCCATTTAACTCTTCTCCTATTATTAGAAATAATATATGGTGGGGGTACCAGGGTGAATAATATATGGTGGGGGTACCATGGTTTTAAACAAATTATCACCTATTAATCAAATCACTTAAGGCGATTGGATCAACTGATCGAAACTAGACCATGAATAAACAAGACCAGCTTGTCTTTTCAAATCTAATTTTATTAACTTTTTTTTCATAAGGAAAAAGCATTTACGTTTTAGAATCTTTATTTTATAAACAAATAAGAAAGCAGCATTTAATAAGGAAATGACTTATAAACTGACATCTTCAAAGCAGGTTCAGAACTATGAAATATTAGCAGAATAACAGTTTCCATTCCCTAAGTCTATTTCCCTGACTATTTCTCTCTTTACCTAAAAGGAAAGAATCATTTAAAGTCTGCTGTCCTTACATGCGCCAAAGGTCCATCAGCATGTCATGTCATTCAGGAATCGGAAAGTAAGAGTTTTTTCCTTGCTCATTGTGTCAGACTTTATACCTTTCTCTCTAGCTAACTTTCTACATTTTACATTCTTTTAAACGGATCCGAGCTTTTCATTGGCTGTCCTGTGTCAGTCCATGATAAAATTATTAGGTCATCTCCGACTCTTGACCAAGTCCAGGCTTCACATAAGCCCTATTGTCTCTCATTTCCATGTCATTCAGCTTCCTCAAGTAAGTTACTTTTTTCCTCGAGATTCGAACGTTTACTTCCTAACCTTGGCAGACATATCAAGTTCCTGTCCTTGGGCCATCTCTCCATGAGCACGTTCAACGCGACCAAAGAACTGCCTTTTAATTCACGATGACAATGCAGCAAAAATCTTCACAGCTGCGCATGTGTAAAGAGTTCACTCTGGACAAGCTTTTACGTCTGCAGCTCTGTCAGCCATATTTTCTGAACCATCTTTTAGGCCTCACTTTGGAAACTATTATTAAACAAACACAAGACATCAATTAATTAAAGAATTGAGACCCATTCTGTTACCCTCCCCCTTTACTAATTAATCCTGTTAATTATGTTACCTAGCAAAAGCACAAATAGGCGGCATCATAATTACTTCTCCTTTTCGTACAGCAGGAACTCCATGAGCTTTTATCATGAAAGACATAACATAAGCACATAAAATAAGCACATGCCCTTAATTTAACTGCCGCATTTAATACTGACAAATACAATAGACAAGGTTAGTTTATTATTCTTTCTTTGCGTTTGCAACATAGAGCACATTAGTTTATCCTGCGTATAATGATGAATGTATTCTTAAACTAAGTTGATTAATAATTTCACCACAAGCTTATTAATATGATTACTTTGTTATGAGAGATTAACTTCACAAGTTTAAACAAAATCTTGTTCTTCACCTTGCTCCATCAACTCAAACTGCAGAACCATGCCGGGAGACCTAATTTGGTCCCCCTCAGTCAAAATACCATATGAAGCTGTCTGTGAGCATGCAGTGCAGTGGCCAAAACAAAGCACAGTGCCTTTCGGCCCCAGCGCCTCCGAGGTCGCTTTTGACGTTGGTGTCAATCTTGATGGGGGGAATCCTTGGTCAGGAAACTTCTCTGATTGGGAACTCTTCTGGAAATGTCAGACGCATGTCGTTAGTGCACCACCTTGAGGGACAGGCTGGTTTCCTGGACAGTGCACTGCCATTGAGGCAGTGCTTCCTTCGCGTTGAAACCTTCCACGAGAGTCCCAGCAGCCGGGTGGGGCACAAGGCCTCTCAGGATGGCAATGAAGTTCTCACCACGTTCTAACTGGAAAACATGCAGAACAAGGCGCTGTAGTCATGGTTCCTTGGTTAGCCCACTGTTGCCAGACTCACTAGAGACAGAGTACCATGGCAGAGGGGCTGGAATGCAATGTTTTATGGCCCCAAGTTTGAAAGAACCGGGGGTAAGCCAAAAGCCTTGAAGAACACCAGGGGAACAAAGGGAACAGCAGGCAGGCAGGCCAGCACATAGTCAAGTTGCAGAGAAGCAGTCGCTCCAGCAGCCCAGCAGGAAGCAGGCCAGCACAACAAAGCATGTAGTCCAAATGGCAGTTCCTTCTGGCAGCACAGCAGTTCTCCTGGCAATGTATAGATTGTCAATCCAGCAGCGTCTGGTTACAAATCCCACGCTGTGTCTAAAAACATTGGGTCAGGGCTCGAGTGCATGTACTAAAAAATGTCTTTGATCAAGGGATGACTTCAAAGGAAGCCTCGTAAGTGTGCAACAATCCCTTTCATCCCAGTCCTGGCTGCAGACGTTCAGTAGGGGGTAAATCAGTCTTTTGTGTTGGAGCAGGACACAACCTATTCAAATGTTAAGTGTGCACCACCTCTCTATCTCGCAACCTAGGAAGACTGTCAGTATGCAGATGTATCCCCTGTCACATCTAGCCCTTCCTGTTTTGTGGCTGTGGAGAAAGTATGCACATAGTGTAGCGGTCACCGAGCCCATAAGTATATTGGCGTCAAGCTGCACACATAACCACAGAGAAATGCCCGCTTTATAAAAGTGACATTTTAAAAATAGTAATGTAAAATCCAACTAACACAGTAGGTAGGATTTAATGCTACCAGTCTAAACATGATAACACCACCCCACTCTGATCAAGAATTAACTCTTAAAAGTATATAAGGGAATTCCCAATGCTTGCCTATGAGAGGAGTAGGCCTCACAGCAATGAAAATTAAATAGGCTGTTTATCACTACTAGGACATGCAAACCATAAAGGTACAAGTCCTCCCTTTTACTTTCACAGCACCCTGCTCATGGGCTACCTAGGACCTTCCTTACAGGTGACCTTTGTGTAATAAATGGGGAATATAAGGCTAGGCAAGTAGTTTAAAATACCAAGTCAAGGTGACAGTAAACTGCACCCACAGACCCTGCAGTGGGAGGCCTGAGACAGGTTTGAAAGGGTCTTCTGTGGGTCACAAGCAGTTTTGCAGGCCCACTAGTAGCATTTAATTTACATGCCCTGGGTATATGTTTTACTAGGGACTTGTAAGTTAATCAAATATGCCAAACAGGTGCAGTGATGTAACAAAGGCTCCCCAGTGCGGGGGGCCTCCATGCTCCAGGGGCTCCTTCAGCACCCGAGAACCTCCGATTAAGTCCGGAGGGGGGCCCTCCTCCATGTACCTTGCAGGGGTGCCCCCTCAAGTTTCATTACGTCACTGAACAAGTGTAAACCAATCATACCCTGTTTAGGGGGAGAGCACATGCACTTTAACAGTGGTAAAGTGCCCTGAGTCCTAACTCCAACAAAAAAGTTGAAAAGAAGGGAGGAGGAAGATAAAAATGTTTGGGGATAATCCTGCAAAAAAGGCCAGGTCCATAATTTGCAAACTTGGTCTCTATTTCATATAAAAAGCTAGGAACCAAGGTTTTAAGTGGTTTATTGGAAAGGTGATGTTATTACCGTGTATGACATAGGATAAAGTACCCCCTTCCGTACAGGATAAGGATAGTGCAAGTTACCTCAGAGTTCCATTATCTTATGAATACACTTGGCCTTCAGCCTCATTCCTCTATATTGTATTCAAACTCCTCTGTGACTTGCAATATCCCTATAATGTACAGCAGTGGGTACTTTATCCCATATATCATGATGCCTGTTTATGCCAACATTTCAAGAGTTTGTGACCCAGGCATCATTTGTGCCAAAGAGTGCAAGCTTTAGTATACTAATTACCATTGATGAACAGGTAACACAGTGCAAGCCTTAGTTGTCAGTCACTATAAATTCCTGCCTACATTTTCTAATTAGTGAGGAAAAGTTTAGCCTGATAGCCTTACATTATAAGGCTCTGTCCCTTTAAGACCCCAGTGGCTTTCACTAGCCATGAAGTCTTGTGCTGCCAAATGCATTACAACAGAGTAAGTTTTTATTCACACTCGTGTGAGTGTGACCCTGGACCATGAAGGCTGTGGGTCCGGTGCAGAAGAATTTCTTTTAAACCGCAGTACAGACTGCCTCTACTTGCCTTGTCAGCGGAGCCAGTGCTCCTGTGAACACAGGTGAAAGGGAAATTGGGAATAATATGTCCTTACAGAGCATCCCTTCTGGGTCCTAACATTGACTTGTCATGTTTCGAGTTCTGAAAGAGTGAAAAAACAACATTACTACTTATTATCCTGAACTCAACTATATAACATACTGTATATGATGATATATGTTTAATAACTGGGTAACACTCTCAAACTACTAGTGTTTGTGAATATAAAATGGTTCACTTGAAACGTATAATGGAAAATGGTAGACTAAGGGCTAACTCCTCTCAGTGTAATGATGTATGTTTGCAACCTTATCCTTCCACTCCCTTGAATAGTATTAAACACAGTTTACAATACATTCGGAAAGCCAAATCAAATCGCTAGTTCAAAGTCTTTAGAAAGAATGAAATATTAAAGTCTTTCCGAAATTAGAACATTGGAATGTTGAGCACTCCATTGAAGACAATGGTGTGCTCCAGGGCTACTAATGGCTGGTAGAAGCCAGAAGACCAACATTTCAATTTTACAGCTGTTGCTGTGAACAAAGGCCTCTCAGAACCCGAGGGAATTTAATGCCCCCACCCCACCCCGGCTCCAAGAGGCATTTGTATTTAAAATTAGAACATTCTGCCCTCTAGTGTTGGGTGGCGTTTAGAGCTCAGAGTGAATTTTCCCGATTCATGCCCTTATATAGGTACAATTCACATTGCCCTTGTATAGGCATAGAAATCAATCCCTTATTTAGGCACAGGCCATGCGACCCAAATACAGGCATGGCTACTTCCACCCGTACCAAACGTCACAACGATTTCTTGGAAAATCGGCTTAAGCAGTTAGGGAACTTCCCCTTGCTTGAATATTGATTTTTCCAAGAACTCATGTACTTTGCAAAGAACAACTATTCCCTAGGGGTTCTTTCCTGACGTTCATATGTCCGACTTAACGTCAAACTATGGCATTCCTAAACACCTTCAAGGTATAAATATACCTTCACTTGCTATGGCAAACTGTAGGAGAGTAGGGTCTGCTTCCTATGGTTACCCCCACTTTTTACTGTGATTCTCTAGTTTTTCGACTTTAGTGTGGCTGGAGACCTGCTAATCCGGCCCACAGCCCAGCTGTTTTCTCTCTAAATTGATACCTTGTACTTTAGGTACATAACAGAATGGTTTCTGGCTCACCCTTGTGAGCCCCTGTATAGTGTACTATAGGTACACAGGGCATAGGTGCACCCTAGGCCTACCAGGGGCTGCAGCATGTATTGTACCACCCCTGGTTTGCCTTCCAAACTGACACCACAGGTCTGTTCACACAGCCTGGGTAAGGTGGTGTAATCACCCCTTACTTAGATATAGTATACCTATATCTATATATATATATATATATATATATATATACACAACAATAATTTCTTTTTATTTGGTAACAATATCTACATTCAGAGACCAGGTGTTGCGATGGGGGCCTGTTTCTCCCCTAGCTATGCGTGTCTTCACGTAGGCTGGTGGGAGGAACAGGTTCTCCTGCGCACCCATGGCGCGTTGTACAAAAAACATGTCATACAGTGGATGCGTTTTATAGACGATGTTTTTATTTTGTGGAGAGGGAATCAGGAAAGTGTCAATGATTTTTTTTCATGCATCAATAAGAATCAGGAAAATCTGAGATTCACTTCAAATGTAAGTGTAAATGAGGCTGAATTCTTAGATGTAAAAATATATGTAAAAGATGGTCGTCTTACAACAAAACTCCACAGAAAGAGCACTGCTGGTAATAACATCCTGCATGCCAGCAGTGCTCATCCTCGACACACTATTGACAATATTCCATTTGGGGAGTTGCTCAGACTAAAAATAATCTGTAGTACTGATCATGATTTGGAGGTCTGTACAAATGAAGCCCTTGATAGATTTAGATGCAGGGGTTATAAAGAGTCGGTTCTTAAAACTGCCATCCAGAAAACCAATGCTAGAACCCGTGAGTCCTTGTTTTGTATTACCAATAACGAGTCAACAACAACAATTGATTCAAGGGAGGAGCAAACTCCCAGGTTAATTACCGGGTACAGCAAACAGGCCAGACAGATTAAGTCCATTATAAAACAACGCTGGCCTGTCTTAAAAACAGATTTGGTTCTGGCCCCTAGGCTTCCAGACAATCCTGTGGTTACTTATAGGAGGGGAGCCTCCCTTAAAACCCAGATCAGTCACGAATTCCCTGAGCTTGCTAAACAAGAGGATTGGTTGAAATCCCGGCCGGGATTCAAACGTTGCTCTACCTGTAGAGCATGTAAATTTGGGAAAAACACCTCCCAATATTTTACTCCATTCAGTCCGGTTGCCAAAGATATTAAGGGTACATTCAACTGTAAGACTGACTTTGCTGTTTATGTCCTGACATGCACCTGTGGCCTTAGATATGTGGGCAGCACAAAGCTCTAGGTGCATGCCAGGATACTTCAGCATTTACGTGCCATCATTAATAATGATGGCGCGCACCCAGTTGCCAGGCATTTTAAAGCAAAACATAATAACAACTTACAATGCTTAGAATACTATGTCATTGCCTCTGTTTCAAAATCTAGGCGGGGTGGTGACAGGGAGAAAATGCTGAGGAGACTTGAATCTCACTTTATTATTGAACTAGACAGCAGATTTCCTAATGGATTGAATACAACGGAGGATTTACATGTTTTTCTATAACCTATCCTTAGTCAGTGACTTGATTATATGTTATTATCTGTTTTGATCTGCCTCACCCTTTTAAGTCTTGCCATGAATTTCATTACATGTACCTTATACTTTTTTTTGTACTTTATGCACAACTGGTTTTTTTCATCATTCACTGGTTCAAAGGGCACACACTACTTTCCCTATTGTTTTTGGGACACAGACACTATGATAATTCTTTGGTTTGTTTTCACTAGAGATATTTGAGTAGAATATACTTTGGAAGTTGGTTGATGGAGTCTTTTTATTTGTGCACAACTAAAACGAATGTTGTGCATCAGTGCTGTTAATATTGCAGTTACACTACCAATGCATCTATGCAGAAATTCAACTAACTGCGAAAGAAAAATAGACAATGTGTTTTTGTATGGTTACATGCTTATCGATAAGATCTTTTAATTAACGGTCTTGAATGATTTTAACATGAAATTATTTATAAATATTTATATTTATATTTATTTATATGCTACGTTGCACAGAATACCTTGCTTTTTTGTACATTGCATTTGCACTTTATCTGCGCACATTGCACTTTCAAATAACAAGTGACCATTATATACATTGTTTCTTTAATTAACGGCAGTTTATCCAATCAAAGCATTTATGCGGGTATAATGTGTTACTTTAACTGGACAATTACAGCGCTTATTTCCCATGAATTTTAAATTTTTTCAAACATTGGGTTTTTAAAAATTGTAAAATCTGTTAAATGACATGTAAATATCGAAAACCATACTTCCTTTGTTCCATTTATATGTGTAACATCTATTGTTTGGAAAACAGACTATCTAGGTCGGTTAAATGTAGTGTGTCCTCAGTTTTTATTCTTTTATCACATGGTGTTGCAAATGAGAAAAAAACACTAATTGAATTTGTGCAGTGTACCATTTAAAAAGGATGTCTTTTCATTAACCTGACGATCTGTGACCAAGGGCGGATGCCCGAAACGCGTCAGATTTGGTAAACTCTCCTTGCTAATAAATCTGCCGAATGAATACTGGGACTCGCATGGTTTTTCCTATTTTCTGCCTGCCTGGTGGTTATGTGGTGAGAGACTACTGTTCCTGAAAACATTTTTGGAAGGAGGTTGCTTCCGAGGCGAGTCCACCCCCTACAAGCTGGCTGTCTGCATTCAACCTTTGTTCTTCGTTTTCCTGGATGGAAATTCTTTAGCGACAGCCCCCGCACAAACGGGAACCTTCACTGCACTTGAAATCATTCGAACAGCAGCAACGGCTTGAAACAATACAGACTGCGCGCATTGCTGAAAGCTTCAAACAATCTTCCTTTTCCCGCGGTGGCAGTGTTTCCACAAGGGTACGAGGCTGCTTTACATCGGCAAAATTCAGAAGAACAAACCACGGCGGTACGTCTGAATTATGAGACGGTGAAAATCGCCGAGCATTTTCAGCAAGCAGCAGTGGTGAGTGTTCCCATGCACACGTGTGGTGGGGGGGAAATACAAACGGCAGAAGTGGTTGGACTGTGTTTTAGATCTGTTGGGGTCCTCCGCTTTTTGAATATATATCTGAAGGATATTACGAGTTTACCATAATGTCAGAGGAAATTCTAAGGGGAAGAGAGGCAGCAGCAGACGCATTATATTCTAATCTCCCCAAAGTGACTTCTAATCACACGAGTTGGAAGAATGTGTCGAATGAGCAAGACAACACTGAGGAGAATCAAATTAAAATGGCCTTGAAACGTTTGGAAAAATGCATGCGACAAGAAATGACAAAATGGTGGGAACACAAATCTCTCACCAAATATTTGGAGGAAGGACTTGTCCCACGTGGTCTGCGCATTCTTCTAGACCCAAGCTATGAGAATCCTAATCCCGAAATGTTGAGGGAATGGGGCAGGACTAATTTAGAATCATCGGCTAAGCTGGTTCAAATCCTCATAAAGTATGCCTCCATTGACCGAGACATTCTAATGAAGGAAATCAATGAAATCAATGAATTGCTGGCAAAATTTGAACCGAAGGATATTATTACTAAAACGCGCAAAGAAATTCAAGAGAGACTTTCTAAACAAGAGGAAAAAATAAAAGCGCGCAAAATATACAAATTCGCCCGGGATAAAGAAGATTATGAGCAGGGAAGGATTTATACTTTTGCGCGCAAGTTTGAGAAAGCCAAAAGTAATAAACTTGCACAACAGCAAACAAAATCATTTCAACATACCAGCCAAGCCGAAGCTACAACATCAGCTGCCCCTGATTCTAACAATATCACCAGTGATGAAGAAATACTGACTAGTGGCCCGCCATCTGAAGATGGGGACTTCACTGTAAGGAATCCAAATTCCATGATTCTGGACTTGGGAGAAGAAGTTGATTTTTTAGTCTCAGACCGCCTGCAAACACTCAGGCTTCTAACGAGGCAGCAGAAAAAAAGTCAAGACGCAACAAAAGGAGGAGGGAGCGCAGAGAAAAGCACAAAGTCGCCCAAAAAACCAAAAAAGCAATATTGGCGCAAAAAGCGGTAGAAGACAATGCGATAATTAACCTATCCAGCTTGAACCTCAACAAGGCTGAAAAACAACTACTCAGCCTTGGCCTTACCTATTGCCCGGCATCAGATTTCAATTATGCCAAAACCCGGGATGACGTTTACTGCTATATTAGAAAACTTAAACTACAAAAGTTTTTTAATATTAAGGATGGTTCTGCAGGCAATGCACAAAGCAGCAACATCAGTGGAGCCACTACAAATCTAAATGTTCCTGCTCGAGACACCAAGGCATTTCTTGTATTACACCAACTGGCCAGAAATGACACATCCAATACCATTCCCACCTCTACTCAAGATGAACTTAGAGAGGCCTCCGTTGCTCAGGTGGGCGCAAACAGTAGTCCATTTAAGCCCAAATCGAAGTTCATGCCTATAATGCCAAGAGACTCGATTGACGTTTTTCATGATGTAGTTGTGGAAGATCTAAAACAACTGCATTACAAGACCAAACATAAAAAACGCTATAAAAGCCAACAGGAGGAACAATATCTATAGTTTCTAAATTGAGTGAAGACCACAAAAACATAGTCACCACTGCAGACAAGGGAGGAAATGTGGTTATTTGGCCCCAGGATGCCTACATTGAGGAGGCCATGAAACAACTAAATGACTCCTCGTGTTATACCAAATCTACAGGCAAGGACTATAATCAGGCCAAGGAATCACTGTTGAAACTACTACATAAGTGGAAGAGGGAGAGCATGATCTCCAAACAAGAATTCAACTTCCTTTATGTGGAATTCCCCATATTACCCAAACTTTACCTCCTCCCAAAAGTACACAAACAGGTAGTGCCAGTACCGGGTCGACCCATCATCTCTGCCATTGGTGAAATGGTAGAACATGTTACCGAATACATTGATTACTTCCTACAGGATTTAGTCAAGGAATTACCAACATATATTAGAGACACAGGAGACTTCATTGCTAAAATCAAGGACATTCCATGTAGTAATGATCTACTATTGATCACCTTAGACATTGAATCGCTCTACACCAGTATCGTGCACACTACTGGTTTGGCAGCATTGGAATATTTTCTTGGGAAGAGACCTGTGGAATGCTATATGCATAACAAAATGATTTTAGAACTTACTGGTTGGTGTTTGAACAATAATTTCTTTTTATTTGGTAACAATATCTACATTCAGAGACGAGGTGTTGCGATGGGGGCCTGTTTCTCCCCTAGCTATGCGTGTCTTCACGTAGACTGGTGGGAGGAACAGGTCCTCCTGCGCACCCATGGCGCGATGTACAAAAAACATGTCATACAGTGGATGCATTTTATAGACGATGTTTTTATTTTGTGGAGAGGGAATCAGGAAAGTGTCAATGATTTTCTTTCATGCATCAATAAGAATCAGGAAAATCTGAGATTCACTTCAAATGTAAGTGTAAATGAGGCTGAATTCTTAGATGTAAAAATATATGTAAAAGATGGTCGTCTTGCAACAAAACTCCACAGAAAGAGCACTGCTGGCAATAACATCCTGCATGCCAGCAGTGCTCATCCTCAACACACTATTGACAATATTCCATTTGGGGAGTTGCTCAGACTAAAAATAATCTGTAGTACTGATCATGATTTGGAGGTCTGTACAAATGAAGCCCTTGATAGATTTAGATGCAGGGGTTATAAAGAGTCGGTTCTTAAAACTGCCATCCAGAAAACCAATGCTAGAACCCGTGAGTCCTTGTTTTGTATTACCAATAACGAGTCAACAACAACAATTGATTCAAGGGAGGAGCAAACTCCCAGGTTAATTACCGGGTACATCAAACAGGCCAGACAGATTAAGTCCATTATAAAACAACGCTGGCCTGTCTTAAAAACAGATTTGGTTCTGGCCTCTAGGCTTCCAGACAATCCTGTGGTTACTTATAGGAGGGGACCCTCCCTTAAAACCCAGATCAGTCACGAATTCCCTGAGCTTGCTAAACAAGAGGATTGGTTGAAATCCCGGCCGGGATTCAAACGTTGCTCTACCTTTAGAGCATGTAAATTTGGGAAAAACACCTCCCAATATTCTACTCCATTCAGCCCGGTTGCCAAAGATATTAAGGGTACATTCAACTGTAAGACTGACTTTGCTGTCTATGTCCTGACATGCACCTCTGGCCTTAGATATGTGGGCAGCACAAAGCTACAGGTGCATGCCAGGATACTTCAGCATTTACGTGCCATCGTTAATAACGATGGCGCGTACCCAGTTGCCAGGCATTTTAAAGCAAAACATAATAACAACTTACAATGCTTGGAATACTATGTCATTGCCTCTGTTTCAAAATCTAGGCGGGGTGGTGACAGGGAGAAAATGCCGAGGAGACTTGAATCTCACTTTATTATTGAACTAGACAGCAGATTTCCTAATGGATTGAATACAACGGAGGATTTACATGTTTTTCTATAACCTATCCTTAGTCAGTGACTTGATTATATGTTATTATCTGTTTTGATCTGCCTCACCCTTTTAAGTCTTGCCATGAATTTCATTACATGTACCTTATACTTTTTTTTGTACTTTATGCACAACTGTTTTTTTCATCATTCACTGGTTCAAAGGGCTCACACTACTTTCCCTATTGTTTTTGGGACTCAGACACTATAATAATTCTTTGGTTTGTTTTCACTAGAGATATTTGAGTAGAATATACTTTGGAAGTTGGTTGATGGAGTCTTTTTATTTGTGCACAACTAAAACTAATGTTGTGCATCAGTGCTGTTAATATTGCAGTTACACTACCAATGCATCTATGCAGAAATTCAACTAACTGCGAAAGAAAAATAGACAATGTGTTTTTGTATGGTTACATGCTTATCGATAAGATCTTTTAATTAACGGTCTTGAATGATTTTAACATGAAATTATTTATAAATATTTATATGTATATTTATTTATATGCTATGTTGCACAGAATACCTTGCTTTTTTGTACATTGCATTTGCACTTTATCTGCGCACATTGCACTTTCAAATAACAAGTGACCATTATATACATTGTTTCTTTAAATAACGGCAGTTTATTCAATCAAAGCATTTATGCGGGTATAATGTGTTACTTTAACTGGACAATTACAGCGCTTATTTCCCATGAATTTTACATTTTTTCAAACATTGGTTTTTAAAAATTGTAAGATATCTGTTAAATGACATGTAAATATCGAAATCCATACTTCCTTTGTTCCATTTATATGTGTAACATCTATTGTTTGGAAAACAGACTATCTAGGTCTGTTAAATGTAGTGTGTCCTCAGTTTTTATTCTTTTATCACATGGTGTTGCAAATTAGAAAAAAACACTAATTGAATTTGTGCAGTGTACCATTAAAAAGGATGTCTTTTCATTAACCTGACGATCTGTGACCAAGGGCCGACGCCCGAAACGCGCCAGATTTGGTAAACTCTCCTTGCTAATAAATCTGCCGAATGAATACTGGGACTCGTGTGGTTTTTCCTATTTTCTGCCTGCCTGGTGGTTATGTGGTGAGAGACTACTGTTCCTGAATATATATATATATGTTCTTGCCTGTGTGGGGTCGGTGATTGCAGACTGGCGCAGTGAGAAGGACAGTGCGGATATATATATATATATATATATATATATATCACTCCTATGGCAGACCTTAGCAACCCTGGAGGCAGAGTGCTTGGTTTTATGTGAGAGGGTGCCCTAGCATGAGCTGAGCCCCTCTACAGCTTTCAGAACCCTATCCTTATTGCTGTTCTATGATATAGCCATACCATATACTCTTAGGTGCATTATAATCCTCACGGTTAATGCTAACTTTAGTTTGGTTTTATCAAAACATGTTGTGTAAGGTGTCAAACACTTTGGAATACTACCCCCACGCCAGTTCTGGCGGTGGGGGTAGCATTCCACCCTTCTAGAGGGAGAAGACATGTAGTTACTGGTTTACCCGGTTAAAGTTAAACCGAGCCTCAGCATCACAAAAAGGATGCTGCTGCCACAGACACTAGTCTGCCCTCCTGCTGTTGGACGAAACTCCGGCAGGGGAGGCCTGGACAATAGGTTTCCTGCCCAGGGAGGTGCTGGCACCTCCCCAGACAGGCTCTTTCTGTATTGGGGCAGGGAGCGCTGCATTCAGTGAATGCTTTCCAGACACTGCCTGGGGCACACTAGGTGCTCCATTCATTTCCCAGTTCAAACCGGTTGCAGGAGCACTCAGCCCCAGCTCTGGCGCGAAACTGGACAAAGGGGAAGGGGTGTAACCACCCCCCACCCCAGGTCCACCCATAGGAGGGACCTTAAAGTTAGTCCAACCCTTAAACTCAGTATAAGTATAGGATCCCAGTCCCTAGGACTTTAGATTACCCTGGACGAAACTCTGAAACATATATCCTGGACCTTCGACATTCCATTTCGACTGGAAGACGGAAGACATCTCCCTTGTGGTCAAGGAGTGACCACCCTGTTCAAACAGGCACCAAAAGCATCTTTGCCGGTCTGCATTTTCGAGGCTCCCGCCGGATCCTAAAGAATCTGTGACACAGGACATGGACTTCCAGACATCTCTGACTCTGACCTTCGCTCACAGCGAAGCTGAGACCCGTGGCGGGCACGAGAGACGTGGGACCGGAACTCCTGGACATCCTGCATTTTGCTACCTGCATCGACTTCCCGAGGTATCCTGAAGTTGTGCATTGGGGTGCTTGAAGCCCCAGACCGAGCACCTTTTGCACCGAAACTCAGAGCTTTGTGCACGTCCGCTCAACGCGTCGTCGCGGTTACTAGTCCGTTAGCTAGTGAGCCCCCAAGAAGACAATCCTTTATTACAACTTGCTTTCCTGGTTTCTCCAGGCTTGCTCCAACTTCCCTGCAAAGGAGAAGCTCCACAGACCTTGCTGGTCTGCACCGAAGCTCATCTTGACGTCCTGTGTGGGTTGCGTTTGCCAAGGCTTGTTGGGTCCAATCCGGATACCGACACCACAGTCAACTAGATCCTTCTTGGTACAGCTCGAATCCAGCTCCTGGTCGTCATTGACGCCTCCTGGTCCTCGTGGCTGAAGAGACAAACTTCACCTTTTCACCTGAAATGAGCCAACATCTGGTGGCATCTTTCTATCGCCGCCCTGGTCACTGGCAAGTGGCCAAGACTCTGTCCCCTCTGCTTTCAGGTTCTTCAGATCTTCGATCCACGCTTGGATCAACCCGGATACTTTTCCTCAGGTCGCCTGCAGCACTTTTTTGCAGATCTACATTGAAATCGACTACGAAACCCGACATCAAAAGAGACCTATGCACCCGGCTTCCGTGGGTGAGGTAACACGAGTACTCTGGGGTATTGGCCCTCCTAGTGTCTAAGTCTAAAAGAGTTCCATCGTGGTTCATTTAGAAGTGTCCTTAAATTGTAACGTTGTAACTTGTTCGTTTCCCATAGAAAGTCAATGGTAACCTGCACGCGTCTCCCGTGCGCTTCCTACATCCTAACCTTTGGTTGTTTAGAGTAGCCCCAGCGATTCCACAGGCCCCAGGCCTGCTTTCTAAATCTCACGTGGTTCTTATACCACTATTTTAGCATATGGTTTGTGAGTCCACTAGAGCAAAACGTATACTGTGCAACTTATTGTATGCTAATTAAGTAACTTGTATTGTACTTTTACCTCTGACCTCATAAAGAGTGCAGAGGGGTTGTGTTTAGAATAAATATATATATATTTGATATATACCTTGTGTGGTGTGCTTTCATTTGGTACTCAAGGGATTATAATTGGTAAAACAACTCGCTTAATTCGCTCTCTGAAGTCGTAGCCTGAAGACTGCTCGCCACTGCTACCTCTAGGATAGCTTTCTATAAGGTTGACTTTACAATCATCATCAATAGGGGTCGATTAGACTGGTGCAAGGTGCCCACTAGAACTAGTGGACATCATATGCCAGGCTAACTTCTCACACAAACTACGGTGGTTCGGAGCAGTTCGACTATCTACTTGCCCGGCGCAGCTGGCTACAGCAAGTGCCGAAGGAAGCCGACTCTCCAGCTGACGCACTGATCAAGAGGCTGCCCTTCTCTCACGGAGAATCCAGCTCCAGTGTTTCCAAGCTCCCCTTGCGGGGTGTTGGGAAATAGAGTCCCGAGACTGAGATACCAGACCTCCTTCATTCTAACTAAGGTATAGAGCTGATTAGAACCTAGAGAAACCTTGGGTAGATTCTTGGCAAAAACAACTAATTTTATGCTACACAATACTTACTTCTTCCCGCGTACTAGACTTAGGTTAGGTACATTGGGGTAGGCATATTTAGAAGCACCAGTTGAGTATTTTTAGTCAATGTTATTAATGTATGTATTTTTATATGTCTTAGAAACCATACAATACTTTTACAGTTTTATTTTATAATACTATTGTTACATCCTTTTATCCCTGTAAGTGTAGTTATTCTTGTACAGGTTAGGTATGCACACATTTTTATTCTCTCTGTTACCTGGCAACATAGAATGTTATCTATTGAAGCTTCTTCTCTGCAGTTGGAGACTGGAGGCTGAACTAGAGAGACACTCAGTTAGACCAGGAGCGCTGTATCTCTTTTGAGAATAAATCTTACTTTTAATTCTCACTGGACTTTGGATATTTCTTCCGTGGAAGCAACATAAATTTGGCGACGAGGATGGGATACAGCACTCTAAAGAACCCACCATATTTGAATTTATGGACTTTATTTATATCTAACAGAAACTCCTCAGTGTCATCTCTACTTCTTTATCATAATTATAATTTTTAAATTTCATGATGTTTTCTACTGGACTTCGAGATTAAACTTTCAGATTGCTGACTACTTCTGTGATTACCAACTGCCATCCCTTCAACTCTCTTGGGGATACCATCAGTCGACTTTTAATCTTACTTCCAACAAGGTACTAATATTTCACTTTATAATTACTGTGTTGCTAAAATCTACTTTGGAACATTATACTAGAAATTGGAATTTTTTCATATTCATTATTTCAACCGTCTCGCTGAAGACTGGATTTTTCCACTCTAGCGACCTGATCTTGATTTTATTTCATAACATACTTTGAAACGTTATTACTGGACAGTATCTATTTTTACTTATAATATTCCAATATTGCCGCTGGAGGTTGGTACACTCCTCTCGAGCGACTATATTTACTTCAAAAAAACAACTTAAATTCCATGCTCACTGACTTCGTAGAATTCTTCATTGCTGTTCTCCTCAACAACTCTGTCACTCTTCGTGACGCCTCCCCATTCCACCAGGAGAAGTTGCCGAGGCTCCATTGATGCGACGTTCTCCCTTAGGTACAGAGACGCTACTGCAACCGTCCTTCACCTCCTTACGTCAGGAGACGTTGCCGATGCATTCCTCCTCGTCATAACGCGTCTCGTCAGCACGCAAAGAGACGTCGGCAACACAAAGCCAATTGTTTCATCTCTCATCATTGCGCAGTGACGTGCACACCATTCCTGTCACACCGATTAATACCAAGATCTCTTTTATCTTTGTGAGTAATACAGAGATACAAAGATCCACAAGTCATTTTCTTGTTTTCTGCAACTCGAAGGTAATCATCTTCATTATAGCGCGGTGACGCGCACACCACTCCTGTCACACCGCCTTATTACGAAGAGTTCTTCCTGCTCCTCCCCATCATTCAGGTATTTTAGCGCGGTGACGCGCACACCTGTTTAATCGCTTTTGCACGGTGACGTGCACACCTTTTCACTTATGTATTTTAATACAACGATGAGCACTCCTACTTATTTATGAACAACTAGACTTTATTCATTTATCTCCAGCAACTTCTTACATTGAAATAGATTTTTTTAATTATTTCTGCGCGGTGATGTGCACACCATTTAATTTCTTCTAAAAGCTATATTCACGTGTTATCATATCCATATTTTTAGACCTTACAACATATGCTTAACATTCCATTTTCATTTGACATTTCGTCCTTTTCCCTATTTTTACTTTCCACTATTCGTTTCTTCATACCCTCTTTTCTTTAGTCTCCTCCTTTTAACTCTTCATTATAATATGGCTACACAGTCATCCACAAAGTTAGACGTGCCATTAAGCATCAGAGATAAACTGAATATTCATCTTCAACAACTGTGTGCAGATGGTGTTATTGAACAAGTTGATTCTTCACTTTGGGTTTCTCCGATTGTCGTTACACTTAAAAAGAATTGTGATGAAATTAGGTTGTGCATAGATCTGAGATCTTTGAATAAAAATATACATGTTGATTGTTTTCCGCTACCACCCATACAAGATATGTTAGCACAATTGAAAGGGACCAACATTTTCTCCACTATAGATTTAAAAGCGGCGTACCATCAAATTGAGCTTCATGAGGATTCAAAAGATTTGATCACTTTTAACACACCCTTTGGAGCATTCAGATTTCTTAGGATGCCCTTTGGACTAGCTTCAGCAGCTTCAGTGTTTCAAAAACTTATGTTTGAACATTTTGTTGATGTAAAAAATGTTTTAGCTTATCAAGACAACATTTTGATTTCCTCTGATTCAGTTGAAGAGCATTCAGACATTTTGGATCAAGTTTTGGGCATTCTGGGCAAATTTGGTAAAACAGTCAAAAAAGAAAAATGTAAATTCATGCTTAACAGTGTAGAATATTTAGGTCATGTATTTTCTGATACTGGAATCAGTCCTAAACAAGATTTGTTAAAAGCTAATAGGAATGTGCTCAAACGTCAGACAAAGACTAATTGAGATCGTTTTTAGGTTTGAGCGAATATTATTTCCGCTTTGTACAAAATGTTTCTTTTATCAGTGATCCTCTGAGGAAATTAGCCAGAAGTAATGTTAAATTTATGTGGGGCAAAGAACAACAGAATTCTTTTGAAAACCTGAAGAATATTCTCGCTGTACACATTATACTTTGCAGTCTGCTTAACGATTGTAGCAGTTCACTTCTCTTGTATGAGAAAGAAGACTGTTCAATAAACCTTTTTATTGAAAACGCTTGTCTCTCTATTTCTCTACAACTCTGTTGAAACGAAGCATGCACGATTGACTGAGTGAAATACTTATCTATTGTTTCTACGACTCTGAGAGATATATTTCTTGTTCTTGGGAAACAAAGTTGTCATGTTTATGCAGTTGTCAGAAACTAATCCCTTCTTGTGAATTCGAGAAAGTTTCTAGTGACCTCTGAGCTAGCTGGCACTCACTATTAAGTTTAGTATATTCGATAGAGACCTAGTCGACCTCAGTCCTATGTCTAATCTATAGGATATATTATTCCAATGCGCAGAGCCTATTGGGAATATAGGAACTACACTACACTAGGGACAGAATGTTCTAATAGCCTTAGACCCTCCGTAGTGGGCTCTACCGGCCATTAAAGGCCCGCTCCCTCTCAGGGTAAATGATGTATGGTTGCAACTTAATCCTTCAACTCCCTTGAATAATATCAAAGCGGTTTACGATACATTCGGAAAGCAAAAGCAAAACTGTAGTTCAAAGTCTTTAAAAAGAATGAAAGATTAATAAAGTCTATCACAAATCAGAACATTGGAATGTTGAGAGCTCCATAAAATACAATGGAGTAACTCTGGGCCTACAATGGATGGAATTAGCCCAGAACGCCAACATTTCAATGTTTGTCTTCATGTTTTTCCCTTTTTTATTTAGAACGTTCCACCCTTACTGGGCGGAATGTTCAAATAGCCTTCTAGCTCTTCATACCTTTTGTTAAAGTCCCTCTCCCTCATTATAGGCCCTTGCCTGCTGTTCAGGCCTATCACTAGTGTTCAGGGCCTTTAACAACCGGTATATACCTCAGCAGCAGGCTATAATGGTATACTATACCACTTTTAAGGAAGAATTACAAATCCATGCGAAAGCTGATTATCGAACAAGAAGAAGTTTTCACAGGATAGTAAAAGCTTGAATTAGACCTCCTGCCAGCGAGAGGCAAACAGACAATAATCTGGCCATTGAAAAGTGAGGATTTTAAGGTTAATCACCCAAACTAACTACCAAAAAGAGAATCGTACATTTCACTAAGTTGTTGCAGTTTAACAATAGGTGCATACATCCTTCATTTGTACCATAATAGGCCATCTTTGAATTCTCTATCTTCATCTTTAGTCACCCATTTAGCAATACATTCAGAAGTCAGTTTTTCCTTTATGAATACTATAATATCTTAGTCTTGATCCTTAGAATGTGACCCAACTATTTTTGCACAAGGAATCATCAGCATAGAGTTATGGATGAATCAGTAGCTTGATTTCGGTACAAAGCATCTGCTTTTCCATTTTTACATCCTGGTCAGAAACTGATGGCAAAGTTATACCATTTCAGTTGTTTTGAAATAAATACTTTAGCTGATTTGAGGGCAGTAAGTGTACAAGGTATGTGTGTTGTAGATACACATGGTTTCGCTACAAAGCATCTGCTTTGCCATTTTTACATCCTGGTCAGAAACTGATGACAAAGTTATACCATTTCAGTTGATGTGAAATAAATACTTTAGCTGATTTGAGGGCAATAAGTGTACATGGTATGTGTGCTGTAGATACACATGGTTTGCATACTCCTGCCATCTAGTGTTGGGTCCGGATGTCTGCAAGTTGCTTTTCTCTGAAGAACTCTTCTTTTCCAGTCACAAGGTAAGGTGACTCCTCCTTTCGGTTATAGTGCGCATGGGCATCAACTCCATTTTTTTTTCCCCATCATCTGGTTCAGACGTGTATTGCTGCGCTCCAATTTAGAACAGTCAATCGGGGTCCCTTCTGTTCGCAATTCACTCTACCCTTGTCAGTATTGTTTTCGATTGCGTTAACATCTTCTGCATGTCAAACAGCTTTAGAAAACTTTCATTATCCATAAAAACTCTGACCACAGCCTTCGGGCATAGATCTTCTCCGGTTTCCACTCGAAGATCCTACATCTACTCTTCCGCAGATGGAACGGACACCATTCCAAATCTGTTCTAGGTGCCATTCTAAATATCCACACACCGATCTCCATAAGGTCTGTAACCTTTGTCTCTCCCCGGAGCATAAAGAGGAAGAGTGCGGCATGTGTAGGTCGTTCCGTTCGATAAAGACTCTGAGACCGCCGTGCTCGTCGCAGAGACATGCAACGACAGTCTATCGAAGAAACTCCCGATATCTTGGGTGAAGAGGCCAAACATGACGAGAGGGAGGTGGAAGAAGAGGAAAGAGCGCACTGGTGTTGGATTTAGAATCCAACACCTTCCCTGCTGTTGCACAAACTGGAGTAGGAATAGTACATATTACCATTCCTGAATCCAGGGCGCCCCCTACAGCAAGTCGTAGTAATGACTTGCGATGTAATTGTATGAGTAGTAACAATGCTGTCGTTGTAACAACCGTGTTCTAATGGCATGCAATGTATTTGCATGCGTAGTAACAGTATATATTCATTACAACAACAAGGAAAGGGAGTATATTCACTTTACTTCCTAATTCCCCAAAATTACTTTTAAATCGTTAAGACCAATATTGGATCTCAGACTGCTAAACTTATACATATTGTCAGAACACTTCCACATGGTCACTCTGCAACAAGTACTTCCACTTTTGCAACAAGGTGACTTTATGTCAACGCTAGGCTTAAAGTACGCATACTTTCATATACCCATCCACACAGCATATCGTAAATACCTCAGATTTGTGATAGGGAAAAATCATTATCAATTCAAAATGCTTCCATTTGGAGTAATAACAGCACCCAGAATGTTTACCTAGTGCCTAGCAGTAGTAGCGGCACATCTGAGAAGGCAACAAATACATATCTTCTCATGCATGGACAATTGGCTCATAAAAGCTAACTCGCATCTCAAATGTGTGTATCACACTCCGATTACCTTAAATCGTCTACAACAATTGGGATTCACAGTCCATATACAGAAATCACATCTTCAACCCAAACAGACACAGCCATATCTAGGAGCCATTCTAAAAACTCACATGGCTCTAGCATATCCCAATGCATCCAGGATTCAGAATTTACAAGCACCATTACAGCAGTTTTAAGTCAACCAGTACCTCTCATCCAGAACACTCACGCATCTTTATAGCGCCTCATGCAAGACTAAACATGCGCCCTCTACAAGAATGCTTAGCACGTCAGTGGAATCAAGTATAGGGTCAGCTGACAGATCTATAGTGATGGTAGACAGCCGCACTAATTGCTTTCTGCAGTGGGAGAACACACAAAATTTGTCAAAAGGCAGCCTTTCATCGACCCTATTCCACAAGTCGTGCTAACATCTGAAGCATTTCTCACAGGGTGGGGGGCCCGCTTAAAACAGTTAACAGTTCAGTGTCTTTGGAACTCCAAACATCAGAACTACCACATGAACTACCTAGAGCTACAAGCAGTTCAACTAGCGTTGAAAGCTTTTCTACCTCACCTGGTAAAGAATGTAGTCTACTATAGTACTATATACAAAAAAGGACACTCGCACTCACTCTCTCTGGTGTTGGGCAATTCATCCCAAAATCCATCTACTAGCTGAGCACCTTCCCGGCACAGAAAATATTTTTGCCGATCTCCTCAGCAGAAAGAAACAACAAATACACGAATGGGAACTTCACTCGCAGATTTTCCTTCCCTACTTTCAAAAATGCAGATTTCCACAAATAGACCTCTTTACTACAGCACAGAACTCAAAATGGCCAGACTTCCCCTCAAGATTCCCACACCCTCTATCCAAAGGCAATGCAATGATCAGGGATATTTCTATATGTTTTGCCGCCTCTCTGCTGCTTCCATTTCTAGTTAGGAAACTCAGACATCTCTCACACTGATTCTCGTAGCTCCCACATGGGCTTGTGAACCATGGTTTACCACACTGTTGGAACTGTCAGTGGTTCCACATCAGAAGCTTCACATAACATCACATTTTCTCACACAGAACCGTGGAGAAATCAGTCATCCAAATACCAAGACCTAACTCCTGAAGTCAGAGAGTTTGGATATCTAAACCTACCACCATAGTCTATGAAAATTCTTAAAGAAGCAAGAAGGTCTACCACTAGAGCATGTTATGCAGCAGAGTGGAAATATGTGTCATATATTGTTATAATAATTCCATTGATCCACTAGATGTTTTTATATAAAACATTATTTGTTATCTTTTTCATTTACATTGCGCAGGTTTAGCCAAACATCCATTTGACTACACCTTGTAACAGTAGCTGCATATCTTCTGAACATGCAACATGAATCTTTATTTAAGGTACCTGTGATCAAAGCTTTTATGGAAGGCCTTAAAAGAATAATACCTCCCAGAGTACAACTGTAGGAAGCTGGCTCTGTATATACTATACCAAAACGAGGTATAGTGTGCACCGAGTCCAGTGGAACCCCAAAGGTAGGCAGAGTTCAAAGTGGATAGCACCTTACTCTCTATTTGTGGTTGTGTGGGCGAGCAGTAAGGCTTTATCAGAGGATAGTGTTAAGCATTGGTTGTACAAACTCAATCAGCAAATTGTTACACACTCAAAAGCTGAACTCAGACCAATTTGATTTGTATACATTTTATTATTTAGTTGTATTTATTTCCTAGTTGGTATTGTGGGGTTTGAACCAGGATTCCCCCAGGGTTAAGAATGCACTCCTAAAGCAACCAGCTGCACTAGGGCGGCCAGGTGCAGAGTGCTGAGGTCCAATGTTATCCAATGGGGTGGGGCGACCTCTGGTTGGTCGCTGCTCACAAGCAGGGCACAAGGTTTTTGGAGCTAAGCTCCTGGGGTTTAGCTTGGGGCAAAGGGGGTTCCGAATGCTGGGTTCAGGGTGCTGGTTTGGTTTTGGGTGCCCTGTTGATTTCAATGGGAATTCTCCGGTTTCAACAAAGACTGCAGCCTAGGGGACAAAGATCTTCTGGAGGTGACCACCGGTTGGAGAGGTAAGTTGGGATACCTGGGGATATTGGGCTGCCCAAGGCTGTGGGACTTTTGGTGCAGGTGTGTCTTTAGGTGTCTGGTTTTCCTTACCAGCTCCTGTCGCGGTTGAGGGGATCCTCCAGAAAGAGGCTGCAGGCTTCACTGGGAGATTCAAAGAAGGTCAGAGATCACCAGATCTCAGGTCAGGATCGCCGGTAGACCTCCTCATGGTGATGGCCACTCGAACTCAGGCCATAAGCATCGGGTGCAGAGTAGTGCAGACTTGCGGATTTGGCCGGTGCCAGAGTCTGTGGGTGTGCAAATCCGGTGCTCATGGGAGACAAAGTCTTTCTTGTGGAAGGCAGGGTAGGTCCTCTGGATTCTTGAGGTTGCTGGCTGCAGGACACACCAGGATGTCGCTTCTGCAGGTTCGAGGTGGAGACAGGCCGGTAGAGCTGTAGCCAAGTCAGTGGGCAACCTCCTCTACTTAGCTTTAGCACAGCTTCTTCAGTCCTTCTTCTTCCTTTCTTCCTGGTTGGTTCTTGTCTGAGAGGCCAGGTTCAGGGGTTCCCCTAAATACTAGATTCAGGGGAGTTACAGGTAGGTAAAGGTTGGGACCAATGGGTCCCTTCCTTGGGGTGGGTACACCCCCTATTATGCCACCCTCCAGTGGGAGGAGGCATATGCCTCACTCTGGTTGGCTGGGTCCCCCCATCTGCAAGATGACAGGGACTGAGAGTTGTGCTTCACCTCACCTCTCTCATCTGAGGGGTGGGGTTGGCAAAGGTGGGGACACCTCCCTTCCTCACTTGGTTTTTACCACCGATTCTCCTGCCCAAAGTGGGGGTCAGAACTGGTAGGGCCAGTTTCAGGAAGCAGCAAAGACCTGGGGAAGCTTACAAAGGTGGCAAGCCTTTGAAGCTTCCCCTTCATGGACCCTGCCCATCCTGGGGGAGGAGACGTGGCACCTCGTCCCAAGATGTGCATTGTTTAAGATCCCGAGAGCAGTAGGCTCTCGACCCAGGGGTCCAGAAACATGTCTGGCAGTGGCCGCTGGCCAGCAGCCATTCAGCCTGAACACTAGACTTAGGGCGTTTTTCAGGGGGCATCTCTAAGATGCCCTCTGTGCATTTTTCATTAAATCCCTTACTGGCATCGGTGTTAGTTTAATGTGCTCAGAAGTTTGATACCAAACTTCCCAGTTTTCAGTAAAGCCAGTATGGTGCTGTGGAGTTAATAATGACAAACTCCCAGTACCATATACTCTTAATGGCATTACTGCACATACAATGTCTAAGAATTGGCTTAGACATTGTAGGGGTACAGTACTCATGTACCTGTACCCTCATGGCCGGTATAGTGCACCCAGCTAGAGGGGTGGCTGGCCTATGACAGGGGAGTGGGATGTAGGTATGTGGGCCATGTCGACTCTTCACTTTTTTCTGCACAAAAACATGCAGCCTGCAAAAGGGTGTGTGTGTGTGTGTGTGTGTGTGGGTCTGTCTGTCTGTCTGTCTGTCTGTCTAAGGGTACAGAGCCTCTAAGGGTGGCACAATACATGCTGCAGCCCTTAGAGGCTTTCCCTGGCCACAGTACCCTTGGTACCTGTGATACCATTTACAAGGGACTGGCATGTGGCCAAAGAGTGCCAATTGTGTAGTGTTTTCAATGCAATTTTAGGGAAAGAACATAGGCCCTGGGTACCTGTTTGGCAGGAACCCAGGCACACTCTGTCAAAGCACATCAGCAGTTTAGCTAAAAGTGGGGGCTACCTTGGGAAAAAGCGGGTACTTTCTTACAACCACCTGCACCTGTCTAGAACCTTAACGTTGTTCTTACAAGACTCAGAGGACCACAGTTTGAACCATTACACAATTGTTCATTACAATTTCTTTCATGGAAAGTTGCCTTCTTAATAGCTGTTACTCCACTAAGATGAGTTGGTGAGTTACAGGTACTAACCTTAGAAGAACCCTTCTTTCTACTGCATAAAGATGGGATTTTTCTGTGTACAAATCCAAAATTCTTCCCAAGGTTGTCTCTGCTTTTCACATCAACCAGTCTGTTGAGTTACCTATATTTTTTCCTCAACCTGATTCCGTAGCAGAGAGAGCTCTACTCACACTTGATGTCAAAAGAGCGTTATTGTATTACATTGATAGGACAAAATATTTTCGCAAAACAACTTTTTGATGCATTTGCTCCACCTTATGAAGGAAAGCCCATCACAAAGTCTGGCCTTTCGAGATGTATTGTCAAATGTATTCAAAGTTGCTATATTAAAGCCAAGATACTTTTAACAGTGCCTCTTAGAGTGCATTGTGCTCGCAAAAAAGGAGCATCAATGGCATTTTTAGGTAATAATCCCATCGCTGACATATGTAAGGCAGCGGCATAGTCTATACCACACACATTGACAAAAAATAATGGTGTAGATGTGTTAGTCAAAAAACTGCAACACCCACTGGTTGGCCACCGCTTTTGGAGAGTACTGCTATACAGAGTATGCAAAACATATGTATCTAAAGAACCCATGCCTCGAACGGCTTATGTTACTTACTGTGTAAGCATCTGTTTGGCATGTTGAGCTGTAGATTCACATGCACACTACCTCCTCCCCGGACACCTATGGCTGTTGCAGTTATTCACATTATATATGCATGGACAACTCTATACTACACTAACTCCATTCTCACCGTCTTGCGGGAAAACAATCTAACAATGGAGTCAGTGCCCATGCACACTATCACCGAAAGGAGGAGTCACCTTACCTTGTGACTGGAAAAGACATCTTCAAAGAAAAACAACTTGAAAACATCCGGGCCCAACACTAGATGGCAGGAGTATGAAAAGCACGTGAATCTACAGGTCTACATTCCAAGAACAGATGCTTACACAGTAAGTAACATAATCCTTTTAATGATCAGTAAACACATAGACTGGAGAAATCACTCCTAAAAGATAATGTTCTATTCTGCAAACGCAGATATATTAGCTAGAAGTTCTTCGTCTGAAATAGTGATGTTCAGGGTTTCTTAACTTGTAGTCCGACCCGCAACGATTCACAAAGCTTACTCAGGGGGTTTATAACTGTTTACAAAATTAAATAATAGAAAGTTAATCAAGTATATATGTATAAAGCAGCAAAGTGTAAAATTAAAGACATTAAAACGCTCCTGTAACTGTAAAGGATTTTGAAATTGGAGGCTAAAAATGAAGTTGATATCCATAGCATGATTTGTGAGAGCAGTACAGTAAACCAACACTATTACAAACATTTGGTAGCCTCAATTGAAGCATTGATATACATGAACAAAAAGTTAGCATGCATTAAACGCACAAACGATGGTATGCTATAGTTTAGCATATTCCTTCATCTTTTAAAAATAAAATCACATTTTGTAGCGCTCCAAATGTCCCAATAAAATGAAATAAAAATGGTGTGGATTTTTATTAATTAAATGAAATATTTCATAATTTGTGTGTTTGGTCTATATATACTTGTTTCAGAATTTGTATGTATTGTTTTAAGGTTCAATTCCTAGAAATTGATATGACTACGGTCCTTGGTTTCCAGTATTCAGTGGAGGGCCCCAAAAGTCAAAAGGTTAAGAATCACTGGTGTAGCTTCTTTCTGCTGGCCTTAATTTTCTGGAATAATAGGTCACAAGATGAAGCTACCTGTCTCTGGATGTCGCTGAGAAATAATTCGTCCAAGGGCTTTGTCTAAGCCATCTGCTTCTACAAAGTATGGTTTTGGGGATGTGGATTAAAATGCACATCCGACCACAGTACAAATCTAGATTCTTAGACTTGCGATATTATTTTTCTTCTCTTGATAATTTTTGTATGATTCCAATCTGCGTGGGTTCTGGGGGTAAACGTCTGCTTTTTTCTAATGGCGAATTAAGACTGTCCTATCCCAGATTCTATACCTGAATTCACTTCGCCGTTTCCCACCATCACGTTCTGCCTATCCGTGATCTATAATACAAAGTCTATTCATTCATCACAATTACGTTATTTGTAATTGGTACCTGAACTTGCATATCCTTTAAATAATGGGTGCTTGCAAACATTTTCTCGAGATCCAAAAGTAGGGTCTGGTTTGTGACCGAACTCTGCAACCCCATGGAGTGGGGGATGCTGGGGGCAAGGAGGGGTCGAAAGGGGGGTTCGGATGGAAAGCGCTAGCGTACTAGGGGAAAAAATCCAGGTCTTTGCAAAACATTAGTCAAAATGATTTATTTCAAACGCAGATTTATATGGAAACCTAACTCCTGAGGTGGAAGTGAATAGTTTTGGTTCCCCTTTCATAAGTATGTACACTTTAAAAAGAGAGTTCTATTGGCATTTTGACTATACATTTTTAAGGTCAAACACAATTGCAATCTCAATAGGAATGTTGCATGACAGTGCTCATTAACCTGATATTTAATGCAGGCCAATATAGCAGAGGTTTAACAGGTTCCTAAGTTAGGTAGATAAGTTAGAGATAGATATATTATGAAGTAAGTTTTCATTTCATGCGTCATATTAATGTCATGTAATATGGAACAGTGTTTGAGACTGCAAGTCTTAAAAGCTGGTCCAGATGTAAGTCAGTAAATTTATTTCTGAGTTTATTGTTCAACACATCCATTGTGGAAAACAAACTTTCACATACATGTGTTGACCCAAACATTTAAATGACTCTCTAAGTCAGTGGACATTTTTCAGAAGTCTTCTTGTTCTTTCCTCAAAAAAGAATCTCAAATAATGGAATTGTGCTGTATGTCAGTCAGCTACATTTTTGATTTTGCTCTTTACATGCTAATAAGTTCTACAAAAATTCTTGTAGTCCGCATTGTGGGGTTTTCAATTAACCTGAACAGGGGGGCAAGGGCTCCAATGTAGATCATTAATTTTTGATCTCCCCAGAAAGTTTCACAAGACACTCACCAAGGTTTAGTATTAACAGCATTTCTTGAGCATTTCCGAACCTTTGAGTTACAGCCAACAGTTCTGGAAATCATCTTTCATGTGTCTTTTGTATAGGACAGGCTTACTTTTGAATGAATAAAAGGCATTCATCATAAAGAACACAAGATGTTGTTTGCCCTGCAGCACCAAATTGAGTGCATTCAAGTGCACAAATATATCCAAAAGAAAGTTGAGCATGGTGAGTCATTTCACGTCCTTCAGTTCTGGGAAAGATTGACGTTGACTGTTTACAAAGTGTTTAGTTTCAGAAAGCATAGGTGTGAATCACTCCAGAACTTCCCCTTTGCTTAGCCACAGTACTTCAGTGTAGCAACAGATCTGTCTAGTCAATTTCAGATTCCTGCAGCAGTGATTTAAAACGTCTGTAGCTAAGGGTTTTCATTAGACCTGGTATCCTTGGCGTGGTTTCCCATTAACTTTTTGCCTTCAGATCTCTTGTTTTTGCTGACTTCACACACTTTACCTCTGCTAACTAATGCTAAAGTGCTTGTGCTCTTTCTTAAAAACATGGTAACATTGGCTCCTACCCAATAAGCAAATTTAATTTACATATAGGACCCTAGTAAAGTGTGCTATGTGTGCTCAGGACCTGTAAATTAAATGCCAACCAATTAAGTAGCCCTTTAAACATGTCTCAGGCCTGCCACTGCAGAGCCTGTCTGTGCAATTTACACTGCCATTTCGACAGGGTAAAGTACACCATTTGCCGGACCCAAACTATCCTTTTTTAATACATATGTCACTCCTAAGGGAGTTCCTAAATAGTCCCATGGGCTTGGTGAGGTGTATTTAAAAAGTTGCACATGTACTTTTGAGTTTTATACGTCCTGCTAGTGAAAAACTCACATTAGTTTTTCACTACTGCAAGGCATATCTCTCCTATAGTACAACATTGCAGTTGCGGAGACAGCCTTTAAGTTTGGTGTCTCTGGAATCCTAATTCTAAATCCTACATTATGGTGCATTTGGATTTTAAATTACAATTTTTTTTAATGTAGTTTTAGAAAGTTGGCATTTGCTTGCCTTAGTCATTAGATGCCTGCAGTCTGTCTCTGGTTACATGACTGGGTGTAGTTGACAGTTTGGGCTTTGTAATTTCCTCCTAAACAGCCGCACACAATGGGATCTTACGTCTGACTAAGTGGGCCATCACTGGCAGGAATGGAGAGAGGAGCTGGGTCAAGCCTCACTTACACCTGCATATGCTGTGTCCTGTCTCCACAGAAAGGGCATACCCCCTTTAGTTTTTCTGGAGACTGGGCAAGGAAGGAAGGGCATCCGTGCACTTCAAAGGCATGCCAATAGAAGCTTCTTGCCACTACAAAGGCTCACATGTGTATAAAATCAGGACCTCAGACACCACTACTTCAGCGCACCCGGAACCGTGGTTATTCTGCCAGGAAGAACCTCTGTGCTGCTAAAGAACTGACACTCTGCTGGACTGCCCTTCTGAAGGAGTTGCTGCCCTGCTGTGCTGCCATACTACCTGCTGTGCTGCCATACTGCCTGCTGCCATCTTGCCTGTTTGAGAAGGACTGGACTTGCATCCCTCGAACCCAGAACCAATAGTAAATCCAAGGGCTAGCTGACAGGCCTCCTGCCCTGAAGCCTCAGGGGCATAACAGTCTTCCAACAATATTGTTTGGACTCTTCCATCTTTGAGTCTACCCCGACAAGTGGTACCACACCAGTCCTGGACCCTTGGAAGTGGGCCTAAGGTGCTTGCCAGCGGAACTGACATATACTCTCTGCTGAGCAGCACATCCCCGAGCAGAACTGACGAATCTCCTCTGCTGAGTAGTGCATCCCCAAGCTGAACAGACGTATCGCCGCTGCTACGTGCATTGGACCTGTTGCAAAAACACCAGTCACCGTCCTCTGAAGAGATGCATTGCCCTGACAGTGCAGCACATCCACAGCCCAGGTCCTTGCATCCCTCGTTGATGGCAGCATCGACAATGACGCCGGCCTCTGCACTGCAGCCTTGCTGCTCCTCAGAACCGATAAATCGCCAGCTGAGCTCCATATCCCAGACGCCAGACTTTACATTGCAAGCCCCATCATCGGACTCCTCCTTGCTGACGACATAACTGGACCTTGCACCGCAACCTCACTACATCTCGGAACCGATGCATCCCTTCGGCTATGGAGCACATCTTTGACGCAAATCCACGCAATGCTCCGCAACAAGGATTTAAGGTACTCTATTCAGCAGGCCGTACTCTGACTCTATACCTGGCCAGTGCTCCATTGCGGTCACCCCGAGCTTGTGACTTTGTTCTGGTCCAGCACGACCAGATATCCACGGTTGTCTCTTTGTGCTTTTTAGTGCCATTTTCACTACAAACTGCAAATTGCAATATCTCTGGTTCGACTGATTGGATTTTTGTAGTTTTGGTCTTGTTTTTTTAATTAAATTAATCTGTTTTTCTAACCTGGTGTGGGATCCTTTTTCTGTGGTGTTTTCACTGTTTTACTGTTTACCCATTGCCTCTAAGTTAGGCCAGACTGCTCAATGCTAAGCAACCAGGGAGTGAGCTCAGCTTAATTTGGGGGTTGCTTGTTTCTTACCCTGACTATGATTGTCATAGATGCTTGACCAGGGCCTACACCCCAGCCAACCAGTAACCCAAATTCCAAGAGTTTTGGTACGATTAAAATCAACACTTTTCACAGCAAATTTTAGGACATTATTTAGTTATCCTTGCTTTATTTTTGCTGCGCACGGAACTTCTTTATGGATGATGCAGAGGTAGTCAATGACGATATGTCCTGTGAGCTTCTTTTTAAACAGGGATACAAAGACACTCTCATTGCCTTCCATGACTGGAGCCCCATCTGTTGTAATGCTGACAGATTCTTTAATGCTATGTGATGTGCCTCTTTTAAAAACGTTGCACATACTATTCAGTATATCTTCTATCCTTGGGTAGTAAAAGGCACAGGAGCTCTTCTTTTGGATTAGTTGATTGCTCAAAATACCTAATCCAAGCTAAATACTGGGCCGCATCGCCTATTTATGTTGATTCATTCTTGGCACTCCTGGAGAACGGAGGACTTCTTACTGCTTTGATCACTTGCTCCTGGCCGTGTTCTCCTATTGTGTCTATTCTTCATGCACAAGTGGAATCTGCAGTGCACCAGTTTCCTTTAAAACGTTGGCTTTATTACTTTTGCTTTCAAATACAATGTGTGCTGTTGAAAGGACACATTTCTTAACAAGCTCTGCCTCTGTAAAGGATTTTTTTATGTTTGACCAGCAAGTAGCATATTTTGAACAATGCTTTTGTAACCGCCTCAGATTCTTTCATCTGACAAAAGAAGAGCTTTTGATGGGAAAACATAGATTGCTTTAATGGTTCCACTTTTGCAGAACGCGGTTTTCATTTCAGTGGAAGGCCTTCATATATTTTGACTGTCTGATCTTATAGTGGCGCTCCGGGTTATACCTTTCAAGAAGATGTAATTTCTCTTTGCAAAGCAAACTCGTTGATCTCGCTTGTGGCCTCTAATCAAGAGAGTACTCTTCTTCCTGCATGGGCCTATGGTCACTCTGTAGGTATCTTGGTTATGCGCAAGATTTGGTTTCGAACTGCAGGCCATTATGGGGGTCTTTAGCTGGTGTATTACTGTGCAGTACCGAACATCGACCAGGGAGATCAGATTTTTCATCTCTCGAGCGACAGCCAAACTCCATCTCACAAGTGATGGCTTGACGTCCTCTCACTCTCATGACTGATAGATAGCTCAATGCCGTCTCACAACCAGTTGCCTGAATCCACGTCTCAGCTACAGATCTCTGCGAGCAACAAATGTAGCTACAACCAAGGGATGCTATTTGTTTAAGAATAACAAGAGTTGTTTAACGAAAGTGAGGCATGCATGTCGCTTGTAAGCATTCAATTGTTAACGCACATATTGGCCATGGTCGTTTCACAGAGACCAGATAGACCCATTATAAAAAGGTATTTGTACAGTTATGCATGTAATTTGATAGTTATTAAATCAGTAAAAGTATGCTACAAGACATCTAACATGCTATGCAATATATTGGGTAGATTAAAATGTTAATTGGAAGGCCTCGTATAAGCCACTGACTCATGTAGGTGGAGACACATTTACGGTTTCCCACTTGCCAGTATTTTTTTTTCGAGGTTGCCCACGTACCCACAATTTGGCCAAATGAGAGTCCGGGATGAGAAACTATGTCTCCTGATTCCAAAGTATCTCATTAGTCTATTAAACCTCATCCGAGGTGGAAGTAATTCTCCTGCCAAGAAAAAGAGACTGGCCTTCCCATGGAAATCGTTTTGAGGGCTCTGGTCAGCTATAGAATGGAGGGTATGTTTCCATCATGCTTAGCAGAAGTGGTTAAGCTGAGATTTGATGTCAGGTATACTAGTTCCATGGCTAAAAGCAGTGCTTAATTTGTACAATAATAAGTGTCGAGGCCTAAACCGTTGCTTAGAAGCTGCCAGCAGCGCTGCAGATGATCATGCTGCCGAATTCCAAGGCTGCGTAGTCTTGATTCCACTAATGTGCCTTTAATCCATTACTAAACACTCCCTGCCCTTCTGTTTCACTCCTGCACATGTTTTTTGTCTTTATTTTATCATTTTCACTGTTTTCCAATGTTTCTATTCCTCCTCCCTTTTGTGTTTTTTCCCCTCTTTTGCTATGGGCCAACGTCTGAGGAAGGATTCTAGACAAACATTTTCACTTTTTTAAATGACTGAAATTATTCCCAGAGAAAAATACCTGCAACTCCCCCTTACTAAGATCTGTGAAAGAGGGAATGGTCATCTGAGTGTCTCAATCACTCAAGTTCCCCTCCGCCCACTACTTGTTTCAGCAGTCTCTCAGACTCTTATAGCCTTGTTCTCCTGATGGCATTCTAAAACCCTCTATCTGCATATTTCTTACATCTTCGTTTTCCTCTTCAGCACTCACTTTTCACTCTCTCCTGTGGGTACTTCTTTGCATCTCCTTCCTCGTATCCCCCACACACAATGCACTAACATATTTCTAAACAGTGCCTGTATATTTCGCCCTGGCAATATTTTGACAGCAGTATATCCCCTTCACACACTTTTACATAGAAACAAATTTACAAATGGCACATCTGACCATTGCACTCTGCAGTGATGCCGAAGATTCGATGAGCTTGTTTTTTCAGTCCCTTTATGACCCACTGATGAGCAACATGAGACTTCGACATGAAATTCCCAGTTCTGAATTGTGGGCCATAACCTGAATTCACACAGATATATAAAGGCAATTCATCTCACAGTGTGCACTATACAGTAATATGTTGCATGAAAAAAACTACAGAAAGACAACATCCTGAAAAAATCAACTACACTTATGGAATTCAAGAGTAAATAAAACATCTAATGTAAACAAGAACAACATCACTGTCCCCAGCCTGGGAGACCAGTGTCTAATTTTTGCTGGCTCCAAAAGTCGCCCAGTTGTTGACACAAATGTCCCATCTGTAATTGAATTGTCTCTACACAAGTGCGCCACCAGACCACCCGCCCCCTCCCCCTGACGATGCCAGATTATGCAGAGGCCCAGATATGGTAGTTAAACATAACTTAATATATAACTGTCTGTAATCATTTATACTATTTGAGTCCGTAATCTATAAGTCAGCTCATGAATACATTTTAAAATGCTTTTCTTGTATTTTCTAGTTTAAAGTGGGTACTAGTAAGGGTGAAATATATCGATTTATATGATTTTCCAGGTTTTTGTACTCTCAATACATTCAAATATTTGTCATGCCAATAAAAAAGACAACCCTAAAACAAATGCTTTTTCACTTTGCACTCTGACTCACCTGCTGACTGTGTAGTCCTGCTGGTTGACTCCTGGCGGCAAAATAAGCAGTCTGGTGGGCGGCAAGGGCAGCAGCCTATAAGCAGTCTGGTGGGCGGCACGGGCAGCAGCCTGTCCATAACCCATTGAAGGCTGCCTGCTGCTTTTGGTGTCCTGTTTGCTGACTCTGGGTGGTGAAGTATGCCAAATATACAAGAAAAAATATCACTTTGCAACACATAAAACACAACATTTGTGGCATATGACTCGTGTTGCGACATAATTCTTGAGCTATTCCTGAAGCCATGTCCTGTCATCGTGAGATGGTCTGTGGCTGTTGTGGCTGTCTGCGCACTGTGGTGATGTGATCTATGGCTGTTGTTGCTGTCTGCAATGTTTGTGCTGGTGGATTGTGTTGTTGCTCTGCCAGTGTTGCTGGCCAATGAACCCTCTAAATAGGAAGAAGACCTTTTGAAAGGGGGATCTACCCCACCAGTCGTTACCTTTTTATTTTTTTTATTTTTTTAGGTTTCTTTTTGTCCTGCCTATTCTGTCTGCCTTGCTGCCTTTCGTCCTCTGTACCTTGCTCATACGTTTGAGGTGCATTTTCAGCGTTCCTCATTGTAATAGAATTTGTCTGGACCCATCGGTAACTCCGTCCTGGGATGTGTATCTGATATCCTAGGGTACGAGTGCACTTTATCTGTTATTGTGAGAGTACCCTCCCAGGCAGCTGCTGGGAAGGGGAGTTGTTGCTCTTGTCTGGGGATCTTTACCTAAGTCACCGACCTGCATTTATTTCTTGTCACTATAGTCGAGGTATTGTTTCCTTATGGTTCATTGATCAGACTGAATCCATGTGTAGATGTATCGCTTGTATCATTTGCGTGAGTTTCTTTACATACGCATCTAAAACTAGCTCAAACACCTATCCTTTTCTGTAGTGTTTTGGGGTCGCATATGCCAATAATCCTACTGTGGGATGTTTTTTCCAAATAACGCTTCAAATTGGCTCAGGGCTCAGTCCTGTAGCGGAGTGCTTTTATCTGCGCAATTGTTGCAGAACCTACATTAGCGCCTAGTCCAATGAAGTTCACTTTTTCATGCCTCTTTAATTCAGATTTCCGTCCCTCCACTTTCTGAACTCGGTGGCCTATAGTGGTTGTGAAATTCTTGTTCTGTCTCCAACATTTGGGGCAATATTGTCTGTCTACTCTAACCAGAAATAATACATAGCGCATGTATGTTCCTGACAGTTGGCTCTATCAAAAGTAACATCATCAGCAGGGTCAAATATACCCTTACCAGCACAGGAGAGGATTTAAGAACAAATCAAGCCACTCTCAGCACGCCATCTGTTCAGATGTCCAACAATCGACAATGACTCTTTTTTTCCCCCCTCTCCTTAGTTAACCACTTCAGTGGGGGCTGCAATATCTCATTACCTGGAAGAGTGGGCAAACCTCACAAGTGACAAACGGGTGCTGACTGTTGTCATAAATTGATAAATTCTACATATAAACACTCTTAACACATTTTTGCACATCTCGACACAACTTGTTCAACAAATTGCCGTAAGTCTGTCAAACCCTTGTACGTGTTCTACCCTGCCTAGACAGTAGAAGGTAAAGTGTTTTCTTTGGAACAGTGCGCCATCCATCTGATACAAATGCCTTCTTTTGAAGGCCCCAAAAGCTACAACTCAACAAATCCTGTCCTAACTGGGTTTGTAGGCTTCATCCATTTCTATTGTCTCATATACAAGACTGCATATGAGACTTCGCCAGTAATGTCTGGGAGATCATTGGGCTCAAAAGGGGAACAACTAGGACAACAAACTCCTCATCTTGATGGTGGAAAAGGAGTATGCAAGGCCTTTCTGTCGCTCACCATGAACAGGATCCTGGTTCGAAAAGACAATATAATCGTATTCTACTTAAACAAAAAGGAGGCACAAGATCACGACGATCATCACCAGAGATGCTGCAAATGTGCATTTGGGCCTCGTTCAGAGGTTTCTCATTAAAGTTGGTAAACCTACCAGGAGTCCTAAACCAGCAGGCAGACTTCCTAAGCAGGTTTAATGAAGAAAACCACACATTGTTTTAGACAAATTGAGTTATTCAAGAAATCTTTGCAGAATGAAGTTACCCAAAAGTAAATCTCTGTGAAAAAAAAATGTCAAAGTTTGCACCCATAATTCTAAAACTAGTCTCACTGGGCAATGCCCTTTTGAGGAATTGGTCAAATGCATTACTCTGTGCTTTCCCCGCAGTAATAATAGCAGTCCTGTTGAAATTCCAGAATTGTCAGGTGATAACAATCCAAATTGTGCCAGAGTGGCCTCGCCAGTATGGGTACCCGTACCTGCTTTAAATATCAGTAAAACAGAAGCGCTTGTCTTGCAAGCTAAACTTCATCAAATTGCAAATATCAAATATATCACCTTAGTCTGAAACTGCAGACCCCAGTCATGCATGGACAATATACAGGAGGCAAAACGCCCTTCAATAAAGACTTGTTATTCCTTCAGATGTAAGTTTTTATTTCCTATGAGGGTGACCAGAAATAGTTCAACCAAATGACCTGTCAAGAGGCAGTGATTCTGCAATAACTATTGCGTTTGGCTCTAGTAAATTTGCAATTCTCTTCCATCAATGCCCACCTTGCAGCTATAACTGCTTACAGAAAAAGGCAGAATCAAAGATAATTTTTTTTAAATTCATATTGTTAAAGCATCTGTATAAGGTGTAAATAAAGTGTTTCCTCCCATATGGTCGCCTCCACCACATTCGGAGCTTAATTTATTTTAATCGAAATTTAACGGGTCTGCAGTTTTTACCATGCTTTATTGCAGTCGCTGTGTTTTGGACGGCTTCTTTTCTGGTGGCTATTCCTTCAGCTTGAAGAGTTAGTTTAATTCAAGTCCTTTTGCCACTTAAATACTATACGGTGTTCTATATATATATATATATATATATGTGAAGTAATGAGAAACACTCCCGTAGAATTTCTAAAGAAAAAAAAATACTCTTCCAGTTTTCTTTAGCAACATATTCTTACAATCAGAGCTCTCCTTGTGCTCTCTGGATGTCAGGAGAGTTTTTCGCTTTTATCTAGGTCAGGGTTCTCCAAAGTCGGTCCCAGAAGGCTGGATCCAGGCCAAATTTTCAGCATGTTCACATTTAGATACATGTAGTTATCTTAAAAATCTGGCATGGATCTGGCCCTCCAGGACTGACTTTGGAGAACCCTCACCCAGGCAAGATAAAAGACCTTACACAAATCTAACCAGCTATAAACTATGGAAATATTCGCCAGGGTCTGTCCACTTCAAAACAATTTTTCTCTTGCTGGATTGTATGCCTCATACCATCATGCTATCAATTCGATAAAAAAATAACCCGAGCAGGGAATCCTAGAGCCCATTCCACTAGCATGTAAGGCAGCTACCACACCCTGGCTGAAAACAATGCTTCTTTTGGTTGTATAAAAGATGGGCAATCAGTAATCAGTCCGTACTTTTACAAAATATTATAGTCTTCATTCTAATACAAAAGTTCACTCTAGTGTTAGTCAAGCTACTCTGAGGAACTTTTTTAGTTAATTCTACCTTCAGAGTTCCTCAATTCTCTCATGTCGATTTACAGGTTTTTTTCCCTTTGTGCCAAGAGCCGTAACGGTTCGGATGTTTTTTTAAGCGTATTTCTGTATTCTAAAGTTTGTCTATCAATGAAGAGTGTCCCTTGCAGATGAAAGGTTTCTTCTGCTTCTAACTTGTAGGAATCATCATTGAAGTCGTTAACAACTCTACCTCATCCTCAGCTGCTTTTCTTGGACATCAGGAGAAAATTCCTTGAAATGTTATCCTAGTTCTCACCATTTGCTTCAAAAAGAACTAACTCTTGTGAGGCAATATCTAGTACAAGGCATAATTGATAATAGAAGCCCCAAGAGCCACAAATGGACAGTGTGCTTTTTAACTCTTGTAATTTAAGCCTTTCATCCTGCACTTTCCTTGTTAGCTACACCTGTAGGCAGAATCTTGTGTAATAGGAGCTGCATGTAGCTTTGAGAAGAGGTGGCATGTACAGTTTAAAATTCAGAAAATCTTGCCTGCGGTAGACTTTCTCTACAACATATGGAGATGTTGGACTCTTCACCTATTTTTTTATTCGTATATGACTATTGAAGTTCATATTAAATGTTTTGGGCGTACCAGTACACGCAGTAAGGAATTATTCAACCATTTATGACTTCAGTGATCATTTCTATGATGCAGAATCAGGACTATAAATAAGTAATCATTTCTTACTCTATATATAATGTGCCTTAATTCCTTGTGGTCAGAAAGCACTTCATACAGAAGAATGTTAAATAAATATTGTATTTCTAAAGGCGGTTGGACCTGATCTGCCATTATTACACTGTACATCTCTCCAACAGCAGCATTTAATAAAAATGTAAAAGTCGTTGTTGATAATGTAGCAAACAGTGTCCGTATTTTCCAAGCTTACAATTACTCTAAGTCTAACAAATCTGAGAAGTTAACAATGGAATAATATTGTTTGCCGAGGTTCACAAAGTGTGAAAAAGTGAAGGTACACAGGATTATAGCCCATGTTTGCTGACTATGTGCACATTAACCCCTTCGACGCTCATGACGAGCTCAGCTCGTCACGAGTTACACCTGTCATACGCTCATGACGAGCTGAGGTTAAAGTAGCTTTTCCTGTAGGCCAATTATTTTTGTGACTTAAAGGAATATGAACTTATCGAGAGTGTCATGGTGCAGAGACATTAGGACCATGTAGGACAGTCATCCCAGGTCCACACCCAAGACAGTGGACCCCACTACCTGTATGGGGTGGGGAAATGTAGGCAGTATGGGGAACAAAGGGAATTCCACTGCAGGTTAGACATAGGACAGTATGGTGCAGGTATGCTCTCCCAGACGTAGAAGAACACATGGGATAGAGATAAATCTATAAAATAAAAAGTAGGTGTACTACACGCCTGGCTCTGTGTTTTCTGTCATCAAAATTAAAGACACAAAAGAAACTTTTTTCTTTTTTGCATTAACACTTTATTAAGGTTTCAGAATGCAAATATTCAAGCAACAATGTGTTTCAAACTCTTACATTGGTGAGCATCTCTCTGTGCAGTGCTGTATCACTGAATTTGTTCTGACATAGCTTGTGGTCTGGTGTTCAGGCTCGAGAATGTGAGAGACATGAGGACGTCATCCTTTAATGAAGGGATTGACTTTATCATGTATTTCTCAGCATTTTAGTGGCTGTACTTTGCGTCATTTTGAAATGTGTTGTACTCCACTGAATCCAGAAGATCCTCTTTTTCTGACCGCTTGTTTGGTCATTAGGCCAATATATATTTGATTTAGTGGCAAAATATTGGATTTTCAACATCAATTTGTCACTAATCTGAAGCAGTAGCTATAATGTAAGGTTTTATAAAGTTGGCCATCATATTGTGTGAAAGATGCATTGCTGAAGAGTGGGGAACATGCATCATAGGTGCTCCACTTTGAGGTAATCTATTGAAATAATCAAGGGTTGGAAGCACAGCCTAAAAAAACATGAAATAAAGTTTTGTCATTGGGTTTTTGAAAAGCTTTACGAGTCCCTGTTCTTGATGACCAGATTTTCTCTTTTTCTTATTTTGTTCATCTTTCTCATCAAAGTTTGAAAGAAATTATTTCAGTGAGTCCCATTGCTTTAATGTTCTCTCTGTAGACTTTTCTAAACGTAGCCATCTGATACTGGCATGTTTAATCGCTTTCTGATTTCTGTCTCAGTAAACTCTATATACTCTTTGAGTACATCTTTGAGCTTAACACCTTTTTCAAAGTGGTAATATATGTCTAGAAGCATATCATCAACGTTGACAGTGCTTTGGAAGTCTTTTGTGCACTCAAATTGCATAAATGACCAGAATAATCAACATCAAATATCTTTTGTTTCTCGTCCTTGGGTTCACTCCTGATTTTCCGGAGTAAACTGTTGTGCTTACCATTCATGCAATTAGTGTTTATCAAAGGAAACTGTTGCACAATGGTTCCAATTAAGGTTGTTTTATCACTGATAATGTGGCACATGTGTCAAACAAGGTCTGGATGTCTCATGCAACAATGATACAAAATGCCTGGCCTGAACAGAGGCTGATGGTCTCACTTGTATCTCAGCAGTGGCTTGTTGCAGCTCCCTATATCAAATTATTAAATATCTTTGTTAGCCAGGGTTACTCATCTAACGGGAAAGGATTGCAATATGCAGTATAATCTTGTGTGATGACTTGACCGTGCAGGACCTTTGTTTTAATATGCATCTTAATGAAGAAAGCAAATGACTTTGGATTCCATATACATCATTTACCGTAGAATAAGTCTAATGTATTAAAAATTAGGCTTTTATACCCAGAGAAGTTCTAAAATACAAGGGGCCAAGTTTGTCACCAGTGTGCACCAGTTTTGCTTCACAAAAGTGATACAAACCAGCGCCAAGTGTTGATTTTGGGATTTACTTTCAAGTGCTAACATGTTTTTGTACTGGAAAGTAGCCCCACAGTAATGCAAAGTAGCACATTTTTTTACTATGCTTCCAGGGGGCATACCAGTGGTGGTATGTTGGCATTCCCATGCAACAACCTATGGTTTGTAACTTCATTCCCCACCTACTTAAAAAAGTAGACTGAGATTTGCATCAAAAAGTACTCTTCCTCGAGGCAGGCGTAAGAAAAGTATTTTTGTCTCAAAACGTTTCTAAGTATGCACATGTGAAGTAATGTCGGGGGAAAAAAGACTCAAACCAGATCTCCATGTCCGAGGTGCAAAACGGTAATGGGTCCCAATTATGTATAAAGTATGTGCTCTTGTAAAAGGTATGATAGGATGAGATCAGGGGAGCTAATAGTGACTATGCTTACTCCCAGCTTTGATCGAGTAACCCAAACTCTGTTTTTCTTGGTTCTCAACCCACATCTGGTACAGGTAGGATGCATTTCATCGGCACACTGAGGCACAAAAAATCCACCAGGAAAGGAAAGATGAGCAAGAGGCTACTGCTACTTTCAGCTTTGAGTGTGTACACCAAACTCCCTAATCTGTTCTTTTCTCCATCCCTCATCTGGTACTGGCCAAGTGTAATTGAGGGAATAACGTGGCAAAGATAATAAACTGGGCAGAATTGACCTCTAAACAGAATGCCCCTTGGCGAAATGCCTACTGACCTGCATCAATGCTGCAAACACAATTGACCACTGCTGTGTTTAGGCTACCTCAGCTTGGGCGCCGGTGTTCTATAACACACAAGCAGATGTAGTCACCCAATCGATTTTGGTAATGACCAGGAAAAAACTCGTACCACTGTTAATTAAAAGGGGGACATTAAAATCAGCCTACGTGCGGGAAGAAATGGTGTAATCATTAGAAGGCAATAATAATAATACATGCTTTTAGTATAGCACTTAATCCTGTTTCTAGTTGTTGTAAATAGCTAATGTTAAAGTTTTAAAACTGAGACCTTCCTTGTGGGACAAAAACAGCCTACCACTTGTCAGATGAAATTAAACATGCCAACCCTTTCTTTTAGATGACTATACTTTCTAACAGAGTAGGGAGTATTAATACAAATTCTTATAAAGAAGAGGTGCACTGAAATCACCGCTAACCGACACAGCCAATGGGGAAATACCCAAATAAACTAGTCTCCTTGGGTAAGTGAGACACTGACATCAACCCTGCCAGGGGGAAGTCACTGAAATTGACCCTCTTTAGAAGTAATTAAAATCTAGGGCCACAGCTCAGAAAAAATCAAACATTGATTCCTTCTCCAGTGACGTAGCCAGTGTGTCATGGGTCTTAGTGCAAGGATGGAAATGGGCCCTCTAACTGCTGTCTGAATTGTAAAATACAACAATAATCAGATTTTGGTAGGCCCCCAAACTTTTGGTCCCAGGAGCCACGGACTCAGCAGCACCAATGGAAGCTATGCCCCAGGCCTACTCCTCTTAATCCTGTGATACCCTGGTCCTTGCACTGTAGCCTTCCCTGTCTCTCCTCTCGACTTGCACGCTATCATCATTACAAGTGAATCCCAAATCATTAAGCTAATAACTGCAACATGTGAACCAAGCAGGTTTTTAGAGCTCAGCACTCGACTGAGTCAGCTCTAATCTTTACCTCCGAAACACTCAGACCGCAATGGACCAGGGAAAGAAAGCAGTTCTGGTACTCCTAGACCTGTCCGCAGCTTTCGACATGGTGTCCCATACCATCTTGGTAGACCGTCTAGCCGCGGCAGGAATAGCCGGAAGTGTACTGGGCTGGCTGAAAAGTTTCCTAGCAAATAGGCGACAAGTGGTCACCCTAGGCCAGTTCAGGTCAGAAGGAAAACTATTCAACTCAGGAGTGCCCCAGGGCTCCTGTCTGAGCCCAACGCTCTTCAATGTTTATATGGCCCCCCTGATTGCCCTCATATCATCCTTTGGCATAAATACCATCTCATATGCGGATGATACACAGCTCATCCTGGTAATGGAGGACAATACCTGTGAAGCTGAAGCCAAGCTTAAAGACTGCCTTAAAGCCACGTTCCAATGGATGAACATGAACCATCTCAAATGCAACTCTGGAAAAACGGAGATCCTACCCTTTGGAAAAGGGAACATGTTCAACCCCACACTATGGTGGCCGGAGGACGCCATTGTCCCTCCAAACACTGCTCTCTCAGTCCGAAACTTGGGGATTAAATTCGACCCCTCCCTGAGTTTCAAACAGCAAGCAGTGGCCGTAGCAGGGACCTGCTTCGGCATAATAAAAGGGCTCAGAAATTTTTTCGACCTTATCCCCTTCTCAGCAAGAAAAATGGTTGCAGTAGCACTTATAACATCACGCCTCGACTACTGCAACAGCCTATATGCAGGCACTAACAGAGCAGTCTGCCACAAACTGCAAATGGTGCAACATGCAGCAGCTAGACTGGTGTTAGGATGGAAAAGGGGGACCTCAGCCACAGCAGCAATGGACATTCTGCACTGGCTGCCAATCCTCCTAATTACCTTCAGGGCCTTCAATGGAAATGGACCCAGCTACATTCAGAGTATGTTCCAACACTAAACTCCCTCGCGATGTCTGAGATCCCAAAATGTCAACCTCCTCACCATCCCCAAATTCAGACTTAAAACTAGAGGAGGAAAAGCTCTGGCAGTCTTGGGCTCCAAAGCCTGGAACATACTCCCACCACCCCTCCGTCAAATCACCACAGAAGCAGCTTTCAGAAAGGCCCTCAAAACCTGGATTTACACCTTATCTGACTCACAATGTAAAAACTTAATCTAAACCTACCAACCTATCTCACTACATGAACAAGGCCTCCTGTTTGTTCCTCTCTAAAGCGCCAAGATGCTCCCTGGAGTGTAGTCTGCGCTATACAAGATCCCTTTACATTACATTACATTATCGTTTTAATTGAACCAAAGATAAAAAAGCATTGGTCCCCCATTTTTCTAGTTTCACGCTGTGCAGTTCAACCTCTAGATGGGTAATTACCACTGACAGCAAAGTTTAATGCTTTTGCATTAATTCTTCGAGGAAATTAAAGCGTGTGTGACAATCAGCCATTTCATTTTTGACAGTTTAATAACACAGCGCAACTTGATCAACTCCCACAAGCTTGACCTTCTTTTCATCACTGAAACGTGGACCAACCCTTCATCAGAGCCTGACTTGTTAGTTGCTGTCCCAGAAGGCTATAATATTCTCAAGCAAGATAGAGCCATGAAAATAGGTGGTGGAATTGCTATAATATACCGCAGCCACCTCAAAACCTCTATCAACTTAGTTCCACTCACTACATCCGAGGCTATACAATTTTCCATCGCCTTAGGTCCCTCCCAACGCCTCAAGGGCATTCTACTCTACCGTCCACCGGGTAGTAAAACACATTTTTTAGCCACCTTCACTGACATTGTGGAATCCCTTGCTACTGATAACTCTACCACCATCCTAGGTGACTTTATTTTCCCTTAGAAAATTTGGAAGACAAAGACACCAATAGTCTCATATCAGACCTAGAGTCCCTGGGTCTGACGCAATTGGTTCCCAATAGTACTCATGAAGCTGGCCACACGTTAGATGGTCTGTTTTCTAACGACAAAAACATCAAGATAAAAGAGATTTTACCTCTTGCATGGTCAGACCATCATGCTGTGATGTTTGAAATTTCATTGGAGTCCCCTAAACACCCAGCCGCCACCATACACGCCTCCGGGACGTTTAAATCTTGGAGAGATCTTGACAATCAACTACTTATGGAAACCTTGTCTCTCACGCAGCCAGATACCCCAAAAGATCCTAACACAGCCGCTAAAGAATATACCCATTGGCTCACCACAGCCATGAATAAACCAGTGCCCACAAAATCTATCTCTAAAAATCGCAATTCTCCCTCTGCACCTTGGTTCACCAACGCTCTTAGACAGCAAAAACAGATATGCAGAAATTGAGAACGACACTGGAGAAAGGCCTATTCCACCGAAGAGAAACTACTCTACAAAAACGAACTTACAATATATAAAAAAATTATTCTTCAAGAAAAAAGTCTATACTACTACTCAGATTGAGCAAGCTAAAAACTCCAATAAACAACTCTATCAGGTTGTATCCAAACTCTCTAAACTACCCCATCAATCAATGCCTGTCCCTTCATAACTTTTCTGTAGTAATCTCGCCAGCTTGTTCTTTGACAAAGTTAATAACATATACACCAACTTCTCTGACAGGAATAAAGATAATTTTCTGTCCCCACAAACCACCCTACCCCAGTCCGCCCAGCCCGCTTTTAGGCAGTTTAAAAAAATCAATGTCACCCAAGTTACTAACGCTATGACTACCATCAAATCAGGCTCAGCCTACGATCCCTGTCCTCCAGCAACACTTCTCTCAGCAGTTGACATTGTAGCCCCCCAACTTACAGAAATCTTCAACTCCATGTTCTGCACAGGGGTTTATCCTACCATCTGGAAAGACACCCTTTTTAAACCCCTTTTGAAAAAACCTCACCTAGATGCCGAAGATACCAATAACTACAGGCCCATTGCCAGCTTGCTTTTTGCGGTAAAACTTGTAGAAAAATTGATGAATACACAACTGTCCCAGTACATTGAAGATCATTTCCTATTAGACGATACCCAGTTTGGCTTTCGCAAATATCACAGTACTGAGACGGCACTTATCAAAGCCACTGACGAGATAAGAACCATCCTCGATCAAAGAGGGACGGCAGTGCTCATTCTGCTTGATCTATCCGCTGCCTTTGACACGGTCGCCCACATCTTGATCCACAGTGTCGATGCCATAGGCATCCAGGATGAAGCTAAAGATCTTCTCGCTTCCTTTCTCTCTAACCGCACCCAAACGGTTCAACTGGGCAATTTCAGCTCCGCCCAGATGACACTTCCCTGTGGCGTCCCCCAAGGCTCATCCCTAAGTCCTACGCTATTCAATGTCTATGTGACAGACCTAGCGAGAACCATCAAGGACTGTGGGATGAGCCTAACATCTTACGTGGACGACACCCAGTTGGTCTTAGCCATAAAAAACAACGGAGAGAAAACAGCGGCCAACTTTCAGCATGGCATGTTGACTATCAGTAACTGGATGGCGACAAACTGTCTCCAGTTTAACTCCAATAAAACAGAAGTAATGATATTCGGGAAACTCTGCCCTATTTGGCCCGGAGCCTGGTGGCCCACTAAACTGGGCTCCTCGCCCATACCAGTCACCAAGGTCAAAAACCTGGGAGTACTCCTGGATGATAAACTAAGGTTTGCTGCTCACGCAAACTCCATCGTCTCAGCATCTTTCTACAAGCTCAAATCTATAAAGAAGATCCTCCCCTTTCTTCCCCCCAACTCAGGTAAAACAATGGTCACAGCATTTGTCATGTCATCTCTAGACTATTGCAATGGACTCCTTGTCAATGCCCAGCACAAAGTTATTCATAAACTGCAGTCTGTACAAAACGCAGCCGCAAGAATGCTTTCAAGCAACCCAAAGTTCAAACCTATCGCCCAAGTGATCAAAGATTACCATTGGCTGGCGGTAACAAATCGAATAAAATTCAAGGCGCTCTGCATAGCCTATAAAGCCTCCCGCAAACAAGGGCCTCATTTTCTCCTCAACTAACTTGCATTCTACACCCCCAACAGAGCATTACGATCCACGAATGCCCTCCTGATGTCTGTACCACAGACTAAAACAGCCTCTTGGGGCGACCGTCGTTTCACTGTTTCAACAGCCAAACTTTGGAACTCCCTGGACATGGACATCAGATCCTGCCCTACTCTCACCATTTTCAGAAGAAAAATAAAAACCTGGCTGTTTAATCAATAATTTCTCTTCCATTTCTCTTTTCTGCTTTCGTTCACAGCGCCGAGACGCCCTTGGGCATTTGTTTGCACTTTATAAGTTTCATAAATAAATAAATAAACAGAGTTCTAAACTCTGTTTTTGTTTGTGCTATATAAAACTGCCAGAAATGAAATGTTGATTCCATCTCATGCACGCATTAATCTCCCCCTCCAAGAATTAAAGACAAAGCACTAACCTATGACATCCGAGGTAGTTCTTGGAGGGAGAGATTAGAGCGTGCGTGACTGGCATCAATATTTTATTTTTGATAGTTTTACAAAACTCAAACAAAAACAGAGTTGAAACTGTTTGAAACACCTTTTTAGGTCTTTGCGACCTAGCACTGGAGCCAGCATGCGCTCCTCGCTCTCCGAGGCATATTGGGGTAGAGGAGAATTTCGTAGTGGACTTGAAGCCCCGCCCATCTTTATCATTGACTAGCTTCTGATTCAGGATCAGGCCTTTTTGTTACCGCCCAGTCTCCTTTTAGTTCCGCCCATCCGGATTTGATCTTTTACTCACGAAAATTACACGGTGCCTTTATTTTGTGGCTCACCACTATTGTCTTTCACTCTTGTTTAGCAGCAGGGAAGGGGCGCGTGAACCCTTGTTTCGGTAGCATGATTGCTCTCCCTGCTCTATGGTTGGGGCAAGTGGGCCAGTACCCACCCATGCTCCGGCTGCAGCGCGGTCCTCTTTCACTTTCGGGACCACGCTTGTTTATTGAATTCATTTGCAGCGTAGTTTGCCAGTCGGGCCTGTGGTGTGGTCATGGCGCTTACCTGAGCAGGAATGGCAGCAAAAGGGATCGCGCTGCCACAGGTGTTGTTTATGAAGGGTGATGGGCTAATTGGCTAATTGGGGGCGGGATTTCTTTGTTCAATAAAAGAGTCCTGGTCAGGCCAGGACAACGAACAGGCATACCTGCGTGTACTGGTGTTTACTTGATGACATAACATTTTGACAACGAAGGTCCGGAGTGTTGTGAGGCTGTTCTCCCGCCTTTCTGCTGGGGCAGCAGTGGACTGGCGGTGCTTCATCGGACGGTTCCTGTGTCCCTGTTCGGCCTTTTGGACGCTGTGTGCTCGGGTCCGGCATTTGGCATTTTGCTCCGTGGTACTTCCTTGCCTGCCTCTGTGAAGTTGGGGGCGTGTCCGGAGCCGTCTGTGCGTGTGCTGGTGGGCTGGCTGGATCACGGCTCTTGACAGCGCGAAGGCTGTCAGTTTCCTGCTGCTTGCTGAAGGATTGTCGAGCGAGCTTTGGGGGCCTCTGGAGCACGGTGGCTGCCTCTGTGTGGGCTGATCTTGGGGGTCTGGCTGGTTCTACTACCTTTGACGGCCCGGAAGTGTTGGTCCACTGGGTCACCTGTGGCTGGTGTGCCCGGCTGCTGCAGGCATTCTTTCTGGACATTGGGCTCGCCTGTTGACTTGTCCAGGTGGACGCAATTATGTCTACAGTCCCCCCGGTAGAACCTTTTTTGATAGATGGCACCCCCTCTGCGCAGGTTGCACGTTGGAAAGAGTGGGTGGATCGTCTGGAGACCTACTTTGAGGCGATTAATCTGGATGAGGAGAGGAAGCGTCCCATGCTGCTACATCTTGGTGGGTCGGTGATTCATCGGCTGGGGCGATCGGTGGTGGAGGAAACGCCCGATACCTATGATACTTTGAAACAGGCCCTGACTGCGCATTTTGAACCTCTGGCGAATCCGGGCTATGAGAGGTTTCTGCTACGTCAGGCAAGGCAGTTACCCAATGAGTCAGTGGACGTTTTCTTTGCCAGATTGCGGGTATTGGCCAGCACGTGTAGGTTGCCCAATGCGGCAGATGAGATACGAGCCCAGTTCATACAAGGCTGCTACTCCAGCAAGTTACGGGAGGCAATACTACCGGTGCCTAATATGCCAATGGCGGATATGCTGACATGTGGTCGGTCAAAAGAACTCTCAAAGGTTAGGGCGGCACATATGGATGCTGCTCTCCAACAGTCGGTAAAGATGGAACCAGTCAATGCCGTGATGGTTCAAGGGTCAGAGAAACAGAAAATGTTGCCTCGTAAGGTGGATAGACGTCGGACATGCTATGGCTGTGGAGGCTTTTTCCTCATAATGGGACCTGCCCAGCGATTGGGAAGCGGTGTTCCAACTGCAACAAAGTGAACCATTTTGCAAAAGTATGCCGTTCAGCTCCTGCCAGGGGGTCTATTCCTGGGCCGTCCGCCCAAGTGTTTGCCGCTCTTCCCGAACTGGAGGATATGGATGATGATGAAGAGGTTGTCCATGTGTTACATGCTTTACAGCCTGGGGGTGCAGTACGGAGAGGTTTGCCCAAATGTGATGTCAAAGTGGATGGTCATCTGGTGCCGGCACTGATTGATACTGGTGCATCCATTAATGTGATGGCTGAATCCATGATGAAGGGACTGCCAAGCCTACCAGTATTGAGTGATACATTGGTCAAAGAATTTGCTTTTGGAGCCAGTGAACCTCTTTTGTTGGCTGGGGTCTTCTCTGGGATGGTTTCCCATGGCACCCAATCCGTGAAAACAGCTATCTATGTCACCAAGGAGGGTCACGGGATGCTATTGAGCCGTCAGACTGCTGAGAGCCTACAGCTGGTGGTTTTTGCACTGGCTATCCATCAATGGACCATGGATGACTTTCTAAGTCAGTACTCAAAACTGTTTGAAGGCATAGGGTGTCTGAAAGATCGAATGATCAAGTTACATATTGATGAGTCTGTTAGACCAGTGGCGCTACGTCATAGGCGTGTGGCTTTCCATCTTCGACCGAAGGTGGAGGCGGAGTTGATCAAGTTGGAAGAAGCTGGCATCATTAAAAAAGCAGAGGGTCCGACTCCGTGGGTATCCCCAATTGTAGTTGCCCGCAAACCTAAACAGCCTGGAGAGGTCAGAATCTGTGTGGACATGCGATTACCCAACCTGGCAATTAAGCGGGAGCGTCATCTCACTCCCACAGTCGATGACATTGTGGTAGAAGTCAGTGGGTCCAGGTGGTTCTCTAAAATGGATCTCCGCGCTGGATACCATCAGTTGATGCTTGACCCTTCTTCCCGGGGAATTACCACCTTTTCCACACATGTTGGGCTCAGGCGTTATAAACGATTACGTTTTGGCATTTCCAGTGCTGTATTTCAGGACACTATTCGGGGAGTGCTGGCAGGACTGGAAGGAGTAATTAATGTCAGCGATGACATTTTGGTTCATTCTCCCACTTTAGATCGGCATCGTAGTCGTCCGAAAGGTGTATTCCAACGTTTGCTGGATCATGGGTTAACTTTACATAGAGAGAAATGTGAATTTTTGAGAACTGACATTTCATTTTTTGGTTATCATTTTTCCCAAAAGGGTGTGTCTCCTGATCCCTTGAAAGTGCTTGATATCCAGACTGTTCCTGCTCCTGTCAAGGTATCTGGGGTGAGCAGTTTCATGGGCATGGTGAATTATTGTGGACGCTTTATTCCGGGATTGTCTACTCTAACTGCCCCACTACGAGAGCTTACAAAGTCCAATGTTCCATGGGACTGGGGTTCTGAGCAAGAATCAGCATTTCAAGTCACAAAAAGGGCATTATCTGTGGATACCACTTTGGCCTACTTCAATCCAGCCTTGGATTTGGAACTGGTTGTAGATGCAAGTCCTGGTGGACTGGGGGCAGTATTGTCCCAGCGTCAAACAAATGGTGAATTGGCTCCTGTGGCGTATGCCAGTCGTGCTTTAACTGCTACTGAACAACGATACTCTCACATAGAAAAGGAGGAATTGCAGTGCATTGGGGGTGTCGTCATTTCCATCTGTACTTATATGGTCAGCCTTTTGTAGTGTATACGGACCATAAGCCACTCATTCCTCTGTTTATGGGTTCTTCTTCAAAACCACCGCCACGGATTGAGAAGTGGATTCTGCAGCTGCAGGATTACTGTTTGACAGTGGTGTTTCGTCCTGGGGCTATGAATCCAGCTGATTATTTGTCCCGGAATTTTCGACCTGCCTCGGTGTTTGAGACAAATGATGCTGAGGAGACCGAGGAGTATGTTCGGATGGTGGTCGAGAGGTCTCGGCCTCTCCCGATTTCTCTGGAAGAAGTGGTGGACGCCACTGTTCATGACGGGTGTCTTCAGCTATGCTTGGCGGCTATTGGGTCTGGAAAGTGGAATGATGTTCTGGGTGCCGCCAAATGCCGTACTGATGATGCCCGATCTACCTTGACTGCGTTGTTTCAAGTTCGAGGTGAATTGACCTGTTCCCCGGAGGGATGTTTGTTGAGAGGATCAAGGTTGGTGATTCCAGCAAGCCTTCAACAGCGGGTGGTGGATCTGGCACATGTGGTCCATCAAGGGGTGGTGAAAACGAAGTCTCGTTTGAGGTCCAAGTTATGGTTTCCTGGTTTGGACTCTCTAGTGGAGAACACTGTTCTGGGTTGTGCACTGTGTCAGGCTGCTGGGGGGGAGATGCTCCCGCTCCTATTATCACTGAGGAGGTTCCTTCTTTTCCTTGGCAAAAGGGCTAGTGCGGACTTCGGATGCTTACCTGATGGTCGTCACATGTTGGTGGTGATTGATGACTTTTCTAAGTATCCCGAAGTGGAGATCATGAACATTACCACCGCAAGTCGTACAATTCCTTTGTTCGATAAGATTATGGCAACCCATGGTTTAATTTCTGAGTTACGTACTGACAATGGACCCCCCGTTTCCAGTCATGAGTTTTCCTCTTACTTACAGTCAAGGGATATTTTGCATCGTAGGGTAACTCCTTTATGGCCTCAAGCTAATGGGGAGGTAGAACGGTTTGTGAGGACCCTGAATAAAACCTTAAGGATTGCTGTTTCTGACCTTCAAGACTTGGATTGTACTATCTTTTTGTTTCTGAAGTAGTATCGGTTGACCCCCCATTCCACTACTAAAGTCAGTCCAATGTCCTTGTGTATGAATCGTCCTGTGGGGGATTTTGTGCCAATGTTGGAGTCTCCTCCGGCCAGTTATACTGTCGTGGCAAGAGAGTTAAGAAACCGACCGGTGAAGAACGACAAAGTGGCGCTGAGCCGAGGGGTGAAAGCCCGGACATTTGATGTTGATGATGTGGTAATGATGAGAAATAGACATCGGAAAGGGAAATTTAGTTTGCCATTTGAGCCTGAGCCCTGGGTTGTGAAATCTGTTCATGGCACTAAGATTACGGTATTGAGGGGTGGGGTAACCATTTCGAGGAATGTTTCTTTCTTTAAAAAGTTTTGTGAAAGTGGTAATGACGTCAAGGATATGAGTCACACTTTGTCTTCAGATACGGATTCAGTGTCATCAGATTCTGGGGATGATTCTGGGGATGTTATACCAGTGTGTCTCGCTACTCCAGTCCCCGTACGGGTGGTTGTTGTTTCAACGTCTCTTCCTCCTCTTCCTCCGTTGATTCCAGTGGGGGTAGATGGGGTATAGGGACAAAATGATACTGGTTCTGTGTCCCCCACTCGTATCTCTGAACATCAATCAAGGGGCTCTGGTCATTATCAATTGAGAAATTGTCCTGTTCGTTCCACACGTTTAAGAGATTATGTTACTTATGTAAATCAATAATTTAATTTCGTTTTGATTGTAAATTGGAGAGGAATGGGGTGTGGTTATGGCGCTTACCTGAGCAGGAATGGCAGCAAAAGGGATCGCGCTGCCACAGGTGTTGTTTATGAAGGGTGATGGGCTAATTGGGGGCGGGATTTCTTTGTTCAATAAAAGAGTCCTGGTCAGGCCCAGACAACGAACAGTCATACCTGCGTGTACTGGTGTTTACTTGACGACATAACAGGGCCGTTTTCCCTTTTGCGGCCGGACCGCGCTTGTTTATTTAATTGATTTGCTGTAGGATTTTTTCAAATGAAGCTCTGGCGTTTCAAAGAAAGCTGTGATGACTAAGGGTTTTCAAGCGACACGTAGCCAGGATCATGTATGACTATACCCAGACCAGTTCCTCCGTTCGGCAAAAGGGCTGCTACATTCAGCACGCATTAGAATCTCCGGAATGTCGCTGAACATCCTGTAATTCTGGACAAATCACTTAATCTTCCCGTGCCTAACAAATAATGAATATGTCCTCACAGTGGCGGCTGGTGACATTTGAACCTGGTGGGGACTCAAAAGTATAGTGGCATTAAGTATGGGACCCACGAGCATGCAAGGGAAAGAAAACCTTAGTAACTGTGGGCAAAGTAAAATGCCCAAAATAATGTTAAAGTAATTACTGAGAAGTCAATTTTGATGTTTTCTTTGGGGCACATTGAACTGCCTTTCAACAGCAATTATATTAAGGTTTCTCTTCAGCAATCTCTCTGAAGGACAAGTGTTGCACAGAAAGCAAGTTAATACCTAAAATGACGATTTTTCTAAATCTTCCCAAGTGTAGGTCGAGAGAAACCAATAACTCCATATTATTGCACTGCAACTCCGCTTTTAACCCCCAACAACTTATTGAAACCTACTTCTAAAATGGTAAAATAATCAACATACGTAAAATATGAGGGGCGCACGGAGGTCTATCAATCTCACTAAACAGGGCCGAGTTGTTAGAGATGATAGAATCGCAATCTACAAATACCATTAATGCTACTTTAAAATGCAGAAACCTCCTCCATCTATTAAGGTTTTTTTTCAAAACAAGCCGAGGCAGATGCATTTTGTACACACCGAAAACATTCAGTCATGTCGACAAAAACATTCAAGGAGGTGAGTGACGTCACGTCATGCCAGACGCCGTCAGGCAGGTCAGGATTGGTTAGAGCAGCCAAACTCCCCGCCCCATTAGGAGGCCGGGGGCTGCGGCATGAGGCAACCCCCGGTTTCCAAAGGGCTGGGCTAGTGCGCATGTTCCCGCCGGGCAGAAAAAGACCTGTCCGAAGAGGACACGCGCACTAGCGTGTCTGCACAGCCCCACCCCCCCTTTTCCTGATGGTTTCTGGTCCGGCCCGGTGACCGGCCGTCCAGAAACTAGTTGCTGAATAATGTTTGATTTTAGGCACACTGGCGGTCCCGGATGGCGGCAGTGCGCATTGGGAGGGCAACGCCCCTAATGGACGCACCGCCGCTGTGTCCTCATGTAATGCAACTGGTGCTATGTAAAGCACTCTGATACCCGATGCGAGTCAAGTTTGCGCTTTATAAAACTCTGTAAAATAAAAAAATAATAAGATCGAGCGCGCGGTGGAACCATTGGGTGGATGGGGTGTGTGTGAACATTGTATTTAGCTATCAGGTTTGTTTTTGTCTCACTTCACTCCATGTCGGTTTTCTTTCTTTCCTGCTGCCACTGAAACAAGCCAGTAGCTTGCTACGCAATGTCAGATCCAACATTAATCAGATACTACATTTAAGGTGAGCTCTCTGTTACCTCCTCTCTCTGTAGTACCCCATTACACTGCCTCTTACTGATGCACACTTCAAAATGGCTGGCAGGATTCGTGGTGCTTCTGTCGTGTGCATGCTTTGTGCAGGATTCATTATCAGCTGCCTAGTCTTTCAGTGGTGGTATGTAAATGCTCGGTGTGGCGTGAAGGAGTCGAAGCAGAGCGCTGCCTCCTCACAAGCTCTGTCATACAAACATCATCTTCAGGCTCAGGCCTTTCCTTGCATCTCATCACAAATGAACTACCGAGCCAGCATTTTAAGAAAAAAACTGATAGCTGTTTTCTTACGCTAGCTTGCCGTTCACTAGGGTTAAATAATGTATTCTGCAGTGATAATTAATGTGTATCTCAAGTTAAAACGCTGGAAAAGTATGTGTTGCACATGAGTTCTGTTTGCAAACTGTTCATGCATATGATATCGATTTTTAAATTGGAATAGACCCAACTGTTGTGTCGCTGGGGGGGGGCAGTGACAGCTAGGGGCCAATGCTATTGGGGCCTACTCTCAGGGGGCACCTGGGGATTCGACCTAGGCCTTCACATGGCCCGTTATTAATAAATGCTCGGACACTGAGTGATGCTTATGGCTCTGCGCACCGTCGCCAAGTGGCGAACGTACGTGCCGGCCCCCTCTTTATTAAACACGGTCACGTGTGACTTACGCTGCACGCCCTTTGCGTCACAGGCGTGCATAAGCTGGAACACAACATTCCTCCTACAATATAAAATAAAAAAAACATGCAAATACAGAAAGGCACTTCAGTGCAGTCTTTGAATTGACTGTTCTGTTCTTTGGATGAGACTGCAATGTTCTGGTTCACGATTAGCATACATGGTAAGTCAGTGTAAAGGTACATCTAAATATAATGGAACAGTCTTACATGAAATGGTCACGAAGTCGACGGGAAGGTTCTGGGTTGCTCCTCAGCTTATAGGTAGAGGTCCCACGAGTCTTGGGGACATCACCCCTGGCCGGGGAGGTTGGACTTCGGCTGGCCGGATCACATGCAGGAATTTCTTGTTCCGCACTGGGGCTCTCAGCGTCATCTGGGCCTTCACTTGCCACGGCAGGAAAGGTGGTCCTCAGAGGGTCGTTTCGAGATTCTTGGATTTCCTCGGCCACTGGACTCGCAGTCACTCGAGACGCAGGACACTCCGGACGTTTGGCTGTCTCCGCCTCCAGGTGAAATAGCTTAAAGTGGGACACATTCCGGGTCACTACTTCGCGACCTCTAGTAGCAATGATGCGAGTGCCCTTCACACTAATAACCTTCCATGGTCTCTTTTCATATGTCAGTCTAAACTTTCCACTGGTTATTCTGTTCTTCAGCAATACGAGATCACCTCGTTCGATTCGGGTAGGGACAGCTCTCCTCCTCCGGCTTGCCTGTGCATATGACTTTTGTCGCTTCGCCTCAATTCTGCTTTCATTGACTATTGCAGGTGTCCACGGGGGATGATGGGGAATGGAATCTGCCACCACCCGTCCCATGAGAACATGTGCCGGAGCTACCCCTGTGGTGGTGTTGTGGGGTGTTTGTCGGTAGCTTCGCAGGAATGTAAATATCGCCATTTTCAGCGACTGTCCTTTGTCGTGCGCGATCCGGATGACCTTGTTGAGAGTCTGCATGAAGCGCTCAGCTTCGCCATTGGCTTGTGGCCAACGAGGGGTAATGCGGCGGTGCCTGGTTCCTAGGGCATTCAAGTAGTTGGCTAAGTCCTGGCCTTGAAACGGAGGGCCATTGTCTGTTCTTAGTTCTCGAATCACGCCGTGAGCCGCTATGATTTTCTCCAGTTTGGGTATTACTTCGGTGGCACTGGTGGTAGCTATTATCTCTACTTCAGGATATTTGTGATCATCTATTACAACCATGGTGTGTCGCACATCGGGAAGACTTCCGAAGTCCATACTGACACATTCCCATGGTTGTTGAGGTCGAGGCTCGACTATGACTGGTGCTTCCCGCGGGGCATCCCCCGTGACTTGGCAGGCTGCGCAGGATCTTACGTTCGCTTCAACTAGGTCATCCATGAGTGGAAACCACACTTTGGTCCTCAACCTTGCTTTGGTTTTAACCATTCCTTGATGGCCGACATGGGCCAATTGCACCACCTGATCGGTCAAGGCAGAGGGTATCACCAGCCGGTGACCCCTTAGCAGGCATCCTGTATTATCTTCATTCAGTTCTCCTCTCACATGGTGCAGGCTTTCCATAATGCATTGGGCATCCGGTGTGAGTATTTTCCATTCCTCCTTGGCCCGGCGCCAATTTCCGCTCTGAAGGGCTTTCCGTGCTCTCTGTAGACAGTCATCCTTCAGAGTAGCCTCCGCGACGTTGCTGATGGATAGGGGCCGCGGGCATGATCGCGCAGTGACACACCTGACATAGGCTTCCGTATCCTCGGCATCCTCCATTTCCACCGGTGTGGCTGCCCTCGGATGCTGTGAGAGGTAGTCCGCCGGATTTCGTGACCCTGGTTGGTATTCCACCTGGCAGTTGTAATCTTGGAGCTGTAGCATCCATTTTTCTATGCGAGGTGGGGGCTTCGTTGAGGTCCCCGAGAAAAGGGCGACCAGTGGTTTGTGATCCGTGACTACTGTAAATGGCTTCCCGTACAGATATAGATGAAAATGTCTGCACCCCCAGTGTATGGCTATTGCTTCTTTTTCAATCTGGGAGTACCGTTGTTCAGTGTCTGTGAGTGAACGGCTAGCAAATGCGACCGGGGCCCAGTCCATCTCGTCCCGCTGTTTTTGCATGAGCACCGCACCTAATCCTGCTGGACCAGGGTCCGCCTCCACTAGGGTTTGCTTCCGGGGGTCAAAGAATGCCAAGGTGGTGGTGTCTGAGAGGGCTGCTTTTATGTCCTTGAATGCCTTTTCTTGCTCCGGTCCCCATGTCCAGGGCATGGAGTCTTTCGTGAGTTCTCTCAGTGGTAGTGTAAGATTGGCAAGATCCCGGATGAATCTCCCGCAGTAGTTGACCATTCCCAGGAAGCTGCGGACTTCGGTGACGGAGTTGGGGGGAGCAGCTTCTTTGACATCCTTCACCTTCTCTGGGTCAGGGTTGACTCCGTCAGCGGAGAACGTGTACCCGAAGAATCCTAGTTTCTGCCTCAGGAATTCGCATTTCTCCCGGTGTAAGGTGAGACCAGCTTCCCTCTATTTTCGGAACACCTGTGCCAGCCGCTGGTTGTGCTCTGTTATGGTGCGGGCGTGTCTCATGATGTCGTCACTGACGTTGATTACACCCGGTGTGTCAGCAATCAGTTCTTGGATCACATTCTGGAAGACCTCTGCGGCACTGGACACGCCGAAGCTGAGTCGGGTGTACCTCCGGAGTCCCACGTGGGTCGAGAATGTTGTTATATTCCGTGACTCCTCTTCGAGTACCAGTTGGTGGTATCCGGACCGGAGTTCCAGTTTCGAAAACCAGCACGCTCCCGCCATCTCTCCGATGAGGTCATCAATGGTGGGCGTGATGTGGCGCTCCCTTTTGATGGCAACGTTGGGAAGACGCATATCCACGCAAATTCGGACGGCTCCCGGTTGTTTCGGCTTCCGGGTGACCACAATGGGCTATACCCACGGCGTGGGGCCCGTCACTTTTTCTATAATGCCCGCTGCCTCTAGCTTCTTGAGTTCTTCTTCTACAAGGGGTCGGAGGCGGAAGGCGATGCGGCGATGTCTCAAGGCTACTGGCTGAACAGCCTGGTCAATGTGTAGGTGTATTTTGCGGCCTGTGAATTTTCCAATGCCCTTGAAAATATCCGAGAAGTCAGCTATAAGCTCTTGTTCCGATTCTTGGTGAACTCTGAATGCAAACGTAACGACTCCGAGATCTTCCGCGGCCCGGCATCCGAGTAGCATACCCTGCCCATCCTCGGACACAAATACATTAGTGGTGACAGTCCTGTCGCCATGGTTGATTACCGTCTTGAATTTTCCTCTGATTTTGAGAAGAGTGTCCTGAATGTATGCGAATACGGTGATGGGAGAGGGACTCAGTGTTGGTGGACGATCCATTGTCCGGTATAGGGCTGCACTCATGAGGTTGATAGTTGCTCCTGTGTCGATCACAGCCATGATCTCTTGCTCTGCTACTCTGATACAGCACTGAGGAAGCTTCCTCGCTCGTCAGGTAGCCGTGCCAATCATGTGCACTTTATGCACCGTCCTTTCCCCTTCTTCATCGTCATCCATATCACTCTGGCTGGGGTCACCTTCTGGTACGGCGTTCACAACTTGCCGTGGCTTGCGGAACTTCTTTGATCGACATACTTTTTCGAAGTGATTAAATCGACCACATCCTGAGCACCGCTTCCCTCGAGCTGGGCATTCCGATGCTTGATGGGGTGGGCCTCCGCAGTATTCACAGGACTTCCCTGCTGCTCCTGCCGAGTTCCCAGGGGCCTTCTTGTTCCACTCTGCTTTGATTTTGCCTGGATCTTGTTAACCGATTCAGCTTTTACCGGCGCTTGGAGGGCCGCCTCCATGTGAGCAGCTCGGGCTTTGGACAGTTCTTTCGTGCGGCCCAGAGTCAGGATGGCGGCTAAGGGCTTTCCAGATTCCTCCAGGATTCGTTCCCATAGCTTGGCTGAGGCGCAGCCCTGAATTATTTGTCCCCGTATTTCCTCAGTAGTGTCCACGAACCCACATGACAATACCAACCGTTTCAGCCTGGCGTGATACGTGTCCAGCGACTCCTCCGGCAGTTGTCTAGCTTGCCTTATTATTATTATTATTTCTGGTATTTATAGAGCGCGACACTCATCCCATGGGATATCACGGCGCTATAAGAAAAAGGAGACTACTGGGACTGTGCAAGGGGGTTAGTTTTTGGGAAAGAGGTGGGTTTTTAATTTTTGGCGGAATTGAAGGTAGTTTGTGGTGTGTCTGAGGTCCATAGGTAACTCGTTCCATCTTTTAGCCGCCAGGTATGAGAAGGCGCGTCCGCCTGTCCTTGCCTTGTAGATGCGTTTGGATTTCGCCAGGGCTGAATTGTTGGATCTTAGATTCCTGTTGGGGATATAGAATTCGATTTTTCCTTGCAGGATGGTAGGGCCTGTTTTGTGAAGAGCTTTGTGCGCGTGACAGAGTAGTTTGAAGGTGGCCCTCTGGCGCATTGGTAACCAGTTAAGTTTTTTAAGGCATGCGGATGCCGAGTCTCGTTTGCCTTTGTTGCAGACCAGTTTGGCCGCCTGGTTTTGTAGGACCTGTAGGCGGGAGAACAGTTGCTCGTTCATCCCTTCGAACAAGGCATTGCCGTAATCCAGGCGGCTGACCAGGAGGGCCTGGGTGATTGTGCGTCGACAATCCAACGGTATCCAAGAGAAAATTTTGGCCAGAAGTTTGAGAATTGCAAAGCCTTTGCCCCAGAGTATGCGTATGTGGTCCTTCATGGACAGTGCGTCGTCCATCATGATACCAAGGTTTCTGGCGTACTGTTTCGGGATGGGGGCTGATCCCAGTGACGGTGGCCACCACGTATCGTTCCATGATAGTTTGGCTCCTCCGAACAGTAATATCTCTGATTTTCCGGCATCTAGTTTTAGGCAGTGGTTGCGCATCCATTCTGCCATTTCGGAGAGGCAGCTGTGTAGTTTTTTCTTAGTTGTTTCCGAGCCTTCATCCATTGTCACCATCAGCTGTGTGTCATCGGCATAGGAACATATGCGGATGCCCCACTTTCTTCCAATGTCGGCCAGAGATGAAACATAGACATTAAAGAGAGTGGGGCTTAGTGAGGCCCCTTGTGGGACCCCACAGCCGATGGGACGGGGTTTTGAATGGAATTGGCCCATGTGCACTGCTTGGGTGCGGTTGCTAAGGAATGATTTGATCCATCTTAACGCTGTAGATTGCACTCCTTTGCTCCTGAGGATGTTTAGTCGGCAGTCGTGCGATACCGTGTCAAACGCTCCTGACAGGTCTAGCAGTATCAGAGCCACAGACCCTCCTTGATCTGTGATGCATCTGACACTGTCCGACACTGCCAGCAACGTTGCTTCGGTGCTGTTATTGGCTCTAAAGCCGGTCTGGGTGGGGTCCAGAAGTGAGTTGTCTTCCAAGTATCTGGATAGTTGTATATTGACCATTTTCTCCAAACCCTTGGAGAGATAGGGGAGCTGGGAAATTGGCCTGTAATTCTCCGGGTTAAGGATGTCGGATCCGGCTTTCTTCAGGAGGGGGGTTACAGATGCATGTTTCCAGGATTCTGGAAAAGACGCAGTGGTGAGGGACTGATTGAAGAGTTTGGTGATAAAAGGGCAGAGTGTCGGTGCAATTTCGGAAAACACAAAATGGGGACATGGGTCTGCAGGAGAGCCGGATTTGATTGTTTTGAGAACCGATAATACCTCATTTTCGGAAAGTGGTTGAAAGTTAGTTAGACGTGGGGGGTGGCCTGCGTCTGGATGGACATTGTCTTTGTCAGATGTTGGCGAGTTTTTGTCAGGGTTGTCAGGTAGGATAGTGGAATGAGAGGGGGTGAAGGTAGAGTAAATTTTATTAATCTTTTCGAAAAAGAAGGTGCTGATCCGTTCACAGGCCTCAGTTGAGGGGGTGAGGGTTTGTGAGGTGCTGGATGGATTACTGAGCTCCTGTACAATTTTGAATTGCCTGAAAATAAACCTCTCATAATCCTGATTGGCCATTGGCTCGAAGTATGCGTTCAGGGCATTGATGAGTGAATGATGAGTCTTTGGCGTGGCCTCAACCAATGTTTTGGCAATATTGTGAACGTCCTTGCCTCCTAATTGGAGCACCATGGCCCTCTTTTGTTCTTTGTGAACCTTTGTGGCCTCGGAAAATATGAGTAGGCTGTCTACCCAGTCTTTTCATTTAGGGGCTAGCGACGATGGCGAACCTTCCACCACGAACGGTTCGATGGGGGGTATCGTAGCCATGACTCAGGTGTAGGATCACCGTGTCCAGGGTGCCAATCGATAGATCATGGGCTCTCTTGATGTGGTGCTGGTGAGTGATCGCACAACGTGTGTGTGTATCTTCTGGGGCCGACCTGTTCTTCTTCCTCCCAACAGCGCCCACAGACCTGTGATTCCCTCTTCTTGCCCACCCTGGGGCGCGACAACCCGACTGCACTTCTCTTGTTGAGGTCGGCCGTGTCTGCCACCACGTGCAGTCACGCCCGCGCGATGCGTGAGATATGGCAGGCCACGCCCCGCCCGCGCGATGGCGAGGGGCGTGGCAAGGCCTGTTAGCCGCTTCACCCGGGCAACGCGATTCACGCACCGGCAAGCTGCTCGTGTGCGGCGCTGCACGGGGCTTGGATGGAGGCGCGGGGAGGGTTCGGCAGGGATGGGGGCCGGGCTGGTGTCGCAGCACACGCCAGTAGTGGGAGTAGCCGTAGGCCGTCGTGCACGTGAGCGGGCGCAGGAAGTGGCAGCAGCTCATCTGTGGCACCAGCGGGAGGTCGAGAGCTTCTCTCCCCCCCCCCCCCCCCCCCGCGCGCGCGTGTGGCGAACGGGGCACGAGCACTACGAGAAGAGGCTAGAATCTCGCAGCCGCCCCGAACCAGGGTGCACGCCACGCGTACACAGCGAGGGCACGACCACCCTCGTCGCCAGTTGTTGTGTTGCTGGGGGGGGGGGCCAGTGACAGCTAGGGGCCAATGCTATTGGGGCCTACTCTCAGGGGGTACCTGGGGATTCGACCTAGGCCTTCACTTGGCCCGTTATTAATAAATGCTCGGACACTGAGTGATGCTTATGGCTCTGCGCACCGTCGCCAAGTGGCGAACGTACGTGCCGGGCCCCTCTTTATTAAACACGGTCACGTGTGACTTACGCTGCACGCCTGTTGCGTCACAGGCGTGCATAAGCTGGAACACAACACCAACAACACGTCTCTTCCAAATTACAACTCTGTAACCATTTGGAAACACACTTCAAGCGTCAATAAAAGTTGTTGGACTCGTAAATAACTTTTTTACACAAGACAAATGTATTTTCGGCTAGCTAGATGTGTATGGAAATGTTTGGCACCGCTATCTAGACCGTGGTAGTTTTGTGTACACTTTGTTCCTCAGGCAGGGTGCAGCGTCGGGGGTTGCTCAGAGGTGCAGCAGAGCGCCTTTTTCACGGTGCATCGTCCGCGGTTAATTCACGCCAGGATGAAACCTAGAAGGGGAACCCAACTCCCATCCAAGTCCTGGATTTTAATCAAATCGGCTGCGGAAGTCTGTACCGGAAAACACGACATTGTAAACTGCCTTTTAAATTCTTCATGTTGCCAGACTACATTATGTACAGTTTAGTGTGATGAATGCTGAAACTGCCAAAGAAAATATTCTCCAGCGCAACAAATACCATTATAAGGCTCTTTCGATCTTAAATGTGCCATTTCCTTTCATTTTCTACTCCAATCTTTGAATGTTGTTTTTAGCCCTGCATTAGTCTTTCTCCTGGGTCTGCACAGCCTTCGATACTGTTTTTTCTAATCCTTAAAACGCCTCATATTCCATGGATGCTTACACAGCAAGAGCTATGCTTGAGGTTTTTTGATGCTTAGTTTTTATGTTGGTGGCATTTGTATAGCGCACAAACTGCCATTGGTAAAGCATCGCAGCGCTTTTTAAAACTGCCTGTCCATCATTATCAAGGTCAGAACTATATATTTAGCATTGATCCTTTTATTTTTTGCACAGTATCAAATATCACAGATCTGCTATTTCTTAGCACTATAAATAACAGATGTTACTATTACTCAACATATGTTAATCAATGGATCCACCTTGGAGGGATGAAAGGCTGACTCAGCCTTGAAGCGATTCATACGCTTGTTCTTTGTCTCGTTGCATTGGTCAGCCTCACTTTATGTTTGTAAAATGTATGTTTTTCCGTATTTCATGAAAAACTGTACCCTTGAAAAATCCTTGTAAGTCTGCATGCTACACTAGCAAGTAGCTGCTTGGACCAGTGAGTCTTCATCCGACAGCTCGGATCCAGCTTTACGTACAGTTGCAGTTTTTAAATAGCACTAAGTTGCTTCAAGGGCACTGCAAGGCTTTATAGGACCACCAGATTACATTACATAAGGTTAGATTCATGTTTTTTAGGCAACCGGATAATCAGCAATTTGCCCAGAATCACAGGATGTAGAGCAAACGCTGGGACTCAAGCCTGTTTCCTAGTTCCAAAGTCGGCAGCTCTGGCCGTTGGGCCACATCCCTGCCACTACTCTTGGCGCTATGCCCATGCTATAAAATACCCCAATAAAATCAAATGAATAAATAGGGGACTAGAATCAGCTGCCATAAAAGAGCCACTCACTCCTTAACTTCATCGCTGCTGCGGTTATTTTTGCGCTGTTTTCGAATAACCGCGTTACATGACAAGCTCAGCTCGTCATCCGCACACGTCACCCGTGGCTGATGACGAGCTGAGCTCGTCATCAGCATCGAAGGGGTTAAAAAAGCATTTGCAATGCAATAGGTCTCGCATTTACGAGAATTTAAGCTATTGGCATTGTAAAAGACAATGCCTTTTATTTATGTTTTAAAAACAAAAACAAAATACAAGGCAATGTCATTTACAATGTTAACAGCTCAAACTGGTGAAAATGGAGACCTATTGCATTGCAAATGCTTGTTTCTCCCAGGCACTATTTCTGAGTTTCACAGGATGTATGTTTTCTTTCGTCAGGAGCACGGTGAAAGCACTATGGCAGACTAAGAGAGAGCGTTACAAACATGTAGTGACTGACCTGAAGGAGCAGGTCACTGGCAGTGCATATACTCAGTGACCCAAGAACAGTCCCTTATGGCTGAAACTCACCAGGGAATACTTTTACACAGCACGTGGGCAGGCAAATTAATTCCTTTCCAGATTACTCGCCCCTAGGCCCACCCAAGTCCACTCTTAAACCAATAGCTTTAGCCTGGGTTCAAGATATTTTGACTACTACAGATAAATCATTTCCAAACTCAAGCGTCCTTGTTTCCAGAAGATTATGATTCTGCAGTCGGTTTTCTGCTTGCAGGAATAAGGAGGCTGGAGACTAGCCTGAATCGGAGGGGGGGTGAGGGGGGTTTGGCATGTATGTAGTGGTGGTCCCAAAGGCCAGAACATTGACTTGCTTTATGGAGGCACCAGTCCTGAATGAGTGCACTGTATAAAAATGTCGCTGTATTGATTGTACCATGTGTACTTTCCAGGATACAGAAACTTGTATCAGCACTAACTGGTAATACGTTTGTGTAAAGGTTACGGACTTAACTCAATAGTTACCTTTACTCTTCTTTCTTCATTCTGTTCTTGTGCCTAGGGGCTTTATGAGTATGTGAGGCCTGCATGGGAAGAACATCGTCATCCAAATCCAGGAGATGTGAACTATAAAACCTTTGCTGCCACCTACGGTGCTGACCTCCCTCCTATTCCTGGACAGAAGGATGTCACCCGGACAGTTGTTAGTCTCCAGGAAGGCCAAATTCCGAGGTACAGTCTTTAATTGTTGTAGGGGAGGACATGAAAGTGTCCCCTCCCACATCGTGTTACATACATGCAGTGTGTGTGCACATACACTAACCTAGCAGAGGAAGAAAGTGGAGACAGAGTCAGTAAACCTGCTACATGGCCAAAAAGTTTTTTTAACAGGTGCAGATCAAAACTTTGGAGAGAAGGCCCCTGTTGGAGTGCACCACACGAAGTCACCTTATTTTGACCAATGGCTAATAGATCTTGGATTCTGTAACCCAGTGTGTGTTGCTGTTCTGCTGATTGGTGATGGACCATCATCAATCCATGCTCCGTATGCTGGCTCCTTTGACAGCCTTCAATCATGCCACCTTTATAGGTTGGGTAGCCCAATGAGCATTTATCTTTTAACTCTGAATTTTAACTTTTTTCCCATCACCCATTTGCACAAGAAGTGACATAATTTAATTTCCCATCATCCACCTGCACATGAAGTTGTATCTCTGGTGCCCTGCCAAAACCATCTTTAAAAAAAGACACCCAGTAATAGGACTTTATTTCTCAGTACCCATATGCACAGGAGGTGACATCAATGGAATTCTCATCATCCATCTGCCCAGGAAATGGCATATCTGGTTTGCCGCCAAAACAGTCTTTAACAGAAGACGGCGAGTAAGAGGACTTCGTTTCCCATCATCCATCTGCACTGGACGTGACACCACAACATTTCCCATCCTCCAGCTGTACAGGACGTGACATCACTAGTTTACCAGCCCATGGCACCCAGAGCTCCTCCCCACTCCCAGCATCTACTTAATGGTGGTTGCAGTGCATATATGAAGTGCACTTGCACAGAGGTGTGCGAGAGGCAAGTTGGTCTTTACCTGGACCGCGCCCAATGCTTGGAACTACTCCCACACCAACAGCATCCAGCACCCTAATTGCCCATGCTCACACAAACGAGCTACCTGCTCACACAGACCAAACACCCCCCCACATATCGCAGCACCCTCCAATGCATGCTCTTCAGCACCTGCTCGTTCATCAAACATACCACCACAGAGATTTGGGACCTACTACACGACCACGCTTCGGACCTGCTTGTCCACACGAAAAAATGCCTATACCCTAACCTCTGCACTGGACATCATTACAGACATTGCTACAACAAGCAGTCAATGAAATACCCAGGCAAGACTGTCAGCACTATCCTGGGGTGGAGTCAAAATTCTATTCAAAGATATCATCAACTGCACCACCTATGCAGATGCTCACACAAGATACATAGAACCCCCAACGTTCAAGATCTGCCTCACAGGAAACTTCTCCCGTATGGAGATCACCAGCTCCCTGCACTAATTTCACTTGCGACATCACAGACTTTGTTGAAAACTGCAGGGTCAATTCCAGCACCTTCATCCTCCTTGAGACCTTAACTTACACCTAGAAGACCGCACTGACCCAAACTCTAAGGCCCTTCTAGAATACCTTGGAAAGCTTGGCCTCACCCAGCGCGTCACCAAACCTACCTACACTGCAAAATACCTATTGGATCCGATTTACTCCTCAATCCGCAAAATCAAAGTGGACAAGAAAGCAACTGTGACCTGGACAGGCCACGCTCTTGTCAGTTTCAGTATACATAACCTATACCTTCACAGACCTACCACCACAGAAACCACATGCCACAGGCGCAAAATTATCACAGAAGAGGTGTGGGCTTCTGCCCTCTGCGTGTACTGGCCCAACAAGACCAGCAACTTGCTGAAAGCCACCAAGAACCTCAAAAGCTGGATCTCTGCATGCTCTGACACAGGGCTGAGTAAGGACTCCCCTTGAGTGCAGCCCAACGGCAGGAACCCGACCACTGGCCAGCTTGTACACAGAGGAACTCAGGCTGACAAAATGCTACTGCAAACAAATAGAGCACACGTGAAAACTCAACAGATAAATACTTCTTCAAATTAGCCCTAAGATGCTACCACCAGCAGGTACGTAAAACTAAATGCACAGCTTGTGCAGATCGCATTGACCCCTCTCACTAACAGCAACAAAGAAATGTTTGCCATTTAAAGACCGCAACTCCTGTTGCCTCCAGTGACATTAACCCATCAAACGACTATTGCAGCAAGCTCTCTGAATCTTTCTGTTACAAAATCACCTCTATATTCAGCAACTTTGACCCTCAAACGGACTCTGTCACTGTTGCATCTCAATTTCCCATCACTGCTAAAGAATGAACCCTGATCTTGTGGCCTGCCATTACCATTGTCGAAATTGTTGCTACCATGAAGACCATCTGCTCGGGCCCCATCTGACGCTTGCATCCACCTTGCCTTCATAAAAGTATTCCTACAGATCAGCAAAGCACTAACACCATCCTCAATGCCTCCTTCAACTCGGCGACATTCCCAGACACCCATCATGCCCCTGCTTTAGAAACAATCCACTGATCAAGTCACGCTTTCCAACTAAAGACTCATCTTCCTCCTACCATACCAGCAAAGATCTTACAGAAACTTTTCAACTGAATTCTCACCGATCACCCCAGCAACCACCTTCTCCTCAGTGCCACTCAGTTCAGATTCAGGCCCAACCACAGTACTGAAACAGCACTCATTGCCGCCAGAGATGACATCCGCATGATCTTTCTTTATTAATTTTCTAAGAAGCTTATAGAACTCAGTTTATAGTGGAGGCATGGCGTCAATACAATACATAACCCTGTAGTAACATTAACAAAGGGCATAGGTGCAGTGATAATGCAGTATGCCGTACATTCCACAAGTAAGTATTCAGGAGCCACATTTGCAGTCACTGCAATGTACATCAAGAGACATTCTAAACAACTTGTAACTGGTGAAGGAGGACAAGAATCATGATGTACATTTCATGTCCATCTGTTTCCAAGTGGGTGACAACTGACCTTCGCTATGCATGAAATAGGTGGAAATGTGACATAACTGCATCAAAGCATTGACAAATCAAAAGTATGCCTTTTGGGGGGGGGTGAGATGTTATAAGAAGGGTGTATATATAAGAGAAACTAGGGGAACCCTTGGTTACCCAAAGGACTAGGGTTCAGACAAGAACTAGTATCAGATAGTGTCCTCTAGGAGATAAAATTCTCAAATCTCAATCATTTCTCTCACTTTCACTCACTACACTCAAGTATACCACTTGTGTAGTAAAACTCACAGTTAATCTTTTCTAAATAACCCAAGTATTGGCAAAAAAGTAATGGTATGTCAAAATAATTATACAATTTAGTATCTCAAGACTTCATCAAAACATTCCTCAACGGACCACCATTTTGGATTAAAAAATGAGTTATTTCATTAAAATACTAACAATATAAAATCACAAAGTTAAAACACCTTTTCCCCGAGAGTATGTATAGACAATACACTTTGTACGCCACAATTTGGTGTTACCAAAACTTCTTGACCTAAACACCTTGTCGTTTATTACATTTAATACTTCTAAGGTGATAGATGAACATTATAATTTGTGGCTTTTCTGTATGCGTCTATAAGGAGGGTGTGTCAGGGTTGCAGTCGACCCACGGTGACTCACCCCCACCTCCACCCACCCCCCACCCTTGAGTACAATTCCCACAGGAGGGTGCTCTAAATTAATCAGTCATGTAGGGGTGCCTGTTATTTTTGTCTAAATTACCATCAGGTATGCTATCTAATCGGAAATAGAGCACAATCAGGCGGCTCGGTATGTTCCAATGAAGGATCTACCGCTCAGCTATTAGAACTCGAAATGTTTGAGTGGGATCGGCTGAGTTCGACTTCCAGCACATCGCTAGCCTCCGTTTAGCTAGTATCATTGTCATATCTAGAAATGTATTTAAGGTTTTACGTTGTGACGTTCGTGAGGTGATACCCAACAGAAAGTGTGGGCCATCCAGTGCAGTGCTGGATGTCTTAGGTTTGTTGCGTGTCCTGACCCATACCTTGTATAATTGGTGTGTGAAAGATGAATACAGAAGAAAGGATGCAGAGGGATCCCATAGTCGTCCAACCAGTTCACGCAGAAGGAGACAAGGCCAGTAGGCTACTGGTGTGGCTCTTACGATCAGACTCACCCAGATACCAGATCACTGCAATCCATAATATAAAGGGGCACACTGTGAAAACTCAAGATGAAATTAATACAGCCTTCCACTCGTACTATGCCTTCCTGTAAAAAAAAACCTCCGGACTGTGACCCAAGCGAGGTACGGCACTTCCTTGAGGGTGTCGCTCTTCCACGAATTCTGCGTACTCAGAGCTGGAATCACCTATAACTGAAACTGAAATATTAAATGCCATCTAGCAGATGGCGAAGGGTAAGACTCCTGGGACTGACAAATGGCCCTTGAAGTGCTACACAACCTTCCAAGTGCAGCTCACCCAACGCCTGCTCAGGTGTATGTTGACACCTATGAGAGGGGTGTACTGCCCTCCTCTATCCAGGAGGCCCTACTGGTAGTACTGCCCAAGCAAGACAGGGATCCATTACTTCTCGGATCCTACCGCCCATTGTCCCATGACGTGCAAAGAATCAAGTCTGAGAACAGTTCACCCTATTAGGTAATAGCTGCCCTGGTCCAGTCAGTTGCCTCCGGACGAGGGCCCAGTGCCGCACAACCATGCATCACCCAAAGAGGCTTGGCGGGGCATAAGGAGGGAAGGGTTGCTTTATGCAGGTAACTGGACCAACAGAAACGATCCGTGGACATTAAGATGTTCCCTGGTGTAGTAAGTAGGTCCACGAGGAGAATAGTTTCAAGTAGGCTTTATTCAGGATTAAGAACAGCTTAACATCCACAGCAGGGAACAGCAAGGATAACAAACCACTCCCTTCAGAAACCGCTATCTTCCAACCCGCATTCTAACATGACCTCACAGGTTCTAAGAACCACAGACATGACATAAGCATAGAATACCACACACCTCCCCCCTTAAACAAAAAAAAACCAAAAACCCACAATAAAAGTTGAGAAAAAACCCCCAAAAAACCACTAAAAACGAACAAAATCCTTGAATTTCAGAGGAATAAGTTTCACACGAGAATCCCTACGTGAAACACCTGAATCCTGAAAACAATTAGTGGAAACGTCAGTAGAAGCACTGTCATGAAGGGGAAAACTAGAAGAATCATCATTGGAAATATTTTCATGAACAGTATTATCAGAAGCGCTAACATTGGTTGCAACGTCATGACAGGAACCTTCACTCTGAGGAGAAAGATAATCAAAAACTTCATGAGTACCAGAAAAGCAAGAATCATCATTCACAACATGTGGGTGCTCAGGAAACTCCAGATTGGAATGTTGAAGTGTAGACTGAGAAAAATCAGATTTGCATAAGGAAATACGACGAAAATTCCAAATCTTACCACCCTCAACTCTCACAGCTTTACTTAAAACCTCAGTCATAACAACTGGACTAGACCATCTAGAAACACCTTTGCGAACAAAGCCACCAAATTTCACACGCACAAAATCACCAACACGTAACTTAGGAGAGTTGGTTTTCTGGGGAAAATTCTGTGAAATTTTCGCTTGGTATTTGCTAACACAATCCCTAACACCTTTAAGATCCAAGTCTAAGTAATCACTTTCCTTGGCCTTCAACCACCAGGGCATGAGCTTGGAGACAGGTTTCCTACAACGCAACATCTCAAAAGGAGATAACCCAGTCACAGAATTAGGGGACATACGGTAAGTGAAAAGGGTAGCTTGCAAAGCTTCTCTCCATTTCAAACCACTGCACAAAGCTAACTGACAAGACTCCTTAATGACTCTGTTAAAACGTTCAACTTGACCGTTTGCTTGAGGAAAATAATTGGAAACTCTCTTGTGAGTAATACCACAGCTGGAAAGAAAAGATGTAAAAACAACACTGACAAACTGAGGACCATTATTGGAGATAATTTCTTCAGGCAAACCTTCTCTGCAGAAAACCTCATTCAAAAATTCGATAATGACATCAGAATTGATCTTCTCAACAATTTTCAATTCAGGCCACTTAGAAAAGTAGTCGACCAAAACAACAGCAAACATATCTTTTCCAGACTGATAATTAAAAGGACCAATAATGTCAATACCTCACTTACGCCAATGGCTCTGGGCAAACTCAATGGGGGAAAAGCCACCAGCAGAAACATGCTTAACAGTTTTATCGCTCAAAGAGCAAGGAGTACAGTTCCTGACCCATCTGTCAATCATAGCATCCATACTAGGCCACCAGTAAAATTCCCTAATCCTTCTCTTCGTTGTGGACATCCCCATATGCCCTTCGTGAGCAACATTGCAAATAGACTCTCGGATATCCCTGGGAGGAACAATTTTATCAGATCTAAAAATCATGCCAAGATTTTCCATCAATTCATCCCTAACTTTAAAGAAAGAGGCCAAATCGCCACACAACTTCCTCTCTTCAGGCCAACCATCCCTTAAAAAGGCTCTCACCTTCAACAGTACATCATCAAGTTGCATAGCTTGTGCACATAAAGCTTCAGAAATCAAATTGGAATGATCATTACCAGAAATAATGTTAACGTCACAAAGAGTAAAAGCAACATCACATTCCCCGGGGTGCACAACATTAGAGCTATCACAAACAGGAAATCGTGACATGAAATCTGCATGAACATTTAGACGTCCAGGAACATAAACAACTTCACAACGATACTCTTGCAACTTTGCAGCAAGTCTCGCTAAGCGAGCAGTAAGAATCCTACCCCCTCCTGCTGATAACATACTGACAAGGGGTTTATGATCTGTCCTCAAAGAAAATTTAGTACCCCAAAGAAATTGGCGGAAATGCTGGACCGCCCAAGTACAAGCAAGTAGCTCCTTCTCTATCGTAGAGTAATTAAACTCAGCACCACGCAGAGTCCTAGAAGCATAAGAGACAACATATTCTCCAAATGTATCTTTTTGCATCAAAACTGCACCAAGGCCAACATTGCTAGCGTCCACACACACAATACACTCTTTAGCAACAGAAAATGGTTTTAGGAAAGGAGCCTCAACAATTTTACTTTTGAGAGTGTCAAAAGAAACTTGTTGGTCGTTACTCCATACAAATGTTGCCTGTTTCTTAAGTAAAGATCGCAAAGGATGAACAATTGTTAAATAATTCTGTACAAATTTTCCCTAAAATTCAGTGAGACCAAGAACGGATAATAACTGCTCTTTGGAAGTAGGACAGGAGCTGAGGTAATACTTTTGACATGGTTGATTTTGGGTTTGATATCATCACTAGTAATCTCATGACCCAAATACTCAACTTTAGATTGTCGAAATTTACATTTTGAAAACTTCAAAGTGAGACCTTTCTCTTGCGCACTGCTTAAAACAGAATGAAGATTACAATCATGCTCATGAAAATCTTTGCCAAAGATTAAGATATCATCTTGAAACGCTATTGCACCATTACAATTCTCTAACAACTCCTTCATCAAGCATTGGAAAACAGAGGCGTCACTAGCCAGCCCGAAAGGCATTCTCAAATATTGAAACATACCTTTCGGGGTAACGAATGCAGTCAATTTTTTTAGAATCTTCGTGCAATTCCACCTGGTGGTATGCGCTGGCTAAATCAATTGTGGAAAATACAGTAGCACCAGATGGAGAAGAAATTAATTCGTGAATATTGGGTAGGGGATGTTTGTCAACCCAGATTTCTTGATTTAAACTGCGAAGATCAACACATAAGCGGAGATCCCCAGAACTCTTCAGTGACAAAACAATGGGAGATACCCACGGGGAAGATTCAACAGGTTCAATATATTTTTTTCAAATAAGGTCATCCAAAATTTCTCTAAGTTTGCCCCTATAGGCTAAAGGAACATTCCTAACCTTATGTCTAACAGAGACAGCATCATCATTCAGGATTATCTTGTGTTTAAAATTAGAATATTTTCCGAGAGTATCTTTAAACACATCAGGAAAATTCAACTTGAGTTTGTTTACAAACACAGAATTCTCAGGAATCTTACAAGAATTAATTTCAGACAAAGAATGTACATTCAAATCCGTGAAACAGACAGGAGGATTGGAATTGGGATCAAGAGTAATACCCAAATCACGTTGATGTGGCCACCCCAGGATAGCTACTCCTTTAGTAGCCACATACACTTTTCCCCTGGTGACTCTATCCCTGACTTGGATCGTAGCCCAAAAGAAGCCCTCGAGATTTATCTTTTTCCCGGTGCAACCACCAGGTTGAATATCAGGTATTAACAATTCCCTGTCTTTCCACAAATCATTGAACAACTTCAAACCAATGATAGTATACCATGAACAGGAATCTATCAATAATTCAATTGAAAGGTTGTCAATTAAAATGGGCCAAGAGGGGAATTGTTTATGTTCAATCTCATCTACAGAAAGTATACAATTAAAACTATTGAGAACCTCTTCTTCTTCTTGTGAAATGTAGTTAATTTTTTGGAGAGAACGACAAACGTTACTAAAATGTCCTTTTCTCTTGCATTTTACGCAAACTCTATCCCAAGCAGGACATCCTCTGTAATTGCCAAGATGGTTAGGACTTCCACACCAATAACATACAATATTTCTTTTGGGAAAAAATTTGTTATCAGAAAGGTTCTTATTATCTACGAACTTCTTATCATTGTCTTTTTTGAAAACACCTTTTGAATTAGAAGACATTTGGTTTTTAATTAAAGAAACCTCAGGTTCAATAATCTGAGGTTTAGATGCAGATGCAGTACCTCGGATCTCAGATACAAATAATTCGGACTGCTCGATTCCCTTGGCAATATTAATTACTGCACTAAGAGAAGATTCAGTATCTAACCAAAGTCTCTCTTGGATTTTTTTGCTCTTAGTAAACATCATGATCTGGTCTCTGAGTACTTGTTCATAAGAAATTGTTTCAAAAGCGCAATAAGAAGCTAATGAACGTAGAGCGGAAACATAATCCTCAATGGATTCATCTGGTTTCTGTACACGAGAATAAAACTTGAACCTCTCCATAACTGTGTTGATTTTCTTACCGAATTTTCATCTGTCTGGTAGCCTTTTCAAAAACATCAATATCTCCAGCGTCGTCAATAGGAGGAAGATTGTCAAATTCTTTGATACCAGCGCCCCCTAAACAATGTCTTAAAAGGGCTAATTTACGTTTGGCAGAACAACCATCCTTTTCAAGAACATCAACGTAAGCCATAAACATTGGAAACCACAAATCCCATTCAATGTTAGGATCACCAGCAGACTGCAAAAAATGAAGAGGAGCAGCAATATTTGACATTTTGCAAAAGGAAAGTGAAGTCTATCATGTATTTCAAGTCTTATGTTGAAATAATGGGAAAGAAATACCTTGTGACTAATGACAGGTGTTGTACCGGTGAGATAATGAGGAAAATCGGCTCCAGACGCTGAGAAAAATACGAGTGAATAAAAATGCAAGATGAAGGCACGCAAATAACGTCACCGCGTCAGACGAGGTGAGGGGTGATTCCCACAGTGCCTTGCGATCTCCCACAATGCTTCGCGATGTCCCGCGAAGGTAGGAGACACGTCGGTGAGAGGCGCGCGAGGAGAGAACACAGGAGTCTGGTTAAACAGTGCGCTCACCAACGGCAATGAAGATGATTCAAAACAAGGTTAAAAAATAGCAAAACAAGTGTTACCGATCCGATGAATGTCACCGATCCGATGATCTTGGTGAAGACAGTAACCGAGCTAGAATTCAACTCCAGTTGAAGTAAAAGTTCAAATCGAAGAAGTGAACGTTGTTCTTCAAATCCTTATAACCCTTGAAATCAGGAGCTCCCGATCGTCGCCAAGAAATGTGTAGTAAGTAGGTCCACGAGGAGAATAGTTTCAAGTAGGCTTTATTCAGGATTAAGAACAGCTTAACATCTACAGCAGGGAACAGCAAGGATAACGAACCACTCCCTTCAGAAACCGCTATCTTACACCCCGCATTCTAACATGACCTCACGGGTTCTAAGAACCCCAGATATGACATAAGCATAGAATACCACACCTGGTCGCTTCGGGATTGCGGTTCCTAACTCCATTACCCACTCCAGCACTGTGTATTGGTGCAGTTCAGTCGCTCAGCCCCCTCGTTCCATGATAATATGGCTGGCCAGCCAGTGCAATGGCCACTGCAGTTGTGCGGCTGCATAATAGTGCTTGTAATTAGGGCCTCCCAGTCCCTTTGTCAGTGGGGCATACAGTTTCACAAGGGTATTCTGTGTTTGCCCCATTTGAGGGACGTTAACAGTGACTTGAGATCTCGGAAGAATTTCTGTGGCAGTAGAAAAGGGAGGGCAGCAAAGGGGTACAACAGTCTATGCAGGATCAACATTTTAGAAATTGCTTTGCGTCACATGGGTGAAAGCGGTAACTTCGTCCAGAATAATAGAGAAGATCTGCCATTGGTAATCACCTTGCCCAGATTTCCATCTAGCAGGTCCTCAGTCAAGTGGTACACATGGACCCCCAAGTATTTAAAGATATCACAGAACCAGGGGATAGGGGTTTGTGGTAGGTAATTTCTCTGGTCGGGAGTCAGTGAGATCATAGGGAATAAGAGATATGTACCAATTCACCTTCAGCCCAGATACTTGTCCAAATTGGTCCAACAGCACCATTCGCTCCAGCAAGGCTGCTGGATTCTCTCACAAGTAGATCAGTGCATCCTCTGCTTATAGTGAAACTACGTGCCATTGATTAAATGCCCCAATACCCCAGTCCTCCACATGCTGTCGTAGTGCGCAAGCTAGTGGCTCCATTGCCAGGGCAAAAATAATCAGAGACAGGGGGCATCCCTGCCAGGTGCCCCCCTCCATATCAAAGGGATCCGATATTGTGGATCCGATCTTTACTCGTGGCATTGTTGAACTATACAACAAGGAGATCCATTTGGGAAATCGGGGGGCCTATCCAAAAGCCAGTGAGCACTGGGTGCAGCTTTTGCCAGCCCAGGGTATCAGTTTTCTACTCGATGTCCAGGGAGGCGACGCATATTGTCGTGCCCAGTCCATCAACCAGAAGGGTCTGCGTAAATTGAGGAAGATGGCTCTACCGGATATAAATCCATTCTGGTAACTGTGCGCAAGAGGTTGGGTCACTGCAACCAGCCTGTTAGCTAGAACTCTGCCAAGAATCTTGTAGTCAGATTTCGGGAAGGACAATGGGTGGTAGAATCCGAGAAGTAATGGATCTGTGCCTGGCTTGGGCAGGATTACCAGTATGGCCTCTTGGAGAGAGGAGGGCAGTACGCCCCTCTCATTGGTTTCAACATACACCTGAAGCAGGCGTGGGGTGAGTTGCACTTGGAAGGTCGTGTAGAACTCCAAAGGCCATCCGTCAGTCCCAGGAGTCTTACTCTTCGCCATTTGCTAGATGGCATCTAATATTTCAGTTTCAGTTATAGGTGATTCCAGCTCTGCGTAATGCATAGCCAGAATTCGAGGTACAGTGATGCCCTCAAGGACGTGCCGTACTTCACTTGGGTTACAGTCCGCAGGGGCTTTATACAGGAATGCATAGTGCGAGTGGAAGGCTGTATTAATTTCATCTTAAGTTTTCACAGTGTGCCCCTCTCTTTTATGGATTGCAGTGATCGGGTACCTGGGTGAGTCTAATCGTAAGAGCCATGCCAGTAGCCTACCGGCATGGTCTCCTCCTGTGTATCGTCTACCCAGGTATTCCTTTTGGCTCACAGCGCCCAGTTGTTCCAGTGTTATGTGCCAACCTGGCTTGGGCCAGTGCAGCTGCAGTTGATGGGGTGGCGGGCAATGTTTGTTCATACTGACGGATCTCCGATTCCAAGGTAGCTAGCTTCTTGTGGAGGGTCAAGCGAGCACTGTATACCACTTTAATCATATGCCTGAGGAACACAACCTTAAGCGCGTCCCATTGTATCTCAGTCCAGGATGCGATACAATCGATATCCTGAGAGTAAGATGTAATAATCTCCGAAGATAGGAGCGAAGCGGGGCATCACGGAGTACCTTCAATGGCAGTCGCCATGTCAGGATTTTAGGTTCATTTCTTCCCCAGGACAACTGCAACTGTTGGGGATAGTGATCTGATAGGGTGCGTCCGAAGTATTGCGATTGGGACACATGGCAATAGCGTCTTGTGAACAGTACAGTTGGTCTATCCTGGTGTGCAAGTCATGTAACCTGGATCAGTATGAGTACTACCTAGTGTCTGGGTGCGGGTCACACCATGCTTCCTGTGTTTGGGGGTTGATTGCCCAGGTCCGTAAGTGTTGTGCAGGGGTAATTGATTGGGTGCCGGAGGGGGGCAAGGTGGCACGAGCGGTCCCTATCCAAGTCAGGGGTACAGTTAAAGTCCCCACCACAATAGGCTGGTGCCAGTGGGTTTCGGAGCAGCGATGCAGTCAGGGACTGCAGGAAGGAAGGCTGATTAGTATTAGGTACATACAGTCACATCAGCAAAATTGAAGGCTGTCCAACAGCCACTCAAGCGCCACATAGCGCCCCTCAGTGTCAGCACGAGTATGTAGGACTTCGAGCGGTTTTCCAGGGTCCACCAAGATCAGTACCCCCCTAGCATAGCTAGAATACTTGGTCCCTAACAAAATCCCCCTCCAACGTTTGTGCTTGGAGGTCAGTGTTTCTGTGGTAAGGTGAGTTTCCTCTAGCAGTGCTATAGTGATCCTACGCCTACGGAGGTACCGGTATACGCAGTAGCGTTTGGTTTACCACGCTAGGTGACAGGCGTTCAAAGTCAGCAATAATATGGATGAGCCCTGTTCACGTGTCGTCAAAGCCATACTTTTGCAAACTGAATCAGTTCCACATATGACAGCCTACCCTGCACCCACCAACGAAGTCCACCCACTCGCACAGCATGCAAGATCCCTCTTTTGAAGTATTCTCCTTTGTGATTCGAACAGTGAAAACTGAATAGTAACAATCCCCAACTCCCACTCCCAGGCCAGTATGCCAACGGGAAGCCGGCCATAGGCACTGAAATGCAATAATAACGGATCGAGAAAAAGTGTCAAAGTGTCTATAGTAGAGGTATAATGTAGTTGGAAGGGGACGGGGAGGACAAGGCTAGTGGCTGCAGTAGGCTCGCTGGTTATACATCTCCAGTAACCTGGCCTATGTAAAGCATCATGGCCGCAGTGCATATCCAACCCAATCCAGCTCCCCTCCCCGCCTCCCAGCTGTCCAGCCCTCCCCTACCCCTACTTAATGGCGGCCACTGCGGGGACAGGCGAGCAAGACCACGGACTCATTGTCAGTGAAATTGCTCTCCCACCCTCACAGCTCCACCATTAAGTGAGGTGCCCCTGCCCCTGCACTCTTCAGTGTTGGTGATCGAGGCCCTCCTCCACCCGCAGGTTTCCCTGCGCCTCATCCCTGGTGGTCCAGTGGACCTCTGTCTCCTTTCTTTCTGTCTGCTCCTTCACTCGTTTTTCTCCCCTTTCTATCTTTCACCTTTCTGCACCTCTGCTCTTTTGCGCCTTATTTCTGCCCATTCTCCCTTTCTCTCCCTCTGCTCCTTCACTCGTTTTCACTCGTTTCTTTTCCCCTTTCTATCTTTCACCTTTCTGCACCTCTGCTCTTTTGTGCCTTATTTCTGCCCATTTTCCCTTTCTCTCCCTCTGCTCCTTCACTCGTTTTCACTCGTTTTTTTACCCTTTCTATCTTTCACCGGTCTGCTCTTTTCTGCATCTCTGCTCTTTTGTGCCTTATTTCTGCTTATTTTCCCTTTCTTCTTTATCCCTTCTTTCCTCCCTTTACCTTTCCCCGCCGCTGCTGCCCCCGCGGCCCCTCCCCCCCAGCACGACCGGCCCAATCCAACTCCCCTCCCCGCCTCCCAGCTGTCCAGCCCTCCCCGACCCCTACTTAATGGCGGTCACTGCGCGGCCGCGGGCGCGCCGCTGGTGCACCGAAGGCGCGTCAAAGGCAAGCACGTCTGCGCCCGTCTACGACCCGTCCGCAACCAGCACCAGGAACCCTGGACCCCTGCCCCGCCAACGCTACGACCCAGCAGCACTCCACGCACTCAACCCAGGCTGCAACAAAAACTGCAAGCTAGCATCACCAGCCGACACCCATGGACCCTTCAGCTGTCACCGCTGCCGGCACACCTGCAGCACCGCCAAGAACACGGATCCAGCACAACCCACCCACAAGAACACAACCGAACCGAAGACCCTGCAATGCATCCTCCTCAACGTCCGATCCCTCCACAAACACGCAACAGAAATCTGGGACCTCCTCGACAGCACCACCCCAGACGTAGCATTCGTCACCGAAACCTGGACGAACACCACCTCGGGACCGGACATCGCCATCGCCATCCCCCAAGGATACAAGATCTCCAGGAAGGACCGCCCCATCCACCCAGGAGGAGGAATCACCATCGTCCACAAATCCAGCCTCCGCCTGAGCACAATCCCTGACGAGTCCACAGAACTGATGGAACACCTTCACTTCAAGATACTGGCCAGCCCCACCGCCGCCCTCCGAGGAACCCTCATCTACCGACCCCCTGGACCCCGCGGACCCTTCGCCAACTCCATCACGGACATTATCTCCCCGCAGGCCATCGCATCCACCAACTACACCCTGCTGGGAGACCTCAACTTCCACCTCGACAATCAACTGGACCCCAACACCACATCCCTCCTGGACAACCTCCACAACATTGGACTCCGCCAGATCGTGACCGAGCCCACGCACTCAGCAGGACACACCCTCGACCCCCTCTTCACTACAGGAAACTCCATCACCTTCAGCCACACCACCAAACTCCCATGGACCGACCATCGTTGCGTCCACTTCACCTTCAGAACACCCACCATCCACAGACACCAGCACCTGCTTCCACAAAGAAACTGGACCAAAATCACCGATGACCAGCTCACCTCCTCCCTCAACAACTCCACCCCAACCATCGCGGAAAACGACGACCCCAACACCGCAGCCCGAACCCTGCATAGATGGATCTCGGACAGCACCAACACCATAGCCCCCCTCAAGAAAAACAATACCCGTGCCAAGAAAGCCGGATGGTTTACCACCGAACTTCGAGAGTCCAGGCGCACATGCCGCCACCTTGAAAAGGCCTGGAGAAACACCAAATCCATAGAAGCCCACAACAACTTCAGAGCCGCCACCAACGCCCACCATCAACTCATCAGAGAAACGAGGAAAAAAGCGATTGAAGACAGAATCTCCACCCACGCACACAACAGCAAGGAACTCTTCAGCATCATCAAGGAGTTCGCCCAACCCACCAGCGAGTCTACCGACATCCCTCCCTCACAAGACCTCTGCGACAAACTCAGCATCTTTTTCCACCACAAAATCAAGAGCATCTACGACAACTTCGACGAAGACAACCAACTCACTGAACCCTCACCAACCACCCCCGACACCCGGAAACCAGCGATTGATGACTGGACAGCCCTCACCACTGAAGACACACTGAAGACAATGAAGTCAATCCACTCAGGGGCCCCCACGGACCCCTGCCCCCACCACATCTTCAACAGAGCCGCCAACACCATCGCACCCATGCTCCGCCAAACCATCAACCGCTCCCTGGCGACCGCCTCGTTCCCCGACGACTGGAAACACGCCGAGGTCAACCCCCTCCTAAAGAAACCCTCAGCGGACCCCACCGACCTCAAAAACTACAGACCCATCTTCCTGCTCCCGTTCCCAGCGAAAGTCATCGAGAAAGCCATCAACAGCCAACTCGCCACATTCATTGAAGAACACAACATCCTCGACTCCTCCCAATCCGGCTTCAGAAAAAACCACTGTACGGAAACCGCCCTCCTCGCTGCAACAGACGACATCTGCACCTTACTGGACAAAGGAGAAACAGTAGCCCTCATCCTCCTCGACCTATCAGCGGCGTTCGACACAGTCTCCCACCGCATCCTAATACGCAGACTCTACGATGCAGGAATCCAGGACAAGGCCCTCGACTGGATCTGCTCCTTCCTCTCCGGCAGGACGCAGCGGGTCAGACTCCCCCCTTTCCTCTCGGACCCCACACCGATCACCTGCGGAGTCCCCCAGGGCTGCTCCCTCAGCCCGACGCTCTTCAACGTCTACATGGCTCCACTTGCCCCCATCGTCAGAACCTACGGACTCAACATCGTGTCATATGCAGACGACACCCAGCTCATCCTCTCCCTATCCAACGAGCCCAACACCGCCAGACGCAACTTTCGAGAAGGCATGGAAGCCGTCGCCAAATGGATGAAAAACGGCTGCCTTCAACTAAACACCAACAAAACAGAAGTACTCATCATGGGCCCAAACCCCGACGCCTGGAGCGACACCTGGTGGCCCACCGCCCTCGGAAACCCGCCAACCCCCACAGACCACGCACGCAACCTGGGAATCATCCTGGACTCCGAGCTCAAAATGGACCGCCAGATCAACTCTGTCTCATCTTCCTGCTTCCACACCCTCCGCCTCCTTCGTAAGACCTTCAAATGGATCCCCCTCAAACACCTAAAGACAGTCACTCACGCCCTGGTCACCAGCAGACTCGACTACGGCAACGCACTCTACGCCGGAATAAACAAAAACATCATCCGCAAGCTACAGAACATCCAGAACGCCGCCGCAAGACTGGTCCTCAACCTGCCAAAACACTGCCACATCTCCCAGCACCTGCGCACACTCCACTGGCTCCCCGTCGAGGCGAGAATCACCTTTAAGATGCTCACCCACGCACACAAGGCCCTCCACGGCACCGGACCAGCATACCTGAACAGCCGACTCAAATTCCACGCACCCCAAAGGACCCTACGATCAGCCCAGCTTTCCTACGCCGTGGTCCCCCGCACCAGAAAGACCAGATCGGGAGGCCGCTCCTTCTCCTTCCTCACGGCCAAAGCATGGAACGCCCTTCCGCTCCACCTCAGACAGACAACATCGCTCCCCATCTTCGCAAGAAACCTCAAAACCTGGCTCTTCGACAGACCCCCTCCTTGATGGAATGGAACCTGCACCCCCCACCCCAGCGCCTTGAGACCCTTACGGGTGAGTAGTCGCGCTTTAACAAACTCCTGATTGATTGACCTTTTGACACTTTTATTCGCCCACTTAAACCCTCTCCAAACCTATTTGAAGATCGTTACATCAAGTCATCGGAGGGGTGTGGGGTGACAGTGGGGCCCCCGGCCAGCATCGCTGCAATGTGAGTTGATTATCGTCAGGGAGTTGTCATGTAGATTCGCCGCCTCTGAACCGGAGGGAGAGAGTGATGCAGCATGCGTCTCTCAGTCTCTTACCAATTGAGTCCTTTCCTTTCCTGCCTGTTTGTTGGTGGAACCCTGTGGACAGCGCCTGTTGCGTGTCCTGCATCGACCCTGTGCTTGCCACCAAGGACTAGAGCCAATCTTGTTTCCATGTGAGGGAGCGAGTCCTTTATGCTCCAGCCAGGTCCAGGCCGCCTCCGGAGTTGCACAAAAATAAGTGGTACCGGTATGCAGGGTAGCAGGGAACTGCAGGGCGTATTTCATGTTATGAACACTTAGGCTTCTCTTCACCATGAGGAAAAAGGATCTGCGTCTCTAAACCTCCAGCGTGTAGTCCAAGTAAATATGTACCAGGGTGTTCTCTGCTGTTCATGGATGTCTTGCTATTGACGCCTGCAATAATATTCCTGCCACAGTAGTTGAATAAGCGCACCACCACCGGACGCAGCAGGGCACCCAGGCGGGCTGGTCCCCCGGTACCCTATGGGCCTTTTCCACTGAGAAGAAGATGGATTGTTTTCCCTGTATGAATGTATGAACCAACCAGTCCTCCAAGTTGAGTTCCATGTTTGGGCCTTCTGCGCGTTCGGGCGGCCCTTAAGTGAATAGGCATACCTAACTCATTGACAGTAGGATCCCTAGTTCTCTACCCCACTTTTAATATACCAGCCAGGAGCAAGAATAAATCATGTATAGCTCACGAGGCAGGTATTTTTAACCCTTTCGATGCTGATGACGAGCTCAGCTCGTCATCACCCACGGGTGGCGTGTGCTGATGACGAGCTGAGCTCGTCATGTAACGCGGTTATTTTAAAAAAGCCGCACAGCGCAAAAATCGCCGCAGCAGCGAAGCGGTTAAACCACATAGATCATACCACTCCACATTCACAAACACCACTTGCACCACACATAGTCCATCACAAAAAAAAGTGCTCCTACGTAGTTCGCAAGTCGTAGCACGCCTCAGTCCGTAGAGGACTGGGATGGCCCCAATGATGAAGTATGTCACCGTGGGAAACCCTTTGGAGTGAGGGGACTCAAGAAAGAAATATCATTTTCTTTCTATCTACATCATACAGGTATTCCAACCCCAACGAGCGTTGTGAATACTACCTACCGGCCAGGTTTCTGACTTTTGTCTCACAAAAGTTTTTTTGTTGATTGCTAATCAGTTAATCCGGAAATGCTGTGAGGATATAAATGCTGTCCATGGGTTGAGCCTTATAGGGCATGCTGCATTGTTTGCTGTATTATTGGGAAGGGACCCCACACAGCGCATCCTTGACGCACGATCTCCGCAACGGGCGACACCAGGGAAAGAACATGGTAAGGGGCGGGGGCGGTCCCTTGACCCCGGCCCCGCCGGACACAGCTGGGCAGCGCGGCCGCCGGACCAGGACCCACAATGACTGGCCACAGCCCGCCCCTCGCTGAGTCTTTTTATAGGATGCAGGCAGCTCGGTGCGGCACAGGCCTCCGCGCACAGTGGGTCCAGTCATCTTTTTTTGCAGCGTGCGGCCCTGGCAGTGCAGAACAGGTTGGACGGTGGCTTCTGAGTCGGAGCGCGGCAGGCAGGAACACTTACCCGGGAACGGCGCAGTTCAGGAGTGGCAGCACAGTGCAGGCGAGGCCGCAGGAGCAATGGGGGCCTCCTGGTCTCAGGTCTCGATCTGCCCCGTTGGTGGCCCCCTTGCACAGCCACACCCGATATCAGGGGCAAGGGCCGCACAGACACGAGGGGAGAACCTTATGCATCCCAAAATCAGTGGAGAGATTTAATATTCTCAGGATTAGCGGTGGGTCTCCCGTGATGCCATGTATCGTGCACCCACCACTGTCGCCTACTTGGCCACACCCTCAACATCCGCATGATCTTTAACAGAGACATGGCAGACCTCATTCTCCTGGACCTCTCTGTAGTATTTGACACAGTCTCACATCCCATCCTCATAAGGGGCCTACACGAGATTAGCATTGAAGACCCACTCTCCGTTGAATCTGTTGCTTCTTAACAGATAGACGTAAGAGGCCAGACTGGCAGCTTGTGTTCTGGAGAGCTCGCAAACTCATCTGCGGAGTGCTTCATGGTTCATTGTTGATTGCTTATTCAACACTTACATGATCTTTCTGGCCAACGTCATCTAAGCACACAACATTAATATCCTCTCCTACTCAGATGACACACAACTAATACTCTACATCTTGGACAAGATCCCTAACACAAGAAACAAGTTCCCCGCCTATATGACCGAAGTCGCTTACTGGATGAATTCCAACTTTCTCAAGCTCAACACCAACAAGACAGAATTAGTAATCTTTGGCAAGAACACCTCACCATTGACTTTAACTGGTGGCCAGCTGAACAGTGCCTAGGCCAGGAACCTCAGAATAATCATCTACCTCAAACTGGACATGACTGCAAAAGTCAATGCCATTAGTGCATCCTGCTTCCACACTATGAAGACCTTCATATGCCAGCTAAGCTACACTTGAAAAACTTTCCCTCACCCCCATGTTTTCTAGATAGCTGGACTATGGGAACGCTCTCTATGCTATGCTCACCAAGCAACTCCCTAGAAGACTCAAAACCATCCAAAACTCTGCAACCAGGTGCATCCACAACGTGCACCACACCACACCCTTGGTTCCAGATACACAAACTTTCTCATTACAAACTCCTGACACACACATTCAAGGCTCTACACAATTTAGGCCTGCCTACCTGAAAAGTCTCTACTCCTTCCACTAACCGCCCAGTAACCCACCAACCACCCAAACGCCTCCACTCTGCAGGAGACCTACTCACACGCAGCCCAAACGTACACTGAACATTATTAGGAGGACATCTATTCTCTTATATTGCTCCTAAAGTGTGGAACGGCCTTCCACTCCACATAAGAGCCTCCTCTCTTGCTGAATTCCGGAAGAAGCTGAAAACCTGGCTTTTTAATGAACAATCTTACCATAGTCTGGGCTAGGCACACACACCTGCTCAGCACCACAGTACCCTCATAGCTGATAGTACACTGTACAAAGTCACATAAAAAACTTTCCCAAACATACTAGACCCCAACTAGCATTTCTGTTGGTAGAAATCTGTTACTGGACTGGTACTGCCTCCCCAATACTCCTCTAAGAGTGGTGAACGGAGGACGATTGGGAGGACCATCCTGCATGCGGGCTAGCCTACAACAGGATGTCTCAGCACCTTGGGGGTCACAATTTTTACAGGTGTACCATGGGTGCCACTTGATACCACTTGATACCACATAACATATGGTGAGACCAGGTGTCTAGCCAATATGGCGGTCTTCCCCATATGAGCTCTCGCAGGTTTGACAGGGTGCCCAGGGATGCAATTCGTTTTTTAGTTCCACCGACAAGTGAAGGGTTCCATCTTTTATATAACAAGAGGAGCAGGGTTGCCTGCAGGACTATTAAGAACGATACAAAATGATGTCATCTGTGACACTGATTCCAATTGCTTCAACCATGTGTAGAAAGTGATCCAATCTCTTTGCAGAGCTACCACTATTATTCCCCATTTCCTAATGTTAGGGGGCGTTGTCGCAATCCTTGGATTCCTCATGCAGTAATGAAAACAAATAATACCAAACAGATGATGTCTATGTGCATGTAATTCCAGTTGTGTATTAATTTCCTATTGGAACTTTATTCCTAGCATATTGGACGCAAGAGCCATGTCAGTATTGTGGTAGTGCATGTTGAGATTACAGCTGGATACCCTCCCTCAGTGAGGTGCCATCAGTAGGAAGGTTTTGAATGGATATTAAATACTGCTCTGGAGCTTGCTCCTTCCAGTGAGTGAGTAGAACAGATATGTCTGGTGTAAGCCCTAGACTCATTTCGCATTTTTAGCATAACCACTGACTTTAAATGAGGTTCCTATAGTATATAGATGTATTTTATGTGGCTATTGCTAAATTATGGGATGATAGGAGAGAATCAAGGGTTTATAGCATGCATTGCTTGGTGGGAGTAAAGTGGGAACATGACAGGATCCGTTTACATGTTAGGATGTAACTATTGCACAAAAATTAGCTGAGGGCTGGCTGGGCGAGGGCTGTAAAAGGGTAGTAGAAGGTATCGGGAGATGCTCTCTTTTGGACTGGGCTGTAGAGACCTGTTGACATGTAACACTCTCTACCCAGCATTCCCAGTGTTCTCCTGGCAATTGGGAAATTATCCTTATCAAAGGTGTAGGAGTCCAAAAAAGGCCACACCTTCCAAGGTTTTTGTAAAATTCAGAAGAAATTCTTCCCTGAAGCAAAGATGGAGGTCTGGTCGTGGCTGTTACAACTTGGCCTGTGCTAATGTGTGGCAGTGGTCCTAGGCGAAGGCACTAATTACGGGAGACTTGGATTTTATTTTTCATCCTTAGACTTGGACCCCTTGCAAGAAAGCGGAAGCGGAAAAGTGAGAGGACGTGACTTCAGTTCACTGAGAGTGACACAAGTTTGATAGCTGTCCTTTTCTGGTGCCGCGCCATCCAGGCTGCGCAGCGGCTGTCCTAGAGGAAATTAAATTAATTTAAATATGATGGTGCCTGCACTGACCGGACCTTTGCATTCTAGCCTCTACGTATCTGGAGTCTAACTATTTAATTGATATTACAGGAGAGGGGCATTTAGCAACAAGCGGGTGCCAAAAGTAAAAGTGCATGACGGAGAAAAGACAGATGGCGGATGCACGTTATCATGAACACTTTGAAAACCCCCTTACTAAAACTCGAGCCTACCAAGCAGCACATGGCTTGCTCTAGGCTCGACCTAAAAAGGTGGAAGAGAAAGAGGAAAACGGTCACAATGGGGAAACACATGGATGAAAAGAGCTTGCAAGAGTGAGTAAGAGACGGGAAGTGCAGAGCGGTGAAAGAAAGCAGAAAGCGGTGGAATCAAGACTTGGCAGCCCTGGAGTTCACCATCCCAAGTTTTCTTCAGGACCGGCTGCGAGCTCCTAATTAAAGCTTAGGGGCGATGAGCTAAATGAAGCTCTGCAGGCAAGGTTCAGCCGGTGGCCGTGCTCAGCAGCCCTCCGCGTGTGCATCACTATTCAGGACAGCAGCCCTGGAAAAGAGCATGTGGAGACTTGGATCTGGAAACTGCAGTAAGAATCCGTGCTACGTTTTCCATAGGGGACCGGCTGCACGTTCCTACAAGTGTGACGTAACTGCATGGACAGCAGCAGCATTCCCAGGGAGTGAAGAGGGTGGGAGACCGCTCTGTCTTCAGCTGTCAAAGCTGTACCCCTGCCTGGCGCCTGCCTGAACTAGCTGTGGGCCCGTCCCGTTGCCCGGGCCTGCCCACGTGCCCTAGCTGTCACTTCCGTCACCGCGCGCGGGAGAGTAATGGCGCCCCTGCGTCCCCTCAGTGGTCGATGTGTGTGGAGTTATGGAGGGTGTCTGGGAAACACCACTGTGGAGGGAGGACATCCCTGCGCTCACTGCGTGCGCATATCGGAATGTGTGCAGATGCTTGGGCGTGGGGGGAGGATGGGGCCTCATCCGGTCTCACAAACGCAATCTCACCGGGAGATGAATCTGCATGTCCAGATGGGCTGAGCCGACGCATCTATAATCCCGGATGCGAAGAGAATTGGAAAATGAATTTAAACCTCCCCTCGCCCAAATAAATACAGGGCAGCTGTTAGCGGTGCTGGCTGATCTGGACTCCGCGCATGACGGGCCCGGGTCTCGCCACACGCCTCTGGAGAAATAGCGGGCACACATCTCAGTCGAACAAAATAAACAAGCATGTAAGAATGACATCCTTATCTGGATACGGGCAGAGGACTGGAGCTGCGGGAGATTAGTCTCAGTAAAGTATTCCTCATGCACGTGTTTGCCCACTTCGTTCTTGATGTGCTTATTTATGCGACTGTAGACTCTTGCCTGCCTGATAGATGGAGGCTTCCTCCTGGCCCGGGGACTTCGACCAAGGTTTAACAACACCCATGACCTCTACCAATGTGAACTCCTACGACCTTATGATGAAAAAGTCGGAAAAAATCCCCCTCAGGCCTATGAGCTCTCACTGCGGTAAATTTCCTACTTTTTTGGAATTTCCCTCAGTTTTCCAGGTTAGGCCTGGAACCCTGCGATGTCTGCACGTTTCTATCCTTAATCCAGGAATCTTTTGTGAAATGCATGCTAAGTATGCACACACTTATTTTCGCATGAGTAAATAAGCTTCAGGCGTACAAATGACTGGCTAACTTTCATGTCCATACTTATCCAATTGGGCATATTTCTCAGAGGAGAAAACCCCTTCCATTACACCCCTACCATTTTTGGGGTTTGTTCCTTCTCTTGCCCCACACTAGAAAGACAAGCGCACAAGCCCTTGACAGTACATCTCAGACTTTTTTCACGAGCACTGAGACAAGTTTGTGAATACTCACAAACGTGACTCCAACTCGCTCCAATTCACTGCTTTCTCATCCTATACCTCATTCAATATATCCTTTACCTCAACTCTGACTCATCCCAAACCTCATTGTACTACTATGACCTTCCTAATAAGCCTTTGTAGACTTGTCCCTCCTCTATCTCTCCTTGACCCATCCTATGTCTACTACTATGATCTCCCTTATCACCCTTTCTTGACTCTGCCCTCCTTTAACTCATCCTAAGCCTCATTTTACTATTATAATCTCACAAATCATACTTTCTAGACCCTTCCCTCCTTTGACTCATCCCAAACCTAATTTTACTACTGTGGTCTCCCTAATAACTCTTTCTAGACTGCTACCTCCTCTATTCTTCCTTTGACTCATCCTAAACCCAATTTTACTACTATGATCTCCCAAACAACACTTTCTAAACTATTCCCTCCTCTATCCCTCCTTTATTTTGTTCAATCCAGTTTAACAAACTAACATGGCCACAGCTCAAATTAAATTACCAACTTTTATTTCCCTAAAAGAATCCACCACCAATTCGCTTTGGGTTCCAGGTTAAGTAAGTAAGTGAGGGTTTTATATAGCACTCGATTGCCAAGAAATATAGAAAACCCGTGAGTCCATAGGTACAGGTTCCACTGCTAAGCCAGGAAAAGCCACGTTTCAATTATCGCAATGAACTGCCTCCGAATTTGAATTGGAAGTAAGCAAGGGAACAGTATTTGTTGGCCTTTCAGTGAAAATCTCGTGATTAAAAATACACCAGTACCGTGCAAAAGTTGTAAGTGGACGTTTTGCAGAGGAAAAAGGGGTGATTTCAACCAAGAAATTAAAAATGATAGCCCTATGGTCTGTCCAAGTCAATGGCAAAATCTTATCAATCTGTATAGCAGGATAATTAGTAAAAATTCCATCCAATGTATGTAAAACATTATGAGTGGGGCCAATCACTCGTTGAGATAAGCCAAGGGCTTCAAATCTATCTAACAATGACAAGGTCATAGAATCAGTAACCCATTCAAGATGAAAATTGAAGTCCCCAAGAACAGTAAAGAATGGAGAATCGGTACAGGACTCCATAAAATCAAAAAGACCTTGTAAGAATGGAAGTTTAGGGCCTGGTTGACTGTAAAGAAGCAGACCATTAAAATGAACCTTATTATTAATTTTAATACTAAATGACATGGCTTCAGCGCCTGCGAGGGTTATTGACTCAAATTTCAATTTATATTCTGTTCTATAGATTATAGCTAGTCCTCCACCTAATTTATCCACTCTATGGACAGAGGCAAGGGAGTAGCCCGGAGGTAGTGCTGCCACCCAGTCAGGTTCAGAAGTAGGGCTAGCCCATGTTTCTGTGAGAAATATTAGATCAGGGCTAGATGTTTGAAGCAGGCATTCAATCTCCAATTGATGCTTGCTTACTGATCTGCCATTAAGCAAGATAGCCTAAGCTTATTAGCATTTGTGGCATTTATAGCCAGAACAGAGCTTGATACTTGCCTAAAAGCACATCAACGCCTTTTCAGGGGCAGTAAGTGCTATATAACTACAATTAGTCGTTCATGTTTGATGTTTACGTTACTCAGTATCCCAGCCTTGCAATACTGTGCCCCCTTTGCTTGCAGATTTACTGACACAAAAACAAATCTTGGATTCAATCAATTTTTAATAGATCAGACATTTGAGAATAAATAACGTTGTTTTGGACCTGTTAAAAGCTTATTTGTGGTTGCAAGTCGAATATACATGTGAAGATACTTTAGAGTCTGCCCTCGTTTTACTATCAAAATATGAGTTCAAGGAATTACAAATGTGCAGCCGAAGAAAATCTTCTGAACGTCACAGCTGAAGGTCCTAATTGATACATAAAAGTGCTTTTATGTGTTTTTATTGCCTTTGGACGCATAAAGTTTACTTTGACTTAACTTGATACATAAGAGTATGCGATCATCTGAGAATTGGGCAAGCCCTGGAAGATTTTGGGTTGGTTTCTCAGAAAGTTGACATGAGACCTTTATTTGGTATCCTGGGTGGTGTTCTTTGTGGGTACTTTTATTTACCACTGGTATACCTCACCCACCAATACTACTGTACTACAATTAAAGAAGCAAGTTACTTTCGGTAGGAAATTCACTTGTTATGGGTAGCGTAGCAAAGCCAAGCACTCAAGGCATACTGTAGAACGTAGTCTCAGATACAGGATGATCTAGTGAATGATAATTAAATATCCAGTAGGTCCTATTTCTTCAAAGAAGAATAGTGACACGGCCACGTATTCTCAGGATCAGGCGATGCTATATGGGGTCCACCTCCAGACTGCCCTATGCTCAGAATTCAAATCACACTAAGCATAAAGTAATCAGGCGAGGGAAAATAAGAAACCAGGAAGGGGCTGGAACAGGACGGGAGGCTGTAATGAGAAACAACAAAGAAACACAAGCATTAATGTCATATCAATGCTAACTACACTCAAGTATTCTCGCTAGGACACCACCTACCACGGGTACTAGCTACAATCTCTTCTTCTCCCTCTTGGTAGGTAGTGAATAACCTTAATCCATGATGACAACTGATCTGAAATGCAATAAAGAAAGTCAGCATTCAAGAAGGTGTTCAATCAGCCCAAACACTTCTCCACCGTCCACTACTTTCACACACACCTTCCAGCCTTCCTGGTGATCCCAACAAAAAATCCCCAAAAGTGTATTGTCTTCAATCCAAAATAAGAATTAATTATGCACCAAAAAACAATCCAAATCTCCTCTGATTAGTTCCAAAAATGAGCTCCAGTCAAAACACAGTCTTGGTATCACAAGTTCCAATGTCATAAATCTAAGCGTTTATATTACAAATGGTTTAGCCCCAAGTCCAAAGTACAAGAATGCGTTTTTAACTACGCTTGCAAGCTCCACAATTCGTATTTTATTCAGACTCACGGAATCCGGTAACAGCAGGTGATGATAACTTCCTTCCGCTGCAAGGACTCCGCTAACACCAGCCGGTGCTAGAACTGCGCTCAACAGCCGTTGAACGCTCCAAAGAGAAGCCGCCGCTTCCCAATCCTTCGTTCTCTCAGCCGAGAAAACACCGGCGAATGCGAAGAGCTGCTAGATGGCACAGCCGCTTCGCTTCTCGCCAGCACGCCGGAACAGAAACTTCCGACACACCAAAATCCTGCAGAGGCGTACGACAGCCGCCGCACGCTCTCCTTTCCTCGAATGAGAACTCCGCCTTGGCAGAACGCCACCAACGCGGGATACACACCAGTTCTAACTCCAATTACTGGTCAAAATCACGTACACGGCCCGCCAGTAATCAGGTACCTTTATGGAGGCTGACTCCTCCCCTTGGCTAAGCTTTCTGGGATATGTAGTTCTTCCAGTATTGTACGATCATTCTAAAATGTCACCATTCGGGAATCGCAACCATGACAAATAGGATTTTATTTACATGTAAGCAAAAGAGAGAGTAAAATGTGAACCACGTGAAAACGCGAAAGTGCTAGCACCTACTGCAGGTGAAATTTACCTCATTATATTTTCTATACCATTGAGTCTGCGTATGTTGCCCTGTGGGACTGCACTCCTGTCAACTCCTGAAATTCTTACTCTTCAGTTGAGTGCACTGTTTGAAAACAAAGTAATTGAAGTTCCAGTCAATGGGACTGATGTAACAACGAACAGAGCTGTCCACTAAACCAGAGGTGAACCTAAGTACATCTTTATTGTAAAAAATAACGGTCCATCTGGAAAGTATTTAACATGTTACTATCCAATATTATCCAATGTGTGTATGAATGCGATATGTACACAAAACGTTAAAACAATTTAGCAATCCAGTCAAGTGCTCTTGGCTGAAAGACATTAACATAAGAAGTAAGCACCATACACACTAAAGACTGTGATGTGGTAGTATGTATTGTATTAATCAAGTAGAAGAGAAATTATATTTTGAGGCAGTGTTTGAGTGTTACTCATGTGCGAAGTACAATTTTTAAAAAGCATAGCACATTTGAGTTTATACAAACTTGTGGACACAGTGTTCTATGAAGGAGCACAAGTTATTCCATCTTTTTGGTTGTAAACTGGTGTGGTTTCACTGCTCATATATTTACACGTATGTTTTGTAAAGCAATCGAAATTGCAAGCCTTGTGGCTATAGAGTCTACAGATCCTTGCCAGGGCGGCAATGTTTCCAGGAACCACGCCAAACCGTATTTGAGTCTTTGTTAATGGGTTTTATTATGGGTGCACAGATTTAATGCTGACAGTATAATTTGATATGTGCCTGGGAACTTCCACTTTGTTATAAGTCTATACTATTCTGCTCTTAGCAGGAGCTGCAATTGTCTACCCTATGTTCCCTGGTTCTTCTTAGGTTCAGTAGGAATTTTCACTCACCAGAACTTATTTTATGTTGTGGCTTTAGGTCCCATAAGCTTCGGTTATGCACTAAGGATTATTCCGCTCCATTCTCAATGCTCTCTTTATATTGTTTCTGGACAATAGTCCCTGTGGGTAGTGGCGTCTTTCATAGTTACATTTGCGTTTTAAGGGGGGGGGGTCACTTTTTCCTATTCAGGTCACCCACTATACTGTAACAGAAACAAGGGATGTCAGGAGTTAGGTCCCTCTCCAGCTTTCCAATCCTCCAACCTTCTTGTAGCCTTTTATCAGCTCCTGAAAGAGGAGATATCAGTCAGTGATCTTATCCCTCTGCAGCTCTCCACTGACATCTTGGAGCGACCTTCCTATATAGGTATCAGGGCCGGCTGTAGGTCGGTGCGACCGGTCCAGCTGCACCTGGCGCTGACCTCTGGGGCACTGTGTATAGAAATAACGTACGTGTTTAGAGGCCCCGCTGCAGAGTTCCTTGTGTGTCCAGCAGTTTTCATACTACAGTAAACATTTCAAGATAACTCAAGTGATGAATGTTTCTGCTGGAGAGAGATCGTAGTTTTGTCTAGTGGCAGACTTGACTCATCATAAGGTAGCACAGAGGGGTAATATGCCTGCGGCAAGAGCGTGTACCATAAAGATCAGAGAACTGTGTTTTATGTAAATGGCACAGTGGGTGACTGCTTTAGTCTCAGACATCCTATTGTTACGCGCAGTTCATAAGTGACAATCCGGAACAGCCCAGTGATCTATGAACTGTCGTCAAAGAGCTCCATGAAAAGTGCATGGTACAGATTAGAACATTATGCTTTTTCCCCCAGTCTTTTTTATTATCCTTACTTATGTTGCTAAAAAGGTTATGTTTGGGTAGAAATACATTCTTTTTAGTAAAGTCGACCTCCAACCATTTGCATACTTTTTAAATCCTGAGATTGTGCGTCTCCAGACGAAACACTCTGAAAATATACTGCCTACTAGTATGGAGGGCATGTGATTCCTGCACCTCGTAACCCTCATTGTCTTATGCAACATTTTCTATAGACGGATTTACACATGTATGATTCTTTTCCATAGTGTGTGTCTGTATGTGTGAAAAAAGTGCTCACACGCTACACCTTTATGAGTAGCACTATAAAACAAATAAAATGCGTATGAAAGAGGTGCTATGGAGAGATAAGGGGCTTTATTGGAGAGTGGTAGTAAGAAATTCATGGTAAAGGCGGTCAAAGTGTGCACACCAGGCGCCACGAGCGCTAAAGCCGGACCAGATAGTAGCATTGCAGTTCACCCCCTTTGCTTTGCCTTGGGTCTCTTACTTGATTGAATCTGGGTATGTTTGGCCCCCACATTCTCTCGTCTCAATGAAACCTGATTGAAGGGACCGAAATTTGCCTTTCTCATGGCTCCGCTCATTTTATATGGAAAGCCCCTCCCCTCCTTTTAGAATAACCTAACGTGGCATCTGGCAGCACGAAGCTCTGTGCACTTATTGAGCTTTTTATGGAAAAATAGGTTAATAGGTTATGTCTTTTACCCAACCTACTACCACCTATTCACAACCCTGCATCTGGTGGCAGTGAAGCGTAGGTTAGAAGACTGTGGTCTGCGGGTCTACAACCCGCATGTCTGCTGTGATTGTTGAGATGTGGAGTTTGTCGCCCCTAACCTGCCATGGGAGTCGACCAAGTGGGAGGAAGCAAGGGCTGGCAAATGCTCTGTACCTTTTTCCAGGTTGAAGAGTGTCAGGCTGTGTGGAGAGGGATATCCGTCCTGTCACAAGGCCATATAAACGTTAACAATCATGTTTGCTTAAACATCATCAAGGAGCCAAAAGAGTGAGATCAACTGTCTGTTATGGCAGTATGAGTCAACAGGGTCGGATCGGTAAGGCGGCCCTCGGGCAGTGGTCCCAGTATCTGAGATGCCGCTGTGGGACGCTTTTTTGGCCCGCTTGGTGGGCAATTTGGGCTGTGTCTGTGCTGTTCAGATGCTGCTAGTGGCTCAGTGGGGCCTGAGTGGCCTTTCCGGAGGCAGATGGGCCACTATTACCTCCCTTTTGCCAACGGGCGGATGTTTTATTTCCAGTCTCTCGCTAGGCCGTCCAGTTAATGTATGCAGATTGAACAGGGGTCCTGAGCAGAAGTGGCCTCACTTATATTCAGGTGTGATTCACCAGTGTGAACTAATACATTCACAAATAATCCTGCCAACACTTGCATATTTTTTTTTTTATCTCAGTGACGGTAAGAACATATACCTCTTTTAGAGAAACCCCCCTCCTTTTTTTTATAATACTTAAAACACTGAAGTAGTGTTTTGCGAAAAGGCGCAGTCCGCAAATGTGGGCAACTTTTTAGGGTGTAGGGGCCTATTTTTTTTTTTTATCCCAATCCAACCCTTTAGATCAGTATTAGTTTGGAGGTAATTGAAGGTGGGGATAAACGTTATTTCAAATCCTAGTACACCATAAAGGTAATTCGAAAAAGACTACAATCAGTCAAGTCTGTGGCGGTGCAGAATATCACCTCAGACTCCATCAGTATCTGGACATCGACAAGATATGTTGAAGCTCTGCACTTGCCACAGGCTTGACTGACTTTGGTATTTTTCAAATTAACTTCTGATTTACGACCATGCTGCCACCACTCCCAGTCATCTCACAGAGTGGAGTTTCAGTCTGGGTGACACCTATCAATAAAGCAAAGTTCTGTCGATGAACAGCACAAAATGTGGAGCAGTTCCTGCTGACTCTCTAAGTTTCTTGAAGAAAAAACATAGGACAGGCTCAGGGCTGGCTATAGGGCGGTGCGATCGGTGCCACCCCACCGGGCACTGACTTCGGGCGTAATTTTTACAAGTAATATTATCATTTTAAAAGAATGTATGGGGGGGTAAGTATGGTGTTGGAAGATGGATCCGGGGGGTGGGAGTGGGGTGGGGGATTGGGGAATAGGTTAAGGGGATGGGTTGAAGTTATGTGTTTTTTCCTTTTGTGGCTCTATGAGCGCTGAACAAACTCTGCTGGTTGAGCTCGCAGCTCCCAAGGCTTACAAGACATTGTGACGTTTTCGTAGGGTGGAGCTCTGCGGATATTGCTATACATTGGACGCATTGTTATCTGTATGATACTTTGACATTTCCCAGCTGTGTGTAAGAGCCCTTCTTTTTTTTTCACAAATAAAAAGATGTAACACTAAAAGCACCAACCTGCTGGTGTGTTCCTGGCCTCCAGCAATTTTTTCTAGGCATCAATTAAAACGTCAAGATAACTCAGGTGATTTATGATGTTCTTGGAAAGAGACCTGAGGTTTGTCTAGTGGACGCTTTGACTCATCAAAAGGTAGCGCAGAGGGTTAAAATGACTGCTGCTAAGAACGTGTACCATGCAGATAACAAAGTGCATATAATGTAAATAGGACAGTGGGTTACTGCTTCTGTAAGATGGCTCCTTTTGTTACTTGTCGTTCTTAAGTCAAAATCGTAATATAGAACATTGAGCAATTAACTGTCATCAAAGAGCTGTGTGTAAACTGCAAGGTATATGTTAGTTATATGGTTTTTTTGCCCAGTCTTTCATTATCCTAATTTTTATAAAAGGGTTCATTTGGGTAAAAAACAATTATTGTGATTAAAGAGAACCCCTAAAAATGATCTTACATTTAAAATTCTGAATTTGTGCTTTTCCGGAATGACTAAAACTATATTGCCTACCATTATCGATGACATGTTACTCCTACACTACACCTTGTAGTCCTTTCTGATATAACATTTCCTATACACTGATTTATACACCTATGATTGTCTTTGTGCAATGTGTGTGTGATGTAAAGTGCTCTGACCCCTTACACTGGTATTAGTGGTGCTATAAGACCAAATGAATCTGAGAGATAGTGGTTCTGGAGACTTGAGGGGCACTGTTAAAGGGTGGTGGTGAGGTTATCTTTGGCAGAGGTGGTCTTTGGGGGGGCGCCAACAGACATTGTCACACAGGGCGCTACCAGCGCTAATGCCGGCCCTGGACAGGCTGGTAAAATGCAAATGGTACGATGTTACACTTTTTCCAAAGAGGACTTTCGTCCCAACATGTAGTGTGTCTCGAAGTCTGATAGGACTAGGCAGAAGCTCATTGGCTGTTATTTTATGAAAAGACAACATAAAGGATTTAAGTACCCAACAGATAACAGGAATTCTGGTCTTTTTCTTGGGTGCACCATCCTGTGGTTTACTTTTAGGCAGAGGCTCGTGTCTGACATTGCCAAGTATGCAGGTGACTGATCCGCAGCCCTGTCTTAGTTGGGGGTTTGGTCTGTGGTTATAGTGGATATGTTTGTTGACATGGATTGCACTCTTGTACTCTCTACAGCGTTGACCGCACATATAAGCTGTACTATGCAGGAGCGCAGAAGAGGCCAGATGGTATGTACTCACGACCTGTCTGCAGCCAGAGTGGGGATGTAGTAGCCTACGTCGCAGATGGCAACAGGAAGGATGTGCGCAATGCAGTGGAGGCAGCACACAAAGCTGCACCCGGGTGAGTAGTGTCTGCTGTGGCGGGTTGTGTGGTGAAATATATTTTGTGTGTTTGTACATGCATGCAGTGAGGCAACTGTGAATCTATCTGAATCTGAGTTTGCCATCGTATCAGTTACACATGTGTTTGTGTGCAATGCCATAGAGTGTCTACACTTACATAGTTCTGTACTAACCTGGTGGTTACTGTAACTCTTGCACTGTGTAAGGAAAGGAGGCTTTTTGTTGAACCCCCCCCCCCCCCCCCCCCCCCCCCCCGCACACAAATCTTTGCTCTGATGTTTCTGGTTTTTCGATTCTCAAGTGCACTAGGCCGTGCTGACCTGCCCCACAGCATGTGCTCTGATCCCTCAAATGTATTTGCAATTGGCTAATAATCGATTGGGGTATTTTACGTGCCTGTAAGTCCCCAGTATATGGTACAAAATGTATACAGGGCTTGCAAGTTAAATGTTAGTAGTTGAAGACGAACAACTCTTTCTTTCTCTCTCTCCCTCTCTGCTGCAATTAATTGTGCCACCAAAACAGTGACAGTGGCAGTTCTTTCCATACGGAGGTTGTGTTGAATATGGCTACAGCTGTTCTACCTGGAGTGAGGGCAGTTCTACATGTGACCAACATTACTGTCTAAAGGGCTGGAGTGCTAAATGCCATTGAGGGCAGTACTGTGTATACCGAGAGAAGGCCAAATGCGATGGTTGCACCAGTACTTAAAACATAACAGTTCTAAATGTGACAGCAGCAACACTACTTGTAAGTAGACCTGGCTAAATCTAACAGCAGCAGCACTTCATATACTGGTTCACTACTGAATGCAAAAGCTACAAAATTGCCTCAGTGCTAAGTGTGATGACAGCAGTGCCAAATGTAGTGAGATAGTACCCGGCTGCTCACTTCAATAAAACCAACCAGCCTCTGATCCTATACCTGTCGTGTAGGATCCTTAATAGATTTATCAATGCGCCCATTCAACTTGTAATTTGATGAAGGAGGCAGAGACTCAGATTCACCACTATGCAGGTGCTATCCAACAATACTTGAAAATATCCTCACCAGAGCACATTGGTCATATGAAAAGTGACGAACACAATTCCACAGTTGAGTTTAAGTGAACTTCCTTAAGTTAATCCTTACAAAATATAAGTGATCCTCAATTGACATCCACATAAGTTTAAAATTAGGCAGTCTGGGCTCAACAATGGTTTCTCATGTACTCCAGTAGTGAGGTTAAATCACTGGGATTGTGGATTAGGACCAATCGGTCTCACAAACTGCTCACCTTGTAATAGCTACAAAAGCCTGGCCTCCCACTTCCTAAAAACCATCAACCCAAGCTATCCCTTAAGGACGTCTGCACTGCGGTTCAACTATTGTTCTAATAAGTCTGAACTTCAGTAAATTCACTCTTGATCAAAGTCATTCTAAATTCGGCAAAGCCACACAGTCCTTTTCTGGCGCAGCTCTTGCCATTTGGAATTCACTACCAGTTGATTTGGGAGGCTCATCTCGCAAATAACTAATAATGTACTTTTTTCACTGAGTTATTCTCCTTTGCTGCCCTTCTGCTTAGTCTCCTTTCAAGCTTTCCTTACCCCCTCCCATTGGTTCTAGGGTCCCTCCTTCGGGCCTTTTGTCTTTGTATTGTACTGTATTTCTGCACATTATCTTCATGTACACTCTTGCCTCCTTTCTGCTCGAGGTCTCTCATAAAAAATATATATATACTTTTTTAAATAAGCAAAGAAATTGAAATTATGATCACACATATGCTCTTAAAAAGTAATAAGTAATCTGATCTGATGCAGGAAGTAATCTATCTCTACATTTTATTCTGAAGTAAAGATAAAAGCAGTTTTGTGTATATGAAAAATCCTTAAAATCAGATAAACATCACTCAGCGTCATTTTACAGAATGTCAATTTTTCCAGCTAAGTAAACAGTACTATTTAGTAAATAGTGTTCAGTTCTCAGCAGGTATAAATGGTACCTGATCCAATAAGAAACCTTGTTTAAAAACCGAGTACAAGTATATAAAACATCAGTACATGTTAATTTGAGAGACCTTATGCCACCATCTTTTTCCCGCCTTTAGTCCTTCCTTCCTTCTGCCTGCAGCTATAGAGCCAGCTGTGTAAATTTATTCCTCACTGTGCCATTGTAATTGCTGTTCAGAACCGTTATTTGTTATCTTTGTGCTTACTGCCTCTATTGGTGATTAGTTACTTGTCAGCTCTATGGAAGGGGTTGACGCTTCCTCGATTGGGTGGCGCTTTACAAAAGAAATGAAAAATTGTTCACTTGCATTTCCTGTTTTCATTTTTTCTTTCAGAACACTTTTCTGAGTTGATGTTTTTTGATCAACTATACTTATGAATGAGCGTTTTCATGTCCAAATTTGTTTCAAAATACATATCTTTCAAAATGTGTCCCACTTTTGTGCATATATATTCAGACCTAGTATTACACCAAGCATCTAACGTAGAGGGTACCCCTAGTAGCATATTTTATTTGACTGTTGATCCTAAAAGGCTTGAAGGCGAACATCTCTCTCTCTCTCTCTCTCTCTCTCTCTCTCTCTCTCTCTCTCTCTCTCTCTCTCTCTCTCTCTCTACCCCGTCTCCCTCTCCCTCTCTCCCTCTCTCGCATCAGTTTTCCTGTCCTGCATGCTCTTATTGCAACACCATAAGAACCCAGTGTCAGTGACCTTCCCTTTCTGAGCTTCAGCAGTTTAAATATCCATCAAGCTCTCAATGCTTCCTGAGACTCAAGGTCCCCTTCAGCACCCTATACACCTAATCGTGACCATCCAGAGTGAGATTGGAGACTAAAACTGACCCGTAAACCTGGATATTAACTGTGGCGCTAGTTTTATTGGGTACCTCCACGGCACCATGAGCCCTCAGCCACTCAACCAACCTAGCCACTCTTCCAACTCATCCTCACAACATTATTGGAATCCCGAAGGTACAATGCAGACATGAATCTATTTTTGGCAAGTGATGTCCGTTCTAATTCTTGCAGCATTCAATCTGTCCCTCTTTAACTTTGTTATGCTTTTCATTGGGTTTTAAAAGAAAGTCTGCCACTTGCACCGGCCCACTGCGACACCTGTGCCTTCGGCTAGTGGGACATCTCAAGGGTTTTTTTTGATTCCGTTGGTCTCCTCTGCTTGCTCTGGGCCAGCTCTGACTTACCTGCTCGTGGTGAGTCAATTGAAACTTGCTGCTCCAGTCTCTGCATCTTTTTCCTCAACTACGTTGGTTGCCGTTGCAAAGGCTTGTTGGTGCCCCTGTTTGACACTGACCTCCTTGGCACTTGACATCTGACGTGAGACAGCTCGTGCACAGCTCCTTGTCCTCCTCTGCATCGCCTGGTCCGTACAGCTGCATCATCAACTCTCCCTAATCTCTGACATCAGTGAGCATGTGTCTACTGTGCCTCCTGGTCACTCCTGAGTGTTAAAAACTCTGTCCCCTCTGCTTGCAGGTACCTCTCACCTTAAATCCAACTTTGGGTGCCACCAGACACTTTCACCTTCTTCGCCAGCGGCATCCTTTCTGAAGTCCCCCATTGTTGTCTACGTGGTTTCCGATGGCACTTCAGACCTATGCACCAAACTTCCCTGGTAAAGGTATCCTGGTTCCTGGGGTATCCACGGGTAGGGTGATTCTAACCTTCCATCTTTAATGGAGTATCTCCAGGGTCCGCTGGGTAGGGTCCTTCTTAAAATTGCAACCACAACTTACCTATTGACTAACACTCAGCACGCAATCATGTTCCCACTCTGCACACGACCTCCATGGGGTTCCTAGATACTCACCTTGGGTGGTTCCTTGGGTCCCCGGCTCTTCTGCGTCTTCGGGGTCCATTCTGGACTTAGGTCGTGGTTCACATTCCACTATTTTAGTATATGGTTTGGTCTCCCCCTGGGGACCACTGTGTATTCGTTAATATGTACAAATTCTATTGACAAAGTATTGTGTGTATTGTGTTGTATGCCCGGGTAAGAGATAATACATTGTGTTAGTGAGTGTTTTATAATAAATACATCTTTTTATAACTACACTGTGTGGTTCTTTTTCATTTAATGAACCAAAAAGAGAGTACGAAGTTCCCCAGTATAAAAAATTGACAGATGAAACCAAGTGAGTGAAGGCACAGAGGAGGGGAATCCTCCTTTTTGGAACTAGAGTCCTCACACACCCAGCAAGCTAGGTGTCATGCTTCATCATATGGGCTCGCTCCTCGACAGGTCGGCGGTGCAATACCCGACGGGCACCCATAAAGGGGCTCTTTAGCAGAGATTTTTTGTTCCTGCCGTATGGTGCAGTGGGTGTGAGAGCCCTATGGAAAGAAAGGAGAATGTGTAGATGTGTGCGGGTAGATAAAACAAGCACTGGCGTTGCCAATAGGTCTCGCAGTAGGAAAGTTGGAGCTATCACAATTGCAAATAACAATGCTTTTTATTTTTGTTTTCATTTTAAAAACATAAAGGGCTTTGTCATTTACAAAACCAATAGCTCCAACTTTCCTACTGCGAGACCTATTGTGCACTGCACAGTGTGGGTGAAAGTGGCACTGCGTGGGTGTGAGTGGCTTTGAGTGAGTGGCGTTGCGTGGGTGAGTGGCGTTGCATGTGTGAGTGGCGTTGCATGTGTGAGTGGCGTTGCGTGGGTGAGTGGCGTTGCGTGGGTGAATGGCGTTGCGTGGGTGAGTGGCGTTGCGTGGGTGAGTGTGGCGTTGCATGTGTGAGTGCGGCGTTGCGTGTGTGAGAGTGGGCTTGCGTGGGTGTGAGTGGTGTTGTGTGTCTGAAAGTGGTGCTGTGTGGGTGAAAGTGGCACTGCGTGGGTGTGAGTGGCTTTGAGTGAGTGGCGTTGCGTGGGTGAGTGGCGTTGCATGTGTGAGTGGCGTTGCATGTGTGAGTGGCGTTGCGTGGGTGAGTGGCGTTGCGTGGGTGAATGGCGTTGCGTGGGTGAGTGGCGTTGCGTGGGTGAGTGTGGCGTTGCATGTGTGAGTGCGGCGTTGCGTGTGTGAGAGTGGGCTTGCGTGGGTGTGAGTGGTGTTGTGTGTCTGAAAGTGGTGCTGTGTGGGTAAAAGTGGCACTGCGTGGGTGTGAGTGGATTTGCGTGAGTGGCGTTGCGTGTGTGAGTGGAGTTGCGTGGGTGAGTGGCGTTGCGTGGGTGACTGGCGTTGCGTGGGTGACTGGCGTTGCATGTGTGAGTGGCGTTGCATGTGTGAGTGGGGTTGCATGTGTGAGTGGGGTTGCATGTGTGAGTGGGGTTGCATGTGTGAGTGGGGTTGCATGTGTGAGTGGCGTTGCATGTGTGAGTGGGGTTGCGTGGATGAGTGGGGTTGCGTGGATGAGTGGGGTTGCGTGGATGAGTGGGGTTGCGTGTGTGAGTTGCGTTGCTTTGAGTGAGTGGTGTTGCGTGGGTGAGTGGCGTTGCGTGGGTGAGTGGCGTTGCGTGGGTGAGTGGCGCTGCGTGGGTGAGTGGCGTTGCGTGGGGGAGTGGCGTTGCGTGGGGGAGTGGCGTTGCGTGGGTGAGTGGTGTTGCGTGAGTGGCGTTGCGTGTGTGAGTGGGGTTGCGTGGGTGAGTGGTGTTGCTTAGGTGAGTGGCGTTGCGTGGGTGAGTGTGGCATTGGGTGAGTGTGGCATTGCGTGATGATAGTGGGCATTGCGTGTCTGAAAGTGGTGCTGTGTGGGTGAAAGTGGCACTGCGTGGGTGTGAGCGGCTTTGTGTGAGAGTGGCGTTGCATGTGTGAGTGGCGTTGCATGGGTGAGTGGCGTTGCATGGGTGAGTGGCGTTGCATGGGTGAGTGGCGTTGCATGGGTGAGTGGCGTTGCGTGGATGAGTGGCGTTGCGTGGATGAGTGGGGTTGCGTGGATGAGTGGGGTTGCGTGGGTGAGGTGCGTTGCATGTGTGAATGGCGTTGCATGTGTGAGTGGTGTTGCGTGGATGAGTGGCGTTGCATGTGTGAGTGGTGTTGCATGGGTGAGTGGCGTTGCGTGGGTGTTGCGTTGCGTGTGTGAGTGGCGTTGTGTGTCTGAAAGTGGTGCTGTGTGGGTAAAAGTGGCACTGCGTTGGTGTGAGTGGCGTTGCGTGGGTGAGTGGCGTTGCGTGGGTGAGTGGCGTTGCGTGGATGAGTGGCGTTGCGTGGATGAGTGGCGTTGCGTGGATGAGTGGCGTTGCGTGGATGAGTGGCGTTGCGTGGGTGAGTGGCGTTGCGTGTGTGAGTGTGGCATTGCGTGGGTGATAGTGGGCATTGCGTGGGTGATAGTGGGCTTCCGTGTCTGAAAGTGGCACTGCGTGGGTGTGAGTGGCGTTGCGTGGGTGAGTGGCGTTGCGTGGGTGAGTGGCGTTGCGTGGGTGAGTGGCGTTGCGTGGGTGAGTGGGGTTGCGTGGATGAGTGGGGTTGCGTGTGTGAGTGGTGTTGCTTGGGTGAGTGGCGTTGCGTGGGTGAGTGTGGTGTTGCGTGGGTGATAGTGGGCTTGCGTGGGTGAGAGTGGCGTTGCGTGTCTGAAAGTGGTGCTGTGTGGGTGAAAGTGGCACAGAGCCTTTGATGTGGCCTGGCGCAGGAGAATGCTGCTGCTGCTAATTAAATATAAAAAGTGTTTAGGGAGTCACGGCTGCCGAGAGTAACAAGGCAGTGCTGGGAGGGGGGCTGCGCACCAACTGAAGTGCTCTGGTTGCACGGCCTGCGGCCGTGTGAAGTGATAAGCCTTTGAAGTACACAGGCATGCTGTGACGGAGGTGTGAGAGGTCTGGCAGGGAACAGATGGCCTGGCCGTGAAGCAGGGGGCGGGGCAGCGCTGGGGAAGCCTGTGGGAGGGTGATTGATGCCTTTGATGTGGGGAGGGAGGAGAGCCTTTTGCGAGCCTTGTGCAGGAGAAATGCTGCCGATGCGCGTGCATATTTAATCACGTGATTCACGTGAACTTCATGAAAACCGCGGCTGAAAGCCCTTGGTTTGACGATGATTTTGGCCACTTGAATTCTCGTTCCCTAAATGCGCTTGCGCGCATTGTAGGTCACGAGACCTAAAAAGTTGGGTTGTCCACAGCGGAATATTTACTAGAGTGGTAACCCACCTTACTAAAAGCAAACCGAGCAGCTGCTCTCTGGCTTAAGAGTCCAGGGGAGCAAGGCTCTACTCTATCTCAGTGGTCGACATGTTTCACGCAGTGTGTTCTAAGCGATACAGTGCATTTCATCAGGACCAAATAATTATCTACACTAAGTGGTAAGGGTGGAGAGTGCCTACCCACCACTCAATCAGTGTGCGAGCACAGTGTCCCTTCAAGGCTAGTAGAACTTAAAAGGGGATGACAAACACAAAAAAGAAACCGGTAAAGAGGTCAGTTATGTCAGCAGGGACTAACTCACAAAGTGTGGTTCAACTGTCAATCGTAAGAGACGATAAAGTGAACGCTCTAAATTCTATGTACATGTGAGCGAAGGGTTAAAAAGCCAGATGACTGGTAACAAACGCAACTGAATTAAAACAGCCAGGGATGGCATAGAATGTCTCACCCGGCTACTAAGAAGTTCCTGTTTCAGCGGCCTCCCCGGCAATTGACACCTCAAAGTGGTTGTCCTGGAATAGGGGGAGAAAAAGAAAAAAACATAGGGGGTCGGACAGAAGAATGGGGACTGGTGGAGCCCATACTGTAAAGGAGGAGGGGTTGTGTTACCCAACAAAGCCCAGTCCGGGTCTGTGGAGGTACAACTCATTGAAGCAACCAGCACGGGTGTGGCTAGTCGCATTGATCTCCATGCTGAATTGCCAAAAGCAGTTGTAAGGAGTAGGTTACCCAAAAGACCATTCCGGTATGGGCGCGGGAGGTAATCACGACGTTACACTCAAGTGGAAGCGGCACTGAAATCCTTTATGCCAAAAACTGCCTTCTCCAATAAATTAGCGGAGATGAATAACGAAATCACTGAGAACAGGGAATTTCTGTTAAAACAGAAAATTACAAAGTTACAGAAAGATGTGGCCAAATTCGATAAGGAAAAGGTCTATCTTTACCTCAAAGATTACTATACCACATCCAAAAACAACTACTCCTCAGACGACAGCTCAGATGCTGGGAGTAGAAGGGGGATCCTCTAACAGTGACTTCAGCACAGGGAGTTGGGGTAACCATAACCAACGGAGACCTATTTTCCAACCATATCCTAATTTTGAGAATGGCCCTGTGGCCCATGGCCCTATTCCACCACCATGGCAATACCCAATGTATCCTCAGGGACCGCCCCACTACTATCCTATGAACAACCCCCCTTTTTTAGGCAGAGGTTGGGGCAAAGGAAGAGGGCGAAGAAGAGGAGCACAGAAAGGGGTACACTGGCAAGACCAGGCACCACAATCAGTCAAGACGAGATCATGAGCAGAGGAAGGAGGGCCTTGTTGTCAACCGTTCTACGAGGATTCTCACGACTACAGAGGAGTCGGTTCTGGAGAAGGGCCTGGGATTCGTTCCCACACCCATTCCAGACAAATTTAATGAGTTGTGTGAATTGAAACAATTCTTCAGGAAGGTGCGCCTCAAGGCATTCTTCCATGACGAGATCCCTGGTGAACAGTCTGACACAGGGCTTCAGAACCCCTCTACATTCACCCCCAACAACTGCATGGTTCCCCAAGAAGTACTAGCATTTGAAAATGTAGTACTCAAGGAATGGACTAATATCCCGAGACCCAGCCTATATCATAACCTTACTAATGCTGAGAGAGAGGCTGCCAGAACTTTGGCCAATGACCAGAGCATTACTATTAAACAGGCAGAGAAGGTGGGTGCGAATGTTATCCAGTCCACCGAGGATTATGACAAAGAGTGTAGATGCCAATTGGGTAACACTAATCACTACACCCCCCTTACGGTGGATCCAACGCCAAGACTTGCTGCGGCAATAGCGACTCTAGTGTTTGAAGCTGAAGCTAATGAGAGGATTAGTAAGAAAGAGGCTGCCTTTCTCCTGAACAAGGATCCCAAGATCCCATTTTTTTACACCCTCCCCAAAATCCATAAGAACACTACACCTGTTCCAGGTAGACCCATTGTATCAGGGATAGGGTCCCTGCATGAACCCCTCTCTAAGTTTTGTGACCATTTCCTCCAGCCCCTGGTGAGGATAACTTCATATTTCCAGGACACCACAGACGTACTACGTCTAATTGATGACATCGAAGGGAGGGTTAGGGTGGACCTACTGGTGGCTCTAGATGTGGAGGGGCTGTATACGAACATCCATCAGCGCTCCACCTTGGAGGCCATTTAATCCAGCCTCCTCGATGAGGACTGGACGTCACCCACACCCATTTCTTTCATTATGAGCTGTGCCACGTTAGCCCTGACGGAGAATTTCTTCAAATATAACACTCTCCTTTCCCATCAGACGCAGGGTACGTCAATGAGGAGTACCTTCGCCCCTAGTGAGGCATGCCTGTGTATGGCGACCTTTGACAAAGAGGTGATCATGAACCCCAACAATCCATGCAGGGAAAACCTCACATTGTGGAGGCGATATATAGACGATATCCTTATACTGTGGAAAGGCGATACACACACCTATGAGGCCTTTTGCAATTGGATAAATACACAGAACGTTTTATTGAAGTTTAACAGCACCATATCCAGCAGTGACATTCCCTTTCTGGACTTGAGGATCTGGCTTACAGAGACGGGTCTCCATACTAGCCTGTACAAAAAAGCAACTGACAGGAACAGCCTCCTCCTCTACGATAGTCATCACCCCAAGTCACTTAGGGGCAACCTCCCCTTTGGCCAGTTTCTTCGCATTAGAAGAAACTGCTCCTCAATGACTGACTATAGGTCAGAGGGCCAGCACTTGCAACACAACCTACGAGATAGAGGGTACCCTGCCCGACAGATCAAGCGATCTTACAAAAAGGCCATGAACAATCCGAGAGAGGCACTATTACAAGGGAGGGTCAAAGAGGTCACTGACACACTTACCTGTGTCACCTCCTTCACACGTAACTCAACACTCATCAAGAGAACGATAAACAAACACTGTGGTATAGTTAACACTGGGGACCTCAACATTCCTATTCCCAGATTTGCTTTCAAACGTACGCCCAACCTTAAGGACACACTAGTACATACTAGACCTAGGACTGGGGAAGTTAGTGTCCAAAGAACTCACTGGGACTTGCCGCCAGTCGTCGGCCACTACCCATGCGGGGGATGTTCAGTCTATAACCAGACCAGTCCCTGTAAGGAGGTCCAACTCTCTGACACATTCATCTGGCAACTTAAGAGGCACCGAACTGCAACACAGCAAGATGCATCTACCTCCTCTCTTGTCCCTGCGACAAGAAATATATAGGCATGACAATGAGACAGCCAACGGATAACTGAACATAAGAGTAATGTGAGATGCTTGAAAACCACCACTAAATTATATACACACTGCAAGGAGTTCCAACACAATGCAGACCGTCTCAAGTTGATGGTGCTTTAGGCGCACCAGAGCATCACACAGCAAGCACTGTTCAGGATTGAGCAGAGATGGGTACACCGCCTGGCCACGGACAGTGCTGGCCTTAATGACAATATACCCTGGGCAGCATTGAGTAATAACTAACGTTTGGGTTCTACTGCTACAAGGGACCCTCTTTCCCAGACTGTGGGCCGATTAAACAGGGAATGTTCATGAATTTAGCATGGGTCATTGCTCCACATTTCACTCCAAGGAGCGTACGACTTCACACCGTCCACCACTTGGGATTGCAAGGGTGCTAATCAGCCAGCGTTGTTCAACACACACCAGAGACAGTGTTTTTCCCTGCCCAAGGAACCCCTTTTACCAGACTGTGGGTTGATCAAACGGGGACGGTTTATGTATTTACCACGGGTCATTGCTCCACATTTCGCTCCAAGGAGCGTACTACATTTATTAACCAGGCATGCCTGAGACGGTAGAAACGTTTCCACTACGCCGTTTTTACGAACTTTAACCTGACGGAGATCCCCCCGTGCACTTATGTGCAGTGGCACTGGCAAGGAAGTTAACCGGCTCCCCGGCGTCGGCGCAGGGGTAGATTACCAGCGCTGGTCCCAACGAGGACAGGTGAGTGCTTGGATTGGGTGGTTTTGCTGCGTTATTATTTAGGAGGTCTTCATGATTGGTGAGCTTCCCGCTTGTTGCCTAGACCGCTCCTTACCCAGTCGAGCGGGTATGCTGACTCTTCGTTGGGTCCCTGCTGTAATCCTCTGCAGTTTTAACCAGGCTGGGTATATTTGGATGCTTTGCAATTCAAGCACAGTGTATGGATGAAAATCTATTGTATTGTGGGACGCTTTGTGTATTTGCCCACATTCCTAATTCAAACCTAATTCTTTTTAGGTTCATGCGCTCTCCCTCTTCATTTGAGCCCTCCGGCCAATCATTTACCGTAGACGGTGCCACACGACACTGGTGTGGTTTTTAGGTAAATATGTTGTGACTGACACTGCACACATTAGGAGTAACATTAGATCTTCCCAAACTGAACAGTTTGTTTTAATTCTCAGGTGCCCTTGTTCACCATCCCACCCCCCACTTGTCCTGAAGAAGACCTCGCAGTAGGGTAGGATTCAGCCTACACCTTTTGGGGTCGAAACGTCGACATACCTTCCTCCTCCTACCCTTCTGACAACAGAACATGTAGTGGCTGTGTTATTGTGCTTTTGGGATAGGATTATCAAATGTGTAAATATTCCAATGACGATGTATATATGTCAATGTGGTACTGAACTTTAAATGTATATAAGGCCACTTGTTATTGTTTCTTCAATTTACTTTTACTTTCACACTATCCTAACCACGGTTCCTTCCCTCACCTGTCCTTCCTTTCCCACGCCCCTCTTTTTGGGTATCGAGACTAAATGTCTACCATTTGTTGATTACTCTGACAATTGATCTGCATTTGAGGATGTATATTAAATAACATCGCTCATAATATTTTGTCCTGAAAATTTTGTTTCGAAATATGTTTACTGTACATAAACTGTGATGTGCGTTTAGAATGTTGTTTCGACTGGGACCACTTTATACACAACACGTAATCCTCTGCAGTCAGCGACTGGGGAGCCCTTTTGCTATTTTGTGTTTGGTGTTGCGGAGGGTGGCGTGACACGCACCGGTGGCCTCGGCAGAGTGTAACGTCGTGATTGCCTCCCGCGCCCATACCGGAATGGTCTTTTGGGTAACCTACTCCTTAAAACTGCTTTTGGCAATTCGGCATGGAGATCAATGCGACTAGCCACACCCGTGCTGGTTGCTTCAATGAGTTGTACCTCCACAGACCCGGACTGGGCTTTGTTGGGTAACACGACCCCTCCTCGTTTACAGTATGGGCCCCATCAATCCCCATTCTATGTCCAGCCCCCCATGTTTTCTTCTTTTTCTCCCCCTATTCCAGGACAACCGCTTTGAGGTGTCAATTGCCGGGGAGACCGCTGAAGCAGGCGCTTCTTAGTAGCTTGTTGAGACAGTCTATGCCATCCCTGGCTATTTTTAATTCAGTTGTGTTTGTTACCAGTCATCTGGCTTTTTAACCCTTCTCTCACTTGTACATTGAGTTTAGAGTGTTCACAGTTGAACCACACCTTGTGAGTTAGTCCCTGCTGACATAACTAACCTCTTTTACCTGTTTCTTTTTTGCGTTTGTCATCCCCTTTTAGGTTCCACTAGCCTTGGCGGGACACTGTGATCGCACACTGATTGAGTGTTGGGTAGGCACTCTCCACCCTTACCACTTAGTGTAGATAGTTATTTGGCCCTGATGAAATGCACCGTATCGCTTAGAACACTCTGCATGAAACATGTCAACGCCCGCTCGCTTATTAAAAACAACGTCGCATTTAAGGAATTGGTCTTAGATAAGACTCCTTCCTGGGTCTTTATCACCGAGACCTGGGCTAAAGACTCTTCCGGTCCTGATCTAGTTGAAGCGGTCCCTGAGGGCTACTGCCTTACTCGCTTGGACAGATCAGGCCGTGTGGGCGGTGGACTGGCCATTCTTTATCGGGACACATTTCACTGTCACACTATACCCCTTTCTAATACTAAGGACACATTTCAGGTGCTATATTTCTCCCTCTCGGATTCTGCTAACCCAGCATTCAATGGAATCTTGATATACCGCCCCCCTGGTCCTAGAGCAGGTTTTGGGTTGAAACTAATGCAAGTTCTGGAACCCTATTTTGGTCTACAAAATCTGACCATCCTGGGTGACTTTAATTTTCACCTGGAGCTACTGGAGGCTCACGACACGATCTCCCTGGTAGAAATTATGTCAGCCTGTGGACTCACCCAGCTGGTGAACGGTCCCACCCACCGAGCGGGCCACACGCTCGATGGCATTTTTTCCAACGATCCTAGGTTGACAGTTGCCAGCCCTTTTCACCTCTCCTGGTCGGACCATCTGGCCGTTCCCTTCAACCTGCTGTTTCCCGCACAGGGCTATATTAGAAGGGCCTCTAGCACCACGGAAGTGCGAAGGAACCTTAAAAAGATCAGGGATGACTCCTTCCTCCCATGGACAACCAGGCTGTCCATTCCTCGGGAAGCAGATACCTCCACTGCGGTCTCTCTATTTGAAAGTACCATTGCCGAAGCCATGGAGGAGCTTGCTCCTGCAAGGCCCTGCTACTCTGCAAGGAAAAGACCCTCCGCCCCCTGGTTCTCCGAACAACTCCGGCTTCGGAGACAGGAGGTAAGAAGACAGGAGCGCGCATGGCACTCTAGCGGGGCCTCTAAAGACAGAGAAGCCCATAGGGTCTTGCTTAAAAATTATAAATTTGAAGTCATTAAGACCAAGCAGGAATACTTCACGGCACTCACCTCCTCAGTGTCATCTCCTAGAGATCTCTTCAGGATTGTCGATTCCCTCACGACACTTCAGACACCGGATCCTGTGGTTGCCTCCCAGGACCTGTGCAACAAGATAGCGGCCTTTTTCCAGTCTAAAATAGCTGACATCTACGCTGCTCTGGAGGTCCAAAAATCCCTCACCACCGTCCCTCTGTTGCCTGCCCTTCCTGAACCCAGTGTTGCGGTACCCTCTCCGCCTCAGGAATTGACTTCCTTTCCTCCTCTTTCCAGACAGGATCTTGAAATCCTGCTTGATAAAACCAAATCTGGTTCTCCGCTGGACGCCTGCCCGCTAAAGATCCTCAAGCAGTGCAGAGAATCTCTCCTTCCTCCTCTGGTTGACATCATGAACAGAGCGATGAAGGAAGGCATTTTTCCCCAACAGTGGAAAAATGCTGTTGTAAAACCCTTGCTTAAAAAGCCTTCTCTGGACCCCGGGGTGTTAAAGAACTTTCGCCCCATCTCACTGCTCCCGGCTCCCGCAAAGATGCTTGAAGCCTATTTAAATAAACATCTGGCGGCATTTGTGGAGAGCTCGGGCTGTTTGGATCTTTCCCAGCATGGGTTCAGGAGGGAACATAGCACCGAGTCTGCCCTCACCATAGTGCTGGACACCATCCGCACCAGAGTTGATGAGGGCCAGACCTCCCTCCTGATCCTGTTAGACCTTACGGCGGCCTTCGACACCCTTTCTCCTGCGGTATTAACATCTCGCCTAAGGGAAATTGGTGTCTGCGGGTCTGCTCTGGGACTTCTTTCCTCTTTTCTCGACCACAGAGAACAAAGGATAATGCTGGGCTCATTCCTATCTCCATCCCTGTCTGTGCAATGTGGGGTCCCCCAAGGGTCAGCTCTTAGCCCTACCCTTTTTAATATCTACGTGACCCCCCTTGCCAGACTTATTAGATCTTTCGGGATGGAGGTAGTGTCCTATGCGGACGACACCCAGATCCTAGTCTCTCTCTCCCAGCCAGCCACGTCAACTGCCACCAATTTTAGATCCTGCATGGAGGCAGTTGGCCAGTGGATGATCCACAATTCACTAAAGCTGAATGGGGAGAAGACAGAGGTGATGGTTTTTGGTGGTAAGGAATCGATCTGGTCGGCGGAGTGGTGGCCGGATTCGCTGGGTGCATGTCCAGAGCCCACCCAGTCAGCTAAAAACCTGGGAGTTATGATTGACCCTAACCTCAGTATGTGCCTACAGGTCAACAGGACTGTTTCGACCTGCTGGGGGATTATCCACACACTGAGGAAAATCAGGCACTTTCTGTCACCCCAGGCAAGAAAGCAACTTGCTGTCGCTTTTCTGGGCTCGCGTCTGGACTACTGCAATGCGCTGTATGCAGGGTTGAACAAGAGTCATCTACAGCGCTTGCAGGTGGTCCAGAACGCGGCAGCGAGATTTGCTCTTGACCTACCTAAGCGTGCCTCTGCCACTGAAGCCCGAAAACAACTGCACTGGCTCCCCGTTGAATACCGGATCCGTTTCAAATCCTTGTGCCTGGTGTACAAAGCTCTTGCTAAACCCAACCCCACAAGTATGGGTTCCATTCTTTCTCGGCACAACCCTAGTAGAAACCTTCGCTCCGGTCACAAACTCCTCCTCTCTGTACCTCGTGTCAGAAAAGTAAGATGGGGAGGTAAGGCCTTTTCCTTTTTGGCACCTAAGTGGTGGAATGCCCTCCCTCTTGACGTAAAATCCAGTCCCTCTCTGCAAACTTTTAGATCTGCGCTCAAGACTCATCTTTTCATACTTGCATACCCATAGTGGCATTCTGCATTAGTGACTCTCTATATTCTGTATCTTTTCTGTTTATTGATTTTGATAGGCGCCTTGATACCTTCGGGTTTAGTCTGCGCAATACAAATTGCTTAATAAATAAATAATAAATAAATAAATAATGTCGACCACTGATTTAGAGTAGGGCCTTGCTCCCCTGGACCCTTAAGCCAGAGAGCACCCGCTCTGTTTGCTTTTAGTAAGGTGGGTTACCACTCTATTAAACATTTTGCTGTGGACAACCAAACCTTTTTTTTTTTTAACTACCCGCACACATCTACACCTTCCCTTTCTTTCTCTAGGGCCCTCACACCCACGGCACCATACGGCAGGAACAAAAGATCTCCGCTAAAGAGCCCCTTTATGGGTGCCTGTCTGGTATTGCACCGCTGACCCGACGAGGAGCGAGCCCCTATGATGAAGCATGACACCTAGCTTGCTGGGTGTGTGAGGACTCTAGTTCCAACAAGGAGGATTCCCCTCCTCTGTGCCTTCACTCACTTGGTTTCATCTGTCAATTTTTAATACTGGGGAACTGCGTACTCTTTTTGATTTACTATTGTTAGGGCACGTATGCTGGACCCCGTTAAACAGCCCTCCCTGTCCCTATCTTTGTTAGGTTCTTTTTCATTTAACCCACATTATACAATTAAGTACTGGTAAAAGAAGCTACTTTACACTCCTTCTGGACTAAACCTGAAGACTGCTTTCCACAGCTTCCTTTTAGAGAGCTTTCTAGGGTTGTCTAAGACCACTAAAATCACCATAAGGGTTGTCTGGATTAGTGCAGGGTGCTACACTTACATAAGTGAGCACCATAAACTAAGTCAGCCTCTCAGATCTGCCTGGACTGCACCCACAGGGTGGGCTGCTGGAGCCCCGTTCCATTGCGGCCTCTGGAGATCTTGACCTGTGTCCTCAGTTTATCCCTTAAAGAGCAGATGCTTAGAGAAGCTTGGACGCCACCGATAATCAACTTCTGAGGTCTGACTCACCACTTATACCAGGACCTAGTGACCTCTACCCTACAGAAGAGGTATGAATTCCACCCAGTCATAACCTTCCTGCGAGAAAAGAAAGTGACTTACGCCTGGGGACAGCCCTCCAGGTTGATTTTCCTATGACAGGACCAGCTCTGTCAATGCTGCTCCTTGACGGGTTGACTAAGTTGGCAGGGTATGCCCAGATGTGGGTCCCTTGCTCACTCTACCACTGGATTCAAGATAGCCTTGCTGATGAGGATTATGAATCAGAAACCGGTCCTAGGATGCTTGTTTCCGGTCCAGGGAAGACATGGCTTGGCAGTTCGGGCTGGACTGCTCCCATGAGGCATAGGGTCAGACTGATTTCAACAACTACTGATTTCAATCCAACAACTCCCTCTATCCATCTCAATCCGGGATTCAAGCCAAACACAGCACCGAAACCGCCCTCATTGCAGCGACTGACGACATCCGAACACTACTGGACAACGGAGAAACAGTGGCCCTCATTCTAGTCGACCTCTCCGACGCCTTCGACGCAGTCTGCCACAGCACCCTCATACAACGCCTCAGCAACATCGGAATACAAGGAAAAGCCTTGGACTGGATCACCTCATTCCTCGCTGGGAGAACTCAAAGAGTCCGACTTCCCCCATTCAACTCAGAGGCCACTGAAGTCATCTGTGGTGTACCACAAGGATCTTCACTCAGTCCCACCCTCTTCAATGTTTACATGAGTCCACTCGCCTCCATCGCACGTCAACACAACCTTAACATCATCTCTTACGCCGACGACACCCAATTAACACTTTACCTCACCAAAGACCCTAACACCGCCAAAACCAACGTTCACGAAGGCATGAAAGAAGTAGCCGAATGGATGAAACATAGCCGTCTAAAACTCAACTCAGACAAAACGGAGGTGCTCATCCTAGGATCTTCCCCCTCTGCCTGGGACGACTCTTGGTGGCCTTCCGCTCTGGGCACAGCACCCACACCCACAGACCATGCACGTAACCTTGGCTTCATCCTAGACTCCTCTCTCTCGATGTCCAGACAAGTCAACACAGTCTCATCCTCCTGCTTCAACGTACTTCGCATTCTTAAAAAGATCTTCCGCTGGATCCCCCTCGAGACAAGAAAGACTGTCACCCACGCACTGGTCACGAGTCGACTGGATTATGGTAACACACTTTACGCTGGAATCTCAGCAAAATTACAGAAAAAACTCCAACGCATCCAAAACGCATCAGCGAGACTCATATTAGACATCCCTCGCCAAGATCACATCACCAGACACCTAAAAGACCTCCACTGGCTTCCCGTCAACAAATGAATTACATTCCGCCTTCTCACCCACGCACACAAGGCCCTCTACAATCTAGGACCCGAATGCCTCAACACTCGACTGTCCTTCTACAAACCCACCCGCCAACTAAGATCGTCCAATCAAGCCCTCGCCGCAGTCCCGCGCATCCGAAAATCCACCATGGGTGGCAGATCCTTCTCCTTCCCTGCTGCCAAGACCTGGAACTCACTCCCCACTCACCTCCGCCTTACTCAAAACCACATCTCCTTCAGAAAAGAACTCAAAACCTGGCTATTCGACAAATAATGAACCCCTTCCCCAAGCGCCTTGAGACCCTCTGGGTGAGTAGTGCGCTATATAAATGATCTAACTTGAACTTGAACTTATGACCATGTCTGAACTGGGGTGGTGGAGTGAGCTAAAGAATGGTGATGGATTAAACCCAGATCAGTTGACTGGGGGTGAGTGTTTGATTTGCTCAAATACTCCGTCCATCATCTCCTTTGGTATCGCTCCTTGACGGGTGGCAGGTGAACTATTGCATATAGAGCTCCAGGAGGAAGTTCTGCCAAAGAGACAGCCCAGAAGACCTGGGGCTGAGGTCCCCATGAGTTGGCGTCTGATCCCTTCTGGCCATGGAGGTTCCAGCGACTGGCTTCAGAAAGAAAGGCCCTCTAGGACAATCAAGATGAGGATGCAGCATCTAATGACCCTGATTGAGAGGTTGTAGGTTGCTTGGGTTTGCTGTTGTGGGGGCCGGGCAGCCAGGGTATAGGAGCCTGGGGGTGACATCATGGACTTAGCCACCATCCCGCACAGAGACTACTGGTTGGGGGCTAGACTACGCGTCTTCTACCCCGCTCTAGGGACGTTTGATAATCACTGTATATGTTTGGAGGATTGTTATAGTGTGCCAGTCACAAAGCCGAAAATGTTAGCGAACAAACTCAAAGGGCAGCATCATGCCAATGTAGTTGATGCTTTGCTCCCGGAAAAGGGGACTGTGAGGGAGACGAGGCGGCTATATTTGCTGCCTTCTACAAGAACCTATACTCTGCACAAGACATCCCTCCCCAAGACATCCCGAAATACCCACAAGGATCTAAGGTAACGCGCCTGACAACGGAACAGGCGGCAAGCCTAGATAACCAGATTAGAAGAAGTCATATAAGAGGGTCACTCTCCACACCATAGGAAGGGCACACACCACTTTTGCCTTAGGGGTTGCAGATAGAAGGGAACATTGTTTCACACTATATGGCAATGCCCCCAGATTGCAGTGTACTCTGCTAAAATCATGAGAACTGTGTCCCAGGTGGTCGAGGTGTCAATTGTCCCGAAGCCGAGATGTTGCCTTCTGAACCTTTGGGAACCGAATGATCTCACACACCCCGCTCAGGACTGGGTGACGCTGGGTGTAATCTATGCTAAGCGAAATATAGCCAAGTATTGGGGATCCAAGGAGGTACCGACGCTTAATGATTGGTGCTTGGACTTGGATGCAGCAATGATGGCAAAGAGGGTGGTTTATCTGCACCGTGGTTGAACCCGGAAATGGGAGAAAATTTGGGGGGCTTGGAACAAATATAGAGGTTATCTATGTGAACCGCCAACGCTAGATGGGGAGAGTGAATCGGAGTAAGGGGTGGGGGAGGGAGGGAATCCAAGGTAGTACCAAAGGGAATTCGTTTTTTGCCGCTAATTCTACTGCTGAGTATAATGTCGCAAAGGTCTAATGTAACCTGTGATACCCAATGTCTGTGCCATTTGATTGACCAGTGCCCTGCATTGTTTTCAATAAAAAGAAATTCAACAAAAAAAAGTCATGCTAGCGGCCAACGATGGCGGCAGCAACCTAGGGAGGCTCCTGATGTAGGGCGGCATCCCGCATTAATCTGCAGGCAAAATCCAACACCTTGATCACTCAGACTAGGCGCACCGGGTCTGGTGACCGAGCGGCAACCTGAGGAGCAGTTTTGGGGGCAGCGGCGCACTGGTAACCAGCGGGGAAAAGACGCGAAGAGTGGGGCCCAATATCCGCCTTCGCGCAGCGGCATAAAGTGCAAACAGAGCCCGAGCGGAAGTGAGACACCGGCGGGCGCCAATCACCGGAAGTGGGGGACCATCGGCGAACAGCGCAAATAAGCCTGGGAGGCCTCGAGTTCCACCGGAGTAGACTGCGGGCAATTGCTCTGCTGCGTGCTACGGCGAAGGGCAGCGAAGGAACGAACCAGCAGAGGCCGAAACGCAAGAGCTGGAACCGCCATTTTCGCGAGGAAGAGACGTCCCGAATAGGATGACCCAGGGAGTGGCGCAGTCAAAATCACCGGACATAGTGGTGCAAAGAAAGGGGTGCACCCCCCTCTGAGCCCTGGGACATATCAATGGCCGAACGAAGAGTGAGCAAGGCGGGCATTGAACTGGCTGGCCGCATTAACTACAAGCAGGCCCCCCCCTTGTTGGCGTAAGAACGGCGGCGCCTGGCCGACTGGTGGCAGATAGGGGGTATCAGAGGAGGCACGCACTGGTCATACGGAGTGGCGGCCTGCAGTGAGTCTACAGAAATCGGCAACTTGCAAGTACTCCGCCACATGCATCGGCCTGTGGGGGTAAATTGATGGACAAGAGTTTGATGAGGTATCACCTATCCTCCTCTTTTGCATAAAAAGCCTGGGGCCCCCGGACCGCACCGAAGAGCAGCGGGCGGAGTGCAACACGCCGGACGCACCATAAAGGGAGGAGAAGCCACCTTAGCGGCGGACACCTCCCGAGGGGCTCTGCCAGGACAGAAGTGGACAACGGCGGCTTGGCCGGTAAGTGGGCACTTACGAAGAGAAGCACGTGGCACCCAACACTTGGGAGTGGTATTGCGAGAACCAAGGGGAAGCGCAGACTTCAACCAGCACACCCCCTGGGGACAAGTGACATCCTAGGCCATAGAACATGGCGGGCAAAGGCCCCAAATCCAACTCCACGCAAGCCAAGCTTGATAAATTCGCCTATAACAAACAGACTCCTCCCCTGACGGAACAACGCAAGTCCATGGGGAGAACGGCGGAGACCGAAGGGGCAAAGAAAGCCACACTGGAGGATGTCCTAACTGCCCTGGCTCAGGTGCAAGCGACGGTGGGGGCGACGGCAACAGAAGTAACCCGTATACGCGCTGACCTCCAGAAGATGAATGAAAGGGTGAAGCAAGTCGAGGTTGTGACTAAATCCTTAGTCGAAGATGTGTCGGAGCTACAAATAGAAATGGGAAAACTGCAAGCGGATAACAAAACACTCAGGGAGAAGCTGGACGACCAGGAAGGGCGCTCCCGGAGGAACAATGTCCGAATCCTGGGAGTGCCGGAATCAGAAACCACAGGAGCAATGGACCTATACGTGGAGGATATGATCAAAAACCAGCTCCAACCCAAAGGTCTCTCACATTTCTTCTCTGTGGAAAGGGCCCACAGAGTGCCAGGAGGAAAGCCGAAACCGGGGGGCCCGCCGAGGCCGATATTAGCGAGACTCTTTAACTTTCGGGACCGTGACGCCATTCTGCGGGCAGCTAGAGTGGCGGCGGACATCCAGATCCAAAACTCCAAGATATCCTTTTTCCTGGACTATACGGCGGAAGTATCACGGCGAAGGAGGACCTTTCTTGAGGTTAAAAAGACGTTGTGAGAAAAAGAACTGCCCTACTCAATGCTGTTTCCAGCCCGACTTCGGCTAGTAGCTGACAAAAAATCTGGTTCTTCGACACCCCCGATGCGGCAAGGGACTGGCTTGAGGGGTGGCGCACTGCGGGACCTCCACGCAGATCTCATAGATCGAACCATGCTCACCGCGACGACAGCCGGACTGGATCACAGATGTCAGGCAGAGGGGGCGCGAGCAGATCACTGACACGGGACCTCGCTGAAGCCGATGGAGGAGAATGACCCGGAGCGAATGGGAAGAAAATGGCCGCTGTCTCCTGCAATTTGAACGGAGTACTTTATAGCCGCGGCTGGACACTGGCCTGAGTGGCCCAGACGAGAGCAGGGATGCCGCCTGCTCGGGGAGACGCTCTCCCCCAACACGCAAGTACTCTGGTTCTGGGATGGGTTAAGCACTCTGCTCAGTTGGGGAGGCGGGCAGTTGAAGGTCCGTTAAGCAGGGGGGCAGGGAGGGGGGGAGAGGGGTGGGGTTGTTTTGGAATTGTTGGAGAAACACATGTAAGGTCAAGATATACTGTCTTAACTTTGAGCTGTTCAGCATTAGTTTGGAATTCACAAGTTAGGTCGGGATATGTGGTTTTCCTTTTGCGCCACTTAGCTAATGAGAAGAAACATAAACTTCGGGTCACTAGTCATACTAGACACACACAGGACTGCATAACTACATATGGCGGACGACCCGATACGTAGAACGGAAGGGGTAGAGACACGAACACAGGGATCCCCCCTGCGAATCTTGACATGGAATGTAAGGGGCCTGGGAGATAAGGTGAAACGCGGCCTGGTGTTGACCGCGCTGAAGAGGCAGAAGCCTGTCCTAGCACTCCTGCAAGAGACACACTTAATGGTGGGGCATCCAAAGCCCTAGATAGGAGAGGGTACAAAATGTTGGTTCATTCAGAATTTACGTCAGGATCTAGGGGTACTGGCATCTTAATTCAGAAATCCTCACAATTCATTCCACTAAGCACTAAGACGGACGGACAGGGGTGTTTCCCGGCCCTGCAGGGACAGTGGGAGGGGCGGCTCCTGAACTTAGTTTCGGTATACATCCCTCCGGCGCTCCACTCAGTGAAGCTCCCGGCGTTAGGAGAATTTTTGCTGACACTTCCCGAGGGAGATGTTATTCTTGGGGGAGACTTCAATGCCACCATAGATACGGAGATGGATAGGTTCCCGACGACGGCACCCACGGGGGGACCTACTCGCCTCCAACGATTCTTGACAGCTATGGGTCTAATCGATATATGGCAGCATGCTCACCCTCAGACGAAACAATACACCTTCCACTCCTCTGTCCATGGGAGCCTGTCGAGAATCGACTACTTCCTAGCACTAGGCGATGGGATACAACACGTAGACACCATAGACATTCATCCAAGGGGTTTATCGGACCACTCCCCAATCACCTTAATAGTTTCCACTCAAGAAAAGTCTTGTAAACGAATCTACCCCATACAAGCTGCATACTTAAAGGTACCTCAAGTCAGGAAAGCCTTCAAAAAGGCGACAACACAGTACTTCACCGAAAATGTTGCTTCGGTACGCTCCCCGGAGGTACTATGGGAAGCATATAAGGCGGTACTAAGGGGGCAGGCCATCAACTCGATCACGGGCTACAAAAGGGAGAAAGCAGCTGAGCTAGGTAGATTAGAATTGGCGCTACGAGATATGACAGCAGAGCACGAGGCCCATCCCACTCCAGACACGTCCCATGCGCTACACCTCCAGCAGCAAATGTACGCAGACTATGTTCGGAATCAAGTTAAGGGACACATAACCGATACACAAAACAGGATTTATGAGGTGGGAGATAAGGCGGGAAAGATGCTGGCATGGTTGGACAAGAGGGGGGGGAGTTCCAGAGGCATCCAACAAGTGAGGGACGAACTGGGAGAGGTACACATGAGCCCAGAACGAATAGTGGAGCCGCTCGCTGCACACTTCGAAGAGGTATATACCCCAGAGCGGGAAGTAACAGCAGAGGTGGCTAGGGCGGCTTTAGAGCCGATAGGGGTACAGACACGAAGTCCTGAGTCAGCAGATGAGTTAGATGCAGATATAACTACGGAAGAGATCCACGCTGCTACACGTGCACTGAAGCCCGGTAAGGCACTTGGGCCAAACGGCATCCCTATTGAGTGGTACCAGGCCACGCCAGAAAGGTTAAGTTACCTATTGGCAATGTACAAGGAATGTTTAGAAAGGGGAGTGCTCCCGCCAGATCAGAGACTGGCCACCATAGTAGCAATCCCCAAGCCGGGGAAACCACCGGAGGACTGTTCCTCATACCGCCCTATCTCCTTACTTAACGCAGAAGCCAAAATCCTGGCCAAAATCCTTGCTGCCCGACTTATGCCACTTATGCCCGACCTCATACACCCGGACCAATCCGGATTTATGCCTCACAGAAATACAGCATTGAATCTACGCCGAGTGCACGGGGTGCTGGCAAAGGCAGGCTCGATCCCTGAACAAGCGGTTGTACTGGCCCTGGATGCAAAAATGGCCTTTGATCTAGTAGAGTGGAACTATCTGTTTGAGGTCCTTGCCCATTTGGGTTTTGGCACCAAGTTTATAGCTTGGGTCAAACTACTGTACACCAATCCGGTTGCACAGGTGGTGGCAAATGGCCACATATCGCGGACATTCCCTCTGGGGAGGGGCACCCGTCAGGGTTGCCCCCTCTCACCATTACTTTTTGCAATCGCATTGGAACCACTAGCTACTTTGATAAGAACCACACCGCTACTGAAAGGAATACGCTGGGCGGAGGGCTAGGAAGACCGGCTCTCCCTATATGCAGACGACATGCTGGTGTACCTCACAGACCCAGAACATGGGGTGCCGGAGCTCCTGAATCTCTGCAATGCCCACGGCAAAACATCGGGATACACGCTAAATTGGAATAAATCGGAGATGTATGTCCTGAAGGGCCCTGTCCCGACATTGAGTGCAGAATGCCCCCTAAGGGCAGCTGGCTCCTCCTTCAAATACTTGGGCATTCATGTCACAAGGGACCCAACAGAATTTATGCGTAAAAACTTGATGCCTCCCATGGAGCGACTTAAGCAAGACGTTAAGTTTTGGGCGGGCTGCATTTAACGCTGTTGGGAAAAGCCGCACTTACAAGATGATGTCTTTGCCCCGCTTCTTATATATACTTGAGAACACGCCATACCCAGTGACACCAGGATACTTCAGGAAGGTAGCGGCACTGGTGTCAAGTCTGCTGTGGGGGAACCTCCCGGCACGCATAGCGCAGGCCAAACTACATAGATGATGGTTTGACGGAAGAATAGCGTTGCCTAATCTGAAATTATATTATTGGGCAGCACAACTGAAACCCATTAACCAATGGATACATGCTCCGCAAAATGACCCAGCATTTCAGGCGGACAGGGCACAAATCAGCACAAACAATTTGCTGGCCCCGCTGTACGATCAGGGAAGAGTGCGTAAATTGGAGGGACCCACTAGGCTCACTGCAGCGCTATGGCATACAGCGACAGCAGCACTGGGCTGGAAAGGGAAAATAACAAAACTTACGCCACTGTGGGACTCCCGAGCCCTTGGGAACTTGAGGAACAGCAGAGGCTTCTCACATTGGGACACTATAGGGATATCCACGGTAGGGGACCTATGGGGAAAGGGAGAGTGGTTCCATTCGATCGATTGAGGGAACTATACGAATTGGAAGGAATACGACACGCGCTGCTCGCTGCCATCCCCCTGGAAACAGAAGTGCCGGAGTCCTCCCCGCTTGAGGACCGCCCCCCCACGGACTTTATGATTGAACATGCAACATCACTTACATACCGCAAACTACTCAACAACTTACCGGACCCAATGACTCTACTGAAGGACAAATGGGAGGGTGATATAAATGAAATGGACGAACACGAATGGAATGAGGCGATGGCGTCACGAAAAGAAGTTGGTATTTCCGCAAGGCTAGCAAGGCTAAGACTCATACAACTAAAAGTCCTACATAGGGTGTATTATACGAGAACGACACTGCACCGCATACATAGAGCACAACATCCTTACTGCCTACGTGGGTGTGGGGAGGAGGGGACTTTTTTCCACACATTATGGGACTGCCCACGTATCCAGGAATACTGGAGGCCAATAATGCGTACTATATCACAAACGTTAGAGACCTCCTTGGCTCCCGAGCCATGAAAATGCCTGCTAAATATATGGGACCCCAACGATCTGTCTAGACACGGTCAACTCTGGGCTACTTTAGGTATGATAATAGCCAAGCGAGATATTGCGCAGCGCTGGGGGGCGGCGGAAGTACCAACGAAATCACAATGGTGCCTTAACATGGATAGAGTGATGGTGAAGGGCGGTATACTCTAGCAGGGCATGTCCGTTGAAATGGAATAAAATTTGGACCCCGTGGAATGTGTATAGAGGGGAGATTTGCGATCCCTTATTGGAGGACGATCAGACAACATCGGATGAGGAAGGGGAAGAGGATTAATAGACTCCACGAAGATCTGCAGGGAAGGGAGGCCACGGGTCACGGGGTAGACATAGGACTTCGATGGAGAGCAGTAGGGGGTCCTGGAGGAAGTGACGCCCAGGGAGCTACATCCAGGAAAGCACTTTACTCCTAACATCAAGTCTCTGTGCAGTCGGTAAGGGAAGTAGTATAGGTAAGCTCAGGGGAACGCTTCTTGACACAACTAATGCGAATACCAGCCAGGAATAGACAACCGCAATGTGAATTCCTAAGTTTTCTTTGTTGTTGTTTTTTGGGTTTTTTTTTAAAATAAGAAAACCAAAATCCTAAATTGATCAGCAGGCTAACGCGAACAATGTACCTTTATTTGATCTACTTTGTATTTAATACTGCAAGAGAATGGCATTCAGTTTTAAGAACTACGCTGTTGCAATGAAACTCCCAATATGTGATTGCGGCCAGCCCTAGGGGTTGTAGGCCAAAAGCTGTGTGAAACTAAAAGGTACAATAAAGGTTTAAAACAAAAAAAAAGTCATCGCTTCAATCTCCAATTTGAAGCCCTATAGGTCGCCGGGCCCAGATGGCTTCCTGGCCACTTTCTCTAAAGTCTTCTGCCATTCTGTGGCCCCTCTCCTCACTGGGGGCTCTAACTCAATCACAGGCTCAGCAACACTCTTCCCCCCCCACCCTCCTCTATGATGGAGGCCTCAATAGTAGTCCTACCGAAACCAGGAAACAAGAGACAGTGCGGGTCCCACCAACTTTTTTTGGTCTTAAACATCAATGCAAATTTATACGCAAAGGTATTGAAGGATCACCTCACTCCCCTTATGCCAGGAATGATTGACCCGGATCAGGCAGGTTTTATTCCTAATAGGCAGTGCTCAGACAACACTAAGGGTTTCCTGCACCTAGTCCCCTCTGTTATTTGCTCTCTACATGGGGCTTATCGCCCACAGGGTACATGATAATTTGAGGGCTACAGGGATACTTTTCTGGGGAGAGGAACATCTCATAACATTGTACGCAGATGATCTTATTGCTTCTCTTGAAGATCCAAAGGAGGCCCTCCCTGGCTTCCTGGAAGAGGTGAGGCTTTTTGAGGTGATGGCAAGATTCCAGATTAACCTAGCTAAATCACAGGTTCTGAGCCTCACAGGACACACAGGCATATATCACACAAACCCTTTCTATCCACTGGGCACAACGCTCCCTCGCGTATCTAGGTATTCAACCCACCCCAAGAATTCAAGAGGTGGTGTCTCTTAATTATTAGAATCTGGTCGAGAAGGTGAGGTCTGACCTCTCCTGAAGTCAGTTATATCCGCTATTGTGGTTGGAACGGATTGCTGCACTTAAGATGACAGCCCTCGCTAGGATTTTTAATACATTCCAGGCATTGCCTTTGTGACCCCCTACGGAGACACTCCAGATGCTACAGAAAATGTTCCAATGCTTAGTCTGGGTGGGTCGTCTCTCCCGGATGAGGTCCGACCGCACTTGGCGGGCTACAGTGGAGTGCGGTCTAGGTATCCCATGCATCCTACGCTACTTTCAAGCTGCTCAACTTAGGTTCTTAGTGGAAGGGTTGCATCCGGAATCAGAAAAGGGTTGGCTGTTAATGGATAGGGCATTAGCTGGAACAGCCCTGTGAAGATCCTCTTCTTCGACCGTCCAAACTGACCCGACAACCTTTACTTATCAGCAATCACCATGCCCACTCTGAGTATAGGACACAGTGGAGACCCAAGATGGGCTCTTTTAATTTCCCCTCCCCGCTCTACCCTGTGGTGGAAAAGCTGGACTTTACTCTGGGAATAGATAGTCGTGTTTAGCACGTGGCAAAAGTCGGGATATAGATAGATTGGTCATTTTTTTGTCAAGGCGGGCCCCATCCCATTTGATACTCTGCAGACCAAGTATGTATTACCAGAAGTAGAACAGTTCCGATGTACACAGATACAGCACTGGGTGATGCGATTGACGATGAGGGGGGGCGGCCCAGCAAAGCCTGACCAAGTCTGAGAGGTGGCTCCTTGGCAAAGATTACAATGGACGCCTTGTCGCCGAACAGTACTCAATGCTGATGGGTTGGGTGTCTGACTGGGACTGCGATTGTCCATGGGAGAATGAAGTGACATATATTATCAGGAAGACATACAGCGTCTAACTCCTCCAGCATAGAAACAGCAACAAAAATTGCCACTTATTGGTATTTAACCCCGGTGCACCTACACAGAGAGAACCCAGACAGAGGAGATAGGTGCTGAAGACACTCCGACTTCCCTGGGACACTGGTGCACATTCTGGGAAAAGATATTGTCAGGTATTGATGCATACTTTTACACCCAACTACCCCGATTCCCTTCATAAGTAATGTTGGACCTTCCCAACCAAGAGACTTATCACCTCAAATTCAACTCTGTCGAGCCCCGCCCCAGAGGGGACACATACTATCTGTTCTAGTTGGACATAGTAGTTGGCACTGGGGGGGGAGGTTTGAGGGATAGTTCTCGTTTTCTTCAATAATGTTGTCATAACTGCCTGTAGTGGCCGAATGTTGACACAACACCGGCTGATGCCTACAATGCTCCCTATACTTATTGTTACAACAATAAATGTAAACATAGAATCTGCATTGTATATGTTTTTTCTTAAACTAAAGACAACCATTGGGGAATTTACAGACAGCAGAAGTCTCTGAAAAATGTTGTGTTTTCTTTTCAGCTGGGGCAAGCGGGCCGCCCACAACCGTGCCCAAATAGTGTATTACATGGCTGAGAACCTGGAACTACGAAGGATAGAAGTTGCAGAACGGCTGAGCTCCCTGACCGGCGTCACTGTACAGGCGGCCTTGCAAGAGGTGGACCTCAGCATCCAGCGCCTCTTCTACTGGGGGGCCTACTGCGACAAATATGGAGGAACTGTGCAGGTTAGTATGTCCATCCTATCCAAAACAAAAACCTAGGCAGGTTGCAGAGATGGACCTTTTATTCAGCAGTTCAATAACCTAGAAGGTGGACTAACGCAGTGGATCCCACGACTTGCAAAGTAGAGTCAAGCGGTGAAACCTGCCTGTAGTAAAGGTCTAGAAGTAAGTTGTATTATTGGAGTGGGTGGCATGGTGCCCAGGCTAGTTTGAGTATAAATCCTCTTTCTTCTGTCATTTGTGAGTTATTGTGCACGTCATTGCTATATTTAAATGCCTGAAGCTTTCTCCAGAATCTTTAGACTATTTCTTAGCAGAAAATGTTTTGATGCAGCATTTTTGTCTTCTCGATTTGCTGCAGGAGACCCTTCTATATGGCGCAACTGTGCAGATCCGTGAGCCAATGGGTGTGATTGGCATAGCCTGCCCAGATGAAAGCCCACTCCTCAGCTTTGTCAGCCTCTTTGCACCAGCGATTGTGCGTGGCAATGCGATAGTGGTGATACCTAGCGAGCAGTTCCCTCTGCCAACCTTGGATTTCTACCAGGTAAGTTTGACCCTGTGTTTGACTCTCAGCAGTTGCTGGAGACTCAGATATATTTTCCATTGCAGCATGACCACAACTCTGGTGGGTGCATGATACATTTACAAATGTTCACTACATATTGAGTTAACATTGGAGAGGCCTCATACAGTGCTGGGATTCCACACTGACCGAAGGATCAGTGTGGTCTATAGTATACGAAAGCATTACTGGTTAAGAACCCTGGTAGCTGAGCAGTGTATATACTTTAATTCATGGTCCATATGTTGTAAAACGAAGATTGTCTCTCAGTAAAGCTGGAGCTCATACCAGTTCTTGTCGTTAAGAAGACGATTGCTTGATTGATAGCAGAATGGCACACCAGTTCTGTTCGGTCCACTCTCTCCTGTTGCCAACCCACCCTCCAGTGACACCTCAACATTATATGTCCTCTCAAACTTGGCTGAGCATAGAATGGAATAAAAAGGAGAGCAGAATAAGGGTAATAACGACTGATATGATACTAAGAATATGGGTGGCACCTATAAGATTTGATAACCATAACCCCCTTAAAAACCCTGAACACACCCGCCTTCCCTCTCCAAATATCATTTCTACTCTGGCAGACACCTTTGAATACTTAGATAGCAATTTCTTAGAATGCCATAGTTAAAAGAAGCAACATCACAGCCTCTTTCATAACTATTACCTACTCAAGGTTCAAAGAATCTTTATTCGACTTAATGAGGTCATAAAAGAAGACACAATGCATGATAAAAGATGGTACGGCAAGATTGTCTACAATAAAATTCCTACAAATATTAAAGAAAGAACACCACAACAATCAAGAGGCATATAAATAGCTAGCGGGCCTAAAATAGTTAATATATCTCACCACATTAATTGTCCTTTAGCCTAAAATGTTCACAATTATAAAATTCATATAAAACGTAAGTGGTATTTACAAAAATACAAACATGCATCAAAAAATCATGCTTACATATCCAATTAATTTCTGGTTCTTACTGCCTATTTAAACAAGCATTTGCAATGCAATAGGTCTCGCAGCATTCAAGTTTGAGTTATTGGCATTGTATATGACAATGTGTTGCATTAATTTTTTTGCAAACTCTGTATTGGCGCATGAAGATGATTTGCAAGTGCCTATTTTGTTGTTTGTAAATAAATATGTAAATATTGTATATTTGTTTGGTTAAAGTTTAATGTTATCATGGTCATGTAAGGGCCTGAATAGGATTGTTATAGTGAACAAGAGCAATTATAGTACATTATTGTCGAGAGAGAGAATGTATGCTGTCTCATTGTTGACACCAGGCAGCACATAGTGAGATCACCAGACTGGAAGAGAGTGCGCATTTTTTATAAATACGTGTTTGTGCCTGAAAGGTAGTAAGAAATGTGCAGTGGCCTCAGTGCCCAATGGGGTGTCGAACATAGCTCTCTTCTTGTTTACCAGCAGGGGTGCACTAAACTCATTCACCTTTCTTGAATTAGGGCCTCTGCACTATCACACGCCATTGCATGTATCACTAGCAAAATGCTTGCTTTATTGGTAAGCTGCCTGACTTGTAATTGTATTCTAATTCTAATATGTGCATGTTTAGGATGTTGAGAATGATCTGTATGTAGCAGCTGGTATTTCTGCCATAGGCAGGGTGCCGCCCACTAGAGCAGTTAACTCCGCTTAGCACGATATCCCATTACCTTTCGACATATGTCTTTCTGCTTGTTTCCCAGAATGTGCTGACTGCCGTGAACGGACCTGGAAAATAATAGGTGTGTGTGGCGCCACTTAGTACACTGTTGCCAGTGTCTAAGAGTTATGTCTGGGGTGAGGTGCAATATACTGGTCCTGTCAGGGTGCCATGTCGGTTAGTGGCAGAACTGGGGCTGAAATATGCTCTTCTGGAATATTCTGCAATATATCCTACTTGTTAGGGGCAGTGATATGTGGAGCATGGCGGTGAAGCAAAGATGTTGTTAGATTTCTTTTCTGCTGCCTTATTAGTCGTATAATGTGCACAGTTTGAAGAATTTGTGATTTTTGTATTGTCTGGTGAGTTATGTGTATTCAAATGGCCATTGGATTGCCCATCAGTAGAACCACATAATAGCGCTATTTGTGCTAATGTGTCACTGGAGGGATTACACATAATGTACTGAAACTTCACCCATACTAAACACACTGAGAAAATGGAAATGTCACACGCAAGCAAAGCAAAAACGTAGAAGCAATGCCCACCCGTACCCGAATGTCTTCGGGTGAACAGCCCTTTCTGCAACAACTGGTCCCAAAGATCGGCCACCTGAAGCTGAGTGACCAGAGGCAGCCTGTTCTGCTGCAGGAGGCTCAGCTGGAGTTCTAAGATTTCTAAGAAATTAGAAACTATCCACTCCCATGAGTCCCTGGAGGTTTGAATGCAGAACCCGAAAGTGTGCCATGGTGTAAACAGAACACGGAAGACAGCTGCGTTCACCGGAAGTCAACGCCTTCAAGAAAATCCACGAACCGGAATATTTTTACGACTTGGCCGGAAGTTTATTCGATACCCCGCAACATGAACAATAGTGCAGAACAGGGACTGGCTCTTGTTGCTGCAACGCGTCATTTTGCCTTGCCGTTCTTAGAATTCCTGTACTAAAATCATGGGTATTTATGATTCTGTATAAAATGACTGAAAGTGGCGATACAATAAAAAACATTCTAGCCAAAACTGACACAACAGCTTTAAACTGTTTAACTACTCTTTACCATGAAAGCCTCGGTCCCAACAGTAGCGTATACATTTTGTCATGAAAGGACATGTAAACAAAACGTTAGCGAAAACGAAACTTTCTGTGGGGCGGGACTTCCGGCTTCGGAAGCCCGCGCACACGCCCACGGAGAGAAGCAGTGCTGGTGACGCGGGGCTCCCATGCCCTAGAGAGAGCCCCGCGGTGGCGGCTGAAGTCCGGAGTGGCGGTAAGTGGGCGGGCGCTCAGTGCACTTGTGTGTGTGTGTGTGTGCGCGCACGCGTGTGTGTATGCGACGGCGGGGTGGGTTCTCTGTATGTGTGGGTGCGTGCGTGCGTGCATGGGCGCTCGTGTGTGTGTGTGTGTGTCTCTGTTTATGCGCATGCGTGTGTGGTGTTGGAGCTTCCTAGGAGACAGCAGCTGAGCCCGTTCGCGAGCACGTGGCCCGCTCAAATCTCCTCCTTGAAGAGGCAATGCGCGCGGCCAGGTGCTGTCTCCTGGGAAGCAGACCCAGTGACAATAGATCTCTGGCGAGACAGCGCTTACGCGCTGTAACGCCACGAGACCTAAAAAGGAACTAACCCACATTTCTGGGGAGTTCAATAATTGTAGGTGAAACAAAGATACTCCACACCTGTGATGCACCATGTTCTTTAGTTAAGGTTTGAGAAAATTGCTTGCGGGGAAATAAAAAAAAATACTCATTACCCACCCTTTTTTGCTGGAGAGGGATTAGGGGATGGGCAAGAAAATGAAACCATAAAATGTAAAAATAGAAGCGGCAACACTAGTTGAACTCACTATTTTATTAGGGTGACCATTATTACATATATTTGTACAAGTGTGTTTAGTAGATGTTTGTATGTAATATATATGTACGTAATATATATATATATATATATATATATATATATATTCCAACAACCATTTCCAAGGAAAACGAACAAAGCCGCCACTCCAGTCACTTGTAAGTTTTTTAGACAAAATGTATTTATTCTTGAATCCATTGCAGCATTTTGACACAGCAAAACCAACGCGTTTCGGTAGCTCCTTCTACCTTGTTCACGGTTGCTAACCACTATTTGCTGATTGTGGTGGGAGGGATCTCCTTTTTTAAAAAACAATCATGTGATTACCCTAGTTCCTGTCACCATGATAGGAACTCTGGGATTTGTAGTTCATGTTATACAGTTCCCCCACAATTATTTACATTGTACTTTTCATTATTAACATTCATTTCATGCACAATAAGTTTGTTCTGAGTGATTACAGTTGATTTGCTGTTTGTTTCCCTCACTCACAATAATTAATTAAATTTGGATGGGGGAGCTGTTTGAATCAATGTCATCACAAATATCATTTCCTTGCTGCCCTCCAGTGGGCCTACGTAATCATTTGTGTCCTTTCATTGGTACATGTCCTTTACTTGATTAATTCTGGTTGTGTGGGGTATGGGATAAGCTATTTAGGAGTGAATTGAGAAGTTCATGTTCAGTCTTTTTTTATATGTGTATATACAGTTTTTCCGACTGATTCAGTCCAAAAGGAGTCATTGTACGAAAGTTCAAAATGTGGCGCGACTCCTTTTGTCATGACAGTTTTTCTCGATGGCCACCTCTTTCTGATAAAGACATTGTTTCCAATCCAAAGAATTTGAGCAATTTCCAGTTGCCATTATGATGTGTCTCCATGTGTTTGGCCACTGCGTTTCCTCTGTCTTTATTCACCGTGGCCCGCACATGTTCCAATATGCGTTTTTTTAATTCACAAATTGTGCTCCCTATATAGCGGAGTTGGCAAGGACATTCTATCCTATAGATGGTATTTTGGCTCTTGCATGTTATTAGTTCTCTTATTTTCCACACTTTTTTGTTTGCCATTGTTATTTCTTTAGTTGGTTTAGCAATTTCACACACTTTGCAGTTGTAACATTTTGGGAATCCTGTTGTTTGTAACCACGTGTTTTTTTTAATGAAGTGGCTATGCACTAGTTGATCTTCTAAGTTTTTTGCTTGTCTGTATGTTACCACTGGATGTTCCCCCATTTGTTGTCTTATTATTGGGTCTAGTTTCAGAATTCTCCACTTTTTCCTCAATATTTGTGTTATATTTTTCGATTCCTGACTGTAATCCAGGATTAATCTGATTGGTTCATCTGAGTGTTTTTCTTCCTCTTTGGGTTTCAAACATTCCGACCTTTGTTTCTGGTTAGCTCTCTCCCAGCACTTGTCAATCAGTTTTTTACCATATTTCAGCTTGGGCTGAAGGAAAAGCCCATGGCAGCTCCATTTCGTTGACGGTAAAGTTGATCACCAAAAAGGAAGATGTTATTGGTCAATACTATGGAGATCATTTCCATTATCATCTCGTTATGATCTTTATAATGTATGTTACGTTCTTTTAAATAGTATTGACAAGCCCGCAGACCTAGATCATTGTCAATGTTAGTATATAAGGCGATCACATCCATTGATATCAAGAGGTACTGATCTTGCCACTTCAAATTTGTTAACATGCAAAGAAAATCTGTAGTGTCTTTAATGTAAGATTTCAATTTTTCAACGTATGGTTTCAGAGAGTAATCAATTAAATTGGCCATCGGTTCCAAAAGTGATCCCTTCGCCAACACAATTGGTCTCCCTGGTGGTTTTGTGGGGTCCTTGTGTATTTTCGGCAGAAAATACATAGTCGCCGTGCGTGGGAAATCTACACGTAAGTATTTTTTCTCCTCGTAATCAATCAGGTTTTTTTCTTTCCCAATTGGTTAATTTTTGATCAATTTCTCTTTTGATCCTGTCAAGAGGGTTGTTTTGTAGATTTTCATAGTAGAGGGGGTTCATCAATTGACTCATTGCTTCTGTGGTGTATAGTTCCCTGTCCCATAACACCACATTTCCCCCTTTATCCGCCATTTTAATTTCCATCCCTTGATCGTTGATTAGAGAGGATAAGGCTTCCTGTTCTTGGTAGGATAAGTTGTCTTTGCAGTTAGTTTTGGTAATTTTGTATAGTTCATGTATTACCGCCTCTTGAAATATATCAATTTTGTTGCCTGGTGTTAGTTGCGGGTAGAACTTGGATTTGGCTTTTTTGTGGCTTATTCCTGCCCCCAACTGGGGTATCACGTTTTCCAATTGTATTTCCTGGTCTTCCTCGACCTCCATGTTTATTAAAGCTAGATAGCCTTCCGCATCTTTTGCACACAGTTTAGAAGTAGGATTCAAGGGTGGTTTTTCGATTTTAGGTTTGTTCTTTCTTTCCATGAAGTGTCTAGCCAATTTGATTTTGCGTATGTATAAATAGAAATCAATTCTTGTTTGTGCCATGACCATTCTTTGCGTGGGGCAAAAATGAATGCCTCTTTTTAGTGATGAATCTGATATTTCAGATGGTGTTATATCCCGTTTGGATAAATTTATCACTTGTAATTCTTCATTCATTTGCCCCGTCTCTGTTTCATACCTCTCGTTTCTGTACCAATCTTTTCGTGTGGAGTGCTTCCTTCCCCAACCTCTTCTTGTTGTTGATTTTTTTTCCTTTGTTTCGCTCTTCCTCTTCCGCGTCCCCGTTGCTGTCTTTGCGCCCCCTGATCCTGTTCCCACTGGCATTGTTGGGGAACGAGGCGCATATCCCCTAAAAAAATCTGCATCCTCTACTATTAGAAATAGGTATTCTCACACATTGCAATTGGATGGAAATAATTCTATGGAAATAAAAATAAGAAAGGTCTATCATCAATCTATGGAGGCCATCGTGGGTAGGGCAACTTACTATATAACCTTCATACTAGAACTAAGGGATCTCCTTAATGACACTTGTGCATTGTCTACTGGATTCACCTATAAATCCTCCAGCCTCAACCCCTCTACTATGTTTACAGTCAATTCAGAATTCGATTTCACCATTGACTACCCACTAAGCCCTCCAATGTTATTTATATTTTATCTTTGCTCCTTGATGCTTGGGGGCACGGTGTCTTTGGTGCTCTGACGCTCCTTTACTCCCCACTTTGGCGGGACTGCACTGCTGCGAATGTGGCACCGCCGTTGCAGCCATCGCCGAGGAGGACACGGGAAGACAATGTGAAGAAACATATAAGAAACCTGCCTCTTTACTATGTGATTGGTTTTTTCTCTGCTGTTGCATTCCTTCTCCACAGCGCGGGGACACGCCGGGAGGTGTTACCAAGCGCTTTACAAACTCCCTTAAACTAAACTAAACTAAATAATCGTCCCTCACTTGCTTCGCCATTTTTCACTTCGCTATTTCCAGCAGCGGGGCTCACACTGCTGCAGAATCAGTCCTGCCTTTGTCTCTGTAAAATGGCTGCGACACCCCCTTAACTGTGTAAATTGTATTTTATAATTTCCAGTGTGCCCTCCTCCACCCTACCTTCGTGGCTCCTCAAGAGTGTGTCCAGCCTACTGCTTGATTGCTATTTACGTTTCTACATTCTTACCATTCAATCATGCGCCCATCTAACCCCAACCAGAACTCTAATCTCGTGCTTTACGGAACCAACTCCTGGTACATTAGATACCCTAACAAAATGACCAGTAATGCAAAAAAGAACTTCAAACATAGCATTCTAAAACAACACCCTGAAACACTCATTGTAGATAACTATCACTCAGCGACCAATGGCAGCACGAAAACAAACTTCATTAATCGCCCAGCTCAATGGAAAAACAGCTTCTCTCTTCACCTTCAAGTCGCCAAGTCAGTAACAATTCCCTATGGTGAAATAATCTCCACTACCATCTTCCCGACCTTCAAAGGGGATCTCACCATTTCCATTTACAGAACTGAAACCATTCTCATACAAGCCACCGACCCTCACCACCACTTTTGACCGCCACTTCCCCACACTTCTCCCCTCGCTAACTCAACTGAGCTATCAAACCCTTTCTCCCTTATCCCCCACTTCCCTCACTAATATCGGGGAACTGATCCAACCTCCACGCCTGACGACCCTCTCCTAAACTCATGGACTTCCACCATCACTCTCTACAATCACACTACCCCTATTCTTACTTTCTGTCGCCAAACACCCACCATTCTCACATCTACTGATCCCTCCAGGAGCAACAAACTCACAACTAACAATCCCCCCAAGGCCAATCTTAACAGCTTGGTCTCCAATCTCAGCCCGCCTGCGACTGTTATCCCCACAGAGACTCCCCTCTCAAAGCCTGAGAATTTGAACTCTCCCCCACAACCTTTCCCTACCACCTACACAGACCCTGTGTACCGACCAGATTTTTGGACCAGATGGAATCCGCTCCTAGGAGCCCCTCTAATCCAGCCGGAACGTAAACAACTCCCTCCTTAGAACGTATTTACAATGGATATAGGCATATGTATGACATCTCGTACCTAAGGATGGGGAAAATAGCAATAAACAAGCATTGGTTCTACAATATCCTATTCACACCTACTAGTCTCGCGGCCACGTAAGCCCAGACTAGTTTACCCTGGGGCAGGTCTGATAATGTACCATTTCGCACTTTATTCACTTGACACTCGATCCGGCGCGTCTACACACGTGGGCCTGCAGTCCCAGTGCTCTCATTTATACCCGGTCTGCAATCCAGCAGACCTACACACCCCTCAATCTTGGGTGCTCTCACTCACACACGGCCTACAATCTGGCAGGCCTCCACACCGTATCCCTCCGGTGCTCTCATTTTCACACGGTCTACAATCCAGCAGACCTACACACCATCTACCTTAGGTGCTCTCATTAACGCCGTGTACCAACGACGATCACTTTCCTATGAATCCTCAGGGATGAAATCTGTAGTTATCTATTCAGGGTAAAACTACGGCAATGGAAATCAGTATAGTGTTCGAATTATAATATGTGCCTTCTGCTCTTGGCATCAAATGTTCCCTATCTCCCTACTTATTCAGTCACTCCTTACCTGACCGGGATTCACATCCGTTCATGCAAACAACGTCTGACTAGGAGAACTAGATTACTATGATTGAACAAGAATACAAGGCACATGTCGGTTCACCAACAATGGGGGCATTTATTATAGTAAAAGAAAAAAAATAAACACAATACTACACAATATATATATATATATCTATATGTATATATGCTGCAAAGAAAAAGTAAAGGTTAAGGTGCGCGCTTCGCAAGGGAAGGGGCAGATATCACCTGGTTAATATGAAGTTTGGACTCGGCAGTCATCTAGGTTCTCGTCTCGTCTCTCTCTGTGTCTTGGCTCGTCTCGGGGTCCCACCTCAGCCGTCACAAGTACACGTCTGCACCGCTAGGCTCAACCTCCTCTGCTTCCCTCCAAGTCACTGGAACGTTGCTCGTTATTAGCTACCGTCTCTCTCTCTCTTTGGTTCTCAGAGAGTCTCGGTTTAGGAATCTTTCTCAGACTTCAAAATGGCGATTGTCTGCCGCAGAAATAATTAATGGCATAGATGCTAACGGCTAGCTGCCGTCTACGGACTGACTGACTCATTGCCTAACACTTTCGCTAATATGGAAGCTGTCCCTTCATGGAAAGTTACGGCCAGTAACCTGCCGCCCACCAAATTCTTGTACCTCCCCGTACCAAGGACACGTTCCCAGCCGGCCGGCCTGAAGTTGTGTCTTCGGAGTGGAGAAAAATACAGTCTTTCGATAAGGGCCAGCCTGAACCGGTTCTCTCCAAGCGAACAACACCTTGAAACTAAAACATTACATTTAACCTAGAAAGCCTCTCCAGCTACCAGGCAGAGGGCAAGATGGAGTCTGTCCCGTTTAAGGCCTGCAAGGCCCAAAATATGCATGACTCCATAGAAAATATACTAATACTCTTACAAAAGGACGGATCATCACTAATACTTATATATCTATCCCCTAGCTTTAGTTTATAAGCCCTGATATAAGGAAAAGGGTACGAAAATGCACTACTGTGCCTTATGGATAGGTCCTACTTATAGTCCTAATCCCTGTACTACAAGGGTAATAGGCTGGAGTCATTGTCCATCATCCTCCTTCTAAAAAGGGTCGGAAAAGTCGGTTATTACACCCTGTTCCCACGACCCTTACTTTCCCCTGGTCTAACGTCATTTCCAATCCAGTAGTCTCTGTCCTCCCTTATACAACTGCACCATCCCCCTCTGCAGTCACACCCCCACATACACAACCCGCCTCTATCCTCTCGGACACGCCCTGGAACTCCGATAGCCTTTCGTTAATTTCTCCTCCTCACCTGGACTCTAGTCCCACTTCTCCTCCTCTGAACTCCTCAATTGGGAACATTACTAATCCGGCACCCTGCGTCCAACCTCTCCCCTCTCCTAATCCCAAGGACCTCACAGACCCTCCCCTCTCTACCCCTGATAATCAGAACCCTCCCTCCAAATCTTCCCCTACCACCTACACTGTCCCTGTTCTCCCAACCCTTACTACCCCCCCCCCCCGATCAAACGTCATTTCTAATCCTGTGGTCTCTCTCCCCCCCTCCTACCACTGCATTCTCCCCCCCACCTCCGATGTCACTCCCAGATTCACAACCTGCCCCCACCACCAATCACGCTGACAATGCCCGGAACCCTGACGTCCGTCCCAGAATTTCTCTTCCTCCTCACTTGGACACCAGTCCCATCTCTTCTACACCAAACTCCTACATAGTACGATAATAGCTAGGGACAACTAATAAACTTTTACATGTCATATTATTTTTAACGGAAGTACATGAATTTGGAAGTCTTCGTAAACAAAGCAATCGTTGATGAGCAGAAAAAGATGTGGCAGCTCGTAATTTCAAACGCAGGCATTCTGAAATTGCCTTAGGATCACAAGTGAAAACAAAACACAAATCACCCTGCGTAATGTTATATGTAGTAATCTGGGAAGGAATTGGAAGGGCAGAGTTAGAGAGGGCAGAACATAAAGGGCAAAATTCATGGGCGGGAAAATCGCCCAAAATAATATTAGGACGGGCACTCGAGATGTTGAAAATGTGCCGCAAAGTTTCAATGGAGGCAGGGACAGCAACCAAGCAGGTCGCTAAAATATCAGTCACAGATCTCATAGGAGTGAGACAAAAATGTGGAGAGTTCGTAACCCTTTTCGCAAGGGTTATCCAAAAATTAGAAGAAGTGTCCCACGCAGCGAAGGAACGCGGAACTCGGGTTCTCCAATCAACCGAAGTCGGTGGGTTCTCTCCTCTCCCGGCGTAGCAGACCAAAAGGAGTCCAACGCCGGCACATCCTGCAGCAGCAGTCCAGAGAATGATCTGAAAGAATACAAACACAGGCCTTAATCACTCTCGTAAATAACATTTGTCAGCTGGGACAGCTTCCCAGCTATCTTTCCCTGGCTTCATCACCAAGATGGTGTTGTCATGACCGGTCGCAATAACTTCAGCCTGTTCAGGAGGATGTTTAGGCGATTGCACCCATATTTTGGCGCCAGGGTTGTCCGAAGAACCAAACCCTTTTTGACCTCGTATCGTTAGCAAAGTCGGGGCAGTGCCTTTCTGAATCTCACCACTGAAAACAGGCATAATCAGCAACTGAGCAACACGGTCAGATTTCTTGATCGATAAATCAAGCTCACTGCTATTAAGCAGGAGAACCTTAATCTCTCCCTGATAATCGCTGTCAATTACTCCTCCGAGAACTTGAATACCTTTCAAGGCAAGGCCCGATCTAGGGGCAATCAGTCCAAAGCTACCGGCTGGTATACAGACACCAATGCCAGTTTCAACAATGATTCGGTCTCTACCTTTCAGAAGTGTATCGTTCATAGCATGCAGGTCCAAGCCTGCGGAACCTGGGGTCGCTCTGCATGGAGCCAAAGCTCCGGGGGTAATTTCCCAATATATAACAGTATTAGACATCGAATTAGGTTTTGCATCAACAGCAGGAGGAAACAAACGCATTAAAGGAGATTCAGCATGCAGCAAAGGACGATTGTTCAAAATCAATAATGCTTGAAGCAAAAAATCTTTCCAATTTGTATAGTGGTCATTAGTTAATTTACGCAACTGTTCTTTCAACAAGCCATTCATGCGTTCAATGAGGCCCGAGGCCTGCGGATAATATGGAATATGAAAAATCCATTCAATGTTATTTTCCACACAGAATTCCTGCACCAATCTTTCACGGAAGTGGGATGCATTGTCAGATTGAATTTGGAATGGGACACCATAGTACAGTATGAGTAATTCAAGAGTCTTAATGGTATTAACTTGGGTAGCTTGTTTACAAGGGAAAGCGACCAATAGGCCACTAAAAGTATCAACAACTGTGCAAATATACTGGCAATTTCTGCTCATAGGGAGCGGACCAATATAATCAATCTGCCAAATTTGAGCGGGCATTTTTCCTCGATGTAAATGGCCTTTAACAATATGGGGCACTGATCGTTTTTTAGCATGCTGACAGATAGGACAATGCAGAATAACATCTTTAATCAAATTTAAGGGAATATGAATTCCTCGATCGGAAGCCCACCTGCTAGTGGCTCTTTCTCCAAAATGTCCTGCTTTTTGGGTGGCCCATTTCGCCAATCCTGCCAAATCAGAGTCCTGCATGTCCACCACTGCCTCAGAAATTTTAGACTTTTCATCTGCAATGTTATGAAAGAATTTGTCAAGGGAGTCAATTGGGGTATGAGCATCCACATGAAAGATTGTCACAGTACTCTGTGGGAGTAATTCCCAAATTTCTTGCCATAATTCTTTTCCCCACAGTTCTTTTGAATGCAATTCCCAATTATGAGAATGCCAAGTTGGTAACCATATCGCCAGTCCATTAGCCGTGGACCAGGAATCAGTGAAAATATGACATGTGCCAGGTAATTCTTGCTTCAAAACTTGGTAAACTGCGTATAACTCAGCATATTGACTACTCTTTCCTTCACCAGTCGTGCTCAATAACTTTTGTGTGATCGGATTATATGAAACTGATTTCCAATGCCGTTTTTCACCAATGAATTTCGCTGAACCATCTGTAAACCACACATGTTTTCTGTCCTCCGCGGACAAATCATCAAATGGCTTACCCCACCTGACAGGAGATTCCTGAACCACAGGCACAAAACATTCATCTGCAGTGTCATTCGAGGGCGCCTGCGCCACTCGTTCATGCAATACAGCCACGCCTTTCGGACCCACACTCGCTCTGTCCTGAATGTACCATTTCCATTTAATCACACTCGCCTCTTGAGCGTGTCCAATTCGATGGGACTTCGGCGAACTCAACACCCACTGCATGATAGGAATTTCAGGTCTCAAAATCACAGTATGACCCAGGGTCAATTGCTCGGTATCCACCAGAGCCCAATAACATGCAAGCAATTGTTTCTCAAATGGTGTATAACGCTCACCAGCCTCAGGTAATTTTTTGGTCCAAAAACCTAACGGCACTTTATGTCTGCCTTGCTTTTGCCATAAACTCCAATTGGCATACAGACCATCCACAGAAACATTCAAATCAACATCACCCTCGCCCACAGGCCACAAATCCAAGGCATACTGAATTGCTTCTTTCGCCCAATTAAAAGCACTCTGTTGTGGTTCACCCCATTCAAACGCATTCTTTTTACGGGTGACTCGATACAATGGGGCCAAAATCTGACTCAAATGGGGAATATGCTGACGCCAAAAACCAAATAGGGCAATGAAACATTGAGCCTCCTTTCTGTTCCTCGGAACAGCAAAATCCAAAATTTTACGTTTCACCTGCGGGATCACCTCTCTGTGACCTTCATGCCAATTAATTCCTAAAAATTTAACATTCTGGGAAGGGCCCTGCAATTTATCGGCATTAATCTCCCAACCTTTAGCACGTAAACAGTCAAGAATCTGGTCTAAATGGGATTGGACCTGGTCTTGCGTCTCACCTTGAATCAAAATGTCATCAATATAGTGACACACCTGAATTTGGGGATGAACAGGCACTTCAGATAAATGCTCCGCCACCAGCCGGTGACAGATCGTAGGACTATGTACATAACCTTGAAGAAGACTCCTAAACGTCATTTGACGTCCATTCCATGTAAAACTGAATTGTTCCTGACACTCGGGGCAATTGGGATTGAAAAGAAAGCATTAGCAATATCAATTAACGCATACCATGTACCTGGATGCTTCTGAATTCTCTGAATCAAAGTAACCATGTCTGGCACTGCAACAGCTAAATGTGGAGTGTGTTTGTTCAATTCTCGATAATCAACAGTCATGCGCCAAGAATTATCACTTTTGCGTACAGGCCAAACGGGGTTATTCCAAGCAGAAGTAATTGGAGTTATAACCCCAGCATCAACCAAATCCTGAATAGTGGCAGTAATTTCTTCATGACCACCAGGAATACTGTATTGCTATTGAGAAACCACTTTCGTAGCCTGGGGAATGTGAATGGGGGGCATTCGCAAACGACCAACCCGTACGGGTCTGGACGAAATGTAACGTTTCGTTCCAAATTGATAGCAACCATCATCTAAATGCAAAGTCATTCCTTTCAAAATGTCAATTCCAATTATGTATTCTAGGAGTGGCACAACTAATACAGAATATTCTTTGCGGGGAATTCTGCCAATTTTCATGTCAAGTGTAGTTTGCACAGCGGGGGTCTCTTTTCCACCTAAACCAGTAATCGTGAAAAATTGTCCTTTAAATTTCTTAGATTTACCATGAATTAAAGTGGCCTCCGCCCCAGTATCTACCAATGCTCGGGCCCTTTGGATATTACGATGTTTCCAAAAAATTTCAATATTTACATAGGGTCTATTGTCTTTATGAGCCCACCTGCGTACTGGAGCTTGACCTATTTCCTAATCATTTTTACCGTGGTCAGCCAACCAGGATAAATCGGGATAAATGCTTTCAACTTTCTTCGGGATCAGAGCGTCTTGTTCATATCCATCTCTATTACGAAATGGATTATTATCATGTTCAAAAAACTGAGAATTGCGGTCAGAAAGCTTGTGGCGATCCTCCCGTCGTCTAATGTCAGGGGAATAACTCCTTTCATCTCTGCGTCTACTAGAGACACGATCATCTCTCCCTCTGTCTCTCTTCCCCCTCTCTCACCCTTGTATTATCGCGGCGGGGAGAAGCATCACGTTCATAGCGCCGGTCATCACGGCGATCAGCATCCACACGACGTCTCTCATCACCACTGTCATCAGACCCACGATCACAATCATTCTTTCGTACTCAACGGGCACCCTCCTTCCGATCCAAACCTCGCTTACGAAACATGTCCCACAAGCGATTATTAGGTTCACCATCGATGTCCTCCCTTTTCACACCATCAGCCAAAAGTGCAAGAAACATATCACGCCTAGAGAATTTATAATCCCCAGCGGTACGACCCTCGGGTCGAGATTGCCTTTCAGGTTTAAACCATTCACCCAACTCGCCAAGTTGACGAACAGATTCAAGCACCATAGATAAAGGATTGCCAATTTGATTGATCAACAAAGTCATCATAACCTGCTTATAAGCAACAGGCGAAGAACGAATAATGCGATTACGCACAGAAGATGTTAAAAGACCATCCAACAATCTGTCAGAAGTACTGAGAAAAATCGCAGTTTTCATCACTTCCTCCTTTAAACGTTGCGACGCATCACGCAAAGTGTACCATGGTTTGTCATTGACAGGCCAATCAGACTCAGTAGGGTATTTATGGTTACAGCCATCATTTGCAAGTTGGAGCAAACTAATTTGGCCAGCACCGTTATAATTCCGAAAATGATCTTGTACAGTAGAATCGGAACTTAAAGAGCAAAATCGTAAACAATCACCAGCATCAAGCATAATACCGGCGGCACCTAGTTCATAAAGGCGCACCATCCATGTGAGCAAAGATTCACCGGGCCGTTGTCGAAATCGTTGTAAAATGTCACTAACCTCCTGTTGAGTAAAATCTTCAATACTATCCAAATGAATACCATTCGGCATACCAGGAGCCTGTTGTAATTTACGTCGAAACACAGGGTGAGCAGAAACCTCCGGAAGAGCTTCCGAGGAAGCCCGGTCCTTAGATTTAGAAGAACAATCAGGGCGCGATACGTCATCAGAACGGGTAGAGCGACTAAGATCGCTAGAAATGTCATCTTTGTCACAAGAAGCAGACTTACAATCACGTCCGGAGCGAGAAGATTCGCGCTTGTCACCCTCCTCAGCCGAGGAGCCAGAATCATTCGAATCCCAGATATTACCATCCCACTCGTCGGGGTTGCAATCCAGTCCGGCTTTCGCCACGACCAGACGCACTTTCCGCATAGACACACGACCACGACGGTGTCTGTATTTATATTTCGCAATGCGTACTGCAGCCCTTTCGGCTACAGTTTGATAAGTTTCAAGTTTGTCGGCAAGCAATTTATTTTGACATCGCAAAAGAGTGTGCGCATTCTGCACTTCAATAAACTTTTCTTCCATATCAACAAACCGCTTCTGCAATTTAGTAAACTTCTCATGCAGCATTCTGTACGCAGTCAACACAATCCAACCTCTGCGTCCTAAAATTGGAAGCTCATCACCCTTCACTACTGGCGCTTTTTGCAAGCAAGAAACCACATCAGCGGGCTCCGCCTGCTCCAAACAAGAAGTCCAATTCTCACTCAAACCAGTAGAATCGGCCCACTCACAGGCCAGAGCCTCATAAGGCGTTGACTCCCAGCCGGGAATATCAACAGGCAATTTAAAAGTAGATTTTGATTTTTTTTTCGAAAACATTTCAATACACAAAAAATATATATACAATTATCAACAAAGAAAATACGTACGAGCCGAGCGCAAACCAACAAGATAAAAACAATACAGCGCACACAGGCTTCGTAAACAGTTCGTGACGCCAGATGTACCGACCAGATTTTTGGACCAGATGGAATCCGCTCCTAGGAGCCCCTCTAATCCAGCCGGAACGTAAACAACTCCCTCCTTAGAACGTATTTACAATGGATATAGGCATATGTATGACATCTCGTACCTAAGGATGGGGAAAATAGCAATAAACAAGCATTGGTTCTACAATATCCTATTCACACCTATTAGTCTCGCGGCCACGTAAGCCCAGACTAGTCTACCCTGGGGCAGGTCTGATAATGTACCATTTCGCACTTTATTCACTTGACACGCGATCCGGCGCGTCTACACACGTAGGCCTGCAGTCCCAGTGCTCTCATTTATACCCGGTCTGCAATCCAGCAGACCTACACACCCCTCAATCTTGGGTGCTCTCACTCACACACGGCCTACAATCTGGCAGGCCTCCACACCGTATCCCTCCGGTGCTCTCATTTACACACGGTCTACAATCCAGCAGACCTACACACCATCTACCTTAGGTGCTCTCATTAACGCCGTGTACCAACGACGATCACTTTCCTATGAATCCTCAGGGATGAAATCTGTAGTTATCTATTCAGGGTAAAACTACGGCAATGGAAATCAGTATAGTGTTCGAATTATAATATGTGCCTTCTGCTCTTGGCATCAAATGTTCCCTATCTCCCTACTTATTCAGTCACTCCTTACCTGACCGGGATTCACATCCGTTCATGCAAACAACGTCTGACTAGGAGAACTAGATTACTATGATTGAACAAGAATACAAGGCACATGTCGGTTCACCAACAATGGGGGCATTTATTATAGTAAAAGAAAAAAAATAAACACAATACTACACAATATATATATATCTATATGTATATATGCTGCAAAGAAAAAGTAAAGGTTAAGGTGCGCGCTTCGCAAGGGAAGGGGCAGATATCACCTGGTTAATATGAAGTTTGGACTCGGCAGTCATCTAGGTTCTTGTCTCGTCTCTCTCTGTGTCTTGGCTCGTCTCGGGGTCCCACCTCAGCCGTCACAAGTACACGTCTGCACCGCTAGGCTCAACCTCCTCTGCTTCCCTCCAAGTCACTGGAACCTTGCTCGTTATTAGCTACCGTCTCTCTCTCTCTCTCTCTCTCTCTCTTTGGTTCTCAGAGAGTCTCGGTTTAGGAATCTTTCTCGGACTTCAAAATGGCGATTGTCTGCCGCAGAAATAATTAATGGCATAGATGCTAACGGCTAGCTGCCGTCTACGGACTGACTGACTCATTGCCTAACACTTTCGCTAATATGGAAGATGTCCCTTCATGGAAAGTTACGGCCAGTAACCTGCCGCCCACCAAATTCTTGTACCTCCCCGTACCAAGGACACGTTCCCAGCCGGCCGGCCTGAAGTTGTGTCTTCGGAGTGGAGAAAAATACAGTCTTTCGATAAGGGCCAGCCTGAACCGGTTCTCTCCAAGCGAACAACACCTTGAAACTAAAACATTACATTTAACCTAGAAAGCCTCTCCAGCTACCAGGCAGAGGACAAGATGGAGTCTGTCCCGTTTAAGGCCTGCAAGGCCCAAAATATGCATGACTCCATAGAAAATATACTAATACTCTTACAAAAGGACGGATCATCACTAATACTTATATATCTATCCCCTAGCTTTAGTTTATAAGCCCTGATATAAGGAAAAGGGTACGAAAATGCACTACTGTGCCTTATGGATAGGTCCTACTTATAGTCCTAATCCCTGTACTACAAGGGTAATAGGCTGGAGTCATTGTCCATCATCCTACTTCTAAAAAGGGTCGGAAAAGTCGGTTATTACACCCTGTTCCCACGACCCTTACTTTCCCCATGGTCTAACGTCATTTCCAATCCAGTAGTCTCTGTCCTCCCTTATACAACTGCACCATCCCCCTCTGCAGTCACACCCCCACATACACAACCCGCCTCTATCCTCTCGGACACGCCCTGGAACTCCGATAGCCTTTCGTTAATTTCTCCTCCTCACCTGGACTCTAGTCCCACTTCTCCTCCTCTGAACTCCTCAATTGGGAACATTACTAATCCGGCACCCTGCGTCCAACCTCTCCCCTCTCCTAATCCCAAGGACCTCACAGACCCTCCCCTCTCTACCCCTGATAATCAGAACCCTCCCTCCAAATCTTCCCCTACCACCTACACTGTCCCTGTTCTCCCAACCCTTACTACCCCCCCCCCCGATCAAACGTCATTTCTAATCCTGTGGTCTCTCTCCCCCCCTCCTACCACTGCATTCTCCCCCCCACCTCCGATGTCACTCCCACATTCACAACCTGCCCCCACCGCCAATCACGCTGACAATGCCCGGAACCCTGACGTCCGTCCCAGAATTTCTCTTCCTCCTCACTTGGACACCAGTCCCATCTCTTCTACACCGAACTCCTCGAATAGGAACATTGCAATACCAACTCCCAGCATACAACCTCACCCCTCCCTCTCCTAATCCCATGGACTCCATCCAACCCCTCACCCCTGCTCAACCTCCCTCCATAGACCCCAATCATCCTCGACCCCTGCCTAAAACCTTAAACTTCCTCAGCTCTATAGCACAGCAACTGAACAGAATGGAGCAGAAAATTAACTCCCTTGCTGCTGATTTACTTCACTTACAACAACACCTTCTCAACAGGGCCAAGCCACTGTGCTCCCTCCTCCCTCCCCCCGAGGTGTTGTGCTCCTACTTCACTCAATACATCTCACATAGCCCCACAGAGCACCCCTCGACCCTCCAGCCCATCATCGAGCCAGGCCCCCAGACCCAACAGGGATAGCCAACCATTTTCAGTACCGAAACCTATTGACCGTTGGACCGGAAGTTGGCCCCTGTCCACATCCCTGTTATTATCAGCACTAACAGAAAAGCGAATACTGTCCACTCGCCTAGACCCCCTGCTCAATACACCTCTATCCACCAAACTCCCCCCATCATCGAGGCTCCCCGTCCTCTCTCTTGCATGCTCCTAAACTGCAGATCAGCAGTACAACACGCTACTGACATTGCTTAAGCTCTTCTCGCTGAAGAAATCGACATCGCCTTCATCACAGAATCCTGGCTCAATGCCCAATCCACCCCCATTCTTGACATTCTCACCCTTCCAGGGTACAACCTCATCAGACAAGACAGGCCGATCAAAACTGGGGGGGGGGGGGGGGGGAGAGACTAGCATCATTCATAGAGATGGAATACAGATTACCAAACTCAAACTTTCAGAATACCTATCGTTTGAATAACTAGGCGGGGTCGAACTCACCACCAAGGGCACCCCACCCATCAAATTCCACAACATCTACCATCCTCCTGGAGAGTGTACCCTTTTCCCCGAAGAACTAACAGACCTAATAACACGATTCTCCTTGTCAGACACCAAAGACGTGGTCTTGGGTGACCTCAATATCCACTGGAACGACCCAGAAGACTCCACTGTCCTGAACCTTTCCAACCTTCTGGACATATATAACCTCAAGCAACTCTGCAATAAACCAACTCACATCAAAGGTGCAACACTAGATGCGATCCTAACAAACAACGATCTGATCTCCTTGAGAGAGATTGCTCCCATTGACTGGTCCGACCACCACCTCATTCTGTTCAAGATTGACACACTTGCCAGCCTCCAACCTATTTGTGTTGTCAAACCTAAACTCTTAAACAGAAACATCAAAGAAATACCTTCATCCGAACTTGAGGCCAAGATTTATCCCCATCTTTAACTCCATCCCTCATCATGGACGGCTGATGACCTCACTTCGACTCAAGAATGACAGAGGTCTTAGACCAAGTAGCTCCTCTCAAACTCAAACAACTGAGGAGAACCAAATCAAAACCCTGGTTTAACGTGGAGCTGAATGATGAACGGCGCCAACTCAGACAAACAGAAAGGTCCTGGAGACAAAACTCCTTGTCCCTGTACCTAACACATCTTAGATCTGCTCGACGGTCATACAAAAAACACATCTTCAGTGAAAAGGCATCTTTTTTCCGCAGCCAACTAGATCTGGTGAAAAATAGACCACGAGAGCTCTTCAACATTGTTAAAAGCCAAACTAACAGCACTCCCTCTCGAGAAATCGAAGCCACCAATGAGCGATGTTAAGAAATTGTCACCTTCACCAATAAAGTCTCTAAAATTGATCAATCCTTCTTACAAACTGCTAACCCCCTTTCTTACAAACCCCCTTTCCCCCTTTACCCTGCTCCACTTCAACCTCCCTGGACCACTCGGAAAGAGCTCTTAACAAGGACAAACAGACCTACCTCCAGCTAAAAAACAATGTGCATTGGTCCGACTTTGAGCTAATGTCGGTAAATGAGGTCTTCAATATATTTTCCAATCTAAAACCTTCGTCCCACACCATGGACCCCCTCCCTTTCACAATCATAAAAGAACTCAACCACACCATTTCCCCTTTCTGCACATAAATCATCAACGCCTCTCTCACCTCAGGCTGTGTCCCAGACTCCCTTCAATTAGGACAAATCACACCCATTCTCAAGAAACCTGGGGCTGACCCTAATGAACTTAACAACCTCAGACCTATCTCTAACCTCCCATTCCTTGCAAAAACATTGGAGAAATGGGTTCTCCTCCAACTCAATAAGCACAGTGATGAGTTCAACCTCCTTAATGCCTTTCAATCTGGTTTAAGAAAAGGCTGTATCACAGAAACAGCTATGCTCCATGTCGCCCACGACATTCACAAAGCCCTAGATGAAGGTGATGCCTGTCTACTCATCCTTATTGACCTATCTGCAGCATTTGACACAGTAAACCATCGAGCCCTTTTGGAGACCCTGTCGAAACGGTCCGGCAATAATGGCACAGTACCAAAATGGTTCTCCTCCTTCCTTCAACACCGCTCGCAACAAATTAAAATTAACTCCTGTCTCTCAAAGCCAACTAAAGTCACACTTGGGGTGCCACAAGGCTCGATCCTCTCCCTGTCCCTCTTCAATCTCTTAATGGAGCCCCACACAATCATATTGAAAAAAGCCTGAGTGAATTACGACCTTTACGCGGACGACACCCAAATCTATTTCAGGATCAAGTCTCCCAGCGACATCCAACTCCTCAATACCACCCTAACCGGGATCCAAACTTGGTTCTACGTTAACCACTTAAAGCTCAACCCAGACAAAACGGAACTAATCCTATTCTCTCCAAAAAGTAACATTCGTCCAATCCAAGAGTGGCTCAAGAATCTGGTAGCCCTAAACTGCCCCCTTACCCTATCCGACTCAGTTAAGTCTCTAGGCATCACCCTTGACAAGAACTTATCAATGGAGGCTCACATCAAAAACTCTGCAAAAAGTGCTCTCTTCTCTCTAAAACACCACAAGAAACTGAAACCTTTTCTACCCCACGATGACCTCAAGACAGTAGTCCAATCCCTATTTCTCTCTAAAATCGACTACGGGAACGCCATCCTTACAGGGACTCCTAAAGCGCACCTAGCCTCTCTAAGAGCAGTGCTGAACATGTCCGCTCAACTCATATCTGGAGTTAAGATTTGAACACATCACTTCAGCTCTCAACTGCCTCAATTGGCTTCCCATGGAAGGGAGATGTATCTATAAATTGGCCTGCATCACACACAAAACTCTTCACTCTCCTGACCCCAACTACTTAAATAACAAACTGAGTAGAGCAGGTCAATCCAGAACACTAAGAAGCTCCAACTCACTCCTTCTTATTCCTCCGAAATTGAAAAAGAAAACTACCCAATACCGATTGTTTTCTGGCAACGCTCCCAGGATATGGAACACTCTCAGGATATGGAACACTCTCAGGATATGGAACACTCTAGCTGGAGTCCTCAGATGCAACCCCTCTTTCTCCGGTTTCAAAAGGGACCTGAAACTCCATCTCCTAAACAAATACTTTCATGACCAACGTCAACTAACCTAGTCTTCTTTATCCGAGTTTTCTCCTCTCTCTCTGGACATTCATGGATAGTGAGTGACCGGACTATGTCACTCTCGCCTTTTCTTTTATTGCTCTCTCCCCCTCCACTACACTGCATATTTATTGCCCATGCTGTATTTTTTTCTGTGGTTTGCTTTCTTACTGCCGGCCTACTATGTAATGTAATGTCCTTCTGCTGTTTACTGCGTGTATACAGAGCGCTCTGATACTTACGGGTCAAGCTAGCGCTATATAAAACTTTTAAAACAAATAAATAAATAAAATAAATGAGCCAGTAAGGGAACATTGATTTTCCTAACATATGGGATTTTGATGAGAAATGCACAACCCCCCTTGTCTGGCCTGCAGGATAGATCAAGGGACTGTGTGGGCCTGGATGAGGAGGATTGGCAAGAGGCACACGTGTCAGCGGAGGTGTTCATTCCGACATCTTTCCACCCGATTCAAATTAAAATGTTGAATAGAAATTTTTAATCATACACTCTGGAGCTGTCCTAGAATTTAGGGATTGTTGGGAGGCAGTATGGTGAACGTTGGAAGCTGCGAACGAGACACCCTTGGCGCTTCAGCCAGGGCTGGCACTGCTGAGTATAAGGGGGCAGACGAATCACACATGTTATCACAAGCTTTTAATCAAATCAGAATGCATGGTGGCGAAACAGGAAATAGCTAAGTATGGGGCTCGCAGACATGTCCTCACCATCAAGCCTGGGTGGATGTCATGTATCACTGTAGAATAATGGAAAAAGCAATTTCTAATTAATCGTGGCTGCGGCTATGAACAGAAATGTGAGAGCATTTGGAGTGGCTGGATCTCTGGGCTTGATTGAATGGGGCGTCTACTTGGGTGGGAACCTGCTGCCTTTTTCTCCTGGGTGGAGTACATGGTATGGACATCAGGGGATGCTGGAAATGTTGCGTACCGGATGCTTGAAGACGATACTGTGCTGTGACAAACTGGACTTCATTTGTCTTATGAATACGTGATGCAATGTACCTTGGTAGGGGAGAGGGGGTTTGCATTATGTTGTGTGTTTTGTTAATTTTGCATTAAACTACTAAAAAAAAATGTAATTCACATTGAAGAGGCCTTGTGACTATAAAATAGTTAATTTCCTGTGTAATGTAATTGTACTCAATGCTCCTAACATGAATTATGAAAGAAGCCTACATATTAAGTTGTTAGATTTAATTTTTTTTAAGATCTCAGCAAGAACAACTGAAAAAGATGCAAAGTACAAATGACCAACTGATCTACAGAGATACAATTCAGACAAATGGATAGAATAATAACAGACTGTGAGGCGTTATAGTATTATTCTCCTGTTGAGAAGACAAATAGTAGAATAATAGCTCATGCAACAATGATGTCAGGTACTAAGATGTTATTAGTATATGTGAGACGGGTCATGCTGGTGTGATGAATTTGCAATTTCCAGACTGACGAAAAACACAGGTAAGTCTAGTTGAATGAATGAAATTGTATTTATATAGCGCATGGCTACCCTGAGGCTTGCCAGCGCTGTAGACAGAACAGGCAGAAGAGCAGTGATGCTAAAGCGATGTCTTGAAGAGATGGGTTTTTAAGAGTTTGCGGAAGGCCAGCAGATTATTTTCCTTCCGTAGAGTGGAGGGGAGAGTATTCCAGAGATTTGATGCATTAAACGAAAAGGAGCGTCCGCCCCATCCAGATCTTCGTATTTTCTTCGGAGTGGCCAGCAAAGAGGAGCTTGAGCGAAGCTTTCTGGAAGGGTGATAGAGAGTGACAAGGGAGTGAATGATGACCGGGCCGTTCTTCCGAACGGCTCTGTGAGCCAGGCACATGGCTTTGAACTGTATCCTGGCTGAGATTGGGAGCCAGTGGAGGCTCCTCAGTGCTGGTTTTGCAGATTGCCACCGGGGAATCTGGAGAAGTTGACAGGCTGCACCATTCTGAATCATTTGCTTTGGAATCGGAATTGGTTGATGTTGTGGTATTAAAGACTATTTTGAACATACATGCATTGATTGCAAAATGGATGATAACCGGGTATAAAACCTATGTAGTAGAAGTAATATCTAGCGAAGGATGGGAGCCAATTTGGTCTAGCGGCTACAGCTGTGGAAGAAAGTTCAAATCCCGGACTGACGCAACATCATGTGATTCTGGGCAAATCACCTATTCTCCCTCTAACGTCTGGTACACATGCAAAGCTCCCCAGTGTCTTTGGGTAAGATTTGCAAAACTGAACTACAGAAAGTAGTGGCAACTCTTAACTACACAACCATGGGAAGATTACTAAACTGGTAGGATATTGCAGTATAGTTTTATGAATTGAGAATTTGTGATACAGTATGCTAATGTAAAGTCTACCTTGTAGGTTATTGGTCTCTTATAGCAGCTGCAAAACAAGTGTTGGTAGGGCAGGTGGGTTGTGTCTATTGTACAGCCTTGAATATTGAATTGGACAAGCAGCAAACGTTTTATATCGTTTTAAAGAATGTATACAGCGACTGTGACCCTCTTTGCCCTATCTAGTGCCACCTGGACTACTTTTATTTTATTTGTATAGTTTATGTAGTGCTGCCCTGGTGGAGGTGGTCATCGCATCCATGAAAACAGAGGCAGGTAACAGGTTGCATGCACACTGTCAATCAGTCAATCAATCAATCACTCAGGATTTATAAAGCACGGCAAATCACCCATTAGGATCTCAAGGCGCTGGAGTTGCTAGCTGCTTTTTGGTGCTCTGTTCATTTGAATAGCCAGGTTTTGAGTCCTTTCCTGAATCGCCATGGCGATGCGCGTTCCTTAGGTGAAGGGGAAGGTCGTTCCAGGATTTGGTCACCAGGTGAGAGAAGAAGCGTCCTCTGCTCTTGGCTCGGTGGCTCTTGGGGGTGTCTGTGAGGAAGAGGGATGCAGATCGCAGGTGTCTGGTCAGTTGGTGGAAGGTTATTTGTTAGAGTATACTGGTCCTGCGTTGTGCTGAGCTTTGTATGCATGGGTCAGCAACTTGAACTGGCGTCTCTTCTGGGTCTGGAACCAGTGTAGCTTCTTGAGGTGCTGGGTGATGTGTAACTGTGGTAACTAGGATAAGAAATTGAGACTGAGAGATTTCTGCTTTTCTCAACAAAATGTATTCCTAGCACTTGTGTGTTTGTGTTTTATCTCTGGGCTAGAGAGCTTTGTGCTCCATTGAGCAGAATGTATTCCTAGCACTCATTTGTATGTGTGTTATACCGGGGGCAAGAGCTTTCTCCTCCACTTAACAAAACGTATTCCTAGCAGTTGTGTATATGTGTGTTATCTATGGGACGAAGGGCATTCTCCTATACTTAACAAAATAAAATACTTTGCTTACACTCATGTGTATATGTGTTATCTTGGGGTCGGAGAGCTTCTCCTCTACTTGACAAAATGTATTCCTAGCACTCATTTGATTGTATGTTATTTTAGGTTCAGAGAACTGTGTTCTTCTCTTAGCAAAAATGTTTCCCTAGCACCTATGTGTATGTGCGGTATCTCAGGGAGAAGAGCATTCATCTCTGCTTGACAATATGTATTTCGATGTGTGTTATATCAGGAACAGTCAACTTTTTACTGTGCTTATCCTGAGTCTCTATTCATTCAAGACACCCTGAATTTCCCCAAAAATCTCTAAATGTGTATAATAGGGTTGCTGTGGTATCAGAAAAGAATCCTTCCAATTTTAACATCTTATGATTCTGACCAAATCTCACCATGCCTGAAAAATATATGTAATACTGCTCACTGTAATTAGAAGGCATATATCCAAATGGAGAGTTTTTTTCTCTTCTCACAAAATACATTCCTAGCACTTGTGTGTGTGTGTTATCTCAGGGACAAAGAGCATTCTGTTCTGGTTAACACAATATATTCCTAGTACTTGTGTGTGTGTGTCTTGTCTCTGGGGCAAAGGGCTTAATGCTCCGAAGTGAGGTTTCTCCTTTACTTTCTGCTTTCTTTTATGGCTAATACACATAAATACAAGAGTGAATAAAAGTACTGTGGCATACTGTGCTACAGGAAGACTGATTAGAAGCCCCTTTCAACAAAAGAATGTAATGAAATATCTGTAGGTGGCCTGTCTACTTTTGCCCAACTTTCCCATCAAGGTATCCTTTTTCAGCTTCAGGAATGTCAGCACTACACTCCCTCTGTCTAGGAAAATCACCCCCCCCCCCATCGTGTGCACTGGAAGGGGCTAGGGTGGGCTTCCAGAATGTAACCCACATGCCTCAATGTCTGTGCTTCCTTTATACATACAATGCATATACCACACTGGCCACAAACACAACATAACATACACTTGGAATATTTTTGCTGGGTATTTTTCGTATCAGCGGTTGCTCTGCTGTTCCATAGAAACAACCTAGCACAAGATTAGGTTGCACAACAAGGTATATATCTGACTGCTCATTGGCGAGATGCTTTCAGCCAGTGTAAAATAACTAATATTTAGTGAGAGATTCCCCCTATCTGCACCACCTCCCCAGACCTTGCACAAAGCTGGGGATAATACTGACTGTTTTAAAGGGATGCCCTAGGCTTGGCACACAGCAAACTTGGGCTCTTAGGGTTTAAATGACGTGTGCACTTGGACTTGCATGTTTAAGCTGCCTGCCCCAGACATGGAGCACTGTATGTTGTTTTTATTACAGATTATATCCTTAGATTGCTGGACATCTCAGACAAGCCTCCCACAATACTCCTAAAACCATGCATGAACATTTTTTCCTTGACTTCCTTCCGCTTGATTACTTCAGTTTCTGCTTTTCTGAGTGATCCTCCTCGTACCTTTCGCCCTCTGCATGATTTCTATTCGGAGTCCTCTCAGTCTCGTGCCTATTCGCCCTAAACCACCTTATTGTAATTCTTCAATTGGCTGACGCATTATTTCATATATTACAACCTCTCGTACTTTAAAACCCTATCCCTGCACCCTAACGCTAGCTAATCTCCGCCATTTTATCTATTTCACCAGCCATTCACCTAGATCCACCTAACCCCTGCTAATGATCACACCAAAGAGGTAATATAATCTATCACAAAGTAACTATAGTTGATGCATGTCATTTTTAATTTTTGTTGTATGCACATAACTATTCAAAATAATTAACAATAGTCTCTAGATTAACCGCTAACCTAGATTAACCGAGTAGCGTGCTATTCGCCATACAGCTCTTCAATGTAGTGTGTTTATTGGTGACATGAGGTTATTTTAGATTGCTAAAGTGGTCTGTAGTGAGACCTAAAAAGGGTTCTTAGGAATCCTGTTTACTTTATCTTCCTTTTGCTGCCTTCATGGACCTTGCAACCAGACTAGCTTCCTCCGTTGCCCCTAAAAGACGCCCATGCTAGAATGTTTTACCAGTCGCTAAACATGTGTTGCAGCTTGAAGATTACTTTTCAGATTCCATCAAACTACTTACCAGCCAGTCTAGTTAATTTAACTTGCATTTGTACACTGGTAACTCGCACTTTTCCGTCTCCCTTTCCTAGTTACCAGAATGGCCTTGCCTAGTCACGCCTAACAGCCGTTAGCGATTTTGCTAATCGCTAAATTGGCAGTTAAACCATCGCAATAAATCAGTAAAATGAATTGCCTGTGTGAGGTGTTTGTTTTATTTTCTTGAAAATGCTGCTTTGGCTCTGCGCATTTTCAAGAAAAATAAATCAAAGACACCAGTAAAGATAAGGAAATAAACGCCAAGGGGAGAATGATTACCTTTTATTTTGTTTTTGCTCTGCACAGCAGTGACTTTTCACCCTGCTGTGAACCATCCCCCTGACCCAGAAGTGAGATGACTGCCACCAAAGATGCCAACTTTCCCAGAGGAAAATAAAGGGATATATATATATATATATATATATATATATATATATATATATAGAGAGAGAGAGAGAGAGAGAGAGAGAGAGAGAGAGAGAGAGAGAGAGAGAGAGAGAGAGAGAGAGAGAGAGAGAGAGAGAGAGAGAGAGAGAGAGAGAGAGAGAGAGAGAGAGAGAGAGAGAGAGAGAGAGATATCTTTATTAAAAAAAGAATCCCACGTGTTTGCCTATGAAAACACATACACCAGAGTCTCAAGTGCTGTGGTATCCTCCTAAACATCCAGCACATAACCTCTGATACAGCCAAATAAACCCCCATTGCTGGCCGTGTCATATCACTTTTTTTCCCCTTTACTATCAGCAGTCCTGCACTACAGCCGTGCTGCTGCACAACATAGTGGCTAAATAATAAATTGAAAAAGGCCAACAGCTGTTGCATGGGCAAGATTTTTGGCTATGTCAGCTGACAACAAAGTGGCAAGCAAATCCGAGTGACCATGAAGCCAACCATTGGTAAGCAATGGGCGATCTCTAAGCCCCACTCAGAGAGCAGAAAATATATTGAAAAGACCTAAAAGTACCGGTTTGGGGCTATTTCCAAATTTTTGTCCTGGCAGGGACGTTGAAATACTGGTCATGCTGGTAGAAAACAGGCCAGGTGGCAACCCAAAGTACCACAGAATAAAACGCTAATGCACCTGAAAAAAACAGAACTATGAAAAAAGTGATGACAGTCAATAAAATAACATGTCATGGGCCAAAAAATGCGAGTGTACCCTGCAAAAATGGCCATTTGGGTGCAGCTAAATGTTCTAATCCGAGTCCCAACATCCATTTTGATGGCAGACCAGGGCTCATCTTTCCCAGACAGCTGTGTTGAGTATGAAAGTACCACTGAACCTCTGTTTCTGGCGGGAAGTCTTAGCGAGCACCAGACACCGAAGCAGCCCGGCTACTTCTCAGCTCCTTTCCGAGGGAACTCCTGAGGGAGTTGTGGTTGAGCAGGCCGGGCTCGCGAGCCTCCCGCTTCAGACGTGTGTGCGCTGGACATGCCAAAGATCCAGTTTCACGCGCCTTCAGAGCCCGGGGTGTACACTGATGAATGTTCAGAGTTGTTTCTTCTGGCCCTACCCCCAGCCTGACCGGCCGGTGAACCGCTTTCCCTGTCTCCTGAACAGACATTAGTCATGGTTTGCAGAGAGCCCGCTGCCTACGTGGTTTTTGCCCAAGGCGTTGTTTCATTGGCTGACAGAGCACAGCCTGCGTTCTGTGGTGGAGCGGCTTGTGTGGGTACCTACAGCATTAATGTACGTTAGTTATCAGGTGCACTGTGGCTCCATGATCCAAGGTCAGGGCCAGGCTAGCTCGAAATGTTTGACTATATTCCTGTTTTTTGCATGCTTTTTAAAAAAAGTTTAATTCACGCATAACCATACAAACCTATATCTTCAAATAAAAAAAAACAATTAGATAATTTGAGCGTCATGTTCATTTCAATATACATTTTAGGGGACGTTCGTCCATATTTGCTGGTGATTGGTGAACCTGAATTAGTGATTTTTTTTCTCTGAACTAGGTTCATGGGAGAGACCATGAATTGCATCCAGCTGCCTCCGCATGCTTCACCGTCTGGCGCATGACATATTAAACCTTTCATTTGCTGCCGGTTACGTTACTGCGAGAAAGGCAGTTCAGGCTATATAGATTGGACTATGGAAATGCACGTTGTAACTGCCTCGTTATTTGCTACAGAGGTTCCAGACCACCGCCAGAATGAGAACGCAAACCAGCCCTGGCAATTAAGTCGGCCCAGCCCTGGGATTTGGGGAGTTGGGGTGCTGGTAGGAAACATCGCTGCTGCTTTCATCACACAGGGCCGATATTGCAGCAATGCTGCAAAACCGGCCCCCACGGCCCCACCGCTCCACAACCAGACCCCACTCTTACGGCCCACCAGTAAAACACCTGGTGCCCACTACGGCCAGTCAGGCCCTGTTCCAGATGGTCCAAAGGGCAGGCTTGTTTTATGAATGCCTGCATTTATGTCAAACTCTGCACATCTGGTGAATCTGCACTTGCTCTCAATTGAGAAAAGGATCTGGTTTAAATTTCTGTGCCTTGCGCACAAAGCATCTTATGGACCTGGGTCTTACTATCTCACATTTAAAATGCAGAGAGAAGTCCTTGAAAGCTGCTACTCAGCTACTGATAATGAATGTCTAGCATTGCTAGCAAAAACTAGGCCTGCTAGACCTGGAGGCAGACCGTTCTCCTATAGGGCACCCACTCTTGAGAATCAATTCCCGTGGGAGCTCAAATGCAACTATGATTACAAATCTTTTAGCAAGCTTATGAAAACATGGCTCTTTTCCAACTGAAGCCTTTTGGCTTTTTCAACCGCTCTTTTGGATTCTTTGAGCCCCAAGACACTCATGGGTAGCCTTCCAATCTATAAATCTCCCAAATCAAATAAAACTTCTGCTGTTCCTGTGAATGATGCTAGAGCTTATTATTCATTTCTGACTTTTACAGGGAACGCAATGAAAACTTTTTAAAGGATGGTTTGAAATCCCTTCTTTTGTCATATCTTTTATTCTTGTTGCCTTTGTGATACATCACCTATAGCAGATTACTAGTCGCATGTTTGGGTTGTGATTTTAGTAGCAGCATAGTTGCATAATGCCTTATACTTGTGATTACCCAATCCGTTGCTGAGCAAACTCCAAGTTATCCAAAATACCGCAGCCTGTTTACTTCTGAAACTGCCAATTAGAACACGCTTAAGTCAAGTAGCTGCAGCTCTCATCTGTACCTACAGCAGTCAATCAGTTGATGGGCCCCATCCCGGCCTATGCCAGTCCTGCAGTCACGGATTTGGTTGCGTGGAACTCTGCTGAGAGAAATGAAACCTCACATTTCACACAGCCATACTGGTAACAAGAATTGGCATAACCAATAGGTCTCGCCTTTGGGACCTTATAAGTGTTTAGTTATCCAGCACAATATCCTTGGTGCAACAATATTAACTGTTGCATGGCTAAACACTTAAAAGGTCCCAAAGGCGAGACCTATTGGCTATGCCAAGGCTTGTTTTCTTCTATTGTTTTAAAAGTTGTAATTTGTCTTTTACGCTGTTTGTACAAGGCCAAACTCTACCTGTAAAATGTTAAGAAGTAAGTGTCCATTGATACGCAGCCATCAATATCAGATGACGCCGCCCACTGATTTTGATCGAGCAATTAATATTATTTTATTACTGTTTCCAGCCATTGCCAGACACTGAACTTGATTATGCTTCTGGGTAATAGCTCCACATCAGTCTAGAATTACTTTGTCCAGCGATTGCCATAACATGATGATTTGTGACTTTATTAAATAATAGTCACACATTGATATCTGAAAATTGTGTGTTGGTGGTTTTCCATTAATATCTGATCAGATTATTCATATATAATGATGTTTGACAATTGTAACATGTGAGCATTATCCAAAACTTTATTTGGTCCCAAAAACTTTAGATATTGAGCCTGCAATAAGGGTACTGAGGTAAAAGGGTTTTGCTTAGATGATTCAAATAACATTTGGTTTCTATGTTTCTTCTCTGTCTCTACTGTAGTCTTGCAGAGCTCTTCTCCTTTTGCTGTTGGTTACAAACCAGCTCATCTTTGCACGGTTGTGTGTGTATGTGATTGAAGGTTGGCAGACCTAGGGAGTAAGTGTCTCATCTTGCGTGTGAGTCTCACTAGAGTACTTCGTAATTTTCACAAATGTGCATAAGAAGGATTGGGCCAAGAAGATAATGCAAATCAAATGCTTAACACATGAAGGTAGTGAGCTAAATACATTATTAATCGTGTACCATTTCTCAAAGACTCTCTATGCTTCATGAATCCAGAATGGTGCCACGTGGGACGATACAAAGGAAATGATCTGTTACAAAGGATGGTTCACTGGAACTGATCAGATTCTTGAGACCACAAAACTAAGGCTGGAATAGATTAACATATACACACAATAACCCTATTATTTAAAAGGGGAGGGAACAAGAGGCTACGGCCAGTCGGCTACGTGTCTTGTGATCCAATCGTTGGCGAGACCTTCCTCAACTGGATTTTAATCTTGGTGGTAAGTCTTGGTGTGGGGTCCGTTGTCGTGACCTCATACCTTTCCCTGTCTGATATGAGACGCATGCATTCTGTATGTTATTTATGTTGGTCCATCACAACAATTGCCCCCTCCCTTATCTGCTGTTTTAATGACAAGTTGTGTGTTGTTTTTTTAAAGTTTTTAAGTGCTGCCCTTTCCCGCGTCTGAGATTCTGAAATCCCTTGTTGTGTGTGCAGTTGATGGCATCTACTACCTTCAGTTTGATTTTCCTGAAGAACTGTGCCAGCTCAATGCGGAATAGATTAACCTCTTTGTGGCTTTGCATCAGCATAAAATTATAGTGGCATCTTGATTTCGAAAGGATTAAATGTTGGATTCGATGTGTTTGAATCTGAAAAATGCATAAGAATCCCAGCCAAGGCCCATGAAGATGACATTGTTAGTAGTACTGCTGGTATCGTTCGAATTATTTGTATCATTAGTATTATTATTGGTGTTCTTGTTAGGACTTTTATTCTTTTTATTATGCTACTAATAAACCAAGGGTAATAATATTAATACGGTTGTTTCTTGGCCTATTGCTAGTGAACAGCTGTATTGTTATGTGAAGGTAGTCTTTACAAATGAGTTTCTTAATGTCTCCAAAGTTGAGTAGACCGTAACAAAAATGATGACGCTCCTTTGTCTAGTGTCTGGTAGTTCGAGTTATCAGTTGTCAGTTTTGAAATGTGTGTCAGTGGCTAATTCTGGATTTGTACCCCCTGAAGATTTTTGCTTTCCGAATGTTAGGCCCTGTGAGAGATGTAGAGAGCTTTGAAGGTTATTAGTTTGGTATTAGGTATCCACCGCAAGAGAAGGCTTGACGTCGAAAGTGCAGGAGTAATCTTCCCTCGGAATTCTGCATTCTTTTGAATTTACACAGAAGGGGTAGGGCCCCTGCGATTCTAAAGAATAACTAGTTCGAGAGAAAACTAGCAGTTTGGGATGAATGTTTTATCCTACTGATTTGATGTAAACCTGGCTGTTTTTCTCTTCTGTTAATCCCCAAATTTGCAGCAGCTTTCCCATGGCCAATTGATTGCTTTTCATAAGGTCGGATGCTTTGTAGACAGATTACGGATATGTGTTTAATTAGTCATCCCACCTTTAGTGGACCAGTCAGTGAAAATTCGCGAGCAGTGAACAGCAGTAACTGACTTGGATTGGCATTGAAATCTGATGCAGAAGGGGCGTTGGCCAGGTTTTAATTTTTTAACCCTGCAAATGTAGCATCTTTTGTTTTTCTGTTCAGATTATCTGGGCCCGAGGGTATTCATCAAGAGAGTAGGCTCTAAATTGGCACAAAGTGCTTGTGGGAAGGTGAATCAAAAAAAGCGCTTTAGTCCTACTGCTGCAGGTCATGACCGCTCTTGTGGCAGCGTATCAGGATTTTTTTGTGTTTTTTCTACTTTTCAAATTCTGAATTGCTCTTACTTAGAATCTATGTAGTGCAAAGGAACGTTTAATCTTTTTATGATATATGATTGTACTTACTTCATTAACGCTCTCTTCGGTGACTTTTCTATTATTTCTCCGCCTGTGAGAGTTCATTTTATAGTTTTCATTTGTTCGTATAAGTATTTGTCCTTGAAACTTGAAAACCGCTGTGCGGAAAAGGTTTTCTACATATTACAAAAAGAAAAAGCCAGCCCTCGGAGCTCTTTCATGCATGAAAGTAAATTATAGAGATAGGTCGCTTGAAATCTGTAAAAGGGGGAAGAGTTCCTAAACTTGAAGTCCCACCACTGAAAAGCTTCAGACGCTGGACCTCCGTGTGGGTTTCAGAGCCAGTTGATTTAAAGTGCATGCACCCTGGGGATTGTGATGATGGAAGTCCTTAAATACAGATGTAAATCGTGTGGCATTCTTCCTGCTATCAAATAAAAAGCAGTGATAACATCTCCTCTTAATCACAGTGTAACTGCCTTCAGCGGCACGCAGCAGTTTAGCCTGAAATCACTGGCAACAAGCATTGGAAATGCAATAGGTCTCGCAGCATTAGAGTTAGTGCTTTTAGAATTGTTTATGTTTTTTTTTGTAAATCTTTAGCATTTTTGTTTCCTGTAGCCAATGCTAAAGAATTACAAATAAAAAAAGCCATAAACAATTCTAAAAGCTCTAACTCAAATGCTCCGAGACCTATTGCACTGTGTGAGGGTGAGGGGTTGAGGGTGAGTGAGGGTGAGTGAGGGTGAGGGTGGGTGAGGGTGGGTGAGGGTGAGTGAGGGTGAGTGAGGGTGAGTGAGGGGTTGAGGGTGAGTGAGGGTGAGTGAGGGTGAGGGTGAGTGAGGGTGAGTGAGGGTGAGTGAGGGTGAGTGTGAGTTAGGGTGAGGGGTTGAGGGTGGGTGAGGGTGAGGGGTTGAGGGTGAGTGAGGATGAGTGAGGGTGAGTGAGGGTGAGTGAGGGTGAGTGAGGGTGAGTGAGGGTGAGGGGTTGAGGGTGAGTGAGGGTGAGGGGTTGAGGGTGAGTGAGGGTGAGGGGTTGAGGGTGGGTGAGTGAGGGTGAGTGAGGGTGAGTGAGGGTAAGGGTTTGAGGTTGAGGGTGAGGTGTTGAGGGTGAGTGAGGGTGAGGGCGAGTGAGGTGTTGAGGGTGAGTTAGGGTGAGGGGTTGAGGGTGAGTGAGGGTGAGGGGGAGTAGTTGAGGCTGAGTGAGGGAGAGTGAGGGTGAGTGAGGGGATGAGGGTGAAGGGGTGAGGGTGAGGGGTTGAGGGTGAGTGAGGGTGGGGGAGGGGTTGAGGGTGAGTGAGGGTGAGTGAAATTGAGGGTGAGAGAGGGGTGGAGGTTGATGGTTTCACTGTACTAGACAATGTTTGCAAGATATATTCTGCCTACCTTTAGGAGTATGACCTTACTATTGAAGATTTTTATGTAGCACCCGCATTAACTGATTTGCCTCTAGACGCGTGAGTAATTGTAAGAATGTGCGAAATTTGTGTTATTTGCTTTTACGTAATTACGCGAATTTTTTTTTTTTTTTTTTTTTTTTTTTTTAAATTTTTGAAAACCTTTATTGGTGCATCCACAGAAATACAAATACGGGCCCACAACCCTGAGGCCGGCCACGAAAACTGGTTGAGCACAGGTGCAAGCAATACGAAGGCGCAATAGCACGGCACTATCAGAAAACAATTAGTCATCAGTTACACTGGAGAATACTGGCCATCACGCCTCAGGAACAATGAAGGTTAATTTAAAAATTTTTAAGGTCTAGGAATCAATGAAGGAAAGGTGCAAAGGAGATCCGAGTCCGTACTTTAGTCCCACATGAGTAGGCAGCAGGAATAATAGCAGCAGTTACATGAAACATCCCTTCAGAGTGGCAATGCAATAGAAAAACAAAGCGGACAGCAGGAACCACGCTCGTGCCACTCCCAGCGCCGCCCACTCCCAACCTTCCTCTATCAAGACCCAGAAAGGAAACAGTGTAAGAAAGCGCAGAAAATAGGAAAAAGGCCCATAGAAATCAAAAAGAAAATAAATCTACCCCCCCACCCTACACCAATGCGGAGGCTACGGCCTACCCCCCCCGACAATGTGCCTGTCGCCCCATAAAGAACCCGAAATGCAGTTCACGGAAAAGAAGAGAAGAAAGAAAAAGAGGAGAAAGATAATAAGAGAAGCCAGAAGAGAGGAGGAGAGACAGCAAGAATGCCGAAAGAAGGAAAGAAGAGAGAAAAGAAAAAGTCCAGAAATGCACAGTAGCACACAGGGAGAGAGAGAAGATTACACTCCCCTACTACTCCCAGGAAAGGGGGAAAAGCGGGGAGGAGCCCACCCCTCAACCAAACTCCCGGCTTCCCTCACCGACAACGCCTCCGGCGCCATACCCCACACCGTGACCAAAAACTGTATTCCCAGCAAAGCAGTAGCTGTAACACCCGGTACCTCAGTCCAGCACAAGCTCACCCCCCCCAGCAGGTGAAATAAACAGCAGGAGAAATCGACAGTACTGTGCAGAAGCCAATCAGAACATTAAAGACTAACCAACCACTATCATAAAACATGGTCCAGTCCGGGTCTGCGCCAGTCGAGCCAATCATTACAACCACAGACAGTCCATCAACCCTGTCCGGAACGATAGAATTCTTCCAGGCCCTTCCATTGTTGCGAGACGTCTTGGACCAGGACAAAGAAGCAAAATGGCCGCCCACGAAGAGAGGGGACCGTGAAGCCTCCATGCGCCACAGGGTCCCAAACAGTGCAAAAGCATACCCCAGGGGCTCCACTGATAGGGACAGCGAAGGGGACAGGTGACGATGCAAAAGAGCTGCCAGGCACCGGTGGATAGTTTGTAGGCAAAGTCGTCACGCCGATAGCAAGGGGTACTCCTGCAACTGTAACTTCGTCGACAGTCAGGCTCGATACTTTGTAGCCAGGAGAATACCCCACCGCCCTCTCTGTAGTCGGTAACATTGTATCCCCTCCAGATTGAAACAGGGGCGGCGGGGGTTCATCCAGTCGAGATCGCGCTCCACCTGGCAGTGCTTCATCGAGCCTCCGGGCTAGCGTCCGGGCAGTGCTCCGCATTTCAACCTTCAGGGCCATGAGAGCGGCCAGGATGTCGCCAAGGGTCGGGTCGCTCCTAGTCAGAAGCCGGTCCGCGTTGTCCCCCCGTACACCCGATGCGGCCACCGGCCCCGGGGCACGTGGGTCCCCAGCCATTGCAGACCCAGTGTCAGCTAGCGCTCCGGCGGTGAAAACAGGCGCCATGTCTTTGCCCGCTGCGCACAATGAGTGGTGTTACCAGGGGAGAGAGCGGCCGCTGGAGTTGCAACAGTGTAGCCGCCGGGGAAACTCCGGAAGCAAAGCGAAGGCAGCACAGGATAGGAGTCATCCACGTTTCCCGGGGGTTGGCAGTCGTCCACTACGGGGAGACGCTCCAAGATGGAGTCCGCCCCTGCCTCTAAGGGGTGGCAGGGGGGGAAGCTAACCGTGGGAGGGGGCTCCAGCGTCGTCTATGCCTCAAGTTGTGCGAAATAGAGTCCGACCCAGGTGGAAGGGTCCGACTCCTATCGTCCGAGCAACGCTCTAAGCCCCCGTGGTCTGCAGCGTCTCACCAGCTCGTCTCCCCATCTGAGTCTCTCGGCGTCCAGCGGCGGCCATCTGCGCAGGGTACAGGGGGAAGCGCCGGAGGTCAAAACCACATCGAGTCCAACACCAATTCCGCCGGCAAAGGTACCAAAAGGACACCAGTTAGTTCAGCGTCAGCATTCCACGGTATTAGGACGGCGCCGGGCAGGATAAAGGGTCAGGATAGTCAAAGAAAGCCAGGCGGCTTGCGGAGCCGGGAGTTCAAGCGCCTGTCCCGTCCGCCATCTTCCGAATTTTTGTGGCAATTATACGTGATCAAATCCTTTAGTACTATATTTCAGCGCGAAATGCATCCCCAATATCAATTTTTGACACAAAAATAGAGCGAATAAGACAATTGACACAGACAACAACCGCTTGTGTGCTGGTGATTTTCTTGGTTCCCGCCCCCTATAACTTTTTCTTCAAAGGTAGCGTAACTACATGAAATGGTGCTGTGGCGTCATTTCGAATATCCGGGAAACAAGCATAATGCGAAATTCCAGAAATGAGACGAATTACGCCAGTGTGACTTCAATTTACCCCAAATATAGTAATTATCATTATTCCCCCAACTTGATATAACAATATGTGGCATGTGGGGAGGGCAGTTCTGCCTAAAGGCAGCCACCACACCCAGCTGGGACATACATAAGCCCGAGGCCCCAGAGCAGGCATGCGTCCATTAAATGCACCGACTCCATTCTTAATAACGGATATCTTTAAAATCTGCCCGCCAAGAAACAAGTTGGGCCATCAGCGAGGGTAAAAACACCGCGACCTGCCCCAAATTACCAATAGATTATGAATCGTTCAATGGCGCCTTTGGACAGCGGGCCCAGATGACGGGACTCCTGCTGGTTTAAAGGGCCAGGCCGGCTCCGAGACTCTGACACCGGAGAAAGAATGCGCCTTCCCTGGAGACTGCAGGCGCGTCCGAAGAATGCGTTTAATGGCGAACACAGAACATGTTAATGAGATGAATCCACCCCCGGGCGGGCTGCGTCACAGCAGTCATTAGAGAGCGGAAAATGTGAGAGAGCGTCTGTGAATGCGCGGCTGTGACGTCACGACACCGGACACCAGCCTTCGAAAGCAGACGGGCTATGATGATGAGAGTAAAACATCACACCCATGGGGGAGAAGGCTTGCCAATCTGAAGAAGCATTGGCAAAGACAACAGGACATTAGAGCTTTTCGCCATCATGTTGCAGATTAAAGTAGGCGGACGGGTGAAATGCACCCGTGGATGATAAAAAAAATGAAACCTGAATGAGCATGCTGCCTACTTAATTTATGTACAACACATACCTTAATCAGCATTGTGTTTGAAAAACCGGAAGTGAAGTTCAGTTTATTGGTAGCCACGGTAGCGTAAAGAAGGCGGGGAGGGGGCGGAGCGGGGGAGAGGGTGTTAAGCAGCAGGGCTGCCTGATAGAGTGGAGAGCGGGCGGGCAGAGAGAGTGAGGGGGCGGAGCGGGGGTGTGGGAGGAGTGCGGGAACAGACGGGAGGGGAGGAGAGTAGGAAGAGGAGTAGGGGAGGCACGGCCTAGCGGCCGTGCAATCAAGAAGTGAGGGGGCGGGAGAGTAGGCAAGGCAGGCGGCTGGGGCATGTGCACGCGCTTTTAAGCTCAATGCGCATGCGCATTGAGCTTAAAAGTCACGGGCACTGCAAGGAATCGCCACGATTCCTTGCAGTGTGGATAAAGAGTAGATACGTCCCAATACTCTTGCCTTGCTCGATGCGCATGCGCATCGACAGGCGAGACCTAAAAACGTTTTAGGCTGATGACAGGCGCAAGGCGAGCAAGCCGGCGGGTTGTCCGATCCGTGGACCCCGGCAGCGCTTTAAATCCAGCAATGCTGCGGTCTGTCACAGTGAAATACACTATGAAGGCAATTCTGCAATACTTAGAGCGAGATAAAAAATCAATGATTAATTGACCCCTACAAGACTAAAAAAACATTACTTTATGACCAGTCGAACTCTCTTTTGCGAGTACGGGAAGAATGAATTTGTCATGAAACATGTTGGGTAACGGAGATCGTACACTAAACGGTAACGTATGCACAGATCTTTGTAAATTCGGTGAAGGGGAGATGGCGGAGTTTGAATTGAAGACGTTTACTTCATTGTCAGAGCGGTGTTGCAGTGCAGCCGACCGAGTAGAAGCGCTATTGAACTGCCAGTTGCAAGAGTGACCCACCCACAGGTTGCTGAATGTGCTTGAGCAAGCATCCTTTGAAACAGAGAACATCGCCTATTTTCTTCCTTGTAGTGCTATATATTGGACTTGCAATATCGGTCAACAAAGGTCCTTGACAGGAAATCTGCACTATAGTAACTAAGGTGTCCAGTCGGACCCTGAATTTAATCAATGGCAAGAATAGAAAACATTTAACAAGCATTTACAATGCAACGGTTTCGCCTTTGGAAAAGTTAGAGCTATTGGCATTGTAAATGACAACATTTTTATTTATGTGTTGGCTTTGAAAACATAAATAAATGGCATTGACATTTACAAAGCCAATAGCCTAATCTCTCGCAATGCGACACCTATTGCATTTGACCCACACACAAAACTGGATCACAAGAAGGGAACAGAGGCGCACACAAAACCAGGTCACAAGCAGGCAACAGAGGCACACACAAAACCGGACTGCAAGCAGGCAACAGACTTCCGGTCCTGGGAGTTAGTGACACATAACCCTCTCCCTGGCCTCAAGAGAAAAGATGGCCCTTTAAACAGTTTGCAACATGTGGCCGGAGAGATACCGGACCTCAGAATACCACTAGGGATAAATCACACCCCATAACTCCTAGAAGACGCAAACTAGAAAGCGCTATAAACATTGTCCAGATATCCAACGCATCAAACGTGTGCAGGTAATGAGGTCCCGTGATATTGCACAGATTCGACCGGGCAGGGTAGCCATGGGTGGGGGATGCCAGGCAAGGAAATGCCTGATCACTTCTTTAACCGGAGAGCTGGAGCTCGGTGGGTTAAACCACCTGCTCCATACTTCTATCTTTGTGAACATTGCAGCTACAAATTCCAATACGACAGTAGCAGGTGCCTTGCCCCCGCGAGCTGAGTTTGCCACTGTAACCTGCAGGTCACACATCTGAACCTAAGGTATGTCACCAGACCAACGCACTTTCGCCAAACTCAGGCAGATCACAGATTTGTATCCCAGTCATAGAGCTCGAGACTTTTATGCATCTACTATTGTTTACACTGCGGGTCATGACTGGAGCCTCCCATTCATCCATTCATTGTGCCAGCTAACTATAACACCTCAATCAAAGAGCCAAGAAGCAATGCGCATACCCGGTGTGCGCTAAATAAACTAACAATTCCACAAAAAACACACATCACCTTACTGCGCCCTATTCGATCAGACACAACAGGGAAATAATTGACTGCAGAACTGACCACATTCCCACAAGAAACTGTTCCACGTGGAACAACCCTTTTAACTCGAAAACATCTCCGTTCCTTCAACAGAAACGAGAGCGAGAAAGGATTTGCTAAAGTGTGCTAAGGGCGTCGCGACATTCCCGAAGGCTGCGGGGCGGGTGTATTTATATCAGGGAAATGTAATGTATTCATTGTATTCTTCCTGCACACGACACTTTCAGAAAGGAAGACGAGACCTGCGCAGAATGCGAAGATGTAGAAAAAATATCTCCAGGCACCAGAATGTATTAAGACAGTGGAAAAACTTACCAAGGTAGAGGGGATTTGAGGGACAGACATGGCTCTCCGATCCAGTACAAAGAATTACAAATACACCTAATTCCACGACTCGGTGAACAATGGCAGTGGGAATATAGAAGGGTGTCTCCTGTCCTACCCTGTATTACAACCCTCCCTCCCCCGCCATATCGGGGTGGGAGGGGTGTGTGGAATGTCACCTGCCAACCACATATTTGTTCAGAAAGGAAAACGTGATTGTGCGCTCCTCGGTTAGAAGTTCTTGGAGTGTGAAGGTTTTGTTGGCCTGTGGTTAATGTGAAGGGTTTGTGAGGGAGTGATTCCTGATAGGTGAGCTCGGTGCTTATGGCGTTCAGTGTGAGGAGAGTGAAAGGTGTGTTGGTCCCTGAGAGTAAAGGGTTTGTTAGTGAGTAGTTCATGGAAAGTGAAAGGATGTTAGTCCCTGGGAGTAAAGGGTTTGTTGGAGAGTAGCTTCTGGAGAGTGAAATGTTTGTTTGGGGTAGATGGGGTTAGTTCCTGGGCGGGCAGGGGTTGAAGGGTCAATCCACATACAACGAGGGTGAGGTTTAGAGCAGTTTCTGAAATGTTACACCCTTGTTGGGAATTAGTTATTGTTATGCATGTTGCTGAAGTTCCCTTCCAACTATACTCTGCACCCCCACCCAGTCCTGCCGTCTCTCCTGTCACTTTCTCCCCATGCCCTTCTCCTCGGCTGTCCCCCCGCCACCCCCCTCACTGGCCCGTCTCACCCCTCCCCGCTCTCTAATCCTCTCTGTGTAGTTGAAGCTCTCGCCTCTGCCTCTTTGTCTGAAGTTCTGTAAGTGAAAAATGTGCCAAGAGTTGCAAGGGTGTCGGTTATAACATTAAGTTACAAGAATTGTTAATAAATTACTAAATATTTATTTAAGTAGACATCAAATAGGTAAATCATTGATAAGTTAAAGTATCCGTACAAATCTAATATGTCGTTAAAACATGATTTCAAGTACCAACCACCATGAAAAGTAGTCCGTATGTGCCCACTTACACACGGCTGCCTAAAGGTACATTCGTTTGTATGCAGCTCAAATACAAAAAGAAATACCCACTACTAAAATGCATGATAATTGGCAATTATGTGGAAGGCTAAGATTAGAGCATGATGTTGGATGGGAATTGTCCGATTTGTCAAGTAACCGTATCCACTGCAATATCTGAAGTCTTGCCCCAAGATTTCAAACGAAACTTAACAGTGATGATAACACATTTATTTTTGTGTTTGCAATAGATTTCAGAAGCTGGGCCACTTGCTTTTAGCTCAAAATACAGGTTTTAAGTTGAGCAAATCGGGCAAAATAGCGATTTTTTTTTTTTCGTTTAAAAAAACGCACAAGTTATAGTGGTCTATAAACCATCATGCCTACGGTGTCGACCTGTACACTACTTACACGGACCGTCCGTGAACTCAGCCTCATTTCCGCAGTCGGTAGCAAATCTTTAAACGGATGTCGTTTGTCTATAATTTTTGTACTTCCGGGTCACATGACAACCAATTCCAAAGCGGAAGATAGTCTGGGTATTGTCTGGGAGGGGGTGGTTCTGCCAATGTATACATTGACTACGATTGGCGCATTAATGTTCACCCGAGCCAATCCCGAAGTGCTCATTAGCTATGACGTCAGCAGGTGCTAGACATGGAAGCCCCCGCTCTTAAACATTAATTAAAATTAAGAGTACACTTATGGAAATGCACTGTGTCAAGATTCAAAGGTGATGCGCAGGACGTACGAACTGACATTTACAGTTTACATATCACGGAATTCAGGGAGCCCGGTGGAGAGGCGGGAAAGACACAGAAGCGGGAGGGGGGGGTGCGGGGGCGGGAAAGACACGGAAGCGGGAGGGGGGGCGGGAAAGACACGGACAGGGGAGGGGGAGGAGGGGCGGCAACGGCGGACAAAATACGTAAACTTACGAAGTGAAAACACATTTATTAACAAAATGCTCCTTACCTGATTGCCTCGTGGAACTCAACGACCAAAAAAAAAGAAACCCCGCCCACCGCCCGATGACTACACAGAGGGAACGCCCATGGAAAAAATCTCGGGAACGCCCCCGAATCTGGTCCGTGAATGACGGACAGATCTCTGTTCCAATGGCTAGCCTCCATTTATGGAGCTAGCCAATGGGACAGGGGGGCGTATTCAAGAGTCCCTAACTGAAGACTAGAGATTTCTCTGGGGGCGGAGCTTACGCTCCGTTCCCCAGGCGAAACCTAAAAACGACATGTATGTAGTGGGACACAATCCTGTATCCAGAACAAACAACAAAGCTAGACAAACCGTATACAAGGGTAAAAGGTTTAACAGGCAATTTTACAATTTCTGAGAAGCTAGTGCAAGAATAGAAAGAATCAATCTAGCTTTACTCTTGTAGTAAAAACGCATTTATGTCACACAGTGGGGAACTAGTGTTTAAACTACAATAACTGTCGACGGCGTTTCGATCCTGTACAAATGAAGGATCATCATCAGGACAACCAATGCATTGCCTACCTTGCAAGCCTGTGAATAGAATGGGAAAACAAAAAAACACAAAGGACATTTGTTTAAATTCCTAATTCATCCTACAGTACATAGCATAAAGAGATTTCACGCCATGCCTTAAGGTGGAAACACTGTCATACGTGCAGGTGAGTGCAATAACTGGTGACATTCATCCATAGTATCTTACTAGTAATTTAACAACCAGTGAATATGGTACCGTGTTGGATATAGGAGGGGGAGGGCGGGAAGGCTAAGGATTACCTATTTACAGGAAGAAGTACAAGGAAACCGGGGATGGCTGAAGCTAGAGGATATCTTAATCTCAGTTCCAATGGGCACCGATGACTTGACGTGGCCCAGCTGGGAAGGCAGGGCAAGACCTCTGGTACCTGCATGAGTGGTACCGTAATATTAATGAAAGGTCTTATGCCGGAAGAAGTTATTGATACTGGGAAGGTATAGGGGGCTTACCTGGGTGATCCGGAAAGCCGAACGTCCGATTGCGCCGCTGTGGTAATACAGCAGGATGGACCGGGGGTGGAGAATCTCAGGAAGGCATCTAGTTAGGAATGAGCCTAAAGACAGGGATGTTGAGTCTAAAAAATAATGGCAACAGCGCTTACCCACGTGCAATTACGATTCCAAGGGGTTGCAGATGGAAACATGAGATGATGGACGCCCTAGTTAAGGCGAGCCTGTGAAGAAAGGAAGGGAATATCAGCCAGGACTCCATGGGGCTTGCCAGTGATAGTGACGGGTAGTACCAGCGAAAGTTAGAGGTGCTTACCTAGATAAGAGAACATGCAATGCGTCCCGTCTAGTGGCGCCGCTGCGGTCAGAGGGAAGATGATTGGAATCCCTAGAGGAAGAGAGCGACCAGATTAGGGTTGAGCCAGGGGACAGGGTAGTCAGTGTTGGGCAGGAGGAGGCGGTGGCGCTTACCGGCGTGTATAATTGGTTCAACCCAGATACGTGGTTGATGGGCGCAATAGCGATAACTGCCCGAAATGAAGGCGGGACCTGTAAAAATGAAATTATGTGAGCAATAGTACGAAGAGCTTGTGAATGAAGCTCACGTCAGGGGTAGCGAGGGGTGAACTGCGCTTACCTCCGTGTTCGCAATGGAACAGCAGTAAACGTCTGGCGGGCAGGATCGCAATGGTCAGGCGCCGGATTGCACGCGTGAAGCATAGAAATAGTGTCGGCCATATTAGATGGGGCTAGTACCCACACAGTGGTTGACTGGCAGCCATTTTTAGATGGGATGAGGGTTTCGAAGGGGCGGCCATCTTGGAGTGGGGTGAAATTCCGACGCAGTGAAGGGAAGTAACTAGACCTAAATTAAATTCATAGATTAAAATGACGGCGCAGTGAGTGTGAGTGAATAACATTAGTTTTAGGCGTGACATTAGAAAGATACACATTATTAGATCATGACAGTCGTTTTATGTCGTATAATAGAAAAGAAACACATTCTATGATATTGTTCATCTCTAGGATCACCCTCCAGATTGCTAACTAGATCCCTCTCCCCAGCAATGATAGTAGACGAAAAGGAGGGCACCTGAGACCTATGAGAATGGCCCGCCGTACCTTCAGTAAGGACTAGTTGCGCCCCAGCCTACTATGGAGCGCATACATCGTGTAGAAGAGTCAGGAGTTTGCAGGCCGATTAGTTAATTCATTCTGCTTATAATAAAAACATGTAAATAAACTATGATTTTACCAGTACCTTACAATTGGTTCCCAGCCGGCAGTTGTACTTAGAAATAGGTATAAACATCCTTTATAGTTATAGTGCACATCACAGGAAAATACGTTTCTTATTGGTGCAAAGAAAATGTACTGTTGTCTTTTAATTACTGCAACGTAGACATATTTCAAACACACAAAAGATGGCTGAACATAAAAAAGGATAGAGATCGGAAATAAAAAATTACTGACCAACTACAGTATTGGTCCTGCAGCCCAGGCACTGAAGGGCACTTCTTTTTGGTCGGATGTGCACCTGTTGTCAGCGAAAATGCCACAGCTCACGAGAGGCATTGACTGAAGCAGGATGCCTGTGATGTGAAGGGTGAAAGCAAAATGTGGCTGTCAGTTGAACACACTAGTGAATGAAGAAGTCCAGCTAAAAGCCCCACTATGTAATAATATATCTTTTTATGTTTTATTCATATTTTTTTTATTTGAGTCCGAGTCTCACCGTACACTAAGGCTGCTTTTAGGCCACACATAAAACATCTTTGCTGGCCCAGTTACTGGGATTTACTCATCCCTTATTTAGGATGATGACAAAAAATCATGGTTTAGGGGTAGGTAAACTTTATCTTCCATGTTGGATTCTTGTAAAAGTGCATGTGTCACACTTAGGGGTTTGACTTGCGTAGTTGTAAACTCAGGGTGTAATATGCAAACTTTGGTTCTAAATATACCACCCGTACCTTCGTGGTGATTTACATTATAGCTTTTTGCAATTTCGAGTGTTGATAATGAAGTGTAGTTTAACAAAAATAAAAAACTGAGTAAAGCGATACAATCTGCAGCATGTGTGTCTGGATACAGAGTGCAAATTGCAATCTGATCAACCAAACAAGAAAATGCTAATACTCCCAGGGCGCTCAAGGGAAAGTAATCTCAATTCCCTGATTTGTATTTGCGTTGTAATTGCTGTGCCAGTTTAATGCATATGTTTGTTGCAAGAGCTTAAGTGCTCAGTCAGTACGGGATTTGTAATGGATTCCGCCGTCAGTCTGCTCACCCTAATTTCTTCTGGGAAGGCAGCGCTTTAAAGCTGTATCTGTCAGTGGGTCTCTCAGATCACTGGTGCAGCTGGAGGGCTTTTGGCATCTCCTGAGGGCCTGTTGCTGCTGCTGGCCTAAGAGAAGCTCGGGTTGTGTTCAGCGGGTGATTTAGGTGAACAAAAGAAGAGTGTGTGAATTACTTTTTCTCAATTTATTTTTGTTTTTCTGCAGATCATCCTGTCGTTGTCTCCCCTGCATCGTTTTAAAGATATTTGTGTATGTTTTAAAGGTACTATCCATACCCACGCTGGTAAATTATTGTGGTAACATCAACTACGGTTATTTAATTATATTCACCCACATTTTTTTTTATATTAAACTATTTTATTGAATTTTATTCATTAATACATGAAAAAGACAGTTTTATCCCGCCCTCAACATTAGTGAACACCTGGATCTAATGAAAATATTGGTATAAGAAAAACAACCCACTACCTTGCTATTGGTCAACCCACCTCATCTTTTTGCATGTTTTCCTTCATTATCTGCGGTCATGTGGGTGTCTATGACAATACCCAGATAGTCCACCCAGTCCTCCCAAATGTTGGCATTTTTATATGGGCAACCTCTGGCTTTGTGGATAGGAATTTCAAGGGCCGAGCAGCGATCCATCCCCTTTGTCCATCTTTAGGTCTCGCCTAGGCAGCGCTTGCGCTGTCTCATTGAGACATGCAGTATACACTAGGGGGGAAGCTTTGTGGAAGCTCCGCCCACACTCCGCCCATAATTTTCATTGGCTTGTGTCTTGTTAGTCCCTCCTTATGATGGACATGTCTTCATTTGTGTCCTTCCACGGCTACTGGCCCCTTTACTGCACAGACTACTTTCTTCCTGTGCCCCCCTTCGCTCTTCTCTCCCGTGTCACGTTATTTCCTTGTTTTAGAACCACGCAGGCCACCGTACCCAGGCATACGTCATCGCCACAGCGCTGCGATTGGGTCATTTCAATAGTCACAGGCTACTTGAATTCAGAATGCAGCTGCCCTGCATAGGAAGAAGGAGAACGTGCAGGAGCAGCTAAAAGTATGTATCGAAGCCGGAGGAGTTCGCGTACATAGAACCCAGACACAAGCATTGAGCAGCTCACCAAAATAAGCAAGCCCCCTGCAGGGGAGCCTTGCACCGTACCGATTCCAGGCTTTCGCTGCTCCGGGGAGTGGCTACTCTGCACTACCGTCATGCACAGCACTTGATCCTCCAAAACCTATGCTTAAACATTATTTACAACCTTAAATCATTCTTTTCTCTGCCTCTAGTGTTAATCTAACAATTGTGGAATAGGTTTTCTACAAATAATTAGTATTCATATTCTTTAGCATTGGATTCTGGAGATCTATAGTGGTGGATTATATTTTAACATGCGTTTTAGAAAGCGGTTTTAGTCTTCTGTAGTTCATGCAGATTTCAGCCTACTCCCGCCTACCTCAAGATGGCCGTCACGTTACTTTTGGGTTTCGAATATCTTGTACTGTATGTGATTTGTTTGCGCAAGTGCTGCCTATGTCTCGGAGGAGGCCTGAGCAATACTCTCCCAAGGAATTGCTGATGGTAGAGATGCAGCCAAGTTCACCATACACTGTAGACTGGATATGACTGACCCACTAGGCAGAGCGTTTGCATAGTCGGCGGTAAACAGATGCCACTCGTGGTTGACATCAATTGGGTGTACGGGGGATGCCCAGGCATCCTATATGGACATGCCCTTTGACTGCACTTGCCTCTTTGGCAATTAGGCGGATTTGGCGCTGGAGTGTTTTGAGGTCGTTGGGAGTCACCATGCCCTCATGACAGTTGCATTCCGCTCCTTCCGTGGACACAGTAAGGGCGATCAGATACAAACTTTCATATCTAGCCACCACAGTCAACATGCCCCTCAGTCTTTTTGTGGCCGCGGATGCGGCTCCCACAGCCATCGCGGGAACCAAGGCCAGAGGTTTACACAGTACAACACTCTCTCATCACTAATTCCCCGCCTCCTCCCTCTCTTCTAACGGCAGACACAACCTTAAAGCATCTTTAACCTCTCCTCAAACACCATGTACAGCTGCATGCACCAGCACCACTTGGTCAAATGGCAAATAATTACTTCATACAAATGGGTCCTCCAGATTGTTTAGCGGGGCTGTGCCCTTCCTTTTCAGGAATCCCTGCTGCCCTTGCCACCATCGTCAGATCTGCAGAATGGGACCCACCTTTCAAACGTGCAACAGGAAGTGCAGGTTCTTTTGGGCAAAGAAGCCAATGAGAGGGTGCGTACATCAGACGTAGGTGGTGGTTGCTACGTCCAATACTTTCTGGTGCTGAAGAAGGATGGAGGCCTCCATCCTATTGTAGGCTTATGCCCTCTCAACTATTTACTGAGAAAGGAAAAATTCATATATGATCACTCTGGCTCAGGTCCTGTCTGCCCTGGATCCCGGAGTCCTGATGGTAGTGCTGGACTTACAGGATGCATACTTTCATAATCTCCAACCTGCCAGCTCACAGACACTATCTGCGGTTCGTGGTGGGCCACGAGCGTTTCCAGTTGGCTGTGCTCCCCTTTTACCTTTTCACCGTGCTTTCGGTGTTCATGTGATGGCAGAGGTTGCAGTCTCCCTGTAGTGGTTAGTCTAATTGGTCTTGGTTTTCCCATAAAGGACCACTCCAAAGCAAACTGGTCGTCCACATAGCCTCTTGCATTATCAGCAAACTTTAAAAAACATTTTTTTTTATTTGCATTTTAAACCAATACAAAACGATAAGCATGTCACATTTGATTACAATCGTGCAAAGACAGTTCTATACGATCCACAACATAAGGCATGTCACCGCCTCCCTTTTTCCGGGCTGGGGAGATCTGCGGTCCCCCAGCAAGTATTAATTCTAGCAAGGCCTTCCCCACTTCCCACTCGCCTTCCCCAAGAGTCTGAGAAACAGGCCCAGTAGCCTCTTTGGCAGAAACACCACATGGCCCCAACACTGTGTCTGGCTAGTCGGCTCCCAGTACTCCATCCATTCCGTAGTATTTTCTCCAGTTCCCCCACACCTTACGGAACTTCAGTGGGCACCCTCTCGCTTTGTATGTAACTCTTTTTGCCGTCGTATACCTGTCCATCCCCCTCTTCTACTCCCTGAGCTGGGGAGGTGGCGTCGCCCACCGAGGTGCAGGCCACATCTCGTTTCGCTACTACCAGTGCCAGCAGTGCAAAGATAAGCTGCGGGCGGCCCAAATCAACATCCCATGCCCAATAATATACATTTGGGATCTAGGGGTAATGTTTCTTCAATACTTTACTCAATTCTCCCAGTACTTGAATACAGTATATGTGAATGACGGGGCAGTCCCAGATAAGTATGGTAAAAGTCTGCCTGTGGCTGTCTGCATCTCAGTCAATGCGGTTCACTAGCTCGGCCAATACGATGGAGTCTGGCCCTATCGTAGTACGCTCTGTGCAGTATCTTATATTGGATAAGTCGAAGGCGAGATTTAATAGCGACGTCTCTGTGGTGCATCCGGGCCGCCTCCCAGTCAACTGTTTCTAGCGCACCCAGGTTCTGTTCCCTTGTTTCCCTCAACTTCCCCAGTCTGTCTGACATGTTATTATTCAGGGTCTTGTATGTTAGAGAGACTGCCTTGTGGGATACCTGTTCCTGCAATAGGCGCCCCTCCAGATGGGTATAGTCCGGCAGAGAAGAACAGAGCGAGTGTTCGGCTGTCCAGGCATGTCTCAGCTGCGCATATTTAAACATTTGGGTAGTGTGTAAACGCCAGTGTCCTAAAATGTTTGAGTTCTCCCTTGGCTACTACGTCGCCTATAGTGGAGATGCCGATGGCATCCCAACCTCCGCCCCTGAGTTTGTGGAGCTCCTTCAACCAGGTGCAGTGCCAGATCGGTGTCTGCTTTGTTGGTTTGCGTGCCCAGCAAATTACCTTAGTCGCTCTGTCCCAGACTTCCAATGTTACTTGTCAGGAGTAAGTGACCCCTACCTCACCCTCCGTAAAGGAAATATAAGCATGAACGATGTGCCATGGTGTCTCTCTCTAGCCTATAGGTGAGGTGATCCGCCGAAGTGTGGATTCAGTCGTTCACCGGTGTCAGATGTTCCGCCCAGTAATAGGCCTCAATGTCCGGAAAGGATATCCCTCCATTATATTGGTTCCACTGTAGCTTGCTTAATGCAATCCTCGGTTGCTTCCCGAGCCACAGCAGGGAGCGCAGTTCCGTGTCTGTCACCCGGAATGTCTGCCTGGAAAGGGGGAAATACTCATTTTGGAGGGCATACAGGAAACTGGGCAAAGTGATCATTTAGAACATTGCAGCCCGACCGGGGATCGTAAGGAGGAGTACTTTCCACCAGTCAGCTGCAAAGTTCGTTATGACCTGCTGGATATTGTTTTGATATGAGAGTTGTCTGTCTGTGGTGAGTTAAGTCCCCAGATACGTAAACCCCATCTGCGCTACCTGAAGGGCCCCAGGAAGCGAGGGCCAAACCTCCCAGGCTCTTGGGCTATATATTACCGATTTATGCCAATTTATGGCATATCCCGAAAAGGTCCCTTATCTGCACATGAGCTCAAACAGAGCGGGGATTGTGCTATCCGCTCGGGTCACGTATAACAAGATGTCATCTGCATAGAGTTAAATCTTTTCTTCCCCCACGTCGGTCGGTGTAATTTGGAACCCTCGTATTTCCATTCTCCTTTGAATCTCGCACTCCACTATTTCTATTGTGAGGGCGAAAAGTAGGGGGGACTACGGGCATCCCTGCCGGGTTCCCCGTCTGATTGGAAAGTCGTCAGACAATAGTCCATTCACCTTAACCCGAGCTTGAGGGTCCGTGTACAGGAGGACGATCATTTGCGGAACTTGGGGCCAACACCAAACTTAACTAGAGTAGCCTCCAAAAAGGGCCAATGTCTAGCGTCAAACACTTTTTCAGCGTCTAAAAAGAGGAACACGTGGGGATCTTCACGGTCCTGCACCTCAATGAGCCAATAGTGGGTGCTTCGCAAGTTCTGTCTAGTCGCCCGGCCTGGTAGGAAACCCATCTGGTCTCGATGCACCAGGGCCGTGAGGACCTGGCGGAGACAAAGAGCCAGTATAGTCACCAGGAGTTTGACCTCTATGTTGAGGGGGGAGATTGGGCGATAAGAAGCGCAATCTTCAGGGGGTTTCACGGTTTGTAGATGGGGACAATCGTAGCCATTCTGAGGTCTAAAGGTAGGACACCGTCCTGAGCCGTGTGTCGGAAAAGCCCCAAGAGGTGCAGAGCCAAAAGGTCTGCTCCTTTCTTATAAAATTCTGCAGGGAGTCTGTTCGGTCCTGGGGACTTCCCAGGACGCAATTTAGTTATTGCGTCTTTGAGTTCATCTACCGTTATGTCTGATTCCAGTCCTTCCCTCTCATCATCACCCAGGTTCGAGGTCTGGATAGTTTCCAGATACGTTAAAATTTCCAATGGGGTATCCAGCTGCCGGGCCTTATAGAAGTTCTGGAAATAGGAGGCGAACGTCTGTACTATTTGTGCGTCTCCCATCTGAAACTTTCCCTGTTGATCTACTACTTTCTCCACCTACCGGGCATCCACTTCCTTGCAACTAAGCCAAGCCAATAGTTTGCCAGACTTATCCCCCACATCGTATAGCCTATGAAGGGTCGGCTGTGCCTGTGTTTTAGCCTCCTCTGTAGCCAGGACTCTGTAGTGCTGTTGCTTGTCTGTCAGTTGTCGAAGGACCTGAGGTTCTTTGCCTGTGAGGTAGCGCTGTTCTAGCGCCTGAATTTGAGTTTCCAGTGTGGCTAGCTCCTCTTGTGCCTTCTGCTTTTCCCAAGCTATTCGATTTTGGGCCCTATCGCGGAGCACCGTCTTATAGGCCTCCCACAATATAACGCCCGACTGTAACGTACCCAGATTTTCGGCAAAATAAACTTGTGTCGGCCCGGAGTCCCTGTAACACCTCTTTGTTTTGCAGATCCCAGGCCAATAGTCTCCAGTTGCCTTGTCCCCTCTGTGCCTCCTTCCTCCCTTAACCAGCAGGGGTGAGTGGTCCGAGATTCCACAGGCTAGATATTCTGCCACATAGATGTTTCCAAAGACACCTCTGTCTTGTGTCTGGATGTAGGTGTCACCATACGTCCACCAAACCAAGGGTTGTCTGTCAGTCGAGCCAGTTGTGTAGTGGGGGGGGGGGGGGGGGGGGTCAGTGTGGTCCCGGAACGGTCCTCAGGGATGTACATTACATTGTTGAAATCACCTCCAATAATATGCAACGTACCCTGTGTCTCCAGTAAGAGATGTCACCCCATGGAGAGTCCTTGCCTGTAGCTTTGGTGGGGCATACACCGACACAATAGTGACCTTCCGTCTCCCCCATGTGCCTGTCACTCCCACGTATGTTCCCTGGGGGGTCCATCCATGTCCGAGTCACCTTGTAGGGGGGGGGGGGGGGACTTTTTAATAAGAATAGCTACACCCTGAGAACCGGAGGTGTACCCCGCATGGGCTAAGACCGTATTGGCTCCCTCGCCAGGAACCCGCATTTTGTGCCCCTAATGTGGGTCTCCTGTAGTAGAACCACATCTGGGTGAACCCGCTTTACGTATGAGGACACCAACCCTCTCTTAATTCTGTCCCCCAGGCCATTCACGTTCCAGGTGAGTACAGCGAAGGGGCCAATCTCCATCTCATTCGCCGGGCGCCTATGGTAAATCACTGGATCCGTGAGCGTGGATGGTTATGTTATGCTCTGAACGGGGGAAGTAGGTGATTGCGCACGCTGTTGCAAGTGTGTGACTGCTGTGCAATGAAGCATAACAAAATAAAACAAACCATACAATAAGAACTGTTGATAAACCCCCCAATCTCAACCCTCTTCCCACCGATGAAGCGTCCCCCGCCAGTCGCTCGAGGATGAGCCTTTCAAAACAAAATTAGCCTCCGCCCACCCCAAACACATAGTCCAGAACAATTGAAAGTTTCCATCGCATCCCCCTCCCGACACTCTGCAGCCATCCCCGCCACCCTCCAATCTCGTCAACATGACAACACTGGTGCAAGTGAACCACTCGGAGGTCTGTAACCCTACCCCCCACCGGCGCTTACTCAACTATAGAAAACTACAAAAGAAACACTCTGCTGCACACATCCCTCTCTCACAGCAAATGCGAGCTCAATACAGTAACTACAAACCACTGTATACCTTCCTGGATCGTGGCCAGAGTCCCAAAAGTTCACCAGGCCCCGGGAGTTGTACAGCTTCTTTAGGTGGGCGTCTGGCCCAATAACGTCATTCCTCTTCACCCTTACTCTGCGATTGTGGTGACATGGAGTCTACCCCCATGAGATCCGAGCCTTTCTTGCCTGGAAGCCTTGGGGTCGTTATCCTTCGCCATCTTAACCCCACATTCAGCCAGGTACTCTCTGCCGCCACCAGGCCATCAGGCCACGTTGCCCCCTACGGCCAGACCACCACGAATCTCGATGGGGCACCCTTATACTCCGTGTCCAAGAAACAGCACCCCTCCAGGGGCACCTTTCCTATTACGCCAGCCAGCCAATTTGCAGGGACCCCACAAATCTGGACAGAGGATTCCTGCACACCCTCCGGCCCCTCAAACTCTCCACTGGGTCAATCGTGGGTCACTGCCACACCCCCCATGGTATCTCTAGAGGGGTCTCATAGGTCCTCTATCACCTCTCCCACCGGTCCTCCGATCCTCACTCTATACAGCCACCTCTCTCTCAGCGCAGGAGACCACAGCATGCACCCAAGCACTAGGCCACCAACCGTAAACAATGGAGCACGAAACAGCCACGTAGAATCCACAGGCTCCTCTGGAGGGGTGCAGCTTTTAAAGGATAAAGGCAGGTGGAGTACAATGCAGTCACCTTTGTCCAGCGTCCATCAGGTATGCCCACAGGTCCTGTTGCTCCCCTGTGCAAAGGAAGCAAGGAAGAGCGCCCCAGCGGCCAAGTTCATGCAGTGCCAGTGGGGCCCCACACTGACTGTACCAAGCAAAGGAGCCGACCGCTGCCCAAATCTAATTCCTTTCTCAGTGCCACAGGCCTCCAGGACCTAGAGCAAGCAGTCGGTGGGGGGCACTACGCACAGTTTACCCCCATTGGGTCTCTTGGGAGTTCAATACTCTAACAGTGCCAAAGGGCCCATGCAATGAGGGAAAGAGGTGGCCCCAGGTAGACGTCGGAGGTCACTGTGGTGCATCCCTCGCTCCATGCCTGTTGAAACGAAGCATGGCAGGCCATACTCTGCATCCGCTGGTCAGGAGAGCCCTCAGTCTAGGACCAGTGCAGCTCCGGTATAACAAAGAAAGGGGGTCCACGCAGGATCCAAATAGAGTTCCCCCAGCCGTCGCAGGGCTTCCCCACCAGATCACTCCTCTGCTGTGGGCAATGCACAGGCTTTGTCGGGAACCACTCTAAGTCGCCTTTCCGTCAGCCGTGGAGGACCGTCCGATATCCCCCGCCTCCCTGCCGGCACAGTCAGGCATTCCCCTGGGCTATTTCAGGTCACGGAGCTCCCAGTTCTTGCGGCGGATCGGGCGTGTCTTATCTCCGATCCGCTTCACCCTTCTCAGTGCACGCCGGCCCCTCTCAAGGAGATCCCACCCGCTCCACTGTAAACATTCCATCCCGGCGGCCATTTTGATAGAGACTGCGTGCCGATCCGCGCACTGACAAAGTCTCAATCGTCTTTCCCAGTCGGATGCCCACAGCACACGGAGCACTCCAGCACACGCCCGCGCCTTCCGGTTCCCAAGAATACGTTTTTTGGGCGAGGAGGAACAGGGTAAGTTCAGGATCTCGTGTGGGCCCAGCGGAGCTCGCATTAAACGCAGCTACCCGGTCATGTTGCTGGCTGCCTTAGCATCAAATTTAAATATGTTTTACTGAATGCTCAGAAACAGTATGCCGCAAGTAGGAGGTTGGCTTAGTATATGGTGCACACTGTAAGGAATGATACATTTTACACTAATCCAGGCAACCCTTATGGTGATTATAGTTGTCTTTGATAACCTTAGAAAACTGTCAAAGTGGTAGCTGTGGAGAGCAGCCTTCAGGCTGATCTTGAAGGAGTGTAAAGCTGCTTGTTTTACCACATTTAATCAACTGTGTAGATTAGGTGAAACAGAACAACACAGTGTTTATATAAATATGAGGTTATTTATTACACAAGCACAATTGCCAATCACTTGGTATATCTCCTACCCAGAGATTTCAACAATACACACAAAAATACTTCAAACTAATCATGTAAGTAGCACAGATATACACTGGTCTCCAGGGGTAGACCTAACCATATACTAAGAAAGTGGAATGTGAACTGCAAAGGAGAATGGGACTTGGACTTGAAGACTCAGATGAGCTGAGGACAGAAGGAGCCACCCAAGGTAAGTACCCAGTAACCCAACGGAGGCTGTGTGGAGAGTGGAAACACAGCAGCATACCCAACAGACCTCAATGGAGAAGTCGCAGTTGCAGTTTTAAAGAAGGACCCTTCCCATAGGACCCAGAAGAAACTGGAAGACAGAAGGTTAGGGAGCCACCCCATCCGTGGATGCCCCAGGAACCAGGTTACCTCCACCAGTGAAGCCTGATGCATAGGGGTGAAGTGACGTCTGACCCTGGCAAAGACGACAATGGGAGACTTCGTAGAAGATGCCTCTGGAGAAGCCTCTGAAGGAATCCGGTGGATTCTTGAAGAGGAATGTAGACTGGACAGAGTCTATGCCACTAGGAGGTGACCAGGAGGCACGGAAGCCCAATGCCTACCGATTTCGGCAGGTTCAGGAGTAAAAAGGGTGACCTTGTTGCTGCATCTGTGAAAACCAGGCGACGCTGAGGAAGACCAGGAGCAGTGCACGAGCTGTCCCACGTCCGATGTCAGTGTCTAGGTGGTCGGTGTCCCACAGGAGCATCAAGAAGCCTTGGTTGCTGCACCAAGTGCAAGAGAGTCAAAGCAGGCCCCATGCAAGCAGGGGAGCCCACTGTAGCAAAGGAAGACCCTCAAGAGGGCCAACAGGCTGAAGGCACAGGTGTTGCAAGAGAACCTCACTCAGCTCAACAAAGATGGAGGCCCACGGTGCAAGTGATGCAGGGAGGACACTGATCTTCGAGGGCTGAGGTGCTAGAGGCGGGAGCTTCTTGTAGCCAGAAGGTCTCTGGAGTGCAGAGCCAACAAGTATTGGCAACGGCAAGTAGCCGCTAGGCACAGGGGATGGGTCCCAGCAGCTCCAAGGGATACTGTCCCCAAAATTACAGGGAAGATAGACCAGGCCTCTAGTGAGCTGCAGAACCACCACCTGTGTTGCTGGGCCGCAGGAAGTCCGTAAGACTACAGGAGCAGCAGACCGGACAGCTTTGTTGCGGTGCCTGCATATGTAGGGGGATGACTTTTTCACTCCATGTGAGATTTCTAAAGATGTACTTCATGCCCGCGGATCTTCTGGAGAATCTGAGCGAAGCACAGACACAGGCACAGACAAGGTAGAAGACTTGAAGAACAGCGAGACCAGGAGCAGCAGGAGTCGTCCTGGATGCAGTCTCAGTTCCAGTCAAAGTCCAAGTGTCCAGATGGTCGAAGTGTCTTGGTTTCAGAGGTGAATCTTGATCCACAATGAATCTGAGGACCCACCCACAGGGGATCCTGTAAGTACCCCAGGGGAAGGGTTGGCACTATTCAGGGGTCCCTCCCAGAGGAGGATACTGCCCTGCCCTTTGTCCATTTTCGTGCCAGAGCAGGAACAGAGGGTTCCTGGACTGGCTCAAACCAGGGTATGCAAGGACGGCACCAAATGTGCCCTTCTAATCAGTCTGGTGGTGCTGCAACGCACCCCCACCCCAGCCCAATACACTAAGTCCGGTCTTGGATCTACCTTCCCCTGCTCGAACTCAGCACAGCAGCAGGAGAGCAAAATCGGGTCTGTGTCGGCAGCAGCACTAGCTTGCTGGCAGACCCTGAAAGGCTGTTACCTGGAGTATGGGTCCCCTAAGGAGTCCCCCAGTACATGGGATCATACCCCCAGTACTGGAATTGATATTAGGGTAGGATTCCAAAATGTTTCATACAAAACATGACCAGGTTCAGTGCAGCCATTATATAGTTAGACATCTTGTAATGACCAATGTCCACTATATATCTTAAAATGGCTGGCGGCACTTACAAAGCCTGGGTAATAGTCTCCGGGGTTTGTAGCGGTGTCCTGCTCATGCAGGGGCTCCCTCACACTGCCCTCAGGACTGAAACGTCTATCATAGGGGTGACTCATAGGTTTTGAGTGCAATGACCTCAGATATAAGGAAACTTTTATCTGTTGTGAGGGGTGCACGCACCATCTCACATAGGCTGCAATGGCAGACCTATAGTCAGAGTTTAAGTGAACTCCCATGGGTGGCACAGTATATGCTGCTGTCCAAGGGAGACTCCTGGTGTACCTATGCCCTTGGTACCTCAGCACCATATACTCGGGACTTACAAGGTTATACCAGAAGTCAATTGTTGTATGCCAAAGTACTTAACAGAGCAAATTTAGGGGAGAACGCATAGTTGCTGGGGTCCTGATTAGCAGGATCCTAGCATACTACAGTTAAAACACACTAAGTCCAGGCAAATAGTGAGGGTTACCATGAAAGCAAATCCTTCTTTCCCACATCGCACTAAACATATTCTTAGAGTACAGGCATCAGGGTGATGGGGTGCAAGGATAAGGTTATCTGTGCATGCTTAAAACTGAATGTCTGGTTCTTGTTTGGTTGGTTGAAAGACTGATTTCCAATGTAACATTCCTTGAGCATCTAACACCAGTTAATAAAAAAGCTTGAATGTAAGCAAAGATACATTTGGCCAAAACAAATGAGCAGGCCTTGCTTAGTAACTTCCTCACCATGAACAACAGAAACTGCAGCCCACAGAGTAAGGTTCTCATTGTGTTTCTATATGTAGCCCTATCCCCATCTTCCTGACTTCACTGTCTGGCTCTCCCCATCTAGCCACAGGAATACTGGCAATACAATTCCATTGTCTGGGAAAGCTGTCCTCATCCTCCATCCTATACAAGGGGCATCCAAAGTGGATCCCACTCGTTCCCGGACTGAGGTTCATACAACAAGCAGGGTCCTACTGCCATACTTGCGCTACTCCCTCACTGCACATATATGCCCTTTCATGCTCCTGGAATGTCAGTGTAAGGTTATGGGGGGTTCACATAACAGCAGAACTTTACTGGACACGAAGAAAAAAGTTTGGCCACTCTACTGATTCACAAAACACTGTATGCTGCTGCCACTGCTTTATATGATACACTGAGACCGTATCCAACTGCCCACTGTGAGGGTATGTTTAGGACAACCCTCCAGGTCATAGAACAGGTGCCTGAAGGGTGGTGGCAGCACTCACGAGGGTCCGCTTGCGCATTTGGGGACAGATTGCGAGTTGTGAGCAGCGCGGAGCTCCTCTGTCACCCGTTTTACCATTGCTTCTCTTGATGGTTTTAAATAGAATTTTTCAGCGCTTTGCACCTTTTAACCACTTATTAATTCCCCTCATCTTATTTTGCCTGACTTATTCCAGGATTACATTGCGGGTGATTAAATACCTGTTTCCTCTCCAGGGTGTGCCTCCCTGCCCCGGTCCATCGCGGCTGACGTGCCGATTGTTGTGGAGGGCAGGCGCCATCTTTGGTGAGGACCTGGATCCCGGCTGTGCCGCTCGCTGCGGTCTAGCTGGGGGTGGGGTTAAGCCATAAATTGCAATCGCCTACCTCATGCGCAGCGGACGAGCGCAGCAGGCGCATCAACGGCGCGCCAAAGGTGCGCCTAAGGTAAGCTCGCCTGCAGCCGGTCGGGGCCAGGGGCATGTCACTCTGCCCAACTCATTACCTATACTGCCTCTGACTTGATATGCCTGCACTCTCAATGGCCCCTCCGCCCGACCATACCTTCTAGATTAGATTCATTGGGATTGTTCTGCCCTCGAACGGCCTTCCCGGAGATTGATTCTCTTTTGGTCATGGCTCCCCCTCCTGCTATGCAGACCCCTTTGGCCGCCCCTCCCTCTCCCGCCAAAAGTGCTGTCAGTTCCAACTTCACAGTGAGCTTTTTAAACACCCGCTCGCTAGTTAAGCACCAGCTGGAGATTTTCCAACTCCTGGACTCTGATAAGCCTGACATGCTTTTTGTCACAGAGACTTGGCTTAATGAGGAGTCTTCTCCGGACATCCCCGCCGGGTTACTACATTCTCCAAGCCAACAGATCCTCGGGTAAGGCTGGTGGCGGGGTGGCAGCCATTATTAAACATTCTATTAGATTCTCTTCACTAGCTACTGCCAGTATCCCTTTGGTTGACTGCCTTATTCTCAGATTGGAATCCCCAGCGGCCCCTCTTATCTGTGTTTTGGTTTATCGGCCCCCTCAGCCTATGCCCAACTTCCCGTCAATGTTCGGTTACATGCTCTCTCAGCTGCTAATTAATAACTCAAAAATCCTGATTCTAGGAGATTTTATCTACTGGACCTCTGATGACAGAGAGAGTGTTTGTTCATCCACCTTTTCCGACTTTTTATTTGGCATTAACTGCTCTCAACATATCCACTTAACAACTCATGTCAAGGGCCACACCCTCGACCAGGTCTGGACCTCTAACCTGGATATTTCCTCTCCCCTTGTTCTCCCCTGTCCTTGGTCGGATCACTCCATTATTACCTTCTCCTTTGTCATTACCACCCATGCTAGTCGTACCCTTGAGGGCGATCTCCCAGCTAGACACTGGAATAGGGCTGATCTGGGCACCTTTGCCACTTTACTTAGAGCCTCTCCCCCACCTGAGTGCGATTCTCTAGATACCCAAGCGTTAGGCCTACAGCGCTGGCTCGAATCGGCTAGTGATATCGTAGCCCCCCTCAAACACGTTAGGCTAAAACGCCTCCATGACGCGCAGAGATGGTTCTCAGAGGAACTTAAAGTTAAGAAACTTAAACTTAGAAAGGTTGAGCGCTGTTGGCAACGAGACTACGCCCCTGACAAGAAGTTGGTATTTACGACCCTGCTCTAAGACTATAAGCTAGCTATCCTGCAAGCTAAAACTTCCTTTTTTTCCAAGAAAATTGTAGACTCAGCCTCTAAGGCAAAAGACATTTTTTCCATTGTAGAAGAACTTTCGCACCCAGATAGGATTACTATTAAACCTCCCCCTTCCCAGGCACTCTGTGACTCCCTTAATCTGTTTTTCGTTGAAAAAATTGTTAAAATTAAAGACAGTATTTCTTGTCTTGTCCCCCCTGACTCACCCACTCCAGCCACCACTCCTGCTGTTCATAATCCTCAGCAAATTACACGGATACCTCCTATTTCGGAGGACGAGTTTTTAGCTTTGCTACATAAGGGGACCTCTGGCTCCCCCACTGACTGATGTCCCCCCCCCATGTCCTGCGTGCGGCCTTTACTGCCTGCCCCACCCCCCCTCTGACTCTTCTCAACAACTCACTTAAAGTTGGTCTGGTCCCTAGCTCTTTTAAAACTGCAGCAGTGGTGCCTATTCTCAAGAAGCCCAATGCTGACCCATCCCTTATGAACAATTTTCGCCCCATTTCCCTACTCCCTTACCTCAGTAAAATACTTGAGGCCCATGTCACCCACTTCTTGAGCTCATTTATTGAGCACTCGCAGTTCCTCGACCCTCAACAGGCCAGTTTCCGACCTGCCCATTCTACGGAGTTGGTCATTCTATCAGTGATGGAGGAGCTGCGGAGGGGCGCGGATTGTAACATCAGTCAGGCTTTGGTGCTTCTGGACTTGTCGGCTGCCTTCGACACGGTCGACCATGATATCCTGGTCGGCCGTGTCGAGGAGGCCGGCATCCGGGGATTGGCACTTAACTGGGTCCGCTCATTTGTGAGTAACCATCACCAGGCTTGTCCGTCTCTCCCAGTTCTCAGCGGACAAGGTTGGGCTGACATGTGGTGTCCCACAGTGTTCCTTTCTTTCCCCCCTCCTTTTCAACCTGTATCTTACTCCCATTATCCGGTCTTTACGAGGCAGCAATGTCACTGCATTTAATTATGCAGACGACATTCAATTGATCCTCGATATCGACCCCTCGGATCAATCCATCCACAACTTCCAGTCCACTCTATGCCATACCAGCGACTGGATGGGGGCAAATCATTTGAAACTCAACCCCGATAAGACCGAATTGGTTCTTATCGGGGGTGCCTCCAACCTATGGAGTTCTAACTTTTAGCCTACCCACCTAGGTCCCCCCACCGCCCTGCTGACTCCGCTAAAAGCCTTGGGGTGGTCATCTGTAAAGATCTTTCAATGAAACCCCAGATTAATACGGTGGTCTCTTCTAGTTTTTTTTCACTTACGCAAAATCCGCAAGATATCCCGATTCCTCACTACAGAGGCTCTCACCCTGGCTTTACTGGCCCTGGTAATTTCCAGGTTAGATTATGCCAACTCCCTCTATGTTGGCATTCCTGCCTACCAGTTGAATCAATTGCAGCTGGTTCAGAACCAGGCCGCACAATTGATTTTCAAACAGCCCAGGCACCAGCATGTTCGTCCCCTGTTAAAAACCCTATATTGGCTTCCTGTAGCCGAACGTTGTTACTTCAAACTAGGCTGCATCATCTTTAAAGCGCTGGCCGGCCCCGGCCCAGCCTTTATTTCCTCTCTCCTCTATCACTATGCCCCTTCTTGTAACCTCCGATCCTCCCATCTTGCTTTACTCAAGATATCCACCATCAAACGCAAGAAACATGGAGGGCTCAGATTCTCGTTTCTTGCCCCTTCCTTTTGGAACGCACTCCCTTTAGAGTTTAGGCTCACTACCTCTTACACTCACTTCAGGTCTTCCCTGAAAACCCACTTTTTCTGCAAAGCACATAACTAGGTCCTCTTTCTGCTCCTCGTCCATTCCTTTTTTTTTCTTTTTCTTCCTTTTCTCCCCGTTCTCATCTCTCCTCATCTGCTTCCCTTTTGCCCATAGCGCCAAGAAACCGTTTGGTGTAAGTGCGCTCTATAAGAATTTTTACATAACATAACCGGTTCTGGACCTCGTATCACCAGGGACAGGCCTAGACCCGGCTCACATTCTAAATCAACATATTGCTAGGCCAAAATATGTCAGGATACCAGTTTCACATGCAGTCTGGCACCTAGTGCAGGTGTAAACATCTGCTTACTATGCAAGAGATATTCCCATCCCAACAATTGTACAAATGAAGGAAGGGGCTGCCTAGAACGATGGGTTAGTGTGGCTGACACTAAACCAAAGTGTGGATTCATTTTGCCAGTTGTATGGGTATCATTGGCGAATGCTGCTATTTAGGTACAATGCTATACCTAATGAACGATCCAGATAAAAAAATATACATATTTACAGAGGGGCAACAAAAAGTAGATGTTATCCAGTGCCCCCTGAACTGCTATACTGGGGTAGATAGAAGCATTCATGTAAAAGACAACTTTCTGCAGTTTCTCCACCTGTGTGGCTAGGTGCTAATGCTGAGACAGTCTGCACATTTGCAGAAGCTATATTAAATGCAGTTATTTCATTTCCAACCTCTGCAAGAGTCTTTTTATTATTATAATTGTGTCCAATAGACATTGTCCTACCATCCTGAACTGTGGCAGAGCGCATACAAACATTCTCATCTTGCTGCTCGTTTGATAATAATGAGGTTTGGACGGTGCCTGGCTGTCCCCTGACTCTAACCTTAACAGAAGATGACAATGATTTTTTAAATTGTTAAAATCATTTTTATTTAGCCCAGCGTATTTATATTTTTAATAGTGAGTTTTTCAAAATGGTAGGGGTCTCTTTTCTGTTACCTCACATTGTTGGGCAGAGATGTGATGGAATGGAGCATTGTGGCGCGGAATTAGACCCCACTGAGTCTCTGGATGCATTCAGTCGTGAGCCCTGCTCTCTGTTGAGTTCTTTTTTTATTTTTTTTTATTTCATATCTCCATTACATACAGGTTTTTTTTTTTTTTTTAAAGAAAAAATCGAAGCCAGAGACAAACATATGGCAATACTGATCCACAGGCAATGAGAATAGAAAAGAAAGAAAAACAGCACATACTATAACTGTACGATACATACATTTGAAAATGCAAAAACATTATAAGGAATATGAAACATTTATAAAGAGCAAAAGAAACATAGGAAAACATTAGGAATCATATACTATCTGCAATAAACAATCAAATTCTTAAAGTTTTTACGCACTCAGTTTGACCTTAATGCAGTGCTCAAAGCTAGGATGGGAGAGCAAATCTTATCACCTCGTCTTTTGGCCTTCATGCCTTTAGTAGCGTAAATCGCTACCTCATGGTTATAAACGGCCAAGAAGCGGGCCAATAACATTTGAAAACTAGGAGGATCAGGGTCTTTCCAACTTGTGGCAAGTATAAGAGCAACAAAAATGTAACGAGGAAAATTTATATAATACTAATTAGCACAGTATATCAAAATATGAATACTATCAAAGAACTTAGTAGTAAAATGGGATCATTGTACACAATATCATGGGGAGGATAAATATTTGCAGCTGGAATATTGCAGGACTACTTGACAGAGATAAGAGGGGGCGACTGAGTGAGATAATCAAGCGATCTTCTTTTGACATTATATGTCTTCAAGAAACTCATCTAGCGTGGGAGAAGAGAAATTTACTAAAAATTCAGGGGTATAATATTATAGCAACCACAACTCAAACTAATAACACCCGTGGTGTAGCCATACTTGCCAAAAACTATATAGGTAAACTCGTACGCCTTGCCACAGATCAACAAGGCAGATGGGTTATAGTTGAGGTCGCGATAGGACTGACTATGTGTGTTCCCTATATGGCTCAAATCTAGACAATCCTTCGGTATTCGACACCTTAGAAATGGAGCTGGCACAATGGCCAGGACCACTTATACTTACTGGAGATTTTAATATCACACTTCGTCCTATTCTCAATGAAGTAACCAAACATAAATATATATGTCGGAAACCGAAAGTCTTCAAAGCAATTAGCTCACTCATCATTAGTCATAACCTAGTTGATATTTGGACCCTGAAGCATCAAATGGATCCAGGCTACACATTCTATTCACACCCCCACAATAAATATACTAGAATCGATTATATATTCACAACACGGGACATCTCTGGTCAAGCAAGTATTGCTAAACATCCAAAGTTAATTTCAGACCACAATGCTCTTGCTCTCACCATTGACATAAACTGCCCGGCCAGAAAGCAAATCTCTTGGACCTTTGACAGAAAATTGTTGGTCAACAGGGACTATATCAACTATATTAGGAAATGGGCTCAAGATTTCTTTGACACCAATCGACACAGCGCCCCCAGAAATATTGTATGGGCCTGCTTTAAAGCTGCTCTCCGAGGGGAAACACTCAGCTATGTAGCCAGAACAAAAAAACAATCGGCCTCTGAATATATTATGATGACGGAGGAATTAGCTAGACTAGAAGCAGAACACACAAGAACAATCTCACAAGGGGTAGATGGGACAAATATTTTGCGTCAAACAATACTTCTTAAAACTGATTTAAATAAGGGGCTGACCCAGAAATCTGCCGAAACCTTCAGCGCCCATCAAAGAAATCTATACGAGAATGGAGAAATGGTGGGCAGACAACTCGCCCTCCGTACAAAACAGAAAGTCTCCCATAATATAATTCCCGCTATTAAAATAAATGACCAGGTGCATACACAGAGAATATCGTGGCGGTGTTTCAGCAATATTATCAAGAGCTATATCAGAATGAGATAGCTGCAAGCAGTCAGGAGACAAAGGAATTCCCAAGTCATTTTGTATCTCCCACAGATAATAGCCTTGATAACACCACCAAGGATGATCTAGAGCAAGAAATCTCACTTGCTGAGATCGAATTGGCTCTTGCAGAATTAGCCTCGGGTAAAGCAGCAGGCCCAGACAAGATCCCGCTGGAACTAGACAAAATTCTGAGAAAAATCATATTGCCACTTCTATTAGATCTTTTCCTTGAGATTCAGTGGAACGGTACAACACCCGAATCTTGGAAAAATACTAATATCATTATATTTCCAAAGAAAGGAATACCCACCGACTCCACAGCATCATACCGTCCAATATCACTTACAAATTCAGATTCTAAATTATACGCAAAAATCATGGCCAACCAGCTCAGGGGGGTCATTGCACACCTGGTCAGCCCGTGGCAACACGGCTTCATTCCGGGAAAGGGAACCACAGACCACACCCGAAGAGCAATTTCATTATTTGATATTATGTCCGTGACCGGTGGCCAGATGTCAATGATCCTCCTAGACGCAGAGAAGGCATTCGACCGAGTGTTGTGGAATTTTATGTGGGCCATCTTAGAACACTATAACTTTGGGCCTAGACTTATTAAATCAATTAAAGCAATGTATACCGACCCAAAGGCTAAACTGCAAATTATGGGATGCGAATCGAGCACTATTAACATCTCAAGTGGAACAAGGCAGGGCTGCCCTTGCTCCCCAATCTTGTTTGCTCTTTTCATTAATCCCCTGATATTAAAAATCTTAGACAGTCCCAGAATTAAACCAGCTGTGACAGGACCTTGCAAAACTAAAGTGCTAGCTTAGACCAATGACATCGCAATTTTTACACCAGACCCTGTCGATGCCATTACAGAGATTGAGGCTATTACGCATCTGTTTGGCTCATACTACGGATATTCACTTAATAAAGGAAAAACAGTTATAGTATGCACTGATAATGTACACTGCCTTGATGCCAGGAGATCCAAAAAAGCCACCTATTTAGAGGTCTCTATATCCTCTGACGTTCAAGATATTACGAGAATCAATTATGAACCCCTAATTAACACAATCAAACAGGATTTAACCAGAGTTAACAGCCTTCATCTCTCTATTATAGGGAGGTGGAATTACGTTAAAATGAATGTCCTACCTAAGATACTTTATTTATTCTGTGCCATCCCTTTGTTAATAGAAGATAGCCTTATTAAAGTCCTTGACTCTCAGATTTCCAAATCTATTTGGGAGTATGGCAAAATAAGAAGGTCCCTTAAATTTTTATCCCTACCACAGAACAGGGGTGGCCTGGCGGTTCCACACATGCTGTTGTACTTTTGGGCATCATTTTTGCAACATCTGGCACCAATGATCAACACAGCACAGAGTTTGGGGGAGTCGGCTATACCCTCAATATATGAACTAGCCCTTGGTGAGAAAGCCAAAGGTCTCCTCCTGAGACAACTCGAGCCCAGCTATTTTAAAAAACCAAATTTAAAACTATTAGTGCATGGAAAGTCTGGTCTAAAATGGTCAAGTTTATGCAATTTCCTAAATTCTGCCGCTATACTCCACTTTGGCACTCATCATTACTCCCCCTAGGTGTTAACGATATGATTTCTGCTAGATTGGAAAGACTGGGAATTATTACCTTATTTGACTTCCTAGGCAAAGATATGAATCCAAGCTTGGCGAATCTTCAAAATCAGTTGAAAATACCCACGTCGGATTATATTAAATTCCTTCAAATAAGATCTGTCATTAACGGGAACGCATTCAACATTAGCTGGGATAGAATACCGCTTATTGAAAGTATCGCCAGGTCCTCCATTAGAATTGGTACAATCTATGATTACCTCCTTGAGAAAATACATGATGACATTGAACGCACTGAAACACTATGGGCTGATAAACTTGGCAATCCAGATGTTGACATTGATAAGACTCTAGAACTAACCTCGCAATTGCTACTCTCTACTAACTTAAAAGCCCAACTGTACAAAACAATTTACAATCTTTACTATACACCAGCAAAACTATATGCTTGGGGTAAAAGCCCAAATGATCAATGCCCTAAATGCAACACCGGCCCAGCCACGTTATTACATATGTTATATGGGTGCGACAAGCTGTCATTATTTAAGAAAATGATATGGGAATTCTGGGCGGAGGTCTTTGGCCGGGAGCGTCCTGAGTCTCCCACAATCTACAGAGCTTGGAATGCTCTCCCCTCCATCTGGGCTCCACTCAAAGCATAGCCCAGTTTAAGAAAAACCTGAAAACCCATTTATTCAGGAGTGTGACATAAGTTGATTTCCGTTTGCCTGTTCTCTGCTTTTTCCCATCGCGCCAGGATACTCCCAAGTAACAGAGCGCGTTATAAAATGGTTTATACATACATACATACAGATTGGGTTCTCTGTTGAGTTCATTTAAATTCTCGTTCGAAAAGATTCGTGGATATCACGTAGTTGGGTTTGCATTCCAAGTTCGGGCCAATGTATAGTTGGTTTTGTCTCCTACGATTACCCAAATCGAGCCCTGTGGCTACCATTTTATTATTTATAGCGCTTTACAAAAACCCAAACAATCTAAAGTAACACTAGGTGTGATTTTTGCTCCTGCTCAAGACCTTCTTGTATCAGGAGTGTTTTCCACCTCTGTAAATCATTACTCCCTTCGTAGGGCTAAGCCATTTCCATATCTTAGATAATACAAGCTCCAGTGGCATGCAGAAGTGCAAAATGAATTTCCAGAAAATGCTTATCTCGCACGCCCTCGTTCCCACCTTATCAAATACCCGTAGAAACTGCCTGCACACCTTCTAATGACCAGGATACAGTTTAAAATTACCCTGCAATAAAGTAAGCCAGTCTTTAGGGTAGGTTCCCTTCACACATGAGAACTGACTGCAAAATGGAAGCCACCCCATCAGACACCAGCTACTTGTCCGCACTGTGAGGGTTCCTCTGAGTCAACGGCACACATCATGTTTGCTTGCCCAGCCTACAAAGCTCCAAGGGATATTTGGCTTAGACCGCTTTGTAGAGATTTGGGTACTCGCAGCCATTCTGACGCATTGCGCATCCTAAGAACTGACGCACGGGATCTATATGCTTGCGGTGTAGCCACATTTTTGAGATGGGCATGGAATATTAGGCTAAGGATGCTGAACGCCAACCTGTAAATACCTCTCCTCTGACATATGTTTCACCCTCTTTGAAAGATATACTCCTTCTAACACGAGGTTGATATAGATGATTTTAAATTACTGTTTAATTGCGATGAATTTCCTTCTAAAACTGAAATATTTTGGATACATCCACTTTATTTATTGGTCTGAAACACGATTTTAATTGTATATTAAAGCTATATTGACTGAAGTAAGCCAGAGTGTTGACATTATAAACGATATAACTAAATTGGGTACATCAGCGGTTGTCACGGAAGCCACGGACGAAGGAGGAAGCACCGACTTGCTGGGGGTTGAATGGACCTCCATTACCCTTTGTCCAGACTTGGCTCATGAGGCATTGATTCCCATCTTCCTAAGCTTATTACATCAGAATTACTGATAGAGCTAGGGACACGTGTAAATATAAATTATTTTTACACATTGATAAATAGTATATCATCACTTTTCTTTGTACATACACCCCAGAAATTTTGTGGAGAAACATGAGTGAGTGACTGGAGGATCTGACCCTGGTCCTGACGAAGGGGAATAGCTCCCCGAAACATGTTGACCCGCACAGGAGAGTAAGCCCATTAACTTGCTTTATCTCTCCGAATCACTTTTTTAACAATACCAGCCAGTGTCTATTAAATAGTTTTTTCTACCACTAGGCCAGGTATTTTTTTAAAACCACCTACCTATATCTCACCACTGACCCTACTGACACTCACTCCTATTCACTCACATAGCACCCACAATATAAAGGTGCTCCAGCGTAGTCGCTTGTCGCAGCACTGCCCCGTCCCGCAGCGGGGCGGGAAGACCCCAATGATGAAGCATGACACCAAGGGCCCTTTTGGTGTGTGAGGGGTATTTTAACTCAATGTGTGTATTCCATGAACATCAGGATACATACCAACTCTACGTGAGGTGGACCTTTGTTGATTAACTATACTTTCAGGAGAGGAGGATGGGCCCACCCCGGTGCCGCTGAGCACCACCTCTTCACTCCCCCCATTGATATATTTTTTTCTTGATATATTAAATACAGCATGACTTCCAGGCCACGACCCCCCGCCCCCCCAAAAAAAAACTAATAGAAAGAGAAAATGTAAAAGATTAACCAAATTAGTATTAACGAAAGTCACTGAAAGAGATTAACAGTAAAAGCAAATAAACTAGAAACTGACAGAGTGAGAATAAAAGAAACTTTCGGAAAGTTAAAAGAAATTTTCAGAAAGACGAACAGTAAAGGACCTACAGAAAGAGAAACGATAACTAGGGCCACAGAAAGATACACACATAAAGACACAGAATGACAAAATATGGTGAAAGAGACTTGCACAAAGAAAAGGACTGAAATACTGACAAAAATAGATCAGCATTAACACGCGTTGTACCACCCTATGTGTCTCCTGAACGTAGAGGCCAAGATTCTGGCTAAGGCGTTGGCCAACCGCCTTTGGCCACATATTACTTCTTTAGTCCATCCCGATGAGGCCGGGTTTATGCCCCAACGGGCGATCCATCATAATATTCGTCGGGCTCATGTTGCCATTGCAACTGTCCAGGGGTTGGGGGAACGAGCAGCGCTTTTGCTGGCAGATATGGACAGGGCATTTGATTCTCTTAGCTGGGTGTACTTATTCGTGCTCCTCCGCAAGTTGAAGTTTGGGCCTCGCTTACTGTCCTACCTGACCTTTCTCTATACAGAACTCACTGCGTCTGTGGGCGTGGCGGTGTGGGGTAATAAACAGGGCCGGACTGGGAACCACAACTGGCCCTGGCAAAGTGCTCGGTCGGCCCCCTCACCCCGCCAAGCTCTTTGCCGGGGCCGGTTTTTGGCCGATTTTGGTACAGGGCCGATTTTGCAGCTATGCTGCAAAAACGGCCCTGTAACCAAAACGGCCCCCACCCGTGCGGCGCACCAGGGAATTGCCCGGTGCCCGCTATGGCCAGTCCGGCCCTGGTAATAAATCTTCCAGCCCTCCTCAAAGCGACGTAAAGCAAACAAACCCCAGCTGCCACAAAACACAGGAAATGTTCTTGCACCTTTGTCTGTTTATTGGCTTGCCAAGGCAGAAGGCAGACGCAGTGTCACGTCTTGGAACAAGCTTCTTCTGCCCCACATAGATATTCAGGGGAGTGTATATAGGGCGGAAAGTGCAGTCATCAGTAAACTCCTTAGATGTGGATGCCAAATACTGTTGTACATATACAAATAGAATTGTCATGCAAGCACAGGACATAGAGCAATCTAAGGACACATGGAACAGAAAGCAAGTTTAAGTGAAACCTGCAAGATTCAGAGGCTTTTCACAGCTGTTAACCCAGGACGTGTCAAAGAAGGCAATAAAGGTCCTGGGGTCGGCTTGAATACATTTGTAAAGGAGGGGTGATATTAGGAGCACAGAGCAAGCAGTTTGGTCAGAGACAGACCTAGTTAGCTCAGTGGGTCTGAGATAGTGTGAAGGAGAATTTGAGATTGATCCACTTATTTGGCTGATGCAAACATATAGATATTTTTCCTCACAATATCCCTCCTTTTTGATAGCAATATTTTATTTATTTTTGATATTAATAAAGCGCATACAAAGGCCCGCGGGCGTCTCGTGCTGAGTATCTGAATTGTTTACCCTGAAAGAAATGAGCAGGATTTATTGATTAAAAAGCCAGGTCTTAAGTTGTTTACGAAAAGACCATAAGGATGGATTCGCTTTAATCACTTGTGGCATAAAGCATTGCAATAATCCAAAGTGGACAGCACAAGGAAGTGACTAAAGTTTTACCGGCTTTATCAGGTAGAAAAGGGAGAATTTTTTTGATAAGCTTCAGTTTGAAAAAGGCTGAGGAGGTAATCTGGTTAGCATGTGGGTGAAACGTGAGACGGTCATCAAAGATGACACCCAAATTCCTCACTTTGCTAACAGGCTCGGGGGGGGGGAGCCTAAGGAGGAAGGCCACCAATTGGATGACCACTCAGGGGTTAGTGGTCCGAAGATGACTACTTCCGTTTTATCGGAGTTTAGCTTTAAACAATTGGAGGCAATCCAACTCCCTATTGCTACCATGCCTGATTTAAGATCATCCGCTACTTTGTAGCCATTGTTCTTGATGGCTAGAACCAACTGGGTGTCATCTGCGTAGGAAGTAAGGCTCATCCCATAAGCCCGAATGACATTGGCTAAGTCCGACACATAGATGTTAAAAAGTGTCGGACTTAGGGATGAGCCTTGAGGTACTCCACATGGCAGAGACATGGTGGACGAGTGAAATGGTTCCATTGTAACTACCTGGGTTCTATCAGCCAAAAAGGAGGCCAGAAGTTTACTGGCAGTCCCTTGTACACCCAGGCCTTCGACACGGTCAATCAGAGTGGTATGATCGACCGTGTCGAAAGCTGCAGATAGATCAAGTAGTATCAAAACCGCTGTACCCCCAGTGTCACGAATGAGTCTAATGTCATCTGCTGCTTTGATCAAAGCCGTCTCTGTCCCATGACATTGGCGGAACCCAAACTGTGTTTCATCGAGTAAATGATGTTGTTCTAAAAAAGCAGAGAGCTGTTTGTTCATGGCTTTTTCAGCTATTTTGGCCAGGACTGGTAAATTGGCAATGGGCCGGTAGCTCTTAGGTTCTTCCATATCCAGATGTGGTTTCTTTAAAGAGGTTTTATAATAGTTTTTTTTAAACTCTCGGGGTAGATACCTGTATTGAACATGGCATTGCATATGGAAGATATGGCCGGAATAACCGCATCTATAACTGGCATTAGGACTTTGAAAGGGCATCAAATACCATTGTAGGAAAAATATGAATATATATACATATGGTAGAAATATAAAGTATCGATAAAGTACATACCTTTGACTATCTCTACTCCGTGTTGTAAATAACATGCATAAATTGGCGTAGACCCATCCAAGAGGTATTCATTTTTCAACATACATAAAATTATATACTAATACTCAATGCATTTGTAGTATATATCTAAAGCCATTAATTGAAATGTTTCTTTGTGTGCTTTCTCTACATCCTGTTGTATTTGGAGATATTTGTAGGTTAGCTCCTGCTCTATAGGAGGTAGAATTTTAACTGCAGAAATTGAATGGATGCTTTTACTACGCAATTGCTGTCCCATGGAGCAGCAACACTGAAGACAACACAAAAATATCACTATTGTTAAAAAGATACCCAGTAGTGCAAAATAAGTGTTTTAACTATCCTGTTGGTAGCCATGACCATAGCCAGGACCATTCATCAGAATCTGTAATTTTCCCTGCTCCATTGAATATTTGAACTGCATTCTTTTTTTTTCTAATTACATTTTTATTAAGCACATAAAGAAGCACAATCCATCAGATGAAGCATACAAATTGAAGAAGAAATGGTCACAGTATGACAGTTCAACATAATACAGTTTTTTACAATATTTGTTAGTGTGGTTGAAATCCCACCTGTTTACAACTATACAACATAATAATGAAAAGGTAGGTTGGCCACTACGATGACACCAATAACAATACAATCAATTGGGGTCATTATGTACAATTCTCGAACTATCCATAGCCATGTTAGTTGTGGGAGAACTACAAATCTCACCCCTTTATGTGTTCCATCTACCCCATTTTTTGTCCCACTTCTTGGGGCACCCCCTGAGCTTGTAAACTGTTTTTTCGGCAATCATAGCCCTATCTATCTCTGCAGTCCACCCCACCACCAGAGGAGGATCAGGGGACCCCCACTTCATTGCAATGGATCTTTTTATGAGAAGACAACCAAGGGTCAACCACTGATGTTCCATCTCCGTCAGGTATGTTTCTTCCAACACATTAAGGAGTCCCCCATTGGGGGGCAATGGGATAGACTTCCCCAGCGCTTCCTCCATTTTCTTGAACGCCCCAGTCCACAAATGTTGAACCATGGGACATTCCCACAGGGTGTGATAGTAAGTACCAGTCAGGCCACACCCTCGCAAACACATGTCGTTCGGGCGCCTGCCGAGTTTCGCGAGCAGGGGGCCAGACATGTATGCCCTATGAAGGATTTTTAATTGTATCAGGCGAAAACGGTGGTTGATGGCCGATTCCCTGCGGGACATCAGCACTGTTCGCCAATCTTCCTCCTCTAGGTGTTCTACATCTACTTCCCGCTTGTGTCGTAGGGCCTGAAAAGTGTTGGGTAGGTTATTACAAAGTTTCCGATCTTCGAGGGGTGAGGCCTCGGGAAGGGAAGAGAGGTCAGGTATAGTCGTGAGGATAGCGTGTTGAATCTGAAGATAACGAAAGGTCTCCCCTTGTGTAAGTGCATATTTCTTCTGAAGCTCTGGGAAGGAAAGAACCCGCACTTTGTGTAGCACGTCTCCCAGGGTGGATATACCTTTGGTGTCCCACTTGTCGAAACCCAGATGGAAGCACAAGGAGCCAAGGGCCTGAGAGGACCAGAGGGGAGTGGCTTTGGTGAACTTATTAGCCCATCCCAAACTTTTTGTGGCTCGGTGCCACACGGCTGTCATTTGGCGCATTGGACCTATATATCTGTTCCGAGATGGTTTACTATAAAGGGCTCCAAAGTACCCCTCATGTCCCGTCTGGTATCTCTCTAGATGAAAAGCTGGGTTTGTGGATGGACCGTGTAACCATGAATTAACAGCCACCAGTTGTGAAGCCCAATAGTACAAGCGCATGTCAGGCAATGAGATTCCACCGTCATACCACCCCTTAGTCAGTTTGCGGAGAGCAATGCGTGAAGCCTTCCCGTCCCATAATAGCAAGCGTATGTCTCCTTCCAGTGCAGTAAAAAATGATTCCGCAATGGGAAAGGGGCAGTTCTGAAAGGCATATAAAAAGCGTGGGAGGGCCAACATTTTGAACAGGGTTGCCCGTCCGGGCAGAGATAGTGGTAATGACCTCCAATGTGAGATATCATCATGTAGTCTTTGCAGTGTTTTTTTAAGGTTGTGGTCAAAAAATCATTTCGGGTCTGGAGTAACGAAGATCCCGAGGTATCGGAAACCATTGGACGCCTAGGGAATTGTTAAACCCAGGGTAAGATAGGTGGGGGGCCATGCAATAGGTAGAGGACTGATTTCGACTAGTTAATGGAAAAACCTGAGTATTTCCCAAAATTCGTAACCACATGAAGTAAACTGTTAATGGAGGATGGTGGGGACGCCATGTATATCAAAATATCGTTGGCATAGGAGGGAGATTTTATCAATTACCTCATCCTTCCACTTAAGGCCGCATATAGAGTTATCAGAGCGGATCCAGTGAGCTAACGGTTCTAACGTGAGAACAAAGAGTAATGGCGACCGGGTGCAGCCCTGCCTGGTCCCTCAATGTAACAGAAATTGTCTGGACGTGTGGTTATTTACTCTTACCTGTCCTAGTAGGTCAGTGTATAGTAGTCTAACCCATTGTATGAATTTCGGGCCAAAACCAAATTTCGCCAAAACCGCGAAGAGGTATGGCCATTCGATGGAGTCGAAGGCCATTGTCGCATCAAGTGAGAGAATAGCGGCATCCTCTTGTATATATGGCTTTCTGCCCAACACGTTGTTGACTCTAGGGAGATTTAAGGCCGTATTGCGATCTGGGAGAAAGCCCGACTGATCAGCATGTATTAGTGACGGAAGGACCGCTAGGAGTCTAGTCGCAAGGAGTTGGGCCAAGACCTTAGCCTCTGAGCTACTTAACGAAATCGGTCTGTATGATCTACAGTCTGTAGGCGGTTTATTCGGTTTTGGGAGAACTACAATTGGAGGTCAATCTCTGATCTACTGGTAAGGAGCCTTTCTCCAGGCTTTCTTCAAACATTTGTTTCAGGTGGGGGGTTATACCCAAGGTCTTGGCCTTCAGGAATTCAATGGGGACGCCATTGGGACCCATGGCCTTACCGGATTTGAGAGCGAATACAGCATTACTGACTTCTGTGATTGTGAGATCCGCATCTAGTTCTTCCCTCTCCTCCTCTGAAATGGAGGGTAGGCGCATCTCGTCTAGGAGTTGCCGCAAGTCCTCCCCTGTTTACTGAGCTCTGGATGCGTAGACCTGCTCGAAGTGATCTGCAAAAGTTTCGGCTACAGCTGTGGGGTCTGTGACCCTTGAGCCATCGGACTGGAGAAGTAGGGAGACTCATCGCGAGCCCCGCTCACGTCGCTCCAGCCATGCCAGCATTTTCCCTGCCCGGTCACCCAGTTCGTAAATTCTGTGGTGAGTGTGGAGGAGCCGTGCTTGCGACAATTCAGAGGCCAGTGTTTTAAATATAGTGTGCTTCGTAAGAAGCCGGCGGGCCGAGTCCTCCAAAGGATCGGTATTATGGGCCGTTTCAAGGAGAAGCAGGTCCGATTCTACCTGATTTACCTGGTCATTATATTGACGTATATAACCCACTTTGAGGGACAAAGCTCTGCCTTTAAGGACAGCCGTATAAGCCTCCAATAACGTTATGGCTGAAGATACGGAGCCGATATTTTCAGAAAAATGAAGGTCAGTGTGTTCGATCAGGTCGTCTTTTATATCGGGAATTTTAAGGATCCAGGGGCTGATGACGATCGGCCCTTGAGACAATTGCTGGTGGTAGGTGAGATCAATATTAAGGGGAGAATGAACGGATATCCCACGAGGGAGTCCCCGTATATTATGGAAGTAACGTTCATCAGCCGCAGGGTAAAGAAAATAATCAATTTGGGACATACTTTTATGGGCATTCGAATAGTGAGTGTAGTGCGGAGTTGTCAGATGTTGTAGCCGCCAAAGATCTTCAAGACCCAGTGCTTGTGTAAAATCAGACAGGTCGAAGCTAGGCTTGTGGGATCGTTTTGGTGGGTGTCTGTCCAGTTGGTCATTTATGCTCAAATTAAAGTCACCTCCTATAACCAGTGTCCCTAGGTGGAGGTCGAGCATGAGTTGCCCAAGAGTCCGCAGAGCCTCCCCTCCGAACGCCGGTGGTAGGTAGACGGAAATTACATTCAAATTTCGACCTTCCCAAGTCGCATGAAGAACTGCAAACCTCCCTGATGGGTCAGCCCAAGCGCGTGTGGATATTATTGCAAGGGTTTTCTTAACGAGGATCCCTGTTCCACGGAAGGATCCCTGTTCCACGGAAGCCTGATGTGAAACCGGCATGAATCAATAATTTATATCCCCCCGCTGGACTGCCCGGCAACAGTTCCCCACCAAATGCGTCTCTTGTAGGAGGACCAGGTCAGGGGCATGGCGTTTAAGGAACTGGAGGACCACCCCTCTCTTAATTTTATTGCCTAGTCCGTTAACGTTCCACGTCATGATCGTTAATTTGCGACTAAGGAGGTCTGACATATTGAAGGGGTGTATGAAAGTGGAAGAGAGGTGGGTTTTACGTCTCTCACCCCTACGGGCCGTATCAGGATTAATACCCAAGAAAAACATTATGACCAGTGTGCTTCAAAACTGCTGTGTGCTGTGCATCTAAACAAAAAACAAACAAACACAACCCCATACCCACTCCCCCCCCAGCCCTCCCCCTCTGCCCCCCCCCCCACCATGCTTCCCTGCCCGCGGACCTGAAACTATCCACACCCCAACTCGGCCTTTAGCGGGGTACCTAGTGAGCCGATGATGCCTCTCGCCTGAAATTAGAGGAATCATTTTGGCAATGAAGATTCATAACAAAACATATCATTGTGCACTTCAGTATAATACAAAGAGCGTACCAGTTCTAATTCAACCATGAACTTCTGGGTAAAGAGGGGAGGGGGGGGGGGATTGGGTCAAGGAATCGAATACAAGGCCTAGGTTGCCCCCAGCCACCCAATTTAGGAATCTTACCATACAGGACAACATGGAAAACAACATCGTGGCAACCCCATCAGCCAAACCTCAAATGTTCTGGAGACCTCATTGGTCGTCGTGGTTGACTGCAGTGAACAGTTCAGGGATCTACAGCCGTGGATCTTGATCTGAGCGATCGTCCGACGCTCTACGCTTGCCCGAAGTTTGTTCCACCTGGCGCCAACCTTCCAGCCAGTCCCATACCTCACTCGGGGACAAGAAAAACCAGACCTTGCCCTCCGATTCCACACGTAGTTTAGCCGGAAACAGCATGGAGTATTTTATGTGTTGATCCCGCAAGGCCTTTTTTACTTCCAAAAAACTGCGTCTCCTTGCTTGCACCTTCATCGTGAAGTCAGGGAAGTATGTGATGCGGGCGTTGTCCAGTTGCAGTGGTGTCCCTGCCCTGGCTGCCTGAAGGATGATGTCCCGGTCTCTGAAGTTGAAGACCCTTGCTATGATTGGTCGAGGGGAGGCCCCCAGTTTCGGTTTTCCTCCCGGAACTGCTCGCTCAATCAAGAAATAATTAGACAGCTTTTTGGGCTGGAGGTGTTTTACGATCAAGTCTTCAACAAAGAGGTCAGCTGCCGGCTCTTCCATCCTTTCCGGAACCCCTAGGATGCGGACGTTGTTCCTTCTTGCCCGCCTGTTAAACCTTAGGCTGCAGCATCAACATTATCGGCGCCATCTTGCCCCCTTTTCGAGCCCATTCATGCGCATAAGCGGCAGCCATTTTGAGCACCATGGCCTCTCTACCCATCGTTGATAGCCAGCGCGTCTCTGTCTCTCTCTCCTGACCTCGCAAAGCATCCCCCGCACGCTGACAGCCCCCGCTCTCACATGCCTTGGGTCATAAACCTCTTTTCCACGCAGCTCTGCCTCGGAACCCCATCCTGTTCCCAGCGCGACACTTCCCTCCATCCCTTTCATGGTCCCGGATCCCTTGATAACACCCCTCTTTCCTTTGTGACCGTTTGTCTCACTCGTTCCCAAGCCACCACCTGGCCCGCGGATACTGTCATTGCCCCCTTCCTCCTGGACAGTAGGAAACCCCCCCCCCCCATCAAAGGATCCTTGAGCTGATCAAAGCCCCCACCCCATGAGATCCGATCAACCTCACACATTCCGTGAAACGGCGGAATGTCCAGCTGCGCGATAAACATCATCCGTTGTGACCGGGGTGGGGACTTCGACTGTAAATATGTGTGGGAACGGGCCTGAAGCGGGGATTCCGAGGATGTCTTTCCGTACATCAAAGAGTTGACAGAGATGTGTTTTATGCAATAAAGTAATAAACTCATGTATAAAAGGCCAGGCCTCAGAGATGCAGTTAGAGCACCTCGAGAAGATACCCTGTTGTCTGATTTGACGTGTTCTGCTCCGTCGGAATAAAACTTCTGTTTCCTGCCTTTCGGTCTCCAGCGCCTGCCTCTTTATTTGGTAACTTGAATGGGTATAGAGGCGGTTAACGCCGGGCAACTGCGAAAAAGGGTCTTCTGCCTGTACCTTTTGTTCAACAATTGGCGTCCCAAGCGTGGGGCCCATCAGCGACTCGTGGATCCAGTGGGAGAGGTCCTGACGACAGAGTGAACGACTGCAACAATCGGGAGTGCACCTGTCCAATAGACCCTCGTCTGACAGCCGATCATCCGAACTTCACTGGTTCTGAACAGACCTCTCTCGAGTGATCTACGGTCCTGACTGGGAACCATCAGGAGTGCCGCGAAGATTACGAAGAATAGAGGACGATCGGGCGCTGGATTCGGAAGACCAGAAACTGTCCATGCGGTCCGGGTAAGGTCGTGTAGACACGACAAATTGTGAAATGATTGATTGTTTGAAAAATACTAGTATTACTCTTTGATTGATCCATTTGGAGATTCGCTGCCTGCAAACGGAGAAAACAACAGGCTCTCTTTGCAAGCGGTGAAGGATAGGTAACGTAGACCTTTGTCCACATTGTCATCCATCGCGTCTATCCTTCTCCCCCACTGATTAATTGATTGAACCCGAACTACCGTTCGCGGATTATTTTCTGAAGATTCTCTGTCTACAAACAGGAAAGAACAGGTTCCCTCTTTGCAGATAGTGAAAGGGTAGGTAACGCAGACCTTTGCGGGCCTACTTATTCTTCCCACTGATTATTTGATTGAACATTGACTGCTCGATATTGGTTCATAAGGTATTCACTGCCTGCAAACAACGTAGAATAGAAATATTCTGTCTAGTCTTTGCACACAGTGATAAGATAGGTAGTGCTGACTCTTGTCCCCATTTCCGTCATGCCTGTCTTCTCCCCACTGATTGGTAGCCTGTTTAGCCCGGACCGCTTATTAGAGATGAACCATCCGGCTCCACTGGAAGGCACCCCTAATAAGGACATGTTCATGAAGCATGGATTGATCGCTATAGCTTATAGCAAGCTGTGGCATAAATATACGAAAAAGGATCGAGAAAGTCAGTGGCCACTGATAGGATCCTTTGATGACGATAAAATGAGCGCGCTAGAAACAGCCTTTGGTAAAAATAAGACAACGCCCACTATGCTTGATAGTTTCGGCATGTGGTGCAAAGAAACCGAACAGCGTAAGAAGAGAAATGAGAGTAGGTTAAGAAAAGAGCTGCGAAAAGCAGCCCACCTAGCTGCTAAGAAACTAGAAGAAGAGATCAAGGAAAGAGAGGAAGCCGATCAGAAACCAGAGATAGAAACATCAAACCAGTGTCCGGTTAGAACGCCCTCCACACTCTACCCTGAATTACCCGCGAAACAGCGAGCCAACGATGATCTGCTGCTAGGTCCTCCGATCATCTACATGCCCCCTCCATATGCCCCTTCCCAACCCTTAGCTCAGCACCCACCACCCCCGGGCACGAACGAAAGTAGCACCACAGCTTCGGCCCCCGTGACCTCTGTGCCGGCCGAACTCCTTGTATTAGATACTATACAAACGACAACGTTAGGCGACCCTGAGACCAGAAGGGCTGGTTCTACAAGAACGAACAGGTTAAGCAAAGATGAGCGAGCAGGGATTGACAAGATAGCAAGGATGTTGGTAGAAAGAAAGGAAGATGAAGAGTATATCACGGATATGTTTAAATCGTATACAGGAAGTCACAGGCGACACTTTACCGTTCGACTGTGTTACTATGTCTTGAACGCATACGAGGACCGATATCGAGACAAAGGTCCCCAGAGCCGAACGACTCTGTACCGGAAGGTCGATATCGGGGATGAGAGCGAGTGTGATGTGACGGACCTCCTTACGCGCACGCTTGAGGTTTTCCGCCACCTCACTGAACAAAAACCGGGAACTAAAACCATGACATCCGTAGTGACCGAACCACAAACTGAGCAATCTAACGTCATGATGCCGATACGAGAAGCTGCCCCTTACTGGGTTCCCCCACGAGGTGAAGGGACTCATGATGACGCAAACAAAAAGATGCTAAAGGAAGGGTAGTGTACAACTGGGTCTACCAGCCGTGGGACCGGCAAGAGATTGACGTTCCGGAAATCTCTGCCTGATCTACGTAAAAACCCCACTGCCTTCTATACTGAGTTAGCTACAGCCCTAGGTTCAACGATTATGACCCTGGCTGACATCGACTTGTTCTTCGGGTTATGTCTACTAGCTGATGTGTGGAAGCAAATCCGGAAAGTCGACCACCTTGAGCTGTTTGGACATACCTGGTCGCAACTCGATGGCATTGATAAACAGCGAGAGCCTGGACAAAAGCCCTTGAAATCTATTTTAGACCTCCCAGATAAAATCGTACAGAGATTAAAAACCCTGATTCCAGAAAAGAAAGTGGACTGGTCGATAGTAACGGCCTGTCGCCAGAAAGCCCAAGAGGATGTGTCGGATTACTTCTCCCGGTTTGAAACAGTGTTCTCCGATTACAGCGGCCAGGACATGACCTCTGCAACCGGACACCATCTGTTCGTCCAGAATTATGTTAAGGGTTTGTCCCCAGAGGTCTCCCAGAAACTGCAGGCCAGCGAGAGTAGTTGGGCAGCCTTCAAACCCACGGCTATCCTCCAGATGGCCCAATATTACGAACATCAGAAAAATGAAAACGATAGAGCAACAGAGAAAAAGAAGAAAGACTTGAAAGAGAGGGTGATGATTGCACAACTGCAAGGGGTGACTATAGGACGCGACCAATACAGGGGAAACTATCAGATGAACGTCCCTAAGACTGCACCACCCAAGGACCGTACTTCGACTCCCCACATTGGACGTACGGACATTAGAGAGGATCAGTGCGCTTTCTGTAAAAGAACTGGTCCTTGGAAATCCCAATGCCCGATCCTTTCGGAAATAATCAGAAACAAAAACCCCAGGGACATAGCAAACGGACCAAGAAATAAGGGACAGCAGCGAGGGCCTTCAAATGACACGACTAATGACAGATCAGGCAGACCAAATACATTTGACCGACCCAGACAGAACCAATGCCAGCAGTCTGACTATGACGACGCCCACGACTTTGCATAGGACTGCCAAGGGCAAGGGAGGGATCCAGTCGAGCTCTATGTTGACCAGCAAGGCCCTTATGTCACTGCTAAGGTCTTGGGTACAAAGTCTCCATTTCTGGTAGACACTGGCGCAACACGTAGTGCATTATCTAAACGACTGATTCCAAGGGCACCCTTGTCTGGCTCACTTATAACATCGACAGGTTTCGATGGAACGCCCTCCACTAACCCTTTGCCAGCCCCAATCCTCTTCGACTTAGAAAACAACACCACTGACACCACGTTTTTGCTTTCTGCCAATAGCCCTGACGCCATTATGGGACTTGACCTATTGAAACACTTCCGAGCAACAATTAGATGCTCTCAAGACGGAGTTCGAGTTTTCCTTTACGACAACCCCGTTCTGCTTAGACATTGCCCTCCCCGACGCATGTTTTCCATCACTGACGCTGACGCTTCCCTGCTTGACACCCTGCCTCCGTATCTATGGGCCAAGACAGATTCGGACGTAGGGCGCATGATGATTGACCCAATACACATTACTGTCCGCCCAGACGCAACACTCCCAAAACTTCCACAATATCGGATATCGCCCGAGGGCGAGAAGGCATTGGTAAAGATTATTCAGTCACTGATAGATGCAGGAGTGGTAGAGGAAGTGGTTAGCAACGTTTGCAAGAGCCCTATCTTGCCCATCATCAAGAAACAAGGAAAAGGAGATGAGAAAGCATACCGCTTTATCATTGACCTTCGAGAGATCAACAAAGTGGTGGTACCCCAGTACCCCGTGGTCTCGGACATCACCACCATCCTGACATTGATTCCTTCTACTGCTGCTACCTTCACTGTCATTGACCTCAAAAACGCATTCTTTTCCATCCCCATTCACCCAGACAGCCGATATCTCTTCGGCTTCACCCTAAAGGCCCGCTCGTATAGGTTCTGTCGAGCACCCCAGGGCTATACAGAAAGCCCTAGCATTTACAGCCAGGCCCTCAAGAGACAACAGGATCAAGCCAAGTTACCCGATGTAGTGATAATGGTGCAATACGTCGATGATATCCTTTTGGCGGCCGACACCACTCCGCTAGCAGTCACAGCCACCATTCAACTCCTACACTTCCTTGCGGAAAATGGCCACAAGGTCTCCAGGAAGAAGTTGCAATTCTGCCAACCCCAAGTGACATACTTAGGCCACCTCCTGTCCAAAGACGGAAGGAAGCTCACTCCCGACCGGATCCAAACCATTCTCGAAACTCCTGTTCCTAAGACTCAGAAACAGGTTCGCTCTCTACTGGGCCTCACCTCCTTCTGCCGACAGTGGTTGCCAAACTTTAGCCTCGTTGTAAAACCACTGCTTTCTCTGCTAGCTAAAGACGTCCCCTTCCCACTCCCTTGGACCCCTGAGTGCCAAACCTCCTTCACGCAACTACGAGACGCCCTCTGCTCGGCCCCTGTCCTAGGTACCCCTGATTACACAAAGCCCTTCTCCCTTTACACTCACGAAAGGGAGGGGTGCGCTTTATCTGTCCTGACCCAGTCCATTGGCCCAAAGCAACGACCGTGCGCCTACTTCTCTGCCACTCTTGACCCTGTAGCCAGAGCCTTGCCTGCCTGCCTTCGAGCTGTAGCTGCCGCTGCTATCTCTATCCGACAGAGTGAGGGAATCGTACTGTCGAATCCCCTCACAGTACTGGTACCCCATGCAGTTGCCACCCTCCTGAACCAAACCAAGACGCAACACTTGACGAGTGCACGACTGACTGGATACGAGCTGACCTTGCTAGCACCCCATATCACCCTAAAAAGATGCACCACACTGAACCCGGCAACTCTGTTACCCTTACCAGAGAACGATCCCAATGCGCTCCCTGTACATGACTGTGTGACTCTTACGGACGAACAGACTAGAAATAGGGTTGACCTCAGAGACACAGCTTTTCCTGACCCTGACTGAGAGCTGTGGGTGGACGGCTCTTGCATCAAACTCCCCGATGGCACCACTTCAGCTGCCTATGCAGTCACCACGGCTCGAACTGTAGTCGAGACAGCCCGCATCACACAACGATCTGCCCAGGCAGCGGAACTGATTGCCCTCACACGAGCCTGCATTCTAGCAGCAGGAACCACAGCGAACATTTACACTGACAGCCAGTACGCCTTCGGGGTGGTTCACCATTTTGGGCTCCTTTGGAGGGAGAGGGGATTCTTGACCTCACACGGCACACCCATCTTGCATGGAGATCTAGTCTCCGCCTTGATCGAAGCTGTCCTTCTCCCCAAGAGGCTTGCGGTCATCAAATGCCAGGCACACAAGAAGGTGACGGACATTATTGGACAGGGAAATGCACTAGCCGACATCACCGCCCGAACGACAGCCGAAAATAGGACGACAACACGTATGTACGTGACCAGGTCACAAGCAGAAAAATGGACTGACGCTAGGGACACTATTAGAGACATTCAAATGGCTAGCACACCACACGAACTGACTGAATGGACACGGGTGGGGTTGAAGGATGACGAAGGCTGCTGGCGAACAAAGGACACAAACAAATGGTTGCTACCTGACTCGTACCTGATTCCCATACTGACTATGGCACACTCCCCTGCCCACATAGGATCAGCCCCCATGATCGAACTTGTCTCCAGAGTTTGGCACAATGATAAAATCACAGACTCCGCCAAACGCCTGGTCCAACAATGCTTGATATGCCTACAACACAACCCCGGGAAAGGAACTGTAGTACCCCGGGGAGGGTTTGGGGTCCCAAATCACCCGTTTGAAGTCCTGCAGATGGACTATATTCAACTAGACAGATGCCAAGGCCTGAAGTACGTACTCGTTGTGGTGTGTGCATTTAGCAAGTGGGTAGAGGCATATCCAACCTGTGACAACACCGCCATGGCCACTGCAAAGGTACTATTAAAGGAATTCTTCCCTCGCTACGGCCTTTGTCGGATTTTATGGAGCGACAATGGCCCCCACTTCATAGCCGAAGTCATCCAGCTCATCATAAAGGGGCTGGGCATCAAGCAGAAGTTCCACGCAGTTTTTCACCCCCAGTCTGCGGGTCTCGTTGAGCGACACAATGCCACCCTGAAGCTCAAATTGGCCAAGATAGTGGCTACCACGGGTCTGAAATGGCCAGATGCCCTCCCACTGGCATTACTATCGATGCGTTCCACCCCCACCAAACATCACTTAACACCTTATGAAGTTGTTTTTGGCCGACCCATGAGTGTCTGGTCTGCACCGAAACCAACTTCCATACATGACGTCCCGGACGTCCTAATGTCTGATTATCTGTATAAATTGACTGAAACTCTGTCTGTCATTCATCAGCAGGTGCAGCAGGCCATCCCCGATGCTTCCAGGGGTCCGGGTCACACCATCCAACCTGGAGATTTCGTGCTGATCCGAAATTTTCAGCGAACGAAAAGTCTGGAACCCAGGTGGACGGGCCCCTGGCAAGTGCTGCTCACCACCCGGACGGCTCTTCGTGTGGAGGGGAAGCGGCATTGGCTGCACGCGCACCACTGCAAGAAGGTCTCCTCGACCTTGACCACAACAGAAAACATCAACAACCAAGAAGAGCTCCTGAACAAGGACCGACCGTCACTAGCCTGCTATCCTGATTCCGAAGCCCTTGAACTTGCAAAATTCTCTGATCCAACTGTGCCATCCAGAGAAGGGTATTTCCTGCGACGAAAGGAGGGAGCTTCGGCTAAGTAGACCACGGGCTAAGTTAAAATCTCAGAACGGTGACCTAAAACACCATCAAGGGTCACCCGGAGAGACGCTAAACGAAGTCTGTGGTTCTGCCCGCTACCGAGCACCTTGAAGATGATGGAAGCGCCAAATGAGAAGATGATGGAAGCGCCAAATAAGAAGATGATGGAAACAGGAAATACCCACTACAAAAACCCGAAAGCAGACAGACTCCACAGCTCAAAGACAATTGCACTTTTTATCGCGATCCTTTTCTGCTTTCTCCTCATGACCACGCTCTGGATTGTGGAAGAAAATACACCCGCTCACGAAACATTCCTGACCACTGCTCAGCCTACCACCATGAAAGAACATTATCTGATTTCGCTCTCCCCACAACTCGGAGAGAGACGAAAGGAATTTTGGAATAACTCCTTTGTACAGTTGTTGCACCAGCACAATCTTGCCACCAACGCCACCAACTGTTGGATCTGTGGGTTGCTACTCCACGCCACTGGGCACTCGATACCTTTCATCCCTTCACCCTTTTCAGTTCACGGCTCCTGCCTCGCTTGGCTGATCCTCCTGCAAGAAAGTTATAAAGACAATGCCACTTCCGGCAAAGCCATGACGCACTTCTATCATGGGGTCTGGCGAAACCGGACAAAGACACACTTCTGCCCGCAGACCTCCAACGACTCAATCCACATGGACATCCCTGCTAAAGAACGAATTGAAATGCAGGTGTTCAACAATCCAACCAGACCTACCTTTTCTTACCTGCGGAAACGAACGGCTGCCACTCTGACTGTGGCCCTGTCAGTCATCAACGTCACAGGCCACATGTGCATAGAAGGGCTTGGGACACAGCTGGTAGGCCGCAGCGCCTGCCGCTTCACCAGAACTTTGGACTCCACCGACCCACCTTCCTTTGTATCCTCCCCAAATATGTACTTCGTTTGCGGCACAAAGGCTTACACCTGGCTCCCCAAAGGCTGGGGGGGCATTTGTTTCATCTCCTTCATCCTTCCACCGACTTATGTGGCTCCAGCGAACCATCATAGACAAAAACGAGCCAAGGACATTGAACAAGCCGACTAAACAGGAGCACAGTTCCTCGATGCCATGAAGGGACTTGTTCCACTCTGGGGTCCGATGGCAAACAGCCGTGCCATCTGACATCTGACTCAGGCAGTCGAGACAACAATGAACATCACAGCTGGTATCCTTGCTAACAACACTGCCGAGCTTCAAGCGGTCCGCTTGGTGGCACCCCAGAACCGCCTTGTGCTAGATGTGGTTCTTGCGGACCGTGGTGGAGCATGTCGCATTATTGGGTCCAGCTGCTGTACATTTATACCAGACAATTCACCCTCAGTGTACAAGGCCATCGAACATCTCCACAGACTCTCTTCAGAAGTCCACCAGGAGCAGGAAGAATGGTCGCTTGGTGGCTGGTTCTGGAGTACTGTTAAGAACTGGGGCTGGAGACTGTTCACCATTATCCTGATCCCTGTAGTTGTGATATGTGGTCTATGCTTAGGAATCCAATGTCTGCCACCTCTGTGTTCACTATGCACAAATTGTATTTGCCCTAAAACTGTGGACTTCAGAAATGAACGCATGGGAGTATTGTATGATGCCGAGGTCAGAGATCTAATGAAAATTGATATCGAATAGACAAGCTGGCTAGATATGTTGAAAAGGGAGGACTGTTAAACCTTAGGCTGCAGAATCAACATTATCGGCGCCATCTTGCCCCCTTTTCGAGCCCATTCATGCGCGTAAGCGGCAGCCATTTTGAGCACCATGGCCTCTCTGCCCATCGTTGATAGCCAGCGCGTCTCTCTCTCTCTCTCCTGACCTCGCAAAGCATCCCCCGCACGCTGACAGCCCCCGCTCTCACATGCCTTGGGTCATAAACCTCTTTTCCACGCAGCTCTGCCTCGGAACCCCATCCTGTTCCCAGCGCGACACTTCCCTCCATCCCTTTCATGGTCCCGGATCCCTTGATAACACCCCTCTTTCCTTTGTGACAGTTTGTCTCACTCGTTCCCAAGCCACCACCTGGCCCGCGGATACTGTCATTGCCCCCTTCCTCCTGTACAGTAGGAAACCCCCCCCCCATCAAAGGATCCTTGAGCTGATTAAAGCCCCCACCCCATGAGATCCGATCAACCTCACACTTTCCGTGAAACGGCGGAATGTCAAGCTGCGCGATAAACATCATCCGTTGTGACCGGGGTGGGGACTTCAACTGTAAATATGTGTGGGAACGGGCCTGAAGCGGGGATTCCGAGGATGTCTTTCCGTACATCAAAGAGTTGACAGAGATGTGTTTTATGCAATAAAGTAATAAACTCATGTATAAAAGGCCAGGCCTCAGAGATGCAGTTAGAGCACCTCGAGAAGATACCCTGTTGTCTGATTTGACGTGTTCTGCTCCGTCGGAATAAAACTTCTGTTTCCTGCCTTTCGGTCTCCAGCGCCTGCCTCTTTATTTGGTAACTTGAATGGGTATAGAGGCGGTTAACGCCGGGCAACTGCGAAAAAGGGTCTTCTGGCTGTACCTTTTGTTCAACACGTCCTTCATAATCGTCCAGGAGGTCCCCCATTTGCTGCTGTTGTTTCTGAAGCTGTGCCACTTGTTGCTGTAAAGTAGAAGTGTCATCTATGAGGGCTGCGGTTTTTATCTCAACGTCCTTTACCTTGGAGTCCATTTTGCGGAGGTCTGCGCGCAGCAACGTAACCTCTATATTCACGGAGTCTATACGAGTTTCTAATGAGGACCGGACCCCAGCGATTGCTTCCATGACATCTTCTAGGGTGAGAGTTTTTGCAGCGGGCGGAGGGGACATAACTTTCGTGGGCACAGCTGATGTTAAGTCTCTGTTGTCTCCCTTAGATCCCCAAGAGAGTTTATTTATCTGTTTCTGCGTGGACTGTCTGTTTCCCCTATTGGAGGCCATCAGGGAGGCGAACAGGGGCCCCTATTCCGGCCCCGTTCCCACCGCAAAATATCGGCACACAACAGAAAACACGTGCCACAAAACTGGTCAGATCAGCCACTTTGGTCACCCACCGGAGAAGAGATTTCGGAGAGTCCACGGTTAATAATAATGCAGCGATGTTAGTCTCTATCCGGATGGCATCACTCGGAGAGTCAAAGGAACCTTCACTCACTGTAATATCCCTTATTGTACTCCCCACACATGTTCCGCTGGAGGAATTACAATCTGGGTGTTGGTCTCAAGTGTCCACTCACAGGGCCGAGGGGCCTAGCAGCTCATTATAGCCATACGTGTCCACAGCTTCAAGATGTACCGTCGAGCCGTGACACTTTCACGTGCATTGAAGACCTTGATTCTCTGCTGAATAAAACTAAATCGGGCTCTCCGTTGGACCCCTGTCCTTTGAAAGTTTTGAAGGAATGCAGGATACCCTGTTACCGCCACTATTGGAGGTGATGAATGGCGCTATACTACAGGGTACCTTTCCGGCAGCCTGGAAAAAGGCGATAGTTAAGCCCCTACTCAAAAATCCCACCCTGGACCCAAAAACTCTCAAAAATTTTAGACCTATCTCCTTGCTGCCAGCCCCGGCCAAAATGCTAGAATCTCACCTTAACTTACATCTCACTGCCTTCCTTGACTCCTCTGGGATCCTGGACCAGTCCCAACATGGGTTCAGGAAATCCCACAGTACGGAATCAGCACTTACTGTGGTGATGAACAATATTCGAACTAAGGTTGACCAAGGACAGTCCACCCTGCTAGTCTTACTTGATCTGACGGCAGCCTTTGATACCCTGTCTCCCTCGACTTTAACAGCTCGTCTGAGGGAGATAGGGCTGCAGGGCCCATTGCTTAACCTTCTGTCCTCCTTCTTAGAACTAAGAGAGCAGAGGGTCAAGCTTGGAGAGTTCCTCTCCCTGCCAAACCGTTGCAATGTGGGATTCCGCAAGGGTCGGCGTTGAGTCTGACCCTGTTTAACATCTATGTGGCCCCACTTGCTAGGTTAGTAAAATCGCAGGGGATGGAGGTGGTGTCATACGCAGATGATACACAGATCATGGTGTCCCTGGCCCATTCGGTTAGTACCTCCGCGTTCAGCTTCAGGAACTGCATGCAAGCAGTTTCTGAATGGATGATTCAAAATTCCTTGAAGCTGAATTGTGATAAAACTGAGGTGCTGTTCTTTGGTAAGGACCAGGATATCTGGTCCAGTGAGTGGTGGCCCCCTTCGTTGGGAGCCTGTCCTTTTCCATTGCACTCAGCCAGGAATCTTGGCGTTATTTTTGACACCTCGCTGGCTATGAACCTCCAGGTAAACAGAACTGTGACTACCTGCTGGGGAGTTATTAGGATTCTTAGGAGAATCGTTCATTATCTCTCCCCTCAGGCCCGTAAGCAGACTGTGGTCGCGCTGGTGTCCTCCCGGCTGGATTACTGCAATGCTCTGTATGCAGATATGTGCAGAATGCGGCAGTTAGATTTGTTCTGGACGTCCCCAATTCCTTCTCTGCCACACTAGCCAGGAAGAATCTCCATTGGCTTCCGATCAAGCTCAGAATTTCTTTTAAAATTCTATGCCTGGCTTTTGGAGCACTATTGGCAGGACCTTCGAATGCTTTAGGCTCCCTGCTAACTTGCTATACCCCCAGCAGGAGCCTTCGTTCCTCCAATATGAATCTTTTGTGTATCCCTCGTATCAAGAAAGTCAGATGGGGAGGTAGGGCCTTTGCCACTGTGGCCCCCCGACTGTGGAATTCCCTCCCCGCTGAGATTAAGACGCAACCCTTGTTGTCCCTTTTTAGAAAGGCACTAAAAACGTGGTGTTTTATCAAGGCCTACCAGTAAGCATGCTCCGGGGATATTACAGGCATTTGGATTAGGCGCCTTGACGCCCATTGGGCTAAGTAGTGCGATATAAATCGGGATTCATTCATTCAGTGATGTGAAAGATAGTGGTCCGTCGCGTGTCCCAGAGTTACAACTTTCTGGGGATCGTATCTCCCCACTTTCTCTCCAACCAGGGGGAAGCCGTGTATGAAGGCCTGTAGTGCGAGTCGTGCCGCGATTAGGCCCCAGAACAGCGTCTGTAGGGGCTAGTGGTACTGCAGCGTGGTAGGGCCCAGGGGCGTTACGGCAGCGAAGCACGAGGGCCCTTAGGTGCGGGACCCACCGCTGTGATCTCTGGGGTAGCGCCTGTCTCTTCACTGCCAGCGCCCCGGGCACCTTGTAAGGCAGGGTGTAGTTATAGGCCTGCGGCCTACAGGGGAGTCGCCAGAAAGTTCAGGGAAAGAGAGGGTTCCGGGGGCTGCCAGTAGTGAGCTGTTGTGCAGCCGCTTCCGCGGCGGTGCTTCGGGAGTAAATTCCAAGCGGGCGATGTGTGGGCCGTGAAGACGGGTGTGTCGTAAAGTCCACCCCGGGGTCCGGGCGGTGGTTCTCTTCGCCTTCGTCGTGCCGCTGTGTGGTTCTCGGACGGCGCTGCATCGCCCAATTGACAGGGGAGGGTGTCCGGCTCACTCCGGTGGCCACCGGAGAGCGAAACTTAACCGTGGCTGGCTAGTATTGCGCCCCAGGTATCGGCGGGCTTCCGGGGCTCCGGGTCGATGCTGAGCTCAGTCCGCCATCTTGACGGAGCCGCCCAGGGACGGCTCTTCTCTGGTCTCTCCTTGCCGTCCCAGCGCTGGTACAGGGTTCAGCAGGGAACTGTAGAGGTGCACACCAGGCGTCGTCTCCGAGCCTCCCGCTTACCGGGGAGTCTCACGCCCAAAAACGTATTGTAGTGATGGATATTCAGGCGAGGGCCAGGGAGCCGCACTAACAGGCGACCATTCCCTTCGGCTGCTGGCCATGCCCCTTGAACTGCATTCTTAATTTGTGCCACATCCCTTGCTATGTTTCCAATTTTGTTTAAAAAAATAACAGCAAGAGGAATTTAATACAACGCACAGCACTCCCTGTTGTAGTGTCAGGAGGTCAAGTGCAATTCGGTGTTGAATAGTCATGGCAGCTACTGAATTAATTTTCATCTGCAACTGTTGAAGTGCATCTCTTGTTGCATTGAATGGTACAGCTAGCTCAGCAGACATATTAACTAGGGTCAATTCTAAATCATATACCCCATATCCAGGAATAAATATACGCATTAGGTCAAAGAATAGACCTTGTCTAGTTTCCAGAATAGGTGCATGTATATCTCTTTTATATCTATGAGCAAAACTCCCCAAATTTAGTGGCTATTGGGCGGCAATGTGTGGCACGACTGTAATGTTTGGTGTAAGATAAGAAATAGCACACATGCCTGCCCAGTGCTGGGGAAGCACCTTGTATGCTTTAGTGCCACAAATAAAATACATTCCGCCCTGTGACTGTGTGTCCAATGTGTGATATTTACTGAGAGGAATGCATACCCCTTCAGGAAAAGTGTTTTGGAATTGATCACACCATTTGTAATCAATCCATGGAGAATTTATAAGCGTAACATTTGCCCATGGTGCCATGTATGAGCAGCGAGCTGAGGGGTATTCTAATATTTTAGAAATCACATAGCATGCATATTCTTTTAATCAATTAATGGATCATATAGAAGACCATCAGGTGTTATTAATAGTGTCTCTCCATCTACAGTGATGTTCCAATAATGCAAAGTGTAGTTTACTTGTTTTCCTCGTACCTTGGCTGTCCACTTCCTACTTACTGTCTTTTATGTTCCAATACCCTGTTATATTATCAAATTCTAATATGTTAGGACACTGGCTACTTTTTAAATGTCCTAAGTATGAGGAAGCTTGGTTATATCCTGAAACATGATGCTTTGAACATAATGGAAATGCTTTTTCCTTGTCTTTGTATTCTACTGTAGGAGAAACTTGGTAGTGGGCTTGGGCTTCAATATTTGGCAGTGTGGTGCACCATGGGTACCATCCAATCCTTCCTTCTCCACAATCCCAGGTTACATTGGATATGAGGCATCCTATTCCTTGCACTTAATTTTGTATAGGCACAGGTGTTTCGTATAGGCCAATTGGGTCGCTGGGGTGTCTGAATAATTCTCTACAAATCCAGCAATTTTGAAGACCTAAAGCCTGGGCAATTTTTCTCAAGTACTGCAATGTGGGGATGGTCAGAAGGTTGTTGCAATACAGGTAGCACACACATTTTTGTACCGCTTTTGGCCACCATAAGTGTGGCAGGGTATGCTCAGACGTGAGTCCCTTGCTCACTTTGCCACTGGATTCAAGCAAGCCGGTCTGAAGACGGCTGGAATGCCAGAAACCGGTCCTCGGAAGCTTGTTTCCGGTCCAGGGAAGACATGGCTTGGCAGTTCGGGCTGGACTGTTCCCATGAGGCACAGGGTTAGACTGATTTGCATATAGCCATGTCTGAACTGGGGTGGCAGAGTGGGCTAAAGAACGGCGATGGATTAAACCCAGATCTTTTGATTGGATGTGAGTGTTTGATTGATTCAGATACTCCGTCCATCACCACCCCCTTTTGTACCGCTTTTGGCCGCCATAAGTGTGGCAGGGTATGCTCTGACGTGAGTCCCTTGCTCACTTTGCCACTGGATTCAAGCAAGCCGGGCTGAAGATGGCTGGAATGCCAGAAACCGCTCCTCGGAATCTTGTTTCCGGTCCAGGGAAGACATGGCTTGGCAGTTCGGGCTGGACTGTTCCCATGAGGCACAGGGTCAGACTGATTTGCATATAGCCATGTCTGAACTGGGGTGGCAGAGTGGGCTAAAGAACGGCAATGGATTAAACCCAGATCTTTTGACTGGGTGTGAGTGTTTGATTGATTCAGATACTCCGTCCATCACCACCCCCTTTTGTACCGCTTTTGGCCGCCATAAGTGTGGCAGGGTATGCTCAGACGTGAGTCCCTTGCTCACTTTGCCACTGGATTCAAGCAAGCCGGGCTGAAGATGGCTGGAATGCCAGAAACCGGTCCTCGGAAGCTTGTTTCCGGTCCAGGGAAGACATGGCTTCGCAGTTCGGGCTGGACTGTTCACATGAGGCACAGGGTCAGACTGATTTGCATATAGCCATGTCTGAACTGGGGTGGCAGAGTGGGCTAAAGAACAGTGTGGATTAAACCCAGATCTTCTGACTGGGTGGGAGTGTTTGATTGATTCAGATACTCCGTCCATCACCACCCCCTTTTGTACCACATTGGATACGAGGCATCCTATTCCTTGCACATAATTTTGTATAGGCACAGGTGTTTCGTATAGGCCAATTGGGTCGCTGGGGTGTCTGAATAATTCTCTACAAATCCAGCAATTTTGAAGACCTAAAGCCTGGGCAATTTTTCTCAAGTACTGCAATGAGGGGATGGTCAGAAGGTTGTTGCAATACAGGTAGCACACACATTTTTTTAAAAATATTGTTAGCATAATGCAATGCATTTTCTGGACAGTGGTAAATATCACTTTCAGAATTTAAAATATTGTTAGGCAGTGTCTTTCTGTCTCCGTACCAGGGTACTTTCTGTAAGTGTCAATATCAAAGTTCTTGTGGTGCGCTGTCATCTGCTTCTTCTCTTGGTCTGTAGTCTTGTTCAGGGGCGGTTTCACAGACCTGCCTTGCGTTGTCCTTTTTGGCAGGTCTAGACCATCACCTTTTTCTAGACTGCATTGCGTGGTTCACTCAACAGCATCAGTTAGTGTCACCGTTCCTGGGCCACTAGATGATGGACCCTCAGCGTTGTTGTTAGGAAAGGTCTGGTCTGTCTCCCTCTTGTCCTGTGTTTCGCGCTGCTCCACTTGTGGCCGGTGCTTATCTGTTGAAGGTGCCTCTGCCTCAGGCGTTGGTGCATCCCTGCATCGTGTTCCGTGCAGCCACTCGGGACATCCCTGCACCTTTAGTTATGTTCTGGTCACCAGGAGCACAACGTGGGGTCCATTCCACCTATAAGTAAGAGAAATTTTTTTTATTTCTCACCTTGACCATGTCTCCAAGGTTTAAAAGGGTGTGTTTGTTCTGAGGAAGGATGGGGCAAAGCTTCCTTCACCTGGAGATGGTGATGCCTCAAGACCACCGACAATTGTACAGCATAGTCAGAAATCTGCTCATTCGTCCACAGCAGTGCTGGTTGGGATGCTGTGAGATGCAACCTTAATTCCACCGACATGGGCCGCCCCATCAATACCTCATGGGGGGACAAGAGATTTGTTCTAGATGGTGTTTCTCTTATGGCATGCAGCACTAAAGGCAGTGCATCTGGTCATTCAGGCCTGTTGCATCAGTTGTTTTGGCTAATTTAGGTTTTATTGTGGTGTTTATTCTCTCCATCTGGCCTGAACTTTGTGGGTGGTAAGGGGCATGCAGTTTCCACTCTATTCCTAAACAGTCACACATCTTTTCCACAACGGCAGCAACAAATTCACCCCCTCTGTCACTGTTTATGCTCTGGGGGACCCCAAACAGAGGTATTAAATCTTTCATCAAGCATCGCACAACAGTTGCTGTATCATTCTTCCTAGTGGCAAACTCCTCCACCCATTTTGAAAATTGATCCACACATACCAGCAAATATTTGAATCCATTCACTGGGGCAAATAGGCAAAGTCTATTTGAATGTTGGTAAAGAGACCCTCTGGTACTGCAAGTGATCATGGGTAGCCGGGGACCGACCTTTAGCATGTTGGGGGACAGACAAGACATTGGGAGCAGAATTGTGCAGTAAAAGCTGTTATTCCTGGTGCAAACCATTCTTGTCAAATCAAAGCATTCATCCCTCCTCGAGCCATGTGAGTGGGTCCATGAGTAAGCCTTGTAAGGGGCAAGAACAAACTGCGCTGGGCCACAGGCCTCCCATCCTGGTGGACCCACAATCCTTCATCATTAGACTCACATCCCTCATCATTCGACTCACATCCAGCATCAATCCACGCTCTTTCTTCCTCTGGTGGTGCAGACCATTGTGCTTCTTTCACATCAGCTAGCAACAATTGTCTCTGAATCAGCTGTATTTTTGGAATATTTTTTGCCTTTGAAGGCACCATCTGTACTGGCGGTAACATGCTCTCTTTTGCTGCTGTGTCAGCCATGGCGTTACCTCTGCCTATCTCAGTATTAGCTCCTGAATGTGCCTTACATTTTATTACTGCTATTCTGGTGGGTAGTAGGGTTACCTGTAGCAAATTCTTTACTAAGGGGCCAAATGAATGGGGCGTCCTGCTGCTGTTATGAAACGACGATACTGCCACAACTGGCCAAAATCGTGAACCACTCCAAAGGCAAAACGTGAATCAGTGTAAATGTTAACATTTTTCCCCTCAGCTAGGATGCATGCTCTTGTTACAGCATAAAGCTCGGCTTGCTGGGCAGATGTGCCAGGGGAAGGGCTGCACTTTCAACTATGGTATCTACTGTTGTTATAGCATACCCTGCTCTATAATCAGTGTCTGTTAGTCCGCTGGAGGAACCATCAGTGTTCCACTCGTAGTCTGTTTTTTTTAATGGTGTTTGCCAGGGCCGGACTGGGAATCAAAACCGGCCTTGGCAAAGTGCTCGGCCGGCCCCTCCTCCCCACTCAGGGGGGGTTAGAGGTGCCGCCGAGCACTTTGCTAGGACCGGTAATCGGCCCCCATGGGCTCAAAACCGGCCCTCACCCTTGCGGCGCACGGGGGGATTGCCCGGTGCACTCTATGGCCAGTCCGGGCTTGGTATTTGCTGTAAATCTGGTCTGGGTGTGGTGCATGTCTCTACAACTTCAACACAGTCATGGTCAGGGGTCTCATCTGAATCACCTAGTGGTGGTAATAATGTTGCCTAATTAACATGTGGGCATCTTTTAATGGTGATATTGGTGTTAGACAACAGAGTGACCTCATAACGTGTTTGCCTGGCCGCCGAAAAATGTTGTGTTGCTGCAAATGACAACAACTGTACCGAATGTGGCCCATAAACAATACAAGGGTAGTCCAACACAATGGGAGCCGTCCTTTCTACCATCACAGCTACTGATGCCACTGCTCTCAAACAAGCTGAATGCCCAGTTACTACTGCAGGCAAAGTCACGGCGTAGTATGCCACAGGTCTTTTTCCTGAGCCATGCTGCTGTGTCAGCACACCATTTGCGAAGCCATTTTGCTCTCATACATAGAGATGGAAGGGCAGTTTGTAATCAGGCAGCCCCTGGGCTGGCGCAGTACATAAAGTCTCTTTCAATTTCTTAAAAAAGTCTGCAAGTTCATTAGTCCATACAATGTTATTGGGAGCATCTTATAGTGTACATTGTTGCAGGATGGCATCATAGGATCTGTACTCAGGGATCCACTGGCGGCAGTAGTTCATCATCCCCAGGAATGACAGCATTCCTTTCTTGGTGGATTGAGGCTGACTGCCCTGAATAATTTTTATCCTGTCGGGTGATATGCGTCGTATACCTTTGGATACCACATAACCCAGGTAAGTCACAGGTATAGAAGATAATATAGTATTGGTGTCCAGCACAACAGGTGCTAAGGGAACCACATGATGTTTATCTGTCGTAAGCCCTCTAAGAACCTATACTGACTAGTATTGCCCTTGGGCAATGGAATGATAGGACTATTACAGGGGCTGGAGGTCTTTTAAATGATACCTTGTTGCAAGAGAGATTCAATCACAGGTTTTATTCCCTCCTCTGCCTGAGGTGACAGCCTGTACTAACGGACATAAGGTAATTCAGCATTCTCTTTAAGTGTCACTTTATGGGGAGGGCATGTTTTCAATAATCCTGCCTCATTTTTGTGTTTTGCCCAAATCTGAGTTCACTTGCTCTAGGACCTTGTTTTAGTCCGCTGTCAAGCCATATTCCCTTTAAGCTTGTCAAAAACTGCAATCCTTTCCAACACCACCCTTCACCATCTCCTAACAGACACCATTCCTAAAGGAAATGTAAAATCCTTAGTTCTAGGTAAGTCCTGAAGGCGTTTGACCATGGGACCTAAATCCCTAGGGTAGTAACCTGGTTTTACAGCTTTGGATACATGTGGTTCAGAATCTGGCACTTGAAATAACCTCATTTCCTGTGGTCCTAGTTCAATGCTCACTGCACACCCATCTTTCCCTATATATAATGTGTGCTCGAGCAACTCCATTGTCCAGTGCAAATGTTTGTCTGCCCTGTAGGCACACCATTCAGGCACTGTTCCTGTGAAAAATGCTACTGTACAGTGTATGGGCCCAGGTATTAATATCAAATGCACTAAATGAGTGACCAATTCATTCTCAATGTCAGGGCTGTATTTAAACAGTTCCTGAAACATGTTTTCATAAGTCTCCATGTAATGTAGTCCATTAGTAACGTGTTGGGGAGAGAGAGAAAAGACGGGGGTGCACATAACGCAGAGTTATCACTTAATTTGCAAGCAGTAAGTGTTCTATTAGCCAATTCTAACTTGTCCTCAGGTACTTGTAAATAAATCCCATTTTGTGAAAAATATAATGTTGCATGCAATTTATAGAGGAGGTCTCTCCCCAGCAAATTGATGGGTGCATCTGGTGATAGGAGAACCTGATGGGTCATTGTGAAGTCATCAACAGAAACTGGTGGGGGTTCTGACAATTCTTCATGCATCATCATTCCATTTATGCTATAGTAGTGACTGTTTCACCACTACCAGGACCCAACTTGTTACTTACTGCGGATAGGGTTGCACCACGGTCTATTAGGAAATACATCTCTTTATCTCCTATCTTAATTTGAAACCTGGGATTCTCCGGGGGTGTCTGATACCTTCTTCATAAAGCATAAGCTATGGTTGCTGCAGTTTGTCCCATCTCTCTCTCTCCGCATGGTCCTATGCTGATCATGTTGCTCCTGGAAAGGATTCCTCAGGGAGTGCAGGGTCTGCTTCAGGTCTCTGGGCATTGGTGGTGCAGATGGCTGGGTCTCATTTCTGTCAAACCTTTCAATTCTCTCATTAGTCACTTCTCTCAATACAGTCCCTTCTATCTCGATTATTTCTACAATTGTGTCTCCAGTGCCCATACCTCTGGCAAATATAGCACTGATCACTACTCTTGTCTCTCCTCTGGTATCCTTGTCCATAATCCCGTCTTTGCTGTGCCCCCTGATGGTACATTCCCTCTGGCTCCTCCTCTGTTTGTACTTGCTGCAACATCATTCCTTTGTCATTTTTAGCGATGCCCTTCCTTACCTTAAAAATACCATCTCTTTCCATAGTTATGAGAAGCGTGCACAACTCGTGATATCCTTTAGTGGACCAATCAGGGTGGTGCAGTTTACAACTGTGGGCCATAGAAGCTAGCAATCCATTCATAAGGGTTTGTGTAACCAATACCTTATAGGCCTCTGTGGTGCGCTATACGCCTGCACTGTTATCCCATGCTTCATTGTACCTTAAAATGTAATTAGCCAGTGACTCACCTGGCTTCTGCAATGTGGCACTGACTTGAGAAAAATCACCATGTTTAACTGCTAGGCCATTAATTATGTCCCTTATAGACTCTAACCAATTTATCAATCTATTTTCTGTGACATCCCTATTATTAGTCATTATGGTCCAATCTCTTTCCTGTGGAATTTGGAACACACTTTTTACTAAAGACCATCTGGTCCCATATCCTATTTTTAATAGTATTTCTATATCTCGTGGGAGGGGGGTATAGGCAATACATATTTTATGAAGCCACTCATAATATTTTACACTGGCAGTAAGTGGGTCAGGCGCGTCCTTAGTCATGCAGGTTGCCTCCAAGGGGATCCATGGATTTAGCATGGCTGTCCCCCCCCCCCCACACTATTTTTGGTGCAGTTAGTTTAGTGTTCAATAGTATGTCATCAGTATATGAGTTCTCACCCTTTCCCTTTAGGGTCCGTGTTCGTGACCATATATGTATCAGCCTTTCCCTCCTCTCTAGCTTATCCTGTAGTTTTTTAATGGAGCGTTGTATTTCCATAATTAAATAAACAGTTAGAATCCACTCCTTGAGATTAAGGGTGTCTCCTCCACAGTGGGGAACACCTTTATGTTTTTAGGTCCCCTCACACACCAACAGGCCCCTTGGTGTCATGCTTCATCATCGGGGTCATCGTACCCCTCTACGGGGTACGGCGTGCTGCGACCTACGGAGACGTGGGAGCACTTGTTAGACTATGTGTGGTGTTGGTGAGGGGGTATTTTGAATAAATGTGAGTGTATTGTGGGGTTTTGGGAAATAGTGATAGTTAAAAAGAACCTGGCTCGTGGGGTGACTAAAAATTATTTAATAAGCCCACAGGCTGGTGCTGTTAAAAATGAGGGTGGGAGGTCACTACGCTGACAATGTGCGTTACCTCCTTTTTGTGTGCATCGACATGTTTCGGTGCCAGAAGCACCTTCTTCAGGACGGGGTGCACAAATCCCCACCTTACTCACGTTTCTCTAACTAATACCAGAATTTTCTAATAAAAGTGAGGAAAAATTACAGTGCAGGTAAAAGTAATGTACCTAGCAAAAAAAGACGTTGTCTATTGATCAACCTGTAAAGGAAAGAAGACAAAAAATGTTTTTCTGGTGGTCTCTCCCTCTCCATATCCATAGGTAAAATGTCCAGTTGTTACAGGTGACATACTATAGCTGTATTACAGTGCTTATAGTGGGATAAAAATATTTTACAAAAAACACACTAGACTCACTGACACACAGCATAGAGCACACACACTTAATGAGGACATTTTTGAAATTATTTCCTGGTCGTAACACTATTGTTGGTAAAGAGGGAAAGGACAAAGTTTGTGTTGTATCCCTGTAAAGTGAGGAGGAAAAATGTCAATTTCATGCCATTACATATTTACAACATACTGTTTTGGAGTTGTAGATAAACCTCATGAGCCAAAACGTCAGGATTTGGTGTGCTAACTAGCACCTGTTTGAGAAAGAAAGGCATATTCAGGTCTTGGTTTAACTTACATTCATGTAGTGGTGGTACTGCTCACAATCATCAGACCTTTCTACTCACGATTTCTACGAGGAAATACCTCCCGCTCGATCCCTACGTGGCTCCGGTGATAATGCCAGAAGGAATTTTGAAACCGGGGTTTTATACCTTTTCCCGGGTTGGAGTTAATTAGTTAATTGCATGATTGTGGTTTCCTTATGGCCATATATGGTCATTGTCGGTTCCTTGCTCGCGGTCATTGTTTTCTCGCGTCTTTCCTTCCCGCATGCGTCCATGCGGTGTGTTTTGTCCTGCTGCGCATGCGCTGTTATGGGTGTCTTTGTTACCCGTTATGCGCATGCACTATCCTGCGCTTGTCTCATATCTCATGATGGTTAGTTATGGCAATACGAATTATGTTTTTCCTCCTAACAGACACAATGTGCATGGCGTTTAGTTGGAAAAAACGCCCACTTTGTTCATAATACTGCGTTTCATTGTTTGCTTGTTTTCTTTTGCCAAGGGAGAGAGAATACATATTACCAGGATGAGTGGATATATATTCTAAGGATGAATGAAAGATGCAGACCCCCTGGCATATCATGGTTCGTCTGGTAGATGCTCATGTGGGGAAAGTCTGGAAATCTTCATGAGACACTCTGTTTACATAAATTGTATTTACGCCGCGTTGAAGAGGACATTCATCTGGCCATCATCTAAGTTAACTGACCCCAGGGGATATTGTCATTTAGACCTGTAGTGTTAGTCCCCAGTCTAAAAACCCATCTCTGCTCTTTCTCAAAGAGTCCTTGTTCAGATAGGAGTTGTTCAACTACTGTCCACCTGATGTCATTCACACAATGTCCATTCTCAATTAAATGTGTGGCCATTTTTGTTGTCTTCTTACAACGGATATTGCTCTTATGTTCCCCGATTCGTGTTTTCACTGGTCTTTTTGTCATGCCAATATACTCCAAATTGCAAGGGCAGGTTATCATATAAATGACATTTTTGCTGTTGCAGTTGGTTAGTTTCCGTTGTTCCCACCTCGTTCTGTCAGAAAAAGTTAGATTCTTACTTTTCTGAGTCAGGTGACAGCTCGCACAGTTACTACATGGGTAGTGGCCTCCCAGTCCTTGTGGATGGAGTTGTGGCATTTGTTGCAGTTTTGGGTGTGTGTGCACTAGCATGTCCTTGAGATTTTTGCCTCATTTGTGGGCAAATAAGGGTTTCTCAATGTTTAGTTTGCCACTTGTCAGGATGCGCCAATGTTTATTCAGAAGTTTGGAAACCTAATTGGTTTGGGGGCTGTAGGTAGTCACGCAGATGGGTCTAGCTGATGCCTGATTGCTCTGGGGTTTGTTTTCCAGTAGTGCCTCCCGATGGTTATTTCTCGCCCTTTTCATTCCCTTTGTATTTCCTCCCTATCCGTGTTCACTTCTTCGTGGAACTCATCTGCCTCTTTCCTCAGATATATCAACTGCGCGTGTTCCTCCTCATCGTTTCTCTCTTTTACACTCAGCCCTAAATCTTCCCTCAGACCAAAAGTGGAAGTTTGGGCTGGGGATTCAAAAGCATGTAGCATGTCCCCTCCTAAGGATAAGTGCCCATTCAGGACTGGTGTTCTAAAACTGCCTTCTCTGGCGCTAGTTGGTATGTCAGCTACCCTAGTTAAATCACCTTCCAGGGATGTGTGGAAATAAGGTACATGTGATAAGCTTTGTTGTGTAGCCAGTGTGTGTCAAAGAGGGCAATAAAGGTCCTGGGGTCAGGCTTGAATAGATTTGTAAAGGGTGGGTGATTTTAGGAGCACAGAGCAAGCAGTTTGGTCAGAGATAGACCTAATTAGCTCAGTGGGTCTGAGATAGTGTGCCGGAGATTTTGAGATTGATTCACTTATTTGACTGATGCAAACATATATATATATATATTTTTCCTCACAGGTCTCCTCCACGTTTTCTATTGGACGAGGCACCAGACAGGGTTGCCCACTATCTCCCTTTTTGTTCTCTTTACTTATGAAGCCCCTTGCTGCCTGGGTGCAAGTTGACGCTCAAGTGACCGGTCTTGAACGGGCACACCGACTGTCGGATCATATAGCTCTATATGCCGATAATGTGCTGTTTTTCTCACCTATTTAGGTAGGACAGGACTGAGGCTGCTTTGGATCATACAGATTTTTGAGGAGACTTCCGGCCTGTACATGAACCCTCAGAAGTCTAGCCTCTGGGTTCTTGGCGATGAGGGTGACCTTGGTTCTTGGGCATCTTCCGTTCAGATAGTATCGGGGGGAATGAAATATTTGGGAGTGTTCTTATCAGACTCACCTACCACATCTTGGAATAGAAATTTGGCTCCTGTATGGGATCGTGTGCAGGAGGATATTAAAACTTGTTCCCATATGCCCCTGTCTGTATATGGCCGGTCGGCCATCTTTAAGATGGTCTTGCGCCCGCACTTGCTTTATCAATTGCAAAATCATCCCTCCCAGATGGTACCGACAGGTTAATGAGGCCCTGGGACAGTTTCTATGGGATGGTGGAGTGGCGAGGGTGGCCCTACGGACCTGTTCTCAGTCCACATATTGTGTATTGTACTACATGGCCTCACACCTGTTAGTCCTCAACGAATGGTGGTATGGGGATAGGGTCGACCCAGCGTATGCTGTTGAACGGAGGTGCATGGGGCATCATACCTTGCTCACAATTCTCTATTCTGCACAGTTGCACAATTCCGTGCCGTCTGCCACAAGGATTATCTTTCAAATCTGGCAGCAGGCGCTACAGGGGAAGGGTTGGTGGAATAGGTTGACCCGGGAGACCCCTCTTTGGCGCAATGGGGGCCTGCCACAGCTGGCTCCTCTGCCTGGATTTCGTGATTGGGACAGTATTGGCATCTCTACCCTGGGTGATGTCATGCGGGGGCTTGTCTTGAAATCGTTTCAAGATCTACAAAAAGACTTCCATATGCCAAATGCCAAAAACTCAATTTTTCAAATACTTGTAGCTCAGACACGCCATTTGCCCTAGCTTAGAGCCACTGGCTGAGTTCATCCTGGTAGGGGTGAAGGTGTTCATGGGAGATCTCCCAAATCTACCTGTCCCGAGTTACCCATAGCTCCCCCACGCTGCAGCATCTTAGGGAGGCCTGGGAGAGTGATGTGGGTCCCCTGGAGGAGGGGGACTGGACGGAGGCTCTGGCCTCCCCACGGGCGCGGCCATTGCTATAAGCCTACTCCTTATCCAGTTCAAGTACCTTCATCGGGTATACTTTACCAGTGTTAGACTGTGGAGGGCAGGTCTGGTGGCTTCCCCTGTGTGTCACAGATGTGAGCATGAGGAAGGTACTCTGCTACATACAGTTTGGCACTGCTCTGCTTTAGAGCGATTCTGGAGAGGGGATATGGCCTGCCTCTTCGAAGTGTTGGGTTGGGACCTTCCCTCCTCGCCGAAGCTGGTACTCCTGCATGTTATGGAAGGAATTGGGGCAATATATACAAACGCCATCTTATGTTAGAGATATTGCCAGGGCTTGGAAAGCATCTGTAGCGCCCTCCGTGTCTGCATGGAAGAACGGCCTGGACGTCTGTATGGGCTTGGAGATTCCCATCTTTGTGACCAGGGGGTGTCCACACAAACACTTTAACAATTGGAAGCGTTGGGCGGACTATCGTGGCTTTGAGTTAGAGCCCATGCCTATGGCTTAACTTTTTACTTGGTTGACGCTGAATGTTGCTTCTTGGGTGATGACAGATCATGCCTGTATGACCAATGCTTTTGCTATAATGCTCTGGAGTGGACGTTAGTGCGATGGGGGGTGGGTTGGTGGGGTTATAGTTATTTTGTTATTACTTCATTTGTATTGCTCTTCATTTTTCCTGTTTTGCTCATGAAAATAGTCAAAGTCAGACTGATATATATTTCTTCTGCAGAGGTTTCTGGGGCACAGAGCTCTGCTTTATTTGTGTTATTTGACAAAAAAAGTGTTTAAAAAAGATAGATAAGCATTGGCAAATCCAATCGGTCTTGCCTATGAAAAATCTATTGGTTTTGTCAATGTTTTTTTATCCATGTTTTACAGCAGCAGCACTTGGGGGTTGCCAGAAACAAATGTATACTTGTATTTGCAGGCACCCCTTTGGGAGTGGGGTTCAGGACACTAACACTTTTGTGCTGCCATTTTGTGCGATGATTTGCAAAGGATGGGGTTGATACTCCTCATGCTGGGCCCTCTAATGATATGCAACAGCAGAGAGGGGAGGTGACTCCTGATTTGCTAAGTGAGAAGTTTTTCTCCTTAACGGTTGACTCTCTGAGAGAAGAGAATACCCTATCAAGCAGTGAGGCCCCTACAGACTCTGGCAGCAGCACCTCAGTTGATGATATTCGACTAACCCTGAGTAAAAGATCTGCGAAGAAGAAGAAAAAGCGAGATAGCCAGAAACGAAGTGCAGATAAACAACTAAAATGGGATTATTCAGATACCAAACCGGCCTCCCAGGAAGAGGGCACGAGCTCGAGCCCAAAAGAGGGTTTAAATACAGACAAGCTGTCTAAAGAGCCTACACTGACAGATCTTTTAATCAATTAAGCAGATGCAAGAAAACATTCGAAAGGATGGGCACAGAGCAAGAGTAGCATCGAAGAAAGTGTAAGCTGGGATCTGCAAGTTAAATAAAACGTATAGGGAAATCGCTGAGCGACTGACATCCATCGAAACACGCACTGAGGACATAGAAGCTGAAGTTGAATCTCTGAAAATACAATGCACTGGTCAAAGAGTGGTAATGTGATGAACAAAGAAAAACAGGAAAAGAGACAGTGGAGAAATAACCTGCACTTTTTAAGGATTCCGGAGGGAGCGGCAGGCAATAATCCAAGAGCCTACATAGTGAATTTGCTGAAGAGGGCCTTCCCGGATCAATTAAAACTGGACTGTGAGTCCAAAATACAACGTGCCCACGATTCCTGTTCATGATAAAGAAACAGTTACAAGAAAGGCCTAGAGCAATCCTGGTGTTTTTCGGGAACTTTCTATTGAGGCAACTTGTTTATGATCAAGCTCGTCCGAATGCACCGAAATCTGGTAATGGAGTGACATTTTTTGTTAAGCCAGACTTTGTGCATGCAACGGTGGAAAGACGCTGGCGTTTATGACAATTAATCTCTCCTTTTCAAAGTGCAGGGGCTGAGGCTTATCTCCAAAACCCAGCTAGACTTAAGATCAAATATAAAGGAACGCTTCGTAACTTTACCTCAGAAATTCAGGAACAAGACTACCTGGATGCAATCAGAAAAAAGGGAAAAGGGGAGGGACTCTGCCAAATGAATGAAACAAGATTGCGCGGTGGTAGCAAGTGAGTAGGGAAGCGAGCAATCGGGGGAAATTGAGGTATTGTGAGGAGAGGGATGATGGGGCAGTCTGTTAGACGCACATCTCTCAGGCTATGCCTGTTTACCTGTGTACGTGAGGGTGGGCGAGGAGGGAAGGGGGGATGGGAGAGTCACTTAAGAGGGGGTGTAGGGGATTTGGGCGTTTTTGGTGGTTGGGTTCACGTGTGTTGAGTGTGGAGGGTTAGGTGAACAGTGGTAATCCAAAGTGTGGTATAGGACGTTGGAGTGCAAAGATGAGTAAATTACGGATAGCCTTGATAAACATCTGCAGCTTAAACAAAGTAAAAGACAGATGGTGTCACAAGGACTGCAGGTATTGCAGGTAGACATTGTCTGCCCGCAAGAAACACATTTAGAAGGTAATCAAAATGATTTATTTTAAACAAGTGGGGTATAGTACAGTGGGGGCCACAACCCAAGAGACCCGTACACGGGGGGGTTGTAATTCTGACCCGCAGGAAAGCAATTCAGGTCCCCCAAGTCCGAGTGGATACAGTAGGATGCTGGGTCATTGCCAACTGTAGAACTCCTGGCAGCCCCAGCTTTACCTTCTGCTCTCTGTATGGCAGCAACTTTGATGATCCGTCTCTACTAGAGTGGTTATCTGAGGAAATTTGAGCTTTGTAAACAGAAGTTCAGGGAAAGTCGGAGGTTCAGCGTGTAGAGGTAATATTTTTTTTTGAAAAATGTATTGTCATTTTGCATCATAACAACAAACAATACGCATGTCAGTATCAAGCAGCCATCTCTCGTTCCCCGGCATAGTGTTTATTTTCCAACAGTTCATCCATCAGTTTTGCCCAAGTCCATAGCGTTCGTAGCTCTGGGTCCTGTATCCCTATCCAATCAGTTTCAGTCATATGCTCATACCTGTGTGTCCCATCAAATCCCACCATCCAATCCATGATAGTGTCGCCATTTGCCCCACACCCTACCAAATTTCGTCTGGCACCCTCTCGCTTTGTATGTCACTCTTTCGGCTCCCATGTAGAGGTCCATACCCCTCCTCCAGCTGTGGTACCTCGGGTGCCCCCATTTCCGGGCCACATCTCTCTTGGCCATCACTAGGGCGAGTACCAGGAAGATCAACAATGGGTGGGCCAGATCTACATCATTTGTCATTCCCAGGAGCACAAGCTTTGGGTCTAAGGGAATAGACGTCTCTAGTACCTCCCCTAGTTCTGAGAGGACCTCCCCCCAGTATGTTTGAATATTCGGGCAGGCCCAGATCGTATGAAGGAAGTCCCCCCCTATCAAGGGCACATCTGCAGCAACTTGGGTCAGGCAGTCTCCCCAGTTTATGTAGATGAACTCTATTAAAGTAAGATCTATGGAGGATTTTAAACTGTATCAGTCTGAGGCGGGATTTAATCGCTACCTCTCTAGTGTGCATGAGAACCATCCCCCAGTCTACGTCATCCATGGTCCCCACCTCTCGCATCCACGTTGCCCTGAGGCCCTCCAGTTTATCTGGTCTATTATTCATTACCGTCTTATATGTCAGGGACACCGCCTTCCCCGGTATCCGCTCCTGCAGGAGGTGGCCTTCTAAAGGTGCATAATCGGGGAGCGCCACTGTCAGTGACTCCTCCGCCCTCCACGCATGGCGTAACTGCATATATTTAAAGTATTGGGATCGGTGGAGCCCGTATTCCTGTTGCAAGGAGGGGAAGGATTGCAGTGCCCCTCTCTTGATCACATCTCCCAAATTGGAGATGCCTATGGCATCCCAGCCCTGGAACCCTTTCAACTTACTTAGTTCCTTCAGCCAGGCGCACTTCCACAGCGGGGTTTGTTTGGTAGGTTTGTGTACTCAGTTAATTGTTTTAGTCGCCCTGTGCCATGCCCCCAACGAGATTTTAGTAGCTGGCAGCAACCTAGCTTGTCTCTTACCACCATATAAATAGTACAGACATGTGTGGACGCCCATGGTATTCCTTTCCAACGCATAGGTGGGGTGTGTGGCAGGTGCATGTATCCACTCATTAATAGGGCCAGATGCTCTGCCAAGTAGTAGGCCTCTAGGTCGGGCAGGGAGATCTCTCCATCATATTGGTGTCTCTGCAGGGTCGCTAGTGCTACTCTGGGTTGCTTTCCCAGCCATAGAAAAGACCTCATATTCATTTTGGAACGCATATAAGAATCGAGGGAGCGAAATTATTTTAAACATTGCTGCCCGGCCTAGCAATTGCCTTCTAGCTGCGTCCTCGGTAAAATTACGTTGAACACGGTTAATATTCTGTTCTTAGGAGCGATCACCATCTGTCGTTATAAATATTCCTAAGTACGTAAACCCCTCTCTAGTTGTTTGCAAGTTCGCAGGCAACGTGGGCCACACATCCCCTCCTTGGGGGTCATAGAGCGTAGACTTATGCCAATTGACCCTATAGCCAGCCTTCGCGCCATAGCGGTCCAGCTCCGAAAACAGCACTGGTATGGTCATCAGTGTGATGTAGAGAAGCACGTCATCCGCGTACATGGAAAGTTTTTCCTCAGTATTATCCGCTTGCCCTATCCGGAAACCGGTAATCTCTGTATTTTGCCTAATTGTGCATGCCAGTATTTCAATGGTGAGGGCAAATAATAGGGGAGACGGGGCAGCCCTGTCTAGTACCCCGTCGTATACGGAATTCTCTGGACAGTGTACCGTTGACCTGAGGAAATAGAAATTTTACGTGGCCAGTTTGTCCCCTACATGCACCCCATGTATGTCCATGTCACCATGTACTGCCTCTCTCATGCCTGAAATAATAATGCCTCTGCATTTCCGTCCAATGTTGACATGTCAGTTACCAGGCCCTCCATGAAAGAAATGTTAATACTGCACTGAGGCCTATGTTGCCAATGCATTTACATGGTGCACGTTTAAAAGTCGAGATGAACTCGTTTTTGTGGCTCAGCCGAGCCAGGACCCGAATTCAGGCTCCAAGCCTCCTGACACTCTGAAAGTTGCAGTTTAGCTATGTATCCCTGACCTCTCACATACTTCCTGCTCAGCCGAGAGGTGCCCAACTCGGTCTGCCAAGACAGTATTTTGCCTACAGTTATCTGCTCTGCTCTACAGAAACACATTCCTGTCTAATGAAAAGGGTAAACATATTCTGCCTGCAGAAGATAGGGCCTAGCCTTTCTGTCTCCCTTCAAGTGATTTACAGAACCCGCATCCATAGAAGGCCCATGGCCCCCACGCAATGCACAAAGAGATATAGGCGCACACTAGCATTTAGTGATGAGCAGCCTTTGCTCGAGCGACCTTTACTTCAGACAATACATCCTCCAAACTCAAGATATCAGATAATACCAGAGGTGCAGGTCGTTCTGACATCCAAGACTCCTCTACTAGCACGAAAGTCAGCTCCCCCCAGCTTCCCCCAGATACACGTCGATTCCACGTCATGATCAAGTTTGCGCACAAGTAGGGTAAGGGTTCCTGCTGACCATGCAGACCCCCTCCATGTATCCACCCACCTATGACACATCTATGACTCATCAAGTGAACACCCACGTGTACGCCTTCTTACACGCCCTTTTCACGCCCATGTGCTCTTCTCTCTCTCTTTCACTTGCTCCGCCTGGAGCGCTCCGCCTTCTCTATCCAAGTTAATGTACGTTTTAACTATATATAATGTGTTCTGTGAATAAAAATTCAGATGACGATCCTTCCTGATCCCTAGTGGTGATGGAACCCGATTCTCCCTTAACTCGAGTTACTGAATTAAAGCCCTTCTGAATCGGACACCACGGACTCTGCCTCTCATTATATGCATGATCCTTGTTAATGTATAGAAATTCTGACTGGGTAATTATTTATTTACCACATTAATCTGGCGCCCGAATAGGCACAAGCCCCCTTCCCCACACGCCGGAGATGTAGGTCCAGCCCCCTTCCCCCTTCTACAGCCGTGACGGACTTCAAGTGTGCACGACAGCGGGACTTCCTGTCTACTCCCTCAGGCCAACGGAGGAGACGGAGACTGCGACCAGGCATCCACACGAGGCGGTGAGGATTGCGGACCATCCCGACCAGAGCCCAAGCCGAGAGAGCAAGGTCCGAGGTATCACAAGGCCCACCTGTTCCGAGGCGCATGCGCATGAGCAGCAGCAGTAGCAGTCACGCAGTATTGAGTTTCCGAGGCATTCAGTTCTGCTTCCCGGTGAGTACCGTTATCGGGAACGCATAGAGACGGGTTCATTTATTTGAGCCCGGTAAAGACGTGTCTGGGTACACAGACGCGGTAAAGACGTGTCCATTTCGGTGGACGCGGTAAAGACGTGTCTCTTTACGAGACCGGTATGGTTGTACTGTTTTGCAGTACATAAAGTAAACAGTTTATCAGGATCATGTTTTTTTTTCTATGTACTAGTTAGGATGTATCTGTTTTTAATGTTTTAATGTTGTAGTGTGAATGGTTGTTTCCAGTCTATTCTTGTGTATATTGTGTTTTCGTTAAAGTTAGTTCCAACATGCCACTGTTTTCAAAATTACGTCAGATAGGGACCAGGAAAGGGATACTCGAAGAGGCAGTTCCCGTCCCGCCTAGAGACACACCTGGTCATTTCATGTACCAGAAACATGGGCTAGATGCCATGCTGTTTTTAGACTTGTGGGTAGATTATACGAAGGATCTAGATGAGAAGTATAGATGGCCTGCCTCAGGAACATGGGATGCTGATTGCATTATGAGAGTAGAGGAAGCACTATGGAAAAAGAAAGTTAGACAGTCCCAGAAAGATGCCATTGAGTTATGGCGTAAAGAAGCGCATTGGAGAGCAGAGAAAGAATTCCACAAAGCAGAGAGAATTAAAGAGGCAGCAGAGAAAGCCAGAGAAAAAGAACTAAAGGAAGAGGGGGAACGGGTTAAGGCAGAACAAGCAGATCGAGAAAGAAATGCCCTTATCAAAGGCATGTATCCCGTCCTCGCTGAAGGACTAGCTAAAGTGACCCCCTCTGAAGTACCTGGTAGTTTGCCGCCACCACTGATCCCGACTAAAGTACATAGGCATAAACAGACAGCAGCTGAGGCTTTTATTTCTTCCTATCTAGCGGAACCTGCTCCGGATTATGTTAACGCAGTTCTCCCTGCTCCTGTCCCCCCGTTAACAATCCTTTTCTCCCTCTGCCACCATCACAGGATCAGCTTACCCAACTACCTCCTCCACCGACCGTGAAAGACGACTTAGGACAAGGGGCAGTGGGAGGGGGGCCACCAGCATCACCACAAACATCCCGAACGCTGCAAGGGTTAGGACTAGAACGAACGCCACAAATGACAGCATCACCCTTTAAGCATAATGTAACGATTGCACATTGTATATACGATCCAGTACCAGGTGTGGGTCCAATGCTCATGTATTCACTACGACTAAGACGCGCTGCAGAGTATCTGATTCCATTACCAGGCATGAAGGAAAAATTAGACAAAATATACAATTTCATTAGAACGGGGGAGGGACCCGAGAGTATAGAAGAGGCCATGGAACAAAGAAAAGTTGAGGTTAAAAATATAATTTTACGTTTTTTGATTAACTGTCTGATCAGGGAACAAGACCAGCCTGACAAAGGAGTGACTAGAGGTATGACTGATTGGAGTGACAACATAGCTGCCGGTAAACATGATACAGTGGGAAAGACAGAATGCATGTACAAGAAAATACGAAAAGAGATTCTAAACTTACACAGGAAAGAGTCTGACGAGAATGAGGATTCAGCATCAGATGATGCTGAGCTTGAAACTGAGGAAATGGGTAAAATAAATTATGTAGGCAGAGCACGACAGTTTGACAGGCCCAAGTGCCTCGACTACCGCAAACAGGGACCTTCTATAAAAGAAAGGTATTCTCTCGAAAATCTATTCCAAGCTACTGAGAACGCACTGAAAGGACGAGTCGAGTGCGATAGACCCCACACCGTACATGAACAAGAATTAGCACGATCAGCTGTTCAATGGGTGTCTAATGCCAACATATATAATGGTGACGTAGTGGCTCAGACCTTTTTGAGCCTTCCACAGAACGAACAGCGGTTGGCTGGTATTTACATGGTTCAACATCTGATCACGTTGTACGAGAGTCAACGTGCTGACCCCGGCCCCTTGTATAAATTACTGGACGATATATTACTAGATAGATGGATAGGTCTAGGTACCGATTTAATTAATGTCATTCTAAACCAACGACATAGGTACTTTACTTTTCTGACCACGTGTATGATTCCTGCCCCACACCACGACAGAAAGGGTTTCCACATAGATAGACAGAACCCCCTACGAGAGGTACATCCCGTCAAAAATACAAATAATGAGCTTCAACGAGTATACGTTTACACACCCTTGACAAAAATAGAAATACTAGAAATGAAAAGGATGCTGCCCTGCCATGATAAAGACCCAGGGGGATTCCACCGTGAATTAAAAGACATTCTCCGCATAAGGGATTACACGTACGCTGACATTATTAAATTATTGAAAGTACTGTTACCAGCCGGCATTTACGAAAAACTTAAAGAGAAAGACTGGGAGGTGGGAGAGAAAAAGATAAATTGGGCAGAATTGGAAGCAGAGGATAAAGGACGGCTCCCTGGTGTTGGTCTTGGGGAAAAAGCTAAAGCACTACCTGAACTCTTGATACAGGTCCTGCCGAGGTTATTGGTTACTAAAAAGGAAGATTGTGATGCTATTTCAGCCTGTAAACAGAAACCAGACGAAGACACTAGTGATTTTTATTCCAGATTCAAGAAATGTTTTTCTATTAATAGTGGCCTTAAGCCAAGTAGTGAATCATATCCACATCTTTTTGTGAGCAAACTAGTAGAGAATTCCTTACCCCCGATCAAGAATAGAGTACTGAAGGTTGAGAGTACCTGGCAAGCAAATAGTCCTTCCCAAATGTTGCAAATGTTACAATACCACCAGAACAGAATTAGAGAGGAACAGGAACATGAAAAGAGGCGCATGAAAGATACGAAAATGAAGGTGCTAGTTGCACAATCAGTACCAGCTGATGGGAATAAAAAGGGCACGGCACCTGTTAAAGGGAACTGTAATTATTGCAAGCAACCAGGTCACTATGTAAATGAATGTGCTGTCCTGAAACACAATATAGCTACAGGCAAGACTAAAGAAAGGCTGCATCCTCCTAGACAGAATAGCACCCCACAGAACACGCAACAGACAGTAGCCCTACCGCAACCAATAGCTGCCACACATGTCACGCAACAAATGTACCAGTACGCACAGTCCGACTATCCAGAATATCAACAGTACTCATGAAACAGCCTAGAGAGGGAGGTTGGCTTGCCCCTTATTGAAGTTCCTATAGATCAAGAGGGTCCCTATGTACATAGTCGTGTATTGGGAAAAGACAAAACATTTTTGATTGACACAGGGGCGAGCAGAACTACCATCAGTCATGACGAGGTTCCAGGGGCACCCCTCTCAGGCTCACAGAATATTTCCCTGGTATTTTCAGGAAAGCCTATTGTTAACGAAGTGTCAAAGCCAGTTTCCCTTGGAGTTGGTCCATTGTCCCGTACCACAGACTTGTTACTTACTAAATCATGTCCAGAAAATTTGCTTGGTATAAAGACATTGAAAGAACTAGGTGCAGTTATTTGTTGTTCTCCGGAAGGAGTGCGAATGTTTTTACGTGATTTTAAAGGACATTATGTGTTGAGAGACTTCGATCCCAGACTCCAGAATGTACCACAGCATTTATGGGCACGAGGTCCGACTGATGTAGGTTACATGCACATTACGCCATACCGTGTCACTCTCAAACCAGGAGTAGTACTGCCACGTATCCGACAATACAAGTTACCACCTGATGCCGTAGTGGCACTACTAAAAATTGTTGACAAACTCATTGCACAAGGAGTAGTAGTAGAAACTGACTCTAATGTATGTAATTCACCTATCATCCCTATTCTTAAACGAACAGACCCTAATGCACCACCAGTCTACAGACTAGCGATTGACCTCCGAGAACTGAACAAATGCATAATCCCCCAATACCCAGTGGTCCCAGACATTTCTTCATTACTGACTGCAATTGATTCCGAAGCAACGTTCTTTACTGTAATTGATCTGAAGAACGCCTTCTTTAGTGTCCCAATCCATCCAGAGAGCCAATATCTCTTCGGATTCTGTTTAAATGGACGCAGCTTTAAATTTACGAGAGCTCCTCAAGGTTTCACAGAAAGTCCTAGTATTTACAGCCAAGCATTGAAAAGACAACTAGAAAGTAATCGCATGCCTGCCAACACTGCACTGCTCCAATATGTGGACGATATCTTGATTACAGCACGTACAGAACTAGACTGCGAACGTGCATCACTGACAGTCTTATACTTTCTGGCAGACAAGGGGCACAGAGTGTCCCCTTCGAAGTTACAATTCTGTGCACAGCAAGTGGGTGTACCTTGGACACTTGCTGTCCAAGAGGGGTAGACAGCTGACACAAGACCGTATTCAGTTAATTGCCAATCTTTCACAGCCCAAGACACAAAAAGAAGTACGGGCCTTCATTGGTCTCACTTCTTACTGCAGACAATGGATTCCCCAGTATGCATACCTAGCCAAACCACTCATACAGTTGACAACACAGGAGGCAGCGTCTTCGACTGTCCTCCCTTGGACACAGGAACATACACTTGCATTTGAAGAATTGAAGAAAGCTCTATGTCAAACACCAGTTTTAGCGACTCCTTGTTACAGCAAGCCTTTTACGCTTTTTGTCACAGAACGAGACGGAACAGCATTGTCTGTCCTTACACAAGATCAAGCAGGAAAACACAAGCCTTGTGATTATTTTTCTAGTACATTGGATCCAGTGGCCCAGGCTCTGCCTGCGTGCCTGAAATCAGTTGCAGCAACAGCCCTAGCAATAAGACAGAGTGATTCCATAGTGTTAGGACACCCCCTGACAGTACAGGTTCCACATTCCGTGGAAGTTCTCTTGAACAGAACACAGACACAACATCTGACTATAGCGAGACTGACAGGATATGAACTGACATTATTTCAGCCACACATAGAGATCAGACGATGCAATATGATGAGCCTGACCTCATACGCCGATGACACCCAGTTGGTGATTGCAATTAAGAACGATGGCGAGGAAGTATCCGCCCGGTTTCAGGAAGGCATGTTGGCAATCAAGGAATGGATGGCCGAGAACTGTCTACGTCTCAACTCAGATAAAACTGAGGTAATGATTTTTGGAAAATTATCGCCACAGTGGTCCACCACTTGGTGGCCGACTCCACTTGGAGCACCCCCAGAACCTGTGCAGAAGGTCAGGAATCTAGGAATTATTTTCGATGACAAACTCAACTTTTCCAGCCACGCTAATCAGGTAGCTTCATCGGCCTTTTACAAGCTTAAGATCATCAAAAAAATCCTGCCCTATCTTCCTGAGAACACAAGGAAAACAGTGGTGAGCTCCTTGGTACTCTCATCTCTGGATTATTGCAACGGATTATTTGCAAATGCACAGGCACGGGTGGTGGCCAAACTGCAGCTCATTCAAAATGCTGCAGCAAGGCTACTATCCGGCACTCCCAAATTTCAGTCCACCAAGCAAGTAATCAGGAACTACCACTGGCTAACGGTGAGAAAAATTCGCATCAGATTCAAGACCTTGTGCCTCACCTTTAAAGCTCTTAATGGTCATGGCCCGGCGTTTCTCAAACAAAAACTTTTCCACTATCTACCTAAAAGATCTTTAAGATCTGAACAGAGGCATCTACTGGCAGTGCCACGTACCAGGACGGTCACATGGGGCGATAGATGCTTCACTAACTCCGCAGCCAGACTTTGGAATACTCTCCCAAAGGAAATTAAATCTGCACCCTCGCTACTTCAATTTAGGAAATTGCTGAAAACTTGGTTGTTTGACCAATAATTGTTCAGGGTAACACTTCCTAAGGTAGATAAATGCTCAATCAGAGTTCTTTAGCAGAGTCACAGCGCCAAGACACCTACGGGTATATGCTGCGCTTTATAAAATTTTAAAATAAATAAATAAATATTCTCAACCCTGCTACACTCTTGCCCTCAAGCACAGCAGACACTGCCCCACATGACTGTGTGGAAGTAATTAATACAGTGACGAAGCCAAGACATGACTTGACAGACATTGCATTGCCAGACCCTGACCTGACACTGTATGTGGATGGTTCATGCATGAGAACGAGCACAGGAGAGTTAGTGGCCGCATATGCTGTGACCACTGATACTGAAGTCATAGAGACACAACGAATAGACACATTGTCAGCACAAGCAGCAGAGCTTATCGCTCTGACACAAGCCTGCATGCGAGCCAAGAACTTGAAAGTAAACATATATACAGATTCACAGTATGCCTTCGGGGTCGTTCATGACTTCGGAGTGTTATGGCAGGAGAGAGGTTTCCTGACCTCTCATGGGGCCAAAATTCAGCATGGTCCCCTTATTCAGGCTCTGTTAGAAGCAATACACTTGCCTACAGCCATAGCCATCATGAAGTGCAAAGCACATACGAAAGTTACAGACACCATTTCCCAGGGTAACGACCTGGCAGATCGAACAGCTAAACTTACAGCCCAGACTCCAACAGACACTACAACAGACACGACAAAGACAGAAATGCCATCACTGACAAACTGCATGACAGTCAGGGATCCCTCACAAGATGTACTCGACATACAGACACATGCCACTCCAGACGAAATAAAGAAATGGACTGAACAAGGAGGGGTCCAGACTGACCAGGGTTGGATGACAAAAGGCAAAGCTACATGGTTTCTTCCTGACTCCATGGTACAAGTCATCATAAACACAGCACATAGTCCCGCACACTTAGGAGAAAAGGCTATGCTAGACAGTTTACAGAATATTTGGTTCAACAAGCACCTACGTACAGCAGCAAAACAGAAAGTACGTACCTGTATGATCTGTTGCCAGTTCAATCCAGGCAAGGGCATTCCGGTGGAACAAGGTGGATTTCAACCTCCTGACCACCCTTTTGAAGTCCTCCAGATGGATTATATCCAGATGGACAGATGTCGAGGATACAAATATGTCCTAGTAGTTGTATGTGCACTATCTAGATGGACAGAAGCGTACCCAGTCCCAGATTACACTGCTGTGACCACTGCCAGGCAGTTGGTTCGAGAGTTCTTTCCGCGGTACGGCTTGCCCCGTGTCGTGTACTCAGATAACGGTCAGCCATTCTCCTCTGAATTAATGAAACCAGTATCTCTTCTGTTAGGATACCAGTGGAAGTTCCATTGTGTACGACACCCAGAGGGAGCCGGACTTGTTGAGAGACACAATCAGACACTTAAGACAAAATTAGCGAAAGTCTGTGCAGAAAAAGGCGTGGATTGGATGGTAGCCTTGCCGGTTGCCCTCTTTTATATGCGTATGGTAGCTCATTCCAGAACAGGACTGTCCCCTTACGAGGTGGTCTTTGGTAGACCACCGAATATGTGGGGTACGCCTATGCCAAAACGAATTACCGATGTTGACAGTAATATGCTGACAGATTACCTGGCTTCCTTGATGTCTGCACTCCTCTCTTGTCGTTCACAGGTTGCAGCCGCCTTCCCCGACAACTCCCAAGTTAAATAACACTCCATCGTTCCTGGAGATAGTGTTGGTGCGGAATTTTGATCGTTCAAGTCCTCTCGAGCCCCGCTGGCGAGCACCGAAGTTAGTACTGCTCACAACGAGGACCGCCGTCAAAGTCGAGGGAAGGACGGCTGGATTCATGCCCAACACGTCAAAAAATTCCATGGACACGGAACTGTGATCGAAACTAAGGACTGACCCGAAACCAGTGACTCAAAGCCCCCTTTGCTAGAAAAGACTCTTCAACAGGAGTATAGGTCAAAGTTACGGTCTAGTAAGTCAGACAGCATTTAATTGTTTAAGTCCACCCTGTGGTGAATCGGTTAGACAGGTTCCTGACATGTATAAGATCGTAGACCAGAATAGTAGACAGAGAGATAAGAAAGAGAAATACTGCAAGACCTTACGCAGCAGATGTATAGTAACTCTGATCATTATGTTTCTTCTAAGTATATCGATTATATGTATCCGCTTGACGCTACATGTTTTCTTTCCTCCTCTTGGTTCACATATACATTCTTCCTTCAATGACACTATAGAGCACACATTCAGTGATCTGCCACCCCATGAACTGTCATATTGACTAGCACTGCGTAACAATACTTTTATCCGAATGTTACACCATTCTCATCAGGCCAGCAATGTAACGAATTGTTGGGTATGTGGCCGACTCCCACCTTATCAGAAAACAAAGGGAGTTTTGCCCCTCTTTCCTTTCCCGTTCTCGCACAATGGTTCGTGCGGAGCATGGTTTGCTTTAATGTCATCACAAGACAGAAAGTTCACAGTTTCCCAGAGTGAATGGATCTGGGGAGATTTGAATATAGTAATGAACAAGGCATGTTTCCCAGACAAAGATGGTTTTTCCCAAAGGAAAGGAACTGATCTAGAAAATGAGGTGTACGAACAAGGAAATGCTTCCCTTAACCTTATGATTCTGAATGTCCAGTCCGAGACAAATACAGGTCCACCGTTCATATCAGTCTTACTAGTAAAGGGTGAATTATGCGTCAGAAAGAAAGGGTCTGTGCATTTAGGACACAGTGATTGTAATACTGTAGTCGAGTTCAACGATAAAGGAAAGTCTACTTTCAAAGCTTCCCGCCATTCTTATTTCATTTGCGGTCAGACAGCCTATGTACGTCTGCCCTTAGACTGGGGTGGAACGTGTTATATAGCGTTCCTACTGCCACCCGTCTTTCTAGCCCCATCCCATTATCATCGAGATTCACGACTAGTACATGTTAGTCACAAGAGGGAGACCGATTCCCCAGTAGTTGATCAGACTGAGACAGCTTGGGAGCAATATAAAGATTTCATTAAGGGATACTTCTGGTTCATAGGTCCCGTCCAAAACAGTAAACTCATACGCAGGTTAACAAGAACTTTGGAAGCAGTAGTGAATGAGACTACTTCTGCTTTAGGAAACTTGACGGAGGAGCAGTCAGCTATGAGACTTGTTGTTCTTCAGAACCACCTTGTTCTTGACGTCATCTTGGCAGATGGGGGCGGGGCTTGTAGAGTGATCGGCTCCAGTTGTTGCGTGTTTATTCCTAATAACGCGCCATCCGTGTATGCAGCAATAACAAGGCTCCACAAGATAGCTCATGAAATGCATCAAGACCCATGGTCTTGGTCCGGTTGGCTCTGGAGTGTAATATCAGGATGGGGTTGGACAGTGTTGTCATTCCTAGGACTGATACTGCTCGTAATATTCAGTTGCTGTCTCTGTCTGCGATGTGGCCCAGCGATTTGCGGCTTGTGTGCCACTGCCTGTATTCCCCATCTACGTATACAAAAGAAAAAAGACGAGCAAATGATGCTGTATGATCAGATATATGGTATCATGAATATCGATGTGTCCTGAAGGGCACAGTAGGGGACAAGGAGGGAATGAGGATATAGAAATTTTACGTGGCCAGTGTGTCCCCTACATGCACCCCGTGTATGTCCATGTCACCATGTACTGCCTCTCTCATGCCTGAAATAATAATGCCTCTGCATTTCCGTCCAATGTTGACATGTCAGTTACCAGGCCCTCCATGAAAGAAATGTTAATACTGCACTGAGGCCTATGTTGCCAATGCATTTACATGGTGCACGTTTAAAAGTCGAGATGAACTCGTTTTTGTGGCTCAGCCGAGCCAGGACCCGAATTCAGGCTCCAAGCCTCCTGACACTCTGAAAGTTGCAGTTTAGCTATGTATCCCTGACCTCTCACATACTTCCTGCTCAGCCAAGAGGTGCCCAACTCGGTCTGCCAAGACAGTATTTTGCCTACAGTTATCTGCTCTACAGAAACACATTCCTGTCTAATGAAAAGGGTAAACATATTCTGCCTGCAGAAGATAGGGCCTAGCCTTTCTGTCTCCCTTCAAGTGATTTACAGAACCCGCATCCATAGAAGGCCCATGGCCCCCACGCAATGCACAAAGAGATATAGGCGCACACTAGCATTTAGTGATGAGCAGCCTTTGCTCGAGCGACCTTTACTTCAGACAATACATCCTCCAAACTCAAGATATCAGATAATACCAGAGGTGCAGGTCGTTCTGACATCCAAGACTCCTCTACTAGCACGAAAGTCAGCTCCCCCCAGCTTCCCCCAGATACACGTCGATTCCACGTCATGATCAAGTTTGCGCACAAGTTGGGTAAGGGTTCCTGCTGACCATGCAGACCCCCTCCATGTATCCACCCACCTATGACACATCTATGACTCATCAAGTGAACACCCACGTGTACGCCTTCTTACACGCCCTTTTCACGCCCATGTGCTCTTATCTCTCTCTTTCACTTGCTCCGCCTGGAGCGCTCCGCCTTCTCTATCCAAGTTAATGTACGTTTTAACTATATATAATGTGTTCTGTGAATAAAAATTCAGATGACGATCCTTCCTGATCCCTAGTGGTGATGGAACCCGATTTTCCCTTAACTCGAGTTACTGAATTAAAGCCCTTCTGAATCGGACACCACGGACTCTGCCTCTCATTATATGCATGATCCTTGTTAATGTATAGAAATTCTGACTGGGTAATTATTTATTTACCACAGACCCTGACTCTCGCTCTGGGGTCAGTGTAGAGCAGACTGATCCTACGCCTATATTTGGGTCCAAAACCCAGACGCTCCAGCACTCCCTCCAGAAAGGGCCAGTGAACAGCGTTGAACGCTTTTTCAGCGTCCAAGGATAGCAACCAATGAGGGTCTGGTCTGTTACGGACCTCTAGTAGCCAGTTATGGGTCCGTCGCAGATTATATTTTATCGCCCTTTCCGGGAGGAACCCCGTTTGATCAGTGAAAAGGTAATATTAAGATATTTGGATACCACAGCATCCAAAGAGAGAGAGCAAATAGAACTGTCCTTGAATTGGGATGAGATTGTGGCGGCAATGGCTAGTTTACCTAGAGGGAAAACGGCTGGTCCAGACTTAATCCCCACAGAATTTTATACGGTTTTCAAGAGCAGCTTAATGAAATCATGTCAACTTTGTTCTTGCAGAGCGCGGAAGGGTTGACACCCTCAACATCATGGGCCTCCACAAAAATCATAGTTTAAAAAAATTAAATCTGTACACTAATTAGGGTCTCAAATCCCAATAACTTTAATAAATGGGGATGTGATGATATTTTCAAAAGCTTTGGCCTTGCGCCTATCACAGGTTATTCATAGGGTTTTCTCCATGGGCAGCATGGTTTCATCCCTGGTAGAGGCACCATTGAACATATTAGAAAGTTTATCACCCGGTTTGATGATAGAAAGGTGTCAAGAGACCCTCTGGCTGCTATTCTGTTAGATGCTGAAAAAGCATTTGATAGGGTCTACTTGTAGTTTTTCTGGATGTCCATGTGTAAAAGGGGGATAGGAATTTTTTTTATTGGGGTGGTTAAGGCCTTGTATAAAGACCCAGTGGCTAAAATATATATAAATGGAAATCTGACATGGACCTTAAAAATAAAAAGAGTAACATGGCAAGGGTGTCCCTGCTCACCGCTCCTCTTTGTGATAGAACTGGCAGTACACATTCAGGCGCGGTGCATCCATTGGGGCGTAGGGGCGTAGCCCCACTAAGCCACATGGACTCACCGTTGCGTCGTCAAGAGCACAATAAAAATATTTTTGGCATTGCAATCATGAATGTTATAAGCGGCAGCGCCGCAGCACTACCCGCCGGGAATCCGGGACACACACAACTTAATCCGGAGTGCACAGGGGATGGGGCTGGCCTGGGGCTGGGCTGCTGCAGCTTGAGTGACAGTCCACACTCAGCTGCAGCAGTACTGCGCATGTGAATTTTTGGGCTGTAACTAGCCCGAGCATGCGCGTACACTACCTCACTGAAGTTCCCCTTAGAGAGGGACCAAGGGGGGTTGCTGCTTGGCCGGGCCGCAGCCCCTGGGGTTGCAAAGGGCGACTGGGCGAGTAGTCAGTGTGCCCCCCTAGCCAATCTTGGTGCTGCATGCACCGCCAGGATTGGCTGGTCCACCAGGTAGAAGGGCAGGCAATCCATTATTGGATGCCGCGCGTGGGTGGTGGCACACTGCCTCAGCCCCACTGCATATGGCCAATCACTGTGTGACTTCAGTGAAGCCATGCAGTGATTGGCCATTTCGGGACGCGCGCTGTTGTGACGTTCTCAATATCTCTAGCGGCTCACCTCGTGTGCAGGCAGCAGACCGACTCCCTCCTCACTGTCACAACACGCTGTGCCTGTGTTGTTGTTGTCGTATACACAGGCCTGCGTGTACAGTTACAGACTCAGTATGTCGTCGTGGACCTCGTGGTGTAGATTCGATCCATCCTGCTCCTGTGAAAAAGTAAAAGTGACTAAGTGAATGGGAAAAATCCTCGGAGACTCGTGAGTACTTAATGTCATGGTCGGTCCTCATCAGACAATAAACCCATCAAGTGCTGTCTGTGCATGTCATCGAACACACTAGCTAAAACAGATCACACACGCACACATGAATGAAGAGATGAAGCTTGCACCGCACATGTTGTAAAATATTCACAGAGTATGCAAATTAGCTAATTTTGCACGTTCGTCTCCTGCCTCTTGTGCCCCACTTGGATGAATCTCCAAATACCCCTCTGCGTGGGTCTTTCGATTCCCCCGCGACACGAAGCTGGGCCTTACATTGTTGCCATCCCTGCATACCGTGTCTTTTCCTGTCAGCTGTGTCCTCACCGCTCCCCGTTTCTTTTTGTGTCTGCTGTCTGGGGGAAATGTGCACTTAGTTCATCCATGGCTGCTTCACTTGCATTTTTTCCCCGTGTCTGCAAGGATGAACATGTGTACTTGGGATCTGTGCGGTGTAACAGCAGCTTCGGGCCTTATTTCAGATGTTAGCATGTGTTTTGTTAATTTAATCCCCTTGCTTGTAAAGACTATTAGGACATTTTGGGATCAGTGTCTTTTTATGAGAGCGTTTGGTTCCCCTGGCGCATGTCGGATTTATCCAGGTTTGCTTAAGAATTCTCAATACCCGGGTCGGGATTCTGTGTTTTGTATTCGTTATCGTTACAAGCGAGTGCTGTGAAAAAAATAATCCGCTCTCTTGTAGTTCTGTTCCTCATCCTCGTTGTTTTAATTGAGATATGCACTCTTATTTCGCTCTGAGATTCGAATCAACCGTCCCAACATCTCTAGACCAGCCGCTCGGGGAAAAAACACAAGCATACTGTCCCCACAGTACAGGCCTACTTTCACGTAGTGTGATATGAGCATAATAGGGCATTTTCTTTCTAATATTATGTGGAAGTGCAGTTCAGGAAATAGGCTCATGTCATATCACTATTCATGTAATAACAATTGAAATGTGAGCATAAAAACGATGGAATGCTTTACCAGTGAAAGGACTGCACAATCGTATGCCGCTACCATGTTTAAAAAATGATGATATCCGAAAAAGAGACATGAAGTTAATTTAATTAATTGAGAATGGGAATTTCCGATGGCATATCTGATAACTTATGTTCTTAAAACTGCAACATGGAGAAAATGGAATGCAAGTATTTTTCTAAATTTAATTTTTTATATACATGTGCAGATGTAGAAATAACTATATAGCAGGCAAACATGTCTCACTTTTTAATATCTGTATGATCTGTTGAAAAGAAACGCATGAATCCATGCCTGGTTTTCGATTACCTTCCCTGATGCACTCATGTCCGTTCCTGGGCCCGAGCGATCATGAGTCATGGATTCTTGTAATCTGGTTTCTTTTAGCGTACAGCTCTGACTGGAAAAGGTGGAGAGGATTTTTCTGATAACAGGTTCATACTAACTGACTCATTTGTTAAAGGCCTTTTGTGTCGAGAGGACGCTTCCCAAGTTGACCTTTTATGTGAGTTAAATACGCTGTAGATCTGGGCATTGGTAACTACATGAGTCTGCCGCATGCTTGTGGCACGAGGTGCCTCTCACTGGCTGTACGGACACGTGGGGCAGAGTGGTTATAGTCTGTGGAGTGCATGTGAAGCTGCATGCAGAGAGCAGGGTGTATGTTGGACCTGTATGTGTGTAATTGTTTCACTGCATTTTGGAATTCATCTTGGATGCCTGACAAAATTGACAATTTAAGTGACCCTGCTTAGATCCTTTGTTGCTTAAGAAAAGCCAATACAACTCCTCAGGCCTTCACTTGGAAGTGAGCTGGACTCCTGTGGCTGGAATGCGCAGGGCGATACACAACTTTGAAGTGAAGAGACTCCCTCGGCACCTTCATGCTTCCTTCATTAGTCAGTGTCATTCTTGCAGACAGTTTGGTGGAGTTGTTTGGTAGGAATGGCTCTTTGTTTCATCTGCACGTGAAAGGCCATGTCCACCCTCTTACTCATTCAATTGATTAACACTTGAAAAAAGGTAGACCATCACAAACTGAATTTTATGTTGCTTTTTGCAGCGCTGCCACGTGCCTGTAGGAAATGACGTGTCGATATTTGTTGTTCTGGCTTTTCAGTCAAAAGTATGTTGCTGTTTGGGATTTGTAGCTTTAGTTTTAACCCCTAGTATGGGTGGTTCATGCTCGCTTGCTCGCCGCAGTGAAGTACGACAATTGTTTTATGCCTCACCACTTTCAAATTTCACCAGCCGCCCCTGTAGACATTCCCCCCTTGATTACGCATGAGCAGGAAAGTAAGGTGATGGCTTATGCCGACAACATAGGCCTATTTATCTCCCATCCTGATCAGGATTTTGAAGGTGAGGCTCAGAGGTTTAGCATATTGTCTGGATATGCCTTGAATAGGGATAAAACTAAGATAATTATTCATGAACTTGTTTTGTTCACTGACTACAGGGAAGTACAAAATCAACATATTTAGGGGTTTTAATGACTTCTGATTTGGATGAAGTGGTAAAAGAAAATCTGGGGCCCTGTGCAGAGGAGACTAAAAAAGCGTTAAAAAGGGTGGACAACTTACATTTGACCTTGTTTAGGATAAGTAATTTAATCTAAATTGTATATTTTCCTAAAATAACATATTTTTTAAGAGCAATTCCTTTCATGTTTTCGAATTTATGTTTAAAAAAATGTGATAGTATATTTACGCAGTTTATATGGGCATATACTACATCAAGAAGATCAATTACATTCTTAAGTCTACGCAGGGAACGTGGGGGTCTGGCGCTTCCAAATTTTAAGCTTTACTGGTGGGCGGCATCAACTGCACAATACATAACACGCTTGAGGGCAAGTAATGGCGAGGAACCAAAATATCCCGCCCCCTTTGAATTCCTGATTGGCCCTGAAGCTAGGAGATGTCTATGGCGGCAACTAGATTATGGCTATTACAAAAGGGTGCGCTATAAGACGCTGCTTAAGGCCTTAAAGGTATGGACCTCTGTACGTCGCCCATTAGGGCTGGGGAGGCAGAATTTCTACACTCCACTTTGGCAAAATAAAAACCTACTTGATATTTTTAGCAATCTTTATTTTAATAACTGGGTTAAGTCAGGAATTAAGGCTGTATTTAGGTTGCTTTTACACTTGTAGTGGTATAATAACATATTAGGAATTGAGAGTGAAATTCGGTTTTACTGATAGTTTTTTGAATACCTTCAGATTAGAGATTACTTGCAGAGGAAAGGAGAGGAGGTTGAAAGATTTGGTAAGTGCGAGTTTATCGATAAAATAATACAATCTTGCCCACACTGCATTGGGACTCTATATATACTTCTTAATGAGCAATTGAAAGACGATATGGAAAAATGCTCCATAACGTGTCAAGGGAGGTTAGACATTACAGATACCACTTTTCAAAGGGCCTTCTCTAATAGTTTATCGATTTTAATCCCAGCTAATCTTCAGAAACACTATTTTAAAACTTGTTTTGAGCTATATTATTCTTCTTATCGGATTGCGAAATTGGGTGAGGGGAAAGGTACGCACTGTCCGCGATGCGCACTCAAGAAAGCAGATTTAATACAAGAGTTTTGCACCTGCAAAGAACTCAGGCCACTAATTAAAGAGATAGAGGAGTTCTTGAGAAGAAACTATCATTGCAGGTTTAGGTAATCCCATCGTTAATGTATGAAATAAATATTATTTTTATGCCACATATTTTTTTTTTTTACTTTACTGTTAAGTGAGGACATGGAAAATACCCAACTGTGAAAAAGAACACCACAGTCCCTATGAAAATTATGTATTGTATGAATATGAAGGAAAGGGTGGGGGGGGGGTTAGGGTAAGGGATTAATGTAAAAACAAGGAGGGAAAGTAGTTGCTCAATAAAAATATATATATATTTTTTAAAAGGAATACTAACTCTAAGAAGGATTCTAGAGCATCCTTAGTGGCAACAGAACAAGAACTGAACTTGGACATAAACACATGTACAGTAACTGATTTATGGATATATAACACACACACTGTGCTGTAATGCATATGAAACACTCCAGCTGTTAATTTGTGGCTCATATAGCAGAATATATATAGTAAGAAAGATGATAACCTGGTAGCTTGGAGGAAATATTCGACTCCTCTCAACACTGTTTACTCATAAGTGCCCATTCCTTACTTAAGTATACATCGAAACCAGGATTAAACTTTAGGGACGCGACTGAGCTCTCTCTCCAGTTTCCTCAAAGAGTCCCTCGCTGAACGGCTGTTTAACACCTAGCTAATAAGATCGTGTTACAGAAGTAGGCCTCTGATGCTGCAACAAATCAAACAAATGAAAGGGAAGGGATCGTAAGTGAAAAGAAAAGTTTTTGAATCACCTCTTACCATGAACACCAACACATGTGTGTTTCAAGATCTGAGAGAGAGAGCAGTTATAGCAACTAAATACGCATTTTAAGGGTGCATAGTGGATTTAAACACCACAGTGTGTAAGAATACGTTAAGGCGTTGTTTTAACTGGGCTGTGGTATAGATATTTGTATAATGTGCATAAGGCGCTGAACTTCGTAGTAATGCTTCTCGGTACACATAGATCGGAACTTCTCAATGCAACCGAAATATCTGTGGGATTGCAAACACTTCTACGTACTGCCACACTATGGAGGGAGGCAGCGTGAGTTGAAAGAAATACTAGCTGAATCACGTCCGAGCAGCAGACGGCACTGATGAAGTTAAATTATTCGGTGCTTGGTCCCTGCTCCTCTGAAAGGATTAAAAGTGAAATTTGGCAAGCACTGGCCAATTAGGGAGCCTGCAAAGAAGAGGAACACTTCAGCCAACAAATGTTAAGCAAATCAATGGGCGGGCTCCAAGTCCTTTTCAGTATACCCCATGGCAGGGCTAAAGGGGGCTTATGCACCTATGTGTCCAACATGTTATTATGTGACAAAGTAGAAATGGATTTCAATAACTTGTATTATCATATTATCAGGATTACAATTGATAAAGGGTTTGTTTTAGCTTTGGTTAACTTTTATAATAATGTCCCAGGAGAGGACGTGGACAGTATTTTCAAATCTTTAGGATGTAATATTAAATCTATGATGGAAGGGAACCCAAGAGAGGTCTGTGTTATATGGGCAGGAGACTTTAATTGCTCCTTGTGTTCGAAGGGGGAGAGAGGGTTGTTTGGAGTAAAACTGGTTAAAAAGACACAAGTCTTACCAATTTTGAACACACCAAGTCCGGGGATTATTTGAATGAAGTTATATTTGGGTGTAATATGGGCTTTGCAAATCGATTGGCAAGCCCTGAGGTCCCATTTCTCCCCACCTTTAATGGTAGAGGGGCAAACAAGATAATTGACTACATAATTATGACTGTTAGACATGGGGGCTTGATACAGGAATTTAGCACCTTTAATGACTCATTAAGTGACCATTTTCCCCTTGGTTTGACTCTACGAGGTAGACCAAAGGTATTATGTGGAAGGGCTATGCCTAAAGATTTAGTAGGCGATATTTCCATGGCTCAGAAAAATGGTTACTCTTTAAAGTGGACAAAAATTGTCCCAGAAGAGTTTTTACAAAAACTGATTAAAAGTATGGAGCCTCAATTCTGCGTCTGCCTTGATGCAAATGTTGTTGACTCTGATATAATTAAGAACATCTTAATGATTAGCACGTAGATTAAGAATTTATTATGGGTTGAGGCAAAAGCTGGTAACAAGGCACAAAAGGGGTGGTTTGATTCAGCATGTACAAAGGCCTATTCAAAATTAAAACAAGTTTTACATGCCCCAGTTAAGGATGTTGCCCTAATTCGGGACTGTAGAAAAAACTATAAGGAGTCCCTTAAAAGGAGAAAAGATGCCGTAAAGAAAGATGCGTGGGACTTCTTGTGTGCAGCATCATTAAGTAAAGATTCTGCATCTTTTTGGAAAATCGTCAATATCCATTTTTTGAATGATAACATCAGTGATGTAATAGAAGTAGCAATACCGGAGAAGGAGTGGGTTAAACATTTTTCAGAGTTGTACTCTGAAATTGCAGGGAAGGAACCTGTAGCTGAGAAAGATCTAGTGGGAGATTGTACCCTTTCAAAGAGTAGTTTGGCTGTTGATATCTCTGTTACAGAGGTACTAGAAAGTATAGATGCAAGTTTGGAGGGGAAAGCACCAGGCCCTGATGGGGTTCCGGTTGACTTATATAAAAACAACAGAGATTTATGGGCCCCGATACTTGCACGACTCTTTAATGCCACACTTCAAAAGGGCCTTCTTCCTTCCTGGTGTAAATCCCTGATAGTGCATATATTTAAAAAAGGCAATAGAGCCAGTTGCCAATGTTATCGCCCAATATCACTCTTGGACTCGACCGTCAAGGTTTTTGGATGGGTAATTTTAAACAGACTTCAATTGTGGGTGGAGGAAAATAAAACAATCAGCGATTTACAGTACGGCTTTAGAAAAGGACTAGGTACAATCGAACACTGCTTGAATTTGCACATTTTAATAGAAAAGTATACAAAAGCAAAGGAGGGTCGTATGTTTTTAACGTTTATAGATTTAACTTCTTCTTTTGACTGTGTATCACATAGTAAACGCTGGCTGGTTATGGGTAAAATGGGGATAGATCCTACCATTATTATCTTCCTAATGGAATTCTATTTAGGAGCATCCGCCAAAGTCAGATTTGGGAAAAATGGTGATTGCACAGAATCTTTTGAAATTGGAAGGGGTGTACGCCAAGGCTGCGTCTTGGTTCCCTTTCTTTTTACACTCTATATAAATGATGTAGAGAACACATTATTGAATGAGTGTAGGGATATGCCAATTGTTGGGGAAAGACCAATCCCAACCTTGTTGTATTGTATGGCGATGACGCCGTCTTGATGGCTAGAACACCGCAGGCAATGCAAAAATTGGTTACATCCTTTTTTAGATTTTATGACCAGATTAGATCTAAAAATAAATTGTTCAAAGACTTTCACCATGAACTGTGGTTTGGGTGCACACAAAAAGAGAAAGGTAATCTTTATGGACTCTACCCCAGTTGATTTTACCTCGACATTTTCTTACCTAGGAGTTTTATTTGATTGTACGGGCCTATGGAACACCACTAGTAACACTAGGAAATTACTGTATTGTAAATCAATCACAGCTCTAAAAAACTTTAGCCATAAAATGGGGAGGACACCAATCAAGGAAATGTTAATTGTATATAAAGCTACTTGTTTAGCAATTGTGACATATGGCACGGGTTTGTGGGGCCATACGAATGTTACTTCTCTACAGGTGGTCGAAAACTGTTTTATGAAATACCTTCTAGCCGTCCCGCAAAGTGTCTCCACGTATGTCTGTCATGCAGAACTTGGGGAACCATACCGGAAGATATTATAAAGACTGCCCCAGTTCTATTATGGCATAGGATTTGGACAACTAATGAGTGCGGGATGAATCGTTTGATCATGAATAATGCGGTTGGGCTAGAAAAGAGTGGCAGAATAAGATGGCTGTGCTATGTGAGGGAATTTCTTACGGTACTGGGCATGGGGTACTATTTCCTAGAACCATCTTCTCTCTGCAACATTTCAAGAAAGCTTTTAAAAGAAAAATGTATGACCTACCTGCACGATCACAGAACCGCGATTGAAATGAAGAAAATAACGGTAGTGGCCCATGAACAAATCATGACCTCAAGGAAAATACAGCCATATCTTAACTTGCAAATGAGTGACCATGAGAGGTTTTTGTTAACCCGATTTAGAATGAATTTGTTATTTAGGTTGCTCAGTTTCCCAGTTATGAACGATTGGTCGAAAAACCTGATTAAATGCCCCTGTGATGATTTGTCAGATCAATCAGATATACATATATTTTTCTTTTGTAAATTTTATAGTATGCCTAGGCAAATGTGGGTTGTTCCATTACTGAAGACCATGGGTGTTAATCGCTGTCGCCCTGCTTTTTTAGCTGTACAGAAGTTCGATAATATTTTAACCACTGTATTTATTTCCTCATTCCTAAATGTTTTTAAATCACGGAAATCAATTGTAACCTGAATTGTGATGAACTGATCTAGATGCATTGGAAGAATCTTTTATAATTGTGATTTTATTTGTACTTTTATGGTTATTCTGTACTAATAACCGAATAAAGTTTTGAACTGAACACCACAGTGTGTAAGAATATGTTAAGGCTTTGTTTTAACAGGGCTGTGGTATAGGTATTTGTATAATGTGCATAAGGCGCTGAACTTCGTAGTAATGCTTCTCGGTACACATAGATCGGAACTTCTCAATGCAACCGAAATATCTGTGGGATTGCAAACACTTCTACGTACTGCCACACTATCGAGGGAGGCAGCGTGAGTTGAAAGAAATACTAGCTGAATCACGTCCGAGCAGCAGACGGCACTGATGAAGTTAAATTATTCGGTGCTTGGTCCCTGCTCCTCTGAAAGGATTAAAACTGAAATTTGGCCAGCACTGGCCAATTAAGGAGCCTGCAAAGAGGGACACTTCAGCCAACAAATGGTAAGCAAATCAATGAGCGGGCTCTCAAGTCCTTTTCGTAAACAATAGTGAATCGCAAGCGAGACTCTTATGCTATCGCATGCTCTCGCAGGCTAGATCCTAAAAAAATGAAACAGTATTAACGAAAAGAAAAATAAGAAGAGAAAGAGACCGTAGGTACTTTTAGCTTTAGTAACATAAGTAGTCCCAAGCAATTCACCATATCCGGCACATTGCAGTCTCCAGCCACATCCTAGGCTCCTTTCCAGCAGCACCTCAACAAGGTGGATTTGTTTCTGTAATATTGTATTAGTGATTTCTCATGTAATACATACACTTTCAAGACAAATGTACGCCACACACAAACAGAGGATAAAGCACAAATGGGACTCACAAAAAGGGGTTTCACAGAAAGAGAAAGGATAGGAGTGAACCCAAACTCCGAGAAGGTGCAAAGAAACACTCTGGAAAATCTTTACATTTTAGGAAATCAAAATGATTGCAGAAGTGGCCAATGTGCTTATTTGTTTGTGATGGGATTGTAAAAATGCCTCCATAAACACACACACACACACATACACACATATCTCAACCCATGATTTTATTTCTTCTGGGGTGGAAATCTTCCTTTTCGTGAGGTTAGCTCAGATAGACCTGGAAATCAAAATTAGACTGTCCCTGTCATCCGTGAGAACCCATATATGAGGAAGCATTGAGCCTCTAATTTGAGAAATCCCTGTCCGCATTGCTCCATAACCCTTAAGAACAAGATTTACATGTTGTTGGGGGAATCCCAGAGCTGGCAGAAACAGCAGCTTGCAAAACTATCAGAGAGGGATGGGCCCTTATGGAAGATGATACAATTCTGTGAAGGTATTGGGCTTTTTAAGCACGTTTCATCAGTAAGAAATACTAATGGTGTTTTGTAGTATCAACTGGGTGAGCTGCATATGGATGTTAATCTTGGAACATCATGGGTGTGCTGCCACAACCACCATTTTAGAGTGGAAATGAGATATCCTTCCATTCAAGTTTCTAATATCGGGAGAACTAGTCCTCTAGAACAACAGCTAGTTGAAAAACAGATAGGAGGTAAAGAGGTTGCTTGTTGGTATTGGTCGATACAGGAGGAGATAGATGGGGAGTTTCATCTGCCAAAACAGTTATGGGGGAGAGAAATTGTGGCAATAGAGGAGGACAGTTGGATAGAATCTTTCACCCTTTTATATAAATTGGTAAAACCCGCTTGGCTCAGACGAAACCACCTGTTCACTCTACATCGGGCTTATCTCACTCCTCTACGCCTGTCTAAATTTCAAGAGGGGAAATTCTGTAACAAATGTAAACTCCCCTCAGCATCTGACACTCATATGTTTTGGGAATGCCCCCAACTAGCTACTTTCTGGACAGAGATTAAAGCAACCCTGGACTCAATTATCCAAACCGATATTTCATTATCTTTATCACTAGTCATCCTTGGTGTACACCAGAACATAACTGGCGCAGCACGATCCTTTTTGTTTTACGCCATATTACTGGCAAGACGGCAGATATGTATGCAATGGGTGGATTCCACACCTCCCACCCACTCAGGATGGCTAAACTCATTGTATGAAACCTCAAAGGTAGATCTGAGAAGATCATGTAGAGCTCAGAATCTCTCTTTTTGGAACCTTCTGATTGAGTGGAAGTGAAGTCCTATTGGGGTTTTGTTTTTTTTTTTTGTTTTTTTGTTTCCCCCCCCCCCCCCCAATATCCGATGATTAAGCCCATCCACTCAACAGTTCAGTATTATGGTCAGCCCAGACTCCAACATATATATACTGAAAACTTCGGCACGAAGTTGCTTTGAGACATCGTCATAAGATGCACGGTTGTTCCTATCAATTCATATAACTCTTTGCCAAGTAGAGAAGCGGCCCAATCTCCAGGGTCTTGCTTCTAGAGGCAGTGAGATGATTGGATGGTTTCTCCCGCATCTAAGGGACGTGTGTCGGGCAGATGAGGATATTTTTTTAAAAAAAATTAAAACAGAAAAAAAGACAAAAAAAAAAAAAAAAAAAGAGATATCCTTCCATTCTTTTCATGTGACGCTTGTCCTCTGTCCCCACCTCTTACATCCCCTGGCTTACTACTCCTCTTCGTCCAAGGCAAGATTCTATTCTTCTGCTAGTGCTCTTCTCGCTTCAGTTCTGCCACATCCACTGAGAATACAGATAGCATTACCATTCTCCCTTTGAGGACACTATGGCAAGGATGATTGAAAATAACTTGTTTTTAATATATTTGAAGACTTGAATAGTAAGTTGTCATGGTTTTTAATATTTGGACTTATTTCTATGCCTTCCCTCAGCATTTGAGTAGAAACATTGAAATGTGGGTATTTTTGGGATGCATTAACTTTTGGAGGATCCCCTAGGGTTAGAACACCGACTCTGAACTTTATTTTGTGCTTCAGAGAACACAGTATATTGTTTTCAGTTTTTTTAGATGGTGGTGGATGGTCTTTGTATGGGCAGTATAATGCTTGCAGCCCTTCCATGTTCAGGTATAGCCTACAAGCAGCTTTAGCTGCCTGTTGAAAGATCTATTGTGGGCAATAGCAATACTTACAATGGGTTTTGGGTAAACCGATTACTTTTTTTTTTTTTTTTCATAACCAATTTTATTATGAGTTCAAGCAAAGCTCAACACAGTCCTCCACAGTCAGGAGGGAACTGTCAAAGACAGACAAGAAGAGACACATCATTAGCACAGCATCGAACCCATCGTTATATAGTAAATGGCATCGAACTACCCCTCCCACCCAACCCCAAAAACACCAACCAGCCCCGCCCGCAACTACCCACCCCTTATCCCACCCTAACCCAGTGCACGCGATCACAGTCCAGCAACTTGAGACAGTCTGCCAAGGTGGAGCCGGCCAGTGGCCTAGAGTGCGGGATCCACATCCAGCTGTAATGCATCATCAATGTCCACGGGAGGGTCAAGGAGCAGGCCCCGGTAATCCGCCCACCGTTTCCAGATTTTGTAATGTTTGCGGGGACATCCCCGGGCTTCGAAAACAGGCTGCTCCAGACCCATGAGGAAATCCAGTCCCGCCCTCCAAGCCCCGAGGGGGGGGGCGCGCTCGCTCTTCCAGGCCTGCGCCAGGTCCCTCTTCGCCACCACCAGCCCCAGTAACAGCAAATGGCGCTTGTAAATATTGCCCCCAACATTCTCTAGAACATGAAGAAGACCCAGCCTGGGGGTACGGGGCAGGTCCCAGCCCAACACCTCTGACAGGCAGTCCCAAACCCCAGCCCAGAATCGAATCAATCTCTCACAGGACCATACTGTATGGAACAGGGTGCCCTCTTCAGAACCGCACCTCAGGCATTCGGGAGACGCGACAAGGCCCGCCCGCCATAGACGGTGTCTAGTAAAATATGCCCGGTGGAGGTATTTGAACTGGATGAAGCGAAGGCGGATGGCTATAGCAGCACCTCGGGGAGATTCCAAGGCCTCACGCCAGTCGTCATCGTCCAGTGGACCTACATCAGCCTCCCAGGAGGCCCGCAGCGCTGCGAGTGAAGGGGAACAGTGAGTGACCAGAGAGCGATATATCTGCGAGACCTTCTTGTCCCCCAGGTCTCCCATAAACAGTTTAGCCTCGATAGGACTAAAATCAGGGAGCTGTTCCATGCCCACCAGACTTGGAGTAAGTGCGTGGCGGAATTGAAGGTAGCGGAAAAACTGGGTCTTGGGCATGCTAAATTCGGAGCTAAGCTCCTGAAAGGACTTCAGGGTAGTACCAGAGAGGACATGACCTAGGGATGAGATCCCAATCGCATCCCAGCCGTCAAATCCGGACAGGGACGCCAGCGCCGGTAACAGACCATTTCGCCACAGCGGGGTTTCGGCCATAAGCCGACCCCACCAGCCCATCCGATGCAAGGCCCGCCGCCAGACAGCGAAGACCACTTGAGTGACTTGCGGAAGCAGTCGCCTCCGCCTAGCCGAGTACAACAGGGTGTGAAGGGAGGCGCCACCCATCAGGGAATGTTCAAGGGCATAAGCCGGGTCACTACGGTCGCCATACCACCACTCGTTGAGCACAAGGAGATGGGAGGCCTGATAGTAAGATAAAATATCCGCGGCCGCCAAGCCGCCGCAGTAGGTAGAGAGGAAGCATGTGCGCAGTGCCACCCTGGCGGCACCGCCAGCCCACAGAAACCGGCCCAGCACAGAATCAACAGTACGGAACCACTGCGGGTCAACCTGGAAGGGATGATTCTGCAATTGATATAGCAGACGGGAAAAAGCCACCATCTTGAAGATGGCCGATCAGCCGTAGATATTAAGCGGCATGCGCGTCCATGTCTTGACGTCTAGTTGGACCCGATCCCATACAGGCAGAATGTTCCGGTCCCATGCCACTGCAGGCGAGGCCGAGAGGAAGACACCCAGGTACTTCACACCCTCAACTGCCACCTGAAGGGATGCAGCCCATGGGCAGTCCACTGCGGCACCCCCCAGCACCCACATGGTCGATTTGCGCGGGTTAAGGAAGAGCCCCGACGCCCGACCAAACTCCTGCATCAGCTCCAGGACACGAGGACCCGTACGCTGCAGGTCGGTCATGAAAAATAGCACATCATCCGCATATAAAGCTATGCGGTCCGAGTGATCCGCTCCCCAGACGAAGCCACGGTAGAGCTCATCGCGGCGCACCCTGGCGGCCAGCGGCTCCATGGCCAGTGCGAAAAGGTAAGGGGAGAGCGGACACCCCTGACGCGTGCCCCTGGACACCGGAAAACGAGCAGACGTCGTTCCCGAGATACGCACTGAGGCCGTGATCTCGGTGTAAAGCAGCCTGATATAGGAGAGGAACACCGGGCCGAGATTCAGCAGCGGCAACAGGGCAAAAAGAAAGGTCCAGCTGACCGAATCGAAGGCACTATCAATATCAGCCAGCAGGAGCGCCGCCGGGTCTTCCGAAGACTCAATCGCTTGTATCGCGGCCTGCGCCCGTCGTATATTGTGTCTCGTTGCTCTTCGCGGCATAAAACCCGCCTGATCTGGGTGGACAAGGGCCGAAATGTGTGGAAGTAAACGGTTCGCCAGCGCCTTTGCCAGGAGCTTGGCCTCGAAGTTGATGAGGGATATGGGGCGATAAGAGTCATGGCGATCGGGGGGCCTACCTGGCTTCAAAAACACCACTATTTCGGCATGACGCCAGTCCGATGGGAGGCGGCCACGCTCTCGTGCCTTTTCCAGAGCCCACAAATAGTGCGGCCCGAGCTGCAGATGGAACTTCTTATAAAATTCGCTGGGGAAACCGCTCGGCCCCGGCGCCTTGCCTACATTTAACTGACCCAGTGCATCACCCAGCTCCTCGGCCGACAGGGGAAGGTCCAGGGCCCCGCGCACCTCATCAGATACAGCAGATGGGGGAACCGAAGCAATATAATCAGCGATAATGGCAGGGGAGAGAGTCTCCCGAGAGGCATACTGGTGCCCATAATAGCGCGCAAAACTCGTTGCGAGAGTTGCCGGATCTGTGATTGCCACTCCTGCACCATCAACAAGGCCCGGCAGCGTAAGAGGCTGTAGGTTCTGTTGGCACAGCCTATGGAGCATGGTGCAAGACTTGTCGCCCCACTGGTAGACCCGACTACGAGTGGCTAACCACGCCTGACGAGCCTCATCCAACAGGACCGAGGAATAAGACTGTTGCGCCTGCAGGAGTAGCCGCAGTGCCACATCATCGGGTGCCTCACCGTGTCGAGCCTCGAGCTCCTCCACCCGCTCCGCGGCCGCAGCAATGCCTCCCAGCCGAGTCCGGCGAGCAGATGCACACCAAGCAATATCTATGCCCCGCAGGGTGGGTTTCATAGCCTCCCAAACTGTCACCGCATCCATCCCTTCAGTAAGGTTGTCCTGCCAATAAAGGGCGATCGCGCTACGCAAATGTTGGGAATAATCAGGGCGCTGCAGATGCCACGCGGACATTCGCCACCGGAAGGGGGAACGTGCTTTGCGCAAGTCAATTTGTACCGCCACTGGGGAATGATCAGAGAGCCCGCGAGGCCGAATCGCTGCCCCCTTCACTCTGTCTAGGAAAGCCCTCGGGACAAACACACAGTCCAAACGTGAAAGGGAGCCATGGACAGCCGAGACAAAGGTGTACTCTCGCCGTTCCGCATGCAGATGCCTCCACACATCCACCCAGCCCAGACCATCAACCATAGCCCCCAACCGTGTAGGGGAGGATACAAGTGCCACTCCCGGCCTCCTCTGCCTGTCCAAAGCCACATCCATCACATCGTTCCAGTCTCCGCCAATCACAGCCATGGAGCGGGGGAGCTCAGCCCACACAACAAACAAACGTTCAGCTAAGGTCCACTGCAAGGGGGGGGGGCATACACACAGCCAAATACAACCGGCTCCACCCCGACTTTCCCCTGTACAAAGACAAAACGGCCCTGGGGGTCAAGCCACTGACGCTCATGTACATACGCCAGCCGTCTATGAATAAGAATGGCTACACCTCTGGAGCCCCTGGTAAATCCGGCATGGAACACTTGATGGAAGCCAAAGCGCTGCAAGCTCAGGGCCTTCGTACCTAGCATGTGCGTTTCTTGAAGAAGGAGTACATCTGCCAAGTCCCTCTTAGCCCATCGAAGCACCGCTCCCCGTTTAATCTTGTCCAATAGTCCCCGTACATTCCAGCTAAGGACACGCATGGACGCGCCATTGGGCGCCAAGTGAGGAACATCAACCATGATCACAATGCTCCCAGCCCCACACTCCCAGACCCCCGGCCCACATCCCAGACCCCACAGTTGCAAAATATACAAAGACCACGTGCACCCCCAGAACCAGAACCCCATACCCCCCAAATCCCGAAGCCCCAAACCCTACTACCCCTCCAACCCCGACCCAACCCACAAGCAACCAAACACCCAGGTTCCCCCCACCCCCACCCCCATACTTCAAGGAACAATGAAGTACCTGTCGGTATACGGTACTTCAGGCCCAAAACGCAGCACCCAAAGCCAGCCATACCAATGGATCCCAACTAGTCCCCCCCCTAACTAATCAGACACACCTAGAACCACCTCCCAGTCCCAACAGGAGGAGGCAGCCCAAAGTACGTGCCCTGAACCCCAATAAACACACAGTAAAGTCATAAGCAGAGCACCACAAGAAAGCTACAGCCCATGAAGGCCCCGGCATTCGCCAAGAAAGAAGCTATACTGCACCAGTCAGTGTATGTCCCATCGACCACAGCTCTGCCTCCGCCAGATATGGTCACATATAGAAGGCAGCCAGCAGACAGTCCCCATGACGGGCGATCAGGAGCCTCCATCAGATTGGTCCGCATCCGGCTGTGTGTCCCCCAAGAGAGGGTCCCGGGACAGGGACCTCCGCCGGGAGCGGGACTTGCGATGACGTTTCCCTTTGCCAGACGGGTTGCTCCTGTCCTGAGACGAGCCACGCGATGATCCAGAGTGCAGCCCCGGTTGGACGTGAGGTCGGATCCTGACTGTTTCATCGGTCCAGTTGAAGACGGCCTCCGGTGTATCAAAGAAGAGGGTCTTGGAGTTGAAGATCATCCGGAGGCGGGCCGGGTAGAGCAGCGAGTATTGAATTTTCAGGCCACGCAGCTTGGCCTTGGCATCCAGGAACGAGTGCCGCTGTTGGTGGACCAGTTTGGTATAGTCCGGGAAGATCATTATTTTATGATTGTCATACAGCAGGGTGTCCTTCAACCGCGCTTCCCGGAGGATGACGTCCCTGTCGTGGAAGTTGAGGAGCCTGGCGATGATCGGGCGAGGCCGCTCCCCGACTGGCGGCTTCTGTGTCAGGGCGCGGTGGGCACGTTCCACTATGAAACATCGCGACAGGGAGTCCGGAGGCAGCCAGCTCTCCAGCCACCGGGACAGAAAAGCGTCCATAGGTCCCTTCTCGCAGTCCTCCGGAAAGCCAACGAAGCGCAGGTTGTTTCGCCTCGCCCGACCCTCGGCATCCTCCACACGAGTCGCCAGGCCCCGTTGGATCTGTTCCATGTCGGCAATCTTCTTCTTAAGGGCACCAACATCACCCTCCACTGTCGTGACCCTGGTCTCAGTTTCAGTAATGCGGGCGACTGCATTGCGAAGATCTTGACGCAGCAGCATCACATCGGCCCCTACCGCGCCGATTTTCGCATCCAGCATGTCACGGGACTGTGTAATGGCTGCCATCAATGCCGCGTTGTCCGGTCCAGCAGGATGACTCCCACCAGCCGCCCCGGCTCCTCCACCATGGCCAGTGAATTTGTCAATGGGTCCCGTCTTAGTGGCGGCCGAGCCCCTCGTCATGGCGGCCGTGAGCAGTGACACGCACCTGTATTAGGGCCACTTCTCGCAGTAGTCCGCCAGCCAGGCCCCGGCCGAGGCGTCTCGAACACACCAGGCCACCTGAGAGTTCCTCACCTCCGGCCCACCGATCGGGTTACACCCCAGGCAACGCTGCCCCGCCAAGGTGTATGAAATCGTCTTCGCGCCCAGTGGATCCGGGCCGGTGATTCCGGGTGGGGACCACCAAACCAGAGGTCCCGGCTGCACCAAGGCCAGGCAAGCCGCAGAGCTTCCGACAACTCCTCCAGTCGCAGCGAGAAAGGGCCGAGGATCCCACTGTAGGTCGTCAGGAGCAGGGGACCCCGGATCGCGGCCAGCCCAGGCTGCGAAAATCAATGTCCCGACTGCGCCCGGGCCACCAGGCCACCTCTGCCGCTCCGGCCCCTTCGCCGCGTCCACCCCACTTGCAGGTTCAGCCAAGCCCTGGGAGGATAATCACTGGTCCAGGGTCCAATGTTTGCCGCGACCCCTTCTGGCACAACTCCTCACAGCAGCCCCCACTGCGCCGGTCAACAAGGATAGAGGACACAGGTCTCACCGGCAATGGAGCCGCCGCCAGTCCCAGCGGGGGGGTAATGCGACTGCCAGCAGTGGGGGACAGCAGTAGCAGGGTGTCCGGACACCAGCGTGAGCGTCTTCGGGTGTCGCCAAACTCGAGGCCCCGGCTCCAACAAGGCCAGGTAGGCCGCAGTCCCTCCGAGGCCCCCCACCGGCCCGGGCCCCCGCCACCGGCAATGCAAGGACAGGCCGGGCACTCCGCTGTGAGCCGCCGGCAGCAGAGAGCCCTGGATCGTGGTCTGGGAGCGGCAGCGCCGGCTCAGTCAGGTCCCCCGGTTGGGGACGCCAAAATCGAGGCCCCGGCTCGTCCGGCGGGCACCAGGCCGCTCGCTGCACTCACTCGCCCCACAGCCGCAGGCGGTCCCGGCGCGTTATCTCCGGCACCGGACTGTTCCCGGTGTCCTCAGCCAACACTACCCTGGATGTGGTGTACTTTCTGGGGTTCAGGGCCAGGATAATTCAAGGATAAGCGGCGGGCCGGCGGGAGCTCTTAGGCAGCCACGTCCGCCATGATCGCCCGCTAAGCCACGCCCCCCGATTACTTTTTTTTTTAACTCTATTGATATTCACAGTATTTAAACTCTGTGTCGTGACTCCAGTGTTGCAGTACTTACACGCATTTTGCAGTAATACATTGTTTGATAGGAATTCCCCCACTCAACCCCACCCCACCTATGCAATTCATATTCTTGCCCATCCACATCTCAATTATGAGCGATCATCATTCCTAGAAGCAATTGTCTGGACTTAAGTTTCATCCCCTTTGGTCTGCCCGCCCATTGACTGTGATCTTAGCCTGTTCCCCCATTGTATTGCCCCCACCTCTTCTTAGTCGGAACAGAGGCCTAACTGGGATTCTAAAATGGTCACTCCCCTCTCCTTCTTCCCCATGGCCCTCCACCGGGCTAATGGTCGTTCCCAACCCCCCAGTACTCCTGTTTCCACACTAGTGTCTGGCAATTCACACAACTCAGTCAGCATCATTACCCATACAACCAAATTGTCCTCTAATTTCTCATCCCTCCGCTCATGTTTCATCCTGACTACATCTGCCACTGCCCATTCTGACATATCTCGAATTCAGGCTGCATATTTGGGGTGGCATTGCGCCCCTCCACTTTATAGCAATGCGCTGCTTTGCAAACAGGAGGCCCAATAAAATTAATTTGTGGCTAAGTTTCCTTTTTGCTGGTTCTGGAATCAGACCCAACAATATTGCCCATGGCGTGAACAGTATCTCCCATCCAGCAGCTCTGTTTAGGTTCTCTATTAAGTGCGTTGTCGGTGGGAACTGCCACACCACATGCAAAAAGTGTGCTGCAGGAGTCTCGCAGTGAGCACACTGGCCCTGCCGGGTGGTGTTTGTTATGTAAAGTCTTGCGTGAGAGGTACGCCTGATGTGTATAATTATATTTTATTAGTTTAAATCGCGCTTTGGCACTCACCGTCCACACCCCTCCATAGACTTTCTCCTAGGCCCAGGATACAAGGTATTCTCCCAGACCCCCTCCCATTTCTCATGCTCTCTAGGGTTTATCTTTGGTAAATCATCTCTTAACGCATGGTATATGTGCCATATCAGTCTACAGCCTCATGCCATTGTGAGGCATGTTGTCAGTGTCTGCGAGGGTGGTGGCACCTCAGGGAAGCAGGGCCATGTCGCCTGCGTCGTTGTGGATATCTTTGCAGGGTCAACCTATTGTATATCATCAGCTGGTTTTCCTGTCAATCTCAATTGCTTTCTTCTTATTTATTGGCCTTCCTTACTCTTATTCCTTTGCAAGGGTGGAAGTACGGATGGTGAGTGCAGGATGGAGTGGTCAGGTGGAAGTACACATGGTAAGACCAGGTGAAGTGACTCGAGGCAAAAGTAGTTAGTGAGAGCAGGTAAAGGGGGCATTGATGGAGGTAGGTAAAGAAGGCGGGTTAGAAAGTACAAATTGAAATCACTAGGGAGGAGTGAAAGAACAGATGGTGAAATAAGGGGTTAGAGTGGAAGTACGGATGGTGAGAGGGGTGGAACAGAGATTCTGATCATGAAAGCAGGTGAAGGGAACAGTGAGGGAGTATAGAAAGTAAAATCAGTTGAAGTACAAGAGTAAAAGTATAGATGGTGAGAACAGGCAAAGGCGCAGAAGCGGCGGTACAGATAGTGAGAACAGGTAAAACTTAAGTGCACATGGGATGGTGGGAGAACAGAAGTTGAGAGTGGGCGAGGAAATTGTGGCTATACAAGTTTGTTGAAGCTGCAGAGATCAGATCATGAGAGCAGATAAAGGAGATATTTGGAATTACAGATAGTGACTGCAGGAGCGGGTGAGGTAGAAGTACAGCTGGTGAGTGCTGTAAGAGCATAAATGATTAGAAGCAGAAGAGAAGGAGATAGGGTGGAAGTACAGAAGATGCAAGATAGGACAAAGTGTAAGCAAAGATGGTGGGTGAAAGTGAAATGGTGGAAGAACAGACTGAGAGAAGGGCACATGGTGGAAGAACAGACTAAAAGGGAAGGGAAAATGTTAGAAGAACAAACCATGAGCCAGAGGGGTGCAGGGTGGAAGAACAACTGTGAGAGAAGAGGGCAGGGCGGAAGAAGATTGAGAGAAGAAGACAGAGTGGAAGAGCAGACTGAGAGAAAGGAACATGGTGGAAGAACAGATTGTGAGAGGAGACAGGATGGAAGAACAGATTGTGAGATACCGGGAAAGGTGGAAGAACAGATTGTGAGAGAAGGTGTAAGGATTGCAAGAGAATTCCACAGGAGCGTCAGGAATCCGAAGAATAATCCACAGTCCTCCCCTACGGCCTCCCGACTCTATCAAACACTAGAGTACGAGAGACACGCCAGGGGAACACAGGGAGACAAAACAAGGGAAGATGATGAAGAATAAATGATGTGTCGGTACTCTTCTGGATAATCTGCGTGGTACATCAATTGGGGAACTGACAACAGGCAGCCTGCAAAGAAAAGCAAGTAAGCAACTAGCTATTGGTACCCTACAAAGAAAACATTAGCACTCCTACAAATAGAAACAACACGTACCGGAATCCTTACTCTTTGTAGAACATGTATATATACGACGTCTAGATATGGAACATCATCTGGCTCTGTGACAAGGATAATGTAAGGTATTAGTGAGTATGCATTAAACTCAATAGTGATTCTATGATCTAAGCAATACACTTCTTACTTTAGCTGTTTTGTGGACTTCATGAAGCATTAGGCACTAACGAGTGATATGTAAGAAAACCTTTAGCCACCTCTTCTGATGCTGGGTATCTCTAGATGAAAAGCAATACAACATGCATAAATTATATGTATAACTAGTTTAGCATAAGTATTAAAGAGCGCAAAAGCGCTGTTACCGTGATTCCCTGTAGAGAAGCTGCAGATAGTACCCACTTGGATCCACGCAAGAATCACTCCAAACACAAAAGCAGTGAATCAGAAGTATAATAAGGTTGGGAAGATTAAATAATGAAGGGGGGCAAAAATTGAACGAAGATAATCTAGCTAACTAGCTAAAGGGAAAGGGGGAAAGAAAAATGTAATGTACACAAAAGGAACAACAGTGATCCAGGCTGGTTGTCCGGTAAAGCGCCTTCAATTCAGGCACAACTGAGAACAACCGGAAAGGCAGGAAAAAACCCCTGCCGCCGGAACACAACTTCAAGGGCAAAATTAGGAAAGGTTCACGAAGAACGTGAACTCAGGACACTAGGATTACAAGCGCCAAGCCTGAACGCCCGTAAAACTAATCGCCACTGCTTCGAAATACCAATCCGAGGTCCGCTCGAAAACGCGGGGGCCGGAAAGACAGACTGCCGACCAGCGCTCCAAACAGGAAATCCCAAAAGCAAAATACGGACGTCAGGCAAAGAAGGTCAAGACGGAAGCAAACACGAAGGGAGCTTGACGCAAGAACGTGAAGCGTCTCTCCCAGCTTCCTGATGCTCTAAATAGCATTCGTCTTAAAGGGACAGTGTCTTTTGGGAATCTCGAAGCATGACAGAAGGGGACAGGGTGGGAGAACAGATTGTGAGAGAAAAGCTAAAGCGGGGGTGCCGCCATTGCTACAAACGTAAACAAATGGAAAACAAATGGCTGCATGCTTTTTTTTTCTATTTATTTACTTATGAAGCAATTGCGGCATCCGCGCTTTAACTTAAGATGTTTAAAGCTGAAGCATGGGTGCTGCCATCGCTAAAAAAGTAAACTTATGGAAAACAAATGGCAGCCACACACTTTGTTTCTATTTATTTACTTTTGAAGCAATCACGGCACCCAAGCTTTAGCTTAAGATGTTTACATCTAAAGCACGCGAGCCGCCAATGCTACAAAAGCAAACAAATGGAAAACAAATGGCGGCCCCACACTTTATTTCTATTTATTTACTTTTGAAGTAATCATGGCACCCACGCTTTAGCTTAAGATATTTTAAGCTAAAGAGGGGTGTATTGTGATTGTATTGTAACAAATGTCAAGGAATAGAAAAAAAGGTGTGCGGCTGAGTTTAGCGAGCCACAAATGAGAAAAGAAAGATGCGGCCGCCATTATTGCAGCTGAAGTGTGCCGCACTAGTTAAAAAAAAAAAAGAAGCATTGGGGGAGAGCGTGTCCTCCCTGCAAAAGCAGGCAGGTGAAAGTGATTGAAGAAAATTGTGCTCACAGTCTGTAATTAAAGCATGTAGAGTAACAACACATGTACAGGGGCAGTCCTCATGGGAGGTTACCGCAGGAGAAAAGCAGGTACCAAGGAGGAGCTACTAAGCCTATTGACTAATCAAAAGCCACCATTTACAAAGGATAGTAACGGGAGCCAATTGAAAAGATGGGCTGAGCTTAAAGTCCATACCTGAATACAGCATGTCTGGAAGAGACTGCGCAAGCTCTGCCTGGGCGAGACCTAAAAACGTGTGGCTCCTTTTTGTCAACTGTCAAGGCGAAGAAATTAGTACTTCCCCTGCACGTTGCCACCCTGCTGAGCAAACGTACAGTTAACAGTTTGCAAGAGGACTCTGTTGTTTAGGATACTATCATTTTTGTAGCTGTTCCTCTGTAGTAGAAAGGCGTTTTAGAAGAACAGGGCCAAAGAGCACGACTGACTCTCGCCCACGAGTTTATCACATATGAATACCTGTTTAAATGTTGCATACGAGCAAAGGAGAGTATGAGATCGACGCCACAAGTGAGATGGGAGTCTCGGGAGAGGTGCAATCAGAACCAGTTCTGGAAATCCAAAATATCAGGGATCCCATAAATTGGAGATCAGTGTGTGGCAGCAGGAAGGGAATGGAGTCGGACAATTAACTATTGCATTATTTTTTCTTTTCGAAAATTGGACCTAGAGTAATTGGCAACTAGGATATGTTTGATAGTAAATCTGTTCCGGCCTAATTGGTTGTAAAATAGCTGCATTTTAAAATGTTTTACAGGTTCAACACACTTGCTGCAGAGATCTTTGCACACCCAGTACTCTCCAGGGTATGATAATGCCAAAGATGAATCTGGTGTTTAATGCACTTTCTGAAGAGATTTAAAATACAAAAACTTGCCTTGTTATCTGAAAATGTGCTTGTTACATACCTGTTGTTAATTCTGGCACTTGAGAAGCATATTTAGTACAGTTGGTGACAGAAGTGCAAACAATGAACTCAAAGCTATTCTATTTCCATTTGATACACTAACATTTATCTAAGAGGGGCCATACCAGTCTCGTTAAAACTATAGCAGCATTGCAAAGAATAAATGCTACACTCTTACTGTGTGCATTATTGAAATATACTATCTGGTAGAGCCTTCTTGAGCAGTACCCCTGCACGCTGGTAGGTGCCGTTGTTCAGCTCAGTGTGACGTCTGCTCCTGAAGTGACGTGCGCGTTGCCTATATTGTGGCCACCCCAGTGTGCTGACGTCAGATCTTTTCTTATCACGCCAATCGGTGCAGATACGCGAAGAGCTACCCCTCAGTCAGTTTTAACTAACTTTTTGGGAAATTTGGAGATTTATTTGCAGTTTTTTTCTCCTGGTGTGGCAGGAATGTCATCCAACAAGCCCTGCGACACTTGTCACCGCTCGATGTCGGTGACTGACCCGCACCTTGTTTGCCTCTAGTACCTCAAGCGCAACCACTACCCGAAGGCCTGCTCCAGTTGCCGCACCATTCATCCGAAGGTTTTGAAGGAGTGATCCCTCAAGTCCCTGGAGGCTCGTCGTGCGACGCCGTAATGCTCCAGACCCTGGTCGAGAGGAAGGGCCTAAGAGCAGTTGTGGAGTCCAAGATCTTCATCGCACTCTTAAGTAGTTGAGCCATTTAGTAAGTCCCGTCATAAGAAATCGTTGTCGAAGCTTGCTTTGAGCTCACCTTGTTGTCTGCCATTGAGACGCAGGAGCGTCTCAAAGCCTGGCTTTACAAAGCCTGGCTTTTCAGTTGAGCCAGTTCCTAAGCTGCCTCCGTGCCTCCCTGAAATTTCAGGAGCTGGAGCGACCCCCACCCAACTAAAAGGATTTTATGAGGCTTAGCACCTCCAATTTGGGAGACTGTACCCTACGGCATACCTCCAGGCCCAGCGGGTATGGGTGGGGCCACTGTTGCATCCATGCCAGCGGCTCCGGCATCAATCGAACCCTAGGGATCCACAGATGGATCCAGATCGGCGCCGGTCGTGCCACATCAACCTTTCCTGGCACTGGTCCCAAGGGCGACACTCCTGTCGCCATCCCATTCATATCCCCGACTCCGACACAAAGCTGGAGGGGTGATATCCAACTCTGGCACCGACTAGAGCCATGCCTTCCAGGCCGGAGCCAGGGCCTTATTCTTATGGGCTAGGACTATAGGAGGACTGGGATGGGTAGAAAGACCCTGAAAAATATCAGCCTTATGACACTTTGGACTGGTGTGAGTATGTGGGTAATGCCAGTGGACTCCTCCAGATACTGCCATGCTTTCTTCCCATACAGTGCCTATGGAGGAGGGAGCTTCCTTCTCAGTGGCGGTGTGGAGGACAACTGAGGTCCTGGACCTAAGCTTACCCTTGGTGGCAGTCAAGATGAATGGCTTGACAGAAGGGCTTCAGCCAGGAGTATCTCCTCCAGAACTGCTTCTCACTTTTAATGAGGCACTTAATGACGTCCTGCTTGGGACTTGTCGAAGCCTAGCACATAGGCTCCTGTGAACAGGACCATTGATTGCTGCCACCGCCTTGCACATGGGGACCAGACTTCCTCACCCAGTACCCCACCCCAAAGAGCTTATTGTTCTAAGCTTCCACCTCACATGTAAATCCTGGCAGATTCCCAACCACACTGCTGCATTGGGAATCCAAGAGGCTGGATAGCTTCGGCATGAAGATGTTTTCCTACACCAGCCTGGCAATTGCAGTCTGTGAATGCTGTGTGCCTTTTGAGATGCTATTCCCACGCTTTGTGGCATACAGTTATGCAGGTGCTGCCAATGGTCCCCGAGGAGACCCAGGCAATACTTTCCCAGGCCATTACCGATCGAAGGAATGCAGCGAAGTTCCCAATTCTATGTGGACTGGACAAGACCAACTCTCTGAACAGAGTGCTTTAATCAACCGTGGCTTTATGGCGCCACGCCTGGTTGAGGATGACTGTTTTTTTCTGGGGATGTCCAAACATCGCTTATAGATATGCCCTTTTATGGCTCCCCTCTCTTCAGAGACTAGGCGGATTCAACACTGGAGCACTTAGACAGCAGGCCACGGCCATGTCCTTGGACCTTTCCATGTCCCCTCGCCACCCCCATTCTGCCTTTAGCTACTTTCATGGCCACGGAAGGGAGTTTTGGATGCTTCTGGACCTGCCCACCCACTGCAGCGAGCAAGCTTCATAGCTTCTGCGGGACCTAGGACACGGTACTTACCTGCCCTGTGGGTCGGGCTGCTAGCAGTCTGGTCAGTGCACCAACCCCCACCAGCAGCCGCAGCCTCCAAACCCTCCTAATCAGCCCTGTTACCATCATGGGCCACCAGTAGGTGGCAGGAGTTGCCATTACCAGCCCCACTGTCCATCCACAGCATCTGACAGGTGGGTTTTGCAGATCGTCTCAAGGAGCTACTCTATCCCCTTCGAGCCTATTCCTCCATACATGCCTCCTACTTTTAGCAGGCTGATGGAGAACCACCTATCTCTACATTGCCAAGAAGTGATGGCTTTCTTGGCCTGGGGAGCCATTCAGAGGGGGCTGACGCCAGAAGTAGGGCATGGTTGCTATTCCTGCTTCCTGGTGGTGCCCAAGAAGGATGGAGCTTTTGTCCTATATTCTTTCGCTCTCTCCGTTTCTTCTTCAAGTAGGAGAAGTTCAAAATGCTCATTCTAGCGTAGGTCCTGTTGCACTAGCCTTCGGAGACTGGGTGGTAGCGTTGGACTTGCAGGGTGCGTATTTTCACATCCCCATCCAGCCCACCCACAGTGACACGGTGGGTCACAACCAATTTTAGTACACCGCGCTCCCTTTTGGCCTCACAAGTCAGACCCCCCAGGATATTGTGGCATGAACTAGTAAATTTAGTAGGACAAATCTGGAAATTTAGCTGCACAAATTTGGAAATTTAGCTGCATTTTTGCTGCAATTTTTCCTACAACAAACCTAGATATCTTATTTTTTTGAGTTATGTTACAACATGAAGCTAAGTATATTACTATTTATTTACAATTTCGGCAATTTGTTTTGGTTCAAAGGCTACATATAGGACTTGAACCTGTTATTGAATAATTGCCCACGGAACTTGTATGCTTGTCATGTTAATTTTGGCCATGTATGTGAAGTTCTGCAGAGCAGTCCAAATCTAGCTCAATATTGTGCTGCTGATTATAATGCAAAAACAATAATTCCCAATTGGATTGCTCAGAGAGGGACCGTCATCTGGGTGACACAATAATTTTGTAGATGCTGATGCTCCTTTCAGCATCTGCAGAACTGGTCACACAGTCCTTGTACACAGCTGCAAGCTGTGAGAGGGCTGGAATGTGGTTAGCCATCCCTCGGCAAAAGAGGTCAGTGTCAATCACCCCAGAAACATATGCCTGTACTGCTTCTGGGCCTATATTTTCAAAGTAGAGGCAAAGCTCCTGATCGGGCACTTCGCTAAAACCAGGAATAGCTGAATATGTACTCTTCTCTTTAGGCAGGATGCACAGTCATACAGGATTGAAAAGGCGCACTTGTTTCAAGAATCCAATGCCTGGTTGGGCCTCCCCCATTGAAGTGAAGGAGTCCAAATAAGTTGAATACCTGTATTGGTATATTTAAAGTATAATCAATTCAACAGTTGAGTGCCAGGGAACAGCGTACAGTCTTTTGTGGCTCCTGTGCAACTGACTCCCAGAACACAGAATTGTACATCACATCACATTCTGTTTCTCTGACATCTCGTGCATTAAAGAAACACAGCTCAAATGCTAATTACAACAACATAACACACCCCCCTTTAACAAAAGAAAGAAAAAGAAAAGAAAATAGTGAAAAGAGAAGAAAAAAAATCAAATGAATTCCAACATTCCTACGGTAGATAAATTACACAACATATCCTTTAAGCCAACCAGGTAAAACCCTCATTCTCTTTCCAAGTACGGAATCAACAACTTCAGAATTGCAGTCAGCTTTGGAACTGCAATCTCCAACCCTCCCCCCCCCCCCCCCCCCACAGGAAGAGGATGCATTATCCAAAGGATCATTAATCTGTTCCGAAGTATTAACATTACCACCAGCTAATTGAGATTGCAAATCACTGTTGTCAAAATGGTACTCACTCCATTCAAAGCTGTCTTGATCGTTCAACTCACGGGAATCCATACTCCTATTTTGTACAGGATTAATAGCAATGTTTGTGAGATTCCACACTCTTCCATCACATAGTCTCACTGAGTTCCTCAATATCTCTGCTACCTGTTTAGGTGATTCATAACGGCTCTCACCTTTAGATACTTTGAAAGGTTTTTTTAACTCGTACCCAATCACCCACCTTAACTTCCACGTCCTTGGTGCCATGATGTCTGTCATAAAACTCCTTGTTCTTTGCATGAACAGAATCCAACTCATTCTTCGCTTCTATAGGAGACCATTGTGTCACATTACCATCTAGAAGCCAACCAGGGTTGAACTTACATCTAGGCAACCTACCTCTCATCATAACAAATGGGTATAATCCAGTACTAGTCTGAGATGTTATTCTATAAGACCACACAGCCTTCTGCACCTGTACTTTCCATTCCAACCCCTTCTTAATTGATGCCTGAATAATACCTTTAATTACCATGTTAAATCACTCAACTGTACTGTTGCCACTTGTATTATATAAAGCTGTAGTTTTATGTTTAACACCACATTTCACAAAATCTTTCGCCATGTTAGACATAAATTGTACTCCATTATCTGTTAAGATACAAACAGGTAAACCCTCCATTATGAAAATGTTATCCTAAAATTTGAGAACAGTACACGTGTCTATTTTGTCAACAAATCTAACAATGGGCCACTTAGTAAATAAATCGATAGCCACTAATCCATATTCCTTTAATTCGCCAATCGGTCCAATAATATCCACTGCCACAGTATCCCATGGAAGGTGAAAACAGCGTACAGTCTTGTGGCTCCTGTGCAAATGACTCCCTGAACACAGAATTGTACATCACATCACATTCTGTTTCCCTGACATCTCGTGCATTAAAGAAACACAGCTCAAATGTTAATTACAACAACATAACACCCATGTATTTGAATTTTCAAAAGCTTAATTAAGCTGGGCTGTTATCTTTTTTTTCAGTGTCGGAATTAATTTAGCCCCTGCAGTGGTCTGTAGAAATGGTTGTAGTGACACACCAGAGTGAGGACTGAATTGTTTGTTGGGTTCATGGGGAGGTCCTCCAAATAATTATACACCTTTATTGTCACTGGTGTCTGAGTCTGGAATAAGTCCATTAGATGTAAAAATGTTTTGGCATTTTCCTGCCACAATGTCCAATTGAACTTTAATGCAGATTCTTTTGTGATTGTTCAAAATCCTTGGCAGAGTCTGAGTTGCATCTCAGACTCGACAAACCCAGCATAGGACTCAAAGTGCTTGCAGTGGTACTGGACAGCAGCAAAAAAAGAATTCCACCAGGTACTGCAAGGGTCAGGTGCCATCCGTGGTTTCATCCCATGGTTCTCAGCCAGATGGTGCAGGTACCTTCTCTTTCTGCTACCGGCCATGTAAAAGATGTGCGAGAAGTACAGAAGGAAAGCATTTAGCTCCACAAAACACTTCCTAAACGACTCTCCAATAAGATTCATTGTGTGCGCCAAGCAGGTGATATGTATGGAGTTTGTATACAGATCTCTCAACACAGTGTTGTACGCCTTGAGCTTGTATGCCGCGTTATCAGTGTTAAAGGAAATAACGTTCTGAAAGGCTATGCTGTACTCTGTTAGCACCTGCACAGCTGCTTGCGCTACAGTCCCATGGTTGCACTTTGAGAGGAATAATGTGTCTGCCAGGTGGGTATGGATCTGATGGCCACCCTGCACAGAGACCATACACACCGCCCTTCGACATCACAGAACTCCAGGAGAGAGGATAGTGTGGTCAAGTGAGGAACTAAGAGCATTTGCCCCCCATCCAATCGGTGCTCTCACACTTTAGACCCTCTGACCTTCAACCCTCCGCAGACCTGTGGCAACTGTGAAATAGTTCTAGGAAGAAATGACTCTGTAGGGCCCCCTTACCGTAAACTACCAACCCGCACAAGCCTTAGAGCTGGCCTATTGAATTGCAGATCCTTAGCCAAACATGCAGATGATGTTTGGCTATTACTAGAAGAGCAGGAATGGGATATTCTATTTTTAACTGAAACCTGGATCAAGGAGGACAATATGACCTCCATTGCACTAGCTGTCCCTCTGGGATTCAAAATATGTCTCGCCAACCGACCCGGGACAAAAAGAGGCGGTGGCGTAGCTATTATTTTCAAAGAACAGCTAAGGCTAACATCCTCGGCCCCGACAACTATCCAGGGAATTGAAGGCCTCCACTTTTGCTTCCAGGTTAGCCCTCAGCTGTCACTCGCAGGACTGGTGATATATCGCCCCCCTGGCAGCACAGATGCCAACCTTCACAATTTACTGGATACGATTGTTCAGAGCTCCCTCCTCCACCCCCAATTCCTTGTGGTAGGAGACTTCAACATCCATATGGATAAGACCGACTGTGCCATGGCAGAGATGCTCAGAGCAACACTAAATACTGCCAGTCTTAGACTGATAAATGAGGGCCCTACACATTCAGGGGGCCACACGATTGACCTCATTTTCTCTAATATGAAGAACGTGTTGCCTGAAGCACCACTCCCTCTGACATGGTCAGACCACTCTCTGGTCCCTTTTACACTAAACATGGTCTATGACACTTCTGCTTCAAGCAAATGTTACTTCCTGAAGAGACAATGGAAAAGGCTGACCCCTGACACTATGGGCCCTGTCCTAGCACAAACCACCCCTTCTTTGACCAATAATGCTAATACAGATGCCCAGCTTCTTAATGAGTGGATCGGAAAGATGGTCTCTGCCATTGCTCCGGCTACACAAGCATTATCAAAGAGAGAATCCCCCTCAGCGCCCTGGTTTTCGCAGGACCTAAGGAAAGAGAAAGCAGCTTGCAAAAAGCTGGAAAGGTTATGGAGAGCAAACTACGGCCAGGAAGAAAGAACGATTTATAAGGAAGCCTCCAAAAAACTGCGGAAAGCCATTAGGAAAGGTAAAAAACAATACTATGCGGACTCTATTTCTCAGGCAGAGCAGTCAGGCAAATAGATTTTCAAAGTAGTACAATCGTTTTTTAAGCCTAAGTGCATTGAGAGGGAGGTCGCACCGACAACTACTCTCTGCGAGCAAATTTCCGAGTTCTTTGATCAAAAGATCAAAAAGGTGTATGAATCCTTTGGACCTGAAATAAACACGCAAAAACAGGACCTCGTGTTTAAAGACGCACCTAACGAGACCTTCACCCAGTTTATGACTATCCCTCTGAGCGAGGCGAGAGAAGAACTCACTCGATGCAAATCCGGCTCCCCTGACGACCCCTGCCCAGCAAAATTATGGAGCTCCATTGCTGAGTTTGTAGCACCTACACTACAACACATCTGGAACTCATCCACCTCCTCGGGTACATTTCCAGATGTATGGAAACATGCCACTCTCCTCCCATTAAAAAAAAAAAAACCCAATGGTGATCCAGAAGACCTTACTAATCTCCGCCCTATATCACTCTTAGCCGCCCCCGGGAAAATGCTAGAGAAAATCCTACAGCGCCAACTAAGCAAATTTGTAGAAACAAATAAAGTACTACATGAGACACAGTCAGGCTTCCGTCCAGGCTTTAGTACGGAGACTGCGTTCGTCGAGGTAGCTGAATCAATAAGGTGGTCGATGGATGCAGGCAACTCAGCAATGCTGGTACTCCTGGATCTGTCGGCCGCCTTCGACACGGTGGACCATGCCAGACTACTCAACCGGCTGGCCGAGATAGGCATCCAGGACAAGGCGCTGGGATGGATTCACTCCTATCTGTCCGAGAGGACACAAAAGGTGGCACTAGGGACGATTTCCTCAGCCCCTAAGTCCCTCAGCTGTGGAGTCCCACAAGGGTCGGCCCTCAGCCCCCTTTTGTTTAATATATACCTTGCACCTCTCTTTACGTTGATTGCCAACTGGGGTGTCAAGGCAATTTCTTATGCCGATGACACCCAGTTGGTATTTCCATACTCAGAGATGACGCAGGATTCCTTTTCGAACTTCAAAGGATGCCTCCAAGATATCTCCCACTGGATGAACACGAATAAATTAAAACTGAATGCCAATAAGTCCGAAGTGATCTTCTTCGGCAGAGGCCCCACCCCCGCCTCAGATTTTTGGTGGCCAACGGAGATGGGCCCAGCCCCCTCGCCCAGCCGCTCGGCAAAAAACCTTGGAGTTAGATGGGACGATAGTATGGCCTTCACCGCCCACATCCAACAAGTTGCCGGGTGCTGCTTCAGCAAACTTAGAAATCTCCGGAAAATCCTGAGATTCCTCCCGGAGAGTTGCCGGAAAACGGTTATCCACGCCACTGTCACATCTCGGCTGGACTACGCCAATGGACTTTACCTTGGCCAACCTAAATACCTGCCGCAAAAACTCCAGGTAGTCCAAAATGCGGCTGAGAGACTTTTACTGCGAATTCCTCTCAGACAGTCAGTCTCTCCGCATCTTCGTTCTCTGCACTGGCTGCCAGTGACCAGCAGAATAAAATTCAAAGCACTTACACTAGCATTTAGATCTCTGCATGGATCCTGCCCAGAATATCTGAAAAAACGCCTTCCAAGGTATGCCCAAACACGTGCACTTCGGTCCAACTGCCGTGTTCAGCTGGTTGTTCCACGATCGAGAAAGGCTCGACTAGGCGGCCGGACCTTCTCGGCAAACGTCACATCTCTTTGGAACACCCTACCTCAAGAAATTCAACAGGCACCTTCTGAGCCTTGCTTCAAGAAATTACTGAAAACGTGGCTCTTTATTCAACCCCGCTAGCCTCTCTCCTTCTGCCTCTAGGTCAACTGTACTCCTCTAGCGCCGGGACACCTCCATTGCGAGGTAGCTGTTCGCGCTTTATAAAATGCAGTATTATTATTATTATTATTATCAGGTGTTTCATCAAATATAACACTGATCTTGCAAGTGTTCTCTCATCTCGTTCTTGGCTCCTATATATCTCTCTGGGAGATAACGTTCTTGAAGCTGATGACTTCCAGGTATCGCTCCACCATTCCGTACTCGCTCGTGGAGAAACTTGTGCAACACAGGGTGGTCAGTTTTGCTCAGCGGAATGTTGAGCGCTGTGCAGACATTGACCCACTCACTTATAATGTCATGGTTTGAGGCACCGGCAGCTGTACTCTTTGTGAAAAGCGAGTTCACAGTCATCTGACGGGCATGTTTTAGCAAAGAGTGCGGGTCTGGATCATTTGAATGGTGCTTCAAGTGTTTTTGGGACCACATATGCATATCCACTTTGTGTTTCCGGATGTGGTCCACCTCCCCATTGCACACACTGCAATTCAGCACGCCACCATCAGCATGCATCACAGTACTATACTCTCTGGCCCGATCTTCTGCAGTTATATGGGTAGGTAGATGTGATCGGTGCTTCACAGCCTGTTGTGGTGGCTTGTTGCTACCTTGGAATCCAAAAGATCTTGTGGGTTGCGGCGCAGTCACGTAACTCACCTACAAATACATTTGGTGTTACTAGAAGTGTTTCAAAGGGAAAAAAGGCATTCCATTTGTTGAATGAAAAGTTAAGAAAGCATAGGGAAGCAATGATTAAAAATGCATGTAACTCTGAAGCACCTGCAAATGGCAAATAAATTTAAAACTTGTTGGTACAGAACCGCAATGGGAAATGGTACTCCCCAAACGGAGTTGAGCAAACAGTGTTAAAAAAGCACGGTCAATTGCAAAGAAAGAAGATGGTGAAACCTTTTAAAGCGAAGTTACATACGTGGTGCATTAATACATACAAGTAGGCAGAAGTCTTGCGAAGTAAAATGGCACACTTGTGTGGTCCCGCTAGGCAACTTTGAGTCGTCTGTGGAGGGCAGTGGGGGTGAGAAGTAAACATAAAAAACATAAGGCAAAAGTGTTTTCCAAAATACAACCAACCCAGCCCCAAAGTGCCTGCAAATAAAAAATAACATGACCAAGGTTGCATGGGTGGAGAATAATGGACAAAAACGGGCAGGATTAGCCACCTGCAAAGAAAGGGAAACCTAACAATCCAAAACAAAGTTGTACAAGTGTACTTTGTAGGAGCAAATAAGCTAGGCGTTTACACTCAGGGGAGAAGAATAGGAGCATCCAAATGCTTAACGGGTATGTACGGAAAATCCAAAAATTGCCCAAAACCAAAATAAACCGTTATGAAACCCATTATAAATCTCCCCAGAAGTGTACAGAACCCAAGATGTACCGGCGCTGTGCAGCAGCAAGCGTATGTTAGTTGCCAGGTGGCCCAATGGCTCTTGAACCAGCAGATTCTTTCCTCCGAGACTCTACAAAAGAAGAAAAAAGAGTTAGAGCAGGCTTGGCTAGCCCTTTCTATGTCACCTGGGCCACAACACTGCCTCTTGCCCCACTACGCCTCCTTGAAAACCACAGCCCCCCATGTGCCCCTGGGCCCCCATGCCCAGTGTGTGGCAGGCCCAAAACAAAATAAAAAATAATGCCCCCTGGGCCCGCTGCACACTGGACACGCGACGTGCCCAAAAATGATGCCTGTGGCGGCCACTGTTCCCAATAAGCGGCGCGCTAGGGCCCGTGCTCACAGAAGTCAAACCAAGCGCGCAGTGTGCCATATTTAGCGCGCACACAACATCTGATCCTGCGAGACCGTATTCATGTTAATTGCAGCGCACATGTGAGCTGCATTTAACATGAATACTAATTCAAAGGCCTACAATCAGCCCCGCAGGCGTTGAAGCGACAGACAATAGACCGGAGTGGGGCAGTCCTGCGGGAGCCCAGACCTCTGGCAGCAGAGACCAGACCCCGCTTAATGGAAGGTAATGGCACTCAGGCGCCAGCCCGGCCCCCACACTGGATCATTCAATTCAATTCAATTCAATTCAAAGAATCTTTATTCGGTGATTAAAAAACACCATAAAAGCACATTCATATTTACACAATAAAAAAACATTAAACATTTCAGAATTCTTTGTACAATGAATTTACAGACATAACTGCAACAGTATGGCCATATTAAACATTTAAAAATGGATCATTCAAGTTAGAGAGAAGGAAGAAGGATGCCGAAATATCCGACCTGCCCCACCTTCTCAGCTTGTCTTTATGGGCTGGCAGATCATCTGCAGTAGAGTGGCACATGTTTAAAAAAGGTTCGAACGGTGAGGAACGCCCCATGGCCGAGGCAGAGGATTTTTAATTGTGAATTCTCATTCATTCATAGCCAAGTGTGCATTCTATTTGATATTAGTTTATCTTTAAAATTATAAAAACATTACCGTTGTCATGCTGCTTACAGTGCATTCGGTTTATAAACATCAAGCAGCAATAATACATTCTGGTGCATGACCACTGTGCAGCAGGTGCAGTGACACCAGAGGGGACCCAAGAGTGCAAGCAGCCCACTTTCCAGAGATTATGACTGCCTTATACTTTTAACCTACACTTGTGCACCCTACACTTGTGCAACTCGCACCCATCTCAAGTGTTAGTCCTGTATGCACCGATTGCTACCTCAAATACCTTGGCAGCTCACTAGTGTCACTTCCCATCATCTCCCTATTATTGTCTGCATCTGTACTCTGCGTATAGCATTATTGTGCACTCACTAGCGTCACTTTTGGCCTACGCAACTGTTTGACAGTGCACCCTCCCTACTACACCTACCTAGACTGTCCTCCCATCATGGAACCCGTCGGCAAGCACACATATAGAATCAACTACCCACCCTCACTCACTAAAAAAGCAGCTAAACGCTTTAAACACAACTTCCTGAGGTCCCACCCTGAAACTCCCTTTGCAGACACCTACTTCTCACCAGTCAATGGTTCACTGAACATTGATATCATCTACCACACCACACGCAGAGCCCAATGGAGAAATGAGTTCCTCACCTTACTCACCGTCTCCACCTCCAGGAATTTCGCGCATGGCCTAAAACTCTCCATCATACCATCCCAACTCTTCCCGGGCAGAACCACCATCACTATATACAATAACGGGATTATCCTAATTCAATCCACAGACAAGAACCTGGAACTACTAGACAACCTGTTCCCCACGTTCAAACAACACCTCGCCAATCATCGGACCCCCACTCATAGCACCCTCAGGCCTATCACCCGTGAATTCACAGCCCCCAATCACATCCCTTCTAACCTAGCTCAACCCCAAAACGACACGCGCCTTTCCTCCACTCCCGGCACCTTAGACATTCACCCACCTAATGTAGCTACCTCGCACTCCTCATTTACAGACATAGATCCCTCACCCACACATTCCAGCGGCGCCCCCTCCCCCCCCACCAACTTCACCTTGTCCTCCTCTCATACCACACCCATTCCTGTCACCCCTGACACCACAGCCTCAAACCACATTCATTCTAGCCTAGCCCAGCCCCAAAACGACATGCACCTCTCCTTTACTCCCGACACCCTAGTCATTCACCCACCTACCGTAGCTACCCCACTCCCCTCAAGCACAGACATAGATCACTCCCCCTCTTACACCAACCACCTCACCCCTTCCCCCTACATACCAGCCCTCATCCCCGTTCCTCTCACCCCTGATACCACAGCTCCCACCCGCAACCCGCCTAACCTAGATCAGCATCAGACCGACACACACAAAGGGAAACCCCACCCTTTATCCCCCCCCCCATTCTCAGCCCCCACTTCCACCCATTAACTAATCACACAGAACACACCACCTCCATCAACTCAACTCCACCCCCTCAAAAAAGAACCATCTACAATCCCACTCCCCCCCCAGTCTCACCCCCCACTACCCAACCTCCACCCCCTTCACCACTAATAAGCGCCCATCCTTCACCCTGCACTCTCCGCCTACCACCAATATTCTCATCCACACCACCAACCTCTCCCCTATGTCATCCACGCCCGACCCTCCCATCCCCACCTCCAACACATTTCCCACACTGGACTACATTACGGCCTTCCTCCTCCAGCTCAAAGAAGACATGCACATCATCAAACAACAACTACTCTGTCTATCACACTCCAGTCACCCCTCACCCAACACCCTCCACCAGATCAAACAAGACATTCACATCATCAAACGATTACTCAGCACACACCCCAGACACCCCTCACGCGCCTCCACCATCACCTCCCCTCCCAGCTGGTCCTCCACCCGGGCGGCAAACTCTCGCACTCGACTCCCACCGCACTGGACCTCAATCCCTGTTCACAACCGCGAAAACCGCCCCCATCGCTCCTGCAATCCTCTCTCGGACCTTGACACAATCACCCTCCTCCGCTCCTACGACTCAGCTCCCCATAGCAACACACCCGACCCTCTCACTGCCATTCCAACGATTCACTCCAATCCCCTCAGACCCCCCACACTGAACAACAGAATCGCTATCCATAGTAACCTGAGTAAAGTCCCCCTCGCTCTAGAACCCCCTTCCACCCTCGACGCACCCCGTCTCAAATGCACTCTCCTCAACTGCAGATCAGCCGCTAGACACTCCGCCGCTATCGCCGATCTCATCCTAAAATTGGATCTGGACTTAATCATCATGACTGAAACATGGCTAACAGAATCTTCTACACCTATAATGGACATCCTGGTTCCCCCCAACTACCACATCACTAGACTTGACAGGTCTGGCAATAAAAAAGGTGGCGGAATCGCATGTATATACAGGAGCAACCTCTCTGTCTTGAAAGTAACTTCCCCTTCCCTACCCTCCCCAACCTCCTGTGAATACATCTGCCTCGATATTATCAGTGAGGGCAAACAGATCTGCACTCTTCACGGCGTTTACCACCCACCCGGCGACAACCTTACCTTCTCCCAACAAATCATGGATATGATCTCAACCAACTCCGGGCGACAACTCACACAAATATACCTTGGTGACTTCAACCTCCACTGGAACGATCATAATGATGCGGTGGTAAAAGGTCTGAAGAACTTCCTTAACGCCCTTGACCTTACTCAAATTTGCAACAGTCCAACACACGAGAAAGGCTCTATCCTCGACCTTATCTCGAAAGAGGCCTCTATCCAACTCGAATCTATCCAACCCTGTGACTGGTCAGACCATCATATTATCACATTCATCAATGAAAAAGTTAAATTTAACCCTGTTCAATCCGCCAGGCCCAAAGTCTGGAAAAGAGACATGAAAAAACTAAACTCAAACTCTCTGCCCCCCAACAGCTGTAACTTACTGCTTCCTCCTATTGGCGTTAAGGACGTCCAATCCTTGTCTGATCACTATCTTAACACTATGACCGCAATAATCAATGAAGTCGCACCCTTGCAGCTAAAAAAAGCCTCCGCAAAAATTTCCAATCCCTGGTACGACGGGAGTCTCAATGACGATAGACGTGCCATGCGAATGGCAGAGCGCACCTGGAGATCAGCTCCCTCTGCACTGAACCTAAAAACCCTGAAGAAAAAGAGAAATGCCTACTTCAGGAAAATAAAACGCTCAAAATCAGACTATTTCAGCCGTCAGCTCGACCAAGCCAAAAATCGTCCGAGAAAGCTGTTTGAGCTTATCCGAACACAATCCAAAGAACAACCCCAACCTCTCAACACTATGTGCGAAGCTCCCTCCTGCGAAGACTTCGCCTCTTTCTTTAACCAAAAAACTGACAACATAAAGAATGATCTCCTCATGGACGCAAGCCTCTATCCCAAACCTCACTGCATAGCACCCACTAAACCAAAAAACAATGCCACTTGGTCAACCTTTGTCACCTACACGGAAGAAGAAATTGGCAGACTGCTCAGCACTCTGAAACCATCCAACCACCTCACGGACCACCTTCCTGCTAACGCTGTCAAAGTCCTTACCCCGTCGCTCCTTCCACTCTGGACTAAAATCATTAACAGCTCACTTCAACAAGGGACCATTCCCGACTCCCTCAAAGTTGGACAAGTCACACCTTTGCTAAAGAAACCTACAGCCGACCCCTCCGACCTAAACAACTACCGTCCCATTACCAACATTCCGACTCTTGCCAAACTGCTGGAAAAATGCGCACAAATACAATTGACTAAACACATTACTCAGTTTGATCTCCTCAACTCTCATCAATCAGGCTTCCGAGCAAATCATAGTACTGAAACTGCTATGACTCACATAATTGACGACGCCCTTCAAATCCTAGATCATAACGATACCTGCCTCCTCATCCTCCTTGATCTCTCCTCCGCATTTGACACCGTCAAACATGAGAATTTACTCGAGCTATTAAACACAAGAATGGGCCTATCTGGAACTGTGCTCAAATGGTTCACGTCCTTTCTGCATAACAGGTCGCAGAAATTCAAGAGCAACAACTTGATGTCCGCGCCAAGACCTGTATCGCTAGGCATACCACAAGGATCCTCCCTATCCCCAACTTTGTTCAACTTAGTTATGGAACCTCTCACCACCTTGCTACAAGAATCCAATGTACACTTCCACATGTATGCTGATGACACCCAACTTTATCTCAAACTACAATCACCCAAAGACATCACGCTCTTGAACTCAACGATCAGAAGCACCCAATCCTGCCTGGCCGCTAATCATCTCAAACTCAATGCCCTTAAAACAGAGTTCCTTCTGATCTCACCTCCCGCGAAGATCACTACCGCACAAATGTGGCTTAAACACCTAACGGCACTCAATGTTCAACCCACCATCGTGGACTCAGCAAAATCTTTGGGCATAACACTTGACACCAATCTCAGCATGCAGGAACACATCAACAAAGCAACTAAGGGAGCAAACTACCAAATCCACACCCTTAGGAAACTTAAACCCTTCCTTCCAGCCAAAGACTTCCAAACTGCTGTACAATCACTAGTCATACCTCGAATAGAATACGGCAGCACCGCCCTCTGCGGTCTCCCCCTAGCTACTACGGCACCCATAAGAGCCTCTTTAAACGCCGCAGCGAGACTCATCACTGGATCAAAAAAACACTCACACATTTCCCCTGACTTCAAATCCCTGAACTGGCTGCCTTTTGAAGCCAGAATACACCTGAAAATCGCTTGTTTGACGCACAAGGCTGTCCACCTGAGCTCACCTAGATACCTCGCTCAGAAGCTGACGATTTCTGGAGGCTCCAGAAACACTAGAGACACAAACAATCTTTTGCTAAAGCCTAAAAGATTCCGCAAGGAAAAAACCTATAAACGCTCTTTCTCAGGAATGGCTCCCAGGATTTGGAACTCACTCCCCCCTGAAACCAGACTCATCCCCTCTACCACACTTTTCAAGAAAGAAGTAAAAGCGATCCTCATGGCTAAACATACCTGAACCACTACTGGAGATCAACTTCAAAGACTCGATACTGATCTGTACTACTTGTTCGAACCCTTTGCATTTTTGTATGACTTTGAAATTGAATTACTTGATTGTTTATGATATCACTACACTGTACTTTTAACAATATTGATGTATCTGTGTATATATGCTCCCCTCCTCTGTAAAGCGCTCTGATATCTGCGAAGATCTTGTTCGCGCTATATAAAACTTTCAAAATAAATAAATAAATAAATAAACCAGGGGTCATTTTCCAAGCTTGCATTATGGTAAGTGACACCCTTGATATGCGTAAATTGTTACAAAATGTTCTTCTTTCAGGTGAACAAAAACACCTTCATCTTTTTCACAGCATCTTACATTTCACACTGTCAAACGTCATGCTCATAAAATGATCTTGTCTCTGGTGTGGTAATTGAGAACTTCCTAACTGCGGGACTGGCTCACATCCACACCCTCCCTCGCCTGGCCTTATCTGCAGACAGGAGTCCCTTCCCTTTGTAATGCAGCGGCGAGGACTGCTTTTTTCCAGGTGTGACCCTCCTAAAACGGGGCCCTGAATGGGGCTGATTATTACCCTGAATGAGCAGCTGACGCTTGGCAGCTATGTGAACGGAATGGGTTGTACTAACACTTAAAGCTGTGTCCCGTGAGCACAGGCGCACACCATGAGGCATTTAAAGAGACACTTTCTCACCATGCAGGGATAAAATGTTGAAACTAGTGCCTAAGGCCAAATAAACTCTGCCCCATCTCTGCGCCATAAAATTGACATTTGTATACAGTTCTTGGTACTGATTATTTTATGTAAAACTCCGCCAAATGAATTTGTTTGTTACAATTTTTATAAATTTTTATAATAATTTTTAACTTTGTATTAGAACGAAAATTTTTAACAAAATGGTGTAAAAATTCAATATTATGCATGAAATATTTGTGGTTCTCAGTCGAGTACCAAATCAAATAAAATTGAATTGGTACTTAATGGTTAAGTAACAGCAATGATTAGAAACTTTTTTTCTTCAAAAGAGATAAACGTAATATTTACGGGGACACTTCAAAAGAAATTAATGTAAGAATTGGAGTTTTTTGCACAGTCAGCGGGGACATCTTAAGTATTTCGTGAGGGGGGAGGGTGCGGAGGCTGGTCTAAGCGTATTTTCTGGGCCCCTGTTCAGAATAGCTTTGAATTTCTGATCCAATTTCAGCTCTTACATTTCCTCCTTGGCCTGGTCACTGACAGTGCACAGGCACACTAGTCCAAATTCTAAATGTGTTCCATCTAATATTCAGGGATACTGATGTGCATTTTTAATATTATAAAACAGTAGCAGCTGACTAATATTAATTGCAAATAACATTTGTGACCTCTCCCATTTCTCATATGTGAGGTCCTGTTTTGATCGAAAGTATTTTTTTAATGGATGTTGCATGGTGCTGAAAAACAGAAGCATTACTCCGCAAAATGTCTGTAATAGACTACACCACCCACACTAAAGTAAATTAAAGGGGAAAGATATTTAAAGCAATCTGTTTAAGAGGTATTTAAGGTCATTAAGGCAAGAATCTCTACTTAACAGAGCAGGCTCAATCTGGGGGACCCCTGAAAGGCTGGGGCCCTTGGGCTGGGGCCCACTTTGCCATGCCTTAAAACGTCTCTGCTCAGTTTAGTCAAGAGCAAATAGCACAAGCATTGGCATAGCCAATAGGTCTGTCTCGCCTTTGGGACCTTTTATGTGTTTAGCCATGCAATAGTTGATGTTGTGGCACCAAGGATATTGTGCTGGATACCGAAACACTTATAAGGCCCCAAATGCGAGACCTATTGACTATGCCAGTGCTTGTTTTCTTTTCTTAGCAGTGCACAGCTGGGAGGCACTGAGATTTCGAATGGGCAGACTGCAAGTGGGTCAACTTGAAACACTCAAAATACGCCTAAGTGGAATATTATTAGAAATTACGCTTTCACGTAATATGATGGGCTTCTTTTGGAATGAAGTCTAAAGCAGTTTTGCAAAAGAGGGCTAGTTTAAAATCAATGGACTCAAAAGGCACTCTGGTCAATTTGCATAGCAATTTAGTGATTAATGGCCACACACAGAGTTTAAAATTCATCAGGCCACTTTTGGCACCACAAATTAGTGGTGCTGTGAACACATTGTAAGGGAGAACACCATCCCCTCCTCAGTATTGGCGTCTCATGACGCAAGTGATTCAGAGGATGTATGAACCTCTTGTCAGACAGGCCATCAGACATATGCTATCATAGAACTAAACCCAAAGGATACTAAACACTCTTACCAAGAACAACAGTAGATGTCTGATGATAGAGCCAAGTGGGGTTGTCTTGCCCTGGCTCTTTCTGGTGCTGACGGGTGCAGGGCAGGCCGGCCCTTTGCACTAGTGTGGCCCGTGCATGTCCCATGCTCCAGGAGGAGGAAGAGAGCTAGAAAGCGTGCAGCATGGGGGAATCAGACGTGGCCCCGCCTCCTTTCATCTGTGCAGCAAGGCAATATTTTACACTGAGTGCCTGGGTACAGCAGCAGGTTCCCTCATCATCCCAGTTGATGAAATATTTTTCAATGAAAATGTTGTTGTTACAAAACATCAAATATAGATTTCATAAAACTTGATAGGAACAGGGTTGATCATTACTATTGTCAATGGAAAAATGGATACAATTCTACAAACTGGGGGATTTTGCAAGGTTTTGTGAATTACTCCATTTTATACCTGTCCACCTTAGGTTGGTCTTCCCGACAATGTTTTGCCTGCTTAAGCTAAATTTGTACTGGATTTTTGCTTTTGTTGGCCTTAGGACTCAGCAGTTTGCCACTATTAACCAGTGCTGAAGTGTTTGTGCTCACTCAGCTAAACATGGGTTAATAGGCATGCAGTTAACTGGGAATATTTAGTTTACTTATAGACAATAGCTATTTCCCAAGACAGACTAATAATAGTTGCATTAAGTCAAATGTTTTTGGTCAAGCTAGGATCCAGCCCTCTGTATATAAACTGGCAAGGAGAGGGTCAAAGAACAGACACACTGGCTCTTATGAGAGAAAATCAGGCAGTCCGTGGTGGTTCAAAGAGAGAGAGCGAGAGGAAAGATGACAATCGCAATGCTTAAGTAACCAAACACTAACTCTGGAGTGTGGGTTAGAAGAACGTTCTGTGATACCAGCCCCAGTTCCCCATCAGAGATGTTTTTACTTACTAACAAGCACGCAGCAGGTTGATTCTTTATAAAACACACCTGTCTGTAGGTTTTTTCCAAGAAGGGTGTGCATTGCATTCTTTAGACCAGCTGCCATAGCACAAAAAGGATGTTAATTGTACCAAAGGCAATCTCTGAGCCTGTGAATTTGTAAGCTCTTTGACACTGGAGGCGGAGGATTTCTGCACTCGGGATTCTGGGAACTGTGGTCCACAGGGCACAGGAAGCCAAATGTTCACATTCTGGACATTCTGTCAACAGTAGTTCACTGAAATCTGCTACTAAAAGTATATAGAACTATTGCTGTTGAAAGAAAATGTAGGCAAATATGGTCCGAATTTAAATTTTTTATAATTTAAATGTAAGGAAAGTGCAAATGTGTAACCAATTCATGTTATGGCATATGTATCCAATTTGAAAACCTGCTTTAAGACCATTCATGTGCCGCTGCATGTGTAGAAATGCACTCTCTTTTTACTTCTTGAAGCTAAAGTTTGGAATGATCTTTGGTGCTGCAATCCCACGCGCGGTCTGGGTACTGGTGCACATAGTCTTGGTTGCAGTGCACAGAGACCTTACACTGCCGCACACAGGGGAAGAAAATTAGAGGGAACATTGGCACTGGCGGCCCAAAAATAATGCCTCCCTGGGCCCGCCGCACACAGGCCATGCGGCAGGCGTGAAAAAGAAACTTTAAAAAAAAATAAAAGTTGGCCGCATAAACTTTTTTGAAAAAAATTATGCCCGCTGCTTGCCCTGTCTGTGGCGGGCCCATAAATAATGCCCCCGTGGGCCCGCCGCACACCGGGCACATGGCGGGCACAACACAACTTTAAAAAAACAAAATGCTGCAGGGGCCCGCCACGTGCCCCATGTGCGGCGGGCCCAGGGGGCATTATTTTTGGGCCCGCCACAGACTGGGCACATGTGTGCGCCGGGCCCACTAATATTGCCCACCTTGGGCCCACCACACAAGGGGCACGCGGCGGGCACAACAGGCAAAACAAACAACAATGCTGCAAGGGCATACTGGGCACGCGGCGGGGCCAACATAAACCTTTTTTTTCACATGATGCCCTCTAGGGCCTGCCGCGTGCCCGTGTGCGGGGGGGCCAAAAATAAAGCTCCCCTGGGCCCGCCGCACACTGGACACGCGGCGGGACCAACATAAACTTTAAAATAAAAATAATGCCTGCCAATTCCCGCCGCATGCCCCATTTGCGGCGGGCCTAAAAATAATGCCGCATGGGCTAACCGCACACAGGGCACGCGGCGGGCCCAAAATAAACTTACAAAAATGATGCCCGCCATTGCCTGCCGTGTGCCTGTGTGTGGCGGGCCCACAGCAACAAGCAGAGCAGCAGCAGAAATACCTACCTGGGTGGGCCCGACGATGCTCCAGCCAGGGACCAGTCCCCTCAGCAGGAAATGAAGAGCAGCAGCAGGGCAGGTGATGGGTGTAAATAAACACACCACCTCACCTGTCTGTTGTGAGGACCCTCTTTCTATTGGCTCAGTGGCGAGAGCCACAGGGCCAATAGAAGGGGTTGGGTTTCGCAGGCACTTTTGTAAAAATCGCTGCATTTTTACAAAACTGCTGATTTCGTGATTTATTTGCAAATTGCAAAATCCTGGAGGGTCTGACAAGTGGGCCTCTGGTGTTCACATAGGTGATGGCAGCGGTTGCAGCTCACCTGCGGAGATCAGGGATTCCAGTCTTTCTCTATATTGAGGGCTGGCTGTTGAAAGTGCGCCCGCTCCAGACTGTTTTCTCCCACCTCCAGACTATGGTAGACATCCTGCATTCGCTGGGGTTCACTATCACCATGCCAAAGTCTGCGGAACTGTCCCGGACATGGTGCCGTTTTAGGCCTATTTTCCCCAATGGCGTGTCCAGGATATTCAGGCTTTCATACCCATGTTTCAGCCTCTATCCTGGATTTTGGTGAGACGGACTCTAAGGCTGCTGAGCCTCATGGCCTCCTGCAACCTATTTGTGACACATGCCCGTTGACATATGTGGGCTCTGCAGTGGCGCCTGAAGTTTCAGTGGCAGCAGCATCAGGGGAATCTCTCCAACATGGTCCAGATATCTGAGGAAACTGCAAAGGATTTGCAGTGGTGGTTAACAAACCGCCATCGGGTCAGCGGCAGACCCCTCTCCCTTCCCAACCAGATCTGACAGTAGCGACAGATGCCTTACTCTTGGTATCTGGGAGAGGCTGAGATCAGAGGCCTCTGGTTGATCCAGCTGGCATTAAAATCCATGCTGCCCTCCATCAAGGGAAAGCTAGCACAGGTGTTTACGAACAGTATCGCCCCCATGTGGTACTGCAACAAACAAGGCTGGGTGAGGTCGTGGACCGTTTGTCAAGAGGCCCTGAAAGACAGATCGACCCCAGCACCCCCATCTTCTGCTCTCCTTTCTCACGTTCTCCTTTTCATCCTTTCTTTTGCCAAGTAGGCACTCTGAAGGGCTATTTCAGCTTTTGCCTTTTCATCCATCCCTCTTCAAATCCCCAATTGTTAATAGGTTTTTGTACGGTCTATAACATTTCTTTACACCATCTCCCCTTGTAATGCCCCAGTGGGACTGCAATCTCGTCCTCACTTTTCTAATGTGCCCTCCATTTGGGCCCCTGCTAATTGTCCACAAAGACTCCTTACCATCAAGATGGCCTTTCTTGTGCTATAACATTTGCCTAGAGATCAGTGAGCTTCAGACCTTGTTATCCAAGCCTCCTTATCTTAACATCTACCCATACAAACTGGTGCTTCGTATGAGAGTGTCATTTCTCCCAAAAGTGGTCACTCTCATTTATTTAGGCCAATCCATCACTCTGCCTACTTTTTATGCTCTGCTTCATCCCTCCAAGTAAGAGGAGCGACATCACCGTCCAGACCCAAAAAGAGCGTTGTTCTACCTTGACCACTCATGAGTTCCATCCCTCCACATGGGGGATGGGCTGTATAGAAGAGCATCATCTCACAATGGATGGTGCACTGTATCAAAGTCTGCTACTCATTGATTAAGAAGCAACCCCCTGAGGGTATGCGCTCTAATTCCACCAGAGCTACAGCTGCAACCTCTACATTAGGACGTAGAGTTCAGGTCCAGGACATCTGCCAGGAAGCAACATAGGATTCCCTGCACACGTTTACCAAGCCTGTCTTGTCCGTAGGGGTAGGTATTTGGTGGTTCAGTCCCCTGCAGGACTTAATTATGTGAAATTGGTCTGCAGACCCACCTCTGGGGTTATTCCTTGGGTATCTAGTCTAAGGTAAGGAATCTGTGGCTAGAAGTCTCTATCAGATGAACAAGTTACTTAACTTTAGTAACGCCTTATCTGGTAGAGACTCTATCTAGCTGCAGATTTCTTACTGGCCCATCTATTCTGCTTGCTCTGTGTACATATTTCTAGAGATAAGCCTTTCCCATTTCAGGGCCCTAGTATTCCACACCAGTCGCAGGATACTTCGTGGCTTAGTGTTTCTGGTGTGGAAAGTCGCGAAAAATAACTGACATCAGCGTACTGGGGTGTCGCCTATATAGGCTCTGTGCATTCACTTCTGGCACGGACGACTCCATGCAGAGCCGAAAGATGCCACCTACTGATGCTCAGGGGTACTGCTCAAAAAAGTTTCCGGATCTAGTCTGGTGCCTGGGGATTATTCTAAGGTAAGGAATCTGTAGCTAGATAGTCTCTACTAGATAAAGCGTTACTGAAGGTAAGTAACTTGTTCGGTAAAAATGTTAATTCAAAATATTGTAATGCTAAGACCAATTTTTGGGTCGTTTAGTGTTCTCTACCCATGTTCCTGAGAGCATGTGTTTGTTGGCTTTTCTGTTATGGTTAAATGTCTCCTTGTTATAAATGGGGAAAGGAAGACATGGTTGATACTATTACTCATGATTCTTAAACTCTTCTAAAACCTTAAATTCTATATAGAAAAAATGTCCCCCATCCCCATTCAGAGGTACTGTAGGTCTGTACTCAGCTAAGCGAGTCCAGTCAGTGGCGGCTCCTCTGCTAAGGCGGAGAAGCGTCGTCTAACTGGAAAACTAAAATGATAATAACCTGCGTTATCATTTTTTTTCTGTTTCCTGGTGCAGTGCGGGCTGGACTGCGAGAGCAAGGGCCAGGAGGAGGACTAGTTGCTCCACTCTGAAGTGCGCATGACTGTTAAGGTCGGCCCTCACGGACTGACCATAACAGTCATGCGCACGTTGCATTTTCTGCACCCATGCTGCATTAAAGCCTGGGTGCAGAACATACCTAGGACCCCATTCCCGTCTGAGCGCCGAACCATGGCGCTCAGACCAATTCACAACGAGCCTGGGTGCTTCCTGGTTCCTGCTTCCCCAGAGCAAAAGGCTGAAGTAGTGTGGCTCACTGGTTAGAGGCGGCAGACCCGAGAGCAGAGGACGGCCCGGGACCAGGGTTCGATTCCCGGCGCGGCAGGTTTCTGGACCAGGGTCAGCGGACTCGATAATTCTCTCGCCTCGGTGCCCACTCTGATCAGCGATCACACTCGGCAACTCTGGGCATTAGCTTGCCTCATCTTCACTAACGGCCCCACCAGGCCGCCGGGGATGCCTGGTCTCACCCTGGAGATACCCATTAAGGGACCATCTCTCAGGGAAGCCAGGAAGGGTTTCGCAGCGGTCGAAGCGCCTTGGGACCCTACGGGTAAGTAGTGCGCTATATAAATGCCAATACATACATACATACAAAGGCGAGCAGACTGAGAGGTGGCCGGCTAAAAGGTCTTTTTTTAACAAAAAATTACTTTAATTTCCAAACCCCTCTGCCTCGCCACACCCCGTGAATAGCAGCCGCCACTGAGTCCAGTTCTGTATTCGAAGAGCCCTGTGAAAGTATATTTTTTTGAGTATCCTTCTTTTCTTTGTGGGCATGCAGAGGCTGTGAGTCATATGAGCACTATTAAATATACAAGTTCAGTAAGTATTATCAACCAAATCCTCTCTCTACAGTATTGATGAACCCCTGCAGGTGGCTGCTGGGAGGAATAGATGTGCACATTAATAGTTTTACATGTTCTTTTGTATAACCCCTGCTTCCCCCTGGCGTTGGCCCTTACACTTCAAAGTACCAAGCCTACTGTAATAGGGCATGATTGATGGATTTGTGTGAACTGCACGTACCTAAGGGCAGCGATATCAGGGCCTTGGAGCCAGGCAAAAAGCCATGTCCTTCCAATCTTTATTCAGTTTATTTACTTCTGCTTGCACTGCTGCTATTTCTGATGGACCTGCTCTGAGTAAGTGTGCGAGATCCATGCCCTGCTGATCTTCATGGCATACCTAGTTCGAATGAGGGAAGCTTGCACTGCTGATTACTGCTGCGTGTGCTGTGTATGTTCTGTTTGAAAGAGAAGCTTGAACTTCTGCTTCCTCTGGTTGGCCTTTTTCATGTGTGCAGTAAGCATGCTGCCTGTGGTCTCCCGGTTCAGTATGTGGTAGAACAGTGATTCTGGCAGGGAAGATTGGTGGCCTCCTGAAAAGCACTGGTATCCACCAACAAAAAGAGAACATTCGTTAAGAGCAAAAACTACTGTGACATTCTAGAGTTTAGTATATCACTTCATATTTTTTTTTTACTTTGTTTTTTTTTAGTTTCTTGTAAACTATAACAGAGAAGAAAGAAACAAGCATTGTAAAAAATACAGAGTATGGTTCGATAGGAATAATTGCTGCCTTCTATCCAGCCCACGTCATAATCATCGAAACAATACAAAACAATTACATGTAGCTCTTAGGTGGCATACAAACCATACATTTAGTAAAATAGAATGATGCAGCTAGGACATTTCACAATTTCTTGGTGAAAACTGTAGGGTATGAATCCTCACACTTGGCTGTCACGATGCATACATGGCATAAACCTTGCGTTTAGAAGTCTCACTCCTCAGAGCCTGACCCAACTTCATTCGTATTGAAGTTATTCAGGACCAAACCCCAGATCATAATTCCATCTTTGGCTTTTTCATCAGAATGGGTAAGGCGCATATGGGCCTTCTCCGCTGCCCTCCCATTCACACAGATCCCTAAGCCATGAAGTTAGCTGAGGCAAGTTGTATCCCATCCACCCAATGGCTGTTCTTCGGTTCGCTAAGAGTAAAGCCAGCTGGGCCAACCTGTGAGGGAGCTTGCAGCCCTTGGGTTTCGCCACCACTCCCAAGAGGCAAGCCAGGGGAGTGAGGTGGACCTCCAGGCCTGTCGCTCTCACTGTGGGTGGCACCACAGCCCTCCAAAAAGTCTGAATCTCAGCGCAGTTCCAAGCTAAATGTAGTAAAGAGGCCCCAGCTCTCCACATTGCGCGCATCTAGACCCTCTCAGGGGGTCTATCCTGTTCAACTGTCTCTGGCAGCAAATTGAACCTAGAATAACAAGACACCCGCCTCACCTGCTCACACGCGTCTGCGATAGACCCCCACAGTTCTCCAGCCCAGGCCCCCGTGCTGCGCCCTCTGTACTTTCCATGTCTGCCCACACGGCTCCATCAAGCAGGGTAATGAGATGCTGCAGGACCCCCAGCGAGCACCTAAGGGTGTCGTGGCGCCACCAGGAACCTGCCTCACACCTCCCTTGCTGTGTTCTCCAGTCTGACATGGTGAAGGAAATATCACTTCATCTTTAAGAAAGAAGATCACATTTGGGAAAGCGCACATTTTCGCGGTACATTAAAAATTTAAGTGTTTACAATTTTGTTTTATTATTAAATTAAATATTTCATACTTTGTGCATTAGTTTGATGTATACTTGTTTCTGTATTTCTGTATGTTGTTTTTAAGGATAACAATCCTAGAAACTGCTTCGGCAGGGGCTTCCAGGAATGATTCACTGCGGTTTTATAGACGTCCAAAGGTTAAGAACGGTTGTGGTAGATTAGATTGCACTGCTGCTTATCACAATGTACCTTTGCTCTGTGTAAGGGATTCCTTCATTTCTGCTCTGCAGTGTTACACCTGTTCAGTGTGTGGGAGAGGTGTCTGCACGGTTTCTAATTGTGATTTTTCTGTTGTGTACAATGCTTGCACTGCTACTGCAAATGTCTACCTTCTGTTTCTGATGGAAGTTTGCACTGCTTATGCCTTTGATGCACTTGTTCTGTATGTGTTGCTTTTTTGTTTCTGAAGCAATAATGTAGAGATGAAGCACATGTATCTTCTGTATTAAAATCTTTATTCCATATGCAAGGAAGTACACAGCATGATATCACCCCAGCGCAGCATAAACACAACTGACGCCGGGACATTCCGTGCACCTCATCAAGTATAAAGAACCCCACAATATGCAAGGATGTACACAGCACGATATCACCCCAGCGCAGCATAAACACAACTGACGCCGGGACATTCCGTGCACCTCATCAAGTATAAAGAACCCCACAATATGCAAGGATGTACAAAGCACGATATCACGGAAGTGCTGCATAAACACGACTGATGTCGGGACATTCCGTGCACCTCATCAAGTATAAAGAACCCCCACAATATGCAAGGATGTACATAGCACGATATCACGGCAACGCTGCATAAACACGACTGATGCCCGGACATTCCGTGCACCTCATCAAGTACAAAGAACCCCCACAATACGAAAGGATGTACACAGCACGATATCACCCCAGCGCAGCATAAACACGACTGATGTCGGGACATTCCGTGCACCTCATCAAGTATAAATAACCCCCACAATATGCAAGGATGTACACAGCACGATATCACCCCAGCGCAGCATAAACACGACTGATGTCGGGACATTCCGTGCACCTCATCAAGTATAAATAACCCCCACAATATGCAAGGATGTACACAGTACGATATCACGGCAACGCTGCATAGACACGTCTGATACCGGGACATTCCGTGCACCTCATCAAGTATAAAAAAAAAACCACAATATGCAAGGATGTACACAGCACGATATCACCCCCGCGCAGCATAAACACTACTGACGCCTGGACATTCCGTGCACCTCATCAAGTATAAAGAACCCCCACAATATGCAAGGATGTACACAACACGATATCACGGCAACACTGCATAAACACGACTGATGCCCGGACATTCCGTGCACCTCATCAAGTATTAAGAACCCCCACAATATGCAAGGATGTACACAGCACAATATCACCCCAGCGCTGCATAAACACGACTGATGCCGAGACATTCCGTGCACCTCATCAAGTACAAAGAACCCCACAATATGCAAGGATGTACACAGCACGATATCACGGCAGCGCTGCATAAACACGACTGATGTCGGGACATTCCGTGCACCTCATCAAGTTTAAAGAACCTGTACATAGCTCGATATCACCCCAGCGCAGCATAAACACGACTGATGCCGGGACATTCCGTGCACCTCATCAAGTATAAAGAACCCCCACAATATGCAAGGATGTACACAGCACGATATCACGGCAATGCTGCATAGACACGACTGATGCCGGGACATTCCGTGCACCTCATCAAGTACAAAGAACCCCACAATATGCAAGGATGTACACAGCACGATATCACGGCAACGCTGCATAGGCACGACTGATGCCGGGACATTCCGTGCACCTCATAAAGTACAAAGAACCCCACAATATGCAAGGATGTACAAAGCACGATATCACGGAAGTGCTGCATAAACACGACTGATGTCGGAACATTCCGTGCACCTCATCAAGTATAAAGAACCCCCACAATATGCACGGATGTACATAGCACGATATCACCTCAGCGCAGCATAAACATGACTGATGCCGGGACATTCCGTGCACCTCATCAAGTACAAAGAACCCCACAATATGCAAGGATGTACACAGCACGATATCACGGCAACGCTGCATAAACACGACTGATGCCCGGACATTCCGTGCACCTCATCAAGTATAAAGAACCCCCCAAGGATGTACACAGCACGATATCACCCCAGCGCAGCATAAACACGACTGATGCCGGGACATTCCGTGCACCTCATCAAGTACAAAGAACCCCCACAATACGAAAGGATGTACACAGCACGATATCACGGCAACGCTGCATAAACACGACTGATGTCCGGACATTTCGTGCACCTCATCAAGTATAAAGAACCCCCCAAGGATGTACATAGCACAATATCACCTCAGCGCAGCATAAACACGACTGATGCCGGGACATTCCGTGCACCTCATAAAGTACAAAGAACCCCCACAATACGAAAGGATGTACACAGCACGATATCACGGCAGCGCTGCATAAACACGACTGATGTCCGGACATTTCGTGCACCTCATCAAGTATAAAGAACCCCCCAAGGATGTACATAGCACAATATCACCTCAGCGCAGCATAAACACGACTGATGCCGGGACATTCCGTGCACCTCATCAAGTATAAAGAACCCCCACAATAGGCAAAGATTTGCACTAAACGATATCACTGCAGCGTAGCATAAACACTACTGATTCCGGAACATTCCGTGCTCCTCATTAAGTATTAAGAACCCCCACAATATGCAAGGATGTACACAGCACGATATCACCCCAGCGCAGCATAAACATGACTGATGCCGAGACATTCTGTGCACCTCATCAAGTATAAAGAACCCCCACAATAGGCAAAGATTTGCACTAAACGATATCACTGCAGCGTAGCATAAACACGACTGATGCCCGGACATTCCGTGCACCTCATCAAGTATTAAGAACCCCCACAATATGCAAGGATGTACACAGCACGATATCACCCCAGCGCAGCATAAACACGACTGATGCCGGGACATTCCGTGCACCTCATCAAGTATAAAGAACCCCCACAATAGGCAAAGATTTGCACTAAACGATATCACTGCAGCGTAGCATAAACACGACTGATGCCGGGACATTCCGTGCACCTCATCAAGTATTAAGAACCCCCACAATATGCAAGGATGTACACAGCACGATATCACCCCAGCGCAGCATAAACACGACTGATGCCGGGACATTCCGTGCACCTCATCAAGTATTAAGAACCCCCACAATATGCAAGGATGTACACAGCACAATATCACCCCAGCGCAGCATAAACACGACTGATGCCGGGACATTCCGTGCACCTCATCAAGTATTAAGAACCCCCACAATATGCAAGGATGTACACAGCACGATATCACCCCAGCGCAGCATAAACACTACTGATTCCGGAACATTCCGTGCTCCTCATCAAGTATTACGAACCCCCACAACATTCTACCCTAAGTACATTCTATATCAGACCTAAAATACTTACCCAATACATACCCATTACTACCGGTTCCCTGTGTAATTCCGGGGGGTGGGGAGAGGGGGGGGGGGAGGTGGAGAGAGAGTGTGTGTGTGTTACCATTCTGCAGCGTGTTCTGAGCGCGAGTCACGTCTTCACCAATACATGCCAATGTTTTATCTTCTTGTGTATGAGGCAAGCTTGTAGTACTTGTTCCTTGTACCTGAGGGAGGCTTGCACTGGTGGTGCCCAGTCCTGCACTATCTCTGTGATCCGAAGAACACTTCCACTGCTGCACCAGTTGCGGTGACTCTCCTTTGTGTAAGAGAAGCTTACAGTGCTCACGTTAGCAAGGCTGATTCCTTTCCCAGATCATTAATAAGCTGTCTTTACATTTTGTCTATTGCACTTTTCAAGAGGGTTTGCAAACCAGCACATGACAGTTGTCACGGTTTCCCAGCTAAGTAACTTTTCTGTCAAGTTCTTAGAAAGATGGAAGGAAGGCTCTGTCGCCTCTCCTTGGATACAAGACCAACAGATTGTGCATGGCTCTCTAAAACAAGTACTTTAGCCCACTAGCCGGCAACGAGTATCTTATTCAGATTTGCTTCAGAGGTTTTTATTTTTATACATTTATTTATTTAGCAGTCAGTAAAAATAGGCTTAAATAAACAATTCATCAAGATAGAATTATCATTAATGAACATGATTAATACTCCTCAGTTAACATAAAGTTCAAAATCTAGATTTGGGTATATAAAAACTTCCTTTTCGTGGATATGAACGAGCATAAACCTAATTCCCACCCCATATTTAAAAAAAAAATCTTAATGCTCCTACTGTATGCGAATATAGCTTTTCTTTCACCTCTATTCAGGAAATCTTAAGTAGCCAGTGAATATGTTGGGGGCTCGGCTTCCTTCCATCTTTGCAAGATCAGTGATCTAGCAACAAGGGATGGGATAAAACATACTATTGTAGTCGTATAGGTAGGCCAAATATATTGGTCATTCCAAGAAGAGCCGTACTTGGTTCAGGGACTACATTTATTTCAAGCTTGTTGATAAGCCACTGGGTTTAAAAATGTGATTAAAACCGGACATGTAAAACAAATATGAGCAGACTCCGATAGGATGAGTACATCTAAAACTTGCTCCCGAAATAGAGGGGTACATTTTGGAAAGTCGAAATTGAGTATAATAGATTTGCCATTTAGAAAAAAAAGCCATATGCTTAAAACTAGCGCGCCTTATTGCTTTATGCGCCCAGATGTCATAAGCGCTCCAAGTTTGCATATTTAGCCTACAACCAGTAGAATTTAGGATCTTATGTAGAACATATGGTTGAAGTTGGATAAGTAAGACCTTGTACCAATTACCTGTCCCTCGAATCTCTTTCACATAGTAATTAAAACTAATCAGGTTTGCTTGAGGATCTGTAGAGAGTTGTAGACTACCCCAAAATTTCCCTAATTAAAAAAAAATAAGATTAGTGAAGACGGAAGTCCTGGATTGGACTGTTCAATTTAATTCCAGGATTTCATTTGATCTCTTACAAGGAAATCCCCAAAACGGCGAACTCCCAATCTTTTCCCAAGTAGTAAATTTTTTTGACTGATTTGGAGGCCTACCCCCCAACTATGGGAAATTAGAATTTCTGGGTGAAATGCCATAAACTTATATTCGTTTTTCATTTGGAAAAAAACGGTCGGAAATTATTTGAGGTGTCTTGTATGTACTGTGCTTTGGGAGCCTCGGAATTTTAATGAAGGGAACAGGTGGGAACCGGATTCCAAAAGCATTTGCTTCAAATAAGTTACAACCGAAATCACGCCTAGTAAGTGACCTTCTGCACCAATTGGAAAAAGCTGCTTGATAATACTTTCTAAAGCGGGGGAGTGCGAGTCCACCATCTGCAATTGGTAATAGTAGAGTCTCTAGTTTTGTGCGAGGTTTCCTACCGACCAAACTACATAGGTCCGGTAGGTAGTGTAAACACGTTAGGCACATTTATTACAGGCTTTCTGTAACAGTAATATTTCTATTTTTTGTGGATTTACCTATACTGTCTGCCTCTAGACGTTCTTAATGTTACATGGCTGAAATTAATACTTGTTGTAACGTAGCACAATGTCAATTTGTTTACTTACTATTCCAAGTGGATTCTGTCTTTATGCAGTGTAAAACAATACTAAAAGTTGTTATCATTCCTCCTTGTTCTGCCTTTTAAGGATTAAATGTTTTACTTACACAATTGGAGTGGAAAGATTATGCAACTGGATATCTGCGTGGCAGGACCGCAGGTGAAGGTTAAAGCACAGGAGTTTGAAATGTGATGGTGTGGCTGAAGAATCGAGGCCTCATCGTAGGAGGGGGTCTTTTACTTGCTTGGATTGAGGCCCATGACAATCTTGCTATGCCGCTACCATAGCCCACTACAAATAAATAAGCCCGCAGGCGTCTAGAGTGTTGCCAAATCGTGCCTCACAGTAAACCAGAGGGACAATGTACATGTCAAAAATGGCAAAGAGGGAGTAGGGGAGAGAGAGAGAGAGAGAGAGAGAGAGAGAGATATAGAGATATATATATATATATATATATATATATGGAGATGGATGAGGGTCATCTGCATTATCTAAACTTTGTATAGGTGGGGGTGAAACCCTACTCAAGCAGCAACCACAATTTCTGTCACAGTGAAACACAAGCAAATCCCAAATTAACCTGCGCTTATCCCTCTGGTAACTTGGCACAAAGCAGTCAGGCTTAACTTAGAGGTAACGTGTTAAGTATCTATGCAAAACTTAAAACTGTAATGAAGTGGAAACAACACACAAGAAAAATCTCGCACCAACTTACAAAAATAGTGAGACATTTAATAAATTATTTGCGGCCAAAACTACAAAAATCCATTTAGTAGACCTGGAGTTCTGTAAATTTAAAGTGTAAATGAAAACAGTGCTTAGAAGCACAAAGCTCCAACTGTGGTTATCTGGTCGCCCCTGACCAGGACAAAGTAAAAAATCCCGTTGTGACTGAGTGTCGGCGATTACAAGGCCCAGGCTAGACCCGCTGAACAAAGTACCTTAAATCCAGGTTGCAGAGCTTTACGACATCCTGACTCAAGAATGTGTCGTGCAGTGGTGGTTTCGGGAAGCTGTGGGGCTGCAATGCCAGGTCCTGCATCAAGATCTATTACTCTGCGTCTGTTCCGAGTAACTGCAGGATCTGATGCGAGGTCCTGCGACGTGCTGTCGGCTCTGCGGAGACCTCATTTGAGGTGGCAAAGCACCTGCAGGCCCAATTCCAAGGGTCCAGGACTGGGGTAGAACCACTTGGGGGCAAGACTCACAGAAGGCAGAGTCCAGGTGTGCGGTTTAAGGAGGTTGGAGCCTTTTCTGTCCCTGAAGAGGCCAGCCAACTAGTCCTTGGAGTCACTCAGGTGGTCCAGGGTTCAATATTCAGGTCCAATCCTTCATTCAAGCAGGAGGGTACCAGAGCGGCAGTGTAACAGTCCTTCTCACAGCAGAGCTGCACAGCAGTCCTTCTGAGTCTTCCACTCCTGAGCTGTACTGAAGAGCTGGTTCTAATATTTATATCTGGTGTCCACCAGGTATAAATAAGTTTCTAAAGTCTTCCACCTCCAGAGGTGCTTGAAATGAATTGCCTCCCTGTCCTGGCCCCAGCTTGTGGAAGGGAGGGGTTTGGAGGGGTCACAAAACCTTGTCAAACCCTTGGTGAGTGTGCTCATGCAGAGGCTTTGTGATGTTATAGGTGACAGCACCACACCCCCCTATCAAGTCAGAGATGGCCCATCCTGACAACACCCATTCCCCCTTTGTATCACTGTCTGGGAGCAATACTCAAAGACCAACTGCCAGCTACACCTAGTCATGTGGCCTAAGATACAGTCTGCAGGCATCGAATGGTTAGGAGAAGAAAATGCCAACTTTTTAAAAGCGTATTAACTTTTAAAGGGTTAGACCCATAATCAGTAAGGCTAGGCCCTCTTTAAACTCAAAATCTCCTAAATGCCAGTACTGACACACTTTCACACATTCACTCCAATTTGTGATCACGCAAGTTAACTATTGCGATCACCATTTATTTTATCAATTTTGTTAAATTTAAGAAAAATCCAGGCAATTTTACTATTTTTTAATGTACAGAACAAAACGCAATCAAAACATATGACCATTTTTAGATGTGCAGCTCAATAGAACATCAATCTAGAAAAACATATAAATAAATCATGAGAAGTTCTATAAAAAATTATTACAATTCTTTCATGAGCCCAAGTTCTAACTTTTACAATGCCCTTCAGGAGCTCACTATCATTTCTTTAGTTTTTTGCTCCTAAATGAATGGGCCATGCCCAAATAGTGCCTTTACGGAGCTCCAGGAGAAGAAAAACTCCAGACAACTGAAAATTATAGTAGCTCTAAGCTCCAGTAGTCCATATTTTTAAATGCACTTGTTTGATAGAAAAAAAAACGTCAACGCGTTTCAAACACTTTCCTTTATTTTGGGGTTCTCCTCAGGACTCAGAACATCAGAGCACTGCAAAATAGTAAATAACACTTACGTTAACATTTTCTGCACACATCAATATGTGAAACAATGCACACTCTGCTCACAATCACACACCATTCTACCTCTTTTGTGATTTGTCTCATTCACATGCCAGTTCTTACTGGGCATAAACGTTGCTCAAGGTTCTCCTAAACCAAATGGCCAGCTACAATACAATCTGCAACAATGTGAATAGGTTATGGAATGAATACAGGTGGCCCAAAAATCTAGGCACCCCCTCCTCCTAAACAGGCGGTAAAGAACTTAGGGGTTTGGATGGATTCCTCTCTTGTAAAAAAACGCTACTTCCTGAGGCGGAAGCCGGGAAGACTCGAGCTACTTGTTTTTAGGATTTTAAATTCACTTTGCCTAATTCTTTGCTCTTTTGCACTGTACTAGCGTGTTCCCCCCACTTACAGCTGATTATGTTAGTTTTTATGGTTTCTTTATCTCATGCTTTCCTTTCGCTTTCCTTTTATAACGTTGGGGTATTATCCTGATTTCGTATGTATTCCGGTATCTGGTAACCGTACTTCTTTTTCTATCCTGGCGTCAATGGGTGGGCGGGGACTGTGTGCGGGCGACTTCGTTGGGTTATAGATTGCTTCGTCGTACATCCTGTTTTGTGCTCGCTAGCGCAGGCGCCTCGGTCGTTCCCTTTAAATTGATCTGTGATTATCCTATTTCTGTACCTGCTCACTTTATCATAGTGTTAGAATGTATGGTACCAGATATGTCTGTTTCTTTTTCCTTGCTTTTTAGGTGTGGGGGGGGTTAAACATAAAATGAAACCTTCGTCTTATCCTGTAACGTGTTGTGACCTCAATACAATGTTTATCCTGATTCGCTGTCGGACCTCAGGGCTGTCGGCTGAAGAGCTGTGTCATTTGATCATATAGTTGGTCTTCTTCTTGTGTTGCGGCCGGCCCCTGCGGTTGTTGGCCCGTGCTTGTAATTTTATAGAACTGTACAATAAAGGTTTTTAATTAAGAAAAAAAACTAAAAAAAACCTGCACAAACCTAGGAAGTAAAGCTGAATTTGTTACACATTTTGGAGCTCAGTCAATACATTAAAGCTATCTGTTCATGTGTTAAACTTGACAATTAAATAGGCCTCTCTTTAGACCATTCGTCCTTCTAGATCCCCGCCACGAGGATCTGGACCAACTAATGACAACACAGTCCAACGCAAGTCATTTTATGTTTTTGAGTAATCCAATGATTGACTAATTGGGCTGTCAGCACTTTGCAAATGCTTGATTTGTTTTGAGTTATTCGTTGGAGGGTTCTTTATTGGTATTACCGATGTATAATTTGTTGCAAGGACAAATTACCCTATATACAACATTTTTGGTTTTGCAATTCATGAATATGCTGTGTTTCCAAATTGTGTCATGTCTGAATTCAGAACCGTCAGTCGTCTGATTGCAACAAGTCCATATTCAACATTTGTCCTGTCCTTCTTTTGGTGGAAGACTAAAAAACTGCCTTAAATTGCGTTTTGCTGATGTTGGTAGAATGGATGCTCGAACTATTTGACTTCCTATACTTTGTTCCTTTTTTAACGCAAATAGTGGTTTTGTAAATGACTGATCCAAATTCGAAATCAAATGCCAATTTTGATTAATGATCCTTTTGAGGTGATTAGTTTTAGTGCAAAACGTTGATACAAGCCTTTATCAAAATTGATTAAATAAATGGTGACCGCAATAATAAATTTGTGTGATCATGGATTGGAAAATGCGTAAAAGTGTGTCGGTATTGGCAATTGAGAGGTCTTGAACTTTTTGTAGAGAAGTGTGGCTCAATGGTTAGAGCGGCAGACCCTGATGCAGTAGTCTGGCCAGGACCAGGGTTCAATTCCCGCCTCGGCGGGTCTCGGGCTCAATTTCCTCGGACCTGATAATTCTCGCTTCGGTGCCTATTCTAATCATGAGTCCCACTCTGCACCTCTGGGCAATAGCTTGCTTAATCTCTACAACGGCCCCAACAACGCTGAGGATGCCTGACTTCACCTTGGGGGTGCCCAGGAGTGGGCTCCTCACAGGGAAAAGGCCAGGAAAGGTTCCTCAGCGGTATTCGTACAAGCGCCGAGATGCCTACGGGTAGTCGTGCGCTATACAAGTGCGTAATCATTTCATTTAAAAGTGGCATTTTGAGAATCATGTCTTAAAATCCGACTTTACCATTAAAGAGGGTTTTAGATTAAAATTCCATAGACCCCAAAGTTTACATTCCTATCTGCTTGAAAGTTACCCCTTAATAAATGGTAACGTAATACAATATAAATCATGTGAGAGACGTCACAATAGTGAAATACTAATTCAGGGGTTTTTCAATACCAGGACATGTAAAACTTAAAAGTAGATGTCCAACTTTTTTAATGCACTATACTCTGCCCTGTTGGCTACGTAGGGTCTACCCTAGGGGTGACTTATATGTGTTAAAAAGAGCAGTTTGGGCCTTGGAAGAGGTTTATCTTACCTGGTCGCAACAGCAGTTTACAACTGCACACACATGCTGCAGTGGCAGGCCTGGGAAATGTTAAAACGGGCTACTGAAGTGGGTGACGCAATCAGTTATGCAGGCCCACTTGTATTTAATTTACAGGCTCTGGGAACATGTAATACCACTTTACTAGGGACTTACAACTAGATACAAAATTCCAATTGGGTGTCTGTACATTTTATCATGTTTTAGAGAGTGAGCACACACATGTTTACACTGGTTAGCAGCACAGGTCAACAAAAAAACAAGATCAGCAAAAATGGAGAAGTAAGGCAAAATGTTTGGAGGGAAAACCACCCTGAGGCGGACATGTCATGCGGATCAAGTTCACTTTGAGGCAGCTCCATGAAGCTCTGTCACATCCTACTCTTTTTTGGCGAGTTCTGAGCTCCGTTATTTTTTTAGCTGGGGGGCAGTTCGGGAGGAGTGACATTTTTACTTTTTAATCAATTGCCTTTTATACTTTTTAAACTTTTAATCAATTTGCTGCTACTTGTTTTTTAATCTTTGTTCCTACAGTTCTGGTTGCTCTTTGGGGTGTTGCTGTGATTCCGATCTCCTCGGTCCACCGCCCGGCATTTGCCGTTTTGAGTGGAGGTAGCCGGAAGCAGGCTACTTTGCCCCCACCCCTCCAGACTCACTCCCGGGCAAGGCAGCCATCTTTAGGCTTTGGGGGTAAGGGACCAGTCGCGCAGCAGGTGCGTGCAGCGGGTGCGTGTAGTGAGCACATGCAGCGGGCGCGTGAAGCGGCGTGCCTACGGCAAGCCCGTCTGTGCCTGGATGGCGCCAGGGGCCTGGAACACTGCCTCTTTTATTAAGTATATGATGAGCGTACTCCTCGCCCTAAGACACGGCGGCATGAATTGGCACTGTTCTACTCAGGACTGGGGTGTTAGCAAGGAGAAATATAAGTGCACCGCCTGTAGTTTTGTTAACAGACAAGGATATGTTCCCGTAGCCCGTCTATTAAAAATGTCTTGGAAAAGCACCCTGCTACAGAGGTATACCACTGCCTGCTTCTCAACACAAGGTCCCTCTTCAAGCACACGCTTGAATTTTCTGATTTAATGACCGCATAACCCGAATATAATTTTCCTCACGAAGACTTGGGCCGATAATGCATCCGTCCCAGACTTTAAGCTGGCTGTTCCTTGTGGATTCAATATTGAAAGACTGGACTGACCAGACCACAGACCGGAGGGGGTGGCTAGGGATTATTTATCGCAGTTTGTTTGTGGCCAACTTTTCTCCGGTACTTCATCTAGAATGTGAGGCTCTCAGGTTTAGCCTCAGTTTGACAAAATCCTACAACTTAAAAGGACTATCAGTATACCATCCCCCTTGACCCAGGAGGGGCTTCATTGACAAAATACTAACTTTTATGGAATCTAGTATCACTTATGCCAATTTTACACTGGTTGGGGACTTTAATTTTCATCTAGAGTCAACAACGGATGTGGATACAGGACATCTGGTGGACATTCTTAAAAGCTTTGATCTGTCCCAACGCATTGATGGACTGACTCATATAGCCAACCACACACTGGACGGCATTTTTACCAATAATGCAGATTTGGGCACAATTAAGACCCTTCCACTTCCATGGACGTATCATTAATCTATCTTTTTTTCCATCTTGACCCAATGTAAGGGAGCAGAACTGGGTAACTCAGCCAAAGTTCCAGCCATGGAAAAGTGCTAAAATAGAGGCACTACAAGAGGCTCTCTCTAATTCCATACCAGACCTTGTCAAGGATAATGACAAAGCTGCAATCAGCTTTATTCAATGGCTGGAGACTGTGGAGTTCTGGACTTTTTGGTTCCGTCCAGAGGTGTCAGGGATAACACCCGAAGACCCCGGAGTTCTACCTGTCTCGGTGCACAAATAAACAGAAACACGGGCTTCTCGATGGTGGCGTCAAAGACCAAAGGTTTATTACTGCAGGGACACAGAAGTCACAGAAACTACACACGGGCAGTATCCAGGAGCCTGTTCGATTTGTACAAGAAGGGTTGCTCCTTATATACTAAATATTGGCCTTCAGGCGAATTCTTTACATGCTGGTACATTCCCAAAACCTTTGTGTCCTAAACAATAAATATTTGGCGTTGCACAGGAATCGTCGATAATATCTGATGTCAAACATTACGAAGAGGGGTTCCCACTATTCCATCACAATCCCATGTCAACATTTCATTCAAGAGCCGGACCGCCTCATCGTAAATTTCGTTACCTCCCCCTAATAAAGGTCCAGAAAGAAAGAAACAGGGCCAGGTGTAGGAGATAGAAAAGCAGGATAAGAGATGTTTGTGGGTTGTAAATGGGCAAGGCTACCAGCTTCGGCCGCCTAATCATGATCAGGCCAACGAACACGAGAACCAGTATAGCAGGACTGGCCTCAGGCAGATGAGGCAGCCTTTGTCGAGTCATGTAGCCACAGCGTGTTCTGTTCTAAGGTGCACTTGTCACTAGAGAGGTGAATCTCCGGCTAAGCTTACGTGTCCTTAATCGAAATGAAGAAATCAGAGGTCATTGCGTGTCCATTGTCTATGTGAGGGCAAGAAACACAAAATGGCTGCCATGATCTAAGATGGATGCCATGGGTAGATCAGAAATGTGTTTGTAACGGGAGTACTCTTGCTCGTAGCACAGCGAAAACACCAGGATATGCTAAATGGACCATTTGCGGTTCACTGATACCAAAATTATGTATTTACGACAATGTTGAAAACACGGGTTCAAATCGTCACGGAACCTCAGACCCTCCTTTTGCCCTTACATAGGCAATTACTCAGTCTATGTCAGAATCTAGTTCTATGCTCATCAGGTCAGTGACATGCTGTTGTATCATCATCCTTTCTCGCGCCTTTTCTCCAAACGCAGGTGGTTTTCTAAAACAGGTTGCAGCACAGAGACTACACAGAGCGGGACCACACTGGATAATCAGGCAACACGAGAACAGGAATACTAGGATGACACCAATGACCATCAGAACCTTCCATCCCCACGCTGATATCAGAGTCCAAAACCACTCCATGGAGGACCAGTTTCCCTTGTCTACATGAATAGAGTCGGAAATCTTGTGTAGCTTAGAGATCGCCTCATAAACAGTTGGAGCATTATTGGGAATAAAGACACAGCAGCTCGATTGGATCATTCTGCATACCGCACCTCGGTCTGCAAGTATTACGTCTAAAACCATACGGTTCTGCAACGTCATGAGTCGATCCGCCTGAAGCTCAGCTGTCAAGTTGCTAAGGGCACCAGCAGTTTCGGTAATAGTAGATTCAACTACCCGTGTTAGTTGACGTATGTTTCTACTATTGGCCATAGGCCCCCAGAACGGAAGGAAACCTTTGAAGAAGTCTCCAGCTTCCTGACCAGCTGTATCTTCCTTGCTGAAAACACCTCTTGCTACTCTGGTCTTGTGATAATCAGACGAAGCAGTGTATGTTGGAGGCAACAATCGAGCAATATAACATGAACCTGAAAAGTCAGCAGGCAACCACGTATACGCTCTGTCTTGACAGATGAAGTAGGTACCCCTAGCAGTAAGGAAGGCGGGGGAAGAGTTAGACGGAAACACATAGGTCTCAATGCACTCACTCCTCCCCAGCTGAGCTCTCGGATTTCTCCCATTTCCTTGCAAACAGACCTGACCTCGGTGAGGCACGACCCAGATTGGAGTTGAGCTTTTACGCTTGCTTTCTCCCAAACTAAGGCGATACTCTGAAGAGTTCCAACTCAAATATACTCGTAATATTATTGACATCTCTAATCATGTCAATAATTCCCTGAACTAAAGCTTTGTTGGCAGAGTTGTATTTAGTGGAACGTGGTGGACGCGGAGGATAGGTTTCAAGGGCATAAGCAAAAATGGTCTGAAGGGCCTGGAATGATCCATTATAGCTAAAAGGCAAAACCAGGTAGGGAATGCCTTTATCCATAGTGTGGGGTATCAAGCCACACACCCAGCAATCTGTAGTGTTAACTACCAGTTGGTGTTGGTGCAAGAGCTGTACAAATGTGTTATTGATGAATTCTGAGCGTCGAGCTTGTTCATGCTCAGGAAACGAGTGAAAAGAGTGCACAGAAGAAACAGTAGAAGTAGCAGGATCAAGGGGAGGTACTGTAGTTACTGGCATAAAAATCAAATTCACACCAAAGACGATTCCACCCACCAATGTTATCAAAACAATTAAAAATGTAATAGCACATTGCATCAAAAAGCATTTGCTGTGGAGAATTCTGTACAGTCTATTTCTGCGAACATAAATCACATTTTCTTGTTGCAGCTCAGGAAGCTCCATCTTCTACAATCCGCTCGCGACCACTGATGATGTGTACGTAGATGAAAATGCCTCTATCAGCCCTGGGAGTTCCCAGAACTAACAGAAAGATCGACCTTGTGTCTGACCCCCGCAGATTCAACTAGGCACACAGCCATGACCCTACGGCTACCCAGACGGCAAGGCAATTTTAAAACAATAGAAACAATAGCAAACTTCCTGGCTGAAGGCAAAAAGTGTCAAAATTCAAATATTACAATAGGCAGTTTCCTGCTTTATTTGTCCATATTGCGAGACCGTAAATTGTATCTCAGTTTTGCAGGAGCTGTTTGATCTGGAAACAGTGTCTCATTAGCAGAGGTTACAATGTTCAAGTTCGCAGAAGACAAGGTTTCTTCTGATGTAGAGGGCAGGTGTTCAGAAGTCAAAGAAGTAGTTTCAGGAGGAGAGCTAGAGTTTGATGTGTCAGTTATCAATTCGGCATCGCTGAAAGGGATAAACCTGGGCGTTCGTTCAAACTCAGAGGCACCAATTCCCTTCTTCACCCAGTTATCATAAGGAAGCGGCAGGGGCACACGTTTGACGTGCGTCGTATGGATCCAGTTCTTGCGTCCGGCCACTCTGATAGCAGTTCTCGTTGCTAGTAGTACTTGATAGGGGCCAACAAATCTGGGTTGAAGGTTCTTCGTCCTCGCAAAGTTCCGCACCACAACGTGGTCGCCAGGTTTCAGCTGATGGCCTGGACTCTCCGGTGGCTTTGGCAATGCGTCGAAAACCTGTTGGTGAATAAGGCTCAATTTAGCAGTCAAGTCGTAAAGGTAATCAATCAACATTGGATATTCCAGAGAACAGAATTCTTTCGGCCTTGGCACTCCCCAAATATTCGCGGGACGACCAAAGACTATTTCATAAGGACTAAGCCCTACTCTAGAATGTACAGTCGCTCTTGTTGATAACAAAGCCAAGGGTAGCGCGTCTGGCCAGGACAAACCCGTGGATGCCTGTATTTTAGCAAGTTTCAGCTTGAGGGTGCCATTGTAACCCTCAACTAAACCAGCAGACTGGGGATGGTTTGCACTGTGAAATTTTTGCTTGATCCCTAAACCGGCACACACACTCTGCATAACTTTCCCTACAAACTCACTTCCGTTATCTGACCATACAATCCGTGGCATTCCATACCTAGGGAAGTATTCTTTGAGAAGGATTTTGGCAGTTGATAGGGCAGTGTTGTCCTTTAGTGGATATGCTTCGATCCATCTGGAGAAAGCACAAACTACCACCAGGACGTATTTTAGGTTGTTGCAACGATCCATGTGAATGAAATCTAACTGAATCACTTCAAAGGGACAAGAGGGAGGAGCGAAGTGACCAGTAGGAGTTGGGACTCCCTTGCCAGGATTATGCATCAGGCATACCATACAGTTTTTCACCACTCTCTCTGCACACTTACTAATCCCATCATTCTTCCAAACTGGAGCCAACATCTTACAAATTCCTTTAGAACTAATGTGTGCTACTCCATGTGCCATTGTTACCACTGCAAGCACGTACGCATCAGGCAACATCCAACGCTGTTGTTCCGACAAATCAATCCAACATCCACTCGAGTCTAATTTACCCGTACTCTCTTTCCATGCACGCTTTTCCTCCTCGGTTGCCTCTTTTTGAATCTCTTTAACACTTTCCACTGTATCCTCGCACATTCCAGACTCAGAAATCCATCTTGCAGACGTTGCAACATACATCCTACTCATCATATTTCTAGCTGTCTGTTTAGCGGTTTCATCAGCAAAAGCATTCCCACGACCAACATCATCCGTGATTGCTTTATGAGCACTGCATTTCACAATCGCAACTTCAGTCGGCAAGGTTAGAGATTCCAACAAGTCGTTAACTAGCTGACCATGTTGAATCTTAGTCCCATGGGACGTAATGAAACCTCTCTCTTTCCACAAACGGCCAAAACTATGGGCCACGCCGAATGCGTACTGACTATCTGTGAACACATTTACTCTCTTTCCCTTTGCTAAAACACACGCTCTCGTTAGAGCAATTAATTCTGCAGCTTGGGCAGAATTCTGACTCACTCTTGCAGTCTCCACAATCGTACTCAAAGTCGTTACTGCATAGGCAGCAGTCACATCACCATTCTCCAATTTAAAGCACGATCCATCAACATACAACGTGCCATCTGGATCTGACAATGGAGTGTCTTTTAAATCAATTCGTCCTTTAGTCTCTTCCTCGGTTCTGAAACAACAATCATGGGGTTCAAAATCACTCGACTCTTGATTAGTCGGCAACAATGTTGCTGGATTCAATACATTGCATCTTTTGATTTGAATATGGCTCGCTAATAATGTTAGCTCATAACCTGATAATCTAGCACTAGTAAGGTGTTGCGTCTTGGTTCGGTTCATGAGTGTGTCCACAGCATGAGGAACCATGACCACTAGCATGTTGTTCATCACCAAACCAGCAGATTGTCGAATGGAAGCTGCAGCTGCCGCTGTAGCTCTCAAACAACTAGGCAATGCTCTAGCTACCGGATCTAATGTTGATGAAAAATACGCACAAGGGCGTTGTTTATTACCAAATCTCTGTGTCAGAACACTCAACGCGCAACCTTCTCTTTCGTGAACATAGAGCGTGAATGGTTTACTGTAATCTGGTGTACCCAACACAGGAGCTGAACATAGTGCATTACGTAACTCAGAAAAACTCTCCTGACATTCAGCAGACCATGGCACCGGACTCGGAACACCTTTCCCAGTCAAAGCTACCAATGGTTTTGCTAAAAGAGAAAAATTTGGGATCCACTGCCTACAGTATGAGGTAATACCTAAAAAGGCACGTACTTCTCTCTGTGTGCGGGGAACACTCATCTGCGTAATTGCTTTTATTCTCTCTGGGGTCAACTTCCTTCCCTCCTTTGACAAGAGATGACCTAGGTAGGTCACTTCTTGGCAGCAGTATTGCATTTTCGAAGGTGACACCTTATGATTCAAATTAGACAAATGATGCAATAACGAAATTGTAGCTGCTTTGCAAGTTTCCTTGTCATCAGCAGCCACCAGAAGATCGTCTACATACTGTACTAGAGCAGAACCAGGAGGAAGTACAAAAGAATCTAACTGACTTTTTAATGCCTGACTGTAAATAGATGGACTCTCACAATAGCCTTGTGGAGCACGTTTAAACCTGAAGCTTCGTCCTCCTAGAGAGAAGCCGAAAATATCCCTGCTTTCCTCGGCTATTGGAATGCTGAAAAAGGCATTCTTCAAGTCGATAACTGAAAACCATGTAGCTGTAGCAGGAATCAACGTTAACAATGCAGTGATGTCTGGAACCACAGGAAACTGCGGAACCACAATCTTATTAACCTCTCTTAGATCGATAACAAACCTATACACTGGAGGCTTTGAAGGATCAGTACGTTTCAAAATCGGTAATACAGGACTGTTACAGACATTACCTCTAGTTTCTTCAACTACACCTTTCTTAATTAAGTCTTGCACAATCAATAAAAGCGCACGTTCACCTTCACTAGAGATCTTGTATTGTGGAATTCGTGGAAATTTAACATTTGCTTTCAAAGTGACTACATATGGTGGTATTTCCAAAAGGCCTACATCGTTAGGACCAGTCGCCCAAAGAGTATCAGGGAGTGAACGCAGCTCTGGCGGGAGTGCCTCCATTGACAAGTACATCGGAGAGGTGATTCTTTTACCCAATGTAAGCTGTACTCCTGACGGAGAACAGTACAATGTCGCATATAGGCGTTTTAACAAGTCTAAACCAAGCAGATTTTCATTACAACCTGTCGTCAAAATCAAGGGTGCTTTCAATTGACACGGTCCAACAGAAATAGACAAAGGACCAGATACTGGATTGTAAACAGGGGCGCCTGAAAAACCTACAGAAACATTTGTTAAGCTGGACAAAGGTGCGCCAGGGAGTTTCGCATGAATGATAGAACTTTTTGCGGCACCAGTATCCAACAGAAACGGTTCGACTACACCTGATGTTGCTACTGCGACACAGGGCCCACTCTGATCCACTGGAACTGATACTACTCCCTCTCTCTGTCCATGGCTGTCCTAGTATTCAGTTTGTTGAAATCCTTCATCTACTTCACAATAGTCCTCAACATGATACTGTTGTGATCTATTTTGCTGGGCAGACTGTCCATTTCGTTGATCAAAGTGATTAGAAGGGCGATCATTCGTTTGTGGAGGCATAGCACCTCTTCCTCGACCTCTAGAATTTTGCATAGAACCACTACGACCTCTCTGAGCTGCTGCAGCATTATTTTGCGCTAAGATCGGACACTCATTTTTATAATGACCCTCTTTCTTACAGTAGGCACACTGGTTCCACTGATATTGCGGCCTCGGTGAACTATAATCTGTCCTTTGATATGACCCTTGCTGTGTATTGGTTTGATTCATGCGAGGCGGATATGCCTGTTGCAAAAGAACTTTAGTTTTTAAATCTTTCGTTTTCTTATCTGATTTCTCTTTCTCCTCTTTATCCCTATTTTCATAATACTGTGCAGTTGCAAGTATTTGCGCAGTTGTGGAGACAGCCCACACACTCTCGGAATCTTTCAATTTATTGCAAAGCTCTGGTAGCAGATTGTGTACAAATTTATCGACAAACAATCTCTGTCCTCCTTCCGTGCTCATATCCTGACCACTGTGATCCACAAAAGTCTCTTCGAACCTCGTGAAAAAGTCGGAGACACTTTCGTCTTTCTTCTGCCTGCATGCGGACAACTTGTCCCAGTTAACGCGCAATGCTGGCATCAGAGTCTTCATTAAGTCAATTATCCTACCTGGAAGATTAGCAATTAGAGGTTCGGGTTTGGAACCACCTATTTGCAGCCCATCTGCTGCTATGATAGCTGCCCAATCACCACCTAGGGCAACTGGATGATTCTCTTTACGAATTTTGGCCCAAATTGGTTGCGGAACTACATTCCCAAATAACATGTCAATGTCCGCTAGATTCATCACACAAGCCTCAACTGTCTGTGCTAATTCTTTATAGTATCCGGCAGGATTCTTACGCGGATCTGGCAAGGCCTGTTTCACCGCTAGCACTTCAGCTCGCTTCCATGGAATATGTATCCACACTCTCTGGAATTGCGCCGGAGCGGCTGCAATACCACGGTTCACATCAGCTGGAATGGCTTCGCGCCAAATTGGTGGAACCTCCCTCATTGGATATTGGCGATTCTGCTTCGTACTACGTTTTTCTAAATCTCTCGGTGAACGAAGAGATGGATCATTCCTATAGCTTAAAATCAGTTCCATCGCTTCCTTTATATTTTGACCAATTATTGTACCTGCAGCAAACTCTTTCTGAACATTAATTAATTCTTCTAAGTTCGATTCAGAATCATCTTCTTCTAATTCATCACGCAACAGGGAGCACATCTCGTCGAAAACATATCGTTGCGTTGGTTCATTCCACTGCATAAAAGTATCTAATACATCTCTCGTACTATATCTCCTACTCTTCGAAATCCATCTGAGAGCCGTGGAATCTAAGATTCCCCGTTCCTCAGTGCTTGGAAGCTGACTACGTCTCTGTACAGACTCAGAGGCAGGAGTCTTAATTAAAGTTTTATAGAAAGGAGACAGAATATTAGAGACAGAATCAGTGATTCTCCGACGAACAGAAAGCGGAGTCATAATACTAGCAGATGTAGAAAACACAGTAGCAGTTGGAACAGATAGAATAGGAACAGTAGGAGTATCAGGTAAGGTAGCTTGTGAAACAGTAGGTATAAGCGATACAGGTATAGGCAAAGAAGCCGGCACCCCAGGAAGAGGGGGTGCCGAAGGAACATTCACATTGACCACAGGTGGTACAGGAGCTTGGTTCAGGGGACCAGGAGCAGGAATACCAGGTTGTCCAGCAACCGGCAATTGAACATTCGGTAAAGGAGGAACTATAGCACCCTGTGCATACGGTGGGGGTGACTGTAACAAATAAGACAGCAAAGGATCATTCTCGGAGTCCTCTACCACCTTAGTTGTACTCGATGACAAGGCAGGGTAGCACTTGTCGATCGCTAAATTACGCTCTCTAGTAGCCACCTCCATTGCCTTCTCAGACTCGTTGATTTGCAGCTGCTTAGCAGCCTGTTCTAAAGTCAACTCCTGCTCTTTCTGTTCTTTCTTCAATCTTTTAATTTCTCTCTGTTTAGATTCCTTTCGCCAATAACGAAAAGAATCAAACATTGCCGGCCGGGCTTTCTTCTTAAACAGTTTCACTTCTAAATTATCAAGGACTTCAGGTTCAAAACTACCATGCAGTGGCCAACTAAGGACACCGTCTTTGTCTGTATAACGGACCCATACCTCATTATACCCACACCATATTTACAATAAAGATCATATAGAGGAGTTCCAATCGGAGGAACCAGACATGAGTCCTCCAACCGGGAATCACTGTTGCAACCAAAACACGACAACATACAACTTTTCCGACTTACCATTTTGTAATCCGGAACACAAAACGAACAAAAACGCAAAACAGAAATGTGCACTCGAACCAAGAACTTAGGCCTACCAAAAACGAACTAATGTATCGATACCCAAACTAAACCAATAGATTACCTTAACCAGAACGACCAGTGATAATCTTTACGAAACCAAACCAAACCAAGAACTAAAAGGATTTTAACAACCCTTACGAAGCAACCAACTAGCAACCACTAAATACTTAACTGAGGCACTGAAGACGTCACCAAGGAGAAACCCGTCTTGTCTCGCCGTACTAAGGACTGCACCTCGGGTCCAAGACAGGGCGACGGTCAAGGCAACGGACCACTGCAGCCGTCCTGAACGGGAACCCTCGTGGAAGAGAACGTCGGGCCACTTTTGCGATATGCCGGGATCGATGAAGTGGGGCGCCTCCCTCAGGAATCTTCACACGAAGCTTCTCGAACTCTTCAGGCTTTTGGACCGGTACCGAATGGCGTCGCCCCACGTTGGGAGCCAATTGGAGTTCTGGACTTTTTGGTTCCGTCCAGAGGTGTCAGGGATAACACCCGAAGACCCCGGAGTTCTACCTGTCTCGGTGCACAAATAAACAGAAACACGGGCTTCTCGATGGTGGTGTCAAAGACCAAAGGTTTATTACTGCAGGGACACAGAAGTCACAGAAACTACACACGGGCAGTATCCAGGAGCCTGTTCGATTTGTACAAGAAGGGTTGCTCCTTATATACTAAATATTGGCCTTCAGGCGAATTCTTTACATGCTGGTACATTCCCAAAACCTTTGTGTCCTAAACAATAAATATTTGGCGTTGCACAGGAATCGTCGATAATATCTGATGTCAAACATTACGAAGAGGGGTTCCCACTATTCCATCACAATCCCATGTCAACATTTCATTCAAGAGCCGGACCGCCTCATCGTACATTTCGTTACCTCCCCCTAATAAAGGTCCAGAAAGAAAGAAACAGGGCCAGGTGTAGGAGATAGAAAAGCAGGATAAGAGATGTTTGTGGGTTGTAAATGGGCAAGGCTACCAGCTTCTGCCGCCTAATCATGATCAGGCCAACGAACACGAGAACCAGTATAGCAGGACTGGCCTCAGGCAGAGGAGGCAGCCTTTGTCGAGTCATGTAGCCACAGCGTGTTCTGTTCTGAGGTGCACGTGTCACTAGAGAGGTGAATCTCCGGCTAAGCTTACGTGTCCTTAATCGAAATGAAGAAATCAGAGGTCATTGCGTGTCCATTGTCTACGTGAGGGCAAGAAACACAAAATGGCTGCCATGATCTAAGATGGATGCCATGGGTAGATCAGAAATGTGTTTGTAACTGGAGTACTCTTGCTCGTAGCACAGCGAAAACACCAGGATATGCTAAATGGACCATTTGCGGTTCACTGATACCAAAATTATGTATTTACGACAATGTTGAAAACACGGGTTCAAATCGTCACAGAACCTCAACTGCATGCACAAAAATAGTACATGTGAGAACAATAAAAACCCATAAGAAACATCCTACTGCTCCGTGGTTTTCCCCAAAGCTGAAGGAAGCACAACTGAGATGTAGACGGGAAGAGCGTCTCTGGAGAGTAGATTACTCCCCCGGGAAAAAAGCTAGGTACAAAAAGATCCTTGCAGGGTACAAAGAGTTAATCAAAGGCGAAAAGACTAAATTTTTCTCAGGGAAAATCAGAACAGCTGGAATTCCTCCGGGGAAATTTTTAAAACAGTTAATGATCTGTCACACTGGACCAAAAATGAGGTTTTTGAGATGGACAAAGTCTTCTGGGACAAGCTGGCAGATCACTTTCAATCCAAGGTCAATTCCATCCTTCAGGCATTTTCTCAGCAGCCTCCCTGTGCCGGCCTTAGTTGGAACACGAAAGAGGATTGGGTCCCAAACTCAGATAATGGTTGGGAAGACTCCCCTACTTTCGAGGAGTTCTCTCTCCTTCTTTCAACCTAGTTGTTTGTTTACTGTACCTTTCTACACCATTGTAACTGATCTTCCTCTGCTATAGCACTCTGATACATAGGGGTCTAGCCAGCGCTTTATAATCCTTTTTGATGTACCTTATAATACAACGTTCCCCTGGTTATGCGCTCTGAAACCTCCAGGTCTAGATAGTGCCATATAACCCTTGCATGTCATATAAACTAAAAATTGGCTTTTCCTGAACGCTGAGACCTGAGCAAAATGGCTGATGACCAGTGGAGCTGCTTGACAGCTAATGAGGAGTCTGGCCCTGGTTATCCCCCTTGACCGTCACCTACCCAACCGTATATTGGACATTGTTCCTCCTCGTCTCCCCGCTATTACTCCTTCCTGCCCTCCCTCCTTCGAATTACTGTAACATTGTTTTATGTGTACTGTTCATTACTATGCTTTTGTATCTGATGTAACTTGTAACGCAACGATCCTAAATGTAAATCGCTCGGATACCCTCTTGGGTCAAGTTCGCGCTACATAAAACTTTATAAATAAAATGAAATAAATATGCAGGACAAAACTATTAGCCTGATGAACTAATCAGGTGGCGCAACCACTCAACGACCTATTGAACCAAGTACGGAGTTCTAGGCTTTATCCGGGCATCTGGAAGAAGACCTCTATTCTTCCTCTTGTGAAAAAGCACTCTCTTGACCCTAAGTCGGTGGACAGTTATAGACCTATCTCCAGTCTCCAGGCTAAGGTCTTAGAGAAGGCCATGAATGCAGAGCAACAGACCTTTCTGGAAGCTCATTGATTGCTGGATCCTGCTCAGCATGGGTTCAGAGCTAATCATTGCACTGAGTCCGCACTGTTGGCGGCGTTGGAGGAAATTAGAGGGAGGGTGGACAAGGGTTGCAGAGCGGCACTAATTCTACTTGATCCCTCTGCCACCTTTGACACGGTCCACCATTGTGGAAAAGCAGTTTTTCTCTAGATATCCTCAAACACTGCTTGGCGGTAGTCGCCTCTAAACCATTCAATAATTATCAAATAAAGAGGCAGGCGCAGTAAACTGGAAAGCAGGAAACGGGTTTTTATTTCTCCAGAGCAAAGCTCGTCAGATCGGGCAAACAGGATATCGTCTCGAGGTGCTCTCTCTACATCTCTGTGGCCTGGCCTCTTATACTGTAGTTTATTGCTTTATTGCATGAAGACACATTCTTAACATTACTTTGAAGTACAGTAAGAAATCACCGGAATCCCTGCTTCAGGCCCGTTCCCACACGTATTCACAGTAGAGGTCCCCACCCCAATCTCAGCAGGTGATGACTATCGCGCAGCTGGACAAGCTGGGAAGCGAAATGTGTGCAATCGGTCGGATCTCATGGGGTGGTGACATTGATTAATCCCGGATCCTTTGATGAAAGATGAGATTTTACAGTATGGGGGCAATAAACTGCATCTGCAGGGCTAGGTGATGGCCTGGGATCGGGTCGAACAATCGAGTACAGGGGAAGGGATTATCAAAGGGACTGTTTGTGTGAAAGGGATGAAAGAGTATGTGGGTCCGGCACGTGAAGTGGCTCCGGGGCAGGGTCGCGCTGTAGGTGTATTTATGGTTCAGGCATGTGTGCATGGGGGCTGTCAGCGCGCAGGGGATGTTAGCGAGGTCAGGGAGACGTGCAGACAATCGGCAGCATGCGAAGTGGCCATGGTGTCTAAGATGGCGCCGCTTACTCGCTCGTTTGGGCCCAGGTTCGGACAAGATGGCGCCGGCAATGTTCACATCGAAATCTAATTTTCCACACCATGTGCTCCTGAGAAAACGCCTGCATGCGCTGGGTTTCAGGAGCACAAAACTATTGTTACTGAACTCCTTTCTTGAAAACAGTGGGTTGACTTGGGAGGGATTAAATCCTGCCCCTTCTCTCTCCCATGTGGGGTCCCACAGGGATCGGCACTTAGTCCAACGCTTTTAAATGTTTTGTCACCCCTTTGGTACAGCTTTTGTGAGTTTTGCCTTGTCCGTGCTCTCTTAGGCTGATGACAAACAGATTGTGGTGTCAGTATCATCCCAGGTTGAGAATTACGCCAACAATTTCCGCAGCTGCATGTCCGCAGTTGCGGGCTGGATTGGGGAGAACGGTCTAAAGCTAAATTCCGGCAAAACTGAGGTATTGCGTTTTTGGCAATGAAACCTCCTTCTGGAATGCATCTTGATGGCCCCAAGAGTTGAGGGATTTACCAAAACCAGTTCTGAAGGCCAAAAATCTGGGAGTCATCTTTGACACCAAGCTATGATTCAGTGCTCAGATTAATGCAGTGACCTCCGGGGCCAATTTTTGCTACAGATTTAAAAAACATACTCCTGTTTATTCCTGCAGAACTTCAAAAGACTGTAACGTTAGCCCTAGTTGAGTTGAAGTTAGATTACTGCAATACACTCTATCTCTCTACATCTCTGTGGCCTGGCCACAGGTATTCTGAAATACTTAATAAAAAAAAGCAGTCTCTCTAAAATGCGGTGGCCAGAACACTTCTGAACATCCCCAAGTTCAAACCTGTGTCGCATTTACTGCATGGTCTGCACTGGCTCCTAGTGGAGAGGAGAATTTCTTTCAAAACTCTGTGCCTAATGCATATGGCACTTCATGGAACCGGCCCCCTCTATTTTCAGGAGTTATTCAAATGGTATACTCTTAGCAGAACGTTGATATCAAGCACGGAGTATAAGGTTCAGATTCCGAGAATCAAGCGATTAAAATGGGTCTGGAGGACTCTGACATTCCAGGGGGGAAAGTTATGGAATTCCCTCCCTCTGGCCTTCCACTCCCAACATAGCCTGCAGCTGTTCAGAAAGCAGCTAAAGACCCGGCTTTTTCTGCCGACTGAGCTCTAGTGTCTGGCGACCCACTTCCCGGGACCCTGCCCCTTTTTCCATCTTGCTCCGCTCAGCGTGAAGACACCCTCGGGTATTGTGCGCTTTACAAAATTAACTCATTCATTCATGTCTAACATGGTGGATTTATGCAAAATGGGCCAGCTCTAGACATCGGCAATGCGGGCAACAGCCCTTGGCCTCATGCTACCTCACCATAGTCCCCTATCTACACTAATCTTATACCCCTCCTACTGTGGTAGGATTTAAGCGAGGGCTGCAAGGGACCTTCCACGCTTCCATGGGCCTCGCAGCCATAGCCAGTGCTGTGAGGCCCATGGAAAAAATCCTTCACCACCCCAAGGCTTCACTGCTATGGTCCAACGCTGGGATTTCCATTGGAGGGACCCCTTCCCTAGGCCTCTCAGCACTGAACCACAGCTGTGAGGCCAGGGGGCCAGTCCACTCTCAGGGTTGTAATTATGTATAGTGCAGTAGGTGCAGTGGCACTGGACCCTATGGTGCTGGCGGCCCAATGGACCCACAGCTTGGTTGTATTTTACTGTCCAGCCAATAAACAGCACGGGAAGGAGCAGTTTACTTTGCTTGTACAAGGGCCATGACAATAAACTACGCCACTATAATATAATATTGCTCAATGAGTTATCAACTGGCATGAACAAGCATAGGTTTAGCTCTTTACTGTTTTTTCTTAATTTTTCTTTATTCTGTAGGTACTAAAATGGTTCCTTTTGATAGTAATATTTATTACTAAGTGATATTTATATAAATAGTAGTGTAGTTAATCAGATGCACAAATATATCTGACCTTACAGGACATGCATATTTTTAACGTCTAGAGTTTGGAAAACTCAAAAACCTGCTTCCCTATCACAGTGGAGTTCTTGAGCACTTTTGAAGTTACAAGAGGAGTGCCTGGTTTTTCCCTCATCTGAATTACCATCAATGTGTTGGGCCCCATCTTCCTCCGGTCAGGATGGGACTCTTAACATAAGTAGTGCTAATCGCCCTTTAAGTGAGGCATTTGAGTTTGGCCCAGCTGGATCTGAAAATGAGAAAACGCCCTATCTAACCCATTGCTGGTTACTATTCTTTATCCAAAGCAAAATGCTGGGGATGGATAGGAGAACGGCGAATGCATCCCAGTGTGACCAAATTACAGCAGGACAAAGTCCGCATATTTAATTGAGGCATGCCCAGATATTAGCGCCGGTGCAATATTAGCTCCCTGCTCTGGAATCCTGCTGGATTCGAATTTGCAGCATTGATCCCAACCCTGAGAGATGGAAGGGAAGAGGCGTGCTGAAGAGCAGGACATAGCACATCAAAGGTGGAGGTTTGGAGTAACTGGGAGTACAGCACTGAGCGGGATATCCACTGCAAGAGAGAGAGGTGAGAGTCTCACAAACAGACCTCAGATGCACCCTGCAAAGAGACAGTGAGACACACATCAAAGGCGAGACTTAAATCAGGTAGATGAACCATTTTAATGTAATGCACATCGAAAGGAAAAGGTCATTTTATTGCTGTAGAAATGTTTATTGGATTTGAATTACTGTAACCTGGAGCGATTATTTAAACACACAAGGATGACTTTAAAACAAGATTAAAAATGTATTCTGAACTGAGTTGCGGAAAGTGCTCTCGCCTCTTGAAACAAAATGGTAAATTATGCTTGTGCTCTTGATCTGAAATATGACCTGCTCAAATTTTTTAAGTATACGCAAAATTATAGTATGTTTGTTTTGGGAAAAGGTATTTATGAATAGGCTGGGTGCTTTACAATTGCTGGTTTCAGTGAAAGAGGAGTGAAGTCTGGGATGGAGCACGTTTTTATTTAATGTAAAAATATCATGATATCGACTAAGCAATAAGTTAATTATTTTGCATTTATTAGTATCGTCTGTATTTTAACATGAGGAATTAGCAGCGTAGTATGTAGAATGTGTACCATTTGTGTTTTTTTAAAAATCATTGACGCTTAAGGCCGAATATACAAGACCGTTTACTGTCGAAACCCCGCGGTTCACAAAATCACAGGATTTGAGATCATCTCCTCCTGCAGTGGTTTTAATTTTACTCTCATTTCCTGGCAACGGGTTTTGGTCGAAATTGTAATAAAATACGTACTGCCTTCTCTGGAGTGTCGCCCCCAGTTTTGTAGGTCACACTTGGAGTTTTGGGATCAATTCTGAAGGCTCAGAGAATCGATTCTGGAAAGCGTGTACTGCTGTCCAAGTCCATTTGAGTGGAGCTCACTCCTGGCACACTCTGTATTGCTTGCACCTTGAGGTGTTCAGCAAACTTGCAATACTTAGTCTGTCTGTAAATTATTTTGGTCCCCAACCCCTTTGCTTGTGATTGACTTTGCCGTGCCCAATGGTCTTTGCCTCCAAGGCTGGCCTTTTGTAGTGTGTGGCCCACTGTCTCTGTAAGGGTTTGGTTTCCGCCCGCCCGCCCCTTAAACAAACAGCACTTCTACGGTAATGTGTAGTGCAGCCACATGGGCTTTCCCACGGCATCTTGTCGCCTCACCACCATGATTTGCTGATACTGACCATACTGCACTGCTGTACCGGTTCTACGTGTCTCTGTCTTCGTGTTTATTTAAGGCAGACATGCTCTGCTGATCAGATATTTTATTGAATTGTGGTATCTTCCATGAATGGTCCTTGTGTAAATCAGCTGGCTGGTTTCTTCCCACCATTTCCTCCCACGGGGCTTTCTACTTCTTTAACGTGAGATTTTCATTGATTGTTCTAAATACTGAATAGTCTAGGAGCATTTTAACTTGATGTGAAGTCTATTTTGTGTTCACAAAATCATTTCATGACAGCCAACGTGGAATTTTTTTTCTTTTGTTTTAACAAAAAAAACATTCAAATATGACCGTCTGCACATGTCCACATATGGATGACTTTGTCAGAAAGTCTTAAATCCATCCAAAGATGGCCACCTCCCTATACAGTAGCAGGCGATTATAACAATACGTGCGGGAATCTGAGGCAGGGCGGGAGGGCCAATAATTTATAAAGAGTAGCAGTGAGAGAAACCGAGAGAAAATAGTCCCGAATGCACTGCAATGCAAGGTTCCGACATCAGCAGTGGAAGGATAGAACTCCCCCCGTAAAAACATTGGGAGATCAAAATAGTCATTGAGCAGGAAAAGCACAAGAACAGGGAGGAAAGCCATCAAAGGAGGAAGGCAGGGCTTATATAGATAAGTGTAATACCCTCTTTGGAGGCATTCATGAAAGCATCAAGACACTGAGGTATAAACGGAACATATCTTTACTAAGTGCCAGAAGTGTAGTAGAGCCCTTTTTTAGTGCATCGTCTCTGTTTAGCACTGTCCCGCAGAGTAGCTGGCTGTTACTTACAAAAGCTTTGATGCTCCCGGAACGAACCATCTCACCTTCGAAGCAGGGAGTACTCAGAGATCCCAAACGGTACATATGTACGTTCTGGTAGGTCGTCACACATCCCACCCTATGAAGAGAAGTTAACTCCCACCATATGCAGAGCAGCTAACTCCCACCATGTGAAATATACAAAGAACTAAACATGTAGTGCATTAGAAAGGAAAAAGGCAATGTGAACACAGTTGAAAAGGTTTGGCACACATCAGCAATATTGCAGTAACCTCTTTGCAGCTATGCAAGGCATATTAGTATTTACAATAACCTAACACCTTGTTTACACCCCCAAACTACACCATACAAGGCCAAGCATATGACACAGCATGCTGAATTAAAAATACACTAACACACATTGGTCCACACTGGTGCCACCAACCCAGCTTCGGTGTTCATGAACCTCTCAACAGCATTGCCATTCTTTTTTTTTTTTTTAAACCAGAAGGGTACCCGAGCCAGAGGTTTAATGGATGTTTTCACTGTAGCCCTGCAGGACTCCAACCTATAATGGTGGCTGCAGTATTTCTTTTCAAGTTGTGACCGGCCGATCCAAGAGCTTTGCTTCCGTGGGTCCGTTTTTGGGTTTGCTGATCCAAAGTGGACTATGGAAGGAAAAGCTCCGCATGTTCATTCAGAGATTTTTCTTTTCCTTTTTATTTTCATCATGCTCAGGAGGCCAACCAACTAGCCCTTGGAGTCACTCTGGGGTCTTGGGTTTAGGGGTGCAGAACCAGTCCTTCTCCCCAAGGCAAGAGGGCAGTAGGTCAGCACAGCAGGGCAGCAATTCTTCAGAACAGCAGTCCAGCAGAGTGACCGTCCTTCTTCCTGGAAGAGTCCACTGGTCCAGAAGTGCACTGAAAAGTTCGTGTTTTTCATCTAGTTGCACTGCTTAACAGCATTGGGGTGACCCTCCTCTGCTAAGGTGGAGAAGCTGCCACTGTTTGAAACTGTCATTAAAAATCCAACTTTACCATTAAAGCTGGCTTTTATTTACAATTCTTTAGAGACCAAACCCAAACTGTCTACCTGCTCCCAGTTGAAAGTTACACCTTATTAAATGTAATAAGGTAAGTGTTTCCTATGGGAGAGGTAGCCCTTGCAGTAATGAAAAACGAATTTAAGAGTTTGTCACTACCAGGACATGAAAAACATAAAAGTGCATGTCCAACTTTTTAAATACACTGCACCCTGTCCTCTAGGCTGTTTAGGGCCTACCCTAGGGGTGACTAATGTGTCCTAAAAAGGAAGGTTTGGGCTTGGCAAAAGATTTATTTTGCCAGATCAAAATGGCAGCAATATCAGGCCGGAGACATGTTTAAAAGGCTACTTAAATGGGTAGCCTTATCAGTGCTGCAGGCCCTCTAGTGGTATTTAATATACAGAGCCTGGGTACATGTAATATCACTTTATAAGGCACGTTCAAGTAAATTAAATAGGACAACTGGCTATAAGCAAAATTGATCATGTTTGAAGAGGAGAGCACAAGCACTTTAGCACTAGTTAGCAGTGGTAGCAGGCGCAGAGTCTAAAGGCCAGCAAAAATGAAGTCAGCAAAACAGGATGGTTGAAGACAAATAGTGACGGGAGCGCTACGCCAAGAATGCCAGGTTTAACAAAGTTATTAAGAAACTATAAAATGGCTTTTTAATGTCAGACATAACCAGAACTATAGAGGCAATATAGCTGCTTTTATTAACAGTTCTAAGAGACTACTTTTAGATCCCTGTTAGAGATTTTGCTCTTGTTAAAAGTGCTTGTGGATCTCGCACGTGGACATCCTTATTTTATTTTTATTCAGTGTTTGACTTCAAGATTTCTTTGTAAGAGAATTAGGATTACCCACGTCCACAGCATGACCGTGGGTGCTTCTTAAAACCAACAAACAAATTTCTTCCCTCCTCTATGCTCACAGAGCAAAATAAAATGCTTTTTCACTATTTAAAAACCAGAGCTCATGTTTTTGCAGCAGCTTTCCCTCCCATCTGTCTCTTGCTTCTTGTGTTCACCTTTCTTTTTTCTGACACCATTAGCCTATATGTATCTAAGACGCTAATGCTGTGTACAGGATGCTGGAGCAGAGACCTGGTCTGGAAGAGCTGGACTCTGCAGGGAATAGCCTCATGGGTCTTTGCTGCCCTCCTCCCAAATTTGATATTCTTTCTTCTCCTTCACAGCCCCGTCAGAGAGAGCTCGCAAATGTTTCCCATTGTCTCATGTCAGCCTCTTGCCTGCCTTTAGGCAAACCACAGAATTCTGACAATGAACCCCCAGGGGCACTATTTTGCCAGCAGCGCTTGGAAGGTTTTTACTTTCACTTCCTGTATAGAGCTGTTTCCCATTTAGGAGCATTACAAGCTTTTTTTTTTAAAAAAAAACATCTGCGCAAAGCATAGTTGTTTTCTACATATCTTTACCATTACAGAAACAAGCAGAGCTCAGAGACAAATAAATAAATACCAAATGATTGCCAACAAATCTGCCTTCAGCAGGCTTAAGGTTACTGTGATTGTTTCGCACAAGTCACTGACTCCCTCATCACCTTGCCCCTGAATAGGCCCTGCTTGGGGAGCAGAGGTGATTGTGTGACCATGATAGATGTAGGTTTAAGAATGTTCATTCACTATAGTTACAACCTGTAAGTAAAGGTGTGTCCGATAAGTCCCAACACTGGTCAACTCTCCTAAACGAACTCTCTGTGTTTCACACTTTGGGACATTAATACATCTAAAACTGTGCACAAACTCTTCCATTCCCTATCTGGGGGTCCTGCTGGCGCCGACTGTGCGAGCCACGGCAGACGCCAACTACGCGAGGCTCAGCTCGCGTCTCTGCGAGGAACTTAGGAGATGGAGACACCTCACACTCTCCTGGCTAGGCCGCATAGCGGCCGCCAAAATGACCTTGCTGCCACAGATTCTCTGTCTTCCAAACTCTCCCTCTGCGCCCGCCGGCGGGATGGCTTCCAAAGACGCAATCAGACCTGGCTCGTTACATCTGGAATGGTCGCCGCCCGCGCTTTAAGCATTCGATTGCTGTACTCTGTTAGAAATCAGGCAGAAACAGGAATTATCTTGAAGGATTTATTTCTGGTAATGCAGCACAGCAACTCAGCATCTGGCTGGCAGGCAGGAACAGTGGCAACTGACCTGGTGCCTAGCAGCAGTACAGGTTCTAAGAATAGTGGTAAGAACACTGGAAGATGCAATGCATTTAAAGAGACATAACATACAATGAAAATATATACAGAATGTAACACATCTCCCTTCCATAAAAAAAAAGAGAAAGTAAAATAAAAACCTAAGTAATATAATCAGCCAATCTAGAAGGAGGACATCTAGAGCGAGACGATATCTTAACTCTTGAAGAAATGTCATCATTGGGATACAATTGTACACAAGGCTCAGAATTATTTTGGAATGAGGGACATTTGGCAACACGTTTGATGTTCCATAACTTGCCATCCTGAGTGATAACACTGTTGATAAAAACTTTAACAATCTTCATAGGTTTACCAAATTTGTTTGAACATTTTGTGATAAAACCAGGTTTTTTAATCCTGACCCAATCCCCAATGGACAAATTAGGCTCTTTGGTCTTCCATCTGTTGTCATACCATTCTTTAACCTTACGCTGTTTACATTCAACTTTTTGTGCAACATCTTTTAACAAATTCTCGGAAAAAGAAATATTTAAACATTTGTCTTTTAACCACCATGGACAAATTGAGGAAGCTGGATCCCGCCCTTTTAACAGACGGAAAGGACTGACTTCAGTTGTAGAATGGGGAGTTATTCTATATAACCACAGTTTTTCTCTTAACAAATTCTTCCAACTGGACCCAACTTTAATGACATCAGAGACAAAACCTTTCAAGACTCTGTTAAAACATTCGACCAAACCATTTTCATGTGGTTCATAAACAGAGACTAAAGAATGCTTTATGTTGAGTTGTTTGAGAAAACTTTCCATCTCTACAGTAGTAAGTTGCACCCCGTTATCAGTAACCAGCACTGACGGAGTGCCCTCCCTGGAAAATACCTCCTTGAAGAAATCTATCACAACATTAGTGGAGACTGAAGACACAAACCTGACCTCAGGCCATTTTGAGTGGTAGTCCACCAGAACCAAATCATAGCGGGAATCAACTGGGAGACACATAAATGGACCAGAAATATCGAAAGAAATTTTCTTCCAAGGTTCACTTGGCCAAGTAGAACACTTCAAGGGAGGAACATTAACTTTTAACATTCTTTCACTTCCCATACAAACCTCACATTCTCTTACCTTGCGATCTGCCATTCTATCGATACCAGGCCACCAAAAGTAATTTCTTATGAGACGCTTCATAGCCGACATTCCTGGATGCATATTATGTGCCAAATCCAAAATTACCTTCTGTATACCCACAGGAGGAACACACTTGCCAGACTTGAAAATCAAATCATTTTCCAATTCTAGCTCATCCATGACAGAAAACATAGGTAAAACACTATCTGATAAATTCTTTTTGTCAGGCCAGCCTTCCAAGATATACTTCTTAATGCTCTGTAAGGTAGCATCCTGTTCATTAGCAAGTTTCCAAGACTGTTCAGAAATGTCATTGAAAGAACCTGACAAAACATCTTGTAAACACATAACAATGTCAGCATCCTCAGATTTCCCTACAAAACTAATCTTGCAAGGCATGCGAGACATAAAGTCCGCAATAACATTCTTCTTACCAGGAACAAACTCTGGAGTAAAACAGTATTCCTGCAATCTTGAAGTCAGTCTGGCTATGCGAGCAGTAGAACTCCATCCACCCCCGGTAGACAGAATGTTAACGAGGGGTTTATGGTCAGTCCTCAACAGAAACTTACTGCCCCAAATATAATTGCGAAAATGTTCTATGGCCCAAACACAGGCCAACAATTCTTTTTCAATTACAGCATATCGCCTTTCCGTTTCATTGAGTGTACGTGAAGCAAAGCAAACATTCCACTCCTCCTTCCCAGAAATTTGAGATAAAACAGCACCTAAACCGTACATACTGGCGTCCACAGTGATTATGCACATTTTGTTTATACAAAAAGGTCTAAGAGTAGGAGCTTGTAAAATGTCAGACTTAATAAGCTCGAAAGCTGTTTGTTGTTCCTGTCCCCAAACAAAAACAGAATTATTTCTGAGAAGTCGTGTTAAAGGTTCCATCTTAGATGCAAAGTTATATACAAATTTACTGTAATATTCGCACATACCTGCAAACGAAAGTAATTGTTCCTTATTTTCAGGAGGAGGTGCATTAGTAATACCATCAACATTCGATTTTTTTGGAACTACCCCATCCCCGGATAATGTATGTCCCAGATATTCCACAGAATGTTGGAACATTTTACACTTGCTAGCTTTCAATGTAAGACCATTCTCTTCCAACTTCCGACACACACTACGTAGATGTTGTAAATGCTCATCAGTTGTAGCTGAAAAAATTAAAATGTCGTCCTGGAAGCACTTTACAAAGTTATCAAAATCTCTAAACAAATTAAACATTACCCTCTGAAATACTGAAGCCGCCGAAGCTAAGCCGAACGGCATTCTGGTATACTGGTATAAACCTTGAGGCGTAATAAATGCTGTTAAACATTTTGAGTCATCAGTCAGTGGAACCTGGTGATAGGCTGATCTTAGGTCCAAAGTGGAGAAGACTTTCGCCCCTTCTAACATTGATACCACTTCATTTATATTGGGCAGTGGATGACAGTCTACTATGATATTAGCATTCAGGGCTCGAAGGTCCACACACATTCTCAAACTTTTATCCGATTTCCTAACTAAAACGATGGGCGAAACCCATTCTGCAGACTCTATCGGTTCAATAATTTTCTCTGAAACTAAATCATTAAGCATTTTCTTCAGCTCCTCTCTAACATTAATGGGTACGCCTCTCAATTTTTGTTTGAGAGGAATCACATCCTGTTTAAGTTTGATTCTGTGGGAATAATCTTTAACCATACCCAATTTATCTGAAAAAACATCTTTAAACTCTGTTTTAATTAACGTAGTCAAATTGGTTAATTTATCCTTTTCAACCAAAGCAATGTTACATACTTCCGCATTCACATCCAACATCACTGGATCCACTGCACGAGGATTGAGAGTAATTCCAAACTTCCATTGGTCTCTCCAACCCAGTACATTAATACCTTTGAGAGCTATGTACAACTTAACACTCACACATCTTCCTTTGAACGTGAGATCTACAACAAAAAAACCTAACATATCAATTTTGCTTTCATTGAAACTTAAAGCACAAATATCAGGTGGTAAAATGTTTTTAAGACAGAGAACTGCACTTAATTTGATGTCAAAATATTCCTTGGTAATAATTGTCCATGGAGAACCTGAATCAGCCATAAGGTTCAGTTTGATATTTAACACTTCAACTTCACATAGTGGTTTTTTAATACCAAAAGAATCAGTAGGGTCATTAACATTCGACATAGCCTCCTTCAAAAACACAACAAAACCCTTATCACCATAATGGTTACCCGCACATTCACACTTACATGCTTTGGGAGTTTCTTCCAGAACAGATGCCATCTTTACCTGTGCATTCGGAACTGATCTTTTTATATCCTTACACATGTTGGAAAAATGCCCCATCCTACCACATTTCCTACATTCTCTGTTAATAGCAGGGCAACCACCATATGAGGCTAAATGAGTTTTACTTCCACATCTAAAGCATATATATGTTTTATCAAATTTTCTTACAGTGCCATGAAAATTTGTCCTGCTGGAATTAAAATTGGAACTGGGATGAAACCCTACACTTGAATGAGGCTCTGTGCGTTTGAGTGCACAGACTTCATCCACACACTCAGTTTTATGTTCAGTATGTTTTTTAACTGTACTCATCCATTTCTCGGACTGTTCTAACGATTTAGCAATGGCAATAGCTTCGGACAATTTAGGATCTCCTAACTCCCAAAGTCGCTCTTGTGTTTTCTTGTTCTTAACGTGAACAATAATTTGATCGCGTAACATCTCATCACAGATAGTGCCAAAATTGCAATGAATGGATAAGGACCTGAGAGCAGTAATAAAATCATCAAATGATTCAGAATCATGTTGTGCTCTAGTATAAAACTTATATCTATTTAACGCAATATTTGTAACTGGTTTAAACCTTTTCTCTAGTCTCAATAAAGCTTCCTTGTATACATTAGTACCCTCACCTTCACCTTCAGCAGGTGGAATTTGTGGGAGGGCCCTAAAAATGTTCCCAAACAGTGTAGAAGAATGCTTTTCTTCCTTTCAGCTCCCATGCGTTCCCCGTCAATTGCCTTCATATAATTGATGAACTCCTCCTTCCAACGTGTCCAAGGTAAAGGAGGGTCCCCTTTATTTTGCAAAAATTTGTCCGGTGGATCGAACTGCATGGCCATGACTTAAAGTATGTGTGTCCTTATATATATACCATATGAAATAATATTCAGTATTATGAATGAAGTTCACTGTTAAATGAAATGAATTGCAAAACACAATCAAAAAAAAAATAGTAGATGCACACCAATAAGAATTCAGTATTCTCTCTTAGTCAGTAATGCTGAAGAGTCAAATGTAAGCGCCACCACTTACTTGAAGTCTATCCAAAAATAAAATTTGTGAAGCAAACCCTAAAAATAGCGCAAGCACCACCACTTACTTGAAGTCTATCCAAAAATAAAATTTGTGAAGCAAACCCTGAAAATAGCGCAGATCGACTCGAAGCAATGAAAGTTAGCGCAGTTCGACTCGGAAACTCGTTGCCGTGGTAACCAATACAACAAAATGGCCGCACGTAGTTACCAAAGGACGTAGGACGTTCCGTTTTCCCTGCGTCACGACGTCCTAGTGAACAGTGTTCTTCGCGTGAATGCGCGCATGCGTCTTGTTACTGTTTGAAGTACTCACGCGGGTCGAGGAGGTGATGCAATCAGGAGAGCGAGACTCGCGTCTTTGTTTTCCTTTGAAATGTTCTCGAGTCTCACGATGACGGAAAAACTCGCGCTAAGAAAGACACGCAGTGTTCAGGTAAAACAACCTCGCGCTGATGTATTCAATGCGCTGACGTTTTCAAATGGTAACAAAAATGTTAAAGTACAAATCCATATGAAAATGTATTTCTCCAGAATTAAAGATAGTAGAGTTACCGGGTTTTCAGTGCAGTAACAGGAAACGTCTTCTCAGATAGTTCTTCTGGGTTCGAAATTGCTTGAAAGTTCAAAAACGATTTTACTCCACACCTGTGCTGCTTTAAAAGTTGATGGAGTTGAATTAGTTTTCTTGTTGACCCTCGTCGCCAAATTTTGTTAGAAATCAGGCAGAAACAGGAATTATCTTGAAGGATTTATTTCTGGTAATGCAGCACAGCAACTCAGCATCTGGCTGGCAGGCAGGAACAGTGGCAACTGACCTGGTGCCTAGCAGCAGTACAGGTTCTAAGAATAGTGGTAAGAACACTGGAAGATGCAATGCATTTAAAGAGACATAACATACAATGAAAATATATACAGAATGTAACATACTCCCTCCTGCACATGGCGGAGTGGGAATACCTGACCTTACTTTATACTTTCAGGTGGCCCAGCTGCGCACGCTTGTAGAATGGCACCAATTAGAGTCCAGTAAACACTGGCTCTTTCAGAACCAGGCGGTGGCAGGTCGGCCGCTTCAAGTTGTTCCGTTCTTACCGCGCCGCCATAGACCACCCAATCTTTATGCGTCGCAGATCACGAGCACGGTCCTGGACACATGGAACAGAGTGGCAGTCCGGCGGGGTCTCACCTCGTTCCCCTCTCCGATGACATTGCTTTTCGACAACCCAGACTTTTCCCCCGGCCTCGACCCTCGGGCGTTCGCGGTTTGAGGACGACACCCTGCAGGGATGTGGGGCACATGTTTGACCTTACCGGTATTCTCCCCTTCCAGAAGGTGAAAGAGGACTATGGCATACCAGAGGCGGACCGCTTGCCCGATTTGCAAGTCCGTCATTGGGTCCTACACCACATGGGCCTTACTGAAACGCTGACCAAAGTGGTCACTTATTGGTACCACACGCCTGAACGCCTGCACCGCTGGGACCCTCGAGTTAGTGATCGCTGCTGGAGAGGATGTGGGGAGCTTGGCACACTGGAGCACCTACTTTGGAGCTGCGAGCGTTTACAACCTTATTGGACCTCAATCCTAGACTTGGTAGACACGCACTTAGACACTCAACTCCCCCGATTCCCTGCCTATGTGCTGCTTGGCCTCCCTAACACCTTGATGTACCCCCTGAAATCTATGAGGGGAAGGCGGTTAGCAATTGCGCTGGGGGCGGCAGTACAGAATATTGTGGCTCACTGGAGGGACGCTCAACACCCCTACAACTTGGATGGCTGCATAGGCTTTGGACGGTATTGGGAATGGAGAAACTATCGTTGGCAAAGGCGGGGAAGAGTGAAGAGTTTGCGGACCTCTGGCGGCCGTTCTTGACCCTACTTACGGGAGAGTTCAGGGTACTGAGTTGTCCTCGCTTCCTCCGACTGCTGCGCCTCGCAGATACCCCGCTCGCAGATCCCAAAACACAGCCACACAAGCGGAAAGTCCGGGGGTGAGATGCTATCCAGGAAACCCCTTAAAGTGGTGTCAGTTTATTGCTTGTTTCTTTACTCGGTGGACAAGGAGGGGGGCGGTGGGGGAGGTGGAGGGGGGGGGCTTGTTGGGGTTGTTTTTCTCTGTTTCATGATCCAAAGCAGCCGAAGACAGCTTCTAAGCCTTTAAAACGCGACTGGCCCAGTTGGGTTGTAGGCGGCTTGCTGTGTATAACGCGCCACGAATGGAGCTCATTCCAGCCCTGCTTACATGCATGTATTATCATTGGTAGGCCCGTGCCTCTTCAAGCACAAGTCGCTGTATTTGTTGCGTTGTTTTTTCTCTTAATAAAAAGATTTAATACTAAAACTGTGCACAAGACCACACATATCCTGCCTCCCTTCTTTACAACACAATAAGTAGAGAACAGGCAAGACAGGATGGGACACACCTCCTTTGTTTACAATAGAACAAGTAAAGTACAGACAAAACAGGATGCAACACATCTCCCTTCTTTACAACAGAAGGAGATGAGAACAAGTAGAGTACAGTCAAGACAGGAAGTGACACATATCCCTTCTTTTTAACAGAACAAGTAGAGTCCAGGAAAGACAGGATGCTGCACATATTCCTTCTTTACGACAGAACAAGTAGAGAACAGGCAAGACGGGATATGGCACATCTCCCTTCCTTACAATAGAACAAGTAAAGTACAGACAAGAATGATGCGGCACATCTCCCTTCCATACAACAGAACAAGTAAAGTACAGACAAAATGATGTGGCGCATCTCCCATCTTTACAACAAAACAAGTAGAGCACAAGCAAGACAGGATGTGACACATATCGCTTCTTTTTAACAGAACATGTGGAGTACAGGCAAGACCGGATGCAACACATCTTTCTTCTTTATGATAGAACAATAAGAGTACAGGCAAGGCACGATGTCACACATCTCCCCTTTTTTTTACAATAAAAATAAAAAGAATATTCTTCACAGCCAAGACAAATAAAGTAATCCAAACGATGGTAAAAAAAGAAAATACAAACTGGACACGTCACACCACACCAGACAAATACTAAACAAGGAATGCAGCTTGTGACTAGAGGAGTCTTGCCTCAACTTTGATACATTGCCACTCACCCATAACAGCGAGAAACCTACACATCATCAGTAAAAAAACTCAAAGCAAAAATACTACAATGCTATACCCAATACCACCTCACAGATCCTTTACACATTCGCACAGCTCCATCAATAAAATATTTGTAAAACGTGCACAGCATGCAACTACAGCATGCAACTACAAAGGTTTGCCCATGACTTAACTACCTCCAATACATGACCCACAATGGACGTGTACTGTGCGGGTACATCGACTTGCTATATGAAAATTAAAGTTATGCTACAGAGTCATAGAGATTGGGATCCATTTTTTTGGAATGTAATGCCTTCACACACTGTCCCTTGTACATTGCTCAATTCTAGATCATTCAGGAACAGCACAACTTTAATTTTCATATTGCATTTTGGGCAACTGTGCTGGACCTATTTTTTTTTTTTTAAGGTTTTATATAGCGCTGGCTAGACCCGGAGGTATCAGAGCGCTTTACATGAGCATCAGATCATAGTTACAGGTTACATTGTTACAAAGGTTACACAGTTATTAGAGCATGGCAACATAGTTACTTGTAAGGTCAGGATAAACAATAAGCACAAATACGTAAGGGGAAAAGCAGGCAAGAGGAAAGATTTAGGGGAGGGGTGAAGGAGCTGGGGAAGTAGACAGGTAATGAAGGCGTGAAAGAGGAGGGGAGGGTGAAGGACACCGCAAGGAAAGATGAGGGGAAGGGTGACTGGGACAGAAACCGGTAGACGAGTCAAAGCAACGTCCAAAGTCCTGTAAGCTGTGATCCCAGGGGAAGCGGTATCGCTTCCCTATCTCTGTTGCGCCAGTGGACTCTCTCAGAGGGGTCTCTGAGACTTCAAGGCTTACATACTGGATCCTTCCCCAAAAAGGGGAGAGGGGGTGCTTCGGCAAGGGGTGCCATACCATACCTCAGCTGTGAGTGGCTCCCTTGGTGCAGTGGACTCTCTCAGCGGGTACGTCGAGTTTCCAGAGTATAAATATTGGCACTTTCCCCAACAAGGGGAGAAGGAGTGCTTACTCAAAGGGCACAAAGGACAGGGGGGTAGGCAGACTAGCAGGCAAGGTGAGAGATTCAGGGGAGAGTGCATAGGAGCTGGAGCTAGGGAGGAAGACAAAGAGAGAAAGAGTACTAAATGGGAAGAAAATTAATTAATGATTTATTATATAGCGCTGGCTAGACCAGATGGAATCAGAGCGCTTTACATGAGGGACAATAATGTTGCAAATTACATCAGTTAAAAGTTACATAAGTATCAAGAAAAATATTTAAAGAACATAGGGGACAAGGTGAATGGAGCAAGGAATGGTAAGGGGATAGGGTAAATGGGTATTTGGAAGATAGGACGTGGGGAACATTCGCCCAAGGTCCGGCTGGGTAGGTGACGGCAGGGAGGGCGAGTCCATAACACATCTCCTCTTTAGCTATATGGTATCTCCACCGGGCATCAGCCAAATCGCTAGGTCTCCTCAGTCTGGGGTAAGTTCCGCAGTTTCAAAGTCCTGATGTGTAGGGGATAAGGGGATAGGTTCAAGGTCTGGTTAATGTCCAATTGTTGTCCAGGGAAGTAAAACAATGTGTAGGGGTCCACTATGGAAGCCATCTTGGGGTCAGGCAGGGGACTGTACGGTACACTGGTGGCCATCCGAAGGTCAGGCATCAGGCAGTTAAAGTCAATATCCAGGACAGCGGCTGCCTGAACATAACAAATCCAGCGTGCACACACTATCACACACTAAGACATGAATAAGCACACACCAATGTGAGCACACACTCTCATATGCACACTGATGCACACAGACACGCATATAGCCAGAAACATCCAAGAACACAAGCACACATAAAATCCCCAGCACTAATACAAAAACACCCAAATACATGCACATGCAAACACCATCACATGCACACATGCACAAGCACACACAAATGCGCTCACTCTCATACACGCAGACACGCACAAACACACAAGCACACATACAGAAACAATCAAAAACACAAGCACACATACAATCACATGCTCCAGTACAAAAATACCCTAGGACGTACACACAAATATATGCCCACATACACACACCATCACATGCACAGATATGCACAAGCACACTACAAATGTGCGCAAAAACTCTCATACGCGAACAGAGGGCGCACATACAGAAACATCCACACGCACATGTACAATCCCATGCTCTAATACAAAAACACTCAAATACATGCACACACCATCAGGCGCACAGACATAAGCACACATGCCAAAACATCTGCGCGCACAAGCACACATAGAATCATATGCTCTAAAACAAAAACACCCAAATCCATGTCCACACCATCACACGCACAGACATGCACAAGCACACACAAATGTGAACATAGTCTTTCAATCACGCACACCCCCTTATACACGCACAGACTCACACACAAAAGCACTCCCATGACACATTTCTCCAGGACTGCCGCAGCATTGATGGCACACAAAGGAAGAGTCAGTGTTACAGATGTCTTTAGGGCGCCGCCATCTTAGGACCTTGCCTCTGTCTCCTCTCCCCGTCAGCCCCCTCACCCGCTACACCAAAGGTGCTCACGTGCAACCAACTGGCACCTGTAGTCTGTGTGATGGTGGAGGGTAGGAACCGTTAGACAGGCCGGGCGGTTTGTTGTGAGAGGGGAGCGAAGAGCCACCGGTTAGTCAGTACTGTCCCAGGTCACAGCTCCCTTTGTCTGCCCCCTTTGGCCAGCCGGTTCCCTGGGTCGTCTGTGTCCGGGGGGACTGGGCTGATTTCCTCCCTTGTGGGGGTGCCCAACGTCTCTCCACCTTACTTGCAGTTTGCTGCTGGACTCCCATCTGGGAGAGCGCTGTGTGCTGGGGCTTCCTATTTTGAGCTCTTTTCCCCCGTCTTGCTTTGGACTCAGACCTCTGCGGTGCAGCCGCGGCACCGGCTTCACCACGGCACATCCCGCATCATTCCGCCGTCCGCTCCTCGGAGATGTGGAGATACAGAGGAGTGTCAGGTCTCGGTGGGCTGTGGGTGTGAGTCAACAAACCGACCAAAGTACGGAGAGGGGGTGGGGGAGTCAGGTCTATGAGCTCCTGGAAGTTGTAGTGACTGGAGAGACAGGTCCAAGCATTGTTCGTGCCCCCCCCCCCGCTGTCCCCAGGACCTGGCTCCGGCCGCCCTCATAGGTCCTCGGACTCAGGATGTCTGCAGGTCGGAGACAGTCTGCACGACAGCTGGGGGCTCTTTCGTTGCTGCTAGGGTACCCCGCCTGGGCCGTACCTTGGACTGAGAGGCGATCACCGTCAGCGCTGCCTTCCCCTGACTTCCCGACGGGGTCTAGTGAGGGTGGCTGTATCGCGGTTGGTAACCTACTGCACCCATATGTGAGCATGTAGAACACCGATAACAGTCCTATGTATGGCACTAAACATCTTATGTGGAATACCATCTTATTTTCATCTCTCGCAACAGAACATACTTGCAACTCCTATAATTTGCTACAACTGGTCTCCAGCACAATGAACAATAAAACCCAGGCAAATGAGTGCACATGACAAACAAACAATGAGTGCACAAACAACCTGCAAACTTCAATTGTACAACAGAGTAGAACTCACAACACTAACTTGTAACTGCAAAATGGCGCATACACTATATAACTAAGTATACATTGTGGTATTGTTGCAGGGATTCTGCTCAGGAACAGAACTATGCTTGGAGCCATAAAATATCATCAGGTAGGGACTAAGTCACCATACCATCTCAGTCTCTATGAGCCCATGTCAGACTAACTATAGCCTCACTTGCCCTCCTAACCTTTCCAGATAAATAAGTGAATTGGCACCCCACAACACAACACTCTCGACCTTCTCAGAGATCGTGGTAACAGGACACACCCTCTTGCTCTCTCACTTGTACCTTTCCACAATAAGATAAACAAGAGACACGAAGGAAGTTTATAATATTTATTTAAACTATCATGCTCTAAGATGCAGTATTTGTGCCACAATTAGACAACCAATGCATTTAAAAATATCATTAGCATGGTTAACAAACAATATACCATAAAAAGCCCTATCATGTTATAAGACTGATTAGCCTCACCCCCCCCCGCCCCCCCCCCCCACCCCCCTCTACTGAAGCTAAATTATTATAGATCAAAGATCTCTGGGATTAGTGGCGGACTCCGTACCTTAGCATACATATGTGAAGGTACTACATCCCAGCTGACATAGTAGTCTTACCTCAGGACCTTCGCTCAGTGTGTGTTTTTTCAGAGCCACTGTCCTCAGTTATATGACAAGATATGTGTAACCACAAACAGCAACTGCATTCTCTTGTTATGTCTAAGTGCTAGCGTCTGACAAGAGAAAATAGTAGGGACATTGTTGTTTGACCTTGTCTACTGTGTTCAGATCAAATTCCAGGAAAGGAACAAAACACAAAAATATTTGCAGGTTCTGTGTGAAAATATAATGTTGGACAAAGGCAAGGGTGTTATGTACTAATGTGTGCAAAATAAAAGCAGCCAACTGGGTACACAATTAGGCTAACGTAGGGAAAACTACCCTGGGCAGCGCAAGAAACACACCACATCCTCCCTTTGGTCAGGATAGTAGCACAATAAAAGTACATCTTGTGTGTGTGTGTGTGTGTGTGTGTGTGTGTGTGTGAGAGAAACTCAAAGCATCATCTGAAAAATGACATTCAAGAAACTAATAAAAACATTGCCAATTTAGAAAAATATTCCAATTATTGTGGTTCAGAGGAATCTATTGTGTCACTCGCCATTTTGAAGGCTAGCAACTCGATAAAGGATTCTGTCTCTGCAAACAATGATTGTTCAGCTGACCAAGTCACAAGTTCTAAAGAACAGACATGATCCTAGTTTCCAACCAATGCTGGAATAAATACCTCGCAACCTGAATCCTTGTTAGTAGAGCTTGCATTCCGTGATCCATGTGCCAATGCACACTGGGCCGGCTTTAGCGTGGTGGTGCTCTGTGTGATGATTTTTGTTGGCCCCCAGCCCCCCCCCCCCCCACCTCCACCACGGATTTTCTCACTAGCACCCTTTAACCGTGACCAAGCCTCCAAACTCGCTATCAGATGCATTGTGTTAGTTATATGGCGCCACTCATACCAATGTAGGGTGTCGGAGCACTTTGCATATCACACACATTGCACAGAGATAATCATATGTGTGTATATTAGTGTATAGGAAATGTTACATAAACCAAAGGATTAAAAATGTAGGAGTCACATGCCATCCATACTGGTAGGCTGTATAGTTTGAGAGTGCTTGGTCAGGAGAAGCACAAACTCGGAGTTGAAAAAGAAACCGCGCAGTTGGGAGTTTTCTCCAATAATAAGAATCAATTTGTAGCCCAATTAACCCTTTTTGAAACATTAATCAATGTATTAATGTATACTTTGTAGTGTGTATGAAGTTCTATGATGAAAGTTATTAGCTCACTGTTCTATATTAGGACTTATGTTAGAAATTGCAAGTAACAAAAGGATGTCTCTTTTAAAAGCACTAACCTGCTGATATGTTTTCAATATATGCACTCTGTAATCTGCTTAGTACACGTTCTTTGCAGCAGGCATATTAACCCTCTGCACTAACTTCACAAAACCTCAACTTTACAAATCTCTGATTTCTCTCCAGGAAGGATATTAATCACAGGAGTTATCTTGACAGTTTTTTGAGGCCTGGTAATTGCAGAGGAAAGGAATGCAGCAAACACGGCGCCCCCAGGAAGCCAGCCCCAGGTGGCCCTGAATGCACATATTTCCTCGACAGTGTGTGGCTCAAACCTCGCATTGTGAAGAAGTCACAATCCCGAGCGACAGTCCAGAAAATGGGTAGCTAACTAAAGGATTAATTAGCAGTTCAATGTCCAAGGCAGCAGGTGTCTGTGAAGCTAGGCAAATATCCAGTTCCCATTCAAAGGGACACCAGAGGCAGTGGAACACAGGTTGTACGCAGGTAAATCAGGCAGGCCAGAAAGAGTCAAGATCCAGCGTTTTCAGGAGAAGTATTCCCAAAATTTACAGCATACGCTCACGATGGTGTTGGAGTGGTTGCAGTTCCATAGGGCCTGCAAAATGAACATCCATTTTGGAGAAGCAGAAATAAGATGGGAATGCCGCAAATGAGAAATAACAGGAATGGAAATCTTCCAAATACAATGGAATGGATAAAAGCCAGTATTATTCCAAAGAGAGTTTGGAATGAACTGACGAGGCCAGAGCTGACAACTTAAAAAATAGTGTGAGAGACCGGCCGTTCTAGAGGCCTTAAAGATTTGACGTACCAATTCTCCGAATTGTAGGGTAGTGTTTGTATTTAACAATGATTGTATTTCACTAGAAGTTCTAGTCACTAGCAATTTGTAGGTTTCGCAAGCAGATGTGAGAACTACCTCAAGTTGAAACAATGAGCTTTGAGGCTGCTTCACTTGTTGAAGTCTGTCTTCAAATTTGGAATGGAAGGCCACAACCAGCTATCTATCCCATGCAGAGGGTGAGACAAGACGTTGTTGTGACAGGTAACTGGGAAACTGACAAAATATACAGAACTCCGGTTTGCATGCCGCAGCAATCTTGAGCACTAACGATCAAGTAACACCCATTAGAAAGGAGTGTAATTGTAGGGACGGGAATTCCATTTAAATAACATAAGTAATACAAGCGCCATGGATTTTAATTTGTTTACAACAAGTGAATGTCTGACAGAAAAGTTGCATTTTTCGCGAGTAAAATTTCCTTACTAGCACGTTCACAACCGCATATAAAGGGAAGTGACCTTAATTCATAAATGAAGCTACTCCCAAAGGGGTTCATATCTACCAACAGGAAAATGTTTCCTGCAAGCTGTGAACTGAAATGTTGAGATTGGTAAAGAAATAACATCATATCAACAACACAGCCAAAGGTGTTTCAGCGATGGTGAATGGAAGTAGTTCTAATTTTTCTAAATGTAGCATTGTATAAGTTGCGTCCTTCATCACCATGCTTTGTTGTTTGCAGGTTAAATTGAAAGGCAGTAATAATTCACTGCAATTCAAATAATGTTATGGTACGCGCCCATTTTTAAGTGTTTGAGGCTTCCAGCTAAACTGCATAATCGATCCAAGCTGATTTTGTCCATGATACAATGTTGACATTTCACTTTGCATAATATCATACACAGACAACAAACACAATGTAATTTAAATATGGGAAGACAACGTATGCATGCTATTATCAGCAACAGCAAGCACTTTATCCAAATTATGCTGGTAAATTTGTCTTAAACATGCAGCAGTTTCCATCTGGGATATTTCATTATAGGCAGCATAAATACATTTTTTAGAACGTGGAGATTTGGGACCTAAAAGAAAATCTGTGAGAAAGTGAGTTTCTGTTGCAGTACCCCCCCACTTTTTGCCTGATACCTGATGCACTTTTCCTTGGTGTGCCCTGAGTCCCTGCCAATCAGGTACCCAAGGCCTGTTCCTTCCCTAAAAACTGTTCTAAAACCTAAACCCAATTGGCATCTCTGGCCACATGTCGGCCCCTAGTAAATGGTACCCTAGGTACCCAGGGCATTTTGACCAGAGAAGACCCCCAAGGGCTGCAGCACTTATTGTGCCACCCTTAGGGGCCCTGTACCATGCCACACACACACTGCATTTGCAGGCTGAGTGTCCTGGTGCAAAACTAAACAAAGAGTCGACATGGCACACATCCCTGTGTGCCATGCCCACAAACCCACTGCCTTGGCATACATCAGCCACCTCTCTAGCTGGGTGCCCTTTATTATTATATTTCTAATGTAGCGCCAGAATCGACCCCCGAAGGGGTATCTCCACGCTTGCCTTGGGAACCCGTCCTGGTTTTTCCCTGTGAGATAGTCCCTACAGGGCATCCCCAAGGTGAAAGCCAGGCATCCCGCCGCGGGGGCAGTTGTGGAGATTAAGCAAGCTTAATGCCCAGAGTTGCAGAGTGTGAACCCATGATTAGGTCAGGCACCGAAGCGAGAATTATCGAGTCCATGGACATTTGAGCTCAAGACCCTGCCGCGTCGGGAATTGAACCCTGGTCTGACCTCTGCTTCAGGGTCTGCCTGCTCTAACCAATGAGCCACACTTCTCCACTAGCCCTTTGCCAGTGGTGTGGGCACAGGTGCATGAGCCATGTGCCCCTACAGTACCCAGGGCCATTCCTGGACACTGTAAGTGCAGTGATGCCCTTAAGAGTATATGGTGCTGGGAGGTTGTCATTACGAACTCCACAGCACCATAAGGGCTACACTGAAGGCTGGCAAGTTTGATATCAAACTTCTCAGCACATTAAACCCACACTGATGCCAGAGTGGGATTTAATGTAAAATGCACTACAGAGGGCATCTTAGAGATGCCCCCTGAAACCTAAACCTACAATCCACGTCTTGTCTGAGAGGATGTCTAGGCTACCACACAGCAGACATGTGGCTGGACCCCTGGGTGGAGAGCTCCCGCTCACCTGTGCCTGCGGCGATACACGTCCTGGGACGGGGTGCCTGGCCTCCTCCCCCGGGATTGGCAGGGGAGGCTTCGGGGGCGTTCCGCCTTTCTGAGCTTCTCCGGACCGCTTGCTGTGCTCAGCGACTGGCCACCACCGGTTCTTCTCCCCACTGTGGCGGGGGGACTGGCGGGAGGTCCTGCGTCGGAGGGGGTTGTGCCGGTCCCGCCCCTCGGGTGGGAGAGGCGGGGTGGGGCACGGCCCGGCCATCTTGGAGATGGGGAGCCCTGCCCAATCGCGACTGGGCTCCTGCCCCCCTCCCACAGGAGGGGAGCGGGCTGGGGGTGTGCCCACCCCAAGACGGGGACCCATTGGTCCCTGCCCTTGCCCTACCTGTGGCGCCCCTGGGTTTGGTGTTTGGGGGCACCCTGAGCCTTTTTCCACGGATTCAGGTTGCGAGGCAGGGTGGAGGATCGGGGGAGCGGGTGCCTGCCGTGCAGCTGCTGGAGGGAGGGGTTGTCAACTGGTTTGGCCCCGGCCTGTCGGCCCTCGAGCCTGCTCCTGTTCAGCCCCGGCGTCTCCGGTGGCCGGCGGCCTCGGGAGCCCCGGAGGACCTGACTGCATTGTGGCTCTGGCTGCCTGGGTTTCCCACGAGCGGTGGTGCTGCTCAGGGCAGGTGGCGGGCCCTGGCGTCGGCCCGGGGCCGCGAGCCCTGCGCACTCTGCGCCCGCCGGGCCTGAGCGGTAGTGGGTCGAGACCCTGGGGGTGTCCCCTGGCGATTCTGGCCTGGAGTCCAGTGCCCGGGGGCCCTCCTTGGCGATGCCTGCAGCCTCAGGACGGGGGGCCACTGCGACCGCGGCCAGCAGGGGGTGGGGTTTACCGACCTCAGGGGACGCCCCTGCACTCGGCGCCCCGCAGCCCCCTGTGCCCGGCTCCTGGGTGCCGGCCTGTCCTCCAGGGTCCCGGCTTGCCCCTCGAGGTGTTGGTTGCACCAGAGGATCCTCCGTCCCCAAGCCTGCAGCCTTCATTCCCTTTTCAAGATTGTCATTGAATAACATTGAGCGCCCGACGGCTCAAAAGCACCCCGCACCCAGCCACCCGAGTGCCCCTGGAAGTGCAACCTGTACCCTATCCTACTTCCCCATTTGCCCTGAGCGAGTGACCAGGAGTCCCGCTCCCACAGCCGCGTGGATGCTAGCCAGCAGCCACCAACCGAAGGCCCCCTGCCTCTCATTAGATAACATTGGGCCTAACTATCTCTGCACCCGGCTGCCCCTGGTCCGCTGAGGGTGTACCAACTGTACCTACCTGACCCTGGGGGACCCCTGAGTCTATGCCCAGAACATTGACTTCACCAGTCGAGTACTCACCTGAAAACCGATGACTCACTTTCCTGCCATAGGATAACATTGACTGGTTTGACTCGAAAAATCTTTTAAGTGTGAAGTTTTGAAACTTTAAAATATTCATCTAAAATCAGCCGAATACCGAATTTCGAATTATCCACCTATGATCAGGAGAGAAGCCAGTACTGTACCTTGTAGCCCAGTACTGAACCGCAAAATTAATCACAAGTGTTAGCTAGTAATCTAAATTTCTTCCATAGGAAACCATTGACTGTTTTTCTGTGAAATTTCTTCTGTCTACTTTTGAAAAATACAACTATTTCTTAAAAATCGTACCAACTACTAAAACGTAATTACTTACCTGTCTTAGGTAGAGACCCCAATGCTGAACCTAGGAGTCCAGTACTGGATTACAAAAGTAACAAGAACCTACTTTACCTGTGCTGTGAATTTCCTCCCATTGGATAACATTGCTAGTTTTTCCCTGAAAAGTTTGTCAACTTTTAAAATACCTTTTATATTCTTTAAAAATCATTGCAATAACTAAAACGTTTTTACTAAACAGTTTTCAGCTTAGACCCCAGGACTGAATCTAGGATCCAGTCCTGAAGTTACAAGAGTAATCTATAAAGTAATCTGCTGCATTTGTGTAGAAAAACCCATTGAGCTCAATGTTAAATTGTGTTTAGAATTGTGTTGCCTACTGCAACCATTGTACCTATTGTGTTTACAAAGGCATTGCCTCCTAGCAAAGTAATTACATGAGAGTACTACTAACTAGAAAAGTATCTTTTGATACCTGTTGGTTCTAAACATAAAACAACTATATCTTTGGATAAGAAAACAATTGGCCTAAAGTTCAGTTCTTGAGTGTGTGAAACCTTTTGCTGACTGAGTGTGTACAACAAATGCTTTACACTGTCCTCTGGTACTGCCTTACTGCTCGACCAAGCTACCACTTTAGAGAGTAAGGTCAGACCTAACTTTAACCTCTGTTATACCTCTGGGGATTGTGGACTCTATACACACTGTGCCTTACTTTGGTCAGGAACATATTAGAGCCACTTTCTCACAAAATCTGATAAATGATTGCCTTCGGACAGGAGAGAAAGATGTTGTTTCACTGCAGACACTGTTGAGTTTTCCAACCATTGCTGACGCAACTTTTCCACCAAATACGTGGTAATATTACCAGAAAGGGATGATTGAGAGTATCGGGGATTGGGTCTGCTTGATTTTAACCCAAGTGTGGAATTGGGGAATGAGCATGACAACCATTAGTGTCTACTGGCCACAATAACCACCCGTTAGGACCTGAAAACTTGGAATTGAATGTACCATTCTTCACCATGCTATTCAGTTGTTCTTCAGTTTAATTTGTTAAACTTTGCCAGTTGTCATAGCAGGCAATAGAGGGAATTGTTGGGGCATTCATTTCTTAAAGTTTTTCCTAATCAAGACAAGTGGTCTGCTGAATGGCGTCATTTAGGAAGATTATTTGTGTGGGAATTAAGCAGGCTCAAAATAAGGTTTCAGTTCCCAGGACCTGCCAACATTGTGTTCCCCAACTTGATTTCAAATCAATTGCATTTTGCCAGAAATCATAGCCTTTAAGGGATAACTGGGTAACAAACAAAGCTGTATATATTAGCTTGGTCTCTGTAAGCGTAGTTTTTTTTGGTGGGGTTGGAACTAATTTGAAAAAATGAAGGTCTGAAGTGTCATATCCTGCAACAGGAATACACTTATCTGTATGCCTTTTGAAACTGCCTGGTGGGGGAGTTGGGCAATGTTCCCATTGTCTATAATTAAAATGTGGACTGGCTCGGTATAGGAAATAATGTCCGTAATGATAACAAAATATATCTGCTTAGTTAGTACAATTAACATATAGGTCCTATGACTCAAGATCAGTATAGTTTTCCAGCTCTGAAAGCATAGGTTTTACAGTTTTGTTACTATTACATCACCCATAGAAACTTTGAACACATATGGTATTCTCCCATTCTCTAAGGCGAGGAGAGCACAGACAGGACTCTGCAACTCCAGGCCCTGCAGAAACACGGACGTACCCGCCCTTGTTACTTTGATTTCACTAAAATTGCCCCATTAGCGGCATCTACTTTACCCGTACACCGGGTCGGAATCATCACTGGTACATCGATATAACGCACTCCGCCATTGCAGCCCTGACCTGGTGACGAAACACGTGTCGGCTGGCGTTGTTTTCCTTTTTTGAATATCATCTACATAAAACAACTTTCATTGAACTACTGGTGTCGACTTTCATGGAATGACATCACTGTACCTAATCTGTTTATTCTATACTTGTGCCCAGAACTTGTATGTTTGCAGTGTTAGGGGCTTTTGCCCTTAACTCACACAGGGCTTCAGGGTTCTCCCCTGCTCTGGCAGCACCATAATTTAGTTTTTCAACCTAACACCACATTATATGTAGTTACCTGTTGAGCACCACTGTCCAGCTTCCCCCAAACCCTTCACAGAGCCTACATATGGTATCTGCAGGATCTCCGTAGGGCCGAATATGTCAAAAGAACGTTATCCAAATCAATCCTAACATTCACTGGAATGGCTGAATTGTCGACAAGTGGCAAGTCTCTTTTCAGTCTATGCAAAGAAGAATGGGTGCCCCGTTGACCAGCTCCATAGCAGAACGTTCTGGGAGGTAGTGGCCATTGATTAATAGGAAAACAAAATAGTCACAAATCCAAACAAGGCGAGTATGGTCCAGACATATATCCAAGGCGGGACTAAATAAGTGTGTTTCAAACATGAAGTAAAAACACAAATCTGTGCCAGAGGCGGATGCAAAGTAGAACTGTCTGAAGAATAATCATCTTGATTCATATCGTAACCAAAAGTAGTTATCAGAAAAAGTGGAGGCTGTATTATACAGAAGGACTTGAAAAATCAGAGAGAGAGGGATTCACCCTCTGGAATCAGTATAAATGATAACAGCTGCAAAAGACACATTAATAGAAACAATCATTATTTCAATCATGTTGTCAGCGGAGGATTTGGGCTATGCCTCCTCCAGCAAAGGAGAAGCCGCTTCGGTGGTGCTCATGGGTTGCAAAAAAATGTTTTGTGTAGGAACACGAACACCACGAGGCATACTATGTAGAATCAGCCACGTGGTGTAATTAGTCACTGTTCATTCTTTCCACAACAGAATTGCCCTCGGGCTGATAGGGAGAAGAATAATGCACTTGCACCCTCAGGGACATCATTGAATCACCGGACGCTTTAGAAGCAAAAGCTGGACCCTGGTCTAAATGGAGAGCACAGAATGCATATGCCCATATAAATCATTGTAGTATAGTGCTATAGGCAAATTCTATGTAGCGTTTAAGATGTGGATGCTTTTTTCTAGGGCTTCGCTGAAGATTTTGAAGCATTACAGACTGTTGAATAACAAAAAATCCCACTTAGAGGTAGTTTGTCTCACACTGGGGTTGTAAGCATGGCTCCCAATTGTGTCCATCCTAGGGATGTGTATAGTGTATTGTACAAACCTACTGGTAGTCCATAGCGCATGGAAGGAACTGTCTTTACAGTTACTGTTAGAAATGGGAACCCTGGCTGGCCAGGGCTTGCGCCAAAGTCAGTCAGAGACCACCATTCCTAAGTTAGGGCAAGGGAGTTACACGCCAAGATAACCCCTGCTCACCCTCTAGGTAATGTGATGCGAACAGCAAGGCTAATCTTGGAGGTTATGTAGGTTCAGTGTTTGCGCCCGCACCCAGCAACAACACCCAAGGCCCACCACAAAGAAAACTCCACACAAGGTTATATAAAAATAGCCTTTGTATTATACCAAAAACATTAGATAAAAACACACACTTTACAATGTGCCAACAGGCACGGGCAGAATTTACAGGGGATCTGTACAAGACAGGGCCACATGGACCACTGTCAGGAATAGGCACTTTTAGAACTAGCACTTAGGACATAGAGTATAAAATCACTGTAGCACAAATTAGAAAATGTAGCACACAACCAGTAATCACTGGTAACAGGTAAGTACCACCTATGCAACCCTAACCACCTTAGGAAAAGGTCACGCAGGGAACCAGGACCTCACTAGCAACACCTGTACTAGGAGAAAAACAACCACCTAAGTATCACAATACCTGTAGGGGTATAAGCACATTACACATGATGCATCACAACACATTCAGAGGTGTAGGAAAGGAAAACAATTGCGCAAAACTCACATGAGCCACCACCTGTGGCAGTCCCTAGGCCAACTGTCCTCTCTAGGGCTAGGACGCCCTTTGTCCCAAAGTCAGGGTCCTAAACGGAACAGCTGCCCACTATGTGCTGGGCAGCTGTGGAAATAATGATGGGACCAACGTTGGAGCCTCGCAGGCTCTGACCAATGCAATGCCCCTGAGCCTCTCTGGGCTCTTAACACAATGTGGGCTCTGAGCTCTAGAACAACACTGGGGCCAAAGCACTCGTGACCCCAAGAGCCTTGTGGCTCTAAACAAACAGAGTGGCACTCAAAAGCCTCTCGTGGGCTCGAAGGAAAGAATGTGGCCCTCAAGAGCCTCGCTGGGCTCTAAACAAATGAATGGCACTCCAGAACCTCTCTGGGGCTCTACAAACAACTGTGACGCTTTTGAGCCTCTCGGAGCTCTACAAACAACTGTGGTGCCGTGAGCCTCTCTGGGCTCTCCCAACAAGATGCCGCCTGCTTTGCGGGAGTCCCCCTCCTAGGGACTCAGAATGTAAGTATGCCCGGGAGCCTCTCGGACTCTAGACAAAAGGCTGCCCAAATCACTGAGAGAACACACTGGGGGGGGCGGGCACTGGCAATGTGCCCGACGCCCCCCTCTGCCACAATTAACCTCGGGCCCCACTCACCGGTCGGGTTGCTGGGGCTCTCCTGACTGTACACACGGGCTCTCCTCTGCACACGGGAGCCCCGTTTCTTCTTCACTGGGCGGCTTGTCGGCGGGTGAGTGGATCTCCTCACCTCATGGAAGCCTCGCTCTACTTTTGGATTCCACGTCTCCTCCGCCGGTGCAGCTCCTTGGGCGTGCTCAGCCCGGACTCTTCGGCTGCTTCCTCTCGTGAAAACCGGAAGACGACCAGGCCCCGCCCACGTCTTCCCTGAGTTTGCCTGGCTTCCTGCCTGGGAGGGCCGCCAATGGCAGCGCGGCCCTGAGCAGGGAGGCGGGCACAGTGTCTCCTCTACGATCCCCGGGCTGGCGGCGGTGGTTTTCGAGGGGTAGGCTCCCTCGGTAGTTGTCTCACGGTTCCTGGCGAGGTGAGCACCTGTCAGGGTTCGAAACACACGGGCACAAGGTTCCTGGTGAGGTGGGCACTCGCTAGGGATTCCCCACTGGCAATCTTGCGGGGAAAATGCCAGGGGGGCACCGGCTATGGCAAATAAAGCGCTCCCAAGCGCTATGTCAGAGTCAAATGCTCCCAAGCTCTAGGGGGGTCAGGAGGATCAAGAGAAAGCGCTCCCCAACGTTAGTGGATAAATAAAGCGCTTCCAGGCGCTTTGAGGCCCACAAGTCTAGGAAAAGTCCTCCTAGCAGAGCAAGGCAGGGGGGGCAAGGCTGGGCCAGGGGCCAGCTGACTGGGACCTCCAGGCAGGAAGGCAGTCCCAAGTGGCGGTTCCTCCTGGCGCCCAGCAGCAGCCCCCCTCAGGTAGGATCAGGCAAGAACATTTTCATGGGGTCACAGCCCCTCTTTTATACACCTTTTCCCTTTGTCTAGCTTCAGGGTGAGGGGAAAAACCAGTCGCAGCTGGTTTCTGAGCACTCTTGATGTGCTCAGCCCCTCCCTCTATTCACTGGCAGGGCTAGGGACATAAGATGCACCACAGGGGGCGGAGCCAGCATTGTGTGGGGAAAGCCCAGCCCTATTCAGGACCCAGGTGCACTCCTCCCCAGCCATCAGCATGCTAATCTCCACACTCGCCACCGGGCAGACCCATCCAGACTCCTGGAGCCAGGCTCACCAGCCATCTCCAGCCAATCACGTGCCAGCACACTCACTGCACACGCACACCCATGTCTAGAAGTGGCACTTCCACACTAGACACTTACACGCCGCACATATCATTGCGCAGCATTCAATCACACGAGTCCGCACATCCCAGACTCGAGCCTGCACACCTCACGCATCAGGAACTACCAGGGACACAGACATTCCCCATGCATTCCTATGGGAGGGCAGGCCAACCTCACTCCACGCAGAGTGCGCACGCACTTTCCACTGGGATACAGTGAAAGTGCGCAGAAATCAAAAATCACTACCACCAATTCACATATAAAAAGCAAAAAGTTTAGGGGTGAACCTGCCAGAAGGGCCAAGTCCAACACAACCCCCTTCCAGCCAAAACGCAGGGGAGACCAATCACCACCGTGATGGACTTCCCTGCTTGGGGCGATAGAACACAGACGAGGGCCCGCAACTGCAGGGACACCCTCCTGTTCTACGCCACGGTGAACCCCTGGGGTTCCTTCTAAAACTACTGTAGGGACTAACTGGGCTACCCCACTGGTACTCCCCAGCTGTCCTCGGCCAGGACTAGGCCCTATGCCACCCAGGTGCCACCGGTTCCTGCCTCGTCACGGAGCGGGGGGTAGTAACCCCTGGCACACAGCAGCTACTCTCCACTCTTCCTGTCTGCAAGACAGGGCTAGACTTTCACTGGTTCTCCAGCCTAGGGTCTACAACCTCAGGCGGACCAGGAGTCTCAGGGAAGGCTCTCCTCCCCCTACCTCTTCTCCTAGGGTTCCTCATCCTCCAGCGAGGGGTACACCTAGAATGCCATTCCAACCCACGGTTGAACCCTTTAGGTTGTACCGGGGTCAGAGGTGGGCTCTCCCACCCTCTGCACCCCCTTCAAGAGGTCTGCACCCTCCCAACTGGAGGGGTTCCCCTGGAAGATGAACCGGTCAGGATACTGCTTACAGACGTCATACCCTTCAGGTAGGCGGATCCTGAACCTGGCCTTCCAACCTCGGGTATAGAACCTTTGGTGGAATAATTGCCTGGCACTCCAGGACTTCTGGGGATTTACACACCATCCCCCTGAGGCTAACAAATGACACATATGTTGTGTGACTGTCTGTCTGGCGCAGATCTCCCGTCCCCTGTCCACCTGACAGTGCGCGAAGATCCCCCAGAACAGAAGTGGTGTCACCATGGTCACTACACGGGATCCTATCCCAACTGGGTAGTCCCTGACCCACTGGTTCTTTCACTGGGGAACTCATCCCCCAGTCACTCCTCACCCTGGACTCCTGTACCCTCCCTACCGGAGCGGTGATGCCAGACTCTAGAACCGTAGGAGCTCTGTTTACAGACGCTCCAGGTCCTCTACTCACTAGGAGATCCTCCTCGAATGGAGTAACAGGACAGCCTAGGTCCCCAACCTGGTGTTCCCTACAGAAACCATCCAAGTCCTGAGGCAGGGCTTTGTGCGCCTGGGTACCCTTGGTCACCCACTCACTCCTGCTCCACTGAGCCAGGCAGCAAGCCCCTACACCCTCCTCGCTATCCTGGGAACTAGCTGGGCTACACTGTGCCTCTTCCACCACGCTGGGCTGGAAGATACCTGAACCACTACATTTGGACTCACTCACTAATGACTCTAGAGAACCTCTAGCACTCTCCCAGCGGTCTGCTTCATCTGCAAGCTCACATGCCTCAGACAATCCACACCCCAACAGGTGTTGGTGCAACCCTGGTGAACAACAACCTAGCAGGTGCTCTTTGACAATCAGATCAGTCTGTCAAAATCAGAATCAGTGTGAACCTGTTCCCAAGCCCACAGTGCTCCACAACATTCATCCTCAAACTCCTCCCAAGACTGGTGAGACAGTTTCTTACTGTCCCTGAACTTCAACCTTAACTCCTCCTCTTGGGAAACAGGTACCATACTCTGGGGAGTAGGACTGCTCGCACTGGGCTCTATATAGCTGCCACCACTGAACTCAACCCGCCCTGGGGAGTCCAGAAAATTAAAACTGCGCGCAGGGGATAGTCTACCCTCCAGAGGTAATTTTTTTCTGGTGAAGACCCTCTCAGCCTCCTCTATCCTCTCCTGCGCTAAGACTCTCTCGGTCTCTAGCTGTTGCTTCCTAACGCCCAGCTGTGCCATAGCCTGGGCATGCTCTAGCCTGAGCTTTTCTAGAGCCAGCTGGTGCTCCCTTTCTTTCCTCCTATCTTCCCACTCCTCTGGGGACAGGGAAAGGGATGAGGCGCTGCCTCCTACGCTGGACCCAGCAAGGGACTCCCTATCTATGGGGTCCTCACTATCTGCTGGCGTCCCTGTACTTTCATTTTCTTCCTCCTCTTCTGAATCTTCTGGGCTCCCCACAGACCCACCACCCTCATGGCGTGATCCCGGGCCCTTTCCTCACTGCGCTCAAGATCCCTTTGATTCTTATACCATTGGATCAGGTGGCCCCTAAGTTCGAACAGAGTGTCTGACTCACCCACCCCTATGTCTCTCTCTCTGCAGAACCTTTCCAACTCCTGCATACTGTACCATGCTAGATCACTGAGATCAAAAGCAGGCTCCATCTTGGCGGACGTTCTGAGAAAAGATTACACAGGGAACCTAGGGGTCTGAGCTTAACACAGGAGTACACAATTCACAAAGGTATTCAGCAAGTTCCCTATCCCAGAGAACTCAACCTCACTTGTCCAGTGCAACACACCATTCATCCACACACAACCCTCTGCCCTCGGACTGGTAAGGCAGTTTCTACCACCCCTGACTTCTCAAGCTGACCACACGTGACACAGGTACCAAACTCTGGGGGCGGGGAACAAATGTACTGGACACAATTACACAATGATACCTTTAGGAGAAGAAATATGGAACTTCAAAAAAATCAATAATCCCCAAAATGTGGTCATCTAAAATGCAGAGTTTTGTAGTGCGGCCAGTTGCCACTGCGGTACAACGCAAACACAAATCCGGATCCTCACCGCCTGCCACCAATGTTAGAAATGGCATCCCTGGCTGGCCAGGGCTTGCGCCAAAGTCAGTCAGAGACCACCATTCCTAAGTTAGGGCAAGGGAGTAACACGCCAAGATAACCCCTGCTCACTCTCTAGGTAACGTGACGCGAGCAGCAAGGCTAATCTTGGAGGCTATGTAGGTTAAGTGTTTGCACGCGCACCCAGCAACAACACCCAAGGCCCACCACAAAGGAAACTCCACACAAGGTTATATAAAAATAGCCTTTGTATTATACCAAAACACATTAGATAAAAACACACACTTTACAATGTGCCAACAGGCACGGGCAGAATTTACAGGGGATCTGTACAAGACAGGACCACATGGACCACTGTTAGGAAAAGGCACTTTTAAAACTAGCACTTAGGACATAGAGTATAAAATCACTGTAGCACAACCATAACCACCTTAGGAAAAGGTCACGCAGGGAACCAGGACCTCACTAGCAACACCTGTACTAGGAGAAAAACAACCACCTAAGTATCACAATACCTGTAGGTGTATAAGCACATTACACATGATGCATCACAACTCATTCAGAGGTGTAGGGAAGGAAAACAATTGCGCAAAACTCACATGAGCCACCACCTGTGGCAGTCCCTAGGCCAACTGGCCTCTCTAGGGCTAGGACGCCCTGTGTCCCAAAGTCAGGGTCCTAAACGGAACAGCTGCCCACTAAGTGCTGGGCAGCTGTGGAAATAATGATGGGACCAACGTTGAAGGCTTGCAGGCTCTGACCAATGCAATGCCCCTCAGCCCTCTGGGCTCTTAACACAATGTGGGCTCTGAGCCTCTCTGGGCTCTAGAACAACACCGGGGCCAAAGCACTCGTGACCCCAAGAGCCTTGTGGCTCTGAACAAACAGAGTGGCACTCAAGAGCCTCTCGTGGGCTCGAAGGAAAGAATGCCGCCCTCAAGAGACTCGCTGGGCTCTAAACAAATGAATGGTACTCCAGAGCCTCTCTGGGGCTCTACAAACAACTGTGGCGCTTTTGAGCCTCTCAGGGCTCTACAAACAACTGTGGCGCCGTGAGCCTCTCTGGGCTCTCCAACCAAGATGCTGCCTGCTTTGCGGGAGTCCCACTCCTGGGGACTCAGAATGTAAGTATGCCCGGGAGCCTCTCGGGCTCTAGACAAAAGGCTGCCCAGGTCACGGAGAGAACACACTGGGGGGGTGGCGGGCACTGGCAATGTGCCCCGACGCCCTCCTCTGCCACAATTCACCTCGGGCCCCACTCACCGGTCGGGTTGCTGGGGCTCTCCTGACTGTACTGACTTCACTGGGCGGCTTGTCGGCGGATGAGTGGTTCTCCTCACCTCATGGGAACCCCGCTCTACTTTTGGATTCCACGTCTCCTCCGCCGGTGCAGCTCTGTGGGCGTTCTCGCCCCGGACTCCTCGGCTGCTTCCTCTCTCATGAAAACCGGAAGACGACCAGGCCCCGCCCACATCTTCCCTGAGTTTGCCTGGCTTCCTGCCTCGGAGGGCCGCCAATGGAAGCGCGGCCCTGAGCAGGGAGGCGGGCACAGCGTGTCCTCCACGATCCCCGGGCCGGTGGCGGTGATTTTCGAGGGGTAGGCTCCCTCGGTAGTTGTCTCACGGTTCCTGGCAAGGTGAGCACCCGTCAGGGTTCGAAACACACGGGCACAAGGTTCCTGGTGAGGTGGGCACTCGCCAGGGATTCCCCACTGGCAATCTTGCGGGGAAAATGCCGGGTGGGCACCGGCTATGGCAAATAAAGCGCTCCCAAGCGCTAGGGGGGTCAGCAGGATCAAGAGAAAGCGTTCCCCAGGGCTAGTGGATAAATAGAGCGCTTCCAGGTGCTTTGAGGCCCACAAGTCCAGGAAAAGTCCTCCTAGCAGAGCAAGGCAGGGGGGAGGGCAAGGCTGGGCCAGGGGCCAGCTCACTGGGCCCTCCAGGCAGGAAGGCAGTACCAAGTGGCGGTTCCTCCTGGAGCCCAGGAGCAGCCCCCCTCAGGTAGGATCAGGCAAGAATATTTTCATGGGGTCACAGCCCCTCTTTTATACACCTTTTCCCTTTGTCTGGCTTCGGGGTGAGGGGATAAACCAGTCGCCGCTGGTTTGTGAGCACTCTTGATGTGCTCAGCCCCTCCCTCTATTCACTGGCAGGGCTAGGGACATTAGACGCACCACAGGGGGCGGAGCCAGCATTGTGTGGGGAAAGCCCAGCCCTATTCATGACCCAGGTGCACTCTTCCCCAGCCATCAGCATGCTAATCTCCACACTCACCACCGGGCAGACCCATCCAGACTCCTGGAGCCATGCTCACCAGCCAGCTCCAGCCAATCACGTGCCAGCACACTCACTGCACACGCACACCCATGTCTAGAAGTGGCACTTCTACACTAGACACATACACGCCGCACATATTGCGCAGCATTCAATCACACGAGTCCGCACATACCAGACTCGAGCCTGCACACCTCACGCATCAGAAACTACCAGGGACACAGACATTCCCCATGCATTCCTATGGGAGGGCAGGCCAACCTCACTCCACGCAGAGTGCGCACGCACTTTCCACTGGAACACAGTGAAAGGGCGCAGAAATAAAAAATCACTACCACCAATTCACATATAAAAAGCAAAAAGTTTAGGGGTGAACCTGCCAGAAGGGCCAAGTTCAACAGTTACAAACGAGAGAAAGTTGTTCATCGGAGGATAATTCGACTCATGAAGGTCAAAGACGCTTCTCTGGGACAAATCACCCACAAGTTGTGGCATGCTTAATCATTGGGTTTTCCCACATGTTAATGTTTGGATGGGTTCACCTCTTGTATTGAAGCAAGTGATTTCTTGCATGAATGATATGCAGTTTCCAGAGATAAATTTAAATTGTTCACCACAATACCCCCTCCTTATAAATGAATTTATTTAGGAATGTCTAGACTGGGCTCAAACAAACCAGGACAATGACTGTAAATAGTTTATGATCACCTTAAAGTCTGGTTGTTTTGTCATCATCATTCGTCAGAGTTTATATGCTAAAAGGGTCAACGGCTTTGATCAGGACCTGTGTCTGTTTTTTGATACTGTCCTCTAATCCAGAGTTTTTTTGTGTCAGGGCAAACAACACAAATATGTTAGGAGCAACAGACCAAGGAATCAGAGTTTGCAACTTGCTTTTTTAAGAAACTGTTTTCCTCAGGATTTCTTTGTCAGTAAAAAAGCAACGATATTTAGGCATAATCAACACACACAATTCCCAGAGAGGTAACTCTTGCAAATATGTGTTCATACTTCAGCAAATAGTGAGGGGTTGCACAAAAAAGTGAGAAAGTTAGTGTTGACAAAATTGTTCCAAAAGCTCTCAATATGCTTACCCCATAATTTAGGGTAAATTTATTTAACACTGGGTTTGGGGGTTAGGCAGTTTCCCTGTTGTTACCCACTGTGTATAATAGTGACTTTTATAGTTAGCTGAAAATTCACTGTATGGTTCCATGAAGTAGTGGAATTATATAGTTTCATCAGAAGTTGCAGCATGATTCCATGAAGTACCAGCATGACACAGATGAGATTTGAATCAAATGTTGATTGCAAAACTGATCCGCTCAAGTGCAGTCCTCAGATTAGCCAGTTAAAGTTTAAAAAAACACATTGTAAAGGTCTATACCCTTTGAAACAGTTAACATATACAAATATACAAAAAGAAGGCCCTCAGATGAGGTTTTTCTCACTTCCTCAAGGGTTAAAGGCCACCGGCCAAGGCCCAGTAATACCTCTGCTGATACATGATTGTTGCGCAGGTGTCTATTTAACCAATTGGCCTTCCACCCTGACATCCATAGGGTGTGTGGAATTCCTATAACCTGACGGTCAGGACATATTGTTTGGGGTCAAGAACAGCAAGTTTTCATGTTTATTTTGTGGTTAGACAAGTAGGCCCAATCCCCTGTAGCACAATACCTTTGGCTGCCAGATTACAGTACCACATTATAGATCGAGGATGAGGGAAGGGTATTTTCTGCAGTGAAGGGAATATTTGTGTCCATCAGTTTATCTTGTTTAAACTTGTATTTATGGTTCACTTATGCAAACACTTTATTGTTAGGGTGAGCACTATAAGAAAATATTGTAAGCTCGGACTGCCCTACTACTGAGTGGTCCCAGTTTAAACATTTGTACACACGTTTGCAAAGATTAACAACATAAGGCTACTTAAAATGCTCCTGGATTGCTCTCTAATTAGATGCAAATATTTTCAGAAGCTTGAAAGCACGATTGCTTATTTGTTTTCAAAATGCAATGTTCACAACACATGTTGTGCTAAGCTACTGTGAAATTTTAAGTACCATTTTTTGGCCCATCATTTCATAAAATGTGTTGATGCTTGCTAGTATTTAAAACAAATATTCATAATGTAAAATCACTGTAACCAGTTTCAACAAGGTTATGGGAAACACGAAAATAAACCAGCATTGGTAAAGCCAGTCGGTCTGACATTGCTGGTCAGCTTTTTGGTTTTATCAATACGTGTTTTATTTTTACATGGTTTTTGTAAAACTTTATTGCTGTGGGAGCGGCTGGTCCCTTATTGTTATAACAAACATTGGAAAAAATATTGTTCGGTCTCAAAAAGCACACATTTCCACAATAGTCCCTGGCACGGACCAAAATTGCTGTGTGCGTCGATGTGCTACTTTTGAAAGAGCACAATGCTGTGACTCTCAGAAGTCAAACGACAACAAGATAGAGAGAGAATTAATTGGAAAAAAAAGGTCTTGGTTAATGCCAGACCTAATTAAGGAGCTGATTCTTAAAGAAAGCTACAAAAGTGCGTCCATGGTATGTCTTCATTAGTGCAGAATATTGGCTTTAATGAATTCAGTTATTTACAGAGGTAGGACAGGAAAACTTACTGCAATAATCTATTTGTGAACTGCATTTTAGCACAAGCAAATATGCATGTGTTGATTTGCTCATGAGAAAATCTGTTAAGTGTTTACAAGTTCACTTTCCCTCTAACTGCTTTTTCCCAACCCTGGAAAATGTTTTACTTCTGCCCTTGACGGGACTAAATTGGCATCCTATCTCAGTATGGAAATTGATTAGAGAAGAGATGGTGAAAACCCCAAAAGCATGCAAGAGTGCAGGTTTGCACAGACTCAAAAAGGCATTCCAACCCCAGAACTACTGCTTTCTGCTACCTCCAGCCCCAGTATGTATATCTGCACAGAGTTGGCAAAATAACTGAATTGCTAAGATTCAGACTCTACTATAGTATGATTCATGGCATAATCAGAGATGTTGTTATCAGAGCTCTTATATGATGAGATTTCTGTCATAATTTGGTGTCTCACTACGTGGCAACAAAGGGACACAAAGATTTTTTTACAGGACAAGTAGATCTATGAAGCATCCTGTCCTATGTTTTTTTTGGGCCAGGGACAATCAATTTCCTTAAAATATAAAGCCGCATTTGCCTGTCTGCATAACACATTAATATTTGAAGCAGATACCCAGCTCCAAAACAGTGGGAGAACAGTTCTATAAAGACCTATTAGAGACAGATGTCCAACACAGACCCTGTACATTTACTTTTTTTCTCTGTCTAGGCAGATCACCAATGAAATAGTATGGGAAGAAGAGAGCCTAGCAGGTATCACTGACCTTGAGAATTTCTGTGGACGATTAAGATGCCTTTTTAATTTCTTTATAGCCAAGTGTATCTTTTGAGCTAAGTAGAGACTTTGGGCCATATGTAGGTAGCTTAATACCGGTCGGTAACGGCCGAAAATCGGTAAATTTCCCGTTACCGACCAGTATTTAGCTTTTTTTAATGTAGGTGGCTGGATTTAAGTATTCAGTAATTTACCAAATCGGTAATTTAAGGAATCAGTAAATTACTGAGGGCCGTATGTATGAGCACTTTTTCCCATAGACACAGAATGGGTAAAACTCTTTGATACATCTGTCCCTGAATTCTTAAAATATCGAATCGGTAAATTACCGAATCCTTAAATCCTATGTAGGGAGCACTCAAGTGAGTGCATTTTGATTTAAGGATTTGTTATTTACCACCAACTACAAGTTGGTGGTAAATATCGAATACCTTTAAAAAAGCAATTTTGTGCTTTTTTAAAAGTGCCATGTGGCAGACATACTTTCCCTTAGGGCATGTATTTGCGCCACATGTGCACAAATGCACGATTCAGGGGTGCAACAGGGTGTCAATGTGACACCCTGCCACCCTTGAATATGCTCCCCCTATTACCGATTCGATATTTACCGAATCGGTAATCGTGAATGGCTTCCCATTCATTCCTATGGGCCTCCAGACCCATAGGAATGAATGGGAATTACCGAATCTGTAAATACCGAATCAATAATACCGATTCGGTAAAATTTACAGAATTTTTACCTACATACTATTTACCGATTCTTAAATACCGAATCGCTAAAATTCTGTATTTAAGAATCAGTAAATAGAGATTACCTACATATGGCCCTTTGTCTCTCATTTGTGGACTGTAGTACACCTTAACATCTCTGAAGGTCTGAATTCAAATGAGATCTTAAATAGTTATTTTTATGGAGCACATGCTCCCTTCAGTCAGTAGTTGCTGGATTGGTTATGTATAATGCCAATACCTATTGGAGAAAGTAAAGTCTGTCCTAGTAATCAGCTCTTTATTTATATTTTACTTGCTGCTTTAGTTTTTGCTTTCCTCAGTAGCTAGGATACTACTTCTCCATATCAATCTATTAGCGGCTTATGTTTTTGCTTCATTGTTTCATTTTATTTTGTTTTAAAAACTATAGTGCACATAATTGTAACAAAAAGATTTGGACACCTAATGCCCAGTATTAGATTAGAGTAATAGTGTCTAATTAAGCTTGAAATATCTGTACCAAACATTTCCAAGTGCGTTATGGTAGAAAATGACCTGTTACAGTGACTGTCCACAATGCACATATTCCTATTGTGGTACTTTCCTGTCATTCGCTAATAGTTTGCACCATCCCTTGAAAAGCTATTTATGAAGTATGGAAGTTCTTGCTTAACTATCACAGACATTACTGTGTTGTTATTGGACCCACATTCTACCTGCAGAGGACTTCAGTTCCTGCTGATCTCAGAGGGCTCATTCTCCACATGAGGTCTGATGGGACTCACTTCAAGGATGTAGTATGCCTGGATCCAGGGAGGTGACCTTTTTGGACAAAGCTCATGGTTCAGTCTTGTGGCACTGATTATCCTATTGTTTTAGAACCAAAATTGTAGTGTAGTTCCTATATTCCCAACAGGCTCTCTGCATTGGAATAACATAAACAGCAGTGTAGACGTAGGACTGAGGTCATCTAGGTCTCTACTGACTATGTTAGACTTAATTCGTTTTTTGCCAGCTAGCTCAGAGGTCACTAGAAACTTTCTCAAATGTTCAGGAAAGGGTTAACCGTCCTGATTTAGACAAGAAGGGATTAGTTTCTGACAGACGCATAAACATGACAACTTTGCTCCCACAGAATAAAGAGTATATCTCTAGAGTCGTGCGAAAACAATAGACAGCTATTTTACTCAGTCAATCGTGCATGCTTAATTTCACCGGAGTGCAGAGAAATGGAGAGACGGGCGTTTTCAATAAAAGGTGTTATTTTATTGAGCAGTCTTCTTTCTCATGCAAGAGAAATGAATTGCCACAATTGCAATACTTATTATAAAGTAAAGTGCGTAAGTAAAAGTAGTATTATGAAATAATACTGTAAAAGCATTGATATGGTTTCTTAGCCATACGATACTTTAAAATGGATAAAATATATACATACATAAAAACATTGACTAACGAACTCAACTGGTGCTTCTAAGATACACCTACCCCGGTGTACCTGACCTAAGCCTAATACGTGAGAAGGAGTAAGTAAGTTGCAGTATTAAGTTAAGTTAGGTTTTTGCCAAGTATCAGAATCAAGAATTCTCTCTAAGGTTTTAATTAGCTCCGTACCTTTGTTATAGAATGAAGGAGGTCTTGTATCTCGCTTCTCAGGACTCGATCTCCCAGAAACCCGCGAGGGCGACTTGGGAACACCAGAGCTGGATTTTCTCGGCTGGAGAAAAAGACAGCGTCTCTCTCAGTGCGTCGAAGGGAGGGGCGTTTTCCTTTGGCTCTGGCAACAGCTGGGCTCTCGGACAAGTAGAACGTCGCTCTGCTCCCCACCACCGCGTGTTCGCTTAAGGCAACGTTGGTATATTTATACCTGAAAGGTGCCGGGTTTGACGTAAGGTTTAAACATAAGACGTCACTAAGAACTAACAGTTTTTTCTGGACTCCAGGAGTTCTTGTGCAAATCAAAACAAAAGCAGGGGGAATTCCCGGGCTGCTGGAGGCTTGGTTTGTTTAAAGAACGTGTTGTGCTTTCTAGGAGTCTATGGGAGTAGCCTTCCCGTGTTTTGGACTGCATGGGCTATTACTAAATATGGATATGATTCTTATGCCTTTATAGGGATACTATTTGATATAACCACATAAGGGCATGAATCGGGAATATCGAATTAGGGGCCTAGATAGAAATACAACAAGATGAAGACTCTTTTTCTGCACCATGATACGTATACAGATATACTTCAGCTGGCCACATAGATATATCACTAAAACTAACATGGGGTATACAAATGCCAGAATAGCACAAAAACACAACGTATCGCTGCACTTTAATCACCTTCATTGAAGTAGCCAAATGACCCTCTTCAGTCGCCACTCACCAAATCCACTCCAAGTCCCCTTCGCAAACCCTGTCTTTCAAGAAATCTCAGAAGTCCCTCACCTTGTAGTAGTGATAAATTGATGGGGCCAGCTGTCAACATCCTGATCCACACCAAGGGGTCTATTAGAATAGCGGGCTGATCGCAACTGCCCTTTTGGCGGTGGCGATCCACCCGCTATTTCTCACCGCATGCCCACCATTTCCCCAGCCATATTACGATGGCGGGGGAGACCCCGGCGGATGTAAAGACCGCCTACCGGTTTTCTGCCCATCGACGAGTCGACCGGACAGTAAAGGGGCTCAATATGGTGGCGGTGTCTGCAAGACACCGACATCCATATTAAAATGCATGCAGAGATGTGCCTTATCATGGCGGTGTTGTCGCCATGAAAAGACATGCGGGTTCTGCATGTGGGGGCCCTTTGCGGACCCCAGGAGTGTTGGGGGCGTGGAGGGTGCACTTGGGGGGTACCTATGGTACCCACTACATTGGCGTGGACAAGGTGCCGGTCACCTTGTGCATGCCAATGCACAAGGTGCATCCACAGCATTGTGGCGGGTGGTGCTGTTTGCACCGCCTGCCACAATGTTGTGGATGGGGGATGCTACTATCACCGTGGCATCCAAATTGCCGATGCGGGACTGCCACCCCAGTGGCAGTCGGTCACAGCACCGCTAGGATGGCAGATGGACTAAAGTCCGCCCGCCATCCTAATAGACCCCTTGGAGTTGATCTTGTTTCTACTGTGCATGTTTTGAGCATTAATGGGCTAATAAGTTGTTTCCTACAACTGAGTATACTACGAAAACTAAAACTTTTGCTCCCCGAAACAGACTTCAAACTGGCCGTGCAAGCACTTGTAATCCCCAGATTGGAATATAGAAACGTTACTCTCACTGGCCTACCTACTGCCATAACAGCCCCCTAAGCGGGTTGACTCAACTCGACGGCAAGGCTCATCACTGGGTCAAAAAGGTACAATCACATCTCCCCTGACCTTAAATCCCTCAACTGGGTCCCCTACGAAGCAAGAATCCAACTAAAAATTGCGTGCATGACAAACAAAGCCCTACATTTCAACACCCCAACCTATCTTGCCAGCAAGCTTGAGCTAACAGATTCACCAGAAGTGCTTCCACCCTCCTGCTAAAGCCACAACATTTTAGCAAGAAAAACAAGCATTTGCAAAGCAATAGGTCTTGCATTTGCGAGAGTTAGAGCAAGTGGCGTTGGAAATGACAATGTCTTTTACCTATGTGTTTTGGTTTAGAGTGTAGTGGATGTTTGTGGTTTGGCACGGAATTATGTGGGCTGTATTGGAATTACTAATTGTGGTATGATATGTAAATTTGTAGTATGTCTTGGAGTTATATGGTGTGTTGTGGAATTTTGTTACGTATTTGAACTAAGTGGTTTTCTGTGGAATTATGTGGTGTATTGTAAATATGGATTTCAATTGTGTGGCGTTGAGCAAAACTACGCTTATTGGAAGTATGTGTTTTGGTGTGGAGTGCATTTATGTGGATTGGTAGTATGTGGCATTGAGTGCAATTATGTGGGGTGTATTTATGTTGTACCGAGTAGAGTGTAATTATGTGTAGTGTAATTATGTGGAGCTGAGTGGCATTATGTGAATTGGAATTATGTTGTGTGGTGCAGAGCTGTGTGGCATTGAATTGTGTTGTGTGGAATTGTGTGGCAGGGTTTGGAGTGGTACTATGTGGCATGCTGTTGAGTAGTATTTTATGGTGTGGAATTATGTGGCATATTGCAAAGTTGATTTGTTTGTAAAGTGGATTTATGTGCAGTGTCGGTTGGAGTGTAATTATGTGTAGTGAAAATATATGGAGTTGAAGTATGTTGTGTGGAGTGTAATTATATGGTTTGGAGAGGAGTGGAATTATATGTAGTTTGTGTTATTGGCTTTTAATTGTGTGCCATGAAGTGGGATGATGTGATGCGGAAGCGTGTGTGGTTTAATTGTGTGGCATGTTATTATATTATGTTAAAATGTGTTGTGTGCTGTGAATTTATACGGAATAGATTTGATGGTAAGGATGTCTGTGTACATGTGCTGTTTACCAACACACTTGAGCCTGCAGAAACACTTGCACAAGTCACAGGTAAACACCAGTCAAAAACACACCAGAGCCAGCACACACACTTTCACCAAACACAAACACACTGGAGACTGCACACACACTCGCACCAACCACAGGAAAACCAGACAAAAAAAAGGCATGTAATTATTTGTGACGCAAATCCTCAGTAAAATCTCACAAGTGAACAGGTGTGGCACAAAGCATAGAAAAGTAAATCAGACATAATATATGAGACATGCATCAATCTGCCTTCTACTGGAAAGAACAATAATAGATTAAGTAGACAATATTGGGTTGCCTTGGAAACCTATAAGGAAAAACACATTTCAGGAGGTTAAGGGACCGAAGGGATTAGAGTAACTGTGATTACACGACCGAGCTCTAAACGAATCACTTGTTATATACCACCAATTCGCATATGCTTCATGGTATGAAAGAGTTTAGGATAGTGGCGGCAGTGCAGTTGGTAAAGGAGGGAAAGAAAGAACAATGCTCATGCCGGACCCGAAGTCTTACCGACTCGTGGCCCACGGCTCCAACAGAAGACATCAGAAATGGTTAAAGTGGAAGTGGTACCAGGGGTTGTCAATAAGAAGAGCCCTGGGCTCTCAAATCATAGTTAAAATAGAACAACAATGCGCTCGTACAATGAAATCTTACTAAAAAAAATACTACCCCAAGTAGTTTGTGTGTCCATAGAAATCTTGAAACAACTCAGTTAAGGATGCAATGAGATGGGATATTTGAGCTGCAGAAAAACATCTTATTGGACATTGAAAGAAGTGTGCTACAAGGAAGCACCAGCAGGTAAACAGACTCTGGACTAAGAAGATAAGAATGAAGTCCTAATAGAGAGCATAGAAACATCCAGTAGAGATGTAATGGAACACCATTATATCATAAACAACCCAAAGCTTAGCTTAACAATTTAGATGCACGATACCACAGGTTACAGTAGGTTCAGTTTTCCTGTCAGGACTCAGGCCAGCTCAGAATCCTAAAGAACAGCTACCAGCTTTAATTTTATTAAAGTTATTACAACAACCAGAACTCCTAGAGGTCTGCTCTTACTTGAAACTTTAGTAGTTCTATTGAAAAAGGTCTCATAGCCAGTGCCACTCATAATATTGATTTTCATATACTCTGGCCCACGTTTACTCAGGTAACTCACTAGCGTTACCCAGCTCAAAAGATGTTTGCACTTGAAAAGTGAACTTTTTCTCTCATAGCACAAAAATGCATTGCATACTTTTTTTTTGCAGTAGCATACAGTTGGGACTTTGCCCAAACTGCATTACAGCACTTTCCATGAGAACCATGTGACATTACACATTGCATGACACAGCGAGGCCGACGGATGTGGCACGCTGTTAACCACAGATTTTACGTACAGAGACAACTCTTCACCTTCAAAGAAAACAAACTTTTTTTGACAATAGCCCAGACACTCACACGCCCCTCCTCTACACAGCGGTGCTGGGATAAAGTTCTAGCAACCCGATGAACCTACAGGGCTGATACTTGTTGAACCATACAGCCAACCTTGGTTACTCACCAGACTAAGTGCATTGATACCTCCTGCCCCCGTCCTGAGGAAGACCCGCAGCAGAGAACCCTACTCACCCTTTTGCGTTAGGGTTGAAATGTTTACGCCCCTGAATAGGCCTACACTCTACATTTGACCCCCAATCCCGAGTCACAGATCATGTTACACTGTGAAGAAACCAATTAAGAAAATGTACTGTACTTAACTATGTACACAGTGGGAGGCCTGAATGTCTATAGGGAGACCTTTTAATTCATGATGGATTCCTCATGTTCTAATTTATTTGAATTTCCATCTTGATGCAACCTAATTTTTTCCCTTTATTTTCTATTCTATTCTTCACATGAGCACTAACTTTCGTACACTCCCTTCTTCTTGATGATAACCATGTGGATATAACTAATTGTATATCATGTTTTTGAATTTTTGTTTTGGAGTAACTCGTCATGACTGAATAAACTGACATTATCATTCACTTGGTAGTGGCCTTTGAAACTTTTTTGCCTGTATCCTCATGTGTCTAATGAATATCTTTATACTCATTTAATGGTATAGTTTTAGTTCCAAGTCAGAAAAAGTCTAGGACCACTGTTTTTCTATACTGATTACACATTTCTAAGCATGGGAAGATGAAGTGATTTGCTTTAGGTGGTTTTGTGTCAAGGGAATGTTAAAGGTGTGGATCTGAGCCCATAGGTTTTGAAACAAAGGATGATTTACTAGGGAGGAAATGGATGCAAAAGGCCAAAGTGCCCCGAAAAGAAGTGCCTCACCAATCGACGAAGGGAAAGGGGAATAAGCGGAAGGAACATTACGGAAGGACAACACTAAGTACCCACCCAAAATCAAGACTTTCTGAGACTTTCAGGAACCAAGCATAAATAACACTATACCGACTTCTACCTCAAGCTCGAGCGAGAAGCAAGGGAACCGATATGGCAAACTTGGAGCAAGAAGTAGCGCTAACCCAAAGAGCGCGCACAGAATCTCAGGAATTAGAAAAGACAATCGTTTAAGAAATCAGCAACCAACCTACCTCAGGGGACGCGGAGCCAAGGAACTTTGTTGTCGCACACCCACTATGCAAGTAAGGGGGGGTGGGAGGAGAGAGGGGAGGGGGGCAGGGGAGAGGGAGGGGGGTGCGGGGGACACACACATGGGTCGATTCTATTTTCTTCTCTTTTTCTATCTTTCTACACCACTTTTCTACTACTAGAGAGAGCTGACAGGGAACCAAAACACAGAACTAAGCAATGCATGCTAAGGAGCCAAACAGACAGGAGCCAAACAGACAGCCAACTCAGAAAGAAAAGGAAATGACACACAACACTCACCACACTCTCACGACTGACATCAAGGTAATGTCATTGAACGTTAAAGGTCTCAACCACCCAGTAAAAAGGAGGAAAGTCCTAGAGCACCTGGCAAAGCTGAAGAGGGATATCTATGTTCTGCAGGAAACACGGCTAGGGGAGGAAGACATAGACCGCCTTAAAGCCAGCTGGATAGGTCACGTATTAGGTTCACCAGCAAAGAACAAAAAGAACGGAGTCATCACAATACTAAGCAAGAAGTCTAAACTCACACCAGACAAGACAAAGACAGACACAGAGGGAAGGTTACTTATAACAAGCCTGTTAAGGGGGGAGGAACCGATACATGTGGCGAACATCTATGGCCCAAACACCGAAGATAAAACATTCTGGGAACAGATAGGGAAAGAACTAGAAGCACTGCCTTTGGGGGAGCTCCAAATAGTAGCTGGAGACATGAACCAGGTTCTGGATCCAGCCATAGACAGACACCCACAAAGGCAGAGTCAGAACACACTGAGAGGCAACCCACTACGGAACCTTTGCGCAAAAATAAGACTAGCAGACCCATGGAGACTACAAAACCCAGATGGAAGAGATTACACCTTCTACTCAAACCCACACAACTCCTACAGCAGATTTGACTATATACTCATATCAGACACACATACACACCTTATTGAACACACAGAGATTGCCCCAAGGACGATCTCAGACCACTCTCACATCAGCCAAACACTAACGGGCAAACACTATGAACGCCCGACGCGCAGATGGAGGTTCGATGACGACCTTCTCAAAAACACAGCGGAGATGAGATAGAACTAGCCATAAAAGAATACCTCAAAAACAATGACAGTCCAGACATTGGAAGAGAGACGCTATGGGACGCGCTGAAAGCCACAATACGAGGAACAATTATCAGTATCAAGGGGAGGCAGAACAAAGAGAGAAGCAGGAAGATAAAGGACCTAGAGAGCGAAACCAAAAAACTAGAATCAGGACACATAGCCAACATAGAGGACAGGAACACCCTCACGACCCTGACAAAGAAAAAGTACGAGTTGAACAAGATCCTCAGCGAGAAGGCGGGGCATGGATCAACAAATACAAAGCAATAAACTTATGCTCGGCTAACAGGGCAGGGAAAGCACTTGCAGCGTACCTTAAAGGCAAACAGAGACAACACACTATAGCAGCCGTCAGAGACAGTACAAACAAATCACACACGACAAATAAGGGAATACTCGACACCTTTAGGGACTTCTACAAGCAGCTCTATAAAAGAGATGAGACGCTAAGTGCAGGCGCAGGGAAAAAAACGATTGGAACACATCATAACACCAGAACTGACGGAGGATCAAAGGGAGAGATTAGACTCAGAAATAACCAGGGAAGAGATAGAAAGGGCTGTCAAAAGTCTGAAAGACAAAAAAGCACCAGGGCCGGATGGCTTCACAGCCAAGTTTTACAAACACTACATCACCACACTCCTGCCAACGATGACGTCAGTGTTCACAAGCTGTGTAAACAATGGACGCATGACGCAATCGATGGCAGAAGCCAACATCATAGTGATCCCCAAAGAAGGCAAAGATACACAACACCCGAAAAACTACAGACCAATCTCACTCATTAATGTAGACTGTAAAATTTATGCCAAGATCCTGGCGACCAGACTCAATACGTACCTACCCTCCCTCATACACCGTGCACAAGTGGGCTATCTGAAGAACAGAATGTCCCACGACAATACAAGGCTACTATGCCACGTAATCAATCACACTTCCAAAAGCAACAATGCGGCGGTCATGATAGCCCTAGACGCAGAAAAAGCGTTTGATAGGGTGTCGTGGCCATACCTAGACCAATGCATGCAGAAATTCGGCCTAGGCCTTAACTACAGGAGGATGGTGATGGCCCTATACAACGAACCAAAAGCTCGGGTGGTATTGAACGGGTGCACGAAAGATCTGCTAGACCTAAACAGGGGGACTAGACAGGGCTGTCCGCTATCTCCGGCCCTCTTCCTACTGGCAATAGAACCCTTACTCAACATCATACGATCAAACCCCAACATCAGAGGGATACCTGTAGAGGGAGAATCTTTTAAACTGGCAGCATACGCGGACGATGTTCTAATTGTAACAGAAGATCCAGAAAGATCTATAAACGCTCTAATGGACACTATAGACCAGTATGCCCAGGTGTCGGGGTACAAACTTAATAGAGAGAAATCAGAATGTAAGCCACTGAACATCCACACCAATAAGACAGCTCTGGGATCCTCGGGTCTGACCTGGCAGAGGAAAGCCATTAAATACCTGGGCCTCCTTTTCGAAAGAGACTTGCGAACAACACTAGACCAGAACGAGCAAGCAATCTTAGACAAAATTAAGGAGAAACTAGAGGGGTGGTCACCCAAATTCACTACGTGGTGGGGAAGAATAGAGACCATTAAGATGATGATCACCCCCATGGTCAACCACATGCTTAACATGCTGCCATTAACCAACACATCCGATTTCTATAAAAAGTTAGACAAACTACTAAACACCTTCCTATGGAGAGGGAAGAAACCCAGAATCAGCCTTCAGAAGCTAAGACTCCCCAAGGAACTAGGAGGCCTTAACATAACAAATTTCAAGACCTTCCAAACAGCCTGTATGGCAAAACAGGGCCTGTACTGGCTATGCCCAAAGAGTGACTACACCCCGGCCTGGCTCTCTTTAGAGCGCAACCTGCTAGGGGGGATGAAACCACTAGCACTACTCACAGCGTCGAAACACCCCGCAATCAAACAAAACGCAATACTAAGGAACACAAGAATGGCCCTACTTAAAATAGATAAAATATACAAGCGTCAGACAAACTCAGCTAGAATCCCTCTGGTACAACCCTAGGCCAAAAATACAAGAACAACATACTGAGCATGCACACATGGTACCTTCATGGCATAACAACGGTGAGCCAACTACAAAGCAAAGGGAATCCAATAGCCTTTGACACACTCAAAGAACGATACAAGTTTGATAGCACAGAGCTCTATAACGTCCTCAAGATAAGGGTGGCAATTGCCAAAGCAGGCTTAAACAATCTCACCCCATCAATAATACAATATGCCACCTGCCTGATCATCATAGGACACCAAGTAGCGCACATATACAGAGCCCTGAGGCCAGAAGCGTCTAAACTAAATAACAAAACTATAGCCGACTGGGAGGCAGTGGCAGGGAAAGTGCTCAGTGAGGAGGAAAGAGCAGACCTCTGGTCTTCATCATCAAGAAGGAAGGTGACAACGACGCTAGACCAGACAAAATTCTGGCTGTTACACAAAGCCTTCTGGACCCCAGCACGCCTGGCCTCCATGGGAATTAGAGAGAATGATTCCTGCTGGAACTGCAACAAGCAGAAGGGGGACCTGGCACACCTACTCTTCCACTGCACTAAAACCAGGAAATTTTGGGACGCAATAAACACTCTAATCAATGACGTAACAGGCGCCACACTAACACTGGACTTTCACTATCTAGTACTGGGGTACATGGACCCATCCATAACATCTGGGAATGGCAGGGACCTGATTGACCTCCTGCTCATAGCGGCGGTCAAGATGGTGCTGACCAACTGGAAGACACAGCAAAGGCAACTTTTAAAGCCTGGTTCAACTGGGTCACTTTCCTATGGGCAGCCGACACCATAACAACCAACAGCCTACCGAACTCAGGAAAAAAAAGCGAGATGTGGATGTCGCTAGACAACTACCTGTCCTCCCATAAGCCTCCCTGAATGTCCAGACTAGGCAACACTGCACAATCCACATGCTTCACCTACTCAGCGACACAATTGTTCTCTGCACTCTCTATATCTCTACACCTCTCCTTTCTCGTTTCTCTCCGCGCCCACAGGGGGGTAGGAAGATAATCAGACAGCGCGCAAAGGATGTGGGGGAAGCCTAAAGGATTATGAGAAGAAGATGAAGCCAGCGTGAGAACATGGACTATGCTATGAACTTATAGGCACAGGCCAATAGAGACAATGTTTGCAAGGCTTCCCCCCCGTATCCCCCCCCCCCGGGGCGTTTTTTCCTATCTTTATTTTTCCCATCCCCCATGTGTTTTACTCTGTACCTTGTATATATGTCTTATTTTCAATAAAATATTACTGAACTAAAAAAAAACTAACAAATACATACAGCAGGATTGAACATGAACAAATCTGGAAATATATTATTGTCTTCAAAAACTGAGACAATGCAAGTGTTCTGTAGGGTAAAGCAAATGTCCAATGCTTGGGGTCCATGTGTGATTGCCTATGCATAGGAATCAGTACTGGAGGGGTTAATCTGAGCTAGACAGCGCGCACTTACCTCTGCACCCTGATGAGTGGCTTCAGGTCACACAAAACAGAATTGTTAAAATATCAGCACAGTAGTAGATATGATCCTGCACCATTCCCCCCACTGCGCAATACAGCCAACTTTGATTTCAGTGGTATTTATATAGCTGGATGGCATGCATGATGAGTATATCTGAGACCGGAAGCCAGCTTCTGATAAGTTCTTTAGGGTCCTGTTTTTCCGAGAGGTGTAATTATTCAGCCTATTTGACCACTTCAAAAGGGAAGGAATCCGTCTTAATGTTTGCTTGGGCTACGCAGCCTAGGCACCTTTCAAGCCCACTATGTAAGAAACCATTATTTGAGGTATCCAACCTAACGTTTATTTCAGCTAGTGCAAGGTTTAGATGTTTTCCCTTAAAGTAATTAGGAGTTGGCTGGACCACTTCAAGCGCAGATTATTGAGAACTTTGTTTCACCTTGTATGTTCATCTGTTCAGGCACAAATACACATCGTGTTTTGCTCAGAAAAAATATTTGCAACTACATGTTGAACTGCCCTGTAATTCGTCACGAATAGTGGGCCCTTTGTCAGTACGAGAGACCAAGTAAATGGTACAGTATTTATCGCACCTGATAAAATAAAACTCCTCCATCGGGTGCGATAAATAATAGCCAAATACTACATTTTACTCAATAAAATACAGAACTTGTTGTTTGCCGCATTATAATCTGCAGTTTCTAGTAAATACAGAGATTTTCCCTGAAAAATACCGGCAGGTTTGTCCTGCAGACATTTATCACAAACCCCATAACTGTGATATGTGCAGTAACAGACGGACGTGGGAGCCTTCGTGAAAAAGTGGCACAGTAGATTGGTGTGAAACACTCCACAAAGTACAACATCATCTTTAATTAAATGGCTGGATTCCACGGAGACAAACTTGATAATATGTTAATAGTTTTGCAGCTCTTTGATTTTGAGCATGGCACAAGTCCTATAAAACGAAGTGGGGGACTGACAATATGCAAATGAACTCATGAAGTCACGTGCTGAGCGTGTCCCGCTGTCTGAAAATTACACCGGGACACGGTCAGCCTATTTCTTTGGGGCCCAGCTTCTTGGCAGGGGAGACGGCGCCCACCCTGTGAAAAGAGTGGGAGGACGGCGTGTACCTGCGTGTACCCCCGACTCGAGCCCTGATTTTGGGGGATTTCTGCAGCAATGCAGAGCAAAGAGCGCTGACAGCACTTCAACAATGATGAGACTGTGATCATTAAAGTAAGCCCGCGTTTTAGGAGACCCCTCAGCCCTCACAATACAGTGAAGTCATTAGTTACTGTTGCTGAACGGGTTTGGTAACGTCATAAAGGCTGCACACCTGATCGTACATAGTATTTTTTTATGTGACTTTAATGTTTCTGGACAAAGCTGTGACTCGAAATACTTTCGATTATGTGGCTTTAATTGACGAGCTCAATGGAGATTCCTCATTCTCTCATAATGAACGTTCCCTGGTCTTGTGCACTTTATGGCGCTGATTAAACTATTGACCGCATTTTATCCTGGCGGACACCCGAATGTGGAAGAACAGGGCAGGGGGAAAGGATATCGATATGCAGAGGCTAGGATGGTAGATGTAGTTATGCTAGGGCATACTTCTGCTCCGAAGAAGGCACATGGGGTGATTGTAAAACATCCCTTAAACTGAAGGATGGCGCGGATTACTGGTGCATGACCCCTTCAGTGCATCGACTCCCCCTGTCAGACTGTGGTGTGAGGCCCAGGGGAGAAGTGTTCACTTCAGCTACAAACCACCTCGACCCACAACCCCCCACAACCTATTCCCCGAAGAAAATGGAATAAATTCACCACCGACCAACTCCTCACACCGATCAACCAGAACCCTCCCGCCCTCTCATCGGACCCAAACCAAGCTGCCATCAAATGGATCACTCACAGCGCTGACGAATTAGCACCCTTGAAAAACAATCACACCAAACAAGACAGCAAAAAGGCCCCTAGTTCAACGATGACCTTAAGAAATCCAAGAAACTATGCCGTACTCTCGAGAAAACATGGAGAAAAAACCCAACCGCCGACAACATGACCACCTTCAAGACAGCCATCCGCAAACACCACCAGCTGATCCGATCCACCAAGAAATCAGCACTCAAGAATCGACTCGACGACAATGCCCATAACAGCAAGGAACTATTCAACATCGTCAAAGAATTCACCAACCCCACCGCAGCCTCAAACGACATCACTCCCTCCCAAGACCTCTGCGATTCGTTATCCTCCTTCTACAACAAAATTGCCGACATACATAACCGCTTCGAAAACAGTTCCAACGAACAATCCTCCCCACCCCCCTCAGAACCTAAACCGCCCTCCAACAATCTCAGCGCCTGGAACCCAATCACCACCGAAGACACCATCCGCCTAATGAATTCCATCCACTCTGGCTCGCCAACTCACCCATGTCCCCACCACATCTTCAATAAAGCAGACTCCATCATCGCACCCCATCTCCGTGATGTTATCAACTGCTCCTTCAATTCTGCTACCTTCCCACAAAGCTGGAAACATGCCAAAGTCAGCGCCCTCCTGAAGAAACCCACAGCAGACCCCTCTGAACTCAAAAACTACCGCCCAATTTCCCTCCTCCCTTTCCCAGCAAAAGTCATCGAGAAAGCCGTCAATAGCCAACTCGCCGCCTTCCTCGAATCCAACAACTCCCTCGATACCTCACAAAAACGGCTTTCGAGCCAAACACAGCACCGAAACCGCCCTCATCGCAGCCACAGACGATATCCGAACACTACTGGACAACGGAGAAACAGTGGCCCTCATTCTACTGGACCTCTCTGCCGCCTTCGACACAGTCTGTCATAACACCCTCATACAACGCTTCAACAACATCGGAATACAAGGAAAAGCACTGGACTGGATCATCTCGTTCCTCGCCGGAAGAACCCAGAGAGTGAGACTTCCGCCATTCAAATCAGAGGCTACCGAAGTCATCTGCGGTGTACCACAAGGATCATCACTCAGTCCCACCCTCTTCAACGTTTACATGAGTCCACTCGCATCCATCGCGAGGCATCACAACCTCAACATCATCTCCTACGCTGACGACACCCAGCTGATCCTTTCAATCACCAAAGACCCTAACTCCGCCAAAACCAACCTTCACGAAGGCATGAAAGAAGTAGCCAAATGGATGAAATACAGCCGCCTTAAACTTAACTCAGACAAAACGGAGGTGCTCATCCTAGGATCATCCCCCTCTGCCTGGGACGACTCATGGTGGCCTTCAGCTCTGGGCACAGCACCCATACCCACAGATCACGCACGCAACCTGGGCTTCATCCTAGATTCTTCACTCTCGATGACCAGACAAGTCAACGCCGTCTCATCCTCCTGCTTCAACGTACTTCGTATGCTCAAAAAAATCTTCAGTTGGATCCCCTCCGAGACAAGAAAGACTGTTACCCACGCACTAGTCACGAGTCGACTGGACTACGGAAACACCCTCTATGCCGGAATTACAGCCAAATTACAGAAAAAACTCCAACGCATCAGCGAGACTCATCCTGGACATCCCTCGCCAAAATCACATCACCGGCCACCTGAAAGACCTCCACTGGCTCCCCGTCAACAAGAGAATAACATTCCGTCTCCTCACCCACGCACACAAGGCCCTCCACAAACTAGGGCCCGAATGCCTCAACTCTCGACTATCCTTCTACACACCCACCAGCCAACTAAGATCCTCCAAGCAAGGCCTCGCCGCAGTGCCGCGTATCCAAAGATCCACCATGTGAGGTAGATCCTTCTCCTACTTGGCGGCCAAGACATGGAACTCACTCCCCACCCACCTCCGCCTTACACAGAACCACATTTCCTTCAGAAAAGAACTTAAAACCTGGCTATTCGATAAATAATGAACCCTTCCCCAAGCACCTTGAGACCCTCTGGGTGAGTAGTGCGCTATATAAATTCTTGAACTTGAACTTGCGTGAGCAACACCTTGTATGCTTTATAATACTCTACTGGTAGTCCATCTGGCCCTGGTGTCTTCCCCATGGCTAGGGAGGCGATTGTGTCCCTAATATCCTCAAAGAAATCAGATCGTTCAGCATTTCCCTGTGTTCTGGTGTCGCCTCAGGCAATTGTATGGTGTCTAAAAACGTCCCTAGGCTTTGTTCATAGCATTGACCCTGGGCATCTGACTCGCCCAATCTGCCGTGGCATGCGCGCGTGCTGTGTGTGTTGCGTAATTATGGCACTGGAGCCACTCTAATTGTTCTGTGCGTAGTGTTTCGAGGCCCTGAGCTCCGCCGCCTTCCCTTGCCCCATTTATTGTGGGCCTCAGCAGCTGTGCTCTGTTTTTTTAAGGGAGTTGGTAGTTGCTTGCATATATTCCAAGTGGTCCCCAAACAGTGTCCCCTGACAGTTGCCTTGAAGGCTTTCCCATTCCAGTAAAGTGTTGCATACTGTACCCGCATTGGTTTTAAAGTATTCGAGAATTACTGTCGCAAAGGATGAGCGAAACACTGGGTCTTCCAGCGCAGCCGGCCGAAGTCACCATGTGGGGACCGGGGAACGGACCGCCTCCCAGGTTAGTTGCAGCAGCTGGGGATTATTATCGGAGTGTATCCGACTCAAGTACTCTATCTTCCGGACAAGTGGGAACAGGGAATGCGAGCCCACTATGGGATCAAGCCGCACATGGAGCTTGTGCACCCTGGAGTAGTATGAGTAGACCCGTATGTTGGGGTTGAGGGCCTGTGAGATGTCTGACAACACCCTGTGAGCAAGCCAGTCCGCTAAGACCTGCGCGTTGGAGACTACCACGGTTCTTGAGAGGGTGCGGGAATGACCTATTTAGGTCTACATTAAGTACCGAGTTGAAGTTGACCCTCCCCCTTATGAGCTGTGGTATTCCACTCCACTTGGCCAGCACCCGAGTTAAGTTGTTTAAAAAGGAGGGTTGATCTATGTTTGGGGCAAAAACCGAGCCTGTTAATAGTGTTTGACCATATAATCGCCATTTCACAAATAAATATCTGCCCTCAGTATCTATTGCCCCTTCCTCCCTCACAAATGGGACCCCAGCCCTTATCTATACTAAGGCACCGCGTGCATGGGCAGAGTAGGCAGTGCCATTTATTTGACCTCTCCACCTCCTGCGCATGTGTCATTTGTGTTTCCTGTAGTAAAGCTACGCTGGTGGACCTACACTGCAAATAGGAGTATATAGAGTATCAGCACGTTGGTGTGTGTATTCCCCGCACATTCTATGTGACTATGTTTGCTTGTGCCATATCTAGTCAGTGTGTTGTTTAGTGCGAGCAAGGGTGAGAAAGACGCAGCAAGCCAGGTAGTTAGTGGGTGTACTCAGAGATATCAATACTAAAAATAAAGCACAAATTTGAACTATAACGTGCATAACTGTAAAGGATGATCTCAAGGTCGACAACCGTCCAAACTGGGAAACCCAACTTTTTGCTAGTGCGCAGTCAGTTATGGATATGCATGATATGCAACTGCATGAAGTTGGATTTCTCTCTATGTTGTGACAGTATTGTTAGTAATCCCAACTGACCTGCTATTGCAAGTATATGTAAGGCTTATGTGGCGCATGTTGCAGTTACTATGTAACTGCTATGTGTGTTAGCATATAAAGTGCCCCTGTTTACTATTGTGCGTAGGGATTGCCGAGTACCTTAGTAGGACATGTCAAGCTAGTTGCTATGTACTTGTGCATTTAGCATTTCACTTCAGGGTTGCGTTTATAAAGTTATATTATGTTATCTGCCGTCTGTGGCGTGACATCTGATGAGTGTGGTCCGTCGAGGTAGTCGGGTCTGGATGGCATTGAGCCACTGGTGGTTGTTGATCTGGAAAGGCTCGAGTCACTGTCCATGTGTTGCGTGCAGTCCCAATTGTTGGGCCACCTGTATTATGAGCCATAGAAAATGGTGTTGCATCATTAGGGCCCCTTCGTTGACCGCAGCAGCAGTTTCTCCTGCCAGGCCGCACCATAGTGTCATCTGTGCGTGGCTTGGGTCCTGTCAGCATGCCCAACTCCTCCACCTAGTCCCGGACCTCAGAGCGTGAGTCGAAGAAATGGGTGGCTCCTTTCATGAATACCTGTAGTCTGGCTAGGAAGAGCAGGGAATAGCAGATGTCTAGACCACGGAGCTGCTGCTTCACTGCAGTGATGTGTAATCTGGGAACACATTGACTTGATTGCCTCGTACTCTGATGCCTGCGAGCTTGTGGGTTTCACAACGTATTGTATCCCTGTCTCAGTAATTGAGCAGTTTGAATATGAATGGCCACGGGCAGGCACCTCGGGAGGCTTATGGTCCGGTACCCAATAGGCCCTCTCAACCACGAAATGCGGCGACAGTATGCCGGTGTGCACCAGCTCCCTGAGCCAGCCCTCGACGTATTCCTCTGGATTATGTCCTTATTCTCCTTCCGGTAGGCCTACTACTCGAACATTGTTGCAGCGCAAGCGCCCTTCCGCGTCTTCCTCTCTGTCCTCTATTGTGTGCATACTATCAAGTAGGTTCTAAAGGGGCGCTGTGTGACTTTGCCTGGTTGGCTTTAGTTCCAGTAGCGACTGTTCATGGGAGTGGACCTTTTCAACCAACTTGTGGTGGTCAGCATGTATGACTTTATCTATTTTAGACTCCAGAGAGGTCATCGTTTGATCTAGTGTGGCCCCTATCTTCTCTACTGCCGTTAGTACCGAATCTAGTTTGATGAAAATCGCTGTGTGTGGTGCCTCTCCTGCGCTGCCCCTTTCCGAGTGCATTGTCTCTGGGGCACCGGAGCGAGCATTGACTTGTTGCACATTCGTGCCCAGGCGGCCCATGGCTCGCTTTTTTGCCGAGAGCCTTCGAAGGAGGTGTCCGGTGTCTGCCTGGGTCGTGTGCAGGCCGGCTGTGGCACCAGGGCAAACTGTGTCGGCAGTCCAGTGAAGGTTGCCATCAAGGCCTGCTTGGTTGTGCTTGTTGTGTGTACGCTGTGTCACAGCACATCAGGTCGGGGAGGGCAGTGTAGCGAAACCGGCGGCAAGTATCTGGTGTATTTACACCCCCATGCTGGACCTGCCTCTCTGTCACAGATTTAAGGCCCAGGCCAACCACTACGCCTAGTGGGACTCAGTTGGGGCACAGCAAGAGTGTGATGCCTGCGGGATGCGTGAGCATGACCCAATATCTCCCCCTCTTAAGCCACAGCCTTCAACATCGGGAGCCTTGAAGGAGCCCTGGCATTTTGCCCTGTGTTGGTGTCTCCTATTTGCGTGGCACCACGGCTGTCTCTCCTTCCCATTTCCCACCGGTCTGACCCCCGGGACCTGTGGAGCTAAGTTCTGGACGGGAGCGCAAGTTGCAGGGCCTACTCTGTGCCTTTATCTTGGCATCACCTATTTACCGACAAGCTGTTCCCCACAAGTTGTGGCCCAGATTTGGGCCCGTCTTTTAGGGCAACGGCAGTCTGGATATGGCCCAGTTTGCAGAACTTGGGGGTGTTGGGAAGCTCTCAACTTCTTCCAGTCTGGCGATCTCCCACGATCTCCTTTTGGTTTTGCACGCTGTGGCGGTCTTTGGACTGCCTGGTTGACAGCCTTGTTGCGCTGTGCCCGTGAGGCCTTATCAGGGAGTCCCTGCCGGGTCTGGTGGCACTGCACTGCATTCTTCTCAATCCCCCTGCGCCTCTCACACAATTTGCCACTTGGAGTTGAGGCTGGCGGTACGTCCACTGATTTTTCCTTCCTTCCCCTGGAGAAGTCTTTACCTCTGCCGCCTCCGCCTGCTGCGCCATTGCGGGGACCGCACTCGCCTTATCAATACCCAAAGCAAAGGGTTGGCCCACCTCCATCTTCTTTTTATTTAAAAAGGTTTTATATAGCGCTGGCTAGACCCAGAGGTATCGGAGCCCTTTACTTGAGTATCAGACCATAGTTGCAGGTTACATCGTTACAAAGGTTACACAGAGCATGGCAACATAGTTACATGTAAGGGCGAGATAGACAATAATGACATATACGTAAGGGAAAATGCCGGCAAGGGGAGAGATTTAGGGGAGGGGGGTAGGAGCAGGGGAGGTAGACAGAGAGTGAAGGAGGGTTTAGAGGAGGGGAGGGTGAGAGACACAGCATGTAAAGAGGAGGGAGAGGGTGACTGGGACACAAACCGGTAGACGAGTCAAAGCTGCGTCCAAAGTCCAGTAAGTTGTGATCCCAGGGGAAGTGGTATAATTTCCCTATCTCTGTTGCGAGAGGTTCCCTTTACGCAGTGGACTCTCTCAGAGGGGTCTCTGAGACTCCAAGGCCTACATACTGGATCCTTCCCCATAAAGGGGAGAGGGAGTGCTTTTGGCAAGGGGTGCCATAAAGAGATAAAGGGAACTATCCCAGACATCCACAAGGTGAAGAATCCCTTAACACTGTGGACTCTCTGAGGGGTATCTGAGATTCCAGGAGTGAAATGCTAGGATCCTTCCCCACAAGAGTAGAGGGAGGGCGTTGCCAAGGGGCACATTCGTGGATGCCAATTAAGGCTTATTTCCATTATGTGTGAGATCCCTAACACAGTGAACTTTCTCAGAAGGGACTCAGACTCCCCAACAAGGGGAGAGGGAGTGCTTTGTCAAGGGGCACAATCATGGAGGCCGATAAGGGACAGTTGGGCGGTGGGGGGGTGGGGGCCTGTACAGCGGACGGGGGGAGTGCTAAACATAAGGTTCAACTTAAATAACAAATTACATCAGTTACTCGATAACATCAATACTAGAAGAACATTTCAGGAGGATAGAAGATGAAGTAAATGGCTTTAAGAAGGGTAAGAGGGTATAGATACATATATGCGACAAATTGAAGAGCGAGAAGGGGAGAGAAATAGAGCGGATAGGGACAAAGGGGGACTGAGAAGGGAGAGGAAGAGGGAGTAGACGGTATGAAGAGACGAAGGGAAAATCTGCTCAATGGTCGACTGGGTAGGTGATGGTCGAGGAGGGAGTCCACAGCCAGTCTCCCCTTTAGCTCACAGGGTAGCTCCATCGGGCATCAGTCAGATGGCTAGGTCTCTAGATTAGATCAGGTACGGGTTACATTGGTAGTTTGACACATTTAATTAGCATATAAGACAAGATTAATGGTGCAAGGGAGGGTAAGGAGAGTAAGGGTAAAAGGTACACGTGGAGTGAGAAACTGCGGGGGCCAAAGGAAATTGACTGTCCAATGTCCAGGGGGGTAGGTGACGGTTTATGGGGAGGTCCATAGCCCATCTCCTCTGCATCAATTGAGGTAGCTAAATCCGCCAAAGTACTTGGTCTCAACTATCAGTGGCAAGTTCACAGATTAAATGTAAGAAGGGTGAACTGGATAGGGGTGGTGGGATGGGAGAAATGCACGAGTTCAGGTCGATGACCACTCCACTTGTTGTAGTATTTGTACCCTCTGTGCAGCATTGGCATCATCCGTCACTACTAATCTCTCCTCCTGACCTAAAGCTGATGACTCTCACTTGGAAATCAGCACCTGGCGTCATCCTGAAGTCAGGCAGGTTTAGGTACTCCCTAAGGCCTGAACAGCAGAGATAGGCCGGTATCCAAAGGCTATGTACAAGATCATAGGTTCCTGTTGCACCACATTGTATTGCTGGAGTTGTCGGCTATTATTGATCAAAATCGGTTGCCATGTTGGAGTCAGGCTACCCGCTCTGGAGAGGTTTCTTTCAGTGGGACGCGCTGGGGTAAAGGTGTCCCGTTTTGTAGGCTGAAGTATGGGTCCGTGAATACTCTCCCCCCCCCGTGGTGCACCTAAGCTCCCCGTCACTCTGCGCCTCTCTCAGCGGCTAATCCGCCTGCCGTGACCCCGTACCTCCGGCTGGAGTCCTCCGCTATGTTGGGAGCTGGGTGCGCAAGTCTCCATGTCCTCGCATGCACGGGCATCAAGGTAGCACGTGAGCAGAGCCCTCGCACCGACTTCCTCTGGCCGCCATCTCGCAAAGGCCTCGAGCAGCGCGCCTTGCTAAGTGTCTGCTTCCAGCTCGCTCCACACTCCTCACGAGAGCTGTCGCCAGCATGCGAATCTCCCCCTCATCCGCTGGAGTCACTGCCTCCTGCGATCCGTCTCCTGTGTGCGTGCTCGACGGTGGCGAGCGGACGCTTACTGATGAGGCCTCGGGCGCCAGCTCCGCCATCAATCTGTAACTTCTCGGATTCACAATCTAGGATTTCTGCCTACACTTATTTCCCGACCCGCTGCCTCATCTTGTGCATAACGATGGCGCGGGAATGCATTGTTTGTGCAGGATAAACAAGGGATTTGGAGCGGAGCTCTAGAAGCTTGCATCCGCCATGTTGGCTAGCTAGCAACGCCCCCTTGCAATGTTGAGATCTTCATTCAAGACAATGGAGCAAACGATGTGCAACTCCCGTCTGACACCCTGCCCTGCTTACTTGGAATCACCAAGCGCACGAAATGCACTAAACATTATTGAAAACTGTCTGATTTGGCTATGGTCCTCTTCAAGCAACTTATGTCATGGAAAGCAGCGCAGCCCCCTTTATCGACTGCTGGCCCCGGATTGTGCTTAGGTGGGCGACTTCCAAGGCTGACATTATGGCACACGACTCACATACATGGGGAGACGGGTTTCAGACACCTTATGGGACACGTATGTGCTCAAGCTGCAGGACAAACTGAATGCCCTTACTTGATCACAGGCATAGTTCGAAGTACCCTAGGGCTCTTACGCTGTGTGGGTTGGCTGCCGAGCAATCCGCTCTGGGGAGTACCTGCAATGGCATTGCACTGCCCTGTGCACACAGGAAAATACTTCACTCCTGGACGCCTTAGTGGTGGGCGACACTGAGATGGTTCTCCTACGCATAGCCACAGAACTGCCGCCCCACCCCGATGCTTCCCCTAGATAGCTTTTCTCTTTGCTCTCATATAGATTGTACCATTTAACTCCCATGGCTGCCCCCAGTTTCCCAGATTGTTTAAAAATGTTTGAGTTTGTATATTTTTTATCATTGCTGTAGAATGAATATATTTTGTTAGTGTGAATTTGGGAACTGTATTGACCTGACCCACATCCCTTATTAGGGGGCTAAACATTGAAAAAAAGTCAGGTCTACATATACACCATGCGTTTCTCCATATTGCCTTATAAGTTAATGCTACATTACTGTGAATTTGTTTTTATGGCGATTTTTGCTGTTCTACATGCTGATAAATTGCCATTATTTGCCGGTGGTTTGATAACTGTTGTATTGATTTGAAAATGTCAATAAAGAAGTATTTAAAAAAAAATCAATTCCAGTAACTGACATCCAAGATGTAAAAATAGACAGCTAATTTCTTGTGATTAGAAATACGTCTCCTCCCGCTCAGAGCTCCTCTACCCTGGCAGCTTCAGCTGCATGGGTTTCGGGGGAGATTATTGTAATCCTTGAGTGCAGGTACATTAGCCAAGCATTTGTTTTAATGTCGATTGCATCAAAGGTACTTTAATAGACAAATCATGGCTGACTATTTCGGCAAGACTCCTTCAACCGGGCGTATCCGTAAAATACAGTGGTTCTTACTCTACTTTCCATGACCCAACAACATCTATGATGTAAACTACAAGGCAATATTGGCATTTGCCATGATAACAAATCCATTTATCTATTTAATTCCTAAACATTATAAATGTGTTTCCCTCTTATTAACTTGTATGTATTTATGGTCAGATAGATTCATCTTTGTGATTAAACCATACAAGTGACACTTTTGAATTAAAGGCTTATATTTCACAATGGTGTTCAAATTTACAAGGCTTAATCCCAATTAATCATCTCGTCAGTGTAACATGATCTAGTTCTCATAACCATGATGACACCTCAGTTATTTATTTATAAATTATCCACAGTGGAAACCACCTTCAGACACCTGGCTCTCACTACAATATGTGCAACTCCACCCTTGTTAATCCGGGATTTACTGACCATGATAGCACATGAGGTTTTGTATTGACAAACTATACACAGTTTCCCAATGGGAATCCCCTAACAGCACCTGGCTTTCAATATAACACATGAAACTTCCCCCATATTGATGTCCGAGGTGTACTCCATTTTTTATTGCACATATCCACCTGAAGGTGACCAGCGTGTAACACAATCACCTCATTGCCATCTTTCAATCTGATGCACTCTCCATCAAGGAAAGTGCTTGGTGCTTAAACATAAAGTGCACATGTATAATATGATTCTTAATGTATTGCACATATCACCATAAACGTGAACAGTGTATAACTGAATCACCCCATTGCCATCTTTCAATTCAATGCCCTCTCCATCAAAGAAAGTACTTAGGGTTGTAACATAAAGTGCAAATGTATAGTGTAATTTTTTTTAGTAAGAGGTTTTCATTAAAGAAAATGCTTATTTTCCATCATACTAATAAAGTGCTACATGGGATAAACATCTGGAACAGTTCATTATCAACCAACCTAAAGTGCATCATACTAAAGTGCAATAGTTAAATGGAAAGTGCTGTTGCAACTTTCAATATTAAAAAATCAGCATTACCTTCATAGAATTACTTCATTTCTGTGTTTCTCTACAACAATATTTACTTGTTTCCATATATATTAAAAAAAATCCTTAAAATATAAATAATGATATTCATATTAAGGCATCAAAATATACACTCCATTCCAGAACATGAACAATACTAAGACTCCACACTGATATTCTACAAATGTACATGAAAGTCGGCATCAGTATTAGACCCCACTGTATTTCAGTGCCCAATTTAAGCATGTCCCATGAATGAAAGAATATTACCCACTTGGGTACCTAGATAGCAGTGATGCACGCTATTCGTTGATTTTGAATGTATTTTGCACCAAATTTAATAATACATAAGCAGATTCTGCTTTTTAGACAAATCTATGAAATCATAAAAATGTGTTTGCAGCAGCCCACCTGGGCACTATGATTAAGTATACAAATGTTTGTGTGCCTTTACTAATTCGTACTTAATTCACTGTTCCAGGATGTTTGATTTTGCTTCAAGAATTATGATGTCCCACTGTTTCCCAGTATCTAGATGTGCTGACACAGATACAATGTTATATAAGGGATGTTACATAGGATAAACATGCCGTTTTGGTTTACATGGCAGTTTTAATACCACAGAAGTCTAGCGGAAGCATAAATTGCCATTCCTTCGATTATCTTTTTATGTCTGAGGATATGACATGTTTTGATTAGATTGTCTGATTATTGGGTAGGCACAATTCCAATGTATGTATTTCGATAGCAGAATATAATGCTATAAGATGGTGACCAAAGTAATACCTAGGACACGGTACTATTTCTGTTTCAATTAACACTTGATGATATCAAGGTATTTAAACTGCACTCATGAAAAAGGCGTTGTGTATCGCGAACAAGGTTGAGTGGACGCAACCGAAATGTGTTGACCTTCATTTCCAAATAAACAATTTTGATTACTTGCAGTGAATAAGTGCAAAAGGTGTGTTGAAGTCTGCGACGGAGTATTATAAAGAAGTATATTGTAGTAAATCATCAGAACTACTTATGACTTGTAGTTTAAGATCCAAGACCTGTCAAATATAGTAGATATTTCAACCTGATCAGGTGTGAAGTCTCTAGTCCCTTCTGGGTAGAAACATGTCAGTTTACATCCTACATACAAAAGGATAGAAAAAAACAGATATTTAAATCAGCCGATGACAGAAAGAACATCTCTAGGTGCTAGGGTGGTGGTGAAAAGACATTTGTTCACATCATGAGGATCCATCAATACATCAGTCTGTTGGAAATATACTGAACAACAAATGAATCTATAGAAATGTATAGCTATATATGGAAAACCAACAGGGGGTACAGATTGCTTGCCCCTGTTGGGCAACAGAGTAATTATGGATTGTGTGTAGGAAATACTGTTTAAGTATCTGTAAAGATATACCCCATTCAGTCAAGAATTTTTAAAGTGGGGAATAATAGAAACACATCTATGTTAGAGTGGGCCTACTGATGTTTGATACAATGACAGGTAAGGAGGGTGGATGAAAGTATTTAATGTCCACATCTGGAACACACTTGGTGGAAGAAAAACTCTTCAGAGAAAGTGTTGCCTAATCAAAGTAAACATGGCTACATGAAGTGTTCATGGAATAAATAGACACGGTCTCAAAAATTGGAGGTACCCCTGTTGCTTGCGACAGGTGGGGGAACTAAACACTAGAGAATCAGTAGAAGCCCTGTCTTAGTGGTTCTTAATCAAAGTATCCTCATCTATAGACAAAGAGGATTAAATACTTAAGGAACTTATGCAAGGAAGTTACTCAAATGGTAACTGCAGCAGGGCAATATCAAGTAGACAAGTGGACAGAGTGAATATAAACTAATAACAATGATTAAACCAAAATTTGTTTGAATTCCAAACATAAAATTTATTTCCTCCCGAACGGGTTACAATCTAAAACATGGTTAAAATCAATGCATACAAGCCACCCAAGAGTGGTCAATTATGGCAAAATTATACTTAAAAACAATCCTAACTACACAAGTGAACACAGTCGACGCAGCGTTTCGGTGTTTTTCTGTCTTCACACCTTCTTCAGGACGTTCACACAATTGAATTGATGTCTAAGAAATCAAAAACAACAAAATGATAATTAACTACTTGTCTACCCTACTAAATAGCTTGTACTCCTGCTATCCTTCTATAGACAATTTCTTTTCGCCATAGAGTATATACAGACATTTTATCAACAATCAGGGATTTACTTGCCCCTTGTAGGTTACTTGTTCATTGAGGTGGAATTGATCAAAGTAACCACTGGTTACTCTTGGGTATATTAAGTATATTACTGGGTCACTATACCCTATTATCCCCTAGATAGCATCCTCAGATTTTTAGAGATGAGGTGTATGAATATTATCTTAGTACCTGTTAAAAGAGTGGGATGAATCTATGTATTCACATCATTCGGCAGACAGTCTGTTCTTGGCGGTTTTGTACTCGCGTCAAACTATGTGCCAAAAATTAATAAAAAATGTTCAACACAATTCTGATTGTTTTATTATGACAATATGATCACAGTTATTGATGTATTGAGTTACCTTTTTTAAAAAGTACAGAAATTCAAAGTGCCCGGAGGAGCCACCGAAGTTGATTGGGTTAAAAACCTGGATGGGTCAAAATATCTTAGATTTAATCATGGGCTATCTGCGATTTCGTCTGTATGTACGTTAATATGTCTGTATTTTTACTAACCTGTTTTTGATTCAGGTTGCCTCTGATAATTTCACGGCTTTTAATAATTGTCAGATGTGACGGTTCTTCTTAGGGTTCAAGAAGCCAGTATGTGCCTCTAGGATAAAGAGCATAACCGGAGGAGGCGATGTTACTATCACATTGTTGTATTTTTTTCTTAAGAATGTTATTATCAAAAATTGAGAGTTTATTAAAACAACCTAATTTTTTGGTCATGTTTAACGATATCACAGTGTTCAAGAAAAACTTCTTGTCACAGCTGGTCATTTTCTTAGAGCTTACTGATATGGTGCGCTCTAACTCACTGCTCTCTCTTATATGATATATTGGTACTTAGTCAAAATGACAGAGTATCCATACATTCTGTTAGAAATACTACCAGTAACAGGCATGTCTCTTTTGGCTAAATAAAACAAAAAAGTATGACTTTGGACCAAGGGTCCCAAATATAAGCAGTTAATTTATATTCGTACTGATGTCTCGTTTTCCTCATGCCCGGTCGGGATTAAATATCAAGGCACGAGTAGGTGTATTCACATACTATGTATCTATCCTAAGCTGCATTTGAAACATATATAATTGGGCGACTCCTGGCCCTTGCATTCCCTTTCCATTCAGCATTGAAATACTGTCTATGACCCTCGAATAAATCTGGCCTTAAGCCTAAATCAACCTGGACCCCCAATATAGCGATGGTCAATAAACAAGTTGACTTATTTGAGAAGGTAGTGGAGAGCAATATCTCCTCACTGCTCATGCACCCCCTTAGGGGTATTAATAACATGAGTGGGGAACAACGCACTGCCCTAAGGAACTTAGAAAACAATGAGTCCTTAACCATAAAGCCCGGTGACAAGGGCGGTAGTATAGTACTTATGAATACCAAAGACTATGAGAACAAGATGATGTCTTTATTAAACAATGTGGAACATTACTGTGTTTCAAGTAGACAAGAATGGAATGTTTTAATCCAGAGAGTTAAAAACCTTTTAAAATTTGCACTTGAGGATGAGGTCATTTGCCCAGATGAATATAATTTTTTAAATAACGAAACACCTATCATTCCTGCCCTTTACGGATTGCCAAAAGTCCACAAAAATTTACAGGATCCCCCGATGAGGCCCATTGTGTCGTCAATCGATTCCATCACTGAGCCCCTTAGTAAATATGTGGACAAATTCCTGCAGCCTATCGTTATAACACAAAAAGCATTTGTTAAAGATACAGCAAGCATGATAGACAAAATTGAAGGTTTACCATATGACATCAATACACAATGGCTAGTGACGTTAGACATAGAGGCCCTCTACACCAATATTCCGCAAGACGACACAATTAGAATGTTAGAGGGCCTGCTCAAAAATGATACAGATGACTTAGATCAACATGCTACATTCATCCTTGAATGCATAGAAATTATTTTGAAAAATAATATTTTTTTATTTAAAAACAATTTTTTTTAAACAAATCAAAGGGACGAGCATGGGGGCCACATGTGCCCCGAGCTTAGCGTGCTTATATGTAGCGGCATTTGAAGATAAGCATATTTTTAACAGCATGGCACCGTTCAGTGAAAACATTTCATGTTGGTCGAGGTACATCAACGACATTTTTTTCATTTGGACAGGGAGCTTAGAATTATTAGAAGACTTTATTCTTTGGTTAAACCTAGGAGATCAAAACCTTAGGTTTACATCTAATCATAACAAAACAGCTATTGAATTTTTGGATATTAAAATTAGGGTTGACAATGAAGCATTAGGAGTTGATTTATACACTAAACCAACAGACCGGAATACCCTCCTTCATTATAAAAGCAACCACCCGAACAGCCAAAAAGACAATATACCATTCGGACAATTCTTAAGAATTAGAAGAAACTGTACTAACATAACAGATTATAATAAGCATGCAGACCTTCTATCCCAAAAACTGAGAGACCGAGGCTATCCCAACAATTTGATCAAAAGAGCATATAAACGTGCGAAATACTATAACAGAGAATCACTTCTCATAAAGAATACGGAAAGTAAAAATGAAAGAACCAATGATAGATTGATTTTTGTTACAAATTACAGTACAGCTAGCAACAAAATAAAAAACATTATCAATCGTAATTGGTCACTACTAAATGACAGACAGGGCATCAATATCCCTAAACCGATGTTCAGTTTTCGACGGAACAAAACAATCAAAAATTGCTTAGTCCATACCTTCACAGAAAAGAATTGCAAGCCTCCTAATACAATAAACAATACCCCTTTACCTACTGGAAACTTCCCCTGCAATATGTGTTCCAACTGTACATCAATGATGAAAGGCAATCTCATTCACTATAACGAAATAGATCATAAAATCAAAAGTTTTGCTAACTGTAAATCCAAAGACTTGATCTATATGATACAATGTCCGTGCAATAAAGCATACATTGGAGAGACTGCCAGAGAAATTAAGACTAGGATAACTGAACACAAGTCCGCAATAAGGACTCATAAGAAATCGGCCCCTCTCGTCGAACACTGGACTGCCCAGAACCACAAACTGGAAGATCTTAGATGGTGCGTAATAGAGACCATAACACATAGTATGAGAGGTGGCAATGCCAATAACAAGAGGAAGAAAAGAGAACAGTTTTACATGTCTCTATTTAACACTTTCCGTACAGGGCTCAACAACAGAGATGAATGGGAAAGGTTAATTCTGTAATCTGTTTTGAATTTTCAGGCTCAATGTTAAAAGTAAGGAACCATAGTATAAATTTTGATATTTCTGCATCTAACACCTAGCAGCTAGTCCTATTCAGTCTGTTAAAATAATATATGTAATAATTTGGAGTATTTGTTTGTATTATAATATTGTGATAGTATTCTCAGGGGGACACAGTATCTATTAATGCATTGTCTGTTTGTTTATTCATTTCTCTATGTGTAGCTATTTTCGTCCATAAACATGATCTAGGTATTTCCCATGTTGCTAATATCTATAGATGAGAAAATGTTTGAACTGTACTGAAAAGTCTTCACAAAGGCCCCTGTTACTGTACATAAAATTACTGTGTAAAATGTACTTTGCAAATGTACCTATAGTTGTCAGATCCGATGTACCCCTAATTGGATAGGGACTATGAGTTTAGCATGAATTTCTCAGGCATATGATACTTTCATTCTTCCCAAAGAAGATGCGGTTCCCAATCTAAAATGGCCGCCACGTTTCGTGTTTATAACTTATTTCGTTTTTACCATAAAATTACATCGCTTAACCAACACCCACAATATTAATATCCAAAATCGCGGGCCTTACAATATAGAATAATAGTGGTGGTGAAATTGCAACTAGTAGTCTGTTTCACACACACAATAACATTAAAACTTTGCACTTCCGGGTCTTCCGATACATTTTTTACCCCCGTGGCAGATTAAAACGTAATACTAACTATACCGCATACCACAAGCGCCAGATGGAGAATAGAAAGCAAACGATTGTGAAAACAATGACTAAAAATGAGCGTATAAACCCAATTAACGGTTCGGCATTAGGACTTCCGGGTCAATTTAGGCAGCGTCGACATAAAAACGCCACCGGTGATGATTACAACTAGATTCTACACCATCACGAAGAAATCCCGAAACGCTGAAGCACGGAGGAGCAGGGAGGCCGATTGCATCTATTAAGGTAGGCAGAAACCTCGCCGTTGGGCGTTAGCATAGATAGTTTTTAGTGTGCACGAATTTAGATAGACTTTATTTGAGTTAGCATAGACAGTATCCTTCGTGAGAATACTCAGTGTGCATAAATAATGATAGACAGTATTTCAATGCTGAATGGAAAGGGAATGCAAGGGCCAGGAGTCGCCCAATTATATATGTTTCAAATGCAGCTTAGGATAGATACATAGTATGTGAATACACCTACTCGTGCCTTGATATTTAATCCCGACCGGGCATGAGGAAAACGAGACATCAGTACGAATATAAATTAACTGCTTATATTTGGGACCCTTGGTCCAAAGTCATACTTTTTTGTTTTATTTAGCCAAAAGAGACATGCCTGTTACTGGTAGTATTTCTAACAGAATGTATGGATACTCTGTCATTTTGACTAAGTACCAATATATCATATAAGAGAGAGCAGGGAGTTAGAGCGCACCATATCAGTAAGCTCTAAGAAAATGACCAGCTGTGACAAGAAGTTTTTCTTGAACACTGTGATATCGTTAAACATGACCAAAAAATTAGGTTGTTTTAATAAACTCTCAATTTTTGATAATAACATTCTTAAGAAAAAAATACAACAATGTGATAGTAACATCGCCTCCTCCGGTTATGCTCTTTATCCTAGAGGCACATACTGGCTTCTTGAACCCTAAGAAGAACCGTCACATCTGACAATTATTAAAAGCCGTGAAATTATCAGAGGCAACCTGAATCAAAAACAGGTTAGTAAAAATACAGACATATTAACGTACATACAGACGAAATCGCAGATAGCCCATGATTAAATCCAAGATATTTTGACCCATCCAGGTTTTTAACCCAATCAACTTCGGTGGCTCCTCCGGGCACTTTGAATTTCTGTACTTTTTAAAAAAGGTAACTCAATACATCAATAACTGTGATCATATTGTCATAATAAAACAATCAGAATTGTGTTGAACATTTTTTATTAATTTTTGGCACATAGTTTGACGCGAGTACAAAACCGCCAAGAACAGACTGTCTGCCGAATGATGTGAATACATAGATTCATCCCACTCTTTTAACAGGTACTAAGATAATATTCATACACCTCCTCTCTAAAAATCTGAGGATGCTATCTAGGGGATAATAGGGTATAGTGACCCAGTAATATACTTAATATACCCAAGAGTAACCAGTGGTTACTTTGATCAATTCCACCTCAATGAACAAGTAACCTACAAGGGGCAAGTAAATCCCTGATTGTTGATAAAATGTCTGTATATACTCTATGGCGAAAAGAAATTGTCTATAGAAGGATAGCAGGAGTACAAGCTATTTAGTAGGGTAGACAAGTAGTTAATTATCATTTTGTTGTTTTTGATTTCTTAGACATCAATTCAATTGTGTGAACGTCCTGAAGAAGGTGTGAAGACAGAAAAACACCGAAACGCTGCGTCGACTGTGTTCACTTGTGTAGTTAGGATTGTTTTTAAGTATAATTTTGCCATAATTGACCACTCTTGGGTGGCTTGTATGCATTGATTTTAACCATGTTTTAGATTGTAACCCGTTCGGGAGGAAATAAATTTTATGTTTGGAATTCAAACAAATTTTGGTTTAATCATTGTTATTAGTTTATATTCACTCTGTCCACTTGTCTACTTGATATTGCCCTGCTGCAGTTACCATTTGAGTAACTTCCTTGCATAAGTTCCTTAAGTATTTAATCCTCTTTGTCTATAGATGAGGATACTTTGATTAAGAACCACTAAGACAGGGCTTCTACTGATTCTCTAATAAATAGACACAGGCCACGTCTTTGGCATGCAGCCATTTGGCATACAGGCTGCTGGGATCAGTGTGCATGATACCACTAGAGCGTTAACCTCCATAAACTAAAGAGAGGGAAGAGGATGCTAAAAACATAGCTGAGCTTAGCTTGCATGTTATCTCACAAGCTTCAATCATCCGAGTGAAACAATGTAAGAAGCAATCCAGAAATATCCATGGGGCTGTAAAATGTTTGTGACTTAACAAAAAACAGTTCTGCTGATTTATAAGGGTGTGTTTGTGCAATTATTCTGTGTCTAAAAATTCCACTTGAAATTACTGAAATATGTCATCGTATATAAACCTCTAAATCCAAAGCAGTATTATGCAAGTCAAAACATAGGATGTCCAGCAGTGGTTTTCAAGTAAATAATGTTTTCTGTCTGGATATAAAATGTATATACAGAACTGATACAGTAGAATGTGAATTATGATCTGGGTGTAACTCACTTGTTATGTTTCATATAGGTACCCCAATACTGGCACAGGTAGTCACCTAACCGTTCACCTATATTCTCCCCTACCATTAAGGGTCTTGTGACTGACATTTTACCTAGTTACGATACTGCTTACAAGACATAGGGTTTTCCCTGAAAACTGGCCTCATCCATTATGCATGAAAATTCTTGTAAACTCAGCAGGACTACCATTTCCTGCATAATCACTATGAATAACGTTCATTCCTTCTGTCATCCTAAGTCCAACATGACACAGCAAGGTGTAACCCCTTAGGGTGCCACTTTGGGTATATAAACATCATATCTTGCTGAGGTATTCAGAGGAGAAAGGGACTTTCATGCCGATACACTAAAGCGAGACGCTGAGGTTTCATCTCGAGACCAAGACAGGGTACCACAGTCTCTCACTTCAGGCAATGGGGTTGACTTTATCCTAGAGGGATTCTTGGCTTTACACCTACACACATACTAGGTATATCTAGTTAGGGTCGCATCGTTGGAGTACGCTTTTTACTGTTATTTATTTTATAAACTTGCCTGTATTCATTCTTTTAGCACAATGGTAAAAATCTAGCATCCTTTTACTCTTTTAGTGCTTCTAATCATTGATATCTGTTTCTGTCTAATGATTGTTTCTGCACACCGATTTCACACTAGATGAGGCTGGCTCAATAAATGCACATTGAAAAACTTCCCCACAGTTTATTCTGTGTATCTCTCCGAAACAAAGTGAGCACGAGTGACTGAGTGAAAAGTTTTGCACCTTTTCAACAATCCTGAGGGATCAGGGTTGTCATGTTGGATAGCTGCCAAGAACTATTCTCTCCTTAGTAAGAGGGGTTTCTGGTGGCACTGTGAGCTAGCTGGTATACAAGCTAACATACCTGGTGGGGGTGTCTGGAATCAGTTTGAACACCATTCCCACAGTCTATGTTGTCTAAACTCGCAGATCCTATATAGGTTTATAGGAACTACATGACAGTGTCTCGGTTATTTTACTCATTAAAAAGTAAATGATGGATAACGGAGCTCATAGGAGTGTGATATAGCTTAATTCTGAGGCTTCATTTAGCCCAAGTTTGATGGTATATAAGTGATCAAACCATCATTTTCTCAGTACCAGTAGATTAGCAAAATTGCCACCCTTAGAATCTGCATCTATGACCTCAATCACCGGACATTGAATATCATCTGCCGTATGATAGAATGCCGAGAAATGTTCAACCAACTGGGAATTCATTACTGAACAATGGATCCTGTCCCTGTGCTTGGATATTTTGTATTTAATCATTTGTGTTGTTTGACCTATGTAAGCCAGATGACCAGAATATTTGAAACAGCAGATCAGTCTTGTTTCACAGTTGGAGAACGATGAGAATGTGCCAATGTTCATTTATTCAGACACTTGGTGCTGCATGTAAATTTACAGTCCTGACATTTACCAATGTATGATACACCCCACAGCATAGTTACAGTGGATGCAGTCATGGGGATCTTGTGTGCCCTCCGATTGTATTTACTGATCTTCTTATTGCATTTAAATGTAACGAGGGGATGGTTGGATGTAAGGTCTCCCAGCTTGTTAATGATATTGTATGAATGTGCTCACACAAACAAGACAATAATTTGACATAGGTCTTTCTTTAGGTTGTAGTAATGTCTCACAGGAACAATACTATGCCCTTTTGTGGAACGTTTAACAAAGGTTCTTGAGTACTCTCTGTTGATAAGGTTTTGGTAAAAATCATGGAATTCAATAAAGAAAGCATCCTTGTTTTTTAACTGCATTGTATTTTGATAAATTGTCTCTTAAGAGAATGTGGATGGTGACTTTTGTACAACAGCAATGAGTTCCTCTTCATAGACATCTTGTACAGAGCAGTGTGTATAATATTGTTTTATTGTGGTGTACTACTGGGTCGAAGTGGTTCACTTCCTCCTTGCTGTGATGTAGAGTAAATCCTAAGTCCTTGCTTGATTATTGAGCCATTGGATAAAGCAGCAGAGTTCAGATTGTCAACTAGGGCAGGGCAGATCATAAATCTTTATCAATATATTCCCTCGACCCATGCCGACCCAGAAAAAAATGGACCAGTACACGATCCCTCTGTCGGATATCAGGGAAACCGCTGGGGCCCCCCATCAAGGAGTCCACGTCCCTTGCCACTGCAACCCTAGGAATGATCCTTAAGCTATCAAGTACTCACGGGAGGCCGTGGAATCAAAAGTTGATTGCCTCCAAGTGGAGTTTTCACTGTTGCACGGGGACCTGCGCAATGTAGCTGATAATGACCGAGGCAGAGACACAGATCTATACAAATGAATACGGAGTTACTACATTCGAGCGTCAAGTATCCAAGCTGCTGACCTTGATTGCAACCCTGTCTGTGAGGGCAGAGGATGCCGAAAACCGCTCAAGGCATAACAATCTCTGCCTTGTCGGTCTTCCTGAGTCCTTTGAAGCCTCGAACATCACCAAGACTCAGATTTTTTTTTCTGGTTTTGGGTCCTGGCTGGAAAATTCTACGACGTGTTTGTCATCGAAAGGGAGTACCAATCTCTTGCTCCCAAACCCCCCACCATGGCACCACCTCAACCGGTGATGCTGTGCATACTTAATTTCCGGGACACTATCCTGCGCAAAGTTTATACCCAGATGGACCTCTAGAGTCCTGGGGGTAGATGTATCAACATTCCCTTTTGCGATTTCTAAATAGCGATTTTTAAGGAATCGCTATTTAGAAATCGCAAAATGGGATGTATGTAGAAAATCGCTATTTTTTTGCGATTTCTTAATCTTCCTTATTTGCGAATTCGCAATTTGCGAATTCGCAATTAAGGAATAATTTCCAATTCATTCCTATGGGCCAAGAGGCCCATAGGATTGATTGTGAAATAAATCTCAATTTGTGATTCGCAATTTGCTAATCGCAAATTGAGAATAATTTCAAGAATGCAGGGGTGTCTCAAGGACACCCTGCTGCACCCCTGATATTTACATGTTTGTGCATATGGCACACATACATGCCCTGTGGGCATGTATGTGCGTCACATGCCACCATCACAAATGCCAAATAGTGCATTTTTAAAAGAATGTGCAAATTTCCACCAACTTAAAGTTGGTGGTAATTTGCGATTTCTTAACCTAAATTCGCAATTCCAAAATGCTACATACATAGCATTTAAGGAATAGCAAAATTGCGATTCCTTAAATGCTTAAGCAAAATAAGGAATCGCACATTTTTGCTATTCCTTATTTTGCGAATTTTTGTTATGTGCAAAAAGACCGTTTGCGATTCGCAAACGACGGAATTCTGCGAATTCCACCTTTGCGAATCACAAACGGCTTGATACATCTAGCATCAGATGTTTCCTGACTACACCAGGGCGGTGCATGCTCCTTTTCCCGGCATGCCTGACGTTCATCTTCCAGTCTTACACATATTTTTTGATACCCCGGTATAGGTCTCAGAATGGGCAATGGAACAGCAGACTCTGTGGGAAAACGCACCAGATGAACACCGAGCTCCAGAGTTAGGAGGGTGCTCTCAACCGCTTCCTGGGCAAAAGACCAAGGGAGAAAGTTCTTGATCCTGAAGGACGGAAGCTGGCCACTTCACCATGCCTGGCACCGAAGGAGGGGGGTCCGGCATTGGCAAAACCGGCAAACCTTGGTGGACACTCCGCAGATTTTTTAGTGCTTTGATAATGGTCAAGACCTGCTGCCGTGACCTCCCTCATTTCTCGGATCAAAAGACACTGAGTCTGACTATCGAGCAATGACCAAACCAGAACACTGCAGCCCACTAGCATATCGTGGGCACATTGAAAAACTTCCCCACAGTTTATTCTGTGTATCTCTCCGAAACAAAGTGAGCACGAGTGACTGAGTGAAAAGATTTGCACCTTTTCAACAATCCTGAGGGATCAGGGTTGTCATGTTGGATAGCTGCCAAGAACTATTCTCTCCTTAGTAAGAGGGGTTTCTGGTGGCACTGTGAGCTAGCTGGTATACAAGCTAACATACCTGGTGGGGGTGTCTGGAATCAGTTTGAACACCATTCCCACAGTCTATGTTGTCTAAACTCGCAGATCCTATATAGGTTTATAGGAACTACATGACAGTGTCTCGGTTATTTTACTCATTAAAAAGTAAATGATGGATAACGGAGCTCATAGGAGTGTGATATAGCTTAATTCTGAGGCTTCATTTAGCCCAAGTTTGATGGTATATAAGTGATCAAACCATCATTTTCTCAGTACCAGTAGATTAGCAAAATTGCCACCCTTAGAATCTGCATCTATGACCTCAATCACCGGACATTGAATATCATCTGCCGTATGATAGAATGCCGAGAAATGTTCAACCAACTGGGAATTCATTACTGAACAATGGATCCTGTCCCTGTGCTTGGATATTTTGTATTTAATCATTTGTGTTGTTTGACCTATGTAAGCCAGATGACCAGAATATTTGAAACAGCAGATCAGTCTTGTTTCACAGTTGGAGAACGATGAGAATGTGCCAATGTTCATTTATTCAGACACTTGGTGCTGCATGTAAATTTACAGTCCTGACATTTACCAATGTATGATACACCCCACAGCATAGTTACAGTGGATGCAGTCATGGGGATCTTGTGTGCCCTCCGATTGTATTTACTGATCTTCTTATTGCATTTAAATGTAACGAGGGGATGGTTGGATGTAAGGTCTCCCAGCTTGTTAATGATATTGTATGAATGTGCTCACACAAACAAGACAATAATTTGACATAGGTCTTTCTTTAGGTTGTAGTAATTTCTCACAGGAACAATACTATGCCCTTTTGTGGAACGTTTAACAAAGGTTCTTGAGTACTCTCTGTTGATAAGGTTTTGGTAAAAATCATGGAATTCAATAAAGAAAGCATCCTTGTTTTTTAACTGCATTGTATTTTGATAAATTGTCTCTTAAGAGAATGTGGATGGTGACTTTTGTACAACAGCAATGAGTTCCTCTTCATAGACATCTTGTACAGAGCAGTGTGTATAATATTGTTTTATTGTGGTGTACTACTGGGTCGAAGTGGTTCACTTCCTCCTTGCTGTGATGTAGAGTAAATCCTAAGTCCTTGCTTGATTATTGAGCCATTGGATAAAGCAGCAGAGTTCAGATTGTCAACTAGGGCAGGGCAGATCATAAATCTTTATCAATATATTCCCTCGACCCATGCCGACCCAGAAAAAAATGGACCAGTACACGATCCCTCTGTCGGATATCAGGGAAACCGCTGGGGCCCCCCATCAAGGAGTCCACGTCCCTTGCCACTGCAACCCTAGGAATGATCCTTAAGCTATCAAGTACTCACGGGAGGCCGTGGAATCAAAAGTTGATTGCCTCCAAGTGGAGTTTTCACTGTTGCACGGGGACCTGCGCAATGTAGCTGATAATGACCGAGGCAGAGACACAGATCTATACAAATGAATACGGAGTTACTACATTCGAGCGTCAAGTATCCAAGCTGCTGACCTTGATTGCAACCCTGTCTGTGAGGGCAGAGGATGCCGAAAACCGCTCAAGGCATAACAATCTCTGCCTTGTCGGTCTTCCTGAGTCCTTTGAAGCCTCGAACATCACCAAGACTCAGATTTTTTTTTCTGGTTTTGGGTCCTGGCTGGAAAATTCTACGACGTGTTTGTCATCGAAAGGGAGTACCAATCTCTTGCTCCCAAACCCCCCACCATGGCACCACCTCAACCGGTGATGCTGTGCATACTTAATTTCCGGGACACTATCCTGCGCAATGTTTATACCCAGATGGACCTCTAGAGTCCTGGGGGTAGATGTATCAACATTCCCTTTTGCGATTTCTAAATAGCGATTTTTAAGGAATCGCTATTTAGAAATCGCAAAATGGGATGTATGTAGAAAATCGCTATTTTTTTGCGATTTCTTAATCTTCCTTATTTGCGAATTCGCAATTTGCGAATTCGCAATTAAGGAATAATTTCCAATTCATTCCTATGGGCCAAGAGGCCCATAGGATTGATTGTGAAATAAATCTCAATTTGTGATTCGCAATTTGCTAATCGCAAATTGAGAATAATTTCAAGAATGCAGGGGTGTCTCAAGGACACCCTGCTGCACCCCTGATATTTACATGTTTGTGCATATGGCACACATACATGCCCTGTGGGCATGTATGTGCGTCACATGCCACCATCACAAATGCCAAATAGTGCATTTTTAAAAGAATGTGCAAATTTCCACCAACTTAAAGTTGGTGGTAATTTGCGATTTCTTAACCTAAATTCGCAATTCCAAAATGCTACATACATAGCATTTAAGGAATAGCAAAATTGCGATTCCTTAAATGCTTAAGCAAAATAAGGAATAGCACATTTTTGCTATTCCTTATTTTGCGAATTTTTGTTATGTGCAAAAAGACCGTTTGCGATTCGCAAACGACGGAATTCTGCGAATTCCACCTTTGCGAATCACAAACGGCTTGATACATCTAGCATCAGATGTTTCCTGACTACACCAGGGCGGTGCATGCTCCTTTTCCCGGCATGCCTGACGTTCATCTTCCAGTCTTACACATATTTTTTGATACCCCGGTATAGGTCTCAGAATGGGCAATGGAACAGCAGACTCTGTGGGAAAACGCACCAGATGAACACCGAGCTCCAGAGTTAGGAGGGTGCTCTCAACCGCTTCCTGGGCAAAAGACCAAGGGAGAAAGTTCTTGATCCTGAAGGACGGAAGCTGGCCACTTCACCATGCCTGGCACCGAAGGAGGGGGGTCCGGCATTGGCAAAACCGGCAAACCTTGGTGGACACTCCGCAGATTTTTTAGTGCTTTGATAATGGTCAAGACCTGCTGCCGTGACCTCCCTCATTTCTCGGATCAAAAGACACTGAGTCTGACTATCGAGCAATGACCAAACCAGAACACTGCAGCCCACTAGCATATCGTGGGTTACTGTGGGACCTGGCTCTGGCCCTTGTGGGCTGATAGGATGGATGAGCGTCTTCCGCTCGGACTTGTGCAGTGATCCCTGGTGCCTTCTAACCTTTATGGTACTATACATTCAACCTCTGTCCAAAATTCCTTGCTCTATGTACTTATGGTGGTTGCTGCGTAAACACAATAAAATTGGTTATTTAGAAAAGATGTATAAAATATTTTCACAACTTTTTTTATTTAGAAATGCATAATTCAAAATTTGATTTACTTCAGTCAGGATTTTATTTTAAACTTCTGCCAAATAATCTTCATTTAATATATTTAACCCCTTGGCTGCGGCGGTAATTCCGTCGCAGCACTAGGGGGGCCCGCGCGGCGCCACCATGCTCGTGATGGAACCACTCCATCACGAGCCGCGGTGGCACTGTGCTGTGACGGAATCGTTCCGTCACGGCCCGCCCGCCTAATAGAACCCTCAGCGCAGGCGCAGACTCAGCGCCGCGCAGGCGCGGCGGCCGGGCCTTGACGGAACCATTCCATCACCAGCACAGCACCACTGTGGCTCGTGACGGAATGGTTCCGCCACGAGCATGCAAGGGGTTAAATTAAAGATGTTATGCTAAATTAAGTTAATAGTGTTACACTTTTTTTTTCTTTTGATCTACATTTAAAATAGATATCTAAAAGCAATTTTTATTATTTTTTCGAGGTAGAGATTCTGCGGTTGGGGTCGATGGCTCCATTTGGTAGTGTATACCGGAAAGCAAACAATAACTTATTCACAAGTGTAAATTATGTCCGTAGCCCCGTAAATTCTCTATACTGTTCAGAAAGTCAATGCTATTCGGATGAAGCAGGTCATGTGTTTATACCAGTGGTTTCATCAAAAAATTCCTGACTGAACTACATCCAGAGACAATTGTACTCCCTGGTGGATTTACTGGAATTTTTAGGCTTTTACGGCAAAGTATATATCTCAGGTGTACATTGATATGGTCTATTCAAAAACTCGAATTCTTTCTTACCGATATTAGTTGTAAAGGACGTCTTAGTTACTGTAATACTTACCTATGTCGTGGTCTTTGTTCTGGCTCGCGGATTGCTTGGGCTTGTGGACTTGGCTGTGTGTGCGGTTCTCGAGCCCGGTGTTCCGTGTGTGGCCAAAGTGTGTGACTGTTTCCCAGCTGCGCTGGTCGGGTTCGCTCCTAACTTATCTATTGAAATAAACACTTCGGTTACTGCACTACGTTGGATCCTCATTATTGATTTCATTTTGGCGACGATCGATCTTAGGATATCTTCAGAGCGGTCTGCCAGCAAAAAGAACCCACATTTCGCTAATCAGGATTGACCTCTTCACTACGTATGTACGATTAATGATATTGAATGAATGACTTTATTGCTCAGAGGTATGTGACTCATCCTTTTGTGTGGACATCCCATCTCGAATGCTCTCTTCTTTCTGAAACTCCTGGGCGAAGGGCGGTGATTAACACTACAAGACCTCTTCTCTTAAAGCGGCAAGTCTGCGATAAACACGATAAGACCTCTATGTTAAAGCTGCAAGCGTATGTTGAGGAAATTATATCCTGAGTCTTCCAGGGAACTTTAAATCCTATGGGTGGTCCCACAACTGCTCTGCGTAAACCAGTAAAGAGGCAGTGGGCCCCACAAGGATATTCTTAAGTGACAATTAAAGTGGAAATGGAAATTCTGGCTCCATGTTCAAGTTATCTATATTACTTCTAGAGTAAGGCTATAATTAAAGCGCAACTACGAATTTTCAGAACTATTAATGTACAGTTAAAGTGGAATCTATGATTTCAACTTTACATTGGGAATGGCTGAAAAACTCTGATTGCTTATGGTAGCACACATACTTTGTTGTCTTACTGTGTGCCAAGGCTGCATTGTTTTTGATTATTAGCAGCAACATCATTTTGCCTTGGTGATACACACACCTCATGTACTAGTGGTGTGCACATTAATACACTGTGCCATCACTCATGTATCACTTTCCTTGCTTCAAATTACACAGCGGTGATAAACACACCATTCTACTGGTTACATTGATTCTTTGTATATTAAACTGTTGAATAATCAATTAGTGCCTTATTACATATTACTATTGAAACTTATTACTTATATTGCTGTTACTATTTGAGTTAAAATGAATATCTCTAGACCTCGTGCACCCAGAACAATCTGGCTTTATGCCACAACGCTCCACCAGGCATAACATAAGCGCGCGCACAATGCTGTAGCCGAGGCCCACCATCTGGGACGCCATGCGGCTGTCCTGCTAGCTGACATCGATAAGGCGTTCGACTCCTTGAGTTGGACCTATCTCTTTAAACTTCTAGAAGCTGTCAACCTGGGGCCCGGTTTAGCGCATATGTTAAATTGCTGTATACAGATCTTAATTCTGAAGGCAACAGTGGTCCCTTACAAGCGTTGAAATAGAATCAAATAAATATAGACAAAATCGTTTCTATATTGGTTTGACATGTCCAGCCGGACAGAAGTCGAGTGTTTACTTATTAAGCAATGAAGGACAAATATTTCTCACAATATACAAGACGGGGCACAAGCCTGTACCCAGCTTAAAGTACATAAAACATAAAAGGTAAAAGCAAACAAAGGGCTTTTAGGCAAAAACTTAGCGTTCTGTTATACTGTTGCTTGCACAGTTTAAAGTGTAAAACAGAACAATACTGGCACCTTTACACTTTCAAGGGGCAAAATAAGTTTTTCAATTGTATAAGGGTGCACACATTTGTCGACAGCGTTTCGATCCGTTTAACATATGCACGGATCATCATTAGGACATGTGATAAATGCCTAACAGTTATAAGCCTCAATTGCCTAAGGGGGAGAAGGTTGGGGAAGGAAGATATAACAAACCATTAGGAAAATCAATAAAAATCACACGAAATCATTAAGCTTCAAGTGCAGCACATACAATTGTGGAATTAAGAAGGTAAGAAGTGAGGAGACAATTGGAAGAAGGGAGTGAAGAGACATTTTGGAGAACCGGTGTTGGATGCTGGAACGGGTGAATCTGGTGCAAAAACGACGAGGACCGACCAAGGGACGCCGTGGCGTATCATGTGAGCCTATGCAATTGAGATATGATTTGAGCCGTGATTGGGTGTATGGATGGTGCAGGCCTGGATACACAATGGTGGTGACTGGCAGAAGGATGATCTCGAACATAATACCAGGGAGCCGGCCGATCGAAAACAAGGCAATGGTAATTGCAGACAAGAGAGCGCATGTGGTTGGTAATTGGGACTATATTCGAACAGAAAACAAGTGAGGTGAGGGTGCGGGATATGTAACTTGGCGTGATTAGATGACGGGCGGAAAGGAGGTCTGAACAAACTTACCGTGGGCAGGCCAGTTGGACCCAGGGCCACGGTAACAACTGCGGTTGCAGCAGCGGGTTCCAGTGAAATCAGCAGACCTGTAAAGGTGAAATACATCAGGTCAGGACATGAGGGTAATGGAACGAGGACCGTGCATTAAAGCGTGGACAAAGGCTTACCGATTGAAGAAATAAAAAAGGAGCGTCAATTAGGCCAGGATTAGGCGTTTCCGATCGCTCTGATTCTCAGAATGGTTCGATGACCTGAAATTCAAAAACGGTACGGGGGAGGTCAGATCAGTTAACGGACCTCGTGATAGTCGCTCGTAAATGCAGTGGGTGGACTTACCAGAAGTAATGAGTTGATGGCTGCTCAGTCGCAGGTGCAGTTGGTATTGGGGCGTGCATACGCTTAACTCCTTATGGAGGGTGCTCGTTCCCGATTGGTCTAATTAACATGTGACTAACTAAACATAAAGGAAGGGTGAAGGAGAGAGTGCCTAAGGCGGCCATCTTAGGACAGTCAAGGGATGTGGCGTGTCACATGATACGCCACGACGTCCCTTGGTCGGTCCTCGCCGTTTTTGCAGCAGATTTACCGGTTCCAGCATCCAACAACGGTTCTCCAAAATGTCTCTTCACTCCCTTCTCCCAATTGTCTCCTCACTCCTTACCTTCTTAATTCCACAATTGTATGTGCTGCACTTGAAGCTCAATGATTCTGTGTAATTTTTATTGATTTTCTTATTGGTTGTTTGTTACATCTTCCTTCCCCGTTTCTCCCCCATAGGCAATTGAGGCTTATAACTGTTAGGCATTTATCACTGTCCTAATGATGATCTGTGCATTATGTTAAACTGATCGAAACGCCGTCGACAAATGTGTGCACCTTATACAATTGAAAAACTTATTTTGCCCCTTGAAAGTGTAAAGGTGCCAGTATTGTTCTGTTTTACATTTTAAACTGTGCAAGCAACAGTATAACAGAACGCTAAGCTTTCGCCTAAAAGCCCTTTGTTTGTTTTTTCCTTTTATGTTTTATATACGTTAAGCTGGGTACAGGCATGTGCCCCGTCTTGTATATTGTGAGAAATATTTGTCCTACATTGCTTAATAAGCAAATACTCGACCTCTGTCCGGCTCAAACCAATATAGAAATGATTTAGTCTATATTTATTTGATTCTATTTCAACGCTTGTAAGGGACCACTGTTGCCTTAAGAATCATTTCCCAAGGTCCCTTGCTGACTTAATTGGGTGCCCTTGTTGTTTGTAAATATATATATATACAGATCTTAAGGCCTTGGTTCGTGTGGCCGGCTACCGTTCTGCCTTCTTCCCCATCTGCAGGGGGACCAGGCAGGTTTGCCCCCTCTCTGCTCCTTTTTGCCTTAGCGATAGTCATTGGCTGCGTGGGTACGCTTGGATGCGGTTTATCAGGGACTGGTCTGATCGCCTGAGTGCTCGGACAGGATAGCACTCTATGCTGACGACGTGGTATCTTCTTTTCCGACCCTTGGGTCAACGTGCCGAGGGTGCTTCAGATCTTGCGGGTGTTTGGTGAAACAACTGGACTACATGCCAACCCGTCCAAGTCGATCCTTTTCCCCATATGCAGCGAGCAGGGGAGTCAAACTTAAGCCTCACAGCTGGTCATTGCGGACGAGGGGTTTAAATACCTTGGTGTCCATATCACTAGATGTCCCAACGTGGCTTGGTGGCGCAACATCTTCCCCCTTGCTCCCGGCAGTACGTGAGGAGACGACTGCATGGTCCCACCTTCCCTTAGCAATATACGGCCGGTCTGCTATTTTCAAAATGGTGTCCCTGCCGTGCTTGCTTATTAGTCTGCAGAATTTCCCATATCCTATCTCTCGGTCGGGGTTTCATCAAATCAATGCGCTCCTAAATAGATTCCTCTGGGTAGGAGGGGTAATTCGGGTGGCTCTAGCGACCTGTGTCCAATCCACCTATTGTGGTGGCATTGCAGCAGCGGACGTACGAGCTTATTATTGGGCTTCTCACCTCTTAGTCATCAATGAATTGTGGTACAACCCTCAAACTGATCCGGCCTATGCATTGGAGCGGCTCTTCCTGGCGGAATACCAGCTATTAGATCTCTTATACAGTAACTTGTCCTTGGAGGCTCGTCACCCGGCCTGCCGTACGGTAATTCAGGTCTGGAGTCATGTGTCCCAGTCCATGGGCTGGTGGGGCATGCTTACAGGCAGGACTCCCCTTTGGTGGGGGTACGCACCTCCGACCCGACTCCACTCTAACCGGATTTCATAGATGGGATACTATAGGCATATCTACATTAGGGGATGTGATTCGTGGGACAATGCTTAAATCCTTTCAGAGGCTGCAGGAGGAGTTTGACCTGCACAAGGCTCAGTTCCATAAGTATCTTCAGCTCCGCCATGCCCTGTCCCCCCGATAAAACACCTTAGGTCCTTACCTGAATTCCACCCACTAGAGGGAGATCTGAGAAGACAAAAAATCCGCCAACTATATCAAACTCTGACCACGCACTCCAAGAAGAACATACACCGGACTAGGGCAGCGTGGGAGGCGGATTTACCGGCCCTAACTGACGATGATTGGACTGAGGCCCTTGCCGGCCCCAAGTATGCTGCCATCTCCTCTAGGTGCAGGTTGATTCAGGTCAAGTATTTTCAAAGAGTATATTACACCCGTCTTCGCCTTTGGAAAATGGGGGCTATTCAGTCCCCTACTTGCCTCCGTTGTAATTCTGATGATGGGTCCTTCCTCCAAACTGTCTGGAGCTGCACTGCACCGCAACACTTTTGGTTGGGTGTGTTGTCCTGTCTGGGGCGGGTGTTGGGCTGGGACATCCCGACGGATCCTCAACTGATATTTCTTCATGGCACGGAAGACATCGGGGGAAACAGATATAAGGGGCACCTCCTATTCCTAGGCCTCACCTTAGCCAAACACGACATTGCGTAGCATTGGAAGTCTTCCTCTCCCCCCGGGGTGGCGGCATGGAGGACTGCCCTAGATAACTGTATGTTGGCTGAAGTAGCCGTGTTTCAGGTACGGGGTTGCCTGCAGAAACATGGGAAGATTTGGACCAAGTGGGCTAAATACCGGGGTATCAACCTATCCTTCCTTTCACAGCCAGCGAATCCAGACCCTATTGAACTACTAATTATCAATTACTCCCCAATCTGATGTGCTCATTGGCTGTGGCTGTGGACCTATTCCTATGATTGTGCACGTATTTATTGTTCCATGTGGGAAGTGTGGTTCTTCACACAAAAGAAGTGGTCCTATGTGTCATAGGTGTGGTAGCACCTTCCGTTTAACGGACTCTAAAAGCTGTTTTGCTTTAGGCAAAGAATGTCTTAAATGTGGGAAAAGGGGACATTACTCCTGCATGTGCAAAACTAGCAGGAAAGAAAGTTGCTGTGATAGATGAGGAAGATGGAAAAGATGTTGATGTCTCTGTTATGGTGGTTAAGACTGATGATGAAGCCCTTATGGATAAAGAGAAAAATTTGACTCTTCCCGAAGGCTAATTTTGGTATCAATCGGCAAGTTTTGTTTTTAATGGTGGACACTGGCACAATGTATACCCTTATCCCAAAAATTTTGTATGACTGTACCTGTCAAGATGCCAGCTTGATACCTTCAGGTGTCATTTTGAAGAGCTACTAAGGTGCCAGTATTGGTGTTTTAGGTTATTTTGATGCACACATTACCTCCGAGAGTAGATCCACCACAGGTAAAGTCTACGAGCACCTGAGGGTCCAGCTATTCTAGGGTGGCTTCACCAATATGACCTTAATATTAGAGTAGACACCAGGGCTGATCAACCAGTAATGTGTACAGATGATAATGATGTACAATGTATTCTAGAAACACATGCCAAAGTTTTTTACACTGTTTTGGGGGAGGCTTTGGGTTTTCAACATGAAATAGTACTTAAAAAAGATGCAATTCCTGTTAAATATGTTGCCAGGATACCGTTGGCTGCAAGATCTGAAGTAAAAGATATTACTAAACAAATTCTTGAGGAGGACATCATAGAACCAGTGGACGCTGCAGAGTGACTATCTCCGGTGGTCATCACACAGAAACAGGATGGTTCTCTTCGTTTCTGTGTGGACTTAAGGAGCTTAAACAAGGCTGTCGTCATGAACAGTTTACACTCCCCAATATCAATGAGATCATGTTGAGCTTGGCAGGAGGCAAAATATTCTCAAAGTTGGATTTACGTAGCGCGTACCATCAAGTTAAGCTTCAACCAAACTCCAAGAAGTACATATCCTTTATAACAATTGATGGTACATATAAATTCAAAAGACTTTCTTCTGGGCTGTGCTCTGCTGCCAGTGCATTTCAACGCATCATGACGGAAATCCTGAAGGGTATAAATCAAATTATCGTATTTAAAGATGATATTTTGATTTACGGTTTTAATGTAAAAGATCACAATTCGATCCTGGATCAGGTCTTAACTCGTTATCCTCAACTATGCAAGAACAAATCTGTTTTTGCGGTTGAAGAAGTTGACTATCTGGGTTATCGTGTCACCAAAGAGGGTATTCGTCCTAAACATGATTTGGTCAGTGCTATAGTGTATGTTAAAGTTCCAGATGACAAAGATAAGTTAAAATCTTTTATGGGCATGGTAGAATGCTATGCCAAATTTGTTAAAAGCTTTGCACATAAGGTTGAACCGTTAAGAGAACTGTTGAGAAAAGGAAAAAAGTTTTTGTGGGGTGTTGAGCAGCAAAAAGCATTTGATTCGGTTAAGAATGAAATTGTAAATGCTGGTCTTTTAACTGGGTTCCTCCTGCGTTTGCCTACTGCACTGACTGTGGACGCCAGTGCTGTGGGTATTGGTGCTGTATTAACCCAAAACATGCTGGACAGGAAAAGATTATTACTTTTGCGTCTCGCTCGCTGACGGATACTGAAAGAAACTATTCGTCATTGAGCAGGAGGCATTAGCGGCTGCATGGGCCACAAGGTATTTCAAAGTTTTTTTGTGGGGTGTTGTTTTCACACTTACAACAGATCATAAACCTTTATTAAAAATTTTAAGGCCAAATGGGATCAAGAACTTTTCTGGCAGATTAGCTCGTTTAGCTGTCAGTGTGCAAGATCTGGTCTGCAAAATTGAATATGTACCTGGGTGGCGCAACAATGTCGCGGACTGTTTGTCCCGACTGCCTGATATGAAAGCTGTTGGTTCTGAACTTATCATGGAGAGTGTAGTAGCTAGTTTGGAGGACCTTACTGAGGATCTAGGTAGAGCTATTTCTCAACAGGACTGGGTGAAAGCCATGCGCAACGATAAAACTATGACTGGTGTAATCAGGATGGCTAGAGAAGGTGTATAAAGGGAAAGTACAGTATCACCTAGTCTGAGACCCTTTGTACAGTTGCATTACCAAATCTCTATATTAGGTGAGTATGTTGTGTTGAGAGACGAGAAATATATATATACAACAAGAGAGGAAGGGAAAGGCGGCTACTCTCCTACCCCCTATTTAAATGACTGTTATCAACAAAAGAGCGCCATAAAGAACACCTGTGAAAAAGCCCTATTTCTCAATGAAAACAAGGTGAATAAACTACCCTAAAAGTGAATGGTCAATTAATTTATATAAAAGGAAAAGGGGAAAATCAATTATTTTCTAAAAGAACCCTCACTCACCCTAGAGGTGACATGCTTCATCATTGGGTTTGTTCACAGGCGGGCTGACTATCCCCTCCTGTGTGCTACCACGCCTGCGAGTGCAGCGGAGCAGGTATGCGTGAAAGTGGTGATCAGTGCAAAAAGTGTGTGTTTAAAAGATCATAACCGTGCCTCAACAGACTTTATTAGGGGCCAGTTGTTCACATTAAAATTGGTGTATCACTGGATATTTAAATTTTTGTCCAGGGATACCAAAAGGTGACTGGTCAACATGTTTCTGCTATAAAAGCTTAAGTCAGCTCAGCTTTCTTCAGGACCAAATTTAAAATAAAAATAAAAACCAAACCTACGGGGGTCCAAGCACGCTAAGGCCTGCCCACACCGTTAGGAAATGAAAAGTGAGGTTAAATAACAATTTGTACTCTCCTCAGGATAACTCACGGTTTACCCATCCATCCAACTCCTGTTATTCATCAGGCGTTGTATCTGTAAGTAAAATGACATTTCAAATCTTATTACGTATATCCTTCTAAATTGTGTGACCATTACTCAACATGAATGAACATACTCACTCTTATTCATATGTTGAACATTAGTTCTCCCCTCAGTTAATCACCCGGGAAACTATGTTGGTGGTGTATACCTTGTTACACAGCACCAATAGGTTTAGGTCTATACTCCCTACACTTATTGATGAGGAATATATTCTTTTGTGCCAAACCTAGGTTTTTTCTTTTTTGCAAAAAACTATATAAGTGCTTCATACCAACAGTAAGTGTAGAAATCAGACAAGGGGGGTTTTAAAATCCATCAGTAGTTACTATCTAGTACAAAGAAGATTTCAGCATTAAACAGGAGATGTGGCAAACTTACAGTGTTAGTTTATAAGAACCGCTACATGGGCTCAAAAGGATAGGCAGATCTTCACTCGCTGTCAGTATCTGTTAAACCAAAAAGAGAACTATTTAGTTTGGCGTAGATAACGTTTGATATTTGTACACGTTTGGCTTTTTGCATAAAGAAAGAAATCTACGCCAAACTAAATAGTTCTCTTTTGGGTTTAACAGATACTGACAGCGAGTGAAGATCTGCCTATCCTTTTGAGCCCATGTAGCGGTTCTTATAAACTAACACTGTAAGTTTGCCACATCTCCTGTTTAATGCTGAAATCTTCTTTGTACTAGATAGTAACTACTGATGGATTTTAAAACCCCCCTTGTCTGATTTCTACACTTACTGTTGGTATGAAGCACTTATAAAGTTTTTTTACAAAAAAGAAAAAACCTAGGTTTGGCACAAAAGAATATATTCCTCATCAATAAGTGTAGGGAGTATAGACCTAAACCTATTGGTGCTGTGTAACAAGGTATACACCACCAACATAGTTTCCCGGGTGGTTAACTGAGGGGAGAACTAATGTTCAACATATGAATAAGAGTGAGTATGTTCATACATGTTGAGTAATGGTCACACAATTTAGAAGGATATACGTAATAAGATTTGAAATGTCATTTTACTTACAGATACAACGCCTGATGAATAACAGGAGTTGGATGGATGGGTAAACCGTGAGTTATCCTGAGGAGAGTACAAATTGTTATTTAACCTCACTTTTCATTTCCTAACGGTGTGGGCAGGCCTTAGCGTGTTTGGACCCCCGTAGGATTGGTTTTTATTTTTATTTTAAATTTGGTCCTGAAGAAAGCTGAGCTGACTTAAGCTTTTATAGCAGAAACATGTTGACCAGTCACCTTTTGGTATCCCTGGACAAAAATTTAAATATCCAGTGACTACACCAATTTTAATGTGAACAACTGGCCCCTAATAAAGTCTGTTGAGGCACGGTTGTGATCTTTTAAACACACACTTTTTGCACTGATCACCACTTTCACGCATACCTGCTCCGCTGCACTCGCAGGCGTGGTAGCACACAGGAGGGGATAGTCAGCCCCCCTGTGAACAAACCCAATGATGAAGCATGTCACCTCTAGGGTGAGTGAGGGTTCTTTTAGAAAATAATTAATTTTCCCCTTTTCCTTTTATATAAATTAATTGACCATTCACTTTTAGGGTAGTTTATTCACCTTGTTTTCATTGAGAAATAGGGCTTTTTCACGGGTGTTCTTTATGGCGCTCTTTTGTTAACAGTCATTTAAATAGGGGGTAGGAGAGTAGCCGCCTTTCCCTTCCTCTCTTGTTGTATATACATGCTAGGCAGCGCACAGCTGCGAGAGTAATCATTAGCTCCATAGCTCAGTTACAGACATGAAGGACGTGGGTCTTTCCTTCAGTAGAGAAGAGGTTGATGCACTATTGGGGGATGCAAACTTATTTGCAGACGCCTCGATATCACAGACCATCTCCCAAACACCAGAATGGGATAAATTAGGTGAATTAAAAAGAAGCCGTATCAGAGCCATCTTGCACGGAACAATGTTGAAGCAGTATCTCTTAAAAAATACAGCACCAAAAGGGTTGTTAGTAACAAACGCACCCAGAATTTTTCTGGAGAACGCAGTGTTCAGGAAGGAGTGGGCTCAGATAGCCTGGCACTGCACCCGAGATTGGGCTGTTTTGATTATCAAGACAGCTTTGAGATTATCGGAAACCATTCAACTGGAGATACAGACCACAGAAGCACATTTCAAAGCAACTCTGACGGGTTGGAAGAAGAGATTAGAGGACCTAAATAAAGAAATGAATGATTATAAAGAGAACCTCGCCCAATCTAAAGGTGAGAAATTACAAAAAGATCTAAAGAAATGGTCTTACGACAAGGTGTACCCCTATTCAGTAGCGGATTATACACCCCCCACTAAAGTGGACTACAGTTCGGACACCTCCGATGACTCTCAATCGAGTGGTTCTAGCACAGGAAGTGGTGGAAAGAACAACAAAGGAAGAGGTAGAGGGAGAGGTATGTTCAACCCATATTGGCAACCTTACCAACAAAGTGGTCCACGTTTCCACAATGCCTTTCCCCCTCAGACTCCATTTCCCCCAATGATGGGCTGGAATCAACCCTTTGGTCAGATACAACCGCCATTTTTTCAACAACCAATGTTTCAGCCGCCTTTTTTAGGGAGAGGCCGGGGCTCCAGGGGCAAACGAAAGGGACAGAATCAGGTACACTGGGAACAGACAGACTCAGTGGGCGATCACACGAGAAGCAAAACTGCAGATCAGAGGGCGGGTCCAAGCAACCAGCGAGTTTGATAACTAACCTCACTGATATTGCGCTAACTGAGGAAGAAAAAAGTGTCCTAGAAAAAGGTCTAGGTTTTGTTCCGACTCCCACCCTGGATATTTTCAAATTACGGTGTGAGTTGACTGAGTTTTTTCGCAAGTTAAGACTCAAAAGTTTCTTTGAGAAACAGACCAATGACAGCAGCCAGAGGGAACAAAGTGATACTGGTTTCAGAATAAAATCTACTTTTCAACCACCACCATATAGTGTACCACCAGAAATACTGGCTTTCGAACCAGCAGTGGTCAAAGAGATTGAGTCCTTAGCACCACTGAATCCCTATAAAAACCTAACTGCGGGAGAGTTTATGGCGATAAGATCACTGCAAAACAACACCGAAATAGTCATAAAGAGTGCAGATAAGGGTGGGGGTGTAGTCATCCAAGACAAAAAAGCCTATGACCTGGAGTGCAGACGCCTGTTAAACAATGAAACAAACTACATCTTGCTGAGGGAAGACCCTACTGAAAGTCTCAGATCAGAAATCATTGAATTAGTCTTTTCAGCTGAATTTGAAGGTCTGATTACAAAACAGGAAGCCGATTTCCTTACAACATCGGAAGGTAAAATTCCCTATTTCTATACCCTCCCCAAAACACACAAAGGGATTCTTCCACCCCCGGGAAGACCTATTGTCTCTGGTTTGGGTTCCCTGTTGGAACCCCTATCCAAGTACTGTGATTTCTTTTTAAGACCAATAGTGGAATCAACCAGTACTTACATCAAGGATACAAAGAGTTTATTGATGATGTTGAGTTCAATAACTATACCAGAAGGACAATGCTTCCTAGCCACATTGGACATAGAAAGCCTTTATACTTGCATTCCGCAAGATGCGACCATAGAGGTAATTGCCCACACACTTGACAACAGCTCCTGGGATTATAGTACATCTAAATCCTTTGTGGTGGAATGTGCCTCTTTGGCTCTAAAAAGGAACTTTTTCCAATATGAAGACCGGCTTTATTTACAGGCTACCGGAACTTCAATGGGGAGCACTTTCGCTCCTAGCGTAGCGGGGCTATATGTTTACAATTTTGAAAAGACACATTTTGCCACCTGAAAACCCCTTTCAAGAAAACATCGTCCTATGGCAAAGGTACATAGACGATGTGCTGTTAATTTGGAGAGGAGATGAGGCACGACTGTGCTCATTCTTCAGATGGGTCAATGAGCTGGATGTGAATTTAAAATTCACTCATGAACACAGTGACTCGACTGTAGTTTTCCTTGATGTGACCATCCAGAGGGTGGGAAATGAACTAAGAACCAAAACACACTACAAACCTACCAGCAAGAACAATTTGTTACATTATACCAGCTTCCACCCACGCCCACTCAGGGAGAATTTGCCTTTTGGGCAGTTTCTTCGAATTCGGAGAAACTGCTCAGACATACAAGACTACAAAACTCAGGCCAAGGAGCTAACAGGAAAAATGCAAATGAGGGGTTACCCCACGCAGCTCCTGACCACTAGCAACAAGAGGGCTCGAAATCAAAATCGTGACGCTCTTTTGGAGGATAAACCCCGGACAGAGAATGAGGATGTACCACTCACCTGTGTGACAACATATAACACAGCTTCGAATATGGTAGCACGCAGTATTTCAAAACACTGGAGGATATTGACATCTAATTCTTGTAATTGGGAGAAACCTTTGTTCTCCTATAAAAGGGCAAGGAGCTTAAAGGACTCCCTAGTTCACACTCGGCCCAGGAAAAGACAGGAGCCCACTCAAAGTGTCCTGAATATGTGGGGGTTACCACCTGTGACCGGCCATTACCCTTGTGGTAATTGCAGTGTCTGCCCACTTACAAGCCCTTCAAAGACTCTGAGTCTTGAACCCAACAAAGTTTGGGAACAAAGAACCCACACAAACTGTAACACTACCAATGTGGTTTATTTAATAACTTGCCCATGTGACCTGAAATATGTGGGAATGACGAAGAGGATGGTGAAACTGCGTATGTGTGAACATAGAAGCAGCATACGGTGTGGGAAAAACAACACCAAAATGACATCACACTTCCTTGAGCACAAACATTCACAGGACAGTTTTCATTGGACCATTATAGAACATCTGGCAGGGGCCAATGAACAAAGGCTGTTCGAACTGGAGCAAAGGTGGATACACCGATTGTCTACCCACCGCGTGGGATTGAATGATGAGATTCCATGGGGCAATATTTTACGGTGATTTATTCACAGTGTTCACATTGTAACATTTGAAATAATCTAGCAATAGACATGAAAGGTACCCCATTGTCTTTCACCCCAAGAGAAGTATCCATTGTTGCTAATTACACCTGAAACACTGATTCATGCATGTATATTACCCTAAGGGAAATATTCAGTGTTGTGACATATAGAAACTTTGCGCCCATTGCACATACTGCATGATTACTAAATTCTAGCCCAATGTACAAATTAACCCTCGCGTCCTAATCTCCAACTGCCCAAGGGTTAGCGGTCTAGTTTTTTAATCAGGCGGAAATGGGTTGCTAATTTCGATCTGTACCATTTCCGCATTGCGATCATCGGGTTAACGGTGGTATACATCGAATCCCAGCTGAAATATGCCGAAATTAAAGAAATAAATAACTAACGAATTTTATAAACAATTCTGTGAATACATTTCGTTAAATATCATCACGGCAATCGCTACCGGTCAGGTGGGGTGTTTACGTTCCGTTACGCGTGACATCACACGCACGCTACACGGAATCAAAATAAACGGACGAGAAACGCGGAGACATCGCGTTCCGGGCCATTGGGAGTAACCGAGTAGGTTTAGAGGCGGCGAGTCTCGCGGTCTGAAGTGAGTAACCTTTATTAAGGAATGGGTCACTCGAGGGAGTGATAACGTTTGATATTTGTACACGTTTGGCTTTTTGCATAAAGAAAGAAATCTACGCCAAACTAAATAGTTCTCTTTTGGGTTTAACAGATACTGACAGCGAGTGAAGATCTGCCTATCCTTTTGAGCCCATGTAGCGGTTCTTATAAACTAACACTGTAAGTTTGCCACATCTCCAGTTTAATGCTGAAATCTTCTTTGTACTAGATAGTAACTACTGATGGATTTTAAAACCCCCCTTGTCTGATTTCTACACTTACTGTTGGTATGAAGCACTTATAAAGTTTTTTACAAAAAAGAAAAAACCTAGGTTTGGCACAAAAGAATATATTCCTCATCAATAAGTGTAGGGAGTATAGACCTAAACCTATTGGTGCTGTGTAACAAGGTATACACCACCAACATAGTTTCCCGGGTGATTAACTGAGGGGAGAACTAATGTTCAACATATGAATAAGAGTGAGTATGTTCATACATGTTGAGTAATGGTCACACAATTTAGAAGGATATACGTAATAAGATTTGAAATGTCATTTTACTTACAGATACAACGCCTGATGAATAACAGGAGTTGGATGGATGGGTAAACCGTGAGTTATCCTGAGGAGAGTACAAATTGTTATTTAACCTCACTTTTCATTTCCTAACGGTGTGGGCAGGCCTTAGCGTGCTTGGACCCCTGTAGGATTGGTTTTTATTTTTATTTTAAATTTGGTCCTGAAGAAAGCTGAGCTGACTTAAGCTTTTATAGCAGAAACATGTTGACCAGTCACCTTTTGGTATCCCTGGACAAAAATTAAAATATCCAGTGACTACACCAATTTTAATGTGAACAACTGGCCCCTAATAAAGTATGTTGAGGCACGGTTGTGATCTTTTAAACACACACTTTTTGCACTGATCACCACTTTAACGCATACCTGCGCAGGCGTGGTAGCACACAGGAGGGGATAGTCAGCCCCCCTGTGAACAAACCCAATGATGAAGCATGTCACCTCTAGGTGAGTGAGGGTTCTTTTAGAAAATAATTAATTTTCCCCTTTTCCTTTTATATAAATTAATTGACCATTCTCTTTTAGGGTAGTTTATTCACCTTGTTTTCATTGAGAAATAGGGCTTTTTCACGGGTGTTCTTTATGGCGCTCTTTTGTTGATAACAGACGAGAAATATAGCCCGCCGGATTCATTGAGGCCTCGGGTGATTACGCTGGCTCATGAGGGTCATCTAGGCCAAACGTTAACAGCCAGAAGGCTTAAAGATAAATTTTGGTGGCCAGGAATAGAGGCCCAAGTCAAGGAGTGGATAGAGAAATGCGAACCCTGTGAGGAGTCTGAGAAGCGGTTGCGTGTTGGTCTAGACCATCCTATTTCACCTACATGTTGTGGGTGAGGTGGGTGTTTGGCAAAAGATTTGCATGGATTTCATTGGACCTTTCAAAGAATTACCTGACCGTGAGAGATTTGCTTTGGTCCTGGGGGTTTCTACTTCAGGTGGGTGGAGGTTGCGTTTATGAGAAACGTTAACACACAATCCACTATCAAAATTGTCAGTGAAGTATTTCGTAGGGAAGGTGTACCAGCATTTCTCCTTTCAGATAATGACACACAATTGACATCTAAGGAAACGAAGCAATATTTTGAGGGCATTTGTCTAAAACATTTACATACATCATTATGTAGTCCAGAGGGAAATGGCTTATGTGAAAGAGTTAATAGACTTGTAAAAGGTACGATGCAGTTGGCTGTGGTGACTAAGTCATCTGTACAACATGAGATAAAAGAAATGTTGTGGACTTACCGCACTACTGTGCATCAAGGAATGACAATCTCCTTTTGAACTTATAAGGGATAGATTAGCTGGTACCAAGTTTGTTCCCAATGCAAAAGAACAGTTGATGGACAGAATGCAGAACAATGTCATACATTCACCCCAGTACGGAGATCTAGGCCTAAATCCATCGTTTTTTTGCACTCCACACCCCCCAGTTCAGACATGGCCATATGCAAATCAGCCTTGACCTTGTGCCTCAAGGGAACAGTCCTGCCCGAACTACCAAGCCGTGTCTTTCCTGGACCGGAATCCAGAATTCTAGGACCGGTTTCTGGCTATCAGCCGCCTTCAGCCAGGATAGCTTGACCCCAGTGGTGTGGAGAGCATGGGACTCACGTCTGAGCATACCCATCCCACTCGGGGTGACAAATGCAAAACAACAGTTGATGGAGAGAATGCAGAAAGTTGGCTGTGGTGACCAAGTCATCTGTACAACATGAGATAAACGAAATGTTGTGGGCTTACCGCACTACTGTGCATCCACGAATGACAAAATCTCCTTTTGAATTTATGAGGGGTAGATTAGCTGGTACAAAGTTGGTTCCCACTTGGTTGCTTAAGCACCAGTTGGACACTTCTCCCTGGAGACTTTGCTCAGATACTCTTAAAGGTAACAGACGTGTGTGTCCAGGAGACTTGGTAAAGGTCAGACCTGGTGGTATTCAGCGTGGTTTTAACAAGGCTTTTTCGTATGGAGGCAGTTGGTGAAAATTTTGTGAAGTTACAGAATGGCCAATCGTGGAACAGAAGGGTTGCTTTGTACCAGAAGCAACGCAAACCACGATTACATCAACTGCATGCTTCTAATGATATTTCTTTTAGTGGTGGCAATGGCAAGCCAGTCCGCAAACGGAGTGTACCTGCTTATTTGAAAGATTTTGTTTGATTGCATTTCTTTTTTCTTTTTTTTTTTTTTTTCTCTCTCCTTCGTTTCATTTTCTTGTAGGGAGTGGGGTTTTATATCTTAGTGAATGTTATATTGGCTTTATTCATTTTCATTATTGTGTAACTTACATCATAGATGTTCTTAGGATATGTCTTTGTATTTATGCCTTTGTTATGTGAGTGTATCAACTTTCCTTCATCTGTTTTTGGAGGAATTGGGATGTGTAATACTGACCTATGTTGCGCACTTTGTTCTGGCTCGCGGATTGCTTGGGCTCGTGGACTTGGCATTGTGTGTGGTTTTCGAGCCCGATGTTGTGTGTGTGGCCGTTGGTGTGTGACTGATTCCTGGCTGCGCTGGTCGGGTTCGCTCCTAACTTGTCTCTTGAAATAAGCACTTTAGTTACTGCAACTACGTTGGATCCTCATTATTTATTTCAGTTACATACTTAATCTGCAAGTTATGGAGCAGATTTTCAGACAGCCTCTGGTAGTATTTATTGTTAGCTTTTTCCTGATCTCCATATCATATTTAGTGGTGTCTTGTTTTATAATGGCACCTCCTTTCCTAGCCTACCTGGTGATCGTGCGCTCTATAAATAACCAATTACATAACATTTGTCAGCCGGTTTTATTGTGATCTATTAGTTAGTTTTGCCTTTTAGACATTCGAGGGAAAATAGAGATTCTGTTTCTCCATTTTCTTAATCTATATTTACAAAGCTGTACTCAGAAGCTAGAATCTTTGCTGGCATCGTATGTGAGGGTGGGTAAAAGGTGGATGGGGGCTTGTGTTCTTAACAGTACCTCTTTGTTGTTTTTTTGAAAAAGAAATGGCAGTCTTGTTTTTTCGGAGGAATTGGTACATTTCCCACTTAAGCTGGAAGAAGTAGATCTTTCACTAATGACCAAGTCAAGGTCTCTGCTGAACGCGTTGTATTCATCAAGGATCAGAAAGTATGATAAGATGTTGAAAATAGGGGAGATATTACACTGCATGGTGGCATTGCTTGCCAGATATAATACTGGTTGTGGGATTAACTTTCTTCGACTTAGCAATGGTCTCTATCACCGTCAGTCCCTGCCCAGTCTCCTGCTTCTCCTTTAGGGTTCTCCTTCGCCTAAAGAAAATTGTAAAAGTTATTGGTTTTGTAAAATTGAGGTGTGGTTAGTCATAGGAAGCCTATGGTGCTTTTATTTGGCAGTTTTGCTTGTCATAATCAAATGAGGAATATGAAAACATGACTGATTGCTTATAGTTCCTCATAGTGCTTGTTGTGGGAGCTCTGATCCCATGTTGAGTATTGTTGCAAGTACTAAACTGCCAAAGATATTGGTAGACAATCTCTTTATTTTTTCGCACAGTGTTCACTTGTATTTTGTCTCTTTTGTGAGCATGATTAATCAACTGAAATTAATCAATGGTACGCTGGAATATTATTGAGGATGGTCTTAGCATTGCTTACTGCTTTACTCTGTGATTTTACTCTCAAGGCTCTTTGTAGAGTTCTTTAATGTCTGCTTGAGTAGTATTTATTCATAACACCATCCAAGATCTTGAAACAGTTGTTTTAGATGAAGCTAAAGGTCTTCTTAAATTTCTCATTGTATGCAAAAAAACCTGGCACTTTTTTGACGTATGCCTAAGTGTCAGCTTTTAGGTATTCACATTCTCAAGTTTGTCATGTAGTTTTGTGCGTACAGTGTGTCAAAATCTGTTTGAAGTACATAAATTTGCATTGTCAATTTGGTCCCTAGGAGGGATGGGCCACTGATTACCTAAGTAATGTATTCTTTAGAATATAGTAATGCCCCTAAAGAAATAAAAGGAGAAAAAAGGAGGATGAAATGGTTTGTAAACATCAACCCATTCACAGAGAGTGAGCTATGATAACAGCATTTTTCAATCCCCGCTGACTTCACTTCCTATTAACAAATAATTAAAGATTTAATATGCCAAGCCATTGCTGCTTCTTGCAAGTGCAGAGATTTGGCAAAGAGGGTGGGCTTCAAAACTAAGGTAGACCCTGGTTCATACAAAGGAAGCTTACCCTTGGCTAAAATTGGGCCATAGATCAGACGACTATAGAGGAGTACTGTATTGTACTGTAGAGTTTGTATATACCTTAGGTGGACTGTAAAATGCTCCTCCACCCCACTGCGGCCCCTATATACCCCACCACTACCCACTATTGCTGGCCAGCTGCAAATAGTGATACATAATATTGCCATGATGAGGAGTACTGTATATACACTGAAATGTGTAACCCTGGATTTAACTATATATTGAGATCCACAAGCAGACATCCTTTCTTACTTTCTTAAACGTTTGTGGGCCTGGTCTTTACAAGACTCCTCCTCCATGCAGAGTTCTACTTGAAACGGGATAATACCATGCAAGTTTGAGTGAAACTAGATTAATGCTGTTGATATGTTTACTGTGTATCCTCCATACATGAAAGACAGCGGGTGAAAACAAAGATAACGGCTGTCTTAGATGGGTGAAGTGAGTGGCAGGGCATTTAAGATAACAGATATTGCATTTCTAGTATTTCTTTTTTTTGGCATTGATGTACTTTACAATACTGCAATAGTTGACGTTTCTTCAGCTCAATGCAGGGCTCCTGCCATGTTTTCTAAAATGGATGCTTTATGAGAGGGTATTTCACTAACCCCTCCTTCATATATGGAGTACTGCTATAGTTCATTCTTTCTAATTACATTTTAGGTTTTCGACACCTCAGACCTTCCAGGTGGTGTTGTGAATATCCTTACTGGAGGCCGCGATCACCTGACCAAGTTTCTAGTGGAGCACCAGGATGTGCAGGCGATGTGGTACTTTGGTAGTGATCAGGTAAGCGCTACAATTTCGCATTATAATACTTGTGTTATAATGGGAAATGGGCCTTGATTGGATACACATTGTGGAGACGCACTGTCTGATTTATCACTCTAGTGTAAACGAATGGGCAATGTTACCTAATTGTAATACAGAACTCTGGGATCAACTAGGGGGAGTTAATCATCAAGGTTAGCAGATATAGGGTTAGCTTTTTAGGAAGAGTATAACTTTTATCAGATATGAAGTTAGTTGGGTAGTAAAAGTCCCATTCATATACCCAGATTTACTGTTACCATGGCAAGATATGCCCTGCCTTCTGCGGCGATCTACAGTTAGCTGGATGGGCAGAGATATCACCAGATTATGAGTTCTGAGGCTTATCAGGCCGTGGTAGAACTCGCCCTGTTATCAAGTCTGGAGCTAGCTTTTGAATGTGGGTCCATCCAGGATTATTCAATCTGGAGATATGTGCTGTAGGTCCATATAGATCTTTGGCAAGATCTGGGACAGGAGAGACCCACTATGTCAGTAGACCTGGTGATATATGGCTTGAGCTAGACTGGATGGGGCGAAGACTAACCTTGGTACCATGTCTGCAGTTAGCTTGATAGATATAGGTTCATCAGTGATTATTCACTCTGGGGTTAGGTGATTATGATTAGCCAAAGCATGTTACAAGCTCTTTTGTTATCTGTGATAGAAGATGCACAGCCTCATTAGCTCACCTTGAAGTATGTGCTTACCCTAGACTGCTCTGTAAGTGTAAGACCTGCACTCCTACGAATCTAAAGGTAATCTGAAAATTTAAACTACAACAATAACTTTATTAGGGTCGAGAGGGATTTTAAAGACCAAGCTCCAATATGTCCCATGCATACAATAAACTACAAAAAATATCAGAGGGTCTGAAAAGGAAGAAGTGAACGCCAAATATAAACTAACAAAGAACTAAAACCCCACTCCTAGTGTTTATTCTAAGTTCACCCCTACACCAAACCGAAAAAGTGGTCAGGTAAGGATTCCCATCAGTCACCACACGAAACCGCCCTTCATCATTTGGGTTTCCTTAAAGACCACCATCGAAGGTGCCACTTGTCTTTCACGGGGAGTGCCTAGATCATAAAATGGCTCTCACCCGATCAGACAGAACTACCGTGGTCTCACTTCTCACTTAAGAGGATGTTACAGTATTCAAGGGGGGGACTGATGTTGCAGTGCAAAAAATAGTGTGAAAGAATAGGAAAAAGTGTGTATTAAAATTGGTTGAGGGGGTACTGGAAATGAATTTTATTCTGGTGCTACCCACTCTACCAATGTTAAAAAGTAGTCCGTGACAACCACAACATTTTTGGATTGTCTAGATGTACTGTGAGGTCAACATGTTTCAGCAATTAGCGACACATTATGTCATTGCTTTCATCAGGACCATTTATACCGATAGCTACTGCAAACCAAGTGATAAAGTAACAAAAACTGTGCTCAAAACCATATTTAGTAAAACTGATACAGAGATCACCTGAATCCACTAGGTGTCTGCATCATTTTCTTCACCTTTCCAAGTCAGGAGAAGTTTCTAGGAATGGTGAAAACATGGGAATTAGAATAGATATTCTGTCAGTGAATAAAGCGTTCACACACTTATAATGGTATGCTAGGTCCAAACTCGATAATCCTAGTCATGAGTGTTAGAAACAAATACACCTACTGCAACCTAATATTGCATATTGGTATCTCATCAATGGATAAATTGAAAATGCTTAAAAAAGGTTTTAGTTCTTTGTTAGTTTATATTTGGCGTTCACCTCTTCCTTTTCAGACCCTCTGATATTTTTTATAATCTGAAAATTTAAACAAAGATAATACAGTCAAGGGGGAACCCTGCTGAGGGTTGTACCCACAACCCAAAAACGTAAAACTGCACTGACTAGGCCTAGAGACGACTAGGCCTGCAGGGGGCTCAACCCAATGTCCCTACGGTTTCTGTTGAAGTGTATCAATTTCAAATCCTTTTCATAAATAAGATTCCTAAAGTTATCACGATACTCAATAATTTGATCAAAATGGTTTAGTGTAATTTTTTCAAAACCATTCTATTGAAAAAACTTTTTGAACAGTCATCAAACCAATTTTTCATTGAAATATTGAAACATGTAAATTTATAAGTAACAAACAATAATTTTCACAAAAGTAAAAAAAAAAAAAGAAAACAACCCAATGCATTTCGGGTTCCGTGGAACCCTTCTTCAGGGGTACAAAGTAATTATACAATTTCTATATTCTTCTTTTCTTTTCTTTTAGTTCCATGATGGGGCACTACAAAGTAAATGTATTTGTATTAATATTGCTTCTCTTTTACTGTACATGAGTTTGAATAGGATTAGCACATTAGTGGTAGAATGTGAAGAAAAGTGATAGAATGTGAGTGAAAGCTCTAACGGAACGCCATAACATCAATAGACTGAACTGAGATGATCCCACGTGATCGTGTGTAACTCGCGACGTGGCATAATGGTGGTTTGCTCTCACCCAAACATTTTGAACCGCAGTGCATAAATTAAAACCCCAGAAGAGTGCTTCAAAACACGACCTCATGTAACAAAGCCCATATTTCTCCATCTTACCCGTTGGATTTCTGTAAAAGACGTGTATCAGCTGAAACGACAACATCTCCGTTTACTCCTTGTACTTTAATGAAGTCAAACTCACACAGTGCGGCGGATTGCCTAAATAAAAATAGTTTGTGCCCCATTCTTTAGAATAGTCACTAACTTGCACTTCCGTTGTTCAAATGTGCTCCATGAAACTCGGTGACCTGAAATAAACACAATCATACCCTAGACTGAACATGATTAGTTATACCACCCACGAGTAGCTTGGAAGGGGAAGGTTTGCCTGCATAATGAAATATCAGGTATTTGCAAGGCAGATAGAAAATTGTTCTTTGTGGTAGGATGAGGTGATGATAGTGAATGCTTTAATAAAGTAAGAAAGAAGAGGGTTATTAATTGGTGGTTGTTCCAAAATTCCAATGGTTTATTTTCTTTGATAGAACTGAAATCTCCTTTTTCACCCATTTTCAGGGCTCCAAGTTTGTGGAGTGGTCTTCGGCAGAGAATGTGAAGCGCACTTGGGTGAACTATGGGACCCAGCGAAACTGGGCGGACCCAGAGCAGGGCGCTGGGGAGGAGTTTCTGTACCATGCTACCCAGTGTAAGAACATCTGGATCCCTATGGGAGAGATTTTCGCCAATTGAGAGCTGAACCATGGACAATAGCCTCGACCTTGTTAGTCTTTCTGCCTCCTTTTACTGTATGGGATTTTTCTAGCTTCACATCCCACGGCCTAGGTGAGAGCACAGTCTCCATGTTGTCTTAGTGCTTGACCACTGCCAAATGATCCAGTAGTGGAAATTGCATTCCCTTTGCATCTCTAGTTAGTTGACACAGTCTACCCACTGCAGTGAATCAAGATTAAATCTAAAGTTGCAGAATGTATTCAAACCCTGTGGTTGCTGGTTCTAGTAGTGACACAGTGGGTTTGGCATTTCAGTCTTTCTGAGACTTTTCCATTGGTAGGTAACAGTTTGCTATAAAAATTAATCATGTTTGCTATTTTGAAAACAAGATGCTAACAATCGTCTCAGTTTCCGGTCATTCTGAATGCATTGCGGTTACCTCGTCCATGCAAATGTGCTTTTCCCATCACTTGTATGGCCCACAAATTAAAGAGCACCTGGAAATGATCTTTGATTCTACAGCAACTCGTGGGTTCGTGAAATTGCGGTTTAATTCTCTCCATTTGAGATGTTCTTCAACAGTTACTGTTTACAATCTATTTTCACACCTTATGTACCCCTCTGAAGTTGAGGTGGAGGATGCTGTGTTTGGTTTTCTGGCCTTTGGATTTTTTATGGTGATGCAAACTGTGCTCCACTGCTCTGCGAGGAGGCGAGGGTCTGGGATTCCCTAACCAAAGCTTGCTAATTCATAGATGATACAGAACTGGACAAGCTGATCTCCCAGCCTTGAAGCAAAATATCTAGGATGCTTTTCCAAGACCTCACTGGGTAATAAAACGAAGTGTTCTGTCTGCTTGAGGGGCCAGAGTGATGTCTGTGGCCTTTGTTCCATTCGTGAATCCTTCATGGATGGGGGGGGGGGGCTCTATTATGGATTCAATGCCCAACACATGACTTCAGAAGTGACATTCAGTCGTTCTGTATATAGTACTACCGGAGAAGAACCAGCAAGTCTGGATTCTGAACACTGACTTTCAACAGGGCAGTCTGTGATCCTCCTTACTCTGGTGTGTTCCCTCTCCTCCCTCCTGAAGCCCTATGCTCCTGCTTAATTACTTTCACCACAATTCCCACTGGACCTGGTCCTCACTTACAGCCATTTGTACTGTGAAATGCCTCTCATTACTGTTTTTCTGTGCACTTTGTTATTTCTTCTTGTGCCGGTTTACATTCCCTCCTGTGATCATTGGCACTTTATCCCCATATACCTACCCCTATCCCCCAGGGTCCTCCCAAACTCATTTCTGCGTCTGTGGGTGCTTCTCGTTGTGCAGGTGGCGGTGCTTCACTAAACACTGGACCCACACTTAGCCTGTAACCTGCCTGTACTACCCTCTTAGGTGCCATACTGAAAGGCCTTGTGGTGTTTTTTCATCAGAAACCATTCCAAGTGCAACCACCTAGACCACCTCGAAAAAATACTGTCAAATTATGTCAAATAAGGCCTTGTATCGCAGAGTATTTCGCAAAGGCCCTAAACCTCACCGTAAATGTTTGCAATAAACTTGCACTTTGCTTCTTTTATTTCATGTCGTCTAATGCTGTTTTGCTACCTATATGGATTTTTGACCTTTCCGAATCTGCATCAAGGCGTGGCCTTCTTCCCAGAGAGTGTACGTTAAAAAGGTCTTCTTGTATTTCAGGCACATTATTAATGAAATTGTATTTCGGAGACGTTTAGAAGTTGTATGTTGGAGACGTTTAGGTGACCTGTTTTGTGCTCCAGACGGGGTAGGTTAGTTAGGGCCAACTTTATGGACATTCCAGGTGCGTACAGCAAGTGCGTGTCCTACTACTCCTCTTCTGCTATGCAGCCTACTAATGGTAGGGGTCCCATTTAAATCAGGCCACTGGAATTATGCAGCAGGGTTGGATCCAATTATGTGGCAGGGTTGACTAAATTATGCTGCAAGAAAAGTAGATTAAGCAACGTGATGCATTTCATTGCAATACATTTTGTGATAGTATTGCCTAATAATTGTGCCTTTTCTACACACGTTAACACCGCCTAGAAAGAGGTTTCACCTCATTAATACCATCGTAACACCCAAACACAGCAATAAGCAACTAAGAGGTGACCAGGCAATCTTTGTGTAGGGTCTTCGAAGACACAGGAACATGTGTTGCAACAATTGTAGTAACGTTTGATCCGTTTGAGCTAGAAACTTTTTTTCCTACAATTTGGAGATTATGCTGCAGATGATTATATGGCAAAGCCATAGTTATGGATAATGGGGCTGCAGAATCACATAATTCCAGTGGCCCACAATATTGGAGAGAAAACATTCCATACTCCACCTCCTTCACTATGCTTTTCCCTACCTACTTAGGCACAGATTGAGTGATGTCTGTGGCCAGTGGCGGTTGTGAATTGCTGTGGTGGTTTAATGAATGGGACAGGTGGATCCTAAATCATGCCCAGCGAGAAGTACTACTGGGTCACAGAAATTATATGCAGCAGTTTTACACGAAGTACGAAGCAAAGAGGAAAACTAAGCAGCAAGGAAACTGGACAGATGGAATTTAAAGAAAGTTTGTTTTCACATACTCTGGCATTGTTAAGCAGCTGTCTTGCCATTTTTATCTAGCTATTTGTATATGTTAACAATCACTGATACACAAAGCATAGCAATGATATGCAACGTACAGAAAATAAAGAAAATTACACATTCTTAAGTTCCTATTTATAATTGTATTCACTGACCGTGATTTTGAATTGCTAGGAGGCGCAGGCATGCCGTTTTTGAAACCCTCTATGTTCTACAATACTATACCGAGTTGAAATCTAGCCGCCATGTGCACAAATCTTGTACTAAAGACCATACATGTCTCTCTTATTTTATACGTCCCAGTTATTTTATAAAACCTTCCTTCAGTTCGAGAATTACTCGCTTTTCACCTGTTTACATTAAGATTATTTATGAATAGAGAAACTAAATATTTTAATGACGAAGAAAGACTAATCCTTCCCAGCCATTTCAGTGTGCAGGTTTTCATGTTTCCTGCTGCAAACAAAGCCCTTCTCACCAGGGGCTGGGGATTTCCTCAAAAAGTTTCACATTCCTGAATGCAAATCAACAGCTTGAAAGGTGACCCGTTAATCATTTACAGCGTCTTTTTTGTTTACCTTTTAACCGTTTGATCTAGGGACTATTATCTATACTACTATTATAAAGAGAGAACTTGCACCTTTGAGCCAGGTAAACTCGAAAACTACACCACCAATCTGAACACCCAAGACATCTTAGAAAACCTCAGGGCAAGCAGAAGGACATAGGCTACATAAAAAAAAAAAACGTTGTTTAAAATATTTAGAAATAAAAATAAAGTAGTCCCTTGCAAGTAGCGCCGGCCGCGACGTATGCGTGAGGGGAGTAGCGTCGTTCACGAGCAACAGGAAGAGCGAGGACATGAGCGCCGGGAGGAGCGTCTGCATGAGGGGAGGAGCGGAGTTCACCAGCAACAGGAAGAGGGGAGAACATGAGCGCCGGGAGGAGCTGCGGAGCGGCGAGAAGCGGAGGAGCAGTGGCAGCGTGGGGAGGAGCAGCGGATGAGGTAGCTGACAAGCGGTCAAGCAGTGGAGAGGTAAACACTCCAGCGTAGGGAGGAGCGGCGGATGAGGTAAGTCGGGACCTGGGGGCGGGGGTTACAAAGCCGGGGCGGGAGGCTCAAGGCGCGAGGCGGGAGGCGGTAGGCGCTATGCCCAATGTTGGGGCGGGGGGCGGCGGGCGGGAGGCTCAAGGCGCAAGGCGGGAGGCGGTATGGCCAATGTCGGGGCGGGAGGGATGCGGACTGGGCAATGTGGGGGGGGGGGTGCACAGAGGCTTAAAATGCTGCCCCCATGCCCCCTTCTGCCCCGGGCAAAGCCAAGGCTGGCTGCTAGTCTTATTATAATTTGGTACTTATACTGTGTGTATGAGGTAATACGTAACGTGCGGCAAATCTATATTTGACACAGAAAATGCTGCTGCCACAGTATTGACAAGTGCAGTGGCCCTAGATATGGCACACTGTTATGATGTACTGCGAGCTGGGTATTGGTGATGTGCATATGATATCAAATGATGTTGGGGTGTGAAATTGGGGGTGGTCGAAGTCTAGTTATCAGTGTTTCGACATCACCTTTAAACAACCTGATGAATCTTCAAGCCTCCATGTCTCTGTTGTCCATGACGTGTCCCTGCTGCCTGTATGTAGGTTTAGATCCATCCATCCCACTTATGTTGCAGGTTTGAGTTGGCAGCTGGTGGGCAGCAGGCAGTAGAGACCATTCCCCTGACTTTTCTCTTTCTGTTTTTGATGGAGGCAACAGCTGTTTGGAGACCACACGTTTGGCACCATGGCAACTTTCCTGATCAAATGTCCTGGTCATGTGAGCAATGAGTGGCAAGATGGCAGTCGGAATGGCGCTTCTTCTAGAGGCTTTGGTGGTCTGGGTCCACAATCTGTGGTGATCTCTGCTCTAAGACCACTTCACCTATGGATAACCAGGACTTTGAAGCCTCTTGGTCCGCATAGTGAAAGGGGCGATGTTGTCTCATCTTGCCCTCATCCTTCACATGGTTGTCCGGAGTACGGGAGAGCTGCAGCCTGTTGACTGATGCTGGAGCTGCTACAGCTGTTGGTGGTGCTGACAGACGCCTGAGGCAGCGCCCTCTCCTGGTGAGCAGGTGAGGGTAGGCACTGCAAGCGCTCTTGCCCTACCCATCCAGATGTCGGGGAATGCTGTATGGGCAATCCCACTTCTTCGAACTTCGACTGGGCTATTGTTGCTCCTCTGTTCAATGTGACAGTGGGACTTCATGTCGGGGGTACACTCCACAAAAGCCTCCATCCTTAGGAGCTTATTGCTTCATCTCCGAAACTTGTCAGATGGTGGAACTCCATAGAAAGGGAGGAGGCTGGGAGGAGCTTATTGGATCCTGGACCCTTCTATGCACCACCCGCACCGTGGGGGTTTAGTTCAATATTGCCAAGAATTTAGGTAGTCAAATCTCCCATCTTGTGAAACAAGGCCCACCACCCCTACGTAAGCTAACTACAGTCTCAGCCCACCACCTCTACATAATTTAACTGCAATCTTCTCACTCTGAAGCCAAGTCCCAGTGCCTGCAAACAACTTCATCCAGCAAGCACCTATTTCATGGGAATAGAAAGAGGACGTCTGCAAAACAAGTTACATCAACCACAGAAAAAAAAACGTCCGGAAGTGATTGAAAAGAGAAAATAGGCTACCTTTGCTAGTAATCTTTCCAGAGTTAAAAAGGGGACTACCTCTCTTTGGTCCTTGAAATTAACTAACCTTGTGCAAAAACTGAGCCTGCCTGCTAAGGTAATAAATATACACACCCCAATTCAAGTCTAACTGGAAGTTAACAAATGCGCTTCTAACCTGGCAAGCACCAATAAGGCCTTTACCCCGCAGAAACTGTCTATGAGATTGTCCACCTTGGCAGGTGCCATCTCCACTCTTCTTCACTGCAAGGATTTTTCTTCTGCCTGGCAGAACTCAGCGCACACCAGGGTTCTCATAAAACTGAGCAAACAGTATCAATGTCCGCTGCCTCAACCTGATCCCACCTGAGTCAGATGAGCTATGACGAGCAATGTAGGAGTGGGCGACCACTACAACTCTTACTGTTAAATCTAATGACCACAGTCCATGAAGCCAGTGACATATAAGCTGGACCAAAGTGGAGTTTATACTTGTGTTGGAGCATTTTGGGTGATTGCATCTGGCGTATGGCTCCCATAAATGACCACAATATAATTTATCTGAAAGAGACAGGTTAGTGCTAGATTCCTTACCTTAGAATATCCCCAGGTGTCAGACTGGATCCGTAAAGTTTTGCGTAGTAATACCCCTGCGCGATGGTAGGCGTCATCTGTGGCTCCGCATCTGTCGTCGGCGTCGTGCTCACTGGGATGGCGTTGTCGGAGTACTTAAACACCGCCCTCGCGCGCTGACGTCAGTTCTTCTTTTTTCCGCGACAGCAAGCGCAGATCCGGGAACATCAGTACTCCTAAGTCACTTTTTGACTAACTTTTTTCGATATATTTTGGATCGTCTCGAGTCGATTATCGACTCCGGTGCCGGTAAGGATGCCTGGGTACAAACCCTGTGACGACTGTAGCTGAATGATGTTGGTTACCGACCCCCACCATCGGTGCCTTCATTGCCTCGGGCCGACCATAATGACAGATCCTCCTGGTCCCGGTGCAGGAGGAGGTCGAGGGACCGGTCGCAGGGCCACAGTCATCACAGCTCGGCGAGTCGACACCATTCGTCGGGCTCGAAGTCCTCAGGTAAGTCGAGGCACAAGAAGTCAAAGAAGCGCCACTGCTCTTCTGACTCCCCCGATACTCACGCGACGCGGCCGGGGGTTCGGACGACACAGCCCACGCGGCAGCGCCACAAGCGCCGCGTCCAGCTCCACACCCACCGGTCCCTGTGCTGAACACGACGCCGGAGGAGATCAGCGCCTTCCTCTCGGCCATGGGGTCGTGCTTCCCTCCGTCGGGTCCCGCCGAGGCGCCTTCGGGCCCTGCGGACCCGTCTGGTAGCCCAAGCGGGCTGGCGGCTTCAGCCCTTGCACCGTCGGGTGCCTCGGCCTCGGCGCCGTCAACGACTCCAGTCCCGACGCCGCAGGGTTCCTCAGGATCCAGGCCTGGATCCGTGATGACACCGGTCGACCTTACGACCCCTCCGCCGACGTTGTCACCAAGGGTGTCGTCCCCGGGACCGTCCTCGGGCAGCGTCATCCCCTATCCCTGCCCCGGTCCAATTCCGGCGTCGGACCAGCGCCGCCCGGCGTCGTTTTTGACGCTGATCGGTGAGACTTTTACCATCGACCCTGCTCCATCATTTCTTCCTGACCTTCAGGAGAGGGTCTGAGGACCCTCTGGCCCTGCAGTGCCAGTTGAGCCAGGACTGAGCAGACGAACTGGGGGAGGCCAGTGGTCTGGACACTTACCCGACACTGGTTTTGTCTCCCCTCCTACCGTGGCTATGGAGGAGGGGGCTGCTTATAGTGTGGTGCTGACTAGGGCAGCCAAGGCCTTGGCTCTTGAGCTCCCAGTCGTGGCCCTGAGGACTAACCTCACTGAGGTGCTCAAACCGCAAGCAAGCTCCTCGGAGCCTCTCTTGCTGTTCAGTAAAGCCCTCTCTGACGTTCTGTTGGGCACCTGGTCCAAGCCCTCTACAGGCCTCCCTGTAGATCGGAACGTGGCCCGATGCCACCGCCCGGCTCCGGGCGATCCCAGTTTCCTGTCCGTTTACCCCTCCCCAGAGAGCCTGGTGATCCAGGCCTCAACTTCCCAGACCGCATTCCCGACCACCCCTCCGGATCGGGAATCCAAAAAGTACGACCAGTTTGGTAAGAAGCTGTTCTCCTCACTGAGTTTGGGGTTGCGGTCTGTCAACACCGCCTGCCTTTTGGGCCGTTACTCCCACTCTTTGTGGGATACGGTTGTGGAAGTGCTGCTGCAGTGCCCGGCGGAAGTCCAGGCAAATCTTACCCAAGCCCTTGCGGAGGGAAGGGATGCAGCACGATATTCTATTCGGTGTGGATTGGGTACCACGGACTCGCTAGTCAGGGCGATTGCAACGACGGTGGCGGTTCGCCGCCACGCCTGGCTGAGGTCCGACAACTTTTCAGGCGATGTCCAGGCCTCCCTTATGGACCTGCCGTTTGAGGGCTGTCGCCTCTTTGGCGACAAGGCGGACAGCGCACTGGAGCGTTTCAAGGACTCCAGGGCTACGGCCAAGTCCTTCGGCCTTGGCCAACGCCAGCAGACTTCCGCCTTTTGTGGCCAAGGAAGGGGCGCCCCCACACGTTCAGCTAGCCATAGGCTGTAGAACCAACCTCAACGCGGTTGCGGACGTGGTAACCGCCGTGGCGGTGCAGGGGGACACCAGCAAGGTCAGTCCACACCCACCCCGCAACATCTGCCTCAAAATCCTCCTAGTCCGAGTTTTCAGGTACATTCGACGCCAGTGGGGGGCAGGGTTCGCCATCACCTCCTCCACTGGCGCTCCATCACATCGGCAGGTGGGTGAATTTCCCGGCCCCAAGGGCATGGACGCTGTTTCCATCTTCTCCGGCGCCGTCTGCTCGACCTCGTTCGGCGCAGGCTGTGCCTACTGATCCGTGTACGACGCCGGCTCCGAATCAGACGGAGTCGGTCTTGGCTCCATCGACGCCGGTACCGAGAATAAGATTATAGAGGAGCAGAGGTATCAGTTGGAGGAAATGGAGAAGGGTGAAGTTCAAGACTCAGATGACTATTTTACTGAGTTGAGGGAAGCAAGTGGCCTTGACGTTCCTCCAGAGTGGGAACTTTCGCCTGCATCTGATACTCCTTCAAAGGATGTGGTCCCTTATCACACAGTGATCAAAAAGGCAGCAGAGCTTTTGGATCTTCAGCTTCATACTACTGAGTTTAAATCGAACATTTTTATAGAAGTTCTTAATTCACCTTTTTCTGTAATAGAACCTCTACTGCCATTCAATGAGGTAATCACTGAGCCTGTAATGAAAGTCTGGCGCAAGCCATTTTCGGCTACGGCAGTTTCTAAAACCATTGCACGGAGATACAGGGTGGCTCCAGGGGATCCTTACTTTTTATCTTCCCATCCTTCTCCTGAGAGTCTAGTGGTGCAAGCTGCCTGTTCAAAAAGATCTTCAGGGGCCTTTCCACAAGTTTCGGCTGACAGAGTCGAAGAAACTCGACCAGTCTGCAAAGAAAGCATTTTCTTAGGAAAGCATGCCCTAAAGTCGACTAATGCCACCTGTCTTTTGGGTAGATAGAGCCATGCTTTAATGGATTCGGCTAAACAGCTTGCGCCCAAGTTGTCCGAAAATGATAGAAAGAATTTTGATGAAGTATTACAAGAAACTCAAGCTGCTGCACGTCAAGTAATACAAAGTGGCTTAGAAACTGCTGACTCTGTCGCCAGAATTGTGGGGTCTTCTGTGGCTACTAGAATGAGTGCAAGGCTGAACTCATCAGAGTTCTCATCAGATGTTCAGGCTACACTTTTAGACCTTCCATTTGATGGTCCAGGACTTTTTGGGAAAAAAGTGGATGCTGCTTTAGAGAGATTTAAAGACAGTAAAGCAACAGCCAAATCTCTTGGTCTTCAGGCTCAATCTAGAGGCTCGTCGTTCAGGAGATACAGAGGATTCGGGAGGTCGTCCTTTCGGACCTATAGAACAGCCTCAGCAGCAGAAAAACACCTTATACAAATCTTAAAGGGGCAAGAACAGAGGTCGCCCACGAGGCCGTCAGCCCTCCTCCTCCTCTTCCTCTATCCCTCTTGCCACAGCAAAGCAGCCCTAGATCCACCATTCTTGATTATGTTGGTCCTGTGTGGGGTCGGCTTACTCATTTTCTGCAAGATTGGGAATTGGTCACTACAGACCTTTTGGGTTCTCAATCTTGTGGGGAATGGGTATGCTCTTCCTTTTCGGGAATTCCCTCCAAATTACCCTCCTTGCCAAGGTGCTTGCTCGGAGGACCACCTTCTTCTCCTGCAGGAGGAAGTCCTAACATTATTGAAAAAAGGTGCGATAGAGATGGTTCCAGAGCGGGAAAGGGGTCAGGGATGCTACTCCTGGTATTTCCTGATACCCAAGAAGGATGGCAGGTTACGTCCAATCCTGGATCTCAGGATCTTGAACCTTTTTCTGAAGCAGGAAAAGTTCAAGATGCTCTCCCTTGTGCAGGTTCTTCAAGCGCTGCAACAAGAGGACTGGATGGTGTCGATCGATTTGCAAGACGCTTATTTTCATATCCTGATCCTGAAGTCACACAGGAAGTATCTCAGTTTCACGGTAGGGTCGCAACATTATCAGTTTGCGGTTCTTCCGTTTGGACTTGCTACTGCCCCTCAAGTCTTCACCAAGGTGATGGCAGTGGTGGCAGCCCATCTCAAAGCAGAGTCACCAGAGAAGGTGCTTCATCTGCAGGTGACAAACCAGCTGTTGTACAAATTGGGTTTTTCGATAAACGTGCCCAAGTCTCACCTGGTGCCCTCTCAGCGCAACCTGTTCATAGGGGCGGTACTGGACACTAGTGTGTGTCGAGCATTTCCACCATCTCAAAGGATTCTCGATATGCAGGAAATGAGTCCCTTGTTTTACAATGGAGCGGTTGTTCCAGTCCTGAAGGTCCTTCGCCTGCTCGGTCTGTTGGCTTCCTGCATTCTGTTGGTCAAACATGCACTCTGGCACATGAGGGCACTCCAGTGGGGCCTCCGCAGGCAGTGGTATCAGCACAACGGAGTTCTCAGGGAGTCTGTGAGGATCTCCAGAGAAGCTGCAGCGGATCTGTCTTGGTGGAGCGTGGAGGGCAATCTGTTTCAAGGAAAGCCCTTCCATCTTCCTCCATTGGTGGCCACATCCACTTTAGGGTGGGGTGCTCATCTGGGGGACCTGGAGATCAAGTGTCTTTGGTCTCCAAAGGAAAGGTTGCTTCACATCAACCTTCTAGAGTTGCGGGCAAAATGTTTGGTGCTCAAGGCCTTCCTCCCTTCCCTTTGCGGTCAGTTGGTTCAAGTCCTGACGGACAACACTACCGCGATGTGGTATGTCAACAAGCAGGGAGGAGTAAAATCACATTGTCTCTCCAGAGAGGCTCTGCATCTTTGGTCCTGGGTTCAGGACCATCAGCTTTGTCTGATGGAAAATTATCTGGCCGCAGTTCTGAACGTGCGTGCAGACAGTCTCAGTCCGCAGTTCTCTGCCTATCACGAGTGGAGGCTTCATCCGGATGTGGTTCGTCATGTTTTTCGGACGTGGGGAATTCCTCAGGTGGACCTGTTTGCCACTCACGAGAATGCTTACTGACCGTCATTCTGCAGTCTCCATTATCCGATGCAGGGGGCTTTGGGGGACGCGTTTCAGTTGAGTTAGAACTCACGACTCCTTTACGCGTTTCCTCCCATATCCTCGATTCCTCAGGTTCTGAGGAAGATTCGCCAAGACCACGCCCAAGTCATATTGATCGGTACGGATTGGCCAAGAAGGGTGTGGTACACAGATCTTCTCCACCTCTCCTCGTGCCCTCCGCTCTGTCTCCCTCTCAGGGCAGACCTCCTCTCGCAGTCGCAGGGGGAAGGTTCTACACCCCCACCTCAAGTGCTTACACCTTCATGCCTGGAGATTGAACGGGGCAATCTGAATTCTTTCTCTCTCCCGCCTGACGTGGTGGATGTGATTCTTTCGACCAGGCGGCACTCCACCAAGTCTATTTATTCGTATAGGTGGTCCAAATTTGTCTCCTGGTGTGGAGAGAAGTCTTTAGACCCCTTAAAAATTGTAAATTGTAAATTGATACTTGTATAGCGCACTACTCACCCACAAGGGTCTCAAGGCGCTTGTACGAATACCGCTGTGGAACCCATCCTGGCTTTCCCTGTGAGGCGTCCACTCCTGGGCACCCCCAAGGTGGAGGTCAGGCATCCTTAGCGTTGTGAGGGCCGTTGTGGAGATTAAGCAAGCTATTGCCCAGAGTTGCAGAGTGGGACTCCATGATTGGAATAGGCACAGAGGCGAGAATTATCAGGTCCGTGGAATTTTTGAGCCCAAGACCCGCCGAGGCGGGGAATTGAACCCTGTTCCCCGCCTAGACCTCTGCATCAGGGTCTGCCGCTCTAACCATTGAGCCACACTTCTCCAAAGGCTTGTTCATCCAACATCCTTCAGTTTGCTCTTTTGTTAGCCCAGCAGGGTTTTGTTGTGACTACTTTGAAGGGCTTTTTATCGGCTTTGTCGGCGTTCCTTTGCTTGCCGGATCAGCCGTCTTTGTTTAAATCGCCTATTGTGTTATGGTTCATCAAGGGCCTTACCAACAAATTTTAGCCCACTCCATTTATTGTGCCTCAATGGGACTTAAATCTTGTCTTAACCTACTTGATGGGTTCTCACTTTGAGCCCTTGCACAAGTGTCCCTTGAGATTGTTGTCTTTTAAAACAGTATTTCTAGTTGCCATTACCTGAGCAAGGGTGAGTGAGCTTCAACCCCTATTCTTGACTATTCGTGCTGAAAGAATGATACTCCGGACCAGGGCTGCTTTTCTGCCTAAGGTGGTAACTCCCTTCCATCTGGGGCAGTCTATTACCCTTCCTACCTTCTATCCTCCCCCTCACCCTTCCAAGGAGGAGGAGAGGCTTCACCGCTTTGACCCTAAGAGGGCGGTGAGTTTTTACCTCAATAGGACTAAAGACTATTGTGTGGATGATCAGCTCTTCATGGGCTTTGCTGGCTGCAGGAAAGGCAGAGCGGTGCACAAGCGCACCCATTCCAGATGGATTATCTTGTGCATCAAGATCTGTTACTCTTTGTCCGGTAAGGAACCTCCAGAGGGTATAAGAGCTCACTCTACTAGAGCAATGTCTTCAACATCTGCTTTGTCTAGAGGTGTTCCTGTAGAGGACATTAGTAGAGTGGCAACTTGGGCATCCCTCCACACTTTTGCAAAGTATTGCTGCTTACATTGGGAAGTGAGGAGGAACGGGTCGCTTTGCGCCTTCTGTCCTTCAAGATTTTCTGGTATAGAAGGGGGGACACCCTCCTCCGGGAGTGGGAACTGCTATGGGACTCTATTCACAAGGTGAGGAATCCACTGGCAAAAGTATCCATCAGAAGAACAAGTTACTTACCTTCGGTAACACTTTTTCTTGTGGATACAGTATCTGCCTGTGGATTCCTCACTGGCCCACCCACCTCCCTGTTGTCTACCCTTGTATACCTACAATGTTGATATTGTTTACTTTTATTTTCAATGGAAGTGTTTTTGCTGAATTGTTTTTACACTGTGTACTATGTATACTGTACATATTTGTGTCGGTCTGTCCGGGTGCCTCGAAGGCACGGAGAAGAAAAGGGCAGAACTGACGTCATCACGCCGACAAGGCTCTCTTATGGCTCCAGTGACGTCAGCGGAGTCGCAAGTAGAGCCGGACTTCTGTGATGTCGTCCTCATTGGCGTGGAGAGCTACAAAAAAATTCCGAATACTGCTGGCGCAGGGGATATTCACAAGGTGAGGAATCCACAGGCAGATGGTGTATCCACCAGAAAAAGCGTTACAGAAGGTAAGTAACTTGTTCGTTACCCAACTCAATGGTACTTATTTTAACGGCCTCAGAAGAATGAAAAGCTGAGTGGACACGCACAAATTTGAACCTATAAGCATGAGGTCAAACATAGGACTTAGGCAGTATGTGGGGGCATCAATCCAATGAGCCACCAGACCCAGCCCTGGGGAAAAACAAAAAGATCCCTGAGGGCACTGTGGTGGCACAGGTCGGGTCTGGTTTCACCACCCTCTGCCCATACAGAGGGAGTACCTGAGCCTCATGCAAATCTTTCAGGTCGCACTGATCGAGGGGCACTGGACAGGGCGGCCCCGGTAGTTTTGAGAAGGGGTCCTTCTATTCAACCATTTGGTCTTTAGTTCTTTACCTGAATATATTTAATCTTGCCTGAGGCTTCGAGGAGTGCATAGTGATAGTCTGAGGCCCTGGCCTGCTCCATATTAGCGGAAGATGGCACTTGAAAGTGTGTGTGGTGGTGAAACCACGCATGCACCGGTATGAAAAACGCACCCAGTGTTAGACAAGGTACATCATTGCGGCCTTCCCTGTGCTCAAGAACCAGCCTGTAAACGATTGGCCCATGCGTGTCACTTGTTTGTACCCGGCCCACCTAAAGACTGTCCCATCACACGAGGCTGCTGCACTGACTTCACCAGGAGTGCCGGCACCCACACACCCTCGCTCAAAGAAGGCCTCTTTCCTGTGTTCGCCTTGCGTGTCCGCACCAATCCTCCTCTGCATAGCTCTATCCATAGCGTGCCCTGGCATCAGCTCCTAGAAGGATCTTACCACGTGCTAATGTGGGGAAGGGCACTGCACACGTAAGAAAGGGTGCATAGCAACACCCATGAGGTAGACACGAGGGCAGAGAGTAGTTTGCCTCTTGGCGCTATCGGACTATCTCAAAGGAATGGACCTGCTGCACCCCACCCGCCCCCCAAAGGTAATAAGTAAGAAACAAGTCTACCGTCCAAGACTGGGATATTTTCTTCATTCGGACCAAACCCTACGGAAGGGGGGCTCGCTCTCTGCCACCTCGTTGCCCCCCTCTGGTGAGATATACAATGTAACAGGGCTCGTTTTATTTTATTTATGTAAGATGCCAGGAGGTGGAGCTCCAGGGAGCACAAACTAATTATCCACATTTTGCTTTCGTGAAAATAAAAAACTACAAAATCACTGGAGCGTTTGCATCTCGGGCTGATGGAACCAAGGTGTAGCCCGTGACATTCATGAGCGCCTCGTGACTTGTACGCGCACCTTGACCCGGTGGGGCACTGCAGGGGCGGGCCCTGGAGGAGGTGTGCAGAGCTGCTCCCTCTGACAGAAGGTCACCAGACCATCCTAGCGCTAGAAGAGGCCAGGTGGGATGACGCCACCGTGACAACTCAGCGAGTTAACTCCCCGACCGCTGGTACACAAGATGCACAACATCCATTCACTTGGCTCAAACACAACGAACTCTACCTTATGAGCGCTTAATGCTAGAAGAGGACTGACTGGATGAAGCCGCTGCGACAGCTCAGCGGGTTGAAATCCTGACCACGGGTACATAAGCTGCATTTGACCGGTGGTTATAGTGCTCTCCGGGCATCCGCTTTTCTTAGGCGCACCACTTGGCAGTTGCACAATACCAGGGAGAGTCTGCATGACGTACACGTGTTACACGAAGCACATCGAAGCACTTCCTGGCTTAATTACTTGGTGGCAATTGTAGCGCTCTAGTGCTCCGAGGGTCTCCACTGAGCCCCGGAAGCACTCTCACACACTGTATCACCTTCTGGCAAGGCGTGGCCAGAAGGCTATACATAAAGGGACGGAAGTTGCACGTGCCTTCCTGTCCATCTGAGTATTCCTTGTGTCCGTGTCTATGTCTGCATGGCGCCGAAGGCCTAGTGTCCCCTACTGCAGATACCAGGTGCCAACTATCCCCAGATCAGTGCCCACCACCCTACCACTGGCGACGAGGATGGGATCCTGCTACTCACCCTAAACGCAAAACACCGTCCGCCCCAGTGGCTACATCACAGACGCGACAATCGGCGGCGCAGGGACCGGCACACAGAAGAAGCGGGACTGGCCTGCAGAAGAATCGTTGCTCGCACTGACCGGTAAGCAGCATATGCAAGAAGCTGTGTGGCGCACCGGTAGCGAGAAACCCCGACAGTGGAGACAACGTAGACTGGAGTGCCGAGCGGAGACACCTCATCGGCAGGCCCAACGGCGCGCGCATGTGCAGAGAAGAGTAAGCCCAGACCCGAGAGAGGAGAAAAAAAATTAAATAAAAGGGGTAGAAGCGCGTAGAGAAAAGCGCGAAGCATCAAAGAAGGCCCAGAGACAGCGCTCAAGCACAGGAGCACTCGAACGAGTGAGGCAGACTCCAGAGGCTCGACAGGAAAAGCCACCCCACTACAGCCCACAAACAAGCAGCGGCAAACACAGGGAAGAGCAAGACAGTGTGAGAGAAGGAAGCCCTCGCCACAAATCAGCTGAAGGCTCACAGCCAACCAGAGGAGGACCACATATTATAAGCCCAGAGAAGACAGCATCAAACAAACAAGCAGCAGCAAATGCAATAAGGAATGAGCAGATGAGGAAAAACACGCAGCAATGTCAAATCCGCCAGCTGCAGCAGCAGGAGGGGCTCAACAAGCAGCACCCCCAGCGCTGCTAGTCGTACCCCCAGCACAACCACCAGCTCCATCAGCTCATTCACAGATCCAAGCTCTGCCGCCATTTAGTGGGCTAATTGATCCAGGCACAGCAGCACCACGATGGGCAGTATGGTTAGGCCAACTCAACAATTATTTTACCGCCACCAGAGAAAAAGATAACGAAGTCAAGAGATCATTACTTTCATACTTTGGAAGAACAGAGATTTACAAATTATTCAAGCACCTGCCAGATACAGGGGCAGACACCGACTATGACGCCGTGTCCGAGCACTAAATGCGCACTTCGATCCTCAACTAAACCCACATTATGAACGGTTCAAATTTAGGCAATCAAGGCTAAGGGAAGGAGAAACGATGGATGTGTTTCACGCGTGCCTGAGAGACCTCATAAACACCTGCACAGAAGATGACCAAACGAAAGAGGTAACGGCGCAACTTATTCAGGGATGTCGCAACAAACATTTGAGGACCCTAATACTGCGACACCCACGTATCACGCTCGAACAAATACTAATCCTTGCCAGGTCACATGAGCTCTCAGATGCCCGAGCCACGGCGATGGAGGCCGCTCTCAATCCACACTCGGACACCGGAGCTGTCGTGAAAACCAGAGGGTAGATGCAGCTCGCAATGTCAGTCGAGGAGGAAGAGGAAGATGACCAACCAGAACACAGCGCCGAACACCGTGTGGGTACTGCGAACGTGACGAACACAGTCAAGATGGATGCCCGGCACGTGGCAAGACTTGCTCTAAATGCGGAGTACCGAACCACTTTGCAAGTGTGTGTAGAGGAGGTTTCCGCGGACGAAGCTTCCCAGGGAAAAAGACAGCCACCAGTGCCGTCAGGCAACTTTCCCTAGATGACGCCTCATCGTCACGTTCTTCCAGGACACAACAACACCGCCAACCGCGACTTGATGATTCCTCCACCGAAGAGGATGACGTATGCTACTACGTGTCATTCATCAGTGAACTGAAGAGAAGACGAAGGCCACAGCCTAAATGTCAAATACAAATTGATGGGTCACCAGTGACCGGAGACATTAACACAGGAGCCACTTCAAATGTAATGGGCATACAACACTACAAGTCCTTGAAGCCAAGACCACAACTGGTACCCTCCAAAGCCTGAATCCTAACCTATGGCAGCCAAGAACCGCTTCCACTGCGAGGGAAGATGCTAGTGCAGGTCAAAGCGGAAGACCAAGAGGTGACAACAACATTTCATGTAATCGACAAAGAGGCTGACCTACTGGTTGGGAGCAACACCGCAGAAGATCTCCAACTCATCGCTTTTGCCAATGCCGTGAAAGCTCTTCAAATGGAAGACATCCTACAAATGTTTCCATCATTGTTCAAGGATCTCGGGACAAATAAAAGACCGCCAGTGAAGCTGCACATCGACCACGCCATACAACCGGTTGCATTGAGACACCGGAGGATTCCATTTCACCTCCGCACCGCTGTGGAGCAAGAACTAACCCAGCTAGAGAAACAAGGGGTCATAGAAAAGGTAACTGGCCCGACTCCATGGGTGTCCCCCATGATGATAGCGGAAAAACCCCGCCAACCAGGAAAAATTAGCATTTGTATAGACATGAGGATCCACAACAAAGCTATAAGACGAGAGCGACACCTCACGCCCACTGTGGATGATATCCTGACAGACCTCAATGGAGCACAGTGGTTTTCAAAACTAGATCTCAACGCGGGATACCATCAACTAAGACTGGCAGAAGAAAGCCGTTACATAACGACGTTCTCGACACATCTTGGTTTAAGAAAGTATAAAAAACAAAATTTTGGCATATCATCCTCTGCCGAAATTTTTCAAAACACCATCAAAGAGATACTATCAGGATTACAAGGAGTACTGAATGACAGTGATGATAGAGCGTCCGCCTGCCCCCTTTAGAATTATTATCTGAAGCGCTTCAACGCCTCATCACGGGACGTTGGCGCTATATAAAAACAATCGACAATTTGTCATTAGGATGGCTTTGTAGTCTCACTTCCAATGACTGCCAACTCAACGAAAGTGCTTTAATACTAGCACCCACTCTGTAGTTGAAGTACTAACAATGTATTTGCTCTTTTTAAACCCCTCCCCCACCGAAGCTCAGTTTCCTTAGAGATTTATATTACAAAGGGACTTTTCTAAAAATATTGGATTCATAGAAAAGTCAGGCGGCTGTGCGGCGAGTGGTGTGGCTAGAGTATTTTTAAGTATAACAATGGGTCAACGAAAACATAGTGTAGCTATCTGAATAACTGTGTGTACTGGAAGAACACAATCCCTGAATCCAAGGTATTCCTGGTGAGAAATGTGTTCCCATCAGATACCCGTCCTGTACCGCCCTACATCATTTGGGATCCTTCACCCGAAGGAAGTGGAAACAAATCCACTTAGGATTAGGTAGATTGTGACCTAATCATATGTGAAGGAATTAAGGATGTGTAAGTGTAGACTATGTGATGGTATCAGGGGGCAAAAACTAGTAAGCAGTGCAATGAGTGCTCTCTGTAGCATGTGATAGAGTGAAATTAATATTGGGTTGTGGGAGTGGAAAGAAGAAATTTATTAGGGTCCTACCCACACCCAAGGTTAAAAAACAGTGCAAAGTAGTATTAACAAATAACTACTTCGGTCTTATTTAGGTCGACATGTTTCTGCAGTTTCTTTGGCTCACAAGATACCCGTCTGCTTCATCAGGACCTTATTATTCAAGTGCTACTGCTGATTAAAGTGAAGAAAGTGTATAAAAATCATATCACCCATAGTCTGGGGAATGAACTCTCCACCTCACCCGGCCACAGCTCAGGTGCACATGGAGCACCGCTCTGTCCGTCGGTACTCCTCGCCTTCCTCTAGGCCCAGTAGCACTTGAATAATAAGGTCCTGATGAAGCAGACGGGTATCTTGTGAGCCAAAGAAACTGCAGAAACACGTCGACCTAGATAAGACCTAAGTAGTTATTTGTTAATACTACTTTGCACTGTTTTTTAACCTTGGGTGTGGGTAGGACCCTAATAAATTTCTTCTTTCCACTCCCATAACCCAATATTAATTTCACTCTATCACATGCTACAGAGAGCACTCATTGCACTGCTTACTAGTTTTTGCCCCCTGATACCATCACATAGTCTACACTTACACATCCTTAATTCCTTCACATATGATTAGGTCACAATCTACCTAATCCTAAATGGATTTGTTTCCACTTCCTTCGGGTGAAGGATCCCAAATGATGTAGGGCGGTACAGGACGGGTATCTGATGGGAACACATTTCTCACCAGGAATACCTTGGATTCAGGGATTGTGTTCTTCCAATACACACACAGTTATTCAGATAGCTACACTATGTTTTCGTTGACCCATTGTTATACTTGTTTTTTTCAGTATTTGTAGGGATTATAACAATGCTAGGTCATTAAATATTTCCCTCACATGCCCCCTTATTGTATTAATAGAGTATTTTTAAGCCTACGTCTGTGACTTTATATCTGGCTGAAGGCCCTTAAAATAAGTACCTTTGAATTTTGAAATCATTTACAGACGTATAAAACGAATGAACTGCCGCAGAAAGTCTGTATTAAACGTGGATTTTGTTGCTGTTTCTATTATTTTATTATTGTTGCTTTTTACTTTTACAATTATTATTAAACAAACTTTTAGAACAGTTACGTCATATTACTGAAGAGTGAGGATGTGTGATTAAGGTGATAAACATTAACTCTGATAATTATTCACTTTGGGTTGTCTTTTTTCATATTTGCTGCAGGTGGTTATTCAAAATCAGGAGCTATCGGTCAGCCGAACTCTTCACCGGTTTCACAATCTTTGTAGGCACAGTGTGCTGAATTTTCAGTTATTTCTAGATGCACTAAGACTGTGCGTGAATTAGTATGTGGTATCCAACAGTCTTCAGGCACTCAATATATTCTGAAATGCAAACCGATTTGCAATCTGACGTATTAGACGATGAGAGGGAAGTTCAGAGTACGGGTTCAGGTCCTCTCGTAAAGCGAAGGTGCGTCCCTGCTCTTTTGGCAATTACGAGCTGTGGTGAAACCGGCGCTGCTCACTTGCAACCGCTTACTCGTCTCTTCTTCGCAAATATACCTGCTTCAAGCAAAAGTAGGTGGGGGAATAATGGGCCTGGGGAAGAAAGGGCAGCGGAGGCGAGTGTTTTGGAGACGGTGGGGAAAGGCGAAATGGGGAATATGACGTGGAGAGCCGAGGAAGGGAGGGAGTGGCTCTCCAACCTGCGCAGTGCAGGGTGTCGGACCGTGTAACAGACTGAAAGTCCTACTTTGATTGTTGCTCGCCAGAGAGAAGTCAACAAACGCCTAATCCACGAGAAGCCGCGCAGAAGTCAAGTCGTCACATTCTGCGAGAGTGAACTCAATGGAGTTGTTGACAAAAGTTGAAGTTGAGGGATGACCGCTTGTTTCGAAATGCCAATATAGTGCGCAAGCACAGAATCCCCAACCCAGAAGATCTGTATTCGTTGTGTTCCTGAGTCCCTGGACAGCGCACGTCTCTCTCTGAATTAATCTCCTTGCATTTTATTGCATGGACTTGTATGTGCAGCGCACCTCGTGAGTAGGCCCTATGCATTCCCCCAGTGTCTAAATTCAATATCGGCCTCGCTATCTGCAGGATTAAAAGTTCCTCGTGCTAAAATGAGGCATCAGGCGGAGGGGCGAGAGGAGGGGGCGAGTGAAAGCGTTTCACTTGCGGGAGCGCCAGGAGTGATAATTCAAAATTTGCGAACATACTTGACAAGAATTTTCAATTCTGTTAAGGACGGAGGCGAGGATTATGCTTTCTCCTTTCTTTATTATAAATTCTCAGCAGCCAATTAGAAACCGTATGTAAAACAAAAAACTACAATACCCATGAACACTTGGGTATCACATGACAGATCATAGTCACCAGTATAAAATGTCACATAGAGAATACCAAATCCTCTTTCTTTGGCGACTAAAACAGTTCAAAATGAAAAACAGCAGTCCAATATGAAGAACAACAAGCATTGGAAATGCAATAGGTCTCGCAGCATTAGAGTTAGTGCTTTTAGAATTGTTTATGGGTTTTTTTTGTAAATCTTTAGCATTTTTGTTTCCTGTAGCCAATGCTAAAGAATTACAAATAAAAAAAGCCATAAACAATTCTAAAAGCTCTAACTCAAATGCTCCGAGACCTATTGCACTGTGTGAGGGTGAGGGGTTGAGGGTGAGTGAGGGTGAGGGTGGGTGAGGGTGAGTGAGGGTGAGTGAGGGTGAGTGAGGGGTTGAGGGTGAGTGAGGGTGAGTGAGGGTGAGGGTGAGTGAGTTAGGGTGAGGGGTTGAGGGTGGGTGAGGGTGAGGGGTTGAGGGTGAGTGAGGATGAGTGAGGGTGAGTGAGGGGTTGAGGGTGAGTGAGGGTGAAGAGTGGTATACAATTACAATAGGGTGTGGCTACACCCAATGTTTAGCCCAGGTACCACCTTGCGGGCCTAGCAGCAGTGCGCATGGAGGACTGCATTGCCCCCAGCGCGATGGTTCATATGGCAGCAGGAGTGGAGCAATATGCGGGAGGGTAGGTTAATGATGTGTGAGGATAGGAGGGTTGAAGTGTTTTGTCTGGGGCTGGCTCAATGGTTGTTAGAAAATTGCAATTCGTGAGTGGCAGGCTAAGCTCGGAGGGCGGACAGGATCACAGAAGACGCAAGTTAGTCAATGGGGCCCGCTAGGCAACCGTAGGCTATAGTGGGGACCATAGGGGAAGTGATGTGGCCTATGCACAGAGCTGCCGACTTGGGAGTGGCTCAACATCCTGTAATCCTGCGCAGATGATTTACTCTTCTCGGAGTAAAACAAACCAGGTATTTGGCATGGGGTGACGCACGGAGTATCAGGAAGAAGGTTTCAATGGGGAGTCGGGTTAAAGGGTAGACAAAGGCGCACGAGGGGCGAGCGCGAGTGGCGGGGGGCTGCTGCAGGAGCCTCAGCTTAGGAGTTGTCTCCCAGAGTACTGACGAAGAGGAATTTGGCCTGGAGAGACGCAACGGGGGGAGGGTGGGGGGCATAAAAACGCTTCAATTTCGGAGGCAGGTTAGAGGGAGACAAAGCACAGGAGTGGGAGCGACGAGAGTGGAGGGGTATGGGGGGCCTCGTTTTGGTGGCTTAAGGAAGGGCAGCAAAGCGTCTAATTACAAGGTTAAGGCGGGGAACCAGGCTGCGCACGAGGAGGCTCGTGCAGATAAGAATGGAGTGGGTCGGTCGGGTTACAGTACATTGGGTGTTCCCCCACATGGGGGGTGGGGGGGCGTTGCGCCCCCACCCCCATGTCACATGACCGGGGTCTGCTGGAGCAGGTAGGAGCCCTTTAAACTCCAGCAGTTTCATTAGCTGGATGCCTGCTAGGTGAGTCACCGTTGAGGGGGCGGGCCCTTAAGGAGGATGAGATCTGGGGGGAGGGGAGAGAGATGTACGTGAGAGAGAGAGAAGGCACACGAGGCAGAGAGACACCAATCACACGCACTCGATGAATCCTGATGAGTGGCGCTAAGTTTCCAAGGCGTTTCTTGCGACAGAGCAGCTCTGCAGTAGCCCCTGGCAGGGGCTTTCCTGCCGCCTCGAGGCCCGGGACAGAGACTCACTCCCTCCAGCCCGCAGTGAATAACAAGCGTTGCAGTGAAAATAACGCGCTTCTGTTATGCGCGCCTTGGTGTTCAGAAGTAAATAAGTTGTAAGTAAATGGGATGCACTGACCCCATTCTGCAATTTAAAATCCTGTAAGAGATGGTCTCACACTGCCGCTGAAAATGGACCCTAAAAAGGGACGAATGTCTTAAAGAAATGTCTTAAACTCTTTTAAACTAGTGGTTCTGCACTCATGGCTGCTGGCCTGCGACTCCGTGTCTGCTGTTGGGAGTCGAATCAGCGTGTGATGCAAGGGGGCGTGTTTAGATCCGGAAATGGCGTTGCGCGAGTGCTGTGTATAATAAAGTTATGTGCGTAAGAGATAGTGTAAGCCACGATAAAAACAATAATGAATAAAAAAGAGAAGTGACATATGTTGTTAATCGGACGCTGTGTGCGCTGGGCAAAATAATAATAAAATAAAAACAAGACGGAGGGAAGAGAGGGGAGGGGGGAGGAGAAATGCGACACGGCGGGAAGGGGAGGGACAACCAAACAAGACGGAGGGAAGAGAGGGGAGGGGGGAGGAGAAATGCGACACGGCGGGAAGGGGAGGGGGCGGAGCGGGTAAACAAAGACAGACGTGCACGCGCTTTTAAGCTCAATGCGCATGCGCATTGAGCTTAAAAGTCACGGGCACTGCAAGGAATCGCCACGATTCCTTGCAGTGTGGATAAAGAGTGGATAAGTCCCAATACTCTCGCCTTGCTCGATGCGCATGCGCATCGACAGGCGAGACCTAAAAAGGAAGGAACCAGCGGCACCAGAAATCCATGAAGATGAAGAAAAGGATGCTTGCCGCCGTAGACAACTGGGAAGTGAAGATAACCGTCAGACAGGACGAACCAGGCTAGACATGAACCTCTATTTAGGATCAGAAACTTGAAAAGAGATACAGAGCCGTAATACACATACTTTGTGCACAGAAGACCAATAATAATTATAATAATAATAATAATAAGCATTTATTAAGCGCCTGGCTGCACAAGACTGTGTGTCCCCGCGCTGACTGCAAATGCAAACCCATCAGAAGAGCAAGAACCCTAGGAGCTAAGGTTAGTATCTGGGAAATAAGTGGGTTTTAAGTTTAGCTCTGAAACTCATTTCAGATGGCTCCATCCGCAGATGGATAGGCAGAGCATTCCAAAATTTGGTGGCCAGGTAGCGGAAGGATTTTCCGCCCATCTTAGCTTTTGTGATGCGGGGGGTTTTAAATAGCATCATGCCCGACGATCTTAGGTCTCTGATCGGCCTATGGATGGTAATAAGATTTCTCAGATAGCCAGGGCCTTTGTTTTGAGCAATGCGGTGTGCATAGCATAGAGTCTTGAATATAATTCTCTCTTTAATAGGGAGCCAGTGAAGCTTGGCAAGCGCATGTTTAGTAGATGATCTTCGAGGGAGACCGAGCACCAGTCGTGCTGCTGAATTTTGTATGCATTGTAGCTGGTGCAGCCCTTTTTGATTTAGACCGAGTAGGAGAACATTGCCATAGTCCAAATGAGGGGATATTAATGCATGGACAATGGTTTTTCTCGCTTCGGTCGGCAGAAGATCAAGTACTTTACGGAGTACCTTTAAGGTGCCATAGAATTTGCTTGTAACTTTATTCACCTGGGCTTTGCCTGAGAGGTCGGCGTCAAGCATGACTCCGAGGTTTTTCACTGTCTCCACAGGCAGCGGCAGTTCTCCTAGTTCGCTAGGCCACCAAGCCTGGGACCAAACAGAGGCATTTTTCCCTACTATCAATACCTCAGTTTTATCTCCGTTGAAACGGAGACAGTTGGTGTTCATCCACGTCGCTATTGATAGCATACAGTTAGAGAAGTTGGCAGCTGAGTCTCTATTGTCTGGCGTTATTTTGAACACCAACTGGGTGTCGTCGGCATAACTGACAATGCCCACCCCAAATTCCTCCGCAATGTGTGCCAGGGGCTCCATGTATATGTTGAATAAAGTAGGGCTCAAACTAGATAAATAAATAATAAATAAGGGGGGACAAGGAACAGTAATAACAAAATATCATATGCAATTAGCAATAATCAATAACAAGGTAACGCATGTAAATGCAGAAAGATGGGTGGGATAATCCTCGCCTCCTTGTCCTTAATAGAATTGAAAATTCTTGTCATGTGTGTTCGCAAATTTTGAATTCTATGTCAGGACAGGAGGCTCCGATTATGCTTGTTCAAAGCTGATCCACCACAACAGAAGCAACATGATCAATTGGTTTACAATAAAATGTTTTAAACACAGAATCGGACGACCAATCAGCGGCCTTCATGATGTCAATCAAAGTCACTCCCATTGAAAAAGCTTTAGAAGCCATAGCCCCACGTGCGGAATGTGCACCAAAGATAGAGACATCAATACCAGCCTCAGACATGAGTCACCTGACCCAACGGGCCAACAGGACGAAAAGGCTTCTGTAAAGCAATCAGCAATTGACCTTGCATATCCTGACGAAAAGGAGCAGTATTCACCTCATAATCCTTAACACATTGAACTACGCAGAGTTTGGGATTATTGGGAAAAGATGGATAGGTAACAGAAGACGTATTACATTTAGTGCGTCTGGAAATAGCAAAATTAACAACCTCAGGCGTGAAACTGCGACCTGCCAGGTCCAGTGCCCGAACATCAGACACGCGTTTGCATGAAACCAGATATAATAGCATAGTTAGTTTCGCTGAAAGTTATGTGCAGGATAACAAATAATTGGAAGGCTAGGCCTCCAAGAATCGCAAAACAATGGAAACATCCCACAGGGCCACATATTTCGGACAAGGAGGTTTTGCTAGCCGGATACCCTTAAGCAACTTAGAGATCAATGGATGTTCACCCGCAGGCTTGCCATCAATATGGATATGACCCGCCGAAATGGCTGTACGGAAATCATTAACCGTTCGATAAGCAAGGCCGGACAAGGCGATGGAAGCCAGAAAATGAATAATCAGAGAGACATCCGCTGAAGCAGGATCCACCTCCCGTTGAGCACACCGTTGTTTCCAAGACCCTGCATAACGTTTGTGTGTGTGTTGGGTGACCAAGCCTCGCTGATAAATCTGGTAGCGTCTCGCGAAAGGCCTGGGATGTGCCAGCGTTCCCCGAAATTTGCGGCGCAACTAGGGGAAGGTGGCCCGACTCGATCAGGGGATGTGGTTTCCCAAGAGGGTCCAGCAAGAGATTCCATCGCTGGGGAAGAAGGAGCGGCACTGCACAACTCATTTCCAGGAGAACTGGGAACCAAGCTTGAGCCCTCCACAGAGGAGTGATCAGAATCCGCTCAGACTGATAATGCTTTGTGCGAGCCAGGACTCTGGGGATCATCAGAAACGGAGGAAAGGTGTAACACAGGAGCGATGGCCAGGTCTGCAGAAATGCATCCTTGGCTAGGGCTTCTGGATACGGCCTCCAGCTGAAAAACAGGGGAAGCTGATTGTTGACCTGACACTGGCCCCAAGCACGGGATAGAAAGCAGAACATGCGAGGGTGAAGCATCCAATCGCTGAAGTCCCGAAGATGACGCGAGTTCCAGTCCGCAATCAGATTGTTAATGTTAATGTTAAAATATTTATATAGCGCAACGTACACTGGATTGGTTTCTTGGCGCTTCTGGGATGGGGCTCTGTGGGATGGAGGCTCAGGAGGAGTAGGCTTGCTGGAATAGCCACTTTTTAAGCAACTTTCTGAAATGGAGATGTGAAGCAGTAGAACGGATTGAAAGAGGGAGGGAATTCCATATTTGAGGGGAAAGCGTAGAGAAGCGGGTGCCGCCATATTTTAGGCGCTTAAATCTGGGAGTGGTAAGTAGGTGTTGTCCAGCGGAGCGGAGGGTACGAGAGGGGGTGTATTTTTTGATCCGATTTGAGAGGAACCTCGGGCCTTTGTCTGAGAGGGCTCATTGTGTGATACAGCAGATCTTGAAAGTGCTTCGCTGTTCCACGGGAAGCCAACGCAATTGTTTTAACAGAGGTTTTGTATGGTGGCGGGCCGGGAGTTGGAAGATCAGTCTGGCCGCCTGATTCTGTATCAATTGCAGCCTGTGTGTCTGGTAGGCTGGAATGCCAGCATACAGTGCGTTGGCATAATCCAGCCGAGAGACAATGAGTGAAAGAACGACCAGAGTGAGGGCTTCAATGGACAAGAATCTTTTTATTTTTTTTATTTTCCGTAACATAAGAAAGCAGGCTGATACCACATAACTAATCTGTGGAGTCATTGAGAGATCACTTCTGATTTTTACGCCTAGGCTTTTTGCGTAAGGAACTGGGGTGGGCGGGGGGCCCAGAGCGGGAGGCCAGAAGCTGGAATTCCAGGGGTTAGAGGGCATAAGTGTCAAGACCAACTCTGTCTTGTCAGGGTTAAGCTTCAATTGGTTGGTGTTCATCCAAGAGCTGATATAAGTCATGGTCGACTGTAGATTGATTTCAGAGAGTCTTGTGGGTTGAATGTTAAGTAAGAGTTGCAGGTCATCTGCGTAGTTATAGACCTGGGCTCCCATTTCCCTCAGGGATGATATTAAAGGTTGCATGTATAGGTTGAATAAAAGGGGGGATAATGAGGAGCCCTGTGGGACTCCGCAGGAGAGCCGCCCTTTTTTTGAGCAGAAATTGCCCAGTCTGACAGATTGGAATCTGTTTGTCAGGAAGGATTGTATCCACCTCAGGGCCTGTCCTCCGACCCCAGCGCTGTGGACACGGTCGATCAGAATGTTATGATCGACCGTGTCAAACGCAGCTGAAAGATCAAGGAGGATCAGGGCCTGGGGGGAGTTGAGGTCCGCCCCCTTGCGTAGCTCATCCATGACCGTTACGAGGACTGCCTCGGTCGAGTGGGCAGGCCTAAAGCCAGCTTGGTGAGGGTCGAGATACTGAGACTCCTCAATGAAAGAACTCAAACATTCCGTCACATGTGTTTCCAGTACTTTACTGAGATAGGGTAAGAGAGATATAGGACGATAGTTGCTCAGCACTTGAGGGTCCGCCCCAGGTTTCTTGAGGATGGGGAGGATCTCAGCACTTTTAAACGAGTCAGGGACTGTTCCACTGCCGAGGGAGGTGTTGAGCAGGGATATGGGGGGATCAGGGCACGCGCTGAAGGCTTCGCGAAGTATGTGGGGGGGACCACTGTCAAGAGGGGAGCCGGATTTGACCCTGTTCGTCAGTTTGGAGAAGGAGTCCGAGTTTATAAAGGGGAAATGATCCAGTAAAGGGGGATGAATTACGCCAGGTGAGGCAGAAGGATTGGGGGTGCTGGACAAGGGGATACTGGATTTTATAGTATCAATTTTGTCGAAAAAGTACTTATTTAGCCTGTCGCATAGATCTTGAGAGTGCACAGGTTGTGCTGACACTCTCCATCCCTGTCAATTCGTCGACTATCGAAAAGAGCTCTCTGGTTTTGTTAGCCGAGTTTAAGATTTTACTTGTAATGAACTCGGTTTTACATTTTAATACAGCGGCTTTATAGTCTTTGAAGAGAGACAGATAAGTGGTTTTTAGTTCGGGGTCGTATTTCCTACGCCACATTCGTTCAGCCTGTCTGAGGTTAAGTTTTTGAAGCTTCAGAGCGGGGGAGAACCATTTTTGAGCATCGTGAGTCCTGCGTGCTTTTATGTGTTTTTGAGGGGAAACCTTGTTACTAGCTTGTTCAAGCCAGATGGCTAGGTTTTCCGCCTGAGTAGTGAGAGAGGTGTCTTGGATCGGCGGGGCAGTGTTGATGAGGATAGTTTTGAAGGACTCGATGCTGGCTTGGCCCCAATTCCTCGCCTTCATGCTGCTTGGTCTAGTCGTGGGAGGTACAGCCAACCCAGCAAGTGTGCATCTAATTAGACAGTGGTCTGACCAGGTGCAGGGGAGGACATCAAGTTGGGTGATGTCTAGGTTAAAAGACCAGTCTTGGTCTAGGGTATGACCTTTATCATGCGTGGGGGTGTGAATATGTTGAGTGCAATTAAGGTTGATCAATAGATCCGTAAAGTCTCGGGAGAGGGGGGGTTTCATTTGTGTCGCCTGGCCAGTAGTTAAAATCACACACGATCAACACTCTGGTGTGATTGATGACCAGATGGCCAATTAAGTCAGCAAACTCCAATGGGTAAGATGGCATATGCAATGGGGGGCGATATGCAACGACGCATGCCAGCGAAGAAAGGTGAGTTTCCAATTTGATGATAAGTGTTTCCGTCTGGATAATTTGAATGGTTGAGAGTGCTGTGAACTGGTGTTTTTTGTGGATGATTGCTGCCACGCCGCCACCCTTTTTGTCTGTGTCTCTGTCTACATGGAGGATGTAGTAGGGAGCGGGAATGGCTGCTAGGATGTCCGGAGAGGAAGCATCATGCAGCCAGGTTTCAGATAGGAATAAAATATCTGGCTCAGTCAGCTCTATCAGGGAGAGTATCTCTAGCTGGTGCTTGGCGAGGGAGTGAGTATTGAGATAATATATTGTTAATGCGTCACTTTTATTGTTGGGGGTAGTAGAAGTTGGGTCTGGGGCGGTCTCAGAATTCTGGGCAGTGAGGGCAGGTGATATCCTCTTTTGGTGGGAGATATCAGAGGCAGCTAAGGTGTGCGCCGGGGTCAAAAGCCCATGGTGTTCTAGTAGGTGTTGCTGGGTGGCGCATAGCTCTTAGTTGCTGCGAAGCGCTAGCAGTTGGTTGGGTGTGTATGATAAAGTTCGAGCATAATGACCTGCCCCCTGACCCGGCCTGGCGCGGACGGGCGCAGACGGGCTTGCCTTAGGCGCGCCTTCGGCGCGCCATCGGCATGTCCGCTGCGCGACGGCCAGCACATCCGTTTTATGGGAAGAGGAGCGTGTTGGCACTAGACCGCTCACCCGTGTCCCAGCCGGAAGTGTAGGGAAAGTGAAAAGTAGCAAGCCGCCTCCCTCCACGATAATCGAGCAAGCTCGTGGTGGACCGGGGAGGTGAGGAGAAAGTGAAAGGATGTGTTTTGGCAATTATCAGATCAATGTCCTAATTTCCTCAGTGCCAATAAGTAAAATAAAACACAGGCAAATTGCTGTTTAGCACATCAAACGTAATTAAAAAGAAGATAAAAACGAGCTGTACTAACGCCTGAATCGCGTTAGCCTTCTCCTAGGAAGCCTGCCAGAAGGGTAGAGCACATCCGCTGCGCGACGGCCAGCACATCCGTTTTATGGGAAGAGGAGCGTGTTGGCACTAGACCGCTCACCCGTGTCCCAGCCGGAAGTGTAGGGAAAGTGAAAAGTAGCAAGCCGCCTCCCTCCACAACAATCGAGCAAGCTCGTGGTGGACCGGGGAGGTGAGGAGAAAGTGAAAGGATGTGTTGCGACCGGGAAGATATTTGGCAATAACTGTGATCTTCCGTTGAAGACAAAAGTGCCAGAAATCCTTGGTGATTTCCGCCAAAATCTTGGCCTTTGTCCCGCCCAACTTGTTGACATACCGAACCGCTGAAACATTGTCCATGCGGAGAAGTATGCAACAATTGGTCTGGCGTGGAGATAAACAACTGATCGCAAAAGACCCCGCAAGTAGCTCAGGCAATATATATGGAGAGACCATTTCTCCTGAGACCACCGACCTCCCATCGACAACGGACCGCAACGAGCACCCCAGCCCCGCAGGCTGGCATCGGACTCGATCACCACCTCTGGGGATGCTCCGAACAGGGCTCTCCCATTCCATGCTTCCATGTATTCCAACCACCATATCATCTCCCACCTCGCTTCCTCTGAAAGAGGGGCCAGATCTGAATAGCGAAGGCCTTTCTGGAGATGACAGATCTTCAAATGTTGAAGTGCCTGGTAATGAAGAGGACCCGGGAAAATTGCCTGAATAGAGGAAGCTAACAGACCGACAGTCCGAGCTATAGACCTCAATGGCACACTCTGTTTGGATAAAACTGAAGTCAATTCCCTCTTCATGGAACTGATCTTCTGATGGGGTAAGAGGAGTTGACAAGAGAGGGAATTGACTTGGAAACCCAGAAATTCCATTGACTGAGAAGGGAGAAAAATCGATTTCTGAGGATTGACCAGAAAACCCATAGATTGTAAAAGTGTGATGGACCATTCCAAGTGCGTCATCAACTTGTGAGGGCAATCCGCCATGATCAGAAAATCGTCCAGGTAGATGATCAGTCGAAGACCCCGGGCTCGCAAGGATTAGACGACGGGCCTCAGAAGCTTCGTGAAGCACCAATGTGCTGACGAGAGGCCGAAAGGGAGAACTTTGTACTCGAACCAATTCCCCTGCCATTGGAACTGCAGGAACCGACGGTGCGGACCGTAAATGGGAATCGACAAATACGCGTCCTTCAGATCGAGACAGACCATCCAGTACCCTTCCCGAAGAAGATCCCTTAAGAGATGGATGCCTTCTATCTTGAAGTGGCGATAAACCACCCCTTCGTTGAAATCTTTGAGATTGAGCACCAACATAGACCCCCCCTTTTTACTGAACCAGAAAAACTGTGCTTGCAAAGCCCTGAGGATGGCGTAAAGTCTGAACGATGGCCCCTTTGCTCAGAAGAGAGCCAATCTATGCAGAAATGAACTCTTGTTCTTGAAGGGAAAAAACTAGAGGAGTAGGTGGGTGGGGTTGATGCTGGGAATTATAGAACTCTATCCTGTAACCATGAACAGTCTCCAGCACCCATGCATCGTTGGAGATCAGACGCCAATTTGGGAGAAAAAATGGAATCCTGCCCCCCAAAACCACCTCCGAAACCGGGATCAACCTCACCTGAAGTATTGGAATCTTGATGTCCACCTTGCGATCCGCCGTAGCGGCCTTTCTTATATTTGCCTCTCCCTTTACGGGAGGGATAGAAATTGGTCCTGTTGTTATAGCCGGAATCTTGTCCTCCGCCACGTTGGGAATTCTGGTTGGACCCACGGCCGAACAATCGCCCCCCCCCCCCCCCCACCCACCCCCCTTGCAAAAACCAGGCAAAAGGCCCTCCACAGGGATGCCTGAGCCTTATCCAGCCCACTAAAAGTTGCTACAAACTTTGTTAATTCTTCAAAGAATGGCTGGCCAAACAACAAGCCTTAAGCCAACGTGCCGGATTCTGACGAAGCCAGTTCCGCCAGTTTGGGGTCCAGTTTAAGAAGAATGGAGCGACGACGCTCGCAAGACATCGCGCAATTGACATCCCCCAATTGACAGATCGCTCTTTGGGACCACTCAATCAAATCATCCGGATCCACAACAGTGGATGATTCCTTGACCCGAAAGCCCAGATTCAAAATCTTCGTAAGAGGACCCAAAAGATCTAATCATTTATCCCGGCAGGAACGCCACGCCCTGTCGATACCCTTTTTGGGATCCCTGGCATACTTCTTCAGGTATGTCACCATAGTGGGGGCAGCCTCCAGAGTGTCGGACAACTTATCAGCCAAATCAGGATGTGGACACTCAGAACAGAGGCGTACTCGGACATCCTTTTCAAATGGCTGACGAATATGAGCCTGAACATATTCGGCCATGGCTGGGGACGGAAGCCAAGATTAAATATTTGGGTGAACGATATCAGAGGGTTCAAACTTGAGGAGTTGAGGATGCGTCCGAGCATCAACATAGTGCTCCTTACGAGCTTTCTTCGAAGGAGGGGGCCCATCTTGGTCCAAAGACGAGGAAGAATGCGGGTAATCAGTGTCCGTCTGTTGAACGTGAGACGTTGAAGCTTCTTTGGAGGACTCCCTAGTAGACCGATCATTGGAGAGAGCCTTAGCCAACTTCTGAAAATCAGATTTGTGGGGATTAACAGGAGACTTAGAGGAAGAAGCACGACCAGAAGAGAAATGCAACCAACCCTGTTGCTGCGCATAGGAGTAAAGATGACGTTTTAAAGGAGCAATTGCGCAAACAAGCGCCTTATTGACGGACTGTTGAACGCCTTGGCCCAAAGCCTCAACCAAGTCCTGCTCCATGGAGCCAGAGGCGTCCTCATCATAGTAATAATCATCCTCCTCATAATAACTTTCCATAATTACACCAAGTGTAACAAGCAATTGCCCACAGAGGAGAAGAAAAAATGGAAATGCCAAAGGCACAATGCAGGGGGAGTGACCAAACCTCAAGGCAAGCCAAGACAGCACAGGTAGGAACCTGTGTAAACAATAATATATAAATAGTGGAGGGAGGGCTTGCCAAGAAACAAATAAATATGGCACTCTAGGCAGAACCTATGAAAATTGTACAGCCCAGAGCAATATCAATGGCTTCTGGGCGTAATGGGGCTAAATATGCAGGCTGTGGGCTTGAGGCGACCAAATGCGCCGATATTGAAACGATTCTTCATGAGGGAACTGAAATGTCAGGAAAAACTGGCCACCGCGCATGCGCGGAAACGGTCGCCCGAATTGCGAAAATCGGAGCACTCGCGCGCGAGCCTCCGAGCCCCAGTCTCCCGCTCCACTTTCAAAAGAAAGGTGCGGGCGCAACGCGCCCGACCCGGGGAGGTGCTCCCACGCTCCCAGCGGCTGAAAACGAAGGAAAAAAGCGGCGAAAGGAACCACAAGCCCAAAGTGGAAAGAGAAGTCCCAAACAAATAACGGAGCACACAAGGCAAAGCGTGAACAAAGCGCCAAGGAAAGCGGCAACTGCAGGCAATGCTTAAAGCATAACCAAGGTATCGAAAAACAGTTAATTAACCTTTAATAATAAGAGAGATGCACTTAACTGGTTGCGGAGCAGCAAAGAAAGAGGATTTGGTATTCTCTATGTGACCTTTTATACTGGTGACTCTATGATCGCTCATGTGATACCCAAGTGTTCATGGGTATTGTAGTTGTTTGTTTTACATACTGTTTCTAATTGGCTGCTGAGCATTTCTAAAAAGGAAATGAGAAAGCATAATCGGAGCCTCCTGTCCTGACATAGAATTGCTTCCATATTGTGCCGCGCGCTCCCGCAAGTGAAACGCCACACGTGCACGCCTTGCCATTGAAGGCAATGGAACGCTTGCACGTTTTTGGCTGAAAAGCATGCACGTTTCTAGGCGAGATCTAAAAAGACAATCCTATATTTCAGCCAGGAAATAGAGCCCTAATTATCCAGTCCTAGGCAATCCGAAATGACATCCCTACAGAACTTCGCTTTAAGATTCATCCATATATTCACACAGAGTAACAAAGGAGCCAGTTGGACACTTTTCTTAATTTAGAGCTGGTTTAACTCTGCATGTAAGATAAAACTGTGCGTGGCAAGGGAAGCTGTAAAAACCATCTGCATAAGTGATTTTCCTCAGGCTGAAGGGGGGAACATTCATGGAACCCCTATATGCCCACCCTGCACATAGCAGCCGAGACACATTGGGCTCCGACTGTCCTGCTAAGTTTGAGGCATGAACTGGTCAGGTGGGACTGCCACGAACCAGAGGGATTAAAGGTTGCACCCAGATAACAAAAATCTTTTGATGTATGCAAGGGCTACCCAGTTATAATCATTCTATGGGTATTAATTCTACTTGGTCAGCAGGCCATGATGAGGAATATGCCATAGTTGGTGGGCAGTTCAATGCAATCCATAAACTGGACAAAGTGGTCCACTAGTACACGCAGTGCTTTTGAGGTCCGAACCAGTAGGACTTCATCGTATGCATATAAATGTGCAGGCATCTGGGTATCAGCGACTCTAGTGGTAGCGACCTGAACAGAGGTCAAGTGTGGACAAAGGTTGTTACTATATAGAATAAAAACTGTTGAAATGTCCATAAAGGCCAAATAGAGAGGACAGAGTTTGACTGAGATGCGCTTAATAATTAGGATCGTATTAAACACTGTTCAGATGTTCCCAGCCATGTGCAGAATCCAAATTGGAATAAGGAGAGGATGTGCTGTTCCTGGGGCCATGCAGCAAGGAAGTTGTATATAACCCTTCCAATAATTTTGACAGTACTATCTAGTAAAGAAATGGACCTATGGGTCCGATCGCCTTTCTTGAAAATGGGTACGATTGTTGCCAGTTTTACTGATTAAGGGATCAGAATGTTTAATGAACCATTACAAATATTAGTAATCAAGGGACCCCAAAAAGCAACATTGCATCTTATTAAATCGATTGGGGGTCCCATCTGGGCCAGGGACCTTCCCACTTGCATGCTGAAGTATAGCCAATTCAACTTCTTGAAAATATATTATCATAGGGGAGAGTGGATTAATCTGCTGGGTAAACGGTCCACTACATCTTCATCTTCTAAATGGCAAATATCAGAGAAATGAGCCACCCACTCAGAACCAAGAATATTACATTGTAGCAGAAAGTTATCAGGAATATTTCTTGACCCCATTCCGTTAGCATGATTTCCCCTTTAGAGAAATGATCCATTACATTTCTGGTTACAAAAATATAATCAATGGTCGATTAGCGGCTGTGGCCCCTTTAAGTTAGCGGAAGGCTCTTATCTTCATTTAAATGATCAACTAAATCAATAAGATCGTGTGAGTACGGGGCAAGATGGCGGCTGAGTGAGTGGTTGCATCGGCAGCACTCTGTGAGCCCTGTCAGATTCTAGTGTTTCTAAGAGAAACCTTGCAACCTTTCTCCCGAGAGGAAGAGAAAAGAGGCATAGAAACTAAGAAGCTAAAGAAACACTCTATGGCTATCCCGCTGTGACCCATCGCTGGATGTGATCGGATGTGATCGGGATTCTGGTGTTTACAATAGAGAAAAGGAACTAGGTACGAGGAGCGAGACCGGAGACTGGGGACTGGAGATGCCCTTTCTTAAGCCCTAGATTGCAGCGGATTGTAGGAGACCTTAGCTGGATCGTAGCTGCAGCCGTGCCCATGATTAAAGGTTAAATACTGTGAGACACGCCGAAAGTTCAATCACGCTGTGCAAGCCATTTGAAAACTGAACACGGACTGCATTCTATGCGTTTAAGGTAATCCTGCCCCTTGAGTCTTCCAAGCTTTGTGCTGAGAGCTGAGAGTGATTAAACTGGGGAGAGAATAGAGCTGAGCATATGAAATTTTTCTGAATTTCCTTTCCTTGCCTTGTTGATGTTACCGCCTGTACCACTGTCGAAGTTCATTTGTTTAGTGGTGTAAGCAACTCCCTACGCGCTGTGCTCGCGCAGCTCTCTTACCGTGCATCGGGCATCGGGTGTCCTCCGAGTGCGCTGCTCGGTATCCTGTTCAATATCCGGTACCGGCAGCAACAGGCATCATCTGTGCACACCAGCCGAGAGTAGTAAATGCTGTGCACAGTGCGTCACATGCATCTCTCGTTGCCGTGGAGACGTTCGTCTCAATTCTGAAAGGCATAGCCAGCAGGGGGCAGTGAAAGCCTATGAAAAGCCTGTGAAAAGCCAGTAAAAGGAGGGAAAAAACGACAACGAATGCTGTAGAAGAGGAAAGTCTGTCTCTCGCTGTATTGGGGGCTCAGAGAGACTAGAGAGACCAGAATTTTTTTTATAGCCGTGTTCAGTGTTGATATTGGGATATATGGCAATAAAATAGATCGGCAGCACAGTACTTGCAAAAGAGGTTCCTGGGTCACTAATAACACTAGTAATACAACTAAGGCTCTACAGATAATACCAGGGAGACACGCCAACTGGCAAATCAACTGGCAAAGTGGAAAAAGATATAGGGGAGTCAAAAAACAAACACAGTTTCAATCCTGGTCACAACTACAGGTACAGACACGGATACAAAGACATCTCCTAAAGCATCCAAGTGAAAAGAATAGGATTCTCAGCCAAAAACAGGATATGGAGAGAAAATAAAAAAGAGATGCTGTAGCCAATGACAGTGGAGATGTAAGAGCAGGAATACAAACAACTGTGCTGACCTACTCGGAACTCGACGGAGAGGTGGAAGGGGAAGTCATGGCCCAGCAAAGAGTTTGTGAGGCCCAGGAACAACCCCAAGAACTACCACAAGAAATACAGGAACATGGAGAAAATACTCAGAGTGTGGAAAACAATCCACTCCCTCATAATGTGGTAAAGGAAAAGGAGACGGTGGACGTGTCACAAATAAGCAATGAGAGACAGAGAGGCCCTGAAACAAGAGGGTCAAAGGAAAAGGACTTGGAAAGAAATGAACCTCATGAGAGTGGGAAAATTAAAAGTAAAATCGCGGAAAAAAATATAGAAAAAAAAACAGAGAAAGAGAAGGAGAAAACAAATCAAAAAATAAAAGACAAAGAGAAGGAGAAGGAGAAAGAGAAAGAGGGAGATACGGAGGAAGATGCCAAACTGGAGTTAATGGCCAAGAAAGCTCAGCGGCTACAAACAATAAAAAATGTGAAGGCTAACGCAAAAAATCCGGGCTCGCCGACTACTTCTCAGCCTAGAATCTCCAATATTTTCAGTCCTCTACATAAGGAAGTCACGGCTAACGCCTTAAAGAATGAAAAATTACAGATTAAAGTTCCAAGTAGTACGAGCGGAACTTGTATAGATAGCCCTGGTGTGCCCCTGGAGAACATCGAAGGAAATTAAAACGACTTCAGAGATGCGAACATTTCCAACCAGATTGCAGCTCCAAGTGGGAGCATTGAAGGGTCGAGGGCACCCATAAAAACAAAAACGTTGTTGACTAGTCAAAGGGAGCAATCAGTTCAAAGCAAGATGTCTCCACAGGGGCAAGATCTACATTTAGAAAATAAATCATACTCCGAGGAAGATTCTGACTCCGATATATATCAAACAGGGATGTCTATATCAAGAGCGAGTCAAGTGAACTAAGTGAATTAAGTGATACAACTAAAGCTGGTCCAGGTTTAAAATTGGAGACCTTATCTTCGGAGATATCTGGCTCACATGACTCCAGGAATATATGTGAAACAAATCCAAGGAAAAAACGAGGAAAAAAAAGAGGACTAGAAGCAAAAAAGAATCTAACCTTGTCAACGAAGAGACAACAGACCCAGGCACTAATACTGATCATGGCAAAACCAGAACAAATCCTTCACGGAAAAGCCCGATCACAAAATTACCGGGAGAAACACCACACCAGAAACGCAGCTCCGCCGAGATAGGAGGAAACCAAAAATCAATGGGAGACAGCTGCAGATCTGGAACTACAAGCGAGCCCTCATTAAGTGATGTTCTGAGCTCAATGAAGAATTTCATAAGGATGTCAAAAAAGATAGCCAAAGGAACCGGGCTGCTATTGACAAATTGCAAAGTGCAGTTAAAAAAGTGGAAAACATTTGTACTGAGATCTCGGAGAGAATAGCCACAGTAGAAACTCGAACCGAAAACTTAGAAACAGACGTCATCAAACTACAAAAGACAGAAAAAGAACACGAGGGAATAATCAAAGATCTTATGGCGAAAGTCGAGGATCACGAGAACAGATCCAGACGGAACAATCTAAGATTTCTTGGTATTCCAGAAAATTTTGAAGGAAATGATGATAGAGGGACAATGATTACTTTAATCAAAACAGCATTCCCGGAATTAGAGGCCTGGGATATGGATAGAGAGATTCAACGTGTCCATCGCTTCCCTATGATTCTATCGAAACATTCTCATAAAACTCACCAATATCCCGGGACTATGCTGATTTACTTTGGGAACTTTCTTTTTAGAGAAACAATTTATGATCTTGCCAAAGGGTATATAAAGGGTTTAAATTTTTTGTCAGACCAGACTTTGCGCATACCACCGTAGAGTGAAGGTGGAAAATGTGCCAATTATTTGCACCATTTGAAAAAATTGGTGCCACGGTATTCCTACAGAATCCGGCACTGTTGAAAATTTTATTTAAAGGTTCAATCAGAAGCTTTACGAGTGAAATACAAGCTGAAGAATATTTAAGAGAAATCTCAGAGATGGAGACCCGAAATTCAGAGAAATAATTGAATAACATATAAAGAAGTAATAGGAGAAAACTAAAATATTCTGGGAATGCATGGGGAGTACTAAAATGTATAAGTAAGGTGGAGCATATTATGAGTTTAAACTTAAAAACCCTATGCTGAAACAAATAGCTTTACCTGTTTAAAGGTTGTGTTTAATTTTTATAAATCTGTCAGGGCCACGGGGTGCGCTCTGGCGATCTGACCATACTGACGCCCACACCTAGGACTCGGGACCTAGGATGCCTAAAGGGATGGTAAGGGACGGGGATGGGGGGGGAAGGGTGGGACATGGAAGTAGGGGGTGGGAGTGTAGGACCAAGGAATGTCAATCACATGAAGGGTAAAAAAACGGTATCACTGTAGTCACAGTCAATCGTGCAACGATTAGGAAACAAAGACATGGGTATGACACCAGGTTGATGGCAATAATTCTAATATTAATATGGCTAAGTTAAAAATTGTTTCTTTAAATATCTGCAGACTCAACGATATTAAAAAAAGACAGAAGGTGGCGGTAGGACTGCAACTAATGGAGGCTAATATCGCCTGCTTACAAGAAACTCATATTGAAGGTTTTCAGCACTACTTATTGAAATCGCTGGGATATAACCTTATCATAGCTTTTACACAGGGAGTCCGAACTAAGGGGGTGGCAATCTTACCAAAAGGTGGTGTGCTCCAATTTGACAGAGTATTGTCCGATAAACTTGGGAGATGGGCAATCGCCGAATGAAAGTACATTAAGGGGCGAAATAAAATAACAATTTGTACTACATATGGGAGTGTTTGTGATGAACCAGAGTTGCTAATAAAGATCTCCAACGAGCTCGCTCATTGGCCTCTACCCCTTATAGTGTGCGGGGATTTTAACCTACATCTCCCCGGGGACAGGACTATGGGTCCGGAATTTAAATATCATGGCAGGAAACCTAGAGTCTTTCGGGCTCTAAAAGACTTATGTTTGGTACATAGCCTTATAGCTGGGTGGCAACATAATCACTGTGGAGATCCTGGTTTCACATTCTACTCATATCCACATTCGCGACATGCAAGACTTGACTACATGCTTATATCAAATTCACTGAAAAGTGTGTCTACGATAGATAAATTACCACGCCTACTATCCGATCATAACCCATTAACTTTAAAACTATCATATACTCCGAATAACCGTCCAACTAAGAACTGGACGTTCGAAAGAGCTCTATTAATGAATGAAAAGTACTGCGAACACATGAAGGGGTGGATTCCGGGCTTTATTGCAGATAATATTGGAAGTACATCTATAGTAATCGTAAGGAATGCCCTTAAAGCGGGCATAAGAGGTGAGACCCTACAATTCTCTCTCAGGTCTAACAAGGAAGGGAAATCCCACTTAGCTGCACTACACTATAACTTGGGCAAAGCAGAAGAAGAACTGATTGCTGCAGCTCAACAAGGCCAGGAGTTAGATAGTGCATTATCTCAGGTAGCCATTGCAAAAAACCTTATCACAGAAATAATAGTGGAAAAGGCCATCACTAAAGCATCAGTAAGTAAGGAAAAGATACATGAGCTGAGCAAACTGGTTGGGCATCAGCTAGCGATGCGTGTTAGAGAAGAGGCATCAGCAAGCACTATTAGAGAAATCCAAGACCCGAGATTAGGTATAAAATCAGAACCAGATGAAGTAAGGGCCGCATTCCAGAGATTCTATCAAGATCTCTATACAGAACCGATAAGTGGATTGGGGGATCCAGTACTTTATTTAGATGTAAATCGAGGTTCTAGATTTGAGAAGGAGGACCAGGACAGGTTGGATGAATTACCCAACTGGGATGAGATCCTACTATCTTTAAAAACATTAAAAAGCGGAAAAGCAACAGGACTGGATGGGATACCATCTGAGTTTTATCTGAAATTTGCTGATCAATTAAAAATAATTCTGATGACTTTGTTTATTCACATATTTCAGGGAGGTACACCCCCCCATCCTGGTCAGAAGCTAAGATTGTGGTCTTCTTGAAAAAAAAAAATCTGCTTGATTTAGGTTCATATCGACCAATTACTCTAATAAATGGGGACTCAAAAATCTACTCGAAACTCCTGGCGGCCAGATTGGCACCAATAATAAATAAAATAGTATCCAAACACCAACATGGATTTATACCAGGAAGGTCAACAACTGACCATGTTCAACTGGTGATCTCACTGTTTGACTATACAGAATCCACAGGAGACCCTATGGCGCTTATACTCCTTGACGCAGAGAAAGCGTTTGATAGGGTCTCCTGGAGATTTTTATGGACGGCAATGTCTTATAGTGGAATCAACGACAAATTTATTATGGCCACTCAAGGCCTATATAATAAACCAAGTGCTAAAGTATTAGTTAATGGGCTCCTGTCAGAAAACTTTGCAATAACGCGAGGAACTAGGCAGGGATGCCCCAGCTCACCCCTCTTATTTGCAATTTATATAGATCCATTTATCCGTTGGCTTGACAATTGTATAAATATTTCACCAATTCAAATACGTAGTCACAATACCAAAACCTTGGCATACGCCGACAATATCGCGCTTGTCACTAGAGATCCCAATATAGCCATGCCGGTGATAGAAGAGGAAGCACACCTATTTGGATTAGTATCTGGATATAAACTGAATGCTAATAAAACCCAGATTGTTCTAAATAACAAGATTGTGATGGGGGATTCAAGAGTAACTGAGGAGGCCGTATATCTAGGGGTTACAATAACTGCTAAAATTCAAAACATTGTTGATATTAACCTAAAACCATTGATTTCTAGAACCAAGAAGGAGATTGTCCGACTGGATAATTTACATCTAACTATAGGGGGCCGCTGTAATTTGATTAAGATGCTTTTTTTCCCCAGATTTTTATATTTCTTTAGGACTATCTGCCTTGAATTTTCCCCCAAAATCTTTAGGAGTATCGGCTCTATGCTCTCAAGTTTTATTTGGCAATATAAAAAACCTCGACGGGCTCTTAAACGATTGGTATTACCGAAGGAAAAAGGAGGTTTATCCCTACCAAATTTCAAGTTGTATTATTGGGCCACTGTCCTAAAATACTGCGCCTATTTGATCTCGATAGATCGTATTAATCAAGAGATCCCGACCCCTCAAGCACTCCTACTAGGAGAAGATTGTTCTGGTTGCTTCTGGCGACATACTAACGACAACTATTTTAAGAAAGTCAAGTTTAAGACTATCTTAGGGGCTTATAAAGCATGGAGCAGTATTCGCAAAATGTTGGGGCTTGGGCGATTCTCATTTTACACACCAACGGAAAGTAATAATGATCTGCCTCTAATATTTCATGACAATTGCATAAATAGATGGATATCGGCAGGGATGGTGTAATTCGGTTGCTTTTATAAACAAGGATGTCTTAAGATATTTGAGGATCTGCATGAGGAATATAATATTACCCATAGGGATTTCTTTAAGTTCTTGCAGGTTAGAGATTTCCTAACGAAGAAAACTAGTGGGCGGGAGAACTTCCGGAACAATCAATTGATTGATAATTTATGTAAAAAAAACAACTCCCAGGATTGTGGAAATCTATGAAACATTGAATTTAATGGCCCCAGATGATATGGACAAACATTGTGTAATTTGGCAGGAACAACTAGGAGTACATTCCAATATCCCCCGCATAGCATATGAGTTTGAACTACATTCACTAAAGTCGATAAAGCTACAGGCGCAATTTTATAAAACTTTCTTCTTCCTATATTACACCCCTAAGAAAATTGCTAAATGGGGAACAGGGAAGGGAACAACATGTCCTCGTTGTGCACTATACGGGGCCGATATTATACATATATTTGCCACATGTTAGACGCTGACTAAGCTGATTAATGACATCTCTGAATTTCTATCAGAGGTTTGTCTAACAAGAATTGAAATCTCAAAGAGGAAATCATGCTGGGGGTAGCAAATCGTGAATTGCAGACAAACACTCAGAGCTTAATATTCGTGGCCATGGCTATACTTCGACTTACTATTGCCTCAGCATGGTTAGATCCTGTTCCACCGGCATTTCAACAATGGAGGTCTAGACTATTAGCCACTTGTAGCCTGGAAGTTGCAATTTATAAAAACAAAGGGGCTAAGAAAAGATTAATGGGCATGCGGATTTGGTCACCAATGTTATTGTGGATCCAGAGACATACATGTTTGTATTTTGTGTATATAGCATTATCTTCATTTTTATTTCTCTGTACCCTTATGGTAAAGTATATCATACGGGATTAATTTCTGTTGTATGTATATAATATGCTATTTATTTATCTTTTTGACGTGTTCTTGGTCAGGGAAAGGGTGTGGTGGGGAGGGTGGGAATGTATTTTTTTTATGTAAAAATTGTCAATAAAAAGAAAACAAGCATTGGAAATGCAATAGGTCTCGCAGCATTAGAGTTAGTGCTTTTAGAATTGTTTATGGGTTTTTTTTGTAAATCTTTAGCATTTTTGTTTCCTGTAGCCAATGCTAAAGAATTACAAAAAAAAAGCCATAAACATTTCTAAAAGCTCCAACTCAAATGCTCCGAGACCTATTGCACTGTGTGAGGGTGAGGGGTTGAGGGTGAGTGAGGGTGAGTGAGGGTGAGTGAGGGATTGAGGGTGAGTGAGGGTGAGGGTGAGTGAGGGTGAGTGAGGGGTTGAGGGTGAGTGAGGGTGAGTGAGGGGTTGAGGGTGAGTGAGGGTGAGGGGTTGAGGGTGAGGGTGAGTGAGGGTGAGTGAGGGTGAGGGTGAGTGAGGGTGAGGGTGAGTGAGGGTGAGGGTGAGTGAGGGTGAGGGTGAGTGAGGGTGAGTGAGGGGTTGAGGGTGAGTGAGGGGTTGAGGGTGAAGGTTTGAGGGTGAGGGTGAGGGGTTGAGGGTGAGTGAGGGTGAGGGGTTGAGGGAGGGTGAGTGTGGGTGAGGGTGAGTGAGGGTGAGTGAGGGTAAGTGAGGGTGAGGAGTTGAGGGTGAGTGAGGGTGAGGGTGAGTGAGTGTGAGGGGTTGAGGGTGAGTGAGGGTGAGGCTGAGGTGTTGAGGGTGAGTGAGGGTGAGTGAGAGGTTGAGGGTGAAGGGTTGAGGGTGTGAGGGTGATTCACTTTTTCTCCACTAAGTTCGTTGATTCATTGGGGGGGCGTGGCTAGCCGAGCTGCGAGATGGCCGCCATGTGAGCGAGCTCCGCCGACCGGGGGATTAATCCTCTTAATTTATCCTGCAATACAAGCTGTAACTGGCGTGCAGAGAAATGCATGCGATTTAGCCAGTGCAGTTGCAGAAAACCAGGCACGCAGCTGTGACCACCAAACATGTTCACAATAATGCGCTGCCGATTGAAAAGGGTATAAAATCAGTTTGCGCAACTTATCGACATTAATTATCTCACCGGAATGGGATGCAAAAAAACCCACAGATCCCTGGCACAAATGTAATATGCGCCGGGTGTTTTATCAACCATTAACATTGCACCGGTTCAAAGAATTCCGTTGTTTGCTAGTGTTCGGACATGCAGAATTCACTGAGGAAGTACATGGCTGATTTCGCATTGATAAGAAAATGGTTATAATCGGTTCTTTTGTTCGTGAACAAAACGTGCCGACAAAAAAGTAACAAGATTATAGGGCTGGAATGAGACGACTGTAAGGGCCGCTGAAAAGAGGAGCGGGCTGCCAGTCATCGCAAACCAACCAAATAATCGGCTGTGGGAAGGGAGCAGCGGGGAAGGGACGAAGTTCGACTTTGTTTTCAATAGGGGTGTCCTGTAGCACGGGGAAGACTAATGCGGCCCATGCTCCAAGGAATGCGGGACGCAAAAAGTAAATAACATCGTGCTTTGCTTTTGTGGGAGTACCCTGGCATTGCTTCTGTTGACATTCTCGTTCCTTCTGAAACAAGAACAGTGCAGAGCTCTGATGGTTATGTTGACTCTACTCCCCCACACAAACGCCACAAATCACCAAGCAAAACACACACAGCGAAATCATCTAAACGTGCTTCGAGGAAACGGCTATTACACATGTCGGCCTATTTGCCTCGAGACATAGACTCACCAGTTTCGACAAATGCGACGCAGCAGGCAGGGTAGGGGGCGGAGCGGGGGTGTGGGAGGAGTGCGGGAACAGACGGCGAGGGGATTCATCGCAAACCAACCAAATAATCGGCTGTGGGAAGGGAGCAGCGGGGAAGGGACGAAGTTCGACTTTGTTTTCAATAGGGGTGTCCTGTAGCACGGGGAAGACTAATGCGGCCGATGCTCAAAGGAATGCGGGACGCAAAAAGTAAATAACATCGTGGGAGTACCCTGGCATTGCTTCTGTTGACATTCTCGTTCCTTCTGAAACAAGAACAGTGCAGAGCTCTGATCGTTATGTTGACTCTACTCCCCCACACAAACGCCACAAATCACCAAGCAAAACACACACAGCGAAATCATCTAAACGTGCTTCGAGGAAACGGCTATTACACATGTCGGCCTATTTGCCTCGAGACATAGACTCACCAGTTTCGACAAATGCGACGCGGCAGGCAGGGTAGGGGGCGGAGCGGGGGTGTGGGAGGAGTGCGGGAACAGACGGCGAGGGGAGGAGAGTAGGAGGAGGAGTAGGGGAGGCACGGCCTAGCGGCCGTGCAATCAAGCAGTGAGGGGACGAGGCAGGCAGGGTAGGGGGCGGAGCGGGGGTGTGGGAGGAGTGCGGGAACAGACGGCGAGGGGAGGAGAGTAGGAGGAGGAGTAGGGGAGGCACGGCCTAGCGGCCGTGCAATCAAGCAGTGAGGGGGCGGGAGAGTAGGCAAGGCAGGCGGCTGGGGGCATGTGCACGCGCTTTTAAGCTCAATGCGCATGCGCATTGAGCTTAAAAGTCACGGGCACTGCAAGGAATCGCCACGATTCCTTGCAGTGTGGATAAAGAGTGGATAAGTCCCAATACTCTCGCCTTGCTCGATGCGCATGCGCATCGACAGGCGAGACCTAAAGAAAAAAAAAAAAGACCAAAAAAAAGATCGTGTGAGTACAAGTAATTTACCGTCTCAATACCCCTTGCTTTGCAGAGCTCCCCTAGGGATCTCCCCTCCAGGAGTCCTCCCCATTTTTGCATTAAAATCACCACACAAAATATATGTCTGCTGCGACCGGACATTAACCTTCGATGATTTAAAATGGGACAAAAAAATTAAGAACTGAACAAAATAGATAGAGTGTTAACAAAGTCGTTGTAAAAATTAAGTATGTGAAAACTGAAACGAGGGGCTCTATCCTGGACCTTTATAATTTGAAAAGCTGGGGACCCAGTGATGATAGTTGTCACATCCAACTAGAGATTTTCACGGACTCCAATTGCCAGCCCACCTATACCCCTGCCACAAGGAGAGGGAGTTGCTTGGCACGAATAACATAAATAACCATCAAATAAAATGGGAATAGTCACCCAGATCTCCCGCAGAGCAATAATATCAAGTGTGTTAATAAAAGTCCAACAATCCGGATTGTCTACTTTCCCTCTGAATTCTTCAACATTCCAGCCTAAAAGTGAATAAGAGCACACATCGTTGTGGTCCACTAAGACTTCATCAGAAGGGGCAGTGACCAGGCCATTACAAGTATTAATTGGCAAGTTTGCTGCGGGGTAGTAGTCAATCATTGTCTGCAAGGACGTCAAATCTATTCGCGGTGGCAATTTTAAAAGGTGCAGTGGACCACTGCGAGGAGATTGCAGGGCCTTGAGAGGAAGCTCCGATAGTATTCCAAAAGTGTGCGGGGATGACCAGGAGAGAGCAAGTCCTGAAAATCTTCAACAGCTCTAAGTTGATTGGAAGGAGGACCCTTAAGACGAAATCTGTTCAGGTGATATAAGGTTAGCGGTTTGTAAATGAAGCCCAATAGGACCAGGGTAACAGCGCTCCTTGGGGCATTGAGCGGGCGAAAGCCAAACAATAAATTATACTCTAAAAACGGGAATCCAGAATTGATGATTATGCAGTCACTGGTGGAGTCTTCAAGGTCGGGTCCAACCCAAGCACGCCTGTGCACCATTAATATATCTTTGGCATTAATTAACGGGAACCCTTTGCACCGAACTAGCCAGTCCAGTGTTTTATTCTATAGTTCCTCATAAACTTCAGATTGGTTCTTGCTCGAAAGAAGAACCCCGATTAGCACAGCCAGGTATGGACACGCTTCGGGTGGTAAGTTGTCTACGGTTTGATTGGACTCCAGCTTGCACCCTAAGTGGCCTGTAGCCAACTCAGAGACCAGAGAAGTCACACTAGGGTGCCCCAAACTAGTGGCTAACGCAGTGCTGACGCGATTATCCTGTTGGGTAGCCCCAATTGACCTGGTCTTCAGATAGTTGTGACTAACATGCTCCTCGCGTGGTGCATTCCTGGCTAGAGCTGAGCCCATGGAGGCCTCAGTACCAAGACAGAAGCCTCACAATTGGACAAACTAGTGTTAATGTGCCCTAATGCAGTTGTGTGACGGACGTTATCCTTACAAGCAGGGGCGAAAGAGCAAGCACACACCAGGGCCGAAGCTATTTTGGATTCCAGAACTACAGTAACTTAGCCACATAGATCAGAAATGAGTATACTCCTATGCCACCACTTACCCAATTTAACACTCAGAGTTACTCTCATGGTTCTGAACGCCCTGATGACGGCAGAGGAAATGAATCAGTACAACCTCTGTTCCAGCCACAAGGCAATAGTCACAAAGTTCAAACAAAGCAGTTGTTTAGGCCATTATCCCGTCCCACCTAAATCAGTTACCCCACTCTGAACAACAACAGATCTTCTGTGGATATCTCCTAGATGGACAGGCTCCAAAAAGTCAGTTGTAACTCCCTCAAGATCATATAGCCACACAACCAATCAAAAATGCCTTTAACAACTACAAAACACCAACTACATGTAACATGAGAACCTTCTTTGACTCCATAGCTCGCATTGATAAAAAGATTAAGGCAGCAGCATTATTTATAAATATAGAGAAGGTATTTGATTCTGTAGAGTGGTGTTTTCTCTATGCAGTCCGTAACAGAGTGGGGTGGGAGACGTCTTCCTCAAACTTATTTAGGTGCTACATGCAAATCCCATAGCGGGTGTCCAGATAAATGGAGTTCTTTCTTGGAAGGTTGTAATCACAAGAGGCACCAGGCAGGGCTGCCCGCTCTCATCATTATTGTGTGCCTTAGTGGCAGAGCCACTGATGTGCGCCATGTGTGAATAAAATGAAATGAAATACCAGCATTTGTAAAACGCACAGCTACCTCTGGAGAGGTTTTCCGGCGCTGGGGGCCATTGGGAAGATTACGCGAGCTATTACACATAGTTACATGGTGATGGCTAACCTGGCGCCGGGGATCGAACCGGGAACCCCGTGGTGCGGAGTCAGGCACCCTAGCCGCTGCGCCACACCTCTTCCACAAATACCATGCACATAGAGGGATTCGGTCCCCACAGTATAACTTAGTCATAGCTGCCTATGCAGATACGTTGTTATATATACGTAACCCAGAACAAAATCTGCACCCACTGTTAAAGGAAGTGACACTATTTGGACAACACTCTGGTCTTAAGATCAATTGGCATAAATTTATAATGTTCCCCCTCACCCCGTCAACTACACAGGTGTGTACAGACTACCCCATTGAATGGACTACAGAAGCGGTGCAATATTTACAGGTACGCACAGACCCTGACATAATAGTTCGGGAAAACGATAGCCGTGCAACCCAGAAACTAAAAGAGTCCATCGACCAATGGATAAGCCTGCCATTGTCCCTACTGGGTCGCATAGCCATAATGAAAATAATCGTACTACTGCGCTTTCTGTTCTTGTTTGCTAATATCCCCATTATATTATCAAAGTCCATTTTTCAAAACATTAGAACCCAAATGATACCCTTGGCTTGGGCAGGGAAAAACCAGAGAGAGTTTAATAAGATACTCTTATTAAACCATATGCGGATGGGGGGGGTGGGGGGACTGAACACTCCCGATCTAGAAAGGTATTACAGGGCAGCCCAGGTGTTGCATGCCCACTATTGGATATATGGAACCTGGGATTTACCTCAATTGTACATTGAAAAAAACGGTGTTAAACCCAGCCCACTGCAGAGTGTTGACGGAGGGCGCCAGGGGCACCCCGCATATAATAGACCTGACAGCCTGTACCAGGACTCAACTGCAAAATATGGCTAAGTCACAGAGGATAGAACTCACGTATACACCTAAATGGCCTATAGAATGGTGTGGCTGGTTGCTTATGGGAGAGGAAGGGGTGGTTAAGCAAACACTTCACAAATTAAAAATCGAAAAAATTGGTGATCTTTTTCATGAGGGAGTAAAGAAGTGTGAACATTCACTGGTACAGCCCAAGCCAATACCCTAGATGCATACAATTATCATAGACTGCGGCAGGCTATGCGCGAGTTACTGAGGGACGGGCTGGCAGGACCACCGGAATGGAAGACACTAACGTACTTAATGCAGGCTACTTTCCCACAGAGGCGTCACAGCACTATATGCACTGAACCGTGCTACCCATGTAGCTTTCCTATCAAAAACACAGATGGACTAGTAAGCTGACTTAGATGTGGAAATAACAGATGCGCAATGGGCCAGATGCTATGCTAACACAAAGTATATTTCACAAAATGGGAGAAATAAACATATACATTATAAATATCTACAAAGGGTACACTATACACCTGCTAGATTACACAAATATGGCTTACTAGATAATGATAGGTGCCAGAGGTGCAGGATGGCGAATGCGGGATTCATACACTTGGCGTGGAAATACCCATGGATACAGGACTTCTAGAAAGATGTATATGGTATACTAACGCAAATACTTGCACTTCCGATTCCAGAGGCACCACTGGTCGCACTGCTGGAGTATGACAAGGACATGAAATCATCAAAGGGGAATGGATCACTTGTCCTGCTCAACCAATGGGTATACAGGAAATGAGGATGTCCCAGATGAAAAAAGACCCTCATGCACGTGATGGGTATGGTGGTATCTGAAGTGGTATATGTTGGTTCTCCGCTTTTAGATCACGTCAGTGCATAATCATTGGGTCTGATTTCGATTTATGCAGCCTCCACCAGGAGGTTTTTACCCATGGTTGACGCAGTAGTGAGCCAGTGATAAAAAGGTACTATTAAAAAGACACAACAACCTAAGTTCTGCTACTTTATTTTACTCGGCTGTTGGTCTAGTAAACTCAATAAGAGTGCATCACATTGGACTGAGTTACGAGTACTGGATGCACTCAGAGTCATAAAAAACTTGAGGGGGGGGGGTAATTGTGAGGGTATTATTAAAAAAAGGTCGACATGTTTCTGCCTTGGTCTGCCTGGGTTTAGGACTTACGGGCATTCATCAGGACCGGTGGTTGGGGAACGTGATGTTTAACAAAAAAAAAAAAAAATAAGTGCTCAAATGTGAACGAAAAAGGTATTAACCTGTTTCTCCGGACTGGAGGTCTTATGGTACCTCGCGCATTTACTTAATACGCTCCTGTCGGATCGTAGAGCTCTTGGAAGGGGCTGTTGCACCCGATCCTCAGCTTGCTTCGTCAGTGCGCTGCTCTGCCCTTACTGATCCGGAAACCAGTAAGGGCAGAGCAGCGCACTGACGAAGCAAGCTGAGGATCGGGTGCAACAGCCCCTTCCAAGAGCTCCACGATCCGACAGGAGCGTATTAAGTAAATGCGCGAGGTACCATAAGACCTCCAGTCCGAAGAAACAGGTTAATACCTTTTTCGTTCACATTTGAGCACGTATTTATTTATTTTTTAAACCTCACGTTCCCCAACCACCGGTCCTGATGAATGCCCGTAAGTCCTAAACCCAGGCAGACCAAGGCAGAAACATGTCGACCTTTTTTTAATAATACCCTCACAATTCCCCCCCCCTCAAGTTTTTTATGACTCTGAGTGCATCCAGTACTCGTAACTCAGTCCAATGTGATGCACTCTTATTGAGTTTACTAGACCAACAGCCGAGTAAAATAAAGTAGCAGAACTTAGGTTGTTGTGTCTTTTTAATAGTACCTTTTTATCACTGGCTCACTACTGCGTCAACCATGGGTAAAAACCTCCTGGTGGAGGCTGCATAAATCGAAATCAGACCCAATGATTATGCACTGACGTGATCTAAAAGCGGAGAACCAACATATACCGCTTCAGATACCACCATACCCATCACGTGCATGAGGGTCTTTTTTCATCTGGGACATCCTCATTTCCTGTATACCCAATGGTTGAGCAGGACAAGTGATCCATTCCCCTTTGATGATTTCATGCTACTTTGGAAAGTGAATGGATCCAGAATCCACCTCCCTCACCCTTGATTAGAAGGTATGACAAGGACATACATAAATCGGGATGTAGATTGGTGGCTATCTGATTCTCCTGGCAAAACGGAGAATCGCAATGAGATGGCTGCGAGGCCCACCACCGAAGGCCACGGACTGGCATGCTGACTTAGCACACTGCTCCACACATATATATAATTATAATGCCCTTATCCCAGAAAGAAGTAGGCCTAAGGACGTATGGGGTCCATACAGGGAATATATGGTAAAAAGGGCAGCGGAACAAGAGAGCTCAGTAGACCCAGAGACAGCAGGATTGAACGATGAAGAAGAGGGCATGACCAATGTAACTGTTAGGGATTAAAGAACTTAAATGTGGTGCTATAATGTTAAAATGGCAAAATGTATAAAGTGCAAAGAGCAGCCCATGGCAGGCAGGATGTTGGGGGGTAAATGGGTCCAGTGAGGGTAATTCTTTCCACAATACATGATTTACTATGTGTGTGCTTCTGAAACTGTAATGACACAATGAATAGTGTACTGCTTGACTGACTGTTAATGGAAAAAAGCATTAAATAAAGTTTTTTTTTTAAACTACAAAACACCAACTTTTAAAAAACCTCCCAAAGAACGTACTCACTGATATCCATGTCTGCGATGAAGAAGATGCAAAAACGGATCTAGTTTTCTACTCATGAGGCAGTAGGCAATGGAAAGAGGTGCTCAAGAATCACTATGTGTCGAACTCAACCAAAAAGCCCTATAACCTCAAATTCACTATCTCACCCTCACCCAATTTCAATGCAGATGTTACAGCCTCTTTTTTTATAAAGAAAGGCAACATCATAATTCAAGCCTCAGACCACAGCCTCAAAATCTTACCTACACTTCTCCACCTTAATGAATTGCTTAAGCAACAGCCAGAGCAGTAACCTGGCCACTATATAGCTAAACCCTTCAATGATCACCATCTCAGAAGCCTCTCCCCCTTACACAATTATTGCATTATCCATGCCAGATATACTCCACATGCCTTCACCCCAACATCTTCCCTAGACCTACAACTCCCCAAATCCCTAGCTCTCACTAAGCCACACCAAATACACCCCCACCAGAGATCCAACCCTAATCAGTTGTCCTGCAAATGTGAACCAACCCACTGCTGACTCCGCCCTCTCCCAAACATCTCACACACCTTATCATCATAATAAGAGCCAGACAATACTGCCCACACCAAGCACAACTTGTAACCACAAGTCTAGACCACCCATAGCTCCCCATAATCCAGACTGACCACTAAACCAGAACACCCCTAACACCTGACGTTTTTCAGTCTTGATCCACAAATGGGTAAACTCCACCCCAACCCTTTCATGCCTACATATCACCAGCCCTCTCACATACACTTATTACACAATGGCAGACACCATGATAAAGAGGCCTACCACTCTAGCTCACCTTGTCCCACCCTCCTGACCTTGCCCTCACTAACCTTCCAGGTATCACCCACTGTCACAAGACACATGTACCCATATTAGGCATAACAGAACATAGTCATTGCATCCTTTCGACAGACCCATTCTATACTGTGTCCCTCTGAAGGGTCACACGGAACAATACAACACAACCTCCAATAGGCGTCTGGAGTGGGTAAGGGATAATATCCGCCATAGTTGAGTTGGACGAAAAAACCTATGTATTAGCTTTTTGGTTTGTTCAACGTTAAAGGATACAGTGTTCCAAAATATTGTGCATCATATCTTTGTATCCTTGAAACTTTCTCTGCAAAATTTCATTAAACAAAATGTCTCTAAACGGAGATAATAACACCGAAACCAGTGGAGCTACAGGCGACAACGCCGTACTAGCTTTTAATCAAACAGGTTTTAATGAAATTGATGGGAATGCTATAATCATTCCTCCAAATTTAAGAAACGCCATCACCATAAAACTTATAAAACATGGCTTAATATCAAGAGGTGGCAAATTTTGTGATAGAGGCACATGAATATCACCACACAGAGGTATTCTATTCATGGATAGTCTTCCCTGAAGCAAATCCAGTAACTAAAATGTTTCATTTCTACAAAGAAGATGATTCACCAAATGAATATATTCCTTTCGAGGATATTGAAATTCCGCTCCTGGTTTAACGGCGCCCTACAACATTTAAATCACATTGCCAGGCTCGGTCCACTAGGTACACCAGGAGCAACATGGCCGGTTTTGGCCGGCTATAAACCACATCCTGACATTAACGACATGTCAGACGTAGAGTTACTAACTCAACTCAAAGAGTTAATCAAAATCTACAGACAATCGGTACAATATGTCATGCAGACTCTTACAGACCAACCTACAATAGTTATTCCATAACAAACCTCTCACCAGGGGAATACACTAAAAATTACACCACAGACTTTACACGAAGTCATGGGTAAATTATCCACAAAACGTGAACAACTTCCATTCTGGATAGCTCAAATAATTACTCAAATCAAAGCATTATTTCCTTATACTAGCACTCATGAAAATCACAGAATTTTAGCAATCTGTTTATCAATGGGGTCATACCACACCTGGAGGACTGCACCACTTGGGGTACAGTCTTCGCTGCAATCTACACTAAAACATGTGGTGTTCCGTCTATGGCAGTAATACCTGATGTCCTGAAACAGATTCAAAACGAATGCGGGTCAGAGCCTGCTTTAAATTTAGGTATGAAGCTACTGAAAGATTTTAAACAGGTCTCTACAATAATATTATCAAATATTAAAGGAGAAGCAGCATCAGTGGCGATCTACCAAACATTAAGGGAATTTAATGTAACAGAGCAACCACAAGAACTAGCAAGAATAATTGAAAAATCCTATGAAGAATTAGGCAGAGACAGTTTCGGTGGGAAACCATTACAACCACAACTGTCTGAAAGTCCAGAAAAGGTCTTTACTAAAAACACTCCAGCCTCTTCTAAAAAGAAGTGGGAAAATAGAAAACTAACTTCAAAAGAGAAGCGTTCTCAATCCCGAGGTAGGTCTCCTCAAAAGGAGCCCTCTGAAAAGAGGTATAACCTCAGGAATAGGGATAATTTGGGAAAACCTGATAGATATTAAGATACTGATACACGTTACTCTCGTACCTTTCAGACTTTGTCATAGAAATCTGAAAGAAGAGGACGGTCAGAAATCAAAGAACGTATGAAGTCCAAAGATGATCAACACGTTCAAAAAAACTCAATTTACCAAAAAGAAGGTAGCAGATCTAAAAATCAGACATGCCCAGGGTCTTGAGGACACAACTCAAGAACGGAGAATGGGCTCAGGCAATGTTGGACAGCGCAGCAGAAGTAACAATAGCTCGCCAGAACCTGAAGGGGCTTCTGGATACAGTCGACTTGAATGAAGACATTGAAGTTGAAACTGCAGACACCAGGGTTAGTCTCCACATAGGTTATATGATGTAACACTCCCGATGTAGGAAGACATACCAAGTAAAGTGAAAGCACTCTTTTGGGAGCGACTTTCTAGGGGTTATTACATACTTCTAGCAGACAAAGACCGGCCACCGGAATTTGTCAGGGAGTGCCCACATGGCGAAGACATCATTATGCCAGCCTTCTCTAATCATATTCCAATTCATTTAAAGTATACTTATGCCAGGAAATGGGCAGTTGCCCAAGCTCCAGCATTATACAAAAATCATGTAAGATGGGATAAGGACTCCCCTCACCATAAAATCCAGTTGAAAAGTCAACCAACTGCGCAAAGGCAGTACCCAGTTAAGCAAGAAGCTGAAAAACAGGTCAGGGAGATCTTCGATCAACTTGAATATCAAGGGGTGATTGAAACATGCACCTCATCAATGAACAATCCTTTGTTTCCTGTATCTAACCTAGACAGTACATATCGTCTAGTATTGGATTACAGACATCTAAACTCTTGTTGCAAAACATTTGCAGTGCAAAATGCACACAGTACAGCATTAATGAATAACATTCTGCTTAAAAAATATAAAACCACATTAGATATTTCCAACGGTTTCTTTTGTCAAAACATTGCAACAGAAAGTAGGTATTTGACCGCTTTCTCAATAATGGGGACACAGCATCAATTCTGTCGTCTCTCTCGGGGATTTAAGAATAGTCTACGGTTATATTCAGCAAGGCTAACAGAGTTACTACAGACTTATGATGACAAGGCATTGTCATATGTCGATGATAACTACATTACAGACGATGACCTGGATAGGCACTTGAACAGGGTGAACACCATTATACTTGGATTCGCCTCTTGTATAAACTCAATTTTAAGATATCGAGAATTGCCCATCTCAACCTCCTATTTCTAGGATACGAACTGTCAAGTGAAGGCAAAAGCCTGGCCGCCAACTTTCTAAAGAAGTGTACGCTGCTCCAACCTCCAAAAACGCTGAAAAACATAGTCAACACGGAAGAACTTTTATTCTAAACTACGCAGAAAGGGTTAAACCTCTCTACGAATTAATAAAACCTGATTTTAAAATAGTAAATTGGACACAAACACACACACAAATTTTGCGTCACTCCAAACAGACATGTTAACAACAAAACATTTACAGACACGCATAAACGTACAAAACTTAGTAATCCGAATCATTCCGTGTTAATGCGGATTCACCTACTTAAATTTTAACGAAGGTGAAAAAATACCAATGGCATACAGATCACATTTGTATACACAAGCAGAAATTAAATTCACTTCTCCAGAAAATTTTTTAACAGCTGTTCAAACCGCTGTAGCAAGAGAAGGAGCTCTAGCACAAGGGAAACGCATTATAGTCATAACTCCTGTACCTGCATTAGAGGCAGTGACAAAAGTGATCATTCCAAATGCTAAAGCTTTACATCCCAGATGGATACAATGGGTAAATTCTCTTACTGCAACAGATGTTGAATATGTTTTTGATCCTTATTTGAAAACACAAGAATTTCTGCAATACAAACAAGAATGTCCTCTGCCTGTTGAAATTCTGCCTCAAGACCAGTATGAATGTATAATTTATACCGACGGATCAGCACAACCTGCTACGGTGGGTAAACAAGCTTATAGTGCTGCATGCGCGATCGTTAAAGGTCATATGCGTGATCGCAAATTTAGACCTATGGTCACAAAAATGCAATGTTTAGGAGATTGTACAGCTCAGCGAGCTGAACTACAAGCATTCAAAATGGCACTTGAAAATACGGATCGCGAATTCCCCACACTCATAGGTTGTGATTCTGTCTATTGTGTCCAATCTTACAATGAATATTTACAGAATTGGCTTCAAAACGGTTTCATAGATGCAAAAGGTGGCACAATCAAGCATAAAACGCTTTGGGTACAAGTAGTTCACTTATGAGAAGGACTACAAAAAAATTGCATGATACACACTCTAAGTCATTAACCCGATGGCGTTCACGCTGAAGGGAATTCATTGGCTGATGAAGCTGCGAAAGGGGCTGTGCAATCGGCTTCCGTAGCTGCAATCACTCGTTCAAAAACAAAAATAGACAATGAAATAATGCTGGCTGTCAATACTACATGCAAAGGCAGCGGTTCAGTGTTACCTAAAGAGTTTCCACTCAAATACTGATATATAATTGATGCGAATAGCGTTCCGTTTGCGCGAATCCCTGGAGTGTGGAATAGAGTAATTACAAACTGGAAACGTAGAGCTGCTTTGATTTACGAAGCACATTTGGGAGAGCGCTTCTGATAAATCAAGGGATCTCTAAGACAATATAAACTGTAAAAGAGATGTGCTGGTGGCCAGGAATGAATACACACAATCACATATTTGTAATTAACTGCATAGACTGCAATAGAGATCGCAGCACAGAACACCGCCAGATACCTGACTATAGCACAGTCAGTCCAGTACAGACACCATTGTTAGACAGCATTAGACTTTCTACACGCAGACGTCCCTGTGGACAGATGCGGTCCCACAAATGTTAAAACAAGGTTCATTTGGATGTGGCCTCAGTGCTCGCTGGACGCTCGAGCTGTTATAAAAGGTTTGCGAGTCTTTATCGGCACATACGCAATTGGCACGCTACATTCTGACCAGGGTCCTGCTTTTAGCTCTTGAGGTTACAAAGAAGCTATGGCCAGTTTGGGCGTTGCATTGCGGTATTCTAGTCCATTCCAGCCTGAGGGAAATTCGGTTGTGGAGAGAAAAAAACGGGACATAAAGCAATCTATAATAGCTAGGGTATTAGGTTCGAGTGGGTCAAACTTCTAATAAGTGTCAAACGTAGTCTTAACAACTTGCCAAGAAGTTCTCTAGGGGGTATCACTCCATATGAGGTCCTTGTTGGTCTCGGATTTTGATTGTCACACATGACATGAGATTAAAATTTAGGTACAACCCCTGCACCAGGGACACCAGGGGTGGAGGCAACACACAGAGGTCCTTCTAGATCGTTAGAAAACGACACGAGGCTGGGTCAACCCACTGCAGGGGTTGTACCTAAATTTTAATCTCATCCTTACGGCCAGTAGGAGTCGCCTTGGCTTAGTAGGGTCATGAAGAATGGTGTGTCCAGCAATTGATGCAGTGGTAAAAAATTCATTTGTCCTGAAGAAATTGCCTAAAAAGATATAAGGCAGTGAAATATGTTGGCGTGTGGTTATATAATTAATGGCCACTCCCTGCTTTTTAATTGATAGGCTGCACTAAGAAGGAGAATAAAAGTCATATATATGTGCAGATCCTATCTCGTCGCATTACACTGTCTGTTTTGTGTGTTGCACTTTCTCTCACTGCACTTTAAATTGCATTTACACATTTATTTGGACACTTTATTTTAAAGCTTGATGACCGCCGATGATGATAACAGTGGTGAGTACCTACCAGGTTTCCCGTTGGTGGTTCGCCCGTGATGGGTCATCTCGTTTTCTCAAATTTTTTCATCGTGTTTATTGTCCGTTTCTCTTGACTGTTTTAGAAGGGATGGAGGCCTTTTAACTTGGCATCGCAACATTGTACTCTCTACCCCATGGTTTCTAAATGAAGGGGAGACATTTGCAAGAATAGTGCAATATGAAGTACATTGCTTGAAGTATACATAGCCTAATTGGATCTGGTCATTGTTGTTTGCATAACTTTGGGTGGAGGGCGACCTGTGTCTTTCCTTTCCCTCTATGCTCCTCATTGTGTACATAGAGCCTGTATCATCCCTGAGCAAATTATGTTTTTGAATGACACTGTCCGATAGACGTCTTGCCTTGGGTTAGCCAAGATAAAAGACATGAACAATCCGTCCATAACTACACCTACACCTGAGAGTGATAACACTTCAGAGGGGGAGGTCGACGTACATACTATTTTGCTTCACAACAGAACAGATCCAAATTGGAAAAAATTGTTAATCTGGCCCAAAGACACAAACAAAGGGTCAAAATATATTCCTGAACAAAGCACAAGGTTTCAAAATCAATAGGCCAGACCCAAGAAATGTTCAAAGACAGCATCCTGGAATAGTAACAACATACAGTGTAGGGAAGCTCTGCCTTGATTGGCTACAAAGATCTACACTTAAGGATGTAAAGCAACACTTATCTTTACTCAAAGATGGCGCAGACCTTAGGGAATTCTTGCTAGGATCAAGAAAACCGCGACAAACCATTTTATATATGCCGGTATATATGCTGCATATAACGAAATATGGAAGATTACGCAAGCAGAGACTACAGAACGAATACGAGAAATTGATTGTATTAATTTAGAGAAATCTCTCTCTGTAGTTGACAATGGGTTAACGACTCTGTCGTCCGGAATATATTCATTGGACAGCACAGTATCTTCTGCCATAGACATCACGGAACAGGACTTGGTCATGCTGCAACATGGTCAGTCGCAACTACGTTCTATCATGCTATTAGGCTGGACGTTACAAAACCTTCATTCAGGCTATGTGCCTTGGCATTTAATCAATACTACATCACTGTTTTCAGAATTCAATCTCACTGATAAACAGATCAAATTGGCACAAAGGGGAGCTGACTATACGGTGCTGAGCATTGAAAAACTGGAAAGATTGCCATTTACGGTAGCAGAAAAAACAGCTACTGAATGGATAATACATGGAACAATCACTCTGCCTCTTACAATTTTTCATTTTCCGTATTGCCTAAAACACACACCAGCAGGCACATATGAAAGGTTGAGTAAAGAATACATCAAGACATCCTGAGAATTACCATACACACACAGATGTTGGAGTGGGGGACGTGAAGTGTTTATTAGCGGTACAAACTGTGAAAACGCACTAATCGGTTCTCTCCTTTGTCAGGGTATTAATTTACACGGGCCCTGCAATGGTTACAACTTATCCTGTCACCTACAAGGTTCACCAGCTGCAGTGAACGATCCAATTTTTGGACAACTCTCGAATGGGAGTTACCTCATGTTGCCAGGTACACCGTTTCTAGTACAGTGGTGGCTGGTGGGATTTGAAAGTGGTGAGGCGTAAAATTAGTGGTGGAGCACACCGTGCGAGCGAGCGCAGGTAGCGAGCCTGAACCACCTAAGGAGGGTTCGGGGGTATTCTCCCCCCGAGAAAATGTTGAAAAATTTGTAGGTAAATGGTGTATTTTCAAGACTTTTGGAAGCCACTGTGCTAAACAGAAACAGGCCAATGCAATTACAAAATGATTAATCAATAGACATAAGAAAACGTACAGGAATCGGCAGTTGGTGAAACTTCTAATGGGAAACTACGCACCCTCCGCTTAAAGCTAATGAAGGAACGAACTGCAGTCAAGGAATGCTTTCATTCAGTAGCAAAGTCAATTGTGAACAGCTTAAATTACCTAATCACCTCCCCTCCAGCCGTCAGTGAGAGTGAGAGGGGAGACTGAGTGGATAGTAAGATGGTAGAGAGGTCTGACACTGAGACGAGAGCAGAGAGTGAGGGGTAGAGAGGTCTGACACAGAGACAAGAGCAGAGAGTGAGGGGGTGAGAGATCTGACACAGACAAGAGCAGAGAGTGTGAGGAAAGAGGTCTGACAGATGAGAGTGGAGAGTGAGAGGGAAGAGAGGTCTGACATAGATGACAGCGGAGAGTGAGACACAATGGGACATTAACACAGCACAGACCCGACACACGCAGGCCATGTGTCGGTGACAGCACACTGTGCATGCATGTCACCAGGGCCGGCTTTGGGTTGGTGGCGCCCTGTACAGGAATCTAGGACCTGCAGCACAAAATGGTCCTACTGGCATTGAGACTCTGGCCTTTGAGCCAACACACTTCAACTCTTAGAGTGGCACAACTCTATTACTGAACCAGTCACACCATGCCATGCTGGTAAGCGCCAGGAGCAGGATATAGGGTGGAGCAGTTCTTTCGTATGCCCCATTTTACTTTGTTTAGATTCAGCACGCCTTGGCAGCCTGGGTGGGTGCACCTCGCAGGGTTGTGCTGACAGATCCAGGGGTGCTAAACCAAGTTCTGCAAGCACAACTCTGCAAGCTGTAGTCTACGTGCAAATTGAGAAACAATATGTACATTGGTTAAGTTGTGATCCAGACAGGCACATTGTCTTTTACTGATATCTCAGTAACTTAACTCTTGTGAGGCCCAAAGATCTTTCTTTGTGGTCATGTAAGGCCTATTCAATTGTTTTAATACTTGGACACAAAGAAGTATCACAAAGAAGTATAGTGCACCTGACTACACCAAAGAGGAGCCAGAGGAATGCACAAATTACATGTCCACAGCAGTCATCAGCTAGGCACATGTGTCTCGTATGTTAACAACTGAAGCAAACCGGGTCAGCTTAAATGAAAACACCAATGCTGTGGCATGTAGAGTTCAATTGACATCTATAACACTAAACCACAGACATATACGCCATTCGTGACCACGTCAGTTCAACTAAGAAACATATTTAATTTAATGCACCACGCTAATATCTTGCCAGATAATAAATATGCAATTTTCACGACTACACGCACACATAAACATAGAACTACACAGTTGCCCTGTTCACCAACACTGAACTAGTCACATTCAAATGTGCTATATGTGCTTCTAGTGACATATGCTCACTAAACAAATAGTGGTACAAAGCGTGAGACACTGCTTTCCTTCAAATCATACACAGTGCTGTTTCAGACAACTACCCTTAATAATGTAGCATTTCAACCGCAGACGCACTGCTCTCAAACTTGTCATGTTATTAAAGAATTATTGACAATTTTACACAAATTCTTTTGAACTTTCCAGGTCTTGGCTGATCCAGAATATTAAAACGTGAACAAGCACTGCATATGTTTTCCTAAGAAAGGTGGTAACACTTGGGAAGTCTGTTGTGTTGTCTCCAATTCTGCCACAGCGTCCTTTGAGATCAGCCAACTTTGCGCTGGTCTCTACCCCTCGTGTTTTGAAAGCAAGAGCGAGTGGTCGGTCCTGCGCAACTCTGGAATTCGCTCCCTGTGTCCATCCGAGCCATTCAGAGCCACCTTGCCTTTCGAAAAGGCAATTAAGACCTGGCTTTTCCCTGTGTAATCTTTAGCTTTCTCTGGTTCTCGCTGAGGAGTCTGTGGTTGCGCTGGGACGCCTCGTCGCTGGGGCAGCTATGCGCATTACAAATCCGACAAATTTGGACATTCAGCATTTGTTGGGGAGTCACCTGGTTTTCCTACGGCCCAGCTGTCAGGAAGATTTCTGATTTCTTTATTGCCATCTGTCAAGAAGTCTCCTGATTTCCCTGTTTCCTAGTCCACATCCCTCGGAGAGTCTACAGATATCCCTAAAGCTTAATTGGACAGTGTGAGGAAGTTGCCCGATTTCCCTCATTTCCCTGCCTTCCAGTCTCTGTCCGAGAAGCCCCAGAATTAATTGTCATCCAGTTGGCACCTAAAAGGGAGTCTTACGATTTCCTTTGACATCCTCTATTTTCCTTCCTCCACTTTATGGCATACGCATTTACTGACTCTCTTCCTCACTATCGTCACCTTCAGACTTTTCCCAAAACTTTCTTAAAATTAATTTTCCACATCTTTTTTTACTGCTTTTCGCCCCCTTCTAAGGTTCAACTGTAACCACTTCTTCTCTTATTAACTTGCTGTGTGTTTCACACACACTCACACTGACTGTTTCACATCAGCCCCTCACAAAACTTTGCCTACAGACACCCTCTCTTAAATCCAACTTTCTCTCATTAGTCCTTATCAGACACCTCTTCCTCCTGAATCTTTGAGGCCATAACTTCCCTCAAACTCTTCCTTCTCTCTTTCCTGCATCTCTACTTCTTTTTCGCATCTCTTGTTTTTCATATGAATTATCTATCCCTCAGTGTATCGAACACACTCTGTTTCTCATGCTATCTCTCCGGCATGTTTTAAATGATGAATTTACAAATGTACACAGGTGAAAAAACTGTGCTGCACAATTAGATAAAACTGACCCAGTGGCCTTGCTTTTGATGTCAGTTGAGCAAACCCAAGCACATGGCTGAAAATGTAAGTAATTGCAGTGATGATATCAAGCTAAAAATGGCTATTTACATGTAAAAAATAAAAAATAAAAAAGAAGCATATAAAGGTTCTTGCCATTTTTAAATTGCTAGACGTGTGTATTCTTCCATTTTAGGTATTAAAGGGTTAAACTTATGCAGTTGGGGCAGGGGTCACAGGGGGGCAGTCTTATCTAGAGCATCCCAGCCACCTCCTAAGTAAATACCCTCTAGACAGGGAGACAGGGATGGGGGTGCAACAACTGGTGCAAGAGAGTCAGGTCTCAGTGGGAGGCCAAGTGTTTAATGGCACATTAACCTATGCAGGCTCTCTTTCCTCCCACCCATTCATGCTGCACACATCACTGTGCCCCTGGCAGCCAATGACCCAGCATGGAGGCTGACAGGGGGTGGCTGAGGACAATGAGAACTTCGGGGAGCAGAGGCCCACTTTCCCCTGTGGCAGGCCTCCACTCCACCGGGCGCCAAAATGGAAAACATGCTGCCAATTGCCACGGCATTCGAAAACCCCTGAATTCTTTTATATTCAATCAATGTAGACACAAACACAGGCACCTTTATGCTGGCTAGAGACTGTCAAATAGCACTGCGTGAGTTAGTCTTAAACTGTATTCAAATGCTAGACTTTACAAGCAAAGTCGAATGATGTTGCCATGGGTCAATTTAAGAAAAGTCTAATTATGTTGCCCCCAGTAAATTTTAAAGGCAAGATTTGGTTCTCAACCCACAGCCCAAGCAGATAGAGTACCCCGTCTCCCTTCTGAGAATGCATTATCCAAAATAAACATTTGAATGGGCCTGCCAGTGTCATCTTGCTTTCACTTGCGCACATAAAATATGATTTGTGAGCCTACCAAGAAAAAAGCGCAAATGAATGCTGCACGGGGATGGTGGGGTTTTAGGCCTTAATTTTAGGCCCGATTTCGGTAAAACCCAGGCCACATTGAGCAGGTGCCTGTCCAGGAGCTGAGTGAGTGCGCACATAAAATATGATTCCTGAGCCTGCCGACTTGCCGAGCAGAAAGCGCAACATAATACTGCAGGTGGATGGTGGGTGTTTAGGCCTAATTACAGTACTGTGCCTGGCCAGGAGCTGAGTGAGAGCATGGGAGAGAACTAAAGGTCTGCAAGCTATTAAACGTTTGTTCTCATGAAAGGATGTTCTACCAATCCAGTCTGAAGCAATGTACAGATTCCCAATGGAGGAAAACAATTTGGGAAACCTGTCCGTGGGGGAGGCCACATCGCGGACGAGCAATGTCCACTGCCTCACACCCGGGGTTGCATACAGACACATGCCCTTAATCACAAGGCAGCCAAGCCAGTATTATACAGGAGTCGACGACAACACCAATAACCAACAAAAACAAAGACAACCAAGGCAGCCAACACCAATAATAACCAAGGCAGCCAAGCCACCAATAATAACATACAAAATTGGAATTCCGAATCATGTCCTACTAACCTCCTGCAGTCGAGTCAGTCGTGGCGCAAAGGCCAGCAAGCAGCAACTGGCAATAAAGATGATGGACTGTCTCCTTTCGGGGCACATGAGTCGGAGAGGGTCGTCTCTGCAGCCAGTGATGGATTCCATGTCCTGTGTGACGCAGCGCCTTCCAGAAACTTTCACCAGTGCAGACAGACACGCGGGAAGCAGTCTTAGCCTGAGGTCAAGTCAGCGCAGACTCACATCCTTGGCTTCCCGCCTGCCACACCCCTTTCCCAACTCGTCACAGGGTGGGTCCCACCACGCCCTGTAATGAGTTGGGAAAGGGCTGGGTGACAGCCTCCACTCCCTGATTGACGTGGAGGGTTAGCAATCCCGGGCTTGGAGATAAAACGCCCGGGGCTAACTCTATCTTCACGCCATCAGGGGGTGGAGACTGGGCCTTGAAGCTCAGTCTTTGCAGAGCTGATGACATCACAGCCTTCAGGGCCCGCAAGGGGAGGGAGTCAGTCTCATGTCACATGATGCTTCCCTTGAAGTCACGGCGGTGGTATTGGTGACTGGCCGGGGCTGCTGGGGTTGACAGTAGTGGTGTGTTGATTGTATAACTAACACTAGAGCCAAAATTAGACTTTTAAAACTTATTTTTTTAAATGAAATAAATATGATTGAGATGCATTTTGGAACCGACGCCCTCGGGGAAAAACCGCCACTGATCTAGTAACTGTGTCATCCAGGGTCACTTGCTGTATGCAAGTATTGTTTCCACAAACCAAGACAGTCAGGGAGTCGCTTCTATGGCCTTCACTGAACATCTCTTTTATACGAATTGATACTCTAAGCCGAATGAAAGCCATTCTTTTGCAAAAAACTGTGCCACTGACCTCGGCCAAATAAAACTATGATCTACAAGTCGCAAGGACTTCTGCCAAGATACATGCCCTTTTGAATACAAACTGCCCTATACATTTCTCAGAAATGTTTAGTCGTTTCTTAAACATGTCTGATATGAGCGGTATTGTATATCTATTTAAGAATGTATGTTCCGGACTGTTTGCACCTTTTCAAGCAGTCCTCGGAATATTTCCAAACTTCATGCACTCTGCTTTTGGCAGACTGTTTGGGGTTACCTCGTCTATGAGAATTAAATACCACATGGTTTCTGTCATTCAGACCAATCTGGCAAGATTGCATCTTACCTGTTCTACTCTGCCTGCTATGCGGAGAAGAATGCGTGCTTGGAACCTGTCTAACATTCCCATCAGTGAATGCAACGGATGTTGATACTTTGCTTGAACTGGTAACGGCCCATGCTCTGTGTTGTCCCCAGCGACTACCAATTCTGATGAATATAGCCATGTCTGAACTGGGGTGGCAGAGTGGGCTAAAGAACGGTGATGGATTAAACCCAGATCTTTTGACTGAGTGTGAGTGTTGGATTGATTCAGAGGCTCCATCCATCACCACCCCCTTTTGTACCGCTTTTGGCCACCGTAAGTGTGGCAGGGTATGCTCAGATGTGAGTCCCGTGCTCACTTTGCCACTGGATTCAAGCAAGGCGGGCTGAAGACGGCTGGATTGCCAGAAACCCGTCCTCGGAAGCTTGTTTCCGGTCCAGGGAAGACATGGCTTGGCAGTTCGGGCTGGACTGTTCCCATGAGGCACAGGGTCAGACTGATTTGCATATAGCCATGTCTGAACTGGGGTGGCAGAGTAGGCTAAAGAACGGTGATGGATTAAACCCAGATCTTTTGACTGAGTGTGAGTGTTTGATTGATTCAGAGGCCCCGTCCATCACCACCCCCTTTTTTACCGCTTTTGGCCACCGTAAGTGTGGCAGGGTATGCTCAGACGTGAGTCCCTTGCTCACTTTGCCACTGGATTCAAGCAAGCCGGGCTGAAGACGGCTGGAATGCCAGAAACCGGTCCTCGGAAGCTTGTTTCCGGTCCAGGGAAGACATGGCTTGGCAGTTCGGGCTGGACTGTTCCCATGAGGCACAGGGTAAGACTGATTTGCATATAGCCATGTCTGAACTGGGGTGGCAGAGTGGGCTAAAGAACGGTGATGGATTAAACCCAGATCTTTTGACTGAGTGTGAGTGTTTGATTGATTCAGAGGCTCCGTCCATCACCACCCCCTTTTGTACCGCTACCAATTCTGATGACGGCATTCATTGAGATCTCACAGACGCAAAATGCTGTTGCTGAGGTAGGGTACAACATGCACGCAGGTACCATCCAATTCGAAGATTGCTGACCAATGCTGAAGATGATGCTTCACATCTATGTGTGATCCAACTTTCGCCTATGACTTTATGTCTACATACATTGAAGATTTCATGTTTTCGCCAATCCTTAACACTGACTTTTGGTTTTGGCACACAGTGTTCTGAGAGACTTTGAATTTGACCTTAATTTTTACAAAAGGAAGAACTTTTTCCTATGATTAATTTTTTTTCTCCAAATTTGTATTTTTCATTTTATGGCACAAAGTAATCTGCTTATAGTAGAACTATTCATAGAGAACAAGAATTCGTTGAATACTTCCAGATGCAATATATTACCTTGTCCACAAACAAACAGTTTTATGTAATCTGACATGAAATTATTTCGGCCTTTTTCTTCTGTATTTAGGAGCCATTTCATAAATGTATATTTTTATGATTCATTCATGTTTGCATTTCAAATGTCGAAAATATGCTATGAATGAATTCTTGCTTTAATGTGTACAGCACCAATGCAATTTTATGCTTACAACTAGTTTTGATATATTATTTACTATGTGTTTGAAACATGCATTACGTGTGTAGATATATTTTAGATATGTTATCATGTTAAGAATTTAGTAATGTCGTTCATAGGAAAGTGGAGTGGGTATTGTGTATGATTTTAGATTCTGTATGCATTTCCCAATTCATGCCCTTGTATAGGTATAATTCACATTGCCCTTATATAGGCGTAGAAATCTAGTCCTTATTTAGGCATAGCCAATGCTACCCAAATACAGGCATGGCTACTTACATCCGTTCATCTACATCACAATGACTTCTTGGAAAACCAGACTCTTAAGCTGTAGACACTTCCCTTTGCTTAAATATTGATTTCTCCAAGAACTCATTTATTATGCATGAACATCTATTCCTTAGGGGTTCATTCATGACGTTCATATGCCCGACTTTCACGTCAATACTGGCATTCCTAAATACCTTCAAGGTATAGATATACCTTCACTTGCTATGGAAAAGCACAGTGTGGTTCGGTGCAGTTCGACTACCTACTTTCACAACACAGCTCGCTACAGCAAGTGCCAAAGGAAGCCAACTCCCCAGCTGACGCACTAACTAGAAGCTGTCATCCTCCTGCCGAGAATCCAGCTCCAGTGTTTCTGACTCCCCTTGCGGGGTGTTGGAAAATCGAGTCCCGGGAAAGAGATTCCAACCTCTCTCATTCTAAGGTATGGAGCGGATTAGAACCTAGAAAAACCTTTTGGCAATTCTTGGCAAAACTAAACCTAAGCTAAACCAGCACCTATTTCTTCCCTTGTACTAGACCTACGTTAGGTACACTGGGGTAGGAGTATTTTAGAAGCACCAGTTGAGTATTTTAGCCTGTGTATATTTTTATATATGTCATAGCAACAGACAATGCTATTACAGTATTATTTTATATTACTGTTTGCACTGTACGCATTATACTTCGCATTCTGTCTAACAAATGTAGTAGTTCATATATCTTGCATGAGAAAGAAGACTGTTCAATAAACCCTTTTTATTGAAACGCCTGTCTCTCTATTTCTGTCCAACTCTATAGAAACAAAGCATGCACGATTGACTGAGTGAAATAGTTATCTATTGCTTTCACAACTCTGAAGATATTATTCCGACTCTAAGAGAAACAAAGTGTCATGTTTATGCGGTTGTCAGAGACTAATCCCTTCTTATTTATTCGAGAAAGTTTATAGTGACCTCTGAGTTAGCTGGCCCACACAATTAAGTTTAATGTACTCGATAGAGACATACTGACCTCAGTCCTATGTCAAATCTATAGTGTATATTATTCCAATGCTCGGAGCCTATTAGGGATATAGGATCTACACTACAATATCATACTCCGTGTTACACCATGGAACCCTGAAATACTCCATACACCTAGAGCCACCTCAATTTAAGAAAGATGGATCCTACCTTTGCTCCTTCACTGGTAGTGCACCCAGGGTATAGAACTCTTTGCCACCGGTGATATGCACAAGCACCTCCAATCTGGTTTTCAAGAAGCATGTGAAAGCACTACTGATTGGAAAATACTAAATTAATCGATGTTTTGAACATAAAAATGGAGCACGTTTGGACTACCATAGCAATCTTGAATTCTGCTATAACAGCTGCACCCATGCCGTGGCTGGGGGTTTAGTAGACTTATTAATCCACTGGGGCCTGTGTTCGGCCACATGGTCACAGGTTCAAATCCCTGAGGGTTCACGCAGTCTTTCATCCTTCTGAGGTCGGTAAAAGGAGTACCATTGTGTGGGTAACAAACATATTTTCTTCAGCGCCACAATACCCTTGAGTGAAGGTGAAATTTCAAGTTATTTTATGCTTTTGTAACCTATTCTGGTGTGTGTGTTTTTCTAGGCCCAACCACTCTTTGGGTAACTCGTTGTTTGTTTATAGTTCCATGCTTTATCCTGTACAGTGCTCTGATAACTTCAGGTAATGTTTTCACTTTATAAAACTCAAACTAAATAAATAAATGGGTAACAGGACCAACACGACTGATGTATGCAAGGATTGCACACTACTGGAATCGTCAGACCGACTGAGGTGCTACATCAGTACAAAGACGTTTAATCTTTCCCATAGATGTTCTTTCTGGAGGAACTACTAGTGTGACTAAAGGGGATGTTTGTTCATAATGGGTTGCTACACAATGCTAGCATTCTGACAGATGATGCCCAGATGATAAGCTGAAGGAGGGCTTGAGGTGCTGATGAGAACACTGTTGTTAGAGTAAGTGCCTTTTGCACACTGTGGAAAGATCCAACGGCAGTTCATGGCATGAATGTGATCACCTACACCTGTAGTATTAGCATGAAAGGAAACCTTTCAGAGGACTATGTCTTGTGTGCGAGGGACATTGACTATGATGTTCGACCTCCAATTCTCGTGTGAATTCACTATAAAGTAGCTCAGGTTATTCCAAGCACAAGAGTAATTAAGGAGCTGAGGCTAGTGAAGTGCTACTGATAAAATGGTGGAGTTTTTCGTTACAGTTTGTTTTAATTGTATGTCCTCTACCACCCTTTTTAGGTCTGGCCTACTAGCAGCTCAGGCCGTGTGTAGTCATTGAGCAAACACATGGAGATCATGGTCGGAGTGCTGAAGTTTTTCAGACACTCGCCTCCAGTCACCGATCTGGGTTTATTCCATCATCATTCTTTAGCTCAATTCGCCACCCAGGTTCAGACACAGCTTTATGCAAATCAGACTTGGCCCTGTGCCTCATGGGAACAGTCCAGCCTGAACTGACAAGCCATGTCTTCCCTGGACCGAATGAAGCATCCAGGGACTGTTTTCGGGGTAACAACCCTCTTCAGCCAGGCTACCTTGAGTCCAGTGGAAAAGTGAGCAAGGGACCCATGTCTCGGCATACCCTGCAAACTTAGGGCAAACAAAGCAAACACAAGGAGATGATGGACGGAGGGCTGAAACTTTTCAAACACTCACCCCCAAGCATAGATCTGGGTTGAATCCATCATCATTCTTTAGCTCACTTCGCCACGCCAGTTCAGACACAGCTATATGCAAATCAGTCTTGACCCTGTGCCTCATGGGAACAGTCCAGCCAAAACTGCCAAGCCATGTCTACCCTGGACCAGAATCAAGCATCCTGGGACCGGTTTCGGGGTAACACCCCTCTTCAGCCAGGCTAGCTTGAGTCCAGTGGCAAAGAGAGCAAGGAAGCCACATCTGGGCATTCCCTGCCAACTTAGGGCAAATAAAGCAAACACGAGAAGATGATGGATGGAGCGCTGAAACTTTTCAGACACTCACCCCCAGTCACAGATATGGGTTGGATCCATCATTATTCTTGAGCCTAATTCGCCACCTCAGTTCAGACACAGCTATATGCAAATCAGTCTTGGCCCTGTGCCTCATGGGAACAGGCCAGCTCAAACTGCCAGCCATGTCTTCCCTGGACTGGAATCCAGCATCCTGAGACCGGTTTCGGGGTAACACCTCTCTTCAGCCAGGCTAGCTTGAATGCAGTGACGAAGTGAGCCAGGGACCCACGTCTGGTCATACCCTGCCAACTTAGGGTATACAAAGTAAACACAAGGAGATGATGGACGGAGCGCTGAAACTTTTCAGGCACCCACTCCCCGTCACAGATCTGGGTTGAATCCATCATCATTCTTTAGCTCACTATGCCACCCCAGTTCAGACACAGCTATATGCAAATCAGTCTTGGCCCTGTGCCTCATGGGAACAGTCCAGCCAGAACTGCCAAGTCATGTCTTCCCTGGACCAGAATCAAGCATCCTGAGATCGGTTTCGGGGTCACACCCCTCTTCCGCCAGGCTACCTTGTGAACAGTGACCGGACATCTGGGTAAGTGTGTAGTCATTATCAGCAATAAAATACAGAGTAGACTTTGGGGCTGCTCCTTATTCATGATTTTATGTATTTCTCCAATATTGTATATTTTATAGATTCACATGCTTGAATCTTTCCCGTTGTCATGGTGGGAGTCCCACAGTATCAGTAAAATAGCAGTATTATAATGTTAACATTCAAATGCCAATAAGAATTTACTAACTTTTAGAAATCTATTACCATTGTTATAAAACATCCAAACTTTAGCCAATCAGAGCATAGACCATAGAGTCTCCTTCCCCTGCAGGGCCTCTATAGCTCAGATTTCTTACCGCAAGTCGTTTGTTAGGGAGTCTTCCTGAGCTCTGCTCAGTCAGTATTTCTACTGTTCCCCCTTTGAACTCCAGCTAGCTGTTCATTTCTTGACTTCATATTTCTTCTGAGGTTCAGGCCAGGAGTCTGAGGACCTATTTTCCTTTATAATGTCAAAGTCTAAAAAAGGCTTGTTTACTCCCTGTAAGATTCATGGAAATTCCAGACTTTATTCAGAGTACCCACCTAAGGAGTGTCTTTACTGTCTGCATCCAGCCCACCAGCCCAGAGAATGCAAGTATTGTCCTACTTTCTCCTCAAAAACTCTCAAGAACCATGAGGGTAGGCTGCTTCTCTGGATGCAAAGGAAAAAAGCAGCAAAATACTCTGAGGCTGAGGAGAAGCCCCATACCTCCTCTAGGAAGGGAAAAGAAGAGAGGTCTTACTCATTGCTTATGGACCACAAAAAATCCAGACCTCAGAGTAAGGAGAGGACTGGGGAGTAAAGAGCCAAGAAAGCCCAGCCCGGTCCCTCTTCTCACTAGAGGTCGGGTTCTGCTCCTCTGTCGACGCCTCATACTCCTCCCAGAGATTCTTTAGCTGACAGAAAACACTTTTCGACAGCCCTATTGGCGAAGAAATAACCGTCTACGGCCTCCTTCTCCACTGCAACTGGTTTCGTCAGCGAGGCCTACTATGCCGATGGTCAAGACGACGGCAGCCACGTTGGGGTCACCGTCGTCGGCTGCTTTTAGACCATCTCCGTTGGCGAGGTTCTCCGTCAACAGTTCAGCAGGTTCATTCACCGTTGACGACTCTTTAACCTCCACAGTCCGTTGTCCCATCGACATCCTGTCGACAAGGAAAAAGTATGTCTAATTTTAAAACCAATGTCTGCCCTTCAGCAGGACTTTTTAAACATTTCTACTCTACCACCTACTCGTCTTCTGGATTTTCAGGAGTCTAAAGAAGATAGGCCTCATGGTCCTGCTTACAGTCCTTCACAACTCATGGTTTAGTGCCAGGACTCGGCGGAAGAAGAGACAATGGTTGATCCGTCTACTTATTTGGAGGGGGACTATTCTTTCTCGGATATGGGGCGTTTCTGTTGTCAACGTTTGGATGCATTTCCTTATGAGGAACAGGAAGAATAAGCTCAAGAACCCTCCAGAAAGATCCATGTGTCATTAGAAACTGATCTTCGGTTAATGCTGAACGATTATTTTATGAGATTTCCTGAAGCAAATTCTCTTTCACATCTTCCTCCCGGTCAGAAGGCCCCCACTCCTGTATCGCTGGAGAAGAGCCCCCCGTTGCAGAAGAGCAAGACCGTTCCGCCACCTGTGGAATCCCCGCGTTCCTGCGCAAAGTCAGGATGACAACGACCAGCAACTAGAGAAGAGGGAACTGCATTTGGGCCAGGATATCCATGATTAGTGGGACGACTATGTGACTCCTACTCTACCTTCGCGTCCAGCTGACTCTGCACCTCCAGATATCAGTGATTTCCACGATCTATGGAACTCACTTCTAAACACTTTAACGCTTCTATGCATGTCAAGCAGATAGAGTGCTTTTTATTAAACCTGAGCAGAGTTCACGTAGTTGCCAATGAAGAACTTTGCAAAGCGGTAAAAAAAACCTGCAACACTACGGAGTTCCGCAAGCATGCAGAGTTGCTTGTTCCGCATGCTCACGAGATATTTCAGATGTTCGGCAACGTGGATTGCGTGTTTGGGGAGAAACATAGCGCAAACTTCACCACGCGGTCGCCAATGGGCCTGGACATCTTCTTTTTCCACTCTTTGTTATAGTTCTGGGGCCTGTTTTGAATCCTCTCAATATTGTTTCAATTGTTTGTTTCTGAAACTTTTTTCTGATCTTTTTTTATGTATTATCTATCTCTCTCTCTTCCTAAGTATATATTTTGCGTTTTTTCTCCTTATACTGTGTTTTTGTATTGTTTTTGTATTACTTGCTTTTTATTTATTCATTACTTCCCTACTTCTTCTCCTAATTCTATTTTTTATTTCAAAATGTTCGTTTCCGCTCCAGGCCACCAGAACCAAGGCTAAGAGTAGTTCTAAGCCTAAGAGTGCAACCAGGAGCCGCCAGAAGGCTGCGCCCAGAAAGGGTGCAGCCCTGGGCCTTATTCTCAGAGATGGAGGTGGCTGCCCTAGTTGTTTTGTGCAGCGCCACCTCCCCTTAACCTTGGCAGCAGGCGGCAGGCCTGGTTCAGGCTGTGGGATCCAGGAGCGTCACCACCAGTGGGCGAGGATGCGCCAGGCAGTGTTTTGCTGCTCTGGGGTCCAGAGCACCCACAACCAACTGACTCACCGCTGGTCCAACATCCTGGACAAGGAGCAGGACAAGCTGGACCTGCTAGGTGTTTAGGTCGTGGGGCTTGGTGAGTAGCTAATTTTTATTACTGTTGTGTGTTCTGTTCACTGTTCATGCGAATATACATTTTTTCCCAAATTGCAAGTGTGCTGCTGCTCCTTACAGGCAGGTAAGTTATGTTTAAAAATCTTATATTATGTGATTGTTAATTTATTCTTCTAGACAGGTGCTCAGCGCTACTAATCTTACTTGTTTGCAACTTTGCGCTCGCTTGGGCTGATTATGTAAGAGAGGTTAGAGAACTTAAGTTAGGTAATGCAGACTAGAGAGACTCCTTTCCTTCGTCCTGTCACTAAGATAGTGGTAGGTAAGTAGTTATAGGTAGTTACTTAGTATAAGTTGGTCATTTTTTTAGCCGTCCGCGTGACTCGTCCACCGTCATGTGCTGCTGGCACCTTGGTAGAACCTTTTGTAGCTTGTTAGTGACTGAATTATATAGCAACTCAGCATCAGCAACCAACCAACAATTTGGTGTATACAATATGCATGCGTCCATCTATGCATTTTTGAGGACTAAAATAAATGCAGACTTAGTGAATTGGCCCGTCAAAGGGGGTTGATTCACTGATGATTGCAAATGAGATCGGAACTTAAAAGAAGCAAATATAATTTTTGGCAATTCATTCCAAAATCTTTGGAATAGACTGGATAGGTGTTACTTAAGTTTAGAATTCTGGAATCCGAATGGAACAGTGGAATAATAAAGAGATAGGACGGTCTGTGACTGCGATAGTAGTCTACTACTACTAGTCGATCTGATTAGATAGGTCAATTTTATTGCAATTGCCGTTTCCTGTCCAAAAATATTTTTGGATCGATTTGTTTAATATTTATTATTTGTTCAACACCAATCAATTTTTGTCTCTTTATTATTATGTCTTACATGATCAGCATCTAGGGGCAAGAAGATGACGGGAACTGCCGAGGTGGTAGCTGGAGGTGCCTCAGGATCGTTCCTCTACTACAGATGGCTCTGCTGCTGACCCCAGTTAATCCTACTGTTGTTAATTAATAATTATATTTCCCTAACTTTTACTGCACCTTATTTTTTTTAACTATTATTTCCGTTTCCTAATTCTATTTTTTACCAATTCGTCTTCAATCTATCTGTTTCTAAATCCTTGTTATCTCTGCATCACCTTCCAACTTAGTTATTTATATTTCTAGTGTCTGTCTTTTTTTTTTACACCAATCTCACTGCCTCTGACTCAGTACTACTATAAGTCTGTCTGTAGCTTTCTTTATCATTTATTCTGGTTTTTCAGTCAGCTTTTCCTCTCCCCTTATATTTTGTGGACTTCCTAGTGGTGGTGGTACTGTAAGAAACAGAGAATACATTGGTCCGACCTTTACTAATACTAGTACAACTACTAGTACTACGACTCTGCTACGCAGATTGCATGCCCAACTAAGGTATTCTACACATGTTTGTTGAGATTCTAAGGCTTTCTTTCTCATACTCAACCAGTAAATAAAATGATGGGCACGTTGGACACCCCTAAGTGGTGTATTTTAACTTTTTCTCATCTAGGCCTAGTACTATTATTATTAGCAACAGTTGACTGTGAACAACTGATTACCGTGCACCATGGCTGGAAGGAAGTATGAGGAGGAGAAGCGCACAATTATATTTTCCAACCAAGAGAGAGGACTGGAGAGGACTGGAGAGACCTCATGTCTGATTGTCTGCCTAGTTGGACACTCTTTTACCTTTTAAAAAGTTTTAAAATTCATATTCACCAATAGCTTCAGCCTCTGAGTCCAGTCCTTTGGGATGTTCTCATCTTGAGAGGCTTTTTGAAAATTGGCACCAACAAAATGCCCGACCACATATTTTATTATTTTCTACTCTAGTACCTGATTTGTACTAGTGATGTGTGTGGTATATGTATGTATTGTATTTTCAATCTTGCTAGTGAAAAAAAAAATAGGGGAGGCATATATGGCATCTAAAAAATGTGTAATGTTTTTTCTAGGTGTACCGACCACCAGTGCCGGGCCCAGCGGGGAAGGCAAAGCCAGCCAGGAGAGAGCTTATGCAGCAGCTGCAGTGTGTGAGCCAGCAGCAGTGGCGGGTGGTGATAAGTTATATTCCTCACTTATTGACATTACACACTCGCTGCAAGGGTATACACTGTACTGTTGATAGAGACTAAGTTATTGGGAACCCTTTACGTAGCATTAGCAATAGCATTAGCGGCAGGAGTTGAGTAACTAATGGCCTCTTCTATCTGACTTCAACTTAGCTGGGAAAGTTTTATGAGGAAGACTGAGACTCAGATGCCCTTGATGGATGGGTTGAATGAACAGGGAAAGAAGGATGGAAGGAGGTAGGATGGGTGACATGTAATATATGACTGGCAGAGAAGAATGCATGGGTGAAGGAAGGGGGGGCAGGATGCATAGGTGGCTGATAGGATGCATGGGTGGTTGAAGGATGGGTAAAAGGTGAAAGAAAGGAGGCTTGCCTGGGTGGGTGGGTTGTAGCCCTTAAAGGAACTAGGTTTTTCCTTTGAGAAGAGAATCCCAAATGATGAAGCATATCACCTCTGGTGAGTGTGGGATTTCGTCTTAAAAAGGGAATTTCCCACAGCTAGGTCTGTGTGTTATAGTCTGTGGCTTTTTGTGCTCTTTCCCCCTCACATAACCCTCCTTTGCCTTGCTTTAAGTAGACCCAAGGATTTTACTCTTTTTTTGTCATATAGTATTGGGGTTATAATCCTATGCAGGTCTTTAAAATGTCCATAGGACCCTCCTGCTTAAATCTTTGTTTGTGTTTGTATGTACCCATACCCACCGATTATCTATCGCCGCCCTTTAACTCTGAGGCCCACTCCCTACCTATGTCATTTCGACCATGTCAGCCTTGAGTGGCCTATCGGCTGCATGGTTCCACAATCAATAGTAGTATCTCACGTCGTCCCATATATAATCATTCACATCAGATATCATCTGCCTTGTTGTAGTAGTCGGATGAAAGTGCAATTGAGCAGTTGCCATTGATGTAACAGAGTATGGCCGTGATCAAGTATGTCTGTTTAGGGCGCAAGCTGACTTAGATGGCATGCCTACAAGGTTAAGTTAGCTACACAAGAGAGAGCGGAAGAAGACTTTTCTACTCCATAGTACCTAGTAATGCCTGAAACGTCCACAAATGTTAGCGGCAGAGGAAGTAGGAGGATACCACAAATGTTATGTACTGTGCTTGCTAGTGCTACCGTGCCACTACAATTTTATGTGTATAAATAATTTTGTGTTACTGTTTTGCTAAGAATATTGGTTACAACTGTCTTTTTTCTTTCTTGATATAGCTACTCCTTGCCAACTGAAACAAACAAACAGGAAGGAGTTGGCAGCCATGGCCCGGATCGGAAGCTGGAGGCCATCCATGAGGAATATCGTGGCTGGTGGTTCTGGCGGAGGAGGAGGCAGCAGCAGCTGCAGGCTCCTCCAATGCCCTGGGCCACATTCGGGCCCCCTAATGGTTTGGCGCTGTAGTCTGGCAGCCACCCACCCACTTCTTTAAACATTGCTGCCCATCATTGTTCATGCAACTACAAGACATTTCCCCGGTCATGCTCCTCCGGAGCTCGCGCCTAGAGGAGCGGGTATAACACCCTGGAGAGGAAGATCCGGCGAGCCCGCCGCTTGACCTCTGTTGCCTTGCCCCCTTTTTTTGGTGGGTGGAATTGGGCGTTGGAGAAAAGTTTTTTATGGACTGTTTAATTTATGAATATTGGACTCTTAATCGTGGACTATGAGGTTAGGGAGAGGGGTGGGTCAGGTGTTGTGTTTTTTTTCATTCTAGTTAGTTTATTTGTTAGGGGAATACATTATTTGTAGTTTACATATGATGTAAATCTTTTGTGGGGGTTACTCTTTAACTTCACACTGTTTCCTTTTTTAATTTTTTTTAATTGAAAATCCACAGTATCAAGCATTATATACATAATCAATAAGTCATAGTTATAAAGCCAATAATAAATACATACAGATAAGTTCATTACATACCATACATGTAACATCTGAGAATCAAAGAGTCAAATGATCACAGATAGGACCCCATATTTGCATACCCACCGCACGCTTCCGTGATTCTTTAAGCAAGTACCAACTGAATTCTAAATTAAAGATGTTATAAAAACTTGCGCGCCACATTTCAAAAGAAGGTGCCTCTGGTTGAAAGCAAGTAGATGCTATACATAACCTTGCTATCTCCATAGCTACAAAAAAAAAAATACCTATATTTAAACATCAGTGTCCCTTGACGCAGATCCTCCCCAGTACCTAATAGCATGGTCGAAGCAGAAATATTAATGACCACACCCGTAACCTGTGACAGAAACCTCTCAATATGCTGTATATATAAGACTAATTTAGTGCAAGAAAAAAAATGCAAAATATCAGCATCGTCGATGCCACAACGAAAGCATTTCCCATCATTCTGGCTCCCTCATTTCTTCATCTTTGTAACGATTAAATATTGTTTTGTAGGGCTGCTTTTTCAGATTCGCCGCCATAAAAATGTTACCTGCTAGGTCAATCGAGTCCTCTAAAAACACTTCTTGTAGTCCAAGACGCTCCCCCGCTTACGATGATGTTTCTCCAGATCATCAGTTTTGGCAGCTTGTAATATGTAAGAACCCCGATGCGTCCCAGAGTCCTAAACGCTTTAACTATCTTACGTGGTTTTAAAATAGTGACATGTTTGTTTAGAAAATCACGTATCTGAAGATATTTTTGAAAAAATTACATTTAGGAAGCTTATAATTAAACGAAAAATCAGAAAAGGAAGTAAGATGCCCTTCTGCATCCATGAAATGACCCAGTTGTGTAATTCCAGAGAGTCTCAGTTTTCCTGCCACACTATCTTGAAATATTAATGGAAGAATACCTACAGCTGACAGGGGTGTATAAAATGAAAGTTTGTTAATCTGGAGATTTTTACAGACTATCCTCCAAACTTTATATACAGCCCCCAAGATCTTAAAGCGAGTTCTCTTATAATAAATACCATCGACCCTTAAAAAGAGACAATTTTTTGCCTGAGACCCAAGCACCATCTGATAAATTAAAGGGGCTTTAGCAGAATTAGCCACTGCCTCCCCCGTTAACAAAAGTCAAACATTGGCTAAAATACAGGCATAATAATATAGTGCAAAATCAGGAACAGACCACCCCCTCTATCTCTGGGTAGAGCCATAAATCGTGCTGCCCTGCGTGGTTTCCCTGGGGTCCTCAAAAATCTGGAACAGAGAGATTGAATTTATTGTAATTGCAAGTGAGAGAATTCCAGAGGTACCAAAAAAGTATACCACTTTCGGCAAAACATTCATTTTAAGCACATTAGCTCTCCCCACCAAAGATAGATGAAGGCATTGCCACCTGTCAAGAGCTTGTTTAATGCTTCCAATCAAGGTCCCCCAATTGATTTCACCCAGCTCTCTTAAACACGCCCGTATCTTGATACCAAGATATGTGACCTCCTTAACGACTCTTGGATCATTGTTGAACCTGGGTTTTTGATGTATTGAGCTTATAACCGGCCATGAGACCAACTTTATACGAAAGATGTTCAATTTCGGGTAGAGCCATCGTTGGGTCAGATGTAATAATGGCAATGTCATCCACATATGCACAGACTCGATACTGATCCTGCCCCACCATAAAGGACTTATCCTAGTGCTCTGCTAAAGCATGTCTAAAAAAGGATTGATATAAAGCGCAAACGAGCGGAGAACAAGGACAGCCCTGATGTGTACCTCTCGTGATCTGAACTACCTTAGAAGTTAAGCCCATAGAACACGCCATGAGGAGTGGTACAGGACCTGTAAAGCATGGATATAACCCTGAGGAAAACCCATTGCAGATAACACTTTCCACAGAAAGTTCCACGAGACCCGGTAAAACGCCTTCTCGGCGTTGAGCAGCATTATTCCAACTTCTCTGGCCTCAGCTTGGGCAATGTCCAATAAGGTGATAACTCTCACTATATGATTCACCGTCCCCCTGCCAGGAATAAACCCATTCTGTCTGAGGGAAACTAAGGGGGATATAACCTTGGCCAGTCTATTCGCTAGGATTTTCGCATAAATCTTCCTGTCACAATTTGTCAATGAAATTGGACGGTATGACCCCGGGATATCAGAAGGCTTGTCCTTCTTTTTAAACACAATAATAGTAGCCTCACTCCATGATTTAGGTGCCACACCAGTTTGAGCGGCCTGACACACTGCCAATAAATAAGTTTTGAGGTCTTGAAAGAAAATCCGATACAGTTCTGATGGAAGCTTATCTGGCCCTGCAGCTTTGCCCTGAGTCATATAGTTAATGGCCTGCTCTAATTCATCCATTGTAATGGGACAGTCTAATGCTCCAACCTCCTGCGTTAACCTCTGATATTAGACGTCCAAAAATACAAAATCCGAGTCATCAATTTCTCCATCCTGTTCAGAATAGAGTTTGTGATATAAACTATGATAAATCGCTTAGATCTCCTGGGGATCATGTGTAAGTCTGCCCTAAGCATCCGTCATACCTTCTACTTTTGTGATGCTTCCTTGGAGCGTAACCTTTGAGCTAAACAGCCCCCTGTGGCCTCCCCATACTCATAGCTGATATTTTATGGCAATCTCCTTGCTCCATGTCAGATTAATGTTGGCTTTACATCTAGCCACTTCAGTTTGAACCTCAATAAGATTAGTTCCGGACTGAATCCTGTGTACTAAGTTTCCCCCTGCTAGTTTCAATCTATCATATAGCTCCTGAATCATACGTTTAGATCTAAAGCAAGCTTTAAAAGCATCCCAAACGTTCCCACAATTTGTAGAATAACGGTTTACCAAAAAGAAATCTCTTATCCATGTACTCATATGCTCAATAAAACCATTGTCCAAAATAAGTTTTCTATCAAACGTAAATACTCTCGGTACCACGTTATCACCCAAAGCTGGAATATCCAGAGCAACTGGAGCATGATTAGAAGTAATTTGGGGAAAGACTTGGATTTGAGCTTCAGTTAATAGTAAAGGAGATATAAAAAAATAATCAAGACAGACTCATTTATTGTGTGGGTGAGAATAAAACGTATAAACAGGATCACATGTTTTAAGCGCACCCCACACATCAACTAACCCATGATCTGAAGTTAAATGAAACAGAATTAAACAAAGAGAGGAGTACCACCAGAAGAAAAACAGAAGGTTTCCTAATGGGGTGTTTTGACTGACAAAAGGGAAGGATTCATCCTTTTGTAAAAAAAACCCTCACTCACCAACCTAGTGGTGACATGCTTCTTCATCAGGGTCCACCCTGGTGGCCTAGCGTCACCAGGGTGTGCTTCAACACCTGAAGTACAGTGGAGCAGGTTGTGAATGTAAGTTTAAAAAAAATGTTAAAAATTGTCCTGGTTTAACTTATAGAAAATATGAATTTTATTTTAAAGCAACTGGACAATATTAAAAAAGGGGGGCAAGATACTGAGAGGGAAGTTACGGCCAGAGTTTCTCTATATGTGAATTGGTGTATTTGTCAACATGTTTCTACCTTAAGTGGGAGTACCAGGTATTCATCAGAACCATGAACAAGGAGATGGACGGTATGTACACCCTAAAAGGCACACCCTATCCTAGATCCTCGTGTACCTATTAGCAAAAGTCGCTAATGGTGAAATGCTCGGTCAAAAGTGGTTGAGCATGTATAGTAAAAAGCAAAAGACTTCGGCGGGCAGGGGGTAGTCTCGTCATTCAGTTAAACATATTAGTTCTGTAGTGACGCGCGAGGCCAATTACCTACATCTACCATCCGCTGCTCGGCTACTACAAAAAAAACACAAAAAAAAGTTAAATGAAACAGAGCATTAAACACCTTGGGTTTCTGATCCTTATATTGCTGAGTGCCTGCTAATAGTTCGCCATGTGTAGATTAATATTAAAGTCCCCACATAACATGAGAGGGGTGGACCATGCTTCAAGTTCAATATTTAGGTGTTTAAGAATGGGGGCTTCATCCAGATTAGACCCATATATTGTACATACCGTAAATTTAGAGCCCCCGTTATGCATTCAACAATTGCCCACCGCCCATGACTATCTACTGCTATATGTCCTGACGTTTGTATACCAGGTTTAGCCAATACGGCCACCCCGATTCATAGTTGTATGTTTTGAGGTAGCTAAAAGTGTATACCCCAAGTCTAATAACATTTTGCGTTTCCCCCAGGGTATATGTGACTCCTGATTGCATATAAAATCTGATTGTATCACCCTGAGTTCAGCAGCAACTCTTTGCCTTTTCTTAAAGTTATTGAGTCCACAAACATTAAACGAGCATATTCAAAGCCCTACTTTAGCCATATGATAGGTATGGATACCATTCCCTAATTAATTCTTTTACAGCAGTTTTAGTGTTCATCATTTTCACCAGGTCCAAGATACTGTGGATTAATTTTCTTTTTTCCTCCCCCATCCGCCCCACCTAACCCCACCACCCACCCGAACCCCCGTGCCCCCTCCCTGAACCCAGTTCCCTCCCTCTCCTTTTCCAACCCCTTCCCCATCCCAACACAAAGGCAGTAGGACTCATGGTCCCAGTGATGACAAGCTCCTGCTGCCCGCGAGCCCCTGTCCCACATTCAAAAGATACCATATGAACAAATAAATCCAACAGTATATCAACCACTCGACCCATCAGAAAAAGAACAAAACACAGTTAGTTAACGGCACATACCTTGCTAAGAGCCTGAATATTTTTTTATACAAGAAAGAAGAGATTGTCAGCCATAATCTACCAATACTCCAAGCAAGATATACCCATAATACAAGCCTCCCCTCCATATTAGAGAGCACACCATCGTACATATACATAGATTGTTCTATCTTAGTATTACATCTTTTTATTGAAAGATTGCAGCACATACAAAAAATACTTGCAGATATATCCATCACATCCTTTAACAGTGCTAAATCTAGAGTTCAAAAGGGATAACTTAAGTCCAGCAGTGCTCATGTGGGCTCGAGCTACTTTAAGAAAACCTTGTATATGCTATAACTTGATAGAAGAAAAACAAAACAATTTGAAAACCCCTAACCCCTTCCCTTTCCCAACCACCACCCATGTTCCAAGTCCACCGCCTATATTATCCATGCCATTGCGACCACTAGCCCTCTATCAGCTGATCTGTGTCAGAGAGGCGCAGTAAACGGAGATATCGAGGGCAAGTGACCTCTCAGAATTCCGAAGCCAACAGGAACAAGAAGGGTTGCCACAGCTCTGCAAACCTGGATCCCTGCCATAGTCAGCGAAAGCTTTTCCATGCTGAGCACCTGTAGCCAACCATTGAATGTAGGGATATGTGCGGTCCGCCAGTGTGTAAGTATATTCTGCATTGCTGAGCCCAGTGCAATTGCTATCAAGCGCCCTCTGCGGGAACGCAGCGGATAGGTCAGATGGTTTGGGAGGCCCAAGAGGACGTATGAAGCGAATCGTGGGATCTCTGTGTCGAAATGTGCATCTACCTCATCCAATATCTGCTTCCAATATGCATGGAGATAAAGGCAGTCCCAGAGCGGGTATACCAATGTGCCCACCTAACCGCAACCCCGCTAACATGTCACCTCTGTGGTGTGATCCTTAGCATGGAGTCGCTCAGGGGTATAGTGCCAGAAGGTTACAATCTTAGTGAGAGTGTCAGTGAGTCCCATGTGATATGCAGAATGCCGGGCTCTATAATATATGCCTTCCCATTCCTTATGGCTGAGTGTCCTGCCTAGCTCTCTCTCCCAGCGTGCCTTACCCGAACTATAAATGTCGGAATATTTGGCCTTAGCATCTTATATAAATCTGATATTAGTTTTTTGTCTGTCTTGCGTGTAATAAGCCAATGTTCATAGGGCAGGAGGTGTCTATCAGCCACAGGGCACACTTGATCACTAAGCGCCCAATGTCGCGCCTGCAGGTATCGCAATCTCTCCGACTCTGGCATTCCGTATTCTTGCTTAAATTGAGAGAAGGGGATAACTCCCTCTGCGGTACATATGGTAGTGGGTCGCCACCTCGCATAAGCCACCGAGTTCATACCTGGAGTGAAGTCTGGGTTATCCATTAAAGGAGTGAGTGGGGACGGGAAAGTGGTGAGTTTGTGTTTAACATTGGTTTGGTCCCAAATCTCCATGGGAACCCTTGTGGTATATGAGTCGTATAGGTTGGGGGGCCTGTGCTGCTTGCGAAGAAATGGAATTTCTTGTAGGGGTCTTCCAGCCACCGCCTAGTCTTGAAATAACCAATGTTTCTCAGACTCCCATCTACTCCACTCCACCAGGAGATGCAATTGAGCTGCTTGGAAGTAGAGCAATAAGTCTGGAAGTCCAAGTCACCCTCCCTCAGGAGGAAGCGTTGCCAGCCTCTGCTTTAGGCGCTTTTCCGCCCGTTCCATATGAACTGAGCCAATTCTGATTGTGTTTGCTGTATACAGCCAGGTGGTGGCCGGAAAAGGATAGTGCTAAACAGATATAAGACCTGAAGCAGATGTGTCATTTTGACTGCAGCTACTTTGCCCAGCCACGACAAAGGGTAATGTTTCCACCGCCCCAGTTTCCTCAGAATTTTCCGTCGCAAAAGGACGTAGTTAATGTTAACCGTTTCCAAAAGCGAGGGAGCCAGTTGGATCCCCAAATATGGGATCACGCCTGTTGCCCATTGGATAGGGAACAAACTCTGCAGGTGCTCTAGAGTGGGTTTCTCCAGAGACAGGTCGAGGGCTACTGACTTGTCCATATTTACTTTGAACCCGGCAGTTTCTGCAGAGAGCTCCAGGTCCTTGAGGCATGCGGGCAGTGAATCTTGCGCATTTGACAACGAAATCAGGACGTCGTCAGCGTAGAGACTAATTGTGTGGACATAGCCCCCGAATTTGATCCCCATCACCCACAGGTTGGGCTTCAGCCTCTGCTCCAGTGGCTTCATGTAGAGGTCGAAGAGGCGGGGCGACAAAGAGCACCTCTGCCTTGTGCCTCTCTCAGTAGTGAACCGGGGAGATGTGCATCCGTTGACGCAAACCCTGGCCGTCAGAAATTTGTACCAATTCACAACATGTGCGAAACTTCACGCTCAATCCTACTTTCTCCAGGACTTTTTCTAAATAAGGCCAGTGTACCCTATCGAACGCCTTTTCGGCGTTGATAGCCAGCATCATGAATTTCCCCTGCGTGTGCGTAGCCTTTTCGATAAGGTGCAAGGTCCGTTTAGTGTTATCAGAGGTTTGGAATGAATGAAGCCCGCCGGATCCGGGTCGACTAGGCCTCCCATGTGGGGTGCAAGATGGGCAGCTAAAATTCCTGTGTATAATTTAAGATCAACGTTAAGGAGAGAGAGATAGGGCGGTATGCCCCACATTGTGATTTTTCTTTCCCTGGCTTGGGGATGACCGCTATGGAGGCCTCCAGGAGATCCCCTGGGATCTCCCCGGCCTCCGAGAAGGAATTAAAAAGGTGCATGAGAAGGGGGCGACCTAGGCACAGAATGTCTTATAAAAGACTGCAGGGAAGCAGTCTGGCCCAGGCATTTTTGCCAACTTGAGGTGTGAGATGGCAGTGATAACTTCCTCCGGCCAAATGTCGTGCTCGAGATGATCAGCCTGTTCCTTAGTAAGGGCTGGAAGGGGGACGAAGTCAAGAAAGGCCTCTCCAACCAAGTCCTCCAGATGATAGCTGGCGTAGAGGTCGGCATAAAAAACGCACTAGCAATATCGTTATCTTCCGAGACGCACCTGCCATCCCTCCGAAGATTTTCCTGCACTTTCTTTTGTTGACGAGTTTCGCGCAGTTTGTGGGCAAGCAGACGCCCACACCTATCTTTTACAGTGTAATAGGCGTGCCGTAGCCACAAAGCCACAAATTCCACCCTGTCCTAGTCAACGGCTGCCAATTGTTGCCGCACAGATTTAAGTTGCCTCCACACCAGAGGGGCCCCAGTTCTCTGGTGCATTTGCTCTAGTTCCTTAGTCTGTTTAGTGAGTTCTTCCTGCTTACGCCTACAATCAACATTGCGGCTGAAATTGCTATTAACTCTCCCCTTATGACTGCCTTCAGTGCTGCCCACTGCGTAGCAAGTGTGGTGGCCGTATTGCTGTTGTGAGAGAGGTAGTAAGTGATGACGCGCGTTACCCGTGTAACCACCTTTGCGGTGCAGTAATGTCTCCCTGAGGCGCCATGTCCGCAGTGCGCAATGGGTTGGTGGGAGGGAAAGAAAATCTATCACTGGGGCGTGATCAGAGAAGGAGGCAACCCCAATCTCCACCTCAGTCGCCAGTGCGTGTATGGATGTCGATGCCAGCAAACAGTCTAGGCGGGCTCATGTTTTGTGTGCATTAGAATAATATGAATATTCACGACCCTGGGGGTGAAAATTGCGCCATAGATCTTTAAAAACCTAAATCATGTAGACAGATAATCCTTCCGCGGAAAGGGTACCAGTTTGGGAAGTGCGCTCACATGATCTAGCTAGGGTATTGTCGAGAACCAAGTTTAGATCTCCCCCATAAAGAATGTGGCAGAGGCTTCTGTGAGAGCTGAGTGAAAGAACCTTTCCTGGCGTTCGTTGGGGGCATAGACTGAGCCAAGAGTGAACGTGGAATCGCCTGAAGAAAACCTGTTAGTCAACAGCCTACCTTTTATCTCTGCCTTTTTGTGTATGATCTTTTCCTTAAACCCCTGAGCCACCAGAATAGCGACTTCAGCTGTTTTGGTATTGCCTGTGGAGAAGAACTGATATGGGAACTTCCGGGACCGGAGACAGTGACAATCTTTTGGTAAAAGGTGCGTCTCTTGCAGGAAACAGATATCTGCTTGGGATTGCTCTAGACATAAAAGGACTGCTTTGCACTTTACTGGATTATTTAGCCCTCTCACATTTAAGGTGAGTACTTTAAGCTCCGTAGCGGCATCTACTTATCCAGTTATTAAAAGCAAAAGTGGAACGCTAATGCTGAAACAATTAAGGCCCAGGGTGTCGCCCGCTCTAGAAAGCCCAGGCATTGTGTATCTACGCCAGCCCCGAGAGTAAGGTGAACAAGGAACACTAGACCCCCCCCCCAAAAACTACCCCACCCCAAAGAAAACCCCCAATTCGAAAGAAAGTGAACAGAAACATATTGTCCTTCATCCGTAGGTGATTGGAAATGTAGGGAATCAGGATAGTTGTCTAGCTCTCAAAAGCCCCCCTCCCACCAACGGCCTGGTGAAAAAAGACAAACAAACAATCAGCCATTTAAAATCATGAGTCAGCCAGGTTGGGACAAGGTCAGTTCTGTTGAGACCGCCCCACTACGGCCCGCTGGCCTATCATGATCTCAACTGCAGGAGGTTTCTTTAATCGGCGCCGTCTGCCCTGTTGGCGCCATTGGGGCTTGGAGTCCTCTGTTTCCACGGCATGGCTCGTTGAGTCGCTCTCCTCGATGATCCCTGTTAGAGGCCTGCCGCTTACTGGGCATCGACCCACCACCTGCGGTCGATGCCCAGTAAGCGGCAGGCCTCTAACAGGGATCATAGCTGATAGAGTTTATTGTCCATTTTGAACACTAGGCGAAACGGATGGCCCCAGCTGTAGGAGATGTTATGTTGTTGTAGGTGGGCTGTGATGGGTTTAAAGGTTCTGCGTTTTTGCAGGGTGAGGGCTGACAAATCTTGGTACAGAACCAGCAACTGGTCTCGAAAAGACAAGGGGTGTAGCTACCAAGCTTTTTGGAGGATCTCTTCCTTGGTGCGATAGCACTGCACACATACCAGGATGTCCGGTGGCGGAGCGGAGGCGGCATGTGGGGGGCCCACCCTATGAGCCCTGTCTAGACGTAGTTCCGCTTCCAACTGCCTCTCCAAAATGTGATTGAAGAGTTCCCTTGAGTATCTAAACAGGTCCTTTGTGTCGTCGACCCCACGTCCACCCCACGGATCCTTACATTATGGTGCCGGGAACGGTTTTCCAGGTGTTCAAGATGGGTCTGGAGATCAACCTGTTGATCGTGGATCCAAAGGATTTCCTGCTGCAACGCTTTTATATTAGTGTCCTTCCCGTCGCTCTTGTCCTCTAGCTCGGCAACTCGCTCTCCTATGCCGACAATGTCTCTGCGAACCTCCTTTATTTCCTCCGTGAACTCCTTCTTCAGTGTGTGGATGCCCTCTCTCAGCGTAGTAAACAGTGACTCCAAGAAAGCTTTGGTAATTGGCCCCGATCTGTCCTCATGCTCCGAGGTGGGCTGGACAGCACCCAAAGCCATGCTGGTGAGTTGTTGAGCCGCCTGGGCCAACAAATCCTTCAAAGTCTTATCCCTACGCCCTCTGGAGGTGGACATTGTGTGTTCCAGGCACCAAAGGAGTCACGAACCAAGCGCAGTTCCCCCAGCCTCCAGGCCCCCACCACCAGTAGCAGCTGAGCCAGGGGGACTGCCCGTTCTGCTACATTCGCGTTAGCAGGGGTTAGGAGCAACGAGCCGTGGGACTGGCTGGCTAAAGGGCTGCACCGCCGCTCAGGGTATTTGACCACTGCACCTCCATTTGCGTGCTTTCTCTTCTGGGCCGGGCCCCTCACCTTGGTTCCGGCCGGCCCTCAGAATCTCCAGTTTTCCACCGTCTTCCCCAGCAGAGAATCGTCGCCCCACACCATCAACTCACCACTGCACCCACAGACCAGCTTTGCTCAAAATGCCCAATAGTCCTGGCTATCCGCTTGTGATCACCGGTGGCCGATCAGGCCTGAGGGGAGTCCAACGATGTCTTTTGCAGCGTGGGGGGGGGCTATTCTAGGCACCTGTAAGCCCCAATCAACCCCTGGCGTGTCTTGCTGCTCCATCCTTCCGCGAAGTGACCTCGGCACCGCCCAGTCACCCCAGTTCGTGCTCACAGCTCACTCCCCTCGTGCCATGCCAAAGTGCCACTCCATGCAGCTCTGCACCCACACCAACACCTGGAAGCCAAGCCGTGCTCCACTGCTCCCCGGCGGTCATGTAGTGTCAATCTGTAAACTCGCCGTTCCCCACTACCCAGCATCGCGCAAGGGTCTCTCAGCACTGCGCAGGGCAATCACCCACCTCGAGGAAGGATCCACATGGCTTTGTTGGTGTCCCTCAGCAGTTGCCTGTAGAGGTGGAACTCGCAGGGGGCTCCCTTCTCACTGAGAGTAGGTCGCTGCGTGCTCTACCTGCCTCTGCTCACCTCCACAATTAGTCGAGTGTCGGACCCCCCACTATCCGCTCTGCAGCCTGCCTTACTGCGCTCCAACTCGCCCCTGCCTCTCCACAGCCCAACACCCTCCGGGCAGTCCGAGGATCGGGCCTAGTCACTGGTACAGAGCGTTCCTTCTTCCGCTCCCCAGGCCCAACTGGGCCCAAACCCGCGGCTCTCCTTCCCTGCGTCACCGAGCTCCTCCTCAAGTTTGCGATGGGGGCGCTGAGGCGGTGCATCACCTCTCTAGGGGGAGACCTGGATGTCGCCACAAGGCCGTTGCCTCAACCACCGGGGTCCGGGCTCGGAAGAGGCGCCTTCACAAAATGGCCTACCGGTCCGTCCGTCTGTCTGCTCTCTGCCACTTTGCTATGCTTCCAATAGCACCTCTCTGCCACACCACTAGATGCTGTATCTTTAGCCAGCCCCTCTGTTCACCGTCTGCCGGCAGCCCCTCCAAGTGTCACTGATGAGGCCCACTAGACCGCGCCACGATACAAGCCGCCTCTCACAACAGTCCCGCCTGCTACCGCTACTCTCTCGCAATGCTGCCAGGCAGTCCGCAGCCTCACTCACCGAGCGGTGTGCACAGTCTTTGACCAGCGGGCTCCGCCGCGGCTCGCTACCACCACCAGACAGACCAGGTAGGAGACCCGGTATTGGGCCTACGCAGCTCCTCACCCTGCGCTTGCTCCTTTCAGACTGGCACTCTGACGCCACTCCGAGTCTTCACCCCCGCTGGGCCGTCCTCGCTGCAGGGGAGATCGCCAGGCCTGCTGTCGGCCGCACTGCTGAAGGGCGCCCCAGTCGCCGGAGTTACCGGAAGGCCCACACTCATTTCTGCACCAACCTAGGTGCAGCAAATTCTCTGCAAAATGGTGGCCCAGGTCTGACTCCCCCGCGCCTCTCTGTATCTCAGCCTCGAGGGGTCCGCCAGTCAACCGCCATCCAGGCTGCTGCAGCCAAGTCGGGAGCTCCGGCACTGGCTCCCATGCTCGCCGGCTTACTGGGGGATTTATGTGCCGTTCCCCGGGTCTCCCACCACCTAGCCTCAGATCCCCGGGCCTCTCCTCACATAAGCGTTGGTGAGATCGGCCGGCGCACAGTCTAGGGTATAACGCCCTTCCAGCCACCGCCGTCATCCCAGAATGTCGTTCATCAAGTTCAGGACCAAAACCACTCTGGATGCCTGGGCCGACAGACGCTAAAACGGCCAGGAAGCAGGTGCTATGGCAGGTTGCCGGCGTGAGCTCCGGAGCAGTACGTTTGCTCATGCCGCCATCTTGGCCACACCCCCACATCGTTCTATCTTAGATGGAATTCAGATATTCCTTGGCTTGAACTTCTGAGGTGAAGAATCTAGTATGGTCTTTAAATAATTCCTTTAACGTTGCGGGTTGACCAAAAAAGCTTATGCCCCCTTGGCCTGAAATAACGATATAAGCTGGCGAAGCTGGCAACTTTTTTCGACAGTAATCAGGTTGAACAAAAAATTCCACACCCTTTCCTACCCTCTTTCTATCAGCACATGTAAGCTCATACAATGCCTCAAGAAAAATTAGGATTGCGCAAGGCTTTCAGATTGATTTGCACGAATAGAAAAGGGAAATCGGTGCGCCCCCTGTACCTCTCTCTGCCAGTCCCAATGTTTGAGTTCTGGAAAAGCTTCAGAGAATAGTTCAATGACCAACTTACGAGGATCTTGGCCCTCCATCCCCTCTAGAATCTGCAAAATTCTGAGATTATTGCGCTAGGTGAGGTTTTCTAAATCAACTAGTTTCCATTGGATATCGTCTTTTGTAGAATGCAAAGGTCTCTGTTAACGTCTTCTGTGCAACCAGTTCATCCTCTAGGGTGGAAATCCTAGCCTCCGCTTCATTGAGCCTCGTGGTAAATTCTGTGCAAGTCTTTGCTATCCGCCGTAACGCGTTCTGTAATTTACGACAAGAGCTCTGTACCTTCTGGCTTTCTATCCGCATTTCCTCCCTATACGCCATCATGGTCTGATAAATCCAGGTTAGCGAGATCTCTTGGGATGAGTCTATGGGTTTAACTATACCCACTTCTGCACTGGTGCAAGGGCCATTTTCATTCATGAGAGAATAGTCCCATTGTGGAGCGTCATCAATATTGGTACTGTCCACTAATGCAGGGCCCTGTTAATTCTCATATTTGTTCTGCACTGTGCCTGGACTATCACCAGACATATCCCACTCTAAGTCATCTTGCTGCGTACTGCTGAAATCACTACCACCTGCTCCATGTGGTTCATCACAAATCTTGGAGCCCAGCTCAAGATTATCCCTGGAGTTGGAGTGTTCTGATAGCGAATAACAATTATCACCAGAATCAGCTACCTTCACAGGTAGCTTTTTAGTCTGAGAATCTAAATCTAACTCTGCTTGTGAAACTATTGCAGAAGTGGTAATTGAATGTGTCAATTTTCCCACACCATCAGCAGCGCTCCTCCCTCACCCGTGGTTATAAGCGGTAAAGGATTTATGTCAGTGCCACCCATATTCTGAGCAATTGTCAAGTTTAGGGATTCTTGTGTTAATAGCTCTTTAGTGCCCTCAGAACAGCTTGAGGAGAGTTAGTAGCATTTTTTCCCCTTTTCTTTCGCACCCGAAAAAAGCTGGGGAATAGTGCGTCTATCACTAGCATCCTTGTCTCTATCTTTACTGATTTTTTTCATCTGCAGTTTCCCCCTTGTTGCCCTTGCTACCTTGGTTTGCCTGCACAGAGTTCTTGGGGTGGACGGCTCCAGCCCCTACTCCACCGCCATTGAAGCCAGCCAGGGGGTGAGCCCTCCCTTTCGCAACCTTCGGCGGCATCTCTGGAGCAGCGCCGCGTGATCCTAGTCGACCTCCCTATCAGAAAAAAATCTTGCAGCACGCTCCAGCAGCCTCTCTGTAGTCATCGCAGCCCCTGCTGTGCCCCAGCCACGGCGAAACTCAGCATTCCGGGGAAGCATTCACTCGTTACCGCCGTACCCAGGTGAGATTTCCCGCAGATTCTGCTGGTATGTTCACTCCCACTCCGATATGCCAATATCATTTCTAACTCATTCCTGTGGCCGGAAAGCTTCAAGAAGGAGATAGGGCGCCTTTGTTTCCCATCCCCCCCACTCCTCCCCCTGCATACACCGAGGAACCTATGCACTCCTGTGCACAGGCAGAATTCAGTTCACATTTCAGTCCATGAAATGTTTCCTCGCAGCACCCTGCTCTTCCAAAAAACTGACCAGTGCAGTGTAGTGCCAAGATAGGGATGATTGTTAGATTCAAGACACCATTCCGTGTGGAGACGGTTAAACCCAGGAGCAGTCAGCTCACATGCCCGAGCTCTCGGATGCCATCTTGCTTCCCTTCACACTGTTTCCTTTGCTGCAGCAGGGCCGAAGCCAGTTTTTGATGCCGATAGTGTAACACAGCAACAAATAGATACAGTACCCTCACTTGTGACTTGTCCTACTAGTACTGTCAGTCTCTCCTCCTAGTCTATGCAGTCTGCAACTAAAACCCCTATGGACTCGGAAGGATGTGGGTGTGTGAATTACTTAATTATTTACCATAGCATTATGCGTCCCCTAAACTTCTTCCCTTATTTATACTTAGGCGATGCAATGGCTGCATGGGGATGGTTTGGTTTCCCAAGGTGCCGTGGTGGTGGTAGTAGTAGCATTTGCAAAAAAAGAAAATGAGACAGTCACCTGAGGGAGACTCTGGAATGAGTAGTAGAAGTACAGTACACGAGAAGACTGCCAAACAAGAAACCATGATGATGATAAGCAATACTAAAGTAAAATAAACCAGAATGCTTGGAGGGTTAGCCTAGTACAAGTTACAAACTGAAGTCGACTCGAGCTATGATGAAGTGGACACGAGGCTTCGGAACTTTTAGTGCTGGAACTAGGATGATTGATGACTCAATGCTGGCAACAAATGATATTATTATGATGGATTATGTTCCTCTGGAAAAAAATGTAATACTGTGCATGGGTGAGCAATCTAATATTGCCAGTGTGGGCTTAAGTATATATACACTTAGAGCAGAAGGAGATCCTCCCCCTGCCTTGAGTTAGTGTTGCTTTCAGCACATCTGCCCCAGCAAGTGTGTGATTAATAAATGGTGGAAATTTAATTTAGCCACACCGCAATGTAAATCACACGCCCCGGGGGAAGAAGGTTAGGGTTTGATAAATGGTTGGGGAGGGGGATTGGAGGAAAAGGTTTGACAAAGACAAACACTACACAGGACAACACACAATCTTGGCAGCTGGCCATCATAAGTCTGTTAAGAGAGAAAAAGCAAATGTATGCATGATGATGACCTGATGAGTAATACTAGACTAGTAGTACTGGGCAGCAGTATATATATATTTTTTTATAACTGTGTTTATTATTTTTTTTTTTTCACAACCAATTTTATTGAGCAAATGAGCAATAAAAAACGTGGCACCCCCAAGACCGGAGATCACCACGACAATATCGGTACAATAAATCACATAGGTAGCAAATGTTCAGGCAGGTCTCAAGAATAGGCTCAGTATGGAAACCCCCCCCCAACCCACCCTACCCCCCAACCCCCAACCCCGATCCCCCCAACACCCAACCCCCCTCCCCACCCCCCAACCACACGTGTACATATAGCAACAGAATAAAAGGTGTAGGTGCAGCGCAACTGGAGCGTCGCAGCGTGGGGCCAACAATGTCTCTGCCATCAAATGTCCTCCTCTCGCTCCGCTGGGGGATCCAGTGACAGACCCCTGTAGTCGGCCCATCGTTTCCAGATTTTGTAGTGTTTGCGCGGGCAGCCCCTCGCCTCAAAGATCGGCTTTTCCAGGCCCATGAAGTAGTCCAGCCCAGCTTTCCACGCAGACAGGGGGAGGGGCCTCACCGCTTTCCATGCCCGGGCCAGGTCCCGCTTGGCAACAACAAGCCCCAAGAGCAGCAGATGGCGCTTATATATGTTCCCACCAATGCCATCCATGACGTGCAACAATCCCAGCCGATGGGTGCGGGGAAGGTCCCAGCCCAGGACCTCGGACAGACAATTCCACACACCTCTCCAGAAACCAGACAACCGACCACATGACCACACAGTATGTATCAGGGACCCAGGTACCGCCCCACAGCGCAAACATTCCGAGGATGCTATCAACCCAGCTCCCCACAATCGTTCACGAGTATAGTAGGCCCGATGCAAGTATTTAAATTGGATGAGTCGGAGCCGGACAGCAATGGCAGTTCCACATTGGGATTCTAGCGCCTCCCTCCAATCGTCCTCATCGAGAGGGGATCAACGTCCACCTCCCATGCCACCCGAAGAGAGTGTAGGGTAGAGGAGCAATGAATGACCAGCGTCTGGTATATCCGGGAAACCTTTCTGTCCCCTAGATCCCCTATAAACACTTTTGCCTCGACCGGACTGAACTCCGGTAGGGAGTCTAGGTTGGCGATGCTTGGGGTGAGGGCATGGCGCAGCTGCAGGTATCGGAAGAACTGGGACTGAGGCATTTGGAACTCTGTGCGGAGTTCCTCAAACGATTTAAGGGTAGCGCCGGACATGACCTGGCCCAGTAGCGTGATACCTATTGCTTCCCAACCCTCAAAACCGGTCAGGGCCGCCAGTTCCGGGAGTAAACCATTATGCCAAAGCGGCGTCTCGGCCGTTAACTTGCCCCACCAGCCCATGCGGCGTAGGGCCTGCCTCCATACAGCAAAGACCACCCTGGTAACCGACGGTAGTACGCGGCGCAGGCGAGCTGAATACAGAATGGTGTGGAGTGTATTATCACCCACAAGCAACCGTTCCAAGGCATACACCGGGTCCCCCTATCACTGTACCACCATTCATTAAGAATAAGCAGTTGGGAAGCCTGATAGTAGGAGAGGAGGTCAGAGGTGGCCAGGCCACCACAATAAGTAGACAAGAAGCACGTTTTCAATGCCACCCTGGCCGCACCGCCAGCCCATAGGAAACGGCCCAGCACAGAGTTAACTTGACAAAACCACTGTGGGCCGATAGGGTACGGGAAATTCTGAAGTTGATACCGAAGACGCGGAAGCGCCACCATTTTGAAGATGGCCGATCTTCCAAAGATGGTAAGTGGCATTCTGGACCAGGTCTTGACATCGGCCTGGACCCGTTCCCACACAGGCAGGACGCCACGAGCCCAAGCCACGACACGCGACTCCGATAGGAATATGCCTAGATACTTCAGACCATCTGTCGCCACCCGCAGCCCCGCAGCCCAGGGGTCAGTCACAACCCCGCCACCCAGCACCCACAGGGTTGACTTATGAAGGTTGAGTCGAAGGCCGGAGATCTCGCCAAAGGCGCGCATGACCTCCAGAACCCGGGGACCCGAGCGTTGTAGATCGGTGAGAAAGAAAAGGACATCGTCCGCATAGAGTGCGATCCTATCCACCAGGTCGTCATTCCAGACAAACCCACGTAGCTGAGTATCGTCCCGCACTCGGGACGCCAGGGGCTCCATAGCAAGGGCGAACAGGTACGGGGACAATGGGCAACCCTGCCGAGTGCCCCGACCAATTCGAAAGCGCCCGGAGGTGGCCCCGGCCACTCGGACTGAGGCCGTGACGTTGGTGTATAGCAATCGCAAGTACAATAGGAACACCGGGCCAAGGTTAAGCCGGGCCAATAGGGTAAACAGGTATGCCCAGCTCACAGAGTCGAAGGCTCTGTCCATATCCGCCAGTAGGAGCGCCGCCTGCTCGTCCCGAGCGCCCATGGCGTCAACCGCCGCCTGCGCCCTCCGAATATTATGTCGAGTGGCCCTACGGGGCATGAATCCGGCCTGGTCAGGGTGGACCAGGTCGGTAATAAGGGGCAGCAGTCGGTTCGCCAAGGCCTTAGCCAGAATTTTGGCCTCGATGTTTAAAAGAGAAATGGGCCGGTACGAGTCGTGCCTGTCCGGCGCCCTGCCCGGTTTCAGGAAAACTACGATCTCGGCATGGCGCCAGTCGGGCGGCAGTTCCCCCTGGGCCCGTGCCGCCTCCAGCGCGCGCTTGTACTGAGGCCCCAGCTGGAGGTGGAACTTTTTATAGAATTCGCACGGGTAGCCGCTTGGGCCCGGTGCCTTCCCTGTATTCAGTTGTCCCAGAGCCTCCCCGAGCTCCTCAGCTGTGAGCGGGACGTCTAGCGCAGTTCTAGTTTCATCAGAGACGGCCTGCGGCAGCAGGTCATCGAGATAGGCGGAGATCTCCTCCGCCTCTAGATGGTCCCGGGAGGCGTACTGCATCTCGTAATAATGGGCAAAGCTAGCTGCAAGTATGGCTGGGTCCGTCACTACCGAGCCGTCTTCCGCCGTGAGACCCGGCAACGTGAGGGGCTGGAAGGTCGCCTGGCATAGCCTGTGAAGCATCGTACAGGACTTGTCGCCCCATTGATAAACCCTGCTACGCGTGGCGAGCCACGTCTGCCTGGCCTCGTCATATAGGACTGAGGCGTACGATTGCTGTGCCTGCAAGAGCTGCCGTACCGCGTCCTCGCCGCCCCCCTCCCGGCCCCGCCGTTCCAACTCCTCCACTCGAGCCGCGGCGGCTGTAATTGCCTCTCGATGCTTCCGCCGCGCAGCTGCACACCAAGCAATGTCAACTCCCCGTATCGTGGGCTTCAGCGCCTCCCACACCACCATTGCATCCACATCTCCCACCAGGTTATCTCTCCAATAATTATCAATCGCTTCACGCAAGTGATGCACATACTCGGGCTGCTGTAGATGCCACGAAGACATCCGCCAACGAAACGCCTGTCGCTTCGAGGGGAGGTCCACAGTAGCCACAACTGGGGAGTGATCAGACAGACCTCTGGGGAGTATCGCAGCGTCCCTCACACGGCTTAAACAGGCACCAGGCATAAAAAGATAATCAAGTCTCGAGAAGGAACCATGCACCGCCGACACATACGTGAATTCACGCGCAGCAGGATGAAAGTGGCGCCAGACATCAACCCAACCCAAGCTATCCGCCGTTGCACGCAATCTAGTGTGTGCAGCTGTATGGGAGGGGTCCACAGCAACAGGCACCCGTCTCTGGCGGTCCGAGCCCACATCCATAACCTCATTCCAATCACCCCCAACCACAGTCAGCACATCCGGGATTTCGTCCCATAACGTAAACAGTCTCTCAGACAGGGCCCACTGCATGGGCGGGGGGGCATAAACGCTACCAAAGACCACCGGCTCGGCACCCATCAGTCCCTTAATGAAAACATAACAGCCCTGGGGGTCAATCCATTGCTTTTCATGCACATACGCCACCCTGCGATGAACCAATATAGCCACCCCTCGTGAGCCCCTCGCGAAGCCCGCTTGGTACACTTGCTGGAAGCCAAATCTCTGGAGGCTAAGGACCTTGGAGCCCAACATATGGGTCTCCTGAAGCAACAGCACATCCACAGCCTCCCTTTTCCCCCAGCGCAACACAGCCCCACGTTTGATTTTATCTAGGATCCCCCTCACATTCCACGTCACAACACGAATGGCCTTATTAGGAGATACAGTCGTACGATCAGCCATCATCAAAGCAGGCCCCTCCACCCGGCCCACCGCACCACCCCGGTGCACCCCTCCATCCACTCGACTCAGCAGCAATATACACGTGTGGTCCCACCCCCCCAGCCCCAACACCCACCAATCTACCCCCAGCCCGATCCCCCCACACACCAACAACAGAACAACACCCCCCCTCGCCCCGCTCCCCCCACCCCTATACCTCATAGAACATTGAAGTATCTGTTGCGGCATGGAGAGACCCGGGTCCAAAACAGAGGACCCAGGGCCCGCCATACCAATGGATCCCAACACCCCGATCTTCACACTCTCACCACCCCCCCAACAACACCCACAACTCGTGAGGGTCTAGGGCCCATAGAAGCCGCCTCCCGAGCCCCACAGCCTTCCCGCCGATAGTCTTAGAGTATCTCAGGCATAAACAGACTGGCATGAACAAGGTCTCAATATAACAGTCTCACCAGCCGAGCCATCACAATGCAGGGCAACACATTACCAGACAGAAATAGGGTCCAGGCCCCGCCAGATTTCAACTGCCAGCATCGGAATGTTCAGAATCCCTCGTGCCCGTGGTCTGCGTTGCACTAGCGGAGGCTGACCGTTTCCGCGATCTGGACCTCCGATGTCGTCCTTTTCGGTTGGGGCGGTTTGTCCGCTCCGGCGACGATCCCTGGGACCCGCCCGGGTCCAGCCCCGGTTGGGCGTGCGGTCTAAGTCTCACTGCTTCGTCGGTCCAACTAAATACCTCCTCGGGCGTATCAAAGAAGTGTCTCCGGGACTGGTACACCACCCGCAGGCGGGCCGGGTACAGGAGAGAGTACTGGAGCTTCAGGCCCCGCAACTTGGCTTTGGCGGCCACAAAGGATTGCCTCTGCTGCTGCACCATTTTCGTATAATCCGGGAAGATCATAATGGTGTGGTTTTCATAAGTGAGCGAACCCTTGTTCCTCGCCTCCCGCAGTATGACATCGCGGTCGTGGTAGTTCAAAAGCCGAGCAATAACAGGCCGAGGACGCTCACCCTCCGGTGGCCGCTGAGTCAAGGCCCTGTGCGCTCGCTCGATCACAAAGCAGGCGGACAGCGTCCCTTCGGGGAGCCAGCCCTCCAGCCATCGGGTCAGAAACTGCTCCATGCCATCCTTCTCACACCGCTAAAGCGGAGGTTGTTCCTCCGTGCCCTCCCTTCGGCATCCTCCACTCGGGCCGCTAGAGTCTTTTGGATACACTCCACCTCCGCCATTCTTTTCTTCAGTGCGCCAATGTCCGTTTCGGTCACTGAGATTCGAGATTCGGTCTCAGTGATCCGCTCCACCGCATTGCGGAGGTCTTGGCGTAGCAGTGTAACGTCCGCTCCCACTGCCCCGATTTTAGCATCAAGCATGTCCCGGGATTGGGTGATGGCAGCAAGGATTGTTGCATTGTCCGGCCCTGACCCGCCACCACCGCATGCCCCGGAGCCACCACTGGGCCCCGTGAATTTATCGATAGGGCCATGCTTAGGCGGGCCTCCTCCACCAACCCTGGTCATGGCCGCTCTCAGGCTCGGCGAGTCCTCTCCTCAGGCGGGGCGGACACCACCCGCGACGATTCTCAGTAGACCCTCTGGAGCGAATCCGCAGCTACGGGCGCAGGAGGCCTCAGGCCCCGGGTCGGGACGTCGGCACTGGTGCCCTCAAGGGAAGGAGTGACAGGGGCAGCCTCCCGGCCAGTGCAGTCCCGGTGTCGCGAAACTCGAGGCCCCGGCTTCACAAGGGCGGGGCAGGCCTCCACCACGCCGTGTCGCCTGCAAGTGTCCTCCCAAGGCACAGCACAGGAATGCAGGGCACCTCTGCGATCCGTGGGCAACTGATTCTGCGGGGCTGGGCCGAAATCCGCGCCGTCGATGTCACCTTCAGCAGTGTGCCTGCAACCGCCAACCGGCGTCCTGAAAATCGAGGTCCCCGGCGCACAGCCAGTCACTAGGCCGCACGTCGCCGCTGTCGCCTCAGGGCCCCAGAAGAGATGGAATCACGGGATCAAGACACCGGAGAAGGCGGGACACTCTTCCGAACCGATGCCACTCACAAGGTACCAACTGCGGGCTCGGGGGATAGGATAAATGAGCAGATTAAGTCCGGGCCGGCGGGAGCTCTACAAGGCTGTGACCGCCATCTTCGCCCGCCAAGCCACGCCCCCTGTGTTTATTATTTTTTAAAGAGAAAAAAATACAGCAATGAAGGAGTTCAGCAACAATACAAACACAGGTGCACATAGCAAGAAATTGACACGATTCAAGCATTAATCTTGAGTGGCCAGGTGTGACCCCAACAGTTGAAACAGTCCTGGAGTAGTGTATCCATACAGGGGTTCAAGAAGTCCTGTAGCGGCTGTATCTCTGGAAAAATCAAGTGGAGATGTCAACAGATAATTTTTTTTTTTAAGGGGTCCCTAATGTCTCTGGGTCGCGACTTCGGGGAAAGTAGTTCACCATAGTTTTGAAGCTGTTCTTGGCAGTATATTAAACCAGTGAGCAAGTCTTTGAATTTGGGTGCTCTCCCCCTGCCCCATCTACAAGCCACACGTCTTTTATCCATTAGTAAAGCTGTTGTGAGATAGCGGCAGTGTGGTTTAGCTATTAATTCAGTGTAGCTCAGTAGGGCCAATAGGGGTGTGGGGACCAACGTGATAGCTGTCATCACGGCCAGAGCTTTACGCTAAGTGTGTAACAGCTACGATTGACGGTCCAAGGCCACGCAACACTAAGCAATAATCCAGTCTAGCCCAAGATGCGTGTAAGGCTGTGTAGTGTGTACCTTCCATGTGCTGTGGGTGCACATGGCGCCATGTAACTAGCAAATCAGTCGTGGATATTATATTGCCAAGCAATCTATGGGATTGAGTGTAGTGGTGTGCTGCGGGGTAAGATCTGTCCATGGCAGGGTTGAGAGTGGTGAGGAAGTCACTTATCTGTGTGCAGTAGTAGATCTCTCTCTCCGTCAGTTCTGCGTCCTACTGTTTATGCATCAAGGCAGGAGCAGTGGTGACCAGCATTACAGAAGTGAGTCATTGTTGCTCGTAAAGTGTCAGTTATGTACCATCCGGGGAGGGCGGACGTGAGGATGACTCACGTGTTGAACGAGAGTTGGTGTGGCGTTTAATGCGCTTCAGAAAGTCCTCAACCAGTTGCGGGTTCATGAAGAAGTGTTGTTTGCCTTGATGAGTCACTCGGCGACTGGCTGGATACATAAGAGTGTAATCAATTTGTGCCTGGCGAGGTTTTTTGATTGGTATAAACTTTCACTGTTCCTCTTGAACAGTGGCAGTGAAATCGGGATAGAGGGTGTACTAATTTCCTTTGAATGTGAGGTGTCACTTCTCGTTCTGTTTAGAGGGCCACATCTCGGTCATGGTAATTGAGCAGCCGCGCAATGATGGGTCGTGGCGAACTGCCCGGAGGAAGCCGAGGACCTAGAGAGCGATGGGCCTGCTCCACAATAAATTGAGAGAAGGAGTCTGTGCCAATTGTATCACGTAAGAGCCGCTCAGTAAACTCTTCCATCCGGCCCGTGTTGGTGCTTTTAGGAATTCTTATGACGCAAATATTGTTCCTCCTACTGCGCGCCTCAAGGTCTTCGTTTTTGGCAGCAATCAGTTTGAGGCGTTTATCCATATGAGACAGCTGTGTCTGAATGTGAGACATGGTATCTTCTGCGTCCGAGATGCGACGCTCTGTTTTCTTGATGAGTTCGTCGTGGCCATCCAGCTTATGTACAATCGTATCCATTCACGTGTTCATGGCATCCATTTTCTCAGCGATTGACGTAAGGCTCTGATGCATTTCAAGGAGGAAGGTTTTCATGTCATCATCACATGACGATCTCCGCTGTGAGTACCTGCTCTTCAGGTGCCTGACCAGGGCCTTCTCGCTCCGCGTGGTCTTCCTTTCTAGCTTTAAATGTTAACCGCGTTTGCTTGGCATCTGCTTTCCCCATTTTGTAGGGTTACGGCTGAGGGGGATGCAAGAGATGTGTTCCTGGGGACCTGGCACAGTAGCCCACGTAAATTGATACTTGTATAGTGCACTACTCACCCGCAAGGGTCTCAAGGCACTTTGTACGAATACCGCTGTGGAACCCATCCTGGCTTTCCCTGTGAGGCGTCCACTCCTGGGCACCCCCAAGGTGGAGGCCAGGCATCCTTTGTGGGGGCCGTTGTGGAGATTAAGCAAGCTATTGCCCAGAGTTGCAGAGTGGGACTCCATGATTGGAATAGGCACCGAGGCGAGAACTATCAGGTCCCTGGAATTTTGAGCCCAAGTCCGGCCGAGGCGGGGAATTGAACCCTGGTCCCGGGTTAGACCTCTGCATCAGGGTCTGCCACTCTAATCATTGAGCCACACTTCTCCACTGGAGGAAGGGGCAAGGGAAGACAAGCTGCGTGTGCAGTTTCTGTGTTCAACAGTCTGTGTGGCGCTGATATGTCAACTACTAGGGCAGGGATGAGCAGGCAGCGCTGTTGCAGGGCCCCTACGTAAGGATGCCCTGCGACTGGAGAATACAAAGGAACCACCAGGGCACAGTAATAGCAGCAGGGCGTCCAAGGATGGAATGGTTAGTGCAGCGCAGTCAACTACTCCCCAATCAAATGTTTATACACATATGCCACATAAACCGACTATCATGCAGCGCTAGTTATCATGGGCATAGCGAGCCCTGCCCGGACCCAGCAGCAACGTCCAGTCCCATCGATGAGGCAGGAATGCGGGGCAGCGGGCGCAGGCCAGCGCGGGATTCCCTCAGCGGTGTGCGCCGTGATAATTCAATAGGTAACTGTAGGGGTTAACAGTGTGGGTGCTGCATACACAAGCATAGCGTTCTTACGCTGCTCCGCGGCCCGCGCAGTAAGGACGGCCACAACGAGTGGTGCCTGAGGTGAGCACAACTGCAGGTCCCTTCTTCCTATCGCCCTGTGCGCGAGCCGGATGGTAAAGGCAGTAAATCTTCGTACACACCGCGCTCTGCCTGTTTTTCCCAAAACCGCGCACAGTGGTCTTCAGCCCATATGCGGGGACAGGTCCAGGGTGGTCTCTTCTCAGGCGGATGTGCACCCACGCAGGACAGGATGATGCGGCTCAGTCTGTAACTGACTGCAAGCATAGGAGTCAGGTAGGGGGCAAGCAACAGCGGAGGGAGCATGGGGGCCAGCCACTTGCAGTATCATGGGGTCCTGTACTGCAGATGCAGTGGCATAGGGCGGGCTAGGCACGACTGGGCCCATTACAATGGCAAGGTCACCACTTCATGTCAACCGCAGCAGACATGGAAAGCAGCCACAGCAGTGTAAGGCTTCCAGATGTGATTGCCGCAGCAGGGAGCAGTATAGTGTAAGGGGCGATGACACTGGAGGCAGCACGCTGAAGTAGTGTGAACGAGGCTGAGCCTCACCCTACAGCGGCCGCGTAGGGCTTCGGCAGGCAGAAGCGCGGCCTACATGCCACGTAGGCACCGCGGAGCTCGCGTGCCAGGCGCCGCCAGAGAGGGCTTCGGGGATGGCATGCTAATACTTCGCCCAAGGCAGTAGGAGCACGCAGGTAGCTCAGAAGGAGCACTCAGAGCAACTTCACACTTTCTCCGCACAGGCTCTGTGTGATCAGAAACTGCTGGACATACAAGGAAGGATCCTAGGACCTCTTAGGCAGGATATATGGACAGGTAAGTGGATCGAGCTGCAGGAGCCTCACGCTTGTGCGGCCATCTTGTTCGTGCACCTTAGCGCCCCGTATATTATTAATTATTATGCAATTGCCTTGCCTTTCTGGCCCCTGAGAGACCCAAGTTACATACATTTTATGTTCTGTTGTACCCGGCTTCCTTTGAAAGCTAGCAACGAAAATTTAAAAATATCTGTAGGAGTCAAATATAAGCAAATATAATCAACAACACACACAGTGTCAGGGACTGTCCGGGACTATGTGGGGAACACAGTCAGGGACTTGGACAAGGACTGGGAACTGGGTAGAAAACGTGCACAGAAAGAGGAATGCAGCGCTGCCCAGGATCATACAGGGATTCAGAGGAGAAAAAGGGATCCAAAGTGGAAGCCTGTAGAAGTGAACAAGATGGAAAAGACTCAGAAAGGAAGGGCACTGACGAGGCAATTTAGCATTCAGACTAACTACACCCAGGACAGACGTGCAAGACATATATATAATACAACAGTGACAATAAAGGGGAGTGTGGGGTAAAGGACTCAGGAGCTCCACACAGTAAGACTGAAGCTCAGTAAATTTCTCACCCACAATTGCTGTTACAGATACTGACTGCATATACCCACATATAGGATATGCATGCAAAGGCAGGGTCTGTGGAGCTTATACCTATGGTGATGTTATCAATGCAACTCAAAGACAATACTCACAGTGAACAAGAAACACCACCTAGGTAGTCAGCTGTGCCCACGGATCCTGGTGATCAAACAAGAACACACAAGGCAGTAACAGCAAGGAGGAGTGCTTAACAGGAAAGGAAGAAAATCACAGGGCACACTTGGCAGAAAGCAGGTAATAAACATACGAGGTATCAGAAGCAAGGCAGCAGAATAGAAATACAGCAAACTGGAACTGGAACCAAGGAAATGGGAAGAAAGGCAGGGACTGGAAAAAGATATACAGAAGGGGAGGCTACAAGGGTATACCAGAATAGTGCAGGTTAAGGAATCAAGAAAACAAAGTAGCAGAGAAGGCAGTGCTGGGGCAGGAACAAGAATTAAGCTACGGCTCAAGAGTCAAGGTAGCACTGCAGGCAGTGCTGGTTCAGGAATAGGGAATTACTAAAGCTTCAAGGAGTCAAGGTAGCACTGCAGGCAGTACTGGTTCAAGGAAACAGGGAATTACTAAAGGTTCAGGAAACAAGGAGTCAAGAGAGCACTGCAAGCAGTACAAACTAGGAACAAGAAATAACTGAAGCCCAGGAACAAAGAATAACTATAGCTCAGGAAACAAGGTAGCACTGCAGGCAGTGCTAATTCCGGTACAAGGAATAGCTATAGCTCAGGAATCAAGGAAAAAGGATTAACTAAATCTCAGGAATCACTGGAAACAAGGATATCAAAGGCTCAGGAAACACTGGAAACAAGGATCGGTTTCACCAGTATACAGCTACTATGACCAACCTTGGCCTGAAGGGAGCTGGGGCTTAAAACAATAACCACATGCAGCAGGTGTGAGCAGGCTAGCAGCAGCCAGCCACAGGTGAGCTGAAGTCATCCACCCATCCTTGGCCTGCAGGGATGGAGACAAAGCAGTGAGCACGGAATTCTAGGTAGTGGAGGTCCAAACATGAGCAGGCTGGCTTCAAGTATGAGCAGGTTGGCTTTCACAAAACCCGGCATGGATTGGGAAAGGATGTCAATTCCCAAATAGTGTCAAAATGTCAGGAAATCAGGATTTGCATGCAGGAGAGTGTCTGTAAGCTTATTAGAACACTAGAGAGTCCCACAGTTCAGCCCCCTGGTGGTGGACACGAGAACGCATGGAGCAAGTCGTGACACACAGTCGTAATGATTGACGAGAAAAAATGTATCAAATGAAATGATACTATAATTATTGCCAAATTGGGAGTTGCATCTCGGTAGTCCTATTGGTCCTTCCTTGGACTGTCTGTCCATCAATCTTGGGTGCCTGCCTGGCGGATGCGGTTTGGAAAGGTAAGTGTGAGATGTTTTTTCCAGTATAGCGCAGGGTAAAGGACGGCCTGTAGATGGAAAAACAAAAAGGATAGTGAAAAATCAAGGAGAAAAGTTAAATAAAGGAGTAGTGCAACAAGATGACTTTCAGAGGTGGCATGGCTAAATCATGTCTGTTTCAAGCAGTTACCTCCAACAACAGGAGCAGGCCCCCACCACCAAACCTTCACTTAGCTTCGAATTTGAGCCAGACAGCACTGAGCACACATACACACACAGCAATATTGCATTTTTCAAATTAACCACTAAACAGACATGTAGGTCTGGTGTTTCTGTTTACCTTTTAGGCCACTTCATGAAGCGGCCGGAGTTATTCCATCAATCGTCTCCGATCCTACTGACTGACTTCGAGTATCGTGTGATCATGGTGTCCAACTCTGTAGTGTCCCGAGTGATTCTAGACTCAAAAATGCAATGAATCGGCCTGCAGTAGTACAATTTCGTTATTGAACAACATTGTCTTGAGTAACTTTTCGTGTGTGTAGATTACAATTCTAGTAGACAACATGCGCAACAAACAACAATCACCCATAGCGTGCAATGCATGACATAATTTACATAAACTTCCAGGGCTGTCCCTCTAGGCTCGGAAAGGAAGATAGATATTTAGTCAGGGAGGAACTGTCACTCGAGGCAGGCACGCATTTCACATTTGTTGTACTATTCTTCATCCAATGTCTGGTTTGAGGGAAATGAATTTAGGGTGAGTCAGGAGTGGACTTACTTTTTCACTGACTGCACACAGTTGCAACTACAATCCGGCAATAAAAGAGTAAGAAGGTGGTGATGCTTTTGTTGTGATTCAAACCAGAAAGACAGTAACACACACAAATAATAAAGTAAATATTTGTTGGCTATAACTTTTTGGGGGGCTTATATTTGGGTGTGAAAGGAAGAAGGAACGTAACTCGAAAGCCTAGTTGTCAGGGAAGCAGAGCTCGTCCTCAAACTCTGGTGGTTCACCCAGAAGCAGGTCAACTAACAGGCTACTTCCATGACCTGAGTCGCCGTCTCCTTCCTGCTGTGCTACTTCAGGTATGGTGTAATTCGGTGGTATAAAGTGCTGATTCATTTTGATCATTGTTAACCTTTCAAGATTTTGGGGCAAGAGACAGGTCCTTCTCACTGTCAGAATAGTACCAGCAGCACTGAAAACAAACTCAGATGTGACACTTGCGACAGGCCAAGCCAGATAGTTTATCTTTAGCCTGTTGAGTACTGGCCATTGGCGCCTTTCCCCATACCACTACAGCAATGGGTTTTCATCACAGTAGACCTCTATTGGGTTATCCAGATAGGCCTGGACAATCCGCTCAATGCTCATGGGTATTCCGCTTTGCTCTGCCTCTTTTGCCTTTGCCTTAGCACTGGACTTAAGCCCTACCCGTAGAAACCATTTCTGTGCCAATTTTGTGGCAGATGCTCCTGTTTTTGTTGTTGTTGTTCTTGGTGGTTTTGGCTGCTGTAAGCCAACCACACTGCCCTCAGGTTCTGAAGTTGAACTAGAAGGCTGACATGCAGTACCTGTTGTGCCCTGGAGGAGCAGGCCTCCAATTCCCAGACGTTCTTTTTCTAGCTGACTGGCTTGCACAGCTATGCAAGTTTTGTAGTTGGCAACATCTCCGTCTGAAAAAGAAATTAATCCGAAATCCTCATCATCTCCAACAAAGAAGAGAACCCCCACATTTCAGAATGGCTAAAAGCTCTGGATGCTCTTAACGGCGATCACACTTTGACCCACTCCGCAAAATCATTAGGAATCACCCTAGACTCAAAACTTGACATGGCCAAACACATCAAGAACTCCGCAAAGAGTGCCTTCATCAACCTGATGCTACTAAACAAAGTAAAACCCTTTATCCCAACCAACAACTTCAAACAAGCCACCCAATCACTGGTGATATCCAGACTCGACTATGAGAATGCCGCCCTCGCGGGTACAACAAAATCTCACATAGCTCCCCTCAAAACTACTCTCAACGCAGCTGCTAGAATGATCACTGGAATCAGGAAATATGACCACATTTCACCAGCACTCAGAGAATTAAAATGGCTCCCAGTCGAATTGTGTGCCAGTTTCAGAACTGCCTGCCTCACACACAAAGCCCTGCACACAGGAAAACCTGAGTATCTGGCCGCTAAACTCAAGAGGGCTGGTCAGACAAGGAACCTCAGGAGCTCCAGCACCCTACTTCCCATCCCTATGAAAACACGCAAATAAAAAACTGCAGCACGGTCCTTCCCCGGAAACGCGCACAAAATCTGGAACGCCATCTCAGTCGGTGTCAGGACTATCTCGTCCTTCACAAAATTTTAAAAACACCTAAAAGTCCTTTTCCTCAAGCGCTCCCTCCCGTATGGATAGCCACCATTTAAATACAAATTACTGCTCGCTCGTATCTCCCAGACATTGTAGCTCTAAGACTTACCTCATCCCTGCTATTTGCCCCCTAACTGCTCCCCCCCAAGTAGTTCAACCCCAAGACAACGTGCACTCTATGAGGTTAGCTCGGGACTCACGGACTACATCAATGCTGCTCAGCACACTTGGACTTCCGAACTTATATATAGAACACTGCTTTTTGTATCAACCCCAAGACATCGTGCACTCTATGAGGTTATATCAGGACTCACATACTACCTCAATGCTGCTCAGCACACTTGGACTTCCGAACCATCTAAGAGGTTCGACCCCAAGAAGTGTACTCTATGAGGTTATCTCAGGACTCACGTACTACCTCAACGCTGCTCAGCACACTTGAACTTCTGAACTTACCAAAGTGGCTCAATCATAAAGCAAAGTGCACTCTATGAGGTTATCTCAGCACTCATGTACTACCTCAATACTGCTCAGCACACTCAGACTCCAAAACCTATATATAATAATACTGCTTTATTGTATGAAACTTGCTCAAAAACTGTTGTGAAGCGCTCCGATACCCTCGGGTCTGGCTAGAACTATATAAAACTCCTCAAATAAAATAAATAACATAAATAAGAATGAAAGTGTGCAGTAATGGTTTGTACCGTGGCTCAAGAATTGGGGCACAAATGTAATTGTTGGATGACACAATGCCTCTTTGCACCCTTGTATTTTCAGATTAGCAAAGGGTTAAGCTCTCCGCCAAATCATATGCTTCTTTTTTTTCCTGCACACCTGCATACATTGCAGACACCTCCTTCAGCTATTCCTGTAGCATGTGGGACAATGGGATAGCTTGTCCCATAGTACAGTCCTCTTTGTTGACTTCACATTTGAAGACCTCGAAAGGAAGTAGCATCTCTGTCGGGCATTTAACTATGCCGCATTGGTCCATCTCAATGATCATGTCTTTTACAGTAGCATACCCTCTTTGCATGACATATTCATTGATTGGTCTGTACTGCTCAAATGGACTTTCAAGCATGTAATAAGTTGAGTTCCAATGTGTTGGCACTCCTTGGATGAGTGCTTTAACTGCCATTGTATTATCACGTTGAATGATCCTCAGCTGCTTCTGGGCTTTAAAATAATGGCTGAAATGGGTGCAGATTCTTCTGCAGGTGGTCAGTAAGTTGCTGACTCGGTCTTCTTTTTTCAGAAAGTCTTGAACAAGATGTTAATGCAGTGCGCCAAACACAGGACCCTGAAATAGCCAACATCGGCAATTGGCCTTAACTATTTTACTGCCACTGTCCATGGCAACAAAACCAATGCTAAGCCCTCTTGGTCACAGTCAATCGAAGACCTTGCCGTCAAAGTCTTCCAAAATGTTTGCAGCAGTATGAGATTTCTCCATGGTGAACATGGCTACAGTTGCATGTTTCCGAGCTGCAGTAAAAATCTCAGCAGTGTCAACAGCTGCAGATATCTTTTCTCTAACTCCCACAAAAGAGATCCAGGGTGCAGTGATTCACATGTAATCAGTGGTTTGGCAACTGGTCCACATGCCTGTTGTCAGGTGGGTAGTGTGAACAGCACTCTGCGATGTAATGCTGGAACAGCAACTCCGATGAAATAGGACCGGCTGGGAACATTCCATTTCGGGCCGACAACTGTCACACATTCAAGAAAACTCACCCCTTCCACAAATGAAAAAGGGAGGAGGTCCAGCGCTAACATTTTAGCCAGCTTTGTGTTGTACAAATGTGCCATTGGGTGGTTGCGTTCAAACTGCAACTCCGACCTAAACATGCTGACAATGCTAGCCTGGATGTTTTTCTTTTCTGGTACCACTGATGAAGGTGACTTCTTGACACTAGATGTTATGCTCAATGCACGTTTTTTCGTTGCAGTACTCTTTTGCCTTGGACCGCTTGGTGTCTCAGCCTGACTCTTGTGCCATTGCGATGTTGCTGGTGATGATGTGGGTGCTACTACTGCACTGCTGGGGACAGGGCTGCTTTGTGTAACAGAGAAAATGTCTCCCTCTTGTTCACTTTCCACAGTGGCCACTAAGGTGCGCCTCCCAGTGGATCAATTGGTGTTTTCTCAGAAGGGTTGTTTGGCCTCTGGTACCCTGGTTTCTACCAAGCTTACCACAAATGGAGCATACAGCAATGTTCACCTTCTTGCTAACCAAAAAAAAGTCCCAAACTGGGGTGGTCAATTTTCTGGTGCTGCTGGTGCCACTTGCAATGTTGGATGAACTGGTAGGTGGGTGTGACGTTTGACTCTCTGCAGTACCTACTTCTAGTTCTACTGAGGTGGTTGTGGTGGATCTAGGTCACTGCCGGCGGCATATGAAAGCTGGAGGTAGTGTTAGTGGTATTCGTGCCACATTCCTCACAGCAATTTGGGATGGGATCATGTCGGTCTCCACTGGGGTGGGACTAATGTCCATGATGACTGGCTCGTCATCATCCACCTCTTCTACATCTACCTCCATAACTCTAAGGCTTTCTGGAACCCTCCTTTTTTTTGTTAAACATTTTATTAGGATTTAGAGTACATAAACACTTTATTCGATTAGCCCCCCTCCCCCAATTAAACATACACAGTATAACAGTCCAGCTTCACATTATACAAGCCCTTCTGTGAACTCATACACAGCTGTTCAGCCAACAACCTGATATAGGGCAGGCGGCGATCACTGCACTCCTGAGAACAACCTATCCAAGAGTTCAAATTACCACTGTCATCTCCCCCTGCCCAACTCCCAGCGGAATACACTTCCCTCTCCGAGCCCTAAGATCGCTGCATTGCTCTTGGGGAGAGCCCATCAACTCCAGTGTGCCCTTAGAGTGGATTCGCTCCGACCCCCAGAATCACCACTGTAGTTCTCAATAGAGAGACTTTAGCCGTTGTGCCTGCCTCAGAGCCAGAACTGGTTGATTCCCCCATTGTGGAAGTCTTGCCCCCCCTCGTCATCTTGAGAACCTATCATGTCTTCTCAGTGTGTCGCCTCCGCTCCGTCACCACATGTGTCTACTGAGACCTCATTAGCGCCCCTGTCTCTTATATGTGTCTGGTACAACCCCCAAAAATTCTTCGGCCAACTCGTGGGGGGTAGCAGCTTGCTGTAGTGTTCAGACTGCGTGCAGCAGTAGAGCATGTCATGCGCCCAGCGCTTAGTTGTAGGTGTTGGTCCTCTCATCCAGCAGAGGGCCACCAACCGTTTGGCCATAAGCATTCCCATATCCACCAGTCTGCGGACTGCGAATGGCAGCTTCCTAGAGTAGCCTAACAGAGCCAGAGCGGGGTCTTGGACTAGCTCAACCTCAACTATCCTACTCAATTCTGTGAAGATGTTCTCCCAATATGCCCGCACTCCCGGGCATAGCCAGGCTAAGTGCAGGAAGTCTGCCTCCAGCACGTGACACCTTTCACATTCAGCCGTCTGTCGGAGACCATATCTATGCAGTCTCTCTGGAGTGTGGTACACTCTATTGATAAATTAAAAATGCACCAGTCTATGTTTACCATTTAAAGAAATACGCCTGGTGTTAACTCAACAGTAGCACCACATGTCATCATCTATGGTAATCTGTAAATCCCTTTGCCATGCTAGACGAGCCTTCGTGAATTGGTGCGACCTATGGGACATCGCTATTTTGTAAAGATTGGTCAGTAGTTTGCGAGGCGTCTCGGACTTTGTTATATATGAAAGTTCCGGGACCTCTGGCGGCTCCGCCAGGTCGTCCCCAAGTAGTCCTAGAAGGGCACCTCGTACTCTGTGGTACTGGAAGCGTAAAAGCAAGAAGTCTTCCCCCACACAGTCTGCCACCTGATCCCAGGATTTAACCTGCTCTTCCTGGAATAGGTCTCCCGCGAGGTTGATGTTTGTCTTGTGCAAGGCTTGAAGCACACCTTTATCTCTGATGGGGGTAAGCTATTGGGCCCAGTCCACTGACATAATGGGTGAGTAAAGCAGCACCCCTCCCGGTAGCTGCAGGAGGCAGTGCCATGCATAGTTTGCTGCTGTGATGGAATCCAAAATACCAGTCCTGCAACCCGCCGGCTTGAAGATTGTTGCCGGGAGTGGGAGTGGGTCCGCGAAAAATCTTTCCATACGAACGTGGGGAATACGCGTGTCGTCATGTACCCAGGTGTGCAAGTGTGCCGCCTGAACCACCCTGTAGTAAAGCTCTAGGTCTGGGGCTCCAAGGCCTCCCATGCCGTAAGGCAGCGGGAGAAGCTTCCACTGTGCTCTAGGCTGCTTACCAGCCCACGCTAGTTTAATCATAAGCTGCATCAGTCTCTGAAAGAAAACCCTAGGCAACACCATCAGGATAGTTGCGAACAGAAATAGTAATCTAGGGAGCACCGCCATCTTCATGATCGAAATTCGACCCAGGAGCGAAAGCGGGAGCTTGCACCAGGCCTCCACATCGTCTTCCAATTTGCTGAAAGCCACTCCATAGTTTTCCCTGAACAGAATCTCAGAGTCGGTGTGTAGCCGTACACCCAGATATCGTATTGAGTCTGTGGTCCACAGCAGCGGGTACTCCATGTCAAATTCCCGGGTAACCGGGGTGAGGGGGAAGACCAATGACTTCATCAAGTTCACCTTCAGACCAGAGAGGGCCCTGAAGTGTACCACCTCACTGAGCATCGATGATAAGTTGGTTTCTGGGTCGCGGACGTATAGCAAGGTGTCGTCAGCATACATTGAAACCACGATCCTGTATATGGGGACACCTATGCCCTCGTTGCCATCGTATTCTCGCAATGCGCAGGCTAGCGGCTCTGCCACTAGGGCATACAGTTGGGGAGATAATGAGCACCCCTGACGGGTCCCTCTACAGATTGGGAAGGAGTCTGTGACCATATCGCCAAGCCATATTCTGGCCCTTGGTTTGTTGTACAGGGCGCCTACCATTTGTAGAAATGGTAATCCCAGTCCCATCCGAGTTAACACTAGTCTCATAAAAGGCCACTTCACCGAGTCGAAGGCTTTTTCCATGTCCAGGAACACGGCTATTGCCTTCGTGTCTTGCTTAACGTGTTGCATAGTGCCAAGGACCGTGCGAATATTATATGTTAGATTTCGACTCGGGATGAAGCCCGCCTGTTCCGGTGCGACCATCAAGGAAGCTAGGAGCGCCATGCAGTTTGCCAATACCTTGGCAAAAAATGTTGTGTCGACATTCAGCAGAGATAGTGGCCTATACGAGCTGCACTCATCAGGTGCCTTGCCCGGCTTAAGAATGGTAACCATAAGCGCCTCTGTCATAGATTGCGGCATGCGTCCCTCCACGCAGATATCATCGAACAACATCGACAGGTGCGGGAGCAACTGGTCCTGGAATGCTTTATAAAAGCCCACCGTGAGCCCATCCGCTCCGGGAGCACTGCCCGACCGCATGCCCGCAAGAGCCTCGATAATTTCATCTTTTTCTATTGGAAGCATCAGGAATTCCCTATGTGTGTTGGTGAGCGCAGGTAGCTCAATATGTTCAAGGTAATTTAGAATCTCTTCATCAAGGTCCCCGCTCTTGGAGGAGTACAGGTCTGTATAGTAGCTTCTAAATCTCTGGGCGATGTACATCTCGTCCATGAAGACCTCGCCCTCCTCAGTCCTTGACTCTGTTACCTGTGGTCTTCCCTTCCTCCCTCTCAATACTCTCGCAAGTACTGAGCCAGGTCTCTCCTTCTTGCCATACGCGCGAGCAGTCGCGTATTTTCCCATATATTTGACCTCCGTGTCTGCCTCCTCGTGGTAGTCAGTCTGAAGTGATTTATTTTATTTTATTTTTTTATTTTGAAAGTTTTATATAGCGCGAACAAGATCTTTGCAGATATCAGAGCGCTTTACAGGGGGAGATGAAGTAATAGCATGTAGCAGTTGAGGTAGTTAGGTACAATATGCATAGTTACATAGGTAGGTCAAAGACAAACCGGAGGTAGGTCATAGGTGAGGTAGTGTCAGTACACGGTACATAGTCAAACCGTTGCGCCAATAATATAAAAGTACAAAAGTATGTATATACTTATTTAAACGTGCTACAAGTGTTTTTGGAGATAACATAAAGGTGGGCATAGTTGAGGTAGGTGCGTGCAGGATGTAAAGTCACACAGGTGCATCAGTAGTACAAAAGTAGGGATGGTTGAGGTGGTGTGGGTACAGTGTGCAAGTCAGACAGGTGCGTCAATAGTACATCAAAATACAAAGAGGGAACATATACAATCAAATAAGTCATAATACCAGTGGTACAAGTAGTACAAAGAGGGAACATATACAATCAAATAAGTCATAATACAAATAGTACTGGTAGACCAAGGGGTCAGTCCACTGCTATGTCTTGAGTCCTCCGTTGTCGCTCCTCTAACTGTGCTAACTGCCGCTCCAATTCTGTTAGTCTTTGCCTAATGGATCTAAGGACCCCCGAGTGCTTAGACAAAGCGATACCCCTAATGTAGACCTTAAATGCCTCCCACACTGATTGAAAGCTGTCCACTGAACCTATGTTAGTCTAAAAAAATACATCTATCGCCTCCGCTAGCTCTCCTCTGAACAGTGGACCAAGTAACGAATATGGCGGGAACTGCCACGTAAACGGCGGAATCGTTTTCTTAGGGGTATCTAGCACTAATAGTAGTGGTGAATGATCAGACAGGGTGCGTGGAAGGATCTTACATTCGCGTATCTGTCTCAATATAGAGGAAGATTCCAACCAATAATCTATTCTGGTATGTATGTCGTAGTAGGCCGAGTAGTGTGTGTATCCCCCCTGTGCTGCATGCCGCATCCTCCACACATCCTCTAGGTCTAGACTGGTGATCACGCTGTGTAACATTTGTGCCGCTGCTGAGGGCCTACGAGATGGTCCTGTGGATCTGTCTAGCATCGAATCTAGAACTAGATTAAAAACCCACCCCACAGAAATTGGGCAGCATTATAGTCGTGGGCTATCGTTGACAATGACATGTAGAATTCCGGGGAATCATAGTTTGGGCCATAAATGTTGAGTACTACTAAGTCCAACCCCAGACCTTTACATCGCGATATAACAAAGCGGCCTCCTGGGTCTGCTCTCAAGAGTACCAGTGTTAGTTTCGATTTGGGGTTTACCCAGGTCATCACTCCCCTGGCGTGTGTGGTGAAGCACACTGTGGTGATGTTACCCTCCAAACCCCTGCTGTGTAGCATCCTGCTCGTTTGTGGCAGGTGACTCTCCTGTAGGAGTGCCACGTCTACTTGGTGGCGCTGTAAGTAGCTCAGCACTTTCCTCAGCTTCCGATAATCATTAAGGCCTCTGACGTTCCATGGAAGCGCCATTAACATGTTGGTAGGTCTAGGTTTCTCTAGTTCAGCCGTACTCGCCATTGCTCTTAATACCGAAATTTGTGTGTGTATGTTCACTGTGTGAGCTCGCATTCTGCTGCATGTTCAAAAACCGAAACAATTCCCCCACTCCACACAACCACCCAAAACACCCATACACCTCTGCCCCCTCCCACAGCAGACCACCCACAACCTGGCCTTGCAGAAACCTTCACCACCAACAGTATGACCCTCTGGGAGTCATTAGAGTGCATAGCACGTGGGGGCAAAGGTTGCCTCACAACCAACTTGTAGTACGTCCGCACAATACACTAAACGCTCTCCTCATCCGATCCCTCATTGTCCCGAGTCTCGTGCATCAGTAAGTATTAAGTTGTACAAGCCCTTAAGCAGAGCTGATGTCCCTGTGCGTATCTCTGTACTTGAGGTTTCACCCCCTCTCACTCCTGGAATACCGACCAGCATGTGCCAGCCCCCTGTGCAGGCCTCTAAAATGATCGACCACAACTAACCGGCACTGTGTGTGCTAATAGTAACCACTCTGTACCACACTTCAGAGGTAACAATCTGGGCCACCAAGCCCTCCCATCCACCCCCCGCCCTCCAATGTCCAGAGTCCAAACCAAACTTTTTAGGGTGACCTCAAGACCCAGTTCTCACCGCATACATTGCCCCATACCCCTTGCATCCTCATGAAGCTTGGAAGGGGGAAAAGTCATCCTGCTCGTCCAACTGGCTGCTCCTCTCCTCACCCTCCGATGGCCTGTTCGGGTCCTTGCGATGCTCTCTCGTCCACCCCTTCAACGCTTGCTGCAGAGCTCTTGGATCCGTAAATAGATGGGAGTGCCCCTGCCGGTTGACACGCAGTTTTGCAGGGTACAGCATTGCGTAATCCAGGCCCAGGTCCCTAAGCTGTCTTTTAAACGGGGCAAAGTGCTTGCGGGCTTCTTGTACTCTGGCAGTCAAATCCGGGTATAACGAAATCTCTGAGCCCTCATATTGAAGCGACTTTTTGTCTCTAGCTAGTCGTAATGCTGCGTCCCTATCCCTATAGTTAAGCAACTTAGCAATGATAGGACGCGGAAGTGCTCCAGGGCATGGGCGACGGCCAAGCGAGGGGTGCGCCCGCTCCACCACAAACATTGGAGAGAATACCCCCTCCGCAAAGAGAGTCACCAGGAGCTTTTCAACAAATATCTCCATGTTACCCATCTGGGTCGTTTCTGGAAGGCCCGTTATACGGAGATTGCAGCGATGCGAGCGGGCCTCCAAATCTTCTGTTTTCTCTCGTAATGCCTGCATAAGCTTCCTGATCTTCTTATGATCAGTATCTAGCTCCGTTTGTGCCTCCTCCACTTCAGTCAGTCTTCTTTCAGACATGTTGAGCCTTTCCGCATGTTTGTCAATTCGCTCCGCCATTCTGTCCATTCTGTAGATGAGGACGTCTATCTTCGAAACTAAGGATGTCAAGCTGTTTTGGAGGCCTTTTTCCATAGCTAGGAGCATGTTTTTAATCTCTGTGCCTGATGCGGCATCCTCTCCAGCCTGCGAGTTAACACTGTTGTCGGCCGTTACGTCCTGTGACTTTGAGCGCCTTTGGTCAAAGGACAGCTTGCTCTGTGTCTTGTCTCCCCTACCCATACTGCCAAGGGTGCAAGAATCTGTGGCTGCCGCGTGTTGCTTGGTGCGACCCCCTCCAATGAATTCAGACTGGTCTGCTCCCCTAACACTCCAGCTAAGCCGCCAAATTCCGCTTAAGTGCAGCCGGGTGTCTACCCCGCCAAAAACCGCAGTCTCTCACCAGGTCTTGTGACGTCACAGAGCGTCTCCGGTCTCCCAGGTCTGCACTTCAAAGTATCCTTCCACTCGGCCTTCTTAGTGTCGCACTTGTGTCCAACTCTGGACCCGTGCCCCACCCTGCAGCACGTTGCCTCTTAGGTTGTGCCTTTCTGTTCAAACACCTCGCTGACACGATGTCCAGACTTCAAACGTAGAGAGAGGGGGGGGAACTGCAGACGCCCCTCTAGGTTGTCGTGGGTCTGTAGTGCGCCTCCGATTTCTCTCACCAATGGGCCCCAGACCATCGGAGTGCGCCTCATAGGATGTCTCCGAAGCCACCCCCTGGTTGCTGCCGTGCATACACTGTCCCAGCTCTGATCGGCTCATTCCCGGCTTAGGCCTGTTGTCTGGCCGTGCCCAGCTCCGTTCGCGGCCCAGCTCCGCCACTCAAGGGCCGCTCGTGGCTCCTCACCGCCTTCGCCGCTACCTTCATATCCTGAGAGAAACTGTAGTCTGTAGCCGCTCATCCACCGTCTCACCCTCAGCAGGGCTCCACCGCACCCTATCCTCGGTACACTGGGTGCCAGCACCGGCCACCACCTTCGCCGGTGCCAAGACTGCAGTGAACAGACTTCTCTTCTGCCTCGTATTAGTAGGCGACGGGGGTGGAGGGAAGCGCCGCGAGGCCCTTCACCACCCCTGCCCGGTCAAGCAGCAAACACGCGCCCCTCCTCAGGCCTCCAAGGTCTGCCGTCTCAGAAGCTCTCAGTCTCCTTACGCTCTCTGGCCGCATGCACTGTGACGCTGCACGGCCACAGTCTGCACTCCAGGTCGCGGCTTCAGGGCCCACCACACCGCCAATCTGCCGCGGTCGATATCGTCAGGTCCCGGGCACCAAATCTCAATCGCCAGACTCCCGCTGCCAGCTCTGGCCGTCCTCTATCTCGGGGGGTGACTTAGCAGCACTAAATCAATGTTCTAATGCAGGATTATGCAGGATATTACGGACAACGAGATGGAGCCCAAGGCTCAAGCGGCCATCTTGGTCGCTGGCAAGCTCCGCCCCTCTTCTGGAACCTTCCTTTCCCTAGCCTTGTCTCATGGCGTTTCTCACTCTCCGACTGAGGTAGCTTCTGAGTGGCATCTAGATCATCAGAAGGGGGGCTTGCAGAAGAAGTTGATGGACTAACCCTCCTTTTCCTTGCTGGGGATCTGGAAGACAATAGATCTTCTGAAAGAGTGGCTTGCTTTTCTTCCTCTGCAGGAAGCTCGATCTGCTGAACTGCCCCTAATTCAGGAGGAATAACTACTAGTGGGGGTGGTTGTGGTTGAGTCTGTTGTTGCCCACTTATCTGGGTTTCCTGCATTGATTGGGTACTACTTTGCAATAACGATAAGTCCATTTCAACATCACTGCTTGTCGACATTGGACTCGTGATCAGACTGGCTGCCTTTGCGACAGACATGGGCTTGGGCCTCGGTTAGTGGGGTGGGTCCACTGATGCGGGGTGCTGCTTCCAACTTGCTGAAGGTGCAATTTATGGTTTACCAAAGATGGTCTTGGGTGACATACCTGTCTTAGTAAGTTGCAGTGCCTTCTCCTCCCTGGCAACTTTCTTGGTACTGGACCTGGTACCTTTCTTTGGGGCCATTTTGAAGATGTCAGCAGCACGCAGTGGCACTAGTTGAAAAGATGTCTGTGGTCACACGTCACATGATGTCTGGCAGTACAATGGGTGATGTTGTCTCCTCTTTTGTGCACCTGAAAGCAAAGAAGCAAGAAGAACATCAGTGAAACGTGGCATTCATTGTTGTGGTTCAATTAATACAAGAACAAACAAACAGCTATGGTATACAACTTAGTGGGTGGTCACACATGTTAGTGTTATTAATATTATTACATTTATTTAAAAAAACTTAACAATACAGTGTATCCATTTGTGATACTTTGACAACAACAAGAGCTTTCATGGTGTACTGTACATTGTACAGTGCACCTAGGAAGGATAGGAAAAAAGAAGAACAACAACAAAAATACCAATGTAACGGACCTGTTTTGGCATTGTGCATCACGTTGGTCGCGGCATTCAGGGAGCTGCAACTGACTATGGATGGCAGCAATAAGCCAGGAGGAACAAAGGAAAAACATGCAGGCCTATGGCAAAAGCAGTAAAGCACACTAACTGTCACCACAAAATGGCCACCAGCCACATGGTCACTCACAGGTCACAACAACAACAAGCAGGAGGCCTGGAAAACAATGAACTCAAGCAGTCCTATATGGAGTTGGACTCAGACTTTACAAAATTACACCATGCCACATGGGGAGGCTCAGCCAAGGCAAATGCTGGCCCACTATTACAAACACACTGGCTACATTCACAAATGGCCAACAGCCACAGTGCCAGGCCACAACAACAAGAATGGGAAGACAGGCAATTCAGGCCTATAGCAAAAGCACACTGGCTGCCTTTCCAGAATGGCCGCCATCCACATACCCAGGCCACAACAACAAGAACGGGGAGACAGACAATGCAGTCTTTTGGCAAAAGCACACTGGCTGCCTTCACGGAATGGCCAACAGCCACATGGCCAGGCTACAACAACAAGAACGGGAAGACAGACAATGCAGGCCTATGGCAAAAAAACATGGGCTGCCTTCACAAAATGGCCGACAACCACATGGCCAGGCCACAACAACAAGAAAGGGAAGACAAGCAATGCAGGCCTATGGCAAAAGCACACTGGCTGCCTTTCCAGAATGGCCGCCAGCCACATGGTCAGGCCACAACAACAAGAAAGGGAAGACAGACAATGCAGGCCTATGGCAAAAGCACACAGGCTGCCTTCACAGACTGGCCACCAGCCACATGGCCAGGCTACCACAACAAGAAGCAATAAGCCAAGAGTAACAAACAAAAGACATGCAGGCCTATGGCAAAAGCACACAACACCACAAAATGGCCACCAACCATATGGTCACTCACAACAACAATAAGCAGGAAGCCTGGAAAACCATTAACTCAAGCAGGCCTATATGGACACAGACTTTACAAAATGGCCTCTGGCCACACGGGGAGGCACAGCCAAGGCAAATGATGTCCCACTATTACAAACACACTAACACACTGGCCATACAAAGGAGGCATGCTAAACAACACAGCGGTAATGTAACAATGCCAAAAACGAAAATCCACAGGGCTAAAAAAGGTTTGCAAGTTACAACAACCACACACATCCAACAAAGGCATTTTCTAACACACATGAAAATAGTGAAATACCAAAGAAAATGATGTTTAAATTCAACAGACACCACAGAAACAGTTGTTTCATGCACCCATGAGTAGCTCTGGGCCTACTGGCTGAAAGGCCTATTGGCAGACTACTGGGCTAGTGAATTAAATAAATATTGCAGTTTGGTTTCAAAAGTTGGAGAAAATATAGTGAACTGTGCAATATGTTTACTTTATAAAAAAAGAAAAATTACTTACAAAGAAACAACTAGGGCCCTACTGAAACTACAGGCCACCCACCACAATAAATGGAGACAAAAAACAATGAAAAGTACAAACAAAAACTAGGTGCATGGCCCCATCAAACAAACAACAACAATTTTCCAACTTACTTATGAAATCTCAAGTTAAAAAGTCTGACTGCACTAGACCATCGAGGGTACACGGGAATGGAGCTGATGTATCATTGAACACCGCCCTCAGTACAACCCCAGGCCCCAACGCTGTACTTGTACTAAGAGAGGAACGAGTGGTCAAAGCAGTGACAAAAGGAAGACAAGACGGAGCACCAGGCCCGAATGGCCTGCCACAAAGGCTATATAAATCAGACATCAGACATCCCTTTCTGGTCCACGGTCCTATTAAATCTCTTTAATTACACCTTGAGGTCATCGACAATCCCGGACTCATGGAGGGGCGCAATAATCCATCCCATTCACAAAGCTGGATCCCGAGCTATGCCGAACAACTACAGATTAATCGCCCTACTGGATATAGAGGCGAAACATTTTGCAGGACTAATTCTGGAGGATTTGAGGCAATGGGCAAAGGATAACGATCTGATTCCTCTGAATCAAACAGGGTTTGTCGCCAAATCAGGTACCATGACAAACTTACTGGCAGTTTCCACTATCATCGACAAAGCTTTACTAACACGCAGGCTGGTCTTTTGCTGCTTTGTTGATTTCAAAGCAGCATTTGATAGAGTACCCAGGGCGGCCCTTTGGAAAAAACTGACTCAGTGGGGTATTCCAAACAAGATACTGAACCCAATCATTCAACTCTACTCTGACACCTGGGTTCGAGTGAAGCTAGGGTCCGGCTCGCATCTCTCGCGAAAAATCATGACCTCACGTGGTGTCAAACAGGGATGCGTACTGGCCCCCCTTCTCTTTAACCTATTTATAGCCGACCTGTCAAGTACCCTAGATAAGGTAAACAGCCATCCACCTAAAATAGGAGGTGCGGCATTATGCAACCTTTTATATGCCGATGACCTGGCCCTGTTTAGCCTTACTAGAGTAGGGTTACAAAGGCTTCTTGATGCACTGTCGCAATACACGTTTGATAACCATCTAGAAATTAATATCTAGAAAACCCTGATAGTACCATTTGGTAAGAAACGCTACAGTGGCGGTGGCTGGTCAATCAATAAAACAAGTCTTACGATTGACCAATCATACAAATATTTAGGCGTTCACTTGGACTCCAGGGGCAACTTCACAAAGCAAAGCAGCGCGATCGCAGCCAAAACTACGGCTCTAGGGGTATCCCTGGCCAAACTATCAAAGAAACTTTCAGGCCCAACCCTTGCCCCCTTACTAGAAGTCCTTAGAGCAAAGATTGGGCCAACACTCTCATACGGCATAGAGATCTTTAAAGGTAAAATGAATACTGCCCTAAACAAACACACCACTAAAATCTACAGAAAGGCACTTCACTTGCCAAGCACCGCCTCCCCGGCCCAGATTAGATTAGAGCTAGGACTAACTAACTATGAAGCCTCCAATGTCGGCACCTATCTTAAGCTGTGTCACAAACTAAGACAGGCCGAACCAGGTACATTAGAATCTCTAACCTGGAAAGAAATCAATGAAACCAACCCAGGGGGAACATTTGGCCGCCTCTTGAATGACTATATTCTCCAAATGTCAGTTGCCGAACTCTGGGCCCTTAACCCCAGTCAGACCGTTTTCAAAAATATAATCAAAAAATGCGTAAGAATGAAATCTCTGGCTGCAGACAAAGCTCTAGTCACAAAACGTAGTCACTCGTGGGCAGTAGTCAATTCCTACAAACGACTAACCCCTGCTGCCTACCTCTCCACGACATTTTCACTTCATCTAAAGCGCTGTCTGATTGCTCTAAGAATGGGAGATTGGCGCTTTCTTCAAAATCTACCCACTTGGCGCCGCACGAAGGAGGCCACAACATGCAGAGGATGCGGGTTAGCAAATGAAACAATTTTGCACGTGGTTTGCCTCTGCCCTACATTTAATTCTCAACGCAGGCGTCTGCTTAAGCCAGAATGGAACAGGCTGGGGGTTCGGTCCTGTAGGCATGCCATTACTGCTGCTTTGTCTTTAGATAATATTATTTTAAGCATAAATTTGGCCAAATTTATTCAGCAAGTATACCGTAACCTAGATAAAATGGACACTGCTGAGGTCTCTGCTCATCGCTAAATCCGAATATGCATTCTAATAGAACTTGCAAAGACTGCAAGGGCTAATCCTCAATTTGTAACGTTTTAACTGGCATGCTTTAAGCCACATTTTATTGTTTGCTTCTCTTTTAATCATTCTTTTACCTCATAAAATTGTATATAATGTGATTTGTGCGACCTTTTAAAGATATGTTTTATATCTAAATAAAGGAATTATTATTATTATTATCAAGTTAAAAAGTCCTCAAACTCAATGATATACGATGCAGCAGACACAAAGTTTGCTCCTTCCAGCTCCAAATCCATATCAGAAGTGAAGAGGAGATGGATAAAGCACTGGGAGGAGCCTGCTGGACATGAACAGGAAGCTGGAGACTCTGGGGCACTTCCTTCCTCTTAAAAAAAGTAAAAAAGAAAAAGGACTGACCCCTTTCACAAAAAAGTACAGCCAAATGTCAATCCGAGGATTTATTTTTTATTCAAACCGTCATTTTGAGAAGTTTTTGATGCTGCTCGGGAGAAAACCTTCTCTAAATTGCATATTCTGCTTGTTCAGGATCGCGATATTCACAAAACCCCCGCCGGAAGTCTGCTGACGGGCGTCAATGACAAGTTCGCGATCGCAAATTCTCGCTGGACCATGCAGTAGCCTAGAAAATCTCATTGCAATCGCAAACGGCTAGGGAAATCTCGTCGGTGATCGCAGGCACCTGTGAGCCGGTCCCGTGTGCACGAAAACGCATTTTGGTGCAAAAACTCTGTTCCGTTGTGGAGTGCGGAGTTTTCCGGCAACTCCGCGTCCTACACAGAATTGCCAAAAATCCGCAAACTCTGCGAGCAGAGCAGAGAATACGCCCAGGGTTACTTTTTATACGATTTTAAACCTACAATGCAGTGATCCTCTTGATCCATTCCTAGTGTAGATTTCTTATGGCAAGAAGGCCTGAAATTGGTGAAGACGCCAGCTTCAATTCCTGCAGTAGTGCCAAAATTGGACAAAAAGTACAGGGCGCCCAAGGGCTCTCCAGCGTGACTGATTGGACACCCCTAACCTGATTTAGTCATTACGCAGGGGGCTCGAAGTAGGTCAAGGAACTCTTCATCTCCATGTGCGGCACCGCCTGACAAGGAAGGGCGCCTATTGGACAACATTAGCAAAAACGTTCTCCGCTTTGGTGGCCACTGCCATCAGAGCCTCCAATGCCATGGCTATCCTTGGTGGTCCTTCCGGTGGATAACAAGGAAAAAGCAAAGGAGGTGCTGTCGGAAGGAGAGCGAGCCTCTTCCGAAATGATTGATGTGACCCTTGACATTTCTTCAATGGCCTTCAGACAGAAGGCGGGAGCAGCAGTATTGAGCGGTATTGAGACTAAAAGGGTGACTAAAAGCTATGTTGTTCCATCTGGAGGTTCAGGTCAAGGTTTTAGACATGCCGTTGATCTGCAAATTTCCCTTTGGCAAACATATGGATGAAGCGTTGAAGTCGATCAAATTGGATACTGAGACGACTAAGCCTTTAACTAATCTGTAACATAAAAAGTTTGCTTCCATCCGGGGCAGAGGCAGATGTCAATATCTTTCTTGCCCCCAGCTTCAGCAGCGTTTCCAGCCATATTATCAACTGGGCTTTCATGCTCAGTCTTCACAGCCCTTTTGCAAACCTCAACACCAGCCTACTCTAGAACAGCAGCACGCTGACGCCCATCATCAGGAGGAAGGGCTCACGAGTCACGACCCTTATAAGAGACAAAGAGGATTCGCAGGCCCCTGCTACGGTAGTCCCACTTCAGTTCGGCCCTGCTTGCTCCAAATTCTTCTGTCAATGGAAGCTTATATCTTCCAATAAATGGGTGTTAGACGTATTTTGCCACGGGCACACCCTGGAATTTGTTCAACAACCCCCAAATTTGCATCCGCAAAGAACATCCCATCGTCATTTCTGAAATCCCAAAGAGGGAAATGCAATTGCTCCTCGCCAAGCAGGCAAGGAAAAAGGGTCCACCCGATCAGCGCAATCTGGGGTTCTATTCTCACCTCTTCTTGATAAAGAAAAAGACAGGAAAATGGAGGCAGATAATAGATCTCAGGACACTGAAAAAGTTAATCAAATCTCAACCCTTTAAGAATGTTGTTGCTCCAGGAAATGTAGCTTCTCATGGAGGCAGGGGACTCTATGTCCTCTCTGGATCTTTGGACGCATATTTTCATGTTCCCATTCACCCAAAACAACGTTGTTTTCTCAAATTCGAGGTGGCAGGGTGCTATTATCAATTAAGAGTAAATCCCTAAGGGTTCAATTCGGCTCCATGAGTCTTCACCAAGTGCTTGGCTCCAGTGGCGGCTTATCTATGGCGAGCCAGTCACTAAGTATTCCCTTATCTGGATGACTGGTTAGTCAAGGCCCCATCTCTCCACGCTGCCAGAAGATGGACGCCTTTGTTCGGCTCTTTCGTTCCCCCAGTCTCAGATTCAACCGAGAAACGTCCTCTCTGGCTCCCTCCAGGTCGATAGTATTTCTAGGAGCAATTCTGGACATTACGCTCTCAAAAGCATTTCCCACAAAAGAAAGGATCTTACGACTGCAAAAGACAGTGTGGGGTCTGTCCGCAAAAAAAGTGTGTTTCAAAAAGGACATACAAGTCAATTTTAGGGATGCTGTCATCCTGTTCCTGTGTCCCGCTGATTCCGCACTGTCACCTAAGGATAAGACCTCTCCAGGAGGAGCTCGACGCTCAATGGATTCAATCTTGACACTCATTCAAGGGCATCATTTCAATCCCACTGGGGATGGTTTCAGCAATGTCCTGGTGGACAGACAATACACAATTTCTCTCAAGGTCTCTTTCCTCACAACAAAGCCATAGTTGGTTATGACTTTGGACGCTTCTATGGACCGGTGGGGTGCTCACCTGCAAGAATTGAAGATCCATGGAAGGTGGTTGGCTCAGGAAGCACAGTGTCACATAAACCTCTTGGAACTGAAAGCGTTTTTTCTGGGCCTCCAAGCATTCCTGCCAAGAATCAGGAAGTCATTGATCCTGATTCGCAAGGACAACACCACCACCATGTTCTATCTGCTGAAGCAAGGTGGGACAAGATCTCAGACCCTCTCAATGCTGGCTCAGCAGATCTGGGAATGGCTGATAGTCCAAGGAATATCGATACAGGTTCAACATGTGCTAGGAGTCCAAAATGATTGGGCCGATTCCCTCAGCAGGGACACAAAGCAGTGTCACGAGTGGGAGCTAATCAGCTGCAAAGGGTTTTTCGCTGTAGGGGGTTTCCAATCCCAGATCTGTTTGCTACGTCACTCAACAAAAAATGCAGATTCTACGCCAGCAGATTTCTCAGCAAGGCTCTCTAGGAAATGCCTTCCACTTCTATTGGGAGGGAACGTTTGCCTACGGATTCCCTCCGTTTCCCCTCATTCCAAAGGTTCTGCAAAGGAGCAACCGAGAGCCTTGCCGTATCATTCTAATCGCCCCGGCATGGGCGCGACAGTACTGCTTCACAGAGCTGTATCACCTATCAGGGTTTTCTCCCATTCTGTTCCAACCAAAAGAAAATCTTCTCTCCATGAACCAGGGCCAAGTGGTTCATCCTCAAATCCACCCACTACACTTGTCGGCTTGGCTTCTCATCACACAGAATTCGGACAGTTAGCAATTTCTGAGGAATGTCAGACAGTATTACAGAAAGCCCAAGCTCCTTTTAGGATCAATGCTACTCGGCCAATTGGAAAATATACTGTATATGGTGTACTGCGCACTGTTGAGATCCTCTCTCATCGCCGCCTGAGGACGTTTTGCCCTATCTCCTGTCTCTCGCCATAGCTGGTCTGGCGCATGCGTCCTCAAAGTGCACTTAGCGGCAATCTCCAGATATAGACAACGTTCTTATTGTTTGTCTTTCTGGTCAAACAGACTGATAAAAGAGTTCATGAGAGGACTTTTCAGGGTCTACACTCCAGTAATACCTCCTCCAGTGCTATAGTCATTAAGTCATTAAATACTGTCCTGTCACAGCTTATTAAATCACTGTTTGAGCAACTTCACAAGTGCGACTTAAAGTACCTCTCTTGGAAGGTAGCCTTCCTGTTGGCCATCATGTCAGCTAGACGCATTCATGAAATTCAAGCCTTCACAACAATGGAGCCCTTCCTGCAGTTCTTTCCATATGAAGTGATTCTTATTACCAATCCATCTTTTATTCCCAAGTTACCTTCTGCATTTCATCTAAATGAGCCAGGGTTTTGCTCTCCTTTTCTGCTCCATCTTTGCCAGCTGAGAGAGCACTCCATTCTCTGGACATTAAACGATGTTTGAAATTCTACTTGCAAAGGATTCAGCCTTTCCGAAAATCGACTCAGTTACTCATTGCCTTCTCTGGCCCTAGGATAGGTCAGGCTTTGACGTGGGCGTCTATCGCTCGCTGGGTCTCATCGGCTATTCTCTTATGTCATGAGAGGGTGGGTCGCCCTCTGGTTTCCTAGGTCGCAGAGCACTCAACACGCAAGATGACAACCTCGCCAACCTCGGACTTAAACAACTAGTCACCTCCCCCACCCACATCGCAGGTCACACACTCGACCCCATCTTCACTTCCAGCAATCATGTCTCCTTCAGCCACACTACGGATCTCCTATGGACCGACCACAGCTGCGTTCACTTCACCTACAACAAGCCGAAACCCATCAACCACTCCCAACCTACCCTGCAAAGAAACTGGAACAAAATCACCACGGACCAAATCTCCGCATCGCTCCTTCGAAACTCCCCAGCCCTCTCTTCTAACGCCAACGAAGCCGACGCCAACCTCACCCTTTGGTTATCCAACACCGCCGACTCCTTAGCACCACTGAAAAAACGTCAAAGCAAACCTGGCAGCAAGAAGGCCTCATGGTTCAACGATGATCTTAAGAAGTCCAAGAAACTCTGCCGCTCCCTTGAAAAGGCCTGGAAAAAAGACCCATCCACCAGCACCAAGGACACCTTCAAAAGCGCCACCCACACTCACCACCAACTGATCCGAAAAGCCAAGAAAACAGCATTCAAGGATCGACTTGACAACAACGCCCACAACAGCAAGGAACTTTTCAACATCGTCAAGGAATTTTCCAACCCCTCGGCAAACTCCAACGACATCACCCCCTCTCAAGCCCTCTGCGACTCCCTAGCCTCATTCTTCCACAACAAGATTGCAGACATCCACAACAGCTTCGACAACCAACCCGGAGACCAACCCACCCAACCATATGCTGAACACTCTCCCCCCGCGAACACCCTTAACGACTGGAACCCAATCTCCACTGAGGACACCATCCGCCTGATGAACTCCATCCACTCAGGATCCCCCACAGACCCATGTCCTCACCACATCTTCAACAAAGCAGACTCCGTCATAGCACCGCACCTCCGAGACGTCATCAACTGCTCCTTCAACTCCGCTACCTTCCCAGAAGACTGGAAACACGCTGAACTCACCGCCCTTCTGAAAAAACTAACAGCGGACCCCACCGAACTCAAAAATTACCGCCCCATCTCGCTTCTTCCATTCCCGGCCAAAGTCATCGAGAAAGCCGTCAACAACCAGCTCGCCGCCTTCCTCGAAGCCAACAAATCCCTCGACCCCTCACAATCTGGCTTCCGAGCAAAACACAGCACTGAGACCGCCCTCATCGCAGCAACAGACGACATTCGAACTCTACTGGACAATGGAGACACAGTCGCCCTCATCCTCCTCGACCTCTCTGCAGCATTCGACACAGTCTGCCACAGCACCCTTCTACAACGCCTCAATAACATCGGAATTCAAGGAAAAGCACTTGATTGGATCACCTCGTTCCTCACCGGAAGAACCCAGAGAGTCCGCCTTACTCCATTCAAGTCCGAGGCCTCTAAAGTCATCTGCGGCGTACCTCAAGGATCCTCACTCAGTCCCACCCTCTTCAACGTATACATGAGCCCCCTCGCGGCCATCGCACGCCAACACAACCTCAACATCATCTCTTACGCGGATGACACTCAACTGATCCTTTCTCTCACCAATGACCCCAACACCGCCAAAACTAACCTACACGAAGGAATGAAAGAAGTCGCTGAATGGATGAAACAAAGCCGTCTGAAACTGAACTCAGACAAAACAGAAGTCCTCATCTTAGGTACATCCCCCTCTGCCTGGGACGACTCCTGGTGGCCGGAAGCCCTCGGAAAAGCACCCATCCCGACAGATCACGCACGGAACCTTGGCGTCATCCTGGATTCTTCACTCTCAATGAACAGACAAGTCAGCGCCGTATCCTCTTCCTGCTTCAACATTCTTCGCATGCTCAGAAAAACATTTCGCTGGATCCCCTCCGAAACAAGGAAAACAGTCACCCACGCTCTGGTCACGAGCCGACTGGACTACGGAAACACCCTCTACGCAGGTACCACCGCTAAACTCCAGAAGAAACTCCAACGAATCCAAAACGCCTCAGCCAGGCTCATATTAGACATCCCACGCAACAAACACATCTCTGGGCACCTTAGAGACCTCCACTGGCTACCCGCCAATAAGAGGATCACTTTCCGACTGCTTACCCACGCACACAAATCACTCTACGACATCGGACCAGATTGCCTCAACTCTCGTCTGTCCTTCTACACCCCCTCCCGCCAACTACGTTCTTCCAGCCAAGCCTTCGCCACTGTTCCTCGCATCAACAAGACCACCATGGGAGGCAGATCCTTTTCATACCTGGCTGCTAAAACTTGGAACTCACTCCCCGCTTACCTTCGCCTCACCCAGAACCACCTAGCGTTCAGAAAGCAGCTTAAAACGTGGTTATTTGACAAATAATCCTTCTCCCCTTCCTAAGCGCCTTGAAACCCTCTGGGTATGTAGTGCGCTATACAAATTTTTATGACTTGACTTGACTTGACTCCTCTGCCCTATTTGCCGGAGTGTCTTTGCCTGATATCTGCAGGGCGGCAACATGGGCGAACGTCCATACCTTCACAAAATATTACTGCCTGGATACCTGGCAGAAGGCCGATGTAGCAGTTGGTCAAGCTACTCTGCGACGTCTATTCACAAAAGATATGCACCCAGATTCATGAAGAACACATTTTGCGATTCCTTAATATCGAAATTTACCGATTCGCTATTAAGGAATAGCAAAATGCTATTCATCAAGAAATCACTCAAGAAATAGCGATTTCTAATTATTCCTTAATTGCGACTCGCAAATTGCGAGTCGCAATTAAGGAATATCTCCCCATTCATTTCTATGGGCCTAGAGGCCCATCGGATTGAATGGGAAGACACTCGCAATTTGCTAATCGCAAATAGCGATTCGCAAAATGAAATTGCGATTTCAAGGGTGCAGGGGTGTCCAAAGGACACCCTGTAGCACTCCTGAAATGTGAATTTACACTGATGTTTTGCACACACATGTCCAAAGGACATGTGTGTGTAACATGCAACTTAGAAAAATGCATTTAAATGCATTTTTTTAAGTTTTCGCTATTTACCACCAGGTTTTACTTCATGGTAAATAGCGGTCCTAAATTGCGAATTCGCAATTTTTAAATGTTACATGAATAGCATTTAAGGAATCTCTAATAGAGATTCCTTAAATGCTAATCCTCCCAAATTTGCACATTCTTTATTAGCGATTTTTGCATTTGGGATGATGAATCCCAAATGCAAAAATTGCACTCGCAAAGGGCCAGATTCTCAGAATCTGTCCCTTTTGCGAGCGCATTTCGCTTGATGAATCTGGCTGATGATCTCCTGAGTGTTTTTTCTACTAAATGAGTGTACTATTGTTATAAGTAATTAATATGTTTTCAAATATTTTTCTGTTTTATGTTATAATATATATAAATATAATATATACATTTTTACAGGGCTCATGTTATCGGCTCTTTATGATTATCATTCGTGTTTTGGTTTCTGGGTTGCCTGGTGGGATGGTTCGCCTTACCTCACCTTACCCACTGCCACTGACCCTTTGGTACTGCTTGTTATTCTGATTCAAGCATGTGAATCTATAAGAGATACAATACTGGATAAAACGCAAGTTACTTACCTATACCCAGTATTGATATATTTTATAGATTCACATATGACCCTCCCTTATCCCCTTTCCAGGTTCATCTTCCTAACCTCTTTTATTACCTTGTGGTACTCCTGCCTGAAATCTGAGGTATAGTGGCCCTGCAGGAAAAGGAGACTCTATGGTCTACGGTCTGATTTTTTTAGAGTTTGGATATTTTATAACAATGGTAATAGGTTGGTAAAAGCTAGTGAAGTATTATCGGCATTTGAATGTTGAAGTTTTAATACTGCTATTTTACTGTTACCGTGGGCCTCCCACCATGACGGCGGGGAAGATTCAAGCATTTGAATCTGTAAAAGAACCACAGTGTACAGGTAAGTAACTTGTTTTTTCTTATCTATTTCACTAAGCTGCAACAAATCCAGTTTTAGTAAAAAACTAAATTAATTTTTTCCCCCCAATAAAACATTGGGAAAACACACGCCTCTGTGTGCCCCCGGTTTAAATAAAGGAGCAGCGGCAGGTGAAAAGGAGTGAGGGCTTCGAGTCCAAGTCTCCTGGCTCGACCGTGTGCAGCGTGGGCAGATGAACAACTTTATAAGCCTTTTCAACAAGTTATAATAATAATAAAAAATAATAATAATAAGTTGAATTGCTTCCTCTTCCTGCATTAACAATACTACTTTACACAGCACAAATAGCTCTTGTTCTCTATATTACTTAAAAAATATCACTGTACCTGCCAGCCGCTTAACTCAAACGACCCTCCCTTATCCCCTTTCTTGTAGGACACCCCCGCGCCGCACGGCCGCCAGCTGTAGCGTGTGCTCCCCCGCCTGCCGCTACCTCCCAGCCTGGCTGAGCTAGCCTGACCGCTGACCACGCCCCCCGCCGTCGCTCGGGGTGGCGTCCTGCGCTACAGTGCTTTCCTAGGTGTTTGGGCTGTCTTGTAGCCTTTTTCTAAGCTTTTGCCCCCTTTTTCGAATTTTTGTGCCCCCCTTGTGCCGTGTTCCCCTGCCGTTTTCCCCTGTGCCCTCCCGCCCCGCTCCCCGCATCCCGCCGCCGTGTCTAAGGACACGCCCCCTTTGCCTTCTGTGCCCTCCCTGCTCCCGCCTCCCAGCTGCTCCTCCCTCCCTCGCACTTCGCCATAAATGGCGACCGTGCGCACGCGAATCATTGACGTGCAGTGGGCGCGCCGATTGAGCGCCGAAGGTGCGCCAAAGGTAAGCCCGTCTGCGTCCGTACGCGCCTGGACCACGCCCAGTGCCAGGACCTCTGGCCCCCGCAGACACCAGCCCACCCGCCGGACCTACGACGCCACCGAGCTCAACGCACTCAACACCGGCCGGATCACGGGGTGCTACCGAGCCACCCCGAAAAGCACCCACGGACCTTTCTGCTGCCACTCCTGCAAGTTCACCTGCATCCGGACCTGCACTACACCAGCACCGACCAAGACGAGCACCAGCAGCAGCCACCTGAAGTGCATCCTGCTCAACACCCGCTCCGTCCACAGACACGCCGTCGAGCTCTGGACCCTGCTCGATACCACAGCCCCTGACGTCGCCTTCCTCACGGAAACCTGGATGAACGCCTCCTCAGCGCCCGACATCGCCATCGCCATCCCGGACGGCTACAAGATCATCCAGAGGGACCGCGTCAACCAGACAGGAGGAGGCATCGCCATCATCCACAGGAACACCATTCGCATCACGACCAACACCGACGACACCCTCGCACCCGCCGAACACCTACACTTCCAGATCCACATCAACCCCAAGACCACCCTCAGAGGCACCCTTATCTACAGACCCCCGGGGCCAGGCACACAATTCAGCGAAGACATCGCCGACTTCATCAGCCCGCACACCCTCCCCTCCGCTGACTATATCCTCCTCGGGGACCTCAACTTTCACCTGGAGAACAACAACGACCGCAACACCACCACCCTGCTGGACAACCTCGCAAACCTCGGACTCAAGCAACTGGTGACCACCCCCACCCACTACGCCGGCCACACGCTTGACCCAGTCTTCTCCTCCAGCAAGGACATCACCTTCAGCCACGCCACCGGACACCACTGGACGGACCACAGCTGCGTCAGCAGGACCACTACACACCACCACCAGTAACAGGTTGCACGCAGAAGCTGGAACAAGATCACAGCCGACCAGCTCGCGACTTCCCTGAGCAAGAACCCTCCCACCGGCGCAACAAACCCCAGCCAGGCGGCCACCAACCTCACTAAGTGGATCAGCAACTGCGCAGACGACCTCGCCCCTCTGAGGACCCCGCCCAGCAGACCCGGCAGCAAAAAAGCCCCATGGTTCACCGACGAACTCGAGAGCTCCAAGAGGAACTGCCGAGCCTTCGAGAAAGCCTGACGCAGAGACCCAACACCGGACAACATGACTGCCCTCAAGCTCGCCACCCGAAAACACCACCAACTGATTCGCGCCACCAAGAAAACTGCATTCAAGGAACGTCTGGACAACAACGCAAACAACAGCAAGGAACTCTTCAACATCGTTAAAGATCTCTCCAACCCCAACGCCGGAAACAACGACATCACCCCTTCACAAGACCTCTGCAACTCTCTCGCCTCCTACTTCTACAACAAGATCGCGGACATACACAACAGCTTCAACACTCAACCGACGCACGCCACGACCGAACCACCGCCCCCCACCACCACCCTCCGCGCCTGGACCCCGATCAGTACCGAAGACACCGTCCGCACGATGAACTCCATCCACTCCGGATCTCCGACCGACCCCTGCCCTCACCACGTCTTCAACAAGGCCGACGCTGTCATCGCACCCCACCTGCGGGACATCATCAACACCTCCTTCGACACCGCTACCTTCCCGGAGAGCTGGAAGCACGCAGAAATCAGCGCTCTACTAAAGAAACCATCAGCCGACCCCACCGACCTCAAGAACTACCGCCCCATCTCGCTGCTCCTGTTTCCTGCAAAAGTCATCTAGAAGACCGTCAACAAGCAGCTGGCCGCCTTCCTCGAGACAAACGGATCCCTCGACCTCTCGCAGTCTAGCTTCCGGGCCAACCACAGCACCGAGACTGCCCTGATCGCAGCCACCGATGACATCCGAGCCCTGCTCGACAACGGAGAAACAGCGGCCCTCATCCTCTTAGACCTCTCCGCGGCTTTCGACACTGTCTGCCACCGTACCCTAGTTCAGCGCCTCAGCAACGTCGGAATCCAGGAGAAGGCACTGGAGTGGATCATCTCCTTCCTCACCGGAAGGACACAGAGAGTCCGCCTCCCCCCGTTTAGATCAGAAGCCACCGAAGTCATCTGCGGCGTTCCTCAAGGCTCCTCGCTTAGCCCAACCCTCTTCAACGTCTACATGAGCCCCCTCGCAGCCATCACACGCCAACACAACCTCAACATCATCTCCTACGCCGACGACACCCAGCTGATCCTCTCCCTCACCAACGACCCCGCCACCGCCAAAGCCAACCTACACGAAGGGATGACAGACGTAGCCAAGTGGATGAGGAACAGCCGCCTGAAACTGAACTCGGACAAGACGGAAGTCCTCATCCTGGGATCTTCTCCCTCCGCCTGGGACGACTCCTGGTGGCCCCCCGCCCTGGGCAGCGCACCCAAACCAACATACCACGCACGCAACCTGGGCTTCATCCTGGACTCCTCCCTCTCCATGACCAGACAAATCAACACCGTCTCCTCGTTGTGCTTCAACATCCTGCGTATGCTACGTAAGATCTTCCGGTGGATCCCCACCGAGACCAGGAAGACGGTCACCCAGGCCCTCGTCACCAGCCATCTGGACTACGGCAACTCCCTCTACGCCGGTACCACCGCCAAACTCCAGAAGAGACTCCAGCGGATCCAGAACGCCTCAGCACGACTCATCCTGGACATCCCCCGTCGCAGCCACATCTCCGGACACCTGAGAGACCTGCACTGGCTCCCAGTCAACAAGAGAATCACCTTCCGCCTCCTCACCCACACACATAAAGCCCTACACAACCAAGGCCCAGGATACCTCAACAGCCGCCTCAACTTCTACGCTCTCACACGCCAGCTTCGATCGACCGGACACGCCCTCGCCGCCGTCCCCTGCTTCCGAAGAGCCACCAGAGGGGGAAGGTCCTTCTCCTACCTGGCCGCCAAGACCTGGAACTCCCTCCCGACTCACCTCCGCCTGACCCAGGACCATCTCGCCTTCAGGAAGCAGCTCAAGACCTGGCTGTTCGAGCAGTAGCGGACCCCCCCTCCCCTAGCGCCTTGAGACCCTCCGGGTGAGTAGTGCGCTATATAAATGCTTTGATTGATTGATTGAAAATGAGGTGTAAGAGGTGATCCGATTAAGTTTCACTGGGAATTCAACACTTTTTTGGAGGGTTATATGGGTTTGAAAAGTTGGGGATTGCATTAATGTTTACAGAGGCCCCTTTGCTTGCCAAGTGGATGGACATAATTAAAAAGCGGGTGAGTTGACAGGTGCACTGTCCCTCTCGTGGCCCTCACATTTCTCGAATGGAAAAGTGTAAACAATAAAAACACGTAATGTTAGACGAGTGGGCAGAGGGTGACAGACAGAGGGAGACAGAGGGTGACAGACAGAGGGTGACAGACACACAGACAGAGGGTGACAGACAGAGGGAGAGAGACAGATGGAGACAGAGGGAGCGAGACAGACAGATGGGGAGAGGGAGACGGAGGGAGGGAGGGAGGGAGACAGAGAGAGGGAGGAGGGAGACAGACAGAGGGAGGAGGGAGACAAAGAGAGGGAGACAGGGGGAGACAGATGAAGGGAGGGGAGACAGAGGAAGGGAAGGGGAGACAGAGGAAGGGAGGGGGGACAGAGCGAGAGAGACAGAGAGAGGGAGACAGAGAAAGGGAGACAGGGAATCAGCGGGCGACAGAGGAAGGGAGGGGGAGAGAGAGGGAGAGGGACGGAGACAGAGGGAGACAGAGGAAGGGAGACAGAGGGAGGGAGAGAGGGAGACAGAGTGAGGGAGAGGGAGTGAGACAGTCAGTGTGAGTGAGACAAAGGGAGTCAGAGAGGGAGAGAGAGGGAGTGAGACAGTCAGAGTGAGTGAGACAGGGAGGGAGGGAGGGAGGGGGAGAGAGAGCACTAGTGAGAGGGAGGGAGACCGAGAGAGAGATAGAGATAGAGAAAGAGAGAGAGAGATGTGTGTCTGGTGGCTCAGTGGTCGAAGGCGTCCGCTGCAGGGACCTGTGATCAACCTCATGTTCACAGTTTTTTTGTTGCTCTAGCCCCGCACCCTCCCCCACTGACACCGCCCCCACCGGTGCGGCCCTCGGACACAAACCACACTGTAAATTTGGCCCGAGAGAAAGTTTGTGAGTACCCATGCCCTAACCAGAGTACTGTGGGGACTTTGCCCCCTTGTGTAATTTGTCAATGTTGTACACAGAGTGAACAGCGCAGGAGCAGTGACGGGACAAAAGAGGCGAAAGGAAAGGAGAGGCGATGGGGCAGGAAAGGTGACCGGGCAGGAGAAGTAACATGCAAGAGAAGTGACGGGGCAGGAGGAGTGATAGGGCAGGAGAGGTGACAGTCAGGAGTAGTGACGGGACAGGAGAGGCGACAGGAAAGGAGAAGTGATGGGGCAGGAGAAGTGACGGGCGTGAGCAATGACGGGACAGGAGCAGTGACGGGGCATAAGAGTCGACAGGAAAGGAGAGGTGATGGGGCTGGAGAGGTGACCGGGCAAGAGAAGTAACGGACAGGAGATGTGATGGGGCAGGAAAAGTGAGAGGGTCGGGGAGATGACTGGGCAGGAGAGGTGATGGGGCAGGAGCAGAGACGTGAAAGGAGAGGCAACAAGAAAGGAGAGGTGATGGGGCAGTAGAGGTGACGAGGCAGGAGAAGTAACAGGAAGTAACGGGCTGGAGAAGTGACGGGACAGGAGAGGCGACAGGAAAGTTGAGGTGACGGGGCAGGCAAAGTGACTGGGCAGGAGCAGTGACGGGCAGGAGCAGTGATTAGGCATTAGCAGGAGCGGTAACCGGGCAGGTGCAGTGAACGGATAGGAGCAGTGAACTGGGCAGGAGAACTGATGGGACAGGAGAAGTGATGGGGCAGGAGGGGTGATCGTGCAGGAGTGCTGACCAGACAGGATCAGTGAACGGGCAGGAGCTGTGAATGTGCAGGAGCGGTGATGGGGCAGGAAAAGTGACGGGGCAGGAAAAGTGATGAGGCAGGAGCAGTGACGGGGCAGGAGAGGCAACAGGAAAGGAGAGGTGACTTTGCAGGAGTGCTGACTGGGCAGGAGAGCTGACTGGGCAGGAGAGGTGACTGAGCAGGAGTTGTGACCGGGCAGGAGTGGTGACCGGGCAGGAGAAGTGATGGGGCAGGAGTAGTGACGGGGCAAGAGAAGTGACGGGCAGGAGAGGGGACGGGGCAGAAGCAGTGATTAGGCAGGAGCAGTGACCAGGCAGGAGCGGTAGACCGACAGGAGCAGTGAACGGAAAGGAGCGGTGAACGGACAGGAGAGGTGAACGGACAGGAGCAGTGAACAAAAAAAGATGGATTTACGGCCAGATCTTTGTACTTGGGTGAATGTATGACATTGATTTGCATTCTGTCCATGAGTATTTCTTTTTGCTTTTGTCACGCCGAGTGGGACGGGTATGCCCAGATGTGGGTCCTGTGCTCTCCATGCCTCTGAAATCAAGCTATCTTGGCTGATGAAGGGTGAAACTCCATAACCGGTCCTAGGATGCTTGTTTCCAGTCCAGGGAGGACCTGGATTGGCACTTCGGGCTGGACTGTTCCCATTAGGCGCAGTATCAAGACTGATTTGCATATGGCTGAGTACAAACTGGAATGACATGGTGAGCAAAAAAACGATTGATTTAGGCCCAGATCTCTGTACTGGGGTGAATGTATGCCATTGTTCTGCATTCTGCCCACCAGTTATTCTTTTTGCTATATTATGATTGAGCAGCTAGTTGGCTGACGTGAATATGAAGGAGCTTTTGTGGGTTTCCATGAGTCTAGATCCTCCTGAAGTGTCCCTTTCTCTTCTAAGCCCTGCTTAACACATCTGTACAGAAGGAGCCCTGTATTCATGTCCTCAATGTTTGAGACAAAAACTACTCATGGATTTCTGAACAATGAGAGTAAAAGCATTAAGGTAACATGTTGTTCCTGCTTATATTTTGCACGCTTTACATAAACCTGTATTCCCTGAGTGTTTGCTTTTTTCTGAAGTAAACCTCAAATAAACATGTTTATCCATTGTTTGAATTAAATAACGTTATAAGCTGTAACTGGTCAGTGAAATGGCAAACATGATAAAAATTGGTATGTTTTGCTATTTCTAGCCACGCCCCTGACTCCGCCCACTGATCCAATCTTCATTTATTCCTGACCCCTGATTCCCCACCCACAGTTCCCCTACTTTTTTTTTCCACATCGACCTCTGGAACATGTGAGTCATGAAAGCAGTAGTAATGTGAAGAGCTGTATGATGTTTATCACATACAATATTTGCCAGGTGCAATAAAGTTCACATCCTATAAGTACATTTCTATGGGTCAAACCAGCCGAAATTTCAAGAGTCAAAAATGCCTTTTATTTAGAGAAATTTGGATTTTGGTGCAATAAGCACCAAAATCCTCATGTTGTTCCATGTAAATGGGAAATACTTTGAATAGATGGTGTTTATTGCACTTGATAAATTGAGAACCCTGATGTTCAGGATGTTATTGCTGCTTCAAATACTACCTATCCTTCCAGGAGTACACCTATTTAGGGGCAGGTTAAGATAAATGTTTCCAATGTGGATAACAAGTCATTTGGCCAGGATTATATAGTGCCCTGGGATTTTACAGACGACCACGAGCGAAAATGAAATAATAAATCGTCTCCCCCCCTGTCACGCCTAGCCCCATCACTCTTACATGCACAGGCTGTGGCTAGCTATGTGGTGTCATTGTTCACATTGGACATGATTGTGGGAATCAAGTGCAGCACCGGGTGATGGTTGAGTCTGTCGAAGTCTTTTAGGGAATGGTGAGCGAAGGTGTCCTGTAGGTGGAAGAGCAGAGTGTGCAGGACAACCCATCCCAGGGATGTTATCAATGTAATAGTTGCCTCGAGGTCATCGCACACATTGATTCCTCAGGGGAAACGGCATGAACAACGTGGGCAGAGCCACGCGTGCTATTCCAACGCAAGCGCAACCACGCTTTCCTTCGTGGTTAAGGCAATGCGTGGTCTAGATGCTGAGATGGGGGCGCCCAGGAACCCGGTAAGGATCGGGAAAGGACACGGGGCCTCATTTATGAAAAGTGACGCATCGCTGCGTGAAAACAGCGATGCGTCACTTTTCACTGCGCACTCCTTGCGACACCAATGATGCGTCATATTTAATGTATGACGCATCATGTCGCAAGGACTTACAGATACGTCAGTATTTCTGACGCATCTGTAAGCGCAAAAGTGACGCATTGCTGGAGTGTGTCACAAAAGTGACGCAACTCCAGCAATGCGTCCTTTCACATGGGGAAAGCCCCATGTGAAAGGGCTTGCGTCAGTCTTACGCCTGCTGTGAGGCAGGCGCAAGATTTTGACGCAACCGCATCCTAAAAGTGACGCAGTGAAATCTCATAGATTTCACTGCGTCACTATTACGAGGCTTTTTGCGGGGGAACGCCCCCTTTGCATACATTATACCTGACGCAGGCATAATGTGGCGCAGGGGTTTAAAAAGTGACGCATCTACCTAGATGCGTCACTTTTTAAATATGGCGCAACAAGGCGCATGTTTTACGCCGCCGATGCGTCACAAAAAGTGACGCATCCGCAGCGCAAAACTGACGCAAGGCCTCATAAATGAGGCCCACGGTGCGGTAAGTGGGGCTGGGGCTGGGTTTTAGGGGGAGGAGGGGAGGTTTTAAGGGTTGGAGCTGTTTTAGGGATCAGGGTTAGGGCTGAGGGAGGCGGGATTGTTTTTAAGGCGGGGGTTGAGTTGCGGTTAGGGCTTATGGGGAGGTCATCGTTTTTAGGGCTTGGGGGTCAGGGTAATTTTTAGGACTCCAAGGGGTCAGTAGTTTTAGGGCTCCGGGGGCATCGCAGAAATTGTTAGGATTCCGGGGGAGGGTGGGGAGACACCAGGTTAGTTTTAACGGTTCGGGGGTCGGAGTACTTTTTAGGGCTGGGGGGTCGGTGTTGATGTTAGGGCTAAAGGCAAGTGGCCAGGGTGTGATCTTTACAACTCATCCCTATACCAGTCATGCCTTTACCACACAATTGCATGGTAAAGACATGCCTGGTAAAGAAATACATTTTTCAGACGCATTTGTGGTTTAGGCAGCGTAGTAGAGGCACACGTGGTTCAGCAATGTGTGCCTATGTCACAGAACCATTCCTCAGAGGATTTGTGAGGAGATTTCACTTACAGCAGTTGATCAGGTGGGTATGTAGGTACGTCTATACCGAGCTTGGGTTGTCTTATTGTATCTTTAGGTTTCTGTAGTCATTCAGCTTCCACCATATTGCATTAATTGAGGAAACGCTGCAAACTGTTAGCTGACAATATAACAGTGAATTGGGGATGTCCTGGCTAGTTTTCAGTATAGAGTGGGGAAGCAAATATCTAGAGGGAGTCTTCTTGAGTTCTTCTCTCCATTGTTATTTTTTAAGGATTTTCAGGATTCTGGGCAAGGAGTATTTTAGGGCCCCAGTTGGGCACAAATTTTAATTTTATGACCTATTATCTGCTACTAAAAGTCTACTTGATGCCAAACATTATTGCATATAGGCAAAGAGAGGTTCTGATAGATAATTAAACATAGGTGAGGTTGGGCGGGGAGAACTTCACTTTATCGGCGAGGGAGGTGGGGGGGGGCTGGAGGGGGGCATGGAAAGCATGGGTCCTGAGCAATTGCCCCCTCGGCTTATGCCTTAAAACTCTCCTGGTTCCCTCAAATTGTTATTAAAACATTGTCACATGTTCTCATTGATTACATTAGGTGGAAAAGCTACAAACAACATTCATGCCAAGGTTGGTTTTTGTTCCTAGTCTGGAATGCCGGAGGCTTGATACTTTGCCAGTCCTGCTAGACTGTCAGACCCTGGGCCTGATCACCTCTATTGGCTACCCTAAATTAAACTTTTCTATGTAAACTAATTTCCCAACTGCTAAGTTGTCTTATGCTTCGTTCGAGATGGTTTGGTGGCCGAAATAAAAGTGCACTCTTTTCTCTGAGAGGACACGGGGATGGAGTGCTTGAGGGCGGCTTGTGGGTTTGGCATTTTCCCGGAACTTGTGAACTGTGGCGCAGGCAATACGCAGAAAGCAAACCAAGACCGCGACCTTCCTCTCCCTCTCGAAAAACCCAGATCAAAAAGTCCCGTCTGATTTCCGTGCCGCCTCCAGGGCTGCGCGCGGGCAAAGGACATGTCGTGTCTTGCCAGGGCCGGGCCGCGCGCTGCTGTGTGGTGCGGTTTGGCAGCCACCGAGACAGCTCATATTCTCCAAGTCGTGTGGGGGCCCGAACCCCAGCCAGCAGTATTGCATGTTTCAAGGGACTCCTGGGAGATGATAAATAATATAAACCTTTGTTATTCAGCGCCAAGATGCCCTTCTGGGTGTTACCAATACACGTTATGTTATGATAGTACCAACTAGACGTGTTAGCCGTTCACACGTAGCGGGCTTTCTCTTTGTTAAAAGATAGACACTAACATCCACTCAACAAAGAAACACGCTGCATAATAATTAGTAAGTAAAATAGCCCAGGGCACCGTGTGGAAAGCAAATACATTATACATATTTTCGCGACAAAGGAAGCACTTAAAAACCAAGTACACAAAATTGAGCTGTTGGCAAATGATTGTTGCTGTGACACAGAGCGATATTATGAAAATGCAATATATGGTGGTTACCATCTTTAATGAAGAAAACGAACTCAATTAAATTATGGATGCTTCTTTGGGGAAGTATGTATAATTACCATTCTGAAATGCGTGTCTTATCCAGAACGTGAATGCCAGTAAGAAAGCATTGGCTCACATTAAATCGCAGACTAAGCTGTGTAGCTATTTTTTTTTTGTTAAATAGTTTTTTATTAAGAAAATCATCACAGAATAAATACTAACAACAATCAATGTTTCCAAACATTACAATAAAAACAATAGTATATGAAATAGGAAATAAGAAACATATTAGAAGCAAAAAAGATAAGAATGAATGAAATTCATAAAACTTATACAAGATAATCGCAGGTAATGAAGTTATAAGTGGAAAAGAAGGATTTAGGAAAAAGAGCAATTCTGTGGAGCAATTGGTGTATAAAAGAAACTATCAGGAGATTTTAATGAGAGGAAAGGAAAAGAAGAAAAGAAAAGACAGAAAAAGCGAAGAAAGAGAGAATAGAGAAGAAGGAAAGGAAAAGAGAAGGAAAAAGGCAATTATGTAGAGGGTAAGTTTGAGGATAAAGAAGTACACCTTTTGATGTCTATCAATCCTTTCTGGCCTCCTCATTATGGTTTAATAGTCACATCAAATTTCGACATAAATCCTTTTACTACAAACATTGGAAAGAAAAGGGTATCCTTTATGTTTATCAACTGTTTGCAGATGATGTGCTTATATCTATCCATAAATTGCAAGAGATTTATCACCTACCCGACTCATGTCTTCAGCAATATACTACTCTAATTGCTTCTCTCCATACCTCTTTACAAAAGTTCAAATCTCATCCTTTTCCGCTGTCTCTCTCACCTAATACTCCTATTTCTACTGTCTCTTCTGATGCTGTACCTAGTGCCTCCTTTTATATAAATTCTTATCTAATATACCCTCTCCTCGTAATAAATCTAAGGTTGAACTAGCTTGGGAACGCGATTTATCACACACTCTATCTACTCTTCAATGGGACAAGTTATGGCAAAAGCTATTCAAAACCTCCAAAGCCGCTAACATAACGCAATCACTATATTTTATTTATAATAGAGTTGTTCTTACACCTTCTCTCCTTCATACCTTTAATCACTCCATTTCATCCTCTTGCTGGTCATGCCTTCTTGAGGAAGGTTCTTTGATACATTTGCTTTTTCTTTGTCCTAATGTCTATTCTTTTTGGAGACATATTTGGTCAAAATGTTTATTGATTTTTTCTTATTCTGTTCCCTTTAGTATCTCTAATATATTTTTAGGTACCTTATCTCCGGATTTTGACCATGTTTCTCCTAAGTCTATTTTGTTTGATCTATTCCTTGCTGTTGCATTTAAAGTTATATTAAATTATTGGAAAGATAATTCTAAAATATCTGTTTTACATTGGTGGAATCTCATTTGTAGTGAACACAGAATTGTCGCATGTTCTTCCTCTTCAACACACTTAAAGATCGTCTTCAGATGGTCCAAAATGCCGCAGTCCGCCTGGTCTGTGGCATTTCCTTGCGTGACCACATCTCCCCTCACAGACGACGCCTCCTTTGGCTTCTGAGCAAACAAAGAGCAGAATTCAAGGCCTTGACTTTGATTCATCGAGCTGTAAGGGGCAAGGGCTCTGCATATTTCTCCTTCTCCCTCCGCCCCTACAGCAACACCAGACTTCTCCGCTCCAGTTCTAAAAATGTTCTTGTCATCCCTAAATTTAAAAAGGTACGTTCAGGTGGAAGAACTTTTCAAGTAGGTGCCACCACTCTCTGGAATAACCTTCCCCAACCCATTCGACTTATCCAAGAAGAACTACCATTCCGAAAAGCTGTAAAATCATTCTTATTCTGTTAAACTCCATCAAGAGCCAGTAAACCAATATACTCACATACAACGAGCGCCAGGACACCCCGTTGTGGTAGCCGTGCGCTATACAAGATACACTAAATAAAAAATAAATAAATAAATAAAATAAAGATCAAATCTGATTTGTTATGGTGTAGCTATTTTTAAGGGATTCCCGGCTGTTGCACAGAATGACTGATGCTCTGTAGATTAACTTTCAGTGATTCTTTTGGGAGGGGAAACAATGCCTTTGGATCTAGAATACCACCAGCCTTCTATTTCGCGTAATTCTGACCTCCTTCAGTTCTCCTTCCAGTACCTGCTTTGCCAGAATGATTTTGACATTCCTGTACAGTGCACATCTTCCCACTGGTGTGCTATTGTTGTCATCAGGGTCGGACTTGGACAAAAAATAAGCCCCCCCCAAAATAACCAGATAGCTAAAAAGAGGCCAGGTTCACAAATAAGTAAATTGTGAACTTTTAAAGACACGTATGGGTATTTTGCAAGGTATGGGAGACTGTATGCATTTCTGTTTACTGCATGTAGTATATGCAGTAATATCACGAAAATCAGTAGTAAAAACTGGCCCACCTAGCCATAAAACATGCCCACGGTCGTTATGGAGGCACCTACTTGGCGCCAAAGGTGAGCCTGCGACCCCCTCTGACTTGGACATCCCCACGGACCATCGCACTCTGCTACCCCCTCTCCCCCATCTCAACCCCCAGTCTGTGTGCTGGGTTCAGAAACATGGAAGCGAACTTCCGTACCCCCATCGACACCCATCAGACCACCGGGGATCTCTGCTGCTGCCTTGGAGTTGTTGAGGCAACCAGGACAACGGGCGTGGGGGATATCCGGACTTCACCAGCTCGAGGATCCCTCCAGGCCCTAGATCACCCCCCGTGAGTGCAACAGCACCCTGAAGGCCTGCCTGAACATGCACCGCAAGAACCCCAGCAATGGCATGAAGATCATGCTCTGTAAATATGTAATAGATATTTGTCCAACCCTAATCGCTTCAACTCTTCTCAAAATGTAATCTTGAGTGAATTTGCAACTTGTATATATGTAACTCCAACCGCTAGTATCTGTAGTAGACGTCTGTACGTACTACCATTCTTATGTGAGTTTAGAGTTTATTTGTTTTGTATATTTTATGTTATTCGTGTACTCTGAAGTCATTATGAAAGGTAAATGGTCCTATTGTAAAGCACTCACACGTTTGGGTAAAGTTTGCGCTATATATAAAAATGCATAAATAAATAAACACAATTCTTCACTTGACTCTCAGTAGTAACATGGTTGAGCAGTTCAAGGCTGCCTCAGGAGGGAGGTGGATACACATCTCAAAGCGCACACAGCAGCAGCAACAATAAATAATTGTCCAGCTAAATACTCACGTTTATGAAAAAAGAAAATAATTTTAGTTCTACTGCTAACCAACACAGAGAAAAAATATGACATTCACAAAAAATCACACAGTCCCCCCTGAGGTTGAAGCTCCAGTGTTTCCTTGGCGATTCCCTATCACACTACCTCCATGCTCTAGAAATAGTCATTTTTCCCAGGTCACTATTGGTAATATCCAGGGTATTGACCATTAGTAGTTCGAGTCTCAAGAGACTACTTTCACTCTAATTTAAAATCAACAGTGTTCCAGCACTGCTGGGCATATTAGCAGCAACTCCCTGTCCGCCTCTGCCTTTACCCCGCCTCAGGCCAACAGGTGCAAAATCAGTCTTACCCACATCAGCAGGCATGAAGCATCTTGAGTTCCTGAGCATGCCCCAACCATAGGCGCTCGGAGGGGCAGCAGCTGAGTTCAGGTGAGTTTGCTGCATGCGGCCCTAGCGGGCTCCACTCAACAGGTGCAGAGTTCCTCACTCACAATCACTCTCCAGAAGCGACCGAAGGTTCTTTGCGGTCCCTCCTGCTGGGTACTGTCTCCGGTGCAGGTTACCGTGGGCCCCTCATCTTGGAGATGGTGCTCAGGTGCTCCCATGGCATACTCACTTCTCCAGCAGGAGTTGCAGATTACGTCGCAGTTCTTGACACTCCCGGTGACCCACTCTGGCATACGGGGTCACAGTATTTAAAAAAAACAGTGGCTCCTGCCCAATCAGTGCAGTGAATTCCCTGGTGGTGGCCTCTCTTGAGATGTGGGGTCACGGCCCGGTACCAAACAAGGCTATGCCCTTTTCATGGCGCTCCCTCCTGGCATATGGGGTCACAATCACAGCACTACGCCTGGGTTCCACTCAATCATTGCAGCATAATACATGGCTCAATTCAAGGTGGCCCTCTTCTAGCATTCGTGGGTCGTCAACTATGTCCTGCACAAAGGCAACAACCCGATTGTTGCAGCAGCCGTCATTTCATACCTCGCAAAGAGCGTCCACTCGACAGGGCTCCCCACTGGACCTCCCTCCCTCAAACACTTTCCTTGTCCTCACAGGACACTCTGGCCTTGTCAAGCAGGCAGGCACTGATTCTCCCAGTTCCAGGGCAGTAGGTCTTGGATTCCCTGGGTGATATCTTATTACCCAGCAGGCGGACTATCAGGCTTGGCCCGCAGTCCTGGCCACAGGAAAAGTCTTGCAGAGCTTTGCCTCCTCACACAGCCCATCTTGCCGTTTGGCAGGGGACCATTGTATGGATCTCAAACTCTTGTTTTTATAGTCCGTATCCAGACACCTAGGGCCTCATTACAATGTCGGTTAGAAAGCATGCCGACCGTCTCCTTGTCGTAATCGGTCCCGACCGACTTGCATCGGCCAGTCCTACCGACTGATTACCATGGTTCCAAACACCGTACGGAGAGTCTCCCATTGACTTCAATGGGAGCCTGTGTTCTGACCGACATCACAGGCTAGCATTGAAAAAAGGGGTGGTTGCGGAAAACCTTGTACCCTGTCGCAGGCACCCCATGTTGCCTGCCACACTGTGCATGGTATTAAAGGGGGGGTCTTTTGGGTACCCTCAAAGGCCCCAACCGGAGGCCTCAGGGAAAAAGTGGGCCTAATAAGGGCCCTCAAAGTCAGTTTATGACAGCTGTTCCGGTTCGGACAGACAGATTCGGAAAGGCTGTCCGAATCGAACATCGTAATATGTCGGTTGGAAACGGGGTCTGCTGAGCTGTACGATTCGACTTCGACAGACTCGGAGTCTCCGAAAGCCATTCGGAACCAAGTCGGACTGACAGAATGGTTACCTTTCTATCATAATCAGTCGGTCGGAAATGTTTCTGAGCCGGTCGGAAACATAGATTCTGAGACACTTGTTTAGGAGAATTTGACTGCCGTTCGGAGCCTTTCCGACCGACATCGTAATGAGGCCCCAAATGTGATGTAGAGTCTGAGTCTTTGATGTTTTATGTTGATGGTCTGCTTCTTTTGAAGTGTCCACTCTTCTGTTCTCACGTACTCTGAAAAGCAGTTTGTCACAGCTGGAGCAACTCCAAAGCTGATAGCCCTGCAGCACAGGCCATGAGAAGGACTATAATCCACTTCTAGATGTCAGCCACGGTAATATGTGTATCAAAAGGTTAGCCCAGGGCCCCAACACTACTCTTTAGGATTCTTTTATCAGCCCCATCTCCTTCATGAGGTGTGCCCAAACCCCCTCCTCATGACCTCTCACTATAAGAGCACCCTTTGATGTGTACAGGGGAAGCCTGGCTCTTCCCTCTCTGGTGTGGGCATACAGGTCCATTACCACGCAGAGGACTTTTCCTTCTCAACAATGGGTAATAGAGAAGAAAAAGAGTGAAAAGGGGGTCAAAAAGAGGAAGCCAGAGAGTACACGATAGGAAATTAAGAGATAGCTGGCAAGGTGGAGAAAGGTATTGATAATGGGTAAGAGTGAAAGATAACAAGAGTAATAGTAGTTTCCTTATTACTAACTTTTTCTAAGACAAGCACAAATAAACACACCAATTGCAGACATATTTACTGAGTCACAGATTGGCAAATCACATAGACATGAAATACATGCATCAGTGGTAAGGGATGTACCATGTTACAACGCATACCATTACGACTACCTACTGTTACAACGCGACCATTACAACACATACCATTACAACGCATAGCGCTTTGAGGTGCTGGATAGTGGTAAGTATAATTTAGTATTCTAACTCCAGTCCCCGTGGACACTAGGGAAGGTGTTGGATAGTAAATTATACTTATTCCCTATCCTAGAGCGCCCCCCAGCGCAATGCGTTGTAATGGTATGCGTTGTAAAAGTTGCGTTGTAACAGTAGGTAGTTGTAAAAGTTGCGTTGTAACAGGTGTATACCGTGGTAAGTGATGTATCACATGCACTATCTATGCTAAGCAGAGGCAGCCGACTTTACTGGAATTCTTTTTTCTCACTTGTAAGCATTAGTGTGACGTTATGATGCACATTCAGATGTGAAGACAAATTTGCAAAGAACTGATCCTATGAAGAGAAGACATGTCAGTTAATCGGGTAACCTTAAAATTACTTCTCAACAGAGAAATGCAGTCGACTCCAGTAATTACAGGACCTGCAGTCGTAATAAAGTGGGGTTTTCCGGTAATTCCACTTCACTCCAATCATGCTATGAATATTTTGTAAATGACTGCTGGTGATGATAATACTGGACCATGTAAACAGGTAAGGGAATGTAGCCCTTACATTGTCGCTGGCGGTAGGGCCCTCAATACATTTAAAATATAAACGTGTTCTCCAGTCAAGCATCAATCCATAACGACCTAGAATAATTGCATGGAACCCCTATTAAGTGTGTCAGGCAGCTTTCAATTTGAAAGTATATTTATTAACTTCTAGTTGGTATGAGTACGCTTACCATTCCAAAAAGACTCATTTACAGTATACATTATTCAAAGAGGAATTTTTAACCATTCCTTCACCCCACCTAATACCTTTACCTGTAAGAGCTATGTTCGTGCATCACATTAAAGACTTCCCAAATAATGAAAATAGAGACACAAATAAATCCACTTAATGTAATAAGGACCCTATGAAAGGACTATAGCTCAAGCAATTATCTACTAACACAATATGAATACATTAAGGACCGCTGGCGATTTAGCAGTTGCATCTCTTCCAAAAAGTATTTGTTCCTGTTTATGTGTACATCTCTGTGGGACATCACCTTCTGCAGACATAAAAGAAATACTCCTGAGTAACCAGCTGTTGACATGTTGAGTTTCAACCTCACCAGTGGCGGCCCTTCAGATCAGCAATTCTTCAGGCGCTTAGTGCCACCTGGCACCAATCAACACTGCTAAGAAAATTTCATGATATAGCAACAGCCACAATCTTTGTCAGAGTGAACCACATAGACACTAAAATTACCTGTGCTTAACCCTCTGGTAGCTTGGCTCAAAAGCAGTCAGGCTTAGCTTAGAGGCAATGTGAAAGTACATGTGCAGCACTCTAACAGCAATAAAGTGAAAACACAGCACAAGGAAAATCCCACACCAATTTAGAAACATAGAATACAATGTAATACTTTTTTGACGCCAAAAGAACAAAAATTCAATCAGTAGAGCCAGCGATATATGCAATTGTAAAGATTTAAGGTAAGCAAAGCACCTAAAAGCCCAAAGCGCCATTTAAGGATATGTGGACATGTGAGACCAGGTGAAAGTCACAAGTTCACGCCGGCCGTGAATGATTGCTGACCTGATACAGAGTCCAGGTTAGTCCCTCTGGAAGAGTTACCTTCCAAAGTCTAGTGCGTAGAGTCCAGTTCGCGATGGAAGAGGCCATGAGGTGCAAGGAGAGTGTCATGGATGGTTGTTGCAGAAGCCCGAAGAGCAGACCGGGTGTCGTGGACAGTCAACACTGTAGCCCGAGGCCACGAGTCATGGACTGCCATTGTTGGAGATTCATACTGGCGGTCAGTATGTGCTGTTGATACTGTAGTGCGGAGTGTAGATCTCGTGTTGCCAATTGTCACTGTAGCGCTATGAGTCGGGTACATTGGAGCTTCGCGTTGATGGTTGGTGCAGTTGGCAAAACATGACGAAAACGGGTTCAATCACGGAGAGCACAAAACTTCAGGATTTCTTCCTTTCTTCAAGGAGGAGCTCGACTGATGTCACACCAATGGTCCAGCACCTGAGGGAATCCTCTTGGGGGATCAGGGAATCACTCCAGCAAAGGCCAGCAGGGCTCAGGTGGTTGTGGGGCCAGCTGGGCAGATGCAAGGAGGCTTTTGGAGCTTGCTATGTCCCTATTGCCTAGAACAGGAGGTAAGTCAGCTGACCCTTTGAGTCACTTTTGCCTGGGATGAAACGTCTTTCCCAGCAAGCATACCGCAAGGAGCAGGACATCTGTAGTATCCACTTTACCAGGAGCGTACTGAATAGTGGATCTCAGGGGCCTCTTTTTATGCCTGGTTCCCACTTTGAAGTGGGAGAAACGTCTAGAGGAGGTTTTCCACATAGAAGTGTGTGGAATTTCCAGCCTCTCTGCCTTGGTCCCAGTCTGTCTTAAGGCACAATAGGCTAGTCTGAAGTGCTTTGTGTTTGTGTGAAGCAGAGTTTTTTGAAGTGCAAGTGAGGCTGCTCACAGGTCCGCCTGCCTCCATCCTGCTTGAGATGGCCCATTCAGGCACACCTAGTCTCTCTATCGTGTGGCTCTCTGAGAGGACTATACAAACGCCAACTGTCAGTAATGTGTTTCAGGACCAGATTGTAGGCACCAAATGGTTAGGATAGAAAATCACAACTTTCTAAATGCGGCATTTTCAGAATTGGGACCTAAAATCATCCAACATTACAATTAAAGAGCAAATTAAATTACTGTTCCTCAGACACCAAACATGACTTTCCTACCTGCTCCCAATCAAAAGTTATCACTTAAGTGTTATAAAGTAACCCAATGTTATCCTATGAGAGCGGTAGGCTTCACAGTGGTATAAACAAATTTGTGAACTTTTAACTACTGGGATATGTAAAACTTAAGAGTACATGTTCATCTTTTTAAATACACTTATCCCTGTCCTGTGGGCTATCTAGGGCCTACCTTAGGGTTGGCTTACATGTATTCAGAATGGAGTTTTAGGCTTGGCAAAGGAATTATTTTGCCAAGTCGAACTGGCAGTTTACAACTGCTGGCAGATTGCAATTGCATGACTGAAACAGGTTTTTAAAGGGCTGTTCAAGTGGGTGGCACAACAGGTAATGCAGACCTACCAGTAGCATTTAATTTACAGGCCCTGGGTATATGTAGTACCAGTTTACTAGTGCCTTACAAGTAAATTAAATGTGCCAATTGAGTATAAGCCAATTCTACCATTTGTTAAGGAGAGAGCACTAGTACAGGTTAGCAGTGGTAAAGTGCATTGAGTGCTAAACGATAACAAAACAGGTTCAGAAAACAAGAGGGGAGAAGGCAAAAGGTTTGGCGATGACCCTGCTGAGATTGCCAAGTTCAACACATAGGAATAAGTATCATATGAGGAACCTGTGGAAAAACACAGTATCCATAAGCAGGTTGCTGAGGTAACATACTATGTTAGACACCGAACTATAAGAATTTTACCTTGCAGATGCAAAATCTTACCTCCCTGTTGTTTACGAGTTTTACGCTATCATTACATCCATGAAAACTAAAACACACCAGGTTTATTTACAGAATACTAAAGCACTATTTGGCAGACTCTGGGGTGTGTGGGTGTTCTGTTATTCCTAAATCCTATCCTTGCTGTGGCTGCTATATGGACCATGGTACCGCACAGACTGTGTGCAGTATTGTCTGATGGAAGTACTCACATGACATGGGCCTCCACAGTGTTTTTTTTTAAATCTGCTCTTGAACTGGCCAGTGTGAAGCCAGCAACTCTTCTTTCAGAAGACTTCCTGAGGACACTGTTTTTGAATGCTCTTTTATACATAAACTGCAGTTGATTCCAGACTGTACAGAGTGAAGCTAAAATTAATTCTTTCAAAAAATGATTGTTTATACATTTACCTCCTTCACTTCCTCTGCTCTTCGTACCGGTTGGGCATGAAATGTCTACTGTTCAAAACAGCAAGTCGTTTCCTTTGCGTCATCTGTGGTGTGGGTATTTGTGGTATGATGCCCTTATTTTGAGTAAAAAATAAAATATCTTGTTGTACTGTCATCACTTAATACCAATATTTGCATTTACATTTTTTTTGGGTCAGTCCGTAGATCAACCCTCACACTTCCTGAAAACAATTCTTTTATAGGTCATGTGGAAATATATGTTGACTCACAAGGAAGTGTAAAATGTTAAATAGAGAACATGAAAAGAATCCATTTAAAACCAGCCCATGCAAATATGTTAACTCCGTTATTTAGCATTTTATAAACAAGCATTGGCCAAGGCAATCACTCTTGCCATTTTAGGTCTGGCGCGACAGCACAGCTGTCTCCAAAACATATTGGTTCCAGTATGCACAGATGTTTTGGATCAGCCCCTTTCTGCAGATGGCTTATTTGCTTTTGATACTTTAATCACACATTGGATCAGCCAGAGGAGTTTGTGTCTCTCACCTCGTGGTATTGGCTGTTTGGTGCATCATTCGTCCTAATGGGAAGTGGTTTGATCACAATGCTTAAGGGACTATTTTACATCTGAAAAATGTACCTATTCATCATACTTGTTGCCACAATCAATTATTTATCTAATATGTGAATTGTATAAAGCAAGCAAGCAATTTTACACTACATGTTTTTGCCAGGAGTCCAGGACTCAAGTGAAAGCCTGACCCAAATGCGGACGCCCTTTTCGATACTTCCATTTCAAATTGGGATGGCTTGACCCCAGGTGACCCCCCAAAGACTCACTAGATCAGCAACAAAAGCCAGTATCTTACAAGACTTTGGGCAGCTATTTTGGGATCAGGCTATCTGATCTCCTGATAATGCTTGTTTTTCAACTTGTATCCTTAATTACAAAGCACTATTAACATTTTATCATAATATTGATGGTTGTTAATTACCATTAGGTCCAAGTAACCCGTCTATGTAGGTACATTGTCTGTCGTAATGACTGCAACTTCAGTCATCTATTTTTTCAGACATTTTCTTTTATTTTGACGACTGATTAGGTAGTAGTCTGCTTTAAACAATGATAATAATATCAGAATTGTAATAATGAATGAATCCACTTTTTAAATGCCTACAACTATGAGTTTGTATTTGAAACCAATATAAGGTGTTTTTATCGATTTCCAAAAGGAAGGTTCATCTCGTCATTTTTGAGACCTGCAACCTCAACTTCCACCTAGATCTCAGCATCAGACACACAGCGGTGGCAAAAGGTAATGGTTAGCGAAATGTTACTTAATTAAAGTTGAAACCCTCAATCCTCTCCTGCAGTACATGTTTTGTCTCACATTCTTGCCTCGTTCTCACTACTACAGGCATTTTCCTGGGCCATTGTGTTTTGGAATAGAACACTAAGGGGTCTGTTAGGATGGCGGCCGGTGGCACCACTGCGGCGCTAGTGGTGCGGAAAAAAGCATTTTTCCGCCCGCGAGCAGCGGACCTCCTGCCCACCATATTAGAATGACCAAACATAGCCCATTTACCATCCGCCGCGGTGCGCACCGAACCGCCATTAAAGTGCGCTCGTTACCGCGGCGGTGTGAGCCAATGGAGACTCTCCGCCATGCGGTATGACGTCCGCTCCACAAATTAGGATGCCACAACTAGTCGTACGGCAGCAGAGAAACCGCCCAATCAGAGACGGCGGAAGCTCGACAGCGGAGTGCGAAACCAGAGACCCAGTCCACACCACCCGGACACGACCGCAATGGACCCAGCCCTACACGTTTTTCCAGTGCTGTACCTGATACATCACCAGCAACTCATGGACCGCCGTGGACGCAGCCACAGGTACGCAATAACACAACCACAACACACAACTCATGAGTTGATACAGGGTCCATATCCACATCAGACATCCTGCTGGGGACAGGAACACATCCACAAGTGTACCTACACATGACCCGCCTGCCACCAAGTCACCCCTCCGCATCCAGGACACACATTTTCCGCGATCATGCAGCAATGTCCCGGTCACGTCACCACAGCGGTGAAGACAAGGGAACAAATGCTTACAATGCAGAAGGCAGGGCCAGTGCCAGGCCTGGACAGGACACAAAACCCACAAGGCCACACCTCCACCCTCCACCTTCCACATACTAGCCCCCCAGCCCCCGAAGGGACATGCCATGTGCCCCTCCTGTGCACCCCCATGCACAACAACAATCCAGGGGAATCCACTCCCTGCACCACATACCAAACAACTAGGGAGACAGCCACAGCAGGAGTGGCTGCAGAGGAACACACAGCACAGAAGCACAGGGCTAGGGCAACACACACACCACAACACCACACTCATGGCAAGAAAACTGAGTACAAGCACTAAATGAATACACACACATACAAGGAACAAACATCCTACTGGACACACAGCCTGCCAAGTCACAAAGACATACCTCACACTGACACACAGACCACCAGCAATGGAGCACAACATATAGGTAAGCCAAAGTGAGGTGCACACAAATGGAAGGCCATGGAGACAACCACCAAGCAAGTGTACATCACGTTCAAGACAAGGAACATAGAACAACACCCTCAGCCCATCAAATCACACATGGCTGGCACAGTGAGTTAAGTCAAACCACAGACAGCTCAGTGCAACAATCCAGGGAGACAGCAAGGTAACCCAAGGATGAAAGGAAGGCCCTGAAGTCAAACTGTGAGCAGCCACACATACGTATACAACTACTTCACAGGAGTATGCCAGCAGAACAACATACAGGGCCCATTGACACACCCCATGACTGTCAAACACTAGTAGTAATCTACACACATACCCCCCCCCTCACACCAGCAGCACACAACACAAGTGCCAAAGACACTGAAGGGTGGCAATATTTTCCAATCAATTGACAGACAAATCATCACACACCCTGGGAGTAGCCACAAACCACACACACACACACACACACACACACACACTACACACCCACCCACACACACACACACACACACACACACACACACACACCCACACACACACACACACAGGGATGCCAGAACAAATGGCTGTACAAAAACAACAGACAAACACATAACCCAACAGAAACACACACAGAACCACAACAAGAACAGACATGCCCTGTATAGCAAAAATGTGGAAAGGCAGTGGGAGCACTGACACAACCCCATCAGTCAGGAACAATGGACAGACAACATACCACAACACATACAAGAAGTGCACCAACACAGAAAAACACAGCCACGTGAAACAAACAACAGATGCACAGGCCAAAAAATCACATACCAAACACAGCACGACATCAGTGGATGCACACCAGGCAATGACAAGGCCACATACACCCACAGCACTGCATGCACAACAGCAGTGTGTGCACACCAAGCATACCAGCCCCCCACAGATATGACTGACACAACATGAACCCACACAACACTAACCAGCACAGCACAAAGACAACATCACACCCAGGAAGTGAAGCAGTACCACAGCAAACACACATACATTCAACACAACACCAACAGATGCACAAGTCTGGGACAGAAAGGTGGAAACAACTTGACCAGTGGACTGGGCAGCACCCACAGTTAAAGTGCACATGAGCAACCATGACTGCCAAACAGCACATGAACATCACATATAACCAATTGGGGAAATGTCACACATTGCTCCTGACCAAAGAACTGCACCACAAAGCACAGTGTCACAAATGAAGTGACAGAGAGGCACACACACATGTAAACCAAGGGGAAAATGAAATTAAAGTGAAGTGTTTTGCACGTCACTAGGGGACATGGCAGGAGTGTACCATACACAAATAGAGGGAGTGCAGACTCACAATTAGTAGGCATCTGAAGCAAAGATAGGGGATGGTATGACACCACACATAACATGCCATACTGGAGGCAAAAAGGCACCATGTGACAGCAATGCATGAGAAAACAAACCACAATGGCAGTGTGGAGCAGCAGGTCTGTACAGTCTCCACAAACAGTATCAAGACACATGGGCGATCAACAAAACACAACACTGACTTGCCAGTTATATACTCTGCATACTCACAAGTGACAAAATCAACAAGTAGGAGTCAGCCAGAACTGCATGGACACTCTAACACATTGCACAGTGCACAACATACAACTCACACATGTATTTTTGCTTTCATTCAGAGTACTTTTTGAGTGTCTCAGGTTTAAGCAAATGCATACATTTAGGTTTTGATATATATTTGCAGGTTGTGCCTTCTTATGATTCAGTGAGTTAATGTGCCAGTACAAAGGCTTGTTTTAATATCAGGGTTGAAGGTTCTAGCGTCAGCTAGGCCTACGGAAATGTTTGTTCATTTAAGACTGATGAAGTGTGTATCATAGGATTACAACAAGCATTTACTCTAAAAACTGGTATGTATGTCATTAGGTTTTGAGAATTATTGACAGTAAATGTAGTTTAATAATCTGGGACTAGAGATAATTTTAGCGCCTAAAAAGAAAAAATGAGAAATTATTTTTCAAAATAGAGTGAATTATTGCAGGTTTAGAGGAATTAGTTAGGCCTTCTGGCTTTGACAGCGTCAGTGTGGCAGAAGCTGAGGGCTGAGAGAATTGCAGAGGCAGCTGAGTCGCGCTGCTGAGATGTTATCTTTTAGTTTCCCTGTAAACAATGGAGAAGGTTGTCATGTTGACATTTGTGACCTTTAATTAGGACTTTGCCTCCAAGGAATGTAGAATGACCTCTCTGAACGGGCCTCTAAAGGTGGGGTTTCTGGTTTCTCCGTGAGAAAATCAATAAAATGAAAGAACTTAATTTAAAAGGGAAAATAAAAAGGGGTTTCTTTGGAAGTCCCAAACATCGTGTTACATGCTCTGTAGAACTGATACATTTGTGTCTCCACGTTAAGTAAAATAATGTTTGCTAGTTGTGTTTATTTGACAGAAAACGAAGTGTTGCATTAAGTCTTAGAAAAAAAATAAGATACAGCCCTTTTCCAAATTTTAAAGGCTACAGGCGGTACGAAATTAATATGGAGTATCAGTGTAACAATTTCTTTTAGAACGGTAAAAATAAGGTGGCTTGATGTTGCGAGGTGAACTGACAAGAGAGTAACAGTTAAGTAATGAAAATATATTTTTGTGTATGTTAAAATGTGTTTTTTTGTGTTGTGTATTTTTTTGCTTCTGCCTACAGATTATTCATGGATTGTTCTAAGGTTGACAAGACACGTGAGTTTGGTTAGTTGAAAGGAGATGTGTTTTTGCGTAATTTCTTTGAAAAAAAAAATGTTCATGTTTTTGTTTGTGTATTTGGCCCTATCGTGAAATATTTTAGTTGGTCCTGTATGTTAGAAGAGAGACAGTAAAGTTATCTTTGACAGTAGACTCCAACTGCGTTGTGTTCTACTGTCAAAAGGAGGGTAAGGATTTTAGACCTGACAAATTTAGACAGGCCCAAATATTGGGTTTTTGGCTGCAGGTTTACAGTGCATAAAGTACATATGCCATGGTGCTGTGTGTCACCGCTTATTCACATATGCTATTGTTTTGTCTGTGCTGCTTATTTGTGCTTGATATACAGCAAGTATATCTGATGGCTTGACATGTGCATTTTTTATTTTGTGTATGTTTTGTTTTATGTTGTTACTATTACAAGTTCCCCTGTGTTGTGACGGGATCCGTATGACGATACGTATCGTTGCACAACAGTTGGATGGATTTGGTATAATGATAAATTTCATAGATATGGTTTTCATACTGTGCGGAAGACAGGCAGCATTTTTTCCAGTGCATGCCTAAATTTGGCTATAATGATATTGAAGAAAACTAAAAAGATATACAGGTTCAAAGTGTGTCATCTGATGTTAGTCACTTACTGCACATTCCCTTAAAGGAACATGCAGCCCTGCATTCATGTATCCTTGATTGGACCTAAGGATGGAATTATAGATCTGTGACTCAAGGTGGCCTAATTTCTATATTGCATTACTTAATCATGTTCTGTTTCCCAAATAGCATATGGCTTTGTCCCTTGAAAAGAAACCAGGTTTCATTTTTTTCTCTCCCTGAAGAGAAAACAGGAACAGTAGTTAGGATTACCGTATATGGTGTCGTTGCCAGCGGTAGAGTTTAAATTTGTGTAACTTTGGCCTTTTGTGTATTCCCCGTACTCTTGGTGCTGTGTCACATACCTGAGGCACCCAAGCAAACTCTTGTTCTTCCTATAGATTTTCCTTTTGTTGCTTCTCCCCTGACCAATGTCGCATCATGCTCAGTTATTAGGGATTTGAGTTGTGTCCTAGTTCCATTTCCCTTTTCCATGTTCCTTTCACCAGTCAGCCCATTTATTATTATGGGTGTATTGTTTATGTTCACACTTCTAGACTACAGTGATGTATCAGGGACCCCCCATGTTATGTATAATTCCCTTTTGTATGACCAGACTGGTTTTCAAGAATTTTCCTTAGGCCTACTTCAATGTTTTTTCAGACTAACTGTCGGGGTAGTGATAGACTGGTTAACTGACCCAATATTATAGTAAGACAAGTTTTCCATCTCAGGAGATATCTTAAGTTTACCCTTTTGAACATGACAAATTTTTAATGTCTATTTTAATTTTTCAGTTCTCTTTTGTTCCTGCTGCTTTAATTTTTGGTGGGATCAGATGTGTTCTAATCATGCAAATACCAGGACTTTTTAGTGCTTGTCCTTTGTCTGCACATTTGATAATTAGCCTTTCTATTGCATAGTGCACCTGATGCACATTTTTTAAAGGGACTTTTTTCCATGTCCTTGATAATCTGTATTGTGTCATTTTTCTATTTGAGATGTTTTAGAAAAGGAATTTAGGAACACCTAGGCTTAATCATTGAGGAACATATGTATTTACCCCATTAGACAATGCCACTGTGTGAGGACATCCATTTAGATTCCTATGGCGTATTGCCACTCCCTTGCAGATTGCAGGCCACCTGCTTGCAGTCCCCTTGTTAAAACCCATGAACTGTTTTTGTGCTTGATTTGAGGGAAACTAACAATTGTGTTACATTTCCCATATCACTAGGTTCTGCTGGATCTTCCAGAGTCAAAGGAAGAGTGATACCCTGCAGACCTGTGTTCGAGACTAAGCCCACTCCCCATCAGTGACCGCTACAGATGAATGACAGACCTCTTGGCTCTACAATTTCTGCAACCAGAAAGTCGGGAAGCTGGACAGCGATCATCAGCGCGACATCAATGGTACCTCCCAAGCAAGGCATTTGCTTCATCGGAAGGCGTTGCAGAAAAAAGGAGGAGCTGGTTCTTTGTTTGCCACAGAATGAGAGCTTCTGTTTGTTTGGGCTTTGTACCTGTTATGTGCTGGAAACCTCTGACAGTGTACAGTCCCTTGAGCTCTTGGCCCGAGTTTTGGCCATACACACACCTCTTTTCCCTTTGCTACCGACGGAAAGGCACTACATTCTGGTGTCCGTGAGAGAGCAGCTTGAGCGTCCTCTGACACTAAATAATGAGTGTTGGAGTCTGAATGCTGCTGATCTTGAGAGGTTGTTACTCAGTAGTGCTTGGATCTGCACAAGATGCTTTGTGCCCATGATCAATGAAGAGCACATCATTTGTAGTGTCTGCCACAAAGAAGAGACACTGGTGCATTGTTTTGAGACATTGAGACTTTCAAGTGAGCTGTGGGTGTTTGCCAGGAGGGCACTCCAACTAAACAGTACTTTTTCTCATGAAAAGGCCTGAATTGAAGAGGCGGAAGAAGACAATGGAAGCGGATTTGTAGGCCAAGAACTATGACTATGGACAAATAAATATTCTCTTTTTACTTTTTATTGTGCAGCTCTCCCATCCAAGAAACGTGCTCATTTTTGTTTTTTCGAACCGCCATCCGGTTCTGCTGCTAGGGTCGCGGTTGCCAAAGTCTTTGGAGTGCAGCTGGAGACGGTTAGGTCGACAGTTCTGGTTGGTCCAAGGGAGTTACCCTGGGCTGACAGAAGCACTCTTCAGCAGAAACACCCTACCACCGCGGGCAGCAAATTAGAGAGGATGGAGTTTTCTGAGGTGGAGAGACCTGCCAAACGAATGAACTTTAAAAACAAAATGTGTATATTGTTGTCAAAGAAAAGATCTTTATATATTTTGTATTCTCATGTTGCTTGGTGTGATGATATTTTTAATAGGATATGTTTTATACACTTTTCAAGTTTCATCTGTACCCACTACACAGCCCATACCTCCTCCTACTGTTTCCTCGCACTCTTTTCACCCTCTGCCTGAACACGAGTCTGCTAGAAGATTAGAGTTTATTAATAACTCTTTCATTCAGCTCTTACACCAACACCAATTAGTAGTAAACACAACTAACTGTTGGGTGTGTGGTCTTATGCCACATACGACAGACAAGGGTATCCCATGCTTGGTCTTACCATTTAGCTACAATGGTTCTTTGTGGGTATTTCAGACAATGTTCTTATTTGTCATCGAACCATATTCCCCACGTTCCACGACAAGTAACTCAAGCAACAAAGCATTAGTAGTAGGAATTGCAAATATGAGCAGAACAATTGACTCGTACAGAACGATTCCTAGAGATAAGTTGCAAGCTTACGTCAGATGGAATATAACAAAATATGGAGTTGCTTTAAGTGAGAACCAGCGAGCAAAAAGCCAATCAAGTTGCTGCATTTTTCATCCCAGACAACACTCCGACAGTATGCCAGGCCATCTCCAAACTGCATAAGATCTCTGAATCCATTCACATGGATGAAAGAGACTGGTCCTTGATGGGGTGGTTCTGGGAACTGGTCTCTGCCTGGGGATGAAAGATTCTGTTAGTCATTGGGATGATCTTAGCCATTCTTTTCCTGTTCTGTCTGTGTGTACAGTGTGCTCCTGCAATATGTGGCCTCTGTGCTACATCATGTGTAAGGAAACCTGTATCAAGAGATGAACTAAGTAATAGGATGATGCTACAGCAACATCTCAATGACTTTATGAATATAGACCTGGACTCAGATTAGGATGAGTATAGGTTATTGCCTATGTAAGGGCAAAAGGAGGGTCTGTGGTACTGAAAATTCTGGACCCTGCTATTGTGTGGTACCGAAGCTCTGCACTCGTGTCATACATATCACCGTATCATGACGATTTTGGTACTAGCAGACCGGAAATGGCTTAAATACTATACATAAGCATTTTCGTCATGTTCGAGTGACAAAATCACCATGAAATCGTAGTTTTCGTCTTGAACCCTCGGGTTCCATTTTGTGAGCGTCATCCATTTTATGATTTCCCTTACATAGCCAAATAACTAAGGCCGAATTCAATCTGAAAGGACACGTACACCTCTGCTGACTCCTCTGTGACCTGGGCAAGCTGACTCCACTGCCTCAAGCCAAACCTATTCGGGCAGTTCCCATCCCAGTGGCCGAATGAGATTAGCATCCAGGTGCACATGTTGTAAATCTTTTCATCACATACAAACTATGTCTAATCTTACACACACCTGTCCCTGTTTCTTCTTTATGACCTGTTTTACAACGAGGAGGTGCCCGTTTTTATTAGGGGTCCATCGATATCTGATGAAAGTTCTGGGCCTTGCCGGGTAATCTATCATGGACTGGACAAACTGAAATGTGGACTTGTCATCATGACTTTGCTTTTACTTTTTGTAGTAAAAATATGTGAATGATCAACTTTAAAACAAGGAATGTTTGCCTAGGGCGTAATAAATGGTATAAAAGGTCTGTGCGGAGACCATTCAGCAGGCTACCTCATTCAGTTGCTTTAGGTGTGACTGGGCGACGTAACCTCACAATTAATTGTAATAAAGATGTCTTTTCATATTTCAGATTCTCTGTTGATTTCTTTGCTGCTTTTGAATGGACTACTTATTGGTAAGACCCCTGAGAAGAAGTCTGAAGTTTTTTAGGTACTTCAGAACCGGTGCACGATATGAAGGACCAAATTCTTTCTTGTTATCGATCTTCTCTCGAACCAGTTCTCCAACTTGGGGTAGCCAGCCAACTACCGGGATCTGCAACGCAACATCCGATGTGGAGGGCAAATGTTCCTTAGCTAGACTGTCTCTGGTCTTTTGTAGATCCTGTAAAACATTGCAATGTTCATCTACGTCAAAGGCCGCGGCCTGGGCCTTGCAGTCTAGACCGTCGAGGTCAGGTACATACATCTTGATACCAAAGAGCATTTCGTATGGGGTCCGCCCACCCAGAGACCTTCTAGGGAGATTATAAAGAGCACGCTGCACGCCATTGAGATGGGCCAACCAGTTTCTGCCAGTGCCTATAACTCGAGCTGTCAAAGATTGCTTTAAGTCACGGTTCATTCGTTCCACTACACTGTTACCCTCAGGTCTGTATGGAGACGAAAACTTGACTTGGACCCCCAACGAAACCATAGCATCCTTATACGCCTTAGAGGCGAAAGCCGGACCCTGATCCGAATGGAAGGTACCACAGGCAAAAATCCCTACAAAGACACGCAAATCCTTAATGACACTCCGTGAATCAGCGCTGCGATGGGGCCATACCCACACAAAGCGTGTGCATGAATCAACTGCTACTAAGATGTACTTATACGCAGTATCAGAAGAAAAAGGACCGCAGTGATCTAAATAAACACAACCTAGTGGTTTATTAGAAATGTACAACTGTGTCTGAGGCGGATGCGCAGCAGTTGAAGGCTTAATCTGCTGGCAAATGTCACAATGAAGGACATAATTGCGCGTCTGTTTGTACAGTCCCCGTCACCAGAACCTATGTTGTAGCTGAGTGCAGTGGCCGAGACGCCCGCATGCGCAGACGCCACACCTTCATGAGCCGCTGTAATCAAAGTAGCTCTGCGATCCGATTTGGGGATTAAACGTTTGCCAACTTCAGGAATTTTCACATAAGGAACCTTATCAGGACTTAAGTGGTATGTGTACTTCGAGGGGAACCCCGCAGGATATTTACCTCCCTTCTCAGTGGCAGCAACAGCTGCCAAGATGTCATCCTCTATTTTACTTTTGGACCGTGTAACTGCTGCAACTAAGTATTTTGATACTGCTGACTTCGCCGCTTCATCAGCAAGCGAATTACCGACAGCGTGGACTCCCACACGCTGGTGGCCAAGAGTATGAATCACAAACACGAGTGGTAACTTTTCTTTAAGTTCCGCCACTCGGACCCAGATCATTTTATGTTTTATTGTGCCACCTTTGGAATCACGAAATTCATTCTGAATCCAAAGGAACAAGTTTTCATTGTAAGACTGGACACAGTAGTAAGAGTCACTTACGATTAAAGTCGTCACACAAGGATCTGCGTACTCCAATGCAAGCATCAGAGCATGAAGCTCTGCTAATTGTGCAGTGCAGTCACCAAGTGTCTGCGTGTGCACGACACTGGACTTGAACTCATCGTTCACCATAGCACCGACCACAATGGCGCATGCGGAAACGTAGGCATGTTTAGAGCCATGCGCGCCCTGCGCCGAACCATCAGTGTAAATGATGCAATGGAAATCCTCCAACGGCCGCATTGCTAAAGGAGCCAAATGAACGAATTCATACTGTAAGTACTCCTGCGACCGTAAAGTGGCGTCAAAAATAAACGTGACATCCTGGGATGTCAAGGATGCAGCCTATTGAATCCACCGAGGGTGCAAAGCTTTGGAATTTGGTACACTGGCTTTCGTAACTGCCTCCAAGGCAGGACACGGGGTAACAACCAACATGCGTTTTCCCTGTGACAGGGCACGTTCCTTGAAAATTGCCATCTGCACAGCCGTTAAAACTTTCTCCACAGTGGAAAATCGCATTTCAGCTGAAGTGTACAAGTGTGACTTGTAAGCAATAGGTACTGTATCTCCTTCATTAAAAGTTAGGTACGTGAAACCTACCGTCCCAGAATAGCCGAATGCTCAGGCAGCCAGCATGATTTGGAAAAAGATGTTTGTATCAAAGCATACAAATGCTTGATACGCTGGGCATATTCCGGAATGTATGTTCTCCCGAAATTTAAAAAACCCAGTAAAGACTGTAATTTTTTCAGTGTTGTCGGAGCGCGCAACTGTGCGCATTTCTCCAGGAAGTGAGGAGCCAAACCTTTTCCTTCATTGTTGAGTTCATAGCCTAGAAACAACACTGTGTACTCAGCAATGTGCGATTTTGCAAAGTTAAACTTGTAACCCATGTCTGCAAAGTTACAAATAAAACTGTTCACTCGACACAGATGCTCCTAAAGCTCATCGTCAGTGAGATATATGTCATCCACATACGAACAAGCATCTGGGTCGATTCTCTCTAACAGAGACACTATGCGGGCGGAAAACACTCCAGGACTATTCTTATAGCCCATTGGGAGACGCCGAAACATTTTGTGCACACCGCCGCATGTGAAGGAGGTCCATTGGGAACTTAGGTTGTCCAATCTATGGTTTTGAACTGCTTACGTACAAGACTATTCACAAGGGCAGAGCCGTGAGTATTCTGTACTGCACAGTTACGGCAATGCGAGTTTAAATGCTGGTAATCCAAAACCAAACGGTATGAGCCGTCCGGCTTGTTAACAGTAAAGAGGGGGTTATTCATCGGTGACACACATGTTTCAATTACACCTTGATATTCCAATTGTTCGAGGATAGCCGTGACTAAAGCTTTGGCTTCACGTCGTATGGGATATTGAGGTTGAGGCTGCGGCTGAGACCGTAAAGGAATCTCGTGGCTCGGGGACAATTTATCCCAGCCACATTGATTGCGGTACACAGCCGGTGCTAGCGCCAGAGCCCACTCTTCTGAAAAGTGCAGCGCTTCCACTCTCGAAACAGTGTTCGCGAAACTGGGGAGGATCACCTCCTCCCCTCGCGCAGCTGCAAGAACAAAAGGTGGGGGCCAGTCAGCCTCCGAAAGCAAAATGTCATACGTAGATGAAAGATTTTCCCAAAATACCCCTTTTATGGTACGCTGTAGTCACCTTCAATTAACAGGACAATTTCAAAAAGTCTATCAGGGGGAGCAACTCTAGTATCAGCTGTTTCAATCACAACATAAGTGTCAGTCGCTGTCACCTTCAGTAGTGGACAGAGGGCCTCTCTCACTATGGTAATCTCCGCCGCGCTGTCCAGCAAGGTCAGAGCCCACGTCAGATTCCGATGCCGCGTTCTCACAATCTGGAGCATATCGATGCGTCGTTAAGGCTGCGACTATCTTCTTGGCAAACTGCGGTCTCTTAGGCGTAGAGCCCTCATGCTTGTCTGCACCGTTGCGCGGGCGGGGCTGGTCACGTCCTTGCTGGCCACCCCGGCCCCTGCCGCCCCCTCCACCACCGGTTGACGGGGCCGATGAGTCCTGAAAGGAACGAGGAGAGCGTTGTTCAGAAGCCTGAAAACGATCAGGAGATTTAATCATCGCGCGGTCGCGCAAATCATAAACACGTTCCGACTGCGCAGGCAACGGAGACGCAGGGCGAGAAGTCTGAGCTTGTTGTTGTTGTTGCTTACACTGTTTCTGTTTTTTAGGCCAATTTTGTTTTTTATTGGAATTGGGCTGAACCGCCGTTACCGAAGATTGTCCCTGGGGCTGCTTTTTCTCTTTATCAGAAAAAGGCTTAAGACCCTTGGCATTGCGGCCAACCATTTTATAAGCCGCCACAATTATCTTCGCTAACTGTCGGGGTTTCTCGGCATCGGGAATCTCCTTTAACGCGTTAGCTACCTGAAAGTTCACTGCATCCCCGTTGACATTTGCAAGGATCAGATCGCAAACTACATCAAAGGTGCCACACAGGAGCAAACCCAACTCAACTGCAGACTCCGGTCCGTGATCATCTTGAACACGTTTAAGGACCGTAGACAGATTGGACATAGACGGGGTGCCAAAGCATCTCGAATAGACCGCTGCAAAAGTCTTTCCCCATGACTCATAGTCAACGAGCTCAGGGGCCAAATCTTTCGGCAAACTAAGCGTAAGAATCTGGTGTTTCTCACCCAGAGTCGTATTCGGAAAATACCGCTTCCAGCTGGTCAAATTTCTCGGCAAGCCAGAAAGGAAAATCATCCTTATCCTGGGGCTTCTTGCCCATTACGTAATTGACCATTACAGGACTGATTTTCAAACCAGTCTGCCCTGCCGGAAGCGCCGCACCTCCCGGGGCTCCACCCTGAAGATTACAGCTTGTGTAGTGCACTAGCGCTCTAATCACGGAAATAGCGACAACATGAAGTCGCCGAAGTTCACCTAAGTTACAATTGCCGTGCAGAGGGTGAGGAGTTAATCCAGCCAAAACAGGCCAATTTTCACCTGGAATGGACAAAGGACCTAACCTCGAAGCGGTCAAAGAATGGGGTAGGGCGCCACCAAACCAAACTCCATGCTGCCAAACATCAATAGGTACTTCCTGCGCTCTGTACGGAGTATACACATCAGGTACAGCAGTGGCAGTGTATGTGTGGAACACTCCTGAATTTGCGTCCACCGCCGGAAACGTCACCCAGGAATAAAACAATTCGTATGGATAAGCATGTTCCGCACTAACCACCATTATCACCGCCAAGCCTTCCAAAGGAACATTATAAGCCTGCAAATGATCACGCACCGCAATGCGACTATGTTGCGGAATGCCCACGGCTTGTGCCATGACTGCACAGGAACGTGAAAAATCAAAGATTACTTTGTAGCACAACTGGGTAGTAATTCAAGGAAACCGTTTTAGATAGATTCAAGCTTGAAAAAGACCTATTTCAAAAATAGGTAGGTTTTTCGGACACCACCGTTTTCCGGAAACGGGAATAAAGGGGTTAAGGATTGAATGATATACTACTCAAGTGTCATGATATAAGACCACCAACGTATGGGCGCCATGTAGCAGGGATTCTGTTCTCTTACAGAACTGTGCATAGAGATTCGGAACCTCAGTGAATTAGGGTGACACGAAACTCACCTCAGTATCCAAAATCCCCTTACCGAGCTAGCTACAGTGTCTCATTGGTAATAACAAACTCCCAATGACTCAGACAAACCAGAACATGAACTTAGGTTACCTCAGGTATCGTGGAACACATGAACACTCTTTCGCTCTATAATCATTTCAAACCAGAACGTGGAGTAAAAGAGGACACGTGCACATTTGAAATATTTATTATTCAATGCAAGGTTCTCAAACGCAGTATCTTATATAATACAAGAAGACATATTATAAGAATCAGAGTTATCAGCATAGTTACTAGTCCATAGTAAGCAAACGGTGATAGCATATTATAGTGCTAAAATCAATAGAAATTAATAACACCTATTTCTCGCACTCCCTATTTAGCATACTATATTATATCTAAGAAGGTGTCTTTTGGGTTTTAGCAGGGCGGGCCCATACCTCTGAATCTCAGGAGGAGAAGATCACATCATCTGCCACCAGCTCTCTGCATGCGAAGCATCATCAAGTGTGTTTTTGCATTCTCAGTAACTCTATCTTAAACCCGCTTAGAGCCCAATGTTGGCATCAACTGTATTTGTGTTATGTCTAGTGGTGCGAGGATCAGACCTCCCAGCAACCTTGTGTTAAGTTATTCTTAGAGGGTTCAGCACTCACTGTTCAGACAGTGTACCAAGCACAACTAATATCAGAGTAATAACATATTATTCTCAAATAAATCACATCTTTCGTCTAGGTTGAAAGCTACAATAACAATTATGCGTTGTGTGCAAACTAAAGCCGAAGGAAAATATGTCGTTTAAACACTTAATAAACGAATGCTAACTTAACACAGTATATAGAAAAGCAGCATCTATATGACAATCTACAAGGACAGATATATCCATTTTCCCAGGGGGACTGAATTGGCAGCTGTGAAGGGAGATTTCTATTCCCTCTGTCACACCACCCATGTTGGGCTTGTGCCACCACAGGCATGTGAGCACATTTACAGGAATTGTAAACATTATCACTCCATAAATGTGCAAGTGGTGTACCAGGCAGACATGATCATCTCACACGTGTGTGCCAAATTCCCAGGCTTGGCTCATCACTCATACATTCTGCATAACAGCATTGTACCCCAGCTGATGGCTAATCTGGTTCCTGAGCGTGCATGGATTGTGGGTGAGTATGCCTAGTCATATGACGTGCTGTGTGTGTGACCTGCTGCCCTCTGCCTCAGCGACATTGCAATGTTTATTTGTGTTTGTCACACCTAGGTTACTCTGCATTTCCCAACCGTCTTTGGTTGCTGAGCCTACTGCGGAATCCCAGGAGACCAGCTGATGTCTGCTACCCTGATGCCCATGGGAGGACAAGTGGTGTGATGGAGCGTACATTTGGTCTGCTGAAGTCACGTTTCCGCTGCCTGGACAAGACCAGAGGTGCACTGATGTACTCGCCCGGGAAGGTGTGTCAGATTGTAGTGGCATGCTGCATGCTCCACAACCTAGCCATTCGCAAGGAGATTCCCCTGATCCTGGATGATGAGCAGCCAACGCCCCCGCCTGCAAACTAACCTGTGTCCAGTGATGAGGACGCGCGGTGCCTGCCGCTTTGTTTATACAAATGCAGGGGGGTACCACAGGTACCCCCCCGTGTGCACTCCCCACCTCTCCTTCACTCTGGGGGCCCACAAGGGGCCCCCAAAGTGAAGACCGCATGCCCGCCATGGAAAGGCATCTGAAAAAGGACATGTTAATATGGCTGGCGGTGTCTATTAGACACCGCCACCATATTGGACTTTTTCGGCCCCGGTCGCAAGGCGACGGGGTGAAAAAGCGGCGGACGGTCTTTCCGTCCGCCGCGGTCTCCCTCGACATCCTAATATGGCGGGGGGTCATTTAGGTCAGGATGGCGGGCGGATTGCCCCCGCCAGCCATCCTAATGGGCCCCCTAATCTCCATTCTCAAATTTCTGATTTTGACATGATGTTTATGGCTACAGAATGCTTTGTGAGCAGATTGCTGACATACAACCTTGTTGGCAACTTCTTCATTAACTTTGCACGAACAACCTTTATATTTTTTACTGAAACTTTTAACCCATCCCGGACACAACTTTGACCTGGGATGTCTCTTCCACAAGAGACGGAATGGAGTGTTGGCAGTAGTGTTGTGTAGTGTAATTAAATATGTCCTCATTTTTTGTCCCGAAATATTTCACGCAGGTGAGTATATGACAAGAGCTGACTGAATGCCTTCTTTCAAAAACGTGTTCATCCTCTCCACCAGACCATTAGATCTTGGAGAGTACAGGGCCACGCTTAAATGCTTAACATGATGTGATTCATTATAATTCTTCATTTGTGAGAATGTAAAGTGTGTTCAATCGTCAGTTACCAGTTCTCTAAGTGGGCCCTTGATTTCAAATACATTCTTTAAAAAGGTGACTACAGACAAAGTTGTAGGTGCAACTGTAAACTCATAACAAAATCCAGTTAAAAAATAATCAATAAAGACGACTAAATACTTCTCATCAGTTGGTATCAGGTGGCACACATGTCATTGCGCATCGCTATTCCTCTTTCTATGGAGAGTACACTGCCTACCTGTGCAAAAGGTTTGAGTGCTGAAATCTTATAACTTTCTTCAAGCCAACCCTTTCCGACAAACTCCATGGCTGCCATATTAAAACATCCTCCTTTTCCATTGCATTCAACCAATATTTATGTGAAGTAACACCAGCAGATATTAACACATCTTCAATTGATGCCACTACACATTCTACATCATCTATGATTTCATCTTGTGGAATCTCTTTCAGTGGCTTTATTGAAAGGCAATTGGCCCTTACATTTCTCCTACCAAGAATATATTTAATTGTGAAATTAAACTCCTGCAAGGAAGAGAAGCCTAACTAGTCTGGCCTTAGCTTTACCAGATCCGTTCCCATTCAAAATATGTATCAGTGGTTTATGATCTGTGAAAATGTCAAAATGGGTACCCCATAAGAATGTCTCTAATGCTCATAAACAAGCCAATCCCTCTCTTTCTATAGCGCTAATGTAACTCTGCTTGCTTTAGACACATAGGGGCGAATACCACTGTTTGTTCTTTATCATTAACCCCATGGGAAAGCACCCAAACCCATTTGACTGGCATCCATTGAGAGGAAACAAACATGCCCAGCTGCATAGGGTTTAAGCAGAAACACAAACCTGGCTCTTTGTGCAAATCTAAGCCTTTTCATACTACAGTCTCACTGCACGCAACGGGACACTTCCAGAAGTAGCTGTGCACGTTAAAAATTGCTGTCAGTCAGTCAAAGTACTTTATTTCGGTAACATACCATAAAAAGGCCATACATACACAATAAACACAACACAGTAACAAAGGATACAAGTAAAACCTTGTGTTAAAAACCTCATACAAACAGTTCCTGCAAATATTAAAAACATCGGATAAATACACCGGGATGTCAATATATAAAATATCTAAAATTGTATAAAAAGTGTGGCACCTCCTAAAAAGTAGCCCTTAGTGCGAAATATGAGCTTCCAGCTTTAGTATTGCACATCTCGTGTACCACATAGCTTGGAGAAATCTTGCTGTGGCAAACACTATCAGGGGGGTAGTGTTGAATTTAAGAATCCTGAAGACCTCCCTGTAATCCCTAAAGCCCCTAGCCCTACATAGCTGCAAAATCCATTTCTCCCTTGCCCTAGCGTAAGTGGGGCAGAAGAGCAGGACGTGCAGATCTGTCTCACTGCCGCTCAAACACCCCAGGCAGGTACTTGCCGTTGAGGAGGCGTTCCGCCATTTGTGCGTTACCACCCTTAATCGCAATGCGCTGTGTCTGAACTGGATGTAAAGATTCTTAGCAAAGGAGGGCTGGATATAATCCAAAAAGACTTCAAACCGGGGATCAGCCTTGATGTTCAAAAAAGTATCCGTTAGCATACCCGTCGAGGGATTACTTGTTGTAGACTCCATGCGGTACCTCCTTAGAGCTACATTCAGTAGTTTTTTAGAAAGCAAAGGACAGGAGTCTTGGGGAAACGACCACATGCCTCCTCTACCTAAAGCATGACAGAGGTGCTTGATGTAATTCAACCAGGGTATTATCCCCGAGGTCCCCCTCTGCAGAATGTCTCTCAGGTCCTCCCTATAGCTCGAAAGCTCAGGAGTCACCCAAAGACGCCTACAGTACAGCGATTTGCTACGATCTCCTGGATTGGTACCAGGCCCAGGTCCAACTGCAGTGGGATCAAAGGCGAGCTCATAGGCAGACGGAGCAAGCGCCTAATAAAACTATTTTCCGTGAGCATCAAAGGGGCAGCTGATGTATGGCCCCATAGCTCTACGCCAACGCCATAGAGTGCGCCCCCTCTTGCTTGGGCCTTATAAATCTCGAGAGGCGGGCTAAGGAGTTTCTATGAGGTGTCATTAAAAATCTTTAAAATACCTCCAGATGATTGGGCCAGCTTTAGGTTGGCCCTAGCCTTGTGGGACTCCCAGTCCATCTTGTCATTCAGTGTGACCCCCAGGTACTCAAAGGTGAACACACGGTCCAACACTGTTCCATTCATATGCGGGCGGGGGCAATTGGCCGATTTATAGTTGTAGACCATGAACTTTGTTTTCGAGATGTTAATCTCCAGATTTCTCAGATGACAAAAGGAGCAGAATGCCTCCAATGTTCGCTGTATTCCCCCTGACGATTTTGACACCAGGAGAGTATCATCAGCGAACATTAGGGCAGGTATCTAGCTAAACTGGGAGAGTCCAGATCTTTAGCTCCCGAGAGATGGTCTATTAGCCCATTAAAAAAGAGGGAGAAGAGGGTAGGAGCCAAGACGCACCCCTGCCTTATTCCCCTCTCAACCGGGAAGGGGGCCGACAACTCCCCGCTCCTTCCATACCTCACCCTAGCATATGTGGCCTGGTGCAGTCATTTAAATAGGTGGCACAAATAAGGGGGGGCACCCATCGCCAGCAGTAAAGCCCACAACTTATCCCTATGGACCAGGTCAAACGCGGACCGGACGTCCACAAAGATTAAAAACAAACTACCCGCCCCAATAGTGACCGTCTTCCAGTAGACCAACTGTAATCCAAACAGTTGGTCTATGGTGGAAACTTTTGCTCGGAAGCCCACCTGAAGGGAGGTTAGGATGTGTTGATCATCCATCCATCTCTGCAACCTTGATAACAAAAGGCGGGCAAAAACTTTCTGGAGGACATCAATCAAACTTATGGGGGGGGTAGTTAGCCGGGTTGAGGGGGGAGGCTTTCTTGTGAATGGGGATTATTTCGGCTCCCAGCCAGGTTTCAGGGATCTCCAAACCCTGAAAAATGGCATTAAAATAAACACAGATATAGGGAGCCCATACCTTTTGTTCGCTACAGTAGAGGTCACCAGGGATCCTGTCCAGGCCCGGGGCTTTTCCGAATTTCAGGCTACCAAGGGCCACCCGCACCTCATGGACAGAGCAAGGTGGGCAGACCGGGGCCGGGGCTTCCAGGAGAGCCAATTCTGTGGGGCGGTTTTGCATTACGGCCTCCTCATGGTGGCCACTATGGCCAGATGAATACAGGGGCTTAAAATGATCTAGCCAAGCATCTTCACTAAGATTAGGGATGATGGCAGACTTCCCCTCGGCCAACCTGACTTGCACAAGATTCCAGAATGACCTGAAATCTCGGGTTCCCAATGCCACTCGGATATTGTCCCACCTGGCGGCTTCCCTCTCAGCCCTAGCCTCCTTAATCAAAGTTTTATACACCTCCCTTGCCGTTCTAATGCTAGAAATTTAGCCCGATTTGACCTCCCTGATCAAGCACCTCTTCGCGTAGCTACATGCTTTATTAAACCAGTGATCCTGCCTCTTTGTCCCACCACTCCTAACACCCGAAGAGTAGAAATAGCAGGCCACTGAGCCGAAAAGGTTGTTATGTATGTCTTGCAGCCCCTGGGAGTGGGAAGGGAGAGGTTCGCAAACTGCGCCCAGGATGTTAGAGACCTCCGTGAGAGAGCTTACAACGAATTGATATAATTCTGCCAGCCTCTCAGGAGCCAGTGCAATTCTCTCCCTCCCGCTGCTATGACTAGATTACAGTCAGTAGCCGTCTCCTCACGTCCTAGATCATTGTGACAACCAAGGGGAGTTAGCAGTTCTAATGACAGTAAATTGTGATCGCTGTCAACCCTTGGGATCACAGAAAAAGTTCTGAGACAAGCCCAAAACTCTACATTCACCAATATGTAATCTATGGTAGAGCTTCCCCCGGTCTATTAAATGTGCTAGTCCCTGGAACTTCTGGGGCCAATCTACCATTAAAAGCCCTTAGTGAATATAGGAAGACCAACTTGTTAATCGCAAGGGCCAGTGGTAGTAGGCGCTTTTCAGGGTACATGGTGCAGTCCGGAATGAACCAACTTTCGTCCTCTTCCGAGGATATAGAGGGAATCCCCGAAAGTGGCTCAAAATGGCAGTTGAGGTCTGCACCACTAATTTTATGAGCACCCGCGGGAAGAGATTGTAAGAGAGCCTCCAGTGCTTCCAAAGTTGATAGGCCCAACTTGAGCGGATAAGGGCACAGGTATATATTTATATTAAACACGGCCAGCACAGTCCCCTTATTGAAATTCAGTATAACACAGAGAATGTCCAGGCAGTAGGAATCTATAACCTTAACCGTGCATCCCAGATGAACAGCAACCCAAATACATAGCCCCCCAAAGGTCTGCCCCTCAAGCCCTGAACTGCTGGGACATGGAAGGACGCATATCCCTCCCTGACCGGAGGGGACAGCATCCAGGTCTCTTGTATTGTATTGTATTGTATTGTGATTTGTAAAGCGCGATTGCTGCCCAATGGGCGTCCAAGCGCTAAGGCATAAAAAACAGAACTGATGAGTGGTGGAAACGAGCTTAGGTGGATCTAGCAAACAAGTAAGTTTTCAGCTGCTTTCGGAATGAGAGTAAGTTGGGATTGGACCTGATTTGTAGCGGGAGTGTGTTCCACATCTTTGCGGCGTTTAAGGAGAACATCCTTCCTCCGGTCCTGGCTCTCCGCACTCTTGGGACTACGGCTAAAAAGGCTTCCGTAGATCGGAGGTTTCTATTAGGATGGTATTGAGTAACCAGTTTGTTGAGGATCCTTGGGCCAGACCCCCAGAAAGCTCGGTGGGCGATGCATAGTGCCTTAAATGCCACTCTCTGCTTTACTGGGAGCCAGTGTAGGGTGACCAGGGCGGGTTTTGCAGACTGCGTCCTCGGAATCTGCAGCAACGTGCGGGCTGCGCAGTTTTGAACGACCTGTAGTTTTCGCATGGACAGCTCTGGGGCCCCCACATACAGAGCGTTATTTGAGTCCAGCCGGGACTGGATCAGGCCCTGAACTGCCACTTGTTTTGCTTCCATTGGGAGGAGGGGGAGGACCTTCCTTAGTGTTCTAAGTAAGCCAAAACAGATGGCGGAAAGTTTAGTGGCCTGGGTGGAGAAGGAGAGGTTTTTATCCAGCCATACTCCCAGGCTTTTTACACTCTCTTTCGGGATGGGAGGCGTGCCCAAACATCCAGGCCACATGGAGGGGAGTAAAGTGGGTGAAACAGTGCCCAGGAGCATGAGCTCCGTTTTGTCTCCATTCAGCTTTAATGAAGAGCCTGTCATCCACTTTTTTATATCCTCCAGGCAGTTCATCAGGTTTCCTGAGGTGTGGCCGGTGCTTTCCTGCGTCAGTGAAACCACTAGCTGGGTATCGTCGGCATATGATACAATTTTTATGCCTGATGGTTCGACGAGCCCAGCCAATGGTTTCATATAGACATTGAAGAGCACAGGGCTCAGAGAGGAGCCCTGTGGTACTCCACAGTCTAGGGGTTTTCTGGCTGATGTTATGTCCCCATTAAAGATCTGGAAGGATCTGTTATGCAGGAATGATTCCAGCCATTTTAGAGCGTCGCCTCCGACACCGATGTTATGCAGACGGTTCAGCAGAGTGGCATGGCTGACCGTGTCGAAGGCTGCACTTAGATCAAGGAGGATCACTCCCACTGATCCCCCTTGATCCAGTATCCTTCGAGACTCTTCAACGACTGCCAGCGAAGCAGTTTCAGTACCATGTTTTGGCCTGAAACCTGTCTGGGATGGGTCCAGGAGTGCATGGTTTTCCAGAAATTGTGTCAGCTGGGTATTTATGTGTTTCTCTAGCACCTTACTTACCCAGGGGAGTAATGAAATAGGACGGTAGCTAGAGTGATCTTCTGGATTGAGGGTGGGTTTCTTTAGCAAAGCCCGTACCATGGCTCTCTTCCACCCGGTTGGTACTGTGCAGGAGGAAATAGATGAATTAAGGAGCTCTAGCACCACTGGAAAGATGGCTTGGCCTGCCTGGAGCAGTATTTCTGGTGGGGCAGGGTCGAGGGGAGACCCAGATTTGACTTGGACTGCCAGTTGTTGCAGTGTCTCCAGGTTTAGTGGGGAAAAATGATCCAGCATAGGTTGTCCTTGCAGGGGGGAGTTATTCAGGGGGCTTTGGTAAGTTGAATTGTTAGCTGTTACCGGGAAAGCAGAATAAATCTGCGTGACTTTATTGTGGAAAAAGTCTGCAAGTTCATTGCATTGCTCTAGTGATTTCGGGACTGGGGGGGCAGTATTAACAGTAATGCATTTTTTGACCAGGTGGAAGATCTCCTTGGGTTTTGATTTTGCTGCCATTATTTGATCTGCAAAGTAGGCGGACTGAGCTGTTCTCACCCCATTTCTGTAGGCCTTAATAGCCTCTTTGTAGTGTTTTTTGTTTTCTGGGAGGAAATCTGGAAGAGACATAGATCATAGCAATCCATCAACTCTCCCCACTCCGGATTTAGCAGCTTTCTCTCGAGTCCTGCTACATTCCAAGAGCCTATAAGTGGAAAGTGAGTTGAAGCAGGAACTGGGGGGTCCGCCAGTAGTAGAGGCTCGGTAGAGCAGGAAGATTTAGAATGTAAATGGTTACCCTCTTCCTCTACAGAACTAACTAACCCTTGATTAGGAGGGGGCGAAGGAATAATAAAATTTGTCCCTTCCAGACCGACTGTCTCACCAGAAGCACCCTTCACTCTGCTAGAATTCCCTCCACCTTCACGCACCAAGTGGGGCAAAACAGAACCTACAGGGGAACAGATTGGTAGTGGTCAGTCTATATTGCTTAGGGCAGAATATCTATTAGCCACAGCGATGTTAAATTCGTAATCATAACCAGCAAGAAAGAGGCGGAATGGATCAGACCCCCCTAGAGCTGAAGGTTGTGAATAGAAATACCCCAAGTAGACAGTGTTAATAGAGTTCGCATGAGAAAACCCTCCATTGTGTAATACATGTTCGACAGCCCTTGGATCCCGAAAATTCACAATCACACAGTCACCACTAATGTCCTTAGGTCTCGTCCCCAAACAACTTACTCTACGTGCAAACATAATTTCCCCCTGCCCGGCACCCATTAAAGGTCTGCGCCTACTTAACCTGAAGATAACTTTGTTCTTCAATTCCGGAAAAGATTCCCTTGTATCGCATGGGAGGGCAGGGACGCCTGTGAGCACCACCACGTAGGGCGAGGCTTCCGGAGGAAGCTGGGGTAGGGGAATATATTTAGAAGAGCCCAGCATGTTGTTATTTCCTAGCGGGCACTGTAAGAGCCCGGTTGGCTTTGGCAGCCCTGGTGGTTCCTGTACTTTACATCCTGGGACAGATGGAGACGTAGTGGGGCGACCAATGGGACCTGGGCCGTTAGTAGTTAGTGTGGGAGTCGTGATCTTAGGGGGGATCAATGCAGGGGTGGAGGGATTAGGGCAAAGACTGTTGCCCGGAGGCTGATCCTTCGCAGGCACGTTGATGGGTCCTTTAGCCAGTGCCGAGATAGTATTCCCCGACTCGGTGGCTGTCTGTGCTTTCCCTGAAACCAGTCTATCAATCTTAGAGGACAAAGATTTAAAATGGGTATTGATGACCAGTTCCATTTGGGCCTGAAGATCGGACAAAAGGTCAGAAGCCCAGAGAGGGGGACCAGAGAAAACACGAGGACCGGGATTAGGGTCACGAAAGCCCTGTTCGGAATCCCCACAAGCAGGAGTAGCTACTGGTGCCTTAGTGGGTTTCCCCTTTTTCTTAGATTTTTTGGGTCTGGCACCACGCACGTGCTCCTGGGGAGGGACCCGGGCGGGGGAAGAGGAAGATCGCGATTGCGCGCTCTCAACTACAAAATCAAAGTCAGACACAATCTGAGCAACGGGTAGGTCTGAGAATGAGGGCATAAGGGAGGTCATAAAATCTGTAGGAAAAGCTTTGGCTACGGAGCAGTCTTCCAGAAGAGTAGAGGAGGGCATAGCAGGGGTAATCGAAAGACGCCTTTCCGTATTTTCTATAGCATTAGCCACAACCCCTATTGTTTTTTGAAGCATTTTATCAATAGCCGTAAGGCTAGGTAGGGGTTGCGTAGAAGCCGCTAATAGCCTGGTCGTAGGGCGGTGAGCAGTCGGCTTATCTCTCTTGCCCATGCTGCTGCTCACAGCCACTTACAGCCAATTGGGGGGTAAAATAAAATACCTAAAATACAAGATTATACCAAGAGCAGGAACACAATAAACTATACCAAAATACCAAAATGGCTGAGAAAAAATATTTAAACAAGTGTTGTTAATGACTTCGACTGCATATTATGAAGTAACATTAAAACGAGGTACCGCTATAAAGTTCACCCAAGATGTCTATTGCGGAAAAGTTTAGAGGGGTGGCCCAGCCCGGCCTCCTTCGGCCCCGGACGGCCACAGACGGTCCCGCCCTTGTCCCGGGCTTCTCCCGGGACGCTCCCGCGCAGCGGACGTGTGCGTCAATTAAATGTCACGTGCGGTATCCGTGGGCGGGGCTGTCAGCCAAACGCAGGACCAGCTGTTTCAGGTCAAGCAGGGACTCCTGGTAGATCGAGTCCCTGCTGGCGTTCAGCGCAATCTTTTCCGTGGCCCCCTTGCCCCACAGCATACACAACACAGATGCCCAGGTGAATAAGGTGCCCTCCAAAGTCCAAAATCGCGCGGCAAGTTGTGGGTTCCACAGTCTCCTCCCACGGCGAAACAACGAACAGCAGGGCTCCTCACAGTCAACAAAGGGGAAAGAAATACCCGTTGTGTCAGTGGAGCAAAGGGATTTTATCCGTGCGGTATCCGTGGGCGGGGCTGTCATTCGAACGCGGGACCAGCTGTTTCAGGTCAAGCAGGGACTCCCGGTAGTTCGAGTCCCTGCTGGCATTCAGCGCGATCTTTTCCGTGGCCCCCTCGCCCCACAGCATACACAACACAGATGCCCAGGTGAATAAGGCGCCCTCCAAAGTCCAAAACCGGGAAGCGGCACCCGTGGAGCGGGTGTGGCAACTTGTGGGTTCCAAAGTCTGCAAAGTCTCCTCCCACGGCAAAACAACGGACAGCAGGGCTCCTCACAGTCAACAAAGGCAAAAGCAATACCCCTATATTGCTATCATATCATATCACACGGTGTAAGTGCTGGTGCTGAGAAAATCAACTGTTTATCTTTTCAAAGACATATCATGCAGACTCGCACCATTCAAACTGTATACCCCCTGCAGAGAGCGGCAAGTCCAATTAAGGCTATGCTGAAAAATATCCCTTATTCAAATAGTGGGTGATGAAGGCGAGAAAGGATAAGCTAGGGCTAGCAGTCATAGCAAAGATGGTAGCCATAGTATCGAAATATACGTCCGTAACCATTTTAGAAACCCTTAGTACATTGAAGATACAAAGTTTGATACCCCTAGATTCGATCAGACCGTCCCATTTACTTACAGAGTGATGTGTAACTCATATTTCTGATCATGGTATCCTGAGATAGAAATTGTTTTGTGTAATTTGAGATTAAGAAGCAAATTGCTAATTTAGCAAAAATTAAATACATAAAGCAAGTAGTGTTAATGGAACCAAGTCCGAGACTATGGAAATTGTCATTGATTAGGGATAAAGAGTTGGAAGTCAGAGTTAGATGTTGATGTTACTTGAGTGGAGGTTCGGTGAGAGGGACAAGATGTCTCGGGTATTGTTACATGAATTCTGGTGTCTGATCAGGTATTAAGCTCTTTGTTGTAGAATAGGTGGCTGCAATAAGAGCACCCAAAAACATGTAGGTTTTTAATATTGAGACGGAGCTTCAGCTGCAATATGTAGCCATGGATATAATAATTCAGTACAGAGAGAAAAAGCGGCAGTATGGTGTCACATTAGATGGAAGACATAAGCCTCGGTATGACCTAACATTTGGTGGTCAGCACCTTGAGGTGCTAAGTCACCCTCTGTGCAACACAAGTATGAGTCTGGAACATGTTTAAGACCACAAATTAAATGTATATGCAAAATCACTTTCATGTGCAAAAACCACTCTTAGGTGCCAAATGACAATGTGTGCAAAGAATGTAGCACTGTGATATAACATGTTTGAGCAAAATCACATTTAGGATCAAAAATATTTATGGGCATTTACAGTCACACTTAGTTCATCATCGATGCACTGCATTGTCGGCAGGGTGACCCAAACATCTAATAGTGAGGAGAGTCATTATCTTGCGGTTGAAATATCAACCTGCAAAAATTTTGCATGCAGCTAGAGACTACCGCTGTACCCTTGAAATAACGAGATGTGGAGTTAGGAACAGTAAATCTATACTTCCCTTTGTATACTTTGACTACGTAATGGTTTTCGATATTGGGGACGCAATATTTGTGTAGGTAAGCATGTCGTCCGCAACATTGTAATATTCTAGTGACAACAGGTAATGGTGAAGCTGAAATACTCATCCGGCCTGATCTGTGAATGATGCTTTCTTCAAGCAATGGCTAAAAGGGCTGTCACATAGTACATTTCTGCGTATGTTTTTCGTGTTCTTAATATGAACTCTGGCAGACAGTCACAGGTGTCTGTAGACAGATAAAAACAAATTCTGAGGAAGTGAGGCCGCAGGGCTGACTTTGTAGTTTCCCACTTGGAGAGAGAACATTCTGGTGAAAATACTGCCTCTGGTGAGCTCCGTTGGTTTACAGATGAAGAAGGCAATGTAGCAAAAAAAAAGCTGAAAGTGGGTCAATGTTAAAGAAAACAATCAAATCATTGTTGGCACGCTAGGACTGGGCTAAAACACCACACCTCTTCTATGAACACGCATTTGCAATGCAATAGTTCTTGCATTTGTGAGAGTTAGAGCTATTGGCGTTGTACCCATGTGCTTTGGTGTAGAGTGTAGTGTATGTAGTTGGTGTGGAGTGGAATTGTGTGGGTTGAATTGGTATTGTTAGTTCGGAATTCCATGAGGTAGAATTGTGTGGTATGGAGTGGATTTGTGTAGTGGAATTATGCAGTATGGTGTGCAGTGTTTTTTGTGGATAGTAAAGATGTGATATTGAGTGAACTGGAATTATGTGGAGTGGCATTGTGCATTATGGAGTATCATTATTTGGAATGGTATTTTGTGTTCGGGAGTGGTATGTAGAGGAGTTTAATTATGTGGTGTGCTGTTGTTTCTTTGTGGCATGATGCGGAATTCTGTGGTATGGATTGAATGTATGAGGTGTGTTGTGTAATTGTGTTGTTGAGTTGAAAGATGTGGTTTGCTGTTGAATTATGTGGTGTGGAATGGAAATGTGAAGAGTTGAATTGTGTGGTGTGGAGGTGTGTAGCATTGAGTGAAATTATGCTGATTGTATAGGGAAGAGAAGGGGGATGGAGCACGTAGTGGTGAGAGAATAAGCTCTAGAGATGAGAGGGAAAAGGGACGGGTGATGGTGGAGCGGTGAGAAATAGAAATGATGATGATTGCAGGTGGGGACAAACAAATAGAAGAAAGGTGAAATCTGTAAGGAGACTGGTGAAGCCAGAGGGGGAGGAGTGGGAGAGGCGAAGGTAAGAGAAAGGAGGGAGATGATGGAGAGACCCTGTAGGACGTGGACATGGGAGGGTGACCGAAGGAGGACGAGGAGGAAGAGAGGACAATGGAACTGGGCGACAGAGAAACAGTTATGTTATGTTATGTTATGTTATATATTTTTTGTATAGCGCACGGCTACTCAAAGAGTGGCCCGGCGCTTTGATGCACACCTGTATCACAACATAACAGAAAGAAAAAACAGAAAAGAGGGGGAAAATCCAGACTCACCAAGAAAACTAATATCTAAGAGGTAAAAAGCCAGGTTTTAAGGCCCTTCCTGAACGTCAGTAAATTTGAAGTACTGCGCAGAGTCACTGGTAAAGTGTTCCAGAGCTGCGGAGCCAACAGTCTGAAAGATCGGCCTCCTATGCGAGCCCTTTTGATACGAGGGACCGCGGCAAGGAACAAAGACCCGGACCTCAAGGGTCTTGTGGGATGGTAGAAAGCTACCCTTTTTTGTAAATATTTAGCTCCTGAAGCATGAAGAGATTTATGAGCCAAAGTCAGGGCTTTAAAAATTATCCGCTTCCGGATGGGGAGCCAGTGAAGAGACTGCAGGAGGCCCGAGGTTCTAACACGGCCTGATAATCAAAAAATGGCTCGTGCAGCCGAATTCTGGACCACTTGCAGTCCTTGTAGCAGATACTCCGGCAGGCCGAGATACAGAATGTTAGAATAATCCATTCTCGAACCAATTATAGCCTGCACCGTTATCTTCCTGTGATCTTCCGATAGTATGGGAAGAAACTTGCGTAGCATCCGGAGCAAACCGAAGCAAGTGCCAGTAAGACCGATTATCTGGGATCGCAGTGTCAGACCATTGTCGATCTTAATCCCCAGGTTCTTGGCCACCTGGGACGACCCTGCAGGTGGAAACATATTCTCCGGCCACCATTCCTGCCACTCTGGATTTCAGTTAAGAAATATGTAGATGTAGAAGGCAGAGACCCAGGTGTGAGAATGAGGGAATGTGAAAAATATGCAGGCGACTGTGGAAGAGTGGAGGTGGGACAGAACCAGGGAATAAAAGTGGAGCAGAGGGAAACTGGGAAATAGGGGCGAGTAGTGGAAGTTAACTGTTTATATTTTTTTATGGGCGATTTGTTGTTCCTGTTGTCTGTGCGCGGAGTAAGTCACTGAGGAATGTGCATGAGAAGGAATGATAGGGGAGAGTGAGGTAAGGAAGAGAGGGGTAAAGTTAGTGGTGAGAAAGTGAACTGGTGAAGCTGGAGTGGGTGGAAGAATGAGTGGTGCAGGTGGAGAACAAGAGAGATGAGGGTGAGAGAATGAGTGGCGGAAGTCAGAGCAAAACTGTGAAGGTGGGGGAAGTATGAGAGAAGATTGAAAAAGGAACTGGGACGCAAGCAGCGCTTAAATGTAGGGCGGCGACGAGTGCATGTGCATCTCTGAACATATGTTCTCCGTGGTAAGCACAGAGCTGGACAACCTTGTGCATCCACGGCACGAAGTGGAGACCTAGTGTAGGCTGTCTGCCCAACACTGAGTTCAGGGTTCACACCAAATTGTTACCAAACCCACAGTATACGCAGGGTAGCAAAATTCCAATTCTTTATTTGCGATTAGCTAATTGCTAATCGCAAATAAGGAATAACTCCCCATTCATTTCTATGGGCTAAAGGCCCATAGGAATGCATGGGGAGTCATTCCTTATTTGTGATTAGCAATTAGCTAATCGCAAATGAGATTGCGATTACAAGGGTGCAGGGTTGTCCAAAGGACACCCTGTAACACCCCTGAAATGTCAAATTACACAGATGTTACACACACACATGTCCAAAAGACATGTGTGTGTGTAACATGCAACTTAGAAAAATGCATTTAAAAGCATTTTTCTAAGTTTTCGCTATTTACCACGAGGTTTGACCTCGCGGTACATAGCGGCCCGAAATTGCGATTTCGCAGTTTGAAAATGGATGATGAATTGCATTTAAAGAATCTCAAATAGAGATTCCTTAAATGTAATTCCTCGCAAATTTGCGAATTCGCTATTACCGATTTTTGCATTTGGGATGATGAATCCCAAATGCAAAAAATGCGCTCGCAAAGGGCCAGATTCTGAGAATCTTGCCCTTTGCGAGCGCAATTCTCCTTCATGAATCAGGCTGTTAATCTCTCCAAGTGATAAGTTGCCCTAAAAATAAACAAGCAAAGCCGAATCGGACCGCAGTGAAAAGAAAAAAGAAAGAGTGCTTACAGACTTTTAAAGGAGACCATGTAACTCCTCCAGTAAATGATCCAGTCTGGGTGGGCGGGGCCAAAGGAGACAGGGCGGTAACCAGGAGGGACTATGAAGCCTCCTTTTCAATCGTGAGCCAGCGTTTAGCATGGAAGATGATGCCAGCGAATCAAAAAGATAGGCGGCGCTTCAAGTCCCCTTCCGAAAGCGTACTGACGACAATAAGTGTTACAGAAAACAAATGATGTAAGGAATGCTGACAATGCCAACATTCTCCCCTAGTCAAAAAATCCGGGTTAAATCCTTCGTTCTTTTGACCACTACGCCACCCCAGTTTGAACCCAGCCACATGCAAATAAGTCTTGACCCTGTGCCTCATGTGAACAGTCTAGACCGAACTGCCAGGCCAGGTCCTCCCTGGACCGGAAACATGCCTCCTGGGACAGGTTTCAGGGTATGTCACCCTTCTTCAGCCCGACTAGCTTGAATCCAGTGGAACAGTGAGCAAGGGACCCATGTCTGGGCATACCCACCCCACGTGGGGCGAAAAGTGTTACAGCAAACAAATGATGGACGGAATGCTGACAATGCAAACATTCTCACCCAGCCAAACAGATCTGGGTTAAAGCCATCGTTTTTTTGCCCACTACGCCACCCCAGTTTGGACCCTTCCATATGCAAATCAGTCTTGACCTGTGCCTCATGGGAACAGTCCAGACTGAACTACCAGGCCAGGTCCTCCATGTACCGGAAACAAGCATCCTGGGACCGGTTTCAGGGTATGTCAGCCTTCTTCGGCCAGGCTAGCTTGAATCCAGTGGCACAGTGAGCAAGTGACCACTGCGGCGCATACCCATCCCACTCTGCATATGGCCAGGTCTAAACTGGGGTAGCATGGTGAGCAAAAGAATGATGGATTTAACCCAGATCTCTTGACTGGGGGTGAATGATTTGATTTGTTCAGCATTCCGCCCATCAATTGTGTGTCTTTTGCTTTCTCACACTTAGGGGCCGATTATGATCGCGGACGGACTTGCGTCCGTCCACGATCATTGAGGAGGAGGGGACGTCCGCATGGGCTGCGGAGTCCCCTCCTGTGCGATTAGGATGTGACCGCCACCCTGGCGGTCACATCCTCTATTTTTAACATTGCCGCGGGTGCAGCTTCAAGCTGCACCCGCGGCAATGTTAAAAATGCACGCATTGCATTTGCATGCAGAAAGAGGCAGGCACCGCACGGTGCCTGCCGCTTTCTGCATGCAAATGCAGGGGGGTACCATAGGTACCCCCCATGTGCACCCCCCAGCCCCCCTTCACCTAGGGGGCCCGCAACGGGCCCTCTAGGTGAAGATCCGTATGCTTTTCCACGGCGGAAAACCCGCCGCGGAAAAGCACTTTTAAAATCCCATCCTGATATGGCGGACGGTGTCTGAGAGACACCGTCACCATATCAGAGCTTTTCCGCCGCGGTTGTAAGCCGACCGCGGCGGAAAAGCTGCGGACGGAAACCAGGACCCACCAGCCATCCTAATGTGGCGGTGAGTCCTTGGTCAGTCCGCTGCGGTTTTTCCGCATCCTCGGGTCCGGCGGTGGCTTCCGCCGGCCCCGAGGATGCGGAAAAACCGCAATCCTAATGACCCCCTAAGTGAGCCGGGTATGCCCAGACGTGGGTCCTGGGCTCACTGTGCCACTTGAATCAAGCTATCCTGGCTGATGAGGGCTGAAAGCCCGAAACCGGTCCCAGGATGCTTGTTTCCGGTCCAGGGAGAACCGGGCTTGACATTTCAGGCTGGACTGTTCGCAATGGTGATGGCTTGCTTTCTCATTGGACCTTTTCCTTCTCTCACATACTTGGTGGCCATTCACAGGCCCTGGCACCCAATCCAGATGGTGAGGAACTGAGTCCACAACCATACGAACCATGGAGAGGTGCCCGGGCCCTCGTCCCATGGAAATGTAGGGGGGAGTATGCCAATACTCCTGAAGAAAAGAGAAAATGGCCAAGTCAACATTTGGTGGCTTGCAGAAGCAATCCAAATCATTTTATTCAAAGTCCTCATAAATCTCTCAGCCTCCCCATTGGCTCGGGCCATCTTGGAGGGATTTTATGGTGAATGATTCCCAAGGACCTGAGATACAACCCTATCTCTTGTCCTTGAAATGGCTGGCCATTGTCAGTTCGCAGCTCTTTAATTAACCCATGGGGGCCATGATTTCTTCCAATTTGGGGTAGCACATCACTGGCACTTAGGGATGAGAGGAGCTCTACACCTGGTATTTGGAAAAATCATCAATCATTACTAGAGTGTGTCTACCATCTGGGAGCCTCCCAAAATCAAGACTGGCACAGATCCATGGACCTTTAAGCCCCATTTCTGTTAGTATAGGTGGTGGAGGACTGGCTTTTCCAGATACTTGACCCAATGGACAGAATCTGACCACCTCCTCTGCTTTGTCATCCATCAATGGAGCTGCTTTGGAAGAACAATGGTTCGGGGTAGGCCTCAAAGGGTCCTTAGTAGAAAATAGAACTGGAAGCGAATACTTAATAAATCGCTTGGGAGCAGAAGTAGTAGGTACAAGTAGGAGTATTTTATTTTACTCTTTTCTCAAGGATATACATAAATAGTCATACTCTTTTTCAGGTGCTCAAGTGAATAGTGTGGTGCAGGAAGTGACATAAGTGATCAAAGTGAACGGACGGTCACACAACAACAACAAGGGTAAAAACACAACAATTATATACAGATAGAACAAGTGAAATTCCTGAAACTTGCCTTTGCTTGTATAGGCAAGGAAGATTGTTTGGTGGTGCAACTGCCGTTGTTCTCAATGGGATATTGTATTAGACGGTCTTCTAATGATAGAAAACAAGTAGCGCTCAGTCACTGCTACTGGGACGAGGGTCCTACTTGAGTTAAGGGATTTATGCAAAAAAATCCGAGTTAGTTTGAGGGGGTCCGTTTAGCGCGTTCGTCGCTATTGCTTTAAAAGCAAACAATCTTCCTTGCCTATACAAGCAAAGGCAAGTTTCAGGAGGCTCATCTGTCCTGATGATGATCTAAAGCTAAATAGATCGAAACGCCGTCGACCTACCCAAGGAATTTCACTTGTTCTATCTGTATATAATTGTTGTGTTTTTACCCTTGTTGTTGTTGTGTGACAGTCCGTTCACTTTGATCACTTATGTCACTTCCTGCACCACACTATTCACTTGAGCACCTGAAAAAGAGTATGACTATTTATGTATATCCTTGAGAAAAGAGTAAAATAAAATACTCCTACTTGTACCTACTACTTCTGCTCCCAAGCGATTTATTAAGTATTCGCTTCCAGTTCTATTTTCTACTAAGGACCCTTTGAGGCCTACCCCGAACCATTGTTCTTCCAAAGCATCTTGTTACTCCAGGTTCTATTGTATGGGGTCCCCTTGTTTCTAACAAACATCCATCAATGGAGACCACACCTTTGTTGATATCCAGTTCTTGGACTTTCCCATGTCATGGTGTCCAGCATGGGCCAGTTGAATCAACCGGTCACTTAGTGTGGTGGAAATGACTAGGCAATGTCCTCTCAGAAGGCACCCATTTGTGTCAGTACTCAACTCCTGGTGAACATGGTACAGATTTTCTATGATTCTCTGTGAGCAAAGCCCAGTTGCTCCTGAAGAGATGCCACTGATTGGCCTTTACCATGTCAAGAGCTTTTTGAAGACATTCATCTTGAGCTGTAGCATGACACAGGGTCTCTACCGAGAGTAGAATGGGACGGGGTTGCTCTGTCACCCATCACACATATTCTTCAGTCTCATCAGCATCCTCTTCTACATCCAGAGTGGCTGCAAGAGGATGCCGGGACAAATATTCTGCTGGATTGTTAGATCTGGGCAGGTACTCTATGGGCAAATTCTTGTAATTGAAGCATCCACTTTCCTATTTGCGGAGGTGGTTTGGCCAATGTGCCCTTGAAAAGTGGGATCAGTGGTTTGTGATCGATAGTGACCATAAAAGGATTACCATACACATATAGATGAAAATGGCGACAACCCCAGTGGATGGCGATGGCCTCATTCTCAATTTGAGAATATCTCTGTTCCATGCTGGTCAGTGCCTGACTCGTAAACCCCACGTGGGCCCATTTGTCATCATCAGTGTGTCTAGGCATCAATACTGCCCCCAACCCTCTGGGTCCGGCTTCAACAGCTACAGTGGTATGCTTTCAGGGGTCAAAGTACACCCGCATGGTACTGGATGAGTGAGCGTATTTGGTGGAACCTCGTGCTCCAGGCCCCCTGACCTTGGAATGGAGCCTTTTGTGAACTCTCTGAGGGGCTGTGTCAGGGTAGTGAGTTTCTTGATAAAACAGCCACAGTAACTGACCATGCCTAAGAAACTGAGCACCTCCGTCACTGTGGCATATGCCAAATGGGAAAGTTACAATACCAGCAGCCTCTCCCGCCCTGCAGCCCAGGAGCATACTATTAGCCCTCTTCTGCAAAATACACCTGTTCAAGGTGTCTGGTTATGGCAGTCTTAAACTTGCCTTGCATCACCAGGGGTTGTCTTAGCCAAAGGTGAACACCTTGATCGCAGCAGGTTGTAATGGGGGAGCAGGGTTTGTGGCGCCATATGCTTCAGCTGACATGATGTCGATGGTTGCTCAGGTATCTACCACTGCAGCGGTAGAGGGATCTCCAATAAGTATTTGGCATTGTGGCAGGTGACGGGTGGTTTGGGAAGTGGTGCCAATGGTGAAGACAGGATGGATGGTGAGTCCCTCGCTTTCAACATCATCCATGTCGCTGATTATCTCTTGCACTTCTGGTAGGGCATTCATGGTGGTATGCAGCACTCTTTCTTTTCCTGACCATCATGCTCTCATAAAGTGATTGAGTTTTCCACACCCCATGCACTTTTCGACTCACACTGGGCATTCAGACGGGTGATGAGAAGGTCCCCCACAGTAGCCACAGGTCCGGGGTTTGGTGCAGTCTCTACTGGTCTGTTTGGTATTAGGGTTCTGCGTGACACTGTTGACTGGTTCAGTTTTTATGGGTTTCTGCAGTGCTGTATCCATGTAAGCAGCTCGGGTCCTGGAGAGTTCCTTGATCCTGCCTAGCGTGTGGATGTCGGCTAGAGACTTTCCTGACTCTTCCAGTATTCGCTCACATAGTTTGGCGGAGTAACAACCCTGAATGATTTTCCCTCTTATTTCTTCATTCTCCTCATTGTAGTGGTTAGACCTGTCAGCTTTTTGGATGGTCTCCCCTTATTTGTGTCCCTGTCTGCCTACCATTATTTTTTCCACCAACCCTTTTTGTATGGCCGTAGGTCTCCGGGTGCCCCACCACTGCTAACCAGTGCTGAGGTACAGGTGCGCCTTCCTAAAATGGTGGATAGAGAGGGTGTAGCAGGGTTTCCGTTCTCCCACAGAACTGTGCACAGAGATCTAGAACCTTGGTGAATTAGGATGACCCAAAACTCACCTTAGTATCAGAAATCCCCTTACCGAGCTAGCTACAGTGTCTCATTGGCCATAACAAACTCCCAATGACTTAGACAAACCAGAACATGAACTTAGGTTACCTCAGGTATCGTGGAACACATGAACACTCTTTCGCTCTATAATCATTTCAAACCACAACGGGGAGTAAAAGAACACACGTGCAAGTTTGAAATATTTATTTTTCAATGCAAGGTTCTCAAACGCAGTATCTTATATAATACCAACATACATATTATAAAAATCAGAGTTATCAGCATAGTCACTAATCCATAGTAAGCGAACGGTGATAGCATATTATAATGCAAAATCTATAGAAATCTGTATCACCTATATTTCGCGCACCCTATTTAGCATACTATATTATATCTAAGAAGGTCTCATTTGGGTTTTAGCAGGGCGGGCCCATACCTCTAAATGTCAGCAGAAGAAGATCACATCATCAGCTACCAACTCTCTGCATGCGAAGCACCATCAAGGGTGTTTTTGCATTCTCGGTAACTCTATCTTAAACCCGCTTAGAGCTCAATGTTGGCAGCAACATTATTTGTGTTATGTCTAATGTGGTGCGAGGATCAGGCCTCCCAGCAACCTTGTGTTAGGTTATTCTTAGAGGGTGCAGTTCTCAGTGTGCAGACAGTGTACCAAGCACAACTGATATCAGAGCAATAACATATTATTCTCAAATAAATCACATCTTTAGTCTAGGTTGAAAGCTACAATAACAATTATGTTTCGTGTGCAAACTGAAGCCGAAGGAAAAGATGTTGTTTAAACATTTAATAAACTCATGCTAACTTAACACAATATATAGAAAAGCAGTAACTATATGACACCCCCCCAATGATCCGAGGACGGTCAAAAAGAACAAGCCAATATCATAATAAAGGCATAACATGAAAGCAGAGTTCAACAATATTGAGCCAAGCTAAATGTATGTAGATGTAAATAAAAATTAATAATACAAAATATGTATGAATGCCTATAGTGGCCAAACAAAAAATGCAATAAAAAGTCTTGAACTTGAGGCCAAGTATAAAATCATAGGCCCAGAACATATAAAAGTCGAATGTTCGTACGAGAAAAGGCACCATTCAGAATTACTAAAAAGTCACGTGTCAGTATAGTGAAAGTCTCCAAAGCCACTCATGGGTGGATAGAATATGCAAAATAGGTAGCCACAGCTTCCAACATGAAATCACTGTCATCATCCGAAAACAGTTCAGCCATCCAATTAAGCAATGGGAAAGAACATACGTGCTCCTCCAGCACCGGACCCTCTAGCAACATCAGAGGACAACTCGGTGGGTTCTCAAGAACGCTATGTGCCAGAAACTCATGCGCCGCTGCGGGGATGTCCCACTGACCCATTAGTCCATGCATCGCTGCCAAGGCCATAATCCGTTCGCCAGAACAAACCAACTCGTGAGCAACTACGGGGCCCATCAGGTGATTAAAATCGACTTCAGGAGATAACGGCAAGCAGAGACACAAATCAATGGCCCAGTCAAAATCGCAGCTCAGGCAATGAAACACAGGCTGGACACATGTGAAATAGGAAAATCGAAACGATAATCCAAATGCCGTGCTTAAAGTCGCAAGCGGCAGGGTGCCATAGTAATCAAGCATCCGGTTGCGAAACAATGTCAGAAGGGGCTGAACGGCTTCTTGTGCAGGATGGGCATCCATGTTTTAGGAAGCAGAATAATATTAAAACGCCTGCAGCTAACGCCAGCAAAACAGGGAATCCGCCAAACAAGCTCGAAAATATTGAATGGAAGAAAGCAGGGATAACACCAAAAATCTTTTCAAATATAGTCACGAGACCACTGCTAACCAATTAAAAAAAATGAGCCAAGCCAGACGTGGAGGAGGCATTAAAGATTTGATGAACTAATTCGCAGAAATGAAACGGCAAGTCAGTATTTAAAAGTGCCTGCACCTCTGTGCGTGTGTTAGCTATGTGAAGGACATAAGTTTCACGGGCCGAGCTCAGGGCCACTTCTTTTTGAGACAAAAGAGCCCTTATTCGGCTCATACCATTGAACTCCGCTCTCAAGGTTGGGATGCGCGGCCAGATGGAAACATCTGAATTCCCATGCGTGGGTGGATATAACACGTTCTTGCAACACACCACACGTTCTGATACAGTAGCCACATAGGCGATACCGACCATTAACCCACAACACTCCTCGTTATTCAAAAGTAAATAACTACAGTTTGTCAATAAAGTGAATGTGGGAACTATTGCAGGAACTGGTGTGCCTTTCAAAACACAGGCTAAATTAGGCCGGTCCTGATTACAAGAACCATGCAACTGGATGTGTCTGCATATCAGTGAACGGTCAGGCGACTGTGTGCATTCTTCACCATTCAGATTCACTTCCTTTCCATCCTTCAGGCATCTGTACGTGTATGGTAAAGACCATGCCTCATGTAGGAAAGCACTGCCTAGTGGTTCATATCTACCTATTGCAATATATCGCATACAGTTAGTAAATTTATACAAAGCAAATGGTAATGTAATAACACCATGGATAAGCCATGTAGCAGCAGCTGCCTCAGCTACAGAAAAGGGCAAAGATTCTAACTTTTCAATGTGCAACATAGAAAATGATGCATCCCGCATGGAAAGCATGCGCTGCTTGTCAGTCAAATTAAATGGGGCAAATAGTGATGACACGTTCATGTAACTCCAAGGCACGCGACCCGCTTTCAGAGTCTGTAGTGTCCATGCAAACTGCATCACAGAACGCAATTGATTTTGTCCATGGTACAATACTGACACTTCATCATTCACAATGTCAACTACAGAAGAGACAATATTGTTCAACGTGTAAATTCGGGAAGAAAGCATGTTAATACTGTTATCGACAACTGCAAGCACTGTTTCCAAATTTGCTTGGTCAATTGCCCTTAAGCGCTTAGCAGCCTCAATTTGTGAATATTTCCAAATATCATTGTAAACCGCATAAATCCACCGTTTAGACCTACCATTAGCCGGGCCTTTTATAAAATCATTTAAATCCACATTATCATTCAACTGAGACAGATGTAATTTAACTGAAGCTAACGTGGAATGTTGTAACCAATTCTGACACAATTTCCCTACAGAGTAAGTAGTGACAGTGTAATCAGTTTCAAAACGTGGATCAGGTCTGACTTGCGTGAACCCTTCAGCCAAACCCAAAAAACGACGTTGGCAAGAATCAGCACTTCTTTGCCACATCAGCCAACCCTTTGGATCCAAACTAGATATATTAAAGGACGAATTGTGCAATAGAGCTTTTAACTCACGAATGGACAATTCAGTATAATTACCCCATCCTGAATATTCTTCCAATTCGGGGATAATTGGTGTATTTCATTTTTTAGAAGTAGCCAATCCAAAGCATGTTGTCTGGGAAATGGATGTATTTAGAAACAACATGTGATTCGGGATGAGACATGCACGGTGCAAAGCCTCAGTGCCTTGTACCTGCCAATCTTTGGTACCCCAAACCGATTTAAGGTCAATTGTTCCTTTCCAAAACTCGTAGCCATCTACAGCTAATCTGTCTAGAAAGGACTTCGAATACAGCATTTTTGTATCGGTAAGTCTAACTTTGGACATGGACTTTTGTGCCATTTTGAAATAAAATGACTCAGGATTTGATTGATTAAAATCTGTAAAATAAGTGTATTTTTTCAGAAATGTATTGGAGCTGCCTCCTAATGGAGCAGGGCAATGTTCCCACTGTGTGTAATTTACAGCAACCCTCCTGGAATTTGTCTTATGAAAAAAATCATTACCATAATGTTGAAAACAAAACAAATCACCATAATTAATAGAATCTAAATATAAATCCTCAGCATCAAAGGCAGCATAGTATTTCAAATCAGAGAATAATGCTTCTTCGGCCTAAATATCCCAATCATCAGAACGTATATTTTGTTTAATCACATCTTCCATGTTCACTCTAAGCACATTCGGAACATTAATCACTTCAGTGGGCCCATGTATTTGAAATCTAACTGCATCCCACACAATCCCATCAAGGACAGGCCAAGCAGTAATGTTGACTGTATTCAAGTCTCGTTTCAGTCTGTGTGCTGAATGTGAAGAGGAAAGAGGGGCCAATGTTCCATTAAGGTACCGAATTCCTGTTCTTTCTTTAACATAGTGGCCATCGATCAGGCAGAAAAAATAAAACACAAAACCAATTGACATAAAAAGGTAAAATGAAAATAGAATCAACCAAATGTATGTCCAAGGGGGTATTACATTTTTTTTTAAATAGAGTGGCATATTTTGCAATAGTTGATGGTTTCTTCGAAAGTTCCGAAACAGAGTCAAAAGAGAATCTGGACTGGTCGGCCAAACGAGTCTGCAAATCTGGCATTGATAAATCAGCAGGATAGACGTAGTTCAGCTCATCAATGTTAGTAACAGGAATAGTATTTAATAAAGGACTGGATATAGCAGGCATCTCGAGGGACACCTCAGGTTCTGCACCAGAAGTAATAGCCAGCACAGAATGCCTCACCATGGAAGGACAGGATACAGCCGGTGTCATACTATGAAAAATCGGCCACCCTGTGTGTCTTGACATTGTAAATAGAAATAAATCTGTTTTCCTTACGACCTGGAAGTGGTGGTAATATGACTGTTCTTGTGCCCTTCACTCCAAGAACTCGAACCGGTGCACGATATGAGGGACCAAACTCTTTCTTGTTATCGGTCTTCTCTCGAACCAGTTCTCCAACCTGGGGTAGCCAGCCAACTACCGGGATCTGCAACGCATCATCCGATGTGGAGGGCAAATGTTCCTTTTCTAGACTGTCTCTGGTCTTTTGTAGATCCTGTAAAACATTGCAATGTCCATCTACGTCAAAGGCCATGGCCTGGGCCTTGCAGTCTAGACCGTCGAGGTCAGGGACGTACATCTTGATACCAAAGAGCATTTCGTATGGGGTCCGCCCACCCAGAGACCTTCTAGGGAGGTTATTAAGCGCACGCTGCACGCCATTGAGGTGGGCTAACCAGTTTCTGCCAGTGCCTATAACTCGAGCTGTCAAAGATTGCTTTAAGTCATGGTTCATTCGTTCAACTACACTGTTTCCCTCGGGTCTGTACGGAGACGAAAACTTGACTTGGACCCCCAACGAAACCATAGCATCCTTATATGCCTTAGAGGCGAAAGCCGGACCCTGGTCCGAATGGAAGGTACCACAGGCAAAAATCCCTACAAAGACTCGCAAATCCTTAATGACAGTCCGTGAATCAGCGCTCCGATGGGGCCAAACCCACACAAAGTGTGTGCATGAATCAACTGCTTTTAAGATATACTTATATGCAGTATCAGAAGAAAAAGGACCGCAGTGATCTAAATAAACGCACCCCAGTGGTTTATTAGAAATGTACAACTGTGTCTGAGGCGGACGCGCAGCAGTTGAAGGTTTAATCTGCTTGCAAATGTCACATTGAAGGACATAATCGCGCGTCTGTTTGTACAGTCCCCGCCCCCAGAACCTCTGTTGTAGCTGAGTTACAGTGGCCGAGACGCCTGCATGCGCAGACGCCACACCTTCATGAGCCGCTGTAATCAAAGAAGCCCTGCGATCCGAGTTGGGAATTAAACGTTCACCAACTTCAGGAATTTTCGCATAAGGAACCTTATCGGGACTTAAGTGGTAAGTGTACTTCGAATGGAACCCCGCAGGATATTTACCTCCCTTCTCAGTGGCAGCAACAGCCGCCAAGATGTCATTATCTATCTTACTTTTGGACCTCGTGACTGCTGCAACTAAGTATTTTGATACTGTTGACTTCGCTGCTTCAACAGCAAGCGAATTTCCGACAGCGTGGACCCCCACGCGCTGATGGCCAAGAGTATGAATCACAAACACGAGTGGCAACTTCTCTTTGAGTTCCGCCACTCGGACCCAGATCATTTTATGTTTTATAGTGCTACCTTTGGAATCACGAAATTCATTCTGAATCCAAAAGAACAAGTTCTCATTGTAAGACTGGACACAGTAGTAAGAGTCACTTACGATCAAAGTCGTCACACTCGGATCTGCGTACTCCAATGCAAGCATCAGAGCACGAAGCTCAGCCAATTGTGCGGTGCAGTCTCCAAGCGTCTGCGTGTGCACGACACTGGACTTGAACTCATCGTTCACCATGGCACCGACCACAATGGCGCAAGCGGAAATATAGGCATGTTTAGAGCCATGCGCAACCTGCGCCGAACCATCAGTGTAAATGATGCAATGGAAATCCTCCAACTGCCGCATTGCTAAAGGAGCAGGATGAACAAATTCATACTGTAAGAACTCCTGCGACCGTAAAGTGGCGTCAAAAATAAACGTGACATCCTGGGATGACAAGGATGCAGCCCATTGAATCCACCGAGGGTGCAAAGATTTAGAATTTGGTACACTGGCTTTCGTAACTGCCTCCAAGGCAGGACACGGGGTAACAACCAACATGCGATTTCTCTGTGACAGTGCACGTTCCTTGAGAATCGCCATCTGCACAGCCGTCAAAACTTTCTCCACAGTGGAAAAGCGCAATTCAGCCGAAGTGTACAAGTGTGACTTGTAAGCCATAGGTACTGTATCTCCTTCATTAAAAGTTAGGTACGTGAAACCTACCGTCCCCGGGACAATTCTTATCACCAGGTTGGTCTGGTTATCACGAGTCAGTAAGTATTCAGAAGTGAGCAAATCAGCTTGCAATGACTGCAGAATAGCTGAATGCTCAGGCAGCCAGCATGATTTGGAAAAATATGGTTGTATCAAAGCATACAAAGGCTTGATACCCTGGGCATATTCCGGAATGTAAGTCCTTCCGAAATTCAAAAAACCCAGTAAAGACTGTGATTTTTTCAGTGTTGTCGGAGAGCGCAACTGTGCGCACTTCTCCAGGAAGTGAGGAGCCAAGCCTTTTCCTTCATTAGTTAGTTCCTAGCCTAGAAACAACACTGTGTATTCTGCAATGTGCGATTTTGCAAAATTAAACTTGTAACCCATGTCTGCTAAGTTACAAATAATACTGTTCACTCAACACAGATGCTCCCAAAGTTCGTTGTCTGTGAGATAGATATCATCCACATAGGAACAAGCATCTGGGTCGACCCTCTCCAACAGAGAGACAATGCGGGCGGAAAATACTCCAGGACTATTCTTATAGCCCATTGGGAGACGCCAAAACATTTTTTGGACCCCGCCGCATGTGAAAGAAGTCCATTGGGAACTTAGTCCAATGAATGGGCATAAAAACCATTGGAAATGTCAAGCGTGGTTTTGAACCGCTTACGCACAAGACTATTTACAAGGGCAGAGCCGTGAGTATTCTGTACTGCACAGTTACGGCAATGCGAGTTTAAATGCCGGTAATCCAAAACCAAACGGTAAGAGCCGTCCGGCTTGTTTACAGTAAAAAGGGGGTTATTCATCGGTGACACACACGTTTCAATTACACCTTGATATTCCAATTGTTCAAGGATCGCTGCGACTGAAGCTTTGGCTTCATGTCGTATGGGATATTGAGGTTGAGGCTGCGGCTGAGACCGTAAAGGAATCTCGTGGTTTGGGAACAATTTATCCCAGCCACACTGATTACGGTACACAGCCGGTGCAAGCGCCAGAGCCCACTCTTCTGCAAAGTGCAGCGCTTCCACTCTCGAAACTGTGTTCGCGAAACTGGGGCGGATCACCTCCTCCCCTCGTGGAGCTGCGAGCACAAAAGGTGGGGGCCAGTCAGCCTCCGAAAGCAAAATGTCATATGTAGACAAAAGATTTTCCCAAAATACCCCTCTAACGGTACGCTGTATGTCACCTTCAATTAACAGGACAATTTCAAAAAGTCTATCAGGGGGAGAAACTCTTGTATCTGCTGTTTCAATCGCAACATAAGTGTCAGTCGCTGTCACCTTCAGTAGTGGATGAAGGGCCTCTCTCACTATGGTAATCTCCGCCGCGCTGTCCAGCAAGGTCAGAGCCCAAGTCAGATTCCGAAGCCTCGTTCTCACAGTCTGGGGCACATCGATGCGCTGTTAAGGCTGCAACTTTCTTCTTGGCAAACTGCGGTCTCTGAGGCGTAGAGCCCTCCTGCTTGTCTGCACCGTTGCGCGGGCGGGGCTGACCACGTCCTTGCTGGCCACCCCGGCCCCTGCCGCCCCCTCCACCACCGGTTGACGGAGCCGATGAGTCCTGAAAGGAACGAGGAGAGCGTTGGTCAGAAGCCTGAAATCGTTCAGGTGACTTAATCATCGCGCGGTCGCGCAATTCATAAACCCGTTCTGGCTGCGCAGGCAACGGAGACGCAAGACGCGAAACCTGGGTTTGTTGTTGTTGCTGTTGCTTACCCTGATTCTGTTTTCTAGGCCAATTTTGTTTCTTGGACTTGGGCTGAGCGTTCGCCTCCGAAGATTTTCCCTGAGGCTGCTTTTTCTCTTTATCAGAAAAAGTCTTAAGCCCCTTGGCATTGCGGCCAACCATTTTATAAGCCGCCACAATTATCCTTGCTAACTGACGGGGTTTGCCCGCGTCGTGAATCACCGCTAATGCGTTACCCACCTGGAAGTTCACTGCATCCCCCTTGACATTCGCAAGGATCAGATCGTAAACCACATCAAAGGAGCCACACAGGCGCATACCCAACTCAACCGCTACCTCCGGTCCGTGATCATCTTGAACACGTTTAAGGACCGTAGACAGGTTGGACGTAGACGGGGAGCCAAAGCACCTCGAATAGACCGCTGCAAAAGTCTTACCCCATGTCTCACAGTCAACAAGCTCAGGGGCCAAATCCTTCGGCAAACTAAGCGTAAGAATCCGGTGTTTTTCCCCAGGATTCGTATTAGGAAACACAGCCTCCAGCTGGTCGAATTTCTCGGCAAGCCAGAAAGGAAAGTCATCCTTATCCTGGGGCTTCCTGCCCATTACGGAATTCACCATGACAGGACTGATTTTCAAACCAGCCTGACCTGCTTGAAGCTGCGCACCCCTAGGGGCCGCGCCTTAAACATTACGACTCGTGTAATGAACAAGTGCCCTAATCACTTCAACCGCGACCTCGTGAAGGCGTCGCAGGTCACCTACATTACAAGTGGCGCGATTAGGGTGAGGAGTAAATCCAGCCAAAGCGGGCCAATTTGTGCCCGGAATGGACAAAGGACCTAACCTCGGAGCGGTTAAAGCGTGTGGTAGGGCGCCCCCAAACCAAACTCCATGCTGCCAAACATCAATAGGTACTTCCTGTGCTCTTTACGGAGCATATACAGCAGGTACAGGTGACGGAGTGTACGAGTGGAACACACCAGAATTCGCGTCCACTGGCGGAAATGTCACCCACGAATAAAACAGTTCGTACGGGTAAGCATGTTCCACACTCACCACCAGAACCACAGCCAAGCCTTCCAAAGGTACATCATAAGTCCGCAAATGATCACGCACCGCAATGCGACTATGCAGCGGGATGTGCACGGCTTGTGCCATGACTGCACAGGAACGTAAAAAAACAAAGATTACTTTGTAGCACAACTGGGTAGTAATTCAAGGAAACCGTTTTAGATAGATTCAAGCTTGAAAAGACCTATTTCAAAAATAGGTAGGTTTTTCCGACACCACCGTTTTCCGGAAACGGGAATGAAGGGGTTAAGGATTGAATGATATACTACTCGAGTGTCATGATATAAGGCCAACAACGTATGTGCGCCATGTAGCAGGGTTTCTGTTCTCCCACAGAACTGTGCACAGAGATCTAGAACCTTGGTGAATTAGGATGACCCAAAACTCACCTTAGTATCAGAAATCCCCTTACCGAGCTAGCTACAGTCTCTCATTGGTCATAACAAACTCCCAATGACTTAGACAAACCAGAACATGAACTTAGGTTACATCAGGTATCGTGGAACACATGAACACTCTTTCGCTCTATAATCATTTCAAACCACAACGGGGAGTAAAAGAACACACGTGCAAGTTTGAAATATTTATTTTTCAATGCAAGGTTCTCAAACGCAGTATCTTATATAATACCAACATACATAATATAAAAATCAGAGTTATCAGCATAGTCACTAATCCATAGTAAGCGAACGGTGATAGCATATTATAATGCAAAATCTATAGAAATCTGTATCACCTATATTTCGCGCACCCTATTTAGCGTACTATATTATATCTAAGAAGGTCTCATTTGGGTTTTAGCAGGGCAGGCCCATACCTCTAAATGTCAGCAGAAGAAGATCACATCATCAGCTACCAACTCTCTGCATGCGAAGCACCATCAAGTGTGTTTTTGCATTCTCGGTAACTCTATCTTAAACCCGCTTAGAGCTCAATGTTGGCAGCAACATTATTTGTGTTATGTCTAATGTGGTGCGAGGATCAGGCCTTCCAGCAACCTTGTGTTAGGTTATTCTTAGAGGGTGCAGTTCTCAGTGTGCAGACAGTGTACCAAGCACAACTGATATCAGAGCAATAACATATTATTCTCAAATAAATCGCATCTTTCGTCTAGGTTGATAGCTACAATAACAATTATGTGTCGTGTGCAAACTGAAGCCGAAGGAAAAGATGTCGTTTAAACATTTAATAAACTCATGCTAACTTAACACAATATATAGACAAGCAGTAACTATATGACAAGGGTTCCTAAGACGGACGCCTGTTAGGAATTACCTCAGAGTCTGGCTCATAGGATTACAATAGGTGGTTACAGAACCTTCCGGTTCACTAGTGAACAGGGCCTAGGCTATATAAGGGAGGACAATGGGCGGCCATTTTGGGGTCACTGCTGGGTTGGCTGGAGTATGGACAACTGTGACAGGGGGATGGTGCCTTAGGCTTTCCTGACTGCTCCTAAGGGCTGCATGTTGGTTATAGGTGCTGCCCTCCCTCCTTTTGATCTGTCCCTGCCTATGTGAGACAATCTGCAAGCATTGTAACTCAGGTGGCCATACCTTAAGAACACTAATCCAAGCTAACTGCTGGTGGGTGGGACTCTGCCCCCAAATTCAGAGACCTTTGTTGGTGTCGCCGAGAACTTTAGGACATCGTGAAGCAGGGGCCCTTCACCCTGACCCTTGAGGAGAAGTGGGGCCTAGACTGTTGGCCTTGTTTGTGTCTGGCCAAAGCAGTGGGGGTACAAGTTGTGCCTGCGCTGGGGTTTTGCCTTGGTCTGTCAGCGTTTTGGCCTTTCCCCCCTCCTCTGCCTCTCAGCATTCTCTTCACGCTCTGAAAGCTGTGAAACTGTGGCTACGAGCGTTGTTGTGCCGCTGGCTCGGGAGCTGCCGAGATCTGAGAGGTTTTGCTGGCAGGAGTGTGAGAAAGGAAGCAGCGCAAGTCTCCGTGAGGCGACGCTGAGCGGGGTCGCTAGGCAACCAACCTCCCGCCTAGAGCGACGCCTCGCCCACGGAAGTCGGAGCCTCCATCAGGGCGGAAGCCAGCACGAACACCAGAAGAATGGATTCACCTGCTGTTGGCCGCTCCGGTGTCGGAGAGCTGGCGGCCGGAGTCCCGTTCACTCTGGGGCCTCCAGAATCTGCACAGCCCCATTAGGCTGCGGTCCCGCCCCGCCTCCCTCAAATCTCGACTATGAGGTTTCGTGGATGTACAATGGAGCCACAGATATTCTATTTGGATTTCAAAGTTGATTCATATTAAAAACAGGTAAGAAAATCTAAAGCCGCAGTCGCAATCCGGATACTGCTTGTCGAGATTTGAGGGATACCGACATACAAGTGACGATTAGAACCCACATATCCTCAGTTGGGCTCTGATGCACCGAAGAACTGAAAAGGAAACCAAGAACCTTTTCTGGTACCTCTTGAAAATTATAGTTTGAGAACTGTCCTGAAGAAGGTGTTTTTAATCTCAAAAAAACGAAACGCTGCATCGACAACTGCTTCTCGATTTCTGTAACTTTGCAAGAAATGTGATTTTAAATGTGTTTTTATTTATTGTGTTTGATCCAGCGGGCCTAAAGAAATTCTGTTTCAAAAGCACTACTCTACACCACGATACTCACCATTATTCATAAATTCATCACAAGGCCCATAAATGACTGAGACAAGAATTGGCCAACTGAATCATGTGACCTAATTAATCGGAACTATTCACAAAACTATTTTATTTATATACAACTGCAGTTTATCATTGTCATTTTTATAAATATGTACATTTAATTAAGTCACCTAGGCAATGGATTAACTAATGGCAACTAGACTCTAAATAACCAAGACCAGCTTGTCATTTCAAAATCTATTTTATTAACTTTATTATCAAGTAAAGAGCATTTTCAAATAATAATTCTTTTATTAGCATTTAATAAGCAACATTTTATTAAGTAAAGGCACATTAGACTGTCAGTTCAAATCAAATCAGCATGAAAAGTATTTAAGCAGAAATAATCTAATTCCCTAAAACCCTCTTTCCCAGACTAAGCTTATTTTAAACCTAAAAGGAAAAGCATTAGTTCATTCTCCCTTACGTGAGTCAAAAGTCCGTCAGCATCTCACGCTCTCAGGATTCAGGAACGAGCCAGCAGAGCTCCTCCCAAGGGGCCAGGTTTTATACGTTTTCTCTATCTAAAACTAGCTAAAAGAATACCTTTTAAAAGTCATCCTGCAATTCAGTTGGCTGACAGCCGTCAGTCCACATGAAGTCATTGCCTCTTCATTCCGAAATCGTGCTCTTCTATAATGTCTTTGTTCATTGTCTACAAGTGACATTAGCTTCCGAGGTCCTTTGCAACAATTTATTGAATAACAGTTCGTTGCTTCCTCAGCTTTGGCTTTTCTGCCATATACGGTCCTTGGAAAATTATACAACACGGAGCACATCCTGCACAGTTCCTCGTATTTTGTTTACTGATGATTATGAACGACAAACTTTTTTTTTCATTCTTTGCTGTGCTCGGCTCATCATGACAGGACTCCAAAACACCCATTTCAAAGCTAGGCCTCAGGCCTCTTTATCGTAGCACTAGTATGCAAAGAAACACAAAACAATAATTAATTTGAGTAATGAAAGTCATTCTGTTACCCACCCCCTTCACTAATGTTAACCCATTAGTTTATGTTACCTAGCTATAAGCACAGAACAAGCAGCGAATATAAAGACCTTTATCACACGAGCCTCAGGATTCATCACGAGCTTTTGCCACATAAAAGACACGACATAGACTAAAGCACATTTAAAAATAGGCACATGCTATTATTTAAATAGACACAATTAATTTTAACAAAACGGAAAGACAAAGTTAATTAATTATTTTTAAACGTACTGGCAAATGCAACAAGAGCACATAATATTAATTCCCACATGTTCATGCAAATGCACATTATTATAGGTTGAATTAATACAAATCATGCAAAATTCATTAATATTATTATATCATTATGGAAGTTTAACTCAGCGAGTGTAAAATGCTGTTATGTTAAAATTGCCGTCTAATATTAATTGAGGGTTAACTAATGAAATTTTATCCCTGCTGCCTATAAGTGTTCTCACCAAGTATTGTGGATGTTTTAAATATCTTGACTCAACTTTAAAATCGACATGAAAATTGAATGTATTTATATAGTATGTTGTGCATTTTTAAAAAAAAGAAATGTTTTATTGTATTAATGTATCTGTTCTTTTATGGTATTCATGCCGAAATAAAGATTGAAAAGTGAAAGTGAAAAACTCAGCGAGTGAAAACATAATTAATATTAAAAACTTGCTTCATCAACTCCCTCATCTGGTGATTTCAAAATCACCAAACAATACCCAAAAATTTTACCAACATTTTAACTTTTGAAGACATCATATTTTGAACACTCTCTGTGTTAGTAATCCTAAACCCCTGTCTCAGCAGTTTGTCTGGAGCTCTCATATTGAGCTTTACGAAACTCTTCCATTTCTATCTCCTTCTCCTGAGCCTTTCTGAGTTTGTAGATTCTTCTCTTTTCCCTCACATGCTTCTTTCTCTTGTGAATCATGCAACTAATTGTAAACAAAAGTGTCACTATAACAATGATTATTACAGGATAAAGTACTTTGCCAATGATTGAACTGCCAATTTCCCCAAACCGTTTCCCATTTGCCTCAAACCTTTTGCTCAGACGTTCTGAAAAAATTGTCACTATCCATGGGTTCTATTTCTGAGTGAAATTCAGTGATATTTTTGATAAGCATCTCTATATTCTTGTTTTTATTTGGGATATAAGTACAGCAATGCTGGACATGTAAAATCCCACAGACTCCTCCTTCTTTTGCTATCAGAATGTCTAATGCAAGATGGTTCTGCATAACCATGCTTCTGGTGGCGACAAGTTCTGTGTTAACTAATTGAAAACCACTTGCAGTATCAGTGGACAACCTGTCAACAATTGTGGAAACCTTTCTGATTTTAATTGCATTTAGGGTTATTCCCACAATAGGAATTATTGCACCAAATATGTCACCCATGATCTCTGAAAAACTCTCTCTCTTGCATCTGTTCAGGTGTTTGCCAATTTCGAATTAACCTTCTGAATTTCTGTCCACATGAAAAAATGTTGGAAAAACTAAACCAAGGTAGCACGTCCCATACCAATGGTTTGGGAGACTAAAGTAAGCTTTGTTCCCACAAACGAAATAAATTCCAGGAAAAATTGGATCTTTGCCACCTTTAAATCCCCATCCCCCTGTGATACGATAAGTATCCTCACATTGACTAGCACCGACAAAATAATTGTCGTATAATGTGTTGTCTCTTCTAATACAGAATTTCCCACTAACAGGATCATCTATGTGAATAGCAGCATAACTATTTCCACCATTAAGCTTCTCATCCTCGAGCTGCCAAAATTTGGATTTAGTCTGTTTCAACATCTCATTTCTCTTATAAATCGCCCTTCTCTCCTCAACCAACTTGAGAAAAGACCTTTCTTCATCTCTCATTTTGCAAGTTAAATTGTTCTTGTAAGCATATTCATAGGTAATTTCATTAGTCACCAAAAAGAATTCCCTCATCTGCTTAGCAGGTCTGACTTTGTTTAAGCTATTTACAACTTTTAGGTTAGCAAAAATGTCAGCGTAGTCTGAGTAATAGTACTCCAGACGACCTGTTTGATAGAACAAGCTAGCTATAATACTGCATGTAATGCTATAAGTAAGAGGAAGCATGTTATATTTGACCCCTTCTGAAACTGAAGCAGGAAGCTTCACACAAACGTAACAATCCTTCACATCCATGACTTTTACATATTCTGACAAGAGTCTTGAAAAAGAATTAGTAGAAAAATCACCAACAGATATATCTTGGTGTATCTCTGGTTTGTGCTCAATAACTCTATTAGTTTTGCCTGCAACATCATGAACAGCTTGTTTAGATTCAGCTTTGCTTGTCATATTAGCTTTATAGTCCTCCTTGTCTATGCCAAAAGGAAAGATAACTGCCAAAATTAACCAAATCAAAATAATTAGAATCACACAAATAGAAGATATTTTACAACATCTTCTAAAAATAGCACACCTTGAATTGTCAGTATTAGGCATCTTTTTTTTTTTTTTTTTTTACAAAGGTTTTACTCAAAACAAAAATCTAACAGCTTTTCTTCGACCTTGCGTCTTACATCAAAGTGTTTTTCCAGCTTACACAATTTCTTCGACCTTATGTCACCTAACACAATTTCTTCAGCCTTATGCCAAAAATAAACTTCAACCTAAAGAAAATTATTCCAAATCAATGTCACTGTTTTCTTCCAAATCCTCCTAACTACTGCTACTGATTTCCACTACTGGTGGGATAATAATATAGGTCCATTCAGGGGACTTATATTTTTGATTTGGCCTCAATGGTCTTTTGCCCCTACTGCTAATTACTTCAATTTTCTTTCCTGCTTGACCTTTTTTTATCAGTCACCCTTTTGACTCGATATCTCGTTAATCTGCTCCTTTGATTTGTTCACCAATTTGAATTTTAGATTTTCTCTTGGCCAATTATCTCCTTTTCTTAAGAATTTCTTCTTAGGCTCAGTTTTGTTACATTCAGCTTTCCAAGCCCTTTTTCTGAATTTTCTTATTCCAGACTCTTCATCACTTTCATCCGAATCTGTCTCAGAGATTTCAATTCTATATCTAGGAACTTCTTTACTCGGCAGCTTCACTCCGTTAGGAACATCATCCTTGCAGCTGGTACTCGGTAATTCATCTTCCTCTTCTTCTGGAATTACTTCTAACTTCCCAGTTTCAGAATTCTTGTTCCTGCTTTCAGAGCTTTCAATCTGCTTTTCAAAACTCTCCTGATCTTGAATCTCCTTTGACTCAGATTCTTTTTCTGTTTCTTTTTCTAGAACATTCTCATCATTTTCTGAATCTAGAATTACAATCTCTATATCTTTTTCATTCAGTGCCTGATCCGCATCAGAATCTTCCAGATGTCGACCTTCTTGTTGATCTTCAGAATCTGGATTCTCATGTTCTTCTTCAGAGTCTGAATCAGTTGTTGTGTCGTCACTATCCTCATCAGGATTATCAGGAGGTGGTACACGAATGGTATGACTTGCATGCACCCACCTTTTCAAACCTTTGCATTTAACTGCATTTGTTGTGACTAGTATCACCTGTCTTGCTTTTTGCCACCTGGGTACTAAACAGTTTCTTCTCCGGTGAACTTTTGTTCTGACCCAGTCTCCTGGTAACAGATCATGAGCTTGCTCCTTTTCTTTTGAAATCACATCTGTTCCCACCTGATGGAATACAGAAGTTACCACGTCAGACAGGTTTTTACAATAGTCCATAATTGCACTTTCATTAATGCTTAATATTTTTCCAACTGGTATAAATGCCTGTCTCATTACTCTTCCCATAAGTATGCCATGGGGGCTTAGACCTGTCTTTTTATCTGATGTGCTTCTTAAGGACATTAAGACAAGTGGAAGTGCATCTGTCCACTCTCGCTGCACCGTGAGAAGCGGTCGCTCCCTGCTCACCCTGCATTGCTGCTCACACTGCCTGCCTGATTACTGACTGCCTCTGGTATCGTAGCGCTCCCCCCATTGCCTACTTTGTGCCTAGATATTATAGCGCTTTGCACGGTATTCCGAGATCGCGCTGCACAACTTGCATGTTTATTACTGTTACTGCCTCTGATATCGTAGCGCTCCCTCCATTGCCTGCTTTGTGACTTGATATTGTAGCGCTTTGCACTGTATTCCGAGAGCGCTTTGCACAACTTGCACGTCTAGGGTGTGTCTGCTTTTGGGAACGCAACTTATTTAATTTGGCCTGATTGCACCGAGACGTTAGCACATTCCACCTCTGTGCCCCAATCTCGGCCAGTTTCACTAGGGGTATCGTAGCCATTTTGTTTGTTGTGCCTGCAGCCAGCCTCCCCACCCTGCCCCCGCCTCCCAGATTGATCCTCCCTCGCCCCCGCCCCCTCCACCATCCTTATATGACAGAGGCTTTCCCGCGCAGAATTAACACGCAGCGGTCGCGCCCCAGTCGCGCCGAAGGTGCGCCAAAGGTAAGCCAGTCTACGCCCGTCCGCGCCTGGACCGCGCCCAGCGCCAGACGCCCTGGCCCTCGTGCCACCCACCCCACCCGCATTACATACAACGTCACCACCCTCTTAGCCCTAAACCCCGGCCGTCTCCCCAACTGCGTCCAAGCCGCTCCTGGACACACCCATGGACCCTTCTCCTGCAACTCCTGCAAGTTCGACGGCACCAAGAACAACTCCTCATCCACGAACACACAACAGATATCTGACTCCAACCACCTAAAATGCATCCTGCTCAACACCCGCTCGGTCCACAGACACGCCATCGACCTCTGGAACCTACTAGACACCATTTCTCCCGACGTCGCCTTCCTAACAGAAACATGGATGAACGCCTCATCAGCCCCAGACATCACCATTGCCATCCCGGAAAAATACAAGATCATCCGTAAGGACCACACCGACCAAACAGGAGGAGGCATCGCCATCGTCCATAAGAACTCCATCCGCATCTCAATCAGCTCAGACGTCAACCTTGCCAGCGCCGAACACCTTCACTTCCAGATCCACACCGATCCCAAGACCACACTCAGAGGCACCCTCCTCTACCGACCTCCAGGACCCCGTGCACAATTCAGCGACAACATCACTGACTTTATCACCCCACACGCCCTCCCCTCCGAGGAATACATTCTACTGGGAGACCTCAACTTTCACCTGGAAAAGAGCAATGACAGCAACGCCACCACCCTTATTATTTATTTATTTATTCTGAGCATTTGTAAAGCGCGACTGACACCTTGCAGGCTTCCTGGCGCTGGAAATTACTCTGTTAACGGTAAACCGGGAGAACAGTCAGACGAACAATTTATTGGGGGGAGAGCCAGGTCTTAATACGTCTCCTGAAGGGTAAGAAGCTGTGATATCTGACGTATGTCAGTGGGCAGGCTGTTCCACAGCTTGGCCGCTGCAACACTGAATGATCTGCCCCCGTTCTGGTTCTAATGAATCTGGGTACCTTTACCAGACAGGCAGAGGAAGAACGTAGGTCTCTGGCAGGAGTGTACCACCGAAACAGGGCTTGCAGAGGTTTAGGTCCAAGTCCGTGCAGAGCCTTAAAGACAATGCAGAGGGACTTGAAGGCCACTCTTTGTTTTAAGGGTAGCCAATGTAGCTCAGCCAGAGCTGCTGTGGCTGAGGCCCTCCTCGTCCAGCCAAGAGCCAGCTTGGCGGCGGCAGATTGAATTCGCTGTAGTCGGTCCAACATCGTGACTGGAGACTCCAGGAGCAGGGCGTTGCAATAGTCAAGGCGACTGAGTATCGTACACCTGACTATCGACGCCCTGGCTTGTGCCGGGAGAAGAGGCATGATTTTCCGCAGTGATCGAAGCAGGGCTGTGCAGATCCCCACAGTTTTCGTCACCTGGGTTTCCATACTTAATTTGTTGTTCAGCATGGCACCCAGGTTGCGCACTAAAGGAACTGGCTGAGGTTTGTCTCTGAACTCCGGGGGCCAGAATTCGTTTGGAAACCGACGGGGTATCTTAGTGCCTGAGCAGAACAGGACCTCCGTTTTTGCGGAGTTGAACTGGAGGGAATTACTGTGTAGCCATCCAGCCGTTTCTCTTAGGCAATCGTGGAAGGTAGAGAAAGGAATGGCATCTTCACCTTCCCACGAGAGGATGAGCTGTGTATCATCCGCGTAATTTATTGTTTTGACCCCAAAGGATTGGATCAATTTAATTAGCGGGATGAGGTACACATTAAAAAGGATGGGGCTGATGGAGGAGCCCTGAGGGACTCCCTGGGGTACTGTTGCAAAGGCGGATTGAAAAGGGGGAAGAGAGACAGCCTGTCTTCTGTCCCGAAGATAGGAATGAAACCAGAGCAATGCAGTTTCTGGACAATCTCGCCAACCTCGGACTCAAACAACTTGTCACTACCCCCACCCACATCGCAGGTCACACACTCAACCCTATCTTCACCTCCAGCAAACATGTCTCCTTCAGTCACACCACAACTCTCCATTGGACGGACCACAGCTGCGTTCACTTCATCTACAATAAGACCACAACTCACAACCATCCTCAACCTACTCTGCGAAGAAACTCACCATCGACCAGATCTCCTCATCGCTTCTTCAAAACCCCCCTGCCCACTCCTCAAACTCTGACCAAGCAGCCATTAACCTCACCCAATGGCTATCCAACAGCGCCGACATCCTAGCACCGTTGACAAAACGTCAAATCAAACTAGGCAGCAAAAACGCCTCCTGGTTCAACGATGATCTTAAGAAATCGAAGAAACTCTGTCGCTCCCTCGAGAAGGCCTGGAAAAAAGACCCAAACACCAGCACCAGGGACGCCTTCAAAAACGTCACCCGCATACACCACCAACTAATCCGATCTGCCAAGAAAGCCGCATTCAAAGACCGACTAGATAACAACGCCCACAACAGCAAGGAATTATTCAACATCGTCAAAGAATTTACCAACCCCTCAGCCAACTCCAACGACATCACCCCCTCTCAAGCCCTCTGCGACTCCCTAGCTTCTTTCTTCCACAACAAAATCGCAGACATCCACAACAGCTTCGACAACCGACCCGGAGACCAACCCACCCAACATTCTGCAGGACCTCCACCCCCCTTGAACATCCTTAATGACTGGAACCCAATCTCCACTGAGGACACCATCCACCTGATGAACTCCATCCACTCAGGATCCCCCACAGACCCATGCCCTCACCACATCTTCAACAAAGCAGACTCCATCATAGCACCACACCTCAGAGACGTCATCAACTGCTCCCTCAACTCCGCCACCTTCCCGGAAAGCTGGAAACACGCCAAACTTAGCGCCCTTCTGAAAAACCCACAGCTGACCCCACCAAACTCAAAAACTACCGCCCCATCTCGCTCCTTCCATTGCCGGCCAAAGTCATCGAGAAAGCTGTCAACAACCAGCTCGCCGCCTTCCTCGAAACCAACAAATCCCTCGACCCCTCACAGTCCGGCTTCCGAGCCAAACACAGCACGGAGACCGCCCTCATCGCAGCAACAGACGACATTCGAACTCTACTGGACAATGGAGACACAGTCGCCCTCATCCTCCTCGACCTCTCCGCAGCCTTTGACACAGTCTGCCATAGCACCCTTCTACAGCGCCTCAGAAACATCAGAATCCAAGGAAAAGCACTGGAATGGATCACCTCGTTCCTCACCGGAAGAACCCAGAGAGTCCGCCTCCCACCATTCAAGTCAGAGGCCACTGAAGTCATCTGCGGCGTATCACAAGGATCCTCACTCAGCCCCACCCTCTTCAACGTATACATGAGCCCCCTCGCGGCCATCGCACGCCAACACAACCTCAACATCATCTCCTACGCTGACGACACTCAACTGATCCTCTCACTCACCAAAGACCCTTTCACCGCCAAAACCAACCTACATGAAGGAATGAAAGAAGTAGCCGAATGGATGAAGCACAGCCGTCTGAAACTGAACTCAGACAAAATAGAAGTCCTTATCTTAGGTACCTCCCCCTCCGCCTGGGATGACTCTTGGTGGCCAGAGGCCCTTGGAAAAGCACCCATCCCGACGGGCCACGCACGGAACCTGGGCGTCATCCTGGACTCCTCACTCTCTATGAACAGACAGGTCAGCGCTGTCTCATCATCTTGCTTCAACATTCTTCGCATGCTCAAAAAAACATTTAGCTGGATCCCCACCGAAACCAGAAAAACGGTCACCCATGCACTGGTAACAAGCCGCCTGGACTACGGAAACACCCTATACGCCGGTACCACCGAATAACTCCAGAAAAAAGTCCAACGCATCCAGAACGCATCAGCCAGACTCATACTAGACATCCCGCGTAAAGACCACATCTCTAGTCACCTGAAAAACCTCCACTGGCTCCCCGTCAATAAGAGGATTACTTTCCGCCTCCTTACCCACGCACACAAAGCACTTTACGAACTTGGACCCGACTGCCTCAACACACGACTTTCCTTCTACACCCCGTCCCGCCAGCTACGATCCTCCAACCAAGCCCTTGCTACCGTACCTTGCATCAACAAAACCACCATGGGAGGCAGATCCTTCTCCTACCTGGCAGCTAAAACCTGGAACTCACTCCCCACTCACCTTCGTCTCACTCAAAACCACCTAGCATTCAGAAAGCAACTTAAAACTTGGATATTCGACAAGTAATTCCCCACCCTTCTTCAAGCGCCTTGAGACCCTCTGGGTATGTAGCGCGCTATATAAATCTTTTGACTTGACTTGACTTGACTAGCTAGGCACATCTTTCCAATTCTATTTTTAATTGTTCCGTTAATTTGTTCAACAACACCTGATGCTTCTGGTCTGTATGCACAGTGTAGCTTTTGCTTTATGTTGAAAGCTTCACAAATCAATTTTAGCAATCTGTTTTCAAAGTGTGTGCCACGATCATTTTAACAGTGACTGGAAATCCATACCTTGGTATGATCTCCCTTAAGAGCAATTTTGCCACAGTAATTGAGTCATAGTGATGAGTTGGGAACACTTCCACCCATCTTGAAAACAGACAGACAATCACAAGGACATATCTCAGTTTATTATGAGGTGGCATGTCAATGAAATCCATTTGCAACCTGGTAAAAGGACCGCCCTCCTGTCCTATGGTTCCCATGTTTACAACTGTTTTTCTGTTTGGATTGATTTGTTGGCAGATCAAGTATCTCTGGCAAAGTGATTCTGCAATTATCCTACATTTTGGATTATACCAAATCTGCCTGAACATCCTAATCATAGAATATCTTCCTAAATGTCCTGGACCATGGTACATCCGTGCCATGTCAGCAATCATGCAATTTGGCATTGCAGGTCTGCCATCTTTGTAAACCCAAATCTCATCTTCCTCCCTCTGTCTGCAACCGTCCTTCAGCCATGTGTTTTTCTCCTCATCATCTGCCTCATTTTGTAGATCTTTTACTCCCTGCCATGTTTCAACTACAGATATTAGCATGAGAGAGTTCAGAATATGATCATTGTCTTTTTCCCGATTAATTGAAAAATTGTTTTTTGCACAATAACGTGCAGTTTCATCTGCTAACGATTTTCCTTTAGTAATATAGTCTTCACCTTTTTTATGAGCTCCGCATTTCACAACAGCAATTTTCTCAGGTAATTGAATGCCATCGATCAATCTTTTGATCAATTTTGCATTCCTGATCGGTGTTCCCGCAGAAGTTAAATAACCTCTTTGAGACCAGAGCCTTTCCATATTCATGGACTACGCCATATCCATACTGACTATCAGTCACTATGGTAACCTTTTTTCTCTTTGCTCTTTCACATGCACAAATTAAAGCAATTAATTCTGCCACTTGAGCTGAACGAATTCCTTCAAGAGTTGAACCTTCAACCACTTGTGCAAACTGAATATGCTGCTCTCAGAATGCCCTCATCTGTCCTTAAACAGGAGCCATCAACAAAGTAAACAATGGCTGACTTTGGCAAAGGCACATCTTTTATGTCTTTTCTAGGTTTGGTACAGTATTCCAAAACATCCAAACACTCATGATCAACATCAGTTTCATTTTTGATTTCAGTAATAACACTATCAGGCAATAGCGTAGAAGGGTTAAGATTCACACACCTTGCAATCGATACATTATCTGATCCCAGAATAACCTTTTCATATTTGGTCAACCTGTTACTCGATAAGTGTTGTGTCTTGCTCCTGGTAAGGAGAGTTTCAGCTGAATGAGATACATACACTTTTACAGGAAACCCCATTATGATTCCTTCACTTTGCTCAAGGCTTACACTTGTTGCAGTCACTGCTTTTAAGCAACCTGGCCATGCTTTTGCAACAGGGTCAAGAACAGCTGAAAAGTAAGCTATTGGCTTTCTCATTTTTCCATGTCTCTGAATCAGAACTGACAATGCACAACCCTCCCTTTCACTGCAGTACAGCTCAAATTCCTTGTCATAGTCTGGCATCCCCAATGCTGGAGCTTCACACAGACTTTTCTTTAGCTTTTCAAAAGCTTCTAACTCAGTTTTTGTCAAAGTAATCGGGTCTTTTATGTCTGCCTTTGTCAGTCTTTGTAGTGGTTTCGCAATTACTGAAAATCCACTAATCCATCGGCGACAATAACCTACCATTCTTAGAAACATTCTGACCTGTCTCTGTGTTGTTGGAGGTTGTATTGCTCGAATAATTTTTATTCTCTCAATTGTCACTTGTCTGATTCCCTTTGCAATTCTGTGACCAAGGTATTTTACCTCTTGTTTGCAAAACTGTAATTTTGCAGGTGACACTTTATGCCCCTCATCTGCCAAACGATTCAAAAGTGTAATGGTGTCCGTTACACTATGTTCCCGTGTTTTCGCAGCCACTAGGAGATCGTCAATGTACTGAACCAATGTTGATTTTCCAGGCAAATGTAAATCTTCCAAAGATTTCTTTAACAACTGATTAAATAAAACGGACTCCTGGGATACCTATGACATCATTGCACTACAGGAAACATGGCAAACAACTATAGTTGATGTCCCGGGCAGGATAGGATTCCATGTTAGTGCCATTCGAACTCAAAACTATGGCCGAGCTAAGGGGGGCCTTTCAGTTTACATCTCCACAGCACTTAACATCAAGTCCTCCCAGATACCAGTTCCTACTTCAGATATGCAAATAATCAAACTAGAACTGGGATCCCTGGTTGGTATCGGAATTGTCATCCTTAATAATATCTACGCCCACCCAAAATCTAAGGTTAAACAAGAGCTATTCAAGAAACTCAAGTGGTGTAATAACAAAATTCCGGCTAAAAGAGCCAACATGGGAAATAATACTCACAGGCGATTTTAATGCCAATCTATTACACGCCCATGAGGATGAAGAAAATATCATTACAGCTAATGATCTCTGGGCTATCGAAACACAGGAAATCCCGCATGTGAAAAGACTAGACAAAATGGGACGACAGTTGTTGTGGGAGTTAGAACAACAAGGACTACGAGTGTTAAATGGGAGAATAAGCCTGGACAGACCCCGAACAGCACCTATATCGGTCCTAGCTCATCGTCAATTTTGGATTACACCGTCGTCTCCCTTCCGCTCTTGGGATTAATTAAAAATGTCCAAATTATATGCTCCCCAGATAGTGACCATATGGCCCAGCACATTGAAATCAAATTAATACCCTCAAAACATCTAAATGCACCAAAATTAGCAGGGGACACCTCAACGATAAACTTAAAATGTTAAAGTGGACAAGTGCCACACTCCCGCAAATAGCTCAAGATGCAAAGAATTTGCTGCACAAGCTTACTATAAATAAAGAACTAACCATGGAAACATGGGTTGACTTTGTGGATAAATTACCAAAGACCAAACTCCATGCCAATATAAGGCATAAGGTAAAGAACATTAGCCACCTTAGCCATGCAACACGCTCTCTAAAAAGGCACCTGCGACAGTCCATGAGGAGAGCACAAGGTCACAGTTCGCAATCCATGGCATGGCAGGACGTACGTCACATTAAGAAACTCTACAAGAAACAAATATGGATCGAAAAAAAACACGAGGCCACTGATTTTTGGACAAAAATAATACATAATGCAAAAAAATCTGATTCCAGAGCATTTTGGTATCAAGTAAATACACTCAACAGATCATCTAGCCCTATAAGCATGACCTGTATTACGGAAAAGGCATGGACACAGCACATAGTTCACACCTTTGCAATAAATTCTATGAAACCTCCTCCATTAACAGAAATTTCACTATTCCAAAGGTCCAATGCAGATGCAATAGCGCCTGAACCAAAATGAGGAAGCAGATATACTACAAATAATAAAGAAAAGTAGAAAAGATAGTGCACCAGGACCGAACGGCGTTCCTCAGGCAATTTACAAGGAGGACCCTTACTTTTGGGCCAGTAATTTTTACAAATTGTTTCGGATATTAAACATCGGTGGTCGGATTCCGGAAAGCTGGCGAGGGGCGATCATCAACCCAATTTATAAAGGTGGTGACCGAAAAAATCCTGTAAATTACCGCCTGATAGCGCTCATTGATGCCGAGGCAAAGTATTATGCCTCATTGGTATTAGCCGACCTTACAAAATGGTCTGATAATAACAACATAATACCTGTAAACCAGTCAGGGTTCCGCCGTGGCATAGGCACCATGGCAAACGTTGTAGCTATAAGCCTGATTGCCGAAAAAAGCCTTCAAAATCATCAAGTCCTACACCTATGCTTCGTGGACTTCAAGGCGGCTTTCGACCGTGTCAGCCGACAACTACTCTGGTCAAAATTGAAGCAGCAGGGCCTGCCGGATGCGATCTTAAGCCCAATAATGGAATTATATACCAACACCTGGATGAAGGTAAAGATTGATAACGGCAATCGGCTTACGAGGAAGATCGTCACCCATGATGGTCTTAAACAAGGCTGTGTCCTGGCGCCCCATCTGTTTAACTTATTCATGGCCGACCTGACACCAAGGCTTAATGGGATCAATGCACACCCTCCACGCTTAGGAACAATGCCCCACACGCAACTCTCCTACGCTGATGACGTTGTTCTCCTTAGCCAGACGAAAATAGGATTGCAACGTCTCATAAACGAACTGGCTGAATATACTAAACAGAACATTCTGCAAATAAATACCACGAAAACAAAGGTCATGATTATAACTCACCGTCGTGCAAAAGTACTGAACTACATAATTGATAACAATAAATTGGAAGTAGTGGATCATTATAAGTACTTTGGCATATACTTGGATACACGGTTCAATTTCTCCGCGCACTTCAATGACATCGAGAAGAAAGGGAAGGCGCTACTCCATGCATTCAGCAGTTTATCTAAATCACTTAAGGGCCTCCTGTTCACCCCCCTTTTAACAGTCATCAAAGCCAAGCTACTTCCAACAATAGCTTATGGCAGTGTGGTACATTGTGGAAAAAGTGCACCACTCTTGGACAAAATTCAAACTAGGGTGTATAAACGCATATTCAGATTGCCATGCGATGCCTCACCCGCCCAGGTATGGCTCGAATTTGGATTGAACTGTCAAACATTGCAAAAAAAATACGACACAGTTAGATTCTGGTACAATGTGTGGCTAAACCGTGAGATACAAATTAACTCTGCAATCTGGGAAGCCATGCAAGGCAATGCAAACTCCCAGCACGCAAAGTATTTAAAATCCTCCTTAGAAATCACAGCCCTGGAGTCATTGTGGCAAAAGCAGTTACCAGTGTGCTCATTCAAGCAGGCTGCAAAAAAGGCAGCTAACCGGCACTCGTTGTTTGATGATAAAACAACCCTGAGACAAAGTGCACACTCCTGGATGATAATCCAATCATATAAGAAGCTGGCCCCGGCACCCTATCTAGGGCTAGCTTTTTCTTCTCATCTGAAATCCAAATACCTAACCCTACGAATGGGAAATTTTCCTACAAATGCTGACCAACCGGGTTGGAGAACACCAGGCTCAATGGAGTGTAACTTATGTGGCGCCGCGGTACAAGATCTTATTAATCTGATCTGCATTTGCCCACAACTAGACAGTGAATGTCAGTACCTGCTAAAGGCAAAATTTAACAAATTAGGCATTCGCACTTGTCGCTCAGCCATAGTCCAAGTGATGGACTCAGTGGACCCTCAATTTATTTGTGGAATAATTAAATATGTTATAAATTTTGAAAATACCCAGAAATTGTGTCAAGACCTACTACAAATGTGATCTTCCTGAACTTTTTAAACCTGTTTTATAGAATCTGAATTTGCACTTTTATTTTTTTTATATCAGTCCCACAGTTATGTTTACCTTTTAAACCAATGTCTGTTTTATTATTTGATAAGAATGTGCTTTCTTTGATTCATCCTAAATCATTATTGCATTTTATATTGTAATGGTTTTTATTAACTACACAATAAAGAATGTTTCCATTTCCATTTGATTAAAGATAGATGGACTCTCAGTATACCCTTGAGGGATACATCATCATGCTAAGGTACGATCTTGGAATCTGAACGCAAAAATTTGTTGGCTCTCTGGATGCAGTGGAACTGTAAAGAAGGCATTACACAGGTCTATGACCGTGTACCATTCTGCATCATGCAGAATCTGATATAGAATTACCTCTGGGTTTGGTACAACTAGGCAACAAGGAACAACAATTTGATTAACCTTTCTCAGGTCCTGAACTATTCTGTAAGTTCCGTTTGGCTTTTTGATTCCCATAATCGGTGAATTACATGGACTGCTCTCGATTTCTTTTAAAACACCTTGTTTTATGAATTTCTCAATCACAGGAATGACACCCTCAATAGTTTCAGCTTTCATTTTGTACTGAGGAATGTTTGGAAAATCTACTCCTTGCTTTACAGTACTTTTTACTGGGTCCACATGTTTCATTAAACCCATTTCATCTCCAGTTAAATCCCACATTTTTGGATTAACTGCCTCTTTCAGTTCTTCAGGCAAATTGTTTTTATCAAAAGCAGGAAACAGTTTATTTTCTTCCTCAACCATTAACATTGTTAATTTGTACAGTCCATCTTCTTCTAAGGTTTGAAGCTCAATACCATCCGATGAGCAATATATTTTGCAGTTCATCTTACACAATATGTCCCTCCCTAACAAGTTAACAGGACTGCTGTTACAGACAACAAATCTGTGTTTGTCCTTGTAATTTCCAATTTCTATTTTGACTGGTTCTGTCAAGTCTGTTTTAATTTGTTGATTTGCTACACCTACTACTTGGATGGACTCACCTGAGAGAGGAAGGTTTTCAATTTCCACTGATCTAACAGTAGAACGGGTAGCACCAGTGTCCACAAGAAAAGTGATTTCAACATCATTCACTTTACCATTTACAAATGGACCTGACTGATCTACCTCAAGAGTGGCTCCAAGCACAAACTCTTCTTCCTCTCTCAGGCACCGTCATGAGTAATCCTCTGAGTCACTGCTTTCAATTTCCTTTAACCAAAATTGTTGAGAAACATCTGACACATTCACTCTTTGCGATCTATTTACCTGCTTAGCTCCGCAGAATCCCGTCTCAGGACTGAATCTTTCATACAATTTAGAAGTGGTGGCTTTGGAATTTGGCTCTGCTGATTCAATTGGCTCTGCTGATTCACTAACTGTCGCTGTAGCTGTTGCTGCTGAAGTATTTCATTTAACTGTCGCTGTAGCTGTTACTGCTGATTTATCTCATTCTGCATCTGTGGATTTAATGATGAATTTTTTAAATTTCTGGGCGGATTTTTACACTCTCGCTTCCAGTGTCCAATCTCACCGCAATTAAAACATGGGAGCTTCTGCTTAAGCTCTTCAATATTTACATTAAATTTTGGTTTGGTAAAGTTCCCCTTAAACTTGCCTTGATTCTGCTGAACATTTTTATTTTCTAGGGTTGCTATTTGCTGTTCAGCTACCTTCACTTGTGCCCACATTGCCTTTTTCTTAAGCTTTTTCTGCTTAGCATCTATCTCGTCACTGCAGTATTTTGCTTTTCTCAGAATGTCATCAACTGTAAGTCATTGCCAGCCGACAATTCCGTTTCTAATCATTTCACCAATTTCAGGTCTCAAGCCATAAACAAATCTGTAAATGAAATGGCTCATATCCTTTTCACTTAATTTTTCGTAACCACTGTATTGTTTAAATACCAGCAGTAATCTTTCATAAAATGAATGTACTGACTCTTTTGGTTCCTGATTTGTTCTGTCAATTTTAACCCAATCTACTTCTTTTGGAGGAATCTTGTTTTTCAGCCACACAATTACTTTGTCATAGAAATCCATGACATCAGCTGAAGGAGCACCTGTTATTTTATTTCGAGCTGGTTCTTCTCTGGGCCAACCTACAGAAATTTTACATTCTGTCCAAAGATCTGATGGGACAACAATGTCAAAGAATCCATCAAGATCAATCCACAGAACTTTTGAAACCTTTATATATCTGTCTACCTGACAATACCATTCTACTGGCTTTTCTCTCAGCCGAGGAAAGTCATTTGTAAAGAGCAAAATGTCCTGCCTTGTCCATTGAACATGAACATAACCTCTGCCAGCTATTTCCCTCATAGGAAACTCATTTACGACTTCCCCTCTTTCTCTTTTTTTCTTCTTCTCTTTTCTTTGTCCATTTCACTATCCATTTACTTAATTCACCTAATCTTTTTAGGAACACAATTAATTCTTTTACATGGATTATCCTGCCTGTGGTATTTAGGTTTTCAATGTCCTTCTCAGAAAAATCTACTCTGTAATGTTTTTGCAATTGTTTCTGTCTACTCAAATCTATGTCTAATTCAGCAGCCACTTCTTCAAATTGATCATATTTGTTTTTTGTTTTCCATTGTATGCTCTTACAGATAAATTACAATTCATCATCCTGATATTGCTTTAAACAGTCAGTCCCAATTGTGCCAATAATTATTTCTTCTAAATCTGCTTTCAATTTTGCAACATCAAGTTGTTTAGACTCAGGAATTTGTGGAATTAATGGAGTCTGTGTTAAATCTGTTTTGTTAATGCTCTTTTCTTAAGATCCAGAATCAGATCCTGCAACTGATGGTATCTGACCATTTGACAAACTTTGATTAAAGGTTAAATTTGGCATTGTTTTTTCTCTACGGATTTCTGATAATTCTGAATAAAATTTTTCAGCCACTTTCTGAATTTCCGCATTTAATGGAACAGTCAGAGCTGAATGTCTATTTTCACCTTGCTCAAAAACTGGTACCGTTACTGCTTCCATCCCTTTAGTTAATTGCTGAATTAATTCCTCTTTTGCTCTTAAATATTCTGAAATATTTGGTATATTTTCAGGTCCCTCTGCTCTCTTTTCATTTCTCGGGAATTAATTTCTCTGCTCTGGAATTTCTGGATAATTTCTGTTTTCTCTTGGAGTATTAGATTTACTTCTTGACCTTACTCTCTCAGGTAATCTTAAAAATCTGGGTGAATTTTCATCAGCTTCTCTAGGAGGTGCACTAGGAGAGGTTCCTGAAGAAACTCTTGGGGTAGACTGTGAACAACTGGGCTGATAACGTGGTGGATTAATAAAAATTTCTTCTAAAACCGCATCATCTAATTCTTCATCAAGATGACCTTTCTTTCGGGTATTCTTCTGACCTGATGTTTCAACAACCATCTCCCTAACTGGGTACAAACCATCATGTCTGCTTTCCTCCAACGACGCACTCTATCTTGATGAGTTTCCCTATTTATGTCTAATATTGGGCCTCTTGATATTCCCCTGTTTTCTCGTTTGAGTTCCATCATTTCAATCTCCCATTCAACTAAAGCCTCAAATTGAGTAGGTCTAGGATTTGGAGTAAGAGCCATCATTTTTTCTCTCAGGTTTTTCAAAACTTTAACATTAAATGATCCATCTTCCGGCCACGCTGATACACCATCATCTTTGGTATATTGCATCCAATTTTCAAACCAGAGGACAGTATGATAACCATATTCACCTTCCATGTATGCTACTGGTGTTTTGTACATATGAAGTAATTTTCCACCACGCGTTTCAATTTTCTTATCAGGGTTGAATACATTTTTAAATTTCTGAAACCATGAAGGCTTCTTTTCCTCCTTATCGTACCAATAACTCATGATTCAAAACTATTCCATTTAATTTAGAAAAGATCGTAAGTATTTCCTTGTTGTTCCGCTACTCTGGCCAATCCGTGCGCGAAACTCACCAACAAGCCAATCAGGTTAAGCCATGTCACTACCTTACTCAACCAATAGACATACTGTTTTCAGAAAGGACCAATCAGCTAACAGCTCGTTTTGGTCACGTGAACCAATCAGTGTGCTTGTTGTGACGTATATCAACCAATCGCAGCGCGGACCCTGTGACGTATACTGCCGCTGCAGCTTTGCTGTCTCCGCTCCAAAAACTCATCCCTCCTTTACAAAATATTTTCACAGCGCCATTTTAAAAGAATTCTTTTCAATGAAATTAAGTTAGTAACTACAGAAACACAAACCATCTGTCTGTTTCGCTAAACAAAGTGATAGTTTTTATCAAACATTCAAATTCTCACTCACGTGAAATAGACAACGCTATTTTCACAAAATCATTTTTACGCATTCAAACGGAAAAAAACTCTGACCATGTATACATGAAATCTTTGGCAGGACTTTAACCAACCAATAGAAATCCTCAATCGCCAGTAAGAATAGATGACGCTTCCTTACCCTTCACTCAAGCTTGGAAAAATCCCATTACTCTTTTTTTTGTTTTAAAACGGGCTCCTAGTCCCTATACTCAAAGCTACGATTTCATAGGCAATCCTCACTATACATACAACCTGTCATACCTAAAATCCCTAAACTTGTGCTGTACGTCCACCACACTAGTGATATGTCAATACCACTAATTTGAAACAGAACAAATGAACTGTGTAACTTCACCTGTCACACTACTCTGCCGGCAACTTAACCAGGTATTTTCACTGGTTGGAAAAAACCTTTCGACTACATATAACAACTAAACAAACTTACCATATGTTATACATGTATCCTATGTCATTACCATGTAACATGTCAGTTACCATAGTAACAGAACTCTGCTACCAGAGAATTGATCCAGCTGGCCTAAAGAAATTCTGTTTCAAAAGCACTACTCTACACCACGATACTCACCATTATTCATAAATTCATCACAAGGCCCATAAATGACTGAGACAAGAATTGGCCAACGGAATCATGTGACTTAATTAATCGGAACTATTTACAAAACTATTTATATTTATATACAACTGCAGTTTATCACTGTCATTTTTATAAATATGTACATTTAATTAATTCACCTAGGCAATGGATTAACTAATGGTAACTAGACTCTAAATAACCAAGACCAGCTTGTCATTTCAAAATCTATTTTATTAACTTTATTATCAAGTAAAGAGCATTTTCAAATAATAATTCTTTTATTAGCATTTAATAAGCAACATTTTATTAAGTAAAGGCACATTAGACTGTCAGTTCAAATCAAATCAGCATGAAAAGTATTTACGCAGAAAGAATCTCATTCCCTAAAACCCTATTTCCCTCACTAAGCTTATTTTAAACCTAAAAGGAAAAGCATTAGTTCATTCTCCCTTACATGAGTCAAAAGTCCGTCAGCATCTCACGCTCTCAGGATTCAGGAACGAGCCAGCAGAGCTCCTCTCAAGGGGCCAGGTTGTATACCTTTTCTCTATCTAAAACTAGCTAAAAGAATACTTTTTAAAAGTCATCCTGCGATTCAATTGGCTGACAGCCGTCAGTCCATATGAAGTCATTGCCTCTTCATTCCGAAATCGTGCTCTTCTATAATGTCTTTGTTCATTGTCTACAAGTGACATTAGCTTCCGAGGTCCTTTGCAACAATTTATTGAATAACAGTTCGTTGCTTCCTCAGCTTTGGCTTTTCTGCCATATCCTGTCCCTGGAAAATTATACAACACGGAGCAAGTCCTGCACAGTTCCTCGTATTTTGTTTACTGATGATTATGAACGACAAACTTTTTTTTTTCATTCTTTGCTGTGCTCGGCTCATCATGACAGGACTCCAAAACATCATTTTAAAGCTAGGCCTCAGGCCTCTTTATCGTAGCACTAGTATGCAAAGAAACACAAAACAATAATTAATTTGAGTAATGAAAGTCATTCTGTTACCCACCCCCTTCACTAAGGTTAACCCATTAGTTTATGTTACCTACCTATAAGCACAGAAAAAGCAGAGAATATAAAGACCTTTATCACACGAGCCTCAGGATTCTCCACGAGCTTTTGCCACATAAAAGACACAACATAGACGAAAGCACATTTAAAAATAAGCACATGCTATTTTTTAAACAGCCGCAATTAATGTTGACAAAACGGAAAGACAAAGTTAATTTATTATTTTTAAACGTACTGGCAAATGCAAGAAGAGCAGATAATGTTAATTCCCACATGTTCATGTAAATGCACATTATTCTAGGTTGAATTAATACAAATCATGCAAAACTCATTAATATTATTATTTCATTATGGAAGTTTAACTCAGCGAGTGAAAACATAATTAATTTTAAAAACTCGCTTCATCATGTTCTTTTTACTTGGATATATAAAAAATCTCTGTATAACCGCACTGAATAAAATGAAGAAAGATATTTTATAAGACAGTTATATTTTTGTTATTTTTTTGATGAATTGTTTTTGTTTAGAGTGTTATACTTATCAAAGTGGCACTTGCATCTCTTTCTGATCTTTTTATACATTTTGTGTTGGGTTTGATCTTAGAGCCTCCTCCTTTTGTATTGGGACTCTTCCTATTCTTTTATATCTTATCCCCCTTGTCCCAGATTGGATTAGATAGGGGACCTCCCTTTTTGTTTGTGTTGCCCCACTAATGCCACATGGCCCCATTCCAAATAACTCTCGCAGTCACAGGTCTGAGTGTGTCTGACGCTGAACGTGCTGACAAAAACGCAAATACCGGGACCCGCTCGAGCAAGGCAAAATTGGCTGCTGAAGGGTGGGAGCGGGGCTACACAGCACTCAGAGGCTTTAGTGACACTGACAGCAGCGCGCACTTAGCGCAGCTGCAATAGTGCGCATGCTCGAGTTTGGCTTGGTCATTTTTAGCACCAGCTCGAACATGCGCACTACACTACATTCCCAGTGGGAGAGCAGGGGGGGGACCCGATAGAGGACGAGGGTTGCTTCATGCAGCAGCCCCCAGGTCTCCCTAAGGGTGGGCAATATCTCTGCTCTAGCCAATCCTGGTGCTGCTAATGCAGCATCTGGATAGGCCCAGACACCGCGCAGCCTGGAGGCAGAAAAGCATTGCGTGCCTACGTGGGTGTTGGCACTGGCACACTTGGTGAAAGACGTATGGCCAATCACTGTGGCTTATGTAGACAGTGATTGGTCATTTCGTTAGTGTGAGTGACGTCACATGACTCGCAGCGCACTGCAGTCATTACGTCACAGCGCGCCATCGTGGACCACACATTACCACCACTACCTCGTCTCGTGCTGGCTGGCGCCCTGATTGCAGTAGATTACGTTTTGTTCCTCTCCACATCGTAAAGGTGAGTTTATGTAGCAGAATTTCTTTTTTTTTAAAGTGCGTGGAACAAATCTACTCATCAGCGTAGAGCTCTCCCTGCACTCCAGTGCCTGCCTACCCGCAGGTAGCAGACGCAGTCTAATGAAGTTAAGGGACAATGCCTGCCTTCTCACGAGCTCACTTTGGTCTTTGGAGCTTGACTTTTGTGTAAAAAAAACGTTTTATTGTGCATAGCGCACCCGCGGATTTCTTGTTTCACACAAGTCAAGCTCCAAAGTGAGCTCGTGAGAAGCAGGCAGGCACTGTCCTGAACTACATTAGACTGCGTCTGTAAAACTGGGGCCCTACCTTGTTGTCGGTGTTTGAGATCTACAGGGCGTTTGCGGGGAGAGTCGGGTTTGGGTGCTGGTCGTGTACCTATGGGGGACAAGTGTGCTGCATGATGGATGTCTAAACATAAATAAAAAAAATTAACTGATGACGATGCATTCGGCAAGTTGTGTGGAAGAGCATTGAAAAGCCAATAGTAATTCAATTCAGTGGCGGCTGGTGACATTTGAACCTGGTGAGGCGGAAAATGATTTCCGCACTGTAGCTCGCGAGCGCGGCACGCGTGCCCGAACACCCCCCACCCAAACCCCCCCCGAGAAAAATGTGACACACACTGTGTGGTCTGTTGTCTGTCAGGTGGCCCACTCAAAAGTATAGTGGCCTTAAGTATGGGACCCACGAGCATGCAAGGGAAAGAAAACCTTAGTAACTGTGAGTAAAGTAAAATGCCCAAAATATTGTTAAAGTAATTACTGAAAAGTGAATTTTGATATTTTCTTTGGGGCACATTGAACTACCTTTCAACAGCAATTATATTAAGGTTTCTCTTCAGCAATCTCTCTGAAGGACAAGTGTTGCACAGAAAGCAAGTTAAAACCTAAAATGACGATTTTTCTAAATCTTCCCAAGTGTAGGTCGAGAGAAACCAATAACTCCATATTATTGCACTGCAACTCCGCTTTTAACCCCCAACAACTTATTGAAACCTACTTCTAAAATGATAAAATAATCAACATACGTAAAATATGAGGGGCGCACGGAGGTCTATCAATCTCACTAAACAGGGGCCGAGTTGTTAGAGATGATATAATCGCAATCTACAAATACCATTAATGCTACTTTAAAATGCAGAAACCTCCTCCATCTATTAAGGTTTTTTTTCAAAACAAGCAGAGGCAGATGCATTTTGTACACACCGAAAACATTCAGTCATGTCGACAAAAACATTCAAGGAGGTGAGTGACGTCACGTCATGCCAGACGTCATCAGGCAGGTCAGGATTGGTTAGAGCAGCCAAACTCCCCGCGACATTAGGAGGCCGGGGGCTGTGGCATGAGGCAACCCCCGGTTTCCAAAGGGGGGGGGCTAGTGCGCATGTTCCCGCCGGGCAGAAAAATGACCTGTTCGAAGAGGACATGCGCACTAGCGCGTCTGCACAGCCCCACCCCCCGTTTCCTGATGGTTTCTGGTCCGGCCCGGTGACCGGCCGGCCAGAAACTAGTTGCTGAATGTTTGATTTTAGGCACACTGGCGGTCCCGGATGGCGGCAGTGCGCATTGGGAGGGCAATGCCCCAATGGACGCAACGCCGCTGATTCAATTACTAAAATAAAACGTTGTTCAATTTCCAGTGATTGTAGCAGTAGATTGTGAAAGTGAAGGGTTACAAAACCTAGACCTTTTTGAAAAAAAATGTGAAATGACGACAGCAGCACTCTGCACTCCTATAGGATACCACCATGACATTCATTAATGGACGCTTCAAGGTGTGGATTGAGCTAGGCCTCCCCCGAGAGATGCCAGCTTAGAGCAGCTTTGCAGACCCACTGTGTCATTTCATCTTCTGCATCCTTCTGTTTTCCCATCACTGCCCACAAACAAACACACACTGCTTCATAAGAGTGTTCTTATGAATAACCAACATAAGCCACCATCACCAAGAAAAAACCCCCCACAAACCTCAACTATGTGAACAGCGCACTAAAAGGCTGCCTGGCTCCCAGTACTGCACAATGAACAACCCCTTACCAAGTCGCACTTCAGGCTACAGGCAGTAAGAATATCCCGAACAGCATGGGAGTGTCCGCTGGTGGGGAGTTTCTGGTCGGAGGTAGTTGTTCGTATAGCCGCAGTGACGGGCCTTCGTATTGACCTGCCCCCCTGCACTGCCTGCTGGGCCTGGTACCCAAACCCAGACGGAAGACGCTTCCCTTTAAATTGTTACAGCTCCTGTTGGTGCTGGCTCGGCGTAGAGTGGCCATCACTTGGATGGGGCAGAGGGCCCCTGGAGTGGACGCTTGGCTTCGGGACGCGAGGGAGTGGACACTGGCAGAGGAAATGCACATGCAGGCCACCCGGAAGGATGAGAAACTGCAGGAGGATCTGCTAGCATGGCGCATTATGTGCATGGCGGCATTTCATACTGACGAACACTCCTCACATAGTGATTCGGAGGGAACTAGTGGTGAATTGTTCTCCGCCCCGGGGTCTGAGTCGGAGGGGGAAGGTAGGGGGGAGTGTGGGGAAGAGGCCTGAAGCGGGTAAAGTTTGGGGCGTGCCTAATCTACCTTCACAATGTCTGTATTCCTTGAATTCATGCTATAATTGCTTTTTTGCTGTTTCTGGTGATGTCCAGCCCTGTATGGTGCCATGTGGACCCTATCGAACTGTGACCAAATGTTATGTATGATGGGGGTGGGGGGAGGCGGGGTCGAATAGCTGTGTATGTTTTTAGTGTCATCAAAACTGAAAATAAAGTTTAAAAAAAAAAAAGAATATCCCGAACAACAATATGTCCTGGTCACTGGGAATTAAAATCGATAACGGGCTGACGCTTAAATCCCAGGTTCTGGCTCTCACAGGAACGTGCTTTAGCATCCTTAGGATGCTCCGGAAGTTCCTCCCTTTACTCGCTGAGGAACATAGGAGGACGACAGTTCAGGCCTTAATTGGATCTAGATTGGATTACTCGAACATTTTAGATCTTGGCCTGCCGGAGTACCTTTTACAACGCCTGCAGGTGGCCCAGAACGCGGCTGCTCGAGCCATCTTCGGCCTCCACAGGCGGGCCAGTGCCTTTAGCCTACTGCAAGTGCTACATTGGCTCCCTATCCGGAAGCGGATAGCATTCAAGGCTATGACATTGGCCCACAAGGCTTTGCACGCCTCGGGAGCTCAATATCTGCAAAGGAGGTTGGCCTTTTATTATCCGGCACGATCCCTGAGATCGGAGTCCCTCTTCCTTGCTGTGGTGCCCCGAATAAACAAAGCCCGCATTGGAGGACGTTCTTTCAGGCTGCTTGCTCCGCAGCTTTGGAACTCCCTACCTTTGACCCTGCGCTCTACATCTAATCTGCTTGCGTTCAGGAAGGGCTTAAAGACATGGCTCTTTGCCCGCTAGGGATCTACTGCTCTGTTTCGGCTCCTTGTAGAACTTTCTTTTTTATTATACACTGTTATGTTTTGTCCGTCCTCCTTTTAGGTCATGTAGTACAAAGCGGCGGGACACTCCTTGGAGTAGCCGTGCGCTATATAAGACCTATTTAACATAACATAACATAACACTGATAGGGCATTATCACCCATATGCACTGCATAGAATCTTGACTATAATTCCCGGACCAGCACCCAGGCTGCTAAACAGTTGTAAGGTCCCACTCCCAAAGGCAAGACCTTTGGCTATTGGCTATACAATGCTTGTTCGTAAATTAGCTCGGTGGGTGGCTTAACTGCTCCATGTGAACTCTCGGGATCCTGCTGACCCTGTAATTCCCAGCAGCGCTGCTAAAGTGTGGGGGCTGAGGGAGCCTGTCCGCGCCTTTTGTGGAGATGGAAGGGGAGTAAAAGAAAGACTCGCCAAGTCTAGGGGAGAATGAATTAAAGTCAGGCGCAGGGAGCGTGGCCGCTTTAGAGAACTGCAACAGATGGGAGCCTCAGAGCAAAGAAGGTGTAAAAACTGGGGGCTCTAGTCTACCTCGCAGTTGGTGTTTCAGATCTGCAGTGCGTTTGTGGGGAGAGACGGGGTTTGGGCACTCATCGAGTAACTATGGGGGACAAGTGTGGCGCACTGGTAACAGCGGCACTCTGCACCCCTATATTTGTCATTGGTCTTTGGGTACCTCCTCTGTCTCCCGGTCCACAAGAACCGATTATACCAGCCAGCAGTACATTTCAATGAGTAAGTACATTTGCAAGAGGTTTTGGCTGCAAACGCATTCCATCCTTACCCCTGCTCTACCCCGATTTATTTCTAAGGAAAGGGGGAGCATGCAATCTTTCCCACTGCTGGAACTAATTTTCCATTTCTCTCCCCTACTCTTGAAACCCCCTCCCTCGATTACTACTCAGCAGGGAAGCCTCTGTCTGCTCCCATATATGACTTGCTCAGGCAGAGGCCTACATTTTGCTTGCGTTGCTATTCTTTCACCGGGTTCAATAGACTCGGACAGTAAGCATGAATTTGTATATAGTGGCTGAGTAGGTAAATATAATAATGAGAAAAAGACTACAAGCAATATGGGTCAAAAATAAATATCCCTGTTGCTTCTTCCGCTTTTCCCACGCATGGAATAGCTCATCTCCTTGAGGTGGTTGGATCTCACTACTGAAGAAAACATGGCCCTGAGTTGGTCTGTACTAAAGTGCTAACCTGAAATGTCAAACCTAGTTAACTAACGCCTTCACTGGCTGCACCATCCTACTAGGTGAGAACAGAAAACCACCTTTACAGAATAAGCAAAAGAAGTGGAAGACGTTGACAAGAAGTTTTATTAGGCACCTCCGTGTTACCAGCTGCGTGCTTCTGGCGTGTGGGTCCCCCTTAAAGAGCAGCACCGGCACACAGCTGAGCTCCAGTGCGGGAATGTGTGGGAAGCCTGACCCAACACTTCTGGGAGTTGGCATAACTCGTGGCCTGTCCATTTTGGCACTGTAGCCCGTCAATTTAGGGCCATGACACGGACGCAATTATGTTTTGGCATTATTTTTTCCCATTGTTGCTTTGCAATCAGTTAGTTGAGAATTAGCAGCAGTAAATATTTGTACAGTGAGCTAGCATTCCATCGTAGCACGCCTTTTTATTTGACTTTCAGTTTCTACTTTCCCCTTGTGTGCTGCTCAAAGCTTTTTTTTATTTGTGCGGCCCTTGCAGATAGTGTAATTATGGGCTCCCTCCAGACCCTCTGCCACTCGCATTCCTCCATGGTTGAATCCCATGACAACATTTACATCAGTCACACTATTAAAAACTGACTAATTCTTCTCTTCTCTTAGTCTTGTGACATCTCCTCTGCATCATTCTTTTCCTCCCAGTGCTATAAGTCGTTTACTGATGGCAGAGCGCGTACTCCTGTCCTTTCTATAATTATGTGGGTGACAAATAAGTTGGATTTCTGTTGCGCAAATTCATAGTGAAAAGTTAGGAAAGCCCCTTAGGTTGTTCGGGCTCGCTCGCTACGGTGCAGTATGACAATCATTTTATGCCCTTCCACTTACAGATGTCACCGTCCGTCACTTGGCAACACGTCCCGTCAAAACCCGAATCATTGAACATCGCAGCAACTTTCGCTGCAAGAAGACTCACACTAAAATGTGCAAACATTATGTAGATCACAGCCATGATGAAGATTCCATGAAGTGGGTAGTACTTGAATCTAGCCCCAACTGCCCGAAAAATGCCCTCTTCCAGAAGGAACAGAGATGGGTCCATCGACTGTCCTCAGACAAGCAGGGTCTCAACGAAGACATTCCGTGGCACTCTCTTTGAGCCATCCAGTTCCCTCCATTACACTGTTGCCACCATTATATTATATTATAATATAGCCTAATGACCATCACTGAGCTGCACTCTATGACTCAGCCCTCCTCCAATACCTTCCCCCGTAGGTACCATACCATAAAGTGCCTAACACACACACTATACTTGGCTCCCATACCTCTGGTACACCATGGCCATCATTTTTGCTACTCACTCATCCACTCTATGACCCGGTGCAACCCCTGTGCTATTTGCGTCTGGGTCGCTGTCTTCCCAACACACACGAGACAAGGGGGTTTATCCTAATTTATTCAGGAAGCCATTGGATCCCCAGCGCCAAATTACTGACGTTTGCACACCGCCTATGCATCCCTAAATACGCATATTTTTAATAACACTAGGCATAGATCTGATAAGCTTAAGTCTCATAGGCACCGAGGCACCAGTCCAATATGGCCACCATAACATCGGTCTATATCACGTGATACGCCGCTAGGGGCTATGACACGTCGCAAACGCCGCCCTGACGGGACATGATACACTATGTCCGCTAGATATAACGGTTGTTCCTGTGATTGTCGGACACAGAGCGGCATACTTCCAAAGAGGTTCCCAGTACATTGGTCACTAATAACAGAGCGAGCGTCCACAAGAGACCAGCCCTTTACACACCGAAACACCAGTCTAAGATGGCCGCGCCCCGATCGGCCAGAATCACGTGATACGTCACAGGAGGCGGAGACGCGTGGTACACGCCGATTCGTGTTGTGTTGGTTAAATAACCCTGACCGCCGAGCTCACATATCTACTCGAGCTCGGCGGAGAAGGGTAGGTCATACCATCCGGACACATGAGATTAGAGGTGAGTGCATTAATGATAAACGGGGGCAGGGAGGACAAGAGCCCTTTGGTTTCCTAAGAGTTGTTTCACCTGCAAATAACCCTTTGGCGCCAAATTTTTTACCTAAACTTTAGCTAAAACCCAATGGCTCATCCTTGATGTCCTGTCCCGCCGACCCCTCATGTGGCTTTGTAGTTCTTGACCAGTAGGTAAGTGGGGAAAACGAGCCTTGCATACCTGTAGCTCCCATAGCCACAGAGCATGTGTGTGTGTGTTCTTGCACCTAGCCACCTTAAACAACAAAGGGTGTTTCTCTCTGTCTCTTTACAATACCTGCCCATGGCAAGAACCGAGGTGAATATAGTTTCTAGCCTGGATAGCTGCTGTATATAGCTGTATATAACTTTTTAAGCCTTTTAAGCTCACCCACTCCACAAACCCCCTCACCAGCTCAGTGGTTGCTGTGTGTGCCTCACCTGTCATACTATGCACATACAACTGAAATAGCATGCAGTGTTTTTTTTGTTTAAAAGCTCAATAATACCAACAGCATGCCACATTGTTCACAGATCCTATGATTGACGTGACCTATTTTCTTTATTTACAAACTTGTTTTTAATTACTGTTGTTTATCTCCTCCATATGTATAGGCATAGGACAACCCACTGAGGTAAACATACACTATCACACACATGACACCAGCATGTTGTTTTTCACCTTTTTAAGGTCCTGATGAATCGCGGGCAATTATCACCCATTGCGAGAAACATGTCGACCATCTTCACCCCTAGTCTCATCTAGGGTCACCTGACCTAACTTGTTGACACCTAGTGAGCTAGTCCCTTGTTTTTAATTGCAGCCAGGGGACCCCCAGAATAAAGTGAATTCCGGTACCCCTAGCTACATTTTAATTTCCTATTTCACTGCCATACACCAATTTTTGCCCACACACCCACACCTCACCATAAGGCTGTTGGATAAAAAGATCTCCGCCAAAGAGCCCCTCTTTGAGGTGAGCCCGTCGGGGATTGCACCGCCTCCCCGACGAGGAGCAACCGCCGATGATGAAGCATGACACCCTTCTGGGTGAGTGAGGCAAATCCATCCAACAAAATGGATGCCCCAGGGTGTTACTCTTACACCTTTGGTCACGCCAGTTAAACCTTCCCCAGTTCTACATTGGAACAGTCCAGCAACCCCCTGTTGTTGCATTCTTAGATACGGACACACGCTGCGACTGGACCTTCCACTAACCCGAGTGGTAAATAGTGTCTGTTGATCAAGTGATCACTTTTTCTTCCTCCCTCCTTTTGACAATAACATTTACATCAGTCACACTATTAAAAACTGACTAATTCTTCTCTTCTCTTAGTCTTGTGACATCTCCTCTGCATCATTCTTTTCCTCCCAGTGCTATAAGTCGTTTACTGAGGGCAGAGCGCGTACTCCTGTCCTTTCTCATAGGCATAATTATGTGGGTGACAAATAAGTTGGATTTCTGTTGCGCAAATTCATAGTGAAAAGTTAGGAAAGCCCCTAAGGTTGTTCGGGCTCGCTCGCTACGGTGCAGTATGACAATCATTTTATGCCCTTCCACTTACAGATGTCACCGTCCGTCACTTGGCAGTATCAGAAATTGCAGCCACATGGAATTTCCATCCATATTTCCTGCTTGCTCATAATCAGGGACTAATCTGTGTGCATCATAGGCTCTACATATGGGCACATCCTGCATTACCAATATATTAAATTCTAACAGAGTAACTTTCTGGAGAAAGACTGACTTTGACCTTCATTGACAATTGCTTGCAGCTACTGTACCCGCATACCAATATATAAGAGCTAAAGATCGAACCTTAACAGTCACAAAAAAGAACCTTGCAAACAAGTTGCCCAAGATCTTCTTTTCCTAGACGTGACGTCTAGAAAAAAAAATCTGATTTTTAAAGAGAGAGTTTCTTGGCTCAAATGGTGAAAACTGGCAGGCTGCAACTCGCCAGCTGAGGGTCACCTGAAACAAGCATGAATACTCCTTTTTGAAAGCTGACAGCATAGAAATATTTGTGAGTACCTCCCCGAAGCACCCTCTGGTCGCAAAAGTCAAAAGTTAAGTGATGCGATGATTGCTTAATTTTTTAAAAAAAACATGCCAGAGGCGTAACTGGTGTCCAGGTAAGTTCAACTTTGCTGCTACTTGTGCCTATTGAGGCTACGTTTATTTTTTTTTATAATGAATGCAAAGCACAACTTCGGTGAAAGTTGAAATATACTTTCAGTCTCATATTAGTTAGCATTGCCAACGCCAAACGATTTTGCTTTTTTAAAGTGGAAAGATAACATCTACACATACATGTGTAGATTTACTACATGTATATTTACTTATAGACTTTTTACTAACTTTACTATTTGTGGCTGTTCAGCATTTACAAGTGTAAAGTTACCAAAGTTTAGACTTGCCTGTCTTCACCTGCGGAAACAAAAGAAAATAAAAATGTACAATATGACTATAAAGTTACTACTGGTAGTGACATTTTAACTGTATTTTACAATCCACTTACTTGGCAGACACCCCAGCAATGGAGGTGGCGATCTCCATATCGTAAAGTGTATGGAACATTTCAGACATTTATAAAACATTTCAGACATTTATAAAACTTTTAAAACGAAATTGAAAAACTACTTGTTATCCTAAATATAAATGTTAATTCATTTTATATATTTATTTTAAATTTAGAATAAAATAATGAAATGTTGCAGCATTAATAACAATTTTAAATTAACAAAAATATTATTTTTAATACTGTAAAACATAATAAACATGCCACTCAAAGAAAAATATGTTTTGTATTAAGAATTTCAAACTATTTAAAGTGTTGTATAGAATTAATTAAAACTAATTTAATTACTTTTCAGTTGATTCAATTGATCTTACAATAATGTTTAATATGAACAAGGTCAATAAACTATTTTAAAACAACATTTTAGATGTTTTGTAGTTTTAAAAAAAACTAAATAAATAATTAATTTTCCCTCCTCGTTGTCTGTCGAAATCCACCCCACCCGACCCTTCTTCCCCAATGCTCTTACCTGCACAGTCTGCGTCTGACTGTCTCCCTTCAAAGTAGTGACTTTCCCATGTTCACTCAGAGGCTAGAGGCCTCCTGCAAGAGGCGGAGGAGTTTGAGGGCTTGTGGGCCAGAGACCACGGGACCAGCGAGAAACAGGAGAACTCCATCTACATATAATGCAATCTTGTCCTCTGAGGCTCCACTCCATCTCTTCATATGTGCGTCACAGTGGATTACACAAGCCAGGGGCTAACTGCCAAGGGAATAAAGTAGTGGAGAGAGGGGACAACCCTGCTGGGTACAGCACCGAACTGGGAACTCCAGAGACAATATGCCATTGACCATGACTTGGGCTGACGGTTGGGATTACAGAAGTGCCACTAACGTTCGAAAACAGGAACCAAAATCCATCCGGTGCAGCACCGATCCGAGATCATCCTAGTCAATAGTATCAATTTCTTTTTTTAAGGTCAACAAGCAACAAGGTTGCTGCCTCCTCAACCTCGCCAACTGTAAAGCTGAATACAGTGGCTGGGACAGCGGCCCGGCATGAAGTCACATTGATTACAGTGGATTAGGGGACAGATGACCTATTAAAGCCTGCTCACCTGGATATTGCCGTATATTTTAATGTCTTAGTTGATTAAGGAAATGGGATTATAGGTTGTACAATTCGTCGATGGCTGGCCTGTTTTAGGGATGACAACAATGATTGCAAGGTTAAGTTTTGGCAGGGAGGACTCCTGTGTCACGGCCTCTGAGTAAAGCCTGAGAAGGTGTGGGGGGTAAGAATGTCACAGAGATTAGAGTAGTATTCGAGAGGGAAGCCATCATGGCCTAGGGTTTTCTCAGTTTTCAAGCATCAGATGGCTATTTGGTTCTCATCTTCAGTGATTGATTCCCCTAGGGTCTTTTGCTGGAGACGTGTCAGACACGGAGGAGCAAGTCAGAACGCAGTGGTTGGGTGAGTTGAGGCCCAGCTGCGGTTGATGGGCGTATAGGTATCTGTAAGTCAGCAAGTGTTGACGCAATTTCTTCCACAATGGTGGCCCTGTGGCAGCTTCATGGGCAGGGGCAAGCCTAGGAAGGAGAACATTACTTTGATCCCATATACCTATATTAATTGGGAAGTGGCACACCAGCATTGGTGGCATTTTGGAAGACCAATTGACATGGGGAGGCCCTGTTTCCAGTTGTTGGGTCAACGCTATGGTTGCTTGAAGTACAACCGCAGTCTCACACTTCAGAATGCTGGTTTCGAGTTCTAGGATGCTCTGTTGCTTGTCTTTAAACGCTTGAGGTGTGCTTTAGCTATTCTCATATTATCGGCTTGCTTGCTGCCAAGAATGTGCCAGCCTTCCAAAACGTCCATTAGTTAGTCTCAAAATGGGAGCGCAGCTCTTTGGACAGGTCATCCACAAGTCCCTCGTCCACAAGGAAGCAGGCATTCAGACGCTACATGAGTCTTTTATGGCGCTTTGGGGTCTTGAGCCGAAGGAGTAAAGGGGACACGTCTGAAATGCCACGGATGAGTATGTTAGCTCCCAAATTGGTTTAGACATTCACAGCCAGGAGTAATATATAATCGATGAGGGACATAATATTTGTAGATGCTGAGGTATGTGTATGCATGTTCTTGTGGATTTCATACCCTCCAGGCATCGCAGAATCAATGGGAGTCTACCCAAGAGTTGAGGGCCTTGGAAAGAGCCCATCAGTCCCGGGAGACAGGGCCTGGGACATCTATGCCTGGATAGCAACAGAATTGAAGTCTCCCTTGAGGAGCAGCACTCTATACGGCAAGGTATACCATCCTTCCTGTTAGGTCACAGTGAGTCTGTCCCTGTAGGGAGGGGTGTAATTCCTTAATATAATCCCTCCTTTTTGGTAGTAAGTACTCATCATTTTCCAGCCACTTCAGAAAAGCATAGACCCTAACATGCACATATGTAAATGGCATTTTGGAGTACATTAGTAGTACTATTGTAGCATTACTAAACATACAACAAAATGAAGTTGGTGAATACGTCCCTTTGCATTCCTATGTTGGAGAACCAGAAAGATGGTGTAGGAAGGTAGGATCCTTCTGCATGGTTGCTCCCACTTTTTGCCTGATGCTATGCTGTCTCTGATTAGTCTGACTGGGATCCTGTTAATCAGGACCCTAGTCTCTGTTCTTTTTCCCTTAAATTGGTTATGGTAAGTACTGAGGTATCTCCCACATTAAATACTGCTGTACCCTTATATGTCCCTAGAATATGGTTTTGAGGTATTTAGGGCATAGGTACACCAGGGCTCCCCGTGGGCTGAAGCATGTATTATGCCACCCATGGGAGACCACTCAAACTGTAGCAACAGGCCTGTCATTGCAGCCTGTGCTGCAATGACAAAAGGTATCCTCTAGGCAGGGTACTAAGTTCTAAGTGTGAGCGTGCCCCTCCATAATGAGGACACCCCTACAACCTTCAGAGTCTATTCTTTTGAGTTGTAGGTCCATCAGCCATTATGATACACAGAGTGGCAATGCGATGACAGTCTCTAAACTGACTGTATGGCCTGACCTGTCATGTTTGGTATCAGACATGTTGGACTCGTATCCCCCCACCATAAACGGTGTGGGGGTATGATTCCATGCACTGTAAAGATCCCAGTACCAGTGTTCTAGACCCGGAAAGCACAACATCGCTACTGCCGACAAGAGACATGATACTGCCCTCCTGCTGCTGAGCCAAGCTCGAGCATAGGAAGGCAGAACAATAGGTATCCTGTCACAGGGACGTGTGACCACCTCCCAGAAAGGGTTTAGTGTATTGGGGCTGAGTGGGAGGGCTTGCCTAGCCACTCAGTCTGCTTGAGGGGCACATTTGGTGCCCTCCTTGGAAAGTTCAGTTTAGACCAGCTCAGGGAGCTGTTGGCTCCCGCTCTGGCACGAAACTGAACAAAGGACATGGGACTGTCTGACCCCCTCCAGTGGGATGGAACCCTGAATCATCCTAACCCTTTCCTAAGGGTACTTATGGGCTTAGCTGTGTGTGGGTCCCTAGATTCGTCGTCAGACAAGATTCATTTCAAGACACCACTTCTTCAACTGTCTGGGCACTCTTGACTTCGCTCTGGGCATCAAGACTGCAACTGGGAAGACTCCTACTGCTCCTGGTCTCGCTGCCCTGCTCGTCTGCTGCAACATTCGTGCCGGTGCTCCATACAGAGCCTTTCAAGGCCTTTGGACATCCAAGACACCTAAAGGAATCTCCCTTGAAGTGAAGGAGTCACTTCCCTGCATCTGCAGGCACCGCAACAAAGCTCACCAGTCTGCTGTTCCTGGACTCCCATGGACTGCGAAAGGCTCAGCAACACAGGTGGTGGTTCTTCACATCCCTTAAGGCCTGCCTTCTCCTCACACCGTGTTTGAGGCCAGTATCCCTCGCCTGAACTACAGGAACCACATTGACTTGCTGTTGCAAAAGCTTGTTGGCTTCCTTCCACCAAGATCTTTGGGCACCAAGTGGCCCCCAACTTCAAACATCTCCTGTGACCAAGATCTTTGTCCTCACCGCATCACTTGCATCGTGGGCCTGCATCTTTGGTGAGCTACTCGAGGTCCTCTTGTGACTCAAGTGCCTCTGACCTGTGTGTCCACTTGAGGGTCTTCTTTGATTTCAATGGTCTCCCCTGATTTCACGGGCCTGCTCTGACTCCCTTGCTTGTGGTGAGTCACCTAGACCTTACTAGTCCCACAGTGCACCTTCTTCGTTTTCCATTTTGTTTGCAGTTGCCAAAGCTTGTTGGTGCTCCCAATGGACACCAACCCCTCAACTCTCAACACCCGACGTGGGACAGCTTGTGAATGGCTCCTGGTCTACCACAGCGTCGCCTGGTCCACACAACTGCAGCTCCAAGGTCATCATCAGCTCTCCTGCAACACTGAACTTCGGTGGGCATTCGTCTTCCGGGCCGCCTGGTCACTCCCAAGTGTCATACACTCTGTCCCCTCTTCTTGCAGGTACTTTTCATCTTGAATCCATCTTTGGGTTCCAACGGACACTTTCACCTTCTCCAGTAGCGCCATCTTTCTGAAGTCATCCGTTCAATTCGACTGCGGTTTCTGACACCACTTCACAACTGTGCACCTGGCTTCCCTGGTGTAAGTATCCTGGTTCCTTGTGTATATGTGGGTGGGGTGGCTCTCCAACCTTCTGTCTTCCTCAAGGGTTTTTCAGGGTCCACTGGGAAAGGTCCTTCTTGTTTAAAATTACAACCCAAATTACCCATTCACTTGTATTGAACCCGCAGTCATGTTCCTACTCTGCACACGGCCTCCGTGGGGTTTCTGGTTACTTACCTCGGGTGGTTCATTAGGACCCCGGCACTTCTATTTCTTCAGGGTATAGTCTTGACTTGAGTCTTGGTTTGCATACCACTATTTTAGTATATGGTTCGGTCTCTCCCTGGCGACCACTGTGTATCTGTGCTACTTACATGTTTCTATTGTGTGTATTGTATATATCTCCAGCTAGGAGATATCTGTAGGTTAGTGAGTGTCTTATAATAAATACATATTGTTTATAAATACACGGTGTGGTTCTTTTTCACTTAATCTATATCAATAAGATTATGCTCTGGTAAAAAAAGCTGATTTACATTCCTTCTGGACTAAGCCTGAAGGCTGCTCTCTGCTGCTACCACTTAAGAGAGCTTAATAAGGTTGTCTAAGACCACTAAAATCACCATATGGGTTGTTTGGATTAGTACAGGGTGCCCACTTACATAAGCGTGCACCATATACTAAGCCAGCTTCTCACAGATGGTAATCAACGTGACAATTGTAGGATATCCACCTTTTCAGTGTGCTCACCCTAGATCTTTCATCTTTAGCCGAATCCTACATTTTTTGCTGGCTTTAGACCTCTGTGCACTTTACCCCTTCTAACTAGTAGTGAGGTGCCTGCACTCCAGATTTTACCAGCTGTAAAATCCATGTAGTAGAATCCTATTTGGAAATGGCAGAGGGCAGCCCCATGCCTGTCCAACCTTTTACTGATGCATAGGGGTGTCTCACAACCGCTGTCTATCCAGCTCCCACCTTCTATGGCCTTCTCACACATATTTAGCACCTGCTCCAAGCTAAGGGGCCTATTACGATTGCGGTTTTTCCGCATCCTCTGGGCCGGCGGAAGCCACCGCCGGCCCGGAGGATGCGGAAAAACCGCAGCGGACCCACCAAAGACCCACCACCACATTAGGATGGCTGGTGGGTCCTGGCTTCTGTCCGCAGCTTTTCCGCCGTGGTTGGCTTACAACCGCAGCGGAAAAGCCCTAATATGGTGGCGGTGTCTTTCAGACACCGCCAGCCATATTAGGATGCCCCAAAAGAAATGCTTTTCCACGGCGGAAAACCCGCTGTGGAAAAGCATACGGATCTTCACAGCGGGAGCCCGTTGAGGGCCCCCTAGGTGAAGGGGGGGGTGGGGTTGCACATGGAGTCCAGAAGTAGAGCTTATGATGTACCCAGGGCAAGCCATATTAGGCCCCTATTACAGCCAAGTAGGAAATATGTGTGAAAATTCCAGCTGGTTGCAATTTCCGGTACCGCCCTGTATTCACACACACACACACACACACACACACACACACACGCATTTGATTCTATTACAAGGTAAACCCCACAAAAGGGGAAATAACTGCAGAGCTGTTTACAGAGTGAATTCTCAATTCCATGGGGTTTATAGCACACATTAAGGGGCAGAAATGTATGCAGAAAGAGGCACGGTGCCTGCCTCTTTCTGCATACAAATGCAATGCCTGCATTTTTAACATTGCTGCGGGTGCAGCTTGAAGCCGCACCCGCCGCAATGTTAAAAATAGAGGATGTGACCGCCAGGGTGGCGGTCACATCCTGTTCGCACAGGAGGGAACCTCGCAGCCCATGCGGAGGTTCCCTCCTCCTCAGTGATCGCGGACGGACGCAAGTCCGTCCACGATCATAATCGGCCCCTTAATGTGTGCTATAAACCCCATGGAATTGAGAATTCACTCTGTAAACAGCTCTGCAGTTATTTCCCCTTTTGTGGGGTTTACCTTGTAATAGAATCAAATGCGTGTGTGTGTGTGTGTGTGTGTGTGTGTGTGTGTGTGAATACAGGGCGGTACCGGAAATTGCAACCAGCTGGAATTTTCACACATATTTCCTACTTGGCTGTAATAGGGGCCTAATATGGCTTGCCCTGGGTACATCATAAGCTCTACTTCTGGACAAATATAACAATATCAATGTATGAAATTCTAACATTGTAACATTTTGGAGTAAGCCGACTTTAATCTTCATTGTCACGTTGCTTTCAGCTGTGTTGCTTGCATACTGATATAAGAGCTAAATAGCAAATCTTGACAGTCACAAAATAGAATCTGACGAACCAGCTGCCCAAGATCTTGCTATTACTAGACCTAATGCCTGGAGAAAACCATCTGAATGTTAAAGAGAGAGGTTGCTCAAGGGGTGAAAACTGGCATGCTGCAACCTGCTGCTGACTGTCACCTGAAACAAGGATTAATACTTATGGAAAGCTGACATCGCAGAAATGTTTGTGAGCATCTTTCCAAAGCACCTTCTGGTTCAGCAAAGTAGACTTCCCTGACATACAGTGAACTGTTACAGAGCAGTCTGCAGCAGTGCATGCTTCCCTCACACCCAGAAAAGTTACAGCAGTGGCGATGACAATGACAACTTACGCTGTTCGTGAGCCACTTTGGGGCCTATTTACAAAGGTAAATGTATACGTGTAGATTTACTACAAGTAAATTTACTCAGACTTTTTACTAACTTTTGGCTTTTCACCATTTACAAGTGTAAAGTTATGCAAATTATGCGAAGGTGTAGATTTAAATGTTCTCATTCTCTGAAACACGGGTTGGAGTCTTTTAAAACATCAGATACGCCTATGAAGTTAAAACTGTACTTCACATTCCACACACTTGGCAGAGGCACCACAATGGTTTACTGAACTTTTTTTTTTTTACAAATTTAGGATTTTTTTTCTTGAGTATTATTTTCGACTAATGTTCCATATTATTTTAAATGTAGAATAATAAAAATGTAACAGCATCAATAACAACTTTAAATAAAAAATGAATGGGTTGAATACATTAAAATATTTTGAAATTATTTTTCGGAAATTTAAAACAGGAAAAATCCCGCCTAAGGGAAAATATGCATTTTTGATGAATTATTGAAAAAAATTTAAAGAGACGTGTTAAATCAAATAAACGTAATGTCATTGTCTAAAAATAAAATAATGTTACATACATTTCTAAAATTAAAACGTTAATAAAATCATTTAAATTAACATAAAAAATTATTTTAGGTAATTCAAAAAAATTTGTTACATGTATTTATATAATATTAATTTTAAAATGAGTTCCTATTGAGCTTTATTTTAAGTCCCTACCTCCATTATTTTCTATGAAGGGGTGTTGCAGTACAGTTGGCAATGTGTCCTGGGTCGTTTTTGTACGTAGTAACTTTAGAAGTGCAGTTTGCGAACAGCAATAATCTTACTCTTTTGTTGATGGGTGGGTGGGTGCATGCCCTACCAAAAACACCACCCTGGGCCCTCCCTAAAACACCTACTTAGTTCTCCCTTAACTCCTTCTTCTTAGTAAAAGGTATTCCTCATTTTACAGCCACTGCTGTCTGCCTCTCCCAGACTTACAACTAAAGTGAATACTTATGGGTGGGGAAATCTCCGCAGGTGGGGCGGAGATCTCTGGACACAAAAGACAGAAGAGGCAGGAGCGTAAACTTTCATACGTGGGTATATGAATACCATTTTGTAGTACGCTAGTAGTACTATTGTAGTATGATTAAACGTACTACAAAATGCATTTGTGAATAGACCCCTTGAGTTCATATATTGGAGGACCAGAAAGACGTTAATCGACATGACAGGTGTAAGAAATCTACCGTTTCTGTGTGGTCACCCAGATGTTTTACCTTTTGCTGAACCCTATATTTTTCCTGGGTTTTGAACTTTGTGCACCTTAACTCAGCAAACAAGCACTAAAGTGCCAGTGCTCCCCCTGTTAAACATGGTTGATTTTGTATATTCCTAATTCGGATATTTAACTTATATATATCCATAGCATATGGTACAAAGTGAACCCAGGGCCTGGAAGTTAAATGCCACTAGTTAAATGCCACTAGTGGACTGCAGCACCTATTGTACCATCCACTACAGTGGCAGTGCAAACATGGCTTTAGGGCTACCATTGTGGCCTGACTGTAGGCAGTCAGTTGCAGCCAATAAAAACAAAAACTATCTAATAGCAATGCTGGTGGCTTGAAATCTGACAGAGCAGGGATTTTGTCCTGGGAGTATTATAGTCTTTTGTGTAAACATTTAGCTTCAAGGGTCACCAGGGATTCTCATTACTTTTCTTTTGTGGGCATTGGTATGCCATTGCTCTCATCCCTTATGACTGTTTTGTAAGTTTGCTGATTACTATAGAAAGTAGTGGGGAGTAGTTTGATTCTAATACTCAATCAGGTTATTTGCTATTTTTTTTGAGGGATTGATTATGTTATGTTATGTTATGAATTCTTGTATAGAGCATGACTCACGCGGGGGCATCTCAGCACTTACCAAGGGGATACCAAAAGGGGAGCGAAGAAGTTGATGCTGCCCAAAAACAAATTTAGAACAAAAAAGTTTTTAATTGTTTCCTGAAAGACATATAGGAGGTGGTTTTTGCGTAGGGCCACAGGTAGCAAGTTCCAGTATTTGGGGGGAATGTAAGAGAAAGCTCTGCCTCCTGTGCGAGTTAACCGGATACGTGGGACCTTCAAGAGAGCTAAAGCATTTGATCTTAGGTTGCATTCAGATATTTGTTGGAAGAGTTTGTTTTGAAGGTAGAGTGGTCCCCAACCTTTAAGTGCTTTAAAGGAGAGACAGCAGACCTTAAAGAATGATCTTTTTTTCACCAGTAGCCAGTGCAGTTGTCTGAGTAAAGGGAGGGATGGGGTTCCTGGGGGGCGATTTAGGACCATTCTTGCGGCGGTGTTCTGTATCACCTGAAGTTTTGCTAGAGTGGTAATACCTCCTTCAACCAACAGGGCATTACCGTAGTCGAGTCGACTAATAACCATTGCCTGAACTACAGTTCTACGATGTTCAAGTGGTAGATAGGGGAGTATTCTTCGTAGTAGGCGCAGGCTAAAGTAATAGGACCCTGCGATGTTCTTAACGTTGTCTTTCATGGTAAGCTTTGAATCCAACTGGATTCCTCAACTCTTCACTAAGGAAGACGAAGTTGGGGCTTCACCCAGTTGGGGAGGCCACCAATCAGATGTTCAAGAAGGGGTATCTTTGCCTAAGATCATAATCTCAGTTTTTCCAGGATTGAGCTGGAGACAGCGCTCCCTCATCCAGTCTGCAATAGCTAACATTCCACCAGAGAAACGTAGTTTCTCATCAGTGGTATTTAAGCCTATTGGGAACAGCAGCTGCGTATCATCCGCATACGAGACTATCTCGAAGTCGAATGGTTGGAGTATCTTGGCCAGGGGTGTCAGATACATGTTAAAGAGGGTGGGACTTAGGCAAGAACCCTGAGGCAACCCTTTGTCCAACAAGAATTTTTTTTGGGAGACAAACGGTCCTAGTGTGGTGGTTTGCCATCTGTCAGTTCGAAAATTCCCCAGCCACTGCAAGGCTATACCCCCGATACCGCACTCAAGCAATCTCTCCACTAGTCGTTGATGAGATATAGTATTGAATTCTGCGGAGAGATCTAGGAGGATCAAGATCGAGAATCCTCCGGCATCGAGGGTAAGCCTCAGCGAGTCAGTAACAGACAAAATGGCCATTTCTGTGCTGAAGCCTGGGCGAAAGCCCGACTGGGATGGGTTAAGAATATCATTAGATTCCAGGTACTGACTAAGTTGTGTATTTATTACGGATTCCAACATTTTTCCAAGTAGGGGTAACAGAGATATTAGTCTGTAATTGCTGAGCCCCTGGGGATCCGCTGATGGCTTTTTTAGGATGGGGCGGACATACGCCTCTTTCCAGGCACTCGGGATAAGGCCGGTAAGAGTGGAAGCATTGAGGATATTTTGAATTATAGGGGCGCAGGTTGGAGAAAGAAGAGCCATAATGCTAGGTGGACATGAATCGGCTGGTAAGCCTGATTTAGCCGCTAGCAGTAATTTGTTTGTATCTGCAAGAGAAATGGTCTCAAACTGGTTAAGAGTACCTATGGTAGATATGGGGGAATTTTCCAGATTTGTTATTATTCTGGGGTTGTTAATACAGGTGGCTGGAAAGTTGTCATAGATTTTGGAAATTCTTCATGGAAAAAGTTCGCTATAGAGTCACATAGTGTTTGGGATTCAAGCGGTGCTTGTTTGCATGCTGGGGGGGAAGAGAAATCCTTGACAATGTCAAATAAGGCTTTAGAAGAGTTTCTAGAATGTTCAATTGGCTTTGAAGGAAAGAGAACCTGGCGATTTTTATTGATTGATGGTAGTGGAATAATGACGCTTTATAGGCTCTCTTATCCTTGGATAATTTTGTCCTTCTCCATCTTCTCTCACGAGCTTTGCACGTGAACTTTATGTTTTTCAATTCGCCAGAGTACCAAGGGGCAGAAGACCGCCTCGAAGAAGGGTTGACGGTTTTTAAAGGAATAACCACGTCAAATGTTTTAATTAAGGCAGAAATTAAGCTGGATAGCATGGCTGTAGGATCTTGGCCAATTTGCTCTGAATCAGAGAAGACTTGGGTAAATGTCTCATTGAAAGTATCCAGTGTTGATTTTTGCCATGGCGTTTTTTGTTACCTTTTTTTTGCATACGAAGAATCCTATGTGTTGGCCCCAATTGTAGCAAAAGGGAGAATTGGATCATGTAATGATCTGACCAGATAAGGGGGAGCGGCTGGAATACTCTTAGCTGAATTCAGAAATTGATTCAGATAATGGAGTCAAATTTGTGTCAAAAGAAATTATTATAAGTTTTTTTTTTGCAATTAAATGCTACCACCACAGAAGTTCCCTTTACTATCCACAAGCCAATGATTACTTAGAATGCTTTAACCGTACATTGGTGAGATGTGTTGAGTGGGCAATAAGGAATAAGATAGAGAGTCAGGAAGCTGTCTATAGTATGCTGTAGGCCACTTCTGCAAGTGGTGTGACAGGAAAGAATAATTGTAAAATATTGAGGGTCAAGACAGCTTTGTTTAAAATATGCCCTACATTGATGAAAAAGTGGGGTTTCAAAATGAGTCATGAGAGAGCAGTGGATGAGGAGATTAGATCATTGTCAAGCAGTATCAGAAAGAAAAGCAAAAGTGATGCAGTTGAAGGTTTGTGATTGAGTTCCTTTTTAATACTCTTCACATGTGATCAAGGGGACTGCCAGTGAAAGTGCAAGCTATTTATTTATGTATTTGAAAAGTTTTAAATAGCGCAAACTAGACTCGTGTGGGTATCAGTGCACTTTACAAGATGAGGCGACAATGACATATAAAACATTAAGCATGGTAACGATACATACAGTGTAACAGAAACAAATAGCAAAGCAGAGGAGAGAGTTGAGGATCTAAACCAGGAATCTGTTCTTTAATAGGAGTTTTACTTTTTTCTTCAAAGGAGGTACTGGACGGAGTCAGTCTTATATCCAGGGGGAGAGCATTCCAAATTCTGGGAGCAATGTCCATGAATGATCTGCTATATTTTTTATTCTTGTTGAAACGTTGTGGCTTTAGCAGGAGGGTAAAAGCACTTCTGGTTGACCTGTTTGCTCAAGCTTGCTGGCAAGATAGGGTGTTGAAATGCAGAGTTTCTATGTATGCAATTTCTTGTTGGATTCTTGCTTCGTAGGGGACCCAGATGAGGGATTTAGGGTCAGGGGAGATATGATTGTACCTTTTTGACCCAGTGATGAGCCTTGCCGCCGAGTTGAGTGAAGCCCTTAAGGGGGGTGTTGTGACACTAGGTAGGCCTAGTAGCGTTTCTATATTCCAATATGGGGATCACAAGTGCTTGCACGGCCAGTTTAAAGTCTGTTTTAGGGAGAAAAGGTTTTAGTTTTAGTAGTATACCCAGTTGTGGAAAACAACTTATTAGCCCATTAATGCTCAAAACATGCACAGTAGAAACGAGATGAACTTTAGGTTTGGATCAGGATGTTGACAGCAGGCCCCATCAATTGATCGCTACAGCAAGGTGAGGGACTTCTGAGCTTTCTTGAAAGACAGGGTGGAAAGGGGATTTGGAGTGGATTTGGCGAGTGGTGTGGTGAGGGAAGAGGGTCATTTGGCTTCTTCAATGAAGGTGAATAAAGTACAGCGATACATTGTGTTTTGTGCTATTTTGGCATTTATAAACCCCATTGTTAGTTTAGAAATATGGTCAGAGTAGCTAAAGTTGATCAGTCTTCTAATGTGGATGGTAGTGTAACTGAATCTGGACAAGCCACAAATGATTCTGGTCCATTTCTCCTATTCAGAATCTCAAGAATGTGGAGAAAGCCCAGTTTGAAAGCAGTGCGCCAACCATGTAGAGTTCACCAAGGATCAGCCTTGAGCCCTGCACATTTGAACATCTATGTGGCACCTCTTGCGAAATTAATTGAGTTGCTCAGACAGAATTTTCACACCTATGCAGAAAGCACTGAACTGATTATAAGACTGGATGAGCCAGGGAACTCAAAAGTTTTAAGTCGGTAAGTGTGGCCTCCTGGATGAACATCAACTCATTGCAACTAAATTCTGATAAAACAGAGGTGGTTGTTTTTGTAACTCGGTAGCTTGGGCATACTCATGGTGGCCACAATCTCTAGGAACACCCCCCACACTGCTGGGGTTTGTCTTTGACAGCAATATGACTTTCAAGCTACAAGTATCCAAACTCTTTGCCAACTTCTGTTACACCATGAAGTTGTTGAGAAAGATTCTTCCACTCACTCCAGAGGATCATAAACAACAACTTGTTCAAACCCTGTTCAATAGCTGCCTTGACTACTCTAATGCAATATATCTGGAGCTTCCAAAATACATGTGAAGGAAGCTGCTGGTTATTGAGAATGCAGCAGCTAGGCTAATCCTCAACATCCCAAAAAGAGAGCACATATCTCAACATCTGAGATCACTTCCTTGGCACTCAATTACAAATAAAATGCACTTTCAAGGCTCTTTGCTATTGTCACAAAGCTGTGTATTTGGAGAAGCATGCTAAGCATTACATATCTGCTCTCTTTTATAGATATGACCCAATCAGAGCAATATGCCCCGCCTCTGCTGTTCTAGTTAAAGTGCCTACATTCAAGAAAGCCAGTATGGGAGGTAGAGCATTAACAGTTGTGACAGTGAAGGCATGGAACGCTCTGCCTCCCAAACTCAGAGCAGAAAAACACCTGATGCCTTTCAGAAAAAGCTCTCAAGTAATTTTTATTTTGACCATTCCGACTTAGTTAAATCCAGATAGATCTCAGTATCAGTGCCAAGAAACCTTTGAGTATTTGCATGCTTAACGAAACCTAAACTAAATAGGTTGTGTGCTGAGTGAATCGGGTTGTGTCCTTGGCTGAATACGATTTTTTCTTGGCTCTCATAGAACTGTTATGTTGAAGGTTTTCATTATTTCAGATAATGATTGTTGCTTGTCTCATCCCTTATTAACAGTTTCATCTGTTATACTATGTGGTGGTGTTTTGGTGTGAAGGGAGAAAAGGGGTTTATCTGGATAGCAGGATCTTCTTGTGACGTCATTGTTATATTCTCACTTCTAAAATTCTACTTGAAATATATATTATTGATTGATCTTAAAATTCCGAGGGTGCGTGTCCCTACCAAAAACACCCTCCCAGGGGCCCTCCCGGTTCAGACCTGGTGGCAGAGGGTTGTGTTGAGTAAACCAGTCTTATTCCCCTACTGGCATCCCTGCTAAATAATTAATCAATACTGTTATCTTCTGCCTTGGTCCCATGAGGCAGTGGTCCATAGTCCACTGCTATCAGCTCTTCCTCTCCACCTTAGGATTCATTCTGCTGTAGCATGGGCAATATTGTGTCCTAGATCGACGGCTAGGCTCACTGTTGCATAAGGAGGCTCCTCCTTTCAGATCTTAGGGCTGTGTCGGGGCATGTCTGGTTTTGTATTTAGCAGCAGGGCAATGGCTGACAAGACATCCCGCTCCTCCACCTAAGACCTAAGGCCAAAGAAAAAGAATTTCCATTGGAAAATTACCTTTAGTTTGGCTGGATAGTGGAGTTTATATTGTGTAGCTCTATTTTTTTTGGTTCATGCTTAGATAGGTTTTCTATTACTGTAGGACGTGTTGTTTGTAGTCTGGAAACAACATTATCACCTACGAGCCTAAACTGATGTCCCCTATTTTTCAGTGCCACATGTAGGATGTTGTCTCACTCAGTATAGTTTAATAATCTGGCAATGATGAATGATGACTCTTGAAGAATCTCCAAGGGGGGGTCTTGCTGACAGTCCTCAGTGGGCTCGCTCCACCATATAACAGGCAGAAAGTTCACCTTTGGGTACCTAGAATTCAAACCAGGCATGCAGGAATTGCTCTGGTCTGATGCCTTCTGAGCGCACTCAGACGCCCATTATTTGAAGGTTGTTCCTATAATTGTGCCTTTCTGCATCCTCAACTTGCTCTGCAGGTAGTTAATTCTTGTATCTAGAGTGGGAAACGCTGTTTGGAGAGTAGCCAGTGTGTCCTTCACTTCAGATTCTTAATTCTATTTCTCTTTTTACTGCAGTTTGGGGGTCCTGGCGTAACAGTGTGATGTCCACAGGCACTTCCCCTGTCTTAGGGCTGATCACGACTTTGGCGGTGTGGCAGAGGGCTGCCTGGCCACCCACCGCTGCCACACTGCCAAAGCCCTCCCCCGCTGCCACACTGCCAAAGCCCTCCCCCGCTGCCACACTACCAAAGCCCTCTGCTGACCGTCCAACAGATTAGGAGTTTTCTCCTGGTCTGGCTGGCTGTGCTCAGGCGGTCCCAGGTGGTGAGCATACAGACAGATGGCACACCATGTGTCCCCCTGCATGCACTCCCATGCTCAGAGGCACGGGGCACTGTAGGGCCCTCTTAGTTTCCTCACCACCGATATTTTCATTTAGGGCTCACATCATAAACAAGCATTTGCAATGCAATAGGTCTCGCATTAGGAAAGTTTGAGCTATTGGTATTGTAAATGACAATTTTTGTATGTATGTGTTGGTTTTGAAAATAGCGATATTAATAGCTTTGTCATTTACAATGCCAATAGCTATAACTTTCGCACATATCACACCTATAGCATTTGTAATGCAATATGTGTTGTATTTCCGTGACTTAGATGTATTGCTATTACAAATAACAATGGCTTTTAATTTGTTTTAATAATGAATACTTAAATAAAAGTTATTGTAATTTATAATGGCAATAGCTTAAACTTTTGTAAATAACTTTTGTGAAGATTATGTTCAGTGTATTTTATTGTGACGAAAATCCAAGAACAGAAGTGAAATATTAACATTTTTTTGTGACATTTGTAATAAAGCTTGAAACATTGAGAGAACATATTTGAACCAGTTGTTGAATGGTTGCACAGATATGAGAAGTAGCAATGCACCTTTTTTTGAAGGCAGGGACACAGCCTAGTACTGTACGATTATATATCATCTGACTTGGGTAAGAACACCATGATGTGGAAAGATTGATGCTCTGAAAAGATTTTTATCTAAAAGAAGTGCTGCTCATGTGATAATCTTATAAAGAGTATGCTATGAGAAAAAGAACGCAATTGCACTATAAAGGACCTGCTTCTAAATATAAAAAACCACACACAATATTGGAATGCAGTCAACATGTGTACCTAAATGTAAATAGAAATTAAAGCTCTAGGCTTTCTTACTGTTTCTGGAAAAAAGGTTATGACATCAAATAGCAATATAAATGAGTTTTTAGGTGATATGGGCTCTTTTAGGGTTTAGGGTGCGTACAAGTTTTTGGGTGGCAAGGGAATTTCTAGGGTTTAGGGTGGGTATGGGTTTTTGGGTGGGAAGGTATTTTTTAGGGTTTAGGGTGGGTATGGGTTTTTGGATGACAAGGGAATTTTTTAGCATTTAGGGTGGGTATGGGTTTTTGGGTGGCTGGGAATTTTTAGGGTTCAGGGTGGGTATGGATTTTTGGGTGGAAACCTATTTTTTTTAGGTTTAGGCCGGCTATGGGTATTTGGGTGTAAAGGGATTTTTTAAGATTTAGGGTGGGTATAGGTATATTGTAACCCTGGGCGTAATTCGCGGAGTCGGACTCCGCGGAGCTACGCGAAGATGCACTTGCACTCCGCGAACTACGCGTAGCTCCGCAGCCATGCGTAGTTGCTTGCTAGACCCGTTCGCGAGCCGTTTTTTGTCTTCGGGAGCGCGGTGCGCGTGTTCGGGGCGTTGCCTGTATGCGCGCTAAGTTACCCAAGAGGTTTGTCCCGCCCGCTTGCGTTCCCTTGTTTCCTGTTCCGGGTCACAAGTAACGTGTTCGGGTTGTGCAAGACATGTTCGGGAACTCGATCTTACCAACAAGCATCCTCGCGCGTCCTTATGACGCTATCGTGCATCCAAATGACGTTATCGCGTTCGCACAGTCGCACGGAATTGTGCGGGAGGGTTTACAAACATGGTGGCACACGCGACCGGGAAAAAGCGAACGCAGAACCAAGGTAAGCCATTGCCGCGCACGCGAAAATGTTGTTCAGCACGCGAGAACTACGCTACGCACCGGATCGCGGAGTAATCGACAGCTACGCGTTCTTCGCGGAACGCGGAGTTGCCAAAACTCTGCGAACGGAGCGTAGTTCTTCGCCCAGGGTTAGTATATTGGTGGTAAGAGCTATTTTAGGGTTTAGAATTGGTATGATTTTTGGATGGCAAGTGAATTTTTAGGGTTTAGAAGCGGTGCCGATTTTTGGGTGGTAAGGGATTTTTTAGTGTTTAGGGCAGGTATGGGTTTTATGGGTGGCAAGGGAATTTTTATCATTTCAGATGGGTGTGGGATTTTTGGTGGCAATGGATTTTCTAGGATTTACGGTGGGCATGGGTTTTTGGGTGGGAAGGGAATTTGTGGGGTTTTGGGTGGGTGTAGGTTTTTGTGGGCCAGGAACATTTTATGGTTTAGGGAGGGTATGGATTTTTGCGTGATAATGATTTTATTAGGGTTCAGCATTTGTATGGGTTTTTGGGTGGAAATGGATTTTTTAGGTTTTAGCATTTGTATTTGTCTTTTGGGTGGCAAGAGAATGTTAAGGGTTTCGGGTGAGTATGGGTTTTTGTGTGGAAAGGGATTTTTTAGAGTTTCGGGAGGGTATGGGTTTTTGGGTGGCAAAGGAACTTTAAGGGATTTGAGTGGCGATGTTTTTTTGTGGTAAGGGAATTTTTAAGGTTTAGGGGGATGATAGGTTTTTTGGTGGTAAGGGTTTTTCTTAGGGGATGCACATATCAATAGATGTGAAAAATAACAAAAACAACGGTGTATTATACTGAACCAGTGGTCCTGTAGTTCAGTAGATTCATCTGTGAAACCTGTGGTAAAACAAAAAGACAACGTTGCGTGCTGTTTAGAATAACAAGGAAAGATATGTGACGCATGGTTGTACCACATGCAAAAACAACAGGTGAAGGACAGAATGCAGAACAATGTCATACATTCACCCAAGTACAGAGATCTGGGCCTAAATCCATAGTTTTTTTGCTCACCATGCCATTCCAGTTTGAACCCAGCCATATGCAAATCAGTCTTGACCCTGTGCCCCATGGGTACAGTCCAGCCCGAACTGCCAAGCCAAGTCCTCCCTGGACTGGAAACAAGCATCCAAGGACCGGTTTTGGGCTTTCAGCCCTCATCAGCCTGGATAGCTTGATTCCAGTGGCATGGAGAGCACGGGACTCACGTCTGAGCATACACGTCCCACTCGGGGTTACAAATGCAAAAACAACAGGTGATGGACAGAATGCAGAACAATGTCATACATTTACCCCCGGGCATGGTGACCAAAAAAACGATGGATTTAGGCCCAGATCTCTGTACTGGGGTGAATGTATGACATTGTTCTGCATTCTGTCCATCACCTGTTGTTTTTGCATGGTTGTACCACAGCACAACAGTCGGTCACTTTAGTCAAAACAATGGACGTGGTGAACCCACTATATTCACATGATACGTGATTAAAGGATGCGAGATTCTCCCACAGAGGTAATAAAATGCGCGGCATCTGTCCTGGCTTATTAGCCAGAGGTACATACGCCAACCCAACCTAATAGAAAAAGGTGGTGGCATTAAAGTAAAGAAAAAAGGTGAAGAAGATGGTTCAAGGTAGGGTGTGCAAGCCCACTTAGGACAAAGCAATCATAACCATGAGTTTGCAAAAGAGCATATGTGCAAAGCTGGCCTGAACAGCTAGTGTCTGCTGTGCAGAGTTGGTAGACCAGTAAGCACTGGAAGGTAAGACACAAAGGGTGGACAAATCATGTGTTACAGACAGAGCACAGAAGGGGCTGAAGCCTCTCGTAAGTGACTCAAGGGGAACAGCCCAGTTGGCTGAAGGAAAATAAGAAGCCTCAGAAAGCAGTTGCCGGAAGGACGGTCTGCCAATAGTACTGAGGGGGGTAAGACACTGGCCATCATGTCTGGCATTGTTGACCCAGACTAGTACATGTGGTAACCACCGAGGTCGGGCGTGCAGGCCCAATATTTCAAGCAGAGCAATACTGTAAAACAAACTTGCCAGGTTAAGTAAAGTCAGGTCAAGGAGACCCGAACCAGTGCGTGTAATGTTAAGCAAGCACCGTGGTTGAGCATACAGGGGTTCAAGCTTGAGCGAAGCTGGACAGCTGCTCTGAATAGAAAAGGTCACACTGTGGCGTGACCACCATGACTCAGCATAGAGGGGATGCCATGCAACTAGTTTAAACTGGGCCGCGGGGAAGCATAGAAAAAAGTGTTGTGCAGCTATCTGAACAAGACGGGGAGGCATGTAAGCCAGCGGGCAGGGCCGGTCCTAGGCATGGGCGGTATGGGCAGCTGCCCAGGGCCTCGCGCTCAGGGGGCCCCCTGCCGGCCCCGCAGAGTAGGGAAAAGCGCACTCGCGCAGGCAGTAAGGCACTTAGAGGGGCCTCACATCTTCCCTTTCGCCCGGGGCCTCAGAAGGCCTCAGAAGGCCTAGGACCGGCTCTGCCAGCGGGTCTCGAAACTGCGCCGGGACATAGCAGTGCTGGCTAGTGCCAAGAGAGGTGCCATGCAACTATATGTATGAGACTGGGGCCGCTGGGAGGCATGTGGGTCTTGGAACTGCGCCGGAATATGCGAGTGTCAAGAGACAAACTGCGTTAGAAACTGGGAAAAATAACAAACAAAACGCGTGAGTTACTTACCGCTCAACGTGAGCATAAATGCTGATCAGCAGTGCTTTAGCCTAGGTAGGTTGATTTAGGGCCCGATTAGAGTTCAGCAAATGGGATATGACGGATATCCCGTCCGTTATATTGAAAGTGCATCTTAACCTATGGTACGTGTAATATGGTGGACAGGAAATCCGTCACATTTGTGATTGAGTAACTTGACAAGTTATCATTGTTAAGTTACACTCAAACGAATTAGCATGGTGTGTGACATGGTAAGTTATGGAAGAGAAGTCTTGACTTATGACCAAGTCCACTCGAATGACGTGGCTGGAGAGGGACAAATTATGTAGTGGATAAGTAAATTTTACGATAAGAAAATGCAAATTATGCGGCACAATGCAGCACGTTTTTTAATAGTACTACTTCATTCTTTTGTCAGTTTTAAACTTGGTAACACTGTCTGGGCATTGGTTGTATCTCATTAGTAAGTGAGAGTGGGAACTTTATGGCATTTGCACCAGGTAATTGTATTTGTTTAGTTTTCTCTTTCAAAATCAGAAGAGACTCCCTGCACATTGGCAAATCATGTACCTAAAGAACCTAGCAACAAATCCTAGAAATATAATGGTCAAAGACACCACAAACAGTTATTAAATTGGTCTGCAAAAGAGGCTAAGCAGTGGTTGAAAAATGAATAAGGCATGTAGTTGCTAATATAAGAAGGTGCCGTGCATGCCTTATGTAAAAAAAAAAAAATAGTTTTAAAATCATGGCAATTGTGACTGTGTAAAAAGTTCTCAATTAAGGTGTCCTTTATGACTGGATACTTTCTCCTCTTTTATTAAATATCTACATGCACCCTTGGGCCCAATTGTTGAAGAAAGGGGATGTAAACTTTTGGGGTTGTGAAGTACAAATCTAATACTTCTTTCCTAGCACAGAGTCTTCTGGTATGCTCATGGTTATCACAGAGCTGCTTGAAATTAAATCACAGGGGCCCTGAATTTGTCTGACCTGGCCTTCAATTATGGACCCCTGTCCTCTTACACAACAATCCATTATTTGGGAACCTATCTTGATGTTAACTTATATTTGGCCCTCATGCTTCCAAGATTTCAAGCATCTGCTTTTTCCATTTGAAAACTTCATGAAATACTCTGCCAGTCACACATCACAGATTCCATGTTTCTCTGATTAACGCATATGTTCAGTCTCATCTCGAATATGGCAAGGTGACTCTTATCAGATGATGACAAATCAATTAAACAATGTGGCTGCCCATTTGATTTGCAGGGTTCCAAAATGCCAAAATATTTCACCTTTCTTAAAACAATTACATAGGCTTTTGTTCATTAAAGAATTGTTATCAAGTCCTTAGTGCATAGAGCTGTTTTCCAACACTTCCCACATTTTATTGTATTTAAATTCTGCTGGGAAAGGCTCCCCCTAAGCTGAAGGTCGAATGATAAATTGCTTCTCACGATCCCTAGAACTGTCACCTTGGACAACAGCGCCTTCTCAATTGTAGACAGTAGGAATAATACTGCTCTACCCTTATCCGTTAATTTGAAATCTTCACTTATTACACTTGACTTGAAAACATACTTATTTCTTAAATTAACTCTGCTACTGTCACTACGGTTAGGTTATTATAGTGCCAAGAAACATTGGTGTACTGGTGCTATATAAGTAAGCTCTATACAGCATACCATACTTTGAGTCATACCTGTCATTTGGTCTGTTCTGCTCTCATTCATGCTATTTTCGCCCATCACAGCATTCAGAAAAGGACAATGCGTCAGCCCATTGCAACCACGAGCTCTCCTCCAATGTGACTGGCATCATTTCACCTGTTCACATGTGCACATCTACTTCAAAACAATGGTGTTTCATTGACCGGGTTGGTGCACCAATACATTTTCCTTCCCCAATACTTTTTATTTTCCATTCATTATCTTGATTTTTTAAATTCTGTGTGTTTTAAATAGGTATTCGGATTGCTGCAATTCAAACTCAATAGTCCCTTTCTTTTTGCAAATAAGAATCATATTTTCCCATTATGTACAAAACTGAAAAGGGTATCCGAACCTGTACTATGTACACCAGCTAGGAAATACTGCTACTGTTTAGTTAAAATTAGTGCAATTATCATTTTTTTTTAATTTTAAAATTTGTATTGCAATCATATGGTTGCTACACTTTGGTGGTGTCTCTTTTCTTCTGCTTATTTTTGTAGCACATGCAATTGCATTTGCGTGTAATATATACATATATTTTTAAACTGACCATTGCAGCAGATCGCCAAGGCCAGAACTATTAGACTTTTTGGTATTCTTGTTTTTTTTTAATAATGTTCCTATTTTTTTCTGAGTCAATCAGCATTCCTGCTAGGTGTTTGCGTTAAGACTGCTAATGAAATGGTATAACATTTTTAAATCTATAATATGTAAAATTACCCCATTTAGAAATAGCGCCTGATTTTACCTTATTCATAAAGCCGTTTGTTAGATAGAGCTGAGAAAAACAACAAACCGTGCAGGTCCCTTGAAAGTTATTTTGATGAAGATAATATGTCTTTTTGAGAAATTTGTGTTACTGAAACTGAACAGGTCTTACTGTCCGAGACAGAGGGTAATTTGGGCTCACTTACAGGAAAGTTGAATGTTGCCAAGCAGGGTCAGTACCTGCATCATAAAAGCACACTATTTTAAAAATGTGTTTATCTTTGATGAGGCCTGTTAAGGGGTGGGAGACAGTCCTAATTCAACAGAGAACTGTTCACGTAATGTTGAATGCAGTGTTTGAGCGCCTTAGTTTAGTTTAGAGGAATTAATGGCCGATTTGAGAGTGATAATTGTTTTGTGTTCAGTTTGACTTAAATGCACGCTTTCAGGTTCTTTGTGCGTGGCACGAAGGCGGCATGTGCGCAGGTGCACAAGCGCAACTAAGAGGGAACATAGCACACTGATGTGAATGAATGATGTAAAAGATACAGTGATCACAAAGAGACATGTCAGCGTGCTACCATCGCCCAGTGACCAGACCCAAGTTACAAGAACTATCGATATTGACATAGCAAGACCTTGGGAGTTAAAACATCACACTAACTGCAACAGCGAGCAAGTCATCTATCTTATCATCCTGGGTGCCAATCCAGGAAGCAGTGCCTCAGGTACTCTGCCTGGATTGGTGAAATGTGCTCTGTAAATATAAATGAGTCAATCAATTAATCATATTTGGTGAGTAACAGTAGGTGTGATTGCCTTTGAAACACATAGAAGGCTGGAGATGGCTCGGTAGTTTGCACCATCCTCCTGATCAACAGTGAGTTTCTTTAATATGGAAGTAATAATGGGTTGCATATCACAATAATGTTGTGATAAACCTATTCTGACAACGTTATTGTGTTATACATATTGTTTAAAACATGTCACCTCACTGTGTGGATATGTTCTGGTATTAACTCCAATATGACAATACTTTTACGAACAATATCGAGGCCAAAGTTTTCATGATTAGATAGTCTGGCAATAATATTCCTGTACCATACCTTCATAATGGCATGTTTAAAGGCTCTGATGGTAGAGTTATTGGGATCAGTGGTGCTTGCCTGGAAGTGAATTTTCTTTGTTCTGGCGCACACTGCTGATAGCCTTTGGAGTAAAAATGTCAAGCCCTGTATTCTGATAGTTGGCTGATTTGATACAGAGTTTTTAAGTGCTGTGCCTCGACTTTTCAGATTTTCATTGCACCAGTTGTTTGTCTTCAGATGACCCCACATTTGAGTTGAGGCAATGTGTTTTGTGACCAGGCATGTTTTCATTCAAAGTGGACTAAAAAAATGTCATCAAAAGTACTTCTGCATGGTTTCCATCACTTTCAGAAGCAATTGTTGAAGGCTTCAAGCTTCATACTGTTCAGATTGTGTTGGAAAGAGTTGGCCTTGACAATAGAGTTTTTACATTAGCTATTTAATTGAATTGCAGTATGTAATTTAATAGCGGTGAACCCTAGGAAGTGCTGGTTATCAAGGTGATGGAGCTGCAAGTTAAGGGAGAGCAATAGTTCCAGACTAAGGCCACCTTCATAAGTCATTGTTGAGAGATACTAAGTGAACCCATTCCTTCAATGGTTTTGTGACTCTGTAGGGAAGATTTAGAACACACTGTGTGCTGCTCCAAAATCGCACAAAGAGTCGATAAAATACTTGCTTTCCAGTGCAAAACGTTATTGTGCTGGAAAGTAACACAAACAGTGCTTTGAGTTGCTTTGAACGACTATCCCAGGGGCTAGCCTATGGGTGGCACATGATCTTCAGCACGGTTAAGATACCTAGGTAAAACAACCAATATGTAAGCCAAACCTTAGAGCGCATGTCTGTAATAAGATGTGGCTCAGCCTGTGCTGCTTTAAAGGGATAGAGACATACATCACTAAGGAGCATCTTCCCTGCAGATGCATCAAAAAGTTCCATAGCAAACAGTTGAATGCAATACCATAACAAAAACTTTAACCTGACATTTGGTAAAGGTTTGACAAGAAAGAAAACTCATCTAATACAAGAAGTGGCTAAATAAAGTTGAAGTCTTGCAAGTTTTCAACATCCATCCTGGAACTTTTTTCAAACTGTTCCATCCTTATCAGGTTAAACAATGTAGCAGTGTAAAACACTACTGTGGCCAACCAATGGCACATTTCAAAACTGAATGCCTCAAAGGCCACAGATATATATGCAAAATGCACTACATCAAAGTGTAGCTTTAAGAGAATCCAGATATAGAATCCAATTCTTTGGCTCGTAAATAATGGTAGGCATAACCATGACCAAATATGCGTTCCTTAAGGCCAATATTGAATACTTCCCAAGTCATAATTGAAGCTGGAAACTCCCATGATAGGACATTAAATGAACACCTTTTCAATTAAACATTAGGCCCTAAATGGAATTTTGCTCAAACATTATCCCCAAATAGCTTTACGGCCAGTTCTGAATGTGTTGGAGCCTAAAAACCAATGGGCATATCTTCAAGGCGGGGCTATGAAATTATCACCGCTTTTGCATCCATTTTTGGGTGAAACGCGGCGATAATTTCCTCGCTGGATTCCTATCGCATTGGAGATATGCGTTGCTCATAGCACGCTATCTCCGAGATAGGAACCATCGTTAGCCGGCGATAATTATCCTAGCGCTAAGTGCGCTTAGCGATAATTATCGCCTGGCCTTGCTGATATGCCCCCAACTTACTTTAGTAGAACTATGGACAAAGTTCAAGGTCTTTTTTTTAATCAAAGCTGTACTTAATGTAATTTATCTCAGCAAGGGGCATATCAGCAAGGCCAGACGATAATTATTGCTAAGTGCATTTAGCGCTAGGATAATTATTGCCGGCTAACGCTGGTTTGTATCGCGGAGATAGAGCGATATCAGCAAAGCATATCTCCATTGCGATAGGAATCCAAGCGTGAGCTGGAAAACAGTGTGATTATTGCTGGAAATCCAGCGATAATCACACTGCGGCCAGCGATACCCTGCTGATAGGACAGGCTGTTCTTAGCCATGTATTCCACCTTCCATTGGATTACATGGCTAAATTAGATTACAAGCAGGCGTAAGAAAAGTAGCGATAACCCTGGTTAGCGCTACTTTTCCTATCGCTCTGCCTGTTAGCGTGCATCTTGATAATTGGAGAAATGTCGGTTAGCGACATTTCTCCAGTTATTTCGGAGAGGAACGCCCACTTTGCATCTCATTAGAGATACAAAGCTGAGCGTTGTTGTAACTGGTGCTAAATCTGCAAAACATGCGATAGTGTGTCTTTGCTGATAAGGCGATGAAATTATCGCTGCTTTTCGCCCGAAAACGGACGCAAATGCGGCGATAATTTCATAGCGCCGCCTTGAAGATATGCCCAGAAGTTCGGGCCCCTTTGCAGACTACTCTAGCAAATCATCAGCATAACACAGGGATGATATATTCTCCCTGCCCATTTTTGCAGGTACTTTTGAACGGTATACAACAGTTTCAACGTAACTTTTACAACGGACTACTTTTACAACGCAACTACTACAATGCAGGATCCTTTACAACGAATGCCTTTACAAACGCATGACATTACATAGCAGATGCTATTGCAACGCATGCCATTACAACGTAAGTATAGGTAAGTATATCATTTTATTTGAACATTTATTTAATTCCTAAAAATTATTTAATTAATTTAATAAATATTAAAAATAAAATAAATTCATTAATTTAAGTAATTTTGGGCTAGGTTTGGGTTATGGGGTACGGTACAGGGGTATTTTAAGGGTTCAGGGCTAGGTTTGGGTTATGGGGTACAGGGGTATTTTTAGGGTTCAGGGCTAGGTTTGGGTTATGGGGTAGAGGGGTATTTTTAGGGTTCAGGGCTAGGTTTGGGTTATGGGGTACAGGGGTATTTTTAGGGTTCAGGGCTAGGTTTGGGTTATGGGGTACAGGGGTATTTTTAGGGTTCAGGGATAGGTTTGGGTTTAGGGTTCAGGGCTAGGTTTTACATGGTAAATTTTTGGAAAGACTATTCCAAAATAGCAGCTCCCTTACCATCTTGCAGGTGACCTGTAATAGGCATTATTCCCGCATACATAATAAACTCAAGGAAATATAGGATCGGTTCCCCCTTTTAGTCCCCATCCCCCTAAAATTAGGAAGTTGTGTTCACATTCACTTGAACCAATAAAAATGAAATTATAATCTGTCTTTAACTTATGGAGGCAGAATTTTCCCCTTTTCACAAAGTCTAGGAACATCGCAGCATGAGCCTCGCCCTTTGCATATATTCCCTCTTTCTCAGCCCATGTAGGTACATGGGATTTCTGTTCAGCAACATTCATTGTTAAATCCTGTCTCCCTTCTTCTACTAAATTGAAAAACGTATTTTCTCCTTCACGTAATATACATGTTATATTATCTCAATGTGATTGTGCTATATCAATTGAACTCATTGCTAAGAAAAATTCACCCATAAACTGTGCATCCTTACTACTAGGTACTGGATTCATATTTTTTCGGATAGGTAGTTCTGAAAACACTACATCTAAGTTTGAGTAAAAATACTGAAGCTTTCTTGTTACATAAACTTGATAGAACACTACATGACACACCATAAGTTAAAGTTATATGGTGATCGGTCACCCCTTCTGATACAGATGACGATAACTTCATACAGACATAACAATCAATAATCTCCATTTTATTAACGTACTGATATAACATTTTAGTGAACAGATTTAAAGACAAAGCATTGTCTGATTCATTATGATAGTTTATCTCATCTTCTACCCCTATTTCTATTTTAGTTCCCTTTATTCTATCTACTTTCTCATTAGTAGTTGTATTATTTTTGTTACTTGTTTCCATTAATAAAGGTACTCCCACTTATACTAATACTAATACTACATAAGCAAAACCTAAGACATTTTTGTTTAATACTTCGTTTCGGTTGTTCAGTGACTTCAACTTCTGCCATTTTCAATCTTAGAAGATTTATTTTTCTCTTGTCCTTTCTTTATTCACAATTCACTCTCTTTTATTTTTAAGGTGGTCTTCATCTGTTGTCATCAATCTGTGCAACATGAACTTCCTCTGATTTCTCATGTAAATCTAGATTTTTCAAATTCTTCTAGAATAACATAGGTCCATTTAGGGGCCTTGTACTTTCTGTTCAGAATCCTCAGTCTTGGACTTCTATGAGTGAATTTTGCTATTGGCTGTTTGGATTTACTTTTACTTGAAACTTAATTTGCTTGTTCTGGTTGCTTCTCTGACTTACTTTTTACTCCACCTGGCCAATTATCACCTTTTCTAACTCTTTTGACCTGAACTGCACTTTTGCCTTCTTTATCATTTTCTAAAGTTCTTTTATTTTCACTTTGCCTGGGCACAATCTGTTATTGTTCTTCTTTCCTTTCTAATTGTCTTTGTTCTGTATTTTCTGTATTATTTTCTTTTTCCTGTACTTGTTCTTCTTCTATCTTACCCTGCTCAGGTTTCTGAATAGCTTTGTTTATTTCTACCTGAGTGTTCTTTCCCTATCTTTTCCTCTCTACCTGCATGTCTCTATAATTTATGTGTTCTTCTAGTTTCAATACCAACTTCAGGTATTTATAATCACTGGTATCCACTTTTCCAGACTTGTACTTGGCTGTTCGTCATACAGTTGTCTTTCAGAATCAATCACTCTAGATTCTTCGACTTTACAACTTTCAATTTCTGACCTCTCCACTTGTTCAGTCAGGGTTTGCTCTTGTTGTTCAGATGGGCTCGGAACTCTTCTGGTATGGCTAGCATGAATCCAATTGGGAAAACCTGCACACTTCACTGCTGCGGTAGTGACTAGTAGGACTTGACTTGGTTTATCCCACCTGGCTGCGAGACATGATTTTCTTGTGTGTTTCTTAACTAACACCCAGTCTCTAGCATTCAAATCATGTGCATGGTCTGGCTGCCTTGCAACTGGGTCTTCTCCAACCTGATAAGAGACAGAGCGCACCATTTCAGCCAATCTTTTGCAATAGTTCCATACCAGATCATCATTTATATTCATTCATTTATTTACAGGAATAAATGCTTGTCTCATTGTCCTTCCCATGATCACTTCATGAGGACTCAATCCTGTTTTCTTATCAGGAATACTTCTGAGACCCATCAATACAAGAGGCAACACATCTGGCCATTTTAGCATCGTGAATGCACACACCTTCCCTAATCTCGACTTAATTGTGCCTTTAAGCTGTTCAACTATTCCAGAAGCCTCTGGATGATAAGCACAGTGCAGTTTTTGTTCAATGTCAAATGCAGCACAGCCAATGTTTTGGTTGCTCCATTGAGGGTCATTATTGGTCTTATAGCTTGATTATGTTCCAGTTTTCGAATAAACGGATCTATGAAAAGGGCAAATAGTAGGGGGGAGCAGGGGCAGCCCTGCCTTGTCCCTCTTGTCACTTTAAAATTGTCCGATGCCTCACCATTTATCATAACTGTTGCTACCGGTTTAACATATAACATATGTATTGCCCTAATGAATGTTTCCCCTATCCCACTCGTTGACATAGTTGTCCATAAATATTGCCAGGAGACCCTATCAAACGCTTTTTCAGTGTCTAGCAGTATAAGTGCCATAGGGTCCCCTGCAACTTCAGCTATGTCAAAGAGTGAGATAACCCTTTGAATGTGATGGTTGGCATATGCTGATGATATTGCTGTAACAACAACTAATCCAGAGGAGGCCATAAAATTAATTGAACAAGAGGCTGGGAATTTTGGAGCAGTTTCGGGTTATAAACTAAATTCAAATAAAACTCAAATTATAATTAATAACCAACTTAATTATTGTGATAATAGGGTAGTAACTAATGCAGTTTATTTAGGAGTTAATATCACCTCAAATCTCGACAACTTGGTTAAAATTAATCTTAATCCACTACTGAAACAAACGGATCAAGCACTGAAGAAACTGCATAATTTACAGCTAACCATTATTGGCAGATGTAATCTTATTAAAATGGTATTTTTTCAAAAATGTCTAAACTTTTTTAGAACTATATGCCTAATGTTCAACCAACAAATTTTTGAAGAAATTGATGGAATATTCTCTTGTTTTATTTGAGGATACAGTAGATCACGTAGAGCCATAAAATTCATCAATCTCCCTAAAGATAGGGGAGGACTTGCCCTTCCAAATCTTAAACTTTATTGGTGGGCGACTATTCTTAACTATAGCAGAGCACTTTTAACCTCAAGCTCGTTATCAGAGGAAATGAGTGGGTTCCGACTCCACAGGAACTTATTCTAGGCGAAGAGATGCAAAATCATCTTTGGCGTTTGACATATGATTGCCACTTTAAAATGGTTCGGTTTAAAACTTTAAAGGGTATTTATATTGCATGGGGTAATATACGTAAAATCCTTGGGATTGGTAGATTTTCACACTATACAACTATATATCGAAATCGCAATCTCCCAGAGATCTTTTCCGATGCATGCATGGAACAGTGGGTTAGTCGCGGTATCACAACACTTGGTTCATTTTACAATTCAATTGGGTATAGTATATAAGGACCTAGATGTAGGTAATTATACTTTACCACTTCTTAAATACCGAATTTTACCGATTCGGTATTTAAGAAGTGGTAAAATAGAGGGGGGGGATGTAGGTATTACAGAATCGGTAAATACCGAATCGTTAAGATTCTGTATTTACCGATTCTGTAAATACCGATTCGGTAATGCCCATTGATTCCTATGGGCATTACCGATTCCAGCAAGGGTGCAGGGGGTGTCACTTTGACACCCTCTGGCACCCCAAATACAGGCATGTGTGCCATGTGTCACGCAGACATGCCCTAAGGGCATGTCTGTCTGTCACATGGCATAGGTGTGCATGCACAAATGTGCATGCACACCTGGATTCAGTATTTTAACACCCAATTGGATTGGGTGGTAAAATACCGAATCTGAAAGGCCTTTGGGACTCAGAAGAGTCCCACCTACATCTAGGAGTTACCGAATCGGTAAAAATACCGATTCGGTATTTTACCGATTCAGTAAATTTACTGAATCGGTAAAATTGGCCCCCTACATCCCAAAAACCCATTTACCGGTCGGTAACGGCTGAAATCGGCCGTTACCGGCCGGTAAATGGCCACCTACATCTGGCCCTTGATCTGTTAAAAAAGAAATGTGGTTTGGATCATCGCGATTTTTTTAAATGTCTACAAATTAGAGATTTTATTTAAAAAAAGGGTGGTGGCAACTCCGCATTCCGGAAAATACAATTAATTGAAACGATTATACAAAATAATGCAGTTAAAATTGGGGAAATATATACTAATCTGATTACCATGTTGCCTGACGATTTAGATAAACATATCCACATTTGCCAGGATCTATTAGATATTCCAGAAACCTCTATTCAGATGGGTTTTGATCATAGTCAATCAATCTTAATTTCAACCAAACTACAGGCACAATACTAAAATACTTTTTTCCAACTCTATTATATGCCTAAAAAAATAGCTAAGTGGAGTACAGGCGAGGGGACTCAATGTCCTAGATGCTCATTACCGGAAGCTGATTTAATACACATGTTAGCCACTTGTAGGGAACTCTTTATTATAAAACAGGAGATATCCACTTTTCTCTCTAAAATTTTTCAAAACAAGATAGAGATAACCATTGCCAAAATTGTATTAGGGGTAAGTGTGGATACACGACCGTTGCACACAAGGGGCTTGATATATGTGGCAATGGCAGTATTTAGAATTTGTCTTGCATCAGCTTGGCTTGATTTATATCCACCTACATTCCAACAGTGGCAAACACGTTTATTGGCAACTTACAGTTTGGAAACAGCAATATATAAGCAAAAGGGCTGAAATAGGAAGAAGTTAGGGCTTGAAATTTGGAAACCCTTAGTACAATGGATTGAACATACGGGTTAAGCAAGAATGTACAGGATGTAATTGCTTTTTTTAAAAATCTGTGCAAACTATAATTTTTGTATAAATTATTTGCTTATTCTGGCCTATGTTCATATTTATGTTTATGCTTATATATTCATTTAATTACCATGCCTGTGTTAGGGTGGGGTGGGGGCGGGGGATGGGTTGTCTGTTTAATGTAAAATATCAATAAAGATTGTTAAAAAAAAGTCTAATGCAGCACAGATTAATCAAATTATCTCATTGTTAAAATGAGGTCCTCTATCTGATTCCAAAGTAACTGGAAAACCGAAACGAGGTATCAACTCCCTCAACAATAATTTAGCAACCGTGAGACTGTCATTACTTCTTGTGGGGTATGCCGCCACCCATCTCGAGAACAGGCACACTATGACAAGTACATACTTCAGTCCATTGCCCAGAGGCAACTAGATGAGGTCTAACTGCAGTCTGGTAAAGGGCCCTTCTGCCTTTCCAATCTTTCCCCAACTAACCACTGTCTTCCTGCACGAATACAACATGGAGCATGGTTTGCTCATCAACCACAAAAAAACGAAAGTCATCTGTTTTTCATCACATTCAGGGTGGCAAAAATTCAAATGGCACGCAGCAGGAAACACCATGGAGCAAAGTGCAACCTACAAGTACCTTGGAGTAGCGGTAGACGCAAGGTTGTCTCTAAAAGATCACTTACTGTATAGAAAATCCCAGGCTAACAAACTATGCTTCGCACTAAATTTATTAAAAACAAAATTGAAGTGCCCCTCCAATTCATACCTGCCAAAAGTAATCACAGCCAAATTTCTTCCAACCCTCACATACGGCTCTATTCAGAGGGCAAGACGCAAACTACCTGAATCTTCAACAATCGGAGTTATTCAAATACATCGTTCAACTCCTAAAGTTTGAATCACAAGCTCAAGTACGCCTGGAATTTGAGTTATCAAACCAACACCCAGTAAGACAACAGCAATACAAAAAATGTGTTGGAAGCTAAAAGCAGCACAAGAAGATTCTCTGATGGGGCATTGTTGGTTCGAAATAAAGAATCAAACAAAAGGAAAAAACGCCTCGAATACAGTCTTAGAAGAAGCTTTGACAAACCTCAGAATGCAAGAAGCATGGAACACTAATCATACCTTTGTTGCTTTTGAAAAATAGCCAATAATGCGGCAAAACAAAAAGCCGGGATCACAGATAAAGCTGCATTAGCAAAGAAAAAACACGGTTGGACGGTATTAGCTACATGCGAGAGATGCTCTCCACAACCATATCTAGTTAACCACATCTCAACTGTGACCCAACAACTGCTACTCCGAACACGGATGGGGGCCTTTATCTCAAAAAAACAGGTTCCAGCTTGAAAACAAACAAGGTCAACATCACTCTGCAGACTCTGCGGTCAAGCAGAAGAGACTCTGACCCATTTACTGTGTATTTTCCCATCATTGAACAATCTGAGACGTTTTTATCTATTACATGTATTTCGTACATTTCAAATTAGAGGATGTCGCACAGCAGTCATGTTAGCATTGAACAGCCAACTGCTACAGGTAGCATGCAGGGCCACTAGGTTTTTGCAGAAAGTTAGCATCTTTAATACAGAAAACTGAAAAACAGTGTATGAAATTCAATGTTTAAAAACAACAGTTAGAACCTAAGATAACTTCAATTTCTTTTTAATATGACAAAATAGATTGCATGTGTATCCTTTTACCTTTTAAATGCCAATTGGAAGATTTTTGCACAAAATATTGTAACGGTTTTAATTAACTATATACAATAAAAATTTACTTACACTGTCTTCCTGCCTGGGTTTTGCTGCTGACAGATCAAACATCTTTGACAAGGCTGTCCGCGACTACCCTAAACTTTGGATTGTACCAACTCTGTCTGAATAGTCTGATCATTAAATCCCTGCCAATATGTGTTGTTCCATGGTATACTCTTGCGATTTGAGAGAGTAAGCAACCTGGCATGACTGGGTTGCCACCTAAGTACACCCACACTTCATCTTCTGTCCTTTTTCTGCAACCTGACTTTATCCAGATTTCCTTTTCGTTTTCCTCAAATTCTTCCTGCAACTGTCTGACCTCATCCCATGTTTCTGGAACTGAGAAAATCATAGGTTGGCAGCTGGTTTCACCTGGTTTCCACTTTTATGTTAATTGCCATTGTATTTTTAGTACAGTATTGAGCAATTTGGTCTGCGTACCTATTACCTGCTGTCTCATAGTCATTTCCTGACTGATGTGCATCACATTTAACAACCACTATTTCTTTTGGCCATTGTCATTCTTCCAACAAATCTTTTACATTTTTACTTTTCTGATAGGAGATCCTGAAGAAGTCAGAAATCCCCTCTGCATCCAGAGCTGGCCAAAGTCATACACAACCATGAAACCATATTGCCTATCCGTAAATATGGTTATTTTCCAATTTTTCCCAATTTGCATGCCTTTGTTAAGGACACCATTTCGGCTACTTGTTCAGACTTGACTCCAGGTAAACATGATGCTTCAATGACCCCTGTTATTTTGCATACAGCACTTAGCCCTCCTTCTTCTGTTCTCGGACATGACCCATCCACAAACAATTCATGATCAGATACCTCCAAGGGAGTTTCTTTTATATCAGGACGTGGCTTAGTACTTAAGACAGTCACATCCAGACAATCATGATCCATCTCATCTTTCACTTCCTCACAACATTGATCTGCAATAATGTGGCAGTTTTCATTATCGTACATCTTAACATTGTCACATTTTCTGCTCCCAAAATCATTCTTTCGTATTTAGTCAACCGACTAGGAGTGAGGTGCTGTGTTTGCGTTCTTGTAAAACGAATCTCAACTGAATGCGGAACATATACTTTAACAGGATGTCCCATCAAAATTGACTCACTGTGCTCCAGACTCACACAGGTAGCAGCTACTCCTTTTAAGCAGCCAGTTAATGGTGTAGCCACTGGATCCAAGGTGGCAGAAAAATACGCCACTGGACGTTGGTTCATTCCATGACTCTGAGTCAAAACTGAAAGTGCACAATTTTCTCTCTCATAACAAAACAGCGCACATTCTTTTAAATAATCTGGCATGCCTAAGGCAAGGGCCTCACACGAACAATTTCACAGTTTCACAAATGCTTCCAAACATTCGTCATTCCAATCAATTGGATCTTACGCTCTTTTCCGAGTCAATTGTATCAATCAATCAATCAAGAAATTTATATAGCGCGCTACTCACCCGGAGGTTCTCAAGGCGCTTGGGGGAGGGGGGGTCTGCTACTGCTCGAACAGCCAGGTCTTGAGTTTCTTCCTGAAGCAGAGGTGGTCTTGTGTCTGATGGAGGTGGATGGGGAGGGAGTTCCATGTCTTGGCTGCCAGGTAGGAGAAGGATCTTCCTCCCATGGTGGCTCTTCGGATGCGTGGAATGGCGGCGAGGGCGTGGCTGGTCGAACGGAACTGGCGGGTGGGAGTGTAGAAGGTCAGGCGGTTGTTGAGGTACCTGGGGCCCAGGTCGTGGAGGGCCTTGTGTGCGTGGGTGAGGAGTCGGAACGTGATTCTCTTGTTGGCGGGGAGCCAGCGCAGGTCTCTCAGGTGTCTGGAGATGTGGCTGTGACCGGGGATGTCCAGGATGAGTCGTGCAGAGGCGTTTTGGATGCGTTGGAGTCTCTTTTCTAGTTTGGCTGTGGTTCCGGTGTAGAGGGTGTTTCCGTAGTCCAGTCGGCTGGTGACGAGTGCCTGTGTGACCGTCTTCCTAGTTTCGGTGGGGATCATCGGAAGATCTTCCGGAGCATGCGTAGGATGTTGAAGCATGAGGACGAGATGGCGTTGACTTGTCTGGTCATCGAGAGAGAGGAGTCCAGGATGAAGCACAGGTTGCATGCGTGGTCCGTTGGTTTGGGTGCGCTGCCCAGGGCAGGGGGCCACCAGGAGTCGTCCCAGGCAGAGGAAAATGGTCCCAGGATGAGGACTTCCGCCTTGTCTGAGTTGAGTTTCAAACGGCTGTTCTTCATCCATTCGGCTACTTCTTTCATCCCTTCGTGAAGGTTGGTTCTGGCGGTGGCTGAGTCGTTGGTGAAGGAGAGGATCAGCTGAGTGTCGTCGGCGTAGGAGATGATGTTGAGGTTGTGTTGGCGTGCGATGGCCGCGAGGGGGTTCATGTAGATGTTGAAGAGGGTGGGGCTGAGTGATGATCCTTGTGGTACGCCGCAGATGACTTCGGTGGCCTCGGATCTGAACGGGGGCAGGCGGACTCTCTGGGTTCTTCCGGCGAGGAACGAGGTGATCCACTCCAGTGCCTTCTCTTGGATTCCGATGTTGCTGAGGCGTTGTACTAGGGTGCGGTGGCAGGCAGTGTCGAACGCTGCAGAGAGGTCCAGGAGGATGAGGGCCGCTGTTTCCCCATTGTCGAGCAGGGCTCGGATGTCGTCAGTGGCTGCGATGAGGGCGGTCTCGGTGCTGTGGTTGGCTCGGAAGCCGGACTGCGAGGGGTCGAGGGATCCGTTCGTCTCGAAGGCGGCAAGCTGTCGGTTGACGGTCTTCTCGATGACTTTAGCAGGAAACGGGAGGAGCGAGATGGGGCGGTAGTTCTTGAGGTCGGTGGGGTCTGCTGATGGTTTCTTCAGGAGGGCGCTGAGTTCGGCATGCTTCCAGCTCTCCGGGAAGGTGGCGGTGTTGAAGGAGCAGTTGATGACGTCTTGGAGTTGGGGTGCGATGACGGTTTTGCTAGCAGGGAGAAGCTATTTATCTACTGCCTACAGTACCCAACCACTCCCAGAAACATTCTCATCTCCTTTTGCATCTGAGGTAGTTGCATTTGTTTGATTATTTTTATTTTTTCCGGTGTCACTCTTCTAACTCCTCTTTCTATTTTATGCCCTAAATATCTAACTTCTTGTTGACAGAACTGCAATTTTTCGGGAGACACCTTATGTCCTCCTTCGCCGAAATGGTTCAGTAATGCAATTGTGTCAGTAACTCAATCTTCTCGTGTCTTTGATGCCACCAACAGGTCATCAATGTACTGAACCAGAACTGATTTCCCGGGCATAACTATTGACTCTAGACACTTTTTTCCGGACTTGATTGAAAATTGAGGGACTCTCTGTGTACCCTTGAGGACCTCTGCACCATGCCAACACACAATCTCCAAACCGGAAGGCAAGCAAATACTGGCTATCCGGTGCAAAGGTATAAAAAAGAATGCTTGAAACAAATCAATTACTGTATACCAACTTGCATTCCAGGGTAATTGATAAAGGATCACTGGTGGATTTGGCACCACTGGACAACTAGGCACTGCAATATTATTAATCTTTTGCAAATCTTGCAAGAATGCCTTTGAAACTTTCACAAATCTTTTCACCTGTTTGTTCCATTCAACTGGTTTTTCTCTCAACTTAGGGAAATCATTTGTAGATGACAAAATATACTGTCTACTCCAAAGAGCATGAACATATCCACCACCAGGTACTTCCCTCATTGGACATACCCTTTCAACCTTTTCTGATTCTCTCATTGGAAATGCAGACAATGTTTCTTTAGCTTGTGCTTCATCTTTCTTCTTTGTCCATCTAGTTCTCCATTTATAAATGTCTCCCCATTTTCTCAAAATGTTCATCAATTCTTTTATCTGAAGTCTTTTACTGGAAACATTTATACTTTCTAAATCTGTTCAAGTAAATTCCACTCAATATGGTTTCTGCAACAACTTCGATCTCTCTATATCTTTTCCAATTTCTGAAGCAACTTCTGTTAACTTCTCATGAAAAATCTTTGTTCTTCTCGTTATGCTCTTACACAAAAACAACAATTCTTTTTCACTATACATGTTCAATCTTTCTGTGCTTACATTACCAGCTATCATTCCTTCTAAATCCACTTTCAATCTGCTAATATCTAAAACCTTTGGTTGTGAATTTCGTTTTTCTTTAACATGTGCCCATCTCTCTTAAATCCTCAGGAGTAACCATCTTTGAACCTCCTGCTCCACTAGGGCTTGTAGACATCTTTTCATTCACCCTTTCTGGTGTAACACTCTTCGGGGTCTTAGTTAAAGGTTCCATAATTGGAAGATCCATTGATGAAATAACTGAATCACTTTCACTGGCTTGATCATCAGACATCACTATCTCTTTCCTAAAACGACTTAAAGCAACTGTTACAGTTTGTGGTTTCGGACTACTCTTTTTATCTCCATACAATGGGATCACAGGACCAATTGTCACTGGAATGGTCAAAGCTTCCGTATTTAAATTCAACTGACTTATTGTCTGTACTAATTCTTCTCTAGTTTTGTTTAAAGCTTCTCTCTCGCTGTCTTGTAACACCCTAGCACTCGAGGTATCATGAAGAATCTGTGGAACCAATGGTGTCCCCAACACTGGAGCACTTTGAGTGACCTTACTAGGTATCTCTTGATAAGGTGGAGGGTTTTTAATTAAAATATCCTCCAATAATTCATCATCTAATTCTCCATACACCGACATGTTCATCTGTTTTATCTTTTCCTTACACTTGCTTCCGGACTACTCTTCAGCCATTAACACTGGATATAAACCCTCTGATACAATAACTCTTCTCCATTGTTTCTTCTGATCCTCACGTGACTCATGTGGCTATCTAGGTAAAAATCCTCTCAATTTCTTTCTACTTCAGAATTTCTCTCATTCAAATGCCTCCGTTTCCCATTTTTCCAAAGCCTGATACTGAGTTAACCTAGGTCTTGGTTCTAGATCATTCATTCAGATTCTCAAATTCTGAAGAATTCTCCTGTTAAACGTATTATATTCTGGGAAAGCTAAAACACCATCAACTTTTGCATACTCTGTCCAATTCTCCAGCCATGCACACGTTTGATGCCTCTTTCCATCATCATAAATGAAGCAGACGTCTTTGGTGGCGGAATAGGAATTCCCTCTCTAGTCAACACAGGCTTATCTTTCTTAAAGAAATTCTTGATTTTCTTTATTAACGACATCTTCCTCTTTTCTCCACACATTCTAGATGCACAATATATGAAAGCGTCTTCTGCGAATCCTCAAGTTTTGCTACCTATGTCTTGTAATATTTTTGTGCGACTCACACCAAATATCAAATGAGAATCCAACATACAATTTTCTTTTAGCCATTCCTAACAAAGCTTCTATCTAGCAACCAATCACAGCTCAGGCTTGCGCTGCTCGTCTAACCAATAATGCAAAAACAACAGTTGATGGACAGAATGCAGAACAATGTCATACATTCACCCCAGTACAGAGATCTGGGCCTAAATCCATCGTTTTTTTGCACACCACACCATCCCAGTTCAGACATGGCCATATGCAAATCAGCCTTGACCCTGTGCCTCATGGTTACAGTCCAGCCCGAACTGCCAAGCCATGTCTTTCCTGGACCGGAATCAAGCATCCTAGGACCGGTTTCTGGCTATCAGCCATCTTCAGCCAGGATAGCTTGACTCCAGTGGTGTGGAGAGCATGGGACTCATGTCTAAGCATACCCATCCCACTCGGGGTGACAAATGCAAAAACAACAGTTGATGGACAGAATGCAGAACAATGTCATACATTCACCCAAGGACAGAGATCTGGGCCTAAATCCATCGTTTTTTTGCACTCCACACCACCCTAGTTCAGACATGGCCATATGCAAATCAGCCTTGACCCTGTGCATTATGGTAACAGTCCAGCCCGAACTGCCAAGCCATGTCTTTCCTGGACCGGAATCAAGCATCCTAGGACCGGTTTCTGGGTATCAGCCGTCTTCAGCCAGGATAGCTTGACTCCAGTGGTGTGGAGAGCATGGGACTCACGACTGAGCATACCCATCCCACTCAGGGTGACAAATGCAAAAGCAACAGTTGATGGACAGAATGCAGAACAATGTCATACATTCACCCCAGTACAGAGATCTGGGCCTAAATCCATCGTTTTTTTGCACTCCACACCACCCCAGTTCAGACATGGCCATATGCAAATCAGCCTTGACCCTCTGCGTCATGCGAACAGTCCTGCCCGAACTGCCAAGCCATGGCTTTCCTGGACCGGAATCAAGCATCTTAGGACCGGTTTCTGGCTATCAGCCGTTTTCATCCAGGATAGCTTGACTCCAGTGGTGTGGAGAGCATGGGACTCACGTCTGAGCATACCCATCCCACTCGGGGTGACGAATGCAAAAACAACAGTTGATGGACAGAATGCAGAACAATGTCATACATTCACCCCAGTACAGAGATCCAGGCCTAAATCCATCGTTTTTTTGCACTCCACACCACCCCAGTTCAGACATGGCCATAGTGAGTCCCATGCTCTCCACACCACTGGAATCAAGCTATCCTGGCTGAAGACGGCTGATATCCAGAAACCAGTCCTAGGGTGCTTGATTACGGTCCAGGAAAGACATGGCTTGGCAGTTCGGGCTGGACTGTTCTCATGAGGCACAGGGTCAAGGCTGATTTGCATATGGCCATGTCTGAACTGGGGTGGTGTGGAGTGCAAAAAAACGATGGATTTAGGCCCAGATCTCTGTACTGGGGTGAGTGTATGACATTGTTCTGCATTCTGTCCATCAACTGTTGTTTTGCATTTTGTCACCCCGAGTGGGATGGGTATGATCAGACGTGAGTCCCATGCTCTCCACACCACAGGAGTCAAGCTATCCTGGCTGAAGACGGCTGATAGCCAGAAACTGGTCCTAGGATGCTTGATTCCGGTCCAGGAAAGACATGGCTTGCAGTTCGGGCTGGACTGTTCCCATGAGGCACAGAGTCAAGGCTGATTTGCATATGGCCATGTCTGAAATGGGGTGGTGTGGAGTGCAAAAAAATTATGGATTTAGACCCAGATCTCTGTACTGGGGTGAATGTATGACATTGTTCTGCATTCTGTCCATCAACTGTTGTTTTGCTTTTAGTCTAACCAAAACTAGTGCTGCTTTTTGTGACGTCAGTATTGCTCCTCACTACAGACCCTCCCTTTACAATCTGCCCCCTTCTCACGCCTCCTGCTTCGACCATTCCCAGCGCGGCTCTCTGACATCAGTATAACTCCTGCGACTGACCCTCCCTTGACAAGGTAATACAAAAACCTATTTCTTTAACTTTTCTTAATGAAAACCTGTTACAAACAACATAAAAACATTCACTGCTCTGTGTATTGTACTAAATCAGGATAGATTATGACTTATTCCAGAATTCCTTTCACTTTGAGTAAACCCCCTGTTTACCCTTCATTCAAGCTCAGAAGAACCTATTACTTCCCCAGTGTCACCCGTATTGGGAAATGAGACCAACGTTTTACCAGCGAACCCCCTTTTCTATCACTCGCACTCTATTTTTGTACGATATAGTCCCTAATAAAACACTGCCAGCCCTCCGTAGCTTCTCGGTGTTACAACAACAGACAAGTAACATCCGGCAGTATGGCTTCTATCACTACCCGCTATTCCATTCCTGGGATGCCCAGGTAACCTCTGTACCTGTGTTTCTAGACAACATAAAACAAGACACTAACTCCTTTGGTAAACATAAATCAATAATTAATAATTAATAGTTATCACCAAACTAGTCAATAATAACCGTGTACCTGGTCTCGGCCTCTTGTGGGAGCTCCTGACGTTCACCAAGGCATTGGCATGGGCCTCTCCCGCTTTATGGTTCCTCTCTGCATCAAGCGGGTGCCTGCTCACCTGTGCTGGCTGTCGGTTGATGTGGTACACGCAAGACAGGAGTGCGTCCATGGCCCTCCATGCTCTACTTGTTGATTCTCTTCCTGCACACTTCCACACGGCGTTGGCCGATCTTAAACAGGATCTTGCCGTGCCCTGCGTGTTGTCTCTTAAACACCATTCGTCATCTACAGGGGCATACTCTAGTCTCTGGGTCACCGTCTCCATGCAGTAGCGCACCTGGGCCTGGTGTTTAGGGACCTCCCCCAACAATGTCTCTTCACTAGGGACTCGCCCCACAGCAGAATCAGCGTGAGCTGTCAGTGACTGAAGCGCTTCTATATTTGATATGCCACACACTCGCCCGGTGTTTCCTAATGCGGGGGAGGGTCATAGCAACCAACTAGTGCTGGTATGCGTGCAGGGGGGGCTCCTGTTGTTCCCCAGGGCTGCGGCATGGGCCCCTCACGCTCCATGGTGTGTCCCCGTGCAATGCAGGCGCATGCCTGCTTGTACTGATGGTTACTGGATGTGGGGAGAGGGCGGCGTGACCAGTGAGGGCCCACAGACCTCTGCGTGCTGCGTGTTGGGTCCTCCCTTGTGTCTGTCATTCACTGTTGGCTGAGCTGCCTCTGGGACCTGACGTGGTACTGGTGCTATCTCTGAGGCGCCCTGCGCCGCCCAAGGGGCTGTTCAGTGGTACCGGGATCACCACCGATGCACGATGGCCCCCATTGTAATTCCAGGTGCGCCTCGACTGAATGTATGCACTGTTCCCCCCAGCAGTAGGTCTTTGATGGGGTGTCTCTGTCATTTCCAGGGGGGGCAGCTTGGGCTGTTCGTGGTATGGGGCGCCACCATACTTTTTGTGGCTGGTTCTGCTCCTGCACCCACTGGTCTCTGTTGTGGGGGGAGTTTCTGACAGGCTCCGGTGGACGACCACCGTGGGCTGGCTTTCTTTCCACACTCCTCACCTTCCATACAGCTGCACTGGAGTTATCTATCCATGAGGGGGGTCGCCGTGGTATCGGAGTCCGGTAAGATGGTTTGCAGGGCTGGCGACAGCCCCGTTTTCCGGCGGTCGCCATTTTGATTATGGGTCCGCTGTGGCTCCGAGCTCGTTTTCTTTCCTCTGCGCGATGTTTGGAAGTTGCAGAGCCCGGTGATGATCTGCCCTGGTGGTTCGACAGCAACAGGCTTGATTTTCGGTCAGCTAGGCGCTGCGTGGCAGGTGAGATTCATGACCTCTGGTGGAGCATTAATCCAGCATGTCCGCCATTGCAGCCTGTTTGGCCCTGCCCTCTTTACACATCTAATCATTATCACAATTTGGAACGTAGCATTTGTTGGAACAACCCTACACCCCAACCATTGTATACATCTATTTTTAAGCTCCATCCAGGATTCAAATGTATTCTATGGGAGTGGGGGAACCCCTACCATCACCAGCACATAAGGAGCTGACTCAGAAGGTAGTTCCATATTCATCAATGATGGCTTGGTAAGGTTAATGAAGTGGTAATAGGTAGGGAAAAATATAAAACCAACTACTTACTTGTATCTACGGTCCTAACCCAGAACACCGGCAAAGTATACCAAAAACAACATGGCTGCCTTTTACTTTTAGAAAAGGCAGCCATTAACCAATCAATACTGCCTTGTCATCGGCAAATACTGCAAAATTACTGCAGCCTAATATACCACTAAATTTTACATTCTTATAACTTTAAAAATACTTAGCCTACTTACCTCTACCACCAAAAAGAATCATCTACACACCATAAGCTATAACCTACCAAATAAAATTAAAATCTGACTGCCTGTTTTCTCAATACGGCTGAGTACGTAGTCTATGGGAAATGCATTGGTGAAAAACGTGTTTTGGGAATCCCCTTTTTTGAGTGCATCCCCATGCAAAGTGATAGGTCTGCCAATTCTGAGGAGATTGTCACATGGTGGCAAAGCTATTATTGAGCAAAAATCACAGGAATTCCTGTCTCTGGTAAACCTAATTATAACTACTACAGCCACTCTGAATATGTATTACAGAATAGTCTTAGGTTTAAAGGTTAAAGTGATGGTATAGTTAGGAGACATATCTCTTGACTATAATGTCATTTAACCTATTAACCTTAGATTATTCTGCTTCACTTAGTTACTGCCGAACAGATTATCCTGGTTCTTTTGACTCCGCTAGAGCTTGTGTTTCTATCTTGTTTCTACTCTACCTTAACTCGTGAAAGATCTGCAGGAACACCCAACATGCAAAACATCTCTTCTTCCACAACAGAGGCAGAAAGGGCAGCTTATTGAGACTATTTTGAACATCCTAGTTTGTTCAGAAGGAGACCAGGAATGTTGGATAAACAAAAATCAATTTTGTATGATTAAGAAGCCCTTGACCAGAGCTGTGGGACATGCAAGTAACCAGAACCTGTCAGCAAACTGACACGTGGTGCACTCTGCCTCAGGAATCCAGAACTTACAGGTTGCTCACGTGAAACATATTGATCCAGCGGTTCAACAACAACAGTTACTCCACTATCATATACTCACCTAGGCCCCTAAACTCACAGTGCGTAAAACCGCTGGGGTCAAGTTTGTAATTTCCACAGTATTCAGGATTAGTTATTTAATATTCCTAACTAACCTTTCACTGATCAAAAAGTTCTTTGCTCTGGTCAATGGACTGTTAGTTAGACTTGTTGATGGTGAAAACTAACTGTTCCTTTATTCAATGTAAATAACCACAGACTCAGGAAAGTTTTAAATCTTTATCTAAATTAATGCCTGTGAACCATTCCAAAATACAGTGCAGTCTCCATCATTCATAGGAGAGAAAATTCAATTCATAAACACCAAGCATATACTTCGGACTCATACAATATTCAATGCTCAGAAAGGGAGGGGATAGAGAGAAAAGGACATCAACAAATAACAAGAATATATAGTTACCAAGGATGGTGTGAAAGACCAACCCTCTGGCCAAAGGGCTGGTAAGGGTCCCCGGGATAGGTCAGGAGACATAGACTTCAGGACAGGAATCAGGACAGGATAGATCACCTCTCTAGAATACCGACGATTGCGCAGCACCCCTCTCTGACACTCTCTTCCTCCTCAAGATTCTTCCGCGATCTTCTGATCTAACCAAATTAAATTAGGATAGAAAATTCAGCTTCAGGTTCTGCATTCGGCTCTTCATCAGCATCTTACAGAATCTCTCCCAGCACCATTTCCTGCAGCAAAGACAGCATTCCAGTAAACTTCTGTCTTCTGTTCTAACAAACTAACTAAAACTATCTTAATTATACGTTTCGTTCTGAATATTCCACCCAATAAAGTTTCAATATCGTAAAAATATGAAATTTGATTGGTCAGGCAAGGGGGAAGCTCTGTCACACCATGCTTATATGTCATTAAAATCAGTTCAATTATTGTTCGCAAACCCATCTCCTTAATTTTTATTAATAAATTTGATTCTCATACGCTTTGACATTTCACTTTGAAACAATATATTAACATTTTGAATAGGAGTCTTCATCGTTGAACTCTTCACTGTCCGTTCCCATGCTGTAACACTCTATCTTGGCTCCCATTCAATAGCACAGTCATGGCCTTCATGGCTTCCCTCACTGGGTATGTGTGCACTACTCATCACTCAGCTTAATCCAGTTATACGAGAGAGGCCCAAATACATACTGGTAATAAAGTCAAAAAGACAAATTTTAATTTCACAAATAAAGTGGTCGCATGGTATACCACCCACCTCTACTCTGTTCCCCTTTTACTTATTAATACTTTCCCACATTAGCGTTAGTAAAATAGCTTGTTTTCAATTCAAATAAGCAGATACCATGTACGTGAGTCCTCAAGACTCCCTTTTAGTGTCTTCTGCTCATGCGCCAGAATTTCCCTCCAAGCATTAAAATGTCATACTACATAGATGCAGTTGACGCATGCGCACAACAGTTCCCTGTTTAAAGTGGTATTAGTCCATATTCATTGTTATCCGCATTAGTACACACGTAAGCAAGCTTCACTAACCCAGGTATTCATGTGGTGGGTAATAGAAACATGATTAATAACTTGTTAGTAAGTTAACGAGTGGATTGCATCAGAGCAAGTCTTTTTTCCACGAAACCATGCTCCATCAACATAATTGTGTAACATGTAGGTGAGATAAACAGACTTGAACTTTGCAGGAAACACTTTACAAAATATCATGAATCACTTACTACATCTTTGGGTAATAGCCAGCTATTATGGCATACTAGAGAGCAAGCAAAGGAAAGGGAAGAGGCTACTCTAGTATATTCCAGTTGATTCATACCTATTGACATAAGAAGTAGGTTGGACCTTCCACTTACAGCACTAGGGAAAGGGACATTCTCTCAGAATTATCTGCACCAGTCTGCAGAACCCCCAATATAAAAACAGACAGTATGATCAGAACAGCAATAATAAGGGTCATATCCAACTGAGGCGACGAAATCCACACATGGGCGCTTCCAGCTGAAATTTCCAACCCAATACTACTAGTGAATTTTACCACAACCAACTAAACAGATTTAAAAGGACATTCCTACTGAAAGGCTGAGATGGATGTTAATGTATATAATTCAAATAAAAAAAAATAGTTTAGTGCTTGGCTCCAGACACCCTATTTGCAGACACCCTATTTGCTGTACTCATATGAGGCCTGTCCACAAGCAACGATTCTCACAATTATGACTTGTCCTGTCCTGCCTTTCTGGCTATATTCCATGATATTTTTTCATCTCCACCTTTACCGCATCTTTTTTCCTCTCACTTTCTCATCAGCACTCCCTTTTCTTTTTTCCCCTTCATCTTCAGTACTTTCTCCGTACCAAACTGTGTAAATCCTTTCCCATCCTTTCCCTGCCACCTCTCCTACCCCTTATCTCACATCTCCTAAGCCTTCATCATGCCTTCCTTCCTACCTACTCATCTCATGTGTTCCTTGCCTACTTGCTTCTCCTCACTGTTCTACTTCCTTTCTGTACTTCAATACATTCTTTCACTACTTAATTGAGCCAGTAGATGACATTGGGCTCCACCAGCAATTTTTGTTTATTGGAAACAAGTATTCTTTGGATGGTCATGCTGGTGGCAGTCCTACTCCCCAGTCTGAATAAATAAAATTGTCCCTAGCTGCCTGTCTTGTCCAGAGGGTGAACTGCCCAGTCTCAGGTAATTATGCCGACATCAGGGTGGATGATGTGGCACGATGTAAGATTCGAAGAATCCTGGAGTACTTGCAGTTCCAAAAAGAAGAGAAAACATGGTTGTTTCCAAGAAACTGCACCATACCTTATCCCTGAGTTAGAACCCAGAACAATAATTGCTGCTTCAAGTATAGCCTGCAGTCCACACATCTACAACAGCTCTGACCAGCATACTCTCCTCATGCTACCAAACACTTACAACTTTCTCTGTCTAGGTAAGTTGAGAAGGTATGACCTTTTTCTAGTATGGGTTTTGTATAGGAATGTAAATTCATACATAACCCTCCTGACCCTTGCTAATACTAATCTAACTAATTCTGTACCTTTCAGTGGTCATACACCTATTGTGGTAGAAACAAGTTGCATAATAATTCCCTATTATTGTTTGACCCGCATTCTACCTGGCATCCTTTGTGTGGTTCTCCCCTAACATTTTGCCTTCAACTCTCTTCTTTTGCTAACTTCGTTTTTGCTGGCTTTAGGACTCTACGCATGTTACCGCTGCTAATGGGTGTTAAAGTGCTTGTGTTCTCTCCATTAAACATGCATGAATTTGTGTGCGCCCAATTGGCATATTTAATTTACTTTTATGTTCCCAGTAAAGTAGCGCTACCCATACCCAAGGCTTGTAAATAAATGCTGCTAGTGGGCCGGAAGCACTTATTGTACTGCTCACTTAAGTAGTCCTTAAAACATGTCTCAGGTCTGCCATTGCAACCTGTGTGTGCAGTTTTAAACTGCAATGTCAACCTGCCAAAATAAATCTTTTGCCAAGCCTAATCCTTCCTTTTTAATATATATATATGCATTTATGTATGTATGTATATATATATATAGATAGATAGATAGATAGATAGATAGATAGATAGATATCTATCTATCTATCTATCTATATATATATATATATATATATATATATATATATATATATATATATAAAACCATAGATTTCACACCAGTTATAGTTAGCTGGAGATTTTACTGACATAAAACCATTGAAGGTGTGAAACCTATGGTTTTTTCATTGAATTTCATAGGTTTTTTAAATGCTAATCCCTAACTATATATAAGGCCCCAAACCTATGTTTTTTTCAGTAAATTCCAAAATTTTGTTAATAGCAAATGTCTATAGCTATGAAATGTAATATTTTTTAAAATGAATGAATCCTATATTATATTTGTATTTAAAACAATTTTTTTGATGTATATATATCTATCTATACTACTATTATAAAGGAAGAACTTTGAGGCTGTGAGGCGGGTAAACTCGGGAACCACAGCGCCAATCCACACACACGATACATTGTTGTAATCCTCAGGGTGTGCAGATGGACATAGGCTATATAAATTAAAAGTAAATACGTTATTAAAAAATAGAAGTTAAAAAAAAAAGTAGTCCCTTCAAAGTAGCTCCAGCCGCGACGTGCTTGCTGACATCAGGAGCGGCGTACACGCAAGGAGCGGCGTACAGGAGCGGCGGAGAACAGCATGGGGAGGAGCGGCGGAGATCATCGCAGGGAGGAGCCGTGACGAGGAGCGGCAGAGATCAGGGGAGCAGCGGACATGACCGGCGGACAGGCGGTGAGGATCGGCGGGCAGACAGTGAGGGGCTGCAGAGATTGAATATTCACTGTACTGTACGGCTCTAATAATTTAGTGAGAGCTGGTACCGGGGCCTATCGGAGGAGCTGCACTTGCTCTCCTATTAAAGGGCCCGCACTGGGGTTTTTAAGGCTGCAAACACTGCGATCTCTTACGCTTTCTTCCCCATGGCAACCACTTGTACCACTGCCATCTTTTCAGCCCCCCGCTGCAGCCGTCCGGACATCGCCACCAGTGCTGGGAAGGTACAAGCATGCCATCTCTGCATTGTTTTGGTATGCTGTTTTATGTTAAGGTAGAGGCTGTTTGTATAGCACCTGTGGCAGCCATGGATTGCTTCTAACCGCTGAAAATCCTGTCGAATCGTCAGGTGTGCGCCAGAGTGGAGCAGCTGCCCTGTTCTTCTCGGATGAGAGCGTAAGGTGCTGATAACATGGAATTGTGAAACGCGCAGAGCACTGCTATCAGGCCCATGAGCACAGTGAATATAAAGTGTGTCTGCTGTTCAGAAAAGGCATTTCCTTTGAAATTGAATCAATTAGTTGTCGGGGGAAGTGACGGGACAGTACTGGAACTTCTGAGGGGCAAGCAGGTACTCTGTGACGCTAACTACCTGCACTTTTCCATTAAGGAGACAAAGGAGGCTCAATAAAAAGAGCATTTATAAAAATGTAAAAAAAGCAAAGAATGTAGAAAGGAAGAAAGAGAAAGCACACATAGACAATCTGTTCTGTTATGTTAATCACTGGCAGGTGGATGGGTAACGTTCAACACAATGAAAATAGAGGGGATTAAAAATATAAAAAGGTAGTGGACACAGCCTGTGCGTCACGCAGAGCACCCGGGTCACCCCTCTGCGGAGAACAGTCAACAAGTCCTAATAATGTGTCTCTTGGGCAGGTTCCAAACGGGGCATTACAGCAGGAAAAAGTGACGTGAGCAGTGACGTGGGCAGGTTACACAATGTCAGGGCGGGCGGGGGCCCTGAGCCATGATTGCTTCCGGACAACGTCGGGACGGGCTGCTAGTATATATATATATATATATTTTTTTTTTGCCCTGGAGCGCTCCCGGGGTGCGCCCCGGTGAGCGCCTTAGAAAACGTAGTCTTTTAAAGTGCCCCAGGGCGCGCTCCGGAGAGCGTCCCGTTAGCGCTATTGCCGCAAACGAAAACATCATCGTGACGTATCGCGTAGCCGAGGCCACGTGATAGGCACAGCGTAAGCGCACCCGGAAGCACTCGAGCGAATACGATCGTGCAAAGTAAACATCCGACGCGCTTACGCGACGTGACCCGGGGCGCGCCTACGGGTGCGCCCGGGGGTGCGTCGCGTAAGCGCGCCGGGTCATGTGGCCTGAAAATAACACTTTTAATTGGTGCAGAACAGTTTTGGTTTCATAATGATGAAATCCCTAGTCTTGTGACCTGAAAATAACACTTCTCATTGGTTCAGGACATTTTTTTTCCCAATGATGAAAGACCCCACCTTTTTTCCTTATTCTGACTTTGTCCTTTGACTGAGGAAGACCTGTTTTGAAATCTTTGAGGTATATTTTGTACTTTGAAATGGCTACAGTTGCAGCATCAGCTGGAGCATCTCCACCACCACCACCACCACCACCAAGAGGACCACCACAACATCACATTGGTGGTCAAGAAGAAGAGGAGGAGGAGGAAGAGGAGGAGGGGAGCAGGAGGAGGTGGCTGGAAGAACACAATACCCCATACCAACCCAAGCCACACATTGTATGGGAGTTTTTTTCCATCCCTGAGGGAAAAAAGAAAGGGAATGCGGCAAAGGTGACTTGCCTTATCTGTGACATGGAACTCTCAAGGGGTAACCCAAATAAAAAATATTCATTTGGGAACAATACCATGATAAGGCACATGCAGCTCAAGCATCCTAACAACTATGCTGCCGCAGAGATGAGAGAACTGGCCAGCAACCCTCCCCAATCTACACCCAGCACCTCCAAACGAAAACAACCCACTCCATCGGGACCAGACACAAGGGAGACAATCCCTTGCATTCAACCACGATTTGGAGAATTTAGGGTCACCTGTATCTTTTGTGGTAAGACCATCTCCTATGTTGAGCAGAGCCTAAATCTCATCCTCCTTGCTGGTGACAACCACAATTGCCCCAAAAAACCCTAATTTTTTCCAAATTTTTTTTTGCTCTTGTTGAGCCATTTTCAATTCTCTGTTTTTTGTTTCTCCCCATAAAAATAACCAAAAGAAATACAAAATAGTTCATAAAAGCCAAAAAAAGTACAAAATGTTCAAAAAACATTAAAAAAAATATAAAACAACAAAAAGAAGAAAAAAAACAGTTCTTTTTAGAACTAACTCCAATTTCTAAAAAAAGGCTACATTTTTTTAAAACTCTATCATTAATTTTTCCCCATGGCACGCTCCCCGGTCCACTCCCCGGTGCGCGTACCGGGCGCTCCCCCTGCGTAAATCAAAAAAACATTTTTTTTCACCCGCGGGGCCCTTTTATAGCCCCCACATCAAACCTAGGGGTTCAAGGGGGGTCTACTCTGCCCCCTTATGGTCATTTCACCCTTTGTTTTTCCCACCTCTTGTGTCTCGATCCTACCGAGACACAAGATGGCGGCCGCTCCGGAATGTTTCGAATGTTTACAGACACCCGAGAGCCAATCAGCTTTCCGTGCGCACCTCGCGTGGCGCGCCCAGAGCACTCCCCGGTGCGCGTACCGGGGCGCTGCCATAGATATATATATTTTTTTTAACCTAAATTACTCATAATCCACTGGAGCACATATCTTGAGACATAGCAAAGGCACATCAGGCTACCAGTCTCTACAATTTTGCCAAGTTTGGTGGAAATCCATTCAGCCGTTCGGGCTAAAAGTGAGTTCGACCGCCCTATCGAAATTAACATGGGGAAAACACGTTTTGGGACCCCCCTTCACGAATCCCCCCCAAACTGTCAAGGAAGGACCGGAGCTCCGCGAGGCAAATTTGAGGAAATTTCCAGGCAGATTCGTCAACCTGCGCCAAAGTTATTCACAATAGAATTTTGAGATTTTGCATTGAAAAAAATCCTAACTATAACTACCTACTGGCGACCGCCAGTAGGTAATGTATATATATATATATATGTGTATATGTATATGTATATGTATATGTATATGTATATGTATATGTGTATATATATATATATATATCCAAAACTCTTTGTCGCTCTGAACCCCTGCCGCTTGCAACGGAGGGCCCAGACGGGATAGCGAATCCCAAGGTCTTTACAAACTTGAATCCAAAGTAGCGATAAATAAATGGAATGTCCAGGCCAACTTCGTGCAGAATTACGAGCTTTTATTTCAGCTCCACTCGACGCGTTTCGAGAAAAACTTTCTCTTGGTCTCGTGACCAAGAGAAAGTTTTTCTCGAAACGCGTCGAGTGGAGCTGAAATAAAAGCTCGTAATTCTGCACGAAGTTGGCCTGGACATTCCATTTATTTATCGCTACTTTGGATTCAAGTTTGTAAAAAAAATAAAAATATATATATATATATATATATATATATATATATATATATATATATATATATATATATATATATATATATATCTCTATACTACTATTATAAAGGAAGAACTTTGAGGCTTTGAGGCGGGTAAACTCGGGAACCACAGCGCCAATCCACACACACGATACATTGTTGTAATCCTCAGGGTGTGCAGATGGACATAGGCTATATAAATTAAAAGTAAATACGTTATTAAAAAATAGAAGTTAAAAAAAAAAGTAGTCCCTTCAAAGTAGCGCCAGCCGCGACGTGCTTGCTGACATCAGGAGCGGCGTACACGCAAGGAGCGGCGTACAGGAGCGGCGGAGAACAGCGTGGGGAGGAGCGGCGGAGATCATCGCAGGGAGGAGCCGTGACGAGGAGCGGCGGAGATCAGGGGAGCAGCGGACATGACCGGCGGACAGGCGGTGAGGATCGGCGGGCAGACAGTGAGGGGCTGCAGAGATTGAATATTCACTGTACTGTACGGCTCTAATAATTTAGTGAGAGCTGGTACCGGGGCCTATCGGAGGAGCTGCACTTGCTCTCCTATTAAAGGGCCCGCACTGGGGTTTTTAAGGCTGCAAACACTGCGATCTCTTACGCTTTCTTCCCCATGGCAACCACTGTACCACTGGCATCTTTTCAGCCCCCCGCTGCAGCCGTCCGGACATCGCCACCAGTGCTGGGAAGGTACAAGCATGCCATCTCTGCATTGTTTTGGTATGCTGTTTTATGTTAAGGTAGAGGCTGTTTGTATAGCACCTGTGGCAGCCATGGATTGCTTCTAACCGCTGAAAATCCTGTCGAATCGTCAGGTGTGCGCCAGAGTGGAGCAGCTGCCCTGTTCTTCTCGGATGAGAGCGTAAGGTGCTGATAACATGGAATTGTGAAACGCGCAGAGCACTGCTATCAGGCCCATGAGCACAGTGAATATAAAGTGTGTCTGCTGTTCAGAAAAGGCATTTCCTTTGAAATTGAATCAATTAGTTGTCGGGGGAAGTGACGGGACAGTACAGGAACTTCTGAGGGGCAAGCAGGTACTCTGTGACGCTAACTACCTGCACTTTTCCATTAAGGAGACAAAGGAGGCTCAATAAAAAGAGCATTTATAAAAATGTAAAAAAAGCAAAGAATGTAGAAAGAAAGAAAGAGAAAGCACACATAGACAATCTGTTCTGTTATGTTAATCACTGGCAGGTGGATGGGTAACGTTCAACACAATGAAAATAGAGGGGATTAAAAATATAAAAAGGTAGTGGACACAGCCTGTGCGTCACGCAGAGCACCCGGGTCACCCCTCTGCGGAGAACAGTCAACAAGTCCTAATAATGTGTCTCTTGGGCAGGTTCCAAACGGGGCATTACAGCAGGAAAAAGTGACGTGAGCAGTGACGTGGGCAGGTTACACAATGTCAGGGCGGGCGGGGGCCCTGAGCCATGATTGCTCCCGGACAACGTCGGGACGGGCTGCTAGTATATATATAAATCCAAAGTATGCCCTGCATAGAAGACAACCACACAGGAGAGTTGCTCGCTTTCATTTAATGGGATGACAAAGTAAACAGTTCCCTTCTTTGGTGTCTGAAGAATTGTAATTAAAAGCCCCCTTTCATGGTAAGGTAGGATTTTAAGTATCATTTCTGAAAATGCCTCGTTTAGAAAGGCTGTATTATTTTGTCTTAACCATTTGGTACCAGCGCCGGATCCTTGGTCACATGACTAGGTGTAGTTGACATTCGGTCTTTGTGTGTTGCTCCTAGACAGTGAGACATATGGAAGATATGTGCTGGCAGGATGGGCCCCTCTGAATGAAGAGGAGCTGTCACCTACCACACTTAAACATCACAAAAGGTTTGGCACTGGTCTTGGGTCCCGGACAGGGAGGAAGGGGATGCCTGACAACTTGGCACGGGACCTATAGAAACTTCCTCTACTTTAAAGTGGGCACCAGGTATAAATATTGGCACCTTAGACCCAACTTCCTGGCCTGTGGACTCTGCCAGGAAGTACAACTGCTGAAAGGACTGCCACTCTGATGGACTGCTACTCGGATGGACTGCTACCTCGATGTGCTGACCTGTTGTCCTTTTGCATGGATAAAAAGGACCGGACCTGCATCTCCAAACCCAGGACCCCAGTGACTTCAAGGGCTAGTTGGCTAGTCAGAAGCCTCAGGGACAGAACAGGATTCCATAAACCTTGAATCTAACACCTGGACTCTGCCATCTGTGATTCCTGCCCTCCCACGTGGTACCACCCCTATCCTGGGCCCTTGGTAGTGGGCCTGAAGGTGCTCTTCCAAGCCCATCTGTGGATTCAGCAGAACCGACGCAATCACTCTGCTGTTCGACACATCACCCTTTGAACTGATGCCTCGCTTCTGCTGCGCTGACTTCCCTGGTGCAAGGCCTTTTTGCCCCTCAGTGCTGCTTCTGGGTGACACATCTCCATGCAAGAATGTTGGTTTGCACATTGCAGCTCATCGAACCTGCCGCTGCGCGATGCATCTACACACTAGGACAAAGCCTTGCCGATCACAGCTCATTAAACTGCTACTGCGCAATGCATCTCCATGCAAAGACATTGCATCAATTATTGCAGCTTATCTGACCTGCCGCTGTGTGGTTCATCTTCAACGTGGGACTCCGCATCTCTTCCCACCCAGAATTAAGGTACTGTGGTTCAGTGTACCTAAGTTGGTCCCTGTAGACGTCCCACACTCCATTCCAGTCAGCCTGGACTTGACTTTATCCAGGTCCATCACAAGCAGATAATCACAAGTGGCACTTTGTGCTTTTTAGCCCTATATTCACTGAAATCTTTGAAATTGCGTATCTCCAGGTCTACTGATTGGAATTTTGTCATTTAGGTTTTGATTTATTTATTAAAATGTACTCTTTTTCTAAATTGTTGTGGGATTTTTCTTGTGTTGTTTCACTTTATTACTGTTTGCTTTGCTGCACAAATACTTTACACATTGTCTCTGAATTAAGCCTGTCTGCTCTGTGCCTACCTACCAGAGAGTCAAGCACAGATTAATTTAGGGTTTAATTGTGACTTCACCCTGACAAAGATTGTGGTTGTTGCTTGAGTAGGGTTTCACTCCATCCACCAGTAACCCAATTTCTTACAACCCCCTTAGACTCACCTAAGACAGAATCATAGCAGGTCATATCTATCACCCACTACTGTACTAGGCCACTCTTGCACTTCTTCGCACATCATACTGCTAAGAGCTGTGTTCCAAAACTCAATAACTCCACCTTGGGGGTCATCACGTACAACATGGAAAACTTCCCCCAGTAGTATTCAAACAGACATCACCATTCAAACTGCACACATAGTAGTGTTATTGTGCTACAATGAAGTGCACTCAATATAGGCTTGCTGTTGACCACTCACACTACGCTACCTACGCAGCACGATGCTGACATCATACACTACCACTGCTCGAGGTGCTCGAGGTGGTCGCGGCTCCCGGCCCCTTGCCATTGTTTTTCCAGTCTATGCTCGCCCGACATTCTCCCCGCTGGTGAGGCCTGCCGTAACTCACCGACTGCTGACCGGGACTGGTGGACTTAACAGTGGCAGGCAGTATGGTGCTCAGACCGTGGTCGAAGTGGGGGGAAAAAAGTTGGGGAACTGTGGGCGGAGACTCCGAGAACGGGGCTAACCCAAGGATTGAATCAGTAGGCGGAGTCAGTGGTGTGGCCAGAATGTGCCAAACTTCCCCATTTTTAGTATTTGTTTGGCATTTCACTGCCCAGTTACAGCTTATTGTGTTTAATTCAACCAATGTATACACTTGGTTATTTAAGGTTTAATATGAGTTATTGGCATTTAAATACATTCACAAAATGGGATATATTTCCAATCACACAATGTCCCAAATACGCTTAAAAGTGGAATTGTAAGCCATTTGTCTCCAAGTCATGCAGTTTCTGTATTTAGCACTTCTCCTCCCTTCTTACACAGAGCAATTCGAACATGAATGGCAAAATATTCTAGTTTGCAAATGTTTTCTATATAATTATGGCTCTGCCATATTTGCCACATAATACATCATCCAATGCATAATCTTACAGGTTTTAACTAATCATTTTTGAAGCTCAAACAGATAAAAAGTTACTAAAAAGCGTGACTTGTGTTGCTTCAAAGTGGACGGCCCTTTGCAGAGGTTGAATGATCACCTTTCTTACTGCTTCATTTGTATGTTACACTAGTACTAATGAGGCAGAATCTTTGCAGAGACTTGACTTGTAAAAATTTCAAAATAGTAAAGTATAAGAAAAGATATTGCATTAAACGGCAGCCTTTTTTGTGACATAATTGCAGCATAATTTTGTCGCCCATTGCTGCATAATTCCAGTGGTCCCAGAGCAGGTAGCACATGTTAAAAGTGCTTGTGCAGAAAGCAGAGAGACTGTGAAGTTTGAAAACTTAGTTTGGTGTGCGTGCAAATCCTGCATTGCCGATCCCTGGTGAGTTGCTGCTACTACTGCTGGAACAAGGGCAATGGAGGTACCAATGGGTGAGGCGGACTGGCCTTGAGGGCAGGGCCGGCTTTAGTGCTGGTGGCGCCCTGAGCAACAATGTTTGTTGGTGCCCCCAACGACCACCTACGTCTTGGACTCCTTACTACGGCCCTTTAACAGTGTCCCTTAAGTCTCCATAACCACACTCTTTCTCAGATGCATTTCATTTGATTTACAGCGCCACTCATACCAGTGTACGGTGTCAGAGCACTTTACATCACACACTACACAGAGACAATCATTTATATGTGTGTAAATCACTGTATGGGAAATGTTACATAAGATAAAGGACTACAAGGTGTAGAAGTCACATGACAGCCATATTAGTAGGCAGTATAGTTTAATAGCTCACTGTTTTATGTAAGGATTTTAACTTATAATCTGCAAGTAACAAAAGGATCTCTCTGTCAAAAGCAGTAACCCACTCACCTAGTTAAGATATTGTGCATTTTGTGATCTGCATGGTACATGTTCTTTGCAACAGGCACATTAACCCTCTGTGCTACCTTTCCAGGAGTCAACCCTTCCACTAGACAAAACTCTGATCACTCTCTAGGAAGAACATTTTTCCCCGGAGTTATCATGACATTTTTTTTGTTGCTGATAATTGCTGGAGGCCAGGAAGGCAGCAACAAGTTTTTTAAAAACCATAATATACTTGCAAACAGCACGCCCCTACCCAAAATGGGTGCCTGGTTTGGTCACAGCGTACGCACCACCCTACCTGCCATGGTTTCTGTGACCTCAGTGACAGAGTCACAGTGACTGGATCACTGTTGCGCTAGGGTGTGCTGCTTCGTAGGCCTGCCCGCTAGACTAGAGATGAACGATAGAATTGATTGTGATGGACAGTCCTTCAAGGTTAAACCACAGCTGCCACTGCTAGGGTTCACCTGCTGGTGCTAAGACACCAGGGCTTCTAAGGTCTAGTGGAACCTTCTAAGGTCTAGCTTAGGAATATGCTCCCTCAGGAGAGTGTCTGGTGGACTTGTCATGAAGGCTGAACTTGAGTCCCCAGTTCCAAATTCGGGAGCTCTGGCCATAGTGCCACATCCTCTCCCCCACTGAACACCATACTGCCCCACTGAGAGAAACTTGCATTACCTTCAGCTACAACATAATTGTGCCCACTATAAACACCTGGAAGGGGCTCAATTCAAATTATGCACAAGACAAGACTAATATACTGCCATCAACAAATCCCTAAGAAGGGAAAACATGGCGGCCGGCTAGCAGGGGGCCGCGAGTGCGGGAGAAGTGGTGGTGCGATATTGTGCAGGCAGGGCTGTTTTTGCTGCTTTTCCGGGGGAAGCCGCGATTTGGAATGCGGTGGCGTGGAGCGGCTTGTCGATAGCCGGTTCGGGTCGCCTTTTCCAGCATTTTTTGTGCTACGGAGTGTTCCGTCCCGTATGGAGGCAGGGGCGTGGAGCTTGACAGCGCGGGAGCAGGCAGGACACCGGAGCCGGCCGCGGAGTCGGTCGGGACTGCAGCAGCTGTGGTGGATCGGATTGTCTCCGTCGGGTGGAACAGGGTTGACCAGCAGGTAGGGAGAGGTCGTCGAGCTGCAGAAAAATCGCCCTTAGAGCAGTTGGAGGACGCGGAAGGGGGGCAGATACAGCCTTAGTCCTTCTTAGCAAAAGCATTGGTGATAATAAGGACATTAGGGCAGAGGCTAAGCGGGGGAGTCAACCAGGAGGTGTTGTCCCTGGAGGAGGCGTAGCTGAATCGGTCAAAGCTGCTTATACTTTGAGGAGTGCGGCGAGGGGAGCGGGGGGCAAAATAGCAACGAGTGATTGTGCAGTTAGTATTTTGAAGAAAACGCTTAAGGGGAAAAAAAACTCTGAAAAACAAAGTTGTAAACTGGTGAAACATAGCGTGGAGAATAAAATTAAAACAACCCCATCCCTCAACTCTAATTTTAAACCTATCCCTAAAACACTGACATTAAGACCTGACCCCGTAAAACTCAGTCCAGATTTAGAAGGTCGGCAGGATTGGTCTCCCCATCTGAGTCCCAATAGGTACTAAATTTTGGGTATAGATAAGGATATGGATGGGCTGGGTCAGGAGAGCGGAGATATGGAGATAGTGGATACTGTAGACTTAGCCACATCAGGTATGGCTTGCCTGAATGTCTCAGGGGAAACAGTGGAGGAGGCCTCGAGCGAGGCAGAGAAGGCAGGGAACAGGGAGGAGACCATAAGGAATTACACCTCCGGGAAAAACACTTTAGCAGATGAACTTGAGCACGACAACCCAGATTTACCCATATTAGCACTGCTACAGAAACTAGATAGAGACATGCATGAGGGCTTTGAGGTATCAAAGGCTAATCAAGAAAGCATTCGAGCGTTAGAGGCCAAGTTTAATGAGTTAAGCTCCCGTACAGAAGTATTAGAGGCCGAGGCAAAACAGCTCAGCGAGACTGTAAAAGACCATCGCAAGGAAATTGATGAGATTAAGTTTAGAGAGAGGGCACAGGAAGACAGAATAGAGCGGCTGGAAAACATGTAAAGGCGAAACAACATAAAATCTTTGAAGCTTCCCAAAGGTAAAGAAGGTGCTGATGTTAAAAAATTTGTAGTACATTTTTTTAAATCTGAGCTAGAGTTGGAAGAGGATGAGGAGCTGATCTTTGTAGACATACAGCGGGTACACCGTGATCCCTTTAGGCTGAATCCAAATAGGTCAAAGCCGAGGAAAATATTAGTACATTTTTTGACATATAATCTAAAGGAGAAAATTTTGTCAGCTGCTCTGAAAAAGAAAAGCATAACACTCGACAGAGTCAGGGTGGAAGTAAGATCTGTTTTATCCCCGGTAACGACGAACAGGCAGTGGGAGTTAGGCAAGCGGATAGAGCCACTTAGGGAATTGGGCGCCATGGTTCAACTCAAGTTCCCGGCATTTTTGAAGGTTATGTGGCGTAATAAGATGTATTCATTCCGTTTTGTTGAAGAAGTAGATATATTTATTGAGCAGTGTAGAGAGATGGCTCAGGAGGCAAATGTTTAATTCAATGTCTGGCTCAAAATTTTTGTCGGAAGATAAGCCTGTACAAAAATCTATGTAATTTGTAGTTCTAGGAGGGTTTGCACCACCACCAGAGGCACTCGAAGGGCGGAGGCCATGGGTAGGTCGGTTGGGTTTTCCAAGGGAGGGATAATGGGGAGAGGGAGGGCAGGGGGGGGGGTTGGAGTGTGATTTGGGGGATGGGAGGTTAGGGGGGAAAAGTACAAAAATGATCCTCAGAAGCGTATTTGCCACCAGGCTGATTAGGGCATATTGTTTGGTAATTGATGAGTGGGGCTAGTGTAACGGAGCTGAAATTCCTGTCGTGGAATGTTAATGGCTTACGTGTAAAGTCCAGGAGACAGCTAATTCTAAAATACTTAGAGGACTCATTGGCCCATATAGTTATTTTACAAGAGACGCATTTGACTGCCACCGAGTGCAAGGACATTTTTGGTACTCAGATGTGGGTTGCGCATTCCTTTTATACACCTCAAACTATAGTCACAAAAGGGGTGGTGATTTTTGTTAGGCAAGGAGTGCATTTTAGTTTTGAATCTATGGCAGCAGATCCCAGAGGGAGGGGGTTGATCCTTCAGGCAAAAGTGGCAGGGGAAAATCTTACTATCACAGGCTATTACGGGCCGAATCAAGATGATGTGGGACCCTTGGATACTTTGGCTAGCGAATTGCCAAATTTTTCAGGGAAGATTATTATAGCAGGTGATTTCAATACGGTCATGGAGAACAATTTAGATCGTTCAGGGAAAAGAGACCAGAGTAATGTGAAAATGTCTGCGCATGTGCGTACCTTAACTTGTGTCACAAACTACTGGCAGCCAAAGGTGGTTGCTTAGAGGCGCTACTCTTGGCCGAAATTAACTCCAGTAGCCCAAGGCAATCACGCCATCCATTTTTTTCAAGGACTGACAGTGCACTCTGGAAGCAAATGAACTTTGGTCTATGAATCAGAGCCAATCTGCCTTTAAACTGGGTATTAAAAAATAAATCAGTCTTGACCCTGTGCCTCATGGGAACAGTCCAGCTTGATTTCGGTCCAGGGTAGAGATGGCTTATCAGTTCGGGCTGGACTGTTCCCATGAGGCACAGGGTCAAGACTGATTTGCATATGGCAATTTCTGAACTGGGGTGGCTTGGTGAGCAAAATAACGATGGATTAAACCCAGATCTGTTGTTGCGTGCTTATCTAGGTTCCTGATCGATACTGTGACCTTATGCCCCTATTCGGCTATAAATCCATTTATTCCCTATATTGGCATAACCGTTCAAGTGCGATTTTCTGAAAAGTCATCTCTGGCCTCACACGAACAGAGCCACATTCCAGCATGACTCCCTGCTACTTCCTTTGCGACCAATTAGTGCAATGACAGAGCAGCAGTCACTATCTGATATTCCTAGATAACACTCCGAGTTCTTCAACAAGATAAAAACTTAGCAAACCTGGAAATCCCCGCTTGCTATGTTTTGATTAGTAATGGAACTCTAATGAGCAACTGATAACTATCACTTCCTAGTGACATCTTTAATTGACGTCTTATGTCCAGCAAACTTGCGTCAAACCCGGCACCTGTCAGGTATAAATATTACCAACGTTGCCTTAAGCAATGTGAGCTGTGAGCTGTTGAGAGCAATGAGCGAGAGCTACTGTTGCTGATGCTGGCTGCCTGCATGACCCTGTGTTGGTAAAAACTAGCACTCTGTCGCTGCAGCCTGCTATCCTGTGGTGGTGAAGCTGCTGATTACCATTATCGCCGCTACAGCGCGAACTATGGTTCAGTACGCTTGAGGAGCCGAGCAGCCGTCCTCTGCGAAGACATCCAGCAGATTCCAGCTGCCCGCGGACGCTGTCCCCCCTCCTTCCTCGACGCGCTGAAGAGAGCCGCTGCATTTCTCGTGCAGAGAAATCCAGTCCCGGCGCTTCCGGTTTACCCTCGCGGGTGACTGGGATATCGAGAGAGACCCCTGAAGGAGATACCAATCCTCCATCATTCTATTCAGAGGTATGGTGTTGACTAAACCCTTAGACGAGAATTCTTGAAACAAACCTTGGCAAAACCAACTTAACTTAAGCTACTTACTTACTCCCCTTTTCACGTGTTAGGCTTAGGTCAGGCACACTGGGGTAGGCTTAGTTAGAAGCACCAGTTGAGTATGTTAGCCTAATGTATATATGACTGTATATATGTTTTATTACTTTTAAACCATTGTATGGCTAAGAAACCATATCAATGCTTTTACAGTTCTATTTCGCAATACTTATCTTACTGTACGTACTTTTTATAATAAGTTATTGCAATTGTGGTAATACATTTCTCTTGTACGAGAAGAAAGACTGTTCAATAAATGTTAACCCTTTATTGATACACGCCCGTCTCTCTGTTCTCTACATCTCGTGAAAGTAAACTGCACTAGACTGACTGAGTGAAATCTATGTCTATTGTTTCACACGACCCTAGAGATTGACTCTTGATCTGAGGAGCAAAGTTGTCATGTTGCACGGTTGTTGGAAAACTGAATCCCTTCTTGTCTGTGCCAGGGAAGCTGATCACTTCCTATGCAGAGAAGAAAGTTTCCAGTGACCTCTGAGCTAGTTGGTAACACAACCCAATTAAGTTTAGCATAGTCAGTGGAGGCCTGGAATATCCGCAGTTCCACGTCGATACTACTGTTTATGTTATTCCAATGCGCAGGGCCTAGTGGGAAACTAGGAACTACACTACATGGCGCCCAACGTTTGGTAAGGCGATAAACTAACGCAAGACTTGTAGAGTAACTCAGTCGTGCATATTTCACAGACCCCTTTCTCCCGTAAAAACTCCAATAGACGTCTGGAGTGGGTGAAAGGTTAAAATCCGCCCGACCTTAGTAGGAAGAGATTCCTATGTAAAGCTCCGGTTTATTCAACGTTGAAGGATACAGTGTTCCAAAATATTGTGCACCTAATCTTTGTCTCCTTGGAGACCTAATCTGCAAAAACCTGCATTTTTTGAAATGTCAGTAGAAAACGGAACCTCTGGGGCCGCAGTAGATGCGACTCAGCAAGGTCCCGAACAAGCAGACCCGGATGCTATTATCATCCCGGTCCAGTTAAGAAGATCTATAACTTTAAAACTTATAGAAAACGGACTGACACCTCAAGGTGGTACAGTAATTTTCGTGATAGAGGCTCACGAGTATCGGCAGACAGAGGTATTCTATTCATGGATAAACTTTCCAGCGGTTAACGCTACAACACGAGAGTTTCACTATTACAAAATAGAGGAAGCTCCTTTCGAGGAGATTGAAATCCCACTTAAATTTCAAGAGCACCTGCTCTGGTTTAATGGCGCCCTAAAACACAATGATCACATAACTAGGCTCGGTCCACTAGGTAGACCAGGAGCCACGTGGCCGGTTCTAGCCAGGTACACACCACATCCTGACATTGTAAGAATGTCAAGAGAAGAGCTGTTAGCACAGCTAAACACATTAATAAAAATACATAGGCAATTAGTCCAATATGTAATGCGGATTGCTACAATCCAGCCAGCTGTTAATACACCACAGCTAACCCCTCATCAGGGAAACACAAATAAAATTACACCACAGAACATACAGTCATGTCTTGGTAAAACACCCGTAAAACGGGAACAAATTCCTTTCTGGTTAGCCCAGAAAATCACTCAAATAGAGGCAGTATTTCCTGATACTACCCCTATTGAGAAACACAGAATCTTGACCATCTGCCTTCCTATGGGAATCGCACCACACGTGGAGGACTGTGACACTTGGGGTACAGTCTTTGCTTCCATTTACACAAAAACACACGGTGTTCCGTCTATGGCGGTAATACCAGAAGTGCTAAAACAGATTCAAAATGAATTCGGTCCAGAGCCCGCTTTAAATCTAGGTATGAAATTACTGAAAGACTTCAAGCAGGTCACGGCTATATTATTAGCCAACGTAAAGGGAGAAGCAGCATCTGTGGCGATTCGCCAGAAGTTGAGGGAAACCGATATAAAAGATCCTGTTGAGCTTGCAAAAATCATAGAAAAAGGCTATGAAGAATTAGGTAGAGACAGCTTGGGTGGGAAACCAGTAAAACCCCAACTGCTCGAAAGTCCTGAAAAATTATTTATTAAAAATAATTTAAACACTCCTAAAAAGAGCTGGGATGGAAATAAACAATCCACTCCCAAGGAAAAAGTTTTCCAGTCCAGAGGAAGGTCTCCTCGACGGAGGGAAAGAACTCCGACTCGAGAACGCCAGTCTCCCCAGAGGGAGCCCTCTGAGAAAAGATATAACCTTAGAAATAGGGATAATCTGAAGAAACCTGATAGATATCAAAGTATTGATACACGTCCCTCTCGATCTCTTCCACAGAATTCGGAAAGAAGAGGACGGTCAGACCCAGGAGAGCACACCAAGTCCAAAGACAAGGAACCTGCTCAAAATAAGAAATCTCAATTTCCTAAAAAGAAGGTAGCCAGTATTAGAGTAATCAACCATGCCGAGAATACTGAGGACACAGTTGAAAAACGGGGAGTGGGCATTGACAATGTTGGACAGTGCAGCAGAAATCAGTATAGCGCGCAAGATCTTGATGAGTCATCTGGAGACAGTGGACACGAATGAATACATTCAGGTTGAAACTGCCGACGCCAGACTTAGCGAGCCCCATAAAATATACAAAATAACATTGCGTATGGAGGGTGATAAGACTAGGAAAATTAAGGGTCTATTTTGGGATAAGCTCTCAAAAGGCTATGATATTCTGTTAGCTGAAAAAGATTGGCCCCCGGAGTTTGTCAGGGAGTGCCCTCTTGGCGAAGAAGTGATTATGCCTGCCTTCTCGAATCACATACCGATTCATAAAAAATATACATATGCACGGAAATGGGCAGTAGCCCAGGCACCTGCATTATATAAAAATCATGTAGGATGGGATGAGGATTCACCGCCTCACAAAATCCAGTTAAAAAGTGAACCAACTGCCCAACGGCAGTATCCCATAAAGCAAGAAGCTAAAAAACAGGTCAGGGAGATCTTAGATCAACTTGAGTACCAGGGGGTGATTGAAACATGCACCTCTCAAATGAACAATCCTTTGTTTCCTGTCTCCAAGCCAGACAATTCATATCGTCTAGTTTTGGACTACAGACACCTTAATACATGTTGCAAAACTTTTGCAGTACAAACCTCGCATAGTGCAGCCCTAATGAATAATATAGTTAGGAAAAAATATAAAACGACATTAGACATATCTAATGGCTTCTTTTGTCAAAACATTGCACCAGAAAGCAGATATTTGACCGCTTTCTCCGCATTTGGGTCGCAGAAAAATTCTGTCGACTCCCACAGGGGTTCAAGAACAGCCCAGGACTATTCTCAGCTAGGGTAACAGAGTTACTACAAATCTATGATGATGAAGCATTATCTTACGTAGATGATATTTATCTCACAGACGACGACTTGGATACTCACTTGAAAAGAGTGAACACCATTATACTTGGGTTCGCAGCAGAGGGTTACAAATTCAACTTTAAAAAGTCCCGAATTGCCCATCTGACAGTACTGTTTTTAGGGTACGAATTATCAAGTGAAGGGAAAAGCCTAGCGGACAACTTCTTAGAGAAGTGCGCTGTACTCCAAGCTCCAAAAACGCTGAAGAATTTACAATCAATACTAGGTTTTCTGAATTTCGGAAGAACTTACATCCTAAATTACGCAGAGAGGGTTAAACCTCTCTACGAACTAATTAAACCTGATTTTAAACAAATCAATTGGACTCAAAAACACACAGAAATTTTGAGATCACTGCAAACAGACATGTTAGCGAAAACAAAATTAGATACACGTGACAACACGATCGATCTTGTAATCCGAGTCATCCCAGGAAGATGCGGATTCACATACCTAACCTCTAATGAGGGAGAAAAGGTACCAATTTCAATTAAATCTCACTTGTACACACAAGCAGAAAAAGCATTCAGTCACACAGAAAGAACTGTGAACGCAGTGCAAATCGCATTAGCAAATGAACGAGAACTAGCACACGGCAAAAGGATTAACATCCTCACAGCGGAATCCGCCTTCGAAGCGCTATTCAGCCCAGTAAACCTGCCTACAGTGTCACTGGATCCAAAATGGATACAGTGCATAGATTCTCTAGGAGCGGAAGACGTGAAATACTATTTCGCCCCGCAATACGAAGAACTGAATGATTTAGAGTATGAAGAAGAATATCCTCTGCCAATCGAAATTCTGCCTCTCCCATTATATGCCTGTATAATCTATACAGATAGCTCTGTACAGCATTTCAACGTAGAGAGAAAATCCTACAATGCAGCATGTGCGATCATTAAATGTCGTTGGCTGTGCGGTAAAATCAAACCGAAAAAAACAAAAACTGAATCAGTAAAGTACTGTTCGGCTCAAAGAACTGAAATCAGATGCTTAAAGATGGCGCTCGAAAATGCAGAACGCGAATTCCCCACACTTATAGTGTGCGATTCTCATTTTTGCGTCAATTCTTACAATAACAAACTGCAGAGTTGGATCGAAAACAACTACAAAGATGACACAGGTGCCACAATAAAGCATAAAAAGCTCTGGAACGAGGTAGCTCTTTTACACAAAGAACTACAAAAGACTCACGTGATTCACGCACAGAGTCTTCAACGTGATGGCGTTCACGTTGCAGGGAATTCATTGGCTAATACAGCCACCGCGGAAGCAACTAACCCGGCTTCCGTAGCCACAAAAAAGCGTACAGATAAATACATAGACGGGGAAACCATGCTGGCAGTAAAAACGACCGTAAAAGGCGACTGTGCAGCACTACCCGTAAACTATCCACTCAATTATGCATACATAATCGATGCAAACTCCGTTCCTTTTGCTCGAATCCCTGGAGTGGGGGATAGAGTAATTCCAAACACGAACAGGAGAATATTTTTAATAGCAGACGCACACATGGGTTTGGGTCTAAGGCACAGAAAGATCAAGGAATCACTGACTGAATTACAATCAGTATATTGGTGGCCGGGAATGAGTGTAGAACACCAAATATATGCAAACAACTGTGAAAACTGTAATAGGGATCGCAGTAGCGAACCTTGCTACCGGCTACCAGTCAGAAAGAGCGTAACGCTGCCTGCACCCCAACCTGCGTCCTATTAATTAGTTAAGACGAAAAGCACTTTTTAAAAATGAGTCCTCCAGCACTCGGCTGACGCCTAGAACTGATATAAAAGATTTGCGAGTCTTTATCGGCACATAAGCAATTACCACGTTCCATTCTGACCAGGGTCCTGCTTTCAGCTCTCGAGCTTATAAGGAGGCCATGGCCAGCATGGGAATTGGGTTGCGGTATTCTTGTCCGTCGCATCCCGAAGGGAATAGTGTGGTAGAAAGAAAAAACCGTGACATAAAGCAATCTATAACAGCGAAGGTATTAGGTTCAGGCGCTGGGTGGGTCAAACATTTAATAATTGTCCAGACTAGTCTTAACAACATGCCAAGAAATTCTCTGAAAGGTTTCAGCCCATACGAACTATTGTTCGGAATTAGAATGCGCGTTCAGGACCTCGATAGTCAGATGTCAGTGGTACAAGAAGAAACAAAGCACTTTGATGTAAAGGATCGTTTGGCTGTTTTACAGGAACTGAATGAAACAAGAAAATCATTAAGCAACATAAAGTTAAAGCAACAGCCAAGTACCACTGACGAGGCACCACCCGCAACAGCCCCAGCAAGGCCTGTCTGGATTCCAAAGATTGGGGATCTAGTCAGAGAAAAGATTGCGGTTAAGAAGGAATTTGGGCCTTCTTACAGAAAAGCAGTACCTGTCTTGGCAGTCACCGGAACAAGATCAGTTGTGCTACCGCCCCTTGCTGGTAAAAAGGAGAACAGAGTCGTGTCTATCGATCTGGTAAAACCACAAGCATGTGGCCTATAATCAACAGTAGGCCCAGTGGACTCCCAAGAAACAACAGAATACCCAAACTTGCAAGAATCCAAGAGGTTCAAACTGAAAGACTCATCACATTCGATCAGCCTGCAGTGCACAATGAAGGACTATGCAATAATGCCATGGAACTCGTGCCTCTTGAAACACAGATTGAAACAGTTCGTCAAGAAACAACACCAGTCTACAATGATGTGGCATCAGAAAGTGCTACCGAGAGACAGATTGAAAGAACAATCCCATCAATTGACAGAACTGCCTCTGGTTATTTCATCAACTTCGACAACTTCTCTGAAGATTTAAACGACCCCGAAGTGATGCCAGAAACAAAAAAGTATTCTAAAGAAAATACAATAGGACTCCTTCAACAAATCAAAGAATTATATCTGGATTCACCGTTGATTGAGCATTGGATTATCTCAGGGGTATTCATACTCCTACTATGCCTAATTTTAGTTTTAATTTTAGGAAAGTTCATTACAATTGAATGGACACAGCAAGTCAGAACATCAACCTAGTCCTGAAACCACACAGATCATCCCACGTGAAGAAAAGAGAACTGTCAACAGTAAATGTCACAGCAATTCCAATACCTGGTGGGGTAGTATGGGAGAAAACAGACTATGAGATCTATGGTCCGGTCGAAATCCTGAAGTATCCTCATCAACTAAAGGTTTCCTTAAGTGACTTTGTGACTCCTAGTACATTCTCTGATGATTGGGACTTTAACAGTATTAATGACATGATGTCTGATTTAGTAATGTCAGCTAGATTCACAGATCATGATTATTTACAAGGTTCATCTAGTTATGAGCAGTTATTCTGTTACACCCACTATGGGGATCATTACTTGCATAAATCTGCACAGCCTAGAAATGTTTTTATGTATAATCAATGGGAACATTGTTCTACACCACCTAAAAGCAGTTCTAAAGCATTCTTTGAGAGATTCAAATACTTCTCAGGGTTTAACACCAGTGATGCAGAAACGTTTTATTATAAACTGTTAGATAAAACAGGAATGAAAACAATGCTGACAAATTCTAAATTGATATATTCAGAAGCATTTTATGACAAAATGATGACATTTGGTTTTGATTATTGGAAAAATAATATTGAAACGAAAACAATTTGGGGTACAAAAGATTGGCAGGTGCAAGGCATAGAAGCATTATTTAGAACCTGCATGATACCAGAACAAATGTTATTTTTAAATGACACAATACACCAAACATCTTGTCTTGGCCTAGCTAAGAACAAGGAATTTAAAACACCGTCTATACCAAAGCCAATACCTGAAAATGTAACCGCAGATATTGAATTAGACGTGTCACAAATTTTACATTTCAACAGAACACATCCTGATTGGAAAAAGTGGTTAATCTGGCCTACAGACACAAATAGCTGTCAAGATAGGTTCCTGAATAAAACACAGGGTTTAAAAATGACCAGATTAGACTCAAGATATTCCCAGAGACAACATCCAGGGATTATAACAACATACAGTGTAGGGAAACTCTGCCTAGAATGGCTAACTTCATCCACACTGGCTGAAATTAAGCAACACTTGTCTTTACTAAAAGATGGTGCTGATTTGCGCGACTTCATTCTTGGACCACGCAAACAGCGTCAAAAGCGTTTCATAGCGACCAGCATCTATGCTGCTTACAACGAGGCTTGGAAAGTAAAGCAAATTGAAACTGCTGAAAAGATACGAGAAATTGATCGTATTAATTTGGAGAAATCACTTTCTGTGGTAGACAATGGGTTAACGACTCTGTCTTCCAGAATATATTCTTTGGACAATATTGTATCCTCTGCCTTTGATGTGATAGACAGAGATTTGCTAATGTTACAACATGGCCAGTCTCAATTACGCTCTATTATAGAATTAGGCTGGACGCTGCAAAACCTTCGTTCAGGCTATGTGCCTTGGCGTTTAATCAACACAACGTCATTATTTTCCAGTTTTAACCTTACTGATAAACAGATCAGTTTGGCACAGAAAGGAGCAGACTATACAATCCTGAGCATCGAAAGACTCGAGAGATTACCATTGACAATGTCAGAGAGTCCTGTCATTGAATGGATAATACACGGAATTATCACAATTCCGATAACAACTTTCCGATTTAAAAAGTGCCTTGAGTACATACCTGCTGGCCAGTATGAACAATTGGGTAAAGGATATGTAAAATCCGAATGGAAATTACCATACACTCATTCTTGCTATAGTGACAGCGACAAAAATGTATTTCTTAGTGGTGAGAATTGTAAACATTCACTAAGCGGTATACTTTTGTGTCAGGGTATTAATTTACACGGAGCATGTGATAGAAATTCAAACAACCTTTCATGCCACCAGCTAGTCACACCTGCAACTCAGATAGAGCCCTTCTTTATGCAACTTTCGAACGGGAGTTACATTCTTAGAACGGATCACAGGTGTTGTGGCCTCGCGCCAGGGACAAGTTATCTAGTACAAGTTACGTCCATGGTCAAATGCTGTATGCAAGCATTGTTCCCGAGCGGGCCTCCAGACATAGTGACTCCCCTCTGGCCTCGTCTGAATCTCTATTCTATACGAATTGATACATTAAGCAAAGTGAAATCTGTGCTTTTACAGACAACAGTGCCTATAACGTCATCTAAAGAGACGTATGATCTTCTAGTCGCAAGGACGGCTACTGAAGTCCATGACCTTTTATCAACAAATTGCCCCGTGCATTTCGTAGAAATGTGCAGCCAACTCCTTAACATGTCTAGTGCAACAAGCATCCCAGGCATATTTAAGACAGTCTTTACGGGACTGCTAACACCCTTCCAGGCAATTTTGGGAATCTTTCCTAATTTTGTGCACTCCATTTTTGGCGGCATACCACTATTTTTGGGACTCGTTGCAGGGATTCTATTTTTGACCCTCCTGCTTCGTTATGGCAAGCCTCGGCTCAGACATAGCTCCCATGGGAATGGAAGAGACAATCCTAGCAATGCGCTACAGGGACAGGATAACTGACGTCCTCGGATTGGCCAGGCTGAGAGATCTAAACATGACCTGGTTCCTTTCATTCAGACCGATATGGCAAAATTGCATTTTACCTGTGCTACGGTGTATGCTTTGCGGCGATGAATGCGTGTTGGACATCTGTCTTTCACTTCCATCAGCAGTACCAATGGACGTCGATACTTTGCTCAGTCCAATAACGGCTCACGCATTGTGTTGTCCCCAGCGGCTACCAATCCTGATGACGGCATTTGTGGAGACTCCTGTACTACAGCCAAGTGGTAACAGTGGAGCGAGTGACAAAAGCAACATCATCCAGGTACAACGTTCTGTGAGCATTGCTGGTCCTGCCTTCGATGACAGCAATCATTCTCACACCTGCCAAGTTACAGCGCTATCTAATTTGGTTGAACTATCACCTGATTTTGTAGACCAATTCTTTGCGAGCCTGTCTGATACGATGTTCTCACCCATAGAGAAACAATAACTTTTGAGAAGCTTTCCGACACACAGCGTTCCCATGAACTCTGAATTCGGCCTTCAATTTTGATCAACAAAAACTGCCAGGAGCTTTGGAAATCTATTTTCTTTGAATTGGACAATTTTTTAATATTGACCCGTTTTGGCACAAACAATTCTTTGCTTAACGTAAAAACTATTCTTAGAGAACAGAAGCTTCACACTTCTATTTCTAATCACATCTAGAGACATAACAACATAACACCAGCCTCTAGCACACATGTTATTACAATGCATTTTTATGTGATGATTTATCTCGCTTTTCTTCTGTCAGAGATACTTCATGTGTAATTCTATATGCATAATCGTTCATTGATTTCATATGCAATAATTTTTGAATGATTACTATGCTTTTAAAAAACGTACAGTACCTAAATTCCATGTATTACAAGTACGCCTATTTCGAATGCATTTATGTATTTTGGGGTGGGCAATGTTACACATGCATCTAATTGCTTAGTTTTAGTAATTTTGATGGACATTACCCGTGGAGTGGGTGTTGCGTGCTTATCTAGGTTCCTGATCGATACTGTGACCTTATGCCCCTATTCGGCTATAAATCCATTTATTCCCTATATTGGCATAACCGTTCAAGTGCGATTTTCTGAAAAGTCATCTCTGGCCTCACACGAACAGAGCCACATTCCAGCATGACTCCCTGCTACTTCCTTTGCGACCAATTAGTGCAATGACAGAGCAGCAGTCACTATCTGATATTCCTAGATAACACTCCGAGTTCTTCAACAAGATAAAAACTTAGCAAACCTGGAAATCCCCGCTTGCTATGTTTTGATTAGTAATGGAACTCTAATGAGCAACTGATAACTATCACTTCCTAGTGACATCTTTAATTGACGTCTTATGTCCAGCAAACTTGCGTCAAACCCGGCACCTGTCAGGTATAAATATTACCAACGTTGCCTTAAGCAATGTGAGCTGTGAGCTGTTGAGAGCAATGAGCGAGAGCTACTGTTGCTGATGCTGGCTGCCTGCATGACCCTGTGTTGGTAAAAACTAGCACTCTGTCGCTGCAGCCTGCTATCCTGTGGTGGTGAAGCTGCTGATTACCATTATCGCCGCCACAGCGCGAACTATGGTTCAGTACGCTTGAGGAGCCGAGCAGCCGTCCTCTGCGAAGACATCCAGCAGATTCCAGCTGCCCGCGGACGCTGTCCCCCCTCCTTCCTCGACGCGCTGAAGAGAGCCGCTGCATTTCTCATGCAGAGAAATCCAGTCCCGGCGCTTCCGGTTTACCCTCGCGGGTGACTGGGATATCGAGAGAGACCCCTGAAGGAGATACCAATCCTCCATCATTCTATTCAGAGGTATGGTGTTGACTAAACCCTTAGACGAGAATTCTTGAAACAAACCTTGGCAAAACCAACTTAACTTAAGCTACTTACTTACTCCCCTTTTCACGTGTTAGGCTTAGGTCAGGCACACTGGGGTAGGCTTAGTTAGAAGCACCAGTTGAGTATGTTAGCCTAATGTATATATGACTGTATATATGTTTTATTACTTTTAAACCATTGTATGGCTAAGAAACCATATCAATGCTTTTACAGTTCTATTTCGCAATACTTATCTTACTGTACGTACTTTTTATAATAACAGTTATTGCAATTGTGGTAATACATTTCTCTTGTACGAGAAGAAAGACTGTTCAATAAATGTTAACCCTTTATTGATACACGCCCGTCTCTCTGTTCTCTACATCTCGTGAAAGTAAACTGCACTAGACTGACTGAGTGAAATCTATGTCTATTGTTTCACACGACCCTAGAGATTGACTCTTGATCTGAGGAGCAAAGTTGTCATGTTGCACGGTTGTTGGAAAACTGAATCCCTTCTTGTCTGTGCCAGGGAAGCTGATCACTTCCTATGCAGAGAAGAAAGTTTCCAGTGACCTCTGAGCTAGTTGGTAACACAACCCAATTAAGTTTAGCATAGTCAGTGGAGGCCTGGAATATCCGCAGTTCCACGTCGATACTACTGTTTATGTTATTCCAATGCGCAGGGCCTAGTGGGAAACTAGGAACTACACTACACTGTGACTGGGGGTGAATATTTTGCCATTGTGCAACATTCCGTCCATCATCTTGTGTGTTTTGCTGTTCATCCTATGTGGGAAGGGTATGCCCAGACGTGGGTCCCGTGAGCACTAAGCCACTGAAGTCAAGCTTTCCTAGCTGAAGACGGCTGATAGCCAGAAACCGGACCTAGGATGCTTGATTCCGGTCCAGGGTAGAGATGGCTTGGCAGTTCGGGCTGGACTGTTCCCATGAGGCACAGGGTCAATCCTGATTTGCATATGGCCATGTCTGAACTGGGGTCGCTTGGTGAGCAAAATAACGATACATTAAACCCAGATCTGTGACTGGGGGTGAATGTTTTGCCATTGTGCAACATTCTGTCCATCATCTTGTGTGTTTTGCTGTTCACATATTGGAGATATTTATCCTTGAGAGCATTGACATGGTTGATGGTCTAATCCCCGAATATCTAGGGTGTGGAGAGGTTTAGCTATCTTTAGGGGCCTATTAGGATGACGCGCAGACTCTGTCCGCCCATCATTCTAGCAGGGATTGGGACCGCCCGCCATAAGGGCGGGGGTCCCGTTGGGGGTATTAGGATGCGCCCGCCACAGTGGCGGGCACATCCTGCATTTTTAGCATTGTGGCGGGCGGTGCTCTCAGCACCGCCCGCCACAATGCTAAAAATGCATTAAAGCATTTGCATAATTTGTTTATGCAAATGAAGGGTACCCCCCATGTGCACCCCCCACCTCTCCTTCACTCTGGGGGCCCACAGGGTGCCCCCAGAGTGAAGACCGCATGGACCGCCACGGAAAGGCATCACCAGAAGCCCATTGTAATATGGCTGGCGGTGTCTGAAAGACACCGCCACCATATTAATCCTTTTCCGCCCCTGGCCGCAAGGCGACCGGAGCGGAAAAGCGGCGGACAGTCTTTCCGTCCGCCGCGGTCCCCCCGCCATTCTAATATGGCGGGGGGAATTCAGGAGAGGATGTCGGGAGGATTGCCCCCACCAGGCCAGCGGTGGCTACCATCAGCCTGGCGGGGGCAATCCGCCCGACATCCTAATGGGCCGCTTAGTGTCTGAAAGAGAGCCTGGGTATTTTGTCGTTTAGTCCTTGATCATATGTCTTGAGACGGTACACCCACCGTTGTTCTTTTTTTAACAAAATGTGTCTTTTCTGACTAGGGTTTCTAGAATGACCCAGGTGAGGTAATTGATTGTGTGTTTTGCAGTCAAAAAGTGGTTGCTTATCTGAGTGGTGGATTTCTTTTGACATCTGCTGTTACTTCAGTGTTGGCAAATCCTTTGTTTCACTTTGCGGCAGGTCATTTCGATATATTTTAGATTGCATTGGCAGGTGATCATGTAAATCGCATGGGTAGTGTTACAGTCTATGTGACGTCTGAGAGTCAACTCTAAATTCTTGGTTAATCTGAGAATGTTGGTTGCTTTTGTGAGTTTGCATACAGAGCATGATCCTCAGGGGTAATGTCCGGTGACTGGTGCTGTGCCACAGTTAGAACTGTGTTGGGTATTACCCGGTTGGGTGCCGCTTTAGTGTGTATTAGTAGGTAGCATATATTTTTGCTTCTTTTGTTTGAAAATCTAGGTTTGGGCCATTTCAGCATTCCAAAGGTGAGATAAGCCAGTGTTTGTTAATAGTCTACTTCACTAAGTTGGTGGCTGTGCTGTATGTTGTTACGCATGTTTGAATCTATGTGTCCTGCTCATTCAGATCCTTTTTTAAAAGGCTTTCGCGATTTCGGTTTCCATGCTCTTTTTTTTACATCTTTGGATAATTCTGTTTGTATAATCCCCTTCTTTTCGTTTGATGCTCAGATCTTGGGGTCTGTTTCTTATAGTCTTCTCTGTTGCTGCATTTACGTGTTATGCGTAGAAACTGTCTGTATGGGAGATTTTCTTTAAAAGGGCGAGGTTGGAAACTATTAAATGAGAGGAGGCTATTTTTGGCAGAGGGTTTGTAGAAGGTTTTGGTTTGAGGTTGTCATTTTCTACATAGATGGTGATATCTAGGAAGTACAGTGTCTTTTCATGGGCTGTATAGGTACATTTCAAGAAGTCGTCTTGGGAATTAATCAATTCATGGAATTCGGGTAGGGTTTCTGGTGTTCCTTTCCAGATCATCAATACGTCATCCATGCATCTTTTCCAAAATAGGATCTTAGTCCTAAATGGGTTAGTGTTACACAGGATATGATTCCCTTCGAAAGTGCTGAAGTACAGTCATGCCAGACTTAGGGCCAATGTGCTACCCATTGATTTTCGGTGTGTTTGAAGGTAGACGGTTCCTTCATATTCAAAGAAGTTTTCAGTCAAGGCTAGTTGGCAGCAGTCCAGAATGAAGTGTCTTGGGTATTATATGACCATTCTTGTTTGAAAAGGACCTCCTCAACAGTTTGTAGTGTGGCTTCTTGAGATAAGTTTGTGTACAGGCTTTCTATGTCTAGTCCTACTAGGCATGTGGTTCCTCTTTAATATGTCAGATCTTTCAATTGGTTAAGGAAATCTAGAGGTTTGTTGGTGTTTTTTGAAGGAGTCTCTGTTAATGGTCCATGAATTCGGACAGGGCTTCCAGTATGGACCCTATTCCGGAAACAATCTGGCGTCCTGGAGGGGGTGTTCTGTTCTTATGTATTTTGGGTAATGAGTAAAAATAAGGAATTCTAGGGTATTTCGTTCGTTGACAGTCATCTTAATTTTCATGAGGTCCAAAAGTTTATTTCAGCTTCCTCCACCATTATATCGACGGTTTATTTCAATCTCAGTGTGGGTTTTAGAGTGAGAATTCTGTTTTATCTCTCATCAGATAATAAACCTGTGCATTGTGTATGATAATTCTGATGTCATAAGTACTATTCCTCTACCGTTGTCAGCTGGTTTTATTATTAGGCCATCTTTGTTCTTTAGTTCATCTAGAGCTTGTTGTTCTCTGTTCGGCATGTTGACAAATAGTTTCTTGATCTTCTCTTTCATATACTCCCTTTCTTTGAATATGGCCTATTTGAAGGCCATTATTTCTACTGGTATTGTGGTGCTAGGTGGACAGATGGTTGATTTCCTCCTCAGATCTGTGGCTCTATCCGTTGGGTGGTCTGTTTGATCTTTGAAGAAAACTTTTAATTTGATTTGGCAGCCTCTACATGGTGTTTGTGGACCTTCGCTCTGCTTTTGGCTTGCTTCCCCGGGGGAAACTATGGTCTGTGCTCCTTGAACTGGGTATACCGGCTCAACTTTTAACTATTCTGATGAGGTTACACAAGGCGAATTTCACGCAGGTCAGGTGTGGGAAGAACGGGGCGCTATCATCTAGATTCCCCGTTGACAGGGGGGTAAGGCAGGGGTGTGTATTAGCCCCTACCCTGTTTTGCCTCTATGTTAACAGTGTTTTCGCCCACCTTGATGAAGTACATCATAATGATGCCCCGAGGTTGGCAGGCAGTAGGGTGCCGGCGAATATGTTCGCTGACGACACCCTCCCGCTGTCTAAGTCTCCTATGGGGATACCGCGCATATTGGAGGGTTTTGAGGAATTTTGCAGAGGCCGGGGTTTGGAGATAAATGCCAATAAAACAAAATTCATGATCTTCAACCCACCAGCAACTACTCACCCAAATCCCAGCTTAGGCACAACCACATTAGAAAGGGTGTCGACTTTTGAATATCTGGGGGTTACCATCAATGAGAACTTGTCATGGGGCCCCCAGCAAATCAAGTCACAAATGAAACTGGCACAGCTCGCTGGCGGAATCCTCAAGCTCTCCAATACGTCGACATTCAAACCCATTGGTCCCCCTTTGGAGATTTATAAAACGCAAGCAAGGCTGCCGTCCTGTACGGCGGTGAGTTATGGGGATATTCTTGCAGGCCTGAAATTGTCAAAACAGAGAATACATTTTTAAGACAATTGCTGGCCCTTCCACCTAGTACCCTGCTCCTCCCTCTGAGGTATGACCTAGGGCTGAAACCTATCGATGATGAATTAGCGCTTAAGCCTCTTAGGTTCTAGCACAGGCTCTGGATAACGCCAGAGTTGCTCAAATATAGGCTAGAAATTAAAGAAATATCAACCCATCATAGTGCAGTTAAAATCCCTTGGTTCATGCTCATAAAGAACGAATGCGTAAGACTGGGATTACCCGCCCTATGGTACGACCCTGAGAGGAGTTGTAGAATGGTTTCGGGAAAGTCTCTCACTAGGATATTTGCTGATAACAAACTTACTGCTGCTTTGTCTAACCCTCATGTCGGCACTCTTACTGATTCTTTTTTAATGACTAAAGTATCTTATCACTTTGAGCACTTCATGGATGATTTTTACCCTATTTTAGCCAGGAAACTTTATGTACAATGGAGATATGGTACTCTACCGCTAAGAGCCTTTACTAGCAAATGGTATGCCTTTGCAGCAAGAAATTGTCCTGGGTGTAGCTGTGACATAGAAAATGAACTGTACGTTCTCTTCTTTTGTCCAGCCTATTGTAAATCAAGGAAATATTGGCTCCTACCTCTGTGCAAGAATTTGGGTTTTGTACAGTGTATGCATGCTTTTAGAGTTTTAAAAACCGACACGACCAGACACGTTGTATTTGCTGTTTCGAAATTCCTGGCAGCTATGTGGCATAAGCGTAAGTACTTAATCGTTAATGCATGATAGTGATTAGTTTCTAGCGGACCAGACTTGTCCTACCAAAATCATGTATTATTTTTAACGTGCATGCTTTTAACTACCTAACATGTATGTAACAATGAATTGAACCTTCATCCCAGAATACTGCTTTTTATTTGTTTCTGCATGATAGTGATTAGTTTCTAGCTGACAAGACTTGTCTTACTAAAATCACGTACTATTTTAGAACCAATGCTTTTAACTATCCAACAAGTACGTAACAATAAATTGAAATATCATCCCTGAATATTGTTTTTTTATCTGTTTCTGTACTCTTTTATGGCTAATCGTCGAAATAAAGATTTTATGATGATGATCTATGATGATGATTTTAATAAATGTAAAAGAAATTCTGTAGGGTACAAAGAAATCAATATTCCTTCATGCCACCACAAATGGTAGAAAGCAGCAACTATCCATATAGCAATACCCAAACATTGGGCTGCCACGTAAAACTCATAGACAATCTTTCTGGTTTTCACTTTAATAAAAGTTTCTCCTTTCCTTAATGAAACCACTCACGAACACTAAGTAATTCATACTCTAGTTACATTGATATGTTTTTCATTTTCTCTAACCTACTGTTTTTTTAGGTCAAATCCCTAACTTAAAAGCCGTACCTTCTGGCCTCTGTTCATTTCTGGGGCACAGAGGGCGGCAGCAGCACCTGCATGCAAGAGGCTCAAAAAAGGTGAGAGATACACATCAAGGCTTCGCTCCATATACCCCGTTGGGTCGGATACCCAAACCTCAAAATTAGTGCGTCCGCCACGTCTTGTATACACTGGGTATACAAGACGTGTACTCTCTTCCCTCTGAACCCCGAAGGAGAAACTCCGATCTCCTTCATAAGGTAAATATTTGCATGACGGCATTCTTATATTGCTTCTGACCCCATAGCACAAAGGTATTTGTCTGTAATAAGTCCACAAAAGGTTGACGGATGTTAACATGAGTGTTACCACACGCTACGTTAAACAGTTAAGATTCTGTCACAATAAGAAAGCAGGATATATCATGTTTGGGGTAGCCAGGAACGTCGCCTTAAAGCAATACTGTTGCTTTCAAAGCAAGTACTTTCCCTTTCTTTCCGAATGGAGAAACAAAGAGTCCCAAAAGGTACACCATCCTTCACATTTATATTAGAACTTAGAGGCTTGAGGAGCAAGCGAAAATGTGAAGGAATAGGCACCTTTTTTGGACACACATGGGAACAGCACTATGTTCTCCGCAAATAACCTTAAAACACGTTTTCTAAAAAACATGTGTCCAACTCGCATTAACGAACTGGGTAGGACTTATCTACCAAACGTTGCTTCAAAAAGACACATCTACTCTGAGTCTCACTCACTTAATGTGAGAATTAGAGGGAGCACATCGAAATCTCCAATCCAAGCAGTGTGTCTTTGCAGACATGGAGATACACTATCGCACAAAAATAAAATATATATATACTAAGAAGGGATTTCATTTTCCCAAGCACAAGGAATAAAAACACCACTAAGTAGGCAAAGCGTCATCAAGTTACCCATATGCCCATCGTTCTAAAGTTTAGCAACAACTGAGCTTCTCAGATGACAACACCTCCGCTTTTTATAATTATTTGCTAGGCTCCAAGAAGACACCATTCGACAGGTCTTACACAAGAATTGTCAATAGAACTACAGCAATAATTAGTAGAGTCGTCAAATCCAAAAGATGACAAATCCACACATCTCCACAATTACAGCACTACATTGAGCAAGACGGAGATAAAATACATGTTGAATACATGGAATAGTCAATTCTATGTCGTTTTTTCTGTCTTCCACAGTTATAGGCAAAGTTTGCCCCAAATACACAAGGTTACAGGTTGAGCGATCGAGCTCACTGACCAACAGTGGTAAGTGATCCTAGTTGCTCACCTTGAGCGATTCAAAAGCAAGTCGCTCTCACGCCCCACGACCTACAAGGACAACCTATGGCCGAAACAAGTAGACCTACCACGACCAACCACTAGGTGTTGTGGATCACTAACACGTCCACCAAAACACATTTTTTTACCTTTTTCGAGTGTTATCCATTTCCTGACCCAAAAAACACTATACTCAGGAACGGAGATAATTTTAACTTCCATTTTTCTCACTATCCACTTATCACTCATGACTGTCGTAAACCAGACAGTCTCCCTCCAGGTGGAGGATAGAAGATCACTTGGAGAACTGAACACTCAGGTGATAAAGACCCAATGATGATGCTATTCACCTAACTGGAGAAGCGGAGAATCAACATATACTGTGCCCTTTATTTGTGTGAATAAGGGTCTCTGTGATGGATACAGAGACTCTGGAATACCAAGACAAGTGAGTCATTCACTTTGCTCGTGACTCTATTTTGATACAGAACCATAATGGACAAGTCAAGCAGGGCCTTTTTAGATCGCACTTCGATTGACCTGTTATATGTCTTCTGTGGGGTTTGGCGAACCCACTGATTGCCATTGGTTACTAACCGTAGCATTCAGAAATGCTCGATTCTTACTGGTGCATTTCTGTTAAAGTCGCCTCCTTTGTGTGGTTAGCTCTCTTTCCGGAGATTTCACTCAGAGAACGAATTGGTCGGCCATCACGGCCAGCATGTGATGGCCTCTCCTACCTCCTCCAATCTGGCTATTGTAGGTCAGCGTTGTTTTTTTTGTGTATTTTTAATAGCACAAACCGGACAGAAGGTCTCCAATTACATAACAAAGGACATATTCACTAGTTGGTAGGCACGGGAGTTTAGGGGATTTGTCCAGAATAACTGGACAATCACTTCTTTTATGGTGCTCGGTACGACCGCAGCTCTGCAGTGCTGCTTACTACCAGGGCTGACCCTCCACTGCGTAGAGTGGATAGCAGTACAGACAATCAATGAATAAACGTTGATCTGTACCAATTAAACAACTATCCATCAGACAGGGCCTGCTTCTGCACAGAGCCAAGGCAAAGCTCACCACATGCAGACAAGCCCGGTACCCCCTATCTGTGCCTGCTGTACAACCAGTAGACGCACATTGCAATGAGGGGCTCAGGCTGTCGCTGAAGGTTCACACCCCGTGATGCATGACAGACAGACAGTCTATCACAGCACAAGGAAGGAAGGGGCATGACAACCCCCGGAGGCCCCGTGGGATGGGGGGGCGAGCACCAGGGGGCCCCCTTCACCACTGTGCATGGGTGGGCTAAGACCTCTTGACTGGGTCGGAGTGTGTCCCAATCCTGCCTAGCATCACGGGTTAGCCTAAGGCATTTGAAGGCATGTCCCCGCATCACCGCAATAACAAGCATTGGCATAGCCAATAGGTCTCGCTTTTGGGACCTTCTAAGTATTTAGTTATGCAGCACAATATCCTTGGTGCAACCACATCAACTGTTGCATGGCTGAATACTTATAAGGTCCCAAAGGCGAGACCTATTGGCTATGCCAATGCTTGGTGTGGTTGTGTGTGTGGTTGTGGTTGTGTGTGTGTAGTTGTGTGTGTGGTTGTGCGTGGTTGTGTGTAGTTGTGTGTGTGGTTGTGTGTGTGGTTGTGTGTGTGGTTATATGTGTGTGTGGTTGTGTGTGTGGTTGTGTGGTTATGTGTCTGGTTGTGTGTAGTTGTATGTGTAGTTGTATATGTGGTTGTGTGTGTGGTTGTGTGTGTGGTTGTGTGTTTGTGGTTGTGTGTTTGGTTGTGTGTGTGTGGTTATGGGTGCGGTTGTGTGTGTGGTTGTGTTTGTGTGGTTGTATGTGTGGTTATGTGTGTGGTTGTGTTTGTGTGGTTGTATGTGTGGTTATGTGTGTGGTTGTGTGTGTGGTTGTATGTAGTTGTGTGTGTGTGTGGTTGGGGTTGTGTGTGGGTGCGGTGTGTGGTTGTGTGTGTTGTTGTGGGTGTGTGTGGTTGTTTGTGTGCATGTGGTTGTGTGTGGGTGGTTGTGTGTGTGGTTGTGTTTGTGTGGTTGTATGTGTGGTTATGTGTGTGGTTGTGTGTGTGGTTGTGTGTGTGGTTGTGCGTGTGGTTGTGTGTGTGGTTGTGTGTGTGGTTGTATGTAGTTGTGTGTGTGTGGTTGGGGTTGTGTGTGGGTGCGGGTGTGTGGTTGTGTGTCTGTTTGTGGGTGTGTGTGGTTGTGTGTGTGTGTTTGTGTGGTTGTGTGTGTGTGGTTGTATGTGTGGTTATGTGTGTGGTTGTATGTGTGGTTGTGTGTGTGGTTGTGTGTGTGTGGTTGGGTTTGGTTATGTGTGTGGTTGTGTGTGTTGTGTTTGTGGTTGTGTGTGTGGTTGTGTGTGCTTGTGTGTGTGCTTGTGGTTGTGTGTGTGGTTGTGTGTGTGTGGTTGCGTGTGTGGTTGTATGTGTGGTTGTGGTTGTGTTTGTAGTTGTGTGTGTGGTTGTGTGTGGTTGTGTGTGTTGTGTTTGTGGTTGTGTGTGTGCTTGTGTGTGTGCTTGTGTTTGTGTAGTTGTGTGTGGTTGTGTGTGCAGTTGTGTGTGTGGTTTTGGTTGTGTGTGGTTACAGTTGTGGGTGTGGTTGTGTAGTTGGATGTGTGGTTGTTGTGTGTGTGTGGTTGTGTGTTTTTTTATTTTTTATTTAAGGAGTTTTCTATAGTGCTGTCAAGACCCAAAGGTAACAGAGCGCTTTGCAGTAAGAGAATAGCATATAATCAACAGAAGCATGACATATGAAAGGTTTTAGCAGTCAACGAGTGTCAGAGTAAGAGCTGCATAATTGTAATGCAGAACTTATTTGGTTTCAAGATTCAATGCGGTCACATAGTTCTGGGGTTGCTGTCTGTTCCGTCTTATCCACAACCAAGGGAACAGATGAGGAACAGGGATTTGAGTTGACTTTTGAATTCCACAAAGTACGGTATGGTTCTGATGTGCGTGGGGATGGAGTTCCACATTTTGGGGGTGTTTCCCGTGAAAGAGCAGTCCGCTGTTCTTTTCTTTCTAGTTTTAGATAGGATGAGCAGGAGGGAGTTAGAGTTTCTCAGATTCCTGGCTTGGCCTGCTTTTTTGAGTTTTTTTGCCAAGTATTCAGGTTTGCCGGTATGGAGGACTTTGTGGGTTAGGCAGGCCTTTCTGAAGTTACTTCGCATTTCTACTGGGAGCCATTTGAGGTCTTTGAGTGCCGGGGAGATGTGATCAGATTTTTTGATGCCTCTCATCATTTTGGCTGCCGCATGTAATGTTGTTTTGATCGGTGCCTAGTGCGATTTAGGAATACCTGTTAGGATTGCGTTCCCATAGTCCAGTCTTGACAGTACCAGAGATTGAGTGGCCAGTTTGAGATCCTTGTTAGGAATGTAGGGTTTGATTTTGTTCAGAAGTCTGAGGTTAAAGAATGCACTTTTGGCCAAGTTCTTAATGTGTTTCATCATGTTTAGTTTAGAATCTAAGGTGATGTCAAGAGATTTAACAGAGTCAGCTAGAGTAAGATTCCCTTTGAGCGCATCGATTGCCTTTAGCCATTCAGTGATTTGAGGGTTGTCTTCCTTGTTCGAGATAAGGAGTGTTTCGATCTTGTCTGGATTTAGTTTCAGGTGATGGTTGTCAGCCATTTTTGAACATCTTTCAGGACATCATTTAGTCTTTGGATGTCATTGAGAGAGGAAGTTTCCAGATAGATCTGTGTATCATCCGCGTAGAGGTGGAAGCGGATGTTGGCTTTTCTGAGTAGCTTGGAGAGCTGTTCCATATAGATGTTAAAAAGCTGTGGAGAGAGCACCGATCCTTGGGGGACGCCCTTGTTGACTTGCTGGGTTTCGGAGGTGAAGTTCCTAATTTTTATTTTTTGACTGCGATTGTGTATAAAGGAGGAGAACCACTTGAGAACTACCTCCCCGAGCCCAGCTCTTTCTTGAAGAGCCTTGATGAGGAGTTTGTTGTCCACCGTATCAAATGCTGCAGAGAGGTCAAGGAGAATGAGGCGGCAGCATTTGTCTGAGTCTAGTGATCCATTGATATTATCTATGATGTTCAGCATCACGGTTTCTGTGCTGCAGCCTTTTCTAAAGCCAGACTGGTGGGGGTCTAGGAGGTTGATGTTGTCCAGGTGCTGTGTCAGTTGATGAAGTATGCAGCGTTCAAGTGTTTTAGAGAGCAAGGGGAGGTTAGATATAGGTCTGAAATTGTTCAGATCAGTCAAGTCTAGACTGGGTTTTTTCAGCAGGGGGGTGACTTGCACCATTTTAAGGCAATAAGGGACCACTCCATTTTTTAAGGAGCCATTTATGATTTTGCTCCATATAGGTGCAAAAGCGTGCTTCATTTTCTTGATTAGTAGGGGAGGAATGGGGTCTGCTATATGTGCTGATGGTTTGGAGGTCGAGATCAACAAGATTATCTCTGTTTCTAGAAAGTGGCAAAAGATAAGCCAGGGGGTGAGAGAAGAGCCAGGAGAGAGGGCATGAGATACTAGTCGTTCTGCTCTTCTTGGGGTGTGATTCGTTGATGTCTAATGATAGTTCGATTCTTGCGATCTTGTCGTTGAAGAAGTGGGCGAAGTTGTCCCATAGTTCTTTGGACGCCTGTACAGATGAGGACAGTGGCTTGGAGGTTTGTTGTCTGATGATGCTGTAGGGCTCCTTCGGTCTGTTTTTGGCCTTATCCAGTGCCTCACGGAAGAAGCTGGATTTCTTGTTTTTGATGTGGTTGTTGTACTTCCTACGGGCTGCTTTCAGTAGGTCACGAAGGATGGCGGTCGGGTTGTTTCTCCACTTTCTTTCTTTGGCACCTAAATTTCTCCTTTCTGCGCTGAGGTCAGAGTTGAACCATGTTCTGGATGGAATGGCTCTGCTTCTTTTGAGCTTGAGTGGAGCTAGTTTGTCGAGTATGGACACTAGCTCGGAATTGTACCGGTCAGCATGGTCATTGGTGGAGAGGTCGGCTTTGTTGTCCGGGAGAAGTGAGCTTAACTGAGCTTCCAGGATATCCAGGGGTACTTGGGAGAGGTTTCTCATCCATTTGGGGGGGTCTTGTGGAGGTTGATGGGAGATAGTGGGGTGATTGATATGAAAAAGGATCATGTGGTGATCTGACCAGTCGACGGTAAGTATGTGGTTGACCGTGATTGAGTTCTTTTGCGAAATGATGGCATCCAATGTGGCTCCTTTGTAATGCGTCTCCTCAGTACAGTATTGTTTAAGGTTGTTATCATAGAGGAGGCAGGATAATGATTGGATTAGAGGATTGTGTGTCTCGTTCCATCGTTGATTCAGATCACCAAGAATTAAGTTATTGGAATCACCAAGTGCGCCTTGTGCTATCAGGTCGGATAGTTGTTCTCCAAATGCGTTGTTTCTGCCTGGGGGGTGTTAGAGCAGGTGACACAGTAAAGAATCGTTATCTTTGGTCTTGATGATGGCGGATAGACATTCAAATGAATCGTATTCAAAAGAGGTGGTTTCTGAGATGCCCAAACAATCCTTGTGGATGATAGCAACCCCTCCTCCTCGCTGATCTATCCTGTCTTTGGTGATGAGGGAGAAGCCAGGTGGTACCAACATGTCTAGGCAGGGAGGAGATAACTTATTCAGCCAGGTCTCTGTGAGGGACGCAATGTCAATATCATGAGTGAGGATAGCCTCAGCTAGTTCCGTTGCGTGTAGTGAGGCCGATCTGAAGTTGATTAGTAAGCAATTGGTGAAAAGCTCTTGATTGCTGGCAGTTCTATCTTTGGTCGCCGTAGGTATGATGGCGAGGACAGGATGTCTCAGTGGCTTGGGACAGGGAAGGTCTTTCCGGTGACCTGTGATCACTTGGATTTTGGATTTAGGAGAGTCTAAGGCGGGAGTGTCGTATGCGGCGGCTAGTAAGGTTGCTTCACTGTCTGACATAGGTGCTTCTGTTCTAAGGGGCCTTGAGGTCAGGTGTTTTGTATCTGATAGTGTATGGATCTTGGTCCTCCGGTTTTTGAGGCCTTATGTGAACATGATCCCAAGACCCTGTGGGGGGGACCGTGAAGCTGGGTACTAGGGGTTTCTGTGGGCCCAGGGGGGCTGTTTGCATTGACGGTGTAAGGAAGTCCAAGGAGGGGATTTCAATGGTCTGCGGGCTATACCTAGGTTAGAATGGATTTCCATTGTGTGTGTGGCTGTGTGTGTTTGGTTGTGTGGTTGTGTGTGTGTGGTTGTGTGTGTGGTTGTGCATGTGGTTGTATGTGTGTGTGGTTGTGTATGTGGTTGTGTGTGGTTGTATGTGTGTGGTTGAGTGTGGTTATGTGTGTAGTTGTGTGTGTGTGGTTTTGTGTGGTTGTGTGTGTGTGGTTGCGGTTGTGTGTGGTTGTGTGTGTAGTTGTGTGTGTGGTTGTGTGTGTAGTTGTGTGTGTGGTTGTGTGTGTTGTGTTTGTGCTTGTGTGTGGTTGTGTGTGTGTAGTTGTTTATGTGGTTGCATGAGTAGTTGTGTGTGTGGTTGTGTGTGTGTGTTGTGTGTGGTTGTGTGTGTGTGTGTGTGTGTGGTCGTGGGTGTGTGTGGTTGTGTGTGTGTGGTTGTGTGTGTTGTGTTTGTGGTTGTGTGGTTGTGTGTGTGGTTGTATGTATGTGTGGGGTTGTGTTTGTGGTTGTGTGTGTGTGGTTGTGTGTATGGTTGTGTGTGTTGTGTTTGTGGTTGTGTGTGTAGGTGTGTGTGTGTGTGTGGTTGTGTGTGTGTGGTTGTGTGTGTGGTTGTGTGTGTTAGTGTGGGTGTGGTTGTGTGTGTGGTTATATGGTTGTGTTTATGTGTGGTTGTCGGTGTGGTTTTGTGTGTGTGGTTTTGTGTGTGTGGTTGTGTGTGTGGTTGTGTGGTTGTGGTTGTGTGTGTGTGTGTGTGTGTGGTTGTGTGTGTTTGTGTGTGGGTGCGTTTGTGTGGGGGTGTGTGGTTGTGTGTGTGGATGTGTAGTTGTGTGTCTTTGTGTGTGCATGGTTGTGTGTGTGGTTGTGTTTGCGGTTGTGTGTGTGGTTGTTTGTGGTTGTGTGTGGGTGCTGGTGTGTGGTTGGGTGTGTGGCTGGGTTTGTGGTTGTGGTTGTGTGTATGTTTGTGTGTGTGGTTGTGTGTGTGTGGTTGTATGTGTGTGTGTGTGGTTGTATGTGTGTGGTTGTGTGTGTTTTGTGTGTGGTTGTGTGTGTGGGTGTGAAGGTTTCTGGTTGGGTGTGTGGTTGTGGTTGTGTGTGTGGTTGTGTGTGGTTGTGTGTGTGGTTGTGTGTGTGTGTGGTTGTGTGTGTGTGTGGTTGTGTGTGTGTGATTGTGTGTGTGGTTGTGTGTGTGTGGTTGCGGTTGAGTGTGGTTGTGTGTGTGTAGTTCTATGTGTGGTTGTGTGTGTAGTTGTGTGGTGGTTGTGTGTGTTTGTGGTTGTGTGGTTGTGTGTGGTTGTGTGTGTGGTTGTATGTGGTTATGGGTGTGTGTGTGTGTGGTTGTGTGTGGTTGTGTGTGGTTGTGTGTCTGGTTGTGTGTGTGTGGTTGTGTGGCTGTGTGTAAGGTTGTGTGTGTGTAGTTGTGTATGTGGTTGTGTGAGTGGTTGTGTGTGTGGTTGTGTGTGTTTGTGTTGTGTGTGTGGTTGTGTGTGTGGCTGTGGTTGTATGTGTGGTTGTGTGTGGTTGTGTTTGTGGTTGTGTTTGTGGTTGTGTGTGGTTGTGTTTGTGGTTGTGTGTGGTTGTGTGTGGATGTGTGTGCGTTTGTGTGGTTGTGTGTGTGTGTGGTTGTGTGTGTGATTGTGTGTGTGTGTGGGTGTGTGTGTGGTTGTGTGTGTGGTTGGGTGTGTGGGTGTCTAGTTGTGTGTGTGGTTGTGGTGTTGTGTGTGGTTGTGTGGTTGTAGGTGGTTGTAGGTATGTGTGGGGTTGTGTGTGTGGTTGTGTGTGTGGTTGCGGTTGAGTGTGGTTGTGTGTGTATGTAGTTGTATGTGTGGTTGTGTGTGTGGTTGTGTGTGTTATGTTTGTGGTTGTGTGTGTACATGTGGTTGTGTGGTTGTGTGTGTGTGGTTGTGTGTGTGTGTGTGTGGTTGTAGGTGGTTGTGTGTGGGTGTGTGTGTGTGTGGTTGTGTGTGTGTGTGGTTGTGTGTGTGGTTGTGTGTAAGGTTGTGTGTGTGTAGTTGTGTATTTGGTTGTGTGAGTGATTGTGTGTGTGTCGTGTGTGTGGTTGTGGTTGTATGTGTGGTTGTGTTTTGTTGTATGTGTGTGTGGTTGTGTTTGTGGTTGTGCGTGTTGTGTTTGTGGTTGTGTTTGTGGTTGTGTGGTTGTGCGTGGTTGTGTGTGGTTGTGTGTGTGGTTGTGTGTGTGATGTGTGTGTGTGTGTGTGGGTGTGCGTGTGTGGTTGTGTGTGTGTCTGGTTGTGTGTGTGTGGTTGTGGTTGTGTGGTTGTGGGTGGTTGTGTGTGTGGTTGTGTGTATGTGTGGGGTTGTGTGTGTGGTTGTGTGTGGTTGTGTGTGTGATTGTGTGTGGTTGTGTGTGTTTCGTTGTGTGTGTTGTGTTTGTGGTTGTGTGAATAGCTGTGTGTGTGTGGTTGTATGTGTGTGTGTTTGTGTGTGTTTGTGTGTGTGTGTGTGGTTGTGGTTGTGAGTGGGGTTGTGGTTGTGTGGTTGTGTGTGTGGTTGTGTGTGTGGTTGTGTGGTTGTGGTTGTGTGTATGTGTGGTTGTGGGTGTGGTTGTGTGTGTGTGGTTGTGGTTGTATGTGTGTGCATTTGTGTGTGGATGTGTGGTTGTGTGTGTGTGGTTGTGTGTGTGGTTGTGTGTGGTTGTGTGTGTGAGTGGTTGTGTGTGTGGTTGTTTGTGGTTGTGTGTGTGGTTGAGTGTGGTTATGTGTGTGTGTGATTTTGTGTGGTTGTGTGTGTGGTTGCGGTTGTGTGTGGTTGTGTGTGTTGTGTTTGTGGTTGTGTGTGTGGTTGTCTGTGCTTGTGGTTGTGTGTGTGTGGTTGTGTGTGTGGTTGTGTGTGTGGTTGTGTATGGTTGTGTGTGTGGTTGTGTGTGTAAGTGTGGGTGTGGTTGTGGTTGTGGTTGTGGGTGTGGTTGTGTGTGTGACTATGTGGTTGTGGTTTTGTGTGTGTGGTTGTGTGGTTGTGTGTATGTGTGGTTGTGGGTGTGTGTCATTGTGGGTGTGGTTGTGTGTGTGGTTTTGTGTGGTTGTGTGTGAGGTTGTGTGTGTGGGTGCGTTTGTGTGTGGATGTGTGGTTGTGTGTGTGGTTGTGTGTGCGTGGTTGTGTGTGTATGGTTGTGTCTGGTTTTGTGTGTGGTTGTGTTTGCAGTTGTGTGTGTGGTTGTGGTTGTTTGTGGTTGTGTGTGGGTGCGGTTGTGGGTGCGAGTGTGTGGTTGGGTGTGTGGTTGTGGTTGTGTGTGTGACTGTGTGTGGCTGTGTGTGTGGTTGTGTCTGTTGTTGTGTGTGTGTCTAGTTGTGTGTGTGTGTGGTTGTGTGTGTTTGTGTGTGTGGTTGTGTGTGTTTGTGTGTTTGGTTGTGTGTATGTGTGGTTGTGTGGTTGTGTGTATGCGTGGTTGTGTGTGTGGTTGTGTGTGTGTGGTTGTGTGTGGTTGTATGTGTGGTTGTGGTTGTGTGGTTGTGGTTGTGTGTATGTGTTGTTGTGTGTGTGGTTGTGTGTGGTTGTGTGTCTGGTTGTTTGTGGGTGCATTTGTGTGTGGATGTGTGTTTGTGTGTGTGGTTGTGTGTGTGAGTTGTGTGTGTGGATGTGTGGTTGTGTGTGTGTGATTGTGTGTCATGTGTGTGGTTGCGGTTGTATGTGTTTGTGTGTGTTGTGTTTGTGGTTGTGTGTGTTAGTGTGGGTGTGGGTGTGGTTGTGGTTGTGTGTTTGGTTCTATGTGTGACTATGTGGTTGTGTTTATGTGTGGTTGTGGGTGTGGTTTTGTGTGTGTGGTTGTGTGTGTGGTTGTGTGTTTGTGGTTGTGTGTATGTGTGGTTGTGGGTGTGGTTGTGTGTGTGTGGTTGTGTGTGTGTGGTTGTGTGTGGTTGCGTTTGTGTGTGGATGTGTGGTTGTGTGTGTGGTTGTGTGTGTTGATGTATAGTTGTGTGTGTGGTTGTGTTTGCAGTTGTGTGTGTGGTTGTGGTTGTGTGTGGTTGTGTGTGGGTGCAGTTGTGGTTGCGGGTGTTTGGTTCGGTGTGTGGTTGGGAGTGTGGTTGTGTGTGTGGCTGTGTGTGATTGTGTGTGTGGTTGTGTGTGTGGTTGTGTGTGTGTGGTTGTCTGTGTGGTTGTGTGTGTGTGTGTTGTTATGTGTGTGGTTGTGCGTGTGGTTGTGCGAGTGTGTTGTTGGGTGTGTGGTTGTGGTTGTGTGTGTGGTTGTGTGTGTGTGTGGTTGTGTGTGTGTGTGTGTGTGTGTGTGTGGTTGTGTGTGTGGTTCCGGGAGCACATACATTCCTGATTATGCCTAGCATATCATACTGCTTCATGCGTTGATACAGCCCACATATTCTTCTGCCAGCTGGCTTCTGGAACATACCTCTATCCTACATTCTTTGCAATCTGACGTCTATCCTACATTCTTTGCAATCTGGCATGCTTGCAACTACTTGTTGACGCTTGATTACACCACGAAACTGGTGATATGTATATAGTACCAGGGGCGGTGGTTTTCACTTACTTGACGTTCAGTGAGGGAGACACAGTACATATTGAATACAAATCACATTTGTACACTGCAGCTGTAATGCGTTTTTCGAATGTTGATTTTCTTTTAATAGCAGTGCAAATGGCGGTACTGAAAGAACGCTCACAGCCGCAAGGTAAACGCATTCTTATGGTTACGCCCTTCCCTGCTTTGGAGGCGGTGACTAAGGCCAGTGTACCTAACTCGAAGGCACTACATCCCTGTTGGATACAATGGGCTACATCTTTGACATAATCTGATGTCGGGCCCGATTCACAGAATGAATTTAAGACTAAATCCTAAATGTACTACCATTTGGTATTCACAGAATGAACTTACTACTTCTGGTATTCACAGAATGAACTTACTACTTTCGGGATTCACAGAATTAACTTACTACTTTCTGTATTCACAGAATAGACTTATGACTACTAACTTTACGTCCGCCGCCGTGCCGTAATTTCAGCCACCGGGCCAGAATTTACGGCACTCCGGCGAAAATTACGATTCCGGCCCGTAATTTGCGGCAAAGCGCCGTAAATTACGATTACGGCCCATAATTTACGATTACGGGCCAGAAGATACGATTTTTGGCAGTTGGTCACATTAGCCAAGGGTAAACACCTGTTCAAGTGCCTACCATCCACCACCATGGATCAGCTGGCACACGGCAGCCAATCCGAATGCAGAGCAGACACAAACAAACCCTTTCAGGATGTCCCTGAATGTGTTTGTAGCACTGCCCCTTGTCATGCGGCAAAACTACTTGTGAAGGAGGAGGAGAGCAGAAAGGATCTTCAGACAGAGGATCAACCTATTTGGAATGTCCAGCCAGGATATAAGGGCCAAGTACCGTTTCCCTCCTGAAGTCATCTTGGATATGGTATGTGAGTGGGAGCAGGAACTTGACTCTGTGACCTGCTGCTCACATGCAATACCAGCATATCTCAAGATCCTTTCTGTTATCCACTTCTTTGCCACTGGGTCCTTCCAAAGGGTCTCCCGTGACCATGTGGGCATTTCCCAGACGAGCCAGCCGCGGTGCCTGAATCAGGTACTGAGATGCATCACTACATACAAATGCGGCATACACTGGCCATGAGACAAATGGCTGCAAAAGATTTTTATCTCCTTGCACAATTCCCACGTGTGCTGGTCGTAATTGATTGCACCCATGTGGCCCTTCAGTGGCCCCGCCACATTGCACACATCTTCTGCAACAGACACAGATGGTATTCCATCAATGTGCAAGCTGTCTGTGATGCCAGTGGGAGGTTCATCAATGGCATGCAGCGTTCCCAGCTTCATATGTCACCTCTTGTCCGGCGTATGGCTGCTGGAGAATTTGGTAATATGTGGCTACTGGGTAAGTACCAAGCACTAAAAATGAGTGAGATGTGTCATTTAAATGTCTGAATGTCTGAATGCCCCCCAACATTAACCATTGTACAATAGGAATCATGGCCCAACAGACACTGCATGTACGAACGTATAGATCATGTTCTGTGCAAGTCAAGAGTGAAATGTTAACAACTGCCCTTTCTTCCCTCCTCAGGCGACGCTGGGTATGCACTCTCCTCACCCCTTACAGACATGGAAACACTGTACCTCAGCGTAGGTACAATAGGGCACACATACGTACTTGAGCCATCATAGAGCGCACTTTTGGTCTGTTGAAGTCGCGATTCAGATGTCTCGACCGTACGGGGGTGTGCTTCTGTACTAGAAGTCGTGTGCAAGATCATATTAGCCTGTTGTGTTTTGCACAACATTGCTTTAATGCATGGCTTACACATGCCTCTGGAACCTTGGCTAGCTCTGAATGTGGGAAACCGGGCCATCGCACATTACCGACGTCAGGCCATGCAAGTCAGTGATCAGCTCGTTGCCATGTTTTTCACATGAGCAACCTGTAGTGTCACGGACAACATGTGGTTTGCTGTCAGTTGTCAATGATGAAACTAGGATAGACACAACAGTGTCAATAAATCCCACCCTGAGACGACTTTGCAAGCCACACTAACTGCATGCAAATCACAGCCGCTGACAGTAGTCAAAAGGTGGAGTGTGCCTCAGGTAATGTGCCCATGTCAGCGATCAGTGTAGTGGACATCCCTAAAACCAACTATTCACGCTGATGACAAACAATACATGTCCTGAGAGACATACCTGGACCGGGAGAAGTGTGGCTCAACAGTTAGAGGCGTCAGACCCGGAGGCCGAGGTCGGCCCGGGACCAGGGTTCAATTCCCGACGCGGCCGGGTGCAGGACCAATGTCAGCAGGCCCGGTAAATCTCGCGTCGGTGCCACTCTAACCATGGGGTCCCACGCTGCAACTCTGGGCAATAGCTTGCTTAATCTCCACTCCGGCCCCATCACCACCGGGGATGCCTGGCTGCACCTTGGGGATGCCCAGTAAAGGGACCATCTCACAGGGAAAGCCAGGACGGGTTCTCCAGTGGTACAGCGCTGGGACGCTCCAGGGTAACCACGCGCTCTATAAATCCAACATTCATTCATTCATTCATTCATTCATAAGGATGGGTCACCAAATCACAAAAGGTTGCATACTCAGGCCTGTGACCTCAACAGATTTGACTCACCCACAAATGATGGGCCCTGAATGTGAGTGATGATGTCATGGGAGAATCAGGCACCATGGGTCAAATTTACAATAACTGGTGCATCCCTGCATATCAGCAGGGATGCCCCAGTTATTGTGCCTCACAGCAGACACCCCTAGAACCATCATGGATGCGCCGCATTTGCCATAAAGGTGAAGCACTGCTGGAGTTGCTTCGCAAGCGCAACGCAGCTCCAGCAAGGCAAGCGGTGACCCTATGCCTCACATGCTGCGTCAATCCTTACGCCTCCTACAAGCAGGTGCAGGGTTCTGACGCAGCATGGCCATTAAAGTGACTACATGAAATCTTGTCGATTTCACTCTGCCAGTTTTAGGAGGCGTTTGTGTGCTGGTACGCCCCCCCCCCTCCGCAGGAATGCTCAACTGTGGCGCAGGGCCTTACAACATGACACATTTCCCAGATGCGTCACGTTGAAGATACCCCACAGCATGGCGTTGGCTTTGCGCTGCGGCTGCGTCACAAAAGTGACACAACTGTGGCGCAAATGTGGCATACAGCGCTTGTAAATCTGCCCCCATGTGTCTGTGACATATCCACACTGCTCCACACCAATGTTACGTAACACATCACACAACTCTGATACTGAGCACTCAATATGGACTACATGTCCCATAATGTAAAGTATGAGAAAATGAAACTGGGGTTTGATGTTGTGTCAGCCCCCCCCCTGTCTGTGCAGAAATGTCATAAAATGATCTGTTCCCCCTTTTGATACATATTCATGATTCACACCTGCACTGTCATTTCACTTTTTCCTACCTCAGGATTTGATTACTGATTGTGGATGGACCTGAATGAATACAAAATGGCTTCCAACTACTTCCTGTGATGTATTTCCTGTCTCCCACTTCCTGTATAACATCTCCTGTATGATATAATGTGTTCCGGGTCATTTTCGGAGGTTATGGCGCAAAATCGTAAGTTCCGGGGTCGCGGCGTAATGCGCGTGCACGTAAACGACGCTCCGGAACCGGAAACTACGTTTTCGGGCCATAAATTCCAAAAATAAACTGGAACACATCATTTCATACGGGCAATGTTATACAGGAAGTGGGAGACAGGAAATACATCACAGGAAGTAGTTGGCAGCCATTTTGTGTTCATTCTGAGTCATCCTCTATCACTGATCAGATCCTTAGGCATCCTGCTGCTCTCATCAAACCTATTTTACCATATTGGCTGAAGAGTATGAGGAGAGAGCACCCCCTTTCTCAGAAAGGGAATTGGACATCTTGGTGGAGGGGGTGCTGGAGAAATTTCCTCAGCTATATGAGGACTCTGAGCACCAGCTGAGCACTGCAGCCCAGGGCAGGCTCTGGGTCAACATCGCAGAGCGCTGCAGTACAGTGGGATTGTCTACCAGGAGTGCTAGGGCATGCCGCAAGCGCTGGGAGGACCTAAAGCCCTGGGCCCGTCACAAGGCTATGGAGCTGGCTGGCCTGTCTTCCCAGCACCATGTGCATCGTCCCCGCCTCTCCCCACTGTACAGGAGGGTCCTGCGAGCAGCTTGGCCGACCCTCCATGCTCAGCTGGAGGGGCATGAGCAGCAGGGACCTAGTAAGTGCATCATATGCAATATGTGTCTGGAAGTATGATGTGAGTGAAACAGTGCTGTACCATTGTGTGTCCCATGCCTCCATTCCCCAAATCCGTGTCCAAGCAGCAGTCACCAAGATTAAAGAAGCACACTTTGGCATATGGACTGTACAGGGCAGAGTGCATCTTGGGAGTTGTAGTTTCTTCATGACAACTGGGTAAATGAGCCACACTCATGCCTCCATATTGAATTCTGCTCTGCCAGCACCACTACCATTGAACCAGGTAAATCATAACTGATGTGTGCATTGGATGAGCTATGGTACAGAGACTGTCTAATATGCGCATGGCAGGCCATAGGGTATTGGATGTTGTGATTTGCATTGCACCTGTAGAGTTGGGTTCCAATTGAAACAGATCATCATGTGCCATGGAGTCAAGATAGACTTTCAGATCCTTGCATCACTCTTTAAGTGTTCCTAAATTAGTGATAGAGCGAGCTTTAGAAAATATTTTATTCTAGCTCGTGATGTCATACTCTCATAATTTGAAATAATATATTAATAAGTGTTTGCATGATTTGTTTGAATAATCCAACCTAGATTAAGTTTGCACCACACATGTACACGCGGGAAACTAATTATATGTGCTCTTGTTGCATTTGCAAGTCTGTTTTTGTAACACATTATTAATATTGTCCTGTTTGTTATGTCTGTCCTATTGTCTTTGTCACTATTAATATGCAGCTGATCATTCATGGCATGTGCTTTTATATGTGCTTACATGTATGTCCTATGTTGTGATTGTCTGTCTGTGTATCATTTAATCATCTTTTTACTCTTTCAGAAACATAAAGCTGGATTACATGAAGAATGGTAGTTATTATATGTGTTGCTTTATTTGTTTGCTTCTGCTAGTTGTCATTTATTAATGGGTTAATTACTAGCAGGGAAAGGGTGGGTAACAGAAGGGTTTGTTTTACCTGAATTAATTATTCTTTTGTGTTTGTTTAAATAATAGTTTTCTGAGAAAGTGACGCAAGCTGAAAGTGGCGCAGTGACGCAAGCAAAAAGTGGCGCAGAAAATTAACGCCCTTCTAGAAAAGGCCTGCTGATGCTAAGCCACAGGAGAAAGTCTAATTTGAAAAAAAGATGACAAGCCTACAAACTTTTATTTTGAAAGCTTCAAAAAATGAACTGCTAAAGTCAACTCTGTGGAGTGGGTTTGGATGTGCCATGGAAAGCTCAGAACGGTCAGGCTCAAGGCTAAAAGGAAGAGACTTGACAAGATTTTGTATTGCTTGAACATTTTTGCTACAAAATGTAGCGGACTAAGGGGCACATGCATCAAGCATTTTTGGAGTCGCAAACGGTGCGATTCCTTAAAATCGGCCGTTTGCGATTCCAAAAATGCTTTTTGGAATGCATCAAGCATTTTTAGAAATCGCACATTTTTGCGATTTCTAAAAATGCGATTGCTTTTAAGAAATCGCAAATTTGCGATTTCTTAAAAGCAATGCATGATTACTTTTATAATTGCGAATTCGCAATTAGGGTGTCAAATTTACCGAGTGGTTGAACCACTCGGTAAACTTGCAAAAAGTGTTAAAAACGCTGCAAAAGCATTTTTTACACATTCATGTTACGGACACACATGTCCTTAGGACATGTGTGTGTGCAACATGATGCGAAAGCAACATTTCATGGGTGCAGGGGGGGGTCATTTGAACCCCCCTCTCCACCCTTGAAATGCAGTCAGGATTTGCGATTAGCAAAGTGCGAATTCGCAATTCCCATTCATTCCTATGGGCTAAAATGCCCGTAGGAATGAATGGGAATTGCGAATTCGCACTTTGCTAATCGCATAATATTTGAGAATCGGTAAAAATTGCGATTTTTACCGATTCTCAAATATTTTGAGAAAATGTACATGCATCCCATTTTGCATTTCCTAATTTGCGATTCCCTAAAAATCGCAAATTAGGAAGTGCAAAATAAAACAATGATGCATGTGCCCCTAAGGAACTGTCGCCAGGATTCTGTGCATGAACAATAACTTTGTGTAAAGCCTGGTCTCGTGGTGGAAGATGTCACAGTTTACTGTAGCGTGAGGTGATTCAGCCAATGGACAGCCAGAATTCAGCTGTTGGAATGTGAAAAACAGTTAGCTCAGCTTAATTTAGCTATAAGAATAGGCGTTAGCTGCAAACTTTTGGCTTACGCTTTTGATTCCAGAGGGACGTGTTCTGCTGTCCGATGATTGCACGTAAGAAATGTAACCTTTAAGACTTTGTTTTCAGGCGATGAGGGTAGTGACAGAGAGATAGTTAGGTTTTGGAAATGCTCTTCCTTTTCACTTATTTCTGCTAATTAATAATATTATCTTGAATAAAGCTCTCTTTATAAAATGCTGAATAAAACTTATATGACTTTTTCTAATGCTTGCTTAATAAAGTTCCAAACCTAAGTTTTCTTAAATATGTTTTAATAAACTTTTTAAAATGACAAGCTGGTCTTGTTTATTATGAATGTCTTAAACAAACATATAGTATCCATTCACCTCACTCTCTATGTTTATGGGCCTGGTATTGATTGGTAAGTGTGATAGTGGATTGTGTCATCATTTATAAAGAATTTTAGTTTCTGGGCTCTAACAATTTGGTAGCATCAGACGGTTTATATGTTGTTTTTGACATGCATGTTACATGTATGTTACATATATGTTGGTATAGACATAGGATTGATGTTTAACATATGTTAAGTTTTTGGTTATGTCAGATTGTTATATGTAGTCTTAAGGAATCTTTCCAGTAGTGTGAAAAATTCCTGGTATGCCATGGCAAGAGTAGTGTAGCTAGAAAAGTTACACAGTGCATTTGTTCTGTTTCAAAATTGTGGTATAGCATATATCACGTGTTGTAGGCGTACAACACAAGTTTAGGGACCTTAGATTGCATGGTTGAATGTATAGTGAGGATTGCCTATGAAATTGTAGCGTTAAGCAGAGGGACCTGGTGAGCCTGTTTTAAAGCTTTCTGTGAAGAGAGTAGTAGATATATCCAAGCTTGTGTGAAGGGTAAGGGTTGTTTTCTCTTCCAAGGTTAGAGTTCTAGGAGGAAAAATAAGCGTTGATTTCTCTTCCAAGGTTAGAGTCCTGAGGAAGGAAATAAGCGTTGTCTATTCTTATCAACGCCTGACGTTTTCTGTGGTTGGTTCAAGTCCTGCCAAGATTTCGTGTGTGTATGAACAGGGTTTTTCTTTGTTTGAAAGTGTGTGAATGCTTTGTAAACTGAAGGGTAGGGTAAGAATTACTCTATTAGCAATTGAAACTATTCTGTGAGAATAGCGTAGTCTATTCCACTCTGAGAATACTTGTATGAATGTGTAAAACTATCTCTCTGTTAGAGAAGCAGACAAATGGTTTGTTTCCATGTTGTTGTTAATTGCGTTTTAAAAAGATAATAGGAAAGCGTTTTTGAGCCTTCATGGTAAAGAATGCGCTATTTTAAAAATATTGTAAAGCGCTCTGAATGCCTTTAGGTAAAGTCTGTGCTGTTTAAAAACATTAAAATGTGTTTTGCGTCATTTAAATGCATTTGGAAGCATTGTGCGCTGTTTAAATCTATTGAAAAGTGCCCCGATCGAAAATTGTAAGGGAGGGGCTGTTTTAGGAGTGAAAGCGTGTGGGGAGAGCCTGCAGCTGCAGCCTGCTGCATACGTCAGAGTGTGCCGCGCTCTGATTGGTTAATGTGCCCAGAAAAGTAGTGCTCTCATTGGTTGAGGTGTAGGTAATACTTTTAAGTGGTTCCTGGCTTTTGTGGATGTTTCCCGATCACGCTATTGATTTAAATTGATTTAAATTGCTTGTAGTGCGCTGATTGGCTGGAGCGCTGTGTAATTAGCTTGGTATTTTATATTTGAGCAGTGGATTAGATCAGCTGCTTTACCGTTAAAATTGCGCTGTCCCAGGCGAGTGTTCCGAGTATTTTGTGAAGGAGGGCGGCTGGAGCGAGTGGGAGAGCTGCCTGCAGGGAGCGAGTGGGAGAGCTGACTGCAGCGGCTGCCTACGTCAGCCGCCGCGCTCCCATTGGTCTAAAGATCGGCGCGTCATACACGAAGCCGCGCTCTGATTGGGCGAGGCTCCGTGTGTATTGGTGAGAGGAGCCGCGCTCTGATTGGGCGAAGCACCGTTCAGTATTAAATTATTATTGTTTCCTTCTGCTTTTAGGGGTCTCTTTAGGCATGTATAACGCGCATTAAGAGGAGCGCGTATGGAGGGGTACTGATTGCGCTGGCAAGAGAGACAGGAGACGCCCTTCGTTACTCGTTAGGACAGGGGCCGCGATTTCATTGGTTGAGGCTTCGTGAGCCTCGTGCACCCATTGGTTGTTGACGCGTAGCGTCACACAGGGGCCGCGACCTCATTGGTTGAGGCTTCGTGAGCCTCGAGGTTGTTTATTTTTATCTCCGTTTTTTTTGTTCCCTTCCTCGCCACGAAAGAAAATAAACAGCTGAGTCTAACAGCTGATGTGAGCGTTCAAGCGTCCCTTTAAGTGCGTGTTACACCTGATTTGTGTGTGGCCGTCGACGAGTGTTGCGCGTTGTTTTAAAATTAATGGCACAATGATATGAGCGATAGTGCTCCTTATATTAAGTGTAAAGCACATATTACAATTAAGGGGCTGAGCGCACGAAGGGAGAGGGAGACTGCAGCATCGGCGGTATACGGTCACAGTAACAGCCGTGCTGTGATTGGACGAGCGTTGCTAAAGCTGCGTTCTGATTGCCTGAAACATTTTCACCTGCTGTGCTGTGATTGGCCGCCGCGCCGCTGCGCTGTAATTGGCTGTAGTGGCGTAAACAGTGCTGTGGTTGGCTGAAACATCGCCAACAGCGCTGTGATTGGCTGAGGTGGGTTGCCACTTTGAAATATTTGCAAGTGTCTCTGTGAGTGTCTTAAGTTTAAATGAAGTATTGATTTTGAGCGCTTTAAGCGCAAGGAGAGAGACGGAGACTGCTGTGACAGTGCGTGTCACAGTAAAGGTGGGCTGAAATTGGTCAAGGGATAGTCGCGCGCTGATTAAGCTAAGTGCTGCAGTGTCACGGGAGGAGCTGTGACCTGATTGGTCGAGGAGAAGAGCTGTGCCCTAATTGGTTAGAGACGGCAAGGGAGCTGTGACTGGATTGGCTGCGCGCTGGTATCAAGACTGCCGAGGAGTTGCCTGCTGAGGAGTGGCAAAGGGGAATTAAAGCGCTGTGATTGCGCTGGTAATTAATTATAGCAAGCTGATGCTTGAGGAAGCATTAACCTCTTCCAAGCTCAGTTTAAAATGGGTGTCAGCCACGTGTAGCAGCAGAAGTAGGGCAGTGATAAATAAAAGAATTCAGAAACACTTTAAAAGTGTATTTTGTAGCAGGAGGCAAATTTAAAGCTGATTATTGCAGGGGGAGGTCTAAAGGTTTTTACAGCAAAAAAAAAATGTTTTTATTTGAATTAAAGGCAAGCACATTTAGGCTTACTTTTTACAGGTATATGTTGCAGAAGGTGTGTAAGTAAAAAATAAGTACATTTAAAACACATGTGATTATATGTTGGTTTTTATTGTTGTAAATAAATAAATATTTTGCGTTGTTATTGTTTTTGCAAATTTATGTTTACCTTTCCAGGTTTATTAAAATTAGCGATGCAGGTAAATTAGGAGATATATTAAATTGATCAGGTTATAAAGTTATACTTCACCTGACCTTGCTAAATTAATTAATTAATTGATCAGTAAACGCTATTAGGCCAATTAAGTGAACGTAATTACTTATTGTAATTATTTTAATTAATTTTAATAAAGGTAAGTATTTTAAATTATGGATAGTCATTATTTGAAGAAGAAAACATTTTTCTGCTATCAGAAAATGGAAAATATATTCAAACAGGTTAAAAGGGTTGTTGCTACATGTGAGAGCAAATTAATGAATACACAGGTGAGTAATGAAGTAACTAGTAAGCATAATAAAAATACAGGTGCTCCCCGCAAAGAATTTTTTTTTAATGAAAATCCAATTCCTGAATTAGCGAATGTAAATAATAAACCTGACAGAGAAGAATTAATTGATCATTATAAAAATTATGTTGTAAATACAGATAAGGACAGAAATAAAAGCAGATCCCCAGAACAGATTAATGTGACACCAAGAAAGCAGATTAATGTGTCGCCAAGAGTCCCAGTTCAAATTAATAGAGTCCCAGTCCATACCTCTTCTCAAGGTGTCACAACAGGTAGGTATGATGAGATGCCTAGTACTTCTGAAATAAATATTCCTGATCATGTAAGTTCTACAAGTGATTTAATGGAGCAGTTAAAGTCAGACATGGAAGCAGTGACAGTTCCTGTGACAATTGAGCCTGTTCCCCCAGTGCTTAGAAAAGATGAAACTAGTCCCACAGCTTTAACGGTCCCAATTCAAAAGTTTGCTGAAAAGTTTTATTCTAATGTACGTGAAAATGAGTTAATAATGATTCCAACTCAGCAAGAGAGAGTGATGACTCTAGTTTCACCTAGTGAAAACACTGACGTTGACCTGACACAGCCTGGTGAGTACAAATTACTGGATAATGCAATGAGTACAGACAGATTAAAAAGATTGCAGGATGATGAGGACATTGAAGGCTTGAACAATACAGGTAGGTTTGCCTCTGCCCATATAAAAGATGTAATTTGGGCTTTGAGAAAAAGGGGTAGTCTGAATAAATGGAAAACAAAATGGACAAAGAAAAAAGAAAAGGAAAAGGTAACTTTAGCTTTTGAAGGTGGGTATAAAAATTCACAGATGCAGAGTGAGATAAATAAGCAGCACCAGTTATTGAATGAACAGCTACAAATACAGCGACAGGTGGTGATTCAGCAGAATGAGATACCTTCGCCGCTATTTCCAAATTATGTTAATGAGCAGAAATACAATACAGATACAGGATTCAGTGGAGAAAAGGAAAACAGACCTGATCGAATTAAAATTACAAACAAGCAGGGAAACTCATTTTCTAATGTTCCACAGTACAAGATGAAGCCAGAAACAATTCCTGTTATTAAAACATTTATTGAGCAGGGTGTCTTAAAAGAGATTGAGAACAGTCTTTGTAATTCACCAGATATGGGAATTAGAAAGCCAGATGAAATGTACAAAATAGTACAGGACCTGAGAAAGGTTAACAAGATAGTTATCTCTTGTTGTCCTATTGTGCCTAAACCAGCAGAGATCTTTTATCAGATACCACATGAGGCTGAGTGGTATTGGGTTCCAATGCACCCAGAGAGTCAAATAATTTTTGTTTACAGGTTCCAAGAGAAAATTCTCAAACAGGTAACCATTGAGGGAATTAAAATGATTCAGGCAATGGAATCCCCAAATACGCAAAAACAGGTAAGAATGCTCCTAGGCATGGTTAGTTACTGTTGCCAATGGATTAGTGCTTTCTCAGTATTTGCCAAACAATTGCGGAGACTGAAAAAAGCAGATATAAAAGACCCAATTGTCCTGACAGAAATAAAGCTCGAGGCCTTTGAGCAATTTAAAAGGAGTTTGTGTGAAGCTCCTGTTCAGGGCATGCCAGACTTCAACAAAGAATTTGAGCTTCTAGACCAAATAGCAGAGATAAAATGTGCTGGAGAGAAAAATGATCATGTCTCAAAAGGCAATGAGCACACAGGTACCATTGTTAAGTTCTGTGCTCAGGAGAGGGTTGCAATCTATGGGGAAAAATTCAATGAACATGTTTCAAGCATCCTCATACGAATCTTTGCAATTCAGACATGGCAAGAGTTAAAACAATTACAAGACGAGGCACATGTTGAGGAGAAAAACACATGGCTCAAAGAAAGTTGCAGACAGCGAGAAGAAGATGAAAGGGTTTACAAAGATGGCGGACCTGTTATGTCCAATTGCATGATTACTGACATGGCACAGATGTACCTTGGTCCAGGTCATTTAGCAAGATACACAATGATTCAACTGTTCAGGGAAACATGTCTGACATGTCAGGAAAACACATGTCAGAAAAACAATTCAGATCAAAAGACATTTGAGAATTTGGGAACCATTGGCCGGGAGGGTGGTCCATTTGCAAAAATTCAAATAGATTTCTTTGAAATGCCCCAACATAACAAACTGAGATATGTCCTAGTCATCATTTGTTTACTTTCAAAGTGGGTGGAAGCTTTTCCAACAAGAAAGAATGATATAATTTCTGTATTCCATCAGCTGGGAACAGATGTGAGTTCTAAAGAAAAGGAGCAGGCTCATGATTTATTGCCAAGAGACTTGGTCAGAACAAAGGTTCATCAGAGGAGAAACTGTCTAGTACCCAAGTGGCAGAAAGCAAGTCAGGTGACAACAGATACTGGATGGATGCATATCAGTAATACCCTTTGTGTACCTGAACATGATAACACTGATGAAGACAGTGAAGACAGTACAACTGATTCAGACTCTGAAGAAGAAATTCCTGAAGAAAATCCAGATCTTGAATATCGACAAGGTGGTCGACATCTGGATGATAATGTCAAAAATCCAGATATTGAAGATCGACAAGGTGGCCGACATCTGGATGATGATGTCAATGTGAATAAAACATTGAATGAAGAAGATCTAGAGACTGTGATTCTAGATTCAGAAAATGATGAAAATCTGCTAGAAAAAGAATTTCAAGAAAAAGAAGAAGATTCAGAAGCAGAAAATTCTGAGCAAGAAGTTAATCAAGTCCAGGAGAGTATTGAAAAGCAGAAGAGTAGCTCTGAATGCGGGAACAAGAATCCTGAAACTGGGAAGCTAAAGGTGATCCCTGAAGAAGAGGAAGAATTACCAAGTACCAGCTGTAAGGATGATGTTTCTAACGGAGTGAAGCTGCCGAGTAAAGAAGTTCCTTGGTACAGATTTAAAGTCTCAGAAAATGATTCAGACGGGAGTGATGAAGAGTCTGAAATAAGAAAATTCAGAAAAAGGGCTTGGAAAGCTGATTGTAAGGAAAGCAAGCCTAAGAAGAAACTCTTGAGAAAAGGTGATGTCTGGCCTAAAGATTTAAAGTTCAAATATGAAGTGTCAAGTCAGAAGAGTGATTCAGACAAAAAAGAGCAAGCTGAGGAGAACATTGAAATGATTGCCAGGAAAAGCAAAAGACCATTGAGACCAAATGTAAAATACAAGTCTCCAGAATGGGCCTACTTAACTATCTCTCCAATAGTTGAGGAGCGCAGTAGCAGTCAGGTGGTCTTGAAAGAAAATGGTGACAATGACTAAGTTTAGTTTTCTTTAAGTTAAGGTTTATTTTTGGCATAAGGCTGAAGACATTGTGTTAGTTTTCTTTAAGTTGAGGTTTATCTTTGGCATAAGGCTGAAGAAATTTTGTTAGGGTGACACAAGGTCGAAGAAATTGTGTTAGCTGGAAACACTTTTATGTAAGACGCAAGGTTGAAGAAAACATGTTTAGAATTTGAAAAAAAAAAAAAAAGAGGGGGTATATACTATGTACTAATTTTTCAAAAATTTTCAAAAATTTACTTTTTGTTTTTTTTGTTTTGTTTTATACTACTCAGATTGATATTTGTTTTGTTGGTGCAATTCAAAATGTAGTTATGCAATTTAAAACTTAGTTACCTAAATTCATTGGGGGTTGGGGATTCAAAGGTGGAAAGGATTTAACTTAGCTGAATAAAGAAAGGGTAAAGGATACAGAATTAGTAAGATGTAAGACTCAATACTAATTATGAGATAGATGAAATTAGAGCTTAAATACTAATCCAGAGTAAGTCTGAAACATGTTCAATAGATAAAAATTTTAATTAACATTTTTGGGTGTTTGGTGATTTTGAAATCACCAGATGAGGGAGTTGATAGAGCGAGCTTTAGAAAATATTTTATTCTAGCTCGTGATGTCATACTCTCATAATTTGAATTAATATATTAATAAGTGTTTGCATGATTTGTTTGAATAATCCAACCTAGATTAAGTTTGCACCACACATGTACACGCGGGAAACTAATTATATGTGCTCTTGTTGCATTTGCAAGTCTGTTTTTGTAACACATTATTAATATTGTCCTGTTTGTTATGTCTGTCCTATTGTCTTTGTCACTATTAATATGCAGCTGATCATTCATGGCATGTGCTTTTATATGTGCTTACATGTATGTCCTATGTTGTGATTGTCTGTCTGTGTATCATTTAATCATCTTTTTACTCTTTCAGAAACATAAAGCTGGATTACATGAAGAATGGTAGTTATTATATGTGTTGCTTTATTTGTTTGCTTCTGCCAGTTGTCATTTATTAATGGGTTAATTACTAGCAGGGAAAGGGTGGGTAAGAGAAGGGTTTGTTTTACCTGAATTCATTATTCTTTTGTGTTTGTTTAAATAATAGTTTTCTGAGAAAGTGACGCAAGCTGAAAGTGGCGCAGTGACGCAAGCAAAAAGTGGCGCAGAAAATTGACGCCCTTCTAGAAAAGGCCTGCTGATGCTAAGCCACAGGAGAAAGTCTAATTTGAAAAAAAGATGACAAGCCTACAAACTTTTATTTTGAAAGCTTCAAAAAATGAACTGCTAAAGTCAACTCTGTGGAGTGGGTTTGGATGTGCCATGGAAAGCTCAGAACGGTCAGGCTCAAGGCTAAAAGGAAGAGACGTGACAAGATTTTGTATTGCTTGAACATTTTTGCTACAAAATGTAGCGGACTAAGGAACTGTCGCCAGGATTCTGTGCATGAACAATAACTTTGTGTAAAGCCTGGTCTCGTGGTGGAAGATGTCACAGTTTACTGTGGCGTGAGGTGATTCAGCCAATGGAGAGCCAGAATTCAGCTGTTGGAATGTGAAAAATAGTTAGCTCAGCTTAATTTAGCTATAAGAATAGGCGTTAGCTGCAAACTTTTGGCTTACGCTTTTGATTCCAGAGGGACGTGTTCTGCTGTCCGATGATTGCACGTAAGAAATGTAACCTTTAAGACTTTGTTTTCAGGCGATGAGGGTAGTGACAGAGAGATAGTTAGGTTTTGGAAATGCTCTTCCTTTTCACTTATTTCTGCTAATTAATAATATTATCTTGAATAAAGCTCTCTTTATAAAATGCTGAATAAAACTTATATGACTTTTTCTAATGCTTGCTTAATAAAGTTCCAAACCTAAGTTTTCTTAAATATGTTTTAATAAACTTTTTAAAATGACAAGCTGGTCTTGTTTATTATGAATGTCTTAAACAAACATATAGTATCCATTCACCTCACTCTCTATGTTTATGGGCCTGGTATTGATTGGTAAGTGTGATAGTGGATTGTGTCATCATTTATAAAGAATTTTAGTTTCTGGGCTCTATCATTAGCAAGGTGTGTCCACTGATAGACGTCTCACCCTCAGTGTCTTGTATGACATTTTGCATGTCCAGGTAGCTGCCACAACCACCCACCACTGTTCACTGGTACACTGCACTACCTTTTAAGTCAACTAAGCCAATATGTGGCACTGGGTGTCCGATGATGTGTGGGGACAGGAAAAGGCTAGACTCCCAATGTAGCTAGAGGAGTAGTCCAGACCCTATGTGGATGTGTGACCCACATTCGGCTTGTCCCATACAATGCTACAAAGCAGATGACACTTGTCCAGACGTTAAATAGCTGCAAATCCAAATCAATGGCCAAAATCTATTAAATCTGGACTCTTCATGTTCTCCTTTGGTGGACTGGTTTTTGAACTGGCACATGTAGCAGTGACAGGACACACAGATCACAAGAATGCCAAGGTTGAGGTTTGGCCAATACAGTTGTGTAAGCCACAATAATACACATTGATGTCCATGTCAAACTCAATTCAGTATATGACAGTGAACATACATCTAATGTAAGTTCATAAACAGAATGGGGGTTGGGAGCACACTGCCTCACAGTCCCAGCACAGTTAGCCCCTTTGCATCCTGGTAAATGCCGTACACAGTTCAAACTTACTGCAAAATTATCTGGAGTCATTCACCCAAGTTGGTGCAGACATTGCTGTATATCTCTGGACACGTGTTTCTGGATTGAGTGCTTCATCAGTATAGAGCAGCAGTTTTAGAGAGCAAAGAAAAATCATCTGGGTTGGCTGTGTGCCTGTGAGTGGTCCTGTGACCTGAGAGGAACTTGGCAGCATTTCCTGCAACCCCAGATGATTTAGAAGTAAGTTTGAACTGTGTACTGCATTTACCAGGATGCAAAGGGACGAACAGTGCTGGGACTGTGAGGCAGTGTGCTCCCAAACCCCATTAAGTTCATATGGACTGAGGGGCAGATTTACAAGGCACTTACACCTCTTTTACACCGCCATTGGGTCACTTTTGTGACGCAGCCGTGGAGCAAACAAAGCGCCATGCTGCTGGGTAATTACAAAGTGACGCATCCGGTGCAGGAACGTCTCCTAAAAGTGGCAGAGTGAAATCTACAAGATTTCACTGAGGCACTTTTAGGGCCATGCTGCGTCAAAATTCTGAGCCAGCTTGAAGCATGTGTAAGGATTGACGCAGTATGTTAGCGATCGTGCACCCCCCAGCCTTGCTGGAGCGAGGTCGCACTTGCCACGCCACTCCAGCAAAGCGCCGCTATTCCACCGGGGATGCGTCACGCATCTGCCCACCCAAGCACCACGGTGCGCCAGAAGTTGTAAATCGGCCCCTGACAACTGTAGAGTGTGATCAGAGGAGAACAAAATCTGACCTTGGCTCATCTATGTATGTGTATCGTCCTGCATGAAACAACCACCACATCAGGATTTTGCTTACACTTCTGGAGGCACGGTTGGTGAGACAGAAGATACGCAGGAACAAGTCCGGAGCAGGAGGACATCAGTTTGCCGGCGGCTACACCATCTTTCCACCAGCGAGGAAGAAGTGGAGGAGGTGACCTCAACATCTGCAGGCCAGGGGGTTGCGCACACCCGGGATGAGAAAGAACACGACTCTGGTACTACGAGGCTGTGGATATTGTAGGGGGGAGGACCGGACACCTCGGACTATGATGTGGTGGAGATCCACTCACCCACACACTCATCACCAGTGGGTCACGAAGAGGTGTCCCCAGGGCAGGCCAATGTTCAATCTGATTCAGAAAAGGGGGTGGTGATGAACAGAGTGTCTGTATTAAGCAGACCACTCTTACCCAGTCCAAAGATCAGGGCTTGATCCATCACCGTTATTTATCTCACTGCACCATCCCAGCTCAGAACCTGGCTATATGCAAATCAGTCTGTCCCTGGCCCAGTGCATCATGGGAACAGGGCAGACTAAACTACCAAGCCAATTCTTCACCAGAAAGGAGATAAGCTACCGGGGACCGGTTTCTGGCATTTCAGCCGCCTTCGGCCCGGCTTGCTTGAATCCTGATGGTGCAGTGAGAAAGGGACTCATGTCTGAGTATACCCTGCCACACCTATAGTGGCCAAAAATGATTCAGAAAAGGGGGTGGTGATGAACAGAGTGTCTGAATTAAGCAGACCACTCTTACCCAGTCCAAAGATCAGGGCTTGATCCATCACCGTTATTTATCTCACTGCACCATCCCAGCTCAGAACCTGGCTATATGCAAATCAGTCTGTCCCTGGCCCAGTGCATCATGGGAACAGGGCAGACTAAACTACCAAGCCAATTCTTCACCAGAAAGGAGACAAGCTACCGGGGACCGGTTTCTGGCATTTCAGCCGTCTTCGGCCCAGCTTGCTTGAATCCTGATGGTGCAGTGAGAAAGGGACTCATGTCTGAGTATACCCTGCCACACCTATAGTGGCCAAAAACGATTCAGAAAAGGGGGTGGTGATGAACAGAGTGTCTGAATTAAGCAGACCACTCTTACCCAGTCTAAAGATCAGGGCTTGATCCATCACTGTTATTTATCTCACTGCACCATCCCAGCTCAGAACCTGGCTATATGCAAATCAGTCTGTCCCTGGCCCAGTGCATCATGGGAACAGGGCAGACTAAACTACCAAGCCAATTCTTCACCAGAAAGGAGACAAGCTACCGGGGACCGGTTTCTGGCATTTCAGCCGTCTTCGGCCCGGCTTGCTTGAATCCTGATGGTGTAGTGAGAAAGGGACTCATGTCTGAGTATACCCTGCCACACCTATAGTGGCCAAAAATGATTCCGAAAAGGGGGTGGTGATGAACAGAGTGTCTGAATTAGGCAGACCACTCTGACCCAGTCCAAAGATCAGGGCTTGATCCATCACCGTTATTTATCTCACTGCACCATCCCAGCTCAGAACCTGGCTATATGCAAATCAGTCTGTCCCTGGACCAGTGCATCATGGGAACAGGGCAGACTAAACTACCAAGCCAATTCTTCACCAGAAAGGAGACAAGCTACCGGGGACCGGTTTCTGGCATTTCAGCCGTCTTCGGCCCGGCTTGCTTGAATCCTGATGGTGCAGTGAGAAAGGGACTCATGTCTGAGTATACCCTGCCACACCTATAGTGGCCAAAAACGATTCAGAAAAGGGGGTGGTGATTAACAGAGTGTCTGAATTAAGCAGACCACTCTTACCCAGTCCAAAGATCAGGGCCTGATCCATCACCATTATTTATCTCACTGCACCATCCCAGCTCAGAACCTGGCTATATGCAAATCAGTCTGTCCCTGGCCCAGTGCATCATGGGAACAGGGCAGACTAAACTACCAAGCCAATTCTTCACCAGAAAGGAGACAAGCTACCGGGGACCGGTTTCTGGCATTTCAGCCGTCTTCGGCCCGGCTTGCTTGAATCCTGATGGTGTAGTGAGAAAGGGACTCATGTCTGAGTATACCCTGCCACACCTATAGTGGCCAAAAACGATTCCGAAAAGGGGATGGTGATGAACAGAGTGTCTGAATTAAGCAGACCACTCTTACCCAGTCCAAAGATCAGGGCTTGATCCATCACCGTTATTTATCTCACTGCACCATCCCAGCTCAGAACCTGGCTATATGCAAATCAGTCTGTCCCTGGCCCAGTGCATCATGGGAACAGGGCAGACTAAACTACCAAGCCAATTCTTCACCAGAAAGGAGACAAGCTACCGGGGACCGGTTTCTGGCATTTCAGCCCTCTTCGGCCTGGCTTGCTTGAATCCTGATGGTGCAGTGAGAAAGGGACTCATGTCTGAGTATACCCTGCCACACCTATAGTGGCCAAAAACGATTCAGAAAAGGGGGTGGTGATGAACAGAGTGTCTGAATTAAGCAGACCACTCTTACCCAGTCCAAAGATCAGGGCTTGATCCATCACCGTTATTTATCTCACTGCACCATCCCAGCTCAGAACCTGGCTATATGCAAATCAGTCTGTCCCTGGCCCAGTGCATCATGGGAACAGGGCAGACTAAACTACCAAGCCAATTCTTCACCAGAAAGGAGACAAGCTACCGGGGACCGGTTTCTGGCATTTCAGCCGTCTTCGGCCCGGCTTGCTTGAATCCTGATGGTGCAGTGAGAAAGGGACTCATGTCTGAGTATACCCTGCCACACCTATAATGGCCAAAAACGATTCAGAAAAGGGGGTGGTGATGAACAGAGTGTCTGAATTAAGCAGACCACTCTTACCCAGTCCAAAGATCAGGGATTGATCCATCACCGTTATTTATCTCACTGCACCATCCCAGCTCAGAACCTGGCTATATGCAAATCAGTCTGTCCCTGGCCCAGTGCATCATGGGAACAGGGCAGACTAAACTACCAAGCCAATTCTTCACCAGAAAGGAGACAAGCTACCGGGGACCGGTTTCTGGCATTTCAGCCGTCTTCGGCCCGGCTTGCTTGAATCCTGATGGTGCAGTGAGAAAGGGACTCATGTCTGAGTATACCCTGCCACACCTATAGTGGCCAAAAACGATTCAGAAAAGGGGGTGGTGATGAACAGAGTGTCTGAATTAAGCAGACCACTCTTACCCAGTCCAAAGATCAGGGCTTGATCCATCACCGTTATTTATCTCACTGCACCATCCCAGCTCAGAACCTGGCTATATGCAAATCAGTCTGTCCCTGGCCCAGTGCATCATGGGAACAGGGCAGACTAAACTGCCAAGCCAATTCTTCACCAGAAAGGAGACAAGCTACCGGGGACCGGTTTCTGGCATTTCAGCCGTCTAGCCGTCTAGCCCGGTAGCTTTTTTCCTTCCTAGTATAAGAATTGGCTTGGTAGTTTGGTCTGCCCTGTTCCCATGATGGACTGGGCCAGGGTACAGACTAATTTGCATATAGCCAAGTTCTGAGCTGGGATGGTGCAGTGAGCTAAAAAACGGTGATGGGTAAAGCCCTGATCTTTGGACTGGGTAAGAGTGGTCTGCTTAATTCAGACATTCTGTTCATCACCACCCCCTTTTCTGAATAATTTTTGTCCACCATAAGCGTGGAAGGGTATACTCAGATGTGAGTTCCTAGCTCATTGCACCATCAGGATTCAAGCAAGCCGGGCCGAAGACGGCTGAAATGCCAGAAACCGGTCCCCGGTAGCTTGTTTCCTTCCCAGTATAAGAATTGGCTTGGTAGTTTGGTCTGCCCTGTTCCCATGATGCATTGGGCCAGGGTCAGACTAATTTGCATATAGCCAAGTTCTGAGCTGGGATGGTGCAGTGAGCTAAAAAACGGTGATGGATAAAGCCCTGATCTTTGGACTGGGTAAGAGTGGTCTGCTTAATTCAGACACTCTGTTCATCACCACCCCCTTTTCTGAATCATTTTTGTCCACCATAAGCGTGGAAGGGTATACTCCGATGTGAGTTCCTAGCTCATTGCACCATCAGGATTCAAGCAAGCCGGGCCGAAGACGGCTGAAATGCCAGAAACCGGTCCCCGGTAGCTTGTTTCCTTCCCAGTATAAGAATTGGCTTGGTAGTTTGGTCTGCCCTGTTCCCATGATGCACTGGGCCAGGGTCAGACTAATTTGCATATAGCCAAGTTCTGAGCTGTGATGGTGCAGTGAGCTAAAAAACGGTGATGGATAAAGCCCTGATCTTTGGACTGGGTAAGAGTGGTCTTCTTAATTCAGACACTCTGTTCATCACCACCCCCTTTTCTGAATCATTTTTGTCCACCATAAGCGTGGAAGGGTATACTCAGATGTGAGTTCCTAGCTCATTGCACCATCAGGATTCAGCAAGTGGGCCGAAGACGGCTGAAATGCCAGAAACCGGTCCCCGGTAGCTTGTTTCCTTCCCAGTATAAGAATTGGCTTGGTAGTTTGGTCTGCCCTGTTCCCATGATGCACTGGGCCAGGGTCAGACTAATTTGCATATAGCCAAGTTCTGAGCTGGGATGGTGCAGTGAGCTAAAAAACAGTGATGGATAAAGCCCTGATCTTTGGACTGGGTAAGAGTGGTCTGCTTAATTCAGACACTCTGTTCATCACCACCCCCTTTTCTGAATCATTTTTGTCCACCATAAGCGTGGAAGGGTATACTCAGATGTGAGTTCCTAGCTCATTGCACCATCAGGATTCAAGCAAGCCGGGCCGAAGACGGCTGAAATGCCAGAAACCGGTCCCCGGTAGCTTGTTTCCTTCCCAGTATAAGAATTGGCTTGGTAGTTTGGTCTGCCCTGTTCCCATGATGCACTGGGCCAGGGTCAGACTAATTTGCATATAGCCAAGTTCTGAGCTGTGATGGTGCAGTGAGCTAAAAAACGGTGATGGATAAAGCCCTGATCTTTGGACTGGGTAAGAGTGGTCTGCTTAATTCAGACACTCTGTTCATCACCACCCCCTTTTCTGAATCATTTTTGTCCACCATAAGCGTGGAAGGGTATACTCAGATGTGAGTTCCTAGCTCATTGCACCATCAGGATTCAGCAAGTGGGCCGAAGACGGCTGAAATGCCAGAAACCGGTCCCCGGTAGCTTGTTTCCTTCCCAGTATAAGAATTGGCTTGGTAGTTTGGTCTGCCCTGTTCCCATGATGCACTGGGCCAGGGTCAGACTAATTTGCATATAGCCAAGTTCTGAGCTGGGATGGTGCAGTGAGCTAAAAAACGGTGATGGATAAAGCCCTGATCTTTGGACTGGGTAAGAGTGGTCTGCTTAATTCAGACACTCTGTTCATCACCACTCCCTTTTCTGAATCATTTTTGTCCACCATAAGCGTGGAAGGGTATACTCAGATGTGAGTTCCTAGCTCATTGCACCATCAGGATTCAAGCGGCCGGGCCGAAGACGGCTGAAATGCCAGAAACCGGTCCCCGGTAGCTTGTTTCCTTCCCAGTATAAGAATTGGCTTGGTAGTTTGGTCTGCCCTGTTCCCATGATGCACTGGGCCAGGGTCAGACTCATTTGCATATAGCCAAGTTCTGAGCTGGGATGGTGCAGTGAGCTAAAAAACAGTGATGGATAAAGCCCTGATCTTTGGACTGGGTAAGAGTGGTCTGCTTAATTCAGACACTCTGTTCATCACCACCCCCTTTTCTGAATCATTTTTGTCTACCATAAGCGTGGAAGCTATACTCAGATGTGAGTTCCTAGCTCATTGCACCATCAGGATTCAAGCAAGCCGGGCTGAAGACGGCTGAAATGCCAGAAACCGGTCCCCGGTAGCTTGTTTCCTTCCCAGTATGAGAATTGGCTTGGTAGTTTGGTCTGCCCTGTTCCCATGATGCACTGGGCCAGGGTCAGACTAATTTGCATATAGCCAAGTTCTGAGTTGGGATGGTGCAGTGAGCTAAAAAACGGTGATGGATAAAGCCCTGATCTTTGGACTGCGTAAGAGTGGTCTGCTTAATTCAGACACTCTGTTCATCACCACCCCCTTTTCTGAATCATTTTTGTCCACCATAAGCGTGGAAGGGTATACTCAGATGTGAGTTCCTAGCTCATTGCACCATCAGGATTCAAGCAAGCCGGGCCGAAGACGGCTGAAATGCCAGAAACCGGTCCCCGGTAGCTTGTTTCCTTCCCAGTATAAGAATTGGCTTGGTAGTTTGGTCTGCCCTGTTCCCATGATGCATTGGGCCAGGGTTAGACTAATTTGCATATAGCCAAGTTCTGAGCTGGGATGGTGCAGTGAGCTAAAAAACGGTGATGGATAAAGCCCTGATCTTTGGACTGGGTAAGAGTGGTCTGCTTAATTCAGACACTCTGTTCATCACCACCCCCTTTTCTGAATCATTTTTGTCCACCATAAGCGTGGAAGGGTATACTCAGATGTGAGTTCCTAGCTCATTGCACCATCAGGATTCAAGCAAGCCGGGCCGAAGACGGCTGAAATGCCAGAAACCGGTCCCCGGTAGCTTGTTTCCTTCCCAGTATAAGAATTGGCTTGGTAGTTTGGTCTGCCCTGTTCCCATGATGCACTGGGCCAGGGTCAGACTAATTTGCATATAGCCAAGTTCTGAGCTGGGATGGTGCAGTGAGCTAAAAAAACGGTGATGGATAAAGCCCTGATCTTTGGACTGGGTAAGAGTGGTCTGCTTAATTCAGACACTCTGTTCATCACCACCCCCTTTTCTGAATCATTTTTGTCCACCATAAGCGTGGAAGGGTATACTCAGATCTGAGTTCCTAGCTCATTGCACCATCAGGATTCAAGCAAGCCGGGCCAAAGACGGCTGAAATGCCAGAAACCGGTCCCCGGTAGCTTGTTTCCTTCCCAGTATAAGAATTGGCTTGGTAGTTTGGTCTGCCCTGTTCCCATGATGCATCGGGCCAGGGTCAGACTAATTTGCATATAGCCAAGTTCTGAGCTGGGATGGTGCAGTGAGCTAAAAAACGGTGATGGATAAAGCCCTGATCTTTGGACTGGGTAAGAGTGGTCTGCTAAATTCAGACACTCTGTTCATCACCACCCCCTTTTCTGAATCATTTTTGTCCACCATAAGCGTGGAAGGGTATACTCAGATGTGAGTTCCTAGCTCATTGCACCATCAGGATTCAAGCGGCCGGGCCGAAGACGGCTGAAATGCCAGAAACCGGTCCCCGGTAGCTTGTTTCCTTCCCAGTATAAGAATTGGCTTGGTAGTTTGGTCTGCCCTGTTCCCATGATGCACTGGGCCAGGGTCAGACTAATTTGCATATAGCCAAGTTCTGAGCTGGGATGGTGCAGTGAGCTAAAAAACGGTGATGGATAAAGCCCTGATCTTTGGACTGGGTAAGAGTGGTCTGCTTAATTCAGACACTCTGTTCATCACCACCCCCTTTTCTGAATCATTTTTGTCCACAATAAGCGTGGAAGGGTATACTCAGATGTGAGTTCCTAGCTCATTGCACCATCAGGATTCAAGCAAGCCGGGCTGAAGACGGCTGAAATGCCAGAAACCGGTCCCCGGTAGCTTGTTTCCTTCCCAGTATGAGAATTGGCTTGGTAGTTTGGTCTGCCCTGTTCCCATGATGCACTGGGCCAGGGTCAGACTAATTTGCATATAGCCAAGTTCTGAGTTGGGATGGTGCAGTGAGCTAAAAAACGGTGATGGATAAAGCCCTGATCTTTGGACTGGGTAAGAGTGGTCTGCTTAATTCAGACACTCTGTTCATCACCACCCCCTTTTCTGAATCATTTTTGTCCACCATAAGCGTGGAAGGGTATACTCAGATGTGAGTTCCTAGCTCATTGCACCATCAGGATTCAAGCAAGCCGGGCCGAAGACGGCTGAAATGCCAGAAACCGGTCCCCGGTAGCTTGTTTCCTTCCCAGTATAAGAATTGGCTTGGTAGTTTGGTCTGCCCTGTTCCCATGATGCATTGGGCCAGGGTTAGACTAATTTGCATATAGCCAAGTTCTGAGCTGGGATGGTGCAGTGAGCTAAAAAACGGTGATGGATAAAGCCCTGATCTTTGGACTGGGTAAGAGTGGTCTGCTTAATTCAGACACTCTGTTCATCACCACCCCCTTTTCTGAATCATTTTTGTCCACCATAAGCGTGGAAGGGTATACTCAGATGTGAGTTCCTAGCTCATTGCACCATCAGGATTCAAGCAAGCCGGGCCGAAGACGGCTGAAATGCCAGAAACCGGTCCCCGGTAGCTTGTTTCCTTCCCAGTATAAGAATTGGCTTGGTAGTTTGGTCTGCCCTGTTCCCATGATGCACTGGGCCAGGGTCAGACTAATTTGCATATAGCCAAGTTCTGAGCTGGGATGGTGCAGTGAGCTAAAAAAACGGTGATGGATAAAGCCCTGATCTTTGGACTGGGTAAGAGTGGTCTGCTTAATTCAGACACTCTGTTCATCACCACCCCCTTTTCTGAATCATTTTTGTCCACCATAAGCGTGGAAGGGTATACTCAGATGTGAGTTCCTAGCTCATTGCACCATCAGGATTCAAGCAAGCCGGGCCAAAGACGGCTGAAATGCCAGAAACCGGTCCCCGGTAGCTTGTTTCCTTCCCAGTATAAGAATTGGCTTGGTAGTTTGGTCTGCCCTGTTCCCATGATGCATTGGGCCAGGGTCAGACTAATTTGCATATAGCCAAGTTCTGAGCTGGGATGGTGCAGTGAGCTAAAAAACGGTGATGGATAAAGCCCTGATCTTTGGACTGGGTAAGAGTGGTCTGCTAAATTCAGACACTCTGTTCATCACCACCCCCTTTTCTGAATCATTTTTGTCCACCATAAGCGTGGAAGGGTATACTCAGATGTGAGTTCCTAGCTCATTGCACCATCAGGATTCAAGCGGCCGGGCCGAAGACGGCTGAAATGCCAGAAACCGGTCCCCGGTAGCTTGTTTCCTTCCCAGTATAAGAATTGGCTTGGTAGTTTGGTCTGCCCTGTTCCCATGATGCACTGGGCCAGGGTCAGACTAATTTGCATATAGCCAAGTTCTGAGCTGGGATGGTGCAGTGAGCTAAAAAACAGTGATGGATAAAGCCCTGATCTTTGGACTGGGTAAGAGTGGTCTGCTTAATTCAGACACTCTGTTCATCACCACCCCCTTTTCTGAATCATTTTTGTCTACCATAAGCGTGGAAGGGTATACTCAGATGTGAGTTCCTAGCTCATTGCACCATCAGGATTCAAGCAAGCCGGGCCGAAGACGGCTGAAATGCCAGAAACCGGTCCCCGGTAGCTTGTTTCCTTCCCAGTATAAGAATTGGCTTGGTAGTTTGGTCTGCCCTGTTCCCATGATGCACTGGGCCAGGGTCAGACTAATTTGCATATAGCCAAGTTCTGAGTTGGGATGGTGCAGTGAGCTAAAAAACGGTGATGGATAAAGCCCTGATCTTTGGACTGGGTAAGAGTGGTCTGCTTAATTCAGACACTCTGTTCATCACCACCCCCTTTTCTGAATCATTTTTGTCCACCATAAGCGTGGAAGGGTATACTCAGATGTGAGTTCCTAGCTCATTGCACCATCAGGATTCAAGCAAGCCGGGCCGAAGACGGCTGAAATGCCAGAAACCGGTCCCCGGTAGCTTGTTTCCTTCCCAGTATAAGAATTGGCTTGGTAGTTTGGTCTGCCCTGTTCCCATGATGCATTGGGCCAGGGTTAGACTAATTTGCATATAGCCAAGTTCTGAGCTGGGATGGTGCAGTGAGCTAAAAAACGGTGATGGATAAAGCCCTGATCTTTGGACTGGGTAAGAGTGGTCTGCTTAATTCAGACACTCTGTTCATCACCACCCCCTTTTCTGAATCATTTTTGTCCACCATAAGCGTGGAAGGGTATACTCAGATGTGAGTTCCTAGCTCATTGCACCATCAGGATTCAAGCAAGCCGGGCCGAAGACGGCTGAAATGCCAGAAACCGGTCCCCGGTAGCTTGTTTCCTTCCCAGTATAAGAATTGGCTTGGTAGTTTGGTCTGCCCTGTTCCCATGATGCACTGGGCCAGGGTCAGACTAATTTGCATATAGCCAAGTTCTGAGCTGGGATGGTGCAGTGAGCTAAAAAAACGGTGATGGATAAAGCCCTGATCTTTGGACTGGGTAAGAGTGGTCTGCTTAATTCAGACACTCTGTTCATCACCACCCCCTTTTCTGAATCATTTTTGTCCACCATAAGCGTGGAAGGGTATACTCAGATGTGAGTTCCTAGCTCATTGCACCATCAGGATTCAAGCAAGCCGGGCCAAAGACGGCTGAAATGCCAGAAACCGGTCCCCGGTAGCTTGTTTCCTTCCCAGTATAAGAATTGGCTTGGTAGTTTGGTCTGCCCTGTTCCCATGATGCATTGGGCCAGGGTCAGACTAATTTGCATATAGCCAAGTTCTGAGCTGGGATGGTGCAGTGAGCTAAAAAACGGTGATGGATAAAGCCCTGATCTTTGGACTGGGTAAGAGTGGTCTGCTAAATTCAGACACTCTGTTCATCACCACCCCCTTTTCTGAATCAATGTTCAATCTGGGCATGCGGTCTGCCCCTCCCTACCTCTTGAGTCCCCCATGCCATCGGGGGCTCCAGCTCGATCCCCTGAAACCTGTCCCCCTCCTCGTAGCCGCCAAGCCGAACACATCAGCCCTGGACCAGAGGCACCACATCCCTTCTGTCCCCCCCGACCAGTCCCGGTGTTGTTCCTCGTGTGATTGTGCCAGGGAACATGAGTTGGATGGTCGAGGGTCAACCTGACATGTCCGCTCGCATCTTGCTACAAGTGTGTCTCGAGATACGCACAATGCGAGCCGACCTTGTCCGATCTATGGACAACCTCGGCACCCACATCCAGTCCCTGAGCACAGCCATGTCGTCTTTTGTCTCCCAAAACCCTTCCCATACCACTGTCAATGTGTCCCCTTGTCCGTTGCCCCACACTGTTTTCCCCCATACTCCTCATGTGTCATGTACCTGTGTGGTGCCTGTTCCTGCACCACACAGCCGTGTGGATGTGTCAGACCCTGAGGATTTAGACATTGTGGTCATGGAGTATGACCAGAAAGACACTTGACTTTTGGACTGAGACATTGTTCTGGACGAAGATTTATTTTTCCCCTTGTTAATAGACTGGTTTCCCTGATGCTCCCTGGCGTATTATATTTGTTTTGCTCCACCCCGATCCAAGTTCCCTTCTCCTTCTGCATTAAGATCATCATTTGTTTTCCTTTCTCCCTTTCAAACGGACGGATAGTTTTGTTCCTACATAAATATCTTTGAGGAATTCTACTTCGTTTAACTTGTTTGACTTCATTTTGAATGTCTGTTTCCAAATATGGACACATATTTTGTGAGTCATATGCTATCCACATAAAAACGTGTTGCTATGATGTATTACACTTGTAACTGTCTCACACACACACACACACACATGCCTACATTGTTAGACAGGACATGATACACAACAGGATAATACTTTTGTAGATCTTTATTTTTACTATACACCTAAGGAGCCAAATACAAATTGGCCATCTGAATGTCACTGGCGATCGAGTTTGCGTTTCCGCAATAGTGGGGGTGACGAACGCGGTGAGGGGTGAGGTTGAGCTTGTCGCCTTTGTGTATTTGGGTGTTGTACAGGGTGATCAAAAGGTGCAGGTGCAGATGGTGTGTGCACATTTGGGGTCTGTGCCTGGACAAGGGCTGGTTGTGCAGGGGGTGGAAGTGACTGTCCAGAGGTTGGTGGTGTTTGTGCATCTGGTGGGGGTGGGGGAGTGACTGTCCAGAGGTTGGTGGTGTTTGTGCTGGTGGTGGGAGTGACTGTCCAGAGGTTGGTGGTGTTTGTGCAGGTGGTGGGGGTGGTGGGAGTGACCGTCCAGAGGTTAGTGGTATTTGTGCAGGTGGTGGGAGTGGTGGGAGTGACTGCCCAGAGGTTGGTGGTATTTGTGCAGGTGTAGGAGGTGGTGGGAGTGACTGTCCAGAGGTTGATGGTATGTGTGCAGGTGGTGGGGGTAGTGACTGTCCAGAGGTTGGTGGTGTTTGTACAGGTGGTGGGGGTGGTGGGAGTGTCTGTCCAGAGGTAGGTGGTATTTGTGCAGGTGGTGGGGGTGGTGGGAGTAACTGTCCAGACGCTGGTGGTATTTGTGCAGGTGGTGGGAGTGACTGTCCAGAGGTTGGTGGTATTTGTGCAGGTGGTGGGGGTGGTGGGAGTGACTGTCCAGAGGTTGATGGTGTTTGTGCAGGTGGTGGGGGTGCCTGTTCAGGGTTCTGGTGTGTTTGTGTACCTTTGCTGTGGTGCTGTACAGTTGGTGTTACAGGTGTGTGGATGTGCTGTCCTGCAGGCCAATATGATTGTTCCCCTCCCTGCATTGGCCGTGAAGGGAGGCTTTGGATCACTCTCACCATGCCCTCCATCATCTTCATGGCTAAGGCATGGTGTCTTGCACTCTCTTCCCTTCGAATGGATATCAGGTCTGTCATATTCCTAGACATTTCCTGCCAAGTGCTATCCATCCTACCCAAAGCTTGGCCCACCCTGTCCACCACCTGAGGGAATTGGGCCATGTTCTGCAGGGACCCAGACATATCTGACAGGGTAGCCCCTATGGCACGAATGTCCTGCCTCACATCTGCCTGCTGTTGGTAGAAGTCCTGCTCCCACTGGCCCCCATCACCAAGTGCAGGCCCCCTCTGCAGGTGTCTGCCAGGGATTACATGTGCTGCAACCCCACGGTTGAATTAACTGTACTTTGCATCAACAGATGAGGATCATGTGATCTGGTTAGGGTACCACCACAAATGACCGCTCACACCATAGCACTGAGGTGTTACACGGAGATGTACATAATACTAACAAACCCACCAGCTCCAGCCACAACTCTCTGTCCCTTTGCGTTCCTCCCTGGTGTATCCTGCTGCACCTGCCTCCTCATAGTTGTTGTAGACATAGCTTTAGAGGGTAGAAACAACATTCTCAATGATCTGCATCACCAATTGACAGACAGGCATATGTGACACTCCTGGTTTGTATTTCACTTTGTAAACAACTGTTGATTCCATACAGAAGGATATCTCAATCTCTGTCATGGCTTAGTAATCTAAGCTGGTGACACACCTCATGGCCGATTTACCTGAAGGACAGGTGCGCGACGGTTTCACAGCTGCAGCCAGAATGTCATGCATTCCCCGGGGTGGTGTCCGCTGCAGTGGTCTCATCCTGTCAGCACCTGTGATGAGAAATACATGTCCATATTTTAGTACAACAGATTGTAGATATGAGCCAACATGTCATTCTCATTAACCATTTGCGGATAATCAAGGACAATGTGCAGCATGTTTAGCTCATTGACTTTACATGTGGGCACCTGCTCACAAGCAGCATTTGCCAGTTGTTACATCCAGGCAGCACTGACATCAATAAGATGAAACATCAACTGACAAACTTGTATGAGAAGGTTACTGATATGTCAAGGAAGGGGATAAATGACCCGGACTCATCTCCATCACACTGATTTCACCTTTACCATTGAGACTAACTTTTTTCATGGGTGTAATGTTGTCTGTTAACAAGTCAGAAAGGAGTTCATGTGTGAGATGTGCAGTTGTCAGGGACATGATGTTGCCCATTTGTGCTTCCCTCACACAGCTCATTTTTGAATGAGAGAACACAGATTACTAATGTCCATCCTTTGAGTGTTCTCTATTCCCATACTCCATTTACAACATCATGGTACTACTTACATGACAACGGATGATGTCCTGTGCAGCAGACATGCAAACCTCTTATGTCAAACACTCACCTATACATGTAAATATGATAGAAGGGAGGCAAGCAGAAAACAACATTTGGTTATGATCACACATTGCAGATGAGGTGAGAAGCTTTGAGGCTTCCCGCCTGCACTGGATAATCGTGTTGCTCTTCAGCCAATTCATTTTGCAGGTGTAACTGCATGAAGAGTCACCTTAGCAGCCCCTACACCCATCTCAAAGATACACAACTGGCACCAGTGTGTGCCTCAGCTATACCAATTTCATTTTGATTTGACCATATACATTTTGCTAGGGATTTATCCTATCATTGAATTGCAAGCCTGTTGTGTTTTGGTCATTTCATATGACACATTGTTCTAGTGTGGAGAAGTGTGGCTCACTGGTTAGAGGAGGCAGACCTGGAAGCAGAGGTCAGCCCGGGACCAGGGTTAAATTCCCGGCTGGGCGGGGTCTTGAGTCCTAAAAAATGTCCATGGACTCGACAATTCTCGCTCCGGTGCCTACTCGATTCACGGGTTCACACTCTGCGACTCTGGGCAATAGCTTGCTTAACCTCCACGACGGCCCCTCGCGGCGGGATGCCTGGCTTTCACCTTGCGGATACCCTGCCGGGGTTATCTCACAGGGGACTACCAGGACGGGTTCCCTAAGCAAGCGCTTAGAAACCGCTTTGTGATTTGCGCTATATAAATTCCTGTACATTTACATTTACATATTGTATGTCCATTCTGCACACACTTGGCATACATTTTGTGTCAGCCTCTCATTTGCCACCAGGGTCTGATCGGCCGTGTGTTCAAATGCCATATGTAAGCATATTGTGATGCAGGACAACAGTGTTGTACAGCACATACGGTGGAGGTGAAAGGCACAATTAATGATCATTCAGCTAGGTTGACTTACCTTGGCCCAGCTCCGGAGCAGTGTGTGGTCCCTGGACAGATGTCAAGACCAAACTAGTAGCAGGAGTCAGTGTGCGTCTTTGATTCTGGGTGGACCGCATTGTACCTACAATGATAAGTGTGTTTTGCAACTTTACATTCCTGCTGCCACATGTGATGCATTCAATTTCTGGCACAGAGGACGGGCACAAGCTATTGTGGGCACCACTGTTGCAGAAGTGTGTCATACATAATGTAATGAGTGATCCCACATATAACTTAAATTGGCCCACTACCTTACTGCTACCTATATCACAATGGCATGCCTACGAATCCAGAGGTAAGGTCCACTATTGTGTTTTGTTGATGCCCAGAAAATTATCCATCCAATGTACGCAGTACATGACCAGCTGGGTGGACTGTGCAATTTAATGTATGTTGGAAAGATTAGAAGTTGGACAATGCATGCATTGTCAATACTACAGAGACTGGTATCTCACTTTTTGTTTTTCATTTCCATATCTGTGCAAATACAATTTCTTGATTAGGTCTACAAACACTATTACAATATAGTGGGTACACCCTTTTGACTAGTTGATTACAGGATTGGTTTTCCGGGTCTGGGTCTGTTGGTGAAATACATGTTGTGTACCACAATTACAAAGGTATGTTGAGCCAAGACATGTTATATTTGTCTTTCGCTGGTCACAAATGTCATATGGTAAAGGTGAATGTCCATTGACAACTCCAATTGTAATGAAGCAAATTTTGCATCACTGGTTGACTTACATAGGTGGGCACTATTTGTCGTCTCCTGACAATGTATGCATTTTGACCATCTCCTGGCCAGTTTGACTTACCAGTTAGTGTGGTTGTCATGCCTTCCTCTGTATGTTGCTGAATCCTCCCATTAGATGCGGTGACCTCTGCTACTGCAGTTGTCTGTGCTCTGGCTGGATGTGTCAATGGGTGAGAAGAGAGAAAAGTAAACAAATAGGAAATGTGCTTTGGTAACTTTCTGGGGATTTGCCCATATCTTCTACGTGCTAACAGTGTTGTGAAGTACTGCTGCAGACGGGGCAGGTAGGAGCAGTGGTGTGTTGGGGATGTAATGGCGTGGCAGAGTGGAAAATGGACAACAGAATATGTGTATGACATATTTACATCTGATGATACTCTCACCTTCTGCTTTGTGATTTAGGCTGGCACAGGGTGATGTACTTCTTGGAGAATTTGTGGCAGGTTTACAAGCCCCTTGAATTAGATTTACACTGCTGTTGCATCACTTCTGTGACACAACTGTGGTGTACAACAGACGACACATTTAGAATTATTCGTAATGTGACGCTTCTGTGGTGAAGCGTCACATTGTGAGGCCCTGCGCAACATTGAACCTGCGTCAGCTTTGATGTAGCCAGGGTGGGCATTCCTTTCGTGTATACCCTGCACAAGTGATTCAGTGAAATCTACAAGTTTCACAGAGTCACTTTTCAGAGGCCGTTGCGACGCAACCTTATGCCTGCTTGAAGCATACGTAAGGAGTGGCGCAGCACGTTAGGTATGGGCAGTGCATGGACATTATTGCAGTTGCATTGCTCTTGTGACATGACTCCAGCAAAGCCCCCCTACACACCATCATATTCAACACACATCTGTCTATCCCTGCGCCACAGTGCACCACCATCTAAACGCGACGCATACGTGTTTGCGCAAGGGTTGAATTGCATGTCACATTGGTACTGGCGCTTCCCTGCTAATATTTGTCAATTGCTACTTTGTTTTTTTAACTTTATTTAGCATTTCCATATATCATTGCACATTTTCAGTCAATATGAACAGTTATTGAATTAGCAGGGTTGTGTATGTATGGCAGCAGTACTGTGCCCATGTTTTTAATAGGGGGGGGAGGGATTAGCCTTTTCTGATGCGAAGGATTTTGGTACTTGTGGTGCTACGTAGAGGGTGACACATGAGTCTCTGACTGACTATATTTTTATATACACTTTGGACAAGTTCCATAATCACATTGACAGTGTAACATAGACAATCTTTTCATGCACTTTTTCTTTTCATTCCATTTACCTGGTACCATGTAGCGGACGTCACTGACAGGCAGCCCATGGACCAAGTGGGGGTGTATTGTTGTGAGGATATCCTCCTCCAGTGGGGTGAGAAGGATGCAGGGTCCAGGGCATGCAGCAGGGAGGATCCTGCGTAGTTCAATCCTGGAGTATTTCTCTTTCACCCTCTGCCTTTTGTCCTGCCACTTTTTTTTATGTCCTGCACTGTGCGCCTCTCCTCCCCCAAGGCTAGGACAGCAGTGGCTATCTGCTGCCATAGGTCTGCCTTCTGTGTCCCACTAATGTAGTAGGGTGGGAGTCCATATAGGAGCTTGTGGTGCCTGACTATGAACTCCACAAGCATGGTCATTTCCTCTGCTGTAAAGTTTCTTTTTCTCCTCATTTCCATTTTCTGTGGCACTGTGAGCGTTGTAGACATGAACTCTCTGTGGACAAACCTGTTCCTTCAATGTGCGCTGCTTTTATGTGTTTTGTGGTGCTGGTCAATTAGTGTTAATTGGCTTCAACTGGAGCGTGGTGGGGATGGTAGGCACTGGCAACATTCACCATGGCAAAATGGAGCTGTTGGCTGGGATTGGCTGCAGTGTGTCAGCTGATCCATGGTGGGGGATGGGAGGACCTTGGACAGGTGTTTACCCTTGGCTAACATGACCAACTTGCAAAAATCGTATCTTCCGGCCCGTAATCGTAAATTACGGCCCGCAATCGTAATTTACGGCAAAGTGCCGTAAATTACGGGCCGGAATCGTAATTTCTGCCGGAGAGCCGTAAATTCCGGCCCGCTGGCGGAAATTACGGCCCGGCGGCAGACGTAAAGTTAGTAGTCGTAAGTCTATTCTGCGAAGACCGAAAGTAGTGAGTTCATTCTGTGAATCCCGAAAGTAGTAAATTAATTCTGTGAATACCAGAAGTAGTACGTGCATTCTGTGAATACCACATGGTAGTTAATCTAGGATTTAGTATTAAGTTCATTCTGTGAATCGGGCCCGTCATGTTTATCTTTGACTCTGCGCTTCAGACACAGGAGTTCTTACAGTGTGAACATGTTCATCCTCCTCCGTTTTCGTTGCTTGCTCTACATGAGTACGAATGTATCATTTATACCAATGGCTCGGCTCAACCGGCCACTGGCTCCAAACACGCTTATTCAGCGGCTTGCACAATTGTTGCTGGCTCGATTGTCAATGGAGAGTTTAAGTCTTCCATAGTGCATACTCAAGCACTTGGAGACTGTACGGCACAATTGGCGGAGCTGCATGCTCTTGTTGTTGCTCTCGAGTTTGCTGATCCTAATGTGAATACACTTATTGCGTGCGATTCCTACTACTGTGTCCAGTCGTTTAATGACAACTTATTCTTGTGGTCTCAGAATGACTACTGAGACTCTACAGGCAGTGCAATTAAGCATAAAATGCTTTGGGTTCAAGTGGCAGACCTTAAACGTCTGCTCCTCACACATGTTATATATACTCTTGGACATCAGCGTATGGGAACACAGGCTCTTGGTAAATCTTTGGCTGACGAAGCAGCCAAATCTGCAGTAGCCACGTGTTCCGTAGCAGCAGTTACAAGGTCCATGACTAAAATAGATAATGATATTCTGGCTGCAGTGGCTGCTACGAGGGAGGGAGCTGCTTATCTTCAGGATTTTTCCTTCGAAATACTCTTATCATATAACTCCCAAACAGGTTCCTTAAGCTAAAATTCCTTCAGTGAGGGATCGGCTGCTTCCCAACTTGGACCGCAGACTTGCTCTGATAAAAGCATCACACAAGGACATTGCTTCAGCACATGCTGGTGTGTAGGCAACAGTCTATTTTCCAACAACCTTACTGGTGGCTTGGTTTATATAAATAGACCATAAATATGTACTTTCTTGTGACATTTGTCAACAAATTACACCATCTGCGGTCACACGCCACCCTCAAACACAGCTGTGTATTTCTGATCAACCATTTGGCTGTGTGTATCTTGATCACTGCGGTCCATTCTCTTCTTATACTGCGTATATACATATTTGCTGCAGTTGATTTGTGCACTCGATTCCTTTGGGTTTGGCCACAACGCAGTGCTGATGCTCGAAATTTCATCAGGGATTTACATGTCTTTGTCGGGATGTTTGCCTGTGGCACCTTCCATTCTGACCAAGGTCCAGCGTTCGCCTCTAAGGCGTACAAGGATGCGATGAGGGTGTTGGTGCAGTTTTCATATCCATACAAGCCTGAGGGCACTTCAATTGTGGAGCGAATGAACCGTGACTTAACTCCTTCCAGGTTATTGACGGAACCGTTCCGTCACGGCTCGCGGGTGAGCTGTGCTCATGACGGAACGGTTCCGTCACGGCCCAGCCGCCGCGCCTGCGCGGCGCTGATTTTGCGCCTGCGCGGCGCGTTTAATTGAGCGGGCGGGGCCGGGACAGAACCGTTCCGTCATGAGCACAGCTCACCCGTGACGGAACGGTTCTGTCACCCGCGGAGCTCACCCGCGCACCGCCCGCGACCGTTAGCGCTGCGGCGGAATAGCCGCCGCAGCGAAAGAGTTAAAGCAATCCTTGACAGCTAAAGTCCTAGGTACTGGCAGGAACTGGCTGGCCCATTTGTATGGTGTTCAACGTGCACTCAATAATCTCACTAGAAGATCTCTGGGTGGGTGGACCCCATCCGAAATGCTCTTTGGCATTAAAATGTTTGTGCCAGACCTTGATGGTCCTAACGTTGTGGCGGCTCCCGCAACTTTTGACATAGATACTCATTCTACTGTGTTACAGGATCTACAAATGACCCTTCACATCTATCCAACTCAACATTTACCCTCTTCCAATGATGAAGCACTGCTGATTCTGGTTGCCGGTTGACTTTCCAGGATTGGAGATCTGGTACGAGAAAAGCTGGAGAACAAAAAAGAATTTGGTCCCTCATATTCTGCACCAGTACTTGGATTGAAGGGTACTCGTACAGTCATTTTACCACCTTTACCTGGTCGCAAAGACAACAGATACATCTCAGTGGACAATGTCAAGTTACACCGTCTGGCCGATTCTGAATAGTGTAACACCTGCTGTTTCCTGAAACACTATTTCTTTGAATCCGGTAAACTCAACGTCTATGACTCAAACACGTAACGGTGAGAGTGAGATGGACACTGCTGTTGACCTTTCGCCTGTTCTACCTCAATCCTCTTCCAACGCAGATTTCTAGCATATGTATCCCACAGATGAGTCCCAGAGGGAAGGGTCGAGTAATCCTCGACAATATCATACTGATACATCCCACCCACCTTTAATGTCAAGGGATGCAAATGGTTATTTGGGGGATCATGCCAGCTTCCCTTACGACTCATCCTCCTCGACTTCCAGTTTGGCAGGCCCACCGACTAAATTAAGTGTTTTCATCTCTTGGTTCAAAAAGACTTACCTGTTCCCTCCATTGACCTACATTTGGTTGGTGCTTATCCTGATTTTCTTCTTCATGTCAATTGTATTCGGGACTGTGTTCTTTTATCAATGGTCATTATTGGCCAGAACGCTCTGCTGTGAACTTGGTCGATGGAATTCTGGCTACTCACACATCGTCCCATATCATGAAACGTGATCAGACACTTGTGATGGCATCATTTGGGACAAAGTAGCTTTCGAAATTCAGGGTCCAACTGAGGTGCTCAGGGTTCCATACGTGTTTCACATCTCATTAAGAGATGTGGTAACACAGGACATACATTTGACGATTGGGATGTGCAAGCAGTAGATTCATTGTTTTCAGATTTAAAATATTATGTTGCATTTGATGCTGAAGATTTGAATTTAAACTCTGCCAATTACGCTGATCTCTTCCATTATCAACATTATGGGCATCATTTTTTGCACAAAACAAACACGTTAAGACCTGTTCTTAGTTAACCTCAATGGGAACATTGCTCTACTCCATTACAAGGGGGTTCTAAAACTCTTAGAGATAAGTTCACTTACTTTACAGGCTATGACACTTCTAATCCGGAATCCTATTTCTTTAAACTACAATTGTCATCTCAATCCAAATTTATATTGACCCACACTAAATTGATTACGCCAATTCACTCACGACTAAATTAGCTGCACAGGGTTATGATCACTGGAAAGAGACAGTTGATTTAAAATCATTCTGGGGCACAAAGCCTAGGCAGGTTCAGGGAACAGAGGCTTTGCATCGAACCTGCCTGATTACAACTCAAATTTTGTTTTTAAATGATACAATGTACCAAACCACTTGTTTCGACCACGCCACAGTAAAACATTTAAATATCCCATCCATTCCGTCCTTAGCGGGATACGACTTTTGGCCCACTCAGACAAATTATACTATTGATGCATTGCAAGATTTGTTTTGAAATGAAATCTTCAATGTCTCTGAAACTGATTCATCCGGGTGGTTGGTGTGGCAAACAAATACAAATGCATGTCAATTGCGTTTTTATAATATGACACCTGGTTTCACTCAGACTAGACCGGATCCTCTTTATACACTTACACATTCGGTCATCACTTAATCGGTGGGTAAATTATGCCAACAATAGTTGGAACATTCCACCTTAGCATCAGTGAAACAACCCCTCACACTCTTGTCGAATGATATGAATCTGGCTGATTTCATATTAGGACTCCTAAATCTAAGAGATTTATTTATGCCGCTTACAACAGAGTTTCTAAACTTTCGCAGATTGAGGCAGCTCTTTGTCTGCGCCAAATTGATCAAGCCAATTTAGAAAAAGTTCTTGCTGTGGCCGATAATAGCATCAATACACTTTCATCACACATTTATACGTTTTATAATATTGTTTCATCTGTTATTGATATTGTTCAAAGGGTTGTATGACGTTACAACGCATACTTTTACAACGCATGCCTTTACAACGCATCTTTCACAGTGCAACATCCTTTACGACCTAGCCTGACCTCGTCAGTGCTGGTTGCTCAACCCGCCACGTGGCTCCTGCTGAAGTCACCCGGTCTCCCTGCTGCCACCGCCGCTCATATTTGCCACCTTTTTCCCGCCGTGTTTCCTGTGCTGCGGTGCCCCTGATTGTGTGCTCTGCAATTTGGTCATCGTAGTTGCCTTTTTTTCCACTGTATCTCTTCTACTGCTGTGCCCCTGGTTGTGTCCTCTGCATTTAGCCCCCTGTCTTGTGTTTTCGTATTTGTGCCTGTGCCCCTGATTTTGTCCTCCTGCTCTAGCGCTTTTAGCCACTTTTCCCGCTGTTACACCCCGCTCCCTGCCGGTGCTCCCCCTCGGCCCCGCCCCCTCCCCTCCTGTTCCCTCTACCTTCTCCCATTCGCCACCCCGCTCCCACCTCCCAGCTGCTCCTCCCTCCTCCCGCCCCCCCACTCTCCACTTATGGCAGAGTCCACGTGCATGCGCGGAGAGCACGCGCAGCGGGCGCGCCGATTGTGCGCCGAAGGCGTGCCAAAGGCAAGCCCGTCTGCGCCCGTCCGCGCCTGGCCCGCGCCCAGCGCTAGGACCCCTGCCCCCCACCGATGCATGACCACCCGACGGACCTACGACGCCGCCACCCTGAACGCACTCAATGCCGGCCGGAACCCTGCCTGCTACTGAGCCACCCCGAAACTCACCCACGGACCCTTTACCTGCAAAGCCTGCCGCTTCACCTGCTTCCGAAACTGCACCGCACCCGCAAAGCCAAGCACCAGCAACAACCACCTCAAGTGCATCTTGCTCAACACCTGCTCCGTCCACAGACACGCCGTGGAACTCTGGAACCTCCTCGACACAACCTCACCAGATGTCGCCTTCCTCACGGAAACCTGGATGAACGCCTCCTCAGCCCACGACATCGCCATCGCCATCCCGGACGGGTACAAGATCACCAGGAGGGACCGCGTCAACCAGACCGGAGGAGGCATCGCCATCGTACACAAGAACACCATCCGCATCACAACCAACTCAGACGACACCCTCACCGCCGCTGAACACCTCCACTTCCAGATACACACAGATCCCAAGACCACCCTCAGAGGCACCCTCATCTACAGACCCCCGGGACCACGCACACAATTCAGCGAAGACATCGCAGACTTCATCAGCCCGCGCGCCCTCCCCTCCACCGACTACATCCTCCTAGGGGACTTCAACTTCCACCTGGAGAAAACAACGACACCAACTCCACCACCCTGCTGGACAACCTCGCCAACCTCGGACTCAAGCAACTGGTGAACACCCCCACCCACTACGCCGGCCACATGCTTGACCCCGTCTTCTCCTCCAGCAAGCAAATCTCCTTCAGCCACTCCACAGGACGTCTTTGGACGGACCACAGCTGCATCCACTTCAGCTTCAGAAGAACCACGACCCACCACCACCCGCAACAGGTTCCTCGCAGGAGCTGGAACAAGATCACCGCCGACCAACTCAACACCTGCCTCAGCCAGAACCCTCCCGCCAGCGCAACGGACCCCAACGAAGCAGCCAGCAACCTCACACAGTGGATCACCAACTGCACCCTCGAGAAAGTCTGGAGCAACAACCAGACCACAGACAACATGACTGCCCTCAAGCACGCCACCCGCAAACACCACCAGCTGATCCGCACCACCAAGAAGACAGCATTCAAGGAACGACTGGACAACAACGCCCAGAACAGCAAGGAACTCTTCAGCATCGTCAAAGAGCTCTCCAACCCCAGAGCGGGAAACAACAACATCACTCCCTCGCAAGACCTCTGCGACTCACTCGCCTCGGTCTTCCACAGCAAGCTCACTGACATACACAACAGCTTCGGCGCACAGACCACGCACCCAACCACCGAGCCAACGCCCCCCACCACCACCCTCTGCGCCTGGACTCCGGTCAGCACTGAAGACACCACCCGTGTGATGAACACCATCCACTCCGGATCACCAACCGACCCCTGCCCCCACCACATCTTCAACAAAGCCGACTCCATCATCTCACCCGAACTCCGGCACATCATCAACACCTCCTTTACCACCGCCACCTTCCCGGAGAGCTGAAGCACGCCGAGCTCAGCGCCCTCCTGAAGAAACCAACAGCGGACCCCACCGATCTCAAGAACTACTGTCCCATCTCGCTCCTCCCTTTTCCGGCCAAAGTAATCGAGAAGACCATCAACAGTCAGCTTGCCGCCTTCCTCGAGACGAACGGATCCCTTGACCACTCGCAGTACAGCTTCCGAGCCAACCACAGCACCGAGACTGCCCTCATCGCAGCCACAGACGACATCAGATCCCTGCTCGACAACGGGGAAACAGCGGCCCTCATCCTCCTGGGCCTCTCCGCAGCGTTTGACACGGTCTGCCACCGCACCCTTGTGCAACGCCTCAACAACACCGGAATCCAAGAGAAGGCACTGGAATGGATCATCTCGTTCCTCACCGGAAGAACCCAGAGGGTCCACATGCCCCCGTTCAGATCCGAGGCCACCGAAGTCATCTGCGGCGTTCCACAAGGATCATCACTCAGCCTCACCCTCTTCAATGTCTACATGAGCCCCCTCGCACCCATCGCACGCCAACACAACCTCAACATCATCTCCTACGCCGACGACACCCAGCTGATCCTCTCCCTCACGAACGACCCCGCCACCGCCAGAACCAGCTACACGAAGGGATGAAAGACATCGCCGAGTGGATGAAGAACAGTCGCTTGAAACTGAACTCAGACAAGATGGAAGTCCTCATCCTGGGATCATCGCCCTCCGCCTGGGACGACTCCGGGTGGCCCCCTGCCCTGGGCACCGCTCCCAAGCCAACGGACCACGCACGTAACCTGGGCTTCATCCTGGACTCCTCCCTCTCGATGACCAGACAAGTCAACGCCGTCTCTTCGTCGTGCTTCAACACCCTGGGTATGCTCCGAAAGATCTTCCGGTGGATCCCCACCGAAACCAGGAAGACGGTCACCCAGGCACTTGTCACCAGCCAACTGGACTATGGAAACGCCCTCTACGCCGTAACCACAGCCAAACTTCAGAAAAGACTCCAACGCATCCAGAACGCCTCCGCACGATTCATCCTGGACATCCCCCGACACAGCCACATCTCCGGACACCTGAGAGACCTGCACTGGCTCCCCGTCAGCAAGAGGATCACGTTCAGGCACCTCAACAACCGCCTGACCTTCGACATTCCCACCCGCCAGCTACGATCCACCAGCCTCGCCCTCGCCGCCGTTCCACGCATCCGCAGCCACCACCGGAGGAAGATCCTCCTCTTACCTGGCAACCAAGACATGGAACTCTCTCCCCATCCACCTCCGACTGACCCAGGGCCACCTTTCCTTCAGGAAGCAACTCAAGACCTGGCTCTTCGAGAAGTAGCAGACACCCCCCCCCCCCAGCGCCTTGAGACCCTTCCGGGTGAGTAGCGCGCTATACAAATGCTATGATTGATTGATTGATTGATTTACAACACATTCCATTACATCGCATGACACAACATCGCATTTTAAGAAACTACCTTCACAACGCATTCCATTACATCGCAAACTACCTTTACAACGCATACCATTACAACGCATACCATTACATTGCATTTATGGTAAGTATTGGATAGTATAGGGGTAAAAATTACTATTCTAACTCCAGGGGTTGCAACAGTAGGGTAAGTGTTGGATAGTGTAGTGGTAAAATTTACTATTCTAACTCCAGGGGGTGCAACAGTAGGGTAAGTGTTGGATAGTGTAAGGGTACTATGCGTTGTAATGGAATGCGTTGTAATGGTGTGCGTTGTAATGACTGCGTTGTAATGGTATGCGTTGTAGTGTCATGCGATGTAATGGTTGCGCTGTAATGGCATGAGATGTAAGGGATGTTGCGATGTAATGACTGCGTTGTAATGGTAGTACGATGTAAAAGTTGCGTCGTAAAGGTTGTTTCCCTTTCAAAGTGATGTATCTGTATTATTTTGTGGTAAAAATCTATTAAGATCTGTTATGCAATTTTTATGGACGTTGTAGACTTTCAAAAGGAGAAAAGTCGCTTGGCATTATTGCTTGTGCAGCAGAGTGTCCCTGAGGCGCCAGACCCCTCTCGAGGGAGACACCGGAGGCAGTCGGAAAGTGCCCTCCACCGGGGCATGATCTGAGAGAGACAGGACCCCCATGTCGGCGCACGAGGCCAGTTCGTACATTGGGCCCATCACCAAGAGATGATCTAACCTTGCATATGATTTGTGGGCGTGGGAATAATAGGAGTATGGATGGGTCGCGGGGTGGAGGCGGCGCCACATGTTGTGCATATCAAGCTCCTCCAAACGGGTACGAACCGAGCCCGAAAGCTCTCCCGATTGTAGGCGCCTCTGCACCGACCTGTCCAGGGACGCATCAAAGACCACATTCAAGTCCCCCCCAATCACGATGTGTCTATCAGGAGTGGACGTCACATCTTCCAGTGCCCTGTGTAGAAACTGATCCTGATGATCATTGGGGCTATATATGGAGCCTATAGTGAACACCAGACCTCCTGCCTTGATTCTATACGCCAAGAGCCTCCCCTTCTGTTCCGCTACCTTTTGCATGACCTCCCCCTTGAACCTCCTAGATATCATGAGCGCTACCCCTGCCGTCTTGGAAGCGCAGGAAGAGAAAAGCTGCATGGGGAACTTTGGGGTCCGTAGCCTGTGACAGTCTTTAGATAGCAGATGGGTCTCCTGCAGAAGACAAATGTCTGCCTGTGAGTCCTCCAGGAGGGACAGTACAGCCCTTCGTTTAACCGGGTTATTCAGCCCCTTCACATTCAAGGTAACAATCTTAAGGGCCATCAGTGAGGGGATACCAGAAAACGCTCATCAAGGCGGGCAAGGCCCACCGGGCGAAACTCAGAGGCCACAGCAAGCGGCTCCAGCGCACAGTGAAAGCAAACCACCCCGTAGCACAGTACAGTCCCCGAACCCCCAAACCCCCAACTGTGTGAACCCCCCCTTCCCTGGAACCCCACACTCCCCCCTCCTCCCCCGCCTCCCAGTGGACCCCCAAACTCGAAACTTGCCCGTCCAACTCCCCTGCCCAACCCCTCTCCTCAAACCATTCAAAATACGTCATTGTCCCAGTCTGGTCCTCAGCGGACAAGGCTGTGGAAAGTCGTTCAAGTGGACGTCCAGCCACCACCTCCAACACCCCCGCCACCCCCCACCCCCGGAACCCCCGCACCTGCGATGAAGATAGGCTACTGCAGACTCCCCCCGGAGCAAGTTCAGGCCGTCAAGGCCACATCGCCATTCGCCGTAGTCCTGGAGGCCTCCTGTATGGCACTAGACATTTCTGCCCGAATTGTAGGCGAGTCAGGCCTCGCAGGCGGCGGGGATCGGCGTTCCCCGACCAGTTGCCAGCCATCTCGCGTGCTCCGTCTGCGACGAGGCGCCGGGGTGTCCGTGTCCGATGCAGTGATTCCTAGCACCCCGCATACATCTAGGAGGGACCGGAGCTGATGCAAGGCTCCATTCCATCGAAAGATTAGGCGGAAGGGATGCCCCCACGAGTACTGCGTGCCGTGTTCCCTCAAGAAGTCCGTAGCAATTTTAAAGGCCTTCCGTTTCTGCAGTGTTATTGCGGACAGGTCCTGGTAGAGAGCCACCGGGTGATCTCTGAAGCGGAAAGGCTGTTGCCGCCATGCCTCACGGAGAATCCGCTCCTTCAAGGGGAAATCTGGTAAGAAGGCTAAAATGTCCGGAGGAGGCGCCGAGGCCCTGCGAGGCCGGCCAACTCTGTGCGCTCTGTCGATCCGAATTGGGAAGTCTTCGGACTCTCCCAGTATCTCACGGAACAGGACTCCTAAGTAGGCGGCCGCGTCTTCACCCTCCTCGTTGGATGGAACTCCTCGGACCCTAATGTTGTTCCGCCTGGACCTGTTTTCAAGGTCTTCGGCATGGGCTTGTAGATCGATCTGTTGGTCCCTCAGCCTCAGGACCTCCTGTTGCAGGTGGGTGATTTCCTCGTCCCTGGAGTGGCCAGCCGCCTCCACTGTGTTCACTCGCTCTCCCAGGGAGTCCACCTCTCTCCGGACCTCCCGTACCTCCCCGGCCACCTCCTGCTTCAAGGCCTGAAAGTCCTCCCTCAAAGAGCTGAACAGGGACTCCAGGAACGATCTAGTCACCGGGGGTTCCCCACCTTCAGCGCCCCGTGAGCTAGTCGGGGGGCTCGGAGCGGGCTGGTTCCTGTCTTGCCTCGGGGCGCCTCGTCCCAGCATGTCCAGCAAAGTTCGATCGCCCTTCTTCTGCCCCCTGGCATTCGACATCGCGGAGGGGTGGGGATCACGAAAGCCCGCGGGCCGTGGTGAGGAGGCGCTACAGGCCGGGGCAGCAGTCCAGCAGTGGGTGGCAGTTTACACTGTTCGTGCCGATGTGGGGTCACTCCCAGTGAGGTCCCCCCTGACGCCTTGGATGAGGGCCGATGCAGCCGCTCCGCACCCGTCCAAAATGGCCGCTCGTTCCGGCTCGGGGAACCAGCGCCGGAGTGGCGTAGATTCAACTCCCAGACTATGTGTCGCATTGCCCGATGCGGAGGTCAGGGTCTACCAGTACATCGAGGGCCCCTCCGAACAGTCTCTCCAGTGATCGCCCCCGAAACCACATCCGATGATTCGGGCTAGGCCCGTTTCCGGGGATCGCGGCAGTCTTTCCCCACTGGTCCACCCGAGTATCACACAGCCGGGGGCCAGTCTCGCAGATTGTGCGGCAGCCGGAGGCCGCGAAGGTGATCGTGGGCGCCGGAGGGCCTGGCAGGGCCCAGCAGCGGTCAGAGGAGGGGCTCCGGGCCGGGCCACGTGGTGCAGGCCCCGCGGCCTACCTGATCCCGGGGCTTGCGTAGCTACTTCCTGTCGGCTCCGCCTCCGCTTCCACCGCCAATGCAGCTCCGCTCCGCCGAGGAATGTCGCCCCAGATCTCAACGGGGATGGTCGCGGTGTCGAGTCACTTGCAATCCGTTGGTCCACCCCGTGCTACAGGCTCCCCCCGTCGGGTTACCAAGGCCTCGGGGGGTCCTCGGGTCTCCCGGCGAGTCCTCCGGCGGCCTCCGCCTCGGCTGGTTCTCTAGCGGCTCCGCCTCCGCAGCAGGGCAACTGAGGGCTGCGGACTGCTCCACACCACCACGGGGAGTACTGGGTGGGTTTTCCGCTCGATCCGGGGGAGATCAGCGGTGTAGAGAGGTGCAGGTTTTCCAGGGGCTCGGGAGCTCACGGCAAGTGCGTCCTCTCAGCCCGCCATCTTGGCCACGCCCCCATGCATGTTGTTTTAACCCACACTTGGAGAAAGCCTTTCCATGGAGAAGAGCTATGCTGTTCCTATGATATAAACCTTAAATCCTGGCTTTAAGGTATGGGGTCTGCTGTCAAAGCCCAGATAAACTTCTTCCAGTCAAGGGGAGGATGGTTAGGCCTTCTAGTGCTTTTTCCACTGTCTTTATATAATAACTTCCCCTTTTGTACTCCATGGAATTGTAACAATGCTAGTTGTTTTGAGTTTATGCATTTTGCTGCTGGTAGTGGCTTGTGTACTGTATTGTAGGGCACGATAGGTAAAATAAACATTTTGAACTATTACAGTTACTCTGCCAATTCTTATTGTGGACAAGTATGAGTGAGCGATCGAAAGGTTATGTCTTGCTACCTCGATTCCTGAGAGAGTCTGGAGTGTTGTGTTCTGGGTTGTCTAATCATCTGTAGGTTTGTGATTTTTGGAGGAGAACGAATGAGACACTATAGCTAGTCGGTTTTGGGATTTTGGGCACTAAGTTGATAGGTTGGTACACCTTTACACTGAGATCCTGTTTTCCTGTGCATAGTTCTGTGTAGGTTCAGAATCCCCGCAACAGAGGGTGTTATCTTCTGCGCATGGTTGCTCGTTGTCCTATTTGGTGGGGCTGATTTGAACCTTTATCCCAATGCTGATTTTGGTGTCCAGTCAGTCCATCCTTGGTCACAGGTCGTTGCTTGCTCTCCCATGTCCCCAAAGTGCACCAGCAGAGCATTCAACAGTCCTTAGTGCAATGCTTGCTCATCATATTGTCTATTACCAAACTTGCTTTGTGCCTGTCCTTCAACGCACCTATTCCCCAGCTGCTGCTTTTCCTCTCTCACCCACCCCCTTCCCCAGCCCCTTACCTCCAGCTCCGGCAGAGTGGCACACAGCAGACTCCTCACTCAGACTCCTTCCGATCCATTCTGCCCCCAGTGCGCCACTAATCACCGCCACACCATATCCCAGCATCCATGACTCAACCTTCTGCACACACCCATTGGTCCAAGGCACAAAGGCAGGCCGGTTCGACCTTTCTAATTGATCGGTGAGTGGTGCCGCCTCGCCAGTTGGTGTTGGAATAAAAATAAGGGGGGGGGCAGATGTCAGCTGCATGTGGCTGTGCCTGAGAGGTGGCTGATGGAAGAGTTGTAATTCCATCACTGAGGAAGGTGTGCCCAAGTACCTCTAATAACAGTGGCTATCCTATGTATTCCACAAGACTGCAGAGCATGCTACAGGGCAATTTTATTAGCCATAGTACCCTACTGTTCGAGGATGCAACCACTGTTTTGTAGGACTAATGCACAGTGCAACGAGTAATAATGTTTATTATCACTGCACTGCAGGATGACCGACCACCACTTTCCTTAGTATTATGGACACTGCTTCTCATTTTGGATATCGCACCTGAAAATCGATGTTACCACGCGTGATGGTCTACTTGCTTTATTAAAAGCACGCCACTACTACACAACCAAGAACACACCATGTTGGGACCTGAAAATCCAGGATTGGCAATAGGGTCATTGATGACATGGAGTAAAGTGGCCACACCACTTCCGTTGTCCTCTCACTCACCTCACAAGCAGTCATTGGCTGACGCATTTCCACCCAGAACCTGTCACATTTTCTACGCCCATGATGGTGTTTCAAAGCATTTTTTTTCTTTGCATCGTAGACCCACCTTCTGGTCTCATCTATCCCAAGTTCATTACATTGCACTTTTTAGGTCGAGCCTAGACAGAGCTTGTGCTGTCAGGTGCTTTGTTGTATGTACTTTGTGGGGCCTGACTTCTACCATGGGTTTGGATTTGTCTGTTTGGTTGTCTTTAAAAATCTTGCCTTGCCAGTGGGTAATTGGGCTTCTTTTCCCTACTCTTTTTGAAGTTGTTCACTCCCCTGGAGTATTCACACATTGTTTCTCCTGGTCATCCCTTCCTTAATTCTGTACGAGTCACATTACGTCACAGAGCATACTTGCTCTCCAATTGGGCATCCTCTGCCTCACATGACATTGTCAAGACCAGTTAGAGACCGCAAGGGCTTGGCTACTTGTAGGCAGAAAATATGATAGAACGATCATGTACATGCACGTGCAGTTTATGCCCTGCTCAAAGCGTTGGCTCGGTTTGAAGTTTTGATGTTATTTGGTTTCTGGCATGTTTTCATAATCTCAGTAATGTCAGTTGTTTTCCTGTAAGCTTTACACATTCCTACTGCCAATGCACTTACTTGTTAGGTCTAGCCTAGACCGCTTGCGCAGTCAGGTGATCTGTTGTATATATTTTGTTTGGTCTCACTCCTCCCATGGGTTCGGATTTGTCTATTTCTGCTCCGAGACTGGTGTTACCAGGTGGTTAAATTGCTTCTACCAATCTATCAAGCACAAAGCATCATGGCATTGACCAGAAGTACTTCCTGGAAGAACAGTTGCTATCCTGATGCTTCTGTGCTCAGGGCCAGACTGGGAACCACAACTGGCCCTGGCAAAGCGTTCGGCTGGCCCCCACTTCCCAGCTCTTTCCCAGGGCCGGTTTATGGCCGATTTTGTTACATGCTGCAAAATCGGCACTGTAACAAGAACGGTCCCCAGGGGCTTAAAAACGGCCCCCACCCATGCGGCACACCAGGGAATTGCCCGGTGCCCGCTATGGCCAGCCCGTCCCTGTCTGTGCTCTCCACTCTGTGATGCCCAGGTGCTTTACTTATGGCAAACTCAGTGTGGGAGTAAGGAGAAGGAGGCTTTTTGCTTAACACAGATCCCCAAACAGAGACTTGGATTTCCCCCCCTCCCACTCCGCTTGTTCCATTATTTGCACCACAATAACATTTTCAAGCTAATACCTTCATGGATTTGCCCAAAGATCACATTTAAAAGTCCTTTTACTGTGCGGGGCACCATTAAGTAAAAACATATAGGAGTTCTCATTAATATGAGCGTTTAGCAGTTAGATATTGCTACTTAAAGGTACGTGTTTTACCTGCTGTGACAATTAGCAAGGGGAAAAGTATCTTGTAAACTCCATCTACGCTTGATGATTTCAACGATAGACAAAATGTTCAGACACTTTTAATAAGTGCTGGGAGTCCTGGGTTTCTTTGATTTTGTGATATCTACAGGATGTAAAAGGAAGTATTTGGTTACACGCTTCTATCAGTCCCTTGCTTCCTTTTTCACTTTGAGGTGAGCTCATTGACTCAACTCTGTAGAACTACCAAACAAGTGAAGCATTTGTGTTCAGTGTTTTAAAACATGAGATGTTTTCCTGGGAACCTATTATTCTATAAAAATGACTTTTGTGACGCTGAGCATGAAATCTCACAGGGTGCAGTGCCTTATGTGGCCAAATGAGGTCCCAAAGGACACCTAATGATAATCTCTGGTACCTCACCCTTTCACTGATTCATGCACAGTGATAACCGTAAATGTTACTGGGTCCACAATGTAGTGCGCTGCATAGCTAAATACTTACAAGGTCCAAAGGCGAGAATATTGCATTGCAAATGCTTGTTAATATTTGTGGTACGTTAAAATAGAGGCATTGGCCTAAGAGCCAGAAGACTGTAGTTTCCATAGGCCTAGTCCTCCGTCAGTTATGTGTGTTTCATAATTTATTGTTGATAATGATGATGTAATCCTTTGTGTCCTTAATGCTTCTTTTCATTATATAAGAATTCATTCTTTTTTTTTCATTTGCAAATTATTGTAATGGTTTTTTATTAACCGAATACAAATAAACTTAAACTTTCACCCAAAATAAATGTAAACATACAAACGTAGTAAGGTTGAACTTTCTTCGTACTGCTATTATGTTGGACCCGGCCTCATGGCGTGGTCCCCCTCCTTCCACATGGTGGGCCCTGGACGACATCGACCCCTGTCCTCCGGCCTGAAGCTACCCCCCTCCAACCTTCATGAGAACCGCCACTCCTGGCGACCCCCGGCACTCCCCCTCCGGAACACGGCGACCCCTACTCGCCCCACTCTGCTGGTTCGACCCCTGTCCCGGGCCACCAGCTCAGGCCCCGACTCCATCTTGGACCCTCCACATGGCCCGACCCTCCTCGGCCCGACCTCGGCCGCGGCCCCAGCGAAGCCCCGACATCGAGGCACCAAGATCTGACCAGGTGGTAAAACGGCCACTTGACTTCGATGGCCCTCCAGCCGCCCCCGGACGCCTGGTTTCGATCGCCCTTCGGCCTCCCTGGACGCTGGCTCCACCCCCCTGCGGGGTGTCTGGACACTCTCATCCCGGCCCCTCTGACCCCCAGGCGCGAGGGTCCGGACATCAAAGGACTCCAGGCCTATATCTGGGGCAGTTCTGGACTAAGTGGGCAGTTGCATCCTGGAGTCGAGAGACCCTAAGAAGAACTCGCTACTTTGAACCCTGAAACCATCTTTGGAGCCCTGCTGGCGCTGCCATTGCCCGACCTCGCTGAACCATCTTCGGAGCCCTGCTGGCGCTGCCGCGGCCCGACCTCGCTGAACCATCTTCGGAGCCCTGCTGGCGCTGCCGCGGCCCGACCTCGCTAAACCATCTTCGGAGCCCTGCTGGCGCTGCCGCGGCCCGACCTCGCTAAACCACCTTCGGAGCCCTGCTGGCGCTGCCGCGGCCCGACCTCGCTAAACCGTCTTCGGAGCCCTGCTGGCGCTGCCGCGGCCCAACCTCGCTAAACCATCTTCGGAGCCCTGCTGACGCTGACGCGGCCCAACCCCGCTGAACCATCTCGGAGCCCTGCTGACGACATCGCGACTCGACCCTGCGGAACCCACCAGCTCGAGGACCGCGAGCTGAGTGTAGGGTATCCCTGTGCCAGGCTGGTACTAAGACTGTTCCGCTACCTTATTCCCACAGTTACCAAGACATTAAGGATCCCTCGATCCGTTTGTACATATTGCTGAAAGAACCCGCCTTGATTGCTGATAAAGACTGTCAGAATCTATCCTTGTGTGGTGTCCATTTGTAGTGGTGTGATTGCTCGGCTGTACTATTCTAGGAGAGGAACCTCACCAGGAGGCCTCTCGACGGCGCTCGGCCAACTCCAGAAGGAGAGGTGGGTCCCGGGGTGGTCGGCCAGACAACTTCTGCCTCCCCCTAGGATCGCCTTTCTAACATATCCCAATAGTAAACTAATTCACCATAGTGCTCATCAATTTCAGAAGTTACGTCAATATTTCATTGCAACCAGAAGATATAATGAAAAACTAATTTGCTCAGTACTTTTGTTGTATTTCTCAAATGGACAAAGATAAATCCAAGAACACTAATCAAAGAAATGTAGTCCTGAATATCTGAGTCCAGCAATACGAAGTATGTTTGGATTTTCCTAGGGAATGTAGTTGACGTCACTCTTCATAGAAAATCTTTTTTTTTTTACCTGTAACTGATTCACCCCCTCTCCATTGGATCCTTGAGATCATGTGAGATCAGACGATGACAGCCTCGGGGCACTTCTTTGCCAACCACCCCACCTCACTGAGCAGCTCCTCCAATAACAGCCTTCGACCCATGCAAGCCAAGTCGTTACCCCCTAAGTGCAGGATCCAGATTGCTGGTGGTCCCTTAATTTCTTTTAAAGCACGGTTACCAGGTCCCTGAATTGCCTCACGCACAGTCCTCCCTGCCCTGAGTGCAGAGTGATCACTGTAAGGGTGAGCGGGTGAATTGTGTGACTGCATGGTAATTAGTGTGAGTGCATTGTGATCGCTGTGAGTGGAGGGTGAGCGTGAAAGTGAAGAGCGAGAATGAAGAGTGAATTGTCTGAATGCAGGGTGCATTCCCAGACACTTGAAGTAACTCTGCATGTTATTGATAGCAGCGTAGAGTTTCAGATACAAGTTAAACTATTACTATTATGGCAGTAATCAGGCATTGAGGGTGGAGGAAATAAGTAATGTGCTGATCCTGCAACAAATTTCCAGTCTTATTTATTTAATTGAAAAGTTTTATAAAGCGCGAACATTACCCTTGCGGGTATCAGAACGCTATACACAGAGGCAAAAGCATGAATAAACACAGTCCAATGGCGGTCAACATTGTAAAACAATGCGCAGTCAGGTAATCTGTTGTATATACTTTGTTTGGTCTCACTCCTCCCATGGGTTTGAATTTGTCTAATGCTGCTCTGAGACTGGTGTTGCTAGGCGGTTAAATTGCTTCTACCAATCTATCAAGCACAAAGCATCATGGCATTGACCAGAAGTACTTCCTGGAAGAACAGTTGCTATCCTGATGCTTCTGTGCTCAGGGCCAGACTGGGAACCACAACCAGCCCTGGCAAAGCGTTCGGCTGGCCCCCACTTCCCAGCTCTTTCCCAGGGCCGGTTTATGGCCGATTTTGTTACAAGGCCGGTTTTGCAGTTATGCTGCAAAAACGGCACTGTAACAAAAACGGTCCCCAGGAGCTTAAAAACGGCCCCCACCCATGCGGCGCACCAGGGAATTGCCCGGTGCCCGCTATGGCCAGTCCGTCCCTGTCTGTGCTCTCCACTCTGTGATGCCCAGGTGCTTTACTTATGGCAAACTCAGTGTGGGAGTAAGGAGAAGGAGGCTTTTTGCTTAACACAGATCCCCAAACAGAGACTTGGATTTCCCCCCCCCTCCCACCCCGCTTGTTCCATTATTTGCACCACAATAACATTTTCAAGCTAATACCTTCATGGATTTGCCCAAAGATCACATTTAAAAGTCCTTTTACTTTGCGGGGCACCATTAAGTAAAAACATATAGGAGTTCTCATTAATATGGGCGTTTAGCAGTTAGATATTGCTACTTAAAGGTATGTGTTTTACCTGCTGTGACAATTAGCAAGGGGAAAAGTATCTTGTAAACTCCATCTACGCTTGATGATTTCAACGATAGACAAAATGTTCAGACACTTTTAATAAGTGCTGGGAGTCCTGGGTTTCTTTGATTTTGTGATATCTACAGGATGTAAAAGGAAGTATTTGGTTACACGCTTCTATCAGTCCCTTGCTTCCTTTTTCACTTTGAGGTGAGCTCATTGACTCGACTCTGTAGAACCACCAAACAAGTGAAGCATTTGTGTTCAGTGTTTTAAAACATGAGATGTTTTCCTGGGAACCTATTATTCTATAAAAATGACTTTTGTGTCGCTGAGCATGAAATCTCACAGGGTGCAGTGCCTTATGTGGCCAAATGAGGTCCCAAAGGACACCTAATGATAATCTCTGGTACCTCACCCTTTCACTGATTCATGCACAGTGATAACCGTAAATGTTACTGGGTCCACAATGTAGTGCGCTGCATAGCTAAATACTTACAAGGTCCAAAGGCGAGAATATTGCATTGCAAATGCTTGTTAATATTTGTGGTACGTTAAAATAGAGGCATTGGCCTAAGAGCCAGAAGACTGTAGTTTCCATAGGCCTAGTCCTCCGTCAGTTATGTGTGTTTCATAAATTATTGTTGATAATGATGATGTAATCCTTTGTGTCCTTAATGCTTCTTTTCATTATATAAGAATTCTTTCTTTTTTTTTCATTTGCAAATTATTGTAATGGTTTTTTATTAACCGAATACAAATAAACTTAAACTTTCACCCAAAATAAATGTAAACATACAAATGTAGTAAGGTTGAACTTTCTTCGTACTGCTATTCTGTTGGACCCGGCCTCATGGCGTGGTCCCCCTCCTTCCACATGGTGGGCCCTGGACGACATCGACCCCTGTCCTCCGGCCTGAAACTACCCCCCTCCAACCTTCACGAGAACCGCCACTCCTGGCGACCCCCGGCACTCCCCCTCCGGAACACGGCGACCCCTACTCGCCCCACTCTGCTGGTCCGACCCCTGTCCCGGGCCACCAGCTCAGGCCCCGACTCCATCCTGGACCCTCCACATGGCCCGACTCTCCTCGGCCCGACCTCGGCCGCGGCCCCAGCAAAGCCCCGACATCGAGGCACCAAGATCCGACCAGGTGGTAAAACGGGTACTTGACTTCGATGGCCCTCCAGCCATCCCCGGACGCCTGGTTTCGATCGCCCTCCGGCCTCCCTGGGCGCTGGCTCCACCCCCCCTGCGGGGTGTCTGGACACTCTCATCCCGGCCCCTCTGACCCCCAGGCGCGAGGGTCCGGACATCAAAGGACTCCAGGCCTATATCTGGGGCAGTTCTGGACTAAGTGGGCAGTTGCATCCTGGAGTCGAGAGACCCTAAGAAGAACTCGCTACTTTGAACCCTGAAACCATCTTTGGAGCCCTGCTGGCGCTGCCATTGCCCGACCTCGCTGAACCATCTTCGGAGCCCTGCTGGCGCTGGCGCGGCCCGACCTCGCTGAACCATCTTCGGAGCCCTGCTGGCGCTGCCGCGGCCCGACCTCGCTGAACCATCTTCGAAGCCCTGCTGGCGCTGCCGCGGCCCGACCTCGCTAAACCACCTTCGGAGCCCTGCTGGCGCTGCCGCGGCCCGACCTCGCTAAACCGTCTTCGGAGCCCTGCTGGCGCTGCCGCGGCCTGACCTCGCTAAACCATCTTCGGAGCCCTGCTGGCGCTGCCGCGGCCCAACCCCGCTGAACTATCTCGGAGCCCTGTTGACGACATCGTGGCTCGACCCTGAGGAACCCACCAGCTCGAGGACCGTGAGCTGAGTGTAGGGTATCCCTGTGCTAGGCTGGTACTAAGACTGTCCCGCTACCCTATTCCCACAGTTACAGAGACATTAAGGATCCCTCGATCCGTTTGTACATATTGCTGAAAGAACCCGCCTTGATTGCTGACGACGACAGCCTCGGGGCACTTCTTTGCCAACCACCCCACCTCACTGAGCAGCTCCTCCAATAACAGCCTTCGACCCATGCAAGCCAAGTCGTTACCCCCTAAGTGCAGGATCCAGATTGCTGGTGGTCCCTTAATTTCTTTTAAAGCACGGTTCACCAGGTCCCTGAATTGCCTCACACACAGTCTTCCCTGCCCTGAGTGCAGAGTGATCACTGTAAGGGTGAGCGGGTGAATTGTGTGACTGCATGGTAATTAGTGTGAGTGCATTGTGATCGCTGTGAGTGGAGGGTGAGCGTGAAAGTGAAGAGCGAGAATGAGGAGTGAATTGTCTGAATGCAGGGTGCATTCCCAGACACTTGAAGTAACTCTGCATGTTATTGATAGCAGCGTAGAGTTTCAGATACAAGTTAAACTATTTCTATTATGGCAGTAATCAGGCATTGAGGGTGGAGGAAATAAGTAATGTGCTGATCCTGCAACAAATTTCCAGTCTTATTTATTTAATTGAAAAGTTTTATAAAGCGCGAACATTACCCTTGCGGGTATCAGAACGCTATACACAGAGGCAAAAGCATGAATAAACACAGTCCAATGGCGGTCAACATTGTAAAACAACAAGGGGTAGAGGGCCCCGCTATTTCACTTTCTCATATAGTGCAATTCATTTCTTTTAACATTCAGCAAAACAATCCTAGAGTGGCTCGTCATAACATAGTAAAATAAATGATAAATAAGTACTCGGCCCAAGAAGTATTTTTCTAGTATAGTTACGGAAAGGCCGTGTAAAATAGTGTGAAATAACAATTTGCCAACCAACCAAAAATAAATATAGAAAGATATGTTGGGATCAATGACAAATCTGCATCATCCTGTACTCTTTTTGTAGTCCCCTTGTTGACAGTTAATGTTCACTCAGGAAAAGCCATTTGGCCTGTTTCTTGAAAGAGGAAGAGGAAGGATTAGCTCTAATCTCCGTAGGAAGAGCGTTCCAAATTCTAGACGCAAGGCTGGAGAAAGCACTTTTGTACATACTTTTCTTTTTGAATTTAGGAGATTTCAACAGTAGTGTGGACGTACTTCTTAAATTCAGACCGGAGCCAGAAAGAACAAGCTTGTTCACGAGATAGGCCGGAGTGTTGTAATGCAGGGCTTTATGTGTGAGGCAAGCTATTATAAAATGAATACTACCTTCAATAGACAGCCAGTTAAGCTGCACAAGGTAAGGTGTGATACGATTGCGTTTTTTGGAGCCTGTGATGAGCCTGGCCGATGCTTTGAGCGTGGCTCTGAGAGGGGCCAAGCCCATTTTGGAAAGCCCTGCAACAGTCACCAAACCATATTCAAGTCAGGAGATCACCAGAGATTGTACTGAAGGCTGTAAGTCTTCTAGCGGAAGGAAAGGCTTGATTTTCTTAAGGGTTAAAATTAAAGTTGGTACCCCTAATATTGCCACTGATGTATGCTTGCATATTAGGGTATTTGTCCAAGGTAATGCCTAGCGATTTGGCGGAATCAGCCACATGAGTGGAGCAGTTAAGGGCTGTGAGTTGTTTTAGCCATTCCAGGGTAGGTGCAGAGTGGTTGTGTGGGCCAATCAGCAGGAATTCAGGTTTGAGGGTATTCAACAAAAGATTATTCTTGCCTAACCATTGTTGAGTTTGAGAGAGGGCCTCATTTAAAAGTTTTAATGTCATCCAGAGCGGAGATCTTCAGGTAAAATTGCATGTTGTCCACATACATTTGGTATTGAATGTGAGAATGGTTCAGAATGACAGTGAGAGGTTCCATAAAAATGTTGAAGATCGTGGGAGAGAGTGGGGATCCTTGCGAAACTCCAATCCTTACCAGGGTACTGGATGCAAGGGATTGGTTTGGGTTTAATCCTTTGTGTGTGGTTCTGTAAGAAAGAGGCAAACCACTTTAGGACCGGTCCAGAGAGACCCATCCTAAGTTGAAGAAGCTTAATCAAGTTTTCATGTTTGATGGTGTTGCATGCAGAAGACAGGTCAGGAAGGGATCACTGAAACAATATTGATGTCAACAATATCGATTTACAAAAATATAGAGGAAAAAATATAGAATACCAAAATATCGACCGCCAATCTCCAAACAGGTAAGTACAAAAATATCGAATAAAAAATATCGATGTAAAAAATATAGTTAGTCAAAATATCGAATTTTTTAAAATGCTTTAAATTAATTAAAAATTAATGAAATGATAACTATAATTAACTTAAACATACTTAAAATACTTAAATAACCTTAAAAATAATAAATAATTAATGTAAGTTAAAAAAACATACACATTTATTTGTTAATACATATATATATATATATATATATATATATATATATATATATATAAACGTAATATTAATAACAAAATTACAATATTTTTACCGTAGGATAGCGGGAAGAGTAACATTTACTATTACCACTCCAGTGAGTACAACAGTAGGGAAAGCGTTGGATAGCATAGGCGTAAAAATGACTATTCCCACTCCAGAGAGTGCAACAGTACGGAAAGCGTTGGATAGCGTAGAGGTAAAAATTACTATTCCAACTCCAGAGAGTGCAACAGTATGGAAAGCGTTGGATAGGGTGGTGGTAAAAATTACTATTCCAACTCCAGAGAGTGCAACAGTAGGGAAAGCGTTGGATAGCGTAGAGGTAAAAATTTCTATTCCAACTCCAGAGAGTGCAACAGTAGGGAAAGTGTTGGATAGTGTAAGGGTAAAAATTGCTATTCCAACTCCAGAGAATGCAACAGTAGGGAAAGCGTTGGATAGCGTAGGGGTAAAAATTACTATTCCCACTCCAGAGAGTGCAACAGTAGGGAAAGCGTTGGATAGCGTAGGGATAAATACTACTATTCCAACACCAGAGAGTGCAACAGTAGGGAAAGCGTTGGATAGCGTAGGGGTAATAATTACTATTCCAACTCCACAGAGTGCAACAGTATGGAAAACGTTGGATGGCGTAGGGGTAATAATTACTATTCCAACTCCAGAGAGTGCAACAGTAGGGAAAGCGTTGGATAGCGTAGGGGTAAAAATTACTATTCCAACTCCAGAGAGTGCAATAGTAGGGAAAACATTGGATAGCGGCAGGGTAAAATTTACTATTCCCACTCCAGAGAGTGCAACAGTAGGGATAGCGTAGAGGTAAAAATTACTATTCCCACTCCAGAGAGTGCAACAGTAGGGAAAGCGTTGGATAGCGTAGGGGTAAAAATTACTATTCCCACTCCAGAGAGTGCAACAGTAGGGAAAGTAAATACTTCATATATAAATAAAAATGAATTAAATATTAATACCAATGACTAATTAATTAAAAGTATTTAACAATTTTATATAATATAATAATTAATCAAATAAAAATGCAAATACAAATTAATTATTAAAAGTAGTACCTATTAATAAAAATTATTTACCAATTAACAATTAATTAATTAACAATTAAAAAATAATTAAAAAATTTAACAAGAAAAAAAACAATAAATAAATTAAAATATTTAATTAATTACTATTAAATTACTTCCCACCCTATTCCCCTACAAACCCATAACCCGCAACATAAAATAAATTAATAAAATTAACATAATTATAAATTAATCAATTAATTAAAATAAATTACCAATTATATTTCATTTAATTACCAATTAAATATTTTAATGTCAATTAATTAAAAATAAATAACAATAAATAAAATTTAAAAAATCATTAATTATAATTAAATTACTTCCCACCATATTCCCCTACAAACCCACAACCCGCAACATAAAATAAATTAATAAACTTAACATAATTATCAATTAATCAATTAATTGAAATAAATTACCAATTATATTTTATTTAATGACCAATTAAATATTTTAATATCAAATAATTCAAAATAAATACCAATAAAAAAATAATTATAATTAAATTACTACCCACCCTATTCCCCTACAAACCCACAGCTCGCTACAGAATTATATTACGCAAAAATAAAATACCATAAAATTAATTAATTAAATAAATTAGAAAATAAATATACATTTTTCACACATATACTAACATAAAAAATACTTTAAAAAATTAGATACTATAAAAAAATAATATCAACTTACCTCAAATTTGATATTTTTGTTGTCTATATTCTGTCCATTCTATATTTTTGTTTTCTATATTCTGTCCACTTTATATTTTTGTAGTCTATATTCTGTCCATTCGATATTGTGTCCATTCTTTATTTTTAATTCGATATTAATGCTATTCTAGTCGATATTTTTGTACTCTATATTCTGTCATTCGATATTGTGTCCATTCTATATTTTTAATTCGATATTAATGTAAATCGATATTAAAAACTCGATATTTTGACTGTATATCGTCCAGAAGGATCAGAAGACCAGGGACATTTTGATCAAGTGATTTCAGGGCGTCATCCACAATGTGAGTTAGAGCAGTTTCTGTACTATGCCCTCCTCTGAAACCGGATTGATAGAGGTCAAGTAGTTGAAATTTCTCTCTATGGTTGTATAGCTGCTTGTGGATGCATTTCTCGAGCAGTTTGGCTAGCGTCATGATGATGGTGATCGGTCGGAAGTTGTTAGGATCAGAAAAATCTGAGTTGGGATTCTTAGGGTTGGGAGTTACTTGCCCAATTTTGAGGAAATCAGTGATGTTCCCCTTCAGGAGAGATTCATGAATGATCCTTGACCAAAGTGGTAGTATGGGCGAGTTAAGTTCTTTAAAAAATTTAGCAGGCAGTGGATCATTGAAGTGATTGGCCGGTTTTAGAGTTGCCATAGCATTGAGTAGTTCTGTGCAATGTGGTAGAATGAAGGAATTCTAAGAGGCATCATTTTTGGGAGAACAACCAAGAAGTGAGGAGACTGCAGAGGGAGCAACAGGCTACACTGATGATGTGGTGTAGATTAGAGGTGACACCACGGGAGTGTCGGGTAGCAGCTCTTGTTCAATTGTCCTAGTTTTTTCAGAGAAGTGCATTGTTAAGTCCTCCCCGCTAGGAAGCGGAATCAAGGAAACCAAGTTGTGGCTGGCTGGAAGTGTGGTTTTCTTGTTGTTTGATGATTTCAAATAGCATCTTGTGTCTATTTTGAGCCTCTTCCAGCTGCTCCCTGATATGGTCTTTTTTAGCAATGCACATTTTTTTGTTGTAGGCCCTTCTCATTTTCCTTAGCTGATAGAGGCTAGTAGTGGAAGGCTCATTTCTCCAGCACCTCACTGAGAGCCTACATTTACGGCGTTCCTCATTTAGGGATACATTACACAAAGGTTTAGATTGTTTGAGGGGGATCCTTTTAAGTTGTTTCAATGCAATGATGTCAAAGATATATGCCACAGTGCTAATGTAGTGATCAGAAAGATCATCAAGGTTGGTCATGTCAGGGGGAAGCTGAAGTCTATTTATAACGATGGCAGTAAGCTCATTGATGTTGACACCTCTCATGTTGCGAGACAGTTGTTTAGCTTTAGGAGGTTGTCCCTTTCTGCGAGTGGTCTTTTCCAGTATGTGGAAGGCAATTTTATGATGATCCGACCAGTCACAAGGTAGGATCCCACCCAGTTGATTTTTATTGTCTCTAGCAACAATGAGTATGACGGTTGTACCTGTGTTGTGGGTAGGTCCCTTACAAACCTGAGAGAAGTTGAGATCCGAGAGGAAAGGCTTAAAGGAATTTATTAAAAGATAATTGGCGTCATTCCAATGGAGGTTGAAGTCTCCGAGGAAGATATGATAAAGTTGATCCCAACATGAGCTAATAACCTCCATGATTTGCTCTATGAAGAGCAAATTGTCACCCGGTGGATGGTAAATTGTGTGAAGCACACAGTCAACCTTTCCCTGGTTCCAAATTTCTGTTAATAGTAGCTCACAGGACTATAGCAGAACATTCTGACATTGTTTTATAGTTAGGCTGGAATGGTGAATGCAAGCAATGCCCCCCTTCCCCCATTTTCCCCTGACGATCACAACAGATAATGGCATAATCAGACAGGACTAAGATGTCAAGAACAGGGGAGGAGGCCGCGTTGAGCCAGGTTTCAGTGAGAATCAGTAAGTCTTGCACTAAGATGAGTCTCTGGATGTGGAAAAAGCATTTGACACACTGTTATGTTATGTTAATGAGAATTTGTAGATCGCACGTTCACCTACAGGTTTGTTGGCGCTGAGTGATGCCTTATTTCATCCTTGGAGACAACGCACGAGAAAGCCAGGTCTAACTGTAAGCTTGCGAAAAAAAGCCAGGTCTTCAGCTTTTTCCTGAAACACAGATGGTCAGTTTCTTATCTCAATTACATGGACAGGGTGTTCCAGAACGTGGGTCCCTGAAAGGAAAAGTGTGATTCTCCCATGCGTTTATGTCTGAAACCCGGTACCACCAGTAGATTCTTGTGCATGGATCTTAGCGTGCGTGTAGGGGAGTATCTATGAATTTTTGAGGAAATGAACTCGAGGCCAGTGCCATTAATGTCTTTGAACAGGATAAAACCTGTTTTAAACATGGCGCGCTGCTCCACAGGGAGCCAATGCAGTTCCTTCAGCACCGGTTTAACGTGGCAGCGTCTGCCTTGTTAATAGATGATTCTTGCTGCCTGATTTTGTATGAGCTGAATGCGGTGTATCTGGTTACGCTGGAGACCTAGGTAGATTGCATTGGCATAGTCAATTTTAGATAGGATCAAGGCAATGATGATTTGAATGCTGGCTTCCCTGCTTAAAAAACTTCAGATTTTTTGCAGTTTTCTAATTTGGAAGAAGCAGGCAGAGGTGAATGCCCTGATCTGCAAGTTCATGGCGAGTTCAGAGTCAATGTATGTATGTATGTATGTATGTATAAACCGTTTTGTAACGTGCTCCGTTACTTGGGAGTATCCTGGCGCGAATGGGAGGAGGCAGAGAAAAGAGAAACAAGAAAACAACTTAGGTTACACTCCTGAACAAATGGGTTTTCAGGTTTTTCTTGAATTGAGCAACAGATTGCATGGACCGCAGATGAAGAGGGAGAGCGTTCCAGGCCCGAGCCGCGACCACAGCAATCGACTGACCACCTAGTCTGGCTCGCTTGAAGCGGGGGAGAGACATTTTAAACAGAGTAGATGATCTGAGGGTTCGGGCGGGGCATAGAAGGCAAATCTCTTTCTCAAATATGCAGGGCCTTGATCGTGGATTGCTCTAAACGCGAGCACCAAGGATTTAAACAGGATGCGCTGAGATACAGGCAGCCAATGAAGAGTACGCAAATCAGAGCACACACTCTTCCATCTTGGGACGCTAAATAAGAGACGGACAGCAGCATTTTGAATAATTTGCAGGCGTTTAACCAGGTATGCCGGAATGCCACTAAACAGGGCATTCACATAGTCCAGCCTTGCCAGCATGAGAGCCCGAGCAACAGTCTCCTTGGCATCCCTAGGGAGCAATGGGAAGAATTTGTGAAGCATTCTCAACGTGGCAAAGCAGGTTCCCGAGAGCTTCTTTATATGGTCCTCCCCAAACCAGATGCCAAGATTTTTTGCGGGGCCCCCCATCTCTTTGGGGCTGGGAATGTTCGGGGGCCACAGCGTATTCCTGCACAGGGGGGGGAAGGAACCATAAAAGAGCACCTCGGATTTGTCCTCATTGCATTTCAGCTGGGCCATGGTTAACCAGCGAAAAACTGAGGACAAACACAGATGAACTGCTGTAGTATCCAGATTGTCGTCTGGCCAGGTGAACAGCAGCTGAGTATCATCTGCATACCCTATAATCTTAGCCCCATACTGTTCCACTAAATAAACCAAGGGGGTGATGTAAATATTGAACAGTAGGGGACTAAGAGTAGATCCCTGAGGGACCCCGTGGTTTAGGCTCTGAGGCGTGGGGCGGCATCCAGACCTGCTGTGTCCTATCCGATAGAAATGAGGACAACCAGGCCAGAACACCCCCACCAATACCAATAGCAGACAGCCTGGGGAGGAGGAGCTCGTAGGGAACAGTATCGAACGCGGCAGAGAGGTCCAATAAAATCAGGACCGCTCTGCCGCCTCCGTCCAGACATTCCCGGATAGACTCCGTCATCTCCACCAGCGCAGTCTCAGTGCTATAGGTCACCCTGAAACCAGATTGGGCTGGATGAAGAGCATTGGAGGTTTCAACAAAACTCTCCAGTTGCTGAAGGACCACTTTCTCACAGATTTTAGCGAGTGCTGGCAAAAGGGATATGGGACGATAGTTCCCAGGGACCGTAGCGTCCAGTCCCGTTTTTTTCAGAAGCGGCAGAAGCTTGGCTCGTTTCCAACTGAGAGGAACCAGACCTGAAGCCAGGGAAAGATTCACTAGCTGAGTGGTCTCACTACAGACAATTTCCGCCACCTCCGAGAGCACCCGGGCTGGGCACGGGTCAGCGGGAGAGCCGGATTTCAGAGACTAAAGGAGAGGCAGTACATCACACTCAGCAACTTGCGCAAAGTTCATAAGCTGTTGCCCAGTGCACGGGCATTGTGTGGAATAGGAGTCAGCCGCTGAACAGTCCATGGGCAGCGCCGAGAGTAGGTCCTGTTGAATCCTAGTTATTTTGCTGATGAAAAAGGTGGACAAATCCTCGCACCATTGCGCAGAGGAAGGGAGAATAGCAGCATCAGCAACAGAGGATACAAAACTTTTAACAATAGAGAAAATCTCTCTGCTATTATTTTCTGCTTTGGAGATACGCCCTGCATAATAATTCCCTTTAGCTACCTTAATGGCGGCATAATAATCTTTTTGGGCTGTGCGCAGGACGGACTTGGCCTCAGAGCTATACCCACATCTCCACGCTCGTTCCAGTTTTTTGCAGCCTAGTTTCAGCTCCCTCAGCTCAGGGGAGAACCAGGGTTGGGAGGGAGAGTGTCGGAGTCTAGACACGGTAGTGTGTTTAATGGATACAGTAGCCGCCTGCAGCACCCACTCATTGAACCCGCTGACCGCTTCATCCAATACCACAGTGAGTTTCGGGCGGGCTCCAGATAGGGCCTTACTGAACGGGGCAGGTTGACCTTTTGGGTATGGCTCGTGGGGGGTGCTCGACCAGTTTCCACCATCTCCCACGCGAACCTGACCAGGTCATGATCAGACCACATTACTTTTTCTACGCTCACAGTCTTAAAGGGGAAGTTTGAGCAGACCAAGTCAAGAAGGTGACCTCCCATATGCGTCGGAGAAGTCACCCATTGCTTGAGCTGTGCAAGGTCGAGAACTTCGCCCAGCCTACGGGCATCCGGTGAGTCAGGAGCATCTGCATGAATATTTAGGTCGCCGACCAAAAGAAATTTTGGAAAACTTAAGGCCCACGGCACTATATATTCCTCTAGAGAGTCAATAAAATGACTCCCTGTGAATCCCTAGTCTCTTAATCGAGGTCTTTGGGCCGGGTGCCGGTTCTAATTCTTCTGGCCAATGAGTGGGGGTCAAATGCTGAAGTTTATTGTTAGGGATAATGATTTCAGTTTTATCAGAATGTAATTTTAGCTGATTTTTATTTATCCAGTTCCTGATAAGAAGCATAGTATTCCTGAGTAACTCCTTGGAGTGTATGGGGTCATCTATAGAGAAAATCAGCTGCATGTCATCAGCATAGTTATAGATCTGTGCCCCCATCTGACGGAGCATGGTTATGAGGGTTTGGATATATACGTTGAAGAGGTGCGGAGACTGTAAAGAACCGTGCGGAACGCCACAATTGAGTTTGCAAGTGTCGGGTTTATAAGGCGAGAGCCACACTGAGCCGGCACGATCTGCTACCCTGGACCTACTGGTCCAGGCAGATTGTGGGCATGGAATTATCACACGGCTATAGGCAGTCATCAGAGATAACGCACACAAAATCCCACTGCAGTCGTGCGTGAAATGGGAGGCTGCTACCAGGACATACACTCTACTACTGCTAAGGGGTATTGAGCAATGCTGGGTTTCATGTGCTCCATTTTAACTATGTACAGATTGAACATACATGACAAGTGCAATGTCGCACCACTTAAACCCTAACGCCCAAAGCGAATGCCTGCCTCAAGTGCGGCACCCCTTATGCTATATATAGGCTTTCCTGTTTTCAGTTTCTATTTTTGGTACATTCTGGTGGGGTTTTTTCAGTGTTTTCAATATCTTAAAAAACAGTTGTTCTCAGTGGTTACACATTTTCGCGCCACTAAAAACAACAGAAAAGTGTTTTTCCAGTGTTTATGGAACGTTTTGCTTTTATTATTGCTTGTTTTCTGCACTGAAAGAACATGGTATATAGACAGTGTACTTATAGTGTATATGATGTCCACATAGATTTTTGCAAATTAATCTTATTGTAGTACACCATACAATACTTCTTCAGTGAGCCTTTGGGTCATGTGCGCTCGCTCTTTCCTTCTCATGTAAACTTCTGTGAAAAGGCCCTCTCAGCATTCATAGCCCCTTGTGCTGAGAACCATCAGCTAAGGGACACAGTTGGTATGACTCTTTCTTTGATGCCACATAAAGCACGAAATGATAAATATTTGTGTTTTAGTTCCTGTGCATAAGAAAACAGTGCACCAGAATGGACTAAAAAGGCAATAGCATCCCTCATTAACTCCGAAGATTGTAAAGATGCTTTCCGCATACCATCTAACAAGTGGCAAGGATCTCCTACAGGGAATCACTTCAGCTCGGGTATCAATTTTGACAGGTCATCACACAACTATTTTATATACGTAGCTGAATCACTGCAAATACAAACAATATCACTCCAATCTTTGTTGAATTTGGAAAGAACCTTTTTTTGCAGAGCATTACAAGTGACACTGCGTTCCATGTTTTCCAAAAGACTGGTGTCATGTTTTCACCACTATCCCAGATGCTTGGTGATATATATACTTGTCACTATACCTTGCAATGAATGTTTAAAGCCTGAGGTGTTGGCAATTCACCTACTATCAATACTGACCCACTAGAAACTGTGGTCTGATGTATTAAGGGTTTTTACCCATTCTCAGTGGGTAAATGTGATGACACATATTAGGAAAGATTTTTATGAAACCAGCCATTTTCCCTATCAGTGAAAGAATCAAATGCAGCCAAAATATCAAACATGAGTTTGATATTTCCTGATTCTCTATAGTTTATAAAATAATTAAACTAGACCTAAAGCATGAAACTAAACCCTGCATCTTTAGACCAAAGGCCACAAAACTGAAAAATGTAAAAGGAAGAAGAAACAATATTTTAGTGGCATCCCTAAAGAGCAGAACTCAAGCAGAATAATGTTAGCCAGTCTTTCTTTCTGCTAGCTTGTATAACAAAGTTACATTGTATTGACCCCTTCAGGAAGAAAAAAATGACTTTCACTCTCTTTTTCCTTTCTTTGAATGGCATTTAGTTTGTGGTTGTCCAGGTGTTTTTTCAGTGTTTATATGTTTTCACCGGCGAGGGCTATTTTTCTTTCAGTGGGGTTTTATCAGTTATTATAGGTTTAAACCTAAAACCCCACAGCCTAGCTATATAGTATCTGTAGTCTGGGAGTGTCCTAAAATTGCTGCATCTTGGGAGAAGGTGGTAGCCCGAAACTTGGAACGTATGTCATTAACTATACCGTTGACCACACCAGTGTGTCTACTAGGCATTGAAGTCATAAATATAAAATGAAGAGGTTTATACAGCTTACACTTCTGTTAGCGAAGTGTTGGATGGCGATTCTCTTGCTGAGTACGAAACTCTTGGAGATCTAAAGCTTTATACATGATGTGACAGAATGGACAGCAGCAGTGAAAATCAGAATGTCACCTCCTAGAACTGATGATAAACTACAGGATGATCTTGAACCATTGACAGCATGGTCATGTGCATTGAACTACACTGGACCAACACCCCCACCCTTGAAACCTTGTACACCCTGTATCATTGTACCCTACATCAATGAAAATCACTGTGACAGGTAGAGCAACACATTACACTCTGTCCATTTTGTCTCACCGAATGATGTGTTGATGATTGTGAAATACATGTAAAGACCGCTTAAGCACTCATTTACACAAAAGATCTTAATAAAGTTTACAAGCACCTAAACATAAATAGAGATGCTTTGGTTCAGCCCTCTTCATCCATTAGTCTGTTCAACTGCCAATCGCATTTTGCTTTTGGCTTTCACAGCAAACAGCATGTGGACACAACAGCCACATTCAGCCACTGGCTCTCTTGCACTATGAGTGATGGTATTTCACCAAATAACATGTGCACATCTGCCTAAAAAAGTGCACTTGAGTTCCAGGGCTGATTGGCCAATAATGTACTAATGCCAGTATTGTTTTTTCCATTCATTATCTTTAAAAAGCATTAAGGGGTTCTCGTGTGTTTAAACTCGGTCCTCTGGTTAGGGTATATGAACACTAATACCTTTTCCTGTGTCACTAAGAATTTGATTTTGGGGCGTGGCCTGAGGCGTCAAGATGGCGGTGCTCCGGACCCTCTCTGTCATCCGCCTTCCATCCACCGTGACCAGTTCCTGCTTGACCCATCTATTCTCTAGACATTGCTCCCGGGACTGCCCGCTGTCCCCTGGTGTCCTCAGTGAGCTGTGGCGGCTCTCCTACCCGCTCGCGGAGCCCTTTGCCGCCTGCGGCCGCCTTTACCAGCATGGTGGCCCCCAGGTAGCGAGGCCTGCGGCCCGGTCGGTCGTGCCCCTGTGGGCTTGTGCGCTGCTTCCTTGCCTGGAGGGGAGAGACGGCGGACCGGCGGAGGCGGCCTTTGCCCCGGGAGCCGGAGGCTGTGGTTGGTGCGACGCCCGAGATCCCGAGCCACGCACACGAGGCGACTGGCCCGACGAGCGCCCCCTGGAGGCGGGGTGGCGGCTGGCGAGGCGGCACCACCGCCCCGGGCGAGAGGCCGGGGGAGATGTGGAAGCGGCCTGTGTGTGCCCTGACCGGTGCCTTTGCGGGAGTGGCGGCTGACGGAGAACACCAGCGGTGAGGAGCACCTGGAGGGGGAGGGGCAGCTGAGGCCTGAGAGGTCAATCCTGTGGCCCGGGCCTGCCCAGCTTGGCGACGCTGTGCCCCGTGGGGAGGCCCCTGACCCTCGGACGCTAGCCTTCGGGACCCTCCTTCTTCCCTGGGCGGTGGAGCTTCGCCTCTCCCGCTGGACTGGTGGGGAGGGGGCCTGCAGCTCGATGTGGGCGGAGGTGGGATGGTTTGCCCGGAGGCCTGAGGGCGAGCCCGGGAGTGCTGAGGGACTTGGTCTCACCACCCGCTGCGGCGCTCCCTTCCTGTTTGCCTTGGTGGCTGGCTCGCGGGCCTGGCCGCCCCCCCTCCCTTGTGAGAGACATTACCTGGTGGCCTGGTGGGGATAAGTCGGCCATCTTGTCGGGTGGCATTCTCCCCTCTTCCCTCCCCCTCCCGGATACATTGGGCTGGGAGTCCAGGGAGCTGGCGTGGGGCGAGAATCGGCCACTGTGTCGGGTGGCGGGGGACGCTGACTGGACAGCCCTTCAGCTCCTTCCCTAGCACGGACTGGCTGGCCTCTCTGGGGATCATGGGGAAGCCCCGTGCCCTTCCGGCCCCTGTCCCCTCACCTCCAACGACGATGGAGCAATTTGTGAAGTCCGACCGAGGCCCTGGCAGTGGACCGTCGTCGGGCTCTGGCCTGGCCGGTGGAAATCTCTCGACCACCTTGCAGGGGATCACCACGTCCCAGGCATCCGTGGAGACTAAGGGGTCCATTAGGATGACGGGAAGACTTTGCCCACCCGTCATCCCATCGTAAATCGGGACCGCCCGCCATAAGGGCGGGGGTCCCGGGGTTGCCATTAGGATGTGCCCGCCACAGTGGCGGGTACATCCTGTATTTTCAGCATTGTGGCGGGCGGTGCTCTCTGCACCGCCCGCCACAATGCTGAAAATGCACTTTAACAGCGGTGCCTGCCGCTTTGCAAATGACAATGAAGGGGGTACCACAGGTACCCCCCATGTGCACCCCCACCTGTACCTCACTCTGGGGGCCCGCAGGGGGCCCCCAGAGTGAAGACCGTGTGAGAGGTTGGCCTGATATATGATGCTCACTAGTTCTAGTGATCACCTTGTATCAGTCCAAACAACCCTTATGGTGATTGGTTGTAAGTCAACCTTATAGACCAGCTAGTAGCGTGGACAAAAGCAGTCTTTAGGCTAAACTCTGAATGGCATGTGAAGCCAGCTGTTTTACCACATATAACCCCTTGAATACCAAGTGAAAGGACACCACACAGGTTGTTATGAAAATAAACAGACATTTATTAACTAACATACACCTCTGAACTCTTTATGAGGTCAGAGGGCTAAGCACATGACAATACTTGAAAGGAAATACGAGTTCGCACAGTATTTACAAGAACGCCTGAGGGGCGCAACAAACCATATACTAAATAAATGGAATGCGAAAGTCAATCAAAGGAATGGAGCTGTCCAGAGGCTGTAGGATCGCTGGGACCACGCTATACTAACTGGAGGTAAGTAATAGGAGGCCCACGGAACGCGTGTGCAGAGTGTGAACTCACACGCGAGATGCGTACAATCGGCTATGGACAATACAGTTTAAAGAAAAGGTGAGTACGGACGTCCCTGACTAGGTAGAACTGAAACGACAATGGAACTGGACACTAGGATAGTGAAGCTACCCCATAGCACCGAAATGCTCGTGTTACCTCATCCACAGGCTGCGGGTGCATAGGTGCCAAGTCGTGTCGGGTTCCAGCGTTGAAGTCTATGGAGCCTGGAGGAAAAGATGCTGCAGGCGGTCAGGAGGAGGATGTCCGGTGCAATCCAAGGGTGGATTGGTGAAGAGAGGAACCTGAAAGCAGAGGGGACAATGTTCAAAGTCACTAGCCAGTGACTGGAGTGGAACCAGGAGTGGAACCAGATGTCGTCGTCGCGATCAGGTGAAGGTGGACACTTGTCTCTGCAGCCACGTGGACCAGGTGGTGTCTTCGACGACCAGGATGGAGGCACGAGCTGTCCCATGCAGGCTGTCGGCAGTGTCGTCTCCGGATTCGGGTTCAACAGGCCTTGGCAGAGGCAACCCACGCGGTGAGTGGAAACGGCGTCTGGAGTGGACCAGGAGGGTCCGGGGTGCTCCTCTTTTGGAAGGGAGCAAGGGCCAGTCTGGAGCAACCAGACCAGCAGCAAAGTTGTCGGAGTTCGTCGTCTAGGAGGTCACAAGCCAGCCGGCAAGTGACCAGACAACGCGTCGAGCAGCAAACAGGCAGAAGGGCCCCACGCAGATCTCGTGGATGCTGGAGGGCTGATCTTCGATGCAGGAGCTGCTCGGGGTCGGGGCTTCTCAGTCCCCAAAGCACTTGGACAAGGATGCCTCGGAAGTCGTGCTGGAGCGAAGTGCTGCTTCTTTCGAGATGGCCGGTCCCACGTGTCTCGTCGCACCCACGGGTCTCAGCTCGGCTGCAGATGTGGGTTGAGGTCGGAGAGGTCTGGGAATCCGGGTCTCGTCGGGCTCTGAAGTCTGATCCTTTGCAGGAAGACGACAAAGGGAAGTTGCTGTATGCTGATGGTGCCTGCAGATGCAGGGTGGACACTCCTTGCCCACAAGGGAGATTCCTTCTGTCTTCTGTGGAGCAGAACGTCGAGGTCCAGAGTTTCTTCTTGTGAAGTTGATCAGGATAATCTAATTTGGAATGGGACCAGCTCCTACCTTTATCCGGCTAAAGGGGGCTGCACTACGACTAGGTGCCTCCTCTGGGTGGGACCAGGAACGGGGGTGGTTACACCCCCTTTCCTTTGTCCGGTCCTGCGCCAGCTCTGGGGCTGGAGTGCCCCAGGAACTGGTTTGGACCGGCATATGCACAGGGACACCTTGTGTGCCCCAGGCATGTCTCATTCCTTTCAGCCCTGTCCTACCTAATACACAAAATCCTGTCTGGGGTGGTGCTAGCACCTCCCAAGGCAGGAAACCCTTTCTCTAAACCTCCCTCGCTGGAAGGATTCCCAGCAGCAGGAGGTCAGACTTGTGTCTGTGGTGGCAGCATCCATTTTGTGATGCTGAGGCTCGAGTTAACTTTAACCGGGGTTCACAGTTACATACATGTTGTGTCCCTCTAGAAGGGTGGAATGCTAACCCCGTTGCCAGAATTGGCGAGGGGTTAGTATTCCAATTCGTATGACACCTTACTCGACATGTTTTGATAATGCGATACCAAAGTTAGCAAATAACCGCGAGGATTATAATGCACTTAAGAGTATATGGTACGCGTTATCATGGAACAGCTATTAGGACTTGGTTCCGTGAGCTGCAAACGGGCTCAGCTCATGCCAGAGCACCACCTCACATAATTCCAAGCACTCTGCCTTCTGGATTGATAAGGCCTGCCATAGCAGTGACTGATAGGAATATATGTGTCCATTTTAGGGTTAGATATAGGAATACTATATCTAAAGCAAAGGGTGATTACACCACCTTTCCCCAGCTGTCGTGCAGCCAGTTGTGTCAGATTTGGATGGTCAGCCAGGGGTGGCATAATACATGCTGCAGCCCCTGGTAGGCCCTGGGTACACCTATGCCCTGGATACCTAAGGTATGCTGCACAGGGGCTGATAAGGTGGCCCAGTACCAATTGGTAAATGCACCTAAGGTACATGCTTGTTAATTTAGAGAGAGAACAGCTAGGCTGTGGGTCTGATTAGCAGGCCCACAGCCAGGGAAAGTCGTAAACCAGTGAAGCAAAAAGCAAAAATTGGGGGTGACCATAGGATTGCAGACCCTACTCTCCTACAGACCGCATGCCTTTCCGTGGCGGTGTCGCCGCCGCGGAAAGGCACTGCACACCCCACATCATAATATGTCTGGCGGTGTCTATTAGACACCGCCACCATATTATTCCTTTTCCGCCCTGGCCGCAAGGCGACCGGGGCGGAAAAGTAGCGGGCAGTGTTGTGTAGCCATTGTAATGTGGCGGGGGGAAAATGGTGGTGGGCGGGCATTTCTTTCGGGTGGATCGCCACTGCCACCATGGCGGTGGCGATCTGCCAGACATCGTAATGGAGCCCTAAGATCGGCGAAGTACGTGTAGACGTGGCTTTAATCCGCCAAACCTTCGCAAGGCCACAGAACGCATCACCGAGGCAGAGACCCGTACCTCCACGCTGGAGGATGACGTGAACAACCTCAAGTCACAGGTGGCCCATCTCCAGTCGCAGACCTCGGAGCTACACCTGAGAGCTGAGGATGCCGAAAACAGGGCGCGCCACAACAATCTGCGCCTTCTGTGTTTCCCTGAAGGGGTAGAGACGGTCCATGTTGCCATCTTTATGGAGACCTGGCTCCGCTCCTGGATGCTTACGGAGAAACTCTCCCTCTGATTCGCGGTCGAACTAGCCCATCGTTCCCTTGCCCCTAAGCCGCTTCCCGGCACCCCTTCACGCCCTATCATCCTTCGGCTCCTCAACTTCCGCGACAGGGACGCCATACTGGGGGCGGCCCGGGAGCTGGGGACCCTGCACGATCAGGACTCTAAAACATTGATGTTTACAAGTAACTCCAGGGAGGTCCAGACGCAGCGTCGCTCCTACGACGAAGTTAAACAAAAGCTCAGAGCGATGGGCCTTCGATATGGACTCCTCTTTCCGGCCCGCCTCAAAGCCATCTTTCAAAACAATTCCTTCTTCTTTGACTCACCCAAGGCGGCGTGGACCTGGCTCACAAAGGAGCATCCCCTCAGGTCTGGGGAGTCCCATTCTCCCTCCCGGAGGGCCCAGAGGCGACAGAGCCAGACTGCGCCGAAGCCTCAGCGATGTAGGACCAGATCCCGGAGGAGGGGCGGCCGTCGGGCCGGGGGCTCCCGGTCGTCAGGGACATCGCACCGGGGCTCGCAGACTCGGGCCCAGGGACAGAGCCCGACCCTCCACCACCGGCCTCATCCTTGATTGACCTGAGCAGCGTCCCCGGCCCCGGTGCCGCTCTGCGACGTGCGCTGTCAGACTCAGACCTGTCGGCGAGCCCAGTGATCCGCGGCTCAGATGGCGAGGGCGGGTCATGAATATCACTGCCTCGGATGCCTAGTGTTCCACTCTTGGACTCTTCTTCACAGCGACTACCCAGGACCCCGCACACCGACTCTAGCGGAGTTCCTCTGACTGCTTTGCTGGGACACCTACTTTGGTTATATTCCTGGGTCTTGGAAATCTATTTGAGTCATGTCTGGTTTTTGCTGTTAGCATCTCATCCGATCACATGGAGGGGGGTCCGACCCAACCATGTCCTACTGTAGTAGTTGCTAACCGTTTTAGTTTAGCTCTTTACCTCCCTGGGAGGTGTTAGTCTTAGGAGCTGTTCAGGGCGCCAAATGCTTCAATTCGCAAAGTGTAGGGTGGGGGAGTTGGGGGTCAATGAAGGGAGTTGAGACCGTTGTCTCCCAGAAGTTTGTTATTTTTGGCCGCCTACGGGACGCTATGTTTTGTTTTCATTGGTAGCACACTGATCTTTCCTTCTTCGTCAACTGGCACACACACTGTGATCTCCTCAACCCCTATCCAGAGGCCCCAACCATGGGTGGGATTTCCTTTTCTATCCGATATGGCCCTCCACGTACATCCGCGATACCCATCACTCATTTTCACACATGTCTCCCGTCCATATCAGACCCCTCCACATTCTCTCCTGGAATGTAAATGGCCTTTTGGACCGTATTAAATGTACTGCAGTGCTTCGGGCGGCCCATCGTCACATGCCTGACGCCTTGCTCCTCCAGGAGACGCATCTTCTGGGCTCCCACTGTCAGTTCATGGCCCGTTTCGGGTTTGACCGCGTATGGCACTCCGGCTCTGCCCGAGGTTCCCGAGGGGTGGCCATTCTCCGTAGGCGGGGGCTTACCTTTACCCTGGTCACTGCTGAATCAGACATGCATGGGACATACTTAGCCATCTCAGGGTTGATTGAGGGGAACGCCGTAAACCTCCTATGCACCTATGTCCCTCCAGCTCTGTTGTTTCAGAGTTTTGCGGTGAAGAGCATAAGGTACGTCATCAGATTAGGAGAGGCTAACTAGGTTCAAATAATTTACGGCAAGTTAGCTAAAGATGAATTTGTATTTTGTTCTAACAGATAACTTGCGGTTGAGGTGGATACTCGTATAGATACAACACCACATAGCAGGTATTGCCAGGTACGCAAAAAACATATCACACTTACGTGAACCCCCCATGTACAATGAAGTACAAAACACTTACACTATGTATTTTTACTTTTGCAGAACTGCCCCTGATGAAGGCGCCAAATAGGTGCCGAAATGCATTGGGCTCATCAAGAGAAAATTGATTATATGAGTCATGTATAATGTTGAAATGTACTGAAGAAAATATGAAATTTGCAAAGCAATGAATATAAATGCATGTTGTTATGAATACTGTGAATAACAAGATGAGATGCTAGAAAGAAAAAATATGATTAAAAGCAAAACTGATAACAAAAGAAAAATAGTTGGTTTATAGTGTGGAAATACAAACATAAATAAACAAGGTGCGGAGCACCAGGTGAACAGTGCGCGATTAGGTGGGCACCAAAACCCATCATAACCAATCATTGACTCAAGGAGTGACAATCCTAAATAATCGCAGCACCAATAGATTACCAAATAAATACGTGCTTAGCACGGAGTGCTCCTTACAAACCAAATTCATTAAACCTCCAGCTCTCATGACACCCACTCTCCGGCACCTGACGCAGGTGATCTCCTCCTTTCCCCAGGGACAAACTGTCATTGGGGAGACTTCAATGCGGTCTTGCAGCCCTCCCACGATGTGACGGTCCTCCTGACGGTGCAGCGGTTGGCCTCTGCGAGGAACCTTGCGGCGTGGACCTCGGCTGTAGGTCTTTGCGACGTTTGGAGGATATGGCACCCCCATAGGGAGCAGTACACACACACTTCACCGCTCACCATACCCACTCCCGCATAGACCTGGTCCTCAAGCCCACCCCGGACTGTCAACTGGTATCGGGGGCAGATATCCTTCCCATAGGAATTTCCGGCCATTCCCCCGCCTCTCTCCTTATAGGATCCCCCACTACGGGCCCCAGGGCGGTCTGGAGGCTGAACGCCTGGTTCCTGCAGGACCCCACACTGTTGGAGTCCCTGGGCCAGGAACTGTGTCATTATTTCTCCACTAATAAGGGCTCAGTCCCTTCCCAGGGAACACTCTGGGAGGCCGGTAATGCGGTGGTTCGAGGGGTGGCCAGGGGATTGGTAGAAGCCAAACGTGCAGATCAGGTCGCCCAACTGGTGCAGTTGGAGTCCGGGCCGTGCAGCTGGAACTCGCTCAATTAGCTGACGATACCGGTGACTCCTCTAGGCAGCTGGCACTAGTCCGAGACAAGATTCATCGGATCTCCCTGGAGTCAGCCAAAATGCTCTGGCACTCCTCAGTGGCGCGCATCTACGGCTGGGGGAATAAGAATGGTAAACTCCTCCACAATCTGGTGTCCTACCCCAAGGCGGACCGTATTATCCCGGAGATCCGGACGGTCACAGGGACCCGCCAAGTGACCTCGTCAGCCTTCGCACAAACCTTTGCACACTACTACGAGACCCGGTACGCATCGCATCCCCCTAGTTCCTCCTTAGCGGGCCTATTGGAGGACTCTGGAGTCCACCTGCCATGCCTCACCAGAGAAGCCGCAGAAGCTCTGGATGGCCCTCTCACCCCAGAAGAAATTCATGGGGCTATCTCTGCTCCATTCTGGTAAGACACCTGGACCTGACGGGTTCCCCCAGGAGTACTATGCGATCTTCCGGGATGACCTTGTTCCCCACCTGTCGGAGCTCTTCCACCAAGTGACCGAGGTGGGTTCCTTTCCAGCTGAATCGGATGTGGCCACTATTGTGGTCATACCTAAGACACGGCCTCCCTCTCTAGATTGCTTGGATTACCGTCCGATCTCATTGATCAACACGGAAATTAAAATTTTCGCCACTTTGATAGCCCAGCGACTTCGACCATTGCTGACCTATCTGGTTCACCCTGACCAGTGTGGCTTCATGCCCGCCAGGGGCACCTGCCACTGTATTTGTCACCTCCATCTGGCGTTGGCCCACTGGTATTGGCTGTCCCCCTACCTTGCGCTGCTCCTCGTTGATATAGAGAAAGCCTTTGATACGGTGGACTGGGGGTATCTGAGCGACGTCCTGGAAAGAATGGGTTTTGGCCTCCCCTTCCGCCGCCTGATTGGAGTTCTTTATCATAGCCCCAGAGCCCGGGTACTTGTCAATGGTGAGTTGTCAAAACCATTCCTGATTCGGAAAGGCGCCCGTCAGGGCTGTCCCCTCTCACCACTTTTATTCGCGCTAGTGATGGAGCCCCTTGCGGCACTCATCCGGCAGAGTCCCCTTATCAAGGGTTGGGCCTGGGACCGGAGCCAGGTGGACAAAATCACCCTATACGCGGACGATGTCCTGCTCTACCTGGAGGACACGGAGCACTCCGGTCCTAGGACTCTCGCTGCCCTCTTGGCGTTCGAACAAATCTCGGGGCTTCGTCTTAACCCAAAAAAAATCTACCCTGGTTCGCCTGCATCCCTCCCGGGCGTGTTTCGACTGACAGGTGGCGATGCCCCTTCGGAGGCAATCATTTAAATACCTCAGTGTCTGGGTGACCCTCCTCCCAGAAATGGAATGGGCCCCCAACTTCATCCCCTTGGTTGCCCGGATGAAAACCAACCTCAGGATATGTCAATCCCTCTCCCTTAACCCGCTGGGTAGGAGCGCCCTTTTCAAAATGATGGGCCTCCCCCGCTTTTCCTACATTCTACAGAACACCACGGTACATCTTTCGGGGAGTTGGTTTTGAGAATTGGACAGTTCACTCACCCGATTCATGTTGGGCGGTGGACGTTCGTGCTTGTCCCTGTCCCATTGTCGGGTCCCCCCCCTTTGATGAGGGCTTGGGTGTTACCAACCTTATTATGATGTTAGCATACTAGTAGTTGGGAGTGGGTGGAGTTAGGGGGCCAGAGGAAGAGGAGGAGCGGGCACAGGAAGGGGGCAGTTAGAGTAGGGACAGGGCAGGAATAAGACGTGCTAAATAAAGCTCCAGTTTAGACAACCATAAGTGTCTGTGTTTATTGTAGCAGGATGCTGCAACTGGCGACGAGGGTGGGATAGAGCAAGCCCCATTGTATGCAGAGACTCAGAGCCTCACCAGGACGCCCTGTCCCGAGCAGCTTCGAAAACGCTGCTGAATGGAGCCACGTTGCCGCCTGAAGGACAAGGTCAGCAGCTATTGAGTTTGCCCTCCAAAGTTTGTGAGGGAGCAGAAGGGCCGAAGAAACGAGCGCGGAACCGCTCGAAAGCAAAGCAGTTCGTCGCGCTGAAAAGCGCCTCACGCTGGAAGCGTGTGCCCTGGGTGAAGAGCCCGTGTGCAGGAATCGGGAGCCCACTCCGACCCTGTGGAGTGCCCAGAGAGGTAAAAGAAGTGCCCCAGAGTTGTGGAAGGCGTCCACAACGTGCCGCCAGCAAGCGCTGCTGAGAGCGCTGCAATTTGAGCCCGGGCGCCATCGGACATCGGAAAACCTCACGCCTAATGCGTGAGGTTCGGCAGGTCATCGGCGCGAGAGAGAGCGGGAATTCAGGAATCGAGTTGGGAGTCCACCCCAACCCGATCTGGTGACTGTGGTGGCCAAGAGACGAGTAAACCCCGGGGTAGATCGCCCCACGAAGGCCTGCTGTCGCGCGCTGCTGAGCACGCAATAATTGGAGCCTGGACTCCGATGTCGGAGAATCTCACGCTGGATGCGTGAGGATTGGCCTGCCGCCGCCGAGGACTCTGCAAAGGAAGGCGGGAGCCCACCCCAACCTCACCTGACTGCAGTGGCGACCAGAGGGAGTCGAATTGGGAAGATCCTGCTCCTGGAGACGACTGCCGGTGAGTCTGGAGTGACTGAATCCAGAGAGAGAAAGCCTTGTGTGACTGCATTGACGGCGGCCATCTTAGAGTCAGGCGCTCGTCAGGACAGACCCCTTGATTATCATAGAGCGGCCATCTTGGAGTCAGGCAACAGCAAGAAATCATCAAGCATTGGCAAAAGTGAACAAGCATTGGCAAAAGTGAACAAGCATTGGCAAGAACAAAGAAACAAACATTGGTAAAAGCAAATCAACAAGCATTGACACATGCAAATAGACAAACATTGATACATGCAAATCAACAAGCATTGGACAAACGGAAACAAATATTGGCGAAGAGTAAATAAGCATTGGTACATGCAAAGACAAGTATTGGCGAAGAGTAAACAAGCATTGGTACATGCAAAGAAACAAGCATTGATCCATGCAAAGAGACGCAAGCACTGATACATGCAGATCAACAAGCATTGGACAAATCGTGGTAAAGGAAGAAAACAGGCGTTGGTGAAGGCCAAACAAGCATTGGCGAAAACCAAACAAGCGCTGGCAAAGACCAAACAAGCAGTGGCGAAGGCTGAACAAGTGTTGGCGAAGGCCAACCAAGCACTGGCGAAGAACCAACGAGTATTGATAGGAGCAAATAAACAAACATTGGTATGTTGGCGAAGGCCAACCAAACACTGACGAAGACAAGTAAACAAGCACTGGTAAGTGCAAAGAAGTAAGCGCGGATAACGGCGCGTGGACAACAATGAACAAGTCTTGGCAACCAAAACTGAATAAGCACATGCAATCACAAGAGTGAATCAATTGACAAGCAAGAGCAACACAAGAGCAACACAAGAGTGACTAAACAAAGGTCAGCACGGGTGGAAACGCGAACAGTGAGAAAACGCAAGCGAATGCGCAGTGGCGAATGTAATGCAGTAACGCGTGTCCATAAAATAAAAGAAGCGACAAGCAAACATAAACAAAGACGACGCATAAATAATTACAACGGAACCAGCAACGAGCTCAAGCCAATGCAAGTGTGGAGTAGCCGGTGACCACACACAACAAGCAAGTGAAACCCAACATTGTCACTAACCATGGATAAATTCAAGGGTGCAATGTTGACCAAACACGAGTGCACTGATGAAGAACTGACAATCAAGCTCAAGCTAAAACACAAGCAGAAGCAACTGAAACCCGAAGAAAAGTGTACAGCATAATGCCCCGCGTCTACGACAGATCAGAACCTTCTTCTCTCATGGCGGGAGGAGACGTAGCTCAATGTTTCAATCCACACCTTGAAGTATCGCCCCCAGCGGCGCGGATTGACGATTGGATCCAGGGCCTCAAACGGCACTGGTGGCTGGAAGCATTGGACAATTTCTTGAAAGCCAACGGTGAGCAAAGAGAAAGAAAATGTCTGGTGCTACTCCTCCATCTGGTGGGTCCCGGGGGCCGATGCCCAATTAGAACATTTTCCAAAAAGAAGCGGACATCTATGATAGACTCCAAGAGGAGCTCTGTGCCCATCTCAATGCACAGGCAAAGGTGGATCATAATCGCATGGTCTTCAACACAGCACGGCAGGAACCAGGCGAACCATTGCCGCATTTCATCACTCGGTTGCAAAGTCTGGTACAAGGCTGCCATTTCAACACGTTTACAAATGAGGATGCTGTTCGGCTCCGAATAATTGAAGGCTGTGAAAACCCCGAAACAAGGCACAAAATACTGAGAGGGCATTGGTCGCTAAAAGAAATTATCAAAAAAGCCGAAATTGGAATGCAAGTCCAAACAAGAGACAAATTGAGGGATGTGCATTTGAGTACAAAACTTCGAGATACCTGGGAAGAGAGAACCCAAAAATCCAACAAACACAAAAGGAGAGAGAGAGAAGGCAGACCAGCGAAAAGACAGAAAAGACAGCGGGGGAGACACGGTGACAAGGAAAGTGACAAGGAATACTCAGAGTCAGATTACTCAGCGTCCGACCACTCAGAAACAACCAAAGGTTACTCAGAGTCAACCATCCAGAGAACTCCCCGGAATTATTCATCCCCCAGGAGTCCCTCAAGAAGTCAGTCAAAGCATAACACACGCTACTCTGATAAAGAGGGAGCGTCCAGTGGGACAGATTGCACTCCTGGACAAAATGGCATTCTGCACAACCAGTGGGGGAGAAAGACAAACCATAGAAGAAGGGGCTGCAGTGGTCAACACAGGAAATCGACGCCGGAACATCAATCGCCAAGGAGTGAAGATGAGTCCGAGGAAACAGCTGGCAGGAGAACACACCACCAACAGATCAGAGATACTAGAGCACCAAACAATTGGGAAGGAGAACCAGATCACACAAGACGGACTGGTCCCTCACAACAACAACAACAAGCAAGAAAAGATCCATGCATTCATGGGCCCCAAAGCATCCATGGGCCCCGCGACAACGAAGAAACAGAGCGTAAATGGGTAACATCAGGCAAGAAGGACGAAGAGGCAAAAGCTTGGGATCAAGCACAAGGAACAAGCACGGAATCTTCAAACAATCTCCCAAATGAGACAACATTGAAGATGTTCCAACAAAGACACATGGAGAAGCTTTTCAAAGACAATTCCGAGGTGGAAAGCAGCTCGTCACGGACTACCCGGTTCCGAAGACCACCTGGTAAGACATTCCCAAAGAAACACTCACAGAGGGAACTGACGGAGCACCCCTCTGATTCAGAAAGCACGTCGGTCCGATCCTTTGAGTCGGCAGAGTCGTGGTCCCGACAACGACCACGCGCAACATCCTTAAAGAAACATTCTCAGAGGGAAGTGAGGGAGAACCCCTCTGATTCAGATAGCATTTCGGTCCGATCCTTTGAGTCGACAGAGTCGCGGTCCCGACAACGGCCATGGCGCCAAGCACCTGAACACATCAGTGAACCAAGGGACACTCTTCCCGTCAAGAGCGACATGTCTCACACCAATGTCAATGCACACTCGATCACTCCACCAGACAACCTGTCACATCGAGCACAGGTGCATCGCGATACAAATACCACATCGTCACCCCGGGTAGGGGCAGCAAGGTTGACTCGAAGGTCCTGGTCCTGGTCCTATAAAATGGAATCAGACATCGTGGCCATTAGCACCCAAATAAAAACGGACCAACCAGTCGATCTGCAAAGGAAGCCAGACATGTCAGGAGAGCCAAGTCATCATTGGATGAGAACAAGACACGCAAATATTCAGCCGGTTCCAGGGTTTGCCTGTTCTAGGCGCGAGCAGGCGTGGGAGAGACAACCCGAGACAGCAAATCAATCTCCAAGTCATACCAAGATGACCTCCACCGTTCATACCCCACCGGCTGGCATCCCAGACTCGAAACAGGAAGACAGTGTTGTTCTTGACCTGACAAAGCAAAAGGAAATAAAAATACATGCAGACACTCGCCAGGGAACTAGGATAACATCCTTTTGGAAAAGAGGCCGAGCGTCACGTGAGCAAGAGCCACAAAGGTGGACAGACTGCCGATATCAAACTGAGCTTGCCATAGGCACCTCAGACACAGAAGGCTCCATCTCTCCAGACATCAGCAACAGAGCTTGTCTATTCAAAGACGAACCATTGGCGATCACGAAGAGGAAAGGAACTATGTTGACGGCGGAGTCCGAGCAGTGGCGAGTCACGAGAAACATTTCGCACTTTAAGAAGCTGTCACAGGATACCTCCAGAATCCTGATGAGTGAAATGGACACGCCCAGTTCGGATGAACTGCATTCAGATGATCGTGAGAGCACTGCTCCGATCATTGAGACACTAAGTACTAATAGTCCGAGAGCCAGGTCGCCACGACCTCATCGTGACATACATCCACTCAAGAGACTGATCGTAGAGACGGACTGAGAAGTCAGTATGTTTTGTTTGTTTTTGTCACAAAGGGGGGAGATGTTATGATGTTAGCATACTAGTAGTTGGGAGTGGGTGGAGTTAGGGGGCCAGAGGAAGAGGAGGAGCGGACACAGGAAGGGGGCAGTTAGAGTAGGGACAGGGCAGGAATAAGACGTGCTAAATAAAGCTCCAGTTTAGACAACCATAAGTGTCTGTGTTTATTGTAGCAGGATGCTACAAACCTTCACCTCTATTACCTGGCCACGAGGCTCATAGTGATCCATGACTGGTTCGCGGGCAGCTGGTCCGACCCAGTTTACCGGGTGGAACTCACTACCCTGGATTTTGCACAGCTCCAGGGCTTCCTTTATGGCTCCCCGCTGCCCCAGGCTTTGCCCTCAGTTACCAGGACAGTTATTATGGCTTGGCGCACAGTCCTTAGACAAGTGAGATGGGACCGAAGGCTAACTAGACAGACACAGTTATGGCATGGCACCTGGCTGCGGGAGGTCTCGTCCCTGGAAGGTTTCCGTCGCTGGGGTCTGGTGGGGATCTCGCTTCTCAGGGATGTGTGGGCGGGTGACCACATGGCTCCTTTTTGGACCTGCAACGCACACACGCCCTCTCCCACTCCCATTTCTACAAATACCTACAGCTCTGCCATGCCCTCCACACACACTTACCAATGCCTGCCGCTCTCCCAGAATTCAGCCCCCAGGAAGCTCAGGTGATAATGGGCAACCGGGGTAGGGGAGGTGTGTCCCGTATATATCGAGCCCTGGTAAAAAACACCCCCACTTCCCTGGACCGACTTAAGGCGTGCTGGGAGGAGTGGGTGGGTCCTCTAGACGATGCGGACTGGCGTGACGCCCTTATGGCACCCAAAACCCTGACAACCTCCTCCAAGTTACGCCTGATCCAACTTTATTACCTCCACGCAACGTACCTCACCCCAGCGTGCCTTTTCAGGGCCGGCCTGAAGGCCACCACGGCATGTAAGCACTGCGACTCTGCCCCTGCAGACTTTCTTTCATATGGTGTGGCTTTGCCCGGCCCTGGAGCCCTTCTGGAAGGGGGTGGAGCGCGAGCTAACCCAGACCCAGTGGTGGGAGGTTCCCCATGACCCAAAATGTCTCCTGTTAGGAGTGTTTGATGGTCTGGATGGCTCTTGGATCGACAAGCGTTTCCTAGGGACCGCTTTGGCAGTGGCGAAGCGGGACATAGCGGCCGGTTGGTCCCAGGCTGAGCCTCCGACGCTACGGAAATGGAGGAGGGGTGTGGACTGGTGTGGGGTCCAGGAGGAATCCCTCTTTGAGGCCTGGGGGTGCCCCGAAATGTTTATTAAGGTGTGGGGCAAATGGTTTGGCTTGCTACCATCTTGAGAGATTCAGCCTCAATATGATGTACGTTATCTGGTTGCTAATGTATCCATTTAGGGGGGTTTTATTGTGTCAGCGTTGCAGCCAAGAGGGGAAAAGGCTTGTACCGTTATTATGTAATATGTTACCAATGAATTTTTTGTGTTTTGAAAATTTCAATAAAAATGTGATTATCCAAAAAAAAAGAATTTGATTTTCCTGTAGTGTGCATTAAAACTTAAATGGGTTTCCAAAGCCTTTTTTACCCGCCCACACAGTTCTATTAAAACTATATGCAATGTTTTTTTTAATGTGCAATTTTCTTTGTATGCTTGTGGCTACCATGTTTAGATTGCACCCGGTTATCTTTTTACTTCTTTTTAATTTTGTGGCACATGCTTGCAATGAAAACTAAAAAAAAATGCCACAACTTGCTAGAAGGCCAAACCTATTTGCTTTGTCGTATTGATATTTGGTACTTCTCGGCTTTGACCACAAAGATTTGCTTAAGAGATGTTGCAATGATGTGGAAATCGAAAACATTTATATTTTATGTAATACTTTTCTAATTGTGCCAGATGAACAGTTGGCACACTGGGAAAGATATTCAGAACGTGGGAAAGAGGAAGAGAATAGTGTTTAAATCCTGCACAGTAAATACCAAAAAATGTATTGGAGCAAAATCAAGAGGGAACTCCCAATGAGGGAGGGGAGGGCTGCCAATGTAAATGGGAATCATCTGCTACCACTGTTTTGCAGAGCAAATAATTGGCAGCCTGTCATGATCTGCACTGCTTCTTATTTCTTTGCAAGGCGAAACTATTGTCATACATGAAGGCTCACTTTTATCTTCTGTGGTTGCAGACACAGAGCACCGGAACCTCCTTTCAAAACAGCACCAGGACCATGAATGAGTGAGTGCTATGAGCATGATAGCATACCTATCATTAGCCACACTAATTGTTTGTGTATGCTTTAGAATACAACACTAACAACACATTTATCTTCTTATCTTCAACTTTCTTTTCTAAATTTATGTTCAATATATTGATTTATTAAATGCAAGAAAGCCATGTGCAGCATCTTAAGGCAGAAGCTGCCGATCAAGCTAGCACAAAACTCAACGTGCAAACCACCACATACTCACTTTTTGTAATGTTGAAAGTCAGCCGCTCCCTGAACAATCTGTAGTTTTCTGAAGAATCATTTTCCTAAGGTAGCGGGGAATGCTAGACAGTCAACTTAACGCATCATAAATCCGTTTTTTTTTATAACTAGACTGTTGTTCATGTTATTTTTTATTTATAAAGCAGAACAGCATCACAAAACCTGAACCAGGAAGGAGGTTCATTGCTTCCTTAAACACAAAAGTCTCTGGTCTAGCTTTCTTATGTCATCCAAGTGGGCGATCATCCTCGACCCTTCGGACGTCAGGAATTCTAGTGCCTTGGGTGAGCACCAAAGGGCTAAACTGTGACCGAATGTGCATCCATTAAGTATTAGACTGGCCTGTAGGGCATTTTCAGATCGGCTGGCTTGAAAGGTCAGATATTTCTTTTTAGTCCCATGAGAATAGACGGGACCAATTAAAAATGACCGATTCAAGTTGGCACACTTGGCAGTGCCAGGGCGCCCAACTGGCCACTCCTACAATGGGGCTGTGAATTTAAATGTCTAATACAACCAGGTGAATTAGAGGAATCTCTAGTGTGATATGAATATGGGGACTGTGAAGTAGGCATGGCTTCAGATGGACCATCCATTTCTGGGGATGAAATATGGCGTGAAGAGGTGATTACCCTCTATCTAAAAATACCAATACACCAACTGTTCGTTAAACTCTCTGAAACTGACCTTTGTCTTTTTTATCCATCAGGATTAGGCTGCTCAGGATACCATCTGATTTGAGAAGGATCCTAACAATGGCAATATTTGCCTGCAGCTATGCCACTTCCTTGCCCGTGTGCCCTGGAAAAAGTGGCTGAGGTTTGCCCCGCTGGAAGGGAAAACCATGGACCTCCATTCGAAAGCCTTCCACTTCATGCAGCATTAATGATTCATTGGTAATCCGATGTAAGCCCTTTGCAAATTACACCACTATCCCATCCCTATCTTTAATTGGAAAAAGTGGTAAATGGTAAATCTTACTTGTGAAACCTTACAGAGATTAATTTGCTGCATCTATGAAGTTTCTGTGTCCGCCCCTGCCTCGATTCGCGCCTATGGTAAGGAAAGTGTCCTGGGCTTGTGCTGTGTGCAATTTGTGTAGCTGGCCTCAGTGCCTAGGGCAACAATGTTTCTGGGTTCTTTATATAGAATTCTGACTGTAAGAGTGCCCATTGAGTCACTATGTCTTGCCAAAATGATATGGGTCGAAGACTTTTTCATTATTGATGCTGTGATCCTTATCACAAATTTGCTTAGATCCTACTTACATCTGTGCTGAGAGCAGTTCCAAGAGATTAACGGAGACTACGTGCATTCAAAGGAGGAAGGAGGGCTCCATGTGCTGTTGGGCACAATGTTGTTAGGTGTCGTGTTCAGCGCATTGCCTCGCCTTGTGTATTGGCCTGGTATCTCTGTACTGTAAGGCATCCGGAGGAAGGATCTGTGAGCCACCTGGAGCACTGGACATAAAATATGTCGGGAACACTGCAAAATTCAATGGTGGGCAAAGGATGTTAGACTTAGACTTTTTCACTTGCCAAACGATTGCCATGAATTCAGTGTAAGGGAATTGACAAACCTGATAAACAGCTCTTCCCAAGATGATGATCTGTTGATAGAATGTTGTCCAAGATTCCCAGTCCAAGATTACATTGTTTTATCCTGTGATGCCAGTACCTGTTTGAATCGTACATGAGTCATTTTTAAGTCAAGGATGCAACACATTTCTAATATTTGACTGGCTTATTTCTCTTCCCAAATTTCAGAGGAAGTTTAGCAAGGAAACAATCACTTCAGTATTAAATTTAATATTGAGTCAAAACTACAAGATTGACAGGGAGGATCATTTACCCTTTGTGTTGTTGTCCCTTCTAGCTGGGACACCCGTAAAAAGATACTTCACACTATTCAGGTACACTATTCTGTGCACAGGCTTACGTAGGCAATCAAGAAGGGAACTCAACATCCAGCCCTGGACAGAAATTTCTAAAAGATTTACTTAACAGACCCCCCTCCAGCAGTGGGAACCGCCTCTGATGTGGCCAGCTCGCCTATGTTCTGATGCATTCCCTGCATCACTAAGCGGTACTTTGGCCGCTTGCTCACAGTATATCATGAGATGCATCAGTTTACCACTGGATGCCTCGGGCACTGTTCCCAATAAGCCGCGCGCGCGCCCCCGCACACCGAAGTTACCCCAAAAGCGGGTTGTCCTGAATTTAGCACGCACATAACAACATCTAATCCTGCAAGACCATATTAATGTTAATTGCTGTGCCCGTCTGTGCTGCAATTAACATGAATACTGACTCAAGGCCCACAATTAGCCCAGCAGCTTGCACTGTTAAGAAAAGAAAAACAGTGTCTCCAACACGACGTGTGCTTTAGCACACGCTGTGTTTGAGACTCTGCTTTTCTTGTCTTAATTGTACAGCTACAGGGCTGATTGTGACCCCTTAAGTTAGTATGTATGTTAATTTCGACGCCAGTGTGCGCTGCAATTAACATGAATACTACCTCAAAGGGTCACAATCAGCCCTGCAGCTTGCACTGTTAAGAAACGAACAAAGATTGGCATAGCCAATAGGTCTCGCCTTTGGGACCTTATAAGTGTTTAGCCATGCAACTGTTGATGTTGTTACACCAAGGATATTGTGCTGCATAAATAAATACTTAGAAGGTCTAAAAAAAGCGAGACCTATTGGCTATGCCAGTGCATGTTAATATTCATGACTCACCCTTCAGGAGGCCCTAGATAACTCTTGGGTGCAGGGAGTGTGTATTTAAGTGGAATCCATTGAGTTTCAGGCAGTCACTGGACATTCACGTCTGCGGTATCTGGAGGCAATGCTTGAGGAACAGAATGCCGACAGCAGAGGAGACTCGTGTATGGTTGTGTGTTATGGGCATACTGGTGACGGTTGATGTGCTTGTTGATGAAGAGAGATGCAGAGGGCTCCATATAGAGGTTGAGGATGTCAGTAGCTAGGAAGGAGCCGAGATTACCCTGCAGGCGACAAACAGCTTCTGGGATATTGAAGGGCACATCTGGATTAGCTGATGCTAGAGATACGGAGGAAAACCAACCGTGACAATTCTTGGCACATCTCATTCAAGAAGTCAGGGCTGGATTAAGGTTAGGCTGTTCCACAATGTGTCAGGGAGGTTCAGGAGTACCAAGAGACGGGGATCCTAAGCAATCTTTGTTGAAAAAGCAAACTTTACCCTCATGCATTCTCATGTTGATCAGCATTGTGACTTTCAATCATTCAAAGACATGGATTTCTGGATCCAGGAACACAGGTATTGTGATCTTATGCACATTCTGATAAAGATAGATCATCAATATTAATCACATGTAATTAGGAGGAATAGCATAAGGACTGATGGTCATTTTTAGGTCTCGCCTGAACCAGCGCATGCGCTGCTGTAGCCGAGACATTTAGTAGATGAGTTTTCAAAGTGCTATTGGAGTGCTACACGTTTGCGTTCATGCGAGAGTGCACGCGCGCAGGCGCCTTTTGTCTCCTTTGTCACAGATCATTAAGTTGCTGTTTTTATTTCCCTCTGCCTCTGTCCGATCACTTTCACTTTCGTTTTAATCCAAATGTAAATTACCATGGTGTGCAAACTTTTTCGAGTTGCATCAAAATAGTCTTATTATTAGTCTTATGAATAAACTTATTGGTCTCAAGCTTTGTAGTCTCTTCCGTGCACGACCACGTATTTACTCTGCTCCTCAATGCCTACCAACTATACAAATTGGTATCGGGCCTAAATTAATTGCTCCCAACACGCAACTTGCAAAGATTACAGTACGCACACTCACACAACCACACACACACACAACCACACAAACACAACCACACACACAACCACAACCACACACAACCAGACACAACCACACAAAACCACATGCACAATCACATCCACAACCACACACACAACCACACAAAACCACACACACAACCACACAAAACCACACACACAACCACATACACACACAACCACACAACCACATACACACAACCACACACACACACAACCACACACAAACCCCAACACACACACAACCACACACACACAACCATACACGCAACCACACACAACTACAACTACACACACACACAATCACACACAACCACACACACAACCACACACACACAACCACACACACACCCACAACCACACACACAACCACACCCAAACACAATCACACACACCCAAACACAATCACCCACATACACACACAACCACACACCCTCACACAGCCACACACACAACCACACACCCACACACAGCCACACACACAACCACACACACAACCACACACACACAGCCACACACACTAACACAACTACACACAACCCCTCTCAAAAACACCCACACAACCACACACACACACACACAACAACACACATAACCACACATACAACCACACACAACCACACACACAACCATACACACAACCACCCACAACCACACCCACACAACCACACAAACAATCACACACAACCACACACACAACCACACCCACACCCAAAAACCACACACAACCACACACACAATGACAACCACACAGACAACCACACACAACCACACAACCACACACACACACACATAAAACACCCACAAACACACACAACCACACACACACAACCATACATACACACAACAACACACAACCACACACAACCACTCACACACACACAACCACACACACATACATCCACAACCACACACACAACAATGCCCAACCACACACACAACCACACACACAACCACACACAACCACACACACAACCACACCCACACACACAACCACACACACCCACAACCACACACACACAACCACACATACAACCACAATCACACACACACACAACCACACACACACACAACCACACACACAACCACAAAAACCACACACATCCGCACACACACACACACAACCACACACACACAACCACACACATGACCACACAAACACACAGCCACACAAAACCACACCCACAACCACACACACAACCACACAAAACCACACACACAACCACATAAAACCACACACACAACCACATACACACACAACCACACACAACTGCACACACACAACCACAACACACACAACCACACATAACCACACCCACAACCACACACAACTACAACCACACACACACACACACACAACCACACACACACAACAACACACACACACAACCACACACACAACCACACCCACAGCCACACTCACAACCACACACACCCACAACCACACACACAACCACACCCAAACACAATCACACACACACAAACACAATCACACACACACCACAACCACACACAGCCACACACACAACCACACTGTTAGAAATGGCGATTTTTGGTTGGCTAAGGCTTGCTCCAAAGCCAGGCAGCAACCACCACTCTAGTCACGGCAAGGAAGTCACCCACCAAGATAACCCCTGCTCACCCCCTTGGTAGCTTGGCACGAGAAGTCAGGCTTATCCCGGAGGCAATATGTAAAGCATTTGCGCACGCACCCACCAGCAACAACCTCCCAGGCCCCCTACAAAACGAACTCCACAGAAGGTTATATATATGTAAATAGCCTTTGTATTATACCAACACATTAGATAATAAACACACACTTTACAATGTGCCATGGGCATGGGCAGAATTTACAAGTGATTATATACACAGGACAGGGCCACATGGACCACTGTCAGGAATAAGCACTTGGTAGAACTAGTACTTTGTAGAAATAGCACTTTGTAGAAATAGCACTTAGAACATAGCAATTGTAGCACCAAATAGCAAATGTAGCACACAACCAGTAACCACTGGTAAAAGGTAAGTACCACCTATGCAACCCTAACCACCTTAGGAAAATATCACGCAGGGAAGGGAAACAACAGTTACAACGCAACTGTTACAATGGACTACTTTTACAACGCAACTACTACAACGCAGGTTCCTTTACAACAAATCCTTTTACAACGCATGACATTACATCGCAGATGCTATTACAACGCATGCCATTACAACGTAAGTATAGGTAAGTTTATCTTTTTTAAAACATTTTTTTAATTTGGGTTTTGGGGTACAGGGGTATTTTAAGGGTTCAGGGCTAAGTTTGGGTTATGGGGTACAGGGGTATTTTTAGGTTTCAGGGCTAGGTTTGGGTAATGGGGTACAGGGGTATTTTTAGGTTTCAGGGCTAGGTTTGGGTTTTGGGGTACAGGGGTATTTTTAGGTTTCAGGGCTAGGTTTGGCTCTTCGGGTACAGGGGTATTTTTAGGTTTCAGGGCTAGGTTTGGGTTATGGGGTACAGGGGTACAGGGGTATTTTTAGGTTTCAGGGCTAGGTTTGGGTTTTGGTGTACAGGGGTATTTTTAGGTTTCAGGGCTAGGTTTGGGTTATGGGGTAAAGGGGTATTTTTAGGTTTCAGTGCTAGGTTTGGGTTTTGGAGTACAGGGGTATTTTTAGGTTTCAGGGCTAGGTTTGGGTTATGGGGTACAGGGGTATTCTTAGGTTTCAGGGCTAGGTTTTGGTTTTGGGGTACAGGGGTATTTTTAGGTTTCAGGGCTAGGTTTGGGTTATGGGGTACAGGGGTATTTTTAGGTTTCAGGGCTAGGTTTGGGTTTTGGGGTACAGGGGTATTTTTAGGTTTGAGGGCTAGGTTTGGGGTTTGGGGGGCAGGGGTATTTTTAGGTTTCAGGGCTAGGTTTGGGTTATGGGGTACAGGGGTATTTTTAGGTTTCAGGGCTAGGTTTAGGTTTTGGGGTACAGGGGTATTTTTAGGTTTCAGGGCTTGGTTTGGGTTTTGGGGTACAGGGGTATTTTTAGGTTTCGGGGCTAGGTTTGGGTTATGGGTACAGGGGTATTTTTAGGTTTCAGGGCTAGGTTTGGGATTTGGGGTACAGGGGTATTTTTAGATTTCAGGGCTAGGTTTGGGTTATGGGGTACAGGGGTATTTTTAAGTTTCAGGGCTAGGTTTGGGTTATGGGGTACAGGGGTATTTTTAGGTTTCAGGGCTAGGTTTGGGTTATGGGGTACAGGGGTATTTTTAGGTTTCAGGGCTAGGTTTGGGTTATGGGGTACAGGGGTATTTTTAAGTTTCAGGGCTAGGTTTGGGTTATGGGGTACAGGGGTATTTTTAGGTTTTAGGGCTAGGTTTGGGTTTTGGGGTACAGGGGTATTTTTAGGTTTCAGGGCTAGGCTTTGGGTTATGGGGTACAGGGGTATTAATAGGTTTCAGGGCTAGGTTTGGGTTTTGGGGTACAGGGGTATTTTTAGGTTTCGATGTAAAAGTATGTATGTATGTGTTTTAACGTCATACATCCCGCAGGGAACCATGAACTCACTAGCATAACTATACTAGGAAAAAAAAACACCTAAGCATAAAAATACATTTAGGGGTATAGGCCAGAAGCTTTACACATGATGCATGAAGACACATTCAGCGGTGTAGGTAAGACACATGATGCATGAAGACACATCCAGCGGTGTAGGTAAGACACATGATGCATGAAGACACATTCAGCGGTGTAGGTAAGACTCATGATGCATGAAAACACATTCAGCGGTGTACGGAAGACACATGATGCATAAAGACACATTCAGCGGTGTAGGGAAGACACATGATGCATAAAAACACATTCAGCGGTGTAGGGAAGACACATGATGCATAAAAACACATTCAGCGGTGTAGGGAAGACACATGATGCATAAAAACACACTCAGCGGTGTAGGGAAGACACATGATGCATAAAAACACATTCAAAGGTGTCAGAACACAGGGTGCGCAAAACATTCTACACACAGTACATTTCCTAACACCCAAAAAGCAATATTACATGAATCATATTAGTGCATAAATCACGGTTAGCGCATAAGTCACATTAGGGTCCAGGTTGCGCCACTGCGCCAAAACCTAAACGTAGTGTAGTAGGGATTCCATTCTCCTACCGAACTGTGCATAGAGATTTGGAACCTCAGTGAATTAGGATGGCCCAAAACTCACCTTAGTACCCAAAATCCCCTTACCGAGCTAGCTACAGTGTCTCATTGGTCATAACAAACTCCAAATGTTTAGACAAACCAGAAAATGATCTTAGAATACCTCAGGTCACGTGGAACACATAGACACTCTTTCGTTATAGATTCATTTCAAACCAGAACGTGGAGTAAATGAGGACTCGTGCATATTTGAAATATTTATTTACTAATGCCGGGTTCTCAAACGCAGTATCTTAGATAATACAAGCATACATATTATAAGAAGCAATGTTATCAGCATAGTTACTAGTCCATAAAATGCAAAAGGTGACAACATGCTAACATGTTGAAATGAATAGGAGTTAACAACACCTAATTCTCACCCTCCCTAACTAGCATATTATATTATATCTAAGAAGGTCTCTTTGGGCTTTAGCAGGGCAAACCCATACCTCAGTCTCTCAGTGGCAGAGGATCACATCGTCTTCCACCAGCTCTCTGCATGCGAAGCACCATCAAGTGTGTTTATCTGTTCTTTGCAAAGCAATATAAAACGCGCCTAAAGCCAGATTTGCCAGCAGCTGCAGTTATGTTATGTCTAGGAAAGTGCGAAGATCAGACCTTACAATAACACCGTGTTTACTCATCCTTCAAGGTTTAAGCACTCACTGTACAGACACCGTATACTAAGCAATGTTATCAGAGCAATAACATATTATTCTCGTATAAATCACAACGCTCTTCTAGGATGAAAGCTAAAGCAACAATTATGTGTTGTGTGCAGAAGCAGCAAAAGTTAAAATGGCATTTAAACATTTAATAAGCTCATGCTAACTTAACACGGTATATAGGTAAGCAGCAACTATATGACATCCCCCCATGATCCGAGCACAGCTAAGATAAGATAAGATAAGGCACTGGGCACATCGAGAAGACAGAGTTCAAGAACAGTGAGCCAGGTCAAAATATAAAGAGTGATTGAAAAACGCATTTGTAAGTCAATTTAAAACATTTTCATTTTTGCTCAAGTCAATAGGTCTGGGTAACGATAAAAGCACGCATAATTTTCAAAAAAATATTGCAATTAAGAACGGACTATCATTCAAAAAAGTCGAAAGCTTTCAGGACAGGACTGAATATGCAAAATAAGCAGCAACAGCCTCCAGCATGAAGTCACTGTTGTCATCCGAAAACAGTTCAGCCATCCAATTTAATAGTGGGAAAGAACATACTTGCTCTTTAAGCACCGGAGCCTCTTGCATCATCAGAGGACAACTCAGTGGGTTCTCAATAAAGCTATGTGCCAAGAAATCTTGCGCTGCTGCAAGTATGTTCCAACGACCCATTAGTCCATGCATCGTTGCCATGGCCATAATCCTTCCGCCAAAAAAAACCACCTCGTGAGCAACTATGGGACTCATCAGATGATTAAAATCGACATCAGGAGACACCGTCTTGCAGAGACACAAATCAAGGGCCCAGTCGAAATCGCAGCTCAGGCAATGAAATACAGGCTGAACAAATGTGAAATAGGAAAATTGAAACGATAATCCATATGCCGTGCTTAAGGTCGCAAGCGGCAGCGTGCCATAGTATTCAAGCATCCTGTTGCAGAACAGTGCCAGGTGGGGCTGTGCGGCGTGTAGCACAGGACGGGCATCCATTTTTAATAAAACAAAATATAACCAGAACGCCTGCAGCCAGCGCCAGCAAAACAGGAAATCCACCAAATAAGCTCGAGAATATTGAATGGAAGAAAGCAGGAATGACTCCAAATATCTTCTCAAATGAAGTCACAAGTCCACTGCTAACTAATTTAAACAAGCATTTACAATGCAACGGTTTTGCCTTTGGAAAAGTTAGAGCTATTGGCATTGTAAATGACAATTTTTTTATTTATGTGTTCGTTTTGAAAACCGATAAATAAATGGCATTGTCATTTACAATGCCAATAGCTTAATCTCTCGCAAATGCCACACACACCCACACCCACAGAGAGCCCCCCCCACACAGAGCCCCTCCACACAGAGCCCCCCCACACACACAGGGCCCCCCACACACACACCCACAGAGCCCCCCACACACACACCCACACAGAGCCCCCCCACACACACCCACACAGAGCCCTCACACACACTGCGAGCCCCCCCACACACCCACACAGAGCCCCCCCCACACACCCACACAGAGCCCTCCACACACCCACACAGAGCCCTCCACACACCCACACAGAGCCCCCCACACACCCACACAGAGCCCCCCACACACCCGCACAGAGCCCTCCACACACCCACACAGAGCCCTCCACACACTGTGAGCCCCCCTGTGCAAGTTATACACTGTTGCTAGAGATGAACCTACCGCATAGGTAACCAACAGGTGTAGAAAGGACTTCAAAGGTGACAGACTGGGGAGAGAGATGATGATGTAGGAGTGAGAGAGAGAGGAATTGTGCAGATAAAAGAGGAGTGTGAAAAGGGTTGTACACAGCAAGAAGTCTGAGAGGGACTGTGTAGATAATGGGTAGGTTTGGGTGGGAGAAGCTCTTTGTGTAACATCAGGTGTACATGGGATTGTACAGGCAACAAACAAGTGTGAAAGGGGCTGCAATGATGTACACTGGTGAAAGGGAGTGCTGCAGACAATAGCGAGGTGTCACAGAGGAACAGCAGACAGTAGGTAGGTGTGAGATAGCTGGGCTGTGAAACTAACTCAAAGGTGGGAAAGGGTTCTTCACAGGCAAGAGACAGGTGTCAAAGGGTGTAAAATACTTTTGCACAGAGCAGGCTGTGAGAGATGGGGGAAAGCAAGTCACAGTGCACTTTATTTCCAACAGGCTTGTGTTATCTGCAGAAAATGGTCAGCACCAAAGGAGCTCAACATGAGGCCAAGTGAAGGCACCCAAGGGGTGCAGCAGTAGATTAACCACCCAAGAGGGGTATTTAGAAGGTACCACATAGTCACAGTACATTAAGAGCACTACACAAAGCCTTGTCCGTGCCAGAAAGTAAGGGGTATAACTAAATGCATTTGTACCACTAACGTCAATTTCTGTGGCTTAATGTGCAGTTTTCATGCCACAAAAACTATAACTGAGCCCTTTTTTTTACTCTTTGTTAAACATTTTCTAGACTTTGGGTGAAAAAAAAACAGTACTATAATGGACAATGCATCGCTTCCAGTTCACACTGGTCATTGTATAATTATGTACGGCAGGGTGCCTATTTTGGAGGCAAACGTAGCAGACAATCTGTAACAAAACTATTTAAAAAAAAGAAATTTCACATATATTTCTTGCCGCTGAGGTATAAAGATGCTTGAAGAACAAGTAATGACAAAACCAACAGAAATGGCCTTTGGGACTCATTGATTTTGCCACTGGTGTTTAGCAATGATCTACAGCATCTCCGGAGCATCACAGAGTGGGGGGGGGGGAAGGGGGCGGCAAGATTGATGTCACACGTGAAGAGGAGAATCACAAAGGATGCACATGGATGGAAGCATCACAAAGGGAATTGGGTAGGGTGATACAACATGTAGTGTGCAGGTGGAATGAAGAATCGCAAAGGATGAGGGTGTGGAAACAACACAGAGGGTGCGGGTGGCAGAAAGTGACATGGAGGTCGGGGTTAGGGGGAAGCAACAGGCGAAAGAACGTCATGGAGCGGGTGGGGAGGAGCACATAGATTAGAAAGCAACTCTTGGGGGCGACGTACAGGAGGGCAGCATAACATGGACAGGCAGGGGAGAAGCGCACAGGTGACAGAGAAAGGACCACACCACAAAGGGAATTGGGTAGGGTGATACAACATGTAGTGTGCAGGTGGAATGAAGAATCGCAAAGGATGAGGGTGTGGAAACAACACAGAGGGTGCGGGTGGCAGAAAGTAACATGGAGGTCGGGGTTAGGGGGAAGCAACAGGCGAAAGAACGTCATATAGTGGGTGGGGAGGAACACATGGATAAGAAAGCAACTCTTGGGGGAGACGTACAGGAGTGCAGCATAACATGGACAGGCAGGGGAGAAGCGCACAGGTGACGGGAAACTACGTCCTCCCGGCCCCATCCACAACCAGGTGGCGGGCCGGACATCTTCTTCCGGTGTTTCCTCCGGGCTGCGGCGGAAATCAAAGTGTGGCAGAACGTAGGTGGTCGGGGAGGGAGTTCCAGAATGTGGGAGCCAAGGTTGAGAAATTGGCTCCACCCCACTTTTTACGTTTGAAACGTGGGATTTGCAGGAGGGCCTTAGAAGAAGAGCGAAGCTCTCTGATCGGGACATATTCATTGATCAGAGAGGAAATGAAGGCGGGGGCAGTGCCCTGGCGGGCCTGAAAAACCATACAGCCGGTTTTAAAAAGGGAGCGTTCCTTGACAGGAAGCCAGTGACGCTCCTTGAGGAGGGGTGTAGAGTGGTGAAAGCGTGGGAGACCATACACCAACCGGGCCGCTTGGTTCTGGACCATCTGGAGCTTCCGCAGGCTGTATGCCGGGATGCCGTTGTACAGGGCATTGGCATAGTCCAGCCGCAAAATCACCAGCGCGGACATGATCAACTTAAGTGCCTGGGGGGAGAAGAAACGGGAGACAGTGCGGATGGTTCGAAGAGTGAGGAAACAGGAAGAGACCACAGAGCTAATTTGTGAGTGTAGGGTGAGTTGGTTGTTCATTTTGACACCCAGGGTTTTAACTGTGGAGGAAGGAGTGGGGGAGGGACCAAAAGAGGAGGGCCAGAAAAGAGAGTTCCAGGGACTGGAAGAACCACCGGTGAGAACCAACTCGGTTTTGTCCGGGTTCAGCTTGAGATGGTTGTGGTTCATCCAGTCCCTGATGAAAATCATAGTAGACTGGAAATTTGAGGCAGAAAGGGGAGAAGAGGAAAAGTTAAAGATGAGCTGGAGGTCATCCGCATAATTGTACACGGTGACCTCCAGCTGCTGAAGTGCAAAGATTAGAGGAAAGATGTATAGATTGAACAATAAGGGAGAAAGAGAAGAACCCTGGGGAACACCACAGGTGACTTGAAGTGGGGTAGTCGTGAAGTCCCCCAGCCGAACCGCCTGGGTGCGGTCCCTCAAGAAGGAGGATAGCCATACCAGGGCTGATCCCTCAATTCCCGCCGCCTTGACACGTGACAGTAGGATGGTATGGTCCACCGTGTCAAAGGCGGCGGAGAGATCGAGGAGCACCAGCGCCTGGTGTTTGTTATGATCCATGCCCTTCCTGAGGTTGTCTAGGACCGACACCACGACTGATTCGGTAGAGTGCCTGGGGCGGAAGCCGGCCTGGCGAGAAGCCAGACCCCCATTTGCTTCTACGTGGGCGCTGAGTACCAAGGTGACATGGCGCTCAAGCACCTTGCCCAAGTAGGGCAGCAGGGAAATGGGGCGGTAGTTGGCTGAGATGGACGGGTCAGCGCCGGGCTTCTTTAGAATGGGCACTATTGTGGCTGATTTAAGAGCTGGGATCACCACTCCCTGCGTACGGGAACTGTTAAGGAAAGTAATGGGGGGATGGGGACAAGAAGAGTAGATCTGTTGTAGGATTCGTGCCGGACAGATGTCTGCCCGAGAACCCGATTTAACTTTGGGAAGTATCTCTAAGAATGCTTGCTCAGTAAGGGAAGGAATGGAGGTAAGATGGCACTGAACCGTGGGAGGGGAAGGATCAACAAAGGTAGAGGAGGGGAGGGGTATGTTGGCCTTGATGGTTGCAATCTTGTCCAGAAAGTAGGTGTTTAATTGGTCACACAGGGGCTGGGTTGGAGGGATTCGGGGTGAGGCTCTGTCGGAAAAGGCTAGGTCATTCACTATACCGAAAATCTCCCTAGGTTTGTTTTCGGCTGTCGTTATTTTTGTTGAGAAATAGATGGTTTTGGCAGCTAGGATGGCTTTTTTATACTCAGTAAGTAATGTAAGATAGTGGGTTTTTGATGAGGGGCAGTAGTTTCTTCTCCATTGCCTCTCTGCTTGCCGTACGGTCAGTTTTTGTTCTTTTAGGTGGTCGTTGAACCACCTGTTGGAGTCCTTGGGTCGTCGGGTGGAAATACGACATAGAGGAGCAACCAAGTCACAACCACCAGCCAGCCAGGTATTGATACCGATGGCTTGAGAGTTGGACGAAAGACCAGAGAGGGTTGGAATGGAGTTCCGAAGCAGGGAGGTCAGGGAGGGAAGATCAACTCGGTTCCAATTCCGCACCCAGGTGTTTTTGGCATGTGGGACTTAGACACCGGGTTGAAAAAGATGGAAAAAGAGATAAGGGCATGGTCGGACCAGGGACAGGGAGATACAGACACCGGGGAAACAGGAAGGTTGAGGGACCAAACCTGGTCGAGTATGTGACCGCGAGAATGGCAAGGGGCGACCAATCGGTCCCCCCGAACGTATGGCAGAGTACCACGATCCCCCCGGGAAGCCATCTTGGGCGGGAGGCGAGTCTCGGCTGGTATGCCCGAAGCGGCGTAGCCGGGGCGCGCCTTTTCCCGCCCTAGAGTGGGTTGGCCTAGACACTGACGCGGCTGGCCACGCCCTTGGGGCAGGCAGGGGCGGGTTTACGCCCGCCCTGAAGACGGATAAAAGGAGGGACAAGACCAGAAAGCATCCTCTTGTTCCTGTGCTCTGAAGCTGCACCTCCTCGCTGCACGTGAGCTCGAGACGGAACGAAGAGCCATTTTTGAGCGTTGTAATCTTTCTCGTTTGTTTTACAGATACTCTGTCGGAGAATGCCGAAGAAGGCGGGAAAGCGAATGACTACCGAACAGATGCTGCGTGTTCTCATGAAGGAGATGACCGACCTAAAGAGGCGGATGGATAAAAATGAGGAAGGGGGCCCGAAACGTCCTTTGGAGGGAACGGCCCCGGGAGGAAAAGGCAAGAGGCCCAGGAGAGGAGCAGCTGGGGGAGATACTCCGGGTCCCAGTGCCCCGCTCGAAGCACCCATTCCTGTGCCGGAGGAAGGGAATCCGATTCCCGTAGTAGTCACCCCCGTGTCCGGGGAAGACATGCCGCCCGAGCTGGCAGCACAAGTAGCAGCGTGGTTGGGTAAAAGTAGCAAGGGCGCCACGGCTGTCGACGCGCAGGTGTTAATGAAGCAACTGCGGGAAACTCGTGAAGCAGCGAAGGTATCCACGCCGGCTGCGGCCGTAGAGAAGCCACAAGGGACGGTTTTAGTCGCAGAGACAGCGTCCAGTTCAGGTAAGCGGCCATTGCCGATTGCGAGGGAAGAGTCGGCTCCCTCTCGAAGGGAGAGGTTGGGTCACCATGTTCCTTTAGCTATTAAAGAAAAGATATGGGCAGGGGAATATGTAAACATCTTCTCGTTGCTTACTGATCATTATGAGATGGAGCATGTTAAAGGTCAGAAGGATCTCATGCATCCGAGTGTTTGGCGCGCAAAGATGGCCGCCTTTAAGGTTAATGAAAACGTTGGCAATTGGGGCAAGGCATGGGGAATTTTCACATCGATCTTGGGAGAACGGAGGCCCGAATTGCTACCCGAGTTGCCGAGTTATCAGTCACGGATCATGGGGTACTCGGTATCACACGAGGGTAATCATTGGTTTTGCTATGATAATCTTTTCAGAAAAGCAAAAGAACATGATAAAAACTTAACTTGGGATTGTTATGATTCTGTGTCCTGGTCCAAAATGAAGGAGACTGGTATGTTGAAAGTGCCATTAGTAGGGAGTAATGTGGGCGAATCCTCCCGTCAGTATGCGGGGACGCCTTTTCGATCAGGTACGGGTACCGACAATCACTCGAGGCCTACCGGTAATACAGGTAAAAAGGGGGTTTGTTGGAATTTTAACAGGAGTAAATGTACTAGGCCCCAGGGATCGTGCAAATTTAGACACGAATGTAGTGGGTGTGGGCAATCATCCCATCCTGAGTCCACGTGCAGAGCCAAAACGGGTGATAACGGGGGTAGAGGAGGTGCCAAACAGGTCTAACATAGTCCGAGGGGCGCCTTTACCTACCCCGATTGATACCTTGGCAATGATTCCCTGGCTCAGTGAATACCCGGATCGTGCTTCCGCTGGGGTGTTGCGGAACGGGTTTTCATATGGTTTCCGCATCCCAGTGGGGGACTTTCAGGGTGTGGATAAATGCAAAAATCAGATATCGGTCTTGCAGCATACGACCGTGGTACGGGAAAAAATCCGGAAGGAGGTTACTCGAGGTCGAGTCGCCGGTCCGTTTAGTGTACCCCCGGTGGCTAACTTTGTCTGTTCGCCTTTAGGAGTGGTTCCCAAGAAGGACCCGGGTGAGTTTCGGCTGATACATAATTTGTCAGCCCCACGTGGTCTTTCCGTAAACGAAGCGATAGACCCGGAAATGTGTTCGGTACGGTACGCATCTTTCGATGAGGCCGTGGCCATTTTGAATCGCCTGGGGCCCGGGGCGCTGATGGCAAAATCTGATATCGAGTCAGCGTTCCGGTTGCTCCCGGTACATCCAGACGATCAGCGTCTATTGGGTTTCATGTTTCAGGGTCAGTATTATATGGATAGATGTATGCCGATGGGATGCTCAATTTCTTGTGCCTATTTCGAGAAATTCAGTAGTTTTCTACAATGGGTCTTCACAAAGAAGACGGGTTTTCAACATGTGATGCATTATCTCGATGATTTTTTGTTCCTGGGGGCAGCCGGGGAGCCGGAATGTGGGCAAGCTTTGGCTGCATTTTGTGTTTTAATGAATCAGTTTGGCGTGCCATTGGCACCAGGTAAGACGGTGGGTCCTTCGACTTGCCTCGAGTTTCTGGGGATCGAGTTAGACTCCGGAGAAGGTTGTTTCCGTTTACCAAGTGATAAAGTGTTTAAATTCAGGGCATCCCTGCAAATGTGTTTGAGTGAAGCTAAGGTTAAACTGCATCAGTTACAGCAGCTAGTGGGCCAGTTGAATTTTGCCCTGAGAGTTATACCTATGGCCCGCCCCTTTTCCCGTTCGATCGCTCAAGCCATGGTCGGATTGAAGGAGGGCCATCATCGCACGAGGCTCTCGGCCGAGGTCCGCCAGGACATGCGCATTTGGTTGGCATTTCTGGCAGATTTCAATGGTCGAGTCGTCTGGAATAAACCAGCCGTGTCCTCTGACGAGCTGGGGCTGTGGACGGACTCGGCAGGGAGTGTAGGTTTTGGTGCCATTTTCGGTGCTCGATGGTCTGCACAAAAATGGCCGGCATGGTGGCATAACAGTGGACTGACAAGTAACATTGCTTTCCTGGAACTTTTCCCCATTTTCGTGGCCCTGAGAACGTGGCCCGAAGGGTTCAGAGATCACTCTGTGGTATTTTGGTCTGACAATATGACCGTGTTTGAGTGTATCAATAGTCAGGCAGCACGATGCAAATGGGTTTTGAGGCTGCTCAAGGAAATCGTATTACTGTGTATGCAACTGAATGTGTTATTCAAAGCAAGACATGTCCCTGGGGTAATGAACCAGGCGGCTGATGCCCTTTCTCGTTTTCGTATGCAGGCCTTCTGGGGTTTTCTGCCCACAGCGGACCCGGAGCCGGCACCCTTTCCCGAAGCTCTTTGGTCTCTCGGTGCCCCGAACTTCATAACCTCGTGGGAGAGAGTTTAGCACCCAGGACGAGGAAGGCATATGAAGGGGCGTTCCGGTCCTATTTAGCCTTTTTGGGGACTGCTAGAGAGGAGCTTTGGGGCCAGGAGGAAGGGGTCGTGAACTTTCTGATGTCATTACATCTGGCAGGGAAAACGGTGGCCACGGCCCAGAGGCATCGGGCTGCCATTTCCTTTGTTGCTAGGGCTCATGGGATCCAGGACCCGACAGCGTCTTTCGTTGTGCAAAAAGCGCTACGTGGGTGGCAACGCCTTGAGGGTCGCAGAGTAGATGAGAGGCGCCCGATAGGTTTGGATAGGTTGGCCCAGTTATTATCCAGACTCCCTACAACATGTTCGTCTCAGTTTGAGACAGTGTTATTCCGAGCCGCATTTACGCTGGCATTTCATGGGGCTATGCGGGTAAGCGAATTAGTGGCAAGGACCAAGCAGGATGTGACGGGAGGACTGTGCGCAGAACACGTTCAGATCAGAGGGGAGACGATGACTGTCTCGTTTGTGAGGTCCAAAACCGACCAGAGTGGGATGGGTGAATGCATAATTATACGCAGGATTCCCGGGTCGTCCATGTGCCCAGTGAAGTGTTTAGAGGATTATTTAACACAAAGGGTGGCATCATGGGGGGGGACCTTGTTAAGACACGCGAACACCACCCCACTGACAAGGTTTCAGTTTCAGCGGGTGTTTGCGATGTCGATTACAGCTGCGGGCTTGAACCCGGGCGAATTTGGGACCCATTCCTTTCGGATAGGGGCTGCTACAGAGGCTACAGCCAGGGGTCTGAATGCGGAACAAGTTAAACGTGTGGGGCGTTGGTCCTCCAATTGTTATAAAAGGTATGTGCGTTTGCACATGTTGTGAAGCGTAATGATGTACTCACGCTTCTTGTTTTTGTTTGGTTTTCAGTTACGCAAGCCTACGAGGCGGGGCGGACTATGCAGTCGACCCAACACCGGGCCAGCGGGCAGACATCACCGGCTGTTAAAAAGGAGGTGTGGGTCGTGGGCCACTCATACGTGAGGCGTGCCGCGGACGTATTCAAGGCAGGTGACATGGTGCACGTGGCTGGGGAATACGGGTACAGTGTGTCCTTCTACGGAAAGGGCGGTCTCTGTATTGACCAGTTCCAATCATTTTTCGAGGGTTTGCTAGGGCGGACGAGGTCACCGCCGTCTGTAGTCATAGTACATCTTGGGGGCAATGATTTGGTCACCACTGGTAGACGACTTCTCCTGGAAGCGATGCTTTCCACTGTAAGTTGGTTAGCGAGGAGAGTTCCAGGGTGCACGATTGCGTGGTCCCATATGATCCCACGGAAAGTGTGGCGGGGGGCTTTTTCGGTTTCTGCTTTAAATCACTCTGTGAGAAAAATTAATAACAAAGTAAGTAGGTTGTTCCGTTCCAATGCACTGCATTCTATCGCGCATGGATGTATTAATGATGACAGTATGTACTTGGGGGATGGTGTTCATTTGTCTCGGATGGGGAATGAGTTACTCATAGGAGACTTCATAGCTTGGCTGAAGACGTTAAACATGACCTTTAGGTAGGAGTGTGGTGGGGGGTCCGGATAGCCGGTCAACTATCCGGACCTGTGGCGGTAAGGTCATGATCGGTGAGCACTAATTGGAAGATCCCTATGAGTGGGCGTCACCCATTACGGATGGGGGCGCTCGGGGGAGGTGGCCATTGGCCCCTCAACGGGGAGGCGGTCCCTTCTAAGGATGGGTCGCCGAAAGGAAAGGGAAGGCGGTCAAGGCCCCTTCATGGGTAGGAGGGGTTACAGCCCCCTCCTGGGGAATTTCCCGGGGCCAGTACGTCTGCGACGGCAGATGTGGTAAGTTGTGTGGGGTTTGGGGGGGGGTCTACGCTACCTTCTAGATACCTCACACGAGTCCTCGTACGACCTTTAAGTGGCGTCGAGTTTTATTGGGGCCCCCGTCAAGTCAAGGGAAATTGGTAGTTGTACTTGAGGTATGCCTCCGTGCCGCCCCTCTCAAGCGAGGGGGATATGTCTGGGTTAGGGATCTTGACACCGGTTACGACCTTGCCGTTGGCCCTTAAACGTTAGGATGTACAATTTCAAAAGTTAAGAAAATGTTTGCTAGGATGTTAGTTCGGCTAGGAGAACCTTTGTACTAGAGGATATGTTAAGGTTAGCCAAACATCGCAATGTGGTAATGAAATTGTACATAATATGAAACTGTTTATTTTAATGTTTTAATTTTGTTTCATATTTTAATAAATACGGCCCGGGAGGGTCACTCCCTCCCGTCTCCAAAAACTTCAGAACTGTTTCCGGTTTCCCATCCTTGGGGATTGTGTTGAGAGGGGGTGGCGGGTATCAAGGGGCGACCAATCGGTCCCCCCGAACGTATGGCAGAGTACCACGATCCCCCCGGGAAGCCATCTTGGGCGGGAGGCGAGTCTCGGCTGGTATGCCCGAAGCGGCGTAGCCGGGGCGCGCCTTTTCCCGCCCTAGAGTGGGTTGGCCTAGACACTGACGCGGCTGGCCACGCCCTTGGGGCAGGCAGGGGCGGGTTTACGCCCGCCCTGAAGACGGATAAAAGGAGGGACAAGACCAGAAAGCATCCTCTTGTTCCTGTGCTCTGAAGCTGCACCTCCTCGCTGCACGTGAGCTCGAGACGGAACGAAGAGCCATTTTTGACCCACCCACCAGCCCCTGAAGACAGCGAGTGGTGTTAAATAAAGTTTGATTGATAATTCTGATTTGCGTTTACAGGTTGCGGTATTATCGTGAAGATTTTGAGTATGCAATAAAGAATGATCGTTTTGTGTTATGTTTTGCAAATAAAGTAATTCTTCGTTAGTGTTCATCAGTAGGCATGCTTTGCATAAAGTTGTTGTTGCTACTGTCTGTTATATTGAGTCTTTAGTTATTTAGTTATCATTGTCGTATTTATTTTGGTCGGGCGGTAAGGTCATGATCGGTGAGCACTAATTGGAAGATCCCTATGAGTGGGCGTCACCCATTACGGATGGGGGCGCTCGGGAGAGGTGGCCATTGGCCCCTCAACGGGGAGGCGGTCCCTTCTAAGGATGGGTCGCCGAAAGGAAAGGGAAGGCGGTCAAGGCCCCTTCATGGGTAGGAGGGGTTACAGCCCCCTCCTGGGGAATTTCCTGGGGCCAGTACGTCTGCGACGGCAGATGTGGTAAGTTGTGTGGGGTTTGGGGGGGGGTCTACGCTACCTTCTAGATACCTCACACGAGTCCTCGTACGACCTTTAAGTGGCGTCGAGTTTTATTGGGGCCCCCGTCAAGTCAAGGGAAATTGGTAGTTGCACTTGAGGTATGCCTCCGTGCCGCCCCTCTCAAGCGAGGGGGATATGTCTGGGTTAGGGATCTTGACACCGGTTACGACCTTGCCGTTGGCCCTTAAACGTTAGGATGTACAATTTCAAAAGTTAAGAAAATGTTTGCTAGGATGTTAGTTCGGCTAGGAGAACCTTTGTACTAGAGGATATGTTAAGGTTAGCCAAACATCGCAATGTGGTAATGAAATTGTACATAATATGAAACTGTTTATTTTAATGTTTTAATTTTGTTTCATATTTTAATAAATACGGCCCGGGAGGGTCACTCCCTCCCGTCTCCAAAAACTTCAGAACTGTTTCCGGTTTCCCATCCTTGGGGATTGTGTTGAGAGGGGGTGGCGGGTATCTCAGCCATATGTGTGGGAACGGATATGTGAGGGACAAAGTTCAAAGAGAGGAGAGATTCGGTAAATTCTTTAGATGCGGTGCACTCAGAAGGGTCCGAGGGCCAGTAGTTAAAATCGCCTAGCACCAAGACCGAGGCATAGTTGACCGCCAGGGTGGCCAATAGGTCTTGAAATGCTGGCAAAAACAAAGACGAAGGCTGGGGTGGACGATACATCAAGAGGCATGTGATTGGAGGGGAAAAGGAAAGGGAGCGGACTACAAGGAATTCAGTGGGGGGGATGGGGGGAAGGGAAGAAATTGAAAGTTAAATTCAGACCGAGCAATTAAAGCCACACCACCGCCTATCCTACCTGCAGGGCGGTCGGCGCGCAAAGCAACATAGGAAGGGCAGCCAAAAGTGCGGGAAGGGAAGAATCACAAAACCAGGTTTCGGTCAGGAGCAGTAGGTCAGGTTCTCGGAATCGAGCAGGACAAACAGCTCATGATGGTGTTTGACCGCTGACCTGGTGTTGAGCAGAAGAACAGATAATGAAGGAGTGGGGGGAGGGGGGTCAGGCGTGGAAGAGCATAGTGGCGGTGAAGCCGGCGGAGGCAACGCTGGTGTTGGCAAAGATGAAGGGGCAAGCCCTAATAAGGCAATGTGACTGCGGACAGACTCTGAGAGTGGCCAGTGGCCTTGGAGGGTGGTGAGCTCCTCAGAAGAGTACGATGTTAATTTGGCATGGAGTCGTGCCCCTAGCCCCGTCCGGTCGCGGACGGGCGCAGACGGGCTTGCCTTAGGCGCGCCTTCGGCGTGCAAACGGCGCGCCCGCTGCGCACGTCCGCTGCGCGTTCTGAAGTTGCACATTGAAATAGGAGGCCTTAGGGGCGTGAAGGGGGCGTGGCCTACAAGTGGGCGTGGCCAGCGGCGATGGAAGCCGGTAGAAGGGGGTCACGTGAGCGCTAGGTCCGCTGCATGGCGCCCTCAAGTGCAAGAGTGCTTTAAGTTAAAAGTAATAGTTTTAAAAACATGAGATCACAATCAGATGCTGCTACTCCCGGCTTTCCGCCTCAGGAGACAGGAACCAACTGAGCGCTCGCGTTTCAGCGCTTAAGAATGGCGGGAAGGGGGCGTGACCTACAAGTGGGTGTGGCCAGCGGCGATGGAAGCCGGTAGAAGGGGGTCACGTGAGCGCTAGGTCCCTCGGGTACCTCTTGCATCTCGCACTGCCATACTCCCGGTCAGTCCCACGGCCTCCCTTGTCTTAGTCCCGGAACTGGAGACTTAGTGGCTGTGCACACTGTAAACAAGCATTTACAGGGGGTGCGGGAACGGGCACACGGAGAGCGGGGGGGCAGGGGCAGGGGCGGGAACGGGCACACGGAGAGCGGGAGGGGGGGTCGGGAATGGGATAAAAACAAAAGTATTAAAAAATGCTGCTTACCTGATCAGCGGCCTCAGTGCACAGCCCTCCCCTGCAAAAGTGGAAATGAAGAAAACATGGCAAGACCCAAAAAAAATTTGCACACGCCCACCGCCGCAATGACGTTCAGAAAGGGGTGGAGAGGGAAGAAATCGCGGGAACGCCCATGAATCTGGTCCGGCCATGACGGACAGATCTCTGTTCCAATGGCTAGCCTCCATTTATGGAGCTAGCCAATGGAAAAGAGGGCGGATTCCCAAGCCACTCTACTGTAAACGTAAGGTTTGCGCAGTGCGCAGCTTTTGCTTAGGCAAAACCTAAAAAGTGTGCAAGGCCAGAAGTGGAGGACGCATTAAAGATTGAATGAATCAACTCGCTGAAATACAATGGTAAGTCAGTATTTAATAGGGCCTGCACCTCTGTGCGGGTGTTGGCAATGTGAAGGAGAAATGTTTCACGAGCCAAACTCATGGCCACTTGTTTTTGAGACAAAAGGGCTCTTATTCTACTCATTCCATTGAACTCTGTCGTCAAGGTTGGGATTCGCGGCCAGATGGAAACATCTGAATTCCCATGCGGCGGAGGATACAGAACGTTTTTGCAACATACCACACGTTCAGATACAGTTATCACATAAGCAATGCCTCGAATTAACCCACAACAATCTTCATTATTCAAAAGTAAATAACTACCGTTCGCCAGTAAAGTGAAAGTAGGGACGATTGCGGGAACCGGAGTGCCATTTAAAACACAGGCTAAATTTGGACGTTCCTGATTACAGGAACCATGTAATTGGATATGTCTACACATTAATGAGTGATCTGGTGTTTCGGTGCACTCCTCACCTTTTAAATAAACCTCTTTCCCATCTTTTAGACATCTGTATGTAAAGGGGAGGGACCAGGCCTCGTGCAGAAATGTACTACCAAGGGGTTCATATCGGCCTATCGCAATATATCACATACAATTTGTAAATTTAAATAAAGCAAATGGGAGTGTGATTAACCCGTGGATAAGCCACGTGGCAGCAGTGTCTTCTGACACAGAAAACAGTAAGGACTCCAGCCTTTCAATGTGTAACATAGAAAAAGACGCATCCCTCATTGAAAGTAAGCGTTGCTTTTCAGTTAAATTAAACGGGGCAAATAGGGAGGACACGTTCATGTGATTCCAAGGCACTTTTCCAGATTTAAGTGTCTGCAGGGTCCATGCAAATTGCATAATGGAACGCAATTGATTTTGACCATGTTATAACACAGATAATTCATCTTGCACAATGTCAACAACAGAAGATACAATATTATCCAAAGTATAAATGCGGGAAGAAAGAATATTAATGCTATTATCTACAACTGCAAGCACTTTTTCTAGATTAGCCTGATCAATGGCCCTAAGGCGTTTAGCCGCCTCAATCTGTGAAGTTTCCAGATTTCGTTATAAATCGCATATATCCATCTTTTTGATCTGCCACTAGCTGGACCTTTTATGAAATTATTCAAATCCACTTCATCTGTCAACTTGGATAGATGCAGTTTAATCAATGCCAAAGTAGAATGTTTGAGCCAGGTCTGACATAATTTGCCTACCGAATAAGTGGTGACAGAAGGGTCAGTTAAAAAATGAGGATCGGGCCTAACCTGGGTAAAGCCATCAGCTAAACCCATAAAACGACGTTGGCAGGAATCTGCACTTCTGTGCAACACTAGCCAACCCTTTGGATCCAAACTGGATATATTGTATGACGAATTTTGCAAAGAATTTTGCAATTCTCTAATAGAAAAATCAGTATTATTACTCCAACCTGAATATTCTTCCAAATCAGGTAGGGCAGGAGAATTTAATTTTTTAGAATTAGCCAATCCAAAGCATGTGGTTTGAAAAATGGTAGAATTTAAAAACAACATATGATTTGGGATGAGACATGCTCGGTGCAAAGCCTCAGTGCCTTGTACCTGCCAACTTTTAGAACCCCAAACGGATTTAAGGTAAATTTTTTCCTTCCATAATTCGTAGCCTTCTACAGCCAACTTGTCTAGAAAGGACTTCGAATATAATCATTTAGTATCGGTAAGTCTAACCTTGGACATGGACTTCTGTGTCAATTTATAATAAAAAGACTCAGATTGGACTGATTAAAGTCAGTAAAATAAGTGTACTTTTTCAAAAAAGTACTCAAACTGCCTTGTAAAGGAGCCGGGCAATGCTTACACTGTGTATAATTTACAGCACTTCTTCTGGAACTTGTTTTATGCAGAAAATGGTTGCCAAAATGTTGGAAGCAAAATAATTCACCATAATTAGCAGATTCTAAGTACAAATCTTCAGCATCAAAGGCAGCATAATATTTCAATTGAGAAAACAATGCCTCTACGGCCTGAACATCCCAATCATCAGAACGTATGTTTTGTTTCACTACATCCCCCATGTTTACCCTGAGCACATTAGGGACATTAACAACCTCAGTAGGGGGATGGATTTGAAATTTAACAGCATCCCACACAATGCCATCAAGGACAGGCCAAGCGGTGATGTTGACAAAAGTCAAGCCTCTCTTCAGTCTGTGTGCTAAATGCGAAGAGGAAAGGGGGGCCAAAGTTCCATTAAGATGTCGAATGCATGTTCTCTCCTCGACATAGTGTCCATTGACAATTTGAAAAAAATAAAACACAAAACCAATAGACATAAAAAGGTAAATTGAAAAAAGTACCAGCCAAATAAATGTCCAAGGGGGGATCAAAAAATGTTTTTTAAATAGGGAGGCATACATAGCAAAACGTGAGGGCTTTTTTGAATTATGTGAAACAGTGTCAAATGAAAATCTGGATTCTGTGGCCAAACGTGTTTGCAAATCAGGCATAGATAAGTCAGTTGGGTAAGCGTAATCAAGTTCATCAACATTAGTACCAAGCAAAGTACTCAATAAAGGACTGGAAATTGTAGGCATCTCTAGGGCCACCTCTGGCTCAGGATCAGAAGCAGTGGCCAATACAGAATTTCTCACCATCGAAGGACAGGAGACCGCCGGTGTCATACTAAGAAGAATCGGCTACTCTGTGTATCTTGACATTGTCAATTGAGATAAACCTGTTTTCCTTACGACCTGGAAGTGGTGGTAAAATGACTGTTCTTGTGCCCTTCACTCCAAGCACAGGAACCGGAGCACGATAGGAAGGACCAAATTCTTTCTTGTTATCGATCTTCTCTTTAACCAGTTCTCCAACTTGGGGTAGCCAGCCAACTACCGGGATCTGGAACGCATCATCCGATGTGGAGGGCAAATGTTCCTTTGCAAGACTGTCTCTCGTCTTTTGTAGATCCTGTAAAACATTGCAATGTTCATCTACGTCAAAGGCTGTGGCTTGGGCCACGCAGTCTAGACCGTCAAGGTCCGGGACATACATCTTGATAGCAAAGAGCATCTCGTATGGGGTCCGCCCACCCAGAGACCTTCTAGGGAGATTATTAAGAGCACGCTGCACGCCATTGAGATGGGCCAGCCAGTTTCTGCCAGTGCCTATAACTCGAGCTGTCAATGATTGCTTTAAGTCACGGTTCATTCGTTCCACTACACTATTACCCTCAGGTCTGTATGGAGACGAAAACTTGACTTGGACCCCCATCGAAATCATGGCATCCTTGTACGCCTTAGAGGCGAAAGCCGGACCCTGATCCGAATGGAAGGCACCACAGGCAAAAATCCCTGCAAAGACACGCAAATCTCTTATGACAGTCCGTGAATCAGCGCTGCGATGGGGCCAGACCCACACAAAGCGTGTGCATGAATCAACTGCTACTAAGATGTACTTATACGCAGTATCAGAAGAAAAAGGACCGCAGTGATCTAAATAAACGCAACCTAGCGGCTTATTAGATATGTACAACTGTGTCTGTGGCGGACGCGCCGCAGTCGAAGGCTTGATCGGCTGGCAAATGTCACATTGAAGGACATAAATGCGCATCTGTTTGTACAGTCCCCGCCACCAGAAACGTTGTTGTAACTGTGAAACAGTGGCCGAGACGCCCGCATGCGCAGATGCCACACCTTCATGTGCCGCTGTAATCAATGTATTCCTGCGATCAGAGTTAGGAGTCAACCGATCCCCGACTCCAGGAAGTCTATTCTATTCTATTCTAAGTTTGGTGAAGCGCAACAGCTACCCCAGCAATGGGGCGTCCCGGCGCTGAGAGACAAACACACATCTTCCTGGACAGGCTAAGAGGTGGCCTATGGGGCAGGGAAGAGAAGGGTCTTAATTGCCTTACGAAAGACAGAGAGAGAGTCTATGGAGCGTATGCTGAGAGGGAGATCGTTCCAAAGTTTGGGACCGAGAACGCCGAAGGAACGGCCTCCAGTACGGCAGCGCTTTATTCTGGGTACTTTCAAGAGATGTTGGTTGGAGGAGCGTAGTTCACGGCCAGGGACATAGGGGCAGGCCAGATTTCGTAGCAGAGGGGGGTTTCCCTGTTTGGCAATTTTAAAGATCGTAATGAGAGCTTTAAATTTGACTCGGTGTTCCACAGGCAGCCAGTGGAGTTTGCGGATGGTGGCTCTGGCTGAGCATCTGCGTGGGAGACCGACTAGTATTCTAGCTGCCGCATTCTGGATTCGTTGGAACCTAGCCGTTTCTGCCTTGTTTGCTCCCAGGAGGAGGACGTTCGCATAGTCCAGGCGTGACAAGATGGTTGCCTGGACAATTAGCTGTCGAGCCTTAGGATCAAAGAATCCGAGTATAGGCCTAAGGTTTCTTAGGAGACCTATGCAGATGGCAGCCACCTTTTTAGTGTGTGATTGAAAACTAAGGCTGGCATCCATCCAGACTCCCAGGTTTTTTACACAGTTTTTGGGGTGTGGGGTGGTGCCAAGGGATGACGTAGAAGAAAAACAAGGTGGTCCCTCTTACTAATTCATAGAAAAAGGGGGGATAGCACTTGCCTGTACGATGCCACTATAGCTCACGAGATCTTTACAATTTCAAGCCACTCATAACAGTTTATACCAAATTGTAATACTCAACACAATCAAATAAAATATCTTAGTCATTTATTAAAAAAAAATTTTTGACAATGTTAAACATCAAATAACTGTGCCACAGAAAAATGTTAAAAAAGAGTGTCAGTATCATGCAACAATGATATACATCTCTTAAGTATATATAATGAACAAATTAAAAACAACAATGATTTAAAAAACCAAGTAGTCGACGCAGCGTTTCGGTTCTTTAAGTTGACACCTTCATCAGGACGCGGTTTTTTAAAAACAGAACGAACTCGTGTTGTCTTCCTCTATTATTAATTGAAGGAGACAATTCGTGGTAGAATGTCACATGAAATCGATTGTCATGGTTTTAAAGGGGAATCCCTTTATATCTGAACGTTTAAAAGAAGTTTTCATTCAATGAAGGAAAAAGGAGCCACCGATATAAGGACAGTTTCTTTCAAATGGCTTCCCCTATCAATGAGGTACCAACGAAAAAATGAAGCACGTGACTGGATGGCGTCAGGCTGTTTTCGTTCAGTGGTGATAGTTTCCTTGTCACTGTTCTTAGAGGGTTTTTTTAAAACATTCACCTCTCTTTTTATCGGGATTCGGCCTCCCTGCTCCTATTTTCGCTTCAGATTCATCGGGTGATGAACGAAAACAGCCTGACGCCATCCAGTCGGTGGCTCCTTTTTCCTTCATTGAATGAAAACTTCTTTTAAACGTTCAGATATAAAGGGATTCCCCTTTAAAACCATGACAATCGATTTCATGTGACATTCTACCACGAATTGTCTCCTTCAATTAATAATAGAGGAAGACAACACGAGTTCGTTCTGTTTTTAAAAAACCGCGTCCTGATGAAGGTGTCAACTTAAAGAACCGAAACGCTGCGTCGACTACTTGGTTTTTTAAATCATTGTTGTTTTTAATTTGTTCATTATATATACTTAAGAGATGTATATCATTGTTGCATGATACTGACACTCTTTTTTAACATTTTTCTGTGGCACAGTTATTTGATGTTTAACATTGTCAAAAAATTTTTTTTAATAAATGACTAAGATATTTTATTTGATTGTGTTGAGTATTACAATTTGGTATAAACTGTTATGAGTGGCTTGAAATTGTAAAGATCTCGTGAGCTATAGTGGCATCGTACAGGCAAGTGCTATCCCCCCTTTTTCTATGAATTAGTAAGAGGGACCACCTTGTTTTTCTTCTACTGTTTCCACTCCTCGTCCCTTGATTGGATTTGTGAGGAGACCTCCCTTTCTGCTTTGTATTGTAGCCAAGGGATGACGGCCACCAGTGCTCGTTCCATAGGCTGGTGTTTCTGCCAAGGAGGAGCACCTCGGTTTTTCCGGCGTTGAGTTGGAGGTAGTTATCCGTCATCCATTGTGCCACTGCTGCCATGCCCTCTCTAAACTTGGATGCCGCGGTGGACGGGCTTTCCGTGAGGGTGACGACCAGCTGGGTGTCGTCGGCGTACGACACCAGCGTGAGCCCCCACTTTTTGGCCACATCCGCAAGCGGCTGGACATACAGGTTGAAGAGGGAGGGGCTCAACGCTGAACCCTGGGGGACTCCTTGTGCTATAGGATGGGACTTTGAAAGGAATGGGGGAGCTGATACCTTAAAGGATCTATCCTTAAGAAAGGAGTGGAACCAGACGAGCGTGAGGCCAGACACGCCGGCCGTCTCCAGACGTTTCAGAAGGATGTCATGAGATACCGTGTCAAAGGCTGCGCTGAGATCTAAAAGGACCAGCGCAGCACTTTGGCCGGAGTCTAAAATCGTCCGGAGATGTTCAGTCGTGGCCAATAGGGCGGATTCGGTACTGTGACTCGCTCTAAAGCCATTTTGGGATGGGTCCAGGATTCCGTTTAGGTCCACGTGTTTAGAAAGAATGCCATTGACATGTGCTTCTGCTATTTTAGATATCCAGGGGAGGAGGGATATTGGCCGAAAGTTTTCTGGCTTTGACGGGTCCAGAGTGGGTTTTTTGATTATAGGGGATACCCACGCTTGTTTCCAAGCTATGGGTACAGAGGCGGAGGCGAAGGAAAGATTGAGAATGTTGAGAGTCTCATATAAGGAACCTTATCGGGACTTAAGTGGTATGTGTACTTTGAAGGGAAACCCGTAGGACATTTACCTCCCTTCTCGGTGGCAGCCACCGCCGCCAAGATGTCATCATCTATCTTACTTTTGGACCGTGTAACTGCTGCAACTAAATATGTAGATACCGCTGATTTCGCCGCTTCATCAGCTAGCGAGTTATCCACAGCGTGAACACCAACACGCTGGTGGCCAAGAGTATGAATTACAAACACAAGTGGCAACCGCTCTTTAAGCTCAGCCACTCGAACCCAGATCATTTTATGTTTTATTGTGCTACCTTTGGAATCGCGAAAGTCATTTTGCATCCAAAAGAACAAGTTCTCATTGTAAGACTAGACACAGTAATAGGAATCACTCACAATAAGAGTCGTCACACTAGGATCCGCGTACTCCAATGCAAGCAAAAGAGCCCGAAGTTCTGCCAATAGTGCAGTGCAGTCCCCTAGAGAGTGCGTATGCATGACTCTGGACTTGAACTCATTGTTCACCATGGCACTGACCACAATGGCGCATGCGGAAACGTAGGCATGTTTAGAGCCATGCGCAACCTGCGCCGAACCATCAGTGTAAATGATGCAATGGAAATCCTCCAAAGGCCGCATAGCTAAAGGAGCTGGATGAACGAATTCATACTGTAAATACTCCTGCGACCGCAATGAGGCGTCAAAAATAAACGTGACATCCGAGGACGTCAAGGAAGCAGTCCATTGTATCCACCGAGGGTGCAAAGCTTTCAAATTCGGTACACTGGCTTTCGTAACTGCCTCCAAGGCAGGACACGGGGTAACAACCAACATGCGCTTTCCCTGTGACAGACCACGTTCCTTAAGAATCGCCATCTGTACAGCCGTCAAAACTTTCTCCACAGTGGAAAATCGCATTTCAGCCGAAGTGTACAAGTGTGACTTGTAAACAATAGGTACTGTATCTCCTTCATTAAAAGTAAGCTACGTGAAACCCACCGTCCCAGGGATGATTCTTATCACCAGGTTGATGTGGTTGTCACGAGTCAGTAAAAATTTAGAAGCGAGCAGATCAGCCTGCAAAGACTGCAGAATAGCTGAGTGCTCAGGCAGCCAGCATGATTTGGTAAAATTTGGTTGTATCAAAGCATACAACGGCTTGATACGCTGGGCATATTCCGGAATGTATGTCCTCCCGAAATTTAAAAAACCCAGTAAAGACTGTAATTTTTTCAGAGTTGACGGAGCGCGCAGTTGTGCGCATTTCTCCAGGAAGTGAGGAGCCAAACCTCTACCTTCATCATTGAGCTCGTAGCCCAAGAACAACACTGTATATTCTGCAATGTGCAATTTTGCAAAATTGAATTTGTAACCCATGTCTGCTAAGCTACAAATTAAGCGGTCAACGCGACACAGATGCTCCCAAAGTTCGTCGTCTGTGAGATAAATGTCATCCACATACGAGCATGCATCCGGGTCCACTCTCTCTAGAAGAGAGACTATGCTGGCAGTAAAAATCCTAGGACTATTTTATAGCCCATAGGCAAACGTCGAAACTGTTTTTGCACACCGCCGCAAGTAACGGAGGTCCATTGGGAACTTAGATCATCCAAGCGATGGGCATAAAAGCCATTGGAAATGTCAAGCGCACAAGACTATCCACCAAAGCAGAGCCGTGAGTATTTTGTACTGCACAGGTACGGCAATGCGAGTTTAAATGCTGGTAATCCAATACCAAACTATATGAACCGTCTGCTTGATCACAGTAAAAAGAGGGTTATTCATAGGTGACACACATGTTTCAATTACATCTTGATATTCCAATTGCTCAAGGATTGCCGCGACGGAAGCTTTTGCTTCATGACGAATGGGATATTGTGGTTGAGGCTGCGGCTGAGACCATAAGGGAATCTCGTGGTTTGGGGAACATTTATCCCAACCACAATGTGTACGGTGCAGAGCCGGCACAGTGCCTTAGCCCACTCTTCTGCAAAATTCAGCGCATGCTCCTTCGAGACTGTGTGCGCGAAACTGGGAAGGATCACCTCCTCCCCTCGCGGAGCTGCGAGAACAAAAGGTGGGGGCCAGTCAGCTGTTTCGATCACAACATAACGATCAGTCGCTGTCACCTTCAGTAGTGGACGCAGGGCCTCCCGTACTATGGTAATCTCCGCCGCGCTGTCCAGCAAGGTCAGAGCCCATGTCAGATTCCGAAGCCGCGTTCTCACTATCGGTGGCATATTTCGCTGTTAAGGCGGCGACTCTCTTCTTTTGAAACTGCGGTCTTTTCGGCGTAGAGCCGTCCTGCTTTCCTGCACCTTCTTTCTGGCAGGGCTGATCACGTCCTTGCTGGCCTCCCCGACCCCGTCCGCCTCCTCCTCCACTGGTCGCTGAGGCCGATGAGTCCTGAAAGGAACGAGGAGAGCGTTGATCAGAAACCTGAAATCGATCAGGTGTTCTAATCGTCGCGCGATTGCGCAAGTCATATACACGTTCTGTAGGCGGAGGCAATGGAGACGCAGGACGAGACTCCTGTTTCTGTTGCTGTTGCTTTCCCTGTTTCTGTTTTTTAGGCCAATTTTGTTTTTTAGACTTGGGCTGAACGTCCGTTTCAGACTTCTGCCCTTGGGGTTGCGTTTTTTCTTTAGTCGAAAAAGGTTTTAGTCCCCTACTATTGCGACCCACGGTCTTATAAGCCGCCACAATAATCCTCGCTAACTGACGGGGTTTCTCGGCATCAGGAAGCGCCGCCAAAGCATTGGCCACCTGAAAGTTCACTGCATCCCCCTTGACATTAGCAAGAATGAGATCGCAAATCACATCAAAGGTGCCACACAGGCGCATACCCAAATCAACCGTAGACTCAGGTCCGTGGTCATCTTGAACACGCTTAATGACCGTAGGCAGGACAGCCATAGACGGAGTGCCGTAACACCTCGCATAGACCGCCGCAAATGTCTTACCCCAGGATTCACAGTCACCGATTTCAGGGGTCAAGCCTTTGTGAAAACTAATCGTCATAATCCTGTGTTTCTCACCAGGAGACGTATTAGGAAACACCGCTTCCAGCTGGTCAAACTTCTCGGCAAGCCAGATAGGAAAATCATCCTTATCCTGGGGACGCTTGCCCATCACAGCGTTGACCATCACGGGACTGAGCTTCATACTGCCCTGTCCAGCCGAAAGCGCCGCACCCCCCGGGGGCCCACCCGGAATATTGCGGGTTATGTACTGCACCAAAGCTCGAATAACGCTAATAGAGAAAACATGTAGCCGTCTCAACTCTGCCACGTTACATGCTCCGTGCAGAGGGTGAGGCGTGAATCCAGCCAAAACAGGACAACTAGCGCCTGGAATGGACAAAGGACCTAACCTCGGAGCCGTTAAAGAATGGGGGAGGGCACCACCAAACCAAACTCTATGCTGCCATACATCAATAGGTACCTCCTGTGCCCTGTACAGCGTATACTCATTCGGTACAGGAGAGGGAGTGTAAGTGTGGAACACACCCGAAGTGTCGTCCACAGCCGGAAATGTCACCCACGAATAAAAGATTTCGTAAGGGTAAGCTGTCTCCGCACTCACCACCATTATCACGGCCATGCCATCAATTGGTACATTGTATTGCTGCAAATGATTGTGCACCGCAATGCGACTATGCTGCGGAATGTCCACGGCAGCCATGACTGCACAGAAAGTAAAAGGACAAAGTAAACTTTGTAGCACAAATGGGTAGTAATTCAAGGAAACCGTTTCAGAAAGATTCAAGCTTGAAAAGACCTATTACACAAACAGGTAGGTTTTTTCCGACACCACCGTTTTCCGGAAACGACAGTGAAGGGGTAAGGATTGAACGACTTACTACTCAAGTGCCATGATATAGGACCACCAACGTTGGGCTCCATGTAGCAGGGATTCCATTCTCCTACAGAACTGTGCATAGAGATTTGGAACTTCAGTGAATTAGGATGGCCCAAAACTCACCTTAGTACCCAAAATCCCCTTACTGAGCTAGCTACAGTGTCTCATTGGTCATAACAAACTCCGAATGTTTAGACAAACCAGAACATGATCTTAGAATACCTCAGGTCACGTGGAACACATAGACACTCTTTTGTTATACAATCATTTCAAACCAGAACATGAAGTAAATGAGGACTCGTGCATATTTGAAATATTTATTTACTAATGCCGGGTTCTCAAATGCAGTATCTTAGATAATACAAGCAAACATATTATGAGAAGCAATGTTATCAGCATAGTTACTAGTCCATAAAATGCAAAAGATGACAACATGCTAACATGTTGAAATAAATAGGAGTTAACAACACCTAATTCTCACCCTCCCTAACTAGCATATTATATTATATCTAAGAAGGTCTCTTTGGGCTTTAGCAGGGCGACCCCATACTTCAATCTCTCAGTGGCAGAGGATCACATTGTCTTCCACCAGCTCTCTGCATGCGAAGCACCATCAAGTGTGTTTATCTGTTCTTTGCAAAGCAATATAAAACGCGCCTAAAGCCAGATTTGCCAGCAGCTGCATTTATGTTATGTCTAGGAAAGTGCGAAGATCAGACCTTACAATAACACTGTGTTTACTCATCCTTCAAGGCTTCAGCACTCACTGTACAGACACCGTATACTAAGCAATGTTATCAGAGCAATAACATATTATTCTCGTATAAATAACAACACTCTTCTAGGCTGAAAGCTAAAGCAACAATTATGTGTCGTGTGCAGAAGCAGCAAAAGTTAAAATTGCGATTAAACATTTAATAAGCTCATGAAAACTTAACACGGTATATAGGTAAGCAGCAACTATATGACAGTAGCAGCTACCCACTATTTGCTGGGCAGCTGAGGACAGGGCCTAAACGCTGCAGCTGACACTAAGTGCTGTGCAGCTGGGGAAGTCCAAAGTAGGGATGATGGAGTGCGACTCACTCCTGAGTCCAAAGAACAAGTCCTCTAGAAAGAAAAGAACCTAAACGGTGCAGCTCCCCACTACTTGCTGGGCAGCTGGGAACTTAAAACTGCGACTGGGGCTTTCACTAGCCCTCTGGAATAAAACTGCGCCAAAATGCTGGAGCCACCTGGCTCTGGAATAAACATGTGCATTGGAGCCCTCTGGAATAAATGTGTGCCCTCTGGAGCACTCTGGCTCTTCAAGTACACAGGCTGTGCAACAGGTGCGAGCCAAGGGGCTCAACACAGGCTTCTCGGGCCCCTCACAGGCTTTTCAAATAACATGGCCCCCAAGCCCCTCACAGGGACTTTTAAACAATATGGGCCATCGTTGGAGCCTTTGTGGCTCTAAGATAAATAATGAGGAAACCGGTGGAGCGGGCCGCTGCCAAACAGGGGCCGCTCGAATACTGCCTTCCCCCCTCGCAATAACTAGGCAGCTTCTAAAGATAAGCCGCTGTCGGGTCAGTCCACCACTGTGGCCCATTGGACTCGTGTGGCCTTCCCCCCGCCCCAGCTGTCTTAACTTAGCAGCTCTCGGCGGGGGAAGGCTTTCTCTTCCTCGGGCCACGGAAGCGGAGCTCTCGCGATTCCTGGGAGCCCCGCCCGACAGCACCCTTGCTCACCCAGTCCCCCATCTCGGGACCGGCGCTCAGAGTGGAGCCTGCGAGGCTCGGCGGCTTCTTCCGTCCACGGGAGCCCTGCACAGTCGACATCAAGTTGGCGTCACTTCCTGTTCCCTCTGGCGGCCCGCCCACAACCCGGCGGGCCGCGGACGGCGAAGATTCTTGGAGGCACAATGGGGGGGGGGGGGCACCCTCGATACCAAAAGTGTATCCGCGGGGTGGGCACCCCGTTAAAGAGGCTCTCATAAACGGGGTGGGGACCCGTAAGTAAAGAAAATGATTAACTGAGCGGGGTGGCACCCTCGATGGAAACCACCGGGCAGGAGCACTTCCCTCGAGGGAAAACGGCAGCGCTCTGCCCACAAATGAAGAATAAAGTGCTCACAGAGCGCTGGGGGCACAGCAACCATGAAGCCCCTAGAGAAGGACCCCCCTAGGGCAAAAGGGAGTCCCAGCAGCAAGCAGGAACATCCAGGAGAAGGTCTCTAGGGCAAGGAGAAAGTCTCCCAGCCATCCTTAGGCCAGGCAGAAGGGCATCCAGGGGCTGGGCAGGGCCCAGGGAGGCAAGCCTTCCCCTGGGCCCCAGCAGCAGCACACCCCTGGTAGATTCTAGTCAGGAAACAAGAACATTTTACAGGAGGTCACAGCCTCTTTTATACACAAAATCCCTTTGTCTCTAGGGTGCAGGGTGGGGGGAAAACCAGACGCAACTGGTTTTGGAGCACTCTGTTGCTCAGCCCCTATCCCCATTCACTGGCCAGGCTAGGGTCATCAGTCGCACCACAGGGGGCAGAGCCAGCATTGTGTGGGGAAAGCCTAGCCCTATTCAGGTCCCAGGTGCACTCCTCCCTCACATCAATCATGCAGATCTCTCCACTCACCACCGGGGCAGACCCATCCTGAGCCAGGCTCACCATCCAGCTCCAGCCAATCACAAGCCAGACAGCCAATTCACATAAATTACACAGACATGCCAACTTCTAGAAGTGGCACTTCCACACTAGACACATTTATGCCACACACATCATCGCGCAGCATTTCATCACACGAGTCTGCACATACCAAACTCGCACCTGCACTGTGGAGAAGTGTGGCTCAATGATTATAGCGGCAGACCCTGATGCAGAGGTCTAGCCCGGGACCAGGGTTCAATTCCCCGCCTCGGCGGGTCTTGGGCTCAAAATTCCACGGACCTGATAATTCTCGCCTCGGTGCCTATTCCAATCATGGAGTCCCACTCTGCAACTCTGGGCAATAGCTTGCTTAATCTCCACAACGGCCGCCACAACGCTAAGGATGCCTGGCCTCCACCTTGGGGGTGCCCAGGAGTGGACGCCTCACAGGGAAAGCCAGGATGGGTTCCACAGCGGTATTCGTACAAGCGCCTTGAGACCCTTGCGGGTGAGTAGTGCGCTATACAAGTATCAATTAAAATGTTTTACATTTACTCCCCACGTATCAGGAACTACCAGGGACACACATATTCCCAATGCATTCCTATGGGAGGGCAGGCCACTCTCACACACGCACTCAGAGAGCGCACGCACTTTACACTGCAAGTGCATAAAGACCAGAAATCACTATAATGAGGTAACCTTACAAGGCAAAAAGTTCAGGGGTGAACCTGCCAGAAGGGCCAAGTCTAACACACACACAACCATATACACACACAACCACACACCCACACACAGCCACACACACACCCACACACACACAGCCACACACGCTAACACAACCACATACAACCCCTCTCACAAACACCCACACAACCACACACACACACACAACCACACACACAACCACACATACAACCATACACAACCACACTCACACACACAACCACACAAAACCACACACACAACCACAACCACACCAAACCATACACACAAACACACACACACAACTACACCCTCACAACCACACACAACCACACACACACACAACCACACACACAACCACACCCACACACACACACAACCACACACACACACAGTCAAAACCACACACAACCACAATCACACACACAAACACACACAACCACACAACCACACACTCACAACCACACACAACCACACACACAACCACACACAACCACTCACACACACACAACCAAACACACATACATCCACAACCACAACCACACACACAACCACGCCCAACCACACACAACCACACACAACCACACACACAACCACACACAAGCACACACACAACCACACACACCCACATACCCACAACCACACACAACCACACATACAACCACAATCACACACACATAACCACACACAACCATACACAACAACATACACAACCACGCCCAACCACACACTTAACCACACACACACAACCACACACAAAACCACACGTACAATCACAATCACAACCACATCCACACACACAATCACAACCACAAACACAACCACACAACCACAAACACAACAACACCCACAACCACACACAACCACACACACAACCACACACCCACACAACCACCCACAAACACACACAACCACACACACAACCACAACAAAAAGTTTTATGAAAAATGTACTCTTATAAATTCTGATTCCACCAGAATCCGAGTCCTCCACATCAACCTGGTTTTTTGGCTGTCAGCTGTGAAAAAGAGACCAATATTGCCCCCATTTTTATTATTCTGTATCCTCGGTTCAATTCTGGGGTGCTTTTTTAACTTGTTTCTAGTTCATTGCGAATCTTACAGTTACTAATTCAAATTGTGTTTGCTTTGACTTATTTGCAATACAAACTTTATCTCTAAAAGTTGCTTTAACAAGCTGCAAGTCTGCTACGAAAGCCCATTCATTTGATAATTATTTTCCACATAAGGTTGCAAGACCATAAAGTGGAGTATTCATGATTTTGAATAGTTTTTTGTTTTAAGATGTTACTCTCTCCTGCGCACCCCACTCCTGTACTAAGGTTACGAGTGACCTGGCATTCGCCTTTCAGAGCTTCTTGCATCCACCCACTGACCTGGCCTGGAACTGTTGTGTCCCAGCCTGGCACACACCGGGTGATGATCTCCGCATCTCCTTCTAGACACCAGCTCACTACTGTTTGCAGTCTGTCACTCACCCCTCACCTCCTTCGCACTCACCCTTCACCCTTCAGGCCTGGCAGTCAGTCCTCGCATCTGTCACTCACCCTTCTCCCTCTCTGGCACTCAGCATTGACTCTGCATGACACTCAACTGTCACCTCCCTGACACTAACCCATGTCCCTCCTGGCATTCACTACTCGCCCCCTTTGCACTCACCCTTCACCTCAATGGCATGAGCCCTTCATCCCCCTGACATTGCACCTACCCTTCACCCTTTGCACTCACCCTTCCCCTCCCTGGCACACACCCTTGACCCTACTGACTCTTACGTCTCACCTCCATGGCACTCAACCTTCATCCCCCTGACCTGGCACTCAACCTTCATCTCCGTGTCACTAGCCCTTCACCCCCCTGGCCTGGCAGCTACACCTCACCCCTGGCACTCATACTTCCCCCTTCTCTGCGCTCACCCTTCCCCTCCCTGGCACTCACCCTTGACCCTCCTGACTCTTACGTCTCAACTCCCTGGCACTCACTCCTCACCTCTCTGGCACTCACCCTCCACCCCCATGGCCTGACAGTCACCCTTGTCCCTCTTGGTATTCACTCCTCTCCTCCCTGCCACTCACCCTTGACCCTCCTGGCACTAGCCCGGTTTCCCCCAAGAACAAAAAATAACAAACATTGGCATAACCAATAGGTCTCGCCTTTGGGACCTTATAAGTGTTTAGCCATGCAACAGTTGATGTTATTGCACCTATTGCCTATGGCAATGCTTGTTATTCTTCTAAATGTGTTCCTAAATATTTATATTTGTAACTTAAGGATTCTACCAATAATATAACTGTGGCTTCAAACTATGAATAATCGCATTTTTGCAGCTGTTTTAGAAATTCCCCCAACTAAGCTCACTTAGGGCCAGATGTAGGTAGCCTAATACCGGTCGGTAACGGCCGAAAATTGGTAATTTCGGCCGTTACCGACCGGTATCCATGAAATGAGATGTAGGAGCATATTATTTTCCGAATCGGAAAACATGAGCCGGTAAAAATCCGACTCTGTAAATATGAGTCGGTATTTTTACCGAGGCGGAAAATACCGAATTCATAATTACCGATTTCTTATTTTTCCGATTCGGTACATAAGAAACGGTAAAAAATGGTCATGGAGATGTAGGAAAGCTCAAAAATACTGAATTCACGGAAATTCGGTATTTATGAGTCGGTATTTACCATGGATTGAATGCAGGTGGTAACCAGGTGAAGGCCATGAAAAGAGTCCCAAAATGCACCTGTGGAACCATAATGGCGGCTTTCTATGTCATAGCAAGGCGGCAAAGACTACAGGCAGCAGAAGAGAGAGAATGGCAAAGGGTGGAACAAGTGTACAGGCAGAGCATAGCACTGTTCCAACTGACAGAGCCTGAAATACTCCAGAGGTACAGGCTGTACCCCGACACCATCCAGGCCTTGATCAGGGACCTACACCCACTCCTGGAGCACCCAACACCCAGGGCCCACGCCATCCCACCCCATGTCCAGGTGCTATGTAGCTTACACCTGCTGGCCTCTGGGAGCTACCAGAGTGTGATAGCTGCAGTGGGTGGTGTGTCCCAGAGCTGCCTGTCCCGCTTCTTCAGGAGGTTTCTTGACGCCATGATGCAGAGGATGGAGCATTACATTTCATTCCCTGATACACCAGCGGAACTAGCAAAAACCAAGACTGACTTCTATCACCTGGCACACTTCCCTCACGTGATAGGCTGCATTGATGGCACCCACGTACCACTCTGTCCACCTGCAGCCACAGAGCACATATACAGAAACCGCAAGTCAACGGACTCCATCAACGTACAGGTCATATGCAACGCAAGGAACATCATCACAGACATCGTTGCGAAGTTCCCTGGAAGTACCCATGATTCGTACATATTCCAGAATAGTGGAATATACACACGCCTACTTGCCGGGGAATTTGGAAATGGATACCTGCTAGGTAAATCACATTGACACACCATGACACTCACAGCAGATCTATGTATCATGTACATGCAATTAATGTCATTCTTTCTCCCCCCTAGGCGACAGTGCATATGCCCTGCGGTCCTTTGTGCTCACCCCCTACCTCAACCCATCCACCAGGAGTGAAAGGCGGTACAATGTGGCTCACAGATCTACACGCAACGTTGTGGAGCGCACATTTGGACTCCTTAAGAGCAGGTTTCGCTGCCTCCACAAGAGTGGAGGGGCACGCCAGTACACCCCAATCGTCTGCTGCAAAATCATTGCGACCTGTGCAATGTTACATAATCTCACCACCAAGGAAGGTACAGAGGTGGAGATCACACATCATGAGTGTTAAAGATTAGACTGCCAACGTCAACATTATCGGCGCCATCTTGCCCCTTTCGAGCCCATTCGTGCGCGTAAGCAGCAGCCATTTTGAGCATCATGGTCTCCCGGCCCCTCGCTGATAGCCAGCGCGTCTCTCTCTCTCTCCTAACCTCGCAAACATCCCCCGCACGTTGACAACCCCCGCTCTCTCATGCCTTGGGTCATAAACCCCTCTTCAGCGCAGCTCCGCCACAGAATCCCATCCTGTTCCCAGCGCGACACCTCCCTTCATTCCTTTCATGGTCTCAGATCCTTTTGATGCAAACCCCCTCTTCCTGTGTCCCCGTTTGTCTTCCTTATTCCCAGGCCGCCACCTGGCCCTGCGGATACTGTTTATTACCCCGTACAGTAGGAAGCTTCCCCTCCCCATCAAAAGACCCTCGAGCCGATCAAAGCCCCCACCCTATGAGATCCGATCAACCCCATGCATTCCGTGAATCGGCGGAATGCCCTGCTGCGCGACAATCATCACCTGTTGTGACCGGGGTGGGGAATTCAACTGTAAATGTATGTGGGAACGGGCCTGTAGGGGAGATTCCGAGGATGTTCTTTCAAATATCAAAGTGTTGCGAGAATGTGTTACGTGCAATAAAGGTCATAAACCCTAGTATAAGAGGCCAGGCCTCAGAAATGTGGTTAGAGCACCTCGTGACGATACTTGCTGTCTGAATTGATGTGTTCTCCTCCGGAGAGAATAAAATCCTCGTTTCCTGCCTTCCAGTCTCCAGCGCCTGCTTCTTCATTGATTAATATTGGTGGGTCATAGAGGCGACACCGCCGGGCAACATAAAAGGGTCTTTGGTTACTGGTTGTCTTTGAACCCCTTTTTACAATTGGCGTCCCAAACGTGGGGCCCATCAGCGACTCGTGGATCCAGTGGGAGAGGTCCTGACGACAGAGTGAACGACTGCAACGATCGGAAGGTACCCTGTCCGATAGACCCTCGTCTGACAGCCGATCATCCGAACTTCACTGGTTCCGAACAGACCTCTCTCGAGTGATCTGCGGTCCTGACTGGGAACCATCAGGAGTGCCACGTGGATTACGAAGAGAAGAGGACGATCGGGCGCTGGATTCGGAAGACAAGAAACTGTCCATGCGGTCCGGGTAAGGTCGTGTAAACACGGCGAATTGCGAAAGTGATTGATAATTGAAAGTGATTGATAATTGATGAGAAAATACTAGTATTACTTTTTGTTAATTTATTTGGAGATTCGCTGTCTGCAAACGGAGAAACAACAGGCTCTCCCTTTATAAACAGCGAAGGATAGGTACGCATCCGTCGGACCTATCTTTCTCCCCCACTGAACAATTGCCCCTCCCCCATTGATTAACTGTTATAGATTGTTTTCTGGAGATTCTCTGTCTGCAAACAGGGAAGAATAGGTCCCCTCTTTGCAGATAGCGAAAGGGTAGGTGACGCGGACCTTTGCGAGCCTACTTATTCTCCCCATTGACCATATTGATTTTTTATTTTTGACCTAACATTGATTGCTCAAGATTGGTTCATGAGGTATTCACTACCTGCAAACAACGTAGAATAGAAATATTCTGTCTAGTCTTTGCAAGCAGTGATAAGATAGGTAGGGCTGACTATTATCCCATTGTGATCCGTCATGCCTGTCTTCTCCCCACTGGTTAGTAGCCTGTTTAGCCCGGACCGCTTATTAGAGATGAACCATCCGGCTCCGCTGGAAGGCACCCCTAATAAGGACATGTTCATGAAGCATGGATTAATCGCTATAGCCTATAGCCAGCTGTGGCATAAATATACGAAAAAGGATCGAGAAAGTCAGTGGCCACTGGTAGGATCCTTTGAAGACGATAAAATAAACACACTAGAAACAGCCCTTGGTAAAAACAAGACGACGCCCACTATGCTTGACAGCTTCGGCATGTGGCGAAAAGAAGCCGAACAACGTAAAAAGAGAACTGAGAGTAGGTTGGGAAAAGAGCTGCGGAAAGCAGCCCACCTAGCGGCCCAGAAACTAGAGAAAGAGATAAAAGAAAGAGAGGATACCAAACAGAAACTAGAAATAGAAACGTCAAGCCAGTGTCTGGTTAGAACACCCTCCACGCTCTACCCTGAATTACACTCGAAACAGCGAACCAACGATGATCTGCTGCTAGGTCCTCCGATCATCCACATGCCCCCTCCATATGCCCCTTCCCAACCCTTAGCACAGCACCCACTACCCCCAGGTACAAGCGAGAGTAGCACCACGGCTTCAGCCCCCATGGCCTCTGTGCCGGCTGAACTCCTTGTATTAGATGCTACGCAAACGACAACGTTGGGCGACCCAGAGGCCCGAAGGGTTGGTCCTGCAAGAACATATAGACTAAACAAAAATGAGCGAGCAGGGGTCGACAAGATAGCAAAGATACTGGTAGAGAAGAGGGAAGATGAAGAGTCCGTCACGGATGTGTTTAATTCTTATACAGGGAGTCACAGACGACACTTTACTGTACAACTGTGTTACCACGTCTTAAACGCATACGAGGACCGATATCAAGAAAAAGGTCCCCAGAGCCTAACGACTCTGTACCGGAAGGTCGATATCGGGGATGAGAGTGAGAGTGATGTGACGGACCTCCTTACGCGTACGCTTGAGGTTTTCCGCCACCATGGACTGGTCGATAGTAACGGCTTGTCGCCAGAAACCTCAGGAGGATGTATCGGAATACTTCTCCCGGTTTGAAACGGTGTTCTCCGATTACAGCGGCCAGGACCTGACCACTGCAACCGGACACCATCTGTTTGTCCAGAATTACGTTAAGGGTTTATCACCGGAGGTCTCGCAGAAACTGCAGGCCAGCGAAAGTAGTTGGGCAGCCTCCAAACCTACGGCTATCCTCCAGATGGCCCAATATTATGAACATCAGAAAAACGAAAACGATAGAACAACAGAGAGAAAGAAGAAAGATTTAAAGGAGAGGGTGATGATGGCTCAACTGCAAGGGGTGACTCTGGGACGAGACCAATACCGGGGAAACCATCAGATGAACGTCCCTAAAACTGCACCTCCCAAGGACCGTACTTCGACTCCCCACATTGGACGTACAGACATTAGAGAGGACCAGTGTGCTTTCTGTAAAGGAACGGGCCACTGGAAATCTCAGTGCCCAGTTCTTTTGGAACTCATCAGAAATAGAGATCCTAGAGATACAGCAAGCGAACCAAGAAATAGGGGACCACAGCGAGGGCCCCCAAACAACGCAACTAATGATAGATCAAGTAGGCCAAACACATTTGATCGACCCCGACAGAACCAATGCCAGCAATCTGACTACGATGATGTTCATGACTTTGCATAGGACTGCCTAGGGCAAGGGAGGGATCCAGTCGAGCTCCATGTTGACCAGCAAGGCCCTTATGTCACTGCTAAGGTCTTGGGTACAAAGTCACCATTCCTGGTAGACACTGGCGCAATACGTAGTGCATTATCTAAACGACTGATTCCAAGGGCACCCTTGTCTGGCTCACTAATAACATCGACAGGTTTCGATGGAACGCCCTCCACTAACCCTTTGTCCGCCCCGATCCTCTTTGACTTAGAAAACAACACCACTGACACTACGTTTTTGCTTTCCTCCAACAGCCCTGACGCAATTATGGGACTCGACTTATTGAAACACTTCCGAGCAACGATTAGATGTTCCCAAGATGGAGTCCGAGTTTTCCTTTACGACAATCCTGTTCTGCTTAGACATTGCCCCCCCAGACACATGTTTTCCATCACCGACGCTGACACTTCCCTGCTTGACACTCTGCCTCCGTATCTGTGGGCCAAAACGGATTCGGATGTAGGGCGCATGATGATTGACCCAGTGCACATTACTGTTTGACCAGATGCAACACTCCCAAAACTTCCACAATATCGGATATCGCCCGAGGGCGAGAAGGCATTGGTAGAAATCATCCAATCACTGATAGACGCAGGAGTGGTAGAGGAAGTGGTTAGCAACGTTTGCAACAGCCCAATCTTGCCCATCATTAAGAAACAGGGAGAAGGAGATGAGAAAGCATACCGCTTCATCATTGACCTTCGAGAGATCAACAAAGTGGTGGTACCCCAGTACCCTGTGGTCTCGGACATTACCACCATCCTGACTTTGATTCCCTCCACTGCCACCACCTTCACTGTCATTGACCTCAAAAACGCATTCTTTTCCATCCCCATCCACCCAGACAGCCGATATCTCTTCGGTTTCACCCTAAAAGCCCGCTCGTATAGGTTCTGCCGAGCACCCCAGGGCTACACAGAAAGCCCTAGCATCTACAGCCAAGCCCTCAAGAGACAACTGGATCAAGTCCAGTTACCCGATGGAGTGGTGTTAGTGCAATATGTCGATGACATCCTCTTGGCAGCCGACACCACTCCACTAGCTGTCACAGCCACCATTCAACTCCTGCACTTCCTTGCAGAAAATGTCCACAAGGTCTCTAAGAAGAAGTTGCAATTCTGCCAACCCCAGGTCACTTACCTAGGCCACCTTTTGTCCAAAGACGGAAGGAAACTGACTCCTGACCGAATCCAAACCATTCTCGACACCCCCATCCCTAGGACCTAGAAACAGGTCCGCTCCCTACTAGGCCTCACCTCCTTCTGCCGACAGTGGTTACCCAACTTTAGCCTCGTAGTAAAACCACTGCTTTCACTGCTAGCTAAGGATATCCCTTTCCCACTCCCTTGGACCCCTGAGTGTCAGGCTTCCTTCATGCAACTACGAGATGCCCTTTGCTCGGCCCCTGTGTTGGGTACCCCCGATTACACAAAGCCCTTCTCCCTTTACACTCACGAAAGGGAGGGGTGCGCTTTATCTGTCCTGACCCAGTCCATCGGCTCAAAGCAACGACCATGCGCTTACTTCTCAGCCACCCTTGATCCTGTAGCCAGAGCCCTGCCTGCTTGCCTTCGAGCCGTAGCTGCTGCTGCGATCTCTATCCGACAGAGTGAGGGGATCGTGCTCTCGAATTCCCTCACAGTACTGGTACCCCATGCAGTTGACACCCTCCTAAACCAAACCAAAACACAACACCTGACGAGTGCACGACTGACTCGATACGAACTGACTCTGCTCGCACCCCACATCACTCTGAAGAGATGCACCACACTGAACCCAGCAACCCTGCTGCCCTTACCAGAAAACGATCCCAATGTGCACCCTGTACACGACTGTGTGACCCTCACAGACGAACAGACCAGAAGTAGGGTTGACCTCAGAGACACGGCCTTTCCCGACCCCGACGGAGAGCTGTGGGTGGACGGTTCTTGCATCAAACTCCCCGATGGCACCACTTCAGCTGCCTATGCAGTCACCACGGCTCGAACTGTAGTCGAGACAGCCCGCATAACGCAACGATCTGCCCAGGCAGCGGAACTGATTGCCCTGACACGGGCCTGTATTCTAGCAGCAGGAACCACAGCAAACATTTACACCGACAGCCAGTATGCCTTTGGGGTGGTTCACCATTTTGGGCTCCTTTGGAGGGAGAGGGGATTCTTGACCTCACACGGCACCCCCATTTTGCACGGGGATCTAGTCTCCGCCTTGATCGAAGCCGTCCTTCTCCCCAAAAAGCTTGCAGTCATCAAATGCCAGGCACACAAAAGGGTGACAGACATTATTGGACAGGGAAATGCACTAGCCGACATCACTGCCCGAACGACAGCTGAAAATAGGACGACAACACGCATGTACGCGACCAGGTCACAAGCAGAAAAATGGTCTGACGCTAGGGACACTATTAGAGACATTCAAATGGCTAGCACACAACACGAACTGACTGAATGGACACGGGTGGGATTGAAAGATGACGAAGGCTGTTGGCGGACAAAAGACACAAACAAATGGTTGCTACCTGACTCGTATCTGATTCCCATACTGACTATGGCACACTCCCCTGCCCACATAGGATCAGCCCCCATGATTGAACTTGTCTCCAGAGTTTGGCACAATGATAAGATCACAGAGTCCGCCAAGCGCCTGGTCCAACAATGCTTGATATGCCTGCAACACAATCCCGGGAAAGGAACTGTAGTACCCCGGGGAGGGTTTGGGGTCCCAAATCACCCGTTTGAAGTCCTGCAGATGGACTACATCCAACTAGACAGATGTCAAGGCCTGAAATATGTACTTGTTGTGGTATGCGCATTTAGCAAATGGGTGGAAGCATACCCAACCCGTGACAACACTGCTATGGTCACAGCAAAAGTACTGTTAAAGGAGTTTTTCCCCCGTTACGGCCTTTGTCGAATTTTGTGGAGCGACAATGGCCCCCACTTCGTAGCCGAAGTTATCCAACTCATTTTGAAGGGGTTGGGTGTAAAACAAAAGTTCCACGCAGTCTTCCACCCCCAATCTGCCGGACTAGTTGAACGACATAACGCCACACTGAAACTAAAATTGGCCAAAATAGTGGCTACCACAGGACTGAAATGGCCAGACGCACTCCCCCTGGCATTGCTCTCAATGCGTTCCACCCCTACCAAACACCACTTGACACCATACGAGGTTGTATTCGGCCGGCCTATGAATGTCTGGTCTGCACCGAAACCAACTTCCATTCATGACGTCCCGGACGTCCTAATGTCTGATTACTTATGCCAGTTGACTAAAACACTGTCTGTTATCCATCAACAGGTGCTGCATGCCATCCCTGACACTTCCAGGGGTCCCGGACACACCATCCAGCCTGGGGATTTCGTCCTGATCCGGAACTTCCAGCGTGCCAAGAGTCTGGAACCCCGGTGGACGGGCCCCTGGCAAGTCCTCATCACCACCCGAACAGCACTTCGAGTGGAGGGAAAACGCAACTGGCTGCATGCACACCACTGTAAGAAGGTCTCCTCGACCCTGACCTCGACCGAAAACATCGACAACCAAGAAGAGCTCCTGAACAAGGACCGACCGTCACTAACCTGCTATCCTGATACCGAAACGCTTGAACTTTCAAAATTCTCTGATCCCACTGTGCCATCGAGAGAAGGGTATTTCCTGCGTCAAAAGGAGGGAGCCTCGGCTAAGTAGACCACGGACTGAGTTAAATCTCAGAACGGTGACCTAAACACTACCAAGGGTTACCCGGAGAGAAGCAAAACAAAATCTGTGGTTCTGCCCGCTACCGAGCACCTTGAAGATGATGGAAGCGCCAGATAAGAAGATGATGGAAGCACCAAATAAGAAGATGATGAAGGCAACAGGAAATACCCACCACAGAAACCCAAAAGCAGACAGACTCCACAGCTCAAAGACAATTGCACTCTTCATCACAATCCTTTTCTGCTTTCTCCTCATGACCACACTCTGGATTGTGGAAGAAAATGCACCTGCTCACGAAACATTCCTGACCACTGCTCAGCCTACCACCATGAAGGAACATTATCTGATTTCGCTCTCTCCCCAACTCAGAGAGAGGCGAAAGGAATTTTGGAATAACTCTTTCGTACAACTACTTCACCAGCACAACCTCGCCACCAATGCCACCAACTGTTGGATCTGTGGGTTGCTACCCCACGCCACTGGACACTCGATACCATTCATCCCTTCACCTTTCTCAGTTCACGGCTCTTGTCTTGCTTGGCTGATGCTTCTGCAAGAAAGCTTTAAGGACAATGCCACCTCCAGCAAAACCGTAACGCATTTCTACCACGGGGTCTGGCGGAACAGAACAAAGACACACTTCTGCCCGCAGACCACCAACAACACAATCCACTTGGACATCCCGGCTAAAGAACAAATCGAAATGCAAGTGTTCAATAATCCAACCAGAACCACCTTCTCCTACCTGCGAAAACGAACGGCTGCCACTCTGACTGTGGCCCTGTCAGTCATCAACGTCACCGGCCACATGTGCATGGAAGGGCTTGGGACTCAGCTGGTAGGCCACAGTGCTTGCCGGTTTTCCAGAATTCTGGACTCCACCGACCCACCTTCCTTTGTGGCATCTCCAAACACGTATTTCGTCTGCGGCACGAAGGCTTACACCTGGCTCCCCAAAGGCTGGGGGGGCACTTGTTTCATTTCCTTCATCCTTCCTCCGACTTATGTGGCACCAGCAAATCATCACAGACAAAAACGAGCCAAAGACATTGAACAAGCCGACTCAACAGGAGCGCAGTTCCTCGATGCTATGAAGGGACTTGTCCCCCTCTGGGGCCCGATGGCGAACAGCCGTGCCATCCGACATCTGACTCAAGCAGTTGAGACAACAATGAACATCACGGCTGGTATCCTTGCTAACAACACCGCTGAACTTCAAGCGGTCCGCTTGGTGGCCCTCCAGAACCGCCTTGTCCTAGATGTGGTTCTTGCGGATCGTGGTGGAGCATGCCGCATTATTGGGTCCAGCTGCTGTACGTACATACCGGACAACTCACCCTCAGTGTACAAAGCCATCGAACATCTTCATAGGCTCTCTTCGGAAGTCCACCAAGAACAAGAAGAATGTTTGCTTGGTGGTTGGTTCTGGAGCACCGTTAAGAACTGGGGCTGGAGACTATTCACCATTATCCTGATTCCTATAGTTGTAATATGCGGTCTATGCTTAGGAATTCAATGTCTGCCACCTCTGTGTACATTATGCGTAAATTGTATTTGCCCTAAGACTGTGGACTTTGGGAACGAACATATGAGAGCAATATATGATGCCGAGGTTAGGAATTTGATGAAGATTGACATTGAGTAAGCAAGTTGGCTAAGATATGTTGAAAAGGGAGGACTGTTAAAGATTAGACTGCCAACGTCAACATTATCGGCGCCATCTTGCCCCTTTCGAGCCCATTCGTGCGCGTAAGCAGCAGCCATTTTGAGCATCATGGTCTCCCGGCCCCTCGCTGATAGCCAGCGCGTCTCTCTCTCTCTCCTAACCTCGCAAACATCCCCCGCACGTTGACAACCCCCGCTCTCTCATGCCTTGGGTCATAAACCCCTCTTCAGCGCAGCTCCGCCACAGAATCCCATCCTGTTCCCAGCGCGACACCTCCCTTCATTCCTTTCATGGTCTCAGATCCTTTTGATGCAAACCCCCTCTTCGTGTGTCCCCGTTTGTCTTCCTTATTCCCAGGCCGCCACCTGGCCCTGCGGATACTGTTTATTACCCCGTACAGTAGGAAGCTTCCCCTCCCCATCAAAAGACCCTCGAGCCGATCAAAGCCCCCACCCTATGAGATCCGATCAACCCCATGCATTCCGTGAATCGGCGGAATGCCCTGCTGCGCGACAATCATCACCTGTTGTGACCGGGGTGGGGAATTCAACTGTAAATGTATGTGGGAACGGGCCTGTAGGGGAGATTCCGAGGATGTTCTTTCAAATATCAAAGTGTTGCGAGAATGTGTTACGTGCAATAAAGGTCATAAACCCTAGTATAAGAGGCCAGGCCTCAGAAATGTGGTTAGAGCACCTCGTGACGATACTTGATGTCTGAATTGATGTGTTCTCCTCCGGAGAGAATAAAATCCTCGTTTCCTGCCTTCCAGTCTCCAGCGCCTGCTTCTTCATTGATTAATATTGGTGGGTCATAGAGGCGACACCGCCGGGCAACATAAAAGGGTCTTTGGTTACTGGTTGTCTTTGAACCCCTTTTTACATGAGGACATTGATGATGACACAGAACTGGCAGAGCCCCATGGTACAGTAGCAGCAGCAGCTACAGATGGGAGACTGAGACGGGAAGAGGTCACACAGCAATATTTCTGAGTGAGTAATGAGACACAGACAGGCAAAGTTCATGACGTACGTAGTTTAATATTCACTACGCAAGTGCATTGATGTCACACATTGGTCACACGATATATAAATGTCCATGACTGTGTTGTCACTGTTAACACCACCGTGACATGTTCCTTGGGTGGAGGGCATAGTCAATGTTTACGGCCACGGACCACAGGGCGGGACTGCTGTGGCTGTGTGTCAATGTTCTCGGTGTGGCCTGTCTCAGTTGCCTGACGCCTGCCGCTCCTACGTACTTCTTGTACAGGAGTGCCTGCACCACTCCTGCTGGTGGACTCCTCACTTTCCCCCACACAGGTGTATCCTCCAGTGGCAGTCTGTTGTGCGAGCAAGAGCTCCATTGCAGAGGTCATTCTGGCCATTCCCACTGATAAATTGGTGCAGCACTGCACAATGGCATCCTGCATCGCCACTGACCGTCTGCACAGCACGGTGGTAGCAGTAGCAAATCTGTTCAGGGCTTTTGTCTGCTGCCGCACATCAACACGAGCCTTGCGTCTCTCAAAATGGTCCCTGTCCAACTTGTCACACAGGACAGTCATGCACTGTGTTATGTCGGAAATGCCAGATGCCATTGACTGCATGCTCTCGGATATGTCTCCAATGCCCTTGCCTATTACATCAAGCTTGTTGTTTGTTGTGCGTGCCTGCCTCTGAACCCCCATCATGGCTTTCGCCTGCAGGCGCTGTACTTTGACTATGGTGGCCTCCAGTCCGCAGAAGACCCCCTGATCCTGACGCACATCATCTGCCTCCCGTGGCCTTCGTCCTCGGCACTGGCCCGCAAAGCTCTGGGAGTGGGCAGCTGCTCAGTGTTGGCTGTATCCTGTGTGTTGATGGCCATGTCACCCTCCTCCTCCTCCTCCTCAGATGTTTCCAGTATTCGGCGAGGGGGCACATCAAGGCGCCTTGCCCTTTCCAGCACTGGGGATGGTGTTGTGGGGGTGGGGGACTGTGCAGCCACTCCTGACTCCTGACTCCCAAATAACAGAGGGGACTGTGGCTGTGGTGCTGTTGGCTCCTCAGGTGCCTTGAGTGCCTGCTCTTTGTCCTTCCCTCCGTGTAATGTGCTGGGTCCAGCTTCTCCCCTCCTCTTCTCCCTTTCCTTTGCTGTGCTGCGCATTGACTCTCCTGTGGACAGACATGGACATTGTGTCAGTGGAGTGGTTCACCTGTGTCTCATGATTAAACACACTACTATTGCACATTTACCTGTCTCTCAATTTGCCTCTGCTAGTAGTCTGTTGCTTCCCTTGCTGCATGGCATGCAGACTGCTTAGAGGTATCTACCCATGACTACATTTCCCATGATGCATTGCAGGACATTGTTAAGACCTGTTCTGGAATATGATGTAGGCACACAGAGTGTGTGAGGGGAATAGGTAAATGGGTAAATGACAATGTACTTGCATCTTACCTTGTTTCTTTGCAGCTCTTGCAGAGCTGTCAGCGTCCCCGATGCCGTGGGTGCATTCAGGCTCAAGGGTGGATTCCACCAGCTCCTCTATGTCGGTGAGTCGTGGGGCTCGGTTTCTTCCTCCCCCTGTTGCAGCACATTCCTTGCGGTGGGCAGATAGTTTCTTTTTAGTGATGATGCGGATGTCATACCACCGTTTTTTCAAATCTTCTAGTTCACGGTGGGTGACACCAATGGCATTTACCTTGCCTTGTATGTCAATCCAGGTGTTGCGCTTGATGGACTCAGCTACATGCAATGATTGCTTCCCAAATATCTTGCTGTAATTTCTCACAACCTCTGCAAAAAGCACCTGCAGTTCTTCATGGCTAAACTTCTGCTTCCTTTTGCGCTCTGCAGCATCCCTCTGTGCATCCTGACTCTCCATGGTGCTGTGTAGGTTAGCTCAGGGAAGCCTGCTCCTCACTCTGTCCTCCTGCTCTCCTGACTGTTGGTTTCTGCACCTGCATGGGCGTGGCCAGTTCCAGGTACTGGGGAGGGGTGCTTGATTCTGATTGGTTGATTCCCCTGTACCTTTGGGATTGGGTGTGGTTGGAGTTCCTGATTGGTTCACAGGCTCACATGTTTGTCAGTTTCAAATTTCCAATTCGGAATTTACCGAATCGGTATTTACTGATTCGGTAAATTCCAATTCGGTAATACCCATTTATTCCTATGGGCCATGGGCCCGTTGGAATGTATGGGTTTTACCGAATCGGATTTTACCGAGTCGGTATATACCGATTCGGTAAATACCGATTTCAGATACCGAGTGATTACGAATCGGTAATTTTTACCGATTTTTTTTATCTACATCTCATTTACCCATTCTGATATACCGATTCGGTATGACTCGGTATTTTAGAATCGGTAAATTACATTTATCTACATCTGGCCCTTGGCACGAAATGCATTGGGATATGTTGAAGAATTTAAATGGACACACAGATGAAATAGTGAATATATTAATTCAAATGCACAATTAATTAATAAAAAAGAGAGAAAAAAAATGACATTTTAAATAAAATGTGTTTGATCCTAAACAATGTAAGAGTAATATGTGTGATTCATAAACTATCAGAACAGGTTCAAATAAACAATATTGGGCAAGGCGCGTACAAGAAAGGTTCACTGTTTTAAAACAGAACCCAGTAAAATATAGTTTGTTGGTTACCAGGCACTAGGGTAGCTTACCTGTGCACTCATAACTATTGAGAAAATAAATTAAATAATGAGCAATACGAATTTAAATAATATACAGCCAGTTTAGAAATTCACTTGTGCAACCAGTTACTCATGTTATGAGGTATTTTAATAGTCGAGGACTGTAAAATGAGGTGCTCCTCGGCTTAAAGAATAATGTCAATGGCCCCTCCACAAAAAAGTACAAACCAGTGCTTGAGCTGAAGAGGACATTGAAGCTGTCCAGAGACAGCACACCGATGAACTGTGCTTAGGTGCTGAAGCAAAGGCAAGTGATGTTAATTAATGCATGTTAATTACATGCTACCAGTGGCATAATTGTGATAGCAAACACTCACATATCATCAACAGTAGCAGTTACTTTTCACATTCCTAACACTTAAACGACAAGCAAGCGCCTCGTGCTGAAAGTTAAAAAAAGAGATGTGCAGGCTGCAGGGGGAGAGAGAGGTGAAGGGGTGCACCCGCGAGTGGTTCGTGTGCGCTGGGGAGAGCATTCTGCTCTTTTTCAAAGCACATACTTGTGGCGCGCTGCTGCGCACTCCCGCAAGGTGTATGCCGCCACAAGCACGAGTATGTACTTTGAAAAAGAGCTGCACGACGGCTAGAGCTCTCCTATGCAACGCATGCGCGCTGCGTAGGCAAGACCTAAAAACAGTGTCTCCAACACGATGTGTGCTTTAGCACACGCTGTGTTTGAGACTCTGCTTTTCTTTTCTTAATTGTTCACAGCTACGGTGTGATTGTGACCATTTGGCAACCGTGCATGAAGATTAACTTAAACTTAAAGCCTGTGGGTTTTTATCATATGTTTTACAGCTCTTGTCTCTGAAAAGGATTCATTAATTTAGACTTCTTGGGGGTAGAGGAGGAATGCTTAATGGCAGCGTAATAAAGTAGTTCCAGAAAGAATGGTACAAGCATCAGAGTGACTTCTACCAGGAGTGAAATTTTAGTCAGAAAGACTGAAACCAATTTGGATAAATCTGAATAAGCATAGTGTGAGAAAAAGACTAATTTGCCAACATACTAGTATTTACTGGGTTACCTTAAAAGAAAATTGCTTTGAGCAGTTAGTCTTGCGAATTTAATCCCACCCCTTTTTGATTTTTGGATGTAGAGTAAAGTTTTTTACTGAGCAGGAAGCAGATATTTCATGAAAGCAAATACCTCTGAATAGTAATGTTGATTTCAAGCACTGCCCTATATGCTAACCTACCACTCTCCCTCCTAACCACTGTTCCCAATAAGCCGCGCTCGCACCGAAGTCACACCAAGCGCGCAGTGGCCCACAATCAGCCCCACAGCTTGCACTGTTAATAAAAGAAAAACAGTGTCTCAAACACGACGTGTGCTTTAGCACACGCTGTGTTTGAGACTTTGCTTTTCTTTTCTTAATTGTGAACAGCTACGGGCTGATTGTGACCATTTGAGTTAGTATTCATGTTATCAGGGACAGCCACATCATCTTGTGGGTGTTGCACGGCTCCTGTTTGGGCAGCAGGTGCTGCACAGGAAATTTAAAACAATCAGATTATGCAGCCCGGGTGCCATCTCCTGGCCCAATCGTGAGGTCATAAATTACGGAAAGGGGGATGCCAAGGTATTTTCTTCAGGAAACTTATTTATCGAGACAAACACTACTAATTATCTGTCTCATGACAACATAAATTGTATGGTATCTATCTGTCATCTAATATACCGTTCATCCAGTGGTTATTAACACCAAATCAAAATAAGGAAAAACACAACAAAACAAAAATCTGGTTTGTAATTCACTTTTTAAAGATCCTTTTTCATTTTATACATCATTAGTATAAATCAGCAACCCACGCAATATTCAATCTTGTGTGGAATAACATTTCAAAATCCAAAAAACCAAGTATCTTATTCAAGATCCAAAAGGTCAAAATGTCTTATTGTTGTGGACCCTGAATCCAAGGGTTGTGTGAGAAGCCCAATAATTTATTCACAAGGAAAAAACTGGCAGTGTCTTTTCTTGGCCTTATTTTCCTTTTTCGAACACCAAAGTAACAAGGAGCATAAGAAGTCAAAAAAAGTCTTTGTTGCTTCAAATCACAGTAATGCTCTTGGGGAATATATCCAAACAATCTCCAAATCAAAGCAGGTGTCGAAAATAATGATAACTGTCGACGTGTTTCGGCCTTTCAAACAGTTTCAGGCCTCATCAGGACAAAGGGCAACACAATTCATACAAGTGATCCTACAAAAAAAAAATTAACAAAATCAATAATAATATACTTCTAAAATTTGAAATTTGACAGTCTGTTTCACTGACACAGGCACCCATAGGGGCCACTCCCACTATAAGAAGAAAAGATTCCTCAAGGTTTTGGTATCATAAAACTATTTACACACCAGAAAGAGAAAACGTGATTAGAAAAACCATCACCATAAATTTCTATTCTTATTTACACATATTCAGTGAAAAACCTCTTTCTTCACCGTGCTTCATACCACAGTGTAAGGTTACAAGAGTGAATAAAACAACTGGACTAACCTACCAGCTGAAAATTATACAAATGTTAAAGCCGATTTCTGCTCAGGTGGTCGAGGACTGCAGATGTAATTCCGGAATTGTGACTAAAGCCAGGACGAACTCCCTTTACTGTATACACCTGTGCTTATCCGGATATAATTTATTTCTCGAACAGGTAATCCAATCACCTAAATCAATAGATGTAAAGGAAATATCATGTAGTGACATGAACCGCTACACTGAATTAATACAGTGTTGTAACTGCCAAACTAGTCATAAGCTAAGCTGTTTCCACAGGCAAATGACGGTCCACAAAAATCACCGAGCCTCACAAGTGCCTCCATACTCCAAATTACACCCAAATACAATTAAAAATCTTAGTGTAACCACATTCGAAGGTATGTGGCATTCACTACTTATAGGAATATTACAGTGCTTACCTGCATCCGCAGGGTGATTCAACCAGCACCAATGCTACGAAACGAGCCAGAGTCTACTAGTACTCGGCGCTTATCCCAGCCACAGGAAAGTTAATGCCGGGCTAAGAACCTACAAAGCGGAACTCCGCCTAACCGGATTCCATCAGCCGGAAACGTCCGCGTAAGAGGAAATCAAGAGCGGACTACGATTCAGTTCACATCACTCAACCAACATGGCCGCCTTTAATTTACATTCGTGACACAATCATACCGATTTTTCTGCGTGTCTGCAGCTATCCGAATTCTGAACTAAACTAACAAAAAAGGTTATGAAATTAGAAATAAAGAATTAAGAAAAGAAAAGAAAATTCGAAGAGAAAATTTTTCATTACAAAACAAGGTAAAAAGTGCAACCCCATACCTCGTGTGATACCATTCACCTCTTCCATTCTAAAACCAATTTTTTGCATTACTCAACAATGTATCTATAAACATTTTTAATGAAATATAAGTACACAGAAAACAAGCTCCATACTCATACATTTCATGATTGAATAAAAATATATCCAGTGCCCTAAACAAGCTAAATCCTTTAACAGATAAGTGACCATATTTCGTCCCTGACATTGAGTCCAGTTTTGGAAGTCTGATATTTTTCAATGAGTCTCGCTTCCAATTGATTTAATTTAGTCTCAGTATCTACTGTGTTTTTATTAGATACCACGTATAGTACTGTCCAGTATATGTTGTGAAATGAGTGATTGTGACTCTGATAATGGCTGACCAAAGGAGCCCCTATGGTCATGCATTTGATACGGGATCTATGCTGGAGGACCCTAGTTTTCACAGTCTGGGTCGTCTGTCCAATATAGACTTGATTACATGGACACTTAATGCAATATACAAGGTTTTTCGAGTTTCAATTGAAGAATGCTTTCTGAATGTCCAAACTTCTTTTGAGTCCTTCCTCATTTCACATGCCACACAATTGTGGCACCTGAAATGGCCCACCACCGGGGGTAATCCCAACAAATCCCTCGTAGTTTTGGGTCCCTGTTTAAACACATTAGTTTTGGCTCTTACAAGTTGGAAACGGATATTGCAACCCTTTTTAAAAGCAAATAATGGTTTCAGAATGTCGATTTCACCCAACAGTTTCCAGTTGTTTAAGATCAGTTTTTTAACCTTATTAGCTCTAGGACCATAAGTTAAAGCACAAGTCAACGGAATGTTGCCTGTATCTTTCTCGTTGGGAACCAACAGAGTCTCTCTCGGCGTGTATCATGCTCTTTTCAATGCCACCTTTATTAGTCTTTTAGGGTACCCTCGCGAAATCAATTTTTCTTTAAGCAGATTGGCATGTACAAAGTATTGTTCTTTATTGCTACAGTTCCTCCGAATACGGAGGAACTGGCCATAAGGTAAATTTTCTTTCAACGACCTAGGATGGCCACTAGTAAAGTGCAAAAGGGTGTTTCGGTCTGTTGGCTTAGTATATAAGCTAACAGACAGTTTTCCATCCTCGTGTTCAATGTACACATCTAAGAAGTTGATTTTAAGGTGGTCACTTGATACTGTAAAGTTAAACTCCTGTGTTCTGTGGTTAAGCCAGGTATGGAATTCGGGCAGTTGTTCAGAATCCCCATTCCATATCATGAAGATATCATCTATATAGCGACACCATAGGCCCACCAATACCTTGGCATCCCCCTTTCCGTAATTTATTATATTCACCCAGATGCCGTTTGGTTTACCAGGTACCCCCTGTTGTTAATAATAATACCAATCGTGAAGTCAGCATACCCGTATGCAACAGAAGCCGTAATGTTAGCTCTTAATGTCTGCCAGACACGCCGCCGCTTGCTGATTATATTTTGAAAACAGCTGCCCCGCCCTGTGACCTGTGTCTTAGATAGGCCAGGCCGCGCGGGCCTCGTGAAAGAGAGAGGGAAAGTGAGCCGAATTTAAAAGCAGTCCACTATCACTACTACAATGGCCTGTGATCGCTATAGCAACAAGTTCTCAAGCCAGAGCTCTGCAGTGCACGCAGATCAAGCACCATGTGCCTTAAGATCATCACCACAGCGTCGGGGTGTTCTGTAAGCGTGACTAATGCGTTTCAGTGAGGTGATGCGGACCACCACACTGAAATGTATTAGTCTGACGCCTGATGCTTGGTACTTGGCAGGACTGCCAGCAGTTAACGATGCCGAATCATGTTGTGTAAAATGCGCTGAGGCTTTTGGTAGTCTAATGAAGATGTTGGTTTGTTAGGCAAGTGAAATTGTTCCATAGAAGGTGAGCTGTGATATGTTGAATCTGCTTCACAGCACTAGCTTTCTCGTTTTGGAGTGAGCACAGACGAGTGAGGTAACCTTGTCTTTGGGGTGTGTGCCTCACATCAGACTTGCGTTGGAAGTTGGGGTGCGGCAGGTGCTGCAGCATCCAAGGGCATAGAAGAGACTACATTTCTTAGAGGACATGGACAGCCTTGGGGAGTGCTGAACCTGGGTCTGGCCTGGCTCTAAGAACCAGATCACGAGCCGAGCCATAAAAGATGTAGCTCAGGTAACAAATGTCAGGAAAATGGTAGACTGGAAAATAGAAAACATGGATTTTTCATCATATTAAAGTGTTTCAATGGCGACTAAACAATTATTTCATGGAACTGAGTGATGTTTATTGAAAGTAATATTTTTTTGAACATGAAACATTCAAATCTACTGCTGTAGCCTTACGATTTTGCCACAAAGTATCCAAAACGTGTCAGCTTGCCTTGTTCTTTATTCAGGACTGACTTTAGCGCTGGTGGTGTCTAGTGCGACAATCTTTTCTTCCCTACCATCCGCATCCACCCATTCCCCCTATGACCTCCTCCTCGGATTCCCTCACTACCACCCCGCACAAGTGCCCCATATCTTTTCATAGGCCCTTTCTCATTTACATTTAATTTGTTTTAAAGCCCTGGTAAAGGCTGGCTTTACTCATCCACTCAGCTCTTCACATATAATACAGATCTTTTCTTTGCAACTGGCATGTTAAGCCTCTCTGCTACTTTATGGTAAGTCAAAACTGCCACTAGATAAAACTTTGATCTCTCTTTCTAGCAGGAACAATAATCACAAGTGGCATTACGTACCAAGGAAAATGAATTACATTAATACATTTCTTTTCTTGGTTCACTGAATTTTGATTAATGGGGAATTATTAACAGAAAATGCACATAAGATTCATGATGAAGAAAATGGGGAGGAAAGGAGTTTTTATACTGTTGAGACTATGTGAAGGCTTTAGAAATCCTCATATTGTAGGCACTTTCTTGCTTTCACAAATATATACATGTAACACTTGTATGTTTATGCAATCATCTAAAACAATATTGAAATGCGGAAGAAATGGTTTCATCACATAAAAAGACATGCTCCCAGTGGTGCAAAAATGGAGTGGGAATTAGACTTTCACTAACCCTAAACTTGGTGTATTTTCATTTAGTGGAAAACTTTAGTTTTAGTGAACATTTTTATTGTAGAAATTAGGCACTTAAGCCTTGAAAACTACAAAGATTGTGGTTGCCAGGTCCACCCTGTTTTACTTTCTTGAATACTCAGAAAAGTGAGAATGCATCACAGTTTTAGGCATATTCAGAATTCAGAATGTATTTCTAAATCCAGCCCAAATTCCTAAGCAAACAAAAAGCAAATACATTGAACATAATATTTCACACAATTCATCTTTTCTAAGTTATTGGTAATCTTTGCACACTGTGAAACTAAACTAATGTATGGTAGCGTTCAATGGAATTGATACATTGAGAGGAAATTAACAATTCAATTTTCAATTTTATTTATTATGTTTTGGCTCTCAAAAGAGGGCCACATAAAAGTTCACAATGATAAAAGCAAAAAACAAATACATATCAAAATTATGACATTTAAGAAACATATTAGTGTGCAGAAATAACATACAATGACGGGTCTACAGCAGGAAGCAATGACAAAACAACTCCAGAGACATATTAATAAATAGCTAAAAAACCTTTAAAAAAGTTAAAAATATAAAAGCAGAACATTTCATTAGGAGGCCAATAAAGTGCTTGGAGAAAACTGTTCAAAGTGGCAATGCCCAGACGGAGACAAATGGGTTTTAACCATCTGAGTCGCAATATACGGAGCGCAGGGCAGATCAATAAAGCATGCATAAGATCCTGGGTACTCAGGTTACATAAATTGCACATGGGAGAAGAACCGTACCATTTAGATAAGAGTAGATTTAAAGGTAACAGATCGTAACGTAAAAGAAACCAAAATCTACGGATACCATGCGGCAAGTTCCATGTGACATAGGGTTGGGCCGACTTAATCACATATGAATTAATAAGAAGGTCTACATCTCTTTTTCCACAGATTAAATTCTTATCTGTCTGAAAACATAACTCCCACGAGGCCTGTTTTTTTTCACAACCAGTTTATTGATGAAGATGAGCATATGAAATAGAGTGGCAGCCCACAATCAGGACTATACCACCAGACATTATGATACAATCACAGCAGTTAACCAAGTGTCCAAGCAAGAAGATGATGCAATTAAGGATATCAGAAAACAGTTACCCCACCTTCACCTTATTCCGCTACCAACCTACCCAACTCCCCGATCCCACCCTGGAACCCACCCGATCCCCATGCATGTGTGCACTAACCGTATCGACGTAAGATTGTGACGTGGGTAATGTGTGTGGACATGGGCTTTGCCAGCCAGTACGGGGCTAAAGGTCCTCTTCTTGCTCCACTGGAGGGTCCAGTGTCAGACCTCTATAGTCTGCCCACCTCTTCCAAATCTTAAAGTGTTTGCGGGGGCATCCTCGCGCCTCAAATATAGGTCTCTCCAGGCCCATACAGAAGTCCATACCAGCCTTCCATGCAGTCAGGGGGGGGGGCCTCACATTCTTCCACGCTCGGGCCAGGTCCCTTTTAGCCACCACCAGCCCCAGTAGGAGCAGGTGCCGCTTATAAATATTGCCACCAACCCCTTCCAGGACGTGCAACAGACCCAGACGGTGAGTACGGGGGAGGGTCCAGCCCAGCACCTCAGACAGACAGCCCCAAACACCCCTCCAGAAGCCAACCAGCCTAGAGCACGACCACATAGTGTGAAGTAGCGTACCCACCTCAGCCCCACACCGCAGTCATTCCGGGGACCCAATCAGGCCCGCCCTCCACAGACGCTCTCGGGTATAGTATGCTCTATGGAGAATCTTGAATTGGATGAGTCGGAATCGCATTGCGATAGCCGCCCCCCTCGGGGATTCCAAGGCCTCTCGCCAGTCGTCCTCGTCCAAGGGGCCGAGATCAGCTTCCCAAGTCGTCTTCAGTGAGAGAAGAGTAGGGGAGCAGTGGGTGACCATGGTTTGATAAATGCGCGATACTTTCTTGTCCCCAAGATCTCCCATGAAGACCTTCGCCTCGATCGGGCTAAAGTCAGGGAGTGAGTCAAGGTTGGCAATGCTGGGCGTCAGTGCATGTCGGAACTGTAGGTACCGGAAAAATTGAGATTGGGGCATATCAAATTCGGCACTGAGGGTCTGAAAGGATTTGAGCGACGTACCAGACATCACTTGGCCCAACTGCGAGATACCTATTGCATCCCAGCCATCGAAGCCTGGCAATTTAGAGAGTTCAGGTAGCATGCCGTTCCGCCATAAAGGTGTTTCTGCAGTTAGTCGGCCCCACCAGCCCACGCGACGCAAGGCCTGTCGCCATATAGCAAACACGAGTTTAGTAACCCTTGGCAGCGAGTTACGCAGTCGGGGTGAGTATAGGATGGTATGGAGCGAGTTATCGCCCATCAAAGCGCGCTCTAGGGCATAGGCCGGGTCCCCACCGTCACAGTACCACCATTCGTTCAGAATAAGGAGGTGAGCGGCCTGGTAATACGACTGCAGATCCGAGGTGGCCAGGCCTCCACAGTAGGTGGACAAAAAGCATGTGCGCAGTGCCACCCGGGCAGAGCCTCCCGCCCAGAGAAAGCGGCCCAGCACTGAGTTAACCTGTTTAAACCACCGAGGTGGGATAGGATACGGATGGTTTTGCAACTGGTAGAGTAGGCGCGGGAGCGCAACCATCTTGAAAATGGCAGAACGGCCAAAGATTGTCAGGGGCATTCGAGACCAAGTTTTGACGTCCGTCTGAACTCGTTCCCAGACGGGCTGCAAGTTACGGTCCCAGGCAGTGTCAGCCGAGTCTGAGAGAAACACCCCAAGGTATTTCAGCCCAGTCGTGGCCATCCGTAATCCTGAAGCCCAGGGGTCTGTCACCGGGTCTCCTGATAGCACCCACAGGGTGGACTTGTGGAGGTTGAGATACAAGCCCGAGGCCTCTCCAAACTGGTGCATGATCTCCAAGACACGTGGACCCGAGCGTTGCAAATCAGTAAGGAAAAAGAGGACATCATCCGCGTACAACGCGATCTTGTCTGACAGGGTAGCATTCCATACAAAGCCCCGTATCTGTGCATCCTGGCGCACTCTTGCCGCCAGGGGCTCCATGGCCAGTGCAAAAAGATAGGGGGAGAGCGGGCAGCCCTGCCTGGTCCCTCGGCCTATGCGGAATGTCTCTGACACCGCCCCGGCGACCCGCACCGAGGCCGTAACATCAGTGTAGAGGAGCTTTATATAGGATAGGAAGACCGGGCCTAAGTTGAGCCAAGATAACAGGGTAAATAGGTACGACCAGCCAACCGAGTCGAAGGCCTTGTTGATATCGGCCAGCAACAACGCCGCCTGGTCCCCCAGGGCTCCAACAGCGTCGATCGCCGCCTGTGCGCGCCTGATATTGTGTCGCGTAGCCCTTTGGGGCATAAAGCCTGCCTGGTCCGAATGGACTAAAGCAGTAATGTGTGGAGCCAGACGGTTCGCCAGAGCCTTGGCCAGTATCTTAGCCTCAGTATTAATTAAGGAGATGGGCCTGTATGAATCATGGCTATCTGGGGGCCTGCCAGGCTTCTGAAAGACCACTATTTCTGCATGGCGCCAGTCTGGTGGCAGCAGACCCCGAGTACGGGCCGCTTCCAGCGCTCGGCGGTAGTGCGGTCCCAACTGCACATGGAATTTTTTAAAAAACTCACACGGGTAGCCGTTTGGTCCAGGGGCCTTACCGGCGTTGAGTTGCCCCAATGCGTCTCCCAGTTCCTCCGCCGTGAGGGGTGCATCCAGGGCCTCCCTGGTCTCGTCCGACACCGGCACCGGCGGGAACTCCGCGAAGAAGCGGGCTAAGTCGCCTTCAGGCAATTGGTCGCGTGGGGCATACTGGTCTGTAAAGTACGTGGCGAAGCTTGCCGCCAACTCGCCTGGGTCGGTTAGAACGTCTCCGTTGTCGTTCGTGAGACCCGGCAGCACGAGGGGCTGGAAATTGTGCTGGCACAATCTATGGAGCATGGAACACGACTTGTCCCCCCATTGATACACCCTACTTCTGGTGGCGAGCCACGCCTGTTTGGCTTCATCTAGCAATAGGGACGCGTACGATTGCTGTGCCTGCAGGAGCAGCCGCAGATCCACCCCATCACCACCGGTACTGTGTTCTTGTTCGAGGGTCGCTACTCGGGCAGCTGCCTCCGCAGTATGTTCTCGTCGCCGCCGACGGGCCGCCGAGCACCATGCAATATCGACTCCCCGTATGGTAGGTTTCATAGCCTCCCACACCACACCTACATCGGCACCCTCCACCAGGTTCTCCCGCCAATAATGGTCAATGGTTTCACGTAAGTGCTTAGTGTACGCCGGTTTCAGGAGATGCCACGAGGACATCCTCCATCTAAACGGCTGCCGTTTCTGAAGGAGATCTATTTTAACTGAAACTGGGGAGTGGTCGGACAGGCCCCTCGGCAAGATGTCTGCACCCTTCACCCTACACAAGTATTCTCCAGGTAGAAACATATAATCCAACCGCGAGAACGAGCCATGTACTGCTGAGACATACGTATAGTCTCGGGTTACAGGGTGCATATGTCGCCAAGCATCCATCCAGCCTAGCCCCTCACTCATGGCATGCAATCTGGTGGGCGGAAGGGAGGGGGGGGGTGGTGTCGGTCACCTCTTGACGTCTCCGGCGATCCATACTCACGTCCATCACGTCATTCCAATCACCCCCAATCACTGCCAGTGATCCAGAGACATCTTCCCACACCGCAAACAGCCGCTCTGCCAGGGCCCACTGCAGGGGAGGGGGGGCGTATACACTCCCAAACACCACGGGCTCCGTGCCCACCATGCCCTTAACAAACAGGTAGCGACCCTGAGGATCCACCCACTGCTTCTCGTGCACATACGCCACCCTGCGGTGTATCAATATGGCCACACCCCTGGATCCCCTGGAGAACCCCGCGTGGAAAACCTGCTGATATCCAAATCTCTGTAGGCCCAGTGCCTTCGTGCCCATCATGTGAGTTTCTTGAAGCAGTAATACATCTGCTGCTTCCCTTTTCCCCCATCGCAACACCGCCCCCCGTTTAATCTTGTCTAACAATCCCCTGACATTCCACGTAACCACCCGCATAAAGTCCACAGGGAGTCGATCGGTCGATTCAGCCATAGTCAATCGGAGTCCACCATAAAAGCCCCCTAGGCCCGCACCACCCGCCACACACCACACAAAGCATCATCTTGGTACACACATGCAGTACACTAACTACCCCAAGAAGAACTATCAACCCCTTCGTCCCATGATCTGCAACAGTTCCCTCCCCCAACTCAGCAGTCGCATCCCCGACCGCCCGTATCCCGCCTCCCCCCACCCTATACCTCAATGAACAATGAAGTACCTGTCGCGGCATGGGTAGTCTCGAGCCCAAAACCGAGGGCCCGGGCCCACCCATACCAATGGATCCCAACATCCCAAGCAGAAAAACCGTAAACACACCCCCCTCCCCTTGACGTCCCACTCACAACTAGGGGAGTGGTAGCCCTTATATCGTAGTCCCCAAGTCCCAAACCCCACCAAAAACTCTCCCCCCAATTAGGAGAACAAAACAGTACTATCTCAGAGCTGCAGAGTGGTCAGTAGTTCACAGGTCTCAAGCGACGCAGCGCACCCAGCCCGGAGTCACAGCATTACTAGCAATAAATTGGAGTCGAGGCTCCGGAGACTTCAGTGATCTGTTCCCGACTGCTCCGAGTCTTCTGTTCTACCAGTGTCCAGTGAGCCATCCACCGAGGCCGCACGCCTGCGTGATTTAGAGCGTTTGGACCGCCCACTCTTTGTCGTTTGGTCCCTCTGCGCCCGCGGTGAACCCTCAGGGGTGCCTGGATGAAGTCCTGGCTGAGGATTCGGTCTGACCCGCACTGTTTCATCCGTCCACTTGAAAAGGTCTTCCGGGGTATCAAAAAACAGTGTCCGTGACTGGAATATCACCCTCAGGCGCGCCGGGTACAACAGGGAGTATTGTAGCTTAAGACCTCTCAGCTTAGCCTTAGCCGCCACAAAAGAATGGCGCTGTTGCTGCACGAGTCTAGTATAGTCAGGGAAAATCATGATCTTTTGATTTTCAAACAGGAGGGTTTCCTTGGTTCTGGCTTCCCTCAGTATAGCGTCCCTGTCGTGGTAATTTAACAGCCTAGCGATCACTGCCCTAGGCCGCTCGCCCTCAGGCGGCCTTTGCGTCAGGGCGCGGTGTGCTCTTTCGATAACAAAACAGGCAGATAGCGACCCCGGGGGCATCCATGACTCCAGCCACTGTGTGAGAAAGTGCTCCATGTTGCCCTTGGCACAGCTCTCCGGAAATCCAAGAAAACGGAGGTTGTTACGCCATGCCCGCCCTTCAGCATCCTCCACCCGGAGCGCTGTGGTCCGCTGCGCGTCCTCCACCGCCGCCATTCTCTTCTTAAGGGCACTTACATCCTCCTCCACCACTGACACCCTGGACTCGGCTTCCGTGATTCGTGCCACTGCGTTCCTAAGATCCTGGCGCAACAGGGTTACGTCTGCGCCAACTGCCCCTATCTTTGCGTCCAGCATGTCTCGTGACTGGGTTATAGCCGCCATAAGGGCTGCATTGTCCGGCCCTCCTCCTGATGGACCACCCCCCGACGATCCAGGGCCCCCACCGGGGCCAGTAAATTTGTCGATGGTCACCTGCTTGGTGGATCCACCACCTCCCCTGGTCATGATTGTCCGGGTGGATGAGGGCCACTAGGGTCGCCTACCACAGTCGGGGAGGCCCGAAAGAAGTCTCTTCGGAAGGACTAGTGGCAGTTGAGAAGTAGGGGGCAGGCGTCAGCCACTTCCCCCAGGAACAGCCCCCCCAGCCGCCGCCGACCAGGGCCCCCCCGTGACCCACGTTGCCTCTTAGGGGGCGCGAGGACTCCCAGCGTCCTGCACTGCTGCGCCGATAATGTCACTGAATAGCGGGCCCGGGGGTTGGGGGGCCGGGGAGGGCCACTACTCACAGTTGCTGCTCGCCGGGCCACCGGTCGCCCTACGTCCGTCTGCCTCCGACCAGGGTCTCCAGGGGATGCCAGTCACTCCTCCAGGCCGCCGGCCCCGGCCCGACACGAGGCCGCGAAAATCGAGGTCCCGGCTGCGCCAGGTCACCAGGCCGCCTCCGCTGCCACTGTCCGCTCGTGGCGCCTGTGCCTCTCTCCGGCCCAGCCTGGCCCCAGGTGAAGGATCGGCAGTAGTGTCACGGCCTCAGGGACAGCCAACACCGCGGCCGCTCCCGGGCCAAGCAACGCACTCTGCCGCTTCGCTAAAATCGAGGCCCCGGCTGCTCCGCGACCACCAGGCCGCACCTCGCCCCTCTCTGCTCGGTTCTGTCCGGGGGCACGAGATCACCCCCGAGCCCACCGGATGATTCCCGGCGCCTTCAGGAACATCAGTCGTGGTCCGGTAGTGGGTTTGTGGGTTTGGGGACAGGATAACTCGTCGGATAATCGGCGGGCCGGCGGGAGCTCTAGCAAGCTGCGACCGCCATCTCCGCTTGCGTAGCCACGCCCACGACGAGGCCTGTTTTAATACGAGTTTTAACTGTAAGGGAGAGTACAAAAATAAATTGTTTTCATCTACTTTTAGAAGCGTTGCAGCTTTTCTAAAATTCCTTACCAATTGTGAAAACTCTTTACAATTACCCAGCAATTCAATTCTGAGGAGAGCTCTCATCGTCCCCAGTTCAGCTCTAGCCAGGCAGGCCACCCATCTTACTAGGGCACATAGTCCCTGTACCCAGCTGCTCCTGAGACCGAAATCGAGCCTACAAGCGGCCAAAGAGCACGCAGTATTTAAAGAAGATAGGGATCTTAAGAGTTTCCCCTCGATCTTATGGCAAAAGTCCCAATATTTCACCTCTATAAGTTCGATACCGTACAGTATCGTAGCGGGGATTTTAGACCTGTACACCTCCAGTAAACACGAAAAGTGCCTTTTCCCCGTAGCCAAATAGAGGGAATTTAAACCCTTGCCATGGGCGAGGGGTTTGCGTGAACTATGCTCAATATGGGGCCTCTCACTCAAGTTAGCCGCTATAATTTTCCCCAGAAAAGTATAAGAGTTAACGACCTCCAGTTTTTGGCCGCCGATATACCATCCGAAATTTTTTAATCAGCACTTCTTCTTACCGGCTATACACATCACCTTGCTTTTAGATATGTTAATCTTCATGCAATGAGCACCAGCAAAGACATGAAGGGCATGTAGCCGGTTTGCAAGTCCGAGTCAGATCTAAAATAAGGACGTCATCGGCATACATCAAGCAAGATATTGGGGTCCCCCCTATCACCGGTGCAATACCCTCACTGACAGACAAGGCGGCGGGTAAGTCTACAGTATACAGGGAGAACAAAAGGGGAGCCAATAAGCAGCCTTGTTTAAGACCATTCGAAGCCGATATTTGCTGAGATAGCCCCCTTTCGCCCCCTTGCAAAACGCTACACCAAGTCTCTGTATGGAGGGTACAGACAAGCTCCAATAGATAGGCTGGCACACCAAGAGCTGCCAATTTTCTCCACAGCGTTCTACGGTCTACTTTATCGAACGCTGTGGAGAAATCAATAAAAGCCGCGTACACCACCCCCCCTCTCACCTGCACATATTTATCAGTAACCACATGGAGGGTGGTGAGGTTATCTAACGTGCCATGTCCCCTACGGAAGCCAGTTTGTTCGAGAGGCAAAATATTATTCTCATCGACCCAGTCGGAAAGGAGATTTAGAAGACATTTCGCAAAGACCTTTCCGATAGAGTCGAGGAGGGCTATCAGACGGTAATTGCTGGGGCAATCCCTAGTTCCCTTCTTAAAAATAGGGACCAAAATACTTCCCCTCCAAGAAGCAGGTACAGTTTTAGACAAAAAGCAGGCTTTAAACAGTGGATACAAGATTTTACTCCACCTTGTGGGATCCTGCTTCAAGACCGTCATAGGGAGTTCGTCGGGACCCATTGCACCAGAGGCGCGCATGTTCTTTATAGCCATTTCAATTGCTTCCTCTGCGGGGTAATTAATGAGTCCTTCAGGCGTAGCATCTAGGACAATATCTTCACCTGAAGTGCCATTCCCTGCGTAGAGGTCCCGGATATGGGTGATCCATACTTCTTCGGCTATAGGGATGGGGCGGGGACTTATTCTAGTACCACATCCCTTCCCAATTATTGCCCAAAATTCTCTAATCCTACCCTGAACAACTGATTCCCTCAAGTTAATCCAAACTGTATCTTCCTTCTCCTTTTTTATTTTCGCTTTTAGTCTGCATCTCTTTCTTTTTAATCTAGAAATTTATTTTCCTCGTTCCATAACTCTATCTAGATATTGCTCACGGACTAGTTTATTTATTTCCTTGTTCAGGATACGTAGTAAACTAGGCACAACTACCCCTTTTCTAGGGCGGGAAGCCTTTTTCACATCTAAAATGATGTTTCGCATGAGTTTTTCAAATTTAACTATTTCTAAACCACGCCACTCGTTTAATTCTAATAAAGTTTCACATAATTTATTATGGACCCCATTAATGGCCGAAGGATTCCAAAAGCACCTTCCCGTAGAGACGTGGAAATCAACGTCACTGCCGTTAAGGGACCATGGCGCAGCGGACAGGGGGTTTAGGGTAATAGTTATGAGCATTATACTATGGTCGCTCAGAGTTGTAGGAATAATCTTAAGGTCCTGGATACAAGGAAACAAATCGTAATCCGAGATTGCATAATCCAAGATGGAAGACCCAAAAGGAGACTTATGTGTGAATTCAGCAGGCACATCGGACGGGAATCTCCCATTTAATATGAGTCCCTCCACTGCCGCTAATTCTTCTAATAAAATCTTCCCTCTTTTGTTGGTCACTAACTTCTCTGGAAAGAGGGATTGGGGGACAAAATGCGCCTCTTCTTTGGATTGATTTCTGAAGAGTTTCAGACTAGCGTTGGAAATTTTACAGTTCAGATCTCCTACTATAATAATTTCCGGGGGGGATGGTACATTTTTAATTTGGCCAATATATCTAAATACCTGCTTCAATATGAGATTAAAACTCTCTTCTGGAGGGATATACACATTAAGAATAACAATGGGTGAGTTTTTAAAGTTGCCAAACAGATTTGCTATTGTTATAGCTTGAAAAAGATTACTTGGGTCAGTATAATGGGAGAATCTCCACTGTAATTTATTTGATAAAAGACAAGCAATTCCCCCCCTAGTGTGACCTTTCTTGGAAGGGGCAGCTGGAACTTCCAGAACATAAAAATCCTGCGAAACATCCAACAAATTAGTACACCATGTTTCCTGGATACAGATCACATTTGCTCCCAGAGAAAATAGAAGATCAAATTTCTCTGGAGGAGTTCTGGATCAGTGGGAGTGGCTTTACCTGGGAAACCGAGCGTTTCCCTTTAGAGACCCAAATCTTCAGGTCTCTAAGGGGGGAGGCTACCCCATTTTGTTTATCACCCCTTAGTGCCATCCCCAGGGAAGGGTTGGTATTACCGAAGCTAAAAACAGGCAAAACATCAATACCAGAACGTTGGAAATTCTCAGCTTGCTGTAATACCAAATTTACAATGATTGGTGAATAAAATTTGACCCTTATACACGAGACCCTGTCTCCACCAGACAAGGAGACTAGCTCAATGTCCCTAGATTGAATTGGGTGAAGACTTTCAATCTCGCTAAAACGCTTAAGTAGCCATGCTCTGTTTAGCAGTAAATCTGCATCAAATAAAGGTAAAAAGTCTAACACAAGAGTGTCCACATGAACCTTTGAGTTTTTTGGTTGGCGAGAGAGAGGATGATGGTCTCCCACCACTGGTGCAGGAGAAAAAGAAGAGGCCAGAGGATTAAGAGGCCCAAGTTGATATAAGATTGGTGCTGTTGTCGCTATCGACGGAGAAGGACTCGGGACAGGACCCTCCTTTTGTGGCAAGACTTCCAAAGTTATTGGAGGACAGAGTTCGATTTCCGCCTTTAGGGACGTAGAAGTTGGATCCAAGTCTACTTCTTCATTCTCAGACACAGCTAGGGAGTTTTGGAAAATTATCCGTTGTTGTCTTTTCTTCCTGTATTTTCGGATTGGTTTCCTTTTATTCCCTTTATTATTTCTATGTTTACCGTTTTTTACCTTTACCTCTTGTTTAACTTCAGAATGTTCCTTTTTATTTTCCGACATGAAAATGGGAAATAGGTCTTGAACCACTTTGGAACCGGGAATAGATTTGTTTTCTTCCTCAATCTCGAGAACTGAGTTCTTAACACAATTGGGTACTGCAGTTAAAGGCAGGACTGTAGTGTGAGTTTCATGAACTGTTGCTGCAGCCTTTATGCCAGAGTTCACTATAGGCACATTTATTTTCCCCTTTGGAGAGCTGGGTTCAGCCTTGGAAGGGAGAGCACTCCTCGTATCTGGTGTTTTTAGTAACAATGCCTTCAGTATTTGAGTAACTGAGTCCAGAATACAATCCGAGCTGCCTACAAATTTCCCCAGGAGAAATAAAATGGAGGCTAATAATTGTTCCAGGGCAATCAGGGATTCTGATATAGGTTTATAGGTTTATCACTAGCTTCAGCTGGGCGACAAATACCAGAAAGATTAAGACCCGGACTCCTGGAAGCGTTCAGCAGATCAGACATGTCCTGTCCATTTAACGAGGGAGTACTACTATATAGCATTAGCCCAGAGGGAGTAGCACCCCCAGACGGCTTACTAGGTTCAAGAGACTCCAAATTAGCTGCACTTACATAGCGGCCACAAAGTTCAAGATCAATAGATAATGGTGAGGAGTCCCCACCTAACCTATCATTTGAGGTAAGAGCTTGAGGCATAGGTGGTAGATTCTCCAATTTTCCTTCTGTTGCATGAACGCCAAGCTTACTCTCCCCCTCCCCTTCAGAAAGAACAGGGCAGGTGTTCACCGCTACTTCTGTTTGCGGTGGCGCGGTCAGCAAGGACGGAGACATAGAAGAGGTAACAGCTTGAGTAAGATCCACCTGGGCCGCAGGGGGAAGAGCTTCCTTTACAGCAGGATTAGACTTCTTATCCGTAGATATGTCCCATAGCTCAAAGAGTTGACATTGACCCTTCAACGGGGGGGTTATTCACTGATTTATTTCTCATGCGGGTGGTATCTATTTTTGCACCAGGTTTTCCTCCCACTAACCTTCCAGAATGGAGCTTTTTAGACATCTTCTGCAGATTTTTCTCACAGTTCGTTGTTATACAAATAATTTACCTCCAGTAGAAGAGGTCACAAAATAGTACAATGTCCATAAAAAGATAAATAAGGCTCTGGAGATGCAGCAATGACTAACCGGAAGAGAAATGCAAGGAAGCGACTTAATTATTTTCACACAATAATCCTTCCTCTAACTGTCAAAAGTATATTATATAAATAATGACATAGACAATGTTAATGACAAGGCCCAGCCCGGCCTACCTCGGCCACTGAGGGCCACAGAGGGCCCGCCCTTTGCCCGGGCTTAGCCCGGCGTCGCCCGCGCGCGTCCCGCGATGCGAGGACCCCCGCTGCTTAAGAGCGCCTCCGGGCGCGTGCAGGGCGTTGGCGGCTTCCTGCCGCAAGCACTGCTGGGACCTGTAGTCCCCCTCACTCGGCGGCCGTGCCAGATGTCAGGAGGCCAACGGCGGCGGAGAGGGACTGGTCGGAGTGCAGGAAGTCAGGTGCCGGTCAGGAGCAGGTAATGAACAGCCCCAGTAACAGTATGCAGGGCGAGGCAAGTTTCCCGTATGCAGCGTTCACCCACTCGTCAATTGCAGCGTTGTGAATTACCACACAAATTAACAAGACGAAACCTTTCAAAAAGGAAACACAATAAAAACCGGTTGAAAAAGAATGAGACAATTGTGGCAAGTGTTGGAAACATTTAAAAACAATTGATAAAATGAGTGTGCACCATGGCGTATTCAGAGCAGTATGGAGAGATAAGGGGGTTGAAGTGCAGCAAGATTTGAGGCTTACTGTTGGCAAATCTGTAAAACTTGCATACTCTTACAACTACAAAGAATAAAATAATGGTACTGCAGCAAATGTATGAAGGCACTGGAGTTCAGAAGCCTGCAGCTAATGGGAAGAAAGTGGAGAAACAAGAAGGAAGAAAGTGGAGAAATAAAAAGATACATTTTGTGGCTGTACTGAGGTTCCAATTAAACAGTCCAAATTGGAAGATTGCGCATGGAAGAACGAGGCTAGCTCATCGTACTAATACTAGTCTTTATAAATTACATTTTCTTTACTGACCAAACACGGGTGCCGCAGAAGGCTTAGTGGGACGCCATGATTTCCGGTGAGGTCCTGCTATAAATTGAACCACAGCCTGGCCCAATTGGTTTGTACTAGTCATCTTTCCTACAGCGAGGATCATCGTTAAGGGAAGCTCTGCCCTCCTGTTAGTGATTCAAGTGAATTCAGTGATCCCACGCCCAGCAGCACTAATTTCATATTTTTCCTCAACAAACTTTTATCCAGGGCCATAGACAGAAATTTTTGTTTGTAATTTTGTTTTACAAATTAAGCACTGTTTCCCGCAGTAGTTGGCAATTGTTGAAGTTACCAAATGAAGATGAACGCTGCAATCTACAACAAGAAGATTCCATCTTTTCACAAAAATTAACTTTGAGAGGTTGACACAACTGCACGTGACCAGCTTTAGCGGGTGGCACCTGGTGCAACATTCTTTTTTTGGAGCCCTCCTCTCATAGCTCTCTTTTCCACAAGTTCACCCACTGCCGCTCTCCAAGAGTGCCCCTCATCTCTCCATAGACCCTCTCTCATATATATTAAATTTATTTTATAGTGCTCCTCATACCAGTGTAGGATGTCAGATCACTTTACATCATGTATATATTACACAGACATGAAGGCTTATACCTGTGTAAATCAGAGTACAGGAAATGTTACATAAAACAATGGGGATTACAAGATGTAGCATTACCATGTCATTCATGCTAGCAGACTGTATGTTTTTAGAGTGTTTTGTCTAGAGAAGCGCAAACTTAGGATTCTCAGTCAGTCCTATTCACTTTATTCGGTTAATAAAAACCATAAAAGTACACTCCAAACATCTTCTTCAACAATATTAAAACATATACAAGGGTCATATTAGAGTAATCTTAGGCACCATAAAAATTCAGCAAGGATAAGGTCCTCAGCCTTTTGGTTGTTTAAAGACTCAGGATTTTGAAAGCAAACGTCGTGTTTGAGACTTAGCATTTCTTTTGTTAATAGGACGCAGCGGCAGGACTGATTGTATGCCTTTCGAAAGTATTCATGTGCAGCGCCTTGTACATGTATAACTGGTGCAGCAAATAGCATAAATACTTTCAAAAAGGCTCACAATCTGCCCGCAGCTATGATCCTATTAACAGTGATGGCACTTGACTTGTGTGAATGGCATTCTTGCACACTCCATGTTTTCCTGGCTGTCACACATTTCACAAACTATCTCTGACGGAATATCCACACATTACTTCGTAGCTTGCACATCAAATTATAAATATGTTATGTAATTGTGTATATATGCATTCTTGTATAGGCTCCTAACATTTCCCCACCCTATGAACAGTGCTCGAGTTGAGGATCTTCAGTAAAATAGTATTAAGGTGCCACCATTGGAGTCCTATGCTTTTCTGAACCCGAAGTGTACTTGCATGTGTAACCAATTCATGTCATGGCATGTGTATCTAAATTGAAAACCTGCTTTAAGACCACTCATGTGGCTGTGCATGTGTGTAAATGCACTGTGTTTTCACTTTTTTTTGTGTGTTTGAAATCTGTTTTATTATTTAAAACAAAAAAGGGATAAAGGGCCATGTACACACAGCATTAAGCCTACAAACCATTCTGGTCCGGCCGCGTTCTTTCGTGATTATTGCGTACCAGAGGGAAGAAACTGTGAAAGGTCGAATTTAACACATACCCACATAGGGCCGGCCGCGTGATCTAATATATGCAGCAATAACAACTTATTGTAGGGTTTCTTGAGGCCTGTCTAGAGACAATAGCATTAAGAAAAGTGCAGCTCAGGTCCCTGTGTACACAGCAATAAGCCCCCAACCCATGAAGGGCCGGTCGCGCCAACAGCGAATGTTTCTCGGGGGGCGTTCAGGCAGCAGGGGACCACTGATGAAAAGGCATGGCTCCTACTACTCGTGGTGCGCCAGCTGCAGACACCATTAGATGTATCAACAAGTACAGGGTGTGCTACATTGCAGGTCCCAGTAAAAGAAGTACAGTAACATTATGAACATGGGCGATGAGCCCCAATAAAGTGGATAGTAAGAGGCAGACAGAAACAAAACAGGGATAAATGGGGGAGGGAGAGATGTGGGTCAGAGACAGCTATCTGGGTGGGCGAGTGAGCAGGCCATGGGTGACACGCAGCAATGGCTAACCAGAGGCGCTGTGGAATCCACAGTGAGCGCGCTGGAAGCTGGGTGGCTATAGATAGTCTGGACATGGAGTACGTTTATTGGGATTTGGCAGGAGCAGGGTATCCTCAAAAAGACGCAGCGCTCTGAGCTTAACAGATAAGTATTGTGCATGTTCTATTTTACAGAGGTGTTGAACCAGGGGACGCCACACAGCATTAAAACGAGTTTCTCGCAATTGCAATTGCGCAGTAAAAAGCTCCATAGTTAAAACGTGCCACAGTCGCCGAAACCAAGCTGCAATCGGGGGAGCCTCTGGCCTTTTCCAGTAAAGTGCAATGAGTTGTTTAGCCGCCCCAAGCATATGCAAAGCTATATTCCAGTCGCTGTTCGTAAGTGCTTTCAATGTGGCTGGTTTAAAACCCAGGAGGATCGTGGCTGTAGAATCAGGCAGGGGGAACCCCATTACCTCCTTGATGTGACTAAGGACTTCCTTCCATAGCAGGGACAGGATTGGCAGGCCCACCAGATGTGAATGAAGTCGCCAGATGCATTCGAACACCTCCAACACAAGGGGGACGTGGCAGGGAACATACGATGTAGCCGGACCGGCGTATAATACCATTGCGTCATAATTTTATACGTTTTTTCCCTCTGTGGGATGCTTCGATAGACCCTAGGAATGTCTCGCCAGAGACGATTCCACTGTCCAGGTGTAATGTCCGTGCCCGACGCCAGGTGCCTTTGATGTTGGTACGGGTGTAACGTCAGTGTAGGCGGGTGTTGAAGGATCTGGTATGTCTGTGAGATGAGGTCCTTCAAGTCATCGAATGATCGGACTAGCCGCTCTAAGAGGGTGTAGGGTCGGGTAGCCACTTGCCACATAGTGGGCGACGATATCCAGTAGCGCAACTGCACATATTGTAGACTCGCTTCTGGCGGGAGACGAAATACGTCCCTGCACTGGGCGAACGTCTTTAGGAGTCCCCCCTCAAACATGTCCCCAATGACTCTGCACCCTCCCTGTGACCATTTGGCAAAGGCGTGTGTGTGACAGGCCTGCGGGAAGAGCGGGTTATCTGTTATAGAGGTATGAGGTGAAGGGAATGTCATCAGCCCTTACGTACAGCTATTTTGTCCCATATGTCAAGGACCGTTTTAGTAGGCACTGCCATATAGGCACTGCGGGAGCGCGCCGTCTGGTGAAACCATGTAAGGTCCCAGACAGTGTGTCCAGTTATCATCCGGTCCATATGGAACCACACCTTTTCGCTTTCCGTAGTTGTCCATTCCGAGACAATACGAAGGTGCGAAGCCCAGTAATAGTCCAGAAGATTGGGACACGCCAGACCCCCTCTATCCCTGGGCAACATAGGGATCTTGTGGGAGAACCGTGGGCGACGGCCACCCCAGATAAACTTGGTGATCTCCTTCTGAAGGTCCAGTATCTGGTGTTGTGGTATGGGGGTGGGAAGACATTGAAACAAGTACAAGATTTTTGGGAGGAGAGACATTTTGACGACATTAAGCCTGCCAGGGGCTTCCACCTCCTCATGTCCTCCCGGACAGCTGTCTTGCATTCACGCCAATTGACCTGAGAACACGCGCCCAGGGAGGGAGTCAGCTTCAGGCCCAAGTAGCGAACATGGTCTGTAGTCCACTAGTATGGAGCCAGCGCTTCCAAGGCCGGGAGCTACTCCTGCGGGATCGTGAGGTTTAATGCCCAGGACTTGGTATGATTGATTTTAAGGCCGGACGCCCTTTCAAAGGTATGCAGGAGGGCGTGGAGTGCCGGAAGGGAGGTGTGTGGGCGCGACAAAGTAAGAATAAGATCATCTGCAAATAATGGCACTTTGTTCTGGCGTCCGCCTAGATTTAGACCATGGATATCCTTGTTTTGCCTAATCATTGCCGCCAGGCGCTCCACCACCAGGGCAAAGAGCAGAGGCGATAGGGGGCAGCCCTGCCAAGTGCCCCTGTGTATTTGAGAAGGGGCCCGAGAGCTGCCCGTTGACACGGACCCGCGCCTGAGGGGAGAGGTAAGGTGCCATAATCCTTGAGGCCATGTTGTGTCCCAGACCAACCTTATGTAGGACAGAGCGGAGCAAACCCCATTCCACCCGGTCAAAGGCCTTCTCCGCGTCAAGCGAGAAAAGGCAAGCCGGTATCTGCCAATGGTGCGCTTTCCCTACCAAATGGGCAATTCGTTGCACATTATCTGCCTCCTGCCTGTTGCAGATAAAGCCAACCTGATCGGGCTCTACAAGTCCCGGCATATGGGGTTCCAGGCGTTTGGCTAACATATTAGTATAGAGTTTGAGATCCGTGTTTAATGATGCTATGGGGCGATAAGAGGCACATAGGGTAGGGTCCTTTCACAGCTTGGGGATGAGAGCTATTTCTGCCATGCCTAAGGACGGCGACGGCCCCTCCGTGTCCGAGAAGGAATTATATAGACGCAGCAAGTGGGGCTGGAGCTGTGATATGAACATACGGTAGAAGGCTACCGGCAGGCCATCCGGGCCTGGTGTCTTACCAATTCCTCCGGTAAAAGAAGGCCCTCCAGCTGGGCAGCGTGATGTGGGTGTATTGGGGTCCACGGACAGTGGTCCAGAACCTCATCGATATGGGCTTGAGAGGGTGTATCTGCCTTATAAAGAGCAGTGTAATACGCCCTAAAGGCATCGCATTTCGCTCGTTCCGCTGTGACCCGCCCTCCATCAGAAACCCGAATGTTTGTGATGTGTGCCTTCGCTGCTCGAACACGCAGGCGCAGCGCTAACAACTGTCCCACTTTGTCCCCCCCCTCGAAGTACCGCTGCTTCAAGGCCAGCAAACAGCTTTTGCCCTTATTGGTCTGCAGACAGCGGAGCTGACCCCTAAGGTTAGCAAGTTTTCGCTGGGTTGCGAGGGAAGAGTGCTCCCGATCCTGCACCTCTAGTTTCTTTATGTCCGCGGAGAGGCTATCGTCCAGTTTGCAGGCTTCCCGAGAACGTGCAATTGCCAGAGACGTGATGTGGCCTCGGATCGTCGCCTTAAAGGCGTCCCACACCACGGGGAATGGGGTCTCAGGGAGGTCGTTGCTCGCAAAATAAGAGTCTATGGCAGTCCGTATTGATTCCACAGCATCCGGATCCCGTGGCGGACGAGCAGGGCCAGAGGCTGGGTCCTGCAGGAGAAGCTCAATGTGTGCGTAATCAGAGATCGAGATGTCCGACATAGCCACCGTTGGCACATCCCTTATAAGGGCGTGTGACATAAATAAGTGGTCAATGCGCGAGTACGAGCGGTGTAAATGGGAGTAGTACGAATAATCACGCACCTACGGGGAATGATAACCCCAAGAATCTATAAGGTCGAGCTCCATTATTTGGTTCCGAAACGCGGATGACATGGCACCTGATCCATTCGAGGAGGTTTCACTACGGTCCAACGCAGGGTCCCACACCAAGTTAAAATCCCCTCCTACTATTAGAGAGGGGTCGCCCCGTGGCACCTGTCCCTTAAGTAGCATCCGGAGATAGGAGTTCTGCATCTGATTTGGCGCATACACATTACACAGCATGAGCGAGCATCTGCCAACCACCACCCCGCCCTGATAAAGCGCCCATCTGTGCTACGGAAGATTTTTAGGGTCCCCTGCCTGATGCCCCTTCTGCAGAGGATAGCCACCCCTGCCATTTTGGTGTCCGCAGCTGCCCAGAACTGAAGGGGGTATTTAGGATGTGCCATGTGCTGGGTATCGTCCTTGAGCAGATTGGTTTCCTGCAGGAAAACAATGTCTGGGCAGTGCAGTAGGATGTAACGCCACACTTTCCTAGGCTTATTGGGGCAGTTAAGCCCCTTAACATTAAGGGAGAGGATCTTTAAAGTGTCGGCAGGGGCCATTAACACCGTAGGTCACTGGTTAGGGCGCTAAACCTCCCACATAGCCATAGCCAGGCCCGGACAAAGGATAGTGAAGTGGACCCCCCCTATGCGCCAGCGCCCACTGCAGCCTCGCAAACATCCACCCACCACACTCCAGGAGCAGGGAAGGGGTAAGGGAAGAGAGCAGAAAAACAGCAAGAAAAAGAGAAAAAGAAAAACTGACAACATCGGCCAACCGGGCCACATCTTTACATTCCAATCTTTGGTCATCCTACACCCTACGTTTCGGAGAAACCCAGAGACGTCACTCTCCCAGGAACGGTGAAGGGTATGTTGTTCGCTGCTCACAGGTCCCTCTCGATGTGGGGCTCCGGCATCAGCCACTCTGGCAAGCGCAGGAGGAGGGGCAGTAACCAGAATTCATCAGTGTACAGAAAGGGCAAGCCAAAGGGAGGTCGCAGAGAACTGCATGGGGACAAAGGCTGTTCAGCCAGAGCCTGGGGAGTCCGGGCCCCCATCCGATCTGTCCCCCTCCAGGGACTGGATATGCTTGATGATGTCGTTCTTTGCCTGCAAGGTTGCATGTTCGTCCAAAGGTGGTGACCTTCTGCACCGACGCACAGTGGACCAGGAGGCTTTAGCCGGTACCCGCTCAATAGGTGGGGGACGAGACGGGCTGGCAGGCCGGGAGGCGGGCAGACGTAGTAGTTGAGCCGCTTCCTGATAGGACCGTATCACTCTGCGCTCAGATTCCTATTGAAAGATAAGGGCGAATGGATAACCCCATTGATATGGGATTTTAAGGCTGCGCAGTTTGTCTGTTACTGGCCGGAAAACACGGTGGCGCGACAAGGTGTGTTGAGCCAATTCTTTAAAAATCTGGATTTTATTGCCATCATATGTGAGGTCCGACTTGTCTCTCGCCGCCCGGAGGATGGCTTCCTTCTCTGTGAAGAAGTGGACCCTGGTCAGTATGTCCGGGAGGAGACCCGACCTCCCCGCGTGCCCGTCAACACGGTGGGCCCGGTCTAAAGCCGACGGAGAGGCATCCTCACCCCCCCAAACTTTATGGAGAAGCTGCGCCACATAGGTCATTAAGGCCTTCCCTTCTGCCCCAAGAGGAACGCCCCGGATACGGAGGTTGTTCCGGCGGCTTCGATTTTCGAGGTCCTCCTGCTTCATCTGGAGCTCTATATGTTGATCTTCCAGGGCAGCTAGATGCTGCCAGAGCTGTTCTTGATCTTCTGTACGGGCATCAACCATCTTTTCCAGCCCGTCCACGCGTTCGCCCAGATCCACGCCATCCTTCCGAAGCTCTCGCACGCAGGAGTGGACCTCTGTGCGTAGGGATCCAATTTCAGATTTCAGCTCGGTCATGAAAGAGGCCATGAACACTTCTGTCACTGGTTGCTATGCTTGTGTCACTGACTGTGATGCTCCTCCAAGCTGAGAAGCCACCTCCGCCGGGGCCGACCCGCCAGCTTTGCCCCATAGTGTCGGAACCGACGTGTCCTTGGAGGTCGGTGCAGGGGCGTCTTTACCTCGGTTAGTACGTGTCATCATGGATCTGCTATGAACCGGCCAGGCGGCAGAACCGGAGACCCAACGTGGAAGGGATCTCGAATGTCATCTCAGAGGCTCCCAGCAATCCTACAATCGAAAATGGCAATAATCTGGAGGGGGGCCAGAGGTCAAGATCTCCTGCGCAGTATCACGGGGGAAAATCGCATAGGCAAGTGCGGTAGAGCCCATGCAGTGTCTCAAGGCCTCCTGGGTGCCATGCTGTGTGTCGGTGTAGGCACCAAGAGGCCCTCTAGTCCAGATTTGGGTGGCCACCTCACGCTAGTCCGTACAGCTCTTTCTAGCGCTCATTCACCTGCTGCCCCGTAAGGCCTGCGCCACTCTCATTCCAAGCCTCGCAGCTGCTTCCTACACTGATGCCCACCGGTCACTAGGCCCCTCAGGGAGAAGCACGGGGTGCCCTGGGTAGGGTAGGGTGCAAGTTCCCAATATGTCTCTGTGCGCCAGTGCCGCTGAGCTGCCCAATGCAGGGGTCGCAAGATGGCGGGCATCGCCGCTGCTGTGATCCGCCGTGGCCCCTGCCCTCCGCTGCGTAGTACCTGAAGAGTGGCACCCGGCGGTGCTGCAACTGTGGGTTGCGTCGCCTGGACCATCACCGCAGGGGACCATAGGCAGAAATCACCGGGTAAGGGCAGCTAGGCCCCAGCTCCACAAGGCCGCTCCTCCCAGCGCAGAACTCCTCCGTGCTACGCCCACAAGCCCGCTTCAGTCGCCTCCGGCCCCTGGTTCTCTAGGGCATCCCGCCCGGCGTCTCCTCCAGTGGAATCCACTGCAGCTGCCCGCGCTGCCGTGGAGGCCCCGGTGGGCCGCTCTGCCGTCCTTGGCCGTGTCGCTCAATCCGCTCCCGCCTGGCCCCTCGGCCCCCTCTCACCTCGACCCGCTGCTCAAACGCGGGTGTCTCTGCCTCAAGCCGTGGAGTCGCCGCTGCCGATCGGGTCACCCAGGCCCCCGTCCAGGCCGACAAGGGAGGCAGTGCATCGAGCCCCCGGCGATTCTGGGGGGTCGCAAGGCTCCAGGCCGGCTCCACCTGAGGATGCACAAAATGGCGGGCCTCCAGCGTCCGCGAGTCTTTGCCTGTGGCTCGCCTCCTCACGACGCATAACTCCTTGAGGGTATGCCCCCAGGTCACAGCAACCGAAGCCCACCCCTATGGCTGCAAAAATAGCACCCCAGCCCCTCTATGAATGCCAATGTAGGTGGCAGGTCACCGGAGCTCCCTAGAGTCGCGTCTTACTCCATTGCTGATCAGACCACCCCCCCCCCTTTTCACTTTTTTAAGCAAAAGTTTGGAGTGATATTTGGCACTGCACCCCCATGTGTGGTCTGGTTCCTGGCGCACATAGTCTTGATTGCAGCGCACAGAGACTTTACACTGCCGCACACAGAGGAAAAGAATTAGAGGGAACATTGGCCTCTGGATCCCCTTTGCATGTCCCCTCATACTATGAAGGGAATCTTCCTTATGATCAACTTCTGATAGATACTTCTATTTGCAGATTCCTCCCCTTAGAATATTCCTCAGGCGTCAGACTGAATTCAGAAAATCTTGAGCAGTATCTCGACCCTCCTATTGGTAGTGTTGATCAGCTCTGTGTTAGAATCATCCATGTCAGCAGTGATGTCGTGGTCCCCATATATGCGGTGCCCGTAGACATCAGTTTCATTATTTCCACTCCAATAGCGAGGATCCGGAGAGCTACCTGGGCCAATTTTTGACCACTTTATTTGACTTTATCAATTCCTTTTTTGAACTTTGCTCCCTGTGTTATGTCTCCTATCAAACTCACAGGGTTTAAATCACATAGAGAATGTCACCAACAGATGTCTGTCTCTGATGCACACTTGGTTTGCCTGTGGTTGAGCTATGACCTCAAGACATACTCTAACTGAAAGTCTATGAATTTGAAGGCGACTCACGAACGGGCATTGAAGTTCCTGTGACTCAGCAGAAGAAGGCTCTGCGTCGATTCACGTCCCTCTCCAGTGATAGATCACAAGGCTGTTCTCAGAGCCTTTCCTGCAGACGCTCATCTTCATGGTCCAAATCGGATAAGTACAAGAAGCACAAGAAGAAGTCGAGGCATTCTTCGACTTCACCATCACAACACTGTACTTGTAAGCCTCTCTCCCACGTTCCACCTGGGAAGTCGGCATCCGTGGCCGCACAAAGCTACCCCGAGTTCCCTGGAGGAAGAGCAACAACTGCTCAACTTAAAATAATTTTACGATGCAATACATACCATTTTTGTGCCACTGACCCCCTTTGACACTTGTTCGGGCCCTAAGGATCTGGGTTACTACCGGCGGGTTCACCCCTGAAGACAGCATGGCCCTATGGATCATCACCCGGATTTGGACAGATGATGTCACAGATTCCTCCTTCCATTCAGGCGCCATCCACGATGACTCCAGCAACATTTGACGATGAGCCCCTCGTTTATTCCTGACTCTAAAGCAGAAAACTGGTATGAGGAGGTGGGGCTATACCTGTGGCCAGGACACCCCACAGGACACCGGCATGATTTCCCTTCCAGGGCCTATGTCGAATGACGTTGCATTCTTTGTCACCGTGATGAGCAGGGCGTCAGAGTTCCTTGGCCTTCAGCTGCCTGTACTTGAGGTCAATACCAAAGTCTTGATGGAGGTGCTTCACACAGGAGCCAGTTCGGCTGAGCCACTGCTGCCCTTTAACAAAGCCTTCACCAACGGTCTCCTGAGAGCCAGGGTTAAACCTTGTACAGGATCTCCTGAGCATCGCATGATTGCCTGATGCCATCCTCCTGCCCCAGGAGACCCAGCCTTACTCTTCCAGTATCTCTCTCCTAAGTTGTGCAGACGTCAACATCAAAGGTCAATCCAAATGAGTTCCCTTCCACACCACCAGACAGGTAATTCAAGAGACTGGACACTTACGTTTTAGGAAGCATATTTTCTCTTCAACCAGCCTAGCCTTGAGGTTGGTGAACACTGTATGCCTCTCGGGCCAATATTCTGATGTGTTGTGGGACTCCGTTGCATAGCTGCTTCCAGGAAAGGGCTGGGCTATCCTCAACCAATCTTAGCGGATGGCCAGGATGCAATAAAATTCACCATCAGTTGTGGGATGGATACCAAAGAACTCCTAGGCAGAGCCATGACTTCTATGTTGCCAAACCTGGTTGGAGTTCACTGGGGTCTCAGGGATGTCCATTTGTGCCTTGTTGATATGCCTTTTGATGGCTTCTCATATCTGGTTACAAAGCTGACACCGCGCTCAAGCGTTTTCTGGAGAGCTGGGTCACTGCCAGATCTCTCGGCCTTTCCCTATCTGCCTGGTCCCAGCAGAAGTCCTATCGTCTCTACTGTGATTTTGGCACATATGGGTATCCGCAGTAATATTCATACCCGCCAGCACAAGAACCTGCTCAGTCCTTTCATGGACGAGGTCTCAGATCCAGTGTGCTCTACAGTCCCTCACCACTCCAGCTGCTGCACCCTCTAAGCCTCTTTAGTGTACCCTGCATCTACCACAGCTATCCCCTTGTGGCCTGCCCCAGTGGTCTGCAATAACCTCAGGCAAGTGGGTACTTCAGGTTGTCAAAGGAGAATGCCCTCCAATTCATGTAAACCCATCCACCCTTTACCACCATCCATTGACTGACTGCTCCATCAGGAAGCACAGGATCTTATGGCCAAAGGAGCCATCACGAGGGTGCCTGCACCAGAGGTAGGATGCAGTTATTATTTCTGCAACTTTTTGGTGTCCAAAAAGGATGGAAACCTCCATCCTATTTTAGATCTGTGCCTTCTCCACTATTTTCCAAGAAAAGATTAATTTGAGACACTTGCATTGGCTCAGGCTCTGTCTGTGCTGGACTCTGGAGACTGGATGGTAGTGCTTGAGCTGCATGACATGTATTTACACATCCCTGTCCTGCCGGCCCACAGGCGTTACCTGTGGTGCAAGGTGGGCCACAAGCATTTCCAGTGCACCTTCTCGGTGCACCTTAGGTTTTCATGAAATTGAAGGTGGTGGATGCAGCCCATCTGCGGAAGTCAACAGTTCCAGTATTCCTTTACCTCGACAAACAACTCTTAAAGGCGGGCTCACCCCAGGCATTCGTCACCCACTTCCAGACTATGGTACACCTCCTGTATTTGCTGGGGTTCAGTATCAACCAGCCGAAGTCACACCTGACCCCTTTTTAGATGCTTCCTTTCATTGGAGCCATGTAGGTCGGCCACTGGCAATAAGGCCACTAACACATGATAGGACTCAGCATAGGTCTTAGAAAATTATTCCTATGCTCAACCCTTGGTAACGTGGCTGCAAGCAGACAGGCTTAACTTCAAAGACAGGTATGTAAAGCATTTAAAAATACAATTTCAGTAAATAATTAAGACACAACACAAAAGAAAAATACAACAAAATAGGTAATATTTGTATCTTTTAAATGACACCAAAATGAAAAAGATCCACTGTAGGGAACCAGAGATATGAATATTTAAAGATTAGTCACTTTCTAGTACTTAGAAATCAACAGTGCCCCTTTTAGTCATTTCGTTTTCTCTGTCAGGGACACACCTTTATAAATTGTTCTGAAGAATTTTCTCACCTCTGTGGTGGGCCGCCTTCTTCAGCAAGCGAGGTCCAGTTAGAACACCTTCCTGGAGTTCTGCTTGCGGGTCCCAAAGTATCCAACACACAGTCCAAGTTTCTGGGATCTTTAAGAGGGTCCTTGAAAGTATGAAACTTCAATTCCACAATCAACTTGAACAAACCCCTTACAGATCCACTGGTACTCCAGGCTTTGAATTCTTTGTGGGTCTGTCCAGGTGAGCTCTGTTAACTTGTAGCTTGCAGGGAGGTCCACTCTTGAGTCCTTTTGCAGCAAGGTAATCCACGGGCTGCAGTTTCACTTGATGCAGTCTTCAGAGGTCAGGCTTTAGAGTTCCTTGCACAGCAAAATCTTCGCAGGGGGACACTTCTGGATGTGGAGTGGTGTGGCTCACTGGTTAGAGGCGGCAGACCCGGAAGCAGAGGACGGCCTGGGACCAGGGTTCAATTCCCGATGCGGCAGGGTCGTGGACCAGGGTCAGCGGACTTGATAATTCTCGCCTCGGTGCCTACTCTAACCAGGGATCACACTCGGCAACTCTGGGCATTAGCTTGCCTCATCGCCACAATGGCCCCCCACATACGCCGGGGATGCTTGGTTTCACCTTGGAGATACCCAGTAGAGACCATCTCACAGGGAAAGCCAGGATGGGTTCCCCAGCGGTCTACAGCGCGGAGATACCCCATGTGGGGTGATTCATGCGCTTTACAAGACATCATTACATTACTTCTTGCTTCATTCAGTTTCAAGCAGCAGATCTGGAGGGCTCTGCCCCTCTCAGATACTTATTCAAAATTCTCTGGGTCAAGCACCAGGTCACTTCTGACCATTGAGAGCAGGGCAACTCCTCATAGTTATGACCACATCCTGTAGAGAGTGGCATTTTTTTGTCCCAGAGTGCATCATTCTTCCAAATCTATAATGGCTGATTTTCCAGCAAGGAGGTAAGAGCTGGCTAAACACACCCCCTGGGATGGCTTATTTCCATGGACTCTCCCCCTACCATCTACACATACCTTCCTTAAGCCTAGCCCTGACTCTGTGTCAAGAGTGTCAGAGTGAAACTGAAACCCAGGCCTCCCCTCTGCCTTTGAAGAGCATAGTTTACGAATCCACCTCCTGGCCTGGCATTCCTATAGACCAGACACTGCCCTCCTAGCACAGGGGTTCTTTATCACCTCTTCAAAGCAGCCTGGCTAATCCACTTAACTCTGACCAATCAGGGCACACCACTGAAAGGCTGAATTTGGACTTACAAACAAGAAAGTCTTATAACTTCTTGTATGTACACTTTAGGAAAAATTCAACAATATATTATTGTTGGTGTTAGTACTACCATTTTGGGAAGTCTTTGAATGGTCTGGCTAGTCCTCTCCTATCAATATTTATTAATCAATAACTTCCTACCGTTAACCTATGGGCCATGCGGTTTGCAATGGGGAAAATGATTTGGGCCAGTTTTCTAGCACCAGGGCTTATAAAAACATATTTTATAAGTATTTCCCTAATCTCTACAGGACCCCCACCCCCTGTGCAACTAGGAGATACTTCAGGGGTTCTGAATCTGCAGAAATATTGCAGTTTCTCCTTACCCAGTTTTTCTATCATCAAAGTCGAATTTGAGCAGCTCTTTAATACAATGTGGGGAGTGAAATGTAAAATTTCGCTTTACCCAGACATATAAAAACTCATTTTATAAGGGCATAACTTATTGATAACCGACCCCCCACCCATGGGATACCTAGGGGTGACACTGGGGGTCCCTAATATGCAAAACCATGCTCAGGATTTCATTTTCAAGGGCCCCTACCCCAAAAGTCAAGTTTGGGCACAATTCAAGGTTTAAAAGCAGTTCTGGTAACCAGTGCTGCTTTTAAACTAACCTCAGGCTTCAGCACTGCACACATGCTGGGGCAGACAATCTGCTGGCCTCTAAACTGGAGAATTCTAGGTAGTTTCAATCCCCTGCCCTATTACATACTAGGGGCTTATGGGGTAGGTCATGCCAATTACAGGGGTACCCCACCATACCATAGTGTACCCTAGTGTATGTTGGGTGTCTTAACTGTATTCGGTTAGCTTGGTACTGGCTCTGTGCCTGGTTAAACAGAGCCCAGGGACAGTCAGAGTCGGTTACCACCAGTTCTAGTCAGCAAAAATGTGGTGGGTGCCCAGGCACAGGATGACTTTGCAACACTCGTGGTCTCCGGCATCCTGAAGGGGGACCTGAAGTGCCAGTGGGCATTGCATCAGACAAATATCTCCGCCTGGTCCACATATCGAACGGGACTGCACAAGATCTGCAGTGGTGGCTTACAGACTGCGATTGGCCTAGTAGCAGACTCCTCTCCCTTCACCACCCAGAGCTGACAGTGGATACCGAAGCATCACTTGTTGGTTTGGGGTGGCCACCTGGGAGAGTTGATGATTGAAGGCCTTTGGTCTCCAGTGAAGTCCCAAATCCTCATCAACGTTCTGGAGCTTTTGGTGATTCAGTTGGCATTAAAAGACTTCCTTTCATCTGTCAAAGGAAGATTGGTTCAGGTGTTCACGGACAACACCACAGCCATGTGGTATTGCAATAAACAAGTCGGGTGGGGTTGTATACCCTGTGCCACGGTGCTCTTTTCCTCTGGACTTGGCTGGAACAGCAGGACATCTTCCTAGTTGTGCTGCACCTGGCATGCTCACTGAATGCCAGGACGGACAAACTTGGTCTTCAATGCCGTACAGATCACGAGTTGTGCCTACTTCATGAAGTGGCACAAGGTCTTTTTTGCGTGTGAGGAAAACCTTGGCTCGATCTGTTGGCCTTCTACAAGAAAGCGCATTGTTAGCAGTTCTGCCTGTTGGAGTTTCCAACTCTTGGAGACGCATTTCCTTTCAAGTGGACTTTTAGACTTCTGTATGCCTTTTCACCAAAACCACTCCTGCTCTGAGTTCTGAAGAACATCAGGACAGACCTTGCGCAAGTCATTCTTGTGGCTCCAAGATGGGCACAGAAAGTTTGGTCTGCCGATCTCCAGAGAATGAGCAGCGAACCACTGGTCAGGCTGCTACTTTGGAAGGATTGTGTGGTGATGTCTTCTTTAAGAGAGAACTTTCTGATGTATGTGTGACATCATGAAAGATTCTCTTGCAAACAGTTGAAGCTGGGGGTCACTGATAGCTGTAACTTAACAAATAAACTCTTCAATTTTACTCAAGTTTAAGTGTGATTACTACACTTTTACTGTTATTGTAACAGAGCAGGGTCTTGCACCCAAACCTATGCACTCTCCTCCTTCATGCATGGAGATTGAACAGTGACTGTTGACAGTTTTTAGGTCTCGTGACCTACAATGCGCGCAAGCGCATTGAGGGAACGAGAATTCAAGTGGTGAAAATCATCGTCAAACCAAGGGCTTTCAGCCCCGCGGTTTTCATGCAGTTCACGTGAATCATGTGATTAAACATGCACGCGCATCGGCAGCATTTCTCCTGGAGGCTCGCAAAAGGCTCTCCTCCCTCCCCACATCAAAGTCATCAATCACCCTCCCACAGGCTTCCCCAGCGCTGCCCCGCCCCCTGCTTCACGGCCAGGCCATCTGTTCCCTGCCAGACCTCTCACACCTCCGTCACAGCATGCCTGTGTACTTCAAAGGCTTATCACTTCACACGGCCGCGTACTCCCTAAACACTTTTTATATTTAAATAGCAGCAGCAGCATTTCTCCTGCGCCAGGCCACATCAAAGGCTCTGTGCCACTTTCACCCACACAGCACCACTTTCAGACACGCAACGCCACTCACACCCACGCAAGCCCACTATCACCCACGCAACACCACACTCACCCACGCAACGCCACTCACCCAAGCAACACCACTCACACACGCAACGCAACTCATCCACGCAACCCCACTCATCCACGCAACCCCACTCATCCACGCAACCCCACTCATCCACGCAACGCCACTCATCCACGCAACGCCACTCACACATGCAACGCCACTAACCCACGCAACGCCACTCACACATTCAACGCCACTCACCCACGCAACGCCACTCTCACGCAAAGCCACTCACACCCACGCAGTGCCACTTTCACCCACACAGCACTACTTTCAGACACGCAACGCCACTCACACCCACGCAAGCCCACTATCACCCACGCAATGCCACACTCACCCACGCAACGCCACTCACCCAAGCAACACCACTCACACACGCAACGCAACTCATCCACGCAACCCCACTCATCCACGCAACCCCACTCATCCATGCAACCCCACTCATCCACGCAACGCCACTCATCCACGCAACGCCACTCACACATGCAACGCCACTCACCCACGCATCGCCACTCACACATTCAACGCCACTCATCCACGCAACGCCACTCACACATGCAACGCCACTAACCCACGCAACGCCACTCACACATTCAACGCCACTCACCCACGCAACGCCACTCTCACGCAAAGCCACTCACACCCACGCAGTGCCACTTTCACCCACACAGCACTACTTTCAGACACGCAACGCCACTCACACCCACGCAAGCCCACTATCACCCACGCAATGCCACACTCACCCACGCAACGCCACTCACCCAAGCAACACCACTCACACACGCAACGCAACTCATCCACGCAACCCCACTCATCCACGCAACCCCACTCATCCATGCAACCCCACTCATCCACGCAACGCCACTCATCCACGCAACGCCACTCACACATGCAACGCCACTCACCCACGCATCGCCACTCACACATTCAACGCCACTCACCCACGCAACGCCACTCTCACGCAAAGCCACTCACACCCACGCAGTGCCACTTTCACCCACACAGCACCACTTTCAGACACGTAACGCCACTCACACCCACGCAAGCCCACTATCACCCACGCAATGCCACACTCACCCAAGCAATGCACTCACCCAAGCAACAGCACTCACCCAAGCAACACCACTCACCCACGCAACGCCACTCATCCACGCAACGCCACTCATCCACGCAACGCCACTCATCCACACAATGCCACTCATCCACACAACGCCACTCATCCACGCAACGCCACTCATCCACACAACGCCACTCATCCACACAACGCCACTCATCCACGCAACGCCACTCATCCACGCAACGCCACTCATCCACGCAACGCCACTCACCCACGCAACGCCACTCACCCATGCAACGCCACTCACCAACGCAACGCCACTCACACACGCAACGCCACTCACACACGCAACGCCACTCACACATGCAACACCACTCACACATGCAACGCCACTCACACATGCAACGCCTCTCACACATACAACGCCACTCACACATGCAACGCCACTCACACATGCAACGCCACTCACACATGCAACGCCACTCACACACGCAACGCCACTCACACACGCAACGCCACACACATACACGCAAGCCCACTATCACCCACGCAATGCCACTCACCCACGTAACGCCACTCACCCACGCAACGCCACTCATCCACGCAACGCCACTCATCCACGCAACGCCACTCATCCACGCAACGCCACTCATCCACGCAACGCCACTCACACATGCAACGCCACTCACACATTTAACGCCACTCACAAATGCAACGCCACTCACACATGCAACGCCACTCACACATGCAACGCCACTCACACATGCAACGCCACTCACACATGCAACGCCACTCACACACGCAACGCCACTCACACCCACGCAGTGCCACTTTTACCCACACAGAACCACTTTCAGACACACAACGCCACACTCACACACGCAACGCCACACTCACCCATGCAATGCCACTCACACACGCAACGCCACACACACACTTAACGCAACTCACCCACGCAAAGCCACTCACCCACGCAATGCCACTCACCCACGCAACAACACTCACACATGCAACGCCACTCACACACGCAACGCCACTCACACCCACGCAGTGCCACTTTTACCCACACAGAACCACTTTCAGACACACAACACCACACTCACACACGCAACGCCACACTCACCCATGCAATGCCACTCACACACGCAACGCCACACACACACGCAACGCAACTCACCCACGCAAAGCCACTCACCCATGCAACGCCACTCACCCACGCAACAACACTCACACATGCAATGCCACTCATCCACGCAACGCCACTCATCCACGCAACGCCACTCACCCACGCAACGCCACTCACCCACGCAACGCCACTCACCCACGCAACGCCACTCACCCACGCAATGCCACTCACACACGCAACGCCACTCACACACGCAACGCCACTCACACACGCAACGCCACTCACACATGCAACGCCACTAACACATGCAACGCCACTCACACATGCAACGCCACTCACACACGCAACGCCACTCACACACGCAATGCCACTCACACCCACGCAGTGCCACTTTTATCCACACAGAACCACTTTCAGACACACAACGCCACTCACACCCACGCAACGCCACACTCACACACGCAACGCCACACTCACCCATGCAATGCCACTCACACACGCAACGCCACACACACACGCAACGCAACTCACCCACGCAAAGCCACTCACCCACGCAACGCCACTCACCCATGCAACAACACTCACACATGCAACGCCACTCATCCACGCAACGCCACTCATCCACGCATCGCCACTCACCCACGCAATGCCACTCACCCACGCAACGCCACTGACCCACGCAACGCCACTCACCCACGCAACGCCACTCACACACGCAACGCCACTCACCCACGCAACGCCACTCACCCATGCAACGCCACTCACAAATGCAACGCCACTCACACACGCAACGCCACTCACACACGCAATGCCACTCACACCCACGCAGTGCCACTTTTACCCACACAGAACAACTTTCAGACACACAACGCCACTCACACCCACGCAATGCCATACTCACACACGCAACGCCACACTCACCCATGCAATGCCACTCACACACGCAACGCCACACACACACGCAACGCAACTCACCCACGCAAAGCCACTCACCCACGCAACGCTACTCACCCACGCAACAACACTCACACATGCAACGCCACTCATCCACGCAACGCCACTCATCCACGCAACGCCACTCATCCACGCAACGCCACTCATCCACGCAACGCCACTCACCCACGCAACGCCACTCACACACGCAACGCCACTCACACACGCAACGCCACTCACACACGCAACGCCACTCACCCACGCAACACCACTCACACAAGCAACGCCACTCACACACGCAACGCCACTCACACACGCAACGCCACTCACACATGCAACACCACTCACACACGCAACGCCACTCACACATGCAACGCCACTCACACATGCAACGCCACTCACACATGCAACGCCACTCACACATGCAATGCCACTCACACATGCATCGCCACTCACACATGCAACACCACTCACACACGCAACGCCACTCACACACGCAACGCCACTCACACCCACACAGTGCCACTTTTACCCACACCGCACCACTTTCAGACACACAACGCCACTCACACCCACGCAATGCCACACTCACACACGCAACGCCACTCACCCACGCAACGCCACTCACCCACGCAACGCCACTCACCCACGCAACAACACTCACACATGCAACGCCACTCACCCACGCAACGCCACTCACTCAAAGCCACTCACACCCACGTAGTGCCACTTTCACCCACACTGTGCAGTGCACAATAGGTCTCGCAGTAGGAAAGTTGGAGCTATTGGTTTTGTAAATGACAAAGCCTTTTTTATGTTTTTAAAATGAAAACAAAAATAAAAGGCATTGTTATTTGTGAGAGAGCGCAATTTGAGTAAAATGTACAAGTGCACCATATGTACAACCTCGCTGCACGAATTCACTTAAAGCATTTAGAAGTGTTGAAATTATATAACTATATTTATTCATGAGTGTTTAGTTAACATAGAAAGCATATATAAAGTGTGAAACTAATGTAGTAATGTTTAGAAATAATAGAAATGTTGATTAGATTCCATGTTATGTAGCTGCTATAGAAGGAAATGTAATGCTGCAAAACGTAGAAATGTGCAGGCCTCATGGCAAATGTATGAAGAACGAAAACGTGCCTTTAAATCTTTAAACATGACATGGGTTTACTGTTATTCAGAATCTTATTAATCACATGTTAGAAGTGATGTTTTATAGAAGTGTTTCATATAATCAGAGTGTGATGTGTTAGCATATTATTTTAGACTAAGAAAAGGGTCACTGGATGCAGGCCGTTGCAAGAAATTTAGTAGGCCTGGAAAGATAAAGTGGCTTCTTTGATCTGCACGTGTTAGTTAAAGTCAAGTCTCGTTAAGAATAAATTGCCGACAATGTTCGAAGTTTATGGCCGGAACAGATAAGGGGAGCCTGGAATTTGGGGCTCTATTCATGGGTGTCTGTTTGCAGGTGTGAGGGGGTTCCAATCAAGAGCATGATAAATAGAGCTCTGTCCGGGGAGACAGGCACAGGCCTGGAGGAGGGTTCAGGAATGTTCTGGGGGTACCGGCGAGCTGGAGAAGAAGCCTGGGAAGCAAGGTCAACGCTAACGAGAGGCCCAGAGGAGTGTCATCATGGAAGAAACCAGAACTGAAACCACGTGAGAGGTATACGTGAGGGGCGTCTCAGAGGGGCGTTCCAATTGCAATTGTGATTTTGTATTAGGGACAGCACCCTGGGGAGGAGTTAGAGCGGATGGCCTGAGGACCCTTAGAGAGCGGATGGGTAGGCAGAGAGGGCATGACTGCAATGCATAGATTTTCACCAAAAGACTAAGAGAAAGTGAGTGAACTTCTTTGGAAGTCACCACGGCTGACACCTTTTCAGGCTAAGATTCTAATGAGTAGGGATGTCACTTAGTCCAGTGCAGGGACAGTCTAACCTGATTTTTTCTTTCCATAAATGACTTCTAAGTTACATTTTGTGTCTATATTGGCAAACCTGTTAATTCTTGAACTGGCATTAGTGGTATTTTTCTGTCGTTTAAGATCACTTAGAGAATTCATGTTTCTGTTGATGCCAGTGTACCTTTTGAACCTAATATTGAGATGCTTGTATCTTCAATTAACTTTGGCTTTACAATAAAACTTTAAAACTGATTCGTGGTAAGTGGTTCTTCAGAGTCGTGCCAATGATTGGGGCTGCTTGACCTGGTAGTGGATTACCTTTTTACTCAATGACAGGCAACAAAGATTCAGTCGACCTGATTGGGGATTTAGATCTAGAGTGACCTGATAAGAGATCAAAAATCCCACCTTCCCAGTTGGTAGCTATAGAGGATGGTTGCCTTCTTGAGGAAGGTGATCTAGACTAGATTAAGATTACCCCCGAGGCCCCTAGAGACCGAGAGATGACCGGAAGAAGAATCACCTGCTGAAGAAGGTGCTGACGGCGCGAGAGAGAAAAAGCAGCAGTATCGGTCGAGAGTGAGTATAAAGGGTCATGCATTGTTAGATTGCGGTGCTTTGTGTTGTATTTGTGTTGTAATGTCATGCGGAGTTGAATGCCTGTAGTGTGATTGTGAGACGGTTGTGAGCGCGCGCAACCTGGTGAAAATATTAAGTTCAGAGAAGAGCTTAAGTGGTTCGGGTGTATCGGACATCCAGAGTAATTGTCAACTGTTGTGAAGGGGGTCATGAGGTACCATTGATCGCCCGTAGGACCGAGATAGGGGGAATGCAAGAGTGAGTGTATGAGTAACGGACGCTGGTCGGAAGTTACTGTGTGTAAGTAACCTATCAGTTGAGGCAATCGTCTACACGTTTAACGGAAGACGTTTCGTCAGTTGAGGTGACAATTACAGTTAGACTGTGGACGTACAGTCAAGAAAAGTGATCGCTTGGTCGGAAGTAATCATTTTTCAGAGTATGAATGGGACGCATGCATGACCGGGAGACGAGCTGAGAAAGGAGGGGAACTGCTGCGAAAGGGGAGACGAGTGACGTCAGAGAGAGCCGCGCTGTGATAGGCCAGTCGGTGTAAGACCGCGCTGGGATAGGCCGGTTGCCAAGAGCCGCGCTGTAATAGGCTAGCTAGCAAGAACCGCGCTAGGATTGGTGGATTGTCATCAGGAAGTAAACAAACGTAACGAAGTAGGAAATTGTGAATTTGATCATGAAGTGCTTTAGGCGCTTGAGGGCGAGCTTTAAAAGAGAAAATAGAGAATCGGTGGACGGGGAAGAGGCCCCGCCGGAGGGTACACCAGCCCATTACATGGCTACGAATGTTGGGTTGCATACTATACTGTGGATCTCTGAGTGGAGTAAGATGACAGAGGGGAATGAGGAATTGACGTTCCCGAAATATGGAACGTTTAAGTTAGAAGCATTGAACCAGTTGAAAGCAGTAATGCTCGCAAAGAGACCTTTACCCAGACCAACACAGTTTGAAGCCCTTAATGCGTGGTTTAGGGCGGCGTACGACCGGAGCTTGAACAGGCGCCAAGAAAGAGTGAAACGATCGGTAAGAGCAGTGCAGGATGCCAAATGGGATGAAGAAGCTAAAAAGTGGAGAGTGCAGAGAATCGAAGTAGATAAACTGTATCCAATGATAGAAGTCACAGGAGAAAAGAAACCACCAGCGGAAGATGATGAGAGCGAGACAGAGGACAGTCTGATAAATAGGTTATTGATGGACAGACCACCTCCGTACAATAGAGAGATGGAAGGTCCCGAGCTCCAAAGGGGGGACGGGGCTGGTACAGGGGAAATTAGACCACCCCCTATAGCAGATAGAGAATATACCAAAGGTGAGGAGATATCTCAGCCTAGTTCAGTACAGAGGGTAGTCGGAAGGTTCGTGGTACAAAAGGTACCAGAAACGGAGCATGCTAAGTCCTACCAATTGCCAGACGCTCTCCAAGTACCTGTTACCATAGGTCCTATAGTATCGATCTACGACCCAGAGAGAGCCCGGGAGGAGGAACAGGTACGCCTGGACAGGGAGAGAGCAGAAATGGAGAATAGGAACAACATGATTAATTCTCAAAGGCAATTGCCAGGTCCAAGAGATTGGAGCACTCCATTAAGTCAGACAGGGGATCCCATAATAGATCAGGGGGGTCAGAGAGGACCGATGGATCTAAGGGGACCACGGCCGAAGTCCTTTAAGGAATTGAGGGCTGATCTGAGAAACTGGGATGCAAGCACGGGAACCCAGAGTAATAGGTCAGGAGCGGAAGCTGAATGGGGAAATCGAGGTGATGGAACATTGTCTCACTATGGGGCTAGCGAAAGCAGCCAGGAGCGCGACGGCAAAATTCCAGAGAATAGAGGGGTCACATGTCATTCCCTTAATGGAAATGGACAGGACCGAGAGCATAGAAGTGCAGAATGTGGAAGGGCGTCTCGTCTCATTCATAGCGAGGGAGACCGAAGGACACAAGAGTATCGCGATAGTTTTAAGTGCACTCACCATGCACCTGGCGATAACAGACCACACTGGGATCGCAGGAACATGGGGAGTTGTGAAGGGTCCTATCATGTGTTGAGTGATACTAGGCAGCAAGGGAGTTGTGAAAACAGAGAGGACAATGGAGGGTCTTATCATGCATTCAGAGAAAATTAGCAGAACAGACAAAGTGGAACTGTGGGAAACCGAGCAGTGTTTCACCACACGCCAAATGAAGATGGAAGAGCATGGGACCTAGAAAGATGGGAACATGGGAGGACTCCCCATAACTCACCTGAGCCTAGGCGTAGGACTCGGAGCTGGGATGGGAGGGAAGTCAATGAACACCCTAAGAAAGACATACTGAGAGCCGAGATAAAAGCAAGAAGGCTCGATGTAACCAGTTTAAAATCGGATTTAGATGAAATAATAGATGGAACATTGCCCTTGGAGAGGATTGACATGTATGAACAAGATGAGGTACTGTTTACAGCAAAGGATATTACTCGGAAAGCGAGAGCAGTACATGAGAGGCTATCTGAATTGGCAGACAAGTACATGGTGGATCTGTCAAGGACGAAAGCATTGCAGGGTAACCATAGGCTGCATTATTCAGACCAAGAGTTAGAAGAGAGAAGGACAATCGGTTTAAAGACACACATAAGAGAACTGATCACAGGAATAAGAACATGGAGGGATTTGAATAAATGGGAGGAAAGGTGGTCCAAGAAAGGGACTGTCAGGCGAAGCACAATTGGAATGTCCCCGGAGGGAGGGCTACAGAGGATGGAAGCATACCCTTTGCGAGAAATTGCGAACGGGAACTACGTGCATGTGCCCTGGAGTAGGGGGGACCTAGCAGCATTTACCAATTCTTTTCCTAAGCTGAGGGAGAATCCCGTGGAGTGGTATAACCAGGTAGAGAGGTTCGTAAAAATCTCTAAGGTACTGTGGGTTGACCTGAACACCCTGTTTGACATCGTAGTACCGGGAGACCTGTGGACAGCATGTAATGTTAGTGTTGAATGGCCCACATCTGAACCGGAGAGGGATGCTCAGACTAATGGACCGTCAGAGAAAGTCATGGAAAAATATGAAAGGGTAATGACTTGGCTGAAAGATAAGGTGCCACTGCAGGACATAGATTGGGTCAAAATAGACCGGACTAGGCAAGAACCCAAAGAGACAGTCCATGAGTATTATGAGAGATTATTGAAGGCGTTCAAACAATACAGTGGACTAGATGTAATGGATCCTAAAGACATAGGACAGTTTGTGTCAAAATTTGTTTTGGGATTGAGACCTGATATTTGCTTGATGATTCAGCAACATTTGATTTGTTGGCAAAACAAACCATTAAATGAAATTTTGAGATACGCAAGGTACTGCAGTGATGAGATAGATTCCAAAGCCAAGAAACTTAAAGAGAAGCTGATGATGGTGCAGATGCAGTCGGTTGGAAAGGGTGGACAGCAACAACAGGGAACAGGGACCATGGGTAGGAGACAAAATAACCAGAATAGGGACAGCAAGGAAAATTCCAATTCGAGACCTAGGTTAGACATTGCGACATTGAAAAAGACGACCAGGTGTCATCAGTGTAACCAGGTGGGACATTGGAAACACGAGTGCCCCTATAACCCTGAAATTGGAGAATTAGAAATAGAGGAGGAAGAGGTTCAAAGTAGTCCGGGAAAGGGGACAACGGTAGACAAAGGAAAGGTGGTCAAAGGGGGACCCCGGCTCCTCGAGCTCAGTTTCCTCAGCCACCTAGAATTTCAACAGGGGGAAAGACCTATAGGCAAATGCCTCTTTTTGTAGGAGGAGAAGAGTGTTACTATGTTGATCCTCTAACTGGACAGCGAGTGGATAGAGAGTAGGACTGTACCCTCGGGGCAGTTCTAGAGGTGGACCAAAGGGGACCATACGTGGAGGCTGAAGTGGCAGGATGTCCTACGACCTTTTTGGTGGACACGGGGGCCACTCGATCCACTCTGAGATCAGCAGTAGTTCCAGGTCTGCCAATGTCAGGGGAAACAATACAAGTGGTAGGAGTTGCAAACAGGAGAATGACAAACCCATTGACAGAACCAGTACTAGTGAAAATAGGGAAATACAGCGATGAGCATCAGTTTGTGGTCTGTGACTCTAGCCCTGTGTACCTGTTGGGAAAAGACTTATTGTGCAAACTAAATTGTACGATATACTGCACACCTCAGGGAGTGGAGGTACAGACTAACGATGATGATGCCGACTTTAAAGTTGCAAATTCCCAGGTGTGCGTGGAGCTGTATCCTACCTTGACGGTGGAAGAGCTTCCATGGGACTTAAGAGGTGCGGTGTCATCAGAAGTGTGGGATTTCACTGGGGAAGAGATAGGACTGATCAAAGGGGTAGAACCAGTGAAAATCATGGTAAAACCGAATGTTGAATATCCGAGAACACCCCAATACAAGTTGACCCCAGAGATGATAGCAGGAATAAAGCCTGTGATCGAATCCATGATTAAGCAGGGAATACTGAAGGAAATCGTGGGTAGTCCATGTAACTCCCCGATTATGGGTTTGCAGAAACCTAGTGGGAAATTCAGAATAGTGCAGGACCTTCGAAAGATTAATAACATAGTTGTTTCTTGTTGTCCAGTGGTACCGAATCCATCAGTGATATTGTTTCAGATACCATTCCAAGCTGAGTGGTTCACAGTGATAGACCATTGCCAGGCCTTCTTTTCGATCCCATTAGATGAGGAGAGCCAATTTCTTTTCGCTTTTAAGCTGGAAAATCGCGTATTAACACGGTGTCGTATCCCACAGGGGTATACAGAAAGCCCATCGATTTTTAACCAGCTGCTGAAGAAAAACCTTGAAAGTCTAGTACTGCCACAGAACTCGGTTCTAGTCCAGTACATAGACGACCTACTTGTTGCGTCAGAAACTGAGGAGGCTTGCAAAATAGACACCATCACCTTGCTGAATCACTTAACTGAGAACAGACACAAGGTGTCACCCAGCAAGTTGCAGTACTGTTTGACAGAAGTGCAGTACTTGGGTCACAGGATTGAAAAGGGGAAACGGAAAGTGTCACCAGACAGGATAGAGGCGATCATGAAAATGAATTCGCCAACGACACAAAGAGAGGTCAGGATGTTTCTAGGAATGGTTGGGTATTGCCGACAGTGGATAGCTAACTTTTCCCTGAAAGCAAAACCTTTACAAAAATTGACGCACACGGAGGTGAGTGATCCGGTACCATGGGACAAGGACTGTTTGATGGCATTCCTGCAGCTGAGAGAGGACTTGTGTCGTGCTCCTGCTCTGGGAATGCCGGATTACGAGAAACCATTCTTGCTTTACTGCTGTGAAAGAGAAGGTTGTGCTTTATCGGTTTTGGCCCAGATACATGGAAATGCCCGTAGACCAGTTGCATACTTCTCGGCTACTTTAGACCCAGTAGCCGCAGCGTTGCCCGGATGTCTCAAATCCGTTGCTGCAACGGGTGTCAGCATTGAGCGTTGTGAGATTATCGTCATGGGACACCAGTTAGTGGTGTATGTGCCTCATTCTGTGGAATTGTTAATGACCAGGACCAAGACACAGCATCTGACCAATAACAAGCTCACGCGCTACGAGCAAGTCATTCTTGCCGCAGAGAACATGACCCTTAAGAGATGCTCTGTTTTGAATCCTGCTACTTTGATGCCACTTCCAAATGATATAGAAGATGATGAATGTGAAGATCACGATTGCCTTGATGTGACTGAACTATGCACCAAACCGAGACCAGATATCGTGGATGAGCCATTGACTGACCCGATGAAATTTTCTTTGTGGATGGCTCATGTGTAAGAGACAATATCGGTCAGTTGAGAGCAGCTTATGCTGTTTGCACCATTTCCGGAGTTGTGGAAGCCGCTTGCCTGGAAGGAGTACACTCCGCTCAGGTAGCTGAAATCATTGCATTGACACGTGCCTGTTTAGCAGGTAGCAAAATTCGAGTTACCATTTACACCGATAGCCAATACGGTTTCGGGGTAGTTCATGACTATGGGCAATTGTGGTCTCAAAGAGGTTACATGACCTCTTCAGTATCACCCATTCGAAATGGGGAATTTGTACGATTGTTGTTAGAAGCATTACAAGGTCCGGCAGCTATTGCCGTTGTTAAATGTACAGCACACACCAAGAATACTGACTTTGTGTCGCAAGGCAATAGGTATGCAGACGAGGTTGCACGCTACTGTGCAGAGCAAGGATATTCTTTCACGGAAGTGGAAGTGGGAGGGATACAGGAAAAGACAGAATTAGCAATGTTGTTAGAAACTGTAGATACTTGGAATGAATTAAAAGTCATACAAGAAAACGCAACAGACTTTGAGAAAAAGACATGGGAAACTGCAGGATGTGTGAAGAGTGAGATGAATTTTTGGGTTTCAGCAGATGGAAGGGCAGTGTTACCAAATGAATTAGTGAGTCCAATGGCAAGACGAATACACGGTCCAGTACATCTAGGCAGAGATGCTATGTTGCGGGTATTCAGGCAAACTTGGTACAACCCCAAATATAGAGTAGCCGCAGAAGCAGTGTGCCAACGTTGTGTGACCTGCCAGCAACTGAATGTAGGAAAGAGAACACCAGTCACGTTGAGTCACATAGGGAGGTCTGGGGGTCCGTTCAATCGGATGCAACTAGACTTCATTGAAATGCCAAGATGCAACCGCCTTCGATATGTTTTGGTGGTTGTCTGCATATTTTCCAGATGGGTCGAGGCTTACCCTACACGCAGGTATGACACACTCACAGTAGCAAAGTTGTTGCTTAGGGAGTTAATACCGCGTTTCGGGGTGCCGGCCTCTTTGGAATCAGATAGGGGAACACATTTCAACAGCGAAATTGTGAAGAAGCTCTGCTCAGCATTGAATATCGATCAGAAGCTGCACTGTAGCTACCGACCAGAAGCTTCAGGGATTGTGGAACAGATCAATGGGACGATAAAGTCCCGAATTGCTAAAGTGTGCTCATCGACATCTCTGAGTTGGCCCGATGCACTGCCACTAGTACTTATGAGCATACGCAGCACGCCAGACAGGAGAACTGGACTCTCTCCTCATGAAGTGTTAATGGGGAGGGCTATGAGACTATCATCAGTTCCAACTGCAGCGTTGTTGAATATCACAGATGATCTGATCCTGGACTATTGTAAGGAACTGTCTGACGTCATTCATTCTGTGTCTCTTCAGGTGCAGGCTGCTGAAGTTCCATCGTGTCAAGACTTGTGCCACGACCTGTGCCCTGGCGACTGGGTTGTGGTGAAAAAACACGTAAGGAAGAATTGCTTAGACGTGCGTTGGCGCGGACCCTACCAGATCGTACTTGTAACGAACACTGCAGTAAAGTGCGGAGGTCTGCCCAACTGGATACACGCATCGCACACTCGAAGAGTTCCAGCACCCTTGGAAGAAACAGCTCCTCTCTCTGATGAAAATCCAGCTGTGGACGAAGACACAAGAGAAGGGACCAGTCAAGCTGTAGGGGTGCCAGAGGAAGCTGGGAGCGTGTCTGATCAGACTGAAGAAGGACAGTACAACAGTGAAACCGACATTGCTACAGAAGGGGAAAGTAGCTGTGAGTACGAATCAGACACTGATCAAGCTACAAGTGATCAAGAATCGAGTGCGAGGACGAGGAGCAGGAGGCCAAGGCGTGGAGAGGCTAGTTGGCCTGAAAGAAGAAGAAGGCCAAGCCTAAGATCAACTCCAGAGAGAACCCTTGCTCCGATATCCGAAGACTCAGATTTGGACGAAGGTGCATAGAATTCAGAAGCAGAAAGTACAAGAAGATCAAGGAGGGTGCGTGTGCCCTGCAGAAGGTACGCTACTCCTGAGTGGACCTACTTGGCGGCAGATGTCTTGGGGACAGAGACCCGGGAGAGTGAGGGGAGTGCTATTGATCACTACTGACCCCATCATCAAAGTGGAGGTGCAGTTGTTGGTGCCTGGAGTCGAAGCTGAAGGGTTACTGACACTAAATATCCCCAATCCTCCCTACCTAAGCAGAATAAAGGACATGGCATTGAATGAAGTGCAATTTCCAACCTTTGGCACAACAGTAACAGAACGCGAGGAGACCATTCTTCGCCTGGAAATCTTGGAATATGCTATTAGAGCTGCTGGTACACAAATCATTGTAGACACCTAAAGACTTTGTAAATAAACAAGAGTGAGAAGATAACCTAGCGCCCAGTGGAAGAAGAAAAAAATTTAGGGACCTTTCCATTTAGTTGACGGAGAAGGGCTAAGGTTGTCTGTAGTTGCGGTTCAAAAGACTGATTTCAAACGAGATTGCCAGCTTCCCAATGTGTAATTCAAGAAAGACTGAATAGAAAACCAAGAGACTGTTGAAGAAGTAAAGAGGAAAGAACCTGAGTTGGAAAAGGAAATTAAGAACTACACTGTTTGATGAACATGGAGGCCGGCAACTCGAACTGCAAGGCAAAATGTATAATAGGCACACTTTTAGCGGGAGTAATTTTCCTTATAGTTTTAGTAGTTACAGTATCATATATAGTGGGACATGAGAGTGTGACAAAAGCAACAGATGCAAAGGTTGTAGTGACGTCAAACCCTACTACTGCTAGTAAAAAGGAGGACAATGCAATTCAGGAGAAAGCGTTGCTAGCAGCAGAGGCTCGTAGGTTACATGTGGACGAGTCACAGGGCAACTTTAAATCAAACGCTTATGCCAAACTACTATATGAGTACATTGACGTCATGGAGGCTAAGGATTGCTATGTCTGCATGAAATTACCTGCTTCTGTAGATGAAGGCATTAGGTATCATCACCTTCCATTGACTTATGGCATTACATGTAGTTTATTGCTTAGCATATTTTATGGGCGAGATAGTTTTGAATACTATTTCTCAAATTTCGATTCAGTGTTACCAGAAGTCCCGAACTACAAGCAATTGAATAAATGGGACTATTACAAGAGTGAAGATAGATTATCGAAATTCTTCATTCCTTGGGATACCCTAGATACTTCACATGCACGAAGAAATAATCTGACTTGCAAAGTGTCAGAAATTGAGAAGAAGTTTATAGGGCAAGTGGATGACCGTTACAGGAGGCAAAAGATTCTGAAAATGTCAGGACAATGGAAAGCAGATTGGACCGAGGAGGAGAAGGCACACAAATGGAAGGGTAGTAATGGTCCAATAGCCTTGGATCGAACACAGAAAGGGAAGCTATGTATTCACCGGAGTGAAACCTACTATGAGAATGTGTTTGTAGGTGAAGTCAGTTGTGAACATGGCTTCCGATTAGAATACTACACGAAATATTTCTTAAAGGAAATGCAAGCGATTCCAAATGTATATTTTGTATGTGGGAGTAATGCCTACGTGAAACTACCTGACAATTGGTATGGATCATGTTATTTGGCAATTATCTTCCCCAAAATATATCATGCAAAAGACTTAGAAATCATAGAGGGAAAAACACCAGTTAGAAGGAGACGAGATGTAGGAGATGCTGAGGTAGTTGGAGATGTATTTGGTGCTATGTTCCCTCTTTTAGGGATAATTCTGAACGATGTCAAAATTAGGAGACTGGCAACAGTTGTAGACAGGTTGTCTGCCAGCACGGCTAGATCATTGATGCTGGTGGAAGGAGAGATGCAATCGATAAGGGCAATGGTTCTTCAAAACCGTCTTGCTCTAGATGTCCTGTTAGCAAAAGAGGGCGGAGTCTGTAAGGCTTTGAAGGTCCAGGAATGTTGCACTTACATTCCAGACAATTCAAAACCTCTTGAGAAAGGTATACAGAACATTACTGAGATACACCAAGAAATTGAAGACTTGACAAGAGTAAATGTGTGGGAAAAAGTGGGTCATGGAATGGGTAAAGTTGGAGGTTGGTTCGCCAATCTAGGAAAAAGTATTGTATGGTACATCCTGAAGCCTATCATCATAATAGTGATTTGTGTCATCATACTGTGGGGCTTAGTGAGGCTGTACCAATGGTATCGGTCAAATAGGTTGCAAAGGTCTATGAGAGAGCAGGAGCAGAGGTTAGCTGCCATGCAAGATAACCAATACAGGAGTCTGAGGGCTCTGGAAACGATAAAGAGAGGGAAACTTGCAATAACTTCTGTCTGAGATAAGTTTAAATTGGTGTAATGATGGTGATGACCCCTAGAGGTCATCAAAGGGGGGAACTGAGAGAGCGCAATTTGAGTAAAATGTACAAGTGCACCATATGTACAACCTCGCTGCACGAATTCACTTAAAGCATTTAGAAGTGTTGAAATTATATAACTATATTTATTCATGAGTGTTTAGTTAACATAGAAAGCATATATAGAGTGTGAAACTAATGTAGTAATGTTTAGAAATAATAGAAATGTTGATTAGATTCCATGTTATGTAGCTGCTATAGAAGGAAATGTAATGCTGCAAAACGTAGAAATGTGCAGGCCTCATGGCAAATGTATGAAGAACGAAAACGTGCCTTTAAATCTTTAAACATGACATGGGTTTACTGTTATTCAGAATCTTATTAATCACATGTTAGAAGTGATGTTTTATAGAAGTGTTTCATATAATCAGAGTGTGATGTGTTAGCATATTATTTTAGACTAAGAAAAGGGTCACTGGATGCAGGCCGTTGCAAGAAATTTAGTAGGCCTGGAAATATAAAGTGGCTTCTTTGATCTGCACGTGTTAGTTAAAGTCAAGTCTCGTTAAGAATAAATTGCCGACAATGTTCGAAGTTTATGGCCGGAACAGATAAGGGGAGCCTGGAATTTTTGGGCCCTATTCATGGGTGTCTGTTTGCAGGTGTGAGGGGGTTCCAATCAAGAGCATGATGAATAGAGCTCTGTCCGGGGAGACAGGCACAGGCCTGGAGGAGGGTTCAGGAATGTTCTGGGGGGTACCGGCGAGCTGGAGAAGAAGCCTGGGAAGCAAGGTCAACGCTAACGAGAGGCCCAGAGGAGTGCCATCATGGAAGAAACCAGAACTGAAACCACGTGAGAGGTGTACGTGAGGGGCGTCTCAGAGGGGCGTTCCAATTGCAATTGTGATTTTGTATTAGGGACAGCACCCTGGGGAGGAGTTAGAGCAGATGGCCTGAGGACCCTTAGAGAGCGGATGGGTAGGCAGAGAGGGCATGACTGCAATGCATAGATTTTCACCAAAAGACTAAGAGAAAGTGAGTGAACTTCTTTGGAAGTCACCACGGCTGACACCTTTTTAGGCTAAGATTCTACTGAGTAGGGACGTCACTTAGTCCAGTGCAGGGACAGTCTAACCTGATTTTTTCTTTCCATAAATGACTTCTAAGTTACATTTTGTGTCTATATTGGCAAACCTGTTAATTCTTGCACTGGCATTAGTAGTATTTTTCTGTCGTTTAAGATCACTTAGAGAATTCATGTTTCTGTTGATGCCAGTGTACCTTTTGAACCTAATATTGAGATGCTTGTATCTTCAATTAACTTTGGCTTTACAATAAAACTTTAAAACTGATTCGTGGTAAGTGGTTCTTCAGAGTCGTGCCAATGATTGGGGCTGCTTGACCTGGTAGTGGATTACCTTTTTACTCAATGACAGGCAACAAAGATTCAGTCGACCTGATTGGGGATTTAGATCTAGAGTGACCTGATAAGAGATCAAAAATCCCACCTTCCCATTTGCAATTGTAATAGCTCCAACTTTCCTACTGCGAGACCTATTGGCAACGCCAGTGCTTGTTGATCTTCCTCCCGTGCTTTTGATGTCATCTTGACAGCCAGGCATCCCGCCACTAAGACCGTATATGCCTGTTGTTGTGATAGGTTTGTGATTTGATGTTCCTAATCCCAGGTGCCACCCTTTCTGCACCCTTGCTAGAGATGTTGGTGTTTGTGTTGACTCTCTTACAGCAAGGCTTTGCCCTGGGCACTGTTAAGTGTTACTTATCTACCATTTTAGCTTCCCTGCGGCTGGCAGATCAATCCTCCATAATCAAGTGATCTGTTACGACTCGTTTTCTGAAAGGTTAGCAACACTTGTTCCCTCCTACATTGGCCAGAAGGGTCGGTGAGCTTTAGACTCTCTCAGTTCATCCTCCGCATATCTGCTTTTTCTCTGACAAACTGGGTCTTCGGATGTATGCCTCTTTTCTGCCTAATGTCTCCCCATTTTATTTTGTCCAGAGCATCACTTTGCCTACTTTTTTCACTCTTCCTTCCCAGGATGAAAAGAGACTCCATCTTCTAGACTTTAGGAGCGCTCTTTCTGTTTACATTGATCGCACTAAGGACCTACAGGTAGATGATCAGCTCTTCATTGAGTTTACTGGAGTGTAAAAGTGCAAGGCTGTGCAAAAGCAGATTTTCTCCCAACGGATTGTACTCTATGTTGAGATCTACTTTGCATTAGCTAGGGTGCAGCCTCTTGAAAGTTTGTAGGCCCAATCCACCAGGGCCAAGGCTGCTACTACTGCCTTAACATGTGCAGTGGAGTGGCGTAGTTTAGTGGTGTACAGAGGACTGTCGTACAGCAGAGTGGATTAGCATAGTGTGGAGTGGCATAGAGTGGCGTGGCATACAGTGGAGTTTGGTTGATTGGAATAGCGCAGAGTGGCATACAGTGGGATGGTGTAAAGTGGAGTGGCGTACAGTGGAATACAATATAGCGCAGAGTGGAATGCCATATAATGGAGTAGTGTAGACTGGAATGGCGTGGAGGGGAGTTTCATGAAATGGAGTAGCATACAATGGAATAGAGTGGAGTGGCGTAAAGTGGAGTGGCATACAGTGGAATATCCCAGAATAGAATGGCGTAGAGTGGAGTGGCGTGCAGAGTAGTCAGTTAGTGGAGTGGCACATGGATTTAGCTTAAATATGTCAGAAATGTAAAGTATGTTGTGTAGATTAATGCAAGACAGCAATTTCTGCTACCTTGCATTTCTCCAGATATACCAAGCAAAGCAGGGCTAAGCATAGAGGCTCTGTGTTGCTTTGTAAATGTGACATTAATATTGCATTGCCCATGCGAAACCATGCAAGGGTAACACAATATAATAATATGTGTCTCTTGATTATATATTGTGCCACTATAAACCTTGGTAACTTAGCAGTATACCACGGTACAGGCCAATTTCAGGGCAGTATGAAATTTGCTAATGGATGCCTTTACAAAATAAAAAGGCAGGTGTATTTTTATTTAATACACTTTTTCGGTGTTCTGTGTTAGGGTCCTAATTATAGTTAAGTATTAGGTTTTAGTATTAATCCCTATCACATTATTAAAGTGTTAATAGGGAGGGAAATTAATTTATGTTTTTCTGTATTTTTTTACGGAATATCACACTAATATCTAGGAAGTACATTATTTTTTTTTAAATTACATATTTTTTTTGTTGTTTTTAAGTTACGCAGTAGTTTCTCTGTATTTTCGCGGTACTCCATCCACTTTTTTACAAAGAATTAGAAATGTGAAAAATTAAAAAAACACTGAAGTACTCTATATTTGTCAAATATAGTGTATTATAGTTGATTTATAAAATATTTTACATATATAGTCTTTCAATTTTTTTTTTCAGTCCATCAGTAACTCACTTGGAAGTACTGCGGTATTCTATGACATTTTTTAAAGATATGTTGAAACTATATATACATTTTCCCTACCTATTATCACTTTAAGTGGTCCTGGTTAGTGGAACATTACCAAACCTAATATCTTACCTATAACTAAGAACATGACCAGGAAAACAGGGAAAGTGGGATTTAAAACAACATGGCTGCCTTTAACTTTTGCAAAGGCAGTCATTAGGTTGTCTGGTAAGTTTGGTTTAAATCTGTTCAGCAGTTTGGGATGTAGTCGTGTTCAAAAAAAAGCAAAATCCCCATTGACATTGCATGGGGAAAAAGAGTTTTTTGACCCCCCTTTTCCTTGGACCCCACTTGATGAATCACCCGAATATTCCAGACAGCAGCTTAAGTGATTTGTGTCTAGTTTTGAACAGTTTGTGAATATTCGTCGAACAGTGTCAAAGTTATTAGCAAACAAAAAGCAGCTAATCAGATCGCACCATAAAATCTGTGTGAAGGCTCTACCCACATATCTATATTTCTTTTTTCTTTAATAACTCTAAATCTACAGATTTACACAAAATTGTAAAACGAACACTTATTGGACCAAAATCTAGCTTTTAGTCATTTTTTACTTATTACAAAAAATCCAAATTTGTGTTTGTGTGTGTGTGTGTGGGTGTATGTGTGTGTGTGTGTGTGTATATACAGATATATATACACACACACACGCACAACCACAAACACAAATTTGTATTGTTTGTAATAAGTAAAAAATGACTAAAAGCTGCCCTCCTAGCACAGGGGTTCTTTATCACCTCTTCAAAGCAGCCTGTCTAATCCACTTAACTCTGACCAATCAGGGCACACCACTGAAAAGCTGAATTTGGACTTACAAACAAGAAAGTCTTATAACTTCTTGAATGTACACTTTAGGAAAAATTCAACAATATAATATTGTTGGTGTTAGTACTACCATTCTGGGAAGTCTTTGAATGGTCTGGCTAGTCCTCTCCTATCAATATTTATTAATCAATAACTTCCAACCGTTAACCTATGGGCCATGGGGTTTGCAATGGGGAAAATGATTTGGGCCAGTTTTCTAGCACCAGGGCTTATAAAAACATATTTGTTAAGTATTTCCCTAATCTCTACAGGACTCCCACCCCCTGTGCAACTAGGGGATACTTCAGGGGTTCTGAATCTGCAGACATATTGCAGTTCCTCCTTACCCAGTTCTTCTAGCATCAAAGTCGAAATGAGCAGCTCTTTAATACAATGTGGGGAGTGAAATGTAAAATTTCCCTTTAACCAGGCATATAAAAACTCATTTTATAAGGGCGTACCTTATTGATAACTGACCCCCACCCGTGGGATACCTAGGGGTGACACTGGGGGTCCCTAATATGCAAAACCATGCTCAGGATTTCATTTTCAAGGGGCCCTACCCCAAAAGTCAAGTTTGGGCACAATTCAAGGTTTAAAAGCAGTTCTGGCAACCAGTGCTGCTTTTAAACTGACCTCAGGCTTCAGCACTGCACACATGCTGGGGCAGACAATCTGCCCGCCTCTAAACTGCCATACCCCAGGATACTGGAGACTTCTAGGTAGTTTCAATCCCCTGCCCTATTACATACTAGGGGCTTATGGGGTAGGTCATGCCAATTACAGGGGTACCCCACCATACCATAGTGTACCCTAGTGTATGTTGGGTGTCTTAACTGTATTCTAATGTGTTCCTGTTAGCTTGGCACTGACTCTGTGCCTGGTTAAACAGAGCCCAGGGTCAGTCAGAGTCAGTTACCACCAGTTGTAGTCAGCAGAAATGTGGTGGGTGCCAGGCACAGGATGACTTTGCAACACTCGTGGTCTCCGGCATCCTGAAGGGGGACCTGAAGAGTCAGTGGGCATTGCATCAGACAAATATCTCCGCCTGGTCCACATATCGAACGAGACTGCACAAGATTTACAGTGGTGGCTTTTCAGACTGCAATTGGCCTAGTAGCAGACTCCTCTCCCTTCCCCACCCAGAGCTGACAGTGGAGACCGAAGCATCACTTGTTCGTTTGGGGTGGCCACCTGGGAGAGGTGATGATTGAAGGCCTTTGGTCTCCAGTGAAGTCCCAAATCCTCATCAACGTTCTGGAGCTTTTGGTGATTCAGTTGGCATTAAAAGACTTCCTTTCATCTGTCAAAGGAAGATTGGTTCAGGTGTTCACGGACAACACCACAGCCATGTGGTATTGCAATAAACAAGTCAGGTGGGGTAGTATACCCTGTGCCACAGTGCTCTTTTCCTCTGGACTTGGCTGGAACAGCAGGACATCTTCCTGGTTGTGCTGCACCTGGCATGCTCACTGAATGCCAGGACGGACAAACTTGGTCTTCGATGCCGTGCAGATCACGAGTGGTGCCTACCTCGTGAGGTGGCACAAGGTCTTTTTGTGTGTGAGGAAAACCATGGTTCGATCTTTTGGCCTTCTACAAGAAAGCGCATTGTCAGCACTTCTGCCAGTTGGAGTTTCCAACTCTTGGAGACGCATTTCCTTGCAAGTGGACTTTTAGACTTCTGTATGCCTTTTCACCAATACCACTCCTGCTCTGAGTTCTGAAGACCATCAGGACAGACCTAGCGCAAGTCATTATTGTGGCTCCAGGATGGTCTGCCGATCTCCAGAGAATGAGCAGCGAACCACTGGTCAGGCTGCTACTTTGGAAGGATTGTGTGGTGATGTTTTCTTTAAGAGAGAACTTTCTGATGTATGTGTGACATCATAAAAGATTCTCTTGCAAGCAGTTGAAGCTGGGGGTCACTGATAGCTGTGACTGAACAAATAAACTCTTCAATTTTACTCAAGTTTAAGTGTGATTACTACACTTTTACTGCTATAGAAACAGAGCAGGGTCTTGCACCCAAACCTATGCACTCTCCTCCTTCATGCATGGAGATTGAACAGTGACTGTTTACATCTTCCTCCCGTGCTTGTGATGTAATCTTGACAGCCAGGCATCCCGCCACTAAGACCGGATATGCCTGTCGTTGTGATAAGTTTGTGATTTGATGTTCCTAATCCCAGGTGCCACCCTTTCTGCACCCTTGCTAGAGATGTTGGTGTTTGTGTTGACTCTCTTACAGCAAGACTTTGCCCTCGGCACTGTTAAGTGTTACTTATCTACCATTTTAGCTTCCCTGCGGCTGGCAGATCAATCCTCCATGATCAAGTGATCTGTTACGACTCGTTTTCTGAAAGGTTAGCAACACTTGTTCCCTCCTACATTGGCCAGAAGGGTCGGCGAGCTTTAGACTCTCTCAGTTCATCCTCCGCATAACTGCTTTTTGTCTGACAAACTGGGTCTTCGGATATATGCCTCTTTTCTGCCTAATGTCTCCCCATTTTATTTTGTCCAGAGCATCCCTTTGCCTACTTTTTTCACTCTCCCCTCTTCCTTCCCAGGATGAAAAGAGACTCCATCTTCTAGACTTTAGGAGCGCTCTTTCTGTTTACATTGATCGCACTAAGGACCTGCGGGTAGATGATCAGCTCTTCATTGAGTTTACTGAAGTGTAAAAGTGCAAGGCTGTGCAAAAGCAGATTTTCTCCCAACGGATTGTACTCTACATTGAGATGTACTTTGCATCAGCTAGGAAGCAGCCTCCTGAAAGTTTGTAGGCCCAATCCACCAGGGCCAAGGCTGCTACTACTGCCTTAACATGTGCAGTGGAGTGGCGTAGTTTAGTGGTGTACAGTGGACTGTCGTACAGCAGAGTGGATTAGCATAGTGTGGAGTGGCATAGAGTGGCGTGGCATACAGTGGAGTGGGGTTGAGTGGAATAGCGCAGAGTGGCATACAGTGGGATGGTGTACAGTGGAATACAATATAGAGCAGAGTGCAATGCCATATAATGGAGTAATGTAGAGTGGAATGGCGTGGAGGGGAGTTTCATGAAGTGGAGTAGCATACAATGGAATAGAGTGGAGTGGCGTAAAGTGGAGTGGCATACAGTGGAATATCGCAGAATAGAATGGCGTAGAGTGGATTGGCGTGCAGAGTAGTCAGTTATTGGAGTGGCACACAGATTTAGCTTAAATATGTCAGAAATGTAAAGTATGTTGTGCATATTAATGCAAGACAGCAATTTCTGCTGCCTTGCATTTCTCCAGATATACCAAGCAAAGCAGGGCCGAGCATAGTGGCTCTGTGTTGTTTTGTAAATGTGACATTCACATTGCGTTGCCCATGCGAGACCATGCAAGTGTAAAACAATATAATAATATGTGTCTCTTGACTATATATAGTGCCACTATAAACCTTGGTAACTTAGCAGTATACCACGGTACAGGCCAATTTCAGGGCAGTATGAAATTTGCTAATGGATGCCTTTACAAAATAAAAAGGCAGGTGTATTTTTATTTAATACACTTTTTCGGTGTTCTGTGTTAGGGTCATAATTATAGTTAAGTATTAGGTTTTAGTATTAATCCCTATCACAATATTAAAGTGTTAATAGGGATGGAAATTAATTTTTGTTTTTCTATATTTTCTTTTAAAACATTTACGGAATATCACACTAATATCTAGGAAGTACATTATTTTTTTTTAAATTACATTTTTTTTGTTGTTTTTAAGTTACGCAGTAGTTTCTCTGTATATTTGCAGTACTCCATCCACTTTTTTATAAAGAATTAAAAATGTGAAAAATTAAAAAAACACTGTAGTACTCTATATTTGTCAAATATAGTGTATTATAGTTGATTTATAAAATATTTTACATATATAGTCTTTCAATTTTTTTTTCAGTCCATCACTAACTCACTTGGAAGTACTGCGGTATTTCATGAAATTTTTTCAAGATATGTTGAAACTATATATAAATTTTCCCTACCTATTATCACTTTAAGTGGTCCTGGATAGGGGAACATTACCAAACCTAATATTTTACCTATAACTAAGAACATGACCAGGAAAACAGGGAAAGTGGGATTTAAAACAACATGGCTGCCTTTAACTTTTGCAAAGGCAGTCATTAGGTTGTCTGGCACGTTTTGTTTAAATCTGTTCAGCAGTTTGGGATGTAGTCATGTTCAAAAAAAGCAAAATCCCCAATGACATTGCATGGGGGAAAAGAGTTTTTTGACCCCCCTTTTCCTTCCAGACAGCAGCTTAAGTGATTTGTGTACTAGTTTTGAACAGTTTGTGAAAATTCGTCGAACAGTGTCAAAGTTATTAGCAAACAAAAAGCAGCTAATCAGATCGCACCATAAAATCTGTGTGAAGGCTCTACACACATATCTATATTTCTTTTTTCTTTAATAACTCTAAAACTACAGATTTACACCAAATTGTAAAACGAACACTTTCTGGACCAAAATTTAGCTTTTAGTCATTTTGTACTTATTACAAAAAATCCAAATTTGTGTTTGTGTGTGTGTGTGTGTGTGTATATATACAGATATATACACACACACACAACCACAAACACAAATTTGGATTTTTTGTAATAAGTAAAAAATGACTAAAATCTGGATCCTTATATATATATATATATATATATATATATATATATATATATATATATATATATTACCTACTGGCGGTCGCCAGTATGTAGTTATAGTTAGGATTTTTTTCAATGTTAAATCTCAAAATTCTATTTGGAATAACTTTGGCGCCGGTTGACGAATCTGCCTGAAAATTTCCTGAAAATAGCCTCGTGGAGCTCCGGTCCTTCCCTGAAAGTTTGGGGGGGATGCGTGAGGCGGGGGCCGAGATAAAAGGGGGGTCCCAAAACGCGTTTTCCCCATGTTAATTTCCATAGGGCGGTCGATGTCACTTTTAGCCCGAACGGCTGAATGGATTTCCACCTAATTTGTCAAAATTGTAGGGACTGGTAGTCCGATGTGCCTTTGCTATGTCTCGAGATATGTGCTCAAGTGGATTTTGAGTAATTTAGGTTCAAAAAAATATATATATCTAGAGCCGCGCCCCGGTACGCGTGCAGGGGAGCGCTCAAAGCGCGCCACGCGACTTGCGTACGGAAAGCTGATTGGCTCTCGGGTGTCTGTAAACATTCGAAACAGTCCGCAGCGGCCGCCATCTTGTACCTCGGTAGGATTGAGGTGGTAAAAATCAAAGGGGGAAATGAGCAAAAGGGGGCAGGGTACACCCCCCCTGACCCCCTAGGTTTGATGTGGGGGTCATAAAAAAGCCGTACGGGGCCCCAAAAAATTCTTTTTTTTAAATTTGCGCCGAGGGAGCGCCTGGTACGCGCACCGGTGAGCGTACGATTGAGAAAAAGAATGACACTTTTTTTTTAAAAAAAAGTGTCATTTTTTTATAAATTGGAGGTAGTTCTTAAAAGAACTTTTTTTTTGTTTTTTTTGTTTTATATTTTTTTTATACTTTTTGAAACGATTTTATATTTTTTTTGGTTTTTTTTCAGGGGAAAAACAAAAACAGGGATTCAAAAAATGCTCAACAGGAGCAAAAAAATGAGAAAATTTAGGGACGGGGAGAGCATTGGTGTTCCTGTTTCTTTATTGCAATGAGTTCAACGCTCTGCTCCCCGTAACAGAGTAGTTCGTCACAGTCCTTGCATAAAAATTTTATTCCTGCAAATACCGGCTGGACGTTAGGGACCATTCTTGCATGTCTTGAACCTGAAGGTGTTGCTCCACCAGTGGAGGTGCTGCTGCCATCTCTCCGTGCCTTCTCTGCCAGCTCCCTGACACTCTCCCTGGAGTAATTGTTGGGGTGTTTTCTTTTGACATGCCTAATTAAATTGGCATTTCCGAAGCTGTATTTTTTTAGAGGATTGCCTCTGGATAAAATACTGCCACATATTTTACAAGTTACTTTACCAGCATTAACTTTTTTTTGTCCTTCAGGGATCTCATAAAATTTCCAGATGAAGTGGTTCTTTGTTTTCTGGTGAGGAGGGTCCTCTTGCACAAATCCCTCTGAATCACTGCTGGATGACTCCCTTGCAGCCATTGCTGTAGATCAGGAAATTAATGAGTAGACAATTCACAAAACACCTCTTGCTCTCTCCAAGTGCAAATCAATAGTGAGAGAAATGGGTGGGTTTCTCTAAATTTAGAAAAAAATAATTATTGAACCAATGAAAAGTGTTATTTACAGGTCACATGACCATGGGCTTCATCATTATGAAACCAAAACTGTTATGAACCAATGAAAAGTGTTATTTTCTGGTCACATGAACCGACGCGCTTACGCGACGCGCCTCGGGGCGCGGCCCGAGGCGCGCCGCGTAAGCGTGTCAGACGCCTACGTTGCACGATCGTATTCGCTCGAGTGCTTCCGGGTGCGCTTACGCCGTGCGTATTACGCGGTCGCGGCTACGCGATACGTCACGATCATGTTTTCGTTTGCGATATTGGCGCTCACGGGACGCTCCCCGAAGCGCGCCCCGGGGCGCTTTTCAGAAATACGCTTTTCGGGGCGCTCCCCCCAAAAATTAAAAAAAAAAATTTGGATAATTGTAGGGACAGGTAGCCCTATTCTGAAGTGGTTTGTAAAAAAATTAACTTTAGAAAAATATGTATTGTGCTACATTGGGCTTAATATATGTTAGAGCCAAAATGTAGCCCAAATGTAGCCCAAAGTAGCCCAATGTAGCCCAAAGATGGCCACCAGAGACCAAAAATTGTAAATGTAGCCCAAATTTCAACTAGATGTAGCCCAACTGTAGCCCAATGACAGAATGTACCAGAGTGTTAAAAAGAACAACTAGAGTGCTAACAGTCTTATTTATAAAGTGAAACTTATAGTTAGGAATTAGCATTAACAAAACCTATGAAATTCACTGGAAAAAACATAGGTTTCACACCAGTTATAGTTAGGAATTAGCATTTAAAAAACCTATGAAATTCACTGAAAAAAACATAGGTTTCACACCGGTTATAGTTAGGAATTAGCATTTAAAAAACCTATGAAATTCACTGAAAAAACCATAGGTTTCACACCAGTTATAGTTAGGAATTAGCATTTAAAAAACCTATTAAATTCACTGAAAAAACCATAGGTTTCACACCAGTTATAGTTAGCTGGAAATTTTACTGATATAAAACCATTGAAATTCCCACGTTATAGTTAGTCGGACTCACTATAACTTGCGCGTGCAATGCACTGCTGATGACATCACATATTACATCACTCATGACATGGTCAGTGACATCACTCATGACATCACTGATGACACCATCCTTGTGACACAGTGACAGACCTCCTCTCAGTGTAAAGTAACCCTTGAGACACATATTCAAAAATAGAAACTGAAATTTTTAAAAAATGGACATACCTATATCAGTTACAACAAGCAATTCTGTACTTCCACTATCTATATACTCATCCACTCATTCACCAACAGTTCTATATAGTCACTCATACATATACTCACTCATCATATGAAGAGATACACCTATACATTCTGTTACACACCGACATTCATCCAAAAGTTACTCACACACATATTCACACGTGCAAATAAACTATTGAACAACCATTTATTTGAATATAGAGTTATACACACACTTCCACCTTACTTCTATTGAAAATTACACATATTTATTCTCTTAAACAATCACTTATAGAAACACATACTTATTTAAACAGGAAATCTTACAATCTCTTACTCTCACATATACTCACTTATATACATCAATATTCATATATACTAGATTAAAACATATGTAGTTACTGATAAAGACACTAGTGAGACAGTCATTCACTCACTAACAAACACATATAGACACTCATCCACCCATACAGTCCTGTACATATGCTGTCTTCAAAACACATACAAACAAAGAGTCAGTCACTCATGCATCTATGTGCTAAGTAATACCTCCACCAAACCATATAGACACTCATACTAAAACTAATAAAAATATCAAATAACCCATATACATACGCATGTAGCTACTTATCAACACATGTAGCCACTTATACACAAAGTGAAACACTAATATATGTATTTAAATATTTAAACATAACTCACTAATATTTATTTTTCAGAAAGACACATATTCACTGGATGGTGTCATCAGTGATGTCATGAGTGATGTCACTGACCATGTCATGAGTGATGTAATATGTGATGTCATCAGCAGTGCATTGCACGCGCAAGTTATAGTGAGTCCGACTAACTATAACGTGGGAATTTCAATGGTTTTATATCAGTAAAATTTCCAGCTAACTATAACTGGTGTGAAACCTATGGTTTTTTCAGTGAATATATATATATATATATATATACATATATATATATATACTAGCAGCCCGTCCCGACGTTGTCCGGGTATGAATTGCTGCCGGCCAGTAGTATATTGTTTTGTAGGATTTCGTTTTGATAGCATTTCTTATCTGTGACAGGCCTGTGAAACGCTCCGATTCACAGTGCACTGCTGATGCACTTAAGAGTGCGCGTTCAGTAGTGTGTGAACTCGAGTTTCCCTACTTTATTTTTCCTTGCAATATTATATAGCGCGCACTCGACAACATAGCATGAGCACAATTTACATTACAGAAGAACATATTCATTTGTGGTAGGCACGGGGAGACAAAGCGATTTGCTTGGAATCACAGGATGTTGAGCTGATGCCGAGATTCGAACGTAGCTCCCCAGCTCTAAAGTTCGCAATTCTAGAACGTGTGGCGGGTGGTGTGTCTAAAAGTGTATGTCGGTGCTGGCCATCAATGAGAGAGACCTGTGCATTTCATTTTTCAAATGGGTGGTGAAAAAATATGAGTATGTTGCTGGAGATGTGGGCTGCCGTGCCACCAATGTACTTACCGGGGGAGGGTAAACACCCATTATTCCTCAACTTTCTTTCCGCATACCATCACTCCTCATACTTTCATTACGAAAGTACCATGACTCCGCAATGCCATTATAACGCATGGCATTACATTTTATAGGCTTTTACCACGCATACATTTACAACGAAATTCGTTGTAAATGCATGATTGGTAATGTTTGGATAAGGTAAGTATGGGTATAGGGGTATATGTTTTGGGGTACTGAGGTATATGGTTTGGGGAGTTTGGGTATTTTAAGGGTTCAGATATAGTTTTGGGTTATGGGGTACAGGAGTAGTTTTAGGGTTTAGGGATGAGTTTTGCGGTACAGGGGTATTTTTAGGGTTCAGGGCTAGGTTTGGGTTTTGGGGTATAGGGGTATTTTTAGGGTTCAGGGGTAGGTTAGGGTTTTGGCGTACAGGGGTATTTTAAGGGTTCAGGGCTAGGTTTGGGTTTTGGGGCAAGGGGTATTTTTAGGGTTCAGGGGTAGGTTTGGGGTTTGAGGTACAGGGGTATTAATAGGGTTCAGGGCTAGGTTTGGTTTTTGGGGTACAGGGGTATTTTTAGGGTTTAGGGATAGGTTTGGGTTTTGGGGTACAGGCTATATTTATAGGGTTAAGATGGGTTAGTGTTTAAGGGTGTTGGGGTATTTTAAGGAGTAAGGGTGGTTTATGATTATGGGGTGCAGGGGTATTTAAAGGGAGCAGGGAGGGATTAGTTTTTAGGGTGTAAAGGGTAATAAAATAAAATAATAAATAAAAAATAATATAAATAATGCAATTTAAAAGAATAAAAGTTTTAATTACATTTAAAAAATGTGTATATATATATATATAAGAACTTCTATTTACTCGGCAGCCGGCGAGTTTCGCTATGTCCAAGCCGCTTAACGACGGGGGTTCGTGTGTAGGTTGCGAGGCTACAAATCAACTCTAATTTCTGTCGTTTTCAAAGTCCAGAAACACACGAACACTTCTTTGTGGAAAAGTAGCCTTTATTCCATTTCAAAAAGGAAAAACACTCGACGCGTTTTGGGAATTCTCCTCCCTTGCTCACGAGTAACAGTGTTTCATTAGTGATAGGTTAAAATAAACGTGATGACTTAATACTAACAAAAATAGAAAGCAGACTTTGACTGCTTAAAACATAACATGAAAATAACCCTAATTAAATTCAACGTAAATAATTTTGCGGTCTACATAATTAAATTTATACAGCATTGCTTCTCAGATTCAATCATTTTGTACACTAATTCATTATATTCCTATCATTATTCAACACAAAACAATCGTAGTGATTCAACCGTTTTTTAATCTTTTTCTTTCTTTTTTATCTTTATACAAAACTTTATCAAGCAGCTTTTCCACCGCTTTGAGCCCTGTTTGTAATTGAATCTTGAGTTGTAACTTTTTCCGATGCTCATAAGCTTTCATCCCACTAATGCGCGGTCCTTAATTAATACTAAATACGCCGTCCGGCTATTTAGTTAGGTATCAAGCCTCAGTGGGCAATGCAATCTCAGTTACAAATCGTCTTTCAATTATTCCATACCATCACAGGGTTTTTTGCAAAATTAAGGTTTTGATGTCCAAGTGGGCTTACTGTCATAATTCTTTGCTGAATTTTCATCAACTGTTCAATCTTTTAGTGTGTCCCCTTCTTAACATAATACATTCTTGCAAGGCTGTCTTATTCTCATTACTTTCGTCTTTCCACAGTTTCTGTTAGATTCTACAAAATAAACAAAATACAAAAACAACCCATACAAAAAATCCCATAAAATAATATTCTACACCATTAGTGATTAAAATCTTATGTTTACAATGAGACAATTTTTCTTAAGAGTACCGGAACACTTTTTGTCATAGACGCTTTTGTGGTTCAAAAACATCGGTAGGCCTTTAAGACTTTGAACAGATAATTTTATAATTTTTTTTTATTTACATTCTGATAATAACATTCATCTTTTCTGTCGAAAACCTTCTCCATCCCAGATGAGTTTCTAGCTCCTCATCACAGTTGTGACCTATAGGGGCCATTATCTGATACCTAATGATAAACCTCGACTCTAGTCTCCGTAGTCGTTGTACTCTATTCCCTCCTCTCTCGTCATGTTTCACCATATCCAGCACACAGAACCTCAAGAGGTTCGTGTTTTGGTTGTGATCACACTGGAAATGCCTGTCAATCGGGTATGCTTTATCCCCATTTTTTATTGCTCTCAGATGTTCTAGAATTCTGATCTTTGCTTTGTGAATTGTGCTGCCTATGTAGACTTTCTCACCTGGGCAGAACAATGCATAAACAGCAAATTCGGTGTTGCATGACATATTCTCTTGTTTTTTGAAGGGTTCAGTTTTTGATGACAGTCTAACCAGTTTTTACTGTTTCTGCATGCTTTGCACTTTCTACATGGGTAAAAACCTCTTATTCCCGCCAGTCTATCTTTCACTGGTTCGACTGCGCTGCAAAGTTGATCCTTTAATGACTTTGATTTTTTGAACGTTATCTAGGGATATGTTTCTACATATTCTGCAATCTCTGGATCTGTCTTCAGAACTGGCCAGAACTTTCTCAAGCTGCGCTTCACCATAAAAGCCCGACTGCTGTAGGTGGTGATAAAACATGTTTTACCATTCTTTTGATCATCTTCTCGCTTTTCTTTCTCTACTAGCAGTGAGTCTCTGCTTCTTTTTGAAACTATCAATTTCGCCCTATTTATGGTTTTTTGTGAATAGCACCTGGCTACAAATCTCTCTGTCATTGTTTTTTCTTCTTCATCAAAACTTAGGGCTGTGCTGCAGTTTCGTTTAGCTCTAAGCAGCTCCCTACTGGAATACTTTGTATCAGTGAGCTTTGATGGCAGCTGCGGGCGTGCAACAGACTATTGCCTGCAGTGGTTTTCCTAAAGAGGATACTTTCCAGTTGGTTGTTCTCAACCTTTAATCTCAAATCTAGGAATTCTAGACTGTCTTGGGCCCATTGACTTGTGAATTGTAGGTTGTAATCATTGATATTTAAGGTATCTACAAAATTTAGTGCCTCTACTTCTGTGCCTACCCACACAACAAAAATATCATCAATGTACCTAACCCATTGCACCACTTTGGTTTTGTACATTGATGATCTATAAAGTCCTTCCTCCTCCCAGTACCCCATGTAGAGACCCGCAAAGCAAGGAGCAAAGCAGGTCCCCATGGAAGTACCGAGGGTTTGTCGATAGATCTTACTATCGAAGAGGAAGTAGTTTTGGGTTAGACAGATTTCCATGATAGTCAATAACATTTGTGTGTGCTGAAGATATGAGATAGATCTCTTAGATAAGAAATGTTTACATGCTTTTAAGCCCAGTTTATGAGGAATGCATGTGTACAGGCCAATTACATCTAAGGAAAGGAGGGTGTAATTTTCTTCTCATTTTAATGTTTTCAGAAATTTCAAAAAGGCTCCCGAATCTTTTATGTATGATGGTAAATTCTGCACCAAGTTTTGCAGAACAAAATCCACATATCTTGATGCATTTTCAAGACAGCTACCTATTGACGAAAGGTTTGGGTTTTGGGGTACAGGGGTATTTTTAGGGTTCAGGGCTAGGTTTGGGTTTTGGGGTATAGGGGTATTTTTAGGGTTCAGGGATTGGTTTGGGTTTTGAGGTACAGGGGTATTTATAGGGTTCAGGGCTAGGTTTGGGTTTTGGGGTACAGGGGTATTTTTATGGTTTAGGGATAGGTTTGGGTTTTGGGGTACAGGGTATATTTATAGGGTTAAGATGGGTTAGTATTTAAGGGTGTTGGGGTATTTTAAGGAGTACGGGTGGTTTATGATTATGGGGTGCAGGGGTATTTAAAGGGAGCAGGGAGGGATTCGTTTTTAGGGTGTAAAGGGTAATACAATAAAATAATAAATAAAAATAATATAAATAATGCAATTTAAAAGAATAAATGTTGTAATTAAATTAAAAAACGTGTATATATATATATATATATATATATATATATATATATATATATATATATATATATCCAAAAGTCGTCGTTTTTGCTCCTGCTTCCCCCACAGAACAACGAAAGGAGCGAGACCACAGAGTAGGTGCAGTTTCTTCAGTGCATTTATTTTGTGCCTAGAATTACAGCCTGCAATCCACCATGACGCGTTTCACCTCAAAAGAGGCTTGATCACAATACAAACATATAAATGTATACAAACATATATTTGATGTTTTAATAATGTACTGTCACAATGTATATGACTTTACCACACATGCATTTGCGTTATAATGGCATGCGTGATTAAGTCATATGCGTTGTAAAAGTTTTAGAAATGATGTCTTTGCGGAGTAATAGTCCAGCGTTATAAAAATTGCGGAGTGATGGTATGCGAGATGTTGGTTTGCGGAATATCATCACATATTCCCATGGGAGGGATAGTCCCTTTCTTGCTATTTCCGTGGAGGCGGGCCTTGTGTCCGGATGTGCGTGGCGCGAGGCCTGTGCGCAACAGAAGTGGAAAATCTCCAGTGGGCGCTTCAGGCGTCACTGGAAGTTAAGGCGAGGTTACATTTCCTGCACAATGGCCCCTGTTTATGCTTTTTCCTGCCCTTGGGAATAGCTCCATACAGTAAAGCAGGTGCACGTCACTGGGAGCGCGGGGCAAGCACACCCGGAGCTGGAATGTACAGAACCTGGGAAGAAAAAACAATGAAATATTGGGCAAAACGCTCTTTTTTTCCGTAATCCCGTGCCCCGCACACGCCCATGCCCCCAGCATGACAACCACTGATCATGAAAACCCTGACACCCCAGGGATAGTGGTAACATAGCAAAACCTCGTTCAGTCACCCGTGCTCTGTTGTTCTCAGAGAAATTAAATGAAATTAAATGAAATGAAATGAAATGAAAATAGGTTTTATAAAGCGCAGAATAGCTGCCCGGAGGCGTCCCAGCGCTGAAAACTAACAGGTGTTGCCCATAGGGCCGAGTAGAGGAGAAGCAACTTATTTGTTAAACAGGAAAGTTTTTAAATTTTTCCTAAAAGAAGTAAGGTCTGAGTTGGACCTAAGATGATAAGGTAGGCTGTTCCACAACTTGGCCGCGTTCAAGGAGAAAGAGCGACCTCCTGCTCTAGATCTCTTAACCTTTGGCACTACTGCCAGTAAGGCATTAGTGGATCGAAGTTGTCTATTGGGAAGATAGGGGGTGATTAAGGTGCGACTAATTAGTGGCCCAGTTTCCCAAAAAGATTGATGGGCCACACAGAGAGATTTGAAGCTGACCCTTTCTTTCACGGGAAGCCAGTGTAATTTTTTCAATCCTGCCTTCACAGAGGTCCTACGGGGGAGCTGGAGCAAAGTTCGGGCCGCACAGTTCTGAATTACCTGCAACTTTTTTAATGTGGAGTCAGGGGTACCAAGGTAGAGCGCATTACCAAAATCCAACCTGGCCAATATCAGTCCCTGAACCACAATTTGTCTGGCCTCAAACGGGAGTAATGGAAGAATCTTCTTCAGCACTCTAATCAGGCCAAAACAGGTGGCAGATAATACAACGGCCTGATGGTTAAACGTCAGGGACTTATCCAACCAGACTCCCAGGCTCTTGATGGCATCCCTGGGGACTGGGGGGGTACCCAAGCAAGCCGGCCAGATGTGATTGATCGTGGATGGTGCTAGATGTCCCAGCATCATGACCTCTGTCTTGTCTCCATTGAGTTTGAGACAAGACATGGTCATCCATCGATCAATCTTGCTCAGACATTCGAGCAGGTCCACTGTACCTACAGGGTCTCCGGCCCGCGTGAGAGAGACTACCAGCTGGGTATCGTCCGCGTAGGTAACGATCTTAATACCATACGGACGGACGACCCCAGCCAGCGGTCTCATAAATATACAGAGAATACAAAGTGGGGCATTTCCAATATATTTATTGAACCAACGTTATTCTTGTATAAAATACATGTACTTTGATAATCAGTAAACAGAAGCAGTTGAAAGTGATTACAAGCAAAAAAAGAGTAAATAGCAGATGTAGCTCTAACATGGTGCTAAGACAGTGTATATATGCAGGCATATAACACAAGATGGTAATCGGGCGTACTCCTACTATGTGAACCCTAATCTGTATGTACCTAGAGTGGGTTTAGGTGTGAAGCTAAGGATGCACCCAAGGGACGATCCAACCCCATTACCTGGCGGGAAAGATTGTAGGACCACGTCTTGGTCAGGAACTGGACACCCCTCACTGAGAAGTCAGGCCGCTGCGTGGTGAAGTCTTAGCATGCAGGGACCCTCTGTGTCAGCTGAAGTGCCTCCTTTGCTAATCCTATAAGATGCTGATTATAATAAAAAGTATCCTTGCGACATACTTATATATTAACAATGTTATGGGTATGTAGATAGCCCTGTCGCCCAGTGGATGAAGATAAAACAACATTCGTACATTCATGCATAAAGGCCTCGCACTTGATGTTCAAGGTATCGTGATAATGTTATGCAAAGTCAGATGTGTAATCAGAAGTAGTTTCAGAGAAATGAATCCAACATTGTCACGCACACAAATATGTGCAATAGGTCACAGGAGTAATGTCATTGTGAAAAAGAGGACAATGTCAGAAATGAGCAGCTTTGGTACATGAGCACGTAACAGTATGGTGCGGTCCACAGGTTGGATGCAGTGGAGGAGGATGCTCTCCGCTGTGAAGAGGTATGCAGCCTGCGCAAAAGATCCATCTCCCCCAGTGGGCCACCTTGTTCTTGGAACTTGTGCAATGTGCAGGCAGCGATGATCTCCCCTGTAGTACTCTACAGTATGCTGTCCTCTTCACTACCGTTCTAGTTCCCTCCCTCCCTGCATGGGCATTACCAGATGTATTGCTAGTTTCTAAATAAGCCTATCCCACTCACGGTGTACCCATTATTTGACCAAACAAACCCTGCTGTGTTCCCCCTTTGCATCTGTCCCTCCTATCCCTTCCACCCGTTTTTCCCAGTTCTACCCATTGTTCGGTGATCTGACAACTACATGTAAGATAATGATAGTGTTTTCTATTCCTATGTTTATTCACATTGTATTTGCTTATTGAACTTTTAGGTTCTTTTACATTGACTCTGCTTCAAGAAGTGTATATGCAAATCAATAAAACAGATTTTTTTTTTAAACATAGCCACATAGCCATAAGCAACAAAAAAAAGGTGGCCAGTCAACTTTTTCAAAGGGCCTTCCACTGCGCTGCAACACGTTGCTGCATTTTTAGTAACTTTTGAACCGTTTGACTTAGAAACAATTTATTTTGTTAAAATCTGCAGATTACACAGCAGAAGATTGTGTGGCAAATGCTAGTATTATGCAAAAAAAACGCTGCAAACTTACAGTCACATAATTACAGTGGCCCTTCCATCTACCTTCTACATCATGTTCAGCAGAGATAACAGAGAGGATAGATCTTAGATATTAATCTTATTATGCCGGTTTTGACTAAAGCATCTGAGCATAAGTCAGTGACTGACCCCACTTGCAGAGAGATGCCTTGCCTTTGTGCTTCATTTTGGTTTCCTGCAAGAACCCCTCTCCCCCTCAATCAAATTATTACAATAGAGAGTCAAACTCTATGGGGCCTATTCCGATGTTGGATGGACCTGAGTCTGTCCGACATCGGGCAGGAGCTGTAACTGACCGACCTGCTGTCGTCGGTTACAGCCCTGCTAGTACGATGCGACTGAACAGGGTTCGGTCGCATTCGTATACCTTACAATGCAAGCATGCTTTCTGACCGGAAAGCATGCTTGCAATGTAGAAAGCAGGGCTGCAGTTCAACCCCGCACCCTGTGGCCGGCACCTCAAGGTGCCTGCCACTGGGTGCAGGGATCAATGGAGGGACACCATAGGTGCCCCCAGGCCGCCATCCGGCAGCCTCACACCCATGGGGGCCCTGCTGGGGCTCCAGAGACAACTTAGGACTGCCTTTTCGTGCCGGACAGACCGGCATGAAAAGACAGTGAAAAGCTGCCATCGTACTCCCTCGGTCGTACAGAGGCGACCGGGGGAACACTGGAGAATTTCCGGACTGCGGACAGGCTCTCCAAGCCTGTCGTCTGCTATCCGGAAATCCGAGTCGGATTTCTTTCTGACCAAGCCCATCAGAATTCCGGCTCACACATTCCGGTTCGGTCGGGAGGGCTCCAAACATGGTTGGTTCGGAACCCTTCCGGCCGAAATCGGAATCAGCCCTTTACTGTTAAGAGATAAGGTGGTGATGGAGGTCATCAGAGTCATTCAACAGCTTGAGATGTTAGAACTGCTAATGGGTAGCAAGTGTCTGAAGGTATGGTCGGCTCTATCAAAGAATATGACAAGTAACACTATCTCGGATCATGATAAAAAAAAGAACAATGAAAGTAGCATCACGGAAAATGAAAATAAAATAAGACAATGGGACATGGAAGGCCTATTCAAATATCGGTATATTGGACCCCAGTGCTAGAAATAAAAACCTCAAGGGCTAGCCAAGTCCAACCTTCCTCCCACCACCCACCCTCACCATTGGTAGTCTCGGGGAGAAAAAGTAAACTATAGGAGGCTCTGTAGGAACCCATACAAGATGGGGAATCCCCACCTCGTCCAACACATCTAGGAATCAATACATTATTCGGAATATGAATTTAATACCTTAATGTTAAACTGAGCATTTCATTAACAGCAAATGCGTCAATGTAGTGCCAGCTTCAAACTGTAGTTTAATAAGCAAATGGAACGATGATCAAATAGAAAACTTTCTACACTTAGGCAAAAGTTCAGAGATATATAACAGCAATCTTATTTTATATAAACAATTTATACACCTAAGAAGGGAAACATCGTAGTCTTATAAATCTTACAGGGAAATTGTTGCATTGTTATTTGTTAAACAGGCATACGGAGTCTATTGTGTGGTCTCAGTGGCCATAATGATACAACTCTGTCAAATGAAACAGGTTTATAGATACACGAGTAAAGGACTGGATATGAGATTTTTTAATATTGTTTGTAAGAAAGTAGATGGTGGAATGAAGATAGATAGATGTGTAACATGTTGTTTAAGTGTTAATATGCTTAATATGAGTACCTAGCGCCATTTAAAATAGATATCTGACCTGCTTAAGTGTCACGAGGGGTAACTTCTGTATGATTTACAAATACTGACCACAACACCAGGATATCGGGCTGTTGTCAATGGAGTCAAGAAAGTCAAACTTGCATGGAATTGGTGAAGCTAGCCAGTAGCTTGGATTGGGGCTGGCTTCAATGTTGGCTTCTGATTTGTTATTAATAACATTTTGTAGTTCCGCAAGACGCAGGAAAATGTTTGACTGGACATTAAAGATTTTCCCATTGCCCATCTGCACAGGAAGTGATATCACTTGACTTCCCATCATCCATGTGCACAGTATGTAACATCACTGAATTTACCATCATACATCTGCACAGGAAAGGACCAGTGGCATAACGATAATTGAGGGGGCCCCCCTGCCAGGTACATGGAGGTGCCCCCTCCGGACTCTATTAGGAGCTCTCAGGCCGAAGTGCAGTGCTGAGGGGGCCCCCTTGAGCTTGAGGGCCCCCACGCACTGCGGGGGATGCGTGGGGCTGTGTTACGCCCCTGGAAAGGACATCACTGGTTTGCTGCCAGAAATGTGTTTAATAGAAGGAGCCAAGCTTACATTTCCCATTGTCATCTGCACAGAAAGTGTCATCACAGTATTTCCCATCATCCATCTGCACAGGAAGTGACATTACTGGTTTCCTGCCAATGGTACCCGGCGCTCCTCCCAGGACCGATTTAATAGCAGCTGCAGCGCAGACGTGCCACTGGCACACCAACACCGCGCCAAAGGCATTCTGAAGGTGCACCAAAGGCAAGCCCATCTGCACTTATGTACACCCAGTGCCAGGAACTATTCACCAATACCTGCTTCGCTCCTCCATTCAGCCACACCAAAACAGATGGAAGGAGAGTTAGCATGCACCTTCTCCAAGCTTGCATGCATTCTTCCACACCCTACAGCCACCACTTCCCACTCCAGCACCCACTCAATCACTCACACAAACCAGCCATCCGCCCACACAGACCAAACACCACCCTAGCAACACACCACACTTGCATGCTCCTCAACACTCATTCACTCACCAAACACCCCATGAAGATATGGGACCTACGGCACGAACATGCTCCAGACCTACTCTTTCTCACAGAAGCATGGCTAAACTTAACCTTGGCACCGGCCATCCCCACTGGCTACATAATTATTAGGCAAGACTGCCATCACAAGCCTGGAGCTAGTCGCCATCATATTTAAAGATACCCTAAACTGCATCATCTACAGAGACACTCCCACCAGCTACATTGAACACCTCGCGTTCAAGAAATACATCACATGCAACTTCTTCCTGGGGGAACCTTGTATACAGCCCAGCAGGATCCCTCACCAATTTTACCAGCGATAATGGACTTTATCGCACCCCTCATCATTAAAGTCAGCACCTTCATCATCTTTCCTGACCTTAACTTTCAACTAGAAGACCGCACCAGCCCAAACTTTACCTCCTTTCCAGAAAACCTTGAAAACGTTGGCCTCTTCCACCACATTACCAAGCCCACCAACACCCCCAGACACCTATTGAACCCGATGTTCTCCTCAATCAGCAACATTACAGTAAACAAGACAGCAATTGTGACTTGGACAGATCACTCTGTCATTTTTCACTGTTACAAACCTACCACCAGCGGAATTGCCTCCACAGCTGGAAAAATTTCTCAGAAGGGTAGTGGACTTCCACCCTTTCAAAGCAAGCCCAATCACACCAGCAACTTGCTGAAAGCCATCACAAACCTCAACAGCTAATTCACCAATGTTCCAACAACTTGGCTGCCTTCAAGTATTGGTCTTTCTAAAAACGATTAGATCCGGTTCCCCGCTGGACCTTGCCCCCTCTCACATTATTACTACTTTGGCTCCTGTCCTACTTGCCCCCATCACAGACCTATGTAATCTCTCATTACAGGTAGCTTCACTTCAACTTAAATGGAAGACAGCATGGATTAGACCCATTCTTAAAAAATACTAAGGCTGGTCCTACGGATATGTTAAATTACAGACCCATATCACTACTTCCTCTATTTCCAAAATTATAGTGTCATTGGTGAATCACAAATTGGTGTCCTATCTTCAATCCAATGGTTTGTTGGATCCCTCTCAGTCAGGCTTCCGTGCTTCTCATAGCACGGAATCAGCATTAATGAAGGTCACTGATACTATCAAACTCCCCTTAGACAAGAGGACCACAGCCGTGCTAATTTTCCTGCATTTATCAGCGGCTTTCGAAAACCATCTCCCATCAAATCGCAGTTCAAAGACTGGGGGAGATTGGTATCAGCAGTGAAGCTCTGAAATGGGTGGAAATGTTTTCTTCAGAACGCACACGTTCAGTACTTATGAACTCCTACATTTCAAAATCCATGATCCTTGACAAAGGGGTGCCACAGGGGTGCCACAGGGATACATTTTGAGCCCCACTCGTTTTAATATATATGCGACCCCCTTGGCGAAGCTCATTAGGTCGTGTGACTTTGATAGCATCTCCTATGCTGACGACACGGAACTGGTCATCACCATGGATTCTAATTCAACACTCACCAAAGTCAAATTTAAGAACTGTATGTTAAAGATCGCTTCATGGATGACTGCCAACTTTCTTCAGTTTAACACCAATAAGACAGGGATCCTTCTATTTGGGAAAGCTCATTCAATTTGGTCTGCAGACTGGTGGCCACCCAAACTGGTATCAACCCCAACACCAAATAAATACGTCAAGCTTGGAAAGGTGTTTCAGTGGACCCCTTTGCATTCTAGGAAAACCCTGGTCTAGGCTCTGATAGTGAGTTGCTCGGACTATGGAAACTCCCTAGTGGTCGGTATGAACGAATGCCTTTTTTCCAGGCTTCTAGAGGTGTTAAAAACACGAAAATATCCTATCAATTAATACAAAATTCAAAAGACAGTATGCATGAAAATATAAAAAGGAGTGAAAAAGCAAGGGTTAGACCAAACAGCTTAGTCGTAACTGGTTACACATCCGTTATGGTAGCATCTCAAAGACGTGGACTTAAGCACTCTATAATTAGCTTTTTAGACACCACTGTCCCCTGAACGGAGTGTGTATGAAGGTATAGCGTCGACGCGTTTCGATGGAGAAAACCTTATAAGTCCATCTTTTTCAATTTATTGTCTTTTGTGATTTTATGAATTTTGTATTAATTGATAGGATATTTTGGTGTTTTTAACTTGACAATTTTTGTATTAGGCATAATAAATACATGTCATATGATTTTTACCAAGTAGTAGAGTTTTTTCCTTATTATATGTGGCCGAATCTTGAAATGTGTGATGTAGATGAATGGGCATGAGAGCAACTCTGAGTGACTATTTTCTCAAACTGTGGTCTTTGATCAGTTTTCTACCCGAGGGATATTTTTCTTATTTCACACTAGTTCTGAATACGGCACAACTTCTGAGGTTTTAAACAACTGGTAAAACCTCACTTGCCAACAGTGCAGATGAAAAACAGAAAATAACAAAAGGGAAATTTCCCACCCCTTCCGCACCAGCCGATATCCTCTTATAGAAAAAGGAAAAAAGCAAGGCCAAATTACAATCAAAATTACAAGGAATGTTGTAGAGATCATTGTGCCTAAGTCGGGGCTGCTGACTCCTGATCCAACTGTATTAACTGGAGAACTTGCAGGTATTTGGTGAAGTAACTACTCTCATATCTCTTGTCAGTAAATCCATAAAGGGTGCCCACAATTTAGCAAAGTCTTTACCTCCTCTCTCCACTCTCATGGACATCCGCTCCATTGCTAGCAAGTGCCATATGCGTTGTATCCAGGGTAGCAGATCAGGTTCTGTAGAGGTACCCCACAAAGCCAGAACGAGCAGCTAGCAGCGCAAGAGTGATCTGCCTGCCCCGTATGGACTTTAATGGAAACATTTTTGGATGTGAAAGACCAAGAAGTGTATACTCCGGTGCTCTGGGCAGTGTTATGTCAAAAACTGTATCTATGTTATCGAGAACCTCAGCCCAGTAGCACTGAAGTTTCGGACAATGCCACAGTAGATGCGCTAATGTCCCTGACATCCCACATCCCCTCCAGCAGTGAGCAGTCTTACTTTTGTCCTAACTCTGAATAACTGAGTGACTTGTAATATCAATAGGAGAATAGCTTGAAAGCAGATCCACCCCCGCTGCATGGTGTGCTGTGTGTTGCGTGCGATATATGATGTGCTCCCACTCCTTGGGTGTCAATGGCCTGCCCAGTTCCGTCTCCCATCGATCCTGTGCCTTTGTGCGTTTTGGAGTTGGGCCTAACATTAACATAGCATACAATTCAGAAATGAGGCAACGGTCATCGCCTTTATAGACCAACCATCGTTCAAAGCTGGTGAGGGGCCCGGACATGCGGGGGTAGTTAGAGGACATTGTCACCCAGAGAGCCAGCTGTTGATAGGGGAATTCGTCAGGGGGCAACAGGCCATAGTCTAGACGCAGCTGCGCGAATGGGATCAGCCCCTACGTATCGAAGAGAGAACCAACTCTCTTACAGCCAGCCTCCGTCACCTGTGGAAGACTGCTGAGCCCTGGCCCGGAGGGAAATCAGGGTTGTTCACTATGGGCGTCATCGGTGAGGGAAAAGAGGTCCAGCCTTTCTGTCCCATATCCGAAGCGTCGGTGCTGTGACTGGAGACGAAAAAAGGTCCCATGCGAGGCAACCATAGCTCCCTCCCGATATTACACCCTGTAACCGACTGGTCCATATAGATCCAGTTCTTGTTAGACATAGGTCTGTTCACTCCACTATATAGCGGAGATTGGTGGCCTGATAGTAGCCACTAATCAGAGGTAAGCCTACTCCACCCTGGGTTTTCGAACCAGTCATCTGAGCTAGCGAAAGGCGTGGTTTCTTCCCATTCCACACAAACCTATTAATGAGATTTTGCAGCTGCTGGAGCACGCAGGGTGGTGGAGACAAGGGCAGCAACTGAAAAGTATAGAGGATGCAGGGGAGAATAGTCATCTTCACCGCACCTATCCTTCCAAACCATGCCAGGCGCAAACAAGACCAGGCGTCCAGCGCCTTGTACATTTGCGCTAGGAGACCCTCATAGTTAATCGAGAGCGTGCAGGCAATAGTGGGAGCCAGCCGGATGCCAAGGTATAGTATGTCGTTGCTCGTCCATGTGAACGGAAATCGCATCTGCATCTCCCTCATTTCATCAGAAGGAATACCCAGGTTCAGGATAATCAACTTAGTCAAATTAACCTTAAAACGAGAGACTGTACCAAAGGAAGTAAGCTCTTCCAGCAGCGCCGGCAAGGTGGTTTGGGGTCTCATAAGGGAGAGAATAACGTCATCTGCATAAAGGCTGATTTTATGAACATCCCCACCAAACTTCAACCCCTGAATACGATTGTGCGCCCTAATCCACTTCGCCAAAGGCTCCATGTAGAGCGTATTTAAAAGAAGGGGTAGGGGGCATCCCTGCCTGGTCCCTCTAGCTATTGGAAATGAGTGGGACCTAGTGCCATTAACTCGCACAAAGGCTGAGGGAGCGTGATATATGCAGCGGATCCACTGAACAAAACGTTCTCCAAACCCAAAGCGACGCAAGGTTTCAAAGAGAAAGGCCCGTCCCACCCTGTTGAACGCCTTCTCTGCGTCAATCGCACTTTCAACTTGGAAATCACTGAGATCACCTCTTCAATCCCAATAGCTCTATCAAGCCCTGCAGCTGAGGATTCAGACAGAGGGGTAATATCACAACTGCTCAGGTAGGCAGTTGAGTCAAGCACCGAGGACTCTTGGCCTGAGTATAGTGCAACGTAAAATGTACGGAAGGCCTCTAAGATGCACGCGTCAGAGGACCGATCCTCACCCTGCGAATCTCAAATAGCTTGAATAAGCGTGCTCTGCGTCTGAGCCCTCAGTCTATGTGCCAGCATTTTACCGCACCTGTCGCTTCGGAGGAAGAATTCATGCCGGAGCGGCAGTAAGACATATTCTGCTCGGTCCAAATCCAGGTTCTTAAGCGCATGACAGCGCTTCTCTAGTTCTCTCCAAACGCGGGGCGCCCCTGTGCGTTTAAGAATTGATTCAAGCTCCAACACCTCTTTTTCCAGTGCCCCACGCTTTTCTTTATGAAGGTTGTCAACGGCCGCCGAAAGAGCTATGAGTTCCCCTCTGATTACTAGTTTCAGTGCCTCCCACACCGATAACAGCAAAGCAGAGCCCACATCATTAAGTACTAGGTAGTCCTTGATTACCTGCTTAAGGCGCTGCAGATTCTCCTCCGAATGTAGCAGGGATTCCCGGAGTCACCAGCTAGGGGGAAAGTAGCGCGGCCACTGCGCTGGGAGGTGTGTAGTGATAAGGACGTGGTCGGAGAGAGAGCGAGGTTCTATCGTAGTAGTATGAAGCTGAGAGTACAGGGTTGCCGAAGAGAGGAAATGGTCCAGACGTGCATAGGTTTTGTGTGCCACAGAAAAGTATGTAGAATCCTGCTCCCAGGGTGATGAACCGGCCACACATCAGTCAACCCACTATCCCTCAACCACTCAGCCCCCTTATCGGAGAGTGCAGCTACTTGGTGCGTGTGCTGCCCTGATCTGTCAAGCCCGGAGTCCATAACAAGACTAAAATCCACCATTATTAAAAGCGCTGCATCGGGAGAGGTGAGGACGTCCGCAAGAGCTGACAGGAGAAAGGACTCTTGCTGCGTATTTGGAGCATAAAGTGTTTAAAGTGTGGCTAATGTAAAGTAAGTGTCCCCTCAGAGTAGTCAAATAGCCAGTAAGCGACCCTTCATTTCTGCTACAGTTGCAAGGACCTTGCCAGGGAAACGGGCCCCAAGTAAGATAGCCACCCCATTCCGCTTAGATGGCCCTGAGGACCAAAACTGTTGAGGGAAGCGTCTGTCTCGCATCCTTGATATATCTTTGGTAAGGAGATAAGTCTCCTGTAGGAGACATATGTCACCCTCTACGCTCTCCAAGAGGGACAAGACCGCTCCCCTCTTCACAGGATTGTTCAAGCCTCGCATATTGCGGCTCAGAATTTTTAGGTCCCTACCCATCCCGGATGTGGGACTCCAGCTGCGGACCTAGCAGAGTCATGGCAAGGCCAAGTCAGGAAGTCAAGCATAATATACAAAGTGCATTCCAAGAACAATCCCAAAGCAGTGACTGGTGCGGAGTCCCCAAAACAATAACCCAACCAACCAACTTAATGAGTCCCTCAAATCAGGAATTGTTCCTCCCTCCCATAAATCAGCTACCATTATTCCAATTTTGAAAAAACCAGGTGCAGATCCCACAGCATTATCAAACTATCTGCCTATTTCCCTTCTCCCTTATTTGGCCAAAGTTCTTGAACGCCACGCCACCAAAGTCCTCAGTTCCTTTATCGAGGACAGCGGCTATCTTGCTCCGTGCCAAGCAGGGTTTCGCCCTCTCCATTCCACCGAAAAAGTGGTGGTCTCTGTTATGGACACACTTAGAGAGGGGCTAGATGTCAATTTCCCACAAGCACTGGTCCTCCTTGACCTGTCTGCCGCTTTCGACACGGTGGATCATACCATCCTTGTTTCCCGTGTTGAGGCGGCAGGCATTGGAGGCTCTGCTCTGGCTTGGCTTAGCTCATTCCTGAGGGACCGTACACAGGCTGTTCACTTGGCGGATTTTTTCGCCCCTACACACAACGTGCAATGTGGCGTCCCCCAGGGATCTTCTCTCTCTCCTCTTCTTTTTAATTTATATATCTTCCCACTTATTTTTGCTTTGCAGAAGATGGAGGTCACAGTGTTTAACTACGCCGATGACCTCCAGCTCATTTTCAATCTCTCTGATTCTCCTCACTCTATTCACAATTTCCAGTCGGTGATGGTTTTTATCAGGGATTGGATGAATTTCAACCATCTTCAACTCAACCCTGACAAACCCGAGCTTGTCCTCACTGGTGGTAAATTTAATCCCTGGTCTCTTACCTTTTGGCCCCCTTCTTTTGGCCTTCCTCCCTCCCCTTCCCCCTCTGTTAAAACACTGGGGATTACTCTCAATCAACACCTCAATCTACACTCCCAGATCAGCATGGTGGTCTCTTCTTGTTTTTTTATTTTGCGCACCATCCGAAAGATATCACAGGTTTTTCTCTATTTCAGCTCTTAAGTTGATTCTTATGGCTATGGTTCTTTCCCGTTTAGACTACGGTAACGTACTGTACAATGGTTTCCCTGCCTACGCTCTTCGGCAGCTCCAACTTGTGCAGAACCAAGCCGCCCGCTTGGTCTACGGCTTACCCAAATCACATCACGTCACTCCTCTCCTCAGATCCCTCCACTGGCTCCCTATCAGAGAAAGAGCCCTTTTTAAGATGGGCTGCATGACGTTTCAGGCTCTTGCTGGGACAGCCCCGGCTTTTATTAAGTCCAAAATTGGACAACTGCGCTCCTCCTCTCTGGTCCTCTTGGTGGTGCCCCGGTTCAGGAAAAGTAGAATGGGAGGCTCTAAGTTCTCTGTTCTTGCCCCTCTGTTCTGGAACTCTCTACTTCTCTCCATTAGAACGGCAGCATCTTACTTGGAGTTTCGTAGTACCTTGAAAACATTCTTGTTCTCACTGTTACCATCTAAACCACTTTTACCACCTGATTTAGGATCTTACCCCCACAGCGCCATGAAACCGCTAGGTATACGAGCGCTCAACAAATACCTTTAAATTCAAATTCAAATTCAAATTCCAATTCCAATTCAAGTTCAACCCCCCCCCCCACCCCCACCTTGGAAAGAAAAAAAAAAACAATGCAAAACTCTTTTTAACGTACGTATAAACTGACCAAAGTCCGTCAGAAAATGGTAGACCAGAAGGGACATGGCCCCAGGCAGCAGGACTGCCCAAGAAGAGTAGTGACCCTGCCCACCCGCCAGCAGAGAGGCCATCAACAAGAGTTCAGAGCAAGCCTCTGAACCCCCGGGTCCCCCTCAAAATGTCTCTCCCCCGTTTTAAAGTACCTCATGGTGTGCTTGGTCGATCCGTTCCCTGTGACAGCGAGGTGAGAACTGCTCCCCGTTCCTTGTCTTGTGCCGCTTGATCAGGTTTCCATGACACAGCACCTTTACCAACCTTCTGCCATTCTGATGAACGCCTGCGGCCCGGTGGTCTCGATTGGTCTTCCTGCGTTGACGAGACGTCCTCCAACCCAAGAATCTCAGTGGCCTCCGCCAGGGAGCGAAGCTGAAGGAGTTTTCCTTTGTGCTTGAAGATGATGCGAGAGGGATGACCCCACGTGTAGGGAATACCTTGTTTTCTAAGATACGTCGTCACCACCTACAATTCACGTCGCTTGACCAACGTAGAGGCTGCCAAATCTTGGTAGATTGCTGGTGAGTGTCCCCTGACGTGTAAGGGCTGCGTCTCCCTCGCCCGTCGCACAATACGTTCCTTCAGCTGAAAGTCATGTATGCACGCAAGGATATCTGGCGGTGGAAAATTGTCGACTCTCGGTAGACCCACTCTATGCACGCATTCTATTTGAATGTTCATATCGTCCGACTCCTCCAGGACCTGATGGAACAGAGCCCCCACATAACCGGGACCGGTTTTCAAGATCCTCACCATGTGACTGCAGGTCAAGATGTTGTTCTCGCAGCCTCATCATATCCTATTGAAGTTATTGGAGGTTCTCCTCCCGGCTCACATTGTGTTCTTCCAAAATGGCCACAAGCTCCCCAATACATCCACATCTCAACGTACTTCTCGAAGGTTCGCGGATAGTTGATCCTTGATATCTTGGATGTCTTCTTTAATTGCTGCAAATAGCTCCATCTTAAACGCTTTTGTGGCCGGAGCATTGTCCCCCTCGCTCAAAGTCTGTACTTTCTCCCCCGTCATGGAGGCTGCCGCCTTTTGCTTTAGTAGCATTTTTTTTTTGCGATTTCTCTTTTCTCTGGCGGGCCATACTTCTGTTCACTCCAGGTCCCCCGGGCACCGAACCGCCACAGAAACTCCATCAAGCTGCGTAAAGAGGGACACAGTAAGGCGGAAACGCTGCAGTGAAGGGCCCACCACCTCTGCCTACTTACAAGTACATTCCACCCCAGAATAAGGTGTGGCAGCAGTGTCCTTAAGAGTCTGTCGTGGGCCCCAGCGGCAATGTCAAGACCTGGAACCCGGTCCCCAGCGCCATGCAGGGCTCACGCGATAGGCATGTGGGCACTGGTCAAACAGAAGCAGAGCACGTGGCTGAGTGTGCAAGGCGCCAAGTATCCCTCAGGCCACCGGTAATTCTTTCCTCCAGGCGAAGGACATGCTCCACCATAGGCAGTAATCCCCTCACTGTGCTAACTCAGACCCACTATTGTTGCCCATGTCGTCTAGCCACAAGACTCCAGAGCTGTCACAGGTTCCCAGGTGCTTGGCAAAATGGCGGATCTCCCCCTAGTCTGGGGTTTCCTGCGCCAAGCTCGTACCTGAAGTAAGCAAACAGTGCCTGAGAGCTATAATCTAGTGGGGCTTGAGGGCTCCGAGACCACTTCCACAGGAGTCCTACCTGTCTGCCACGCACTCAGCTTTCTGCCGCACCATCCGCTGCGGGAAATGCTGGAGTCGCGGATCGGCTCCAGGACCGTAGCAGCAAGACACAAAATGGACGCTGGGCACCAACAGTGCGCTTAACAGACCACCATTGCGCTAACCCCTGCCACCAGCAATGGGGGATCGCACTTCAAGGCAGCTAATTCACCAGCGTCTTGCCCGACCGCCGGCCACCGCCGCCAGCAGTCACAGCTGACACAGCCTCGCTGCAGCTCACCTGCTCAAGCGACCCCCAGGTGCTGCTTGTCGTCAGGTCTCCACCTCCGCTTCTTAGCGTTGCAGCATTTACAGAAGTCGGGAGTAAAGCCGCTGAAGCCTGTAGGTGCACAGAAGCAAACCGGACTGTACACACTATACAAAGCAGTAGTGGAGAGGTGCTAAAACAAAGCTAATGCGAGGCGGGAGCGGAGAGGCTTGAAATCGCTCCCTGCTACACCGCCATCTTGGCCACGCCCCCTTACATTACTTTTAGGAGTGCAGACGGGGAGAGCTTTGTTTTTATTGTGCCTTACATAAAGGAAACTGAAACTCACCCTGCTTCTACTGATTTATAGCCCAGAGCTGTAAAGCAGGAGAAAAAGATATTCCCAGTCTTTCGCGCCCGTGGCATACAAGCAGCTGAGTATAAAAGGCGCACATCGCAACTCCAGTCTGGAGAACAGAGGATTAAGATGTTATTTGCCCGGCCAGTGTTTACCGATTATCTGCTTCTTAGATATAATGTGTCAGTCAGGAAGCGCGGGTTAGTAGCAGTTCAATACTGCTTGTGCCACCTCCATGCTAGCAGGCTTTCAGGGACCTGCTGCTCCACTCCGGCCCACCTGCTGCTTGCACCGGCACATGATCAAGACCTCGGTACACGCTGTGAAAAAGCCAAGTGACGTGCAGAGGCAGTTCAGCAACAGCGTCATCATCTTTGGCCTACCACGCCAGCACTAGTCTCAGTTCGGCCAATCTAAGCAGCTGGTTTAGGTGAGGGCAGGCAAGAGCTATGAAAAAAGGCCTAAAAACAATAAATGAGAATAACAGGCTACAAAATTGAGATGCAAGGCACGAGCTAAGGGGGTTCGGCGAGCTACCTGTAGCTCGCGATCAACCGGTTGGAGACCCCCGGTCAAGAACCTAACCACAGGCCTCCTGGTCCACAGACCAGGAGGAACTCGGACTGCTGAAACACCACTGCAAGCAACTGGGGCAACATATGGAGAACAAGTCGAGACATAGCAGATAAAGACAGCTTCAAATCAGCCATAAGAGGCTACCACCAGCAGATACAGAACACCATGCACACAGTTCTTGCAGATTTCATCGACACCAGCACTAACAGCAGCAAGGAAATCTTCGCCATCCCTTTTCTAGCATCAAATATTTCAACGCACATCCCACCACCTCCAGCAACATCATCCTCTCACTAGGCCTTTTTTACAAACTCTCTGGAGTCTTCTGTAATACATTAATTTACATATACAACAACCTCAACCCTCATCTGGACCTTGTTACTGTTGCAACTTAACTTCCCATCACAGCAAATAAATATACCTTGACCTTGTGCCTGCCATCACCACCATTGAAATTGCTGCTACCATGAATACGGTCCACTCGGAGGCTCCATCTGACCCTTGGCCCAGCCATGCCTTCACTGAAGGACTTCTACCAACCGGTGAAGCACTAGCATGCATCCTCAATGCCTCCATGGAAACTTTCCACCGTCATTTTCCTGCTCAAGAAACCATCTGCTGACTCAGCCACACTTTCAAACTACACACCTACTTCCTCCTACCATACCTGGCAAAAGTTTTAAAGAAACGACTCAACCAATGCTTCACTGCCCATCTCAGCAACCACCAGCTCCTTGACGGCACGCAGTTAGGATTCAGGCCCTACGGAAACAACACTTATCTGCCCAACAGGCAGCATCTGTATGATCCTTGAAGGAGGAGACATGACTGATTCTCCAGGACCTCTCTGCAGTGTTTGAAATGGTCTCACACCAAATCCTCGTTTGGTGCCTAAGGACCTGCTCTCCACTGGATCTGCTTCTTAATGGGTAGAACACCAGATGTCAGCCTGGCACCTTACTTGTCAGAAGCCTACCAGCTCACTCACAGAACACCTCAAGGTTCATAGCTCACCCCCACCCTCTTCAACTCATGTATGATCCCTCTGGCCAGCATCATCAGCACACATAACATCAACATCCTGTCCTTTGCAGTCGACAAACAGCACATATTCTCCCTCTCTGACAAATCCCCAACACAAGACAGAAGTTCACCGCCTGCATGACTGTAGTCTCTAGCTGGATGAAAGCCGGCTGTCTCAAGCTAAAGACCGAAAAGACAGAAGTAGTGATTTTCGACAAGAGCAATTCGTTATAGGGCTCCAACTGATGGTTGGCTGAACTTTGACCCATACCCAGAACTCATGCCTTGAACCTCTGATTAAGCATCAACAGCAAACTGCGCAAGTCAGCGCAGTCACTGCATCCTGCTTCCACACCCTGAAGAAGCTGGGGAAGATCTTCAAATGGCTCCCAAACGACAGTCCCTCAAGCCTTGGTCACCAGCAAGTTGGACTATGTGAACACCCTTCACAACAGGATCTCCAAGCTACTCACCTGAACTCGGCAGGCAGACGCATCTTCAATCGCCCACACAGAACTTACAGCACAGCACACGTCATGGATGGCTCTTAATACATAAACAGACTCAATTCAAACTCCTCAGACACACATTCAAGGCACTACACAACTCAGGCCCCCACCTACCTGAACAGTTGCATCTTCTTCCACCAACCATTCAGACACCTTCACACCACAGGACTCCCTCTCACACACATCGCATGAATACACAGAACCAGATCAGGAGCACAAGCAGTCTCTTACACTGCTCCTAAAGCGTCAAATGACTTTCCTCTCTGATTTAGAGCCTCCTTCTCTCTTCTTGAATTCTGTCAAAAGCTGAAGACCTGGCTTTTCAATTAACCAACCTATCATAGGCAGGGCAAGGCACACAAACCTGCTCAGCGCTAGAATGCCCTCGTGGGTGATAGGGGGCTTTACAAATACACATAACATAAGAAAGATGAATTTAGTTGGATTAGCAAAAGATTACTGGATAGCCATTTCTCTAAGTCTGTTTGTTAGAGCCAGAAATCCTTTCCTTATTACCGTATCATTAGCGTAGTTTTGAGAGATAGATGTTCTGAAACTCTGCCACATGAAAACGTTTAACTTTCCTCATATGAGCAAGAATGGCTGTAGAATGTTGGTGTTGACATTATTTAACCCTTTCGATGCTGATGACGAGCTCAGCTCGTCATCACCCACGGGTGTCGTGTGCTGATGACGAGCTCAGCTCGTCATGACACCAGCAAAATGGCAATTTGCAGCACAGCGCAAAAATCAGCGCAGCAGCCATGTGGTTAAAAATCATTGATCCTTGAGAGGCCAAATTTTAGGTCTGAATGTTGGTATCTTGTCCGTTCATTCTATCTCACACATTGATGAACTTGATCTTTAATGTTTCAGGGATCCAGGATTCCAAAAACTTGAGGGGCTGAGATTCTGCATTCACTGTACCTTCTAGCTGTCCATAAATTCTCAGGTTGCTTCTTCTGTTACTTGCTACAGTGTTCCAAATCCACATTATCATGTTTGAGATTGGTAATATTTTGTCTTTGTTCTGATTTTGTTTGGCGTGACGATTACTAGCTTTCTAGTAAACTATCTCTAGCCACTGCATTAGTAATTCTGATAGTGAGATCTTTTAAGACTTTACGTATACCTGCGGATTCTCCTTTAGGGCTCTAGGGCTGCGCCCCCCTTATATTCCTTCACATTCCTGCACAGTAGAGCGATTTATTTAGAGATAAGATCGTATCTCTAAACAAATCTATGTACTTCATTCTGGGCTGTGTGTCTCGCTCTGAAGCAGGAGAAGTAAGCCAGGCAGTAATCAACTTTTTGCACTGTGACGCACGATGCGGGGCTTACTGTCCTAAAGCCCTTCATAACGAATCATTTTCATTGCAGTCTACGGCAGTATCTACTATATGCCAGTGACTCTTTCAGGTTCATGGTTTGGGCATTGGAGTATCCGTCCATGTGTGAGTGCAGCCGACCATCATTCACAGGCATATATCCCCACCCTTTCCCATTTGTCACACTTGGAGTGGATGCAAGCTTGTGTGTTTTAGTGCCTTGTTCTTCATAATGGTAAGTGTTAGAATGCTAATCTTCCGTTATACATATTGTGATGAGACCCTTTGCTACCCTAACCTTCCCCCACTGTGACACCCCAGGCCCTGGCTGCACATTGATGGCCCTGTTAGAAGTGGAGCTGCTGTATTTGTTCTCCTGCTAAATTGATCCAAAAGACGAACAGACCAGGGATCTTTTTCCCTTGTAAATTTGATCCAAATATCTGAGACAAACGTAAAGCGGGAGAAATGTGCTTACAGTGAACAGTTATCTGCTGTGTGACATTAAAACTGGCCCTGAGAACCGAGTCCTGCAGAGAAATACATGCTGTGCGCCCTCGTCTCTCCCGTCTAGCTGAGCTGTGTTGGCTCATTTTATATAAATGCATTGCAGTTCTAATTAGGTCTGCCGCCAGAGTATTTTTAAAATAGCTGCATGCCTCAATACAATCACTATATCCCTGCAGGTGCATGGCCATGCTGCTTAGTCCCCAGACCGAAAGCATGCAATGCAGTCTTTAACAATTACATGGTTTTAATGGCACAGTTATATGCAGACCCTCCAGGATTCCGTGATTTTGCGATTTGCAAAACAAATTGCGAAATCTGCAGTTTTGTAAAAATGCCAGGATTTTTAAAAAACTACCCGCAAAATTTCAAAAATGTGGTTAAACGTTTGCCCTGACAGAATTAATTAGTGTTAAAATGTTGTGAAATATTACTGTCACTGCCACGGAATGTGCTGGATTATGCCACATGGTTTGCCTTTGTTTTTTGCATAATTATACTGACTAGAAACTCGGCAAGTGTGGAAAAAAAGCGCTCAAGTAAACAGTGGCACTGTAATATCCAGTCAGTGGCGGCAGTCCACCTTCAACAAGATGTAATGCCTCAAGTGAGGAGAACAATCTTTGACAAAAGTGGCAGACCTTGTGTTTGTGGTTCATGTGGCTGTCAATCACAGTGGACGTTTATGCAAGATGTTGTTAGTGAATCAATGCTGCGCTCCAGACATTTCCTTTCGTGCTTTGGTATGTATAAACATTTCTGGGGGGCTAAATCTTCCAGCAATGGACAGAGTGGATATGCAGAGGCTCTAACAAGGCTCTAACAAGGGGTAAAAAACAATTAAGCCTTGTTAACATGTAAATGGTCTTTTAAAGACCTGTGAAGTACTCAGTGTGGCTGCAATAATACGGACGCTAACCTACAGCGGCTCAAAAACTGTGTATGTGCCCTGGAAGCTGTCTCAGCCCAGTCTGCACACATGAAGTGGAGGAATTGGGGTTGGGAGGCTGGGGGCTTAAGCCCTTTGAGCCCAATATGCTTTTGACCCCTGGATGGTGCGAATAAATGTTGTGTAATATGCCTCCCCAGGCTCCCGTCGGCTGTTGGCCGACGGGAGCACTACCTTGCGGGTGCTGCCATTGGCCAACGGCCGACGGAGCCCCGCCCACTCTGTAGAACGCCCGCATGTTAAGGCGTTAAAATGTGCCATTGCATTATGTTCCCAGGGTATGACAGTGCTGTGGTGCTCTCTGCGTCTCAGTGTCCCACCTGAAACATTAGCACAACCTATGTGTGCCGGGCTGCTTCTCGCTCCCCTTGCCCAGAGACCATAAACATAGAAGTACTGCTGGCACCAGCTGTAGTATGTCCTCAAGTTTCCTAAAAGCAAGTAAAAGTGAACCCCTGGATAAAATGAAGCCAATCAGGATTTATTTGATCCTGCTACATTCCTGTAGCGAAGTTGAGAATAATAGCAGATGATCTGCCCTGGGCTCCACCCTTCGAGCTGGCAATGGGTTACATTCCTTAACAGCAGTGGCATTGTTATTATTGACCGAATCAACAGGGTTATTAAGCTCACCAGCACAAATAGCTACAACTTTGACAAGAAATGATTGACAGCCTGTCAACTCCAAGGTATTGCGTCACTCTAGATAGCCAGATGGCACCAGCAGAGCATACTTGCTGACAGTAGGTATGTTGTGAGGGTAGTAACCTGCAGCTGTAATAACCCTGATTACTTGTGGCACATGACAGAGCAAACAGTCAGATCGCTTGTAAAAATAGCTCAAAAGGTAGCACCTGTATCTTACTGAGAGAAAAAGGGGGGAAATTAATCCTCCTTGAGCAGTTATCAACAACACATGCCCTTTTAAAATTAATCACTGTGCAGTCCCCAAAATCCTGCTTTTGCCCGTTGCCCACCCAAGGAACCCTTCTAGCCATAATGATTTCGTTATGAAAGAAACTAAAATCCCATAATCTCCTGCTGAAACAATGAATGACTTTATTAATAAATTGTTAACATTCTTCCCTGAGGGCAGGTCGAGGAGGAACTTCTTTTAAAACAACAACAAAAGGAGTTACTTGAGGTGTCAGTTGAAGAGCCATTTAGGGTTGCTCCAGAGTCAGAAAGACAGTACAGGAAGACTAGCAGAATTAGCTTGAGGGACAAATGTTACAGTATTAGTTTCCTCGGAAATACATCTATCTGAATCAAGGCGCTGTATGGTCCCACAACATTGGGGGGTATCAGTGGCAATTGGCGTTGGTAGGTGATCAGAGGTGGGCAAGTCAAAATGGTACACTCTATTGCTCTTAGTCTACCATGAATGAGTCAAATAGTCTCTTGAGTACTGGGTATGTACAGTAAATAGAGTCCTTTTTTACTTTTCCTTGGGTGTGAACTGAGAAAAATCAGTCAAAGGTTTCACAGCATTAACAGAATCTGAATCATTAGTTACAAGTTCATGTGAAATACAAGGATAGCTCTCCTCCATCAGGAAGACCCAGATGTCTGTGGCCGGCGACTTCTGATGCTGGTAGAGTCTGCTTATCTTCCAGCAAAACATGTTTGGTGACTCCTAGACTTCCCTCAATATTACTGATCTCATGGTTGAGCGCCCCCATAGCATTAGTTAAAAAAAATTCTAAATAGGCTGCCTGAGGAAGAGGTTTCCTGCCTCTTGGATCCGAATCAGCGGTGCCCTGATAGGGGTGCATACATGGACACTAGAACAACCCAGGGAGAAATACAGCACCTTCCCACAAGGTTAGGACTGGAGCTGTGCTTCCGCAGAGCTGCAGACACTTTAAACAAGCCTATTACAAGTGCAATACTCTGCTAAAACAGTTTCTATTGATTTCAGGCTGGAAATGAATGATTATGAGTAAAAATAAAGTGCTGCAAAAATGCATCTAAATTTCTATATTTGTGCCGCTAAATTTGCTAATCCATGCCGCAATATCCTGGGGGGGTCTGTTTATGTTCCCAAGGCTTAATGAAATAATGCTCTGAAAAGAAAAGCACTGTGTGTAATTTGAAAAATGTTATTTACTAGATAAAGGTGGACATTGGCGATCATAGTCATCTGAACCATGGCCCTCCAGCCTGCATTACTGCAGTCTTGCACGCCAGTGACATGCCTTTAACAACATTAATGGCAAAAACATGGATTGAATTACGAACCATGAGTGTTGAAAATGTTAAGGCAATGTTTTGGGTTACATGTTGTTTCACGTTTGTTTGGAACACTGACAACAGAATCACACGGGTAGGCACACGCACTGTCCACCCCCGCCAGGAATGTACTGGACACACACCACTCCATGGCCTCCGTGACGGCGAATAGAACCCCCGAGGGTGGACTGGTAACTGGCCCCTAAGGGTTCTCACGTGGAATGTGAATGGTCTGAGGGACAAAATTAAGAGAGGACTGGTGATGGCATATATAAAGCGGACGCAACCAGATATAGTCCTACTCTAGGAGATTCACCTCAAAGGGATAAAATGCCGGTTTCTAGCAAGGGGAGCCTATAAGGTGCTGGCGCATGCAGGTTACACAACTCGTTCCCGGGGGTGGCGATCCTGATTAAAAAATCCCCGCCTTTTACGGTGACCCGGGCCTGGACGGATCCCCAGGCGACTTATGTGGGGGTGTCAGGAACATGGGGGTGACTGAAGGTCATGATAGCATCGGTCTATGCCTCCCAAAACTCCAAGCATGGACTCTCTCCGGAGTGGCAGGAGTCCTGAAGGATACACCAGACATGTTACACATCATAGGTGGGGACTTTAATGATGTTATGTCCACCCACTTGGACCGCTCGGGGACCCGAGAGGACGGCTCCTTGACCATGCCTTTGGCCAGGGCTATGACCACACTGGGCCTGACAGACGCATGTCCATGATTACACCAGACCACCAGAAGCTACTCATATTACTCTGGGGCACACAGGGTACACTCCAGACTTGATTATGTCTTCCTTCCTAGACATGCTCTTTGGACTGACGACGAAGCAGAATATCTGGCAAGGGGTCTCTCGGACCATTCGCCACTCTTGGTCCGGCTGGGAGGACGGCCTCGATCCAGTGGTGGGGGTTGGAGGCTGACGCCATGGGAATCTACAGAATAATGAGCTAGTACAGGGACTTAGGGCTGAAACAAAGGTGTACTTCGCAGAAAACGTTGGTTCGGTGTAATCTGGAGTGACCGTATGGGAAGCCTATAAGACTGTACTCCGCGATTGGGCCCAGAATCGTGTGTCCTGGGGGAAATGAAAAGCCCAGGAGGAACTTAATGCCCTGGAAAACCAAATACTAGACCTAGAACAGATGTATGTGTCGGGCGCGACCCTCAGGTACTCCGGCTTCTGATTGATACCCATCAAAAATATAAAGACTTAGTAACGAATGAAGCCAAGGCTCAGGCGCTTGCGACCTTACACAGGGTATATGACGTTGGAGATAAGTCTGGGAAATTGTTGGCCTGGCTAAGTCGTAGTGAACGAGATATCAGGTGGATTGAGAGTTGTGTTAGATGACTACGGGGCAGCTACAGAGGGAAGATGCCCAGATCGTCCAAACGTTTGCTTCCTACTTTCGGGACTTTTACAGAGCCAGGGAACTGCGTGGACCGGAAAAAGTCACGGACTACCTGTCTACTGTCCAAACCTCGGTCTTAACGGACAAGGACAGGGAGTCCCTTGAAACCGACATAACAGCATTGGAAATCAGAGAGGCAATAGCTAGACTCTGGCTGGGGAGGTCACCGGGCCCGAACGGACTCCCGGCGGAATTCTTTAAAAAAGGGGTGAATCTGTTGATGCCCCACCTCCTGGCACTCTTTAAAGATGCGGCCCAGGAGGGTTTTCTCCCATTAGACCTGCGGATGGCCACGATCGTACCTACATACAAACAAGGCAAACCCCCTGAGGACTGTGCGTCCTATAGAACGATCTCCCTCCTAAATGTGGAAGCTAAGCTCTTAGCGACGGTCCTGGCCCTTCGTCTGTGTCAGGTGATTTCGAGCTTGGTTCATCAAGACCAGACGGGATTCCTGCTGGACAGAGAGACTGGGCAAAATTTGCGTAGAACGCATATCTGGCTTATGGAGGTGAAAGATCGGGAGGAGCCACATATGTTCCTCTCTCTTGACGCTGAGAAAGCGTTTGACGCCGTACATTGGCCCTTCTTGGAGGCGGCGATGGTCAAATTCGGCATTGGGCCCAACTTTAGGAAGTGGGTGGGACTACTCTATGCTGATCTTAGAGCCTGGGTGAAGGTGAATGGGATCCTGTCTGAAGACTTCCCTATCCAGTGGAGGACTCAACAGGGATGCCCCCTGTGTCCACTCCTATTCGCCCTCACTATTGAAGTAGTAGCATGTGAGGTCCGGAAGACTGAAACAATACGGGGATAACATATATCACAGGCTGACGTACAGGAGGAGAAAATCTCGCTGTATGAAGATGATATTCTTCTGTATGTGGCCCATCCGACCGCCACAGTCCCTGCATTGTTCACACTCCTGGGTAGGTATGGTTCCTTCTCAGGGTACACGATTAACTGGCACAAATCAGTCCTGTATAGCCCCCGCAAGAAGGAGGAATGGCCCCCTCTTCCCGCCACCCTCTAGGTCACCCTGGTGGGGTTCATGTACCTGGGGATTTACCTTACCACGGATCGACACGTCTCATATCAAAACAAGATCCAACGGGTGATGACGAATTTTACAGAGGATGCTCTTCGATGGAAGGACCTCCCCTCACGATCCTAGGCCGGGTGGCAATGTTCAAGGTGATCACACTGCCCCACTTTCTCTATGCTTTGCAGAACAAGTATTTCCCCCTCCCCAGATAAACGTTCAAGGCGATAAATGCGGAACTCCGCTCTTTGCTGTGGTTAGGGAAACAACCGAGAATAGCCCTAGATACGTTACAGAGAAATCAATACAATGGGGAGATCTCGTTCCCAGATATAGAAGCGTATTATTGGGCAGAACACTTGGCACCGATAAACGACAGGCTCCATGCACCTGCGGATCACCCGACGTACAGACTAGAGATGGACACTATGGCGCACCGCACAAGTCTCCACTACTTATACGGGGGTCTGGGAGGAGACGATTACTCCCGGCCACTCAGATAACCATAGAGGTTTGGGACAGGGTGACAAGGATGATGGGATGGTCACATAGGCCCACCAAGTAGACACCAATATGGACATGTACTTGGCTAAAGGAGCTTCATACACTCAAAGGTTTTAGGGGTTGGGGCGCTATCGGGATCTTCGTGTTGGGGGACCTGGTAGCAAAAGGGGAACTCAAACCATATGGGACCCTGGCAGCGGAATATGGCCTACGGCCTACTTAGTTTCTCAAATATGCACAAATGCGACACGCATGGAGGGCTGAGGCGGCGGTTACCTCTACATTGCCAGAATATGCCCCGCTGGAGGGTCGTCTGTTGCAAGAGCAAGTACCCAGTAAACTAGTGTCACTGACGTATAAAACCTTGAATAATAACACACCGGATAGATTGGGAAAACTGAGAACAGCATGGCAACAGGACTTGGAGGAGATGGACACAGTAGATTGGGAAGCAGCCTTGATGCACCCCAGAGAAGTTGTGATTAAATCCCGACTGCGACTCATACAATATAAGATCCTACATAGGGCATACTATGATAGAGTCAGGCTGCACAGAATGGGTAGCGCTACTGACCCCTGTTGTCTTAGATGTGGACACTCGCAGGGAACCTTTTATCACGCTATATGGGACTGTCCTGTTATTCACACCTACTGGACACACATACTGAGGGAATTGAGTGATGTGCTAGAGGAGGAGTTCCCAATGGACCCAAAATTTGTCTTACTTGGGATGAAATTGGGGGATGGGTGGAGGGATGGGGCTGAATAATGTGGAGAACTGTCGGGGGATAATGGTGTATGGCAGAACTATACCCTGTAAGAAATGGCTAGATCTTGTGGAATTGATGCTTATGTTATCGCATTTGTGGATAGTGGGTGGGGAAAGGGGGGAGCACCTGGGTGAGGGTTTAACCACCGGTGATTTGTCAGTTGGTTTAAAATGCAAATAAAAATATTTTAAAGAAAATGTTAAGGCAATGCATATCAGCTATTTAGTTCCTCACTTATTTAAAGTTTTACTTAATCTTGCTTCCTTCAGAGTTAGCTATTTAATCATGTTTTGTTTCTTTCTGTATTTTTTTCCATGCATACTTTGGGTCAGACGTACGACCGGTAAAAAAATTGATACTCACAATTTTTAATTGGTAATTAATTATTTTAATTTATACTTACTTTTTTTAATTGGTAATTAAGGTTTGTAATTGGTAATCACATTTTTTAATTGGCAATAAAAAAATTTAATTGGTAATTAATTTTTAATAATTGGTAATTGATATTTTTAATTGTTAATTAATTTTTATTAATTGGACATTTATTTTATAAATTGGTAAATAATTTGTCATAAAAATGTTTTTTTATTGTTTACCATTTTGTAATTGTTAATCAATTTTTAATTATCAATATGGTTTTGTTTTGAAAAATATTTTAATGTTCAATATTTATTATTTGGTAATTCATATGTATTAATTAATATGTATTGGTATTTATTGTTAATTTATTGTTAATTAATTATTGAATTGTAATTATGTTTTTAGTAATTATTAATGGGTATTTGCAAATGATGTAGAGATATTTAAAAATTTAATTTGTAATTATTTTATTTACAACAATTATTTATAAGTCTGTTATATTTAACTTCTACACTAATAGTAATTTTTACCCCTACGCTATCTAACGCTTTCCCTACTGTTGCACTCTATGGAGTGGGAATAGCAATTTTTACCCCTACGCTATCCAACGTTTTCCCTACTGTTGCACTCTCTGGAGTGGGAATAGTAATTTTTACCCCTACGCTATCCAACGCTTTCCCTACTGTTGCACTCTCTGGAGTGGGAATAGAAATTTTTACGCCTACGCTATCCCACGCTCCCTGCCTGGACCTCGCAGCGCTTGGGTGTTAACTCTTGCCTTACAACATATTGCTGCTTGGGTATCGTAGCTCCGACTGTTAGCTCTACAATTAAGCAATAGCGCTTGTAAACATTATACGCTGACTTCCTGTGCCTGCTATTGTCCGCTTTGGCACTAACTGTGCTCGCAAGTAATTTCAGGCGATCCCATTGCTAGAGTTTGAAAACAATATTACTGACTAATTGCGCTGCTACCTCCGCCCATAGCGCCATCCATCTGTGTGCCCCAATCTCGTCCTGCTTCAGGTTTGTCTGTTTTCGCAGCCATTTTGTTTGTTGTGCCTCGTGGAGGGCCTCCCCGCCACGCTAACGCCTCCAAGCTGCTCCTCCCTCGCCCCCGCCCCCTCCACCATCCATATATGACAGATGCCTTTCCGCGCAGCGTCCACGCGCAGCGGTCGCGCCCCATGCGCTAGAAGGTGCGCCAAAGGTAAGCCTGTCTACGCCCGTCCGCACCTGGACCGCACCCAGCGCCAGACCCTCTGGTCCCGCTTTACCCAGCCCTCTCGCTTCACGTATGATGCCACAACTCTCCTCGCCCTTAACCCCGGACACACACCACAATGCTACGAAGCTGCCCCGGGACGTACCCACGGTCCCTTCACCTGCCGCTCCTGCAAATTTACCAGCGATAAGACCCATACCACATCCACTAACCCCAAACACAGCTCCGACTCTAACCACCTGAAGTGCATCCTGCTGAACACCCGCTCGGTCCACAGACACGCCACTGAACTCTGGGATCTACTCGACACTACATCACCGGACGTCGCCTTCCTTACTGAAACATGGATGAATGTATCATCAACACCCGACCTCGCCATTGCCATTCCGGACAATTACAAGATCATCCGGAAAGACCGCACCGTCCAAACAGGAGGAGGCATCGCCATCGTCCATAAGCACACCATCAAAATCACGACCAGCTCAGACGATAACCTTACAACCGCCGAACACCTCCACTTCCAGATCCACACCGACCCTAGGACCACACTCAGAGGCACCCTCATCTACAGGCCTCCAGGAACCCGTAAACAATTCAGCGAATACATCACTGACTTCATCAGTCCACATGCCCTCCCCTCCGAGAACTACATTCTACTAGGAGACCTCAACTTCCACCTGGAAAAGAAAAACGACAGCAACACCACCACCCTTCTTGACAACCTGGCCAATCTCGGCCTCAAACAACTTGTTGACACCCCCACCCATGTAGCCGGACATACGCTCGACCCAATCTTCACCTCCAGCAAACACATCTCCTTCGATCTCACCACAGCTCTCCATTGGACTGACCACTGTTGTGTTCTCTTCAGCTACAAAACCACCTCGACCCACAACCCCCCACAACCTATCCCCCGGAGAAAATGAAACAAAATCACCACCGACCAACTCCTCACATCGCTCAACCAGAACCCACCCGCCCTCTCATCGGACCCAAACCAAGCCGCCATCAAATTCAAACAATGGATCACGTGGTTTAATCCTCTCGAGGCTTGACTACGGGAATGCGCTGTTCCTTGGCGCTCCCGAAGCGACCTTTAAAACTCTCCAGCAGGTGCAAAATGCAGCGGCTAGACTTCTTATGGATGTTCCTAGAAGACAGTCCGCTGCTCCGGCCCTTAAGATGCTTCATTGGCTCCCGGTGAAGGAGCGGGTGAAGTTTAAGGCGCTGTGCACGGCCCACAAAATCTTGCATGGCAAAGGTCCCCCTATCCTTTTTAACATGGCCCGTCCGTATAAGCCCCCACGTCCTTTACGCTCGGACCAACAACATCTACTGCAGTCAGCGAGAGTAAGGAGAGTTCGATCTGGGGGCAGACGCTTCTCTGTACAGGTGGCGACTCTATGGAACTCTCTGCCCCTCGAGATTCGCTCTGAGCCCAAGATCTTATTATTTAGGAAACTTCTCAAGACCTTCTTGTTTCCACAATAATGACTACTTGAGTCTCTCCTTGGTCTGTCTGCGCCGGGATGCCCCAGGGTAAGCTGAGCGCATTATAAGTTTCCTATTATTATTATTATTATTATTATTATCACTCACAGCGCTGACGAATTAGCACCCTTGAAAAACCATCACACCAAACAAGACAACAAAAAGGCCCCCTGGTTCAGCGATGACCTTAAGAAATCCAAGAAGCTATGCCGTACTCTCGAGAAAACATGGAGAAAAAACCCAACCACCGACAACATGACCACCTTCAAGTCAGCCACCTGCAAACACCACCAGCTGATTCGATCCACCAAGAAATCAGCTTTCAAGAATCGACTCGACAACAACGCCCATAACAGCAAGGAACTATTCAACATCGTCAAAGAATTCAAAACGCTTTCCCTACTGTTGCACTCTCTGGAATTGGAATACTAATTTTTACCCCTACGCTATCCAACGTTTTCCCTACTGTTGCACTCTCTGGAGTTGGAATAGTAATGTTTACCTCTACGCTATACAACAATTTCTCTACTGTTGCACTCTCTGGAGTGGGAATGGTAATTTTAAGTTCTATGCAATCCAATATTTTTATTACTGTATTTTTTTTACTCATGGATTTTGAAAAGTATTTTTATTTATTTAGCTATTTAATTTTTTTGTATACATTTAGATAATGTAGTATATAATTAATTTTAAAATATTAAAGTTATATTTAATTTTTTTATTTATTAAACATAAATCTTTACTTTTATTTATGTTTTTGTTTTATGTTTGTAAATGTATTTGTAAATTATAATATTTTTTATGAATTTATAAATTATTAAAATAATTATTACAACTTATTGTTAAGTACTTATATATTATATATTTTCTGTATATGTTTAACTAATGTACTAATATTATATATGTATTATTTATTAATTTTAAACATTATTAGATATTTTTGACTATGTTTATTTTATTTATTAGTGTTATTTACTTTATTTTACATTTATATTTTTACAGAAAAAAACGAAATTTTTAACATCGATATTTTTAACATCTATACATTTTTTTCGATATTTTTGTACTTACCATGTTGTAGATAGGATGTCGTTATTCTTGCCTTCGATATTTCTGCATCGATATTCCTATAGGTCGATATTTTCTAGGTCGATATTTTGTCAGTGATCCGGAGATGGGCCACTACAGTGGTGATGTGGCACGCGTGCTGCAACAAATAACTGCAGCAGTGGAGACACTGCAGACTAATATGTTTGTCAGTGGTGCTGCTACATAGGGCGCTGACAGTGAATTTTCCAGAAGCAGTAGCGTCCCTGCTGTGGAAACACCAATTATGCCTAGGAGCAGCCGCCACCAGGCTGGGATTCCAAGTTGCAGCTCTAACCAGGCTGGACGTAGAGGCAGCAAGTGAATTGTGTAGAGTTACTTCAAAGACATTACCCCACATCTTATTAAAAATTTGTGGTGATGTAACCACAATATAGTTACTCATTTGTTTTAGCATGCATTTTGTGATGCACAGGTTGTCCTGATTTTGTGTGTGCAGGCTTGCACAATAAAGCACAAATTCAATGTTAAATTATCAATTTTTACGGTCCTATGTAGAGAGTAAGCTGTGCAGGTCATTACTTTGGACGTACCTTTAAGAATAATTGTTAGCTATCTGGTTCCTGGGCTTTCTCCTCTCTGTTTCAGAGCTTCCATCCCACTCATGTTGGCAGGTGGTCCTGGGTCATGATTCTCTGGTTCTGAATCAGTCACATCCATGGGCAATCCAGCCCTGCAGGCCATGCTGTGGAGCATGGCACATGTTGCCACTATTTTGCAGAGCGTCGTGGATGCATACTGCAGGGATCCGCTACTCTTGTGGAGGCACCTGAACTGCGATTTTAGGATGCCAAATGTGCGCTTGATCACGGTTCTGGAGCTCCAATGTGCCCTGTTGCACCGCCTTTCATGTACATTGTTGGGAGATAGGTACTGTGTGAGGATCCATGACCGCAGGGCATGTCACCTCGGGAGAGATATATGATCATGAGACAACATGCAGACAGACATTACTGTGCAAATTCTTGTCACTGTGGACATGTAAATTCAGTACCTAGTTGGTATCCTTGATCAAAGTCACCTTTTTCTAATTTCTGGTACATACCACTGTGTCTAAAGATGTATGAGTCCTGGGTGGTTCGAGGATATTAAGCAACAATGTCTGTTATAATGTTGTTTGTGTCACAGACAACATGGATGGTGAAGCAATTTGTACTTTTCATATTACGGAATATGAATTCTATGTGGGATGGGAACATATGGGCACATGGGTCCTATCAATGCACCCTATGACCTGTGGAAACCTTGCTATTCTGTAAAATTGCAGTTTTGTATTTTCAAGTTCCTCATCATCCCTGGGCAGGTAGATGTGTTGATGGATGTGGAGTAGCATGGTATCTAGGAAATTGTGAAAGAAACGCGAAAGCGCACTCCGTGTCACACCTACGGCCACTGCAATTACATCTTGGTAGCTAACCAGTGGCCAATAGGTGAAGGGAGCACAACACCTGTGCATGTGTGGGGATTGCATTGCTGCAAAGGGTCCTGTTTTCCAATTGTGGCCTCAAGGTGTCTATGAGGTTTATGATGACAGTGCTTCTCAGCCTGTACTGGTCATAAAGCTCTTCCTCTGTCTTCTCAAACAATGTTAGCCTGACTCTGAATATCCTCTCCTGTCTCCGCCAACTCTGCTGAGCAGCCAGTATCCGCATTCTCCTCGCTATCACGTACAAGACAGCCATTGTGGAAAGAATTCTGATGCATTCTGGGTCTGTTTTTATAGGTTGGGTCTGGTTACCACCTGGTTCTGGTAAGTGGTAAATTGAATGCGCAAAGGAGCCTTTTTTGTGCAATTTCGTTATTTGCGACTGGTTTGTACATTATAATTATTGACTTGCAAATTACGAGTTGCTGTTTTATAAACACAAAAAACAGTTGCATTTTTTGCGAGTCGGTATTAATTCGCATCGCAAAATTGTGTTTTGCGAGTGGCTTTCGTACATTGCGCACAACCAATTTTGCTTGTGCAAATCGGTTTGCGACTGATTTTGCGCCCGCAAAATGGTCGTACATCTGGACTTTAAGCTGTGCAGGTGTTTACGAGGGTCTTTGATTAGAGAGCTCAGACACTGAAGCCAAAGTGCATGTCAGTGGGTTGGCCTCTCTGCAGAACAAACAGAACAGGTCATGTATTCCAGTTGTAATTGCAGTTTTGTGAAAATGTGTGTAAAGGAAGTGCACAGATGGTAAAATATTTACAGGGCAAAAGTAAATAAATTGCTTAAATGTGAATGAGTGAGTGCAGTGCATGTTTGAGGTGGTGAAGTGAGGGAGATGCAAGAAATTGCATGGGGTAAGAGTGAAAAGAGGGCGCTGAAGAGGAAAGGGAGGTGGTTGAAGATGTGCAGATGGACGAGCTGTGCAGAGAAAAAGGACATATATATCTAACGTAAAGCACACATGACTGACAACCAACATTCCTTCCTCAGGCCTCAATACTATTGAAAATTTAGAATTGAAATATTTTGAAGGTTAATCATTCATAACAAATCCTTATTGTTACTCATTTATGTTAAGCAGCTAACAACCATTGACAAAGCCAATCGTACTGACAGGTTTTATGTGTAGGTTATTTGTGTTATACAGGATGCAATTACCTCTCAGGGAGAAATCAAAATACTGGTCGGGTAGCACACTATTGGAATCACTGAAATTTATTTTGTGTTCTCTTTTAGAGAGTCAACACATTTTTCATCCCAATCAAAGGGCTCTCTTCACGTATTTATTTAATGCGCTTTTATCTAGTGCAAACTTTACCCAAAGGTGTCAGAGCGCTTTACATAAGAACCAGTTTCAATACATAACGACTTAGGATTACGTGCGTTACATAAAAGATACAAGTAGAAAAAATTGCAAATGTACAGGTTGTAAAGTCACACAAGGAAGAGAGTCACTCAAGGAAGCAATACAAATGGATAAACTCTAAGCGTCACATAGGGATGGTAGAGAGTACAATGGTCTACAGCATATACTAGTGATTAGAGTTATCGCTATATACATATACTAGCAGCCCTTCCCGACGTTGTCCGGGTATGATTTGCTGCCGGCCAGTAGTGTATTGTTTTGTAGGATTTCGTTTTGATAGCATTTCTTATCTGTGACAGCCTGTGAAACGCTCCGATTCACAGTGCACTGCTGATGTACTTAAGAGTGCGCGTTCAGTAGTGTGTGAACTTGAGTTTCCCTACTTTATTTTTCCTTGCAATATTATATAGCACAAACTCGACTACATGGCATGAGCACAATTTACATTACAGAAGAACACATTCATTTGTGGTAGGCAAGGGGAGACAAAGCGATTTGCCTGGAATCACAGGATGTTGAGCTGATGCTGAGATTCGAATGTAGCTCCCCAGCTCTAAAGTTCGCAATTCTAGAACTTGTGGCGGGAGGTGGGTCTAAAAGTGTATGTCGGTGCTGGCTATCAATGAGAGAGTACACCAACAAAAAAATAGCAGTGAGTCAAACAACTGACTAAAGCATGTATCTGTGTGTATCAAAGCAGAAAAGAGAGATCTTGACTATGGAAACTCATCCAAATATGTGAGTTCCCATCAGTCAACTAACGAGACCGCCCTTCATCATCTGGGGACCCTCATATTTAGAAGGTCGAGTATCCACAATAGATTGGCAGATGTTACAAGCCTAATCTATACCAAACGTATCGTGAGGGAAGGTAAGAGTGTCTGTAGATGACTGAGTAGCAGTGCAAAAAGGAAAAAGTGAAAGTGAATCAGTGAACAGTAAAGAAAGATTATATTAAGATTGGGCAGTGACAGGGGAAAAAAACATTTATTCTGTACCCCTTCAATCCCAAAGTCAATAAAAACAGTGCAGATAGTAGTGTAACAAATAACTACTAGGAAGTATCTTAGGTCGACATGTTTCTGCAGACACGGAGCCAAGTGGTCTCCTGCTGCTTCTTCAGGACCATTAATGCTACTGCTAATGATAAAAAGAAGTAATATCACCTTAGACGTGATCTGTTACCATCTTCCTGGCTTCATAGTGAAAAAGTCCAATGTGGAACACCAGATACATACAAAAGAAAAGGACAGACAAGGCACTATTAGTTTATCATTTACCATTTGCATGAATCGTATGATTGGTACAAATTCATTTGCTGGCTGATGCACTATCAGCCGCAACAGGCAATGTAGTTTGCCATCTCATTTTCTTACTCACTAACCTTATTAGCAGGAAGGAATAGCCCCACCTCACCTGGCTTCAGCTCAGGTACTTGGAGCACCGCTCTGGCGAAGGGAATAAAAAAAGCTCTTTACACTATGGAAATTAAAGTCCATAAAACAGCAGTGATAAGCCAGTCTATAACGACCCACCGAGCTCTGCCAAGTCTCTCCCCAGACATCTTTAAATGGCGAAATTAAATGTCAGGGCTTGCCAGCAATTGTTGCCTCATGCGGCATATTCATCTAAGTGATACAGCGTTATCGGATCATAGGTGTTGTTTGCCATTGGTGACAGCGCACTCTCAGCGACGCACGCCGACCCGTGCCACATCTAGTATGAAATACATCACGGGCTTGCGGCTACAATCCTGTTCTCAAATGCCGATTATCGCATCTACGCTCTATGGCTGATAGTCATACATGTGGTGTCATCTGGCTTGCAGCCCTTGCGATTCAGCCGGAGTAGCTAGAGCATATCTATAGTTAGTCTTAAACGTCATTGTTAAGGGCGTATCAGCAAACGTACTGTTAGTCAAAACCTCGCAACTCACTACATTATCACAATGGAATGGCTAACAACAATGCTAAGTGATGGGCACTCACCTCTCCGTCGGTACCCCGGACGTCCCTCTGGGCTGTCTGTTGGGGAGGTACAGACGCGGCGAGGACTCAAACCTTTAGTTCGTTCTGACGGCGGTGTCGCCAGTACGTATGACGTCATCAGAGCGTTCCGCGCTTGGAATGGCGGGTAATGTAGTTCTACAAGCGATTGCTTGTAGTTCTTGCCATAAACGCGATTAAATTGGCGAAAAACAGGCAAGCTCTTATTGACAATTCTTCAATTCAAATATCCAATGCTTGCTCAATCAGATGTTAGTGGATCCTGGTAATAATTTAGGACATTATAGGAACCAATATTTGGAATAGGTGGTATATGAATTACACAATCCATTGTGGTTTTGAATTTTTGATTTTGAAAAAGGAAGGAACAGGGAACAGGGAACCATGGCACTAGACCCCTCGTCTAGACTTGGAATCATGTTTCATATTGGACTATAGGCTCATAAAGCAGACTGCAGGGACCAACTCTAGTGATGTAATAATAAGGCTAAAGTAGAAATCAGTTAAAGCGACATCCAAGGGATGTCTTCATTTAGCCCTATTTTATCAGTCTTAAGCCTAAACACCCCTTTTTGTTCACAGCTGAACAGAAAAGCAGAAACATCTGCCCCAGATGGAATCAATGGTTGATCTAGTACTGTCCAATGAAGATCAGTCGGTAGATGCCCTACTTCTAAGAAGTGATTTGTTAATTTGGTTGCCTGTTTGGAGCACCTAATCGAACTCTTATGCTCCAAAATCCTCACCTTGACCTTTCTGGTCGTCATCCCCACATATTTCTTATTGCAGGGACAAGTGATCAGGTAAATCAAGTTCGTGCTATTGCAATTAGTGAACCTTCTTAACTGCCAAGGGCGATCTGTGCCTATGTTGATGTTCAATGTTTTCGATGTTTGTGGGCAAGCGGCACAGCTGCCACATGGATGATGTCCAGTGACAGCTGGCAAGTCCCAGAGTGTCCCTACAGCACGGGGAATAGTGTTCTTGGGTCTGGTATGAACTAATTGGTCTCTCAGACTCTGTTCCCTTTTAAAAGCAAACAAAGGAGGTGGCAGTGCATCAGTGCCAGTATTTAGGATCTTCCAGTGCTTTCTCACAATCTTTTGGATTTGATTGGATTGTGTACAAAACGTGTTTACACACGTAATCCGATCTTGTTTCGGCTTCAGGGGCATGAAATGATGATGGGAACTCGCATATTTGGATGAGTTTCCATAGTCAAGATCTCACTTTTCTGCTTTGATACACACAGAACATGCTTTAGTTAGTTGTTTGACTAACTGCTATTTTTTTGTTGGTGTAGTTATGTAATTAGGGGTCATAGCAGACTAGGTCGGTAAACCTTCCCCTAGGACCCTCCACCACCAGTGTTTTTGTTCATCAATGAGAGAGACCTGTGCATTTTTCAAATGGGTGGTGAAAAAATATGAGTATGTTGCTGGAGATGTGGGCCACCGTGCCACCAATGTACTTACCGGGGGAGGGTAAACACCCATTATTCCGCAACTTTCTTTCCGCATACCATCACTCCGCATACTTTCATTACGAAAGTACCATCACTCCGCAATGCCATTATAACGCATGGCATTACATTTGATATGCTTTTACCACGCATATATTTAGAACGAAATTAGTTGTAAATGCATGAATGGTAAAAGCATGTTCTTTTTTATGTTTGGATATGGTAAGCATGGGTATAGGGGTATATGTTTTGGTGTACTGAGGTATATGTTTTGGGGTGTTTGGGTATTTTAAGGGTTCAGATATAGTTTTGGGTTATGGGGTACAGGGGTAGTTTTAGGGTTTAGGGATAGGTATGGGTTTTGGGGTACAGGGGTATTTTTAGGGTTCAGGGCTAGGTTTGGGTTTTGGGGTATAAGGGTTTTTTTAGGGTTCAGGTGTAGGTTTGGGTTTTGGGGTACAGGGGTATTTTAAGGGTTCAGGGCTAGGTTTGGGATTTAGGGTACAGGGGTATTTTTAGGGTTCAGGGCTAGGTTTGGGTGTTGGGGTACAGGGGTATTTTAGGGTTCAGGGGTAGGTTTGGGTTTTGGAGTAAAGGGTTATTTTTAGGGTTCAGGGATAGGTTTGGGTTTTGGGGTACAGGGGTATTTTTAGGGTTCAGGGGTAGGTTTGGATTTTGGGGTACATGGGTATTTTGAGGGTTCAGAGCTAGGTTTGGGTTTTGGGGTACAGGGCTGTTTTAGGGTTTTAGGGGTAGGTTTGGGTTTTGGGGTACAGGGGTATTTTAGGGTTCAGGGGTAGGTTTGGGTTTTGGGGTACAGGGGTATTTTTAGGGTTCAGGGCTAGGTTTGGGTTTTGGGGTACAGGGGTATTTTTAGGGTTCAGGGGTAGGTTTGGGTTTTGAGGTACAGGGGTATTTATAGGGTTCAGGGCTAGGTTTGGGTTTTGGGGTACAGGGGTATTTTTAGGGTTTAGGGATTGGTTTGGGTTTTGGGGTACAGGGTATATTTATTGGGTTAAGATGGGTTAGTGTTTAAGGGTGTTGGGGTATTTTAAGGAGTAAAATATTATGGGGTGCAGGGGTATTTAAAGGGAGCATGGTGGGATTAGTTTTTAGGGTGTAAGGGGTAATAAAATAAAATAATAAATAAAAATAATATAAATAATGCAATTCAAGAGAATAAATGTTTTAATTAAATTTAAAAAATGTGTATGTATATGTATATATATATATATATATATACTAGCAGCCCGTCCCGACCTTGTCCGGGAGCAACAGGCTTCCCCGACCCCCGCCCACCCGACTTTGTCCACTAATTTTATATTACAAAGGTCCTAGGTTTACCATAATATCAGAAGGATTGATTTTCACAGGCTAAAAATAAAGACTGTGTTTTTTTGCTTTAGTGTCCATCCGGACCTAAAAGTATTTATTTTCAAAATAATGAAGATAGACAACATACAGCGAAAACATTTCGCACATTAATAACTGGGCACAAGCCTGTACCAAGTCAAGGGGAAACACAATACAGGAAGGAAAGACAAAAGGATTCACAGGCAAACAAGGAGAACAGGGTGGCTTAAAAAACAATGCAAGAAATTCTTGAGTAAGCACAAACCCACAGTAACTGCCGGAAAAATACAATTCATATAGCGGGCAGTACTGCAAACAGTCGACGAACGTTTCGATCCCTATCTCCAATGATGTACTGGGATCATCTTCAGGACTAGAATTAATTTTGCCTGAGTATAGCAAGTGAGCCTGTAGGGTATAAACAGGAGGGAAAAGAAGAAAAAAGAAAGATTTTTCTGTATCCATTATTTACAATGTGAGTGCTAAAAGACTAATGTGCTAGTCAACCGCCATTTTCCATGCAAAGTGCAACATGTGCATATGCAGTCGAGTGTTCCCCAAAGGGCACGGAACTCATTGTGCTCGTGTTTGGGATGCAAGACAACAGAACAGACAAAAAAGGCATACCGCGTATTTTTTAAGTGGCAGTGGTGCTAGGTGGCGGGGAATATGTGGTGTTTGTGGTATCGTGGTAATGGGGACGAATTGGTGGCAATTAATTACCACAAGTGGGGCTGGTAGGACCAGTTGTAGAAGATACAAACTTCGGATCGGTTCCAATTGATGTGGAAACCTGGGGAGAGTGATATGATTATGATTCATATGAGGCATGTGGCTAATAGACAATGCCTTATTTAATGTAAAAATTCACAGTTACCAGGTAATAATTCTTAGATACCAAAAGGAGGAACCGGCCAGCATCAATCCATTTTATTCATGACCTGGAAAAGGTTTTATAAACCGAAGTTACCGGTACTGCAGTGATGCCAACAATGACGAATTGGTGCAATTAAGGTTAAAAAACACATTACCGGGAGAGCCTGGCGGGTAGCGTCGGCTCGGATCCGGACTTCAGTTTTAAGGGGGCGGTGATAGTCTGTGAACGAAGAACTATGGTTAACTACAGAAATTCGGGGCAGTGAGTGGTTGAGTAGTGATAAGAAAAACGGGTATTTTTACCGTAACCGGGAAACGGAATACTAGTAAGGCGTACAATGGAGCCTTCCGTGCGAGCCTAAAATAAATAAATATAACCAACCATGGAGCATGTCAAGAGGTACCAGACACGATTGGAAACATGAGGGAGCCACTGATCAGATAGGCGCTTACCTTGAGTCACTCGTAGAGGGGCCGTGATGGGGTCCCGTCAGTGCAGCACAGTGGCTGAATGGTGAGTGTCTGCACGCCGAGGCGTCCATATGTTGTCTTGCCACCAGGGTAGACAGCGCGAATGGACTACAGTCCTTTGGTTAATATCGGTCGCCATATTGGAACGGTGAACCGTGTGAAGACGGGAAATGTGGGGTAACCAATGTGCAGGCCTCTGTTATGATGGAAATTACCAACGAGGGGAATCGATTTAGATAAATTAACTGCTGGATCTACTGACCGACGTGGCCCGTGTTGGTGCTGTATAATAAACAGAGGATTGTGGTGATTTGGGCGCCATTTTGGAGTGGTGAAGTTCAGTGGAGGTGAATATGGCAGGGAAAAGAGGTGTGTCATCAAGTGAATCGCAGTGCCCACAGTATAATGCTCATTCTGTTCAAATACAATTAGAAAACGACTGACATTTCAAATGATGTTACATTTAAAAACAAACAACTATTTTGTGTACTCATGCTTGAATGGGAACAATTGATCAGAGTTTATATAAGGCTTGTCCAGTCCTCAGTCCTGTTAAGGCCATCCTGGATAGAGTTGAACTGTATAATGGACTTCAGTTCTTCCTTATTTAGTAATTGTCCCATATTTCCACCTCTCGGAGGGAGTTTCAAGACCTTCAACACTGTCCATTTTAGTTCATTCTCAGTATGTTTTTTTGCTGCAAAATGTTCCACCAATGGTGCATTCGGGGTACCACATCTGATGCGGCTCCTGTGTTGTCCAATGCGAATTTTTACCTTCTGGCTGGTCTGCCCTATATACACTTTTTGACATGGGCACAAGATAAGGTAAATGACATTGCAAGTGTTGCAATTGGAGAAGGAACGACATTGAATAGTGATGTTATTAAAAGTGAAACTTTTTCCTTCTATTGTGGTGTCACAGTTATTACATCCGCCACATTTTACATGCCCAACAATGGGGGACAGACCCCATACATTTTCAAGTGTAGATGATGGTAGAGGAGCAGGTAGAGCAGCTCTTACAAGGTGATCTCTAAGGTTTCTACTCTTTTTGAAGGCAAAGACAGGTTTCTCCATGCAGAGAACACCTGTGTTTAATATGGGCCAATGTTTAAGAATGCTTTTTCTCAGTTGATTTGAAATGGGTGAAAAGGTGGATATACAGGGAATGCGTTTTGAGGCAGTCTTTTCCTTTGGTGTCAATAAGACTTCCCTCGGGCAATACCATGCACGCTTGGTAGCGTTTTTCACTAATTTCTTAGGATACCCCCTATCTTTTAGTTTGGTTGCCAATATGTTGGCTTCTCGGAAGTAATCCTCTTTACAAGAGCAATTGCGCCTGATACGCAAGAATTGCGAATATGGAAGTGAATCACGTAATGCTCTCGGATGGTTACTGTTGTAAGCCAGGAGAGTGTTTTTCTCAGTGGGCTTCCGGTACAGACGAGTCAGTAGGGAGCCTTCGCTATGATAGATGGACAAGTCCAAAAAGGAGATGGAGTCATGGTCAATGCTGATGGTGAAAGTGAGGCCCAAACAGTTATTATTTAACCAGTGTAGGAATTGGCGCAGGCAATCGTCACTTCCAATCCAAATGATGAAAATGTCATCGATATACCTACGCCAAAACCCGATGCCTGACAAGAAAGGGTTGGTGGGATTGTTAATGACATTAGTCTCTATTTCATCCATAAACAGAATTGCCAGATTTGGAGCAAAAATTGCGCCCATGGCAGTCCCCTTGATCTGTTCATAGAAGGTGCCATTAAGGTGCCATTAAAGGCATTGTCTATTAGCCACATGCCTCATATGAATCATAATCATATCACTCTCCCCAGGTTTCCACATCAATTGGAACCGATCCGAAGTTTGTATCTTCTACAACTGGTCCTACCAGCCCCACTTGTGGTAATTAATTGCCACCAATTCGTCCCCATTACCACGATACCACAAACACCACATATTCCCCGCCACCTAGCACCACTGCCACTTAAAAAATACGCGGTATGCCTTTTTTGTCTGTTCTGTTGTCTTGCATCCCAAACACGAGCACAATGAGTTCCGTGCCCTTTGGGGAACACTCGACTGCATATGCACATGTTGCACTTTGCATGGAAAATGGCGGTTGACTAGCACATTAGTCTTTTAGCACTCACATTGTAAATAATGGATACAGAAAAATCTTTCTTTTTTCTTCTTTTCCCTCCTGTTTATACCCTACAGGCTCACTTGCTATACTCAGGCAAAATTAATTCTAGTCCTGAAGATGATCCCAGTACATCATTGGAGATAGGGATCGAAACGTTCGTCGACTGTTTGCAGTACTGCCCGCTATATGAATTGTATTTTTCCGGCAGTTACTGTGGGTTTGTGCTTACTCAAGAATTTCTTGCATTGTTTTTTAAGCCACCCTGTTCTCCTTGTTTGCCTGTGAATCCTTTTGTCTTTCCTTCCTGTATTGTGTTTCCCCTTGACTTGGTACAGGCTTGTGCCCAGTTATTAATGTGCGAAATGTTTTCGCTGTATGTTGTCTATCTTCATTATTTTGAAAATAAATACTTTTAGGTCCGGATGGACACTAAAGCAAAAAAACACAGTCTTTATTTTTAGCCTGTGAAAATCAATCCTTCTGATATTATGGTAAACCTAGGACCTTTGTAATATAAAATTAGTAGCTCAACCCATGGTCCTTGGCCATCACTTTGGGTTCCCTTGTATATTTAAACTACATTTAGCGCAATCACTAGATTGCAAGGGTTTCTAATCCTTTGCCCACCTCTCCTTGGGGGCGGGTCAGTCCTGACACCTTGTCTTCCCTATCACTTAACGCTATTATCCCCCTCCCGCACTTATCTATCTAATATGTCAGTCAACACACCCCTCTATACAGACGACTATTTGAAACAACTATGCTCACGCCCATCGCTATTGTCAGAGACCCCAGAGGCCCCAATTTCAGTCAATGATTCTATTCCAGAACAACTAGAAAAATTGAAAAAGAAACAAGTTAGGCTGGAGCTCATGATTCTGATGTTGACAGATTATTTAAAGGCCAATGTAATCCCGCTAGGTTTACAGGTTCGAAATATCCCGGGTATTTTCACTGATAACCCTAAATACATCCAAAACTTCAGCTTTATAGGTACAACCTGCTCACGCCATTGGTTAGCCCTGGGCATAGACATTGCGAGTGAAACCCTCAAATCATTGGAAACAGAAATCGCAGACCTCCTCAAACAATTAACAGACTCTGACCCTAGTGCAGATGCAAAAAAACTCCTTGAGCAAATTGACAAAACTGTAGCAGAGTTCCATAGGATAGAACAAAATAAAAAATCAAATAAAATTAAAAAGGACGTGAAACTTTACAATATTGAGAATACTTATCCATACTTGCAGAAAGATTTTTACACCAACAAAGCCTATCCCCGTTACCAAAATAGCCGCCCTTGGGGCCGCTACAACAGACGCCAAAATCTGGTGGGATTCTCAGACACCTCTGCCGACTCTTCTGACGGTTCTGACCCAGGGGAAGGCAGCAGTGGGGCAAGAAGAGGTGGCCTAAATCAGAATTCTTTTTTAGCCAGAGGTGGACAAGACCCACCACAACGTGGGAAGGTAAAAAAAACCCAACGATGGAACTATCCCCCTGGCGAGCGCAGGACTCGCAACAATTATTACCAATGGTGAGCGGAACATTGATTCCGCCCCAGGGCACTGACAGCATCCCTATCTTTAATCTTTCTCAATATACTCTTGCACAAGAAGAACTATCATTACTCATGAAAGGGCTTTCTTTTGTGCCTACTATTCCACCTAACTACATGGACTTACAAGCAGAATTAATGAGATTCTTTAGACGTATACGTCTACAGGCATTCTTTCAGTTGCATCCCACACCTGAAAGGATCACTAATACCCCCTTTCGCCCACCATCTAATTTTTCACCATCTGCAAGTATGATTCCCACAGAGGTGGCCACTTTTGAGAAGGTAATTTTGAAGGAATTGCAAATACTCCAAAACAAAAAAATGTTCATACCCTATAACATCTCCAGGGAAGAGAAAAATGCCATTTCCCAACTTAAGATTAATGATAACCTCATAATCAAAAGTGCCGACAAGGGTGGTGGCATCGTATTGCAAGAAAAAACCTCATATATTGCTGAAATATTGCGACAACTTGACAATAAGGAACACTACAAGAAACTTAGTCATAATCCTACCAAAGAAATTCAGGAGCTAATACAAAAAATCACTAAAGAGGGACTTGAGGCTGGTTTTTTATCGAAAAAAGAGTACAATTTTCTGAATGTAAAAACACCTAGAACACCGGTGATATATACACTACCCAAAATACACAAAGATCAAAAAAACCCTCCAGGCCGTCCAATTGTGTCGGCATGTGGCTCCATCTTGGAACCATTGGGTTCCTACGTAGACTTTTTTATCAAAGAATTTGTCCCCTACACACAATGCTACATAAAGGACTCAATGCACATGATTAACATGATCGAACATCATCCATACAACCCAGCGACTGAAACTCTGGTAACCATGGACATTGAGTCCCTATACACTAATATCCCACAGACCACAGCATTGCTAGTCATTAGAAAATATTTGGACTCACGACCGCAACCGCATGCTGTACCTAGCATGTTCATTCTCCAACTCTTAGAGTTGTGCCTAACGAGGAATTTCTTCCTCTTTAATGGCACCTTCTATGAACAGATCAAGGGGACTGCCATGGGCGCAATTTTTGCTCCAAATCTGGCAATTCTGTTTATGGATGAAATAGAGACTAATGTCATTAACAATCCCACCAACCCTTTCTTGTCAGGCATCGGGTTTTGGCGTAGGTATATCGATGACATTTTCATCATTTGGATTGGAAGTGACGATTGCCTGCGCCAATTCCTACACTGGTTAAATAATAACTGTTTGGGCCTCACTTTCACCATCAGCATTGACCATGACTCCATCTCCTTTTTGGACTTGTCCATCTATCATAGCGAAGGCTCCCTACTGACTCGTCTGTACCGGAAGCCCACTGAGAAAAACACTCTCCTGGCTTACAACAGTAACCATCCGAGAGCATTACGTGATTCACTTCCATATTCGCAATTCTTGCGTATCAGGCGCAATTGCTCTTGTAAAGAGGATTACTTCCGAGAAGCCAACATATTGGCAACCAAACTAAAAGATAGGGGGTATCCTAAGAAATTAGTGAAAAACGCTACCAAGCGTGCATGGTATTGCCCGAGGGAAGTCTTATTGACACCAAAGGAAAAGACTGCCTCAAAACGCATTCCCTGTATATCCACCTTTTCACCCATTTCAAATCAACTGAGAAAAAGCATTCTTAAACATTGGCCCATATTAAACACAGGTGTTCTCTGCATGGAGAAACCTGTCTTTGCCTTCAAAAAGAGTAGAAACCTTAGAGATCACCTTGTAAGAGCTGCTCTACCTGCTCCTCTACCATCATCTACACTTGAAAATGTATGGGGTCTGTCCCCCATTGTTGGGCATGTAAAATGTGGCGGATGTAATAACTGTGACACCACAATAGAAGGAAAAAGTTTCACTTTTAATAACATCACTATTCAATGTCGTTCCTTCTCCAATTGCAACACTTGCAATGTCATTTACCTTATCTTGTGCCCATGTCAAAAAGTGTATATAGGGCAGACCAGCCAGAAGGTAAAAATTCGCATTGGACAACACAGGAGCCGCATCAGATGTGGTACCCCGAATGCACCATTGGTGGAACATTTTGCAGCAAAAAAACATACTGAGAATGAACTAAAATGGACAGTGTTGAAGGTCTTGAAACTCCCTCCGAGAGGTGGAAATATGGGACAATTACTAAATAAGGAAGAACTGAAGTCCATTATACAGTTCAACTCTATCCAGGATGGCCTTAACAGGACTGAGGACTGGACAAGCCTTATATAAACTCTGATCAATTGTTCCCATTCAAGCATGAGTACACAAAATAGTTGTTTGTTTTTAAATGTAACATCATTTGAAATGTCAGTCGTTTTCTAATTGTATTTGAACAGAATGAGCATTATACTGTGGGCACTGCGATTCACTTGATGACACACCTCTTTTCCCTGCCATATTCACCTCCACTGAACTTCACCACTCCAAAATGGCGCCCAAATCACCACAATCCTCTGTTTATTATACAGCACCAACACGGGCCACGTCGGTCAGTAGATCCAGCAGTTAATTTATCTAAATCGATTCCCCTCGTTGGTAATTTCCATCATAACAGAGGCCTGCACATTGGTTACCCCACATTTCCCGTCTTCACACGGTTCACCGTTCCAATATGGCGACCGATATTAACCAAAGGACTGTAGTCCATTCGCGCTGTCTACCCTGGTGGCAAGACAACATATGGACGCCTCGGCGTGCAGACACTCACCATTCAGCCACTGTGCTGCACTGACGGGACCCCATCACGGCCCCTCTACGAGTGACTCAAGGTAAGCGCCTATCTGATCAGTGGCTCCCTCATGTTTCCAATCGTGTCTGGTACCTCTTGACATGCTCCATGGTTGGTTATATTTATTTATTTTAGGCTCGCACGGAAGGCTCCATTGTACGCCTTACTAGTATTCCGTTTCCCGGTTACGGTAAAAATACCCGTTTTTCTTATCACTACTCAACCACTCACTGCCCCGAATTTCTGTAGTTAACCATAGTTCTTCGTTCACAGACTATCACCGCCCCCTTAAAACTGAAGTCCGGATCCGAGCCGACGCTACCCGCCAGGCTCTCCCGGTAATGTGTTTTTTAACCTTAATTGCACCAATTCGTCATTGTTGGCATCACTGCAGTACCGGTAACTTCGGTTTATAAAACCTTTTCCAGGTCATGAATAAAATGGATTGATGCTGGCCGGTTCCTCCTTTTGGTATCTAAGAATTATTACCTGGTAACTGTGAATTTTTACATTAAATAAGGCATTGTCTATTAGCCACATGCCTCATATGAATCATAATCATATCACTCTCCCCAGGTTTCCACATCAATTGGAACCGATCCGAAGTTTGTATCTTCTACAACTGGTCCTACCAGCCCCACTTGTGGTAATTAATTGCCACCAATTCGTCCCCATTACCACGATACCACAAACACCACATATTCCCCGCCACCTAGCACCACTGCCACTTAAAAAATACGCGGTATGCCTTTTTTGTCTGTTCTGTTGTCTTGCATCCCAAACACGAGCACAATGAGTTCCGTGCCCTTTGGGGAACACTCGACTGCATATGCACATGTTGCACTTTGCATGGAAAATGGCGGTTGACTAGCACATTAGTCTTTTAGCACTCACATTGTAAATAATGGATACAGAAAAATCTTTCTTTTTTCTTCTTTTCCCTCCTGTTTATACCCTACAGGCTCACTTGCTATACTCAGGCAAAATTAATTCTAGTCCTGAAGATGATCCCAGTACATCATTGGAGATAGGGATCGAAACGTTCGTCGACTGTTTGCAGTACTGCCCGCTATATGAATTGTATTTTTCCGGCAGTTACTGTGGGTTTGTGCTTACTCAAGAATTTCTTGCATTGTTTTTTAAGCCACCCTGTTCTCCTTGTTTGCCTGTGAATCCTTTTGTCTTTCCTTCCTGTATTGTGTTTCCCCTTGACTTGGTACAGGCTTGTGCCCAGTTATTAATGTGCGAAATGTTTTCGCTGTATGTTGTCTATCTTCATTATTTTGAAAATAAATACTTTTAGGTCCGGATGGACACTAAAGCAAAAAAACACAGTCTTTATTTTTAGCCTGTGAAAATCAATCCTTCTGATATTATGGTAAACCTAGGACCTTTGTAATATAAAATTAGTAGCTCAACCCATGGTCCTTGGCCATCACTTTGGGTTCCCTTGTATATTTAAACTACCACCCGACTTTGTCCAGCAGCCCGGGCCCCCGCCCGGCCCGTCCCCTGCCCGGCCTGTCCCCCGCCTGCCCCGTCCCCCGCCTGCCCCGACATGGGTCCCCTTACCTCAGCCACCGCTCCTCCTGTCCGCTGCTCGCACCGCCGCTGGCCTGTCCGCTGCTCCTCACGTCACCGCTCCTCCCCCGCGCCATGTCCGCCACTCCCTTACCTCAGCCGTCGCTCCTCCAGCCTGTCCGCTGCTCGCACCGCCGCTGGCCTGTCCGCTGCTCCTCACATCCCTGCTCCTCCCCGCGCCATGTCCGCCGCTCCTCGTCGCGCTCCTGGACGCCGCTCCTCCCCGTGCTCCTGACGTGAGCACGCACGTCGCGGCCGGCGCTACTTCGGAGGGACTACATTTTTTTTACTATACATTTTTTAAATAACGTTTTTTTTTACATTTATATAGCCTATAACCATCTACACACCCTGACGATTCCAACGGTGTATCGGGTGTGTGGATTGGCACTGTGGTTCCCGAGTTTACCCGCCTCAAAGGCTGAAAGTTCGTCCTTTATTATAGTAGTATAGATGATATATATATATATATATATATATATATATATATATATATATATATATAAATACACATATATATAAACATATATTTGATGTTTTAATAATGCACTTTTACAATGTATATGACTTTACCACACATGCATTTGCGTTATAATGGCATGTGTGATAAAGTCATATGCGTTGTAAAAGTTTTAGTAATGATGTCTTTGCGGAGTAATAGTCCTGCGTTATAAAAATTGCGGAGTGATGTTATGTGGGATGTTGGTTTGCAGAATATCATCACATATTCCCGGGGGAGGGATAGTCCCGTTCGTGCTATTTCCGTGGAGGAGGGCCTTGTGTCCGGATGTGCGTGGGGCGAGGCCTGTGCGCAACAGAAATGGAAAATCTCCAGTGTGCGCTTCAGGCGTCACCGGAAGTTAAGGCGAGATTACATTTCCTGCACAATGGCCCCTGTTTGCGCTCCTTCCGGCCTTTGGGAATAGCGCCATGCCTGACCTCCATACAGTAAAGCAGGTGCACGTCACTGGGAGCGCGGGGCAAGCACACCCGGAGCTGGAATGTACAGAACCTGGGAAGAAAAAACAACGAAATAGTGGGCACAACGCTCGCTTTTTTTCCCCGTAATCCTGCGCCCCGCACACGCCCTCGCCCCAGCACACGCCCACAGTACACGATATGAGACATGGGATGAAGGGTGGAACGTACCCCACGCCCCCAGCATTTGCACACGCCCACAGCACAACGCAGACACGCCCACAAGGGACTACTTTGCCGGCACGGTTCTTTTACCTTTTAAATGTATATGGTGGGCGTCTGCATAGCCTATGTCCTTCTGCTGCAACTGCCCTTTCCAACGCTGTATTGGGTGTTGTGATTGGTGCTGTGTTTCCTGAGATTACCTGCCTCAAAGGTTTGGCCTCTCTCTTTATTATATTAGTATAGATTGTTTATGTGCAGGAAGGGACACCTTCCTGTCCATAAACAATCTTCAGAGGTGATTTCCTCTTTCTATGTGTGCTGCAGAATGCAGCATGCATAGAAAGAGAACAAAACCAAAGAGAAATGAATATATTTCTGCTTGTTGCGCCTCCCTGCAGCTCCCCTCGGGAGGCATAGCATTCAGATGTTTTTACAGATTTACGATTTCTTGTAAATCTGGGAAATGTGTTGGTTCCATGGGTGTTGTTCGGGAACACCCACAGCAACATCCATGGAACGCCTCTTTCACGCAAGGTGTTGTGTGTAAAGGCGCCGTATTTACAAGGTCACATCGTCAGCCTGTACCTTGGTTCTCAGAGGAGTTGAAGCTTCTTCGGGCCAACTGCAAGGCACTTGAAAGGAGATGGAGGCGTAATTAATCCGTCTCGCGGAAAGTGGCCTATAAGGAAGCCCTTAGAGGTTACCATAAGCAGTGCAAAAGTGCGAAAGCTGCCTATACCACGAATACGGTAACGCTAGCGCAAAATTGTCCTCGAGTTCTGTTTTCCGTTGTCAGGAAATTAACAGGAGCTGATACCACTCCAATTCCCCCTTCCTTGGATGAGGCCCAATGTCAGTCGTTGGCGGAGTTTTTTATTTCAAATTCGAGCGCATCTATGATTCACTGAATTCTACTCTTTCGGTAGAGAAATCCCAGACTGGATTTTCGTTGTCGCCTGAAATTGCCGTCACCTCAGTGAAGCTCACGGAATGGCAACTATTTGATGATGCCTCCTTCCTTTCATGCTTGAATAGTGTGAAATCAGGGTCTCCCCGCGATCCTTTACCTGCCAAAATCCTGAAGATGTTAGATCCTAACTTGTATCAGGTATTTACAAAATTGTTAAATGCCTCTTTAAAGGAATCTCATGTACCCCAGGCATGGAAACACGCAATGGTGATGCCCCTTCTAAAAAAGGCTGGTGCGGATGCTTCTAATCCTTCTAACTTCAGGCCCATATCCCTGTTGCCCATCTTTTCGAAAATCCTGGAAAGGCACGTCAACACTCAACTGAACCATCTAGTGGAGAGTTCTGGTTTTTTACACTCATCCCAGTCCGGCTTCTGAGCTCACTACTCCACAGAGACAGTACTTCTCGGAGTTACGGAGAGTTTACGACACGGTATCGATCAAGGTGAAACATCTGCACTCATCCTGTTGGATTTGAGTGCCGCGTTCGATTAAGTGTCTCATTCCATCCTTTTGAAATCTCTCCGCTCCCTGGGAGTGGCAGGCCCGGCTTTAGCCTGGATTGCCTCCTTTCTTAGTGGGCGTACCTTCCAGGTTTTCTCGGCCAAAGCTAGATCTACAATCTGCCCATCGGCTTAAGGTGTTCCCCAGGGGTCTATACTCAGCCCCTTACTGTTTAATATCTACGTAAGACCCCTGGCCACCATTGTGGAGGAAGCAGGGCTGACGCTATTCTCCTATGCCGATGACACCCAAATTGTCTTCTCTCTGTCAGGCAGAGATGAGAACAGCCCCTCTGCTTTAAAGCTCGGCCTGGTACGCGTGGCAGAGTGGATGCAGAAGAACTGTCTGAAATTAAACGGGGAGAAGACAGAGGTGGTGATATTGGGCAAGAATAAAAATCTATGGGGCCCCCAACATTGGCCTAGTGATATGGGACCACTTCCACAACCAGCCACAGTGGTTCGCAACCTTGGTTTCCGTGTTGACGACAAGTTATCTATGAGGCAGCAGGCTTTCTGCGATCTGCTTTTCCACCTTAAAATGGCTCCAGAAAATGTTATGGATGCTGCCCCTATCCACTCAGAGAACTGTTGTCCAGGCGTTGGTTGTTTCCCGCCTGGACTATGGTAATGTTCTCTATTTGGGAGCTGATGTTGCAACCATTAGGATTCTTCAGGTAGTCCATAATGTGGCTACCCGCCTGCTTCGGAAGGTCCCTAGGAGGGCTTCAGCATCTTCTGCTCTGCGCGATTTACACTGGCTTAAAATCTCAAGCCGGATTAAATTTAAAGCTTTATGTTATCTGTTCAAGATTAGGCAGGGCACAGCCCCCAAATACCTACAGAACTTAGTTCAACTCATCGAACCCTTAGATCTTCTGGGAATGGAGACTTCATTATCCCAAGATTCAAACTTGCTAGAATGGGTGGGCGGTCTTTCGCTCATCTAGGTCCCAAGCTCTGGAATGCTTTACCAGTTGCTCTAAAATTGGAGAATAACTTGCTGCGGTTCCGGAAGGGACTTAAAACCTTGCTTTTTGAGTGATCTGCGCTTTCTGGGCTTACCTGCTATCCGTGAGGAGCCAGACTCGTGCTGTGTGCTTCCCTGTTTCCTGCCATCTCCTGCAACTGTTCGCGACACCCGCTTCGCGGGTGCCGCTCAGCGCCTCTTTTGCCTTGCCCTCCCTGGTGTGAGCGGATCCACAGTCCGTGGTGAGTAACGCGCTCCCAGGTTGAGGATTGAACCAACTGATTGTGCGTGGAGCCTACCGGGGGACTGCGAGGTCCAGCAGCCTCAGCTGCACACAGCTGCTGCCTCTTCCCCCGGCGGCCACGCCCCCAGCCTCCGCATTTAACACCGCCTGGGTTCCTGGTTTGCTGGCGCTTTCTGGGCTTACCTGCTATCCGTGAGGAGCCAGACTCGTGCTGTGTGCTTCCCTGTTTCCTGCCATCTCCTGCAACTGTTCGCGACACCCGCTTCGCGGGTGCCGCTCAGCGCCTCTTTTGCCTTGCCCTCCCTGGTGTGAGCGGATCCACAGTCCGTGGTGAGTAACGCGCTCCCAGGTTGAGGATTGAACCAACTGATTGTGCGTGGAGCCTACCGGGGGACTGCGAGGTCCAGCAGCCTCAGCTGCACACAGCTGCTGCCTCTTCCCCCGGCGGCCACGCCCCCAGCCTCCGCATTTAACACCGCCTGGGTTCCTGGTTTACTGGCGCTTTCTGGGCTTACCTGCTATCCGTGAGGAGCCAGACTCGTGCTGTGTGCTTCCCTGTTTCCTGCCATCTCCTGCAACTGTTCGCGACACCCGCTTCGCGGGTGCCGCTCAGCGCCTCTTTTGCCTTGCCCTCCCTGGTGTGAGCGGATCCACAGTCCGTGGTGAGTAACGCGCTCCCAGGTTGAGGATTGAACCAACTGATTGTGCGTGGAGCCTACCGGGGGACTGCGAGGTCCAGCAGCCTCAGCTGCACACAGCTGCTGCCTCTTCCCCCGGCGGCCACGCCCCCAGCCTCCGCATTTAACACCGCCTGGGTTCCTGGTTTACTGGCGCTTTCTGGGCTTACCTGCTATCCGTGAGGAGCCAGACTCGTGCTGTGTGCTTCCCTGTTTCCTGCCATCTCCTGCAACTGTTCGCGACACCCGCTTCGCGGGTGCCGCTCAGCGCCTCTTTTGCCTTGCCCTCCCTGGTGTGAGCGGATCCACAGTCCGTGGTGAGTAACGCGCTCCCAGGTTGAGGATTGAACCAACTGATTGTGCGTGGAGCCTACCGGGGGACTGCGAGGTCCAGCAGCCTCAGCTGCACACAGCTGCTGCCTCTTCCCCCGGCGGCCACGCCCCCAGCCTTCCCCCTTATTGCTGACCTCAGATCTGCCGCGACGCGGGACGCGCGCGGGGCGACGACCGGGGCGAAGACCGGGCAAAGAGCGGGCCGTTTAAGGCCGTTCAAGGACGGCAGAGGACGGCCCTGGCCCAGAACTCTTGTGTCTTCGCCCTTGATAACCATAACATCTAAAATGTCGACCATACGCAACAGAACTCGAAGTTGCGCAAAAAAAGCTACGGCGGTAGCTCAGGTGACTGGACCTATTGATCTTTTCATTTCACGCGTGCACGAGACTATTGACCAAAGTATTGTATTATTGGAAAAAAGAGTCTCTATGGACCTTGCTAACGCTAGGCGCTCATCCTTGGGCCCTTTGGCAAAGGTTAAATCCCCTGCCATACAGACTTTGAATAATTGCTCCTTACCCATAACCATGCCTACTAACAGTGTTCCGACTGTACCGAATACTGTTGATTTATCGGTTGCCCCATCAGACTCGGATCCGTCTTTTGAAGACCTGGAGGTTACACCAGATCTAGAAACCTGCCAGTCACCTGACAAAGAGAAGCCGAGTCTGAGTGGGTCTAATGATGTGGAAACAGCCCCTGTACCCATTGTCCCCCGGAGAAGGGCTCCTAACCCTCCTAAGGTTATATCGAAGGGCAAAAGTAAAGCAAAAGCACCAGTTAGGAATCACAATTTGATCTCCCCCACCCCACAACTGACATCAGGTATTCCGTGCTGGGTGCAAAATATGGTTATAGATTTAAAACTAGACCTTGAAGCCACTTTAGCAGCTCAAATCAAACCTTTAATTTCTAAAGTGGATAGGCTTACTTCCTTAATACACTCCAAATGGCCACAAAAAAAGCAGGGACAAGGGCATGTTCAGTTACAAGGGACTACAGAATTAGCCCCTGAATGTTTAACGAGCATCCAGTCCCCTAAAGACGTATCAAATAAGGTTCAAGGTATTGCAGCCCCTGGGAACCCAGTTATATCCCTTGCGTCGCAAACAGTGAACAACTCCGTTCAACCAATAACTGTACCGATTTTAAAGGAGAATGTCCCTGTTCAGGCGAATCAACACCCTGTTGTTGCTAATATTGCCACCACATCTATTCAAGCAAAAGAAGTAGCAGGGAAACCCAATCCAACCTCTGCACCTCTTCTTACAAATAAACCTGAAGGGCCAAAGCCAAAGCAGGCACGTTTCAGGTCCATTAATTTACCACCAGAGGTTTCTCCTTTTGTTGTTGTGTTGACAGCAGTTCCCCCATTGAAAGAGGGAGTAAAAGAAACGTTTACCGAGCTTAGAAATAAATGTGCTCAATGGCTCCATCTACATAAACCCCTACCTAATAATATGAACGGTGAAATTCTTACCGTACGGAGAGGGGATTGGGTGGGCAGAAGTAAGAAATCAATAGTAGGGGACGTAATAACTGTTAATTTTAGGGATGTAGGGGCAGCAAGCTATGTATGTAATGCACCCAATAGTGGTCCTGCGACCCAAATTAAACCACTTCCTTTGTCGTATTTTTTATCAAAGCCCGCACGACCTAATCCTCCCTGTTCCACTTTTCAAAGTAACAGTGGACCGGGGTTTTTTCCACAGCAAGCCATCAAACCTTGGCAGCAACCACCTTATCCGCCCCCTTTTTTCCCACATTATGTTAATTTACAGCAGCAGCTATCAAATGCCTCACCTTTTCCTATGCATCAAGTTAAAGCCCACTGGCAACACCCTTTTCATTTCCCGCCACCTTTACCCCAGTCTGCTTACCAATGGCAGCAATCTTTTCAGCCACCACAATTAGACAAACATCCGTGGCAACAAACGTGGCAGGACCCGCCCCACTCCCAAGACCCCATGTCCTCACAATTCGCCCACCCAAATAGATATGCCGTGCTAGATGAGGTAGACTGACTTAGCCCTCTAGAAGCACTGGATCTAAATATTCCTAAGCCCTTTCTTGATATGGAGTGTTCTTCTTCCTCTGCCACGCCCCTTGCTGTACCTCACGAATCTACTACATTGACACTACCAATACCTCCCCAGTACATAGGTAATCAGGGTAGCTCTGATAAATGTATAACTATTGCTAGCCCGAGCCTAAGTCCAGTTACCATCTTTCGGGAAGAGGGTCCTGCCTTTTTACCACCAGCAAATCAGCCGGAGTTATCTGTTGTTGGTAAACCTGGTAAACCAGCAGGAATTTCTCTTATTTCTTGGAACATCGCTGGTCTTACCGGCAAATTAGGTACACCCTTTTGGACCAGCTTTTTGGGTGAGGGATTTGATTTAATCCTACTTCAGGAAACTTGGTGTCCAGACCCTATTAACATCGAAGGGTATGCATCCTTCTGTCTTAGAGCAACTAAATCTAGCTCGGGTAGGGCTAAGGGGGGCCTTTTATTGTTAGTGTCAACCAAGCTGTGTGACTGTACGGTCAAATATAGCACGACCGTGGGGACATACAGCCAAGTTATTAGGGTGGAGTGTAGGAAGAACATTGATTTAGTCATTGTTAATTTTTATAATAATATTTTTGATGCTACTAGGGGGGATATTTTACTGCCTCTAGAAAGGGAAATCAATAAGGCTCTTGATATCTCGAAAAGAAAGGCTGAGGTGGTTTGGGCTGGTGATTTTAACTTGCAGCCCTGCCATCTGTCTAATGGGAACATCTGTGGCTTCGATGTAGCATTAAATAGCCATTGGGGAGACCAGGGGGGGAGGGAGGATTCTCCCCACTTCCAACACTGCAGTTATGGTTCCACTTTAAATAATATGCTAGTCACGCTAGACATGACCCTGTTAAACTGTAATGTTAATAATCGGGCAATTATATGCCCTACATTTACAGGCAGAGGTGCAGGTTCATTTATAGATCATATTTTGCTGTCTAGCAGTGGAGCCTACACGGATTTGTATGTGAATGAAGAAAGTCTCAGTGACCACAATAGTCTACGTGTTACCCTCTTGGGGCATGGTACCTCATCAGTTCCAGGTGGTAAATGTACAACTGATATAGTGCCTACTAGACCTAAGGGCCTAAGGGTCAAATGGACTGGTTTAAATTCCAAAGTCAAGCAGAAGGAGGTTGTTACTCTTTGCAAGAATCAAATTAGTTATTGTTTGGATGATGATAGTGATTCTGGCTGCTTAATAGATTATTTTGTATCTATGAATAGCATTATCGATGGTATGTTTACTAAGACCTCGTCAGTCAATGGTGGTCCAAAGCAGGGGTGGTTTGATAAGACATGTATAGTCGCCCTCCGCGATTTAAAGAATGCGCTAGGCACTAAACCACGTGTTAAGACGGATATACAATACCACAGGGCTTGTTATAAAACAGCTATTAATAATAGGAAAAGGGTATTACAGTCTGAGGCGTGGGATAAGCTGAGGGAGGCTGCTGAGACCAAAAATAGTAAACTCTATTGGGAAACAATTAATAGCCCGTTTCTCAATAAAGAAAATGTCCCAGAACTGACCTCATACGTGGCATGTAGCGACTGGGTTAATCATTTTTCTAAAATATTTAATCCAGATAGGTTAACCTCTGAGTTATCATCACCAGATATAAACCTATGGTTGCCCCTTTCGATGGCTATAACACTAGAAGAATGCCAGGAAGCTATCTCTTTAAGTAAAGGAGGCAAGGCCCCTGGCCCCGATGGGGTTCCGCTGGATTTATATAAAGACGAAACAGCGTTATGGGCTCCCATTCTGACGAGGGTTTTTAATTGTGCGGCTGAAAGTGAATTTCCTTCTACCTGGGGTCAATCGAACATCATTCCTTTACATAAGAAAGGTGACAAGTCAGAGGCCTCTAATTATCGTCCAATTTCATTACTGGACGCCTCTGTAAAGGTGATGAGTAGGATTTTGCTGAAGAGGCTAGAAGACTGGGCAACTGATTTTAACATCTTAACTAGAGTCCAATATGGCTTTCGCAAAGGCCTGGGTACACTGGACCAATGCGTAAATCTGGACCTTTTAATCAGTAAATATACTGTGGCTAAAAGTGGCAACCTCTTTTTATGTTTTGCTGATCTGAGCAGCGCTTTTGATTTGGTTAACCATAACATTCTCTGGGAGGTTCTGCTTGATGCAGGGGCACCAAGGGAAATAGTGCATTTTTTAGCTAGACTGTACGAAAAACTTTCATGTAAAGTCCGCTATGGCACCCTTGGTGAATGTACCCCGTTCTTTAGAGTGTCTCGGGGCATACGTCAGGGTTGTGTTTTAGCCCCGCTTTTATTTTCCCTTTTTATTAATGGTGTTGACCGATCCCTGACCGACATCCCTGCAGATGCCCCTTTGATTGATGGTAAACCTGTTCCGCTGTTACTTTATGCGGATGACGCTGTTCTTTTATCTCGAACACAGTTGGGCCTACAGCGCCTAATTGACAATTTCATGCAGTTCAGTCAAGCTAGGCGGCTTCGTGTGAATAAAACTAAGACATATGTAATGTCATGTGGTCAGGCAGCCAAGCAGGTAAAGCATACTTTCTTCCTTGACAAGGAAAAGCTAACTTCTGTTAAGTCCTTTTGTTATCTGGGAATAACATATACTAATAGTGGGTCTTGGAATGCGGAATTTGATGCCGTAAAAATAAAAATGCTACGGTCCACTAGTAGCATATTTCGTTTTGCCTCTAAACTCGGCTCACGAAGTATCTTAGATATGATGAACATATACAATGTATGTTGTGTTTCCTCTGCTCTGTATGGGGCAGGGGTGTGGGGTCACCGTGAGGGTATTTCCCTGCAGAAGGAGGAAAACAAGTTCTTAAGGAGGTTGTTATGTGTTCCCCCTTCTGCCTCCATCCAGTTGATCCACGAAGAAGTTGGGATCGAGTATATTTCTGACTTAGCAGCAGTTCGGCCACTCTTATTGTGGCGTTCTATTTGGGCTAAGCCAGAGACTCGATTCACCAAGGACATTATCCTTGATTGTATAGGTTTGGATCACTCCTCACGTATATAATGGTTAAGATACATTCATCGTTGGTATCTACTTCTTTTTAACATTGATGTGTTCTGTGAGCCTGAAAAGGTTGTCTCCATTTCAAAAAAAGAAATTAAGATAACGTTCCTTAATTTTCGTAAGGCCGAACGAGACAAAGCCGTTGGCAATCTTGTTACTATGAAATTTTATAAAGACTTAAATTTAGCTCCCGGACTACAATCCTACCTTGTATTTGTGACTCGCCCTTCTCACCAGTATGTCCTAACACGGGTCAGATTGGGCATTGTACACCACTTGGTTGCTTTTCCAAACACAAAAACTAGTTCAAACATACCCTGTCCATGCGATAGCACCTCCAGGCAGAGTAGTTGCCATTTCTTACTTTTTTGTAAATTTTATCAGTTTTTTAGGTTAAAATACCTCAAACCTATTTTCATCAAATATAACATTTGTACCACACAAACAGCATTGATATTTTTATCTTCATTAGAGAACGAGGAGACTTGTTTCCTTTTGGCTACTTTTATTTTAAAATGTACAGCTGCCAGGAAAAGTATTGTATTATAATGTTGTCTACTTACCTGTCTGTACATATGCTATACAGCTGCCAGGATCTGTTTATGATAATATTACTGTTTAACACTCCTGTCTGTATATATATGTTTTCTTTTTTAAATTTTATATCAATTTCTGTAATTAAGGTATTTTTAAAACATGAAGAGGTCCACAGTATTGAATGATTACTTAATAATTTTAATGTTCAGTTCCCATGAAAAGCCTAGTGTGTAACTCCTACTGATCCCCAGCTAGTCAATGTAAGAATGTTTGTATTTTATAATAATATGTTGACCTATAGAGGCATGTTCACTTTCTACTTGATGCACTTTAGCCTTCTTTTCTTTTTAAGGATTGATTATATGGCGATTTTTAATATTTCAATTATGTATTTCTGCTTGTATGATTTGTATGTACAAATCGAATAAAAGCTTTTGAACTGAGTGATCTGCCCGTTGTCCTGGTCTGCTTGATATTACCTGATATTTCTTTCTTGAGTCTATCACTAGCGCCGGGAAACCCACTGTGGGTAGCTGTTGCGTGTTACAAGTTAAATAAATAAATAAATTTACAAGGACAGGAAAAGCCAAGCAGGGTGGCTTTTTCTGTCCTTGTAAATATGGGGCAGAGAAATGCGCTGCCAGTACGTCACTAAAAGTGACGTATTGGCATCGCAAGTGGCTTGTAAATCTGCCCCTGAATTTCAATGTTGTGTTGTGGGGACAGGCATTAAAATGCTTCACTCTAACCCGCAATGCGTAGCACTTGGCAGGGATCAGTGCACTGCCTCATGTCTGCTACACAAATAGAGCATGTTCCAATTTACTATATTGTGTGTTTTATCTGTATTTATAAAGCACACATACACAAAAAGCTTCATGGCACTAATGCCAGAAGAAATAAAACAGATAAAAGAGTTAATGTGTGTTAAGTACGATAGCAGACGTTTTGAGAAGTTTAGCAGGTTAGGAGTGCCACGAAGATTACCAGGTAACCGTTTCATCCTTTTGCTTCTAAAACAGAAAAAGCGTAGCCAGCGAATGCAGCAGTTTTCTTTCAAGGAACAAAACAAGTAGATTGGAGCTCCGAGACCTCAGTTTCATAAGGCCGTTTGGATTTTAAAAACAATGGTGTTGTGGCCTGGATTCTGGACAAGGTGACAGCTCTGCTTTTCCAGCAAATCTCCGCACATGTAGGCATTGGGCTGCATTGTTAAGGGTCTGAGATACTCCGAATGCATCTGAACTGCTTTGGCATCACTAACTGAGCTTCGACAGCCGCTGACAGCGCACATATCGGTATTGCATAGTGCCCCAGAAGGGAGCTCCTGCTCAGAAACTCCACGCAACTCTCCCTTCACCTGGGCTCATGTAATCTGAGGGGCAGGTTTGTGGAACATGGTTCAAGGGTGAAGCTACCAGATAAAAAAAGGCACAACCCTCATTAATTGGCCCTTTCTGGCTCCAGCTTTATCACCTGTGCACAATCAATGCTTCTCGGAAAGCGGTACCTGCAAAAACGAGTCCGCGCATCAAACAGATTATTAGAAACTACGCATAGAGTTATCACACAACAAATATAACCATAAATTACTCACAAAATGGCGGAACTATAAGATCGTAAAGATAAAGAAAGAAAAGTCTATTTAAAGAGGACAAAAAAAGGGTCCTGCGAACACAGATTCCACGATCAAAGCAACCAGACAAATCATGCACACTAGATGCAATTCTAAAGAAACTCAATATAGTCCATACTGTCGCACAGAGCATTAAGACTAGTACAAATATGCTTCAGTTTGAGGTAGCAGGCAGTGGCGGTTGGTGATATTTTAAGGTGATGGGGCATAAAAGTTTGGTATCACTTTTATATAGTGCGGGACGTGGGCAAGCCTAATGGGCAAACGTGGGGCCCAGGCTGGGTCCTCCTAAAGAGAAAAAAATGAACAAAAGATTGGCAAATAGTGCATTTTAAAGCAAATTAATTTAGTGATAAAGCAAGGCTTATAAAACATTGGGAACATATAATTCTGAAATATTAAACACATAACACATACAAAACTGCCCTTTATCTTACTGCATTAATATGTTTAACAGTTACTGTAATATACAAATTGAACAACGCAACAACTTCCGCCTTTTTAAAGTGTGTGGTTGCCCAGTGTCTTGCACTTCAGACGGCATCAACTTTGGAAGAAAATGCTCTAACCAGCAGCCGCGTAGCTAGGGGGGGGCGGTCCACCCCAGGCGGCACCTTTTTTGAGGCGGCTGAGGCGGCCGCGGCCGCACGGGCGGGCTGGCACTCACTCCTGGACTGAGGAGGCCCGGCCAAGGCCCGTGCGTTGTGTCCGCGGTCACGGATGTAGGACAACACTAACACTGACACCTGTTTGAGTTTGACCCGGCGTCACCTGCCGTCGGTTACACTCAGTGACTGTGACAGCCATCCAGCCAGTTCTTCTGATTTATCTGCTCACAATTTAATAAATCATGTCGGTGGGCACTGGGTTCCGAAATGTAATCAATCACGTCATAACTTTGTATGTTGGGGGGACCCCACCTCCCAGCCTCGCTCCCAGGGCCGTCAATCAGTGGTAGCGTGCGCGGTGCACACAGCCGCAACCAATGACGGCCTTGTAACATTTTGGGCCAGCCCTCTCGCCGCCGCGTAAGCCAGCCAGCGTCACGCGTTACGCGCTGCGCTGCGCGCTCACCTCACTGCCCCTTCCGTCGTGTCGAGGAGTGTGGCGATGAGTACCACCATTCTTTTTGCCTGGCCTGGTCCTGCTCAGCTGCCCTGTGTTGCTCAGCTTTACAGTACTCAGTACTGTCTCTCTGTGGGCTGTGGCTGCGGGCGGCCGGCACTCTGCGCGACGACAGACTGGTCTGCTAATGCCTCCCAAAATGACATCGGAGACAGTGATGGAGCGAAGGAAAAATGGCACTCCAAACAGGATGTCTCCATGCAACGGAGCACCCGCCTTCGGGTCTAACTCGGTAGGGGTAGGTTCAATATAGAAGTATGTCCGGCACAGCGGAATTTAGACAGAAGAAATGCTCAAGGTAGGCGCAATTACAAACATATTAAGCGTTACACTGTAAAACTAGGGCAGTACACTGTGGAAGTCATTTTTCTTACCATTAACCGGACTGTTCTGCTATAATACAAAGGTGAGAGCCACCAATCTCTACCTTTGTCTCAATTTTTCCCCTTCCACTAAATTAGTGGTTTATATTCCCTTAACTACAAAGCATTTTACCCAGGAGGCATTTAATTGATATACAAAGCGTTATTGGTAGTAATAACGCATGATAGCCCATCACCTTTCTAATGGAGAGTCTAGTTAAAAGCTTGGGGAAGTTTGTTAGTCTCTAAAGGTACCAGTCCAGTTCTCACTTTTCCTTTTGGGTCAGGGGTTGAAGAATATAGGGAAACATCTACGGAAGGAGAGGCATTTTATTTCTCCTGCGTACAATAATTCTCCCCCAACCTACGACGCAGAAGTTGTACTATCGGAGGGGTGTGGGGGGGGGGGGGGAGAGAAGCTCCCTTTCGAACTTAACTAGAAAATAGAAAGAGGACAAAGCATCTGCTGAGGTTATAAAGCCAAGGTCACCATTAGGAAAATTAACAAAATATACAATTACCAAATAATACAATTTAAATGGTACAAAGGACATCTCTACCAGGCAGGAAAGTACCACTGCAGTATATAAAGTCTAAGTTAACTGCATTTTGCACCAAAGCATGTGGTGCCCTCATGCTGGTAAAAAATGCAGGGAAACAAAAATGAGTTCATTCAGAGAGGTAAAATAGCAGATGCGTTACTTTAACTGATATATGTTTTGTAATTGCAATGTATTATGACAGAGGGATTAAAATTAACACCAGCTTCGAATACCAAACTGCTTGCAACCATGTAAAACCAAATACTATTAGTTGTCTTTTTTTAGATCCCAGCTTGGAGTGGTTTGGTAGATACACATCTAGGTAAGCTGTGCCAACGTCTACTTTAGATTCTCATTTTCAAAAACGGACTGATACTTGCAGTTTGGTTAGTAGTGTCTGCACACAAGAAAACTTTCTATTTTTAGAGGGAACACCTATATTTGCACAGCTAATTTTCTAACTTGCCTTGCACCAGGCCAGTGTCCAGCGATATATTTTGAAGGTATGGACCTCCACCTTCCCCCCGGAAATGACAACATAAAAGACTACGGGGCCTGATTTAGATATCTGCGGACGGGTTACTCCATCACAACGGTGACCGTTTAGGTCCGGGTTTGAGCTGTACATTGTGATTCAACTGTTGGATCACACAATGTACAGCTCAAGCCCGGACCTAAACCAATGTATTTTACAAATTCCGATGCCATTTTGGAATCGGGCTTAGTGTTGAGTACAGCGCGCTTTGAAGGCAACAGTCTGCCAGGTTTTTCAAATACAAAATTCATCTGCTATTCCCGGCTTTGTACTTTTAAACTACTGGGCCGGCGGCGGCGACTACTGTAATTGTGATTTATGACCTTGGTCCAAATTCTGTGCGCTGTGTTGCATGAAGGGTAAAAGATTGCACACTGCCCTATTTATAAAAAGTTGTATGCTGATGATCTCATCGGTGACGCTTGCACAAAAAACAGTTTTTGAGTAAGTTTCAGCATTGTTCTACATTGCAAGGAAGGTAAGTTAACAGTTCTTGCCCAGCTTATGTACTCGAGTGTCCGTCTCAAGTGCAAATTTCTAAATGCCGTCACCTTTGCATAAATCTCACAATGTGTTACTTTGCAGAAACTTTGCACATTATGCCCATTTTTTTCGCCTGCTTTCTTTTGCTGCCAGGAGGTCACAGAAAGCCATGCTGCGCTAAATTAGTATATATTACTAGGGTTGAAAGTGAATGTTTGGATTTGTTAATTTGCGCAGGACTGATTTTTCACCCTAAGTGGATGGATATGCTCAGCCGTGGTTCCCATGCCCGATGTGCCACTGGATTCTAGCTAGCATGGTGGATGAGGGGGGATACCCTGAAACTGGTCCCAGGATACTTGTTTCTGGTCCAGGGTGGACTTGGCTTGGCAGTTTGGGCTGGACTGTTCCCATGAGGAGCAGGGTAAAGATTGATTTGCATATGGCTTGGTCTGAACTGGGGTGGCATGATGAGCAAAAGAATGATGGATTTAACCCAGATCTCTTGACTGGGCGTGAGTGTTTGGATTTATTCAGCATTCCGTCCATCATTTGTTAGCGCAATATTAGTGTATGTGGCTTTTTGAGGGATAGGAGTTGACAGCAGTGTTTCTTCACTATTACTCCCACTTGCCAGACATTAACAGGAGTTTGATGCAACGTGAAGCACAGTTGTTTTGTGGTGTGCTCGTGTCTGCTTTTTGCTGAAAATTTTTATAGTGCAGGGAAATTGAGGCCACAATTTGCACCTCTTCTCCTTGATTAGGACCACTTTACATCACGTGAGCTCCTGTACAAGAGATTAGTAAATCTCTCGGTTGTCTCATGTTGCTCGCTGTTTTGTCTATAAAGGACGTAAAGCTTCACTGCAACGCTTTGGTATACAACATGTTGAATTTGCTTGGACATAGCCTTTTCCTGGTGGTTAATTTTTCTTTGTAGGGTAGATTTTTGTTGGTGTGACATGCAGTGCTGAAATACATTTTTTTTACGTAACCACAAATCGATGGTCGCAAGTAGGTGGTGGGCAGAAAAGGGCCAAGTCAATGACTCGTAGAATTATAGGGCCTTAGTCATGATGAAGTGCAGTGTCGTGACAAGCAGAGAGTCACTGGAAGGCAGTCTGTAGTCTGCTACTTCATGTGCAGTATTTTTCTACTAACTAGGCTCTCAATGGCTTACTTATTCGGCTACAGATCAAATTTACTTTAAAGATAGGTTTTTGCGGACCTAAAACAGATGCTGCAGGGATGTCGGTGTGTCAGGATGTTTAAAGAGTTTGTACTCGTTAACCAGATTAGGTAGTTATGTCTGCGCCCTTGTTATTCATTGAAGAGTTATGAGGGACATGGGTGGCCTGTGAGCGTGTTTGTTATTCAATGAAGAGGTATGAGATACATGGATAGCATGTCTGCACCCGTGTCATTGAATCAAGAGGTATGAGATACACCTATGGCCTGTCTGCGCCCTTGTTATTCGATGAAGAGTTATGAGATACACGGATGGCTTGTCTGCTCCCTTGTTATTCAATGAAGAGGTATGACGAGATACACAGATGGCCTGTTTAAGCCCTTGTTTTTCAATGAAGAGGTACTATATACACATATGGCCTGTCTGCATCCTTGTTATTCCATGAAGATGTATGAGATACATGGATGGCCTGTGTCACATGCGGTTTTTCTGAGTACCCAGATAGATCATGCAGTCTGTGTGTTCTCTTTTGTACTGCCAGTCACCGGTGTATTCAACCGTGTAGCCTTTGACCGTGTCATGTATGTGCATGTAATTTGCATGATTGTCTCTCAGACATCTTTCAAGTGCTCACCGTCCTTTTTCCCCAGCACCCCCCCCACCCAAGATAGCCCCGGGCGCCACAAGCTCTAGCTACGCCCCTGCTAACCAGGCTTCAGGAAGGACCCACAGCTGCTGATTGCAATCAGTCCCTTCAGGCGCTCGGGGAGGAGAAACCCTCCCTGTCGCCCGCCGCTACTCGCAGGCCCCTGCAGCGCTCCGGCGCCCACCGCGCCCCAGAACCACCCGGCGCTTGGGGAGGAGAGACACTCCTCTCCTCGCTCCTGCACTGCACAGCCATCACCGTGCCCGGGCCTCCCCCGCGAACCAGGACCTCACCAGTCGCCTCCACACCGGCCCCAGACCCGACCCCCTGCCACACACGGTGCTCCCCCCCCACGATTTTTGCCTGCGGGCCCCCATGCCCCCCGACCCAGCTTCCAGGGCCGCGCCTATGGCCTCCGCCTCCTCACCTGAAGATGGGCACTCTTGCGGGGCGTCAAGCAGGCCAGCACGGCCGCCGCCACCCCCGCGATGCGATCCTCACAGAGCGTGCCCCCCCTGGGGGGCCACCAATAAATCCATCCACCCAGCTTCACTGAGCAGACGGATGGCTTCCAGCACATGAACATCGTCAGCAGACATCTCCGCGATCGATGCAAAAGCACAACACAAAAGACACAGGCCTGACAAAAAATGCCTACACTACTGCGCTCTCAGCCACCAGGTCACCAGAACCTAAAATGGTGGCTAGGCAAGCGCAGGGCTCCCTGAAATACCTATTGGGCTTCTATTTTAAATTGGGCTGCCTTTGGGCTACTCCCAAGGCAGCCCAAAGCCACAAAATGGCTGGCACCGTCTCGCCCCACCTCCTTCCAATCTGCCCGGGGGCAGACCTCGCAATGCTCGGCTGCCCCCCAAATCCCCCTTCCGCATTGCCAGGTACAGATGTGCAGTTTCGGGGAGAATTTCGACACTTCAGCGTGACGCCCCCAGGCATTTCTTTGCTGTCTTAACCTGGGGGTGCGCGCCTTCCTGGACTGCATCTCTGTCACCCACGCAGACTTCCACAGACATTTGGCGTGTAGCCTGAGGGGCACTGCTGCCCTTGCGACCCAGAGACTGTGCTTTTGAACATCCTCTGCAACTCTGCTGCCCAGTGGTCCCTGAGCGCTTGCCCATCTTACTGACTCGTTTTGATACACATATATACAAACATATATTTGTTGTTTTAATAATGTACTTTTACAATGTATATGACTTTACCACACATGCATTTGCGTTATAATGGCATGTGTGATAAAGTCATATGCGTTGTAAAAGGTTTTGGGGTACAGGGGTATTTTTAGGGTTCAGGGCTAGATTTGGGTTTTGGGGTACAAGGGTTTTTTTAGGGTTCAGGGGTAGGTTTGGGTTTTGGGATACAGGGGTATTTTAGGGTTCAGGGATAGGTTTGGGTTTTGGGGTACAGGGGTATTTTTAGGGTTCAGGGCTAGGTTTGGGTTTTGGGGTACAGGGGTATTTTTAGGGTTCAGGTGTAGGTTTGGGTTTTGAGGTACAGGGGTATTTATAGGGTTCAGGGCTAGGTTTGGGTTTTGGGGTACAGGGTATATTTATAGGGTTAAGATGGGTTAGTGTTTAAGGGTGATATGGTATTTTAAGGAGTAAATGATTATGGGGTGCAGGGGTATTTAAAGGGAGCAGGGTGGGATTAGTTTTAAGGGGGTAAAGGGTAATAAAATAAAATAATAAATAAAAATAATATAAATAATGCAATTTAAAAGAATAAATGTTTTAATTAAATTTAAAAAAATGTTGTATCCATGACCAGGAGGACTGTGAATCATTTGTATAGTCCCCTGTTTGTTTCCATAACTTTTGAAAACTTGTTTACATATGTGGGTGGGTACATTTAGTCCACCTTTTGTGTCACCAATGTTGTATTTATTTCCCTTGTGGCTTTGCGATCACATCATGTGATCAAGACAGTGGATACTGTCGAAACGCGTAATGGCGGGCATGCTGAGCAAAATTGAGCAAGAATAAAACGCACTTTGTTTGGCACCATTTCTGGGTTTCTCTCTTCGTCTTTTCCAGCCTGTAAACTATCGTGGCAGTGCTGGAGCTTTCCTGACGAGTTCTCCTTTCGTATATATATATATATATATATATATATATATATATAAAGACTCATCACGGCATACAGCAGGCAACATAAACAGCTACATAGTATCTTCCGAAAAAATTGGCCCATCGTTAAGGGTATCCTATCATTGGCATGACCCTGTCAAACAAACCGGAAGTCACATTCAGCCGAGCACGCTCAATGAGTGACATGTTGGTGAAGAGTAGTCCAGAGGTGGCCAATAAAATCCAATGGCTCAATACAACCAAAGGCTTCATCAAGTGCGCTGTGTGCAAGGCATGCAAACAAGGGAGAAACAGAACATCCTGTTTGACCCCCTTTAGTGATATTCCAATCCCAATAACAAAAAAGATAACCTGAAAAACAGATTTTGTGATATATGTGCTGGAGTGTGTGTGTGGCCTGCGATACGTGGGCAGCACTAAGTTGCAGGTCCACAAACGCATACTCCAGCACATACGCGCGGTTGTCAACAGGGATGAGACCTACCCGGTGGCAAGGCATATCAACTCCTGTCACAACAGTGACATCAGTTGTTTGTCATATTATGCCATAGATACCATATTGCCACTACGAAGAGGAGGTGACAGGGAAACCCAGTTGAGAGCACTAGAAACCCGTTACATTATCGAACTTAATACTAAGACCCCCAACGGTCTTAATATGGGGGAAGAAATGTATACCTGCTTGGGATGAGAGCTGACATAGGGAGTTTGTGCACCCAAGTATCAACTAGGGGACCCCACAGGATCAGGGAAAAGATTAACTGTTACTGAGTCATGCATATTCATTTAACATGAAAGCGAGCTTCTTTGGAAGGGTAAAAGAGGATAAAAAATAACATAATTAAGTAAGGCCCTTTTTTTGATTACTATTGATTATCACACAGCACATAGGGGTTTACACAATAGGGACTTGGTCCCTTTCTTTCTCTTTATTTTTGTTTCTCTTTTTCTCTTTTTGTGTTTAATATGATTTAAATGCATAGCACCAGTGGACCCAGAGGGAGGGCAGTTGGGACATGACAAGTCCAAATGACGCAATGGTGACAATGATGGTAGAACCAACAAAGCCAAATCAATTAATATGCCCACTGGGGCGGTACTATAGATGCCAAATGTTTACACAACATGTTGAAAATGGCTCAATAATGCATACATTTTGTAACTAAAGTTGAAGCTTTTATTGCATTAAGACAATCTGCGAGTTTGCACATTTTTTGACTTTGCATATAAAATGGAGCTATGAATGTTTTTAAACAAAATGTATTTATAATTATTTATACATTTTGTATATGACAGCAACTTCTTACATTTATATTTATGTGTTTTATCGTAATATTTATAAATTTTAATATTTGCGGAAGTTTGCACAGACATATATGTAAATATGTAAACATGTCGAACAGAAAACATTTGTGGCATCGGAACTGTGAGGCAAAATATCAAATGTATATTTGCACTATGGTGAGACATTTGGAATGCAGGAGACAAAAAAATTAAAATGTTAGGCTTTTTTCCATGTCCTTAGGCCCGGGGTCAGGTGACTAGCACATGCACTGTATAACAAGGTGTGGTTTTTTCACTCACGTCATGTGATCAAGGGCTCAAGGGCCCGAAACGCGTAATGGTGGCGATTGTGTTGAACACTCAATAAATTCAAGCAAAGTACCTGGCTTGTTCCGTGTCTGTTTCTAACAGAAGGTAACGGGTGGAGTGGAACGGAATTCTTTGCATATATATATATATATATATATATATATATATATATATCCAAAAGAACCCTCCTTCAAAGAAAAAGGCAGAGGCCTCATTAGGGGAACAGCATGAAGCTTCTTTATTGTAGATTTAAGGCAGGCAGGCGGGCGTATGCATTTCGGCCGTGTGGCCTCTTCAGCGCCCAGTGTGTGACGGAGGATGAGTTCAAGTGCTGCCAAAGGATACTGCCCAAGTGAAAACAGTTCATATAGGCTCCACCCTAAACAGGAGATTGATAGCACCTGCTATGGCTGTCGGCTGTCGGAGCAAACTGCAAGTCCCAACATGCAATAGTTTGTTATTGTTGGCCACAAAGTTGCGGAAACTGTGGATCCTTCGAGCGGCTCTTGCCCATCGATTCTTGCTGCCCTCCACAACAACACAGCTCCTCACGTCCCCAAACTACACCCCCACCGCCATCAGGAGTGATGTCCACGGCGGCAAGGGCAGCAGTGTGCCGAGCCCAGTACGGAGTTCCATGACTCCGACCCCGCTTCCTGCATGGAGTGGTGAGCCTGGTCCTTCCGTTACCACGGAACAAACGAATGCTTCTGCCGAGGCAGAAACTGCGCCAACAATGACCAGGCCAGCTTGAGTGTAGGGACCTCTGTAAGCACGCTGTTAGCTTTCAGTGCGAAAAATATCCAAAAGAACCCTCCTTCAAAAAAAAGGCAGAGGCCTCAGTAGGGGAACAGCATGAAGCTTCTTTATTGTAGATTTAAGGCAGGCAGGCGGGCGTATGCATTTCGGCCGTGTGGCCTCTTCAGCGCCCAGTGTGTGACGGAGGATGAGTTCAAGTGCTGCCAAAGGATACTGCCCCAGTGAAAACAGTTCATATAGGCTCCACCCTAAACAACCCTTTTTTTCACTTGATTCACAAATTCTGGAAATAGGAATGGCCACCTATGATGAGAAAGGGGCACAACATTTGGTAAACATCTGACCAAATTGCCCCGAGGGTGTTCGCCCGTGAGGTGCCTTCCTCTCCGCCACACATTTTTTCCTGGTACGAATTGTGTATGTGTGGGTGTTGGTATAGTCCTATTTAGAGCTGACTATATTGGTCGCGCCGAGTTGAATACATAGTGAACCCCCTCTTTTCTTACTAGTATTTACAAATGAAGTGTTTGTTTAGGACAGTGGGGCATTAGAGACAATAAATACCTTCTCAGATAATTACGAAGAGGTATATCCAGAATTTTACTATTGAAAATTCTAGTGGAGACTGTTCTCATGCCCGCAAGATAATTGCTAACTCGAGTCCTGGGTACAGGGAATTTCTGGATTGCATTTCATTGAGTGGAGGGCTTTCCCTAACAGTACCCTTTGTTTTCCCTCTAAGCTCCTCTTGTTATTATATGTTTTGTACGGCGGCCCAGCCGTGAGAGCGTTTATATACATATATCTCTGGGAGGTTCCTTTTTAAACTTTGTTTTAAATATCCATTCTGGACTTTTTCTCCTCCAAAGTAAATCTTTCACAGTTTTTTGATATGATAATTTGACTACACTACAGAATCTGGGTGTTGGTTACCTTGAGCCCCCTCTGTCAATTGGGCTGGTAAAACACCCCTGTTTAGACCTTAGGATAACAAAGAGGGTTCCAGATGGATAAGAATTGCCTGGCTTTCACTAATGATCAGATAGCAGCAATCTTATCAGGGCCATCACTATTTCCTGGTGCCCCACTTAGAGGTACTACCTCTGCTCGAGAAGAATGAGAGAAACTATCTAACCTTAAAAAGAAACAAGTGAGAATTGCACTTCATGGTGCGTTGATGACAGAATATTATACGGCAGGTGCAGCACCTCCTAGTTTATTAGTCAGGATTGAGCCACGTATTTTCCTAGACGACAGTAAGTTCCGACAGGATTGGAGCTTTATTGCCAATAAATGTACTAGAGATTGGCTGATCTTAATAATTAGTACTGCCCAACGATTAAGTGAGGACCTTCTGAAAGGGATCATGGAATTAGAAGAGACCATATCAAAAGATACCACTCTTTTGGACAGTAAAGATCATTTACAGAGAATTCAGGACGATTTAGCCGATTACAAGAATTATATGGTCAATCAGAAAATCAAGGGGCTAACAAAAAATCTAGAGAGGTACACACATGAATGGGCGTTCCCGTATGTAAAGGAAGAGTATTATCAAAAGGCACAAGATCCACAAAGTGCTGTCACACGGCAGAGAGGGAGAGGTGGTAGGCAACAGCTTAGACGGACCCCCAACAACTGGACCTTTGATAATACCTCGAGTGAAGAGGAAGAAGAACCCCAACAGGGCAATAGGGTGAGGTTCAACCAACAAGATCGCCAAAACGAAGATCTAGGTGCCTTACTACGCTCTTTTTTAGGGCAAGGTCAGGGAACGAATCACAACAGGGGAAGGGGGACCTCAGGAAGAGGCAGAGGGAGAGGCAATACAGTCCCCCAATGGCAAACTCACTCACCCAGGGTGACTCGCAGCCGAGGCCGCACACCAAACTAAATGAGAGCATTGTTGTAAACCTGTCCGACCATATTTTGACATCTGAGGAGGAGAGGGTTCTGAGCAAAGGCCTGGGGTTTGTCCCGACTCCTAGACACGATGCCTTTAAATGTCGCATTTAATTTCATGAAACAATGCGCAAGATCAAGTTAAAGAAATTCTTTGCTAATAAAGAAAATAACACTGATTCATTCCGAGGGACCAATCTAAAAAGACCTTCGACGTTTTGTCCTCCCATGGCCACAATAGGTCCAGAGGTGGCTGTCTTTGAGGAAAGGGTCCTACGTGACATCGAAACATTTGAAAAATCCCAGGAACATTTCAGACAAACTAATATGACTACAGACGATTGGAAGGCAGTAAGGTCATTGGAACAGAACAGTCTGCTAACTATAAAATCAGCAGACAAAGGGGGTGCGGTTGTTGTATTAAACACCAGGGATTATGACGCAGAGGTACACCGATTGCTGAGTGTACGTGCCAATTATCGCCCTCTAAATAAAGACCCCGCTGATGAACTATCAAAATGAATTCAGGAAATGGTAAGCAGAGCTAAAACTAACAGATGGATCTCGGTAAAAGAAGCAGATTTTCTGGTCAATGACACCCCCAGGACTCCGGCTCTGTATATGACCAAAGATACACAAGCCCACCCGTCCACCACCTGGCAGGCCCATAGTGTCGGGGATACAATCTATTCTTGAGCCTCTCTCACAGTACGCTGATTATTTCCTACGTGAAGCAGTGGTTAACCAACCATCCTTTATAAAGGATACAACTGATGTTTTGAACATCCTTGAGAATGTACCTTATGATCCAGACGAACAATGGCTGGCAACCATTGACGTCGAGTCCCTGTACATGAGTATCCCCCAGGACGCTACGCTGGTGGCAGCAGCGCGCGCTCTTGGGGAACTCGAGTGGTTCTATGATGTTCCGCAGTCATTTGTCATGGAATGTGTCGAAGTGGCTTTGACCCGCAACTATTTCATGTACAAAAATCAGCTCTACCTGCAGACCTCTGGCACTTCCATGGGGGCCACTATGGCCCCCAGCCTGGCTTGTATATACGTCGGCCAGTTTGAGGAGCACATCGTCTATCCTGATACCAACCCCTTCCAGAGTCAGATTTGTCTCTGGAAGAGATATATAGACGATGTGCTCTGCATTTGGTCTGGCTCAGAGGAGTCATTACTTGAGTTTTTTACCTGGTTAAACTCACAAGATCAGAGTTTGAAATTCACTTGGTCCTATAGTCGTACCAAAGCTACTTATCTAGATCTGGACATAGAGGCTAACGGAGATGGAACCCTGAGTACACGAGTACATCAAAAACTTACAGACAGAAATTCCCTCTTACTGTATAACTCATACCATCCGAGGGCCCTTCGGGATAACCTCCCGGTGGGCCAATTTCTAAGATATCGAAGAAACTGCACTGAAACCGAAACATTTGTTGAGCAGTCTGGTGACCTCATTGAGAGATTAAAACAGCGTAACTATCCCCACAAAGTTGTTAAGAATGCAAGAAAGAGGGCACTTAATACCCCCCGTAGTGCCTTGCTCGAGCACAGTACTAAAGAGAAAAAGGACTGCCTCCCAGTGGTTATGACTTATGAACCTATGACCACTAAGATCAGGCAGTCTATTAGAAAACACTGGGATTTACTAAGTAACAAAGATTTTTCCATGCCCCCTCCCAGATTTGCCTTTAAACGGTCAGGTAACCTTAAGGACAGGCTTGTGCATACCCGGGATCGGGTACCTATGAGAAATGATTCCACAACGATACCGAAGGGACACTACCCGTGTGGGACATGTTCAGTATGTCCACTGACCAAAAGATGCAGCAGTGTCATTTTATCCACAGGGAAAGAATGGTTTTTGAACCAGTTCAGTAACTGTAATACCACCAATGTGGTCTATCGTTTACTGTGTAGTTGTGGCCTACAATACATCGGACTCACTACGAGGAAAATAAAAGTCTGTATACAGGAACATCTTAGCACCATCAGGGCAGGAAAGCTCAAGACCAAACTGGTTCAACATTGTCATCAAGAAAAACACAGCTTTAAATGGACAGTGTTGGAGACAGTGAGGGGCAATCCGACAAATGCCGAATCAAACTTGATCACTAAGGAAGCGAGATGGATCTTTAGAGAGGGTAGTGAAAAGCAGGGTTTGAATGAAATCATTGAGTGGAACAAAGTTAAATAGCTCATTTACCACCATAGTTAGCTTAACCCTATGCTGTCGGTTGCTCCTCCTTAGCTTCAAGAGTGACAGGTACGAACAACTATATTGTGCTCTATCACATGGCTCTAAAATGAGGAATATTGGAAATAAAATACTTAAAATTTTCTTTGCAACATGGATATACATTGCTCCACACCAATGTGATTTGAGGTTTCCCAATTGAGTGCAAACCACTATTTGTGATAGTATATTAAATGTGAAAAGATTATTTACATCTCATCATGCTAACATCTAAAACCGGACCGTTGCATTAGGTGAGGTAATCAACCACTATGTATATCCCAATAATAAGGGATTGGCTCCACACCATTGTGATTGTAAGCTCCTTTCTGAATGTAAACAGTTTTCTGTGATAGCACATTAAATATTAAATGTACTCCATCAGTATTAAATATCGGAAAGCGGCAGAAGCTGGGATAATCAACCCCCCCCCCCCCCCTTCCCCCCTTTTTCCATTATAACAAAAAAGAGATTTTCCGAACACTATTTTAACCAGTTAATTCTTTATAAACACCAGTTTACTAGTGATTAATGCGATTACTTCTTGAATTATACACAATACCCCGTGGTGTAACGAGTAGTATACAATACCCTGTGCTGTAATGATTAGGGTAGAATATACGTGGTCTGTTAACTAATTTGCCACTTTAAAATGGCCCCCGCATTAGTTGGCTATGTCTACTTACTGGATTGACTCTACGATGTACCACGACACGTGACGAGGGCTCTCCGATCACGTGATCGGGTAGTGTTTGGTACCGGCTATGGCGCGGAGTGTTTAAATCGCGCGTATTCCATCCCAGAAATGTTCCTGGGATGATTTACGGCACGAATTCATAAACTGTACGGTAAGGAGGGGGCCCGTGGGGGATGTGGTCTGTGTTACCGGCACAGCAGTTCCCTCGCACTTGATGTAAATCTTTAACTAAGGCAATGGGCACGAATTGTTTTAATGTGCTGCAACATCGTTTGTGACTTGTGAGCAAGTCGTTTCAAGTATAGAACGATCCAGAAACGAGATATATATATATATAAAAAAAAGCGTTTATATTACACGTTTTCATCTGGGAAACCCAATTTATCTACAACAGTACAGAACGATCTGGAAATGGTTAAAAAGTTCACAGTATACGTTTCCAGTCGGGGAACTAAACCTATTAGCCTCAGCAAACGCTAGAATGGGGTTAAGTTAGATATATATTTTTTCTGTGCACAATTAGACCTGACAGGAATAGTACATACACTGTTTAAATACATTATGTTTACTTTGTGTCAACGTATATGCTTGGAGGGACTAGGACTCCATGAAGTGAGATCAGCATAGTACTGAAATGTGATGTTAAGGGCATGTTAGCTTTATACTTTTTGTCCTTAAATGATTTATAGGTTGATACGACAACCAACAGTTAGGCGGAGAACTGCCTTTTCAGCTGGTACGATTGAGCATAGCTGATCCAGGGTAAAGGTCCACTCTATTTTTATTCAAAATAAACTGGTGGAGGATATTGCTTTGATTTAAGAATTTAAACATTAACAATGTTTAGGTTCAGAATGGGTCCTAAATTTATTTTATGTTTGTTTTTTCAACTCGGCAGCTTCCAATTTTAAAGATGTCTGAAGTGGGTGCAGCAACAGAGTATTAACCCTGATGAATCTGCCATAATATCTAGCGGGCAGTGAAACATGTCGGTTGCAGGTAGTGGTATGCGACAATAAGCTACCAGCTTTTTTAACTCAGCAGCCCAGACCTCAGTTAGTAATAAAGTGGTTCAAGAGGTTTGACTGTTGATTTTATTATCACTCTGTTTTGTCTATGTTAGGAGCCATGCTCTAAGCTCCTTGCTTTGCACCTTTTCTTTACCCTTTTTTTCACTTGATTCACAAATTCTGGAAATAGGAATGGCCACCTATGATGAGAAAGGGGCACAACATTTGGTAAACATCTGATCAAATGGCCCCGAGGGTGTTCGCCCGTGAGGTGCCTTCCTCTCCGCCACACATTTTTTCCTGGTACGAATTGTGTATGTGTGGGTGTTGGTATAGTCCTATTTAGGGCTGACTATATTGGTCGCGCCGAGTTGAATGCATAGTGAACCCCCTCTTTTCTTACTAGTATTTACAAATGAAGTGTTTGTTTAGGACAGTGGGGCATTAGAGACAATAAATACCTTCTCAGATAATTAGGAAGAGGTATATCCAGAATTTTACTATTGAAAATTCTAGTGGAGACTGTTCTCATGCCCGCAAGATAATTGCTAACTCGAGTCCTGGGTACAGGGAATTTCTGGATTGCATTTCATTGAGTGGAGGGCTTTCCCTAACAGTACCCCTTGTTTTCCCTCTAAGCTCCTCTTGTTATTATACTCTCTCATTAATGGCCAGCACGACATACACTTTTAGACGCACCTCCCGCCACAAGTTCTAGAATTGCGAACTTTACAGCTGGAGAGCTACGTTCGAATCTCGGCATCAGCTCAACATCCTGTGATTCCAGGCAAATCGCTTTGTCTCCCCTTGGCTACCACAAATGAATGTGTTCTTCTGTAATGTAAATTGTGCTCATGCCATGTTGTCCAGTTCGCGCTATATAATATTGCAAGGAAAAATAAAGTAGGGAAACTCGAGTTCACACACTACTGAACGCACACTCTTAAGTGCATCAGCAGTGCACTGTGAATCGGAGCGTTTCACAGGCCTGTCACAGATAAGAAATGCTATCAAAACGAAATCCTACAAAACAATATACTACTGGCCGGCAGCAATTCATACCCGGACAATGTCGGAACGGGCTGCTAGTCCTTTAAATAATGACGTTTTACAAGTTGCATGAGTGCTAATGCAACACACATAGAAGGTGTAAAACGCCATATCTGATTGTTTAGGTGCAGGAAGTGAGCCGTTCCTGTTCATAAACAATCGTCCCCGTGACGCAGGCACCCTTGCACCATGGTGCACGGGTGCCTGCGTGGGCGCATGGCAGCAGTTTGTGTGCCAGCGCAGGGGAAGCACAGAGATGCAACATATTGTTGTAAATATGTTGTATCCCCGTGCTTCCAAACTAACGCAGTGCGGCGCAGCAAAATGACTTGCGGCACCACGCTGCGTTACTTTATTGTAAACTAGCAGACCGTCCCGACCTTGTCCGGGAGCTTTCAGGCTTCCCCCTACCCTTGCCTGCCCCGACATTGCCCAGCAGCCCGTGCCCTCGCCCGCCCCGTCCCCCGCCTGCCGCCTGGCCCGACCCTTGCCTGGCCTGAGTCAATGGAGGTGTTAGTCCCCGTCCCCCGCCTTCCCCGACACCCGCCTGCCCCAACATTGCCTTTTGTAACTCCCCATCCCCCGCCTGGCCCGACACCCGCCTGCTTAACTCAGCCGCCGCTCTTGAGTTGACAGCTCCTCACCACTCTGCTCCTCACCGCCTTTCCGCCGCCACTCCTCCCCCGCGCCATGTCCGCCTCTCCGCTAGTTGCACCGCCGCTGGCCTGTCCGCTGCTCCTCACGTGACCGCTCCTCCCCCGCGCCATGTCTGCCGCTCCTCTGACGCAGCTCTGACGCCGCTCCTCGACGTGAGCACGGACGTCGCGGCCGGCGCTACTTTGGGGGGACTACTTTTTTTTTAAATAAATTTTTTAAACAAGGTTTATTTTTAAACTTTATATAGCCTATAACCATCTACACACCCTGACGATTTCTACGGTGTATCGGGTGTGTAGATTGGTGCAGTGGTTCCCGAGTTTACCTGCCTCAAAGCCTGAAAGTTTCTCCTTTATTATAGTAGTATAGATCTGCCCCTAATGTCACACATCATGAACATCCTGGGGCAGATTTACAATAAATTAACGCAGCCATGTCCGTCTACACCACTCCCCTATCTTTACTTTAAACATTAGCACCATACCTTCAACTGGCCGTGTGACTCATTACTCCAGCTGGTTCTCGATTGTAAGAAACTTACTTGCATGGCCAGTTTGACTTAAAATGCAACACGTTACCCTATTTTAAAAACAATTAACTTTTTAGTGTGTTTACTATGCACATATTCTGAAAAAATACACATTTTTATATTACTCTCTTCTCATTTGTAATAGCCAGCTTCCGAAGTCCTTTATCCATGATGCAAGTCTGCACAAGTTTCCACAAACACGTTTCCTTTGTAAACAAACACTCTTCTCTTCACCATGTGCTTTTTAATTTGACTACCTATATTTAATGATTTCATCCTTGCTTTCCTTCTCTTCGAAAACCATCCCTGTGCTCTTTGTTTTCTGTCTTTAGATCTGCCCACCATTCCACTCCACGCCATTCCGTGCCCCCACAATTCCACTCCCCACAATTTCTCTCCACACAATTTCACCCCACACAATTCCACACCATGTCAGAAAATTCCTCTACACGCCACTCAGATCCACACCACACAATTCCACATCTCTCATAATTCCACGCCCCACAATTCCATGCCACACACTTCCACTCTATGCCACATAAATTGATTCTGTGCCACATAATTCCAATCCATGCCACAAAAATCCACTCCACGCCACACAATTACACTCTGCGCCACAGTAATTTCACTCTATGTGGCATAATTCCACTCTTCTCAAGGCAACACAGTTCCATGCCATACCACAGAATTCCACTGCACGCTACATAATTCCACTCCATGTAACATAATTCCATTTCAATCTGCACAATTCCACGCCACACAATTCCATGCCACATTAGGCAAATACATGCCACATGATTCCACAGCACACCACATAAATCCGCTCAAATCCAAACCACGTGCTTCCACTCCACTCAACCCAACACAATTCTATGCCACAAAATTCTACTCTACGCCACATAATTCCACTGCATGCCACAGAATCCCCCTCTACTTCACAACAATTCCACTCCATGCCATATAATTCCACTCTGTTCACTGCAACCTAATTGCATGGCACACCACACAATTCCACTTCACATAATACCACTCCGTGCCACACAACATTATTCCACGCAACATAATTCCACTCCAAGACACATAATTCCATTCCACACCATATAATTTCAGTCCCCTCTATGCTACACTATTCCATTCCAGTCCACACCACATTATTCCACTCAACCCAATTTCACGCTACATAATTTCAGTTTACGGCACCTAATTCCATGCCATATAAATCCACTCCGACACACAATTCCACTCTACAATGCAATAATTCCACTCTGCTCCACTTAATTCCACTCCACATAGCTCCACACCACACAGTTCCACACCACATAACTCCATTCCATCCCACCTAATTCCAAACCACATAATTCCACTCCACGCCACATAATTAAACTCCACACAACTGCACTCCACGCCTCACAGTTCCCCTCCACACCACACAATTCCATGCAACACATTTCCATGGCATATAATTCAACTCCAGGCCATGTAATTTCATTCCACATATTTCCCCTCCATGACACACGATGCCACTCCACTCCTCAAGGTGAAACTCCACGCCACAGAATGCCAAAGTTGCCTTCCAATAATTTTCACAATACAATGCGTTTTTTGCAGTTAGTTTACGTCTGCCGTGACAAAACGGATGTATTTTGACACAAAATAAAAAAAAGCTTCCTCTTTAATAGAAGTTAGCTAATCTGCCTGTTAGGTAATAGTTTTAAGATTTTCAGGGCCTGTTCTTTTCTAAGTTCACCCATGCTGGGTAGTGACTGTCCATTTCAGGGGTTCTACATAGTTTCATAGCCTTTTGGAGATTTTTATGTTTCAAAAATGGGTAATTTGTGATTGTTTTTTCTTGATATGGTTATTGCTTGGTTTTATCAATGATAGTCACTCAGTGTCACTCACTGGCAGTAAAATGTTACTCATACGCACACTGAAATCATGGAAGTGTGACGCATAAACAATCTGATAACGTTGCTGCAATGTGCACTCCAAAAGGTGTCACATGCCTGTGCTTGCTTGTTTGACACCAGTGACAGTTCAATTGCAGTTGTCTGAAATGAAAAGGGAATCTCCACTGGGCTGACTGATGCGAGAAAGCGCACGCTAAGTGATGGGTCATGTACATAATACGAGATATATATTGCTTGTCGACTGTTTTATCTGGGACGAAGGTGTGGACTCACACTGACATGACATTAGTGTACTTCCTCCAGTGTGTTCGAAACGAGACAGTACACTACTGCCGGAGTGTGTGTCATGGAAAATTGTGAATCCAATCTTGCCCGGACATGAGAACATGCACGTGTTCCATCTTGTTCCGCGAATTGGAAAGCGCTCGTCCAGTGTTGTAGCTGGCATGGCACGAGAACGTGCACTGGCACTCTGGGAGTAACATGAGAAAGTGCACCCCAGGGGGTCTGACGTAACATGGTACTAAATCTTGATAAACTGCTAACACGAGAAAGTGCATGTCCAGTCCTGTATCTCCTTGATGTGAGAAAGTGTCTCCGAAATGAGAAAGTGCGCATATAGCGTTTTATCTCCTCAACCTGAAAAAGCGTAACGAAGTGTGGCTTTGGCCCCCGACATCAGAGGGCGCGCGTTCTGTTATATCTGGCATGCAAAAGTTCACGCGCACTGGTGTGTGTAACATGAGAAAGCAGAGCCCCAGTGGGTGTGAAATAAGCATACTTCCGCCATTGTACCAAAAACGAAACTACACCAGAAAGCCCCAATCTAGTGTTCTATCTATCCGGGCTGATAAAATCCCTTCCTGTGCTGCTTTTCTCCGGCATGCTTTTGTAACCCAGCGTGGCTGCTGTGTCCCCGACATGAGACAGTGCCGTGCAGTCTTGTACCTGACATGAAAAGTTCACTCCCACTGACGTATCTGACATAAAGGGTACCCCACTGTCTGTTGGAGGTGAGACGTAGGCTCGTTCGGAGTTTTTCTTTTGATACTACAACAGAACATGCCCATTCATTTTCTGAAAGCTCTTCTGTTCTGCGCGCGACTGCAGACCATGGACACTTTCCATGGACCTGGTCAAATGGACCGCACCCGCAAAGTGCAGGTATTGTAAACGGTTCCTGAATTCGTTTTTACATCTTTTTGTATGGCATAGCGTCGTTTTCACGAACTGTACATCAATCACTATAATAGTAATAGTACTTTGATTTTTGTTTAGCGCTTGGCGCGAAGTTTGCCGTTTACCAGTACTACAAATAAAAGGCGTAGAATGTACCCGTTTTATTGTAGTATTATTTTGCGTAGGTGTTAAGAACTCTGTATACAACTCCGTTGTTCCTGCGTGGCGGGTGTCCCATTTAGGCTGGCAAGGATTGTCACCGCAGACTGCCTCCGAACTGCAGATGTACAAACTACAACCAACAGTATTAGAATTACGTGTACATTTCGCAACTGGTATAGTATCAAGCTGATAGTTCTTTATTTTTGTAATTCAAATGCATTTTAAAGTGATACTTAGCCATCATCCACGGTTATGGGACACAGCCATACCTCTCTGCAATTTTATGGGAGTTTTCCTCAAACTTCCCGGAATGCAAATTAATTGTATAGAGCATTTACTTAACTCCCCAAAAATAGTTACTTACATAGGATACCACACACTCCAGATACTAACATTATTAACTTATGTGCTTGCCTATAATTTAATAACAGAAAATCCGGAGCTTCTGCGGTTGAAAGCAATGTATATTCCAGTAACCCTCAGTAGAAAAACTTTGCCATGACAGCTAGCTTCATTGCAGTTGTGTTACATAATTGTTTCTCTAGCTCCACCTCCTGGCACATTATGGAATTCGTTCATATATCTGTTGAATCCAGTCACAGTAGTTTGCATGCATCTCATTGAAAAGTATGTTTCATCTGAAATATTTAGACCACGAAGGCAATTATACTTGCTTTCCAATCTTTGTGAATGCAGATCACGATTCCCTGGCCTTCATTTACTGTCGTGGTATTTATGCTTTCCTATAGGCATTAGGACATTTCTTGAAAAACGAAACTTAAAGAAGAGTCCATGTTAACAGGTGTGTGTATAGTGGCACAAACACAAACCTTTAAAGATATGAAATTCAAGGCTTGATCTTAACCTTAACGCTTCGACGTTATCACTTGTATAAATACAATTTGAACGAGAAGCTAAGTATGTTGAGTGTGTAAGAATTTGTATACATTGGAGTAAAATTTAATTCAAATATTAACTGAGTACATGTTTTTTGGTGTGTAAAGGTGTTGATATGTGTTGTATGGGTTGTGAAGCTTGTATGTTTGTGAATGTGTTTCAGAATGAAGACTGATTGGGTGGTTTGTTTTATGGAATGGAGTGTTTGTGTGTATGCTGTTAGTTTGCAGTTTTTTTGTGCTCTGTCTTGTGTTTTAACTAGTTTTGGCCTTGAAAATAAGGGTTTCTGTTAATTTGCAATCCTTGTCTTTGAATTTTCTAATATTACAAATATTATACATTGTATAATGTATTGCATGTGTAAAAAATGTTGACTTTGGAAAGAGTGTAGGGCAAAATGTGTCCGGTGCACAGCCGTTATAAGAGCCGGCCTGTTTACTAACTAATGAAAATCTCGAAAAAGTGACTGGAGTTAATTTTGGCAAGCGTGCTAATAGTGGTTGCAGCAAAAAACCTAAAAAAGATATGAAATTCGTAAGGTGAGCTCCCACTCCATGTGTACTAATTAAATTTGAATACCTATTCGCACATAATGTATGTATTTACATTACACAATGTACAATGTCATTAAATATGGATATGGCTCATATTTTCAAGGACAAAAATGTGTTAAAATACAGTACAATACACTATCATAAACAGCCAGATAAACATATATTTAAAGATGAAAGCCACCTAGAATGCAATGGGGGAACTTTTTCCATCCACTGTATACAAATCTGCCTTCTAGCCAATAATATTGCGTAGAAAAGGAAAGATTTCGCCTTGCCCTTTATATTGTCATCTATCCCAAAGATTATTAGTGGAAGAGTTATTGACAGAGATGTATGTAGAATCGAGTTCAAGGTGTTCCTCACGTCTTCCCAAAATTTCAAAAGTTCTGGGCAATCTAAAAACATGTGTATGTCATTTGCACCTACCATGTTACATTTATTGCATTTTTTTATCTGGTAGGAATTTTGACAGTTTTAGTGGAGTTATGTATGCCCGATGAATTGAGAATAGATGGTTACGTCTTAACCATGCAGGTTTTACCGTTTTGTACAGCAAGCCACAAGATTGTTGCCATTTCTCATCACATCGAATGGTAAGCGTTGTTCCCCATAACTTATCTGGTAATTTAAACTCTCCATCGATTTCCTCTAGTATTTGCCAGTACCATGTGGCTACTTCTTTCCCTCCAGTAGGTCGCTCAACCAACATTTGTTCTAATATGCAAGTTTTCCCCATGTTTGTGTCTATGCGACTCTGTGATCTCACCCAATTATCCAGTTGAATATATTTGAATCGCGATAATCCTGTTCCCACAAGCTCCTGTAAATCGTTCCAGGATATTAATTTCCCATCTACAACCAGTTGGCCCCACCTAATAACTCCCGCTTGTTTTATGTTATTTGAGAGGCTGTCTTTCAAAAATAGTGGTAAGCCGGGTGAGTCCCATATTGGGGAATATGTAGAGTAGTATGACAGACCTATTTTTTTCCTTATATTATTCCAATTTTTAGCCCATGATTGTACCATTTTAAGTTACATTTTTTGGAAAAATGTGTGGCTTCCAAATTTAAACATGAAACCCTCTGGTGTTAAATTTGCCCCCAATAACATTGCTTTATACATGGAGTTAGGAGTAAGATTAGATGGTGTTTTCAATAACATCCTTGAGTGTGACATCTGGAAGGCCCTTGAGTAGTATAACAGGTCTGGGAGCGCCAGGCCCCCCTTTTCCCTTCTTCTTCTCAATTTTTTACATGCTATCCTTGTTGTTTTATAGTTCCATATAAAGGAATTAATTTCTCTTTGGGATTTTCCAATTTGTTTCTGTTCAAATACAATTGGAATTGTATTAAAAATAAAAATAAACTTAGGGAGAATGCACATTTTAACTAAATTTACTCTGCCCGTTATAGATAATGGTAAGTGTGACCAAGTCTTTAAAAGTTTTTTACTTTCAGTATGTATTCTTTCTAGGTTGTTTGATCCATTTTTTTCTACTTCCTGGGTTATTCTTATTCCTAAATACCGCATAGATGTTGAAATGTTTACCCCTAACTGGATATTTGGAAGATTCCAAACCATAATCTCCGTTTTACTGGAATTGATGTCATATCCAGATATCTGGCCGAATTCCTCAGCACATGTAATAATTGTTGGAAGTGCCTTGACTGGGTCAGATGTACAGACCAAAATATCATCTGCATATAGTGCTACCCGCTTTTCCCACTCTCCTTAGCTAAAAGATGGAATATTAGCCTCGTTCCTTGAAAGTTGAGCGAACGGTTCGATGTATAAGTTAAAGAGGAGCGGGGAAAGCGGGCAGCCCTGCCTTGTACCTCTAGTTATATTGAAAGCGTCAGTTAGGCCCCCATTAATCATTAACCTAGCAGAAGGTGTGTTATATAATAGTTTAATTGTTCTGCAGAAACCTTCCCCACAATTAAAATTTTTTAATACATCGGTTAGATAGAGCCAATTAACTCTATGGAGCGCTTTCGTTGCGTCTAATGTTAAGGTAGCCAAAGGTACGGAGACAGCAGTTGCGATATCTATGGCCCCTATTAGTTCATGGGTTAACTCCGCTAATTGTCTCCCTTTGATGAAACCCTTTTGATCAGGGTGAATAATGCTCTTTATGACACTAGCAAGTCTCGTGGGGAGGATATTTGTGAATATTTTATAATCACTATTAAGAAGTGATATTGGTCGGTATGACCCACACTCTAATGGAGATTTTCCAGGTTTAGGAATGAGTACTATGGTAGCTTCTCCTCAAGGCTTAGGTGGTAAATCTCCATTTATTAGAATGCCATTAAAAATTGCCGTAAGTTCTGGAGCTATGATTTGTTCAAGAGATTTGTAGATTTCTCCCGGCAAACCATCTTGCCCTGCCGCTTTCCCCTTTTTGGAGTGACGAATTGCTTTTATTACTTCTTCCACAGAAATCTCTTCCTCTAATGATTTATTCTCGGTGATTGATAAGGTTGGAAGGGTAATAGCATCTAGCCATCTATCTCTTGCTTGTTGGTCATTGGGGAGATCTTCTTTATAAATTTCCTCAAAAAATTCAAAAAAGGCATTTCCTATTTCTTGATTCGTTGATCTAGTCTCAGACTCTCCTATAACCTTAATTTCTCTAATATAGTTAAGGGCTTTATCAGCTTTTGTTTTCCATGCCAATATTTTCCCTGCAGCCTCTCCGAACTCAAAGTGGGAGGATTTACTCACTTCCCACCTTTTATTTATTCTTTCTTGTAAAATATTTTCCATATGATTTTTCAATTCAGCAAGTTTTTCATGTTCTGGAGATGTAGCTAATGTCACGTCCAATCTTGACTCTAGAACCTTCATGTCATTTTCTAATGCCTTAATTTTTTCATTATATTTCCTCCGTCTATAGGAGGCTCTGTTTGTGATCTGCCCTCTTAGGAAGGATTTAAAAGTCTCCCAAACCACTGTAGGTGGTGTAGGTGTAGCAGAATATTTATTGATATCAAAAAAAGATAGGGCCTCATCTGACAAAAATTTTAGCTCTTCCTCTTCCAACAAAGGTGTCCGATCAAAAGACCAGGAAGGATGTTTAACTAGGATACCTATTTTCATGGTAAATTCTATCGCGGAGTGGTCTGATAGGTGTGATGGTAGATAGTTTATTGATATAAGATTGTCCTTTAGACAGTAACTGAAGAAAGCATAATCGATCCTAGATTTGTGCTTAAAACGACTGTTTCTAAAGGACACTTCTGGCTTATCGGCCATTCTTTCTCGCCACAGATCAGCCAAACCCAGATGTTTCATAATTGATTTGAGGGTTTCCCTTGATTTTACGGTACTTAGAACTCTAGATTTAGTTGATTTGTCTAGCCTTGGATCAAGAACAATGTTGAAGTCTCCCATCCAAATTATTGGCTCCTGAGCTGATATTAATTGGTTTCTTACAGCGTCCAAATGTGATGGATCATCGGAGTTGGGGCCATAATATCCAACCAATATCTTAGTCTGACCCTCAAGAGAAACTTTAACTATCAACCATCTTCCCGTCTTATCTTCCTTACAGTCTAAAATTTGTGCTTCAACCGATTTTTTAAAAATAAATATAACCCCTCTTATGTTTGCATTATGGTCAGTGGAACAGAATTTATCTATCCACCTTTGTTTCTTTAATATAGTGTTGGCCTCTGATTTAAGAAGGTGAGTTTCCTGCAACGCAATGATCTGCGCTTGCAAATCTCTCAAATATTGTAAGATCCGGTCTCTCCTTCCTTGCACTCGCAGACCATTTACGTTCCAGGAAATAAAGTTTAGATTTGTCATAGTAATCCTACTTCACCCCCTTTCATCTCCATTGTCTTTAACTTTGATATTCGACATATTTTAGCATTACTATTCAGTTGCAAAACAAGGTTAACTTCTAGTACCTTAAATTGAAATGACAAATGAGGATTTTTTGTTTTCTTGCCCCCCTTCCCCCCCCCTGGGAAACCCCACCCCCCCCTTGCTTATTCTGGCTCGGTGTTGAGCCAGATTCCGCCCGCCGATAGCCTATCCCTACCCCTCCACTGCAACCCTTTTTCAAAAATAAAAAAAGAAAAATTAGCTGTGTAACTGTGTCTACACCTTGTGTGTAGAAAATCGTTCTTCCATGTTTATGATTATTCATCTCAAAGTAATAGGTGTGCTCTCCTAAGGAAAAAACTCTTTTTTTTTTCCCCCTCCTTTCCTTCTCTTTTTTTTTTTTCCCTTTTCCTTTTTTTTTTTTGAACAACTTATATATGTGCTTAATTCCCCTTTAGATTTCCCTTTATGGTGTCCCTTGTTTTCCCTTTTTTATAGCATCGTGGTTTGTGTTTATAGTTAATTGTTATCTTTTTTTATTTGATTTGTGTGCCTGGGCACGAATATGATCTCTAATAGAGTTAAGTAATTCATCCGCGTCATGAGTAGAACGAACATTGTGCATCTTAATGTTGTACATGATCCGGAGGAATGCAGGGAATTTCATCTGTACCGTTGCGCCTAGTGACCTAAATCCATCCATACGTTGCCCCAGCTCCCATTGCCTCTCTAATGTAGTCTTGGAGAGATCTGAACGTATCTCAAACTTGAAGTCAGGACCATTTATTGAACCTGCTTTTAGGGCAAGATTTAAGATTTTCTCTTTAAGAGCATATGTTAGAAAATTTATTAGAATCTTTCTTGGTTTAGTCCTTGCCGGATTCAAACGAAACGGGTCCCTATGTATTCGCTGGATATCTTTTTCCAGCTCCTCAACCGTCTCCTCCAAGTTCAGTGTATCTTTCATTAAGTGTACAATAAATTTCTTGAGATCTCCACCTTCCTTCCCCTCTGGTATTTTAAGAAGTCGAATATTGTTGCGTCTAGAGTAATTTTCTAAACCTTCAATTCTTTCTTTCATGTCATCCCCATCTCTTTGGAGTGTATGGATTTTTGATCTGGCCGCTTCCAAATTTTTTGTCAGTAGACCTACTGAACTTTCCAGTACCTCCGTTCTTTCACAAAGGGCTTCCACTTTTTGTCCTAACTCTTCACAGGTGGCTCTGATCTCTGCTTGATTCGTTTTAGAAATTACGAAGTCCTGCCTCATCTCTTCTCTCATTTCTGATATTGAAGAGACTATTGCCTCAAGCGCGCTTCCAATTGCTGAATCTAGATTTTGGGGGGGGTAGCTTTTTTATTCTTGCCCACTATAGTAGTAGTCAGGCTTTCTCTTTCTAGAGTTTCCTTTGATTGTACCATTTCCAGACTCTCTACCGTGCATTCTGTATATGACTCAGAGAGAGTGAGTTGATTATCTTGCACTGGGGCTTCTGATATTCCCCCCTCCAGCAGAGAAGTCTCAGTTTGTTCTGATCCTGTGAGAGATAAACAAATTTCGGACTGTTTATCCTGGTGTGCGTTCTGATTTTTCAATGCTTCTGCCATGTCCTGCGTAATCTGTAGGACCTCTGGTAAAGCTCTGAAATATGAGCGCAACGACGGGGTTATGTCCCCAGGAGCTTTAGGCCGTTTGCTTTTAGTCTTATTCTTGGCTTTAGGTTGTTTTAATGTGCTATGCCTATCTTTAATTGGCTCCACTACTTTTTTTCTTGTAGCCAAACTCTCCTTTTTAGCTCCCTCTATGGTGCACTCTGGGAGTTGAAGTACTCCCTCCACCCCCGCCCCCCTGTCCCTGTCTCTGCCCCTTGTCTTACTCCTGGTGACCCTGGTGACCCTCGTATGTGTATCCAGCACTTCCTTATTTGTAGCAACACCGGGCACCTCCGAAAATAAACAGAAAAAGCTTACTTGGCTCTTGAACAGAAATGCCCCTGTGATTGAACAAACCAGCCTTCGCCTTCGCGTCCTTCTCAGCCTCAACCGTGTCCGTCCCCACCACTTTCTCTGCCTCCAGATCGGTTGGAACAGCAACTCTCAAAGTTTCTTTCTTTCCTCTCCTGCCTCCTGCCTCTGCCACCGCTGTTATAGAGGAAGAGGAGACATATATAGAATGAAACCAATAATAATTATTTTTAAACCTTTTATGTATACACCAAACAATGTTTATGATCTGAGTATGAAAAAAAAATGTTTATCACTCCTATTTTAGACCTATTTTCATAGTTCATCCTATTTGTTTGTTTCGGTTATCACTCGTGGTACATTTGCAGAATGTTGAACATTAGAGAAGAGCATATCGTCAGGGGCATCTTTTTGAACCACAGGTTTTCCAAGTACATGTACGTGTAAGTTCTGTGGGTAAAGGCTTTAGAAATTTCTTACGTTTTAGCACCCTATCAATATCTTCCCAACCAAATTCACATGGATCTTTCTCTACAAATGCATGATCCAAAACATTTATACATCTTCTGATTAAGTGCAACGCTCTTTTAATGTGTCCATGCACAGAATTTGATGTTGGTTGAAGGTCACTTAGCGGGACTGATCTCTTGAACTCACTGTCCCGAAGATCGTCAAATGTGTGGCAGTCCGATCTTGTTTTTCACAAACATATAAAGTATTTTTCTATGGCATTAAAGTCACATTCTTCTGTCTCAGCAAATCCTTTTAGAAACTTCACAGATTCAGCAGTTAAAGCTCCAAGATTTGTTCCAACTTTGCTCATAGGGTCATCACCTGTAAGAATATGTGCCGTGAATAAAACACGGAGCTTCTCTGGGTCAAATTTCTTGTACAGAATATGAAGCAGGATTAAGCGTTTTTTCTCGCTTGCTCCATGACTTATCCATAACTCTGACAATCCTTGACTTATGAACATTGCAGCAAATCTAAATAGCCCATTAATAACATCTGTGTCATTTGACAGTACAATGACTCGATTTGAACCATTTCGAACAGCCCTCTCATCATGTGGCACAACACAAAGGTCAGCTTCCTCCAATTTGCTGTTAACTTCTTGAACAATATGACCTGTACCTTTTGAATATATACCCGCTGGCACCAACGCCTCATTGACAATCATTCCACTTGCAATAATTGGAAATTCAGTGTTCACTGAAGCATCAGCAATGTTAACGTCTGCAAGTTCATCTTGTTTCATGTTGATGACCAGCATTTATCAAGTTGCACAGGTACAAATAGGTGTCGACATTTTGATGCAGGCAAGGTCAATTGTTCCACTTGTAAACATTCACCTTATTCTCTCACATTCTTTGACAGATAGCTCAAGATAACTGTCAAAGACAATGTGCAGTTCTTGCAAGGTGCACAGTGACTTTGATATCGATAGAACAGTCTGATGACCTCTTTGAAGTTTTGCATGGATGAAATCTTGACTATTCGCAACTATGACATATAGTCCACAACAACAGCAGTTTACGACGATATCTTGTTGAATTGAAATTCTTCAGGTGATTTTTTTTTTCGAGCTCTTGTACGAGTTTGGGCTTCACTGATTTGGTTGCAGCATCTCCATCGAATAATGTGTTTGTTTAAAGAAGATCATGCAACAGAATGTCCTTGATAAATTCACCCATTTTGTTTGCTACATCCATCTCTCTGTGTTTGGGAAAGTTTTTTTTGTAACCTGTTTTGTAGTGGCTGGTTGGACAAAACTCTTACTATGACAATTAAAATGTGGAAGTTTAGCTTTAGTGATTATGTCAAATAGCTTTTTCATTTTCAATGCAAATCTCTCCTGCTTCAGTTCTGCGTATTTCGATCCATGTTCTAGGACATCTAGTAGTCACGTCTTTATATCATTATTCACATATTATTGGATCACAAAGTTGTGTAGTCGCACAAGCTCATTCATCCAAAGGGGTTTCCTTGCTGCTGCATGAAATGAAGAAGACTGTCAACATGTTTATTAAAACCCTACCCTCTCTTTCCACAAATCTGTGGTGAGGAAAAGTGTCACGATGGCCCATTAATTTTGACTTTGTCATCTCTCTGAAAACATTGCAAATAGAAAGGACTTCATGGTAAACTAGCTGCCATTGAGCAACATATTCACTTTTATGTGTCTAACCAACAACTCCTTTGAAACTTTTCTGTGCTCCCTGAATCGTCTATTCCAGTTTCATATAAGAAGCCACAGCATTGAACCTTCCCTCTCTGTCTTTCACCACAAAATTTCTTTGGATGAGTTTTCTTTAGAGGTATGGTTTTTCCACGTCTAACTTCTTCACTCTTTCTTCAAGTTTTCAAGTTTAAGTTTATTTGATTTAGTTCTCAGCTTAGAACAACAAATATTTAAACAAATAAAATTACATTCAAATGATAAAAATATAATTCTAGTATGAAGTTAAAAAGGCTTTTTTAAGATTTGAACAAATTGTAGCACACAAATTCATTAGGCGGTGTTTTACAAATAGAAATCAGATTCTGATGAGTTAATTTTAGATTTTGTTCGAATGGGTTTTATAAAACTTTTTCTAGCTCCTACCACATTCAGATTTGTACAAATGAATAACGTATGTATGTATGTATGTACTTATATAGCGCTCGACTTACCCTTGGGCATCTCGGCGCTTGCATTGGGAACCGGTCCTGGCTTTTTCCCTGTGAGATAACCCGTACTGGGCATCCCCAAGGTGAATGCCAGGCATCCCGCCGCGGGGGGGGGCGTTGTGGAGATTAAGCAAGTTTGTTGCCCAGAGCAGTGTGAACTCGTGTCTTCACACCGCTTGCTTGCTGCACGAAGAGAATTTCATTGAGTGACTGGCTGAGCAGAGCGTTTGCATAGGATAGCGCTTCTTAGACTCCTTTCATTTTAAACTACTTGTGCACGTTTTTAGCGAGAGAGTACAACTCTTAATTGTTTAATACTTTTTTAAAAAATAACATCCTAAATATCACCGGAGTGCTGGTCTCGATCACTGTGCCTGCCCGCCTCGGTCCGACTCGGTAATTCTTTACCGTTGTGCGGAGGGCGGACAGGTGAGGGCCAGGCACTTCCGGGAGTGGTCAGCGCTCTAGCTCGCAACAGGGGGCTATTTAGCCATCGCCTCACAGGAAGCGCGCAGCGATTGCGCGCAGCCTCATCACAGCCAAAGAGCTGCCCGTCTGCGCCTGTCCGCGACAGGACGCGTCGACGTGGCGGCGGTTCTGGCACCATGCCGCCTATATGCGCCGCAACACGCATCAGGTATGAGGCTTCTTCCTTATTACAATTAAGACAGCCCACTTCCCCTTGCTACACGGATGATAAGAGGCCCTGTTTTGACGGACCCTTCTCATGTCGAAAATGCCATTATTCCTCCATGATACTCACTCACTCACACAAACCGAGTATGACTCCTGATGATCTGCATTGTATTCTTATTAATGTGCGATCTATGCCCAAACATCAAATAGAGATCTGGGATTTGATACACTCCCTGACTCCAAACATCTGTTTTATCACCGAAACCTGGCTAAAGCCCCACGCGATATCCGCCATTTCCCTTGGAGTGCCAATGGGATATAAACTCCACCATTCAGACCGCCCTGATAAAACAGGCGGTGGTATCGCTATTATTTACAAAGACTACCTCAAATTGGATATCTTAGATAAACAATGCTGTAAAGACTTGGAAATAATGGTCTATAGAATCACTTTTCCTAACAGAAAAACCTGTAAGGGAGCACTTATATACAGACCTCCAGTTACATGCCCTACATTCTCTATATCTCTTTTAGAGATTTTAGGTCCTCATATACGAGCTAACGAGGACTTTCTTCTCCTTGGAGATTTTAATATACACACAGACCTACCGGAATCCACGGGGGCCAAAAGTTTGTCTGTTGACCTGACAACCATTGGCCTCACACAAATGAACCAGGGTCCCACACATGAAGGCGGACACTGTATTGACCTGATATACACCAACTTCGACAATATATCCTGTCACAAACCTACCCAATTAGATTGGTCCGATCATTTTTTAATACAGTTCACCATTTTTAAAGTCAATAAAGGCCCCTATAAAAAATCCTCACCCCCTACTATGCGCAGACAGTGGCACAAGCTTACACTGGAGGCATTACAAAAGGTATGGGAAAAACCTAATATTAAAGACACTGAGGAAGTGGAACATAGTCTAACTATGTTCCAGCAATCTCTCACGGTAGCAATTGACAAAATTGCTCCTTTGAAAACTCTTAAACAATTCCCTGTAGCCAAGCAGGAAAAATGGTATACCGAGGCTCTCAGAAAAGAGAAGCAAGAATGTAGGAGGATAGAGAAGAGATGGAGAAAATCACACTCAGAGGATAACAAAAAGGCACACCAGCTCACGGAAGCCGGCAATTCCGCTAAGGAACTCTATAGGATCCTTGAAACATTTGTCAAGCCTACAGCTTGCGTAAGTCCAGATGACTTCTCACAAAGTCTATGCGAAGACGTTTCTTTATACTTCGAAAATAAAATAGAGTCCATTTACGACAAAATCTTAGCATCCCAAATAGGCAATGATACTCTGACTGTTCTCCCCTCCACCAACAACTCTAATCTCACGCTGACCACATTCCCTCCTATCAATAATGAAGAGATATTCACACTAATGACCCATGTAAAATCCGGGTCTCCGGACAACCTCATCCCTGTTAAAACCCTAACCTCCCTCAGCACATTGTTAGGTCCATACATTCAAGATGTAATTAATCAGTCTCTGAAGAACGGACATGTTCCAACGGAATGGAAAAGAGCGGTGGTGAACCCCATCCGCAAGAACGCGGCTCTCCCCTGGACGGAGCTTTCCAACCTCCGGCCCATCTCCCTCCTACCGTACCTCAGTAAGCTGGCCGAGAAACATGTCAACTCACACCTGTCCAGTTACATCGAGGCAGCGGGCGGCCTAGACCACTCACAATCTGGTTTTAGGCCCAACCATAGCACCGAATCAGCCCTCTTGTCAGTGACAGATAACATCAGAATGTCGCTTGACAAGGGGAGCTCAGTGATTCTGGTGCTATTGGATTTGTCCGCTGCCTTCGACACGGTGTCGCATAAGATTCTTCTCGACCGCCTGAAAGGAGTGGGAGTAAAAGGGACCGCCCTTGCGTGGCTTGAAAGCTTTCTTGCAGATAGACAACAGGGTGTCAAATTAGGCTCCCACAAATCTATCTGTAGGCAGCTCACTAAGGGTGTGCCACAAGGCTCATGCCTGAGCCCTACGTTATTCAACGTATATGTGGCCCCCTTAGCGGAGATTATAAGATCCTACGGGTTCTCCCCAATCTCTTACGCTGACGACACTCAGCTGTTATTTCCCTTCCAAACTATCACACCTGCAGTCATGCAATCCTTTCAAAACGGCATGAGAGCTGTGGCTGGTTGGATGGCCCAGAACTTCCTCCAATGCAACGTGACTAAAACAGAAGTCATGTTGTTTGGAGGGGCCACCCTGCTCTGGTCTCCGGATTGGTGGCCACTTGAGCTTGGACCTGTTCCTGCCCCCAAACAAACCATCAAAAATCTGGGAGTACGCCTGGACCAAACACTGATTCTAAAAGACCATGTCAGTCAAGTAACGGGAACATGTTTCCGAATAATTGGTCTCCTACGGCGCATTTTCCCCTTCCTGCCAGACATCCACAGGAAAACGCTGGTACAGGCACTAGTACTCGGGCGGGTAGACTATTGTAATGGTCTACTCATTTCCGCCAATCAAGAGCAACTATGCAGACTGCAGGTGGTGCAGAACACCGCTGCTAGACTCATCTTGAATGCCCCCCCTCGTACCCCGTCACGCCCTCTTCTTTTCCACCTTCACTGGCTTCCAGTGCAACAACGGGTCAATTTCAAACTTTGCTGCATAATGCACAAATGCATTTATGGGTCCGGTCCCAAATACCTAAAAGACATTTTTGTCCCCTACTCTCCTGGACGCACTTTACGCTCCAGCAACACCATGTTGTTGCATGTACCTAAAGTCACCAGAGCGAGACAAGGTGGCCGAGCACCCTCTCTCAAAGGCCCCCTGCTATGGAACTCCCTCCCACCTCAACTGAGACACACCTCTAATCTACTATCTTTTAGGAAAAAATTAAAAACATTCCTATTTACCCAAGATTAATCTACCTTGCTCATACACTGCCATTCCCCTCAAAAACATAATTCGACTTATGCAGAAGCAACGCGCGGAGATACCCCTTCGGGGCTTATTCAGGCGCGCTATAAGCATATAAATAAATAAATAAAATAGAGTGGGCACCGAAGCGAGAATTATCGAGTCCGTGGACAATTGGGTTCCGGACCCTGCCGCATCGGGAATCGAACCCTGGTCCCGGGTCTGACCTCTGCTTCAGGGTATGCCTCCTCTAACCAGTGAGCCACACTTCTCCACGTGACCCAAGCACCCCGACATCACACAGATCACAGGCACTACTGGCTTTTTCTTCTGGGAACCACTTATAAGTGAATGATTTTAGAGGAAGTATCCCAAGACGGAGTAATATAATGCTTTGCCTGACTCCATGTTTTAAGTTAAAATACATATACTGCTGCGTTTCCTTCTATCCAATAGTTTCTGCATGTTGTTCATATAGTGGCAGTGTGGTACAGTGTTGGATGTCTAGGTCGAATCTTAACCTTGGAGTTAGATGTTTTAAAAAGAGCTTCAGGTGAGCGGGAGACCAAGATTGCAACAGATCAATAGTGACGTTTGAAATTTTAAAAGCGATAAATACATTCCTACAGTATACATATTTCGATGATCCGTTTTCAAACTTCTCTATTTTTAATAAGTGTCGTAAAGTTTCTTGGTCCGCATGGATAAGTTTATATGCCCATCTCAAGATATTAGCGATGCCTCTGGCGAAAGAACTGACTAATGAAAGTTCAAGTCGGATGGTTTGTACCGGCACAGCTTGTGACATTTTAGTTAATTTCCGGGGAACTTTCCCTTCTTTCTAATTCAGATATTTCCACTAGTTTATTGGAATATATTCAAGAGCGTATGACAGTACTGGTGGAATCTTAGAACTATAGACTTGTAGAAGTGAAGAAAAGTGCCTTTGGCCAGTGGAGGCGTATAAGTGTAGGAGTGCGCCCATGTGGGTGTCAACTTTACGGCCCAGGTTCTGCAGGTGAGGCAAGTTTTGCAAGGATTGTGCAAATATTCTCCCTAGGTATGTATATTCCTTTACTACTTCAAACGGTTTCCCCCCTAGGGACCAGTTGTATTTACCGTATTGTTTACTTCCTGAAAACTGGACAATTTTTGTTTCAGAAGTATTCGGTATAAGGTAATTTCCTTCAGTGTATTTAGCAAGTGCTTGCAAGTTCCTTTTTTAGACCAAATGGAGTTAGATCTAAGATGACTACGTAGTCTGCGTACACCATGATGTTAATTTTATGAGAGGCGATTTTCGGTGGAAAGTTGCTAACCTGTTTGAAGCTTTCTTGCAGGTCACTTAGATATAGAGAGAACAGTATTGGGGCTTTAAAAGGCACCCTTGCCGAAGGCCATTAGGTGTAGCTATTGGGCTAGTAAGACTCTTCTCCCTCCCCATTTGGACTTGACACCATGTCCCTGAATATAGTGATGTTATCAGATACAGGAGATTTTCCGGAATGCCCATTTTTCAAAGTTTTCTCCAGAGCATCACTCTGTCCATTCTATGGTCCACACGACATGCGACTTCAAGGTGACGTATTTGTCAATTATTGTTTGCAGCACTGCAAAGTTGCCTGTAACAGGGGTTTCCTTGCTGCTGAATGAAATGAAGAAGGCTGTCAACATGTTTATTAAAACTCTAACTTCTCTTTCCCACAAATCTGTGGTGAGGAACAGTGTCACGATGGCCCATTAATTTTGACTTCGTCATCTCTCTGAAAACATTGCAAAAAGAAAGGACTTCATGGTAAACTAGCTGTCATTGAGTAACACATTCACTTTTCACCACAACATTGAACCTTCCCTCTCTGTCTTTCACCACAAAATTTCTTTGGATGAGTTTTCTATGGGCAGACGTTGCGCTTTACAAATTGCAAAAATAAATAAATAAATAAATAAATTTAGAGGTATGGTTTTTCCACCTCTAACTTCTTCACTCTTTCTAAATACCAGTTCCATATCTCAGGTAGTTTACGCAATCAAATTTGTGGAATACAGTAATCAGTGACTCCACAATCTTCACATGCAGCTCCCAATCACCTTCCTGATCAGCCTGCACCAAGTTTGTCACTAGAGCTATCAGACGTAAAACATTTCCCCAGTACTTGCAAAGTTCTGATGTTTCTTCACAATCTTTGCAACAAACTTGGTTTTCAGGTTTTCTGATTTTGGACTGAGTGTATTGAACATTGTATGGATTTGCATTATGTCTTTTGAATGAAGTGCACCATGGATAAAGGTCATCAAATTCTACTGTATCGCTCACAAAAATGTCAGCTACAAATAAAACAAGCATTTCCAATGCAATAGGTCTCGCATTAGGAAAGTTTGAGCTATTGGTATTGTAAATGACAATTTTTTTATTTATGTGTTTGTTTGAAAATAGCGAAATTAATAGCTTTGTCATTTACAATGCCAATAGCTATAACTTTCGCAAATGTGACACCTATAGCATTTGTAATGCAATATGTGTTGTATTTACGTGACTTAGATGTATTGATAGATAGATAGATAGAGAGATAGATAGATAGATAGATAGATAGATAGATAGATAGATAGATAGATAGATAGATAGATAGATAGATAGATAGATAGAGGGCGATAGATAGATGGATAGAGGGCGATAGACAGATAGATAGAGGGCAACAGATAGATAGAGGGCAACAGATAGATAGAGTGAGGGCGATAGATAGATAGAGTGAGGGCGATAGATAGATAGAGTGAGGGTGATAGATAGATAGAGTGAGGGCAATAGATAGAGTGAGGGCGATAGATAGAGTGAGGGTGATAGATAGAGTGAGGGCGATAGATAGTTAGAGTGAGGGCGATAGATAGATAGAGTGAGGGCGATAGAGTGAGGGCAATAGATAGAGTGAGGGCAATAGATAAAGTGAAGGCAATAGATAGAGTGAGGGCAATAGATAGAGTGAGGGTGATAGATAGAGTGAGGGTGATAGATAGAGTGAGGGCATTAGATAGATAGAGTGAGGGCGATAGATAGGCATGCAATTATGTGGCACTGAGTGGGATTTGGTGTGTATGTTGCATTGAGCGCAGTGTAATTATGTAGCATATAATTATGTGGCACTGAGTGGTATTATGAGGAGTGTATGTTGTATTCAGTAGAGTGTAATTGTGGGGCGTGTCATTATGTGGCACTGAGTGGTATTGTTTGCAGTGTATGTTGCATTGTAATTATGTAGCATATAATTATGTGACACTGAGTGGTATTGTGTGGAGTGTGTGTTGCATTCAGTAGAGTGTAATTATGTGGTGTGTAATTATGTGGCACTTGGTGGTATTTGGAGTGTATGTTGCGTTGATCGCAGTGTTATTATGTAGCATAGAACTATGTGGCATTGAGTGGTATTGTGTGGAGTGTATGTTGTATTCAGTAGAGTGTAATTTTGTGTGAGGGTGCAGAGTGTGTGAGGGTGCAGAGTATGTGAGGGAGCAGTGTGGGAGGGAGCAGTGTGTGAGGTCACAGTGTGTGTGGCCTAAAGTAGTGTGAGGGCGTAGTGTGTGTGGCCTAAAGTAGTGTGAGGGCTCAGTGTGTGTGGCCTAAAGTAGTGTGAGGGCGCAGTGTGTGTGGCCTAAAATAGTGTGAGGGCGCAGTGTGTGTGTCCTAAAGTAGTGTGAGGGCGTAGTGTGTGTGGCCTAAAGTAGTGTGAGGGCTCAGTGTGTGTGGCCTAAAGTAGTGTGAGGGCGCAGTGTGTGTGGCCTAAAATAGTGTGAGGGCGCAGTGTGTGTGTCCTAAAGTAGTGTGAGGGCGTAGTGTGTGAGGACTAAAGTAGTGTGAGGGCGCAGTGTGTGTGGCCTAAGTAGTGTGTGGGCTCAGTGTGTCTGGCCTAAAGTAGTGTGAGTGCACAATGTGTGAGTGCGCAGTGTGTGAGTGCGCAGTGTGTGAGTGCGCAGTGTGTGAGTGTGCAGTGTGTGTGGCCTAAAGTAGTGTGGGGCACAGTGTGTGTGGGTGTGTGTGTGGGGGTTGCGTGTGTGGGGTGGGGTTGTGTGTGTGGTGGGTTGTGTGTGTGGGGTTGTGTGTGTGGGGGGTTGAGTGTGTGTGGACGGTTGTGTGTGTGGGGTTGTGTGTGGGGGTGTGTGGGGGTGTGTGTGGGTGTGTGTGTGGGGGTGTGGGTGGGGTGGTGGGGGTGTGTGGGGTTGTATGTGTGTGGGGTTGTGTGTGTGTGGGGTGTGTGTGGGGGTGTGTGTGTGTGAGGTTGTGTGTTTGGGGGTGTGTGTGGGGGGGTTGTGTGTGTGTGTGGGGGGTTGTATGTGGGGTTGTGTGTGTGGGGGGGTTGTGTGTGTGGGGTTGTGTGTGTGTGTGTGTGTGGTTGTGTGTGTGGTGGGGTTGTGTGTGTGGTGGGGTTGTGTGTGTGTGTGTGGCCGGGGTGTGGGTGTGTGTGTAGGGGTGGTGTGTGTATGTGGGGTTGTGTGTGTGGGGTTGTGTGTGTGCGGTTGTGTGAGTGGGTGTGTGTGTGGGGGGGTTTTGTGTGGTGGAATTCTGTGTGTGGTGGGGTTGTGTGTGTGTGGTGGGGTTGTGTGTGTGTGGTGGGGTTGTGTGTGTGGTGGGTTGTGTGTGGGGGGGTCTGTGTGGCGGGTCGTGTGTGTGGGGGGATGTGTGTGTGGGGTTGTGTGTGGGGTTGTGTGTATGGGGTTGTGTGTGGGGCTGTGTGTGTGGGTGTGTTGGGGGTGTGTGTGGGGGGGTTGTGTGTGTGTGGGGGTTGTGTGTGGGTTGTGTGTGTGGGGGGGGTTGTGTGTGGGGGGTTTTGTGTGTGTGTGTGTGGGGCTTTGTGTGTGGGGGGGGTTGTGTGTGTGGTGGGGTTGTGTGTGTGGTGGGGTTGTTTGTGTGGTGGGTTGTGTATGTGGTGGGTTGTGTGTGGGGGGTTTTGTGGGGGTTATGTGTGTGTGTGGGGTTGTGTGTGGGTGTGTGTGGGGTTGTGTGTGTGTGGGTGTGTTTGTGCGTGTGTGTGTGTGGGAGGGATGTGGGTGTGTGTGGGGGGTTATGTGTGTGGGGTGTGTGTGTGGGGGGGTGTGGTTGTGTGTGGGGGGTTGTGTATGTGGGGGGTGGGTTGTGTGTTTGTGTGTGGGGTTGTGTGTTTGTGTGGGGTTGTGTGTTTGTGTGGAGTTGTGTGTTAGTGGGGTTGTGTCTTGGGTTGTGTGTGTGGGGTTGTGTGTGGGGGGTTGTGTGTGGAGTTGTGTGTGTGAGGTTGTGTGTGGTGGGGTGTGTGTGGGTGTGTGTGTGTTTAATGCAAATCACTCTCTGCGAATGACGGAAGATAGGGATTTGTGATAAAACCCATTGGTCGTTGAATTGAAACCTCCAAGTATCACCCATAAAATGAACTCTTTACGCAAAGTAGCGCATAGTGTAACTTTGTGCTGCTTTCAGGAACTTTCCAACGCAAACCCAGTGAACCCACACCGTCATTTTGTACAAACGGGTTTAGATATCTTTTGTAATGTCAATGTTTCCGGGCCTAGCAATGCAACCGGCAACTCTGTACTACCAAGCGAAGACTTACAGCAAGCACCCTAACAGACAGTCCATCTTGAGGGATAGGCACGGGTCAAAGAAGCGGGCATCTTAAGGTCAGGCAAAACCTGTTTCAAGCCCAGACCTAGCTAACCCAGTGGCAGTTAAGAAACAAGGGGGAGTAGTTTACCCAGTGCAGGCACTAGGGAGAGTAGTTTACCCAATACAGGGAAGAGACGGGATCAGAGACTGATGCAGCTAGCGATTGATATCAAGAATCAAATGCGTGTTTGCAGCGTGATGACGATTGATTGTACGTCGACGGCAAACGATGATCCGCGTGGTGTGAATTTCGTGCACAGAAGAAAGCTTGATACTGGCGCATGTTCCCAGAGAACGTCATTAGTGGGAGGAGCCGAATGTAAAACATGGTGGCCACCAGGAGAGGCACTGTGATCGAGCCATCTGCAGAATCGAAAGACTCGGGTGCCCAGGTCATAACTGACTGAGCCCTGTGGGCACGTGTTTACCTTTAATAGCTGCTCAGTTGGGCGAGTTTTGATCGATGATACCAAGCGTTTGGCACATTGAACGGGTAACTCCGCGTAGTTCTCTATACGTGGATCATTGCTTTTGAAAGTTTTCTAATCATTACACACATGTTCTGCCTAAAGTGGGTGCGGGTTGTGGATCATATTGTGCCTACTGGTAGACTGTTAGATTCACAAGGTCCCAAGGAGTCACTCAGTGTGTGGGACCTTTTACAGCCAATTTGGACACAGGCAACTACAAATAGTTTGCTTAGTTTTTGAGCCCAGGTTTACATTTTCTAAAATGAAAATGGCGTGTTTGTTTTGGCTGTGTTTCAGTGTTAAAACAAGCTCTCGGCATTGCTGTGGTAGGGGCGGTGGAGCGCATTCCTTTCAAGTCTGATGCGGGGGAGATCTAAGGAAAGGCGCGAGAGCGAGCATATGGAGAGTGAGGGGGTGTGCAGCCTGGTAAGCTGAAGTGGCAGCGGAGCGCGGCGCGTGAGCACGGTCGCGTGGTTGTGGTCACATGAACTGTACGCGATCCGCAGTTTGGGGAAATATTTTGAAAGCCTTACTGTAATCTCGCCCACCATCCCTACGGGATGGATTAGGCTCGACCTAAAAATTAGGAATTGGAGGTAGAGAAAACTGGCAACGAGAAATTGCAGAGAGAAACAACAGCTGTAGGAACGAAACTCCAAAGTTCAGCTGTTAATCAGTGAGCATAGAACGAGGTAAACCAACATCAGTAAACAAATAGCTATGCTCCATGACACAGAAAACAAGAAGTGCAGGGAAGACAACGCAGCCATGGAACCATGAAAACAGAACAATGGAAAAAAGAATATGGATGAATCACAGTGAAAAAATAAGAAGTTGAGAAGATGTATATTAAAGTAAATGTGCCGAGACAATTTGACCTCCCACTCTGTCAGAAAATTAGATCCAAATGGAGGGAAGAAAATGTCCTGCTGACATGACAGAAAGGATGGAATGAGACCTGTAGCATGTTAAGATATTGTACTCTCGTTTATCAAATGGCATGGATGACTGACTATATTGAGCACTCCCCAAGTCTAATATGATCAGCAGTAGGATAGCACCACCGGTCTCTCCTTTCATACCATCTAACAGGAGAACACAACTGATTAAATACTATGTAGATGGTGAAAACCAGTCTTGGCTGGATATAAGGTGTCTATAGACTAGATTACGAAAATGTTTTTAGCTGCTGCACAACAACGCCTGCGTAAGTGTGCCATGGCCAGACGTCTCAACATTTTACTGGAATTCGCTTCAGGCTTCTTCAGAAGGGGACATAAGCTGTGTCTACAAAGCCTTCATTTAACTTTGGTTGAAACTGTGTTTTTCTGTAATGGCCTCAGCAATGCTGACCGACAGACCACGAGACTCAACTTGTCAGTAGGTTTAGCCAAAGAAAACCCTACCCACAACCCCCACAGCTGAAGCTGGCTACCTTCTCTTTCCACCACTGGACTATAAGAAGAGGCCGCTGGCTGGTGGGAATAGATTCTTTTGTAAGGAGAAATACCATGTTACCTTTACTTTATGGATGTCAATGCAGCTTCCGGAAGAACTTGCACAACCCCACGCAGCCAGTGTCTTTGCTTCACTCCCATGTGTGTATATTATACTGTATTTGTGGTCGGTTATAAGTGTGGGAAAGGTCGTGGTGATAAGACTTAAAGTTAAGAGTGCTTTATGAAGTGCTGTAGCGGACAGGGTAATCGATATAAACATGTATTCTTTGGCCCATTTACATTAAAGGGTGAGCAACAGGCACTGAAAGCAGGCGGGTGTGTCGGGCAGAGAATCACAAGCAGTGAACTATTTGTATATGAGACAGGCACTGAAAGCAGGTGGGTTCGTTGGACATGTTGTTACAAGCAGTGAAATGTGTACACATTTGGGACAGGCATTGAAAGCAGGCGGGTGTGTGGAGGGCGGAGTTACAAGCGTTGAAATATGTACACATTTGGGAAAGGCACTGAAAGCAGGCGGGTGCGTAGGGCAGAGTTACAAGCAGTGAATGAACTGTGCACATTTGGACAGGCACTGAAAGCGTCGATCCCGGAGTTACAAGCAGTGAACTGTGCCTGTATACGAGACAGGCACTGAAAGCAGGCGGGTGTGTCGAGCGCGGAGTTACAAGCAGTGAACTGTGCATGTATATGAGACAGGCACTGAAAGCAGGTGGGTGTGTAGAGCACAGAGTTACAAGCAGTAAACTGTGCATGTATATGAGACAGGCACTGAAAGCAGGCAGGTGTGTCGAGCGCGGAGTTACAAGCCGTGAAATGTGTACACATTAGGGACAGGCACTGAAAGCAGGCGGGTGCGTAGGGCAGAGAGTTACAAGCAGTGAATGAACTGTGTATGTATATGAGACCGGCACTGAAAGCAGGCGGGAGCATCGGGCAGAGAGTTACAAGCAGTGAATGAATTGTGTATGTATATGAGACAGGCACTGAAAGCAGGCGTGTGCGTCGATCAGGGCGTTCCACGCAGTGGACTGTGTGCACATTTAGAACAGGCACTGAAAGCAGGCGGGTGTGTCGGACACAGAACAGCAGCTCAGTCACAGGCATGGCGAGTAAGCATAGTCAGTGGTGCCACCCGGCACAGGATTTCACAGTCAAGGCAGGGAGGAGGCAGAGAGCCACGGACTGTGGCGAGGCAAGGCTTGGAGCTCCGGGGAAGAGAGGTGGGCGTGGGTATTTGGAACTCCCAGTGTGAAGGGAGCTCCGGGGTAAAGAGGCTGACGGGGCGGGGGAATTTGGACCACCCAGTGTGAAGGTTCAGCGTTCTGGACATTCAAGAACTGACATGAGATGGTGTCGTGCATTTCAGCAAATCCTAGATTGCAATGAAGCATTGTTTACTGTGCTCAGACTCGGACCCCAAAAAAGCAGAGCAAAGTTTAACTTTTTATTCAGGTTAAAAATTTAAACAAATAATCCTAACAGTTTACCCGGTGGTACACAATCTGCACAGACGGGAATACAAACGCAATTTGGCAATGTCCTTTGTACACATAGGGCCAGATGTAGGTAAGCATATTTTACCGATTCATAAATACCGAATTTTACCGATTTGGTACTTATGAATCGGTAAAATAGAAGGGGGAGATGTAGGTAGAATCGGTAATTGAATTACCGATTCTGTAAGAATCGGTATTTGCCGAATCGGTAAATACCGATTCGGTAATGCCCATTGATTCCTATGGGCATTGAAGCCCATAGGAATCAATGGGCATTACTGAATCGGTATTTACCGATTCGGTAAATACCGAATGTTGCAAGGGTGCAGGGGGTGTCACTTTGACACCCTCTAGCACCCCGAATTAAGGCACGTGTACCATGTGGCACACAGACATGCCCTAAGGGCATGTCTGTCTGTCACATGGCATAGGTGTGCATGCACACATGTGCATGCACACCTGGATTCGGTATTTTACCACCCAATTGGATTGGGTGGTAAAATACCGATTCTGTAAGGCCTGTGGGACTGAGAAGGGTCCCACCTACATCTGCAAATTACCGAATCGGTAAAAATACCGATTCAGTATTTTTCCTGATTCTGTAAATTTACTGATTCGGTAAATTTACCGAATCGGTAAAATAGGGCCCCTACATCACAAATGACCATTTACCGGTCGGTAACGGCCAAAATCGGCCATTACCGGTCGGTAAATGGCCACCTACATCTGGCCCCTAGTGCTTATACTGAGAAGGCTTGCATGGCGAAGTGACCAAACTCCTTTTTACAACAAAAGGGGTTTACACTATCAAGCTGTGACACATATTTGAAAGGTTGCTTCTGCAATAAAAGAGAAACGATTTGTTTCCCACTCAGCCACGTCAAAACATGCAAACAAGTCCCCTAAAAAAAAAAAAAAAAACTTCAACATAGATAACTAGGTTTTAGTGAGACGTATTGGAAACCATAGAATGGCAGAGGAAAGGCAGCGCTGGGAGGGGGGCTGGGCAACCATGTCTGCATTCCGATTCACGAGCAGATGGTCCTGTTTATGACCTGCGGAGCGCGTGAAGTGGCTGGTGGCAAATGGAATCAGAGCGGCCGCGGTCGCTTTGATGTTCTTGTCTTGTCTTGCTTTGTGGGAGCGGTAGGAGGAGCGAATTCCTGTGCACGCGCCTGGCTCACAGGAACAGTACGTGATCCGCAGTTGGGTAGAATATTCGATTCGGAAGCCTTACTATAAATTTCGCCTACCATCCCTACGGGGTGGAATAGACGAGACCTAACACAGAAAATTGTCAGGAAAGGCTGTATTTGTTTTAGAACTGTGTATACTGTTGCGTAGTTTGTGACTGGAGATGGTATTACTGGTAAACATCCAACCTTCTTCAGTGAGATGGTATTCTGGGAGATCAGAGCATGAATTCCAGCCCACTGAGGAACCGGCTTTTTTTCATCCTTCAGTCTGCCCCAGTAAGCAATATGATAAATCCAGTTAAAACAGCTTCGCGAACTGCAGCATCATGTAGAATTAGATCCATGCCCTCAACCACTTTGAAACTTTCTGGTAGACTTGGACGAGTTGATGGCTTGTAGTGATGTTGCACTTGTTGGCAAGGCAGTTGTGATATAATTTTGCAGCTTTATTTTTTTGTGCCTACAGCTAACACAGCTTGTTTCCCAGCAGCTAATTCATCAGTACACTCTCAAAAAAGCACCATGGCAGTATCATGTGTGCTGGATTTTCCAGACAAAGAAGAGCTGTCTTCAAAATTATCAAGAGTAGCAATTGTAAAGCCTTTCCTGGTAAAGCAACTTGAAAATGATTTGCTTTCGGATTCACAAGATCTGCTCCGTACTATGTCATTATAACTTGTTGATAGACCAATCCAATTCATTGAAGTTATTAGCTCAATACTTTTGCAATTGTCATCATTTGCGTGGACAATCATTATGTGTAGCAGAGCTGTCTTTTTGCCATGATGTAAATAATAAAACATGATTTGAAAAAGACTGTACATTTGTACAATATAAGCCTGTCGGTTCTTGAGATTGTCTTCCTCTTTGCTTATATCATCAAAGGCATCATCAATGCTGTCGGCTTCTGTTCCGAACTCAAGAAATTTAGTTCGTAACAGTTTTGTTTTGCTGCGGTTAAAAGATGTAAAAATGTTAAGACAACATCAGGTGTTCTTGTTGACTCACATTTGCTGAGCTCTGGGGTATCACAAAAGTTGTCATTAAGTCCAAAATCTAAATTATTCATGAAATTTCTTTAAATGGTTCCTGCTGATTTTACTGCATCCTGTGATCTTATTTTGGCAGCAAGAATTTCAGGAGTTAAATCAGCTGAGAATAACTTAAGTGTCTCATTCTTTTTGTTAGACTGACAAAAACACATTCTGTCATTGTACATTCTCACCAGAAAAATCTTAATTTTATTATTATGGATCAATACAGTTTCATCAATGTTGTCCATTACTTCTGTGATCTCACTGAGTGTGAACCCTTAGCCAGCACTCAAGAGTGCCATTAAACTAAATTTACTTTTCCAAAGAGTGCAAACTTAACTGAAGGCTGGTGGTTATGTTGCTGCTTGGAGCTCATTGTACATTCGTATTTGTATAGGTCCGCACACATGCAGTTCTATTGGGCATACAAATTTGTTGCAAGTACATTCACCCCACTGTTCAGATTAACTACTCAGCTGAAAACTTCATCTTGGAAGAAACTAGCTGCAGATAAAAACATTTTTCAGTCTTTTGTGAACTTAGTCTTGCCATATTTCTGCAGCATCTTGAACTTTCTTCTGTCCAGCAGCAGTTGATGTTCGCTTTTCTTTCAGGTTAGTTTAGCCAATGACACATTTGTCTTTGTTGAAGAAGTACTCAGATTTAGTAGTTAGCACATTCTGTTTTCAGCTGCTTTGCTCATGTTTACAAATTTGAATCAATGGAAAACCTGAAACAAAAACAATACTAAAATTAATTACTAATATGATGGCTAAAATACAAAATTATAGAGCCACCATTTTAGAAAATGGCAGAAGGGTTGCTCTGAGGCATTATTTTCTGTCTCTATAAGACTACTTGACCCCCAAACTCTATGTTTTGACACCAAAATGAAGTGTATAGGGCTCATGGCTCTTGAAATATAACATCATCAATACAACACATCCGCCATTTTTAAAAATATTGCCCTGAAAAATTTAGCCAGGATTAGCAAAGTCTACCTAAGCAAAATTACTTCTTTAATGATACAAAAACACAAATCAGAAATGAAAGTCTATGGACAACTATTTTTTTTAAGGAGGTATATCAAGGCGTGAGGGCTATGAAGAACCCAAACATATTAGTAGAAGGAAAATGATAAGCACAGAGGATTCATGGCGAAGCCACAACAACAACAACACAACTTGTGTTGCAAAAACACACTGTTGTTTCATCTCCAGAAAACAGCAACTATTTCTTTTTATGACTTCGAAATTCAGATCTGTGACACAATATTTGTCACAAACATGGACATTTCTTCTACTTGCAACGATTTACTAGCATCACGCGGAAACAAACTAATTAGTTTTCAGGCATTTGTCAAATGATACAGTTTCACTGTGTTTAGCTGGTAACTTCCTTACTTTTCTCTCTCATTTTTCTTTACTGGCACTATCTGCCTTTACCTTTCGATTCTTCAGTTTGTTTTTCTGTCCCATAGTTGACCAGTTGTCTTAACTTTGCTTTTTATCTTCTGTCATTCATTTATATAGATTTCTTACCTTTTGTGTCACATCTTGGCTTCTTTCTTTGATTCTCAAATATTTAACTCTACATGTTCCAGCTCACTCTTTACTGAAATCTTTTTTTAAATGTTTTTGTAGACCTCCTTATAGATTCACCCCCATCATGCAAGCTGACCAAGCAATGTTGAGATGAATTGGTGCCATGCTTCACAATACACGCTGTCCTATACTTACTTTGTGGGACTGAGAAGACTTCCGGTGAGTATACAACCTCTGAGGATTTGAAAAGTATGTGCTTATATTTTAGTGTAGGTGAAGAACTTTTGTAGCTATACGAAGAACTATGGTAGCAACATGTGTTTAAAAGGATTTGTCAAATGGGATATAAACTCTGCGGACTTTGTTTGCTTAAATTGTTGAGTGCATTCACTCTGATTAGTTAAATGGAAAACTGTATAATAGTTACATGTTGTCTACGTAACTTTCAGTAACGTCTGTATAATGTGGTCATTCACCAGAGGCTATGGATGTGGTGCTCCCAGAGACTCGTCATTACTGTCTTTGGCAACAACTTGTAAAATTCCTATACAGTCATCCTTATAAAATGAATTGATGCACTTGTTGTGATACCTCAGTTTGAATGATAGCGGGAACCCTTTTTACTGCATTGTTTCGAAATCTATGCAATGGAACTGTTTGTGAGCACGCCTTTTGTGTACAAAGATCTACCAGGGAAGCAGTCAAAGTTCATGTAAAACGTACGTTGATTGTATATTTACAGGAGCCCACGTCCCGCAGATCCAGCCTCCTGACCATCCAAATCACAAATGCTAAATTGGAGGTTGGATGCCTAGAAGAAGGAATGCAGTGCATGAGCTTGGAGAAACAGAACACATTACAAAAATAAACATTACATAACATTACAAACTAAACTGTTGCGAGACACATAAAGGTGTTAACACTAATGAAGGACTACTTGTATAAACTCTAGGCTACCACTACATAATTCTTCCCTTTTATAATAAATAAACAGAAAAAAATTCAATACATGTTTAAACCTGTATACTTCACGGGCATGGAGGTATTGCGAGAGCTCCTAGTATCACTAATGAATTCAGTATCACTAACAGGCTCATCATGATGACAGTAAGTAAGTAAGTAAAGTAAGTAAAACTTTTATTAAGCGTGCAAATGCCAGGTGTCTTAGTGCTTACGGCATACCTCAGAACAGGTAGTAAAAATCATCTGCTCATCTTACTTTAAGTTTGATACAGAAGGCCAAGTTTTGAGCAGTTTCCTAAAGCAGGACAGACTGGATTGAGATCTCGAGACAAATGGATGAGAATTCCAGACTTTACAGCCAATGTAGCGCAAACTCCTGCTTCCCATCTATATTTCTTTATCTTAGGGACTTCTATTAGCTAGGCTAAAGAAGACCATAAGGCTCATTGGGCCATTACCAAAAGAAGGTTTCCCAATGATCATGAGGACCCTTTTCATACAGAGCGCTGTGAATAAAGCAGAGAGATTTGAATCTAAATTACCTGTAACCAAGGATGGGCCCGTATTTCTTTGGTAATGGAACAGAATTTTGGCACTTTCAAGAGCAGCCGAGCTACAGCATTTTGCAATGATTGTAATTTAGCTAATGAGCTTTTTGTTGTACCTAAATACAAAGCATTGCAATAACCAATCCTAGAGAGGATAAGAGCAACCATGGCAGTCTTTTGGAGGTCCAGAGGGATAAATGGAAAAACTTTTATCAATAATTAATAATCTGATAATATAAAAGTAGGAGGAAGTGATATGGTTCACCTGCTCAGAAAAACTGAGCTGATCTTCGAAAATCACTCCAATATTTTTTTACCTTGGAAATAGTAGTAGGTAGTCGGCTGAAATCTGCTGGCCACTAAGTCGAATTCCAAAAATCAGCGTTTCTGCCAAAAAGAATCACTTCAGTTTTCTCAATATTCAATTCTAGAAAATTCTTCTGCATCCAAATAGGTACCTGGGTTGAGCAGTGAGTCAGGTTTAAGGCTGTGAGACCCTCATCTTCCAGTATAGATACTACAATTTGGGTATTATTGGCATTGGAGACAGCCAATAGGCTAAATGATTGAATAAGCTCGAAAAACTAAGTAATATAGATGTTAAAAGCACCGGGGACAGGTAGGACCCTTGAAGCACTCCGCAGGGAAGAGAGAATTTTTTTGAATTTAAAGCCATTCAGTTCAACCCCTTGTACTCTGTTTGTTAGGAAGGGGCTGAGGAGGTCAAGAGCTGCACCTCCTATACTGATTCTCTCAAGCCGGTTGATAGGAACCTCATGGTAAACTATATCAAACACAACTGAGATGTCAAGAAGAATTAGAGCCACTTGGCTCGTCTCAGCCAGTAGCCTTCGGATTTCTTTTCAGGCCACAGCCAGCACAGACTCTGTAGAGTGATGAGCTCTAAAACCATGTTGTGAGTTCCTTCTTCACTGCCTTATCAAGGATTTTGGCCGGAAAAGGCAGTTGAGAAATTGGCCGATAGTTTTTAGTGACAGCTGGATCGAGATTGTATTTTTTTATTTCATTTATTTTTAGTATAGGTAGAACAGAGGCTTGCTTCCAGGTTATCGGATAACATTCTGTCTCTAATATCTGATTCAAAAGTTTGGTGAGGTTGATTGCAATTTGATTCTGCAGCATATGCCAAGTAAATGGCGGGCAAGGGTCAGATGGGGATCCACATTTCGTGGTCCTCCAAAAGAAGTGAAAAATTACACAGGGGCCCACAACTCCTTGATCTCCCTGACTGAGTTATCTCTGGAACATTGACAGCATTGGTATTGGGGACAAGATTTAGATCTTCTGCGAATCTGGTAGAAGAGAATTTTGTCATAAATGCACTCTATTTTGTTTTTTAAAAAGTCTGCTAAGTTGTTTCAGCCGTTTTGATCAATACTATAGGCAGAGCCCTGTTTCAAGTTAGTAAGTGGTAATTGTTTTACAGCCCAGATGAGGAGGTTTTGGCAGTTCTTATTCTTGCAGAAAAGAATTGGGTTTTTGGGATGTTAGTCTGAGTATAATACTTTTTGTAAATAATGGAGTAATTAGCTTTAGCTACAGGATCACACCCCTTTCTCTATAGATGTTCCGCAGCTCTACTTTTTTTGTTTACGGATCTTTAATTCTGGGAGTGTACCAAGGTGCAGAGGTTGCTTTAGATGGGTGGTGACCGTTTTTACAGGAGCAAGCTGGGTCAGAGCAGAGTCAATCCAACTCTTAAGATTGCTAAACGATACATTTATATCAGGGTCCAGAGGTGGGCTATGCTTGCTCAGAGTGGCCTCCAACTCCCCTTTAGAGACCCTACGCCATGTTCAGATAGCTATAGGGACTTCAGAGGAGTTCTGGACGAGGCTTTGCCGGAGTCCAATTAACTTAAAAAACACTGCATTATGGTCCGACCATAGCAAAGGAAGTGGTTTATCAAATTCTAATCATCATTTGAAAAAATCCCATCCACAGTGTGACTAACCATGTGGGTAGACTCATCCACTTGCAGGAAATGGCCCAAACTGCAAGAACAGTCAATCCATTTGTTCGAGTCAGGATTAGTTACCATCTCCAGGTGAAAGTTAAAACCACCCAGTACAGTGAAGACTTTCACTTGAAATACCAGTTGAAGTAGATTTAGTGAGCTCCAAGTCTGTACTTGATACTGAAATATAAACTAAAGAAGCAGGTTGAGATACTTCAGAAAAATGGCTATTGCCTTCCAAGACAAACCAGACCTCGTTGTCCTGACCTTTGTGCCCACAAATTTTATGAGCTTGTGCAGGAGTCAAACTGACAAGAGCTCTCTTGCTCCACCAACCTCTGCCATTCAGTAAAAGTGAACCAGTTGAAACTTTGGAAATTTGAAAAGGACTAGAAAATACGGATTACCTTTTTTTTACTCTGGTAGGTCGTTTGACCACAACCCAATCATTGAGCTTAAATTCAATGCTTTTTACACCATGCGTACTGTTAGAATACATTTTATGCTTCATGCTTCATCTGAGCCGCATCAACCCTTTCTTTTGCCAATTTCGCTATACCACGCTGACACATTTTTTCTATAGGCATAATGTTGTAATTTTAGCCAATCTGGACGAACCCCGTTAGCCAATGCTGATTATATCCCTTCTTTTAGGAACTTGTTCATTTTTTCATTTTTTCCACCAGTGCATACAAGGTCGGCGAGTACAACGCCACCCTCAAATGTCTGATTTGACGATTATGAACAAATTAGTTCATCTGATAAGAGACAAAGTGAGTCCCATTGTTGATGACCAAATTGTTAGTAGTCCTTCATTTTAAAAAATCTTGTCGAAATTCATATAACAAATGAAGTACTTGCAGCTGGGACAAAATCAAAGAACACCCATTTAGAAAAGTAATCTACTTAGACTCAGTACAAACTTCTTGGCTGAGGGTAGTAAATCAAAAGGTCATGCAAAGTCTAATGCCACTTTTGACCAGGGTTCCTCAGGAAAAGAAGCTGTGTATGAAGGAATGTGATGGGTGAGCCAGTGTTTATCTGAAAGTAAACAAGTGTTGCAAGAAGAGATCCAATTAGCAGCTTGAGAATCCACAGCAGGCGACCAACAAACTGCTTAGGTTTTTGCAAGTGACTCCTACCCCTAGATGACCCTGGGAAGCAGCTTGAGAGAGTTTGGCTCTAACTGCAGTTGGAGGAACTGTGACATTGTTGCGTGAGAGAATTCTATCAACAATTGAAAGTTCACTTGGCATATGCGACAAAGGACTGAATGGGACATCTAATGATTTCCTTTGGCCAACTTTTTTTGACAAATTCTCAGCAGTGGCTAGCTCAGGTAAGCGCGATGGGGCAGGGCAGGGCACGGCGGGGTGGGGGGGAAAGCAGACGGAATAGGTATTACTTATTTATTTAATTATACCTATTCTATCGTCTGTCGACTCTCCCCAAACCCACCTCTACCCCACGGCATTTGCCTGTGCCGGCCGCCGCTGCTAATCCCATTACTAATAATAAAAACGTATCATCTTTAAAAGCAGACAACAATTCTTCATGTGAAACCAGATCAGAGGTACTTAAAATATCTTCCAAAGTAGCCACCACATCCTCAAGCTCCTCAGTAGAGTCAACATTCTGGAGAGGCATTCTTTATAATAAAATCTGCCCTCGAGTTTTTGCCCCCAGGGATGTAGTCAGTTTTTAAATTGTACTCCTGTAAGCGTGAGAGTAGTCTGACTAATCTTACTGAGGCTTTTGCTGAGCCATTATTGTTGAGTAAGTGAATAAGGGGCTTATGGTCTGTGAAAAAATTTACACTCATGCCAAGTCAACTTTTAAACTTTTTAATGGCTCAAGAGCAAGCCAACGCCACCCTCTCAATTGTGCTGTAATGTCATTCTGGTGTTTTCAATGAGCGGGAGGCAAAGGCCACAGTATGTTCTCTGTAATCCAAAAATTGGGAAGAGACAGCGCCTATCCCAGTTTAACTTGCATCAGCAGTTACAATACATTTGCAGTCAGGTTTAAATGCTGATAAAGCTAGTGCATTCATGATTACAGACTTGACTCTTGCAAAAGCTTGTTCAGCTACATCATCCCAGACAAACTGTATCTTTTGTGTACAATCATGGCATATCCTTGAATACATTTAGAATAACATTTACTTATGCACAGGAAAGATTTCAAGGGGTCCTTATCATGAGGAGGAGTTACACCCTGTATGGCCTGTACCAAAAAAATGTAGGATGTATACCACAACAGGATATATGATGACCTAAATAGTCTCCCTTTTAAGTAGATGATTCTTTTTAGGTTTCAGGGTGATACCTATTTCCTTAAATACCTCCAGCACTTTATGCAGTGTGTGCTTAAAATCTGTATTCATATTTGAAAAGATTAAATTGTCATCTTGGTAAGCTTGTGTTCCTGGTATATCAGCTAAAATGGTATCCATCATTTTCTAAAACACACTCGCTCTAGACGCAAGACCAAAAGGAAACCGTAGGAATTTATAAGCTCCAAATAGGAGTGAAAAACATTGTGAGGTCTTGCGAATCTGCAGCAAGCAGGATCAGGTGATATGCGGAGCTAAGGTCTAATAAAGAGAAAAACTTAGCATCACTTATGTTTGACAGGAAATCCTTTATCTTGGGCAATAGGTGGCAATCAAGCACCACATTTATTGTTAAGGGTGCGCAAGTCTGCACAGAGCCTAATATCCTCATCTTTTTTTCTTATTATAACGAGGGGACTTACCCACTCTGAAGAATCTGTTTGTGAAATTTTCTCTTCTTTAACTAGTTTCCCAAGTAAAGTTTTCAGTTCAGACCTGACCGACAAAGGTACAAGTCTAACCTTGTGCAAAATAGGAATGGCATTTAAAAAATTTTTTTATTCCATGTTCAAATTTGTGAATGATGACAATTTTGTTGGTCAAAACCTCTGCAAAAGTATGCATTACTTGCGATAATATACAGCCATCACAGCTGTCAGTCGATGCTTTCTGCACATCATTCACCCTAACTGGATTAGGTAAACCAGGAACAACCATAAGATTTAACCTTGCTAGGTCTTGCCATCCTACAATTCGTTTCCCCTTTTTAGCAACATATATTTTTGTTAAGGGTGGGTGAAGTTGGCAAAGTGCCACGGCGCGGAGTTCCACGGAGTTGGAAAAAAACTCTGTGGGACTCCGCTCCACCTACAATATACATTTCAAAATAGGAAAGAAACACTTACCTGCCCTGGCGTCTCCAGGCTGCCCGCCTCCTTGCCGTGGTCTCTACTCCTCCTCACCGTCCTTGCTGGTCGCAGTCCTACCATGACAAACAAACTAGAGTTTGTGACTGGCGAGGAGAAAAGAGCACGGCGAGGAGGAGGGCAGTCCAGAGGCGCCAGAGCAGGTAAGTGTTTATTTCCTACTCTTGGGCGTGGGTAGACAGGGGCTACCTGCGCTGTGCTGCATAGTTGGAGTTTTTCCTGAGCTCCGCATTCCCAACAGAGTGCGAAGTTGGCAAAACTCCTAAAACTCCGCCGGCGTAGAAGAGCTTGATGCCCAGGGTTAATTTTTGTATTTGTCTCCCTGCGTATGCATTTCAGACTATCAATAAAGAAACCGGCCATATCTATATCCTGCTCACCATATGCTTTGGGGAATACATCAGGAGTGTTCAAAGGTTTAGTTTTAGCCCACATTTAATCATACAATGTATCGGAAACAATAGTGATGGGAGCTCCCGAATCAGCCATCATATCAAGCTTAATTTCACGAATGTGTACATCACAAAACAAACCATTCACAGGTTTCACATCCACAGGGTCTACATCAAGTGTAAGGACCACTCTAGACAAGTCCTGTGAACAGTCCTCTGTAACGGAGGCTTTATCAACAGAACCAATCCGAAGAGTATCCCCTGCACTCTTGCAGACACTAAGAAAAAGTCCCATTTTGTTGCATTTGGTGCACCTTTTCCCAACAGCTGGACAGGAAGCATGGTTGTCAAGATTGGAATTAGAACCACATGTGTAACAATGTGTCACATTCCTTTTCTGTGGAAATCTGTTGTTTTTACCTCTATAAGACAAAACATGAATAGAATCTAAAACTTGAATTTTCACAAGCTGTGATTTGAGGTCAGCTGAGATACATTTACTCAAAATAATGGAACGTTCTATAGCTTTAGCCATATCCCTCACTTCAACCCAAGGTGGGATCACGAAATTAGAGTAAACATTCCTATATTTTTCTAGAGTTGTATCCAAAAGGGATTTGATCCCTGATATAAGTGTCCAAAGTGGTTCCAAACTTGCATTTTGCAGCAAGAAGTCTGAGTGCGGAAATAAACCCCCCAATGGACTCTTCCTGAGACTGTTTCCTTTTGTTAAAATTACATTTTTCTAATAGGATGGTAGGTTGTTCAATAAATGTGTTTTTTAACCTTGTAATTGCCTCCATAAATTCCTTCCAGTCATCGCAGTCAGATGGTATGGAAACAGGTAGGTTGTCAAAGATTTACTGACCCTCATCATCCAAATTACTATAAAGAATAGCATTTTTTTTCTTCTTGTTGTGAACTTTTCAACATCAATAGTGACCAAATAATTTTCAAAAGAGTTAAAGCATTTTTCCAATATTGAGGTGGTCTACCTAGATTTTGAAGAAATGGCTGGCCAATTTGCTGAATACCAGACATAATGTGACTCAACAAGGAATAAAAACAAGTACCTTAAATGGTTTGATCCAAGTATATAAATACGAGGTAAATGCAGAAAATCTGTTGACTCAGTCACGATGCCAGAAACAGCTGACTAAAAGATAATCAAATTGAAAACTCAAGAATATTGCCCAAACCAAGATGGCCGCTATTTAGAAGTGACACAGCACATCGGAGAACTCCCTGCCGAGTGTCGGGTGAATAACAACAGGTGCGCATGCACCTCATTCTGAATAGACGAACGTAGGGGAATATGGCTGAGATACCCGCCACCCCCTCTCAACACAATCCCCAAAAGGAGGGAAACCGGAAACAGTTCTTGAAGTTTTTGGAAGAGGGAGGGAGTGACCCTCCCCGGCCGTATTTATTAAAACAAAATTCAAACGTTAAACAGTTCATATTAATGTACAATTTCATAACCACATTGCGATGTTTGGCTAACCTTAACAGATTCTCTAATACAGAGGTTCTCCTAGCCGAACTACCAACCTGCAAAACATTTTCTTGAAATAATGAAATTGTACATCCTAACGTTTAAGGGCCAACGGCAAGGTCGTAACCGGTGTCAAGATCCCTAACCAGAAATACCCCCCCACTTGGGAGGGGCGACAGCACTGAGGCGTACCCCACGTGCAACTACCAATTTCCCTTTGACTTGTCGGGGGCCCCAATAAACTCGACGCCACTTAAAGGTCGTTCGAGGACTCGTGTGAGTATCTAGAAGGTAGCGTAGACCTCCCCCCAAACCCCACACAACTTACCACATCTGCCGTCGCAGACGTCACTGGCCCCGGGAAATTCCCCAAGAGGGGGCTGTAACCCCTCCTACACAGGAAGGGGCCTTGACCGCCTTTCCTTTCCTTCCGGCGGCCTCTCCTTAGACAGGACCGCCTCCCCGTTGAGGGGCCAATGGCCACCTCTCCCGAGCGCTCCCATCCGTGTTGGGTGACGCCCACTCATAGGGATCTTCCAATTACTGCTCACCGATCATGACCTTACCGCCTACCAAATAAATACGACAATGCTACCTAAACCAACAATCCATTGGCCACTATGACCCGAATAAGCATGCTTATAACGGACACAAAAACAGAATATCTTTAATCACAGAACATACAAAATTCGTCCAACTTTATTACACACTCAATATCAACATGATAATACCAACGGACAAACTGAATATCTTTAATCACGGAACATACATAGAAACGTTCAACTTTATTACACCTCAATATCAACATGATAATACTACAACCTGTAAACGAAAAATTAGAATTATCGAACCATCTTAAAACAACTAGCTGTCCTCAGGGGCTGGTGGGTGGGTCAAAATTGGCTCTTCGTTCCGTCTCGAGCTCACGTGCAGCGAGGAGGTGCAGCTTCAGAGCACAGGAACAAGAGGATGTCTTCCGGTCTTGCGTCCCTTTTTATCCGTCTTCAGGGCGGGCGTAAACCCGCCCCTGCCTGCCCCGAGGGCGTGGCCAGCTGCGTCAGTGTCTAGGCCAGCCCACTCCAGGGCGGGAAAGAGCGCGCCCCGGCTACGCCGCTTCGGGCATACCAGCCGAGACGCGCCTCCCGCCCAAAATGGCTTCCCGGGGGGATCGAGGTACTCTGCCATAAGTTCGGGGGGACCGAGTGGTCGCCCCTTTCCATATGGCTGAGATACCCGCCACCCCCTCTCAACACAATCCCCAAAAGGAGGGAAACCGGAAACAGTTCTTGAAGTTTTTGGAAGAGGGAGGGAGTGACCCTCCCCGGCCGTATTTATTAAAACAAAATTCAAACGTTAAACAGTTCATATTAATGTACAATTTCATAACCACATTGCGATGTTTGGCTAACCTTAACAGATTCTCTAATACAGAGGTTCTCCTAGCCGAACTACCAACCTGCAAAACATTTTCTTGAAATAATGAAATTGTACATCCTAACGTTTAAGGGCCAACGGCAAGGTCGTAACCGGTGTCAAGATCCCTAACCAGAAATACCCCCCCCACTTGGGAGGGGCGACAGCACTGAGGCGTACCCCACGTGCAACTACCAATTTCCCTTTGACTTGTCGGGGGCCCCAATAAACTCGACGCCACTTAAAGGTCGTTCAAGGACTCGTGTGAGTATCTAGAAGGTAGCGTAGACCTCCCCCCAAACCCCACACAACTTACCACATCTGCCGTCGCAGACGTCACTGGCCCCGGGAAATTCCCCAAGAGGGGGCTGTAACCCCTCCTACACAGGAAGGGGCCTTGACCGCCTTTCCTTTCCTTCCGGCGGCCTCTCCTTAGACAGGACCGCCTCCCCGTTGAGGGGCCAATGGCCACCTCTCCCGAGCGCTCCCATCCGTGTTGGGTGACGCCCACTCATAGGGATCTTCCAATTACTGCTCACCGATCATGACCTTACCGCCACAGGTCCGGATAGTTGACCGGCTATCCGGACCCCCCACAAAGCTCCTACCTAAAGGTCATGCTTCAACGTTTTTAACCATGCTAGGAAGTCTACTATGAGTAACTCATTCCCCACCCGAGACAAATGCACACCATCCCCCGAATACACACTGTCACCATTAATACATCCATGCGGAATCGAATGCAATGTCCCGGAACGGAACAACCTACCCACTTTGTTATTAAGCTTCCTAACAGAGTGATTCAAAGCAGGAACAGAAATAGCCCCCCGCCACACCTTTCGTGGGATCATATGGGACCACGCAATTGTGCACCCCGGAACTCTCCTCGCCAACCAACTTACAGTGGAAAGCATTGCCTCCAGGAGAAGTCGTCTACCGGTGTTGACCAAATCATTGCCCCCTAGATGCACTATGACTATAGACGGCGGTGACCTCGTCCGCCCTAACAAATCTTCAAAATATGCTTGAAACTGGTCAATACAGAGACCGCCTCTTCCGTAGAAGGACACCCTGTACCCGTATTCCCCAGCTACGTGAATCATGTCACCTGCTTTGAATACGTCCGCGGCACGCCTCACGTATGAGTGGCCCACGACCCACACCTCCTCTTTCACAGCCGGTGATGTCTGACCGCTGGCCCGGTGTTGGGTCGACTGCACAGTCCGCCCCGCCTCGTAGGCTTGCGCAACTGAAAACCAAACAAAAACAAGAGGCGTGAGTACATCATTACATCTTCACAACATGTGTAACCGCACATACCTCTTATAACAATTGGAGGACCAACGCCCCACTCGTTTCACTTGTTCAACATTAAGACCCCTGGCTGTAGCTTCTGTAGCAGCCCCTATCCGAAAGGAATGGGTCCCAAACTCGCCCGGGTTCAAGCCCGCAGCGGCAATTGACATCGCAAGCACCCGCTGAAACTGAAACCTCGTCAGTGGGGTGGCGTCCGCGTGTCTCAACAAGGTCCCCCCCCATACTGCCACCCTTCGTGCTAGGTAATCTTCTAAACACTTTACCGGGCATATGGAGGACCCGGGAATCCTGCGTATGATTATGCAGTCACCCCTCCCATCTTGATCGGTCTTGGACTTGACAAAGGAGACCGTCATTGCCTCTTCTCTGATCTGAACGTGTTCTTGGCACAAACCCCCCGCCACATCCTGTTTGTTCCTTGCCACCAGTTCGCTTACTCGCATCGCCCCGTGAAATGCTAGCGTAAAAGCGGCTCGGAACAACACCGCCTCAAAAGGAGATGAACATGTGGCAGGGAGTGTAGCCAACAACTGGGCCAACCTATCCAAACCTATCGGGCGCCTCTCATCCACTCTGCGACCCTCAAGGCGTTGCCACCCACGCAGCGCTTTCTGTACAACGAAAGACGCTGTCGGGTCCTGGATACTATGAGCCCTGGCAAAAAAGGAAATAGAAGCACGATGCCTCTGAGCCGTAGCCACAGATTTCCCAGCCCTATGTAAGGACATCAGGAAATTCACCACCCATTCCTCATGGCCCCAAAGCTCCTCTCTATCAGTCCCCAAGAAGGCTAAATAGGACCTAAACGCCCCTTCGTATGCCTTCCTCGTCCGTGGTGCTAGACTCTCTCCCACGAGGTGACGAAGTTCGGGGCACCGAGAGACCAAAGAGCTTCGGGGAAGGGTGCCGGCTCTGGGTCCGCTGAGGGAAGGAAGCCCGAGAAAGCCTGCATATGAAAACGAGACAGTGCATCAGCCGCCTGATTCTGTACCCCTGGGACATGTTTTGCTCTGAACAGCACATTTAGTTGCATGCACAACAAAACAATCTCTTTGAGTAGTCTTAAAATCAGCTTACATCGTGCTGCCTGACTATTGACGCACTCAACCACAGTCATATTGTCGGACCAAAATATCACAGAGTGATCCTTGAACCCTTCTGGCCAGGTTCTCAAGGCCACAAAAATGGGAAAAAGTTCCAAGAAAGCAATATTACTTGTCAGACCATTGTCGTGCCACCACGTCGGCCACCTTTGTGCTGACCATTTTGTGCCGAAGATGGCACCAAAACCTGTGCTACCTGCTGCATCTGTCCATAGCCCCAGCTCCTCAGAGGATACGGCTGGTTTGTTCCATATGACTCGACCATTGAAGTCCGCCAGAAATGCTAACCAAATACGCACGTCCTGGCGGACCTCAGCAGATAGTTTCGTGCGGTGATGGCCCTCCTTTATGCCGACCATAGCTTGGGCAATTGACCGAGAAAAGGGGCGGGCCATCGGTATAACTCTAAGGGCAAAATTCAACTGTCCCACCAACTGCTATAACTGATGCAGCGTAATTTTAGATCCATTTAAACACTCTTGCAGGCTTGCCCTGAACTTTAACACTTTGTCAGTTGGCAAACGAAAACAACCTTCTCTGGAGTCTAACTCGATCCCCAGAAACTCGAGGCAAGTCGTAGGACCCACCGTCTTACCAGGTGCCAATGGCACACCAAACTGTTTCATTAATACACAAAATTCGGCCAAGGCCCAACCACATTCAATATCCCCGGCTGGCCCCAGGAACAGAAAATCATCAAGGTAATGCATTACATGTTGGAAACCCGTCTTCTTTGTGAAGACCCATTGCAGAAAACTACTGAATTTCTCGAAATAAGCACAAGATATAGAGCACCCCATCGGCATACACTTATCCATGTAATAACAACCTTGAAAATTAAAACCTAGGAGACGCTGATCGTCCGGGTGTACCGGGAGCAACCGGAACGCTGACTCGATATCTGACTTCGCCATCAGCGCCCCGGGCCCCAGGCGATTCAAAATGGCTACGGCCTCATCGAAGGATGCGTACCGCACCGAACACACTTCTGGGTCAATTGCATCATTTACAGAAAGACCACGTGGGGCTGACAAATTATGAATCAGTCGGAACTCACCCGGGTCCTTCTTGGGGACCACCCCTAAAGGAGAACAAACAAAATTCAGCACCGGAGGCACAGTAAACGGGCCGGCGACACGACCCCTGATAACCTCTTTCCAGATCTTACCCTGCACTACAGCCGTATGCTGCAGGACGGAAAGTTGATTTTTGCATATCCCGACACCCTGAAAGTCCCCCACCGGAATGCGGAAACCATATGAAAAACCGTTTCGCAACAATCCAGCAGAAGTACGATCTGGGTATTCACTGAGCCAGGGAATCATCGCCAAGGTATCAATCGGGGTTGGTAAAGGCGCCCCTCGGACTATATTAGACCTGTTTGGCGCCTCCCCTACCCCCATTCTCACCCGTTTTGGCTCTGCACGAGGACTCAGGATGGGACGAACCGCAACCACTACACTCGTGCTTGAATTTACACAATCCCTGTGGCCTATTACATTTACCTTTGTTGAAATTGAAGCAGAAACCCCTTTTCCCTGTATTACTGGCAGATCTCGAGTAGTCGTCGGTACTCGTACCTGACCGAAAGGGCGTCCCCGCATATTGGCGGGAGGACTCGCCAACATTGCTCCCCACCAACGGCATTTTCAACATTCCTGACTCTTTCATTTTATCCCATGTCAGAGAATCATAACAGTCCCAGGTTAAACTTTTGTTATGCTCCTTCGCTTTCCTAAAGAGATTATCATAACAGAACCAATGGTTACCCTGGTGAGCCGTCGAGTACCCCATAATTCGTGACTGATAAATCGGTAACTCAGAAAGCAATTCGGGCCTACGTTCCCCTAAGATCGACGTAAAAATTCCCCATGCATTGCCCCAATTACCAATATTCTCATTCACTTTAAAGGCGGCCATTTTTGCGCGCCAAACACTCGGATTCATCAGATCCTTCTGACCTTTAACATGCTCCACCTCATAATGATCAACAAGCAAGGAGAAAATGTTCACATATTCCCCCGCCCAAATCTTTTCCTTTATTGCCAAAGGAACATGTTGCCCCAACTTTTCTCTACGAGAGGGTGCTGACTCATCCCTCGCGATCGGCAATGGCCGCTTACCTGCACCGGACGCTGCTTCCGTGGTCGCAACCGGGGCCTGCGGTTTGTCTATCACTGCAGCCGGCGCGGGCACCTTGGCTGCATCTCGCTTCTCGCGCAACTGTTTCATCAGTACTTGTGCCTCGGCAGCCGTGGCGCCCTCGCTACTGTCGCCCAACCACGCTGCTAGCTGTGCCGCCAACTCGGGAGGCATATCCTCAGTGGATGTCGGGGTGACCACGACGGGAATCGGGTTCCCCTCCGGTACCGGGGTTGGCGCCTCGAGCGGGGTACAGGGAATCGGGACATCTCCCCCGGCTGGTCCCCTTCTAGGCCTCTTGGCTCTCCCTCCAGGGGCTGCTCCAGCCGATGGACGCCCCGATCCCCCTTCCCCATCTCGCTCCGCCACCTGCTTTCTTAGTTCGGCCATCTCCTTCATGAGGACCCGAACCATCTGATCCGTCGTCATTCTCTTCGCACCTTGCCTGGGCATCTTTCCGACCAAGTATCTAGAAGACAAAAAGAAAGATTAAAACGCTCAAAATTGGCTCTTCGTTCCGTCTCGAGCTCACGTGCAGCGAGTTGGTGCAGCTTCAGAGCACAGGAACAAGAGGATGTCTTCCGGTCTTGCGTCCCTTTTTATCCGTCTTCAGGGCGGGCGTAAACCCGCCCCTGCCGGCCCCGAGGGCGTGGCCAGCTGCGTCAGTGTCTAGGCCAGCCCACTCCAGGGCGGGAAAGAGCGCGCCCCGGCTACGCCGCTTCGGGCATACCAGCCGAGACGCGCCTCCCACCCAAAATGGCTTCCCGGGGGGATCGAGGTACTCTGCCATAAGTTCGGGGGGACCGAGTGGTCGCCCCTTTCCAGGAACGTGCCGAAAATGATCCAAAACTGAATGTCTGGCAGGGTCTGTCACTGGGTGGAAGTGCCGAGCAGCGGGAAAGTAAGACGAAAACAGCAGAAATGTGGGCAAAATTAGACGATGGGCTTCTGCAGGTTCATCAGTCGTCGCCAAATATGTTAAGTACAAAGATGCACTATGGAAGCAGTCAAAGTTCAGGTAAAATATACATTTATTGCATATTTACTGGAGCCCACGTACCGTGGGTCCACCCTCCTGAGCATCCAAATCCCAACTGCTGAATTGAGGATAGGATGCCATGGAGAAACAGGACACATTACAAAAGTAAACATTACATAACATTACAATAGACGCTGTTGCGAGGCACTTAAAGGTATAAACACTAATTGAAGAACTAAGTGCATAAACGCTAGGCTACCACTACAACGTCTTTCAAAGATTTAAATGTACATTTTGTGTAGAATAAGACAAGGCATCTAATACTAGAGGACTCTTGCACACCTGAAATGCATCTTCGGCCTTTGTTGCACAATGAGAGGTGTCTTGGACCCTGATTCACAGAGAGCCAATGCACCTCGTTTGCACCACAGGGTTTTCAAACAACATACATATTTTGGTGCTGTCGTTCCTGCCCCCACAGCACAGAGTCAGAATGCCAGTCCTGAGGGAAATAACAGGTAGTGAAATGAGCCTGTTTTCAAGTCCATTGTTGTCTTGCACTTCCATCAATCATCCCTGTATCACAGACAGGAGGGATAGGGTTGTTGCAAAGGCTGGGTCCGTGCAGTGCCATTTGCATAAAGTTGTTTTTTAGGCCTAACCTGTAGGCAGCACGCATGCTCTGTCGCTATGGTGACGATCTACTGTTTTTTTTTTTTAAAAACCTCAGAAGGAGCTTTTAGCCTGCCCACTCTCACCAGTGGTTAACAGCATCATCATATTCAACAACCCTAGAACGAGTCTTCTACCTATATTATTGATATCTTTACAACAGCCTTACTTTTTTTTTTCTCCAAAGCGTCATTGATTTAGAAAACACAAGGTGTTTTTAGAAGAACCCTCACTCACCTACCTAGTAGGTGACTTGCTTCATCCCTGGGTTCCCACCCTGGTCGTCGAGTCCAAGGTGTGCTGCGATGCCTGATTACTGCAGAGCTGTTTTTTTTTACTGAGTGATTTTGTGGCTGTATGTGTGTCAGCGTGAGGTGACAAGAATAACATTGGCTTGAGACTCCTTTCCACAAGTTGTGTTTGTTTTTCTAGGACTCTTGGTCAATATAAAAAATATAGCGGTGGATAGTTGTGTGATACTGAATTGCTCCCACTTATCCTCAATGTGGTTGACATGTTTCAGCCATATTTTCGTGACTTTCAGGGTCAGATAGGTTTTCTTCAGGACCAAAGAATATGTAAAGTTCGCATGTGTGCTAAAGCATGCTAGTGCGGGGTGTTATGTAGTGAATACTTACAAAACCCCCAGTGTTAGTGAAGACAGTACTTCTTGTATCCTGTCCTGTAAAATAAAATGGTAGAGAGAGAGTAGAATTTAAAAGACAGATTAGGTAGGTCATTGTTTTTTGTTGAGCCAGGTAAGTAATTCACTTCCTACAGCTCCTAGATATCCTGGAGCTTCTTACATTTGAAGCTGCTTATCATTTTTAATTTTGTGGTATCTGCTCGTGTGATTCCTTTCGTATTCGCATATGCAAGTGTGCATTCTTTTTTTGGTTTAAGATTATTTGATACCTTCTGTGTTTGTATTCGCAATCTATTCTTCATTGAAAATACATAGGTAACACCTTTCCTATTTTGGTGAACAGAGAGAACTCATCATATCTACCTTGGAGCTTCCTTATCGAACCTGTTCCCGCTTTCTTCTTTGCCGGTACCGCCTCCCTGCCTGCCGCGCTCGCTCTCCTCCCCCCGCCGCACCCCAGGAACACCAGTGCGGCCGCTGTGTGGGGGAGAGCTTGAGGTGCAGAGGACCACAAATACCAGCTGACTTTGCGGCAGGAAGCCGTCTGCGGGGAAGTTGCGCCAGGTGGCGCTTAAATCAAAGCGTCACCGCCGGTGGAGTGGAGACACCTTTCCTATTTTGGTGAACAGAGAGAACTCATCATATCTACCTTGGAGCTTCCTTATCGAACCTGTGCCCGCTTTCTTCTTTGCCGGTACCGCCGCCCTGCCTGCCGCGCTCGCTCTCCTCCCGCCGCCGCACCCCAGGAACACCAGTGCGGCCGCTGTGTGGGGGAGAGCTTGAGGTGCAGGGGACCACAAATACCAGCTGACTTTGCGGCAGGAAGCCGTCTGCGGGGAAATTGCGCCAGGTGGCGCTTAAATCAAAGCGTCACTGCCCGCGTCGCGGGAGAAGCGCGGGAGAAGCGCGGGCGAAGCCCGGGCCAAGGGCGGGCCCGTTTAAGCCAGTTAAAGACCGGGTAAGACTGGACTGGGCCACCCCTTTTACGTCTGCCCCGCGACACTTATCTTTCCATCTCCACTGGACGTATACTATCCTCTATCTCCTCTATTATGTCATAACTTTGATTATTGTTAAAAACACTATGACTACTAGAGGTAGTAGGAGTAAAACAGCACAGGGTGCAGCACAGATAACTGGCCCAATCGACCATTACATTACCAGGGCTAACGAGGCAATCGACCAAGGCATAATCCTTCTAGAACGAAGGGTATCACAAGATTTGGCCCTGTCCAAACGGTCTTCGTTGGGTTCCCTAGCCGCAGCCAAGACACCCACACACCTACGGGAAACCGGGCCACTATTGGAAGTACATGTAGAAACACACACTGTGCCAAGTATGGTCGACCTGTCGGCATCTTTAGAGTTCTCGGACTCGCAATCATCCATGATGCTAGAAAAAACCCCTGTTCTTTTCGCAAGCCCGAACCGGGTGGACCCCAATATAGCCCCAAACCGGGGATTGAGGGAGGGCGCAATACCCAAACAAAAGAAAAATAAGAAATCGCACAAAGCTAAACACTCCAAGAAACATATTCACCACAAAGATTTACCCATTATTCAGGCAGCAGGTCCAATTAGTCTAACACAGAGAGAGTTAACCATTACACCAACAGAAACCATTAATCTCTCCATGAATACAGCAAACCTCAGTGAATATAGTAACACAGGAGGTGGGTGCAAAGTTTGCGGGGTAAATAACCAATTACTAATTAGATTAGGGGAACTAGTCAAAACCTATATGCAACCCATTGAATTGACCCTCACAAAGATCGAAAAGTAGATAGCTGCTCTAAACACAACTTCAAATATCCCCAAGGGGGTGGGGCTGGTACAAGCATGGGGGCAAAAAGTGAATAACAAAACCCCTAAGGCAGGGGCGCAAGTCAAAAAAGACGCTACTGAAGTGACAACTGTAAAACCGAAGCCCCCTCCTGTAGGGGTGAAGAAGGTCCCTGAGACAACAAAAACTCCAGTCCCCCCTAATACCCTGAAGTCAGACCCAGTTAAGCCATCAGGGGCACAAAATACTAACACCAGGACCAGGGGGAGGGGTGGGTATCCAATACATCTACCACCAGAAGCCAGTCCTTATGTGGGAATTATGACCGGGGTTCCCGAGCTGAGTACTAACGTGGAGGAACCAGGCTGGTCTTTAAAAAATAAGGTACGATATTGGTTATCTACCAATAGACCTTTACCTCCGCACTCTGCTAGCAGAGTCTCAATGGTCCGCAGGGTTCCTTGGGTAGGTAAGGAGCCAAAAAGAATCCCGGAAGACTGCGTTATAGTCAACTTTGATGACCCACTCACAGTTGTGCACATTTGCTCCTGGGGTATGTCAGTAACAAATGATGGGATAGATACAAAAAGACTCTCATACTTCTATCCCCCAACACCTCGTTATAATGAAGGCCCAGAATGGAACTGGACCCAAGTGGGAAACTGGGATAGGAGAAGGGATTGGGCTGATTGGTCAGGATATGGAGGTAGAGATGTGGCTCCTTCTGTAGGTTGGAGAGGCATACCAGTCGCAAATAGATTTAATTGTCTAGAAATGGTGGATTGACCACCATCGCGTACTGGTCAAGGAAGCTCGGGCCCAATATTCTCTGGGTCTAAATCCTTACAAACATCTTCAAGCTCCCCGAGATCCTCCTCTATAAACGTAATCTCCGATAAGACGTTGGAAACAAAAATAATAACACCTATTTCCTCAATAGAAATAACCTTTGATTTACCAGAGTCTCTAGTTGCTATAAATGAAATAAATGAGACATCTGGTAATGTGGGGAAGGTAGTCCTCCCAAGATCAACAGGAGCAGGTTTACTCTATGAGAATTCTATTATCCCTGACGAATCCCCTAAAATACATTCTAATGTCCCGGCGCCAGATTTGTATCCATTAACAGGTATAATAGCCTCCAACGCTCCCCCTGAAATCAGCGACCTGACAAACTCAACTTTGACCCTTTCTGTTCTATTTTGGAACGTTGCTGGGCTCCGCTCCAAGATAAATCACCAACCATGGTTAGACACAGTTAGTGTACACCAGATAGTATGCCTGTAGGAAACCTGGGCCATTGAGCCTATACACCTCCTAGGTTATAAAACATACCATGTCCCAGCCAGCTCTAAAACTTTTGGTAGACCTAAGGGAGGTCTTGCAGTATATACCGCGAATAATCTACCATCTATGGATATAACTGTTCTTCTGTCTGGTGAGATTACCAAATCTTGAAGGTTACTTTTAATAAATGTATGTTATATTTTTTGGTTAATTTTTATAACATCTATATAACAAAAAGGAGGAGTACCACCATAAAAAAGGCTCAGAGGGCGATTTTTGGTGGGATGATTTTCTAATGAGGAAAAAGAAGAAAGTCCTTCTTTGATTTTAATAAACCCCTCACTCACCGACCTGGTCGGGTCAGGTAAAATAGGTATACGGCCTGACTAACCACACAAAAACTAATATGTTTTTCAACTGTGGCCTCCCTTCCCTCTAATCCCGTGCAGCCTAATGACCCCTGATTAGGAGTTTTTTTCGCTACTAGCGTAACCACCCCCGGGTTACTGCTTCTTCTTTTTTTGCCCTGTAACCAATTTTGTTAACAGGGAACAAAGGAATGCAGGTATGGCAGGGCGTTAGTGTACCCTGACCACCCATTTCCTTTCTGGTCCTGAAGAAAAACCGGCATTTTCCATTCGGTTTGAAACATGTAGACCTTGCACTTATATTACAGATACACTTGGTCATAATCAAACCTTTATTGTATCTACACACACTTTTTTATTATTGTCCAGTAGTCTTAAGAATACATTTTTCACATATAAGCCATACCAGGACAATTTTTAACACACTTACTTTTTTTCTTGCATTCATCACTCAAATACCCGCTCCACTGTATTCCAGGTGTCGCAGCACACCTTGATGGCACTCGGCTGTCAAGGTGGCCCCGATGATGAAGCATGTCACCGACCAGGTCGGTGAGTGAGGGGTTTATTAAAATCAAAGAAGGACTTTCTTCTTTTTCCTCATTAGAAAATCATCCCACCAAAAATTGCCCTCTGAGCCTTTTTTATGGTGGTACTCCTCCTTTTTGTTATATAGATACCTAGCCTAGGGGATCAGGACTACTTTTCCGTCCACTTTGGTGGATAAAATCCCTTTACTCTCTCCCTTTGTTTATTGTATAATTTTTATAACAACCTTCAGTTAACCGAATGTGCAAAAATGTTAACCGAAATTACATCTTTTCTAATTGAACAGCGGAACAAGTACATTTCCTTTACCTCCTATGTGATTTGGGGGGGGGGGGGGGATTTTAATGTTTCACTATGTAATAATTATAAGAATGGCACCTGTGGTCTTCAGGATGAAAATGGATGCTCCATGACACACTTCACACACACGAAGTTAGGTAACTGCCTAAATGAGTGTCTATTTTCACTAGAGATGGAATATGCGAATGACCTTGTAGATCCACCCGCTGATTTCTTGCCAACGTTTCATGGAAGGGGTCTATCAAGTGTCATCAATTACATTCTATGTTCCCAGATAATAAAGGGTCAACTGAAAACTTTTAAAACAGGCTCAGATATTAGTAGTGACCACTTTCCTAATAGTGTTAGCCTGTCAATTAAAAATGCTTTACCCCATTCAACCAGGCCCAGTCTACTGAATCAACAAACGTTGTCCATGGATAAAGTAAATGGCTTTTCTGTAAAATGGTCTAAAATTGACCCAGTAGTAATTACTAGTAAAGTGGTATCCAGAGCCCTTCCATGGATGAATAACTGCAGTGCTTAGCATTAGACTCCCCACCCCAGTTGATTATATCCAGCTTCCTGGAAATTATTAGAATTATACGGAAAGAGTTGTTTCGTAATCAAAAATCCAGAAAATCGGAAACCAAAGGTTGGTTTTAACTCAACCTGCCGTAAAGCCACAACTGACTTAAAAGAGCTCTCCATGACCAAGTCAGAGATCGTGCTGAAATCAATAAACTTAGAAAGGTCTATAAATTGGCACAGCACAACCGTAGAAATGAAATTAAGAAGAACTTGTCGGCCCAATTACATGAGAGCTGCCTACGCAAAGACAGTTCTTTGTTCTGGCGTACGGTAAAATCACCCTTTCTGGTAGATGTTTCATCTTCTCAACATCTTGATGTTGCAGTGACGGCAGACGAGTGGGTAGCCCATTTCTCAAAGATATTTGGTGGTCCCCCCGAGGATACCAACTACGAAGTTCATGTGGCACCAGATATTTCCCATTGACCTTCTCTTTGATCATAAGGAGGTCATTAATGCGTTGTCATCTTCTAAAACTGGTAAGGCCCCCGGCCCGGACGGGGTTCCACTAGATATCTTTGTACATAGTCCGGAACTCTGGTCACCTCTTGTCACTCAGGTTATGGCAGCAGTCACAAAAATAGGCTTAATAGACTCCTGTTCCACTTCCATCTTGCTTCCAATTTTTAAGAAGGGCGACCGGAACAATCCAGCATGTTACAGGCCCATCTCCCTCCTGGACTCCTTGGGGAAAGTCGCTGGCCGGCTGATCTTGGAACGCCTCCAGGATTGGGCGTCTACGAATAACATCTTGACAGATCTCCAGTATGGCTTCCAGGAGGGACTTGGTACTGTTGAGCAGGCATTGAACCTAGCCCTTTTGATTGGCAAATATGTGGGGGCTAAAAGTGGTAACCTGTATCTAGTCTACGTCGATCTTAGCGCAGCATTTGACTGTGTCATCCACTCAAGGCTGTGGTCCATTCTCGGTGAACTGGGGGTAGACCCCCCTCTTATCCAATTTCTTTGTGAACTCTACTCAGACGCTACTGCATGTGTTAGATACGGGACTGGCGGTGAACTATCACCATCATTTCCCGTCAATAAAGGTGTTAGACAGGGCTGTGTCCTGGCTCCCTTCTTATTTAATCTATACACCAATGGCTGGAAGCGGCCATGCTCGAAGGGAGTCAGGATCTTCCATCCATTAATCACCGCCACATTCCCGCTCTATTATATGCGGATGACTCCGTAATTTTAGCCAGAACTTTAAACCAGCTACAAAGACAGCTAAATAAATACTGTCAATTCATGCTCTCTTTAGGCCTAAAAGTGAATAAAAACAAAACCTTTGTCATGCATATCGGTCCTAGGGCGAAGAATCCTAAACCAGTTTTTATTGATCAAGTTAGGTTGGAACCACCAGGGAATATCCCTACTTAGGAATTTTAGTGGACAACAGATTATCCTGGAAACAAGCCATGATAAGTAACAAGCTACTTTTTCAGAGAGCGACCTCAGCTCTAGTTTCCTATTCGAGGAAACTGGGTAAGCCTGCCCCAGTAGAGTTGCTAAAAATCTATCACGCAAAATGCCATAGCGTAGCAACCTATCGCGCAGGGGTTTGAGGTTATGCTCCCACCGATACCCTGCAAACGGTTCAGAATGGGTTTCTAAAATACTTACTGGCAGTACCCCAAAGTGCCCCATCATACGGTTGCCACATCGAGCTGGGTATCGATTACCTGACAGATAATATTAGATGCCAGCCGATTTTGTTGTGGCACCGTATCTGGACCAAAATACAATGCCATCTAACCCGCTCACTGATAACCGATTGCTTAGCCTTGGCAAACTGGAGTAAAATCCCATGGCTTCCTTAAGGACTTGAACTGTACAACTTATTTCTTAGATCCTTCTACAATGATAGATACCACCAGGAAAGACCTGAAAAAATATGTCTAACCCATCTTAGAGAACTACGTCTTTCCCAAGAAATAAGCAAACTCTCAAATGTACAGATTCTATCAGTCCAGACTGCTTTGGGTATTCAACCATATTTAACATTCCATCTAACTAATTATGAAAAATATGTTTTGACTAGGTTCCGATTTAATTCCTTTTTTCGCTTAGTTACGTTCCCAAAAGAGCAGGACTGGTCACATAATCCAATGAAATGCCCTTGTGATGGTATATCATCCCAGTCTACAATGCATGTAATACTGTTCTGTAGATATTACGAGCTTCCCCGCAAGCGCTGGATTACCCCCTTACTGCGAAAAATGGGCCTGAGAACATGTCGGCCCGCTTATCTGGCCCTGCAGTTTCTGGATTCTCAATACACTGCTAAGTGCGTAGCTTGTTTTTTAAAATCATGTTTAAAAATTCGCTGTAAACCTTGAGTATCAGTTTACCCCATTTCTTGCTCAGTATCCCAATGAATTATTTTTAGCAATGGTTTTTAATTATAATAGTTTTTAAATGTATTATGACATTGAGGTTTTTTTTTTTATATGTATTGTAATATTTTATCTCTGTACTTTTTATGGTTTCGCTATGATGTAACCAAATAAAAGTTTTATGACTGACTGACTGACATAGGTATCAAGATAGACCAACAGTTAAAAAGAGAACAATTTTTGTAGGGAAAGCATTTGCTATTATTGTCTTGCACTGACCGTGAATGTGGCCCATCAAGCGCACCAACCCCGTATATATTTTGGTGGTTATACTCCATTGGTATTTTCGTAACATGTGAAAATACCTTCATTTCGTTAGTATCATGTGTCTGGGAATGCTGATCTTGTGTGCAGATAGTCATATCATCTGTGTCTACTCGATTACGGTCGGAACATTTAAAAATTATTATCATCCTGGTCGGCGATATGAACGACGGTCTTTCAGTTGAGTTGGACATTCTGGGAGGAGGGTTGGGGCACTTGGAGACTTCCTTTCAGCCATGGGACATCTGGTGGCATCACCATCCGGATATCAAACAGTACAATCATTTGTCCGCGGCGAATGGCAACCTCACACGATTAGACTACTTGTTCACACAAAGCCACATGGTTGGTCAATTCAAGTAAGCCAAACATGTAGTCCAGGGGATATCTGACCATTCCCAGGTGGAGGCCACTTGAGTGTGGAAGAGATAAATATGGCTGCCTGTGCTCTGCAGTCGGGGAGGGCCACGGGCCCAATGGTCTCCCACTGGAGCTTTTAAGATGTATGCTCGATAAAACGGTGCTGCACCTCCTTACAATTCTTCAGGAAGCTAGCCAGACAAGGGTTCTGCCATAGGATCAGAGGACTGCAGTGATAGTCATGAATCCCAAAGAGGACAAGCCTGACGCGTTGCTGGTCGTATAGACCGATATCCCTCCTTAACTTTGAGGTAAAGGTACTGGTGAAAGTCCTTGCCATGCGCCTGGGCACAGTGATTTCCTCTCTTGTACATCCAGATCAATTGGGCTTTATACCGCACAGGGGTACCAGACTTAACCTGCGCAGACTATTCGGGATCCTGCACGTCATGGTGTCAAACTCCTCTGTGCCATCGGCTCTCCTGTTCCTGGGCACCATAGTGGCTTTTTACAGTGTGTGATGGAACTGCCTGTGGGCGGTCTTGGTGCGCATGGGGTTTGGACCAAGGTTTATTGGCTGGATAAAGTTACGAACAGCCACTGGCGAGGGTGTGGGTTAACTCAACTGTGTCCTGTGAATTTCCCCTACAGAAGAGGACGAGGCAGGGGTGCCACCTGTAAAGATTTTATTTGCCCTAGCCCTAGAACCTCTGGCAGCTTTGGTACGCCAGGACCCATTGATATGGGGTATTCCATTGGGCGACGAGTGGGAAGATCGCATATCCTTATACGCGAATGATATTCTGTTATATGTCCAGTGTCCACGGAAGTCCATAGACCGAATTCTGCAAATATTGCGGATCTTTGGGGACATCTCAGGATAACGCATTAATTGGAATAAATCCCTGCTGCTTCCACTGGTGGGGGGGGGGGGGCAAACTGACATCAAGGCATGATGTCCCCTGGAGTTGGAGGGGTTTAAATACTTTGGGATATATATGACGAGGAACCCTCAAGCATTTTTTGAACGTAACTTACTACCCCAGTTGGAGAGATTTAAGAAGGGTGTCCAGCACTGGCGGTCGGTGCCTTTAACGTTAATGGCCAGTGCCGCCTTATTTAAAACGAGGACACTTCCACACCTAATATACGTTTGTTGAACACCCCTTATCAAATTCCAGCATCATTCTTATGATCGATTGATGCAGAGTTGCGATCCCTGTTGCAGAGCGGAGGGGCATCACGCATACCTGTACACACCGTCCCCAACAGCGCTAAGGATGCCTGGCTTCACTCTGGAGGTGCCCATGAGTGGACACTTCACAGGGAAAGCCAGGAGGGGTTCCACAGCGGTATGAGTATCAGCGCCAGGAAGCCGAATAGGCGACACGGCAAGGTGACCGTCTGGTGACAGTGCGCTCTATAACATGACATTTACATTTACATTTACATAAACTACAGAGGGGCATTTATGAGGGAGGACAGGCAGTCCCAGGCGTCAAGTTGTATTACTGGGCCTCCCAGCTGGTCACAGGGATTGACTGGGCCTTTGGGGACTGGCCAGAACCAGCTTGTAGAGTTGACAGGTCGTATGTGGGGGCCATGGGGCTACCCCTCCCTACTCTACAGTAAAAAGAAGAGTCAGGGGCTGCACACACACTCACACAGTAGTTAAAATGTGGCGGAAGGCAACAAAATACTTGGGCATGGAGGGTGACGTGGGCCTATGAGATGATGAAGAATGGGTAGAGGCTCTACAGGGCCCCAGAGGAGTGGCAATAAGTTCCCATTTCCGAATGATCCAGTTGAAGGTCTTTCTTCGAACATATTGCTCTTTAAGAGTTGTTGAATCACCTGGGCAGGACGAAGTCATCCCTGTGTCACAGGGGATGTGGACAGGAAGGAACATTCTATCCTCTTTTGTGGGAATGCCTGGAGACAAAGAAATACTGAGGTAAAATTAGGAGAGTCAAGGCACAGGTGGCGGGGTTGAGGTTTCCCTGGCGCCAAAGGGGTTTCTGATGATGATTCCCAGGGATGAAGCGTGGCCTAGGTATACCAAGATATGGTTGGCAATGATTGCAGTGGTGGCAAAATGCAACATAACTAGGGGCTGGGAGGCCTGGGCTCTGCCGAGGATGGTGGACTGGCAAACTGATCTGGACTGGTGTTGGCTGGCAGAGGGCACTATATATCATAGTAGAGTTTTTCCGAAATAAAAGGAAAAAGATCTGGGGGCATTGGCAAACTTAACGAGGTCTGTGGGGAGGAGGAGGCAGGAGACAGGCAGGGCGGTCGCCCATCATTGTTGTTGTATCTTCTCCGATTACAAAATTATATCTGTAAACTCACTGTCGGATTATTTTGTGTGACAATTGTATCACTGATGTACTGCTTGCAGTAAAAAGACGTGTAAAAAGAATTCTCTCTCGGATCATGCATTCCGTGGAGACAAAGGGTGAGTGTGTGTTTTTTACCCATTTTCATGAAGGCGAATCTTACCGCGTTATACCCTGGTTCGATCGATTGATCTATTAAGTGGATATGTTATTAGTTACGCAATTAGTGTTTCAAGCGTGATTGTTGTAACCACATTTAAAAATAATCATTCAAAAAACAGTAGATTACACTGACTTAATTTGAAGTAGCTTGTTGCTCCTTGGGATACTGTGAGGAGGTGGGCCCTGAAGTCGCGCTAGGTAATGGGTTAAAACTAAAGGTTAGACAGAGAGCTTGAATGGGCCATTTGCTCTGAAATCAGTCTCCCCGTTCTACTTACTACTCCTGGTTTTACTGGACCTCTCTGCCGAATTTGACACGGTACCTCATCGTCTGCTACTTGCCCACTTATCTAACATCGGAATCGCAGGCCAGGTGTGGGACTATATTGAATCCTTTTTGGCTAATAGAACACAGCAAGTGTGGCTGCCGCCTTTTTCGTCCACACTGAGAAGTATTACTACGGGTGTTCCACAGGGCTCCAAAATCATAGCTTACGCTGATGATACCCAGCTGCTTTTTACATGGAAAAAAGACAAGTTATCTGTGGACTCAGCTAAAAACTGCCTGACGGAAGTTTTTAAATGGTTAGCGCGGGCTCAAATTAAATGTAAGGAGGATAAGTCTGAGGTTCTCCTCTACGGGTCTTTCCTGCAGAATTTTAGGGATGACCTGTGGCCTGAGAGCTGCCCTATGCCAAAAAGTATGGGTGGCCCAGTAAAAAACCTGGGGGTATGGTTTTGTGAGGACCTCAGATTCCGAACACAGATCAATAAACTGGCGGGAGTGTGTTTCGGCACTTTGAAACTCCTTAAGAAATTCCTGCCGCTATTGCCTAAAGCGGCTAAAGAAATGGTGACCAGCGCTCTCATTCTCTCTCGTCTAGACTATGCCAATTCTCTTTACATCGTCCTCCCCCGCTACCAGCTAAAAAGGTTACAGATTATTCAGAACGCGGCCGCTAGAATGCTTCTGGGTATTCCGGGTAGTTCCAGCATTAAGCATTTTCTTCGTGATTTGCACTGGCTTCCTGTTGACCAGTGCATTCTGTTTAACCCTTTCACTGCGGCGGCTATTCCGCCGCAGCGCTAACGGGGCGGGGCGGCCGCGCGGCGGCCGCATGCTGGTGACAGAACCTCTCCGTCACCAGCCGCGGTTGAGCTGTGCTCGTGACGGAGCGGTTCCGTCATGGCCCCGCCCGCCTAATAGAACGCGCCGCGCAGGCGCGAATTTAGCGCCGCGCAGGCGCGGGTGCCGGGCCATGACCGCTCCGTCATCAGCACAGCCCAACCGTAGCTGATGACGGAGAGGTTCCGTCATCAGCAGGGGAGGGGTTAAGGCACTGACTATTGCCCACAAATCAGGACCTCTATACCTCAGGAGGCGCTTTGATTTCTATGTGCCATCTAGACATCTCTGGTCCACGGGACAATGTCTTGCTGCTATCCCACACCACCGCCTCGCCAGAAAGGGAGGTAGCTCCCTCTCTGTTAAGGTAGCTATGGCCTGGAACAGCCTGCCTTTCGAGCTTAGGGACAACCACGACCTTAGGCTGTTCAAAAAGCAGCTAAAAACCCTACTTTTTGATTAGTCTTCTAGCCGCGACTTCCATCTCCGCTCCCCTCCGAACAGGTTCTCGGACTGGGACACTTCTGAGTATCCGTGTGTGCTATAAATGGAGGATAACATAACATAACGTAACATAGGTGCCTAACCCGCATGCCAACCTACCGCATCCTCAATAGTCCCGTAAATTTAGGGCTGTGGCCAGGCGGCTCAATTTAAAAAGGTATGTGTCAACCTAATTCCGGTCCCGCAGAGAACGCCATGACCAGTGTTTGACCTCACATAGAACGGAGCTGCAGCTTAACGTGTTTAATTTGCATGGACGTGCTATGATGTGTGCTTGTTGTGGATATGCGGTACCCTCGCTGTCTGTCACTGGGTTCTCGTGTCATGAGGCGACACAAGAGGTTTTGTTATTATTTTAAAAACCAATGAGTATTTGATGTGTATATACCTCTAAGTTGCCATATAGTATCTAAAGGAACAACCATGTGTATATGCACTATGATGATAAGGTACAGCTTTTAAGTTTTATTTGTTTATCATACGTTTGATGTTAATATTCATATATATTTATGATAAATCATGCATTTGGAAAATTCATCACGGAGGAGCTGGATACTTGTGGCTCAAAAATTGAAATGTGCAGGGTTGCTCATATTAAAAACTTCATACTGAAGTTGAGATGGAATTTTAATTTTCTTGCTCAGGAGCGGTCTAAATTCATGTTGTTTTTTAATACATCCAACTATTTGCATAGTACATGTTTAGTTCATAGGACATTGTGCTAATGTATATTGTCACTCAGGCCTGTTTTATGAATTGACATTCAGTAAATCCAAATTTTTCTTTCTCAAAGAGGTGGCTTTCAAGATTTCCTGAAGAGTTTTCCAATTCTCTGTCAGGACCGGAGGCTCAGATTATGCCATTCTTCCTTCACTTTATTTTTTCAGCAGCCATTTTTAACCATATAACAAACTACTACTACCATGAACAGCAGAGAGTAGGAAGTGAAAAAAGTTTTATCAGGAGTCCTTCCTCTCTGCTAACAATCCAGCCTTCACTTGGTGCCTCCACCGTTTTAAGTCTATTTTTCTTCATCTCTCTCTTGGGGGGAGGTTATGGCATGGTTTACCGGCTGTTAAGGTGCAGTTTGTCTTGTTTCTGGTTTTCCACAGATTCCCTGTTGTCACGGTACGCATTTGCATGCCTTACGCAACTTTTACCACTGGTGTGCTGTGGTGAGGTCCTCCCACCGCTTCATGGCACTGAGCCCTCTCTCCTGGCAGTGCAAGGCTAGCTGCAGAGTGGTGCCTGGTTGAGAGCCAAGCCCAGTCCCCTGCCTCCCGAGTGACGCCCGTGTGGGTCTGTACTGTCCCTATTTGCTTTACGCCCATCTGGGGTCTGTATTCCTGTGACATTTGGATCCCTGCAGGGTAGTATTGGTGGCTGCAGTGCCATAGAGGACACTTTCTCGGGTGGCAGGAGCCCTTTCTGATACCTCAGGGTGTTCAGTGTCCCAGAGGCTCTGCCCACGAATTGTGTGCCTCAGGTACAACTATATCTGTCTGGGCTCCCTCCCAGCTTGTATTTTTCTCGCTCTGCGTGTTCTTGGTGACTGTGATGCTTCTGAACATCAGAGATCTACTAGTATATGCAAGACCTCCTCAGGAGAAACCCAGAATGGAATCAATCACAAATGTCTGGAATCTGGCGCCCGTAACTGGTCACTACCCTTGCGGGACTTGCTCTGTATGTAAATTAACCAAGGCAACAAAAACTCTACAACTGACACCATATCTAAATTGGACTTTAAGACATCATACGAACTGCAATATTTCCCATGTTATCTACATGATCACCTGTCCTTGCGACCTTAATTACATAGGGATGACCTGCCATAAGATTAAACAAAGAATCGGGGAACACAAGAGAAACATCAAATGAAAACGGCAACGAAAACGAGCAACCTTTCAATCAATACCAAAAACACTGCTGAAGAAATGAACTGGGTGGTCCTTGAGACACTGACCACAAAAAACAACAATGCAGAATGGATCCTGTATTAAAAGGAGCAAAGATGGGTATACCGCCTCAAGACTTACGAAACAGGGTTCAACGACAATATCCCCTGGCACACCATGCAGGGCTGGCCAGGAACACCAGCACCAAACAGCATATGACAGTGACTACTGACAAGCTATTAAGGTCCTAACCCAGAATCAGATCTGATGGCAACACGTGAATAGAAATCAGAGAGAGAGAATAAGGAGTACTAGCATCATATATCAGCTTGGAGATGCAAGTGACATTTCGTAATGATTGGATATGAACATTTCCCTTTATGACAAACAATTGCAGAATAGTATGACAAAACAAGACTAACCACAGGTATAATTGTTTTGAATCTCTTGGTTCAAACACCTGAACTTGACCAAGGACAAAAACATATTTTTTTGTCAAAATACCCTTTCACTTCCCAATACATAAGCAAGAAGCGCAACACATTAATACACAATATCAACTATCTGTTCTCGCTACTATGAAGTATAACTTGGACCAGTTGAATAACTATGCATGACAAGGCAGAGTCTCTCTACCATGCCGATCACTGGCAATTAACTATAAAACCTGCTTGTCGGCGGGACCGAGTCACCGGGGCCAGTGGCGGCTGCTCTATAGGGGCAATTGGGAGCCGCCCCTCTGCTTTCTCGCAGTGCTAGAAGGCAGAAACATAAATGGTAATAACTACCATTTGTTTCTGCCTTCTCGCACTGCGAGAAAGCAGAAGTGCCTGGTTGGGGGTGGGCGGTCCTGCTCGAGGGCAGGGGGTAGTGGCTTGCCCACTGTTGTTCATACTGACTGTTTGGGCAGGCCGCTCAAACAGTCAGTATGAACAACAGTGGGCAAGCCACTCCCCCCTGCCCTCGAGCAACACTGCCCACTCTCCCTGTTCTCTATACATAAAGAAAATTACCCGGGTGGGGTGCGGCCTCAGCAATCACAACGCTGCCATTGCAGTGTTGTGATTGGTGAAGGGGAGGGAGGCTGCCTGCAGCCTTCCTGATGACGAGCACTGCAGGAATTCAAAAAGCAGGACGGCGGCAGTCTCGGAACTTAACCAAAAGCGGGACGGTAAGTTTTACTTTTATTTTATATATTTTTTTTCCTTTAAACCCCTCCCGCCCCCCCCCCCCATCCCCTCCACGGCGCGATGACCCTATTTCCACCATCCCCACCCGTTCGTAATGCTGGCCGCGACTGTGTAAAAGTCGGTATTTATTTAAGGGTGTGCAAACGTCACAAAGCTGAAACGTTTTGGAATAAACTATTTTAATGCTTAAAGCATTTTGGTGGAAGGCTCAGGCGGGGTTCTGTCATCCGGGTGTTTGAAATCGGCGCACATAACCAAAGTCTGAGCCGGGGATCGCATTTGCCTGAGTTCCAGTCTGGGCACTGGGGGCGGAGGGGGGACTTAGCGTGGAACTCGATAGCAGGCACTGTGTTGCGCAAAATAAGGCTACTGACTGATGTGTAGGCAGCACTTGTATCCACTGAATTGATTATACTGCTTCCGAGCGTGTTCTTTCTTCCCTGTTTGTGTGCACCTTGTGCCCACAGACTGTCGCAGTAATGCCCGGTTTGTGCTCTCTGGGCCAACACAATTTCTAGGAGTGCGCATTTTCGTGCCCGCTAACTCTCTTAGCAGTATCCATGTTAAGCCTCTCAAGCGTTCATGGCACGTGCTGTTATCCTTGTGCCTCAGGCTACCTCAGTAATGCACCGTCAGTTCTTGTTGTGCAACATTCTTTGAGCTTCTTGTGCCCAAAGGCTATATGAGCAAAAATACACGGCCTGTGCTACTTGTACCCCGGCGTTAATACACTATTCCAGTAATGCCCTTTGTGTGCTCCTTGTGCCCAAAGGTTATTACTGCAATGCACTGTTTTAACTCCTTGTGCCCCGGTGTACATTGCACTGTATGTGGTGCAACATTTGCTCCGATGTTCACACAATATCTTAGTATTGCACTGTGTGAGATGCATAGTATTCCCCAGTGTTCACATACTATCCCAGTCACGCACTGTCTGTGGTACTTGTGTCGCCAGTAAGATCAACAGTATACTATTTACTTCTCTGTCAGGCCACAAATTTGAGCAATTTTTATATTGGTCACACTATGACCTTTATAAAAAGCGCTGGAATTTATGGCCTGACAGAGAAGTAAATAGTATTTTTGATCTTACTGGCGAGCAGTCGCTGCCAAACTAGGGCCAAGTTACAACACCAGTAATAGTCCTGTGTCCGGCACAGGACTATTAGCTGCACGCTCTTGGCTGTTGTGTCAAGTGGCACGTGTCAAGGTCTGTTGAGCTCCTTGCTGTAAACTTCAATAAATCTTTATTCGAGTTACTTGCTGGCCCTGGTTGTGTCTGACTTCCGGAAGTAGGCCCCAGCACTAGCTTTGACACAGTTTATTTTGTAAATATTTGAAGACCTGGCTATTTGCAAAGTAAGTTCACTATTTTTGAGCAGTAAGAGAGGAGTTTATTTTTTAGTACCAAAGCCGATACCATGAAATTAATTTCAAAAAAGCTAAAACTACACCGAATTGCTACATACTTCACGAGAAAAGTGTCACATGCCTTCCAACATTTTTAGTTTTATTTAAAACTGACAAGGTCTCTCAAATCAAAAGTTTGAGGAAAAAAAGAAAAGTTTAGCTGAGGTTTGAAATGAGGAAAGTGAGTCTGTCAGCATTACAACACATCTATGGCAACATCTTTCATTTATTGACCCAAACTCATGGTTCAGCTCTGGCAGTGTCACTCGCTGCGCTCTCGCACCGTGGTGCACTCGGCGTCACTTTTACGCCTCACCACTTTCAAATGTCACCAGCCGCCACTGACCGGGGCACAGTAGACGGAGCGAGTACGAGTTGTAACCTCGACCGCTCGAGGTATTTCTCAGCGACAGGAGGCCGGTTAACATACACGCATGGTAACGCTGTGCATCTAACAATCTCTCCCTTGTTTAACAGTGAGGAGTCACCTCCGCGTGTCCCCCGAAGAAGCATAAATACAGTATTAAAAGATATTTGGATAACTATAAACAAGAGTAGCTCCTCCCCATTAATTACATCGAGCCCCACGCTACCTACTGCTGTCACCTCGTAACTAAATGGCATAATCCCCCTAGCATTCCGATATCAGCGCCCACTCATGCGCAACCGCAATCTCTTGAAGTTGGTGGTAATTTGCTATTCCTTAAGGCCATACTGCAAATTTTGGGTGCTTGCAAAATAGAATGTACGGAATCACAATTTGCGATTCCTTAAATGTATTTGCAAAATAGGAAATCGCAAATTTTGCGATTCCTTATCATGCGATGGGGTTTTGGGATGATACATCCCAAAAGGCTTTTTCCCATTTGCAAACGGTCCGATTCTGCGAATCGGGCCGTCTGCGAACGTGAAAACCCTAGATACATCTGGCCAATTGACCCATAACGCCTGAGAAGAAGGGTAAGTGCACTACACCTACCTACTACACACGTCACCAACTTGGCTACGTGCCTGACACTGGTCCTGAGGAAAGCCCCCAACCCTACTGGGCATCAAAGGGGCTGAAACATGCCGACCATTCACGTTTTTAAAGTAGGTGCTATAGAACAGTAGCCCTTCTAAATATGCACCGCCTTTTGATTTTTAACCTTGACCCATCTCCAATTGAATAAAATCCCTTGTTGGGAGATGGAGGTAATTTTAAATTCACTTCATACACACTTTCACCATTTCTGATCCCTACTGTTCTCACCAGTTGGTCTCCCTCCAGGAGGAGGAAAATATATTGAAAGACCCTATGATGTTGCTTTTCACGTAGCTACACAAGCGGAAAATCAAGATATACCGCCACGGTACCTTTTACGTGAATACGTTTTTTTTTCAAGATGGCTAAAACCCAAGACCCTGGTAATAATACAGGACAAGTGATCCATTCTTTTATGATTGTATGGCTATCGCCTGAAAGCCGAATGGATCTCAGCTTCTTTGTCCCCTGATTGATTAAGAAATATGGAACCCTTAGAACAGCGCCTCTTGGCGCAAATTGCACGGGAGTGTGCCAAATGGGCCAAAACCACCCCAAACCCCCGAGGCCCCCAAGACACCGTAGGAAGAAGGGCCCCCTCCCGCAAAGAGGCAGTGCAGCCCTGGGGTAGATGCGAACGCTTTTGCATGCCTGAAAGAGGCCTTCCTATTGCAAGTCCCTCACCCGCTGTCATTGGATAGTTCCCGACCCCCCACGTACTGCCACACCGGACACCGGGGACTTCCCAGGCAACAACTATGACAATGCGGGCCCCTTAATTCCTTGGCTTCCCACCCCTCCGGTCCCTGAGGGCCTCTCAGACATGCTGGACGGTGATGATATTGTCCAACCTCGGTCTACAGACTGGGTCCTAGGAGGCAAGGTGGCCAAGTATGTGGCGAGCCGTTTTTGTAAGCCTATGGAGAAGGACGCTTGTAACCAACTCCAGGTGAAATGCCTCCTCCCTTGCCTGGACGACAAAGTTGCCCTGACCCCGTACATTGACCCCAAAATGGCAACATTCCTGGCCAAGTTCATCAAGGACCCTAAGAAGGGTATTGACTGGTCCTGGCGCTCTTGCCAAAACAAGCTCCTCGATACCATAGGGCCCGTCACCAAAATCTTAGACATGGCTGAGGAGGCTGAGGAGACTGAGGCATTGTCCCTGATCTGGCCTGAGGTCCTGTAAGGGTAGGCCCAGCTCGCCATTGTGTTCCTTGGGAACGCCAACTGTGCGCTATCCACGGAGAGGTGCAGGTCACTTTTAATAAAGGTGGACCCTAAGCTGGGGGACCTCGACTCTTCGGAGGCTGGCCCGGGGAAGGGGGGTTGTTGGAGACCCCTTTGTAAAAGAACTGAGCAAGTGAGAGGTGACATTTACGTCACTGGACAAGACGCAGCCAAAATCCGTAGGGCGTTTTCCCCTGTATTTTCCAAGGGACCAGTCGTGGCAGGGGCCACTCGACTACTCCAACCCTGACAGGGGGCAAGGCTCCGGGCATGGCCAATACCAGGACGGCACACGCTTCAACACGTTCTACCCCACCAGAGGGCAGAAGTTCAGAGGTCATGGAGGCTTCAAGGGACTATCCACCAATCCTGGAAAAGGTGAGTGTGCTGCCATTGGCGCGCCTGCGAGTGGGTGGTCGTTTGGCAGATTTCCTTCCGGCTTAGGCCTCTCTCACGAGCGATGCTTGGGTACTACAGACAGTGAAAGGTTTTCAGGTGGGATTTCATGGCTACCCCTACTAAGTGTCACATCCCCGTCCCATTTCTTTCTCCCAACAGGAGGCGGGGTTGATAAGCGAGGATGTTTCCGCCCTTGTTCGGAAAGGGTAGTTTGTCCTTCTGCGGAACATCCCCACGGTTTTATCGGCAATATCTTCCTGGTCGACAAGGCGGGCGGGGGCCGGAGACCTGTAATCAACCTAAAGGAGTTCAACGAGTGGGTCGCTTATCTCCACTTCAAAATGGAAGGGATCCACCTGCTCAGGGACGTGTTGAGGTCTCACAAATGGATGATGGATGGTTTGACTGGACCTGAAGGACGCGTACCTCACCAATGCAGTTTTTCCCTCACACCGCTGTTTCCTGCAGATCAGGTGGGACTGTTTTCGAGTTCACCACTCTGCCTTTTGGGCTATCCTCAGCACTCTGGTGCTTCACGGAGGTACTCCGGCCAGCTGTGGAGTTTCTCAGGGCGCAGGGTCTCCGAATGATCGTGTATCTCGACGACATGCTGTTTATGGCCCAATGCCTCAAGACCTTGTCCGGTCAGTTGTAAACAGCAGTCATCCTACTGGCTCAGGTTTGTCATCAATGAGAAGAAATCTCTCTTTACCCAGGTCCAAAGCGCAACCTTCTTGGGGTTCACAATAGATTACAGTTCATTGACTCTGAACCTGCCGGCATGGAAAATGGCTAAAATAAAGGCACGAGCTCCGCCAAACCTTGGCCAAGTCACACACCTCTCTGCGCCAACTGGCTCGTCTAGTAGGCCTTCTCTCCTTCTTGATCCAGGCCATCTTTCCTGGACTTTTGCATTACTGCGCGCTGCAGCGGCTCAAGGCACATCAAACACTGACGTCCAGGATATGACATATCCTGGACGCCAGTGTTTGGAAACTGGATCCCCAGGTTTTCTACCAACTGATGTAGAACTGGGGTCCTTGTTCAGTCGAACCTTTTGCGTCGTGTCTGGATCATCAGTTACCACAGTTCTTCAGCTGGAGACCAGATCCTCTAGCGAAGGCGACGGATGCGTTCCTCCAGGACTGGCAGCAGGAACAGGGTTATGCGTTCCCCTTTTCTCCATGATCACAAGACTGTCTGCTCAAGTTCGCTGCCAAAAGGCGGAGGTAGTGCTGATCACCCCTCTTTGCAGATCTCAAGTGTGGTTTCCTGTTCTTCTGGAACTTTCCTGGGATTTTCCAATACGACTCCCCCAATTTCCTTACATTCTCCTGGATTCAGACCACAATCCCCACCGTCTGGTGGTGGAAGGGACACTCCAGCTGATGGCCTGGCGGATCTCAGGCGACGCTGGCCACTCCCGGGCCTTTCAGGACACGCTGAGTCCTTATTATCCAAGGCATGGGCGGATAGTACAACTAAAAGATACCGCTCCGCCTGGAGCAGATGGTACAGTTGGTGTTTGCAACGGAGTGTCGATCCCATGGGCGCAGATGTAGTCCATGTTATCAATTTTTTGGCGAACCTTGCGGGAGTCGGGTTGGCTTACCGCTCTATAAATACCTTCTGTTCAGCGTCTTTCCCTCCCGCCAGAGCCAAGCTATGCTATGCTGAGTTGTGGGATCTGAACGTAGTGTTGAATCTCTTGTGCCTGGTGTCTTGCAGGCTTGTGCTGATCGTGCAAGCCTTAGACATCTTGGCCAGAGTCTTCTCCCGGGACAGGGTTTCTTGCACAGTCAGTAGAAGGACCAAATGCCATACCAGGGTAATAACCGACCCAGCATTTTGAAAATCCCCAAAATTGTGTGTGGTGTAGTGCCTCCGGGCATATGAGGAATTGACAGAAAAGCAAAGATGGTGGACATGACATCACTTTATGTTGAAAATATTTACAGCAACGTAACAAAATGTATGTCAAATGTGTTACTTTAAACCCCAATAAAATATGTTTAAAAACAAAAATGAAGAATTGATAGAGGAGGTCCTCCGGGGGAAAGACATGCAAAGCGATTTCTTCACCAACCATAGCCAGATGGGTATGTTGGGTGATGCAGGAGGCAGGGATTGATACCAAGAGGTTTGGGGCCCATTCAGCAAGAGGGGCTATAGCCTCTAAGGCATTTTCGCTCAGAGAGTATCTGGAAAGTCTTATGCGCGCAGCCCACTGGTCCTCCGATTCGACCTTTAAGAGGTTCTACTTTAAGCCAGTGTTAGAGGTCACTCAACTGGTGGTGGACAAGCTTTGAACTGGCATAATCTGAGCCTCCAGTCCTGACATAGAATGAAAATTTGCCTAGCTTTAGTACAGGTAAGTTTCAATTCTATTAAGGACACAGAGGCAAGGATTATCCATTGTTGCAATTGTCGGTTGTACTGCTGGTAAATCTTAAATGTTTAATTAGATGTTGGTAACTGCTTATGACCTTGTAATGCTTAACATTGCCTGGTTTTTGTGTTTGCTCTGTCCACCTGTTTATATTGAATTGGGTCTGACTCTGCCTGTTGCAGGAAATGATGGATCCAAACCTGATGTGTGAGGTTCGTGACGGAGCTGTTGGCGCGAAGGAAGAGGAAAAACAGTAGTGGGACCAAGTGAAGGCTGGACTGTGAACAGAGAGGAAGTACTCCTAATAGAACTTTTTTTGTTTCCTACTCCCTGCTGTTGATGGTAGTAGTAGTTTGTTATATGGTTAAAAATGGCTGCTGAAAAAATAAAGCAAAGGAAGAATGGCATAATCCTCGCCTCTGTGTCCTTAATAGAAATGAAACTTACCTGTACTAAAGTTAGGCACATTTTCATTGTTCTGTAATTACCCAAGTCATGTCGTTGGGAGTGTGTCCCTGTTGGATGAACTGTTCCATCATTTTTGTTGTGTTTCTTCTACACCTTATATTACTCCTGTGTTAGTTTATTTGTGTCTTGATTTTTCTGGTGGTAATACCCACGTATGGTAAGTCACACATGTATGTCATCAAGAAGATTCCGTTTGTGGAGTTGCAATTTGTGTGTTTATAATGTCCAGGTTTTACCCGGTTCAAGGTTCAGGGTTTTTGTTGTACTCGTTAGGTGGCAGACCTCTCCGGTAGGTCCCATAAGCCTCTAACTGTGTTTCTTACATCAAGTTCAAGAAATACTTTATTCGGTTCAGTTACAAAAACCATAAAAGTACAGAACATACAATAATTGGTCCACAAGTCACCCGGCAGCATAAAAAGTATATAAAAAGAAGGGGATACCCGTTAAAATATGCAATACATAGTGCCAAGGTGTGAAAACAACGATATGTACATCAATACAGAAAATTTAAATTAAGACTTGATTCAGTTTGCAATGGTCAATATTTACAGTAAATCATCTAGGACCAGTTGATCTTTTTACTGAGTCTCACCGCTATGGTAAAAAATGTAGCTACATTGTAGATTTCCCATGTATCTGCTAATAGTTGAAGATGCAGTAAAGCTGGCTTAACTTGTCTAAACCCTTTCCCCTTTAACAAGGGTATGATAAACTTTTTCCTAATGTCCTTAAAGTGATCACAAAAAAACAAAAAGTGAGCAGTGTCCATAATTGAGTAACCGTCACAGTTGCACAGATCTAGGTCCAGTTGCTTAGTCCAGCCAGGGCGGCTTGAAATTAATAGATGGATTTTATTCAATCGGAACTTGGTGAGGAGATACCTGTGGTTTGCGTTGTTAACAACCTTTAGGTAAAGTTCCAGATCATGACCGGGGGAGACAATCAGTTGGTGAGACCTAACTGAAGGCTTTAACAGCTTCATGCCTTCTCTGTCCATCCCTCTGTTCAGCAAAAAAGTGTTTCTAACCCACTTCAAGTCACCTTTCACCAGTTTAGATGGGTCATTAAACAATTCAGGCCGACCCATCTTTGCACATGTTTGTTGTATATATTTTAACCAGGGGATCTTGTCCCAGTGATCTAGCATTAGGCAATCCTTCAAAATTTCGTGATTCACTTCAAGCTCCTTGTTAAGCCAGACTGATATCCATTTTAAGAGAGGGGCCAATGCAATGCGATCCTCCAAATAATCCACGCCGCATTCCTGGTGGACTATGAAGCTGGCCGTGCATCTTGGGAGAGAAAGAATCGTTTTAAGGAAGTTGTCTTCCGTTACCTGTAGCTGTTTAACCGGCCTGAAGCCCCACAAATCTGCACCATACATGGCGATGGCAATACATTTAGCAGCATATACCTTTAAAACCGCCTCAAGGGGTTTCACCCCTAGTTTACGTGAAAAGCCCAGCACCGCCGAAATGGACCGAGCCAGGGCCTTTTTTTCCAACAATTGGGGGTGCCAGGTGGAACTGTCGTCGAAGACGACCCCCAGGTATGGGAATCTAGAGACTTTTGCCAACTTATGTCCGTTACAATGCATAGTCATTACATTTTTTTTGGCCTTCCCTTGTTTGCCTACCACCATAACATGGGATTTACCATAATTTACACTTAAATCAAGATTTATCATAAAAACATAAAAAGAGTTCAACAGACTTTGAAGACCCACTGCAGTTCTGGCTAAGAGAGCAGCATCGTCCGCATATAACAATGCGGGCAATGCATACTTCCCAGCCCTCGGGATGTCCTTACACGCTGCACCCAAAAACTCCACCCAAATCGTTTATATATAGTGTAAAGAGCAGGGGAGCAAGGATGCATCCCTGCCTTACACCATTGGTGATGCTGATTTTACCCGTGCAGTTCCCTTTTCTATCATATCGAACCGTGGCTGTAAGGTCCCTGTGAAGGTCTGCTAAGAAATACACAATGTTTGGGTCTATTCCAATACCAAGGAGCTGGCACCACAACTTGGATCTGTTTACTCGATCAAATGCCGAGGACAGATCCTTAAAGGCAATATATAGGGATCCTTGCTTCACTGTTGTGTACTTCCCAATAAGCAATTGTAAATTCAAACTTTGATCGATGGTGCTACGGCCCTTTCTGAATCCGTACTGTAGAGGGGAAAGAGTGTTAGTCTCCTCTAATCAATCGGTAAGTTTGCATAGGACCACTCTCCCTAGGACCTTAACTGCGGAATCGATAAGAGATATACAGCCATATTCATGAACCTGAATTGCGCTCGCAAATGGCCAGATTCTGAGAATCTGGCCGTTTGCGAGTGCGATTTTTGCATTTGGGATTCATCATCCCAAATGCAAAAATCGCTATTACCGAAATCGCATGTTTGCGAGGAATTGGATTTAAGGAATCTCTAACAGAGATTCCTTAAATCCAATTCATCACCCATTTTGAAATTGCGAATTCACAATATTTGGTCGCAATTTACCACCAAGTCTGACTTGGTGGTAAATTGCAAAAAAAGATTAAAAAGCACTTTAGTGCATTTTTTTCTTTTGCATGTTACACACACACATGTCATCTGGACATGTGTGTGCGCAACACCTGTTCAAATGTGCGTTTGAGGGGTGCTACAGGGTGTCCTTAGGACACCCCTGGCACCCTTCATTCAAAACTCACCATTCATTCCTATGGGCCAAAAGGCCCATAGGAATGAATGGGGAGTTTTTCCTTATTTGCGATTAGCAATTTGCTAATCGCAAATAAGGAATCAGTAGGAATCGCAATAAATTTTGCTAATCCTACATGAATCCCGTTTTGCGAGTCCTTAATAGCGAATCGCTATAATTCGCTATTAGGGCCTCGCAAAACGGGAGATTGATGAATATGGCTGTTAGGGCGGTAATTTCCAGGGTCTCCCCTGTCCCCTTTTTTGTAAATAGGGACAATCACCGACTGAGTCCATGTCTCTGGAATTCCTACTTTTGAGATTCTATTAAAAACATTTGCTAAAATTTTGGACCAAAATACAATATCAGTTTTAAAAAGGTCGGGGGGAACACCGTCCGGCCCGGGGGCCTTATTGCTAGTCATTTTACCAATGTCCACGGCCACCTCCTCCTCATCCACGGTTAGGGTATAAGGCAATTGGGAAAAGGTGGTCGGGCCCTCTGCCCCCAAACTCTCCTGTTCATAAACGGACTTAAAGTGCGAATGCCATTTATCTTCTTGGATTCCACAATCCAGTTCATTAATACCAGGGTCAGAAAAATAAGGTTGATTCACCACGGCCCAGAACTTTGCACTACTTTTCAACCCATCAACTGATGTCAAATCAGCCCATGCGTCCTCTCTGATCTCACGCCGCCTTCTTTCAATGGCTGTCTTATATTCTTTCCTGAGAGTGGCCACGAACAATCTATCTACTGGTTTGGATTTTAATGCTGCTTTAAGTTTATGATTGGCAGCAGAGCAATTCTTATCAAACCAGCCTTCCTTCCCTTGTGCTCTGCTTTTACCCTGGCATGTCAGGTTGGAGAGAATGTTGAGGCAGATCTTGCTATACGCCTCAACAACTTCGCTGTCCCCCGCCTGATCGTCCATGCAGAGCTTTAGTTCCTCCCTGCTACTATTACGGAGTTTACAAAGGAACTCCTCTGGGATTATCTTACACCACTTGATTCTACGTGCTTGGTCGGTCGGCCGCATATTACATTTGTCAACCAAGTTCAGTCCACTTTCCCTGGTAAAAATTACATTCTTAACCTTTAATATAACTGGGTTATGGTCGCTAAAGTGGGATCGCACAGCTGAATAACTAGAAATGTGGCTACCACAGCTACTGCTTAGGAAGATATAGTCAATTACGGACCCGCTGCCATGTCCAGTAAATGTGGGAATAGCCTCGTCGCACCCAGTGGGTAACATTAACCCATTTTCGGCCAGCAAGGATTCCAGGAGAATGCCCTGATCTGAGTGTTCGAAGTGGATGTTTTCCTCATCCGGAGGACCAAATAGATCGTTAGAAGGACATTTGTCCTGACAGCCATGGACATTAAAGTCCCCCATTAATATGATAGTGCAATCGTGCTTAATGGATTCTTTAAAATTAGACAAAAAAGACTTTAACATCATCAGGTTGCTAACTGAATAGTCCCTGTCAAAGGAATTATAGAAGTTTACTATCAACACATTATGGAAACCCCTGTAGTTAATTTGAACCGCTAGACAATAGGGACAATCAGTAACTATTTCAGTGTATGTGCCAGGGATTTTAGCGGATATCAGAGTAGCCAATCCCCCTCTAGCCCGCCCCGTGTTGAACCAATAGCTGGTAGGAAGAAGGTGGTAAAGCCATCAACTGTAAGTATGTTTTGAGTATCCCATGTCTCCTGAATTGCTATTATATCCATGGTATCTATGAAGTCCCTCCAGAAGGGGTCATCCACTTTGCTCTTAAGGCCAGCAATATTCCATGTTGCCAAGATTATCTCCCCCCTTCCCGATACTTTGTCTGATTTATAACACGGTGAGACCCTACCTACGTCACTCTGATCAATAATTAAAGTTGGTTCAGCGTTTACCTCCTGCACAACCTGAATGCTATATTCGTTTAGTGATTGAATGGGAGGGATATTTTGCATCTGACTGGGTAGAAAGCCCTGTTTTTGTCAATCAACCCAGTCCATGTTTGGCAGACACTCGTAGCGATTAGCCATTGGGATGTTAAAATAATTTTCATACCCATTCGCAGTCTGATGGTGATAGAGTGGATAACCACTCTGTGGCCCTGTGGCGAACCCTCCTTGAAAAGGTCTACCTCTTCTTCTCCTGACCTGGTTCCAGCCATCATCACTGCCCTCATCCCACCTATTAGATTGCACCTCCAATGGGGATTTGAATCTCTGTCTGGCTTTTTGTTCATGTGGGCCCCTTAACCAACTCCATCTATTATCCACTTGATTTACTGGTAGGTAGAAATAAGAGAGAGGCCTAGCAGTGACAGAACTCGCTTGATAGCGAGAGGTACCTCTGCAGATATGTTCTACCACCTTTGGGTTCTCAAAAGTTACCACGATGCAATCCCCTTGCAGGTTTTTTCTATTCCCACCTACCCATGGGGTTCTCTCCACCATTAAGATGTTACTTGGGATATTCGGCGGTAGGGGATGATTTTTTGATAGCCAGTGGCACACTTTATTTTTCAGGGCCTGAAAGGATTCTACTTCGGATGGTAAGATTTCCGTGACCCCTGTCAAGATTACTACATAAGGACAGGCATCAGGAGGGAGATGGATGTTTCTTCTGGCCTCTGCTTTATCTTTTGGGGCCGAGTCCAGATTAGGGGTCAGAGGTATAGGGTCTTTAAATGTTACTTGGGGAGTTGTCTTGGGCTTGGCTGAATTCTGTGGTTGTTTAGGGTCGGGGTCTTCACTTTTGCGCCTCCTGGGGTTAGGATGATGCTAGGATTATTTGGCACAATGTTTTTAGCCACAGTGGCACCTTTATCAGCCGAAGGTGGCTTGTTTACTTTGGTAGCCGCATGAGGTGCCTTAATATTCAAGCCAAAACTAGGGGCGCTTATGTTCTTGTGGATATTTTCCAATACTGTCTCTAGACAGCGTAACCTAACCTCTATTGGTTCGAGGAGGGACTTTAACATTTCAAAAACATTGTTGTTCGTCATACTTAACCCACTTCCATCCTGGTTAGTTTTGGCTAAATTAATTTCTTTACCACTTAATTCCAAAATTTCCTCCAACGTACTGTCTACAATAGTGTCATCTGGGAGGTTTAGTGGTAGGCCAACATTCACCAAAAGTGGCCCCCTAGTATCAGTGTCACAGGGTGCCAAGTCGCCACTCACAATCGCCGGGTCTGAGGTGGTCATAACCCGGTTATGGGTAGTTTGTGTTTTTTTCCCTTTGAGAGTGATAGGTTTATTGGCCTTTTGTTTAGGGATAGCCCCCTCTTTTAACCCCCTTTGATTTATAACGCTGGCCATAGGTGGGTTCTCTATCGTATCACTAACCAAACCACCATCTGCCAACAAGTTGAGGTTAGGGGAGGCCTCTAGACCCTGTAGGGAACTTGGTACATCATGGTCCCCTGTGTTATCTACTCTGACAGGGGTGTTTGAACATGTCACAGTATTTGGCGTACGTGCCTGGGAAATAAGGCCTAGGGAGGATCTCTTGGCCATAGCTAAGTCTTGGGACACCCTTCTGTCCATTAAAACAATCCCTTCATCAATTAGGGCATTAGTACGAACGATGAAATCATCAAGGGTGCCAGTCAGCTTTTTTGCCCCCCCCAGCGGCCATACTTCTAGTTTTCCTACAATTCATAATGGGTCTTACTACTGTTCGCCTATATAGCGGTTGGAAATATCAACAGTATATTAACAAGCCCTCGTGAATAGAGATTGAGCAACAGTAACAGAAACAATCAATATACACCCCTATTGGTATTGGGTGTGAATATAAATTGGGGGCAATGGCTTACAGTTCTGATGTCCAATCTGATGTCCACTCTTGCATCCAATAAGCAACAATGTGGGAAAAATCGAACAGGGTGTGTGGCCCAGGCCCGGCTCCTCCGGCCTCAGAGGGCCACAGAGGGCCGCCCTTTGCCCGGGCTTAGCCCCGGGCGCTCCCGCGCGCTCCCGCGCAGCAGGATGCAGGGATTCTTATAGGGTGCTACCTCCAATTAGATGAGTGGGCGGGGCAATGAGGGAGAGCAGCCCAGGTGTAACGGGCGCGGGTTTTCCAGGGACTCCTGGGAAAGCGAGTCCACAACCCGTTGCTCGCAGCCCTCCTGCCCAGGTCCACGCTCACAGGCAACTTTCCGCTGACTGTCCAAGTCCCAGGGCGATGCGAGACCCGCGAAGCGGGTTCCGCAAGCAGTGATGTGCGGTGAAGTCCAGAGAGCAACGTGAGTTAACCACAGCAGGCAGGTTAGGTGAATCCCGCGTTCAGGCGGCAATCAGAAGACTTTATCTCGATCCGGTGGGGGCGGGGCAATGAGGGAGAGCAGCCCAGGTGTAACGGGCGCGGGTTTTCCAGAGACTCCTGGGAAAGCGAGTCCACAACTCGTTGCTCGCAGCCCTCCTGCCCAGGTCCACGCTCACAGGCAACTTTCCGCTGACTGTCCAAGTCCCAGGGCGATGCGGGACCCGCGAAGCAGGTTCCACGAGCAGTGATGTGCGAAGTCCAGAGAGCAACGTGAGTTAACCACAGCAGGCAGGTTAGGTGAATCCATCAATAGTTGTAGGGTTTTGAGGTCTTATTCTTACCAGACTGTCTTTTAAGCGCTTTGTTTTTTGAAAGAGAAGAGTGTTTTTTCCCATTTTCAGTTTCCTGATTGGATTATACGGCAGTTCTCATTTACAATGTTTTTGATGTAATTCGAGATGGTATTATATGTTACACACGGTAGAGGAATCACATTTTCATTTCTGATTGGTGGGTCAAGTAGGACTTCCCTGTTTTGATTAGTTGCTCTTTTGAATGTTGTTTAATGATCTTTTCTGGATAGTCGCGGTCCCGCAACTTTCCTTTCAGTTGTTTGGCTTGGATGATAAAATCTGTTTTCTTAGAGCAGTTCCTCCTTAATCTGAGAAATTGCCCACAGAGAAGGTTTTCTCTGAGGGTCCTCGGGTGGAAGCTTTCAAATTTGAGCAGGGTGTTCCTATCTGTAGGTTTATGATAGGTTCTTGTTCCTAGTATCCATTTTCAGTATAAATAGTCACTTCCAGGAAGGTGATAGACTCTACTGGCTGTGTGCATACACCTCAAATTAGAGTCACACTGGTTGATACATGTTAGAAAACCTTTCCGTATTACTAGGATATCATCTATGTACCGTTTCGATAGTAGTATATTATCTTTGTACCTGTTATCATTGTTTAGTATGTGTGGAGTCTCAAAGTTGTAAACATAGAGGTCTGCTGCACTTAGGGCAAAGGCACTGCCCATCGATGTCCCGAAAGTTTGCAGGTGTATATATCAGTAGGCAGAGCAAATCTTTTGTGTCATTTAGGTATTTACTGGTCTGTAGTACTTTTGGTTTGAGGTAAAAGTCACAGAACCGGGATAAAGGTTCTAACAGGGATCCAATTCCTAATCACAGTGGGTCTGCCCGGTGGGGGATGTTTATTTTTATGGATTTTCAGAAATGTGTAAAAGTATGGAGTTATGGGGTTTTTTGCAATGAGAAATTCGGCTACTTTTTTAGAAATCCAGTTTCTCTCTTCCGCCGTTTCCCCCAGGTATTTTATTTCTCTTCTCAGTCTCATAGTAGGATCACCCTCTAGAACTCAGTAGTTCTTTTCATCTGTTAGCAAGCATAGACATTACTGTCTGTAGTCCTCTAGATTTTGTAGGACTATGCCACCTCCCTCATCAGCAGGTTTTATGATTACTTGTGTTTGTTCTTTTATTGCTGCTGATTCCATTTTTGTCATGTATGGTAAGTTATTTCAAGGCTTCAATTTTGTTGTACACTGCTTGTTCAAAAGCGATTATTTCTGCAGGTACTGTAAAAGTTGGTGGGCTGAACTTAGACTTTATTTTGAGGTCTGTGTCCCCTTTTGGGCTGGTCTCCTCCTCTGTTGGATTCCTTTTTTCAAAGAAGGCTTTAAGTATCATTATTCTGAAGAATTCTCCTAGCTCGCAATGGAGGCTGAATTTTTCCACATTCGTAGTGGGAATAAATCTGTGTCCTTTGTTTAGTACTTGTTCTTGTGTGTCTTTTAGTTTCCAAGGTGATAGGTTAGTTTTTATGTCTATCCTCTGCTTGTTCCTGGTTGGTTGTCTTTGAACATACTACTCGTGTTCACTCTCTGTTGTGTGTCTTCCCAACGTACGTGATTCTCCCTTCTTCTCCAGCCTCGATCTCTTCCTCCCCTACATAAAAAAGGAGGCCTCTAGTGTTTGAGGAAACTGTGGTGCTGTATTTTGGAACAGCATGCCCTATCCGTAATATTGGAGTGGAGGTGCCTGTGGTAGAAACTTTTGTTGGAATCCACCCATCTGATTCAGATGAGGGTTATAGCCCTGCCACAGCTGATGACTTTGCTTCCCTCTTTGTTTGTTATTGTTTGGTCTGTTTCTGTTATCCTCTCCACTTGACCAACTTCCAGCGTCTGAGGAGCCTTCATCTGTGGTGTAATTGTCTGAAGAGTAGCCCTCTTTTTCCTTGGTAACATAGTCCTGTGCTGCATAAGGATATTCCTTTGTGAAAGTGAATTTCTTTAGATCTTTTTGACATTTTTGTATTTTTGATTGTGTTAGGTTGTCTTCATATATAGACAATTCTTTGTTTATTTCTTCTAGTCTCTTTTTGTGTGAAGATATGGTTGCCTTTAAATGTGTTATTGTTAGCTGTATTTCAAGCAACATTGCTTCTGAGAGACGTTCACTAACACCGGGGGTTTTGTAAATATTCACTGCACAACACCCCTGTAGGAAAGTAGGATCTGCTTTCATGGTTACCGCCACTTTTTCCTGGTGTCATTCTGTTTTCTGATTAGTCTGACTGGGATCTTGCTAATCAGGACTCCAGTCACTGTGCTGCCTCCATAAATTGGACTATGGTAAGTACTTTGGTACCTTCCTAATTGGCTACTGGTGCACCCTACTAAGTCCCTAGTATATGGTACTGAGGTATCCAGGGCATAGGTATACCAGGGGTACTCCATGGGCTTGCAGCATGCATTATGCCACCCATGAGAGACCACTCAAATTGTGACTACAGGCCTGTCATTGCAGTATGTGTGAGCTGGTGCTAGCACCACTTACGACAGATATAATTTTCCTTATATCTGAGGTAACTGCACTTAAAATCTATAACTCACCCATGAGATAGGCCTTTCAATCCTGAAGGCAGGGTGCATGATTAACAGTGTGAGGGTGCCCTGCATGAGCCGATTCTCCCAGCTTTGTAAGTGCGGTCGGCCATTTTATACATATAGTGGACATCAAGTCAATTACGATATTTCTAACTATATATTGGCTGCACCGAAACCTGTCATGTTTGGTATCAAACATGTTGGAATCCGGCTCCAACACTGATTCCAATGTTGGATGTTGGATTCAATTTACTAGGGGGCTCCCCTAGGGAGCTCTCTTGTATTCTCTGTACCAGCCTTTTAGGGTATAACAGCAAGCTAGTGCTGCTACCAATCACAAACATGATTCTGCCCTGCTGCTGCTGAGCCAGGCTTGAGAAGGGGAAGGTAGAACAATAGATTTCCTTTCACAGGGAGGTACGACCACCTCCCAGACAGGACTTAGTGCATTTGGCTGGGTTGAGGGAGCCACCAGACTGCTTTGAAGGGCACATTTGGTGCCCTTCTTGCACACTCCAGTTTGAACCAGTTCAGTGAGTCATTGGCTTCCTCTCTGACAAGAAACTGGCAAAGTACATGGGAGTAGAGAGGTGTGGCTCACTGGTTAGCGGCGGCAGACCTGTAAGCAGAGAACGGCCCGGGACCAGGGTTCAATTCCCGACGCGGCAGGGTCTTGGACCAGGGATCAACGGACTCGATAATTCTCGCCTCAGTGCCTACTCTAACCAGGGAACACACTCAGTAACTCTGGGCATTAAGCTTGCCTCATCTCTACAACGATGATTCAGAAAAGGGGGTGGTGATGAACAGAGTGTCTGAATTAAGCAGACCACTCTTACCCAGTCCAAAGATCAGGGCTTGATCCATCACCGTTTTTTAGCTCACTGCACCATCCCAGCTCAGAACTTGGCTATATGCAAATTAGTCTGACCCTGGGTACTTACCGTGGGTGGTTCTTTGGGTCTCCAGCTCTTCTAAATCTTATGGGTCCAGTCCCGACTTTGGTTATGGTTCGCATTCCACTTTATTAGTCGTATATGGTTAGGTCTCCCCCTGGAGACCACTGTGTATTTGTGCTACTTACTTGTTCTACTGTCGAAGGATTGTGTGTATTGTGATTATATCTCCGAGGAGGAGATATACCAATGTGTTAGTGAGGGATTATAATAAATACATATTTGTATAACTACACTGTGTGGTTCTTTTTCATTTAACCTACACTATATGATTAGTACTGGTAAAACAATCTGCTTTACGCTCCTTCCGGACTAATACTGAAGACTGCTCTCCACAGCTACCACTTAGAGAGCTTTCTATGGTTGTCTAAAACTGCTAAAATCACCATAAGGGTTGTCTGGATTAATGCAGGGTGCTTCACTTAAATAAGTGTGCTCCATATACTAAACCAGCCTCCTACAACCCCACATGTGCATGCTTTCATACGTATGCAAGTTTAACATATTCTTTGGTCCTGAAGATAGCTAATCTGACCATGAGAGGCACAAAAATATGGCTTAAACATGTCGACAACATTGAGGATAAGTGGGAGCAATTTATTATCCCACAATTATCTGACACTATTTTTTAATATTGACCCGGAGTACTAGAAATAAAATCACAACTTATGGAAAGGAGCCTCGAGCCAATTTGATTCTTTTCACCTCATGCTGACACACACACACAGCCACAAGATCACTCCGTCAAAAAAACCAGCTCCGCTGTGATCAGGCATCGTAGCACACCCTGGAAGCACTCAACATCCAGTGTACTAACTCAATGATGAAGCATGTCACCCACTAGGTAGGTGAGTGAGGGTTCTTTTAAAAACACCTTGTGTTTTCCAAATCAATGACGCTTTGGTGAACAAAAAATAAGCACCCCTTATGTATATATGTACACACTCAAGTATTGGAACTTTCATAGGTTGAAATGCTTGAATCATTCCCCGTCATTGAGATGAGAGTCTTTGGTACTTTATAAAAGCAATGTCACAATAGACATATAACCTAGTGTCCTAAGGCTCTTTTTAGCAACATAACTGTGTCCTTAACAAAAAATGGCCCAAACTTAAGATTCAACCAATCAGATGATACCACCCTCTGGAACCTTCCTGAGAGAAGCTGAAGGGCCTCAGATTTTCTACTGCACGTCGTGCTAGGGAGTCTCCAGTTTTCTTCAGTATTACTATTTCTAAAAGTTTTCCACACCGTTTTTGTACTACTTCAGTGACTTATCCTTAAAATACTTTAATCGTTGGTGCTTCAAACTGGTCTTCAATATGCCAGAGACACCAAAGAAGGGGCTATTCATATCCCGTGGCAACTGTAAGAAAAAAAGGCTTCCCATTGACGATCCTAATAAGGACTGTATTTACTGTCTACCCAGAGCACAAAACTAGAGAATGCAAGGTATGTCGCACGTTTTCTAACAAGACCTTAAAGGATAGAGAGGACGCCTTCTTCTCTGGCTTCAAAAGCTCAAGGCCAGAGATGATCACCTCTCTGACACAGAAAGCGACACCTCCTCTATGTCTTCTTCTAAAATACCTTTGAAGATATGTAGAGACAAGACATTTCCTCATACATCTTCAGAACCACCTAAAAAGGCATCAAAAAAGTCTCCTGAGGGTGTTCTTAGGCATAGAAGCCCATCTAAAGGGCCTAACACTTCTGCCTTGCCTACTGCTAAAAAGGAGAAGAGAAAGCTAGATTTCTCCTCAAAGTCTGTTCAAAAGTCCACATCAGAACCCCAACACCTCTTCAAAGGGTTAAACAATGTTCCAAAGACCGGCGCTTGCACTGCCGGCGGATGGCTCGTCATCGACTACTCCGACGATGACTGAATCGCTGATGCCCTTCACAGCTTCTTCATCGGCATCTACAGTGACCACTGTAACAGTGTCTACGGCATCACCCTCACAACAACCGCAGGTGGATCTGCCGAAGACGGCCCCTTTTTCGCCGACAGAGCAGAACCAGTCAACAACCCCACTGCTGACAATACCCAGACTGACACCACTGGATCTTTCCTCATCGACAATGCAAATTAAAAAGGCTAAAAAACAGATTACGCCTTCACTTACCTCTCCCAGTAAGGTGTCCTCACTGCTTCCTGCACACCTTCTTGAACAGGAAGACTCAGAGATAGACAGACTTTACAGAGCAGCTCAGAGCCCATCTGAGCTTCATGTAAAATGCCAGGACTATTGAGATGAGGACGAATATTATGAGCAGGACCAGGGCTGGACTGCCCATAGCGGGCATCTGGCGTTTCCCCGGGAGGCTGGAAAGGTGGTGGTTGATTTTGTAGTGGAGGGAGCCGGTTTTCTTACTGTGGGCCGGTTCTGCAGCGGTGCTACAGTATTGGCTCCAGTAACAAAAGCAGCAGTGCTTCACACTTGCAAACCCGGCGGGCTGGTCTGACCAAATATCCAGGGCTGTTTTGGGTTCCCAGAGCAGGGCTACTACTCACTGGACTATCATCGTCAACAATACCAGCAAGAGATGGCATGCGTGCCATCCACTCTCTTGACAGATTTACAGACCATGCAGTCAGATTGCAGAGCACGATTTCCCCCAGCATCTGCATCAAGTCAACAATCTCCTGCTAGAGACACTTCTGTACCTTGTCACGAAGTCATTTCACCCACATATTGGCTTCACCCACCTCCCTTCATGCCTCACCTGGCGGTAGAAGAGGGATTCATGACCCCCACACCCCTCTCGGGCTTTCTGTTCACCTCAGGTGGTGAGCAGGAACTTGATCCCACCACAGTCGCATGTACTACTACAGCTTGGAGGAAAATCGCCGCCAGGCTGGATGTGCCCATGTTATATTCCCCCAAAGTGCCTCTGATATACCACCCATCCCTCCAGGTCGTATACGAGCGGCAATGCCGATCAATGTTAGAAAAACCACAATTTACCGCGTGGGGAGACCTCTACACAGGGGGCACTTTCCGGTCCAGGGAACAGTTCTTTGGCACAACCACACCCACCACTATGGACCTCTTCATGAATAGACTCAGGCAAAGTGTCAAGGCAGCCACACCGATATTTCCCCAAGAGCCACCCATACTGACACTGCTCCATGCACTTCTACAGACTGAACCGCCTCGACATGTCACCTCACTCATCTACCACCACACACAAAAAGTGCAGAACCCTCGAGCCTTGAGGGCTCGCCTGGAGTGGGATAATGATTTAGGGAGGCAACTAACAGATGAACAGTGGGAATTCAGCTGTAAGCAGATGGAGGCAATAACAGCCAGCAGCCGACTAAGACTCATCCACTACAAGTTTCCTACATAGGCTATATTACACCCCGGCCAAGCTCCATAAATTCAAGCTAAGAGAGGATGATAGATGTGCCAGGTGTGGGGACGAGGGAGTGGACTTTCTCCACCTGTGCCCGAACAGTACTGGCAACAAGCTTTCACTGGTATGGCGAGAATGATAGATACGCCATTACAAGCCACACCAGATATAGCCCTGTTAGGCTATACACATAACGTTGACACTGCATATAAGAAGTTCCTAGCTCTAGGCTTCCTAATAGCAAAGCGCAGGGTGGCGTGTAGGTGGGGAAGGGGCCGTGCCCCCAAATTCAAAGAATGGACCTTGCAACATGGCAGGAGCAATCACTCAGTTATGCCGAATTACTTCTGCCTTCCTCCAGGCCCAGGGATATTTGGAGCCCGCTAACAACATATCTCCTGTCCACAACCAACAATACAGACACTACCCCAGAGACACAGGAGCGGGAGGGTGCCCGGGACTCAACCCCCCCCCGGTACCATTAATGGGGTTTTACAGCTTACTGCCCTCACGTATAGGAGTGCAAACAGCATCTGTGACAGTTAAGTCATATAGGAAGTGACAGGGATCTCCATGGTAGCAGATTTGATAATATCCTAGATAACACAACGTAGCACAAGACTCCCGGATGTACGCCAGCTTACCATAGTCCTGCACTGTATACATTACAGAATGTAAAAATGCAATATGTAATTATGAGCAAGCTTATTCAGACTTTCCACGATATGCAAGGCGAGGTGGGATTGTTCCCCCAGTTGGGGAGTATTTTGCAGAATGTATCTGTTACCTTTCTTGACTGCATTATGTTGTAACATTGACAGACCTCAACAAAAAAAAAGAAGTCATTTCACAGCCATCCGTTACTCAGCCTCTTCCTCCTGCACCACCTCAATCACCATCTATGATACCCTTACAAAACGCGACTTCATCTGAGGATGCACTTCCAGGCCACTATGATGAGCGGGATAACTACATCCTGCAGACACCAACATCTCCGTCACCTCAGGTTATTGACTCGCCTCCTGAGTATATAGGCGGCTTCCACTGCCTGCTAGAAAGAGCAGCCACTCGTTTTGAACTGACAATGCCTGCCACACAACAAGATTGCTTCCTATTCTATTTTTAAGAGCTGTATCGTAAGACAGTAATAGCCAATACCTATTATTGACTATGTATGGATTCAGGGCCTCGAGGTAATGCACAGTCCTGCAACAGTACAATGCAGTATTACCCTAATTGGACAAGACCCAGAGGACTCACCTGCTTGTCTCACAGGTCAACCCAAGCCAGACTCTGTTACTTCACAAGCAGCACAGAGAATCCTTCTACACCGGATACAGCGCCTCCAGACAGAGAGGGTAGGCGTTTAGATAATATCATCAAACGCTTTTCATCTATGTCAACCCTCACAGTACGAGCTGCCAATTTGTTAGCCCTCCTTGGACATTATGATCGCCAAATGTGGTGCGATATGGCCATTTTATCGACCAACTTCCAGAAGACGTTGGTAGAAGGTCAACGTTCTTCTTCTGAGAAAATTGGCTGTGCCATGGATATTGCCTCCACAGGCTTTAGACAACTTGCAGGCACAGCAGTTCTATGCTGCCAAGGTTGGCTAAAGGCCACTAATTTCCGCCCGAAGTTCAGACAAAGATACTGGATCCATCTTATGACGCTATTCTGGAGCCATGTGGATGATGCCCTCAAAACAATTAAAACAGATACGGCCATATCCTTAGCCATGCTGCAATATAAGAAGGTACCCTTTTGGGGCGACAGAGGAAGAAGGTAGCCTTCCTTTCGTGGAGGATATCAACAATATATCTGGCATACTCTTCAAATACACCGCTTTTGCGTTTGCAAAATCAGCAGCGGCAACCGCCGTCAGTGGCATTTCACTGCCCTTTCCTCAGAGGGAAAGCAGGACGAAAACCTAAAGACAATGACTTCTGCCAACTGCTCCCCTTTCCTTTCCGCCCAGGCTGCCAGCCAGAATATCCAAACATATCCATCCTCGGAATCAAAAAACTACAGATCAATGGGTCTTAGACCTCATCCAATTCAGGCAACGCTTAGAATTTACCTTCATTCCTCCTACAATCCCATCCCAACCACACATTCAAAAGCATTTACCCTGTCTGAGATCAGAAGCACAAATAATGTAACAAAAGGGGCAATAGAAAGAGTTCCCCACTCCCAAAAAGGGAAAGGATTCTACTCCAGTTTCTTCTTGATTCGCAAGAAGTCAAAGCAGAGGAGACCAATTCTCGACTAAAGGGAGCTGAACAAGTTTCTCAAGAAACATACCTTTTGTATGATCCCGCTACAAGACATTTTGCAGCTCCTCGGCAATGGAGATTTCATGTCCTCCCTGGATTTTCAAGACTGCTTTTCACGTACCTATCCATCCCAAAATCAGAACCTTCCTCAGGTTCACAGTAGTTGGCAGCCACTTTCAATTCTGAGTGTCACCAGAGCCTAAAAATCGGGCCCACGCATCTTTACAAAATGTCTGCCACCCATTGCTGCTAACTTCGGACAAGAGCATCATCAAATCTTCCCATATCTCGACGACTGGTTAGTCAAGGCAAACACTCTCCAGTCAGCGGAAACATCCTCAAGGCCTGCCTATGCCTATTCAGCGATCTTGGACTTACTCTCAACCCAGCCAAGTCCTTTCTTCAGCCTTCAAGGCAAATAATATTCCTAGGAGCCATACTGGATGCAGTCCTTAACAAACCATACCCAACTGTCGAGAGACAACAAAAGTTGCTCTCTCTGGCATGCTTCATACAAAAAGAAAGTCACTTTTAGTTTGCCTCTACAAATCTCCTAGGAATGATGTCCTTGTGCTTCCACTTCATACCGCACTGCCGTCTTCATATGCGTCTGCTTCAGGAAGCCTTGGATGCTCAATGGTCTCAGGGGACAGGAGTGTTCGACAAAATTATCCAGGTCACACCCATCATGATCAAGTCGTTGCACTGGTGGGCCCAACCATCAAATCTTTCTGCAGGTCTCCCATTTCTTCCTCAGCCATCTCTATCGGTGATCACAACGGATGCTTCCCCAGAAGGGTGAGGAGCTTACCTCAAAGACCGCCAGGTCAGCGGCAAATAGCATATACATTTATTCGAACTCAGAGCAGTATACCTCGCTCTCCAGGCTGTCCTACCTAGGATTCGGCAATCCACAGTGCTCGTGCGCACGGACAACACCACAATTATGCACTACATAAACAAGCAGGGATGCGCCAGATCTCGTCTACTATCCCAGGAAGCACAGCGGATCTGGAAACGGTGCATCCAACACAAGGTACATTTAACGGCAGAGCATGTGCCAGGGAAGCTAAACACCATAGCTAACAAATTAAACAGGCTGAAATCTGCTTACCACAAATGGGAATGAGACCAAGGCATGCTGGATTACATCTTTCTTCAACGAGGAAAACCAAAGCTGGATCTCTTTGCGACCCCACTCATTTCCAAATGCCAGTTCTTTTCAAGTTTGCAGCACCATCGGGGGCCAAGGGGGAATGCTTTTTTGATTGCATGGTACGACATATTTGCCTACACTTTTCCACCGATTCCCCTTCTCCCGAAGGTTCTCAGAAAGATGAAGGCAGAGCCCTTTCCGATAATTCTGATAGCTCCTGCGTGGCCACGCCAGCACTGGTATATGGAACTTCTTCTCCTCTCAATGTGGCCTCCCATTCGGCTCAAGCCAACTCCCTTGCTTCTAACAATGAACCAGGCTCAAGTCCTCCATCCAGATCCCATATCGCTCTAATTGTCAGCTTGGCACCCGAGTTCCAAGAGTTTGGCCATCTGAATATGCCTGCAGATTGTAGAAGAATACTTGATAGAACAAGGGAAGACAGTACAAATAAAACCTATTCCTAAAAATGGAAAAGATTGTGTATTTGGTGCCGAGCTGCCGGCATTCACCCCCTTTCATCTTCTCCGTAACAAATCTTACTATATCTTTTGCACCTTGCAGAATCAGGCCTAGCTCATGCCTCTATTAAGGTGCATCTCACTGCTATCTCTCGTTTCCGAAGATCTTCCAGCAAACCATCTCTGTGGTCCGAGAGGCTAGTTAAACAGTTCCTTAAAGTATTGTCAGAGAATTTCCTCCATGCAGACCACTTCCTCCAGAGTGGCAACTTAACCCGTGTGCTGGTGAATTAATGAATGGGCGTGTTTTGGACAGCCCCGGTCGTCCTCCGCACACGCCCATTGTGACGTCAGGGGGCCGGGTCCGTCCGACGCACCCAACAGGTTAATATAGTGTTGGGACAATTAATGAAGTCTCCTTTTGAACCAAAACATAAAGCAGACATTAAATACCTCTTCTGGAAGGTAGCCCTCCTTCTCGCCATCACCTCTGCATGTTGATTAAGTGAAATTCAAGCTTTTACCACCCTAGAGCCATTTCTTTGGTTCGGAGAAGAGAGGATTATCCTTTGTACTAACCCAAAATGTATTCGTAAGGTCCTCAGATTTTCACCTTAATAAGCCAGTAACACTCAAATACTTTTTTTCAAATTCCCACGCAGCGGCTGAGTAAGCGATTCCCTCACTAAACATCAAGCGATGTTTGAAATTCTATTTGGACAGAACCAAAACCTCTCGGAAAACAAACCAGCTATTTGTCTCCTTCAAGCGCACGAAGGAAGGGTCTGCCGCTTACCAAACAGAGCATATCTTGATGGATATCAAAGACTATTGTTTTCTATCATCAAAAGGCAGGACGGCCTTTGAACTCTAGAGTACGGGCCACAAGAGCTATTTCCACATCCATGGCATTGTTTACAGGGATGTCATTGACAGATATCTGTAGAGCAGTGACATGGTAAAATGCGCACACATTCGCGTACCATTACTGTTTGAATTCAGACGTCTTCAGAGACGCAGTAGTTGGACAAGCGGTTCTACGACATCTGTTTCAATAAAAGTGAGTTATCTTGCCGTCCCACCGGCCACTTTTCATCCTGTTACACCAGTGCTTCCCAAACTTTTTTGATCTGCAGCTCACTTGACCTATTGGCTCCCGACAATGCTATTTTTTTGGCAGGGAGGGGGGTATGTGAGCCCGGCCTCGGGATGAAACTGATGAAGGTATTATAATATACAAAGGGTGTTTCGTAATATTAAGGCGATGCCTCCAATAAAATATTCCTAGTTACACTTCTTTGCGCATGCCTTTTTTAGAGAACCTTCTCAAACTTTGTTTTCCCACTTACAGTACTAGATAGAATCCCTATGCATGTAGGCCCCATTCCCAAAGTGTTTCTGAGCTTGAAGAATATTTGCATGCACTTCCATTTCTACCAATGTCATATGTGCCAACACACCTGTCTCGGCAGGGTGACTCACAATTCTTTAAACCAAAGACAGCTTTATTTTAGCTGTCTCCCCCCTAAAATGATCTCCAATTCAATGGAAGCCAAATAAATCTATTAAAGTCTCTTTTTCTTGCTTCCAAATGTTGGCATTATGGCGTATATGGTGTTTTACTTCACTGTGCTCATGGAGAGAGCAGACCTTTCTGAAAATGTGTGTGTACTGGAAGAAATGTGTACCGAAAGTACCTATGGTTCAAGTACACATGTCAATACTCAATACCTATTAGTGTGTTTGAGAGACGGGGCAACTTTACTTTCCTGATAACTTGCATTGGTGTAAAATGCATTTGGAAAAAAACGAAACTATCAACAAGTCTAACAAAATCAATGCAGACATCTTCCTTTTACTTTGAGAATGCTGGAGCATGGGGATCAAGTGAAATATGGAGGTCATCTCCCTCGACATGTCATCAATAAAGGACTACATTTCCAGCGTAGAAATCATCAACATCATGCGTTTAAGTCTAATTAGTTTAACTGAAGCCAACAAACCCTTCAACATTAAATGCATTAAAGTGCTTGGTGCGCGGCTCCCCTAGCTACATGTGACAGCTCACAAGGGAGCCACGGCGCACAGATTGGCTACCACTGTGTTACACACATTTTTCTTCACTTTAATATGATGGCTTATTATTTATGGTGGGATTTCACCTCTTAACTGTGTATATTGATTTCATAATATTGGTGTTAAGTATATTGTATATGTATGGCTTGCTATTCTGATTTAATCATGTGAATCTATGAAAGTTTCATTATTGGAGTAAGAAAATAAGTTACTTACCTGTAACTGTAGTTCTCCAGTATTAGAATCTTTCAAAGATTCACATTGACCCACCCTCCTCCCCAGAGAAGCTCGCCTTGAATTGTCTCAGTGTTTGTACATTTAGTGCTAATGAAACTCTGAGGCACTGCAGCTTCCCTCAGGAAGGTTCAGAGGGTGGTGTCATCTGATTGTTTGAATCTTAAGTTTGATCTTTTTTTTTTTTGTTAACAACACTGATAAGTTGCTAAACAAAAATAGCCTCGGTTCTCTAGGTTATATGTCTATTGTGACACTGCTTTTGTAAAGTACCTGGGACTTCCATCGGAACTTCCATCTCGACAGGGAATGATTCAAGCATGTCAATCTATGAAAGTTCCAATACTAGAGAACTACAGTTGCAGGTAAGTAATATATATATATATATATATATATATATATATATATATATATATATATATATATATATATATATATCTTGCGAGTTTGTATGCATCTATATTTGATATATTTGTTGTAGTTTTTAAATATCTAGTGAGTTATCAATAACAATAGATCTATATATATATATATATATATATATATGTGTATATATATATATATATATATATATATATATATATTTATATGTATATATATATATATATATATATATATTTATACATATATATTTATATGTATATATATATATATATATATATATATATATATTTATACATATATATTTATATGTATATATATATATATATATATATATATATATATATATATATATATATATATATATATATATATATATATCTTGCGAGTTTGTATGCATGTATATTTGATATATTTGTTGTAGTTTTTAAATATCTAATGAGTTATCAATAACAATAGATTGCAGTTGTGCTCATCAGGGAAGAATGGAGATTTTAATGAGAAACCAATCAATCAGGGGTTTGTGTAGCGCACTACTCACCCGTGAGGGTCTCAAGGCGCTAGGGGAAGGGGGCAGCTCCAGATCAGTTGAAGATCCTGGTCTTGAGGTCCTTCCTGAAGGTGTGCATGGTTGGGGAGCGTCTGATGTTCACAAGGAGCTTGTTCCAGGTCTTGGCTGTGATGTAGGAGAAGGCTCGCCTGCCTTTTCTGTTACTGCGGATACGGGGGACCTCAGCCAGGGTGAGGTCGGTGGAGCGGAGGTTCCTCTTGGGTGCGTGGAAGGATACTCTCTCGTTGAGGTATTTGGGTCAGCTGTTGTTGAGGGATTTGTTGGCGTATGTGAGGAGTTTGAAGGTGACCCTCTTCTCGCGGGGGGGGGGCCAGTGAAGGTCTCGTAGGTGTTTGGTTATGTGTTCGTGATGCGGAGTCCCGAGGATGAGTCTGGCGGCGGCGTTCTGGATGGTCTGGAGTCTGTGTAGTAGAGTTCTGTTTATTCCGGCGTATAGGGCGTTGCCGTAGTCCAGTCTGCTGGTTAGGAGCGTGTGTGTGACGGTCTTTCTGTAGTTGGGGGATCCATTTGAAGGTCTTTCAGAGGATGCACAGGCAGTTGAAGCTGGTGGAGGTGACGGCGTTGATCTGACAGTTCATGGAGAGCGAAGAGTTAAGGATAATGCTGAGGTTTCGTGCGTGGTGTGTGGGAGGGGGTGGATTCCCGAGGGTGGGCGGCCACCAGGTGTTGTCTCAGGCAGAGTTGCAGGGTCCGAGGATGAGGACCTCTATCTTCTCTGAGTTGAGCTTCAAGGAGCTGTCTTTCATCCAGGCTGCCACGTTCTTCATTCCTTCCTGGAAGCAGAGTCTGTTGTCTGCAGGATTCTTTGTGAGTGAGAGGATGAGCTGGGTGTCGGCATAGGATAGAATGCTGAGCCCATGCTGTCTGACTATGGCGGCGAGAGGGGCCATGTAGATGTTGAAGAGCGTGGGGCTGAGGAATTAGCCTAGGGGTACTCCGCATTTGATTTGGTGGGTTCGGAAAGGAAGGGAGGGAGTCTGATCCTCTGGGTTCTGCCGGAGAGAAAGGATCGGATCCAGTCGAGTGTGGCTCCTTGTATCCCTGTGTCGTGAAGTCTGGCTGCAAGAGTGCGATGAGAAACGGTGTCGAAGGCTGCAGAGAAGTCGAGAAGGATGAGGCCCTCGGTGTGTCCTTGGTCGAGTAGCATGCGAATGTCATCAGTGGCGGCGAGGAGAGCGGTCTCGGTGCTGTGGTTGCTGCGGAATCCAGACGGGGAGGCATCTCGGATGGAGTTCTCTTCGATGAATGCGGTCAACTGGGCGTTCACGAGTCTCTCGATGACTTTGGCCGTGAAAGGGAGGAGAGAGATGGGCCAGTAGTTTTTCAAAGATGAATAGCTTCTATTTTTTATTTAAATTGTCATATGAGACAATATCTAATCTACAGCTATAAAACAAAGTCCTATTTTGTAATATATGAAGATACAGACAAAGACCTGGGCTTAGATCTATACATGTGGGAAAGTGAGCATGCCCATAAACACCTGTTACCTGGCTTCTGTACCTCAAGATGATACACAGTTCCTACACTCACAGCAAGTGTGGAGCCCATGATCCTCCACTAGATCATATGCCTGCTGCTCTTTCACAGGAACATGGATGGAATAGCAGGCACTCTCAGGAAATGTGGAGAGCCTTTTTTGGCTCAGGTTGCCAAGACTGGAACTCCTGTGCTTGTGGTGCCATAATCCCAAGCCTACCCAACAATTGTTCTTCATGCACTAAAGGGAGGCTGCTGTAGAAAATCCCTCCTCCTATACCATTGAAGTTGAACTACTTTCACAGGCTCTATATATCATAACGCCACCCACTCACTAAGGGTTATGGTTGCTGTAACCAAGCCGTGGGAGGGGACAGCAATAGACCTGAAAGCTGGCTCAGCAGAGGATGATCGCATTATAAATGATCAGTAGGGTTGTATGTTGAAATATCAATAACAGAAACATTGTACTACCAAAATATTGTGGCTAAAATATTGATAAGGTTAGTGCATTCAGAATATTATAGATTTACTTTTCATAATGACACATCTATGTACCTTGAAGGGTGTGTGTGTGTATATCTCTCTCTATATATATATACACACACATATATATATATATATATATATATATATATATATATGTATATTACTATAGTTAGAACCTAGTTTCCATAGGAAAAGCGTATTTTGTTATCTTAATATCTTTGACGCCGGTTGACGAATCTTAGCGAAATTTTTAAAACTAGTGGCCCACTCTGGTCAGCTCCTGTCTTGAAAGTTTCGGGGTGATTCGACAAGCGGGCTTTGAGTAAAAAGTGGGGTCCCAAAATGCGTTTTCCCCCTGTAATTTTCCATAGGAATCTTTAGAAACAGCTGCAGCCCGAACTGCTGAATGGAATTACACCAAATTTGGCAAAAAAGTAGCAATTGGTTCAGAAAGAGCCCTTTTTTTAAATGGTGTAAATCCGTTCAGTAGTTCCTGAGAATTTTGAAAAAGAAAAAGTTTCGATATTTAGGGACGTGGTGGAGTCGCGACCTCTCCCGAGCACGAACTTCACTGTGATTGGCTGCCAACACTCCAAACCAGGAAGTGTTGGCAACCATCTTGTGACTCGGTAGAACCGAGTCACAAGAAAACACTGAAGAAAATGTTTAACAACAAGAAAAGGGGGCAGGGTAGAAACACCCTGACCCCCTAGGCCTGCTCAGGGGTCCCACAAGCACCCCCAGGGCCAAAAAAAGAATTAAAAAAAAAAGAAATCGGCCAAATTCGCATTGGGGTCACGAATCCCGCCAAAATTATTTTAAAAAATGAAGTGCGGGCTCCAGCGCTTCATTTAAATGAGGCCCCTGGGTGGGCCAGGTCCCGGGGGCATTGCCCGATTCCTAACTTAAAAATTGCAGGGGGCCCTGCAGCCCTGGGGACCGCTATGTTAATAAACTATGCTGGAGAGCACGCAGCACTACCGCAGCCCCGGGGACCGCCACCCCCCGGGGCTTGATTTTTAATGTGTGGGGGTACCGGGGACCGCCACCCCCGGAGCTTTTCTAAAATATTAGGGGGGGCACACGGTCCCCCTGCAGCCCGAGGACCGTCACCCCTGGGGCTTCATTTTTAATGTGTGGGGGGCCTCCAAGGGCCCCCCAAGCCCTGGGGACCGCCACCCCGGGGCTTGTTTTTAAAATAATAAAATAAACCTGTGTGGGGGGGCCGAGCCCCCCACACGCCCAGGGGACCGCCACCTCCACGGGGCACTAATAATGCAAATGCGGCGGTGCGTTACGGACCCCTGGGCCCCAGGGATCACCACCTACCTGGGGCTTTGCACTCGTAGGGAGGGGGGCCGCGCGGCCCCCATCCTGGAGCCCCTGGTGGCCGTGGGGACCATCAACCCCAGGGCTGCTCCTGCAGTGTCCGGGGGTACCCACCCCCGTGACACTGCTGTTTGCTATGACAGGGCGGGAGCATGGCTCCCACCCTGTCATAGCAAACTTGTTTTGGATTTTGGAAGCGAGAGCAGTTCCAAAATCCAAAGCAGATTCCTTTTCCACTCAGGGAGCTGCATGTCAGCAGCTCCCCGTGTGGAAAAGCAATGCCGGCTCCCGTAGGAGGCGGGGAGCTGGTGGGACCACGGGGGCATTGGGGCTCCCCCCACTGTCCCCAATGGAGTGGCCAGGCCCTGGGGGATGTGATCCCCGGGCCCATATTTGGCCTGAAGAGGAGGGCCACGCCTCTCTCCCCAAAAAAGGATGGCCAAGCCTCGGGGATGGAGTCCCCGGGGCCAATTGTGGCCCAGGAAAGGGGGACCACGCGGCCCCCCTTCCCTATATTAACAAAAAAAGAAAAGGAGAAGGGCGGCCCGGGGGATGGGGTCCCGGGGCCAAAATTGGCCAAATTTATTAAAAAAAAGAATGTTGGCCATTCCCCGGGGATGGGGTCCCCAAGGCCGAAAATTAGGGGTGGGCGGAATTTGCATAGTCGTGTTATGCTAAGCTCCGCGGAATAGTAAAAAATCTCCACGAGCACGCAGATTTCCGAGAACATGTGGAATTGCTTGCTCCGCCAGTTCGCAATGCTTTTTCCTATTCGCGAACGCTGTTTGCGTGTTTAGGGGGAAATATCTTGCAAACACGCATTTCGAAATCGCGAACAAGCAAAAAATTCCGCGAAGCCCCGGATCGCGGAGTTTTTGGCAATTCCATGTTCTCTGCGGAACGCAAAATTACCCAAATTCCACAAATTCTGCGAGCGGATCGGAATTTACTGCCTAGATTTCCCGTAAATGGCCTTGGGAAGGTGGCCCCCTTCAGTTAAAAAAAATAAATAAATTAAAAATTGGGGTCAGGCCCTGGGGCATGGGGTCAAACTACTTAAGACAAGAATTCTCCACCACAATAAATAACAAGCGCTATAAGTCTCTAATATATATACCCAGGGAGCTGGCCACAAGACAAAGGCATTTAACAATACAAAGTTTAGGAACATATCAACATTTATTGGTATTTCATTAACATCTTTGTTATAAAATAAGCTTATGTCATGTCGCAGGCCACTCTCACTCACAAATTAATACAAAGAGTTTCATACCACCAGATTCATACTCTCACATACCAACAAATCCTGACATTCAGGAATTCAACCATACTCATGTCAACAGTGCAAGAAATGTGCTCCCCAGGGCCCAAAAAATAAGAAAGGGCTGGGGGCCACACAGCCCCACTTCTAAAAAATTAAGTGCATTTGAGATATCAGTGATGTCATCAATGATGTCACTGAACATGTCATGAGTGATATAATATGTGACGTCATCAGCACTGCATTGCGGGAGCGCGAGTTATAGTTAGGTCTACTAACTATAGCAGACGAATTTCTATGGTTTTGTACGAGTGAAATCTCCAACTAACTATAACATCCCTGAAACCTATGTTTTTTCAGTGAATTTCTAAGGTTTTTTACATGTTCATTTCTACCCTGAAACTTATAGTTTTTTCAGTGAATTTCGAAGGTTTTTTAAATGAAAATGTCTAGCTATAACGTCCTTGAAACCTATGTTTTTTTCAGTGAATTTCAAAGGTTTTTTAAATGTTAATTTCTAACTATAACGTCCCTGAAACCTATGGTTTTTTCAGTGAATATATATAAATATATTGTGTGATCAAGCGCTTTTTGGAGCACGAAATGCGTCAAGGAAAGGTTTATGGAGTGAATAAACCTCTTTACCTTGGGTACTATGCGGATGCTGTGTCGTTATTTCCAACCTGATTGCTCGTTTGGAACTCCGTTTTGTTGTGATAGTTTAACCGGCTGCTCCGCCGGCACTGAGCCACCCCAGGACAGGTGAAGGATTTACAGCAGGAGCTGACTCTATGGGGGAATTCGCAACATTCTATTGTTAATAACTTTGGCGCCGGTTGATGAATCTGCCTGAAAATTTCCTCAAATTTGCCTGGCGGCGCTCCGCTCCATCCCTGAAAGTTTGGGGGGATTCGTCAAGCGGGGGCCGAGATAAAAGGGCGGTCCCAAAACGTGTTTTCCCCATGTTAATTTCCATAGGGCGGTCGAACTCACTTTTAGCCCGAACGGCTGAATGGATTTCCACCAAACTTGGCAAAAATGTAGGGACTGGTAGCCCGATGTGCCTTTGCTATGTCTCAAGATATGTGCTCCAGTGGATTTTGAGTAATTTAGGTTCATAAAAATATATACCGAGAAGTCCGGTGTCCACCTTTCGTTTTGAGGAAGCTCAGGCGGAGTGAGGTATTTTACCTCTACCAGGACGTCGTGCCGCAGTATGGCTGTCCCTGCCTTTACGGCTTACCTGACTCGAGAGGTAGCGGCGGTACGAGGGACCCAGGGAGAACCATGGTGATGTTGGGAGCACTCGGAGAACACTGCGCCACCCACCAGCAAAGTCCCAGCAAACCCGTTGTAAATTCAGCTACATCCCCCACACCACCAACCCAGATGCATCGGACTATTGCATGCTGGGAGTTGCAGTCCAGGCATTTTCCATGTCAGGCAACAGGTGTGAACAATCAGCAAGGGGGAGGTGCTTTGCGGGACTACTTATTGTGAATTGCTGGTATTGGACTATTTTGGCGAGGGACTCTGCAATATGGCGCACTGAAGAAGGCTGGGAGCCGAAATGCATTTGCCAGTATTGCCTTTGCTGCCAATAAAAACGTGGTTTATCCCTGGATTACCCGTCTGGCCTCTGTTCCTTCTACGTGTGGTGGGAAGCTCTGTCATATATATATATATACATATATATATATATATATATATATATATATATATATATATATATATATATATATATATATATATATATATATATATATATATATATATATATATATATATATATATATATATTACCTACTGGCGGTCGCCAGTAGGTAGTTATAGTTAGGATTATTTTGAATAGGGAATTCGCAACATTCTATTGTTAATAACTTTGGCGCCGGTTGATGAATCTGCCTGAAAATTTCCTCAAATTTGCCTGGCGGCGCTCCGCTCCATCCCTGAAAGTTTGGGGGGATTCGTCAAGCGGGGGCCAAGATAAAAGGGGGGTCCCAAAACGTGTTTTCCCCATGTTAATTTCCATAGGGCGGTCGAACTCACTTTTAGCCCGAACGGCTGAATGGATTTCCACCAAACTTGGCAAAAATGTAGGGACTGGTAGCCCGATGTGCCTTTGCTATGTCTCAAGATATGTGCTCCAGTGGATTTTGAGTAATTTAGGTTCCAAAAAATATATATATCTATAGGCGCGCCCCGGTACGCGCACCGGGCTCGCTACGTGAGTTTGCGCGCGGAAAGCTGATTGGCTCTCGGGTGTCTGTCAACATTCCAAACAGTCCGGAGCGGCCGCCATCTTGTGTCTCAGTAGGATCGAGACACAAGAGGTGGCAAAAACAAAGGGGGAAATGTCCAAAAGGGGGCAGGGTAGACCCCCCTGACCCCCTAGGTTTGATGTGGGGGGCCATAAAAGGGCCCCACGGGGCAAAAAAACATTTGTCTTTTTTTTCGATTTGCACGGGGGAGCTTCCGGTACGCGCACCGGGGAGCGTACCGGGGAGCGTACCATGGTGAAAACCCAGTGAAACAGTAAAATAATAATTTAAAGTGCTTAGAGGTAGTGATGCATTGCTGGAGTGTGTCACAAAAGTGATGCAACTCCAGCAATGCATCCTGTGAAAGGGCCTGCGTCAGTATTACGCCTGCTGTGAGGCAGGTGCAAGATTTTGACGCAACTGTGTCCTAAAAGTGACGCAGTGAAATCTCATAGATTTCACTGCGTCACTTCTACGACCCTTTCTTGCGTCAATACGCCCCCTTTGCATACATTACACCTGGCGCAGGTATAATGTGAAAGGGCTTGTGTCAGTCTTATCTTACCCTTCCACACCAATGTTCTTTTACTGCATTTTCTTCACTTATCCACATTCCCCATGTTCACTCTCCTTCTCCTCACTCTCATTCCCCACACTCACCTTCTTCCAGTCCCCCTACTTCACTTCACTTCCCCTCTCGTCCCTTTCTTTACTTTCTCACTCATTTTCCTTTCCTCTCCTCTCACTGCACTCCACTTCAATTACTCATTTTGAATTTGATAAGAATATAGCTCTTTTTTGAGAACTGGAGGTAGTTCTAAAAAGAACTGTTTTTTTTCTTCTTTTTTTATGTTTTTTTTCAGAACAAAAACAAAAACAGGGAATGCAAAACTGCTCAACAGGAGCAAAAAAAAGGGGAAAAATTAGGGCTGGGGAAGGCAGCGGTGTTCTTGCCTCTTGCGTGCAATGAGCTTGATGCTCTGCTCACCATAGCAAAGCATTTCATCGCATTGCTTGCACTTTATAGTAATGTCACTAAAAACAGGTTGAATGTTCGGAATCATCTCCAATTCCGCTGCACGTCCTCTCCCTGATGTTGTGGCTCCTCCTGTAGATATAGAGGCACCATCCCTTGGGGGATTACGTGCCAGGTCTCGGACACTCTCCCGGGCATAGTTCTGGGGGTGCCTGCGTTGGACGTGGCAAATCATTGTCGAATTGCCAAAACTGTACTTCCTTTTTGAGTCTCCTCAGGAAAGCACAGTTTGGCAGATTTTGCATTCTACTTTGGGAGCATTCACCTTTTTTAATCCTTCAGGTATTGAAAAAAATTTCCAAATAAAATGCTCCTTGATCTTGGGCTGAGGAGACTCTTCCTCAATGAAGCCATCTGAGTCCTCACTACTGCTGGATGGTCTAGCTGCCATTCTTTGCACAAAATGGTAGGACAGAAAAAAACATGTCTTGCTGTCTCCAAAGTGAAAGAAGAAATGAAGGAAATGGGTGGGGTATTCATTAGTTAAAAAAAAAAAGATAACAACCAATGAAAAGAGTTATTTTAAGGTTACATGACCAGGGCTTTCATAATTTGGAAACCAAAACTGTCCTGAACCAATAAAAAGTGTTATTTTTAGGTCACATGACCCGACGCGCTTTCGCTACGCGCCCCGGGGCGCGGCGCTTAAGCGCGTCGGATGGTTACGTAACGCGATCGTATGCGCTCAAGTGCTTCTGGGTGCGCTTACCACGCGGACCCGGCTACGCGATACGTCACGATGATGTTTTCGTTCGCGGCAATAGCGCTAACGGGACGCTCACCGGTACGCGCCCCGGGACGCACCGCAAGACTGCGCTTACCGGTGCGCTCACCGGGACGCGCACCGGGAGCGCTCCAGGGCAAAAAAAACAAACCATGTACAATATACATAAAAAAATAGTATAACATAAATATACAATATAGGATTCATTATAAAAAATATTACATTTCATACCTATAGAAATTTGCTATTAAAAAACCTTTGAAATTCACTGAAAGAAACATAGGTTTGAGGCCCTATATATAGTTAGTAATTAGCATTTAAAAAACCTATGAAATTCACTGAAAAAACCATAGGTTTCATACCAGTTATAGTTAGGAATTAGCATTTAAAAAACCTTTGAAATTCACTGAAAAAAACATAGGTTTCACACCAGTTATAGTTAGGAATTAGCATTTAAAAAACCTATTAAATTCACTGAAAAATCCATAGGTTTCACACCAGTTATAGTTAGCTGGAAATTTTTCTGACATAAAACCATTGAAATTCCCACGTTATAGTTAGTTGGACTCACTATAACTTGCGCGCCTGCAATGCACTGCTGATGACGTCACATATTACATCACTCATGACATGGTCAGTGACATCACTCATGACATCACTGATGACACTATCCTTGTGACAGACTGACAGACCTCCTTTCAGTGTAATAGTAACCCTTGAAACACATATTCAAAAATAGAAACTAACATTTTCAAAAAAATGGAGATACCCATACCAGTTACAACAACCAATTCAGTAATTCCACCTTCTATATACACATCCACTCATTCAGCAACAGTTCTATATAGTCACTCATACATATACTCACTCATCATATGTAGTGATACACATATACATCCTGTTACACACCGACAGTCATCCAAAAGTTACTCACACACAAACTCACACATGCAAATAAACTATTGAACATCCATTTATTTGCATATACAACTATACACACGCTAGCACATTACTTCTAAGGAAACTTACACATACTTACTCTCTTAAACAATCACTTATAGAAACACATACTTATTTAAACAGGAAGTCTTTCAATCTCTCACTCTCACATATACTCACTTATATACATCAATACTCACATATACTAGATTAAAACATGTAGTTACTCATAAAGACACTAGTGAGGCAGGCATTCACTCACTAACACACACATATACACACTCACCCACCCATAACCAAACCACATACAAACAGTGAGTCCGTCACCAACCCATGCAGCCACTTATACACAAAGTGAAACACTGATACATATATTTAAATATTTAAAAATTACTCGCTAATATATGTATTCACTAAGATACACTTAATAAGCCAGTTAACCAATCAATTTTTTTTTTAAAAAGCATCAATTTAGACACTTATTTAAAAATGTATTCTTCCATCGACCTTTACAAATACAAATATAAAACATATTTATTTTAGAGAAAGACACACATTCACTGGATGGTGTCATCAGTGATGTCATGAGCGATGTCACTGACCATGTCATGAGTGATGTAATATGTGACGTCATCAGCAGTGCATTGCAGGCGTGCAATTTATAGTGAGTCCAACTAACTATAACGTGGGAATTTCAATGGTATTATGTCAGTAAAATTTCCAGCTAACTATAACTGGTGTGAAACCTATAGTTTTTTCAGTGAATTTAATAGGTTTTTTAAATGCTAATTCCTAACTATAACTGGTGTGAAACCTATGGTTTTTTCAGTGAATATATATATATATATATATATATATATATATAATATATATATATATATATATATATATATATATATATATATATATATATATATATATATATATATATCTGCAAAGGATCTCTCCCAGTGTGGAGAGAAGAAGAGACGCACACGTTACACAAGATGCAGGCAGCATTCTTTAATGAGCAGTGTGAGGCACCTGACGCGTTTCGTTTTTTCTAAAACTTTTTCAAAGGTTTAGCCGCAGTTCGTGAGAGTTCTGTGTGAACTGTGGGGAAGGTTTTAACATATTTGCCAGCCCTCTAGTGGACACCACAGCGCTACGGCTCCATGCGGCGAATAGTTTGGCATGATGGTCCTCGTAGTTCCACATATGTTATTGGTCTGAAGACTCTCTGCGAGGTGGTCTGTTAATTCATTTTTCTGTTTTTTAGTTGTTTAAAACTCTTTTAAAGTCAAAGCCCCGTTCGTGAAAGATCCAAGTGGAATGCAGGGAAATACCAACAAGAATACCAGCCCTCTAGTGGTTGCTCGGTATGTGGATTCCTGCAGCTCCACACAAGTTGTTTGCACGATGTTTCTCTGCGGGGTGGTCGGTGAGTTCTTAACTGTCTCCCTGGAACGTGGCAGTTTCCAGTTTGTGTAACTCCCTATTGCTTCCCAATTATTGTCAGGGGCTGCGAGGGATACATACCAGGCTCCAGTGTCTGGAGGCAGCCTGTTTCCCCATAGTTTTCGGTTTCGCCGAGACTTGCTGTTTTGGTCCAGGTCGGGGAAACTGATGGCGCTCTCTCTGGTGGTGCGTGTTCTCTGCGACGGGACCACGTCGCTATGTATCTGCAAAGGATCTCTCCCAGTGTGGAGAGAAGAAGAGACGCACACGTTACACAAGATGCAGGTAGCATTCTTTAATGAGCAGTGTGAGGCACCTGATGCCTTTCGTTTTTTCTAAATCTTTTTCAAAGGTTTAGCCCCAGTTTGTGAGAGTTTCGTGTGGACTGTGGGGAAGGTTTTAACATCTTTGCCAACCCTCTAGTGGACACCACGGCGCTACGGCTCCATGCGGCGAATAGTTTGGCATGATGGTCCTCGTAGTTCTACATATGTTATTGATCTGAAGACTCTCTGCGAGGTGGTCTGTTAATTCATTTTTCTGTTTTTTAGTTGTTTAAAACTCTTTTAAAGTCAAAGCCCCGTTCGTGAAAGATCCAAGTGGAATGCAGGGAAATACCAACAAGAATACCAGCCCTCTAGTGGTTGCTCGGTATGTGGATTCCTGCAGCTCCACACAAGTTGTTTGCACGATGTTTCTCTGCAGGGTGGTCGGTGAGTTCTTAACTGTCTCCCTGGAACGTGGCAGTTTCCAGTTTGTGTAACTCCCTATTGCTTCCCAATTATTTTCAGGGGCTGCGAGGGATCCATACCAGGCTTCAGTATCTGGCGGCAGCCTGTTTCCCCATAGTTTTCGGTTTCGCCGAGACTTGCTGTTTTGGTCCAGGTCGGGGAAACTGATGGCGCTCTCTCTGGTGGTGCGTGTTCTCTGCGATGGGACCACGTCGCTATGTATCTGCAAAGGATCTCTCCCAGTGTGGAGAGAAGAAGAGACGCACACGTTACACGTTATATCCAAGAAAGAAGTGACTCAAACAGATAGATTCACCAAAGAACAAAAATATATTTCCACTACAACGTTTCAGCTTCTGCCTTCCTCAGGTAGTTTCAAGATGGTAAGCTCAGTGGCTGCACAGATGACACAGCTGAATTTTCAAAAAGCATCATGAGTGCAGATTCCATTTGGAATGTGGAATCAATGCAGTCCTGAGAGTTCTTGAGATATGCAGTAATCAGGTTGTATTGTCAGTAATCTTCAGTCCATCTGGATGCAATGATTTTAAACGGTACATCCAGAAGTTTTTCCTGGAGTCTAGTAGTTTCTTTCTTTGAGACATGTTCGACGGGGAAAATCTTCAAATCTGATAGTGAATGATCCACAAGGTTAAAATGATTGGCTACAGGCTGGTCAATTTTCTTATTAATTATTGCTGATTTGTGGTTCCTGAATCGTGTGCGGCGGTCATTCACTGTTTGGCCTACATATTGTTTTTACAGCTTTGCCGTTGGCACTGAATCAATTAATACAGTTAATTATATATAACTGGTTGAGTCACTTCTTTCTTGGATATTTTATTTCTTTGTGACTCATTGTATCCTTTGGGATCCAGATTTTTGCCCTGGCTGGCTGTTGTTTTCTTGTGATCCTTCATCTTCAAGTATATATATATATATATATAGATATATATCACCTACTGGCGATAGCCAGTAGGTATATATAGTTAGGATTAGCTACCATAGGAAATCCGCAACATTCTATTGGGAATACCTTTGGCGCCGGTTGAGGAATTTGCGTGTAATTTTCAAACATTTTGGCCAGCTCCGCTCCTCTCCTTCCCTGAAAGTTTCGGGGGGATTCGTGAAGTGGGGGCTGAGAAAAAAGGGGGGTCCCAAAACGTGTTTTCCCCATGTTAATTTCCATAGGACGGTCTGACAAGTCTACAGCCCGAACCACTGAACGGAATAGTGCCAAACTTTGCAAAATTGTAGGGACTGGTACACAGATGTGCCTTTGCTATGTTTGGCGAAAATTGCTCCAGTGGTTTTTATGAAAATTAACTTCAAAAACACATATATATCTGGGTGGAGCCTAACCACACATCTGATCTGATTGGCTGTCAGCACTTCATCCAAGAAGTGTTGGCAGCCATCTTGGGACCAATATACATGATAGCACCTCATTAAAAAGCATTGTGGTTAATAGAGGGTTTTAGGACTTTAGTTACATTATAAATCATTTGTTGATGGTACCATACTCATTTTAGGAATTGTGGTGTGTTCTAAGGTGATTTTACCATGTGAAAAAGCCTTCTGCTGTGATATCACGAATCATGTTTGAAAGAAAACTATTATCTCATGCTTTTCCCACAGTGGTTTGGAAGGGGATCTATAAGCTAAACTGAAAGCATATTTTCTCTAAATTCCCATTATCTTTCTCAGTCATGTGAGAATGAAGTCTGACATTCTCAATAAAACATGTACATCCAACAAGGACAGAGACTGTCAGTTGATTCCTTTGTGTTCTACTGCAGCCTCCTAGAGTGTTCTAAAGAACAACTAGAGCGCTAACAGTCCTACTTATTACAAAGGTATAGCACACCTGAAGCCATCTTGATTGGAATAAAGTGGTAACTCTTAAAACATTTAATTTAAAAAGGAACAAAATGAGGGGGTATATTTTGCCATAGAAAGTATTATTAGTGCTGCAGAAAGAAAATTAGGGCACATTTTGAGTGACTTCTCAAATCCTCTTCTATTTCATTAAAAAATTCTGACATGCAGTCTCCCAAGATGGCCACCAGAGACAAAAGAGCCCAAATGTAGCCCAAATATCACCCAGATGTAGCCCAAGTATAGCCCAATGACAGAATGTCCCAGAGTGTTCTAAAGAACAACTAGAGCGCTAACAGTCTTACTTATGACAAAGAGTGAGTAGTAGAGAGTGAGTAGTAGAGAGTGAGTAGTAGAGAGTAGTAGAGAGTGAGTAGCAGAGAGAGAGAATAGTAGAGAGTAGTAGAGAGTGAGTAGTAGAGTGAGTAGTAGAGACTAGTAGAGAGAGAGTAGTAGAGAGTGAGTGGTAGAGAGTGAGTGGTAGAGAGTGAGTAGTAGAGTGAGTAGTAGAGAGTGAGTAGTAGAGAGTAGTAGAGAGAGAGTAGTAGAGAGTGAGTAGTAGAGAGTAGTAGAGAGTGAGAAGTAGAGAGTGAGTAGTAGAGAGTAGTAGAGAGTGAGTAGTAGAGAGAGAGTAGTAGAGAGTAGAGAGTAGTAGAGAGTGAGTAGTAGGGAGTGAGTAGTAGAGAGAGAGTAGTAGAGAGTAGTAGAATAGTAGAGAATGAGTAGTAGAGAGTGAGTATTAGAGAGTAGTGGAGTAGGAGAGAGTAAGTAGTAGAGAGTAGTGGAGAATATTCCAAAGTTTGGCACAGCACCACTTGCACAATAAGTCCAATCAAATCATATCACTTAGAGTCCTTATTGAAGCGCTGAATCTTGGTGTATATTCAAATGCTTTTATTTTCCTTAAGTTTATGTACCACAGCCAGCCGAAACCTTTTCGTTCTGTACAACAGAACTTCTTCAGGGCGTTCTTATTTCCTTCAAGTTATGTCAGTATCCTGTTGTCATATAACTAGATATTTCTTCCAAATGTTAGACGAGACGTAAGTACATTCTTATTCAAAGTAACTAGGTATCAATTTTACCCACACAATTCGGGCAGACTTGAGTAATTTATAGCATCCTCAAAGTCAGTCTTTCAAGAATTCCAAAGTATACATGATAATCCAAATCCAAATGTTTCTCAAGAAAAGTCATTTTCAATCGTTCGGAATATCGGTGTTTGGGCAGATATGACCCAGGGACCGCCAGTTTACAAGGGGAATTAGTCCCCCTCTGCAAATGCGGCAGGGGGCTGCGTTGCAGAGAGGTGTAATAAGGGGCATAGCCTCATTACACCTCCGCAATGCAGCCCCCTGACGCATACTGGAGGTTCCAGGTGGGCTAGTTGGCCCCCAGGGGCCCCCAGTATGCAAGGGGAATTAGTTCCCCCTCTTCAAACATGCACGGGGGCTACGTTGCAGAGAGGTGTAAAAAGGGGCGTGGCTTCATTACACCTCTCTGCAATTCAGTCCCCTGGCGCATACTGGAGATTCCTGGTGGGCTTTCAGGTCTTATATAGTTAGGAATTAGCATTAAAAAAAACTTTTAAATTCACTGAAAAAAACATAGGTTTCAGGCCTTATATAGTTAGGAATTAGCATTTAAAAAACCTTGCAAATTCACTGAAAAAACCATAGGTTTCAGGCCTTATATAGTTAGAAATTAGCATTTCAAAAACCTTTGAAATCATTGAAAATACCATAGGTTTCAGGCCTTATATAGTTAGGAATTAGCATTTAAAAAACCTTTAAAATTCACTCAAAAAACTATACGTTTTATGGGTGTTATAGTTAGCTGGACATTTCACTCATACAAAACCATTGAAATTGTTCCTATATAGTTAGTTGTACTAACTATATTTCGCGCACCCGCAATCTACTGCTGATGATGTCACATATTACATCATTCATGACAAGGTCAGTGACATCACTGATGACATCTCAAATGACATCACTGATGACATCACTGATGACATCATCCACGTGACAATCACATACACCTTTTCATACACTAGTAAAATCTTTCATCACTCTTTATAAAATACAGAGTATGATATTTGAATCCATTGTTACAGCAATACAAGTATCTAAAAAACCACTCAGTGATTCATAGATGTATACACACATCTAATCACTTACCTGTAGATTCACTCATACATGCTGTCAATGAACCATAGAACACTATCAAAAATACTTATACACCTAAATCGACATTACACACCAGCACTCATCCTATTCACATATGAAGTCATCCTACTCACTTATGCAAACAATGGATCATATTTACTTAGCTACACACTTATACAAACACAACTTCATCTATTCATTTAGATAGTAAGTCATACTTAGTGAATTATAAAATCATTATTACAAGTATAAAGTTATCCATACAGTCACTCACACAATCATTGAGTCTTATGTATATTTATTTATATACAACAACTGACACATACACTGCCTTTTATTTTTCTAGTTTGTTGGACACGTACCATTGAGAAATATATTTGCTCATCACCACACCCATAAAGATATTCACTCACCCAAACAACTGTTAGAACATGTAGTTTTAACTTCATATATCTAGTGAATCAACTATTCACACATCTTTGGGCAGTCACACACCCCCCACCGAACCACACACACATTCACTCTCCCAGACAAATACTCAGTTAACTAATCAATAACTAATACAGACTTTCACATAGCTAGTAACCAACTGGAGTACCTGTTTACACAACAACTGACAAAGTGATACAGATATTCAAACGGTTTAGTCACTATCCACTATATTTAGTGAGACACTATAAATTGGTCAAGTAAACAGTCAATTATACTGCTACTAAATCCTCCATCCAAATATTTATTTTAATATATCCACTCATTCTTCAATGCAAATTGCTATAAATATAATGCATATTTAAATAACGAAGCAAACCACATTCACTTGATGATGCCATCAGTGATGTCATCAGTGATGTAATTTGAGATGTCACGAGTGATGTCACTGACCTTGTCATGAATGATGTAATATGTGACATCATCAGCAGTGGATTGCGGGTGCGCTAAATATAGTTAGTACAACTAACTATATAGGAGCAATTTCAATGGTTTTGTATGAGTGAAATGTCCAGCTAACTATAACACCCCTAAAAAGTATAGTTTTTTGAGTGAATTTTAAAGGTTTTTTAAATGCTAATTCCTAACTATATAAGGCCTGAAACCTATGGTTTTCTCTGTGATGCGCACGCACCACTACTTTCGATTCCCGGCCCTGCTCCTCTGTGGTACGCGCGCACCACTGGCTTCAGTTTACCCATCACTGCAGTGCATAGGATGTAAGAACTACACACCGCCCCAAATGCTCCTCTTTATGTGCCTATGTGTTTGTTTGTCTTAAGGGACTGGCATAGTCCCATTTTTAAAACCTAGACCGAGCCACATAACGTTATATGTTATACTTGCCTCTGCCAAACTACAAGGCGCTGGCTCCTTAATGGGCAATTGAAATCTGTCTCTCTGATCGCTTTTGATGCTCACATGACTCTAAATTTGTTGACGTTTGATGCGCTGGGATTACGTACCCGCGATTTATTATTTGCTGTTTATATATGTCTGGGCAGGAGGTGACATTTGAAGCACTTGGATGTGGTACCCTGGGATTTATTCTGTTCCAGGTATATCTCTGGGCATGTCTCAGAGGTGACGTTTGATGCACTTGGATTTTGTACCCGGGGATTAATTCTGTGCCAGGTATATCTCTGGGCAGGAGGTGACATTTGATGTACTTAGATGTCGTACCCGGGGAGTTATTTCTGTGCCAGGTATATGTCTGGGCTGGAGGCGACCCCAGGTATTCGAGCATAGCCAAGCGGTGGAAAGGTCACCACCTATATGATGCTGCTGTGCGTGCTGGTATTGGCCATCATTTTCTGCGGGTTGGGTCTGCGGACCCCTCGGTATCCTCGATTGGTTACACCGGCCACAGGAGGCGGGACCAGTGGCGTGTGCTACCGCTGCTTGGGCTGGGCTTCCCGGCGGCTGTAGTAGCGAAGGAGGCGGCAGCTGGCTGGGGGCGAGCCCAGCACCAAGTACACATCTCTGACATGTCCTTGATGGTGGAGGGAGCGGGGCTGTATCTGTGACACGCGCAATGTTGAACTGCCAACATTTATTCGTCCTTGTAAAGGGCGCCATGTTGTAGGGTGGCTGTGCTACCAGAGTGGAGAGGAGGTGCATTACTGACTTGCCTTCTTGGCCGTGATGTCCCAGGGGCGCAGGGAAGGGTCGTGGTATGCACGTCTCTTCTGCCTGGGAGCTTGTGCTCACCTTAAATATTCCATTAGACAAACCAAGATCAGTAGCACTAAGGTTGCTTTCGTTTGTGTATGTATATGTTCGTATTATATATGTGTTATATGCTTATTATGTAGATCCTGTTCATATACGTACACATGTCCTGCTTGCTGTGTATACGCTGTGCAGGGGGATGGTAGTGCGGCGGACGTCACTGTGTGCATCCTGCCTCGCTGTTCTGGGAGGCCAAGGGAGCATGCTGATGTGATGCATCTGGATGGGGCGTGGGGGATGGGCACCCACCTACACTGGCAGACTGCGTGCGCGCGCTCTGGAGAAGTCAGCACCTGCGTGGCCGAGTGGCACCCCCAGATTGGGTGTGTCACCATGGCACAGTACATCTGTGTGTGCCCGATTTGCAGCATCCATTAGGCTGGCCTTGCCCTCTGCATTTTGTGTTTGGTACTGATATGCGGGGCAGTGCCCCTGGGTCGGGTATGCCTTGGTCGGAGGGCATCCCCATACTGATTTCTTGTGCTGGCGTCGCTCTGTGCGAGTTGTAAAAGCAGTGTGCTGTCTCGGCTGCTGATGGCCAGTGTGCATGTGTATGATGGTTTCCTCCCCTGTTGGATTCTGCAATGCGGTGGGTGTGGTGCCCTGGTACATGCAATACTCAGAGCTCTGCAGTGGCCTCCAGCAGGTCCACTTCCCCGTCTCTCTTTCACCCAAAGTGTTTCGTTAGCCGTTGCAGGCCGGTGTGAAGGGACTCCAGGCGGAGCCGGTGACTGTGAGGAACATATGATATGTATTAGAGGTACTAGAGGAAGAGCTGAGGAGGGGGAGAGTGCAGGACTTTTTTCTTTTACCTTTCTTGTAAAACCATTACTTCTCTCAAGGCAGTCATCCGATGCCTGGTGTTGAGTTACGCAGTGCTGGAGTGTTTTTAGGTCTCGTCTGAGACAGTGCATGCTGTCTCTTCGAGACATTTAGTAAGTGGCTTTTAAAAGTGCCACCAGAGGCTTTTGCTGGCCTACAGCTTGCGTTCACGAGCTTGTGCATGTGCACAGCTGCCATCTGTGTTTTTACTGCTGTAATCAGGCTCCTCTGCTTGCAATACCCCCTCTCCCTTTTTCCCCTCCCTTCTGGTCAGCTTCATTTGTGTCTTCTAGCTGTGAATCATGCTCCTCAGCTCGCACTCCCCCTCCCTTCTCCCCCTCCTCTTCCTCAGTTTCATTTGTGTCTTCCATCACTGTGAATGCTCCTGCTTCCACCAGGCACACACACCATCAGTCGTCAGGGCACGCTTTCACCAGGAACACACACCACCAGCCATCAGTCCACGCTTCCACCAGGCACAGACACCACCAGCCAACAGTGCACGCTTTCACCAGGAACAAACACCACCAGCCATCAGTGCACGCTTCCACCAGGCACACACACCACCAGCCATCAGTGCACACTTCCACCAGGCACACACACCACCAGCCGTCAGTGCACTCTTCCACCAGGCACACACACCACCAGCCATCAGTTCACGCTTCCACCAGGAACAGACACCACCAGCCGTCAGTGCACGCTTCCACCAGGCATACACACCACCAGCCGTCAGTACACGCTTCCACCAGGCACACACACCACCAGCCGTCAGTGCACGATTCCACCAGGCACACACACCACCAGCCATCAGTGCACGATTCCACCAGGCACACACACCATCAGCCTTCAGTGCACGCTTTTACCAGGCACACACACCACCAGCCGTCAGTGCATGCTTCCACCAGGCATACACACCACCAGCCGTCAGTGCACGCTTCCACTAGGCACACACACCACCAGCCGTCAGTGCACGCTTCCACCAGGCACACACACCACCAGCCGTCAGTGCACGCTTCCACCAGGCACACACACCACCAGCCGTCAGTGCACGCTTCCACCAGGCACACACACCACCAGCCGTCAGTGCACGCTTCCACCAGGCACACACACCACCAGCCGTCAGTGCACGCTTCCACCAGGCACACACACCACCAGCTGTCAGTGCACACTTTCACCAAGCACACACACTACCAGCCGTTAGACACTACCAGCCATTGGGTCATGCTTCAACCAGGCACACACCACCAGCCGTCAGTGCACGCTTTCTCCAGGCACACACACACCACCAGCCGTCGGTGCACGCTTTCACCGGGCACACACACCACTAGCCGTTAGTGCACGCTTCCACCAGGCACACACACCACCAGCCGTCAGTACACGCTTCCACCAGGCACACACACCACCAGCCATCAGTGCACGCTTCCACCAGGCACACACACCACCAGCCGTCAGTGCACGCTTCCACCAGCCACACACACCACCAGCCGTCAGTGCACGCTTTTACCGGGCATAAACACCATCAGCCGTCAGTGCACTCTTTCACCAGGCACACACACCACCAGCCGTCAGTGCAAGCTTTCACCAGGCACACACACCACCAGCCGTCAGTGCAGCAGGCAGGCTCTTCTCAGAGTTTCTTGGTAAATATGTGTTCAATGCCTGGGAGGGAGTGGGTCGAGTTTCCTTAAAACATGCTGATTATGCAGGTGCAGTGCATGAACTCCTGTGTGAGTGAGTAATGCTGCCTGGGGCTCACTCCCTCCACACTTGTAAATTGCGCCTGCACCAGGCTTTTTTTCATTTGCAAAGTTCGGCGCATTTGAACAGCTAGGCAGCCCCCACACCCTTGGGAATGACTGTTTCCTACAACCAGAATGGAAACAACATTCAGAGCAATGAAAACAAGTTCATTTGATGCAAAGAACTGTTAACAAAAACCATGTCTATCTATTGTAGATCTGGCAACTCAAACAAAACAGCAACAAAAAACAAACAAGCATTGGCATTGCCAATAGATCTCGCTTTTTGGACCCTATAAGTATTTAGTTATGCAGCAGAATATCCTTGATGCAACAACACCAACTGGTGCATGGCTAAACACTTATAAGGTCCCAAATGTGGGACCTATTGGCTATGCCAATGCTTGTTTTTTGTTCCGATGTTTAACTGTTTCATTCAAACTAACCGCACACATTGCTCTGGAACGTAATTGTGACGAGGGTGTTGATGTTAACACTTTAACAGACTGATCATTTAGCCTCTTCCATGCTCGTGACGGAACCGTTCCGTCACGAGCCACGGGTGGGCTTTGCTGGTGACGGAACGGTTCCGTCACGGTCCGCTCGCCGCGCCTGCGCGGTGCAAATTCCGCGCCTGCGCTGACGTTTTAGTGGGCGGGCGGGTTCGTGACGGAACCGTTCCGTCACAAGCACAGCTCACCCGCGAGCCGTGAAGGAGCGATTCCGTCACAAGCACGGAACCGCCGCGCGGCCGCCCCACCCCCTTAGCGCTGCGGCGGAATAGCCGCCGCAGCGAAGGGGTTAAGTGGGCCATGTTTCAGACCCCGTTTTTATTCTGTTACCGCACCAGCATTGCTTTCATCTCCTGTATTTCTTAGTCTACCCACTCTCCCCGGCCATATATTTTTTGGGGTACTAAGTAATGGAAAAGTTCCCCCTGTACCGCGTTTGATGCAACCTTGATTCACTCCGTCTGCCTCACACCGTGCACGTGCGAACATGACTACCGCCCATGTTTAGGCTGTCGGCGTTTACAGACAAACTTATTATTACTGGGGATATCTATGGTGCAAATCTACCACCAAGGTGCAGCGGGGCATTCTGTGTCACAGGGGTCACACCTCAGTGTGTGCGGGTTATAGAAACACACACTGATGTTTATTTAGACTTCATAGCTCTCCTGAGGCGGAAGCCGGGAGATAGACCAGAGCATTACCAGCGCTTTGTATAATTTTATTAGTTGTGTTTTTAAAACCTAATTTGCGCCGCCAAGCTTTTGAATTTTAATAAGATTCCTGCACATTGCTAATCGCATCAACCTTACTGCCAGAATCGCCAGAATCGCCCCATATTCAGACGATTGAGGTGCTGAGTGGGAGGCGGCATTTCAGCGGCCATATTGGGCGTACACACAGACCCAGCGCTCTAGCACTCGGGGCTCCACTATAAAAGCAGAGAACACATCTGCTTGCGAGACTTCATAGCTCTCCTGAGGCGGAAGCCGGGAGATAGACCAGAGCATTACCAGCGCTTTGTATAATTTTATTAGTTGTGTTTTTAAAACCTAATTTGCGCCGCCAAGCTTTTGAATTTTAATAAGATTCCTGCACATTGCTAATCTCAGCAACCTTACTGCCAGAATCGCCAGAATCGCCCCATATTCAGCCGATTGAGGTGCTGAGTGGGAGGTGGCATTTCAGCGGCCATATTGGGCGTACACACAGACCCAGCGCTCTAGCACTCGAGGCTCCACTATAAAAGCAGAGAACACATCTGCTCGCGAGACTTCATAGCTCTCCTGAGGCGGAAGCCGGGAGATAGACCAGAGCATTACCAGCGCTTTGTATAATTTTATTAGTTGTGTTTCAAAACCTAATTTGCGCCGCCAAGCTTTTGAATTTTAATAAGATTCCTGCACATTGCTAATCGCATCAACCTTACTGCCAGAATCGCCAGAATCGCCCCATATTCAGCCGATTGAGGTGCTGAGTGGGAGGCGGCATTTCAGCGGCCATATTGGGCGTACACACAGACCCAGCGCTCTAGCACTCGAGGCTCCACTATAAAAACATACGGGGATGCCTCCGCGCAACGGACACGGTCAGCGGGCGCGCCGGAGTCGCGCCGAAGTCGAGCCTAAGTCCAGCCCGTCTGCGCCCGTCCGCGCCAAGGACGGGCTGGGGGCAGCCCCTTCCGCTCAAAAAATTAACTCAGGTCAGATTTCCAGAGAAGACTTATTGTCATTGAACCTCAGTTGCATGCAATGTCATCATGCCATAAATGTAGACAAATGGCTAGGACCCATTAGTTGTATTGCATGTAAACAAACATTACAACCCCATCTAAAGCAGTCTTCGAAAACTATATATAAGGTCATTAATGGAGGGCTAATTAATGCCCGCTCCATGTGTAAGAATGCACTACACATGTATGACTTAATGTCGGAGACCAACCTGGTCACGGAAACGTGGCTCAGAGACTGGTCCAGCCCAGATATTGTACGCGCACTGCCACCTGGTTATAGGATACAGAGACTAGACAGACCCATACAAAGAGGGGGGGGGGGTCGCCATTATACATCGAGAGACTCTCAAATGTAATATTTTGGAACTGCCCGACATCAACGGAGCTGAATGTCTAGCCTTCAACCTACAGGCCCATGACTCCTTTATGTTCTCTGGAGCATTAATATATCGCCCACCAGGACAAGCAAGCCACTTCCTGGAAAGTAGGGGTGAAGTTCTCACTAGCCTGACGTTAAAGGCCGCCAATTTCACCTTACTGGGAGACTTAAATCTGCACCTTGACAGCACCAGCGACCCAAATGTGCTGTGTTTTAAAGACATTATGCATGTGTTGGGATTGACAATACTTACGACTGATCCTACACACACAGCTGGCCATGTGCTAGACTGTATTTGCTCCAATCTCAACACTCTTAAGGTTTCCACTCCCTTGCCCCTAACTTGGACTGACCACAAATTTAACGCATTTAACCTCAAAACTGAAGAAACTAAGGTCGTAAAACTAGACATAATGAGAAATGAGAAACCGATCCCATGCTGGGCGAAAATTATTGATCACCCAGATCTACCGAAAATTGGGTAAAAGAGAACAAACCATCGATACATGGAGAAGTTGTCACTGACAATCTTAGCTATGAGAGATGGATGAGATTTATAGGGGAGAAATTGACTACTGGGGGAGCCAGAAAATCAAAATCCAAACAAGGGAACATTTTAGCCCCTTGGTTCACCAGTGAATTAAAAGATACATTGCAAACAGTTCGAAGATTAGAACGAAAATGGCGTAGGCATTATTCACAACGACGACCAGGAAATTTTTAAAACAGCTAGACGGAAATACCATGCATTAATCAAACGTACCAAAATAAATTATTTTACAAATCGGATAGAAGCCTCACAGAATAATCAAAAGGAAATTTTCCAAATTGTTAAAAGTTTTCAAAATCCTAAATTCCTATCCCAGGAAATTCCACCCTCACAGATCTTTTGTAACGAGATTGCAAATTATTTCGAACAAAAAATTATTAATCTTACCAAAGATTTTCCTCTAACTCCTCTAAACGACGAAAACACTGTACAAAATAATAACCTAGGGTCAATCAGCTGGAACACCTTTGCTGTGATTGATCTTGCAGACTCTTCACAAATCATCTCAAAAATTAAATCTGGTTCGCCACTTGACCCTTGCCCCCCTTCATTGATCCACGCAATTAAAGATGAGGTGAACCCCGTGATCAATGCCATTGTTAATACATCACTCCAATCCGGAGATGTTCCCATTACCTGGAAGACAGCAATAGTAAAACCACTGCAAAAAAAGACCTTACATGATCCTTCTGTCTTATCAAATCTGCGGCCCATCTCACAACTCCCCGCTATATGTAAATGTGCTGAAACCCTTGTTAATAAACAGCTCTCAACATTCCTGGAAGCAAATAATATTTTACATCCAAATCAGGCAGGGTTCAGAGCAAACCATTCTACAGAATCAGCACTTTTGTCAACAACAGAAACCATAAGAGCTGCACTAGATCAAGCTAGGAGGGAAGTTTTAATCCTCCTTGATCTATCTGCAGCATTCGACACGGTGTCCCATGCCATTCTATTACATCGCCTTGTTGGGGCTGGCATAGGGGGCACCGTGTTAAAATGGTTCAAAAACTTCATGTTGAATAGAAAACAGATAACCATGCTAGGACAGTTCCACTCGGAGGAGAAGGAGATTGGTTATGGGGTGCCACAGGGCTCAAGTTTGAGCCCTACCTTGTTTAATCTTAATATGGCGCCCCTGATCAACCTCATTGCTTCCTATGATATAAGTACTATAGCATACGCAGATGACACTCAATTGGTCCTGATTCTGGACGATAATACAGATAAAGCAGAACAGGTTCTGAAAGAGTGTCTGACTGCGACTTTCAACTGGATGCATGATAACCATCTTAAATGCAACTCTGCTAAAACAGAGATTTTACCATTTGGAAAAAACAACTTCTTCTCCCCACACACCTGCTGGCCATCTGATGCGGAAGCCCCACCAAACACCATTAGTGCAACTCGAAACCTGGGAATAAAATTTGATGAGATGCTCTCTTTTAAGCAACAACCTAGAGAAGTAGTAGAAGTAGTAAGATCCCATCCACAGGTGAACATCCAGCCAGCATCAATCTAGGATTGTAACTGCCTCCAGTACAAAGCATAACATTCCAGGAGATGTGCAGGAGATTCCAGTGCCTCATGACATCAGCGCAGCTATGTCATGAAGCACAGACACACAGAACCACGATGCCACAGCCGCCTTTTGTTTTAATATCATAAAAGGTGTCCGAAAATCTTTGGATTTCCTGCCTTTATCAGCCCGCCGCACAGTAGCAATTGCATTAGTTACATCAAGAATTGATTACTGTAACAGTTTGTATGCAGGGGTGGCAAAATCCACCCTGCACAAATTACAGATGGTACAGAATTCGGTGGCGCGGCTGGTTCTAAGGTGGCCCAGAAAATCATCAGCATCGGCCGCCTTGGACATGTTGCACTGGCTTCCTATTCAGAAGCGCATACTGTTCAAAATTCTTGTGATCACTTTTAGAGCCTTTCACAAGCGCGGTCCAAAATATCTATCCAACAAGTTTCACAGATACCACCCCACTAGAGAACTCAGGTCAGCTACTGCCAATCTGATGACTGTCCCTAAGTTCAGACTTGCCACCAAGGGAGGAAAATCATTGGCAGTTTTAGGAGCTAAAGCCTGGAACACACTCCACGCCCATCTTCGCTCAATTACATCAGAACAGATCTTTAAAAAATCCCTAAAAACATGGCTCTATGGACTAGCCGAATCAGTGTGCAAAACACTTGTCTGATTATACAAAACATTCACAATCAGTTAAAATCTGCCAATCTCACCAGTAATGAAGTCGCAGCGCCAGGATGCTCCTTGGAGTGACAGTGCGCTATACAAATACCTCAACATCAACATCAACATTTACACTGGGCTCTGCGCTCTGCAGAAAGGCTAGAGTGCACATGCACACAACGACGCCTCGTTTGGGGTAGTAGGCGCTATACAAATGCAATTTAAACAAAAAAAGAGGACACTCGCAAAATGCATGTTTAGGTTTTCTGCATCTCTGCTGAAACGTCTTTACGGGCATGTAACGTACACCTAGAGTCAGAAATTTCGATGCTAATGCTTGAATTAATAAGAACAGGGAAGATAAAGCTAGATGAAGGGGTAAATGCAGAATGCACTTTACCAAAGCTGTGAACCTTACATAACCAGTAATCTCAATTGCCACATGCCATGTTCAAATTTCACTTATTTTATAAATTATTAACCAAGTTTGTTCTTTAAAATACCCTAAAACTTCTTTCTGAAAATCAGTTTTTCAGTGAATTCGATGTTTAGTAACTCTGATACTTTTTTAATGTTGGTCACAATGATTTAGTTCTACTGCAAGTCTCCAGATAGTGGCCAGCCTCCAGCAGCCCCTTTAGATCGCCTGTCTGTCCTGTTTGAGATTCAGATACACAGAACAGTGAGGCCCTGCCAGGCCCCACTTCCACCTCTGTTCCTTCGTTCTTTTGCAGGCGTGAGCCAGAGCTGTTTTCCAGGCAGTTAGCCTTTTGGCTGACTTTTTCCTCTTTGGTGGAAAGAAATTCTTTTTTTTTTTTTATTTCAAATGATTTTATTAGAGAGAAAATGTATATACATACAGAGTACAGTGTATAGGTATACATTAGAGGTAGCGTGCGGGCTGCATTGTGCGCCTGTTGGGTTACAAAACTTCCACTTTGGGGCCATACGTGTTTTTTTATAGGCGTCGCAGGGTAATCATGATCTAGGCGGTGATATAGTTGGGCTTGTGTTTGCCCCCGCTGAAAGGAGAAACAGAAGTAGGAGAGGAGTGAAAGGACAGGAAAGGAGGACTGTGTTGTTCGTGTAGTGGTTAACCGCCCAGGTTATCTCAATTTGCGGTTTACGGTTGTTGGTTATGGGGGGGGGGTGTCGAGCCCTGTAGGTCTGTCTAGGGCGGCTTGTGGGTACTCAGGTAGTTGTCCAGGGAGAACCACATCTTCCCTTTACATTTGGGGTTGGGTGCGCGGTTAGAGGTTATGTTGTCCGCCCCCCGTAAGAAGGTGATCCAGTTGAACCAGCTTTTGAAAGATGCCTTCCCTGTATCTCTCCAATTCGTTAGGATGGTCTTAACAGCCGCTGTGAGCAGGAGGTCAACTAGTTCGCTGTCGTGTCTGGACTGGATTTCGGGGGGCCATGAATGCAGTGGCTAACTCTTGGAAGTCTAGTTGCAATGAGAGCCCTAGCATGTCATTTATGAACCTTTTTATTTTACCCCAGAAGGTCTTGACTTTGGGGCAGTAGAGGATAAGGTGCGCCAGGTCCCCTTTTTGTTTGTGGCAGTTCCAGCATAGGTCGCTATCACGTATACCACTCGCCGCAAGGCGTGCTGGGGTCCAGTATGCCTTGTGGAGGAGCCAGTATTTTGTTTGCGCTAGTGTTGAGGTGACTTTGTTTTGGGACGCCGATAACCAAAAGCGAGACCTCTCTTTCTCACTGAGCTGCCTAGTGTGTAGAGTCTCCCAGTATTCTAGTGTTTTGTTGTTTAGACCTGTTGTCGCTGAGCTTAGAAGCTTGTAGAGGTGAGACGTCTGGTGCCCTACCTCGTTTAGGTTCGCCATGTATTGTAGTATTTGGGGGGAACCCTTGTTTAAGTCTGCTCTTGTGATTGCGTCTTTATTTTTAGAAAGTTATAGAGCTCCATGTCTGGTAAGATGTGTGCGTGCTTTAGATTGTCGAATGTGAGTGGTGCGTTGCGGCATTCTAGCTGGATTGGGGTGGAGATACCGTGCATATACCAGGCCTCCATGTTCAGTGTCTTTTCCCTATATTTTATTTTAGAGTTGAACCAAATTGACTCCCATTTCGTATTTTTGATGCTGGTTTCCATTCTTTTGTCTACTTTTAGGAGGGCGTTCTTGGTATTTTTGAGTATGGGGTTGTTGTTGGTCGCGGTGTGTTTGTTCGCTGTGAGTAGGGCTGAGGGGTCGAGCCCATTAAGAATTATTTTCTCTAGGGAGAGCCATACCGATGTGTATGCTTGTTCTGGGGCTAGCCAGTGTATTCCTTGTTTGGCTATGCATGCTGCTTGAAATGTTTTAAAGTTGGTGAGATTGAGACCCCCTAAGTATTTGTTTAGTCTTAGCTTCTGTAGGCTTATTCTAGGTTTTTTGTCCCTCCACAGGAAGTTGTTTATGAGCTTGTCTAGTCGCTTGTGGAAATCCTCTGTGGTGACAAGTGGGAGCATGGTAAGTAGGTAGTTAACCATGGGTGTTAGCATAATTTTTATGGTTTGCACTCTACCCCACCAGCTGATGAATCTTGGTGACCAAGTTTCTAGCTTCTCTTTCACTTTGTTTAGTGTCATTTTCTCGTTGTAGTCTAGCGTGGTTTTGAGGTCCCTCCCGAAGTACACACCTAGGTATTTCAGGAATTTCTTCTGCCACGTCAGCCCAGAGTTCCCTAGTGTTTCCCTGGTTGTGTGGACGTTTAGCGGTTTGCATTCTGACTTGTCCTTATTGAGTCTGTAGCCTGATACTTGTGCGTACTCCTCAATGGTGGTCATAAGTGCGGCTATCGACTGGCCTGGGTTCTCTGTTATAATGAGGACATCGTCCGCATACGCAGCTAGCTTGACTTTGTCCCCACTGAATGAGATCCCTCTTATTTCTTTGTTGTTTCTGATCATCGCTAGCAGCGGTTCCAGGGCTAATAGAAAGAGGGCTGGGGAGAGTGGGCAGCCTTGTCTTGTGCCTCTTATCAGGGTGAGCGAAGTGGCCCCGTTGACTACCACACGTGCTCTTGCTTCGTTATAGAGCGCCATCACCATTCTCCTGAAGTTTTCCCCCAACCCGAACTTTTGCATGCATTTTTCAAGGAAGTGCCACAACACTCTTAAAGGCTTTCTCAGCGTCAAGGGCAATCATGACTGCTGGGTCGCTGTTTGTGGAGGCATGGTTTATTAAGTGGCATAGGAGTTCCGTGTTGTCGCTGGACATCCTGTTTTTGAGAAAACCCACTTGAGAGTTGTGAATAAGGTTGGGAAGCTGCTCGTTTAGTCTCGCTGCAAGGATCTTTGCATATATCTTGCAGTCAACGTTAATTAGGGAAATGGGCCAGTAGTTTTGTGGGTATTGTGGGTCCTTGCCTTCTTTGGGGATGACTATTATGTTGGCCTCAGCCATTGAGTTAGTCATCTTCCCTTGTCTGATGCAGTGCGAGAAGACCTCTGTCAACGTGGGGTTGAGTAGGGGGAGGAATTGTTTATAAAATCTCGCTGTGTATCCGTCTGGGCCTGGGGCTTTGTTGTCTTTAAGGCTCGCCACAGCTCTTTCTATTTCAGCTCCTGTTATGCCTTGTTCTAGCGATTCTCTCTGTGAGTCTGTCAGTGTGGGCAGGGGGAGCCTGTCTAGGAGACTGGCCCCACCATCCGTGTTGAGGTTCCTATCTTCCCTATAGAGGTCCTCGTAGAACTCTTTGAACACCCTGAGGATCTCCTTGTTCGATGTTTGTGATTTCTTTTTGGCATCTGTCACAGCAGCAATAATGTGCTGCCTCTGCTTGCTCTTAAGGTATGAGGCCAGGGCCTTCCCCGCCTTATTCGCAGTGCATACATTTATTGCTTTGTATTTGTTTATCCAGATGCCCGCCCTCTCGCTCAGGATCTTGTTGAGTTCGTACTTCGTCTTTGTTAGTTCTGTGAGTGTGTTCCTGTCTTGTATGTTGGAGATATGGGATGTTTCTAGCTCTTTGATCCTTTTCGCGAGATCTAGAACCTTCTTATTTCTTTCTCTGTTCCTTCTGGCCTTAATAGAGAGTAGTCTCCCCCTGACTGTGGCTTTCATGGCATCCCAGAGATTGCCTCTATCCGTATCAGGGGTGTCGTTGAACTCTAGGTATTCTATTATGGTTTTTTTCTATCTCGGTCACGTTGGTGGGGTCTTTGAGGAGATCGCTATTGAGTCTCCACCTGCGGCTTATTTGCTCGTTGTGTCTCCCGCTCAGTGTTAGGCTAATATGTGCGTGGTCTGAAATTGATATGGGTGCTATTTCTGTTTAGTCAATGAGGTGTGTGTGTGAGGCTGACATCAAGATGTAATCGATCCTGCTGTAGGAATTGTGTGGGTGGGAGTAGAATGTGTAGTCCCTGGCGTCCGGGTTCTGCAGTCTCCATGGGTCTCTAAGTTGGAGTTTGGCACATAGTTTTTTAGGGTATTCTCCCCCTGAGGGCAGTGGCTGGTCCTTTGAGAGTGTCTGTGTTCTGGTCTAGCACTTGGTTGAGATCCCCTGCTACTATTAGGAGGTCCTCTTGGGGTAGTTTACCTAGTCTGCCCTCAACCTCGCTCCAGAAAGCTTTGTCTTCGGTATTGGGGCCATAGATGTTGGCGATATGGATCGTCCCCTCCCCCCTTCTTATGCTCGTTATTAGCAGTCTCCCTTCCTCATCTGCGTATGATTCGTGTAGTGTTAGTTCGGACTTCTTGTTTATCAGTGTGATGACCCCTCTCTTTTTGTGAACTGCAGGTTAGCATACTGCCTGTTCAATCCAATTTGCCCTTAGTCTTTGCGCGTCTTCACTAGTTAGTTTTGCCTCTTGGAGCACACATACATCGCTCTTTAGCTTGGCTAGGTTTCTAAGACCTTCCTTCTCTTGACGGGGTGGCTGAGGCCTTTGACGTTGAAGGAAACCACTTTGATGTCTGCTAGAAGATGGGTATGTGGTGTGTGTGTCATCCTACATGTTGTGTGTCGCTCTTTAGTGAGGAGCCTTTTTGTCTGTGCGTCTGTGCTGCTGCTGGGTATTGGGGCAGAGCCATTGTTGCTTCCCTCCCCCCCTGTGAGTGCAACGTCCTGCCGAGAAACCTAGTGGTCCTTTATATCTGTCCAAGGGTAAGAAGGAGAAGATAGGGAGAAGGAAAAAAAGCTGGAAACAGATGAAGTGAAGTGAAGTGAAAGGCATTTATAAAGTGCGACGTACACTATACAGTTTCTTGGCACTGGAACATAAGGACAGAAGGCAACTGCCTAGACAGAACAGGGAGAACAAAGTTGTAACATGAACAGAGAAAGATAAGATGGGCCAGGGGGGGAAAGCAGGTTAATTGTAGGCAGTGCGAAACAGGTGGGTTTTAAGGAGGTATCTGAAGTGGGTATAAGGCGAAGCCAGCCTTATATCCAAAGGGAGGGCATTCTAAAAAGATGAAGCGAGGAATGAGAATCTTAAACCTCCCCATTTCTTACGCTTGACTCTAGGGACTTTGAGTAGAGCTGAGTGGGCCGAGCGAAGATTACGAGAAGGGATGTAGGGGTGGATGAGGGAGGAGATGAAAGTAGGACCTTGGCCGGCCAGAGCTTTAAAAACAAGGCATCCCAACTTGAATTTGCAGCGTTCAAAAACAGGGAGCCAGTGCAGGGTTTTTAACAGAGGGCGGACGTGGTGGTGCCTCGGTTGATGGAAAATGAGGCGTGCCGCCTGGTTCTGGACGAGCTGCAAACGTTTGAGCTGGTAGTCAGGGATGCCAGTATACAAGGAGTTGGCGTAGTCAATTCTAGAGATGACTAACGCCAACAGGGCCAGGGTAAGAGCTTCGGTGGTGAGAAAGCGTGCGATTTTCCGGATTTTACGGAGTTGGAAGAAACAGGAAGAGACAGTGGCATTAATCTGGGGTTTCATCATAAGCATGGAAAACAAAAAGAACTGTACTCGAGAGACCTCCCTTACCCCCCCCGGGCTCCCCTCCCCGGCCACCCCCTCCCCTTGCTGATTGCTATGAGGGCGTGCGACAGCAAAGTTCCCTCCCTCTCCCTCCCCCCGAGGCTGGCAGTGGGCTCTCCCCCGAGCTCCTCAGAGTCGCTCCTACAGTGTCTCTGTTCACCCGGTGTTCTGTTTGCCCCCACAGTCCTTGCTAGGTTTCAAAAGGTAGGCTGCTTCTTATACAAAGGATATGTGCATGGTTCTGCTATGTCGCTGTCTCCTCGCTGTGCATACGCCCCTTTGTCGTTGCACCCCTTCTGGTTGCTATGTCTTTGAGGTAGGTGTGTTGTAGTGAACATGATGTTGAAAGCATGAGGTAGATTTGTTGATACGTCTAGAGTCTATAAAACATGAGGTAGTTCCATTGTTCATCTTATGAGGTAGGTAATAGGTTTTAGCTTGTGGCATATGCTTTTGTCTTTTTGTTTCCTTGACCTGACTTCTTTGCGTTGTGTTGGCTAAGTGTGCTCCACATAAACCAGCTCAAACCGCACTTTGAGAGGTCTCAAGTCAACCTGCTTCTAGTGACAGAGGAAGTGGTTGGAGAAGGGAGTGAACCTCTCCTTGACCTCCTGGCTGCCCAAGAGTATGATGAGTCAGTATAGGGTGTCAACCTCTCCCCTACTCAGACCCCAGAACAGCAGAGTGACTGTCACCGTTTGCTGGAACAGTTGTCCAGTTTGTTCTCCCTCACCCCTGGACTTACACATTTGTGTACCTATGACATAGATGCTGGAGAGAGTATACCTTTCAAAAACAAAATGTACAGGCTATCAGATAAGGGGAGAACCAGCATCAAGGAGGAGGTCTCCGAGGTGCTGGTGTTAGAGGTAAACCAGCCTTCTAACAGTCCCTGGTCCATCCCTATGGTGTTGGTACCCAAGGCTTCTCCACCACGCACCACTCCAGAACTTAGGTTCTGTGTCGACTACCAGTGACTCAATTCCATCACGAAGACTGACACATACCCTATCACCTGAGCTGATGAGCTTATCGACATGCTGGACGTTGCCAAGTTTCTCAGTACCTCTGATTTTGCATCAGGGTACTGGCAGAGTGGTCAGACTGAGGGAGCAAAAGAGAGGTCTGAATTATTGACCCCTGAGGGGCACTTCAAATTTAAGCTTAAAAGATTTGCCCCAACCACCTTTCAGAGGTTGGTCAACAAATTCTTAGCTGGGAAGGAGGCATTCTGTGCCGTCTATCTAGATGATAGTTGTCTTCGGGTCTAGTTGGGAGGAAAATCTGTACTTCCTTCAGGAGATGCTTCAAGCAGCATGCAGGCCTGATGGTTAAAGCCCGTAAGTGCCAGATCTGGCATGGTTCTGTGGTATATCTGGGCGACGTGGTGACTGGGGGCAAGCTGCAGCCCCTCCAAGCCAGGATTGAAACTATCCTAAAATAGCCTCCTAAAACATAGACTGAGGTGAGGGCCTTCCTAGGCCTCACAGGATACTATAGGAGATTTGTTAGGAGGTATGGCACCATTGTTGCCCACCTAACCGAATTGACTTCGAATCTAAGAAGCAGCCCAGAAAGGTGATACTAGAAAGCCTTTGACACCCTCAAGAAGGGCATCTGTACAGCACTTATACTTTGGCTTCTGACTTCTCCAAGAAGTTTATTATGCAAACAGGCACTTCAGAGCATGGCATATGAGATGTCTGAGTACAGTTAAATGAGGGCCTGGACCAACCAGTAGCCTTCATTAGTAAAAGGTTACTTCATCTGGAACAGAGGTGGATTGCAATTGAAAGGGAACACCTTTGCTGTGGTCTGGGCACTGAAGAAGCCCAGACAATAACTGCTTGGGACTCACTTCTGGGTTCAGACGGACCACGCTCATCTCAGATGGGTCATGCAAATAAGGGGTGAAAATCCCAAACTGCTGAGGTGGTCCATATAGGGAATGGACTTTACCATTGAACGCCGTCCTGGAACAGACCACACCAATGCTGATGATCTGTCCAGGTTAATATGTCTTAGTGATGTCAACTCCCAAGGGGTTGGGTTGTTCTCCTCACTTTCAGCTGGAGGTGGTCACATGTTAATCCTGTCAGCCTTAGGTTGGTCTTCCCCCTGAGGAAACAGAAATTTTATGTGGTCAGTGTGTTCCCCCACTCGCACCCTATCCATGTACTTATGCCCTATGTATGTTCATGTAATTTCCTTCCAGTGCCTGCCATAATAATGCCCCTGCATTTCCGTCTAAGGTTAACATGTCCGTTATTAGGCCCTCCATGAATGAAACGTTAATTCTGCACTGTAGCCTACGTTGCCAATGCATTACATGGCACACGTTTAAATGTCGAGAAGCACACGTTTTTGTGGCCCAGCCGAGCCAGGCCCTGAATTCAGGCTCCGAGCCTTTTCTGCCTCTGAAAGCTGCAGTTTAGGTATGCATCCTTGACCTCTCCCTTACTCCCTGCCCAGCCGAGAGGTGCCCGGCCTGGCCTGCCTGCCAAGACGGTATTTTGCTCACAGTTATCTGTTCAGCCTCCGCAAGAACACATTCCAGTCTAGTGAAAGAGGTAAACATTCTCCGCCTGCAGAGCATAGGGCCTAGCCTTCCTGTCTCCATGCAAGTGATTTACTGAACCCGTTGCCATAGTAGGCCCATGGCCCCACGTAATGCATGAAGAAATATATACGCACACTAGCATTCAGTGATGAACAGCCTTTACTCGAGAGACCTTTACCTCAGACAATACATCCTCCAAACACAAGATATCAGATATGCCAAAGGTACAGGTCGTTATGACATCCCAGACTTCAGACTCCTCTACTAGCGCTAAAGTCAGCCCCCAGCTCTCCCCAGTTACACGTCAATTTCACGTCATGACCAGTTGCGCACACATGTAGGTTAAAGGTTTCTGCTGACCCTGCAGACCTCCTCTATGCATCCACCCACCTATGACTCATCAAGTGCACACCCTCGTGTACGCCTCCTTATACGCCTTTTTTTACGTCCATGTGTTCTTATCTCTCTCTTTTCACATTGCTCCGCCTGGAGTGTTCCGCCTACTGTATTCACTGTAATTGTATGGTTTTACTATATATAATATGTGATGTTAATAAAAGATGTGATATCCCTTCCTGAACCTTAGTGGTGATGGAACCCGATTCTCCCCCTGGCTCGAGCCAATGAATAAAGCCCTTTTTAACTCGGACACCACGGACTCTGCCTCTCATTTTATGAGCTATCCTTATTCTTTATTAATGTATAGAAATTATGCCCGGGTAATTTTATTTACCACATAAATCTGGCGCCCGAATAGGAACTGTCCCCTTCCCCACGCGCCGGCGATGTAAGCGCAGCCCCTGACCCCTTCTATAGCCGTGACGGACCCATTCTGTGCACATCCGTGGGTTTTCCTGCTAACTCCCTCAGGCCCACAGAGGAGACGGAGACTGCGACGAGGCATCCACACGAGGCGGTGAGGATTGCGGACCATCCCGACCAGAGCCCAAGCCGAGAGAGCAAGGTCCGAGGTATCCCGAGGCCCACCTGTTTCGAGGCGCATGCGCAGCAAGAAGCCGTAGCAGTCCAGTCCAGTATCCAGTTTCCGAGGCCTTCAGTGTTTTGCTTCCCGGTGAGTACCGTTGTTGGGAACGCATATAGACGGGTTCATTTGTTTGAGTCCGGTCAAGACGGGTCTGGGTACACAGATCCGGTCCAGACGTGTCCATCTAGGTGGATGCGGTAAAGACGTGTCTCTTTATGAGACCGGTATGACTGTACTGTTTTAGCAGTGCATCCAGTAAACGAGGGTTATTTTAGGATTCTTAGAATTGTGTTATTCCCTGTATTAGCTAGTATCTGTTTCTAATGTTTTAATGTCGTGGTATGAATGATCGTTTATAGTCTATCATTGTGCTCATTGTATTTTTCGTTCAAGTTAGTCCAACCATGCCGTTGTTCTCGAAATTACGTCAGATAGGAACCAGGAAAGGGATACTCGAAGAGGCAGTTCCCGTCCCGCCTAGGGACACCCCTGGACACTTTATGTATCACAAGCATGGCTTAGATGCCATATTGTATTTAGACTTATGGGTAGATTACACGAAGGATCTGGAAGAGAAATATAGATGGCCTGTCTCAGGGACATGGGATGCTGATTGCATCATGAGAGTAGAGGAAGCACTATGGAAAAAGAAAGCCAGACAATCCCAGAAAGATGCCATAGAGTTATGGCGTAAAGAAGCGCATAGAAGAACAGAGAAAGAAATTCAGAAAGCAGAGAGAAGTAGAGAAGCATCAGAAAAAGCCAAAGAAAAAGAGTTCAAGGAAGAAGGTGAACGAGTTAAGGCAGAACAGTTAGAAAGACAAAGAAATGCCCTTATTAAAGGCATGTACCCCCTTCTCGCCGAGGGCCTACCTAGAGTGACCCCGGAAGTACCTAGTAACTTACCGCCCCCACTGATCCCAACTAAACTCCGTAGTCATAAACAGACCGCAGCGGACATTTTTCTTTCCTCCTATTTGGACGACGCTGCTCCAGAATATGTAAATGTAGACCCTCCTCCCAACCTGGTCAATGTTCCTGCCACCACCGTCCCTACCAACCCTTTTCAATCGCAACCCCCCATAACACAAGATCAATCCGCATTACCAGCGGCAGCGCTGGCAGCAAAAGCCGACTCAAGCCAAGGAGACTCGAGTCTAGGAGCATCAGGAGGGGGGCCCTCTAGTCTACTGCACACCCCACCACAAATAAAACGAACACTACGAGATTTAGCACTACAACACACGCCAAAACCAGCGACATTAGCAACCCTTAGACAGTCCCTCACTGATTGTATATATGATCCAGTACCAGGTGAGGGCGCAATGCTAATATATTCAATACGTTTAAGACGCGTGGCAGACTATTTGATCACTTTACTAGACATGAGGGACCACTTAGACAAAATCTACCACTTCATTAGAACGGGGAAGGGACTAGAAAGTATCCATGAGGCCATGGCATATAGAAAAGTGGAGCTTCAACGCATGCTCTTACAGTTTTTGGTTAATTGTTTGATCAGGGAACGAGACCAGCCAGATAAAGAAGTAACTAAAGGAATGATGAACTGGAGTGACAATATAGCAGTGGGTAAACATGATACACAGAAGCAAGTAGAAAGCATGTACAAGAAAATTCGTAAAGAAATTCTTGATATACACAAGCAAGAACAGGCCGAAAAGGAAGCCGAGAAAGAGGACGATGAAGTCTCAGAGGACGATGATATAGTAACAGGGGAAATGAATAAAATACATTATGTGGGTAGGGCAAGACCGTTTGATAGACCCATACGCCTAGATTACAATAGACGTTCCCTCTCTCCAATACCAGAACGATATTCTCTTGAGCACTTATTCCAAGCTACTGAGCAAGCACTGAAAAAACGAGTAGGTTATAGTGAACTTAGTACTATGCATGAACAAGAACTAGCCCGGTCAGCAGTTCAATGGGCTTGTAATTCTAACATATATAAAGATGACATAGTAGCACAGACATTTTTGAGTCTTCCTCCGGAAGAACAGCGTTTAGCTGGTATTTACATGATCCAGCATCTCATCACTTTGTATGAGAGTCAACATTCTGATCCAGGTCCCTTGTATAAAATACTGGACGATTTACTCCTGGAAAAATGGAGAGGCCTAGGTACCGAATTAATTAATGTCATTCTAGGTCAACGACATAAGTACTTGACTTTTCTGACCTCGCACGTGGTTCCTGCCCCACATCGAGAAAGAAAGACCTTTTACATAGACAGACAGAACCCCCTACGAGAGGTTCATCCCGTTAGAACTAACGCAGGTGTGCTTCAACGAGTATTCGTTTACACACCATTGACGAAAATTGAATTATTGGAAATGAAGAAATTACTGCCCTGTCATGATAAAGATCCAGCAGGGTTCCACCGTGAACTGAAAGATATGCTCCGCATGGGGGAGTATACATACGCCGATATCATTAAAATGTTGAAAGTCCTGTTACCAGCCGGCATTTACGAGAAACTTAAAGAAAAAGAGTGGGAGGTGGGAGAGAAAAAGATTAACTGGACAGAATTAGAAGACGAAGATAAAACACGACCCCCTGGTATTGGTCTTTCGGAAAAAGCTAAAGAATTACCCGAGCTCTTAATACAGGTCTTGCCGAGATTATTGACTACTAAAAAGGAAGATTGGGACGCTATTTCAGCCTGTAAACAGAAACAAGATGAAGACACTAGTGATTTTTATTCTAGATTCGAAAAATGTTTTCTTATTAATAGTGGTCTGAAGACAAGTAGTGAATCGTACCCACATCTTTTTGTAACCAAACTAGTAGAAAATTCCTCACCCCAGATCAAAAACAGAGTACTGAAAGTTGAGAGTACCTGGCAAGCTAATAGCCCTTCCCAAATGTTACAAATGTTACAGTATCACCAGAACCGAATTAGAGAAGAACAGGAACACGAAAAGAGACGCATGAAAGACACGAAAATGAAAGTACTAGTCGCCCAATCAGTTCCAGCCGATGGCCAGAAAAAGGGCGCAGCACCTGTCAAAGGGAACTGAAACTATTGTAAACAGCCAGGTCACTATATAAATGAATGTGCTGTCCTGAAACACAATATAGCTACAGGCAAGACGAAAGAAAGACCGCGTCCTCCTAGACCGGAACACGTCCCGCAGAACACGCAAACTCCACAGAACACACAACAGACAGTAGCTGTACCTCAACCCATTGCGGCCACACAACATGTCACGCAACAAATGTACCAGTATGCATAGTCAGACTACCCTGATTATCAACAGTACTCATGAAACAGCCTAGAGAGGGAGGTTGGCTTGCCCCTTATTGAGGTTCCTGTAGATCAAGAGGGTCCCTATGTACATAGTCATGTATTGGGGAAAGACAGAAAATTTCTGATTGACACAGGGGCGAGCAGAACTACCATCAGTCATGACGAGGTTCCAGGGGTACCCCTCTCAGGCTCACAGAATATTTCCCTGGGATTTTCAGGAAAGCCTATTGTTAACGAAGTATCAAAGCCAGTTTCCTTAGGAGTTGGTCCATTGTCCCGTACTACAGACTTGTTGCTTACGAAATCATGTCCATAAAACTTGCTTGGTATAAAAACATTGAAAGAACTAGGAGCAGTGATTTGTTGTTCTCCAGAAGGAGTGAGATTGTTTTTACGTGATTTTAAAGGACATTATGTGTTAAGAGATTTTGACCCCAGACTTCAAAATGTACCACAGCACTTATGGGCGCAAGGTCCAACTGATGTAGGTTACATGCACATTACACCGTACCCTGTTACTCTCAAGCAAGGAGTTGTACTGCCACGAATCCGACAATACAAGTTACCACCTGATGCTGTAGTTGCCTTACTGAAAATTGTTGACGAACTCATTGCACAAGGAGTGGTTGTAGAAACTGACTCCAATGTATGTAATTCTCCTATCATTCCGATTCTTAAACGAACTGACCCGAATGCACCACCGGTCTACAGACTGGTGATTGACCTCTGAGAATTGAACAAATGCATAATACCACAGTACCCAGTGGTCCCAGACATTTCTTCACTATTGACTGCCATTGATTCCGAAGCGACGTTCTTTACTGTAATTGATCTCAAGAACGCCTTCTTTAGTGTCCCGATCCATCCAGAAAGCCAGTATCTATTCGAATTCTGTTTAAATGGCCGAAGCTTCAAATTTACGAGAGCTCCCCAAGGGTTCACAGAAAGTCCTAGTATTTATAGTCAAGCATTGAAGAGACAACTAGACAATATTCACATGCCTACTGACACCGCCCTGCTCCAATACGTTGATGATCTCTTGATCACAGCACGGACAGAACAAGACTGTGAACGTGCATCACTGACAGTCTTACACTTCCTGGCAGAAAAGGGGCACAAAGTGTCCCCTTCGAAGCTACAATTCTGTGCCCAGCAAGTGGTATACCTTGGGCACTTGCTGTCCAAGAGGGGTAGACAGTTGACACCAGACCGCATTCAGTTAATTGCATATCTTCCACAACCCAAGACACAAAAGGAAGTACGGGCCTTCATTGGCCTCACTTGTTACTGCAGACAATGGATCCCTCAATATGCATATCTAGCCAAACCACTCATACAGCTAACAACACAGGAGGCAGCGACTTCGACTGTCCTCCCTTGGACTCAGGAACATACACTTGCATTCGATGAATTGAAGAAAGCTCTATGTCAAGCACCAGTTTTAGCGACACCATGTTACAGCAAACCTTTTACACTTTTTGTCACTGAACGCGATGGCACAGCATTTTCTGTTCTCACACAAGATCAGGCAGGAAAACACAAGCCTTGTGCTTACTTTTCTAGTACATTAGATCCAGTGGCCCAGGCTCTGCCTGCGTGCCTCAAATCAGTTGCAGCAACAGCCCTAGCAATCAGACAAAGCGATTCCATTGTGTTAGGACATCCCCTGACAGTACAGGTTCCACACTCAGTGGAAGTTCTCTTGAACAGGACACAGACACAGGACCTGACTATAGCAAGACTGACAGGATATGAACTGACATTATTCCAGCCACACATAGAAATCAGACGTTGCAATATCCTGAGCCCTGCTACACTTTTACCCTCAAGCACAGCAGACCCTACACCACATGACTGTGTGGAAGTAATTAACACAGTGACGAAACCAAGACAAGACTTGACAGACATTGCACTACCCGACCCAGACCTGACACTTTATGTGGATGGTTCATGCATGAGAACAAGCACAGGAGAGTTAGTGGCCGCATATGCAGTGACCACTGATACTGAAGTTATAGAAACACAACGAATTGACATTCTGTCTGCTCAAGCAGCAGAGCTCATAGCTCTGACCCAAGCCTGTATACGAGCCAAGAACCTGAAAGTAAACATATACACAGATTCACAATACGCATTCGGAGTCGTTCACGACTTTGGAGTCCTTTGGCAAGAGAGAGGTTTCCTAACCTCCCATGGAGCCAAAATACAGCATGGTCCCCTCATTCAAGCTCTGTTAGATGCAATACACTTGCCTACAGCCATAGCTATCATGAAGTGCAAAGCACACACGAAAATCACAGATATTATTTCCCAGGGTAACAACCTGGCAGATCGAACAGCTAAACTTACAGCACAGACTCAAACGGACATTCCAGTCGACACGACAAAGATTGAAGTGCCATCACTGACAAATTGCATGACAGTCCGGGATCCCTCACAAGATGTACTCGACATACAGACACATGCCACTCCAGACGAAATCAAGAAATGGACTGAACAAGGAGGGGTCCAGACAGATCAGGGATGGATGACAAAAGGGAAAGCCACATGGTTTCTCCCCGATTCCATGGTTCAAGTTATCATAAATACAGCACATAGTCCAGCACACTTAGGAGAAAAAGCCATGTTAGACAGTATACAGAACATCTGGTTTAACAAGCACCTACGTGCAGCCGCGAAACAGAAAGTGCGTACCTGCATGATCTGTTGTCAGTTCAATCCAGGCAAAGGCATTCCCGTGGAACAAGGTGGATTTCATCCTCCTGACCACCCTTTTGAAGTCCTCCAGATGGATTATATTCAGATGGATAGATGTCGAGGATTCAAGTATGTCCTCGTAGTTGTATGTGCCCTATCTAGATGGACAGAAGCGTACCCAGTCCCAGATTACACTGCTGTGACCACTGCCAAGCAGCTGGTCTGAGAATTTTTCCCGCGATACGGTTTGCCCCGTGTCGTGTACTCAGATAATGGTCAGCCGTTCTCTTCTGAACTTATGAAACAAGTATCTCTTCTGTTAGGGTACCAGTGGAAATTCCATTGCGTACGACACCCCGAGGCAGCAGGCCTCGTAGAGAGACACAATCAGACTCTCAAAACCAAACTAGCGAAGGTCTGTGCAGAAAAAGGCGTGGATTGGATGGTAGCCCTGCCGGTTACCCTCTTTTACATGCGTATGGTAGCTCATTCCAGAACCGGACTATCTCCGTACGAGGTGGTTTTTGGTAGACCGCCGAATATGTGGGGTACGCCTATGCCGCGCAAAATTACCGATGTCGACAGTAACATGTTGACAGATTACCTGGCTTCCTTGATGTCTGCACTACTCTCTTGTCGTTCACAGGTTGCCGCCGCTTTCCCAGACAACACCCAGGTTAAAGATCACGTCATCGTCCCTGGAAACCTAGTCCTGGTGAGAAATTTTGACCGGTCAAGCCCCCTGGAGCCACGTTGGAAGTCGCCGAAGCTTGTGCTACTGACCACGAGGACGGCTATCAAAGTGGAAGGACGCAAAGGCTGGATCCATGCCCAACACTGTAAGCGATTTCACGGAACCCAAGGAACTCTAATAAAGACACAGGACAATACTGATAGTACTACAGATAGTACGGACTTTAAACCCCCTTTGCTAGAAAAGACTCCGCAACAGGAGTACCAACAAAAGTTACGATCTAGTAAGTCAGACAGCGTTTAATTGTTTAAGTCCCCCTCGGGTGAATCGGTTAGACAGGTTCCTGACATGTATAAGATCGTAGACCCAAATAGTCAGAGAGATAGACAGAAAAATATGAAAGTAAAATACTGCAAGAACTTACGCAGTCGATGCATAGTAACCCTGATCATTATGTTTTCTCTAAGTATATTGATTATATGTATAAGCTTGACGCTACATGTTTTCTTTCCTCCTCTTGGCTCACATGTACATTCTTCCTTCAATGACACTGTAGAGCACACATTCAGCGACCTGCCACCCCATGAATTGTCATATCGACTAGCACTGCGCAACAACACTTTTATTCGTATGTTACACCATACTCACCAGATCAGCAATGTAACGAATTGCTGGGTATGTGGCCGTCTCCCACCTTATCAGAAAATGAAGGGAGTTCTGCCCCTCTTTCCTTATCCGTTTTCGCACAATGGTTCGTGCAGAGCATGGTTTGCTTTAATGTCGTCATTAAACAGTAAGTCTACAGTTTCCCAAGGCGATTGGATATGGGGAGATCTGAATACCGTTATGAATAAGGCATGTTTCCCAGACGAAGATGGTCTTCCCCAAAGGAAAGGAACCGATCTAGAAAATGAAGTGTATGAACAAGGAAATGCTTCCCTTAACTTTATGATTCTGAACGTCCAGTCCGAGACCAATACAGGTTCACAGTTTATAACAGTCCTACCAGTGAAAGGTGAATTATGCGCTAGAAAGAATGGTTCAGTGCACCTTGGACACAGTGATTGTAATACTGTGGTCAAGTTCAATGATAAAGGAAGGTCTACTTTCAAAGCTTCCCGCCATTCCTATTTCATTTGTGGTCAGACAGCTTATGTACGTCTGCCCTTAGACTGGGGTGGAACGTGTTATATTGCGTTCCTACTGCCACCTGTTTTCCTAGCCCCATCCCATTTTCACAGAGATTCCCAACTCGTACATGTAAGACACAAGAGGGAGATCGAATCCCCAGTTGTCGATCAGACCGAAACAACTTTAGAGCAATACTCAGATTTCAATAAAGGATTCTTTTTCTTCATAGGCCCAATTCAAAACAGTAAATTAATACGTAGGTTAACCAGAACTTTGGAAGCAGTAGTGAATGAGACTACTTCTGTCTTAGGAAACTTAACCGAAGAGCAGTCTGCTATGAGACTTGTTGTTCTTCAGAACCGCCTTGTTCTTGACGTCATCCTGGCCGATAGGGGCGGAGCTTGTAGAGTGATCGGCTCCAGTTGTTGTGTTTTCATTCCTAATAATGCACCATCAGTGTATGCAGCAATAACAAGGCTCCATAAGATAGCTCACCAGATACACCAGAATCCTGGCACCTGGACTTGGTCCGGTTGGCTCTGGAGTGTGATATCAGCCTGGGGATGGAAAGTACTGTCATTCCTAGGAATAATACTGCTCGTAGTATTCAGTTGCTGTCTCTGTCTGCAAAGTGGCCCAGCGATTTGCGGCTTGTGTGCCACTGCCTGTATTCCCCGTCCACGTCCACGTTCCCGTGTACACATGAAAAAGGATGAGCAAATGATGCTCTATGAACAGATAGATGGTCTCATGAAAATAGATGTATCATAAAGGGCGCAGTAGGGAACAAGGAGGGAATGAGGAAACAGAAATGTTATGTGGTCAGTGTGTTCCCCCACTCGCACCCTATCCATGTACTTATGCCCTATGTATGTTCATGTACTTTCCTTCCAGTGCCTGCCATAATAATGCCCCTGCATTTCCGTCTAAGGTTAACATGTTCGTTATTAGGCCCTCCATGAATGAAACGTTAATTCTGCACTGTAGCCTACGTTGCCAATGCATTACATGGCACACGTTTAAATGTCGAGAAGCACACGTTTTTGTGGCCCAGCCGAGCCAGGCCCTGAATTCAGGCTCCGAGCCTTTTCTGCCTCTGAAAGCTGCAGTTTAGGTATGCATCCTTGACCTCTCCCTTACTCCCTGCCCAGCCGAGAGGTGCCCGGCCTGGCCTGCCTGCCAAGACGGTATTTTGCTCACAGTTATCTGTTCAGCCTCCGCAAGAACACATTCCAGTCTAGTGAAAGAGGTAAACATTCTCCGCCTGCAGAGCATAGGGCCTAGCCTTCCTGTCTCCATGCAAGTGATTTACTGAACCCGTTGCCATAGTAGGCCCATGGCCCCACGTAATGCATGAAGAAATATATACACACACTAGCATTCAGTGATGAACAGCCTTTACTCGAGAGACCTTTACCTCAGACAATACATCCTCCAAACACAAGATATCAGAGATGCCAAAGGTACAGGTCGTTCTGACATCCCAGACTTCAGACTCCTCTACTAGCGCTAAAGTCAGCCCCCAGCTCTCCCCAGTTACACGTCAATTTCACGTCATGACCAGTTGCGCGCACATGTAGGTTAAAGGTTTCTGCTGACCCTGCAGACCTCCTCTATGCATCCACCCACCTATGACTCATCAAGTGCACACCCTCGTGTACGCCTCCTTATACGCCTTTTTTTACGCCCATGTGTTCTTATCTCTCTCTTTTCACATTGCTCCGCCTGGAGTGTTCCGCCTACTGTATTCACTGTAATTGTATGGTTTTACTATATATAATGTGTGATGTTAATAAAAGATGTGATATCCCTTCCTGAACTATGTGGTGATGGAACCCGATTCTCCCCCTGGCTCGAGCCATTGAATAAAGCCCTTTTTAGCTCGGACACCACGGACTCTGCCTCTCATTTTATGAGCTATCCTTATTCTTTATTAATGTATAGAAATTATGCCCGGGTAATTTTATTTACCACACCCCAAACATTTTGCCTTCATCCTCTACTTTTGCTCTTTTTTTTGGTAAAGACTGTGCACTTTACCACTACTAACCAGTTTTAAGTTTCAAGTTTAAGTTTATTTGTTTGATTAATTAAAATCTTACAAAAATGTGACCTTAGAGAAAATATCAGCATCAATACACATTTAAAACATCGTGCAAATAGTAAATGTCATTAAAAGAGAAAAAAAAAAACTAGGTAAAATTTTCCTTAAGACCTTTGGCAATCACATTTAAAATTTTTACAAAAGCAACATTCATTGGTAAGTCCTTCGGGCTTAAGCACGCCATTATTGCTTGTCTACAGGTTCTTATATCTCGTGCATTAAACAACCTCCTGAGGATTAGTCTCCTTTCTGAGTCTATGGCAGGGCACAGACATACCAAGTGCACAATGTCTTCTTTTCCCCCCTTGCAAAGTCTACATAACGTATGGCCCTCGTTTGACTTCCAGGGTGGAAGATGACACAAACCTGGCCATAGACCAAAGCGTGCTCCTATAAATGTTTGCTTACTTTGGACTGACCATGCGGTATGAAGGTAAGCTTGGACTTGTTTTTTTTGTAGCCGTTTATGATTGGCCATGAGTGCTTACGTTTTACTAATAGAGCTTTGTCTTTTAGCAGCGATGGGTGAGTAACCAGCTTATTGATTGTTTTTTTAAAGCTTTCCTGCGTTATTGTGTTTTCCCAGATTGCTGATATTCCAAATTCTTCTTTTGCGTTGTTTAGGTATTTCCACGCTTGCAGTTTCTGGTTATCTTTAACCTCTCTCCACAAAGCTATAGACAATTGATTGTCCTGATCATTTTTTACTCTATTCCAAACTTTTAATATTTGGCCTTGCCGGGCATATAGCTGATTGTTCCTACCGAATTCCATCCTTATTTGCGCTTGTGAGGCATTACCTGGTAGGGTGAATAATATTTTATAGGTTTTTGCCACAGCATTGTTGATAAGCACAGCATCCTTCCCGTTTAGCACTTCAGCACCGTATGTTAAGGATGGTAATAGTTTGGCAGCTATGATTTTTAACAGTGGCCCGTATTACAGTGCAGATAGATTCTTTTGTAGGGTTCTAAATGCCGCAATCAAGCTATTCGCCTTCCTTACAATATCTTCCATTTGTGGTACAAAACTTCCGGTCTCATTGAAAAGGACATCGAGATATCGATAACTCTCCACTTGCTCTAGTTGTGTTGGTCCCAGCAACCATTTCATCTTTTGTCTTTTTCTTCCTGTCACAACCATTATTTTTGTTTTTGTCTCATTTATTGTCATTTGGTTATCCTTTGCATATTTAAGTGTACGATCGATCAGTCTTTGCAGTCCCACTTTTGTGTGGCTCAGCAACACCACGCCATCTGCATATACCAAGTTAGACATTTGTTTTTCGGCTAACCTAGGTGGGTGTGAGTTTACCTCGTTTAATGAGTTGGTAAGATCGGCCACAAATAAGTTGAAAAGTAAAGGTGCAAGCACGCATCCCTGCTTAAGGCCACGAGTCACCAGTATTTTTTTGGTCAAGGCTCGGCCGTCACCTATCCTCACCTTGACCCAATTATCAGAGTATAATAGCTTAATAAGAGTCAGTAGTGAGCCTGGGATTCCGTAGCCCTCGAGTTTTTTCCATAGGAGGGACCTATTTACTAAATCAAAGGCCGATCTGAAATCGACAAAACAAAAGTAAAGTGACTGTTTAGAAAAAAGTGTCTTATCCATTAAAACTGATAAAATTAACAAATTGGTTGTGGTGCCTAAGCCCTTAATGAAGCCGGTTTGGTTTGGGGGTAGTATTGACTTTTCCTTGACCCAATCTGTCAAAATTGATAATAAGAGACCTGCGAATAACTTGGCGTCCGTATCTTGCAGGGTGATCAGACGATAATTCTCCGGTAGTTGCCAATTACCCTTTTTGAACACGGGCGATATAAGTGATCCTCTCCAGGATTGTGGTATTTGCCCTGTATGGATAATTTCATTGAAAACCTTTGTCAGATAGGTGGCCCATAATAGGGTGTCCTCTTTGTAGAGGGCAAAAGGGATACCGTTGGGACCCAGAGCTCCATCCCTTTGTCTCTTTATTAAGTTTGCTACCTCCGTGATTGTGAAATTTATCACCTGATCCGTTTCAGTTGGTCTTTCAGTGGGCTCTTTGTGGCCCCCACCGTTGGTACACAATTCTATTTCGACGAATAGGGTTTTTTTAAGAAACCTTACCCAGTCCTCTTCTGTTATTGGCGAGGCTATTACATGCTTGTTTGGTCTGTTTATTTCGTTAATAATTTTCCAAAATTGTCTGGAATTTGGTTGGTTACTAGAGTTTTTTTCAGACCATATTAATTTCCTCAAATTACTATTCGTATTTCTGAGTTGTATCCGGACATCTCCGTGATCCGGCATCTTGGTAAGTTGTTTCCTCAATTTGTTACGGGTCCGCCTCACTTTTTTTAATTGTGTAGGGAAGATTGATTTTGTTATCACTTTTTTTTTTTTTCCTAAATTTCGATTTCTTACTAGTCGTGTTTTCGTTATCCAATTCTACTGCCTTTTCAGTGAATTGTTCCCAACATAGTATTGCTGACTGGGTTGCATGCTTCTCCAAACATTTAACTGCCAATTTTTGGGCCCTTTTTTCCACAACATATTTTTTATCCGGTTTCCAGATGAGTTTCTTATGATTAATTGACGTAATCTGTCCTCGTGTGGTTAAATAACTTTGGTGTCTGGAGAAATCAAAACACAATTCCACTATTTGCTGGCTGTGATCACTGTCGATTCGCTTATTGAGTCGATAGGAACCAATTTGATCAAACATGTCTAATGACATTAATGTAAAGTCAATTCTTGATTTGGATTCGTGGTTGTGAAATGACCAGCCAGGTGGTTGATCCTTTGGGATCCTTCCGTTTAGAGCACGTAGTCCTATTGCCTCCAAATCCATCAGTAGGTTTTTCCCAATTGAATTTCCCTTGCGGATTGGACTTTGATCCATTAATTGTTCCGGGATGGACCATTCATAGTTTTGAGAGTGAACCAAATCATTCCGTGTCATGTTAATCAGCAAGTTTATATTAAAATCCCCTGTGGCTAGAATACTGACAGTCGGATCAATCATTAGCTGTTCCAGCAGGAATGTTACTAGTTCAAAACTTGTGTTTTTGCGTGATGTCTGGTTTGGTGGAATATAAATATTAAGTAATAGTAAGTTATTCCTGTTTTTAGCTCATCATGCCCCATTGTTATCTTAACAGCTTGTATGTTTGCGTTATTGGTATCCAGCTGTTCGTGGTTGATTTTCAGGTCCATCGCAATAAATATTGCCAGACCCCCACATGGGCGTCCAAACTTGGAATATTTGATGGCTGGTACATAGAACCCTTTATAACCTTGTAAGAAGAAAGCTTCCATATCCCATGTCTCTTGCAAACATATAATTTGATAAATATTTGACAGGGATTCTATTCCAGCGTTTTGGATTTTTTTCCCCAGTCCATTGATGTTCCATGAACATATGGTTACCGGCTGCCGATGATCTCTCCGTTCCTTCAATTTGTTATGGTTATTACCCGGTCAGAGATCGTGTAGAGCATTCCGTATCCAACTTTCATTTATTTGCCGAGGTTCTACCAGTTTTATTTCTTCCGGGCTCTCCTTATTAATCTGATGTGATCTGCCACTACTAACCAGTGCTAAAGTGCCGGAGGGAACTGGAGTGTAGACAGTCATAAGTGTACCAGCAGGTAGGGGAAGATGGAACAAAGAAGATCCAGGCAGATGAAGGCAGGAACAACGACTCTTGAGTGAAAAATTCTGGCATCACATTAGTAGAGAGATAGAAGCTGTGCAAATTAAGCCACATCTTGTGAGTGTCTTAAAACATAATATATTTCAGCTCCTTTTACATGTAGCTAGACAGGAAATAGTGTATAGAGCCAGAGAAAATGAGTCCAGAGTCTCGTCAAACTACCAGAAAAACATTTGAAAATGTTTCCCTCTTTTTTTTGATGGTTGGCGGCTCAAGTGGGAGAAAAGCTGATATGTGCAGTAGACATTTGCCACTTGAACGTAGCAGCTTTTTTTGGGTTGTCAGTGGTAATGCAAATAGGTGGGGGGATAGTGAAGCCACCAGCTTTGGAGGTCGAATGAGTATCCAGGATCTTAGTTTCTGTGGGAATGGTGATAAGATTCCAAACCAAAAGTGTTGTGCATGTAAAATATAGTCTGTTTTATGGTTCCCTTTCCAATTGAAGTGAAGTTTGTCAGTCAAAAGTGTAGCAGGGTCCTCCAGAGTTGGTGTTATATAGGTTTTGACCCAATATTTAGGTTATGGGGATAGATAATTTTGAAGGAGTTCAGGTCTACCCTAGATGCTTTTCCCAGCAAAGTGAATAATCAATATAATACATAATAAAATGTGTGTGAGATAAAGGAGAAGTAGTGGTAATAGGGGAAAGTGACGTAGGTAGAACAAGAAGTAAAAAAGTACAATGTACAGCTTAAAATAAATCAGAGTAGCTGAGCTAAATCTCACTGATAGAATACAATATAAAGCGAATTGGCTAGAAAGCAACTTTGAGTACAAAGTAGTGAGTCTTCCTAAAATATGACTAGGATTCATTCTATACAAACATCACTTATAATTACACATACATACCTATAGAGAGTAGGTAACAGTGAAGAGATGATTTCTAATTTGAGGATAACTCTGCGTAATGCAATTTCCATTTCCATACACACATACAAGCATGGTGAGAAGAAAACCTAGCGAAATAGTTTCACTTTTGGAAGAACAAGATAAAATAAAGAGTATGTGGGAGAATGAAAACGGGAGAGGGGGCTTACAAGTAATGCCTAAGTAAACTTCTATTTTTCTAGAAGACAGAAGGATAGTTGGTTGTTTAATAAAAACTGTGCACTAGAAGCCTCAGCAAATCACACAATTACATTAAGCAAGACCGACCCATTCATTAATAGAAGCATCAATAAATATTGAGTATCATGAAGTGATTCTCACAGACTACTTTGTTACACTTTGGAGATGCTGCGAGACCAGAAGGATTTTAATCAATCTGTTGAGCATAACATAGAATTATTATAATCAATGAGTTTTATATGAAAAGTCATTAGATCTGTCAGGGTGTTAAATGTGGACGTGTATCAAATTTAATGTAAAAGACTCTTGTGGTAATTTGAGCGCCTCTTTTTTCTGATTGGGTGTGCAGCAAGTTGGAGCATTGAGAAAAGCAAAGCGGCCCAGTTGTTTTTCAGTGTATAAACATGGAATAAAAATATGCTGCATGTGACGTTTACATGTCTGTGCTTTACATGCACATGCACATGCACTTTACCCCTACTCTACGTTTCTAAGAAGAAATTTGCAGGAGTTGGGAAAACTGACATTTCAATGTTTTTATAAATATTTCTCCCATCTTGTCTGGCTTTGCCCTTCTTTTTGTGAAGAACCAGTTGGTGATCAGGGAATATTTGAGACAGAGACTGAAGCTCGACAAGCTTGATACACACTGTCAAGTGGCCTGTGTTTACCCTATTTGAGAGTATCTGAAAGAAACACCTAGTGATAGATTCCTTACCTCCGAATTACCCCCAGGCGTCAGACTGGACCCGGAAAGTTTTCGGCAGCAGTACCCCTGCGCGTCGGCGTAGTCGTGTGGCTCCGCGAGCGTTGTTTGCGCCTGGATGATGTCGCAGGAGCTACTTAGACGCGCCCACGCGCGCTGACATCAGTTCTTTCTCTTTCCGCGCCAGCAAGAGCAGATCCAGGAAGAGCTAGTACCCCCAGTCACTTTTTGACTGAGTTTTGAGGCCTTTTGTCTCATTTTTTTGAGTCGATCGACTCCTGGTGTCGTAGGGATGCCCGGTTTCAAGAACTGTGGAGATTGTCACCGCATGATGTCGGTCCCGGACCCCCACCGCATGTGTCTCTACTACCTGGGGCGCGACCACGACCCCAAGTCGTGCCCCGACTGCCGGGCCATGGCGCCGAAGACTTTGTGGGAGCAATCCCGAAAGTTGCTGGAAGTCCGGCAGCCGGCTCCGCGCGTCTCGAGGTCCCGGTCCCGAGGGAGGTTGAGGGACCAGTCGCGGAGTCGTCACCATCATACTTACTCTGGATCTGTCTTCGCACTCGGGGTCAGGTAAGTCGAAGCATTCCAAAAGAAGTCGAAGAAGCATCATCGCTCTTCGATTTCCCCTTGTGCGTAGTGGCTGAGGGTACGGGTGGCGGGGCCTGCTACGTCACCGCCAGTCTATCCACCTTTCCCGGGTGTCGGCAACGCTTGCTCAAGTGCAAGAGTTTCTTGCTGCCATGGCCTGACTCTTTGGGACGTCTAGCCCCGCTGGCGCGCCGTCGAACCCCACAGGCCCGACTGGTGGTTCTGCCCGTTCCTCATTGGTGGCTCTGACCCCGGTGTCACCAGCGGCTCCGGCCTCAACGCCGCAGGGCCCCCTGGGATCCGGGATCGGACCCTGGTTGACGCCGGCTGACCTAACCACACCTCCACTGGCGCTGGCCTCCCCGGCACAACCGCCGATGTCACCCCCAAGTTCAGCCCTGACCCGGACACGTTGCCGGATCGGCGACGCCCGATGCCGATGGGGCGATTTTTGCCATATGTCCCTCCTCCCTATTTTCAGCCTGTTCCACAGACTTAGGAGGAAGGGGAGAACTGGGAGGGGTCTGAGTACCCTCTAGTACAGTAGTGTGCTTATGATGGAGGATTTGGGGGAAGCCAGTGGTCTTGATACCTCACCTGACCTTGGCATGCTGTCTCCTCCTACCGTAGCTTTGGAGGAGGGAGCCAGTTACGCAGTGGTGTAGCGTAGGGCAGCCGAGGTCCTCCACCTTGTTCTCCCTACAGAGGCCATCAGGACTAACCTCCTGACAGAAGTGCTCCAGCTGGAGGCAACCTCTTTGGAGCCCTTGCTGCCTTTTAATGAAGCACTGTCTGACGTTCTTTTGGGCACCTGGTCCAGGCACAACACAGGGGCTCCTGTGGACAGGAACGTGGACCGACGCAACCCCCTCTTCCTCTCCCAGCACCCCACCCCTGTGAGCTTTGTTGTTCAAGCCTCTGCTTCCCAGAGCGCGTTCCCTTCCGCCCCTCCGGATAGGGAATCCAAGAAGCTGGAATAGCTTGGCAAGAAGCTGTTTTCATCTGTCAGCTTAGGGCTGCGGTCGGTGAATACCGCATGCCTCTTGGGCCGTTATTCCCACTCTCTGTGGCACATGGCTGCACAGGTGCTGTCTTACAGTCCGGAGGAGGCCCAAGCTGGGAGAGACACAGCAAAGTTCACCATATGTTGTGGGCTCAACACCGCTGACTCGCTGGGCAGATCGATTTCCATGCCTGGCTAAGAAACACTGGCTTCTCAGGGGATGTCCAGAACACTCTGATGGACATGCCCTATTTGGCAATAAAGCGGACAGTGTGTTGGAGTGCTTTAAGGACTCCCGGGCTACGGCCAAGTCCTTGGGCCTGTTGGCCACTCGGCCTGCTCCGCCTTCTGCTTTTTGCTCCCTTCATGGCCACACCACGTTCGCAAAGCCACAGGCCGCCGCAACAGCAACACCAGCACCAGCACGGCCGCTGACGTGGGAACCGTTGAGGCTGTTCAGGGGGCCAGCGGGCGGGTCAGACCACCTCCACCCTGCAGCATCCACTGCAAAGCCTTCCTAGTCCGGTATTTCAGGCCCATCAAACGCCAGGGGGTGTCAGAATTTGCCATCATCTTCCCCACTGGCGCAACATCACCTCAGACAAATTGTCTGAAGGGGCTACTCCCTCCCCTTTGAGACAACTCCTCCAGCCATGCCTCCTCAGTACCACCGCATTTCGGGTGCTCACTTGGCACTTCTCCAGCAGGAAGTCATCGCTCTCTTGGTCAAGGGGGCCATGGAGCGCATTCCGACGCCAGAAGTAGGTCGGGGTTGCTACTCCCACTACTTTCTAGTTCCAAAGAAGGACAAGGGCCTGCGTCCTATCTTGGACTTTTGGAACATCAATTGCTTCCTCCGGAAGGAAAAGTTCAAGATGCTCACACTTGTTCAGGTCTTGTCTGATCTAGACCCGCAAGACTGGATGGTAGCATTGGACTTGCAGGACACTTAATTTCATATCCCTGTCCTGCCCGCCCATCGGGGTTACCTGCGGTTCACGGTAGGCCACGAGCACTTTCAGTTCACCCTGCTCCCCTCTGGCCTTACCAGCACCCCTCGGGCGTTCACCAAGGTGATGGCGGTGGTTGCAGCTCATCTGCGCAGATCGGGGGTTTCAGTCTTCCCCTATCTCGACGACTGGTTGTTGAAGGCGGGCTTAACCCAGACAGTCGTCTCCCACCTCCAGACTACGGCCGACCTCCTGCATCTGCTGGGGTTTTCCATCAACGTGCCGAAGTCGTACCTGTTTCCCTCACACAAGTTCCTCTTCATCGGAGCGGTTCTGGACTCGGCACAGTTTCGGGTTTATCCTCCCGAACAGTGAGTCCGCGATATTCAGGCTATGATTCCGATCTTTCAGCCTCTATCCCGGGTTTCGGTCAGAATGACCCTCCGGCTGCTGGGTATGGTGGCCTCCTGCATCCTGTTAGTGGATTATGCCAGATGGCATATGCGGGCTGTGCAGTGGGACCTGAAGTTCCAGTGGACACAGCATCAGGACAATCTGTCCGATCACGTCAAGATCTCAGAGGGCACTGCATGACAATTGCAGTGGTGGTTCACGAATCGCAATTGGGTCATTGACAGATCTCTCGCCCTTCCCCAACCGGAACACACAGTTGTGACGGACGAGTCCCTTATGGGATGGGGCGGCCACATGGGAGAGGTGGAGATCAGAGACCTCTGGTGTCCGGCAGAGTCCCGGCTCCATATCAACCTTCTGGAGCATCAGGCGATTCGACTTGCACTGAAGGCATTCCTACCCTCTGTTGTGGGGAGAGTAGTGCAGATGTTCACGGATAACACTACGGCCTTGTGGTACTTCAACAAACAGGACGGGTGGGGTCGTGGACCCCCCTCTCAATCCTTGTGCAACTCTCTCAATGACTTTTTCATTGAGAAAGTTGCACTTATTAAGTCTAAAATCCCGCCCCCTTCCCCCGCATTTGGTGATCCCCAGCCCCCTCCTATCACGTCTAGTCTCACATTCCTACCTCTTCTTACAAAAGAAACTTTCCACTTTTTGCTGACCCGTGTTAAATCTGGATCCCCTGCGGACATAGCCCCTGCACATATCCTTCGCAAGATTTTCACTAATTGTCACCTTCCCCCTCTTACTTTCTGAATGCTTCTCTGGAACAGGGTGTCGTGCCTGCTGCCCATAAAGAAGCTATCATTATTCCCATTCCTCCTTCCAACTACCGCCCCATCTCCCTTCTTCCTTTTTTGGCTAAAGTTCTGGAGGTTCATGTCCTTGGTACTTTTGTGGAGGAGATCGGGGGTCTTGCCTCCCGCCAGGCTGGCTTTCGGCCCCGGCATTCCACTGAAAAGGTTATCATCTCGGTGATGGATGAGCTTAGAGAGGGGATAGATACCAACACTCCCCAGGCCCTCGTTCTTTTGGATCTTTCGGCCGCCTTTGACACGGTCGATCATTCCATTCTTTTCGACCGTGTCAGGGCGGCCGGCATCGGGGGCCTAGCCCTTACCTGGGTCAGCTCCTTTCTGGAGGGTCGTACCCAGGCCGTTCACCTTGCCGTATTCTCTGCCCGCCCTTACCCGGTCCAGTGTGGTGTCCCTCAGGGCTCTTCTCTTTCACCCTTATTATTTAACCTCTATATCTTCCCACTTATTTTTGCACTCCAGCAGATGGAGGTCACTGTGTACAACTATGCCGATGACCTCCAACTCATTTTTCATCTCTCTCACTCCCCTGCCAGCATTCACAATTTTCAATCTGTCATGCTATTCATCAGTGATTGGATGAATTGTAATCACCTTAAATTAAACCCCGACAAGACCGAGCTGGTCGTCACTGGTTGCACCCCTGGCCCTTGGTCCCCCATTTTCTGGCCTCCTTCCCTGGGCACTCCCCCCACACCCTCCCCTTCAGTCAAAACACTTGGGATTTCACTTAACAAGCACCTCACTCCTCACTCCCAGATTAGTTCAGTTGTTTCTTCTTGTTTTTTTGCCCTCCGCACTATCAGGAAAATTTCCCGATTTATTTTCCTTCCCCGCTCTGAAACTAATTTTAATGGCAACGGTCCTTTCCCGGCTAGATTATGGGAATATGGTGTATAATGGCTCCCCCGCATATGCCCCCCATCGCCTCCAGCTAGTCCAGAATCAGGCTGCTCGCTTGATTTATGGGCTGCTCAGATTCCACCACTCTACCCCACTACTCAAATCCCTGCACTGGTTGCCTATTAAGGAACGGGCTCTCTTTAAACTAGGCTGCACTACCTTTCAGGCCATAGCAGGGACTGCTCCAGCTTTTATTTCATCAGCCATTAAGGTTTATCGCCCAAACAGAGACCTTCGGTCCTCCACGAAATTCCTTCTTTCTGTTCCCCGGTTCAAGAAAAGCAGATCAGGGGGTCTGAAATTTGCTGTCCTTTCGGCAGTGGGGAGAGCCTTGATTAGATCTATTCACCACCAAACAAAATGCGCAATGTCATCATTTCTGCGCGTTGGAATTTCTATGGCGGCGCTCGCTAAGCTTTTCGTCACGAGTTGAGTTGCACTCTACTATACGCCTTTCCGCCTATACCACTTCTACCCAGACTGCTGAAGAAAATCAAGCGCTACCGGGCCCAAGTTATTCTTGTGGCTCCAGGCTGGGCTCGAAGAGTATGGTATCCTGAGCTACTCAGCATGGCGATCGAACCCCCGTTCCATCTGCCTCATCGGGAGGATCTTCTGTTGCAGCAGCAGGGGAAGTTTCTCCACCTGAACCTGTCCAACCTCCACCTCCTTGCGTGGAGATTGAGCGGCGGCAGTTGATGTCTTTCAACCTGCCTCCTGAAGTCTGCAGTGTTATCTTGGCAGCCAGGCATCCCTCCACTAAAACTGTATACACCTGCAGGTGGAATAGATTTGTGACATGGTGCGCAGCAAAGGCTGTGAATCCCCTGTCTGCCCCTATTATTGGGGTCTTTCTTTTTTCATCTCTTTGGCCCAGCAGGGCTCTGCTCTGGGCACTATCAAGAGATATCTCTCGCCCATTGCAGCCGTCTTACGGCTTCCAGATCAGCCTTCCCTTTTCAAGTCCCCGTTTGTAAATAGATTCTTGAGAGCCATTACTCATCTTTTCCCTCCTGTTCCTTTCGTAATGCCTCAGTGGGACTTGAACCTAGTTCTAACTTATCTGATGTGTGCTCCTTTAGAGCCACTTCACAATTGTCCTCTTCGTTTTCTTACTTTAAAGACTGCTTTCCTGGTTGCCATCACCTTTGCCAGAAGAGTGAGTGAGTGAGCTCCAGGCTCTTTCTTCTAAACCTCCTTTTCTCTCTGTCCATCCGGACAAAGTTGTTCTAAGGACTCGTCCTTCCTTTCTTCCAAAGGTTGTCACTGCCTTTCACATCGGGCAGACCATCACTTTGCCCACCTTCTTTCTGCCTCCGCATCCCTCTAAAGAGGAAGAGAGGCTCCATCGTCTGGACCCAAAACGTGCCCTATCATTCTACCTTGACCGCACACAACAGTTCCGGGTGGATGACCAGCTCTTTGTTGGCTACGTGGGCGCCAAGAAAGATCGGGCCGTGCACAAACGGACCTTCTCTCGGTGGGTCGTTTTTGTGCATAAAGACTTGTTATTCTTCAGCTAAAAAGGAGCCTCCGGTGGGGCTACGCGCCCACTCTACCAGGGCGACGGCAGCCACTACTGCTTTAGGACGGGGAGTTCCCTTGCAGGACATCTGTCAGGCAGCTACATGGGCCTTGCTGCACACGATTACCAAGCATTACTGTCTTGACAGCCAAGTCGGGAGAGACGGCTTCTTTGGCCATTCTGTTCTCCAGAACTTTCTGGTGTGATCTTGGTTCGCAGAACCACCACCGGGATTGGTATTGCTGGGGTATCTATTCTAAGGTAGGAAATCTATCACTACGTGTTTCTTTCAGATGCACTAGTTACTTACCTTCGGTAACTATATATCTGTAAGGAACATTAGTAGTGATAGATTCCTTACCGCCCCACCCATCCTCCCCTTTCTGCAAACTGATTTCTAGGGTTAAGGACATCCCTTTCAGGGCCCTAGCTTCATGGCACCAGTGGTCAGTTTCTTGCATGACTCTGCGTTCCTGGCACGGAAATTTGTGTACAGAACTGACGTCAGCCCACGTGGGCGCGTCTCAGTAGCTCCAGCGATATCATCCTGGCGCCAACGATACCAAAGACGTACGCGGAGCTGCACAACGACGCCTACTGACATGCAGGGGAACTCCTGACAAAAACTTTCCCGATCCAGTCTGATGCCTGGGGGTAATTGTAAGGTAAGGAATCTATCACCACTAATGTTTCTTACAGATATATTGTTAATGAAGGTAAATAACTTGTGCATACAGTTGTGTTGACATATCTATCACGAGCCATACCTAATCTTCTGTCTTGGGATATCGTTAGAAATATGTCTTGCAAACTGTCAGGCTCGCTCCCAATCATACTCGTGCGTGTGGGGGGGTGTAGCCATGCAAGGATAAAAGGGGCAGTCTGTAGCATGAGCGCGCTTCACGAAAAGCTACAGATATGCCCTGCCTTGACGCACACCTTTTGCGATTTACCTGATTCACACTTAGTTCCCCGCTAGACGGGGTTCTCAGCTCCTTTGCTTGTCGGGTCGACAAGTTTTTCTCTGGGGACGTCTGACGTATTTTGCTTCCGGGTCACTTTTCTTGATTGAACTTCTCTTCCGGGTTGCCGTATTACCTGTTCAGATCGGAAGTTCACGTCCCCTGGGGTTTCTCTTCACGCCTGCCACAACAGCCTCTTGTGCAGCCTGAAAGGTGAACGAGAGGAAGTAATATACATTTGAAAAAATCATTCATGGTTCCTTCCCATGCGGGAAATGCAAAGCGTGCAGTTCCAGCAAAAGAATTATGACGTATCAGATCCCCGGGAGCCGGTCACGTAAAAAGATTTCCAAATTCATGACATGCACCACGACACATGTAGTGTACTGTCTGGCATGCCCATGTGGCTATCGCTACGTGGGCAGTACAGTGAATGCAGTTAAAATGCGAGTGCTGGAACACCAAAGAGCAATCGCCAACAGGGATGAGAATTACCCTGTAGCCCATCACTTTGCTAGCCACCATAACAGCAACAGAACACTTTTACAGTTTTTCTGTCTAGACTGTATCCCCAATGAAATCAGGGGAGGAGATAGAGAGAAGAGGTTATGACGTCTGGAGTCAAGATATATTATCGAACTCCAGACCATGTTTCCTAATGGACTAAATGCTGGAGAGGAGCTGATAACTCATTTGTGACAAAAATGTATTTGAACAGAACCATCATATGTCTTGGCAAGAATTGAAGGACTATAACAAAATATACAATAGTTCAACATAAACTGCAATGAAATCAAAACAACAAGTAATTAAATGTAGTTAGAATTAATTTTGGGGCACAGGACAAAAATTGCGATATAATTATACCAAAACAGTAAAATGTGCCTGCCTATCCAGGGCTTAATGACGCAGAGTCATAACTCCCAATGCTAAAAGTGGAACAATGTGCAATTTCTATTGAAAATCATGAGAGGTAGAGCGTAATAGCAGTCGCCTTCGAATAAGTCAAATTATTTAATTTGTATATCGAGTATTTAAATCATCAAATGGGACAGTAATGAACTGCAATTAATGATTTAAAACAAATGAATTGTATTTATGTTGATTTGCACACTCTGATATGGCGTTGATGAAATTTGATGTATAGTCCTTCATCTATTTTGATGTACTGTGTAAATACTAACTTCCGCTTCAGAGACGTTTGCCGACACTGACGAAAGCTACGGCTGAAACGTGTCTGTTTGTTTATTTTTTGCACAAATAAATCCTAATTGGATTTAAAACTAACGGGAGTGCTGGTCCTTTCTTCTGCCTTTAACAGCAGTGGAGCGTTTATATATATATATATATATATATATATATATATATATATATATATATATATATATATATATATATATATATATATATATATATATATATTACCCACTGGCGGTCGCCAGTAGGTAGTTATGGTTAGGACTAACTTTCCATAAGAAGAGCATTTTTTGTTTTGCTTATAACTTTGGCGTCTTTGATGAATCTTCATGACATTTTCCAAACTAATTCTTTGTTCATATCAGCTCCTATTTTGACAGTTTGGGGGTGATTCATCAAGGGGGGCTGAGATAAAAGGGGGGTCCCAAAACGTGTTTTCTCCATGCAATTTCCATAGGAAACTTTAGACAACGCTACAGGTCGAACGGGTGAACGGAATTAACCCAAATTTGGCAGGGAGAAGGGTCTTGGTCTAGAAAGCACAATTTTGTTTATTTTGTGTAAAACCGTTCAGTAGTTTTGGAGAAATATCGACATTTACAGATATCGATATTTGGGAATTCTCCAATTTCATTGGCTGGGGCGTTACAAGCACGAGCTCGCTGCTTATATATATATCACCAACCAACACCCCAAAATTCAAGTGTCCGCCGGGCGGAGCAGAAAAATCAATGTATCCTACCACTTTGTGGAGTCCAATCCAATACCTTTGCGAGACAATAACAGCAGCACCTGCAGGAACCAGTGATGACCCGGTCAGCTTACAGAATGGGGCCTCTGTACCGCGTCTCTGGCTGATGCGCATAATATCACCAAACAACACCTCTTCTCTGAAGAAGCAGAGGCCACACAGGGAAATACTGCAGGAAGCTCTTTATTGGACTGAAGATGTTCATGGTGCATTTCGGCCTTCGTCGGATGCCTCTGTGTCCAGGCTGCTCTCCCACCCGCGTTTTCAAACGACCTGCACCTTTCCCATTGGTGGGAGCACGCTCCACCCATATTGCTTGCTTGTACACCAATTGCAGCGGATGTGGACTGCAACTCCCAGAGTTCACTAATCCAGGTAAGTGTTACATGGGGTTGTAACTGTAGTGCCTCATTAGGTTGGCGAAGTGCAGGGAAATAAACGTGATGTGGCCAAATGTTAAAGTCCCGGTTGGTATGCAGTCCTATGGCTTCCTCGAGTCCCCATCACGTTTTAGCCCCAAAATTCAAGTGTTCGCCGGGCAGGGGCAGGAAAATCAATGTATCCTACCACTTTGTGCAGTCACGAACTGCGATGCAGCAGCCCTTGCTTTGCTTGCGCTATGAGGCAGGCCGGGTCCAATCCAATACCTATATGTTAGCTTCTTGCCGTTACACTGAGATACATATATAGAAATACCAGGTCCTGCACCCGCTTTGTGTGTTTAATTTTCTTTATCATCAGGACTAGGAGAATAGGTTTTTTGTTTTTGTCCTAATTTATATATATATTGGATGCATTTTTTGGGCCTAATTGGATTGTTACGGGCTATATGTTAAGGTTAGTGACATTCCTCATACTCATGTATTCAAGAGTACATTTATATTAAGCACATTATCTAACACTTGGTTTTCTGTCCCTAGATATATTACTCTATATCTTTTTCATGCTTTTCTATATATGATTCCAAAATGGAAGGGAGTACAGAGCTTTCTGGGATTCACCAATTTTTATTGGCGTTTCATACATAATTTTGCATCTCTGGCTTCTCCCATCACAAGACTCCTGAAAAAAGGGGCACCTTTTTGTTGAACACCAGCTTCTGCTTTCACTGAACTAAAGGCCACTTTTATTACTGCTCCTATCCTAAAACATCCTGATACCTCTCAACCATTTATAGTTGAAGCTGACGCATCACAAGTAGCCATTGGGGGTATTTTATCACAAAGATACACCCTGTTGCCTTTTATTCACACAAGTTAACTCCCACCAAATATAGGTATTCTGTCGGAGACAGCGCACTGTTAGCCATAGACACGCCTTTGAAGAGTGGCGCCAATACCCGTTAGGTGCTTTGCATAGAGTTACAGTCCTTACGGACCATGGAAACCTACAAATCTTAAAAGCAGCAAGAACCCTATCTATGCATAAATTGCATAGAGTTTGTGAATCACCTTCACGAAACACATAAAACTGCCCAACAAAACTTAGATAAATTCAAGAGCAGATACAAGGACAGTGCGGATCTCCATCGCCGACCATCTCCTGATTATGCTCCTGGTGACGAGTATGGTTGTCCACACAAAACATCGCTGTAAAAGGAACAAGAAAGTACAAGCCACGTTTCATTGGACCATACACCATCTCAAAGGTGGTTAACCCTGTTGCCATGAAATCAGACCTACCAGCTTTTTTGAAAACCCATCCAGTCTTTCACGTTTCATTACTGAAACCGGTGGTAGATAGAACTGATGTACCTGTCCAATCTCCCCCTGTATTCATAGAGGATGAACCTGAATACAAAGTGGAAGCCATTGTAGACTCCCGTAGAGTGAGACACAGATTGCAATATTTGATACATTTGAAGGGGTATGGGCCTGAGGATCGTCCTTGGGAACCTGCAGGTCATGTACATGCCCCTAGGCTATTGCAGTTGTTTTACAGACGATATCCTGAAATGTCCTAGTCTATGGGGAAGGTTCTGGTGGGGGGAGGTGTACCGTCAGGCTCGCTCTGTCCCAATCACACGCATGTGTGGGGGTGGAGTCAAGCAAGGATAAAAGGAGCCGTCTGTAGCATGAGCACGCTTCACATTCAGTCACAGATATGCCCTGCCTCGTTGTGCAACTTTTGCGACTTAGCTGATTCACGCTTCGTTCCTCGCTAGACTGTGGTTCTCGGCTCCTTTTCTTGTCGGGTTGACGAGTTCCTCTCTCAGGACGTCCGACACATTCCATTCCCGTGTCACAGCTCTTGATTGAGCTTCTCTTCTAGGTTTGCAAATGGGCTCCGTGTTCCCTGGTAAGATTGGAGGTTCGCGAAGCCTTTGTTTTCTCTTCACGCCTGCCACAACAGCCTCTCGTGCAGTCTGAAAGGTGAACGAGAGGAAGAAATATACATTCGAAAGATTACTTGTTTTCCCTGACAAAACAGTAGGACAATACTGCTTGTGTTGACCTGCCTATATTTATACTTATCTAAAGTATCCTTTCCACGGTGAGTGGAGATCCGATTACTATTTTGTATTTTGCAACTCTTGCCAGCTGAAAAATAGAAAGATATATATATATATATATATTCACTTAAAAAACCATAGGTTTCAGGCCTTATATAGTTAGGAATTAGCATTTAAAAAACCATTGAAATTGCTCCTATATAGTAAGTTGTACTAACTATATTTCGCGCACCTGCAATCCACTGCTGATGATGTCACATATTACATCATTCATGACATGGTCAGTGACATCACTGATGACATCACTGATAACATCTCAAATGACATCACTGATGACATCATTGATGACACCTCATTTGACATCACTGATGACATCACTGATGACATCATCCAGTGACTGTGTGTTTCTGTAAAGTTTAAATATGTTTTACATATTGAAGAATGAGTGGATGTATAAGTGTCTGGATGAAGGATTTAGTAGGTGCGTGACTGACTGTATGAGTGAGTGATTAAATGTGTCTTACTAAATGCATGGGTTAGTGACTAAACTGTCTGAATGTGTGCATCAGTATGTCTGTTGTTGTGTAAACTGCTGCATGTGTTGATCAGTAGCTATATGAGTGGCTATATGGGTTATTGATTGGTTGCCCAAGTATTTGAATGGGAGACTGAGTGTGTGTGTGGGGGTGGCTGGGAGGTGTGTGACTCTGTGCATAGATGTGTGAGCAGTTGATTCACTAGGTGTATGAGTTCAAGAGTGCATTTTGAAACAGCTATATGGGCGGTTGACTGTGTGCATGGGTGTGTTGGTGAGTGAATGGATATCTTAGTGCTACATGTCCAAGTAAGTACATATGTAAAACACAGTGCATGTGAGAGTTGGCATATATAAATGACTATACATGAGAGCCAGTGAATGTGCGAGTGGCTGTATGGATCATTGTGTACTTGTATCAGTGATTGTATAATTGAGTAAGTATGTGTTAGTATATGTTTGAATAAGTAAGGTGTTGTGTGTATAACTGTATAGTTGAGGAAATGGAAGTGTGATTGATTCTTTGCATGACTGACTAGGTGTGTGAGTAATTCCATGGATGAGTGGCAGTGTGTGAGTGTCTGTATAGGTGTATGAGTGCATATGATAGTGTTGTATTGATGAGTGACTATATGTATGAGTGATTCTATGGGTGAATGAGTGAATGTGTGTGTAGACCTAGGAATCAGTGAGTGCGTATGTAGTAACTGGTATGGGTGTGTCAATGGTTTCAAGAATGGTAGTCTGTATTTAACAGTGGGTGTATCAAAGGTTATATTAGAGTGTGAGGAGGTGCATTGTATTATCACATGAATGATATCATCAGTGATGTCAAATGAGATGTCATCAGTGATGTCATCAGTGATGTCATTTGAGATGTCATCAATGATGTCATCAGTGATGTCACTGACCATGTAATGAATGATGTAATATGTGACATCATCAGCAGTGGATTGCGGGTGCGTGAAATATAGTTAGTACAACTAACTATATAGGAGCAATTTCATGGTTTTTTAAATGCTAATTCCTAACTATATAAGGCCTGAAACCTATGGTGTTTTAAGTGAATTTGCAAGGTTTTTAAAATGCTAATTCCTAACTATATAAGGCCTGAAACCTATGGTTTTTTAAGTGAATTTGCAAGGTTTTTTAAATGCTAATTCCTAACTATATAAGGCTTGAAACCTATGGTTTTTTCAGTGAATTTGCAAGGTTTTTTAAATGCTAATTCCTAACTATATCAGGCGTGAAACCTATATTTTTTTTCAATAAATTTCAAAGGTTTTGTAAATGCTAATTCTATTAGCGGATAACGTTTATATATGTTATTATCCTTCTGGGACCACCTGAGCAGCCATCTTGTTTCTCAGGAGAAGTGAGGCACAAGAGACTACAAAACAAGAGTGGAAAACGCGAAAAGGGGGCAGGGTTGAGACCCCCTGACCCCCTAGCCCTTCTCAGGGGATTTTTTCGATTTTTTTTTTGTTTTGCCCTTGGGGGTCCTTTTGGGACCCCCTGAGAAGGGCTAGAGGGTTGGGGGGTCTCTACCCTGCCCCCTTTTCGTGTTTTCCACTCTTGTTTTGGGCTCTCTTATACCTCAGTTCTCCTGAAAAACAAGATGGTGGCCAACACTTCCTGGTTTGGAATGTTGACAGTCGACTGCCAGCCAATCAGAAACTCGCTGGGGGAACGTAAGGGTACGCGCACATACACGTACGGTACGCGTACCGTACGCGTACGGTGCGCGTACCGTACGCGTACAGTGCGCATACGGTGAGCGCATATAGATATATAATTTGCTCAAATTAAATTTTCTCAACACCTACTGTAGGGATTTTCACCAAATATAGAAAAGGCACTACTGCATACCTGTCCCTACCATTTTGCCAAGTTTGGTGTAATTCCGTTCAGCCGTTCGGGCTGTAGCCGTGTCTGAAGGTCCCATACAAAATCCCATTTGAAACATTTCAAATTCAATTTTCTCAAGAACTACTGGAGGGATTTTCACCAAACGTAGCAAAGGTACATCTGCATACCAGGCCCTACCATTTTGCAAAGTTTGGTGTAATTCCATTTAGCCATTTAGGCTGTAGCCGTGTCTAAAGGTCCCTATGGAAATTAACATGGGGAAAACACGTTTTGGGACCCCCCTTTCGGCCCCCGCTTGACGAATCCCTCCGAAACTTTCAGGGAAGGAGCGGTGCGGAGCTGGCCAAAATTCTGGAAAATTACACACAGATTCCTCAATCGGCGCCAAAGTTATTCCCAATAGAATGTTGAGCGCATATAGATATATAATTTGCTCAAATTTTTTTTCTCAACAACTACTGGAGGGATTTTCACCAAATATAGAAAAGGCACTACTGCATACCTGTCCCTACCATTTTGCCAAGTTTGGTGTCATTCCGTTCAGCAGTTCGGGCTGTAGCCATGTCTAAAGATCCCATAGAAAATGCCATTTGAAACATTTCAAATTCAATTTTCTGAAGAACTACTGGAGGGATTTTCACCAAACATACAAAAGGCACTGCTGCATACCAGTCCCTACCATTTTGCCAAATCTGGTGTAATTCCGTTCAGCCGTTCGAGCTGTAGCCTTGTCAGAATGTCCCTATGGAAATTAACATGGGGAAAACACGTTTTGGGACTCCCCTTTTTTCTCGGCCCCCGCTTGACGAATTCCCCCGAAACTTTCAGGGAAGGAGCGGAGCGCAGCGAGGCAAATTTAAGGGACATTACAGGCAGATCCCTCAATCGGCGCCAAAGTTATTCCCAATAGAATGTTCAGAATTTCCTATGGTAACTAGGTCCTAACTATATATACCTACTGGCTATCGCCAGTAGGATGGATATATATATATATATATATATATATATATATATATATATATATATATATATATATATATATATATATATATATATATATATATATATATATATATACTCCGTTCCCCACACGTTGTCGCTTCCCCAGACGTGGGGCAAGAACAGACACGGACCACAAGATAGTTGATGCCGGATTTATTTCAGACTTATTGGTATTATCTGTTTTATTGCCTTACACCTATTTGTACTGTTAGCTCTACCGACTTACCTGTTTGGCTATGATCATGTACCCTCTCTTTGTAAAGCGCTCTGATATCTGCAAAGATCTTGTTCGCGCTGTATAAAACTTTCCAATAATAGTAAAACACATATAACGTCGTCGTAGAAAAGCAATATATACTTTAAAACATGACGATTAAGTAATGGCTTTTGCGGGGATAAAAATATATGTTAAAATCAATTAATACATATATAAATATCTACAATATCTGTTCCCTATAAATTGCTGAAGATTTTTGTATATATGCAATATAAAGCCAAAATGTAAACATACAATCAATATGTGAACATTTAAATATCAAGGTTTTGAAATTTACCAACATTGAATTGCTAGTCCAAAGAAAGTTACAATCACGGGATAAATCCCTATGTATAACGGCCAACCAAAGTGACATATACCCAAAGTTGTGCTCATAGAATAAAGTGCATGGTGCTCGGTGCTATTGAAAAAAACATGAGTCTAAAGATAATTCTGGACTTGTTCCTCTGGATCAAACTGAGCCCAGACTTGTTCACAGAGGAACCGACCTCACTGCTGGTTTTTACATCAGATAGTAATTGATACTTAAAATCATGAAGGCAAGAATTAATAGCTAAAAGATAGAGGAAATCAGTAACTTTGAGTAGATACCTAAGTGCAAATTGCATAGCAGCATATACAGTTCATACAGTACAATGGAATCATGTGCAAATTATTGTTTCAAGTTTTTAACTAGCCATGAAATATAAAACAATAAATAACTATCAAAAGTTAAAACCGTCTAAAATTCATATATTACAACAATGTAGTTTTGCGTCATGATTGAGTAGCATTGGTTCTAATTCTGGAGGCCTCAGTGTAAACATGTATACATATCTTCCGTAAGATTTAAACCATTAGGTTGTTTACTATCTAATTGGAGAATGTATTTAGTCTCAAGTTTTCTTAACTGAGCCTCTCTATTGCCACCTCTTCTACTTGCACATATCGAGTCAATAACATAGTACTGTAACTGGTTACTGTTACTCTGGTGAAATTCTTGAAAGTGCCTTGCTACAGGATATGTATTGTCCTGATTTGTAATAGCCCTAAGGTGCTGTAATATACGTTTGTGAACCGGGAGTTTGGTACTCCCGATATACCGTAGGGCACAAGGGCATTCGAGAATATAAATGGCAAATTCAGTTTAACATGTTAGGACCTTATTGATTGTACGGTCCTTATTGCCAAAACCATCTCTGAAGGTCTTTTTATTAATGCCATGTGCACAGGCCTTGCAAGTTTTGCATTTAAAGAAACCTTTGTTGGTTTGCCACCAAGAGGTTTTGTCAAGCACTTCAGGACTAGTATCTACCAATGTATCCTTCATTGAGGGTGCACGACTGAAAGTGATAGATGCCTTACTGGGAAGTAAATTACCAATTACGACATCCTTTAATACAATTGGCCAGTTTGTGTTTATGATCTTACGTGGTTCTGTATGTTGATTACAAAAGCCTGTTATGATTCTGAATGGTTCTATTGGTACAGTATTAGAGGTTATAGTTGCCAACTGCAAGTTGGGTGTATATTGTGCAGTACAATATTTACTAAGCAACTGAGAACGAGTAATTAACATGGATTTCTGTATAGCCTTCCTGATAGTTTTTTTAGGATAGCCTCTTTCTAAGAATCTAGCCATACTAGACTCTTGCGCCAACTGTAGCTCCTGGTCCTTGCTACATAGTCTTCTTAACCTGATCATTTCCCCGTAGGGTATACTTGTAATTAAATGAGCCGGATGTGCACTGCCTGCATGTAGCGTGGTATTACCTGCAGTGCTTTTTCTATATTGGCGTGTTTCAAGACCATTTCCAGTTACAAACATTTCTGTATCCAAAAAGGCTATTTTTTCTTGGCTCAAAGTTGCTGTAAAATTAAGGTTACAGGAATTTATATTGATGTTAGCCACAAAATCTAGTGCATCTGTCTTACTGCCTCTCCAGATCACAAATAAATCATCAATATATCTGTACCATGTAGTCACATTATTGGCCATAGTATCTTTATGTTCAACCAGGAGGACCAGTTCCTCCCAAGCTCCCATGTGTAAACATGCGTAGCTTGGTGAGAAACTGGCCCCCATGGCTACTCCCTGGAGCTGTTTGTATAGTAAATTGTTGTACATAAATACATTGTGATGCAAACAGTATTCCAGCATAGTAATCAACATTTCATTATGATTGTCAAACATTCTTTCTCTGCGCGATAAATAGTATTTAATTGCTGCTATACCATCTCGATGTTTAATGCTAGTATATAGCGATGAGAAGTCTAGCGCCATCAGCCAATCCCCCTCCTGCCATACAACATTGCGTAATTTTGATAAGAAATCCCCAGTATCTTGGATATAAGAGTCCAACGATTTTACAAAGCCTTGTAAAAAGTAGTCAATATAGACTGAGGTATTTTCCATCAGACCACCCCTGGCTGAAATAATAGGTCTGCCAGGGGGGTTAATGCAATCTTTGTGTATCTTGGGGATGTGATATAGTTTTGGAATCACCGGAAAATCATTCCATAGGAATTTGAACTCCGCCTCAGAAAGTAATTTTTTGTTTCGCCATCCCCATAATTTCTGATGGTATTCAACTTGCATGGCTTTAGTGGTGGTTGCATTAATTCGTTCATAATGTTCCTGATTATTTAGTTGAGCATAAGCTTCCTTGTCATATGCCACTTTGGTTTGTAATACAATGTTACCTCCCTTATCACTGGGGCGCACAACAATATTCTTATCATTACTTAATTTATTATTCAGCGCTTCATAGTCCATAGTTCTTTTGTCATATTTGAATTTTTTCATGCAGGTTTTGCTGTGTAGACTCTTGATTTCATTTGTTACATTTTCATGAAAAATATCTAAATTGTCCCGTGGCATTATGGGGATGAATGTGGACGGTGGCCTAAAGGGAGTGATTGGATTTGTCAGATCCACTGTTCTAGTGTGACCTCTGTCACTCAATGTCACATTATCCATTCCTTCATTATTCCACATGGCTTCCATTTCTTGTGTCAGGGATTCCCCTCTTGAATCTGTGATATTCGCCCGGGGCGTATCATTGATGGTTTGTAGTATATGGAACTTTTTTAATTTGAGTTTTCGTACAGCCTTGTAGATGTCCGTCCTAGTTGCAGCAAAGTTCATATTTGTTTTTGGTGCATATGATAGGCCAAGTTTTAAAATACTTTCTTCATCAGGTGTCAAAGGTACGGTGGTAAGGTTAACAAAAGTGAGTTGTGTCTTGCTATTGGCATTTATTTCTTGGACCATTGTCCCCTGCCCCTTTTCACATTTTGTCCTCCTCTGCCTTGCCCTGTACCTCTTCCTCCCCGTGTAGTTCCTGTGTTTTCTTTGTAATTCCGATGCACCAGCGGTCTTAAATACGTCATGCGATCTTGACACATAAAACTGATTTCTTCCCCGGGGAAGGAATTTTTTGAATGCTAGTTGCTGCTGTGCCTCGCATTTCTGACTCAGATTCACTCCAAGGACCGGAGCTGGTCCTGGGACCAGCTGATTTACATTTTTCTTTTTGTTTCTCCATCCACTTGTTGGATTCGATTGTTTGCCCCCAGCCGCTCCCCGCCGGGTATCATATTTTTTAGAAAATGTAAAAATTTGTCCAAGATCATAATCCTGCCTATCACGCTGAAACTTATAAGTTTTACGCTCAATGATTTTCTCTTCCTCTTTTTTTAATCTTGCCTTCATTTCATTACTGAGTTTAAGTCTTTCTTCCACGGAGCCCATAGTTTCAAGTTCCTCATTAATAGTTGCAATATCCGTGAGTAATTGGGCCCGATCTATATCAGCATATTTTATGAGGATGAACACTAGCCGCCTAGAAGCCGCTAGGTTACTCTCTGCCCATTCCCTCATTAAATCGGGGTTGGGTTTTCGTAACTCGGCGCTGAGAGAATCCTTAAGCCACGGGGAATTCTATTAATGTCGATATACCTTTGGAGTGACGTTGACTCCCACCATTTGCTTTGTTCTGCTCGTGACTTTTTTTCTAGTAACTTAAACTTCTCTTGTAATGTACTATTTTTAGGACCAGCAGTGTCCAATCTGTCACGGATGTTGTTGGGTATTGGGAGGCTGTCGGAAAACATAGTACTCGCCCGCGCCTCCCTTTCTTTCACGTTGTCGGCAGACATGTCAAATTTGCACTTGTTTAATTATTGCACAAACTCCCGATTTATGATATCACCAATGTTGTTGGTAGGAATGTAAGTGCGCATCAGATATTCTCCCGACCCTTGAAATACCTGGCGTGTTGTAGGGTCCTGTAATTCGTCCCCAGCTTCTCGTCGTTTTGTGCTCCGGTACAGCCGTCACGGAGTTGAATCGCCTTCGCTTCTTCCAAACACTACCAAGTCAAGGGGGTCAAACGCCGCTCTTCCTGCCGGAAGTACTTTAATCCAAGCGTGCCTGGAGGTGGTTTCACCAGTTAGCGCTGACCTTGCTGAAAATCTTCTTTGCTTGAGAGGGTCCCGTGTACAGCCGAGCGAAACCAATCGGCCGAAAATATGCACGAACTCCGTTCCCCACACGTTGTCGCTTCCCCAGACGTGGGGCAAGAACAGACACGGACCACAAGATAGTTGATGCCGGATTTATTTCAGTGCTGTCGCCATAACGTTTCTGCTCACAACGAGCCTTGGTCACAGTTACATCACATGGGTTGGACACAGAAGAAAGACTAGTAAAACACATATAACGTTGTCGTAGAAAAGCAATATATACTTTAAAACATGACGATTAAGTAATGGCTTTTGCGGGGATAAAAGTATATGTTAAAATCAATTAATACATATATAAATATCTACAATATCTGTTCCCTATAAATTGCTGAAGATTTTTGTATATGTGCAATATAAAGCCAAAATGTAAACATAAAATCCATATGTGAACATTTAAATATCAAGGTTTTGAAATTTACCAACATTGAATTGCTAGTCCAAAGAAAGTTACAATATACAATATATATCTATCTATATATATATATCTATCTATATATATATATATATATATATATATATATATATATATATATATATATATATACCAGGAACTTCGTCTGCATGCCATTCTCGCTGGATACAAAGAATGAATCGGACCCAGTCAGGTAGATTTGCTAGTTTTATTTAGTGCAACCTTCGTTCGCCATGACGCGTTTCGGGCCTTGGAGCCCTTGATCACATGACATGGTCATTCAAAACCCGTGATTTTAAAGTGCATATCTGGGTCACATGACCCTGAACCTATAGACATAAACAACAGACTCCTGCCTAATCCACACTACGTTGATCACAATAGCGAAATGATGCATAAAATATACATAAAAATGCTCAGCAATGTTGCTAAAATATATATGTTGCATCGTTTTCGCATTTGTTGTTCTCCTCTTAAAGACCCAGATTAGATGTTTGTGCAAATTTCGCGGTGAATAAATAAATAAATACATATATGTATAATAAATATTAAATAAAGCCCATTTCATTTTTAAAATACATCAAATGTAAAATCATGGCTAATATTTCATTATATATGTGCATTTACCCAAATGAATACAGAAAAACACTTTAAATTCATTAATACGAATTGATAAAAAATGTGAAAAATCTGCTTAATCTGTGCAAAACATGCAACGTTTTTTTCTACTGGGTTTTTAAAAAAAGAGGAGAATTTGAAAATAAAAGCCCAAGTGGGCTTGATGTGTTTGTGGATAACTGCGTCTATACTGCCCACATGAACATATTTGCCCTATGCACATATTAGTGAGAGTGATAAAAATTTCCCTTGTGGAAAAGAAAAAATACAATTAAATCCTAAAAGCAGTTTTCTGTTTATATGACATACCCCACAGATTTTCTCCTGAGCGTGCCCTGTGGCTGTGCTCATGCTTATATGTTCAATTTCATATTTCAATTTATAAGCATGTATACATATCCTCTGTCGCATTAAGGCCATTCGGTGTCTTGGTATTCAGTTCAAGGATATATCTGGTCTCAAGCAATCTCAAGCGTGCTTCCCTGTCTCCTCTTTGCGTAGTGGCATCACCATATCTATAGCATAATAGCTGAGGCAACTCAGATCAGACTTGTGGCGTGAGTTGACATGTCTCGCCACTGGGTAAGCTTCATCCTTATTGTTGACCGCCCGCATGTGCTGGAGTATGCGTTTGTGGACCTGTAGCTTGGTACTACCCACGTACTGTAACCCACACGCACACTCCAGCACATACACGACGAAATCTGATTTACATGTCATTTGTTTAGTAATCAGATTTGGAACCTCACTAAATGGGGTCATATAAGTCGTCTTGTTCTTCCCCATGGTGCATGCCTTGCAAGTAGCGCACTTTAAAAAGCCCTTACTTTGCAGGAGCCAGTTGTTTCTGCTCGCCACCTCCGGGCTACTCTTCACAAGCATATCGCTCATTGACCTGGCACGACTGTAGGTTATGGCTGGATGATCAGCCAATGTTTTGCCAATCACGGGATCCCCCATGACTATTGGCCAGTTTTTGCGAAAGATCTTCTGTAATTGTTTGTGTTGGCGGCTGTACGCTGTAATAAGCCTCGGTTGGCCACCTACGCTATCTTTTACCTTTGATGTTTCATTGGGTTTCCCCTCAGTGTTGGGCAGAGTATTAATCCTGTTAGCTCTTGTCATAGCTTTTTCAACCGAGACCTCTGAATAGCCCCTTTCAAGGAACCTTTTCTTACTGCTTAATTGTGATGCCAAGCATGACTCATCTGTGCTACATATTCTTCTGATCCTCAGCATCTCCCCATAAGGGATACTGCGGATCAGGTGGCCTGGATGGTGTCTGGACGCATGGAGGTCCGTGTTGCCCGCGGTCTCTTTGCGATGCAATCTGGTTTGGAGCTTCCCTCCCACCACATGGACTTCAACATCTAAGAAGTTGACTTTGTTATCACTGATCATGCCGGTAAATCTTAGATTCAAATCGTTGACATTAATGTCCGAGATGAACTGTTCAGCCTCAATGGTTGACCCCTCCAGATTATAATAAGGTTGTGTATGCCATGACACAACCTTATTGGTCATCACCTCTGCATGCGCGATTCCTAGGACCTGCTCCTCCCACAGCCCCATGTGCAAACACGCGTAACTGGGGGAGAAGCAGGCCCCCATCGCAACTCCTCTCAATTGTTGGAACACTTGATTTTGGAATAAGAAATAATTGTTTTTGAGACAAATCTCCAACATTTCTTTGATCATGTCGTTGTGTTCTAGCATGCATACCGGTCTCCTATTCAAAAAGTGTGCAACTGCTTTCAAACCGTCCTTGTGGTTGATTCTCGTGTATAGAGCAGTCACATCAAGTGTGATCAGTAAATAATCATTGTGCCACACAATTGTCTTAATTTTTTCCAAGAAGTCCATAGTGTCTTTTATGTAGGATGGCAAGGTTTTAACATGATCCTGAAGGAAGTGGTCGATGTAGCGGGACGCATTTTCAAAGTCCCCCCTCTAGCCGATATTATGGGCCTACCCGGTGGCTTGGTCCGGTCTTTATGGACTTTCGGAATCAAATAAAATACCGGGATTACTGGATGATTTGTCTTTAGGAATTTTAGTTCATCACCACTTAAGAGCCCTTGTCCTCTCCAGGAATACAATTTGGTGTTAAATTTGTCCCAAGCAGATTTCGTGGTTTGCCAGTCACTTCTGCTGTAGCATTGTCTATCATTAAGCTGCTTCAGCGCTTCCTCCATATACATATGCATTGGCCAGAGGACGATATTACCTCCCTTATCAGACTGCCTGATGACCACATTGTTGTTGTCCTGGAGTTTCTTCATCAGACTGCCAAATGCATTATTGTGTTTCAATTTCCTATTGTCCATATTTATCGATATTCTATGAAGTTTCTTAATTTCCGATGTTACCAAATCACTGAATACATCGATATTATCATGTGCCATCAATGGGTTGAATGTCGATTTTGGTTTGAATGGGGTGTCACCCGGGGCATTTGTTCTTATGGAAATGTCCTCCTCCAGAGTTCCATCTATGTCCCCTTCCCTTAAAAGATCCTGCAGATCACATTGAAGTTCATATTCCCCTACCGACATTGTCGTCGATTCCGCTCCTTCTATGATATTTATATCTGGGGGTTTGCGCGTTTTATGTTTATTAACCAGGTACATTTTTCGCAGTTTTAACTTCCTTGTGAATTTAAACAGATCCATCCTGGTCCGCGCATAATTAAAGGTACTTGGTGGACAATAAGACAACCCTAGCGATAGCGTTCTCAGCTCCCCCGGGCTCAAAAGCATGTCAGTAAGATTTACAATTGTCATGTTATCACTTACTTGTGATTTAATCGGTGGTTCCACCTTTTGTAGGTTTTTCTTTTTATCGCTGGATTTGCTGTTTTGTTTTGTTGTCCTGCATTTCCTCCGTCGCTTGCACCTGATGTTGCGCCTTTGGTTGTTCCGGAGCTTGAGGCATGGGATCTCAACGATTGTTTGCGGTCGTGTCTCAGGCATTCCACTTCCTGGGCCAACGACCGCTTTGTAAACCCCAACTGCCCTGTTGCCGCCTGCTGTTCTGCTTCTGAGTCACTACTGGGTACCGAGCTGATGTCTGTTGATGACGCCGAGGTTTGTCCTGAGTTAGCTGTCACCTGCGATGTTTGGGGTGCTGGGTTGCCCTTGGGGGGATCATATTTTCTAGAAAACGTGTAGATACTCCCATTCTGGTAATCTAATTTATCTCGTTGGAAGTTGAAAGTTTTTCTTTTTTTGATCACCTCCTCTTCTTTGGCCAACCTCACCAGCATTTCCTCCCTGAGTTTTTTCTCTTGAGCTCCTTCATTCAATGCTTTGATTTGCTCATTTATTTCTTTAATTTTTGTTTGAAGTTTAACGCCATCACTTTCAGCATATTGGATTAAGATTCATAAGAGACGACTGGAATTGTCCAAATTGCACTGCGCCCAATCCTGTAACATGTTGGGGTCCGGGTTCTTATAGCTGGGGGCCAGCATAATCCTCAGTCCACGCGAAACACGTCCAACCTCCAAGTAGCGGTAGAGAGACTTCTGTTCCCACCACTTGGATTGTTCAGTCCGCATGGCTTTCTCCAACTGTTTAAATAGTTCTTTAATTCGGCTACCCCCAGCTTCCGCTAGCGTCGCTTGCCCCACATGTTGGATATCTGTTATGGGGGTGTCATCAAACATACTCACTGCTGCCTCCTCTTGGTTTCTGACCACGTCTGCGGCGTCCATTATGTTGCACTTTGTTTTACTTCCGATCTATCGAGCAACCAAACAGTCGAGCGTTTTTCCTTAATGGTTTTGCTCGTCTGCGTGGCCTTACTCCTGCTCCGGCTCGTTGTTTTCCGCAATCACTTGGACACACCAGCCGTTCTTCTTGGTACAGACTCGATCACCGCCGTGAGAGTCCTTTGCCGTCGGTCACTGGCTTCAAGTGGATATTGCTCGCCGGGGGTTCAAGCGGTCGCTCCTACCAGAGCCGTAGATGCTCACGGGTAACCGTTCGCTCGCTTCCTTCCGCTTTACCCTGAATGCAGGAGGGGTCCGTTATTACACCAAGAAGCACACCGGTGTAGAAACATGTCAGGAACTTCGTCTGCAAACCATTCTCGCTGGATACAAAAAACGAATCGGACCCAGTCAGGTAGATTTGCTAGTTTTATTTAGTGCAACCTTCGTTCGCCATGACGCGTTTCGGGCCCTGGAGCCCTTGATCACATGACATGGTCATTCAAAACCCGTGATTTTAAAGTGCATATCTGGGTCACATGACCCTGAGCCTATAGACATAAACAACAGACTCCTGCCTAATCCACACAACGTTGATCACAATAGCGAAATGATGCATAAAATATACATAAAAATGCTCAGCAATGTTGCTAAAATATATATGTTGCATCGTTTTCGCATTTGTTCTCCTCTTAAAGACCCAGATTAGATGTTTGTGCAAATTTCGTGGTAAATAAATAAATAAATACATATATGTATAATAAATATTAAATAAAGCCCATTTCATTTTTAAAATACATCAAATGTAAAATCATGGCTAATATTTCATTATATAAGTGCATTTACCCAAATGGATACAGAAAACACTTTAAATTCATTAATACGAATTGATAAAAAATGTGCAAAATCTGCTTAATCTGTGCAAAACATGCAACGTTTTTTTCTACTGGGTTTTCAAAAAAAGAAGAGAATTTGAAAATAAAATATATATATATATATATATATCTCCAAAAAACATCTCCTCCAAAGAAAAGAATGAGGGCCACAGCAGGGGAAAACAAAGAGGCAGCTTTATTTGCAAGCTTGGCAAATGCATTTCGGCTACAGGTAAGCTTTCTTCAGCGCCTAGATGGTAGCAGGAGCAAATAAGCCCGTTTGTGGTTTAACTGTTCTTTAAATGTGTCCTGCTTACAACACATTGGTTGCTGCCAGCTCCGTCCCACAACAAGTGCAAAGGTTCACCTGCTGCATGCGATTAGAGCGCAGGTGAACTACCATACCCAGAGTGTAGTGTGGATCCCAGGTTGGTCTCGGTTTGGCGGAGATCTTCTTCAGCAAACAGGGCACCACAAAGTTTAATCAATGCCGCTCTCTGCATGCAAACATAGCCCCCTCGAGTCCCCAATCGCAACAACCACCAGGGCCACGGAGTCCAAATTGCGGGGGCAAGTGTGAGAATTCACCTCGCCCAGCGAGGAGCCGAATAACCCCTACATTGCTGCTTTCTTCCTGGCCAGGGGGTGGGTCTCAGCCATTCCAGACACCTGGACAGTCCCAATTTTTACAGAAGTGAACGAACCATATATATAAGATTTTAAAATTGTATGTGAAAATAGTGCCACAAAGCACTAAGTGGAAATGGTAGTCTGTGGTTGTGGTAGACTGCGACCTGGGTGCCCTTTAAGGCCAACCACGATGGATCCTGAGGTTTGATACACCAAGTGGGATGGCCTGCTCAAATATTTTATCTTCCGACTTAGTTTGCAAAATTTAAGAAAAACTCCTCCAGCAGTGCAAGGCAGCAGGCTCTATCCAGCAACTTTGATACAAACCCAAAGAGTCATTGAGCAAAGTCCCACTGAAGCTGTATGGATTCGGTGGGCAACGCTTCCAGCAGGAGCGATTCTAATTTCCTGCCTGTTAAAGTCCAACCGTCATCTGGATAATTTTTACACCTTCAGCTACTCAACATTTTCTTGTTGGAAGTCCCTTTATTCCAGCGAGGCAAGGCAGCAAGCTGTATCAAACGACAGCTGCATGATGGTAGATACCTTCTTGCTGAGCGCCCGCTGAAACTAATGTGCTGCTGTAGAAGAATTCCAAGCGGGACTAACTGGTTTCTTTAGCGACGCAAAGTCAACCCTTGCCGATTCGGCTTTTATAGTTGGCCTTGGTCCTTTGGAGAATGGACTTTGTTTTAAGTCCCAAAACGTCTGCAGGGGTAAGTCCCTATTATTTCAGCTCTTCACCTAAGGCTTCCAGACTTCATGGGAGACTCTTAGGACTGTAGGGCATGATACAGCAAAGGCTTTGAGCAGCATACAGTGCAGGTCCTGTTGTAACTCGCCAACTAGAGTGTGTGTTTTCTACTTTTTGTGTATCTGCAGGTGAGCCAACTGGCATTGGAGTGCACTTCTTTGTCCTTGGTCCATGAGGGAGCAGATCAGTTGTTCAGGGCTTCTTTCAGGGTACATCCAGCAGTGTCCTGTTCTAATCTTCCGCAGGTTCAGTAAATGTTCTGAGTAGAGGTTGTGGAGATGCCACATTTCTGGCCTACACTAGCCAGTATGTGGAGCTCCTCCTTAACCGATGGAGTAAAAGTTCCTATGGGTAACCATGTTCCACTTTTTCAGCAGGGTAAACCATGTCTACCCTACTGCAAACAATCCCACAGTGCACCTACAATCTAAGATGGAGGAACCCTTGCTCGATGTGCAGAAACTTTGTGCCCACCCAGAGGTTTGGCCAGGGAAATGAGCAGTCCCGTTCTCCGTGTCCACTCGAAACTGGTTTTGGAGGTGGCCTCCCTACCACTGGGTTTGGACTCAGCCTGGTTAGTGTGACCCTGGGGAACAAAGGCTTGCCTTCCCCCAAGTCTCACCTTACATCTGATTGTGAAAGGGCAGACCTCACCTGGGTCCCTGTGAAGGTAATGAAGTACCTGAACTCATCTCAACTGTCCTTCCTGCAAGGAGAAGAAAATCAACACCTACACAATCAGGCTATTGATTCTGCTTTTGGAGCAGTGTTCAAACCTCATTGTCAGGGAGGCACTGGCAGGCAGCTGCCCCAGACTTGTGCTAAAAAGTGAGGCTCAGGCTTCACCAAGTAGTCACCAAGGTATTGGATTTTAATCAATATGAAAAATAGACTGAATGACTGTTCTAGCTGTTTCCTGTCTAAAGTTACAGATTAAAATGTATAATCTGTACTTTGACATTTTCGAGGATCCATCTACAGCCCTGCCAGTGAAAATAGCTTTTGGGGGCTAGTCACTGGAGGAACATGCCAACGTTAATTTCGCACATGTTCCACTTTTACATTTGAGGCACCCTACATCCCTACCTGTGTGCCACAGGGGGTACTTTGTGATGACATTAATACTTAAAAGTAGGGTTTCCCACATGTCAGAAATTGGTATTTTGACAGGTTTGACTGCATGTTTTTTGGTTATTGTAGTCAGACTACACAGGATAGACCTGAATCACTGTTTTACAGGTCATATTTGGTGTTGGCACAATAGGTGCTGCAGCCCACAGGTGGCATTTAACTTCCAGGCCCTGTGTGCATGTTCCTCAGCACATACAAAGTACTTGGAGGCAAATTAAATATATCAGCTGCGGGTTGCCAATTTAACTATGTTTAAAGGGGGAGAAAAGGCTACCTTTTTAGCAGGGGTAAAGTGTTCAGAGTTCTAAGGGAAGAGGTGTGGCGCCGCGGCTAGGGCGACTGACTCCGGAATCTGGGGATCACGGTTCGATCCCCGGCACCATGTGACTCTGGGCAGTAGCTTGCCTAATCTTCCCGACGGCCCCCAGCGCCTAGAGACCCTTATGGGTGATTGTGTGCTTTACAAATGTGGATTATTATAAGCCGAACAGGGAGGGGCAAAATAAATTGGGGGTGAAATTACACCAGATATGGTCATTTCCTACAATGTCCTGTTGAATGTTCTATCATACCATCTCCTATGCCATTTCAATTGGTGGCTGGGCTGATCCGAATCACTCTCTGGAACATTTGGAGAATTTAGTACATTTGTCAAGTTTCACCTGTTTTTTAGCTACTGAAAGTTAAACCTTGTCAAATTTGCTAATTATGACCTCTTGTCTGTTACCCGAAGGAGCCATACATATTCTTCCTTAAGAACAAGGTAGGTGTTGGGTCTTGGAGTTTGTGTGTGTGTGTGTGTGTGTGTGTATATATAAGTATTATCTGTTAGAGTACTATGGTGCTTAGGGAATGCAAGTTGTTCAAGCAATCTCCCAGTAACATAGGCTTTGCTTCTGGGGGAACCAGTTTGGTATCTGATATTCAGTAAATATGTTGCTCACCTTAGCTCAGCTGCCATGCTGTCTTTTCATTCAATTTGAGCTCTGGAGGCAGAACAGGTGACCCCAGACTGCATGGCTGTTTAATTATGTAGTCTGCGTTATACCGGTCTTCCAGCGTTGGTATTTCTCACATATTACAGGGCCTTTCAAGTTTGTTCACAGGTAAGCTTACCCCTGTTGTGCTCTACCCCACCATTCTTGTTTTTGAATTAGTAGGTTGTGTGGTCCTGTGGGAGGGGCAGGCAAATGCAGGTTATCAAGGAAAGAAGTCCCTGACTTGTGTGCAGTCCCTGGGCATGTATGTTGCACCATGTTGTGGTACACTGCTTGTGAGCATGAAGCAGCAGTTTTTAATTTAACCATTTAATCAACCTGCATGCAGTTCACGCTACATGACATTTTGTAGACTTGATGTGTAAATAGTGAATGTTAGAATGGCCTGACTTTACTGAACAGCCCTGCACTTCAATGGGTTCACATATTTGTTTAAGCGTTTTTAAATTTTTCGTGTCTTGTCATACTCTTGAAGAAATAGTTATACTGAAGTGGTCTTTATGGGTTTCTCACCTACTCATCAATCAGAAAAGGGCGGGAATGAACTATCAAAGTCTCTGTGCCAGAGCCTCAGTGAAACTTGTCTTGGAGACCTTCAAACATACATTCACAGTATGCTGCGTATGTTATCTCTGCTAGTATGGCTTGGCGGATAGTCATCATTGGGTCTGTTGAGTGTCCTGTTCTCCAAGTAACAAAACATCCTCCAACAGGAGAGAGACGGTCTGAATGTTGACAGTGGTGTATAGTTAAAATTATCTCCTATCCTATGAATCAGAGTTTATTGAGAAAAGAAAATCAGGATAGGGATAAGACTAAAAACAGGTTGGTGTTCTGTGTATACATTACTGGTCCACAACTCCTAATGGTCAAGTTGATACGTTTCGGCTGGGAACTGCCCACACGAGTCTATGGCCTTCGTGACATTTCGTCCGGGGAACTGCCCATGCCGGTCTGTGACCTTCGTTAGCACAGAAGGTATGGAAGGCCTAGAATTAAGGGCGCTCCACAGATAGTGCAGGTAAGTATATTAACTCACCAGTCTTCATCAATAAGCAAACTCTGCTCATTGTTATAGATGCAGTCTTTGGCCGATAGCTGGAAGGAAATCAGGAAAACTAATAGCAACAGTATAGTACCATGTCAGGCTGATTCCCAACTCACCCATCAGAAAGATAGCTAATAGTATCACTAATAGTGACATATAGATAAGTAAGTAGCAAGTAAAAGGTAAACCATTTGCCCTTAGCAGAAAGACACTAACGTGACGCACCCCCTCTCTATTTTGAAACGCACTAGTTTGGGGTATTTATTTATATGGTGGTATCCATGGTAATATAAGTGGTGTTCACCAAAGTAGCTCATGTTTTTAAAACAGCTTTTGCGAAAATATATTTAGGACCATAAGTTAAAACAGGAGTAGTAACCTTGGGAAGATGTTCAAATCACCCCATGGGAAGGTGGAGGACTTAGAACGAAATGGTTTAGTCCAGTGGTTCCCAAACTTTTTCGACCCACGGCTCCCTTGACCCATTGGCCTTTGCCCGTGGCACCCCACTTTTACTTTTTTTGGAGGGATGGGGGGATGTAAGCCAGCCTCGGGAGTACTTGCATTTTCCTCCCTAAAAATAATTGGGATAAAGCCGATGAAGTTATTATAGTCATATACGCAGGGTGTTTCGTATTACTAAGGCGGCGCCTCTAATAAAATAATCCTAGTTACACTTCTTAGCCCATGCCTTTTTTAGAGTACCCTCTCAAACTTGTTTTATCGCACTTACAATGCTGGATAGCCCCTATTACATGTGGGTCCCATTGCCCAAGTGTTCCTGCGCTTGAAGAATATTTGCATGCACTTCCATTTCTACCCATGTCAGACGTGCCAACACACCTGTCTCAGCAGGGTGACTCACGATTTTTTAAACCACATACAGCTTTCTTTTTGCTGTCTCCTCCCTAAATTGCTTCCAAATCAATGCAAGCCAATTAAATTCCTCAGATTTTTTTTTTAAACGTCCCTCTTTCTTGCTTCCAAATGTTGTCATTATGCCGTTCATGGTGTTTTACTTGTCTTTGCTCAAAGAGAAAGCAGGCCTGTCTGGAAATGTGTGTGTACTGGAAGTACCTATGGTTCAAATACCATTGTCAATTCTTAATGTGTTTATAGACAGGACAACTGTACTTTCCTGATAACTTGCATTGGTGTAAATTGCATTTGGAAAAAAAAAACTATTAACGAGTTTCACAAAATGAATCCGGCATCTTCTGCTTACTTTGTGAATGTTGGAACTTGGGGATCCAGTGAAATATGGAGGCCATCTCCCTCGACATGCCAACAATTAAGCACTACGTTTACAGCTTTAAGCATGCCAATTACAAATCATCGACATTATGCATTTAAGTCTAATTAGTTGAACTGAAGCCAACAGTCCCTTCAACATTAAATGCATTAAAGTGCTTGGTGCGCGGCTCTCCTGGCTAGGTTTGGTGGCTCCGAGCCACGGCGCACAATTTGGGAACCATTGGTTTATTCTGATGGTAAAGTGGAGGGGGGGAAAAGTTATGATAAACAACATAAAGATAGGTTCACTGTATCGCTCGGTCACCAGAAGCCTTCACAAAACACTTACCTCGCTTGTGCAGAGCTGCTGTGTGAAGTTTGGGGAGGAGAGATTGTTTTTATACTGTGCCAGGTGGCCTTAATTAGGAGAGTAATTGCGTCAGGTGAAGGCAATGCTCTGTACTTGGTAGAGGTGGTTTTTATGCTTCTGAACGCACGTGCTGCAATAACGGAAAGCTGAGCACGCAAGAGCTACGGAGTAGCCCATAACGACGTGGATCGTCTTCTGTTGTTAAAGGGGGGCATTGAAGTAATGAAGGCACTTTGTTGCTAGCTATTTTTCTAAACACATATTGTTGAAACAGTTCAATCGGGTTTCAAAAAATATGTTATGCAAATAGGTTCCTGAGAGTATCCAAAAACAGGCGTACTAGGCCAGCTCATGATGCTTTTAGGATGATGTCTTTATGCGAAAATAAATGAAATATGCGGTATTGAGGTATGGTTTGGAGCCCAAAGAGAGGTGGCTGTTGAAACACTTGCTTAAGGAGGAGATGAGATAACTGATGAAGAGGGAGAACAAGATGAGTATTTCACAGCAGTAAAGGGATTTAATATAAAATACATTCTCCAAACTCAAGAAGGATGTACAGGTAAGGCATACAGTTTTCCAGTGAGTTCAGTTGCCTAGTGAGCCTAGTGGGATGTGGCACCCCTCTGGATTTTGGCTAGTACCTGTCACATTTGTGTCTTTCAAGATGCAATGGAAAGAGACAAGCTAACAGCAAAAACTAGGAGTAAGAAAGTCGAAGAAAGACTTCTGTCAATACAAACGTCCCTTTACTGGGAGCAAGGTTACTTGAAAACAATACATAATATATGAAACAAATGTATATTAAGGGGGTTGTGTAAGAAGAAATCTAGAACATGAAAATGGAGACTGTGTGTTTCAGTGTGACAGCAGGAATCACTTAGCATGCCCAGCCACCGTGCAGTACTGTAGAAAGTAACGTAAAATGTTGCTTGTGTCCGCAAAGATAGTGGGCAATTAGAAAAAGTGTGACTATTTTAAGTGAGGATAAACATTTGGGGCCCCATTAGGAGGGTGGGCGGATCGCCCCCGCCGGGCCGGCAGTAGTCACCGCCAGCCCGGCAGGGGAAACCCGCCCGCCATCCATCAGCAAAGACTTGTCGACCGGGCGGAAAAGGGTTCAATGTGGTGGCAGTGTCTGTTAGACACCGCCAGCCATATTACAATGGGGGTGGAAAATGCCGCCACGGATAGGCATGCAGAGTTTGCTTGCGGGGGCCCGTTGCTGGCCCCCAGGGACTCTGGAGGGTGCAGAAGGGGGGTACCTATGCTACCCCACTACATTTCAATGTACAATGTGGCAGGCACCGCACAGTGCCTGTCACGTTGTGCATCGAAAGGCACAACTTGCCTTTGTGTCATTGCGACGGGCGATGCTTTCCGCACCGCCGGCCGCAATGTTACAAATGCGCCATGCGCCCGCCAGTGTGGCAGGCGCATCCTAATTGAGGGTGCGGGACCACCGCAGCATTGCGGGCGGTCCCGATTCCCGGGGGTATGGCGGGCAGACAAAGTCTGCCCACCATACTAATGACCCCCTAAGTCTTTTGAAGGAGAAGATGGTTCAAAGCTCCAATGTGTAGTGCCAGTCAGTGGCGCTTGTCTGAGGGTGATGGTGGGTTTGGTCCTCTAAGATGGGGACCAGGAAAGGAGCAAGGGTTCACAATGTATGTCAGCGAGACTCGTAAGTCAGGCCTTTTGCTCATGGGAGGAAATCTGTTTGGGTCCTAGGTGATTTTTATTTCTAGTTTGCCTTCAAGAGCAATAGGGCCCTGGTTGTGGTGTACTATCCAAAGACAGCTGATACAGGGAACTGAACAGGCTATGAATAGTGTTAGACTTGAATCACCTAGAGCAGGTTCTCACCTGGGATTTTTATTTGTATGTAAAAGAAGTGAACTGGGTTCAGAGTCTTCAGTGATTGCCAGAGATTTTATGTGACAAGTTTGGAAAACTGATTTCTTTGTCACAAGGGAACATTAGCTTCTAATGCCCACGAGAGTGTTTATAAAGTCTGTAAAGTACCACTTGTTTTAGACATTGTAGGTAGAATTGGAGAAACTATGCAAGGATAACCTCATTGAAGAAATATAATGGCTGGCACTATTTGTACTAGCTTACCAAGAAAATAGCTCTGGGAGAATGTGAATGACTTCTGTGATTTAAATACCAACACATGGGTGGATTGGCACGCATTGCTGAACGTAACATAGATACTCGCGTTGTCATCCGCCTATTACCAAATTGAAATGCATAAAGACTTGAGCTATTTAACATTTTTGTGACACTACTTTCCCAAAACTGGTGTTGCTGTGATGTTTCCTCAGAGCTGTGCGTATTCCAGAAAATATAGACTACTTAGGAAACTTTCTGGGATTAGTGGACTTTTAAAATAGATTTTTCATCAGATTTGCTAGAAGACAATGATAGAAACAAAATAAAAATTCGGTTGGTTAGGTGAGTTTGCAGAGGCTTTTGTATAATTCAAGTCTCATATTGAGGAACCAGTGCCTCTCAAGAGATGTGACACAAATAATTCTTGCATCATATCCGATTCAATGAATCCTAATGCCTACGAATTGCTTGCTTAGGGAGAAAATGAATGGAAAAGAAATGACTTTTGCTTAAGGCTTGAGAAAATTGAGAGGAGCAGGAACTGCTTATTCTGTCACAACATCAGCCTTTATCTACTGAGTTCATTTAAAACAAATCACAAGTCTGTTATCTGCCTATTCATCACCAACTGAGTTAGAGGATTGTGAAGTGGCAGAATGTATGACAGATGTACCAGCGTTGTGCACTGTTACTGCTGATTTCTTGCCCTAGTTGGTTTCAGCAATAACGAGTGAGTTAAGATGGTGAGTAATGTGTTGTGAGTTGCTGTAAAAGAGTAAGAGTGGAAACAGGAATGAGTATGTTCAGAAAGGGTGGGGCCAAAGGAATGGGGCAAAGGATGTGGAAAGGGTGGATTTCAACAGTGCACATGAATTAAAATATTGCAACAACATTGTGAGAGGACTGGCTTTGTTAGTGTTGCCAATGAATTCGAGGATGAAAATGTTGGAACTGGCTCATGAGAGCCAGGCAGAGCATGAAGTGATAGTGTTAGATAATATCTCCTGTGGCACACACTGGATAGCTTGGTGAAATATTTTGAGAGGTCATGAATTCATTGTATGGTAAATGATAAGACCCTGGAGACAATGCTTTATTCATGTTTACTATTGAGATTGCCAAGTCCAAGACGACTTGGAGTAAATGGCAATGGATATTGCCGGGCCATGTGGGCTCTTGGAAAGAGTACCTACGCTCTGGTGGTGATAGGTTGTTGTACAGCATGGGTACTCGCAAACATTTCCCTGGGGACTGCCAAGTACTGTCTGTGGCATGCCCGAGGGCCGCACCGATTGCAGCAATGTGAGGATCGGGTGATGAAAGGTGGGCGTAAGTGGACGTGAAGCAGATGCATGGTGTGGACAACAAACCGAGCCTTCCTGTGCCTTCTGTCTGCCACCGATGCTCTATACTCATGCACTAAGAATTGAAGTTAAAGCATTAACTTCTAATGTAAAACATGAGAGGGAAAGAGATTCTCATCTGGTGGCTGAATTGTAAAATGTAAAACCTGAAAACCTGGTATCAGTCCTGGCTTCCCCACTTGACGAAATTGTGTGATCCTAGGCAATGAGTTAATCTAACTTTCGCTCCTATTTCTTCATTAACACATATGAGAGCCCCTTAAAATATCAGGATATGTATGGTACAAAACGTTATTTTATTCCTTATGGTTACTTTAGCTAATGTGTAAATAAAGTATGCCAGTTTGTTCCTGCTCTGTCAAGTGAACAGTAGCTCAGTGCTGCTGGTCACTAGGGGTCGCAATTAAAGGTCAGGAGGGCCACATGCGTTCCCTGGCCCGTACTTTGAGTATTCCAGTTTTACAGTTTATTTAATTAAACGGATAAAGTACCTATGTTTAGCAGGAATTTACCCCATCCTATTCCACGACCCAGCTCAAAAGGAAACCTGTTTAGGTTTTTAAAGGAACCCTCATACATTACTTGTACATGGCAGGCTTCAACATTGGGACCCTCACTCAGGCTGATGGAACCAGGTACAACATGGTTTAGGGAGGTATTTTATATCGCGGGGTTCAATATATCTAAGAAATTTCTTGGGTATAACCTGAAAGTCTGAATTCTTCGTATGTTACACTGATATGGTTTAAAGTACAAATATGTACCGTGTTCAATGCTCTAGGTAATTTATGGCCCTTGTGTCACTGCTCTGCATGTTGGGGCCATTGCGTAAGGAGGTATGGGTCAGCAGACCTTTGGCAACACCATAAATATCCCTAAACAGTAATTGACAGAATCCAGTAGTGAGTCACAACTTGTGAAAGGGTTTTTTAAAAACACGACATGCTTGCTTACATAAGTTTGGTTGGGAGACTCATTGGTCATTTGTAGGGCGGGATAGAAACTGAATTATTAGGTGATTCCTTGAAAACATGTCATAGTAATAATTATTATTATTGAACAGATTTGTACTGTGCATAGCTGCCCAGCAACGGGGCGTCCCAGTGCTATAATAAGTGCGGCACACTTGTAGGGCACAGATGGTGGCAGTAATGCACACTTACACATGTGATCGTGCTAAAGTGATACACACCACACATGACAAGACAGACTGTAAAATACGCTTATGGCAAGTCACATGCTTCTGCACTGCAAAATACATTTATATTAAGTTACATACTTCTAGACCTCTTTTATGGTGCGTAATAATTGTATCAATTATCCCGTAACTCATTAAAGGGCATGTAGTCCCCCATGAGGTGTGCAGTGGAGCCGGCTCTGCAGTCAAACACAGATAAAGCATGCCACAAACAAGTCGTGGGTGAGGATCCCTTTATAAACCTGAGCAGGTTTTTTTTTTACTAGGGTCAGCATAACAGAATGGCGTTATTTCCCAAAACTCCTGATAAACATGGGTACCTTATTCTTTTGTTAAGTATTTGATGGCAGGGAGATACGGCTCCCCTTTAACTCTCCTTAGTTCCCATTTGGTGATATACGAGTTGTATAATATGTCACTTTGGAAGTGATTGTGGAATTTAAATGAGATATATTTGGGACTGAAGGTTTGCCCAATGAAGTGGTGATGCACAATGTTTATCACTGGAAACACGTGCTTCTGGATTTGTTGTAGCCAATTTCGGAAAAGCCCCATGGCAGTACGGAGGTGGCACCGTTTGTATTGGTAACAAACAATCACAGGTACATTTCTTGGTTGGAAAGAGGTGCAGTGCAGAATGACAGATTACATCAAATTGAGAAGAGAAGTTTTCAGTTTCAGGGTAGGTATGGACAGGAAAAGATACTTAAACGTGAAGGCAGGTGATTGAGGTGAAGTCAAGAGAGCAGAGCGATTGAAAAAAGGTTTGTTGGAGTTCCTCAAATAGGAGGTTGAAGTAGCGAGTTCTATGATGATGTTGCAGGATGGAATCATATGAAATAGGAGAACATTTTCCGTGGGTCCAGAAGGGGAAAAGGATGTGCAACGGATGTTGGAAGGAGAGAATGTGAATGAAGATTTTCCTCATGCGTTTGGAGTAAGGTACATAATGTATTGAAAGAATGATTGACACAAGTCTCTAAGCACACACAAATATGTGCAAGTACAGTAGTGTAAATCATCCAGACGTCCTTGCATTCCAAAGTTCTTTCTTCATTAATTAAAATTTTCTGCCAGCCAACATGTGTTTTGTTATGTGGAATTCACCCCACGACTTCCTAAGTGCTGGAGAAGACATAATAACACAACTTACATATCAGTCCTAATTAGCAACCTGTAACATTTCACCCTGTGTGGACAATATCCAATCATAGTGTAAATACACAAGGTACAATTCATGGTGGGAACCCATGCGTTTATACGTATTTAAATGACACCAATTTATGGTTAGTATTCCACAGAATATAATAGCTCACAAGGAACAGCTTGTTTCCTGTGTCATTTGCCACTATACCAAAACAGAGGAACTCGATCATTATCATAAGATTTTTTTTACACCAACAAAATATGTAAAAGTATAAAAATGCACATTCTACTTCAGTTTATAATTTTAAAACTGTTTGCTCAGCCATAACATTCCTAATAAATACATAATATAATTCCATAATATAATAATTGTAATATGAAAACATACTTAAAAAGATAAGTGCAGAGACGTCCAAGGACTGGGTGCATTATAGCAAAATACACATCATTTTAAGATCAGAAGGAAAACTAAAAAGGCAATAAAAAGTACACTGGTTTGTAGTCAAAAAGGATTACAGGGCATACACTTTAAATCACAAAGCTTCTGCTGTTGGAAGTTTACTACACTTATACCAAGCATTCTATAAAAATTTACTACCCTCAAAAACAATTAAGGAAGAAGTGTCAATTTTTAAAATTCTCTTGGCTACAAGCTATTGAGTCAATCCCAAATTCTGACAGATTAGGCAAATCCATTTGCTACAGGACCCAAGGTTCTCTGGCCAAAAAAAGATATGTGCCTCAGTCTCAAAGTCCAGACTACAAGCTGGGCAAAGGTTAGAGACTGATTCCTTATTCCATTTGTTTGTAAATGTTCTTAATGGGAGAATACCTAGCCGAAAGCGAACACACACGCTTTTTGCTGGAGGCAGAGATACAAAATCTAGGAATGGTTCAAAGCAAGGATAAGACTTAAATTCCAAAAACCTGTTGAACAAAAAGACCATTTGTCCCAATATTTATGTATTGTTCGTGGATATATGCCCAGTAAAGTAATTTCAGACCATTAAGCTCAGCTTTACAAAGGGAATTAGGCACTTCCTATAGCCGTAGAAGGCCCAGCCTACTGAACCAAACAAAAATAAATGTAAACGAGGGTTAGCACCAACAACATTTAGTAGGTCCCTAAGGGAATCTCTGTAGTCACCTAATTCCCAATACCCCTCAGGTTTAAGTGCTGACAAATCAGTAATTCTCTTAAGTCCTAAATCAAAGTATGGTGGAATGAGAGGGGAGCTAGTTGGTACAGAAACTAACTTTTGCACAAAGTTGTTCTCTGCAGTAGTTAACGGATGCACATCAGTGTAACCCCTGATCTCTGCACCAAAGAGCTTTTGCACGGTACACTTCTATGGCCGGTGAAATAGAGCATTAGCTCATTTTATAATACAATCTGATGATAGCATTCGATCTGTGCTTAGTTAACATTGTGCTCTTGGTAAGTTGTCCTGCCCATTTGAGTTTTTCCATTATTTGACCCCTAAGTAGGCAAAACTATGCACTCCCTCTATTGCTTCACCACCAACACGGATGACAGCATTTTTAACCACTCCCTTCCCAAAAACCATATATTTAATCTTATTTACATTCACCTCCAAACCCATGGTCATACAGAACCCTAGAAACGTGTTAATTTGGAGCTGGAGCCCCGTAGGCGTTTTGGAAATAAGGAGAGAATTATCTGCAAACAAAAGAATGGGAACCTTTCTATTGTTCAAGACAGGTGAGTCATTTCTACCTTCAACAGTGTTTCCACTATGTTATTCATGTAAAGGGTAAATAACGTTTGAGCAGAAGGCACCCTTGCTGCACACCGCACTCAACAGGAATGCATTCTGTTAATTCTCCCATAATGCCACACCTTACTTGGGTAAAGTTCTTTGTGTGAAGGTTAATCATACCATGAGCTGGATCAAGTTGACAGGGACCCCCATGTTTGACAAGACTCACCCCAAGTTATTGCATGGAGTGCTATTGACCGCGGCTGTAATATCTACAAATGTCAGAAAGAGCTTTCGTTTAGATAATAGAACAAATTTTCAATATAACGTGGCGAATCTAAAAATCTGATCAGAGTTGCTAGTCTTTGGGCAGAAACCAGCTTGAAGTGAGGACATAATTTTGTTAGATTCCACCAAATCTAATAATCAGTCTAAAACTTGCCTTGCAAAGATCTGTTGTAGATTGTCAATGAGACGAATGGGCCTGTAATTGCAAGGGACACAATCCAGTAGAAAGTGAAAGTATAAATTGTAACTTGACCACCAGTTGTGTAGATGGAGTCTTCACCCACTGCAGGCATTCTCAGGGTAGACTAAAGAACAGTTGTGGAACCAAAGTACACAATCATTTGTGCTTATCCATCAACCATTAATCCGTCACTTGATACCCATAATTCACTTTATACCTGTTATGTATTAGACAAATCTGTAAGAAATGAAAATCTGTAATCTGAACTGGTCCAGCTATCAATCTCCATATAAGCGCTATCATGTAGTTATCTATATCTCATACCTCTAATCAGGATAAATCTGCTCCCAGCTGAGGTCGAATCCTAGTAACACACTATGCTTTTGAGAGTCAAGACCTCTCCAATCAGCGAAATTCAAGCAAATTTACTCTATGCATTTTGGACTTTGAATTATATTTTGCGGTATGCTGTGGTAGCCCTCTTTTGTTACGTGATAAATGGATGTATAAAGTGTGTCAAAACGAATAATGACTGTCGTGTATGAATGTGGAACTTTTTCTCTTTTTGCAGGCAGTCGCCAATACGAACCGGGCGGACTCGCCGACAATTTGTTGATTGTTCTGACCCTTATCACATACTGTGTTATTGAGATTGGACCTCAGCTGGGAGCAGTACTTATCCTGACTAGAGGTATGGAAAGTAGATAACATGGTACAGTTCTTTTAGCAAATGCACACGGTGTGTCAGCAGGCGCAAGAGGAGTTTGGTACGAGTGTGGTCTATTGTCTTTACTGCAGGCAAAGTCCAAAATGCACGGAGTGAACTCGTCAGGTGTCGGATTAAGGGTTGATGGATAAACACGAATGTTTATGTACTTTGGTTCCACAAGTGTTCTTTAGTCTACATTGAAATGCCTACAGTGGATGGAGACTCCATCTACACCACTGAAGGTCAAGTTACAATTTATACTTTCAATTTCTATTGGATTGAGTTCCTCTGTTTTGGTGTTGTGGCAAATGACACAGGAAACAAGCTTTTCCTTGTGAGCTATTATATTCTGCGGAATACTAACCATAAATTGGTGTAATTTAAATACGGATACACACATGGATTTCCACCATGAATTGTGCACTCTGTTTTTACACTGGGATTGGATTTGTCAACACAGGGTGAAATGTTAAAATTTGCTAATTAGGATTGATATGTAATTAGCGTTATTATATGTCATTTCCAGCCATGAGAAAGCAGTGGGATGAATTCTTAATGACGAAACACTTGTTGACTGGCAGAAAATGTTAATTAATAAAGAGAGAACTTTGGAATGCAAGGACATCTGGCTGATTTACTCTACTTTACTTGCACATATTTGGGTGTGCTTAGAGGCGTGTCAATTGTTATAACCCTTCAGTTTGGGATGCAGGAGTGGCATCCCTCCTCTTTCAAGTACCACACTAATTTGTATTTGAGCTTTAGTAATTGTGTATTGTGTTTCTTGAGTGCTGAATTTCCTCATTCATGCCCCTAGCTTAAAGCTTCTATAAAAGAGAGTTCCGGAAGGACTGTTGCCTTATTGTCATAGCCGATTCTTTTTCCAAGCTGAGAATATTTTTCCATGATCTAATACCTTGACTGTATCTTGTACATAGTTTTGTGCTATATTTGGGTAGGGGTCGGAAGGGATGTGATTGTTTTGGGTCTAATGAGTTTGTGCATGTAGAGATTCACTTTCAGGGTGTCATGATGCTTTCAACTTAGGGAATGCTTTTTGTCTCATGGTTCTCTCTGTCAGTTACTCCTCTGCAGGGGAACCTGATGGTTGGTCACATCTCCTCTTTAATAAATATGTTATTCTTCTAAGCTTGAGTTCCATGTCACATTTGTATTGGCCTCCAGATAGTTTCTTCGGTGCACATGCATCAAATATAGGCAATTGCGATTCCTCAATTGCGAATATTAAGGAATCTTAAATGTAGGAATCGCAAAAAAAAGTGCGATTCCTACTCATTCCTTAATTGCGACTCGCAAATTGCGAGTCGCAATTAAGGAATGAGTAGGAATCGCACTTGCTTTCCATTCATTCCTATGGGCCATAGGCCCATAGGAATGACTGGGAAGCCATTCCTTAATTGCGACTCGCAATTTGCGAGTCGCAATTAAGGAATGAGTAGGAATCGCACTTGCTTCCCATTCATTCCTATGGGCCATAGGCCCATAGGAATGAATGGGAAGCCATTCCTGAATTGCGACTCGCAATTTGCGAGTCGCAATTAAGGAATGAGTAGGAATCACACTTTTTTTTGCCATAGGCCCATAGGAATCAATGGGAATTGCATGCGTATTTCGCGAGTACCAAATAGGTACTCACTAATTGCGCATGCAATTTCAAGGGTGCTAGGGTGCCAAAGGACAACGTGAGGAACCCCTGAAATTGCAATTAAAAAGCATGTTGCACACACCTATGCCCCAAGGGCATGTTTGTGTGCACCATAGAATTTAAAAAAAATTATTTTGTGCATTTTCCAAAGTTTTCGCAAATGACCATGAACTTTAAGTTGATGGTAATTTGCGTTTCTTAATAGCTAACTCGCTATTTGTTTTTTTGTTGCATTGCATTTAGGGAATCGCAATTTGTTATTCCCTAAATGCAATCACAATTTAAATAATCGCAAATTTTGCGATGACTTAAATAGCGAATTTTTGCAATTGGGATGATGCATCTCAAATGCAAAAATTGCGGTTGCAAAGGGGCAGATTCTGTGAATTTGCCCCTTTGCGACCGCAAAAGGCAATCATGCAGGTGCCCCTTCATTCATTACATTTCTGATAATCTGATGAAATTATGCAATCCTTCCTAACTATAAGCATTATCCAGTATGGGTGCTGTTCTCATAGAAAAAGCCCTACACAAAATATTTGCTTGTAGCCTGGTTACTATAAGTCTTTGCTCCCACTGCCATTAGACTGTAGTAACAAGAAAGGAAGGTGGAAGACTTGGACTTGTTAAAAATTAACATCTAGGGCTTAGATGGCGAATGGTTTGTGATGGAGGTGCGAAGAAACGTCTGGACGTGCAGAGGGATGATCACTCCACTGTCCCTCTAAAAGGTCTTAATATAACTTCTTTTCAAAAATGATTTTCTGTCCTGCACACTGCCGCAGACAATCCACAACTAGTTAAGAAGGTGAAAGAACAAATACTACAAATGCCAGAATCACCATGAAGGGGGGTATTATGGAGAATTAAGATAAAGGATGGTGAAAGTAGAAGGCATATTTTGAGAAAACAAACATGTAGAACACTCAAAGGCTAAGTGAAGGTATGCAAAATGGAGAGAAGTCATTAGAGAGTAACTTTAGCATTCAGTAACCCTGTTTCGACTTGTATTTGAGCAATATACACAACACTACATTCAATTGGCTAAGTAGTTTGCTGCTTGGACAAGCAAGTGCCCACAAACCTTTGTTCACTTATTGACTGGCATGGATTTATGCCATTTGGCCTCGAAAACAATATATGATTATTGTTAATACATTATTGTTACTCCTTTTCTGTTTCTTCCTGTAGGTGGTTGTGCTTACGCTGGTTTTCATAACAGCTTCTGGCCTGAGTTGCAACTTCAGTAAATATAAATTGATGAGCACTGTTTATGAAGACCGGATCCAAACCCTGGTGAGTGTCTATTTGTGGCGTACAAAGCACATGTGTATACAAGTATTGCATTGCTGATCCAGGAGTACGAAAGGACTTTAGAACTGTTACTGGACCGTGGACTCTTGGCCACATTCCTGCTGCTAAATCATTAATTAACTTATAGTTCTTAAGTGCCCTATTCAAGCTATCTTCAAATTCCAGGCCTCATGCTTTGCTGTCTGACTCCTCTTAAATATGTTACACCTTGACATCCTTTCCAAAGCTTAACATTGTCAAACATGTAATATAAAATGATAGGCTACCCCTCACAAATATCCATGGCCATCCACAGTTTATAACTGCTCCCTCCACCCTAAAACATTATAACTTCTGGTGGATACTTCTAACTGCAAATTCCTCACCTTTAGAATATTCCCTAAGCTCCAGACTGGATCCGAAAGATTTCATAGCAGTGTTCTCTTAGGGCAGTAGATGGCGCTGTGCAGCTCCGTGCTGGCTATGTGCGACCTTGGAAGTGATAAAACAGAGACGCATATAAGTGGCACCCCTACGCACCAAAATCTGTCCATTTCTTTCCACCCCTTGGAACAAGGATCCAGAGCTCTGCTCCCTTTTTTTCCAGTTTTTCAGATTAAAGAGGGCCAGATGTAGGTAATCCTAATTTACCGATTCTAAAATACCGAATGTTACCGATTCGGTATTTTAGAACTGGTAAATGCTATGTAGGAAAAAAATCGATAAGTATTATCGAATCGGTACGATTCGGTATTTACTGAATCGTTATTTACCGATTCGGTAATTCCCATTCATTCCTACGGGCCTGGAGGCCCATAAGAATGAATGGGATTTACCGAATCGGTAAATACCGATTCGGTAATGGGGGAACACATTCAAGGGTGGCAGGGTGTCACATTGACACCCTGTTGCACCCCTGAATCGTGCATGTGTGCACATGTGGCACACATACATGCCATAAGGGCATGTATGTCTGCCACATGGCACTTTTGGAAATGCACAAAAATGCTTTTTCAAAGGTTTTCGATATTTACCACCAACTTTTAGTTGGTGGTATACCGAATCCTTAACTATGCAATTCACTCATTTGAGTGCTCCCTACATTGCAGATTCGGTAATTTACCCATTCTGTATTTTAAGGAATCGGTAATTTACCGATTCCTTAAAATACTGATTCGGTAAATTACTGAATCTGTAAATTGGCCACCTACATCTCAAAAGCCTAATACCGGTTAGCAGTGGCGGCTGGTCACATTTGAAAGTGGTGCGGCGTAAAAACTCGTGATGAGTACCTGGTAGCAGGTGGGCATGCCCGACTGTCTCAATGGAGGTTCAAACGGGTTCTGGCCCTGGAAACATTTATAAAAAAGAGTGGGCAAAGGGTTCATTTTCAAGCAAGTTTGAGAAAACAAGAAGGTTAGTAAAGCAATTGTGAACATTTAGTTATGACATAAATAAAGAGATTTCATATGACAATGACGTATGTAGCTGCTTATTCACTATAACCACAGAACTGCATAACAGACTTTGAGATAACACTGAGTACCTAACAGATTTCCTTATTTATTGATATACCATTACAAATGAAAACTATTGAGGAAATAAAAGTTTTGTGATTTGTGGGACTGAACACAATGAGACAGCTAGGAATAAACATTAAAAGGTAGTAGGGCACCCTGCAACTAGAGTACAGCCTGAGGCAATACGCCAGTGTCATCCCATGGAATCTGTTACCAGGCCCTGTGTTTTTTTTAGTGTCCTGACAAATGGCTTGAATTGTATTGCTTGCATTGAAAGCACCTGCTTTTAGCAGACCAGTATGCAAACCATTTGCCAGGCCATAAGGATAGTACACAGAGCTCAAGAGTCAGACAGGTATAAAACTATGTTTGAGAACGAAATCGGCAGCGAACAGGGCCGGACTGGGAATCAGAACCGGCCCTGGCAAAGTGCTCGGCCGGCCCCCCTACTTCCCCCCAAAACGTGCCAGGTCCGGTTTTCAGCCGTTTTTGTTACAGGGCCTTTTTTGCAGCAAAAACAGCCCTGTAACAAAAACGGCCCCAGGGGCCCAAAACCGGCCCCCAACCATGCGGCCCACCGGGGGATTGCCCGGTGCTTTCAACGGCCAGTCCGGGCCTGGCAGCGAATCCATTGCAAAAAGTTTATTTACATGCGAGCGAGCCTTGAAGCACTTTTTACATACTAGCGTGCATTATAAAAGGCAAGGCTTAAATACAATGCTATAGAAAAAAAATATATATTAAAAAAAATACAGATTAAATACAGTGTTCGCCACTCATGCTTTAATAACTTTTCCTCCAGGCATTGCTTTCTATTGAAGTTTTCCTCTCAACCGAGTGTCCCCTTCACACACTCTCCCTCCCTGGTATTGTAGTAACAGTTTTGGGGCAAGAGATATGAATCTGGCAAGTGTTCTTTGCTTTACAGCAAACAGCTAGCAGTTTACAGGCTGTCCTGTAAACGTTTTGGAAACATCTGCTTTGAAATTAAAGGATTTAGCACACAGTGGTGTGCACTTGCTTTGAATGGCGCTCAGTCATGCAGTTAAGAAGGCTATTGCATCATGTCCCCTGGTGTCTAAGATTTGCAGCTCTGTTACTGGGTATTTAAATTTCACTTGCTGAAATCCCACTTTTAAGCTCCTTGTGAGACTACTGCAGTGTCCGATCCAAGTTTTTCTACATTTCATGTCTGTCCCCCCCCCCCCCCACCCCCCCTTCCCACCTTATTTCAATCCTTGCCAAAAGTTCCAAAGCATTTCTCTATACGGAAGTGAAAGCATTACTCCAAAAATCACTCAAGCGCCACTGAACATTAATCAGTACAGTATATTTAACCAAAATGTAAGCGATTAATGTATCATCATTGGTTTCTTTTGAAGTTTCATATTGCGTGCACCAGTTCTCGAGGCGCTGGCTCGCTTTACATAGAAAAGATACAAGAAGTCTGCATGTAATACATAAACACCGCCAGGTCTCTGGGGAGGGGACACGTAATTGAAGAGAACAACATGATGGGGCTAAACGTGTATGATGAATAGGGAAACAAAATATTACACTTGAAAAGGACATTTTTTATGTGGGCAATAAACTCAGGTCGACTCGAAAACGTAAACTTTACATACATCAAGCACTCCTTATCAAGTGCAGCAGGGGGTAGGACTGTGATTTGTGTTCGATACCATAGACACAGGTCTCTGCCAGGGAGATTACCCGGCATTTTCCAGCCACGGCTCTCTGTGACACGTGACTTCACTCTACGGAGGCTGCTCCTGCGATAAGAATATGTATGCCATTAGCGCCGCTAATGAGTTGCGCTTTTAACTTCACACAACTGTGTTGTACCAGTAGTAGTACCATCATAGTACTATTGCCACAACGCAGTTGTGAAGTTAAAAGCGCAAATCATTTGTGGCGCTAACGTATTCTGGCTCGAGAATAACAAGGGAAACAGGCAGGACTGAGCGTCCCGTCAATACTATTATTACATAGACACCTCAGGGCAACAGGACCCCCCCACCCCACACTTAGCATGCATCCCGCAAATAACACACCAGACACCAGTGTTATATTGGGAAGAAACTGTAGCAGGTTTATTTTATTACATACAACTTTATGTAATCATAGTGGGTTATTTTACGGGCAATCCAAGGGCAGGCCGCATTCTCGCCACCTGGCCGCCTGTTGAGCCAGGCAGCACCGTGGCGAACCACCATGTGCTGCCCCTTATGGTAAACATAATACTCACGCCCCTTGCGGGGCGTACTAGGCAAACCCCCGGTTGCAAAGGCCCACAACCTCCCGAAGGACGAATGGGGCGCCGACACGTGTTCCCGGAACCTCCCATGAGGCCCCAGGTCTTAGGCTCTGGCACCCCTATGTGCCCGCTGAGGTCCAGTGCCGAACTTCTCTGCTTCCGGATTGCCCTGTAACTCCGCCTGCAAGAAAATTAAAACATTAAAACGTTCAAACTGTCCTCCACAATCTGACACACAGGGTGAGAGGTTGGGAGGGAAAATGTGTGTCACCCCACGAGGACACTACGACGCGTCCGGTGCGGCAAAGAGGCAGGGAAAATGGCGAGGGGTGCTTAAGTAAACCTCGCCCTGCCGGCTGCACCGGACGTGCCCACTCAGCTCCTCCTAGCTCCCCTCGGGACTCCGCCTGCCCAGGGGGAGGAGAGAGGCTAGAGAGGGGCGTGGGGGAAGCCCTCGGTGTCTAAGGGGCCGCCCTCCTGATGGCCACTGCGTGGCCTCGGGCAGCCGCATAGACACCTCAGGGCAACAGGACCCCCCACCCCACACTTAGCATGCATCCTGCAAATAACACACTAGACACCAGTGTTATATTGGGAAGAAAGTGTTGCAGGTTTATTTTATTACATACAACGTTATGTAATCATAGTGGGTTATCTTACGGGCAATCCAAGGGCATGCCGCATTCTCGCCACCTGGCCGCCTGATGAGCCAGGCAGCACCGTGGCGAACCACCATGTGCTGCCCCTTATGGTAAACATAATACTCACGCCCCTTGCGGGGCGTACTAGGCAAACCCCCGGTTGCACAGGCCCACAACCGCCCGAAGGACAAATGGGGCGCCGACACGTGTTCCCGGAACCTCCCATGAGGCCCCAGGTCTAAGGCTCTGGCACCCCTATGTGCCCGCTGAGGTCCAGTGCTGAACTTCTCTGCTTCCGGATTGCCCGGTAACTCCGCAACAGCCCGGCCGGCGGCAACCGCTGCCGCCCGGGCCCCCCACCACTTAGCTTCCTTCCTACCTGCAACCTTTGTACGTATGACTTTCAAATAACCTTTCACAGTTAGAAGTGCATCCTTATAACCGGACTGCTTCCTACCGGTTAGAAGAAAGGTCCCTCCCACAAAAGGGCAGAGAACCTATCCCCCCAAAGTAGGCCGAAGCTGTTACCCAAAACATTCTTGCCTGCCTAAGCCAATCAAGCTGACATAGAAGGACTATGTAGATCCTACGCTGTGCATACTTTATTTACATAAGACTGAAGGGTTAATGTTATCCCTCTGCACTAGGAAGTTATGCAGCTGAGTTCCATATGGATCATACTCTGACCCCCGTTAGAATCTTGTAGCACACCCTGTCATCTCTAACCTGATTGTGAGATATGCGGCATAACCTTCATATTTAACGTTAATGCCTGCACAGGCATCTCACTTATTCCAAGGCAAATGGCATTAAAAAGCCCAAGATATCTGTCAGTCCACGAGAGCCGAGGGCGTCATGTACTCCTGCTGCACTCGAGCCTCGTACACATACAACTGCCAACAACGCTTGCTTGATTCCTGAAACAGACAGTATCGCAGGCCAAGGCCCAGACGCCACTGCTTCAGGGTGAGGCTGGCATACCCTATGCTTTAGTTTAAACGCTTGTGCTTCTATACTCAAAGCAACAGGCGATTATTGTAGGGAAATACGAAAGTATTATGATAATTAACTAGTGAGGTGTACCTCCATTAGATATAACAGGATCTAAAGGAAAAAAGAGCAGGCTCCACATGCTCTCGTGATTATCGCCTGTAGACTGCTTAGTCCATGCTACCTCTAAGATAGCTTGTTTGCAGTTGACTTAAAACCACCCACTTAAGGGATTGCTTAGACTGGTACAAGGTGCCTCCAGGAATTGGAGACAACAAACATCAGGCAAACAGCTCACATTGGGAGGGGCTCCATGAGAATCTAAGGATACTCTAGTATACACAAGAGGCTGTTCCGACACAGGCCAGGGGAGCCCAGCACACGTGAACGTGTTCGTGACGCCGAGCGTCCCATTCCTAAAAGAAACCCTAGCCAAGCCACCCCCCTTTGAGTGAAACAAGCAAAAGGGTGCGAAAAGTTCCCAGACTGAACAATCAGATCCCCCCAAAAGCTGGGAAAGGTGTGAGGGCCACTTCCCAAAAAGCGCCACCGGCAAAACGCCCTGACGGCAAGTATGGAAAATGTGTAATTCAAGGTGGCCAGGAAATTCTCGCACAGCAGTAAGGGCTGCAAACAGCTGATAAGAGCAATGCCAATAGCTAAAAACACAGGAGTGACCAGCATTAAATGAACCTCAGTGTAAACCTAGGAGAGGACCGCGTGGGGTCCCAGGGGATATACAGGTCCAGGCTGGCCTCCCGTCTGCTCGGGCAAGGACACCTCACATTCCGTTACTCATAGTGAGGCTGCCTGAGTCAGCATGCTTGGCCCCAGACAGTGCTGCTTACCGACAACAGATGCACTAATGCCCAGTCAAGCAGCACAAGACCCGACCCTAGAATGTACTATAAGAGCACACATAGGAATATAGTACAGGAGCTACCTCTGAGCTCCGGGCCCTGAACTACACAGTAATACTCCAAGGGGTGTAACCTGTGTGCCCCACCCCATGGACCTAATGACACCTGGGGGGAACCAACAAGAGACCCAAACCCTGGCGGGCTGCCTCCAGTGAGCTAACCTTGCACCGGAAGGGGGTTCCGTTGGCCCCCCCAGGGTAGGGCAGTTCTCCGACTTTGGTCCTATATTGTAGAGAAAAACAACATCCATTAGGAGCCCCGCCCCCCTCAAATACTAATCAGGCAACAGCCAAAGCGCTGCTTAAAGGCTGGAGAAGTGAGGAGAGAAGGTGGCTGGACGCCGCGGATGCACAAGTGGGGCCTGCCAGGACATGTGCTTAGGAAATATAGCAACTTTATGCAAAAGACTACTCATAGAAAAGAGGGGGGGGCATGCCCCATACCAGGGCGCTAATCTATCCCACCATCACTGCGATACTCCCTGGTGCAGCCTGGCCCAGGAAACTAGGTAGCTATTCTGTATGACTCAGCTCCATAGAGTAACAGCTTGACTGTGCTGTCATGGCGAAGGATTGGCTGTATGGATGTCCGTCTAGGCTGTGCTAAAATTGGATAATTAAGCGAATTCCAGATCTTACCCTTTGTTAATAATATCCATAAAAAACCCATGCGTCTGTCAGTCTCCTGGGGCCTTAACCAGGGGTGCAGTTAAAAACTTGCTGTATGAACAAGCCCGGGAGCTGCACTGTGTTAACCTAACCTATGAGAAGAAAAGGTAACATGACAGTGATCAATTCGCTCTTACAGAATACTGCTGGTGTCTGTCTGTTCGTTTATCCAAGGATCTGGCATCTGAAAGGCAGCCCAACTGCTGTGCCATCGGTTTGGGAGCACCTGCTGCCACTCCGTGGAATGTAGGGTCTACAGCCTGCAGTGTTACTTAGTTCACTTACCAGTGGGGGATTTAGAAACCACAGCCTGAGCCTGTACAACCAATAAAATACCTAAAGAAGTGGTCCCTAGCAGACTCCCAATGTACAATTGCTCGAGGAGTGATCAACAGCTGGGAAGATAACTCAGAAATGATTCTCTTGGAGGAGCTGGGCGTTAGCCATGTTTACTGATGGTCACCATAAGCATTTTTTTTTCTTCCATAAAGGAGCGCTGTGATGAGGCGTCTGCTCCTGGTCGGGTCTAATGCGTTCAGCGGAGGTCGAGCCCGGTACTGTGGATTGTTCCAGCCGTCGCCCACCTCCAGAGGGCACTCGGCCTGCTGTCAGAGGGGGGGGGGGGGGGGGGGGGGCGACTTAGTGTCCTCTCAAGGGAGGGGCGGATTCACCTCCAGAACCAATGGCCCAGTCCTAGCATTACAATGTCGCCAGGCAGTGCAGACACCGCGATGTCCCTCAGCGCCGAGACCAGGTGGGCGCACCACAAGCTCCTCCGCAGCCGATCCTTGCCTGCACAAATAAGGAGATATATTGAGCTCAGGAACCCACAATCCGGCACCTCCGTCAGCGACCCCTCATCATCTGTACCAGGCCGGGCCGCCATCTTGTCAGTTAGCACCTCATCGGAACTCCGGGAGGCTGAGGCTAATTTACTTTGTTTTCCCTATTCTTCTTCAGTGTAGGTGCATCTGCCTCTGAGAGCCAATCTAAACCCTGTTAATAGCTGCCAAGCACTGCTGACACCGCGTCTTCTTCTGTGCCGCGGGCGGGTGCGTGTGTATTAGGAGCCAGGAGGGGCCGGGCACGGCACTCACGCAGCCCCGGGCGCGCGTAAACTATGCAGTCGGGCTACAGGCGTCTTCTCGGCCCGGTGATCCGCGACGGCCCTCTCACCACCGGAATACCGGCCTTTGCAGCAAAGTCCCAGCTTCGGAGAGGTCCCAGAGACAGGTGACCGCCCTCTCGGTGGTACGGAGTAGCTCTCCGCAGCCGCCTAGCTCATCTGGCATGCCGGGGTTGCCATCTTAGAGAGCCAGTGTCCCCGATGTCTCCGGGGTCCAAATTCGATTATTCAGGCCGTTGGCCACCTTCCCACAGCCCAACCAGGATTCTCGGTGGCAGGGGGCCACTAGCCAGCCATGTTGTCAGGCCACGCCCCCGATTCTTTGATGTTACTGTAATTTATGGTAGTCTTTTGCCCGCAGGAAGAGGGGATGGGCTTACTATTAAAATCAAATGCTTATGACTATTGATAAGCTATTAATCGATGGCTATTGATAAGCATCCCCTGGAAGAGAAGGATACCTGTAATCCTAGTTCTCTTCCAGGGGTATCCTCATCAAAGTCATAAGCAACCCTCCCATCTCCCTGGGCAAATGATTCAAAATGATGTCTTCTCTTTGTGCCCTGACCTCCGGGTCTCCGCAAAGAGCAACTGACCTGTCACCCCTGAGGCATGATGGGAAGCTATGGGTCATGGCTGCCTTAAAGGCATGGTACCAGTTTTGAGTGTCTACATTTGCTTTCAGTTTCTATGCTTTTGAAGTTCCAATGCAGCCTATGAGCTAACAATGCCTACCTGTTTCGTTGCAGGACTACTTTTCTGCTGTTCTTTTAAAGCAGTTCAAGTGTCCTTTGGTCTTCATGGTTTGTTTGTGCATTTGCAAGATCTCACAGCATTGCTTAGCCTATTCCGTGTTTGTTTTTCAGGGAGGCTGCATTGTTTGTTTTAAAACTTATTGTTATTGTTATTGTTATTTTTGATTTGTAGCGCGCTCAATCGCCTACAGGCCTCTAAGCGCTCGGGAATCGATGGTAAAACAACAACTTTGACAGTACAGAGGGCAGCCACTAGCCTAAGTGGCTCACAGAGCTCTCCTGAACAACACCGTTTTCAGCCCCTTTCTGAAACGTAGGAGGTTTCCTTCCTTACGTAGTGGCTCAGGTAGTGTGTTCCATAGATGCGGAACCAACACCGAAAAGGCTCTTCCGCCCTTGGTGGCGAGTTTATACCGAGGGCAGACTAGTAGCTGAGAGTCTGAGGATCTAAGAGCTCTCTGGGCTATACATTGCCAGACGATCTTTGATATATGCGGGCGCCGTACCATAGATGGCTTTATGGGCTATGCACAAGTTTTTGAATTCCACTCGCTCCTTGACAGGGAGCCAATGGAGACTTTGCAGCAGGGGGGATGCTTTAGTGCGTCTTGGCTGTCTGAAGATGAGGCGGGCGGCATCATTCATCACCACCTGTAGCCTATTTATCAAGGTTTTTGGTAGGCCAAGGTAGAGGGCATTTCCATAATCTATGCGTGAAATCACAGTAGCTGTGACGATGGAACGTAGCATAGATTGGGAGATGATAGGCACTAATTTCCGTAGCTGTCGGATAATATTAGTACAGCTGCCCACAACTGAGGAGATTTGGCTGACCATGGAGAGGTCACAATCCAATTTAATCCCCAGGCTCTTCACGTTCAGACTGGGTTTTGGGGCTGGACCTAACTCTTCGGGCCAGTAGAGGTCACACCATGGTGAGGTGGCAGATGAAATCACCAGGACCTCAGTCTTATCTGGATTGATTTTTAGGAGGTTTCCTGTCATCCACTGGACCGTGTGTCTCAGGATATTCTGAGTGTGGAGTTGGGCGGTGTTTGTATTGTCAACACTCAGCAGCAGCTGTGTGTCGTCCGCGTAATTATATACTGTGCAGCCCATACTCGCCAGGGAGGCAATCAGAGGCTGCAGGTATAGATTAAACAGCAGTGGGGATAGGGCCGAGCCCTGAGGTACCCCACATTCTAACTCTCCTACCGCAGAGATTCCATCTCCGAGTTGTATTCTTTGTGTCCTTCCTAACAGAAAGGACTGCAACCACTTGAAAGCCAGGCCTTTGATGCCAAAGTCACTCAGTCTTTCCAATAGCAGCGCATGGCTGACGGTATCGAACGCCGCTGAAAGGTCTAATAAAATCAGGGCGCTCGGTTTTTTACCGTCAGCCAAGCCTCTCAATTCATCCAGCACCGAGAGCATCACTAACTCGGTGCTGTGATGCGCTCGAAACCCTGCTTGTCGTTCGTGAAGCAGGGAGTGGGACTCCAAGTACATGGACAAAGATTTTAGTACATGTTGCTCCAGTACTTTAGAGAGGAATGGTAGCTGAGAGATCGGCCTGTAATTTTTTAGTATTGCGGGGTCTGCACCAGGTTTCTTCAACAGCGGTCTTACACGCGCTTCCTTGAGTGCTGTTGGCAGTTGTCCAGATTTCAGGGATCTATTTAGGAGATAGATGACATATTCCTCCAATAGGGGACGGGCTGCCTGAAAAACTTTAGGTGGACAAGGGTCCGCTGGGGATCCAGACTTTATTCTGGCCATCAACTGGTGCAGGCTCAGGGTGTCAATCTCTGGGAACAGTGTGATAGCACAGTCAGTTTGATTCCGGGGGATTTTAGGTGTAGCCATGCCATTAAGCGGCCCACCTTTTATGTCCTGGATGATGGTTCTTACTTTCTCCAAGAAATATTCCTGAAAGGAGTTGCAGTTTATGGGAGACTGAACGCTGTCTGGTTTTTTGGTCAACTCCGACAGGATCTTAAAGGTCTCTTTCTGCACGTTGACTGCCTTACTTAGACAAGATTCATAGTACTCGGCTTTGGCAAGGATGATAGATTTTTTGTATGCGTTCAAAGAGGCTCGGTAGAGGTTCTTAGCTGAGTCCTGTTTCGTTTTCCTCCAGCCTCTTTCTAGGGCTCTAAGTTTCCTTTTGTGGTCCCTCAGTGCTGGTGTATACCATGGGGCATCCTTACCCGGGCCTTTTAACACCTTAATTTTTTATTGGCGCTATCTGGTCAATAGCTAGTGTCAGGCAACGCGTTAAATCCGCGTATTGCTGGTCTAGGCTATGATCTAAGTTCGGGGGCAGTATATACATATATTTTTTTTGTATAATTTTTATATATTTTCCAAGGCTCCCGCGCATGGGCTGGAATATTGAAGTGCTTATGACTTTGATGAGGATACCCCTGGAAGAAAACTAGGATTACAGGTAAGTAGCTTATCCTTTTTCCTCAGAAAACAAAGGAAGACAGCTCCTCTTGCCATCATGGGGAATCTGAAGTGAAACACCACAAAAAACCTCAGGAGGAGGCTTCAAAATCTTCTTCAGCTCCAGCTTCTGCTCCTCTGACTCCTGCCAGAGACAAGTCACAGCTTGACTTCGGCGAAGATTCCAGCTTCCACAAGGTTTCAGCACTGTTGACGGCCTCGTCGGCAACAACAACTACGACGACAGTCAAGAAGGCGATGGCAGCAACGTCAGTAGGATTCCTTCAAACTGGGACTACTTTGTCACTGTCTACAAGACCTTCACCGTTGACGAGAATTTTACTTGCAACCAACTGCCGGTTTACAACTCTGGGGATGGTGGCCCCACAGACGAAGACCGTCCACACAGCATCAACTGTGTCGCAGATGACTATATCAGGGATGGCCCCATCGTGAGCCCATTGACAGAGGGTAAAACCAGCTTCCTTCAGACCAAGGAAATACAGGATTTCTCTAAGATTTCCCCTTTGCCTCCAGCTTGCCTTTTTGTCTTCCAAGAGTTGGAAGATGAAGGTTTGTTTAGCCCTGCATACAGTCCATCACAGTTAAGGGTCAGGTGCCAAGATTGAGATGATGAGGGCATTGAGAACAATGATCCATTTTCTTTTCTCACAGGGGAATATTCTTTTACAGATAGAGATCCTTCTTTAGCGCAGTGGCCAGATTCCTTCCAAGAGCGTTACCCATATGATGATCGGAAGGAGGAATGCCATCGTTTTAGAGGACCATCAGTGAGTGTTCCAGTTTACCTAGTGTCAGGTGTCAGATTTACATCATATTATTGATGATTATTATAGATGTTTACCAGATGCTAACACTCCTCAAAGGCCTCCGCCTCCGCAAGAGGCTCCTAGTGATCGGTCTTTTCAAAGTGCTCCCAAATCCACCAGGGAAAGGGTTTTGTCTCCTCCTATAATCATCACGGAGGACATCCAGGATGTGGATCAGCAACAGATAGAGGAAGGTGAAATCCACACTGACACAGATGTCCATGATGAATGGGATGACAATATAACCCCAATGACACCATCCCCTACCCCGCCTTCTGCAGATTCCCCTCCTGCAGACATCAGTGGAGAAGTGTGGCTCAAGTGGTTGGAGCGGCAGACCCTGATGCAGAGGTCTGGCCCGGACCAGGGTTCAATTCCCCACCTCGGCGGGTCTTGGGCTCAAATTTCCCCGGAGCTGACAATTCTCGCCTCGGTGCCTATTCCAATCATGGAGTCCCACTCTGTAACTCTGGGCAATAGCTTGCTTAATCTCCACAACGGCCCCTCGCGGCGGGATGCCTGGCTTTCACCTTGGGAGTGCCTAGTAATGGGTTATCTCGCAGGGGAATACCAAGACGGGTTCCCTAAGCAAGCGCCGGGAAACCCACTGCGGGTAGCTGTGCGCTATATAAGCTCAAATACATTTACATTTACATTTCACAATCTTTTGGAGCATGCTGAAAGCAGTTTCCAAAGACGAGTCATCAAAAAAGTTAGATAAATACAATTCCATAAAAAGTATCCAAATAATGCGTGTTTGAGGTATCCAGTATATTATCAGCCTTTGCAAAGGCAAAAGACTCCAGGACGGAGTCTGATTCTGCATAGGATGAGAGGGCCACTGCCCAATTCATACGTTCTAGAGAACATACATGATCTTCAGTGTTTGCGAGTGCGGAAATGATCACCGAGCAACCTGCGTTGATTTCGATGAAACTTTGATCCAGTAATCGCTGTGCCGTTGCACAGGAATCCTCGTTGGCCATTGGCTTCAGACTCGGATGGTGTAGAATTCGCAAACCCAAGGAACAGTCCTGATAAAGGGCCACTAAGGGACTCACCAGTAGTTCAAAATACAGGACAGCGGGTGTCTGTGAAGCCAGGCATATGTCCAGTGCTCATTGAGAGGGGCACTGGATTCAGTGAAACACAGGTTGCACACAGGTGAAATAAGCATATCATAATTGTAAGCATCTATATTGGTCCAATACTTACAGTGGAAGTTTAAAAGAGTTGAAGCATACACTCACTGTGATGTTGGAGCGATTTAAGCTCCCGGGAGTCCACTGAAGGAGCATCCATTACGGAACAGAATGACAAACCGCCAATGAGGAACAGTAGTAACAGGAACTCGCCGAACACGCAGGAAAAAATGGAGTGTATAAAAGCCAGAATTTCTCCAAAGATAATTTGGAAAGATATCATGAGGCCAGAGCATACAAGTTTAAAAAAAGTGAGCAAGGCCCGCAATATCAGAGGCATTAAATACCTGATGTATCAGTTCTCCGAAATGCAGGGGAAGATTGGTATTTAAAAATGTTTTCACTGGAAGTTCCAGCCACATGCAATTTGAAGGTCTTGCGGGCTGATGTGAGAGCCACTTCTTGTTGGAACAATAATGCTTTGAGTCTGCTCAGCTTGTTAAAGTCTGCTATTAAAGTTGGAAAGGAAGGCCACAATGAGCTATCTACAACTCCATGGGGAGGAGGAAACATGTGGTAACTCCTGCCCGCATACCACAACAGTCCTGATTATTTATTATTAGATAACTTCCTTTTCAAAGTTCTGTAACGAAGGGGAGAATTGCGGGAACCGGAGTTCCTTTTAAATAGCAAGCCAAATTGGGTGCTGAAGCATTACATGCGCCGTGAATTTTAACCTGCTGACAAACAAGCGATTGTCCAGCAGTTAAGTCACAATCCTCTCCTGTCAGAAAAACTTCCCTATCAGCGTGTTCACATCGATAGGTAAAGGGCAGGGATCATAACACGTGTATGTAGCTGCTCTCAAGGGGTTCATATCTACCTATGTATCATGCAAGCTGTAAACTGAAATGTCGAAATAGGTAATGAAATAACACCATGTATTAACGATAACGCTAAAGACGTCTCGGCTATAGTAAATGGGAGTTGTCCTAACTTTTTTACATGTAGCATAGTATAAGTTGCATCTTTCATAGCCATTGTTCATTGTTAGTGTTAAATTGAACGGCAGAAACAAAGCAGTACAGCTCAGGTAATGCCAAGGAAGGCATCCATTTTTCAAGTGTTTGAAGGGTACAGCTAAATTGCACAATAGATCTAAGCTGACTTTGAACATAGTACAATGTTGACATATCACTCTGCACAGTATCAATTACAGACGATACAATGTTGTTCAGATTATAAATACGAGATGGTAATGTATTAATACTGTTGTCTACTAGATCAGTTTGTCTGAGAGATACAGCAGCTTCCATTTGTTATAATTTCCAAATTTCATTGTAAGCTGCATATATAAATCTTTTAGAAAAAGGAACTTAGGGCCAGATGTATCAAAGGGTTTTACCCATTCTGTGTCTATGGGATAATGTGTTCATACATATGGCCCTTAGGGCTCATTACGATGTCGGAGGGACCGCCAGCTCTGCCATCTGGCAGCAATTTCCCCCGCCAGATTATGATGGCGGGGGAATCCACAGGCAACCGTGGCAGACACAAAGACCCTCTGCCTCGGTTCCGCATGGCAGTCCGTTTCTGCCTGCCTTACAGAACTAAACAATGGCCCAACATTGCGGCGGTGCCTTGCAGGCACCGCCGTAGGGATTAGGATATCTCTTTCCACCTGTCTTTTTGCAGTGGTCATCCCAGCTTGAAAAGACAGGTGGAAAGGGATTCTGGGGCCCAAAGCAGGCCCCCCTTGTTGGGGGAGGTGGTTCTGCATTTGAGGTACCCTTGGTACCCCCTGCATTTCCCTGCACTGCGTGGCAGGCACTGCGTGGTGCCTGCCACGTAGTGCAGGGAAATGCGGTGCATGCCATTTTAACATTGCGTACGGTGCTGCAGCCAGCAGTACCGTCCGCAATGTTAAAGGCCCTGGATGCGCCCACCAGTATGGAGGCGCATCCTAATTGATTGGTGGGACCGCCGCATGGCTGGTGGGCGGTCCCAAACACCGCAACGATGGCAGGCAGACTCAGGTCTGCCAGTTATCGTAATGAGCCCCTTAGGACCCAGCAGAAAATCAGATAAATTCATTTCTTTGGACAAAAGAGAAAGATGTTTTACTGCAGATAAGGTAGAATTTTCTAACCATTTCTGACATAGCTTACCCACTGAATAGGTGGTAATAGTGTTCGAATGGGATGACTGTGACTACCGTGGATCAGGGTCTACTTAATTTGAACACAGGTGAGGAGTTAAGAGAATGAGCATGACAACCATTTGTGTCAACGGGCCACAATAACCACCGCCAAGATTTGATGAGTTAAATGTACTGTTTTGCATCATATCATTTACTGGGCTTCAGTATAATTTGTGTAAGCTCGCCAGACATAGAAGCGGGCAATTTATTTTTTTTTAAATTTTTTTATTTGTCAGTTTAAAAGTTACAACAGAGCAGCATACAGTGCATATCCCAATCAACAACGCAGGTATCACATACAATAGTAATGTGCATAAATCCGAATTATATCATAACAATGTCAAGACTCTCTTATGATTGATTAATGATAGACCTAAAAACCCATAACCACTCCCAACGTCCCTCCTACCTCCCGCCTCCCCCCAAAAAAACTCAGTAGCCAGATGCATAGAAGAAATTAGAAAGTAACTGTACAGTCTGACATAGAAAGGTCTCTTGGAGCAGATGCTGCGTTTCACCATTAATACCACAAGTATCGTCATCAGGACAACACTATATCCATTCGTCTAAATGAAGGAGCGGAGAACCTCCGATATAAGGTCAGTACCTCAATAGTGTCCATAGTGGGTCCCTGCTGGAAATCACGCCTCTCAGAGCGCGTCAGGGTGTGCCAACATGTATACCGTAATAGGGCTCCAAAAGTCTTTGGGGCGGGAGGCTTCAGGCAAACCCTTCCTCATATGAGTGCAGCAACTCTCTGCAGTACGCTAAATCCGTGAGCCACTGTTTGGTAGTAGGGATAGACTTTGAGCCTCTTCCATTCGCCACAACCCACTTTGCCATCAAGGTAGAGACCGCCACTAGGCGTCTATTAGCAGGCTTCAGCTTCTTCACATACCCTACAAGGCACACCTCAGGTGTATAGGGCACCACTTCCGGCAAGATTCGCGCCACATCCGTCCAAAATGCTAAAACTCTCCCACATGACCAGGCGACATGATAGAAATCAGCGTCATCCGCGCCACACCGCACACACCTTGCCGAATCCCTCAGGCCATACCTATAGAGCTGTAGGGGGAACATCCATTACGACGCAGTGTTTACACCGCACTACCATTACAATGCTGGTTTTACAACGAAAGTCGTTACCACGACTTGCGCTGGAGGGCGCTCTAGGCTAAGGAATAGTAGATTTACTTTTCCAACACCTTCCCTACTGTACGTAGGCTGGTGTTGGAATAGTACATTTTACTATTCCTAAGTCCAGCACCCTACAGCGCAAGTCGTGGTAACGACTTGCGTTGTAAAACCAGCGTTGTAATGGTAGTGCGGTGTAAACACCGCGTTGTATTGACATACAACTGAGCTGTAGAGGTGAGTAATATACTTGATGCAAAAATTTTAAATGAATAATCCTGATGTTGCAGTTAGCTGTGAGTCGGCCCGTGATTTGACAACATGCGGACCACACGTCCATCGGGAGTGGAGCGTCCATCGCCGATTGCCAGCATCGGCGCGACGGATGATCATCTAGCTCCTGCTCCCGCTGGGAGGCATAGTAGAGCCTCGTGATTAGCCCTTTTCGACTCACCCCAGCCAGCATTGCCTGCAGCGCCCAAAGAATTACCGGCTCTTCCGGGAAGTTCAGGTACACGGATAGTACAGCTTGTCGTACCCTGACATACATTAATCAAAACATAAAGGACCGAGTGACGTTATTTTGGGCCTCATCTATGGTTTTGAATCTGCCCTCTGTGTATAGATCTCCCATTCGGGTAATGTTCGCAGCCGCGAGGTCCTTCAGTGCAGCGGGTTCCCGAGCGGCAGAGATCCCCGGGTGCGAAGCAATAGGCAACAGAGGGGCATATAAATAGAGGACCTGAGCCACCGCAGCCACCCGATAGAACCATAGCCTGTACCTGAAGGGGATGGACCGCGTCAGCAACGTGCGGATGAAAACGCTGTGAAAAATGCCAGTACTGGGCAAAATGCGCTTGCACGCAAAGGTAATACAATCGGAAATCGGGAGCTTCAAAGCCGCCCCGCTCATATGGTTGCACAAGTAGATCCCATCTGCAACGCGATTTCCTACCCCCCCAGATAAACGTAAGGAGCGTCGACTTCAGCGTTTGAAAGAAGGATATATTCAGTTTTATCGGGATAATAATAAAAAAATACAGCATCTTGGGTAGGAACACCATTTTTACCACCACGATCCTGTCTGCCAGCGACATGGGGAGACGTGCCCATCTTTCAGCTTGCTCCGTTATACGCATAACTGCGCGACCATAATTTTCCGTAATCGCCACAGCGGGATCCCTATGGATCATTACCCCTAAATATTTTACCGGCTCAGAAGTCCAGTGTAAAGGGAAATCCATCTCAATCTCCCTCGTGCCCTCCATCAGCGGAAAGACCACGGATTTGGCCCAATTAATGCCCAAGCCAGAGAATTGGACATATTCCCTCAACAAGGGCCAAAGCTAGACTGATGGTTCCCGGACGTAGAGCAGCATATCATCAGCATATAGCGAGACAACAAGCGGAAGTTGCAGAAACCCCAAAGCAGCAACAGAATCTTTTTGACGGAGCTTGCACGCCAGGGGTTTAATCACCAAAGAGAAGAGTATGGGCGATAGGGGACACCCCTGCCGCGTCCCCCTTTCTATAGAAAATAAGGAAGAAACCCTGCCATTGACACAAACTCTAGCGACCGGCCTGGTATACAAAACCCGGATCCATTGCACAAAGAAGGGAGGGAAACCCATTCTACTGAGGACAGTGAACATAAGGATAGAGTCAAACGCCTTTGCAGCGTCAAGAAGCACTGCAACTTCTTGAGAATTAGAATTGAAGTAATGCAATGTAGAGAACAGCGTGTGGAGGTTGTGCGTGGTGGACCTCTCCATCACGAAACCTGACTGGTCTGGTAAGACCAGCAGGGGAACCAGGGGTTGAAGTCTAATGGCAATCATTTTAGCTAATATTTTAGTATCAATATTAATGATGGAGAGTGGCCGATACGACCCATACTGACTAGGGGGCTTGTCCGGTTTCAGAAGGGTGACCAGTAAGGCTTCTTGTAGCGACGGAGCTAAGATCCCATCATCATAGGCCTCCGCGTAGACCTCAAGCAGCCTAGGAGCTTGCATGGTAGCATACGTCTTGTAAAATTCGCTTGGCAGACCGTCAGGTTCGGCAGCTTTACATGTAGGAAGCTCCATTATAGCTTCTTGCACGTCCTCTTCGCCGAACGGCTGCGCCAGGGACTCGCGGTGTGCCTGGGATAACCAGCCCAACGCCACATCGTCTAAGTAATCATGCGTCTCCGCAGTTGAAGGGGAGTCTCTGGCGGCAGAAAGATCTTTATAAAATTTTAGCACCACATCACAAAGCGCTTCCATCAAATAATGTGATTCGCCTGCGTCGTCAATGAGCTCAGTTATGGGCTCCTGGCTTTGGGGTTTGCTCAGTTTTTGTGCAAGAGAGTGGCTAGGCCTTCCACCCTCACCAAAATAGCGCGCTACCATACGTCTAGAGCAGTGCTGTATCTCCTGGTCGACAGTGTCGTTATGTTCAGTGACGTGGTCACGTATCTGAGCCAGCTTATCCGCAGTTGGATCATCGGCAAAGGCACGCTCCAGAACCGAAATATCCTCCGCCAGCCTCCGTATCCAACGCCGGAGATCCTGTAGCACCCCCGCCTGCGCACCTATCCATGCCCCCCTGATGGTAACCTTGAAGGCTTCCCATAGGACCCCCGCACTATCCACCGTGCCCTCATTTTCCTTAAAATAGTTCACGATCGCCTCCTCGATAGTTTGTCTGAACACGGGGTCCTAGAGTTCCGATGGTTGGAGCCGCCAAGCAAACTGTGGCGCCTCATAATCCGGCAAAGACAGCTCCATAAGTACTGGGAAATGATCAGAAAGTATTCTGGCCTTATGTGTCACATTCTTGACCCAATGGCTCACCACGCTAGAAATCAACCAATAATCAATACGGGACCATGAGCCATGCCCTGATGATACACACGTACTCTTGCATGCTTCCGGGTGTCGTAACTGTCAAACGTCCTGCACAGGCCCACCATCGATAAGGCCCTACAACACTTTCACCGCACTTTTCTGCCGGTCCGCACCTGAACCATGTCAATCTTTGGTTTCATCTAAGTACACATTAAAATCCCCCCCACAAATAATTTCAGCAAGTGGGAACCGTAAAATCCTGCGCCACACATCCGCAAAAAACGCCGATCATCCATCTTCAGCCCGTAGATATTCACCAATAGCACACTCTCTCCTCCCAGTCGACTATGCAATGGTACAAACCTACCCTCATCATCCGTGTCTGCCTTGATAAGCGTGAAGAGGGCACCTTTCTTCACCAAAGTGATCACCCCTCTAGCATACGAGGAGTACGAGGAAGACACCCGCCCATTGGCCCAGTGCGCCCCAACATTTTGTACTGACGCAGCAGTTAAGTGCGTTTCCTGCAAAAAAGCGACATTCACTCCCATTCGATCCAAGCCTGCGAACACCATCCTGATCTTCCGTGGAGAATTTAAGCCGCGGACATTTCAAGTAGCAAACTTAATAGAACAATAGGCAAAGACATGCGGCAGCAGACCTTATATTTGCAGCATAGAGACCATAAATCACAGCATAGTATGTACATCATAACTGAGCACCTGGCACAGAGCAAAGAACTCCCATCCAACCCCAAGCCCGCCCCAGCCCGTCCACCACCCACTTCAGCACCCCAACTCTGCCAAAGCCATCCTCGAACCCCCCCTAACCCACCCCCCACAACAATAGGAAGTATAGTACGGGGTACACCCATACGCGGGGGGCACTGAAGCGCAACTCTCCCGCATAGCAGGAGTTGACCGAGCGGGCAATAAGTTAACATCCCCGCTCCACCTGATAAATCCAGTGCCCTATAGCCTGAGATACGGGCCCATTAGGGATTAGAACATAATGAAGACTTCAGGCCCCAGGGGCGACGCAAAAGCTGCACAGCTTGGAATCAGACAGATTGATTGAAGCCTCACAAAAGCAGCGAACCCCCCAGCATTTAAAGGAAAAATAGGTAGTCAAAGCATACATTGAACAGCAATACAACAGGTAAGTAGCGTCACCACGGCGCTCCCCCGCTCACAGGGGCCTGCTGCCCAGCAATAGCATAAATAGGAAAATGCTACCTTAAACAGATTCCAAGGACAACAAGAGACATACATCTTCAAATACAAGCGGAGCACCTTATGTAGAGGCTACGCTAATCTTCACTACAATACCCTCACAACTCAGCATCCTCTTGCCCCTCCCTCCTCGGTGCCTCAGTAGAGTCTCGTTTCCGACTCTTCAGTTTTTTTGCATAATCCATTACAGCCTTTGGGGAGGAGAATATTTTATTGTGAGTAACGGCCCCAATGCGGAGGCGGGCCGGATACAGCATGGCATATGGGATCTCCTCTGCGCGCAGAAGTTGCTTCACCACGCCGAACTCCCTGCGTGCGGCCTGGACGGCGACCGTGAAGTCTGGGAAGAACGCTAGTGAGTTCCCTTGGTGCTCAATCTTCCCCTTTTCCTGTGCCAGGCGTAGAATGGTGTCCCTATCCCTGTAGTTCAAGATCCGAGCTATGATGGGAGGGGGAGGGGCCCCAGGGACTGGGCAAGCAGCCAACGAGCGATAGGCACGCTCCACGATGAACATATTCAACAGCTGCTCTGTGCCAAAAATGTCTGTGATGAGGCGCTCCATGTATGTTTCCATTTTTCCCACATTTGTGGACTCCGGCAGTCCCGTTACCACGGATGTTATTGCGCCGGAACCGCGCCTCCATATCTCATTTTTCGCCTGTATGAGCGCGAGGACCTTTTCCATGTTCAGGGCTTTATCTGTGACCGTGGACAGACCATCCTCCGCAGGCGAGACTCTCTGCTCCACCTCCCCCATTCGTGCATTTTGCTTTTCTAACTGCGAGGACATCTAGTCTGTGATTTACAGCCGCTATGCCACCATGTATTGATTGTAGAGTCCGCCTCCCGCTCCAGGCCCCGCTCACCCGCAGCCTTCACCGCTGATACGGCACCTTCCATCTCGCTGGGGGGGCTCATACATGGCAGAGTCGGGAAGGCTCCAGGCACGCCTCCCGCTGCCATCCCCGCAGGCCCCCGGGTAACGCAGCAGACACGACGCCTCCAGCTCCAGAGGGCCGCGCTAGCTTCTGCGCAGGTCGGGAAGGCTCCAGGCACTCCTCCCGGACCAGTAGTGGAAGGTCCGCTATTGTCCCGCTATTGTCACAGCAGTCACGGCACCCTTCGATATCAGGAGCGGGCCGTGCAGATGACTCGGAGATCCCCTGCAGCTCCGCCACTCAGCTGTTCACAGGAGCCCCGCGGCCACCGCAAACAGGCCCCGCCACAAGACTGGCTGGAAGTCTCAAAACGGTGCAAAAGGCGGATTTCAGGCGCCGCAAATTGCCTCAAGCGGCACAGGGGCAAAGCAGGAGTGTGTTCCAGCCACTTAGCGACTTCAGGAGCACAGGATGTCGCTGATTTTGGTCGGATATAATCTCAGTAATGCAGAGCCTCACAGCAGTGCGGCCATCTTGCTGCGCGCCCTCTAGCGCCCCCCCCCCCCGACATTGAAGCGGGCAATTGAAGGAATGGTTGGGGCATTCATTTCTTTAATTTTGGCCAACACCAGACAAGTAGTCTGCTGTATTGTTTTGTTTAAACAAATAATTTGTGTGGGGGTGAGACAAGCTCAAAATAATGTTACTTTGCCCTAGATTTGCCAGGATCTTGTTGCCCAAATTGATTTCAATTCAATGGTTCACTAATAGAATATCAATGCCCAAAATATCCCCATACACAAATATCAATGCAAAAATATAAGTAAAAAATATCGATGTAAAAAATATATAAAATTTTATGTTAAATATATTAAATAATAAAATTTACTTTAAAAACAATATTTAGATGTAATATACATTTTAACAAATATAATAAAAGACATTTAATTAAAAACATTTAAGCATACATATATAAAATGTAATATATAAATATCTATTTCCTTTAAAACAGTTAATAAACTAATAATGTTAATTTATTTTATAAATATATAAACATTTACAAATAAATATATATATTTCCATACATTTCTAACATAAAATCTAATAAAAACATATTATAAATGAAAACATTAAAATATTTAATAGTCTTTCGAATTAAATGTAGGGAAAGTGTTGGATAGCGGAGGGTTAAAAATTACTATTCCCACTCCAGTGAGTGCAACAGTAGGGAAAGTGTTGGATAGCGGAGGGGTAAAAATTACTATTCCCACTCCTGTGAGTTCAACAGTAGGGCAAGTGTTGGATAGCGGAAGGGTAAAACTAAATATTCGCAATCCAGTAAGTGCAACAATAGAGAAATGTTGGATAGCGGAGGGGTAAAAATAACTATTCCCACTCTCGTGGGTGCAACAGTAGGAAAAGTGTTGGATAGCGGAGAGGTAAAAATTACTATTACCACTCCAATGGGTGCAACAGTAGGGAAAGTGTTGGATAGCGGATGGGTAAACATTACTATTCCCACTCCAGTGAGTAATGTAAATTGATACTTGTATAGCGCACTACTCACCCGCAAGGGTCTCAAGGCGCTTGTACGAATACCGCTGTGGAACCCGTCCTGGCTTTCCCTGTGAGGCATCCACTCCTGGGCACCCCCAGGGTGAAGGCCAGGCATCCTTAGTGTTGTGGGGGCCGTTGTGGAGATTAAGCAAGCTATTGCCCAGAGTTGCAGAGTGGGACTATATGATTAGAATAGGCACCGAGGCGAGAATTATTAGGCCCGTGGAATTTTTGAGCCCAAGACCCGCCGAGGCAGGGAAATGAACACTGGTCCCGGGCTAGACCTCTGCATCAGGGTCTGCCGCTCTAACCATTGAGCCACACTTCTCCACAGTGCAACAGTAGGGAAAAGTTTCGGATAGTGGAGGGGTAAAAATGTATATATCCACTGTTCAAAATGAAAAACATACAAATTAACAACGACAACACAAAAGATTTTAAAAAACAAAAAATTAAACATATATAAAAGTTTTAAATATTGCAAAAGATAGAAACGGATTAGAATGTTAAAAAGAGCTACAAAATACCTAGAAAGATTATTTAAAAAAAATTAAAATAATTTAAAAACAAAAACCTATTTTTAATAGAAACTTTTTATTAACAAAAACATTAAATATTACATAAATGTATTATTTTGTATTACCTACCCTATAACACCACACAATTCACAACCCACATTTAACATTTTAAAATAATGTACTTCCATAATTAACATTATTAATTAACAATTACACAGATATAATTTTCTAAAAATGTTAAACAAATGCAAATTAATTTACTTCCCAAATATTATTGCTATAAAATCAACATACACAAAATAACAATAAACACTTACCATAAATATTTATCAATTGATAAAGATATTATTAATCAACAAATTATTCATTAATTAAACATAAATTACTTTCCATCCTCTACCCCAACAAACACCACAACCCACACCTAAAAATCATTACACAATTTCCGTAACTAATTTTACATTAATAAATAATAACAATTAACAACAACTTATTAATTAATTTAAAAGAATTTACTTCCCACCCTTTACCGCTAAAAACCCAACTTACATCAAAAATAAATTACCCAATTGCCATATTTTAATTTTAATTAATTAATTAGCATTAATTAACAATTATTATTTAATTATGAATAAATTACTTCCCACCCTATTCTCCTATTCCACCCACTCCTAAAATATGACACAATTAACATACTTAATTACAAATTAATTAATTAAAAACACAATTAATAATTATATAATATTAAAATAACTCCCACAATTAATGCTATAAATATAAATTAAATAAATATTAATAAATACAAAATATTAATACATTTATTATAATTAAGTTGCTTCCCACCCTATTCCCCTATAAAACCCACAACCTGCTCCTAAAAAATTAAAGTATTAACATAATTACAAATTTGTTAATTAATAATTAACAACCATTAATACATATTTAATAATAAAATAACTCCCACAATTAACCCTATAAAATATAAATTAAATAAATATTAATAAATGAAAAATATTAATACATTTATTATAATTAAATTACTTCCCACCCTTTTCCCCTATAAACCCACAACCCTCTCCTAACAAAATTACACAATTAACATAATTGCCAATTAATTAATGATTATCAGCCAATTAATGAATAATTAATAATACATTAATTCCGACAATTAACACTATAAAATCTAAATTAAATAAATACTAATACATAAAAATGTATAATTAATTTATTATAATTAAATTACTTCCCACCCTATTTCCCTATAAACCCACAACACGCTCCTAAAAAAATTACAGAATTAAAGTAATTGACAATTCATTAAAAATAAATAACAACCAATTAATAAATACTTAATAATAAATTAATTCCCACAGTTAACACTTTAAAATCTAAATTGAATGAATAGTAAAACATAAAAAATAATCATTAATTTATTATAAATAAATTACTTCCCACCATATTCCCCTATAAACCTACAACCAGCTACAGAACTTAAAAATGCAACATTTAATTATGATAAAATTAATAACTACTAAACATTTTACACATACAAATTTCCTATACAAAAAATTAGATCACATACTTTTCAAATCCATACTAAAATACATAACACTATTTAAAACAACAATATTTTAAACAACTATATTTTTGCAAACGATATTAACAACTTCGATATTTCCAAAAACAATAGGCATCAGTAGCCCTCCTGACGGAAAACAGGACCGCCCGCCATATGTGCAGGGGGCCCGTAGGGGACATTAGGATACGCCTGCCAAACTGGCGGGCGCATCACGCATGTTTAACATTGCTGCGGGCGGTGTATTCAGCAGCACCCGCCACAATGGTAAAAGTGCATGTTGTGCATTTGCATGCAAAAAGTGGCAGGCACTGCGCGTTGCCTGCCGCATTGTGCATGCAAATGCAGGGCGTACCATAGGTACCCCCATGTGCACCCCCAAACTACCTGGGGGCCCGCAACGGACCCCCAATTGTGAACTCCGCATGCCGCCACAGAAAGGCTGCTCTCCGTCAACGTCTTCGTAGCCACAAAAGGACTTCGTCGGCGTGCTGACGTCAGTTCCCTTTTTTCACGCCGTCGACGCTTAATGGTTATTCTAGGTGCTCTCCATTTTCTTTTAAAGAAAACTTTGTATCTCCTGTTTGTTCCTGATGGCTACTTCTAGGAAGACGGGATTTAAACCCTGCAGAGAGTGTGCAGGCGTATATGTCTATCACGGACCCGCATGATGACTGCCTTTGGTGCCTATCTTCGGACCACAACGTCGAGGAATGCCGAAGCTGTAGGTAGATGAATCTTAAGCGTGAAGCCAAGTTGTTTATGGCTAAAGCCAAGAAGGAGAAGAGAGGTAGAAAGAGTGCAAAGTCTTTGTCTTCTCACACTTCCAGGTCAAAGAAGCATAAGAAATCCAAGAGACGACATGCCTCTCGACATCGTTCTTCGAAGGCCAGAGTTTCGAGGTCGAGGTTGAGGTTGCCGACTCCGGCTGACTGACCTCAGAGGAAGGACTTTATCTCTCCATCTCTTTCTCCTCAGGCGATGCCGGTACCATCTCCGGCTTCGGATGCTTCTTCGCAACATGAAGATTCACCGGCTCCAGCGACGTCACCGGTGCCTGGTGAGTCCTCTTCAGTCCGTGTGACTTCACCTGTGCAGGCACCGTCCCCAGCTCCGCAGGCTCCAGTTCGACTTCTGGTGACTCCTCTTCAGGAAGGTACGGTTCCATATCCTCTTTTTCCTGCTCCTGAGTCTGATTCTTCGCATTTCCTTAATGCGATGTTTGGCTGGTTTGCCAGAGCCTCGACTCCATCCGGCGCGCCTTCATGCCCTGTGGGTCCTTTGGTTTTCAACCTGGGTGTGCCTCAGTTCTATCCCAAGGCTCCTTTCATGCCATTCTTGCCGTCGACTCCGGCTTGGCATTTCCCAGCGCTGGAATCCCCCACCCCGGGTCCTCGGACACCTTCGGTGGCTGAGTCGGCGCCACCTCGAGTTCGATCGACGTCGAGGTTCGAAGTGAAGGCTCCTCCATCGACGCTGTTGATGTCATCACCGGAGACGCATGTGGCTCCACCGACGCCGTTACCTAAACAACACTCCAGGAGAGAGGCGCAGAGGCTCCTCGAGGAGGAGGAATATTTTCAAATCAGGAGGAAGGAGAGATTGTGGACTCTATGGACGAGTTTGAAGGCCTTCATGAGGCTAGTGGCCTTGATACCTCTCCTGAGTATAATTTTCTATCTGTAAGTGGAGGTGTTGTACAGGACATTGCACCATACCATGTGGTTATAAGGAAGGACGCTGATTTATTGAGCCTTAAGCTTCCCTCAGCGGAGATAAAGTCCAACATTCTAACAGAAGTTTTGAATACATCATCATCAACTTTTGAGCCGTTACTTCCTTTTACAGATGCATTAACAGAGCCAATCCTGGAGGTGTGGCAGAAGCCTTTATCTGCTCCGGCTGTCTCTCGTTCCATCTCGAGAAGGTACAGGCATGCCCCTGGTGATCCGGCTTTTTTGTCATCGCATCTGACGCCGGAGCGTTTGGTTGTCCAGGCTCCTTGTTCGAAGCAGCCTTCTGGTTCCTTCCCAACTATTCTGGGTGCTAGGGATTTTAAGAAGACGGAACAAGCCGCAAAGATGGTGTTTTCTTCTGCTAGTATGGCTCTTAAGTCCGCTAATGCAACTTGCCTTCTTGGACGATATATCCATGCTTTGATGGACTCAGTTGTGCAATTAGCTCTGAAGTTGCCTGAGGAAGATTGTGCCAATTTCTTGAAAGTCCTTTCGGATCCACAGGCGGCAGCACATCAAGTGATTCAGTCGGGCATGGACACTGCTGACTCCGTGGCTCGTGTGATGGGGTCTTCTGTGGCTGCAAGGAGACAGACATGGCTAAGATCTGGTTTCTCTGCTGATGTTCAGGCAACTTTGATGGATTTGCCCTTTGATGGGTCAAAGCTTTTTGGTTCAAAGGCGGACTCAGCTTTAGAATGTTTTAAAGACAGCAGGGCTACTGCAAGATCTCTAGGCCTCCAGGTGCAGAGGATATGGTTACAGACGGTATGGTGGTTTTGGGAAATCTGCTTCCTTTAGTGGCCGCCAGCAATCTCAACAAGGCCAGCAACAACAGAATCTATTGTACAAATCATACAGAGGGAAGAATAAAAGAGGCCTCAGGGGTGCAAATCCACAACAATCCTCCTCTTCTTCCTCTATCTCCCCTCCTGCCACTGTTGGTACAACAGGAAAGCAGTTCTTGATCCCCCATCTTAGAACATGTTGGTCCAGTTGGAGGTTGGGTGTCCCACTTTCTACAAAATTGGAGACTGATCACTTCCGATTGTTGGGTCTTGAATCTTGTAGAGAATGGGTACGCCCTTCCCTTTTTGGAGTTTCCTCCTTCTTACCCTCCTCGCCAGGGTGGGTGTTCAGAGGACCACTTACTGCCTTTACAGCAGGAGGTTCTTACATTGCTTCAAAAAGGTGAGATAGAGGTGGTTCCGGAGCAGGAAAGGGGTCAGGGATGCTACTCCTGATATTTCCTGATGCCCCAAAAGGACAGTCGCTTGAGACCAATCTTGGACCTCAGGATTTTGAACCTTTACCTCAGGCAGGAAAAGTTAAAAATGGTGACCTTGGCTCAGGTTCTTGTGCTGCAACAGGAAGACTGGATGGTGTCCATCGATCTGCAGGATGCGTATTTTCATCTTCTCATCCTGAAGTCGCATCGGAAGTATCTCCGGGTCACGGTGGGTTTGCAACACTACCAGTTTGCGGCTCTTCCATTCGGTCTTACTTCCACACCTCGAGTCTTTACAGAGGTGATTGCGGTGGTTGGGGCTCATCTCAGAAGGTCAGGGGTTCCTGTTTTCCCCTACCTGGACGATTGGCTGTTGAAAGCGGAGTCTCCAGAGTTGTTTTCACGCCATTTACAAGGTACAACTCATCTGTTGTTCAAATTGGGTTTTTCCATAAATGTACCCAAATCTCACCTGGTGCCTTCTAAGCACAGCCTGTTCATAGGGGCAATACTGGACACTTCTGTGTGTCGAACATACCCGCCTCCGCAGAGGATTCTCGAAATACAGGAGATGATTCTTTTATTTCAACATGGAGTGGTTGTTCCAGTCCTGAAGGTTCTTTGCCTGCTCAGTCTGTTTGCTTTCTGCATTCTGTTGGTCAACCATGCACATTGGCACATGAGGGCACTCCAGTGGTGCCTCCGCAGGCAGTTGTATCAGCACAACGGAGATCTCGGGGAGAACATCAGAATCTCCAGAGAAGCTGAAGCGGAGCTGACTTGGTGGAGTGTGCAGTGCAACCTGTCGCAAGGAAAGCCCTTTCAGTCTCCTCCGCCACAGTAATCACGGATGCCTCCACTCTAGGGTGGGGTGCTCATCTGGGGGATCTGGAGGTCAAAGCTCTTTGGTCTCCAGAGGAAAGGGTGCTTCACATCCACCTATTGGAATTGCGGGCGATACGTTTGGCACTAAAGGCCTTCCTTCCCTTCGCGGTCAATCAGTTCGGATCCTGACGGACAACACTACCGCATTGTGGTATTTCAACAAACAGGGAGGTGTAGGGTCGCATCATCTCTGCCGAGAGGCTCTGCGACTCTGGTCCTGGGCTCAGGGCCAACGGAATTGTGTGTTTGCAAATCATCTGGCCGGTGGGCTGAATGTTCGTGCAGACAGTCTCAGTCGGCGTTACTTGGGCAATCACGAGTGGCGGCTTCATCCGGAGGTGGTCCATCGCATCTCCTCAGTTGGACCTGTTTGCCACTCACAAGAACGCACACTGCCTGCTGTTCTGCAGTCTCCAGTATCCGATGCAGGGAGCATTAGGGGAGAAGCGTTTCAGATAGATTGGAGCTCACATCTCCTTTACGCGTTTCCCCCCATACCCTTGATTCCTCAGGTTCTGAGGAAGATTCACCAAGACTGGGCCCAAGTTATATTGATCGCCCCGGATTGGCCAAGAAGGGTGTGGTACACAGACCTACTTCACCTCTCGTCGCACCATCCGCTCCATCTCCCTCTCAGGGCAGACCTCCTCTCGCAGTCGCAGGGGCAGGTTCTACACCCCAACCTCCAGAGCCTGCACCTTCATGCCTGGAGATTGAACGGGGCAACCCGAGTTCTTTCTCTCTCCCGCCAGAGATAGTGGACGTTATTTTATCATCCAGGCGACACTCCACTAAATCTGTTTACTCTTCCAGATGGTCCATATTTGTTAAGTGGTGCAGAGAGAGAGACATTGACCCTTTGAAGGCCACTTGTCGAACATTTTGGAGATTTCACTTTCTTTAGCACTACAAGGTTGTGCTGTAGCTACTGTTAAGGGATATTTATCGGCTTTCTTGTCCTTTTTATGTTTGCCTGACCAGCCGTCTTTGTTTAAGTCCCCCATTGTCATGAGGTTCATTAAAGGCCTTACAAATAAGTTTCCTCCCACACCTTTCATTATGCCTCAGTGGGATTTGAATTTCGTACTTACTTTTTTAATGGGTTCTCCGTTTGAGGCTCTTCACTCTTACTCGCTGAGGCTTCTTTCTTTTAAAACGGTTTTCTTGTTAACCATTACCTCGGCTAGGAGGGTAAGTGAGCTTCAGGCTCTTAGTACGAAACCTCCTTTTCTGACCATTCATGCGGATAAGTTGGTTCTAAGGACCAAGGCTGCTTTCCTTCCCAAGGTGGTTACCCCTTTTCATTCCACTACTTTACCCACCTTCTATCCTCCCCCTCACCCTTCCAAGGAGGAAGAGAGACTGCATCGGTTGGACCCAAAGACGGCTGTCAGCTTTTATTTGGATGGGACAAGAGTTCTAAGGCTGGACGATCAGCTCTTTGTGGGCTATGTTGGGAAAATGAAAGGCAAGGCAGTGCACAAGAGGACACTTTCCAGGTGGCTTATCTTGTGCATCAAGATTTGCTACGCCCCGGCCGGACCCTCCTGAAGGTATCAGAGCTCATTCCACCAGAGCTAAATATACTTCTTCTGCTTTGGCTAGAGGTGTTCCTGTTCTTGATATCTGTAAAGTGGCAACTTGGGCCTCCCTCCACACCTTTGCAAAGCTTTACTGCTTGGACTCTGAGGTTAGGAGGGATGGCCATTTTGCTCGCTCTGTTTTGCAGAAGTTTTTGGTCTAGTCAGGTGGACACACTCCTCCGGTAGAGGTACGGCTTTTGGAGTCTATTCAAAAGGTAAGGAATCCACAGGCAGAAGTATCCATCAGAAGAACAAGTTACTTACCTTCGGTAACGCTTTTCCTGGTGGATACAATATCTGCCTGTGGATTCCTCACGCTCCCACCCGCCTCCCCGTTGTCCGCCTGCTTCTACCAATTTTTTTTAATTTTATTCATGTTCATATCTTAATAATGAGAAATGCTTTTCCTATGCTATTTCTCTTTTCTTTTATAGATTATGCATTTTTGATTTGGCATATGTGTATATATTTGATATGCTATGTGTATATTTGAAAATGTGTCGGTCCGCCCGTTTGCCTCAGTGGCATGGAAAAAATAGGTGGAACTGACGTCAGCACGCCTACAAGGTCCCTTTGTGGCTCCGATTACGTCATACGGTTCCGTGAGCAGAGTCTGTCCATTGTGACGTCCTCGTCGACGTGGGAGAGGTAGGAAATAATTTTCCAGCGGAATGCTGGCGCAGGGGGTATTTAAAAGGTGAGGAATCCACAGGCAGATGTAGTGTCCTACATAAAAAGAGTTACCGAAGGTAAGTAACTTGTTCATTTGGAACAACTCAGGTATACGTATAAAAGGGAAACCTATATCCTGTTTCCCATTGGAAAATAGCAGGCCTCCTTAGTTTGGATCAGCGTTTGTATAATGGTGGTCTCAAGTCTTTCACACAATTGATAGATGAATTTGGTCTTCCATTACACCAATCAGCAAACTATACACAACTCAAAATCTGCCTTAATAAAATTCTAGGACCACACCCACAGATTTTACAAACTTCACCTATAGTATCCTATTTACATACCTGGGGGCAACATAAGGGAGTTACATCTGGTTTATACAATGTATTTACATCACACTTGTTTTCACAGCCATTATCAAAGGATCTTTGTATTAAATGGCAAACACGTTTGTCAGTTCTTTACCATGACCAGGAATGGTTGGACTTATTGGAACATTTAGATAAAGGAGCTCCGGAGGTTAGATTGAAATGTTGCTTGTTTAAAATTATGCATGATTGGCACTGGTCTCCGGGAAAGTTACATGAAGCAGGATTACTCCCACATGCAAGTTGTTGGAGATGTGATGTCCCGGGCTGTGACATTGTTCATATTATTTGTGACTGCCCTAAGGTTCAAGCCTATTGGTCCTATATAGGCCAGATTTTACATAACTCCATGCCTTTACACTTACCGTTAACACCATCTGCCATCCTTTTGCATGACTCACGAAATTCTCAACATCATTCTAAGCCGCAATGCCGTCTTTTACATACTGCCTTGACCACGGCTAAAATATGTATATCTGAAAGAAACACGTTAGTATTAGATTCCTTACCTTAGAATATCCCCAGGCGTCAGTCTGGATCCGGAAACTTTTGCGTAGCAGTACCCCTGCGCGTCGGTAGGCGTCGTCTGCAGGCGTCCCCTGCGGCTCCGCGTCCGTCGTCGGCGTCGTGCGCCGTGATGACGTCGCTGGAGTATATAGACGCCGCCTCCGCGTGCTGACGTCAGTTCTTCTTTTTTCCGCCCCAGTAAGCGCAGATCCGAAGAGCAGTACTCCGGTCTTTTGACCAAGTTTTGTTAACTATATCTTTTTGGTGCCTGGTAGGATGCCCGGGTTCAAGAATTGTGACGGTTGTGACCGCACGATGTCGGTCACGGACCATCACCGACTCTGTCTCCGGTGCCTGGGCCCCGACCACGACGTGGACGCCTGCGTCGACTGCCGGGCTCTGACTAATAAGGCTAGACGGGAGCGGTCCTGCAAGCTACTCGAGCTCCGGGTGTCGGCCCCGCGTCGAGAGCGGTCCCGGTCCGGCCGGAGGTCCAGGGAGCGTTCGAGGGAGCGGTCGCGGAGCCGTGCTGAGCGCTCCGGAAGTCGACACCACTCGTCGGGCTCCTCAGGTAAGAAACACAAGAAGTCGGGGCGTCGTCATCGTACCCCCGACTCCCCCCGATGCTCGCGAGACACGTGGCCGGGGCTTCGGGTGACCCCACCCCCGCGGCTCCGCGAGAGTCGCCGGCGCGGCCTGCTCCATACCCTCAGGTCCCTGGGCAAGGTGCGACGCCTGAGGAGATTGAGGCGTTCCTCATGGCCATGAGGGCTCTCACTTCTCCGACGGGGCCTACGGCGCCTTCGGGCCCAGTGCTACCGTCCGGGGGCCGTAGTGGGTCGGGTGTCCCTGCCTCAGCGCCGTCGGGTGCTTCGGCCCCGGTGCCGCCGACGGCTCCGACCCCGGCCCCGCAGGGGCCTTCGGGGTCGACGCCGGCTGGTCTTCCGGCCTCTCCGGCGCCGATTCCATCGGGGTTACCTCCGACGCCGTCCCCGCGCGGCGCTGGATCTCCTGCGCCGGCTCCGGCCGGCGCCGGGGCCCTGGTGCCGGCTCCGGGCGGCGTCGTCCCCATTCCCTCTCCGAATCCCGACGCGGAGTCGGACCGGCGTCGCACGACGCCGGGCTCGACGCCGATGGGGCCTGTGCTCCCCGAGGAGCCGGTCTACATTGTTGACTCCGAATATGGAGATGATGTAGAGTACGGTGAGGGTTGGGAGGGGTCTGAGGACCCTCTGTCACGTGAGTGCCAGTACGACGTGGACTGGACAGGTGATTTGGGTGATGCCAGTGGTCTGGACGACTCTCCTAACCCTGGCTTTGTCTCTCCTCCTTCCGTGGCGTCGGAGGAAGGGGCTGCCTATTCAGTGGTGTTGATGAGGGCTGCCAAGGCCTTACACCTTGAGCTCCCTGTCGCGGCCGTGAGGCCTAACATCCTCACTGAGGTCTTCAAACCGCAGTCATGCCCACAGGAGCCACTGCTGCCGTTTAACGAAGCCTTGTCAGACGTTCTGTTGGGCACGTGGTCCAGGCCCTCTTCAGGTTCGCCTGTTGATCGGAACGTGGCCAGACGCCACCGTCCGTGTCCGGACGACCCCAAGTTCCTGTCCACCCATCCCACCCCTGAGAGTCTGGTGATCCAGGCCTCGACTTCCCAGACCGCGTTCCCGTCGGCCCCGCCCGACCGGGAATCTAAGAGGTATGACCAGTATGGCAAGAAGGTCTTCTCGTCCCTGAGTTTGGGTCTTGCAACACCGCTTGCCTCTTGGGCCGCTACACCCACTCTGTGTGGGATACGGTCGCGGACCTGCTGCCAGAATGCCCCATGGAGGTGCGGGCGAAGCTCAGCAAGGATGTGGCTGAGGGCCGAGACGCAGCTAAATATTCCATACGGTGTGGTCTTGATACGACCGACTCGCTCGGCAGGGCGATGTCCACGACGGTGGCGATTCGTCGCCACGCCTGGGTGAGGTCCGCCAACTTTTCGGCTGATGTCCAAAATGCCCTAATGGACATGCCGTTTGATGGCTGTCGCCTGTTTGGTGACAAGGCGGACCACGCGCTGGAACGCTTCAAGGACTCCAGGGTCACGGCCAAGTCCTTGGGTCTTTCGACCCAGCGCCAGCAAACTGGTTTGTTTCGCTCCTTTCGTGGCCACGGAAGGGGCGTCCCCACACGTGCTGCCAGCCACGCGCCGCAACAATCTTTTCAACGCGGTGGCGGCCGTGGAAACCGCCGTGGAGGCGGTCGGGGTCAACGGCGGGGTCAGACCACACCTCCCCCCGCAGCATCGGCCTCCAAGTCCTCCTAGTCCGTGCTTTCAGGCCCATGTGACGCCAGTGGGTGGCAGGGTTCGCCATCACCTCGCCCACTGGCGCACAGTCACATCGGACAGGTGGGTGCTGCAAATCGTCCGAAGGGGCTACTCCCTCCCCTTCGAGACCACTCCTCCAGCCATGCCACCGCAGAACCACCGTGTGTCGGGGGACCACTTGACACTTCTGCAGGGGGAAGTCACGGCCCTCTTGGCCAAGGGGACCATCGAGCGCGTTCCTGGGCCAGAAGTAGGACGTGGTTGCTATTCCCACTACTTTCTGGTGCCCAAGAAGGACAAAGGGGGCCTATGTCCTATCTTGGATCTGCGGAACGTCAACGGCTTCCTCCGAAAGGAGAAGTTCAAGATGTTGACATTAGCTCAGGTCTTGGCTGCTTTAGACCCGCAAGACTGGATGGTAGCGTTGGACTTGCAGGATGCGTATTTTCACATCCCCGTCCTGCCGGCCCACCGGCGTTACCTGTGGTTCACGGTAGGCCAGGGGCACTTTCAGTTTATCATGCTCCCCTTCGGCCTTACCAGTGCCCCACGGGTGTTCACAAAGGTGATGGCGGTGGTCGCAGCCCATCTGCGCAGGTTGGGGGTTTCAGTCTTCCCCTACCTAGACGACTGGTTGTTGAAGGCGGGCTCGCCCCAGACAGTCGTCAGCCACCTTCAGATGACGGCAGACCTCTTGCACGACCTGGGGTTCTACATCAATGTGCCGAAATCACACCTGTGTCCCTCTCAAAAGCTCCTTTTCATCGGAGCGGTTCTCGACTCGGCGCAGTTTCGGGTTTATCCTCCGGAACGGCGGGTCCAGGATATACAGGCTTTAATTCCCATCTTTCAGCCGCTATCCCGGGTTTCGGTCAGGTTGACGCTGCGGCTGCTGGGGCTGATGGCTTCCTGCATCCTTCTGGTGCATCACGCCCGTTGGCGGATGCGGGCTCTGCAGTGGGACCTGAAGTTTCAGTGGGCCCAGCATCAGGGCAACCTGTCCGACCATGTCTTGATCTCAGAGGGCACTGCGAAACAACTGCAGTGGTGGCTCACGGACCGCGATTGGGTCAGAGGCAGATCCCTCTCCCTTCCCCAACCGGAGCACGTTGTTGTGACGGACGCGTCCCTCCAGGGCTGGGGAGGGCACTTGGGAGAGGCGGAGATCAGAGGCATCTGGTCTCCGGCGGAGTCCCGGCTCCATATCAACATGTTGGAGCTCCGGGCGATTCGTTTGGCACTGAAGGCATTCCTCCCCTTTGTCAGCGAGAGTGTGGTGCAGGTGTTCACAGACAACACCACCGCCATGTGGTATTGCAACAAACAGGGCGGGGTGGGGTCGTGGACCCTTTGCCAGGAGGCTCTGCGCCTCTGGCAATGGCTGGAACGTCAGGGCGTGACTCTGACGGTTCAACACCTGGCAGGTTCTCTGAACGCCAGGGCGGACAAACTCAGCCGTCGGTGCTCGATGGATCACGAATGGCGTCTGAACTCGGACGTGGCGCAAGGCCTCTTTCGGCAATGGGGAGAGCCTTGGTTAGATCTATTCGCCACAGAAGAGAACGCGCAATGTCATCAGTTCTGCGCGTTGGAGTTTCCAAGACGGCACTCGCACGGCGACGCCTTTCGGCGCGAGTGGAGTAGCGGTCTGTTATACGCCTTTCCGCCTATACCACTTCTGCCCAGAGTGCTGAAGAAGATCAGGCGCGACCGGGCCCAAGTCATCCTTGTGGCTCCGGACTGGGCTCGAAGGTACTGGTATCCCGAGCTACTCAGCATGTCAGTCGGTCCCCCGATCCGCCTGCCTCTTCAGGAGGACCTTCTGTCGCAGCAGCAGGGGACGGTCCTCCACCCGAACCTGTCCAGTCTCCACCTCCATGCTTGGAGATTGAGCGGCTGCAGTTGAGGCCATTTGACTTGCCTCCTGAAGTCTGTGATGTGATTCTGGCAGCCAGGCGTCCCTCCACAAAGTCGGTATACGCCTGTCGGTGGAACAGATTTGTGGCATGGTGCACAGCAAAGGCTGTGGAACCTCTTTCTGCCCCTCTTTCCGAGGTTCTTCTCTTTCTTCTCTCTCTTGCCCAGCAGGGCTCTGCTCTGGGCACTATCAAGGGCTACCTTTCTGCCCTTTCGGCCTTTCTGAGGCTGCCTGATCAACCTTCTTTGTTCAAGTCCCCTATTGTAACGAGATTCTTGAAGGGCATCACACACATGTATCCACCTGTTCCGTTTGTGATGCCTCAGTGGGACTTGAACCTGGTTCTCACCTTCTTGATGTGTGCTCCCTTTGAGCCACTTCATTCCTGTCCTCTCCGTCTTCTGACTTTAAAGACGGCCTTCCTGGTTGCCATCACCTCTGCCAGGAGGGTGAGTGAGCTCCAGGCTCTTTCTGTCAAACCTCCTTTCTTATCCATTCATCCGGACAAGGTTCTAAGGACTAGACCTTCTTTCCTGCCCAAAGTAGTTTCTGCTTTTCACATCGGGCAGTCCATCACCCTCCCCTCCTTCTTCCCGCCTCCGCATCCTTCAAAGGATGAAGAGCGGCTCCATCGTCTGGACCCAAAACGTGCGCTTTCGTTTTACATGGATCGCACACGCCAGTTCCGGGTGGATGACCAACTGTTTGTTGGCTACGTGGGTGCGAAGAAGGGACGGGCGGTACATAAACGGACCATCTCGCGGTGGGTCGTTCTCTGCATCAAAGCGTGCTACTCTTTGGCTCGGAAGGAGCCTCCTGTTGGGCTGAGGGCCCATTCCACTCGGGCCACGGCGGCTACTACTGCCCTGGGCTGGGGAGTCCCCTTGCAGGACAATTGCAAGGCGGCTACGTGGGCCTCGCTGCACACCTTTGCGAGGCACTACTGCCTGGACAGTCAAGTCCGGAGGGATGGCTTCTTTGGCCGTTCTGTCCTCCAGGACTTTCTGGTGTAGGAATGTATTGGTTCGCAGACCCACCACCGGGGTTGGTATTGCTGGGGTATCTATTCTAAGGTAAGGAATCTAATACTAACGTGTTTCTTTCAGATGAACAAGTTACTTACCTTCGGTAACGATATATCTGTAAGAAACATTAGTTAGTATTAGATTCCTTACCGACCCACCCATCCTCCCCGTTCTGCGAACTGATACCTAGGGTTAAGGACATCCCTTTCAGGGCCCTAGTTTTCAAATGGCACCAGTGTTGGTTCTCACATGGCTCTGCATGTTCTGGCGCGGAAAAGCTGTGTGCAAAGAACTGACGTCAGCGCGCGGAGGCGGCGTCTATATACTCCAGCGACGTCATCACGGCGCACGACGCCGATGACGGACGCGGAGCCGCAGGGGACGCCTGCAGACGACGCCTACCGACGCGCAGGGGTACTGCTACGCAAAAGTTTCCGGATCCAGACTGACGCCTGGGGATATTCTAAGGTAAGGAATCTAATACTAACTAATGTTTCTTACAGATATATCGTTACCGAAGGTAAGTAACTTGTTCGTTAAGACAATGAAAATCTCCATCCCCATCATCTCAAGAGTCCTGGTTGACAGCCATGATTCAAACTGCCTCATATGCAATAGATTTTTATAATTTACAAGATCAAATTGATCTTTTTAATCAAGTTTGGGCTCCTTTTTTGAAAACATATAGTATTTCTATAGGAAATGCCACTATCACTCCTCTACTGAATGCTCCATCAAATTGATTTCTTTGTGATCATTCTTTTTCCTTTTCTTACCCTTGAACTCTGATGTTGCTTTTACGCATGGATGAATGTAATATAGCTAGGAAAATGCAGCTGATTTAATATGTATTCTTTAACTATATTTTTAATTTGGTTCAAGGAAATTTCAAATATTTTATTATACTGTTATAATATTGTCTTTTATTTATATTTATTTCATGTATTCATTTTCTTAACAAATCTTAGAATGTAATCTGTAATTTGATAATCTCAATAATCTTAACAATTTAATAATTTATTAATTCAATAAATTTTTTATTTTGAATTGTGTTAATTTTTTGAGCTTATTGTATTGCTTAACTTATATCTAAATGACTTAATATGTCTGTTTATTATCATATCAGATATATTGTTATTTTATGCTTTAATGATATAACATATTTTGATATTTACCTATCTCATAATATTTAATGTTTGCTACTTTTTAAATATATTTATGGACTGTATTTATAAAATGCTAATAAAAAATATTAATTAAAAAAAACTCAATCTTTGTGTCTGCCGACATTTTAAGCTCAATATTCTGTCTGTGCAGCCATTTAAATATTTTCTTTCCAATAATCATAACCTTTAATAGCCAGCTGGCCGACAAATGAAGTTGCATATTTCAGCTTGGCCTGAGTAAGCATATATTTTTTTCTGTGGAGTGGGAACCAATTTGAAATAGTATGATTTTGGGTCTGTAATGTCATAACTCGTAAAATATGTGTATTTGTCTTTCTATTTTTTTTAACATCCTTGGGTGGGAGTTGGTCAATTTTCCCATTGTGTATAATTGTAATGGGAATGCTATCACTTGCCTTATGTAGAAAAAGATGTCCACAATTGTTACCGCAGAACATCTCTGCGTAATTAGCAGAATTAAGATATAAATCTTCTGATTCAAACACAGTATATTCTAATTTAAAAAGTATTGATTTCACAGTATCAACATTCCAATGACTGTAACACTGGTACTATTACATCACCCATGGAAACTTTAAACACGTATGGTGTCTGCAGGGTCTTTGAAGGACCGAATATATCAAATGGAACTTTATCCCAAACAATTCCATCAGTTACTGGAATAGCTGAAATGTTGACAAGGAACAAGTCTCATTTTGTTTTATGTTCGGAGGAATGTTCTGTGAGGTAGAGGCCATTAATCAAAAGAAAAAACACAATCACAAATCCAATCTACATGACTAAAAAAATCAAGGAAAATACAATACAGATATATATGCAAGAAGGTACTAGATAACCGCCTGTTAGCCAAGAAATAAATACACAAATCCGTGCTGGAGGTGGATGCAAAACCGAAGCCACTGAAGAGCTGTCCGAATAAAAGTGGTCTTGATCCATCGAGTACCCAGTGGAACTCAACCGAAAAAAAAGTGGCTGCGATTCAACAGTTGGGTTCAAAAAGTGTAACTCTGAAGGGGTTTCCGATGGTGGATCAGTATAAACAACTTCCGTTGCAGAAAATGGAAAAGTAGAAACAGGTACTATGTCAATAGAGGTCATGGACCCCCCCCCCCTTTTCCCCCTGGCAGCTGGGGAGTAGCCGCAACAGTGGCGGGTCAATCCCAGGCATACTATGGAGAATCAGCCACATGATGTAATTTGACATGTTCAATGGAAACAAAGTAATTTTCTTTGTATCCTGGAAGTTGCGGTAAAATCACAGTTTGTGTACCCTGGTTGCCAAGGACTGGAACAGGAGCACTGTACGTTGGGCCGGATACCTTCTTGAGGGCCACTTTTTCAGGAACCATGTCTCCAACTTAGGGAAGCCAACCAGAAACACAAATTTGAGTCTCAGGACTTGATGAGAGAGTTGCAGGCTAATGAGTACGAGTCAGGGAGTCACTGTATTTCTGTAGATCCTGTAAGACAGCACAGAGGTTATCTATGTCAAAGTTCGTGACAGCGGCCACAACGTCTGGATCATCAAGGTCTGTAACATGCATCTTGATGCCAAAGAGCATTTCGTACGGGGACCACCCACCCAGAGATCTTTTTGGGAGATTATTTAATGCTTGTTGAACTCCGTAGAGATGGTTCAACCAACCACGCCCTGTACCTAAAACTTTAAGGGTCCTTCATGTCAATCGACTTAAGCCCCACTTAGAGAGGACTGAGCTAACCATGGTCCCAGTCACAGATGATGGGATGGAAGAGGATAGTGAACTTCTCTTGCTGACCACCTTTCTTTTAAAGAGCAGGATGGGTCAGTGGAGGTCTTGAGCTTCTCCTCCATGCTGACCCTAGACCAACAGAAACAGCTGCCAGTTGCTGGGACAGTTTTGCCTCTTTATTCTCCCTTACCCCAGGGCTCACTACATGGTACATCCATGATATTGATACTGGGGACAGCATGGCTGTGAAGAATAATATTTACATGTTGTCTGACAATGTGAGAGCCAACATTAAGGAGAAGGTCTCCAAGATGCTGGTGTTAAGGGTTGTTGAGCCCTTTAGACAGTCCTTAGTCTAGCCCAGTGATGTTGGTCCCTAAGGCTACCCCTCCATGTTTCACATCCGAACTTAGGTTCTGGCTGGGCTACCGCGGCCTCAATGCAATCACCTGGACTATGCACACCCCATCCCCCGAGCTGATGAGCTCATTGATTGGCTAAGAGCAGGCAAGGTCCTCAGGACGTTTGTATTAACATCTGGGTACTGGCAGATCTCCTTGACCGAGGGGGCCAAAGAGTGGTCTGCATTCTCGACCCCAGAAGGATACTTCCAGTTCCAGGTAAAGCCATTCTGATTGAAGAATGCTCCTGACAATTTCCAGAGGTTGGACTACCAGGTCCAGACTTCATCAGCCCTCACGCCCTAGCCTCACCTGACTACATCCTCCTCGGAGACCTGAACTTTCACCCAGAGAACAACAATGACAACACCACCGCAACACTGCTCGACAACCTCGCCAGCCGCGGACTCAAGCAACTAGTAGACTCCCCCACTCACCTCGCTGGCCACACCCTCGACACCATCTTCTCAGCCAGCAATCTCATCGCTTTCAACCACACCACAGGAGTTCACTGGACCGACCACAGCTGCGTACACTTCACATTCAAGAGGACCACATCTCACCACCACACGCTTCGAATCCTCCACAGACGCTGGAGCAAGATCACCTCGGACCAGCTTACCGCCTCACTGAGCCAGAACCCACCCGCCGATACCGACACACCAGATGCCAACACAGCAGCACTCAACCTTGCGCACTGGAGCACCAACTGCGCCAACGACCTTGCTCTGCTAAAAAACACCAACAACAAGACCACCTCCAGAAAACCCACATGTTTCACAGATGCTCTCAAAGCCGCAAAGAAATCCTGCCGCTCCCTCGAAAAGGCCTGGCGCAAGGAACGGAACAACGGAGAACATGAGAGCCCTCAAAACCGCCACCCGCGAATACCACCAGCAGATCTGGAACATCAAGAGGACCTCACTCAAGGAACGACTAGACAACAACACCCACAGCAGCAAGGAACTCTTCAGCATCATCAAAGAGTTCTCGAACCCTGACGCCTGCAACAACGACATCACCCCTTCGCAAGATCTCTGCAACTCCCTCGCCACGTTCTTCCACCGCAAGATCACCGACATACATGACAGCTTCGGACCCCAACCTCCACCCCCGGACAACAGCAAAACGACACCCACCACCACCATCAATTCCTGGACCCCCATCAGCAGTGAAGACACCATCCGCATCATGAAACACCATCCACTTCGGCTCCCCCGCTGACCCGTGCCCCCATCACATCTTCAACAAGGCAGACACCACCATCACACCCCACCTACGGAACGTCAGTAACAACTCCTTCACTTCAGCTACCTTTCCTGAGAGCTGGAAGCACGCGGAGATCAACGCCCTCCTGAAGAAGCCCACCGCAGACCCCAGGGACCTCAAGAACTTCCGGCCCATCTCGCTTCTCCCCTTCCCGGCCAAAGTCATTGAGAAGACCGTGAACAAACAACTGACCGCCTTCCTCGAAGACAACAACCTGCTCGACCCCTCCCAGTCCGGATTCCAAGCAAATCACAGCACCGAGACCGCCCTCATCGCAGCCACCGACGACATCAGAACCCTGATGGACAACGGAGAAACAGCCGCCCTCATCCTACTGGACCTCTCCGCAGCCTTCGACACTGTATGCCACCGCACCCTAGCACACCGCCTCAACAACACAGAAATCCAGGGGAAGGATCTGGAATGGATCAACTCGTTCCTCACCAGCAGAACGCAGAGAGTCCGCCTCCCCCCCTTCTGGTCCTCAGCAACAGAAATCATCTGCGGCGTACCCCAAGGATCCTCTCTCAGCCCAACACTCTTCAACATTTACATGAGCCCCCTCGCCACCATCGCACGAAAACACAACATCAACATCATCTCCTACGCCGACAACACCCAGCTGATACTCTCCCTCACCAAGGACCCAGCCACCGCCAAATCTAACTTCCAGGAAGGAATGAAAGAAGTAGCTGACTGGATGAAGCTCAGCCGTCTCAAACTCAACTCGGACAAGACGGAGGTCCTCATCCTCAGACAATACCCCTCAGCATTGGACAACTCCTGGTGGCCCCCGGGCACCGCACCCACACCCACAGACCACGCACGCAACCTGGGATTCATACTGGACTCATCGCTCAGTCAAGTCAAGTCAAGTCAATAAATTTATATAGCGCGCTACATACCCAGAGGGTCTCAAGGCGCTTGATGAAGGGTGGGGACTTACTTGTCAAATATCCACGTTTTAAGTTGCTTTCTGAATGCTAGGTGGTTCTGAGTAAGGCGAAGGTGAGTGGGAAGTGAGTTCCAGGTTTTAGCTGCCAGGTAGGAGAAGGATCTGCCTCCCATGGTGGTTTTGTTGATGCGAGGTACAGTGGCAAGGGCCTGGTTGGAGGATCGTAGCTGGCGGGGGGGGTGTAGAAGGATAGTCGTGTGTTGAGGCATTCGGGTCCGATTTCGTAGAGTGCTTTGTGTGCGTGGGTTAGGAGCCGGAAGGTAATCCTCTTATTGACGGGGAGCCAGTGGAGGCTTTTCAGGTGACCGGAGATGTGTTCTTTGCGCGGGATGTCTAATATGAGCCTGGCTGAAGCGTTGTGGATGCATTGGAGTTTTTTCTGGAGTTTTGCGGTGGTACCGGCGTAGAGGGTGTTTCCGTAGTCAAGTCGGCTCGTGACCAGAGCGTGGGTGACTGTTTTTCTAGTTTCGGTGGGGATCCAGCAAAATGTTTTTTTGAGCATGCGAAGAATGTTGAAGCAAGATGAAGAAACGGCGTTGACTTGTCTGTTCATCGAGAGTGACGAATCCAGGATGACACCCAGGTTCCGTGCGTGGTCCGTCGGGATGGGTGCTTTTCCAAGGGCCTCTGGCCACCAAGAGTTATCCCAGGCGGAGGGGGAGGTGCCTAGGATGAGGACTTCTGTTTTGTCTGAGTTCAGTTTCAAACGGCTGTGCTTCATCCATTCGGCTACTTCTTTCATTCCTTCATGCAGGTTGGTTTTGGCAGTGTTAGGGTCTCTGGTGAGTGATAGGATCAGTTGAGTGTCGTCGGCGTAGGAGATGATGTTGAGGTTGTATTGGCGTGCGATGACCGCGAGGGGGCTCATGTATACGTTGAAGAGGGTGGGGCTGAGTGAAGATCCTTGTGGTACGCCGCAGATGACTTTAGTGGCCTCTGACTTGAATGGTGGAAGGCGGACTCTCTGGGTTCTTCCGGTGAGGAACGAGGTGATCCATTCCAGAGCTTTTCCTTGGATTCCGACGTTTCTGAGGCGTTGTAAAAGGGTGCTATGGCAGACCGTGTCAAAGGCTGCGGAGAGGTCGAGGAGGATGAGGGCGACTGTGTCTCCATTGTCCAGTAGAGTTCGAATGTCGTCTGTTGCTGCGATGAGGGCGGTTTCAGTGCTGTGCTTGGCTCGGAAGCCGGATTGTGAGGAGTCAAGGGATTTGTTGGTTTTGAGGAATGCGGCGAGTTGGTTGTTGACCGCTTTCTCGATGACTTTGGCCGGGAATGGAAGGAGTGAGATAGGGCGGTAGTTTTTGAGTTCGGTGGGGTCCGATGTGGGTTTTTTCAGAAGGGCGCTTAGTTCGGCATGTTTCCAGCTTTCCGGGAAGGTTGCGGAGTTGAGGGAGCAGTTGATGACGTCTCGAAGGTGTGGTGCTATGATGGAGTCTGCTTTGTTGAAGATGTGGTGAGGGCATGGGTCTGTGGGGGATCCTGAGTGGGTAGAGTTCATCAGACGGATGGTGTCCTCAGTGGAGATTGGCTTCCAGTCATTGAGGATATTCAGGGGGGGAGGGGGTCCTACAGGGGGTTGGGTGGGTTGGTCTTTGGGTCGGTTGTCGAAGCTGTTGTGGATGTCTGCAATTTTGTTGTGGAAGAATGAGGCTAGGGAGTCGCAGAGGGCTTGAGAGGGGGTGATGTCGTTGGAGTTGGCTGAGGGGTTGGTAAATTCCTTGACGATGTTGAATAATTCCTTGCTGTTGTGGGCGTTGTTATCTAGTCGGTCCTTGAAAGCGGCTTTCTTGGCAGTCCGGATCAGTTGGTGGTGTATGCGGGTGGCGTTTTTGAAGGCGTCCTTGGTGCTGGTGGTTGGGTCTTTTTTCCAGGCCTTCTCAAGGGAGCGACAGAGTTTCTTGGATTTCTTAAGATCCTCGTTGAACCAGGAGGCCTTCTTGCTGCTTAGTTTGATTTGTCGTTTTTTCAGTGGTGCTAGGATGTCGGCGCTGTTGGATAACCATTGGGTGAGGTTGGTGGCTGCTAGTTCTGGGTTTGAGGAGTGGGCTGGGGGGTTTTGAAGAAGCGATGAGGAGATCTGGTCGATGGTGATTTTGTTCCAGTTTCTTTGCAGAGTGGGTTGGGGGTGGTTGTTGGATGTGGGCTTGTTGTAGGTAAAGTGAACGCAGCTATGGTCAGTCCAAAGGAGAGCTGTGGTGTGGCTGAAGGAGACATGTTTGCTGGAGGTGAAGATAGGGTCGAGTGTGTGACCTGCGATGTGGGTGGGGGAAGTGACAAGTTGTTTAAGTCCGAGGTTGGCGAGGTTGTCCAAAAGGGTGGTTGTGTTGCGGTCGTTGTTCTTTTCAAGGTGAAAGTTGAGGTCTCCCAAAAGGATGTAATTCTCGGAGGGGAGCGCGTGTGGAGTGATGAAGTCCGTGATGTCTTCACTAAATTGTGAGCGGGGTCCTGGTGGCCTGTAAAGGAGGGTGCCTCTGAGTGTGGTCTTGGGGTCGGTGTGGATCTGGAAGTGAAGGTGTTCAGAGTTGGCGAGATTGACGTCTGAGTTGGTTGAGATGCGGATGCATTTCTTATGGACGATAGCGATGCCTCCTCCTGTGTGTCCGGTACGGTCCTTGCGGATGATCTTATAGTCTTCCGGGATGGCAATGGTGATGTCGGGGGCTGATGTGGCGTTCATCCATGTTTCTGTTAGGAAGGCGACGTCCGGAGAGATGGTGTCTAGTAGATTCCAGAGGTCAATGGCGTGCCTGTGGACCGAGCGGGTGTTGAGCAGGATGCATTGTAGGTGGTTGGGGTCGGATATCTGTTGTGAGTTCGTAGATGCGGAGTTGTTCGTGGTGCCGTTGAACTTGCAGGAGTTGCAGGAAAAGGGTCCATGGGTGTGTCCAGGGGCGGCTTGGACGCAGTTGGGGGAACGGCCGGGGTTAAGGGCTAGGAGGGTGGTGGCATCATAGGTAATGCGGGAGGGGTGGACATTACGAGGACCAGGGGCTCTGGCGCTGGGCGCGGTCCAGGCGCGGACGGGCGTAGACGGGCTTACCTTTGGCGCAACTTGGGCGCGGCCGTAGCGCGTGGACGCTGCGCATTGGCTCATCAGCCTTAAATGGATGGTGGAGGGGGCGGAGCGTGGGAGGGGGAGCAGGGAGGCGGGAGCGTAGGGGGAGGGGCGGGCTGCAGGCACAACAATATGGACGGGGAGATAAGCAACAGGACCGGGAAATGCGAGCTGGCGCTGAAAAACGGGCACAATAATAGATTCAGTTAAAAGAAAGCAATGCCCAGCTTTCCTAAGAGCGATATGCAAATGTGGCAAAACGATGCGAGTAAAGCACAGTTCACGAACAAAACACACTGCAAGCCGAGTTATGCTGAGCGCTACGCAGACAGAGTGGGTTCAGATTCAATTAGTGGAATAACAATAATGCCAGAGGTGAGCAGCGCTACGATACCAAAAGCAGCGCTATGCAGCGCTATGGATCCAGGAGGGAGGGTGGAGCGGCCGCCTCACACGGAGTCAGGCAAGTCACGGAGGTAACACAGCTGAGATGTCCCTGGTATCTCGTGGGTGGGAGGGGGAGCAGGGAGGCGGGAGCGTAGGGGGAGGGGCGGGCTGCAGGCACAACAATATGGACGGGGAGATAAGCAACAGGACCGGGAAATGCTAACGCAGTCTCTTCCTCATGCTTCAACTCCCTGCGCATGCTCCGGAAGATCTTCCGATGGATCCCCACCGAAACCAGAAGAACAGTAACCCAGGCCCTCGTCACCAGCCGACTGGACTACGGGAACGCCCTCTACGCCGGAACATCCGCCAAACTCCAAAACCACCTCCAGCGCATACAAAACGCTTCCGCACGACTCATCCTCAACATCCCCCGCCACAGCCACATCTCAACCCACCTGAGAGACCTCCACTGGCTCCCCGTCAGCAAAAGGATCACGTTCAGACTACTCACCCACGCACACAAAGCACTCCACGACTCGGGCCCGGAATACCTCAACAGCCGACTCACGCTCTACACACCCGCTCGCCAGCTCTGCTCAGCCAACCTCGCCACCATCCCACGGATCCGCAGAGCCACCGCCGGAGGAAGATCCTTCTCCTACCTGGCAGAAAAGACCTGGAACTCCCTCCCCACCCACCTACGACTGACTCAGGACCACCTCAGCTTCAGGAGGCACCTCAAGAACTGGCTCTTCGAGCAGTAGCAGCTCCCCTCACCCCCAGCGCCTTGAGACCCTAACAGGTGAGTAGCGCGCTTTACAAATTCCTGATTGATTGATTGGAGAACTTCAGTGCTGCCTGTCTAGAAGACATTGCGGTGTTCAGTTCTACCTGGGAGGGCCAACTGTGCCACTTTAAGCAGGTACTTCAGGCTCTGCAGAGGGTAGGCCTGACTATCAAGGCCAGTAAATGTCAGATAGGGCAAGGTTCAGTGGTCTACTTTGGTCACCAAGTGGGAGGAGGCAGGGTGCAGCCCGATATGCCAAAAATGAAACCGTTCTGGGTTGGAAACCCTGCAAGACCCAGGCAGAGATGAACCACCTTAGGCCCCATTGACTATTTCAGAAGATTTATTAATTGGTATGGTACCATTGTTGCCCTTTGACAGTGCTGACTTCTAAGAAACCGTTATGTCAGGTGATCAGAACAGAGACATGCCAGAAAGCTTTCGCCACCCTGAAGGAGGCCATGTGCACGGCATCCGTGCTGAAGGTCCCTGACTTTTCCCAGGAATTAATTGTGCAGACAGGCGCCTAAAAGCATGGCATTGGCTTAGGGTCTGTGCTCTCACAGCTAAACAAAGAGGGCCTAGATCAGCCTGCAGCCTTCATCAGTAGGAGGTTACTTCCCAGCGAATAGAGGTGGAGTGCATAGTTAGGGTAGCCTTTGCTGTGGTCTGAGCACTGAAGAAGTTGAGACCACACCTGGTTGGTGCTCTCTTCCAGGTTAATACAGATCAGCGATGAGTATCCCAAAACGTTGAGGAGGTCCATCTCCCCACAAGGAATGGACTTTATGGTGGAATACTGTCCTTGAACAAACAATGACAGTGCTGATGGTCACTCCAGGTTTTTCCACGGTAGTGAAGAGAACTTCCAAGGCATTGGGTAGCTCGCCCCACTTTCAGATGGGGAAAACACATGTTAAACTGGTCATCCTTGGCATGTGTTCCCCTAACATTTTGCCTTCAGACCTCCTAATTTGCTGACCTTAGGATTCTGCACACTTTAGCACTGTTAAATAGTACTAAAGTCCTTGTGCTCTGTCCTTAAAACATTGTAACATTGGCTTATCAACAATTGGCATATTTCATTTACTTATACAACCCTGGTAATGTGCCTATATGTCCCATAGGAAAAGATCGGGATTGCTTTATTACAAATTTAAGAATCATTTCCAAATGGAAAGATATAAATGGCTAATCTTAGGTATCTCTGGAATCCTAATTTAAAATCTTAACGTATGGTTAAGTTCGATTTTAAATTACAATTCTGAAAATGTCACGTTTACAAAATGGGCATTTTTCTTGCCTTAGTAATTTTGTGCCTGCAGCCTATCTCTGATCACATGACTGGGTGTAGTTGGCAGTTGGGCTTTGTGTATTCTATCTAGACAGCCACACACAATGGGAGGTTAGATGTGACCGAGTAAGCTATCCTGACAGGCTGGGAGGAGGGAGCTGGACCCAACCTCACTTAGACTTGAATAGGCTGTGTCCTGTCCCCACACAAAGGGTAGCATAACCCCTGCAGTTAGTCTGAAGCCAGGGATGGCAATGCAGGGAGTCTGTGCACTTCACAGGCACGCTTCTAGAAGTTTCTCCCCACTTCTAAGGCATCACTTCAGTACACTTCTGAACCCATGGGGATTCCAATAGGAAGGACTACTATGCTGCTCAAAGGACTCCAACTCTGCTGGTCTGCTGCTCTGCTGGACTCCTCCTTTGCTGTGTTGACCTTTGGCCTGCTGCCCTCTTCCCTGGGTGAGAAGCACTGGACCTGCACTCCTGGAATCCAGAGTGACTCAAAGGGCAAGTTAGATGGCCTCCTGATCTGAAGCCTCTGGGACATAACAGGCTTCCAACAACCTTCTATCTGCACCTGTGAATCTACCCTGCCAAGTAGTGCCACCAAGTCCTGAACCTTTGGAAGTCGGCCTAAGGTGCTTACCAGCAGAACAGACACATCTTCTGTGCTCAGTGTTGCATCCTCTAGTCCAGGGGTCTCCAACCTTTACTGTAGTGAGAGCTAGTTCTGATCAGTGAAAATCATTGGTATGTTAAATGTTATGTTAAAGTAATTTGTTAAGTGCACGTTCACCAGGCGGTTTCTTGGCGCTGAGCGGGGTCGGTTGCGGATACAATAGCAGTGGATTTAATTGTTAGCTTGGGCAAACAACCATGTTTTAAGTGATTTCCTGAATTGGGTGTAGGAGGTGGCCAAACGCAGTTCAGGGAGGGGAGTGAGTTCCAGAATTGAGGTGCTAGAGTCGAGAATCTTAGACCTCTGTGTTTTTTGCGTTTGAATGGGCAAGGAGTCAGTAGGTTCATGTTTGTGAGCTGTTGAAGGCTAAACAACTTGCACATTTTTACCAGACACCCCCTGCCCAGCTTTATTGGCTTTAAGCCTAATGTCCATAGAGCCATATACTATGGTTTGAACAAAATACTTTTGCTATGAGCACTATGACTGAGAGCTTCGGTTGAATGTACTTTAAGCACAGGACATAACTCTCGCCATATGTGGCACTATTACATGAATAACACAAACATACAATCATTTTTTTAAATGGAAGAAATATACAGTGCAGAAAAATATTCTGCAAAAAATGTTCATAAATATGAAACATTTTTCTACATTTTAAATTTCTCTCATTTAAAACAATGGCTGTATTTTTTCAGTTGTACTTATGGCAAGGTGTCTACTGGCCATTTGGATTAAAGGGCCTGCTGCTTGTAAATGCAGCACTTTGAAATGGGAGAAAATTAGAATGAAGAGTTAACTTAATCATTCAGATAACTTTTCATTTTTTCATTTCTCCCATGTAAAATGATTCTGAAACATCATTTTGTTCACAGCTCCAATATTGAGTTGAAAAGAACTTTTATTGATGAGTTAAATACCTCAGTGCTTCAGTTGTTTACCTATGTGCTCCAACTCCAGCTTGGGTCATATATCTGACCTTGCGCTGCTCATTATCAGGCTCTGCTATCTGCAGCGTAATGATACTAATGTAAAATAAACACAGCCTTTCCTTAACTTTAAAATGAAAACATTAACCTGTGCTTATTTATCAAGTATTAGTAAATGCAATTGGTTTTGCCTATGTGATGATTAATAAGTTTTTGTTGTAAGTTTTAGCTAGGTGAGCAGGTGTAAAACTGATATGGTAAACTAATGGGGGTTACCTGAATGCCAGACACTATGTTAAGAGGTGAGAGAAATGGATAAATAATGAGAAAATCAATAAAAGGAAGGCACAAGAAAGGGAGGCACTGAGGAAGGAAGAAAAGTAAGGATTTAAGAAAAAAGAGAGAGGGCCGGCGAGCAAATAAAAAAACAAAGAGAAAAAAATGATTGAAATCTGTCTAGTGAAAAAGAAAAAACGGAAATGTGGAGTTTTGGATGAATCAAATAAAGGTTTGGGATGTATTGGTCACAGCACTTACTCTAGGCATGATAGCTGCAACCAAGAAGAGTTAGCAGCTACAAACACTGTAGTATTCTTGCATCTGGTTTATGTTATACGTGCTTTCTCCACCACCAGTCCAGCTTGTAGAATGTTGCAGCTAGGATGCACTAGAGAATGTTGGGATTCTGTGGGCTGTGGATGATAGTTGACATTGGGCTGAGCATCATGCTGGATGCTCCTGGTGGGGCCGTTATACCAACTTAATTGCATATCTTAAAATTAACATCTTATCATCAACTATCGTGTGGGACTTGATTACTGCATTATTTATGGCGACGATGGATCAACAAACCTACCACTTTTACTGATGAAGTGCAACTAGTCTCAAGCAAGTAAGCAAAAGATTCCTCTCAAGCAAGAAACCTACGAAAAAAAAAGAGTAACTCGACAAGCAACAGAGAGGTCACGCCTGTATGCCCCACCAGTGTCCACTTCACCGGACAGCTCAAGAACAGGCGTGCTACATCATTCTAGCAATTAGTCAAAAAAAGCGGAAGCCTTCAAAGTCACAAGAAACCCTAAACTTCAAAAAGAAACGTTTGAAGACTTGAAGTAAGGAAGGTAAACAGGGGCTGTGTGTGTGTATATTGCCACCTGTTAAGGGTTAAAAAGTCGTTATTGGGCGGAAGGCATCCACTTTACAAATTGTGATTGCACTTTTAAATTGACTGTTAACCTGAGATTTAACAATTGATGGAAGCGTGTGCAACAAGATAAAAGATGCAACTAATGTTTCTCTGCTTTAATGAAAGCGAAGGATTTATCTTGGCTGAGACTGTGGAAAGTAAACAGTCATCGTATATTTTTCTCGAGTGAACAAGCATTAGAGAAATGAGAGGCTGACCGAATTCAACTTGCTGTATGTAACCTGCGAGGAAAAAACGGCTTATTTGGCCTTCTGTGTGTGTTTTAGTTAATTCTCGCTAGCTGTGCGCACTTAATTGGTACTGACGAGCTAAGTCAGGTGAGACATTTTATTTACATTTAAAATCGCACTTTGCCTCAGTTCTCCGTGTACTTTTGCTGCCCACTGCCGTTTTTCACTTTTTAAAACATTGCCACGAGCTCAAGTGCGCACTTACCTTCGTCCCATGTTCTTGGCCTCCATAGTGACGTTGACTGCGCTGCTGATAAGACGTCCTCCTGTTTTGCCGTGCGGTGAACCACCCGGCTTACGTCAGCAAGCGTGCCTCCATTTTGGATTTGAATCTGCACTGTACAGTATGTCGCTGATCTCCTGTCTCCTGCTTGGCAATGCTGTCGGGTTTTATCCCGCGTTATACCATTTTCTCCTGCCTTGGGATCATTGTATTGTGCCTCTTCACAGGTACTGGTTTCCCGTCGGCAAATGCTCTGTTCGTGTCAGTATTCACATGTTTTTCTTTGGATCGGGTGAGACACCGCTCACCAGCATCTTTTTGTTTTCACGAGGAACAGTTACTGCAAATGTTTTCAACATATGGAACAATTACTTTAGACGTTTTTGACATTATTTATTTTGCTGTCGGAGTATTATATGTTCCTGTTACTCATCTACAGTACCATTTACAGTACCATGTAAAATGCACATATGACTGTTTTTACTGCATAATATCGTTACCTTCCTGATTAACGTTTAATTGTTTGCATACAGTTTTCTTACTGCTTTGTCTTTTGGCACCTGGGTTACTTCTCATGCTTTCTTGCTGTTTTGTGCCATACATAATAGTCCGTTTTTTTACATGTGCTGTGCTTAGTGAGAGTTTATCTCATGATTAGTTTGTTTTTATGGCTAGTATTTTCTTGGCGCTTTGACTTCTTAGGGGATTTATTGCTTAGGAGCTGGTTTCCTTGCATTTATTATTGTATTCTTTCAGTTTAGGTAGTGCACACCTTTCACTGATTTCATTCCTTCAATTTTGTATGTCTAGCAGCTTAAGCCATTCTTACGTCTCACTCTTACATTATCTGTACTTTTGCTCATGTAACAGTACTTCTTGTTTTTTTTTACAGGCGTATGTATCTAGGGGGTTCAAGTCCCACCTATGTAATCTGTATTGGGTGTTAGTCCCATATACTCTGTGTTTAGGGGTTTAGTCCCACCCACGTTTTTAGTAATGGGTTCTAGTCCCATATACTTAGTTTTTACATGGAGTTTCTCTTCATGGGAAGCATCTACACAGTCCCTCGTTGGGGCAGGATTTGGGTTAGAGTCCCATTATCCTCAGTTTTACATTCAGCGTTTTCTGCTTTAGAGGCAGGTTTTGGGTTAAAGCCCCATTATCCTTAGTTGTACAGTCTATTACTTTTGTTTAGAGGCAGGATTTGGGTTGAAGTCCCATTATCTTTTGTTTTACACTTTCCGTCCCTTATTTTAGAGGCAGGATTTGGGTTACAGTCCCATTATCCTTATTCTTACATTTACTGTCTTTTGTTTTAGTGGCAGGTTTTGTGTTCGAGTTCTTCGTTTTTGGGGCAGGAATTTGGGTTTTAGTCCCTCTTTCCTTGTTCTTACATGGTAATGTTTCTAATTATACGGTTATTTTTATCTTTCTGGTGGGAAGATGGGTAATGTTGACATCTTTTGCTGTTGTAATTTTTATCCATATTCCCATGTGTTTAAATTGTTCACCCTCTCGTCATTTGGTATATTATTATTATTATACATCTTTGAGAGTTGAACTATTTCGTACGTTTGTTCTTGTACTGTGTCTTTCCTTCTTGCATGCCTGTCTGGCCTTCTGTGTGTTTTTCTTTTCTTTGGTTCTTTCTGACCAGCGTTCTTTCCTTCTTGTTCTTGGTTCTTTCTGACCAGCGTTCTTTCCTTCTTGTTTCCATTGCGGAAGAGAGGGGATGATGTAGAATTCTTGCATCTGGTTTATGTTATACGTGCTTTCTCCACCACCAGTCCAGCTTGTAGAATGTTGCAGCTATGATGCACTATAGAATGTTGGGATTCTGTGGGCTGTGGATGACAGTTGACATTGGGCTGAGCATCATGCTGGATGCTCCTGGTGGGGCCGTTATACCAACTTAACTGCATATCTTAAAATTAACATCTTATCATCAACTATCGTGTGGGACTTGATTACTACAAACACGTTGCAGCGAAACTGGGCCTTGACAGGAGGTTAAAAATAAAAGACAAAAGCTGTGGGAGGGGAGAAGGGGTAACAAGGAGCGTGTTTGATGAGGCCAGACATCGAATGGGAAAGCAGCATATGGGGGAGAGGAACTGAATTGAGGGGGAGCAACACGAAGCATGAGAAGGGAAACAGCACGTCAAGGAGAAAACAAACAGAAAACAAACACTCTTATGACATATTAAAAGCCAACGAAAACTGATTCCTAAATAATAGTAGTGGAAGGTTTTGGAAAGACATCTTCAATCTTACTTTGACTTGAATTTGTTTCCCCAAATATTAGGATGGCATAGACCCTCGGAACTACCAATCTGTACTTGTGATGGGGCCAGTGCAATCAACTCTTTACATGAAGTTTTTATAAGCCATAAGTATGCATTTCTAAGCCAGAAGTATATACGCCCTCTTTTTATAAATAAGGATTTTACAGTTCATCCATCTTTGCTATATTTGCAATTTTTATCTAATGACAAGGTTTTTAGCGGGGTATTTCATTCTGAGAGGTGACAAGTTTTGGGATATTTTTAGGACGATTTTTATGATGAATACTTTGTCATTTTATGATTTACTGTACTTAAATCGAATAAAGTAATTTTTGACTTCACTTTGACTTGGATACTTTGCTCTGCTACATATCGCAAAGTCACACCTTATGTATAAGGCCCAACAAGACCAGAATGTATCTGAGTTTCTTGTGTGAGCAGGCTGAACTGTCCCTTTTTGAGTGTGCACGACTGACTTGCCTATGGTTGGTCCCTGCTACAGATGCAGATGCGAGAGTTATTCTCCGTGGCCGAGACAGATTCAAGCATTTCCCTCTATCACTTTGTCATAACCTCAGAACACTGAGTCATATTATCTTATCAGTGTGCTGCATGCACTGAGGTGCACAGGCCTGTCCCGCCATGTGGAAGTAAGTCAAGGTCAAATGGATTAGACCTTGCAGAGAAAGTAAGCCTGTTATTTGTGGCCCTGTGCAATATCTGGGACACCCATTTTAGGAAGCATTACATTGAATGTCTCACCCCTTCACCTGGCCGTGACTCATGCTTGACAGACCCCCCGAAGACTCAAACCACTGAATCCACGCTCAGCTGGAGAGCTTTCATCTTTTATGAAGAAAGGCACGTGCGGATGTCAGTCAGCTGTGGTCACAAACACCAGCAGCAGCATAGAAGGCATTAGCCTAACTCTCTCCCAGAGTTCAAACTGGTTACAGTTCCTGCTGAGACAGGTAATATGGAAGACAGTGACACTAATATGTAAGTCGGATCACTGAAATAATATCGATAGACAAAATATCGACTTTCAATATTATCGTTGACAAAATATAGACTGTCAAAATATCGAGTTTCTATGTACAAACAGGTAAGTACAAAAATATTGAGTTTAAAATATCGTTTACAATAATATAGTTTTAAAAAATATCGACTTTACTAAAAACAATGTTAAATTAAATGAATATAAAAAATTAATTACTAAAATATAATTAAAAATACTTAAATTAACTTATAATAATTAAATAATTAATGAAAGTAAAAAAAAAAATTAAATCATATTTCTTAAAACATATATATATATAGTAACAAAATATAATTAAATAATAGCCAATATTATTAACGTACAATAACAAAAGTGTAAAAATTACTATTCCCACTCCAAAGAGTTCAAGCATAGGGTAAGCGTTGGATAGCGTAGGGGTTAAAATTACTATTCCCACTCCAGTGGGTGCAACAGTAGGGAAAGCGTTGGATAGCGTAGGGGTTAAAATGACTATTCCCACTCCAGTGGGTGCAACAGTAGGGAAAGCGTTGGATAGCGTAAGGGTAAAAATTACTATTCCCACTCCAAAGAGTGCTACAGTAGGGAAAGCGTTGGATAGCGTAAGGGTAAAAATTACTATTCCCACTCCAAAGAGTGCAACAGTAGAGAAAGCATTGGATAGCGTAGGGGTTAAAAATTACTATTCCCACTCCAGTGGGTGCAACAGTAGGGAAAGCGTTGGATTGCGTAGGGGTTAAAATTACTATTCCCACTCCAGTGGGTGCAACAGTAGGGAAAGCATTGGATAGCGTAGGGGTTAAAATTACTATTCCCACTCCAGTGGGTGCAACAGTAGGGAAAGCGTTGGATAGCGTAAGGGTAAAAATTACTATTCCCACTCCAAAGAGTGCTACAGTAGGGAAAGCGTTGGATAGCGTAAAGTTAAAATTACTATTCCCACTCCAAAGAGTGCAACAGTAGAGAAAGCATTGGATAGCGTAGGGGTAAAAATGACTATTCCCACTCCAGTGGGTGCAACAGTAGGGAAAGCGTTGGATAGCGTAGGGGTTAAAATTACTATTCCCACTCCAAAGAGTGCAACAGTAGGGAAAGCGTTGGATAGCGTAGGGGTTAAAATTACTATTCCCACTCCAGTGGGTGCAACAGTAGGGAAAGAGTTGGATAGCGTAGGGGTTAAAATTACTATTCCCACTCCAAAGAGTGCAACAGTAGGGAAAGCGTTGGATAGCGTAGGGGTTAAAATTACTATTCCCACTCCAGTGGGTGCAACAGTAGGGAAAGCATTGGATAGCGTAGGGGTTAAAATTACTATTCCCACTTCAAAGAGTGCAACAGTAGGGAAAGCGTTGGATAGCGTGGGGGTTAAAATTACTATTCCCACTCCAAAGAGTGCAACAGTAGGGAAAGTGTTGGATAGCGTAGGGGTTAAAATTACTATTCCCACTCCAGTAGGTGCAACAGTAGGGAAAGCGTTGGATAGCGTAGGGGTTAAAATTACTATTCCCACTCCAGTGGGTGCAACAGTAGGGAAAGCGTTGGATAGCGTAGGGGTAAAAATGACTATTCCCTCTCCAGAGAATACAACATTAGGGAAAGTAAATCTTTCATATATTATTCAAAAATCTAACAATGAATATCTATTAATAATTAATAAAAAGTAAATGTTATCTAATAGAATAATTTATATTTTAAAATTACTAATTAACAATAATTATTTTAATTAATCGCCTATTAATACTAATTAATTAAACATTAACAATTAATTATTTAATAATTAAAAATTATTTCACAATTATTCCCAAATAAATAACGTTTAATTAATTTTATTATCTAATTATTTTTTAATAAATTACTTTCCACCCTATGCCCCTATAAACCCACAACCCGCTACAGAAATTAAATTAGTAAAATTTACATAATTACCAATTAATCAATTAATATAAATGAATTAACAATTATAATCAAATTAATTAACACATATAAATTATTTAACAATTAATTACTAATTACTATCAATAAATACATTTACATATTTAATTATTTTTTATTAAATTACTTCCCATCCTATTCCTCTATAAACCCACAACCTGCTACAGAATTTAATTAGTAAAATTTACATAATTATCAATTAATCAATTAATAATATTTATTTTCCAATTACTATTAAATAATTAATTTTTATTTTTATTTTAATTTTATTTATTTTATTGAATTTAATAATGCGCTCAGCTACCCGCAATGGGTTTCCCGGCGCCAGGGACAGACTGAAGAAAGAAAACAAGCAAGTGCAAAAAGAAGAGATCACGAACAGGGGAAATCAAAACAGAAAAGTCTTCAACTTTTTGCGAAAAGCCAGAAGATTGGTTTCTGTTTTTAACGCCAGCGGGAGGGCATTCCACATCTTTGGTCCAAGATATGCGAATGAGCGACCTCCCATTTTTGCCAGTCGGATTCTTGGAATCAAAAGATTGCCATTGTTAGATGACCTTAAGGAGCGGCCAGGTAGATAAGGCTGGGCAAGGTTATGAAGATAGATAGGGGCAGAACCCTGACGGATCTTAAACAAAAAACACAAAGTTTTAAAGGTCACACGATCTGAAATTCTCAACCAGTGCAGGTCACGCAGAGCTTGCATTGCGGACGTTCTCCGTGGAACATTGCGCAAGAGGCGAGCGGCTGAGTTCTGTACCACTTGGAGTTTAATAATTGTTGCTTTATCCGCTCCAAGATAAAGCACATTGCCATAGTCAATGCGAGACAACACAAGGGCCTGGACGACAGTTCTTCGAGTGGACTCAGGCAGCATCCATATGATCTTCTGCAGCCAGCGTAAGGTGTTAAAACAGACTGCAGCGACCTTGGTTACCTGCTGCCTCATCGAAAGTTTATCGTCAATCAGGAAACCGAGGTTAAGAGCAACAGGCACAGGGGTAGGCAGAGGACCCATATCACAGGGCCAGTGTCTAGAGCCCCATTGATCTTTATGCTTGCCTAATATAATAACCTCGGTCTATCTCCGTTGAGCTTCAGCAGATGGTCTTGCATCCAAGCTGCAACGCGAGATAGGCCAACTTTAAGGGCAGAGACTTCCTGAACCCTGCTGCTAGAGAGAGAAAACACAATCTGCGTGTCGTCTGCATATGAATATATAGACAGACCGGCGTCCTCTACGATGGAAGCAAGAGGTCTGATGTAAATATTAAACAACAAAGGGCTGAATATGGACCCTTGAGGGACGCCGTAAGCTGAAGAATGAATCGCAGATTCAGCTTTGTTTGAGAAGACCTGAAAGGTGCGCTCATTAAGGAATGAGGCCACCCAGGCAAGCGCTGATCCATCAACACCAAGGGAGCGGAGGGACTCCAAAAGAGTAGAATGAGATACGGTATCGAATGCAGCGCTTAGATCAAGAAGAATAAGCACATAATTAACACATACAAATTAATCAACAATTAATTACAAATTACTATCAATAAATAAATTTACATATTTAATTAATTATAATTAAATTACTTCCCACCCTATTCCCCTATAAACCCACAACCCGCTACAGAATTCCATTATGCAATAATTATAAAAACAAAATTAATTTAATTCAATTATTTATAACATAAATACACACTTTTCACACATATTATAACATAAAAAGACACTATAAAATATGATATATTAAAAAATCGATATTTTTAACTATCTATATTATATATTTCGATAATTTAACTATCTATATTTTTTACAATCGATATTACTTCACTTACCTTAAAAACGATATTTTTGTTGTCTATATTCTGTCCTGTCGATATTTTGTCCAGTCTATAATAAAAACTCGATATTATGTCCAAACGATATTTTGGACTCGATATTATGTCTGTGCACCATGTAAATCCTTTGTAAAGCGCAGCATGCCTAATTTCTGCCACTTTGAAGCACTATGTAAGCTTCATCTGCTAAGTGATGTATGATAGCCAGGCACACAGTATGGACAAGCTTATTGGTCATCTCCTAGCTCTTTCGGTTACCTAGATGACCTCTAGGATTATATACTAGGATTATACGATCATAACATTTGACATACAAAGAAGGTGACTTGACGATAGGGATTCTCTCTTCATAAGTCAGTGGGTCTCTTTGTAACGACTTGGGAAGGATGAAAAGCTGATGTTGTCCCTGTTGATTTGGGTAGGACAAATAGGTCAATTGCAGGTCCCTGCAGCAAATATTCAACTCAGTGATCTATCTTTCCTGCCATTCTGAGGTTGTGCCAGTGCAAACTCTGAAATCTGAAGATGGTTTTTCGTGTTACTGTCCATAGCTGACGTATTACATCTACAGTTTAGTGTTTTTTTAACGCTTGTATATGCTGCAAAGTTACAACGTGCATGGACAAGTCAAAGTAAGAATCAAAGATGGCGGCTAAATTGGCATGGGCTTCGCTTGAAGGGGTAGACTACATTTACGTATATTACTTTATAAGAGGCACTTATATAGAGCGATCGATTGAGGTAAGACGAGAGCTCAGGAAGATGTTGCGCAAATATTTGCACTTTGAACATGGGGTTGATAAGAGAACGGAGGCTGAACATCTTCTAGAAGAGGAAGAAGAGGTGGTAGGAGGAAGAAGCATTGGGCGCTACAGTCAGAGCAGCCGACCTTGGAACCAAGATACAAAGGGTTCAAGTCTCGCCGTTGCTTCACAGCTTTACAATAAACATGCTTGCTGCCAGAGGAGATTAAATAAAAGCCCACTGACAAACAGAAGGAAAAAATGCAGCTGACGAGCACACTTGATATGTGTGCAGCCAGATGCTTTAATTGGAGCTCTCAATGTGTGCTGTTCAGGTAAAAACCTTTAAAAAATTGTCCCAGATAAGTGTAGGGAAACAGTACTTAGAGGATGGGAAAGTGATAAGAAGCACACGAGAGGAACAATTCAAACAGTGTGCTACCGCCAATAGAAACAGAGGAAATTTAAGTGGCAAGCACAAGAACCAATGAAAGCAAGGGGACGGAATGTTATCACCTTTTAAGATATATTTAATATAAAAGATTTCACAAGCACAGTGCAAGCGCTGTGCAGGTGAAACCTAAAAATTAACTCAAGGCTGCAAGCTACTCTTAAGGTGTCTAGCTCACAATCACCTGGTTTGAGACACCTGCTCTAGCCAAACCATAGAATCTCCTTGTCTGAGCAGCATATTGTCGCTGCTGCATGGATTGGCCCTGGTGTAGAAGGTCCGCCCCACCCTACTTCTTCGGAACCGGCGCATCTCCGACGGAGGGCCTCGCATCTCTTGACGGCAGCTCGACGCCGCCGCCAACGCATAGCCAGCTGTGCGCCGCATGTTTGACGCCCAAACTTCGCTTTGCAAGTCCTGTCGATGAGATCCTTGCCAAAGACTCAACAGGACCTCTCACTGCAGCCTCCCAGCATCTTGGAACCCACGCATCACTTCGACTGCGCGACCCTTTTTTCGCCTCAGATCCCCGCTGAGCTCCGCAATCAGGATTTAAGGTACTTTGTTCAGCTGGCCTAACCTGGCCCCTCTAGCCGGCCTGTGCTTCTTCGGCGTCAACCTGAAATTGGGACGTTGTCCCGGCCCAGCATGACCAGATATCCCTTGTTGACGCTTGGTGTTGCTATTTTTTTTAACTGTTAACATTCAATTTCTCCAGTTTCCCTGATTGGATTTTTGATTTTTTGGTCTTTTTTATCTTAATTTTATTTAAAATCGGCAACATTTTTCTAAACCTAGTGTGGTATCTTTTTGTGTGGTGTTTTCACTGTTTTACGGTTTGAAGTGTTGTACAAATACTTTACACATTGCCTCCCAGAAAAAGCTGACTGGTCTGTGCCAAGCTACCAGGGAATGAGCAAAGGTTAATTTGGGGTTTGCTTCTGCCTTACCCTAACTAGGATTTTGGTTGCTACTTGACCAGGGCTCACACCCCAGTCAACCAACAACCCAATTCCTAACAGAACTTAATGATAGGGATAGCTCTTCTGTCTATGGTTTGAGCCTGTAAGATCCGCGTGACCTGAGGGTGTACCATTGTTGTTTATAGACTCGGCTTGCGAAATCTGTATAACTTTTAGAATAGCTCATTTGTCTCGATTCTGAGCCAATATAATCTGTGTTTACCTCAGTTTGCTCTAAAAAAGCTCTTGAATAAGACAAATGTTCCCAAAAAAGTACAGTTGTTCTAAAAGTGTTCCTAACTGCACTCCATAATAACACTACCAAACACAAATTGGACTCATCTGCCATTTAAGTCTTTGACCATTGCCTGTAGAATTTGTTCTACAATTTGGCCTTGTTCATAGAAAGGTAAGAGTTGCAGTCACAGTTCTGTTTTTAAGATTAATAGCAAATGTAATTTGTTTTTAGTCTTTGGAATATCCCAATTTCTCATTTTGAAAATATGATGATTCTGTTGATTTTTGATTGCTAAAAGCAATTTAAAAAAGTAGAATACTTAATAAAATGTATTCAGAGACTATGCACGGCTTGTTCCAAGGAATGTTGTCTACACGAGGCTGCTATTGTGTGTTCATTTAAATCAGGCAATTGGCCAGATGTATAAGTGGTACGTACTATCACTGTGCCACCCAGCTCTGGGTTTCAACACTTGTGATAGACTTCAATGTTTTCCTGCTCAGGACTCTAGTGTCACAATTGCCTCGACATGTGCTCCTCTATCACTTTGTATGTTGCCTCTGCACCAGAGTATTCAGCTTTGCTTTAAGTGGAAGTTCACACCTTAAAACGTGGGGGACATGAAATGAACAGACTTTGGCTTGACTGGTGGAAGCTTATCATAGTTTAAGGATACAGGCCATCTGCTGCCACCCTTTTTGGAAGGCTACCTCCTGGCCATCTTTAGAAAAAGTCATAAATGAGATCCCATTATTTCCCACTGCAGGTGCGAAATGTATATTGTTAGGCTGAATGGGGTATATGGGATGGATGAATGGATGGATGGATGGGGGAGATGTGTGTGTGTGTGTCTGTCTGTCTGTCTCCAGAAAGGTAAATTAAAATTTAGTGCAGTTGTGAACCTTTTTAAAAGCTGTCTGTTTGTCCCCGTGTAGGTTGCTGCTACTGCCATCCTCTCTGATATCCCGAGCAGTTAGAAAGCTTAAGTTGCAGTATGTCTCACTTGGATCAGCAATAGCATAGTAGACCAGTCCTTTGTGTTAAGCCCACCACCCGAGCAAGAAGGAGCCTATTAGCTCGTTGCCTGCAGAAGTTGTCTCTTCTGAAACGAAAGGTCAAAGCATTGTACACTAGGTCTCACCTAAGACAAAGATGTGTTCAGAGTTCATTCCACACTTGTTCAGCTCAAGAGAACTAGCTAATGCCCAAGCAACAGTCTCTGGTTGGCCATGGCTTGTTTTTACCAGGCATTTTTAAGACAACATAAACATTAGGAGGCCAATTTTGAGCGTGAAGAAACTAGTCTATGGTTAATACAGAACCCTGCTTTTAAGTTGAATGCTACACTTTTAACAAAGGTTACAATTTTCTTCAAAATATTATTTTGAATAGATCACTATTTTCACCTACATCCTTGTGGATGGACTGCCTACCAACACAGACTCATGTTTAAATCTGAGTAGTGTGTCATTGGGCAAATTAATTCTTACGTTTAAGAGCTAGGCTTGAGTACATAGGGGCGGTTACGCCTTTGGTTCGGGATCACCATCTTCGTATGTATCACCAAAAGTTGCAGGATGCTGCATGAGGTTTACTGACAGTCAGAGCTGCTGTCTCCCCTTTCCCTTTCTGTTATTTGTGCTTGGCTTAAAATTACATAACCATGAGTGGACTAGTAAGAGCTGTGTGTGTTAACACTACTTTGACCAAGCAAGCTCCAGCAGGTTGGCTTGTGTCTTGAGAGGGGCAACCTTTGAACGAAGACTACAACCAAGGGTAAGACCAACATTACATGGGTTGCTTTCTCATCCTTGCATTCTATGTCCTTTCCTGCTGGAAAAACAAGAGACCAAGCAACAGCAACTGAGTGGCCAGTGAGCTGTCTGGCTTCAATCGACAAAAGTTCACATTATGAAATGCCTGCATTCCCAAGGAAATTGTAGTGACACTACGTTTTCATTAGCTGGTTGCCATGGAACACCTACAGAAAGATGCCCGTTTGTAAGATTTGCTCCAAAAATGTGGGGACATCCTCAAATCTCTCGACCAAACAAGCACTTTTTCTTAATATAAACTGGCCCATTTAGCTTATTCAGGGGTCTTCTTCTGACTGTCAGAGCACTTATGCAGAGAAAGGCTGATAGGAAATGTGGGAAACTGTTGCTGTTTCTCCTGAAGTAGAATTGACTTTACTCCATTGCCAGCTGAACAATTTTGCTCCTTGAGTAGTTAAGGTTAGTAGAGACACTGCCTTGTTCAGCCTCTAGCATGAGACATTGCCGAGGCTGAAATGAGCGTAGTCCCCTCAGAGACAGATCATTAAGTGCGTCCCTCACTCCTAGTTTTCCAGTCTCCCATCCCCACCTCCCCCCCCACGGTTTTCTCGTTAATAAATCCTGTAGTTAGCCCTGAGCCCTCGGATAGCACTGCACTGGCACTTAATCCATCGTGTTGCCAATGAAGAAATAGAAAGCTATGGAAGATAGAGAATTTCAAAGGGTGAAATTCAGGCTAGTAGTGAGACAACCTGCAGATAAGAGGCAAATCAAGGGGTAAGAAATATGACTGAAAGAGAAAGACAGAGCAGAACCTTGCTATTGAGCCTGAACCTAAAAAGCTTCTGTTGTCGACTGCAGGGGGTTTACCTATATCAACAAGGAGTGTTGTGCCTAAGAATATCAATTCCTGCGTTCTCACATCCCAAAGTATTTTTTTGCCAGCTACACTCTAGAAGATATGATTTGTATAGGTGAATGGATTTCAACCAGCAAGTGAGATGCAGAAGCTAACTGAGACTGAGAAAGTAGCTATTTAACTGAGCAGAATTTGTCTGGCAGGAAATTAGGTGGTTATGGAATTAAATGAGAATATGTATTGAACATGAATTCATTATGGAAGCTCTTAAAAGATTTGGGTTTTTTCAGGTTCAGTACAACAAAATCTTCATAGAAGATGCCGAATGTGAACTAGGGGACATCCCATCACACGTGCAGACCAGTTAGAGATTTTAGACCGTCTCATTGACCGATATGACTGTATGGTCTTTAGTCACAACCATATCATCAAATCCTGTTAAGGAAGAAGACCCAATTCATGTGGTTTCTTGCACGTATTAGCTGAGTATTGTTTGATAAATTCAAAATACGTTTGCTAAGCATTGCTTGGTGAGCATAAAACAAGTTGGGCACTTAAATGAAGGATGGGCTTTGTAAAGGACTTTATTTAACACTTCAGTATGCAGTGGAGGACTTTATTTATGATCTCACTGTAATTCCTAACATAGCTGATGTGCTGTACATAATCCTGCTACTCTGTAAACTATCTGACCTGTATGCATGACATTAATGACTTTGAGTGGGTATGTGAGAATGAATGTGACATTGTTTGAGGAGTTGTTTAATCTGCTGTTTCCTGACCAACTTTTTTGTGTTTGACCGGTGGAGTTCCATCAATATTTGGCTGATCTCAAGGAAGATGCATCACTCGGTGGAATGTGGGTAGTGAACTGGCCATAACACTGGAGAGGGTAATCGATTGACAAGAAGAGAAGATGAGGAGGAATGACTTAGGGTACGAAAGTGAAGTCCTGAAGGATCTCTTCCATATATTAAGACAGCTAGCAGAAAAGGAAGGATAGGAGGGTCAGTAAGGAATCTGCGGCTAGATAGAGTCTCTATGAGATTGGTCGCTGCAGAGGGTAAGTAGCTTGTTCATCTGATAGAAACTTACAGTACAGATTCCTTACCTTAAAATACGTGTCAAATCTATCTCTCACCGGAGATAGAACTGTGGACAGTTTCAAATGAAGAAGTTGTGAAGGGCCGAATCGGCAAAATGCCCATCTCACCAGACCTGTCTGTTGAGGCTGTAGTATTTGGCAACCATGAAAGTGATGCCCACTTAGCGGAAGTGTGTGTGTGTGTGCGCGCGCGTGTGGGTGTGTGTGTTACCACTAAAATAGGACTATCAAAAGTATTGTTATAGAAGTTTATTATCATTACATCAGCACTAGTCTTACATTTTACCACCAAGATGTGGAAATAAGGCAAATTGTTTATAAAGGTCACCACTTTAATAGTGGATTCATTCGCTATGTAATCCCTTTACAAGTTAGAAGTCCTCCCTTAGCTCTCCCTTTACTCGATGGATGTGCAGGCGTCTGGAAAGAACAATACCCATTTATATAATGGGGTCCACACTTCTTATTTCATGAAGGCATATGAACTGATAATCTAACAGTTCTTTAAACCAATCATTGTTATATATTTCATTATTATACCCTGCTATATTCCATGATAGTAAAGTGTAGTTAGGAAAAGTCGTATCCCCTGATTTACCTCTATGCTCAACACAATGGGGGAGGGCAAAGACGGATTAGGATTATTTTCTGACATTTCTGTTAGAGAGGCCACTGATAAAGAACTCATATTTCTAGGTGCAATTCCTCTAAGTGCCCTCATCTTTGAGCTGTCGGCTGACTGACTATGTGACATCAGTCAATCGCAGCTATCCATATTTTCTAAGGCCAAGCATCTGTTTGTCACATAGTTCATTTTAAGAGCTCCTTTCACTTTGCAGTCAGAGAAAGAAAACTGAATACCAAACCCCATGTTAAAGAGTATAAGCAGCAATTTGTCAGAAGACGTAGCCTGACATTTGACCTGTCTTTGAAGCACAGCAAATGTGACAAGATAAATATAAAATGTAAAAGCATATTTATTTATTGCTCATTCACAACCAACCAGAAATCGACTGGTGACTCACCAGTGGGTCGCAACCCACATTTTAGGGAACACTGCCCTACAGTGTTGTAGGATGCAGGTATATCCTGCAGTACTTTCTTCCAAGGCCCCTTCTCATCTATTTCCAAATTAGTATATTTCACGGGTTGTTGTGGTCCATCATTCAATGTGCTCGGTATCTGGTGCCTCACTTTATTCTCACCTCCATCCAGTCTCAGCCACCAAAGACAAATTGGTATCACCCATTTCTGTATGCACTTCATTTGTTATCATAACCTCATCACTAACTTTTCAGGCACAAATAGGGAAGACTTGCATCACAAAAATGCCCTTGTCACAGGACAGTTTACCAGTCACATTCATGCACAACACAATCTGATCCTTTAGTTTTGTCTTAGGTTGGTATTGAGCTTTCACACATTTAAGTTGCTTCTTGCGGAGCAATGTCTTGCTCTGTGTCCTTCACTTACTCATTCTTGGATATGCTCCCACACATCACTTCTTATAGTAGCAGCCATCATACTATGCCCCCACAGTCACAATATTTCCTTACTCAACTAGTAATCTCGACAACCAATCAGTAATATCATTTTTTAACCCCAGGATGTAGTGTCTCCTGAAGCTTAACACTTCTGATGTAATCTATCATCTTGCTGCTCTGAAAGTTGTTTCCCTGTCTTCTTTGTCGTGATCAAATCTATAGAGGTCTTTTGTTAGTTCTGAATTCAGATGCCCAAACATATTGCCAGTAGTGAGCAACCCTTGCAAATGCCAGTGCTTCTTTTTCTGTTGTAGAATCGCTAATTCAGACCCTCTCAGTGGTGTTGATGTGTACAATACTGTCTCATCCCTTCTATACCTCTCTTGCCTGATCCACTGTTGCTTGCATCCATATATATTATGATCTTACATCTTGTATTAAACTTTATCAAAAGGCTTAACGTTCATTTTAAGCAATCAACATTCTTTTTGAAGCTCAGCATGTATTGCTAGCTTTGGGTTTGTCTACAAACCTGAGAATGAATTTAGCATAACACTCAGCCAATCCAAGAAACGAGTGTAGTGGAACTGGGTTTTGGGATGAAGGGTACCCACATAATTCCCCAAATAATCGCGACCTTCTGTTCCTACTTTTTATACATATATATATATATTTTCCAAAATGCCCCACAGTTAAGAACGCACTCCAAGGCAGAGGATTTTCCAAATCCTTTATTTAGCAGAAATCGGCATTACATCCCGAGTTTATTTCTCTCCTTCTGGCAACGCTTCTTCATGGGCAATCCAGATTTGCACAATTGAGTTAGCTCCCACAATCCTCTGCATGCTAACATACTATTATTGGCCTCAGGTGTGCTACCTTTAATGCAATCACTCTTTTGATGCTTGCTGGGAAATGTGGTTCTTTTTTGGTTCTGTCCCATCCAAGTGATCGCCACCCTGCGCCTGGCCAGAACTAACATCAAAAAATAAACTTTAAAAGAAAATAATTCGAGAAAACCAAATTAATACAGGACTACAGTATATTTTATGCTTGATAGCAATTTAAGATTTAAGGCAAACATTTTCTCTATTTTAAATGCATCAAAAGTAGGGTTGCCACCTTTCCCATAGAAAAATACTGGCCATTTGCTCATGTTTTATGCAGTGCTGTCTCTAGAAATGATTTGTCAGGAAGCCCACTTGCTACTGATAAAAGTGACTGTAATGTACACGTGTGTGATAGTATATATATTCACTGAAAAAAGGAAGCGTTAAAGGGACATATTAGTTTGGTGAAAATGTCAGCTAAAACATACAGTTCTATATGAACAAAACCACTGAAATTTGCCAGTTAAAGTTCTCTCAAGTAACTATAACTCGTATAAAGTTTTAAGCAGTGATGTCGCTAGAAAGGATTTTTAGGAAGGCCACAGGTAAAAGTGGCTGGATTGCGCACACATGTGTATGTGTTAGTATACATATTCGCTGAAAAAAGCGAAGGTTGAAGGCACATTATAGTTAGGCAAAAATGTCAGTTAGAACATACCGTTTTAAACTAACAAATACTATTTAAATTCACAAGTTCAAATTCTCTTAAGTAACTATAACTCATGCCCTAAACTAACTATAACTCGTATCCCTGCCAAGCATAGTGTTCTCAATTATGTCATTTCAGATTTTGCAGTCCTGTTATTCAAGTTGTCATTGGAAAGGTCATATGTGAGGTAATCAACAGTGCATGGCAAGGGATTGAGTTATAGCTACTTTAGGCCATAAGTTATAGTTAGTTGAGATAACTATAGCTGATGAATTTCAGTGGTTATGTTTGTTTAAAATGGTATGTTTTAAATGACATTTCAATCTAATTATTACGTCCCTTTAACCTTTGGTGGAGCCGTCCATTTTAATTTTTTTAAAGTGGGTGCCCTGGTAGCCACCCAGAACACCCACAACTGCTACAATTGTTTGGGTCCCTGGGGGAGCCCCAGTGCCCCCGTGGCCCCTGTGGGCTCCCGAGCCAGCACCCATTGTGGTGATGGTGAGAGCCAACTCCATTGCTTTACTCCTGCCCAGACGGGAGCAGTATTTTTCTGTGCTCCTGCCTGGGTGGGAACAAAGTTGTGTTTCCTGCCCAGGAGAGTGCATGCATGGTATGCCTGTACTCTCCCTGGAATGGAACTGTCCTGGGGATGGGATCTCCAATATTGATGTATAGCTTGGGGAAGCTGGCCACACAGCCTCCTCAAACTGTAAGTCTTGGCCCTGTGGGGTGGGGTACCTGGTCCTCTAAGAGGAGCTAGGGAAGGGGATCTGCATGCCCCGCTCCCCTAATTAAGAATAACAATCCCAGGGGATTGGGGCCCGGGGCTTCACTGAGGCATGGGGAGTGGGGCAGCATGCCCCCTGCCCCAGTTATAAAAATGGGCCATGGGGATAAGATTCCCAGGCCTATATAAGGCTCTGGATGGGAGGCTGTATTTCCCCCTCCCCACTAAAATATAAAAATGGATACCCCCCTGGGTCCTGGCTCCCCAGGGGTCTCAAATTAAAAAGTGTGGGAAACCAGATGTGCAGGGCTGAGGAAAAAAAATATTTTTGGGGCCTCAAGGGGGTCCCTCTAGGACCTTCCCTCCCCACCTGGTCTAGTGGGGCAGGATATTCCTATCCTACCCTCTTATGTTTTCTTTTTTTTTAAATGTCCTAAAGGACAGGGAACGGAATCTCCAATTCCTACATTGGCTGCTGCTGTATCTTTTTTGATGTGGTGGCAGCTAATCAGATCTTATCTGTCTGTTCTGCAGATCCTTGTGGTGTGAAATACATACTTTTTTTAACCTTAATTTCTTAAAAACCACTGAAAAGATGTACACTAAATCACAAAAAGCACGCTTTCTGAACCAAGATCCAGCTTTCTGCAAAACTTGGTGTAAATCAATTCAGCTGTTTTGGCTGTAGCTTTGTCAAATTTTCCTATGGGAAAACGCATTTTGGGTCCACCCCCTCTTTTTTTCTTGACCCATGCTTGATGGGTCACCGTAAAACTTTCCAGGAAACAGCTGAGGTGGATGAACTTTTTGGGGAAAGTTTAATGAAGCTTTGACAAACTTGCCAAAGTTATAAGCAAACCAAAAAAGGCTTTTCTTATAGAAACATGGTCCTGACTATAACTACTCAATGGCGACCGCCACTGGGTAATAAATGCACACAACATACACACAAAACAGCCTCTCTCATTTAAACATTGTAAGTAGACCCTGAATTAAACATTACTGAGTTTTGTGGAAGAGTTAGTGTCTGAGTGTCTCAATCACTCCAGTTCTCCTCATTCCATCTCAACAGATTCTTTGTCTGAAACATTTTCAGTGCACTTACTTACGACGTTTCTATGTTTTCAGTGCACTTATGGGTGACATTTCAGTTCCTTTTGTGTGACACTTTGTCAGCGGTAAAACAAAGCAGTCATTTCGAAGTAATGATGTAAATTTCAGAAAACATCTCATATGCAAGAGTATACTTTAGAAATGGCATTAAAACGCCGACAATATGCTACTTCCACATCCAGATAGTTGTTCCATCTTTCTTTTTCAGACAGCGTAAAAATTAGGATGGTAAAATAGAACAGTTCTGATTTTTCTCTGCGGTCTTCATATGTCCTCGATTGCTATCCCAGAACGTAGGTTGCACAGATGAATGAATGGTGCCTTCAGAACCATCAATGCTGCACCTTTGACTGTTACCAATGCTTAGGCAGCAGCTCATACAGGCGGTTGTGCACAAAATGGAGAGCAAGCTAATCTATTTGTATCTGTGCCCATTCCTGTTGTAAAAACCTCAGACTCCACTAATTTATGGCAGCAAAATTTATTAAAAATAATTAAGACATAACTGGGACCACACCTGCCAACCGAGTGACCCTCCAAAATAGTGTTGTTCTCTAAAGCACTCTGGAGGCACCTTGAACTCGATGATGGTGGATACAAAGCGAGTAAGCACATGGTCAGTGACTGGCTGCCGCCCCCTCCCTATGACCACACCAACCCCCGGACACATGAACATGAAACATGGTTACCTTTGGAAGGCGGGAGGTCGCAAGACCCCCCGTCCGTATTTATTAAGATATAAAACAATACATTTTTAATTGCACGATAATCAGTTTATACAAAAATAAGCAGGACATTAGATACAATATTGTCAACAGGTGTGAGAGACTATCCTTAACAAAACTCTAATACAGATTGTTTCCTAACCGAATCTAACATCCTCATCTGAATTTTTGTATACTAACATTTCTGGCCATATGGCAAGGTCGCTAACCGGTGTCAGGTCCTACTAGCTGCGCCTCACCTAAAGATGTGCGCATGCGCAGCCGGGCCCGGTAATTACCCGGTCCACGGCGTGAACTTCACTTACCCTCTAAAGGAGGGCCCTTACTCTGTGCCATCCGCTGACGTCATAAGTATGCGCGCGCGGGGTGGCTACCAGCCTAAGGAAAGCGTGACTACTCCCCAACCCGCGCCCCTTTGAAGCACCAGTTACCTTGCCCCTGACGTTCTAGGAGGGGCCAATGGCCCCTCCCCCTGGGCGGGAACCTCCATAGGATGATGCCCGCCCCCTCAGACCTTAAAATAGCTGCTCAACGGTCATGACCTTACCGCATGCCCCATTCCTAATAAATACGACGACCTATGGGAAAAAATTCTAAAGGACAACTACACTGACTAAGTCATACACCACGCGTAACACCGTAGAGCTACAAAGGGAAAAAAGGCCTAAACACAATTGCAACACCAATTACATATTTCAGTACCATTCACTAAAAGGGGAGAAAAATTCTAAGAGAAAGCATCATCAGCAAAATACACAATCCAAATACAGTTTACTCTGCATGAAAAATTAGGCTAACAGACATCCTAGAAAATTACACACGACGTCGGCCTAGTAAAGCATCAACCACGTTGTTCCAGGGATGGTGGGTGGGAAAACAAGAAGCCCCGAGCGCGGGGCACGACCGGTGTGGGGGAGCGTCCAGGCAACAAGGGGTCACCTGGGTGCTCCCCGCTTCTTTGTCCTCGAGGGGCCTGGGGGGGGGGGTGGTTACGCCCCCCACCCAGCCCCTCCTGCAGCCCGCCCCCCCTGACGCGGATGTCATTTAATGCCATCCGGGTCAGGGAGGGCGCCAACCAATCGGTGGTAGGGCGCGCCCCAGAGGACACGCCCCACCACCGAGAGGCACAGGGGAGGGGGGCGGTCGCCGCACCGCCATGCGGGCGGGGGGGCCAAGAGCCCCCCCTTTTCACATGGTCAGTGACTGGCTGCCGCCCCCTCCCTATGACCACACCAACCCCCGGACACATGAACATGAAACATGGTTATCTTTGGAAGGCGGGAGGTCGCAAGACCCCCCGGCCGTATTTATTAAGATATAAAACAATACATTTTTAATTGCACGATAATCAGTTTATACAAAAATCAGCAGGACATTAGATACAATATTGTCAACAGGTGTGAGAGACTATCCTTAACAAAACTCTAATACAGATTGTTTCCTAACCGAATCTAACATCCTCATCTGAATTTTTGTATACTAACATTTCTGGCCATATGGCAAGGTCGCTAACCGGTGTCAGGTCCTACTAGCTGCGCCTCACCTAAAGATGTGCGCATGCGCAGCCGGGCCTGGTAATTACCCGGTCCATGCCGTGAACTTCATTTACCCACTAAAGGAGGGCCCTTACTCTGCGCCATCCGCTGACGTCATAAGTATGCGCGCGCGGAGTGGCTACCAGCCTAAGGAAAGCTTGACTACTCCCCAACCCGCGCCCCTTTGAAGCACCAGTTACCTTGCCCCTGAAGTTTTAGGAGGGGCCAATGGCCCCTCCCCCTGGGCGGGAACCTCCTTAGGATGATGCCCGCCCCCTCAGACCTTAAAATAGCTGCTCACCGGTCATGACCTTACCGCCATAGGCCAGCATTGTTAACCGACGATCTGGCCTCCCCCATCCTAGACCTAAACCAGGAGCGTGCTTACTTTGCAAATCCCTCCAACCAGGCCCAGAGATTATTAGACCACAGGACGTTCCCTGCCTCAGTCAAGTGTACCCCGTCCCCCAGATAGAACTGCTCGCCCCAGATACACCCATGTGGAATCGTCTGCAACCGGGGGGCTCGAAATAGTTTGTTCAACTGTGTGTTGATGCTCTTTACCGAGTGATTCAACGCCCTGACTGAGTCCCCTCCTCGCCACTGCCACCGAGGGATAAGTTGCGACCATACTACTGTGCAACCCGGGCAAGTCCTGGCCACCCACCCCGCAGTGGAGATGATCTCCTCGATAAGGATGCGCCTCCCCAGTTTGGCCAAATCATTCTCCCCCAGGTGAAGTATCACCACTGACGGGGAGGCGGGCTGCTGAGCTAAGAGTCCCTGGAAGAAGTTCCTAAACTGGCTGAGGCATAAACCCCCTCTCCCAAAGAATGAGATATCAAACCCCTTTTGCGCTGCCCTTTTCTTACGGTCTCTTGAAAGAAAAACATGTTCAGCACGCCTCACATAAGAGTGGCCCACAATCCAAGTCACCAATGTCCTGTGTTCTTCATGTCGCTTGTGCTGCGATGGTGTAGATCGTTGACGCCCGGTGGCGAGTTCCTCCTCTGCGTCACAGGTTTGAGAAACTGCAAAAAACCAGAAACATACCAGGCGTGAGCACCATCCTGTCACAACATGTCAATTCGTACATATCGTTTGTAACACTCAGATGACCATCTCCCAATTCTCTTCACGTTCTCAACTGGGAGACCCCTTAATGCTGCTTCAGTTGCTGCCCCAATCCTAAAGGAGTGAGTGCCAAATTCCTTGGGATCAAAACCCACCTGTCTGACCGTCAGCTCCAATACTCGCCTAAACTGGTACCTGGTCAATGGTGTACCATCGGCGTGACACAACAGTGCACCCCCCGCCGTGCCCTCTCGCTGCCTGTGGAAGACCTCCACGTGAGAAACCGGGCAGCAAGGGTTGGCCCGGGCCCGGTGGAGCACTATGGTGTGACCCCGAGATTCCTGGTCAGTTTGAGGAAATATAAATTTTATGGTCAAGAAATGTTCCCTAACGTGTACCCCACCGTCTCCATGTACCAGCTTAAAGTGCATGTAACTTTCCTCCTGTGCCAGCTATGAAGACGCAATTACATTTGCGTCCAACGTTAACATGTCCTCTTTCAGAACCACCCTGAATGGGTTGAATATTCCGTTTCTAAGTATGCCTTGCCAACGTCTTTTTGTGGTGTACTTTACACGTTTTCCAGCCCAGGCGAAGTAGGCCCTGAATTCTGCCATCGAGCCTTTTCCTGCCTTCAGACTCTGAAATGCCTCAGCCTGGGCCAGCCTCTGTACCCGTGACCTCTGCCTTACTCCCTGCGCGGCTCACGGCGCTTAGCTCAGCCTGTTGCCTGCCAAGACTGTATTCAACCTTCGAATTATCTGTTCCGCTCCTCAAAAAATACATTCCTGCCTACTAGTTTAAGTAAACATCCTTCCAGCTGCAGAGCAAAGGGCCCGGCCTCACTGTCTCCGTCCAAGTAATTCATAGTCTCTGTTACCATGGTAGGCCCATGCCCCCTCGCATCTCATGCAGACACCTAGACGCTTATACACGCACTCACAGTCAGTATAGAATAGCCTCTGTCCGAGAGACCTTTTCCTTCTAGATAATATGGTTCCCAAACATCAGATATCAGATATGATATAGGTACAAGTTGATCTGACATGCCAGACTTCTGTCTTTTTCCGCTAGAGTAAATGTCAAGTCCCCTGCACCCTCTAGTTCCACGTCAATCACACGTCATGCAGCTGCGCCCGCATCCAGATCTCAGATTTCTGCTGACATTGCAAGATTCTGCTTTGTATCCACCCCTTTGTGACACTTACACGTGACGTTTCTAGCACACTCCTCTATGTTCACGCCTAGTTCACGCCTTCTGATTACGTATTGCTAACACGTGTGTGCTCTTATCTTGTTTCTCTCAGCTGTTACGCCTACTGTATTGGTTTTCAGTATATGATTTAAGTATATAAGCTATGTATTGTCAATAAAGCATTGCTCTATCCCTTCCTGCACCCCAGTGGTGTCAGGAACCCGATATCCGGTACCAGAACCATTCCTTTTTAAGGAATAAAACCCCTAAGAACTCTAACACCACGGACTCTGCGTCTTTCTTTCCGATTGAGTTATTTTTGTTTAAGTACTTACCTGCATAGAAATTAGGACGGTAAATCAAATATTTACCACATTATTTTGGCGCCCGAACAGGGACCCCTCCACGACCCCACGCGCCGGTTGGTGCGTTTCAGCCTTGGCCCCCTGCCACAGTCGAGACGGACACTACGCGTACCCGCAGGATTTCCTGCATCTCCCTCAGGCCTACGGAGGTGACGGAGACTGCGATCAGCACCCAGACGAGGCGGTGAGGAGTGCGGAGGATCCCGACCAGAGCCTAGCCGAAAGAAGCAAGGTCCGAGGTGTCAAGAGGCCCACCAGTTCCGAAGTAGTCACATATCGAGTCGAGTCGAGTCCAGTCCGGTCCAGTCGAGTTTTCCGAGGCCTTCTGTTCCGTGCTTCCCGGTGAGTACCATTGCTGGGGACGCATCTAGACGGGTGCATTATTATGTATCCGGTAAAGACGGGTTTGGGTACACAAACACGGTCTGCACTGTTTTAGACAGTGTATCTGTACTGTTTAGCAGTACATCAAGTATTCGAGCTCTTGCACTGTTCTCAACAGTGTATCTGTGCTGTTTAGCAGTACATCTAGTATCAAGGGTAGTCATACGTGTTCAAAATGTTTCATGTGATTAATGTCGTGGTATGAGTGAACTGTTTTGTGTACATTACTGTGTTTTTGTGTAACTAGTTGTGTTCAGAAGTAAGTAACAAGTATCGAGTATCCAGCACTAAGTAACAAGATGCCGTTTTTCAATAAGTTAAGACAGATAGGAACTAGGAAAGGGATGCTAGAGGAAGAAATTCCTATCCCCCCTAGGGACACTCCTGGAAATTTTATGTACCATAAGCATGGCTTAGATGCCATACTGTACCTAGATTTATGGGCCGATTATACTAAGCACTTAGAAGAAAGACACAGATGGCCCGTTACAGGAACATGGGATGCCGAGTGCATCATGAAAGTAGAAGAAGCGCTATGGAAAAAGAAAGCCAGACAATCTCAGAAAGACGCCATCGAATTTTGGCGTAAGGAATCACATAAACGTGCCGAAAAAGCACTCCGAAGAGAAGACAGACATAGAGAAGAGTCGGATAAAGTCCGAGAAAACGAATTAGTTAATGAAGGGATCCGAGTAAAAGCAGAACAAGTAGACCGCATGCGAAATAATCTTGTAAATGGCATGTACTTAGTGACCGAGGGTTCGCCTGAAGCCACTTCAGAAATACCGAAAGATCTGCCACCGCCATTGGTTCCAACTAAAGTAAATCATAGGACTACAAAAGACATATTCCTTGCCTCCTATCTAGATGATGTAGCTCCCGCTTACACCAATCCACCTGCCCAAGTACCGCCTACTGACGGTGACGGAGGTGGCAACCCACCCCAAGACAATGTCCCGCCATTACTGCAACAAAGTTCACCCGTTCGACAGCCTGTTCCTCCACCTCCACCACTTCCCGCATCTAAGATTAATGTACTAAATCCGTTTGCACCTGATCCCAATAAGAGACAAGTTCAGGTACACATACAGACTCCACAGAGAAATAATGCTCAAGCCTCTGCCTCAGGAGGTGCGACAGGAGGTCTTCAAACCCCGCCATCAACACGCCGATTAAACGTTAGGGACTTAATGAAGCAACGTACACCCCAATCACCAGGCTTTAACGTACTTAAAGAACCCCTTCCAGTTTGCAGATACGATCCAGTACCCGGTAAAGACGATAGAATGTTGTTAGCATCACTACGCATACGACAAGCTACAGATTACTTAGTGCTATTCCCAGGGATGGCTGACTATCTAGATAGAATATATCATTTTGTCCAGACTGGGGAAGATCCTGAGAGTATTAAAGAGGCCCTGGCTCACCAGAAAGTTGACACTCAAGGTTATGTATTACGTTTCTTCATAAATTGCTTAATAAGAGACCGAGACAGGCCTGGAGCAGACAAGGAAGAGATGGAAGCACTAAACAGGTGGGGTCAAAATATAGCCGAAGGAAACCATGATAAACAAAATTGTATAGCGAGCATGTACAAGAAAATCAGAAGAGCAGTAATAGAAATACACGAAAGAGAAAAAGAAAACGACAGGAATGACTCCTCTGAGGAGGGCGCACCTGAAGAATCAGAAACTACTAAAGAAATGATAGCGTATGTGGGTAAGGGAAATTACCTTAGGAAAGGTATTCGCCCAGAAAGCAAGAGAGTTTTTCTGTCCGGCATATCAAAACCGAATTCTTCTGAATATCTGTTTCAAGATACCGATAAAATGCTTCAAGAACGAATGGGGTACCACGTACTAAATTCTATGGATGAACAAGAACTATCCCGGTCAGCAGTACTATGGGCTGACAATCCTAGCGTATACAATGATGATACAGTAGCACAGACATTTCTGAACCTTTCCCCAGACGAGCAGAAATTAGCTGGTGTATACATGATTCAGCATCTTCTCACGTTATACAGAAACGAACATTCGGACCCAGGTCCCTTACCTGATACATTAGAAGCACTACTTATGAATAGATGGAGAGGCTTAAGTACCAAGTTGATTCAAATAATTCTAGAGCAACAGCACAGATATAACGCTTTCTTAGGCCCACAACATGTTTCAGCTCCGCCCCCAGAAAGAAAAATGTTTCATTTGGAGCATTTTGACAGGCAGAATCCTTTACGAGAAGTACACCCAGTTATGGGTGCCGATAATACCCTGAAACGTGTGTATGTGTACACACCTTTGACAAAGTTAGAATTATTAGAGATGAAGAAACTAGTACCCTGTCACGATAAAGACCCTGCAGGTTTTCACCGAGAACTAAAGGATATGTTACTCATGGGAGATTACACATATACGGATATTATGAAATTGTTAAAGGTACTGTTGCCTACTGGCATCTATGAGAAACTCAAAGAAAAAGAATGGGAGATGGGAGATAAAAAGATTATATGGACTGAAATAGAGGACGAGGAAAAAATTCGTACTCCAGGGCTAGGCCTTGGGGAGAAAGCTAAAGCATTACCAGGTTTGATAGTACAGGTTTTGCCAAGATTATTGACAACTAAAAAGGAAGACTGGGACGCAATCTCAGCCTGTAAACAGAAACACGATGAAGATACTAGTGACTTCTATTCAAGATTCGAGAAATGTTTCATTATTAATAGTGGCCTGAAACCAAGCAGCGAGTCATACCCACACCTTTTTGTAAGTAAATTAGTAGAGAATTCCCTTACACAGGTTAAGAATCGTGTATATAAAGTCGAAAGTACATGGCAAGCAAATACGCCATCTCAGATGTTGCAAATGTTACAATATCATCAGAACAGAATTAGAGAAGAACAAGAACATGAACAAAGACGTATGAAAGACACGAAAATGAAAATACTAGTCGCCCAGTCAGTCCCAGCTGACGGTCAGAAAAAGGGTGGGACGCAGACAAATAATTCAGCAGCTCCTGTTCAAGGGACATGCAACTATTGCAAGCAGCCAGGCCACTACGTAAATGAATGTCCAGTCCTGAAACACAATATAGCGACAGGAAAAACTAAAGAAAGACCGCGTCAGCCTAGACAAGACCAGGTCCAGCCACAGACTTCACAGAACACACAGCCTATGCATGCTTCATCACACACCGCCCAGACCGTAGCGGTATCACAGCCACAGCCCATTGCCGCGACTCAGCAAGTTTCACAGCAAATGTACCAGTATGCCCAATCTGATTATCCCGATTATCAGCGATACACATGAAACAGCCTAGAGAGGGAGGTTGGCTTGCCTCTTATTGAGATTCCTGTAGATCAAGAGGGTCCTTATGTACATAGTCGAGTATTGGGAAAAGACAGAAAGTTTTTAATTGACACAGGGGCAAGCCGCACAACAATCAGCCATAATGAAGTCCCAGGGGCACCCCTCTCAGGCTCACAAAATGTTTCCCTTGGTTTTTCAGGACAGCCTATTGTAAATGAAGTATCAGAACCCGTCCCCCTAGCAGTAGGTCCATTATCACGTGTTACAGACTTGTTACTCACGAAATCATGTCCAGAAAACTTGTTAGGAATAAAGACGCTGAAGGCTCTAGGAGCTGTGATATGTTGTTCTCCGGAAGGAGTTAGACTTTTTCTGCGTGACTTCAAGGGTCACTATGTATTACGAGATTTTGATGTCAGATTGAAAAATGTACCGGAACACCTTTGGGCACAAGGCCCAACCGATGTAGGTTGCATGCACATTACACCATACCGTGTTACACTCAAACCAGGAGTTGTTTTACCCCGAATCAGACAATACAAGTTACCACCCGATGCTGTCGTGGCTTTACTGGAAATCATTGAAGAGCTCATTGCCCAAGGAGTGGTCGTAGAAACCGACTCCAATATCTGTAATTCCCCTATCATTCCGATTCTTAAACGTACTGATCCCAATGCACCGCCAGTATATCGGCTGGTGATTGATTTACGAGAACTGAATAAATGCATTAGTCCACAGTACCCTGTGGTTCCCGACATCTCATCCTTATTGACTGCTATTGATTCAGAAGCGACGTTCTTTACTGTAATTGACCTCAAGAACGCCTTCTTCAGTGTGCCCATTGGTACGGAGAGCCAATATCTCTTCGGATTCAGTTTAAATGGACGAAGTTTCAAATTTTCGCGCGCACCTCAAGGATTCACAGAAAGCCCCAGCATCTATAGCCAAGCACTAAAAAGACAACTTGATTGTATTCAAATGCCAGTTAACACTGCCTTATTGCAGTACGTCGATGATCTGCTGATCACCGCACGAAGTGAACCCGAATGTGAACAAGCATCACTGACAGTTTTACATTTTCTGGCTGACAAGGGACACAAGGTGTCTCCTTCGAAGCTACAATTCTGTGTTCAGCAAGTTGTGTACTTGGGTCACTTGCTGTCCAAAGTGGGGAGACAGCTCACTCCTGACCGCATCCAGTTAATTGTAAATATGCCACAACCCCAGACACAAAAGGAAGTGCGGGCCTTTATAGGCCTCACCTCGTACTGCAGACAATGGATTCCCCAGTATGTATTTCTAGCTAAACCACTCATTCAGTTGACAACACAGGAGGCAGCGACTTCGACTGCCCTTCCTTGGACTCAGGAACATACACAGGCTTTTGAGGAATTAAAGAAAGCTTTATGTCAAGCACCAGTTCTAGCGACACCATGTTACAGCAAACCTTTTGCACTTTTTGTTACAGAACGTGATGGTACAGCGTTGTCTGTCCTCACTCAAGACCAAGCAGGTTCACATAAGCCTTGCGCTTATTTTTCGAGTACATTGGATTCAGTAGCCCAGGCACTCCCTGCGTGCTTAAAGTCAGTTGCAGCGACAGCCTTAGCAATCAGACAGAGCGACTCAATTGTATTAGGACATCCATTGACAGTACAAGTTCCACATTCTGTAGAGGTCCTTCTAAACCGAACCCAGACTCAACACTTGACTATAGCACGACTGACAGGTTATGAATTGACGCTATTCCAGCCCCACATAGAAATCAGACGCTGTAACATTCTAAATCCTGCAACACTGTTACCCTCAAGTATAACAGATCCAGCACCACATGATTGTATAGAGATCATTAATGCAGTAACAAAGCCCCGACGAGACTTAACAGATGTTCCACTGACCAACCCAGACCTGACACTTTATGTGTACGGTTCATGTATGAGAACAAGTACAGGAGAGTTAGTGGCCGCGTACGCAGTAACCACTGAAACCGAAGTCAAAGAAACACATCGTATTGACACACTGTCCGCTCAAGCAGCAGAGCTCATCGCTCTGACCCGAGCCTGTATACTAGCCAAGAACAGAAATGTTAACATATACACTGATTCCCGTTATGCTTTCGGAGTCGTACACGACTTCGGGGTGTTATGGCAAGAACGAGGTTTCTTGACCTCTCATGGTGCCAAGATTCAACACGGTCCCCTCATTCAAGCACTGTTAGAAGCAATACATCTGCCTTCGGGCATATCCATCATGAAGTGTAAAGCACATACTAAAGTTACAGACTCTGTTTCCCAGGGTAACGACCTGGCAGACCAAACAGCAAAACATACAGCATTGACTCACACCCAGACAACTGATGTAACAAAGATTATAGTGCCGACACATTGTATGACTGTTAAGGATCCCACACTAGATGTAATCGATATTCAGACACATGCCACTTCAGATGAAATCAAGAAATGGACTGAACTAGGAGGGATCCAGACAGATCAGGGATGGGTGACGAAGGGAAAATCTACATGGTTTCTCCCCGACTCTATGGTTCAAGTCATAATAAATACCGCACATAGTCCAGCACACCTAGGAGAAAAAGCTATGTTAGACAGTTTACAGAATCTCTGGTACAACAAACATTTACGAGCAGCAGCAAAACAGAAAGTGCGTACTTGCATGATCTGTTGTCAGTTCAATCCAGGTAAAAGCGTCCCTGTAGAGCAAGGTGGATTTCATCCTCCGATCACCCTTTTGAAGTCCTCCAGATGGATTATATCCAGATGGACAGATGTCGAGGATTCAAGTATGTCCTCGTAGTGGTTTGTGCACTTTCCCGTTGGACCGAAGCATACCCAGTCCCAGATTACACTGCTCCGACCACTGCCAGGCAGCTGGTTCGAGAATTCTTCCCACGGTACGGCTTGCCTCGTATCGTGTACTCAGATAACGGACAGCCATTCTCGTCTGAGCTCATGAAGCAGGTTTCACTCCTGCTAGGATACCAGTGGAAATTCCATTGCGTCCGACATCCCGAGGCAGCTGGCCTTGTAGAAAGACATAACCAGACACTGAAAACACGACTCGCGAAAATATGTAAAGAGAAAGGGGTCGACTGGATAGTCGCCCTGCCAGTTGCACTGTTCTATATGAGAATGGTCCCCCATTCGAGATCAGGACTATCCCCGTATGAGGTGGTCTTTGGCAGACCACCAAATATGTGGGGGACGCCCATGCCTAAGAAAATAACTGATGTTGATTGTAATATGCTGACAGATTACCTTGCCTCCTTGATGTCTGCACTCCAATCATGTCGTTCACAGGTTGCCGCAGCCTTTCCCGACAACACTGATGTAAAACCACACGATGTCCGTCCAGGTGACACTGTGCTGATCCGCAACTTCGATAGGAGGAGTCCGCTGGAGCCCCGTTGGCAGGAGCCGAAGCTCGTCCTTCTGACCACGAGGACCGCCATCAAGGTTGAGGGCCGAAAGGGGTGGATCCATACGAGTCATATAAAGAAATGTAATGAACTGTTGCCAGAAACCGACTCCTCCACCCCCTCAAAGGACTGCCCAGAATCTAGTGACTTTAAAGTTCCCAAGAGAGAGAAAACTCCGCAAGAGGAGTATAAAACGAAATTACGATCTAGTAAGTCAGACAGTTTAATTGTTTAAGTCCTCCCCTAGGTGAATCGGTTAAATTAGTTTCTGACATGTATCCCCTAGATCGAGATAGAGAGATAGAGAGACAACTCAAGAAACGTGCATATTGTAAATCACTCCGTAGTCACTGTATAGTGACATTATTGGTTTTATTTTTTCTAAGCCTTCTGATTATTGCTGCTAGTATATTGCTGCCTGTATATTACCCTATCTTCAAGCATACACAATCTGCTTACAATGTCTCTGCCGAACATTCTTTTAGTGAATTACCCCTACACGAGCTATCTTACAGACTTGCGCTGCGCAACAATACATTCATTAGTATGTTACATCACTCCCATCAGACTAACAATGCTACCAACTGTTGGATATGTGGCCGACTCCCTCCCTACCAGAAATACAAGGGAGTTCTGCCTCTTTTTCCGTACCCGTTCACTCACAATGGCTCATGTGGTGCGTGGTTTAGATTAATTAATTCTTTAGATTCTGATATTGCTATTTTCGAAGGAAATTGGGTTTGGGGAAACCTGAACTTAGTTCTGCTTAACGCCTGCTACCCTGACAAGAAGGGACTTCCCACTAGGACAGGAACTGATCTAGAAAATGAAGTATATGGATTAGGCAATTACACAATTAACCTCATGATTCTTACTGTTGAATCCGAAGCTGCACCAGTTCTCCCTGCTATGTCAGTACTACCAGTCACTGGTGATTTATGTCTCAGAAAGAAGGGTTCAGTACACTTAGGTCATAGCAAATGTACTACTGTGGTCGAATTCAGTGATCAGGGCAGGTCTACATTTAGAGCTACTCGTCATTCCTACTTTGTTTGTGGCCATACCGCATACATACGCTTACCTCCAGATTGGGATGGTACCTGTTACATTGCCTTCCTTCTGCCCCCTGTTTTCCTAGCCCCTCCTGATTATCACAGAAATGCAAATCTAGTAAACAGTAGACTCAGAAGAGATCTCCCGATTGTTGACTATACTGAAACGGCATGGGAGCAATATACAGACTTTAATAAAGGTTTCTTCCCCTACTTAGGTGCTGTTTTTAATAGTAAACTGATACGCAAATTAACTAGAACCCTCGAAGCAGTAGTGAATGAAACTACTTCCGCTCTAGGCAACTTAACAGAGGAGCAGTCCGCTATGCGGGTTGTTGTTCTTCAGAATCGTCTTGTTATTGACGTCATCTTGGCAGATAGAGGCGGAGCTTGTAAGGTCATCGGGTCAAGTTGCTGTGTTTTCATTCCAGAAAACGCGCCAACTGTATATAAAGCTATCACACGTCTTCATAAGATTGCAAGTTTGATACATCAGAATCCAGGCACCTGGACTTGGTCCGGTTGGTTCTGGACAACGTTGACTGCTTGGGGATGGAAGATCCTATCCTTCCTAGGCATTGCCCTTGTCATAGTATTCAGTTGCTGCCTGTGCCTACAGTGTGGGCCAGCGATTTGCGGTCTGTGCGCCACGTCATGCATTCCGCATTCCAGTTTTCATTTAAAACGCGAAAAGAAGAAAGAAGAGCAAATGATGTTACGTGAACAAACTGATCGGTTCATGAGGATCGATATATCATGAAGGGTCCGTAGGGAACAAGGAGGGAATGAGGAAATATAAATTTTATGGTCAAGAAATGTTCCCTAACGTGTACCCCACCGTCTCCATGTACCAGCTTAAAGTGCATGTAACTTCCCTCCTGTGCCAGCTATGAAGACGCAATTACATTTGCGTCCAACGTTAACATGTCCTCTTTCAGAACCACCCTGAATGGGTTGAATATTCCGTTTCTAAGTATGCCTTGCCAACGTCTTTTTGTGGTGTACTTTACACGTTTTCCAGCCCAGGCGAAGTAGGCCCTGAATTCTGCCATCGAGCCTTTTCCTGCCTTCAGACTCTGAAATGCCTCAGCCTGGGCCGGCCTCTGTACCCGTGACCTCTGCCTTACTCCCTGCGCGGCACACGGCGCTTAGCTCAGCCTGTTGCCTGCCAAGACTGTATTCAACCGTCGAATTATCTGTTCCGCTCCTCAAAAAATACATTCCTGCCTACTAGTTTAAGTAAACATCCTTCCAGCTGCAGAGCAAAGGGCCCGGCCTCACTGTCTCCGTCCAAGTAATTCATAGTCTCTGTTACCATGGTAGGCCCATGCCCCTCGCATCTCATGCAGACACCTAGACGCTTATACACGCACTCACAGTCAGTATAGAATAGCCTCTGTCCGAGAGACCTTTTCCTTCTAGATAATATGGTTCCCAAACATCAGATATCAGATATGATATAGGTACAAGTTGATCTGACATGCCAGACTTCTGTCTTTTTCCGCTAGAGTAAATGTCAAGTCCCCTGCACCCTCTAGTTCCACGTCAATCACACGTCATGCAGCTGCGCGCGCATCCAGATCTCAGATTTCTGCTGACATTGCAAGATTCTGCTTTGTATCCACCCCTTTGTGACACTTACACGTGACGTTTCTAGCACACTCCTCTATGTTCACGCCTAGTTCACGCCTTCTGATTACGTATTGCTAACACGTGTGTGCTCTTATCTTGTTTCTCTCAGCTGTTACGCCTACTGTATTGGTTTTCAGTATATGATTTAAGTATATAAGCTATGTATTGTCAATAAAGCATTGCTCTATCCCTTCCTGCACCCCAGTGGTGTCAGGAACCCGATATCCGGTACCAGAACCATTCCTTTTTAAGGAATAAAACCCCTAAGAACTCTAACACCACGGACTCTGCGTCTTTCTTTCCGATTGAGTTATTTTTGTTTAAGTACTTACCTGCATAGAAATTAGGACGGTAAATCAAATATTTACCACAAGTTTTCGATCTCTGAATTGTCACCCACATAGTATCCTCTCTGATCTTAACACAGGTACACTGTAGGCCGCCCAACTTATCTCCTTTTGACCCTGCAACCAATTCACCAATTCTCAGAGCCCCATAGAAAGCTCGGGAAAATGCAGCTTTGTACAGAAGTACCTCCCACTCTGAGCTACAGACATTGTGAAGTGCCACCAATAAGGCTGTCAGCCGTGCTAGCCCTATGGGCCTTCTTGTATCCGCAGAGTGACCCTGTAAACGGCGCCACCCCCTCAAAGCCTTGTGCACCATAAAGGTGTTAGTGGAGTCTTGCATGCCCTTAGCCTGCGCAAAGAAGGAGACCGCCGCCCTATGCCTGCTCGCGGCTGCAACTGAGCGCCCTTCCCTGTGCATCAATTCTAAGTAGGCCGCAAAGCTGTCCTCCTGTGCCCACCTAACCTCCCATTCCTGCCCCAAGAAAGCACGGTAAGACAAACGCCCCTTCGTAAGCTGTCTTGGTCCTGGGGGCTAAGCTAGCAACCACGAGGTCCTGTAATCTGGGGCACCAATCTGCCAAAGTACTGCCGGGAAGTGCGCTGGCGAGGGGTCTGCTGCAGGAAGATGTTCCCTGAAAACCTGCATTTTAAAGCGAGAAAGGGAGTCAGCTGCATTGTTGAGGATGCCTGGGACATGCTTGGCTCTGAAAACCACATTCCATTTTAAGCACTGCAACACAATCTCCTTTATCAGGCGCAATATGAACGGACAGCGTGCCCCTTGCTGGTTTATACTTTCCATAACTGTCATGTTATCCGACCAGAGCACCACTGATTGATTACATAGGTGTTCCGGCCAGACCATCAATGCCACCCATACTGGGAAGAGTTCCAGGAAGCCAATGTTGGCGGTCAGACCCCATGCTCTCCATTCTTCCGGCCACCGCTGGGCGACCCACTTAGTCCCTGGGATGGCGCCAAAGCCCACACTACCAGCAGCGTCTGTCCATAAACCCAACTCTGCTGATGTGGCGGGAGGACCGGACCACACTACCCTGCCATTAAAGTCCTCCAGAAATGCCATCCATATATGCATATCCTGGCGAACCTCAGATGACAGCCTAGTGCGGTGATGTTTCTCTCGTAGTCCTTTCATAGCTTGGGCAATAGAGCGTGAGAATGGGCGCGCCATTGGAATGACCCGCAGTGCAAAGTTCAGTTGCCCCACCACTTCCTGCAGCTGCTGCAAGGAAACCTTGTGTTGACGGAAAGCTGCCCTAAACCTAGACACTTTGTCCTTGGGCAACCTGAAGCATCCCTCCACTGAGTCAATTTCGATACCAAGGAATTCCAGGCAGGTGGACGGGCCGACCGTCTTCCCAGGCGCCAGCGGGACCCCAAAAGCCCGCATGAGCACGCAAAATTCCTGCAATGCCCAAGCACACTCCTGAGAGCCCGCCACACCAAGGAAAAGGAAATCGTCCAGGTAATGCATGACCTGCTGGTGGCCGTCGCCTGTCTCATGACCCATTCTAGAAATGAGCTAAACGTCTCAAAGTAAGCACATGAGATGGAACAGCCCATGGGCATGCATTTATCCATGTAAAACTTGCCTTCGAAAGTGAAACCTAGGAGGTGGTGATCCAAAGTATGAACTGGGAGGAGACGGAACGCAGATTCAATATCTGATTTCGCCATCAGTGCCCCTGGCCCCAGAGCACACAATAAGTCAACAGCCTTGTCAAATGAGGCATACTTTACACTACAAATCCCCTCATCAATTGCATCGTTCAAGGACGCTCCTCTTGGGGCCGACAGGTTGTGGATCAGTCTAAACTCGCCTTTCTCTTTCTTGGGTACTACTCCTAGCGGTGAACACACAAAATTGGGGACAGGCACATTCTGGAAAGGCCAGCTATCCTGCCCAGAGACAGTTCCTTGCTAATCTTAGCAGCCACCACTGCAGGATTATGTTTTAATGACAATTGGTTCCTACAATGTGCGCTACCTGTGTACCCCTCCGCAGAGATCCTAAAACCCTGGAAGAAACCTTCCTGAAGTAGATTGGCCGCTGTGTGGTCCGGGTATCTGTTCAACCATGGGATCATTGCTAAGACGTCTAATGGTGTGGGACCACCCAAATTATGCCCACTACTCTGGTTTCCCCCTCCCCCTCTGACCGTGATTTCCGTTCTTGGACCTGCAAGTTGACTCGGGGTAGGAGGGGTGACCACAGAATGTACAGGCATGTCGAAATCTGCAGGTACCAGGCGCCCTTGTGCAGGAGCACTTATTGAAGTCCCAGCATACCCCCTTCCTCTCTGACCCCCCCCTATTCTTCCCCGGGACCTCACTCCCCTGGGCCGACCGAAAGGGCTGTTGGGGTCTGGCGGAGAACACCCTGACTGCACTGGTGGACTGGGAAGGGGCTGTGTTCCCTGAGAACTGCTTATGCCAAGATATAGAGTCAACCCTGTCCCATGTCAGTGATGTGTCAAACTCCTTGGCTTTCCTGAAATTGACATCATACTCCTTCCATGCATCCCCAGAGTACTGTTCGCTCCATCCCACAATCCTGCTCTGGTAGAAAGCCATTGATGCCTGCACATTAGGGGGGCGTTCGGCCGTGATAGGCGTAAGGACGGAAAAGGCCCTGACCCAATTATTTAATGTCTCCTCTACCCTGAACTTGGAGCACTGTGCCCTCCATTCACTCGGATGCATCCATTCCTTCAGTAGCTTGGCATGCTCCATTTCCCTATTGTCCAGTAACAAGGAAAAAATGTAGACATACTTTCCCGCCCAAATCAGCTCTTTCACTGCCTGGGACACATGTTGTGCTAAATTTTCACTCCTGGATGGCACGGAGCCGTCCCCCAAGAAAGGCAGCGCTACCTCCTTACCATTTCCGGGCACCTGGGCCGGTAGACCACCATCTCCGTTCGGTTGGGCGGGACTGGAACCTGTAAGTGAAGAAGATGCGGGCACTGCAGCACTGTCGGCCGCCGTTGCAGCTTTAATCTTTTCTACCAACTTTGCCGCTTCTGCAGCATGATCTGATGAAGCAGGCATCACACACCCCTTTTGCAACCAAGGCAATAAGGCCGCTATCTGAGATACCAACTCGACCGGGACCGGGTCCAGGTTACCTGCTGGCACCACAGGCACCCCTGGGGGCCCCGGTGGCACTGGTGTGGTAGGCAAGGGAGCGGCCGGCGGCGGCGGACCCGGGACCGGTATCGGTACCACGGGCGGGGGGGTAGTCCCCGCAGGAGGGGGCGCCGCTGGCATGGCAGGAGCCGGTGTGGCGGGCGCCGGAACTACAGGCACAGGTGCAAGAGGGACCAGCACCGCAGGTACGGGAACTACCGGCACAGGGGCTGGGGCACTGTACCTGGGCTTCTTGGCCTTAGACCTCTTTGGTCGGGTAGCGAAATCCCCCCTTGGCAAGGGTGCCGTCCTCTGCCGGGTGGGCCTACCTGATGGGCCTGGGGGATCCCCAAACTTCTCATTCATGCGGGCCTCTAGTTCATCAAATTTCCCCAACCTCTTATTAATGACGCTCAACTCACGCATCATGGTCTGCATCATAACCTCCATCCTGGACCCTCCTTTACCACCCTTTGGCCCTGGCATGTTTGCAGACCACTGCCCTACACTCCTAGTGTTACAACTCAGGTGACCGTGTGCTTTGTACCTTCACCAGATGGAGGATGCACAGGGGGCTATAAGCACCATGCAACCGCAACCACAACGCTCCGGCTTCTCCGGTTTGTCAGGGGTGAGTAAACTCTAACGTAGACCCACCCGGCGGCTACCAGAAGCAATGAAATGCAAGCCCCCCGCTCTCCTCTTACCGATCCAATCCTGCGCCTTTCCACAGCCAGTATCGGGTTTGTGACAACGTCCGCCGTTCACCACTCTAGGCTCACCGTGCACGATATGCTGAGACACTGTAGTGTATTGCCTGCAATAGAAAAATGATTAATGTCTGGGAGTGGCAAGCTCAAGCAGCTCCACAAAATTGGAAATAAAATTCCCCCTGATAATGCGCTGAAGGAAAACACAGTCTCAGATGCAGTAGAGGATTGGCAATAAAGCACAACACAATGCTATTTCATTTAAATTCTCTCCTCCACAGACCCCCTCAACCTCCCAGGCCCAGTGCAGAACCCAAAGAAAATTAGAAAATTCCCAGCAGCTAAACTCAGCACAACTTGCAATTAAAAACAAATTGCTAAAACAATGTATTCCCAATCAGGTCTCCCATCCAGGCCCTGCCCTAGTCGACCCTGCTTCGCCCCCCACAAGAACACCGATCCCAGGCGCTGCCTGGAGCGATCGGATAGCCCGCCCGTTTACGGAGCGGGGAAGGCGGGGATTAATCGCGCAATCCCTTAAGTCCCAGAAAGTGCCCGATTGCCGTCTAGGACCTTCTGGGGAGCTGCTGTGCAGCGGGTCCTTATTCACTCACCATCCGCAATTTTCCGGCCTGCCGACTGGCTTAAACTCGAGCGGCAGCAGCAGGCAAATCAATTCAGTGCTGCTCGTCACCGCCCGCACCCGCCCCGATAAAAACCTGGTCTCCCTCAATAAACTCCAGCCGCCGGGAAACGCACTCAGGCGGCGCTTTTAAGAAACTCCCTTCTCATTTGGCGAATGCTCCCCGTGGCAGATGCCGACTCCAGGGAAGATCGCCGAGAGGGTCCGGACACCGCCGCAGCACACCGCCTTGTTCCGCGCCTGCTCCTAAATAGCACCTACAAAATAAAACAGAAACGATTAATAAAACAAGAAGCCCCGAGCGCGGGGCACGACCGGTGTGGGGGAGCGTCCAGGCAACAAGGGGGTCACCTGGGCGCTCCCCGCTTCTTTATCCTCGAGGGGCCTGGAGGGGGGGAGGGGGGGCGGCTACGCCCCCCACCCAGCCCCTCCTGCAGCCCGCCCCCCCTGACCCGGATGTCATTTAATGCCATCCGGGTCAGGGAGGGCGCCAATCAATCGGTGGTAGGGCGCGCCCCAGAGGACACGCCCCACCACCGAGAGGCACAGGGGAGGGGGCGGTCGCCGCACCGCCATGCGGGCGGGGGGGCCAAGAGCCCCCCTTTTCACATCATCTTAGTCTTATCTTCCCTATCAAAACTGCGTCACAGCTGCTTGAGGAAGTTTTAGATGGTCACTCAGGCTTTCAAACTTGATCTAGAACATGACATAAGGAGGGCTTGTCTGGAGCAGGACGGGAAGTGTGTACTGTGAAAAAGCGAGAAGGAATCTTGGAAATAAAAAGGTCCTTGGAAGATTGGTTGAATTTTACAATGCATCCTGAAAAACAAAAAACAAATACACACTGTTGACACTGGGCTTTCCAGCTGTGTAACATGGTGAACTCTGCATACCTTCTCAGGCTTGCACACATGCAGCAGGGCGCCTCAGACACGGGCCACGGGGGATCATGGATGAAAGGAATGGGACAATCACATCTTGAAACCGAGACAGGTGTTACTTTGTTTCAAGACTTTGATGTTTCGTTTATTTACATAACTGAACGTTTCGTAAAGGCAGTCCAAGGACACAGGCAATGCTTGGAAAACAACAAAAAGATATGTTGTGAAGTTTGACTCCAGAACTATAAGCTTCATCCCATGCAAACCGCAATCTAAATGCATGGATTCAGTCCCGATGCTTTGGACAGAATTTATTTGGTTTTTTTTTGCGATTGTTTTTTTGCGTAGACTTGACCCAAAGGCATTAGAGCGCTTTATATGACCACCGCACTACATAACAGCAGATTAACTTTTTTGTGTTTTTCAGTGACGGAAAGAGTACACGATTTGCCCAGAATCATTAGGATGGCATCGCGGCCCTCGGGCTCGAAGGTGGTTGCTCAGTTTTAGAGCTGGCACTTGTGTGTGTGAGGTTAAACAGGATGAGATGCACACCAACGTTCTCCATGTTCATCCGTATTATCCATTATTCTGACATTCCACTTTTAAAGGCGTGCAATACCTGCTCCGCGCATCGGCTCATTGCGCTAACAATATAACAAATCCACGAAAGGAACCAGCTTCGATTCCATCAAGCTGCACAGCCACATCAATATTTGAATCCAATGAACCAAATTCATGTGCTTCACTCTTTACTTTTCTCCAATTTTAAACATAACTTTTCTTCCATACTTATGCTTGTGGTGATTTAATTCATTTTATTCAATCATTTTATTCAATCATTTCTTCATGTGTGTGTTTCGTCAGTAATCAAAAAGACTCAGGAGGTCAAAGATGGGTTCCACATGCCATGATTTATTAAAAATAACCCAATGCATTTCGGGAACTAATTCCCTTCGTCAAGGGGATCTGCAAATGCAAACATAACCCTGTATCAATCAACTGTAGTGACGTGGTAAAAACGTTTCCCTCAAATTAAAAAAGCACACAAGTCTGTAAGTATCTACCAAATACATAATAACAAGTAAGCGGTAATCCCAGCAATACAAGACATTCCAACCCATTCCCAACACCCACAATATATTGCATTCTAACGCACCCTCATTGTTCACCCACAGTTAAACCTGGCGCGTGAATTCTAGGCTCACCCTCCCTCTTAATCTGCTGATCAAAACAGCATATTTACCGCCAGCGCGCTTACAAGTATAAACAGCTTTTGTGCTCACCATGGCATTTGCAGATGCCCCTGACGAAGGGAATAAGGGCCCGATGTAGGTAAATGCCATTTACCGATTTTAAAATACCGAATCCTACCGATTCGGTATTTCAAAATCGGTAAATGGTATGTAGGTCCCAACATCTGGATTCGTTACCGAATCCTTAACAATTCTTTAATTACCGATTCGGTAAATACCGAATCGGTAATGGCCATTCATTCCTATGGGCTTTGAAGCCCATAGGAATGATTAGGCATTACCGATTCGGTATTTACCGAATCGGTAATTAAAGAATTCACATGGGTGCAGGGGGTGTCACTTTGACACCCTCTGGCACGCCCAAAACAGGCACAGGTGCCATGTGGCAGGCATACCTGCCCTAAGGGCAGGTCTGCCTGTCACATGACATAGGTGTGCATGCACACATGTGTATGCACACCGGAATCGGTATTTTACCATGGATTTGTATTCCATGGTAAAATACCGATTCTGTAAGCCATGTGCAGAAGGTACATTGCCTACCTACATTGCATTTTTGGTAATTTTACCGAATCTGTAAATTTACCGATTCGGTAATGATACCCATTCGGTAAAATTTCCGAAAATGTGCCCCTACATCTCAATAGCCCTTTACCGATCGGAAACGGCCAAAAATCGGTCTTTTCGGCCGTTTCCGACCGGTAAAGGGCTACCTACATCTGGCCCTTAGTTCCCAAAATGCATTGGGTTATTTTTAATAAATCATGGCATGTGGAACCCATCTTTGACCTCCTGAGTGTTTTTGATTACCGACGAAACACACACATGAAGAAATAAGAAGGTGGAAAGTCAAAAGTCACTGACTCCCAACAGGATAGTAAAGCTGGTAAAGAAACCAAACTAGATAACCTTAAAACAGGTATTATTACTAAGACCCCAGCTAACATGGTACCAGAATTAGATAAAATAGTGGCACCTAGAACCAAAGGACATAGGAAGAGAGTTGATCTTCTCCCGGACTCCTATCCTTTTGTAATTGTACTTGCAGGGGTACCGGAGTGGAAAAACAACAGGGATGAAACCTCGCAAGATCTAAAAAATAAAGTCATGTATTGGCTAGGGGAAAATAGACCTCTTAGACCTGACCTGTGTGGGGAGATTATCAACGTCCGGAGAGCAAACTGGTTGGGCCCTAAAGCAAAAGATATTAGTGGCGATTGTATTATCGTCAACTTTAGAGACCCAAGAGTTGCACAATTCATTAGCGGTTTTCCAAACTATGACAACTCTGGCGGAATTATTTCTCTCGATTTAAGCTATTTCTACCCACCGGCTCCTTATGTTGCTGTTGGTAGCCAGAGATCTTATAATCCACGAAATGAAGTAAGGTACCCATATATTGGAAATCGAATTAATGTTTCACCGGCACCCATGATGCATAGAGGTTTTATGCCGTATAACTTCCATGACCAGCGACAGACCGGGAACCTATTTCATATTCCAATTCATAATAGATTTGATTCCCTGTCAGGCTTGGGGGAGGTGGATTGACCAGTAAGGGTCCAGTCAGACGATACTGTCGAGTAAATGTGGAACCCCAAGATCGAGGAGGTCAGACTCTGGCCAGTATAGATTACATACATCCAGAAAGGTTGAAAAATGCTCAAATATGGAAGCAAAATGTGAGAAAGGGAAAATCAGATAATAACTTAGTTAAGGTCATTAACTCGAGATACCATGTTAAATGCCTGCAAGAAAAAGCCCCAAGATTAAAGCATAAGAGTAAGCTTATTGTAAGTACAGCTGAAAGGGAGGTGGAATTTCCTGTTGGTCACGAGTATGGCTAGAGGAGGGAGGAACCAACCGGCAAGGGGCGAAATATCCCAAGCATAGCAGAGAAGGGACTATTGTCCTATGTAACAACTAGGGGAATAGTGCCAGCTTCTAACTCCATTCCAATATCACTTCTCTCATGGAACATAGCAGGGCTGGAAAAAAAACTGGCCATTCCAGAATGGAATGACTTTATCGATACATTCAATATCTGCATGTTCCATAAACATGGAGCATGACCCCACTCCATAAAAATGGGTATGCTACTTGTTCTATTCCAGCAACTACGGTAGGGAGAGGACGTCCATCAGGTGGACTGCATATATGGATTAGTGTGGCACTGAATTGGGCTGTTACTGTCCATAATTTATCCTCAAATGACATATTATATATATCTCTCAAAGGCCCAAAGGTGGGTAACACACTAGAATTGTTCTGTGTGTATGCTAGAGGCTCCCAGGGTGGTTAATCCTCACCGACAATTGCATTACTAGATGCGACACTAGCGGATATTTCCCCAAGGTCCAAAGTGATAGTAGGGGGTGACTTCAACTGCACTAATGAACCCTTAGCTGATGAGGAGGTGCTTGGGCTTAGCGCAGATGATTGGAGGCAGTCCATTCCCCATCTAAATTTAAAACCTATTAAGAAATGGTCGGCTAGAGCACTACAAATGAATGCTCTAACATTAGAACATAATTTACGGGCCCTCAATGGGAGGACTGTTACAAATCCTAATGGGGCAATGACATATAATAGAATAGGTTGCTCATCACGCATAGACTATATATTACTGGATATTCAATCATGGGGTAGCCTAGTGGATATGGAGGTTAGGCAAACACAGGACAGTGACCACAACCCACTCAATGTGCAAATCAACTGGGGGAGTGAGTATGAAATAAGGAATGGGTCTCTGATGATTGCCAAAGAAGTAATCCCCACAAACTGCAACAGGAAGTTAAAATGGAGTAGGGTAAAATGTGAGGAGGAAAAACTAATTAGCATTAAAGAGTTGGTGCAAGCAGGGACTAAAGATTTAACATCCGCCAGGCTAGCACAGCCTATTTCCTCAGATTTTAAATTAGATGACTCCTATAAGAACCTACTAGATAAAATAGGTGTATTTTTTACTATAGGGGAGAGGAGGGGTCCTACTAACTTAAATCGAAAACCTATGAATAGCACTCCTTGGTATACTGCTGAATGCAGGGAAAAGAGAAAGGCAATAACAACTTCCATCAAGAGAAAGGACCCGATAGCAGTAAGACTAGCCAGGAAGGAGTACAATATGAGTATTAAAATAGCTAAGAGGGATTGGGAGGAGGAACACTGGCAGAAACTTAAGGTTGCTGCCAATGCAAAAGACTCAACTCTGTTCTGGAACTTGGTCAATAAATTGGATAGAAGAGGGGCAGAACCAATACCAAACCATATAACGGAACAACAGTGGCATTCCCACTTTTTAAAATTGTATTGTGAGAAAGTAGATCTGGGACAATCAACAGGGGTATTTAATGAACTCAATATGGAGACCCAAACGCAGAAAGAAGCCTTTGCTCCCCGGGAAGTGCAGGATGCTATTTCCAATATAATACCTGGCAAGGCGGCAGGCCCAGATGGGCTGCCGGGTGACCTACTTCTGCACGACCCAAAACTGTGGTCCGACTTCATTGCTCGCATAATGAATTTAATCATGTACGGACATCCTGTCCCTGAATCATGGAAGGGCGCGGAGGTTGTAACCATATATAAAAAAGGTGATAGGGAGGACCCTGCCAACTACAGAACAATAAGTCCACTAGATACAATTCAAAAGGTAGTCGGCAGGGTTATTGTTAACAGAATAGGGATATGGCTTAATGAAGACAATATTCTGACACATTACCAGGCGGGCTTCAGGCAAAATGTGGGCACGATGGACCAGGTTTTCAGGTTCTGCGCAGTATACTGGAAATCTATGTCTGTTGCAAAGGGTAGCCTTTATTTGGCCTTTATTGATTTAAAAACAGCGTTTGATGTAATCCCCCGTGATAAGCTCTGGAAGGTTCTGCTGGACAGGGGGTTTCCGTGTCGCCTTTTGGAGTTCGTTGTTAGGCTCCATGAAGACAATTATGCCAGAATCCGGTGGGGGAGCCAAGGCCAGCTGACACGGAGGGTGCCAGTCAACAGAGGGGTTCGCCAGGGCTGTGTGATGGCTCCGACATTGTTCTCCTTCTTTATCAATGGGGTGGTAGACCATTTGAGGGAGGACCCTGCGGATGCCCCAGTCCTGGCCAGAGAGAAATCACCTACCCACCTCTTTGCTGACGACACCCTCCTGATGTCCAAAACACCATCGGGTTTACAGAAATTGCTTGATCGCTTTAGTTTGTTTTGCGGCGAGCGAGGGCTGACCGTCAATACAACTAAAACGAAGCTGATGGTGCTATCCTCAAAAAAAAAGCCTAGGAAAGTTCATCTCACGTTAAATGGGGCTTGCTGGAGGTGGTGGAAGAATTTGACTACTTGGGAGTCAGGTTGAGTAATAACATGAAATGGGACTCCCATGTGGCAAAACTCTTCCTCCTCAGAGTTATTCTGAGGAATCAGCGCTTGTCTATTAGCATGCCAATAGCCCCGGCCCTCGCAGTTTACGAGGGTAAGGCGTTAGCTTCGGCGGTTTATGGCTCTGAATTGTGGGGTGGAGAGAACATAGTGGACTTGGTAAGAGCTGAGAATAAGTTTGTGAGAGACCTAGTATCGCTCCCCTACTCGACCCCTTCGAAACCCCTCTTTAACGACATGGGTAAATGATCAATTGCGGATATAGTACGTCTCCGCCCTTTGCTATTTTGGGTGCGCCGGAGAAGGACACCTGAATTGGCAAAATATGCCTTGGTGTTGGACGAGCTGATTAAATTGAATGCCTCAAAAAAGATAAAGTGGCTCAACAAATTGAGGCAGTTGGTGGTGAGTTTAGGAATGGTTGAATCTTGGATTTCCCAGTCCCCACCTCATAAACAAATTGTTAAAAAAATATTTTGGGAGTGGGTGGAGACTGAGGATCTAAAAAGCACAAAGTGGGGGCCTTTGACTAACCAATTCCTGGAACACAAGCCAACTAGGAAGTTAGAGCCCTTTTTGGATTATATTCAAATCCCAAGAGATAGATCCCTCTTTTTGAAGATGAGATATGGCATACTCCCCCCTTAAAAAGTTTACAGAGGGGTGGAAAGGAGCGAGGGACCATGATGTTGCTTGTCCAAGCTGCCCATGCACGAAAGAATCTCTAACCCACTTTTTGTTCACTTGTAAGGCTTACAAGCATCCTAGATCAAAATGGTTAAAACCTGTGTGTAGGGAGTTGGGCGTTAGAGATTTCAGAACTGCATTACGTATTCTCCTAACTGATACAACATCTTTGTATATTGTCTGCGGGGTTGCAAAGTATCTTTCTAGCGCTTGGTTCATACGGACCAGGCTGTTAGGTAACACTAAAATTAATCTCCCACTACCTCTAGATATATGAATATTATTGAGAATACACCACAGGTTTTTGTAATTACCGTTTTAAATTGTATATGGATTTTAACCTTTTTTAAGATGAAATGGATGTAATATTTTGTAAACTGGTTTTATGTATATGGATTTTAATCACTTTTAAGATAAAATGGATGTAATACTTTGTACATTGGTTTTATGTTTGGTTTTGTAATGTTTGTACTTTTATGATATGAATATATCGAATAAAGTATTACAAATACCTTAATGACTTCAGCTCCACCGTCGGGATTATGGTGTTGTTTTCCGGCAGCCCTTCCATGTCAGCCTTTCCGACATGGAAAGGCTGTCGCAATTCGACATTGGAGTCCACTTCCCTCCTGGACCTCCTAAATTGTGGCTCTGGGTCACCTATGGTGCACCCGAAACATCCCTGCACCTTGTGGCTGGCACCTCATGGTGCCTGTTACACGGCACAGGGATGTTTGAAAACATCTATTTTTCAATGGAAGCTTGTGGGTCAAGCCTTTTCTGCCCACTGCACAAGCTTCCATTGAAAAATGGATGTGGTCGCATCTAAATTCTGCGGTTGGAACTGCCGACCTAAGATCAGGCGGTTCCCAATCCACAACAGAGTCGGGCAGACGTGAGTCCACCCAACATCGTAATAAGCCCCTCAGTATTTATATGAGTTGGTATATTGCAAACACTTCATGTTGAGCTCTGATTTGTTTTTGAAATATTTTTACTAACAGTTTTGCAATAAAATCACATTACATCTCGTTATATTTATGTGCACGACAGTAGTATTGCTGTTCAGTAGTAGGACATACATCATTTACTCAGTCAAGGAATCTGTCTAATTGTCTACATATCCTCATCGTAAAGTGATGTGGGGGAACTGGGGAAATAAAACCGGGGATGCAATGAGGAGGTGGTCAGGGTCACGTCAACTATAGTCTGTAGGTGTGTCACAGCTTGTTTATGGGCTATCAGTTTGACAACGTTGTCAGTTGCAGTATACAGTGCAGTTCACTGTGGAGTTTTTGTGCATCACGTGTTTTGGTTGGGTCGGTGGGGGGAGTGTCATGTGTACTCCTGTTTGAGGGTCGTGCATCCGAGACTGCTGAGTTGTGCTGGGAGCTGCCTGGGTCGGTACGCGATTGTAGTTGCTTGAACTGGTGTGATAATAGGGCCCACTCCATGGATATAGGATGTTTTCTCATTCCTTTCAACTCCTCTTCCCTTAGTGTTTCTTCTTCTGCTGTCGCCCATTTCTGTACCTCTCCCTCCTGCGCCTCTATTGGGGGGCCTAATGCGGCTCGCCAGTTCATGGCGATACTTCTTTTAGCTAGTAGCGTTGCTAGTGATATGAAGCGGACGGGCACTTTGTGTGCCTTTGGTCTTGGAATATTCCGAGTGCCACTGCCTCCTAAGTGTGTATATCTGTAAGACCCGTGAGTTCTTTGAGTGCCTCAAGGACTATAGTCCAGTACGATTGTAAGGTGGGGCAGCTTATCTTATCTTATCTTAACAAGGTTTTATAAAGCGCTCGCAGACCCGGAGGATTCATGGCGCTAACCGACAAGAGCTATATGACTGCAACTTTAGAAGGCTAAAAGAGAATTAGGCCATGGACTGGACAAACAGCCAAGTTTTAAGATGCCTCCTAAACGGGAGAAGAGTGGTAGAGGAACGAATTTCCAGGGGAAGGGAATTCCATAGTTTAGAGGCAAGGGTGGCGAACCTTCGCCCACCCTTGCGTTGGAACTTGAAGCGAGGGACAGAAAGGAGAATTTGCGAGGCAGAGCGTAAGCTGCGGGGGGAGTGTATCTGGGCAGGAGGTCTTGAATGAACTTCGGACCACGAGCATGCAGAGTCTTGAAGGCCATACAGGCAGTTTTAAAAATAATGTGCTGTGTGATAGGGAGCCAATGAAGTTGCCTCATTAACGGTCTGGCTGACTGCCAGCGCGAAAGTCGATATATAAGTCTGGCAGCCTGATTTTGGGCCATCTGCAGGCGCCTACTGAGGGCCGTAGGGAGGACCAGGTAGATGGCGTTGGCGTAGTCTAAATGTGGCAGCACCAGGGCCATCACCACCTGGGTCAAGGCTGGCTTTGTGAGCATCCGACTGATCTTTTTTATTTTACGGAGCTGAAAACAACATGTAGACACCACCGAGTTTACTTGAGGTTTTAATGATAAGTCTCTGTCCATAAGCACCCCCAGACTTTTGACCGAGTTGGACGGAGTAGGGGGGGGGGCAAATTCAGATGGCCAATAGTATGGGCCCCAGAGTAACTGGCTTTTGCCAAAGAGGACCAGTTCCGTTTTATCAGGATTTAACTTCAGTTGGTTACCATCCATCCAATGACGTATGTGGAGCATGGTCTTCTGAAAATGGTTGATCGAATCAGGGGAGTTATCAATTGTGAAAGTGAGTTGCAGATCATCAGCATAGTTAAAGGTGGTAACTTTAAAGGTTTTAAGAGACTGAAGCACGGGAAGCAAATAAATATTAAATAGAATAGGGGACAGTGAAGAGCCCTGGGGGACCCCACAAGTGGTATGGAGTGCAGGGGATGAAAAGGGGGGCAAACCAACTGCCTGCGAACGGTCACTAAGGAATGACCTGATCCAGTCGTGGGCTGAGCCACAAATGCCGGCTAGTCTGACACGGTCGAGCAGGATGTTATGGTCGACCGTGTCAAACGCAGCCGACAGATCGAGTAGGACCAAGGCCTGAGGGATACCCATATCTGCATTATGACGCAGGGAGTCCAGGACCGCTGTGATAACTGACTCGGTTGAATGGGTCGGTCGGAACCTGGCTTGGGAAGGATCCAGGGCGTTGGTTTGTTCAATGAAACTAGAGAGATGTGACGTAACATGGGCTTCCAGTACCTTGGCTAGATAAGGAAGGAGGGAGATTGGCCTGTAGTTTGCTAGAATGGTTGGCTCCGCTCTGTTTTTTTTTAGGAGGGGCACCACAACTGCCTTCTTAAACGAGTTAGGTACCGTGCCTAGGGTTAACGATGTATTAAGGAGACCTAGGATAGGGGAGGGAAAAGCAGCAAATTCGTTTTTTTAAAATATGAGGGGGGCAACAGTCTCAAGGAGATCCAGACTTTACCCTATTCAGAAGGGTGAGTAGGGACGGGACATCCAGGGAAGGGAAGTGATCCAGCAAGTGGATACTCGTGACATGTGTCTGGTCGGGGGGGCGGGTGTAGTGGCGGGAATGCTAGATTTAATGGTCACGATTTTGTCCAGAAAATATTGATTAAGAATATTACAGAAATCCTGAGTTACCGCAGGCTTGGGCTGGGTTCTACCCGGATTCGAGAGTTTATTGACTATGGAAAAAATGTCCTTGGGGTTGTTATTTGACTGTTCGATTATACTAGAGAAGAAGGCAGCTTTGGCTGAAAGAATAGCCTTCAAGTAATCAGCGTGAGCTGCCTTTTCGAGAGGATCATAAGATCTTCTCCATACTCACTCCTTTTGGCGAACAATCAGTTTTTTTAGCCTTAAGATAGGGGGAGAACCATTTGTGAGCGTCAGATTGGCGGATAGTTTTAAGTTTTTTCCACGTGGCGTATATATCACGTGCGGTTGCAAGCCAGTTAGAGATGTTGGCCACCGTCTCGTTTAGGTCAGTATTATGAAGCGGTATGGTGTTCTCTAAATTTTCCAGAAAGGCTGGGGTGTCCAGGGAGCCCCATTTTCTGATAAGGCCCTCCTTGGTGTCTGCATTTGTTTTAGGCTCAAGGATGGAGATGTTAAATTGAATCAGAAAATGGTCGGACCAAATACAGGGGGAAACAACGGGGGGGATACTGAGGTTGGTACTCCAGACCTGATCTAGTGTATGCCCTTTAGTGGGGGTGGCAGTGTTGATATGATGGCTAAAATTAAGCCCTGTGAGGAGCTCTGTAAGTTCACTGGCCAACGGGCCACCAAGCTCACTGTTGAACCGAAAATTGAAGTCACCGATTAATAAAATATTAGTATAATCGGTGACCATGGTGGCCAATTGGTCACACAGAGAAAATGGGAATAGTGGCCTATTCTGGGGGGGTCTATATATCAATACACACAGGAGTGATCCTGATCTAGAGTCGAGCTTAATAACCAGATTGTCAGCTGCGGTAACGTCAAGAGACGTCATTTTGGAAAATGCATAGCTTTTGTTAATTATGGCAGCTACTCCACCCCCTACTTTCCCTGAGTCACGGTCTACCAGTAGGATGTAATAATTGTCTGGGAGTGCTGCTAAGATATCTGGGGATGACTCGATATTGAGCCAGGTTTCCGTAAGAAGTAAAATATCAGGTTTTTTGCAGGCAAGGAGGAGGAAAATATCAAGTTGATGTTTTACTAGGGATCTGGTGTTCAGATAGAAGATATTTAGTCTTTGAGTTTCAATCAGTGCAGGCTTAGGTTGCCCATGCCGATGAGAAGCTTGGAGCAGGGGTCTCGGGGGACAGGACGGAAGTTGGAAAATGCCCAGATTTTTTAGATGAGAAATGGTAGCTGGGCACAAAGGGCAAGCTGAGCTTTGTAGATTTAACAAGGTCTCCATAGAATGTGTCAGTAGAGGGGCAGGGGGGCTAGCCCCTAGGCCCGGTCCGGCGCGGACAGGCGCAGACGGGCTTGACTTTGGTGCGCCTTCGGCGCGCCATCGGCGCGCCCGCTGCACGTGTCCACTGCATGGCCGGGAGGAGATGCACATTATATGCGAGCTGAGCTGGAGATGACAGGAAGGCAGCAGCGGCAACTCGGGCTACTCCCAAGATGGCGGTTCCCCTCGCAGTCCCCGTAGCAGCACCTAATCGGCTGCACTGGAAGGCGAAGTCAGGAGGAGAGGGAAGGGTAAGTGCACAACAGTCACAGATGAATTTTAAAATAACACACAATATTTTTTAAAAATCGCGAGGTAAAAGTGCTCCCGGCTTTCCGCCTCAGGAGGTCAACAAGTGTCCTAATTGGTGCTGCACGCGGGCAGAGAGGCGCGTCTTATATGCGAGCTGAGCTGGAGATGACAGGAAGGCAGCAGCGGCAACTCGGGCTACTCCCAAGATGGCGGTTCCCGTCGCAGTCCCCGTAGCAGCACCTAATCGGCTGCACGGGAAGACGAAGTGAGGAGGAGAGGGAAGGGTAAGTGCACAACAGTCACAGATGAATTTTAAAATAACACACAATATTTTTAAAAAATCGCGAGGTAAAGGTGCTCCAGGCTTTCCGCCTCAGGAGGTCAACAAGCGTCCTAATCAGCTCCAGAACATGTGGCGAAAGTGGGCGTCTGGTGAGTAACATCTGGGGCAGAGAAATTGGGTGTAAGGGTAGAACCGCTGCAGGCGTGCTGATGTTTGATATGCTCTATGTAGGACATAAAACTGTATATTTTTTAAACGTGCGTTTCTAGATACTTTTTTGGGGTACTCTAGGGCCCTTTCCCATTCTTTGTCGTGTAATTGACGTTCAAGTTCGTCTTCCCATGTGGCTCGTAAGGTTAGCAGTGGTTTATTTGTGAGTTCTTATGGACTTATAAAGCCATGTAACTAGGTGCCGACCCGTACCCATAGACAGTATGGTGCGAATGACCGGGTGTGTTGCTGGCTCGCCTGTAGAGAGGTCAGAGTGTGGGCAATAATTTTCTAGGAGCTGTTGGTGGATTAAAAACTGACCCGAGGGGAGATCGTAGTCCTCCATGAGCTGGCAATAACGTCTGAGCTGCCCATCTGCGAATAGCGATTCAGCCTCAGTTATCTCGCGGTCCGTCCATATACGGAGCATGGCAGTTGTGAAGTATTCTCCCGTCTTGGCCAGCCGGCCAGCGGCAGCTAAGTAGAGTAGTGCGGGATCCCTGCCGACATGCGGTGTATTCCTTGCATGCATCAACGGCCCACCGATACCTGTAGCGGATATGTCCGTCGTGGCTTGGTGCCCAGGAGCAGCAAGCGACGGAGTTCCGGGGTAGGAACTGGGCCTAGAGTTGTGTGTGTTTCACCTGTATGCCTATCCACCCTCCAGTTCGACAGCCATTGTAACTAGTCCGCCAGGAAGTACGACTCGAAGGAGGGGACACCTAGACTCCCTTGTGTGGTGGGCGATTGCAGTTTAGTGAGGGCTATCCGTGTTTGTTTGCCCCCCAGATGAGCGAGCGGAGGAGCGAGTCTAGGTCGCAAAAAAAGGCTTTGGGTGGAATTACCGGTAAATTCGTAAAGTGGTACAGCAGCCGGTGGACAATGATCATCCTTGCCAAGGCCACACGGCCAATTGGGGCCAGTGGTAGGTTCTTCCAAAAGCCTATCGCCGATCTGATTCCGGCCAGCACGTTGTGATTATTACCTTCATAAATGTCTGTGGGGGAGTAGTATAAGCGGATGCCAAGATCTCGGGGGGCATGCGTGCTCTAAGGCAGGCTCTGCGTGCCGATTCGCACCTCCTGTGGCACGAGGTTTGGGTTCCAGTGGGTAGATTGTGTATTTGTCACAATTTACTCTATTCATGTTGAGCTCTGATATGGTTTTACTTAGGTGTGATATTTAATTTCAGTGCGGCGATGCGGGGACAAGTGCAAATTTGTGTTACTATAAAGCCAGATGAGTGATTCTTGGCACAGCTGCACACCCACTCATAATTAAGCACTGCCTTTTCTTTACCTTTTGTCCTTGCAATATTTCAACAGTTGTATTCCTTCTTCACATAATTTAACATAGATTCCGACCATTGCTCTCTGCAGAGAGGCCAATGTTTGGATGAGCATGTATTCTGAACTCTTCTATGTATGTATGACCCATTCGCTCTGCCTTCAATCCTGAATTCCTCAGCTCTCAATTGTGGCCTGTTATAAATACCAACCCTCAACCTAAACTCCCACAAATCTATAGATAAATCTCTCTTCACAGTATGCACCTTACATTAGTAATATGTTTTATGAAAAAAAAACTACAGAAACTCAACGTCCTGGAAAAAATAACACAAATACTCTTAAGGGACTTTAAGAGTAACTAAAACTTGAAATTCAAACAATAGCAACATCACTGATCACAAGTTGAGAGGCCAATATCTGCTTTTGCTGGCTGCAGCTGTGACTTGCAGAGGGGGAAAAAAGGGGATGAGCATTGGTGGGGGCGGGGGGGGAGTGTGCAAGGCAATTACGGATGGGGCACCAGCTGTATCACCCCTGTGACGATACTAGTGTTAAGATTCTGCATAGTCCCAGACATGATACTTAAATAGAACTTTATATAAATTTGCCAGTAATCATTTATAGAGCACAGCCTTTCCATCTTAGTTTTCTTTTGTGTCGGTCAGGCTTCACGTTTTACTCTGATTCACCTGCGGACTCCCTCAGGAGGACCCACAGACCAAAGGCACACGAGTTGCACAAGGACTCAAGCAGCTCACCAAAGATGGAGGCCCATGGTGCCGAGGATGTGGTGAGGATGCTGATCTTAGAGGGAAGAGATGCTGGAGGCTGTAGCTTCCTGTCGCCTGAAGATCTATGGAGTCCAGAGCCAACAAGCCTTGTCAATAGAAGTTGATGGGAGCACAGGGGTTTGGTCCCAGCTGTTCCGGCGAGTTGATACTGGCCTCAAAATTGCAGAGAGACTATGGGGTGTACAGGAAATAGGGACGCTCACTGCTGCAGAAACAAGACTTAGACTGGTGTTTCCTGTCAGAAACAACTGTCTACCAGAGCAGGGGATGCCCTAAAAAGTGGGAGAAGATATGGAATGTATGGAACACGCACAGATCCTTGACACAGACGGGCACTTCCGAAGGAGAGTGACGGTACAAGCAAAGTAAACAATTGAGGGAGGGGTGGATCCTTTCCCCGTGCCCATGGCATGTAATACTGTACCCCGACCTACATCTCAGATGATGTACAACGTGTTAATTATATGTAATGATGAGATGTTTACATGTTTAATAAAAATAATTTAAAAAAATAATTGCAGAGAGGACAGGTCAAGCCTTGAGGGAGTTGCAGAACAACCACATGTGTCTCAGCCTCGGGACATCCGTAGGACAAAAGGAGCAGCAGACCGGTCAGCTTCTTTGCGGTGCTTGCAGATGCAGGGGAGTGACTGCTTCACTCCAAGGGGGATTTCTTTGGGTGTCCTTGATGCCCACAGGTCTGTTGAAGAACCTGGAAAAAGCACAGACACAGGTGACGAAAAAGACTTAAAGGACAGCGTGACCAGGAGCAGCAGGAGTCTTCCTTGGTGCAGTCTCGGTTCCAGTCGAAGTTCAACATAGTCCAGGTGTCCAGACAAGTGAAGAGTGACGTAGTTTCAGGGTTGAGTGTTGCCCCCGACGAATCTAAGGATCCACCCACAAGTAAGCCCTTAAGTATCCTAAGGAAAGGGTTGGAACAACTCAGGGGTCCCTCCCAGAGGAGGGGCTGTACAGAGGGGAGGATACTCAAATGTCCTTTGTCCAGTTTCTTGCCAGAGTGGAAGCCAAGGGCTCCCTGAACTTGCTCAAACTGGAGTATGCAGGGAGGGCACCAAATGTGACCTTCAAAGCAATCTGGTGGTGATGGCAAGCGCCCTCACCCCAGCTCAAAACACTAAGTCCTGTCTGGGAGGTGGCCACACCTCCCTGTGACTGGAAACCTATTGTTCTACCTTCCCCTGCTCCAGCTAGGCTCAGCAGCAGGAAGGCAGAATTGTGTCTGTGGTCGGCGGCAGCACTAGCTTGCTTGCAGACCCTGAAAGACTGTTAGTGGGAGTACAGAGGGGTCCCCTAAGGAGCCCCCCAGTACACGAGATCATACTTTCAACACTGAAATTGGTTTTGGGGTATGAAGCCAATATGTTTGATACCAAACATGACCAGGTTCCTGCAGGCACTATGTAGTTAGACATCTCGTAATGACTGGAGAATCGACTCCGAGGTTTATAGGGTGTCCTACTCATGCAGGGACACCCTCACACTTATAACAAAGCATTCTGCCCTCAGGACTGAAGAGCTTGCCATAGTGATGACTCATCGGTTTAAGGTGCAGTGACCTCAGATATAAGGAAACGTAGATCTGTTGTGAGAGATGCAAGCACCAACTCACACAGGCTGCAATGGCAGGCCTGTAGTCACCGTTTAAGTGGACTCCCATGGGCGACTTCTGGTGTACCTATGCCCTGTGTACTTCAGTACCATATACTAGGGATTTACAAGGGTACAATAGTAGCCTATTGTGGATGTACAAAAGTACTTACCAGGTCAATTTAGGGGAAAAAGCACAGTTGCTGGGGTCCTGATTAGCGGATGCCAGCAGACTAGGTCAAGAATAGACTGACGTCAAGCAAAAAGTGGGGGTAACCATGAAAGCAGATCCTCTTTTATTACAAGCATTCTGTCCAGATCTTTGGGAGACATTTTAATACGCAACGTTAATAACGTTACGTTATCATTTTCTTCTGTAAGGAGCAAGCCAGGTTGGAGCGGGCGGGGCTGGGCTTGTCACAGCCTGGGAGAGGGTAGAGGAGTGTTTGCTGCTGCCCCTTAAGTGCACATGACGGTTTGGACGGCCGTCTTGGGACACCAAACCGACAGGCGCACATTGCATGTTCTCCACCTGTTTTGTGCTGCCTGGGTGTAGAACAAGCACAGGCCCCCTGTCTGAGTGCCGGATCGGGATGCAGGAAGGCACCGTCATGATTGGCTAAGGGAGTCTGGGTGCTTCCTGTTCCTGCATTGGAGGAGAGGTGGCGGCTGGCGACCGACAACAACAAGGTTAGTCATTTTTTTTGAAATCCCGCCCACATATGGGGCACACATGATCCATGGCGTGCCTCTTAGTTCACTAATAGCATTTTCATCTGGGCAGGAGCTGGAATATTTCCCACGTCTTGTTTAAAAACTCACTGTTCATAAATATATTACTAAAGCATGATATGGTAGTCATTTACAGATAACACATTTTCCATTGAAATGGCCACATAACTTTCTCACTAACATGTAGTTTTACTGATAAAACTATATAGCGCATAAACAATGTTTGGAAATTGGGTTTCAGCAAAAATATTTAAAACTGGCACATCACCAAGTAAAGTGTTCCCATTTGTTTTAATCCTATAAGAATCTTTTTTTTCAACACAGAATTACAAATATGTGTATTCATAACTTGCCACTGGATTCAAGCTAACCTGGCTGATGAGTGGTGTTACTCTGAAACCGGTCCCAGGATGCTTGTTTCCGATCCAGGGAAGACCTGGCTTGGCAGTTCGGGCTGGACTGTTCCCATAGGAAACAGGGCTAAGACTGATTTGCATATGGCTGGGTCTGAACTGGGGTGGCAAAGTGAGCTAAAGAACGAGGATGGATTCAACCCAGATCTGTGACTGTGGTTGAGTGTCTGAAAAGTTTCAGCGCTCTGACCCTCATATCCCTGTGTTTGCTTTGTTAACCATAAGTTGGCAAGGTATGCCCAGATGTGGGTCCCTTGCTCACTTTGCCACTGGATTCAAGCTGGCCTGGCTGAGGAGGGGTGTTACCCCAAAACGGGTCCCAGGGTGCTTGTTTCTGGTCCAGGGAGACCTGGCTTGGCAGTTCGGGCTGGACTGTTCCCATAAGGAACAGAGTCAAGACTGATTTGCATATGGCTGGGTCAGAACTGGGGTGGCAAAGTGAGCTAAAGACCGATGATGGATTCAAACCAGATCTGTGACTGGGGGTGAGTGTCTGAAAAGTTTCAGCGCTTCGTCCATCACCTCCTTGTGTTTGCTTTCTTCATAACTATTGAAATATATTTGAAATGTTTCAAAAGTTCACTTATTAGCTATTTCAGTGTTATGTTAATAAAATAGCCTGAAATCTTACAGCCTTTCATTTCATATGCTTTGTAAAGTGCGATTGTCACACAGTTCACTTTACAAAATCCTCTAACTTCAGTCACAGAAAGAAATTTTAAATGTAGGAAGACAAACTGACTTTTGACTTCTGTCTCTGAAAGCCAAGCAAATGTGACTAGATAACAAGATTTAAAGGCATCTTTATTTCTCATTCACTCTTTGTGAGCAAGCAGAACACCTGTTGTCAGCTCGCTAGAATGGGCGAGTAGGCTCTAAAAATAGTTCATCCTGATTAAATGTGGCTCACCATAGCGAGTGTGCGAGTGGATTAATCAAGCCCTGTATAAATATTACCTACTGCTGATAGCCAGTAGGTAGTTATAGTTAGGACCAAAGTTTCTGTAGGACAAACGTTTTTTGTTTTGCCAATAACTTTGGTGCCAGTTTATGACTCTTTACAACATTTTCATAAAGCTTAACCATTTTGTTTCAGCTGCTGTGTTGAAATTTTGGGGGTAATCCGTCAAGTGGGGGCCGAGAAAATGGGGGATCCCAAAACATTTTCTTCCCCTGTCAATTGTGTTTTGTTTTTTTAACGATGAACAGAATTACACCAAATTTTGCAGAATGCTAGATGTTGATCCAGAAAGCGTGCTTTTTGTGATTTGGTGTAAATCTGTTCAGTAGATGTAGAGATATTTAAGTTTAAAAATTATAGATATCTGGGGAAGCAAGCTCTTACAGTGGAGTCGTGGAGTCTACAGAAATTTGATTGGCTACCAACACTTCAACTAGGAAGTGTTGGCAGCCACCTTGGGACTCGGCTTGAATCCCAATCCCACAAGAAAGGTAGAAAAAAAAACAATGAGAGAAAAGCAGACAGCATAGGAAAATAGGAAAATACCCTGATCCCTCAGGTCTGGTGGGGTGGAGGGGGGGGGGACCACCACCTCCCTGGGGATTTTTGGTTTTGACATGTGGGGGCCTCATGGAACCCCTGGGGACCCTCACCTCACTGTAGCCAAACTCCTTTTTTTATTTTAGAAATGTATGTGGGCCCCTCTCCCGGGTTGTTCTTGGCCCTGGGCACCCCCACTTCCCCAGGAAATCCCCTTAATCAAGAAAGGAGGGCGGCGCGTGGCCCCCCCTCCAGGAGCCATACATGAGCCTGGGGACCGCCACCTCCCAGGACCGGTTCCTGCTATGTCCCGGGGTTCCCACCCCCGGGACAAAGCTGTTTGCTATGGCTTGGTCAGAGCTTTACTGCTCCTGCCGAGGTATAGCAAACCTTGCTCTGCTTTGAGTGTTTTGCTCTCGCTTGTTCAAAGCGGAGCACAATTGTTTTTACAGAGAGAAAGCTGCATGTTGGCAGCTCCTGCTCTGTAAAAGCAATGCCGGCTCCAGCAGGAGGTGGAGGACCGGCAAGGACCATCCTAAGTGGGTGCCCTGGATAGGACCAGCTCACCCATAATAGAGGCCGGGCCCTGGGAGATCGGGTGCCTGGGACCGAAATCAGCAGTGATGGGGGCCTCGCAGCCCCCTGTCATTATTAATATACATTTTTGTTAAAGAAAAAAAAACTGTGTCCCAGGAAGATGGGGTCTGCGAGGCCGAAATCGGCACAGGAGCGGGCCCCTCCCTTTTACTTTATAATTTTTATTTTTTTTAAAGGCCAAACACCAGGGGATGGGGTCCCCGGGACCCAAATCAGCCTGGGGAGGTTGACTGTTCGTCCCCCCTTCCCCATTCTAAATAGGCGTGGCCCCTGGGTGATGGGGTTCCCGTGGCCGAAATTGGCCCGGGGAAAGGAGCCGATGCGGCCCCCTCACCAAATAAATAATAAAAAGAAAAGACTGGCAATTTGCCAGAGGCCCTGTCCCCTTTCACCACCACTCTACAAATGTGCCTCCTGGCCTACAACTAGTTGGCGGATGAAGTCCCCTTGGCTGCAGAGGGTCCTTGGGGGCCAACATCCTTTCTGTTACTTTCAGTAAGTTCCACACTGCCGAATTGTTGAGAGGTCTTCGGAGGCCACGCCCCTTTTCTACACCACTGTGCTACTGCTGGTTGGGGGATGAAGTCCCCTTGGCTGCTGATTGTCCTGGGGGGGCCAACAAGCCCTCCTGTAACATCCAGTAAGTTCCACACAGCAGGATTGCTGAGAGGTTTCGGAGGCCACGTCCCCTTTCTCCACCACTCTGCAAATGTGCCTGCTGGTGCAGTGCTGGTTGGGGGATGAAACCCTCCTGGATGCTGAGGGACCTTGGAGGCCAAGAAGCCCTCCTGTTTTCTCCAGTACGTTCCTTACAAATGGATTCCTGAGAGGTTGTCGGAGGCCATGCCCCCTTTCTCCACCACTCTGCAAACGCGCCTCCTGGCGCACTGCTGGTTGGGGGATGAAGTTCTCTTGGAGGTTGAGGGACATTGGGGGCCAAGAAGCCGTCCTGTTACCTCCAGTACGTCCCTTACAGGTGGATCCCTGTTAGCTTGTCAGAGGCCCGTTCCTTCTGTCCACCTCTCTGCAATCGTGACTACTAGTTAAAAAAACAAAGAAATTCACTTCATATAAACAAAGGTTACAGGGATGTTATGGTTATGAATTAGAATTTGAAAAAGCTTAGAAATTCACTTAAAAGACCAAAGGTTCCTGGGAAGTTATAGTTAGGAAATAGATTTTAAAAAGCCTTAGAAATTCACTGTAAAAAAACAAAGGTTACAGGGACGTTATAGTTGGGCTCAGATTTCACTCGTACAAAAGCTGTGGAATTCAGCAGTTATAGTTACCTGAGCTAACTATAACGTATGTCCTGCAATGCACTGCTTATGATCTCACATAATAAATCAATCATGACATGGTCAGTGACATCACTGATGACATCTCAAATGACATCACTGATGGCATCATCCACAGAAATACACACACCCTTACAACAACTCACATACCCATTCACAGACCCACGCCAGTACTCACATACCCACTCACTCCTCCAAAGAGGCACTTACAGACCCACTCACTCACTCGTTCAACCACTCACACAAACACTAACATTCACTCACCCATACAGCCACTCATACAACCAGTCATTTACCTGTTCAGCAACTCACACAATAACCTATACAGCCCGAACGTAGGCTGGGTAATTTGTGACAGCGAGGGATAGGAATGCCCTGAAGGAACGCGTCCTGGAGAATAGAATTAGAAAAAACTATCAAGGAGACTCTGGGTCAGAGGAGCTGCTTCTAGACGGAGTCCAGGGGTATATTAATCCCCAGACGAGCAAGGAGTTTTTCTTATGTTGTGAATGTGATGAATGTTTTCAAAGTTTTTATTACTCACCATAGCACAACGCCCCCTCTTTTCACTAATTTATGAGCACCGCATCTCTTCTTTTGAACAGTCTGATATGAATATTGTGGAATAAATGTATTACTTATTACTGAACAATGTCCGTATGTGTCCCGCCCCATACCGGCTTAAAATAATTTCTACCCTCTGTGCTTTGTCGGATAGCATACTGTTATCAGGACTTATTGGCCTTATATGAACAACTGTTTAGTACAGGAGTTTGGCATCTCCATGGTTGCGCTGATACACAGCTGGTGATCTAATTTTATTCTGGAACCAAGATTGAATCTGACCAACTAGCGCTATGCTTGGAAAGAGTGGTGGAGTGGATGACAAGGAGGCATCTTAAGCTGAATGGAGACAAGACAGAGATGATGATCCTGGGAAACAATTCATTCCTTAGATCTCTGTCTAGCTGGCCAGGCTGCTTGGGCAATTCGCCAGTCCCAAGTTCCTCAATCAAACCTTGGATACTGGACGGACAAGAAATTAACAATGGAGGTTCAAGCAAGGAAACTAGCAGGGCCATGCTTTGGCCTACTTAGAATTAACCGTGGGCGGAAAACTCCGCTCCGCCCGCGAAGTATGCAGAGTTTTGCCTACTCTTGTTCCGCGGAGTTGGCAAAACTCAGTAGCTCCGCAGCGGAGTTGGCCCACTGCCCGCCTCCACCCCCCCTATTATTAATATAACTTAAAAGTATCATAAAAAGACTTGCCTTTAAACTGCGGCATCCCCGGACTGCCCTTCTCGTCTTCTTCTGTGTTAAAAATACTGATAATAAAACTGCACATGCTCACATTCTTACAAGAAATGCGCATGCGCAGTTTTATTATCAGTATTTTTAACGAGGAAGAAGACGAGAAGGGCAGCCCGGGAACACCGCGGTTTAAAGGTAAGTCTTTTTAATATAATCTTTAGTTATATTAATATTGGGGGGTGGAGGCAGGCGGCGTAGCGGAGCTTCGCGGAGTGCCACAGAGTTTGTTGCCAACTCCGTGGCACTCCCCGTACCCTTACTCAGACTGCTCCATAAGAGTTGAATCCTATCCATTTAAGGAAAACAGTAACACATGCATTGGTAACCTCACGTCTTGATTATGGACACTCCCTCTACTTAGGGCCCCCAAATATGTTATTAAATTACTTCAAGTTGTGCAGAATGCCCCAGTTAGGCTGCTGTGTAGGGTGCCAATCCAGGAACCAGTTGAAAAATATCTCAAAGCAATTCACTGGTTACCGATTGAGGCTAGAATTAAATTCAAAAACAACAAAACAACAACAAGTATTGGACCGAATGTGGATCAATGTCACACATTCCCCCAGTCAAAAGATCTGGGCCCGAATCCATCGTTTTTTTGCACTCCACACCACCCTGGGTTAGACAATGGCGATATGCAAATCAGCTCTGACCCTGTTGCCCCATGGGAACAGTCCAGTCCGAACTACAAAAGCCATGTCCTTCCCAGAACGGAATCAAGCATCCGAGGACCGGACCGGTTTCGAGGTCACACCTCTCATCAGCCCGGCTAGCTTGACTCCAAGTGGTGTGGAGTGCCTGGGACCCACGTCTGGGCATCCCCAGCGCACTTAGGGCGGCAATTGCAAAAACAACAAGTGATGGACCGAATGTGGATCAATGTCACACATTCCCCCAGTCAAAAGATCTGGGCCCGAATCCATCGTTTTTTTGCACTCCACACCACCCTGGGTTAGACAATGGCGATATGCAAATCAGCTCTGACCCTGTTGCCCCATGGGAACAGTCCAGTCCGAACTACAAAAGCCATGTCCTTCCCAGAACGGAATCAAGCATCCGAGGACCGGACCGGTTTCGAGGTCACACCTCTCATCAGCCCGGCTAGCTTGACTCCAAGTGGTGTGGAGTGCTTTGAATTAAATTCAAAGCACTATGCCTGACACACAAAGCCATTAACCATAGGGGTCCTCAGAAAATCAGAGCCTTGGTAGCGTTATATGTTCACATCAGACATGTAAGGTCTGACTCTGAGCGCCTGTTAAGAACTTCCAGAATTAAAAAAACTAGATGGGGAGGTTGATCTTTTCCGCACCTGGCTCCTAAGCTATGGAATACCTTACCTCGCGAACGAAGATTCCTGGAACTGGAATCAAACTTCAGAAAGATGCTGAAGACTTGGATCTTTCATCAGTACCACTAAATCATCCCACTTCTCTAAGCACCGCATCTCGCTCTTAGCACTGGGAAGCCTCCGGGTAGCTATGCGCTTTAAAAATAAAACTATAACATAACATAACCACTTACATGCTCATTCACACATACATGCAAGCACTCCCACATCTGCTCACTTGTCCATACAGCCATTCACAAAGATACTTACTCTCCAATACAGCCACTCACACACCAACTCACTTAACCGAACACCCACTCAAACAGCCCCTCACTCACCCATACAGCCACTTAGAAAATGAGTCACTCATGCGCCCATACAGCCATTCACACAGATAGTTACTCTTCAATACTGCCACTTACACACCAACTCACTTATCCAAACACCAACTCAAACAGACCCTCACTCACCCATACAGCCACTTACAAATTGAGTCACTCACTCATGAGCCGTTCAGAAACACACACACTCACTCGCACATAGTCACTACACACCCACTTATCCACCCATTGAGCCACTCATACCGCCACTCACCCATACAGTCACTAACACACCCACTCACTCACCAATACAGCCACTTACACAGCATCTCACTCACCTACATAGCTACTCACACATCCATTTATACACCTATGCAGCCACTTACATACCTAAACACACAAGGATACTCGCATGCAGCCCCTCACATGATATATGTTAGAAGAAGTATCACTTAATAGTAGTGCACCTAGTATCCTAAATTTACTTTTGTAGTAGGTTAGTATATATGTTTAACACCCATAAACTCTTAAAAACAATTGCACTCACTTGCTGATGTCATCAGCACTCCCCTTGGAATCAAGGACGCACAACCTGGACTCCACCCGTCCACCTCCCTGCCCTGACCCCAATGTATCAAACAAAAACTATGTGAGCTGGATCACGAATTCGTTAGATACGATCCTCCCTCTCTGCAGATCCTCTTCAAAAAGATTGCAGAAATCAGCTCCCTGGTTTTCCAACGCTCTGAGAGAGCTAAAACGCCTTTGCAGGCAACGAGAGAGAGCCTGGCGATTAGACTTCCTCCCGGAAAAAAAGGTATCCTACAAAGAGGCGATTAGAGCCTACAGAGAAGGGGTCAAGGCAGCCCAGGCAGCCTTTTACTCTGATAAAATCTTGGAAGCCAAATCCAAGCCCAAGGAGATTTTCCACATAATAAAGCAATGCACTAGCGTCAACACTGCTCCCCCCCCCGAACAAAACTCAGGATCAATGCAATGAGCTTGCGGAATTCTTTTACAATAAAGTTTTGAAAATCTACTCCACTTTCCCAACAGTAGTCACAACCCCCGATGCGACTGACCCTTCCCCCCCCAGACCCCCTCTGCCCCCAGACCAGCCAACTCTTGAGCACTTCCCTCCTCTGGATCTTGACACTCTTAGCAAAGTGGCGTGCCAAGTCAAGTCGGGCTCACCACGTGACCCAGCTCCACCGGAAGTCCTGATGCAGGCATGTCAAACCACCTTGCCTGTAATCTTGGAGCTTCTAAACTCATCCATATCCGCATGCACAGTCCCCTTAGCTTGGAAGCAAGCCATGGTGCGGGCGCTGTTGAAAAAACCCAACCTGGACCCTGACGATCACTCCAGTTACCGCCCCATCTCACTCCTCCCATGGGCAAGCAAGGTGCTGGAGAAATATATAAATGCCCAGCTGGTCCAGTTCCTAGAAAATTATTCTCTATTACACACGTCCCAGGCAGGCTTCAGACCGAAGTATGGCACTGAAACCGCCTTACTAGCGGTCACCGAAGAATCTCGAAGGGTACTGGATCAGGGAGGATCAGTGGCAGTGATCCTCCTTGATCTAAGTGCTGCCTTCGATACGGTCAGCCATGCCACCTTGCTGAACCGTCTCTATGACATCGGAGTATCAGGTGACGCACTTAGGTGGTTTGACTCTTTCCTGTCAGAAAGATCTTTTCAGATCTTCGACGGTGACACAGTGTCACACAGCAAACCACTCAGCTGCGGAGTACCGCAGGGCTCCTCTTTGAGCCCTGCGCTATTTAATATATATATGAGACCGCTGGCTGGGGTCGTCGAACCGTACGGCATTAAAATTGTGTCGTACGCCGACGACACTCAGCTAGTGGTTTCATTGGCCCATGAGAACAACGGGCAACCCCTGGGAGGTCTGCTGAAATGCTTAGAGGACGTCAAGGAGTGGATGACCAACTCTTTCCTCAAATTGAACGGAGAGAAAACGGAGCTCATGCTTCTAGGCCCAGCTCCGCCAGTACCTTTCACTTCCTTGTGGCCCCGCGGGCTGGGCGCTCCTCCCACCCCTAAGGAAAATGTAAAGAGCCTAGGAGTGTGGCTCGACAAAAAGCTCTCTTTCTCCACCCAGGCTACCAAGTTGTCCGCCACATGCTTCGGCCTGCTCAGAATCCTGAGGAAGGTCCTCCCGCTTTTACCTCTGGAAGCAAAAAAGGTAGCAGTACAAGGCCTCATCCAGTCCCGCCTGGACTCAAATAATGCTCTATACGTAGGGGCCCCCGAGATGACCCTCCGGAAGCTGCAGGTGGTACAAAACTGCGCAGCACGTACCCTGCTACAGATTCCGCGAACCCAGTCAGCCAGACCTGGACTAAAGAGTCTGCACTGGCTGCCAGTGAGGCAGAGAGTGGCTTTTAAGGCGCTATGCATTGCGCACCGGGCCTTCTGGAAAACAGGACCAGCAATCTTTGACAACTTTGTCATCCCCTACCATCCAAACAGGAACCTCCGGTCTACGGAGGCTTTCCTAGCAGTTGTTCCTAGAGTAAAGCGAGCCAGGACCGGGGGTAGGCTATTCTCCTGGAACACTGCTAAGCTTTGGAACGCTCTCCCCCTTCCACTTCGGTCCAACCCAGATCTGCTCTCGTTCCGAAAAAAGCTGAAAACGTTACTGTTTGCCAAATCCTTTGAGTGCTAACTCTTCTGCTCCGTCTCTTCTCTGCTTGAACTCAGCGCTTGGACGCCCGTGGGCAGCAACCGCGCTTAATAAATCTATTTACATTACATTACATTACATCAGTGATGTCATTTGAGATGTCATCAGTGATGTCACTGACTGTCATAAGTGATGTAATATCATGTGAGGTCATAAGCAGTGCGTTGCGGAAGTTATAGTTAGGTGAGGTAACTATGACTGCTATATTTCACTGGTTTTGTATGAGTGAAATCTGAACCTAACTATAACGTCCCTGTAACCTTTGGTTGTTTCAGTGAAAAAAAATATATATATATTTACACATCAGTGAGAGGTGAATTGAAGGCTACATTTACACTAAATATAATGTTTTAATTGACGTCCACTTGAGGAATAAATAGTGAAGTGTAGTTGCTGTCAATGATGTGCTTGTTCTGTATGTACAACAAGTAAAGCTTACACTGCTCAAGTGCTATACCAGTTTTGTGTGTAGGGCTGTTGTCTGTGTAGTTGCTTGTGTTAGTGAAGTTTCATAAAACGTTAGATTTTGGTTATTCTGAAGTCAAACAATTGGCATTGTTATTTACTTATTGTTTGATCAGTTTATAAAGAAATGTGCTTAATTAGGCAGGTGCATCACTGATTTGTTTAAATACATGTTTATGCTTCCACAAATGAGAATCTTCTGTGACATTCATCAGTATTTTAGTGTACAAACATGGACCTATAGTGCAAACTGTTCATTTGCCGATAAACCTTTCAGTAAAGAATAGGGTTCAGAATTCCACTACTAACCATCTAAGCTTTACATTACTATATTCGGAATAGTCATGCCTACCGATTCCTCGGGTAACCACACTTCAGTCTTTCACCTATAAATGCAAATTGTCTATTCCCTGGTGAGTTCTAGCTTTCCCCATTCCTAATTTGACTGTTGCAAGCTCGAAAGGCTGGCAAATATTTTTTTAATAAAAAAAATCACTTTTAAAATTAATGTATGGAGGGGCGTTGCAGAGCAGGAGACAGACACAGCTAAAGAGAACGCCACTGCTCCTTAGCCTAAAGCCTCACAAAAGCACCCCAAGTTTGGAAGCTAAAGCCTTCCGCAGGCGGCTCAATGAGACGTGACCCACTGCTGCCACCGGACTTTCTGTGACCTTCCGAATCAACCGCACCGAAGGACGCTCACCTCAGAGTAACAGGCCTTGCGCCAAATTTCCCGCACAAGAATTGTACATACTGGTGACAATCTTATTACCAGATCACAGGCCTCCCACCACAGCCATAGGCACAGTCCCCTGCCCGGTGACTCCTACCCAGACATTGACATCATAGTAGAAGCAAACATAACTAAGAGAGCTCTGTGATGGACATATGGACCAATATTTGATGTAGATGTGCACCGAAATTGGACTGAATTTAAGTCTTGCCTACAGGAATTAGGGAAGGTAGTAGGGCAAATTGTGGATATCTTAGAGGGCACGATGGACTAGAGTATTGAGGACCACAAATGCTGTGGCACAGAGTGCAACTGCTAGAGAAACAAAATATGGTTTTGCAAATAAACAGGAAGACCTCGAAAAACAGCAGTAGGCGCAACAATATACTTGTGTTGGGAGTCCCCAAGGACGTAGAAAGAATGGACATCCTGACGTTTACCAAAGACTTACTCTAGGCGATCAGAGGCAGTCCAGAACTACCATCACCCAGACTGGGCCAGACCCACGAGTCTTCATCAGTTTCAATAGAACGGTTACGGTCCCAGATATCCTCACACAGGCACACTACTTTGAGGGCAAGGAGGAAATCACATGCCTGGCTAGAAGGAAAGATTTGATCTTACGAGTCCACACCATCTTCCACTTTCAAAACCTTTTGGCATCCACACTCCGACGCCGTAAAGACTTTCGCACATTACAGACTTTCTATAAAAAAACGCATTAGATATCAATAGGGACACCCCTTCAGCAGTATATGTTTCTCTGGACAGGAAAACATTGCATTCTCCAGTCTCTTGCGGAAGCAAGAACCCTGCTGGACCTTTCACTGGAGAAAGCAGGCGAACCAAACCAAGATGAGCAACCCGAGGAGCGTCTAAACCTTGACCCAGAATGGCTAATCAATCAATCAATCATCGCATTTATATAGCGCGCTACTCACCCAGAGGGTCTCAAGGCGCTGGGGGAGGGGGTCCGCTACTGCTCGAACAGCCAGGTCTTGAGTTGCTTCCTGAAGGCGAGGTGGTCCTGGGTCAGACGGAGGTGGGTGGGGAGGGAGTTCCATGTCTTGGCTGCGAGGTAGGAGAAGGACTGTCCCTCTGTGGTGGCTCTTCGGATGCGGGGGGACGGCGGCGAGGGCGTGGCTGGTCGATCGAAGCTGGCGTTTGGGAGCGTAGAAGTTGAGGCGGCTGTTGAGGTATCCTGGGCCTTGGTTGTGTAGGGCTTTGTGTGCGTGGGTGAGGAGACGGAAGGTGATTCTCTTGTTGACCGGGAGCCAGTGCAGGTCTCTCAGGTGTCCGGAGATGTGGCTGCGACGGGGGATGTCCAGGATGAGTCGGGCTGAGGCGTTCTGGATCCGCTGGAGTCTCTTCTGGAGTTTGCCGGTGGTTCCGTAGAGGGAGTTGCCGTAGTCCAGACGGCTGGTGACGAGGGCCTGGGTGACCGTATTCCTGGTCTTGGTAGGGATCCACCGGAAGATCTTACGTAGCATGCGCAGGATGTTGAAGCACGACGAGGAGACGGCGTTGACTTGTCTGGTCATGGAGAGGGAGGAGTCCAGGATGAAGCCCAGGTTGCGTGGTCTGTTGGTTTGGGTGCGCTGCCTAGGGCGGGGAGTCGTCCCAAGCGGCGGGTGAGGATCCCAGGATGAGGACTTCCGTCTTGTCCGAGTTCAGTTTCAGGCGGCTGTTCTTCATCCATTCGGCTACCTCTTTCATCCCTTCGTGAAGGTTGGCTCTGGCGGTGGCGGTGGCGGGGTCGTTGGTAAGGGAGAGGATCAGCTGGATGTCGTCGGCGTAGGAGATGATGTTGAGGTTGTGCTGGCATGCGATATCTGCGAGGGGGCTCATGTAGACGTTGAAGAGGGTTGGACTGAGCGAGGAGCCTTGAGGGACGCCGCAGATGACTTCGGTGGCTTCGGATCTGAATGGAGGGAGACGGACTCTCTGTGTCCTTCCGGCGAGGAAGGAGATGATCCACTCCAGTGCCTTCTCCTGGACTCCGACGTTGCTGAGGCGTTGTACTAGGGTACGGTGGCAGACAGTGTCAAAGGCCGCGGAGAGGTCGAGGAGTATGAGGGCCGCTGTTTCTCCGTTGTCGAGCAGCGCTCGGATGTCATCGGTGGCTGCGATCAGGGCGGTCTCGGTGCTGTGGTTGGCCCGGAAGCCAGACTGCGAGGGGTCGAGGGATCCGTTCGTCTCGAGGAAGGCGGCCAGCTGCTTGTTGACGGTCTCCTCGATTACTTTTGCAGGAAACTGGAGCAGCGAGATGGGGCGGTAGTTTTTGAGGTCGGTGGGGTCGGCCGATGGCTTCTTGAGTAGGGCGCTGAGTTTGGCGTGCTTCTAGCTCTCCGGGAAGGTAGCGGTGTCGAAGGAGGTGTTGATGATGTCCCGCAGGTGGGGTGCGATGACAGCGTCGGCCTTGTTGAAGACGTGGTGAGGGCAGGGGTCGGTCGGAGATCCGGAGTGGATGGAGTTCATCGTGCGGACGGTGTCTTCGGTGCTGATCGGAGTCCAAGCGCGGAGGGTGGTGGTGGCGGGCGGTGGTTCGGTCGTGGCGTTCGTCGGTTGAGTGCTGAAGCTGTTGTGTATGTCCGCGATCTTGTTGTGGAAGTAGGAGGCGAGGGAGTTGCAGAGGTCTTGCGAAGGGGTGATGTCGTTGTTTCCGGCGTTGGGGTTGGAGAGCTCTTTGACGATGTTGAAGAGTTCCTTGCTGTTGTGTGCGTTGTTGTCCAGTCGTTCCTTGAATGCAGTTTTCTTGGTGGCGTGGATGAGTTGGTGGTGTTTACGGGTGGCGAGCTTGAGGGCAGTCATGTTGTCCGGTGTTGGGTCTCTGCGCCAGGTTCTCTTGAGGGCTCGGCAGTTCTTCTTGGAGCTCTTGAGTTCGTCGGTGAACCATGGGGCTTTCTTGCTACCGGGTCTGCTGGGCGGGGTCCTCAGGGGGGCGAGCTCGTCTGCGCAGTCGCTGATCCACTTCGTGAGGTTGGTGGCCGCCTGGCTAGGGTTCGTTGTGCTGGTGGGAGGGTTCATGTTCAGGGAGGTCGCGAGCTGGTCGGCTGTGATCTTGTTCCAGCTCCTGTGTGCAACCTGTTGCTGGTGGTGGTGGATCGTGGTCCTTCCGAAGCTGAAGTGGACGCAGCTGTGGTCTGTCCAGTGGAGTCCGGTGGCGTGGCTGAAGGCGATGTCCTTGCTGGATGAGAAGACGGGGTCGAGTGCCACCCCGAGACGCACCCACGGGGTCGAGTGTGTGTCCGGCGTAGTGGGTGGGGGTGGTCACCAGCTGCTTGAGTCCCAGGTTGGCGAGGTTGTCCAGCAGGGTGGTGGTGTTGCGGTTGTTGTTGTTCTCCAGGTGGAAGTTGAGGTCCCCTAGGAGGATGTAGTCAGCGGAGCAGAGGACGTGCGGGCTGATGAAGTCGGCGATGTCTTCGCTGAATTGTGTGCGTTGTCCCAGGGGTCTGTAGATGAGGGTGCCTCTGAGGGTGGTCTTGGGGTTGACGTGGACCTGAAAGTGCAGGTGCTCGGCGGTTGCGAGGGTGTCGTCAGTGTTGGTCGTGATGCGGATGGTGTTCCTGTGGACAATGGCGATGCCTCCTCCGGTGTGGTTGATGCGGTCCTTTCGGATGATCTTGTAGCCGTCTGGGATGGCGATGGCGATGTTGGGCGCTGAAGAGGCATTCGTCCAGGTTTCCGTGAGGAAGGCGACGTCTGGTGAAGTAGTGTCGAGCAGGTTCCAGAGCTCGACGGCGTGTCTGTGGACGGAGCGGGTGTTGAGCAGGATGCACTTTAGGTGGCTGCTGCCGTTGCTCGTCGAGGTCTTGAGCACTGCTGGAGTGGTGCAGGTCCGGATGCAGGTGAACTTGCAGGCGTTGCAGCAGAAGGGTCCGTGGGTGCGTCTCGGGGTGGCTCGGTAGCACCCCGGGATTCTTCCGGCGTTGAGTGCGTAGAGTTCGGTGGCTTTGTAGGTCCGGCGGGTGGGCTGGGGTCTGCGGGGGCCAGGGGTCCTGGCACTGGGCGCGGTCCAGGCGCGGACGGGCGCAGACGGGCTTACCTTTGGCGCGCCTTCGGCGCACAATCAGCGCGCCCGCTGTGCGTGGCTGCTGCGCGTTCGCCCGGTCGCCATTTATGGCGAAGTGCGAGGGAGGGAGGAGCAGCTGGGAGGTGGGAGCGGGTAGGGTACAGAAAGAAAAGGGGGCGTGGCCAACCTGACGGAGGCGGGAAGTGGGGAAGGGGCGGGAGGGCACAGGGGTTAACAGAGGGGAGAACAGCACCGGGGGAAAGGCAAAAAACAAACTATGAGCACAATGGGTCACAGAGGAGCAAAAAAGAAGGGGCACAACTGCCTAAAACGGCAACAGAAATTCACAAACCCAAATCACATTCACATATACCTAGACCGCAGGAGACCACGCCGAGCGACGGCAGGGGGCGTGGTCAGCCGGCAGCAGGCAGGCAGAGACAGCGAGGCAGGCGGGGGGGACACACGCTACAGCTGGTGGCCGTGCGGCGCGGGGGTGTCCTAAGACTAGGTCACCAGGCTAACAGCCTGGAGTATAAGGAACCGACAGCTTGGTGAGAAGAATACCACTGAGGCCAAAGCCATCTCACACCTTCTCAGAACCCTGCTGGGCCTTCCACTAGAGAAAGGAGGTGAACCAAACCAGGATGAGCAACCCGAGGAGCGTCTAAACCTTGGCCCAGAATGGCTAACAGCCTGAAGTATAAGGAACTAACAACTTGGTGAGAAGAATACCACTGAGGCCAAAACCATCTCACACCTTCTCAGAATAACATGGGGGTCATCACAAGCAGCATCCTGATCGCAGATAGGTGCAACCAGCGGAATGATCAGTCTACCTACCTATGCTCTTCCAACGGGGTCGAACACAGATACAGAGACTTGCTCACCTGCCCTCCATCTACCCTCTACCTCAGGTACTGCTTTCAATGACTGGCTCCCTACCTGGTAAAATGTCACTGGCTCCTCATGTCACAGCTTCAAGGGCCCCACCTCATGTGGGTAAACTTAACTATACCCACACTACAGATGGACATAGACTGTTCGACTGTCCCAGTTGGCCTATTAGAGTTATATGTGTTTCATTATACCCTCCCCGCTCCCTCTTCTCTACTGGTTGCAGATCAACCCATAATCTTGGTCACCAACATTAACACCGGACATGACAACACATCTTACTGACACATGTACTGTCCACTCCACACACAGTCTGCATAACTCACCATCAGACACTGCACCGCCCACACTAAAACTCCTCTCCTTCAATGTTAGGGATCTCAACTTGCCAAGTAAACAATGCCAGATTTAGCACTATCTCCTCCAACAAGACCCTGGTATCCTTTTCCTTCAGAAAACACACTTCATTAAAGAGGTCCAAAGGCACATATGTTACCAGAATTATCCCCATCAATATTGGGCCTCCCCCCTTTCCAAGACAGCAGGCTTTGCGATCCTGTGCAACCCCACATCGGCTAGAAACGCTCCTCTATTGGTAGGGGCCCATTCTCCATTAAAATAGTTCGACCCAGGGGAACAACTATCATCATGCTGTTAAACACATATGCTCCGAACACAGTGCAAGACTTTTACTTGCGCACACTCCTGGCACACCAGCTCCAAGCTGTGAATGGGCACATCATAGTGGGGGCTACTTCAATTTGGCATCGGACCCAGAAAAAGATTGGAAGGGCTGTGTCTATCAAGGCACAGGAGTAATGTCCACCCTGCTCTAAAAAGAAATTACAGTACCAGGGCTGCTTGATGCCTGGTGACACCCAGATGAGAAACACTAGTCCTTTTTTTAACATGTACATTCAGTCTATTCATGCATCACTTATGTCCTGATTACCCTCTCAGTACTTATCATGCTCGAATCAGCAACATATCAGACATCTCAATATCTGATCAGACACACCTAGCACTTACCTGGAAAGATGGACCCTCTAACTGCAAGGGCCACCAACACTGCCACCTCAACTTTCAACTCCAGAGAGACCCAGTAAATCAATCATCTTTAACCATAGCCGAATACTTGACACACAATGCTGTTCAGGAAACTCCCCCACATGTGTTAAGGGATGCCTTCAAAGCCACTGTACAGGGCGTTATAATCACATGGTGATAGACAAGGTGCGAACGGTGGAACTCATTGACAAACAGACTCCATTGAAATCTACCCAATGTAACCTGACCATAATGCCAGGTCAAGTAAATGCAAACTGGACCAGCCTCGCAATTCAATAGGTCTCGCATTTGCGAGAATTTAAGCTATTGACATTTATAGTGCCAATAGCTCCTAAATGCGAGACCCATTGCATTGCAAATACTTGTTTCAAGTGTATTTGGGGGCATCCCGTTGGTGTTATTCCTCATTTGCAGCATTTTGGTTTTATTGTTGCTACTCTGGAATGGATGTTCAGTTTTGAAGCCCACTAATAATGCAGTTACCGCTGTTTTTTTGCATCTCCTGTGCTCCAGGAACTGAACACGGATTGGTCATTTTCATTCTGACCCACCTGGTTTACCTGCATAAAACCTGTGTTACATTGCAGATGGTGCCTCTTGAAATGGGCACTGGATGTCTGCCTAGCTCTGCAAATGCTGGTTGCCGTGGACAAGAACGTGTTGAGTCCTATCACAACCCATTTTTGGAGTTGTCCCATGAACTTGGCGGCTGCTTAAAGATGCTTGGTACGAGTCACTCCCTCTGGGGAAGGTGGGTGCTTCAGCACCAGGATTACCTAATTCTGGCTCTAATAACACTGATGCAGGATAGCAGGCTTCTTCCTCCGCATCAGCTGATAATGAGGAAAATATCTGTTCTTTTGAACTTTCAAATTAGGCAATTAGGCAATTGCATAATCATCGCCTGCGGAGATGGAATCCGTTCTGAATTCACTGAACATTGATCTTATGGAAAATATCTCAGATGCCTCTGTTTCTGCTTAAATTTGGCCACTTTTTTTGTATTTTTTTAATGATTAGGATTGTTTTGTATAACATGCTTATTAGCATGACTTTGAATTTACTTATCTTGCCTTGTGCCGTTTTATTGTTTTATTAGTCATTAAGGGAGTCATTACGATGTCCGCCAGCCATTGATGCAGGGACTGGGACTGCCCGTCTGTAAGGCGGCGGTCCAGCACCTCCAATTACGATGCTTCCGCCACAGTGGTGGTCGCATCCTGCAACCATAACATTGCAGTGGTTGCTGCTGGCTGCAGCACCCTCTGTAATGTCAAAAACCCATGTCTTGTGTTTCCCTGCACTACGTGGCAGACACCGCATGGTGCCTGCCACCTGGTGCAGGGAAATTCAAGTGGTACCCCAGTGCACAACAACCTCACCACAACACAAGGGGGGCCTGCAACAGGTCCCCGAATCTAAGCCCTGCCAGCCTTTCCTTCAAGGTTTCACCACCATGGAAAGGCTGATTTTCAGTAGCATCGTAATTTGGCGGACGATGCCTGCTAGGAACCGCCACCATTCTACGCATACTGGCCGGGTCCGCAAAGCAATCGTTCCGATTGACTGTGGCGGACCCGTGGCGGGCAGTCCTTACAACCGCCACACTTCACCAATGATTCCCCCCGCCATTTTACCATTGGGGGGAAACTGCAGTACAATTTTGGAGGGCCTGCCACCGCACTGCTGGCAGTAGCGGGCCCGCCACCATCGTAATGACCCCCTAAGTTACTTTACCGACAGAGAGGGTGTAGTAAGTTCCCTTCTGGACCTACATTGGTTCTCCTTTGCATATTCCACCTTTTAGGCTGCCTTTTGCTTCGTACAGCCACACATAATGTTTGTTTTTGTGCCACAATATTGTTTTCGAAATACGCTGCACATGCTATGTGTTATGAAGTTCTGCATCTCGGGACTCAGTCTGAACATTTCTTATAAGGTCGAAAAACATGGTGCACTGTTTTAATGTGATCAGCCAGCAATATCTCCTAACTTTTGGACACAAAACAAAAGCACAGCTACTGTTTTCCAACATGACACTTCTTATCATATAAACCTAGACCTGCTTTTTTTAAAACAGAGGGGGATTCTTGTAGCGTGACAGGTCATGGAAAGGCCAACCCCAGTCTTGCGTAAATTGAGTTTACACTTATGATGTGAAGCACCTGTTAGAAGGCGACCTCAAGGGAGGGCAGGAAGTGTACCTGACCACCCTGGGACCCACCTCGCTAGGTACCAAGACGAGCACTGGCGGGGAGACTTCTCAGGGGGAGAGTCTCGAATCTAGGATCGTACACACCACACAAGCACCACACGACAAAGAGACACCACACCGTAGCTTCTTAAGAACGTTTCTTTATCTTGTGATTCAAGGGATCTTTATGATCAGCGGAAGCAGGTAGTACAAAATAGAGCAAGGGCTCAACGAGTCTCGGTCAGGGTAGGGGTAGCGGGACAGTCTTATGGGATCAGTGTCAATATCGTTGCGTATCCGGCGCACAGCTCTCAATCCTCGAGCCGGGGGATACGGGGCGATCTTGCAGGGTCCAGCCGGACCAGGAGAGTCAGGGAGCCGCGAGTCACACAGCAGGGCTCAAGCAAGATGTCGGAGGTCTTACGATCTTCAGGGGAGCCGCGAGTCACTCGGCAGGGCTCAGGTGTTCCAAGGTTGCAGGGGAGCCGCGAGTCACTCAGCAGGGCTCAAGCACGATGTCGGAGGTCTTACGATCTTCAGGAGAGCCGCGAGTCACTCAGCAGGGCTCAGGTGTTTCAAGGTTTCAAGGGAGCCGCGAGTCACTCAGCAGGTCTCAGGTGGTTCCAGCAGAAGTCCTTCTCTGCCAAACGAGCCGCGACCACGTAAGCAGGGCTCTCGTCGTTCCAGAATCGAATCTCTGGATAGTCCCGGAGCATCCCCAGTTATAGGACTGCTCCTCTTTGATCTCCGGAGTTCTGGTCTGCAGGGGTTTTGGCACCTGGGGGCCGCTTGTTGGGGTTTCCTGCCACGCGGCCCTTTGATCCATTCAGGTCGGGTTCGGGAGGAGTTCCAGACACACAGCAGGCGTGGAGCCAGCCCTCCGGGTGGCCCTCTCTCACTCAAGGGGAGCGCTCTGTCCTCTAGCCAGGGTGGCGCCTCTCGGCCTAGGCCGCGCTGGCTCGGGCGGCCATCTTAGGTGCCGGAAAGTGGGCACACAGGGCCTACGGGCCGGGGAGATGGAGGCACGGACGGGGAAGTCCGGGGATAGTCATGGGTAACATGGAGGGAAGGGTTGGCTAGGCCGGGGGACTCAGGGGTCTGTTGCGGAGTAAAGCTCGGAGGGGTGTTGCTACGGGTCAGGGAGGACCACGCCATGAGGCCGGGTCTAACAGCACCTAACTACAAAATATCTGGTATATGGTCCAGTGCTAATCCCAGAGATCACTGATATATCTCTGTGCTCACTAAGTGGGGGTAGGCTTTGACAGATATATATTATTAGCATTTTAGGTCTTTTCATTGTATACAGTCTGCTAGTAATGTTGATTACTTTGCTTAGTTGTGTATGTTTTCCAATTGCGGCACACTTTCTTTATAATCGAGCATGATAGTTTCAATAAATATTGTAAACCTTCCTCGTGTCTTTATTATGTTTAGTATGGACATGCATGAGTGAGAAGCGAAAGGTGATGACCTGTTCACACGGTTCCCTTGAGGACTAGAGTGTTGTGTTCTAGGTTGCCAAAATTACCTGCTAGTCTGAGAAGTTTAGGAGTTCAGGTAGCCAGGACATTTGGGCTTAAAGGCACAGATGTGGCAGAGAGACACAGTCCCTGCATTCTGACGTTTTGTTGTCCCAAGTCACAGTTCGGTGCAAGCAGAATCCCTGCGATAGTGTCCTGCCACCTTTCTCCATCTAAATAAGTAGATTCCCATTCCCTCCTAACCTTTAGCAGCTGTTCGCTCTGTAAGCTGGAACAACTCTGGCACCCTTCTTTGCGGCGTTTCACTGCTGAAGACGGGAGAGATCCACTGTGTCTTGCAGGGCTGCACTGACCCTTAGAAGGCAGGAAAGACAGCAGTGCCATAGCTTCAATCAACACTCCACCACTTCTCCTGCATTTCTGGGGACCCAAAGAAAATGACTTGGCGAATCACAATCTGCCAGTCCACCTCCGGATCACCAAGCAAAAGCAAAGAATCAGCCTCTCTCCCTCTCTTAGATAGGGAGGTAGAGGAAGCTGGTGAAGGGAATACTTCCACTCCCAACTTCTACCCCTCTGTAACACTACACCAGTAAAAGCCCAGTCTGGTTGTTCCCTCTCTACTATGACAGCAGTGGAGTATCAGGATTCAGGTCCTGTTTTATTGCTGATGACTTATTATGAATGCCATATACAGTGATATAATTTAGAGATGGTGAGTGGAGAGCAATTTTAATTTCCATCTGAACAAATTGCACTTCAGTGGGCATTGTACATGTGATATGATACTGAACCTTTAATGTAAAGAAAGTTTACTTTTTATCTTGTATGTTTTAACGGTTGTCATTTTTTATTTTTTCACAGTGTGACTATCTCCCTTTGGATTACCCTGTCTCTGTAATAACCAACCTCAAAATGGTGAGCCTTGATATGAAAGATTTGAGTAGATAGTGACTTGTGAACAAAACTTTGTCCGCCCGCCATACCAGTGGGAAATGGGACTGCCCGCTAAGGGTGCGGCGGTCCCCCGTATCCCGCATTTTTAACATTGCGGCAGGCGGTGCTAAAAGCACCGTCCGCTGCAATGCCAAAAATGCATATTGTGCTTTTCAATGCACAACGTGACAGACACTGCGCGGTGCCTGCCACGTTGTACATTGAAATGCAGGGGGGTACCATAGGTACCCCCCATGTGCACTCACCAGCCCCCGGAGTCTGCTTGCGGGGCCCTTCCAACCACCGAAAAGCATTTCCAAAGCCACATTGAAAAAGCATTTCCAAGGCCACATTCTAATATGGCTGCCCATATTGTTGACCGGGTAGAAAAGCGCGGACCGTCTTTCCGTCCGCCGCGGACCCCCCAGCCATTGTAATATGGCGGGGGGTCATTTCTGCAAGGATGGCGGGCGGATCGCCCCCACCGGTGACTACTGCCGGCCCGACGTGGGCGATCTGCCCGCAATGCTAATGGGGCCCCTAGTGTACACTTACATGTTTTTCTCTTTATTATGTGTTTACATGTTCCAATCCAGAATCACGTGATGGTCAGTGCACAGATAATTATAATTAAGGCTCCTAGTTGTCCCGTTTTTACAGATAAATACAGACAGAAAACAACGTGTTTTCTGCCTGTATTTATTTTTAAAAGTTTCTTGTGAGTGACTCTCCATGCTGTCCTTCCTGAATTGCAGGCCAACAGCTGAGCAGATAGAAAGCATGAGAAGTTAGAAAAAAAACAGGATGAGATTTCCTTAAATACAGGCATTAGTCAACATATATTTGTATATAATGCGATATTTACATGTTTGTGGGTGTAGTGTTTTGCTGTATTTGGCTGCTTAATTTGCTAAAATGCGGCAGGCAGCAAAGTATGAGTGCATGTTTAGCAGTTAAATAAACATGGAAATATACCGTTTTACGACTCTGTTTATCCTCAAAAACAAAATAAATATGGATAAATACCAATAGGAATGCCCCAAAACAAATATGGATAAATACAGATGGAAATGTTAGAAAAATAAATACCATAAAACCGAGAGCCCTAATTATAATGCCTGTTTGCTTTTTTTCTGTGTGTTTGTATTAAAAAGTAGACGCATCCTCATAATAATGCAAATACAGAGAATGTGTTAGATCTGGCTACAGACTGCTTTAGATTGTGCAAATACCTATTGTTATCACTACTATGACCACAAATACATACACTTATATATAAAGCAGGGGTTTACGGTTAGAGCTCTCAGCCATTAACTAGTTTGGGCCAGCCCCCTTTATGCATTACCTTGGTGGGGATGTCTGTCAAGTTTTGGGACCAGCCAACATCATTTAATGGATGTTTACATTTTCTCTCCTCATTGATGGTGGAGCAAAGTAGTTTATGTCTGTGAACACAGTTGTTCCTTCGTTTCATGCACACAGTCATTTTAATCATTGTACTAACAATGGTTGAAAAAAATAAGCCTGGGCAACAGGCAGTACCAGCGAGCCGCTGTGGCAAAATTAACTGGTTCAGTCAGGCAGCATTCTAGGGTGGAAAAACATCTGAATCACATATTTTTCTACTCTTAATATGATGGCTCTTACACTGTCCCACTGACCAAGAACTGAAGTGCTGTGTGTGGCTTCTTAGCCAATGAGACGCCAAAAAGGAGCAGTGTGTGTCTGCTTTCCACTGCCCTTGTTGCAATCACTTAGACGGGCGACTTGGCTAATGCACACATTAGCCTTCAGCAGCCACCTACATGCAAAGCCAGTCGCAGCTGGGAGGCTGATTTGGGCACAGGAAGGCATCTTGCAAATCATTCACATGACCAGACCAAACGTGATGCTGCATGCTGATACAAACTGAAGTAGCGCTAAAATTCACATATATCACCTCTAAAATGGTGAGAGCCCTGTATAAAAGTATTAATCTGTAAGAAGACAGAAGATTCACAGCTGTAAAGATGGAAAGCAGGTTTATTTCGTATGCAACTCCATCCACACTATCTCTGCCAGCTAGCTGTGTTCTCACAGTGAAACAGTGGCAGATAAATATTCTAAAGTTGTCAGATTAGACCTCATTCAGGGGGTTACAGGGTGGTTAGTGGCTGCTGGTCCCTACACGTGATGGTTCAGGTCATTTGCATTGCTGTCCTGGGTCAACCTACTTTGGCTTTGCAAACGTTGCTGATGACAACCCATCCACACTTGACCCCCAGGGCTGAGAGGAGAGAACAGCCAGACTTCTCAGTGAGCGGGTGCACTCAGAACTCAACAATCAACTAACAGACACAATAACGTAATTGTCCAGCCCAGTGCTTTTGATTTAAGAAAGATAAATTACTTTTAACCGTCAACCGATTCTAACAACTACACAATTCAATTTAGGTACAAATCAGTGATCTACATGACGCCTTCCTCTAGTTGCTGGTTTCCCTCTCTGCCCTAAACTAACCCTAGTTAACCTCCTAATGGCCAGTCTGTGGTATTTTCCTTGCAAACTGATCCCATGTTTCTCTCCTTCTTCCCTCCCTTCATTTTCCCACTGGGTCTCACTTATCAGAAGATAGGGAACCAAGTGGATTCCGTGACAGTTAGGTCAGTTATGAATGAGGCTTTCTTTTCTGGTAATTGGATGTACTTTGAAGGCTAGCTGCCAATGAACTAATCAATGCTTACCTGTCGGCTCCTTTATGCACACATTACATGATCCTCTCTAGAAGTGAAGGTAAAGACATGAATCGGGCACAGACACTCTTGCAGGGATTCTGCTCAGGAACAAAACTATGCTTGGGACGTTAGAACATCTGAATGTAGGGGACTGAGTCACCATACCACATCAGTATCTATGAGCCCGAGCCCGATTAGCTATAGTGCCTCACTTGCCCTCCTAAACTTTACAGAGAGAAGTGATTTAGCACCCTAGAACACAACACTCTCGACCCTCTCAGGGTTCAAGGTAACAGGACACTCCCTTTTGCACTCTCACATGTACTTGTCCACAATAAAATAAAAAAGAGATACGAAGGAAGTTTACAATGTTTATTTAAACTATCATGCTCTAAGATGCAATAATTGTGCCACAACTATTAAACAGATGCATGTCAATAATGTCATCAACACGGTTAATAAAACATATAAAAGAAAGAGCCCTGTCATGCTATCTGACAGATCCGCCTAAACACTTCACTACTAAAGCTAAGCGGTTATAGATTATAGATCTCTGGGTTCTGTGGCGGACCCCGTACCTTAGCATACATAATTAGAAGTTCTACATCTCCGCCAACGCTGCAATCTTGTCTCAGGACCTTCGCTCTGTGTGAAAATACACAAAAACGCATCACTAAAAATCAAGCATGATATTTAGTTACATGGCCAAACCATATAGGCCTACAATGTGCATGATTAGACTAGCGTAGGAAGACAATACAAGAAACTCACAACATAGTCTTTAATGTCCCCAAGAAGTCATATGCGCACTCAGTCCAGTTTCTGTTTGGTCTAGTGGGCATGTGGCAGGTTGTAATGCTCTCTCTTGAGTGCATCTGGCACTTTGGAATCCTTCCAGGGTGTGAGAGCAACCTCTGGAGCCTGGCATGGCTGTCCCTATGAGCGCACAGCCACCCTGGTCCAATGTTTGCGGTGCAGTGGCCTGAAAGTGGGGAGTGCAGGTGCAGCTAATGCAACCCCCAGAGGACCAATGTCACCATGACAATTGCAGTCCTCCATTTCTTGGTCTTGAAAGACTCAGAGCTAGAACAAAATATAGTGCTTTGGGTTCATTTTTATACACATTTTCTAGACATGGGGTATGGATCCACTGTCTTGCTACTTCAGAACCAGTATAGGGTGATTCTCCTTTCAAATATTTTTCTCAGACTGCTCTCCAGGCATAGCCTTTGTGTAGAGTGATGCTCCATACAGCAAATGGCCCTGCAACTGACCCAAATACTAGAATACCCATAACACATTGAAGAGCAAGGTTTCTGCACTTGCCCGTCATCAGTCACACTGAAACAATAATCAAGAACAGATGAAAGGACAGTCCTGACCTCAACTCTTCCTCACCTTACACAATAACACATGATATTATAGTTCAACCTTCACCCCACCATCAACCAAATAGCAGTGCTCAAGAAGAACTAATTAAAAGTACATTGCCAGCAAAAGTCCTTAGGAAATTTCTAAATATGACCTGGTTTCCATCCTCCTTACTTCAGTCTGGCTCCTCACCCTCCAGACAGTATGTCTCACTACACCTCTCAATGTCAGTACACGTACCAAAATAAGTCAGGACACCAGATATGCATGCACTCGGGCCATCAAGGCAAGGGATCTCATCCATACACCATGAGGCGACATTCTCATTTCAACAAAAGTACATTCTAAACTATAAATTCAGAATTATGCCTGCACTGCTTACCAGGATGCCACACATCTCCGTTTACAGAAGTAGAACCCCCCTAGACAATACATGCTCAAAGGTAACAGAAAAAACAAGAACATAATGCTATTAGGGTAAAGGTATGACAAAGAGATAGAGAATAATTTGAGAAAATAAGATTTTAACCTAGTAGGGCTTGTGCACAAAAATATATTTTAGATTTTTTTTTTTTACAAAAACGCTGGAGATTTGCACGTTCTTTTAACATCTTTTTCATCTCTTGTCAGAACATTTTTCTCACCGTGTCCCAAATCCCAAAAACCTTTTAAACAATTTTTCCCGAATTGTAGAGAGGTGAATTAACAACATTTTTGCAGTCACCTTTTTCTTAAAATTAAAACAATTGAGATTCCATATTTTACCATTTTCCATTTCAGTGCCCCTTCAAATAATATGGCCACTCAAAATGTTCTCCGGAACTTTGTCCCAGATTTATACCCCAGAGGTGGTTGTACAACTTCAATCCAAAACAAAAGAGCAAGGAGGACGTTAATATTGTCCATCACACATCCTCCCTAAATCTAATCCTATATCTATGCAAGAGCCCTCATTCCCCTAGGTGGCATGTTTCATCATTGGGCCCTGCTCCACGCTAAGTGGGCGGTGCAATGCCTAGCATGCCCCTCATACAGAGGCACTTTGGTTGAGATCTTTTGTGTACCCAGTTTGATTGAAAGTGAGATGAAGTTGGTAGTGGGTGTGATAAAGGATTAAATCGCCTGTAGAGACATCGGTGTCTCCCCTTTAATTTATAATATAGTGATCTATGCCAAGATTAAAACAAAGGGAGCCAAATTGACTTTTAGTTGTTGATTGGTCTACATGTTTCGTGCCTATCTGTTTGCCCAGTTCAATTAGCATTTCTTCAGGACCAAAATAAGAGCTCCCTACTATGTAGGCGAGTAACCTTAACTTAAGTTATCCTCATGCTAATTATGAGCACATAGGCGCAATAACCTTGTTGAGTGTCTCACCCATAAGGAAACTCACCTGATTCTGTATCTTTGTAAGCCTTGTGTGACCTTAAAAGGCCCCCAATCAGGTGCGAAAACTCTACACCCGTCCAGCTTAATATTTGTTTAATGATAGTGTGCTCGCAGACCATACCTGCCCCTGGTCCCCACTCTAGAATGACATCCAATGGGGGCCTTCTAGGGTCACACAAGGGCGTACAAGGATACAGGATCATGCAAGAAGGCCATACATATTTGTTTCTGCCTTTTTACTGTTTGTACCAATCAAACACAAGGAGATGATCGACGGAGCGCTGAAACGTTTCAGACACTCACCCCAGTCACAGATCTGGGTTGAATCCATCATCGTTCTTTTAACTCACTTTGCCACCCCAGTTCAGACCCAGCCATATGCAAATCAGTCTTGACCCTGTTCCTCAAGGGAACACTCTAGCCCGAAATGCAGAGCCAGGTCTTCCCTGGACCAGAAACAAGGATCCTGGGACCAGTTTTGGAGTAACACCCCTCATCAGCCAGGCTAGATTGAATCCAGTGGTGAAGTGAGCAAGGGACCCACGTCTGGGCATACCCTCCCAACTTAAAGTGAATAAAGCAAACACAAGGAGATGATGGACGGAGCGCTGAAACATTTCAGACACTCACCCCATGTCACAGATCTGGGTTGATTCCATCATTGTTCTTTAGCTCATTTTTGCAACCATTGACGGTGTAAGAGGAATCGCTGGTGCGAGAGGCAATAAGCTGGGTATCACTAGCATATGAAAAAAGAGAGAACCCAAATGCATGAATAATTCTGCCAGAGGACGGAGATACCCATTGAAAAGGATGAAGCTCAAGGACAAACCCAGTGGAACCCCAAACACCACAGGTGTACTGAGCCCATAAAACGTCCTTAAGTTACTAAACATTTATATTAAAGTATTATAATGTTTTCTAATGTAGGAAAGTAGGGATATGCTTTCATTGTTACCTCCTCTTTTTGCTTGGTGTTAGTGTGTTTTTTGACCTAGTCTGCTGGGATCCTGATAATCAGATCCCCAGCAACTGTGCTTTCTCCCCTAAATTATTTAACAACAAGGGGTGGTGATGGACAGAGTCTCTGAATTAAGCAGAATACTCTCACCCAGTCAAGAGATCAGGGCTAGATCCAACACCGTTTTTTAGCTCACTGCACCATCCCAGCTCAGAACCTGGCTATATGCAAATTAGTCTGTTCCTGCCCCAGTGCATGATGGGAACAGGGCAAACCAAACTACCAAGCCAATTCTTACACTGGGAAGGAAACAAGCATCCGGGGACCGGTTTCTGGCATTTCAGCCGTCGTCGGCCCGGCTTGCTTGAATCCTGATTGTGCAATGAGCAAGGGACTCACGTCTGAGTATACCCTTCCACGCTTAGGGTGGACAAAATATTTAACAACATGGATTTGGGCCCAGATCTTTGGACTGGGGTGAATGTGTGACATTGATCCACATTCGGTCCATCACCTGTTTTGTTTGCAATTGCCGCCATAAGTGCGCTGGGGATGCTCAGACGTGGGTCCCAGGCACTCCACACCACTGGAGTCAAGCTAGCCGGGCTGATGAGAGGTGTTACCTCGAAACCGGTCCGGTCCTCGGATGCTTGATTCCGTTCTGGGAAGGACATGGCTTTTGTAGTTCGGACTGGACTGTTCCCATGGGGCACAGGGTCAGAGCCGATTTGCATATCGCCATTGTCTAACCCAGGGTGGTGTGGAGTGCAAAAAAACCATGGATTTGGGCCCAGATCTTTGGACTGGGGTGAATGTGTGACATTGATCCACATTCGGTCCATCACCTGTTTTGTTTGCAATTGCCGCCATAAGTGCGCTGGGGATGCTCAGACGTGGGTCCCAGGCACTCCACACCACTGGAGTCAAGCTAGCCGGGCTGATGAGAGGTGTCACCTCGAAACCGGTCCGGTCCTCGGATGCTTGATTCCGTTCTGGGAAGGACATGGCTTTTGTAGTTCGGACTGGACTGTTCCCATGGGGCACAGGGTCAGAGCCGATTTGCATATCGCCATTGTCTAACCCAGGGTGGTGTGGAGTGCAAAAAAACGATGGATTTGGGCCCAGATCTTTGGACTGGGGTGAATGTGTGACATTGATCCACATTCGGTCCATCACCTGTTTTGTTTGCAATTCTCCCCTAAATTGACATGGTAAGTACTTTTGTACCACCACAATTGGCTACTGGTGTACCCTTGTAAGTCCCTTGTATATGGTAATAAGGTACCCAGGGCATAGATACACCAGGGGTCTTCCATGGGCTGCATCATGTATTGTGCCACCCATGGGAGTCCTTTTAAACTGTGACTACAGGCTTGCTGTTGCAGCCTGTGTAAGTTGGTACTTGCACTTCTCACAAAAGATATACGTTTCCTTATATCTGAGGTCACTGCACTTTAAACCTCAAAGTCACCCCTATGGCAGGCTCTTCAGTCCTGAGGCAAGGGTGCTTGCTTATATGTGTGAGGTTGCCTCTGCATGAGCAGGACACCCCTAAAAACCCCAGAGTTGATTCTACAGGCTTTGTAAGTGTGGTCAGTCATATTTGAAAGATACCTAGATACTAGTGATAGATTCCTTACCTTAGAACTACCCCAGACGTCAGACTTGATCCGGAAAGTTTTCGTCAGCAGTACCCCTGCCTGTCAGAAGGTGGCGTCATGTTCACCGAGATGACGTTGCGGCAGCTACTTAGACGCCACCCTCGCGCGCTAATGCCAGCAAGCGCAGATCCGGAGAGAGCAGTACCTCCAGAGACTTTTTGACTGAGTTTTTTCGAGGCCTTTTGTCTCTATTTTTCGAGTTGATTGACTCTACTGGTACAGTAGTGATGCCCGGCTTCAAGACCTGTGGGGACTGTCATCGTATGATGTCGGTGATGGACCAGCACCATGTGTGTCTTTACTGTCTGGAGTGTGACCACGACCCCAAGTCGTGCTCCGACTGCCGGACCATGGCACCGAAGATTTTGCGGGAGTGGTCCTGAAAGTTGCCTGAAGTCTGGCAGTCGGCTCCGTGCTGCTCATGGTCCCGGTCACGTGAGAGGTGGAGGGACCGGTCGCAGAGCAGCCACCACCCTTCATCGGAATGGAAGTCTTCGCACTCGGGGTCAGGTATGATGAAGCGTTCCAAGAAGTCGAAGAAGCGCCATCGCTCTCTGACTTCCCCTCACCCGTCGCGCGATGTGGCTGAGGGCGCAGTCGCCGCCGGCCTTCCCGCCCTTGCCGGGCCGTAGGCGACTCCAGCCCAACTGCAGGAATTTCTGTCAGTCATGGCTCGCCTCTTTGGGCCGTCGGGCCCCGCCGCTGCGCCTTTGGGCCCCCAGGCCTGACTGGGGGTTCTAGCCCTGTACTGTTGGTGGCTCCGGCATTGCTGTTGGCTCCGGTCCTGGCGACGCATGACCTCCATGGATCCAAGCCTGGATCCCTGTCGACGTTGGTTGACCTTGTGACACCTCCACCGATGTTGCCCCACTGGCACAACCTCTGAGGTCACCCGGCCCACCGGACGCCGTCGCCCCCGGTTTCAGCCCCGATGTGATACGGCGCCGAACTGGCCTTGCTCAACGCCAATTCCAACGCTGATGGGGGATTTCTATCCCTATGTCCAGCTTCCATATTTCCAGCCTGTTTATCAGCCTTCCGAGGAAGGGGAGAACTGGGAGGGGTCTGAGGACCCTCTCACAGCACAATGTGAGTTTGACCTGGACTGGGCAGAGGAGTTGGAGGATGCCAGTGGTCTTGATACCTCTCCTGACCTTGGCATTCTGTCTCCTCCTACCGTGGCCACGGAGGAGGGTGCAAGTTACAGAGTGGTGTTGCGTAGGGCGGCCGAGGCCCTTCACCCTGAGCTCCCTACAGTGGCCGTCAAGACTAACCTCCTGACAGAAGTGCTTCAGCCGGCAGCTACCTCTTCGGAGCCACTGCTGCCTTTTCACAATGCACTGTTGGACGTTCTTTTGGGCACCTGGTCCAGGCCCAACACGGGCTCTTGTGGATAGGAACTGGGCTTGACGCCATCTCCCGGCTCGGGTGATCCCATTTTCCTTTCCCAACATCCCACCCTTGAGAGCTTGGTTATCCAAGCCTCTGTGTCACGAGCGCATTCCCTACCGCACCACCGGACAGGGAATTCAAGTAACTGGAGCAATTGGGTAGGAAATTTTTTCTTCTGCCAGTTCAGGGCTGCGGTCTGTGAACAACGCATGCCACTTGGGCCGTTATTCCCACTCTGTGTGGGATACGGTGGCACGCATGCTGCCTCAATATCCGTAGGAGGCCAGGACAGTGCTCTCTCAAGCTATTGCTGAAGGGAGGGATGCAGCCAAGTTCACTATTCGTTGTGGCCTTGACACCGCCGACTCCCTAGGCAGGGTGATTTCTATGACGGTGGCACTCCGTCGCCAAGCCTGGCTGAGGGCAACTGTTTTTTCTGGGGATGTCCAGAACACTTTGTTGGACAAGCCCTTTGTTGGCTATCGCCTTTTCTGCAACAAAGCGGATAGTGCGTTGGAGCGCTTTAAGGACTCGCAGGCTACGGCCAAGTCCCTGGACCTTTCCGCCATGCCCCCTCCTCTGCCTTCTGCCTTTTTGCTCCTTTCGTGGCCACGTAAGGGGCGCCCCAACACGTTCATTTCAGAGCCACAGGCCTGCACAGCAACAGTCTCAGCACGGACGTGGGACCCGCTGAGCCGGGTCAGGGGGGCCAGCGAGTGGGTCAGTCAACCTCCACCCCAGTCACCACTGCCTCCAAACCTTCCTAGTCCGGTTTTTCAGGCCCTTCAAACGCCAGTGGGCGGCAGGATTTGCCATCACCTCCCCAACTGGCGCACCATCACTTCGGACAGGTGGGTTTTACAAATAGCTTGAAGGGGCTACTGCCTCCCCTTCCAGACTACCCCTCCAGCCATTCCACCCCAGTACGCCCGCATGTCGGGGGATTACTTGGCACTTCTTCAACAGGAAGTCACTGCCCTCTAGGCTAAGGGGGCCATCGAGCACATTCGTGTGCCAGAAGTAGGACATGGTTGTTACACCCACTACTTTCTGGTGCCCAAGAAGGACAAGGGCCTGCGTCCTACCTTGGACCTCAGGGACGTCAATCGCTTCCTCCGGAAGGACAAGTTCAAGATGTTAACTCAGGCTCAGGTCTTGTCTGCCCTCCACCCTGGAGACTGGATGGTAGCGTTGGATCTGCAGGACGCATATTTCCACATTCCCGTCCTGCTGGCCCACCGGCGTTACCTGTGGTTTACGGTAGGCCATGGGCAATTTCAGTTTACCGTGCTCCCTTTTGGTCTTACCATCGCCCCTTGGGTGTTCACAAAAGTGATGCGGTGGTCGCAGCTCATCTGCGCAGATCAGGGTTTCCAGTCTTCCCCTATCTCGACGACTGGCTGTTGAAGGCGGTCTCGCCCCGGACAGTCGTCTCCTACCACCAGACTACGGCAGACCTCCTGCATTTGCTGGGGTTCTCCATCAATGTGCCGAAGTCGCAGTTGATTCCCTCTCACAAGCACCTCTTTATTGGAGCAGTTCTGGATACAACGCACTTTTGGGTCTATCCTCCAAAACAGCGACTCCAGGATACTCAGGCTCTTATTCCAATCTTTCAGCCTCTATCCTATGTTGCAGTCAGAATGACCCTGAGGCTGCTGGGCCTCATGTCCTCCTGCCTCCTGCTGGCTGATCATGCTAGATGGCATATGCGGGCTCTGCAGTGGGACCTGAAGTTCCAGTGGAGGCAGCATCGGGGAACCTTTCCGATTACGTCCAGATCTCAGAGAATACTTCACAACAATTGCAGTGGTGGCTCACGAACCGTCATTGGGTCAATGGCAGATCCCTCTTCCTTCCCCAACTGGAGCACACAGTGGTGACAGATGCAACCCTCCTGGGATGGGGCGGCCACATGGGCGAGGCAGAGATCAGAGGCCTCATCTCTGGCGGCGTCCAGGCTCCATATCAACCTATTGGAGCTTAGGGCGATCCAACTAGCACTGAAGGCATTCCTTTACCCTGTTAAGGGAAGAGTAGTGCAGGGGCTCACAGACAACACCACTGCCATGTGGTACGGCAACAAACAGGGCGGGTGGGGTCGTGGACCCTATGTCAAGAGGCCCTGCTCCTCTGGACATGGCTGGAACATCAGGGTATTTCCCTGGTGGTTCAGCACCTGGCAGGTTCACTGAATGCCAGGGCGGACAAACTCAGCCGCAGGTGCATGATGGATCACGAATGGCGTCTTCACTCGGAGGTGGCGCAAGGTCTCTTTCAAAAGTGGGGAGAGCCTTGGTTTGATCTAGTTGGCACCAAAGAGAAAGCGCAAAGTAAGCAGTTCTGCATGTCGAAATTCCCAAGGTGGCACTTGCTAGGCGACGCTTTTTGTTGCGTGTGGAGTTGCGGTCTGTTGTAGGCCTTTACGCCTATACCACTTCTGCCCAGAGTGCTGAAGAAAATCAGGTGCTACTGGGCCCAAGTCAATCTTGTGGCTCTGGACTGGGCTCAAAGAGTTTGCTATCCCGAGCTAATCAGTATGACCATCGATCCCTCGATCTGAATGCCTCTTCTGTCGCAGCAGCAGTAGACGGTCCTCCACCCGAACCTGTCCAGTCTCCACCTCCTTGCGTGGAGATTGATCGGTGGCAGTTGATTCCTTTCGACTTGCCTCCGGAAGTCTGTAATGTCATTCTGGCAGCCAGGCGTCCCTCCACTAAGTTGGTATACGCCTGCAGGTGGAACAAGTTTGTGGCATGGTGCACAGCAAAGGTTGTGGATCCCCTTTCTACCCCTCTTTCTGAAGTCCTTCTGTTACTTCTTTCTTTGGCCCAACAGGGTTCTGCTCTGGGCACTATCAAGGGCTACATTTCTGCTATTTCATCCTTTCGTAGGCTTCCTGATCAGCCCTCTCTTTTCAAGTCCCTGTTGTAAATAAATTCCTCAAAGGCATTACTCACCTTTTCCCTCCTACTCCCTTCGTAACGCCACACTGGGACTTGAACCTGGTTCTCACATATTTAATGTGCGCTCCCTTTGAGCCTCTTCACAACTGTTCTCCTGATCTGTTAACTTTGAAGACTGCTTTCCTGGTTGCCATCACCTCTGCTAGAAGAGTGAGTGAGCTCCAGGCTCTTTCTTATAAACCTCCTTTTCTTTCTGTCCATCTGGACAAAGTTGTGCTCAGAACACGTCCGTTCTTTTTGCCAAAGGTTGTCACTGCCTTTCACATCGGGCAGACCATCACTTTGCCCACCTTCTTTCCGCCTCTGCATCCTTCCAGAGAGGAAGAGAGGCGCCACCGCCTGGACCCAACACGTGCGCTCTCATTTTACCTGAATCGCACACAACAGTTCCAGGTGGATGACCAGCTCTTTGTTGGCTACATGGGCACCAAGAAAGGTTGGGCCGTACACAAGCGGAAGTTCTCCTGATGGGTCGTCTTGTGAATTAAAGCCTGTTATTCTGGCGAAACAGGAGCCTCCGGTGGAGCTGCACGACTATTCCACCGGGGCGACTGCTGCCACTACGGCATAGGGACATGGTGTCCCTTTACAAGACATCTGTCAGACAGCTATGTGGGCCTCGTTACATACTTTTACTAAGCACTATTGACTGGACAGCCATGTCCGGAGAGGCGGCTTCTTTGGCCAATCTGTTCTCCGGGACGTCCTGGTGTGATCTTGGTTCGCAGACCAACCACCAGGGTTGGCATTGCTGGGGTATCTATTCTAAGGTAAGGAATCTATCACTAACGTGTTTCTTTCAGAGGAAGAAGTTTCTTACCTTCAGTAACAAAATATCTGTAAGAAATATTAGTTAGTGATAGGTTCCTTTCCACCCCACCCATCCTCCCCGTTCTGTGAACTGATTTCTAGGGTTAAGGTCATCCCTTTCAGAGCCCTAGTTTCAATGCATCAGTGGTCAGTATCTTGCATTGCTCTGTGTTCCTGGCGTGGAAAGTCGGGTACAGAACTGACTAAGTAGATGCCGCAACGTCATCTCGGCGACCACGACGCCAATGAAGGATGCGGAGCCGCACGACACCACCTTCCGACGCACAAGGGTACTGCTGACGAAAACTTTCCGGATCCAGTCTGACGCCTGGGGGTAATTCTAAATTAAGGAATCTATCACTAACTAATGTTTCTTACAGATATATTGTTACCAAAGGTAAGTAACTTGTTCTTTTAGACATATCAGTCATTGCAAGATGTTGAACTGTATAGTGGCTGCACCGAACCCAGCCATGTTTGGTATCAAATATGTTGGAATCATACCGATTCCAGTCTTGGAAGTATGATCCCATGTACTGGAGCGCTACTTAGGCGACCCCCCTTGTACTCCTGGTAACAACTTTTCAGGGTCTACAAGCAAGCCAGTGCTGCTGCTGACCACAGACACGGTTCTGCCCTCCTGCTGCTGAGCCAGGCTTCAGCATAAGAAGGTAGGACAATATATTTCCTGTCACAGGGAGGTGTGATCCACCTCCCAGACAGGACTTAGTGTATTGGGCTGCGGTGGGGTGCTTGCTAGCCTCACCAGACTGGTTTGGTAGGACACATTTGATGCCCTCCTTGCATGCTTCAGTTTGAACCAGTTCAGAGAGTCCTTGGCTCCTGCTCTGGCGCGAAAATGGACAAGGACATGGGAGTAAACTCCCCTCCTCTGACTCTCCTGCTGTTGGTGAGTCCATTAGACCTTGCTGATTACCAACATCCGTGATGGAACAGCACTTGTGCGGCTCCTGTTCCTCACTGCTGCATTGAGAAGGTCATCATTGACTCTTCTGAACCTCCCTACATCAGTGGGCATTGTGTCTCCGTGCCTCCTGGTCACTTCCGAATGGCATAGACTCATCCAGAAGGTTCTTCACTTCCAGAATCCACCCTTGGATTCCACTGGACTCCTTCCAGTCTTCTCCAGAGGCATCTTCTTCAAAGTCATCCATTGCTGTCTACAGCAGTTTCCAATGTCACTTCACCCCTATGCTTCCAGATTCCCGGATTTAGGTAACCTGGTTTCATGGGCATCCATGGGTGGGGTGGCTCTCCAACCTTCTGTCTTGCAAAGAGTTTTGTTTCGGTCCTCTGGGAAGGATCCATCTTCTTCGAAAACTGAAACCGCAACTTCTCAGTTGATTTCTTTTGGACATGTGGCAGTGTTTCCACTCTGTACACAGACTTCTTGTGGTTCCTGGGTACTTACTTTAGGGGGTTCCTTGTGTCCCCGGCTTCTCTGGTTCTTCTCGTCCAAGTCCCGTTCTCCTTTGCAGTTAGCATTCCTCTTTCTTAGTATATGGTTTGGTCTCCCCCTGGAGATCACTGTATTTTGTGCTTCTTACCTCATTGCTTTCGATGTATTTGTGTGTATTGTGTTGATATCTCCAGGTAGGAGATATACCAATGTGACAAATAGACTTATTTTTGCTAAACACTGTGTGTTCATCAAATCTACACTCCAGAGTAAACTGGTAAAACAAGCTGCTTATCACTCCTTCTGGACTAAGTCTGAAGGCTGCTCTCCACAGCTACCACTTTGAGAGCTTTCCATGGTTATCAAAGATCAATAGAATCACCATAAGGGTTGCCTGGATTCGTGAAAGCGGCACCCTTTGAATGAGTATGCCCCATATACTAAGCCAGCCTCCTACAATTACACTGCATGGAAATGTTATTAGGAATGACACAGTTGCTTATCTGAACTAGATGTATTATCTCAATCAACACTCCAAGGGTGTACCTACATCCCCAAGTGTGTTCAGGCTACCATAAGGTGAAATGTTTTTCCCCATTGTTATGCCTGTTTATTTATTTATTTATTTATTTTAAGAATTTATCAAGTGTGAAGTCCAAAACCAAGAAATTATGCAATTAACAATTCAGTGAGCTTCCAGTACTTTCTAACTTTACTGACACAATAACTGATATGTCATTTTTGACTCTCTGCAAATCAGACCGCATTTTTCATCTCATCTGCAGGACTGCTGAGAATAACAAGGATTTCATTGATGAATTATCCGAACTCTTCACCACCCCATCCATCTGACAAGCCCAACAACACACTGTTGGGTGACTTCCACCTCCCAGACAATGTATGTAAAAAAATGAACCTGTTTATCGTCATGGACTCACTCAACATGATACAGCATGTCACACAACTAACACACTCCCAAGACCACATCCTCAACCGTATCTTCTCAACATCGCCAACAAAGCCATGCAGCCCATCAGTACTCCTGGACTGGAACAACAACTTTACCATCCCTGTCTCCCTGATCAGTCTCTTACCAACACACCATGATCAACATGAAAGAGAAGTCCCTACATTCAGATCTTTCAAAGACTGCTACATAGACAATACTAATGCTTAAATTAATCTCTGACCCTGTCAGCACCACATCTGACACCAACATCATCCTAAACAACTTGAGCCCTTTTTTGGAAAACGTTGTGAACTTCCAATCTCAATTGAACTCAAGAAGCCCTCAAAACACTTGTTCTATAAAGACTGTGCTGACAAAGCGATCCATCTTCATGCACAAAAGTAAATGGAAGAAAAACAGAACCTCTTAATGACTTCATGATAAACCTCATCACTTCAGCCAAAGCAATGTGCTATGCAAACACCATCAGTGAAGCCACCAACAGAAAAAGAATGCTTTTCAAGACAATCAAGCACTGAATTAACCCCCTGTCAATCCCACCTTTTCCTCACTCCACAGAAAAGCGCAATGCCATTAACCTTTTCATCAGTGAAAAAAGTACAGAAGATCTGACAGCACATCAATAACACCAAGCCTACTTCATCTCTTGAGCTCACCTCTTCCTTTAGAATCCCACAATGGTCAGCCTTCAAAGCTGTATCTCTTGCAGATCTCACCTCCATTGTTAACTACCTCAAAGATACTTCATATGTAGATGATGTCCTACACTCGTCCTTCATCAAAACTCTCTCTGGAGGTGCTCTCTCAACCCTACTCATCTTTGTGGAGGCCTCCCTCACTCAAGGCAAGTTCCCAAAACTCAGAAGTTAGGCCAGATTCTCCCACTCCTAAAGAAACTTACGCTAGACTCCTTGTCCTCGCAGACCACCAACTCATCACTCATCTACTGTTCATCGCCAAGACCATTGAAAAATCATCTCCGGCAGGTTTGCCAATCTGGATTCAGATCACACTGCAGCACAGAGACTGTTACATATCACATCGTGGACAATGCGCTCCTGACCACCTATGAAGATGACCCCAGCCTTTTGAAATTGCTGGCGCTCTCAGCTGCCTTTGATGTAGCTGACCATTCCACCCTCAAAGCAACTTTGAGTCTCAAAAAGGATTCACCAGGCAATGTAATTTACTGTTTCTGCTACCTTTCCAACTGACACCAGTGTGTTCACCTAGGCAATCTCATGTCCTAAAAGAAACCTATCACCTGCAGAGTCCCTCAGGGTTCCATGCTTTCTTCTGTGATCTTCAGCCTCTGCATGGAGCCACTTGCTTCTCTGCTCACAAATAGCAGCATTAAGATTCACCAATATACTAATGATTCTCCATTCTGCTTGAAAGTCCATCCAACGTCTCAAACACTGCCTGCACAGCACCTGCTTGAAGCCCAGTCCAACAAAGATGGAATTCTGACTGTTTACTACGAAGCCTGACATCAGCATTCTCTTCTAAAGAAAGTGAAAATATTTCTTCCTGAAATTGACTACATAAACTGCTTTTCAAGTCCCGGCCTATGCAGTTGTATTTGGATGGTCGTATCGTCCTGCTCCATGACCTCCCAGACTGACACCTCCTAATTGAATCCTGCATGCCACAGCATGTCTCATTCAGGACCTGATGAAATATAACCACATCACCCCGACTGGCTGTAACTCCATGGGTTCCCCTTGCCCACACAGTCTTTAAAACTAGCTGCATCATTTACAGAGCCATCCCGACCAGCTGCCCTACTCATCATGCAGACAAGCTCATCATCTCTGGTAGTTCTCTGCCCACCATCAGCCAGGACACCATCAAACGACAGACCAAGAAGAGTGTTAAAAAAAGTGCCTCAATCAATCAAACAATCATCATTTGTAGAGCTCAGCACTGTAACCCTTAGGGGTGTCTGGGTGCTGAAGATGCTGTGTCTCCGTCAAAAAAACAGGTCTTGGGTCTCTTTCTGATGTTTACCAGGGTGGGTCATATTCTTAAGTGAAGGGGTAGGTCATTCCAGGTCTTGGCGGCGAAGTACGAGAAGCAGCGCCCCCGCTGTGATAGATGCAGTTGGTGTGGGCGAGGGTGAGTGAGGGAAAGCTCAGGTGTCTGGAAGGTTGATGGAAATTCAGTCGATGGTTTATGTAGGATGGTCCTTGCTTTTCAGGTGCTTTGCAGGAGGGCTTTGCCGGTGTGCATGAGAATCTTGAACTGACATCTCCTCTGGATGGGGAGCCAGTGGAGGTTTCTGAGGTGGGGCGTTATGGGTGACCGTTTGGGAAGGTCCAGGATGAGTCTGGCTGAGGCATTCTGTTTGGTGTGAAGCTTTCTGAGGAGCTGGGTGGAGATGCCGGCGTAGAGAGTGTTGCCGTAGTGGAGGCAGCTGGTGACAAGGGCCTGAGTGACGGTCTTTCTGGTGTAGGTAGGGATCCATCTGAAGATTCTGTGGAGCATTTGAAGAGTGTGAAGCAGGAGGAGGTGACTGCGTTCCCTTGCCGTTTCATGGTCAATTGGCTGTTGAGGATGATCCCTAGTATATGGTCTGTTGGGATTGGTCCAGGTTCCACTAGCAATCACCTGTGGTCCTAAGTGGAGGTGTTGTTCCCGGAAATCAGTATTTCTGTCTTGTCGGAGTTCAGTCTGAGGCAGTTGTCCCTCATCCAGTTGGCTATGTTAATCATGGTGCTGGAGAAGTTGGGTTTGGCGCTGGCAGGGTCCTCTGTGAGCGAGAGGATAAGTTGAGTGTCATCTACATAGGAGATTGTGTTGAGGCCATGGGATCTGATGAGAGGGAGGTCATGTAGGTGCTGAATAAGGTGGGGCAGATGGATGATCCTTGTGGTATGCTGCATATGATGTTCTTGGGTGTGAAGATGAAGGGAGGCAGTTGGATACTCTGTCCCACTTGAGGGCATCTTGCTATATGTCGATGTTGTAGAGTCTGTTGTTTAGGGTGTTCTGGAACAACCAAGACTGCCCCTGCACTGATATAATTTAAGAAAGAGTTGAAGACTCACTGCTTTAAAGAACAATACATCAGAATGCATTAACTGTACATTACCCAGCTACCTCTCCTGTCACTCCTGTCACTCATTGGAATTATGCTTTTCGTTGACCCAGTACAGCACTCTGCTGTCTTTGACTAGGTTCACACTTTAGAACTACCATAGCAATACTTCTCACAAGAAGAGCATAGTTGCTTCACAGTTCATAACACCTAGGTAAACTGGCTTGCCAGTTGTGACTACATTCTTTTTGCCTGTTTGCTATGTAATCTTAGAAGATGATAGTAACAAAGCAGATTAACAATTGCTGATCCCTGTTATTCATTACACTGATGCCATCTTTCCCTTGCCACAGTACTGCTTCTCTCCCTTCTGGGGGATGGACGTGGGGATTATTTTGATAAAAAATTAAATAGAAGAATAGGACAGTATACCTCTTCGCCCGAGGCTGATCCCTCTCATTGAAAATGACTATACCATAAACTTTAAAGTAATGAAAAAATATTTAAAGTGGCTTATAAAGATCTATGCAGTATGTGTTTCATTGTTGTTAAACTGCATAGAAATATTTTGTTGTAAAGTAGGTCTATTCTAATTAAACATTATACAACATAGCGAGGCTCTCTATTCCACTCAATTAAAATTATTTTAAAAAATACTTACTTTAGGAGCAAGATGGCGCCCAAGTGATGCACCGCGTTGCATGCTGCTCCCCTCTCGTCTTGCCTCTCTAATCAGTCCGGTTTGTGCCATTGACAGAGCATGCATGGAGGAGCCAGTGCTGGAATTGGAACAGCCATGAGAGAATGCAGAGATGCGGTAGCCGAAGCGTGTTGGACCGATTCGTGCTCACTGCATTAATCAAACCAGCACAGTGCTTTGTCCGGCTTGCAAGGTTTTTTTTTTTTCGATGCCGGTGGTGCACCTGACATGCAAGATGCCGGGCTGGGGACAATGGCTGTTAGTACGATTATCACCCCTGCCTTATATCTACACGCTGCAAACCGGGTAAGGAGTTGAAGGGTGGAAAAAAGGAGAGGAAGTTGCTTGTAAGGCCACACCTGAAACGGGGGGGGGGCAAGCTTCAAAGAAAGCTACACAACGGTTGGTCAGGGGCTCATAACATTGTGACTGTGGTACTTCTCAGCCTCTTATTGAAAACATGTTCCCCATAGCCTGCACTAGAGGCCTGAAAGTTGAGAGGGGGCTGGGAGGCAAGCACTGCAAGTGCGGATTCTCCAGCATTGGAAAGACATGAGGAAACTGTCTCCACAAGTGAGGGAGAGGCATCGCTGAAGTCTCCTGCTATGGCAACAGGAGAAGGTGTGGAGAAGGTAGTGAGCAAGCCAAGTAACCCCTCAGAAGCTCATCAGAATTCAGGGAGGACACGGTTGGGGGCGCCTAGTAAATCGCAAGATGAAGCAGTGACTGAGGAGCTAGAACAGGATGTCACCAAGGGGAATGAGGAGCTAAAATGCAGAAGGAGCAACCTGGATTTAATCAGCTATGAAACTCTGATTGTCATTGCTCAGGCCCGGAAGTGGAGTGGTGGGGATAAAAACTACGTAGCTAGGTCCCCCAACACAGGGGAGGAGTTCTTCTCATTGACTGATGACTCCAATATATCTAACCTCTGCAGCACATCATCTTCATCTATAGATAATCTGGCCTCCGATTCTTCCATTAGTAGTCCACTGTTCCAACCCAAAACAAATTGTCAACAAAGAAAAAGAAAAGAGAGAACAGTTTCCGAGAGGGCAGGGGTGGTAGCATTGATGAACTTGACGGAATCAATGGAATCTCCACGTAGAAATTGAGATGGGGCGGATTCGCTTCTCAATTAGTATATCCAGAGGACCAAAATGAGAAGGATGTAGGTTGTAAGGCCTTGGAGAATGGAGTAACTGGTCATCTGGTACAGTAAAGTTAGCAGTCGCCCCGATCTTCAATCAATTAAACAACTTCAGAAAGAAACCCGGAGTGAAAGCCGACCTACTCGTCTTGCTTAAAAAAGCGGGGTTGCTTCTTTGGGTGTCAGACATGGACCCTCACTGCTCATGTTTTGGTGGAGGGAGGCGGTGTGGTTGGGGGAAGGGCCTTGGGAGACTATTGATGTAGGTGGACAAAAGCAGTTAAGATTTGACCTAAAGGGGATAGGCTGGTCTTTATCAGGGTCCTGGTGTCCTTGTCTTGTGGTTTCATTGAAGGAAGAGTGTAGTTTGATGGTCCAGTTTAAGCCTGGATATGAGTAAATTACAAACAGCAACTATTAATATCTGCGGTTTGAATGATGGAAGAAAAAGGCGGAGAATTGCATTAGAGATTCAAATGTTATACGCCAATATTGTTTGTCTCCAAGAGACTCTCATTGAGGGAACACAGGACAGCTGCTCGATTCTCTTGGCTTTAAGAGGTTTGGGGGGACGTCGCAAGTGCCATGCACTTGTGGAGTTGCAGTTTAAGCAAATAATACATGTAATAAGTTTAAACAAGTACAGGTAGGTAGACATGGTAGGAGGGTCATCGCGGAATTTCAGTCTTCTATGAAAAGATTTACTATATGCTCTGCTTGTAGGTGCATTTCTGATGATCCCGGGCTATTCAATTGGTTTTCAAACGAACTGTCACTTTGGCCCTTGCCTATTATCCTGTATGGGGATTTGAATATTAATCTACCTGGAAATTGATCTCTGGAGGGCCACTATGTATACACTGGGAGAAAACCTAAAGTGTTTCAGTCTTTAAGGGGGCTCTGTCGAGATCACAGGTTAGTGGATGTATGGCAAGCTAGGAGACCGACCGAGCATGGGTTTACATTTTTTGATGTGCCACATCCATCTCACGCCTGGCTAGATTTTTCTTTGTTTCTCATGCTTTTATACAATAAAGTGATATTGAAAGCTACCCACGGTTCATGTCTGATCATAATCCCTTAGTGTTGGAAATAAAGAGTAGAGGATTGGTTAGAAAAGGGGCCCATTAGAGCTTTGAACGTGCTCTTTTAGTTCATGAAGAATACTGTGCACATATGAATAGATGGATACCAATTTTTCCTGAAAGAAAATATAGGGACTGCTCCATAGGGGTGGCTTGGGACACATTGAAAGCAGGGATACGGGGGGAGTCCTTGCAGTTTACTCTGAACCAAAGGAAAAACAAAAACTGGGCAATTTGTATGCATCATTAGCAGTAGAAGAAGAAAAATGTGTTAAGATTACACAACAGGGAGACAAGGTAGTGGAGAAGCAACTGGGGGTAGCTGTCGCTAAAGCTGCGATTGTGTTAATTTCAGCAAAAAAGCAGCAGATAAACATGCTGTTTGGAAGGAAAAATCAAACAAATGTGGCGACCAGAAAGGACATCATCTTGCTGCCAGAACAAGATTGAAAAATGTACGGGAAATAAGAGATCCAATAACAATATTAGGGGTGGTTTCTGACCCTGTAGGTATTAGGGCAACATTTCAAAGATACTATCAAGATATTTATACGGATAGTCCAGAGGGAGATGAAATAGATATTCTTCATTATTTTAATACAGCTCCCTTAGATAAACGTAGTGAAGAAGAGCAAGAACTCTTGGAGGGGCCTCCATTTTTGGAAGAGATTCTTCTTGCTTTGGTTAGTCTTCCTCCCGGTATAGCTGCAGGTACAGACAGCATACCCACTGAGTTTTATAAAGTTGTCTCGGCTGAGCTTAAAGAGTGGTTAACTAACTTGTTCATACAAATTTATAATGGTATCAGCCCTCCGAGCCCTTCGTTTTTGGCAAAAATAGTTGTTTTCCCTATAAAACATCAGTTGGCACTAGAACTTGGCTCTTATTGACCGATCACCCTGATTAATCGGGATTCTAAGATCTACTAAAATACTTTGGCTACTCGTCTGTCTCAGGTAATAAATAAGGTGGTCTCTGGACGGGAGGGGAACAACAGATCATACACAAAGGGTAATTGCCGTTTTTGACTTTTTTATGCTGCTTGGGTGGCAGAGGACCCTATGGCTTTGATTCTATTGGATGCGCAGAAAGTCTTTGTTAGGGTCTCCTGACAATTCGTGTGGGAAGCAATGCAATGCAGAGATTGGACATTGGGCCAGGATATTGCCAGGCTGTCGAGGCTCTGTGTAATAAACCAGTAGCCATTGTGTTTGTAGCAGGAGACCTGTCTGAGTCATTTGGGATGCTGAGGGGGACAAGGCAAGGTTGTCCTTGTTCGCCAATATTGTTTGCGATATATATTGATCCCCTCATACTTAGACTGGAGAATAACATTACAATCTGTCCTATGCAGTTTTAGGAGTGGGATACTAAGACCTTGGAATATGCTGACAATACTGTATTTGTGACCCCTGACCCGATAACTGCGCTGAAAGTAGTAGAGGAGGAGGCCATTACATTTGGGAATATTTCAGGATATTCATTAAAAAAAGATAAGACATTAATTTTTATTACCGATAAGATCTTGCTGTCGGATAATCGCGTTGTAAAGAGGGCAGTGTATATAGGATTACGTATTTCGTCAGACATAGACTCAGTAGTGAAGGAAAATGTAGATCCCTTTGTTGGGAAGCCTAAACAAGACCTGAGAAGGCTGAATAATTTGCACCTATCTTTAGTAGGCAGATGCAATATAGAAAACTTTATTTTTTTCCCCAAGATTCTTTATTTTTTTAGGGCCATACCGTTGGAGATTGAGAATCTAGAGGATATCATTTTTTGGTTTCTCTGGGCCTATGCTAAACCTAGAAGAGCATTTACATTTCTCATACTGCCATGTGAGAGAGGTGGGTAGGCCCTTCCTAACAAACTGTATTATTGGGTCACCACTTTACACAATATACCCTTATACTGCTGCAAGAGAGGATGGGCGGGTACGGAGGTGATTGTTTCCCACCCCCGTTGAATTGTCAATTGGTATTGATGCCTGGGGGTGCCTTTGGTGGCAGCTCGAGTTTAGCTATTATAAAAGATTACGTTTTAAGACTCTTCAAAGTTTGGTTACACCTAGGATGCTGAGGATTGGTAGATTCAATTTTTATATGCCCATTTGGAAGAATAGGAATCTGCCAGATTTTTTTTGTGGTTTAATATATTTCTTGTTGGAACAATGTTGGGCTAAACAGACTGGGGTACTTCTTTTCCATTGCTGGGATTGTATATTTTGAAGAACTTAGAACTGACTTTAACATTGGTCAAAGAGACTCTGTTTAAGCATCTTCAAGTACAGGAGTTTTTGATGCGGCGGGGGTGGGAGGGCCCAGTGGGCTTTCAGAGAGTTGACCAGTTGGATCTGCCTATTAATAAACAGGAATGTCCTATTGACGTAATTTACAGGTTTTTAAATCTATTTATGAAAGATAATTTTGATAGACATCGGAGGTGGAAAGATGATTTGGCTAGACATTCTCTGCAGTGGCAGGAGAAATTGACCATACCTGAGGTGATTTCTTTGAAATCTCTCTCACTTGTGCAATCAACTCTACTGTCGGCAAGAATACAAGTGCAATATTACAAAACCTGTTTAACCTATAGTATACACCTAGTAGTATTATAAAATGGGGGATGGTAAAGGGTCGCGCTGGCCTAGGTGTCAGATGTATGGTGCCGATATTGTACATATGTTTGCCACCTGCGGAGTGTTGTCTACTGTGAAAGAGCAGATATTGAGATTTTTAAATTATAATCTAAAGCTAAAGACCTCCTTAACCTGGCGCTAATCGTGATAGGGTACAAGAAGGGGAAGGGAGTGAGATGGGAAGACCCCTTTGATTTATCGCAATGACCATTTTCTGAGTATGTATCGCCTCCGCCTGGTTGGATCCGAATCCACCTGCATTTCAGCAATAGTTAGCCCGGCTGTTGGCAGTACATGACCTGGAAAAAGGGGCATATTCGAGGATAGGTTCACGGTCCCGGAAAAAAGGGTTGAGAATTTGGGCTCCTCTGACCAACTGGGTTGAATCGCCGGTATGTGAAATGGATTCTCTGAACCAGGATAGAATGAACCTGATGTCGTAGCTTTGCATTGTGTTTGATTATGCACTATGTGCTTTAGACAGCACTGGCGTTTTTCATCTTTCATGATATTTTTATTGACTGATAATGAATTTCCTAGTTTTATAACTATTCCCTTAAGTGATATGCTTGATGCAATGATTATTATTGTGATGATATATGATGAAATTATTTGGGAGTGTCAGCTGGTTTTGTAGGGTGGGAGGGGTTGTTATTTTTTATATAATATGGAATTTGCAATAATAGTAATTTAAAAAAAAAGGGAAAATATTTACTTTGATTTTCGCCATTCCACAGGACAACTGGTGTTTAGAATTATGGAACCTGTATTTTATGCAGAAGGAGCTGGAGAGGATGGTCACCATTGCCGGGAAGAAACTGAGACCAGTGATTGAGAATATTACTAAAGCGGAGTTGTTCCTATTTCAGTACTGCAACTTCACAGTAAGTGACATTACAGACAACTTACATTTCTACTCACTTTATACTGACAACAATGTTCCTCTTAAAATGTTTACTTCTTACAGTAGCAATAGGTGCTGATGTAAAGTTCAAACAGCCTTTCAGTGATAAAATGTCACTGCCATGGTATTTTTGTAGTTTCTAACAATATAATCAGTAATGCTCTATTGACAGACACTCCAAAATAGGCGAGCGTTATTTCTTTCCCTACCTCGTGATCCCTTTCCTTCTTGCATTTTTTACTGCTTTTTACACAGTTATAGAATCATTTGGACAATTCTGCAGAATGCCCCTGCCAATAATGATACACACTGGTGCTGTGTGCATTGCTGGTCTGCTTGGACCCAATATGATAAATCAGCATCAATGTTTAAAAAAAGAAAATACGTACACTTACTTTTGAGCCTGTTAAATTCTGTGCAGGTAGGAAAGAAAGTTGTAATGAGTCCTAAAGATGGCATTTTCTATTGAACTTGCCACAAGTAGACCATGACTTCTTCTGTGCACTGCTTATGATCTAACCCCTGACATCACATGTAGCATCACTTATGCTGTGTGTGAACAAACAGAAGGCCAGAGGAGGTTTAACGACCAGCAGGGGGCGAACCCCCTACAATGAAGTAACAACACAAAAAGGCCACTCTGGGTCAAGACCAAAGAAGAAAAAGTAAGAGGAGTGTTGGGGTATTCCCTTTTATACCGCCACCGATGACATCAGGATGCTGCTTGACAACGGAGAACCGCGGCCCTCATCCTCCTGGACCTGTCAGCCGCCTTCGATACGGTCTGCCACCGCACACTACAAACATGACTCTACGATCGACTGTCGGGAAAAGATGGCGGCCGCTGGTTAGGGTGGTGCGCATGTCTGTAGCGGACCTCTCCTCTACCCTGGAGTAGCAACGGCTTTTCACCGGCATTTTTGCATGTTTAGCTTACCGTAAGCTTATTCCCGGAGAGATCTTGTTTTGTTTCCTTTCCCGGTCGCATCTGTAATTCGGCACTCCACATTCCGAGGCGGCGTGTGAGAGACAGCTCACTTCCGCCAGGATCAGCCCAGTGCCGATGTGTGTGAGCCCGAGCCCGTGCCTGACACCGCCCGCCTCTCTCCTGCGGTGGAGGAAAGCCGCCGTGGAGCTTCGACGGGGCCGCAGGGCGGCAGCGCGCGGCTTCCATAGAGGGAGTATTCGCGCTTCCAGAGGTGAGAGTGAGCCGGTGATTGTGCCAGGAGTATTAAACGAGAAGGAGCAGAGGACCACAGTAACGGCAGCCCGCGGATCTCCCCCAGCGCCAGCGGACAACACTTCTGAAAGTAAGGAGAGGGTGCAGGGAGGGGGCAAACCCCTGAGTTGTCCCAACAAAGCTTGCAGTATTATTGGCTGGCGTTGGGGAAAAGGAAAAAGACTAGGGAAAAGCACCAAAGGAGGCATATCTGCTATAACCACAAAGCGTACACCTGAGTATACACCTGAGCACGGTCCTGAGCACGAACTAGGCTCGGAGGGGGAAGGTGAGCCAGAGAGTGAGGCAGGGGCTGAGGCTGTGGCTTCCGTGGGTAAATTCAAAGGTCCAACATAAGTGAGGGCTCTGCCAACCTTACAATAAACACCAGCGTCAGCTCAGGAACCCAGCAAAGGGAAAGCAAATCCAAAGGGGCATGCAAGAGTGCGACATGGATTAGGCCATCATTGCGTTCTTATTTTAAAGTGTTGCCCCAAGTCATTGACATACGGCATAACATAGAGGTGGTTGGGGCCAATCGTGAAAGGAACATGAGTGCCACTAACACTAACACGCAGGAGGGAGAGTCCCTCGCCTCAGCCAGCACTGATGTGGCGCTCAAGTCAGCAACAGTAGTAGATCCTGGGGCACCCATCTCTGTCGGTCCCACCATTAGCATAGAAAGTGCGGGCAATTCGGTAGAGGCACTTCTAACGGCTATGAGGGATGAGATCAAAAGTGGCTTTGCTGAATCTAAGATGAATCAAACCGAGATTAGGGCGGCATGTGAGACCCTGGAAAAAAAAGTTGACGGCCTTTTTGAGAGAACAGAGAGCCTGGAAGGGTCAGTGGAGGAGTTAAAAGCCAGCTTGGAGTCTGCAGAGACCAAAATTCAAGGCCTTCAGAGAGAAGGGGACGCAATGAAGGACAGGGTCGAGTCCTTGGAAAATTACTCACAAAGGAATAACCTTACACTCTTAAAGATCCCAGAGGGGAAAGAGGGGGGTGACATCAAGGCATACGTGGTGTCGTTACTGAAGAATGCCCTCAACTTGGAAGAAACAACAGAGGATCTGGAGAAAGACATTCAGAGGATCCACAGAGACCCTTTCCGTCTTAACCCAGGGAGAGTGAAACCGAGGAAGATCTTGGTGAACTTTCTCACTTATGCTATAAAAAAAAAAAATTGAATCTCGCACTAAAAGCTAAGTCGCTAAAGGCCCCTGATTTTTCCTTTGAAGTCCGCTCAGACCTGTCAAAAGTTACACTAGACAGACAGTGGGAGCTGGGACAGAAAATGGAGAATTTTAGGGCCTTAGGGGCTACTGTGCAGATGAGATTCCCTGCCTTCTTAAGGGTAATGTATAATAATAAAATGCACAACATCCGTTCCCCTTTAGAAGCTGACGAGTTGCTAGCATCCATCAGCGACCACTCAAGGGGGGGTCACTAAGGTCCTTCTACTCCTAGATTAAACACCCATACAGAGGGCTTGGAAAAGGTCATAATTAAAAGTAAAAAAAAAGAGAACAGTGTACTTTAGTATAAAAATAAAAGATGACAGGAAACTTGAATAAAAAAAAGATAAATAATAAATAAAAAATAAAATATAAATAAAAATCAAGGAAAAAAAAGGAATATAAAACAACATATTAATAAAATAACCTGTTTATGCTTATACGCTGGCTATATGAGGTCTTGAATTCTGTCACAAATGGGGAAGGTGGTGGGGTACTCCATCCTGTTAAACTAACGCCTGTTAACAAATATTCAATCAAAATGCCTGTGTACAACCTTATCTTAATTAGATATAGGGTTGGCAGGGCAAGAGGAGAGGGTCTGTTCATAGACGTAAAGCTGGCTATCCATCTGGTCAGCGTAAGTAGGGGGGTTTTCCAAGGGGTGGGGGGGAAAGGTGGGGTGGGAAAAAGCTAAAAAGTCCTTGTATGCTGGTCCTCATTTCTAACATTCCGATCCTTAACTGCTTTAAGCGCCCCATGAATAGGACAAGACAGGGTAACAAACGGCATATTGAGTACATAAGAGAGGATGCTTCTACAGGTGGGTGGGGAAAACGAAGAGGAAAAAGGGAATGATGGGGTTGCAGTTCCTATCCTGGAATGTTAATGGCTTGCGTGTGAGGAGTAGGAGACTTAGAATTCTACAGTATCTGAGAGACTCCCCCGCGCAGGTCATCATTATCCAGGAGACACGCCTACTTAAAACTGAGGTCAACGATATGTTGAAGAAGCTGAAGTGGGTAGACAGTTATTTATGTACGGATCATAACTCTTAACACACGGGGAATTCTTATTATATTCAAAAAGCAGGCTAAAGTTCAAATCATGGATTATAAGGAGGACCGCAGCGGTAGATGGCTTCTTTTAAATATTCGATTAGATGGCTGTCCTCACACTTTAATAGGGTACTATGGCCCATAACTGTGACGACCCCTCATACCTGAATAAGATCGAAAACCATTTGAATTCTTCCACAGATCCGGTAATATGGGTGGGAGATTTCAACATTGTTTTAAATCCAAAGTTGGATAAGTCACCTAATTCCCAAATGTTACTCAAGGTGGTTGGCGCTTTCTATGGAACGAGAGTCGAATGAAGGCCGTTGCCGACTGGATGAGAAACTGCCGACTGAAGCTGAACTCGTAGAAGACGGAGGTCCTCATCCTCGGATCCTCAGATTCGCCCTCTCGGCCTGGGACGACTCCTGGTGGCCCACTGCACTTGGAGCACCCCCTACACCCACCGACCACGCTCGCAAGTTAGGGGTCGTCCTCGACTCCACCCTCTCCATGACGAAGCAGGTCTCCTCCTCCTGCTTCAACACCCTCCGCTTGCTTCGCAGGATCTTCAAGTGGATCACCACTGAAACGAGAAGAATGGTCACCCAGGCCCTCGTCAGCAGTAGACCGGACTACGGAAACGCCCTCTACTCTGGAGCCCCAGCCAGACTCCTAAAACAGCTCCAATGCATCCAGAACGCCTCTGCACGCCTGATCCTCGACATCCCCCGCCGCAGCCATATCACACCCCACTTGAGAGACCTGCAATGGCTTCCCATCAACAAGAGGATAACCTTCAAACTCCTCACCCACGCACACAAGGCACTCCACAACACAGGACCAGCGTACCTCAATAGCTGTCTCAGCCTACATGTCCCCAACCGCCAGCTCCGCTCCGCAGACCTCGCCCTCGCCACCATCCCAGCCTGGTCACAGGGCGGGCTACAACCCCTTCACTGAGATGGAGGAGCTCAGGGATGTTTTAGTTGTAAATAGCAAGAGGTATACTAAAACCCTTTGATGAGCCAGGTGTAGAGGGAGAGTGTGAGAAAGAAAGTGCTTGTGAAGTTCAAACTAAGTACCTGGCCTGTTAAAAAATAAATGGAACATCCAGGGGTCAGGGTTAAAAATAGTTTAAGTCCTATGCCTGAAGAATTCAACCTAGCATGGTGGTATATGATCATAGGGTCGTCATCTTTCAGCCTTGGTGCCCTTTGTAGAGGAGCTGTGGCTTTCTTCAGGACCAAATGAGAGGTGTGTGAAAAAGTAACACCAGACCAATTCAGGTCTGTGTAAAGGATACAGCGACTGGCAGATTGGACGTCAGTCGTGATTAGCTGATGTTAAGCGGTATTCCTATTAATCAAAAAATCATGTTTAATGACAGGGATGAAAAACAACATAGTTACACTCGTTAATTAACATGCCCAATCAATACAATGTGTGATTAAAGCAATGGCTGCATATATACAATTATGGAACGATTATCAGGTCTTACCCATCATTTGAGGGAAGCTAATGGCAACTCGTCGTCGGCGCACTCGAGGAGGCCATGGATTCTAAACGTAAATAGGATGGGACAAACTTTTGGCAACATTAATAACTGAAATTATTTAATAGCAATAAATGTCATTGTCCATCACAGCTGGCACATGTCAATTACCACAATACACTCTTCTTCTTTTTCATCTTCATCTTCGGTAGGGAGTGAGTTTCAGTGTATAATTCACAACATGAACATAAGCACCTCCTGGTGCCTGTGACAATGCGGATAGTGTTTGTGAGGTGTTATAATTTTGCTTGGAAACTAACACTACCAACTCAGTGAGGGTGTGAGACAAAGAGCAAGAAATATTGAAACAGGCAGGAAGATAGGCAATGTGGAAGCAAAATAGCATTTTCCTTTACATACACGCACTGACATGTTTAATTATGCCATTATAATTGCTTTTACCATATTTTGCAGTCCCAGATGGGCAGGGCTCTGAATCAATTTGATGTAACTCAAGTTAGTGGTGGCTGATGACCTTAAAAAGTGGTGAGGCGTAATCTTTGGTTTGAATTCCAGTGCGTGAACCTGACTTTGTCTTGGAGGGTTCAGGGGAGGTGGGGTGTTCAATCATACTTGCTCGCAGACAGTCTTACTCTTTCATTCTCAATAATTCTCACTCCATTTCACTCATATTCACCTACTCCCATTTAATCTCACTGACTCGCGCAGTCTCACTTATTCTTACTCTGATCACTCATTTTCAATCATTCCCACTCATTGTGATTCAGTCAGTCTCACTCTAACTCACTCAGTTTCACTCTAACTCACTCAGTTCCGCTCAATCTCACTCACTGAATCTCACTGTGACTCACTCATTCTCACTCAGTCCATGCCAGAAGTGATGTGCCTATATAGGTGCCACCCCACAGCAGTTCTTTAATTTCTGCGCCAGCCAGCACAGATCCAGAGAGAGCTAACCCCAGTCACTTTTTGACTAAGCTCTTTTCGGCCCTTTTGTCAAAGATTTTCGAGACATTATCTCCTGGTGTGGAAGTGTGTCTACAAGGATAGCCAACTTCAATCCCTGCGCCGCCTGTCTTGACAGATGCCAGTGACAGACCAGCAACTTGTTTACCTCTGGTGCCTCGAGCATGGCCATGACGCGAAGTCCTGCTTGGACTGCCATGCCATGCACACCAAGGCCTTGAAAAAGCGAACCCTCAAGCTCCTTACAACTCAACCCGCAACTGTCTCTATCCCAGTCTAGAGGAAGGTCCAGGGATAGGTTGAGGAGCCATCAATCTACGTCACAGTCGAAGTTGTCCATGCGTTCTGCTAAGTCTCACAAGAAGAAAATGTACAGGAGGTCTTCAACTTCACCCCGTCTGTCGAACTCTTATGGCGAGACGAGGGATCATTGGCATTCGAGGCTCGGCTCAGCACTTCAGCCTGCACCTGGCCCGGTTCCGTGCTGAGTTTCCGGGACCTGGAGCGACCCCCATCCAGCGCTGAGAAGTTTCCGGGACCTGGAGCGACCCCCATCCAGTGCTGAGAATTTTATGAGGCTATGCACCTCCTATTTGGGCACCCCGTCCCTGCTGTCACAATGCAGGAAGTCAGGAGGGGCTTCTATCAGTTCCCTTCTGGCGAATTCGCCCCGGGTGCCAGTCATGACCCTTGGATCCATGGTTGTATCCGGAAGGGCGCCAGTTGTAACTTCTTGACCATATCCTCAAACCGGTTCTGATGTCAATGCTGCAGGTGACCCCCTGGCACTGCTGTCCCGATTCTCATCCCCAACTCCAACACAGAGCTGGAGGGGCATAATCCGACACCAAATATGGCACAGACTGGAGCCATACCCTCTAAACTGGAGCCTGACCCTATTCCTACTGGCTAGGATTTGGTGAAGATTGTGAGGGGCCACTGGACCCTGAGGAATACCAGCCCCTAGACCCCAACATGCGCTAGTGTGAGGAATTGGTGGATCCAATGGCCTGGACACCTCCTCAGATACTGGCATGGTATCTCCTACTAACATGGCCATGAATGAGGGAGCTTCTTTTGCTATGGTGGTGAGAAAGGTGGCTGATGTCCTGGACCTTAGCCTGCCCTCATTGGTAGTGAAGACCAACATCTTGACAGAGGTGCTTCAGCTGGGTGTGACCTCATCTCCCATTTAATGAAGCCCTCATGGACGTCCTGCTTGGGACCTTGTCCAAACCCAGCACAAGGGCTCCTGTGAACAGGACAATTGCCCACCGTCATTGCCCCACCCCAGGGATCCCAATTCCCTTATACAACACCCTACCCTTGAGTGCTTTGTGGTCCAAGCCTCCACTTCCCAGGCAGACTCTGATGCATTCACATCCAATCCAAGAGGCTGGAAAATGGCAAGAAAATGTTTTCGGAAGAGTTGGATTGCAGACGTCCTGTGCTCTTCTACGGTAAGAAGGGGGTTGTTGGCACCTTGAGCTCTAATAACTTAGGCCTGTCCACCGAATCACACATTATGGATGATAACAAAAGATGGGTTTTATCAAAGTTCTTTCAAAATTCCAGCCACTTTCACATTCTCTACGTTTATGGCCCAAACTCAGATGACCCGGATTTCTCAGACTCCCTGGCCCTCCCCCTGAGCCAAATACCAAGCGATTACCTCATTATCTTGGGGGGGGGGGCTATTGACAGACAGTCCATGCCCCCCCTTTCAACCTTCTAAGTCCCACAAGTCACTCTGCAAACTATGCCATAAATTCAACCTTTTTGATTCATGGAGAGTCCAACACCCCAACACTAGGGACTACACCTTTTTCTCTTTACCCCACTATTCTTAATCCAGAATAATTTACCTAATGATCTCTAAACCCCACATCCACTTAATCGACTAGACAGACATACTGATAAGAATATTTTCTGACTACTCAGTTGTAACCCTTTCCCTTACTGGCGCACATGTGAGTAAAATTTGGAGATTAAATGACAAATCAATCAAGGAGGTGATTGAAAAGACCATACAAAATTACTTGGTAAGAAAATCCAACTTACGAAACATACATTTGGACACACTGAGGGCAACTGTCAGGGTTGCCCTAATAAACATTAAATCCATAATAAATAGGGATCATAATAAAGTCTTGATGGACCTAGAAATAGACATTAAATCACTATAGCCTGGCCACATCTCTGGTTCGGACCCCAAACTCTCTCCATCCTCACTAATAAAAAATATGAATATAACATAATGTTGAACGAACAGGAGTATGGGTCAACAAATATAAAAGGCAAAACCTCTATGAGGTTTCTGGCTAATCAGCCGTCATCAGCCAGGCTAGCTTGAATCCAGTGGCTTGGCAGTTCGGCATGTCTGAACTGGGTGGCAGAGTGAGCTTAAGAATGATAATGGATTAAACCCAGATCAGTTGACTGGGGGTGAGTGCTTGCAATGTTCAACACTCTGTCCATCATCCCCTTTGGTTTTGCTTTATTCGGCCTAAGTTGGCAGGGTATGCCCAGATGTGGGTCCCTTTCTCACTTTGGCAGTGGATTCAAGCTCGCCTGGCTGATGACGGCTGATTAGCCAGAAACCGGTCGCAGGATGCTTGTTTCCGGTCCAGGGAAGACATGGCTTGGCAGTTCAGGCTGGACTGTTCCCATGAGGTACAGGGTCAGACTGATTTGCATATGGCCTGGTCTGAACTGGGGTGGCGTAGTGAGCTAAAGAATGATGATGGATTAAACCCAGATCAGTTGACTGGGGGGGAGTGCTTGCAATGTTCAACACTCCGTCCATCATCCTCTTTTGTTTTGCTTTGTTCCCCCTAAGTTGTCAGGGTATGCCCAGACGAGGGTCCCTTGATCGCTTTGCCACTGGGTTCAAGCTAGCCTGGCTGATGACGGCTGATTAGGCAGAAACCGGTCCCAGGATGCTTGTTTCCGGTCCAGAGAAAACATGGCTTGCCAGTTCGGGCTGGACTGTTCCCATGAGGCACAAGGTCAGACTGATTTGCATAAGGCCATGTCTGAACTGGGGTGGCGGAGTTAGCTAAAGAATGATGATGGATTAAACCCAGATCAGATGTCTGGGGGTGAGTGCTTGCAATGTTTAACACTCCGTCCATCATCCCCTTTGGTTTTTGATTTGTTCAACCTAAGTTGGCAGAGTATTCCCAGACGTGGGTCCCTTGATCACATTGCCACTGGATTCAAGCTAGCCTGGCTGATGACGGCTGATTAGCCAGAAACCGGTCCCAGGATGCTTGTTTCCGGTCCAGGAAAGACATGGCTTGGCAGTTCGGGCTGGACTGTTCCCATGAGGTACAGGGTCAGAGTGATTTGCATATGGCCATGTACGAACTGGGGTGGCGGAGTGAGCTAAAGAATGATGATGGATTAAACCCAGATCAGTTGACTGGGGGTGAGTGCTTGCAATGTTCAACACTCCATCCATCATCCCCTTTGGTTTTCCTGTGTTCCCTTCTGCACAGGACATTCTGGACTCCGGCCCGACCTCACAAGTTGTCCCTCAGGGAGAGCCCATCTTGCTGGAATTGCAACAATCTGACAGGTGACTGTTCCCACCTTCTCTTTCACTGCAGTGCGGTATCTCAATTTTGGGATTCTGTATTCACATTCATACACACTCTGGGCCTCATTAGGATCGCGTCCGTCCGCGACCCCAGAGGATGAGGGAACGTCCGCGTGGGCTGCGGCGTTCCCTCATGTGCGATTAGGATGTGACCCCCACCCGCCAACACCCTGGGGGCCCGCAACGGGCCCCCAAAATCAAAAGTACACATGCTTTTCCACGGCGGAAAAACCGCCGCGGAAAAGCATGTTTACAAATGCTTCCTAATTTGGCTGGCGGTGTCTGATAGACACTGCCAGCCAAATGAGAGCTTTTCCGCCGTGGTTGTAATCTGACCGCGGCGGAAAAGCAGCGGACAGTAACCAAGACCCACCAGCCATCGTAATGCGGCGTTGGGTCTTTGGTGAGTCCGCAGAGGATTTTCCGCCTCCTCCGGGCCGGAGGTGGCTTCCCCCGGCCCGGAGGAGGCGGAAAATCCTCCATCATAATGAGGCCCTCTGTGTGGAGTCCAGCTAGAAAGGAATTTCCAATCCCTAATGTAAGGATTCCTTGACCCACAACCAAATCCTGGAACTATAGCCTCCTGATTATATCCTCCTAACTGCTGCCTGTAAATCAGTGCTCGCTAACTGGAAAAACACAACTGCCACCTTTTATTGCTCCTTGTTAAATTGGGTTTCTTTCTTGTGAGGTGTGGGCAACTGTTTCCTCCTAAACTCCCCATGGAAAGCGCGTAACACCTCTGTCTGGAAATCTCTTGACAACTACTTTGCCACTACCAAATTTCCCAGAACCTCAAATATGTGAGACGTGCGTTGCATACCTGTGTACCCACTGATTCACTTTAGTAATTGCCCTGAACAGGCATATTGTGAGCACTTCAATATTAACTGACACCAGCTCTTAGGTCTCTGTACTCACTAGCTAATCCGCAATTATATGTTTATTGTAATATATCTTTTTTGCAAGGTACATTCTATACTAAATGAGCTGTACTTCTCTATACATCTTATATCATTTAACTACCTACTGGTACTTATTTTATTTTAGTTTATTATCTCATTATTTCATTATCTGTAAATTTATATATGCTTGTATTTTATACTGTCTTTATTTGATGCGACCCGCATCGGTTTGGATTTGTGGTTAATAATACTGTTCACCAGTCTACCAATCCAGGTCTTGTATACCAACCCTCTGCTTTTCAATATGTAACTTATTTTCCTCCCCTGTTCCTTTGTTTTGGAAAATATTCTTTAAAAAAAAATAAATTAAAAAACATTTTTTTTCTTCCACCAGCCTGGCACTGAGGTCTGTAAACACTGTGTGCCTTTTGGAGCGTTACACCCATGCACTGTAGTTTTCGGTTACCAGAGGAGGCCCGGGCCATACACTCCCAAGCTGTGGCAGATGGGAGAGATGCATCCAATTTCAGATTAGATGTGTAGGCTAGATATGACCGACTCAACATGCAGATCGGTTTCTTCATCGGTGGCCTTATGGCACAATGTCTGCCTGAGAACAACTGACTTTTCAAGGGTTGTTCAAGTCTCACTTAATGTATATGCCATTGATGGCTCTCGTCTCTTCGGAGACAAGGCGCACTTAATGCTGGAGTGTTTTTAGGACAACAGAGATATGGCCAGGTCTTTGGCTTTTCCATGGCCCCCAGTCTGACTTTTACTTAAGTGGACATGGAGAGGCTTAGAGCCACACTCTAGCTCGCCCAGACACCAGAGCACGCAAACCACCCAGCGTCTACATGGCCCAGGACATGGTACCCACAGTCCCCGTGGGTCAGGCAGCCAGAGGTCGCCCACTCCACCATTCCACCACTGCCGGCAGCCACAGCCTCCAAACCTCTTTCGTTAGCCCTCCAACTGTCATGGGCAACCACTGGGAGGCAGGATACTCCATCACCTGCACCACATTGTCCATAACATCAGACTGCTGGATTCTTCAGATTATCTGAAGGGGCTACTCTCTCCCCTTTCTGACTACCCCTCCATCTATGCTACTCACCTGCAACAGGCTCACTGAGGCGCACCTCTCTTTACTCCTTCAGAAAGTGGCTGCTTTCTTGGCCAAGGAAGACATGGAGAGGGTGCTGGTGCCAAACTTAGGTTGTGGTTGTTATTCTAGCTACTTTCTGATAACCAAAAAGAACAGAGGCCTTCATCGTATCCTAGACTTGCGCCGTCCCAATTTCTTCTCAAGAAGGAGAAATTCAAAATGCTCATGCTCACTCAAGTCCTGTCTGTCTTGGATCTGGGAGACTGGATGGTGGAGTTGGTCTTGCAATGCTCATATTTCCATGTTCCCATCCTGCTTTCCCATACGGTTCACGGTGGGCCACAAGCATTTTCAGTTTGCTGTGCTCCCTTTTCACCTTACCAGCAACCCTTGGGTGTTCACCAAGGTGATGGCAGTGATTGCAGCTCCTCTGCGCAGTTCAAGGTACCAGTTTTCCCTATCTCAACGACTTACTGTTGAAGGTGGCATTCTTTTCCTACCTGCAGTTTCGGGCTTATCCTCCTGAACAGCGAATCCACGGTATTCAGGCTATAATACCGATGCTTCAATCACTATCCTGGGTTTCAGTGAGACTGACTCTGTCGCTGCTCGGCCTCATGACCTCCTACATTCTGCTTGCGACACATGTCTGCTGGCATATGCAGGCTCTGCAGTGGAATCTGAAGTTCCAGTGGGCGCAGCATCCGGGGAATCTCTCCAACTTGGATCAGATTACGGAGGGAACTGCAAAAGATCTGCAGTGGTGGTTAACCAACCGTGATTGGGTCAGCAGCAGACCCCTGCCCCTTCCCCAACCAGATCTGACAGTAGTGACAAATGTGTCACTCCTGGGATGGGGCGGCCACCTGGGAGAGGTGGAGATCAGAGGCCTCTGGTCACCGGCAGAATCCGAACTCCACATCAACCTACTGAAGCTCCAGGCTAGATGGCCGACATTGTAAGTCTTTCTGCCTTCCATCAAGGGAAGGCTAGTGCAGGTGTTCATGGACAACACCACGGCCATGTGGTACTGCAAAATACAGGGTGGAGTGGATTGTGGACCCTTTGCCAAAAGATCCTGCGCCTCTGGACATGGCTAGAATGTCAGGGCATTCCTCTGGTGGTTCAGCACCTGGCAGGCTCTCTGAACGCCAGGGCAGACGAAGTGATCCACACAAATTGCGTCTCAGTTCAAAGGTGGTGTAAGGTTTTTTTCAGCAGTGGGAAGAGCCTTGGCTACATCTTTTCTCCACGGCCGAGAATGTGCAATATCAGCAGTTCTGTGTGCAGGACTTTCTAAGGCGTCTCTTGCTCTGAGATGCTTTTTGTCTTGAGTGGAGCTCAGGCGTCCCATATGCCTTTCTGCCCACACCACTCGTGCCAGAGTTCTCAAGAAGGTCAGGAATAAACAGGCCCAAGTCTTTCATGTGGCTCCAGACTGGGCTCAGAGACGTTTATATCCCGTCCTGTTGAGCATAGCCATCGTTCCTTCGGTCAGACTGCCCCTTCGGAAGGATCTTCTGTCGCAGCAGCAGGGGAGGGTCCTCAACTTGAACCTGTCAATGCTCTGCCTTCATGCGTGGAGATTAAGTGGTGACAGTTGACAGCTTTCAAACATCTGCCCAAAGTCTGCAATGTTATCTTGACAACCAGGCATCTCTGCCGTTGGGGCAAGTTTGTAACATGCTGTGCCAAAAAGCAAGTTGATCCTCTTTCTGCTCTCTTTTCTCAGTTCCTTCTGTTTATTCTTTCCCTTGCCCAACAGGGCTGTGTTTTGGGCACCCAAGTGGGATATCTACCATCTCAGCCTTCCTGCGGTTACCATATCAGCCTTCTCTCTTTAAGTCCCCTATTGTAAATAGGTTTTTGAAAGGTCTCCAACATATGTTTCCACCTTCTCCCTTTATCATGCCTAGGTAGAACCTCAATCTTGTCCTTATATAATTCTGATGTGCGCTCCCTTTGAGCTCTTACATAAATCCCCTCAGGCTCCTCACCGTTAAGATGGCCTTCCTGATGGCTGTAACCTCTGCCCGGAGGGTCAGTGAGCTACAGGCTTTGTCATCTAAGCCTCCATACCTAACCATCTTTCCGGACAAGCTGTTGCTTTGCACTAGAGCTTCCTTTTTGCCGAAAGTTGTCACTCCCTTTCATGTAGGCCAGTCCATCACTCTGCCTACTTTTTATGCTCCACTGCATCCCGCTAAAAAAGAGTAGCAACTCTTATCAACTGGATCCAAAAGAGCATTGTTGTTCTACCTTGACCTCACTAAAGAGTTCCTGGTGGACGACCAACTCTTTGTGGAGTATGTTGGAGCCAAGAAGCAGAAGGCTGTGCAGAAACCGACCATCTCCAAATGGGTTGTGTTCTGTATTAAAATCTCCTGTACACTGGTCAAGAAGCAAACCTCTGAGGGTTTACGTTCTCATTCCACCAGAGCTAAAGCTGCGACCACTGCACTAGCACGTGGAGTTCCAGTCCTGGACATGTGCTAGGCAGCAACGTGGGCTTCTCTGCACACGTTCACCAAGCACTACTGCCTGGACAATCAGGTCTGTTGGATAGGGATTTTGCCCGTTTGGTCCTGCAGGGCTTTCTAGTGTGACTATGTTTTGCAGACCCAACTCCGGGGAGTTGTTGCTTGGGTATCTATTCTAAGGTAAAGAATCTGCGGTTGGAAATCTCTATCACATGGACAAGTTATTTACCTTTGGTAACGCCTTATGTGGTAAATACTCTATCTAGCTGCAGATTCCTTACCCACCCACCCATCCTCCCAGCTTTGCGAACGGATGTCTGGGGACATAGTTTTTACCCTTTGAGTCCTAGTTTTCCACACCAGTGTTCATTGTTCTTCGTGGCTCTGCGTTTCTGGTGTGTAAAGTTACAAAAAAAATATGAAGTCTGTGCTCTGCACACCTCATTTCCGGCGTGGACGACGCTGACGACACCGCTCGGAACTGAGTGATGATACTTACCGGTGCACAAGAGTACTGCTCACAAAACATTTCTGGATCTATTCTGATACTTGGGGATAATTCTAAGTTTGGGAATCTGCAGCTCGATAGTCTCTACCAGATAAGGAGTTTGCCAAAGGTAATAACTTGTCTGTTTCACTTAGTATCGCTCAATCCCACTCTTACTCACATAGTCTCACTTAGGTGTACTCATTCTCACTCATTCTGACTCCCTCTAACTCAATTAGTCTCACTTTGACTCAGTTTCACAGAGTTTTGCTCACTCAGACCCTCTCCCAATCTCATACTGACTCACTCAGTCTCACACAGAGTAACACTTAGCTACACCTACTGTCATGCTCCATGACACACATATTCTCTCTCACTGACACACACTCACTTAACATTTAAGAGCTTTTTTTTGTTTTACTTACCTTGCTACTCGTGCTGGTCCTGTTTGGACTTCCGCCATTCAGTTTAGTTCCGGAGCAGTCAGGCAGCTCCGTTCTGCTTCCATCGCTGGAGCATTCACAGATTTGAGGTTTCAGTCTGAGTTGAGAAAGGGTAGAGTGACCTGCTGATTGTCGTGTAGTCCTCGGCAGTGCAGGGATTCAACCTGCGCATAGTCACTTGGCAGCCCTCAATATTTTGAATAGGTGCAGCACTAAGGCAGGAATTGCACACCTGATGCATGCATATTTAAAGGCTTTTGGGGAATGTTGATACTGTGTGCTTGTCTAGAGCATAGTTACTTAGGCTGTGGTGAGGCTATTCCAAATATTAATGACTTACAAGGTTACTGCAACGTCTTAATACATGGAAAACAAAGACCGGTCTTAGAGTGACAACAGCAGATTACTCTAGTATCGGTACTTTAAAATAGTAGTAGTGCAGTAGAAGACTGATAGGTAAAGACTAAAAAAGGCCTAGGCCTCTTAGTTTATTTACATATCATAGCCATTATTAAAAAAGAGACCTCATTTTGCCTTAACCAATAAGCATTAATTACCCTCTAGAACCTTCCAAAAAGAAGCTCAGTACCTCATATTTTCTACTGCAGGTTGTGCTAGGGAGTCTCCTCTGAGCTCTGCTCAGCTTTCTCAGATCTAAGGAAGATTTCTGGACTTAATCCTTCAGGAAAGTGACTTTATTTCATTTATATTTCAAGCAGATATATATTCTACTCTTTATATATGTTGTTTTGCCACCAGCTCTGACTGAGTCATGTCAGGCAAGGCAAGAAAGTCTCTCTTCAGAGAGTGTGCTACCTGTTTAAAGAAGAGGCTATATATAGAAGACCATCATAAAGAGTGAATTTACTGCTTATATCCAGCCAATAAGGCGCTGGACTGCAAAACTTGTCGCACCTTCACAAACAAGACTCTCAGAGACAGCAAAGGGTGGCTTCTCATTTGGTTTTAGAAGATGAAAACCAGATCTGATTCTGTGTCAGACTCGGAGAGTGAGCAGTCTACCTCCTCAAGAATTTCCCTCAAAAGGGAAAGGGATGTTTCCCACTCAGATAAAGAACCACATACTAAATGTCACCAAAAAATTCCTCTCAGGATGTTTCCACAGAGAGCAAAAAGGGTCTCACAGGAGGGAACAGCCTTCAAAGACTGTATCAGAGCCCAAAATCCCCCTCCAGAGCGAAAATTGACTTATAACCCTTTCGCTGCGGCAGCTATTCCGCCGCAGCGCTAACGGTCGCGGGGGGGGGGGCGCGGGTCAGCTGCGCGGGTGACAGAACCGTTCCGTCACGGCTCGCGGGTGAGCTGTGCTCATGACGGAACGGTTCCGTCACGGCCCCGCCCGCTCAATTAAACGCGCCGCGCAGGCGCGGCGGCCGGGCCGTGACGGAACCGTTCCGTCATGAGCACAGCTCACCCGCGAGCCGTGACGGAACCGTTCCATCAATAGCCTCGAAGAGGTTAAAAAGTCTTCTTTAGAGCCCTCTGTCATCTAAGAAAGGTTTGTCACCTCCCTCAACGATGAGGACATTAACATCTTTTCTATGGCCCTCTCACCATCAACGACATCTCTGTCATCAGCCACTCATGCCCCGATTTCGTCGACTATCCCTGTGGCATCGTCAATGAAGATTTAATCCTTGTCTATAAAAATGAGACCATCAACGAAGACACCATCGTCCACGAGGAAGTTATAGTCGGCCAAGACACCAGCCTCGACGTAGACACTGTCGTTGACAGAAACACAGTCATCAACGAAGACACTGTCGTTGACAAGGACACTGTTGTTGACAAGTACACGTCATCAACGAAGAACCCACCTCTTTCGCCGTCGATACAGCTGTCGACATCAACCACCTCGTCGACGAAGGCTCGTTCACCACCAAAATCACTGTTGGAGCCAGATTCATCATCGCCTTAGGTTACTGTAATGCCTATGGACTCAGAGATTACCCCAGAACATACTTACCCATGTAAGATGAAGGGGGCCATTTGGAGATGCATATAGTCCGTCGGACTTACATGTAAAGTGCGAAGACAAGGACGAAGAGGAGGACATGAATATTATGGTAAAGCTTATTATACCCAACCTGAGGTGGGCCATCAACCGTTTCAACAGGACATGGTCACAATGCCATCTGCCTTGCTCTCAGATCTTATGTTGGAAGATAACCGCATGCGATTCCCACCTGCAGAGCCTAATGACGAACCTCCATCTCCAGTGGGGTCACCAGTGCTACGCTCCACTCCTACAAGGTTGTCAGTTCCAAATACTCCACAGTCCATTCCTTGCCAGAAAAAGTCTCTTTGGATGAAGAGTGAGAAGAAGGAGAAATTCTTGACACTGGTACGGAGTGGGATAAGTATTCGATTTCCTTGCCTGCTTCACCAACACCTCCTCCAGCAGATTATCCACCAGAGGACATAGGAGGGTTTGATAATCTTTTGGAACATGCAGCAAAACAATTTGCTTTACCAATGTCCTTGAAACAGTAAGACTGTTTCCTTTATAACTTCAAAGAACCGTTTTGTTAGTCTGTCAGAGGTATATCAAATATCAATTACATCTGGGAAGAGGGTATTAGAATTATGAAGACTCCAGCTTCTATACCAGCAGTCATTCTGCGCCTTGACAAAAAACACATGGCAATGAATAATGCACCAGCGTGTCTCACAGGACACCCATAACCAGATTCCGCGGTCATGCAAGCTGCTCAGTGCCGCTTGAAAAATCCGGTAGCACCTCTTTTGGCTCCTCCTGACAAGGATGGCAGATGCCTAGATTCCATCTGCAAACGTTTTTCTTCAATGTCAGCATTGACAGTGAGTGCAGTGAATTCTCTGGCGATCTCAGGCATTTATGATTGCCAAATGTGGTCAGACATAGGCCCATACCTGGACCAGCGACCAGAGGATGCTAAGAAAGAGGCAAAGAAGATCCTCCACGAAGGAGAAGGAGCATCCAATTAAATTATAGATTCTGCCACGGACGTTGCCATCACAGGTTTCAGGCAGTTGGCAGTTCTTAGACAACAAGGGTGGCTCAAAGCCACCTCATTACGCCCAGAGGTTCAGAATAAGATCTTAGACCTTCCATATGATAGAAAAGATCTCTTTGGAAGTCAGGTGGAGGAAGCCCTTAAAACCATGTAGGTGTACATGGATACATACCGCTTAGTCTTTGGGGATGCTGCAGCTCAGGAAAGCTCCTTTTTGAGGATCCGGAGGAAGAGGACAGCCTTCTTATGGGCGCACGATAACCAGCATACTAATAATAATCAATCTTACCATTTCCAATTCCAACAAAGACAACCTCCTCAGACATCCTATGTCATATTGAACAGGGGAAAATCAGCACGGGCAAGTAAAGAGGTTGGCCTTCGACATTGATATGGTACAGGCTCTGGCTACAACTCCTTCGCCGCACTCTCCTCAATCTCTTCCATCAAAAACCTTGTATCTTGCTGGCAAGATTACAAACCACCTTTGCCAATGGAAAACCATTACTACAGACCGGTGGCTTCTTCGCCTTGTGCAATTCGGACACACACTAGAGTTTATCCCAAACCCACCGGCAACCCACCTGCAACGCTTCCACCAAAAGCATCTCAAGGCTCTTCAACAAGAGGTCAAAGCCATGCTTCAAAAAGGAGCAATCAAGAAGGTCCTAGTCTCCCACAGAAGCAAAGGTTTCTTCTCTAGTTTCTTCTTAATCAGAAAGAAGCTAAGGCAGTGGCGACCAATTTTAGACCTCAGAAGCCTCAACGTCTACCTGAAAAAATAATAATTTCAGATGATCATGTTGCAGGAGGTTCTGAAGCTCCTTGACCAGTACGATTTCATGACTTCAGTAGACCTCCAAGAGGCTTATTTCCACATACCCATTGACCCAAGACACAGGAAATATCCATGGTTTTGGGTTACTGGACGCCAATTCCAATTCAAGGTGTTCGCCTTTCGTCTCAAATCCGCGCCCAATATTTTTACGAAGTGCCTTGCTCCGGTCACTGCATTTCTAAGACAGCATCAACATCAAGTCTTCCCATATCTGTACAACTGACTGATAAAGGCACCTTCCATCAACAGCGCAAGATTCTACAAAGGTCTGCACTGCTCTCTTCCGACGGCTGGGTCTCATGGTCAATTTGCAAAAATCCAGGCAGAATCCATTGCAACTAATTGTCTTCATGGGTTCCATGTTAGACTTGGTGTAATTAAAAGCTTATTCCGCAGAGGAAGGGCAACACTGCCTTCTCATGCTCACAAACTCCATCAGGAGTCAAAAGTATCTTTTGGTCCGACTGTACAAGTCTCTCTTGGAAATTATGTCATCGTGCATACCACTGATCCCATTCTGTCCCCTCCAAATGCAACCCATGCAGGAGGAACTGGACAAGCAGTGGGCACAGTCCAAAGGCTCTTTCAATGACATCATCAAGTTAACTCCATGCATGCAAAAGACATTGGAGTAGTGGGAAGACAAAACTCATCTGTCAGCATGGCTGTCTACCCGACTCATAGTGGCACCCTTCATGATTACCACAGATGCGTCACTAGTGGGATGGGGAGCTCATCTCCCAGAGCTTCAAGTGAGCGGCAAGTAGCATCAGACTCAAAGTCAATCTCATATAAATCTGTTAGAAGTAAGAACGGCACATCTAGCCCTCCAAGCTTTTCTTCCCAGGATACAGCACTCGTCAGTGCTCGTCCATATGGACAATACCACGATGATGCACTGTGTAAACAAACAGAGAGGCACAAGATCTCACCAGCTTTCCAGGGAAGCACAGAAGTTGTAGGAATGGGATATAATCACAGAATCTGCCTCCGAGCAGAACATGTTCCAGGACGACAAAACACGATTGCGGACACACTCAGCAGACTCACAACATTTTGCCACGAGTGGAAATTGCACCAGCAAACCCTGCACAGCACCTTCCTACGTTGGGGCACACCAGAATTTGACTTATTCACAACTCCCCAGAACCGCAAATGCCGGTGCAATGCAAGTTGGCATCCCCAACAGAGGTCATGGGGGAATGCCTTTTCAATTGCATGGTCCGGCATCTTTGCCTATGCTTTTCCTCCCATTCCCCTTCTTCCAAGAGTACTGAGGAAGATGAAGACCGAACCATGCAGACTGATCCTGATTGCTCCAGCATGGCCATGTCAACACTGGTACACAGAGCTGCACCTTCCACCTAGGTCCTGCGAACCACCCTCCTCCCCGGTTGTAGCTCACCTTTGTCTATCTCAGCATTTTAACTATAGCACTAGTGCACGAAAATCTGAGGTATTGAGCTTCTCTCTTGAGGGTTCTAGAGGGTGATTAATGCGGATTGGTTAGGGCAACATTTGGTCTCTTTTTTTAATAATGACTATGATAGGGTAATAAACTAAGCGACCTAGGCCTTTTTTAGTCTTTACCTATCAGTCTTCTACTGTACTACAACTACTACTGCTATTTTAGCCCCTTCACTGCTAGGCCTTTCCATCCTGTGCTAAGCCTTTTTTTGGCTATTTGGAGTAGTACGCGCTTAGGCCCCTGTAACTTTTTGACCACATAAGGTATCCACTCCAAATTTGAGTCCTTTTTTCCCAACATCATGGGGATTCTAAAGGTACCCAGGGTTTGTGGATTCCCCTGCAGGGGACCCAGAAATTAGCCAAAATACTGCTAAATTTAGTTTTTCGGGGGGAAAATGCGGAAAAAAGGGCTACAGATGAAAGCGTCTTTTTTTTCCCCTGCAAATGGTATCAAAAAAGGGGTTGTGGTGCTGAAATCACCATCTTCCCAGCTTTTAGGGACAAGCACACTTTTGTCAGAAAACCATAAATATTTACACAGTTTTGGCATTTTTCTGGGACAGTGCGTATTTTTGCTTTCAACCTCCTTCCAGTTAATGGCAGAAATGGGTATGAAAGCAATAATGGATCCTGGAAAGCTATACATTTTGGAAAAGTAAACCAAATTCTGAATCTAGCAAGGGCTCATTTGTGTAGATCCTTCAAGGTTTCTTTACAGAAACCTACAGTTAAATATAGGAATAATTGAAAAGTAGTTAAAAAAAACAGCCTTTTACGTCAACGTTTTCACCTGTAGCTTCTTCTAATTAGGACAGCTCTTTGAAAGCAATATACCGTTGCATCCGCTGGATCTTACTGGTTGTGCAGATGTATAGGACTTGTAGGTGCACCAAGAACCCGACGAACCCAGAGCCAAAAACTGAGCAGCGACTTGCAATGCTTTTTGATTATGTAGGTATATAGCAATTATTCTGGGAAAATGTTTACACCTATGTATTTCTGAAATGGGAACAAAATATAGAGTTTAGAAACAGTAGATATTTGCACATTTCCAAAATTGGCAATACTTATAGTAGCATGAGAATTATCGATCATTTTTCAAAATTACTTCTATTTTATGCGGTGTCTTTCATTTGGAAAAGCAGAAATGCATCGAAAGTCAATAGGTAATAACAGTTGCTTTACAAATCTGAATTACCCTAAGTCTCTCAATAAAAATGGTACCACACTTGTGTGAGTAGGCATAGTGCCCACGACAGGAAACCTCTCACAACGCAACGTGAACACACCACATTTTCACAATGAAAATTTGTGCCTATCTGTAGATTTTGAATCCTAGTTCTGCCGGCACGTAGGGAAACCTAGCAAACCTATACATTTTTGAAAACTAGACACCCAGGGGAATCTCGGATAGGGTGACTTAACTGGCTCACACCAGATTATGTTACCCAGAATCCCTTGCAAACCTAAACAATTGTAAAAAAAAAAACACATTTTCCTCACATTTCTGTGGTGGAAAGTTCTGGAATCTGTGTGGATCCACAAATTTCCACCCACCCCGCGTTTCCCAAAGTCTTCTGAGAAAAATTGCACCTCACTTGTGTGGGTAGGCCTAGTGGCCGCAAAAGAAAATGGCGCAAAACGCAACGTGGACACACCACAATTTCACAGTGAAAAGTGACTTTTTGGGGGCAAAGTGCCTAGCTGTAGTTTTTTAACCCTAGCTCTGCTGGCACTTAGGGAAACCTAGCAAACCTATACATTTATGAAAACTAGACAACCAGGGGAATTAAGGATGGGGTGACTTGACTGCCTGCCTCTCACCAGGTTCTGTTACCCAGAATCCCTTGCAAACCTAAAGAATTGACAAAAGAAACACTTTTTCCTCACATTTCTCTGATGGAAAGTTCTGAAATCTGCATGGATGCACAAATTTTCACCCACCCCACGTTCCCCAAAGTCTACCGAGAAAAACAATACTTCACTTGTGTGCCCATGACAGGAAACGGCACAAAACACAACTAGGACACATCACAATTTCACAGTGAAAAATGACCCTTTTTTGGCAAAGTGCCTAGCTGTAGTTTTTTAATCTTAGCTCTGCCGGCACCTAGGGAAACCTAGCAAACCTATACATTTATGAAAACTAGACAACCAGGGGAATTAAGGATGGGGTGACTTGACTGCCTGCCTCTCACCATGTTCTGTTACCCAGAATCCCTTGCAAACCTAAAGAATTGACAAAAGAAACACTTTTCCCTCACATTTCTCTGATGGAAAGTTCTGAAATCTGCATGAATGCACAAATTTCCACCCACCCCACGTTCCCCAAAGTCTTCCGAGAAAAACAATACTTCACTTGTGTGGGAGACCTAGTGCCCCTGACAGGAAACGGCACAAAACACAACTAGGACACATCACAATTTCACAGTGAAAAATGACCCTTTTTTGGCAAAGTGCCCAGCTGTAGTTTTTTAACCTTAGCTCTGCCGGCACCTAGGGAAACCTAGCAAACCTATACATTTTTTTAAACTAGACAATGGGGGAATCTAGGATGGGGTGACTTGAATGCCTCTTACCAGGTTCTGTTACCCAGAATCCCTTGCAAACCTAAAAAAGTATCCCAAAAAAACAAATTTTCCTCCCATTTCTGTGGTGAAAAGTTCTGGAATCTGCTTGGATCCACAAATTTCCACTCACCCCATGTTCCCCAAAGTCTTCCGAGAAAAATGGTACCTCACTTGCGTGGGTGGGTCAAGGCACACAGAGACGCACAGACACGCACACATAGAGACTGACACACGTATAGAGACGCACATATAGACAGACATACATAGAAACAAAGATGCACACACAGACAAGAGACGTACTTACATTGCCAAATGCACATATAGAGACGCACACACAGACATAGAGACGCACACACAGAAAATTACACGCAGATAGAGACACGCACACCGAGACAGAGATGTGCACAGAGAGACAGAAACACAATGCCTTTTATTCATTTTCTTCGGTGTGTAAACAAGCACTTTGTACTTATAGTCTATGATTGCGAGAAGTCAGCCTGGCATATGATGTCCACTATTCTAGTGGGCACCGTGCACCAGTCTAAACGACCCTTATTGATGGTGGTTCTAGAGTCAACCTTATAGACAAGCTATCCTAGTGGTAGCATGGACCAGCAGACTTAGGCTAAAACTTCAGAGAGAATGTGAAGCCAGCTGTTTTACCAATTATAATCCCTTGAGTACCAAATGAAAGGACACCCAACGAGGTATATATCAAATATATATGTATTAATTTCTAACACAACCCCTCTGAACTCTTTATGAGGTCAGAGATGGAAATACATCACAAGTTACTCATTAAGCATACTATAAGTTGCACAAATACAGTTCTGCCCTAGGGGCCTCACAAACCATATACTAAGGAAGTGGTATAAGAACCACTTTGGGAATAGGGAGTAGGCCTAGGGCCTAGGGAATCGCTGGGGCTACACTAGACAACCAAAGGTTAGAAAGTAGGGGACCCACGGGAGACGCGTGCAGTGTCTAAACACAGTTGCGAGTTACCATTGACTTACAATGGAGAACGTAGAAGTTACAAAGTTGCAGTTTGAAGACACTTCCGGATGGACTACGGTAAAACCCCTTTAAACTAGGACACTACGAGAGTCAACACCCACGGGAGCCCTGGAGTACTCGAGTTACCTCACCCAGGGAAGCCGGGTGCATAGGTGTCTTTTCGTATCGGGTTTCGTCGATGTTTTCATTGGAGATCTGCAAAGAAATGCTGCAGGCGACCAGAGGAAAAGTGTCTGGGTGGATCCAAGGGTGGATCGGAGATGAGAAGAACCTGAAAGCAGAGGGGACAGAGTCTGGGTCACTAGCCAGTGACCAAGAAGAAACCAGGAAGGAACCAGGCGATGTTGAGTCGATTTAGGTGAAGAGGTGAAGCTTGTCTCTGCAGCCACGAGGACCAGGAGGCGTCGACGATGACCAGGAGCTGGATTCGAGCTGTCCCACGAAGGATCTAGTTGACTGCGGTGTTGGTATCGGGACTGGACCCAACAAGTCTTGGTAACCGCAATCCACGCAGGATGTGAAGATGGGCTTCGAGTCAGACCAGCAAGGTCTGGGGAGCTTCTCCTTTGGAGGGAAGCTGGAGCAAGCCTGGAGAAACCAGGAAAGCAGTTTAGTTTCAAAGGTTCGTCTTCAGAGGGCTCACTAGCCAACAGGCTAGCAACCGGGAAGACGCGTCGAGCTGAAATGCAGGAGCAGGCCCCACGCGGCACTCGTGGATTGTGGAGGGCTGAGCTTTGGAGCAAATGGCGCTTGGGTCTGGGGCTTCTCAAACCCCAATGCACAACTTCGAGGGTGCCTCGGTAGTTGCACTGTTAGCAAAGTGCAGGATGTCCATGGTGTCCGGTCCCACGTCTCTCGTGTCTGCCACAGGTCTTAGCTTTGCTGTGGATGTGGATCGGAGAAGTCTGGAAGTCCAGTTCCTGAGTAGCTGAGTCTTCGGGTTCCGGCAGGAGCGTCGACAAAGCAAACCGTCAAGTTACTGGTGGTACCTGTTTGCACAGGGTGGTCACTCCTTGACCACAAGGGAGATGTCTTCAGTCTTCTAGTTGGTATAGAACGTCGAAGGTCCAAGAGTTCGTATCAAAGTTTCTTCCAGGATTAATCTAAAGTCTCTAGACACAGCTCCTATCTTTATACTGATTTTAGGGGCTGGATTACTTGCTAAGTCCCTCCTATGGGTGGACCCTGAGAAGGGGGTGGTTACACCCCTTTCCCTTTGTCCAGTTTCGCGCCAGGGCGGGGCTGGAGTGCCCCAGCAACTGGTTTGAACCGGGCTATGAATGGAGCACCTTGTGTGCCCCAGGCAGTGTCTGGAAACGCATCTTTCCATTAAACCCACCCTGCCCCAATACACTACAGGCTGTCTGGGGAGGTGCTGGCACCTCCCCTGACAGGAAACCTATTGTCCAGGCCTCCCTTGCTGGAGTTTCGTCCAGCAGCAGGAGGTCAGACTTGTGTCTGTGGCAGCAGCATCCATTTTGTGATGCTGAGGCTCTGTTTAACTTTAACCGGGTAAAGAAGTAACTACATGTCTTCTCTCTCTAGAAGGGTGGAATGCTACCCCTGCCGCCAGGACTGGCGGGGGGGGGGGGGGAGTATTCCAAAGTGCTTGACACCTTACACGACATGTTTTGATAAAGCCAAACAAAAGTTAGCATTAACCGCAAGGATTATAATGCACTTAAGAGTATATGTATGGCTGTATCATAGAACAGCTATAAGGGGATGGTTCCGAAAGCTGCAGAAGGGCTCAGCTCATGCTAGAGCACCCTCTCACATAAAACCAAGCACTCTGCCTTCAGGATTGTCAAGGCCTGCCATAGGAGTGACTTATAGGTATATATGTGTCTATATATAAGGGTTGATATAGGTATACTATATCTAAGCAAGGGGTGATTACACCACCTTGCCCAAGCTGAGTGATCAGCCCGTGGTGTCAGTTTGGATGGCCAGCCAGGGGTGGCATAATACATGCTGCAGCCCTTGGTAGGCCTTCGATGCACCTATGCCCTGGGTACCTATGGTACACTATACAGGGGCTCACAAAGGTGACCCAATTCCCAATTAGGTATGTACCTAAAGTGCATGGTATCAATTTAGAGAGAGAACAGCTGGGCTGTGGGTCTGATTGCAGGCCCACAGCACACTAAAGTCGAAAAAACAGAGAATCGCAGCAAAAAGTGGGGGTGGCCATAGGAAGCAGACCCTACTCTCCTACAATGCTTATGAGAAGCAAGGCTGGCAGTCTCTTTTACTGTCAGCCTTGAATTTGAATTTGAATTTGAATTTAAAATACTTGTAAAGCGCTACATTCACCATGCGGTTTCTTGGCGCTATGGAGGCTAAAATAGCAGAGGAGAGGCAGTAGGTGCTGGTGCAAATAAAGAAAAATATGAGAACAATTTACAGAGAGAAGGCCTGATTGAATAAGAAAGTTTTGAGGTCTTTACGGAAAAGAGGGTAGTGCTTGGCCAACCGTAGGTAGTCGGGGAGGGAGTTCCAAAAAGAGGGTGCCAAAAAAGAGAAGTTGGCCCCTCCCCACTTTTTGCGCTTGTAGCGGGGTACCTGCAGAAGTGATTGAGATGATGAACGAAGCTCTCTAGCGGGATATACTCCCTTATCAAAGAGGCAATGAAGGCGGGAGCTGAGCCCTGGCGCACCTGGAAGACCATACAACCTGTTTTGAAAAGGGATCGCTCCCTGACAGGCAGCCAGTGGAGCGCCTTTAATAAAGGGGTTGAGTGGTGAGAGCGGGAAAGGCCGTACACTAATCGGGCCGCCTGGTTTTGGACCAGTTGGAGCTTCCGTAGGCTGTACGCCGGAATGCGGTTGTACAGGGCATTCCGGCGAGCCTTGCTCATCGTATGAGCCTTGCTCATCGTAAGTAAGGACTTTACGTTCAAAGTGCGTGTTTATTTCCCGATTGCAGGTTTTAAAAAAAATTAATAAAAGACCTTGTCATTTACAATGCCAGTAGCTCAAACTTGGTACTCCATGCATCAGTATACAGTACTTCTACAAATAGCAAACAACATACATCCACTTAACTACAAGCAAAAAACATAAGTCCAAAACAATATAATTTACAACGCAAATAGCTCGAACTTTCACAAATGCAAGACAGATTGGATTGCAAATGCTTGTTTTTAAGTAGTAGTTGGGGGAAGCAACACAGGAGAGGGTAAGCAACATGGGAGGCTTGGAGCAACACTGGGGTACACGTGAGTGAAGGAGAAGAAATGGGCAAGAGACCAAAGTAGAGCGGGCGGGAGAGAATCATACCGGCAAGAAGCCAACGGGGGAGTACAGGGGTGAGGAGGAAATTCAAAGGGCAACAGAGGAGGACTAGGGGAAGCAGCACAGAGGGCAAAGTTCGGATGGAGGAGCAACAAGCAAGACAGCAACATGGCGTGGGGGGAAGAAGCACACAGGCGAGAAAGCAACAGAAGGAAGTACAGGAGGGCATCCAGAATGCGGTAGGAAAAAGCACATGAGCAACAAAGAGCAACACAGGGTGGGGAAAACACTCTTGTGGCATGGTTAACAGTAAAGAACTAGGAAATGGTTTGTGCTGCTTCTCAAGAGTTGTTCAGTATGGATCACCATGGACCCTTAAGTACCTGGGCAAACGCAATGTTTTTTGTTTGATGCACTTCCCTGGTATAGGGATTTTTAAGGGAGTGGCAACATCCACTCTAACAGTCTAATTAATGCAGTCCAAAGAAAAGCCTCACAGTACTTATGAGTATTGCACACACTGCCCTGTGATGCAGCTGAGGTACAGACCCATTAATAGTACTGCTCAAGAGTGGAATTACTCACACGCCAACACCATTGCAATACCACAGAGAAATGTGGATATTTGCACAATATTAGGACTGGAGAACTGATGAGAAAGGCGGTATTGTCGCTTGGACCTCATTGCTAGCACCTGCCAACAGAATATGGAAGACAGATGTACTGTTGCAAAAAAATAAAGTAGATATGCATTTGCACATGGATGTAGGAAAGCATATATGTGTGTCACGGCAGAAAACCTCAAGGGATGCTACAGATTCACAGATAATGCACTTGAAATAAAGGTATCTCTTGATACAGTAACCAACAAGACATTATGTGTTGCATAACTGACAAAACAAGACAGTGGTTGGCATGTCAGAAAGAGAAGGCACCAGTTAAACATGAAAACATCGTAATATTTGTGATCATTTCACGAGTGTGGCCCTCTATAGCGTGCATTGGTAAGATATAATAACACACTGATGTGTGATGTGGAAAGAGACAACCCTGTCCGTTGTGACACAAAAAGGCACAGAATGTGTTCCGTGCCTCGAAAGGCTGCAACGCCTACTACCCCGGGCTGAGTTCTGCTTGGATACAGGAAGGTGTGTAAGTGACCTTTTGTCCATGAGCCAAGCAGTGATTGGTCCAGAATACAGGAACAGGATGTCCCTTCCCCCTTCTCAGTGCACACACGCATTTCAGAAATTCCTGCACCCTCACTGCCTTTCATCTGAAGCCAAGACCATTATGCGTTTTGAGTTTGCCACTCCTCCGCTGACACTCGTGCATTGGTCTATCTATCTCTACAAGTTTTCTTTATTTTACCGATCTTATTCAACTTCACCAAGTGCCATAGATCTGCCATTGGGATACTGAGGGCGTACATTAGTATATGTATATTAGAAGTTGTGAACTTTAGTGGAGCACGCCCTGTGACCTCCGAGGGAGTAGTAAAGGGCAGCCCGTAGTTCCCTGCAGATACTGCAGCCACGGGCACATAGCTCTGATGACCAGCTTGACCGCGGCGTCTCTGAGGATGCTTACTAGCTATGGCAAGTGACATGCCATGTAGGCACATTACAGGGGCTGGCAACGACTGGGTCTGGATGCATGTATCTAATTATTGAAGCCCATACATGGTCTAACAGGCTGTAGGGACATGTCTAATTGTACGTAATGTTAAGACAAACAGCTCTGGGCGAATTGTGCAGGAAAGGAATAAACGCCGTGGACTAGTGCAGGAATAATAAAACAAGACGTCAGCGTTTAGTTGCTTCGCCGTAATATGGATAAAAAAAAAAAGAAGCTCGCGAGTGGTGCGTTTAAGGATTAGTGCGTCGGTACTTAGACATACTCACCAGACATAAAGGCAGTCTTGTGTAAAGAAAGGAACTCGTGCAGATGCATGGATGTATCGAAACTTGGACGCACAAGTATAGAGTGTCTTAAATTAACTCATCGGAACTTCCGGTTCGTACAGCGCTTAGAAGTGACACTTGGGGCATGATGCGCTATACCAACACGTTGCTATCCTACAAACGGAAGACATGTACCAAGAGGAAAGCTCTTCCAGTTTGTAAGGATAATATGGCCGTGTCGGTACAATATTCTATTACGAATGTCATCTGGAAACCAGGAGGCAGAAAGGAAAATGATACTCATAATGTTCAATTGTTAGGGATTATGCATTCAAAAGCAGCACGAAATAGATGTTTTGGCCTTTACTGCACTGTATTTCCAGTCGCACGTATATTGTGGGTTCGTTTGCGAAATGCAATAGGCTTACAGAGATGAAAATATTTATAGGCGCTGCGCACACAATCAGTTTCACGATGCATGTATACAGAGACCTAAAGACATTATTTCTTTTTTATTGCTCTATGGAAATATGCACTTTTCGTTGGTTCACGGGGTGAGGGGGCGTGGTTTGGGGGGTAAGATGGTCAAAGCAGGACACGTGGAACAAGAGGCAAACCTGCCCTGGACTGTAGGTGAATTTGAGCACACCCGGTGGCGTACCTCGGACCCCAGTGCAAGCAGCCCCTGCTGGTAAATACAGCCACAATTGTTGTTACTGGGCCCCGGTGCGAGTGCACCTGTTGCACAGTTGATGGGTTCGCCCCTGAGCACGCCTCAGCATTCTTAGCCTCTGCTGGAATGTGTAGGGACAGTTAGCACCCGGATGAGAGTCGGGCAGTTACTCCTGTTATGGGGGCAACGCCTATAGCTGGGTTTAGGACACATACACACAGCATGCACTGTTGTCCAACATTCCTGTCTCATGTACACACTAATGACGCAGACCCCGCCTGGCCTCTTTCTGCTCACATACCAAGCGCCCTCCTGAGAGATTCTGGCGATAAGGCGGAGGGGTGTGTGTACGGAAAAGTGCAGATCGGCTTCAGTGTCTAAGTGGTAATAATACCAGGTGCAAACTCTGATTAAAATAACCTGTTTGCCACTGCCAATATAACCGGCCAGCTCACCGTAGCTCCTAGAAGCCAGCAGAGAGTGCTGCGTGTGGGCATTTAAGGATTAGCGCATCGGTACTTAGACGTACACACCAGACATTAAGGCAGTCTTGTGTAAAGAAAGGAACTTGTGCAGATGCATGGATATATCGAAACGTGGACGCCCAAGTATAGAGTGTCTTAAATTGACTCATTGTAACTTCGGGTACGTACAGCGCTTAGAAGTGACACTTGGGGCATGATGCGCTACACCAACATGTTGCTATCCTACAAACGGAAGACATGTGCCAAGAGGAAAGCTGTGGCCCTGGGAAACGAGAGAGCTCAAGCCGAGCTGAGCTTGGGTTATGAGATCGAGGCTCAGCGCACGCTTTGCCGTGAAATGGATCCAAAAATAAAAAGACGCTCACGAGTGGTGCGCCCGCGCGTGCCACTGCGAGCATATGTCTTCAATTATCGCCGCCGTGACGGCGGCGATAATTGAAGACATATGGCCTCTGGTGCGCGTTACAGACACCAATATGCCATGGGCGGAGCTACGCGACCGCCCATGGCCTATTGCGTGTTCTGTTTTAAAAATACACGCACGCAAAGGCCAATGAAAATGGACCTAGGAAATAACACGCGCTACGTGGAATTTCCAGGTCCTTTTTCAAAACATTTTCAATAACACGAGCTACGTGGAATTTCCAGGTCCATTTTCAAAACCCCCAGAAAAGGACTCTGGCTGCGCGACACTGCTGCGCAGTGTACGCTAGGACCGAGACCTAAAAAATATCCCAAAAAAACACATTTCTGTGGTGAAAAGTTCTGGAATCTGCTTGGATCCACAAATTTCCACTCACCCGCATTCCCCAAAGTCTTCCGAGAAAAATGGTACCTCACGTGCGTGGGTCAAGGACCCGTGACAGGGAAGGGCCCAAAACCTATTGAGGCGACATCAAAATTACCTATCACAAACCAACCTGGTTTTGCAAGAGCGGTCCCATGAATTTTTGGCCCTGGGCTCGGCGACCATCTAGGGAAACCTACCAAACCCACGCATTTCTGGAAACTAGACACCCGGGGGAGTCCACTGAGGTTTGACTTGCATTGGTCCCCCTACGTTTTCTTACCCACAATCCCCTGCAAACCTCAAATTTAGCTAAAAAAAGCGCTTTTTTCTCACATTTCTGTGTGGGAAAGTTCTGGAATCTACTTGGATCCACAAATATCCTCCCAATCAGCATTCCCTCAGGTCTCCCAATAAAAATGATACCTCACTCGCGTGGGTGGGTCAAGTACCCGTGACAGGCAAGGGCCCAAAACCTATTGAGGCGACATTAAAATTACCTATCACAAAAAAACCTGGTTTTGCAAGGGGTGTACCATGAGTTTTTGGCCCCGGGCTCGGCGGCCATCTAGGGAAACCTACCAAACCCACACATTTCTAAAAACTAGACACCCGGGGGTTCCAGTGAAGTGTGGCTTACTTGTGTCTCCTAACGTTTTCCTACCTAGAATCCCCTGAAGACTGACATTTCTCTGGGGCAGGGGGGGAGCATTGCCATGCCCTTTTTGGGCAGCCCCCAACCCCAACGCTAAAAAAATAAAAAAAATACCTGGTTCCCAGTGGGCTTTCACCCCCCCCCCCGGGGGCAGATCAGTGGCTACTGCCCCCATTTTCCCCCAGGGGAGGGCAGAAAGACTGACATTTCTTTGGGGGGTGGAGGCATTGCCATGCACTTTTTGGGCAGCTTCCACTCCAACGTAAAAGAAAACCAGAACAATCCCTGGTTCCTAGTGGGCTTTCTGCCCCCCGAGGGAGCATATTGGTGCTACTGCCCCGACTTACATTTCTCTGGGGGGATGGGCGCATTGCAATGCCCTTTTTGGGCAGCCCCCACCCAACATCAATAAAAACAAGCATTTGCAATGCAATAGGTCTCGCAGTATTTAAGTTAGAGCTTTTGGTATTGCTTTTGATATTGTTTTTCACAATATATGTAGTACTCCTACCAATTGGTCTGTGGGCAACTATTCAGCCATTTACTAGAAATGATTTTACACATGCAGCTTTTTAAAAATATAAATGCCGATGTGACGCCCCTACCTTGAAGGCGCCTGCGGGACCTGTGCAGGAAGGGTGTAAGGAGTGAGGGAGGGGTCGGGCAGACTAGAGAATGGCTATTTAGCCATTTACTAGAAATGACTGTACACATGCAGCTTTTTAGAAATATAAATGTTGATGTGAAGCCCCTACCTTGAAGGCGCCCGCGGGACCTGTGCAGGAAGGGTGTAAGGAGTGAGGAAGGGGTCGGGCAGACTAGGGAATGGCTGCGGGAAACTTGCTTAAACCAAAGTGGGAGGAGAGAGCACATACTGCGAGTATAGAAGGAAATACAAAAAAAAGAGCACAGATTGTGGGGCGCGACGATCACTAACTGGACAGGAATGCCAGATACGATACAGAGGCGGGGACAAAGGGAAGGGAGGGAGAATGCTAAGGAGGGCGTTTACCAGATGCACTCCACGTAAATTACTATTTTAGTGTTAACTCTTCAACAAGCATGTGCGAGGTGAACAAACCCTATACTCAATTCGAGATTTACCGTATATGTTTACATAAAGCAAAAAGCTCTGTATTTTTTTATATAGCTTTTGCATGAAATGACTTATAAACAGCGTAGTTAAGCTAAGCACAGATAAACGAGCAGAGGGCAATATTCAACACGATACAGGAGCAAAGACGCTACTCAGAAACGGCAGTATCAGTGGGCATTGCGCAACATTTACGTTCAGCACGTGAACTGATTACCAATACGTCCATAAAGCAACACTTGAGCATAAATGCAAACAACGCCCGTAAAACTTTTCAGGTCCGCCGATTACCTTTACAAATAAATTGCGCCTACATAAATATGCTAAAACAACAGGTGATGGACCGAATGTGGATCAATGTCACACACTCAACCCAGTCCAAAGATCTGGGCCCAAATCCATCGTTTTTTTGCACTCCACACCACCCCGGGTTAGACAATGGCGATATGCAAATCAGCTCTGACCCTGTGCCCCATGGGAACAGTCCAGTCCGAACTACAAAAGCCATGTCCTTCCCAGAACGGAATCAAGCATCCGAGGACCGGACCGGTTTTGAGGTAACACCTCTCATCAGCCCGGCTAGCTTGACTCCAGTGGTGTGGAGTGCCTGGGACCCACGTCTGGGGATCCCCCGCGCACTTAGGGCGGAATTTGCAAAAACAACAGGTGATGGACCGAATGTGGATCAATGTCACACACTCAACCCAGTCCAAAGATCTGGGCCCAAATCCATCGTTTTTTTGCACTCCACACCACCCCGGGTTAGACAATGGCGATATGCAAATCAGCTCTGACCCTGTGCCCCATGGGAACAGTCCAGTCCGAACTACAAAAGCCATGTCCTTCCCAGAACGGAATCAAGCATCCGAGGACCGGACCGATTTCGAGGTAACACCTCTCATCAGCCCGGCTAGCTTGACTCCAGTGGTGTGTAGTGCCTGGGACCCACGTCTGGGCATCCCCAGCGCACTTAGGGCGGAATTAGCAAAAACAACAGGTGATGGACCGAATGTGGATCAATGTCACACACTCAACCCAGTCCAAAGATCTGGGCCCAAATCCATCGTTTTTTTGCACTCCACACCACCCCGGGTTAGACAATGGCGATATGCAAATCAGCTCTGACCCTGTGCCCCATGGGAACAGTCCAGTCCGAACTACAAAAGCCATGTCCTTCCCAGAACGGAATCAAGCATCCGAGGACCGGACCGGTTTCGAGGTAACACCTCTCATCAGCCCGGCTAGCTTGACTCCAGTGGTGTGGAGTGCCTGGGACCCACGTCTGGGCATCCCCAGCGCACTTAGGGCGGAATTTGCAAAAACAACAGGTGATGGACCGAATGTGGATCAATGTCACACACTCAACCCAGTCCAAAGATCTGGGCCCAAATCCATCGTTTTTTTGCACTCCACACCACCCCGGGTTAGACAATGGCGATATGCAAATCAGCTCTGACCCTGTGCCCCATGGGAACAGTCCAGTCCGAACTACAAAAGCCATGTCCTTCCCAGAACGGAATCAAGCATCCGAGTACCGGACCGGTTTCGAGGTAACACCTCTCATCAGCCCGGCTAGCTTGACTCCAGTGGTGTGGAGTGCCTGGGACCCACGTCTGGGCATCCCCAGCGCACTTAGGGCGGAATTTGCAAAAACAACAGGTGATGGACCGAATGTGGATCAATGTCACACACTCAACCCAGTCCAAAGATCTGGGCCCAAATCCATCGTTTTTTTGCACTCCACACCACCCCGGGTTAGACAATGGCGATATGCAAATCAGCTCTGACCCTGTGCCCCATGGGAACAGTCCAGTCCGAACTACAAAAGCCATGTCCTTCCCAGAACGGAATCAAGCATTCGAGGACCGGACCGGTTTCGAGGTAACACCTCTCATCAGCCCGGCTAGCTTGACTCCAGTGGTGTGGAGTGCCTGGGACCCACGTCTGGGCATCCCCAGGCACTCCACACCACTTGGAGTCAAGCTAGCCGGGCTGATGAGAGGTGTTACCTCGAAACCGGTCCGGTCCTCGGAGGCTTGGTTCCGTTCTGGGAAGGACATGGCTTTTGTAGTTCGGACTGGACTGTTCCCATGGGGCAACAGGGTCAGAGCTGATTTGCATATCGCCATTGTCTAACCCAGGGTGGTGTGGAGTGCAAAAAAACGATGGATTTGGGCCCAGATCTTTTGACTGGGGGAATGTGTGACATTGATCCACATTCGGTCCATCACTTGTTGTTTTTGCAATTGCCGCCCTAAGTGCGCTGGGGATGCCCAGACGTGGGTCCCAGGCACTCCACACCACTTGGAGTCAAGCTAGCCGGGCTGATGAGAGGTGTTACCTCGAAACCGGTCCGGTCCTCGGATGCTTGATTCCGTTCTGGGAAGGACATGGCTTTTGTAGTTCGGACTGGACTGTTCCCATGGGGCAACAGGGTCAGAGCTGATTTGCATATCGCCATTGTCTAACCCAGGGTGGTGTGGAGTGCAAAGAAACGATGGATTTGGGCCCAGATCTTTTGACTGGGGGAATGTGTGACATTGATCCACATTCGGTCCATCACTTGTTGTTTTTGCAATTGCCGCCCTAAGTGCGCTGGGGATGCCCAGACGTGGGTCCCAGGCACTCCACACCACTTGGAGTCAAGCTAGCCGGGCTGATGAGAGGTGTTACCTCGAAACCTGTCCGGTCCTCGGATGCTTGATTCCGTTCTGGGAAGGACATGGCTTTTGTAGTTCGGACTGGACTGTTCCCATGGGGCAACAGGGTCAGAGCTGATTTGCATATCGCCATTGTCTAACCCAGGGTGGTGTGGAGTGCAAAAAAATGATGGATTTGGGCCCAGATCTTTTGACTGGGGGAATGTGTGACATTGATCCACATTCGGTCCATCACTTGTTGTTTTTACATAAATATGCTGGCGACATTTCCTGAAGTAAAAGTTCTCTACTGAAGTCCTCATTACATTTCATCAATAAAACGTTAGCGAAAACGAAACTTTCCGTGGGGCGGGACTTCCGGCTTCGGAAGCCCGCGCACGCGCCCACGGAGAGAAGCCGCGCCCACAGAGAGAAGCAGTGCTGGTGACGCGGGGCTCCCATGCCCTAGAGAGAGCCCCGCGGTGGCGGCTGAAGTCCGGAGTGGCGTTAAGTGGGCTGGCGCTCGGTGCACTTGTGTGTGTGTGTGTGTGTGTGTGTGCGGCGTGTGTGTATGCGACGGCGGAAGTGGGTTCTCTGTATGTGTGGGTGCGTGCGTGCGTGCATGGGCGCTCGTGTGTGTGTGTGTCTCTGTTTATGCGCATGCGTGTGTGGTGTTGGAGCTTCCCAGGAGACAGCAGCTGAGTACGTTCGCGAGCGCGTGGCCCGCTCAAATCACCTCCTTGAAGAGGCAATGCGCGCGGCCAAGTGCTGTCTCCTGGGAAGCAGACCCAGCGACAATAGATCTCTGGCGAGACAGCGCTTACGCGCTGTTCAACGCCACAAGACCTAAAAAATAATCCCTGGAGGCTAGTGGGCTTTCTCCCCCGCCCCCCCTCCCCCCCCCCCCAGGTGGGCAGATTGGGGGCTACCGCCTCTATCTGCTCCCCATGGGGGGGCATGAAAGTCTGTGGCAGCCAAACAAATATGGGGGGAGCAAAGGCCCTTGCCCGAGGGGCTGCTCCCGCCTCCCTGGCTCTAGTGGGTGAATCCCTGCTTGGGGATCGCCCTCCTGGGGTGATCCCCAAGCAGGGATCCACTAGAGAAGGGTACAATTGGAATGGGGAAATTTTCCCCTTTCCAACTATACCTCTCCCATCTTTTTCGGTGCTCGGGGGCAGAGATAGCCCCACAAGCACCGAAACTGAGAAACTGAAACTAAGTTTCGATTTCTTTGCAATGACGATAGCGAGCCATGCGCGCAATCATCATTGCAAAGAAATTCACAATCAGGACTGGGGAGGTTGGGGGAGCTCTTCCCCACCTCCCCAGGCAAAAAAAAGGAAAATACCTCTCCTGTCTGCAGCAGAGGGATTTCCTGCACATGTGCTCATGACGGAATGCTTCCATCATGAGCACACTAGAACTTGTGCTCATGACGGAACCATTCCATCATGAGGGTTAAAGTACCGGGGACTCCCATCATGACAACAGTGAAGGAATCAAGCATGTGAATCTATGAAAGCTTCCAATACTGGAAAACTATAGTTACAGGTAAGTAACTTATTTCTTTTTCAGGGTGCTGAAGTGGAATACCACCTAAGTGAGAATGGTGTAAAAACTCTTATATTCACTCTATCATCCACCTATACATTTCTTTCTGTGAGTTAAGAATCTGTCCCAGATATCTACCTGTAACCTATAGGTCGCTCATGCCTTAACCATTCATGTTCTCTGAGCGATGAAAACTTGTACAATTCTGCAATGCTGGATCAGACCTGAGAATATGGAAGATTGCACTTATTGCCATCTGCGAGAGAGAGAAGCTTGATTTGCTATTGTGAAGCTGCCTGCCCCAATTCTGTGAGGAATTAAAGCTTGCACTGCTGTTGCCTGATTTGTACCTGCTTGTGCTGATGCCACCCTAGCTGTACATGTTCTCTGAAGGAGGGATGCTTGCACTGTTTCTTCCAAAGGTGTAGCTGTCTATAAGCATGGGTGTTTCCACTGCTGTTGCCCCTTCTTATAATCGAGCAAAGGATAATTTGAAAACCCTTGCTAAACCTGTCCAGAAGCTTATATTGGACCAAGGCCAAGCTAGTTATGGGGCCTTGACCCCGAGACCATGGTTTCAATCTCAGCTTCCCAGCTTGACCAGACAGTGTGACCCAGGTCAGGCTCTTATCTGTCCTCTACTTTCTTTTCAGTGATCATCACATTTGAGAGCAACTTTAAATAATTTAGTTCAGGCTACGTACTGTACAAAAAACTCTCTTGTATATGGTTTAATAGACCATAATGTTGCTCCTTCTGTGACACCAGTAAAGGCCTTGCACACGAGGCATAAGAACACTGACTTGCCTCTTGAGTCGCTAATAAGATTTTCATCAGGGATGAAGGAGAAACAATGTGATATCCATCCGGGAACTGAATTGCACAGTGTCTATCAGGAAACCTGATTTCTACCACAGCTTCCAAGTTTGCAAGTTTGGCCAAACAATGTGACCCTAGGCAATTACTTTTCTCCACTGTGCCACCTTTTCCATGATCATCACTTACAAAACATCTTGAAATCGTTCAGGATGCACATTGGACTACCACGTCTCTTGTGTATGGTTCAATAGACCATAATGTAGCTCCATCTATAAAAATAAAATGCTTATATTGGAGGAAACAAGGCAACTCATTTGCCTCTTGAGTTATTAGAAACATTGTCACAGTAAAAAGGGGGTGCTTCACTAGTTTAATAAGGGCCGCTCAAAGCAGTGATATAATGTGAGGTGCTAAATTGAAACAATCCAAAATACACTTTTTTATGTAAACGTTTGGGCGGCAAATATACATTTGCAGAAGAGTGGGAGGTCCAGGCTGAGCAAAGAGCTGTTCATTTACGCCTCTATGGCAGTAAGGCTTAAGGGACCACCACCACTACTACTCACTTTCAGAGAGATACTTTGGTGTTGGGCATATAGTTTGCAATCTGATTGCCTATGCACTGACGTTACCACAAACCCAGTCAGTTGCGAGAGTGGCTGGGCATCATGGACATGGTCTGTTTCATAGTGCACACCCTGGGAAATGTGCGGCATACTGATAATGTTGCCAATAGTCTGTTGAGAGGCCTACCTCATCGCCCCTCCCCTTCCAAGGCTGGTGAACATGCCCTGTGAAGCAAGGATTGTTTCACAGTATTTGATGTGAGATGCCTGTATTCCTGGGGATGACTCCTGAGTTCAAAGGGGCAAACTTCAAGCACCAAAGCATGTTGACAGAAAAGAGAAATAGCGTTCGTTGCTCAGCCCTCCTGTTTTTAACCATGACGTAGGCAGACCCAAGTAAAAACCATTTTTTGCTGACCCACATAAAATTTGAATATACATCTGACAGGGAGTACATAAATGTTGACATAAGTGACATAACCTCACCCAAACTAGGGTATCCATAACTAGGAGACTGTACAACCAGTGAACACTCGTACAGTTGAATGCTTCCCTGTGTAAGATATGGAAACCACTGATCACGCATTCCACATTAGATATGTGAGAACTCATCATCCTGTATAAGTACATGAATGTATGGTAATTCTATAATAGGTTTGGCAATTTTTTTGCTTGAGTTTTTATACCTCCTGTATGTTTGTTAATGAAAATTATACAACATTCCATTAATGCCCCTCACTCACTTTGTGTTGTAATAATAATAATTCACCCAATTTTTAAAGGAGGCAGAAGAGCTGATCCTAAAAACTACAGGATGATAGCACTCCTAGACGTAGACTCCAAGTACTTCGCCAGCCTCTTGTTGGAAGATCTGTCGTCCTGGGCGCTAAAAACTCAAAGGCTGCCATTTAATCAGACCGGCTTTGTGGCCAAATCGGGCACTACTAGCAACCTACTGGCCCTATCCATACTTATGGAGAATGCAGCATCCTTAAAAATGCCATTGCACTGCTGCTTTGTTGACTTTAAAGCAGCCTTCGACCGGTTGCGTAGGGATCTTTTATGGCACAAATTACAAAAATGGGAAATCCCGAGTGTCCTGTTAAAATTAATAATACAACTTCACTCAAACACCTGGATCCGCATCAAATTGGGCGACGGGTCACACATCTCAAGAAAAATACAGACTCTCTGTGGAGTCAAACAAGGGTGTGTGTTGGCCCCTATTTTGTTTAATCTCTTTATCTCTGACTTAACCCATCTATTGGACATGGTCAACTCTCATCCCCACTCACTTGGTGAATTAGCAACTTGCTTTATGCCGACTATCTTGTCTTATTCAGCCACACGAGGGTCGGCTTACAAAGACTTCTTGACCAGCTGTTTTCTTTTACATCAAGTATTGCTCTGGAATTAAATCTCTCAAAAATGAAAGCTATCACCTTCGGGAATCGGAAGCATCAAACCGGTGGGTGGTTCTTTGACTGCAAAAAATTGAAACTGTGACATCATATAAATATCTGGGTATTCACATGGATTCCAAGGGCTCTTTTGTAAAACAGAAAAAAGCAGTCATTGTCCCTTGAAGCAACAATGATGAAAGTTTTGGCACAGTTACTTGGCCCAAGCTTATCCCCCCTCCTGACAGTTATGGAGGCAAAGGTTACAAACTGTTTAACGTACGGCCAAGAAATAATGTTGGGGAGCGACTCGTCAATGCTGAATAAAACAACAACCAGAATTTACAAAAGAGTCTGGCACCTTCCGAAATCGGCTTCTCCGACTCAGATCAGGCTCGAGCTCGGCCTTCTAAACCATGAGGGCGTTGGTGCAGGTGCATTCATCAAGTTGTGCCACGGACTGCGTAATTCAAGGGAAGGAAGCCTGGAGACCAAGTTGTGGCAAGAAATATCAGCAGGTCACTCCAGTCAAAAACATCAATGTTTCCTTGATCACTCTTTGAAACTACTCGATGCCAAGGATTATTGGGGAACCAATCCGCCCCAGCAGGCACTTAAACTGTCCATTAAAATAAGTGTTTGCCTCTGGTCTTTCCATCAGGACAGGGCACAATTGTCTAAACGAAAACATGCCTGGTCGATAATCACTGAGCTCAAACCCAGATCAGAGGCCCCATATCTTTCAAGCACCTATGCAGCTGTTTGGAAGAAAAGATTTATGGCCCTGAGGATGGGTGAATGGCCATTTTTAAAACACTTGCCTGCATGGCGTCGTTCAAATGAGGACACTAATTATAGGGGCTCTGGTCATTACACGGAATCAATTGAGCATGTGGTGTGTGTTTTCCCAGCATTTCTCAAGGACAGAAGGCGGTTGTTGCGAGGTGAATGGATCAAGCTCGACGTTGGATCATGCCGGCAAACCATTATACCAGCAATGAACCCCAACAACACAATGCTAAATTCGCAAAATTTGTTTTCCAAATTGCAAAGAAACGTAACTCCGTAGGTTTGCAGGAATCATTGCCATAATCTTCAGTTTCATGAATGGTCTGGAACTCCCCGTCCCCTATTTAATTCCAAGACTCTTACTGGTGGAGCTCTTGTATGTTTTACTGAAAGTCGGGGGCGGGTTTTACACTCACCAATAATGTCATTACGTTTTTAAACATATTTTAGCTGCTTCTTGTGTGAAAATAATAATAACAACTATTTATACATACTATTGTATTTTGTTAAAAAACTTTCATTTTTTGTTGCATTAAGATGAAACTTATTTTTTGTTTGTTTCTAAATTGTCATGATTTTAAGTAACCGAACAAAAAACAATAATCACTGTGTTGTATCAGTTCTTCATGTGTGAGAGAATCATGTGATGTTATTTTTGATGCTACCACCTGTCCGCGGCTTATTATTTGTGTTAGAGAAAGTTGCACAGCGGCTGTCCATGCTGTACTTTTATTGTGTTGTGACGCTCTGTATAAAACTTCCCACTCCTCAGGACAAAAAAATGATCCACATTTCGAATGATTGTTTCAATGCATGATGTGTCTAAAAGAATGAACACTCATAAAATATGTGAGCGGAGTGAGTTTACTTTTGGTTTAACAAATGAAACAAGCTGTTTTTGAAATAGAATGGGAGACTTTGTACATTTTTTAAAGATAGCTGACAAGTAGCTCCATGTCCTGCATAATACCTCCAGCCAATTTTGGCATTTTATCCAACCGCACTTTACATGCTGGGATTTTTATCCATTATGAAATCTGTTGAAAGCAAAACTACAAGCCCTACAATACAACATGCAATTGGTTGAAAAAACATAGATTGTTATTCTATGTCATAGTGCTAAAGGGGCACAGTTGTGGAATGCTAAATAAAATGTAGTTCTTGGCTTCCTACCTTTTTTCTTGTAAGTGATCACAGGTTAAACAGCCCAGTGGGTGAGAGGACATAGATATCCTTTCAGATACAAATACCCGCATCTCCTGCTAACGGGCTAACATTAACACTCCTTGGAAAACCAGCTTGCTATAAGGACCTATTTACCAGAACAATGTGAGCACCAGCAAGTAAGAGGTGTCTAACGACACAGAAAAGAAAAATAATGACCTTTCAACCCTACTTGTACAGCCCATCCTCGGGTTTGTGTGATTTGGGTGGCGCTCTCAAACACCGCTGTGATGCACCCTGCCTCAACAAGTGCAGCACTTCCTGTAGGTGGTACCCCGTGAGGGCTTCCTGTGGCCATAGCTACATTTAACAGTGACACTTCAGCACGTCACAGATGAGGGAGGCACTGATGCATGTCAGGGCTCTGAACATTCTCTCTGATGGCTAGTGCTGGCACCTTCATGTGCTGTCGCCAGCCGTGTCACTCACCGCCTCAGTCAGGGGAGGCTCCTTCATTAGGGTGGAGGAGTGTCGCCCCTCTGCTTTCTCGCAGTGCGAGAGGCAGAAACATAAAATGGTATTTTATGTTTCTGCTTCTCGTGCTGCAAGATAGCAGAAGGCAAGGTATACCCGGCTGGTGGGTGGGCGGGAGGGTATGCCTGGTTGGGGGTATGCCTGGTTGGTTTCAGGGAGGAGTGGCTTGCACCACTCTGAGTACCCTGGCTGTATGGTCGGTCCTCTGCAGCCTACATAGAGAAAATGGCCTCCCTACAGGCGCCCGACTGGGCGCTGTCTGCACCAGTCATAACATAACACTACCATTGCAGCTTTGTGATTGGCTTAGGGAAGGGGAGAGACTGCCTTCTTCCTGTTTCCAGTAGAGGGACCCGGCCAAGAATGGAGGCGGCGCAGGACCCGGTAAGGTAAGTTTTATTTATTTTTAATCCTCCCCTCCTCAAACACCCCCGCACCCACGAGTAATGCTAAGTAAACTTGGTTCGAAAGGCCTTGTTTACTTTCTGACTCTGGCACTGCCTTCAGTGTTCTTGAGAACAGGCGCAATTAGGGACAGTCCAGGGGTACCAAATGTAAAGTGAAGGCTAGCAGTGACTACCTCAGACTTGCAATAATTAATGTAAATGTACGTGCTTTATTTATGTAGTAGTTATACAGTGAAAACCTAGCTAAAAGGTAGCGGAAAACTATACAGGGATAAACACGAGTCAAATTCAGAAGGTACAGATGATAATTGAGTGGGGAAGTAACTGGGCTCAGATAGCAGAAGTGTTACTGCCTGTACTGTTCTGGGGTCCTTGAAGATACATACATGCGTATAGATCTGGTGTTAGGAACAGTAAATCTATACTTACCTTTATGTACTTGCCTTCTCTCTATGTTAGTAGTCAATATTCTGGATTCAATATTTTTGCAGGGCGATGTAACTTACCTTGATATTGTAGTATACAAATCCTGAAAAAGGACATTGCCACCATCCATCCAGTTATGATAGTACAGTGGGATAAAAAGCAGTTCTGAAGTCGCTTCATGGAAATAACAGTTATTCTTTCTTTAGTAGAGAGATGGTACCAGGCAGTCTTTCCTTGGCACTGCGTTCCAAGACTTTGAGTTCGGAGTCCTGGGTGAATCTGAATTAATTAGTATGGTTTGAAAGCTGGAGTTTGAATCCGTTGAGGTTCAGTTGATATCACATTGCCTTAGAAAACTAAATATTTTCTTAATATGTGAATCATATGTATTTTAAGAACCCATGTAAGTTACCCTCATCTTATAATATTTGGATGAAATACTGCACCATTAATGGCTGCTGGGCCATGCCCTCTGTGTTTTTGGCCCCTTTTTTATTATACCAAGAGTGCATAATAAGCCATTATTCTCTCTTGGTATCATTAAAAGACTGTTGTCCAGCAATAGCCAGAGGCAGCTTGACAGTGACTCTGTATGATGGGTGATGCAGGTGCACAAAGGCATATGCACCAACCTCCAGAGATTATCCAGTGCTGGTGAAGTATCCAGGCCTGGCCTGAAGACTTGGTACGCCTCAGTGCCCCCCTCATCTGCGAAATACTAAAGTGTCACAACTAAGGTCAGCAATGGGCTCTTGGCTACTTGCCAATCAGCCTGTCACCCCTCCTTTTCCCACTTTGTCTCAGAGTTGGGAAAGGAAAGAGCAGAGACTGAAAAATAGTACCTCCACTTCACAGGTTCAGGGTTTCAGTTTCATGCTCCAGTACTGGAAGCAGGCGACAAAGTGTATGTGTGTGTGTGTCATTGACAAACAGTCAATGATGGAGTGAGAAGGGGTGAAAGCAAAAGTGAGTACGAGTGAGAGTAAATGAGTGAGGGAGAAAGAAGGTGATTGTAACAGAGTGTTAGTGTGTGTATGTGTGTGTGTGTTTGTGTGTGTTCATGTGTGCGTGCGTGCGCACGTGCATGAGAGACTGATTGAGCCACAATCAGAGTGAGTGTGAAAGATTCAGAGAATCAGTGACACTGACTAAGTCAGAGTTAGTGAAACTGAGTGAGACTGAATGAGTGTATGTCAGACTGGCTAAGTCAGAATGAGTGAGACTAAGCAAGACTGAGTGAGTATGAGTGAGTCAGTGAGCAGGAGAGGTTTATCTATTAGAGCTCTAGGGCTGCACCCCCCTGAAATTCCTGCACATTCCTGTACAAATATTATATAGATCGATTTATTTAGAGATACAGTCGTATCTCTAAACAAATCGATGTATTGTCTTGGCTGTCTATCCCAAGCTCAAGTAAAATACAATATCCCTTGGGATCAAAGATTCATTTCATTCATCGGTCCATGCATTCACCGCTCACTTTGACAATACTACTGTGCTTTCTCAAACTGTGTGTAGTGTTGGGTTACCAACCACCCTACCTTGGGACGCACAAGAAAGAGACAAAACTGTGGTCTTGAAAAAGATGTTCTTATGAAACAATACACCGAAACGCGTCGACGTATTTGTTATACATGTCAAATTCACGAAACCAGATCCTAGAATTGATCGATTGGACTATGGACATGTTGTGATTCCCTTGGATTGACATACCGATGATTATTGATTGAAATCACGGAACTTGGTGTCTCTTTCTGGTTTTTTAAATATCTTTTTTATTTTGGCAATTTGTGATTTTTTGTGGATGTACTTATGTCAATGTGATATTTTATGGTTTTTAATTCAATTGCTTATATCAATAAAATGTATAGATTGTTACAACATCTTGCTTAGGTGCCTTTATAAGTCCCAAGGTAGGGAGCGGTGAATGCATGGACGGATGAATGAAATGAATCTTTGATCCCAAGGGATATTGTATTTTACTTGACTCTTTGGTACCTGTCCCTTGGATTGTCGGGCCATTCCCTAATATTTTTTTCACATGTCTATCCCAAGCTGACAGCCCCGCCTTGCTCTTGTACCAGGAGATGGAAGGCAGGCAGTAAATCAACTTTCTGAGCTGTGATGCACAACGCAGGGCTTACTGTTCTAAAGCCCTTCATTGCTGTTTTTGTCTGTTGCAGTATCCACTGTAGGCCACTGTCATTTTCAGTATTATAGTTTTGGGCGTTGGAGTCTCTGTCCCTGCCTGAGAGCAGCCGTCCATCATTGACAGGCATAGATCCCACCCTTTCTCATTCGTCACACTTAGGAGTGGATACTAGCACATGTGTTTTGGTACCCTGTTCTCAGTAATGGTAAATGTTAGAATGGTAATCTTCTATTATGTATATTGGGCTGAGACCCCTCGCCACGATAACCTTCCCCACTGTGACACCCTAGCCCCTGGCTGCACGTCGCTGGCTCTGTTAGAAGTGGAGCTGCTCTATTTGTTCCCCCGCAAAATTAATCCAAAAGACGAGCAGGCCATAGTACTTGTTCCCTTGTGAAGTTGATCCAAATATCAAGTCAAGCACTAAGCGAGAGCTGTGTGCTTGCAGTAGACAGTTATCTGCTGTATGACATTAAAACTGGCCTTATCTTTATGGCCTAACAACATTATGGCAAAAACATGGATTGATTTATGAACAATGAGTGTTAAAAACGTTGTTCCTCTCTTATTTTTAGGGTTGGGCGGAATTTGCGTAGTCACGCTACGCAAAGCTCTGTGAAACGGTAAAAAATCTCTGCGAGCACGCAAACGTTTCATCAACACACAGAATTGCTTGTTCCTCGTGTTCGAGATTCTTTTTACCTGTTCGCGAACGCTGTTTGCGTGCTCAGGGAGAAATAGCTCACGAACATGCATATTGAAAGCGCAAACAATCAAATAATTCCGCGAAGCCGCTGATCGCGGAATTTTTAGCAATTTTACGATCTCCACAGAACACAAAATTACCTTAATTCCGCAAATTCCGTGAGCGGAACAGAATTTGCCGCCAAGGCCTACTTATTTCACGTTTAACTTCAATCTTGCCTTCCTCAAGAGTTACCTACTTAATCATGTTTTGTTTCTGTATGTGTTTCCGTGCATATTTTTAGCCATGCCAGGTGTTTATGAGGGGGTTGATTGAGAGCTGTGATCAGAAGCCAAAGCAAAGTGTCTATCATTAGGTTGCCCTATCTGCAAAGCACACAGACAATGGTCATGTATTCCAGTTGCAATTTCAATTATGTGGAAATGTGTGTGAAGGGGGTGCACAGATCCCAACCTATTTACAGTCCAGTGTAAGTTTTGAAGTGGTGAAATGAGGGAGATGTGAGGAAGTGCATTCTGGGACAAGTGAAATGAGGGTGCTGAAGAGGAAAGAGAGGTGGTTGAAAGGACGAGATGTGCAGAGAAAAAGGGCATATATATCTAACATAAAGTGCACATAACAGAAGGCCAAAACCCCTTCCACAGGCCTCAATACTATTGAAAATCTTTGTTGTTAGTCATTTATCTTAAACAGCTAACAATTGGAATGAGTGGAACTGACTGAATCAGTGAGATCGAGTGAGTCAGAGTGGGAGACTGAGTGGAAATGAGTGAAATGAAGTGAGAAAGAGTGAGTCACAGTGAGATTATGTGAGTCAAGTGAAAATTAGTGAAATTAGTCCAAGTATGTAAAAGTGAGTGCAGGTGTGAATGAGAGTAAGTGAATGAGACTGAGGGAGAATGAGTGAGAGAGTAAGAACAACAGAAGGTGAGTGTGAGCAAACCTTTTGAGAAGAAGTCTTGCTCACTCACTAGAGCTCGAGCCAAGGTTTTCGCCTCAGCAATTATAAAGGTAACCGGCCACCACTGCGACCAGATTCCAAAACTATCATGTGTCTGTTGTGCACAAATATGTGCCTTGGGCAGTGAACCAACTGAGATATTTTGCCATTTGAGAATAGATACAGTATTTCATATCTAATACCAATCATGATTTTAGAAAAAGCTTTCGAAAGTAAATAACCCCAACAATTAAGACACTGAAATATCTTTTGATTTGGTTTGGGAGATGAGAGTTCTTTCCCTATGTTTCTGATCTTAATGCTTAATGAATTCCAGGTTAACTTGAAATGCCTGCATATTTCTGCTAACAATCCAGAAATATTCCTTATTTCACATTTAATAGAAAAGCTGTAATATCACTGCCCTGAGCACCATTTTACCTCTGTAGTCATTTCACAGTAAAACTGACTGATACATCTTTGGTTGAATTTATAGCAATATGGTGTGAAGAAATCATACACAATCTCACTTCAGTGGAATGTGCAAAGGCCCACCTGTTTTGTCCATTTTACTAAGTATGCCAAAAATGCAAAGCAAATAGGGACTCATTTTGAGTATGAAAAGAACTAGAACTTCTCCGGTTTCTGGCAATAACTCTGTAAATTGTAAATTGATACTTGTATAGCGCACTACTCACCCGCAAGGGTCTCAAGGCGCTTGTACCAATACCGCTGTGGAACCCGTCCTGGCTTTCCCTGTGAGGCGTCCACTCCTGGGCACCCCCAGGGTGAAGGCCAGGCATCCTTAGCGTTGTGGGGGCCGTTGTGGAGATTAAGCAAGCTATTGCCCAGAGTTGCAGAGTGGGACTCTATGATTAGAATAGGCACTGCGGCGAGAATTCTCAGGTCCGTGGAATTTTGAGCCCAAGACCCGCCAAGGCGGGGAATTGAACCCTGGTCCCGGGCTAGACCTCTGCATCAGGGTTTGCCGCTCTAACCATTGAGCCACACTTCTCCACTCTAAATAGGGAATAGATTGCACTCGTTGAATTTTCTCCACAATGCCATCTATATTAAGGAGGGACCTCACCTGGAGGATTTCACTTTTCATTTAGAGTCTTAATCAGGAATTGCCAGATTTTCAGTTCCCTATTATCTCCAAATGAGACCTCCAGTCTCCAGACGTTTTCTAGTTTCTGTGTCATCTTTAAGCAAAGATAAGTATACCTTCTGTGTGCAACCATCCAGTGCTAATGAACACTCCAAAAGGAATGCTTACAAAAGAAATAAGCAATACATTGTTTCCGTCAATTCTATTGAGAAATAAATAGCACACAATTAATCCCCCAAGTACATGTTTGTGTTTGTCAGTAGTAAAGCAAGTACAGGGTCACTGGCATCTGGGGATGTAAGGGACCAACTGGTGCACAGACATAATATCGAGTCCAAAATAACGATTGGACATAATATCGAGTTGTAAATATAGACTGGACAAAATATCGACAGGACAGAATATAGATAACCAAAATATCGTTTTTAAGGTAAGTGATGTAATATCGACTGTTAAAAATATAGAAAGTTAAAATATCGAAGTATATAATATAGATAGTTAAAAATATTGATTTTTTAATAATATCAATTTTTTATAGTGTATTTTTATGTTATAATATGTGTGAAAAGTGTGTATTTATGTTATAATAATTTTAATTAATGCATTTTGTTTTTATAATTATTGCGTAATTTAATTCTGTAGCGGGGTGTGGGTTTATAGCGGATTAGGGTGGGAAGTAATTTAATTATAATTAATTAAATATGCAAATGTATTTATTGATAGTAATTGTTCATTAATTGTTAATTAATTTATATTTGTTAATTACATTTTAATTGATAATTAATTTTAATTAATTGATTAATTGGTAATTATGTAAATTTTACTAATTTATTTTCTGTAGCGGGTTGTGGGTTTATAGGGGAATTGGCGGGAAGTAATTAAATTATAATTAATTAAATATGTAAAATTATTTATTGGTATTTATTTAGAATTAATTATTAATTAAGTATTTATGGGTAATTATAAAAAATTTATTAGCCAATTAATTTAATTTAATTGATTAATTGTTAATTATGTTAATTTTAATAATTTATTTTCTGTAGCGGGTTGTGGGTTTATAGGGGAATAGGGTGGGAAGTAATGTATTAATAATTAATTAAATAATTAAATTTATTTAAATTTATTTTATTGGAAATAATTGTTAATTAATCTTTAATTATTAAATAATTAATAGTTAAGTTTTTAATTATTTGTATTAATAGGTGATCAATTGAAATAATTATTAATTAGTAATTTTAATATATTAATTATTATATTATATAATTTTTTAAAATTCTTTTTAATTAATTATTAATAGATATTCATTTTTTAATTTTTAAATAATATATGAAGTATTTACTTTCCCTAATGTTGTATTCTCTGGAGTGGGAATAGTAATTTTAACCCTTACGCTATCCAAAGCTTTCCCCACTGTTGCACTCTTTGGAGTGGGAATAGTAATTTTAACCCCTACGCTATCCAACGTTTTCCCTACTGTTGCACCCACTGAAGTGGGAATAGTAATTTTAACCCCTACGCTATCCAACGCTTTCCCTACTGTTGCACCCACTGGAGTGGGAATAGTAATTTTAACCCATACGCTATCCAACGCTTTCCCTACTGTTGCACTCTTTGGAGTGGGAATAGTAATTTTAACCCCTACGCTATCCAACGCTTTCCCTACTGTTGCACTCTTTGGAGTGGGAATAGTAATTTTAACCCCTACGCTATCCAACTCTTTCCCTACTGTTGCACCCACTGGAGTGGGAATAGTAATTTTTACCCCTACGCTATCCAACGCTTTCCCTACTGTTGCACTCTTTGGAGTGGGAATAGTAATTTTAACCCCTACGCTATCCAACGCTTTCCCTACTGTTGCACCCACTGGAGTGGGAATAGTAATTTTAACCCCTACGCTCTCCAACGCTTTCCCTACTGTTGCACCCACTGGAGTGGGAATAGTAATTTTAACCCCTACGCTATCCAACGCTTTCCCTACTGTTGCACTCTTTGGAGTGGGAATAGTACTTTTAACCCCTACGCTATCCAACGCTTTCCCCACTGTTGCACCCACTGGAGTGGGAATAGTAATTTAAACCCCTACGCTACCCAACCCTTTCCCTACTGTTGCACTCACTGGAGTGGGAATAGTAATTTTAACCCCTATACTATCCAACCCTTTCGCTACTGTTGCACTCTTTGGAGTGGGAATAGTAATTTTTACCCTTACGCTATCCAACGCTTTCCCTACTGTTGCACTCTTTGTAGTGGGAATAGTAATTTTTACCCTTACGCTATCCAATGCTTTCCCTACTGTTGCACCCATTGGAGTGGGAATATTAATTTTTACCCCTACGCTATCCAACGCTTTCCCTACTGTTGCACCCACTGGAGTGGGAATAGTAATTGTAACCCCTACGCTATCCAACGCTTTCCCTACGCTTGCACTCTTTGGAGTGGGAATAGTAATTTTTACACTTTTGTTATTGTACATTAATAATATTGGCTATTATTTAATTATATTTTGTTACTATATATATATGTTTTAACAAATATGGAAAAAAAAATCTTAACTTTCATTAATTATTTAATTATTATAAGTTAATTTAAGTATTTTTAAGTATATTTTAGTAATTAATTTTTAATATTAATTTAATTTAACATTGTTTTTAGTAAAGTCGATATTTTTAAAAACTATTTTAGTAAACAATATTTTTAACTCAATATTTTTGTACTTACCTGTTTGTAGATAGAAACTCGATATTTTGTCTGTTGATATTTTTTCAACGATATTCTTGATGGTCGATATTCTGTCCCTCGATATTATGTCAGTGATCCGGACCAACTATACCTTAATTCTCCAGTATTAATTCTTTCATAGATTCACATGCTTGTATCTTCCCCTCTTCATGGTGGGAGTCTCCTGGTAAAAAGAATAACCATAGCAGTAGAAGAAAAAACTACCTGGAAACCATATAGGAACATAACATTAGGCAACCTCTCCTCCTCATTATGTGGACCAAACCACAGCCAATCAGCTGCTAGCCCTAACATACACCATCCCCAGCAGAGCCACCATACCTTAGATTTCCAACCGCCTTTGTGTGAGAAGGAGTCTCCCTGAGCTTTGCTCAGTTTATCCTTTGCTGAACCTTTGACCTTTTACAGTTGGAAGTGAGGTACTGATTTTCCATCTTATTTTCTTTCAAAATGTCTGAAGGCTCTAAAAAGGGACTTTCCAGATCTTGTAGATCCTGTGGAAAAGCCAGATTATTTTCTGAAGACCCATATAAGGAATGTTTGTACTGCTGGTACCCCAAGCATGTTACAAAGGACTGCAAACATTGTCGTACTTTCTCTGAAAAAACTCTCAAGGACAGAGAAGCACGCCTGTTACTATGGCTTCAAAAGAAGAAAGCCACAGACTCTGAGTCTGATGGAGATACTAAAGGACATTCTTCAAGAAAACACAAGAGAAAGTCCTCTAAGGAGAAAGGAGATCAAAAAAGGCAAAAATCAGGAAAAATTATAGAAAGTGAATCTGCTTCTTCATCTCTTCCTCAAACTCCTCACAAATCTTCCTAGGAAAAGAAGACTCCGTCGCCATTGCCGCCGTCGAAAACTAAGAAAATTCCTGTCAGATCGCCGATGAAGGCGTCGACGACTCAGACGACGATCTCGTCAACGACGATGACTATCTCGATGACGACTGCGTTGTCGACAGCTATTACGACGACGACTCCGCCTGCGGTGAGTGTTAGGCTATCGTCGACGACGATGCCGTCGACGATGAAGTCGACGATGCAGTTGACGATCCCGTTAACGATCCTGTCGATGACGAGCAAGTCGACGGTGACAGTTTTGAGATCTCGGACGAAGACGAAAACTTCAACCTTCATCTCAATTAAAAGAATTACCCCGTCGACGGGCTCGTCGACAGGCAAGAAAGCAGAATTTTCAAAACCTAAAATTTCTCCTCTTCTTCCATCCACTATTCTGAATTGTTAGGAATCTGAGGATGAAGATCCTTATGGAGCAGCCTATAGCGACTCTCAACTACACATTAAAAGTCAGGAATCAGAGGATGATGATTTTCAGGAGGTTCAAGAACAATTTTCCTATAAAGATCGGCCAGTACAAGGTTCAAAGCGTTATGAATCATTCCATTAGGCATATACTTATGAAGAGGAGGAAGAAGTAAGTCCCAATATTCAGGAAGAGGCTATGTCGGTTTCTTTATCGTTAATTTATGATTTGAGGCACATGATGACAGTTATTATTGACGTTTTCCGGAGGATAGCGCTCCAGCCTCAGCTCCTACAAATATTCCTCAGACTGTAGCTGATACACCAATGGTTCAATCTCCGCCTCCAAGGGAAAGAATAGATACCCGAAGATAATAACTATTCGGGATGATCTAATTGAAAGTGATCATGAAGACAGAGCAGAAGAAGGAGAGATTACCCATGATGACATAGTTGGGAATAAATGGGACCGATACATTGTTTCAACTTCGCCTTCATCACCATTAACTCAGGCGAGTTCTCCACCAGAAGACAAAGTCCGTTTCAATGATCTAATTGAAAAAGCTGCAAAGAGATTTGAACTTACAATGCCTGTGAAAGAAAGTGAATGTTTTCTTTATGATTTTAAAGAATCGTCTCGAAAATCTGTAAGAGCTATCCCGATAATCCAACATATATGGGATGAAGGATTGAAACTAATGAAAAATCTGACCATAGTTCCAGCCTCAATTCCAAAAATTGAAAAGCAATACCGGGCACCTGAGACATCTCCAGCATGCCTGATTGGACATCCGCGTCCTGAATCAGTTGTTACACAAGCAGCACAGAGACGCTACAAAAATCCGCTGTATACTTGCATGGCCCCTCCTGATAAAGAAGGTAAAAGAATGGATGGTGTAGGAAAATGCTTTGCTGTTATGGCGGCAGCTTCTATCAAGGCAGCAACGCACTAGCACTAATTAGTAGATTCAATAGGCAGATGTGGTCGGACGTTGCTCCACTTCTGTCCCATCTCCCAGAGGACAAAAATGAAGAAGCGTCTACAATTCTTCAAGCTGGAGCCAGAGCAGCGTCAGAGTCCATTGATGTAACAATGGATATTGTGTCCGTGGGATTCAGGCAAATGGCTTGAGCGGTGGCTCTACGTAGGCAGGGATGGCTAAAGTCAACATCTTTTAGACCGGACGTCTAGGCAAAAATCATGGTCATGCCTTTTGATGGAGAAAGTCTGTTCGGGAAGCATATTGGTGAGGCGCTTCAGGGAATAAAAGCAGACACTGACACAGCAAGAACTCTGGGGTCTTTACAACATGGCCGTTTTCAGTCTTTTCGTGGCAGAGGTTCGAGAGGACAATTCCATCAATGCTCCTCCTTTCAATCAAACAGGTACCAACCTTACCAACAACAGGGGTACCGTCAGTTCTCCAACAATCAGCAGTATTGGTCCTCTAACACATCAACAGCGGAAGGAGAAAACCTGCTGCAAGAGGAAAAACACAAGTCTCTGGTCGGAGACAGTGACATTCTTCAGACGCCGCCGGCCCCGTCTCATCTCAAACAGTACCATTACCTCTCTCAATTCTAAATTATTGGCAATCAATAACATCAGACAAATGGGTGTTAGATATCATAAAACAAGGCCACACCCTGGAATTCTCACAAAAACCTCCAAATCGTCCACCTATTCACAGAATACAAAACCATCTATCAATCCTCAAGACAGAAATTTTAATTCTCATTATGAATAGAAGAAGTTCCCCCAGAACAACAAGGGACAGGATTCTATTTGCACTTTTTCCTGATAAAGAAAAAGCAGTCCACCAAGTGGAGGCAGGTAATGGACCTCAGAGATCTGAACAAAAACATAAAGAAAATGTAATTCCGCATGCTGTCCTTGCAGGAAATCCTCCTTTTACTTCGCAAGGGAGATTACATGGTTTCACTAGACCTCTTGGATGCATATCTCCATATCCCAATTCACAAAAAACACAAACAGTATCTGCGGTTCATGGTGGCGGGGCGCCATTACCAGTTCACAGTTTTGCCTTTCGGCCTCAAATCTGCCCCAAGGGTTTTCACAAAATGTAAGGTGCCAATCGCAGCACATTTAAGGCAGCAGGGTCTCCAGATTTTTCCATATCTGGATGACTGGCTGATAAAAGGCACATAGTTCCAGGAAACACAACAGTCTCTAATAAATTGTATGGAGCTTTTCTAAAAATTAGGTCTTCGGATAAACAGAGAGAAGTCTTTCCTTACTCCGACACAGTCATTCCAATTCCTCGGGGCACTGTTAAATACTCAGGAAGCAAAAGCATTTCCCTCGGAGGAACGCATAAGAAAGATTTTAAATTTGACAGCATCAATAAAATCAAAAAGGTCCACTTCAATCAGGATCTTCAAATCTTTGTTGGGAATGATTTCAACATGCATCCCATTGATTCCCAACTGCCGGTTGCACACGAGACCACTGCAAGAATCCCTAGACTAGCAATGGGTTCACCCTAGGTTAATTTGAGGACAAACTCATAATCAACACGCAGTTTAAACGTGCAATGTCATGGTGGGGTATCAGGAGCAACTTGACAAAGGGCCTCTTTTTTTAACCTCAATCTCCCAGTTATGTCATGACATCAGACGCTTCATTACATGGTTGGGAAGAGCACCTGCAAGACCTAGAGATTCAAGGTCATTGGTCATCTCAGGAAGCAACTCTACACATCGATCTTTTGGAATTGAAAGCAGTTTACCTGGGTCTTCAATCCCTTTTTCCCAGAATTCGTGGCTCGATGGTCCTAGTGAGGACTACAGTACAACAACAATGTATTCAACCTATGGGGCAAGCCGAATTTGGACTTGTTTGCAACTCGAAGAAACAAGAAATGCAAACATTTCGCAAGCTGATTCCCACAAAAAGGATCAAGGGGAAATGCTCTACATCTTCGCTGGACAGGAATGTTCGAATATGCGTTTCCCCCCATTCCCTCTAATTCCAAAGATATTGAGAAAAATGAGATCAGAACCATGCCACTTAATTTTAATAGCTCCGAATTGGCCGAGACAGTACAATAATTCCGAATTTCATTTCCATGAATCAAGGCCAAGTTCTTCACCCAAAATTGAGCTCTCTAAGATTGTCAGCTTGGAACCTTTGAACGTGAATTTCAATCACTAGATATTCCTCAGGAATGTTGTGAAATACTGGCAAGTTCTACAGCAATCTCTACTAACAAGACATATACAGCAAAATGGAAGAGGTTTTGTAACTGGTGTGTGTCAAATAATGTACATCCTTTTAATTCTTCTCCAGAACAAATTCTTCCATATCTACTTCAGCTAGCCAAATCTGGACTTTCGCATACTTCAATAAAAGTACATTTAGCGGCAATATGCAGATACCGCAGATCTCCAGGCTGTCCGTCACTTTGGTCTCAAAGGCTGAGAAAAGAATTCCTAAAAGGTTTATTCAGGAAGTTTCCTCCAATTAAACATCCACCGCCTCCTTGGCATCTCAACACGGTTTTGTCTCAGCTCATGAGATCTCCTTTCGAACCAATTCACAAAGCTGAGTTGCAGTTTATTTCATGGAAAGTAGCCTTACTTCTTGCTCTCACTTCAGCAATGAGAGTCAGCGAGATCCAAGCCTTCTCCATTCTGGAACCATTCTTACAGTTCAAGCAAAATAAGGTAATTCTCTGAAGAAATCCAAAGTTTATCCCTAAAATTCCTTCAACTTTTCATCTCAATGAACCTGTGATCTTGCCTACATATTTCAAGGACCCTTCCACTACAGCAGAAAAGTCTCTCACACTTTGGACATTGGGAGATGTCTAAAATTTTACATAGAGAAGACAAAGTAATTTTGTAAATCGAATCAATTGTTCATAGCTTCTTTGGGACCCTGGAAAGGTTTAGCCCTTTCAAGAACCTCCATTTCCAGATGGATTGCATTCGCCATTGTCTTCTGTCATGAAAAAGCTGGAAAGCCCTTGTGTACAAGAGTGCATGCTCATTCTACTCGAAAAATGGCAACTTCAGCAGCATTACTGGCAGGCGCCTTGCTTCCAGACATTTGCAGGGCAGCAACTTGGTCAAATGTGCACACATTTACCAGACATTATTGTCTGGACACAGAGTGGAAAGCAGATTCAGCAGTGGGTCAAGCATTTCTGCGGCACCTGTTTCACTAAGGTACTTGTTTGTTTTTCTCTTTATAGTTCATAAATTATGTATTTGTGAACGTATATATGTATACATATTTTCAATTGTAAAGAGCTGTTTTAAAATTCTTAATAAGTCCTTTCTGTAAAAAAAATTTTTTAAAAAGGCACAGCAGAGCCCTGAGACAAAGGGGAATAAGGACTGCTATCTATTCTGATACAAGCATGTGAATCTATGAAAGATTCAGTACTGGAGAAAAAACGAGTTACTTACCTGTACACTATGGTTCTCCAGTATTATCTTTCATAGATTCAAATGCGGCCCTACCACCTCCCCGTGTCTTCTTCGGTAGACAACTTTATCTCTGGTTTCTTCCATAGCTCACTCTTGGGCTGTTGGAAATCTGAGGTATGGTGGCTCTGCTGGGGATGGCGTATCTTGGGGCTGGCAGCTGATTGGCTGTGGTATGGTCCACATAATGAGGCGGAGAGGTTGCCTAATGTTATGTTCCTATATGGTTTCCAGGCAGTTTTTTCTTCTACTGCTATGGTTATTCTTTTTACCGGGAGACTCCCACCATGACGACGGGGAAGATACAAACATGTGAATCTATGAAAGATAATACTGGCGAACCATAATGTACAGGTAAGTAACTAGTTTTTTCTGGCTGTCTGTTGCCAACCACTTGGAGGGAAGTGGGCACGTTTTTTATGCTTCCATTACTTTCCTGGCACCCTTTGTTCTCCACTTCCCTGTGTAGCCACGACGTGGCATGAAAAGATTTTTAAGATGGTGGCCGCCGGGTTCTGTACTGATCCTCTCTAGTTGTCGTCTTTCTGAGAATCATCGCAGTGTCATTTGAAGCGAGGAAGTTGTGATGCGTGTGCTCAGCGTTTGGAACAGCACACTTCACCGAAGAATCTTCCCCAGGAAGCATCTCTTGCCAACGCGTGCCCAGTTTCCCACAGTTTGGAGGTTAGGATTAGTGGCGCCTTGAGTAGCGACTTCAATCAACGTCTCGTTAATGCGTCGGACCCCTGTGAATTCAGTTTTGAAGATATTTCCATATTTTTTAAATTAACAATTCTCAGTTAAGTTTGTTAGAGAGCTTGTGTCTTTTAGTTCATTCCCCCACACAAACGGCTCATTAGGCACATTTCAGGGCAGTAATCCAGCAACAAACATGGAAGGAAAGAAAGAAAAAGAAAAACTAATACTTACCAATATTTCCTCACACACTTGATGACACCAGAGCTGAACAAAAGACATTCTCTGTTACGCTGGTCACTCAAGTCTCCTTGCAAAGGAATACAACATAAGGACATTGTCAAATCAAATGCATTTACCTCACTAAAATTAGGAAAAATCTCAAAAAGGCATTCTCCACCTTTTTCAAGTGTTGACAGTCAGTATACCCTCATACACCCGCCCCGTATACAGCTGTTGACACATACTTTGACTTATAAATGATTAATAGTTCTTTAGGCAGTTTTAAGCCCAACCTCCTCGAAAAATTGGACAATGCTGTGATAGTTTTCATGAACAATAACCTCCAAGCATTAATAGCCTGTCTCCACTTCCCATCCTGATCAAACAAAATGCACAGGTAGGAGAATGTCTTTGTGAAACCAATCTTCTCATCTTCAATAAAAAATATCCCTACATTTTAAATTCTATTTCCCACACTTTATTATGAAGGTCTTGCCATTATTAACCTACAGGCCTAAGTTCTGCAAGTAGTTGGTAAAGCTTTTTAGTAACCTTGAAGCCGCACTGGAGTTCGGGCCATAAGTGAAGCATCATCAGCATAGAGTAGGGCAGGAATCTGGCGGCGGCCGATTTGTGGTAGATCACTACACTTTTCAGTCAGTATACTTCCCATACTATTGATATATAGTGTGAAAAGAAAGGGCACCATGACGCAGACCTGCCTTACCCTTCTCTCTGCGCTGAATGATGTAGTATACTCTCCCAAAGCACCATACCGCACCTTTGCTCTGGTACCAGAATATAGTTGCCTAAGGAAGTGTAATAAAGGTGGATCAACTCCTAGGTCGGCCATAATGTTCCACAGATTGTTGTGCTCCACACAATCAAAGACCGATGATAGATCTACAAACCCCAAAAACAAACTTCCCTGCTTGGGCAGAGGATATTTCCCAATTAAGAGCCTCAAGTTGAGTCACTGCTCGACTGTCCCTAGTCCTGTTCGAAAACCGATCTGCAAGTTTGATAAAATGTCATTATATTCAGCCAATTCTGGCGCCTATTCTTTACACTATGTACTACTACTTTAACCAATGAGTCCAGTAGTGAAATTGGCAGGTAGCAGGCAGGGTTGAGTCAATCGCCTTTTTCATAGATTGGTACTATAAGTGATTCTGCCCAGGTTTCTAAAAAACCTACAGTACAGCATGCTTCTAAAACAAGTGTCAATAAGGGAGTCCAAAGTGCAAGGCTGGCTTTAAAAAGGTTGATTGGTATACCATTGATGCCGGGTGCTTTTCCCTCTTTACTCGCTTTTAGAGCTTGAGTGACCTCTTCCAATGTAATAGAGAGGTAGTTGGATGTTTTTTGCAGAGAATATATGGGAGGCGATGCCAATAAGGGGCGACATAGATGGGAGGCAATGCCACAGAGGAGCCACAGACACTCAATTACTACTGGAAAATTGGGTTACCCATTCCATTTGGCCAATCGCGATTTCTAATCGAGAGTCATCCATAGGTCACAAAAAAGGAGACTTTATCGCATGCCAAAAAGCAGTGTTGACTTTCAGTGCTAGCTTAATGCAGGACCTCTCAAGCTTCCTCTCTCAACCTGTTTCTTCTACTCCCATAAACACACCTTTATTTCTTGCCTATACTTTGGTGATTTGTGTAAGGTGTGTTTGTTTGGTTTTGAAACAAAATCTGATAATACAACAATAATAACTAATTCAAATTGTAACCACACAAAGGGTGTTTAGTGTAAAGAGACATTACAATTTAAACACCCTTTAGTATACACAAGAAGAGAAGTTAAGACATGGTCTAGGGGATATGTAAGACTAGTAAGAAAGTATTACAAATGTTTTAGAAACAAAAAATGTGTGAGTATGAAAGAGTAGAAGACTTTAATAATAGAAATGCTTTGTATTACAGTTCTCTAAGACGACACCTAAAACAAGAGCTAGGGAAGACCAGGCAGAGGTGATACGTAGCAGAACCCGGAGATCTAGTCAAGGCAGTCTCTTCTTGTTTCTCCCTATTTAGGTTCTCCTCTCAGCGCGTTCTTAATCTCTACATGTGTATATATTGATGGAGATTGTGAGAGGTCTGGGAGAGGCATTGGGATTAAGCCATCATTCTGCTCCTGTGAAACCTGGGAACCACAATTCTATGGCAGGACCGGAGGCTTCGGATTATGCCATTCTTTCTATCGCTTTATTTTCCACAGCAGCAAGAAAAACATAAACAGACTACTTTTCCCATGAACATTTGGGGAAAAAAACAAAATCGAACATGAGTCCTATCACAGTGTCCATGCACCGGCTGCTCTCATCGTGCTCTGCTGTCGTTTCCTCTTCCTCTTTCTTCGCTGCTCAGCAGCAAGCTAAGTCGTTTTTTTCTTCTCTCCTGGGTTTGTGGGTTCTGTGGCTTGAGCGTTTTGTCCCTTGGTCAGGCGCTTGATGTGTTTTCCCTCTCACAGATTCCCTTTCGATCGCGGGATGCTTTTGCGCTCCTCACGCGATTCTGGTGCCCAGTAGTGTGCGGTGCGGTTATCTCGCCGCTAGGGGTCAGTGTCTCGGCTGCTGCAGGACCGCCGTCAGACGCTTTCTGGAGCGTTCTGGCACGGTTTTTCACCAGCGTGTAGCCTGTACCCGGCCACCCGGTTCTGACACCCTCAGGGGTCGCAATTTAGGTTTCCCCTTTGTTTCATTGACGCCCTGGTTGGGTTGTATTGAGAATTTGAACACCCTACGGGGTCGTAATTGCGCCGGTGTTCGGCGTGGGAACGCTTCACCGGGTGGCGCCCCTGAAATTTGAGGGCTGTAGCGTTCCCAGGGGCTAGTCCCCTTAATTGTGTGCCTTTGCCCACCCATATCGCTGGGACCTCCCCAGACCATAGAGTGCCCTTAGGGTCAATTCCATTCCCCTTGCCAGACCTCTCTGCCCTTTGGAGCCTAATTTAACTCACTATGCAGAGGGAGTCAGACCAGTATACAGAGGAGGAACCTCTGAATTACGTCCCTTTGGACGATGACTTTTACCAAGCGGTCGACGACTCGATCTATAGGGTTGTAGACCAAGCAATGGTACCCCTTGAACAACGGCTCTCAGCGCGGTTGGAGGAGGCGTACGCTAAGCTCGCCGCTCTTATTTCTGCCTCTGGCCTGTACACGTCCCCACCTCCCCCTCCCCCTAAAAACCTTGTACGGAGGGGGTTGACCCTACGGCTTTCGCGAGGGTGAAGAGTGCCTTTATGGCTTTGGAGCGGTCCCAGTCCCCTCAAGCTCTTCCCGTGGAGGTACCGCCTCCTACACCCCATACTATGTCTCCAGAGCCGCAGCAGGACGATGACTCTCCGGACTCGGAGGAGGAGGCGTGTTCCTCCAGGTCATTGGCTGCCATCTCAACCGTCCACCTCCGCGGGTCCGTCGGACATGTTGGACACGGACGACATCATCCACCCCAGATCGTCCGAATGGGTCCCATGTGATAAAGTGGCCCAGTATGTCGCGAATCGCCTCAGGAGGCCGGTGGATAAGGATGCCCGTAGCCGCCTTCGGGCGGAGTGCCCTCGGCCCTCCCTAGAGGGTAAGGTAGCCATGACTCCAGACATCGACCCGAAGATGGCTACCTTCCTGGCGAAATTCGTCAAGGATCCCTGGAAGGGGATAGACAGGTCCTGGCGTACGTGCCAGGACAAGCTACTTGATGCTGTAGGCCCCATGACTAAAATTCTGGACATGGCGGAGGAAGCCAAGGTGTCGGGGGACATGATTTCCCCGGAGGTTCTATCAAATTGGGCCCAGCGTGCCATCATATTCTGGGCAATGCAAACTGTGCCCTCTCTACGGAGCGGAGGCGGTCTCTCTTAATAAAAGTGGACCCCAAGTTGGGTGACCTCTCCTCGTCCGAGGCTGGCGCTGTGGCCCAGGGTGGGTTGTTTGGGGACCCATTTATCAAAGAGCTCGGGAAATTCGTAGTGACTTTCACTTCCTTGGACCGGGCTCAGTCTCACATAAAGAAGGTCTTCGCCCCTCGTGTTTTTGATAAGGCCGGACGAGGCAGGGGCCGCTCGTTCGGTCGAGGCGCCAGCTCAGACAGAGGACAAGGCTCCGGACGCGGGCAGTTTCAGGACAATGCCAGTTTCAACAACTTCTACCCCACCAGAGGGCAGAAGTTCAGAGGACGTGGTGGTCAGAGAGGCCAACAACAGGGCGGTGGACGAGGTGAGTGTGCTACCTTCTGCGAGCTTGCGGGTAGGGGGGCGACTAGCGCAGTTCTTCCCAGTGTGGGCCTCCCTTACCAGCGATGCCTGGGTGCTGCAGACGGTGCAGGGCTTCAAGTTGGAGTTCCATGGCCGTCCGTGTCAGCTTCAGCGTCCTCTCCCCATTACTTTTTTCACAGCGCGATGCGGCTTTGGTGAGCGAAGAGGTCGCTGCCCTCCTCCAAAAAGGGGCGATTTCTTGCGCTTGTGAACACCCCTCCGGTTTCCTAAGCAATCTCTTCTTAGTCGACAAGGTCGACGGGGGCCAACGCCCGGTGATCAATTTGAAGGACTTCAAAGAATTGCTGGTGTACCGCCATTTCAAGATGGAGGGGATTCACCTCTTACGGGATGTGTTACGCCCGTCCGATTGGATGGTCAGGCTCGACTTAAAAGATGCTTACTTAGCCGTCCCGATCTTCCCTCCACACCGTTGTTTCCTCCAGTTGAAGTGGGACGATCAGGTTTACGAGTTCACCACACTACCTTTTGGGCTATCCTCAGCGCTGTGGTGCTTCACAAAGGTGTTGCGACCGGCGGTGGAGGCCTTACGGGCTCGAGGTGTCAGAATGATCATGTATTTGGACGACATGCTGTTCATGGACCAGTGCCCGAGACGCCTACGGTCTCAGTTGCACTCTGCGGTCAACCTTCTTCAAGGTTTGGGTTTTGTAATCAACGAGAAGAAGTCCCTTCTGGTTCCCGTGCAGTGTGCGACCTTTCTCGGTTTCAACATAGATTCGGTGTCTTCGACCTTTAGTCTGCCCGCCAGGAAGATGACGAAGATCAGGCACGAATTGCGCCAGACTCTGGCGAAACCATTTATATCTTTACGTCACCTGGCGCGGTTGGTGGGCCTGTTGTCGTCTTCGATTCAGGCTATCTTTCCAGGTCCCCTCCACTATCGGGCCATGCAACGCTTGAAGGCGTACCACTTCAGGAAAGGGCTAACATACTCTCAGCTAATTCCTTTGTCAGACGACGTGAGAGACAAGATGAAATGGTGGCTCACGCACATGGAGGCTTGGAATGGCCGTGCGATTTTTGGCTCAGCTCCCGACATCGTGATCGAGTCGGACGCCAGTCGTTCAGGCTGGGGAGCCAGGTGCGGGGATTTCTCCACAGGTGGCGTCTGGTCCGCTTTCGAGCAATCTTTACATATCAACTGCTTGGAGTTACTGGCGGGCTCCTTCGCGGTGCAGTGTTGGACCAAAGACAGAGTACAGTCCTGCGTCCTTTTCAGGATGGACAACGTGTTGGCGGTCCGTTATATCAACCATGTGGGTGGCACCAGATCGAAAATGCTGGCGGACCTCGCCAGAGATTTTTGGCACTTTTGCCTGGACCATCAGGTGTCGGTCACAGCAGAGTATTTGCCGGGGCGTCAGAATGAGGTGGCCGACTGGCACTCCCGGAACATCCTAGATGCCAGCGTTTGGAAGCTGGATCCTCTTCTGTTCTCCAGGCTATCGGACCGGTGGGGTCCCTTCTCAGTGGACCTTTTTGCGTCCCGCCTGGATCATCAGCTCCCGAGATACTTCAGTTGGCGCCCCGATCCAGCAGCGGAGGCGACGGATGCGTTCCTCCAGGACTGGTCGATCGAGCAGGGGTATGCGTTTCCCCCATTCTCGATGATAACGCGCGTGTCAATCAATCAATCAATCAGGAGTTTGTTAAAGCGCGACTACTCACCCGTAAGGGTCTCAAGGCGCTAGGGGTTGCAGGTTCCATTCCATCAAGGAGGTGGTCTGTTGAAGAGCCAGGTTTTGAGGTTTCTTGCGAAGATGGGGAGCGATGTTGTCTGTCTGAGGTGGAGCGGAAGGGCGTTCCATGCTTTGGCCGCGAGGAAGGAGAAGGAGCGGCCTCCTGATCTGGTCTTTCTGGTGCGGGGGACCACGGCATAGGAAAGCTGGGCTGATCGTAGGGTCCTTTGGGGTGCGTGGAATTTGAGTCGGCTGTTCAGGTATGCTGGTCCGGTGCCGTGGAGGGCCTTGTGTGCGTAGGTGAGCATCTTAAAGGTGATTCTCGCCTCGACGGGGAGCCAGAGGAGTGTGCGTAGGTGCTGGGAGATGTGGCAGTGTTTTGGAGGTTGAGGACCAGTCTTGCGGCGGCGTTCTGGATGTTCTGTAGCTTGCGGATGAGGTTTTTGTTTATTCCGGCGTAGAGTGCGTTGCCGTAGTCGAGTCTGCTGGTGACCAGGGCGTGAGTGACTGTCTTTCGGTGTTCGAGGGGGATCCATTTGAAGGTCTTACGAAGGAGGCGGAGGGTGTGGAAGCAGGAAGATGAGACAGAGTTGATCCGGCGGTCCATTTTGAGCTCGGAGTCCAGGATGATTCCCAGGTTGCGTGCGTGGTCTGTGGGGGTTGGCGGGTTTCCGAGGGCGGTGGGCCACCAGTTGTCGCTCCAGGCGTCGGGGTTTGGGCCCATGATGAGTACTTCTGTTTTGTTGGTGTTTAGTTGTAGGCAGCAGTTTTTCATCCATTTGGCGACGGCTTCCATGCCTTCTCGAAAGTTGCGTCTGGCGGTGTTTGGCTCGTTGGATAGGGAGATGAGCTGGGTGTCGTCTGCATATGACACGATGTTGAGTCCGTAGGTTCTGACGATGGGGGCAAGTGGAGCCATGTAGACCTTGAAGAGCGTCGGGCTGAGGGAGGAGCCTTGGGGGACTCCGCAGGTGGTAGGTGTGGGGTCTGAGAGGAAAGGGGGGAGTCTGACCCGCTGCGTCCTGCCGGAGAGGAAGGAGCAGATCCAGTCGAGGGCCTTGTCCTGGATTCCTGCATCGTAGAGTCTGCGTATTAGGGTGCGGTGGGAGACTGTGTTGAACACCGCTGATAGGTCGAGGAGGATGAGGGCTACTGTTTCTCCTTTGTCCAGTAAGGTGCGGATGTCGTCTGTTGCGGCAAGGAGGGCGGTTTCCGTACTGTGGTTTTTTCTGAAGCCGGATTGGGAGGAGTCAAGGATGTTGTGTTCTTAAATGAATGTGGCGAGTTGGCTGTTGATGGCTTTCTCGGTTACTTTCGCTGGGAACGGGAGCAGGGAGATGGGTCTGTAGTTTTTGAGGTCGGTGGGGTCCGCTGAGGGTTTCTTTAGGAGGGGGTTGACCTCGGCGTGTTTCCAGTCGTCGGGGAACGAGGCGGTCGCCAGGGAGCGGTTGATGGTTTGGCGTAGCATGGGTGGGATGGTTTTGGCGGCTCTGTTGAAGATGTGGAGGGAGCAGGGATCCGTGGGGGCCCCTGAGTGGATTGACTTCATTGTCTTCAGTGTGTCTTCGGTGGTGAGGGCTGTCCAGTCATCAATCACTGGTTTCCGGATGTAAGGGGTGGTTGGTGAGGGTTCAGTGTGTTGGTTGTCTTCGTCAAAGTTGTCGTAGATGCTCTTGATTTCGTGGTGGAAAAAGATGCTGAGTTTGTCGCAGAGGTCTTGTGAGGGAGGGATGTCCGTAGACTGGTGGGTTGGGCGAACTCCTTGATGATGCTGAAGAGTTCCTTGCTGTTGTGTGCGTGGGTGGAGATTCTGTCTTCAACCGCTTTTTTCCTCGTTTCTCTGATGAGTTGATGGTGGGCGCTGGTGGCGGCTCTGAAGTTGTTGTGGGCTTCTGTGGATTTGGTGTTTCTCCAGGCCTTTTCGAAGCGGCGGCATGTGCGTCTGGACTCTCGAAGTTCGGTGGTAAACCATCTGGCTTTTTTGGCACGGGTATTGTTGTTTTTCTTGAGGGGGGCTCTGGTGTTGGTGCTGTCCGAGATCCATCTATGCAGGGTTTGGGCTGCGGTGTTGGGGTCGTCGTTTTCCGCGATGGTTGGGGTGGAGTTGTTGAGCGTTGCTACGTCGCCAGTTGGCGCAGGTGGTGATGATCACTCCATGGTGGAGGTCTCAAGTTTGGTTTCCAGTTCTTCTGGAACTTTCCTGGGATTCTCCAATCCTACTCCCCCACTCTCCTCACATTCTCCTCAATCCAGAAGGAGCTCCCCACAGGTTGGTCCAAGAGGGCTCTCTGCGGCTGATGGCATGGAGGCTCTCAGGCGTCGTTGGACGCTCCCGAGCCTTTTGAGAAAGGCAGAAGACTTGCTTTCCAAAGCCTGGGCTGACAGCACGACCAAGCGATACAGATCTGCATGGCATAGATGGAGTCGTTGGTTTGTGCGACGGAATTTTGATCCCGTGGGGGCAGCTGTAGTCCATGTCCTAAATTTCTTGGCCGAACTGGCTCAGGAGGGACTGGCCTACCGGTCGATCAATACCTTCGGATCTGCGATTTCAGCAGGGCACGACTTGGTGCAGGGTTCACCGGTTAAGGAACATCCTTTGGTTTGTAGACTCCTGAGAGGTATTCGCCTCTCATTGCCGCCCGAACCTCGGTACTCCGTCCTGTGGGACGTGAACAGAGTGTTAAATTTGTTCCTTTCTTGGCAACCGAACAGGTTCCTGTCTCGTAAGGAGTTGACTGCTAAATTAGCTATGTTGTTGTGCCTGGTATCTTGCAGACGGGTCTCGGATGTGCGGGCTCTTGATATCACGGCCAGAGTTTTTTCTCCTGATGGAGTTTCTTTCACTGTCAGTAGGCGGACTAAGACCCTTACTAGGGTTATTTCCTACCCTGCATTTCAGGACTCCCCCAAACTGTGTGTTGTGCAGTGCCTCCGTGCTTATGAGGATATGACTGATGATACTCACCCTCCGGGTGAAAGACAACTTCTCATTGCCATACGGAAACCGTACAAGGCTGTTACTTCACCAACGATTGCCCGTTGGGTGCGTTGAGTAATGCAGGAGGCGGGGATTGATACCAAACAATTTGGCGCTCACTCAGCGAGAGGAGCTATGGCCTCAAAAGCTTTTGCCCTCGGGGCTCGCCTGGAGGATTTGATGAGAGCGGCCGATTGGTCCTCAGACTCCACATTCAAGAGGTTCTATTTCAAGCCAGTTATAGAAGTAGCTCGGCTGGTTGTCGATAAGCTTTGAACTGGCATAATCCGAAGCCTCCGGACCTGCCATAGAATGAGAATTTGCCTAGCCTTAGTGCTAGTAAGTTCCAATTCTATTAAGGACTCGGAGGCGAGGATTATCCCCCCCCCAGAGACTTACTGGAAGTGGACCCTCCCCGTATGCAATGTAAGTAAATCTTTTTATGATGCTCTAATTGCTGATTTGCGGTTGCTCTGCATTGTACTGCTCTTCATTGAATGATGACGTTCTGTTAGAACGGGCTAGATCTGATGGTGTGTTCTTTTGCAGGGACTGAAGGTTCCAAACAGGATGCGTGATTGGACCGGTATATGGGCTTCGCGCGAAGAAAGAGGAAGAGGAAACGACATCAGAGCATGATGGGAGCTTCCGGTGCATGGACACTGTGATAGGACTCATGTTCGATTTTGTTTTTTTTCCCAAATGTTCATGGGAAAAGTAGTCTGTTTATGTTTTTCTTACTGCTGTGGAAAATAAAGCGATAGAAAGAATGGCATAATCCTCGCCTCCGAGTCCTTAATAGAATTGGAACTTACCAGCACTAAGGCTAGGCAAATTCTCATTGTATGTATCTTGATAGAGTGAAGTAGCCACATTAATGAATTCACCCGAATAGAATGGGTGAGGGTTACAATGGTTTCAAAAAATGTGAGAAATCCTGAAAGTAATTCAAAAGAAATTAGTAGCAGTTAGAGAATAAAAGTAAGGTCCAAGATAAGACTTAGTAGCTTCTAGAAGAGAGACTTCAGAGTTACCAACTAAAATGGGTGATTTCCTATCAGGAGTTAATTTTACCCCTTCGTCCCTAGAGAATCAGTCCACTTGTTCATCATCAATTCCAACATCAAGGATAACCACTCAGGTAGTCTATTCATTGTCACCAGTAATACCTTTGCCCCCCACAATCGTTTTAGGGGGATCCACAAAAGGCCAAAATTTTCTTACTCAATGTTGTCTTCATTTTATGTGCTGTCATTCGATTTTCCCTGATGCACAGTCTCAAGTAACATTCATTTTGCCCTAGCTCATTGGAGGTGCAGCTTTTTGGCCCACACCATAGGTATCCAGAGTTGCCCCAATTTTACATAATTTTGAAGAATTCAAAAAGGAATTTCGTCGACTTTTTGACAGGAGAAAAGTAGCCCAGGCAGCAGATAATGGATTGCTAAAACTGAAACAAGGCAATACACATCTTGTCGCCTACCTCGCTCAGTTCAGAAAAATAATTGTAGAAATAGAGTGGCCAAAAAATAGGAGAAAATTCTTGTTTTATTGGGGTCTGAAAGACGAACTCAGACACCTTGTTTCAAATACCCATCAGACCCTCAGAAGTCTCAGTGCTAATAGTTCGGGTTCTGGAAGTAGACTACTGACAAACTGAGACAAGAGGAGAAAAGTGTACCTTGGTTTGAACGAATAATGATAGAGAATTTCCAAGTTCCAGAAAATAGTCAAACTGTGGAACCCATGCAAATCGGTGCAGAACGTGGTCCACTTTCTAAAGAAGAAAAAGAGAAAAGAAGACACAACAATTTGTCTCCAAATATCTAAAGTATCACAGAAGGAAAACTTGCGGTACCACCAGTGGAACGGGTTGGACTGGTGAGCGCTACAGAAGAAACCGTAAATCCATCATTTGGCCAACACACTACAATCGTCGGCTCCTCATCTCACTCTATCAATCACCCTCAAGTTTAGGAATTTGACCTTGCCAGAAGTCTCAGTGATGACAGATTAAGGAGCCACTGGGAATTTCTGTGTTTTGAAATTTGCCGCCAAAATTGTCTTGAAAGCAATTCAAAAGTCCAAGACTTAAGCAGTGAGGACAGTGAATAGAACCAATCTCTTATAAGGACCAATAGTCAGCCATACCAAACACGTGGAACTAATTTCTCAGGAAGGTCATCAGAAGATCATTTTCTTTAATCTGATAGACACTCCGCAGTTCCAAATCATTTTAGGATTACCCTGGTTGACTGAACATAATCCAACAATTGATTGGGGAAGAAGATCCATTGTAAGAAATTCAGAATATTGCAAGGAGAATTGTTTTCACAAATGTTCTAAACTCAAGGAACCCGGTCTTGCCCCAATGTTATGTGATGGGGTGCTTCAGTATATTTAATACACTCCAAGGAAATTCTTGCGGAGTACAAATAAGTCTTGGATGTGTTCATGAAATTGAAGCAGAGAAGATCCCTCCTCATCGTTCGTACGACTGCAAAATAGAGTTGGAGCCAGGTGCCAACTTATCTTGCAGTAGCATTTACACGTGGACAGAAACTGAAAACCAGCACTTGAAGGAATATATGAAAAAACATCTGGTTTTATTCTACCCTACAAATCGCCAGTTTCCCAACCATTTTCTTTCCTTATGAAGAGAGAAGTAGAAATGAGACCGCTAATAGATTATGGAGCCCTGAATCGTATAACTGTAAATAACCGTTATCCTTTACCCTTGGTCTCCGTTCTTTTGGACTAGGTGAAAGGAGCTCAGAGTTATTTGAATCATGGAGCGAGATGAGTGGAAAACCGGCTTCCGGACAAAGTACGGGCTTTTTGAATTTCAAGTCATGCCCTATGACCTTTGCAATGCACCAGCCGCCTTTCAATATCTCATAAATGATATGCTGAGTGAGTTTATAGACAGGTGTGTTATAGTATATATTGATGACATTGTGATTTAATCAGTAATAGAGAAAACAAGGGTACCCCAATGTGTGATCCTTGGGTGGTAAGCTGTTTAGGGAAAACAGTGGTTCTGATGTGGCCTAAAGGTCCATTCAGAAGTGACCCTGTGTGGGGCACTATGATTGAAATGTAAGAAGTTAATTTCTTAAAAGGGAGCGGAAAGTAATATACAGAGGGACATGTAGGTCAGTTTATGACAGGTGTTTATTTCAAAACAAAACTATTCAGGTGCTCACACAATAAGTGATAATAAGCGTGACGTGATAAGTGAGGGTGGTATTAAAATAATGACATCGCATTGACAACAGCATTATGTACTCCTTTGAACATTTTTACAGAGTGAAAGGAGTACATGTTGTAGAGGGTCGACGGCGATTCAAACTAAATTATTTGAGTTCATCATCTGGACATACATAGGTGAGCAGGCTGAATTGAGTGTGAATGGACTTGGCGAGGGTCATTAAATCTCATCACCTGGGTTTAACATCATACGCAGATGACACCCACTTAGTGCTGGCTGTTAACAACAACGGAGAGAAAATGGCTCACAATTTCCAACAGGGAATGCTCGCAATAAGTGCATGGATGACAGAAAACTGCCTTAAATTAAACTCCAATAAAACGGAGGTGATGATTTTTGGTAATATTGTCCCAGCCTGGTCCCCCATTTGGTGGCCGGCAAATTTGGCATCACCACCATCTCCAGTTGCTAAGATGCGAAACGTAGGGGTGATTTTTGACACTAAACTGTCATTTCTGCACCATGCAAATTCTGTCTTTCTATAGCATTAGAATGATGAAGAAACTCCTCCCCTACTTTCGTATTGCTGCAGCAAAGACGCTTGTCAGTTCACTAGTCATGTCGCGTATTGACTATTGTAACGGGCTTTTTATTAATGCTCAAGAAAGAGTATTAAATAAGTTGCAGCTGGTGCAAAACGCGGCAGTTCGATTGCTCACAGGGACTCCTAAATTTAAACCTATCTCCAAATTCATTTGTCAGCTACACTGAGAAATAGAGCAAAATTTAAAGCATTATGGGCCAGATGTAGGTAAATCCGATTTACCGACTTTTAAATACCGAGTCATACCGATTCGGTATTTAAAAGTAGGTAAATTGGAAGGAGGCAGATGTAGGTAAAAAATTACCGAATCTGTAAGAGTCGGTATTTACAGATTCTGTAAATACCGATTCTGTATTTCCCATTGATTCCTATGGGCCTTGGAGCCCATAGGAATCAATGTGAAATACAGATTCGGTATTTACAGAATCGGTAAATACCGAATCCTGCAAGGGTGCAGGGGGTGTCACTTTGACACCCTCTAGCACCCCAATTCTGGACTTGTGTGCAATGTGGCACACAGACATGCCCTAAGGGCATGTCTGTGTGTCACAGTGCACAGGTGTGCATGCACAGATGTGCATGCACACCTGAATTCGGTATTTTACCACCCAATAGGATTGGGTGGTAAAATACCGATTTTTAAGGGCCTGTGGCACTCTTAGGAGTGCCACCTACATATGGTTTTTCCGAATCGGTAAATATGCCGATACGGTATTTTACCGATTCTGTAAATTTACCGATTCGGTAACTTTACAGAATCGGTAAAATATAGGCCCCCTACATCTGCAAACCCTAATACTGGTCGGTAACGGCCGAATTCGGCCGTTACCGACCGATATTAGGGCTCCTACATCTGGCCCTATGTATTGCTTTTAAAGAAATGCATGCCTCTGGACCAGTATTCTTAAAACAATCACTATGGGCCCGATGTAGGTGGCAAATACCGGTCGGAAACGGCCGAATTCGTCCGTTTCCGACCGGTATTTGGCATCTTGAGATGTAGGGGGCCAGATTTTACAGATTCTGTACATTTACCGAATCGGTAAATTTACAGAATCTGTAAAATACCGAATCGGTATTTTTACCGATTCGGTAATTCCCAGATGTAGGTGGGACTCTTCTGAGTCCCAAAGGCCCTACAAATTCGGTATTTTACCACCCAATCCAATTGGGTGTTAAAATACCGAATTCAGGTGTGCATGCACATGTGTGCATGCACACCTAGCCAAGTGACAGACAGACATGCCCTTAGGGCATGTCTGTGTGCCACATGGCGCACATGCCTATTTTTGGGGTGCCAGAGGGTTTCAAAGTGACACCCCCAGCACCCTTGCAAAATTCGGTATTTACCGATTCTGTAATTACAGAATTGGTATTGCCCATTGATTCCTATGGGCTTTAAGGCCCATAGGAATCAATGGGCAATACCGATTCGGTATTTACAGATTCGGTAAATACCGAATCTTAATGATTCGGTATTTACAGAATCTGTAATACCTACATCTCCCCCCTTCATATTTACCGACTCTTAAATACCGAATCGGTAAAATTCGGTATTTAAGAGTCGGTAAATATGAATTACCTACATCTGGCCCTATGTCTTTATACCCCTGCAAGAACCTTGCTCTCATCTTCAGCAAGACTCCTGAAGGTACCGCGAACAAAAAAAGTCTTATGGGGGCGACAGGTCCTTCTTAGTTTCCACGATCAAACTTTGGAATAGCCTCCCACCTCAAATCAAGACAATTACATCTTTGCTTACGTTCAGGAAGCTCATAAAAACATGGCTCTTTAACTGATACATTTTTTTTCTCCCTGCTAGCATGATCCACAGCCCCAAGACACCCATGGGTATTTGTTGCGCTTAATAAATATATTTTAAAAAAAATGCTGTTAATTACTAATCTGTGGTAGTCAGCGCCTGTGAAGCTTGGAGCTCTTCTTTACGTGAGCTCGGGGGACTAGAGTGCCGATTGAATTCTGGATGTGCTGCTCTGTAGCCCTGTAGGGTGATTGTTCGGTGCTGAATAATTATTTTGAAGAGACCAGGGCATTTAATGAAGGCCTGGAGGCTGAGAGCGGAATGCGTCCTTCTTCCTGGATTGCCTGCGCTGAGTGCGAGGTCTTCCCGATCCCTTTTAAGAAATTAACTTCTTAAACTTCAACCATAGTGCCCCACACAGGGTCAGTTCTGAATGGACCTTTAGGCCACACCAGAACCCCTGTTTTCCCTAAACATTGTGATTTATTCAGCATCTGAAGAAGAAAATGGAAACCAGGTGAAAGACATTTTACAAAAGCTTAGAGAAAACAGCCTATATGTTAAATTTGAGAAATGTGCTTGGAAATCAGTAAATGTTTGGGGATTTCTTTTATCTCCTGAAGGCATAACCATGGATGAGCAGGAGATCAAAGTTGTGACAGAACGGCCAACACCAACCTCTGTAAAAGAAATTCATAGTTTTATAAGTTCTGCCAATTTCTCTTGAAGGTTTATTAAACAATTTTCCCAGAAAGTAATCCCTCTCACAAGATAACTAAAGAAAGGAGTTTTGTTTGTATGGTCCAAAGAGGCAGAGGAAGCTTTCCAGTCCTTGAAGAAGAGTTTTACCACAGCTCCCACGTTGCTCCATGCTATCTCCAAATCATTCTATGTGGAAATGTATGCCTCTGATCAGGCAGTTGGAGGAGTCTTATCACAAAGACATAAGGAAACAGGACAGTTATTGCATCTGGTAGAATATTGATCACAAAAGTTAATGCCCGCAGAGATAAATTATTAGGGCCAAGGCTTACAGTTACATTATTCAATGACCATACAAATGTATAGTTGTTAAAATCAGGAAGAACTCTGACCCTCCCCCCCCAGACAGCTACGCTGGTCCCTCTAATTTGCAGACAACAATTTTGTAATCACTGATCAAACTGAAAATAAGAATGGGAAGACCATGCCTTGTCAAGAATCAACACCGAAGGACAAAAGCACTCTATAGAGGTCCAGAAGATAATTCCAGAATCAAAGATTTGGAAGAAATTCATGACACCAGAAGGGATGCTGGTATGGGTCAACAAGGACCCCTTTAGAGAATTCCAGTACCAATTGCCATATCATCCAGGAGCCTTGTATTTACATACTCAAGAATTGCAGGAGAGGGGGCGTGGCCAACTGCCGACGATGATCACAGCCCTAATCCCCCTAAAACCAGTGAATCTCAGCTCAAATATCCATTTATTGGAAGCATGTCTCTGTGCTAATCAGAGGCGCAAAGATCGACGCTTGGATCGATCCCACCGATTAATTGCGACCGAAGGGACGCCAGAGCCTCAGTGAGACTTGTGGCCTGCTTGAGGACTTGCAGCACCGGCCTTGCGTGGCCGCGCAGACCGCTGCTGAAAGTGAAAGTGTCTTCCCCAGATGGAATCGAGGAACGAGGACCCCGTAGGACACTGCAGCGTGGGGACTTCTTGCAGCGAGGTGCACTCTGGGTCAACAACAAGTGACAAACATCGCAAATGCTCCTGGAGGTGAGGTGCAGCTGATCGCAATGGGAAAGACTGATGGCGCTTCAAATATCTGGAGTGCAGACCTAATCCTGAACACACGCTGAGTGTGCACAACCTGGAGAGATACGAACTCTTCCTTTGGGTGCATATTAGAGAGGTCCTTACGGAACCGCAATAAAGACTTGGAGGGCCAGACCCAGGCATGCAGCTGAGCCATAATTCAATTGGAGCTCTCCATAACAGTGCATACAGCCAGCTCTGTTTTACGTATGCATACATCACTGCATGAATATGACAGGCCCACGTGCATCAAAGAAACCCCAGCCGAGTCATCCCTGTAGAAGGCGCAGAAGATTGACGTACGCCGGTAGAGGCACCTTTGTTGCCTGACAAGTCTATACACTGCCAGAATCGTTATGGGAGTAATGACCCGGCAGGTAAGCCAACAGTCCGATGGGGTAACGAAACCGGGCAGGCAGTGGTGAAGCCCCGGGGCACCCGAAACACCCCCCTGGAACCCAGAGTGGGTACATTATGTCCGGCACCAAAGGCAGCTGCGGTTCTCATCAGCCCAAATGGATAAAATGGTGTGACTCAAGAATCAGGAGAGGCCCAAGACCCAAGTGGATACGCCACCGAGAAACCGTGATACGCCACCAGCACAGACCGACCCTACCCTACAAGTTAGTCTTGCCGCCGCTACAGCGGTACGTACTTCCTTAGAATCACGCATTGATTCAGTTTCCATCGAGGTTGGCCTCATTCGGGGTGACTTTAAAAAAATTAGTGAACTTGTGACCTAAGTGGAAGAAGTCACTCGGGGCCTGGTCACTACCTCCAAAGGTCTAGAGAAGCAGGTACAGGAACTACAAAATACTATCCAGGCGCTCACCGACCAGTTGGATGATTATGATGGGAGAGCCAGAAGGAACAACGTGCTTATTATTGGGGTTCCCAAGAGGGCGCAGGGCCAGTCAATGGACTTATTTGTGGAGGAACTAATAACAGCAGCTCCAGCCCAAGACTCTCTCCAAGTACTTTCCGATTGAACGTGCTCACTGGGTGCTGGGGGGTAACCCTGGGCAGCCCCCCAGGCCCATAGTGGCTAGAGTGTTCATCTGTCGCGACAGGGATATAATCCTGCAAACTGCACAATGTGCTCCCCCCATCAAGATTGACAACAGCACCGTCATGTTCTTCCCGGACTTCACCCTGAAGGTCCAAAGATAGGGCAGAAGTTTTGGGAAGTCAAGAAGGCCCTGAGATACTGAGAGTTGCAATATGCTATGCTGTTCCCCGCAAGGCTCAGGGTTGGGGCTGAGGGTAGAGCATGGTTCTTCACGGAACCGGAGGCGGTCTGGAAGTGGCTTGACGGCTGGCGACAGGTCAGAGGCACAAAGAACGACGACAGATGTTGAAGACGTACTGGAAAGGACCGCAGAGGGAACACGTCAGAGCGCCAGGAAGGTGACACAGTAGATACAGAACGAGCAGAGACTGGCCGAGCTGATCCTGCACAATGGACTAAGAGCAGAGACTCATTAGATATAGTCCCAAAGATATAAAGTTGCTGGCATTGTGCTGTTTGCGGCTCACCGCCGGACTGTTGAATATGCGATCTAGTACAGTGAGGTTCAACAGCAATGTTGATGAGTCGCAGAGGCAGCACTGGAAATGGCTGAGTATACACATTGAATATATTATAATCAGGGACGGTTAGCAATACATGTACTTGAAGTTGGGGGGGGTCGGCGTCTAGTCTTGTTGTTGATTCACATCCCTTCTGAAATAGGGATGGGTGGGCGAAGGGCACTCTGCAATGTTGGGGTGGCGGGTAGTTTGAGGTCTGTCTTGCAGGGAGGCAGGGTGAGGGGGTGGTTGGGGCAAATTCCAGGGAGTTTATTGTTGTTCACTTGTGCTATATTGATTGTTCTTGCACAACTCCACACAGTAGCTCCGTTTGTGTTGTCCAGTATATACCCGTTCCTGCCTACAGACACATGCCCTGATAAGTGTACACATGGGGTGGTTTCGACTGCACCAAGCCCTGAAGGTGGGGGGAAATAAGGAGCACATAACGCAATCAGAATGATAAGGGCTAATACCCCCGAAAACATGCAGCAACATTAACCTTCCTCTCCTGGAATGTTAATGGGCTTGGGGATAGGATCAGGAGGGGGTAGTACTACAATATATTAAAAGACAAGCAGCAGACATGATTCTGTTGCAAGAGACTCATCTTATTGGTAACACCTGCAAAGCGCTCAATAGATGGGGATTTCAAACTGGTCGCACATGCAGGATTCACTACTGGATCCAGAGGGGTGGTGATACTCATGAAGAGAAACCTCCCATTTGTGATATCTCAGACAAATACAGATAACTATGGACGCTTTGCAGGGATATCAGAGTCTTGGGAGGGCAGGAGGTAGTGTGGCTCACTGGTTAGAGGAGGCAGACCCGAGAGCAGAGGACGGCCCGGGACCAGGGTTCGATTCCCGGCGCGGCAGGTTTCTGGACCAGGGCCAGCGGACTCGATAATTCTCTCGCCTCGGTGCCCACTCTGATCAGCGTTCACACTCGGCAACTCTGGTCATTAGCTTGCCTCATCCTCACTAACGGCCCCACCAGACCGCCGGGGATGCCTAGTCTCACCCTGGAGATACCCATTAAGGGACCATCTCTCAGGGAAGCCAGGAAGGGTTTCGCAGCGGTCGAAGCGCCTTGGGACCCTCCGGGTAAGTAGTGCGCTATATAAATGCCTATACATACATACATACAGACCATGAATGTCGTTTTGGTGTAATTTCCCCCTGCTCTTCATAAATTGGCTTTGCCGGACCTGAGCAGTTTGATTCTCACATTACCAGAAGGTGAAATAATAGTGGGTGGTGATTTCAACATGACGCTTTGCGACCAAGCTGACAGATACCCCTGAGAGGCACCGCTCGAAAACACAAAACACATTGGCGGAATTTAGGGCAGCGATGGGCTTGACGGATATGTGGTGGTCAACACACCTGCAGTTACAACAATATACATATTACTCGGCTGCTCACAAAAGCCACTCCCGTATTGATTACGTCTTGACTTTAGCTGACAGAACACGCCACATCTCTGAGGTTCAACATTTGGTTAGGGGCATCTTCGACCATGCTCTCATGAAGGCTCGATACACAACAAATACCACCCCTTACCCGCAGGACACTTACTATCAATCCACAGTATCTTCTGATCCCTCACATCAAAGACGCCCTGATCCAAGACACAGAATACTACTTCGCCGAGAATGTGGGGTCAAGTCAGCCTGCACAAATATTATGGGAGGCCTATAAGGCAGTAATCATGGGTCGGGCGCTATCACTCTCAGTTGGTCACAGGAAAGAGAGGGATAAACAAATTATCGTACTGGAGCAGGACATCCTGACAAAGGAGTGCACAGTGGGGGGCAGCAGTCATGAGACCGAGAATCACATCTTGGAACTTAAAAGAAAGGAATATAGAGACCTGGCCACTGATATAGCTAAGGATAGACATTGTGCCACAATATTTAAAGTGTACCAGCAGGGAGACAGGGCTAGTAAACTCCTAGCATGGCTGGATAGGAAGGAAAGGGCAGACTAATGGATAAGCGTATTACCTGATCGGAACAGGACCTGTTTGCGTGACCAGCAAATCATAGCAGAGGGCTTTGCAGATGACTATACTCAACTTTACTCATCTGTAACAACAGACACTATTGATGACATACCGTAGAAAATCACCGATATTCAAATCCTAGTATTGACCCCAGAGAAAGGGGACATTACAGTTGAGGAAATAACAACTGCCATACTCATTATACAGTCTGGTAAAGCTGTGGGCCCTATTGGTCTTCCTATTGAACTCCTTAAATTAACAGCAATGAAGGCAGCTCAGTTTCTCCTTGAAATGTACCTTGAGAGCAAGTCCATTGGCACACTCCCTAAAGAACAGAGATTGGCGTCTATCGTGGTTATACATAAGACAGGGAAGTCAGCAAAAGATTTGGCCTCATACCAACCAATATCTCTGTTAAACGTGGGAGCCAAATTCTCTCAAAAGTACTGGCTAATAGGCTACTTGTGGTTATTACAAAATTGGTCCACCCTGACCAGTAAGGGTTCATGCCTGGCCGCAACACAGCTATGAATTTGCACCGCCTAAATGGGATACTCGCCAGGCAAAACACTGTTAGGGAGGGGGCAGCAATATTTTCTTTAGATGCACTCATGGCCTTTGATACTGTGGAGTGGCCATATATGTTTGCAGTGCCCGAGCGGATGGGCCTGGGTAAGGAATATCTCAACTGGGTGAAACTTCTGTATGCTGAACCACTCGCTCAGGTGGCAGTGAATGGACGTGTCCTCCACGTTCACCCTGCGCCGTGGAACGAGACGCGTTGCCCCCTATCTCCTCTGATATTTACTCTCGTTCTTGAAACCCCTCGCGTGTTGGATACGCCAAGACCCATTGATCCGTGGGCTGAAGTGGGCAAATGAGTGGGTGGACAGATTCTCACTCTATGCAGACGACATCCTTCTTTACGTCACCTCCCCAGGTGCCTCAGTTTTCAGAGCCCTTCAAATCTGCTCCAACTATTGCAAATACTCTGGATACAATATAAATTGGTCTAAGTCATTACTATATGTGCTACATGGGCCTGCACCAGCCCTACCAGCCACCTGTGAAGTCACGACTGTGGAGGATGGATTCAAATATCAAAGTGTATTTGTAACAGCAGACCCGTCGCTCTTTTATGAACGGAACCTCCTAGGCCCATCGACTCAATTACAAATCCACGTACACTACTGGTGTCGTAATAGGACGTGCCGCTATCTACAAAATTATGGCCCTCCCCCGGGTCTTATATGTATTACAAAATACCCCATATAGCCTTCCTGAAGCATATTTTAAATCAATTGAAGGAGAAATTAGAAATCTGCTCTGGGGCGGGAAGCTTCCGTTTATATCTGGACCCAAACTGGTCCGCGTGTGGTATGAAGGGGGAACTACCCTTCCAGACATCCGATGCTATTACTGGGCCGCCCACCTGTCAGTCATAAATGACTGATGGGCCATGGAGGGTACAGAGAAACACTGTACACAAAATCAAATGGGAAACGACTTACAGGGCCCACTGCTCTTACTGTCACTTGGTCTGGAAAAATATGACACAAATGACAATACTATGGCATGCTGACATGCTGGGCATTTGAGTAAATGTAGTGGGGTTGATAAATGGGACATCATTGGCATATTGCCCCCACACCTGCGATCTCCTCCCATCCAGTGCCCCTCTCTACCGAGAACACTGATACCCTCCCAATGTCCCCTGCTCCACTGAGTGCCAGCCCCTTAACCCCCCCTACCCCTGATCACCCCGACCCAGGCACCTATAATGGAACCACCCCTAGACACCAGACCTCCTCCCCGCCAGCCCCCCACCAAAATACAGAGCTTGACACTCCTTCCCCAAAGAACATGGAGCCTGCTCCAGCCAATGCCCTACCACTGTCACATGCCCCTTCAACTGATTTGGTCAACTCGAACCCCTATCCCTTCATACCCCTTGACTATACCAATCTTGAAACTCTGCACTCCAGAGCGACCAAACTCACCCAGAGCATTCACTGCTCCATCCTGGACCTGATGAACCTCCTTCACAGTGCCGAGACCTCACTAGCTAACCTGAAGTCACCGCATACTTCCCCCTCACCCAACACCGAACCTGCCAAGCACCCTCTCCCGCTAACCCTAAGACACCTTCGCCCACGCAAACAACCTTGCCCACTCTCTGAGGAGGAATCCCAAGCTCTCTCCCTCACTTATAACGCACCCACCGCCTCCCCTAACCATCTTGACCTCACTGGAAATGAAATCCTAGCCATCCTCCAGGACCACAACTCTACCCCAGCCATCCCCTGTCCATCAACCACCCGGCCCGAACACCCCATCAGCACGGTCACCATTAACCCAAACAGGCCAGCTACCCTCCACAACAGAAATGTGGTAAAAAGCAATCTGGCGCCTGTAGCTCTATCTGTCCAGACTCCTGACTCTCCCTCCGACACCCCCTTATCTGGTCTTTTAATAAACTGCCGGTCAGCAGTTAAACACGCCGCTGACATCGCCGACCTCGTTCTGGACAAAAACCTAGACCTAGCCATTTTAACTGAATCCTGGCTAAAGGAATACTCTTCGCCTTGCCTGGATATACTAGTCCCGCCAAACTACAACATCGCCAGACTGGATAGACATGCTAATAAGAAAGGAGGAGGCATAGCCTGCATCTATCGATCCTCCTTGCTTATCACTGAACTCGCAAAGGACATCTCAGACTCCTGTGAATACCTCGCACTCTCTGTCTGCAACAATTCAGTACACCTCTGTAACTTGCACATCTTTTACCACCCACCAGGTCCTAACGATGCTTTCACTGATCACCTTCTGGAAATCATGACTACAAAGATTTCCTCCAATGCCACAGAAATCTTCCTGGGTGACTTCAACTTGCATTGGAATGACGCTAAAGATCCCTACGTCAATGCCATAAAAGACCTGTTAAATGACCAAGCCATGACCCAAGCCTGCTCTATGCCAACCCACTCAAAAGGAGCCATCCTTGACTGGATCATTTCTAAGGAGTCCGCTGTCAAGCTTATCTCCATAGACCCCTGTGACTGGTCTGACCATCACTCCATATCCTTCATTTTGCCCGGGACTCGCAAGACAAAGACGTCTCAACCGGTGATTCCCAAGCGATGGACCAGAGACACTAAGAACCTTGACTTTGGGAAATTCGAGGCTCAATGCAGATCTGACCTACCCCCACCCCTGCACATAACCAAGGTTAGCGATCTCAACGAGCACTACGCATCATCCATCTCGAACATTCTAGACGACCTTGCCCCTCTAAAACTTAAAAGAACTCAAATCAAGGACAGAAACCCTTGGTTCACTGGCTCCCTCAACATGGAGAGGAGAGCCCTCCGTCAGTTTGAAAGAAGTTGGAGACAACACCCCTCAGCAGTGCATCTAAAACTGCTGCGCCAGGCGAGAAATGCCTACAACAAGCACATCATCAACTGCAAAAAAGAGTACTTCAGATCGGAATTAGGGAACGCCAAGAACAGACCCCAAAAGCTTTTTGAACTGGTCAAATTCCAATCTAACAACCTGGCTAAAACAAATAAAGAATCCCCCAAATCGTTAATATCTGCAGACAAATTCTCTTCCTTCTTCGCTGATAAAATCACGGCATTAGGAATTGAACTTAGTACTACCAACTGCGCCAAACCCCCTCCTGCTCTGCCACACCCTTCCACTCCTACCTCTATGGCCTCCCCTAAAAACAAAGCCCGCTGGACGGACTTCAAATACTATAATGAAGACTCCATCTCAAAAATTCTCTCTAGCTTAAAACCAAACAATCACTTCAATGATCCGCTTCCTTCCAACTGCCTCACCACCGCCTCCCAATCCATCGTCCCCTGTTGGACTGCAATTATCAACGCCTCTCTCCAGCAGGGCTTGATCCCGGACCCTTTGAAAGCTGGCCAAGTTCTCCCCATCTTAAAAAAACCGTCACTTGACCCTGCCTCTCCTGACAATTTTAGACCTATCTCCAATATCCCGCTACTAGCCAAAGTATTAGAGAAGTGTGTTCAACAGCAACTAAGCCAGCATATTAACAACTTCCACCTACTAGATGACTTCCAATCTGGATTTAGACCAGGGCACAGCACCGAAACTGCTATGCTGCACATCGTGGACGATGCCCTCCAAGCCCTAGACCAAGGCAAAACCTGCCTTCTAATCCTTCTTGATCTATCCTCTGCCTTCGATACGGTCAACCATGAAAAACTACTTGAACGCCTCAAACTCAGGATGGGCCTGGATGGCGTGGTACTAGAATGGTTCAGATCCTTCCTCCACAATCGTTCCCAGAGATTCCTCATCAACGGCAATCTATCAGCTCCCACCCCGGTCACAGTCGGAGTCCCTCAAGGCTCAACCCTCTCCCCTACCCTTTTCAACCTTTACCTTGAGCCACTCACCGAAGTTCTTCGCTCCGCCAACATCTCCTACCATATGTATGCGGACGACACCCAATTATACATCAACATCTCCTCGCTCAATGAGATCATCTCCCTGAACGAGACCCTGAAATTAACTGTCCACTGGCTAGCCAATAACCAACTCAAACTAAATGCAAAGAAAACTGAATTTCTCCTAATCTCCCCATCTAAAACCAACCCGGAGATACAGATGTGGATTAAGGCCATCACAGCCCTGAATTGCACACCGACCATTGTGGACTCTGCCAAATCCCTGGGCATTATCCTCGACAGTAACCTCAATATGAGAGACCACATTAACTCAATGGCCAAAGCAGCCAGATTCCACCTGAGCTACCTCTGGAAGCTGAAACCTTTCATCGATGCACCAGACTTAAAAACTGCAGTTCAAGCACTTGTCATCTCCAGACTGGAATACGGCTGTTCTACCATCACAGGATTACCTAAGACCTCCTTAGCACCTCTAAAAGCGTGCCTCAACGCGGCTGCCAGACTACTCACAGGTACCAGGAAGTTTGACAACATCTCTCCACACATGAAAGCGCTGAACTGGCTCCCCCTGGAGGCCAGAATCCAGTTGAAATTGGCTTGCACTGTACACAAGGCGCTTTACACAAACTCCCCTGCTTATCTGGCACAGAAATTAGTGATATCCGGAGGAAGCAGAACCTCCAGGTCTGCCGGAAACCTACTGCTTCAACCTGCCTCCTTCAAAAAAAAAGAACTTATAACAGGGCGTTCACCGGAGCAGCACCACGAATCTGGAACTCTCTTCCACCCTCCATCAGAAAAATCCCTCTTTTAGCACGCTTCAAAACTGAGACGAAAACCTTCCTCATGGGTAAATTCTTCGCCTAAGGTCTGCCCAGAACCTCCTCATTGAGTGGGACTAATCTAAGACTACCGCCTCACATATCAAAAGCTACCCACGACAAATACATTTGGAACCTTGCTTTTGTTTCTGTCTATGACAATGAGTGCAACCATTCGTGGATCTTTTTGTCCCTGCACCTTAATCTTTTTGCTCAACATTGTATGCCGTGTAATGTTTGATCTATTTGTCCCTGCACCTTAATCCTTTGTTTGCTCAACAATGTATACCGTGTAAAGCGCTCTGATACCCTCACAGGTCATGTTCGCGCTCTATAAAACACAAAAATAAAAAAATAAATAAAATAGTGAATTAATTAATGCGGGTAAAATATTACAAAGAGAGTATAAATTATCAGTGACCGAAACCTTCCGATATTTACAAATACGTCATGCCCTACTAGAAGCAACTAAAGATTTAAATGAGATCCAACCACCACCTCACTGGAGGACAGATTATTGATAGATCCCATGCTGAACAAGGCAATCTCCCTCACGTATCGTAAGATCATTAATGTCGTACCAGATCCGATGACTCGCCTACATACGCGTTGGCAGACTGACATTGAGATTTGGAGGACGAGGACTGACGCGATGAGTTATCCTCCCCGCGCGAAGTGGCAATTCTGGCAATATTGCGTTTGATCCAATTTAAAATTTTTACATCACACATATATTACATGCTTGACACTTGTCAAAATGGGACTCAACAGACTGTAGAAGCCGGTGCGGAAGGTGGGTACTTTTTACCACATACTCTGATAGTGTTCCTTGTTACAGAGTTACTGGGAGGCAGTTAATCACATTGTGAACGAGGTGAGTGGCAATGCTCTAACATTATCTCCTAAGACATGTCTCTTAAACATTTGGGATGCCACTGATCTCAACTGTATGGATCAGATGAGGGCGGCCAATGGTTTTATAATCGTAAAGCGTTTACATATGGTGAGTTTCAGACTCTCCAACGATTTTAGACTGGAAACGAGATGTCAATTGGTGTATGTTGGCAGAACATGCAGTCTATACGAATAGAGACTGCCCCAAAAAATGGGATAAGATATGGGGGAAATGGAATGCATATTGAGAAGACATTTGTTCCTCTCCCTCCAAGCCGAGGCATGGGTTGGAGTGGTTAAATGTGTGCCAGAATCCTGGAATGAGGAAAAGGTGAAAGGACATGGGTGGAATATTCAGTATTGGATTGTAATCTTATGTAATAGATTGGAATGTGATGCACAAATTTATATTGTAGCGACACGTTTTTTTACAGTAAATAAAAAGTGTTAAAAAAAAAGAATTGCAGCAGAGAGCCCTATACAACTGTCGCAACCGCCCGTTAGCTGATCATAGCCCTATACAACTGTCGCAACTGCCCATTAGCTGATCAAAAAGGAATCCCCAAAAGTGAAGATTTAATTAAACACGTGTTTTGGTGGCCAAACATGAACAATGACATTCAGCAGTATGTAGCTGCTTGTGGGATTCATGCACAGGGAAAATTCGGATAGACTGGCTCCTAAGGGACTCTTATACCCATTACCCATTCCTTCTCATATCTAGTACATCATTACCATGGATCTGATAGTTGACCTACCTTCTATTCAATGTTATAATACTATCTTAGTGATTGTAGACCCTTTCACAAAAATTGCCCACTTTGTTGCTTTTAAAAGCATGCCTAATGCAAAACAACTGGCCCAGCAATTTAGTTTACACGTGGTACAAACCCATGGTGTTCCTAATGTAATCTTCTTGGGCCAGGTTTCACAATTCTTGGTCCCCTTTTAGATAGCTTTTACTAAAGGGTTTTATATGGAAACTAGATACTCTGCTAGTTACCATTCCAAGACAGATGGGTGAATCAAGATTTACAACAGTACCTGAGGTTATTCCTTTTGGACAAGGGGGAGATTGTCCAGATCTCCTTTGGACTGCAGAATTTGCACATAATAATGCAAATAATGCTTCCGCGAGTTATTCACCATTTTTCTTGAATTATCGTAGACATTCAGATTTAATAGTCAGTATAAATTAGATCACAGTCCTTGCAGTAAAAGAAATTGTTCAACATTTAGTCACCACTCACAAGTCAGCCACTGAGAATTTAGCAGAGGCTAAGGAACGCTACAAATTCCATACAGGTAAGAAAATATACACAACCCACTTTTCAGGTTGGAGACAAGGTTTGGCTGAACACCTGAGATTAAATGGAAATAGATAATTACAGCCTCTTTTTGTGGGTTCATATGTAATTGAAAATATAATAAACCCAGTGACTTATAGGTTGCAATTACTTCAGCAAGTCAAATTTTACCCAGTTTTTCATGTATCACAACTCAAGAAAACCTCACCAAATCTGAGAGATACATTACCACCCAGAATTTTACAAGTGGATGTAGATCTAAAATTTGAGGTTAAGAGAATTTAAGATTTAAAGAAGGTGAACAGCAGAATTTACTAATTGGTTAACTGGAAGGTTATGATCCAGAGGAAAGATCTTGGGAATTACAAACTGATGTGTATGTGCCAAGATAGGTTAAGGCTTTTCATTAACAATTTCCATGGCTGGGGGCCCACACTGTCAGGATTAACTGAAAGACAAGTTCCCCATACAATTTCTGCAACAAGATTTGAAGGCAAAAACTTGTATTGTTTATTAACCAGAAGGCTCAAGTTACCTAGCTGGAGATCGATATGGCATCAAAAGATTCTTTTTTGAAAATATTTCAGTTTTGTTTTCATTAAAATTCATCAGATAAGTTCATGAGGTCGCACATTTCTTTTAGTTGATTTTCCCACACGAACATCTCGTTGGGAACATTTGAAAGCAGCAATCCAGCAACGAACATGGCAGAATAGAAAGAAAAAGAAAAGGTAATACTTACCAGTATTTCCTCACACACTCGTTGACACAAGAGTTGAATGAAGACATTCTTTATTACTCTGGTCACGCAAGTTTCCCTGCAAGGGAATAAAACATAAGGACATTATCAATTCAAATCCATTTACTCAATTCATCATCATCAAAAATCTTTATTTCGGTTGCTTTAAACCATAAAAGATACACAAAACACATGCAATTCTAAATACATTACAAGTAGAGCAGTAAAATGTACAAACAATTATACATAAGGAACAAAATGGAAAGGCTTTATGTTCCTATCGCCCATTTGTTAAAAACATAAATAAAGATTTAAATATGTTAAAAAGGCATCAAAAATTAAAAAGAGGATAACTCAGGGTTTTAAACACTGTCTCAGCAACCATTTGTTTGTACTCCCATATTTAAATGATATAAAACAGTTAATAACATTTCCTAAGTAATGGATTGTACAACGAAATTCCCTGTTTCATTCAACATGCATAGGTAAATTCTATAAAAATTTCTCAGAAATACTCGAACGGGTTCGCTATAGCTTCAATCCTGCCTTAGCCATTAGGAAGCCTACAGAAGAATTTGCTTACACCATAGACAATTACTTGTGCTGTGTCAGTCCTTAGTATTCTTTCCGCTTCTTTGCATAATCTTATTCCTAGGTTTAATCAGATGGATTTAATCCATTTTTTGCCTGGGCTTGGCATATGCAGGACAAAAAATTAGAATATGCAGTTCATTTTCTTTAGCTTTGTCTATATATAAGGAACACTGATCACTGTCCTTTTCAACATGATTACTGGCCCAACGTGATGTAGTTGCATTTACTCAATTGAAATTGTTTGTTTGTTTGGTTTTGAAACAAATTTTGATAATTCAACAATAATAATCACGAGACAGGTGACTCCTCCTTTGGATGATACTGCGCATGGGCATCGGCTCCATTCCCAGATTGTTTTTTTCCACCATCGGGCTCGGATGTGTTTCCAGCACTCCGTGTTGAAACGGTATACACCTGTTACAACGCATTTGTTACAACGCACTACTGTTACAACGCGACTTTTACAACGCATACCATTACAACGCATTGCGCTGGGGGGCGCTCTAGGATAGGGAATAAGTATAATTTACTATCCAACACCTTCCCTAGGGTCCACGGGGACTGGAGTTAGAATAGTAAATTATACTTACCACTATCCAGCACCTCAAAGCGCTATGCGTTGTAATGGTATGCGTTGTAATGGTCGCGTTGTAACAGTAGGTAGTTGTAATAGTATGCGTTGTAACATGGTACATCCGTTGAAACCGAATTTCTTTGGCGCGCAATCGTCACCGGCTTCTAGAATCTAGTTCCGAACGCTTTTCCTTTCGACGCTACTTCTTCACATCGAGAACTTCGATTCCGGTCATCGTCGACGGCCTTCGGGCCTAACTAGGCCTCGACTCCAGCTCATGGAAAGGACACCATTTAAAAAGTGTTCTCAATGTGGGTCGAGCATTTACCATTCAAGAATCCTTTCTGCAAATGCATCATAACAAAGTGTTTCTTTGTACTAATCCTAAATTCCTTCCTAAAGTCATTTCACCATTCCATTGAAATCAATCTGTTGAGCTGCCCGTATTTTTCTCGCAGCCTCAGACAGTCGCAGAAAGAGCTCTACACACCTTAGATGTCAAGAGAGCATTGCTGTACTATATCGAAAGGACACAAGCTTTTCGCAAAACAAAACAACTTGTTGTGTCTTTCTCACCGCCACATAAAGGCAATCCCATATCAAAATCAGGGATCGCCAGGTGGATTATTAAATACATACAAATATGTTATCACAAAGCCAAACGTACATTAACAATTCCTCCAAAAGCCCATTCTACAAGGAAAATAGGGGCTTCAATGGCATTCTTAGGGAACATTCCCCTAGAAGATATATGCAAAGCAGCTACATGGTCTACACCGCACACATTTACAAAGCATTACGGTGTAGATGTGCAAACTAAACAACAAGCCACTGTGGGCCAGGCTGTACTAAAAACTCTGTTTCAAACCACTGCAACAGATACTGGTGGTCGCCGCTAGGTGTGGGTACTGCTATATAATCTATGCACAGTGTGTAATCTGCAGCTCATATGCCTCAAACTGAAAATGCTACTTACCAGTATGCATTTGTTCTTGGCATGTAGAGCTAAAGAGTTACACACGCCCACCCGCCTCCCCGGCTACCTTTATCTGTTCCAGTATTATCTTAATTAGATACAAATCACATGGCCATCACTACCTCTTGTACAGCTCCATCACTTCCCTAATGGCGAAAAACAATCTGGGGGTGGAGACGATGCCCATGCGCAGTGTCATCCAAAGGAGGAGTCACCTATCTCGTGACTTCCAAAGACTTTTCTACAACAAAACAAACTGCAAACATCCGGGCCCAACACTAGGTGGCCATATATGCACAGTGTGTAACTCTGCATCTCTACATGCCAAGAACAGATGCATACTGGTAAGTAGCATTTTCCTTAGGGAAGAGTAGAAGACGTTAATGATAGTATTACTTTGTGTTACAGTTCTCTAAGACAACACCTAAAACAAGATCCTGGGAATGCCAGGCAGAGGTGATATGTAGCAGAACCCAGAGATCTAGACAAGGCAGTCTCTTCTTGTTTCTCCCCATCCAGTTTCCCCTCTTAGAGCATTCTTATCTCTACATGTGTATATATTGTTAGAGATTGTGAGAGGTCTGGGAGAGGCATTGGGATTTAGCCATCATTCTGCTCCTGTGAAAACTGGGAACCACAATTGTATGTCTTGTAAGAGTGAAGTGCCTACGTTAATGAATTCACCTGAGCAGAATGGCTGAGAGTTACAATTTTTAAAACAAATTGTAAAGCTCCCGATCCTTATTACGTAATAAACAATGTAAAGTGCCTTCTTTTCACTTTTTTACTTCCCCCTTGGAGCAACATTCTCTATCTAAAAATATGGAACTATTATAAATGTAATCAGTATATATCATCAGCTAAAACTAAGAATAATAAATTGCATGATGATTTAGGTTTTGGTTTGTTGTTTTTTGTCCATTTGATGTATGAACTACTTACTAAAGATCGGGAGCTTTACAATTTAGTTTTCCTTTTTATCTCCTCTAATTGACTACATAATACTGTGAAGGATTAATGATTGATATCTTTTCAAAAACCAGGGTAAGGACCACTGTTATTTGTATCACGTTGTACCCAGGTCCAGGACCTTAACTGGGTTATACCCCATTTTTTGACATGGCTAGATATTACCTTAGATAGGGTCAATAGTGGAACAGTGAGACTTGCGCAGGCAGCGGAGACACTATTGAGGATATTGGCCAACAACATGATATCTGGCGCCTTCAACATCCGGGGGGTCGCAAAAGCACGTTTGTATCCTCGGTACATGGACTTGGTCCCGCATAGATTTCTGGCTTGTTTCTAAGGTCGTCTGTACCTGGGCGGTGAAGGGAGGGCACATGGCTCGTACACTCTCTGACCACACCCTGGTGGTTCTTGAGCTGCAGAGACCCACGTGTGAGCAACCACCCTTTACATGGCGACTTCAGCCTACTGAGTTAACCGACCCGGTTTTTAAACACACTATAGGCGCAGCGATTCGTGTTTTCTTTTCTTTCGAGAAATGAGGGTTCAATAGAGAGCGCCGGAGTGCTGTGGGAGGCGTTCAAGATGACTATCCGTGGGTCTTGCATAGGGGCGCAGTCTGGAGTGTTATGGGATCTTCGACGCAGAATGCATATACTGGCATCTGATATCTCTACACTTGAGCGTGACTATGAGAGTAATCCCTCCCCACAAACGTTAGCTGCAATAAGAGACCTTGTTAGTGACCATAATGAAACTGTTGATCAGGGACTGTTACACCGCTCCAGACGCAGCACTGCCCGCTATTATTGGGAGGGGGGTCGCCCAAGCCGTTCCTTGGCGCAGAAACTAGCAGCACCGCATAGTCAAGAGGGTGGAGTTGCACACTACTCGACTCACGAAATCAGCGATATAGTTTTAAAGTTTTACACCAAACTCTATGCAGCTAGGGGTGCCCCACCTATTGCGGAGATAGATTCCTATCTTGAAGACGTTGCACTGGGGTGGCTTTCAAATGCACACCGAGAATATTTAATGCAGCCCTTTAATGCTGAGGACTTTAAATTAGCTATTATGTCATTAACTGCCTGTAAGACAGCAGGAATGGGCGGGCTCCTCAGCGAGTTTTATAAAGTCTATGTGGAAGATCTTATCCCTAGCTGTTTTTGCGGAGGCCTATGAGGAGGGAAGACTTCTGCCTACCCTTAAAGAAGCCTTGCTGGTTACCTTGTTGAAACCAGATAAGACCGCCAATCGTTGTGAATCCTTTAGACCTCTCCCAATCAATTAATATAGACAGCAGGATCCTGGCAAAGATGTCTGCCACTAGGCTTCAACCGCTGGTCCCTCTCCTGGTCTTACCAGACTAGTTGATCTACGTGTCTGCGCGCTCCACGACACATAACCTGCACACCGTGTTCTCCACATTGCATTATTTCGATCAAGACTTTCAGGCGGTGGCAGTGCTGCTCAATGCAGCAAAAGCTTTTGATTCCCTCCAATGGGATTTCATGTTCACGGTTTTAACTAGAATGGGCCTTCCCCTGTTTTTTTCTTCAATGGATCAGGTTGCTATACACAGAACCGGTCGTTCGTGTGTGTGTCAATGGTTGGCTGTCTTCGGCGTTTCCCATAGGAAGAGGCACGCGGCAGGGATGCCCCTTGTCGCTGATGCTTTTCTCGCTTGCGCTGGAGCCTCTGGCCTGTAAACTTAGACAAAGGCATGCAGCGGCTGCATTATGCTTTCGGCAGAGATCACTTGTGGTCTCCTGGTATGCCGACAATATGCTCTTATACGTCGTGACCCTGCTATTTTCTTACGAGAATTGCTCCGGTAATATGTGAAATTTAAGCGACATTCGGGCCTCGGTATTAACTGGGCAAAGTTGGTGATGTTTCTGCTGACGGCTGGTACGAGGGAGGTGGAGCTGGATTTTCTGCTAACATGGACTCGGGATCCTGTGCGATACCTTGGGGTATGGCTGCACAGAGATTCAGCTAAGGTGATATCCGAGAACTATGGCCAGGCTATTACGCGCATTATTGAAGAGGCAGAGCGGTGGGTACGCTTACCCCTCTCCCTCGCAGATCGGATTGCAGTTATAAAAATGGCTTTCTTACCTAAGCTGCTTTATTTTTTTGTTAATATACCAATCAAGTTGAATACTGCCGTGGTCCAGATGCTCCAATCGACAATACTCACATTTGTATGGGGTGGGAAGAAACCTAGATGTAGTTGGAATTTTTTGCTGCAGCCATTTGACCTGGGTGGGTTTGAGGCTCCTGACCTCCGACTATACTATTTGTGTGCGCAGGTGCAGTTTGTGCACTATTGGCATTTCCGCAACGGTTTCAACCTCATCTTGATATTGAATCCGACACTATTCTTCCAATGCCCCTGCAGGCAGCGACCATTTCTGGGGGTTCAGGAGGCCCTAGGACTGAAATTAACCCCGTGCAATGCACTGCATGGGCTTGAAGGATGCTTGCAAAAAGGATGCAGCTCTCATACTTATATGCCTCACTGCTGCCACTGGCCTCGCATCCTGACATCTCTGCGGCAAGAGAGAAGCCCGCCCTGCTGGAGTTGGCAGCTATAGGCATCTCCCGGTTCAGGTCATTGCAAGATGTACAGGGGGGTGCAGATCGTGGATTCATGCTGAGTTTCACTTATGTCTGAGTCCGACAAGCTGTTAGAACCATTTACCCGAATTATCTGGATGAACCTACGACTCTGCTGGCACTGCAGGGTATACTGGCGAGGGAGGAGCGTAAGGGTCTAATCACTAAATTATATTATGCCTCCCTACGAGAGTGGGAATTTGGGGAACAACCCTCCTTTCTTAGATGGCAGGCTGCGCTGGGGCCCGTCCTCACACTGGATCTCTGGAAAACTTGCTGTGGGCTAACAGGTCGCCTCACGGCGAATTGTAATCTCTGTATTATCCACTTTAAATATCTACATCAGCTATATTATACCCCTCTACAACTTTGTAGGTATGGTTTGCGTGGATCTGCTAATTGCGTGAGGTGTGGGCATGCTGACGCTGATTTCCTGCATGTGGCATGGATGTGTGCGGGTATATTCGAAATTTTGGTCCATTGTGGTGAGTGTGCTCACTGATATTGTGCTGGAACCGGTGCACCTGCACACCTGAACTCTGTCTTCTTGGGTATGCGAAAAACCTAAAGCCCTGTAATAGACGCACACATGCAATTTCCACTCTGTATGCCAAGAGAGCTATCATGCAATGTTGGGGAGCGAAAACCACTCCAACTGTGAAAAAATGGATTTGTGATTTACTGTATTGTAGGGATCATCTGGGGGTCTATACGGAAGACCTAGCCTCACGCCCCAAGGATTTTTAGAGCCCTTTTACTGCATATATGCTCACTCGTCCAGGTTTGATATGACCTGTATTATAGATGTCTCCTAATGTCTGTGGGATAGTTTCCTTACCATGAGAGTCCTACTATTGAATGTGTTTCTGATACTCCACTCATGCGTGTCCATGATGTACAGAATTTCTCCAAATGCACAGTGTATTGTCGCCTGCTCTGCTGGGTGGGGGTGGGGGGGGGTGGGGAAGGGGGTTGTTCATTACTCGATGTTGCTGTTTGACTCTCACTTATTTGGTTGTCACCATGCTTTTTGAAACCAATAAACATATATTTTTTTTAAAAGATATATACCACTAAACCTGTTATTTCAGGATAAGTGGAAGCATTCTGTGGTCTCTATATAGTAAGCCATTTATGACATCAAATCTACAGTTTTTTAGGCAGTAACTCTACTGTTTTTCATTTTAAAACTACCTCTGCTGTTTACCGCCTGCGATTGTGTGTTTTGTGTAAAGTATTTTTGCATCATGCCCTTCTAAGTAGATTTTCAATCATACAATATGATTAATAATCTACTTTGAAGAGGAAGGACGGAAAAATCGAATGTAGGGTGAAGCAGGATTGAAAGACAGAAGGTTTTATAACTGCCTCATGTCATAGCTTTCAGACATTATTATTACAGGTTTGCCATACGTTTTCAAAGTTTAAGTGTAAGTATTTAACTATTTATTGAGTGCCCCTTCAAAACCTACAGCTCTTTGCCCACTTTAGGTACATATTATGCTCTAATAGACTATTTGCTCTCCAGAATTTGGCCGCTCCCTTAACCCACAATTACTGCTCCCCTTTCCCTCATGTGCTGCATGCAATTAAGGCAGGGACTGGTAGTCTTCACCAACTTCCACTCTTCATCGCTGCTCCTTTGTAACCCCAGCCTTCCGTCTTGATACATATTGAATACTCAGCAGCCATAGTGCCAAAAGAGAAGTACTTCACACCTTACTCCATCACAAGAAACTGCTTCTTCTACCACTTTCTCTGTCTTTGGTTTCAGAGGGATGTTATGGATGCAATTAAGCTTTTGGCGTGTTGGCTCTATATTGACCCTGCTGGTCCTGGCGCGACCGGAAGTTATTGTGGGCCAAAGGTCTTCTTTATTTTGATCTCTTCATGACCGGTCACACAGTCCATTGAGATATATTCATAAGGACTGGGTGTACCCTTATACTTATGAATAATGCAGCATCGACTATCGCTTTGTGATGTTTTGTTACTTTAGATTCCCTCATAATGGGGCATATTACCAACAACTAGCGATAATTATCGCTATGTTGGCTTAGCGGCAATATTTTTATCGCCGAGCTGCGGCAATTTTTTATCGCTTAGGAACCTTGCTATTATCAATGTTTATCTCCTAAGCGATAAAAATCGTCCGAAATGCATGAATATCGCTGAAAAGTCAGCGATATTCATGCATTACCGAGCTAATGGTCTTAGCCATGTTATCCACCTACCATTGGATAACATGGGTAAGAACTGCTCAGGGGCAGGTGTTAGCTTTTGTAGATAATCGCGCTTAGCGCGAATATCTCCAAAAGTTGGTAATGGGATATAGCGATGTTAGCGACTGTTTCCAGTCGCTAACATCTTAGCACACCCACTTTGCATGTAATTAGTGATAAATTTCACTGAAATGCTAAACGGGGCCCAAGATGGTCGCTATCTCCTACTAGCTGTCGCTAACTGGTGTTAGCGACAACTAGGTAATAGGGAGATAATTTTATCTCCGCTTTCTTGGCTTTTAAAGCCAAAAAAGCGGAGATAAACCCCCTTGATAATATGCCCCTTCGTTTCTTAAAAATTGCTGTTTGCTTACTTTGAGGCCTGCTCCGCATTTATAACACCTTAATATCTACTGCGTTTCTCGCCCTTGATAGCCTTGTTTTGACAGATTTTACTGCTGTTAGTGAGGAACAAGTTATCGCCTCTGCACTTTTCATAAAGTGCAGGACAATTTGAATACCCTTCCTTGCAGAAGAATCCAGCCACAATGATGCTCTCTCTTGGGTTTGCTGTATTGATTCTTAATCAAAGAATGTGTTCCGCAGAGATGGATCCCATTTTCACAATATGATTGAAGATATGCCATTTGACGCAAATTGTAAGCTGTTGGGTACAGTGGACATTGAGCCACTGTATACTAACGTTCCTCAAGTTCAAGGTATCAGGGTAATAGAAAATAATTCTGACACTAGACTTTCACCTGTGCATGTACCCATGTCCTTCATAATATCTCTTCTCAAATTGGCCTTAATAGAAGCTATTTTTGGTTCAATGTCATTACTACATTCAATGTAAGGGGCCTTCTATAGAAGTAATGTTTGCTCTAAACTTTGCTAATCTTTGTTGATAATTTTGAAACTATATATGTCTTTTCCTATAGTAAGCTTTTTTAAAGAGCACATCCCGTGCTGTCAGAGATACATTGATGATGCTTTTATGATTTGGACAGAAGTCAGTGTACTAATTTCTGCTAATCGATGTCTGTATACCACTCTTTTTATACCAGTGTACTTGCTTTTCACCAGTGTACTTGCTTTTCTAATTTTACCATCAGTGGCATCATCTCTGACATCACATCACCATTGATATAATGAATAATATATAATAACATCACTGAAGCAGGTACAGGAGTTTGGGTGCATGAGTTCAGAATCTGCTGGGCATATTCTCAGGCCATGTCCGTTAGCGTTGGACGACAGGGTACTGAGATCATGGCCTCTTTGAAAGATGTTTGAAGAATGGGGGAGTCAGGTCCTGGGACGTGGGGCTAGCTGGACCATTAATATAACTAAGTACACAGATTGCCAGCCACACACTTACTTAAATCCTCTATTTTTGAGGGAACAAACCATAAGAGACTTCCTGGTTCGTACGGGTATATCAATCAAACCCTTTTATTATTTATTTATTTTTTGTCTTTTTTTTAAAGTATTGATGTATGAAAGGGACACCTTATCGTTTTGTACACCTTATATACAATTATTTACAATTCGCGATTATTTACAACACAAACACATACACATAACTAGTTGTATTATACAAAGTGAATTGCTCTGATATATATACACTCAAATATTCATACTACGAAGAAAAAATCATCCGTAATTCCATAAAGACCAGAGTCAAAAGTATAAACTTGATGACAATCATAAATCAATGAACTACAGTTGAATGTAGGCAGTTCAAAAAAGGAAAAATAGACTTCAAATTAATTCATTCAGTCCATTCAACCAATAAATGGCTAATCTTTTTACGCCAACACGTTTCGAATCCGGTATGTCAACTCTACGGATTCTCATCAGGGCTCTGTCTTAATACGGGATATCTGTTGAACCAGCAGCCGCCGGTCAAGGGTAGGGTATTAGTTCTGACTGAGTTTCTTTTCTTTTCGGGATCTTACTGGATCATGCTCGTGATCCTACGTTTCCACCAAATGGGAGTTAATTTTCAGTCTTGTATTACAGCCTGCTCTGAGGGATTCCTCGCTTGGGCTGTTTGTGTTCTAATCGGTTGCAGCGGTAAACGCTTTCTAACCATGTGGGCACCGCTTTCCTCAGTCCTTATTATTTGCGCTCGCTTTCCTTGAACAAGCTGTGACTCGGCATCTAGCTCTCATTCACTTAGTTTGGCAGCAATCTGTGTACTTAGCTCTTTGAAAGATGGGCCCACCACTGAAATCCAGCTGAGTGTGGAGGAAGGCTGTTCCTAGAAGGCTTTGTCCGCGGCCCATTGGGCGCTTCTGATATATTATTCCCATGAGAATCTGACAAAATGGTTGCTGAGCAGTATTGGAATGGCCCGTCGGGTGCTCTAACTCTTTCTCTTTCAGATGGGTCAGTTTTAGAGGAGCAGTGAGTGGTATATGATCGGAACAAAAACATAGTCCACACAGTAGCCCTTTCAGGCAGACCTATTTAGAAGTGTCAGTGTCCAACAGGTGCCAGAGGTCAATCTACACTGGTGATGAGTGCTGCACTGGAGTATTACGCTTTCAGCCCTATCACCTTGGGCATTGCACTGGGCAATTTCCTTTGGGCTTATGGGGTAGAGATTCTAATGAAACCGCCTGGACAGGATAGATGACCTACATTCAGAGTTTGCTGGGCATGGATGAAACGTGTCTAGTTCAGTGATAATCAAAGTATGGCCCAGAGGCCTCATGCGGCCCTCCTGAACTTTACATGCGGACCTTTGATCAACAGCAGCACTGGGCTGCTGTTCACTCTACTCAGCACTATCATTAAAAAGCTGTTATATGTGCAGGCAAGCCTTTATTTAAAGTTTAATTGAAGTTAAAGAAAGTAACTAACTAGGTTGTCCTGCACCACTTACCTTTAGAAACACATTTATTTTCGAAGCCATCTTGCACCAAAAGGGACCCCATGACCCTTATCGCCACCCTGCTACCATCAATGCGGCCCTCGGTCACATCACAGACCAAACTTTGTGGCCCTTACGAAAACATTTGTGAGTACCCATGGTCTATGTAATAAATGTAGAGTACAGGGAACACGTTCAGGTTCTGTCCAAAGTCTGAGAGTAGGGCCCACTTAACATGGTTGAAGTGGACATTAAACGCATGTTCCTGCTCAGCACTGCTGACCACCAGGTTCCCTGGTTCCACAACCTGCATGGTATGGTATAGCAACCTCTGCACTCCTTGCCAATCAGCATAGAGTCTGGCTAAAAGCCAGTCACTTTGTCCAGAGCCTCCATGGTACGACAAATAATCAAACCAGTGCAACTGTGGTATAGTGGCATTGACTGCCTTCAGTAATGTTGTTTGCTACATAATGTCATCACAGGTGCCATCAGTGATATTTATGATGTTATGTTATCCAGATTTGTAGACCACACAATCATTCAGGAAGGTATCTTGGCACGGAGCAGGTGTGAGCCTTGCCAAACCTAGGGCCTAGTGGACTACTTAAAAAGCCAGGACTTTATCTTCTTTTGGAATTCAAGAAGTGAGAAGGCGGCTCTTATGTGTAATTGCAGGTCGTTCCACGCTTAAGTAGCAATGTGGTAGAAGGCTTGACCATCAGATCTGTTTTTTTAGTATGTGTGGAATGTGTTTAAATAGGAGTCTGGACGAGTGGACGTGTCTGAAAGTTTTCTGAAAGCATTTGCAATTGTTGAGATATGCCGGGCCAGTGTTATGTAGAGCCTTGAAAGTGCGGGTTGAGAAGTTTGAATTGTGCTCATTTGTGAATGGGGAGCCAGTGGGGGTCTTTCAGGTGTGGTGTGATGTGAAAGCAGCATGGAAGAGTGAGAGTGTTTCTGGCTGCCGAGTTCTGAATGGTCTTCAGCCTTCTGGTAAATTTTTTGTTGATTCCGGCATAGGCGTTTTCGTTGTCCAGCTTTGTTGTTACCAAGGCATGCAAGATGGTTTTCTGGGGGATGATTGGGAGCCATTTGTAAATTATCCATAGCATCTTCAGGAAGCATGAGGCGGTGACAACATTGACATGAGCGGTCATGTTGTGCTTGCTGTTGATGATGATCCTAGATTCTTGGCATGGGTGGGTGATGTTGTATCTACCTCTGTTGGCCACCAGATGGAGTCCCACAGTGAAGTGCTCTTCCCTAAGATCGCAACTTCAGTCTTATCAGTGTTCAGCTTTAGGCAGTTGGTCTTTAGCTAGTGGACGATTTCATTCATGCTGGCATTGAACTTGATCTAGGTACTGGGCTTCTTGTCTGTGAGGGAGAGTATGAGTTGCGTGTCGTCAGTGTCCTCAGTCACAATGTGAAGTCATATGCAGAACATTGGAATCTTTTGGGGGGTTTTGGAATATAACCATAGTGTCCTTTCAATCGATTTTTTAAATTGTTAAATTTTTTTTAAGCCCCCCTTTTCCAAAAAAAGCGCCGGGACACTCTTTTTGAGTAGCCGTGCGCTATACAAAAGAATAAATAACATAACATATCATAACATAACATAACAATGTATCTTTAATAAGCACTTTATTTTGTGGTGTTACTGAAGTGCTGTAACTTATATTTATTTAAGTTACCTGTACATATGCCAGATTGGTTCAGGAAAGTATCCTCCTTTGATTATCAAAATGTACCTAGCTAATATGTTGTATCTTTATGTACCTAAGCAGAATCAGCATTTTTACCCTAAGTGCTTGATGCATTCATTCCATATGGGCATTCATAAATTACTATGTAATGTTATCAATGTTGCCCAGTTAAAATTGATGACAATAATATTTTCTTGTCTTCCTTTCTACTGCTTAGGAATCGCCTGCCTGCCAAACATATCAACATATGAACATCTCAGAGTTCCTGGAAAGGTTGAGCAGACAGATGAAGTCCCTTGAACCCAAGATACTAAACGATTTTTCCAACTGCAGCATGATCTTGTGCCTCCCTGATAATACAGGAGCACCTTCCCTGGAAACTTCCAACACACGCTTTGGTAAAATCGTGTTCCTAACTTCTTAGAAGTGTGCTTTGGTTTTTCCAAGTTTTTAGGTAATAAGTTAGCCAAGAGTTTTTGATTTCACAAAAAAAAGTATTGATAAAATACTTCTTTATATGGGGTTTTAGCCATTCCTCTTCATCCATTGGTCTGTTGTGTCATTCACACCTTTATTCCACCCACAGTTTGGGAAGGGCAGTTAACTTTTGACATTGGCTAACTTTGCTGCGAGTGACAACATTTTTACTCTTTCACAAGGTGCGCATCCGCACCCAAAGTTGTTTTCTTCAGTGCCAGGGACTACTATGACAATGTGTAATTTTTGAGAACCCAAAAAATTACTTTTATCCAGTGTGTTTTTTTAATATTGGCAATGACCCAGCAGCTCCTACCAAAAAAGCAGTTTTGGAAACCCATACAAATCAGAAATTGACAAAGCAAAACGACTGTCAGCAAAAGCTAGACCTATTGCTTGTTTACACTGCATTGTTGTACCAAGTATTGTCATACCAAATGTCCCAAACTTTTAAAATTTTTCTACGATTTTTGTTACCATATGTAGCCTTTCGAGGCGTGATTCTTACTCGTCTTACTTTTTGTGTTCTGCTATCTAGGATACGCAACTGATCTCTACCTACAATCCATGTTCTGCCTCTTCTGTCACACACTATGCTCAGTAAATGTCATATGGGACTTACAGTGACATGCATCAATAAAACGTTTTGCGATTCCTTATTAGCGATTTTTAAGGAATCGTAAATAAGGAATCGCAAAACGGGATGCATGATATAAAGTGCATAATATTTGCGAATCGGCAAAAACCGCAATTTTTACCAAATCGCAAATATTATGCGAATTTCAATTTGCGATTTCGCAATTCCCATTGATTCCTATGGGCCAAAAGGCCCATAGGAATCAATGGGAATAGCGAATTCGCAAATTGAAATTCGCAAACTGTTGATGCATTCCATGGGTGCAGGGGGGGGTCCTTTGGACCCCCCCCTGCACCCCTGAAATGTATTTTGGAGTGCATGTTTCAAACATACATGTCCTAAGGACATGTGTGTCTGTAACATGACAGTGTTTTTAAATGCAAATTAGAGCATTTTAACACATTTTCGCAAATTACCACGAGGTTCAACCTCGTGGTAATTTGCACCCGAGATTTGCGAATTCGCAATTTTAAAATTATTCATGCATTGCTTTTGAGGAATCGCAAATTTGCGATTCCTTAGAAGCAATCGCATTTTTGGAATTCGCTAAAAATAGCGATTTTCCCAAAAATGCATGATGCATCTCAAAACATGATTTTGCATTCGCAAACGGCCGATTTTAGCGATTCGCACCGTTTGCGCATGCAAAAATCGTTGATGCATGTTGGTGTTAGAGCCTTTACTGCTATATAGGACCTGTCACATACCGTGTATCTATCAGATACAATGGGATCAGATTGAATCTTAAGTGAGCGCTAGTGCAGCATGTCTGAAACCAAGTTCACAATTTGATTAGCCTTTGGAGTCTGGAATAATGTGTTCGAGGCATGTGAGCTGTAGATCACATGCTTTGCATACTCCTGCCATCTAGTGTTGTGTTCTGGATGTTTGCAAGTTGTTTGTCTTCGTAGAAGTCTTTCGAGTTACTCCTCCTTTCGGTGATAATGCGCATGGGCATCGACTCCATTGTTAGAATGTTGTTTTCCGCCATTGGGTTCAGACGTGTATTGATGTGCTCCGGTCCGACACTGTTTCTCGGGTTCCCCTCGGTGTGCAATACACTCACCTTCAACGGTATTTTTTTCGATCGATTATTTCCGTTCTCCGCGTATCGTATTTACTCAAAATCCCTCTTTCGATCGGGTAGCTCTTGGGAGGCCGCCGGGCCTACCCACGCCGGTCCTCCTCAATAAAGACATCCCGCAAGGGCATCGTACCGTGAGTACTGATACTCCCTTGCCCCACTCTCCTCCTCAGCCCAAGAAGAAGGCTCCGGTCCAACCCGCGCCTCCGGGCCACGGTCAGCACCAAGAATACGTTTCTGATGTGCACCTCCGGCTCGGCACCGAAACACACCCCAAAGCCTTCCGGCTCTGAAAAGAGTTGTTCTAAATCGGGTACAAGCCGAAACCTTCAGGATCAAAGTCCAAGTAAGGCTCAGCCTCACCCCCTTCAACGTCGAAAACCTCTTCGGATACGAAAACTTTGGCATCCAAAGCATCCAAAACACTGGCACCGAAACCTTCGGCCTGAAACAAACCAATGTGCTGGTTCCATCAAAAGATTCAGAAAAGGGGGTGGTGATGGACAGAGTATCTGAATTAAGCAGAACACTCGTACCCAGTCAACAGATCAGGGCTTGATCCATCACCGTTTTTTAGCTCACTGCACCATCCCAGCTCAGAACCTGGCTACATGCAAATTAGTCTGTCCCTGGCCCAGTGCATCATGGGAACAGGCCAGACCAAACTACCAAGCCAATTCTTTTACTGGAAGTTCCATCAAAAGAGCACCGTTTTGATGTTCCACCGTCAAAACGGGATATGAAACAAAGAGAACTCTCTATTCATCTAATAACTGGACATATGTTAGAAATTTGATTTCTGGCTACCTGAGACTTACGCCAAAGCGAGGCAGAAACCACCACTCTAGTCAGGATAAGGGAGTTACGCTTCTAAAATAACCCTTGCTCACTCCCTTGGTAGCTTGGCATGAACAGCCAGGCTTATCTTAGAGGCAGTGTGTGAAGCATTTGCACATAACCAAAAGTAAAACAGTGTACGCACTACAGAAGGACACCACACCATTTTAGAAAACTATCCAATTTTTATATACTTAAGACAAGACCACATACAATAAAAATCCACAATACTATACTTCAAAATCTTCACTTATCAAAATATGCTTTTAAAAATAGTTCCTTGATGTTGATAGCTCTGTCCGGGGCTATCACCGCGTCGTGAACAACAAATCCAAAAAACAGTTCTGGCTGACCGTGGGGGTCGCAGGCCAACTACGGTGTGGTGAAGACCTGCAAACAGTACATTTCAGAGATGCAGGGCAATGGGGCCCTTGAAGTCACTTGCTTTGCAGGTATCGACATCAAGGAACTATTTTTAAAAGAATATTTTGATAAGTGAAGATTATGAAGGTGTTATTTTAGAAGTGTAACTCCCTTATCTTGACTAGAGTGGTTGTTTCTGCCTTGCTTTGGCACAAGTCTCAGCTAACCAGAAATTCCATTTCTAACATTGGTTGTCAGCGGTGAGGATAGAACTTGCGTTTGCACTTGACTTACAGTGAATGGTGTGCACTACTACTATATCGCAGACCATTACGTGCCACATACTGGTTCTTTTTCTTTTTGCCCTATTTTTTTTCTCTTGCCAGTTTGAACTTGCTACTTCATCATTCTTGAATCAATTGCATCATCTGTTGCATCCTTGGAAGTAGCTTTGTAAATGTAAATGTAAATGTGTTTGTATTTATATAGCACACTTCTATTCCCTTACTTCTCATTCAGGGGTTCCGCACTCTCCTCCCAGGAGAAGCACCCTCAGAACCAAAAACTGTCAGGACGCTGGAATCGGCCCTCCGCAAAAATTCGTCCACCAGCTCAGGGCCTTGACCCTGCAACTGATCCATCACCCGAAGATATAAACCCTCTGCCCCCCATTCCATAGTTCTGCACCCTCCCACCTGGAGTGGTACCCCTAGAAGACCACCGGTCAGGACACTGCTTACAGTCGTCCTTCCCTCCAGGTAAATCAAATATCCAATCATGGAAACACCAATCCATAACATAATTTACACAGAGAGCATATGCACTTTAGCACTGATTAGCAGTGGTAAAGTGCCCAGAGTCCTAAAACCAACATACACAGGTCAGGTAAAAATAGGAGCAAAAAGCTAAAGTGTGGGGACAACCCTGCAAAAAGGGCCATTTCCAACAACCTATTACTACTAAAGTGGTTCTCAAACACAAACCTGAGACTGAAGAAGCTTATCACATTCCTTTATAAAGTATGCCAAGAACAGATGCTTACTGGGTAATAACATTACCCTTCCTTGTGGACATGATTGTAAGGTATGCTCTTGTGGTCTGCTCATTCTTCTAGTTTCCAAATTCTCTGAACCTCTTTTTCGTCTGGAGCTAGGCTCAGCAATACATCCGTAATACTACATAACCTCATATAAGCATTTGAATTGTGTTCAGTTCACAAATTAATAATTATTGATATTCTTTTGTAAAGTAACATTTTGCGACGAGAACAGGGGACATGAGTTCGCAGTTATTCCATTTTCACCCAGGATTCTATATTCTATTGTATCTCTGTTGTGGTCTCAAATCCATATTCACAGGAAGAATGTATCCATAAAGATGCTATATTCAGAGCTCAGAGAATACATTGGTGTCTGTACTGCAGTCAGGGGATAACTGACAGTATGGAAGCCCAAACAATACAAGGAGCATAGCAACGCTAGAATGGTGGATAGAACATTACAATTAAAGTGCCCACAACCAGAATACAACATATCTTCTTCCCTTTATATTTTTAAGAAAAACAACAATTTCTTTTTTTTTAAATTAAAAATAAGTTCTTTTTTTTTTTAAGTGAAAGATAAGTAAGTTAAGTAATGAGAAAAGCAACACAGATTCCATGTAACGCCCTAGGGTGTAAAATGTATATGTTTTTATCTATCACCACACACATATTCTTGGAGATACCAAGGCTGACATCTGGGTCTAGAAGACAAAGGTCTGATGATAGTAGAATCACCTCGATCCTCTCTGACAACCGTAGGTAATCTACTGGTGATAGTATTACCCCGATCCTCACTAACCATAGTGGGTGAAGAACTACACGCTTCCTGACTACCAACTAGGTAAGGATTGAAGTTACTAGTTTCTTTGATTGCATCATTCATGTCATGACCATTCCTTTTTTATAAAGGGCAACTCTCCTCAAATTCCAATTTTTACCATTATACAATGTGACATGTTTTGGATGTACACTTCTTACCCTATATGGACCTTGAAATTTCGTAAAACTCCCACAAACACGTCCAGGTTTGAACGTAACCAGATCATTGGGTTTTATGTTTGCATCATTTGAAGAACCCTTCTCTTTTTCCACTACCTGCCTTAAATTTGCTAAACCCATACATTCCTTTATCCAAGCTGGAATTATCTTAGTGCTGGCAGGGCGTCCCCTCATAACAACAAATGGAATTCTTCCAGACACATTATTCACCGTGGTACTGAGGTAATCTAAATTTTATGGTCAAGTTGTGTTCCCTAGCGAAGTACCCCACCGACTCCATGTACGAGTTAAAGTGCATGTAACTTCCCTCCTGTGTCAGCTATGAAGACGCAAATACATTTGCGTCCAACGTTAACATGTCCTCTTTCAGACCCACCATGAATGGGTCAAATGGTCCGTTCCTAAGTATGCTATGCCAACGTCTTTTTGTAGTGTACTCCTACGTTTTTCAGCTCTGGCTGAAGTAGGCCCTGAATCTCTGCCACCGAGCCTCTTTTCTGGCTTCTGACTCCGAGAAATCTCTGCCCAGGCAGCCCCTGTACTCGTGAACTCTGACTTACTTTCAGCGCGGCCCCTCGCGCTCGGCTCAGCCTGCTGCCTGCCAAGATTGACTATAACCTTCGAGTTATCTGTTTCCCTCCCCGAAAATACATTCCTGCCTGCTAGCTTCAGTAAACATCCTTCCTCAGCTACGGGGCTAAAGGGCCGACCTGTCTCTGTGCAAGTAATTCATAGCTTCGTTGCCATGCTTCCATGGAAGGCCCCATGCCCCCACGTTTCTCATACAGACACCCAGGCGCTTATACACGCACTCACAGCAAGTATAGAATAGCTTCTGCTCTAGAGACCTTTCTGCCCAGATAGCTTAGTTCCTAAACATCAGATATCAGATATGATAGAAGTACAAGTTGATCTGACATGCCAGACTTTTGTCTCTTTCCGTCAGTGTAAATGTCAAGTCCCCTGCACCCCTCCAATTACACGTCATGCAGCTGCGCGCGCATCCAAGCTTCCGATTTCTGCTGACATTGCCACATTTTCTGTTAGTGCCACCCCTTTGTGACACCTATCAGTGACGTTTCCAGAACACACCTCTAGTTCACGCCTCTTGATTACGCACATATACCACGTGTATATTGTTATCTTGTCTTCTCTCAGCTGTTACGCCTTCTATACTATTTTCAATGGTGTACAATAAGTATATAAGCTATGTACTGTTAATAAAATGTGAGCGCGTTCATCTATCCCTTCTGACACCCTGTGTGGTGGTCAGAACATGATATCTTGGCCATGACCATTCCTTTTTAAGGAATAAAACCCTTAGAACTCTAACACCACGGACTCTGTCTTTTTTCACCCGATCTGAGTTATTATTGATTAAGTACTTACCTGCATAGAAATTAAGAGAGTAAATTAATTATTTACGTCATTTTGGCGCCCGAATAGGGACCCCTCCCCCACCTCACGCGCCGGTTGGCGCATTGCAAGCTCTGTCCCCTGCCATCAGTTAGAAGGAACATACGCGTACTGGCAGGATTTCCTGCATCTCCCTCTGACCCACGGAGGTGACGAAGACTGCGATCAGTGCCCAGACGAGGCGGTGAGGAGTGCGGAGGATCCCGACCAGAGCCTAGCCGAAAGAAGCAAGGTCCGAGGTGTCAAGAGGCCCACCAGGTTTCCGAAGTCTTTCCGAAAATTCCCGAAGTTTTCCGAAGTTTTCCGAAGTATCGAGTCGAGTCCAGTCGAGTTTTCCGAGGCCTTCTGTTTCCGTGCTTCCCGGTGAGTACCATTGCTGGGTCGTATCTAGACGGGTTTGGGTACGCAAGTCCGGTCTGCACTGTTTTTAGGCAGTGTATCTGTACTGTTTAGCAGTATATCTAGTATTCCGAATTTCTGAATTTTTTGCACTGTTACAACAGTGTATCTGTACTGTTGAGCAGTACATCTAGTATAGTGGGGTAGTCATCTATGTTTTAAATGTTTTTGTGATCAATGTCGTGGTATGAATGTGATTGTTCTCTTGTGCATTATTGTGTTTTTGTATAAATAGTTACATTCAGAATTAAGTACCAAGGATCGAGCATTTCAGTATCAAGTAGGCACAATGCCGTTTTTCAACAAGTTAAAGCAGATAGGAACCAGGAAAGGGATGTTAGAGGAAGAAATTCCGATCCCCCCTAGGGACACTCCAGGTAATTTCATGTATAACAAACATGGCATAGACGCCATATTGTATCTAGAGTTATGGACCGATTATACCAAGCACCTAGAGGAAAGATACCGATGGCCAGTTAACGGAACATGGGATGCCGAGTGCATCATAAAGGTAGAAGAAGCATTACGGAAAAAGAAAGCTAGACAATCTCAGAAAGACGCCATAGAATTTTGGCGTAAGGAATCACATAAACGTGCTGAAAGAGCACTTCGTAGAGAAGACAGACTTAAAGAATCAGAAAAGGCCCAAGAGAACGAATTAGTTATTGAAGGAATTCGAGTAAAATCAGAACAAATAGATCGCATCCGAAATAGCCAAGTGAACAACATGTATCTTTTGGCCGAAGGTACACCTGACGCCATTTCAGAAATACCGAAAAATTTGCCGTCACCATTAGTTCCCACTAAAGTAATGCACAAGACTACTAAAGACATATTCCTAAATTCATACTTAGAAGATGTAGCACCAGCTTACACCAATCTGCCTGTTCGTGCCCTGCCTACTGACAGGGACGGGGGTGGCACTCAACCCCCAGGTCAAGTTCCGACGGTACCGCAACAGACTTCTCCCGTTCCGCCAGCCCCGCCGCTTCCCGCACTCAAAACTGACTTACCGAAACCACGTTTGCCTGATCCACCTAAACGACAAGTTCAAGTTCAGATACAGACTCCACAGGGAGGTAATGCACAAGCGTCCGCTTCAGGAGGTGCGACCGCGGGTCCTCAGACCCCGCCACCAACTCACAGATTCAATCTCAGAGATATGCAGAGTCCTCTCACGTACAGGTCTCCCCACTCCTCTAATTCATCCCGCCTTGACGCATTAAAGGAAAACATGTCAGTTTGCAGATATGATCCAGTACCCGGAAAGGACGATTTAATGATATTGGCATCATTACGGTTAAGATCTGCTACTGATAGCTTGTTATGCTATGCAGGAATGAAGGAGCGTCTAGACAGAATATATGAGTTTGTTCAGACAGGAAAGGACCCTGACAGTATTAAGGATGCCATGGAGAAACAGAAAGTTGGCATGCAAGCGCTGATACTACGATTCTTTATAAATTGTCTAATAAGAGAACGAGACAGGCCCGGAACAGATCAGAGTGAATTAGATGCATTGAACAAGTGGGGTCAAAATATAGCTGATGGAAAACATGACAGACAAAATTGCATAGACTCTATGTACAAGAAAATTAGGAAAGCAGTGATAGCCGTACACCAGAAAGGAAAAAAAGAGGCTCCCTCCGAGGAGGAAGAAGAACAGGAAGAACCCGAAAGAAATGTAGACACCATAGCATATGTAGGTAAGGGAACTTACCTTAGGAAGGGTATCCGTCCAGAGAGCAAGAGAGTTTTCTTCTCTGCCTTGACAAATCCGAATTCTGCTGAGCATCAGTTCCAGGAAACTGATAAAAGGCTTCGAGATCGAGTTGGGTACCATGTACTCAATTCTATGGATGAACAAGAACTAGCCCGATCAGCTGTATCATGGGCCGAAAATGCAGACATATATAATGATGACACAGTAGCACAGACATTTCTGAACCTCTCCCCCGACGAACAGAAATTAGCAGGTGTATACATGATTCAGCACCTTCTTATCAAATACAGAAAGCACTATTCTGATCCAGGTCCCTTACACGAGACACTAGAAGCACTACTGATGGATAGATGGAGAGGTCTAAGCACTAAATTAATTCAAATAATTCTAGAACAGCGACACAGATATGATACCTTTGTAAGCTCTGAATATGTTCCCGCCCCACCTCCAGAAAGGAAAATGTACCACATGCAATGCGGGGGTGGTATTGAAAGTCAGAACCCCTTACGAGAAGTGCACCCTGTTATGGGTGAGGATAAAACCTTGAAACGCGTGTATGTACACACGCCTCTGACTAAATTAGAACTGTTAGAAATGAAGAAACTAGTACCATGCCATGATAAAGACCCTGCAGGTTTTCATAGAGAGCTTAAAGACATGTTACTAATGGGGGATTACACGTATGATGATATCATGAAAATGTTGAAAGTATTATTGCCTACGGGTATATTCGAGAAATTAAAGGAAAAGGAATGGGAGGTGGGAGACACAAAGATTGCCTGGGCAGAAATAGAGGAAGAAGAAAAGAAACGGGTCCCAGGGTTAGGCCTTGGGGACAAAACTAAAGCATTACCAGGTTTGATAGTACAGGTCCTGCCCAGATTATTGACAACAAGAAAGGAGGATTGGGATGCAATATCGTCCTGTAAACAGAAACATGATGAAGATACTAGTGACTTCTATTCAAGATTCGAGAAATGTTTTATTATTAATAGTGGCCTCCGGCCAAGTAGCGAGCCGTACCCGCATCTTTTTGTATCAAAGTTAGTCGAGAATTCCTTACCGTTAGTTAAAAATCGAGTGTACAAGGTCGAGAGTACATGGCAAGCAAATACGCCATCCCAGATGTTACAGATGTTACAATATCATCAGAACAGAATTAGAGAAGAACAAGATCAGGAACAGAAACGTATGAAAGACACGAAAATGAAAATGTTAGTAGCACAAACGGTTCCATCCGACGGTCACAGAAAGGGTACGACCCAGACAAGTCACACTGCAGTTCCCGTTAAAGGGACATGCAATTATTGCAAGCAGCCAGGTCACTACGTACATGAATGCCCAGTTCTGAAACATAACATAGCGACAGGTAAAACTAAAGAAAGACCGCATCCGCCTAGACAAGACCATAACCAGCATCAGTCTTCACAGAATACACAGGGTACACAGCCTATGCATGCTTCCTCGATTTCAGCACAGACCGTAGCAGTACCACAGCCACAGCCCATTGCCGCAACTCAGCAAGTTTCACAGCAGATGTACCAGTATGCCCAGTCCGCTTACCCCGAATATTCCCGATATACATGAAACAGCCTAGAGAGGGAAGGTGGCTTGCCTCTTATTGAGATTCCTGTAGATCAAGAAGGTCCTTATGTATACAGTCAAGTATTGGGAAAAGACAGAAAGTTTTTAATTGACACAGGGGCAAGTCGCACTACAATAAGTCATGATGAAGTTCCAGGGGCACCCCTCTCAGGCTCACAGAATGTTTCCCTTGGTTTTTCAGGACAGCCTATTGTAAATGAGGTATCAGAACCAGTTCCCCTGGCTGTGGGTCCATTATCACGTGTTACAGACCTGTTACTCACGAAATCATGTCCAGAAAATCTGTTAGGAATTAAAACATTGAAGGCTCTAGGAGCTATAATATGCTGTTCCCCGGAGGGAGTTAGACTCTTTCTGCGGGATTTCAAGGGTCATTATGTTCTGCGTGAATTTGATGTCAGATTGAAAAATGTACCAGATTACTTGTGGGCAAAAGGCCCAACTGATGTAGGCTGCATGCATATCACACCATACCGTGTTACACTCAAGGCAGGTGTTGTATTACCCAGAATCAGACAATACAAGTTACCACCCGATGCTGTAGTGGCTTTACTGAAAATCATTGAAGAGCTCATTGCCCAAGGAGTGGTCGTCGAGACCGACTCCAATATCTGTAATTCACCCATCATTCCGATTCTTAAACGTACAGATCCCAATGCACCGCCAGTATATCGGCTGGTGATTGATCTTCGAGAATTAAATAAATGCATTATTCCACAGTATCCTGTGGTCCCCGATATCTCATCCCTATTGACTGCTATTGATTCAGAAGCAACGTTCTTTACTGTAATTGATCTCAAGAACGCCTTCTTCAGCGTGCCTATTGATCCAGAGAGCCAATATCTCTTCGGATTCAGTTTAAATGGACGCAGTTTCAAATTTTCGCGCGCACCTCAAGGATTCACAGAAAGCCCCAGCATCTATAGTCAAGCACTGAAAAGACAACTAGATTGTATTCAAATGCCAGTTAACACCGCTTTACTGCAATACGTCGAAGATCTGCTGATCACCGCACGAAGTGAGCCCGAATGTGAAAAAGCATCACTGACAGTTTTACACTTCCTGGCCGACAAGGGACACAAGGTGTCCCCTTCGAAGCTACAATTCTGTGTTCAGCAAGTTGTGTACTTGGGTCACTTGCTGTCCAAAGTGGGGAGACAGCTCACTCCCGATCGCATTCAGTTAATTGCAAATATGCCACAACCCCAGACACAAAAGGAAGTGCGGGCCTTCATAGGCCTCACCTCGTACTGCAGACAATGGATTCCCCAGTATGCATTTCTAGCCAAGCCACTCATTCAGTTACCGACACAGGAGGCAGCGACTTCGACTGCCCTCCCTTGGACTCAGGAACATACACAAGCTTTTGAAGACTTAAAGAAAGCCTTATGTCAAGCACCAGTTTTAGCGACACCATGTTACAGCAAACCGTTTACACTTTTTGTTACAGAACGTGATGGTACAGCGTTGTCTGTCCTCACCCAAGATCAAGCAGGTTCACATAAGCCTTGCGCTTATTTTTCTAGTACATTGGATTCAGTAGCCCAAGCACTCCCTGCGTGCTTAAAGTCAGTAGCAGCAACAGCGTTAGCAATAAGACAAAGTGACTCAATTGTTTTAGGTCATCAGTTAACAGTTCAAGTACCACATTCTGTAGAGGTTTTGTTAAACAGAACCCAGACTCAACACTTGACTATAGCACGACTGACAGGTTATGAATTAACACTATTTCAGCCACACATAGAAATTAGACGCTGCAGTATCCTGAACCCCGCAACACTATTACCAACAGTTGTGACAGATCCAGCCCCACATGATTGTATAGAAATCATTAATGCAGTAACAAAGCCTAGACGAGATTTAACAGATGTTCCATTGACAAATCCAGACCTGACACTTTATGTGGACGGTTCATGCATGAGAACAAGTACAGGAGAATTAGTGGCCGCATATGCCGTGACCACTGAAACTGAAGTTAAAGAAACACATCGCATTGACACACTGTCTGCTCAAGCAGCAGAACTCATCGCTCTGACCCGAGCTTGTATTCTAGCCAAGAACAGAAATGTTAACATATACACTGATTCCCGTTATGCCTTCGGAGTTGTACACGACTTCGAAGTCCTCTGGCAAGAACGAGGTTTCCTGACCTCTCATGGGGCCAAGATTCAACACGGTCCCCTCATTCAAGCGCTGTTAGAAGCAATACATTTGCCCTCGGGCATATCAGTCATGAAGTGTAAGGCACATACTAAAATTACAGATTCTGTTTCCCAGGGTAACGACCTGGCAGACCAGACAGCAAAACATACAGCACTGACTCACATCCAGATTACTGATGTGACAAAGACAATAGTACCGATAAAGTGTATGGCAGTTAGAGATCCCGCCCTAGACGTAATTGACATTCAGACACATGCTACACCAGATGAAATAAAGAAATGGACTGAACTAGGAGGGATTCAGACAGATCAAGGTTGGATAACGAAGGAAAAATCTATATGGTTTCTCCCTGACTCAATGGTTCAAGTCATGATAAACACAGCACATAGCCCGGCACATCTAGGAGAGAAGGCGATGTTAGACAGTTTACAGAATCTCTGGTACAACAAACACTTACGAGCAGCAGCAAAACAGAAAGTGCGTACTTGCATGATCTGTTGTCAGTTCAATCCAGGTAAAAGCGTCCCTGTAGAACAAGGTGGATTTCATCCTCCCGATCACCCTTTTGAAGTCCTCCAGATGGATTATATCCAGATGAACAGTTGTCGAGGTTTTAAATATGTCCTTGTAGTTGTTTGTGCTCTGTCCCGCTGGACCGAAGCATACCCAGTTCCAGACTACACTGCTCCGACCACTGCCCGACAGTTGGTTCGTGAATTCTTCCCACGGTACGGTTTGCCCCGTGTCGTGTATTCAGATAACGGACAGCCATTCTCGTCCGAGTTGATGAAACAGGTTTCCCTTTTGCTAGGATATCAGTGGAGGTTCCACTGTGTCCGACATCCCGAAGCAGCAGGCCTTGTAGAAAGGCATAATCAGACACTAAAAATCCGCCTTGCAAAGATCTGTCAGGAAAAGGGGGTCGACTGGATAGTCGCCCTGCCCGTGGCACTATTCTACATGAGAATGGTCGCCCATTCAAGATCAGGGCTATCCCCGTACGAAGTGGTCTTTGGCAGACCACCGAATATGTGGGGGACGCCCATTCCGAAGAAAATAACTGATGTTGATTGCAATATGTTGACAGATTACCTTGCCTCCTTGATGTCTGCACTCCAATCATGTCGTTCACAGGTTGCCGCAGCCTTCCCTGACAACACCGATGTGAAGGCGCATGAGGTCCGTCCTGGGGACCTGGTACTCGTCCGGAATTTCGACCGGAAAAGTCCGCTGGAGCCCCGCTGGAAGTCCCCGAAGACCGTCCTCCTTACCACCAGGACCGCCGTGAAGATAGAGGGGAGAAAGGGGTGGGTCCACACGAGTCACATCAAACTTTGCAATGAACTAAAAAACGGACTAAAACAGGACTCTGACTCGTCCACCCCCACCAAAGACTGTGTTGAAAGAAAAGACGTTACAGTGTCTGAACGAGAAAAGACTCCCCAAGAACTATATCGTATGAAACTCCGATCTAGCAAGTCAGACAGTTTAATTGTTTAAGTCCTCCCCTAGGTGAATCGGTTAAATAGTTTCTGACATGTATCCCCTAGATCGAGATAGAGAGAGAGAAGCAAAGAAACGTACATACTGTAAATCACTGCGTAGTCACTGTATAGTGACGTTGTTAATAATGTTTTTTCTAAGTATTCTAATTATTATTGCCAGCATTCTGCTACCTATATATTGGCCTATTTTCAGGCGTGAACAATCTGTTTACAATGCCTCTGCTGAACACACTTTTAGTGAACTTCCTGCACATGAACTCTCTTACAGACTTGCGCTGCGCAACAATACATTCATTAGTATGTTACACCACTCCCATCAGACAAATAATGCTACCGACTGCTGGATATGTGGCCGACTCCCTCCCTACCAGAATTACAAGGGAGCTCTGCCCCTCTTTCCGTACCCGTTCACTCACAATGGCTCCTGTGGGGCATGGTTTAAAATAATTAATTCCTTAGATCCTGACATTGCTGTTTTCGATGGGGGCTGGGTTTGGGGAAACTTGAACTTAGTCCTGCTCGACGTCTGTTATCCTGATAAAGAGGGACTTCCCACTCGAATAGGAACTGATCTAGAAAATGAAGTATATGGATTAGGTAATTACACAATTAGCCTTATGATCCTTACTGTAGAATCCGAGGATGCTCCAGTTCTGCCCCATATGTTAGTATTACCAGTCACAGGTGAATTATGTGTTAGCAAGAAAGGTTCAGTACACGTAGGTCATAGCAAATGCACTACTGTGGTCGAATTCAGTGATCATGGTAAATCGTCTTTCAAAGCTATCAGTCACTCCTATTTTGTTTGTGGTCATACCGCATACATACGTTTACCTCCAGATTGGGATGGTACCTGTTACATTGCATTCCTTCTGCCACCTGTTTTTCTAGCTCCCCCAGATTACCATAGAAATACGAATCTAGTACCGAATAGACCCAAAAGAGATATTCCACTTGTCGACTACACAGAAACGGCATGGGAACAGTACACTGATTTCAATAAAGGATTCTTTTTCTTTCTAGGACCTGTCCAAAACAGTAAATTAATACGCAGATTAACTAGAACACTTGAAGCAGTAGTACATGAAACTGCCTCCGCCTTAGGTAACTTAACAGAGGAGCAATCTGCTATGCGGGTTGTTGTCCTTCAAAATCGTCTTGTTATTGACGTCATCTTGGCAGATAGAGGTGGAGCCTGTAAGGTCATCAGGTCAAGTTGCTGCGTTTTCATCCCACAAAATGCACCATCTGTCTATGAAGCTATTACCCGTCTGCATAAAATTGCGAATCAGATACATCAGAATCCAGGCACCTGGACTTGGTCCGGTTGGTTCTGGACAACGTTAACAGCTTGGGGTTGGAAGATCTTATCCTTCCTAGGCATTGGCCTTGTTATAGTATTCAGCTGCTGCCTGTGCCTACAGTGTGGGCCAGCGATATGTGGACTGTGTGCCACATCGTGTATTGAACATTCCAGTTGTCTCTCAAACAGTCAAAGAAAGAAAGATGAACATATAATGTTACAAGAACAAACCGATCGATTTATGAGGATCGATATATCATGAAGGGTCCGTAGGGAACAAGGAGGGAATGAGGTAATCTAAATTTTATGGTCAAGTTGTGTTCCCTAGCGAAGTACCCCACCGACTCCATGTACGAGTTAAAGTGCATGTAACTTCCCTCCTGTGTCAGCTATGAAGACGCAAATACATTTGCGTCCAACGTTAACATGTCCTCTTTCAGACCCACCATGAATGGGTCAAATGGTCCGTTCCTAAGTATGCTATGCCAACGTCTTTTTGTAGTGTACTCCTACGTTTTTCAGCTCTGGCTGAAGTAGGCCCTGAATCTCTGCCACCGAGCCTCTTTTCTGGCTTCTGACTCCGAGAAATCTCTGCCCAGGCAGCCCCTGTACTCGTGAACTCTGACTTACTTTCAGCGCGGCCCCTCGCGCTCGGCTCAGCCTGCTGCCTGCCAAGATTGACTATAACCTTCGAGTTATCTGTTTCCCTCCCCGAAAATACATTCCTGCCTGCTAGCTTCAGTAAACATCCTTCCTCAGCTACGGGGCTAAAGGGCCGACCTGTCTCTGTGCAAGTAATTCATAGCTTCGTTGCCATGCTTCCATGGAAGGCCCCATGCCCCCACGTTTCTCATACAGACACCCAGGCGCTTATACACGCACTCACAGCAAGTATAGAATAGCTTCTGCTCTAGAGACCTTTCTGCCCAGATAGCTTAGTTCCTAAACATCAGATATCAGATATGATAGAAGTACAAGTTGATCTGACATGCCAGACTTTTGTCTCTTTCCGTCAGTGTAAATGTCAAGTCCCCTGCACCCCTCCAATTACACGTCATGCAGCTGCGCGCGCATCCAAGCTTCCGATTTCTGCTGACATTGCCACATTTTCTGTTAGTGCCACCCCTTTGTGACACCTATCAGTGACGTTTCCAGAACACACCTCTAGTTCACGCCTCTTGATTACGCACATATACCACGTGTATATTGTTATCTTGTCTTCTCTCAGCTGTTACGCCTTCTATACTATTTTCAATGGTGTACAATAAGTATATAAGCTATGTACTGTTAATAAAATGTGAGCGCGTTCATCTATCCCTTCTGACACCCTGTGTGGTGGTCAGAACATGATATCTTGGCCATGACCATTCCTTTTTAAGGAATAAAACGCTTAGAACTCTAACACCACGGACTCTGTCTTTTTTCACCCGATCTGAGTTATTATTGATTAAGTACTTACCTGCATAGAAATTAAGAGAGTAAATTAATTATTTACGTCAGTACGATATGCCCAAACCAGACAGAGTAACAATTAAGCCCCTTCCCTCTCAAAGTCTCTGTGATTCCCTTAACCTATATATCACGGAAAAGATCGCTAAAATCAAAAGCACCATCCCTTCCCCCACACCACCCACTACCCCTGTAACCAATAATAAAAACCCCCAGGTAGTGGACCAAATACCCCTGGTATCCAAGGACAAGTTTTTCGCTCTATTATAAAAGGTTGGTTCAGGCTCCCCCACAGATTGCTGTTCACCTCACGTCCTACAAGAAGTTTTTGCCACCTGTCCTAAACCCCCTCTTGCACTCCTCAACAACTTTCTCAGACTAGGCTCAGTTCCCGACTACTTTAACCCCTTCAGCGCGGCGCGAATTTTCGCGCTGTGCTGAGGGTTCTAAGGTTCTAACGGGCTCATGACGGAACGGTTCCGTCATCAGCACAGCTCACCCGTAGCTGATGACGGAACCGTTCTGTCATCAGCATGGAAGGGGTTAAGATAGCTGAAGTCGTCCCCATTCTGAAGGAACCTAATGCTGACCCTTCCCTAATGACCAATTTTCGCCCCATCTCGCTGTTCCCTTACCTTAGTAAGGTGCTTGAGGCCCATGTCACCAACTCCCTTAGCTCCTTCATTGAACATTCTCAGTTCCTCGACCCCCAACAAGCAGGCTTTAAGCCAGCTTATTCTACTGAGTTAGTCATTCTCTCAGTTATGGATGAACTTAGGAGGGGAGCGGACCATAACATCAGCCAGGCCTTAGTGCCCCTGGATTTGTCGGCTGCCTTTGACACGGTCGACCACAACATCTTGTTCGACCGTGTCGGCGACGCCGGCATCCAGGGGCCGGCCTTTAGGTGTATTTCCTCCTTCCTTAGTAACCGACACAAGGCTGTACGCCTCTCCAACTTTTCCGCTGAAAAAGTTAAGCTGACCAGTGGTGTCCCCAGGGATCCTCCCTCTCCCCCCTTCTTTTTAACCTGTACCTGACTCCCCTTATTCGGTCCCTGCGCAGAAGCAAGGTCACTGCTTTTAACTACGCAGATGACATCCAGCTGGTGTTCGATATTGATCCATCAGATCACTCAATCAACAATTTCCAGTCCACCATGTGCCTCATCAGCAACTGGATGGTGGCCAATCATTTAAAACTCAACCCGACAAGACTGAGCTTATCTTGACCGGAGGTCCCTCCAACCCGTGGAATTCTAACTTTTGGCCCCCCGCATAGGCACTCCTCCCTGCCCTGTTGATTCTGCAAAAAGCCTGGGGGTTATAATTAGTAAAGATCTATCCATGAAGTCCCAGATTAGCGCAGTGGTATCATCCTGCTTCTTCCACCTTCGCAGAATTCGAAAGATCTCCAGATTCTTAACCATGGAGGCCTTAACCCTGTCTCTTCTGGCCCTGGTCATCTCCCGCATTGATTATGCCAACTCACTCTACGTTGGCATCCCTGCCTACCAGCTCCGCAGTCTGCAGCTGGTACAGAACCAGGCTGCCAGACTCATTTTCCACCATCCTAGACACCATCATGTCCGACCCCTTCTTAAAAGCCTTCACTGGCTCCCGGTGGCCAAACGCTGCGAATTCAAACTAGGCTGTATCACCTTTAAAGCACTGGTCGGCCTCGGTCCAGCCTTTACTTCCTCCTTGATCTACCGCTATCTTCCCTCTCGTAATCTTCGCTCCTCCCACCTGGCTCTACTCACAACTCCCACTTTTATCCGCAAGAAACAAGGAGGTCTCAGATTTTCTTTTCTTGCCCCCTCCTGTTGGAACTCACTCCCTCTGGAACTTAGATTAACTACATCCTATACCCACTTTAGATCCCGCCTGAAAACTCTGTTGTTCTGCCAGGCCTACGAGTAACACATTGCCCTTCCATCACTCCTCACTGCTGGTTCTGCTACCCCCGTTCACAGCGCCATCAAACCGTCTGGTGTAAGTGCGCTTTAAAAATAACTTTAACATAACATAACATAACACACCAAATAATTCACCATGGATTTTACATTCAATCTATTCACAATAGCCATTTGAATAACACCTTTCACCATGTGGTTCGCCCTTTCCACAATTCCATTTCCCTGTGGGTTTTAAAGCGATGTACGACAATGTACAATTCCACAAGATCTTAAGTAAGTAGTCATTTCAGCTGAAATTAACTGGGTACCATTATCTGTAATTAATTTAACTGGATACTCTTCTTCTCTAAATATTCCAGATAAGACTTCAATAGAATCTTTTGCAAATTTTACAGTTAGCCACTTGGACATAACATCAACTATGACCACTCTGAATCTCAAGTCAACACCCAAACTAGTAAATGGGCCTGTAAAATCCAAACACACAGTATGCCAAGGTATACTTGGGTCTTCGATTTTACCTAATTCCAATTGTTTACCAACCTTCAATCTTTTTTCACTCTCCTTGCATTCTATACATCTTTCAAACCAATCAGATACCTGTTGATCCATGGCAGGCCACCAAAAGTGCTCTCTTACCCTCTTCTTTGTTAGCTTTTGACCCATGTGGCCTTCAAGAGCCAATTTAAATAGCAAAAATCTTAAGTCTTGGGGAGGAATACATTTATCTTCCTTCATAATGATATCCCCCTCCTTATCAAATATGGATAACTCATTCAAAACTTTTAAGAAAGGTCTTACAGCAATTGGAATAGTACTTTCCCTCTTACCACCTTTGCCAATTAAATCCCTGACTGCTTGCATCACTCCATCCTTCAACATACTTTCCTTCCATTGACTTTTATCTATAGCCCCAGTGCAAAGTTCAACAAGTTCACCCCCTGAGGCCACATCACCCTCACAATGGAAAGATTCAACACCTGACTTATTTACCACATCCCATGGTAATGGTAACCTGAACAAACCATCAGCTACACTGTTCTTCCATCCTGCAATATACTCTATTTTGTAGAGATACTCCTGTAGGCGAGCAGCCAACCTACTTAACCTTGCTGATCCTTTACCTGCTCCACCCGGTGATAAGATCTTAACAAGGGGTTTGTGATCTGTTTGCAAAATAAATTGAAAACCCCACAAATACATCCTAAAATACCCCGCACCGCATGCCGCAGCAAGGGCTTCCCTCTCTATCACTGAGTATTTTCTTTCAGAACTAGAAAGTGATCTAGAAGCAAACACTACAGTTTTGACCCCAGACTGATGTATTTGTGCCAACACAGCTCGTACACCAACTGCACTGGCATCTACTATCAGAATCGATTTTAATTTCGTATCAAATGGGGTTAGACTTTTGGCCTCACAAGTTTCATTTTTTTATTGTATCAAATTCATCTTGTTGCTCCCTACCCCACACAAACTTGTAACCTTTTCTGAGAAGCATTTTGATCTTCTCTATTTTCTCTGCAAAGTTGTAGACACATTTTGCATAGGTCTCTATGAGACCTAAAAACGACCTAAGTTGGTCCTTATCTGTAGGTGCTGGAGCTTTTTTATGGCTTCAAGGAGATCTCGTTTTGGTTGATACCCTCAACAGACAACATGTAACCTAAGAATTCCACTTCTTCAACAGCGAATTTGCATTTCTCTTTTTTAAGAGTTAACCCAGCATTATCCAATTTATTTAGAACATCCTTTAAGACTAAGTCATGATACTCTATTGTGTCACCAAATACTAACTGAAGATAGTAGGGCGCTGACTGCCTCACCGCGAGAGGAAGGTCTTTTAATGCGGCATGTAATTTGTTCTGTTGCTGTTTTTAAAAAGAAGTGTTGGAAATTGTTCACTGCCTTATTTTTAATACTGTGATATACTCACTACATTTAGGTGCCTCTTTCCGCTTACACGCATTTAAAATTGAAATATACATCTCACTGCTTAGCGAGAATCTAGGGCGTTCACAATCCTCGGTCGCCATCTTGAGTGAGGTACCACGCTCTTCGCACGTTTTGCGGCTCCATTTTGGGTTGCGCGCTAGTGCTGATTTGCGCATTTGCATCTGCAGGCCTATTTAAAACAGCCAATGCAAGCGTGCAGCTTGTTAGACTGAAGATAGTAGGGCGTTGACTGCCTCACCGCAAGAGGAAGGTCTTTTAATGCGGCATGTCATTTGTTCTGTTGTTGTTTTTAAAAAGAAGTGTTGGAAATTGTTCACTGCCTTATTTTTAATACTGTGATTACTCACTACATTTAGCTGCCTCTTTCCGCTTACCCGCATTTAAAATTGAAATATACATCTCGCCGCTTAGCGAGAATCTAGGGCTTTCACAATCCTCGGTCGCCATCTTGAGTGAGGGGCTACGCTCTTCGCACGTTTTACGGCGCCATTTTGGGTCGCGCGCGCTAGTGCTGATTTGCGCATTTCCGTCTGCAGGCCTATTTAAAACAGCCAATGCAAGCGCGCCAATGGCACACCAGCGGTGTGCCAGAGGCAAGCCCGTCTGCGCCTGTCTGCGCACCGGCAGCGCCAAGCGCCAGCCATGCTGCCCAATCCAATGTAGACCAAGGTAGAATAATATATTCTAGGGAGAGCCTGCTCAGTATTGGCAAGAGGGAAGAGGGGGGAATTCCCAACGCCCAGTAATTTCGAGGGTTGAAAAGAGCTTTCTAAATTGTGGGCTGATGAACTGTAGATCCTTGATAAAACACCATACCGAGATCTCTAGTATGGTGGAGGATATGGACTTGGATGTCCTATTCCTCACAGAGACTTGGACTCGCACAGATTCTCTGGTAGAACTGGGCCTTGTCTGCCCAGAAGGCTTTAAAAATGTTCACAAACCTAGAGCGGTAGGGAGAGGAGGAGGAGTTGGGGTGCTATACAAGGAAAAATTGGACTTTGCACCCCTAGAGATAGAGATGGTTACGGGGGTAGAACTACTGGGCTTCTCATTGCAGGAGGCTAAGGGAGGCTAATCATGGGTATGGTTTGTTACAGACCCCCTGGATAGGATACTCAGTATCAAGTATTTTTCGATATCATCACTGACCTGACCCTAGCCCACTCCAGAATGATCATATTAGGGGACTTCAACCTATGGGATAATGGGACTCTAAGCAATCATTTGAGAGACCTAAAACAAACGTGTGAGAACTGTAATCTGTTCCAACTGGTACAAAAGCAGACACATCAAGGAGGACACGTGTTAGATCTCTTATTTGCCAACCAGACAGACACCAAGATAGTGGATATATTACCCCAAAGCTGGTCGGATCACTCCCTAGTTCACTTCCATATATTAATACCTCGATCGGAGAATAGTAACAAATGTTGGACTACCAACCGACAGGGAAGAGACTGGGTTAAGCTAGTTAAAAATAAGATATACCTGACACCTCCAAATCAAAATCTTTTTGTTCGCTCTAACTCTGTCGATAAAAACTATCAGGTATACTGTGATTTTATAGGTAGCTCTCTGGATAACATAGTGCCAATAAAGAGACTCAAAAACAGGAAGAAAGCCTCTGCTCCATGGTTTAGTGAGGGAATGAAATCTCTATGACTTAGTTGTAAGAAGGCGGAGAGAAAATGGAGGAAGAATTATTCAGAGCTAGATAGAAAGGAATTGAAACTAGCTCAGGCCAGACACAAGGAGGGCATAGCCTGGGCTAAAGCAGATTTCTTTGCCAATTCTATTTTGCATGTCCCGAACAGCACTAAAGCACTCTTTAATATTGTGAGGAATCTCTCCCATCCAACATGCACCAGCAACAAGGTGGTTGCTTCGCAGAAACTCTGTGATACGATTGCCGTACATTTTGAAGAAAAAATCTGCAAAATTGTTGGTGAACTAGGCCCCAATAATATCAACAATTGGGTTGACCTGACTGAAAGACCAGGAGAAGAGCTTATGGCAGTCACCTGTCTGGAAAACTTTCAAACCCCTTCAGAGGACCTTTTCAATGACTTGGCTCAAAGTATCACCTCAGGCTCCCCCCGGGACCCCCTCGTCACAGAATCTGAAAACTTCTGGAAAGGATACCCTCCCCTGGCTGCGATTAATCTGCGACCAATCCTTGAATGAAGGAGTGGTCCCGGAAATCTGGAAGAAGGCGGTAGTCACCCCTTTGCTCAAGAAACCCTCCCTTGATCCCTTGGTCCCGGCCAATTTTAGACCTATATCCCTTCTACCATACCCGGTTAAAATTCTGGAGAAAATAACAAAACCTTGTCTGGATATTTAGAGGATAATTTCCTTTTAGACAAGGACCAATTTGGCTTCCGCCCATGCCACAGTACTTAGACTGCCTTGGTTACCGTTATGAATAATCTACGGATGCGAGCCAACAAGGGAAAATCTTCTATCCTAGTATTACTAGATATGTCGGCCGCATTCGACACGGTGAACCATACAGTACTGATGGAGAGATTAAAAAACTACGGGGATAAAAGGATGAGGCCTGCAGTGCATACAATCTTATCTAACTGGGAGGCAACAGGTAGTGTATATGCCACCGTATGAGCCAAGTCAGTCCTTAGTACCTCATGGGGTTCCGCAGGGATCTGCGATAAGCCACATTCTCTTTAATATTTACTTGCGCTCTCTACTCTCTTTGATCAAGTCTAACGACATCGACCTGGTTAACTACGCGGACGACACCCAACTGGTGTTTTCCCTGAAAGGGAAACAGGCGGTGTCAATGGACAAGTTCCTATTGCCTGAGCTAGCCAGTAGGCTGGCTCAGGCAAAATTCTTTGCAATTTAATGGGTGAAAAACAGAGGTGCTTTTTTGCCCATCCTCCAGCTTGCATCAACATTTAATGCCAGAGTTTAAGCTCACTCCAGAGGATGACCCCTGTTTCCTGCCAAAACTGTGAGTAACCTGGGGGTTCTAATGGATGGTAGTCTCCAAATGGAATCCCAGGTAAATAAAACGGCCAAAGTATGCTTCTTGCTGTTGCGGATGTTACGACAGATTCTCCCGCTTCTGCCTAAGGACACTCGCTCACTTGTGGTACAGAGTGTAATTCTTGGCAGACTGGACTACTGTAATGCTCTATATTTGGGAGCTCCGCAGTACATCGTACAGGGATTACAGAGAGTCCAGTCCATGGCAACAAAGTTGGAGCTGAATAGGCAATGTAGGGCCTCTACGACTGGAGCCCTGAAAGATCTACATTGGTTGCCCATTAAAGAGAGAATCTGTTTAAAATTTCTGTGTATTGTGTATAAAGTGACACATGGCCTGGGCCCTATTCCCCTATGGGAGAGGTTTACCTGGTATAATCCGAAAAGGCTGCTCCGCTCCTCTAATGTAAATTTGCTAAAGTCTACTGGCTTTAAGAGAATCAGGATGGGGGGCAGAACCTTTGGCGTGGCTGCCGCACAACTCTGGAATAACTTTCCCCACACCATCAGACAGGCCAATTTGTTGACCTGTTTCAGAAATCTTGTGAAAACTTGGCTATTCCTTAAGGGGGATATTTAGACCTTTTATTGCCAATGTGAGTCTGCTCAAATGCCATATAATCTGAAGTCCAAGCGCCAGGATACCTGTAGGGTGACAGTTTTGCGCTATATAAATATCTGATACATACATACATACTAACAAGTCATCCTGGAAATACACAACATTTTTCGTGTTCTTCAACACTGACCCCATCATCCTTTGGAAAACTCCAGGAGCGGATGCCAAACCAAACGGCATTCTAGTGAATTGGAATATTCCTTCTGTTGTGATAAATGCTGTTAATGGTTTGAAATCAGAGTGTAACTTGATCTGATGGTACGCGCTGCGTAAGTCTAATTTAGGGAAGTATTTCCCCCCTTTTAAAGACAGTATCAATTCATTTTTATTGTGTAATGGGTAATTATCTACCACAATGTTCTGATTTAGTGTGCGCAAGTCCACACAGAACCTGTAGCTTCCATCAGATTTGCCCGTGATAACCACGGGCGAAATCCAACTTGATGTTTCTATATGTTCTTTAATTCCCTGTTCAACAATTTCATTAAGCATGTCTTGCAATTATGGGAACTTCCTCACTTTATGTTGCATGGGGACAGCATCGGGTCTAAGAACGATTTTGTGGACATACCCTTTGAGTTCGCCAATTTCCTCTAAAAATAAGTTGTCCATACTTTGAACTATGGTGTCTGTGGTGACCTCATCCACTACCATCACCTGGTGGGTTGCCCTAGGATTTATAATTATATGTAAATCGTATTGGTGTGCCCACCCTAATATAGGTGGTCCACTATGAGCCACATAAACTTTGCCTTTAACACATCTGTCATGAAGATAATACCCGCTACCATATATCCTATGATGTCAATACTTTCGCCCTGATATCCACTAGGATTAATGACTTTCGGAAGTAATTCTACGTTAGGCCAGTGTTGCTTAAACATCATCTGAGGAATGATCGTCCAAAACGAACCAGAGTCAACCATTAGCTCAATCTCTTTCCCCTGAGTTAAAAACATTGCTTTAGGTCTTGTTCTCCTCCCTACAGGATTTGAATTACTTTCCTCATTCACACACAAAATGTTGTTTGAACCTTCCATCTCATATGATGGTGCGTTTCCCATATTGCCTTGTACCACAGCTACTTTGGGTTTGTACGTTTTGCACATCTTATAAAAATGGCCTTTACGACCACATTTCTTACACTCTTTATCAATGGCATAGCATTTCTTATAATCGGCAGTGTGATATGTGCTGCCACATCTAGTACACATCCTTTCAAATACTTTGTTGTTGTCTGTAGGGTTACTACTATTTCTTTTTATAAGAAAACTTTTTTTTTCTAAGAGTTTCAGAATTCTTATCGGGATTTACTGCAGCAACATTATCTTGATTAACACATGTTACAGCAGTAATGTTTTCTTTCCTTTCCATCTCTTTCATACATTGTTCCGATTGTTCTACTACTTTCTCAATATCAATGGCATTTGACACTGTTGGGTTCTTTGCAGCCAATAACCTCTCCTGCATTTTTTTGTTACAACATTGTACAATAAATTGATCTCTAATCATTTCGGCCCTCATCGCACCAAATTGACAATTAAGAGATAATTTACATAAGCGTGTGACAAACTGATCTATAGTCTCGTCTTGCTTTTGAGGTTGTGTGTAAAATTTGTGCCTACACATTACTATATTTACTTCTTTTGCATACTGTTTCTTTAACCTAGCTTTAGCCTCCATGTACAATAATTATGGGGATACCTGCAGACTATGGGCGCTCAACCCTATTACTATCTGGGCTACTGTGTTGAGCTTTATTAAGATTGGTGCTTATAGAGGTAAGATGCGTATCCTACATCTAAAACTTTCTAAGAAAGCGACAGATTCTGTAGAGACCATTGAGCACACATAAAGTCAAATTCTGTACGTCACTTATAACCAATATTTAGGCAAGAGTCATTCAAATCCAAAGTTCAAAATTCGTAAATTAATTGTCCAAATTCTAAAAGGTTGGTGTTTCTTGTTGTTTATTTTCTTGCTTCAGTATTCACAAAGAGGGTACAACAGCCAACACGTGTTTCGTCGTGTACATTATAACACACTGACTTCTTCAGGGCTGAAACCAAATAAACATTACCCACAATTACTACACGCACTACGTATGGCTAGTGTAGAGAAGTAAGTACAAAGCACCTACTTAGTAGTGAAGTATCCCGCTGCGTGTGTAGTATTCGGGGAAAAGAAAGAAAAGAAAATAGTAAAGCCACTCCTGTTAGACTATACATCTATATTTTGTGAGTAAGGTTATAGACTCAATACCAAGAAATAAGCTCAGAGAATAATATATCCAGGAAGCTATAGCCTAATTTTGTATTCACCTCAATGTCCAATTTCTCTTAACATCAGAATTGGTTCTTGAATCCAGTAAATTATATTTCTGTAAAGAAAGACCTAATATCAGCCTCTTTTGATTCCAAACCTTACTCACAAAATATAGGTGTATAGTCTAACAGGAGTGGCTTTACTATTTTCTTTTCTTTCTTTTCCACGAATACTACACACTCAGCGGGCTACTTCACTTCGACGACGATGGAACGGAGCCCGTTCAAGAGATGCCCCGTCTGAAACTCAAAATACCCTCACATTGATGTGCACCCAGTGTGCAATAAATGTTTATCCCCGGACCACGACGAGGCCAGCTGTATGGCCTGTTCCAAGTTCCGGTCGAAGAAGACGCTTCGACTTCGACGCGCCGCACGACAGTCGGCGCAGAAAGCGGCGCCTGACCCGGAGAACATCTTCGAGGCCGATGACGATGAAGGCGTCGATGAAGAGGATCCTGACCAGCAGTCGGACCCTGCGTCGGAGCAAGACTCTAACTTCGGTGTGGACGACGATGAAGACTACGTCCATGATGAAGACGTCGTCGAGGTAGGAGACGGCGCAGAAGCCATCGGAGCTGTCGATGATGACTCGAGCGATGAGCAAGGCCCACCCGCAGGGCCTAATATTGACACTGTGCTCTCTAAGGCTCAGGTCGAGCCGAGATCTTACTCCACATTCTATAGCCCCGCGTCAAGGCCCGGCTAAGAATACTTCAAAGGAGCCATTGGTCGATCCACCAAAATCGAAACCGAAACCAACAGAGGCGAAAACGAAACCGAAACTGTTGAAGACAGTCCTCGGATCGACGCCGTCGGACTCCTCGGCTCAGGTCAAGTCTAAAAGTGTCATCGACCCTTCGGGGTCGCAAGGGCGCGTCGGCCCAAAGAGTGGGGCGCCGAAGCCAGTCTCGACGGTCAAGCACGTCACTCTGACGCCGTCGACGTCCAAACTTGGCGCCACTGCCAAAGGACTCCAGGCTAAAAAGACTGTCGAACCGACGTTTGCAGCCTCCAAGTCAATGCTGAGCAAGGCCCTTGAGTCGAAGTCCAAACCTGACCCGAAAGAGCATATCGCGTCGAAGCCCAAGGCCGTACCTGCTGCGCACCATGGGCTCGAGTCGACGCTGGTGATCCACCAAATCAGATCGGATCGAAGACTACGTTAATCTCTAAGAAGGTCGGTTCGTCTCAGGTGCTTCCTCCACCAATTAAATACGGACTGCCCCCGACCGCTCGACCCAAAGCGTTCGAACCACAAAAGAGCACCGAAACGTCCAATAAGGTGTCGAGACCTTCCAGGTCTCAGTCCATTCCAGAAGAGGTAATGTTCCAGGCACCCTCGTATGACAATCAGTCGAAGCTCTTCATCGACTCGGATTCTGGCAGGCTCACCATTCACAAACGGAAAATCGCTCCAGAACATCCTTTGGAGTCATATAAAATCCCTCTCAAAAGGAAAAGGGATTCAGCCACCTCACCTGTTCTCTTTGAACCTGTGGAGGCATATACACAACACTATGCCTATTCTCCCACACGCAGCGATGAGGATGTGGGAGAGGGCTATGGTCAGGTTGAATTCAATTATCATGCTGACGCAGATCAAGAGGAACCTCAACCCTGGACTGACCCTGTTGACCCTAATGAGCCACACACTACGCCTGATACTCAGTCCTATAATGTCAAGACCTCGCCTACTGAAGACACGGCGGAGTTTAAAGCTTTAATTGGAAGGGCGGTCATTAACCATGACGTGGAAATGCATGCTGACCCAGTGGAGGAGGACTTTATATTCGATACTTTCTCCACCTCGGAAAGATCGGTAAAGACATTGCCTATGCTAAAGGGTGTCCTTAAACATGCTACTGACATTTTCAAGGAGACCACAAGGGCAAGGGTTGTAAACCCTAAGATTGAAAGGAAATATCGGCCTGCGCCTGTGGACCCTACGTACATCAAGGGCCAGCTCCCATTGGACTCCCTAGTAGTGGCTAATGCTCGCAAGAGAGCAAACTCTCAAACAAGTGGTGATGCTCCTCCTCCGGACTAAGAATCCAAACTCTTGGAAGCTTCTGGCAAAAGTGTAGCAGCTCAAGCGGCTAATATTTGGAGGATCTCAAATGCACAGGCCCTATTAGCTAGATATGGTAGGGCTCACTATGACACGTTAGAACAGCTAATGCAACACCTGCCTGATGTTTATAAGGAAGGAGCAGAAATGCTAATACAGGAGGGAAAGTTGATTTCAAATGCATCCATCAAGTGTGCACTCGATGCAGCAGACACGGCAGCTAGGGCCATCAACACTAGTGTAATGCTGAGACGTCATGCCTGGCTCCGCATCTCTGGTTTCAAACCAGAGATCCAGGCAACTTTGCTCAATTAGCCAGTTAACCCTGACTTTCTTTTTGGTCCTGATGTAGACACTACCCTTGAAAAAATTAAAAAAGACACTGAGACGGCAAAATCCATGGGGGCTCTGCTGTCACAGCAGTTCAGGGGCAGTTCCTTTCGTCGCTCCGGTAAAAGGGGAGCCTCTAGAGGTCAAGCATTGCAGCAAGCCCAATACAACAAGGGGAGCAAGCAGACCACCTACACCAAGAATAACAGGGGTGGATATCGTGGGAACAGCACCAAAGGCAGAGGACGTGGAAATAACAATGCCAGATCCTCCGCCACCAATAAACAGTAACACCTTGTCACTGCCCCCAGACCATATAACACCGGTCGGGGGAAGACTCCAGCAGTTCCTGCTAGTCTGGGAAGGCATTACCACAGACAGGTGGGTGAGACAACGTATCCAATACGGCTATTGTCTAGAACTAACCTCCACTCCTCCCAACATACCCCCAAGTCACTGTCCTATGTCCGCAGAGCACATGCTCTTATTGCAGCAAGAAGTAATCTGCATGCTTCGAAAAGGGGCCATAGAACTCGTGCCTTTGGAACAGCAAGGTACAGGGGTGTACTCACTGTACTTCTTGATCCCAAAAAAGGACGGTTCCCTGCGGCCCATTCTAGACCTCACACCCCTGAACCAGTAAATCTTGTCAGAACATTTTCACATGTTAACTTTACAGCAAGTTCTACCGTTGCTCAGGCAGGGGGACTTCCTGGCAACCCTAGACCTGAAGGAAGCCTATTTTCACATTCCCATTCACCCAGGTCACAGGAAGTATCTCAGGTTCACCGTCAACAACCAGCATTACCAGTTCAAGGTCCTGCCTTTCAGGGTCACTACAGCCCCCAGGGTGTTCACCAAGTGCTTGGCGACAGTGGCTGTGCACCTTCGGAGACAACACATCCATGTCTATCCTTACCTGGACGACTGGCTTGTTCAAGGAAAGTCAGCCCAGCAATGTGCCAGCCACATGTCCCGCACAATTCACCTCCTACACAGTCTAGGATTCTCACTAAATTACCCAAAATCACACCTTCAGCCCGCACATGTACAACAGTACCTAGGGGCCACAATAAACACTATGACAGCAACAGCGCAGCCGAACTCAGCTAGAGTCAACAGCATGCAACTGCTAATTCAAAGATTCAGACCACAACACTTGCTCCCAACGCAGGTGTTCATGCAACTGATAGGTATGATGGCCTCCTGCATCTTCATAGTCCCACACGCAAGGCTGCACATGCGTCCCCTCCAAGAGTGCTTAGCACAACAGTGGAACCAGGCTCGTGGACATCTAAAAGACCTAGTGTTGGTGACCGGTCGTGCATACAACTCTCTGCATTGGTCGAACACACAAAACCTTTGCAGGGGACGACCGTTCCAAGAGCCTGTACCAAAAGTGGTGCTGACAACGGACACATCTCTCCAGGGCTGGGGAGCGCATGTCCTCCATTATACAGTGCAGGAACTATGGACGACACAGCAGCAGAAGTGCATACAAATCTGTTATCAAAAAGCTAAACGCAGAGGAGGAGCTACGCGAGCGTCCGAGATAGCCGCGTGAGCACAGAGCTCCCGGGACCTTCGCCACTCTTTGCAATTTATCCTGATTTTATCCTGAATTTTCAGATGGGCTTTTGAAGATGAACCTCTGCTGATCACTTTGCTCCTTTAAAATTCTGATTTGGACTTTGGGAACCGAAGTTACGCTTATCCGAACTTTCGAGGCCCACCTCTCGGTAAGCCGGGGACTTGGCAAGTTGGCACACCGGGACGGAGTTGAACAACAACGGCTGAGGGGTTTTCTCCCAGTAGCCCTGCATCGACTTTCGGTTTCACTTTTGGGTCCTGTCATTGTCTGACGGCGCGACAGTTCCGTTCTGTTGGAGATTCACCCAGGCTCTGATGTATCAGAGTGTGCCTTCTCTCCTCTACGCCGCTGTGTTGAACTACATCTTCGCCTCGGTCGCACGAGCCTGCCGTTGAAGACTTTTGGTGACTTGCCCGCAGGTGGCCATTTTCACCAGGTCTCACGGGCCCCTCCGGGGCTTATCTCCCAGTATGGCGGCGAGGGGCGACGTTGAAAAACGGAAAACTAAGGCGCCCATTCGCGGGGGGTCGGTCCAAACCAATGTCATGGATCGGTATACACAACTTAATGGATCCCCTGGTGGCGCCAGTCGCACCCCGGAGGACGCCAAGGACGATCCCACCGTGCCTACTGATCCATCTCTTCCCGACATCATGAGCGCCATCGCTGGCATGAAGGAGACCATCGGCCAGCAGTATGAGGCTCTAGCTCACAAAATCGACACGGTTGCTATCGACGTCACCTTGATCAGAGCCGATTTGTCCAAAACCAACGAGAAGTTGAAATCGTTGGATTTGAAGACTTCTAGCCTCACGGCCGATGTGTCCGAACTTCAAACTGAGATTGGCAACCTGAAGTCTACCAATGATCTCATGTCTCATCGACTGGAGGATTTTGAAAATAGGGCAAGGCGCAACAACATCCGCGTCATATGTGTCCCGGAAAACCCTGAGAACCATTCTATGGACCTTCTGGTGGAAGACACCGTTCTGAACCATCTTACCCCTACGGGACTGAGCAAGTTCTTTGCAGTGGAGCGTGCCCATCGCGTTCCAGGTGGAAGGCCGAAACCGGGCGCCCCTCCAAGGCCTATCATCGCCAAGCTTTTTCACTTCAGAGACAGGGATGTTATCCTGCAGGCCTCAAGGGTGAGTGGCCCGGTAAAATTCGAAAACTCTACAGTCAGCTTCTACCCGGACTTCACTCAACTTGTCCAGAGACAAAGGATGGGTTTTCAGGGTGTTTAGCGCAGACTCCGAGACTTGTGATTGAAATATGCGATGCGGTTTCCCACCAGGCTTCGAGTGGAGTACAATGACCGGACATTTTTCTTTGACCGACCAGAGAACGTGAGTGACTGGCTGGATTCTCTGCCTGCCCGGAACGACAGAACTGAGCGCCCTGGTGGTGCAGAGGGTGGTGAGCCGGAGCAGAAACGATGACTCCGCCCCTGATCTCCAAACATTTGACTTTGCGCAGCTGGGTTCTATAACCTCCTTATTTTTGTAGTTCATTGTTGTATGACCGAGGGCGGCGGGGGTGGTGGGTCTCTTTCCTCCTCCGGGGTCTTTTTGTAGATTGGGTAATGGTAGGGCGACAGGCACACTGCAGGTTGGGGTGGCTTTCTAGTCTAATGCAGGGGTGCAGGGAGGGGGGAGTTGTAACGGGAGTTGGTTGGGGGGTGGGGAGGGTTGTTTGTAAGTTTGTTTTTCTTTTTCAAGGCAACGTAATGTTATTCTCTATGACTCGAATGTTGTGCTCTTTGTGGGGTGAGTTCTGCATCACTTGTTGGGATGGGGGTAGTGGGTTGAGGTTAATATCTTGGAATGTTAACGGGTTGGGTGACAGGATAAAACGGGGTGTGGTGCTACAATTTTTGCGTCGCCTGTCCCCCGATGTAGTTCTTTTACAGGAGACGCATCTAATAGGCAACACGTGTCACGCCATGAATAGGTGGGGCTATCGCCTTGTCGCACACTCTGGTTTCACCACTGGCTCTAGGGGGGTGGGCATTCTCATTCGGTCCTCTCTCCCCCTGGAGATAGACGATGTAATCCTTGACGACAGGGGGCGCTACGCCGCCCTCACTGGCAGATGGGAGGGTAGGACTATTTCCTTGCTCACAATATATGTTCCCCCGGGCCTCCAGACCTCCACTTTTTCTGATATTGGGCGAGTAGTGCTGGGACTTTCTGAGGGTATTTTGGTTATGGGCGGGGATTTTAACTCTGTCGTCTCTGGTACCGTAGATCGTCATCCCCCAGGGATCTTCTCAAATCCCAGTCATGGCTTAGTGGGTTTTTTGACACTTTTGGTCTGGTGGACGGCTGGAGGTTGATGCATCCAACGCAGAGTCAGTACACTTTTCACTCTGGGGCTCATGGGAGTCTCTCTAGACTCGATTACATCCTCATGCCTGCTGCCCAGTACCCTTCCATTAGAGAGATTCGACACCTTTCAGACCATTCCCCAGTGTGGCTTTGTATGGATGCTGGACTGAGTAGCGCGGGGCGAGTCGCTCCCATAAACCCTTGGTACTTGCGTAATCCCAAAACCCGCGCCAGCTTGGTAAAGTCCCTAAATCAATACTTCCGTGAAAACGAGGGGTCTGTGTCCTCAGCTGTGTCCCTATGGGAAGCCTTCAAGACTGTCATTCGTGGGCGGCCTTATCCTTGACCTCTGAAGTTAAGAAAACTAAGAATCAAGAGGTCGTGCGTCTTGAGGCCGAAATAGTCGAACTGGAGAATGACTTAGAATCAGGTGTTACCCATGATAAACTCCACGCCCTTGGTCTAAAGCAGCTGGATTATAAGTCCCTTGTCACGGATGCTGCCAAAACAATGCACAGGGAGCAACAGGGCAGGTTGTATGATGTCGGGGACAAGGCTGGTAAGTTGATTGCGTGGCTGGATAAGAAAGAAAGGGCGAATCGTGTGGTTGCCGTGATTCGGAATTTGAATGACGAATGTGTGACTGAACCGAGCGAGATTGTTGAGTGTTTTGCGGACTATTTTCGTACTGTGTATTCCCCGGTGTCTGATAGGGATGAGAAAGACTCCCATCTGTTGCTACGTGATATCACGTTGCCGTGCTTAACGGAGGCGGACCGTGATATGATGGAAGCTCCTTTGTCTGCGGATGAGATTGCGGTCGTTATTCGCTCTGTTCGCTCTGGCAAGGCCATGGGCCCGAATGGTTTGCCCATCGAATTATATAAATTGCGCCCTGATAAAGTTGCACCATATCTCCAAGACATGTTCATGGAATCGCGAGACCTTGGCACCCTCCCTTGTGATCAGCACTTGGCTACAATTGTTGTAATTCCCAAGGAGGGTAAGCCTCGGGATCGTTGCTACTTGTACAGGCCCATCTCTTTGTTGAACGCTGAACCAAAAATGTTAGCTAATGTTTTGGCTAATCGGTTGATCACGGTGATTGCTGACCTGATTCATCCGGACCAATCTGGTTTTATCCTGCACCGTTACACCACACTCAACTTGCGGCGCTTGCATGGTGTTCTCGCGAGGGCAGGGTCACTTCAGGAGTCGGCCATCTTGGCTTCCTTGGACGCCATGATGGCCTTTGATACTATTGAATGACCTTATCTCTGGGCCGCCCTCGCGAAATTTGGTTTTGGTTCGGAGTTTATTGGGTGGGTGCAATTGCTATACAAGGAACCTCTGGCTCAGGTGGTCGTTAACGGCCGGGTGTCTAATTCCTTCACTCTTGGGAGAGGTACGAGACAGGGGTGCCCGCTGTCTCCCTTGCTTTTTGCGCTAGCCTTGGAGCCCCTCGCAGCTTGGCTCCGCTGGGAACCTTCGATAAAAGGTATTCAGTGGACTCCCGATTTGGAGGACCGGATCTCGCTTTATGCGGATGACATCCTTTTATACCTCACTTCCCCCCGAAAATCGCTTAACGTCTTGTTCGATGTTCTTACCTCGTTCGGCAAGAATTCAGGTCTAGTGATTAACTGGACCAAATCCTGTGTTTATCTGATTTCGGGTGGTCTTCCCCCCCCTGCCGCGTAGATTTCCCATTCAGGTTTCACACACGGGATTATATCGTTGGACCCTGTTGCTCGTTATGAGCGTAATTTGCTACCCCCTCTCCAGAGGCTGAAGCTTGACGTGGTTCGTTGGCATAAATTTCCATTATCGCCGCTCGGTCGTGCCGCGCTCTTTAAAATGATGTCCCTGCTACGGTTTTTGTATGCACTTCAGAACTCGCTCGACACCATCCCGGCGAGTTACTTCCGGGAGGTGGAAAGCTTACAGAGGCGGCTTATCTGGGATGGGCGCGCAAGAATCGCTCTCGCTAAGCTAACCCTCCCCTGGTATGACGGGGGCATGGCGCTCCCGGATATCAGGCGGTATTACTGGGCCTCCCAGTTGAGCACGATTAATCATGCGACGTATGCACTCAGCCCAAACCCGGCATTTGAAATGGATAAGCACCAGTTGCCGGGTGGGAATTACAACAGGGCGCTCTATTCTAAGGGAGCAGGGAGAAATTTAACAGGACCTACTAAGATTGCTGTGCGAGTCTGGTGTGACGCACTGCTGCCTTGGGTTGGAAGGATCGATTGACACGTGTGACTCCGTTGTATGCGTCAGAGAGATTGGGATGCCTCTGGACAACGAAAGGTTTTGATAAATGGGACATGATCGGAATGAGTAAAGTCGGTGACCTTTGGGCTAAGGGTGCTGTCAAGACTTTTGAGACATTGAAGACTGAATATGAACTGAGTGACAGGGAGTTTTTTAGGTATGCGCAGGTTCGTCATGCCTTGACCGCGGTCTTCGCCTCTGATCCTAACATCCCTGAGTCCTCCCCGTTGGAAGATCGTATACTCGACGGTCATCTGCCTGATAGTACGATCTCACTAATATATAAAAAATGGATTAACAATCGGGCGGATCTCCTCGTACTCCTCAGGGAGGCCTGGACCGGAGACGGGCTGGAAATGGATGATGAAGATTGGCGGTCCGCACTGTCTTCCCCTAAGGAGGTGGCAATTCCCGCTCGTCTCCGCCTCGTCCAGCTTAAGATCCTCCATCGTATGTATGTCACTGGTCCTCGGTTGGTCTCCATGGGTTTTTCTACGGATGGGTTATGCAAGCGTGGCTGTGGATTGAGTGCTACTTTCCTCCATATCATTTGGGAATGCCGGGATGTGGACGAATTTTGGAATCGAGTGCATGCTGTGATGGAGTGTGTCACCGGGATTGCTTTGCTGCCTGAGGACCGGAGATGTTTGTTGAATGTGTGGGAGCCGAATGATTACAACGTTGCCCAGACTCGGTGGGCGGCCCTTGGAAACATGATTGCAAAGAGAGATATTGCGCAACTGTGGGGTTCCCGACGGCCGCCCACCGTGTCAGTATGGAAGGAAAATATGGATTGGTGTATGTTCAGAGAGAAGACTGTGTATTTGGCTAGGGCCAAGCCTAGGGCGTGGACTGCAATCTGGAGTCAGTGGAACACCTATCGAGGGAACACCCCCGTTCGAGGACACTCCAGACACCTCCCTCTCCCCCTGATGCGGCATTCCTTATCCAATTCTTATTTATTATTGCTTTTTTGATCTCCCCACTGTCCCCCCCCCTGACCAACACCACCGTTTGCAACAATTTGTTCATCTCGCAATTGAGGCTCCCCCCTGTACAAGCGCAACTTCATGTTCAATGTCTTTTGCCTTGGGACTTGTTTCGTTTCTTTTCTTTGTTCTCTTATAAAACACAAAATACTACTGTATCCTGGCTCCATCCTGAGTTGCTACAAACATTATACTGCACTGCTGCCGTACCTCTAGGATGCCGGCGACGGAATTGTGGTGAATGTTGATTGCTATTGCCTTGTCTAGCGGCCGGCCCCTGTGGTTGTAGGCCCATACGTGTAACTATATTTACGTGCACAATAAAGTTTAAAAAAATAAATTAAAAAAAAGCTAAACGCACATTAACAGTTCCCCCAAGAGCGCATTCCACACGCAAGTTAGGGGCATCCATGGGTTTCCTAGGTAACATTCCCCTAGAGGATATATGTAGAGCAGCCACATGGACCACCATAAATACATTTACCAAACACTACTGCGTAAATGTACACTTCAAACAGCAAGCTGCTGTAGGACAGGCTGTTCTCAAAACTCTTTTTCAGACTGCTGCAGCTGGCACGGGCAACCACCGCTAAGGAGGTAACTGCTATTTATTCTATGCACAGATATAAATTCAGCAGCCCACATGCCTCGAACGGAATATGCTACTTACCAGTATGCATCTGTTCTTGGCATGTAGGGCTACTGACATTCATATCGCCCGCCCTCCTCCCCGGTGCCTGTCGCAGCTGTAGAACTCAGTATAATTCTCAGGCATGGTGATCACTTACTGTATTACACTCCATCTCTGCCACAATGGCGAAAAACAATCTGAAAATGGAGAGGATGCCCATGCACACTGTAGTCCAGGGGAGGAGCCACCTATCTCGTTATACTTCGAAGACTCTTCCAGGACAACAATGTGCAATCATCCAGACCCAACACTAGGCGGCGATCTATGCACAGATATGAATGTCAGCAGCCCTACATGCCAAGAACAGATGCATACTGGTAAGTAGCATATTCCATCCACGCTCTCATTTGCTTTAAGTATTCATCGTCAAACAAAACAGTTCTCTCAAAGGACCATGAGGACATTCTTTGTACCCTTCCCATCCCTCTTAGTACCAATACTAGTGGGTTATGGCCGAATAAAAATCTGGAATATCTATCAATTCTACACTCTTGAGGATGACACGAAAAAATAATAGAGTCTAGCATGTTTTTTAATGTGGGGCAGAATAATATGTAAAGCCATGTTCTAATTGCCTTACCTTGGACCATACATCAATCAGTCAATGTGTGCTACATATATTTACCATTGATTAGGCTTCCTCCCTGCATGCTACGGATTCATATCCCAGTTGTTTGGTAAATTAATGTTTAGATCCCCATATAGAATGATGAGCAATGATCAATATGCTAGCTCATTGATCAGCCAATTAATAACCCCTGGGTGTCCACTACACACATATACTGAACAGAGTGTCAAAGAGGAGGAGCCGATGGGGTTACACCTGGTGATCACCCATCTGGTCTGTTCGAGTTTGAGAGAACTGCAGTGTGTTATTATGGGCTAAAATAGCAATGCCTCGTGTACCAGTCCCTTGACTCATGTACTTGCCCCCCCCCAACAAGTCTTTAGCCCAGGTTCTTTAAAAGGCCTGTTCTTGTCTCTTCTACATGGGTCTCAATGTCTGCCTGCAGCACTTGAAGCCCTTGAGAAACCTTTTGCCTTTTTTGACATCATTTAACTCACAAATATTCAAGGTGGATATTCGCAATTTTCCCTGCCCTGTCATCTGAGCAGCCATAGTATGTTCTGTCCTCTACAATATTTAAGATTGTATGGCTTGAAACAACTTCTTAACCAGAAACACTCCCTGAACAGCCATGGATACCCTACACACCAAATCCCTTCTGTGTGGTCCCACCCTCCTCTCTCCCTTCCCTCCCCCTACGCAAAAGAAATATAGCTGTGCATAGTCCATCCCTTATTATGAAGTGCTCGCAAGTGTTCTGAATAGGTGACGGGGCAGAGAAGAGAGGGAGGAGAGGGCGTCTCAGTGAAAAGGAGGAACAGGGGTAAATAGAAAAGGGGGGAGTGTGACAGCAAGACTGATACAGAGAAATTAGGGAAGGGCTGCAAGAGAATGGACCCTTGGAATCTCGAAATCCATTCTGGCTCTAGTAGTGAAGATATTCTTTATATGACTGTACACAATAATACGAATCACACACAATAAGTGTGGGGAATCCATGATCAATACTCTGTAGTGTCAGTACAGGGCTTTGAGTTCTGCCAGATGAGCTGTACAGTCTACTAGGGACTGCGTGTGTGTTTTATCAGGATGGAACTTGTCATCATGCATGTGCCCGTTTACGATTGCGCATGCTGCAGAATATTGGTGCTTAGTCCTTATGGCAGGCTGGGCAGACCCATCAGTGTAGATTATGTAATCATATCAATCTAGAGGCATTATTTCATTCGGCAGAGTATATTCTTGTTCATATTGCAAAAATGCTTGTGTTTGTAATGTAGAGTCGAATCTGTAATCCTCATCTGTTGCATTTTTTCAATTGTGGATGTAAACCTTTGGCATTTGGAACGCTTGCTTTGGTGACCGCCTCTAAGGTCGGTATAGGGGTTACCATAATTATGTGTTTACCCTGAGCTAGTGCTCTCTCTCACTACAGCAGTCAGTACCGCTGGGAGTATTTTTTCAGTTGTTGCAAAACGCATTTCAGTGTTTGCGTACAAGTGTGATTTGTATGCTACTGGTACTGTATCACCTTCGTTGAATGTGATATAGGTGTACCCGGTTGGTCCAGCGATACACTGATCACAAGGTTTGTGGTGTTTACACGTGTGTGTAAATGTTTGGAAGCTATCATGTCAGCTTGTACGGAACACAAAATGTTTGTATGTTCCTGTTTCGAATGTACTATTGAAAAGTCAGGTCTGATCAAATTGTAGAACGATTTAACCCACTCTGCATAATTTTAAATATATGTTCTGCCAAAAGTTACAAATCCTAAAAGGGATTGTAATCTTTTTAGAGTAGTTGAAGGTTGGAGTAATGCACATTTTTCTAAACAATGTGTCGCCAGACTTTTGCCTTCACTTGACAGTTTGTATCCCAAAAATAAGAAATTGAGATGGGCAATTCATTTTTTTCAATTAAATTTGTAGCCCAAGTGAGCAAGCCCCAAAATTATGCGGTCTACTCTGTCCAGGTGTTCCATTAATTAATCGTCCATCAGATATATATCATCTACGTAGGACAGTGCATCCTCATCAAAGTTTTGAAGTAACTCTGGTACTCCGGGTCAGAACAGCCCAGGGCTATTCTTATACCCCTGGGGCAATCAACAAAATTGCCTCTGTGATCCTAGCTCCGAAAATGGTGTCAAATATCTACTTTCAGGTGCTATATTTTGGTAGAAGAATCCATTTGAAATATCAAGTGTGGTTTTGTATTTCTTCGGCTCAATGTTAGAATGGCACTGTGTGCATTTTGTACTGCAAATGTCTGATTAGATATGTTTAAATGTCTGTAGTCTAATACTAGCTGCTATGAATTGTCTGGTTTCATTACAGGAAACAAGGGATTATTCATTGATGAGGAACAATTTTCTGTTACAACTTGGTATTCAGGTTGTTCTAGGATTTCCTGAACTTGTCCTTTAGCTTCATGTTTTATTGGGTATTGTCTTTGGGATTGAGGAGTTGATCTCAATAGAATCTCATGATGAGGTGACTCATCATCCCCCCTAACACATGATTGATGTATGATGCAGGAGCTAGCGCTATTGCCCAATCCTTGGAGTAAGAATGTTTAACTGATTCTGGAACGAGGTCAGAAAATTCAGGTAAAATTGCATTTTCTCCATTTGGGCATTCCATTACGAACTCAGGTGGCCAGGCTTTTACAGGCAAAAGAATATTGTAACCATTTGTCAAGTGCTCGCAAAACAGAGTCTTGATGTTTCTAGGTATGTTCCCCTCCAATTGGAGCGTAATTTCGTATAAAAGATGAGGAACACTTACCCTAGCGTCAGGTGTTTCCACTGTGATATGTTCACTCAGCGCTACTTTAGCCAGAAGATACATCAGGTTCCAGTGAGCAATGGTGACTTCTGCCTCGCTGTCCAACATAGTCACTGCCCATTCCCTGTTCAGAAGCAGAGTCTTCAGTAGTCTGGGCATGCCTCATTTTAATCCCGGCCACCTTCTTCTTTTTGGATTTAGGATTATTATTCTTTTGCTTTTCTTCTTTATTATTGATGTAGTCAGATGAGCTTTGTGATTACTTCTTCGGTTTCACGTGCTCTTCTGATCTGCACTCTGATCATCCACCTCTCTCCGAACGTGTATCGGATGGCTTCTGAAAGGAACGAGAGGAACATGTATCAGTATTCTGATACCAGTCAGACTTTCTAATGTTATCAAGGTTTCTAACAGTGTATCTTTTGTCAGTGGCTTCCTGCTAAAGAGACCCACCCCGTGATGTTTGCTTCTTTTATTTTTTTGTTTATTATCCCACCTCTCTTTTGTCGAAGAATCGGGAGCTTGATTGAAGTTATCTTTTCAGAATTACTCTTAGGTTGTGGTTTCCCAGGTCTGGCTCCCATGTTTTCTCTACCTATGTTAGCATACATTTCTTCGATCATTCCCACTCCTGCTGTGCAGGAGTGAGAGCCCTCAGGCATTGGTGTTTAGCTAATGCAGCTGCCTCCCCTTTTATGTTATTTAACAAAATGGTAGATACTGCTGCAAAATCAATTTGATCCCTAAGTCCATGGCAGGTGCTGCCCTGTACTCATTCTGTAGCAGTTTCAGTACATCAGGTAAAACAGCTAGCGAAGGGGTACCAAGTGTGCTGGTAGAAACAGCAGCGAAGACTGTTCCCCAATCGGCGCAAACTTCTACTGGGGGAGCTATTCCCATTGGCAAGCACATTTTTTGTATTCTGTGTTTCTCCTGCGGGCCCGTATTGGGAAATTCTGTCTCAAGCAAGCTTGTTTTTTGTGCAACCCAGAACGGAATTTGCTCCTGACTGGTAGGAATCTTTCCCATAACGGCATTCAGTGTTTATGGGTTGATACCCGTGGTAGCCATTTGTGGTTGTGCAACTTGAGCCATCCACGCTGGGTTAACTGTGAGTGTTCGCATTATGAACTGTGTGAGATTTCTGTACATTTTTACTAAATCTTTATGTAGTGTATGCATTTCTGCAGCTGTTAAATTAGCAGTGTCAGGATGCGGTGTGTATCCGGCCATGTAACTTCTTCTTTGCTGAGCGGACCGAATCTCATGTTTTCTGTAGTGCGTGGGAGGGTGTCTTTAAACTAAATAATATGCTCCTGGCCAAAGAGGAATTTTGATGTCTTCATATGGAGTGTATTCCTCTGGTGTTTCATTCTCAAATTAGGTATGAAACATTTGTGTACGAGAATTTGCATCTGGTATTTAACATAGAAATAGAATACCTCTGTCTTGTGTTGAATGTTTCGTGTGCATCACCCACGAAGGTAACGCCTAAACTCGAGCCGGGAGACCAAAGTTTAATAATTTGAGAGTAACTGCATGTCTTCAGTTCTCTGCTATGTTTAATTCCCCTTCTACTTCATCATCAGCCGTTGTTTTAAAATGTTCGGAAGAAATAGGAAATTAGTAAATGGATTATGGATATAGGGTAATACAATGTGAGAGGTTTTATCCTACAAGCTTGAATAACCTACAGCCATATGAATGAATGAATGAATTTATTTGTAAAGCGCTACGTTCACTCCAAGGAGCATCTTGGCGCTGTAAAACAGAGGATCAGAAACAAAACTAGGAATTAAATTAGGGCATGAAAATTAGACCAAGAACTCCTATCTAGTGTCATATGAGGGAAAACACAGTACTGTCTGGGGCAGTGCACATCCAAGTTTTTAGGAGCTTCCTGAAGAGGCGTTCTGATTTTGGTAGTCTCAACTGTAATGGTAGACTGTTTCGGGCTCTTGTTCCAAGAGCCGCTATGGGTTTACCTCCTTTTGTTTTCAGTCTGTAGCTGGGATCCACCAAATAGTTGCCCGACAAAGATCGCAGACGCCGTTGTGTTTAAACAGAATTCTTTTGTGAATCGGTAGCCAGTGTAGTCTTGGTAATCTAAGTACCAGCTTGGCCGCTGCGTTCTGTACTACCTGTAGCCTTTTTATTGTCAGTTTATTAGCTCCTTCATACAGGCTGTTGCAGTAATCCGGTCGCGAAAGAACTAAGGCCACTGCAATAGTTTTCCTAGCATTTAGGGGTAATAGGTCCAGACACTTCCTCAAGATTTTTATAGTGTGGAAGCACATGTTTCAACTGTAATGGTAGACTGTTCCAGGCTCTTGTTCCAAGAACCCCTATGGTTTTACCTCCTTTTGTTTTCAGTCTGTAGCTGGGAACAGCCAAATAGTTGCCCGACGAAGATCGCAAACGCCGTTGTGTAGTGTAAGGCCAGATTCTGGACCTGAGATAGGTCAGACCTGATGATTTTGCTGCTTTATAAATGATCATTAGTACTTCAAACAGAATTCTTTTGTGAATCGGTAGCTATTGTAGTTTTTGGAGTGCTTCTCTAGAGGAAAATCCTCTTGGTAATCTAAGTTCCAGCCTGGCCGCTGCGTTCTGTACTACCTGTAGCATTTTTATCATCAGTTTATTAGCTCCTGCATACAGACTGTTGCAGTAGTCCGGTCGCGAAAGAACGCCTTATTGGTCACGCCACTTGTTAGGAGTCTGTTCAGTAAAATGGCGTGAGAAATCGTGTCAAACGCCGCCGATAAATCCAACAGAATCAGTACTGCATTCTTGCCCTGATCTAAGGCAAGCTTTAATGTTTCTGTAGTGTGAAGAAGCACTGATTCTGTTGAATGGCCGAGTCTGAAACCTGATTGTTTTGGATGAAGGATGTTTTCTTTTGACAGGAAGTCGTTGAGTTGTGAGTTAGCCAATTTTTCCACTAATTTACTCAGCCAGGGTAACAATGAGATTGGTCTGAGATTGGTAAGTGTGGCCGGATCCACGTTTTTCTTTTTTTGGAGGGGTTTTACTGCCGCGATCTTCCAAATGTCTGGTACATTGGAGGATTCAAAGGATGATTTATTTGATTAATGGGCGGATTGATACTGTCTACAAGTAACTGAAGTACTCTGGGAGGGCAGGGATCAAAATGGGAGCCCGATTTGCAGGCCAGAATAGCTTGTCTTGATTGATCCATGCTGACCTCTTGGAAACAGGGGAATGTCCCTGTGGTCCTTAGGGGAGCAGGCTGATTCTTGGGGAGGCTGGTTTCAGGGAAGTCCTTCCTTAAATCAATGATTTTATTTTCAAAATAGTTGGCAATTTTTTCACACAAGTCCTGTGAGGGTATGATTTCTTGGTCAAGTATTTTGGGCTTTGTGTAGGCTTGAACAATATTGAAAATGTTTTTTTTATTCTCTCCTACTTGATTGATTTGATTGGAGTAGAATGTCTTTTTTCCAATTTGATATTGAGATGGTACTGTCTAAGGGCTGTTTTTAAAGGGATCAGATCAGCTGATTCATAATTTCTCCTCCAGGTTTTTTCCATTTTCTTGCATTTACCTTGTAATTCCTTTAGTCGAGGGGAGACCAGAGGGCTTGTTTTTTCTTATTAGACTGGGCTTTTTTGGTGCGAACAACTGGTGATACGTTATTAGCCAAAGATGTCAACCACACATTAAATTCATCATTGTCAATAGAGGGTATGCCGGTAAAGGTGGGTTTGCTTGCTTCAGCCATTATTAAGAGCTCAGGATGTTCCAGCATCCTATCCCAATTGCGGGTCACCGTGGGATCTGGTAGACCTCGTAAGTTCCCTACTTGTATTTTTTCCTGATCTATTTTAAATGGGATAAATTTGTGGTCTGACTAGGTAATAGTGGTGGGAGAGTCCACATATAGGCTAGTCATATTGGTGCAAATGCCGTCTAGGGTATGTCTGGCGTCATGCGTGGGGCCCTCAATCTTCTGTTTCAAACCCATGGTACTAATAATATCACAGAAATGTTTGGAGTTGGAAGTGTCCTTGGCTTCTAAATGTATATTAAAATCTCCCAAAATGTTGAAGCTAGAATATCTCATTACTAGGGGGCTAATGCTGTCTCCTGGTGTGTCAAGAAATATGAGGGTGGAGCCCGGGGGTCTATAGAGGAGGACTCCCGTAAACGTAGAACTACTGTTTAATTGGAAGCAGAAAGAGAGGATCTCAGCTTCTTTTATTTCTTTGGGGTTGATAGTAATGAATTTCAGGTCTTGCTTATAGATTATAGCAAGGCCTCCTCTTCTTTGTCCACTTCTATCCTGTCTGGTCACAGTGTAGCCTTTTGGGAGAGCTTGTACAATATCTGGATTTGAGCTCTCATTCATCCATGTTTCTGTGATGAATAGACAATCTAGCTCTCTTGCGTTCAAGAGATCATAAATATAAAGTGCATTTTTGCTTACAGATGGTGCATTCATTAGGCCGCAATGTAAACGTTTATTATATGATTTCAGTTTTTCTACAGGGACTTGCCTAATGCTTCTACTAGAGATGTCAAGGGTAGTTCTCCAACTACAGCAGGTTAATGGGCCTTCCATAGCATCAATGTGGAGCTGAACATTGCATTTGGCCTCCTGACAGTTTAGCTTCACTAGCGCACTACCAGTGTATTGTATTCTTGGGCTGGAACCGACACCCTCTCCGGCCTTGGCTGCAATCCGGGCGCAGAAGGGCGCAGACGGGCTTGCCTTTGGAGCACCTTCGGCGCGTCAGCGGCGCACCCGCTGCCTGCGTCTGCTGCGCGTCTGGCGTGGCATGTGGTATTTATGTTAATCAGTATGCCAACCACTAGTATTGCGACCTGCAGTGGCACCGGAAGTGAGTGCGTGCAGTAGTGCAATCACGAGAACCAGGTACAATTTAAAAATAAAAACTGCTTGTGCCTTTAAAAAAAATGCTGTGCAAATCAGTTTAAAAGTTCCTATTCCCAACATTCCCCACCTGCGTTGTCAAGATCATGCATAAGGTATACCCACTCAGCTGAGCGAATATCCCTTCCACCACGGATGTCTCCGGTTTGAGGGTGAGAAGGCATGATTGAACTACTCAGGTACTCAGTAAAATAAGAACGCAACCAACGTTGGTTGCGACATGTCTTGAAGTTCCCACTAATCTGTGGGAACTGCCCGTTTGTGGACAACATACACTTTGGGTGAGGTGCCAAGGCTGATTCCAAATACCGTTGCAACATATGTTGGCCTAGAGACCACCTAACTCACAATGCTACCGTAAGCCTCCCTGACCCAAACAGGTAGCAAATGGTTTCTAGCAATCACTGAACATGGCAACCGTGACCCCTCTGGGATTGTGGTAACATCTAGAATCCTATCAGTCAGTTATGTAAAATGTTATGTAAAAGTATTTGTAATGCGCAACTTCCACCAATCGGTTTCTTGGCGCTGTGAGCGTGTGGGGACAGATCGGAGGGGGGCTTAGTTATGAGCTTTGCGGAACAGATGAGTTTTCAGAAGGGATCTAAAGTGGGGGTAAGAGGCAGTGAGTCTGAATTCTAGGGGGAGTACATTCCAAAAGGGCTAGGAAAGAAAATCTGAGCCCGCCATGTTTCTTACGCCTGAAAGCTGGGACATTGAGTAAGGCAAGATGAGAAGAACGGAGATTGCGGGGAGGGACATAGTGATGTTATGTTATGTTATGTTATGTTATTATGAGCTTGTAAAGCGCTATATCACCCAGGGGTATCTAAGCGCTATCAGCGGAAACACAACATCAGTAGGCAAAAAAAGCGGATCACAGAGGTCCCCATGCCTCCGCAAAAAGCACTGTCTTCAGCTTTTTCCTGAACAGCAATAGATTTGTTTCCTTCCTGAGTTCAACCGGGAGAAGGTTCCATGCCAGGGGGACAGTGCTAGAAAAGGCTCTGCCGCCCTTGGATGTGAGGATATACCGAGGGCAAAGTAGGTTACATGCCTCCGCTGACCGGAGAGACCTAGTGGGAAAATACCTAGGGAGCCGATCTTTAATATATTTGGGGGCTGAGCCGTAAACCGCTTTGTGAGCAATGCAGAGACTTTTAAATTTAGTTCTTTGGGCAATGGGTAGCCAATGCAAGCTGCGAAGTAGGGGCGTGGCCCGAGTGTGCCTAGGTTTATTAAAAATGAGTCTCGCCGCATCATTCATTACGACCTGAAGTCGGGCCAAAAGGTTGTTTGGGAGGCCATAGTAAAGAGAGTTACCGTAGTCCAGCCGTGCCAGAACTAAGGCGGACACCGCCAGCCTCATGGTGGAAGAGGATAGAACTGAGGAGAGTTTCCTCAGCTGGCGGATCAGACTCACACAGACGCCGACCACAGATGATACCTGCTGAGTCATTGATAGTCGGGCATCAATTTTGATGCCCAGACTTTTGACTGCTGGGGCTGGGGCTGGGAGTGGGCCCAATTCAGCCGGCCAGAACTGGTCGCACCATGGATTGGCAGCTGTGGTGATTGCCAGGACTTCGGTTTTATCTGGATTTATTTTTAAAGAGTTGTTCCACATCCAGCTAATTATAAATTTGAGAGTGTTCTGCATTCTCAAATGAGCCTGAGCAGTGTCCTCAATCTGAATCAGGATTTGTGTGTCGTCTGCATAATTGTAGACTCTACAGTCCATCCTGTTCAGTGATGCCATCAGTGGCTGAAGGTATATATTAAAAAGTAGGGGTGACAGGGCCGAGCCCTGGGGCACGCCGCAAGTCAGTTTTGCTGGTTTGGATACAAGATCAGCAAGCTGCACTCGTTGCGACCTATCTTCCAGGAAAGATGTTAACCAGGCGAAGGCTGTACCCCGAATCCCCAGGTCCTGTATCCGCGATAGAAGTTGGCAATGATTAACAGTATCAAATGCCGCGGATAAGTCCAAGAGGATCAGGGCACAAGGTTTCTTATTATCCGCCTTGAGTCTCAGGTCATCCAGCACGGATAGCATCACAAGTTCCGTGCTGTGGTGTGCTCTGAAGCTCGCCTGGTTGGGCTCAAGAAGATGGTTACTGTCCAGGAAGTGGGTCTGAGAATGTAGAGCATGTTGCTCCAGGATCTTCGCAAGAAAAGGAAGCTGGGAAATTGGCCTAAAGTTCTTTAGGTTTTTTGGGTCCGCACCAGCTTTTTTCAGTAACGGAACCACCCTAGCCTCTTTAAAATTAGAGGGCACCAGTCCCTGCTCAATAGAGTGGTTAAGTAGCCTAAGGACATTGTTCTCCAATCCAGGCCAACCCAGCTTAAAGATCTGAGGTGGACAGGGGTCAGCTGGAGAGCCAGATTTCACCCGGTTCAATATAGTCGCTAGGCCCTCCTTAGTTAGAGCTGGTAGAACTGATAATTTTTGCATGGTGGGTCTGATGGGAGGTGGGACAGGTTCTGCAGAGCACAGGAGGATTGGAATCTGACTAATTTCTGAGACCAATTTCTTAATTTTGTTCATAAAGAAGTCTTGAAAGTCCTGACAGTCTTTGGAGTCAAAGGAAGGTTTTGGCTCTTTGATGGTACGTAGATCATTCAGGACTCTAAAGACCTCTCTCTGGGGATTAGCTGCTGTTGAGATGGCTGTTTCATAGAAATCAGCCTTTCTCAAACGAATGGCTTTTTTATAAAGTGCTAACTGCAGTGTATAAGCTTCATGTTCCAAGGGCGCGCGGGACTTCCGCCAGGCTCTTTCACGTTGACGTAGAGCTTGCTTTAGTACCCTGAGATCCTGGTTAAACCATCCTGCGGCTTTGCCCTTGTCTCTCATTCTGATTTTACGCGCAGGGGCGACAACCTCAATAGCTTCTTTGAGGGAGACCTGCAAGGCGGTGCTTACAGTGTTCACATCGTCATTTGGTGACAGGGGATGTGTGGTATGTGAAAGGGCAGTGATAAACTCATCAGCTTTGATCTGCTTCCAGCTCCGCAGGAGTTTCCACTGAGATTTAACTTCTTGCTGTCCTAGCAGGAGAGGAAAATGTCCTTCAATCAAATAATGATCCGACCAAGGGCAAGGGGAGATCACCGGGGGAGCTAGGAGAGGACGGGAGGACCAGATCAGATCTAACGTGTGACCCTTCAGGTGGGTAGGCTCCTCAACCACCTGTGTGAGTCCTAGATGTGTAAGGACTTCCTCTAGTTGATTTGCCTGATTATTCCTCGGGGTGATTTCCCAGTGGAAGTTGAAATCCCCCAGAACCACCAACCCCTCATAGCGGGTGCGAAGGTCCTGGACCGTCTTCAAAAATGGTTCCAGGAACTTAACAGTTGTATTTGGAGGGCGGTATACTAACGGGAAGGCTACACAGTGCGTGGGGGAGCAAAATTTTACTCCCAGGACGTCTACTCCTTCAATACACTCAGAGTATATCGTTTCTGTCTTTAAGGTGTCATTAAAGAGGAAAGCTACACCACCACCCATGGCATTATTAGGCTGGTTGGCATAGATGGCAGAGAAATTAGGGGGGAGGGCTGCCACTAGGTCTGGGGTAGAGAAGTCATTGAGCCAGGATTCGGTAATACATAGGATATCAATGGTATCCTCCTGCAGGAGGGAAAAGCCTTCAAGGCAATGCTTCTGCAGGGATCGGGTGTTAAGTAGTGAGAACTTACACCCCCGCCTGCTAGTTTGTTTCGGCAGGGTGTCCTGCAAGGGGGGTCCACTTGTTAGCTTAAGGCTAGCATTGGATCTCAGAAGTCCTTCCCGATTAAGTTTCAACAGTACCCTATCCAGTAGTTTGTGGACAGATGAGTTACAGCATAGTAGGGACTGTCTAGAATAGACAGTGATAGAACCAGGGGTCCTGGCCCCTGGGCCCGAACTGGCGTGGACGGGCTCGCCTTTGGCGAGCCTTCGGCGCGCCCGCGGCGCGCCCGCTGCGCGACGGTGCCACCATTCCCATTAAATGCAGATAGCCCAGGGAAGGCCCGCCTGCAGCCCGCCCCCGGACGAACGTCACCAGGGGGAGCCCGATCTAGCCCAGCTATTGGTCCTGAGCCCTCCACTCAAGCGGCACCAGCCGTGGTGGAACGGGGCTGTTGACCAGTGACAGGCAGCGTAATACAGAGTGCAAGGTGAGCAGGTAAACACTAATCAGTAGTAGTCACGGAAAGTGCAGGACTCACGAGCAGTTTAAAATGTGCATAAAGGTAATATTTTAAAATGAGCCAACAGAGGACTGAAGGGTAAAAGCAAAATTCGGCAGAGCAGAGCTCTCTATGACACAGCTGTTAGCGCCTTACCAATGAAGCGCGTCCGCTGCGCGACGGTGCCGCCATTCCCATTAAATGCAGATAGCCCAGGGAAGGCCCGCCTGTGATGAAGAAGAGAAGAAATGAAAAGAGGACCAAGGCCAGCTAGGGGTTTAAAGATAGTGCAGCTCAGTTTGAAATCGCAGCGTTCTGCTACTGGGAGCCAATGGAGGGTCTTCAGAAGGGGGCGCACATGCTGATGTCTGGGTTGATGGAAGATTAGCCGTGCAGCTTGATTCTGAACCAGCTGGAGGCGGTTCAATTGATAGGAAGGAATGCCGGCAGAAAGAGAGTTGGTGTAATCAATTCTAGAAATGACCAGCGCCAAAAGGGTCAGAATGAGGGCCGAGGTGGTGAGGAAGCGCGCAATTTTTCGAATTTTGCGTAGATGAAAGAAACTAGAGGAGACCACAGCATTGATCTGGGGTTTCATCGAGAGATCGTTGCTGATGATCACCCCAAGACTTTTTGCCGAGTTTGTGGGGAGGGGGGGGAAGGCCTAGACTTGGAGGCCAAAAATTGGGCCTCCAAGGGTTGGAGGCACCCCCGACAAGAACCAGTTTGGTCTTGTCGGGGTTAAGTTTAAGTTGGTTTGCCTGATGAATTAATGTCAAAAATCAGTTGAATGTCATCCGCATAATTGAATGCGGTGACATTGCTGTTTCGTAGGGACTGGATAAGGGGGGTCAGGCATAAATTAAAAAGGAGGGGGGAGAGATAAGAGCCCTGTGGGACACCACATGTCATCCCAACTTTCTCCGCGGAGAACTGGGAGAGACGAACGGCCTAGTAACGGTTACTCAGAAAGGAGCGAACCCAATTAAGGGCTGAACCCTGGATGCCAGCCTCCCTGACACGGTCGATCAAGATCTTATGATCAACCGTGTCAAAGGCGGCCGACAAATCCAAGAGTACCAGGACCTGACTGATGTTAGAATCGGCTCCCCTCCACAGCTCCTCCATCACTGAGAGAATAACCGACTCAGTGGAATGGGCGGGTCTGAAGCCCGCCTGTTGGGAATCGAGGAACTGTGAGCGCTCAATGAAGAGGCTGAGGGAGTTGGTGACATGGGATTCAATGATTTTGCTAAGATAGGGGAGTAAAGAAATGGGGCGAAAATTGCTCATGACTGAGGGATCTGCGTTTGGCTTTTTGAGGATAGGCACCACCTCTGCGAATTTAAAAAAGCTGGGAACCAAGCCTCGTTTGAGGGAGTCATTCAACAGTGTCAGAGGGGGAGAAGGGCAGGCGGAGAAGGCTTCGCGTAAAATATGAGGAGGGCAGCAGTCGGTGGGGGAACCAGAGGACACTTTATTCAGAAGGATCAAAAACTCATCCTCTGTGATCTGTGGAATCTGAGTGATCACTTGGGGGTTGGGGGTATATAGGGTGATGACGGGAGGGGGGGGTTGGCAGTGGCAGAGGGAGAGATGATATGTTTAATTTTTGTTATTTTATCAATAAAAAACTGATTTAAGGAGTCGCAAAGCTCCTGGGAGGGAAAGGGTCTAATGGTTACCCTGTCTGGGTGGAATAACTCGTCACATGTGCACTCTTACTCTCAGAGAAATATACAGAGAATATGCAATGGGACGTTTTCAATATATTTATTGAACCAACGTTATTCTTGTATAGAATACATGTGCTGCAATATTCAGTGGACAAAAGTATATGAAAGTGAATACGCGCACCAAAAAAGTAAAGAGCAGACACAGTTCCACCATGGTGCTAAGACAGTATATATATACAGGCATATAATTCAAGTTAGTAATCAGGCGTCTCTTACTATGCATTCCCTACTCTGTGTTTGTCTGGAGCAGCGAAAAGTATGACCCTGGGGCCGCTTGCAGCCCTTTTCACCTTTACTTGCAGCCCCCTGGTGAACAGCAGCACAAGCTGCTGTTTAGATGCTGAAGAATAATATTAAGAAGAAATGTTAAATAAATGGGCAAGCATGTATTAACCTGCAATTAAATGGTAGCCCCCTTTTTTTTTCTTTCAAAGTTGTATTTATTGATTTTAGAACAAAGAAAGGAACAATAATAAGACACAGGCTACAGATATCAAAATTCCCACACAGGGGACTCCGAGGATGCCATCTCATAGACTACGGGAATATAACATGAAAAATCTGCAAAGCCAATGCAATGTCAGTGTCCATTAGAAACGGTGGAACAATCGAGGTCAATTCCCGGACCTACCAGTTGCTAACTCGCTACAAGAAGCGGTATTCCAGCAGGCCAAGCATCCAGCCAGGGAAGCAGCTACACCGGAGTCCCCCATAGTCCGCTTCCAACTGCCGGGTAGTGTCATACAAAAAGTCAACAGTCCCCAACTGAACCCCCCCCACCCCACCCCTCCCCGTGGTGGCGACCAACCTCACATTCATACCAGGATGCATACACTCCGCTAATCAAATCTGAAATAGATGCAGCGCTCGCAGCGCTGAAGGACATACTGCTGACGGAAGACCCCGAGAAAGAAATCGGACTAAGGGGCCCCATTTAAACAAGAAATTCTTAAAGTCACCCAGAAATATATCAGACACCCTTTCCAGACTCAATAATCGCCACAGCCGCGCATGCCACAATGAGGTCGCCGGTGCCTCCGGCCTCTTCCACGCCGCCGCCAGCGTCAATTTAGCCGCTCCTAGGCAAAGCCAAATAATCCGTTTGTCGGCCCTAGTTTGGTGCTCCAACATCGGATCACGAAGTCCCAACAGGACATAGTTCATGGACTCCGGAATCGGGTAACCCACCACCTCCTTGATGTGGGCTAGTATCTCCGACCAGAAAGGCTTAATGGTTGGACAGTCCCACCATATATGGCGGAAATCTCCCAAGAGGCCGCATCCCCGCCAGCACCTGTCTGAGGACGATGGGAATATGCGATGTAACTTGGACGGATAAAGGTACCAGTCATACATAAGTTTCAAATGAGCCTCCCTAAGGTCTATCGAATGGTTATGTGCTTTGATATCTCGCCATAACCCTGCCCATTCGACAGTCGAGATGTCCCTTCCAAGACAAGTCTCCCAGTGCTCCATATAACGGGGTCTTGGGAATATGACAGAGTCCAAGAGCAATCTATACAGGAAGGAGATCGTCCCTTTCATGCATGAAGTACGGAGGATAAATGCCTCGAAGGGCATCAGCTGCCTCGTGGCCGCATGCCGCATTTCCGGCGAGGTAGCCCAGTGCAGGAGCTGAATATGATGGAATCGTTCAGTGGGTGGGACACCATAGTCCCTCATGCAGTTGTGGAAGGTAAGGGGATCCGCCCCGTGGAACAGGTGAGTGAGCGCTCTACAGCCCCCCTCACTCCAAAGTATAAACGGTCCATCTCGCACTGCCGGCGGAAAGGACGGATTCCTGTGTATAGGGGTAAACGGTGATGGAAAGGTGGTCCAGCGTTCATCGCTAGTGACCGTGTCCCGGACTTTCAGGACTGTGCTAGTGGGAGTGCATATATAGGCATTCTTAGGCCTATCAGCTTTAGGCTTCCAGGCCAAGTCCCAAATGGACCTTCCAGCCACACATCGTTCCATATGTAGCCAATGCTTCTCCGAGAGAGGCTGTGACCATTCTACCAGCACCCTCAATTGCGCAGCCTTATAGTATAAATGCATGTCGGGGAAACCCACTCCCCCCTCCCCCCGCGGCCGTCGAAGTACAGCAAACGAAAGCCGCGCACGGCCTCCCTGCCACACAAATTTCAGCATCAGGGTCTTTAAGCGTCGGAAGAAACCCAAGTCTACAGGTATGGGCAGAGCTTGGAAAAGATACAAGAATTTGGGCAGCAGTACCATCTTGATCGCGTTTATGCGACCGAGCCAAGAGATGAATTTCAGCTTCCACTTTTCCAGCTCCCCACGGACCGCCGCCAATGCAGGGGGGAAGTTAGCTGCGAACAGCCCCCCCAGGGTGGGGGTTAATCTAATACCAAGATACAGCAAGGATGAAGACGACCACGAGAGAGATGTAAGCGTTCGCACCCGGTCCACTTCGTCAGGGGGAAGAGTCAGATTCAAAATGTATGACTTATCCATGTTAACTTTAAATCCCGCAACCTTCTCGAACTCGGAGAGAACCGCGTGAACATGAGGTAGTGAGCGGGCCGGATCCCCCAACGACAGGAGAACATCATCCGCGAACAGAGTAATCTTGTGCTGTTCGCCGGAGACGGGAAGGCCGACGATCTGTTCCCTCTCCCTAATAGCAAGGGCCAGAGGTTCTATACTGAGAGCGAAGAGAAGCGGGGAAAGAGGGCACCCCTGCCGCGTGCCGCGAGAGTGGGGGAAGCAGGCGGATCTATGCCCGTTAACCAACACCCTAGACACGGGTCGATCATAATTAGCCCGGATCATTTTCACGAATTGAGGGGAGAACCCAAAGGCCTGCAGCGTTAAGTTCAAAAACCCCCAATCCACATGGTCGAAAGCCTTCTCCGCGTCCAGACCCACCAATACAGCAGGTATGCGAAACCGGTCGGCTTTCTCGATCAAATGCATCACCCGGCGCAGATTGTCATGGGTTTGCCGCCCTTTGATAAACCCAGATTGGTCTGGGTGGATAATGGCCGGCATCAGATCCTGGAGCCGTTTTGCAAGAATCGAGGAGTACAGTTTGGCGTCCAGGTTAAGGAGTGCTATCGGACGGTAGGAGGCGCACTGGGTGGGGTCCTTCCCCGGTTTGGGGAGAATGGTGACCAAAGCCTCGGCCATCGTTCCCGAGGTCCGCCCCTCAGTCGCCATGGCATTGAAGAGGGTGACTAAGAAATCGCAGAGTTTCCCCGCAAACGTCTTGTAAAACGAGGCCGTATACCCATCAGGGCCTGGGGCCTTGTGGAGTTTCAGAGCTTTTATAGCATCCATCACCTCCTCCCCTGAGATAGGGGCTGAGAGATGCTCATTCCACTCCCTGGAGACTTGAGGTATAGGGAGGCTAGCTAGGAAAGCGGATTGAGCAGCTCGATCCAGGTCCTCTCCTCCATACAAGTCAGCATAGAAGCGGCCAAAGGTAGCAGCCTTGTCTACATCCCTATGTTGATCCTTCCCTGCCCCATCCTTAATCCCCCCTACGTACTCACGCTCCCGCTTATCTCGGAGCTGTCTCGCTAAGTGCCTCCCCACCTTGTTCCCCAGCGAGTAGGAAGACCTCCGCAGCCGCAGGAGAGTGAATTCAGCTCTGTTATTGTAGTGAGCCCGGAGCTTCCCTCGAACCACAGTCAAAGGTCGCAGGGTCACCCGGGACGGGTTAGCTTTATGAGCCTGTTCCAACACCTCCAGTTCAGCCTCTAGAGCCTCACTTTATTTCCTCCTTTGTCTATTAAGATTAGCATTAAGGCTCAGGCAGGTACCCCGCAGCGAGGCCTTACAGGCATCCCAAGTGGTATACACCGAGGTGTCCGAAGGCGGGTTAAGCTCCAGGAAGTCCCGAACGGCCTTCCTCAGGTCCTTGCACGCAACATCATCACAAGTTAGTGCCTCGGGGAAATACCATTTCTTCCATCCGTCACCCCCCATTGACCACTGCAACCCTAGCACGACCAAGCTGTGATCTGACACTGAGAGTGGAAAGATGCTGAAAACCTGGGTATTCCCCCGCAGTGCTTGGCTTATAAAGATATGATCAATTCGAGAGTAAGACAAATGAACGTGGGAGAAATAGGTGTAGTCCCTAGACTGGGGATAAAGGAAACGCCAACTATCAATCAGCCCCAGTTCCCCCACCCGCCGCTGCGTCTCTGTGGAAAATATCCCAGCCCCCGACCTTCGTGCGCACGAGCTATCCAGGTCTTTGTCCCAGACCATATTGAAGTCCCCCAATAGGAACAGTTGGCCCTCCATGAACTCCCCCACCCTCCCCAACAATGTCTGCAGGAAGCCGTTCTGTGTAGCATTGGGCACATACACCACCACAAAAGTGCACCTACGTCCATACAGCGACTTCTTCACCATCAGCCATCGCCCCTCCTTATCTCCGCTCACCCCCACCGGTTGGAAGTGGAGGGACGCCCGAAACAAAAGAGCCACCCCCCTGTGCTTAGTGGAAGCGGACGCCCTATATATAAGAGGAAAGTGTCGATGCCTAAGCCTAAGCTCGTCTTTCCTGGCCAGGTGAGTCTCCTGAAGACCAACCACATCTAGGTGATGGTCCGCCAGGTACTTCCACACCTTCTGCCGCTTCTGTGGGGAGTTGAGCCCTTTCACGTTCCAGGTGCCTATACTAATAGTCATGATAAATCAGGAAACCGCCCTTGCTCCATGACGAATACAGCCGAGGACGGGTCCCTCTTAACTCCCCACCCGGGGGCCCAACCATTCCCCCACCGCCACCCCCACCCCCGTCCCCAACCACCCTTCGCACCCCTCCCCACACCATTAGCACGCACTCCACAGCTAAGTGCAAACCAAGCCCCACCCCCGAAAACTGAATCTCAGGAGTAAGATGTAGAGCAGAAACCCATCCCCACATGCACCATCCCATACACACAGCCAACGGTCGCCACCATCGGTCCCCCTTCCCCCCCCTAAGCCCCAACATCCCCATCGTGTCCCCCAGCCCCAGAACCCCTCCCCAGCCCTCCCCAAGAAACAGAGAAATAACAAAACACCACTCAAGGCACTGAACCTGAACCTCGTAGTCATCAGTTCCAGCAGGTCACAGTTCGGAAGGCCCCCACTGGACTGGAATCGGGCTCGGGTGTCAACCTGGTGACCCCCAGGGCCAAGGTCCGGGGTGTCTCCTCCAAAAGTACAATCAAGCCCCGGGAACCTCAGGCCAAGAGCCCCTCCGACGCCATTCAATGGTACCGGGGTCATGCTGCCCCAGAGCTTGTCTGGGAGTCCGCCATAGTGACGGAGGCCACCGAAGCCACCGCGGCTCCCCTTTCCTGCACACTAGTCGTGGGATCCGGTCGTCGCCGCTCTGGGGAAGGGCCCACTCTGTGCCAGGAAGAAGAACGACGCCGCCTCCGTGATGGTGAGTCGCGGGCCTCCTGAGAAGGGTCAGCATCCTCGATGCCCAGAAGGTCCTTCGCCGCCTGCAGGGAATTGATCTGCCTCAGCCTATTCTGCCATCGAAATATAATCCGGAACGGGTGGCCCCAGGAGTAGGAGACCCCGCGTCCCCGGAGGAAGGCGGTCACAGGCCGGAAGTCCCTCCGCTTCTGCAATGTCGTCGCCGCCAGGTCCTGGTAGAGCTGCGGGCGGTGGTCTCTAAATTGCAAGGAGGAGATGGTTCTAGCTTTCCTCAGAATCCTTTCCTTCAGCTGGAAGTCGTGCACACAAACGAGGATATCCAGGGGCGGGCCCCCACCCCGTCTGGGCAACCCCACTCTATGTACTCTGTCCATCTGTATGTCACGCACCTCTTCATCCTCCAGAATCTGCATAAACAGGGCCTGAACGTACCCACGCAGGTCCCCCGCTTCCCCGTCCCACGGCACCGCTTTGATACGAATGTTATTTCTCCTAGAGCGGTTCTCCAAGTCCTCCGCGTGGGTCTGCAGGTCCAGATTCTGCTCCGTGAGGCGAATGATGTCCTGTTGAAGCTGGTGTACATCATTCGCCATGCTCAGATCGTGGTCCTCCAGCGTCGCCACCCGTTCACCAATCCCATCCACGTCTCTCCTCACCTCCCGGAGGTCCGAGGCCAACTGCGTACGAAGTTCGGAGATGTCATCTTTAATAGAGGCGAAAAGCTCCGTCATGAATGCTTTAGTAGCAGGCGCTTCGTCGTCCGACTGCTTTGAGGATCCACTGGCACCTGGCGAGGCCGGCTGCTGCGACGATTTAGAGGCACCATCTTTCAGCATTTTCCCCCTACGCTGCGAGGAGGGCATGGCGACCACACACCGCCGTGAGTAGCGGCAATACTCTTGTCACAAGTCTCCGATGCGGCCTTAACCGGGGGAATGAACTCCAGGCCAAGCGAGTCTCCGTCCCAGCTCGTCCTTTCGGCGACGCGGCCTCACCCTCCCCAGGGCGACCACGAGCCGGCCAGTGCAGCGAGCACCCGACGCCCTCTCCAAACCAAGAAGCAGATATGGGGTGGGAGGGTCCTCTCCCCGATCACGGCCCCCAGCCAGTAGGATGTGTGTGATGGCTTTATAGCGAGTTCCCCAGCCAGCAGCCAGTTCCAGGGGCAGGCAGGGCCGGGCCGCTGAGCTCCGCTAGGCAAGGCCCCACCAATATGGCGCCACGTGCGTGTCCGCTAAGTGCGTCCACCTCTCGGGCGGGCGGCAGCGTCTGGCTCACTCAATCTGGTCTCCGGGCTCCCCCTGGTACCTGTCCCACCGCCACACAGGGGAGCCAACGTCCGGTCCAAGGGTGCTATACGCTGACCAAGCCCCCTGGGTGCTGCAGGCCAGGTCCGTAGTATAACCAAGGCCCCGGGCCCTCCACTAGGCCAGTCCAGCAGAGGTAGTGTCCCGCCCTACTGCCACTGCAGGCGCCGCTCACCCTCCATCTGCTCCGACTCACCCTGCGCCCACGGATGCGGAAGCAGCGTCTTTCAAGGCCTCCCAGCCGGTATGCCCCCGCCGGGTCCGGACCCACGGAACCACCTCCTCACCCAGATGCTTCGGCAGGTATCGCCGAATCCGTCCACTGATCCGCCCCGTGTTCAGCACCTCTGCAGGCAAGGCACGCCTACTGTCCCGCTAGCGGCAATGGGGGGCCACCAGCTCTCAATGCTCCCCTGCAGGGCCAAGCGCCGCTCAGTTTGGGGCCGGCCCCCTGGTCACGCAAGGCCGCTGCTGCACAGGCCCCTGCTCGGCTCCGCTCCGGTGGGCTCCGGCGGGCCACCAGTCACTCCCGGCTGGCACCGTCGATGCGGCCTCAGGACACTCCCGTTGCCAGTAGCACCGCCGGCGAGGCCAGCTCCCTGCTCCCGCTAGGGTCGACGCGGGAACACCAGCTTCCGGCGCCTTCTCTCAAGGCCAGGAACCGCTCAGTCCCGGGCCGGCCCCCTGGACACGCAAGGCAGCTGCTTCGTAGGCCGCGACTCGGCTCCTCGCTGTCGGCCACCACAGGCTCCGATTCACCCCGCTGACGGTACCGGAGCACTCCTCCGGGGGTCGGCAGCCCCCGCCGTCCAACTGACTCCAGGCAGCACTCCTGGGACCCCGCTGTACGGTGCTTTGTAGGTCTGGCGTCGGAGAGGCTCTAAGAAGCGTCCTACTCCAACGTCATATTGGCCACGCCCCCGTAGCCCCCTTTTTTAACATGTCTACACCTCCTTACACAATCCCTGCCAATCCCTGACCCACCCATACCTCCTACCGCACCATACTGTTATCAGTGTGGCCCTCGGTCACACCATAGACCATACTTTGCATCCCCTGGGCAAATATTTGTGATTACCCATGGTCTAGAGTGTATGTAAATGTAGAGCCAAGAATCCCCCCACGGGATGATCCAGCCCCATTACCTAGCAAGAAAGAATGTAGGACCCCGTCTTGGTCACAAAATTAACAGCCCTCAGGGAGATGTTGGGCAGCTGCTTGGTGAAGACTCAGCATATAGGGGTCCCCTAGATGTCAGCTGTAGTGTCTCCTCTGCTAACCCCCGTAAATACTTTTTTATATAAAGAGCATCCTTGCGATGTATGTGCAGATTTGTGTTTTTTGGGGTATGCAGATAGCCAATCGGCCCCGTGGAGGAAGATAGAGCGACATTTGCACAATGTGCGCAAAGGCCTTGTACTCCATGTTTGAGGCAGCATGATAATGTTGTGGGAGACAACATTGTCACACATGTAAATATATGCAAAAGGTCACAGTAAAATGTTATTGTGTAGAAAGAGGATAATGTAAGAAAATGCGCAGCGTTACCACATGCGCCTAAATCAGGTACCTAACACTCTACGGCTCCAACATCGACATCAAAACTAAGCCATGCTTCACTGACGAGAGTCTCAAGATTACCTTTGCTGTCAGGGTATTCGGTGTCAGGCTATTGGACATTGAGACTTTTGACAGCACTACCTATTACATCAGAATAGGAATCTGTGTCTCTAGAAACACCTGTACCACCTGAAAGACCAAGAATGGTAATTCCTGTAGAGGATCCTTTACAGGTTCCACTTCAGCTCTTAGATTTGCCACCTCTTGATGTTCTAAATCATTGAGGTATCACCCCTTCATCACCTTCTTCTACTCCAGGTCTGACATTACCTTTAGATCTGGTACAACCCTCAACACTGCATCCATTGACTCCTGATAGACGTAAAGGAAAAATATATATCGTTTCTCCAAGCTTCTTTTTATGACACATGCACCAACATCTCTTCCAGCTTCTCTTCATACACCTCCAGTTCATGATGCGTTACTCTTTAAGGATGTACTTATCAGACGAGCTGCTAAATTAAACATCCAAATAGAAATTCCTCGCACAGTTCAATTCAATTCAATATTTTTATTAAAGATTTGGAACTCCTAAGAGGTCCACATAAAAGTACATGCATAATATTACAAGTAATAAAACATAACAGAACTCATTCCATGGACCATCATAAAATTATGAAAGGCCTGCATTAGCAAGGCTAGAATTCCTTGAGATAACATCAGTCAATATTGTCAATTATCCCGATTCGCAAAATAATTAAGATTTTAAACAATAAAACCATTTAGCTCACTGCAGAAACAGAGGCCCAGGAACTCTACTGTAGAAGATTGTCTTTGTTTAGGACTGTATTAAACAATGGCAGGTACATTTAAGTAAAAATAATATGCATAACCTCAGTGCTTAGAGAACATTTTCAGTCATTTGGGCAGCAGAACATAGCCATTTCAACAGAAAATAGCATTTAAAATTAGCAGCATAAGGATTGAAGTAACAGAGCATATCCTAGAATGTGCAAAGGACAGTAAGTAGCAGCCAGTTTGTATACAAAATAAAGTCCAAAATTCAGTTTCGACTAAAAATTCAATTTAGAATTAGCAGCAAGAAGAAAGGAATAACAGAGCATATCCTAAAATGTGCAAAGAACAATAAGTAGCATCAGTTCATATGCAAAATAGAGTCCAAGATTCAGCTTCGGCTAAAAGTTCAATTCGGAATTAGCAGCAAGAAAAAGGAATAACAGAGCATATCCTAACCTGTGCAAAAAGCAATTCAGTAGCAGCCAGTTAATGTGCAAAATACATCGAAAATCCCTCTTCAATTAAGTTTTGAAGTTAACAACAGAAACATAATGGAAAACTAACACAACATATCCCTATTGTGCAAATAGCAGTAAATAGCCACCAATCAATGTGCAAAATACAATCTGACAAAGGAGAAAATACTAATACTTAATTAGAATATGACAAACAAGGAGGGTAACTGCCCAATCAAGAAAATATGTAAAAGATTTAAAATATATACATAAACTGCTTAAAATAATAAAAAAAGTTTTACACATACTGCTTTGTTTTTAGGACAAAAAAGATAATCTCGGGCTGACGCTACATTTTTAACACCATTTTCTAAAAACATTGGCTGAAGCCAACAATGACATATCCAAGCCAATGCTGGTAACAGCAACCAAGACAAGGTCCAAGGTCTGGGACCAGTTTGCTGTTAAGTCTTTTAGAGGTAAGAGATTCATACGACATAAAGTGAGCAAACGTCGAGTTCTGTGTTCTAAATGCCAAAATAAGTATTTTTGGGGCATTCTCAGTGAGTTTGTCCTTGCTATTAGCTTAAATCTCTCTTTAGCATTACAAAATTTAGTATCTCTATTAAATCTTATTTTGCTACTTAAGGTTTTTAAGAGAGATTTAAATTCTAATGGTGGAAGGGTGATCACTGGTTCTCCTTGTATACAAAAGATTTTTAGTGGCAAAGAGAAATCACGATAAAACGAGTAATTACCTGCCTTAACACCAAAGATTTCATGACACATGAAACCTCAATGAATCTGGCTCACTATTTCTTAGCTGACGCCTGACACCCCTAGCGTAAAATCCTGGATAAACCTTGGATATAATAACTTATCAAGACAAATTCCAGTCTAATTGCTGCTGTTGGAACTAACATGTTAAAATTACATATTTTACGTAGTATCTGACCTTCAATCCTATCTAAAAAGCTCCAGTCTTTAACAGTGATTGATTAAATCCCATAGAGCAGGGTTGGCGGAATTCTTGCCTTAAAAACCATCAGTAGTAAGAAATGTATTCTGCTCATAGCACTGTAAAAAATACGCAACCCATTAGAGTGGGATATAGCTTTACAAGTGCTATGTTCAACATGAAGTTTGTTCTTCGTACTACCTGCTATAAGTTTCCCGAAAGAAAGGTGTGAGTCTACCACCTCCAGCTTTTCAGGACTAATTTGCCACTTAAAGTTACATCATTTTCAACTTTTTTTACTTTACATAATTAACATTTTACTTTTAGAAATGTTTATTTTCAAGAAATGGCCCACTGTATAATTCTGTAGTGATAACAGCTTTCTTTTTTACTCAATAGGGGTTAGGTCCATTACTACTATATCATATGCATATAAAAGACATGCAAAAGGCTGGCTACTTATCTTTGGTGCATCTCCATCTGCTTGAGGAAAGCAATCGGGTAAATCTGCTATATAAAAAGAAAATAGCAGTGGTGCTAGCAAGTAACCTTGTTTCAAACCATTTTCTGTAGGGATTACACCTGATAAACCTTGATTTCCACCCATTAGTATCTGGCACCAGGTTTGCGAATGTAATGCAATAATTAAGGATAGCAGGGGTGAGGGCAATCCCATTGTTTGCAATTTTCTTCATAGTAGAGGTCAATCTACCTTATCGAAGGCTGTTGAAAAATCTATAAAAGCCATGTATATATTTGAGCTATGAGAAATTGTTTATTTCTCCTCAATTAGTTTCAACATGGAGATATTATCTAAAGTGGAATGATTTTTTTCTAAAACCTGCTTGTTCTATGGAGAGGACCTACTTCTCCGTCACCTATTCCGTAAGATGATCGAGGATACTCTGTGAAAATATTTTCCCCGCTGCATCCAATAAGGCTATTTGCTAATAATTACCTGGGTGTGTTCTAGGGCCCTTTTTGTACAGAGGGATGAAAATACTTCCAGACCAAGATGGCGGTGTCTTCCCCTGGAAGTAGAAAAATTAAACAATGGAGCTAGATAAGTGGCCCACAAAAGTGGCTCCTTTTTAATTAGTCATGGGAATTTCATCAGGACCCATTGCTCCTGAGGATCTCATTTCTGTGGAGGTTAAGAATGATATTCAGGACCACTCGGTAAAGTTTAACTAATTTCTTTATTACGGAGCGCTGGGAAACAACCATCAGCGTTGGAACGGTCGGCGCCAATGATGCAACATGGCCGCCTTCCGTTTCCGCTGATTCCCTTTCCTGTTCCGCCTAGCGGAACACTAGAACGTAACTACGTTACCACATATCTCCCCCCTTTAACAAAAGTCTTACTTCTAGTCCATGTCATAATCTTTAAATCTTTCGGGCGTCTTGACTTCTCTGCCAGCTCTGGTCTTTACTCTCTCCATTCTCTCACTGCTAACCTGCTCTTTCCTTCCCCATTGCTCTCCTGCTCTTTCGCCGCCTTCGCTTATCACTTTCTCGTTCTCTTCTTCTTTGTTGCTACTCCTCTTCTTTTCTCTCTCTCTCGCTTCGCCTTCGCTCTCCTCCACCTTCTGCACACCTTCTTCTACTTCCACATTTCTCCTTCCGCTACTTTCCTCTTCTCCGTCTTCCACGACATCCTCTGCACCTACTTCCACTTCACTTTCCCACTTGATGATCATCACTGAGCAAGGCTGACCGGGCGTAGGGTTCTAGCACTTGTAATGGAGGTGAGAACTTGCTCTCGCCTTTCTTCTTGAGTACCGCCAGCTTGACTCTCACCCGGTCTCCCTTCTCCAGTTCAGCTTCCTTCACGTTGTGACTTCTGTTGTAATGAGTCGTGTACACTTCTTGAGCTCTCTCCAAGTTTCTTTTTACTACCGCCGGAGACCATTTGCTCTGTACCACCAACTTTCTCCATGCCATGTTGTCCTTGGTAAATGCTTCTCTTCCTCTCAAAACTTTAAAGGGGCTATAACCTGTGCTCCCCGGCGTGATTCTGTATGCCTAGATCATCCTTTCCAGTTCTTTCTCCCAGTCCAAACCATCATTGATTGCAGCTTGGATGGTGCCCATAATCACGCGATTAAATCGCTCCACTTGGCCATTTCCGGAGGGATGATAGATTGGCGTGCGCTTCACTTCTATTCCATTTCTTTCCGTGAAGGCTGTCCACTTGGCCGAGGTGAATTGAGGCCCATTGTCACTGATGATGACCTTCGGGATTCCCTCCCTTATGAAAGTGGTTTGCAGGAAGTTCACTACTGCTTCCGTGTCCATGTTTTCCCTGATTTCAATTTCCGGCCACTTGGAGAACTTGTCGATGAGGGCTACCACATATTTCTGTGTTCCTGCTTTATTTAGGACTGGTCCTAATATGTCCACTGACAGCATCTCCCAGGGTCCGTCAGGTACTGGGAACTTTCCCAGAGGAGGTCTAATTAGGCTTTGCGACTTGTCTGCTTTTGTACATGACTCGCATTGTCTCACATGTCGTTCGACTTGCACATCGATGGCCGGCCACCAGTAAGCTTGCCTGGCCAGGGCCTTGGTCTTTGTGATGCCCTGGTGCCCTTCGTGTAGTAGGATCATTAGATGTTCTAGTATGCCTTGGGGTGGTACCACTTTGTCCCCTCTCAACAGGAAGATGGGATTCTCTGCCAACGACAGTTCCTCTCTCACTTCCCAGAACCTCCGGAGTTCCTCCTTTAGATGTCTCTTTTCCGGCCATCCATGGACGACATATCCCTTGATGGCTTCTAGATCTACCTCCTCCTTGTATGCTTCCTCCCACTCTTGCATACTTATCACCTTTTCCGCTTCTTGGATCGTGGCGACCACATAGCCTTCCCACTTCTGTTCTTCTTGGCCGCTCGCGTCTTCCATAGCTGCTGCTCTGCTAAGAAAGTCTGCCACCTTGTTCTGTGGCCCTGGGATGTGTTCCACATCATACAAAAAGTCCAACAGACGCAGAGTCATTTTTGCAATCCTGGGCGTAGCGTGCCCGTGGCCACTCGAGGTTAACACTCGGACTAAGGGCTTGTGGTCCGTTTTTACCAAGAATCGTGCTCCCCACAGGTACTGGCGGAATCTCTCCATGGCCCACACCACTGCCAGCATCTCCTTCTCGACCACGCTAAACTTCTCTTCATTGGGGGCTAGGGACCTGGATGCGAAGCTGACAGTATGTATCTCGCCAGTCTCTGTTCGCTGCATTAGAACTGCCCCCAGTCCTCGGTCACTGGCGTCAGTAGTGAGGATTGACTCCGCACTTGGATCGAATCCCTTAAGAGGGATGGTGGCACTCATCTCTTTCTTCAGTGATTCGAACTCCTCTCTTCCTCCTTGCCCCACAGGAATCTGTTCCTCTCCTTGAGCAGTTGTCGTAGGTGGTGCGTCTTGGATGCAAAATGGGGTACAAACTTGCTGTAGTATTCGGCCATTCCTAAGAATGACCGAACATCTTCCTTCTTGCTCGGGGTGGGTGCATCCTGAATTGCCTTCATATTCGCGGTTTTGGGCTTGATCCCCTCTTCACTTACTTCGTGGCCCAGATACGTGACTGACTGTACTCCCAGTCTGCACTTCAACCATTCCGCAGTCAACCCGTTGTCTTGTAAGATTTGGAATACCTTGTGGAGTTTTTCATTGTGGTCGTGCATGGACTTTCCCATCACCAAGATATCATCTTGAAAGAATTGGACATCGTCAACTCCTCTCAGCAACTTGTGCATCATCTTCTGGAAGACTGCAGCCGCCGAAGCCAGGCCAAACGGCATCCTTACGAATTCATAACAGCCAAACGGTGTGATGAACAACGTGAGATGTGTGCACGAGGGGTGTAGCTTTACTTGGTGATAGGCCGACGATAGGTCTATTGTAGAAAACCATTTGATGTTCTTGGTCTTGGATAACATCTTGTTTATGCGTGGTAGTGGAAACTTGTCGATGAGTATATTCTTGTTTAATTCTCTTAGGTCCACACACAACCGGACCTTGCCGTTCGGCTTTTGAGCCACCACCAAGGGAGAAAACCACTCTGCACTCTCTATGGCTCTGATCACCCCTTCCTTTTCGAGTCTGTCCAGCTCCTGTTGTACCGCCTCCCTGCTCCTGAATAAGATGTTCCTCACTTTGTGCACTACAGGAGTCGCTCCTTCTTTTAGCTTGATAAGGTGCTTGTATCTTGTCAGCTCCCCTATTTGGCCGTTGAACACTCTTGGGTACGCCCGTTTCCACGACTCAACGTCGTCTCTTTTCTCCACATCCATGAGTAGGATCTTCTCGATTCCTCCCGGATTGAGTTGAATCCCTAAGGCACCCTGGTCTCTCCAGCTTAACACCGAGGGGCCTTTCTCCGCTATATATATTTTGCACATGGCTTGGCGGTCTCTGAACTCAAACGATAGGGGACAGTACCCCAACATCGGGATCTTCTGTCCGGTGTATGTGACGGGTCGCAAATCCATGGGGTGTAGCTTCTCTCCGTGTATTGACACAAACTTGTCTTCCCATACTTTTCTTTGGATTATTGAGATGGGAGCTCCACTGTCTGCTATCATCTCCAATGGAATTCCTCCGTTGTGCATGTCTAATCGGGGTTTGTCCGATCCTGACCCTTCCATCTCTAGTACTTGGACATCTATGTACAGGATTTCCTCCAAATCTTCCGTGTCCTCCGATTCAGTGGCTTCATCCTGTTGTTCTCGGTCAACGTACTTGCCTGTTGTCCCTTTAGGTTTACGGCGGCATACTTTTTCGTAGTGACCGAATATTCCACAATACGAACATTTTGCTCGGAACGCAGGGCACACTTTGTCATTTCCTAGATGTGTAGTACTCCCGCACCTGTAGCAGCTTTGACGTCCTCCCTTGTTCCCTCTCAGATCTGATGGATTGGTGGACTTTTGCCTTCTGCTTTCCAGATTTTTCTGCGGTTCTCTTTGCCTGGGACGCTCTCCTCTTTGTTGCGTCGTTATCTGGCACACCGACTGTGTACCCCCTGCTTCCTGTTTTGCGGCTTTGGCGCAGCGTTTGGATAGTTCAACTTTCTTTACCATGGCCCAGATTTCTTTGAGCGGGGCATCCCCGTTCACCCATAGTTTCTCCTGGACGTGGGTGCTTGAAGTGTGCATGATAATCTGGTCCCTGATTAGGTCGTCGTGTAGAGTACCAAACTTGCACGTGAGTGCGAGTTTTTGCAGGGCCACCACGTATTCATCTACTGTTTCATTACTCTTTTGCTTCCTTTGGAAAAAATTGTAGCGGTCAATCGCAACACACACGACCGGCCTGAAGTGTGCGTCTAGGTCAGCAATAGCGTGGCTGAATACATCAGTGTCCGTGGCGTCCCTTTCTACTTTTACGATGGTGTCGTAGACTCTAATCCCTTCCGGGCCCAGATTATGTAACAAGATTTTTTTTCTTCTTTTACTGGAGTATGGTGCGCCTGCTTCCTCCTCTAACGCGTTGAGGAAATATCTCTTCCAGTCTTCCCACAACCTTTCAAGCTCTCCGGAGTTGGTCAGGAATGGTACGAGCTGCGTGAGGGTCGACGACTGTACCGCCATGTTGTCGGTTCTACGTCTGGCGGGCTGGGTGTTGACGGCTCTCCCTTGGGGGCTCCCTGGCGCGTTTTGCCCGGCCTGGTCCCTCGCCTCAAGGTCGCTGTCACTGTCCCCCTCTTGCCGGTCACGCTCGGGAGCCGGCAGTGTCTGCGCGTTGTCTTCCCTTCCCGCTCGGGAGCCTGCCTCCCCTTTAGGGCGAACGTCGGACTGCTCTCCTCCGCCTCCTGCTAGGTCCGCCAGCTTGCTGAGCGCGGCTGCTCCTCGCCTGGGTCGGGATCCCCTCAAGCACTTGGTCAGTCCCATGCTGCACAGGCACTATCGCTATGCTCGCTGTGAGGTGGCAGCTAGCTGGCTGTGAATGAGGCTCGGCCCTGTGGTGAGCGGGGGCTGGGCGTCTGCAGGCCTACCTTTGCTCGCAGAGTATCAGCTGAGGTCTGGAGTCTGCTGGGCGCTCTGTCCTGTGCCCTACTTGGTCCTCTGCCACGCTCCGTATAAATCGGACGAAATTGCCCCTGTCGATCCAGCTTCCACCTCGTGGCACGCTGCGCGTGGGTTGGGCGTCACGCCTGAACACTCGTCGCCATTGTGGAGGTTAAGAATGATATTCAGGACCACTCGGTAAAGTTTAACTAATTTCTTTATTACGGAGCGCCGGGACACAACCATCAGCGTTGGAACGGTCGGCGCCAATGATGCAACATGGCCGCCTTCCGTTTCCGCTGATTCCCTTTCCTGTTCCGCCTAGCGGAACACTAGAACGTAACTACGTTACCACAATTTCTTTAATAGCTCCAGCCACTTCATTAATTAAATGTACATAATTGGATACTGGCGTTTTAAACTGATCGGATGCCGCAGTTCCATTTCTCTTCTTTTACGTGTATAGGGAGGGATTTCACTCTAGTACCACAACAGTCGGTGATTATTTCCCAATACCTTTTGGAAATATTTTTTAAGCTGCCTCTTTTAGCTGCATCCATGCCCCATCTTCCTTTATTTGTCTTAGAGAGCCTTTGTTCCTCATGCCTTTTCCTCTTTAGTGGGTTTATTAAATTACTTTGCTTGCACACAAAAATTCAGGAACTGGGCCCTCACTATTTATTTCTCTATTTATATATTTTTTATATCTTTCTCTATTTATAGTGAGCAATGGGTTGAAATATGATCTTCAACCCAAGCGACCCTTTACCCTACTTCCAGGCAGGTCCAAGCCCCGCGCCACGCAGCTTCACCTGACTGCGCCTGTGATCCCAGCTCTGCTGCTGCCGGGTTCGTAGCCCGCCATAGGTCCTGCTCTTTCCCTTTCTTAATTGCATTGTGCCTGTCTGTCAGGACTGGTCCGAAAATTTCTCCCATAAAACTAAAATTCCTTCCAGTAGGGCATAAGGGGGTACTTAGTCGTTATTTCAGGTCGAAAAGGTGGCTTCCTAACATATGGACAACATTAGTTTTGATTAGGCAAGAGAATTTCTTTGGGCGGAATTTCAAGATGGCCGCCGGGAAGTATGTCAAGGTTAGCAGTCTAGTGTGCCGCCCTGCTTCCAGCACAGCTGTGCTCGCGTTTTCAAACCCGGCAAATTGCGCACTTCAACTGTAATTTCACGAGGAGCGGTCGGTTTTGTCTTAGCGACGCTCTCGTGTCTGATATTCTGGACTTTGTGAGTACTGCAGAGAAACCCTTTCTTTTACCAATTTGTGGAGACTGCAGTAAGCTCATTTTTGGTTATTTTAGCTCGAGGAGAATTACAGAAGATATTTTCCTAAGAAGCATTCTAGTTCTCCTGAGGCAGCAGAGTTGACTGGGATGCTGCTTTGGTTGCGCATTTTTTCTTCAAAGAGGTAACAGGCACAAGAGACTTAAAAAGTATTTAATGATAAAACGCTGCTTACACAGAGACTTAGTTCTGGAAGAGGCAATATGAAGTAATATCGCAGTATTGTTATTTTGGTATATGAAAGACATTTCTCACCTGTATTTGGAGAGCAAGCAAGAGTTTCAGAGATCTACAAGTAGGTGTAGTTATACATATATATATGTATAGGGATACTTACCAACCATTTCAAGCCTCACTGAGAGACACATCTTCTTGATGCTTGCAAACTATATCCTTCTTCAATACTTGCTCTAGAGAAAAGGAAAAGACAAAGACTCATTAACTAATTGAAAGGTAATAGAGTAATGATTGGAAGAAGGAAGTCAGAGGAAGGTTAAGAATACTATTTGATTATTAATACCTTGTTGTGTATTTCTACTAGTCAGGTGTAATATCCGAAGAGCGACACCAAATAGAACATAATTTCAAGAGACCAGATAGCCACATTGCTAGGACAGGTAAAATCAGTAAAGAATAGATTATAGATAAAAGAGAGTGTTATAGAAATTGCTAAGGTTTTACTTTTGCAGGAAGCAGTGTCGTCCAGCAAGAAGACGACGTGGCGTGTCTCTTTCTTTACAATTCCCCTTTCCCCCTCTTTGTTGCCTAAATTTGTACAACTATGGTAAAGGAGTTTGGGAATTGAGGAACAGTCATCGGCTCCTGCGGAAACTAGAGATTCTGGGACAGGTACTTGACACTGTCCTCTTATTGTGTTGTTGTCTGATTAGTCCCCTTGGTTTTTGTTACATAATTGCACTGTCTTTGTCCTGTTATTGCATTGTTGTCTGATTTATCCCCTTGGTTTTGTTCCTAAATTGCACCGTGATTGTCCCGTTATTGTGTTGTTGTCTGATTTGTCCACTTGGTTTTGTTTCCCCCCGGTATTTGCCCCCTTTTGCCTTCTGTCTCCCTTGCTGTTTTCCCCATTACTGATCCCCACTGCTGCGTCCCGTGCGGCTCTGCCCCCCTCGTGGTCCATTCACCTCCCGCCTCCTAGCTGCTCCTCCCTCCCACCTCCCTTTATATGGAGGCCGCTGCACGGCCAAGCAGCGGACGCGCCGCTGGTGTGCTGAAGGAGCGCCTAAGGCAAGCAAGTCTGCGCTCGACCACGCCTGGAGCGCGGCCAGCGCCAGGACGCCTGGCCCCCACGAATGCCATGACGCCCACCTCTACTATGACTCCAGCACCCTCTGCGCACTCAACGCCGGACGATCATGCACCTGCTGCCTGGCCACCCCGAAGTGCACCCAAGGACCCTTCACCTGCCGGAACTGTAGCTTCACCAGCATCCAGCCCGCCAAACCACCTACCAAAGAACCCAACCACCTCAGATGCATCCTGCTCAACACCCGCTCCAACCGCAAACACTTTGTCAAACTCTGGGACCTTCTCGACGCAACCTCCCCAGATGTCGGCTTCCTGACGGAGACCTGGCTGAACTCCGCCCCAGCACCCAACATCGCCATTGCCATCCCGGAAGGCTACAAGATCTCCCGCAGGGACCGTACCTACGGAGTAGGAGGAGGAATCGCCATCATCCACAGGAATACCCTCAGTATCGACCAACACCGCCGACACCCTCAGCACTGCCGAACACATGCACTTCCAGATCCACACCAACCCCAACACCACCCTCAGAGGAACCCTCATCTACAGACCCCCCGGACCCCAACAGCAGTTCAGCAACTCCATCGCCGACTTCGTCAGCACACACGCCCTCGCCTCCATGGACTACATCCACCTGGGGGACCTGAACTTCCACCTGGAGAACAACAAGGACACCAACTCCACCACCTCGCCAACCTCCGGACTCAGTTCATGACAGCGCCCACTCACGCCGTCAGCCACATGCTCGACCCCATCTTATCCGCAAGCCCCCACGTCTCCTTCAGCCACACCACCGAACCCCACTGGACCGAGCACCACTGCATCCACTTCAACTTCAGGAAGCCCACCACGCACCACCGCACCCAACAGATGCCTCGGCACTGCTGGAACAAAGTCACCGAAGACCAGCTAACCACCACCCTCGCCCTGAGCTCACCCGCCCACCCCGACACCGCCGCCCTCAACCTTAGACAGTGGATTGACAACAGTGCCAACACCCTCGCACCGCTCAAGAAGCCCTCCAACAGCCACACCAGCAAGAAAGCCACCTGGTTCACGGAAGATCTCCAGGCCTCCAAACGAGCATGCCGAAAACTGGAGAAGAACTGGCTCTGCGAACGAACACCGGACAGCTACACCGCCCACAAGAACTCCACCAGCTGACACTCAGACATTCAAAGACCGCCTAGATAACAACGCAAACAACAGCATGGAGCTCTTCAACATCGTGAAGGAACTCTCCAACCCCAGCTCCAACACCAACGACATCCCGCCTTCGTAAGACATGTACGACTCACTAGCCACCTTCTTCCAACGCAAGATCGCCGACATCCACGACCGCTTCAACACCACGCCCGCCCCAACCGCCTGCTCTCCTGGACCAACATCAACGAGGAGGACACCAGCGAGATCATGAAAACCATCCACTCCGGATCACCGTCAGACCCTTGTCCTTACCACATCTTCAACAAAGCCAGCACAGCCATCGCACCCCATCTACGGAAAATAATCAACGTTTCCTTCGAGACATCAACCTTCCCGGACAGCTGGAAGCACGCTGAGATCAATGCCTTGCTCAAGAAACCCACGGCGGACCCCAAGGACCTCAAGAACTTCTGACCCATCTCCCTGATCCCGTTCCCGGCGAAGGTCACCGAGAAAATCATCAACAACTAACCCGCTACCTCGAGGAGAACAGCACCCTGGGCCCCTCCAAGTCCGCCTTCCGCAGCAACCACAGCACCGAAACCGCCCTCATCGCCGCCACTGATGACATCAGGGCCCTGCTGGACAACAGAGAAACAGTGGACCTCATCCTCCTGGACCTGTCAGCCGCCTTCGACACGGTCTGCCACCGCACACTACGAACACGCCTACACGACTCCTGGATCCAAGAGAAAGCCCTGGACTGCACCACATCCTTCCTCTCCGGCAGAACCCATAGTGTCGGCCTCCCCCCCTTCCGCTCCAATGCCACCAAGATCATCTGAAGCGTACCCCAAGGCTCCACCCTCAGCCCGACGCTGTTCAACATCTACATGGCACCCCTCACCCATGTCGCCTGACAGCACAACCTCAACATCATCTCCTACGCTGACGGCACCCAGCTGATCCTCTCCCTCACCAAAGGCCCTTACACAGCCAAAATCAACCTCCATGATGGAATGAAGGCCGTCTATGAATAGATGAGGAACAGCTGACAGAAGCTGAACTCGGACAAGATGGAGGTCCTCATCCTCGGCTCCACCCCTTCATCCTGGGATGACTCCTGGTGGCCGACAACACTGGGAACAGCCCGACACCCACCGACCGCGCACGCAACCTGGGGGTCATCCTCGACTCCACCCTCTCCATGACTAAGCAGGTCAACGCCGTCTCCTCTTCCAGCTTCAACACCCTCCGTATGATATGCAGGATCTTCAAGTGGATCCCCACCGAAACAAGAAGAACAGTCACCCAGGCCCTCGTCACCAGCAGGCTGGACTACGGAAACGCCCTCTACACAGGAACGTCGTCCAAGCTCCTGAGACGGCTGCAACGCATCCAGAACACCTCTGCATGTCTCATCCTCAACATCCCCCGCTGCAGCCACATCACACCCCACCTGAGAGACCTGCACTAGCTCCCCGTCAACAAGAGGATAACCTTCAAGCTCCTCATCCATGCACACAAAGCACTCCACAACGCCGGACCAGCATACCTCAGACGACCCAGCTTCTACACCCCCACCCGTCTCCTCCGATCCACCGGCCTCGCCACTATGCCCCGCATCCGGAAAATGACCGCCGGAGGCAGATCTTTCTCCCACCTTGCCGCCAAGACCTGGAACACCCTCCCCACCAACCTACGCAGACCTAAGACCTACTGGCCTTCAGAAGACTCCTCAAGACCTGGCTCTTTGATCAGTAGCAGCACCTCCACCCCCACCCCAGCGCCTTGAGACCCTCACGGGTATGTAGTACACTTTACAAGTGACTTGATTGATGATCTCCGTTTAACTGGAGCATGTGTTAATTTACAGGATTTAGCCAGAAGACCTTTATAATAGGAAAAGGCTTCAAGTAAATCTGGTTGCATAGAATCACACTTGACCGTTATTAAGTGCTGCTGATCGCTTATTAGTGCCATTAAGTACGCTTTCAATTTAGCAGTCGCTTGAGTATTCTAGTGAATTCTACCATTTGATGCATGGAACCCTACTGTGTCGCCTTTGAAGTTCCAGGGGCCTACCTTTGCACAAGTGAATTCAAATTTCAAACAAATCAACATGTGGTCACTGAAAACATTTCCCAGGAACTCCATATTTTTAGGTTTACAGAACAAATCTACAGAAACAATCAAATAATCTATAATAGATCTCCCAGTTGGCACCTTATGAGTGTGATTTGCTCGAATATACTTTTCTAGCCTCCCATTAGCAATTATGAGATCTAAACTTCTCAAACCTTCGAGTAATACGACGTCCTGCTTTTATTAGGTAATTAGGCAAAAGGGATATTTAGGGATTCGTCTTTTTTCGGTGTTAGAAAATACTCTTATACTATGAGATGAAACTTTAGAGTTCATATCTCCAACTAATAATAGGAACCTGCAGTTTTCACTTTCCAAGGTAGAGGAGATAAAAACGAATAGATATTTTAGTAGATAAGAATAAGATGCGTTGGGAGGTATATATGCATTTATGATCAACAAGGAATACAAATGATCCTGGCCATCCTTATGATCTAACTTAATTGCCTGAATTAGGTTAGAGGCATGAAACATGTATTTACATGACCAACTAAGGCTTGTCCTTAACAAAATAGCAATACCTCCTTTAGCGTGACCTCTATTCACAGGGAGCGCAGGCCGGCTCAGCACAATATAATCTTCAGCGGACCAGTTCTTTGTGATCCAAGTCTCCAGTAGACAAATTATATCGACATTCTGCTCTTTCATAAGAGTTTGTTTTTATTAGTGCTTAAGCCGGCTGCTTTCCAAGATATCGCATTAATATAATTGCTAGAAGAATTCCTACATTTTGAGCCTAAGGCTCTATTTGAACTAAGAACGCCTGCAACCCAACTCCCTTTCTAATCTTCCTCCTCTGCAGGAAGCAGATGCTGAGTATTTTTCTATCCATGGAGCGAAACCCTCCTACCTTCTTTACCGAGGAAAACCTGCAAAATACTCTCTTTCTCAGAGAAAGGTTTGCCTCTTGCGGAGGTTTCTACATTGATGTTAGACACCTTATTTTGGGCCACTTTTTTTAATGGTAGCTCCACTTTTGAAATTAAAACATCAATGCCACAACAGCGTAGTTTGTCTCTGTGTGCCATTATCAGGTGGGAAATAGCTTTGGATGGGAATGTTAGTCTTGCACCCCTAAGGTTGTTATATTTTTGAACTTCAACCAGAGCAATGTCATTACTTTCGATCAATTAAAGGCCTGAAATTTCAGCAAAGCAACGCAACAGAAAGGTCCTATTCATATATAGTTTGTGGTAAAAATTAACTAAAAATCCAGGCTATAAGGGGCAGGATGTAAGTTATTAACTAGGCTGGATACCTCAGAAATATTTTCATTGGGATTATAAATGACATTATTACCTAAAGAAGAAGCAAATAAAGAAGCATTAGGGCTCAAAATACTCTGAGCGGTAGGAGAAACATTTATATATAATATCACTGCATCTTGGGTAGATTTAATTGGTGCACTTGAGTTCAAAAGAGAGGAACGAGGATCTGATTAATTGAACTCTGTTTGTCCATCTTCTTTCTTCAGAACATTTGATTCCTGATTTGGTGGTATATTATAAATAAGGTTAGTGTCGAAGCATAACCGTTTTGTCCTTTTTAGGTCTCGCCTGGACATCGCATCCGAAGGATGCGTCCAGGCTGGAGACTTAAAGCTGCCTGACACGGGGGAATGAGGGACAAGAAACTGTGACAAGCTTATCCTGGCTGGATTGAGCTGCGTGCACGCGCGTCAACATTCACGCATGCGCACATCACAGCCACACGCATACACAGCACTCACGCATGCGCACATACACACGCACACCCCCGTCACCTACACGCATACACAGAGACCCCTCCACACACACCAGCCCCTCTCCTCTCGGCTCCACACACACGCACACGCATTTACACTTACACAGACACGCAGGCACCCAGACAGGCAACCCCCCCCCCCCCGTCACACACACGCATACACACAGACTCCAGGACACATACACACACACACATGCACGCTCACACACATACACAGTCCGCCGCCGCGCGCGCGCGCGCGCGCACACAGATGCCGCCCCCCCCCCCCCCCAACAAGGCGAAGCCCCACTCACCGGCATCCTCAGTGCAGCGGCTCCCACCGGCAGCAAGACTCTTCTTCCCTTCTTCGGCACCGGGGCGCAGGGTAGGCTCCTGCCTGCTCCGGTGCGCCAAACAATCGCGGCTCTTCCGTGGGAGGCGGGGTAGGCTCCCGCCCTCCTACTTCCGGTTGTCCCGCCCGGCCTGCCTGACTTCCTGGTCGCAGGCCGGCGCAAAACGCTGCATAAAAAATGCGCGCGTCCCCTCCAGCCACTGGCGTAGCTAGGGGGGGGCGAGGGGGGCGGTCCGCCCCAGGCGGCACTAAGTTGCGGGCGGCGGCTGCGCAGGATTTTGGTAGGGAGTCAGTCGGGACTGAAAGGGACAGTGATGTACAAGCCGGTCACCCGTCACCCCCGACGTCCGGCTATAACTGAGCAGCTGGCACTGCACACGTGTTGGAAAGTGCAAGCGCACATGCTTGCAAATACTGCACCACCTACCTTAGTGGTGGTGCAGGGCTCGGCCTACAGTGTATGTGGATCCCAGGGCCGTCAATCTGGTAGCGCGCGAAAGCGCTAATGACGGCCCTGGGAATCTTTTTCAGCCAGTCCCCGCGCTGTACAGAAAAATATACTAGTTACGAGCACCACCGCCATGGCCTCTCTTTAGTGGATTCGCTGCAGTGAAGAGCGATTTACAGGCAGCGATCAGACAATCCAGCTGATTAAGAACAGCAGCAGTCTGAGTCTCACAAAGTTCGAGACCGACCACCGCACCGCTTCGAGAACCCCGACCGGGCTGTGAGTATTTACTACATATAGTGCTAATTATCCCTGGCGAGGCGCTAAAATATTTATTAGATAAGAATGATTGTAGTAAAATACCTCGTCATTCATGGCCCACTTCTCAATTTGGAACAACAACAATATTATTACCGGAACACTTTGACCGTCACTTATGAGTTAATATAACAGATTGAAAACGCTTTTCCGTTTGTTCTTTTTTTACACCTGTCATTTTCTCAGAGTTTTACATACACGCTAAGCACATGGTCTTTGATTTGTGACTGCTTTATCCGCTACAAAACATAGCCAAAGCTCTTTCAGTGCAAGCTTCCATACAACACCAGATTTTCCCACATAAATGTCAGACAAAGACAACATCCTGCCTATTTATCACAGGCAGAGTTTCACTCCTAGTCGTTTAACCACCAGCACTTTTCAGGAGTTTTACAAACGTCCAAAGTTAAGACAAATCCCCGAATGCTACTTATTATTGACTTAACAACAGCCTGCACTTGCTTAAGGCGTCATACTTGAAATGGGGCCACTTAGCTGCTGTTAAGAGACGTACAACATACATTACTTTTCCTTTGCACGTAGTTGATGTGGGATAAATGTGTTTTTAACCTATGAGGCTTGGTATTTTGTTGGAAAAAGGTCACATACAGTGACAACCTTGATGTTGATGAGCGTTTGAAAGCATACTGGGTGAGTGCACAGTTAAGCTTTCTTGCACAAGGCACACAACTAACTAAATCGACTTTTAATGCTTTTGTAAACAGTGAGTGCAGAGTGACAGTGAGTGCAGAGTGACAGTGAGTGCAGAGTGAGTGCAGAGTGGCAGTGAGTGCAGAGTGGCAGTGAGTGCAGAGTGGCAGTGAGTGCAGAGTGACAGTGAGTGCAGAGTGACAGTGAATGCAGAGTGAGTGCAGAGTGACAGTGAGTGCAGAGTGACAGTGAGTGCAGAGTGCGTGCAGAAACAGTGAGTGCAGAGTGCGTGCAGAGTCAGAGTGAGTGCAGAGTGACAGTGAGTGCAGAGTGAGTGCAGTGACAGTGAGTGCAGAGTGACGAGTGCGTGCAGAATGACAGTGCGTGCAGAGTGCGTGCAGAGTGACAGTGAGTGCAGAGTGCGTGCAGAGTGACAGTAAGTGCAGAGTGCGTGCAGAGTGACAGTGAGTGCGGAGTGACAGTGAGTGCGGAGTGACAGTGAGTGCAAGTGACAGTGAGTGCAGAGTGCGTGCAGAGTGACAGTGAGTGCAGAGTGAGTGCAGAGTGACAGTGAGTGCAGAGTGACAGTGAGTGCGGAGTGACAGTGAGTGCAGAGTGCGTGCAGAATGACAGTGCGTGCAGAGTGACAGTGCGTACAGAGTGCGTGCAGAGTGACAGTGAGTGCAGAGTGCGTGCAGAGTGACAGTAAGTGCAGAGTGCGTGCAGAGTGACAGTGAGTGCGGAGTGACAGTGAGTGCAGAGTGACAGTGAGTGCAGAGTGACAGTGAGTGCAGAGTGCGTGCAGAGTGACAGTGAGTGCAGAGTGAGTGCAGAGTGACAGTGAGTGCAGAGTGAGTGCAGAGTGACAGTGAGTGCGGAGTAACAGTGAGTGCAGAGTGAGTGCAGAGTGCAGAGTGCGTGCAGAGTGACAGTGAGTGCAGAGTGACAGTGAGTGCGGAGTGACAGTGAGTGCGGAGTGACAGTGAGTGCAGAGTGACAGTGAGTGCGGAGTGACAGTGAGTGCGGAGTGACAGTGAGTGCAGAGTGACAGTGAGTGCGAAGTGACAGTGAGTGCGAAGTGACAGTGAGTGCGGAGTGACAGTGAGTGCAGAGTGACAGTGAGTGCAGAGTGAGTGAGTGCAGAGTGACAGTGAGTGCAGAGTGACAGTGAGTGCAGAGTGCGTGCAGAGTGACAGTGAGTGCAGAGTGACAGTGAGTGCAGAGTGACAGTGAGTGCAGAGTGAGTGCAGAGTGACAGTGAGTGCAGAGTGACAGTGAGTGCAGAGTGCGTGCAGAGTGACAGTGAGTGCAGAGTGACAGTGAGTGCAGAGTGACAGTGAGTGCAGAGTGACAGTGAGTGCAGAGTGAGTGCAGATTGGCAGTGAGTGCAGAGTGGCAGTGAGTGCAGAGTGACAGTGAGTGCAGAGTGAGTGCAGAGTGACAGTGAGTGCAGAGTGCATGCAGAGTGACAGTGAGTGCAGAGTGACAGTGAGTGCAGAGTGACAGTGAGTGCAGAGTGCGTGCAGAGTGACAGTGAGTGCAGAGTGACAGTGAGTGCAGAGTGACAGTGAGTACAGTCACTCAGCACCACCACATTATCAGTCAGAACCACCACAGCATCACTCAGAACCACCACAGCACCACTCAGCACCACCACAGCATCACTCAGCATCACTCAGCACCACCACAGCACCACCATAGCACCACTCAGCACCACCACTGCATCACTCAGCATCACCACAGCCCCATTCAGCACCACCACAGCATCACTCAGCACCACCACAGCACAAATATGTTCTCTCAATGTTTCAAGCTTTATTACAAATGTCACAAAAAGATGTTAATATTTCACTTCTGTTCTTGGATTTTGTTACAATAAAATACACTGAACATAATCTTCACAAAAGTTATTTACAAAAGTTTAAGCTATTGCCATTATAAATTACAATCACTTTTATTAAGTATTAAAAAAAATTAAAAGCCATTGTTATTTGTAATATCAATACATCTAAGTCACGTAAATACAAATGTTGCATTACAAATGCTATAGGTGTCACATTTGCGAAAGTTATAACTATTGGCATTGTAAATGACAAAGCTATTAATTTAGCTATTTTCAAAACCAACACATAAATGAACATTTGGTGAATTTCCATTAAAATATTTGACTTTTTTACTAAGATATTATTATACTGTTTTATGCAAACAAAATTTAGATACTGCATAAATAACTTTAATAAAACATATTTTATATGAAGCTTTTTATGTAAAAAAAAAACTATAGCATAAAGCAAAAAACAATTGCCATTTACAATGCTAATAGCTCAAACTTAAATAATGCGAGACCTATTGCATTGCAAATGCTTGTTTAATTATCCTTCTGCTTTTTACCATATTTTCCTTCGTCTTTTTCTTACAGGCGTTGTTACTTTAATTCTTGATAGCCTTTTCCTTAATAGGGGAGCATCCGACTTTTAGTCCTTCCTCTATAACTTGCTTAGAAGATTTTACACCTGTTTTTAGGAAGATGAGGAAAACCTTTCGAATTGTACTTGAATTTGTATTTTCCATCTTAGCTTGCAGGCGGGACGCATGTACAACCACTGTAGCTAATGACTCCAAATCGAAGAGCTGCTGTAAATTAGAGGAATGTAATTTATCAAGTATATCTTTATTTTCTTTCATTTTTTTTTCTACTAAAGAAAGGCTTATCAGCCTGAATGCCAAAGTCCCGCCCTTTAAATTGTGAAAGGGAGTCCGTTTGAGTAGAATATAGCTTGTCAGAGTCTTCTTTCAAAGGAAGGGGAGTGGGAGATCCCTTCCCTAGATTAGGCATACTGAGGGAAAGTACACAAGCTTTGCCTGGCAATAATTTTTGTTCAGAGGCTATAAACTTTGTCAGGGCCAAATCAGAGTCCAAAATAGAGTCGGAGTTACTTACTGATTTCTCCATTAAGGCTAAAATGGAAGCCAGCACTCTTTCCAGGCAAAGTAATGATTCCGACATCCGCATTTTATACTCTTGATTATTAATTAAAGTAAGAAAGTTTGGGGATAGTTCAGGAGTTAATGAGCCACATGAATCTAATAAGCTTGTTCCACTGGGTGTACTACTGAGCAGTTGCATTTTAACAGGATGATCCTTGGAGGAAAGTGAAGTGGCAGGAATAAGAATCCTGGACGATTCTAGATTATGAACGTGAAACATTTTAGGAGACTGATCTAGATTAATGTCAGGTAGCGTGAAGTCTTCCATTATGTGTTCTCCCACTTTTTGCACCTGTTGAGATACTCCATTGGGTTCAAAGACTTTATTTACAAGGGAGTGATGGTAAATTTGCCAGCAAAGAGTCAGCCACCCTAGATTCCAAGTGTTGGCGATCTGTAGACAATGATCCCCCGATTTTGGACGGTTGTATGGAGGATAGTACTAGCAATGGTTTTCCATGAATTACTTTAGCCTCTACATGATCTTCATGTTCTTTTTGGGAAGACTCCAGCATCCCTACTGATTTTAAACGTGTTTCTTTTCTAGGAAAGAAGGAAGGGATGGTATTGAAACTCTTCAAAATGGTTATTTACAGTGAGTAATTCCTTAGAGGATTAGCTCTAGTATGTTTGCAAGCTCTTGTGTACATCAATCTGCCAGAGCGTAATTTGTTTGCGGTCATATCTTAGTTCTTATATTACAAGTCCCTTAGACCCTTAGCCAGGCCGGCCAGCACAACCTTAGAGCTATTGCTCCAATGTGCTAGTGCGCCGATGCGCCGCTCATGCAACACCAAGCGCTGAGTTTCAACTCTCCAACGCTCGCAATCTCGCAGTCTCACAAGCTCGGGCAGGAGATTGAATCACTGGCTGCCAGAGCAAGGCTATAGGGGTTCAGGAAGATGCAGGAAGGCGCAGGAAGGGAGCCGCGCTTATCTCCAGTAGTCAGCGCGCACATCTTCAATGATCTTCAATGATCAGAAGTCACTACAGGTATACACTACATGCACTCTCTAACTCCTGCATACCTCCAATTGATCTTTTCTCCAAGGATAAATTGCAATTTTGTGGCAAAGTTGTGGCAGGGTTAGACAGGATCCTAGGTCCTTCATTGCTTGAGTGCTTGGCAGATTGGTGGCCCTCTCTACCACTCCACCTCACTACTCCGCTTCTTGCCAGCCGTTCTGTCCACCTTCGCTGTTGCTTCCAATCTGCAGATCTATGTGGCTCTGTCAGACTGCACTTCTTCTTCGTTGCTTCACTTTTAGGTGATTTTAATGGTGATTTAATTGTTTTCCTTGCCCATAGCACACGCCACACCACCTACTGCACTCTGCACACTGGGCTCTGCCCTCCTTCACCCTCAGAGACCAGGACTGCCTCAGCCGGGAGTCTGCTATCGGGAATAGCAGCTCTAGCGGTAACGGCCATCGGCTCAGCCCTCAGTCTCAGCCTCATCGGGACTGTTTCAGGGAAATTTCTGGCAGCTCCGTATGGTTTTTCGGCAGCTGCGGTTGGGACAGGCTGCGAGCACGAACAGGCTCCACCTCCTTGATTGTGTGGTTTGGCGTCGAAGTCAGAGTCAACACCTCAGGGATCTCTTCCGAATCAATATTTGTAATTGTGATGAATATAGTCGCAATTTCTGGATATAGTCACTATTTCATGCTGGAAGGTGTAGAGGTTGGATTAAGCAAAGCGGATTGTCTGTGTCAGGGTCAAGTCACAGTATAAAAGTAATATAGATTAAATAAGAATCAGGAGCACTGAGCCTATGCTCCAAGCACTGAACGGACTCTTCCTGATGGCGTCCGGGCAGCCTGAAAGCCCGGGACCCCCACTCGCTGTCACTGAAGCGGAGAAGAAAACCAAACGGCACATGAAGGAATAAAAATTAAAAAACTCCAAGCCCCTGCACCTGCCCCCCCCACTTTCTGGCAGCGGGCCAAAGAACAAACGGCTGAATAACAAACTGTGCAGATAGGCGGCTGGGCCGGGTGATTCCCGCTGTGGCCCAACCTCTGAAGCCTGGAGTGGTGGGAACGCGGTGAACCGGCAGCCACACAACAAAGGAGGAGCAGCAAGGCAAACACGCCCTCCCCCCCCCCCCAGGAGCGCCACAGGGACAACATGGACTCCAGCAGCAAAGCATAGCAGGTACGGAAAGCATCAGGCGAGTCTTCGGTAGGAGTGTGTTCCTTGTTTGCTGCTTCGTTGCTCGCTTCCTCACTCCTGTTCCGCTCAGCTCGGCGCTACTCCACTGCTGCTTCCGGCTATCCAGACTCTCTCTCTCTCCAGTCTCGCTCAATCAACCTCCGACAGCAATTTCTATATTCATGGAAACTTTGCAACCAAAATCTCCTCCCAGACCAGACGCAGCTCCGGAACCTTCGAGTCTTGCTGGAAAAGAGAGTAAAAGAATTGACGCAATAGAATGAAAAATCTGCGGATCCTCTGCCAGAGATTCAGCGGTACTAAGACGATAACAGATCCATATGGGAGACTTTACAGAGTTCCTTAATGACTTACCTAAGGAAAGAAAATAACTTAATTGAAATCTTAAATGAAGATCAACTTGTCTCGAACCAGGTAATAATCACCGCTGCTGATGCTGCAGACTTTGCAGTAACGAATTACTGTCCTGATATCTCTCTCAGACTGTCTTTTTGGCTTCATCGTACACCCTTAAAAGCTGATGCCCATCAAAAAATCTTCCCATTACAGGATCTATACTTTTTGGTCCTCATGCAGATAACGAGATGAAAAGGGTGGAAAAAGAGTTGGAGACTCTATATTGAAGAGTTTTATTAGTTTTTGCAACAGGGGTAATGAACAATACACAGTCACCAGGTCATTTGACGACCAGATTTTAGTATGTCCACCACCGCCCCCAAATTAATGTTTGCTGGAACAACAACGGGCTTTATAAATGAACCCCTCCACTTTGGCACACCAGTCAATCATGGAGTACAATTGCGTGATAGTAGGAGGGCCTCCAATGGCGAACACTATCTTATTTGGCTACCACAGTAACAATGACAACCAGGGCGCTCGCCCCCCTCTGAATTCCTCCACATCTTCTAGGATCGTAGCAATGCAATGCGAGAGGAACAGTCAATGGGCAATGGGCCTCTCTAGAATATAAAATAATGTTGTAAAGATGGAGGGCCAATGCTTTGGAATTATCAAGCAGGCCCCAACCATATGGAAGAAGTCACTATCAGCACATGTGCATAAAGGGCATGCAGAGGTGGAAAATGCTCACAGTCCCCATAGTCGCTGAGGGGTAAAGTGTGAAGCATATAGATATTTCAATTGGATCAGAAGTAGACGGGAGGGGATAACCAACTCCCGCAGAGCCTTCCTGGCATCTATCTAGTCACTGCTATCTAGTGTGCCAATCCAACTCTCCAACTTAACCCAAAGGGCTCCAAAGGATTCGGGAAAACTCACAGCCAGAGATCGGTATATCCACAAGATGCCATCCCAGTCTAGAGGTGCTGACTTTGAGAGGGCTATACTCCGACAGGTCCTGCAACTGCAGTTGATGCTCCACCAATGCACGATAAAGCTGTAGGTGTCTGTAGAATTGGGTCTTGCGAAGGTGGAATTTTTCTTGGAGAGCCTGGAAGGTCTTCATTTGCGAGCCCTCACAGACATCCTCGAGCTGGGAAATGCCTATAAGGGCCCATAGGTCAAAACCATTCAGATTGCAACCTGAGATATGCATCTACCCTGCCACAAGGGGGTCGCCTGCATCAGCCTTCTGTCCCAGCTAATCCAGTGGAGGAACGACTGCCAGCACAGGAGAGAGATCCACGTAGTCCGAGAGAGATTGGGGTGCCCTATACAAAATGTGTTATGCGTTGTAGGTCCATAAGTAAAGTTTGTAAGGGATAGGCCTTACAAGTGGTCTACAGAGTCACCAGACAGCCAGTCGGTAATGGTTTTGAGCGGTGAGGACCAGTACTACAAATAAATGTCTGTCATGCCCATCCTCTTGTTCTCCCATATGCGGGAATATACTGCCCCGAGTAAACTGGCAAACAAGGATCGGGGAACAAAAAGAGGAAAATTCTGTAGAATGTAGTCTAGTAGTGGGATTGTCAGGGCTTGTTCAAGAGCTGCCCTGTTTGCCGCTTTCAAAGTGGTTAGTGGACGCTCGGCAATCAGAGGACTTTCAGGATGGTGGGGATGACCATAAATGGAGCTACTGTAAGAGGCAAACTAAGCTGCGATATCCAAAGAGGAGTGGAGACTTTGTCCCGTTGGGGTACGGATCATGGGGCTCAATTTAGAGGTCATGGCATAAGCCAATGTAGGACCTTCCCGGATTTGGTCCCTCATTCATATACTTGTCGAATGGAGGCCATTCACCATTGCTTGACCTTCTCCAGGCACAGCTGGCTGAGTGAAGTCCCGCAAGTTTCTAACTGCTGCAGGGAGTGGGCATCTCCCAGCTGCCAATAACAGCACTCAAGGATCGCAAGTTCTGTTTCCAGATTCAAGACATGTCGAAGGCAGGCATAGGCTTATCCTTAAAGAAGCACTTTAACCCTGCCCTGCAAGACTATCTTAACGCCAGCAACATGATTCATTTGGAGTCAGCCTACCCTGTATTAAGATGAAAGTACTTATAGAGCTCCTGAGAGAGGTGGGCAGCACATTGCGCATCCACCAAGCACCAAGCTTTGGGGCACAATAGATGCTTGCTGACTCCTGCGTGTAGGCTGTATTGCAGCATGACCAGAGAGTGATAGGAGATGCCCTGAGGTAGGATGTATGTGGACTCTATGTTAGGGATCTCTGTGGCAGGAAGGAACAATTAATAAATTCTGGCTAAACTACTGTGGGCTGCGGAAAGATGAGTATGCTTGGTTAATCCTGGCTTCCACTTCTTCCAGGCATCGCAGATGCCTAGGGATGTTGGTCACTTCCAGTGGAAAGGAGGATTATGAACTTGTTGCCCTCGCCCCTGCTTTATTAAGATCAGGGCCCATTACAGCATTAAAATAGCTGCCGGTGTTGGCGGAACCTGGTGGAAGGTCTACAATGTTGTCTTGGATGTGTCTCAGGCACGTCCGAATTCAGTGCAGAGGAACTGCTAAGGAAGTTTTAGTTCTTGCTCTCCATGAGACCCTCAAGCCGGACGTACATCCTGTCAGCATCTCATATTGAGTGAGTGACAGAAAGGGGGAAGGATTTGTGGAGGAGTATTGCAGCGAATCAGGAGCCGCAGGTGTGGCCTGCATGATAGACCCTGTTTCATCCTAACCGAGCAAGAATCGGGCAGTGGGTTCCAAAGAGGTGCATCTCATGAAGAAACATTGTGGCAGGAGAGTGGCTCTTGGCAAAGCAAATTACTTTGTCTTATTTAATGCAGCCATATGTACCGTTGACGTTCCAATTCATGACAGTAAACAGTGCCATCGATCTATTGTGGCCATAAGGGGGAATAGATGAAAAGGATTGCAGGCAAAGTAGGTTCCTAGAATACAAGTGGAGGAGATCGAGGAAGACGAGTCTGTGGCATATCGAATGTAGTGGATGAATGTACTGTGTAGATGAGAGAAACAAGGAGAAAACAAAACAAAAAACTAAACTGTGCAATCAAACTCCCAACAAACCCCTCAGTACCCCACACTCTACACTTCAACCCCAGAATCATTTGTCAGCTAAACTTCGCCGCATAACTAAACAACAAAGGAGAGCATGGAGAGGTTGACTTCCCCAGCCACATATTGTAAGAGAAGAGGATAAAGTGCTGTGGGCCAGACAGATACTAGGCAAAAGACAATAGTGGAGCGCATGTTCTTGTAGTTACAGTAGAAGCATGAGTCATCGAGGTAGACACCCGCTCACAGGAGTTCAGTCTGGGCCTGTGGGTTGGAACTTGCCAGAGGGATCTCCATATCCCGCTGGAGGCGGCAGGTCCCCTGGCTAGCATCTTCCCGGTAATCAATCTGGCAATCTGACGTGCTTGGCCCGCCTGCAGTGGTCCCTCGTCTTGAGCGCCGTCACCCACATCCCCTGAGAGGTGGTGGTGCATGAGGCCTGAGTTCTTTGTGCTCCACATCACCCAAGCCTATGCCTATGCTGCTTCTGGAGAGTCAAAGAAGAGTTGTGGCGTACCATCAGTTTGTCTGGGAACATGAGCATATAACACAAGTTTAATGCACAAAGCTTTTCCTTAATTGAGTCAATGGCCTTGCATTGTTTCTGGACCAGGCGGGTTTAGTCCAGGAAAATTAGAATACAATTAGCTTGGAAGGGTATGGGCCCATTCAATCCACCCTCTCCCCCTCCCCCCCAGCCTCTCTGCCTTTGTAGTTAAGGAGTGCGCCACAATAGAAACCTGTGGTCCTGGCACACAGAGCTTTTTATCACAAAGGCCCTCAGTATCTTTCTGATAGATTTACACCAAACTGACCAGCAGGGTCTCTTCAATCAACTAATGCCTTGCTGGTTACACCTCCACGCTTCAGAAGGTGGGCTGGTTGTACCTTCACTTATCTGTCTGCCAGGGAGTGGAATGCCCTTCCAGTTCAGCTTTGCCCTTCTAGGGACACTGTTACATTTAAGAGCTGGCTCCGCTTTCTAGTACCACTGTTCTTAGGGATCAAATTTGCTACTTAGTGCCGGGACACTCTGAGCAGCTGATGCACTCTATAAATCCTTAAATAATAATCACTAATGGGGGGACACAGGCGAAGGTCGCTGTGACATATATCTATGAGCCAGTTCCAGGACAAAACCAGTGGTTAGGTGGGAGCCAGGATTTAATCTAATCTTCCTGGAATTTTTTGGGCATTGATCCTTCTACTCCCTCTGGAAACCAGTGAAACAATCTTCTGCATGCTCCTCCAGGAGTTTGGTGGATGTAGGAAAATGGCAGTTAGTGGATTTGACCTCCTGCACAGTGTCTTCAAGCTCCAGCATGAGAGACCGTGTCCACTACATTGCGCAGGTCCTGGCGCAAAAGAGCAAAATCTACCTTTAAGCTTGTACAGTTTGTAGGATACCCGTTGTACCAGTGGTGTCCAAGGGTGCTGAGGCCAGTGGGGGCGTCCGGCTCAGAGGCATCTGCTGAAGAGGTGGTGTATTTGTCCATTTTCATTTGTCCCTGAAAGGAGGACGGGCGGTATTTGCCCATGGCGTAGTCACAAATGTTTACTCCAGACTGCAGGGAAGCCTAAGGGATGCTGTTTGGCTCGCTTGCACCTCAGGTCCATGAGCAGCCGATCTGCTTCACAGATAAGGGTCAACCAGGAGATCAAGGAGGTGATGAAGCCGGGGCTGGCCAGGGACCAATGGGCCATGAGGCGGACCCTCTTCAAGAGCAAATCCGAAGAGATTTCACGGTGGACCTGGGCCCCCTGCAGCCCCCGCTACCTTTCCAAAGGGTCCTTCCACCATTTAACCCTCTTCCTCCTGCAGACGTAGTGCCTCAAGCACTGCAAAGTCCCATGCTTCCACTGCAGAGAGGGCTCATCAGGGAGAAGCTCCTAGAGGCTTTCAAAGACCTGCGGGGCGAAAAGCACAAGAGGAGCATGAAACAGCCCACTGAAGTCTGGCCGACCACCAGGTGCAGCCCCTCCGGTGGCAGAGAAGTAGATTGTGTAGGCCGCCGTATCCCCGTGGCAACCACAGCATAGGTCTCAGTCCCTGTGTTACAAGAGGTGCCCACAAATCTAGAGTTGGAGGTACTTAAAGTGATTGAGCTACAATAGAAAAGGCGATTTTTATAGAATCTGAGCTGCAAGAGAAAAGGCGATTTTTTTTTTTACAAAGATATTTTTATTTGACTTTGTAAATTTTTTTTAGGAGCATACAGTCAATATGCACTCAAGGCAACAGCATATGGTCCTACGCAGGGGGTCAACAAGACATGATAAAAGCTTGGTTTACAAAAGAGGTATCGAAAACAGAGGGGGTGAGCTCCTCTTTGAATTCCATTAGCTAAACGAGAGTTACAGCTGCTAGATAAGCGCAGCGTTTCCCACTGTCTCAATAAAGCTGAGGTACACAAAAGAGCAGGTATCTTGTTAGGTAGTTGACCAAGCCTCATACAACTTGACAAGTATCAGCAACATTACTCTGTCTAAAGTACGCTTCTGGAGTGCTGCAAGATGTTGAGAGAGACAACTTTCGCTCAACATAGCCTGTCCCAACGTGGGGCAAGCAGTAAAATGACTACTAAAAGAACAAAGAACTTCCCCCCAGCCCTAACTCACCCCCCACCCACCCATGGTGGCGGTAGTATTCCTAAACAAAAAGTAAAAGAGTACCAGACACTAGTACAGTGATCAGAATTGGAAGAGATGCAGAGCCCTGATGGTAGAGGGACAAACAGCGGAAGGAAGGCCCCGAGAGAGGAAAGCGACCAGTGGTCCCCATTTGATTTCAAAGTTCTTGTAGTCGTCCCTAAAGATGTCGGCCATACGTTCAAGGCTCAATAACCTCCAAAGGCGGGCATGCCACAGGGAGATTGCCGGAGCCTCCTTCTTCTTCCAGGCAGCCGCAAGAGTGACCTTGGCTGCACCGATACATAGCCACATGATCATCTTATCAGCACGGGTCTGATGTTCTAGGGAAGGGAAGGGTCGGAGTCAAGATGGCGGGTTGATGCCGCCAGGTGAAACAATTCAGAAAAGGGGGTGGTGATGAACAGAATGTCTGAATTAAGCAGATCACTCTTACCCAGTCCAAAGTTCAGGGCTTGATCCATCACCGTTATTTAGCTCACTGCACCATCCCAGCTCAGAACCTGGCTATATGCAAATTAGTCTGTCCCTGGCCCAGTGCATCATGGGAACAGGGCAGACCAAACTACGAAGCCAATTCTTCACTAGAAAGGAGACAAGCTACCGGGAACCGGTTTCTGGCATTTCAGCCGTCGTCTGCCTGGCTTGCTTGAATCCTGATGGTGCAGTGAGCAAGGGACTCATGTCTGAGTATACCCTGCCACACCTATAGTGGCCAAAAACGATTCAGAAAAGGGGGTGGTGATGAACAGAATGTCTGAATTAAGCAGATCACTCTTACCCAGTCCAAAGATCAGGGCTTGATCCATCACCGTTATTTAGCTCACTGCACCATCCCAGCTCAGAACCTGGCTATATGCAAATTAGTCTGTCCCGGCCCAGTGCATCATGGGAACAGGGCAGACCAAACTACGAAGCCAATTCTTCACTAGAAAGGAGACAAGCTACCGGGAACCGGTTTCTGGCATTTCAGCCGTCGTCGGCCTGGCTTGCTTGAATCCTGATGGTGCAGTGAGCAAGGGACTCATGTCTGAGTATACCCTGCCACACCTATAGTGGCCAAAAACGATTCAGAAAAGGGGGTGGTGATGAACAGAATGTCTGAATTAAGCAGATCACTCTTACCCAGTCCAAAGATCAGGGCTTGATCCATCACCGTTATTTAGCTCACTGCACCATCCCAGCTCAGAACCTGGCTATATGCAAATTAGTCTGTCCCTGGCCCAGTGCATCATGGGAACAGGGCAGACCAAACTACGAAGCCAATTCTTCACTAGAAAGGAGACAAGCTACCGGGAACCGGTTTCTGGCATTTCAGCCGTCGTCGGCCTGGCTTGCTTGAATCCTGATGGTGCAGTGAGCAAGGGACTCATGTCTGAGTATACCCTGCCACACCTATAGTGGCCAAAAACGATTCAGAAAAGGGGGTGGTGATGAACAGAATGTCTGAATTAAGCAGATCACTCTTACCCAGTCCAAAGATCAGGGCTTGATCCATCACCGTTATTTAGCTCACTGCACCATCCCAGCTCAGAACCTGGCTATATGCAAATTAGTCTGTCCCTGGCCCAGTGCATCATGGGAACAGGGCAGACCAAACTACGAAGCCAATTCTTCACTAGAAAGGAGACAAGCTACCGGGAACCGGTTTCTGGCATTTCAGCCGTCGTCGGCCTGGCTTGCTTGAATCCTGATGGTGCAGTGAGCAAGGGACTCATGTCTGAGTATACCCTGCCACACCTATAGTGGCCAAAAACGATTCAGAAAAGGGGGTGGTGATGGACAGAATGTCTGAATTAAGCAGATCACTCTTACCCAGTCCAAAGATCAGGGCTTGATCCATCACCGTTATTTAGCTCACTGCACCATCCCAGCAAAGAACCTGGCTATATGCAAATTAGTCTGTCCCTGGCCCAGTGCATCATGGGAACAGGGCAGACCAAACTACGAAGCCAATTCTTCACTAGAAAGGAGACAAGCTACCGGGAACCGGTTTCTGGCATTTCAGCCATCGTCGGCCTGGCTTGCTTGAATCCTGATGGTGCAGTGAGCAAGGGACTCATGTCTGAGTATACCCTGCCACACCTGTAGTGGCCAAAAACGATTCAGAAAAGGGGGTGGTGATGAACAGAATGTCTGAATTAAGCAGATCACTCTTACCCAGTCCAAAGATCAGGGCTTGATCCATCACCGTTATTTAGCTCACTGCACCATCCCAGCTCAGAACCTGGCTATATGCAAATTAGTCTGTCCCTGGCCCAGTGCATCATGGGAACAGGGCAGACCAAACTACGAAGCCAATTCTTCACTAGAAAGGAGACAAGCTACCGGGAACCGGTTTCTGGCATTTCAGCCGTCGTCGGCCTGGCTTGCTTGAATCCTGATGGTGCAGTGAGCAAGGGACTCATGTCTGAGTATACCCTGCCACACCTGGTAAAACAGGCAGCACGGGGTAGCTCTTCCCGTTACTTCAAGCAAAACCGCAAGAAGCCGATTAAAAAAAAAACCATCACCGGCCTTCGAGTGGGGAAACGCTTTCGGCCTGTGTGGCCGAACAGAGTGATATGGTTGCTGAAAACGCTGTGCCGATACCGCTCACTACCTGTGGTTCCTGTGGTTCCTCGTAGGAGCTGGGAGCTGGAAGCTGATTGCTGATTGCTGGAGGCGGTGTCTCAGGAGGCTGGGTGGACGAGACTCTGGACATCGGGCAGAGGAGAGGGAAACGCTTTTCGGCGGCTGACCAGAGTGAAATGGTGTCGATGCCGCTACTACCTGTAGCTCCTCGTAGGAGCTGATTGCTGGAGGCAGCATCTCAGAGGCTGGGCGGACGAAATTTCGGACACTTAATCTTAGTTGCCCTACAAAAGCTGCTATTTTATAAAATCAAAACGTCGGGAAAATTTTACCTGTGGAGGGCGGAGGTTTGAATGCTGCAGCTCTTTAATCACCTGAGCCGCCTGAGCAGAAAAATACTGCCAGCATGGAAGACAAGAAGAGGTCTCAAATCACAAACTTACTGGTACAGCTGGACTGGACTAGGAGCTCTGGTGGCGCAATTGAGCACAGCTACTGCTAGAGCTGAGAGAAGAACGCCGGATAGCCTACGGGTGAGCGATAAGGATACAGACACAGATATGGCTCCTAAGTTGAACACCCGATCTGCACGGACCGGCAAAAACGGTGGACAAGAGAGCTCAGGTACTGTAAACACCTCAACCTCTACCTCTAAGAGCAACTCTAAACTAGCAGAAAGCGCTAATAATGGTAAAGGGAAAGCAGCGGTGGTGGTAGGAACTATTGAAGGGGCTAAAGGAAGCACAATACTGGACACAAGACAAATAACTAGCCCGGGTGTATTTGATAAGAGGTCTGTTAGAAACACTGAGACAGAGCCGCTTACCAGGGGTGAAGTAAACCCTAATTCTTACTTAATTTCAATCTCAGTTATTAATAACTCAGTGTCAGTGTCAGCGTCGAATTCGCCTGCAGACCAGTCAGAGCATTCAGAACTTCTTGAGCTCGAGAGCAAGGTTACAGGTGAGGAGAAATCAGAGGATAATCTTAATAAAACAACCAAAACTATGAATAGAGATGGCGCCTGGGTTGGAGAGAAGATAAGGTCTGACTGCGAAAAAGCAGTACCAATTGGAAACCAATTAGAAAGCGCCAAAGAAATAAATATAGAAAATTTAGAGACTTTCAAAACTCCAGAAATTGATCTAACATCCGCTACTCAGCTGACAATAGATCCTAATCGACCCAATGGACTACCAGACCAGAATTTAATAAGCATAACAGTGAACACATTAATAGACAAAGTCGAGGCAAATGAGGATGGAACTAATCTCGAATATGAAGAGGTGTCAGAAGGTGGAGATAGTGAGACAGAAACTATGCACAATAAACAGAATAATCTTAAACCATCAGCCTCAAGGAAGACCAAAAGCAAAGCTAGGAATAAACTGAAAAAAGCTCTCGGCAAATCGCTGATTAAAGACAATTCCTCCTCTGTATCCGAAACTGTGCCAAAGACTAAGATCAATGTTGATGATAGTCCACTTAGAAAATGGATACAGGCTAAAGGGGGAGTAAAGAATATGGCATTGAGGCTCTCTGGAGCTAGTTTTGATGAAGACTTGCACCAAAAGGGGGGCAAGAAAACGACATCAGGATTGGAGAATATTTGCCCCATAGCAAATACAGACACAACCATAGATGGAACCATATCGCCAATCGATTCAGTTCAGAAGGATATGGCCATGGGCACAATAACAGATACGAACTTGTCTAGCCCTACTCTAAATTCTCCAGTCGATTTAATCCGAGACCAAAGCCCCAAAAACTCCCAGTTAACTACACCGGAGATAGCTCCTAAACTTATGATGTCGAACGTTGGGACAGAGAACGATGGGGCGAATGATATAACGAATGATTCAGTGGAAGTGGTTCAATCAGACATGGAAATAAAAATATCTGAAACAAGCCATATGCCAACTTCAGGTAATGTGTTGCCATCAAGTCCTCACAATACTGAATCTGTTAACTTGACATGAGATGGAAAGGTTCCAAGTGCAGCAACTTTTGAAGACCAGCCAAACTTGACTACTATGGACATGATAATGCAGACTCTCATTGCTCAAAGACAAGAAAGCCAGCAGCATTTCTTGCAGCTAAGAGAAGACAATACAAAACTTCAGGCTTTTATGAGTGAAGTATGTGAAAAGCTTGGGGGTGTTACACAAGAAATGGAAGACCTTAAACAACGCGTCGTGGTAATCGAAGAAGGATCTACTCGCTCGGATGAGCTAATTAAACAACATGCCACACGGATATCCAAACTAGAGACAAAGGTCGAGCACAAGGAAAACAGGGCTTGTAGGCACAACCTCAGGCTGTTTGGGATCCCAGAGGGGGCAGAGAGAGCTCACGCTAGGTCGTATGTAGTAAAATTATGTCAAAAAGCGTTTAGTGATTTATCTGACTGGGACTGGGACTCTCAATTGCAGAGAGTACACAGACTTCCTCTGTTCCAAAAGAACAAAAATAGCAAATTTCCGAGACCTATCCCGATATACTTTGGAAATTTCTTGCTAAAACAAGCTGTATTATTTAAAGCTAAACCCAATAGCCCGGTCCTTATTGACAACATATCTTTTTTTGTACGGTCAGACCTAAGTAAGGAAACAATGGATAGAAGGTGGGAGCTTAAAAAGCTAATATACTCCTTCAAAGCTATTAACTGTACAGTTTATTTACAAGAGCCCGCACGGCTTAAGGTAATTAATAATGGGCGCCTTTCTTTTTTACTGATCAAGAAGAGGCGGTTATGGCTCTAGAAACATTTACAGCTGAAAGGCAGAAATGAAAGTGTAAGCACGCAGGGCTATGGATGTTTGTACTTAAAATATTAGATCACGTTGGAACACCAGGGGGACAAAAATGGGTTGAATTTATGCATTGCATGTACTAGTTCTCTGTTTCATATATATATCTCACACACTGCCATATTTGTTGTGTTTCTTGTGGATTTAATGAATAATTTTTTCAAAAAGAGGGTTGAATCTATCCCCCTGTTAGCCATTTCACTAGGCTGCCACACCAGCGGCAGCAAGGGATAGAGGGGTGCTCCCCCCCAAAGGGACTTGGGAGGGAAGGGAAGGACTGGGGTTGAGGGAGTGAGGGGGGAAAAAATGGGGGAAAAATACATTGTAAGGAAGAAATATGGTGTAGACAAAGTAATGAAATGTTTTAACAGAGATTTAATGCAGAGGAAAGACAAAGAATTTAGACGTAAGCTATGTCTAAGACAAAATTGTTAATTTGGAATGTTACTGGCCTCAATAGTAAGCAAAAGAGGAGACTGGTTCAAGAAGGGTTGGCTATGTATAAACCACAATTCGCTCTTCTCTCGGAAACTCATATCAGTTTCCAAGACAGGAAATTGCTTTCACAAATGGGGTATGAGCTTGTGGTGTGTTCAACCTTGGGTGCCTCCATTAGGGGGGTGGCCATACTAAAACAGAAAGGATTAGCGTTAGAAATTTTAAAAACATCATCAGATACACGGGGGAGGTGGGCGATAGCACAAGTTCAGATGGAACACCAGAAGTTTGTCTTATATTTGGTTTATGGCCCTAATATAGACGATCCCAAGCTGTTTGAATACTTAAGTATTGAGCTACTAGAGTGGGAGGGAGAAACATTAGTGATGGGAGACTTTAATTGCGTAATAGATTATAAAATTGATTCTACCGGACACGGCTCTCCACGCAGGATGCGTAAGGTCAGATCTGCGATTCTTGAGTTAGGTAGACTGCTTAACATTAAAGATGTATGGCGTCATAAACACCCTAACCTAGCGGGACACACATACTACTCATCGCCCCATAGATCTTGCTCAAGAATCGATATGGTGTGGGCAACCGATCAAATACTGAGTAATTGTAAGATTGAACTGTGTCCAAGGATTACTTCCGATCACAATCCAATACTATTAGAATTCGAGAATGGTGAGTCGAGGACAGATTTAAGACAATTTACATTCCCGAGACATTTACTGACTGACTTGGGCTTTGTCACTTCCCTAAAGAAACATATTAAAGAATTTATTGAATTGAATATTAACTCAGCTAAAATTGACATAGTTTGGGACACATGTAAGTGCAGTATAAGGCGGTTTACTCAACAATTCATCTACAGACTCAATGCCAAAATCGTAGAACTACCAAAAAAGCTACTTCAGATATATTGTTATTGGAGCAGAAATTAGCCGACGAAACTAAGTTATTAAATGGAAACATCGAGGAGATAAGATTCGAACTATTAAAATTACAATCTTCTCTTAAAAAGACGCTAAGAGACAGATATTGTGCTAAAATACATAAATATAAACTAAACCAATATGAAGGATGAGATAGAATCGGAAAAATACTCGCATACAAAGTTGCGGATAAAAAGGCGAGAACTAAGATCAAAATGATTAAAGGGTCTGATTTACATGAATATGATCAACTAGAACAAATCCTTGGCCAGTTTGTTAACTACTACCAGAGCTTATACACTCCTGATAATACCACAGCTAGAATCACACAATATTTGGATAAATATATGCCTATATCAAAAGATTCTGCTAAGGAAAAATTGCAACTTCTCAATTAAAAAATAACACAATCTGAAATAAATGCAGCGATCTTAGCCTTACCACCGGGAAAAGCTGCTGGGGAGGACAGTCTGCCCATGGAACTATATAAGGTTTGTGCAGAAGAATTAATACCTCTGTTTGAAAATGTCATTGATTCTATAGACAGCTTGGGAAAAGTCCCTATGTCATGAAAAGTAGCCAAAATAGTATTTTTTCTCAAAACAAACAAACCACCGGAAGACTGTGGCTCTTACCGGCCGATTTCCCTGCTCAACGCAGATGCTAAAATCTTTTCTAAGATACTCGCAAATCGCCTAGCACCCAATATGCCGACTTTGGTCAACTCACAACAACATGGTTTTGTGACAGGGCGAGATACAACAACCCATGTAAATACAGCGATTACAGCCTTTGATGTCGCCTCAATTACTCTCACCCCACTCGAAATGGTTATGTTAGATGCCGAAAAAGCATTTGACCGAGTGGGGTGGGAGTATTTGTGGGAGGCAGTAAAGAAGGTAGGCATTCAGGGTAAATACCTAGTGTGGGTTTGTTCATTATACGACAGCCCGCAGCCCATAATCAGCTATGGGGGAAAAGAGTCAAGGAGCTTTGCCATAGGGAGGGGAACCAGACAAGGGTGCCCTCTGTCCCCCCTGCTCTTCGCTCTTTCCTTGGAGCCATTCTTAAATGCACTAACTATGCAAGGAAATATTCACCCATTTGTACATGGTGGAGAGAGTTTGAAAATCACTGCTTGTGCAGATGATATAGCTGTATTCACCACAGACTTAGTAAAAGCTACACCTGAAATAATAAAAGAAGCTGCACATTACGGCCATGTTTCAGGTTACAAACTTAGGGGCCGATTATGATCGCGTCCGTCCGCGATCACTGAGGAGGAGGGGACGTCCGCATGGGCTGCGGAGTCCCCTCCTGTGCGATTAGGATGTGACCGCCACCCTGGCGGTCACATCCTCTATTTTTACCATTGCGGCGGGTGCGGCTTCAAGCTGCACCCGCGGCAATGTTAAAAATGCAGTCATTGCATTTGCATGCAGAAAGAGGCAGGCACCTCGCGTTGCCTGCCGCTTTCTGCATACAAATGCAGGGGGGGTACCATAGGTACCCCCCATGTGCACCCCCCACCCCTCCCCTTCACCTAGGGGGCCCGCAAAGGGCCCCCGCAGTGAAGTTACTCATGCTTTTCCACGGCGGAAAAGCCGCCGCGGAAAAGCATGTTTTACATCCCATCCTAATCTGCCTGACGGTGTCTGAGAGACACCGTCACCAGATTAGAGCTTTTCCGCCGCGGTTGTAAGCCAGCCGCGGCGGAAAAGCCAGGACCCACCAGCCATCCTAATGTGGCGGTGGGTCTTTGGTCAGTCCGCTGCGGTTTTTCCGCATCCTCTGGGCCGGCGGTGGCTTCCGCCGGCCCCGAGGATGCGGAAAAACCGCAATCCTAATGAGCCCCTAAATGTAGGTAAAACGCAGGTAATAGCCAACTATAAACCTCTGGAACCGATCCCAGGCTTATGTCAAAGCGTGATTTATTTAGGCATCAAATTAGCATCCAATATTGATAAAATTATTACGCTAAACTATGATTCTCTTCTAAAAGAAACAGAAAAGTCACTCAAAAAATGGCATAAGATTCTGATTAGTCTATTGGGACGTATTAATCTAGTAAAAATGAAAATGTTGCCGAAGGTGCTATATCTATTTAGATCTATCCCTTTGCAACCCAATAACATCTTCTTCAAAAAATTGGAGGGTATATGTAGCAGCTTCATATGGGCATACAAAAAAGCGAGAAGGGCATTGAAACTACTAACACTGTCAATAGAAAAGGGTGGATTAACATTTCCTGATTTTAGGTTTTATTTTCTAGCTACTTTCTTTTGTCGTATTCGAAGTTTGTTAAAAAACGACAGTCCACTATTTTTTCACCGGCTCATGTTGGGATTGGATAGCAACCAATTTTTGCACCGCTTGCAAGACCCAAATTACTTCAAGCGAGTGAAATTTAAGTCAGCCAGGCACATTAAAAAGATTTGGGACCAAATAATGACTATTGGGAAAAGCTCATTCTACAACGCAGAGCTTAGAATATGGGACAATCCAGGGCTTCCTGATATCTTCTCTGATGGAGCAGGTTCCCTTTGGAAGAGACACGGCATTTACACACTAGGGGATCTATATGGTCAAAACGTTTTTTTGGATTTTGAAGCACTTAAATTTAAGGGATAATATGTTCTTTAAATATATTCAGATAAGGGATTATCTGCTCTCTAAAATAAAAATTATGGAAGCGATAGAATCAGATATACTTAAATGTCTATACTCTAACAAAGTAAAATCATTAATAAGCCTAGGGTATGGATATCTGATACAGGATAAAAACGAAGACTACTCGAAAATAGCTGCCAAATGGTCTTTCCGAATGGGTATGAATATTAATCCCTCACAGATCTCATATTCTTTACGTCACATAAACTTGATTGTCCAGTCTACTAGCTTGAGATTACAGACGTACAGAACCATCACTCAACTTTATTATACACCACAGAGAATAGCTAGTTGGGTACGGGATAATCAAGTAAATAAGAAAACTTGGGGCCCGATGTAGGTAATTCTAATTTACCACATACCGATTCGGTATTTAAGAAGTGGTAAATGAGAGGGGGGGAAATGTAGGTAATTCAGAATCGGTAAATACCGAATCGTTAAGATTCGGTATTTACCGATTCTGTAAATACCGAATCGGTAATGCCCATTGATTCCTATGGGCATTGAAGCCCATGGGAATCAATGGTCATTACCGAATCGGTATTTACCGATTCGGTAAATACTGATTTTTGCAAGGGTGCAGGGGGTGTCACTTTGACACCCTCTAGCACCCCGAATTCAGGCACGTGTGACATGTGGCACACAGACATGCCCTAAGGGCATGTCTGTCTGTCACATGGCACAGGTGTGCATGCACACATGTGCATACACACCTGGATTCGGTATTTTACCACCCAATTGGATTGGGTGGTAAAATACCGATTCAGTAAGGCCTGTGGGACTCTGAAGAGTCCCACCTACATCTCCAATTTACCGAATCGGTAAAAATACAGATTCGGTATTTTAACGATTCAGTAACTTTACTGATTCTGTAAATTTACTGAATCAGTAAAATAGGACACCTACATCAGAAATGACCATTTACCGGTCGGAAACGGCCGAAATCGGCCGTTACCGGTCAGTAAATGGCCACCTACATCTGGCCCTAAGTGCCCGAAGTGTGATCATGAAGCGGCAGGCATAGATTATATGCTTTATTCATGCCCAGCGCTCTTGCTATTTTGGAAAGGACTGTCTGAAATCTTAAATAACAAATACATTGTCACACCACCATTTTCAGCACAATTGGTCTTACTAGATATCCAGGAAACGAATTGTCCCTATAAAGAACAAATAACTATTATCTTTGCATGTGCCAGGCTAGTCATCGCTAGACTATGGATATCTAAGGATATCCCAGATGTCTTCGATTGGTGGCTTCTGATGAAAGAAATCAACACCATGGAACTGTCATTAGCAAGACATAGGGGCCTTAAGGCTCTACAAAAGAAGGAAAAAATCTGGTTAAACTTTTTTGAATCATGATCTATATGAACTAGAAAGAAAACGAGGCCCGCTCAAATATTGGTATATTATCTGTAAGACTTTATTTCTTTTTCTTTACTATTTTTGTCAAAGTTTAGCATTTGTCAGACCTCTGTTTCTAACGTTTTTTGTCCAAAAATTGTCTACCCAATTAATATTGTAACTACTTATATACTTTGTTTTCTTGAAATGTATAACATATGTGTTTTCTGTTCATAAAATAAAAAAAAGGGAAGGGTCATGTAGCCCCAGGAGAACCCCCGCCACAGTAGTCGGGATGGGGTAGCCCAACATTTATTTTATGCGGGCCAGGATTTCATTCCAGAAAGGCCGGATAGACGGGCAATCCCACCATATGTGGCGAAAGTCACCCAAGAGCCCGCAACCCCTCAAGCATCTATCCGAGGTGGTCAGGAATATTCGCCGGAGCTTGGAGGGATGAAAGTACCAATCCATCATGGTCTTAAGATGCGCCTCTTTAAGATCTATGGAGTGATTGAATCGGGTAATGTCAGACCAAAGATGAGTCGATTCCTCGTCAGAAATGGGACGCTGGATCAGGTCCTCCCACATACTCATGTACCTGGGCCGTGGGAAGAGGGTGGTCTTAAGCAAGAAGGTATAGATAAAGGAGATCACACCCTTCATAGAGGACATCTTGGAGAGAAAGGCTTCGAATTTTGTGAGAGGTCGGGTAGCGGCGTCCCTAACCTGTGCATGGTGGTCACATTCAATATCCTCTGAGTCAAACTCCCTTTTGCACTCCTCTAAGGTGAGAGGCTCACCATCTCACCATCTCGGAATAAATGAATCAAGGCTAAGCAACCCCCTCTCTTCCATGCGTCAAAGGGACCCTCAGGAAGAGCCGGAGGAAAAAGGGAAGTGTGGAGAATCGGGGTAAAGGGAGATGGGAAGGAGGTCCATCTGTCGTCTCCTGAGACTGTGCCCCAGACCTTGAAGTATTTGGGGGTCTATCTCTACGGGGGCGCCACACCAAGTCCCATATGGTCCGACCTGTCACGCTGCGGTCCATATGCAGCCAGTGTTTCTCAGAATCTTTCTGGGACCATTCGACTAGGACCTGCAACTGTAATATAGGTGAATGTCTGGCAGGCCCACTCCCCCCTCCGTGCGAGGGCGGCGGAGCAGAGAGTAGGAGAAGCTGACCTCCTACGCCGATGACACCCAATTGGTACTGGCTATCAAAGGGGACGGGGAGGAAGTGGCCAATCGATTCACAAGAGGAATGATGTCAATAGGTGACTGGATGGCCACGAATTGTCTGAAACTCAATTCAGAAAAAACTGAAGTGGTCATCTTCGGTCACCTCTCCCCGGGCTGGTCACCTGTCTGGTGGCCACCATCTTTCGGTCCCCCGCCGAGTCCAGCTAGCAAAGTGAGAAATCTAGGCGTCATCTTCGATGCTGGCCTCAATTTTATGGCACATGCGAATAAAACTGCGGCTTCAGCTCATATGAAATTGAGAATGATTAGGAAAATACTACCTTTCCTACCGAACACGGCCGGGAAAACACTGGTCAGCTCACTAGTCCTGTCCTCCTTGGACTATTGTAACGCTCTATTCTTAAATGCCCAAGTCCGAGTGACAAATAAGATGCAGTCAATCCAAAATGCAGCCGCACGAATGCTGGCTGGGATCCCCAAGTTCGCACCAGTTACAAACATCATTAGGGATCTCCATTGGCTCCCGATACGCAGCCGTATCAAATTCAAATCGCTGTGTATTGTTTACAAGTCACTCAATAATCAAGGTCCCCACTTTCTCAAACAGAATCTTCTCCATCATGTCCCAACCCGATCTCTTCGTTCCTCTATTCAGAACTTCTTGGCTGTGCCTTGCACTAGAACAGTCACCTGGGGCGACAGGCGTTTCCTGGTTGCCGCCCCTAGACTCTGGAACACCCTTCCTGCACATATCCGAGCAAGTCCCTCCCTGTTCACATTCCGCAAACAGCTAAAGACGTGGTTATTTGACCAATAGCCTTGTATATCTTCTTTACCCCAGTTGCTGATCCATCCCTTAACTAGCGCCGAGACGCCCACGGGTATTCGCCGCGCTCTACAAATGTCAATAAATAAATAAATAAATAAATAAGAAGCGTGCTCGTCCCCCCTGCCAGATAAAGCGCAAGATCATGGCTTTGATTTTCCAGAAGAAATCAGAGTCTAGTTCAATAGGCAGGGCTTGAAATAAATAAAGAAGTTTGGGCAAAAGGGTCATCTTTATTTTTTTTTTTTTTTTTTGTAAATATATTTTTATTGCAGAGTTAGAAACAAGACCACAAAATAGACCAACCAGTACACTTGTGGCATCTCGACAGTTAACATGACAGAAATACATTAAACAGCCAATTAGATACATCCCGGAGGCTGGGCGGCACGCCAAATTTCCGTTCTCCGGCAGATGCCTCAGTGTGTGCCCTTTTCGGGCGTCAGGTCAGTTATATCGTGTAGTATCTGCTTTTACCCCTAAAAAAACCCGCCCCCCCCCAGCACCGTCGAGCCCTAGGCTGCATCCTTGTTCATTCCCACCAATTCCTGTCCACCTCCTTCCAGGCCCATCTGGGTCTAACAGATTGCTCCGCGGTGCTGAACCACCTACCCCATGAACACCCCCCTCTCCCTCCTTCCCCCTCAACTGCTGCTAATGCGGGTACCCACAATCCTTCCTAGCGCTGAGGCACGCCACCCATCAGGATCCACGTTCAAACATTCGATCCACATGGAATTCTATCCTATCTCTACTCTCCCTCTGCATCGTCCGTCATATAGTCCTGCAGCGCTTGAACCACTATCTCCCAGGACCTCGCCAGCTCCAGGCATTTCTCATTGCCAGTCCTAGTTGCCTGTCGCATCCTGATCACACTCTCGCAGCCCGACCACTTCAACAGCTCATTCCGCCATCTCCTCACTGACGGGCCTTCTCTGGACTTCCAATGCCAAGTTATTTCTCGTTGTGCCAGCATGATCCCCAAATCAATAAATTTGCTCGTTATTTTAGTCTTCCTAGTGTGCGGGAACCAGAGGAGCAGGCATGCCGCCATATCAAAGTCTACCTCCCTATCCGTCACAGCATTCAGGAGTTCCCCCACTTCCGGCCAGTACTCCCCCAACTTCGGGCATCCCCACAGTAGATGATCCAGGTCTACCTCTGGCGCCAAACATCTCGGGCACATGGCGTCAAGCACCTGGAAGTGCCGTCGCAACCTCTCCGGGGTCAGGTACGCCCTATGGACAATGAAAAAATGCACCTGCTGAAAACGTGCGTTCCTCGTTCCCTTCCAGGTCCGACGCAACACCTGGCTGCAGATGGTATCCGGTATGGGTTTGCCTATGCTGACCTCCCATCGCGACTTTAGTGCCAACAAGGGCGCCAGTCCCTCATTCAGCATTCTGGTATGGAGGCAAGTCACTGCTTTGACGGTGCCCGCTGCCATCACCACATATTGACATGCCATGGTCACCTCCGGCTCTATCAGCCTTCCCCCCCAGTATCGCTGCATCGCTGCCACCACCGCCGCGTGCAGTAGGAAGGTTCCGTCCTGCAAGCCAAATTGCTCCTGTAACGTCTGATACGGGACTAACGTCCCATCAATATAGAGGTCTCCCACCACCTGCAAGCCCAGCTCCTCCCACGTCAACAATTGGGACCATAAAAGGGTCATCTTTATTGCGTGAATGCGACCTAGCTATGAGAGGAAGAGCGGCTTCCATTTCGTGAGCTCAGCTTGGATGCGTGTGAGAAGGGGAGGGAAGTCCGTACAACCCTAAAATAGTCGGCGTCAGGGAGACACCCAAGTATTGAATGTCCAAAGAGGCCCATGCCAGTGGTGTGATAGTTCGGAGATTAGCAACCGTCTCCGGCGCAAGAGTGAGATTAAGTATAAAGGAGTTCCCAGAGTTTATTTTAAAGCTCAAGACTCGCTCCTAGCGGTCGAGTTCGGATTGTAAGCTTGGTAAGGAGCTTTCAGGCTCCGTGAGGGATTAAAGCACATCATCTGCAGAGAGCGAGATTTTATGGGGGTCGCCAGTAAACGGGATGCCCTTAATGTTCAGGTTATTACGGATCGCCAGGGCTAGAGGCTCAATGCTGAGGGCGAAAAGTAAGGGGGAGAGGGGGCACCCCTGCCTGGTTCCCCTCGAGTGCGGGAAAGTATCAGAGCGCACCCCATTAACCACCACCCTAGAGTTGGGGATGCGATAGCTCGCTCTTATGTCAAGAGATTTAGGGGTAAAACCAAAGGCCGTAAGTGTGTGAAAGAGGAAATACCAGTCAACCCTATCAAAGGCCTTCTCTGCGTCGAGGCCTACTAAAATCGCCGGAATGCGGCACCTGTTGGCCTTCTCTATGAGGTGTGTGATTCTACGGGTGTTGTCATGTGTTTGACGTCCTTTAATGAATCCCGACTGGTCTGGGTGAATTAGAAGGGGCATAAGGTCATTTAATCTTTTAGCAATAATGGAGGAGTGCAGTTTAGCGTCTAGGTTGAACAGGGCAATTGGCCTATAAGAGGCGCAGCTTTGAGGGTCCTTCCCTGGTTTAGGGATAACTGAGATTACAGCTCAGCTTCCGACATGGTGCCAGAGGCTCTCCCTTCATCAGCCATCTTATTAAACAGGGATACTAGATGGTGAGAAAGCTCGGGGGCAAATGCTTTATAAAAAGGAGCTGTTTAGCCGTCAGGCCCGGGGGCTTTATTGGATTTTAAGGAGTTAATAGCTAAGTTGACGTCTGCCATGGAAATGGGGGCAGTGATTAGGTCGTTCCATGCCTCAGAGACCTGTAGTAAAGGCAGTGATTTAAGGAATGCCTGCTGCGCTTCTTCATCTAAGGAGTCCCCTGTGTGGAGGTCCCTATAAAAGGACCCAAAAATGGTCGCCTTCTCTTCATCTTTATCAGTTACCCTTCCTGCTGAGTCCATAATACCACCTATTTATTCTGTTTCTCGCTTGACCCGCAATTGGTGGGCTAAGTGCCTACCAATTTTATTACCTTGCGTGTAGGAGAGATGTCGCAATTTGAGAAGAGTGTATTCTGTCCTATTAGAGTAAATGGCCTGAAATTTGCCTCTGAGGGCGGTGAGCTGACGTTGTGTTTGTCTCGTGGGGTTAGTTTTATGGGAGCACTCAGTAGTGTTTGTCAATTTAAGGGAGAATGATCAATGGATCGACGGACACTAGCTATCACTTAAGCAAGTGAAAGGTCCAGTCGCAGCGTGTGCCCGTATAAGGTACTAGTAGCTCAAAGAAGGGGGTTGCTGCACTGTTCCTCAAAAGGGAGAAAGATTAGGAGAAGCTGACGTGACCTAAGGTGTGGGTAGTACACCTTTGGGCATCCATTTAGTTGGATGTATTTGCCTCACACACCCAAAAGGGTGTCATGCTTCATCATTGGCGGTTGCTCCTCGTCGGGGGGGCGGTGCAATCCCCAACGGGCTCACCTCTAGGAGGGGCTCTTTAGCGGAGATCTTTTGTATCCAACAGCCCTATGGTGAAGTGAGGGTATGTGGGCAGAGTATCAGATGGACTCGGTGTAGTGATTAAAATGCAGTAGGGGATGCCGGAAACGACTTTATTCTGGTGGTCCCCCTACTACAATTAAAACCAGTGGAGAAAGGCAAATTACTAGGGGTAACCTAAGTTAGGTAAAGTAATCCTAGAGAGGCCTTAGAAAACAGTGGGTCAACATGTTTCTCGCATTCGGTTAATCACCTGCGATTCATCAGGACCTTTAAAAGTGAAGTGCAAAAGAACTCTTAACATGCAAGTGTCATGTCTGTGGTGTAGGTGTATATTACCTGGGTGGAAAGTCCTATGCCTAAATAATGAGACAAAACAGAACAGTATAAATAATATTTTTCTCATCAAAAGCATGAACTGGGTCAGCGTCAGCATGTACAGAACAGTGAGGCATGCTCCATGTGGTGTTGGGCGGGGAGTACCCAACCTAAACATGCCAGGTGGAAAACAGCGTGCAGTGCAAGGATCACACACGCACACTGTGTTGGTGAATGAAAAGTATTCATATAAAAACCAGTGTTAAAAAGCAGCAGTATTATCTAAAAACACCATCTGTTTTATGCAGTGTCAATATATGTCAAAGATATATATATATATATATATATAACATCGTATTAACATCCAGATGGTGAACCAAGCAAATGCAGACTGGTGGCTCACCTAAGGGTCAAGGTCTAAGGGTCACATGAATGCTCGGCGGGTCAGTTCTACGAGGGCAAGCCTTCAGGTGTGGCTGTAATACACAAAGAATGTTAAAAAAGGGGGGGGGGGACCCCCAAAGAACGAGGTCAAGTACTGGCTAACAAGGACTGGGTGGGCCCTGGTAATCTTGGGTGGATCCACCTTACCTTACTCGTCCCGTGACCACGTGGGTGCACCTACCCATCTCCGCCGAGTTCGGATAGATGGGTAGGTCTGGCGGTGTTTGTTATTAAAAGGGAACCGGCGGGGAGGAGCCTCGTTGCTGGCGCCCTTCCTTGTAGGTCACATGACCGTGGTCGTTTCTATAGCGGCCATGACAGAAAGGTGAAGTTAATGTAGCGGTATAGGTGGATCTTGAAACAAGGCAACCGCTAGAAAGCGGGCATGTGTGTGTTAAACGGATGCCCATTTGAATCGAATCGCGCACGAGGTGTGGCTTCGCGGGGTGTCTGCCCATATATATAATTTTGGAAAGGCTCAATCACTGGAGTGAGCCAAGTTAAATATAGCCACTAACTGTTCCATAATGTTAGGGATTGACAAGCCTGACCCTGGATTGTACGATGTTGTATTTTATATGCAAAGACAGAACGATCCTTGTTAGAGGTCGCGCGATGAATTATCTGTACGTGTCGGCCATGTTGGGTAGGGAAAAGGGGCTGGATGAACCACAGCTGATGAAGGGTTCTCACATGAAAACCACGGGTATGTGAGTATTATCACTGCCGGGGCATGGGTCAAAACTGATAATTTACATTTAATGTCATCCAATTGCCCACAGTGTGCCTGGTCACATACTAATTGAAACTTATGGACAACAAAAGAATCAAAACCCAACTAGGCATATTTGGGTCATCATCCGTAACCTGTAAGACAGTTGACACTCATGTTGGTTATATAATGTATCCAACCAGATGCCATCAAGGATCCAGTGGATGTATCTGGTCACGTGCATAGAGGGTGTCCCTGATGTGTGTAATCCAAGCCAAACTACATTAAATTAAAACAAAACTTGGGCAATATCAGTAAGGGATCATTGATAAAGAATGACTTATAGCGAATGCCAGGGGATGTCTTCATTCAGGCCATGGCTGTCAGAAGATAAGCGATGGACCCATCTCTGCTCCTTCCTAAAGAGTGCATTCTTTGGGGAGTTTGGGCTGGATTCCAAGATAACCCAGTTGAGGGACTCTTCATTATGGTTGCATTCCACATAATGTTTGCACATTTTTGTATTTGTTTTCTTACAGCGAAAATTGCTGCGGTGCTCAATGATGCGGGTTTTAATGGGGCGGGTGGTCATCCCAATATATTGCAAGTTGCATGGGCAAGTCAGAAGGTAAATGCAATGTGAAGTATTGCAATTTGTGTGTTGCCTGAGTTCCCAATTGAAGGTCTCTGAAAGTTTGATGGTTTTCACTATTGAGGTGTATTTACAAACACCGCAGGAACCACAAGGGTAGTGGCCCCTGACTGGAGGTAGCTGCCAAAGGGTCTGTTGTGTCTCTTTTCTGACTTTCTTTGGCCTGGTACTAATCAGAATATCCTTCAAGTTCTGTGATCTCCTGAAAGCAAACCTAGGCTGCTCCATATCCAGGTCACCTGTATTGAGGATACCCCAATGACGTTTAATGGTCTGTTTGATTTTATTGGACCGCGGGGTAAAGGTGGTGACACAGGTCATTGGTTGGTCCTCTATTGGTGCGCACTCCCGTCTCTCTAGTAGAGCTTCTCTATTGTTATTCCGAGCCCGTTTTCTGGCTTTGTAAACATCGCTTTTAGGATAGCCTCTGTCCATGAGGTTCCTAGACAGTATTGAGGATTCCTTCTTGTAATCAGTCACATTACTGCAATTGCGCCTTATCCGGAGGAATTGTCCGAATGGTAAGTTTGAGCGCAATGCCTTCGGATGGTGACTTGTGTAGTGAAGTAAACTGTTACGATCTGTGGGTTTTCTATACAGAGATGTACTGAGAGAACCATCATCCAATTTGATGGTAAGATCAAGGAAAGCAATTTCCTTAGGTGAAGAGGACATCGTGAAGTGTAAGAAGGGGTTCAGTGTATTCACCCATTCAAAGAATTCCTCGTGGGTTGTTGTGGGGCCTGACCAGAGTATTAAGATGTCGTCGATGAAGCGTCTCCATACTAGAATATTCTCTAGAAAGGGGTTGGACTGGTGATGTATATGTCTGTCTTCAAACTCTGCCATATAGAGACAGGCCACCGAAGGAGCAAAGGTACTGCCCATGGAGGTCCCTTGGGTCTGATGATAGTATTGTCCCTTGTACTCGAAGTAATTCTCAGTGAGTGCAAGCGTGGCGCACTCCATGATGAAAGATTGCGGAGTGTTGGAGTTCCAGGTTTGTTGCCCCAATCTTTCTTCTACTACCTCTAGGGTGGCCCTCTGTGGAATATTCGTATAGAGGGCCTCCACATCTAGAGTAATCAGAAGATCAATTTGTGTTGTGTCCTGAATGGAGTTCAAAATACGTAGGACGTCAGTAGTGTCCTGGACGTAAGAAGGAATGCATTTGACCAGTGGTTGTAAAAAATGGTCACAAAACTGTGAGAGTGGCTCTAGGATAGAATTGATCCCTGACACGATTGGTCTCCCTGGTACTGGTCTCGTGCCCTTGTGGATCTTGGGCAGTATATAAAAATACGGTACCCGAGGGTCACTTTGAACTAGGAACTCTGCCTCTTTTTTGGAGATCCATTCTTCACTTTCAGCACACATCACGCAATTGCAGTAATGTGACTGATTACAAGAAGGAATCCTCAATACTGTCTAGGAACCTCATGGACAGAGGCTATCCTAAAAGCGATGTTTATAAAGCCAGAAAACGGGCTCGGAATAACAATAGAGAAGCTCTACTAGAGAGACGGGAGTGCGCACCAATAGAGGACCAACCAATGACCTGTGTCACCACCTTTACCCCGCGGTCCAATAAAATCAAACAGACCATTAAACGTCATTGGGGTATCCTCAATACAGGTGACCTGGATATGGAGCAGCCTAGGTTTGCTTTCAGGAGATCACAGAACTTGAAGGATATTCTGATTAGTACCAGGCCAAAGAAAGTCAGAAAAGAGACACAACAGACCCTTTGGCAGCTACCTCCAGTCAGGGGCCACTACCCTTGTGGTTCCTGCGGTGTTTGTAAATACACCTCAATAGTGAAAACCATCAAACTTTCAGAGACCTTCAATTGGGAACTCAGGCAACACACAAATTGCAATACTTCACATTGCATTTACCTTCTGACTTGCCTATGCAACTTGCAATACATTGGGATGACCACCCGCCCCATTAAAACCCGCATCATTGAGCACCGCAGCAATTTTCGCTGTAAGAAAACAAATACAAAAATGTGCAAACATTATGTGGAATGCAACCATAATGAAGAGTCCCTCAACTGGGTTATCTTGGAATCCAGCCCAAACTCCCCAAAGAATGCACTCTTTAGGAAGGAGCAGAGATGGGTCCATCGCTTATCTTCTGACAGCCATGGCCTGAATGAAGACATCCCCTGGCATTCGCTATAAGTCATTCTTTATCAATGATCCCTTACTGATATTGCCCAAGTTTTGTTTTAATTTAATGTAGTTTGGCTTGGATTACACACATCAGGGACACCCTCTATGCACGTGACCAGATACATCCACTGGATCCTTGATGGCATCTGGTTGGATACATTATATAACCAACATGAGTGTCAACTGTCTTACAGGTTACGGATGATGACCCAAATATGCCTAGTTGGGTTTTGATTCTTTTGTTGTCCATAAGTTTCAATTAGTATGTGACCAGGCACACTGTGGGCAATTGGATGACATTAAATGTAAATTATCAGTTTTGACCCATGCCCCGGCAGTGATAATACTCACATACCCGTGGTTTTCATGTGAGAACCCTTCATCGGCTATGGTTCATCCAGCCCCTTTTCCCTACCCAACATGGCCGACACGTACAGATAATTCATCGCGCGACCTCTAACAAGGATCGTTCTGTCTTTGCATATAAAATACAACATCGTACAATCCAGGGTCAGGCTTGTCAATCCCTAACATTATGGAACAGTTAGTGGCTATATTTAAATTGGCTCACTCCAGTGATTGAGCCTTTCCAAAATTATATATATGGGCAGACACCCCGCGAAGCCACACCTCGTGCGCGATTCGATTCAAATGGGCATCCGTTTAACACACACATGCCCGCTTTCTAGCGGTTGCCTTGTTTCAAGATCCACCTATACCGCTACATTAACTTCACCTTTCTGTCATGGCCGCTATAGAAACGACCACGGTCATGTGACCTACAAGGAAGGGCGCCAGCAACGAGGCTCCTCCCCGCCGGTTCCCTTTTAATAACAAACACCGCCAGACCTACCCATCTATCCGAACTCGGCGGAGATGGGTAGGTGCACCCACGCGGTCACGGGACGAGTAAGGTAAGGTGCATCCACCCAAGATTACCAGGGCCCACCCAGTCCTTGTTAGCCAGTACTTGACCTCGTTCTTTGGGGGTCTCCCCCCCCCCCCTTTTTTAACATTCTTTGTGTATTACAGCCACACCTGAAGGCTTGCCCTCGTAGAACTGACCCGCCGAGCATTCATGTGACCCTTAGACCTTGACCCTTAGGTGAGCCACCAGTCTGCATTTGCTTGGTTCACCATCTGGATGTTAATACGATGTTATATATATATATATATATATCTTTGACATATATTGACACTGCATAAAACAGATGGTGTTTTTAGATAATACTGCTGCTTTTTAACACTGGTTTTTATATGAATACTTTTCATTCACCAACACAGTGTGCGTGTGTGATCCTTGCACTGCACGCTGTTTTCCACCTGGCATGTTTAGGTTGGGTACTCCCCGCCCAACACCACATGGAGCATGCCTCACTGTTCTGTACATGCTGACGCTGACCCAGTTCATGCTTTTGATGAGAAAAATATTATTTATACTGTTCTGTTTTGTCTCATTATTTAGGCATAGGACTTTCCACCCAGGTAATATACACCTACACCACAGACATGACACTTGCATGTTAAGAGTTCTTTTGCACTTCACTTTTAAAGGTCCTGATGAATCGCAGGTGATTAACCGAATGCGAGAAACATGTTGACCCACTGTTTTCTAAGGCCTCTCTAGGATTACTTTACCTAACTTAGGTTACCCCTAGTAATTTGCCTTTCTCCACTGGTTTTAATTGTAGTAGGGGGACCACCAGAATAAAGTCGTTTCCGGCATCCCCTACTGCATTTTAATCACTACACCGAGTCCATCTGATACTCTGCCCACATACCCTCACTTCACCATAGGGCTGTTGGATACAAAAGATCTCTGCTAAAGAGCCCCTCCTAGAGGTGAGCCCGTTGGGGATTGCACCGCCCCCCCGACGAGGAGCAACCGCCAATGATGAAGCATGACACCCTTTTGGGTGTGTGAGGCAAATACATCCAACTAAATGGATGCCCAAAGGTGTACTACCCACACCTTAGGTCACGTCAGCTTCTCCTAATCTTTCTCCCTTTTGAGGAACAGTGCAGCAGCACTCAGTAGTGGCCAGCTCAGACTTGAGTGCGTCACGTTCTCGGGTGTGCTGTTTGTTCAGCGCAGCATTAAGGGCAATACATTCTCCTCGGAGAACAGCCTTTAGGGTGTCCCAAGTGGTAAATTTTGAGGTGTCTTCTGGTGGATTAGACTTGTAGAAGTCCGTGATAGCGGTTCAGAGCTTGGTGCAGGATTCTTTATCACGCACAAGAGAAGGTGGAAAGTACCATTTAGGTGCAGCCGGGGCAGACCCTCGCCATTGTAGACAAACTGAATATAGGCTGTGGTCGGAAACTGATATGGGAAAGATTTTAGCGTCCTGATGGATGCCCTGTAATGTCTGACTAATAAAGATGTAGACCAAACGAGAGTATGTTTGGTGAACATGGGAGGAGAACGTGTAGGCACGAGCCTGTGGGTATAGTGTGCGCCAGGTGTCTAAGAGGCCTAGGTCGCGATTCTGCGTTGTTGTGTCTTCCCGGTAAAGGAACCCGCATCAGATCTCTGCAGATGCGTGCTGTCGAGGTCCATCTGCTAAATTAGATTAAAGTCTCCCAAAAGGATTAGTGGGCTCTCCACAAAATCCATATTTTCCCCAAACAGGGTGTGTAAGAAAGTCGTCTGTCCCGCATTGGGAGCGTATAGAGCAACGCAGGCGCAGATCTTCCCTCTTAGACGCCCCTTAACCATGATCCAGCGGCCATCCCTATCGTTCTGATCCCCCAGTGGCTGGAATTGAATCGCAGCTCAGAAGAGTAAGGCCACCCTCCTGTGCTTCTTAGTTGCCGAGGACCTATAGATAAGTGGGAACTGTTCATGCTTAAGTCGCGTATCCTCCGCCCTGACTAAGTGGGTCTCCTGCAGGGCCACGACATCTAAATGGTGATCTATGATATATTTCCACACCTTGAGACGCTTCTGCGGTGAGTTCAGACCCTTGACATTCCAAGTAGCTATGGTAATGGGTGTCATTTCACAAGTGGGGGAACGCTATTCTCTCTGAAACAGAAGGGGCCCAACACTCGACCACCCCGACCCAACCAGCCGTCACCACTCCACCCCCCCTGCACACCCATGAAACCCCCCACAAACCCCATACAAAACTAGAATAGAAAAAACAAAGAAAAAAGACTAACTAAAGTCATGGTCCTCCCATTAGGCCAGTAGGGCCTCAGCAAGACCATGGAGGACTGCGAGCCAGAGGACCTGGTCCACGCCCGCCCCCGCGGGCTAGTGAGTCAGCATCTTAATAGCATTAGGTTTAACAGCGCATTAGGCACAAGGAGAGTCAGTAGTCCGATTCAATCAAATCCGCGGCTGGGCGGAAAGAGGCAAGCATTACTCTACGTCAGGCAGTGATATAGAATCTGGCTCGCTCAGAGTGTCTAAGATGTACAAAGTCCCTAGGCGGAACGATAGGAAGTCCAAAATTAGAGGCGACCGCCTCAGCCTTACTCAGGAAGATCACTGGCAATGGTGGACCCCTCCTCTGGGAAGGGGGACCTGGAGTCACCAATGCAGGGGGCCGCAGCGGGGCTAGAGGACTCAACATTCCCGGCTCACCCGGTAGATGCAGGCCCCCACCATAGTCCAGCAAGGAGGCGAACAAGTGACAGTAGGCAAGTTAGTTCGTGGATTAAGTGGGAACAGGGTCCTCAGAGCTATACCAGGTGCCAGTAGTCAGCGTCTCGAGCCCTGCGACCATTCGGAGGGTGGCATAGATCTCGCATTAGCAGGCTCCCCAGCTGTTCCCGGCGCCGGAGCCTCCGTGCTTGAGCAAATGCCCAGCAGATCCAGCCCCTCTTGAAGATCCGTGATATGGCGTCTCTTATTCTGGAAATCAAAGCTTAGCCCAAAGGGATAAGTCCACCGGTATCTGATTTTATTGTTGCGCAGTTTGGTGGTTATAGGTCAAAGTGTTTGTCTCCTGGCCAGTGTGGCAGGGGCGATGTCTTGATAGACGTTGCAGGAGTCCAGGGTTACTGGAGACGTCCGCAGGAGTGGTCAAGAATTGGCAATTCAATCATCTCCTCATGGGTCCTATCGGAGCTGCAGTCATCGCGGCGGAAGCAGCGGGCGGCAGAAGCAGGCGGGCGGCCCCACACGCTCAATTGAAATCATCCGAGCGCGTCGCCATTTCGTGCCGGAGGAATCGCCCTTTTAAAGTCAGGCATGATCGGGGATTGGACGGGGAGAGTAACGAACCCGGTATCCCCACCACAGAAGCGCCCCACTGCACCTGTCACCAGAAGAGCGCACACCCGGTCACAGCGCCGTTGTCTCTCCGTCGGGGAATCCACCGCAGGAGTTGGTGAAGTTTCGGCGCTGACGCGAGTTATGCCGCCACCTTAGCTCCGGCTGTCGGAGCGCATCGGAGGCCGCAAGCTTGATCAGCCGCTTTCTGCAGGGCACCAAAAATATCCTCACCGCCATCTCAGACGCTCGTTTCGCCCGCTCGGGCGACGATGTATCGGCATAAAAAGACGTAACAGTCTACGTCTGTTTGGCCATCTAGCCCGGCCACGCCTCCGAAAAGGCCATTTTTATAGAATCTGAGCTGAAAGAGAAAAGGCGATTTTTATAGAATCTCTGCTCCGCCAATGGGCTATGAGACAGTATCAAAGACAGAGTGTTCTATCCCCTCGATGGTTGCATTGCTCATAGCAACATCAATTGCAGCAACAACAAAAACATTAGCATTCGAGAAGATGTCAACAGCCTCCACAATCTTACAGAGACCCAAATCACTCAAAGCTCATTTATAACAGAATAAGCAATGAGATCAGCACTCCGTCTCTGCAGTTTGCCACTCAAGTGGGAGGAAGTGTAATAAAACATTTGAAAGAGTGGAGAAAATTCACCACAGACAAATAGGTCTTACAGATAGTTCAGAATTGTTACTTTCTTCAGTTCAAAACTCCCTCATCTCTAATTCCAACAAAAATGGTCTGGGAACATCAACTATCTCAACTATAAAAGGTGCAATTGCATCCCCAAAAACAAGCAATAGAATCAGATTCTCTATCACAAAAAGGGAAGGGTATCTATTCAAGATATTTTTGGGTTCCCAAGAAGGGTCCTACAGAAAATTTCCACCTAGTAATGGATCTAAGAAAGGCCAACATAGCCCCAGATTGGCAGAGACAATATCCAGAGCTGCTTCATCTATCATTCAAACCTCACGGGAAAGTACTATGCAAAAACAACCTCCTGTTCAGGATGGGAGGCTGAATTCTTTATCTCAACGTACATTCCTTGAATTTTGCAGCATGGCTCCTTAAAGTAAGGATTTTTCTCAGTTTGGGAATAGTAACGTTAGGACTCCTAACTTTAGGACTCCTAAACTGAGAAATTTCCTAACTTTAAGACTTTCGGTATTCACAGAAGGCATTTAGGAGTCCTAAAGTTAGGAGTCCTAACTTAACTACTCCTAAACCGAGACAAATCCTAACTTTAAGACTTTTGGTATTCACAAAGGCATTTAGGAGTTCTAAAGTTAGGATCCCTAACTTCTGTGAATACCGAAATGAGTAAGTGGCTTCTGCGAATCCCAAAATGGTAGTAAGTTTAGGATTTTGTCTTAAGTTAGTTCTGTGAATCTGGCCCACAGTGAGGATTGTGTTCACCAAGTCATCCCATACCACTTCCTAGTCATCTCTGATCCAGGACTCTTCAACCCTTAATTCTTCTCGGAGTCAGAGCCTAGTAAACCAAATCAAATGTGTTATCTCACACTAATAGGCACACATCACAGTCAGTAAAGACCAAGTTAACGTTAACTTCACAAATATCAACATGGGGGTTAGTACATATTGTAAAAACTGAAGAGTAATTTATCAAGGGCAGAATAATTCTTGCCCGTTTTTTTTTTAGAATTTTAACTTTCCTTCACATTAGCTCACTGCGACAACCTAGCATAATTTTTCCTCCGCAAAATTGAAACGATTACCACCTCTTTCCCCCATCCTGTCACCGACCCAGGAAACCCTCTGAACCTGGGCCTTCGTTCCAGTCACACTTGACCACTTCCCTCCTCTGGACTCCGCCAACCTAGAGTCGATCATGCATCAGGTAAAATCCGGCTCCCCAAATGACCCCGCATCCCAACGTACCCTTCTCGCAGTCATCTAGCACATTTTACCCACCTCTTGAGCTACTCAATACCTCCCTATCCACCGGTATTGTCCCACTTCCTTGGAAGCAAGCCATGGTCAAAGCCCTCTTAAAGAAACCAAACCTAGATCAAAACAAACCTTCTGACTACCGACCTATTTCCCTACTGCCCTGGCTAAGCAAACTACTCGAAAAACATGCCAACACAGTGTTAACAGACTTCCTAGAGTCCAACATACTTTTAGACCCTTCCCAGATGGGTTTCCGCCCCCTCCATGGGACAGAAACCACTCTGGTTGCAGTAACAGAGGAAGCCAGGAGGATACTGGATAATGGAGGCTCGGCAGCCATCATTCTCCTCGACCTAAGTGCCGCCTTCGACACTGTAAACCACAACATCCTATTTTACCGACTTAGCGGGAAGGGAATTTCAGGAATGGCAATCACCTGGTTTAGGTCTTTTCTCTCCAACCGCTCGTTCCAGGTATTCGAGAGTGAATGTACCTCTTCCAGCAGGTCCCTGAATTGTGGCGTTCCACAGGGCTCCTCTCTAAGCTCTACGCTATTTAATATTTACATGAGCCCCCTAGCTGAGATCGTCCACCCCTTCGGAGTAAAAATCCTCACCTATGCGGACGATACTCAGCTAGTGGTGGCTCTAAATCCCCGCATAACTCACCCCACGTCCTGAAAAACTGTCTGGAAGCAGTCACCGAATGGATGACATCCTCCTGCCTTAAATTGAATGGGGATAAAACAGAGCTCATGCTCCTTGGCAACTCCATCAATAGCACCATCGACTCACTCTGGCCTCCCTGCCTAGGGCCTCCCCCTGCACCCAAAGACTCAATCAAAAGCCTGGGCATCTGGCTGGACAAGTCACTTGACTTCAACCCCCAGGCGACCAAACTATCAGCCAACAGCTTTGGCCTTCTAAGACTCCTGCGCAAAAATCTCCCCCTGCTACCTTTCCACGCCAGAAAGATAATGGTCCAAGGTCCCGTTTAGACTTTGGGAATGCCCTATATCTTGGGGCTCCCCAGGCCACCCTGAACAAGCTGCAGATAATCCAGAACTGTGCTGCCAGAACTCTCCTTCAAATTCCCCGACGAGTCTCTATCAAATCCAGACTGAAGGACCTCCACTGGCTCCCAGTAAGGACAAGGATCGAATTCAAGGCAATGTGCATTGCACATCGAGCCTTCTGGGGAACAGGCGCCATCATCAATCGGCCCTTGATAACCGCCTACCATCCCACCAGACGGCTCAGCTCAGGGTCCTCCCTCCTTGCCATAATACCTAGGTTCAAGAAAGCTAGGTGTGGAGGACGCTCATTCTCCTATAATCTCGCCAGGCTCTGGAATGCCCTCCCTCTTCCACTCAGATCGGAGCCCAAACTACTCACCTTCCGCAAACTCTTAAAAACCCTCCTTTTTAATAAACCAGAGTAGCTCTTAACAGCTCTGCTACAAGCGTGACTTCTGCAGCGCTGGGACGCCTAAGGGTAGCTATTGCGCTATATAAATGGTATTTTCATTTCATTTCATTTCATTTCATTAGCTAGCAAATTTAACATTCTGTGGCAATACAGGAAAGTGAGGATTATACTTTTTTTTACCTATTTACCACTAAAGTAGTGAATCCATGATGTACTTTTGAAGGTGAACTCACCTGACCAGTCCATAGTCTTTACAATAACCTCCAAACTATTTGCGAGCAAGAAGGTGTAGCAGACCATGGCTTCTTTTCCAAGAGATCCTCATCAATAGTCATAAGCACTGAATAATCACATCCATCTACTTTTCAAACATACCTATTTGTAATTCTGTCTTTGTACAATAATACAATATATATGTTGCAGCCTATAAAAAAGCTAAAATAGCCAAATTCCAAGTTTTGTTTTAAAAAAGAAGTCAACCACAACAAATTTGTCACTGGTAGAAAAATTTACGATAGAAAATCTTTCACAAACTTTTTTTTTATTAAAGGAAAAGGAATAGATAGCGGGACAGTGCTAGCCAATACACTGCAATGCCAAGCACAGGGAAGGAAAAATGCCATTGTGCTTTTAAGGTCTCATAATGTACTACCCTGTATCCCTTCGTGCCCCACGGGTGTCAGTTTGGTCAGTTCATTTTTTCTGCTCCTGGAAACAGGATCCTGGGACACTGAGCTATGCATTTTCTTTTGGCTATAACCCATGTGATATCTTGCCAGGACCTTATCTTTAGAATTTCCCTCACGTCTCTTGGCAATTAGAGTATACTTACATTTTACAGAAAAGTAGTTTATTTTCCGGGCAAAAAATGTCTTAATTTTTTTGTGAACAACACGTTTTGTGTCCTTTGCAGTCCAGAAAATCATCTTCCTGAATCCCGCAGCCTTTGCCAGAAGTTTTCTAGACGAACTCGGAAGGACAGTGAAAAAATCAGGCTGCATAGACTCAATGAAAGAAGACAGCATGAAGAAATTGCTGGATCTTCAAGAGGCCATAGAAGAGGTCAGTCTTCTACCTGAGTGACCTCTTCCCACTCCAAGGACTTTCCTAGGGGCAGATCCAAGAAGAGGAGACACCAGAGAAAGATGATACTCCTGATTGATGTCCAGAAGCCTAACGTCAAGGAATGTGACTTCAAAGGAAGGCAATCTACCTACAGGCTTGCCGTCATCAGTTATGCCGTCGAGACACCACTCGACATCAACAAACCACTCGAGGTCAAAAGATCTTTGGTGCTTGCCATCAGGACATCCATCAACACTGAAGTTACTACTGTGGACATCAAAGCCACAACCGTAGACTTCAAAAACTCCATCCAAAACTCATTAGATGTCCAGGACAACATCTCCATCGCCATCTATTCATCTTTCACCAAAGTGGCTTCAAACCCTACAGAAACAACAAGTACCTGGCACTCCAGACTGAGAGTATGCCTGAACATATTCACCTTCACCCAATACTTCTGGAAGTAGTCTTGTCTGGTGCCCCTTCATTAGAGAGAACAACACCCCCTAGATTTTCTCCAGGTTTTATAACGACTCCTGTGTTTTTCTTCTAAGGCTTCCTCACCACAACCTTCTTCTGCTCCTACAAGGCCTCAAGGAAATAGGAGTTTACTTTCGCCTTCTTCTCCATGTAAGTCTAGAGAACAAACAAGATGCCATTGTTCATGTTTCAGGTAAATGACTACTTCTTGGAGATGATCTAGAGGAAGATCCCCATCTTCTCAGTCTAGGTCAAGAAGATCCAGTAGAACACCTAACAGGAGATCACGATCTCGGCGTACTCCATCCTGGACAAATTCTTCAAGATTTATCTTCAAACGACATTGACAATACCTCTCCTTCCTCTAGGTTCTGGTGTGTTTGAGCCTGCAATGTGGCTATTTCTTTCACCTGCAGCAGTGACATATGCACCATCAGGGGCCGTATTAGGCATTTTCATTGTTTGCACCAGGCTCCAACAATGAAAATGTGCCTTATTATGATGAATACGCTGCCCCAAGGGCAGCAGTGAACATGTGCTGCCCTGGGTGCATCGTATTCATGTGAAAAAATGGAGCAGCTGCTTGCAGCCGCTCATTGTTTTCACAGTGCAGGCGGCAACCCGACTGAACTTATGAAGGGGATTAGAGATCCCATTGCAGGGATGTCTGGGGGGTCCAAAGAACCCCATTTTCCCCCTCCAGAGGCCTGCTCTCAGGGGGTACACTCATTCTAGGTGGCGCACTGTGAGCTTCTATGTCTCTGCGCCCACGTCTGTCGGGCAGAGGCAAAGGAATTCCCTCATTTGCATAGGGCACACCCCTATGCAAATGAGGGAACTCCCCTTAAAGGTAGCACTGGTGCTTTAAGTGTGCCAGCGCTATTGCAATTGATGTTACTGAAGGGGATGCACAAAGGTCTGCTTCCACTTTTGTAATACCAAAGTGCCCCGGGGGTGCGCAAAGTGGGTGCAAACGCCTATTGCGTCCCCAGGGCACTTACTGTAATACGGCCCCTAGAATGAAACCACCTGATCAAGGACCTCCGATCCAAAGATCAGATCCTCCACTGGTTTTAGTAATTGTAGCCACAGCGAGGAAGTCCTACATCGTAGTTCCTTACCACCTGATAAAGAAAGTAAAAATAAATGCTTTCCCTGGGAAGAAAAATGTGCAGGGAATTAGCTTTTACTATTAGGACTTTCTACGCAAACTGCTCTTTTGGGAAGGTATGGTCAATCCCTTTGAGATTCTCTCCAAGGATTCACTGACAAACTCACAAATGGAACAAGCCTGAGGGCATGCTGGTCTCAAACCAAGTAGTTGGCAGAGCAGCATACAGATCTGGGTGCTCATGACTACTGCCATGGTATTGCTGTGAGAAAAAGCTTATGGCTTAGACTAGACTTTATCGAAAACAACAAAGGAGTGTATAAGTGTAACTTAAAAAACCATAGACCCAAAAACAAAATGAAAAAGTGACAGTGTCAGTGACAGTTTATTCCTGGACCCCATCCTTGCTCAGGTAATTCTGTATATTTAGCATGCCTGATCCTAATAGTCAGGAGGCGTCCACCCTGAGGCCAGGGATGACTATGTCCAACAGGGAAAGGCAAACAGCCTTTTGTTTAGAAGGACCCTCACTCACCACTAGTTGGTGACATGCTTCATCATCGGGTCCCCGCTGGGGTGACCGAATGTCGCCCCAGCGTGCTACAACGCCTGAGTTACAGCGGAGCGGGTTTGGTGGTGAGTGTACTAGTGATTCAACTCAAATGTGTGTGCAAAGAGAGTGAGTGCAAAATTGAAAAATACAGGGTTGAAGCCCAAACAAAATATTTAATGCAGGCCAACCCGTATTAGGGTTAAAAACGTGAATATCGGACAACCAATGGTACTGTATTAGGTGACCTGTGTCCTTAATTACAACAACTGGTCAACATGTTTCTGCTGTCAAAAAAGCGGGATCGCGCAGCATTCGTCAGGACCACACTAAATGGCACTCCAGGGGTATGCACGCTCTAAGGTCCACCCTCCCGTGAGGCACTTATGTGAAAAATACAAAAAATTCTTAAAAAGAATAAAATACTCACGGTTATTAACCGTGGCGGCGCACCGTGGAGTACAGTCGCCTAAAGATACCTGTAAAGGAAAAAACAAACTGACACTTAAAACATAAACAACATGTAATCCAGCTTAGTCACTCGTCTTTGTGACTACACCAAGGCTATCTTATACCCCCATGTCATAGACCCCATAATATGATAAAAAGGCTCATGATCCCCCTTTACTGAGGAAATCCATAGTGCCCATGCCAAACTGGTTTGTCACGCATAGGCAGGGACAAACCTTGCGTTCCCTGAGGGTGCAGATATAGTGGTAGTGTCTGCACTAACAATTTAACACCCAATTCTGTAATCAGAACAACCTGCTAGTAACCAAACAAATACTCATATTGGAAAACTCAAGGTGACCAAAAAAGGGTAATTAACAACACTCACGATAAGTACGAATAAAGGACCCCAGTGAGGAGGATTTTATAAATGTGACTGAATTTGTAAATACTGGAAAGATAGGCTAATGGTTTTAATCGCGTGAGGTAAACGCGATGAAGCCCACATGACCAAAGAAATGCGTGTGGCAAGTATCATCACACACGTATATTCATTCATGCCGAGTCAGGAGATTAATCACTCATACCGGGCCTCAAAATCGGACTTACGAATTTCAAAAAACTCGTAGGCTTCCTGGGTCAGGACTGCGTTGGGCAATGTTCACGCCGCGTCCTAAAGGATGAAAAACATAGGTAATCACCCTGCAGCGTTTCCGTGCAACCGCTGTCTAAGGAATCGGTAGCGAGACTCCTCTTTAGACTAGACTTTAACCAGAATCGCAACAATGAATCCGGAATCTACCATTCAAAGGAAATACACTCTTTGACTCACATGCAGATGATGAAATGTCATGCTGTCAGCTTAGAAAAGAGAAAAAAGTATAGAATGAGGTACAGGCCCAATAACATACTTTACTGTCTTCAGAGGATTCAAATCCCTCATTGATCTCATCACTACCAGCATCAAAGTCCGCCTTAACACCTTCATAAGTCCTCTAGAGGAAGAGAAATCCAACAACAACCGCCTGTGAACTCAGGAAAACCGCCTACTAAACTAAACAGTGATACTCCTGTTCCCTCATCTCCGTTAATCACTCTTGTAGGTGAAAGTATAGTCAAACACTTTCAGAAGAGGCTTCTTATAACAAGACACAAATGAGTCTTCAATATTATTCAGAATGGATATTCTCTTTGTTTTAAGTCCCCTCCTCCATCTGTTCTGCCAACCAAAACATCAGCTTATTAACAAGATCTATTACAAAAGCAAGTCAATGTCTTACTGCAGAAAAATGTAGTGGAGGACGTTCCTTTTTATCTTCATCAAAAAGGGTTGTTTGGTACTTACCTGAACATCTTCCCAGACCAGCTGGTTCTTTGTAGAGCTTCCTTCCTGCTGAAAGTTGTCACTCCCTTTCATCTAGTTTCATGTAGTTTCTGGCGGACGATATACTCTTTGTGGGGTATGCAGGAGCGAAGAAGGGTAAGGCATTCTAGAAACAGACCATCTCCAGATGGATCATGCTCTGCTTTAAAATCTGCTACGCACTAGCCAAGACTGAAGCCTCTGAGGGTTTGCGTGCTCATTCCACCAGAGCTAAGGTTGTGACCACTGGACTGGCATGTAGAGTTCCGGTCCTGGACATCTGCCAGGCAGCAAATGAGGCTTCTCTGCACACGTTCACCTAGCACTACTGACTGAACAGTCTGGTCCGTTGGAACGGTGCCCTTTGCTCATTCGGTTCTGCAGGACTTTTCATTGTGAAAAGGTTTTGCAGACCCACCTCCGGAAAGGTATTGCTGGGGTATCTATCCTAATGTAAGGAATCTGTAGCTAGAAGTCAAGTTACTTACCTTTGGTAACTCCTTATCTGGTAGAGATTCTATCTGCAACTTAGTTACCGACTCACCTATCCTCTCTGCTCTGTCCACAGATTTCTAGGGACAAGGTTATTCCCCTTTGAGGGCCCTAGTTTTTCTCACCAGTGGCCAGTGTTCTTCACGTCTTCATGCTCCTTGCGTGGAAAGTCGAGAAAAGAAACTGACATCAGCGCACTGGGGTGGTGTCTATACAGGCACCATGCACGTCGCCTTCAGCGTGGACACTGCAGCTGACACTATGCGGAGCCGTATGATGCCATCTACCGGCTCGTAGGGTGCTGCTCATGAAAAACTTCCAGATCAGTCTGAGGCCTGGGAATAATTCTAAATCTGAAAGAAACACGTTAGTATTAGATTCCTTACCTTAGAATATCCCCAGGCGTCAGACTGGATCCGGAAATTTTTGCGTAGCAATACCCCTGTGCGTCGTTAGGCGTCGTCTCCGGCTCCGCGTTCGTCGTCGGCGTCGTCTGCGCCGGGATGACGTCGTCGGAGTACTTAGACGCCGCCTATGCGCGCTAACGTCAGTTCTTCTTTTTTCTGCGCCAGCTAGCACAGATCCGGAGAAGATCTACCCCTCAGTCACTTTTTGGCTAAAACTTTTTGATCATTTTAGATCTTCTTTGAGTCGCTCGACTCTTCAGGTGCCGGTAGGGATGCCCGGGTTCAAACCCTGCTCGAGGTGTAGTTGACTGATGTCGAGTACCGACCCCCATCGCCGGTGTCTGCAGTGCCTAGGCCTCGACCTTCGACGACCGTTCCTGCTCCGACTGTCGAGCTCTGACGTCGAAGGATAGGCGGGAGCGGTCCCGCAAGTGCCTCGAGCTCCGGCAGTCGGCCTCGCTGCTGCTGTAGTAAAGAAAGGCATATTGGCACTAAAGCTACTTTCCATAGTTCATGGCTGGCTAATTGGCCACCATGTTGTTTTTAGTTCATTTTCCAGAGGTTTCGTGGAAATATGGGTTGTGTGTGTTTTTTTGTGTCTATTCAGTAGTTATAAGCAAGAAAATTATTGTAATCGCTTCTGGTACTTCCTATTTACACACATCCTTCCAAATGAAAATGTATTTTATATCTAAGTCAAATAAAAGCAGTTGTGAGATATTTAATTTTATTATAATCATCATTAAAAAGCATTAGGTCTTGCCTAAAGACATATTGAGTGGTTCATCAGCCTCATGTCTTCCAAAAAATGTATAATAAAAATACATATTAATGCATATGCCATTTTTATAACACGCAGCTTTCAATAGAAGTCTTCTGCTGACCAACCGAGGAATAAAGTTCAGCATGATTGAAAAAAACATGTTTTAAGCCTTTTTAGGTCGAGCATTCTAGACCTCTTGTATATACTGTAGTATATACTTATTATATACTTATATGTGTATGTACTTTGTGGGCTCTGGAGATTAGCCCTACGACTTGTCTGCTTCCGGTTAGCTTAGGGACTTTTTTTTCTGTTGAATAATAATAATAATAATAATAATAATAATAAAGGGGTTTGTAGAGCGCATGGCGACGCCATCCCGGCGTGTCCCCGCGCTGTGGAGAAAGAAGAAGCCGTTTTTGAGGACCTGAAACTAGAGGGTGTACAGGTAAGTCATTAGTAGTTTTCTAAACTTAGTTTCAGTATCCGCTAGCCTGATGTTCACAGGAAGAGAGTTCCATTTGTTAGCCGCTAACACTCTAAAGGAGCGGCCTCCCATTCTGGCTTTTTTTACACGAGGGATTTTAAGTAGGCCAGTTCCCCTAGAGCGGAGTGTTCAGTTAGGCTCATAGGTGATGGCTAGGTCCGCCAGATAAGGAGGGGCTTTGTGCGAAGTGATCCTATAGCACATTAAGAGCGCTTTGAGAAGAATCCTTTTCTAAGGACCAGACGTGCTGCTGTATTTTGGAGAACCTGCGGTCTCCTGATGTTTTTTTTCCGTGGTTCCTAGGAGTAGTACATTGCCGTAGTCTATGCGGGAAGTCACTAGGGCTTGGGTCATGGTTCGTCTGGCCTCTAAGGGTAGAAGGTCCAGGGTGCGATTGAGGGTCTTCAGAACCCCGAAGCATTTCCCTACTACTCTATGAATATGGCCATCAAACGAGAGTTTGGGATCAACCCATATACCCAAATTCTTCGCCTCCTTACAGGGAGTAGGTACAGGACCAAGACAGGCTGGCCACCATTCTCTTGTCCAGCTTGCATTGTTTCCTCCTATCACTAATACCTCCGTTTTAGAGCCATTTAGCTTCAAGCAGTGTTGGTTCATCCAGCCTGCAAGATCCTGCTTACAGGCTTTGAAGTTGTCAGCTGCTGTGGTGGGCGCTTGGGATAGGGAGATAAGCAGTTGGGTATCGTCGGCGTAGGATACTAATTCAACACCGTACGATTGAACCACATCTGCCAGAGGAGCCATGTATAAGTTGAACAGGGTGGGGCTCAGGGCAGAGCCCTGAGGCACCCCCTGTTCTAAGGCTATGCTGTCTGAGAGGTACCTGAAAGCTGCGGTCAGTAAGGAACGCTGAAAGCTGCGGTCAGTAAGGAACGCTTTCAGCCATCCCAGTGCTGCCTTGGTGACCCCTGCTTTGTTTAGACACTGTAGTAAGATGGAGTGTGCTACAGTGTCAAACGCGGCACTGAGGTCCAGCATAATAAGAGCCATAGTATGACCCGCATCTGCTCCTGACCGCAGGGTTTCAGTCGCTCTCAGAAGGGCTGTCTCCGTGGAGTAACCAGACCGGAATCCAGACTGAGAGCTGTGAAGAAGATTGTTGGTTTCCAGATGGACCATGAGTTGATTATTGGCTATTTTCTCCGCCACTTTCGCTAGATAAGGTAGCAGAGAAATGGGGCGTAGATTTTCAAGGATGTCTTGGCTCACATTAGGTTTCTTTTTAATTGGGAAAACAATAGCTTTCTTCCATACTTCAGGAAGACTGGCCGAAGCAAAGGAAACTTGGAGCACATGTCTAAAGTATGGTCCCAGTACTGTTAAGCTCGCTCCTAGTACCTTTGGAGGAGCTGGGTCACGGGGGGAACCCGACTTGATGCTTTTACATATGCTAATAAGTGTTTCTGGAGAGGGGACCGAAAAACAGTGTAAGCATAACTCTGTGGAACTAGCTCCTTCACTTTCTATAAAATCATGACCAGATGTCAAGTTACCAGAGAAGGTGGCATAGATGTCTTTTATCTTTCCAGAAAAGTATTTGGCGATTTTATTACAAGTTTCCACAGAGTCCGTATGGGACGTATTGTCATTGGTTAGCACAGAGATTTCCTTGAAGATTTTAAATAGCTCCTTAGAGGAGTTCTCTGCTTCCCCGATGCGAGTTTTATAATGCAAGGCTTTGGTGGTGCGTATTTTAATGTTGTATTCCTTTTGAGCTTTTTTGTATTGAGTTTTGACTGTCGGGCAGAAGTTTAGGCGCGTTTAGACCCGTTCTAATTTTTTACAGGCGGATTTAGCAACCTGTAGTTCAGGAGTGAACCACGGGGAGGTCTTCTTCCTATTGCCTCTATTTAACTGTCTTGATAGAAAACGGCCAGAAGAGGTCAGTAAAGTACCTGAATTGCTTTCTGCTGAGGGACTTTCTCTTTTGAATTTTTCTGGCAACTGTCTAGATTTAACTTTCTTGATAGAAAACGACCAGCAGGGGTCAGTAAAGTACCAGAATCAATTTAGCATTCTCTAGATTCCAGTCCGTAGAAATTGTCTTCCACAGGCACCTGTAGACAATAGTATTTTTTTCAAATCTTGTATATTCAGTGATATGACCACCAAAGGCCCTGAGTTTATATTAAAAACAGCTTTGGACTATACCATTTCCCTCGTAAAGGCTGATTTCTCTCCATGTGTTTCCATACCTGGCGTGGCAAGCAGCTTGGTGCTTACTTTCCCTCCATGTTAAAGAACAGTAGATGTTTCAGCACCCAGGTTAATGTGCTGCACCCAGGTTAATGTGCTGCATAGCTAAATACATATAAGGTCCCGAAGGGGACACTGATTGCATTGCAAATTCTTGGTTTGAAAGAGGATTTATCAGAGGAGGCCCAAATGACAAGAGAAAATATTGCACATTTTCGAGGCAGAGTAAGAAAAGGAACGGCCACCCACACAGGCTTGCCGAAGAAGAGGAACCTTGAGCAGCAACTGGTTGCAAGATCTCAAGGTTCTGGATGAGTTATGGATTCTCCTTCTAAGGTAAGCAAGACCTTTATTGTAGAAGGCCTGAAAAGTAAGCACCAAACATCTAAAAGTAGGACGGCTTATGAACATGGAGCCAATGAAGCGTACTACGGTGTGAACAAATGGAATCCTGTTTGGAAATGTCCAGAGTAGACGAGCCGCTGCATTCTGAACAAGCTGAAGACGCTGTAAAAGGTACTTAGGAAGGCCAAGGTAGAGAATTTTTGCATAATTGAGGTGTAAGGTAATAATGGCAGGTATGAATGTTTTACTTGTACATTCAGGAACCATGCTCAGGAAAAGTGTTTAGGATTGCGAAATACTTGCCAGAAACAACCTCATCTGTGGGGAAAGGAGAGTTCATTTTCAAATCAAGCTCAGAAGGTTCTAGCCCGTGACAACGGCAATGGGGAAGCGCCCAGTTCCTGTGGCTACCAGGCACTGGACCATAAGGGAGGGAGAACATCGAAAGAGTATTACCTCATTCTGCATTAAGCTTCAGGCAGCTTGAGTTCATCTATCCTGCTAAACGCAGTAGGCATGATTGAAAAGAACGTTGAAGATTACAGTTAATCTCAGAAAAAAATAACAGAAGCTTTATGTCGTCAGCGTAAGACACCAACTTGAACCCTGTCAAGGGTTCATATAAACATTAAAAAGAGAAGGGCTGAGAACAGACCCCTGAGAGACGCCAAAAGGAAGGGGCTTGGGGATGATAGACAAGGAGGAAAATGATAGAACGATAACGATCAGAAAGGTAGGACCGGATCCACGTTGTGCCAGGCCCCCTTGAAGCAGTATATGGTGAGATATCATTTTGAAAGCAGCAGACAGGTCCAACAGGCCCACTATATCTTTCTGACCCTGATCCAAACTCAATTTTATAAATTCATAGACCTCCATAAGCTCTCCTTCAGTCCTGTAACATGGTCTGAAACCGGACTGTAGGTGATGATGAAGGAGATTGTTATTTTCAAGGAACTGAGTTAGTTCAAGGTTCACTTATCTTTCAAATATTTTAGAAAGGGCCGGGAGCAGGTAAATAGCTCTATAATTGGCGAGAACTTCAGGATCTGCAGATGGCTTTTTTTAAAAGAGGAAGTACAAGACTTAGGGACCTGTGCCTGATGAAGCGTATTATTCAGCAGGACATTAATATAAGGATTAGTAATAAGCCTCGCTTTCGATTAAATAGCCAGAGGTCCAGAGGAGAACCCAAACGGTACTTCAAAATTGCTAGTTCCAAGTCCTCCAAAGAGATGGCCTGGAAAAAGTTAAGAGAGTGGGAAAAGGGTCCGCTGACGGGTAGGCCTGTATTATCAAAGTAAGGAGTCTGTTACCCGAAATTCGGCATAAATATTTTTACTTTTTTCATGAAAATAAAGTGAAACATTCTCACAGAAAGCCGCAGAATGAGAGATTGCACAATAGTAGGGACCCGGAGAGAGAAATTATTTACAGTTTTTAAAATCTCTCTGGGCTTATTCGAGAAAGCCCTGATTAGTAAAATACTCAGCTTCTGCCTTACAAATAGCCACATGGTAATTAGTAAGAGCCTGTTATAGATCGCTTTCTCGTTGGCCACATAATCCTTCCTCCAAGCCCGTCCAGTCTCTTACAAAAATTTAAGTGACGCAATAGAGTCTACAGCTGAATTCAGCCAGTTATGGAAACCAGAAGTATCCTGCTCCAGATCAGTTTATGTGCAATTGCGGTGTAAGACTGACGAGACTAGAGACCTGGTTGGAGTGGTTTATTTTTTTGCCAGGGGCGAGAGCTATGCATGTTAGGAGCAAGGGGCGAAAGCGTACACGGGGGTAAGACTTCCCATGTTATAAGGTAGTGGGCGGACCAAGGCCTTGGAGAATCAATCTGAAAATCAGGCAAGTTAGTGAACATTGAATCAAACGCGTGTGTCAAGTGTAATTCGCATTTTCTTCTGCCCACCACAGTACAGCATGGAACAGTAGAGCAGCTGTCTTCACTGTGAGTTACTGCCTTTCGCTCTTGCACCTGGGCACATCCACCGAAGAAGTACCACACTTCAGTGTCCGAGCTGGTACTATTGCTAAGTTTAATTTCAAATAGTTTTCCAAGCGTGTGCACAATCCTTTAGTTGATAGCACTTTTCATTTTATTACTGTTACACTTTTAATGTGTACTCAATATTTTTAGAAAAAGGAAATAAAAAGAATTGCATGCTTGCAAAGGCTAGATGTATTTGCTTTGGTACAATATAAAGAAGGGATTGAAAGTCCCGGAAATGTCTGTCCTCTTTCAATGGGATAGTTCACAATGCCAGGTGTCCAGAATGTGGGACCCCTACCCCATTAATAAAGAGACTTAAACTAGACTGAAGGACAGAGCTGGTAACAAGATATGGTGGTCCATCCTTTAGTCTACTGGATAACCAATGATAATAGGTCATAAGTTCTTTCAAGATGAAGCCCAATTTGTCAGTGTTTACTTTACGACCCAAATAGTTTTGGTGAGCCTAAGTGAGAAGCAAAAAGTGCAGCCAATACAGGTGGTGCTCAGGCCTTGGGCTTTTTCAAGGCCGGAAGTAGTACATGAGTCAAACCAAACGACAAGAAAATTCCCAGTATTTACAAAATTAAAATTTCAATATACAGAACAAAAAAGACCATACAATGTTCTTTTACAGGTGGTTGAACCACACCCAAGAAAAAAATTATAATTTGCAGTGACAAAAGTAGTCATAATAAAATACCCCTGAAATTATACCAGTTAAATAAGGGTAACAAACATTGTAACTGTTATTAGGGTAAAACATAAAGCAACTCTCAATAGACAGAAAATAGTCCAAAACCATCAGAATTTGCATGAAGTAGAATACCATACAAAGTGTTATTGCATATCATACATACAGATTCAATTATGTGAAGTCGGTCAAGTCAGGTTTTCAAAGAATGTCGAGTTAACCACATATGGTATATGCCATAGAGTCAGGGAAAGAAAAGAGGGAATAGTAGTCGGGTAAAGAGATAAAAGGGCAGTTAGATTTGGGTGGATTAGTAATAGTGCAAGCACTGGCTGCTGGTGTACCCGTAGCATTGTATACAATTCGGGTAGGGAATATTCATGTGGAAATCATGTCCTGGCGTAGAGACACTATGTTGATGTTTGACAGAGGGTTTGTTGGGATATGTGGCTTGTGTGGGCATTTAATAATTTGTGTATTGATTTTTGGCTATGTTCTGGTTGTGGGTATTCGCCTATAATGATGGTTGTGTGGATATGAGGTGGCTAAGTGGATATATGATGCTGGTTGTGTAGACCTGTGATGTTGGGTTTTTGGCATATGATGTTGGTTGGATGGATGGTGGTGGGCATGCTCCGCCCTCTTATAGTCTCATCTGTCCCACCCTTCCTGTAGGGCCAATATGTGTCTCTCATTACACCTGGAGTGCCTCTCAGTTTTCATCTTCCTTCCCTCTCTTTGTCCACCCTTCTACACTCCTTCCGCTCTGCAGCCTTGCCTCTGCTCCTAGTGTCCCCATGTTTGACTCTACCTTTCTGTTTGTCCCTCTATATGGTGGCTTTTCTTGAACTCTGTAGCTCCTATTCCTTCCTTCAGTCGTTTTTTGTACCCCCTGCAGCCCTTCTAAGTGCCTTCTGCACCCCCTCGGTGGCCCCCACTTCATCCCCATTTGCCCCGTGTGCTGCACTTCTCTACACTCCCTTGTGTGACTTTCCTGCAGCTCCACTCTGTATCCCTTGCCTACCCTCGTTGTGCCCCAGTCCTCCATGTATCTCCTGTCTTGACCTGCCCCCCCCCCTTCAACCCCAGGCACTGCGTTCAGCTCTGTGCTGCTGCCACCCCTCTGTGTGCACCCCTGCTTCCCCACTTTATGCCCTGTCCCTTTACAGATCCTCTATGTGCATCTGTGAAAGTTTGTAAACTTTGGTAGACGGTTAATAAATAATGGTGCTCAGTTTTAATATAGCCTTCGCTAAGAGCATGGGTTTTGGGGGTAAGTGAAGAGCTAAAAAAAGAAAACGTGGGTGTCAATCATGCACCCTCATTTTCCTTGTGCTCATTTTTAAAAAGGGTGGAAAGGGTAGATAATAGCTATCAAGTGACTTGCACCTATGTGGCTTGCACAGTGATGCACACCTGAGAAAAGCAGGACAACTGGAACCTGTAAAATGTTGCAAATTGAGTAGAGGGTGCAATAGTGGTGACAGGTGTCTGACTCATCTGTGGTATCCAAAATGCACCAGACCACGAAGGGTCATTTGTCGCCTGCCCTTATGCTTTGTTTTTAATTTGTGAAAGGGTGCAGGAGCAGGTGCTAAGCCTTCACCGTCTCTTTACTTTGTTTTTGTTCCCCTCCCCTTACCCAAGGGCAAGGCGTGGAGGTGTAAAGCAGAGTCTCCTTTGCAGTAAGGCTCTGTAAAGGGATAAGAGACAGTTTTCCACATCACCCTTGGGAAAGTGATAGGCATTTAAGTTGGTTCAGGCCCTTGGGCAAAGTGAGCGAGATTTCAATTTGCCCCCCTGTAGTTCAGCAGCATTGTGGGAGTGGGAGGGCGCACAGTAGGCAGCTGGAAGCTGCCCCATGCAATTGAAAAGTGCTCTCCCACACTTGGGAAAGGCAGAAGGACACCCTCTTCTCTAGCCATTAATCAAGGCAGGGTGAGAATAATCTGACTCCCTCCTGAAACTTGGTCAGGCGTAACAGGATTTGGTTTAGAGCCATTAGTTTTGGCCTGGCCTTGTGAGGGAGGATCGTATGAAATGCCTTGATTCTGCCAAAGAATTCTCACCCCAGATCCCTCACCTAATGAACTTCCCCAGGCGCCAGACTGGATCCAAAAACTTTACAGCGATTGTCTCTCGTGTTAGTAGGTGTCTCCGTGTTGGCTGCATCGTGCCTTGGATGTGATGTCAGGGTCTCTATATATGCACCACCTCCACGCACTGATGTGAGTTGCTTTTTTTCTTTGCTGACTGCGCCACTTGACCTTCACCAGAGGTCAGCCCCATCTCCAAGCCCGGCACTTCTGGCTCCCGTCTCAGCCCAACGTTTGATGACATCTTAAGTGCAGAGACCTGCGCTACACGTGCCGGCCCGATGCCAGTTATGATGTCATCTGAAAGAGACTATTAGTTCTCCAGTATTAGGGGTGTCTTTCATAGATTCACATGCCTGAATCATTCCCTGTCGTCGGAGTGGGAGTCCCACGGTACATAAAAAAGCAATAATATGCCATAAATATGTAGCAAATACCAATATAAACAAACCAGGAAGTAAAGTAGCCAATGCTACAGTAGAAAAAACTTCCACATCTATGACTATCCCAGTCATTGTGTATAGTCCAAACTGCAGCCAATCAGGCGTTAGCACCCACCAGAATGTTCTCCCCAGAGGCTCAGGCTCTCAGATTTTCTACCGCACGTCGTGTGAAAGGGAGTCTCCCTGAGCTCTGCTCAGTACTTCTCAACTTTACCAGTGTTTCTTCAGAATTGGAATGTCTTCAAAGTCTCTCTTTAGAGCTTGTGACTCTTGTGGAAAGCTTAGGCTTTTTAAAGAAGATCCCCACAAGAAGTGTATATATTGTCTATACCCTGAACATGAGGTGAAAGACTGTAAAATCTGCAGGACTTTTCCACAGAAGACCCTCAGAGACAGGGAAGGTCGTTTGCTGCTGTGGTTGCAAAAACTGAAAGAAAAGGAGGATGCTCTTTCTGAGGTAGGAAGTGTGGCTTCTATTTCCTCTGTGTCATCAAGAAAGAGAAAGACTGAGCAAAAGAGTTCTTCTCCTGGGGCTAAGATGCAGAAAAAAGTCAAGGTCTCTGACCTGCCTTCTTCTTCTTCTTCTTCAAAGAAAAAGGTTTCTGCACCTTCTACTTCTGGATTAAAATCGCCCCTGAGAAAGTCTGCTCAGAATCAAACCTCGACGACGGGCTCATCGTCGACGACGGCTCCGTCGACAGGTCCTGTCTACAGTATTGCATCTACGTCGACGGTTACTTTCTCATCTCCAAAGCCACAAATGATAATGACGTCGGCGTCTGCTTCGCCGACGAGGGTGTTTGTGTCGATAAGACAACCTTGCCGTCGACGAAAAGTTAATCGTCGTCGAAGACGGCACCGTCGACGAAGAATCCTCCGTCGACGACAGATGTACCATCGTCGACGAGAACTTCATCGTCGTCGAGAGCATCGTCGACGAAAACAACCGCGTCACTGATGGCTCCGTCGACGACACAGGTCAAACCTCCGTTGACGATACCGTCGACGATGGGCCCGTCGACGCCACTTTTATCATCGTGTACAGATATACAGGTGTGGTCTGCTACGTCGCATACTGCTTATGACGCTTCTCAGTCGTCAGGAGCGTCACTACTACAAAGAAGAAGCTCTACATTGCTGCCTCTTTCTCCATTGAAGTTACCTGACCAGTTACTATATTCAGATGTGGAAGGAGATCAAGACTTTTCTGATGATGATGGCAATTTCAGAGTAGCCAGAAGTCCTTCAGAATTGTTCATCAAGACGCAAGAGGATGATCAGGAGAACGATCAGTTCGTTGCAGCACAAAGGGGTCAAACATCTACACCAATACCTACGGCACAAATGCCAGTAGATCTTATTAATAATTTACAATATATGCTGAGTGATTATTACCGCAGGTTTCCCCCATCAGAGTCTGCAGAATCACATCCGGCGACTCCAATGACGCAAGAACATGTCTCAATTTCTACAATACCTAGACAGTCTTCACTGACGCAATACCTGAGCCTCCATCTCCAGCTCAATCCCAGCATACGTATCAGACAGTTGATGATGATGATGAGAGAGAGGAAGGGGAAGTTGATGAAGAATCAGAAATGCCGGAGTGGGATAATTATCAGACACAGACCCCATCACCAACTGCTCCTCACACAGCGGATTCACCACCTGTTGACATTGGAGGTTTTCACCTGGTCATGGATAGAGCGACAAAAAGATTTAAGATCGCTATGGAAGTTGCACAGCAAGACTGTTTTTTATATGATTTTAAAGATCAACCACACAAACAAGTAAGAACAATCCCAATAATTGACTTTATTTGGAAAGAAGGCATAAAGATCATGTCTACGCCAAATTCTTTACCTGCAGTCATGCCACGGCTGGAGAAAAAATACAGGGCACCCAAGACATCCCCAGCATGCCTTGTTGGACAGGCAAAGATCGAATCTGTAGTTGTGCAGGCGGCACAAAATAGATCTAAAATTCCAGCCTCTCATGTCAATGCTCCACCGGACAAGGATGGAAGGCACCTTGACTCTATTGGAAAAAAGGTGTCCACAATGGCTGCGACTACTTTCAGGACAGCAAATTCGCTAGCAATTTTGGCGAGATACGAAAGACAGATGTGGGCAGACATATCTCCATTTTTGGAAAAGTTGCCTGAGCCAGAGAGATCGGAAGCAATGAAAGTGCTTCATGAGGGTGAGTGCGTCTCAGCAGAAATTATCGACGCAGCAGCGGATGTCACGTCCACAGGTTTTAGACAGCTAGAAGGAGCAGCTGTGCTAAGGAGGCAAGGCTGGCTGAAGTCAACTACTTTCAGACAGGAAGTCCAAGCAAAGATCATGGACATGCCCTATGATGGGGAGTATCTTTTTGGGCAACATGTGGACGAAGCCCTGCAGGCCATTAAAAAAGATACAGACACAGCAAAATCCCTGGGAACGCTACAGTTTCGTAGATCGTCCTTTCGTGGCGCCAGAGGACGGGGGTCCTATTCGAATAGGGGCGGATTTTCCCAGCAACGCTCTTACCAGTCCTCACAGAGTAATCAACGATACCAGCCGTATAGGCAGCAAACTTATGGACAACGAGGCGACTATTCACAAGGCAAAAGAAGATCTTCCTACCGGGGGAAAGATTCTGCTAAGAGTCAATGAGAACAGTCACCTGTCACCACCTCTGACAAATATACCATCAAGAGTTGGAGGAAGAATATCCCATTTCTCATTCAATTGGTCAAAGATTACAACAGACAAGTGGGTTTGGGATGTTGTAACCAGAGGTCACGCCTTGGAGTTTATCAAAGTTCCTCCAAATTCACCTCCAAAAGGTCCCCCACCAGCTCGCATCAAGGAGCTTCTTTCCCAAGTCAATATTATGATTCGGCAAGGCGCAATCGAGATTGTTCCACAGTTACAGAGAGGAAGAGGCTTCTACTCAAGGTTCTTCCTCATTCTGAAAAAGACAGGGGAGTGGCGTCCCATCCTCGATCTGCGCGCCCTCAACAAATATCTCAAAAAGATATCTTTTCGAATGATAACGCTCCAAGAAATCCTTCAACTTCTGTCCCAAAACGACCATATGGCTTCCCTGGACCTTCAGGATGCCTATTTTCATGTACCGATTCTCCCCAGGCACAGAAAATTTCTAAGATTCAGAGTGGCTGGCAGGGATTTTCAGTTCAAAGTTCTCCCGTTTGGACTTCGGTCAGCGCCTCGTGTATTCACAAAGATGTTGGCACCAGTAGCGGCGCATCTTCGTTTAAAAGGCATCCAGATTTTTCCATATCTGGACGACTGCCTTATAAAGGCCAGTTCTTTGAAGACAGCTACTATGCATGTCCAGGAATGTCTCTCACTATTTCAAAACCTGGGATTAACAGTCAATTTCAAAAAATCACACCTTGTTCCATCACAGAGAATATCATTTCTAGGAGCGACATTAGACACTCAGCTCACCCAAGCCTTTGTCTCAAAAGAAAGACAGTACAAGATTTGCAAGATGGCCCTCGACTTGCAGAAAAGAGAGTACGTTTCAGTAAGGACTTACAAGTCTTTCCTAGGGATGCTATCATCTTGCATCCCTCTCATACCCAATTGTCGTCTGCTCATGCGTCCTTTTCAAGAAGAGCTCAGTCTTCAATGGATTCAAGTGACAGGGTCATTCGAAGACAAGATCCGCATAACTGGTCGAATGCTAGACGCTCTTGCATGGTAGACACAGACAGGCAATTTGAAAAGAGGACGTTCTTTTCTAGCGGAAATTCCAGCTTACACCATCACCACAGATGCGTCTCTGGAAGGTTGGGGAGCGCATCTGGAGGGAATGACAGCCAAGGGCAAATGGAGCAAAGAACAAAAGAGATGGCATATCAACCTTTTGGAGTTGAGAGCAATCTTCCTGGCTTTAAAATCTTTTCAAACAGTGATTCACGGATCAACGGTACTTGTCAGAACAGACAATACAACGAGTATGTATTACCTGAACAAGCAGGGGGGCACAAGATCAGCCCTTCTCTCACAGGAAGCCCAGGAAATATGGAGTTGGGCTTTACATCAAGGGATCAATCTGTCAGCAATACACGTTCCAGGATTGTCCAATGTGCTCGCCGACTCACTCAGCAGGGCGACAACAACAAATCACGAGTGGGAACTTCATCAGGCCACTCTCGACAGAATTTTTCAGGAGTGGGGTCAACCCGAGTTGGACCTGTTTGCGACGAGGCAGAACCGCAAATGCCCACACTTCGCAAGCAGGTTTCCTCACAAGGAGTCTTGCGGAGAAGCACTCTCGATGAGCTGGTACCAAATATTTGCCTACGCTTTTCCACCGATCCCTCTAATTCCCAGAGTCATTCGGAAGATGAAACAACAACCTTGCCGTCTGATCCTCATCGCACCCAGGTGGCCTCGCCAGTATTGGTTTACAGAGCTCCTACTTCTATCAGAGTGCAAACCCATACAATTGCGGACTCTGCCGAATCTTCTAACAATGCAGAAGGGTCAAATCTGTCATCCGGACCCAGCCTCCTTGAAGTTAGCAGCTTGGCTCCTCAACACGTCGAATTTGCTCATTTAAATATCCCAGAGGATTGTAAAGAGGCCTTAGCCAATGCCCGAGCACCTGCGACTATAAAGACTTACCAGTTAAAATGGAAAAGGTTTTGTAATTGGTGTCGCGAGGCTCATTTGCATCTACTTCAAGCGAGACCAGAACAGATTTTACTGTTCTTTCTCCAATTGGCTAAGTCTGGTTTGGCCCACTCCACACTGAAGGTGTTCTTAGCGGCCATTTCCAGATTTCGGCAAGATGGGTCTAATTCTCTGTACTCCTCTAGGATAATACAGCAATTCTTTAAAGGTCTGTTCCGTATGTTCCCGCCTGTTCGGTGTCCACCTCCATCATGGTACTTGAATGTGGTACTTTCTCAGCTCATGCGTCATCCTTTTGAGCCCATTCATAAGGTGGATCTGAAATTCCTTTCTTGGAAGGTGGCACTTCTGTTGGCTTTAACGTCAGCAAGAAGAGTCAGTGACGTTCAAGCTTTCACCATCAAAGCCCCTTATATGCAGTTTACTTCTAATTCAGTAGTGCTTCGCACAAATCCAAGATACATACCAAAAGTCCCATCTGACTTTCACCTTAATGAACCGGTGTGTTTAAAGACATTCTTTCCTAATCCACAAACGACAGCAGAAAGATCTCTGGATATCAAGAGATGCCTCAAATTTTACCTTCAGAGAACGGCTACATTGCGTAAGACAGATCAGCTTTTTGTAGCAAATGGCAAAATGCGACAAGGACACGCAGTAAACAAACAGACTATAGCTCGTTGGGTGTCTTCAGCAATTGGTTTGTGTCATCAGCAAGCAGGAAAACCACTACAATCCTTGCCTAGAGCTCATTCTACAAGAGCGGTCTCGTCATCAGCGGCCCTCTTTGCTGGAGTGCCCCTGCACCACATATGCAGAGCGGCAACTTGGTCCAGCACGCATACTTTCAGCAAGCACTACTGCCTGGAGAGCAGCAGCGATGCAGATACTTCGGTGGGAAGAGCAGTGTTGCGCAATCTTTTTAAATAAGGTGAGCCTCTGTTTTTCCCTCCTCCTCTATGCTTTCTTAGACGCCTATGTTATGTTTATATATTATTGTCCCATTGACATATGCATGATAATACAAGATAGCGTCTAAGAGCAAAGGAATGTTGTACTGCTATTTACTCTGATTCAGGCGTGTGAATCTATGAAAGACACCCCTAATACTGGAGAAGAACAATAGTTACTTACCTGTAATCTGTGGTTCTCCAGTATTGGTGTCTTTCATAGATTCACATGCAACCCGCCCACCTCCCCTCAGAGGCTTTTAGGCTATTTTGGTTTACCTACACTCCTTGCGAGAAAATCTGAGAGCCTGAGCCTCTGGGGAGAACTTTCTGGTGGGTGCTAGTGCCTGATTGGCTGCAGTTTGGACTATACACAATGACTGGGATAGTCATAGATGTGGAAGTTTTTTCTACTGTAGCATTGGCTACTTTACTTCCTGGTTTGTTTATATTGGTATTTACTACATATTTATGGCATATTATTGCTTTTTTATGTACCGTGGGACTCCCACTCCGACGACGGGGAATGATTCAGGCATGTGAATCTATGAAAGACACCAATACTGGAGAACCACAGATTACAGGTAAGTAACTATTGTTCTTATAGATTCTTTACCTTAGAATTACCCCCAGGAGTCTGACTGGTTCCAGAGATATTTTCTTTCGCAGTACCCCAGCACGTCGGTAGGTGGCGTCTGTCCACTCTAAGTCCGTCGTTGGCAGCATGTTGGCCAGAATGATGTCACGGTGTTTACTTAGACGCCACCCCTGCGCGGTGACGTCAGTTCTTCCTTTTTCTGCGCCAGCCAGCACAGATCCTGAAACAGGGGTACCCGTAGTCCTTTTTGGACTAGTGATTTTTCGATTTTCGTTGACTTCTTTTTCGAGTCTTTTGACTTCTCAGTGCACAGAGGGATCTCCCATCCTCAGACCGGCTCCAAGCCTTGTGACTCATGCCACAAGCTGATGTCAGTCACAGACCCACACCTCATGTGCCTTTGGTGCCTGGAGCGCGACCACGATCCGAAGTTGTGCACCGACTGTCGGGCCATGAACCTTAAGTCTTTGCGGGAGCAGTCCTGAAAGCTTCTAGAGGCCCGGCAGTCAGCGGTGCGCCGCTTGAGGTTCCAGTCGAGAGGGAGGTCCCAGTCGAGAGGGAGGTCGTGGGACTGGTCGCGAAGTCACCATCATCACTCCTCATCGAAGTCTTCCTCTTCGGGTAAGTCGAAGCACAAGAAAAAGGTGGAGAAGCACGGTCACCCTTCGCTTCTCCCCGTCCGCCAGCCGATGCAACGTGGGACACGGAAGGTTGTTGTCCTCCAGCTCCGCCTGCTGAGCCTGCTGGGATGGCTCCGAGCTCCCCTCCCTTCCCTGGAGCCGGAGCGTCCCCTGCCCAGCTTTGTGCATTTTACGAAGCTCTTCACTTCATCTTTGGGCAGCTCAACTCTGCCGGCACTCCTTTGGGCCCCGTGGGCTCGGCTGGGGGATCTAGGCCTTTGATGTTGGCGTCTCCGGCCCCAGCACCTCAGGGCCCCCAGTGATCCAGCCTGGATTCCGTTTGGTGCCGTTCGACCTTACGACACCTCCTCTTACACCGATACCTCTGACAACACCTCTGCCACTTCCGACGCTGGTTGTCTCCCCGACCGGCCTCCACCCTGGCTTTCCCCTTGTCTTGATCCCAGACCGGCATCGGCAGATGCCGGTACCAGTGCAGACCGGTACTTTTGTACCACTATTCTACCCTGGCGTTCCCTATCACCCTGAGTGGCAGCCAGATGAAGGTGAGAAGGATAGGGAGGGGTCTGTTTGACCCTTTAGCAGTTAAGCTCGAGGAGCCGGACTGGAGAGAGTAGGTAGGGTAAGCCAGTGGTCTGGATACCTCCCCAGACCTTGGAATGCTTTCTCCCCCTACCGTGCCCTCGAAGGAGGTAGCCTCTTACGCTGTGATGTTCCGTAGGGCAGATGAGAGCTTAGGCCTAGAGCTGCCTACTGTGGCAGTCAGGTTGAATCTCCTGATTGAGGTGCTTCAGCCAGCAGCGACATCTTCATAGCCCCTTCAATGAGGTCCACAGACATCCTTCTAGGCATTTGGTCCAGGCCTAGCACAGGGGCTGCTGTGGCTAGGATGATTGCCCGACGCCACCAGAAGACCCCTTTTTTCCCTCTCCCAACGCCCTACTCCTGAGAGCTTGGTGGTCCCTTCTTCTCCCCCAGATTGGAAATCCAAGAAGCTGGATCACCTTTGGAAGATGAGGTTTTCTTCCGCCAGCTTAGGATTGTGGTTGGTGAACACTGCATGTCTCTTTGGCTGTTACACCCATTGTGTGTGAAATACGGTTGTGCAGGTGCTGCCACAGCGTCCGGAGGAAGCCCGTGACACACACTCTCATGCGGTCGCAGAAGGAAGAGATGCAGCAAAGTTCGCCATCCACTTTGGGCTGGACACTGCCGACTCGCTGGGTAGAACGATTTCTAGTAGCTCTAAGATGCTGAGATCCACTGGCTTTTCTGGGGATGTCCAATCGACCCTTTTGGACATGCCCTTTGATGGCTGTCATCTGTTTGGCAACAAGGCGGACAGTGGGCTCGAGTGCTTCAAGGACTGTAGAACTACAGCCAGATCCTTGGGCCTCGCTGCCACCTCTCGTCCTGCGCAGTCTGCCTTTCACCCCTTTTGTGGCTACAGTAGGGGTGCCCCACCAAGTTCCACCCTGGGTCATGGGCCGGCGCAAACTACCCGGCCTCTGAGCGGCAGGGGACGTGGGACCCAACACCCTGGGACTGGGAACCAGTGGGCAGGCCAGTCCACCAGTGCCCTCTCTGCAGCGGCCTCTAAGCCTGCCTAGTCCGACCTTTCAGGGCCACCCGTTGCCAGTGCGCGACAGGATTCACCATCACCTCCCCCACTAGCACACCATCCCGTCAGACAGGTGGGTTTTGCAGATAGTCCAAGGGGGCTAATCCCTCCCCTTCGAGACTACCCATCCATCAATGCCACCAACACTCCATCGCATGTCGGAGGATCACTTGGCCATTCTTCATCAGGAAGTTACGGCACTCTTGGCAAGGGAGCCATCCAGCGAGTCCCTATTCCAGAAGTAGGTCGTGGTTGTTACTCCGATTACTTCCCGGTGCCCAAGAAAAGAAAAAGGCCTGTGTCCTATCTTGGTTCTCAGGGACGTCAACCGCTTCCTCCGCAAGGAGAAGTTCAAAATGTTGACATTGGCTCAGGTCCTGTCTGCCTTCGACCATGGAGACTGGATGGTAGTGTTGGACTTGAAGGACGCTTACTTTCACATTCCCGTCCTGCCACCCGACAGGCATTACCTACGGTTCACGGTAGGCCACTAGCATTTTCAATTTACCATGCTCCCCTTTGGCTTTACCAGAGCCCCTCAGGTGTTCACGAAAGTGATGGTGTGGATGTCGGTGAGATTGACCTGGAGGATGCTGGGTCTCATGGCCTCCTGCATACTGCTGGTGGACTATGCCAGGTGGCACATGCTGGCAGTGGAACCTGAAGTTCCAGGGGCGCAGCATCAGAGGAATCTTTCTGATGCTGTCCAGATCTCGGAGGGCACTGCTCACCAATTGCAGTGGGGGCTAATGAACCAGGATTGGGTCAATGGCAGATCCCTCTCCCTTCCCCAACCAGACTTCACAGTGGTGACAGATGCGCCCCTTCTGGGATGGGGCGGCCAAACGGGAGAAGTAGAGATCAGATACCTCTGTTCACCAGGGGAGTCTGGGCTCCACATCATCCTTCTGCAGCTCCGGGTGATTCTTCTTTCACTGAAAGTATTCCTTCCTTCAGTAAAGGGAAGAGTAGTGCAGGTTTTCACGCACAACAGCACCGCCACGTGTTACTGCAACAAACGGGGTGGGGTGGGGTGGGGTTGTGGACCATATATCAAGACGCCCTCACCTCTGGACATGGCTGGAACATCAGGGTATATCCCTGGTGGTTCAACACCTGACAGGTTCTTTGAACACCAGGAAGAGCGAACTCAGCTGCCGGTGCATGATGGATCACGAATGGTGTCTTTACTCGGAGGTAGTGCAAGGTCCCTTTCAGCAGGGGGGAGAGCCTTGGTTAGATCTGTTCGCCACCAAAGAGAAGGCACAATGTCAGCAGTTCTGTGCGTTGGAATTTTCAAGGCGGAACTCGCTTGGCGATGCTTTTCGTTGCGAGTGAAATTGTGGTCTTCTATATGCCTTTCCGCCTATACCACCTCTGCCCAGAGTGCTGAAGATCAAGCGCGACCGGGTCCAAGTCATTCTTGTGGCTCCGGACTGAGCACGAAGAGTTTGGTATCCCGAGCTCTTAAACATGGCCATTGATCCTACGATCTTCTGTTGCAGCAGCAGGGGACGGTCCTCCACCCGAACCTGTCCAGCCTCCAGCTCCTTGCGTGAAGATTGAGCAGCGACAGTTGACAGCTTTCGACCTTCCTCCCAAAGTCTGTAATGTCATCCAGGCTTCCAGGCATCCTTCCACTAAAATGGTATACGCCTGTAGATGGAACAAATTTGTGGCATGGTGCATAGAAAAGGCTAAGGATCCCTTTTCTGCCCCTCTTTCAGAGGTTCACCTCTTCATTCTTTCTTTGGCCCAACAGGGCTCTGCTCTGGGCACCCTTAAAGGCTATCTTCCGGCCATTTCTGCCTTTCTTCGCCTACCTGATCAGCCTTCTCTTTTCAAGTCCCCTATTGTAAATAGATTTCTTAAGGGCATTACTCACCTCTTTCCTCCTATTCCTTTCGTAATCCCCTAGTGGGATTCGAATCTGGTCATAACTTACCTTATGTGTGCTCCTTTCGAGCCTCTACATAATTGCCCTCTCAGACTCTTGACCTCAAAGACTGCTTTTCTGGTTGCCATCACCTCTGCTCGAGTGAGTTTCAGGCTCTTTCTTCTAAACCTCCTTTCCTTGCTGTTCATCTGGACAAAGTTGTCTTTCGAACTAGACCTTCTTTTCTTCCCAAAGTGGTTACCTCTTTCCACATAGGACATACCATCACTTTGCCCGCCTTCTTCCCGCCCCCGCACCCTTCCAAGGAGGAAAAGAGACTCCACCATCTGGATCCAAAACATGCGTTATCATTTTATCTGGATCGCACAAAACAATTCCAGGTGGATGATCAACTCTTTGTTGGCTATGTGGGTTCCAAGAAAATTCCGGCCGTGCAAAAATGGACCATCTCTAGATGGGTCGTCCTTTAGTTTAAAATCTGTTATTCCTTGGCAAAAAAGGAGCCTCCGTTAGGGCTGCGTGCCCATTCCACTAGGGGAACAGCAGCTACTACTGCTTTGGGATGTGGAGTCCCCCTCTGTGACATTTGGCATGCAGCCACATAATCATCTCTGCACACGTTCACAAAACATTGCTGCCTGGATTGCCAAGTCCGGTGAGATGGCTTCTTTGGCTGTTCAGTTCTTCAGGACTTTCTGGTGTGAACTTGGTTCGCAGATCCACCTCCGGGGTTGGTATTGCTAGGGTATCTATTCTAAGGTAAGGAATCTATGAATAATATTCTCTTTCACATGAACAAGTTACTTACCTTCGGAATCCAAGCAGATGGAAAATTAACAAAACACATTTTTTCCAGGGATAGTCTTGCCCTGCGATCTGTCAACACCTTGTGCATACTGGGCGGTATTCACACACCTTGTGGGATAGAATGGCAGATATGTTTCCAACTGTCCCCAAGGATGTCAAACATACCCTTCAACGTCTCTTCATCGACAGCCAAGATTCTGTCAAATATGCAATCTGTTCTGGACTGGACACAACTGACTGCCCAGGTAGGGTAGTCGACACCAGCGTGGTGCCTAGACACCATGCCTGGATCTGCTCCACGAGCTTCTCTCGGACGTCCAGCAGTCCCTCGTGGACATGCCATTCGTTGGCTCAAAACTTTTCAGAGTGAAGGCTGACTCAGCCCTCAAGACATTTAAGGAGATCAAAGTCAACCGCTTTCTCTCTTGGCAGTTCGGGCTATGAGGCACAGGGTCAAGACTGATTTGCATATGGCTGGGTCTGAACTGAGGTGACGAAGTGAACTAAAGAAGGATGATGGATTCAACCTAGATCTGTGACTGGGGGTGAATGTCTGAAAAGTTTCAGCATTCCATCCATTATCTTGTGTTTGCTTTGTTCGCCCTACATTGGCAGGGTATGCCCAGACATGGGTCCCTTGCTCACTTTGCCACTGGTTTCAAGTTAGCCTGGCTGATGAAGGGTGTTAACCAGAAACCGGTCCCAGGATGCTTGTTTCCTGTTCAGGGAAGACCTTACTTGGCAGTTCGAGCTAGACTGTTCCCATGAGGCACAGGGTCAAGACTGATTTGCATATAGCTGGGTCTGAACTGAGGTGGCAAAGTGAGCTAAAGAATGATGATGGATTCAACCCAGATCTGTGATTGGCGGTGAGTGTCTGAAAAGTTTCAGCGCTCCGTCCATCATCTCCTTGTGTTTGCTTAGGTAGGGTAGTCGGCACCAGCGTGGTGCCAAGACACCATGCCTGGATCTGCTCCACGGGCTTCTCTTCGGAGGTCCAGCAGTCCCTCGTGGACATCCCATTCGTTGGCTCAAAACTTTTTAGGGTGAAGGCTGACTCAGCCCTCAAGACATTTAAGGAGATCAAAGTCAACCGCCTGCTCTCTGGGCCTAGCTCAGCCAGCTTGGCAGTTTCCCCAACAACAGCTACCCTTTTTGATATTTCGGAAGTGAGGGGATTTCTACAGAGGCTAATAATTCCTGATATGAAGGAAAAGCTTGTTACAATGATGGAGAGCAAAATACGAAAAGGACTGACTGCTGTATTTTAATGTTCGAATACGACATGGGTGTCAGAGAAGCTGGCTTCTTGATCTGAGATTTCTTTGTGGAAGATAAGGTGTAGGAAGGTGGATACCTGACTATGGTTACCCCAGATTTTTTTGCCTAGTGTTTAGCTGGTTTTCGACTTACTTGGCCTAGTATCCTACTAATCAGGGCCCCAGGCTATCTGCTCTCACTGTAAAATGGACTCCATGTACTTTAGGTATATCTCCAACCGGATATTGGGTCACCTTATGAGCCCCTGTAAAGTGTACTATAGGTACCCAGGGCATTGGTGCATCCAAGGCCTACCAGGGGCTGCAGCATGTATTATGCCACCCCTGGCTGCCCATCCACATTGACACAACTGGCTGATCACTCAGCTGTGGCAAGGTCGTGTAATCACCCCTTGCTTAGATATAGTATTCCTATATCTAACATTATATATAGACACATATGCACCTATGTCACTCCTATGGCAGGCCTTAACAATCCTGGAGGCAGAGTCCTTGGTTTTATGTGAGATGAGGCTCTAGCATGAGCTGAGCCTGTCTGCAGCTTTCGGAACCATGTCCTTATAGCTGTTCTATGATGTAGCCATACCATATACTCTTAAGTGCATTATCATCCTCGCGGTTGAATGCTAACTTTGGTTTGGCTTTATCAAAACATGTCGTGTAAGGTGTCATATGCTTTGGAATACTACCCCCTCTCCAGTTCTGGCGACGGGGGTAGCATTTCACCCTTTTAGAGGGAAAAGACATGTTGTTCCTAGTAATCCCGGTTAAAGTTAACCAGAGCCTCAGCATCACAAAATGGATGCTGCTGCCACAGACACAAATCTGACCTCCTGCTGCTGGGAGTCCTTCCAGCGAGGGAGGCTTGGACAATAGGTTTCCTGTCTTGGGAGGTGCTAGCACCACCCCAGACAGGCCATAGTGTATTGGGGCAGGGAGGGCTGAATGAAATGAGCACTGCCTGGGGCACACAAGGTGCTCCATGCATAGTCCGGTTGAAACCAGTTGCTGGGGCACTCCAGCCCCAGCTCAGGCGCGAAACTGGACAAAGGGAAAGGGGTGTAACCACCCCCTTCCCTGGTTCCACCCATAGGAGGGACCTAGCAGGTAATCCAGTCCCTCAGATTGGTACATAGGTAGGAGCTGAGTCGAGGGACTTTAGATTTATCATAAACTGAAACTTGAAATTAAACTCTGGACCTTCGACATTCTATCGCAACTAGAAGACTGAAGAATCTCCCTTGTGGTCAAGGAGTGACCACCCTGTGCAAGCAGGCACCATCCAGCGATCTGCAGTTTGCTTTGTCGACGCTCCCGCCGGAGCCCGAGCACAGAGCCTGACAAGAACCAGACTTCCAGACTTCCTTGATCCCGATCCACAGCCACAGCAAAGCTGAGACCCGTAGAGGCGACGAGAGACGTGGGACCGGCCATCTTGAAAAACCTGCACTTTGCAACTTGTGCAGCTTCCGAGGCACCCTCGAAGTTGTGCAGTGAGGATTGAGAAGCCCCAGCCCCGAGCACCTTCTACACTGACACACAGCCCTCCACACTCCACGAGTGCCGCGTGGGGCCTGCTAGTGCTTTTGTGCTCAACGCGTCTCTCCGGTCACTTGCCCGTTGACTAGTGGCCTCTGTGATGACGAACCTTTGAATCTACACCACTGGCCTGGTTGCTCAAGGCTGGCCCTTGCTTCCCTGAAAAGGAGAAGCCCCCCCAGACCTTGCTGGTCTGCAACAGAAGCCATCTTCGATTCCTGCGTGGGTTGCCTTTGCCCAGGCTTGTTGACTCCAATCCGGAAGCCGACACTGCCGACAGCGAGATCCTTTGTGGGACAATCCTTGTCCAGCTCCTGGTCGTCGTCGACACCTCCTGATCCACGTGGCTGCAGAGACAAGCTTCACGACATCACCTGATTGCTTCACGACATTGCCTGGTTCCTTCCTGGTTCCTTCCTGGTCACTAGCTAGTGACCCAGACTCTGTCCCCTCTGCTTTCAGGTACTCTTCATCCTGGATCCGCCCTTGGATCCAACCGGACACTTCTCTCCTGGTCGCCTGCAGCATCTTTTCCCAGGTCTTCATAGGATTCGGCGCCGAAACCGACACACTTTGACACCTATTCACCGGGCTCCTGTGGGCGAGGTAACGCGAGTACTCCGGTGGGTATTGACTGTCCTAGTTTTCAGTGGCTTTCTCCTAGTCCATCCGGAAGTGTCCTAAAAGAACTAGTTTACAATTCTTTCATTCCCATTGTATCCCTATGGTAACTCGCGTGTGTGTTAAGACACTGCACACGCTTCCCGTGGGCCTCCTGCTTTCTAACCTTTGGTAGTACAGCGTAGCCCCAGCGATTCCCTAGGCCCTAGGCCTATTCCTTGTTCGTGACGTGGTTCTTATACCACTATTTTAGTATATGGTTTTATGTGCCCCTAGGGCTCTACTGTATATTGTGCAACTTATTGTATGATAATTAAGTATCTTGTTATGTGCTTGTGCCTCTGACCTCATAAAGAGATCAGAGGGGTTGTGTTAGTAATAAATACATACATATTTTATATATAACCTGTGTGGTGTCCTTCCATTTGGTATTAAAGGGGTTACATATGGTAAAACAGCTGGCTTCACATGACCTCTTGAGTTTAGCCTAAGACTGCTTTGTCCATGCTGCAACTAGAATAGCTGGTCTATAAGGTTGACTTTACAACCATCACCATAAGGGTTGTTTGGACTTATACAGGGTGCCCACTAGAATAGTGGACATCACATATCAGGCCAACTTCTCACATAAGGCACCAGTTTATCCTGCAGATATTTAGGCCCTTTGCCTTACCAAGCTTTCAAGGTCAGATGGAGCAGTTTAAAAATTGCTCTTTTCTTTACAGGTAGCCAGTTAAGAGCTCTGAGCAGGGGGACTGAAAGTGTGCCCGTTGGCTGTTCATTAAGCAGTCGGACAGCAGTAATGTGTACCACCTGCAATTTTGATTTTAGGGATTCATTAGATGCTACGAGTAGTGCATTTCCGTAGTCCAGGCAACTGATAGTGCCTAGACTAGGGTCTTCCAGGAGCCAGAGGAATATCCTCTTAAAAAGGCACCACACTCCTAAGCATGTGCTACAGGTAGCCATCACCTGATCTTTCATTGATAGTGTGTTGTCTAACAGAATACCTACATTTCCTACTGTACTTTTAGGAGAGGGAGCTGAGCCGAGCTTGGAGGCCACCAATCAGTTGTCCAAAAGGACTGCGCTTTTCCAAACAATTCAATCTCAATAGTGTCCCCATTTAACTGAAGACAATTCAGGGACATCCGGTTAGCAATTTTTCTCATGCATGTATTAAAATGTAGTTTGACATTCTCTTTAGCTGGCCTAAGGAGATGACCCGTTGTGTGTCGTCAACATATGAAAGTATTTCAAAGCCTCAGACCTTATTCAACTGAGCCAGGGGAGGAATGTAGATATTAAAAAGTGTGGGGCTTAGGGCCTAGCCTTAAAGCACTCCCCTGCCCAGGGACATAGTCTTAGATTGGAAAGGACCAAGAGTACTTTTGTGAGTTTTGTCCTTGAGAAAGTCAGTTAGCCAATTCAGTGCAGTACTATGGATTCCCATCTCATAAAGTGGTTGAATCAGGATGGGATGAGACACAGTGTTGAATACCGCTGACAGATCGAGAATAACTAGCATAGCTGGCATACCTACATCAAGGGAAAGGCTGAGAGAGTCAACTACCGCTACAAGGATGATTTATGTACTGTGAGCAGGACGAAAACCCGGTAGAGAAGAGTCCAGCAGGAGATGTGTCTATAAGTAAGAAGAAAGTTGTCTATTACCATCAGATTCCAACAACTTGCTTATCGAGGGCAAGAGACAAATTGGACGGTGGTTTGCTACGTCCATGGGATTATCATGGGATTTTTTTAAGATAGGTGTGACAAAAGCAGCTTTCCATTCCTTAGGCACTGTGGCTGACGATAAAGATAAGTTACATAAAAGTGTTAACAATGGTGCAAGAGAGGTAGATGGTATGGCTGTGATGCTCGGGAGGACATAGGTCCGCTGTGGAGCCAGATTTAGTTTTAGCTAAGAGATCTAGTCAAGTTCGCGCTATATAAAACTCTGTAAAATAAAAATCTCTCCAGTGTAGCCTGAAAAATGTTACTTGAAGAATTGCCAAGTTCTGTGAATATTGGTGTAGTAGTGTTATAATCAAAGTTGCAATAAATGTTATCTATTTTGGTTTCGAAATGTGTAGCCAGGGAGTCAGAGTGTTGGGAAACTATTGTGGCTGAGCTGAAGGCAAGTGGATTAGAGTAATGCTTTAAGACTTTAAATAGGCCTTTAGCAGAGTTTCCTGCTAGTTCAATTCTGCCTATAGTCTAAAGTCTTCGGGCTGTTTTAATTTTTGCATGATATGCACCTAGCACTTTTTGTATTGGTATCTGTGGAGGGCGTCTTTTGAAGACCTCCATGTATGTTCCAGTTTCTTTGATTTGACGTTATTTAATTCTGCCATGTACCATGGGGCACTGGATTGTGACGTTTTAGCAGTGTGGGTCGTATGGGGGCAACTATATCAAGTGCCCCAGAAAAGGACTCTGGAAGCGTATCACTGGGTGCATTAATGTCCGGTATATTGTTCAAATCAAGGGTCTTAAGAGGCCTGAAAGCTTGCTACAGTCAGCTGCTTCCAGCATCTTATACTCACCATTTTTCCTGTTTTGAAATTTTGGATAGGCAGATTTAAAGGAGATATTAAATTTAATTAAAAAGTGATCTGTCCAGGTGAGAGGTTCAGGTCCGCTGGGTGTTAGTTTGAAAATAGGAGGTCTAAAGTATGACCAGCTGAGTGCATGGAGCCGCAAGCATTTTAAGATTAGACAGTAGGTTGGAGACGTATGGATAAGATGCTAACTCAGTGTGGTGGTTAAAATCTCCAATTAGAAGGAAGTTAGGCGAAGATATCACCTAAGGAGCTATTAGTTGTAATTAACTTGGGGCTGATATCTTTCTTAGGACCCGGGGGACGAAACACTATAGCTCCTTTCAGATGTCCCCATGGGGGAGTTCGACTTTGAATATTGCTATCTCTGCCCAGTCTGTGAGTACTGTGTCAAGAAGCTGTAGTTTGAGAGGATCTCGAAAAACAATGGCTACTCCTCCCCTCTCCCCTTCCCCTGGTCTTACTTCCCTATCCAATCCGACCAGTTTGTAATTGTCAGGAAGTGCGATGGAAATGCAAGGGAGAGTCGAGGTCTGAGGCCAGGTTTCCGTAAGCTGATGTGTGAGTAAATCCCATATTTCTATGGCGTGTTTTAGGATGGTAGTTTAGCATAGAAAAGTTTGATAGTTGTACCTTAGAAGAGTTGCCGTTGTCTATGAGTGAGCTATTTGGAGTCTTAGGTTGTCTATTGGGGAGTACAATTGCCATTGTTTCTAATGAGAGTAGATACTACATTTGAGGTACACTCTAATGTACATTTCGGGCAAGAGAATGGACTCTTTAGGTGATGAGGAGGCTGAAGAAGGCAAAGCTAACCTGAGGGCCTGAGTTTTTATATCTCATTGCTAATATAACAAATCCTGTGTGATATCATTAGATCTGGTAGAAAAGATGCAGGGGTCCTGGCACATGGCGATGTTCTGGGGCAGACAGGCTTGACTTTGGTGTGCCGGTGGCGCGTTCGCTGCGTGTCAGCACCAGGGTCTAATGAAATATGCGTGGGGCGAACATCTAGACTGCTGCCCATCTAAGATGGCTGCCGCTAGTTGAGAAGAAGGACTCTAAGCTCTCTCCACTCAATCAGCAATTACAATGCTGCGGCGGACCAGGGAGCAAAGGGAGCAAGGTAATGATCCATACGGAATGAGTGGCAATCAGCAAATGCAGATATTGCTTAACAGTAAGTGCCCAAGTAAAATAAATGCTTTTATAATGATTAAAACAGAAGATTTTAAAATATCACAAAGTTGTTTGGGGCTTGTGAATTTCCACCGGTGGGCAAACATTGTGATACAATGGTATTCATAGCAGATTTATCTAGCGAAACCAAAAAAAAATCAACTGAATCCTCCGTCTTTATCAATTTTCTGGTCTCTCCTTACACTGTAAAGAGCCTAGATGTATGGTCCAGTAAGCCATATTTAATGTTCCATTGATGTAGTGTGGATCGTAGAGCCAATATTATTTGGGTTTGACATTGGAGTCTGAGGAGTAGTCTGCTGACAAGAGGAAATACCTTTTAATAGATCCAGCATGTTGGTGTCACAGTGTCCATAATATTTTTGGTTGAGGTTTTCCCTCTGAGATCCTTGGCTCTATCTGATGAGCTCTCTGAAATGCAAGCATTTCATTCAAATGAATGTTGAAAAGCCGTGGGATAAGTTTAGTTAAAAGCGAGGCATGGCCTTCTCTGCATTTTCTTGTATGTCATAAATACAGACATTCTCTCCTATAGATCCGTTTTCCAAATCATTCACCTTAAGTTTTAATGATTTCTGTATCTTGACCCCAACTAGGAAAGTAGTCTTGTTAAGATTCAAGATTTTTTTCTGTTGTGTTAAGTCTTGTCTTGAAGACTGAAAGTCTGAGCGGACTGACTTGATTTGTGAAGCTACATGTGTCATTTTTGTGCCCAGTTAAGCAAGAGTAGTGGCAATAACACATTTCCTTCAAAGTAGTGTCCTTTGTTGCTTTAGGCATTTTCATTACTCCTGACTTTGATTTTGACTTGGCACTGGACGCTGTCTCAGAAAAAAAAGCAGACATTCTTAACGGGACGAAGACATGGACCTCTGCTGGTCTGATCAATTCAGATCAGTCCAGAATTGTGCACATAGTGCAGTTTCTTCTCGCAATGTTGTGACACTAGTCTGCTCTCCAGGGAGTAGTAGTCTTATGAAACTATGGAGCCACCCGTTATCCCTGGAAACCTGGGTTTATCGCATACAGAAAACAATGGATCCCTTGGGAGAAGTTTAAGGCCTAAAATTCTAAAGCTAAAAAACAAATACACATTACTCATCTGTAAAAGACTGAAAAGTGTATTTAATTGCTGTCAAATCTTATCATTTAAACAAATGCATATACAATAGGTGCCCCATAAAATGGTGCAGTTAGTGATGACTTTCAATGGTTAATATAGGTGCGATGGTGCTAAGTACAATGAATAATAAATCAGCAATGTTGACTGAGCAGTGAGACAATTTCCACACAAAAGGTTAGAGTTAGAGTGCTTATTGGATACTATACTATTTAGCAGTCAACATGGTAATAGGTTGAAGTTTCGAACCCTCAAACAACTTAAAGCCGTGTCTTCACCCGAACAAGAATAAAGGAAGCAATGTATGTAATTGAAAAAATCAAGACTATTACATTAACTTTATGTATGTGACATGAAATTTAGGAGTCCGTGTGTATTTGGCAGAGCCCTACCTAACTGATGTGAAACACAAGAGCTTTACCAAAGTTAAGTAACTTGTTGTTTTCTTTTGCTTTTCTGCATAATAACAGAACTTTGATTTGTTGGTCATTGGTGAACGTTGGAACAGGCAAGTTTTCCTGCCCATTCTATTTTAAATGTGTTATCAGGGTGGATCAGGTCCCTGTGTTTTTTACCATATGAAAGGTCTTTCTTTCTAATCAAAGATTTTATAACAAATAGATTAAGAGAAATGTGACAACATGCAACCATCGATTTTCTTTTTTTTCTTTTTCTTCTTTATTTTGAGGTCGTTTTTAGCGGTATCTGATAAATTGCAGAATTGTATATCATTTATAAAGTTGAAGTGTACCGTTACACTCAACGGCATCGGGGTCTCATTAGCAGTACCTCAAGACATTGGCAATTTATATAGCCTGGATAATCTGCAGTAGGTTCACCTCTATAGGCTACTACTTATACACCGCTTCACTGTAGGTTCAGGAATTTTCTGTATCCTGTACCCCCATGACTTAAATTGTAAGAGGTGGTCAGATATAAGATAATGCCTACAAGTACATTCAAGATATATCCTACTGGATCATCTAAGATTTCAGCAAGGTTTGGAAACATGTAGACATTATCATAATAGTCCTATTTATTTATTTCAGATTTGTTACTTGCCTATAGAGGTCTCAGGAGTGAAGTTCTAGATAGACAGTGTGCATAGTGGAAAGAAAATTGAATCTATCTTAACATCGCTCCTGCTACACGCTGCTTTTCGTTCAGCAAAGCAGTTTCTTTCCACCTGCGATCCTAAGGTGCAGCATTGCCTTGTTTGTTTCGATGAATCTACCAAATTCTTCTATTAATATGGCATGTTTCCAATAGTGTAAATGTTCCATTGTAATATCTCAGTATGTGCTGTATTTTCTTTATCCTTGTAAGAAAGGACATTTATTTCATATTTAACAGCCCACTGGAGAATAGCTTATTGACATGAACACCGGCTCTCTCGGCTCCCAACACGTTAATGCTTAAACAATACCTAGCATTCCAGGAAGAGAATGCGATGACATGACCTATGGCATGCTATTACATGCTAAAATACTGAACCACACAACATGCCCTTTTTAAAAAGTTTTAACAAGTATTTGCTTAGAAACACTTACCTTATACTACACAACAGTTATTAAAAATTTAAGAACATGCATAGGCACACTTACTTACATTACACTGCTGCTACTACACATCTACCTAACATAATCTTTGAATTTTCCCTGTAATTTGATAACTCTATTTGACTTCTGCAATGTCTGATCCTCTCAAGAAAAATCAGACACACATCTTTGTCAACACCTTTCTACGCTGTGTTTGTTGCAGACATTTAACCCTGAACATTTATTACAAGAACCAGAGCTAACTCAGCAGCTTGGAAATTACCAGTAGAAATCTTCACCTCTCCTGGAGATTGTGCAATGAACCTGAATTGGAATGAACCAACCATTTGGGTGCAGGCTTCTCTGAATCTGAATCAGTACTACATCTTAGTACCACATCATCATTGAAATCGCAACTTTCAACGTTGTTCGTCCTGAACATTACTTCCTCACCTGGTTTAAGTACTGCCACGGAGCTCCTATGTCCTCCTTTGTGTAGTAACAGTGCACTTTCTTTTTTTTTGTTGCTTTTTTGTCCTCATACGCCAGTAAAGATATTTTCAGTATTGATTATACCGAGAATCTTTATGGATGCTCTTTTTGCAGACACCCAGTATGTATCTCACGGTACCGCCATGTCAACAGTCAGCTCAGTCTCCCAATTTTCCAGACCCTTAAACTGATCTTAGGGTGGTTCATTCCGCAAAAAGGCATAATCATTGGACAAAGTTGTTCATAGTCCATCGAGCCAATTAATACAAGGAGTCCAAAAATGCTTCCTTCTCTTCCATACCACTTTATCCAAACTAAGAGTATGCCTGATTGCCCTAATCCAATCTACATATGACGGTGCAATAGTGCTCACCCACAGTTTACATATTTCCCTACGCGCTAGGATAATTAAATAAAGAAATAACTTGTTACTGTCTTGAGGAACTTCCTCATAATTAGAAGGGATTCCAAAAAAAACTTGTTGCGTACTAACCTGTATTTCGTACCCAAAAAGGGCTTTCATACCTTCTTGTACTTCAAACCAAAATTTTCTAAGTGCGGGACAGGTCATAAACATATGGAGGTCATCTGCTTTTTCCAGATTGCACTTTGGACAACATGGAGTAGGCCCCTTCGAAAATTTGGCCAGCCAAGCCGGAGACCAGTATACTCTATTGAGAGAAAACAAGTGATTCCGCTTTAAATTGCCAGGTGAGACCGTAAGATGTAGTAAATCAAAAGATACTTGCCATAAATTCTGCAAGTCGGCATCCAAAACTTGGTCTCTCCATAGTTGTTCCGGAAGACTAAACTCTCCATCTTCTCCCTCCAGAATTGTCCAATAAAGCACTGATGTTTTGAGGATTCTTGTTTTCTTCAAGAAGAGTTCATCCAAAACAGTCTTAACGCCTTTATCCTCTGTCACAACCTGGGCCCAGCTTTTAATTTGTAGATACTTAAATGTAGATACATGTTTATCTGTAAGAACAGTAATGTTGTCCTAGCTCAAAAGGTTCCCTTCAGGCAATAACTGGCCCCATAATCTGATGTTTGCGCTCTGCAGAGCTATAGATAATAGGTCTGTAGTCCATTCTGGAGAGCCTGGCGAGTCCCAAATTGGAGCCATAGCAGAGTAATATGGAATGTTCAGCGCTTTCCTGACTCTGGCCCACACATATGCCATGTTTCTAAGGACCTTTAATCACACTTTTAAAAAAAAATGCATGTCGCCAAACTTAAACATGAATGCATGAGACCCTCCCTGAATCTCAGATAGCATAATTTGAAACATAGAGTCTGTTTCTGTCCCCCCTAGGGTATCAAATAACCATATTCCTGCCTTCAATAATAGGGTCCAAGCATATACTCTCAAATCTGGTGCTCACAGTCCACCCTTGACTTTCTTTCTGCTGAGCTTTTTCCATGAGATTCTTATGCCTTTTGAGGCCCAGGTGAAAGAATTCCATTTAGCTTGGATCTTAGTTAGTCTGGCTTCTTTAAAAGCGAGTGGAATATTCTGGAATAAATATATTATTTCAGGTAACAGCATCATTTTTACTATATTGATTCTTCCAATTAGGGTCAAGGGAAGAAATGACCAGCTTTTTAAAGATTCCGCCATTTCTTTCTCAATCTTTACAAGATTTTTTTCCGCAAGTTGATTTATATCCTGCGTAATTTGAATTCCCAGATATCTAATTTGGTGTTTCAAAATTGGAATAGGGTTAACCTGGGTTATATTCCAGCACATACATTCTGATTTAGATTGATTAATCAGATATCCAGAAACTTGGCCAAACTGCTCTGCTGCTTTATATATAAGAGGAATTGATTTGATAGGGTCTGAGGTATTCAACATCAAATCATCCGCATATAGAGCGACTTTTTTCACCCAGTTATTGTATTTAAAGGGTAGGATGTCTTGGTATTGTCTGTTCTTTTCTGCAAATGATTCCATGTATAGATCAAAAAGCAAGGGTGATAACGGACACCCTTGTCTTGTCCCTTTTTGGATTTTTATAGGAGAAGACAGACTTCCATTTATTAATAATCTAGCTATCGGAGCTTGGTAAAATGCTGCTATTACCCTACAAATGTTTCTATCCAAATTAACTTTTTCTAGTACTTTAGCCAGAAATTCCCAATTAACCCGGTCAAAAGCCTTTGCGGCATCTAATGTAATAACCGCTAGTGGAACTTTATATTGAGAGGCAACATCAATTGTACCCACCAAAACTTGAGTAAGATCTTGTATGGAGCGACCTCTGACAAAACCCTTTTGATCTAAGTGTAATAATTGACCTGCTGCCCCGTTTAATCTCTCCGCTAATATTTTCGCCATGAGCTTGTAATCTGAATTAAGAAGAGAGATTGGCCTGTATGATTCACACTGGGATGGTCTATTCAGTGGTTTTAAAATAAGGACCACAATGGCATCGTTCCAAGAAACAGGAATTTTGCCTCCTTCCTCGTATATAAAGGTAAATAGCAAGTTCAAAACAGGTATAATTACCGGTGCTAAAGCTTTATAGATCTCAGAAGGTAGACCGTCCGGGCCCGGGGCATTACTTCTCTTGGCAGAATCTATCGCCGAGGCTATTTCAGTGGAGCTAATCTCTCTATTAAGATTATCCGAAGCCCGGTCATCTAAAGCTTGAACCTGGTATTGGTTAAGCCATGACTGTATTAATTGTTGTGGAAGTAAACCTTCTTTATAGACTTCATCAAAGTGAAGGTAAAAAGCCTGTTCAATATCTGCTCTATTATCTGAGATCACATCCGTATTTGTGATCTGTACTTCCTTAATATTACTCTTCTTGATTTCCTTTTTTGTTTTCCAAGCTAAGAGCTTTCCACTGGCCTCTCCATATTCAAAGTGTGCTACTGAACTAGCCTGCCATTGTTTCCTCAGCCTTCCATCTAATACCTGCTCCAGCTGTGATTTACAAGTTATCAAGTCTTTTTTACTGTTATCTCCATCTGCAAGACTGGGATCTGATACAGCTTGTTCGAGGTCCTTAATTCTTGCTTCAATCTGTGAGATTTGCGCCTTATATGCTGTGTGTTTTGCAACCTGAAATGCTAATAGCCGCCCTCTCAAAAAGGCTTTATATGTATCCCAGACAACCAGGAGTGTAGCTGTACCTAAATTAAGAGTAAAAAACTTGTTTGATTCCTCAAGCAATTTATCTATTACTTCTTCTTCCAACAGAATGCTTCTGTCTATAGTCCATCTCTTGACCAACTGTGGACCAGACAATTTTAAGGTTAGAGTAACCGCTGAGTGATCAGAAATGTGGGCACCGAGATGTTTTATCTCCTCCACTTGCTGACCTAGGTGTTCTGCAATTAAGAAAAAATCTAATCTAGATTTATGTCGTAATTTCTTGTTGTGGAATGTGAATTCTCTTTTTGTGCCGTTTTTTTGTCACCAAATATCTTTCCAACCGAACTGAGTGATCGCGTTAAATAATACAGCCCTAGTTTTAGGGTTATGGGAGAACCTTACAGTGGGTGACTTGTCCAACTGTGGGTCAAGTACTAAATTAAAGTCCCCTGCAAGAATCACCGGATCCTCGAAAGCCAAAAGTTCAACAAAAAGATCTTTGAGAGGAAGGGTATCATCCAAATTTGGACCGTAGTATCCTACGATCTTGAATTTATACGAATGTTGCTTTATTTTTGCTATAACCCATCTCCCCTTTTTATCAGACTTTGACTGTAACAAAGTAATCTCAGAATTAGATTTAATCAATATAGCCACCCCCTTAGTGGAGGTTTGTTGCGAGGTAGTTATCACCTGCTGGATCAATTTTTTCTTCGTAAAGATATCTCTTAATTCTTGTTCGGTGGAGTGGGTCTCTTGTAAAATAAAAATGTTTTCAGGTGCGTCCTCTAAATACTGAAGAATTCTCTCTCTTCTATGCTTAACCCGTAACCCGTTCACATTCCACGACAGAATCTTAATATATGATGAAGGAGCTATCCTACCTTGTGCAATTTCTCCTTCCAAAGATATGAACAATTAGAATTTGAATATGGCGATTTGGACATTTTTTTTTTTCCGATGCTCCCCACCCAGTGCCCCCCCCCCCCCCCCCCTTCTGTCCGGACCCGCACAGCGCACTTTCGGATACCATCACTACCTGTACGGGTGTAGTAAATTTGTATTCACCTTTGAAACCTATTTGTGGTCTAACAATGCGCACCCAATCACCCTTGCTAACCCTTTCTGGTTTGACTCTGTGCACTCTGTCATTAACTCTTTACTGTAAACCACTTTATCACTAGGGTTCCCTTTTACTTTTTTATTCACCATGCTGAACTCCTCACTTTTTATGCTGACTTGTTAGAAAGGTACTCACAAACGAACTACTAACCCTCCCTCTCATTAAGTAAAAGATGAAACAAGCCCCTTTTGCTGAGTGTGGGGTCATATGATAACTTCACATCTTTTCCTGCAGAAATGGACACACATCTTGTTTACTTGCCAACGCAGCTTAGATTCCTTCCTTCAAAAACCTATTTGCCCTCTCAACTTGACCATTTGCCTTAGGGCAATATAGGGGTCCTCTAAATGACTTGATTCCACATTTCTCAAGGGAATGCAAAATTTTGGATGATACAAATTGTACTCATTATCCGACAGTAGAGTTTTTAGGAAAACCCTCAACACAAAAAATGGTATCCAGAATTAAAATCACCTCATCGGTAGTGGGATTGCGCACAAATGCATGATAAACCAATTTAGAAAAGTTATTAATCAACACAATCAAAAATCTTTTGTTCTGCTCAAAAACACTGAAAGGTCCTGAAAAGTCTATTGAAACCTTTTACCAAGGTTTATGAGGTCCCTATTCAGGGTTAGCTGTTTCACTAGTAACCTTCCAAGGTTTATCCAAATTTACACATATATGGCACAAATCAGTAAACCTCTCGATTGCACCATCCATCCCGGCCATCAATTATGTTGTTTAAGCAGTTTTTTGGGGTATTCGAAACACCTGGATGCCTATGGTGCTCCAGACCAGTCAGTTTCTGTCTGAGGCCTACAGGCGGCACAATCAATTCTTCATGTCTTAACAAGATTCCATTCTCTTTTTTTTTTGTTATCATTTTTATTTTATTAAAGAAAAAGAACTTATACACAAGGCAATGAGACAATACATTTGGATATGTGTTCAGAGAGGAGGGCAACTACAGTACAATATAATACAAACATCATTGCTGCAAGGGGGGGTCAGTGAGGAAACAAAATCAGTGATCATAAAAGCTACACAAGACTCGGAATGTCGGATCAAGGGGAAAGGGGAACCTCTGGGGTCTCCACGAATAGAGGCATGCATACATTTCCACGGTAGGAGTTCCACTGGCTCCAAATTTTATTCCATTTCCTGGGTCTACCCCGTGCCACATACACAGTCTTCTCCCTGAACATACACCAGTCCATGTTCTCCTTCCATGCCAAAACCGTGGACGGCCGCTGGGAGCCCCACAACTGCACGATATCTCTCTTAGCAATCATATTCCCAAGGGTCGCCCACTGCGTCTGTGCCACATCTTAGTCATTCGGTTCCCAGATATTCAACAGGCAACGCCTAGCTTCGGGCAATAATGCCACCCCCTTGACTCTTTCCATCACAGCATGTACACGATTCCAGAACACCATCACCTCCGGACACTCCCAAATTATATGGAGGAAGGTTCCAACCAGTCCACAACCACGCTTACATAGCCCATCCACTGAATAACCCATATGAATCAATCGCGGGCCAGTGACATATATCCGATGAAGGATTTTAAGTTGAACGAGTCGGAGACGGGCCGGAATTACGACCTCCTTAGGCGAGGATAGCGCCTACTGCTAGTCCTCGTCGTCCAACTCTAAACCGTCGCTGGTCCAATCCTCCCTGAGCTGCACCAACAGATCAGTTCGATTATTAATCAATTTCTTATATATCAAAGAAATAGTGCTATCGGGCACGTAGCCGTCAAGCACCTGATCTTCTAGTGGGGAGGATTCTGGGATGTCCGCACACTCAGGAAAGACCGAACTCAGGGCCCGATTCACAGAATGAACGTAAGACTAAATCCTAAACTTACTACTATTTAGTATTCACAGAATGCAATTACTACTTTCGGGATTCACAGAGTGAACTTACTACTTTCGGGATTCACAGAATGAACCTATTACTTTCGGTATTCACAGAATATATTTAAGACTACTAACTTTACGTCCGCACTCGGGCCGGAAATTCCGGGCCGGAGGCGGAGTTTCCGGCTTGGGGGCAGAGCTTACGGCCAGGGGTGGAGCTTCCGGGCCGGAGGCGGAGCTTGTGGCTTGGAAGCAGAGCTTCCGGCTCGGAGGTGGGTACTTAGCCATGGCTGAAATCTCCACCTCTGGGCCGGAAGCTCCGCCACCAAGCTGCAAGCTCCGCCTCCAGCCGGTAAGCTCCACCTCCGGGCCGTAAGCTCCACCCCGAAGCGGGAAACTCTGCCAGAATTTCCGGCCCGAGTGCGGACGTAAAGTTAGTAGTCTTAAATCTATTCTGTGAATACCGAAAGTAGTAAGTTCATTCTGTGAATCCCGAAAGTAGTAAGTTCACTCTGTGAATCCCGAAAGTAGTAAGTGCATTCTGTGAATACCAAATAGTAGTAAGTTTAGGATTTAGTCTTAAGTTCATTCTGTGAATCGGGCCCTCAATGCGTGGGTAATCTGTGCATAACGGAAGAATTCCCTATCACTCAGCTCATACTCTACCTTCAGTGCCTCGAAGGTCTTGATTTTACCCTTGACCCACAGATCACTCACCCTACTAATACCAATCATATCCCACTTTTCAAATCCTTTCGTCTTCCACAGGCCACCCAGTCTTTCAGACGCGTAAAGCGGAGTCGCACGGGTCAGTCGATCCCTCCATCCCGTTGCCGCATTCGCATCATGCCACACTCGTACCGCTATCTTGGTGGGTCCCGAGAGTTCCCTTCCCGCTGCTTTGGAATAAAGGGCCCTGTTATAGTCCCCACCTGGTAACAAGTACTTATCCATCTCGAATGCAGGGTTAGAGGCTGGTCCATACATTCCGTGGTTGATCGCTCCCAACTGAGAGGCCCAATAATATCGCCTGATATCCGGAAGTGCTATACCTCTGTCGTACCAGGGAAGTATGAGCTTGGAGAGGGCAATACGCGAGCGTCCATCCCAGATCAATCGTCTCTGCAGACTCTCCACCTCCCGAAAATAACTCGCCGGAATAACATCTAACGTATTCTGGAGCGCATATAGAAATTATGGTATGGACATCATTTTAAAAAGAGCTGCGGGCCCAAGTGGTGAAAGCGGTAGCCTGAGCCAGCCCGCAACGTCAAATTTTAACCTCTGAAGAGGAGGGAGCAGATTACGATCATAACGAGCCACGGGGTCTAAAGTTATAAAAATCCCCAAGTACTTAAATCCCGTCTGCGACACCTGGATGGGGCATCCGAGCGGTAAAGGGGGGGTATCACCCGAAAGCACATACACACAGGACTTGGTCCAATTTATCCCAAGGCCGGAGTTCCTTCCAAACGAGGTGAGCACATCAAACAATACATTCAAAGACTTACGAGGGGACGTGAGGTACAACAAAATGTCTTCTGCATAGAGCGATATGCGATCCTCGAATTCCGGGGTCCACTGAATACCCTTCATCGAAGGCTCCCATCGCAGCCAGGTAGCCAGAGGCTCCAGGGCAAGGGCGAAAAGAAGTGTGGACAATGGACAGCCCTGCCGCGTACCCCTCCCGAGAACAAAGGGCTTAGACACTCGACCATTCACTACCACCTGCGCCAATGGCTCCTCATACAAAAGTTTCACCCAGCCATTGAAACCAGGACCGAAACCAAATTTCGCAAGAGCGGCCCAGAGGTACGGCCACTCCACCGTATCAAAGACCATTGTAGCGTCCAAGGAAGCCAAAATGGCCGGCTCACGCAGCGACGACGCCCTCGCGAGAACACCGTGCAAGCACCTCAGGTTAAGTGCTGTATTGCGGTGTGGAATGAAACCGGACTGATCCGGGTGAATCAAGTCACTAATTACTTTTATCAAGCGATTTGCCAGCAACTTAGCGAGAATCTTTGGTTCGGCGTTTAAGAGCGAAATGGGCCTGTAGGACACACAGCGATCCTGCGGTTTCCCCTCCTTATGAATCACCATGATGGTAGCAAGACGCTGATCACGACGAAGGGAGCCGATGTCTCGCGACTCTAGAAACATATCACGGAGATATGGCGCCATTTTGTCAGGACGCAACTTGTAGAGTTCGATGGGAAGACCATTAGGGCCCATAGCTTTGCCCGAGCGCACAGAGCGAATAGCGAGGGCCACCTCGTCAGCTGAGGATGCAGCATCCATTAGGTCCCTATCTGAATCCGACAGGCGAGGCAATGCAATGTCACGCAGCAAAAGGTGGGAGTCTTCCTCCGGTCTATTGGAGACTGGGGAATACACATTTCAGAAATGTTCCGCGAGACACTCGACAATCTCAGTCGGGTCAGTCACCCACACTCCATCAAGTTTCTCAATCACAGGAACCACACAACTCGCCCTCTCCTTTTTATCCAGCCAAGCAATCAGTTTCCCTGCCTTATCTCCCACATCATACAGTCTGCCCTGCTGCTCTCTACTCATGACTTTAGCGGCATCCGTCACCAGGGCCCTGTAATCCAGTTGTTTGAGGCTGAGGGCATGAAGCTTGTTACGAGTCACACCTAGTTCCAAGTCCCTTTCTAGCTCAGTTATTTCAGTCTCTAAACTGACCACCTCCTCATTTTTACTTTTCTTGGCACCAGCGATTAACAATAATGCCTGTCCTCAGATGACCGTCTTAAATGCCTCCCACAGTGACACAGAAGAGGACACGGACCCCTCGTTCTCAGCAAAGTACTGAACCAGGGACTCAGCACAAGTTTTGGGGTTGCGAAGATACCAGGGATTGATCGGGGCAACCCGTCCCTCGACACCCATCCTAGTACCGATCTGGAGCCACAGTGGGGAGTGATCTGAGCTACCCCGGGCCAGATGCCTTATCTCCCTGACAGAGGAGGCCAGCACCGCCGGCATCAAAACATAGTCAAGTCTTTAGAGACTGCCGTGGGCCCCAGAGTGGAAGGTGTATTGTACCTGTCCCGGATGCATCAACCTCCAACAATCTACCAAACCCAGTGTCTCCAAAAACCCACTTAACCAAGACTGTGACCTAGTGAGGTCTCTGGGGGGGTAGCGCTCTACACTACCGGAGACAACCGAGTAGAAATCTCCACCCATCACCAGGATACCGTCCGGAAGCCCCAGTACCACACGCCCAAGATCAGCAAAAGTTGAGTCTGTAGACCAGGCGGGACATATACAGAAATCAGCGAGACAGTCCTCCCCTCCCACCTCCCTGTGAGAGCAGCGTAGCACCCCCTGTCATCAAGGATCATGTTGTCTATTTCCAAGGGGAGAGAGTTCTTGACTAGGATGCCCGCGCCCCTAGAACCAGTAGTGTACCCAGAGTGTACAGCAAGATGATATCCTCGCAGATTCATGGCATGACAAGTGTTTCCAATCAAGTGCGTCTCCTGCAACACCACAACATCAGGGGAGAGGCGTCTCAGCAATTGCAACACTACTCTCCTCTTTATCCTGTCCCCCAACCCATTGACATTCCAACACAGTAGTTTCAACCCACTAACCCCCATCCCGGAAATGAATGCAGAATCCACCCCATAGCGAACGCAGTACCCAGATCCAAGAATAAAACAGTACGTTGCCACCCTGCACCCATGCGTTAGACTCAATAGCCACCCCAACTTGCAGTGTGCCTGTCGCCCTAACATTAAACTAGTCTACAAAAGGAAACCCAGAGGAGGAAAGAGTCCCACTCCCCCCGCCACCCTCGGGTATGCCACCATAAATGACATAAGTATGAAAGACATCAAACCGAGCTGTATGGTATGTTAATTGTTCAGAAATCAGGAACCACATTGTCATTCTTGCTCCGGCACGCCACCCTCCGCTCCACCCGAGTGTTCCGTTCGATCGCTCCGCATTGGTAATGTATCCAGCCAGTCACTCACACTCTCGGGACGATCAAAGAAAAACGTCCGGTCCTCATATTCGACATGGAGCCTGGTTGGAAATAGCATCGCGTATTTCAAGTCCATGTCTCTCAACCGTCACCCCCTGAGACCCCATCCTCTGCCTCTGAACGAACTGGGTAATGTCCGGGTAGAAGCTCACCGTTGTGTTTTCAAACTTCACGGGGCTGCCCACCCGCGATGCCTGCAGAATAGCGTCTCTGTCTTAAAAGTTGGAAATTCTGGCGATAATCGGCCTCAGAGGGGCACCCGGCTTCAGCTTCCCACCCGGCACTCGGTGCGCTCGCTCCACAGCAAAGAATTTACTTAGGCCTTTGGGGACGAGGTAATTTAGGATGAGATCCTCCACAAGGAGATCTGCAGCTGGATTTTCCGATTTTTCAGGGACCCCAGTAATACGTACATTATTGCGTCTGGCCCTATTTTCAAAATCCTCCAGTCGACGAGCCATGAGATCATTGGCGGATCGCAGATTGCCGACCTCCGTCTGTAAGTCTGACACGTCGGTCGTGAGGCTGGACGTCTTCAGATCTAAGGATTTGACCTTCTCATTAGTCTTCGATAATTCCACTCTAATCAAATTGACGTCAATGGCTACGGTGTCGAGCTTAAGGGCGAGAGCCTCATACTGCTGGTCAATGGAAGTCTTAATACCAGCAATGGCGCCCATGACATCCTGTAGAGTCAACTCGATCGACGCAGCAAGGTCTTCCTTTGCCTCTTCCAGGGTCCTATTCGTACCACCGGGGGACCCCTTGGGATGGGTATATCGATCCATGACATTCGTTTGAATGGTTCCCCCCCCGGAGAGGCATCTTGGTTTTTCGCTTCTCGTTGTCGGGCCTGCCCACCATGTTGGGCAATGTGCCCCCGAGGGGCCTGTGAGACCTAGTGAAAATGGAGGAAACATCCTTTACAACGCAACTTTTACCACGCAGTGCCTTTACAACGCAACTTTTACAACGCAAACCATTAAAACGCATTGCGCTGGGGGGCGCTCTAGGATAGGGAATAAGTTTAATTTACTATCCAACACCTTCCCTAGTGTCCAGGGGGACTGGAGTTGGAACAGTAAATTAAACTATTCACTATCCAGCACCCCAAAGCGCTATGCGTTGTAAAGGTTTTCGTTGTAAAAACCGCGTTGTAAAGGCATGCTTGGTAAAAGCATTTGTTGTAATGACATACATCCGAAAATGGCCCTTCGCGGTCCACCCACGGGAGTCTTCAAAAGCAGGCGCCAGCAGCTGTAGTTCAGCACACAGACACTTGCGACCGTTGGCACACAGTGGATTCACAGAGTTCGGCTAGACCTCGGGAACCAGATCGATCTTGAGATAGGATAAAGCCAAAGACCCAAAAGCGAAACCGAAAGTTATCTCCAAGGCAATGAGCAGAGCCCCGCGGGCCGTTGTTGTTCAACTACTGCCTGGGCGTCAACGACTCGAGCCCCAGGCGTCGCCATGGGGTGGGCCTCAAAAGTTCAGGTTGTCGTAGTAGTGGTTCCCAAAGTCCGAATCAATTTTTGAAAGCAGCTAATCTATCAGCTGAGTTTCATCTCCAATAACCCTTCTTCGTAATCAGGATACCGTTCAGGATATATGCGCGAGGCGGCGAGGGTCTCGGGAGCCCTGTGCTCACGCGGCCATCTCAGATGCGCGCGAAGCTCCTCCCCCCAAGATTCCATTCTCAACTCACTTTAAATATCAGCAAAATTTTGTAACTTCACTTCCATATTTCTACTTGGTGGCCAACCTTTTTTTAGAAACTGCTTCACCTTCTACATTTGTTCACTCTTCTCACACATCTTCACACACTCAGCTTCTGACACCACACCCCCACATTTCTCCAAAACAACCACAACAGCCACAGCACACTCATGCTGATCCTACACTGCCTCATCCACATCACATTTTTGGGGGAAATGGTATAAACAGTCATCTGTTACATTACTGCCACCCGAGATATGTTGAATTTCAAAATTAAATTCTTGAAACCTCAAAATAAGCCTAAAGAGCCTAGATAAAGCTTTACCAAATCTGACACCATCCATCATATAAAATGGTTATTGATTCATTAAAGGTGCGAATGGTTTGCCCCACAAATAATTCTTGAACTTTTCAACCGTCTAGAGTCAAGCTAAGGCTTCTTTTTCACTAGTGCTGTAATGTTTTGCACCTCTTAAACCTCTTGAAATAATGGAAACTAATCGTTTCCCATTGATAACTTGACTGAAAACAGACCAAACACCAATAGAACTCCATCCACCGTCACGTAAGACTTCTCCATAGAATCAAATGTTTTGAGAGCTGTTGCCTGTGCAATCAGTCTTGATTTTGTCAAACGCTTCATCATGGTAGTCAGACCGAACAAACTGCTCACCCTTCCTCAAAGGTTTAGGCAACAGCTACACAAAAATTGCATAACACTGCAAAAACCTCTCATAATATTCTCCAAGGCCTAAAAACAACCTAGGAGCTTCATTGTCATACCGTCTGATAGCATTAGTAATGGCACTAACCAAATCAGTTTTGGGAAGAATAGCATCACACTTAATTCTGTGGTCTGAGTAATCAATTTCTTTGACTAAAAACTTGACCTTTTTCTTATTCACAGTCTTACCTCTTCCTCAAAAATTTGAAGAACCCTCTCCAAGAGTTTATCATGTTCTTCCTATTTTTTCGCAAACCTCAGGAAATCATCCTGAAATGCCTGCATCCCACACAGGTCTTGAAATAGTATGTCAATTAGTTTGTGATACACACTGGCCACTAAAGCCAGCCCAAATTGTAACCCTGAGAACCTGAACACTCCAAAAGGAGTAACAAAAGCTGTTAGAACTCTTGAGTTTTCATCCAAACTCACCTGATGGTTGCTGATTTGAGATCAATTACTCAAACATATTTGGCTCCATTAACAGCAGGCAATAACTCCTGAATCCTAGGTAGAGGATGGCAGTCTACCACGATGTTTTTAGTAAGTTACCTCAAACAGCACACAAACGCAAATCCCCATTTATTTTAAGCTATTAACCCAGCCAAGATCCATTCAGAACTGTTTGTTGGCTTGATAATAGCTTCTACACACAACCTATCCAGATGCTGTTTGAGCTGTGACTGCACTTCCAAAGATACCATGCCCACTTTGTGTTGTACAGGAACAGCTCCTTTTTAAAGTTGTATAAAATATGTGAAGCCTTTCACCTGTACAATCATATCATCAAACACTGAACAGAACTTTGCAATCAGTCTCTCCACCCTTGATTGTTCAATGTCAATATGATTCACTGACATATATCTTAAAGCAGTTGGAGATTCCGTTCCTGGGCATAACATTACAACAAGTTTACCCGAATCCAACCATCCCACATTATCCTTGTCATTGATAGCAACATATATTTTGGTAAGTATGATACTTCGAAACTCCAATTTATCCTCAAAATACCCTAACATGTTGCTATTAAAATTACCAAATGCTTTAGAGTTAATGTCCATATCAGTGTACACCTTCATCGTTAATGTGTACCTTCCCAGAAATGTGTTCCATCAAATGTGCTCCTTTGTAGAAAAACACCTTTTAAAATGCAATCCTCAACCTGTTTCCTGGATCATTTATAAAAATAAAATACTGTGCCACAATTGTGTTTTAAAATACTTAATCACACATGTGAGTGTGTGAGTCACGGAATAGACCAACGTTGACTACACAAGAATGCCGTTGAGAAACAGTTACCAAAACAGCTGATCGAATCAGACATGTGTGCACATCACTGATTGGATGCACGTCTTAAACAAAACCTTTGCGCTATGCACCACTTTGGCCGCAGCTGATCGGGTTAGAAAAGTGTGCGCATCACTGATTGCACGCGGATGATTACTACCAGCGTGCAGCTCTAGGACGCTGCGTCACTGTAGAATCCCTGTAATTAATATGAGAGTTCTGCCAGAATTATTGACTAGAGGAAGCCCATCTGTAATTCTTCTACATTAAAGCAAAAGCAGTGCACACTTTATTAAGACACCGTTTAATTGCTCTGCTCACATCTGCTTGAACTCCACCAAACGGTGGTTTCACTATACACTCCCATCTGTCCAGCAGTTCAGGCCGTGCTGCCATGTTCTGCAGTCTCACCAGTTCGCTATGCGTATTCCACAATCCTCTATTTTATCTTCTGTGGCTTTGTTATTTGCTATTCTGAGTTGGAATGGTGCACTGGGCCTGTGTTGTCCGTCATCTGTTCACGCTGGCGATCCACTCCACCACCACTGATGATTAAGGTTTTCTCTGGGGCCTACTGAAACCCTGTGGCTGTAATTTGGTGTTGCCTCAAGCCTTTCATCACAATAACCTGGTGCGCACTTGAAGCATTGTGGGTTGCATCCTTGCTATACCTCTCTGGCCTACAATCTCCAATCTTCATCTATTTACTTTTGGAATCAAGAAGGGTCTTTTTATGTGTTTGGTGTACTTTGGTAGAATCAGTTTTAAACCCAAATCCATTTTGAAACATATATCTGTAAACTGTTCCTATCTTTGATTCAAATAGAGCTATTCATTTTTTCTACCATGCTTAAAGAATTAATTTTGGCATTTGCTCAATGATTTTTCCTTTTGGATCGTTCTGTCTTGTTCATGTCAACATTAGAACTCCATCACCTTGTAGTGCTAGGGGTGGTTTGCCATTTGTTTTGCGGATAGTGAGCAATCTTGACCAGGGAATGAGTTCAGCATTTAACCCTTTTTCAGGGATAAACCTTGCTATTGTATTCAGTATTTATGAATGGTAATGAAGAACCCTTAATAGAGAAAACAAGTTGCTTTCTGTATCACAAGTTCTCTCTTAGGGCTATATATAGTACATTAATACATAGTCCTCCATCTTCCCATGGAAAACCATTGAAATAGAAACAGGCTGTGAGAACTCAGGTTCTTAAGCAAAAATAAACTGAAGATTGGAGCATACTGCATCTGAAGAAGTCTAAAGGCAGCCTTAAAACGACAGCACCGTTTTTCTCTATATGAAGCTGCATACATATAGAAACTTTTCAATTTGATGTTTTATCCTTTCAAAGGGGAAAAGGATTAAGGTATTTTAGCAGCAATGCTTCATTGTATATTATAGTCCCATTTCTGAACATAGTATGGATTTTGGAATTGTTTCCCCACAAATACTTTTTAACAAACACAAATATAAAGGTGATATTACCCCTGTTTAGGTATTGTGTTTTACCTTATTTGGAGAAGCCTTTCTCTCTATTTTCCAAGTGTTACAGGATTTTGAACAGGGACTGAACTATTTAATGTTTATTAACTGAATGAAGTCATCTTTAAGAGAAAAAATATTGTTACCAGTAAGTTTGTTTTTATTTCCATTGCAATGGAATGTCGCAAAGTGCCCCAGAAGCTTTATTCTTAAGATTGTTTGTAAACTAAGAACATGACCATTGATGATACCAATGCTGATAACTTTACTGTTATGGTTTAAGTGACATCTTCAGATGATTATTGCTATCATTTTCTGTGAATATAACAAAAGGATTTCCTTTTTGGAAATAAATGTTTAACTATATATTGGTACTCCGTGCTTGCATAACACTGTATACCATGTGAATTGTATTTTTGCCTTTCTGGTGACAAAAGTATTAGAATGTATCCTTTGTGTCTTTCCCTCAGCTACAGCCATGGAACCATCTACAGAAACCGTGCCTTATTCCAAGTATACGGTCACCTCACAGATGCACTTCCCAAGTGCATTGCCTCAAGAGAAGCCAGATACTGATCCTAAAAAGAACAAGAGAGTACGTGTGTGGCTGCTTGCCCCTGTCTGCTGCTGTGCTGTGGTCCTTATCATCGGCTGTATTTTTCTTCGATCATGGAATGAACAGGATTCAGTAAGATGAGAATCTACTCTCATATAATTGTTAGAAGACCACATGTGTGGGTGGGTATTTCCTGGGAGCTTAGGTTCTAGGTCACTGCTTAATGACACTGCGGAAAGCTATAGTTTCTGCAGGAATTTCTTCTTAGACACGTGTCTTTAGTATTATTCTCCTGGCATGGAAGCCGTACAGTAGTTTCAACATTAACCGTATAAGGTACAGGTTTTATCTTGTACTGGTGTTTCTAAAGGATACATCTACCTTCAGATTCCTCACCTTTTGAATACCTCATGCCCCAGCATTCCAGGGAAACTTTCTCAATAACTCTCCCACGTCAACAGGGGCGTCTGGATCCACATGTCTCTGCACGCAGAACTGCGTGACATCATTGGAGCCTCAGTTACCCATTTTCCATACCTTCGGTGCATAATGGTTTCTATAGGCCCCTCATGATATTTGCTTTTGGTATTTAGGGTCCGATCATGATGTCTACACCTGTTACCTGTGTCAAAGAATTAATCCTAAGGCCCTGAAAGAAAGAGAGGTGAAGTTGTTCATGGCCAGAGCATGGCATCGAGGTTCACCGAGGTCAGTGTCTGCATCCGGCTTCGGAAGAGGCTCAATAGGACGTCACTCCAGTGCCGTTGATGGAGCGGTAATTTCGTCTGGTAATTTCTCAATGGAAAACCCTCATGCTACCTCTAATTTACCGCTCAAAAGGTGTTGGGCCCTTCACACCATGTATTACCTACAGGAGACTTTAATAATCATGAACAGTCAAAAATGCAATTATTATTTTAAGCCAATAAAGAGAGTTGTTGAGTATTTAAAGGGTTTTATTTTCTAGTCAAAAGTTAAGTTTTCTCTGACCCTTTATTCATTAGTAAAATATCAATCAGGTTACAGAATTTGGAAAACAGGAAAAATAGCATTAATACAGAACATATTACAGTCTGCATATAAGCATTACATACAGGAATGTGGCGCAAAATGTCATTCAAGACTCAAAGAGTTTCTAAGAAAAATATAGTCTTGCAAGGCGAATCAAAAATCAAATAGTTTGCAAAAATCTCCAATAAAGAGAAATAAATGCATAAGACAAATCTTTTCAGACCTAATTAATTAGTCAAAGCATAACTTGAAGTTTAGCATCTAATTCTATTTAATCAGCTGCACTCTCTGTCTCTGTCTGTGTCTAAAGAGCAAGCAGGGAGTGAGATAGCCCCTCCTTCACCAGACCTCAAAGGAATGCGCCTGCAGTGCCAAGATATGACGTGGAAGCAAGAACCCTCCCCCTGACTCTCCTCGGACGCCCATGCACCCGTGACGATCTCGTACCTAACCCATAGGATGTCTGGCCTTATCTGTTCCTTCTCTCAAGAGCTCACACACCCCCTAATAAGCCTAGAAGCCAGCTGAGCTAAGAAAGCCAGCCCCTCCTCCGGAGAGGTAGTATTTATACACAAAATTTTGGCAGACTACACAAAATGTTTCAACTTTCAGGAAAACCTGTACGTTGATTGGTCAATCATGATGGCATGAGTTTGCACTTTCCTGACGCATTAAAAAAAACAGTTTTAACAAAAGAAGCATACATGAATAATACATTTATAAACATTTGCAACATTTACTAGGGAAAATGTTTCATTTTAATTCTTCCTTCCTTTTCTCAGCGCAGTAGGATGGATACTTTAGTTAGCTGGTACATTGGCACAATCACAAGAATGTACAGTTCAAGCTGTCCTTGACTCCTTTAGGAAGGCTGGTTCAGTCTGCGCATGCTCTCTTCTCTTTCACAGCAAGCCATAGCCTGGTTTCACAGGCAGCCATTTAATGGTAGGCCCCAAAATAAAACAAACAAAAAGATAATATTAATGTCATGTATAAATGTTTACCTAGCCAAGCTACTAATGTAAAGCAGCTTTTCTATTATTTATGACAACATGGCAATGTGCAACAAAGAAAAAGAGATGTTATTAACTGAAAATATTTATCAAAATATGCAACAAGTCAAAGTCTTTTACGACAGAAATAGTGGATTTAGGGATGAGCTGGGAAGAGAGAAACATATTCTATTAATCTTCAAAGCTAAAAAGGCCACTTTTCTCTACATTGCAAAAACACATGTTAATTCAGCAAAAGCATTTCAGACTAAATAGGCCTCACTTTCATGTTTTTATGTGCAATGTTTTTAACTTGCACCAAAAGGTGCATGGCAATTTAAATGCAGTCTGTCTGAAGCACAAAAAGTAAAACAATGCCTGACTGCAGATGAAATCTGCTCCATCACCGTCTCCAATAGCCTTCCGGACATCGCCTTCGGCCGACTTCACCTGGGTATTAATATAATGCCAGTCTTGGATCCTGCTCCTCAGCCGCAGCAGATATATCCAGCATTCCTAGTTTCACATGGGGGCCGTCCCATTTTTAGCATGCTATGTTTAGCATCTTCAATAGAGCAATGACTCCATTTGGTGCGCCTGCGGTACCCATTGCTCCTTTCGTTTTCTTTGGGAGGCTATACAGCACCTCACCACGAGGTTCCTTTTATGCCTTTCATGCCGATGGCCCAGGTTTCTTGACCGTCTCCCGCAATGAGGGACGTTCCAAGAAAAAATACCCCATCTCCTTTATATATCCCAACTGTTGGGGTATTAGAGACACCACTCATGCCTTCTCTGGCTGGCTCCATTCCGACTTTGCAAGCTTAAACTCCAGTGCCTCTTCTCACCTTTCTAGCTCAATTACTGATGTCACTGACACCGTTACCGATGTCACATCATAGCTCAAGAAGAGAGGCTCAAAGACGTCTTGAAAAGGGACAGTATTTCTTTGGGGAACAGTATACTCAAGGAGTAGAAGAGGATGAGTGTGTGCCTTCACAAGATCCAGACTTTGAAGGGTTGGGGCAGGCAAGTGGGTTGGGCACATCTCCAGAATCTGAGTTATTGTCACCAAAGGGTATTCCACTGCCATAAGTCACTTCTTACCATACAGTTCGGAGTAAGGTGGCGGATATGTTGGACTTACCTCTTCCTACAACAGAGCTTAAGTTAAATACACTGACTCGGGTGCCTCATTCTTCATCATTGTCGTTTGAACCTTTGTTGCCTTTTAATGAGGCTCTAACAGAGCCAAGTTTGGACATTTAGCAGAAGTCTATGACAACCTCTGCTGTTTCCAGACCAACAGCTAAGAGGGATGAGCCATCTCCAGGGGATCCGCTGTTATTGTCTTCTCACTCTTTACCGGAGAGGCTTTTTGTTCATCGAGGCTTACTCCTGTATGGTTTCATTCTTCACTGGCAAAAACGGGAATCCAAAAAGATGGAGCAGTCAGCAAAAAAGGTGTTCTCATCTGGAAGCATGGCACTGAAGTCCACAAACACAACTAGCTTGTTGCTTCGCTATGTACGTGCTCTGTTGGATTCTGTCAAGTATGTTGTTCCAAAACTGCCTGATGGCCAAGCTGCAGCCAACCAGGTTATACAGTCAGGTCTGGATACTTCTGATTCTGTGGCTAGGGTAATGGGCACCCCGATTACTACCAGAAGGCACAAATGGTGGGGAGTTCTGGATTTTCCCAGGATGTCTAGAATGCTCTGATGGATTTGCCCTTCAATGGGGCTCGGCTGTTTGGTGCATAAGTAGATTCTGCCTCGGAACAGTTTACAGAGAGAAGGGCAAAAGCGTGTCCAAGGACTACAGACAGTTTAAGAGATTCCGGGGTTTTGCCAGACGTTTTTCTTTTTGTGGTCCGCAGCAGCCATCCAACTCCCTCTAGAAATTACAGGGGGCGTGTAAGGGGTAGACAATGGAAAGTTCCCCCTGTTTCCTACTCATCCTATGCCAACATCACAGGAAAGAAGCATTAGTTTTCCCAACTTAGAACATGCTTTACCGGTGGGAGGACTGGTGTCCAAGTTTCTACAGCAAAGGTGGTCCATAATATTGGATGAGTGGGTTTTAAATATTATGGAAAAGGGGTATGCCCTACCCTTCAAGAAATGTTCCTCACCCTTTCCGCCCCAACAGAATTTTCTTTCCACAGACAATCTTTTGCTCCTTAATAGTAGGTCCAGTCGTTACTTCAAAAGGGTGCAATGCAATTGCTCCCAGAGCAGGAAAGGGGTGAGGGATGCTACTCACTGTATTTCCTGATTCCCTAAAAAGACAGTAGTTTGCGTTCAATCTTGGACCTCAGAATTTTGAACTGGTTTATGAAGCAGGAATAGTTCAAGCTGCTGACCCTAGCTCAGGTGCTTCTTGCGCTGGAAAAAGATGACCGGATGGTTTCAGTCGACTTGCAGGATGCCTACTTTCACATCCCTATTCTACAGTAGCTCAATGGGTTCTCAACACTATGAGTTTGAGGTCCTCCCATTTGGTCTCACTTTCGCACCTCGAGTCTACACAAAGGTGGTGGCAGTGTCGCAGATCATCTCAGAAGATTGGGAATATCAGATTCCCATACCAGTCTCTGGAATTGGTGTTGCGTTACTTGTGATTGATGACCGAGTGGTTGTTCAACCTGGGTTTTTCCATCAACAAACCTAAATCTCTCTGGTAAAATAGCTGTCATGCACTTGATAAGTACTGTAAAGAAAGCACATGTATGCACCATTGAATTTTTTTGATATTACCATGTTTTGTTATTTACAAAATGCCAATAGAAATATAAAAAAACAGAACACAAATCTCACCTAGAGCCCTTTCATCACTCCCTGTTTATAGGGGCAGTACTGGACACTATGGCGAGTCGAGCTTTCCTTTTTCCTATGAGAATTCTGGACATTCAAGCTATGATTCCAGAATGGAGCAAAGGATCACATTTTGAAGGTCTTGTGCCTGTTATGTCCGTTAACCTCCTGCATTCTGATGGTAACCATGCATTCTGAGACATGAGTGCCCTCCAGTGGTGCCTCCGCAGGTAGTGGTTTCAACACAATGAGGATCTCCAGATGTCTGTCAAGATCTCCAGAGACTGCAGTGGATCTTCAGTGATGGGGTGTGTCTGGCAATATATCTAAGGGGAAGCTGTTTCACCCTACTCCTTTGGTTATAACGGATGCCTCCACCCTAGGGTGGGGAGCTCATCTGGAGGATCTGGAGTTCAGGGGACTTTGGTCCCAAAGGAACAGTTGTTTCATATCAATCTGTTAGAATTGCAGGTGATACATCTGGCGCGCAAGGCTTTTCTCCCTTCCATTCCAAGGTCAGTCAGTACAAGTCTTGACAAGTAATATTACAGCAATATGGTACATCACAAAGCAAGGGGGGAGTATGTTTTTATCCTGTCTGCAGAGAAGCTCTTTGACTCTGGTCCTGGGCTCAGGATCATCAGACTTGTAAGGTTGCAAATCTCTTGGCTGGAGTTCTCAACGTGGGTGCGGACAGTCTCAGTCTGCATTTTTCAGCCAATCACGAGTGGCGTCTCCATCAAGAAGTGGTTCTGCACATTTTCCAATTATGGGGTACTCCTCAGACAGACCTTTTTGCCATTTGAGATAACACACACTGCCCATCATTCTGCAGTATCCAGTGCAGGAGGCATTCAGGGCATGTTTCAATTGAACAGGAGCTCCCAGCTGTTTTACACATTCCTCACCTTCTCTTGATTCCTTGGGTACTGAGGAAGGTTTGCCTCGTCCAGGCCCAAGTTATCTTAATAACCCCGGATTGGCCGCAAAGGGTGTGGTACCCAGACCTTTTTCACCTCTCCCTGTGCCCTCTGCTCTGTCTCCCTCTCAGAGCAGATCTCCTCTCTCAGTCACTGGGCAGGTTTTACACACCCACCTCCAGAGCGTGCACCTACATGCCTGGAGATTGAATGGGGCAACCTGAGTTCCTTTTCATTCCCCCCTCCCCCCGATGAGATGGATGTTATTTTATTATTCAAAAGACACTTCAATACGTCTGTTTATGCTGGCAGATGGGCTAGATTTATTAGGTGATGTAGGGATTATTCTTAAGATCCTTTAAAATCTCATTTGTGGGATATTGTATGTTGTGCTCTTTCTTTGGCACAGCAATGCCCTTTCAGCTTTTCTCTGTTTACCAGATAAACCTTCTATATTTTAATCTCCTATAGTTTTAAGGTTCATCAAGGGACTTACCAATATATACCCTCCCTCTCCGTTCATCATGACTCAGGGGGTTCTTAATTTATTTCTCATCTAATTTGTTCTCTATTTGAACCTTTATATTGTTGTCCCTATATTTAATAATTTATTTCTTGTTGCCATAACGTCTGCCAGATGGGTTAGTGAGTTACAGGCCTTAAGTGTTAAGCCACCCTTCATAACTTTCTTTTCTTATGAGATGGTTCTGAGAAACAGGGCTGCTTTCCTAACAGAAGTGGTTATTCAATTTGGATCCGTCCATCACTCTTCCCACTTTCTATCCTCCCCCTCATCCAACTAAAGGAGAGAAGAGACTTCATCCTTTGAACCCCAAAAGGGCTGTCAGTTTCTACGTGGGCAGCACACGTGATTTCAGACTGGATGACTAGCTTTTTGTGAGGTATGTTGGCAAAATGAAAGGAAAGGCGGTTCACAAAAGGACTCCGTCAAGAAAGATTATCGTTTGTATTAAGATCAGCAGCGGCTGCCCTTGCTGCGGCTTCTTGCTTAAGAACTCAGCTGTACCTCCTAGAGATGGCAATCAGCCTACTAATATCATAGGATGTAAGACCAATGACACTACCCCGAATTCAGCAACCATTTGTGTAAACACAGATGCAGCCGAGGGGCCTACAGATGACAATCACAAAATAATACAAGTATTCTACTAAATGTAAGATCTATGTCTAAACATAAATATGAGTTAGAAACTTTAATACCAGATAACGCGGCCAACCTGATTTTCCTTACGGAAACCTGGGCGTCTGACTCGTCAGGACCAGACTGGAATATTGTTGTCCCTACCGGTTACTCAGTAGCACAGGTTGATATAACAGGGGCAATGGGGGGCGGAATCGCGCTAATTTACCGCTCTTATCTAAAAGTAAACGTCCTCCCACAATCAGGCTTGGAAGCTGAGGCTATGACATTTAGCATCAAGGACAAAAATCAAGACATTTTGTCAGGCCTACTGGTATACAGGCCCCGGGACCTAGAGCCCCTTTCATTAGAGCGCTTCAAACCTTCCTAGAATCCTACCTCGATACAGTCACTTTCACGGTTCTAGGTGACTTTAACTTTTATCTAGAGGCAAATAATGATACTGATGCGGCCACCCTCATCGATAATTTCCAAGGTTTTGGGATGGAACAGATAGTTTCAAAATCCACGCATCGAGTGGGCCATGCGCTCAACGGCATTTTTACTAATAATGATCATATTAGGTTAACATCGGTCTTGCCAGTTCTCTGGTCGTACCACGCAGCCATCTTCTTTAATTAGTAGTGTGTAGTAGTAATTAGAAGTAGTGTGGCTCACTGGTTAGAGGCGGCAGACCCGAGAGCAGAGGACGGCCCGGGACCAGGGTTCGATTCCCGGCGCTGCAGGTTTCTGGACCAGGGTCAGCGGACTCGATAATTCTCTCGCCTCGGTGCCCACTCTGATCAGCGATCACACTCGGCAACTCTGGGCATTAGCTTGGCTCATCTTCACTAACGGCCCCACCAGACCGCCGGGGATGCCTGGTCTCACCCTGGAGATACCCATTAAGGGACCATCTCTCAGGGAAGCCAGGAAGGGTTTCGCAGCGGTCAAAGCGCCTTGGGACCCTCCGGGTAAGTAGTGCGCTATATAAATATATATATATATAAATGCCTATACATACAATTTAAAAACTAACTTTCCCATCACCTGCCGAAGGGATTATTCGCTTCCAGTCAAAACGGGATCCTGGAAGAGCATTCAAGCTGACCAACTTACTAAAATTCTATCAGGAAATGTCCCCTTAATTGAAGAAAGTAACAGTGGGGCAATTAATTTCAATGCATGGATCAGGCAGGCGATAAATGAGCTGGCCCCCGAGGAAATAAAGAAACCTAGAAGACGACTAGTTACCTCACCATGGTATACTGCTGACGTCAAACTAATAAAACTCAAATGCTGCCACTATGAGCGGATCTGGAGATCCGACTACAGCATCCAACATAGGAAAGAATATACCAGGGTCCTACTTGAATATAAAACAAAGATAAAACAGGCCAAATCGGCCTTTTTTACCAAAGAAATTCAAGAGGCGTCAAACTCCTCAAAAGAATTATTTAAAACTGTTTTAAATTTGGCAAAGTGTCTTCGAGACGCTGTCTTTGCCCCTGATCAGAATTTTGTGGACAATATGGCTCTGTTCTTCCAACACAAAGTACAAGCTGTCTATGATGATCTCCACAATCGGTCAACAGCAATAGCAACCGACCATTGGGAACAGACTGAACCCCCTGCAAATCATCTTTCCCAATTTTCCCTCCTAAACGAAAATCCGGTCACAAATCTGGTAATCCAGACCAAATCAGGATCACCCCTGGACCCTGGTCCTCCTTACATATTCCACCTGGCCCCTGAGGCAACCAGCTCAACTCTGACCCCTCTACTGAATGTGATAATAAACTCTGGAGTCTTTCCTCAAAGTTGGAAAAAGGCATGTATCAGGCCCATTTAAAAAAAGGAATCCTAAGACCCATTGGAATCCAAAAACTATCGCCCGATATCGTGCCTACCCCTACCGGCCAAGATACTTGAAAAAGCAATGAACCAGGAATTAACGGAATTCGTAGACCAAAATAACATCTTAGATTCTACCCAGCATGGCTTTAGGTCATGTCACTCTACTGAATCCGCTTTAATTATGGCCACTGAGGAAATTCGTAGAACCATTGTGAAGGAGGCAGAGCTGCTATGATATTGCTGGACCTGACGGCGGCATTCGGCACCGTTAATCACGGGGTCCTAGTAGACAGGCTCGGAACAGTAGACATTACACAGCCTGCCTTAATTCTACTCAGGTCCTTCTTAGAAGCACGAGTACAGCAAATCCACTGGGAGGGCCTTCAATCAGGAGAGTTCTTTCTCCCAGGTGGCGTCCCCCAGGGATCTGCGCTCTCCCCCACCTTGTTTAATTTGTACGTCACCCCACTGGCAAAACTTATAAAATCTCACGGTCTGCGCTTAATATCTGATGCTGACGACACCCAGATAGTGGTGTCACTTTCTCAGACGGTGGAGGCCACAGCAGAGCGCTTTCGTAACTTTCTCCTAGACGTAAGGAGCTGGATGAGTAAGAACTTTCTAAAACTCAACACTGAAAAAACTGAGGTGATTGAGTTTGGCCAAAAACCCTCCATCTGGAGTCAGCTTTGGTGGCCTCCAGAAGCTGGCACATGTCCTGTCCCAGCAAATAAGGTTAGGAACCTGGGCTTCATGGTTGATAAAAAACTAACCTGTACCCCCCAAATCAGTCTAGTTACATCGGCCTGTTTCTTTACAATTAAGGTGCTCCGGAAAATCCTGCCATATATTCCATTCACACTGAGGAAAACAGTGGTCAGTTTTGGTGTTGTCCTGTATAGACTATTATAACGCCCTGTACCTAGGTACTGGGGAAAAACAAGTTGCAAAACTTCAATCAATCCAATCAATCCAAAACGGCTCCCTGTCAGGCGTAGAGTGCAATTTAATGCTCTCTGTCTAGTCCATAAGTCCCTTAATGGAAGAGGGGCAGAGGACATGACAAATCTCTTTCCTCGCTATGTGCCACCCCGCACATTAAGATCTAGCAGTCTGGACCTGATCTGCATGCCTAGAATCAGGAGAGTCCGATGGGGAGGAAAGTCTTTCTCTTACCAGGCAGCGAAGTTATGGAACACCATGCCGATTGCGCTACGCTCTGATACAAACCGGACCAGTTTTAGAAAAGCTTTAAAAACCTGGCTTTTCTCTATGGTCTAACAGGCAGTCCTGTTCATCTTCCTTCTATAGCGCCAAGACGCCTCGGCATAAGTGCGCTTAGTAAATAATTCAGTCAGTCAGTCAATCTGATACACCATGGCACTCAAGGAACCTCCGGGAGATATTGGTGCTCAGACTACTAGAGCTAAATCTTCTACCTCTGCTTTAGCTGGAGGAGTTCATGTGGCAGATAGTAGTAAGGCATCAACTTGGATCTCCCTTCACACTGTTGCGAAGCATTATTGTTTGGATACCGAAGTGAGGAGGGATGATCCCTTCACTTGTTCTGTTTGGCAGGATTTTTTGGTATAGGTGGACATGCACCCACCTCCGAGTGTGGAACTGCTTGAGTACTCTTTCAAAAGCTGAGGAATTTGCAGGTAGGTGTATTCATCAGAAGGACAAGTTACTTATCTTCGGGAATTCTTTTTCTGGTGGATACAGTGCCTACCTGCGGATTCCTCACTGACTCTCCCATCTCCCAGTTGTTTGTCTGCATATACCAAAAATGAACCTGTTGGTCTATTTAATATGCTTATGGGTTTCCATATGTAAATCTTTAATTTAGAGTTTAGACAATGTAATTGCATTTGTGATGTTAGGTACATCCACTCGCTCCGAAGGCATGTGAACAAATGGGTGAAAACTGATATCAGAGCACAGATGGAGGCTTCTTATGGCGCCAGTGAAGACATGTGATGCAGTGTGTGGAGTCATGTGGATACTGACAGCCCTGTTGAAGTGGGAGATTTATCTGGAAAGTTTATGTGGGATGCAGTTGCATGGGGTATTCAAAAGGTGAGGAATCCGCAGGTAAACACTGTATCCAACATAAAAAGCATTACCAAAGGTAAGTAACTTTTTCTTATTTGCCACAATGGGCATTCAATTATTTAAAGCACTAGTCTTAAAACCGGTGGTGAGATAGATGTACTAGAACATAGACAATAATATTTCTTTGTTTGATGAGGTTCAAAAACTTGTACTCTCCATAAAATCTTGTGCACCCACTGATCCCTGTCCCCCGTTCATCATGCATCAAGAAGCACATAAGATCTGCGAAAATCTCACCCCTATCTTGAACCAAGTCTTAGCCTCCGGTTGCTATCGCACAACCTGGAAAATGGCATCTAGTACACCTCTTTTAAAGAAACCAAGCTTAGACCCCAGTGATCCTAAGAACTATCGCCCTATTGCTGGTCCCCCAATCGCTGCTCAACTTCTAGAGAAACAACTCAATAGAGTGCTAACAGACTATCTCGATAGAAATAACTTGTTGGACACCTCCCAACACGGCTTTCACCCACGTCACTCTACTGAGTCTGCGTTGATCCTTGCAGCTGAAGTGATACGAAGGGTAGTGGATGATGGGGGAAAAGCGATCCTCGTGCTCCTTGACCTATCGGCCGCTTTTTAAACCGTAAACCACACTGTTTTGGTGCAGCGGCTGAGGGACATAAGTGTCGGGGGGACCGCCCTGCCCATACTGTCCTCCTTTTTGGAGGCAAGGGAGCAGAAGCTGTTTTGGGACGGCATGAAGTCAGACAGTTTTCATCTCCCCGGTGGAGAGCTACAGGGGTCCGCCCTATCTCCGACCCTGTTTAATCTGTATGTCACCCCGTTGGCCAATCTAGTTAAGAGACATGGCTCTGGTCTCGTACGCTGACGACTCAACTTATCATCTCCATCACTAATCAGCCAGAGACCACAGCAGCCAGGTTCCTTGCTTGTCTCTCCGAGATTATGGCCTGGAATTACAGTTATCTAAAAATTGCGATTCTCCTATTAACATGACCAGAGAATCTGGATTTCATTAAAGACACGGAGGCTAACATTATGCATAATCCTTTAATGCCAACTCACAACAGCCGCTTACATCATAAAGGAACAATAAAGAACTAGATGACATCACGCCAGCAATATAAGCCATGAGCAGGAGTAGAGCTGCCTCTTTTAAATGCGCACGAACGATGAGAAGTCTAATCAAGCTGCAACTTGGTACAAGGATGGTGAAGAGGTTGAAATCCATGGAAGGAAGTGAAGCAAAAACCGTGGAGATCCATTAATTCGAATTATCTGAGAATAAAATGAAAAACATCAAAAATTTGAACCGTTGACATACGAGGAGAATTCAGAAAGTTAGCAATAACATACGATGTAAGAAAACTTTAATTTTGAAAATTTAATACACATCAAAAACATTAAGTGTTATTAATGTCTAATTGAACAAAATATCCAAAATATACTCCATCCAAGGGAGGGAAGGGTGCGATAATGTTAGCCTCCGTGTCTTTAATGAAATCCAGATTCTCTGGTCATGGTAATCGGAGAATCGCAATTTCAATACAAGACAAGGAGGCTACATTATGCATGTTGGTAGCCCTGAATAACAGCATCAGAAACATGTACAATAGGTTTGCAGTAATGATGCACAAAGGTAGAAGCATTAGACCAGTCTGCACACTTAAGGATAACATCCAACTTACCACCAGGCCAAAAAGATTTGCTGGGCATAGCACTTCTTAGAGAATGAGCCTGAAATGTAGAAAGATCAATACCAGCAAAGTTCATTGCCAACTTAACCCACCTAGCAATAGAGCAGGATGAGATGGGTTTAAAGGGTTTGACATAGGAGACAAGAAGTTGATTTGCATCAGGTGGACGAAGGTCCTTCATTCTGGAGTCATACTCCTTCATGCAATCAACTACACAAAGTTTTTTGCAGAGATCAAAACGAGGATAAAAAATTTAATCAGACATGGTCTTAGTTCTTCTATAGATTTCAAATTTAACACCAAACATGTCATAACATCTATAGGAGATATCTATCTACAGCTTTGACGTCGGATACCCTGCGACAAGAAATCAGACATAAGAGAGAGGCAAGTTTAATTGAAAGACATTTCCTGTTAAGAAGGGAGTTATCAGGCCAGGAGCAAAAAAGGTCAAGCAAGAGTTTAACATCCCAAACAGATTGATATTTAGGCCTAGGGGGGCTTTTAAGCCTGATACTTTTAAGAACCCTACAAATGATAACGTTCTTACCTACCGTCTTACCTTTGACAAGAGAATGTCCTGCGGAAATTGCAGATCTAAAACAGTTAATAGATCTATAGGAAAGACCTCTGTCGAAAAGTTCCACCAGGAAATTCACTATATTGACGATAGGAGCCTACACGGGATCCAAGTCCCTTTCCAAGCACCAACTAGACCATTTTTTCTAGATGTTATTATATCTGTAGTGTGTTCGAGGTGCCCAAGATTCTCCAAGGAGATTGAGAGCTGAAGACGAAAGTCCAGACAATTGGTTAGATTGCCTGACACTTTCCAGGCAAGAAGGTTCAGAATCCCTGAGAGAACCAGGTGGTGATCTTCTCCGTTTGCATTTAGAAGGAGCCCTTGAGTAGCCGGAATCAGGAAGGGAACGCCGCAAGAAAGTTCCAGAGCTGTGGGGAACCATGCTTGAGACAGCCAGAAAGGGGTTATCAGGATCAGCGAGCACTGTTCCTGTCTCACTTTCTGCAGAACCCTTTGGATCATAGCAAATGGCGGAAAGGCGTAGGGGTGGAGAGGAGCCCAAGGTTGGAGGAAAGCGATCACAGCTAGAGCGCTCGGGTCTGGCATCCAACTGAAATACTGAGGGAGTTGGAAGGTCAAACGGCTTGCAAGAAGGTCCACATCGAAAGGACTCCAGAAGTGAACCAGGGAATTGAAAACGGACGTATCGAGTTTCCAATCGCTGAAATCTAGAAGGAATCTCGAGTTCCAATCCGCGGAGAGATTGGATTTCCCCGGGAGGTATTCTGCCCTCAGTGAGATCTTGTGTTCCAAACAGAACATCCAGAGTTTCCTTGCCAGGTCTGATAGGTCGGCAGACCTCGTACCACCGAGACGGTTGATATAGGAGACTGCAGATACGTTGTCCATCTTCAGGAGAACGGATCTGCCCTGAAGAGAGTGTCTGAAACTCATCAAGGCATAGAGACCGGCCGTCAATTCTAGGAAATGTATATGGTGAGATGTCTCTGAAGGGGTCCAGACACCACCAGTGTCCTGGTCGAGGAGACGTGCTCCCCAGCCGTGAAGGCTGGCGTTTGACTCTAAGATAAAGTCGGGAGTCGAACCGAAGGTAGCCCTTCCATTCCAAGCGTCCAAATTGTCCAGCCACCTAGAGAGTTCAAGTCTGGGTTGTTCGTCCAGAAAAACATGGTCTCCGTACCAAAGGCCGGATCTGAGAGCATTGGCTTTCACTCTCTGAAGAGCACGGTAGTTCAGCGGACCTGGGAAGATAGCTTGGATCGAGGAAGGAAGGAGACCGAGGAGTCTGGCTAATTCTCGCGAGAGACTGTTGCCTTACAACAAACCTGATCTCTTTGCGAATTTTGGCAATTTTCTTTTTTGGGAGTAAGAGGAGACAGCTGGAAGTGTCCATTGTGAAGCCTAGAAACTCCAGATATTTGGAGGGTGAAAGGATGGATTTTTCCTTGTTGATAATGAATCCTAGATCCTCTATGAGGTTCATGGAGGTTTGGAGATCTTCTAAAATCTGTGCATGAGATTGGGACATGATAAGAATGTCGTCTAAGTAGATGATGAGACGAATACCTCTGGCTCTCAGGATGGATACGATCGTTCTCGTGACCTTGGTGAAACACCAAGGGGCGGATGAAAGGCCGAAAGGAAGGGCCTGAAACTGAAAGAGGCGATTGTCCAAATAAATTGGAGAAAGGGTTGATGTTCTATTGCCATGGGTATGGTGAAATAGGCATCTTTTAAGTCCAATTTGGCCAACCAATCTTCTTGGAGGAGAAGGTCCCTGAGCAGATGGATGCCCTCCATCTTGAAATGTCGATAAACAAGGTATTTGTTTACCTCCCAAAGGTTTATTAACGGTCGCCAACCTTTGTCCTTTTTCTCGACTAAGAAGAAGGTGCTTACAAAGTTTTTTTTTAGATCAAGGTACCTCGATTATAGCGCCCTTCTTCAACATAGAAGAAACCTCTTCTTTGACGATTTCTAGGTGTTCTAAAAGAAGAACCAGAGGTTTGGGAGTAACAGATTGATATGGGATCTCCATGAAATCTATTTTGAAACCCTGGACTGTCTCGAGAACCCAGGGGTCTTGTGTCAAGGACTCCCAAACGTGAAAGAAATGTTTGAGCCTGCCCCCGACCTTTGGAGGGGGAGAAGAAAGAGAAGCACTTACTTTGAGTATTGTTGTTGGAAGCACCACAGGCGGGAAAGCCTCTTCCACGTGAACCTCTTCCTCTCTGTGGGTAGTATTGTCTGTTGTAGGGGTTGAAGCCTCTACCCGAAGAACCTCTTACTCTTCCTGATGAGAAGGGCCGTGTTTTGTTTTCTTATGGGCCTTTGAAAAATCAACTTCGGGGTCACAAGTGTCAATATTAAGTAAGGGTCTTTTGTTGGACATTACTTCTTTGAATGTATCCAGTATACATGATCTCATTTCCCTTTGTAGAAAAGACTTAAAGGCATCGCTATTGTGATTAGGAAAGCTTGCCACTGCATCGTCTGATTCCATGTCAGACATGGCAGGTAAGTGGATGACACTAAGTTGTTAAAATGTAGGGAGGCTTTACTTATAAAAATTAATCTAAGAGAAAACCTTATTGATAGGACTATGTCTAAAAATGAATGTGTTTAAATTAGTCTATGTCCGAAATAATATTAAGTTCTAAATTCCCATTTTTAAAATATATTTTTAAGGGTAGAAAGATAAATTAAAACCTATAAATAGCCTTGTATTAGTTAGTTTAAACGATTTGGGGTCTTATTGAGATTAGAACGCTAAATATGTATTCAAAAGATATCAAAAACGGCAGGAACAGCTGATCGGAGGGGAGAGCGCAGACGGTAAAAGCCTCGAAGGGCAACCGATGCGCTCGAGCAGCTGAACATGGTGAGGGAGGAATGGCCCTTAGCAGGCATGCGGTGTCGCGCCGCCGTTGCCGAGGTCCATTCCTCCTGGCTCAAATGACGGGCTCGCGCTGCAGGTCGTCGACGGAGCCCAAAGTGAAAGGGGCTTCGAATTTCGATTAGAAAAAGAACAAATAGGTAATTTTAAGACTCTGCAGGAGGCCGAGGGGCGATTGGAATGAAAAGTAGTTAAGGGGAAGGAGGAGGCACCTGCGTCGCCTAAAAACCATTGAAACCCTTGTGAACTCCTAACGGTAAGGAAAGGGGGACAGAGGGACACGAGGGGTTGACAACCATAAATTGGAAGTCGAGGGAGGGTTCAGGGTTGAGATACAAGGAAGGAAGGAGCTGGAACAGAGAGATCAGCTTAAGAGGTGCTATACGTTCTTAATATATAGGTATAATATGATATTTAGAAATTAGAACAAATTATCGATTAAATAGTAACAATAATGGTAGATAGAGAGTACTTATCTGTTGTGAGCCGCATTTAAAAGAGGCAGCTCTCTGCTCATGGCTTATATTGCTGGCGTGATGTCATCTAGTTCTTTATTGTTCCTTTATGATGTAAGCGGCTGTTGTGAGTTGGCATTAAAGGATTATGCATAATGTAGCCTCCTTGTCTTGTAATGAAATTAACACAGATAAGACAGAGGTGATGAAGTTTGTGCCAGGTCAGCATCTGTGGAACCGGTCCTGGTGGCCGTTGGAGGCCGGAGAGTGCCCACGCCCAGTGGAGAAGGTCAGAAATTTAGGGATTATCTTTGATAATAAATTAAACGTTGGTGCTCAGGTAAATAGCCTAATTTCTTCATGTTTCTTCCTCCTAAAAACTTTGAGGAAAATGTTCCCTTTTATACCCCAAGAGCATCAAAAAACAGTGATGGTAGCTCTTTTTTTGTCAAAACTGGACGATTCTAATGCACGTTTTTTAGGAATTGACAAATTCCAATTGCAAAAATTGCAGTCCCTACAAAATGCGGCAGCCAGACTTCTTCTGGGGTTACACAGAGGACAGCCAACCTCAGCTGGAATCAGATCACTTCACTGGTTGCCCATTAAGCAGCGTATAGAATTTAAAACTTTAACTCTGGTACATAAGGCAATTAATGGGGGCAGTGTAGCAGATGACCTTCAAAAACTTTTCAAACCATATGTTCCTTCACGCGTTCCTTGATCAGTTAGTCAAGGTCTCATTGAAACCACTCAGATAAGACGGGCTAGATGGGGGGGGCCGAGCTATAACAAACTGTGCGGCCAAGCTTTGGAACAAACTGCCTCTGTCTATAAAGCTTCAACTGAATCTCCAGCTTTTCAGGAAGAGTCTGAAAACCCGGCTCTTTATAGCCACATAGACTTTTTCAAATATTCATATCCTATGCCCTCACACCCCAGCGCCAAGACGCTTCAGCATTCGAGCGCTATATAAGCATTAAACCTAAACATGATGTCTGCCGGGGTTTTGAGGTACATTGTGACATCATGCACCAAATGGTTCCTGTAAAATACACTAAAAGCTGTACATTCTATTAGACATATGAGTGACTAATCTGTGGCTCTCTGCCAGTGGGTAATTGAAATACACCATCTCTTGTGGGGCTTGGCAGAGTGTTATAATCTTTCTGGACTGGGGTTCAGAGATCGTGAAGGCAGATTAGAGACAGCTGCCTAATTAGTTTTACCACTGCAGTTGAGTCAGAGCTCTATTGAGAACTGACTCACAGATGTGTTCTTTTCCAAGACATTTAATTAATTTCAGAATAGCGAAAGAACCATCATTATCTATGAGTTTCAAGGGACAACACCCTTTAAATCATATATGGAATTGAATTAGGCACAGATCATTCGAGTCATTGGGGAAACTGTGGTGACGTTTACTAGCGAGGAGGTTCAAAATAACAGATCTGGATGGCCATGCTTCCTCTTGAGCAAACACAATGTAGTTAGAAACTTGGAGAGATTCAGTGCTTGGCCTGTAAGGTGGGGATTGGTCAGGAATTGCTTATTGTTGCATGCTTGTTCCACCTGATGCACAACTCCTAGGCTCATGAGTTTCAGAAGCAGTGGATGATGGAAGAGTGCACATTGTCTGGGTGCTGCCTTGATAGACTACTTGATAACCGGTTGAACTCACTTTGTTTCCAGACACGGATCCGGTTATTAGGCCTTTTAAAACTAAAACCCTGCTAAGACCATTTGCACGTTTTGATGTAAATTTTGCGGGAAAGATAAGAATTTATGATAAGTCAAATTTAATGCAATTTGTGAAAGTTACTTTCGAACTTACTAGTTATGAGACCCTGAAGAAGCAATGTGTGATATTGAGAGTCATGTTGGCCTATGTATCTTCAGTGTTTAAGAAATACCTTGCGTAGGAGAAAACTGCCTCGTCTTGTTATAAAAGAACTAACTTTTTGTGAAGAATTAAGGTTACAGAGATTAAACCAGTACCTTGAACAGTCTCTCTTTTTCATTGATAATTAGTACCAGGGGCTAGGCAGCACTTTTAGAGTTGAGGATACTGATAAGTCTGGTTAAAACTCTTCTCAATACCCTGACCTCTAGTGTATATTTGCACATACATATTGCTGTCTGGTATGCTGATATCTAAGCTATGACCCGCGTTAGAAAATATCAAACCAGCACTAATAAATGCCTTCATGTTACAGATATCCACTTGTCACCTAAAACACAAACCAAGGACAATAAAAGTTATTTCCTAATTTTGAAGGTAGCTGTCATTGGTAACCAAGGTTATTATAATCCTGGTGGTTATCCAGTTCTAATATAAAAACCTAATTGTATGTCAGTAGAGACAAAAGGCAGAGATTCAAATTGTGATAGTGAGTCTAAATACAGAGTGTCAGTTAGTAAATCACAGGCAACATTTCTGATGGCTACGTCTTACCACATATTCCTCACCTTGTGAATATCCCTAAGAGCTAGAACGGGTCCGGAAACTCATAAAGCAGTGCTCCTGCGCATTAATAGGTGGCGTTGTGCAACTCCTTGCTGACCTCGTTCTGATCCGGAAGTGACAAGTGAAGTGACAAGTGAAGCGGGACAAAAGCAACATCCATGCACACAGATTTCAGATTCTTTATTTACACGCCTTGAGATGATTATCCAAAGCGCCATACGTTTCTTCAAACCTTAAAGAGAGTTTTTTTCTCTCAATAATTTTCTCTAAACCCTTCCAGTGTGCAAGAGAATATGTCTCTTTTCCAGATAAACTGGTGTTAAGAACTAGAGTCGCATTCCTGATGACAATTTTAGGCACTCTTCGTGTTGGAAAAGCTATCACTCTTCTGACATTCTTTTCTACACCTCATTCATCAAAAGAGCAAAAGAGACATCATGACTTAGACCCAAAGAGAGCTTTTACATCGATTGCACCAAGGACCATTGGGAGGACGGTCAGCTCTTTGTAGGGTTCGCTGTAGCAAAGAAAGGCGAGGACCATATCATGAAGGGTAGTCCTCGGTAAAAAGATCTGCTAAACAGCCTCCAGAAGATCTGTGGGTCCTTTCCTTCAAAGCCCAGGGTGCTGCCTCTAGGATGGGACGCAGAGTTGATGCAATGGATATCTGTCAGGCTGCTATCTAGGTATCAGTGCACATGTTCACAAAGCACCATTGCCTTGACAGACCGGTCTGACGGGATAGGCATAGTCCTGCAGTACATTGTGATCTAAGCCATTCCACAGCTCCACCACATTTCAAGGTAATACTTTGGTATCTATTCACAAGGTAAGTAATCTGCAGTTGGACTTATTCATCAAAAGAACAAGTTACTTACCTTTGGTTACTCTCTTACTTGTCGATACTCTGTCATAACACTATTATATTATATTATGTTTTGTTAATATAACTTATTAAGTGCACAAATACCCGAAGGTGGGGAATGGTCTACTTTTCCACCTAAAAAGGTCCCAATTTAGGAATCTGTACACTTGTGCTTTGAGTTTGCTGTAGACTCATCACTTGAGGATGCAGACAACCTTATGCTAGAAACTGACATCAGCGTGCATGGTAGCACTTATATGCGGCTCCATTTGTTACTTATAAAGTGGAATGACAATCCCACATAATAACACAACGCCGTCTGCGGGTGCAGTGGCACACTGCTTTTTGAGTTTCAGTAGCCTGTGTGGTGCCTAGTGATATTCAAAAAGTAAGGAATATGCATTTGGTATCCATTAGAAAGAGTGTTACAGAAGGTAAGTAACTAGTTTTTCAAATTAAAAAACATCAGTGTTCAAACTGTATTTATGCTTAAGCTCCAATTTGCTTTTTTAGATATCAACACTTCTGTTGTGCCAATCAATCTCAGAAGTGCAACCAGGCATGAAGTGATACATATCTAGTGTCTTCGTTTCTCCTTCTTGTTCCATTCCCCTTTCACTAGGCCTACTGTATAGCTCTCAGTAGTGTTTTGGAACTGACTGGGAGCTTGACGACGTGTGGAAAACATCCTTTTTGGATCTGGATTTGCAGATTTGTGTGTCCTGACAGTTTGGAACCAATCTCCACAAGCTAAGGGATTGAGCCCAACTCTGCATGTAATATTATCAAATTTGGTATTTCTGCATTTTCTTCCATACCGATTTGGATGGCGCAAACATGACCCTGTAACGTATCTGAGCGCTTCACATTATAGAGTAGGTGGGTTACAGTTGATAAATTCTGATACATCTATGTGCCCAACCATACCTTGGATTCCACTGTAATTAACACAGTTCAACTTTGGATATTTTCTGCTCCGCTCCATTTGCCCTAGTTGCACCTCTACCGTTAACACTGCCTTCTCCACTTTGTCTGGATTCTTGGCTATAACTACGAATGCAGCCATCATTACTTTTTGGCGCTTGAGAAGTTCACCATCTGCTGCCTACTTCCTGGGCCTTTATGCTACGTTCTTTTCTCCTAAAGGTTTGAGGAAGAAATACATTTTTGTTCTCCCTTTTAACTGCTGCTCCTTCAGTGTATTTCACTGCCTGACTGCTTAACACTGATACAGTGGCTTGCGAAATCCCCCAATTCTCCACCACTCACTGTCACCAGATTCATCGTCTCTCGGTCCAACTCACTGAGTCAGCCCTATTTAAATCACCTCTCTGTGATGTATTCCCGAAAGGCACCAAGTTCTGCCACAGCACCAGGATCAGCAGGTCATGACTTGGAGACCCCAATGTGTTGCTCTCACAGGCTGCCCTAAGTGCTTTTTGTACACAGCATCCATTGTTTTGGAATCTCGGCCAGAAACCTACAGGATGGTGCCCTTTACAGGTCAACCTCTGTAGGACATCCATCCAATAGTTTTTAAATTTTGCGGAAGTGGGTCCTTTTTCAACATGAACCTAGGGGGTTAAGGAGGAAGGGGAGCATATGTGACACACTTCTGAAGTGGGGTTAATAAATGGGCAAATCTGGACCTCAGATAGTGACTTGAAGGATCCATGGATTTCCCCGCTTGTCATTTTGTGACATACTGGACCCATGAATATATCAGTGGGTCCTGCATTACAGGAAAGGAAATGTCTGCATGCACATTATATGTGCATTGTCCATGGCGTTTTCCCTCTTAATTTTGCCCGAAGACCTTGCTTTGCATGGCTATGTCTTGCACAGAATGTTCTTGGGGCACAGGATGGACAACAAACAATGAATGTGATTTGGAGGTATGAGGACTGGGCCAGGACACGGCTGAAGACCATGCACTGCAATTTATGGGTTCACAAGGCCCACAACCTGCACTGAATGAAGGCTAGATGCTGCAGTTTCTTGTTCTGGAGAGGCCAAAGTTTATCATTAAAGAAACGCCGAATGCCTTTGTAAAGCTAAGTTGTTGTTCTTTACAGACAAGAGAAAATAATGGTTATTATAAAAAGTTGACACTTTCCTGGCAACATTCCTTTGAAGGAATATCATGGTTACGATGCAAAACATAAAAAACCAGTATGATATTTCAGTTATGGTGAGCAACACACCTGTAACTCTATCAAGCAGTGTTCATTACGTCCCAAAATGGCCTTTGGCTATCTGTCAGGATTTTGTTGGAATTCAGGGCAGCGATATCAGTGCTAACCCAACTCCTTCCCCTTTCTGGGAAATTAGATTTGTAACTAACTGCTGAATCTGAAGTGTCTATACAGGGGAAATGTGGGACGGGAGGTAGAGCGAGAAGAAACACTACATAAGCATCTCGGACCGCTGACCTTGGGTGCTCAGACTGATGGAAGACCTGCGGCTCGGTCCTTCGGTCTGCTATGGACGGACTAATTACCCCTGTATTTCGTTAAGACCAGGAATCACTACTCTAAGTATACTTGTATGCAACAGTTACAAATGTTGAGTTTATATTAGCAGACTGGCTTACCATGGTATGGAACTGGAGTTGCCATGACCAGCTCCTAGAAGACCAGGATACTGCCCAGGAATCAAATGAGAGGGCTCACCTCCAATGGTAGAGACGCCAGGATGGCTAGTAGAATTCATAGTTGGAGCAAAAGTTCTTCAAAGGAGGTAAGCAAAGCTCAGAACCTACAGATGAAATGAAATCACCTAAAAAAATCTAAAAGTGGGCAAAACAAAAAAGGGGCAGGAAGGCAAATGGTGTGCACTTCCCAATAGGAAAAGAGAACCCACCAATCACTGTTTCCAGGCAATGCGTGATACTAAGACTTGTGTTTAAGTCTTCCCAGTTCTTCCTTACCCGAAAATGTATGGGAGGTTTTTGATCTTACAGAATGCACTAGATCTTTCAGAATGTTCTGGCTATTCTCTCTTTGCCTCAGAAGTGTAGTTCTTTTCCAGGGTATACTCATCAATACATAGCGTATTAATAAGGATAGAGAAGGAAAAAAGGCTAACACTACATGCATAGAGGAGACCGGTACATCATCGATTATTCGCAAAATGGCTGATTAATCCACAACAGATTGTAAAGGGTTTCCATCAAATTAGACTCAATGATCAGTCCAATCATTTGGCCAAACCCATGTGCAAATGAGGCTGGTCCCCTGATCAGTGGGACACTCAGCTCCGCACCTTATTGTTGTATCAGGATTTGGTCCACCAAATACACAAACCGTCCATGATGACTGATCTTTTGATGGTAAAGTAAGAAGAAATAGTGCAACGAACAAGAAAGTGATTTAAAATAGGATGGAATGTCCTCCTTCTAAATACTTTATTCTGCGGACTGGACACGCCTCCTAATTAAAAAATAGAACAGTGCAAGAGAAGACAGTGACAATTATCTGTCTACATAAGGGCCAACATGTTTCTGCCTAACGGGTATTTAATCCCTTGGCATTCGTCAGGGCCTCTGCTCGTATAATAGTTGCACTCCTAATAGTGAAATATAGAATTCACCACCATCACCAAAACAAATTGTAGTAAAACTGATTAGAAACGGTACAACCTGTAACAACCATGGACATTAACCCTCCGATTCACAATGGTTACTGTGAATTCTGTGAAGGAAAACGTTATATCATTAGTACTGTATTCGATGCATCAGTCTCATGTGCATAGTGTGTCACCAAGCCAACCAATAATGTGTGTCAGAAAATTAATTTTTATGCTTACCCTTTGTAGTAGGGCAATAGACCTCACCTCACCTGGACACTGCTCAGGTACCAAGAGGCCCCGCACTACAAAGATATAGGGAAAACAAAAGAATGTGGCAAAGTACTGTAAAGAAATTTTTTCTCTTTATACCCTGCCTATGATCATTCCTATAACCAAATGCCCTGTATCTAGAGGCAAAACATATGAGGTAGATAAATACCCCAAACTCAGTGTACTAAGCCTCAAAATGACCCAGAAACTCGACTAAGACACCAAATTTTAAGGAAGATTAAAACTCCTTTGTATACTTATTCAGGAATTTTACAACATACTGATCTTCAAAACCTGTGATTTCCTAAAGTTTACAACATAGTATAGCTAAAAATATTCTAAAAATATTCTGTGGTAGCTGCTCACCTTTCCGTCGGTACCTCAAGCTCCCATCTGAGACTTGGGGGAGGCACCAATCTGTAGGAGATGCTAGTATAAGTAGTCTAGTGAGGGTTTGTTAGTGAAGTATCCCTCCACCTTTAAGATGTATACTAGATAGTGGCAATCTTATCATGTGTCCCTTCAATTGGTATATATTAGTGGCAAGGACACTATTATCAGACATTTATTGTGAAATAAGCCTTATTGGTCTTTATTTTCATAAGAAAACTAAGGGACTACTTTACGCTCGTAATCTCGCGAGATCTCGCGAGAGGAAGTGCTCAGAACTACCATATGATGTCATATCGGCCATCTTTGTAGTTCCTAACACTATAATCTGGTAATCATTAGACCATGATTATTCCTCACGTGCATATGATGTTAGAATGCCCCCAGTGTTGTGAGTCACTGCCTATTTTTCTACAAAGTAAGCCTAGTTGAGCTTGTTTTCTTGGAAACAAGAGCGCACTACTTAGCGCTCGAAATCACGCGGGAAGATGCGCTCAGAACTACCCGATGACAACATATCGGCCATCTTTGTAGTTCTGAAGGCTCCGACCTGTATATCATAGAATCACGATTGACCATGTGTTGTTTTTGAAAAAAGTACCAGTCATCGGGCAATGGCAGCTGCCCAATGATGTCATTTCGGACATCTTTGTAGTGCGATGACTGCAACCTATTGGTCCGTGATATTCCAATGTTGTTTTTGGGAACGCAAGTGCTCTAAGTAGTATGCCATGAATGGCCTCAGAGTGTATTCAATGGGCATAACTATGCAGATGCTCCAAAATCTTACAATGTGGGAACCATCCTAATGATTGTGCATAGCTATATGTCACCCTCCAGTGTATGTCAGAAAACTCCCATAATCAAACCCATTTGTGATATTATAAGAAGAGTGTGAGCAAAGTAATTCAGGCATGAATCAATATGTACAACATGTTTATATAGACACACCCTATTACAGTCAGTATATCCCAGTTATTGCTCACTAGTGCCAAGGCTACAGGGAGGTCCAAGGAATATCATCATTTAATCCTCCTGTATCTGTCCGAAGTTTATAAATCCATTTTTGCTCTTTTCTAAAAAGGTAACCCGACACATCACTTATGTGACTGGGTATATATGGCTTCTCCAGGACAGTCCATTGGAAGTCCATTTCTAGATGTGCATGCTCCAGGAAATGTCTCGTAAGTTTAGTGTTGTTTTTCTTACAACGAAAAGAACTCTTGTGTTCCAACATCCTGGTGCGGACTTTGCGGGTCGTCATACCCACCTTTTTAGAAAAGAGCAAAAATGGATTTATAAACTTCGGACAGATACAGGAGGATTAAATGATGATATTCCTTGGACCTCCCTGTAGGCTTGGCACTAGTGAGTAATAACTGTAATATACTGATTGTAATAGGGTGTGTCTATATAAACATGTTGTACATATTGATTCATGCCTGAATAACTTTGCTCACACTCTTCTCATAATATCACAAATGGGTTTGATTATGGGAGTTTTCTGACATACACTGGAGGGTGACATATAGCTATGCACAATCATTAGGATGGTTCCCACATTGTAAGATTTTGGAGCATCTGCATAGTTATGCCCATTGAATACACTCTGAGGCCATTCATGGCATACTACTTAGAGCACTTGCGTTCCCAAAAACAACATTGGAATATCACGGACCAACAGGTTGCAGTCATCGCACTACAAAGATGTCCGAAATGACATCATTGGGCAGCTGTCATTGCCCGATGACTGGTACTTTTTTCAAAAACAACACATGGTCAATCGTGATTCTATGATATACAGGTCGGAGCCTTCAGAACTACAAAGATGGCCGATATGTTGTCATCGGGTAGTTCTAAGCGCATCTTCCTGCGTGATTTCGAGCGCTAAGTAGTGCGCTCTTGTTTCTAAGAAAACAAGCTCAACTAGGCTTACTTTGTAGAAAAATAGGCAGTGACTCACAACACTGGGCGCATTCTAACATCATATGCACGTGAGGAATAATCATGGTCTAATGATTACCAGATTATAGTGTTAGGAACTACAAAGATGGCCGATATGACATCATATGGTAGTTCTGGGCACTTCCTCTCGCGAGATCTCGCGAGATTTCGAGCGTAAAGTAGTGCCCTTAGTTTTCTTATGAAAATAAAGACCAATAAGGCTTACTTCACAATAAATGTCTGATAATAGTGTCCTTGCCACTAATATATACCAATTGAAGGGACACATGATAAGATTGCCACTATCTAGTATACATCTTAAAGGTGGAGGGATACTTCACTAACAAACCCTCACTAGACTACTTATACTAGCATCTCCTACAGATCGGTGCCTCCCCCAAGTCTCAGATGGGAGCTTGAGGTTCGGACGGAAAGGTGAGCAGCTACCACAGAATATTTTTAGAATATTTTTAGCTATACTATGTTGTAAAATTTAGGAAATCACAGGTTTTGAAGATCAGTATGTTGTAAAATTCCTGAATAAGTATACAAAGGAGTTTTAATCTTCCTTAAAGTTTGGTGTCTTAGTCGAGTTTCTGGGTCATTTTGAGGCTTAGTACACTGAGTTTGGGGTGTTTATCTACCTCATATGTTTTGCCTCTAGATACAGGGCATTTGGTTATAGGAATGATCATAGGCAGGGTATAAAGCGAAAAAATTTCTTTACAGTACTTTTCCACATTCTTTTGTTTTCCCTATATCTTTGTAGTGCGGGGCCTCTTAGTACCTGAGCAGTGTCCAGGTGAGGTGAGGTCTATTGCCCTACTACAAAGGGTAAGCATAAAAATTAATTTTCTGACACACATTATTGGTTGGCTTGGTGACACACTATGCACATGAGACTGATGCATCGAATACAGTACTAATGATATAACGTTTTCCTTCACAGAATTCACAGTAACCATTGTGAATCGGAGGGTTAATGTCCATGGTTGTTACAGGTTGTACCGTTTCTAACCAGTTTTACTACAATTTGTTTTGGTGATGGTGGTGAATTCTATATTTCACTATTAGGAGTGCAACTATTATACGAGCAGAGCCCTTGTTAAATGCCAAGGGATTAAATACCCGTTAGGCAGAAACATGTTGGCCCTTATGTAGACAGATAATTGTCACTGTCTTCTCTTGCACTGTTCTATTTTTTAATTAGGAGGCGTGTCCAGTCCGCAGAATAAAGTATTTAGAAGGAGGACATTCCATCCTATTTTAAATCACTTTCTTGTTCGTTGCACTATTTCTTCTTACTTTACCATCAAAAGATCAGTCATCATGGACGGTTTGTGTATTTGGTGGACCAAATCCTGATACAACAATAAGGTGCGGAGCTGAGTGTCCCACTGATCAGGGGACCAGCCTCATTTGCACATGGGTTTGGCCAAATGATAGGACTGATCATTGAGTCTAATTTGATGGAAACCCTTTACAATCTGTTGTGGATTAATCAGCCATTTTGCGAATAATCGATGATGTACCGGTCTCCTCTATGCATGTAGTGTTAGCCTTTTTTCCTTCTCTATCCTTATTAATACGCTATGTGTGTGGGATAAAGATATTTTGAGATCTTGTTGACTCAGTATCGACAGTGTAGCCTCTCAATTTGGCTGTTAGACCCCCTGTGTTTCGTGTGTTATACATTCAGTTGGTGCTGGGGATAAAATCAGGTGTGGGCCTTTAAAATATATATCCCTTGGACCCTATTTTAAATGGTTTTGTTTAATCTATACTCATCAATAGTCATAAGCACTGAATTGTACCGCCCACGTGCGGGGACCCCGGAGCATATGTAAAACATATATATATATATGTATATATATATATATGTAGATAGATAGATATACTGCAATATCATTGTCAGACAAGTGGACAAAAGGTGGAATTGTCGTCTTATGGCCCGCCAATTGTACTTGGAGGAAGCAGAATCACAGTTGGATGATTTGTCCTGCCATAGAAAGAGCAATATCCAGACAATTAAATCAGCCAGGAATTACCAACATCTGAAACTTTTGGCATGGAGAAGTGGAGGTTTAATTTCAGAGGAGGAACATCGTTTCCTAAAGAAAGTACACCCTGTTATGTCCACTTTTTACTTGATACCGAAAGTCCATATATGTATTGAGAAACCACCTGGAAGGCCCATTATCTCAGCTATAAATAGTTCAACAGAAAACATCTCTAAATATATTGACTATTTTCTGCAAGACTGGGTAAAAGGACTAACTTCCTATGTACAGGATACTTCAGATTTTATACGCAAAATTGAAGATGTGACTTGGAATTCAGACTTCTTGTTAATGACTTTGGATGTTACTTCACTTTATGCATCAATTAGACATTGTGATGGACTGAAAGCAATAGAACACTATTTGAATAAGCACCCAATGAACTTTTCATCACACAACAAAATTATATTAACCATGGTACAAACATGATTGGAACAACATTTTTTCCTCTTTAACAATCAAGTATATCATCAGATTAGGGGAGTCGCAATGGAGGCCTGCTTCTCCCCCAGCTACGCATGTTTACACATGGGGCTGTGGGAGGAGCAGGTCCTTTCAGGGCAATACAGAGCGACCATGGAGGAACATGTGGTTTTGTACCTTAGGTTTATTGATGACTTCTTTTTTATTTGGAAGGGCTCACAAAGTAGTGCACAAACATTTGTGGATGGGTTGAAGAACAACAGTTTAAACCTTCAGTTTACTTCAACCATTCATGATATGTCCATCTGTTTTCTTGATGTTGAAGTATATGTGGAGAAAAAAAGCCTGGTTGTACAGGAAACCAACCGTAGGTAATACAGTGCTGCATGCAGCTAGTCATCATCCGCACCACCTGATACGCAGCATCCCATATGGGGAGATACTGCGTGTCAGGTGGATTTGCAGTTCGGTTGCAGAGTGCATCAAGGTGCAGGAGGCCAGCAGGTTACGGTTTTTGGCCAGGGGTTATTCACATGAGATATTAGATAATGCCATCAAGCGCACACAATGTATGACAAGACAGGAGGCGCTCATTCCCAAAGTCAGACAGGAAGTTGTTTCTAGTACTGAACCTAATATAAATCACTAGTTATCTTAACGTTTAACAGACAACATTCAGAGATCAGGAAGATTTTTTTACAGGAATTGGAATTTGGTAAAGGGTGACCCAGTTATTGGGAACGTAGTAGCCAACAAACCAGCATTGACATTCAGAAAATCTCCCTCCATGGGGAGTACTTTGGTGAGCAATAGCCCCGAAATATCTATACCCAGCACATGGATGGCATTAAGCAAAGGGTTCAGGAAATGCAAAGCTTGTCGGTATGGGTGTAATAAAACCCAGTACAACCGTCCTTTCAAAACTGAACCTATCCTGATTACTAAGAGATTAACTTGTAAAACTGGCTATGCAGTTTATGTACTGGAGTGTCTGTGTGGGTTGAGGTATGTAGGCAGTGCGAGATCACCCCCCCCACAAACGGATACTCCAGCACATCAGAGCCATCACAGGCCTATCCAGTCGCCAGACATTTTGAGCTGAGACATGAAGGGGACCCGAAATATCTTAAGTACTTTGTTATTGATACAGTGCCACCACTCAAACGGGGAGGCGATAGAGAAGCTAAGATACGCCTCCTTGAAACTCGCTACATATTAGAACTTGACAGCAAGATCCCAGTTGGGTTAAATGCCAGTGAAGATAAGTATACCTGTCTGTTGTTCTGAGTTTCTTGAGTGTAGTTGGGCACATACCTGAATTATATGAACATAGGCAGCCGCAGTGGTGTGTATTTGAGTGATGTCTCTAAATAATGAACAACATCTTGCATTTGAATAACAGACCTCTATTTCCCGTTTTTAATATGTGCACGTATGACACTTTATATGAACTAGAAGATGCACATACTTTTATATTTGTAATCACAATTTTTCACGAAGTGAGGAGGGTTGGAAGGATTTTTTTATTCAGGATTTAACAAAGTGGCATTTTGTGCAAATTAGCCCACTTGGGCACGATTCTGTTGGACACTTGATTCACATTTAAAAATCTTTATGAATTTTTGGAAAGATTTTTAAGGTCATTTTGGGTGAAATTTATTTATTTATATATTTATAAATTTATTCTGAGGATTTTGTATAAAAAAATGTTTTAACCATTTGAACAATTAGAAATTATATGGCCATTGATTTTAGACACCTAGGGCCCGATGTAGGTGGCCATTTACCGGCCGGTAACAGCCGATTTCGGCCGTTACCGACCGGTAAATGGGTTTTTGGGATGTAGGGGGCCAATTTTACCAAATCGGTAAATTTACTGATTCGGTAAAATACCGAATCGGTATTTTTACCGATTCGGTAACTTATAGATGTAGGTGGGACTTTGCTGAGTCCCAAAGGCCTTTCAGATTCGGTATTTTACCACCCAATCTAATTGGGTGGTAAAATACCGAATCCAGGTGTGCATGCACATGTGTGCATGCACACCTATGCCATGTGACAGACAGACATGCCCTTAGGGCATGTCTGTGTGCCACATGGTACACATGCCTGTATTTGGGGCTAGAGGGTGTCAAAGTGACACCCCCTGCACTTTTGCTGGAATCGGTATTTACCGATTCTGTAAATACCGATTCGGTAATGCCCATTGATTCCTATGGGCTTCAATGCCCATAGGAATCAATGGGCATTACCGAATCAGTATTTACAGAATCGGTAAATACCGAATCTTAACGATTCGGTATTTACCGATTCTGTAATACCTACATCCCCCCCCCTCTATTTTACCACTTCTTAAATACCGAATCGGTACAATTCGGTATTTAAGAAGTGGTAAAATAAAATTACCTACATCTAGGCCCATGTCTTGAATTATGCTGTGATGAAACACTTTACAGTATGTCTTCAGTGTTCATGAATTTTTCCACATTGTACGGCCACTTTCTGTGACTATCAATTTAAAAACCATCCACCATTTCTGCAACATGTAATGTGATCAAGCTTCGTTTGGGAAGCGAAACGCGTCTTGGCGGATTTTGCTCAGCAACAAAAGCACAATAAAGCACTTTAATTTGGCACCAGAAACGAGGGTCTGTTCATCGTCATTTGGCTGGAAAAAGGCTGTTACTTGTGGCAAAGTCTTTCATATATATATGATAACATGTATGTATGTATATATATATGTATCCAACGCATGCAGGAAACCCCTTTGAAGACGGCCACAGGAAGGATCTGAATAATCACGTTGTTGAGTGGCAGTATGCAAGCAGGCGACAGGAAGGAGCACACATCAGGAAATCCTAACGCCAGACGCTTTTCGAGAGGCTCTGCCTCCCTTCTTCAATGGCGTGCTGTTAAGGACGACTGAAAGCGCTGTTCCGCTCCTTAAGTAGAAACACCTGTCGAGGTCGGCGTGGCCTACCGCACAGCATTTTGGCTGTCGTGGTGCACTGTATTGCATCTCAAGTGAGCGCGCCTCTTCAATGTCCAGAATAAAACATACTGTTAATCCCAAGTGTGTTTGATGGGGGCACCAAACAGTCACCTGCCCCGCTTCTTCGCTGTCACCGTGAAAGGGCCAACACCACCCTGCAGTGGCGTCTACCCAGCTTCCTCCTCGCATCCCAAACCTCGTAGTAGGGGCTTGGCGAGACCCGCACTGCGGCGGTGGACCAATCTTCACGTCCGGGACCGGCCGTTACCAAATCCAATGCATGCAGGAAACCCATTTGAAGACGGCCACAGGAAGGATCTGAATAATCACGTTGTTGAGTGGCAGTATGCAAGCAGGCAACAGGAAGGAGCACACATCAGGAAATCCTAACGCCAGATGCGTTTCGAGAGTCTCTGCCTCCCTTCTTCAATGGCGTGCTGTTAAGGACGACGGAAAGCGCTGTTCCACTGTGCACCTTAAGTAGAAACACCTGCAGAGGTGGGAGTGGCCTACCGCATGGCATTTTGGTTGTTGTGGTGCACTGTATTGCATCTCAAGTGAGCGCGCCTCTTCAATGTCCAAATTAAAACATACTGTTAATCCCATAGTTACTACTATGTGCAAGTATTAGGTGTTGCCTATTTGTGAAAAGCAGGTGACAAAAACAAAATGTGCTATAATTTACTGCACGCTATTCTGATTCAGGTCTGTGAATCTATGAAAGCTCCAATACTGGAGTAAGAAAACAAGTTACTTACCTGTAACTGTAGTTCTCCAGTATTGGAAGCTTTCATAGATTCACATACGCCCACCCTCCTCCTCTGAGAGGCTCACCTCGGATTTGGCACGAAAGGTGGTATAGCACAAGTGCCCGAAAATCTGAGGGGCAAAAGGTTCTCCCAGGAGGCTTCTGGAGGGTGAGTGGGTCTGATTGGCTAAGGGAAAAGTTTGGTCCTTTTTTACATAACAAAGGTTATGGGTTGCAAAAGGGAAATTAGCCTAAGCCCTTTCAGTTAGCTATACTGCTAACCATTGCTTTTTTATATACCGAAGACTCCCGTCTCGACGACGGGGAAATGATTCAGGTAGGTGAATCTATGAAAGCTTCCAATACTGGAGAACTACAGTTACAGGTAAGTATCTTGTTTTCATCACCACTACGCGGAATAAACTTGCCTTGGCCTATGTGCAAAATACTGGGCTAGTGCCCAAAAGCATGTTACTATCGCATGGTACAGTGGAAATATTTCATCAATCCCAGGTCTGTGTCTAATATTTAAAGTCCAGAGGCTAGTATAGCATTGAAGGCAAAGAAAAAGAAAGGAAAAGATCAAACCACAGGTGCCCAATCTTTTTTTTTTTAAAACCTTTATTTTGGAAAGGAAGATACAGTTACAGACCTACAACCACAGAGGCTGGTCAGTTACACAAATCAGTATCTAACACAAGAATACACAGCTCTTCAGCCGACAACCCGGAGGTCCGGCAGCGAGATCTCATGATCCTGTAAAAGCATGTGGTATAAATAGGATTAGTGAAAGGTTTCACGTTTTATATTTTATAAATAAAACCAACAAACAAAACACAAAGAAGGTCGAGGCATTACTGTACAATAGATTGGCTGTCCCTTATGGCAGTGGGAGACGGGTGGAGAATGTGTAACAATATGAAGGAGGAGAAATACTGGAGAGGGGAAGGGGGGCCCAGGGGCAAAATAATACAACACAGTCAGCAAAAGAATCGGAAACGCACAGTCAAGGGAGGTGAAGCGGATCGGGAGCGTCGGTGAATGGGGGGGTGCAAATCTCTCCACGGTACGAATTCCATTGACCCCAGACACTACCCCATTTCTTAGGTCTGTCACGGGAGACATACACAGTTTTTTCCCTAAACATGGACCAGTCCATGTTTTCTTTCCATGCTAGGAGTGATGGTGGCCTTTGAGAACCCCACAGCCGGGCAATATCTCGCTTAGCAACCATATTACCTAATGTAACCCATTGAGTTTGAGCAACAGTGCAGTCATTCGGCTCCCAAACATTCAATAAGCAGCGTCTGGCCTCAGGCAATAACACAACACCCGTCACCTCACCCATAACCACATGCACTCGGTGCCAGAACACCGCCACTTCCGGACATTCCCAGAGGATATGTAGAAATGTAGCCAGCACACCACATCCGCGCCTACACAACCCATCCACAGAGTAACCCATATGCACCAGTCGTGGGCCCGTGACATATACCCGGTGTAATATCTTAAGTTGCACCAGCCTGAGACGTGCCGGAATCGCGACCTCTTTGGGGGAGGATATCGCCGCCTGCCAGTCTTCGTCATCCAATTCTAGCCCGTCACTGGTCCAAGCATTCCGCAATTGTAAAAGAAGGTCAGAGCGATCGTTAACCAGTTTCTTGTAAATAAGAGATATGGTGCTGTCGGGGACGTACCCGTCAAGCACTCTATCCTCAAGAGGAGAGGACTCTGGGATCGTGGTACCAGCCGGAAAAACAGAGTTAAGTGCATGACTGATTTGAAGGTAACGATAATGTTCCCTGTCACTCAATTTATACTCCAGCTGGAGTTCCTCGAAGGTCTTGACTCTGCCCTTAACCCAAAGGTCGCCCACTTTGCTAATGCCAACGAGGTCCCATCTGTCGAAACCCTTCGACGTCCACAGGCCACCCAGTGCCTCCGCTGCGTATAAAGGGGTCGATTTAGTCAGTTTATCCGTCCATCCCGTGGCAGCGGTCGCACTTCCCCAGATTCGCACCCCAACCGCAGTAGGGCCTGTTAGGTGCTTCCGGTCGGTTCTAGAATAGAGCGCTCTATTATAGTCGCCCCCGGGCAGTTGCCATCTGTCCATCTCGAATGCGGGGTGCGGGACAGGGCCGTACATAGCGTGGTTCACAGCACTCAACTGGGACGCCCAGTAGTAGCGCTTGATGTCAGGTAGCGCGATACCCCCGTCGTACCAGGGCGCCCGCCCCACATCAACTTCCTCTGCAAGCCCTCGATCTCACGAAAATGGCTAGCAGGTACCAAATCAAGTGTATTCTGAATGGCATACAGGAAGCGGGGGAGAGACATCATTTTGAACAGGGCCGCCCTTCCCAAAGGGGAGAGTGGCAAGCCACACCACGCCGCAACGTCCGACCGAAGCCGGGAGAGCGGAGGCAACAAATTCCTCTCATAGCGGGCTTTGGGATCCAGTGAAATGAAGATCCCCTAGTATTTAAAGCCGACTCTTTTAACCGGTATCGGGCAAACGCGGGGAAGAGGGGGCACATCGCCCGTGAGTGGATAGATACAGGACTTGGCCCAGTTAATGACCAAACCGGAGTTTCTCCCAAAGGAACTTAGCACATCAAACAGGACACCCAATGACTTACGGGGAGAGGTAAGATACAGCAATATATCATCGGCATAAAGCGATATCCGGTCCTCGAAGTCGGGCGACCATCGGATGCCCTTAAGCGAAGGTTCCCAACGGACCTACGCGGCCAGGGGCTCAAGGGCAAGCGCAAAGAGGAGCGGCGATAAGGGGCATCCCTATCTCGTATCGCGTCCGAGGGTGAAGGGTTCCGAAGCCCTGCCATTAACCACCACCTGCGCCAGTGGCTGCTCATACAAAAGCTTGATCCACCCAATGAATTTAGGGCTGAAACCAAACTTAGCAAGGGCTGCCCATAAATATGGCCACTCCACCGTATAGAAGGCCATCGAGGCATCAAGTGAAACCAAGATGGCCGGCTCCTTAAGAGACCCCGCCCTTGCCAAGACGCCATGGAGGCGACCAAGATTCAGCGCGGTATTACGATGGGGAATAAATCCAGACTGGTCCGGATGGATCAAGTCAGCAATCACCGTAATCAGCCGATTTGCCAAAAGTTTTGCGAGAATTTTAGGTTCAACATACAAAAGCGAAATCGGCCGATACGATGAGCAATGATCACGGGGCTTGCCATCTTTATGAATGACCACAATGGATGCCAATCTCTGATCCCGAGGAAGAGATCCGAGATCTCGCGATGACAGGAACATCCGACGAAGATACAGCGCCATTTTGTCGGGGCATAGTTTGTACAACTCCACTGGTATGCCATTCGGGCCTGAGGCCTTCCCAGAGCGAAGTGAACGGATAGCGAGCGCTACTTCATCGGTGGAGAAGTCCGCCTCCATAAGCTCCTTGTCCGAATCCGACAGGCTAGGCAAGGCGATATCCCGAAGTAATACATGCGAGTCCTCTTCCGGCCTATCAGAGACCGGCGCATAAACCGCCTGAAAATGCTGGGCAAAGACCTGGACTATATCAATCGGGTCCACGACCTGTGTACCATCGATCCTTTCAACAACAGGCTCCACCCGATTCAATCTATCTCTTTTGTCCAACCAGGCAATCAACTTTCCCGCCTTATCCCCAACATCATACAAACGCCCCTGTTGCTCACGGTGCATCGCCTTGACCGCGTCAGTGACCAGCGCCTTGTATTCAGACTGTTTCAGGGCCAAATAGTGCAGCACCTCAGGGGTGACTCCGGACTCCATCTGCCTCTCCAACTCAGTGATTTCATTCTCTAGGTCCACCACCGCAGCATTCTTAGGCTTCCTCTCGCTGGCAATGAGGGACAGAGTTTGGCCACGAATCACTGGTTTATATGCCTCCCACAATGTAACAGGGGAGGATACCGATCCCTCATTCTCAGCGAAATAGTAGTCCATACACTTCACCACCTCCGACCTAATCTTGGGATTACGAAGGTGCCAGGGGTTGATCGGAGCGATCCGGCCCTCGGCGCCCAACTGTACGTCAACTGTAAGCCAGAGCGGAGAGTGGTCAGAGATCCCCCTGGCCAAATGCCTGATTTCCCTTACAGAGACCATCTGCACCGCTGGTACAAGAATATAGAGACTCCCGTGGGCTCCCGAGTAGAAAGTATACTGGAGCTGTCCAGGGTGCAGTTGCCTCCAATAATCAACTAGACCAAACGTGTCCAGGAGACTCCTAAGCCAAAGCTGTGCTGCGGGCAGAGTTCTAGGGGGGCTACGGTCTTCATCCCCACTGACTACAAAATTAAAGTCGCCACCCACTACCAGTATGCCGTCAGGAAACCCCAGGATCACATTACCCAAATCAGCAAATGTGGTGGTTTGCAGGCCAGGGGGAACATACACAGACAAAATGGAGACCGTCTTTCCCTCCCACCGACCCGTGATAGCCGCATAGCGGCCCCTGTCATCCAACACTACGTCATCTATCTCCAGGGGGAGGGAAGTTCTAACCAGGACCCCCACCCCTCTCGATCCAGAGGTAAATCCTGAGTGAGCCACTAAGCGGTAGCCCCGTCTGTTTAGCGCGCGGCATGTATTACCAACCAGATGCGTCTCCTGGAGTAAAATCACATCTGGGGCACATCGTTTCAAGTATTGCAATACTGTCCCCCGCTTTATCCTATCACCAAGACCGTTTACGTTCCAACTTAACACCCTAAGCTCCCCACCCCCCATCCCGGCATTGGACACTCCGCCCCCCTCGCCCCGGAACAAACACACAGAATAAAAGCCAGAACATAGCGCAGCCTCGAGCGAAACAAAAAAGAAAAGAACCCCCCACCACCCCCAAGGAACCCCGAAAAAACACACCCCCCCACCCTGCACCCCTGCGGTAGACCAAAAAACCACCCCAACTTGCAGTGTGCCTGTCGCCCCATTAAACTAACCTACAAGAAGAGAGAGAAAGTCCCCAGAGGAGGAAAAAGAGGCCCGATTCCCCCCCACCCCCGGGTATCCATACTGTAAAGCAAATCGATCCCACAGCCACTGCTATAAGTCCAAGGAAATCGGCTCGCCGATGCAGACTCACTACTCCTGGTCAGACAGGCCCCCTTCGGCACCTCTCGAACTCTCGTTGCTGGTGCGGTTCGATGGCAATGTGTCCAACCAGTCACTGGCCACTTCGGGGCGATCAAAGAAGAACGCTCGCTCCTCATATTCGATCCTCAGGCGGGCCGGAAATAGCATGGCATACTTCAGTCCCATATCCCTGAGCCATCTCCTCACCCCGGTGAAACCCATGCGTTCTTTCTGCACCGCCTGCGTGAAGTCAGGATAGAAACTAATTGAGGCATTGTCAAACTTAGTGGGACCCGTAGTACGTGAGGCTTGCAGGATAGCGTCCCGGTCCCGAAAATTAAAAATTCTGGCGATGATAGGCCTTGGTGCGGCCCCCAGCTTGGGCTTTCCACCGGGGACTCTATGAGCGCGATCCACCGTAAAAAAGTTGCTGAGGCCATTAGGCATAAGATGTTTCAGGACCAGATCCTCAACCAGAAGGTCCGTAGACACATCCGCAGAGTTCTCCGGAACCCCCATGATGCGGACGTTATTGCGCCCGGCCCGGCTCTCGAAATCCTCCAGCCGGCGTACAAACAGGTCGCAGGAGGTTCGGAGAGTGCGAACCTCAGCCTGGAGGTCCGAGACATCAGTAGTCAAGCTCGCAGTTTTGATATCCAGGGACTTGACCCGCTCATTTGTTTTGCCCAGGTCCGTCCTAATAAGATTGACCTCGATCGCCACCGTGTCGATCATTGCAGCAAGGGTTTCGTATTGTTGGCCCTTAGTCGTTCGAACACTGGTGATGGCGCCCATGATGTCCTTCAATGTCGGCTCCTCCGTTATAGGAGGACCATCTCCGGTCCCCTCAAGAGCCTTGCTCGCTCCGCCTGGGGACCCTTTTGGGCGAGTGTAGCACTCTATGGTCTGAGTTTGAAGAACTCCACCACGATGCGTGCCCTTGGTGTTCCGTTTCTCGGTATCCGCTTTGCCCACCATGTTGAGCAATGAACTCCGATGGAACCGGTGGGATCTGGTCAAAATGTGCCCGCTCACGGTGGCCCGGAAGGGCGAGAGGGATAAGATCCAAAGCAGACGTAGGACCTGCAGCAAGAACAGGACAGTCGTGTAGAGCGGCCTTAGAACGCCGTCCAACAATGACCAAAAGCGAAACCGAAAGTACCACAGGGGCTGTGGGCGTGTCACACTAGCCGTTGTTGTTCAATTGCCACCTGGGTACCTCGGGGACTCAAGTCCGGGGATGGTCTACGATGTAGGCCGCAAACTTCAGGGTGCAGTAAGTCCGGTTCTCAGCGTCCAAATAGATTTTCGAAAAAAGGTCTCAGGATCAGCAGGGCATCAGCAATAAGTACCCGTCGTTCAAATCAGGATTTGTGGCAGGATAGATGCGGGAGGTGAAGAGGGTCTCGGGAGCCCTTTGCTCACGCGTCCATCTTGGAACCGCGCGAAGCTCCTCCCCCCCCCCCCCCGGGTGCCCAATCTTGATTAACGTGATACAGTGTTGTCAAATGCCTCTAGAAAAAAGGTTAGGGAACCCGTGAGTGTGGAACTACCAAAATAGTGTATGTCCCTTCCTTTCTTCCTGTAGTGAAAAGGGAGAAAGAAACAGAAAAAAAGAGAAAAATTATTAATGAAAATACATAAACATGAAATTAAAACTTATAAATCAAATCCTGTATACACAATGGCTTTATATATACATGCTACCAAAAGAAGCAACAGGAAGAAAGCAAGCCTGTGAGCTATGAGGAGTAATTATTTTTCATACAAGAGTATTCTTAGTTCCTCGTCAAGGTTTAACCCCCTCGGGGATTTGGTCTGGAGATCAATGATAAACTTGGATTCCCTTTGTCTGAGTATTAATGCTTTATTACCTCCCCTGGGGGATCGTGGGATGCGTTCCTTAGCAAAATAGCTGAGCAGGGAAACTATTGGAAAAGTGGTATTGTTGGAAGTGGTGGTCTACGGGATATTGTTGATCCTAGTTAGTGATTGCCCGCAGATGTTCCAACACTCGTTTCTTCACTAGATGGACAGTGCTGCCTATGTATTTCAATATACCCGGACAAACCAGACAGTAAATCACAAATGGGGTCCCACATATAAGGAATTGGGTAATGGTTTTCATTCTACCTTCCCCACTTGGGAATTCATTCTCATGATGTTGTTTTTGCAGGCCTTGCAATTCCCACAAGGGAAGAAACCTTTGAGTTTCTGATTGTTCATTGTGTTATAGATTGTTATATCACTGCGTACCATTCTGTCTCTGAGACTGCATCCTTTCCTATATGTGATGCAGGGTTTTTGACCTATGATAGGACCAATGTTGGGGTCACTTTTGAGAATATCTCAATACTTAGCAAGAATATCCCTGATGTCTTTGGCATTCCTGTTGTATGTCAGTATGATTCTAGTTTGATTGTCTTGTTTCATAGTTGTAGGTTTATTCTCTGTTTTCATCTGTAAAGTGTCTGTTCTCTGTATTTGTTCTACCTTGCAAAGGGCTTTGAGAACCCAAGTTGGATACCCCCTGGCTTTGAACCTTTCTGTCATGATAGCAGACTCTTCCGTGAAGCCCGCCTCAGTACTACAATAACATTTTGCCCTCAGCAGTTCCCCAAAGGTTATACTCCATTTCAAGGGATCCGGGTGACTGCTGAGGGCATGTAGTAAGGTGTTCCCTGCTGTGTCTTTACGAAAAAGTTCTACTCAAGTTCTACTCATGGTACTGGTAAGCGTAATGTTATCGTTGTTGTTATCTGAGGTTACCCCACTGTCAATTACCCACTTAACTGTCTGGCGCTTCATCTCCCGTGCTAATGGACGGGTATCAGGATGAGCCCTACCAGGATGATCAGTGGGAGGAGGATCCCCTCACTTCCCTCCAATGGGATGAGGACTTTTGCGACACTGTGGATGATTCCATACATAAGGCGGTGGAGCAGGCCATGGCGCCCTTAGAGAACCGCCTGTCTCGCCACATTGAGCAGGCTTCTGAAAAGTTAAGTAGGGGATCCCAAGCTCTTCCCGCTCCTTCACCCACCGACGGCGGAACCCCCGCCTATTCACAACCCCATCTTCACAGCCCCCACCTGCTTAGTGCCCCAGGGATTCTGGGGTGGATTTGGACGCTTTCAGCCGCCTTAAGCAGGAATTCTAATCGAGCAAGGCGGCCACAGGGGATAACGCGACAGACGATGCGGATGACGAGGCTGGTCCATCCCGTCCGGACTCCGCTTCGGACTCGCAGAATCCCTGCTCTGACATGCTTGACCCTGACGATATTCTTCATCCCCGGTCATCTGACTGGGCTTCTTCATAGAAAGTGGCCCAGTATGTGGCCAGCAGGATCCGCCGGCCGTTAGAGGCCACAGCCAAGAACTGTCTAAGGGTGGAGTGTCCCCGGCCTTCGTTGGAGCCCGGAGATAGATCCACGCATGGCCACCTTTCTCCAAAAATGTGTTGATGATCCCAAGAGGGGTATTAACAGATCATGGCGTGCTTGCCAGGACAAGCTCCTCAATGTCCTAGGCCCCGCTACAAAGATATTGGACATGGCTGAGAAGGCCAGACAGTCCGGGTCCCTTATCTCTCCTGAGAATCAGTCAGCGTGGGCCAAGCGCGTATTGGTCTTCCTGGGGAAAGCCAACTGCGTGATTTCCAAAGAAAGGCACAGGAGCTTACTCATTAAAGTTGACCCCAAGCTTGGGGACTTGGCCGACTCGGAGACTGGCTCCGTTGCCCAAGGGGGTCTCTTCGGAGAGCTCTTCATTAAAGAGTTTGGCAGATTTGTTAATACATTTACGTCCTTAGACAGGGCCCAATCTTCCATCAGTAAGGTCTTCCTCCCTCGGGTTTTCCAGGGGACCGGACGAGGTAGGGGCCGCTCGTCCGCCCGTCCTAATCAGGGCAGAGGCAAGGGTCCGGCAACGGACACTATCAGGACCAGGCCAGATTCGGCAACTTTTACCTGACCAGGGGACGTCGAGGGAAACACTGAGGCGGCCGAGCCTCCAACAATTCCGGTGAGTGTTCTCCCTTCTTCCCTTCTAAAAGTGGGCCATCTGGCGCATTTTTTCCAGGCCTGGACTTCTGTCACAGGGGACGCTTGGGTTTTGCAGACTGTCCAGGGGTTTCACATAGAGTTTCATGGAGGGCCCTAGCAACCGGTCCCTCCGCGCCCTCTATCCTTCTCGGGCTCAGACACCGTGCTAGTCAACAAAGAGGCTGCCTCTCTTCTAGACAAAGGGGTGATCGTGGAGTTCCTCCCGCATCCCAGAGGTTTTCTCAGCAACCTCTTTTTAGTGGTCAAAGCAGACGGAACCCAGCGTCCGGTCAGAAATCTGAGAGAATTCTATGGGTGTCTTGTATACCGCCACTTCAATATGGAGGGGATCCATCTTCTGCGCGACCTCCTCAGACCCAACGACTGGAATGGCGCACCTCGATCTGAAGGATGCCTACCTTGCGATCCCCATTTTTCCCCCTCACAGGCATTTCCTACAGTTCCTCTGGTGAGACAAGGTGGATGAGTTCACCATTCTCCCTTTCGGCCTGTCTTTCGCACCTTGGTGTTTCGCTAAGTTCCTTCGGCCAGTGATCGAACGTCTGTGCGTGTCCGGTATGCGTTTGATTGTGTACCTGGACGACATCCTGTGACTGGCTCAGTGTCCCCGAGCCTTATTGGTGCAGCTTCAGACAGCGGTCAACCTCCTTCAGAGCCTGGGCTTTGTGGTCAATGAGGCAAAGTCCACCCTCGTACTGGCTCAGAAGGTGGTGTTTTTAGGGTTCGTGATTGACTCCATGAAGTCCACCCTCAGTCTTCCATCTCTGAAACTGGCGAAGATCCGTCACAAGATCAGGAGAGCCCTGACGAAGTCTCGCCTGTCTCTCCGGCAACTTGCCCGGATCGTGGGGCTTCTCTCAGCCTCCATCCAGGAGATATTCCCAGGCCCTATGCATTACAGGGACCTCCAGCGCCTTAAGGCCTGCCATCTGCGCAAAGGTCTATCCTACTCTCAGAAGGTAACCCTCTTCGCTGACGCCAGTGGGAAGCTCCAGTGGTGGCTCGCCAATATGGAAGCCTGGAATGGACGGGCGATCTTCGGTTCTGCCCCCGATCTTGTTATCGAATCTGACGCCAGCAAATCCAGCTGGGGCGCGCGGTGTGGAGAGTTCACTACGGGGGGTTTGTTGTCTCCACAGGAGCAGCAACTGCACATCACTTGTTTGGAGCTCCTGACGGGCTCTTTCGCGATCAAGTGATGGACCAGGGATTTGGTCCGATCCTGTGTTCTCCTCAAGATGGACAATATTTTGGCTGTCCGGTACATCAACCATCTTGGGGGCACACGGTCGCGAGCTCTGTCGGATCTGGCAGCGAACCTCTGATAGTACTGACTGGACCATCATGTCTCGGTGGCTGTGGGGTATCTTCCGGGCCAGGACAACCAAGTAGCGGATTTCTACTCGCGCCATTTTCACGACGTGAGCCTGTGGAAACTTCATTCAGGAGTCTTTGCGGACCTTCAGAGCATCTGGGGCCTGTTCTCAGTGGACCTTTTCACTTCCCGCTTGGACTTTCAGATTCTCCGGTTTTTCAGCTGGAGACCGGATCCCCTGGCGACTGCTACGGATGTGTTCATGCAGGATTGGAGAGCAGAGATGGGGTATGCCTTTCCCCTGTTCGCCATGTTAACGAGGGTCTCAGCCCAGGTTCGTCGCCAGAGAGCAGACGTAGTGCTGATATCGCCGATCTGGAGTTCTCAAGTCTGGTTTCCGGTTCTTCTGGAACTTTCTTGAAATTCTCCAATCCGACTCCCCCGATTTCCAACTCTTCTGCTCAGTCACAATGGAGTTCCCCACCCGCTCATCGCTCAGGGCTCCCTGGTGCTGATGGCGTGGCGGATTACAGGGGATGTTGGGCGGTCCAGGCCTTTCGGGAATGGCTGAGAAATTCATGTCCAAGGCCTGGGCCGACGGTACAATCAAGAGGTAACACTCCACATGGAGACGTGGGTTCGCTGGTGTATGCGACGGGGATTCGATCCCCTGGCAGCTATACTGAATTTCTTGGCTGCCTTGGTGCAGGAAGGTTTGGCTTATAGATCCATTAATACCTTCCGATCTGCCATTTCTGCTGGCCAATCCATGGTGATGGCCCCCCGGTGGGTGAGCATCCCTTGGTTTGTCGCCTCCTTTGAGGCATCCGCCTCTCGTTAACTCCTGCCTCACTACTCACAATTGTGGGACATTAATCAGGTTCTCAATTTGGTTTTGTCCTAGCAGCCAAACAGGTCCCTTTCCAGAAAGGAGTTATCTGCCAAATTGACTATGCTCCTCTGCCGGCCCGTTTCACATGCTCGAGCCCCGGATGTTTCGGGCAGGATTTTTTCTCCTGTCGGGGTTACGTTTATGGTACGGAGGTTTACAAAGTGCGGGACGACCTCTATATCGTACCCTGCCTTCCCGGACTCCCTTAAGCTGTGCGTCGTAGCCTGCCTTAAGGCTTATGAGGAAATGTCGATGGTGTTCCGTCCCCCAGGTGAGTGGCAGTTGCTTATCGCTCTCAAGAAACTTCACAAGGCGGTCGCGTCTCCCACAATTGCCCGTTGGTTTGTTGGGTGTTGCAAGAGGCCGGTATTCATCTGCGGGCTTTTGGTGCCCATACTTTCATCTGCGGGCTTTGGTGCCCATACTTACGGAGGGGCCATGACCTCTAAAGCGTTTGCTCTGGGAGCTCGTCTGGAAGACATTCTCAACGCAGCAGATTGGTCTTCCGACTCCACCTTTAAACGGTTTTATTTTAAACCAGTGCTGGATATGGCATACTTGGTGGTGAGCAAGCTTTAAACTAGCATAATCCTCGCCTCCGGTCCTGGCATAGAATGAAAAATGTCCTAGCTAACCTAACAGAAAGTTTCAATTCTATTAAAGACTCAGAGGCGAGGATTATCCCACCCAGGGTACCTGTTTCGTGGTTAACTCTCCCGCCCTCGTACTTGGGTAAGTAACTGATTTCCGTTTTTGTGTTTTCTGTGGTCTGCTCATTGAGTATGTGCTGTGATCTTCACTCCCTGGCAGGTTTAAACCTTAGCCACTGCTGTCACTTACATTGTGCTTTGCTTCCGCGGACGATGCCGGCAAACAAGACTCGTGAGGATTTCGGGCTGGCTGTCTTAGAGCAATGAAAGAGGGAGAATGAAGTGTGACAGAGGACTACATACTCCTAGGAACCCTGTGATTGGTGCATTGGCAGAGGACTATCTATCCATGGACACTTTATTGTTTTTGTGTGTTATTACCTGTGGTTCATGGGAATAAAGGTTTGTTTAACTTAGAATGGCTGCTATTCATTCATTGATAACTTTATTTTGGTCAAATGACCATAAAAGTGCACATAAAATACATCAGCACGAACAATAAAACAATAAATAGTCATAAAATGTTAAAAGAGAATTAAACTACAAGTTTTCAGGATACAAGAAAAAAAGCAATAGGTACAACAATTAGGTTAAAAAGGTTTGTCTCCTACGCCACATTCTGAATAAATAACGTGAAACCGCAAACACAATGGGAGGATGGGTATCCTGCAGGCCTGTGTAAAATGCAAGAGTCCTAAATTCTTACAAATAGGAATCAGCCAACATTTTCTAATTGCAGAATAGGCAGGGCAGAAAAACAATACATGAGTTACGTTCTCATTTTTATAATTACATGCAGGGCAAACTTCGTTATTAGGTTTTAGCCATTTAGATGTAAAAGACCTAATAGGTAGAGTGCCATGCCTTAGCTGGAGATATAGCTTTCGAGCAAGCGGGGGTTCAATTAAATCCAAGAATTCCTCAGTTTTGGATTCAGATTTAACTAGGAGAAACTCAGATGTCAACCTACCCAATGTTGCAGAGCTCGATAGCATTTGAACGTTCTGCATACGTATATGAGAAAGGAGTTCATTCTTTGATATCCCTAGGCAAAAATTCTCAGGGGTTTCCCACAGTTCCAAAAGACCTAACCGGGTACTAACAGCATGAATGTGCTGAAGCCAAGGGATCTTTTTGTCTATAAGAAGAGACAAAATCTCAGAAAATTCCGCTCTATAAGCGGCCAGTTCGGGGACTGACCACAACCTCTTCCAGTACATAATTGGCCTTGCACTTATGATCTCCTCTATTGGGACCATGCCAAGATCAAGTCTAAGAGGGATCAAAGGCGTACTAGGCGGTAACCCAACTAAGTTTCTCACAAAGGACTGCTCTACCTTTTTGAGGTTCATTATCTGCTTGTGCCCCCAAAGTTCGGCTCCATAGATTGCTGCCATTCAAGAAAGTGAAGAAAGAATAGCATAATCCTTGCCTCCGAGTCCTTAATAGAATTTAAACTTTCCCTTACGTTAGCTAGGAAATTTTTCATTATCAAGCAATGTATACAACTTGTGATGTCAATTTTCTCGCACATGTTTAAACCACATCTGTTGATATAATTCAAGGTCTGCAGTGTCACAATACTGTGGAACACCAACGAAAGTTGCATATGTATAATACCTGTAACACGCATCCTAATAGTGGTTTACAACCAGTTCCAACATGGCCGCTGTATATCATGACTCTGATGGTTCTTTGCATTGCAAGTCCTTTGTCTATTGCAATATTGTATGTGGTGGTCATTTTGTATTTATTGATGACTTTAATCTCACTTCCATTGTGTGAGCAAGGCGTAACTGCCGAAACGCGTAGCGTGGTAGCACAATAAACTTCCTGAAATTCTATGTTCGTTGTTTCCTGAGAGTGCATTACTTTTGCGACGCAAAACAGATTTGAGATATATTATATTTATATATGGTTCCATGTTAAAATATTGATATAAAAAATATTGATGGAAAAATATCGATATGAAAATATCCATAACAAATATATCGACTTTCTATCCATAAACAGGTAAGTACAATAATATTGACACAAAAATATTGATGTAAAAAATATAGAAGTAAAATTATCGACTTAAAAAAATTATATTATTTCACTAAAATTAATTAAATAATATTAACACAATTAATTAAATGTTATATATATTTTAACTAATTATAACTAATAAACATAATTTAATAAATATAAACACAAAAAAGTGTAGATATTCATATATTTACCTAAATACATGTTATTAACTTTCTTTATTTATCCTCATGGCTGCTGGAGCGATTCCCCTGCAGTGCTGGGCCGTAATAAAAACGGGTGTGGTCATGACGAGCTCAGCTCGTCATGAGCACCTGAGAGGTATATGCCATGACGAGCTGAGCTCGTCATGAGCCCCGAAGGGGTTAATTTATAAACTTTTTTAATTATGTAAAAATAAAATTACACATATATAAATAATTTAAATATAAATAAAATGTTCTATATTTATTTAATACATTAAACTATTAAACAAAAATTAAAACTTACATTTAATAACAAAATAAACACAATAGTAGTGCAAACGTTGGGTAGCGAGGGGGTTAAAAATGACAATTCCCACTCCAGTGAGTGCAACAGTAAGGAAAGCATTGCATAGAGTAGGGGTAAAAATTACTATTTCCACTCCAGTGTGTGCAACAGTAGGGAAAGCATTGGATAGCGTAGGGGTAAAAATTACTATTCCCACTCCAGTGAGTGCAACAGTAGGGAAAGCGTTGGATAGCGGAGGGCTAACAATTACTAATCCCATTCCAGTGAGTGCAACAGTGGAGAAAGCGCTGGATAGCATAGGGGTAAAAATTACTATTCCCACTCCAGTGAGTGCAACAGTAGGGAAAGGACTGGATAGCTGAGGGGTAAATATTACTATTCCCACTCCAGTGAGTGCAACAGTAGGGAAAACGCTGGATAGCAAAGGGGTAAAAATTACTATTCCCACTCAAGTGAGTGCAACAGTAGGGAATGTGTTGGATAGCGGAGGGGTCAAAATTACTATTCCCACTCCAGTGAGTGCAACAGTAGGGATCGCGTTGAATAGCATAGGGGTAAACATTTCTATTCCCACTCCAGTGAGTGCAACAGTAGGGAAAGTACTGGATAGCGTAGGAGTAAAAATTACTTTTCCCACTCCAAAGAGTGCAACAGTAGGGAAAGTGCTAGATAACACAACAATAAAAAGCAAAAACATCAACATTGTGAATAAATTTAATTTCCAATAATAACATAATTAATATATAAAATTAAATATATTGTTATTAACAAAGATAATAAAAAATCATTAATTACACATTAATTAACACTATAACATCCACAACACACAACTAACATAATTACATAATTACAATTTACAATTACTAATTAAATAATAGAAATTAATTTATAAATATTTAATAATCAATACAAAATTAATTACTTACTACCCTTCACACCATTTACACACAAACACCACTACACAGACCTACAATTAATTACACAATTACAATTAATAATTGCTAATTAATTAATAGAAATTAGTTATAAATATTTAATAATTAATAATACAAATTACTTACCACCTTTCACACCATGTATACACATAAACACCACAACACACACCTAAAATTAATTATACAATTAACATATTTGATTATTAATTGATTAATTGAAATTAGTTAACAACTAATTAAACTATTAATAATGAATCAATTACCAGATTAATTATTCAATACATTTTATATAATTAAATTACTTCCCACCCAATTCCCCTATAAACCCACAACCCGCTGTGGAACTAAAAACACAAAATTCTAATTAAAAAAAAAATTAACTACTATAAATTATAATTTAAATCTATATAATTAAATTACTTCCCACCCTATTTCCTATAAACCCACAACCCGCTACGGAACTAAAAACACAAAATGAAACTTAAAATAAATTACTAACTACTAAAAATTTTAAGATATAATAAAATTACAAACAATTCTCATTAAAACCACAAAGATACATAACACTATTAATACTTTGATATTTTTGTTAACTAGATTTTTGTAAACGATATTTAATATATCAATATTTTTGTAATCGATATTAATTACCTATCAGTCGATATTCTTGTACACGATATTTCGTGAGCAAGGCCGTCAGGCTGAAACGCGTTGGTGTTAGACTGGGCACTGAAATAAACCGATAAAAAGAAGTTGCTGTGTGCGGCGTCCTTTGTGCAAAAAACTGTCTTTTTTGGCCATTGGTCTGGCCCAACGCCAGCACCCGCTGTGGAGCGATCCTGTGAGCAGACCACATTGTTTGAAATTAAAATATATATATATATATATATATATATATACACACTTGTGCTCCTGCTACCACGCCAGCCCTCAATCCTCAGCAACACACGAGCAAGAACACGGAAGACCCAAAGTGCAGGTGAGTTTTTATTTTGCAGTACACCACGCCAGGATAACGTTTCGCCCTACACAGAGGGCTTGGTCACATGGCGCACTGAAAAAAGTTGCGTGAATTTAAAGTGCTAGTGCAGTAACAACGACATCACTGATTGGTTGTAGCTTAATCAGTGAAAATATACAACACCATTGTAACAATAATTTCTTTACAAGTGATAAAACGGCAAAAGCGGCAGTATTGGGCCAATGCATGGTAATACCTGTATGAATACAGTTTCATTATCCGGTAAGATCTATAAGAAGTTTGTAAACGAGGGACCATCTGGGTATTCCCACAATACATAGTAAGTTTGTACAGATTTATCAACAAATTTCATATATTTACAATTTGTGCAAAAATGTAGCAGCATCACTGTGTGCGACCTGGATATATATATCGCTCCGAATCTCCTCCCCAGCCGGGAAAGAAAAGGCAGCACTCACGAGGTGTTTGTCAAATTGTACCAGGTTTATTTCGCTCCTCACAGACGCGTTTCGGGTCAAGCCCTTTGTCAATGTGTCAACACTAGTGTTACACGGAAGCTCATTTTAAAGTGCGACGTGCATTCTCATTGTGGAAATTAAGGTAGGACTTCTCGTCAAAATAGTACGAGCGCCATCTTGGAAGGTGCAAATTAGGCAAAATACTATACATACAATTCATAATCGGAATCGATATATACAAACAACGATATCAAAAGTGTCAACAATTCATACATTTCGCCGTGGATCGGCTACCCCGGTTCCTAGAATTTGGAACCGCAAAGTGCATTATTTGATAATGCCGTGAATCGGCAACACAAATTTCAAATGACATTTCTAAAACCAATCTTATTCATCAATAATTCAGACTCTATCATCGTATGTATTTAACACATATAAAAGGCCTCTAAGGGTGAACTTTCAATAATGATGATTCAGAAAAGGGGGTGGTGATGAACAGAGTGTCTGAATTAAGCAGACCACTCTTACCCAGTCCAAAGATCAGGGCTTGATCCATCACCGTTATTTATCTCACTGCATCATCCCAGTTCAGAACCTGGCTATATGCAAATCAGTCTGTCCCTGGCCCAGTGCATCATGGGAACAGGGCAGACTAAACTACCAAGCCAATTCTTCACCAGAAAGGAGACAAGCTACCGGGGACCGGTTTCTGGCATTTCAGCCTTCTTCGGCCCGGCTTGCTTGAATCCTGATGGTGCAGTGAGAAAGGGACTCATGTCTGAGTATACCCTGCCACACCTATAGTGGCCAAAAACGATTCAGAAAAGGTGGTGGTGATGAACAGAGTGTCTGAATTAAGCAGACCACTCTTACCCAGTCCAAAGATCAGGGCTTGATCCATCACCGTTATTTCAATAATGATAGCATAGCCTAATGTAAAACACAACTCCAAATCAAAAGATCTTGCCGTGGATCGGCTGTAGCGATTCCTATCACTAGGAATCGAAGAGAGTACCTTGATGTATTGTCAAAAGTTGGCAATACAATTTCCCATGAGAATGATATGGTGGCCCTGGTAATGTCTTCATAGCTTATTTTCCTAGGTGGACGGCCAATTCTTCCCCACTGTTAAGACCTGTGGGAATTTTAGTTTGCAGGTCAATAATATAGCTGGATTCTAGGCGTCTGAGTTTAGTAAGATAGTTTCACATTTTTGATGGTGCTCCCTATATATTTTAACTTACAGGGGCACATCAAACGACCGCTGAGCCTGGTTCAGGTGAGGTCGCCCCCACACCACTGCTACTGCCCGCTGCCTGCCTGCCAGCACCTGCACCCTGCGGCTGCCTTCCGCTGCCCGCAGCCCGCCGTCCGCCTGCCGTCGCTGCTTGTTGCTCTGGGTCCTTCTCCCCCCTGCTCCGCCGTTAGTGTGCCCCCCCCTCCCCCAGCTGCCGGACGACCCAGCCACCGCTGAGCCGCCCTCGGCCCTTTCCCGCCACTGCCCATTCTTGTCACCGCCCCCCCACTGCCCATTGGCCCCGATCCCGCCACCCAGCTGACCCGCCCTCCCGGCTCCTCATTTAAGGGGGACCCTCGCAGGGCTAGGGAGCGACCGCTGAGCCTGGTTCAGGTGAGGTCGACCCCACACCACTGCTACTGCCCGCTGCCTGCCTGCCAGCACCTGCACCCTGCGGCTGCCTTCCGCTGCCCGCAGCCCGCCGTCCGCCTGCCGTCGCTGCTTGTTGCTCTGTGTCCTTCTCCCCCCTGCTCCGCCGTTAGTGTGCCCCCCCCCCCCCAGCCGCCGGACGACCCAGCCACCGCTGAGCCGCCCTCGGCCCTTTCCCGCCACTGCCCATTCTCGTCACCGCCCCCTCCACTGCCCATTGGCCCCGATCCCGCCACCCAGCTGACCCGCCCTCCCGGCTCCTCATTTAAGGGGGACCCTCGCAGGGCTAGGGAGCGACCGCTGAGCCTGGTTCAGGTGAGGTCGCCCCCACACCACTGCTACTGCCTGCCAGCACCTGCACCCTGCGGCTCCCTTCCGCTGCCAGCAGCCCGCCGTCCGCCTGCCGTCGCTGCTTGTTGCTCTATGTCCTTCTCCCCCCTGCTCCGCCGTTAGTGTGCCCCCCCCTCCCCCAGCCGCCGGACGACCCAGCCACCGCTGAGCCGCCCTCGGCCCTTTCCCGCCACTGCCCATTCTCGTCACCGCCCCCCCACTGCCCATTGGCCCCGATCCCGCCACCCAGCTGACCCGCCCTCCCGGCTCCTCATTTAAGGGGGACCCTCGCAGGGCTAGGGAGCGACGGCTGAGCCTGGTTCAGGTGAGGTCGCCCCCACACCACTGCTACTGCCCGCTGCCTGCCTGCCAGCACCTGCACCCTGCGGCTCCCTTCCGCAGCCCGCCGTCCGCCTGCCGTCGCTGCTTGTTGCTCTGTGTCCTTCTCCCCCCTGCTCCGCCGTTAGTGTGCCCCCCCCCCCCAGCCGCCGGCCGACCCAGCCACCGCTGAGCAACCCTCGGCCCTTTCCCGCCACTGCCCATTCTCGTCACCGCCCCCCCACTGCCCATTGGCCCCGATCCCGCCACCCAGCTGACCCGCCCTCCCGGCTCCTCATTTATGACGCCCCCGGAGCGACCCCGCAGCGGACGCGCACAGCGGGAGCACCGATTGAGCGCCGAAGGTGCGCCAAAGGTAAGCCCGTCTGCGCCCGTCCGCGCCTGGACCGCGCCCAGCGCCCGAACCCCTGGCCCCCGTGGACCCCAGCCCACCCGCCGGACGTACGACGCCGCCACCCTCAACGCACTCAACACCGGCCGAATCCCGGGATGCTACCGAGCAACCCCGAGACGCACCCACGGACCCTTCAGCTGCCACGCCTGCAAGTTCACCTGCATCCGGACCTGCACTACACCAGCACCCGCCAAGCCGAACACCAGCAGCAACCACCTCAAGTGCATCCTGCTCAACACCCGCTCCGTCCACAGACACGCCGTTCAACTCTGGAACCTCCTCGACACCACAGCTCCTGACGTTGCCTTCCTCACGGAAACCTGGATGAACGACTCCTCAGCGCCCGACATCGCCATCGCCATCCCAGAGGGCTACAAGATCACCCGAAGAGACCGAGACAAACAGACGGGAGGAGGCATCGCCATCATCCACAGAGACACCATCCGCATCACGACCAACACCGACGACACCCTGACAACCGCCGAACACCTGCACTTCCAGATACACACCAACCCCAAGACCACCCTCAGAGGCACCCTGATCTACCGACCCCCGGGACCACGCACTCAATTCAGCGAAGACATCGCCGACTTCATCAGCCCGCACGCCCTCCCCTCTGCCGACTACATCCTCCTCGGGGACTTCAACTTCCACCTGGAGAACAACAACGACCGCAACACCACCTCCCTGCTTGACAACCTCGCCAACCTCGGACTCAAGCAGCTGGTGACCACCCCCACCCACCTCGCCGGACACACACTCGACGCCGTCTTCTCATCCAGCAAGGACATCGTCTTCAGCCACGCCACCGGACTCCACTGGACGGACCACAGCTGCGTCCACTTCAGCTTCAGAAGGACCACAATCCACCACCACCAGCAACAGGTTGCACGAAGAAGCTGGAACAAGATCACGGCCGACCAACTCGCCACATCCCTGAGCCAGCACCCTCCCGCCAGCTCAGCAAACCCCAGCCAGGCCGCCGACAACCTCACGAAGTGGATCAACAGCTGCGCAGACGACCTCGCCCCACTGAGGACCCCACCCAGCAGACCCGGCAGCAAGAAGGCCCCATGGTTCACCGACGAACTCAAGAGCTCCAAGAAGAACTGCCGAGCCCTCGAGAAAGCCTGGAGAAAAGACCCAACACCGGACAACATGACCACCCTCAAGCTCGCCACCCGAAAGCACCATCAACTGATTCACGCCACCAAGAAAACAGCATTCAAGGAACGACTGGACAACAACGCACACAACAGCAAGGAACTCTTCAATATCGTGAAAGAGCTCTCCAACCCCAACGCCGGAAACAACGACATCACCCCTTCGCAAGACCTCTGCAACTCCCTCGCCTCCTACTTCCACAACAAGATCGCTGACATACACAACAGCTTCTGCAAACAAAACAGGTGATGGACCGAATGTGGATCAATGTCACACATTCATCCCAGTCCAAGGATCTGGGCCCAAATCCATCGTTTTTTTGCACTCCACACCACCCTGGGTTAGACAATGGCGATATGCAAATCAGCTCTGACCCTGTGCCCCATGGGAACAGTCCAGTCCGAACTACAAAAGCCATGTCCTTCCCAGAACGGAATCAAGCATCCGAGGACCGGACCGGTTTCGAGGTAACACCTCTCATCAGCCCGGCTAGCTTGACTCCAGTGGTGTGGAGTGCCTGGGACCCACGTCTGGGCATCCCCAGCGCACTTATGGCAGAATTTGCAAACAAAACAGGTGATGGACCGAATGTGGATCAATGTCACACATTCATCCCAGTCCAAGGATCTGGGCCCAAATCCATCGTTTTTTTGCACTCCACACCACCCTGGGTTAGACAATGGCGATATGCAAATCAGCTCTGACCCTGTGCCCCATGGGAACAGTCCAGTCCGAACTACAAAAGCCATGTCCTTCCCAGAACGGAATCAAGCATCCGAGGACCGGACCGGTTTCGAGGTAACACCTCATCAGCCCGGCTAGCTTGACTCCAGTGGTGTGGAGTGCCTGGGACCCACGTCTGGGCATCCCCAGCGCACTTACGGCAGAATTTGCAAACAAAACAGGTGATGGACCGAATGTGGATCAATGTCACACATTCATCCCAGTCCAAGGATCTGGGCCCAAATCCATCGGTTTTTTGCACTCCACACCACCCTGGGTTAGACAATGGCGATATGCAAATCAGCTCTGACCCTGTGCCCCATGGGAACAGTCCAGTCCGAACTACAAAAGCCATGTCCTTCCCAGAACGGAATCAAGCATCCGAGGACCGGACCGGTTTCGAGGTAACACCTCTCATCAGCCCGGCTAGCTTGACTCCAGTGGTGTGGAGTGCCTGGGACCCACGTCTGGGCATCCCCAGCGCACTTATGGCAGAATTTGCAAACAAAACAGGTGATGGACCGAATGTGGATCAATGTCACACATTCATCCCAGTCCAAGGATCTGCCACAACAGCTTCAGCACTCAACCGAAGAACACCACGACCGAACCACCGCCCCCCACCACCACCCTCCGCGCCTGGACTCCGATCAGCACCGAAGACACCGTCCTCACGATGAACTCCATCCACTCCGGATCTCCGACCGACCCCTGCCCTCACCACGTCTTCAACAAGGCCGACGCTATCATTGCACCCCACCTGTGGGACATCATCAACACCTCCTTCGACACCGCTACCTTCCCGGAGAGCTGGAAGCACGCCGAACTCAGCGCTCTACTAAAGAAGCCATCAGCCGACCCCACCGACCTCAAGAACTACCGCCCCATCTCGCTGCTCCCGTTTCCTGCAAAAGTCATCGAGAAGACCGTCAACAAGCAGCTGGCCGCCTTCCTCGAGACTAACGGATCCCTCGACCTCTCGCAGTCTGGCTTCCGGGCCAACCACAGCACCGAGACCGCCCTGATCGCAGTCACCGATGACATCCGAGCGCTGCTCGACAACGGAGAAACAGCGGCCCTCATCCTCCTTGACCTCTCCGCGGCCTTCGACACTGTCTGCCATCGTACCCTAGTACAACACCTCAGCAACGTCGGAGTCCAGGAGAAGGCACTGGAGTGGATCATCTCCTTCCTCGCCGGAAGGACACAGAGAGTCTGCCTCCCTCCGTTCAGGTCTGAAGCCACCGAAGTCATCTGAGGCGTCCCTCAAGGCTCCTCGCTCAGTCCAACCCTCTTCAACATCTACATGAGCCCCCTCGCAGACATCGCACGCCAGCACAACCTTAACATCATCTCCTACGCCGACGACACCCAGCTGATCCCCTCCCTTACCAACGACACCGCCAGAGCCAACCTTCACGAAGGGATGAAAGAGGTAGCCGAATGGATGAAGAACAGCCACCTGAAACTGAACTCAGATAAGACGGAAGTCCTCATCCTGGGATCCACACCCGCCGCTTGGGACGACTCCTGGTGGCCCCCCGCCATAGGCAGCGCACCCAAACCAACAGACCACGCACGCAACCTGGGCTTCATCCTGGACTCCTCCCTCTCCATGACCAGACAAGTCAACGCCGTCTCCTCGTCGTGCTTCAACATCCTGCGCATGCTACGTAAGATCTTCCGGTGGATCCCCACCGAGACCAGAAGACGGTCACCCAGGCCCTCGTCACCAGCCGTCTGGACTACGGCAACACCCTCTACGCCGGAACCACCGCCAAACTCCAGAAGAGACTCCAGCGGAACCAGAACGCCTCAGCACGACTCATCCTGGACATCCCCCGTCGCAGCCACATCTCCGGACACCTGAGATATCTGCATTGGCTTCCGGTCAACAAGAGAATCACCTTCCGTCGTCTCACCCACGCACACAAAGCCCTACACAGCCAAGGCCCAGGATACCTCAACAGCCGCCTCAACTTCTACGCTCCCAAACGCCAGCTTCGATCGACCAGCCACGCCCTCGCCCCTGTCCCCCGCATCCGTAGAGCCACCACAGGGGGACGGTCCTTCTCCTACCTCGCCGCCAAGACATGGAACTCCCTCCCCACCCACCTCCGCCTGTCCCCAGGACCACCTCGCCTTCAGGAAGCAACTCAAGACCTGGTTGTTCGAGCAGTAGCAGATCCCCCTCACCCAGCGCCTTGAGACCCTCTGGGTAAGTAGTGCGCGATATAAATGCGATGATTGATTGATTGATTGAAACAGTACACTACATATGATGTTTGACAGGTGATGAATGAGGTGATGGATCTACGTTTTGTTAGGCCTGGTATCTCGTAGCCTAAAACCCTCTTGCTAAATGCACAGGCTTTACATTTCCCGCATGGGAAGAAGCCTCTCATCCCTGCCACAGTGTTAACTTTTCTCTTGGGGGTATCTAAGTGACTGTGTACTAAGAGATCCTTAAGGGATTTAGTTTTCTTGAAAGTCACCATGGGACCACTCGGGATGTCCATACCGATGATCAGGTCAGTCTTCAAAATGTGCCAGTTCTTACGTAAGGTAGCCTTCAAGAAATTGGTTGTAATTAGGCGGAATTTTCCGTCCTCACTCTTTTTGCCTTTATCCTACCTCAACAACTCATCTCTTGACCTGGGCGTCATCCTGGATTCCTCACTCTCGATGAACAGACAAGTCAACGCCGTTTCTTCATCTTGCTTCAACATTCTTCGCATGCTCAAAAAAACATTTCACTGGATCCCTACCGAAACTAGAAAAACAGTCACCCACGCTCTGGTCACGAGCCGACTGGACTACGGAAACACCCTCTACGCCGGCACCACCGCAAAACTCCAGAAAAAACTAAAACGCATCCAGAACGCCTCAGCCAGGCTCATATTAGACATCCCGCGTAAAGAACACATCTCTGATCACCTGAAAAACCTCCACTGGCTCCCCGTCAATAAGAGGATCACTTTCCGGCTCCTAACCCACGCACACAAAGCACTCTACGAAATCGGACCCGAATGCCTCAACACACGACTATCCTTCTACACCCCCTCCCGCCAGCTACGATCCTCCAACCAACCCTTGCCACTGTACCCCGCATCAACAAAACCACCATGGGAGGCAGATCCTTCTCCTACCTAGCAGCTAAAACTTGGAACTCACTTCCAACTGACCTTCGCCTTACTCAGAACCACCTAGCATTCAGAAAACAACTCAAAACGTGGATATTCGACAAGTAACTCCCCACCCTTCTTCAAGCGCCTTGAGACCCTCTGGGTATGTAGCGCGCTATATAAATCTTTTGACTTGACTTGACTTGGTATCCTGGCGACCTTAGCCAATGTCTGACTCAGGTGAGATGGACTATAGCCCCTCACTTTGAATCTAGCAATGCTGTCTCTTGCTGCGTTTTGGAAGTCTTCCTCTCGGGAGCAGTTGCGCTTGAGACGCAGCAACTCCCCATAGGGAATGCTTCCCTTGAGGTTTTCCGGAGGCCCGCTGTCAGCATGTAAAATGCTGTTGCCAGCAGTAGGCTTTCGATACAGAGATGTGGTTACCTGGTTGTCTTTTATAACTATCTGGAGATCAAGATAGCTCACTGCCACTGAGCTTACTTCGCCACTGAATTGTAAATTGACATTGTTATTATTCAGGTGAGTAATGTAGTTTTTGGCACTTTCCACCGACCCCTTCCATACTAGAAAGAGATCGTCAATGTATCTATGCCACGTTATGACATTCTCAGTCCACATCCGATTACCCTCAGACCAGGCCACCTGCTCCTCCCACCAGCCAACGAATAAATTTGCATAGCTGGGGGCGAAGCAGGTGCCCATCGCGGTCCCAGAGATCTGTCTAAATAGGTCCCCCTGAAAAAGAAAGATGTTGTTGAGTAAACAGAACTCTGTTAGTTCCATGATCATAGTACTGTGTCCTGCAAATTTCAAAGGTCTTTTATTCATAAAATATTCAACTGCTTTAAGACCCTGAGAATGTTCAACGCATGTATATAGACTGGTGATGTCCATAACAATCAAGACATAGGTGGGATCCCAAATCAGTTCTTTCAGATGTATGATAAAATCCTTAGTGTCCCTGATATAAGAGGACAAAGTCAAGACTGATTGGAATGAGAAGTGGTCAATAAAGGTCGACAAATTCTCAGTTAGGCTGCCCATTGAAGATACTATGGGCCAGCCTGGTGGTACATTGAGATCTTTCTGTATCTTTGGCAGATGATAGAAAGTCGGAATGACTGGATGATTAGATCGTAGAAACATATATTCGTCGGTATTAAGCATGTTCTTATTGTGCCATTTCTGAATCAGTCTGCCATAATCGTGCACGCTTTCTTGATATTTCTTCATAGTAGTGCACTCGTAATGCTGCTGGTTCATTAACTGCCTTTGGGCTTCCTTGACATACAAATCTTTAGCCAATATGACGACATTACCGCCTTTGTCTGATGGTTTATAGATTACTTCAGGACCTTTGTCCTCGTGACAGGGGATTTCTTGTTGGTTTCTTGGTGTTCTTTTTAGTTAGAAATTTCACCAGATCCCTTGACATGGCCTCTGAAGAGATGTCAATAGCATCCTGCGCCATTTTAGGCAAAAATAAGGAAGTTGGTTTGAAAGGGCTCCAGGGAGCCTCTTGGTCTATACCGACCCGTCTGCTTCTCTGAGTAAGACTGTGTTCATCTAATTCTGTGATTGGGGTTTCAGTTCTCATTTCCTCCAAAATCTCCAGAGTTGATAGATCACCTAACTGAATTATATCTGTTTCCTTGATCTTGTTTTGTAGATATCTGGTTTCATGAACAGTAGGTTTGATCTTAAAAAATGTGTGTAATTTTAATTTTCTCGTGAATTTGAAGAGGTCGATTCTCGTTTGGGTATACTCAAGATTAGTTTGTGGGCAGAATGAGAAACCCAGTTTCAATACTGATTCTTCGTCTTTGCTGAGTTTTTTAGAGCTCAAGTTCACAATGGTCAGGGTGTCGACTGTGTTTACCGTTCCCCCCCCCCTCTTGGCTTTCGCTGCTTTCGTTTGGTTGTTTCCTCCGCCTCGTCCTCTTCCTCTTCCGGCCTCCCCTCCTTGTTTTCCGGTGTCCTGTTCCGGGGGCTTGACTTTTCCCCCTTTCAGCCATGCTTGTCGTATTAGGTTGAATTCCTCATGAAAAGGAATTTTCTAAAATGACTTCGAAGGACCTGCTAGTTCTTCTCCCTCAGATCCAGTGACCTCTTGCACCGAGGTTTCTATTGTCTCAGTTGGTTGTACAGGATTCTGTTTCTTCCGGATTAATTCTTTTCGTGGGCCGTTGAACTTTTTGGCGAAGGTCAAAATTCTGCCCATTGAATAATCTCTTTCGTCCCTATCAAATTTCTCTTCTTTTCTTTGGCGAATTTTGATTTAATATTTTTCCAGTCTCTTCTTCATTTCTACCATCAATTCCTGATGTTGGCTGTTATCAGGACTGTTTTCCAGTTCATCCCCAGCTTCTTAATCTCGTCCAATGCCTTTGCCCGATCGCTCCAGGCAAATTTCACCAACAGTTGCAAACTGCCTTTGCAAACTTGTGCAGTATGTACATGCCACTCTTCGAGGAGCTGGGGGTCTGGATTTTCGTAGGCAGGAATGGTGTATACTCGTAGTCCACGTGGGACTCTCTCTACTTTGATATCGTTTTCGAGAGAAGTAGCCTCCCACCATTTGCGTGTTTCCCTTTCAAAGAGTCTTACAAGCTTCAAATATTTTTGTGCCATTGGGTCCGCGATCTTAGTACTGCTGCCTGCAGTAGTGCGGGTTGGTCCGCACGTTTTTTTTTTAAACATTCCAGCGGCCACCTCTTCACGTGCTGCATTGCTAAACATGAGTTCGTTTAGCTATGGAGTACCGGTCCCGGTCTCCGTTTGGAAATTTGTAGTGACAAACACCCCTCACCTCGCCCTTACTCTCCGATGTGTACCTTCAGAAGAAACTTTAAAGAAAGTTTAATTCAGCATGCGGCTTACCCGACTCCTCTCCGATGTCGGCGGCGCCGCTGTGGATTCCTTTCTTGTCTCACTCGCGGTCACATCTGCTCATTATCCTTCGGCAGTTCGAGAGTTTCCGATGACAATATCCAGAAAATTTTGTTCGGAATTTGGGCGGTGCCTCCGTCGAAAACTAATTCAAGCTTGCGTTTGCACCATAGGCGACGTGGCACAAGCGGTGGGTGCCGCTGACACAGTGGTGCACTGTGTGTTAAATGCCGCTCCGAATCTCCTCCCCAGCCGGGAAAGAAAAGGCAGCACTCAGGGGGTGTTTGTCAAATTGTTCCAGGTTTATTTCGCTCCTCACAGACGCGTTTCGGGTCAAGCCCTTTGTCAATGTGTCAACACGAGTGTTACACGGAAGCTCATTTTAAAGTGCAACGTGCATTCTCATTGTGGAAATTAAGGTAGGACTGCTTGTCAAAATAGTACGAGCGCCATCTTAGAATGTGCAAATTAGGCAAAATACTACACATACAATTCATAATCGGAATCGATATATACAAACAACGATATCAAAAGTGTCAACAATTCATACATTTCTTGATGTCATTTGAGATGTCATCAGTGATGTCACTGACCATGTCATGAATGATGTAATATGTGTAGGCTTTCCTGTTTTCAGTTTCTATTTTTAGGAAATTCTGGTGGTGTTTTCTCAGTGTTTTCCAGTGATTTCAATACCTCGAAAAAACAGTGCTTTTCAGTGGTTACTCATTTTCGCGCCATAAAAAACAAATGAAATGGTGTTTTGCCGGTGTTTATGGTACGCTTTGCTTTTATTATTGCTTGCTTTCTTAATTGGTGCATGGTATATAGCCAGTCTATGTACAGTGTATATGAGGTCCAAATAAACTTTTACAAGTCAAATTTATTGTAGTACACCATACAATATTTCTTCAGTGAATCTTTGGTCATTTGCGCTCTCTTTCCTTCCCATGTACACTTTTGTTTGTGAAAAGGCCCTCAAGACATTGGCACTTGAGACTGGCAACGCCAAAACAGACAGTACACAATTTGTCAACTCTGGCCACCAAGACTCTTGCAGAAAGTGCATACATGACATCCTCGAAGTTCTCACGCCCATTAACAAATTGCACTGATACCAGGCCACCCTAGGCCTACTATCTCCCGTCAACCTACATGATACATCCAACCAGTGTACGGGCAAAGGAGTGAAGTGCTTTACAACCTTCAATAACATTCTTACATCATTGCAAGTTTTAACTGTGCAAAACTGACTCTGTCCGGTGGCACTAAGCTCCCCACTCTAAGAAGGGGTGAAAAACAAGATAGCCTTGTTAAGTAAAATGGTCGTATACAGACCTGCGAAGTACTTAGGTGCGGCTGCCGTTAGCCAGACGCCAGAACACAATAGCTCCTCTCCCCCCCCCCCCCAAGTGAGCCAGGCAGGGGGCCTGGTGTTGCTCTGGCCCTTTGGCCTTTCACACCTCGGCTCCCCATTCTCTTGTCTGTCTTCGCCCCCTGCACTCTGCGTTGCACTAAACAATGCCAGAACGTTCTTTAATGGCCAGTGAGGTAAACAACAACAATGCTCGACCACTTCAGTGATTCTGAAAAATGTGGACGGATGGGAAATTGTTAGTTACATGCAAGGCAGGAGCCTGATATCCGACTGACTCGGTCTCACACCAATAGGTCTTTAATTCAATCTTAACGTTTCCCTAAACGATATACTTTTGATTTATGTATGGACTTTGCATTAAGCACTCGCTGTATATGAACAAGGTCAAGACACTTTGCAGTCGTAAATAACCTTACTTAACTGCAGAAACTAGGCACTCTCTGCAAACAACATAGGAAAGATGCTCTGGATCAGCAGAATCAGTCATCAAGAGCTCATATCTTTTAGAAAGTAGGCCTCAGAGGCAGGTAAAAGCCAGATGTAACAACAAAAATTGCTTGTTTAAAAGTGGCAAGCTTGGCACAGATGAATTCCCAATGTGCAATACACTAAATTCAAATTGTAATTTGCAAAACGAACGATGGAACAATTTCAGACATCTTTCACTGTATGAGGGCCAGCTGAGTAAGACGGGGTGAATGCGTGACACACAAATTCCATGGATGGCTGGCGACTTCTAGCTTGCAATGTTGGTGCAAGTCAAAAACTAATGGAGAAGTTTATTGCCCAGCCTCCATCCCTTCAATCACTTGCACTGGGTCAAATCCTGTCTCAGGAATATGAATGACCCGGACCATCTGTAACTCCATTGTGTATGGATCTAATGCACTGTGAACCAGTTGTTCCCTGGAGTTGTGTGCAGCACTCCACCTCAGCCCTCGCTCTGGAACTCACGACGCCTATGATCTTATGAAAAGGCAACTTCTCTTGTTAGGGCTGCACAATAAAAACACACACACAGTGGCGCACTTGACATGTTTCAAAGAAAACTCAGTGGGTTAATGCGCTCGCTGCAGAATTCTTCTGTTTAATGCTAGAATTGTGGTGCTGCAGCTGATACACCCATGCCTTGATCTTTGTTAATCTCAGCACTGTCCCATAAGCAGCGTAAGTCAGCACTTAAAACATGCATGTATGTGAAGGCAACAAAGGCAGAGGCTGTTTGTCATTCTCTTGTCTGTCTTCACCCCCTGCACTCTGGCGCTCGTGTAAAGCACTCTGATAATATGTAAATGGTCTTTTCAAAGACCTGTGAAGTACTCGGGTGCGGCTCTGTCTGTGCCCGGGAGGTTTTCTAAGCAGGGGCTGGGGGGAGGGTTTAGACTGCAGCCCTTTGAGCTCCATCGGCGTTGTGGGTCTGCCTGCCAGCATCTTGACCTTCCGACACAGCCTCCTTACTGCTCACTGACTAACTCCGTTAATTTTATTATCGATAATAATAACGCAAAGGCAGGTCAATTAATGCACCACTGAACGATGCCCTGCCACCTTTCCTGTGAAACAGCTCCCTCGCAGTATTTATCTGCTGAGTCTTGGAGCACCAGCAGTCGTCTTCTCCTCTTGATATTCAATGCGGGCAGAGATGTTTGGGGACAAATAATCATGACATCAATTAAAATACGATCTGTATTGTAATACATGTGTGCCTGTGATTTTTTTTTTTAGAGGGAGTGACTCTGTTATTGTTCGAGGTGAGTGCCGGATTGAGCTCCCTGGAAGCTGGTTACCTCCCACACTGCCCTCCCACCCTAATCCATGTATTTCATCTTTGCTCTTGGTAGGTAAGCTGGAAAGCAATCAAATCATTATGCGCCCACCCTAATTAGGGAGTTTAGCAACTTTAACACTGAATACATTACCCGCAGAGCACTCCACTGTGGAACACCACAAAACCTAGCGCAAATAAAACTGACACTTACAGGGGTTGCTCAGTACGCAGTTGCCAACCAATTGGGTGCCCCTAATTTAATGGGGGTGACTCATTGTTTCCCGCTGTTTGCTTCCACAAAGCAAGTTCCAGGATAGTCTGTGTCCCTTTATGAGCTGTGAAAGCTCCTTTTGTTGGTGGCGCCCCTCGGGCTGTTCTCAGACCGAGGCACGACAGGAGACACTCTTCTGCCTTTGTCCAGCGAATGCGGGGTGTGGGCTTCTCTCTGCTGTCCCGCGACCCTGCTGGCTTAAATCCGCAGCAGTGGGAGGACATTCCTCAAGGATAGTTCTTTTTTGTGCTCCTTTGGCTCCCTCAAGTGGCCAAGCGGAGCAACAAATATGTAAAAAAAAAATTCAGTGACACTCGATATATGTAAAAAAACAGTGACACTCGGTTTAAACCAGGTCATCTTATTTTCAATCAGTAGGGTACTATCGTTTACATTCGGTTTAAACCGAATTCCGGACAGCCTAAATATGTGACATCATCAGCAGTGGATTGCGGGTGCGCGAAATATAGTTAGTACAACTAACTATATAGGAGCAATTTCAATGGTTTTTTAAATGCTAATTCCTAACTATATAAGGCCTGAAACCTATGGTTTTTTCAGTGAATATATATATATATATATGCAGCGCAGAATACGTGAAGAGATGACTACAAGCACCACTATGCTATGCGAGAGACAACGCCCACTGGGGCAGGCACTAATAATTGAACTCTGTGGCTCCTTTCAAATGTTTTACAAGCCTCTGAGGAAAGCTCGTGAGAGCGTGAAACGCGTCTGGCTTTCAGATTAAACAGAACTTTGCTGATTCCTTCCTGCGCTGCCAAAACCTGCAAATAAAAACGAATATTTACACCTACCTGATTGCTGGCTCCTTGTAAGTTGGGATAACTTTTACGTTGGATGTATTTACCGCTGGTCCCAGTCAGTGAGGAGCCCTACCACATGGCAGTGGTCCAGGCTGCAGCTATACAGCTAACAGCGTGAAACTGGAAGGAAGGTCGTTTTGCAGGTGAAATAACACGGCGCAGGCAAGAGATAAACAAGTTGCTGGCTCACTGGAGTTTTAATGTTTTGATTTATTGACATTTGGGGAGCAGCGCAGAATACGTGAAGAGATGACTACAAGCACCACTATGCTATGCGAGAGACAACGCCCACTGGGGCAGGCACTAATAATTGAACTCTGTGGCTCCTTTCAAATGTTTTACAAGCCTCTGAGGAAACGCTTGTGAGAGCGTGAAACGCGTCAGGCTTTCAGATTAAACAGAACTTTGCTGATTCCTTCCTGCGCTGCCAAAACCTGCAAATAAAAACGAATATTTACACCTACCTGATTGCTGGCTCCTTGTAAGTTGGGATAACTTTTACGTTATATATATATATATATATATATATATCATGCATATATTTGTACAGATAAATATGTACACATATATAATTATGCTGCCCAAATACGCTAAAATATACCTATATTGCGTTGTATTTTCTCATTTAAAATAAAACATATATAGCAATATTTCCATAACATAGAGAACAACTTGCACACGTCAGTTTAAATGGGAAGGTAAAAATATCGGAAGGAAATAGCGGGGAACTTGGTACTTCATTTCTCGAGCTTCCACCTGAGACACCTTGAAGAGAGCATCCCGTATGGGGAAATGTTGCTACTCAAACGAGTTTGTAGCAACCCCAGTGACCTAAATAAAGGTCAACAAGAAAGCAAAAGGAGATTCCTATCTCGAGGATACTCAGAAAAAACAATAGAAGCTGCGATTATCAAATCTCTCAGCCAGGACAGATGCACCTTACCTAAACCTAAGTTTAGGGAAGGGCAATGAGCGGAGGAGACAGAAGGATGTTTTAATGCAAGTTGTATTTTTCTATAGGCTCTTTTTGTGTAGTACTCCAGTCTGTATTGGTGAGGATAATACTTCTTATCCTTCTCCGTGTTCAGAACTGGGTTGGTGGTCGTCGGCCGAGAGTAGATTGGAAAAAAATGCTTCTTATCACCGTTTCCTCATAATGCCAGTGACAGTGCCTCCTAGCGCATCCTCTCTCTCTCGTGGGCCAGGTCCTCTTGGTAGGCTCGGGGGTAGCGAAAAAGAAAGATAAAAAAATATGGCCTCTCTGAGGTTCTGATGAAAGTTATGAGTGAAGGGGAAAAGAAGTGAGGGATCACCGGTGCAATGTCACACAATCTAGGCAGGTGATAGTGCAGGGAGTCCGGGGGTGATGCGGGATGTCGGGAAGGATGTTAAGCCGCAGGCTTACACCCCACCCACCCGGTAACGTGCTCCCATACCTGTTGAGGCGTGTGGGTACCGCATTTCAGCTGTTCTTTTCAATGCTGCATGCTGGGCCATGTGGTTTACTGCAGCCTTCCGTGCGTGTTGATTTGGATTTTGCGCCTTCAGTGCCACCCGGAAAAACCCTGACAATGTCCTTTTTAAACATCATCTGGGACCCTACCATAGTCCAGTCTATGGGAGCACCTCACGCCCTTCGTGCTTCACACGTTCAGCAAGGCAGTCCAAGTTCGGGTGTGAATGGCGCTCTTTGAGGGCGGTGCGTTTCTCTTGGGCCGGACCATGGCCCATATGTATTCCAGCAGCCCCTCCACACGAGAGGGAAAATGAGTCGCAACCTTTGTCCAGTTTAAAATTGCATTTATTTTTCATTTTAAAAGCGGCATGGTTCTGTTTGGCTTCAATGCATTTCGCTCACCACTGTGAGCTTCGTCAGGGAGAAGGCGCCGCAGGAAAGGTGATTACAGCTCGCACACACGGCCAGGAGTGTGTCGGTGCTTCCGTTTGGTAACCCCTTGTTGGGTACCGCATTTCAGCTGTTCTTTTCAATGCTGCATGCTGGGCCATATATACCTGAGAATTGTAAGTTTTGCACATTTAATAATCTTGGGTGATTATTTCAGCTTTAATTAGATATCTTGATGAGTAAGTAGCGAAATCATGTTAGAACATAAGTGAAGAATGAATCGATTCAGCACATTGCGCTTTGCACTTTAGCACAAGTTAGATTTTACAGTAGAACAAGAATCTGGATATGTACGTCACCATGGGTCCATGCATCAGTGTATTGAGTGTACAGGATTTATCCGCATATTATGTACAGAGAATAAATGATCTTGAAATGTGAATCCGGTATTTTACCAGTTATAATTTATCAGAACACTGTTAGTTCAATATACATTTCAAGTGTATATACATTTTTCTCAACTACCGTTTTTTTATGCATTACAAACAGCAACCGTTTGATGTGAAGGAATTGTATAGAAATGTTTACTATGTCTATTATGTGACATCTGATTGCTGGTTACCTGTATACCTGCCACGAGCAAACTGAGAATAAACCTGTGTTTTCCAAAGAATCTTCCTGGTGGTCCTTTCACTTTGGGACTCTGGTATTGTTGGATATATATATATATATATATATATATATATATATATATATATATATATATATATATATATATATATATATATATATATATATATATATATATATACACATACTATCTACTGGCGACCACCAGTAGGGTATATATATATATATATATGTGTGTATATATATATATATATATGTATATATATATATATATATATATATATGTATATATATGTATATATCCTACTGGTGGTCGCCAGTAGATAGTTATAGTTGGGACCTAGTTACCATAGGAAAATTGCAACATTCTATTCCCAATAACTTTGGCGCCGATTGACGAATCTTCGCGAAATTTTCAAAACAAATTCTTTGTTAATATCAGCTCTTATGTTGAAAGTTTCGGGGTGATTCGTCATGGGGGGGCCAAGAAGAAAGGGGGGTCCCGAAACGTGTTTTCTCTATGTCAATTTCCGTAGGAAACTTTAGACAAGGCTACAAAATCGAACGGGGCAACAGAATTACCCTACATTTGACAGGGAGAAGGGTCTTGGCCTATGAAGCACGCTTTTGTTTATTTGGTGTAAATCCGTTCAGTAGTTTTTGAGAAATTTCGAAATTTACAGATATCGATATTTGGGAATTTTGCCATCTGATTGGCTGAGGCGTTACAAGCAGGAACTTGCTGCTTATTGGCTGCAATGCGGTTGCAAATAGGAAGTGTTGGTTAGCCATTTTGTGATTCCATTGAAGCAAGTAAGGGGAAGAAAGGAGGGTAGGAGCACTGTAAGCTTTGTGGGGGAGTGCGAAGCAAAGTAGTCACTGTTACCGGTCTGAAAGTGCGTTGTTGCTCAGAGTGACATGGTGCTGATATGATATGGTGCTACACTCGGGTATGAAACCGAGAGTCTAAACCGTGAGGTCATTGCTGTAAAGTGATGTGGTCTGGTGTTTGGAGCATACGTTTGCAAGTAGAGTTAGTAGGTGTTTATACCATACAGGAAGTGGGAAGCAAACTACTGACTGCTAATGCGTGTTTATAGTATATTGGAAGCGGGAAGCTAAGTGCTCATGCCTACCGGTGTGAAGACTCTGGGATCAAACCGAGCTGATTGCTGTAAAGTGATGGGCTCTGGGCGCTGTAGGATACTAGCTGCTGTAGTATAAGTTTGTAAGTAATATTAGATTGCGTTTATAGTATGTAGGGAGTGAGAAGTGAACTACTCACCCCTACTGGTGTGAAGACTCGGGGATTAAACCGTGAGCCTAAATTGTGAGCTCATTGCTGTAAAGTGATGTGCTCTGGGCGCTGTAGCATACCTGTGGAAGAAGTGTTAGTTTGTGTTTATACAATACTAGCAGCCCGCCCCAGTGTTGCCTGGGGCAGAAGCGGGATGGGGGCAGCATTTCAGGCTTGCGTGCACTCCCGCCCCGCCCGCCACGACACTGTCCGTGTCCCGGAGCCTGAGCCTTACCTCAGCCGCCGTTGTTCAGGGCCAACCTCCCGCCCCCCTCCCCCTCTCGCCCCGGCCCCCTACCGCCCGTGTCCCGGAGAGCCTGAGCCTTACCTCAGCCGCCGGTCCAGCTCCAGGCGCTTTTCCGCCTGTAATTCACAGTTTGCTACCTCCCGCTCCCCGCGCATGAAGAAGCGCCAGTCACTCCAGGACTCACCCCCGTCCGCGCTCTAAGGCATTGTCCGGTCCCGCTCCAGGCGCCTCGCCCGCACAGGCCGCCACTTCGCCCAGCAGCAAGCAGGGCCGCGGCAGTCCTCCCAGCAGGTCGCGATCTTCCGTCAATGGGCACGATCCGCAGAGATGCACAGCCTCGGACACCCCGGGCAGCACGATTTGCCGCCATTTCAGGAAGTGTTGCCAGGGAGCGCAAATGATGTCAGCATACACGTGGGCACGATCCGCAGAGCTGCACAGCCTCGCCACCCCGGGCAGCACGATTCGCCGCCATTTCAGGAAGTGTTGCCAGGGAGCGCAAATGATGTCATCACGCAGACGTCGCGTCCGGCGCTACTTGCAAGGGACTACTTTATTTTTATTTCTACATTTTTTAAACACCGTATATTTTTTCTTTTTAATAGCCTATGTCCTTCAGCTGCCCTGAGGTTTTCAAAGATGTCTTGGGTGTTTGAATTGGTGGTGTACTTTTCGAGTTTACCTGGCTCAAAGGACACAGTTCTCTCTTTATAATAGTAGTATAGATAGGGAGTGGGAAGCTAACTACTTACTCCTACCGGTCTCAAGACTTGTGGATGAAACCATGAGCTCATTGCTGTAATGGCATGTGCTCTGTATAGTATTCCAATGTGAGTCATAGTACAATGTTAATATGTGATTCTACTAGAATCTAAGTATGTAATGTTGGAATGTAGGGCTGTCATGAGGGGAACCTTGCGGAGTTCGTAGACGGTGCTGGAGAAGACGGTTGCCTTGCTGCCTGCTCCTGTTAGTGGCTGTTTCAGGTGTCTTGTTTTCCTGTAATAAATCTACTTATTGGATCCACTGCTGTCTGCTTCTTCACTACATCAATTTGGCAACGAGCGGGAGAAGGTAAAAAGAAGGCACCACTCACCAATATTTCAAAATTGCTTGTGCTGTGCTGAATCCCGTTTTCTTCGTGTAGCTGTTTCTACTCATGCCAGGGTCGACGGCTCATTGAACTATGTCATCTGACTTCGGGTAGGATTTATATTTTTAGATTTTGTGCTTCCTCTGCATCTTCACTACATTCTGGTCGCTGTACTACAGGTGCGTAAGTAGTGTTAATATGCGTTTATACTAACAAATGCATCATGGTCCTAAGTAGGGCGACCTCTTAAGCGCAGATCATACAATGTTATTAGAGGGCTGGTGCATGGCTTCTACCCTGTTATAGCAAATCCTTGTTTGACTACTTGAAGCGAGAGGAGAAAAACCTTGTATCGCTTTAATAGAGGGGATGCGGATGGTAAAAATGGAGAGAAAAAAAGAAGCAAAAAAGAAGGGCGCTAGGTGGCGCACAGCGGGATGGCTGCTTGATCGAGCAGCTCCGGCGGGCAGATACAACACCAGCGATTTAAGGTTGTTAAAGTGACATCCCAACGTGACTACAACGTATGGCTGTGGATGGGAGATCTCGCTGCACAACTGGAACGGATTAAATGACCACTGTGGGCTTTCATTAAGGACTAAACGGCTCTGGACAGCGTTCGGAGGTCCCGCGGCAACATGGCAACCTGCCGATCGCCTAGGCATTGAGGCGTCGACACCCGTAACAAGCTGCGTACGGACGAGAACAGTATAGTTGGCAGCAGCCGACCATACGGCAGATGAGGTGAGCCACTCCAACGCAGGGGATCGCGATGTCTGTGAAAATGGGGAGGCCGAGTCGGTTGTTCTACGGGCATGTTCTTGCAAAGTACAAAATGGCGGCGCCCACGCTCAAGTAATAACGCTATTGACCGGCATCTGTAGCAGATGTAAAGACACACGAAACTTGGTATAAACCTTCTCTTCTCCATACCACTTCAGTGAATGGACATGATACCGCCACGGGAGATGGTTTATATGCGGCCTTTGCATCCTTGCCTGCGTGGTATACTGTGGGGAATACTGTAATCACAAGATGGCAGCGCCCATGCTTCACGAAGCAACCTTGATATACGTAAATGTGTTCCAACATGAGCGCAGCGTACCAACGCTTCAGGAATTGATCAGACTCCACTGCTGAACCTAACCGGTCTGAGTAAGGGCATCGGCATGCTCATAATCCACATTTACCTGTCACCCGAGTTTCGCGCCATAATCCTCTCCCCCAACGGGCCACTGGCGGCAACTAACAGCGAGCGGTGAGCGGACGGGCTCAGAGTTAAACGCCATATTGCATCTGAAACGCCGAAATTGCATGATACCCTGTTGCTCTATTGCCAATTTTTTTGTCTTGCACACTGAGGTGGGTGCTAACGGCTTCAAAGGTGCAGTGCATGGACGGAGGACAGCCTGCTGCAACTGGTGGCGTGGGCTAGCCAGGCGAATATCTCGCAAAGGCATTGTGTGACCTTGACTCTCGTATGCACACTTTGGAACAACTTAAGCAGGCCAACCCACATCGTCCACGTACACGCTTCAGTCCTCTCGGGACGGAGGGAGCTGTGTCGAGGTTGGAGCACACCTCCTCAATGGTGCTCAGGAGCGACCGCCATCAATAACCGAATTTCCACACCTCACGAAACTGTACTACAAGGACACAAGTGCCAAATCTCCACTGAGCACTTACCGGTGCCTCGCCCAAACTAGGCAACCATGGGTAAACCGGACAGACAACAGTCCAAAATATACTTTGAGACGCGTAAAACCCCAAAAGGTCAGTCTGAACCTATGGAAGAAGACACTGCCGCGAGAGGCTCGGAAGAATGCAATATGGTGAACATCCTCAAGGCCATCAAAACGAACCTTCAAGACATCAATAGAAAGCTAGATAGCCTGACAGGGCGTATGGATAGAATGTCTGCCAAAATGGAGAAACATGGGGAGAGATTGGACGAAGCTGAGAAGCGCATCTCCACGGTGGAAGATGGCACACACTCCACCACTACCAAATGCACGGGCATGGAAAAAGTACTGGAAGTCATCAAGGCGAAGGCAGAGGAGTTGGAAGCGCGATCGCACCGGAACAACATACGCATCGCGGGCCTGCCTGAGACAACCAACACAGGGCGCATGGAGACATATGTCGAACAATTATGCAAGGACATATTTGGTGAAGATGCCATGTCACCTATTTTTATTATTGAACGAGCACACAGATCTCTGGCACCAAAACCTCCAGTAGGCGCGACTCCTCGACCTATAGTCGCCCGTGTCTTGAATTACAGAGACACCATCCTCCCACTCGCGAGGGAAAAAGGCGACATCACCTACAAAGGTATTAAATTAGACTTCTATCCGGACTACACGTGCGCGGTACAACAGGCGAGAAGGGAATTCAACACTGCCAAGCCCAAGCTCCGAGAACTACAGATACCCTATGTCATGCTCTACCCAGCACGTCTAACAGTCACGTGGGAAGAAAAGTTGATCTTTCTAACAACCCCTAAAGTGGCCGTGGATTTCATCAAAAGAGCGACGTCCAAGGGTAGAAAGGTGAACTGCAGGGAGAGACAACAGGATTCTGAGTAACTGTAAGGTATCGACCTGCTAATCTGAACTGTAAGGTGTGCGTCATCCCAGATACGGGATTCCCATCTCCTTAGAGTCAAACGGACAGACATGCAGGGTCATGTACATTCAGCAATCGCTGGCAAATAGACTGTACCTGCATGGGCAGCGCTTATGTGGCACACCACTGCACTATCACGCTATCATGGTTCACGTTACACCACCCCTGCAATGTACGATCTAGATTGCGTATGGCCATGATTTGAGGGTGAAAGTGGGGACATCCCAGCGCACGTATTGCAGGGAGGTAAACTGAAACTGTCAAGGGGTGTTTCCACGTGGACGAAGTTGCATGCTTTGCTATAGATAGAGAAGCGAGGGTCCCATGTCCTTTTGCTGTTGGATCATCTGTTCAACTTTCAACCTACACTCTGCACTTATGTAATAGATCAGCCCCCATCCTTTCAGTAGGGTGGTGAAAGTGTATCCCCGGCGGACCTCCACATGAGAGATTCCCACAAAGTTATGGTTTTCGAAGAAGTTTTTGGGGGAATATGGCTTTGGCATAGTTGGGTTGCTGAGTGAGTGGGTATGGGACAAGTTGGGGTTTTGTTCAGCAGACAGTGCCAGGGCATTTAAGATGCATTGCTAATTCCCAAATTGTGTACCAAGTACAGAATATGTATACACGCAGGTTTTTTGTGATGAGTACTGTGTCACCTGATCTTTTGGTGAGGCTCGTACAGTTATATTATCTGCAAACGCAAAGGTATGGCTAGCAATAGTAATTTAAACCTGTTGTCTTGGAATGTAAGGGGCATCACTAATCCTAAAAACACCAGACAGATTTTCGCAGGGTTTGATAGACATCACATAGACATTGCACTACTGCAAGAAATCCATATAGCTCCGACTATGTGCAGGAAGAGTGGAACGAAATGGGCCGAATCCTGTCACTCCTCCACATACTCCTCTTACTCCAGGGGGGTAATGACGTTAGTCAGAAAAGGTGTTAACTACAAAATTAACAGATCCATTCTAGACCCCAATGGTAGATATGTGATTGTTCCTGGTGTGCTGAGAGGGCAACGCCTGATGCTAGTAAATGTTTATGGCCCAAATATAGACGCCCCTGAATTTTTTCAAGAGATTTGGAATCATATTTTAGAATTTGCTGAAACGAACATTAAATGGGGGGGAGATTTTAACGTTGCATTATGTGACTCACTAGATCGTTTCGAGACCTCCCTTGAACCACATAAGCGGGCTAGAGGGAAGATATTGGAAATAATACATCTGGAGAGTTAGGAACCCGGTAGAAACTGTTGCCACCCACGTTAATGTGACACACAGTAGTTGGTCCAGGATAGACTACAGGTTGGGGTCTGATAATGTACTATTGTGGACAAAAACACTAACAACGCTACCTAGGACTATATCTGACCATAACCCGATCACATTGAGGTTACAGATACCGCACTACACGCCTCCTCCATTTAGTTGGAGAATTAATGCTAAAGCACTTCTGGACCCACTATATGCAGACACAATTGCCACCGCTATCAAAGAATACTTCCAGTTAACTGTAGCGACGGTAGACAACCCAGGCATACTTTGGGAAGCGTTTAAGGCGACTTTGCGGGGGGTTTGTATTAGCACCACAGTTGGGATATTGAGGGATATAAGAAACCAGATCACGAAATGCAAAGCTAAAATGAGAACACTTGAAAAGGAATATGAAAGGACACAGAATGTTACTATCCTGGGTGATCTCAGACAGGTATACACCGAATATCAAACGTATGCCACTGATGAACTAGAGTATATCACTAGACGACCTCAGGCTAAGCAGTTTGGAGAGGGTGGTAGGCCGGGTAAGGTACTTGCATCGAAAATATGTGAGGGGCAGAAGCCACAAACTGTAACACAAATCCGAGACGCTGAGGGCACACTACTGACACTTATAGCGCATTGTACAAATCCAAGCAAACCCCCCCCCCACCTGGAAGAAACATTCGAATGTCTGCGCGATGTTGCCATTGCCTGGCTCTCTGATCATCAGCGAAAATATTTAGCAATGCCCATAACAGTAGAGGAAGCAACAGATATCATTCAATCACTTCCCAATGGAAAAGCGTCCGGCCCAGATGGGTATACATGTGAATTTTAAAAAACATACGTAGACATTTTGGCTCCGCATCTAGTCGCCATGTATGGTAATGCCTTCGACCAGGACACGTTGCCCCCGTCACTGCGAGAGGCTGTGCTGATAACACTCTTCAAGCCTAATAAAGATCCAGATCTATGTGAGACCTATCGACCCCTATCACTACTGAATGTAGACACGAAAATACTAGCCAAAATTCTAGCGGTCAGATTACAACCCCTAATGACTAACCTTATATTGCCGGACCAGGCGGGGTTCATACCCACAAGAGCAACCTCCCACAACACCAGAACACTATTCGCAATCTCCCATTACTTAACACCTAACACCAAGGCGGTGGCTGTCATGCTCGATGCCGCCAAGGCATTTGATTCGATCGAATGGTCCTACTTGGTCACGATACTCAGGCGTATGGGTTTTCCCTCTAGATTCATAACATGGATAACACTCCTTTACACCAACCCAGTGGCCAGAGTACGCGTAAATGGATACATTTCAAACTCCATCCACATTGAACGGGGCACAAGGCAAGGGTGCCCTCTGTCATCCCTATTATTTGCCCTCGCGCTAGAACCGCTTGCATGCATCATTAGACAGACACATAATCATTCAGCGCTACACTTCCCAGGTCGGCCATTGCATATATCCATGTACGCCGATGATATGCTTTTATATATTAGAGACCCAGACCAGGATATGAATCCGTTACTACGCGAATACATTAAATTCGGCAGACACTGGTTTACAGATTAATTGGGATAAATCATCCATAATCCCACTCACTTTCACCACGTCACAACACGACACAGACTTCCCACTAGATTGGCAAACCGACTCGATCAGATTTTGTGGGATATGGTACAGTAGAGACCCTGAGGAGATTATCCGCACTAATTATGGTAGAGTACTGGATAGGATGGCAGAGAAAATTGATAAGTGGATACAAATGCCACTGTCATTGGCAGTTCGCATTGCCATAGTAAAAATGAATATCCTGCCCAAACTCCTATATCTCTTTGACAATATACCGATCACACCCCCGAAGGCAGTGTTCAAAAACATAATCACGCTGGTTCTAAAACTCATATGGGCGGGTAAACAAGCACGCATAGACCTGCGAATGCTGACACTACCCTTTGAAAAAGGCGGCTTTTGTGTCCCAGATTTCTATTTGTACTATCTCTGTGCCCAGGCGCAGTATGCAACGTACTGGTACCATACTGTCCCTTATTTCACGCATACAGCGGTTGAGGAGGGAGACTCCTTTCCAATACCACTAGCAGCTATAATTACGCATAAACGCCCGTCACTACACGCGGCAGATATCAACACGATCGACACAACTACGGCCGCTTGGAGGTCGCTGGCCCGGTTGACGCACAAATCGCCACTTTATGCACCAGCATTGCTCTTACACCATCATCCCCAGATCTCAGTTACTACTGAACAAGTAGGTATGGATCTCCTGGAACAGGCAGGTATGGACACATTTGGAGACCTATACTGTGACAACACCTTCAGACACATAGATGACTTGTCTTACATTAGCAACCAAACCACACTGTTCCGTTTCACCTACTATAGATTGCAAAGAGCCATCCGTGATCTCTACCCGAACTATCCAACAGAACCCTCCTGCTTAGAAACGCTACAGTACCTCATTACATCCTCCAACACAACATATTTAGTCTCACGGTTGTATAAAAAAGCCCAAAGCGAGATTCCGTTTACTTCCATTAAAGCATGGACACGCTGGAATGAGGCGTTATCAGACCCGCTATCTGAGAAAGAATGGTACACCACATGCGCACTAATTAGGTTACTCACCTCAAATGGGAATTTACGCATCCTTCATTTAAAATATTTACATCAAACATACCACACCCCGTTGCGGCTTCATAGATTTGGGTTATGAGAAGATGCTAGATGTAAGCGCTGTGGGGAACAGGAAGCAGAGTTTGTACATCTGGCCTGGTCCTGTCGGAAAATACAGGAATACTGGGGGAAAGTAACTACAATGCTTCAGAAAATGGTAGGGGTGGAGGTTGAATGCTCTATAAAGGTGTGCATATTGGGTCTTCTTCCCACGATCAAAGCCGGGAAACGTAAGTTTTGTGTGGTTTCTCAACATCTGGCCAAAAGGCAAATATCTCAGTGTTGGGGGGGCACGAAAGTACCGAGCACGAAACAATGGCTGCAGGATTTGGCGCACTGCAGAGCTCAGTTGCTAACATACGAGGAGGAACTACCGGCCAGGTCTAGGCCAAAAGACTATTGGACTTATTTAACAACTTATTTGCAGGATAATGATACCACCGACACACTCTGAACTCTAATACACCAAGCATCAACCTGAATAGGTTAATTACCTGACACATGTACACTATTATGCTGCTAATTTATAGACTGTACTGACTTTAACAATTTTCTCTCAGTTTCATACATGATGGGATGAAGAATGCAGAAATGTACTGGTATTTGTTGTATCTCCATTTTCAAACGGTTGTACTTTATTTGTTTCTGAAACTCAATAAAAAAGAATAAAAAAAAAAAAGAAGCAAAAAAAAAAAGCGGGGTCTCAACCGTTCATTTAAATGAGGCCCCTGGTGAGTAATGTTCTGTGGCCAATCCAATTATTTTATTGCCGGGTCTCTCTAGAACTGGGGATCTTAATGTCACATGTAAATTAGGTGCGGAAGGGCACAGAGACGTTTTGCAGCCTATGAGACCGCCACCTTCCCGGGTATTGTTTATTAATTGTTCGGGGGGTTCGAGGCCAACTGAAGTCCGGGGATCGCCACGCTCTGGGGCTTTTTTTAAACATGCAGGGTGGGCCTCGGCAGTCCCTGAAGCCTTGGTGGTTCTGTAATCACGTGGGCAGTACTCATGGTGTTATAAAGTGATACACTCATAGAACTCTTGCAGTTGTGGAATTACCCAGGCTTCATTTGTGTAATAGTCAGTTAGATTATGTTTGGTAGTAATATTAGAAAGGTTTGCCCTCATAATCTCCTATAACCAGATGATTTTCACAATAAATAATAGACAAGTGTTGTCAGAAAAAGAAGACCTATAAACTCATTTATTTATTTGAAAAAAAATAACCTTTATTAAAACACAAATAAATTGAAACGTAAGTTTAATAGAACAAACAGTTTAATATAAAAAACGTGGGTTGGACTCCAGAGGACGCAGCGTAGGAAACCTGCAAGACAAAAATGAAACATAAGTGTGTGTGCTATGTGGAAGAGGTAAAGAAAGGTAGTCCGAATGAAAGGACAATATTGAGAATGTGAGGGAGGGGGAGTGGGTGGAAGGGAGAAGGGGAGGGCGAGTCAAAAGAATAGAGGGAGGAGGAGACACAGCTTGGCCTACTGCAGCGAACCCTCAGTGTTTACCCTCCCGTCACCCGTTTGTCTAGGACGCTGGGGTCCACGAGAAAGAGTGTGGTTCAGCAAGCCCTTAATATGAAACACACGAGGCCAGAGATTAGGGGCCATATTATCAAGGAATGGCAATAACATTATCACCGCTTACGCGGCGTGGCGATAAGGGGTTGATAATATGCCCTTGTGAATTTCCTTAGGAGCCCAGGTTCTGGTGTGAACCTGGGCTTCTATGGGAATTTACAAGGGCATATTATCAAGCCCATTGTCGCTGCTTTAGCAGCAGTTTCGTGCCGCTAAAGCGGCGATAATGTTATTGCCCTTCTTTGATAATATGGTCCTAAATTATTAGCCACAGGAAAATCGCACGCCTGCACCTGTGCACCCTGGTGCTGCACCCCAGCCCCTTCCCCCATACTGTGCTCAATTGTAGGTCCTGCACACTGAGGCTTCACTGATCACCTGCCACCACTGGTCTGTCACACAACGTGTTGGTGCAAGCTCCGAGTCCGGGGTACGGTTGTACGGTAGCAGACCAGGTCTCCGGTCGGGGTCGGTGTCTTGATGCCACGATGGAAGGCGTTGGAATGCCCAGGGCATCATTGCGGGGTGAGCTCCCGCCCCGCTCTTCTTGAGCCAATCAATTGAATGTCTGAAAAGGGAGAATTAATTTAATATTGGAATCGTCTGGAGGTAAATGAAGGTTTATTTCAAGCTTGATAGAAATCAGGAGTTGAGTGCATCCTTCGTTTTTGAAATACAATCTACCAACTGTTAGTGGTAATCGTGGTTCAAAGAGGAGTGGGAGTGCTCGAGAATTCACAAGGTTAAATAATAATACCTTATATGAAGGTTTATTTAGAAAGGAACAGAGCGCATGCTAGAAGCATAATGTGCGCGTGTAATGCAGTGCCGGAAGGCTGTGTGCATATACACTTAGTAACAAGTTCACTACAGTGCCCTAAAAGCCAACGCCACTTGTCTGTAGGGCAGCGCTGCCTGCCGGCGCAGGCCTACAGTATGGTACAGCAGGACCTTAAATCGAGACGGATGTGACCGAATTAGGTCAGAGATCACATCATTACGCACAGCAACATCGATTTTTCACATGTGCGCACTCAGGGTGATGCACCCCACCCCTCCCGCAGCATCATGCTCAACAGGTGTCGGTAGGGCAGCACTGCCCGCTGGCTCAGGCCTACAGTATGGTCCAGCAGGTCTTTAAAATGAGACAGAGATGAGACTGAATCACACAGAGATCACATCATTACGCACAGCAACATCAATTATACGCACCTGCGCAGCCAGGGTGATGCACCCCACCCGTCTTGCTGCACCGCACTCAATTGGAGGCCCTGTGCAGCCGGCCTAAGCTCCAATAAAAATAAATTCTTATTTTTGAAGGATCAGAGTGCAGATATAATTTGCCTTCAAGAGACCTGGATCACAATGGATTGGTCCACTGAAGATTATATAGTGCTGAGGCGGCCTGCGCTCCAGATTAATAGAGGACATGCTAAAGGAGATATCGCTATTATGCTTAGTACAAAGTTTAGTTGGTCTTACAGAGAATTCTTTCATGATTCTAACTTGATTCAGGCGATTAAGTTAAATCTTAAGGATTCCCAGGAACATTTAAATACTCTGTTATTTGTAAACTTTTATCTGCCTCCTGGTGCATCCTATGTTCATCTATTAAAAGATCTATTTTTTTTTATTTCCTCTATTCTGGAAAGGGAAAATTGTAAGTCTCTAATGCTAGTAGGTGATAATGAATGCTAAAGTCTCTCACATGGTGTCAGGGTATTCTCCAACACTGAAAAAAATGACGCCCTAAAAATCCCCACAGCCCAATTTCCGAATACAAACAGGACAGATAAAAGGGATGCCATATTACTTGAAGGTCTGAGAAGCTTAGATCTTATAATTGCTAACGGGAAAAACCATATTCCTGCAAACTATACTCATAAGGCCTCAACGGGGAATTCTATTATAGAGGATCTAATTGTTTCCTCTGATTTTTTTTTTGTAATCTCATAAATATGGTAGTTTTGGGAACTGATTTTAGTGATCATACGTTGATCTGTTTTAAATTCAATTATACCAGTGCTAAGGTAGGCCAGTGGAACTTTAAAGGCAGTACTGTAGGGTTTAATGTAAATAATGGTAAAATTCACTGGAACGCTCATGCTACAGTTAAGGTAAAAGCGAATTTAACAGCTTTGATAAAAGATCAACACCATCTAGTTATGTCCGAACATGATTCACCTCAAAATTGATGTTTTGAAAGTTTTTTCCTGTTATATAGGTTCTTTGGCTGCATTAAGTAAATCATTGCATGTTCCAACTAAACCGAGATCTCATCTTTGGTTGGGGAAGAGGGTGCACATCTTTGGTTGGGGAAGAGGGTGCACGCGCTAGTCCTCTCTCTAGGAGGCGACTAGGGCTTAAAAGCAGGCAAATCAGGTCAGTTCGTTCTTGACCATTAGCACACCACATGCAGCGCTTCCACTCTGCGCGAACTTGCTAGCTGCTCTCTTGAGCTTTTAAATTACCCGTTTCTGTATTTGTGTATACTTGAGTTTAAATTGTTTCCCCTGCTTTTAATTTAGTTGGCCCACGCCCACCTGTAACTGCATCATCTTACACGCACTGTAATCGGTGGAACCACCGCTCTTTGCGGGTCCCTCGCCCTCGTTTGTTTGTTGGCGGACATCTTTGGTTGGGGAAGAGGGTGCACGCGCTAGTCCTCTCTCTAGGAGGCGACTAGGGCTTAAAAGCAGGCAAATCAGGTCAGTTCGTTCTTGACCATTAGAGCACCACATGCAGCGCTTCCACTCTGCGCGAACTTGCTAGCTGCTCTCTTGAGCTTTTAAATTACCCGTTTCTGTATTTGTGTATACTTGAGTTTAAATTGTTTCCCCTGCTTTTAATTTAGTTGGCCCACACCCACCTGTAACTGCATCATCTTACACGCACTGTAATCGGTGGAACCACCGCTCTTTGCGGGTCCCTCGCCCTCGTTTGTTTGTTGGCGGACATCTTTGGTTGGGGAAGAGGGTGCACGCGCTAGTCCTCTCTCTAGGAGGCGACTAGGGCTTAAAAGCTGCCATGTCCACGCGCAGCGGAGACGCGCAGCGGGGATGCCGGAATATCGCCGGAGTTTCGCCAGAGTCAAGCCCGTCTGTGCCCATCCGGGCCCAGACGGGCTCAGGGCATACCACTCTGCTCAATCCACCCAGACTTCTGGCCCCCCCCCCACAGGTATTCACGGGATTCACTGCTCTCGCTTCGCGTGCCTAAACTGCCTAGTTGCCGTTACTACTGGGTTGAGGGTACTGCCTTTAAACATTGTCTTGGGTGTCGTTTGTCTAATAGCTGTGTGACTTCAAATACACTCACTATGGCTCTGCTTAATTGCAGATCACTGCCTTGTCACGCGATGGAAATACACTCCCTCCTTTTGGACCACTGTCTGGATGTGTTATTCCTGACGGAAACGTGGTTGACCGCGTGTTCTGGTCCCGACATTGTCAATGCTCTCCCGCCGGGATACCTCATCTTCCATCTTGATAGGCCGGATGGGAGAGGGGGTGGAGTGGCCATCGTGTATAGAGACACATTCGTGTGCAAAGCTGTAGACTGCGGTATTACCAACACTGAAAGCTGTCATTTTTCCCTCGGCATATCTTCTTCCGTTTCCATCTCCGGCCTCCTTTTGTATCGGCCTCCTGCTACGCTGGGGAATTTTGTGGACTCTCTCATTGAGACCATCATTCCATTAGCTGCTGCCTCATGCAACTTTGTACTTCTTGGGGATTTTAATCTTCACTTTGATGACCCCAATGATGTAGTAGCAAGAGATTTATTGAGCTCACTTGGTGTTCTTGATCTTCACCTCGCTCATTCGGGAGCCACTCACAACAGAGGTCATCAGCTTGATGCTGTTTTTGCTAATACTGCCAACCTGCAAGCCCTCCAGATGTTGGCCCTTCCCTGGACGGATCACCACCTTATTCCTTTCAGCTGGTTGTTGAAGAACCGGGGAGATCCCGTGCCTAGACAACATACTGTGGAACGACTCTGGTCGAAGCTGCCGGTTGACAGTTGGGTTGAAGAGCTAGCTATAACTCGCCCTGACCCTGTAGATGACCCCAATATTGCTGATCAACACCTGGCTAATTGGCTCACTAACTCTCTTGATCTATTGATTCCTAAAAAAAGGAGGCTTATCAGGGAGAGAAGAATCGCCTCTGCCCCCTGGTACACTCCGGAACTTAGGAGTTGCAGAACTTCTTGCAAAAGGCTTGAACGTGCCTGGAGGAGAGAGCAGACGGAAGAAAGCCGGGCTAATTATAAAAGAGAGATGAGGAAATACAAAAGTGCACTGAAGGATGTCAAAAAGAATTTCTTTAGTGATAGGATTGAGAGGGCAAGTAATTCTCCAAGAGAATCGTTTAAAATTTTTAAAGAACTTTTGAAAGCCCCGGTCCCGCCAGTCGTGCATGCTAATCCTAAAGATAAATGTGAAGAACTGGCTAGTTTCTTCCATTCAAAAATAGATACAATCCTATCCTCTCTGCCCGCTATGCCTCAAATCTCTGAGCCGGCTGCTGGTCCAATAAGCTGTCTGACCGAACTTGTCTCCTTTGGCCCCTTCTCGGAAGAGGAGGTTACAAAGGTCTTGTTGGAGATGAAGAGTGGATCTCCGAGTGATCCAGTGCCTATGAAACATCTTAAACTTGTGGCTAACACTCTGTCAGCTCCGCTGACCGACCTTATCAATCTTTCTCTCTCTCAAGGCATAGTCCCTCAGAGATGGAAAAGGGCAGTAGTAAAAGCCTTACTGAAAAAACCAGGCTTGGATCCCGCCAATTTGACCAACTTCAGGCCAATCTTGCTTCTGCCGGGGTTTTCTAAAATCGCAGAGAAGCTGGTTAACCGTCAGCTTTCTTACTATCTTGAGTCCAACCACCTGTTGGGAGACTCCCAGACTGGTTTCCGTCCCGGCCAGGGAACGGACACAGCCCTGCTGGCGGTAGTGGAGGAAGCAAGGAGCACTCTTGATACTGGAGGATCAGTGGCAGTGATCCTCCTGGACTTGAGTGCTGCCTTTGACACCGTGAGTCATCAGGTGCTCCTCCAACGCCTGTCAGAGGTAGGTGTCTCAGGGACGGCCCTGAAATGGTTGGGATCCTTCCTCTCCAACCGTTTCTACCAAGTCTGGGAAGGGGCAGAGCAGTCTTCCCTATTCCCTCTTCAATGTGGAGTCCCGCAGGGCTCATCGTTGAGCCCTACTTTGTTCAATGCATACATGACTCCACTTGAAAGAGTGGTAGCCCCTTCGGGGTTGAAGATCATCAGCTATGCTGATGATACTCAGCTGGTGGTGGGCCTCACTCAGCTGGCGGAACAACCCAACGTGTTACATGACTGCCTGGCCAATGTCTACCAATGGATGTCCAACTCGGCTCTAAAGCTCAATGGAGGAAAAACTGAGCTGATGCTCTTGGGCAACTCCAGTCCCTCCATTATTGCCAGCTGTTGGCCCCGGTCTCTTGGCGATCCACCATCCCCCAAGAAGGAGATCAAGTCCTTGGGAGTATGGTTGGAGGAAGATCTGTCCTTTAGGACTCACGCCAGGAAGACCGCGGGGATTTGCTTCGGTCTACTGAAGTCAGCCCGAAAGGTGCTACCACTGCTTCCGGATCCAGCTAAGAAGCTTTTGATGCGTGGTTTAATCCTGTCGAGGCTCGACTATGGAAATGCCCTGTTTCTTGGCGCCCCTGAAGCGACCTTTAAAACCCTCCAACAGGTGCAAAACGCAGCTGCCAGAGTCTTGATGGAGATCCCTAGAAGGCAGCCTGCTGCCCCGGCCCTCAAAGCGCTTCACTGGCTCCCTGTTAAGGAGCGGGTGAAATTCAAGGCGCTGTGTACGGCCCATAAAATTCTACATGGCAAAGGCCCCCCCATCCTTTTTAATATGGCCCGTCCTTATAAACCTCCACGCCTTCTGCGCTCGGACCAGCAACATCTTTTGCAATCTGCGAGAGTTAAGAGAGCTCGGACTGGGGGCAGGCGTTTCTCGGTACAGGTGGCATCTCTGTGGAACTCTCTGCCCCTTAAGATTCGCTCAGAGCCCAAGATCCTACTATTCAGGAAACTCCTTAAAACCTACTTGTTTCCACAGTAGTGAGTAATCGAGTCTCTCCTTCTTTGGTCTGTCGCGCCGGGATGCCCCCGGGTAAGCTGAGCGCGTTACAAGTTTCATATAATAATAATAATAATTTTAATCCAATGCCTATTTTAAATAGGGAAATCAATAAATTGGTGAGGGCCCAGTTCTTGAACTTTTCTAATTAACGTAGTAATTTAATCAATTTATTAAAGAGGAAAAGGCAGAGAGAAAAAACGCTCTCTGAAGCAAATAAAGGAAGATGGCGCCGTTAAAAGATGCAGCCTCCAAAAATAACTCCAAAAAATTTGGGGAAGTAGTTGCTGATTGCTACGGCACAAGAGTAAAATCTCTCCCCATTCCTGTAAAGCAAATTCTAACTCTCCCAGTTTAATCTCCCCTGACCCCTTGGAAACTCATGTATCTAACTATGTACCCTCAGTGAGTGACGTAGTTGGATTTATAAAAAAAATGAGATCCCCAGGAGCAATGGGTCCGGATGAAATTCTGATGACGGTAATTAAAAAGGAACCACTTTTGTGAGCCACATTTTTAGTCCCTATGTTTAACTTCTGTTATTCTCAGGGGAAGACATTGCTGTTGTGGTCTGGAAGTATTTTAATCCCCCTACACAAAAAGGGCCCTAGAATTTATCTGGGTAATATAGGTAAATGGCTTCATTACACACAGTGGGGAAAATATTTGCACGCAGGATTCTCGATCTCACGGAATGGGCCATGCAGAATAAGGTCCTCCCAATAGAACAAGCAGGTTTTAGACACAATCATTCCACTCTGGATAATATCACCATGTTGAAATTAATAGAGGAGAAATATAGGTTATCTAATAGGTCAAATGTTTACATGGCCTTCACAGATTTTTCAACAGCCTTTGGCAAGGTAGACCCACCGCTTCTATGGAAGAAACTACACAATATGGGGTTGCCTGTTTCCCTGTTGTCCTTAATTTATCGCTTTACATTCTCAAACCTGGAGTCGGGTATTAATGAGAGGAAACCAAGGTTTAACATCTGTAATTCCCATAGAAAATGGTTTGAAACGAGGTTGTTCATTAACCACCTGACACTATTTTTCTTATATTTTGCAGATTTACCAGTCTGTCTTTCTCAGCGAGAGGGTGATATTCGAAAGATAGGCAACCGTCCTTTTGCAGGTCTCCTTTAAGCAGACGATATAGTAGTGATGGATCTTACTCCTATAGGGCTAAACAAAAAGTTGTCATTATTACAGAATCATACGACGGCTCATTTTTTGAAGATCAATGTTTCCAAAAGTAAAACTTTAATCATGAAAGGTGTCAGAAGTAGAAAATCAAGTAACTTTAATTGGCATATTGGTCTTGAAAAGTTGGGGGTGGTTGATTCATATTTATATCTAGGGAAAATAATAGCGAGCAATACGAAGTATACACTTCATATCGAACACAGCTCTTGCAAAGCTAAGTCCCACGCAAATGGTCTGTGCATTTTTTATAGTACAATGGGTAGAAGGCATATTTTACATCCTCTGACGGGTTTTAAAGTAAAAATCCCATCAACCCTACTCTATGCTATTGAATCAATCCCGGTAAAGGATTGGACTTTTTTAGAGAGGATAGAAGACCAGCTTTTACGTAAATTGTGTAATTTTAATTCACTCGTTCCTTCAGCTGCTATTAGATCAGAATTTGGATTGATAAGCACTTATATTCAAGGCATTTCCAGAGTTTTACGTTGGGGTTACCAGTTAAAAAATAGTGACATCTATTCACTAAGAGGTTTCATGTGTAAGGAAATCTTCAGTGGTATGGGGGGGGGGGATTACTCTTTATATCGAGACTTCTCTCTGGCACAAAACATTTTTCGTGTTCAAGAAAAATCTGTGTTTTCCCTCCCGCTATTAGAATTTAAATCCTTTGTAAATAAACTTAAGTGGTAAGATCAGTTTTAATAGAGATATTGAGTTCTGTAATACTAAAGATAGATTAAAGATAATAGCAAGGACAACCTCCCCGGGACTTCCTCAGAAATATTTTACTTGGAACTTAGCTCATGGAACAAGACACTGGTTCTCCGTATTTAGAATAAATCTCCTACCGCTAAATGATTCAACAGCACACTAGTTCCAGAATTCAAAAAATAAAAATTTTAACATTTTTTGTGAACTGAGCATTCAGAACCTGGATCATGTTTTGTTTGTTTGTCCTGCATTGGCCTTTAATCGTTGTCGCTGACTTAGGCCAATGTTTTTACAAAAAGGTGTTAAGGATGTAGCTTCAGCTAGCAATTTTCTTTTTAGTCCCAAAAATGAAGCAGTTTGTTTAAAATTGCTTAACTTTTTCAAGTAATTTATGTACATATTTTAATTGTATATTTTTCAAATTGGATATAATTTCGGAGCCAGTGCCCCACTATGTAGTCATAATATCCTCTCTTAATTACAAATGTATTTTACATTGTTCTGTCTGCCATTTTAAAGATTTTTGTATATTTCATTTTTAACTTTAATTGTATATTTGCACATGATCCAGTTGCATTCTAACTGTTATTTGCACAATTCAGGATATGCCCTGTTCCCTCATTGTTGGCTGCTAATTTCAAACTTTACTCCTTGAAATTGCTATATGTTGTCCCGATTGGTTGCTAATTGTTATTTGCGCAATTTAGGATATTTCCTGTTTCCTCATTATTGGCTGCTAAATTCCAAATTTTACTCCTTGAAATTGATATAAGTTGAAAAAAATGTTTTCGGACTGCCTTGTCATAATTGCACTGTCACATGGTTTTATTGCACTTTATGTATTAATTGGTATGTTTCTTTTTAAGTGGACCTCATTGGAGTTCCAAATTTTTAATAAACTGACTTGAATTGAGAGGTGATGGCTCATTTAGAAAAACTTAGCCTGATAACCAAACTTCCGGAATCTTCTGTTTTACATAAATAACTGATTTTAACAACTTTTAACATGAAGCCTTATCTTAGGACTGTTTTAAATTCACGGCACAGATTTGTTCTCATACACCTAAGCCTGGATATCTTTCATAGGTTATGCTCATTCGCTACTATGAACGACTGGTCAACAGATTTCGTAAACTGTGCCTGTAATGGGAGGATGTGTCGGAATACTAATCATGTGGTCCTCTTGTGTAAATGGTATTCAAAATACAGGAAGCAGTGTATTTTTCCAATAATATGACCGCTATGTTTTACACAATGTCGTCTTGTGTGTCTGTACCTGCAACCATTGCCAACGCTTGAGATCTGTTGCAGAATGTCATCTTTCCTCTGGGCAGTTTTTTATGCCAGAAAGAAGATGACATCAGGTACTATCAAGACTATGTTAAAGTTATTATGTACTTAAAGGGAATGGACATTAAGGTCTTGGGGAACAATTAAATCGGGAAGGCAACATGAAGAATTCTGCACTCATTTTTTTTTTAGGATTACATCTGTATAAATGTGTAACCGAAGCTATGGTAGCTGGTTGTGTTTTAGTCATTTCGGATCACGTTTATAATACTTTTAAATGCACCTGAATGAACTTAATCAATTGACTTGTTAAATATTCTGAATGTATGTGTATATTGTTTCTCCAGTATTAGGGGTGTCTTTCATAGATTCACATGCTTGAATATTCCCCGTCGTCGGAGTGGGAGTCCCACGGTAAATAAAATAGCAATAAATGCTAAATATATAATAATATATAATAAATATATATATACATAATAAGGAAAAACCCAAAAAATGCATACAATAACCATCTGGTACCTAACCAAGAGTTTCCACATAGGAATGCATGGGGAAAAAGAAGTTCCAATGCAGCCTATCCTTGTCATTATGTTAGTCCAAACTGCAGCCAATCAGGCGCCAGCAGCCCTCTAGAACCTTCTCCTCAGAGCTCAAGCCCTCAGATTTTCTACCGCACGTCGTGTGTAAGGGAGTCTCCCTGAGCTCTGCTCAGTTTTCTTTCTTCAAGTGTTCCAGTTTCTTCCAAAATGTCTTCAAGTAAGAAGTCTCTCTTCAGAGCTTGTTCCTCATGTGGAAAGCTGAGATTATTTCATGATGACCCACACAGTAAGTGTATTTACTGCCTTTATCCGGACCATGAAGTGGGTACCTGTAAACTCTGTAGAAAATTCTCAGAGAAAACTCAAAAGGACAGAGAAGGCCGTTTACTTGTCTGGCTTCAGAGGCTTAAAGACAAAGATAATTTAATTTCTGACGCTGAAAGTCTTGGGTCAGGCCGTTCTAAAGCAGCTTCTAAACGTGGTAGTGTGCAGGAGGTGCCTTCGCCATTTCTTAAAAAGAGGAAAGTTTCCCTCACAATGACCCCTGCGGTGTCTTCACCTTTGCCTACCACGTCTGGGCCCACGAGACAAAGCTCTCAGGCTCTTTCTGCTTCAAAGTCCAGTTTTTCTGTGAGGAAAACGGATTTGCCGTCGACGACGGTGGTTTCTACTCCGTCGACGAGAATGGCTGTCTCTGGTTCCAAATCGACGACGACAGTCACAACGACGCTGGCCTCTGGATCGTCGTCGGCTCTAGCGTCGACGTCTTCATCGTCGATGAGAGTGGTTCTCAGCTCTAAGACTGTGTCTTCTGTGATTCCTATTTCATCTTCAACGACGAAAAAAGCTCACTCGTCGACGACCCGGTCGTCGTCGACTAGAGTTGTGAAGGCTTTGACTCCGTCTACGCTCTCGTCGACGAGCGCACCGTCGATGGCTATCCCGTCGACGAGGGGACCTGTTCCATCTGTTCCGTCGACGACCGCTCCGTCGACGACCGCTCCGTCGACGACCGTTCCGTCGACGACCGCTCCGTCGACGATGACTCCGTCGACGATGGCTCCGTCGACGATGACTCCGTCGACGATGACTCCGTCGACGAAGACATTGAAAGTCAAGGTTCCGTCGACGATGACTCCATCAATACCAATGAAGACTGCTCCGTCGACGGTCTCCTCGTCGACGATGGCATCCAAGCCGATCCCATCGCAAAAGTCAATTGATGTCATGCCGTCGACGCGTACGCAGGACACAATTTCGACGCCGGCCTCTTCTTTTGCTACAATGCCTCTATTGCCCTTGCAGTCCAGCAAGCCACAGTTCGAGACTCTTACAGAGCAAGAGATGATTAATCCTCCATCTCCGCTGTTTGCGACTGATTCTGATCAAGAGTCTGATGACCAAGCTCACAGTCTTTCGGATCTAAATATTAAGTGCCAAGACTTCAGTAACGACGAGGAAGATGTTTATGGCCAACATCAAACAACTCACACTCAAGTTCCAACGGCGATGTTGCCTATCTCCATGATATCTAACCTCCAAAGTATGTTGGAAGACTACAATCGGCGTTTCCCACCAACGCCACAGGTTACAACGGTCCCATCAGTAATAAATCCAGTTTCTAACCCGGTTCTGGCTCCTCCTCAACCAGCGTCGCCTGTCCCTGGTCACCGAATTACATCAGTTCGTGTTCATACTACCATCTATCCAGAGGATGATGATGACGAGAATCCTCCAGAGCGTGAAGATGGTGAAGTTTCTGAAGTAGATGATGATGGGGAGGAACATTTGGCGGAGTGGGATGACTATCGTGCTCAAACACCATCTCCTTCTCAGGTGCCTGCAGCGGATTCTCCTCCAGTAGACATCGCAGGCTTCCACCAGTTAATGGATAGGGCAGCACAGCGATTCAAACTGCCACGAGCACACCGAGAGGAAGATTGCTTCCTATACGATTTCAAAAACCAGCCCTTGAAACAGATCCACACAGTCCCGATTATAGACTTCATCTGGTCTGAAGGGGAGAAAATAATGAAGACGCCAAACTCTCTACCAGCACAGCTGCCAAGGTTAGAAAAGAAATACAAAGCTCCTATAGGATCTCCAGCATGCCTTACAGGTCAACCTAAGCCCGACTCTGTCGTCACGCAGGCAGCTCAACGGGGTTCAAAGAATCCGGCGTCTACAATCACTGCTCCTCCGGACCGTGAGGGCCGTCGCCTGGATGCTATTGGGCGAAAATTTTCCTCCATGTCCTCTACAACAGTTCGAGTAGCTAACGCAATGGCCATTCTAGGCCGTTATGACCGTCAGGCTTGGGCTGACATGGCCGCCTACGTAGCGTTACTCCCAGATGCTTCCAAGGCAGAAGCACAGAAGATTCTGCAAGAAGGAGAAAGGACGGCAGAAGAACTTATAGATTGTGCAGTGGATGTAGCCTGCACAGGTTTTCGCCAGCTCGCTGGAGCGGCCGTCCTGCGTCGCCAGGGTTGGTTACGCTCAACTACGTTTCGGCAGGAAGTTCAAGCACGAATCCTAGATATGCCATTTGACGGCGAGTCATTATTTGGAGCGCATATTGATGAAGCGCTACAATCTATTAAAAAGGACACGGACACTGCACGTGCTTTGGGTACCCTTCAGTTTAAGAAGCAGCCCTTTCGGGGTGCTCGAGGACGTGGCACTACGTCCACTTTTCGTGGAGGAAGCAGTCAATACCGGTCCTTCAACCAAGGTAACCAGCGTTACACCGGTAACCGCCAGCAGTCTTCCCGTCAGCAGCCTGCCAGAACTTACAGAGGGAAGTCTAATTTCAGAGGACAATCCAACAAACGTCAATGACTCCTCTGTCGAACGAAGAATTGGAGGTCAAATCTCTCTGTTTGGTTCTCAATGGTCCTCCATTACTACGGACCGTTGGGCACTCGACATTGTGAAGAGAGGCCATGCATTGGAATTTGTCGAGGTACCTCCTCCAACGCCACCTTCCGGACCACCACCTCCGCACCTCAAAGAACTATTTCATCAGGTTCGCCTTCTCCTTCAAAAAGGTGCGGTGGAAGTTGTGCCAAAGTCGCAGAGAGGGAAGGGGTTTTATTCCCGTTTTTTCCTCGTCATCAAAAAGAACGGAGAATGGAGACCAATACTGGACTTGAGAGCACTCAATCATTATCTCAAGGACCAGACCTTCCGTATGCTCACGCTTACAGAGATCTTGTGTTTGCTCTCAGTCGGAGATTTCATGACTACCATCGATCTCCGGGACGCCTACTTCCATGTCCCAATTCTAGCGGCTCATCGCAAATTCCTGCGCTTCAAGGTGGGGCACCTTCATTTCCAATTCAGGGTCCTTCCATTTGGCCTCCGTTCAGCCCCCGAGTCTTTACAAAAATGTTGGCTCCGGTCATGGCTTTTCTTCGTCTCCAAGGCATACAGATATTCCCATATCTCGACGACTGCCTCCTGAAATCACAATCCCGCGCACAACTTCTACACCATACAGCAATCTGCCAGACAGTGTTCCGTTCCTTGGGTCTGTCCATCAATCTGGAGAAATCTCAATTGCAGCCAACAACTTGCAAAGATTTCCTAGGAGCAACGCTGGACACCAACCTGGCCAAAGCATTTGTCTCCCAGGAACGTCAACAGAGGATCCTCCGGCTAGTTTCGCTACTTCTCGCAAAGAAGTGCGTTTCAGTCCGCTTGTTGAAGTCTTTTCTAGGGATGGCTTCGTCATGCATCGCTCTTGTCCCTCATTGCCGACTTCGAGCACGACCTATCCAACAGGTTCTGGACAAGCAGTGGCGTCAAGTCACCGGTTCCTTCAACGATCAGGTCTCCATCACCATTCCCATGAAGAAGGCGCTCAGATGGTGGGCACAACCACACCAGCTAGCAGCAGGCACGTCTTTTCTGTCCAACACCCCAGATCTAACACTGACGACGGATGCCTCCCTGGAGGGCTGGGGAGCTCACCTCCAAGACCTGTCCGTGAAAGGGAAATGGACTTTCCATCAAAAGTCCTGGCACATCAACAAGTTGGAGCTTATGGCTATCTTTCTGGCCCTGAAATCATTTCAACCAGTGCTGCAGGGAGAGTCTGTTCTCATACAAACGGACAACACGACCTGCATGCATTATATAAACAAGCAGGGCGGAACGAAGTCTCCGGTGTTATCCCGCCTGGCAGAGGCGATTTGGGACTGGTCCATCAATCATCAAATCCAAATCACTGCAGTACATCTTCCGGGGTTGTCCAACCTCCTGGCGGATTCCCTAAGCAGATCCCGATCATCCAACCACGAGTGGGAACTCCACCAGCCAACACTCGATATGGTCTTTCACCGTTGGGGATTCCCTGCAATCGACCTCTTTGCGACTCCAGAGAACCGCAAATGCCCCGCTTACGCAAGCTGGCATCCCCACAAAGGGTCCCAAGGCAATGCCCTTTTGATGGATTGGTCGAATCTCTTCGCCTACGCTTTTCCTCCGATTCCTCTAGTGCCACGCGTACTTTGGAAGATGCGGAGAGACCCTTGCCACATCCTTCTGATTGCTCCCAGGTGGCCACGACAGGCGTGGTTCTCAGAGCTGCTACTCCTGTCTCAATGCAAACCCATTCTTCTTCATCCTCGAATGGATCTTCTCTCCATGAACAGGGGTCAAATCTACCATCCGGACCCCTCTTCCCTGAGCTTGTCAGCCTGGAACCTGAGCACTGTGAATTTGCACATCTAAGCATCCCTCAGGAGTGTCGTAACATCCTCGCTCAGGCCAGGGCTCCATCAACTATAAAAACCTATAAGTTGAAATGGAAACGCTTTTGCCACTGGTGTGCAGACGCCGGAGTACATCCTTTGCGTGCCACGCCCGCTGAGCTCCTCCCTTTCTTTCTCCATCTGGCTCAGTCGGGTTTGTCACATGCTACTTTAAGAGTTTTTCTGGCGGCAATATCACGCTTCCGCCATGATGGCTCCGCCTCCTTATGCTCATCCAGATTGATACGTCAATTCTTCAAAGGACTTCTTCGGACTTTTCCTCCAGTTCGGCGTCCTCCTCCAGAGTGGCGCCTCAACATTGTTTTGTCACAATTAATGACTGCTCCGTTTGAACCAATCCATAGCGCAGACCTCAAGTATGTCACCTGGAAGGTTGCGCTTTTACTTGCTCTGACGTCCTCACGTCGAGTGAGTGATATGCATGCTTTCACGATTAAACAACCATTTCTACAGTTCAAACCGGATTCTGTGCTTTTACGCACTAACCCTACTTTCCTTCCAAAAGTGCCGTCAGACTTCCATATTAATGAACCTGTTATACTGAAGTCTTTCTTTGCCAATCCGCAATCACCTGCGGAACAACGCCTGCACTCTTTGGACATTAAAAGATGTTTAAAGTTCTACATCAGCAGAACAGCCCAGTTCCGAAAATCGGATCAGCTCTTCGTGGCCTATGGCCGTTTTCAAAAAGGGCGACCAGTCACCAAACCTACAGTAGCCCGCTGGGTGGCTTCGGCGATTGCTTTCTGCCATCAGAAAGCGGGAAAACCTTTACAGTCTAGAGTAAGAGCCCACTCTACCAGGTCTGTGGCCTCTTCGACTGCACTCTTTGCCGGAGTTCCATTGCATCAGATTTGCAGAGCTGCCACGTGGTCCAGCAGGCACACGTTCACGAAGCACTACAACCTGGGTGCCATGGCTGAAGGGGATACCGCAGTGGGACAAGCTGTGCTCCGTAATCTTTTTCAATAAGGTGAGCCTCTGTTCTACCCTCCTCCTATGGTTTCCAGTCTTATGCATGTCTTCTCTATGTATACATATAGTTTTATAACTTCTATGGCATGGGTTTACACCTGTTGATTCCAACCTTTTGTGTATACATTGCATCCTGGAAACTTTGTGTTCGGATACGGACTGCTTACTATTCTATATTCAAGCATGTGAATCTATGAAAGACACCCCTAATACTGGAGAAGAACAATTGTTACTTACCTGTAAACAGGTGGTTCTCCAGTATTGGTGTCTTTCATAGATTCACATGCGACCCTCCCATCCTCCCCTCAGAGGCTCGATTCTCCTCATAGACTCTGTGGTCACTCTTGTGCTACGAAAATCTGAGGGCTTGAGCTCTGAGGAGAAGGTTCTAGAGGGCTGCTGGCGCCTGATTGGCTGCAGTTTGGACTAACATAATGACAAGGATAGGCTGCATTGGAACTTCTTTTTCCCCATGCATTCCTATGTGGAAACTCTTGGTTAGGTACCAGATGGTTATTGTATGCATTTTTTGGGTTTTTCCTTATTATGTATATATATATTTATTATATATTATTATATATTTAGCATTTATTGCTATTTTATTTAACGTGGGACTCCCACTCCGACGACGGGGAATATTCAAGCATGTGAATCTATGAAAGACACCAATACTGGAGAACCACCTGTTTACAGGTAAGTAACAATTGTTCTTCTTAATCCATTGTGTGTGTAATGAAATGACATTGATTGAGTGTTGTCCTTTCCCTTTGTTTATTATATGTGCAAATGCTTTTATAGATTTTTTTTGTAACTCTGAATAAAGCTATATATGACTATGAGAACATGTCACCCAAGACCTTTAACACCCTCTTGCACCCTGCTTCAGCATCATCTGAAGATACAGTATCTTATATAGCACTAATGGAAAGAATCAGCCACGTTTTACCTTGCAGTGCAATTGGAGGTCAAAGATATAGGCTTCCACGTAGCTCAGGAGCAAGAACTGGAAAATACGTTGTAGGCCATACGTTTGCTAGACCACATTTAGAGAAAGGTAAAAGGCCTCTTAAGAACCTGTCTTTGGTGACAACACTCTCTGGATCCTGCCTTCCATGCATGAAGAGCATTACTAGGCTGGGTTCCATGGTAGCTGTTGTTGCTGGCCTTTGAATGGTGTGTCCATTCTTCTAGTGTCCATGAGGAAGACAATAGGAAAATGCAAGGCATGGGCAGGATAATATCTGTAAAACCATCCCTCACAAAACGCAGTGCATATGCGGCTTTGCTGCTTACCTGGGAGTGGTGTGAAAATATTGCAAAGATTCTCCCGATCATGTTGCACAAGAAGCCGAGTAGTGCGTTTCCTACCACTCCATAGGATCAGCGCATTGTTTGGACAGCATAAACTGAGGGCTTGGTGTCAAGACTGATTCCGTACACCCCTGCAAGATATGTTGGTCTGTAGACCAGCTAGCTCACAGCACCACCGTAAGCCCTCCTAACCGACCAGGTAGCGAATGGTTTTCTGGAAACATGTGAACATGACAACCCTGATCCCAGGGACCGTGGAAACAGTACAGAACCTTTCACTTAGTCACTCGTGCTCACTTATTCTAAGAGAAATATACAGTGGGACGTTTTCAATAAAATGTATTGAACCAACGTTACTCTGGTATAAAATACATGTGCTGCAATGATTAGCAGACAGAAGCAGATAAACATGATTACAAGCACCAAAAGCTTAAATAGTAGCTATAGTTCTACCACGGTGCTAAACAATGTACATATGCAGGCACATAAACAAGGCTTCAATCTAGTTCACTCCTACTATGCAAACCCTACCCTAAGTGTACCTAGGGTGTGTGTAGGTGTGGAGCCAAGAATCCCCCAAAGGAACGATCCAACCCTATTACCTGATGGGATATTGTGATGGACCCAGTCTTGGTCACCAACTGGACACCCATCATGAGATGTCAGACTGCTGCGTGGTGATTTCTCAGCATGCAAGGAACCTCGGTGTAAGTGGAAGTACCTTCTCTGCCTTGCGATGTGTTGCTAGATTAGTGATGTTATGTATATATAGATAGCCCTTTCGCCCCGTGGATGACGATAGTGATGACATTTGATCGGAGTGCGAAATGAGACCTTGTACATGATATTCAGGGTGTTGTGCTAATGTTGTGCGAAGCTAGATGTAAAAACAAGTTTAGTTTCAGAGAAACTAATCAAACATTGTGCATTCAAATGTGTGCAAAAGGTCTCAGAAATGTTATTGTGAGGAGAATGTAAGAAATCAGCTGCTTCGCTACTTGGGCCAAACTTGGGAATGTAACACCCACTCCTCATACTAAGGGTTGATATCTAAAAAGCCATCAGGCAATTTTAAAAACTACACTCAAAATTATCTAAAAACAGGCTTCACAATAAAAATATGTATGAAAAGACTTAAAGTAATTATATTATTTGAGATCCTAAGCACTCAGAAAGCCAGAAAAAGAAAAAGTTGTTTTGGTAAATTTTGTTTTTAAAAAGAGGCCAAATTGCCCCACATGGAAAAGGTTAATTGTTCATGTTCAGAGTGGAAGAAGCAGCAGTGCAGTTGTCCACATACGCAGATGTTCCCAAAGGCACACCTTGTAGCATGTTTATGGAGCAAAGGTTATTCCATCCAGTTCCCACAGCAGACGCTGAGGGAGGTGTAGTATCTCACAAGTTGTCTGCAGAGCCGTTGTTCACATCACTAGGAGCTGAAGCATCCCAGGGTGGCTCTAAGAATGTATTCATCATCAATGGAGTACGCTGGGGGCAGCAATATGTATGTGCCTTTAAGGAGTCCACCAGTAATTCAGTGTCTAGTGGTGCAATCAATTCTGATCCGAGACCTATATCCAGGACGCATTTGTGGCAGCGGAAGACAGGTTGTATGCAGTCAAGCCAGACCGGCCTGAACAACAAGAACCAGTGCTTATTTAGCTCTTGAAGGCGAGGTGTGTCGAAGCAATGTATCATGCGCTCATGGCAACGTAGCACTAGCAGTGCTGTCTCCATTCTAAGTTGAACTGGAACGTCCATTACAGAGCAAGTAACTGGACAAGCTTGGGCCCTCCAAAAACGGTTTCCAAAAACGGTTCCCAAAAAAACGGTGTATGAAAGATGGTATAACTCCAAATATTTAAATAATGTATATGATGTTAGGAGGTGCACTCCTGATTCTTCTTACCATTCCTTACATTTATTTGGGGGTGCTGCAAAAATCAAGAGCTGTCAACCCCTGCTGAATGAAATACCTAGTTATGACAAGTGCAGAGACTTGTTTTTTTTGCGCACAATTCACTTGGTGACAACACCACAATGTATTGTGGGGTTGAGTGCGCTACTGGGGTGTAAGCGCATCCCTGTGGTGGGCACACTTGTGTGGACCTGTGTGTAGCAACAACACAGTAACTTCCAAAAGATATAGAGTTCCAAAACTTAGAGAGTTTTCAAAGTTTTAATTCGAATTTTCATCAGTATGTTTCATATTTTCTTCATATGATCAGGTTAACAATTGTTGAATCATCATTAAACATGAGAGAGGCTCCAATGCATTTCGGACCATTCGTCCTTTCTCAAGGAGCACTGCAACAAAGGATATACGGAAAACAAGTAAAAATAATGTCTCACTATCGTAATCAAACAACAAGGTAACTGCACTTAAATGAACGGATCCTGGAAAACAACCTCATGCACCCTTACGTGGGACAGAAATAAAGAGAGACTTATCCGTTGCGTGAACTATAGGGAAGATAGAAGGTGAAAAGTATACGGGTGATAACCGTGTTCAGGGCGTTTAAAAACGAAAGGTGAAAGTTAGTGCTGAATAGCGTAGTTCCCAATGTGGAGCGTATAATGCTTAATGCAAATAAATTAGGTGGAGTCAGAAGCGGCTCGTGGAAGCATGCGAAGTTAAAACGAAGTTAAGCAGTGACTTTCAAACAGGCGAAACTTACTTGGTGAAGTATGGGTTAGAACGCATAAAGCTCCGGTTCAGGTAGTAACAGCCTTCGCGGAGTGTGAGCGGAGTTTTAACAAATGGCAATGTGATGGAAATAAACGAGGGGTTAGGGTGGAGGGAGTGCGGACCGTGGCCATCTTGGGGTGGTGTGTGATGGAAAAAGTGAGGGTGAAAAGTAAAGAAGTCTAAACATGCAGTTATAAAAAGCAAACAGCAAAACAGGAATTGGCGCATCAAGCGGTGCCCGGCTGGGCATTTACAGATAACAGCTTAGTTCTGTGCGGTCATTAAGACCGAAAGGTTTTTGAGATTGCAATCTGTACATCCATGATGTTTCTCGTTGTAGAAGGGTTTTGTTGTTGTCTCTCCCTTCAATCTTGGGGACAATTTCCAACACTAGGTATTTGAGCTGTGCCACATTGTGGTTGGCTTCGTTGAAATGTAAGGCAATGTTAGATTTAGTGTTCTTAGTTCGGATGTTAGACTTGTGTTCATTGAGTCTAGTCTTTATTTTTCGACTGGTTTTTCCCACATAGGTTTTGCCACATGGGCATTTTAGGAGGTAGATCAAATTTGCCGAATCGCAAGTGGCGTCAACATTAAGCTTGATATCAAAACCTCTCATTGGGTGGCTGACAGTGTTCCCTTTGATCACATTATTGCAGTTGCTGCAATGGTGGCATGGTCTTGTACCAGTATGATGTGTTGAGGTCAGTTCGGTGTCGCTTTTAGAAAGGATCTCCTTGAAGTTCATGGGTCTGGTATAAGCAAAAATGGGGGGATCTTTAAATAGTTCGCCAAAATCTGGTTCCGAAGAAAGTATGCGCCAGTGTTTTAAAATGATCCTCTTGTATTTGTTGCTGGAGGTGGAATACCTCGAGACCAGTACCATTCTCTCACTATCGGTTTTTGGTTTGTTCTGTAAAGCTTCCGTGCGAGAGATTATTGAAGTACGATCAATGGCTTCCTTAGGAATTGTTTCTGGGTAACCTCTCTCTCGGAATCTGGATGCCATGGATAGAATTTGATTAGTTCTCACGTCGGGGTCTGACACAATCCTGGTGACCCTTAACATCTGGCTGTAGGGTGAGTGTCTCTTGAGGGAATTCTGATGAAAGCTGCATTGTTGCGGTCAGTGCTCTTACGGAAGAGGTCTGTCTGTATACCCTCGGGGGTAACTTTAATGAGAACATCTAAGAATGCGATTTCATTGTGGTTTAGATTCCAGGTAAAGTCAATTCGGTCATCTTTGGAGTTGAGTTCAGTGAGAGCCAATTCCAAGCTCTCTTCAGTGTTCTTCCAAATGAAAAGTAAATCATCAATGTAACGAACATAAAGTTTAAGGTTCTCCGTCCAGGTGTTGTTTTGGTAGATGTGATTGTGTTCAAAATTTCCCATGTACAGGTTAGCGTAGGTCGGTGCCGCGCAATTGCCCATGGCCATCCCGGACAATTGCAGGTACCAATTCTCCTCGAATTTGAAGTAACTATGATATAAGGTGTATATCATTAATTCAAGGATGAAAGGTTTCAGGGAATCGTCAGTGTTAGATTGGAGTAGGGCTTGTTCTACAGCATTAATCCCCCCTTCATGGGGGATAGAAGTATATAAGCTTCTTACGTCCGCTGTGCACAGAATAAGTTTCTCATTTTCGAGGAGTTGGAGATTAGACAATTTAATCAGCAGTTCCGTGGTGTCCTTGATGTAGCTGGGAAGATTCGAGACCATAGGCTGAAGATACCGATCAATGAATTTGCCGGTCGGTTCGTGTATAGAACCTCTGGTGGATACGATAGGACGAAACGGGGGGTCCGTCAAATTCTTGTGGATTTTAGGCAGCATGGTGATGGAAGGGCTGCGGGGATGTTCTGTGATGAGGAATTTTTTCGTTCTGTCATCAATGATTCCATCAGTGGTAGCCTTTTCAATAATCCATCCAGAGCTAAATAGACATTAGGGTCACTAACATGTTCCTTGGTGCGTTGGTTGTATAGCTCAGTGTTCAGAATGACAAGGGCACCTCCCTTGTCGGCTTTTATGCACTTGATGGTTGGATTCCTTGCGATGTTTTTTAAAATGTCCATGTCTTTATTGGTGATGTTTTTGTGTTTTTTTTTTCGGAAGTTCAGTTTGGAGATGTCCTGTTTAACCAGGGTCTCGAACGTGTCTATACTTTTGTGGCTGACAGGCGGTATGAATGTGCTTGGGGGTCGTAAGCCCTTGAGTTGGTCAGGTTTCGAATCAACTGCTGCGTCTACAATGTTCTCAAAGAAATGTCTCAATCTTAACTTTCTCGTGAGTTTGAACGTGCTTACGTCCAATTCCAGTAAGTTGGTGTTGCTGGTGGGCACGAATGATAATCCTTTTTGTAAGATTCTGGTTTCGTGGTCAGTCAGACAGATGTCTGAGATGTTAATGACTAACGATTTCTCCTGGTTTTCTTGTTGTTCTTCGGTGGTTGTTGGGTACCTGAGTTGTTTTTTGCCTGCCCTTTTGCCCCGTCTGGGTCTGCGGTTTTGTCTGGACCTACCTCTAAAAAAGGCTCCGAGGTAGTTAAATCAACATGACTTGTTGAGGGGGTTCCATTGGGTGGAGGTGCTTCAGTAGGAGTTCTCCTGGGTGGGCGGTTGGTACTATCACTATCAGAGGAAGAAGTATCAGTATTGGGATTGTAAGGTTTGTTCCTGCGACGTTGGGCATAGACATCCGCCCATGTATAAACTTCTCCAAGTTTATACAACAGCGAAGGCTGTTACTACCTGAACCGGAGCTTTATGCGTTCTAACCCATACTTCACCAAGTAAGTTTCGCCTGTTTGAAAGTCACTGCTTAACTTCGTTTTAACTCTGCATGCTTCCACGAGCCGCTTCTGACTCCACCTAATTTATTTGCATTAAGCATTATACGCTCCACATCGGGAACTACGCTATTCAGCACTAACTTTCACCTTTCGTTTTTAAACGCCCTGAACACGGTTATCACCTGTATACTTTTCACCTTCTATCTTCCCTATAGTTCACGCAACGGATAAGTCTCTCTTTATTTCTGTCCCACGTAAGGGTGCATGAGGTTGTTTTCCAGGATCCGTTCATTTAAGTGCAGTTACCTTGTTGTTTGATTACGATAGTGAGACATTATTTTTACTTGTTTTCCGTATATCCTTTGTTGCAGTGCTCCTTGAGAAAGGACGGTTGGTCCGAAATGCATTGGAGCCTCTCTCATGTTTAATGATGATATCAACAATTGTTAACCTGATCATATGAAGAAAATATGAAACATACTGATGAAAATTCGAATTAAAACTTTGAAAACTCTCTAAGTTTTGGAACTCTATATCTTTTGGAAGTTACTGTGTTGTTGCTACACACAGGTCCACACAAGTGTGCCCACCACAGGGATGCGCTTACACCCCAGTAGCGCACTCAACCCCACAATCCTATTGGACGCATTTGAACAGTTGCGTCACCTGTAAGGAGCACCTTAAATTGATTAACTTTCTTCTATCCTCCAACAAACCCTTGACCTCATCAACAGCTGTGCGCCGTGCTTAACTTCCTCCGCTTATTAACACCGCAATGTAAACAACAGTTTTCTCAAATTATAATTTTTTTATTCCTGCTTTGAAAGCATTTCAAACTCAAAAAATCATCACAAATTTACATAACATTTCATTTGTATTCAATCTTCAAATTTTTGTATTTGTCTTATATACAATTCTTTTACAACATCAAGTACTTGCGCCCAATGCATTTCGGAACTTGAGCAGTTCCTTCCTCAGGGGCTACTCTGTACATAGAACATACCACAAATACATGTAATCAATGTCCATGCTCAGCTGAAAATCATAAATTAAACTCTAACGGTAATGTATGATAACTCCACTCACTCCTCTTTAATACCATGTGTGAAATTTATAAATCTAACACCCGATGTGTTGGTATGTGGTATATGTTATTCCCTACCTTCCTCTGATGCTTTGTTGTCTCATAAGCCTGTTAGCCTGTAATGAGGACTGTAAATGACCAAAACTCAGTACCACAGTAACTGCTGTGAAATTGCATACATGCAGTTCAATTCTATCATTAGTGCCATAACCGAACGTGATAGGTCTCTTACCTCAATTTCAACAATTGTAGCCGAAATCTGCTATACAAATCACCATAGACTCTCTTTAATATACACAGTATTTTTGTAAAACGCTCTGCCCGAGTTTTCATTAACCTCTGTATTCGTTTGTATATTGCTAAAAACTCTTACCTTATGTATGCTCCCTCAATCGTATATCTGAAACGGAAAAGTGACCAGAAATGTAGCTGTTAGAACCTGCATATTTTTCCTTATACCTTCTGATCAAAATCTTTTGTGCGAGCGCCACTACTGACAAATACGAAGAATGCTCCGTAACTTAAAACTGCATGTTTGTTCTTATGTGTCCTATTCGAGATCATTTACGCTAAATCTAACACTGCCATTAATACTCAGCACGCTCCATACCTTAGAATCAAGAAGTTGTTCCCCTTCAAACAGCTTCCGCATTACCGCGTACCTTCAGCGTTAACTCTCGCGTGTTTGTGATGCTGTTTTAACGTTGCGATAATAAACATGAATGGCGGACTCCCAGAATGTTACCATTGAATCCAGTAACTATGTATGGACGCCATGACAAAATATGTCATGTTCAGTATATATAAGTTCAAAAGAGTATAAATGTAAATAACAGGTCTATCCTCAACGATTGACCCGCATTGTTATGTTTCTCGGGTTGTTCTTTCCATGTGGACTGATAAAATACAATGTGAAACCCTACTGCACATAAAAACTGACTCCATAAATCATTATTATCCTTGCCCAGGACATACTATTCGCTTCTATTACACATTTATCATGTGAAATAAATATTCAACTGCCCAATCACCAATGCAATGTTATCACTGGTAGACCCAACCGTTTGAAACAATCTCACTACATTCCTGCTTGCTGTTAAGCGTGTATTGTATTCTCTTGGTTTCAGTGAGACGCTTAGTGTATCCTACTCTGTCACTCCTATAATGGCTATACAATAGACCTATCATAATCCTACAAAAAGAATTTCATATCTAATCTGTCATTTAACCCTTTGGGAATCATTGTTTCAAGTGTTTTTATCCAATATACCTCGGGTTGAAGCAGTTTTTTATTTGTGTCTATGCCAGGGCATGGTTTTACTTTTTCAATGATGTGGAATCTTAGTTGAGGAATTGAGTGTTTTTCTTCTGTACAGTGGGCTCCTAATACTGAAGTCATGTTTTTTGTTCTAATACGAATTTTGTGCTCTGTGAGCCTGGTTTTTATTTTTCGTTTCGTCTTCCCAAAGTATGCCTTTCCACAATGACATTTTATGCAATATATCACATTGTCCGTATTGCAATCACTTGCGTGCCTCAACAGTATTTGCCTTCCAGAACCAGGATGTATTAATGTGTTACCTATAATGACATTATTGCAGTGTATGCAGTTTTGACATCTTGAAGTTCCCTTGAATTCCTTAGTTTGGTCATTAGTGGTAGTTTTTTATAACAACTCCTGTAGATTTCTACATCTGGTGTAAGCGTGTAGAGGTAAATCTTAGAATATGCTGTTAAAATATGGTACATTGGCCAGAAGTTCCCATCTTATGTTAATATTTTTTTTGATGGCTGCAGAACTAGTAGTGTATTTAGATACAAATACAATGTCATTGGTTCTTTTCGTTATGATGGGAACAAATAGATCTTTAAGTTCTTTACTGGCAGCTCTTTGCATACATTCTTGTAATACCCTGTCTGGATAGCATCTTTGTTTGAACTTTTGTCTGTATTCCTCAGACTTCTTTTAGCATGTTTGAGTATCTGAGCATATTTTCTTTATCCTCACAAATTGAGAATATGGCAAATTGTTTATTAGGCTCCGTGGGTGAAAACTTGAGTATTCCAAAGCGTTATTCCGATCCATGGTTTTAGAATACATTGCAGTGTCAAGACCAGTGCCATCTTGTTTTTTAATTACTGTCACATCCAAACATTCTATCTCCTTATCATGAATTTTGTGGGTGAACAGGATTCTGGGATCAAATGTATTCATCAGTTCTAACAGTTCTACCAGAGCCTCACGTGTGTCCATCCAGACCAAAAAAAGTCGTCTATGAATCTACAACATCATTTGATTTTAGACCACCATGTTTGATTACTTATTAAGTTCTGGTGTTCAAATAAAGCCATAAAGATGTTCGCGTATGGAGGCACCCCCGAAAAACCCATAGAGTTGTGCGTAGTATTTGTCTTCCCATCCGAAATAACTGTGTTGCAAGCAAAAAGTCAGTAACTGTAGTAGTAGTACCTTTTCAGTGTTAATGTCCTCCTAATTGTAGTAAAGCCCATTCGAGACCAGCTGCATGTGGTATTCAAGTATAAAGTGCTACTACATCAATAGTGCAAAGTAACCATGATGCTTGTATTTCTGGCTCTGTTTTCTAGTTTCGATAAAAATCTCTGGTGTCTTTTATATAAGATTTCCAACGTTGTACAAATTTTTGTAAAAAGTGGTCAAGATATCTGCTGAGGGGGTCAAATATAGACCCACATCTCAACACTATAGGCCTGAAAGGAGGGTTGTCAAAACCTATGGATCTTAGGTATCATATACAGATGGGGTCTCCGGGGGTTAGGCATTGTAAGGAATGATCTTGTAGGCTCGTCAATCCAATCCATATCCACTGCGTTTTGTAGAATTTGACTCTAGTCAATTCTTCCTAGTCTGAAGCGCCAGGATACCCGTAGGGTGACAGTATGCGCTATATAAGTATTAAAATCAATCAATCAATCAAGTTCATATAGTGAAGACTAAAAACAATGCAGAGGCAGTCGTAAAAGCAAATTCATGAATGTATATGGCTCACCTTTCAAAGGCAGGTAAAGAAATATTCTCTGGAGTTGAGGCCATGTGGCGTTTTGCAATCCAACTCCATTATATATCTGGTCTCAAGTTTCCTTAGGAGGGCTCCTTAAAATGTCTTGCAACCGGGTACGACATATCACTATTGCTGATGGCCCTAATCTGCTGGAGTATCCTCTTGTCGACCTGCAGCTTCCTACTTCCTACGTACCGCAAGCCTCAGGGACACTCCAGCACATGCACTGCATATTCTGTTTTGCAGGTCAATTTTTTGTTGATGGGCACCAGCTCTGTTTTAAAGGGTGTAGCATATGCTGAGTTTCTGGCCCTATGCTTACAGGCTTTGCATGTTGCACATCTAAAGAACCCTTTGCTCAAATCCAGCCAGGACATGTTGGTTCTTATTTCCGAGCTGCTCTTGACTAATGAATTATTCATTGAGTATGCCTTTCTGAAAGTCATGTTGGGTGTTCTTGTCAGTTTGGCCCCTACACTGGATCATTCTTTACCAGGACCCAATTATTATTGACTATCCTGCGCAATGTTCTGTGTTGGTTACTGCGTGTCAGGATCAATCTGGATTGTTGTTCTGACTGTGTTTGAAGTTGAATTTTGGTATTCAACTAACAAGCCAAAGCATGGGCTCTACCCATTTTGTTAGTTTTTTCAATGGCTTTATCGATCTCAATCTGAGAATAGACTCTAGTCAGGAACCTATCTTGACTCTCTCTTTGTGCAATTTCACAGTCTTCATCTAGGCTGCATATCCTCCGAATCCGCAGCATTTCCCCAAAAGGGATGCTGAGAATCTAGTGTAGAGGATGATGACCAGCGGCATGTAACAAGGTATTACCTGCAATTTGTTTACTGTGTAACCTTGTTTCTACTCAATTCCTGCATAGCCATAATTTCTACATCCAAAAAGCAAATAGACTTCTTGCTTAATTGGGCTGTGAATTGTAAGATCAGGTTATTGTTGTTGATCTGCTCAATACAATGGAGGGCACTATCCTCCGTGCTTCTCCAAATTAACAGCAAATCATCAATATACCTGTACAACCGTACAACATGATTAGACATTTTTTCAAGATAAGTCAATCTGAGGACTTGTTCCTCCCTTAGTCCCATATGCAAACATGCATAGCTAGGGGAGAAACAGGCCCTCATAGCTGCGCCTCTCACTTGTTGGAACACCTGATTCTGAAAAAGACAGAAGTTTTTCTCTAAACAGTTTGAAATCATAGTGAGCAACATTTTGTTATGCAAAAAGAAACACATAGGTCTTGTACTCAAGTAGTGCTCTACTGCCTCAACCCCGTCTGTGATGAATACTAGTGTACAGGGAAGAGACATCAAGCGAAATAAGAATGCATTCCGAGTCCCACTTGACATCACTTATGTTTCTTAACCGGTCACCTGTGTCCTGAATAAAAGAGGGACGTTTTTTTACATGTTCTTGAGGAAAAAAGTACACATATGTCGAGGCATTTTACATTATGCTATTACAGGCAGATATTATAGACCTTTTGTTGAGAGCCCAGCTGCAAATCCCAGGGAAATAGCCATTGTGAGGACAGACGCCTACCTCTTCTTGCCCCCGGAACCTGGTGCCTGCCCTGGTCCCCCTCCCGCCGCCGCAACTTACACCGATAGCGGCCGCCGAGCGGAGGGGGTTCCAGGATTACGATTCCCGCCCTGCACAGCGGCGGAAGGAAGATCGCGCCAGGCGGCGCATAAAGGAAGCGTCACCCCCGCGTTGCGTGAGCTCCCGGGGCTAAGCCCGGGCAAAGGGCGGGCCCTCTGTGGCCCAAGGAGGACGGGACGGGCCTCCCCCCTTCGATCCTGTCTCGTGAACTACGGCACAAGGTGACAGACATTTAATTTTCATTACCGCATTCTTTCTGGTTGCTTGAACAGTGTTTTCTTAACCACTGACTGATATCCATGACTTAAAGCGGAGGTAACTGTATCGCTCTGCTGTAGATATACTGTATACTTAAGGATACCTCAATACAACAATACAACATGATGAAAGTCAAAAATACTCCCATCGCTACCAGATCTTCCACTAGGAACAAAGTGGCCCCTACTACACCTCTCCCCACCCTCACTGCTTTTGACATTATGCTGCAGAAAACCATAGGCGTTGTGGCAGACGCAATTCAAAACACAGAGAGACGCCTTTCCTTAACTCCTAACCTGTGTTTTCCCAACCTATCATTACATAATACTGCTGCTATTAATACCCTCGACACTACAATAAACTCACAGGAATCACTCTTAATGCAATCCTTTACAGGACTGCCAAACACCGAAACCAGAGAAACCTAATTTCCAGACACAAGTACACCACTAATCTGTAACAGTGGGGAAAGAAGCTCGCCACTAATTTGTAGCCCACAGACACATCAAGGTACTTCTTCCTCTCCTAAAGTTATGCCTTTAATTCCATCGTGTGAGGCATATTCGGGGGAATTACTACCTATAAACATCTCTGTGGGCGAAAAAGACAGCTTGACAACTAAACCTAAAAGGCGGTATAAGAAAAAGTTAAAATCTAACACGAGGTTAATTTCCCGACCAATTTGTAAACACAAGCTCTTAGCAAAAGATGTCTGGTCTACTTTTAGATTGACCAAACAGATAAATAAGACATCTACTCACCAGACTCTATTACCGTCTAGTCTGATGGTATCTCAACAGTCAGACAATATATTAGGCAGCACTGACCGGTCATGCGAGACTGAATCATTAACCTTAAGTGATAACACACTTTTGAATCACATAGAACATCTAATAAGGTCCCTCTTGTTGCCCATACGAGAAAGAATTATCAAGTTGGAGGAAATTACTGAGAAATCCGAAGTTACACAAAACAAAAATACAGCATTAGTGCTAGAAACACTTAAATCATTGCCAATAAAAGAGACGTCAGTCAAATGTCCACCAAAATCGACTAATAAAAAGACTGTACGACCAAAAAACCCATCTCTCAATGGCAACATCAAACAGTCATTACCCTCCCCATTGACAGGATTAGCTCCAAAAGTCTGCAATAAAAACTCTATTGCCCACAATAATAATAGTGTATCTGTAGCAGTCTCAGACACTAATGCAGCCCCTGAGTCCCCTCTACCTCAAAATGATGAGAGTGAATAGGCCGCTGAGGGTCTATGCTTGGACAAACAAGTTGACCAGCATGGATCCCTAAGGCCTATAGTGTCACAAAATATGCCCACAAATGACCTCACTGCAAAATCAAATCGGAAACCTCCCAAAAAGCAAATTCATACCAACCTTTACCCCGAGTCTCATCCATATACAATAGTTATGATAGGCGTTCCAAAACTGGGTGAGGGGAAAACAGAAACATACGGGGAACTAAAAAATAAGGTGAGCCACTGGCTAACCACACACAGGCCACTTCATCCACATCTTGATGGCCGTATAGTCCACGTTAGGAGGGTAGATTGGGTGGGACACAGATTTAAGTCTACAGAAGGAGAGTGCATCATTGTAACTTTTAAAGACACTCGCGTGGCAAGGTACATCACCAGATGGAGGGATAGTTCTACAAATAGCCTGATCCGTACAATGGATCTTAGTTATTTGTATCCCTTAAATGGTCTTGGGCCAAATATTAGGTATCCACATCCACCAGGGGAACAGAGAGGGTCCTACACCCATATTAATCAACATCAAAATTGGGAAACTGTAGACAATCATAGCCATTATAATACAGATGACCTATTATATCCAGGTCGGGTTATACCCTGGGACCACAGAACTACAGATCATCTTGCAATATACCCAGAGAGGAGGGAAGGAATATATCAGGTACCTCAACAGGAATACCCCTATTTCACTAATATGAACAACCAGTACAATGTTCCTATCTCAAACAGATTCAACGCCTTCTATGAGCAGTGCGACCTGGAGGGGGTTGATTGACTACTTGAACCGCGAATCCCCTATGTATATAAAGAAAATGTAAATTTTGAGATAACATCTGATAAAAGTGGTGGTATAAAGGGCCTAAATGAATCTGACACTACTAAGAGTCTATTGTCAATCGAGCAAATGGGCCTAGACACAAGAACTTTACCAGAGAGCCCACTTTTACAAAATAGACCATAGTTGCCTACAGACCATCTAGAAGCTCTTAGCTGTGAACTAGCCAATCTAGAAGATAATTACAATATATCTGAAGAACAGGTAGTCACACGAATAGAGCCTATTCATCTGAAAGCTGTTAACTCTGCAAACGTAGACATAGAGTCAGATGTAGACACTAGACTGTCTTGCACCACAAGTTTGGTTTCTTGGAACACGGCTGGCCTGGCCGACAAAGTCTTTGACCCCACCTGGCTGTTTTTCGTTAAACAACACGCAGTGATATGTCTGCAAGAAACATGGCTGGTAGATAAAAAATTTGCCTACATCGAGGGATACCAAAGCTTTTTCACTCCAGCAGAACCCTCAAGTAGTGGAAGAGCAAAGGGGGGTTTGGCAATCTACATACGTCTGGCTCTTACCCACCATAAAAACATTCGCCACACAGGCAATATGAACATTCAAGTACTTGAGATGAAAAGGGGCAAACATACCTTGACCTTGATTAATTTTTACAACGCAATAAATCAGTTTGGAGAATGTAACTTGCTACAGTTGTGTGACTTTTTGAGAGATAATGAGAGGAACTTGTCGAGTAAACTGCTGATTGCCGGCAACTTTAATACCCATCCCTGTGGGAACCCAGGAAATACGCCCATGGGTCATCTAGGATGCAACAGCATAAAAGGTTTTCATTTCGACCATTCTCGGCGTGGTACTCAGCTTAACAACTTGATGGACAAAAACAATTTAGTTGCAGCTATGTCTGAGACGGCGGAGCACACACTTTTTCAAGTTCCCACATATAAAGGCAATTTAAACGGTTCATATATAGACCACATTCTATTATCCATGGACCTTGTGAACTCTGCTTCGGATTTTTGCATTCATTTGAATGCCCATAGTGATCATAACCCGATTTCTATCAAATTGGGTGGAGGCATTCTTGACCTGCGAAAGCGCAGCGAAGGCCGGGGAACTATAAAGTGTATAAATGGAAAGCGCCGCCTAAAATGGACAATGGTGGACTGTGATAACTTGTACACCTCGATAAATAATCTATGCAGCTCTGATCTCTCAATTTGTATGTCATCCACATCATCTCCTGGTCAAACTTTGTATGCCTTTGAGGGGGTTGTAGCAACAGTAGGGTCTTTGCTGATGGTGCCAGTAAAGGGGGATGCTAGAAATAACCCAAAATGGTTTGATCACTCTTGTTCCAAGGCCAACAGAGACCTTATGATGGCCTTAAAAGCCAGACCTAGAGACCCGGCCTGTGTTAAGGCCATGCGTGTACAATATAAAAAAACCCTTGCATTACGGAAAAAAGAGGTAAAGGCTAGCACCTGGGAGTCCCTCTTAGATCTCAAAATCTTGGGTAATAGCGCTAGGTTTTGGGAAATTATTAATAAACCCCTGTTTGACGACCCAAGTAACATGGCTCTTGGTACAAATATTCCTGAGGAAGATTGGGTCACTCATTTCAGCACCATTTTTAAAAGTGACAAGCCACAGGCAGAGTATTATTCTATTACTCCTATGGAGAATCATTTGCATTTTTCAATTAATGAGATTGAAAAAGGAATTCAAGGCCTAACTTGTAATAAGGCCCCTGGGCCTGATGGCCTCCCCCCAGATCTCTTTAAATCCTGTCCATCACTATGGGCCCCAGTCCTTACCGCTGTAGTTAACGCGGCGGTGGCTTCTGGTTGCCCAAAGTCGTGGGGGATTTCTACTATAGTACCCGTATTCAAAAAAGGAGATCGCAGCAGCCCACTTTGTTACAGACCAATATCTTTAATCAATTCTGTAGCAAAAGTAGTAGGGGGTGTAATTTTAAATAGACTAACAATCTGGGCAGATAAAAATAATATAATTTCTCCAATTCAATACAGTTTCAGGCCTGGCCATTCAACGATTACCCAGTGTCTGAACCTGTACATGATCATAGGGAAATACACCATGGCCAGAGAAGGTACAATTCATATGGCATTCATGGATCTATCGTCGGCTTTCGACTGCGTAGATCGAGGTAGACTATGGAATGTCATGGCAAAAATGGGCGTAGAGCAGAACTTAATTAACTTTTTAGCTGACATGCATTATGACACAAGAGCAACTGTCAGATATACACAAGATTTAAAAGTAACAAGGAAATTTTGAATACACCGGGGCGTTCGCCAAGGGTGTATTCTAGCCCCATTCCTCTTCAACCTGTACATTAACGATCTAGAACAGTATCTCCTAGGCACGGGAGTTGATTACCCTTATGTTGGACGGAAAGGACTGCCGGTACTGCTATACGCGGACGACGCAGTCCTTATCTCCAGGACTGCTACAGGCCTACAAACTCTGTTAAAAGCATTTCATGACTTCATGAACTCACGGGATTTGAGTATTAACAACTCAAAATCTTATGTCATGAAGGTCAGCTTGGGGTATAAAAATCCAAATACTTTCAATGTTAATGGGGAAAAAATTCCCCTGACTAAGACATTCTCCTATTTGGGTGTCCTTTTTGACCATCAGCTAAACTGGGGACCCGCAGTACAGAGGAAAATGGGAGAGGTAACCAGGGCTAATGCAGCCATACTTGACTTCGCAAGAAAAATGGGCAATACCCCAGTGGCAGCAGTGCTCCAACTCTATCAAGCAAAAAGCATATCTATTGCATGCTATGGAAGCGAGTTATGGGGGTTTACTTCTTCTAGAGGCCTGGAGGTTGCAGAAAATAGCTTTTCAAAACGGGTTTGAGGGTACCAAGGGGCACAGGCAACTTCTCTGTCCATGAAGAATTGGGTATGCCCTATTTGAGCGACAGAATAGCCGTAAATCCCATACTTTGTTGGCTAAACTGTTGGACAAACACTGAAATACCCCTTACCCAACAAATCTTAAAAGAATCAATAACATGGAAAAATGGATCTAAAGTCCCCTGGCTCAAATATATTAGTAAATGTTTATCTGAACTAGGACGTCCTGACCTTTTTGCAACCCCAGAGCTTATTACTAAATCTGACGTTATCTTTGTGAAGAAGACCTTCATTGCTTCTAGGTACTTAGCCCGGGAGGAGGCCGAATTAAAGAAAGACAGTGCCCGGAAACATGTGTTACTAAAAACCTGTGTGCAAATGGAACCGTACCTTTCATGGCCCCTGTCAGGTTATGATGGTTTTTTGCTTTCGAGGTTTCGCCTAGATTTATTTAATCTTTTATTGGCTTTACAGAGGGGGGCCCATCGAGGCCAAGTGTTGCCACCTTGCGGCTGCGACAATACGTCTCCGCAAGACCTGGCACACTTTTTATTCATCTGCCTTTTTTATCTTGTACCACGAAAGTTATATCTAAAACCTATTCTCAAACAATTGAATTTTGCACAAATCCGTCCAGCACTTTACTATCTCCAACTACTAAGTTGTGACTGCACTTTATATGTATGTAGCTTTTTAAAACTTGCAATCAAATTTAGGAAAAGTATGGAGGGATAACTGTGTTGTTGCCGAGAGATACACTTTTAATCAATATAATTATTTATATTTTTAAAAATTTTTTTTACTGTATATTCTGTCTGTGACCTTTTACTTTATGTGATTCTTAGTAATATATGAATTTTATGTGTTAATTGTGAATTTATTGAAATGTGCTTTTATGGATGTTACTATGAACATTCGAATAAAGTTCTTTTGACTTTGACTTTGACTTTATAGACCTTCCTGGTGGTTTAGACACATCTTTGTGTATTTTCGGTATAAAATATATTACAGGCATAACGGGGTGGTCATTCTTTAAGAACTTAAATTCCTCGTTGGTTAACAACCCTTTTCTCTTCCATGTTTTGTGTAGAAGTTGTTCCAGGAGTTCTTAACTGTTTGCATTGTACTTCGCCTGTAGCAATCTCTGCCATTAAGCGCCTCATCCATGTACAGGTTACACGGCCACAACACCACATTGCCGCCCTTATCAGACTGGCAAATGATTGCATCATCATTTGTTTGTAATTTTTTCATAAATTGGAAATAAGAATTGTCCTGTCTAGTATATTTCCTTTTGAGCGCCTGCATTTTTCAAATATAGATTTTTCAATTCTTGTGTCACTTTATCACTGAACATGTCTATATTGTCCCTTAACATGATTGGGCAAAAAGTCGACTTGGGTTTGAAGTGAGTCCTTGTGACTCTCCCATATGATGTCATATCTTGACTACAGCTGGGTTCAACAGTACTATTTTCATACTGAAATTGTTGAAGATCTTGTAGCAATTCAACATCACCGGCTGTTAGAACTGATGGGCTTTGGATTTCACTTGTCTGCACATCAGTTTGTTTGCGGCTCGATGATCCTTGCAGAAGATGGTACTTGCGCAGTTTGAGTTTGTGAACAAATCTGTACATGTCTAGGCGTGTTTGAGCATAATTAAAATTGCATTTTGGGCTGTAAGAGAGTCCCAGCGCCAGTATCTGGTGTTCATTCTCACTGAGTGTTACTTTGGACAGGTTGATGACTGTTTGAGAGTCACTACTTATTCCTTTTGATTCTGCTTGTACTTCCATTTGTTTGTTGTTTTTTTTGTTGGTTTGCTTGCTGGTGGTGGCTACATTTTCGTCTCTCCCGACCTTTTTGATTGTGTTTCTGTTGGTGTTTGCAACTAGTGCAGGTGGATGCAACGTGTGTCTTCTGTCCTGGTGTAAACAGTCTACTTCCTGGGCCAGGGAGAGTTTTGAAAACCCCGACCTTTGGGTCCTCACTTGTTTGTTGTCTGATTCACTCTCTGGCGCTGTACTAAGATCTGAGGCTGAGATATGTATATATGAGTTTCAAAATTATTTTTCAAGATTGAACACAAATGATGTAGGTCTGCAATTTACCTGTACAACGAGTAAAAAACAAATCGAATTTCTTGACACCAAGATCTATATATCTGATGGTAAATTAGAAACAACATTGTTCCGCAAAAAAACAGCCACTAACAGTATGCTACACGGGACCAGTTTTCATCCTAAATCACTGTTGAAAAGCATTCCGTATGGAGAATATATAAGGTTAAAAAGGAATTGCTCCAAACCTGAAGATGCTGAAATCAAAATTCAAGAGAGTAAATCAAGATTCAAATCAAGAGGATATGATGAACGCATCCTAAAGAACTGCAAACAGAAAGCTGATCAAAAAACAAGAGCAGAAATTCTGATTGAAAAACCTAAAAAATGTATGGTAAAGGACCCTCCAAGATTTGTGACCACATACAGTAAGGAAAGTGGAATCATCGCCAATAAAATGAAGAAATATTGGCATCTCATATCTGGAGATCCGGACATTGGAGAACTAGCGGGAAAACAACCAGCCATCACCTACAAAAAGAATATCTCTCTTCATGATCTCCTGGTAAAAAGCCATTTTCAAAAAAATCCAAAAAAGAATTGGCTACAAAACCAACGGAAAGGATTCCAACCATGCTCTACATGCAAAGCATGCAAAATAGGAACCAGCAAAAAAAGCTATGAAGAACCGAATGGCAACATCATATATATTGACCAAGAGATAACATGCACGTCCAAAAATGTGGTATACATCATCGAGTGCAGATGTGGCATCAAGTATATAGCTAGTACTACCTGTATGCTGAAAAAGAGGATCTTAGAACACATCAGGGCGGTCAAAAATAAAAACATGCTTTATGCAACAGCCAAACACATAAATGCTTGCCAAGAAGGAGATTGGAAAACAATGAGATTCTATGGGGTGAAAATGCTCACCAAAATGGAAAGAGGAGGCGACACAGTTCGTAAATTGCGACAAATGGAATCTCGCTTAATCATTCGATTACGAACAAAAACACCGAGAGGCATGAACTTTGGGGAAGACCTCCATATACATTTAGAGTGACTTGATAGTACCAGCTATAAGACTTTCACTTTAATAGGGTACTATACCCGACAATAACTGGAACTATTCCAATTACGAACTTGAAAGATTTAATTTGCTCATGTGATTTAACATGTAAAGTAATGCGTATGAAATTAATGACACACAAGTCTTTCTTTTAAACTGTGATTTGTTTGCTATACTGTTTTCATACTACAACTCCCATAATGCCACCTAAGGCTAATATGGGCTAGTATAAAAAAGAAAATAGTAGAAGGACATACTGACCATGAACAAAGCCTGTGAGGCTGAAACGCGTTGGTGGGGTGAAGCTCTGATTAAAAGGCTTCGATAAGAAAATGGTTGTGCCGCTCTCTTTGTGACATAAACTTTAACTGGGTCAGGATCCGACCCCTGAGCCGAGCGCACGCTGTTGAGCGCATTTGACGTCTGCAGGATCACTTTGTGGCAAAAAAAAAAAATATATATATATATATATATATATATATATATATATATATATATATATATATATATATAAATAAACATTACCTACTGGCGGTCGCCAGTAGGTAGTTATAGTTAGGATCGTTTTCCATAGGAAATCCGCAACATTCTATTGGGAATAACTTTGGCGCGGATTGAGGGATCTGCCTGTAATTTTCCTTAAATTAGCCTCGCTGCGCTCCGCTCCTTTCCTGAAAGTTTGGGGGGTATTCGGCAAGCGGGGGCCGAGATAAAAGGGGGGTCCCAAAATGTGTTTTCCCCATGTTCATTTCCATAGGGTGGTTGGACTCACTTTTAGTCCGAACGGCTGAATGGATTTCCACCAAACTTGGCAAAATTGTAGGGCATGGTAGCCCGATGTGCCTTTGCTATGTCTCAAGATATGTGCTCCAGTGGATTTTGAGTAATTTAGGTTAAAAAAAATATATATATAAGCGCGCACCGGGGTGCGCTCCAGCGCGCTACGCGAGTTTGCGAGCGGAAAGCTGATTGGCTCTCGGGAGTCTGTCAACATTCCAAACAGTCTGGAGCGGCCGCCATCTTGTGTCTCGGTGGGATCGAGACACAAGAGGTGGCAAAAACAAAGGGGGAAATGACAAAAAGGGGGCAGGGTAGACCCCCCCCCTGACCCTCTAGGTTTGATGTGGGGGCCATAAAAGGGCCCCGCGGGGCAAAAATTTTTTTTTAAAAAATTCGATTTCCGAGGGGGGGAGCGCCCAGTACGCGCACCGCGGAGGTTACCATGGGGAAAAAAAGAATGACAGAGTTTTAAAAAAATGTAGCATTTTTTTATAAATTGGAGGTAGTTCTAAAAAGAACTGGTTTTTTAGGTCTCGCCTTTTCCATTGCGAAGGAATGGAAAATGGAGAGAAACCAAGGGTTTTTTGGTGCGGTTTTCTTTGAGTTCACGTGAATCACGTGACCAAACAAGCACGCGCATCAGCCTCCCTCCCTCCCTCCTAATTGCATTTTTTCACAGCCGCCACCACATCAAAGGGCTTCTCCCAGCGTGTGCTCTGCGGCTTCTCCTCCCCTAATTATTCATGGCTGGCCGGCCGTACTTTCAGTTTCCCGGCCGCTCTTGTTAAAAGTAGGAATGCAGGCTTTCTGCCCACCTTCCCTCTAAACCTTCTTTCTTAAGCTCTCGTTGTCTATCTTTATCAGTGCCTGTCAGTGTCCATGTTGTAGTTACCCGCTCCATAAATAACTATTCTAGTAAGAACCTCCTCGATTACTGCGCCACTCCCGAGAATGTAAATTACAAAAGGCGAAAGCTCAGACTTCGTAGTTATATAGTTTCCTGTATAGAGCACAAGTTCCGCATTCTTTTAAAAAACGCCCAAAACAAGCCGCTTCCCACATAACAACAAGGACTGATTAAACATGCTTCGCATAGTGTCCTGCCCGAAAAATGTGCTGCTTCTGTCATTGTATCCAGATAAATAATACAACGAGTAACAATCCACATACAACAAGCCTGGACTATTAGCTTTGGCATTTTTTCTTAGCTGCTTAAGCTAAATAAGCCACAACTGTGGCTTCGTTGTACATAACATTGAAAATGGTTCAGTTCTGGTTTTAATCTTTTAGGCACTTAACGTGGTGGCAGAACTTGTAAGTGCCAGAGGATCTGAAGGCGCACATAAAACAGAAATAAATACATGTAACTAAAAACATGTTTCCAAGCGTTTCCCAACATATATTATGATTCAGAACTCCTCTGAAGTCTGTGATGAGGTTATTACAGACTACGAGGATAGGTATAGAAAATAGATACCTCCCCTTCGGGGACAACAATAAACAAAAGATTAATAAATACATTGTTCTATATTGCCCATTTAGTTATTGGATCTGACATGTCCAAGTAGATTTCAAATGAATAAGTGGCAATAGTAACATATTTGTTTAGTATGAACAATGTTTCAGATTGCCAAGTTATTGAGCATATTTATGGCCACAAGATACATTGGCTACATATTTTTGTGCGGCTTGCATTCTTTTTGTTTGCTATTCAGGGGCGCTGTAATTGTATTAACTAGGGCTGTGAATCTGAATTCTGTCTACAGCTGAGCAATGATCATAACTTTGCAAACCTGGCAGAATTTTAAACACAGTTTGTGGAAACATTTCTAGCAAAATCTAGTTCTCCCTCAACAAATCTCTTCAGTACTAATCTTTTCTCAAGCAAAGCTTGTGCTTTACAAGTTTTTCACCTACTTTTGACTTTTATTAAGCCAAAAATACAATCCTGAAGAATGTGTAGGAAATGTTCCCTGACTTCCTCAGCCCCTCGTAAATGTTGCAAAACAAATGGGCCGGCCCACACTTCTGCTTCATTAAATATCTGAAGGCTGGCTGGTCTATTAGATGAAAGAGCTCCAGAGAACGCAATGCTCCCCGAGTGGTGGAGTAAAATAAACGGATTGGTTAGTGATGAAGAAGGTAATGGGTGCGCAGACGATGCATTTTGTGCAGCAACAAAAGCTACTCTCCAGACCAACGCGCTGTCAACATGCATAACAAAAGGAGCAGCTACTTCTAGGACCACTGTGTAAGTACGTTTAGGCCTTCATGGAGTAAAGCACAATTCAAATGCTACAACACCCATTTTTTTTTTTTTGCGGCTCGCTCAGCCGTCCCCTTTCCTCTTTTTGGCGGGATTTGAAGCTAGGGTAACGCCTCCCTGGGACACATGGAGTGGAAACGTGCCAGTGGGTCTGTTATTTGGTTTAAATACATATCCCCTGGATCGCCTTCATTTGCATCAAAAAGTAACAAGTGTGCAACGGGGGAGAGGTTAAGGTAAACCCCCACCGCTATCTAGAGGGAGGGGAGTGAGGTTAGAAGAAGGGGAATGCCACTGCAGAAAGGTCTAACTGAAAATAAAGCATCAGACAGCTAGAGGCATTACCTCGGGACAGCCATTCCCACTTGTTTCTTTTTGGCTACTTTCTGAACGGGGAAATATATATATATTTGACCCAGGTACTAAAAAAAATATATAGAGTTCTCTCTCTCTGTCCCCACACGTTTTCCATTGATGGTTGGCTGCTTCTCTTAAAGACGTGGGGGAGGGCAGACTGAAGTCGTTAAGCAAAGAAAACAAGCACTGGCGTTGCCAATAGGTTTCGCATTTGGAAAGTTGGAGCTATTTGTTTTGTAAATGACATTTTATATTTATATATTGTTATTGACAATGCCAATAACGATATATAAATATAAAAAGTCATTTACAAAACCAATAGCTCCAACTTTCCTACTGCGAGACCTATTGGCAACGCCAGTGCTTGTTTATTCTTTTTGTTGTTTAAAAAAAAAATTAATTGTTTTTTGGAACATTTTTTACTTTTTTTGGCTTTTATGAACAATTTTATATTTTTTTGTAATTTTTATGGGGACAAACAAAAAACGGAATTGTAAACGGCTCAACTGGAGCGAAAAAAAAACAGGAAAAAAATAAGGTTTGTTTTTGCAGTTGTGGTTGTCTCCAGCACGGTTAATCAGTTTAATACTTTGCTCTCCATAGCAAATTGTAGTCCCGCAAAATTTACAAACAATTTTAAAATCTCCAAACTGGGGTTGGATATTTGGGACCATCTCCCTTGTCTCTGGACCCGATGGAGTGGGTTGTGTACTTTTGGAGATGCTGCGAGAAGATTGGGGAGGGTTCCTTGTCAGTTCTCTGACCTCTGCCGCAGCATAGTTGTTTGGATGCCTACGTTGCATAAGGCGAATCATAGTATTGTTGCCAAAAGAATACTTTTTGGCATGGTTCCCCCTGGAAAGTACAGTGCCACAGATCAGACATGTCATTGTGGGAGCATTAACTTTCTTTAGGCCCTTTGGGATTTAAAAAAACTCCCAGACAATGTGCTCCTTTGGTTTATAGGGGGTATTATCTTCAGGCAGGAAGTGCCTCTCCTCCTCCTCCTCTTCTTCTTCACCACCACTGTGGTGTTGTGGTGGTCCTTGTGGTGGTGGTTGCGGTGGTTGAGATGCTCCTGCTGCTGCTGCTACTGTAGCCATTTCTCAAACAGGTCTTCCTCAGTCAAAGTACAAAGTGAGAATGAGGAAAAAAGGTGGGGGCTTTCATCATTTGGGAAAAAATAACTGTTCTGAACCAATGAAAAGTGTTATTGTCAGGTCACATGACCCGACGCGCTTACGCTACGCGCCCGAGGGCGCGCCCGGAGGCGCTTACGTAGCGCGATCGTATGCGCTCGGGTGCTTCCGGGTGCGCTTACGCCGTGCATATCACGCGGCTACGCGATACGTCACGATGATGTTTTCGTTCGCGGCAATAGCACTAACGGGACGCTCACCGGTACGTGCACCGGGGTGCGCCGCAAGACTGCGCTTACCGGTGCGCTCACCGGTACGCGCACCGGGAGCGCTCCAGGGCACAAAAAAAAAAAAATATATATATACAATAAAGGATTCATTATAAAAAATATTATATTTCATAGCTATAGAAATTTGCTATTTAAAAACCTTTGAAATTCAATGAAAAAAACATAGGTTTGAGGCCCTAAATATAGTTAGGAATTAGCATTTACAAAACCTTTGAAATTCACAGAAAAAACCATAGGTTTCACACCAGTTATAGTTAGGAATTAACATTTAAAAAACCTAATAAATTCACTGAAAAAACCATAGGTTTGACACCAGTTATAGTTAGCTGGAAATTTTACTGACATAAAACCATTGAAATTCCCACGTTATAGTTAGTTGGACTCACTATAACTTGCGCGCCTGCAATGCACTGCTGATGACATCACATATTATATCACTCATGACATGGTCGGTGACATCACTCATGACATCACTGATGACACCATTCTTGTGACAAAATTTTATTTTTCATCAATAAATTCTCTCTCCACAATTCCATAGAACATTGCCTACGCGTTTCGTCTCCTGAGAGACTTCTTCAGGGTTTTCAGTGTATGGCACAAGGTGTATTGCATCACAAGTCGCAGTATTTCTATTCCAATAGAGAAAGTGTTTATGAAGTTCCCAAACTCGTAAGCCGCCTAATAACCGCACTTCACAGAAGTCAGTGTATCTTTTTCGAAAAATTTATGAAAAATAAAGTGAAAGCTGCATTTGAAATTATACACTACGGAGTTGGACAATTCTTCTTTATTGCTCTGTTAACTTGTGAACTTTAATATGACAAATTAATATTGATGTATAAGAGAGCTGAAACCCTTTGCAGTGTAATTTGTTGTGGGATAAATTCCTACGTTGTGGGGAGTATAGAGGGAAGTACTCCCTTGTTTCGCGCACCATCTGTTACTTTAGAACACTATTCAATTTGTTTTGTGCTGTTTTAAATAGCCTCTGCTTGTGTGTTTTAAAGATGTAGTATTTATATACCCAAACGGTACCCTTATGGGTTCTACCTCGATGTGTCATTGTTCTGTGGACTTGTCGTCCAAGGATGGCGATACCAGTGACTTTTGTACTGAGTTATTATGCAGAAGATGATAATGCTGATGTGATACAAAAAATCCTCATGTGCAATAAATGAGGATAGTTTTCGAAGAAAATGAAACATTTATTTGGCACCTAACTAGGTAAAAGGTCAGCGCCAGAGCCATTATGTAGAGCAAGGTAGGAAAAATTTAGGTAAAAGGTTGTGCATGCACCTATACCTATATTGGGGTATATTGGAGCTCATAACAGCCACTCCACAATGTTCTACTCCACTGTATTGCACTGCAATCAACACAGTGCCGCTCTATGCTACACCACTCTACTTTAGTTCATTGCTTTCTATGCAACTGCTTTCTACCCTGCACCAATATACTCTAACCTTCACCGCTTCACTCCGCTCTTAAACAATTTACTCTACACCACTACACCCTATGCCACTGCACCTATGCCAACTACTTTGTACCACTGCACCTAATGCCACTATACTCTACAACATTCTACTCTATGACACTGCACCATACACTGCCACTTTACACCATTGCTCTCCCCACCACTCTACTCAGCACCAGTCTATGCCCCTGCACTCTATGCCACTGAACTCTACTCTGCACCACACCACTCTACTGCACTTTACACAATAGCGCTCTACTCCACTGCACTCTTCGCCACTCAAATCTAAGCAACTGTACACCACTCTACTCTAAAACACACAAGATGATGGACGGAATGTTCCACAATGGCAACACATTCACCCCAGTCACAGATCTGGGTTTAATCCATCGTTATTTTGCTCACCAAGCCACCCAAGTTCAGTCATGGCCATATGCAAATCTGCCTTGACCCTGTGCCTCATGGGAACAGTCCAGCCCGAACTGCCAAGCCATGTCTTTCCTGGACCGGAATCAAGCATCCTAGGACTGGTTTCTGGCTATCAGCCGTCTTCAGGCAGGATAGCTTGACTCCAGTGGCTTAGTGAGCAAGGGACCCACGTCTGGGCATACCCTTCCACATAGGGTGAACAGAAAAACACACAAGATGATGGACAGAATGTTGCACAATGGCAACACATTCACCCCCAGTCACAGATCTGGGTTTAATCCATCGTTATTTTGCTCACTAAGCCACCCCAGTTCAGACATGGCCATTTGCATGTTCTGCATTCTGTCCATCAACTGTTGTTTTTGCATTCACCACTCTACTCTACACTCTACCCTGAACTACTCTGATCTACCCTGCACTACTCTGCTCTACCCTGCACCACTCTGCTCTACCCTGCACCACTCCACTCTATGCCACTTCACTCTACTCTACGCCATTGCAATCTAGGCCTCTACAATCTACTCTGCACTGCTCTTCGCCTCTGCACTCTACCCTGCACTGTACACCACTTTACTTAAACCCAATGCCCTCTCGCCAATCTACTCTGCACCACTGTTCTTTGCACCACTTGACTCTAGGCCACTCTACTATACAGAAAACCGTTCCTAGGATGCTTGTTTCCATACCAGGAAGGACCTGGCCTGGCAGTTCGGGCTGGACTGTTCCCATTGGGCACAAGGTCAAGACTGATTTGCATATGGCTGGGTTCAAACTGAAATGGCATGGTGAGCAAAAAAACAATGGATTTAGGCCCAGATCTCTGTACTGGGGTGAATGTATGACACTGTTCTGCATTCTGTCCATCAATTTTTGTTTTTGTTTTTACATTTGTCACCCCCAGTGGGACGGGTATGCCCAGACGTGGGTCCCATGCTCTCCATGTCACTGGAGTCAAGCTGCTGAAGAGGGGTGAAACCTCGAAACCGGTCCTAGGATGCTTGTTTCCAGTCCAGGGAGGACCTGGCCTGGCATTTCGGGCTGGACTGTACCCATTGGGCACAAGGTCAAGACTGATTTGCATATGGCTGGGTTCAAACTAAAATGGCATGGTGAGCAAAAAAACGATGGATTTAAGCCCAGATCTCTGTACTGGGGTGAATGTATGACACTCTTCTGCATTCTGTTCATCAATTTTTGTTTTTGCATTTGTCACCCTGAGTGGGACGGGTATGCCCAGACGTGGTCCTGTGCTTTCCATGCCACTGGAGTCAAGCTATCCTGGCTGAAGAGGGGTGAAACCCCGAAACCGGTCCTAGGATGCTTGTTTCCAGTCCAGGGAGGACCTGGCCTGGCAGTTCGGGCTGGACTGTACCCATTGGGCACAAGGTCAAGACTGATTTGCATATGGCTGGGTTCAAACTGAAATGGCATGGTGAGCAAACAAACTATGGATTTAGGCCCTGATCTCTGTACTGGGGTGAATGTATGACACTCTTCTGCATTCTGTCCATCAATTTTTGTTTTTGCACTCTACTATACTCCACTCTATGACACTCCACTTCACTCCACGATACTCCAGGCAGTGATATTCTACTTCATTAAACTTTCCACTGACGCTCTACTACACTCTGTGCCTCTCCACTATACGGCTCTGAACTGCACTCTTTGCCTCCGACACTACTCCACTCTAAAACGCTCTATGCAACTCCCTATATGCGACTCCGTGCCACCTTACTCCACTCTATTCTGTGGCACACTACTCCGCTCTACTCCACTCTATGCCTCTCTGCTCTGTGAAACTCTATGCCACTACTCTACAGCATTCTACGCTACCCCCTCTACACTACTCCACTTTACTCTACACCACTCCACAACACTCTATGCCACTCCACTCTGCCACTCTCCATGCCACTCCACTCTACGACACTCTACTCAACTCTCACACTGTACTCCAATCTACGCCACTCTGTAAGTAAGTAAGTAATTTTTTTATTGTATATAGTTAATTAAAACCTTTACAATATGGTTACATAAAAACACATGTTTTAAGAATAAAATGTACGACTTTAGCGGATCGTTAAAAAAGAAAACAAAAAGATAACTTGCTAAAATGTCTATATTTTTGGTATATGTGTAAGAGGGGATTCAGAGTCTGTTCGTAACCCTTCGGGCATTCATGTTCGAGCGTTCAGTGATCTTTTTTCTCAGTCTTCGCTACTAGCAGCAATGCCTTTTGGCAGAATCTGGCGGCCCTACAAGCTGTCTGTAGATGGTAACTATTCAGTGCTAGCATGACAGCTGGGCGGCATGATCTAATCTGAAAAAGGCGAAATACATGCAGTAGATAATAACGTCTCAAAATTTTCAAAGATGGGCGGATGCACAATATGTGCAACATTGATTCTTCCATTTGCCCACATAGTCTGCAGATAGGGGACGGCCATGTTTGCTTCCATGGAGGTGTATGATCTTTTAAAATGGTGATACCCATCCGTAATTGTAATAGTGTTTTTTGGGCGGCATTGGATATGTGATTTACTAAATACGGTTGAGGCTCCATTTTCACATACGTGGCCAGGACCGTCCAACTGTGTTTTTTCTGTGCTGATGCGGCTTTGTCTGTTAGCCAAGATCTTTGCTTTGCTGCTCCGTTGGTTACTTTTTTGAAAGCCGCAAATGTTAGATTTTATTCCATGCCTTCTTCAACTTAAGACTTGCAAGGGCGTTCTCCCATACTGGTTTCCAAGCGTTTTTCGACTTGGTCTGGTTGTTCATCTCAATCCAACAGAGGCCCATAAGCGTGTTCTCTTGGGCTGCTCTTAGTTTCCAACATGTTTTTAGAATGGCCGCTTGTCTGACTTGATGCTGATTTGATCGACCAAATTCCAGTCGAATCAGAGATTGAGATACAAACCTCGGAATCTTAAAGATATATTTGAACAGCTCTGATTGCTGTGTGTTCAGAAAATTTGCATCTTTACCCCTATACAATTCCGAACCATAAGTGAGCGAGGGTAAGAACTTGGCGGCTATCACCTTCAACAGGTACGCTTTGGACGGACAGTTCAATTTCGTTTTTAATATGTTTAGGGCAAAACGAAGTTTATTTGCCTGTGCCTTTCTTTACAGTTGGTGATCTTTCAGAGTCCACCCGGCATCAACAACTACTCCCAGATATTTGTACAAGCAGGTCTGCTCTATTTTGTTGCCTGCGATGTGCCATTTGAAGGATTTCCTCCCTGAACGAGAAGCAAAACAGACGATCTTCGTCTTTTTATAATTAATTTGCAGGCCCTGCGCACTGATGTACTCATGGAGCTTCATGATGGAACGTTGTAAGCCCAGCGGGGTCTGACTGCAGAGTACAATGTCATCCGCATACTGAATGCTCCTGATTTTGTGATGGGCTAGCTTTGGCAGATCACTTTCTGTCCCCGCAATGTGCTTGTCTAGATCCGCTGTGAAGATATTGAAAAGAGTTGGGGTCAATACACAGCCCTACTTGAGGCCCACATGGGTGTAAATTTTTAGTGTGGTTCGGTCGCTATTGCCTAATTTTATTCGAACCCAAGTGGATGAATACAAGTTCATGATGGCCTGCAGCAGCTTTGTTGGTATTCCCCAAGTGGCCATTTTATTCCATAGAGCCTCCCTCGGTACTGTGTCGAACGCAGCTTTCAGGTCGACAAAGCACGTATACAGCTTGGTTGACTTTTCCCTGGCTTTGTCCACCAGGAGGTTTAACGCCAGCAGGTTACATGAGGTATAGGTTCCGGGCCTAAAGCCAGTGTGTGTGATCGGCAAGATCTTGTTCGCACAATCCCAGTCTTCCAAGGCATTCAAAAGATTAGAGGCATATATTTTAGACTCGACATCTATGAGTGCGATGAGGCGGTATTTGGCTGGATCAGTTCTTAGGCCTGCCTTAAAGATTGGATGACGAATACTGCCTCTCCATGACTGGGGAATGCTTCCGGTCTGAAGTGCACTGTTAAATAGTGGGGAAAGATGATCTGCCCAGAATTGTTGGTCTTGTTTGAACAGACCATTCTGTAAACCGTTTGGACCTGGGGCTCCCTTAGATCTCAAGTTTTTTAATACCTTTTCTACCTGGGATGGCGTTATCCTGTTTTCATCCGAAAGCTGGTCTGTTTCGTAATTGTTTTCTGATTGCAGGGTCTGCAACGCTGGGCTCCCCACTGGATAGTTGATGGTTTGAGTTTGCTCTAAGTGCTGTATCCAGTCATCCTCCAGAATATTAGCGCTGAAGACCTGTGCCGTCCCGTTTGCAACTTTATTGATTTCAGCCCAAAATTTCCCATTGTTATTTGATTGACTGGATGCTAATAGTGATTGCCAGATGTTAGTTTGGTATTTTGATTTTTCTAACCACACTTCTTTTTTGTAAATTTGCCTTAAACTATAAATTTGAGTGGTTATATCATCACCCTTTGACCTGGTTGTTGCTTGCAGCTTCCTGATTTCTTGATTAAGGGTCCTTTTCTTGCGCACTATATTGCCCAAAGACGCTTGAGGAGTATTACTTGGTTTCTTTATGTTGCTGTGGTTGCCGAATCTCTCAGTTAGAGATGACGTCAGTCTTTCCCAGTTTTCCCGATGTGCGGATGGCTCTTCTCCGATCACTTCAATATCGATGTTTTTCACGAATATCATTATGTCTTTGATGTTATTGCCGTTCCATACCAGTCTCTGAAGGTTATAGAGGCTTGGGGGTTCTGTCAGGTCTTTGGTCGGTGTGGCCCTTTTATGTTGGATGTTGATTTCAAATGATTGCAGGCTGTGGTCGCTCTCCAATTTGTGGATGATTTTGTAACTAACGATTGTTTGCAGAACTTCTAGATCCACGATGGTATAGTCCAGCACTGATTCGGCCTGTTTAGATATTCTAGTTGAAGATGCTGGTTGGTCTTGTGAAAGCGGCCATTCAATGCGATCATCCCGACCTCAGCGAACATGCGTGCACACTGTTGACCTATCTTATCCCTTTTTTGATGATTTGTAATAATGCTTGGGATTGGTCCGCCAATCCGTTTGTGTTGATTCATAAGTTGGGCGTGGTCTGTTTGAAGCAAGAACATGTTCAGGTCGCCAGACACGACCAGCCCCGCCTGCGGGTACATGGATGGTAGTGATTTTATGAAGGCTTTTAAGGTCAAGATTTTCTCCACTTTGTTCTTGGGGTTTGTGTGAAGACAGGTGTTACAGATTATTATTGCACTCCACTTCACTCCACGATACTCCAGGCAGTGATATTCTACTTCATTAAACTTTCCACTGACGCTCTACTACACTCTGTGCCTCTCCACTATACGGCTCTGAACTGCACTCTATGCCTCCGACACTACTCCACTCTAAAACGCTCTATGCAACTCCCTATATGCGACTCCGTGCTACCTTACTCCACTCTATTCTGTGAGATAAATAACGGTGATGGATCAAGCCCTGATCTTGGGACTGGGTAAGAGTGGTCTGCTCAATTCAGACACTCTGTTCATCACCACCCCCTTTTGTAAATCGATTTTGGCCACTATAGGTGTGGCAGGGTATACTCAGACATGAGTCCCTTTCTCACTGCTCCATCAGGATTCAAGCAAGCCAGGCCGAAGAGGCTGAAATGCCAGAAACCGGCCCCCGGTAGCTTGGCTCCTTTCTGGTAAAGAATTGGCTTGGTAGTTTAGTCTGCCCTGTTCCCATGATGCACTGGGCCAGGGACAGACTGATTTGCATATAGCCAGGTTCTGAGCTGGGATGGGGCAGTGAGATAAATAACGGTGATGGATCAAGCCCTGATCTTTGGACTGGGTAAGAGTGGTCTGCTCAATTCAGACACTCTGTTCATCACCACCCCCTTTTGTAAATCGATTTTGGCCACTATAGGTGTGGCAGGGTATACTCAGACATGAGTCCCTTTCTCACTGCTCCATCAGGATTCAAGCAAGCCGGGCCGAAGAGGCTGAAATGCCAGAAACCGGTCCCCGGTAGCTTGGCTCCTTTCTGGTAAAGAATTGGCTTGGTAGTTTAGTCTGCCCTGTTCCCATGATGCACTGGGCCAGGGACAGACTGATTTGCATATAGCCAGGTTCTGAGCTGGGATGGGGCAGTGAGATAAATAACGGTGATGGATCAAGCCCTGATCTTTGGACTGGGTAAGAGTGGTCTGCTCAATTCAGACACTCTGTTCATCACCACCCCCTTTTGTAAATCGATTTTGGCCACTATAGGTGTGGCAGGGTATACTCAGACATGAGTCCCTTTCTCACTGCTCCATCAGGATTCAAGCAAGCCGGGCCGAAGAGGCTGAAATGCCAGAAACCGGTCCCCGGTAGTTTGGCTCCTTTCTGGTAAAGAATTGGCTTGGTAGTTTAGTCTGCCCTGTTCCCATGATGCACTGGGCCAGGGACAGACTGATTTGCATATAGCCAGGTTCTGAGCTGGGATGGGGCAGTGAGATAAATAACGGTGATGGATCAAGCCCTGATCTTTGGACTGGGTAAGAGTGGTCTGCTCAATTCAGACACTCTGTTCATCACCACCCCCTTTTGTAAATCGATTTTGGCCACTATAGGTGTGGCAGGGTATACTCAGACATGAGTCCCTTTCTCACTGCTCCATCAGGATTCAAGCAAGCCGGGCCGAAGAGGCTGAAATGCCAGAAACCGGTCCCCGGTAGCTTGGCTCCTTTCTGGTAAAGAATTGGCTTGGTAGTTTAGTCTGCCCTGTTCCCATGATGCACTGGGCCAGGGACAGACTGATTTGCATATAGCCAGGTTCTGAGCTGGGATGGGGCAGTGAGATAAATAACGGTGATGGATCAAGCCCTGATCTTTGGACTGGGTAAGAGTGGTCTGCTCAATTCAGACACTCTGTTCATCACCACCCCCTTTTGTAAATCGATTTTGGCCACTATAGGTGTGGCAGGGTATACTCAGACATGAGTCCCTTTCTCACTGCTCCATCAGGATTCAAGCAAGCCGGGCCGAAGAGGCTGAAATGCCAGAAACCGGTCCCCGGTAGCTTGGCTCCTTTCTGGTAAAGAATTGGCTTGGTAGTTTAGTCTGCCCTGTTCCCATGATGCACTGGGCCAGGGACAGACTGATTTGCATATAGCCAGGTTCTGAGCTGGGATGGGGCAGTGAGATAAATAACGGTGATGGATCAAGCCCTGATCTTTGGACTGGGTAAGAGTGGTCTGCTCAATTCAGACACTCTGTTCATCACCACCCCCTTTTGTAAATCCACTCTATTCTGTGGCACACTACTCCGCTCTACTCCACTCTATGCCTCTCCGCTCTGTGAAACTCTATGCCACTACTCTACAGCATTCTACGCTACACCCTCTACACTAATCCACTTTACTCTACAGCACTCCACAACACTCTATGCCACTCCACTCTGTATGCCACTCCACTCTACGACACTCTACTCAACTCTGACACTGTACTCCAATCTACGACACTCAAATCTATGCAACCTTCCATTCTACAACACGGTACTCTCTCCACAACACTGTACGCTACTCCATGACACCTCACTTCTCTCCTGTCTATGCCACTCCCCCCTACTGTACTCCACGCCACTCCGTAATACTCCCTTTTACAACACTCCACACCACTCTTAACTTTACCCCACTAACTTTTAGCCATGCTGAACAGCATCTACGCTGGTGTACAACATTGGTAAAACATATTGGCAAAGCCAATTGCTCTTGCATAGGCGAGACCAATTGGATTTGTCAATGCTTGTTCTTTTAGACTATAATCTCATATAATTTCAGTATATTCTATGTTGCTTTATTATTATATCATCTGTTATTGTGTCAATAGCACAGAAGTGGTATTAGCCCACTGGAATAATTGACTATTATTTTGACGCTCAACTGCTGGTTGTGTCCTCTATTCTGTACTGTATTTTACTATGCTCTTGCATCTGATGTAACTCTTAACACAACGATCCTAAATGTAAAGCGCTCTGATACCCTCTTGGGTCTGGTTCGCGCTATATAAAACCTTATAAATAAATAAATAATAATACTGCTATTTAGATGGTTTGAGTTATGTTACTAGTTGGATCTCAGAAATACAGTGCTCCCCAAACTCCACCCACTGTTATGTAAAACAAATTAGTGGCCTTCATTTCTGATATTTGGTTATAGCAAATTAAAATAATACTTTTTTTTCCTCAAACTCTTTAAATGATCTGTACAATTTATTTACCAGGCAATACATTCTCCATTGTAATATACATAAATAACAGACTCACAACTTCAAATATGAAACATATTATGAACAAAGTTACTTAAACTAATTAAGGTATAGATATCGCAAGTTACTTGAGAGATGGGACAGCTCAGCGAGTTGGTAATTGGCAGGTATAGTTCAGCTTACCGCTTGCAAGTATCTGGATCTTCCTATATATTCACCTTGTTACTTGCTGGTATCAACCATGCCATTGGTACAGTGGGGATAGTTAGGCATGGTGGTAATTCAGTATGTGTTCTTTACTGCCAGGGCACTGCCCAGGAAAGCCTTTGACCACATTTCTCAGTGATTGGAAGAGCCTTGCCAGGCTGTTTATTGTCGACATACATGTTTGCACACACCTAGGTTTTCATTTAATTAATCAGTGCATTTTAAAAATCATAGCTTTGATTCACTTATGACAATCAATTTTGCGCTCCCCAACCCCAATGCCCCACCACCAATGACCTCCACGTATTCCTTTACTAACACCCTCTAACAGTGCCGCTCATCTCTCCATAGCCCTTCTCTCACATACATTTCATCTGTTTTAAAACGCTGAAGGGGGTTAGCTTTGGCTTTACTAATAAGGATCTATATCTACCCAAACGAGCCATATTTTGCAACATTAGGAATGCATGATAAAAAAAACAGAAAACCCTAACCTATTTTATGCAGCTTGTATGCCGCTCTTAAATGCCACTTCGTAAGTCACTGTTTTTATATTAGGATTGTAATTTATGAATTGCTGTAACAAAAGGATCTCTGTGACAAAATGCAGTAATCCACTGAGCTTCCACATAAAGTACAGTTCTGTGATCTGCATGGTACGCGTTCTGTGCAACAGGAATATTAACCCTCTGCGCTTTTTTATGATCAGTCAAACTGCTACTAGACAAAATTCCGATCTCCCTCCAGCCGGAACATTAATCACCAGACTTCTCTTTACATTTTTTATTGCTGCCTGAAAACTGTTGGACGCTCAAGGAACTCTGCAGCAGGTGCTTTTAAAACCATAAGTTATTTCTAAACGCAGCGTCCACCTGAGGTCAGCGCCAGAATAGGTGGATTCTTCAGATATTCCAGGGATCGTTGTACTGGGCCACCCTGCTGCGTGTTTAGGAGAGGAGACAGTGGGTTGCTTTGAAATTAGGAAAGGTTCCCCGGCCCTATTCTTCTCTGGGAGGGCTATCTCCTACTGGTTAACAGGTAGTTGAGTGGGGCAGCCATCAAATCTTCAGTACCCTTGTTTTACGTTGCTCCTGAGAGGAGACTCCCATCTTCACCTCACCTTCCTGTTCACACTCTGGGCAAAGGCCATGCCTTGACCAGTCTGCCTGGAAATCACTAAAGTGCTAACCTTTCTAGAACTTGCCACAGAAATGAACTGCGGGAATACACAAAGCCTGTCTGCAACTTGGGTATACCAATGGGACAGAAACGTTCAGTCTCTGTGCCAATATTTCTTGACCAAAAGCCTGGGATCCTCAGCGGTGGTGACTGGGAGAATCGTTGGATTACCGGAGTTAGGACAACGACCACCAGCTCAGCTTGCAAGGTTTATGACCAGTCATCTAGTGAAACTTGAGAAGTCTCCAGGGCGAAGCTGCCTGGACCCAACTTCAAAGACATACTTCAGTAGCTACTTGGGAGGGGTTATGGGTGTACCTTCTTATGAAGAAAGGCTGCTTGGAAGACAAGGGGCCTAGAAAGAGCCCAGTTAGGCTACTGACCATTAACACTTGGAATCGGGATGACCGGCACCCCTGTGGCATGAGTGAGGCTTGGTGTCCTGGTCATGTCATCAGCATAGGCATCTATACTCCCACCTGAATCAGAAGATGTCAGTGGGAACTCAGCAGAGCAAGTTCTAAAGCACTAAAGCACCAAAGCTGAAGGAAGCCAACTGTCATCACATTTTTCAACACACAAGGGAGACTTTCAAGCATCAGGTAGAATACTGTACCTGTAACAGGGCATCGCCACTGAGATCTGGCCAAGAGCCCTATCTGCAATACCATGAGCATAGCAACCTTAGCTTCACTGGTACTAGTGATACTGCTACGGACCTGATCAGACCTCATGAAAGGAAATGCCAGTTGGGCTAGGGTAGATAAGACAACCTCTCGTCTTGCTGGGCTGTGCTGCATACACAACACTGGCAGGTGGTCCTTCCTCCAAAAAGCATGCAAACATTTGCCATACTGAAAGGTTCGGTGACATTGAACCATGAGAAGAGAGAAAATAAGGAAAGTATTGGGACTAACGTGTGAACATAAAGAGAAATGAGCTACAGTAACTACCAGTGGTGCCCCAGAGATTCCCTGCCACCAAGGCAATGGGCCAATTACCTTTTAATATCATAGACTTTCCAGTGAATACTGAGGGCAATCTTCCCATACCTCTAAACAATTAACCTCTGTGAATTATAGCAGTGTTTTATTAGTTGTATGAGTAGTCATAAAGTACTCTTTTAATAAACTAATATAGTGGCTGAATAGTGATTTGGTAACATCTGGTTGATGATTTTTGAGTGATCTAACCCTGCACAACATCCACGAGTAAGCTTTGGACTGCCTGATTTACCCCGAGAGTCAAGTTCTAGAGTTGAGTACTTGATGATCAGTTTTGGGCCCGATAGAATGGTTAACCTCTGGGAGGTGAGTGGTAAAAGGCCCTTATTCGCATAAACTGACCTTAAAAACCTCGGACTACCCTAGGACTCCTGAAAAGTACTGACACCCTTATATGCAAAGGGAAACCGATCCACAATATCTTCCTCATTGATGCTATTCCATCACAGAAATGTTCAATATGGCACACAGTAATTTCACTAGCCTTGGGTAAATATTTTTATTTTACTACTCAGTTTGCTTAAGGGTCTTTACGTCTCCAGACATAGTAACTGTGAAGGAAATTACTTTTGCGTGGCTCAGTGGTTCAGCTGGAAACAGTGTCTGAAGATACAAAAAGCTGCAGAATATGACATCAAGAAGGTGTCCTGATGAAATTTGTAAACTGCAAAGTATTGCATAATTTATTGAAGTCTAAATTAGATCTATATTTTTTCTTGTTTTTGTGGGTTTTGTTGGCTCACTGTAAAGAGAGATGGACGCTTAAGGTAACTCTCACACCTCAACCAGCCAAATGAAGCATTTGTTTCACAGTCCTGTTGGTAAAAGCAATTGACACCTCCGATTTTTTTTTCTCTGCAGGCAGAGCACGGGAAGGGTTCTCTTTCAAGGAAGATGACATTCCTCGACCAGCCCTAAAATTCTCTAGAAATTTTTCTTAGACACAATCAATTTAATTTCCGGGTATGCTAAACTCGCAACGAGAATTTCATGGATAGATAGATAGATGCACTGATGTCCAAATAGGCAAAGCATACCAATCCATATTCAGTCTTAGACCGCTCTAATCATTTATCCAATTTACATGGATCAGTCACCAATGCAAGATGGACTAGAACCTGTTGTGCTGGAGATTGAGGTACACAGTGCAAATGGGTATTTAAATGGCAAGTTTGGGATGGTCTCACTTTAAAACGCACCATTGTAACTTTTGAAGAGAAATTAAGACCTTGATGTTTCCAATTGAAAGTGAGTTGGCAGTGCATTGATAGTTCTAATGACCTCTCTGGCAACTGTGATCCTTAAAAAATACAATACGATCATGTCTTATTTAGCTACTGGGCCAGGTACTAGTACCCACCCTTCTGCTGAATGGGAGGGGCTCTTTTGCTTCACTCACTCAGAGTGGACTTAGAGCGGTGGCGAGCTGGATGAAGAACAACTGTCTCCAGCTCAACGCAAAGAAAACGGAGATCATGATCGTCGGTAGGAGATCGGAACTGTGGGGGGACAGGTGGTGGCCCGCGGAGCTGGGGCCGGCGCCCATTCCGGTCACAGAATTAAAGAACCTAGGAGTATGGATGGATCCTGCACTCAGTTTTGTGGGTCATACGAAGAGAACCGCGGCCTGTTGCTTTGTTATCCTACGGTCGTTGCGTCCCGTCCTGAAGTTTTTCGACCATCGTACCAGGCAGCTGATAGTCCAGGCTACAGTGCTATCTCGCCTGGACTATGCCAGCTCGCTTCTGGTAGGGACCAATTCAGCGGAGGTTACCCGCCTCCAACGTGTCCAGAATGCCGCGGCGAGAGCCATTGTTGGCTTACCTCGTACATGTTCCGTCTCCGGCACATTGAGATCACTGCATTGGCTGCCTATCAGGGCAAGAATCCAGTTTAAAGTGCTGAGTCTGGCGTTCAAGATTTTTAGGGGTGTGGGTCCTCAAATTCTTGCGGACCTTTTGTCCTGGTATGTGCCTACCCGGTCCTTGAGATCGTTGGGTCAAGCACTTACAGTGATCCCCCGATACAGGCTGTGTCGGGTTAGTGGTCGATCCTTCCGGGTCAGAGCGGCCGAGCTCTGGAACTCCCTTCCAGTAGAGATGCGGTTGCTAGACGATCTCTTAGTCTTCCGTAAAGTTTTAAAAACTTTTCTGTTTTAATAAATTGCCTTTATCTTTCCTTCTGTTGTGTTCCCTGTAGGTGTTGCATATTACCTGCCATGCGCCAGGACGCCCCTTGGCTGGGGCAGCTGTGCGCATTACAAATGTATGTAACATAACATAACATAACATAACTCTTTGAATTGCACTTTAATTTTTTACTGATTATTAGTGAGATGATATTGATGGTCTGACAATTGTTTTCATTTCACTGTTATCACCACCTCACTGACTACAATAAAACAATTCCTTACCTGTACATAAAAACGTGCAAACTATATGTCACTCTGTTAGACTTGGTATCCTTGGTGTGGTTTCCCCAGACTTTTTGCCTTTACCCCCTGTATTTTTTGATGGTACGCTGGATCTCGATTTTGCTGGTTTAGGTGCTTTGGGCACCTAGCCACTGCAGGCCGATGTCAAAGTGCAAGTGCTCCCTGTATAAAGTATTATTATGATTGGTTATCCATGATTGGCAGATTTGATTTACTAGGTAAGTCCCTAGCACAGTGCACTGTGTGTGCCTAGTACCTGTAAATCAAATGCTACTAGTGAGCCAGCAGCACTGATGACTCTCCCACATGAATAGCCCTGTAACTGTATCTCAGACCTGCCACTGTTTTGCTGTGAATCTACTTGAAGAAGAATTTCTAAGGGCCTGTGGGTGCTGGCCTCCTGTTCTGAAGTCTCAGGTACACAAATACTTCCCCCTGTAACCCTCTGACCAGCACCTGGACTCCTCTGTGGACTCCTATTGAAGAGGTCGCCAATTCCAGTTCCTTGGCCAGGAGCATTGTGTGGTTGGTGCTGCAAAGCAAGAAAAACAACGTTGATCCCGCCAGCAACACCGCGTCCTGCATCGAAGCCGAGGGCACCACTCATGAAGTGCACAACGCACTACCCTGCCTGCACCACAGCTCCGATGCCAGTGCATCCACCAATGCCGCCAGCACCTGCATCCTGTTACCGCGGAGCGAATAACAGACATGGGTGACTTCACAAACTCTTCGACTTTGCATCGCCCCACCGGTAGCGACGCCTCGCTGCTGATGGCGCCTAACTTCCCCTGTCCTTGATTTGCCTCCTCACGGACTCGATGCCTTGCCTCCTTCGTGGTAACCAGGGAACCGGTCTTGACCTCAGCACAGACGCCTCACCTCCACAATGCCATGCATCGCTCATAAACTTAATTTTCCAAGGTACTGTTGTCTGAGGGGTTTGTGTGACTTTGGGCCCGAAGCCACACACTTCGCAGTCGGCGCCATACTTTGGATTTATGCCTGTCACAATGTTATAATAGCCTTAGTTGGAGCTATTTGTTTCTATAAGTTCTATGTTTGAAATAACTGTTCTAAAGTCATAATTTGATACATGTATTTTGGATTTTTGTCTCTTTGTTCTCGTTTGGTTTAGATCAAGATACTTTATTTTTCTAAACTGGTGTGGTGTCCATTTGCAGAGTTTTCATTGCGTTATTGTGTGTTTTGAGTACAAATACTTTACACATTGCTATTTGGATAAGCCTGTCTGCTCATGGCAAGCTACCAAGGAGGCGAGCAGGGGTTATCTCAAGTGTGTAACTCCCTTACTCTGACTAAAAGCAAGGGCATACCTCTGCCAACTAGAGATCCCCATTTCTAACATACTCATATTGACCTTTCTGGCCCCACACACCTCTTAGCAGATGTGCAAACCATGCTCCACATTTCTAAGCTCTCCTAAGCCTTACCCGCTTTCGTGTGAAATCTTGGCCAGTGCCTGGTATGACAAAGTGGTTTATTAGTTGAAGTGGATGGCTGTTCACCACAAGTAATAATATCACTGTTCTTGTTAGGTCCAATTAAAGGCTTGAGTAATTTAAACCTGAGCTTAATTTGTAGATTAACATTTCTCCTCTCTGCTGATGTGTGTACACACTGTATGTACGTGTTACGCATGCAGTATTGCTCTATGTGTCGTACCATTTCTGTAGGTCTGCATTGCTATTGCCTAGGCTGTATATTTCCAGTGTCTGAGAGAAAATATGTACTATTGCCTGCCCTATACCTATTCCGCTTCTGTATAGGGGACGTTTTCACTGCTACTGCCTGTGCTGTGCCAGCTTTATGTATGAAGATGCTTGCATTGCTGCTGTGCACGTCATACCTGCAGCACGAATGTTATTGAGGCTTGATGAAGCCTTTGCAGTATTCTATAGCCAAACGCCTGGCTTTCTAAATACTAGTTTAAAGCTAGTCATAAGGCTTGTTTTATTACTCTTCATTATCTGACAGTTTTGTTTTCTTTGAATCTCCACAGCATCTTAGTGAAGACACCCCCTCAGAACCTACCCTTGCACCTGACGTATAAGCCTTGAGACCGAGGAAGAAACCACGTTTTCCATGGAAGGACAGCGGCTACCCCTGCAAACCCGCTGCCGTACAGCAACCAGCGCCTAAACTCTTACTCAATTGAAAAGGTACACTTGGCGCTACTCTGAACATACTTGCCACGTGTCTCAAGCAGTCGTGGCAGACCCTACACCATCTTCAGTGCTTTGGGCCTGTTTGGAGAAGGGCTGGTTGGTTATCGCAATGAAGCCTATTGGCACGAACATGAGAGCACGAAAAAGGAAAACAGGAATGTTTACAGCAGTATTTTGGAAGTCAGTTTAGAAGCCGGCGCAGCAGCTACCAAATTCAAGCCCCGGCTGTGTTTAGATGAAACAATGCAAAGCCCAGTTCGTAGATTTTCAGGAGGACCTTCTGGGTTAAGTTTAAGTGGAATTGTTTGCTTTAATTACTGCAGAACACTGGCACAACGTTCCTTTACTGCTTCGCGATGGGAAAGTAGAACTCACCTTTATTAAAGTTTTTCGATGGCGATAGTTTGAGCTATGGATAAAGACAGTATCCTGAAGTACCGCATGTTACAGTCTAAACCAGGGAAGCTTTTTATTTTCCTGGTTCTGAACTATGGCCATACCATGGAGGGACAAAGATAGGAGTGATTTAATTTTGGTACATGATGCCAGCAGGCATTTTCTGCAGACCGCCTTCTGGTATTTGAAACTCTTAATGGTGTGCCAATAATCCCTTTGTCGAAAGGCAACGTTGCACTTATTCATTCATCCTGCCATCCTGTTTTACCTGGATAAACAGTCTGTCATTACAATATTTGAAAGACAAGTAAGCTGCAGTGAAGCCTGGCAACACAATTTGTAGAGGACATTTAAATTCATCTTATGGCCCTCAGAAATCCTCTGGCTGTGACTGCTGAAATCAATTCAAATGCCATGCCTAACAAAACATATTCGTTCCTGTTGATAGTATGTTTTATGAATGTCTGGCTTATTTTGAAATTGTTGTATTTCACACCTCCAGTATTAGACATACGAATCCTAATAAAAGCCATAGAAAAGGTCGAGAAAACCGTGGAATTGACTCCAGAATGGGTTACACTACAGACGATGAACATAATTGTTTGCAGGCAAAATTACTGCGGATCACAGGAATACCTGACACCTGATGACTTACTTACACCTTTCACTGAGGAAACCTGCCTAAAACGATCCACCATGGATTTGCCTTCTAATGTGTAACCTTTTTACACGCCCCGCTAGCGTTGCAGCATGAGGATTTGCTGTGCTTGGTGAACCTTCAGTGCTTATGCCTTTATGTCCCATACCCCAGTCCCACATCATATATGTAGCTGAAGATAGACTGCAAATTCAACACTTTTGCTACAACATGTTCTAGGCTTATATTTTTATTAAGGTTTTCTCCTGACAAAAGATGATTCTAACTTGAGACCAAAATGTAGGAGTATAGTAAAGATAATATTGTCGTGACTTTGGTTGATTCTATTCTGAGGGTATTACCTACTACCAAGATCATGCATCTAACTCCTTATCTGCCTTGTCATTGTTCCCCTGTTTAGGGAATCGAAGAGAGTGAGTCAGTGACTGCACATTGGTGGCAATGCTGTTCATCTCTGCATTGCGTGAGTTAACAGCTATGATAACCCCAACCTTTAAGTTAATCAAGGTTGCAGTCCCATCATTGTTTGCGAAAATAATCTAGGCAAGGTTTAAGAATGATGAGTTGCTGTCAAAATAATGATACTCTATGAGGTTGGCCACCATCCTCGTTTTTACAACCAACTCTCCCTCCATTTCCTATACATTTTCAGACCAATGGGTGAGTAAATTGGATACTTCAAAAATGGGTACTAAACTGGATCTTTGACAGGTGTGACTAGAAGTTAGGGCCTTACATAACTTAATGGTAGGTAAGATCACATTACATTTCACCCAGATATTCTCTGTGTTATCAGAAGCAAAAGTACCTTCTAAGCCCAATACAGAGCTGCTCATGTTGACAGCTTTGGAAATTCCTACTATCCACAAAAAATCCATTCGGTATAATGAGACAAATTATAATGGAGTCCCTTTTATCAATAGCAGTTGGAAATTACCCCATGGGTAACTGAACCAGATTTATTTTTGTGCCCTGTGTGTAATGTTAAAATATCAGGGATCTAACTGCAACCCTTCAAGGTATGCAGGTCAACATGCTTCTTCCTTCCTGTGTAGCCAACTAAGGGTTTGAAGCAATCGTCAGGACCTAAATCCCTACACTAGTCTGCCTATTAACAGCCTAAGAGTGAATGGGGTCGACGTTAAGTGTTTATAGAAACATCAGAGAGGTATTAGACCAGCACTTTGATGTATGTCCGGTCCATGTTAGAGCTAATGTTGACATATGCACCAAAAATTCCATTTGTATTGTGTGCTCTATAAATGGTTATTAGGGAAGAATCCTCATACACAGAGGGGTCTACCTTAGATGATCACCAAGCTTGCATAAACATACATGTCTAATATATAATCTGAGCTTGAGACAAAGTCTAGGAAAAAATTATTATTGGCAAGTTCATCCAGAGGGTAGCCTAGTTTCCCCCATGTGGGTGTTTGCACAAGTGTAGGTCGGTGGATAGCTCCAACTAGACCCAGCCTAGAAACAGTTGTCCGTAAAAAGTTGATCTCTCATTAAGAGGCATGTGAATCTTATCCATAGTAAAAAAATAAAGTGTAACTGTATTCTGTTGCAGTGGGCACACATTGCCTGGATAGTACAATTTACTGAAATCAGAAAGATTTCTGATCAGGCTCAAGAATAGCTACCAGATTCGTAATCTGTCTATCACTACTCTAAACCAGCCACTGGTAATCGCAATGGACCTCATTCCAGTTAATCATTCTTCTCCCACTCTGCACTCCTGACAAGGGCCAACCCTATGCAAATCATCCTGGTCCTACTTTTATAACAATAGTCTAGACCTGCTGGGACCCGCTTAATTGAAATACAAGAAATGCCAGTGATTTGCAGCTTGTGTCCTTTCAAGCAGCGTGGACGGAAGAAGCATCTTGTAATATCTGTTGCCCTAAAGATATCTACTTCATCATAAAACAAAGTGACAAAATTAATACTTCTCCACTTGTGATTAGTTGACTGATTTGTAGTCCAACATTTTTCATTTGATTGTTTCGGGGTTCTGGTAGAGATAAAGTTCCGACGGGAAAGCCCATGTTATTTGCGATAAGTTTCTTATTTGAGACCCACCATATAACCTTATAAATGTTTCAGCTGTCTGCCAAAAATGTGGATCACTCTTAAAAGTCCTACTGTACACCGTCTCCTCCAAGCTTGGTAAAGACTAGCACGAAATTTTCCAAATTGTATTCATCTGCTTTGGTTTTGGCAAGTTCTGTTCAGATCTGTCAGGGGGAGGGACAAAAAAGAACCTTCACAAAGATTATTTGTTACATTTTAACTTTGCTGTCTACTACAGAAAACAATGGATGAACAGAATTACACCAAACGAGCTTGAAGATCAAACTTCACTCAAGGAAGTGCCTTTGTTTGATTACTGACTGTAACTTCACTTAACTGTGATTTCAACAATTGTAGTTAGCAAAGCTTAACCTGCATCCCCGCCATGCACTGCTTAGGACTTCAAATATTACATAACTCATGACATGGTCTATGACATCATTTATGACATCACTCATGACATCTTAAGTGACATCATCCAATGAGTGTGTTAGTTATTGTTATTGTTTACATACATAGTGGCAGGTAGCTACCATATTACCTTTCTACCTAATTTTGTACAGCCTGGGCCAAGCTAATGTGTGTAAGTGTTTACAAAACGCATGTGGCTGTAATACATCATAGGTGTGTAGAGGTATTAGACATTATAAATATTTCTATGAAGAGTAACTCAATGTGCAGAGGAAAGTTGATAACTTGTGTTCAGTATGTTCCACGCAGGTTTTTTGGTTCTGCAGAAAAAGTTTCCTGTGGGGCAAAGATTCTGTATTGTAGACATTAAAGGACCCATTAGGATGGCGTGCGGATCGCCCCCCGCCGGGCCGGTGGTAGCCACCCCTGGCCCTGCGGGGGCTATCCGCCCGCCATCCATACCTGAAAGACCCCCGCCATATTAGTGTAGCTGGAGGGTCCACAGCGGACGGAAAGGCCGTCCGCTGCTTTTCCGCCGGTCGACTATGCAGACGGAGAGCAGCCTTTCCATGGCGGTGTTGCCGCCATAGAAAGGCATGCAGTCTTTGCTGGTGGGGGCCTCCTGGGTGTTGGGGGTGGGGGGTGCACATGGGGGGGTACCTATGGTGCCCCACTCATCGCCATGCACTCAGTGGAAGGCACCACGTGGTGCCTGCTATGTAATGCATGGAAATGCTGTGCACAGTACTTTTAGATTGTGAGTGAGTCTGCAGCCAGCAGATCCACCTGCAATGTATAAGGCCCAGGATGCGCCCGCCAGTGTGGCGGGCGCATCTTAATGCCATTGGCGGGACCGCCGCAACTTTGGCGGTCGGTACCTGGCTCCCCTGCAATCCGTCCGCCATCGTAATGAACCCTTACACATTATAAGCTGCCTTGAGTTGTTGAGGAGAATCATCTCAGCATGACAATTTCTACATAACATAGAAGACTGTGTGCACCAGGGACTAACCTATTTACATGTGCATCTTTTGCTTCAGAAGATATGCTATCTGTAAAGTTTTAACCACAGTATGAAAGCTGCTGGCAGGAGTGGCCAGTGCAGCTAAGGGCGGCGGGGCGGGTGGGGATTCAATATGCGATGAGGGGAATTAATTATTTATTTTTCCCTCGTCGTCTGTCGAAGCCCTCCTCCACCCCGTCCCACTGCTCTTATCTGCATGGGCCACTCCTGGTTGCAGGTAGTATAACCTTTAGCACCTTCAGACCTTGGTTTTATTAAATTAATAATGTTTTTTTTTTAACCCTTTCGGTGCACCCGACGAGCTGAGCTCATCATGGCACACAGTCCTTGTGTGCTCATGTCATGACACCCAGCCCCCGAAATCCCTCTAGTGCGGGCACCAGAGGGAGTCCCTTTTCTTCCCCATAGCATCAGGAGCTGGGGAAGAGCTTCTCCAGCTCCCGAGGCCCCCCCTGGTTTCCCTGAAATGATGATCAGCGAGCACGTCGCGCTGACGTCATTTCAGTGAAACCGAAACTGAAATGCGCCAAGAAGCTCATTTCAGTTTCAGTTTCTAAGTGCTCTTGGGGCTATCTAATTCCCCGGGCACCTAGAAAGACGGGAGAGGTATCACTGGAAAGGGAGAATCTCCCCTTTCCAATGGTGCCCCAGTGGCCAATCCCCAAGCAGGAATCCACCCACTAGACATCAGGGAGGGGGTAGCGGCCCCTTGGGCATGGGCTTTTGCTCCCCCAAAATTGTTTTGGTGCAATTTAGTCTGTTTGCCCCCAATCTGCCCCCCGGGGGGGCAAAAAGCCCACTAGACCCCAGGGATATAAATGTATTGCCGCATAAATTATTAGGGTGGGGGCTGCCCATAAAGGGCATGTCCATGTCCCCACCACACAAAATGTACAGCCTTTCTGCCCCCCTGGGATGCAGATGGGGCAGTAGCCCCAAATCTGCCACCCAGGGGGGGGTTGGGCAAAAAGCCCAGTGGACGCCAGTGAATTTATGGCAAATTTTAATTAGGGTGGGAGCATTGGCATTAGTCCCCAATCTGCCCCGCCGGGTGGCAAAAAGCCCACTAGACACCAGGGATTTCTTTGGGGCAAATTTGATTTAAGGTGGGGGTCCCAAAACGGGGGCGGGTGGGGGCAAAAATGCCACTAGACGCCAGGCATTTTTTTGGGCATATTTTAATTAGGGTGGGGGCATTGGCATGCCCGTTTTGGCCAGCCCCACCCTAATTAAAAATTGCCCCAAAAAATTCCTGGCGTGGGCTAATGCCCCCATCTGCCCCCTCTGGGGGGCAGATGGGGGCATTATCCCACAATCTGCCCCACTGGGGGGGTCAAAAAGCCCACTAGACGCCAGGGATTTTTTGGGGGGCAAATTTGAATTAGGGTGGGGGCTCCAAAAACAGACATGCCCATGCCCCCACGCCCTCCCCGCAAAAAAAGCCTTCCTGCCCCCCCTGGGGGGCAGATGGGGCAGTAGCCCCCAATCTGTTCCCCCGGGGGCAAAAAGCCCACTAGACGCCAGGGATTTGTTTGGGCATATTTTAATTAGGGTGGGGGCATTGGCATGCACGTTTTGGGCAGCCCCCACCCTAATTAAAATTTGCCTAAAAAACTCCCTGGCATCTAATGGACTTTCTGCCCCCGCTGGTGGGCAGATGTGGGCATTAGCCCCTAATCTGCCCCACCGGGGGGGGGGGGCAAAAAGCCCACTAGACGCCAGGGTTTTTTGGGGGCAAATTTGAATTAGGGTGCGGGCTCCCAAAATCGGCATGCCCATGCCCCCTCCCCGCGTGAAAACAAAAGCCTTCCTGGCCCCCCTGGGGGGCAGATGGGGCAGTAGCCCCCAATCTGCCCACCTCGGGGGCGCAAAAAGCCAACTATATGCCAGGGATTTTTTAGGGCAAATTTTTATTAGAGTGGTGATGCCCAAAACGGGCATGCCAATGCCCCACCCTAATAAAAATTTGCCCCAAAAACTCCCTGGCGTCTAGTGGACTTTCTGCCCTAACTGGAGACAGATGGGGGCATTATCCCCCAATCTGCCCCGCCGGGGGAGCAAAAAGCCCACTAGACGCCAGGGATTTTTTTAATGCAAATTTGAATTAGGGTGGGGGCTCCCAAAATGGGCATGCTCATGCCCCGCCCCCTCCCCCTGCAAAAATAAAAGCCTTCCTCCCCCCCTGGGGGCAGATTTGTCAGTAGCCCCCAATCTGCCCCCCGGGGGGCCAAAAGCACACTAGACGTCAGGGATTTCTTTGGGCAACTTTTATTAGGGTGGAGGCTGCCCAAACCCCCCCACCCACAACAATTACAACCTTTCTGACCCCCCTCGGGGGAAGATGGGGGCAGTAGCCCCCAATCTTGCCCCCGGGGCAAAAAGCCCACTAGGCGCTTATGATTACGCTGGCTTTTTTATGTGTAGGGGTGGGGCCTGCCCAGAATGGGCATACCAATTCCCCCACCCTCCAAAAAAACTAGCCACAGTGTTTCTGCCCCCTTGGGGGCATATCGGGCAACCCCACCCCCGATCCCCCCCCCCCGCCCCAGGGCAGCAGAAAGCCGACTAGGCACAGATTTTTTTTAGCAATATGCTTACCTGTCGATTTTGGGCACTAGCTCAGCATGCACATAAGAAAACCTAGCAAACCTGTACATGTTTACAAACTAGACACCCAGGGGAATCTAGGATCAGGTAACTTTACTTGCTCTCACCAGGTTATGTTACCCAGAATCCCTTCCACACCTAAAAATGTGTCCAAAAAACACATTTTCCTCACATTTCTGTGGTGGAAAGTTCTGGACTCTGCATGGATCCACAAATTTCCACCCACCCAACGTTCCCCAAAGCCTTCCGAGAACAATGGTACCTCACTTGTGTGGCTAGACTTAGTGCCCACGACAGGCAAGGGCCCAAAACCTATTGAGGTGACATCAAACTTAACTATCACAATAAAACTGGTTTTGCAAGGGGGGTCTCATGGTTTTTGGCCCCGGGTTTGGTGGCCATCTAGGGAGACCTACAAAACCCACACATTTCTGAAAACTAGATACCCGGGAGAGTCCAGCGAGGTATGGCTTGCATGGGTCCCCTAATGTTTTCCTAACAACAATCCCCTTCAAACCTCAAATTTAGCTGAACAAAATCACTTTTTTTCTCAAATTTCAGTGGGAAAGTTCTGGAATCTACGTGGATCGACAAATTTCCTCCCACCCAGCGTTCCCCCAGGTCTCCCGATAAAAATGGTACCACACTTGTGTGGGTAGGCATAGTGACTGCAACAGGAAATGGCCCAAATCGTACTGTGGAGACTTTAAAATTACCTATAGCAAAACTACCTGGTTATGTGGGGGGGGCACCTGAGATTTCGGCCCCGAGCCCGGCGGCCATCTTGGGAAAGTACCAAACCCAAACATTTCTGATAACTAGACACCTGGGGCAGTCCAATGAGGTATGGCTTGCGCGGATCCCCCAACGTTTCCCCTATGCAGAATGCCATGCAAACGTCAAATTTAGCTGAAAAATCCACATTTTCTACATATTTGTGTGTGGAATCACTGTGCCGGCACGAATTTCCAATCCCACAGTGTTCCCCTTATTGTCCCTAGTAAAATGATACCTCACTTGTGTGGGTGTCTAAAGCAGAATTGGCTAAAATCGTATTATTTAAAAATGTTGCCCTTAGAGTTCTTGGTGCTATACTCTAGATCCCTATGTTTTGGGCTCTTCCTAGCCACAGGCCTTTGGCCCACCCACACAAGTGAGGTATCATTTTTCTCAGGAGAACAAGGGGAACGCTGGGTGGTAGGACATTTGTGCTGGCACGGTGAATCCACACAAAAATATATGGAAAATGTGGTTGTTTCAGCTAAATTTGAGGTTTACATGGCATTCTGGTAGTAAATTGTTGAGGGATCCATGCAAGCCATACCTCATTGGACTCCCCAGGGTGTCTAGTTTTCAGAAATGTTTGAATTTGGTACTTTCCCAAGATGGCCGCCGAGCCCGGGGCCAAAATCTCAAGTGCCCCCCCCCCAAAACCAGGTAGTTTTGCTATAGGTAATTTTGAAGTCTCCACAGTACGATTTGGGCCATTTCCTGTTGCAGTCACTATGCCTACCCACACAAGTGAGGTACCTTTTTTATCTGGAGACCTGGGGGAACGCTGGGTGGGAGGAAATTTTAGATCCACGCAGATTCCAGAACTTTCCCACACAGAAATTTGGGGAAAAAGTAACTTTTTGGCGAAATTTAAGGTTTGCATGGGATTCTGGGTAGGAGAATGATGGGCGACCCACGCAAGCCATACCTCGCTGGACTCCCCCAGGTGTCTAGATTCTATAAATGTGTAGGTTAGGTAGGTTTCCCTAGATGGCTGCCCAGCCCTGGGCCAAAAACTCATGGGACCCCCCTTGCAAAACCAGATTGGTTTGTGATAGGTAATTGTGATTTCTCCTCAATAGGTTTTGGGCCCTTGCCTATCGCGGGTCCTTGACCCACCCACGCAATTGAGGTACCATTTTTATTGGGAGACCTAGAGGAACTCTGGGTGGTAGAAGGTTTATGAGAGCCCGGTGATGCCACACTTTCCCGCACAAAAATGTGTGAAAAACTGATTTTTTCAACCAGTGGCGTCACTAGGGTTGGTGTCACCCGGTGCTGGTAACTCATGGTGTCACCCCCTCATAACTTACCGCATGGCCCTCCTCCGCTCTGAGTCCGCCAGTGGACACAGATGGCAAATAACCGCGGCTGCTGCCAGGAGCCCCTATGCAGGGCTGCAGAAAGTCGTTGCAGCGGGCTGGCCCTTTCCTCTGATGGTGCTGCCTGCTACAGAGTACAAGTAAGTGTCTGTGTCACAAGGTAATCTCCAATTCTTCTCCAATTATTTTAAACATGTCTGATACTGAGCAAACTAAAGTTGAAGCAGCTGAGCCTGAGGCCTCAAAGCCTGTAACTCCACTATAACAGTGACCATAATGAGTATACTCACTCTAGCTGTGGCTGGTGCCTCACCAGCTGTGGGGCTGGGGCAGCAGAACAACACTGCACCTGCTCGACAATCGTGACAAGCCACTTCTCATTTGTAAGACGCATTTGATGCCCTCAAATATCCCCGTTTACATGGGGGGGGGGGTCCCCATCATCAGGCAGAACTGTGATCCTAGGTAATGTTGGGACATGTTCTGCTGTGTGCTGGGGTGCCTGTCAATTCCACACCCAGAGAAGGTGACACAGAGCGACCCTATTCTTTGTGGTCTTTGGGGCCTGTAAGTCGGCGTGCTCCTGGGCCAAGCCATATGTCTGAACACCGTCCGTCCAAGCCAAAGAGAAGACCTCCCACACTCTGTACCCCTGTGATCCCGCAGTATGGCCCCAGTTTGAAAATGATTACAGCTATCGCCTGGATCAACCGATTCTGGCTGTCATATCTGGTCAGCATCGGTGTTCGCAGTGCCCAAGTGTAAGGTATAGGCACAGTTCACTTTAAACTGCATATAAAATCATAGCTCACACACTTTAAAATGAAAGACAAGTAAAACTTAAATAATCAGTAGGATTATTTTTTTACATTACTAACTTCTGACCTTTTCCATTATGAAATATTTTCATCGCATCTATCATACTACATAGAAGAGTTAAAAGAAAATTTGCATTATCTTTTGTTATCTATTTTGTTTTACATCTGCAATATTATGTAATTCTGAATGTTGTGTAGTGTTGTGTTCCAGGCGCTACCGTCAAGTGCTGGCTGGCTGGCTGCAGAGTGCTCTGTTCTTATTGGCGTTTCTCTGTACTTTAGGTAAACATTTTTAATAACACTAATGTGCATTCTGATATTGTTGCGAGCATGGAAGCTGAGACTTCCTAGCAGAAACAAGTGACCTGTTTGGGGGCAGGGCTCTCTGTGTCATATTAGTTAGTGTCCTTCCATTTCTGGTATAGCAGCAGTTTTAAGATTTTGTTTTTTTTAGAGTTTCTTATTCCTCACACGGGTTTAACTTCTAACATTTATATTTTTCAATCGTCTTCATTGCTTGACTGTGTTCGTGAGAAAGTGTCACTCATAGTCATAGTCACTGAAATGTCACTCATAATAACACTGTAATTACGAAAATGTCACGCATAGCAATCTGAAACCTTGGCAGCTATGTAAAAGCAGACAGGCCCGGACCGCCGGCCAGCTCCTCATACGGTATTGTGGTGCTGCCATTTCAATGGGGGTTTTGAGTTTGGTGGCACACATTTAGTGCCTGGTTATACTTGGGGAAATGTAGTGACCTTCAGTACCAAACCCGACCCCCAAAGAGTTGACAGCAACGCCAAGCCAGCGCACATAAATAATGAAGCGATAGCGAGCACCAGCCCTGAAATCATTAGTTCGCTCCTTGACACGTCTTTAAAGCTTTCTTTTTTATAGCACCCACTGTGTGACTGTCTTGGCCCGACCTTGGGGACTGGGACTCGATTGCGAATGCAATCTGATTGTTGTGTGCCACATTTCCATTTGCACCCACATCCAGGCACCTACTCACCGACTTCAAACACTTGATACGATCGGACACTGGATACTCACAACACAGTAGTGCGCGACACCGCTCCCTCCCAGTTCAAAGCAGGTCAGGCACTTTTTACATGTGTGTATTGGCGCTTTTTGGGACACCGGATCCGATCTTTCACTATGGTAGACACTTATCCAATTTTACTACCAATTATTCCTACAAGCCCAATTAAGAGCTTGAGCACTATATAAAAAACACTGACTCTCCCCAAATCCATTTACCACCATTTCTAAAGTAAACTCCTTCATAAAATAAATAACATTTCTTCTCACCTCGGCCTCCGGACCCATTACCGGATGAAGGGGAGATGACGGCGCGCGATATCAAACACTGACAGAGACTGTCTCTCCACAGACGTGATACGTTGGCGCGCGACCGCCGTGACGCGTTGAGGAGCACAGCGCGCGAGGGCTGTCCCAGGGCCGTCATTGGTAGCTCTAAAGATTGACGGCCCTGGGACCCACAAACTGGGTAGGCCGCCGTGCATCGCACCATCACATCACCACTATAGTAGGTGGTGGGTGCGTGCGTTGCGACGTGCATTGGCAGCACTGCAGTATTTCAATTTGCAAGCAGAAGCAGATGGGGGCGCTGCGCACCATAATAAAGCAGCACACTCAGAGCACAGCGAGGCGAGCCAGCAGTGTAACCAGATTGGTGTCACCCCCATGATGGGGTGACACCCGGTGCGGTCCGCACCCCCCGCACCCCCCTAGTGACGCCACTGTTTTCAACTAAAATAGAGGTTGGCAAGGGATTCTGGGTATGGGAACGTTGGGGGATCCACGCAAGCCATACCTCCTTGGAAGACCCCTGGTGTCTACTTTTCAGAAATGTGTCGGCTTGGTAGGTTTCCCTAGATGGCCGGCGAGTACGGGACCAAACACCCTGGTGACCCCCCTTGCAAAAGCAGGTGGTTTTGATGTTGCCTTACTATATTTTGGGCCCTTGCCTGTTGTGGGTACTTGCGCCTCCCACACAAGTGAGGCACCATGTTTATCGTAAGACCTGGGGGAAACCTGGTGGTAGGAAATTTGTGTGATGCCACACTTTCCCACACGAAAATGTGGGAAAATTTGATTTTTTTCCAGCTAAAGTTGAGGTTTTCAAGGGATTCTGGGTAAGGAAACGTTGGGAGACCCACCCAAGCCATACTTCCTTGTAAGCCCCCAGGTTTGGTAGGTTTCCCTAGGTGCCGGCAGAGCTAGTGTTCACAAACTACAGCTAGGCACTTTGCCAGAAAAGGGTCATTTTTCACTGTGAAATTGAGGTATGACCACGTTGCGTTTTGCACCGTTTCCAGTCACGGGCACTAGGCAGACCCACACAAGTGAGGTACCATTTTTCTTAGAAGACTTTGGGGAACGCAGGGTGGGTGGAAATTTCTGAATCCACACAGATTCCAGAACTTTCCACCACAGAAATGTGGGGAAAATTTGTTTTTTTGTCAATTTTGTAGGTTTGCAAGGGTTTCTGGGTGACAGAACCTGGTGGGAGGCAGTCAAGTCACCCTATCCTGAATTCCCCTGAGTGCCTAGTTTTCAAAAATGTATAGGTTTGCTAGGTTTCCCTAGGTGCCGGCAGAGCTAGGGTTAAAAAACTACAGCTAGGCACTTTGCAAAAAAAGGGGAATTTTTCACTGCGAAATTGTGGTGTGACCACGTTGCGTTTTGCACTAGGCCGAAGCACACAAGTGGGGTACCAATTTCTCTGAAGACTTTGGGGAACGCGGGTGGAAGGGAATTTGTGGATCCACTCAGATTCCAGAACTATCCACCACAGAAATTTGTCAATTTTGTTTGGTTTGCAAGGGTTCAAAAACTACAGCTAGGCAGTTTTGCCAAAAAAGGGTCATTTTTCACTGCGAAATTGAGGTATGACCGCATTGCATTTTGCGCCGTTTCCTGTCGCGGGCACAAGGCCAGCCCACACAAGTGAGGTACCATTTTTTCGGAAGACTTTGTGGATCCCCGCAGATTCCAGTACTTTCCACCACAGAAATACAGGAAAAATGTGTTTTTTAGGACAATGTTTTAGGTTTGCAAGAGACTCTGGGTAACAGAACCTGGTAGGTAGGTGTCTAGTTTTCAGAAATGTATAGATTTGCTAGGTTTTCCTAGGTGCCAGCAGAGCTAGGGTACAAAAACTACAGCTAGGCACTTTACCAAAAAAGGGTCCTTTTTCACTGCGAGATTGGCTGTTTTTTCAATTTGTCCAATATTTAACTGTTGGTTTCTATAAAGAAACCTTGATGGTTCTAAACAAATGACCCCTTTCTAAATTCAGAATGTTGTCTACTTTTCTAAAATGTATCGCTTTCCAGGATCCATTATTGCTTTCATACTCATTTTTACCATTAACTGGAAGGAGGTTGAAAGCACTAAAAATAGCAAAAATAGGCTATGTCCCAGAAAAATGCCAAAACTGTGTACAAAATGTTGGTTCCCTGACAAAAGACTGTCATTCCCTAAAAGCTGGGAAAATGGTGATTTGAGCCCCACAAACCCTTTTTGGATAACATTTGCAGGGAAAAACCCAAACGCTTTCACTTGTAGTCCGTTTTTCCCATTTTTCAGAAAAAAAAATGTTACTGTATTTTGGATAATTTCTGGGACCCCTCCAAGGGAATCCACAAACCCTGGGTACCTTTAGAATTCGCATGATATTGGAAGAAAAGGATGCAAATTTTGCGTGGATACCTTATGTGGTCAAAAAGTTACAGGGGCCTAAGCGCGCACTACCCCAATTAGCCAAAAAAAGGCTTAGCACAGGGGGGGGGGAGGCCTAGCAGCAAAGGGGTTAAACAAGTATTGCATAGTGTTAACTGTTCTTAGTAGGTACTTTTAAATACTCTGTGGTGTATATCTCATGAGAGCTTCACTGTCTGAAAACTGTGGTGCAGAGTAAACTCTCTCCATAGAGTAAACACGGTTTACAGTACCTGCTTTTCTACTCATCCACTTCATTTGTCAGTGTAGGTCTGGTGACTGTGAAGGGTTTATTACAGAAGAAAGCTACCCGTAGTAAGGCATTCACTTTGGAATATAGGTTGAGGATCTTGAGTAACTTGGCTTTCTCTGAACAGTTGTATACATATTGCACACCATGTGTATTAAGCGTTTCTCATATATCTGTGGTTGATAGTTAATGTGAACTAGGCTACCAGTGAAGTGCATGCTATATGGTCAGTGTTGCACATAAAACATGCTTGCTATACCTAAGAGAGTTGTATCTGTAATTGCATTAATTATGCTTTATATTCTTCTGGGCTATTTTGGATTTACTTTTAGGCCACTAATGCCATATTATTTTATAGAGTAATGTGTACAAAAGAAGCTTGGATAATGTCATCAGTGATCTCATTTGAGATCTCATAATTTATGTCATGGACCATGTCATGAGTAATGTAATACGTGACGTCATAAGCAGTGCAATGCAGGAGCACAAGTTATGGTTAGCGCTGCTAACTATAACTGGTGAATTTCTGTATTTTGTTTGCTTCACAACATTAATTTTGTGACATATTCACCCAACTATCACATTACTTTAATCTTTGTTTTTTTCAGTGATTTTCTAGGGGTTGTTTTGTAAACAAAAGCAGATCTTTTTATCACACCTAACTATAACGTTACTTTTAAACTGTTTTTTTCCAGTGAATTTTTATGGGATTTATTTTCTCTGTAAAGTAATATTTTATCACTGTACGTAAAGCCAACAACCCCCTCCCCCCATTCACCCTCTGGCTGTACACAGTGGGTTGGTTGCTGGGCTTGCAGCAAACTCCCCCCCCCCCAACAAGCAGCCAATCTCATTGTGCACAGCCTTCGGCCCTGTTGCCAGTCCACCTGGAGACAGCCTACCCACTGGCAGCCAACCCCACCCCACACTGCGCATGGTCTTTGGTTGTGCATGGCGTGGGTTAGCCGCAGGGCCTGTCTTGCAGTTATACTCTGCTTCCAACTCCCCGCAAGCAGTCAAACCTATGCCCCATAGAGCCTGCAGCCATGCCTGTGGACAAATCCCCAGCAGGCTGCCAACTCCACACCGCACACAGCCTTTGGCATGCACAGCATAGAGTTCATCTCTGGGCCGGCGGACCCAAAGCCCTGGGGCTAGAACATAGGTATTAAGGGGAGGGGTTGTGCCTCCCCACCCCCTGACCCTTATTTGGCCCTGGGGACCCATCTCCCGAGGCCAGTTCCAACAAAAGAGGGTGGGGGTCATGTGGCCACCCTCTCCACACCATAAAAGGTCCCAGGGAGCCAATCCCCCCAGGCCAAATAGAAATAAACAGAGGAGGGCATGCAGCCCTCTGAAACCTGAGCTTTATTTGGACTCAGGGACCACATTACAGAGGGCTCTTTGCCCAGGACTTTTTTTGTTTATAAGGGGTGGGGACTGAATGGCCTTCCCTCCTGAGCCTTATACAACCCTGTGAACCCATTCCCCAGGACCAAAATCAATTAAAAAGGAAACGGTGTGCTACTTCCCTCCATGAGTTTTCTAGGTTCTAAGGAACCGCTTCGTCTGGGCCAAATGTATTTAAAGAAATGGAGGACAGGTCGGCGGCACCCCTCCCTGAAACTTATTAGGCCTTAGGGACCCATTCCCTGGGACCAAGTAATTAATAAAGGGAGGAGGGATGCCCAGCCACCCCTGCTGAGCCTAATTAGGCCCCAGTGCCCCATCCCCCTGGGCCAAAATGTAAACAAAAGGGAGGGCAAGCAGCCCCTCTCTGGGAGCTTTCTTAGGCCTAAGGACCCCATACCCCGGCCTGTACCTTTTTGAAAAGGAAAGGGGCCAGAGACTTCTCAGGCCCCAGGGCCAAAGCCAATTATACAGGGGATGGGGCGTGTGGCCTTCTTCCCAAAGCCTTGTTGGGCATCAGGTTATGCATCCTCTGGGTCAAATTTAATAAAAAAGGTGGATGTGTATGTAGCACCCTCCCTGAGCCTTATTTGGACCCGGGGACCACATCCCCAGGGGCTAAGTAATTAATAAAGAGAGGGGGGACGTGTCCCCAATCTCCTCCCTGAGCCTAATTGCGTTCCAGACACCCCGGCCTCCGGTCCAAAATATAAACAAAAGGGGGTGCATGCACCCCCCACGACCTGAGCCTTTATGGGTTCTAGGGACCCCATCCCCTGGGGCTGAACCTTTTGAAAAAAGCCATACCCCTAACCCAGAATGTTTCCGGACCCCCTAGGATCAGATAGGGGGTTTGTCCCAATTGTGGAGGTCCCCAAATCTGCCCCCAGCCGGGTAGAAAGCTCACTAGACACTAGGGATTTTGCGTTTCGGGCAATAGAAAGGGGCCCAGGTGTTGCAGTCTGTCATTAGGCCATACTCCCACCCCCAAAAGAAACAAACTAGTATTTTGTCCTTCCCTGAGGGCAGAAAAGGGGGTTCCCTAATTTACCTCGGGGGGCAGAAACTCCACTGGATTGCAGGAATATATATTTTTTTAAATAAAATAATGGCATGGGTCTGGTCCTTCCTGACATCAGGTCCCATCCTCACCCCTAAAGTCTCCACAGTCTTTCTGCTCCCCTGCCGACTAAAGCATCCCATCACAATAGCAGGTGAGAGGGCATTTGGTTGTTTTGGTTGTTTTGGGCAGCGCCTCAAGACCCTTACGGGTGATTTGCTGCGCTCTATAAATGTCTGATTGATTGATCGATTTTACATATGGGCTAGGAAGTGGGGTTAAATCCCAATCTCATTCCACTTGCCATGGTGAAGGGCTGAAATTTTGGGCTTTGTTAGGCCACCACCTTGGGAAACCTACCAGACCAATACATTTATGAGAACAAGACACCCTGGGAAGTACAGGATGGTGTACTTTGCATGGATCACACTTCATTTTCTTACCCACAGTGCCCTGCAAACCTCAAACTTCCCCTAAATTCACACATTTTCATTACATTTCTGTGACGTAAAGTTCTGGAATCTGCAGGGATCTAGAAAATTTGCTTTGACATTGGTTTGAATACTTTATGATGCAAGCATGAGGTTCAGCCACACTAGTGAGGCAGCTTTTTTATCTGTACAATTGGGGTATTAATGGGTGGTAGGAGTTTTGTGGATACCTGCTAATACCAGAAGTTTCCATCACAGAAATATAAGTAAAATGCGTGATTGCAGGTAAAGTTTGAGGTTTCCAGGGCATTGTGGGTAAAAACAACCCTTGTGAGATTCACAAAAGGCACACCATGCTGGAATCCCCTAGTTGTCTCAATTTCAAAGACGTCTGTCATTGTTGTGTTTCCCGGGGTAGCAGCCGAGCCCGACTGCCCCCCTTATCGCTCATCTCCCCAGTATCGCTATAGGGCCTTTTGTGTCATGGTCTCTTGGCCCATTCACACAAGTGGTGTACCGTTGTTATTGGGAGACAAGTAGAATCTCTGGTTGGTGAAAAATGTGTGGATCCCTACAGATTCTGAAGGATTTCCTCACAGAAATGTAAGGAAAATGTGAGTTTTTAGTCAAAGTTCTAGGTTTGCGAGGGTGTCTGGGCATGAGAAAACCTTGTGTGAGCCACGTAAGTCACACAACTGTGGACTTAACTGCGTGTATAGTTTTTAAAAATGGGCAGGCTTGCTAGGTTTACCTAGGTGCTGGCTTTGCTAGGGTTCAAAATCTGCAGCTACCCAACTTGGAAAAAAGGGTCAGTTTTCAGTGATGAAATGTGATATGCTTATGTTAAGTTTTAGGGCCTTTCCTGTTGTGGACACTGTTAGACCTGGCATCATTGGCGTGAGTCTCCCTTCCATTTTTACTGATTGCCTCCTCTGTGTTTGATATGTTTTTGCTGTTTATATGCTTTGGGCACTGTGCCGCTGCTATTCCGTGCCACAGTGCAAGTGCTCCCTATGTTAAATTGATTTACTAATTAGTGATTCCATGATTGGGTTATTTGATTTACTTGTCAGACCCTAGTACAGTGCACCATGTGTGCCCAAGGCTTGTAAATCAAATGCTGCTGGTGGGCTTGCAGCACTGGTTGTGCCACGCACATAAGCAGCTTGTAAAGTGTGTCTCGGGCCTGCCATTGCATGGGCGGTGTGCAGTCTAGTACTGCCATGTCGACTTGGCAAGTGCACCCACTTTCCAGTCCCTAAACCTTCCTTTTTCTTCATATCAGACACCCCTTAGGTAGGCCCAAGGGCAGGGTGCATTGTAAGTATAAGGTAGGACATGCCCTGGTGTGTGTAGCATGTCCTAATAGTGAATGACAGCCTTTTTCGTTTTTCACTATTGCAAGGCTACCATTTCTCCATAGTCCAGAATGGGCAGTTAGATTATTACATCTTAACTGACTCGGGGAACATGGTAGAAATTCTAATTTTGTATGCCTGAACTCAGAATGATAAAATATATTGTTTAGTAAAGTTGGTTTTAACATTCTGTGTTTGAAAATACCACTTTTAGAAAGTAGGTACTATCCAGGCCTGCCTCTGTTAGGTTGTGTATTACTTGTCTGAGTTTGAGTGACAGGGCTGGGGGATTCCATGAGACAGAATGAGTCAGCCCAGTGGTGAATAGGGAGATAAGCATCTAGATGGGAGGGAGGAGTTGCACCTGGGACCTGACGAGGGCTGGGCTTTCCCTCACCATGCTGGCTCCACCCCCTGGTGTGCGGCTGATGTCTCTGCCCTGCACTGTGAAAGAAGAGAAGGAATCATGTCAACAAAGTGCTCCAGGGCTGTGCTTTCCCTCCACAATGCTGGCTCTACCTCCTGTGTGGCATCTGATGTTTCTGCCCTGCACTGTGAAAGGAAAGAAGGAGTCATGTAAACAGAGTGCTCCAGAACTCCAGAGCTTCGGACTGGGCAAAGGCCCCTCTGCCTTCAGAGAACAAAGAGAAAAGCAGTATAAATATTGGGACCCAGACTCAAGAACTTTGGATCACTTCTGGGAGCAAGACAAACCTTTTGCCAAGGAGAAGAACCAAGGAATCTGCAGGAGTTTGGACTGCCCCTCTGCCAGTGTGCTGTTTACTGGGTTGACCTGCAGTGGTTTCTTTATTGCCAAGGAAAAGGAGAAGAAACTTTTAAAGGACTTTCATCATCTTGCAGAATATTACTCCAAGGGCTTGAACTTGAGCTTGCCTCCTGCTGAATTCTCAGGGACAAAAGACTTCATCTCCAGCTCCCCACTGAATTTCCATTCTGGGAATTCTATCTGCAGAAGCCTGCGTGACGCTGGGAGCTGGAAGCTGGAAGCATGACGCAACTTGAAGAAGCGTGACGCCGCCGCAGCTGTAGTCGCCGCATCGCCGGAGAAACGTGACGCTACCTCATCTCCCAGGAAGCGTGTCTTCGTCGAAGCTATCTGCTGTCGCATCACCGGAGAAGCATGACGTCATCGAGAGGGTCGCCATCGCATCATTGGAGATGCGTGTCGCCTGGCCTGTTTCGCCTGCAAAGTACAGAGTCGTCGCAAGGCTGCCAGGGCGTGAATGCATCGTCGTCACATCGTTGCATCAAGGGCGCCATCTTCTCACATCGGACCAGGATTGACACATCGCATCGAGGCACCATCTTGCGCATCGCAACCGGGCCGCAGGCCGAGAACCTACGCACCGCCCCCGCACGGTTAAGGATCACGACCCATCCCCTACACTGCGCAAGCATTGAGGCGCGACACATCATCTCCCGCGAAGCACAGAACCGACGCATATTTCTTTGCAAGCCTTTTGTTTACTTTGCGTTACGCATCCAGGTACTTTTGTGAGAACTGTGTCACATTTAACAGCAACTTGAACTAAGCAACTTTTACCACCTTTAAGTTCATCTTAAGTACAGTATTGTGGATCTTTGTTGTTTGTGGTCTTGTGTTAAGTCTATATAAAGAATTCTTATTTTTATAAAAAACCTTTGTTGTGTCCATTTGTAGTGTTTTCACTGTATTACTGTGTATATTCACAAATGCTTAACACACTGCCTCTGAGATGAGCCTGTCTGCTCGTGCCAATCTACCAAGGGGGTGAGCAGGGGTTCTCTAGGAGTGTAATCCCCTTATGCTGACTTAGAAGCAAGGGCCCCTAATTGGTCAAAGGTGAATACCATTGCCAACCAGAGACCCCCAGATCTAACATTGGTGGTCAGCGATGAGGATTTGGACCTGTATTTGTGACTCATATACAGTGATTGGTGTACACTACTAGTGAGTGCAGACCAAACACGACCACATACTTTTATTGGTAGTATTTTTTTCCTTGGACTGTTATTTTTTCCTGAAAACTCCCAATTCTTACTACCATGAGTAGACCAGCATCTGTTGCATCTATGGATCTTGATTTTGAGGAAGAGAGGTTGGAAACCTACACTTTGAAACAGCTCAAGCATCTCTGCAAGAAACTGAAAGTTGCTACACCAGGCATTTCTAAAAAGCATGACTACCAAAAGGCGTGGAGGGCCTGGGTAGAAGCAAGAAATGCCCCTGATCTTGTTGTTAAGGGTTAATGTGTAGTTAGGTATTTTTTCATGCTTTATATGGTACATGTTTGATGTAATGGTCCTTCGATCATAAAAGTATTGAGTAACCCACTCTCTCTAGTTGGTGTTGTAATGGTATCAAAGTTAAATGCACCATAACTCAGTCCTAATTCAAATATGTGCAGCATGAGCATTCTGGAAAGCAGCAAGGTATAAAAGGCTGCTAGAAACAGCTGTGTATTTCTTCCTCCCGCCTTTCCTGGTGAGTCCGGTCCTGGAAAGCTTCTTGCCTAGAGCCCCCAGAGATCTTGCTGATTATCCTGACTTACCTGGACATCTTCGTTTTCCTCCGGACTCCTCCTTGATCTTCTCGGCACTCGAGCAGTTCCTGGTGTTTCCCTTGGACGACAGGTCATCTCTGGCTAAGAAGGACAGTAAGACTTTATTAACCCTTTCCTTCTGTGAAAACAAAAAGAAAACATTGAGATATTTAGTCCTGAAAAAGCGATCGTTTGAGACAGTAATTTGCACCGAATCATTGACTCTGACTAACCAAACAAACAAGCATTGGCTCCTCTAAATAAGAACAAGAGTGTAGACTGACTTAAGTCTACTGATAAGTACTGTAAAGAGTGTAAGACTGATTTAAGTCTGTTGTTAATTACAGTATCTGTTAAGAATTGTATTTAGTGCTAATTTGCATATGACCAGTGCCGTGAAAGTAGTAAAAGAAGCATTGATGAGATATCAAGTATTGATCTGAAGTGTAGCCAAGCAGGGTGCTTGGTATTTTCTTGTTTTGTCTTTTTCTTGTGCCTTACAGATCAGAATCCCATAATCTTCGACTAGACAACAATTAATCGGGTATCCCAGAGTTATCTAGAATAATCTAAACCTCTACTAATTATACTAACTGAATTAATGTTTTCATTTACGTAATTGGTTCATGATTCATGATTGTGCATTTTCATTTAAGGCCTTCACTAAGCTCGAAGAGTCTGATAATTGCTGAAGTGTAAGCCAGGGCCGAAAGTTAAGAGGTATGTTCATTGAGGTGATGTGTAATACCTTTTGAAATACGAATCTCAAATAATAGCTGTGAGTAAGCGACTACAATTTATATCACAGAGAAATCATTGTTGAAGACCCAGCACACTTATCCCCGAGAAACCACGTTGAAGCAGACGAGAACCAGTGTTTTGTCTTTTTTGTTTCTCACTCCACTTCCCCTTGCGGAAAAATCGGAGTAGTCAAGAGTTTAAACCTTGCTACCTGGTTGGTCCAAAGGGGAGTTGGGAGCTTGCAGCTACAGAGTGAAACAAAGTCAGCAGCCTCGTGGTGGAACCTCAACAGAAAGCGAAGCCACTATAATTGTTTCTCTTTGTTGCTGCAAGCTAAGAAGATTTTCAGGGATGGATGTTACTCAACTTACCCAGTTGGTGCAGAAGCTGAATGAAGAAATGCAGGAATTGTGTTTAGAGAATCAGTCATTACGTCAAGAACTTGATAGAACCAGATCAGGTTTTACCACTTGGAGGGAACCCTCTGAGGAAAGTCGCTCTATTTTCTCGCCCCCTAAGTTTGGTGTATCTGCTTTCAGCTCCCCAAATTTGTGCACCCAGTCATCTTCTACAGAACAGCCAGTGCAATTGACTGTAGTAACTCCCACACCATTACCTTTAGAAAACCCTGAAAGATTTACTGGGGATTCCAATAGATTCACTAACTTTATGAGTCAATGTCAGTTGCATTTTTATGCAAACCACAAATCTCTACTTCCGATACAGCTAAAGTGTCTTTCATTATTTCATATTTGAGTGGGGTGGCAGCAGATTGGGCTATGCCTTTGGTAGATGCCAATGATCCTCTTTGGCATAATTTAAATGATTTTAAAACCGCCATGACCAGATTATTTGCTAGACACGTTTTTCTTCAAGCTTCGGATAACGAATTATTGAATTTGAGACAGGGTTCTAAAGACTTAATCACCTATGTTACAACTTTCAACAGATTACTTGCAGAAACACATTGGCCAGCTGAAAAAAGAGTGTTGCTCTTCTATCGAGGTCTTAGAGATGAGATTAAGGACTCTTTAGCCCATATAGTTGATTTGCCTAATGATTTTGCTGATTTCCAAGAATTAGTTGTTAAGCTCGATCATCGTCTAGGTGAACGTAAAGGAGAAAGACCCAAAAGTGATTTTAAAAATCTACACTTTAAATCAGAGAAAAAAGAAAGTGACATTAAAACCCCTGCAGTAGAACCTATGCAAATTGGTGGAATAAAGGGACCCTTATCTAACGATGAAAAAGAAAGACATAGAAAAGGTATTCTATGTTTATATTGTGGGAAGGCCGGTCACTTTGCAAAAAACTGTCCAGTAAGACCAGTTAAAAAGAAGGTTTTAGCTATAGATAGGGAGTCGGAAAACCAATCATCTCAGGGAATGTAGAGATCGATTCCTTGGGAGGTTTATCTAACCAGGTCTCAAGATATGCACCCTGTGTATTGACTCAAGAGCCTAAACACTTTACGGTAAGATTACTTCTTATTCTGACCACTCAGAACAGACATAGTATTCCTGTGCTCATAGATTCAGGGGCCACAGTTAATTTCTTCGATTTAACTCTAGCTAAACAGTTACAGTTGACCCATGTACCCAAGAAAGAACCAGAATCAGTAAGGGCTGTTGATGGATCAGCTCTATCCTCTGGCCTGATAAGGATTAATACTACACCACAGTTGTTTGTTGCTGAAAATGGTCATTCTGAATATGTAGTTGTTGGAAAACGAGGCAGCATCTGTGAGGCCTGCACAAATAACATGACACATTTGTCCTTCACTGGGAACCAAACACCCTGGGCAGCGCCTGACTCTCATAGGGTAGCGTTGCAGAGCAGTCTGAGGCTTACTCAAGGAAGGTGGTGTGGGCTAGTAATGGCCATTTGCAGGTGCGCAAAAATAACACTCACTAATTGATTGTCCAGTCTGTACTTTGCTTTATAAAAGTAAGAGTACATTTATTAAACACACACACCACTCAATACTATACACCAATTTACAAATATACATAAGCTGTTGAAATTACTTGGTGACATTGCATAACATCTCCACCCCTCCCGCAGGGCGGGGGGTCTAGTACCACAACTCCCATGTATGCACATCATCTTGCCCCCAATGCAATTAGTTGAACCTATCCTGGAGCGAGGGCCCTGCGCACTGGCACCATCCCAGTGGCGTCCCCCTCCCCTTACCTCAACAAGCATTAAACAGGGACAAACCTGCCTTGGTGACACATGACCCTGACCAAGCATCTCCTACTGACCCTAAAGTATACCCCTCTACATCTTAAGGGCTAACAGTCTGGGGTCTTCACCTAAGCGCAGCAGCAAGACTACATGTTTACGCACACTTTAGAATGACAGTACTCAGCACATTTGGATATCATTAAAAATGAATTGCAATTGCAGCCCCTAAAGGCATCACAGATGATCACAGGATTAAGTTGTAAATACCGTCAGACACCCTAGCAGGAGTGTCTAGCCACTTAAATCCACTTTGCTTGTGACATCACCTTACACCAGTACTTCACATTGAACATCAGTCCCTCTAAAAGAAATAACCATTAATAAAGGCATTTCAGTGCAATTACGCCATTTCACCTCCAGGGGATACCCTTCTCAAGACATCTCCAACTCAGCCCTTCAATCTTAGATGCACTTCTCAATGAACCCCCAGCTGTAGAACAAAAGTTACAGCCTAGGAGGTGATGCAATCTTCGCTGAGAGTTGAAAGTTATTCTTTTTAAATCCTCAAGAAACTTAGGGTGGGAGTAAGCTTTGTGCTGGGGGCGAGACTGCGCTGCTCCAGCAGCTCCCCCCAGCACCTTTTCACACTCAAGGGGGACCCTCTCCTCTGGGGGCCACCAAAACACCAAAAACAATCCATACCTCATGCCTTGCAAGGCATCATGCGGCGCTTCAAGCTCCTGCTGCTTTCTGGGGCCTCGGTGGGGGGCCCGGTCCCACCCGGACCCCCGGGTAAGGGTATGCGACCCAGGGAGCCCACACCCGGCCGCTCCGTGCTTTGGTCGAGGGCCCGGTCCCACCCGGACCCCCGGCTCCTCCTTCCTTGTCCGGAGCCCGGGTCCCACTCGGGACCCCCGCAGGCGCTCCACGTTGGAGGGCAGTCCCCGGGACCTGACCCACCCAGGGGGCCTTTTCTAGACTGGCGGCGGAGCCTCACGTGCGTCACCATCGGGGGGCCACAAGTGAAAGGTCGCTCACCTTCTTGGGGCCATATCTCAGCCCCTGGAGGTCCGATCCGCCCCATTTTCGTGTCTTCTTGCTCCTGCTGGTGCCCCGCAGCCACTGGGAGCATTCTCCCTCACCCTTCGGGTCTCCAAGAGGGTGCATTCTGCAGGGAGCTGTCTGCACTTGCTCACTGCGCCAGCCTTTCGCCTGGCTCTCCTCCTGCGCCTCTCTTCTCCCTGTGCAGAGGCCTCTTCTTCTGCGCACCGGTCCTGGGCTCTTCTTCTGGCGCTGTTAGAGGCCTGGGGGGCAGTCGGGGTGTTCTCCTTCCAACTGCCCATTGCACCAGGCTCCAGCACCTTTCGCCTCCGCAGACCACACCCCAGAGAGAGCTTCCCTTCCTGTGCAAGTACTTTTTAAAAGTTGAGTAGGGGGCTGGCAAAAAGTCTCTGTGGGTCCTATCAAACAGCGACACATCACTTCCCTGCCCCTTCTCCCTCCTTCTTGTCCAGCCTCTGGGTTTGTTCAAAATGGAGTCGTCCAGTGTCTCTGGCCACATGGCCTCTGAAACCCAACTCTTTTCTTCTTGGTACAGCCTGGTGCCTGGCACCCAGTGACAGCTGCTAATGGATGAGCCTGTACCCCCACCCATCTTCTTCTTTGTGGAGAGGAGGCCCTAGCTTGTGGAAGAAAGGTTATCAATCCATCCAGCTGAGGTCAACCCTCAGCCTGGGTCTGGTCATGGCTGGCTCAGAGAAATATGACAGTTCTGTATGACCCAAAAGCAGTACATATGACTTTGGACTCTGCTAAATACTTATTTTCACCTACTCTACAATGGATTTTAGTGTGTGTCTGGAATCTGTAGGCCTTGTGGAAGTCATTTTAGCCATGGGCCTCACATCCCCATAGGGGAATATTGAAGTGAAAACACAGTAAAACACACCGACTTTCCCTGGCATGTTCTTTCCCAGGGCATAAAGCCTATTCCATGTCACCACCCAATTCTGCATAAGTCCTGCCACACCATTCACTCTGTAGCTGCTCCTGGACTGCGCACGCTAGGAATCTCCCCTGCGCAGCTCCTACACGTGTGCACACGCATGTACACCCGTGTCTGCAACTGCCCAGCACAGTGTCCCATACTCCAGCTCCAGCTGCAGCGGCCTAGTCAAGCCAGGCGGACACCAGAGAAATCTCCATGCAGTCTCCTTCATTATGAGTTCACTGTGGATGAGTCCCAGATTATGAGGCTCCCCCACAGTAAAAGCTCAACAATTAGGTGCTCAAAAAGCAAAAAATCCAGGCGGCCCCTAGTGTCAGAACCACCTTCTAACAGTAGTCTTTGATTTAATTGACACGCCTTCTTTTGGGGTTATTCTTGGCATCCCTTGGCTGGAATACCATAATCCTAAAATTGATTGGGTCAAACGTACCGTGACTCTTGATTCTGCTCACTGTAGGTTACACTGTTTCAAGATTTAAGAGATCCTATTATGCCTCTTTGCTGTGCTGCAATAGATCCCACTCACTCAGAATTACCTATTGAGTATCAGGACTTTAGTGAAGTGTTGGATCCAGGTAAGTCAACTACTCTTCCACCTCATAGAATCTACGACTGTAGAATTGATCTAATTCCAAGGGCTAAGTTGCCTTGTAGCAGAATATATGCATTAACGGAACCAGAAAATCAGTATTTACGAACCTACTTAGACGAACTGTTAGAAGTAGGTTTCATTCGTCACTCCACTATGCCGGTCTCCTCGCCTTTTTTTTTTGTAGCGAAGAAGACGGGAGACTTGCGTGCTTGCATATACTATTGCGCGGTTAATAAGGCAACCATTAAGAATAAGTACCCTTTACCTTTGATTCCGTTCCTCCTCAACCAAGTAAAAGGTTCCAGTGTATACACCACATTAGACCTATGTGGGGCCTACCACTTGATTCGTGTAAAAGAAGGCGACAAGTGGAAGACCGCTTTTCGCACCAAGTGCTTTTTTTTTAATATACTGTGATGCCTTTTGGTCTATGCAACGCTCCTGCAGCATTTCAATATTTCATAAATGAAGTATTGCATGATTTGTTGGACATCTGCGTCATAGTATATCTTGACGATATTTTAATCTACTCAAATCAAGAGGAACATACTAAACATGTGCGTTCAGTCCTTAAAAAACTCAGAGACAACGCTTTCCTTTCCAAATTAGAAAAATGTGTCTTTAATTCCCCAAGGGTGGAATTTTTAGGATATTGGTTGTCCCCAGAAGGGATCACAATGGATCCTAAAAAGGTGGACGCTATCCTTAATTGGCCCTCACCGAAATTTGTAAAAGATGTCCAGCGCATTCTTTGATTCGCAAATTTTTACAGGCGCTTCATAGCAACATTTTCAGAAATTGTTGTGCCAATCACTACATTGTTACAGAAAGGTAAGACATTCCTTTGGACTTCTGAGGCTGAAGAAGCATTTTTAATTCTAAAAAAAGCTTTTACTTCGGCTCCTGTACTAGCACATCCAGATCCAGATAAGCCTTTCTTTGTAGAGGCATATGCTTCCCAGACCGCAATAGGAGGAGTCCAAATGCGGAAAGACAATAGAACAGGTCATTTACACCCAATTGCTTTTTTTTCAAGAAAATTGTTGGCAGCTGAACAAAATTATACAATAGCTGAACGGGAGTTGTTAGCTATCAAAGCTGTCTTCCAGGAATGGAGGCATCATCTCCTAGGTGCCAAACATACTGTCGCTATTTATTCAGATCATAAGAATTTACAATTCTATTCGACAGTGAAGGCCTTCACTCCAAGACAGATGCGATGGTTACAATTTTTCAGTGAATTTGATTTTTTAACTACATACCGTCCTGGGGAGAAACAACTACTCTCAGGCACTCTCTCTAGGTTAGTGTGTGAAAAGCAAAAAGATAAAATCAAGAACTCTCAGAGCATAATTTCATCTGAAAAAGTTTGTGCTGAGATCTCTTCATATACCTTTTTTGATCAAGTGAAGAAAAAGGTTAGATTACTAAATCGAGAAGAATGGCTATCTCACCAGTTCAATTCTATTAAGAATTATTTTTTCTTTCACAAAGAGAAATTGTTCATTCCAGATGAAGATTTGCGTCAGCAAATTATAAAATGGAACCATGATTTAGGTACAGCCGCACATCCAGGGGTTCATAAATCTTTAGAGCTGTGTCAACGCCATTTTTGGTGGAAGGGTATGTTTTCTGATGTCCAACAATTTGTCAGCACTTGTCCGGTGTGTACTCGTCAGAAATCTGTACACACAGCCCCTAGTGGTTATTTACAGCCAATGACCATACCTCCACATCCATGGCGTACAATTAGCTTAGATTTCATTACAGACCTACCAAATTCAAATGGATTCATAACAATCCTGGTGGTGGTAGATTTATTGTCTAAAATGGGACATTTCATTCCATTAACAAAATTACCGTCAGCAGAAGAATCCAGTCAGGTATTTTTACAACACATAATAAAACTACATGGATGACCTAGAAAGATTGTTTCAGACAGGGGCCCACAATTCGTGTCAAAATTTTGGAGAAAATTCTGTGACAAATTAGTAATTGAATTAGGTTTATCATCTGCCTTCCACTCTCAAACGGACGGTCAATCTGAAAGATTAAATCAGAGTGTCGAGCAAAGTTTACGTTGTTTATTAAACACAGTATCTTCAAATTGGGATGAAATATTGCCTTTTGCTGAGTTTTCTTATAACAATACTATTCACTCTGCATTAGGATGTTCACCATTCTATTTCATGACCGGTTTACACCCACATTCATTGCCAGAAACAATTCCTGAATTAGATCAAGACATGCCAGCTGTAACAGAAAGGTTAGCTAAATTACAATCTATTCAGCAGCACGCTAAGAAAGCCTTGGCTAGGAACAAAAGCAAGATGAAAGAAAACGCAGACAAGCACAGATTACCAAGTCCTGATTATAAGAAAGGAGACCTGGTTTGGTTATCAACAAAAAATATCCAAATAGAAGGGTCTAGAAAACTAAAACCACGATTCATTGGACCATTTCCAATTGATAAGATTCAAGGTCCAGTTTCTGTAAAATTACAACTACCAGATGAATATTCCATCCATCCAGTTTTTCATGTTTCCCGCCTAAAACCCTATATCCCTTCCACTAGATCAGACAACCCCCCTCCACCAGTTGTAATAGCGGATCACCTAGAGTATGAAGTGAATAAAATAATTGATGCCAAGAGATTCCATGTTAGACTCTACTACTTAATTGACTGGAAAGGGTACGATTCCAGCGAAAGACCCTGGGAACCGGAAGCTAATGTTCATGCTCCCCGTTTGTTAAAAAGATTTCATGCCTTGCACCCAGAAAAACCCAGACCCATTAGACAACCTTTGGGGGGGGAGAACTGTTAAGGGTTAATGTGTAGTTAGGTCTTTTTTCATGCTTTTCATGGTACATGTTTGATGTAATGGTCCTTCGAGCATAAAAGTATTGAGTAACCCACTCTCTCTAGTTGGTGTTGTAATGGTATCAAAGTTAAATGCACCATAACTCAGTCCTAATTCAAATATTGCATTTACCAATGCTTGTTGAATGTTTCCCTACGATGCCACCGTTACCCGATAGACGGTTCCAAAATTGAACGTGTTGCTCAACCGCATGTGTTAACTGTCTCTTGATTCCCACGTGTGCAGCATGAGCATTCTGGAAAGCAGCAAGGTATAAAAGGCTGCTAGAAACACGCGATGAAGCTTCGCTTCTCCTGAGCGTCATCGCGAGTGCAGCTGTGTATTTCTTCCTCCCGCCCTTCCTGGTGAGTCCGGTCCTGGAAAGCTTCTTGCCTAGAGCCCCCAGAGATCTTGCTGATTACCCTGACTTACCTGGACATCTTCGTTTTCCTCCGGACTCCTCCTTGATCTTCTCGGCACTCGAGCAGTTCCCGGTGTTTCCCTTGGACGACACGTCATCTCCGGCTGAGGAGGACAGTAAGACTTTATTAACCCTTTCCTTCTGTGAAAACAAAAAGAAAACATTGAGATATTTAGTCCTGAAAAAGCGATCGTTTGAGACAGTAATTTGCACCGAAGAAAAAACCTTTGATCAGAAGCATTGGAGATTGGTTCATTGACTCTGACTAACCAAACAAACAAGCATTGGCTCATCTAAATAAGAACAAGAGTGTAGACTGACTTAAGTCTACTGATAAGTACTGTAAAGAGTGTAAGACTGATTTAAGTCTGTTGTTAATTACAGTATCTGTTAAGAATTGTATTTAGTGCTAATTTGCATATGACCAGTGCGGTGAAAGTAGTAAAACAAGCATTGATGAGATATCAAGTATTAATCTGAAGTGTAGCCAAGTAGGGTGCTTGGTATTTTCTTGTTTTGTCTTTTTCTTGTGCCTTACAGAACAGAATCCCATAATCTTCGACTAGACAACAATTAATCAGGTATGCCAGAGTTATCTAGAATAATCTAAACCTCTACTAATTATACTAACTGAATTAATGTTTTCATTTACGTAATTGGATCATGATTCATGATTATGCATTTTCATTTAAGGCCTTCACTAAGCTCGAAGAGTCTGATAATTGTTGAAGTGTAAGCCAGGACCGAAAGCTAAGAGGTATGTTCATTGAGTTGGTGTGTAATACCTTTTGAAATACGAATCTCAAATAATAGCTGTGAGTAAGCGACTACAATTTATATCACAGAGAAATCATTGTTGAAGGCCCGGCACACTTATCCTGAGAAACCACGTTGAATCAGACGAGAACCAGTGTTTTGTCTTTTTTGTTTCTCACTCCACTTCCCCTTTCCCTTGCGGAAAAATCGGAGTAGTCAAGAGTTTAAACCTTGCTACCTGGTTGGTCCAAAAGGGAGTTGGGAGCTTGCAGCTACAGAGAGAAACAAACTCAGCAGCCTCGTGGTGGAACCTCAACACTTGTGGTGGAGCCAGCTGGGGATGCAGATGGGCAACTGGATAGGCTAGTGTTTCTAACCAGGGGAGGGGTACCGTCCACACCTGGCAGTAGTATCTCTTCCAAAGACCTGTCCCCCAGAGAGTTGTAAGACAGGGAGAGAAATAGGGCACATAAGCTGGAGATGGATAAGCTTAAGATGGAGAGTCAGAGGGAAGCAGAGAATAACAGATTGTCCTTGGAGAGAGAGATAATCAGAATTGAACATGAGAGGGTGTTGAAGGAGTTAGAGATCAAGGCAAAGGGCTTAGAGATCAATCCCTCTGGTGGCAGCGCACCATCTGTGCCTTCAGAAGGCAGGGTATATATATCCCCAAGGATCTCATCAAAGATTTCCATAAGCATGAAGATATTGGGCAGTGGGTTGCTGCCTATGAAATAGCAATGTTGGTCCACCGGGTCCCTGAGTAGGATTGGGGAGCGGGGTTGTAGGGGCCGCTTTGTGACTGAGGTGAGGGATACTTTGTTAGACCTACCCAGTAAGAATAGGATGTCTTATGCCCACATGACGGAAGCCCTGATGACAAGGTATGGTTTGACCCCAGAACTCTATAGACAGAGGTTCAGAAATTGTAAGAAGCTGGAGGGAACCACTTGTGTAGAATATGTATCTTTCTTTTGCAGAGCTATGGATGGTTGGGTGAAGGGTAGCAAAGTGGACACTTTTGAAGCTCTCTATGATTTGATTGACAGGGGGCACTTGTCTGCTAATTGTTTTGCAGAGTTACGCCAGCACCTTGTCAATAGCAAGTTAACTAACCCTAGGAAGCTTGCTGAGGAGGCGGACCGCTGGGTCAGTACCAGGGTCCATAAGGGTCATGTGGGAGACTCCGCCAAAGGTGGGCAGGGTCCCCAGCAGAAGAGTGTGGGGGACAAGAATAAACAATGGAAGTTCCAGAAAGGTCCCCAAAGTAATTCCCAAGGGAACCAAGGTAAGGGTTCCCAGCCTCCCCCTGAGAAGAAGCCAGAGCCCCCGACAGGTAAACCTGTTCATAGGGGGCCTGTTACCTGCTTTCAGTGTAAACAGGTGGGACACCGTTGGTATGATTCCCAGTGTCCCCAAAAGGGTCAGTATGTGCCATACCCAGGCACCCCCGTCAGATGGCCAGTGTAGAGCTAGGAGTGAAGGAGAAGTGTGACCAAGGTGCGTGGGGTCCCGCAGAAATGTCCCTTGTCTCATTGGGAGACTTTGAGATGGTCCCAAAAACTCAGCTGCCTAATAACATTAAAAAGTACAGCCAGTGGGTGGCCATCAATAGCCATAGAGTGGAAGCTCTTAGAGACACCGGAGCCAGTGTGACAGATGTCAAGTGTCACTTGGTGTCTGAAGAGCAGGTGGTCCCCAATGCATTCATCCCAGTTGTTGCCGCTGACAACACAGAGAGCCATTGCAAAGTGGCTCAAGTTCCCTTTGAGTGGGGGGAGGGGGGTCTCTGGTACTCTTCAAGTAGCTGTGAGGTGAGCCATGCCTGTTGATTGTTAGGCAATGATTTGGAAAGCTCCCCTTGAGCTAAGGTGGAGAAGAAGGCTCATTTGGAGATGTCAGAGTGGGCGTGTGTGACTACTCAGTCTATGGCAGCCAAGGGTGTTCAAGAGATCCTGGGGCCTGAAAGTATGGCCCAGGAACCTGCCTTAAAGAGAAGAGGTAGGGGGCACTGGAAACCAGCCCCCATTGTTCCCACAGCACAGGAGGAGGCAGACCTTGAGAGGGATGCCCTGGAACCTACAGGGGAGCAAGTTTCTGAACAGGGGAACCTACCTGAGCTGACCCATTGAAAGCAAGAAGGAGGGCCCTCTAGAGAGGAATTTTGTGCAGAGCTGAAGAAATGCCCTTCTCTTGAGAGTTTGAGGCAAAAGGCCACAAACCAGGCAGCAGGTGATCAGTCTGGATCACATTGGAACGACTGGGAGAACGCCCTCCTGTATAGCGGGCCTAAGTTTGCTGAGCCTGGGTCAGCCCGTGTGCTTGTGGTACCCCAGTGCTTCAGAGCCTTCCTACTGGGGTTGGCTCATGACGTACCTTTATCTGGACATCTGGGGCAGAACAAGACCTTTGAAAGGCTTGTCTCCCACTTGTATTGGCCCCAGATGCGGAAGAGTTCAGATACTCATTGTAGGACTTGTCAAACTTGCCAGGCAAGTGGGAAAAGTGGAAGGAGGCACAAGGCCCCTCTCCAACCTTTCCCTGTAGTCACTACCCCCTTTGAATGTGTGGGCATTGACATTGTGGGGCCACTGGACCACAAGACAGCCATGGGCAACAGGTTTATCCTGGTCTTGGTGGACCATGCTTCCGGTACCCGGAAGCGATCCCGCTCAGGACAGTGACAGCCCCCGTGGTGGGACGTGCACTGATGGGGATTTTCTCTCTTGTATGGATCCCCAGAGAGGTGGTATCTGACCGAGGTACAAACTTAATTTCCAGTTATATGAAGTCTCTGTTGAAAGAGTGTGGTGTTACCTATAAGTTTACCACTCCTTACCACCCACAAGGTAATGGGTTGGTTGAGAGATTCAACCGGACCCTTAAAGACATGATCATGGGTCTTGAGGAACCAATGAGGCATAAGTGGGACGTCCTCTTGCCATGCCTTCTGTTTGCTTGCCGTGTGGTGCCACACAAGTCCCTAGGGTTCAGTCCCTTTGAACTGTTGTATGGACACCCGGTAAGAGGACCTTTGAGTCTGGTCAAGGAAGGCTGGGAGCAATCTCCCAGGAAACCTCCCCAGGATGTATACAGTTACATGATGTCCTTCAGGAACCAGACTCGGCGATTTAGAGATCTCACTTAGGCGCATCTGGAAGCCAGCCAGGAAGAGATGAAGCGGTGGTATGATCAGAATGCCACTCTGATTGAGCTTCAGCCTGGACAGAAAGTTTGGGTCATGGCCCCTTTAGAGCCTTGTGCGCTCCAGGACAGGTGGACCGGTCCAATTGAGGTTGTGGAGCACAAGAGTGATGTCACCTATTTGGTGAACTTGCGGTCTCCAAGGAACTGTTTGCAGGTCCTACTTGTGAACCGCCTGAAGCCCCGCTTAGAAAGTTCTGAAGTGGGCATGCTCCTAGCAACGGATGATGGAATGGAGGAGGAGACCGAGCCTCTTCCTGACCTCCTGTCTGCAACAGAGCAAGATGGGTCAGTGGATGGTGTCAGCCTCTCTGCCACACTGACCCCTTATCGGCAGCAAGATTGCCGCCAACTGTTGGGATAATTATCTGATTTGTTTTCCTTGGTTTCTGGTTTCATTGAGTGGTGCGTCCATGATGTGGACACTGGGAACAGTCCACCTGTAAAGCCCAAGGCTTACAGAGTGACTGTCAAGGTCAGGGCTTACATCAAGGAGGAAGTCTCCAAGATGTTTGCTTTAGGGGTGATTGAGTCCGCAGACAGTCCTTGGGCCAGCTCAGTGGTTTTGGTCCCAAAGGCTGCCGCGCCTGGTGCCACACCTGAACTCCGGTTCTGTGTGGACTGCCTAGGACTCAATTCAGTCACCAGAAATAACGCGCGCTCTATCCCCAGAGCTGATGTGCAAATTAATTGGTTAGGGGTTGCACGGTACATCAGCACGTTTGATTTGACGTCTGTACACTGGCAGATTGCCTTGACTGATGGGGTCAAAGAGAGGTCAGCATTCTCCACACCAGATGGCACTACCAATTCCAGTTTATGCCTTTTGGGATGAAGAATGCCCCTGCCACCTTTCAGAGGTTGGTCAACTAGGTGTTGGCTGGACTGGAGGATTTCAGTGCCTCCTACCTGGATGACATAGCAGTGTTCAGCGCCAGTTGGGAAGAACATCTGCGCCACCTCTGGGAAGTATTGATGGCACTGCGAAAGGCAAGCCTCACGATCAAGGCGCGTAAGTGTCAGATCGGGCAGGGTTCAGTGGTGTACTTGGGTCACCAGGTAGGGAGCGACCAGGTGGCGCCCCTACAACCAAAAAAAAAAAAAAAGATTGATACCATCCTGGCATGGAACCCCCAAAGACTTAGACACAGGTGAGAGCCTTTTTAGGACTCACGTGGTACTACAGGAGGTTTGTCAAGGGGTATGGAAACATTGTTGCACCCTTGACTGAGCTGACTTCCAGGAAGCAGCCCAAGAAAGTGAACTGGACTGACACCTATCATAAGGCTTTTGACGCCCTGAAGACTGCCAGGTGCACAGCACCCGTGCTTCAGGCGCCCAACTTCTCAAAATAATTCTTTTTTCAAACAGATGCTTTAGAGCATGGTGTGGGGGCTGTTCTATCACAGATTAACTAAGAGGGCCTAGACCAACCTGTAGCCTTCATCAGTAGGAGGTTACTTCCACAGGAATAGAGGTGGAGTGCAATTGAGCGTGAGGCATTTGCTGTGGTCTGGGCACTGAAGAAGTTGAGACCATACTTGTTTGGGACTCACTTCCTGGTTCAGACCTACCACATGCCCCTTAATGCAGATGAGGGGTGAGAACCCAAAGTTGTTGAGGTGGTCCATTTCCCTACAGGGTACGGACTTTACGGTGGAACACCACCGCCCTGGTACAGAACACGCCAATGCTGATGGTCTGTCCAGATTTTTCCGCTTTAGTCAAGAGAACTCCCAAGGGGAAGGGTAGTTCTCCCCACATTTTAGCTGGAGGGGACACGTGTTAGACCTGGCATCATTGGCGTGAGTCTCCCTTCCATTTTTTACTGATTGCCTCCTCTGTTTTTTAAATGTTTTTGCTGGTTATATGCTTTTGGCACTGTGCCATTGTTATTCAGTGCCACAGTGCAAGTGCTCCCTATGTTAAATTGATGTACTAATTAGTGATTAGTGATACTGACTAAATAGCGAATTTCCTATCTGCGTGTCGCTGTGAGCTCGAAGCGCGACGCAACGAGAAGAAGCGTGAGGCCACCGCAACTGTAGTCGTTGCATCGCCGGAGAAGCGTGCCGCATCTCCCAGGAAGCGTGTCTTCATCGAAGCTGTCTGCTGTTGCATCACCAGAGAAGCGTGACGCCATCGAGAGGGTCGCCATTGCATCACCGGAGAAGCGTGTCGCAGGGCCTGTCATGGCTCCAAAGTACAGAGTCGTCACAAGGCTGCCTGTGCGTGATCGCATCATCGTCGCATCAAGGGCGCCATCTTCTCGCATCGCACCAGGATTGTCGCATCGCATCGAGGCGCCATCTTACGCATCGCAACCGGGCCGCAGGCCGAGAACCCACGCATCACACCCGCACCGGTATGGATCATGACGCATTCCCTACTCTGCGCAAGCATTGAGGCGCGATACATCATCTCCCTCGGAGCACGGAACTGATGCCTCTCCCTTTGCGAGCCTATTGTTTACTTTGCTTTCTGCATCCAGGTACTTTTGTAAGAACTCTGTTGCATTTAACAGCAACTTGAACTAAGCAACGTTTACCATCTTTAAGTCAATCTTAAGTACAGTATTGTGGATTGTTGTCGTTTGTGATCTTGTGTTAAGTCTATATAAAGAATACTTACTTTTATAAAACCTGTGTTGTGTCCATCTGTAGGGTTTTCACTGTATTACTGTGTATATTCGCAAATGCTTAACACACTGCCTCTGAGATAAGCCTGTCTGCTCGTGCCAAGCTACCAAGGGGGTGAGCAAGGGTTATCTAGGAGTGCAATGCCCTTATCCTGACTTAGAAGCAAGGGTCCCTATTTGGACAAAGGTGAATACCATTGCCAACTAGAGACCCCCAGATCTAACAGACACTATCCACACACTATCCACACAAGTGAGGTACCACTTTTATCTCAAGACTTGGGTAACTGCAGGGTGCAGGACATTTTTCGCTCACCACAGATTGCAGATGTTTTCTTCGCATAAAATGTGTCTTTTTACTTGTAGTTTAGTTAAAATCTGAGATTTTCAAGGTCTTCTAGGTAAGAGAATCTGTTGAGTCTTGCAAGTTTCCCCACCCTGCGGTTATTTTTGAAACTTGTAGGTTTCTAGGTTTCACTAAGTGCTGCTGAGCGAGAGCCCAAGATCCACAGCTACCCAACATTTAAAAAAAAAGGGTCTGTTTTCAGTGGAAAAACGCGATGAGTCCATGTTATGTTTTGGGTCTTTTTTTATTTGTATTATCTTTATTGTGTTTTTAAGCCCTTCCCCCAAGGCCAGCAGACAATTCATAATACATTATTACATAAATGTAGCAGCGCATTAAAGAAGAAATTCCTATGTGTACAAAAATTGAATATTTCGTACAAAAACTCAAACAAATTGTAAACAGTGAACATTTCATCAAGTGGAGTGCAAATATTATGCCACAAAGTGACTCTGGCGCGTTTAAACCTATAATCTGCTAATACTATGCAAGTAATTCCTAAGCCATCCAGCAGAACCAAATTCATATTCCTGCGCCCATATTCTTACCTTACAGTTACCCTCAGACATTGAGGACATCCAATCCATGATAGGAGCCCACACCAGTAATCCTTTATTCCTGGCAGATTTACTTTTCTGTGGATACACAGCAATTTCAATGTTTATGTGGCTAAAAGCCGCGTCAACCATTGATGGAACGTAGGAGGAAAGCGATCCAGCCACGCCGATGCTAAACACAATGTCAATAATGTCATTTCAACAAACATAAATGACTGAAAGTGATTTGAGACTAGTTTATTATGAACTCCTAATAAGATGGTTTGGGAGTTACAGCAGTTTGTATCAAGAAATTCACTAATTTAAGTTTTTAGCTCTACCAAAGCAGGGAACCCTGCAAACATATGTGTCAGGTCAGCACAATATAGACTACACTGTAGACCCGCCCCACTTTGCATTTTTCGCTGAGGTAAATATATATTTAAACAGGTTTTAAAATGTTGGACTTGCAAGTTTGCCGACATTATTATAGAGTTAGCAAGATCAAGAGAATCAACAAAAACATTATTTCCTGACGGCAGCTTCTCTTGCCACCGTCTAGCATGTTTATCAACATCATTTGGCATCAGACTAATTAGTACCCAATATAATAACCCTATTGAGGTCTCCTTCCCAGTAATCATCTCTCCGAGCCCAGTAAGCATCTCTTGAATTGCACTCTTTTAAAATAGCCAAATTCTATTTGCCGCAAAAGCCCTACTCCCTCATTCCCCCACGCCTATTCCCCCCACAGTAGCTCATAAGGGCAGGGAAATTGTTAGCTGCTGTCCACATTTTCTTTACTATGTTGCTTTCTCAATTGGGGAAAGCCATAAATTATTCATTCTTCCAAAATCCTTGTTTGTTTTTCCCAATCAGAGGATTTCTCTATCCCTGCTACAAGATTTACTCCAAGATAGACCGCATAATCGACCACTCGCCTATCCTCAAGTTGTACGTTACCATTAATAACTTGAGTTTTATCTTGATTTAATAAATATCTGGAAAAGCTACATAAACTGCAGCCTTCTGTTCGATCTCTCTCAATGCTGTTCCTGAACCCGGGGTAACGAGTACCAGGTCATCAGCATATGCCAACATTTTAGTTTCCCATCCCTGAGAGCTTAATGGTGGGATTAGTGGGTTATTCTTTATCCACTTAATCAGTGGATCAATGTGGTGAGCAAATAAAAATGTAGAACATGAGCACTCCTGCCTTGTACCACGCTGTATCGCAGCCGGCTCTGAATTCCTCCCCATCAGCGAGATCTTAGCCCTTGGATTGCTATACAGTGCTTTTACAAACTTAATAAACCCTAACTCTTCACCCAGTTTTTCCATTACCGCCCAGAGGTGAGGCCAGGAGACCCTATTGAATTCCTTTTCTGCATCCAAGAGTATTAAAGCCACAGGTCACCTGTTATTGTGGCTGCATCGCAAAAGATGATAACCCTACAAATATGATCCGTACTACTCCTCTCAGCAATGAGTCCATGCTGCATGGAGGACACTATCTTGCTAATTGCACCTGATAGCCGCATTACCAGTATTTTAGAATAGATTTTGGCTTCGCTGTTCATTAATGTGATAGGCAGATATGAGCCTAATTCCTGCCAGCATTACTTTTCTTAGGGAAGACTCTATGTTTGTGAAAGCCCAAGAGTTGGGTGGATCTGAGCTCCTCTGAACAAGCAAGAAAACATCCAGCATGTGTGTTTTTGAGACTTGCTGAAAAATTCTTATAAAGCTCCCCTGGAATAAAATCCATTCCAACTGCTTTCCCTAATATTAGGACTGAGATAGCCATTAAGATTTTGTCCAACAAAAACAGTTGATCTAAATACTCATAGTCCTCATAGTCCTTTCTATCTAGTTTTTTTTATAGGAAACCGAATCAAGATACCCCGACATATCCCCGGCTGGCGTTCCTACTTCATCAGTATACAGCAGCAGGTAAAACCTTTGAAAGGGTCGTATTTCTTCCGGATCAGAAACCAATCCATTATGAGGGTCCCAAATTTCCCTGATCTGGCCTTGAACTGCTTGTTGTCTACTTTGAGTAGCCAGGAGATTGTAGAAATGATGTCTCCACACTATGGGGTCGATTCCGATTCTGGTAAAACCGCTTCGAATAGCCGTTCAGAGTGTTTTTCCCGTGCCCTGCAACGTCCCCCGTACATACGACGAAGTACGATTTGTACCAGGAGCAGGACTTCGTACGAATCGTACAAAGACCGTACGACTCGAATCTCCGCACGAATCTCCCTCGGAACCCGCTGTACGCGACATCTGTACGGTTCGCGGCTGCTTTTTCCGACCCAGCAAGTACGATTTGTGTCGGGTACGCACCGTATGACCCTTTTTCTACGGGAGCTGAAAACAGCCGTAAAAACAGAGTTCGCTCCGAAACAGGTACGGAACGGCCCCCCCGGGTACGGTGCATACACCCCATGATCGCAGGAGTACGGTGCGTACCCCTGCGATCGCGGGGTGTACGCACCGTACCCTGCGATCGCGGTGTACGCACCGTACCCTGCGATCGCGGTGTACGCAACGTACCCCATGTTCGCTGGGTGTACGGTGCGTACACCCTGCAATCGCGGGGTGCGGTGCGTACACCCCAAGATCGCAGGGGTACGCACCGTACCCCTGCGATCATGGGGTGTACACACCGTACGGTGTGTAAGTGATTGTGTGCTTTTCTGTACGAATCGCCCTTCCTGACGTGCACCGTACGAATCGCGTCCTCATACCCCGGTCCAGATCGTACTCGTCTGGTTGTACGGCATGTGTAGGAGTCGTACGGTTCACTGTTTCAGCCTTGCAATACGTACGGATCGCGACGATTCGGACGGAGTGACGGAATATGGATCGTACTACGCGACTCGGACGGACGGGTACGAATCGTACAGCGATGGCTGCGGATGACAATCGTACGGACGTTTTTTTTCCAGGATCGGAATCGGCCCCTATGTGTTTATCAGCAGGTTTTGCTGGAGAAATACATATTATTGTTACTTTAGAAACTGCCACTTTAAGTTGCACAAACTCAATCTCTACTCCCCTCGTTAATGCATCTATCAAGGTGGTCTCTGCTAGCAATATATTATACAGTTCTAACAAGTATGATTTTTCTTCCTTTTGACTAAACCAGCTAAACCGAGATGTCTCATCACGAACACCGGCCTTAAAAGCTTCTCAGATCATCCCAACAGGGGCACTGCCTAAATTGTCGACCTTAAAAAACGGGATCTATTCCTGCATATGATTGATATATTCATCACCCAATAATAGAGCTTGTTTAAAGGACCAACTCTGGCATGAGCGAGATGGAAGATTCATTACTACAACCAAAACTATTGGATTATGGTCCGACATTACCCTTGGATATTTCCTAATCCAGTAATCCTACCGCAGACTATGTGATCTAAAAAAATTATCTAACCTTGCATGTACCTGATATGGTGCTGAATAAAATTTTAATCCTGGATCGGGGGGTACTTTTCTCGGTCCAGATATCTGCTAACCCGTGGGACACTTCCAAATTAATCAAAGATCTAAAAACTTTAGGCTTGCAGCCTTGGTAGTGTTTGGTACCTCCATCTAAAATGTCCCTAGTTAGATTGATATTAAAATCTCCTTATATAATTATCTGAAGTGGCCATAAGGCCAGCTAATTATTTAACCATTCAAACACTGCGGGATCATCCATTACTGACCCATACATGGAGCAGAGTGTAAGGGTCCCATTGTCATAGTAGCACTCCATAATTGACCATCAACCATACTTATCCGACTAGAAAGCTATAGCCTCCCTTCCTCACTAGAATTTCATCCCTGTGTACATGTCCCTTGTGAAGTATTTTCACACTACATGATATTCTACCTTACTCTCTCTACGTGAGTCTTCTGCTAACAAATTATATCAGCCTTCAGGAATTGCATATCAAGGACAACACTTTGTCTTTTCAACTGGTTATTTAAGCCACAAATGTTCACTGTAGCAGTTTGCAAATTACACATCGATTTCAGTCAGAAAAAACACACCACAACATGTCTATTGAACAATTGCATAATCGCCCTACCAAAATACTGCACAAAAAACTTTCTGACAGATTAGGTTACCCACCCACCTTCCCCCTCACCCCATCCCATTCCAACCTCAACCCAGGACCCCACCCCTCAAATAGCTCCCCCTACCAACCACACTACCAAGTAAACAGGTAAAAAATGACCCTGTTGATGCCACCCACTAACATACAACCACTGCCCCTCCCCGCTCCAGCCGAACCCAAAAAGAAAAGGCCATAAAGTAAATGAAAAGTAGAAATAAACTAAACACTTAGAGGGACATGTGGACCTACTTACAATAACCTAAGATCCTTCAAAACCCATAAAAACATATGACATTGGACACCATCAGATATTTAAACCATCCGAAATACGAAATTGGACACAATCAGATATTTAAGCCATCTGAAATTAATACCCATTTAAAGCAGTGCCTTTAAACCTGCCCGGGCCCACCAGCAATCTCCTTTAGATATTCCTGTGCTTTTATCTGTGAAGCAAATGTCCGAACCATCCCTTTGAAAATAACTTTGATACGAGCTGGATTCATCAAAAACACTTTACAGCCCAGTCCCTGAAATGGCATAAACCCATGCCATAAGCGTCACCTCTTTTCCATTGTAGCTTGGCAGACATCAGGGCTGGCAAATTGTTGCATTTCTGATTCCTAGTCCCAATCGGAGGGATCGGGAAAGGCCCCCTTAAGCAAGCCCAGCATGAAGGACATGATGTCATTCCCCTCCACGATTTCTGCTAGGCCTAAGAGCCTTAAGTTATTTCTGCACTGGCAGTTCTCAAAATCTACCAGTTTCCAGAACACTTCGACCATTTGGGGCTCATGCGTATCATGGTGATTCTTCAAAGTTTCAACGTCAGCCTCCAGCGCTACAGTCCGTTCTTCCACGGAGGTGACTCTCTCAGCCATTTCAGAGGTTGTTCTGTTAACCTTCTGGATTGTCCCCCGTAGTTTTTGGGTAACCAAGTGGGCCATTCAGTTCTCAGTCCAAGTTCCACCTTGTATCTGGTTTAATGTAGTACAGATAACCTCGAAAGAGGGTATATCTGAAGTTCTGGAGCCGCCCGCTGTCACTTTTTGAAGTGTGCCACTTGCAGTAATTTTATTCTAATCATAAAAATATTGGGTAGCAGAGTAGTCCCACTTTAATTTATGAGCAATGCTTGCATCTGATTCTTGTCCTGTCCCACTGGCCCTGATCTTCTCTTTCCGTTTTTTACGGGATTGCAAGAATTTTGTAGTTACTGCCCTGCCCAAGCTACTGCTAAAACTAGCCCCAGAAGCTCCTGAGACGGACTCCACATCCGTCAATCCATTGTTTGAACCTGAGATAAAGTCATCTGCTTTTTTTTTGTCAATACTTTATTAGTTGTTGTTGAAAACAAACATGAGACTAAGGGCCAGATGTAGGTAAATTTAATTTACCGATTCTAAAATACAGAATTTTACCGACTCGGTATTTTAGAATCGGTAAATGGTATATAGATAAAAATTCGGTACACTTTACCGAATCGGTAATATTCGGTTTCATCCATTCGGTATTTAACAAATCGGTAAATACCGATTCGGTAAATCCCATTCATTCCTATAGGGCTCTAGGCTTAGAGGCCCATAGGAATTAATGGGATTTACCGAATCAGTATTTACCGAATCGGTAAATACCGAATCGGCTATTCAAAAACAGAAAAAAACAGGATTCAGCCAATCAGGTGCAACCACCCCTCTCCCAACCAGGAAGTGGCCACACCCATGCAGGTGCAAGCAATTAGAAGCGGCTGGAGAGGCTGTGAGCAGAGCAGAGCCCTTGAGCCACAGGAAAACTTTACTTCTGGGAAACTGAAAACATGGCAAACAAAGACACTGAGAGGGAAGGTGCAGAGAGGAAGAGGAAGATCAAATTCAGCACCATGGAGCTGCAGGTGCTCGTGGAGGAGGTTGTAAAGGAACATCAGAAATTGTTTGGGAAGCAGTCCCTGCAGGTGGCAGAATCTGCCAAAAGGAAGATTTGGCTGGCAATACAGTCAAAGGTAAATGCCATCGGTGTCACCCCACGGGAGATTGATGACCCGAAGAAGAGGTGGTACGACCTCAGGAGCTTAACAAAGCGAAAGATGGCTGAGCTCCACAAACAGGTGGATCTGACTGGAAGAGGGGGGAACAGGGCACCTGCCCTGACTGAGCTGGAGGAGCTGGTGGAGTCCACCATTGACCCAGACAGCGTCTGTGGGATTGGAGATGCAGACAGCTCAGCCCGAGCTGCCACCAGAAAAGGTAAGAAGCATGCACAGCAATCACCCCCACCCCATCCCCTTCCCTTTCCCCTTCCCCTTCCCCTATTTGGTAGTGTTAAACCCACTCCAGTAGAGGTAGCAATATACACCAGCAATGCATTATGAGAGATGTAGCCATTCAAACACCTACCATGTCTGACAGCACACCAAACAACAAGGCATGCAACACACATCAGTGATAAGCAAGATGAGGCAATAGTGACAGTGTATGAGAGATTATAATTTAATTGTATAAGCAGGGCTGCAGGACCACAGAGCTAATTTTAAAATTTCTGTCCACAGGCGAGACATCTCGCAGGCGTACCAAGGAGAAGGAAGGCAGTGCACCAGAGAGGGAAGACACACAGGAGGCCAGCACAAGTGCAGGGAATCCCACACTGGAAACTGGTGCACCAACAACACAGCCAGCCTCCCAAGACCTTCCAACATCACCACAGCTGCAGGCATCCCCAGAGCATTTTGGCTCCCCTCTGCTCCTGTCCTCACCTGAACTGCTTGCGTCACCTTCTGCCACAACACCTGCAGTCCGAAAAAGCAAGAGGATTGAAGTTGCCACACTAGTGGAAATAGAGCAATCAGCAGGAGAAATGGTGGGGGGTGACACACCAACCGTGGCGGACGGCATATGCGCTATCACCTATTTGGAAATGACAGAGCCATTAATCACATGCGCACCAACACATACATCTGCAATATCTATCAGGGTGTGTCACAGTGTTTTACCTAGCAGGTATCCTTCTCCGAATTCCCCAGCTGTCAGGCGTGTGTAGATCCCACTGTTCTGAAAGATGTAGGAGTTGTGGGTACTTACAGGGAATTTGGCCACAATGTCTTTGATAATGTTGGCAGCATCACAGATTACCTGCACATTGATAGAGTGGGTTGACTTTCTGTTTCTGTAAATGTACTCGGTGGCTGCAGGTGGGCAGATTGGGATGTGTGTGCCATCAATACAGCCGATGACATGTGGGAACAGTGCCAGTTGATAGAAGTCAGTCTTGGTCTTTAGCAGTTCTGCATGTGTGTCAGGGAAGCTGATGTAATGATGCATTCTCTGCATCATTGTGAGAAGTTGGCCTGGTATATGATGTTCACTATTCTAGTGAACACCTTGCACTAGTCCAAACAACCCTTATGGTGATGGTTGTAAAGTAAACCTTATAGACCAGCTATCCTAGAGGTAGCGTGGACAGAACAGTCTTAGGCTAAAAGATTCTTGAGGGTGTGTAAAGCCAGCTGTTTTACCATATGTAACCCCGTGAATATCAAATGAAAGGACACCACACAGAATATATATAAAATATATATGTATTTATTTACTAACACACTCCTCTGAACTCTATGAGATCAGTGGCAAAAGCACATAACAAGTTACACTCAGAAATACTTTAAATAGCACAATTTACAGTTAGGCCCTAGGGGCACGTAAAACCATATACTAAGTAAGTGGTATAAGAACCACGACTTGGAAAAGGAGAAGGCCTAGGGCCTAGGGAATCGCTGGGGCTACACTATCCGACCCTTAGGTTAGGAGAAGAAGGCCCACAGGCGGCGCGTGCAGAGTCACTACTCTCACGCGAGAGTCAATAGAAAGTCAATAGGAACGTAAAAGGTAAGTAAATGAAGATTTGGGACACTTCCGGTCTAGCTAGAAGGATACAACTAAAACCTAGACACTTGGATAGTCAATACCCTTGAGAGCACCGAAGTACCCGCGTTACCTCACCCACAGGAAGCGGTGCATAGGTGTGAAGATGTGTCGGGTTTCGCCGTTGGAGTCTATGGAGCCTGTGAAGAAAGATGCGGCAGGCGACCAGGAGGAAGATGTCCGGGCGGATCCAAGGGTGGATCGAGGATGAAGAGGACCTGAAAGCAGAGGGGACAGAGTGTAGGTCACTAGCCAGTGACCGGGTGGAACCAGGAAGGAACCAGACGACGTCAAGGAGCAATCAGGTGCTGTTGTGAAGCTTGTTGTTGCAGCCACGCGGACCAGGAGGTGTCGAGGACGACCAGGTGCTGGAGAGGAGCTGTCCCACAAAGGTTCTCGCAGATGGAGGGGTCAACTTCCAGATCAGGGCCAACAAGCCTAAGCAAAGGCAACCCACGCAGGATACACAAGGAGCTTCTGGTGCAGACCAGGAGGGTCTGAGGTACTTCACCTTTGCAGGGAAGCAAGGGCCAGTCTGGAGCAACCAGACCAGCGATGGAGTTTCAAAAAGGATCTTCACCAGGGGCTACTAGCCAACAGGCCACAACCGGACAACGCGTCGAGCAGAACACAAGCAGAAGGGCCCCACGCAGATCTCGTGGAGTGTGGAGGGCTGGTCTTCGGTGCAGGTGGAGCTCTGTGTTGGGGTGTCTCAGTCCCCAGGGCACAGCTTCGAGGAGGCCTCAGGAGCTGCGCTGTTAGAAAGTTGTCGACTTTTCAGGATACCTGCTTCCACGGGTCCCGACGCCTTCCACGGGGCTCAGCTGTGCTGGAGTCGTGCAGTGGGGTCGGAGGGATCCAGGAGTCGGTGTCTTGTCGGGCTCTGTGCTCGGGTTCCGGCGGGAATGGGGACAAAGCAAGCCGTCGAGTTGCTGGATGGTGCCTGGTTTCCCAGGGTGGTCACTCCTTGGCCACAAGGGAGATTCTTGGATGAATGTCGAAGGGTCCAGAGTTTCGTCTTCAGTCGATTCCAGGATTAATCTATTTTCTCCTGGGTCAGCTCCTACCTTTATCCAACTAAAGGGGACTGGGTTTCTCACTAGGTCCCTCCTATGGGTGTGACCAGGAAGGGGGGTGGTTACACCCCCTTTCCTTTGTGCAGTTTCGCGCCAGAGCTGGGGCTGGGGTGTCCCAGCAACTGGTTTGAACTGGGGTATGCATGAAGCACCTAGTGTGCCTCAGGCAGTGTCTCAATCTATTCAGACCTCCCTGTCCCAATACACATCCTCCTGTCTGGGGTGGTGCTCGCACCTCCCCAAGTAGGAAACCTATTGTCCAAACCTCCGTGACTGGAAGGACTCCCAGCAGCAGGAGGTCAGACTTGTGTCTGTGGCAGCAGCATCCATTTTGTGATGCTGGGGCTCTGGTTAACTTTAACCGGGATAGTCAGAACTAACATGTCTTCTCCCTCTAGAAGGGTGGAATGCTACCCCCGTCACCAGAATTGGCGAGGGGGGTAGTATTCCAAAGTGTATGACACCTTACACGACATGTTTCGATAAAGTCAAACCAAAGTTACCATTTAACCGCGAGGTTCATAATGCACTTAAGAGTATATGGTATGGCAGTATCATAGAACAGCTATAAGGACATGGTTCCGAAAGCTGCAGACAGGTTCAGCTCATGCTAGAGCACTATCTCACACATAACCAAGCACTCTGCCTCCAGGATTGTAAAGGCCTGCCATAGGAGTGACTTACAGGTTACTATGTGTCTATATGTAAGTAGGTATAGGAATACTACACCTACGCAAGGGGTGATTACACGACCTTGCCCCAGCTGAGTGATCAGCCAGTTGTGTCTATTTGAGTGGCCAGCCAGGGGTGGCACATTACATGCTACAGCCCCTGGTAGGCCTTGGTTACACCTATGCCCTGAGTACCTAGAGTACACTTTTACAGGGGCTGACAAGGTGAACCAATTCCCAATTGTGGATGTACTTAGAGTACATGGAGTCCATTTTACCGAGAGAGCAGATAGCCTGGGGTCCTGAATAGCAGGATCCCAGGCCAACTAAGTCGAAAACCAGCTAAACACTAGGCAAAAAGTTGGGGGCAACCATAGTTGGCGGCGGCTTCCAGCGGCTGTGAGGCGCCGATGCTTTCGAGCTCCGAGGAGGAGGTTACCTCTGTTTGCTCGAGAAAACCTGAGTACCAGCGGACACGAGTGCAGGAGCGGGCACAAGCGTTCCGAGCACTGAGCACTGAGCACGGTGAGCACTATTTTCCTGCGCTGCATGTCAAAACACGGAACATCCCTTTTGAAGGAGAACTCGCCACTGAGGCTGTATTGTTGGGCTCTGCGCTACTTTGAACTGAGGTGAACTGAGGTGAACTGAGGTGGCAGTAACCACTCGGGGAGGACCTACTTGAGGTCCAGTAATTGTATCCAGCCGTGAGGGCAACGGCTTTGCGGGCAGAGCACTCTCCTTGCTGCTGGGGGTCAGCGGCTCCACTTTCGCGCCGTGAGGGAACGCGAGTACTACAAGCCCCAGGTGCCCCGGGACCCGCGGCGCACTTCACACGCCACCACCAGCGACCGGAGGAGCTACAAAGCACCGGAACGCCTCCCGTCTGAGATCGGACGAGGCCGGGCTGGGCCACGGACTTTGGGCCACTTTTCCGGTACATTTGCTGAACTGTGAGTGTTTACTCCTGAGTGTTTTTGATAGGCTGGTATCCTAGCCACTCTGTATAATGGCTAAACTGCGTTCCTCAAAAACGCCATTATTGTCTGGGCCGATAGACAATTATATGGTAAAAGTTGTGAGTAAAATTAACTCTGAACGCCGTAAGTCGCTAAATCGAATTAGCCCGCCTGCCTCACCTACAAGTAGTTTAGTACCACCAGAGATTTCTGACGTAGCATCAGGGGGTATCCAAGGCTCTCAATCGGCAGTGGATATAGATACATCTGCCACCTCAGTACCCACTGTGGCGATACTAGATAACTCCCTGTCTTCTACATTACAGCCTTTACATATATCCTCTCCGGAACCCTCTTCGGCACCCTCGCTGGTACGAAGAAAAGTGAGGGCCTGTAGAGGGTTACAACGTAAACGGGGAGGGCACAGGAGAGCTAAGAAGGCAGGTACTACCCCTGATAAAGTAGGAACTCTTCCTGATAATTTAAATGAGGCTGATACGACTATGTTTAATAGCGACCAAATTGACTCCCTGGTTAACATGTTTGCGCTGAAAGTAGAGACTTTGGTAAAACCATTGGCAGACAGAGTGGAACAGATTACTAAAGAAGTATCTAGATTGGGCACTCTTTTAGCTTCCCACTTAGGAACTTCACAAAATCACCAGAAACCCAACACGAACACTAAAGAAACCAGGGTTGCTGCTGCTCCCTGTAAAGGGGTTGGGGACAAAATGGACCAGGTCTCAAAAGAGGTTTCTAGAGTGGTGTCCTTTTATCGGCACATTTGTCCACATCTAAAACAGCTGGGAATACTAATATGGGCACTGCTGTAAATGAGGGGGCTGCTAGTGGGGGACATAAGGCAACAGACACCGTGCCAGTTGTAACATCTACTCAGCACAATAACAATAAACCACTCCCCCACCCTCTTTGAGGGCTAATTCACAACCCAATGTTGTGGGTGTCAATTTGGGGCAGAGGGAAGGCAAGCAAAGACCCCTAGTTAATCTTCCACCAGATTGTGCCCCATATATAGTAGTGCTAACCAACGTCCCCGGGGAAGACTTGCGGGTAAATGACACAAGGGGGGAAACGATTGACTCCCTGAACTACAAAGTACTAGCATGGTTGAGTAAATACTGTGGCTTCCCTGTTGCATTCTGTAAAGACATTATTTCAACACGCAGAGTGGGTTGGATAGGTAATTCAAGAAAAACGACCAGGGGGGACTGCATCATCATAAATTTTAGGCGTCCACAGCATGTAGCTACTGTTCTGCTTAGGGCTGCCTCTTTACCAACTACAAATGATTTTATATGTGCGCGCCCCCTTGGGTTCTTCTACAATCACCTTAGTAACATCTCCAAACCACAAGCTGTCCAACAGAATCCATTAACAGCTTCATGGATGCAGGGCTCTGTGCCACGTCCCCATTTTGGCTATCGAAACCCTATGCCATCGGCAGTGCCCCTGTTGGGATGATCTGAGAAGCTTTTCACGCTGAACAAATTCTCCCTTTGTTCAATCGGTTTATCCCTTTGGCCTCCCTGGAGGAAAATGATTGACTGGTAAACAAATCACGGACTAACCCAACATCGTGTAGAATTATGACCTGGAACATTGCCGGGATTAGGGGTAAAGGTGAGAATGAAATATGGATTGACTTTTTGAAATCTTTTGACATTTTGGCATTTCAGAAGACCTGGGATCTATCGAACAGCTTTTCCCTAGACGGATACAGACATTTTTTTATTCCGGCCACTAGTAGTGTGGCAGGAAGATCAAAAGGAGGCTTATTAAGTTTGTTTAAACTTGATTTAAAAGGAGTGTTAGCCCAGCTTGACTCAGGTTGCCAAAACTGTCTAATTGTTGAATTGAATCCCCCCGATTCATCTAATATTTTGTTTATTAATTAGGTCTCGCGACCTATCAATGCGCGCAAGCGCATTGAGCGGAGCGAGAATTCAAGTAGCCAAAATCATCGTCAAACCAAGGGCTTTCTGCTGCGGTTTTGTTTAAGTTCACGTGAACCACGTGACCAAACAAGCACGCGCATCAGCCTCCCTCCCTCCTATCAGCCGTACATTCAGTTTCCCGGCCTCTCATCTTCGCAGCACATCAAAGGGCTTCGCCCAGCGTGCGCTCTGCGGCTTCTCGGCTTCTCCTCCCCCTGGGAATGAACTGCAGAGAGTCGGGAAACTGCACAACTCGTCCACGCAAGGGTTTGCTAAGTCATTTCACTTAGCGTCAAACGGCTGTGTATATGTCTTACTGCCAATTTAAATGTGCTTGCACAACATGGGTTGTGTAATAGGCGGAAGCAGAAGCGCGCCATTGTCTATTAATATAATAGAAGTGATTCATGACATCAGATCGCTTAGCCCAGGGCAGATTCAGCTATGGCTTCATTTTGTAATTTCTCATCCGCATCTAAATGCAATCATTTACAAAACATTATCGGAACACAGACAATGAGGAACTATTCCTCCCACGGCCCGTGTGCTTAGTATTTGCTTCAGCGTCAAACGTTCAAAACAATAACATTATTATGTATTTGCTCTATTCGTAGCTGCAGGACTTAGCTTGGATCCTGTTTTATTAATTAAATGTTTTTGGCGCACTCATCTTACTCTCCCCCTGGGAATGAACTGCAGAGAGTCGGGAAACTGCACAACTCGTCCACGCAAGGGTTTGCTCAGTCATTTCACTTAGGTGTGACATTCCCATCGTTTCAGTGCGCTTAACGTGACATTTAGAGAGGCGCAGCGTCGCTAGCTCTGCAAAGCACCTCTTATTATTCATTGTATCTAAAATCATTCAGTTTCTAAAAGTCCTGCACAAATCATAGCAGCGTTGCACTGCCATCAGCTGTAGGAGTGTTATGCAGGTCTCTCCGTATAAACGTACAATCAAGCACATCTACATGCAAGAAACCTGCAGTCACATGAATTTTCGGCCCTTCTCCATGGAGGGGCCACAGCCTGCGCTTTCATTTCAGTTTACCAAACCTTGCTTAAACTTCAATGAAAGCACCAGATATAACCTGGATTATTTGGATAACTTCTTGTCAGTCTATAGAACTAAAGTAAATTGTTTTGAGATAATTCTTCTAGGCGACTTTAATATTCACCCTTGTAATTTGCCCTGTGTCAATTCAGTAGAAGAGGGCCCACCTTGTTCTACAGTTACGCATTTTAAACATTCAAAAAGAGGGGAGGCCCTTGAGGAGTTTTTGGCCACGTGGAATCTGTATGAATCTGGATGTCGTGAGGGTGAACATAAGGTCCCCACTTTTAAAGGACCTGGCGATGGTACAATTATGGATTTTATTTTTATATCTTGTTATATATTAGGTAAAGTGCTAAGATATAAAACAATGGTCTCAGTCTTTAGCGATCACAACCCGGTGCTAGTAGAGGTATGGTCTAGGGACTTTTTAACCTCAAAATCAATGTCACATAGGGGAGGCCAAAATGTGATTTCCATTGACCAAGGTCGAAGGTTAAAGTGGTCGAACATAAATCCTGAAACTGTTGTACAGGACGTTTTGGTTAAGGCGGAGGATGATGTAGCCACTTGCTTAGATACAGGGTCAATAAGTACACAAGTAGTTATCGCATTTGATAACATCTGCAAACAGATTAACCACAGGTTTCTTTTAACACGCTTTCGTCTAAACATGATCTATTTGAATTTAGGTCACTTTCCTGAATGGAGTACTCCTGAACAGGCACTACCGTGTTCCTGCGATAATTTTTCCAAACAGGACACAATGCATTTTTTGATGTTTTGTGACTATTACACGGCTGTAAGGACGAAATTTCTTGTTCCCATCCTTAAGGAGGCAGGGTTTTTTCAAGTCAAGCCCGCCCTCCTTTATTTACAACTACTAAACAGCCCTAGGGTTATTTTTCATGTTGCCAGTTACTTGGTGAGTGCTGTTAGGGTTAGGAACAAGAGAATGATAAATTGTAATTAACTGTATTTTCATAAAGCTGGATTTTTCTGAATTGTAAATATTTTAAATGTTGTAAATGTAACATGGCAGCTAAAAAATTTTGTGATATGACTTTTAACATTTATGAAATTTGTGGGATATTTTTAGATATAATAATTGTAATCGTTTTTAAAGTGTTTTTTTTTTGAATGTATATTATGTATCATCGTCTTTTTATGATATTGAATTATTGAAATAAAGTATTTTGACTGACTGACATAGTCAGGTATCCACCTTCCTACAATCATGGCCTCCAGGAACTTCTGGAAGAAACGGGACAGGCAGCTCTGGGACACCCCACCTACCACAGCTATCACCCCTGGTAACTCCCAGATGCAAGCAGGTGTAGGTTACAGAGCACCTGCACATGGGGTGGGATGGCGTGTGCCCTTGGTGTTGGGTGCTCCAGGAGTGGGTGCAGGTCCCTAATCAAGTCACGGATGGTGTGGGAGTGTAGCCTGTACCTTTGCAAGATCTCTGCCTCAGTGAGTTGGAAAAGTGTGATCCGCTGTCTGTAGACTTGCTCCTCCCATCTCCAGATCCTCTCTCCTGTTGCCTGTAGCCGTAGCCGCCTTGCTATCACATAGAATGCCGCCATTCTGGTCACACTGTTGCATTTTGGGGCCTTTTTATAGCCTGCATCTGGTTACCACCTGCTTTTCAATCCATGGTATTTACCAACTCTTAATTACCGAATTTCATGAAATTCGGTATTTTAGAAGTTTCCTACATCTCTATTCTCATTTTTTACCATTTCTTATTTACCGATTTGGTATTTTCCAAATCTGTAAATTCCGATTAGGAATTTACCGATTCGTATTTACCGAATCGGTCTTTGTTGGGCTCCTACATCTCAAATGCCCAATACCGGTTGGTATCGGCCGAAATTCTGTAATTTGGCCTTGTTTCCTTTGATATGGCAATTACAGACAACATACAGTACAATTCCAATAGTTATCAGGCAAGTCATATGTAATGGCATCATTTTATCAGACCACACCTCCCACTGCCCCATTTCAAACACCCCAACTCTGCACTCCCTTGTAGTTAAATCAAGGAGTTGCCAAACGAATGGTCCCCTCACAGCATCAGAATGGAACACTCCTGGCATTTTGTAAAGACTATGGCCAACCCCGTGCCGCTAGTCAGCAAGATTGTTAGCCCTCAACTCTTGGTTTTCAACTTCAGTGGATGTAGTATCCCTTTCTCTTGTGGCATATATGTTTTGAACAACCCCCAGAAGTTCTTAGGCCTACTACGTGGCAGGAGAAGGTCACTGAAATTCTACGTTTGCATGCTACAGTACAACATGTCGCTTGACCACTGAGCTATCATGGGGGTCGGGCCTCGCAACCAACACATCGCCACCCTGCGTCTAGCTAGCAGCAACCCCATATCACTCAACCTAGGGCCCCCTTTTGGTATCAATTGGAGTAGCCCAACAGTACCAGTGCCAGTGCAGGCTCCGGGGAGAGTGCCAGATCACCCACCTGTCCCAATTCTTTAAATACTAAGTCCCAAAATTTGGAGATCCCAGGTCAAATCTAGGCCAAGTGGAAAAAATCAGCCATCTGTTCGCTGCAGCGTTCGCAATCAGCCCCATCCCTTAAGCCATACCTACACAGTCTCTACGGGTTGTAGTAGACCCTATTTAAATATTTAAAGTGAATCAGTCTGTGTCTAACATTTAAAGAAATGCAATTTATGTTGTTGCAGCAATATTTCCACATAGCCTTGTCTATGTCCCTGCCCACATCTCTCTGCCAAGCCAGGCGGGCTTTTGTGTAGAGTTTTCCCTGTAGGCCATGGACAGCTAGTATATTTTAGACACTATCCGGGTCGGCGATTCAGTTTTGATTAGGGGTGGGCCGCAAATTCCGTTCCGCCTGCAGAATTTATGAAATTTCGGCAATGCCACGTGAAAAGAGGAATTGCCAAAAATTCCGCAATCCGCGGCAGAATGGAACTTGTGGGCAAATATGCAGGGCAGAATTCATTCTGCCACAAGGCTCCTGTCACGAAAATTAAACCTCAACAGGATATAAGGAGTCGCAGCTCAAATTCGGTAACGCATTAATCAAGCCAAAACATTTGTGAGCTCGGTCGAGGCTGGGCAGGTGTGCTTTCTCCCCAAATCTACCGCCAAACTTTTGCTGTGATGCGTGATGGAGGTCTTTGCATCCATGACTTTCTGGAGCGCAATCCCGCGAAGTTCCTTTGAAAAGGAGGTTCTTTCTCCTCATCTGCTGCTCTGATAGGTCTGTGACCTTTTATTAACAAGAGGCATGTGAACTCGCATAGAAGCCCTGCCCGTTTGGCCCCGCCCCACACACACACTAGCGGTATGCAAGTCTTCCCGCCCTTTAATCACTATAATGGATAGCTCACTTTTGGCTCGGTTGCAAAGTTACAAGGGCATTAAACAGAAGACAAGAAATAAATCTCTGCAAGCACGTGGAATTCCACATGCTGGCAGAGATTTTTTACCGTTTCGCTGAACTTTGCGTAGCACAGCTACGCAAATTCCGCCCACACCTAGTTTTGATAACATAGGATAAGGAGGACAGCTCCGGTGGTTCCGACAAGTCACTACCCAGGATATGCAGCAATGCTCTATGGAACTGAAATTTGGTAAGGAGGGTTACAACAGACTCTCTGTCCTCCAGCTCATCCTAGCTCTTTGCAGTGCCTCCTTCAAACAAGTTTCCAATCGTCCACACCCCTATTGAATTAATCGCTCGTGTAACCCCCTTTTCCCTGCACGGGGGCAGCCAATAACACCAGTCCAGCGGTGTGAGCAGGGAGTACAAATGGCACCCGCCTGCAGCTTCAGGAGGTGGTGCCAAGCATGTTTTGCGGCATTCACTAAGTTTAGTAACCCCGTCCTACGATGCGCAGGTGTAAACATCATAGCCAGCATTGGAAGAGGGGAGGCCACAACTCTCTCTATTCACGTAAGTGGGGGGTGTCAGGCGAGCCGTGCATCCAATGGTAAGCATGCGCACTTTGTACTTCCCTGTAACATAGTTCCAGATCTGGCACACCCAGCCCCCCCCATATAGTGTGGTAAAGTAAGTACGTCCCATCTGACCCGCGCCTGTTTGTCGGCTCAGGCCAACTTGATCATCAATGCTGTGAGCTGCCGAAAAAAAGAGCAGGGGAGAACCAATGGAATATTAGTGCAAAGGAACAAAAAACTGGTGAGTATCACCATTTTCATAATGGAAACTCTGCCCAGCAAGGACAGTGGCAGTCAGATCCAGCCTTCTACTTCGTCTTCTAATTTAATTACCGCCACTCCTTAGTTTGCCCTGAACACTACCTCCGAGTCCGTATGAATCTTGATACCTAGGTATCTCACCGATTCAAAGTCATCTTTTAGGAGAAAAATCTGATAGACTTCTAGCTTCAGATTCCTTACCTTTGAATTTCCCAGGCGTTAAACTGGATCTGAAAACTTTTGCTCGAGCAAAAATGCGCGTGTCATTGGGTGGCTCCAATCTGCTCCGCATGACTTCTTCAGCGTCATTAGCGTAGGTTATAACGTCGCGATCACCTATATAGGTGCCCCCCACCCAGGCTTTTTCTGCGCCATTTAAGTCTGATCCGGGAAGAGTTACCCCTCAGTCACTTTTTGACAGACCTTTTTTGACTTTCTGTCGAATTCAGAAGTTTTTTCAACATCAAGTACATGGATGTCTTCAAGACTGGATTTAACCCCTTCCATGCTCATGACGGAACGGTTCCGTCATGAGCGTCGGTTGGCCTGTGCTTATGACGGAACCGTTCCGTCATGGTTCCATTGGTTCTTTAGAACCTTTAGCACCGCAGTGAAATTTGTGCAGCGCTGAAGGGGTTAAACCGTGTGGTGCCTGTCACTGTAGGATGTTGGTTACTGAACCCCACCTCGTCTGACTCTAGTGTCTTGAGTGCAACCACAATTCAAAGTCGTGCTCGGACTTTCGGGCTATGGCTCCGAAGGCCTTGCTGGAGTGGACTATAAATCTCCTTGCGGCCAGCAAGACTCCACAAAGGTCCCGGTCTCAATCGAAGTAGAGGAGGTCGCCGGACCGCTCCCGGAGCCCCAAATCCTCTTTGTCCCACTCGTAGTCATCTGTACACTCTGGGAAGAGGCCCACAAACAGGTCCAAGCAGACTTCATTGTCGCTTCGACTGTCAACCGTCGACAAACGAGGTGAGGAGCAACGACTCTCTAGGTACACTTCTGCGGAGCCGGAGCCAGGGTCGACTTCGTGCCTTTCTCCCTTTCCAGGAGCCGGAGCAACCCCTGCTTAAATGAAAGTTTTTTACGAGGCCATGCACTACGTATTTGAGCGGACCAACGCCTCTGGTGAGACCGCGGGGTCGGCACGGACCCCATCAGATTTGACGCCTTCGAATCCGGCCATGGGGCCGGTGGGGCCTCAGGGATCCAATCCCGGATCTAGAATGACACCTGTCGTTCCAAAGCGATATTCCCCGACGTCAGACCCGAAGTCGGTGCTAACGGTGCTCACCTGATGACACGTAGTCTGAATAACGCCGCTCAATGCTAATTCGGACGTTGACAGAACCCAGGGGTTCTCTGTTGTCGCCTGAACAATTTGAGGATGTTTTAGGCTTCGGAGAGGAATGGGAGGGGGTCTATGGACCCTTTAGTACACCAGATCTGAAAGAAACAGATAGTATTAGATTCTTTACCTTAGAATATCCACAGGCGTCAGACTGGATCCGTAAAATTTTGCGTAGCAGTACCCCTGCGCGTCGGTAGGCGTCGTCTGCGGCTCCGCGTCCGTCGGCGGCATCGTTGGTGCTGGGATGACGTCACCGAAGAACTTAGACGCCTCCCTCCCGTGCTGACATAAGTTCTTCTTTTTTCCACGCCAGCAAGCGCAGGTCCGGAGAAAGTGGCACCCTTTAGTCACTTTTTGACTAAGCTTTTTCAATCCTTTTTGGATCTGTTTCGAGTTGTACGACTCCCATCGGTGCCGGTAGGGATGCCCGGGTTCAAGCCCTGTGCCGACTGCAACCGACTGATATTGGTTACCGGCCCCCATCGCCGGTGCCCACATTGCCTGGGGCCCGACCATGATGACAAGTCGTGCCCTGACTGTCGGGCCTTGACACCGAAGGCTAGGCGGGAGGGGTCCCATAAGAGCCTCTAGCTCTGGCAGTCGGCCCGCGCTGTTCGAGGTCCAGGTCCTGAAGGAGGTAGAGGGACCGGTCGCGGGCCGGAGTCATCACAGCTCGGCGAAACGACACCAATCGTCTGGCTCCAAGTCCTTAGGTAAGAGGCACAAGAAGTCGAAGTGGCGACATCGCTCTTTTGACTCCCCCTGACGCTCACCCGATGCGTCCGGGGGTTCGGGTGACACCGCACAAGCGGCTCCGCCGGAGTAGCAGGCACCCTGGCCTGCTCCATACCCGCCGGACTCTGGGCAGAACGCGACGCTGGAGGAGATCGAGGCCTTCCTCATGGCCATGAGGTCGCTCACTCCTCCGTCGGGTTCCGCGACACCTTCGGGCCACGCGGCGCCGACTGGGAGCCCAAGTGGGCCGGGTGCTTCGGCCCCGGCACCGTCTGGTGCTTCGGCCCCGGCGCCATTGGCCCTGCCGCCGCAAGGCCCCGCTGGATCCGGTTCCAGGTCCGGGTCGCTGCTAGTCGACCTTACTACCCCGCCGGCGTCGTCCCCTAGGCTGTCATCCCCGGCGTCGTCCCCGGTCCACCCCTCGGTCCAGATCCGGTGCCGGAGCGGCATCACTCGATGCCGCATTCGGCGCCGGCCAAAGAGGACTTCTTTAAGGATCTGGGTCCATACTTTACTCCTGATTTTCAGGACATGCACGACGAGGGAGACTGGGGGGAGTCTGAGGACCCTCGGGCACGTGAGTGCCAGTCATTTCAGGACTGTTGCACAGGAACTAGGGGAAGCCAGTGGCCTGGATACCTCCACAGACACTGGTTTTGTCTCCCCTCCTACTGTGGCTACGGATTAGGGGCCTGCTGCCCGAGTGGCCGGAGGGAGCCCGGGTGAAGCTCGCTCAAGCCCTTGCGGAGGGACAAGACGCAGCGCGGTATTCCATACCATGTGGACTGGATTACACGGACTCGCTGGGGAGAGCGATTTCCCCGTCTGTGGCGGTTCACCGCGACGCCTGGCTGAGGTGCGCCAACTTCTCGGCCGATGTCCAAAACACCCTTATGGACATGCCGTTCGATGGCAGCCACCTCTTCGGTGGCAAGGCAGATAGTGCGCTGGAAAGCTTTAAGGACTCCAGGTCTACAGCCAAGTCCTTGGGCCTGTCGGCCCCGCGCCAGCAAACTTCTACCCAGCGCTCCTTTCGTGGCCACGGAAGGGGTGCCCCCACATGTCCTGCCAGCCACGGGCCGCACACTAACATTCAGCGCGGCGGTGGATGTGGTTACGGTTCCGGCGGTAACAGGGGACAACGGTACGGCCCGTCCACATCTACCCCCGCAGCATCCGCCTCAAAGCCTTCCTAGTCCAAGCTTTCAGGCCCATTTGACGCCAGTGGGGGCAGGGTTCGCCATCACCACCTCCACTGGCGCTCCATCACATCGGACAGGTGGGTCCTGCAAATCGTCCGAAGGGGCTACTCCCTCCCCTTCGAGGCGACCCCTCCAGCCATGCCACCGCAGTACCACAGCGTGTCAGGGGATCACTTGCAACTTCTGCAAGAGGAAGTTACGGCCCTCTTGGCCAAGGGGGCCATTGAGCACGTTCCTGGGCCAGAAGTAGGGTGTGGTTGATACTCCCACTACTTTCTGGTTACCAAGAAGGGCAAAGGGGGCCCACGCCCTATCTTGGACCTACGGAACGTCAACAGCTTCCTCAGGAAGAAGAAGTTCAAGATGCTGACTTTGGCTCAGGTCTTAGCTGCCCTAGACCCAGAAGACTGGATGGTAGCGTTGGACTTGCAGGACGCATATTTTCACATCCCCGTCCTGCCGGCCCACCAGCGCTACTTGCGGTTCACGGTAGGCCACGAGCACTTTCAGTTTACTGTGCTCCCCTTTAGCCTTACCAGCACCGCACGGGTGTTCACGAAAGTGATGGCGGTGGTCGCAGCTCTTCTGAGCAGGTTATGGGTTTTCAGTCTTCCCCTACCTTGTTGAAGGCGGGCTCGCCCCAGATAGTCGTCAGGCACCTCCAGACTACGGCCAACCTCCTGCACCTGCTGGGGTTCTCCATCAATGTGCCAAAGTCGCACCTGTGTCCCTCTCAGAAGCTCCTCTTCATCGGAGCGGTTCTAGACTCGGCGCAGTTTCCGGTGTATCCTCCCGAACAGCGGGTTTCGGATATTTAGGCTCTGATTCCGATCTTTCAGCCGTTATCCCGAGTCTCGGTCAGGTTGACGCTGCGGCTTCTGGGGCTGATGGCCTCCTGCATCCTTGATGCGGGCTCTGCCGTGGGACCTGAAGTTTCAGTGGGCCCAACATCAGGGCAACTTGTCCGACCATGTCTTGATCTCGGAGGGCACTGCAAGACAGTTGCAGTGGTGGCTCGCGGACCCCGATTGGGTCAGCGGCAGATCCCTCTCCCTGCCCCAGCCGGAGCATGTAGTTGTGACGGACGCGTCCCTCCAGGGCTGGGGGTGGCCACATGGGAGAGGCGGAGATCAGAGGCCTCCGGACTCCGGCGGAGTCCCGGCTCCACATCAACCTTCTGGAGCTGCAGGCGATCCAGCTTGCAGTGAAGGCATTCCTCCCCTCTGTCCGGGGGAGTGTAGTGCAGGTGTTCACGGACAACACCACTGCCATGTGGTACTCGAACAAACAGGGCGGGTGGGGTTGTGGACCCTATGCCAGGAGGCTCTGCGCCTCTTACAGTGGCTGGAACATCAGGGCATGACCCTGGTGGTTCAACACCTGGCAGGTTCCCTGAACGCCAGGGCGGACGAACTCAGCCGTCGGTGCATGATGGATCACAAATGGCGTCTGAACTCGGTCTCTTTCAGCAGTGGGGAGAGCCTTGGTTAGATCTATTCGCCACAGAAGAGAACGCGCAATGTCATCAGTTCTGCGTATTGGAATTTCCAAGGCGGCACTCGCTCGGAGACGCTTTTAGTCGTGAGTGGAGTTGCGGTCTGTTGTACGCCTTTCCCCCTATACCACTTCTGCCCAGAGTGCTAAAGAAGATCAGGCGCGTCCGGGCCCAGGTCATCCTTGTGGCTCCGGAATGGGCACAAAGATACTGGTATCCCGAGCTACTCAGCATGTCAGTCGATCCCCCGATTCGTCTGCCTCTTCAGGAGGACCTTCTGTCGCAGCAGCAGGGGATGGTCCTCCACCCGAACCTGTCCAGCCTCCACCTTCATGCGTGGAGATTGAGCGGCGACAGTTGACGCCATTTGACTTGCCTCCTGAAGTCTGCGATGTGATTCTGGCAGCCAGGCGTCCCTTCACAAAATCGGTATACGCCTGCAGGTGGAACAAATTTGTGGCATGGTGCACAGCAAAGGCTGTGGATCCACTCTCTGCCCCTCTTTTTGAGGTTCTCCTCTTTCTTCTTTCTCTTGCCCAGCAGGGCTCTGCTCTGGGCACTATCAATAATAATAATAATAATAAAACCATTTATAAAGCGCCTGGCTACACAAAACAGTGTGTCCCCGCGCTAAATACTGCTAAATTGCCCGAGGAACGAGCAAGAGTGAGCCAAAAAGGTACAGAGGAAGGACGAGGGGTTATACAGGGGGAAAAAGGAATGTTTTAAGTTTTCCCCGGAACCTAGTTTCAGAGGGTTCCATCCGAAGATCGAGCGGGAGTTCGTTCCAGCATTTGGACGCCAGGTATCTGAACACCCACCCATCCTAGCTCTGGTGATTTTGGGGAGTTTAAACATCATCGTTCCGGATGATCTCAGGTTCCTGATGGGGCGATGTATGGTGAGAAGATTTTTCAGGTAGTTCGGACCTTTGCCATGGGCGATGCGATGCACGAAGCAAAGGGACTTGAATTTAATTCGCTCCTTAATAGGGAGCCAATGGAGTTTAGCCAGAGCGGATTTCCCAGATGCTCTGCGAGGGAGTCTGAGCACAAGGCGAGCGGCGGCATTTTGAGCACACTGGAGTTGGTGAAGGCCTTTTTTGCTCAAACCCAGAAGCAGAGCATTCCCATAATCAAGGTGGGGGGTCACCAAGGCGTGGACTATGGTCTTTCTGGATTCGATGGGAAGGAGGTCTAAAACCTTGCGGAGAACTTTCAGCGTGCTGAAGCACCTAGCTGTCACTTTACTGACATGAGACTTATAGGAGAGATCTGAGTCAAGTGTAATGCCTAGGTTGCGCACTGAATCCACAGGACGAGGTGGGATACCTAGTTCCGTAGGCCACCACATGTGTGACCATGCTGAAGCTGATTTCCCTACCACCAGCAGCTCGGTTTTGTCGCCATTTAGGCGCAGGCAATTGCTGTTCATCCATGCTGCCACTGATGATAGACAGTTAGAAAAGTTAGTGGCATCTTCTCTGTGGTCAGGCGTGAGCTTGAACATCAGTTGCGTGTCATCAGCATAGCTGACAATGCCCTCCCCAAATGCTTCAACTATGCGAGCCAGGGGTTCCATATACATGTTGAATAAAGTAGGGCTCAGGCTCGAGCCCTGGGAAACCCCGTGGCTTGCTTTCCTAAGAGAGGATTTGATAGGGGGGCAGTGAAACTGGAAGCTCCTGTTAGCCAAGAAGGACTTAATCCAGGCTAAGGCCAGTCCCTCCACTCCCATGTCAGACAGCCGAGACAGCAGCGTTGAGTGCAGCACAGTGTCAAAGGCCGCACTAAGATCTAATAGGACCAACGCTGCTGTCTCTCCTTCATCCACTATATGCCTAAGGCACTCAGTGGAGAAGAGTAAGGCTGACTCCGTGGAGCAGCCAGCTCTGAAACCCGATTGAGTGGGGTGAAGGAGAGATTGTTCCTCCAAATATCTCATGAGCTGCCTATTCACCACCTTTTCCACAATCTTTGCACAGAAGGGGAGAAGGGAAATAGGGCGAAGATTTTGGAATTGGGAAATGTGGATGTTGGATTTCTTTTTAAGGGGAATGACCTGGGCCGTTTTCCATGCGTCCAGTACTAGACATTCTTGGAAGGAAAGAGATACAATGAGACTAATCTGGTTGATTATCATATTCTCCATGACTCCTTTGCAGCGGGCCGGCGGGCATACATCACAAGGCAAGCCAGATTGTACGCTGTTGACGATGCTTAATAATTCCTGTATCTCAGGTGTAATAAAGCATGTGAGACGAGGTTTCCCCGTGTAGGTGTTCTCGGCTTCTGTAAGTTTGCTCGAGAGATTCTCGTCCTCTGTGAAGGTAGCATGGATTTTATCGATCTTGCCTACAAAAAAATCGGCAATAGAGTCACACAATTCTTTCGAGTAGGTGTCTTGGGCTTCAATTCTGGTCGGGACCGTAAGCTCTCTATAGATGGTGAAGAGTTCTCTGGTGGGGTTATTCGCTAAATCGATTCTGCTCTTAAGGTGGCAGCTTTTTTCTGATCTCACTAATTTCTGGTACTTTTGTAGGTCCCTTTTATAATGTACTTTATCCTCCGGGTTATAGTTTTTCCTCCAGCTACGTTCCAGTTTTTTGCATCTGGCTTTGGCAAGTTTACGTTTTTCCGAAAACCAGGGGGCGGTTTTAGATTGCCTAGCAGGGGCTTGGATGTCCAGGGAGCTATCACATCCAGTGCAGTAGTCACCCATTTTTCGTAGCTGTTCCAAGCCTCCTGAAGAGAGCTGCTTTGGGGAGGGGGATTTTCTAATAGGGCGCATTTAAATGCTTCTTGATTAAAAAATTTCAATTTTCTCCTCTTCACAGGGAAGGGTTTGGTAGCTCTATTATCTGAAGGCGTATTTTCTATAGAAAACGGGATGATATAGTGATCTGACCAGATTATTCTTACTGGAGAGGAGACTTTAATGCCCTCCCAGTTAGCAAAGATGGGGTCCAGGAGATGGCCCAGTTGGTGCGAGGGGGCAGTAGATTGTAAATTGAGCCCTAAAGATGTCAATGCAGCAGCCACATCCTGTGCCTCCCTGCATTCACTGTCATCCAAATGGAGATTTAAATCGCCTAAAATTATGAATTTTTTGGATCGGAGTGCCGGCTGAGTAATAAAATCTAAAAGCTGGTTACCAAAATGTCCCGCACCTCCAGGCGGGCGGTATACCAGCAGACCATTAATAATGTTTCTAGGTCCCATTTTAATAGTGAATAGACCACTTTCGCTATCAGGTAACGTGGCTTTCACTAAGGTGCATTCTAGCTCAGTCTTATGAATGAGGGCTAGCCCCCCTCCTCTTTGTTTATGTCTATCTAAACGAAGTAGACAGTAGCCTGGAGGAGTGGCCTCGAGGGCTTCCGGAGACGAATCTTCATCCATCCATGTCTCGGAGAGAAAAAGCACATCAGGGCTATCTGTAGTTAATAAATCATATATTTCCAGCTTATGTTTTTTCATTGATCTACAATTTAATAATAACATGTTGGATTTAGATGTTTCGTGCTTAATCTTCCTAGGGAGTTTAAAAGTCTGATCACAAATACCGCATGACGGGGTTAATTGGTCAGCTTGAAAAGAGTGGTAGCAGCTGTTTACCACACTAGGGCGTAGGGATAGAAGCTCATGTTTAGTGTATTGTGAACGGTACCTGTACGGTCCCATCCTGTCAGATGGCGCAGAAGGACAAGTGGGACCAGCCCTGCGCCCCGGTCTGTCGCGGACGGGCGCAGACGGGCTGGACTCTGACTTGACCTTTCTGCCATTTCCGCCTTCTTAAGGCTTCCTGATCAGCCCTCTTTGTTCAAGTCCCCAGTTGTAAATAGGTTCTTGAAGGGCATCACTCATATGTTCCCCCCTGTTCCTTTCGTGATGCCTCAGTGGGACTTGAACCTTGTTCTGACTTATCTGATGTGCGCTCCCTTCGAGCCACTTCATAACTGTCCTCTTCATCTTCTTACCCTTAAGACTGCATTGCTGGTTGCCATCACCTCAGCCAGAAGAGTGAGTGAGCTCCAGGCCCTTTCTTCACAACCTCTTTTCCTTTCGGTCCATCCGGACAAAGTTGTGTTGCGGACGCAACCCTCTTTCCTGCCCAAGATAGTCACAGCCTTCCACATCGAGCAGTCCATCACCTTGCCCACCTTCTTTCCACCTCTGCATCCCTCGAAAGAGGAAGATAGGCTCCACCGTCTGGACCCAAAACGTGCGCTCTCATACTATCTGGATCGCACACGCCAGTTCCGGGTGGATGACCAACTCTTTGTTGGTTACGTGGGCGCTGAGAAGGGACGAGCGGTGCACAAACGGACCATTTCCCAAATGGGTCGTATTGTGCATCAAGGCTTGGTATTCTCTGGCTAAAAAGGAGCCTGTAGCTGTGGGGCTACCTGCCATTTCCACTTGCAGGACATCTGTCAGGCAGCTATGTGGGCCTCTCTGCACACGTTCGCAAGACACTACTGCCTGGACAGCCAAGTCCGGAGAGATGGCTTTTTCGGCCTTTCCGTTTTCCAGGACTTTCTGGTGTGATCATTGGTTCGCAGGCCCACCACTGGGGTTGGTATTGCGGGGTATCTATTCTAAGGTAAGTAATCTAATACTAACCTGTTTCTTTCAGATGCACAAGTTACTTACCTTCGGTAACGATATATCTGTAAGAAACAGTAGTTAGTATTAGATTCCTTACCGCCCCACCCATCCTCCCCGTTCTGCGAACCAATATCTAGGGTTAAGCTCATCCCCTTTCAGGCCCCTAGTTTCATGGCACCAGTGTTGGATTTTTTCATGGCTCTGCATTTCTGGCACAGAAAAGCTGTGTATAAGAACTGATGTCAGCGCACGAGGGCGGCGTCTAAGTACTCCGGTGACGTCATCCTGACGCCCACGATGGACGCAGAGCCGCAGACGACGCCTACCGACGCGTAGGGGTACTGCTACGCAAAATTTTCCGGATCCAGTCTGACGCCTGGGCATATTCTAAGGTAAGGAATCTAATACTAACTACTGTTTCTTACAGATATATCGTTACCGAAGGTAAGTAACTTGTACTTTGTGTCTGTAGAGCAGATGCACTGGTATGGGGAACTTGGGGAGGCCAGTGGACTAGACACTTCCCCAGATACTAGCATGCTCTCTCTGGCAACTGTGGCTATCGAGTAGGAGGCATTTTATATGGTTAACAGGGCACCCAAGGTCCTCTGTGCAGCTCAGGACTAATCTCCTGACCAAAGGGCTTTAACCTGGTGCGTCCTCCTCTGAAGCTCTTTTGCCCTTCAATGAGGCACGTACTGATTTTCTTCTAGGCACGTAGTCCAAGGCTAGCACAAAAGCTCCTGTGAATAGGACAATTGCACACTCACATCGCCCGGCTCCAGGTGACTCATAGCTCCTCACTCAACACCCTTTCCCTGAAAGCTTGGTGATGTAGGCTTCTACCTTCTAGGGCATCTCCCTACTGCCCCTCCGGATAGGGAATCCAAGAGGCTGAAATCACTTGGGAAGAAGACGTTTGATGGAACCTCTCTTTTTTGGGGGAAAAGGCAGACTGGGCCCTAGTGTGATTCAAGGACTCTCGAGCTATGGCCAGATCCTTGGGCCTCTTTTACTCCTTGTGGCCAGTTTACCTTTTGCCCCTTTGGTGGCAACGGACGGAGTTTTCAGCCACGTCAGCCCTATCCCAGCCACATTCCTGGTCAGAGTCACCAAGTTGTGCGGAGACGTGGACGAGGTTCATTCTGACCAAGGAATGTAAGCCAGAAGTCGTCAAACACCCTACCCTTGGCAGCCGCAGCCTCCAAGCACTCCAAGTATGACTCTTCAAGCCCACACATCTCCAGTTGGTGGGACAATCCATCATCATCTCCCCCGCTGGAGGTCCACAACATTGGATAAGTGGGTCTTGCAAATCATTCGGGAGGGCTATTCTCTTCCTTTCCTTTCTTTTCCTCCTCCAATTCTGCCAAATCAAGAGGCTTGTGGAGGATCATTTAAAATTGCTCCAAGAGGAAGTAACAGTTCTCCAGGTCAAGCAAGCTATATAGAGGGTTCCGGATTCATATGTACACAGTGGCTGTTATTCCTGCTATTCTGAAGAACAAAGGATTGCGGCCAATTTTAGATCTTCACACCGTCAGTCACTTCCTCAAGAAGGAGAAGTTCAAGATGCTCACTTTAGCTCAGGTCTTGTCTACCCTAGACAAAGAAGACTGGATGATAGCGTTGGACCTGCAGGATACATATTTTCAAATGCTCCATCATGTTGGGTCACAAGTTTTTTCCAGCGGTTGAAAGTAGGCTGCAAGCACTTTTAGTTTACAGTGCTCTTCTGCAGCCTTACCAGTACTCCTCAGGTGTTCATCAAAGTGATGACGGTGGTCGCAGCTCATCTGCGCAGGTTAGGGGTGTCAATCTTCCCCTACGTCAATAACTGGCAATTGACGGCGTCCCCGCCCTAGGCTGTCACCTCCCACCTTCAGACTATGGTGGACCTCCTGAATTTGTTGGGGTCTCTATAAACGTGCCGAAGTCAACCTGACTCCTCAGATGCTCCCTTTCATTGGGCTGTTCTGGACACAGTCCTGTTTCGGGCCTATCCTCCCGAGCAGCAAGTCCAGGATATTCAGGGTATGATTCCGATGTTTCATCCTCTATCCTGGATTTCGCTGAGAATGACTCTGAGACTGTTGGGCCTCATGGCCTCCTGCATCCAGTTGGTAATGCATGCCAAGTGGTGTATACGGGCTATCCAGTGGGACCTGCAGTTCCAGTGGGCACAGCATCAGGGAAATCTCACTGACATTGTCCTGATCTCCGAAGGAACGGCGAGAGATCTGCAGTGGTGGATGAGGAACCGCGATTGGGTAAACGGCAGACCCTTCTCGCTTTCCCAACCAGATTCTGCAGTCGTGACAGATTCATCACTTCTGGGATGGGGCCGCCATCTGGTAGGAGCGGAGATCAGGGGATGCTGGTCTCTGGCGAAGTCGGGGCTCCAAAACAATTTGTTGGAGCTTCGAGTGATTCAATTGGCATTGAAGGCATTTCTTGCCTCTGTAATTGGGAAGTTAGTGCAGGTGTACACGGACAACACCACCGCCATGTGGTACTGCAACAAGCAGGGTGGGGTGGGGTCATGGACCCTTTGTGGAGAGGCTCTGCGTCGCTAGACATGGCTGGAACCTTGGTGGTTCAACACCTGGCAGGTTCTCTAAACAGCAGGGTGGACACACTCATCCGTTGATACCTAGCAAATCACAAATGGCATCTCCAGTCAGAGTTCGTTCAGCACTGGGGAGGGTTCACTGATGAAATATCGATGTAGAAAATATCGATATACAAAAATAACCTATCAAAAATATAGAAAACAAAAATATTGCCTCCCTATATTTAAACAGGTAAGTACAATAACATTGAATAAAAAATATAACAGTAAAAAATATAATGTTTAAAATATCGACTTAAAAATATACATAACATAAAACAAATATATTAAATATTAAATATATAAAGTGCAGGATAGCGGAGAGGTAAGAATTATTATTCCCACTCTAGTGAGTGCAACAGTAGGGAAAGTGCTGGATGGTAGAGGGGTAAAAATTACTATTCCCACTCCAGTGAGTGCAACAGTAGGGAAAGTGCTGGATAGCGGAGGGGTAAGAATTACTATTCCCACTCCAGTGATTACAATAGTAGGGAAAGTGCAGGATAGTGGAGGGGTAAAAATTACTATTCCCACTCCAGTGAGTGCAACAGTAGGGAAAATGTTGGATAGCAAAGGGGTAAAAATTACAGTTCCCACTCCCGTGAGTTCAACGGTAAGGAAAGTTTTGGATAGCAGAGAAACAAAAATTAATAATAACATTAACATCATTTATGGTTTAAATCGTTTTTATTGAAATTATTGCAAGCAGTAACAATACGCCCACCTACAACCACTGGCCGGCAGCGAACAGTGTAAGCATCTGTCAATTTGTAAAGAGCGGGAGAGTCAAGAAAAGGTAAAAAAGAGACAGTGAAGAAATTGAGAAGAGAAGGAGAGAGCAAGAACAGGAGTCTACCCACAGCCCAGAGTGCGACATGAAAGGGCTCTAAGTCTCGTGCGGCAGCCTCTCCTCCTGAGGGGGCAGCGTATCAGCGAGGGGAACAGTGGGATATCGTAAGACCCTCGAGTACCTAGGGCAGGTAACCTCAACGAACTCAGAGGATAGATAAGCCACAGTGGACCCCCAGGTCTTATCAAATTTATGCAACGTGTGATTAATCCCCGGGGTGATCCTTTTGGTCCCCACCACATCCCTCAGTTTATGCAGCCAATCTACTTTAGTTGGGATGTCCTCCGTACCCCATTTTGCGAGGAGAAGTATTGTCTGTCGAACCACCAGCCACCAGTATCAGAAGTTCACCCAACCTGCCTGTAGGAGGGCTGCAGATCTCTTGTGGGAAGAGTAGAAAGAAGAGAGGAAAGAAGAAGGGAGAGAGGATGGAGAACATAAGGAGACTTCAATGTCGTCTTCCAACAGTAACAAATCGCACTGATATGCAGGGGGTCCATGTGTCTGACAGTCGGTCATCACCATTTCGAAGGTGAGGCTCCCCCCACCAACACAGATACCTCAAATAACTGGGCTCAGACCATTCTTCCCATCACCAGATCTCAGGACCACGACTTCTGGGATCATTCACTGGCCTGGTCAGCAGTACCCTCCCGGTCCTGGATCTGCCACAGCAGGGCTTCCCGCTCAATCCGGCGTACCTCCTCTGAAGGTTTTGTGTGGGCGGCCCTCCTAGGGCCACGTCTCCTGCCTGCTCTCTGCGGCTTCCCCGATGACGGGCCTCCCTCTGTTGCATCGGAGTCGTCAGCCGCTGTCAGGGCGCTCCCCAATACGTCCTTCGCCTCCTGCAGATTCCGCATCCTATGGGTTTCTTTATCAAGAGGTCTTGGAAAATCCCCACCTGGAGACCCTTGAATGCCACAGTTGTACGGTCAACGAGTGGCTGCCATAATAACCTCCTTCTGCGGGTAGGAGTGTAGGCAGGTTAGGATGTATTATTGCTGGCCGGAGCCTGAGGTGTGGAGCCCAGCACGGTGAGTGCAATCCAACGTGACCTCCTAGGCTCTCAGCTCAGGAGCAATGTGGGTGAAGAACCCAGTCTTCCAGCTTGCCGCCCGTCCGCCTGAAGTAGCACACCTTTGATGCGAACGTTGGAGCACCTCGAACGGTTTTCCAGGTTTTCCGGCTTGAAATATAGCTCCTCATTCCTCTCGTGGAGGTCGATTAGTTCCAGAGCCTGTTCAGTGAGCTCATCTTCTCGCTGATCCCCATCATGCTCCAGGGTGTCCACTCTGTCACCCACCTCACCGAGCTCCGCACTGAGCTGCTTAATGTCGGAGGCCATCTCTTGTCGCAGTCCAGCAAAATCATCCCACAGCGTACTAAATAGCTGTTCTATTAACTCTTTTGTGACCAGTTCGGGTGCATGTCCTGTGGCTGAGTCCGTCGCTGCATCACTTGGCTGAGACCTGCGGGGGTTGATGCCAGGCCCCCCTGCCTTCTTCCTGCCCAGTTTCTGGAGTAGCTCCTTAATGGAGACGTCCTTTCTCATGGTGTCTTTCTTGGACCGCTGTGAGCCCATAGCTCTGGTTGGCGGGGCAAGGGACCACAAGTCTCATTCCCTACACAGCTGCAGAAGGGAGACAGGTGCTCCCTCAACTGCCGTCAGTCCTGGTCGCCAGGGGTACAGCAATCTCTGGTTGGGGGATGCGTAACTCAGTGACCTCAGCAGCTGCGACGTTATGCAGAGCCAGTTACTGCTAAGTGTGGGAGCGTAGTGCCACCTCTGTGCTCCTGGCGCTTCTAGGCGAGTGCAGGGCCAAGTCCAGTCGATGGCCAACGGGCCCCGTTCATGGGCTCCTCCCTACGGGTCTAAGTCTGTACCAGCTCTCCATCCTCCGGCGCTGCTTTGCTGTGGACCAAAGCCGCTAAATCGAGGCTTCTTACTCCAACGGCGGCTCTTAGGGACCTGGGGCCAGACCTCCCATCTAAACAGTGAGGGATTCTCACTACCTTGGCTCCCCGCTCACACATAAGCCTGGGGCAGCTTCAGGATGTTGCTGAGGAGGGGCCTCAGGATACAGTCAAAAGCAGCCGGGGAATACAGGCCGGCACCTCGCGTTGCCCATTCTGTACAAAGTGAGGGCACCACGTGTCCTAGGCCTCAGGGAGTTGAAGGTTGGTGCGGAAGGGCCGATTCAATGCAGGCCCTCTAGGCCTCCAGGTCGCGCCACCCACTGTAACTGCTGGGGTGTCGCAGCGCGGATGTGCGCTGCGATGCTCACTCCGGTTCCACAGGCTTTCACCGCTCCACGTCTCGTCGGACCTTCCGCCACTGCTCACAGGTCCCAGCCATGGATCTTGCCCTCGGCGGCCACGCACCACTGCTTCCCCGTGCTCCTATACTGCGGGGCCGTCAGAATTGCCGGTCACGGGGGAGAGGACCTCCCGCGCTGCCCAGGCCGTACTTCTCCCTCCTGCACTGTCACCAGGCCTCACCTCCTCTCTGCATAGCTGCCTTGTGGGCCCGGGTCTGGCCCGTAGTGACCTGGTGTGTCACACCCTTAGGGGTTCGGCGCTGCTCCGTGGCACTGCTCGGTGTTGGGGGCTCACCACGGCCCCACAGGCAGACTCAGCAGCCCGAGGCGTAGGCGCAGTGCCCCTCCCCCGCCCGCAGGCTTCTCGCTGTGGCCTCGGCGGTATCTCAGTTTTTGCTGCCTCCAGTCCCCCAAGGTGCTACTGCCACACCGCAGTGGATTCCTCGCTTGTCCTCGTGACTACGGGATCTACCTGCGCTCCAGAGGCCCTGGGGTCACTCTCAGCGCTGTGTAGTCATAAGTCTGCTGTTAAATGCCAATAGATCGACCTCGGCGAGCGGAGCCCCAGAAAAACAGTGCTACTCCGCTGCCATCTTGGACACACTCCCATCCATTTAAATAATTTAAAAATTGTAAACAATATAAAAACGAAATCAACAATATTTTAAAAATAGCAGATTAAGTATATTCAACATTAACATTAAATATATTCATTACATATATCAAAAAGGTAGAACTATTATCTAAATTACATACATTTATAAACAATATTTATTTAAGATAAGCAAATATTAACAAACTTTTTTTAAAACAATATTGTATTTATTGCATTTCCTAGCCTATAACACCACACCAATAAAAAAAAATCAACATTATCATTTGAATTTATTAGCATAATCAACATCATTATTAATCATTTGACAAATTATCATTAATAAAAATAATGAATAAACATTGATTTAAATGCATTATTAACACTATAATATTCACAACAAACACCTAAAATGAAGTACACAAATAACATAATTATTAATAAATTACTAATTAATTATTTTCAATTAATCAACTAATATTTATTAATAAATTACTCACCACCTGTCTCACCATTTTCACCTATAAACACCACAACACACGTAGAATTTTTACACAATTAACATAATTAATTGCCAATTAGTTAATTAAAATTAATTAACAACTAATTATTAAATCATCAATTAAAAACAAATTACTTCACACCATTCTCACCTACAAACAGCACAACACACACATACATAAAATAACACAATTAACATAACTAATTGCCAATTAATTAATTTAAATTAATTAACTAATTAATAAATCATCAATTAAAAACTAAATTACTCCCCACCATTCCTTCCATTTTCACCTATAAACAGCACAACACACATAAAAATAATTACAAAATTAACATAATTAATTGCCAATTCATTCATTAAAATTAATTAACAACTAATTATTAAATCATCAATTAAAAACTAAATTACTTCCCACCATTTTCACCTATAAGCAGCAACATACAAATATAAAAATAATTAGACCATTAATATCCTAAATTGCCAATTAATTAATTACAATTAGCAACTAATTATTACATGATTGATAAAAACATTTATTTACACATTTAACACTATAACACCTCAATTCAACAATTATTAATAAATGACAATTTTTCTATACATTTTATATAATTAAATGATTTCCCACCGTATTCCCCTATAAACCCACAACCCGCTACGGTACTAAAAACACAAAATTCAAATAAAAAAAAAATAATAACAACTCAAAACATGCAATACATTTTATATAATTTAATTACTTCCCACCCTATTCCCCTATAAACCCACAACCCATTACGGAACTAAAAAGGCAAAGTTCAAACAAATTACTTTTAATAACTACTTACATTTGTACACATATAATAAAAATACAAACAAATCTTATACAAAAAAATACATGCAACTCACTCACATAAAATATATACTAACATACATAACAATAATACAAAATCGATATTTTTAACATCTATATTTTTGCTAACGATATTAAACACTTCAACATTTTTTACATCGATATGACTTACCCAAAGTCGATATTCTTCACTCCGATATTTTGCCTGTCAATATTCATGAGCCAAGACATTTTTGCAATGATATTCTGGTTAGTCGATATTTGTGATTCAATATTTAGTCTCTGCACCAGTGGGGAGATCCTTGGTCAGATCTGTTCGCCTCTGAAGAGGACGCGCCGTGTCAGCAATACAGCGCGCTGGAGTTTCCAAGGCGCCTATCGCTCGGCGACACCTTTCTTCGTGAGTGGAGCTCAAGCCTGCTATATGCCTTTCTGACCATACCAGTCCTGCCCAGGGTTCTGAAGAAGATCAGGATCGACCTGCCCAAGTCATTCTTGTGTCTCCAGACTGCGCGTAAAGAGTCTAGTATCCAGAGCTTCTGAAAATGAGCATCGCACCTCCGATCAGGCTGCCCCTTTGGGAGGATCTTCTGTCGCAGGAGCAGGGTAGGGTCCTCCCTCCGAATCAGTCAACTCCCTCTGTGGTGATTGAGTGGCGGCAGTTGATGGCTTTTGACATTCCTCCTGAAATATGTAACGTTATTTTAGCAGCCAGGCGGCCCTTCACTAAGACAGTATACGCCTATGGTAGAAATTTGTATTATACCATACAGAAAGGTCTATAAATCTTCTTTCTGCTTCTCTTTCCAATGTTCTTCTTCTATTCATTCTAACCATTGCCTGCAGGGCTCTGCTTTGGGTACTCTTAAAGGTTATCTTTCTGTTCCATCCACTTTCGGCTGCCAGACCAACCCTCTCTTTTTAGGTCTCGCATTGTAAATTTTTTTTTGAAGGAGCTGGCTCACTTATTTCCACCCACACGCTTTGTGTTGCCGCAGTGGGACCTTAATTTGGTCCTCCCTTTTCCTATGTGTGCTCCCTTTGAACCTTTACACAACTGTGCCCTCTGGCAGCTTACCATCAAGAAAGCGTTTCTAGTGGTGATTATATCTGTTCGGAGGGTGAGTGAATTGCAGGCACTTTCTTCTACACCTCCCTACATAATGTCTTTTCCAGACAAAGTGGTGCTTCAGGCCCGGGATTCATTCCTGCCGTAGGTGGTGACCTCATTCCATCTGGTCAGTCTATCTTGCAGCCCACCTTCTTTGCTCCCAAGCATCCCTCTAAGGAAGAGGAGCGTCTCCATCGCCTGGACCCAAAAATAGCATTATCGTTCTACCTTGACAGCACAAAAGAGTTCCGGGTGGACGACCAACTCTTTGTGGGGTTCATGGGAGCTAAACAGGGGCGGGCAGTGCCGAAAAGAACCATCTCTCACTGGGTCATTCTCTGCATTAGCTATGCCCTGACTACGAAGCAGACCCTTGTGGGGTTAAGGGCCCATTCCATCAGTGGAAAGGCTGCGAATACGGCCTTAGGTCGGGGTGCCCCTATCCTGGAATACTCTGACGGCAACGTGGGCATCCTTGCACACATTTGCCAGGCTCTACTGCCTGGACAGTCAGGTCTGCAGGGATGGGCATTTTGCTTGTTCGGCCCTGCAGGACTTCCTAGTGTAAGGTATTGGTATGCAACCCACCGCCAGGATTGTATGACTTAGGTATCTAGTACAAAGGTTAGGAATCTGCAGCTAGAAGTCGCTATCAGATTTGGCCCCCAAACTCTGGAACTCAATGACCACGGAATTGAAACTATTAAAGGAAGAACGTAGTTTTAGGAAGAAACTTAAAAAATTGCTCTTCCCATGAAAGCTCCTCCATGTCTCTCCGAACCACCTCTCTGCGTTCGGACAGCCATGCGCTCTATAAATCACATAAACATGCACAAGTTACTTACCTTCGGTAACACATTATCTGGTAGAGAATCCTTACAGGCCCACCCATGCCTCCGCTTTTTGCAGACCGATTTGGTTATGGCTAGTGTTACTCCCCTAGTCAGGGCCCTACTTTTGCACACATTTCCGTCAGTTACTTCATAGCTCGAAGCTTCTGGCATGGACAAAACGAAAAGTACTATCGTCCGTGCGTCTGGGTGGCACCTAGATAGGGGACTGTAATGTCATGACCTACGCTGGTGACTCCGGCAACGTCACTTGGAGCCGAATGAAGCCACCTGATGGCACGCACAAGGGGTATTGCATGAGGAAAAGTATCCATATCCAGCCTGACTCCTAGGAACTTCAAAGACAAGGAATCTGCACCTAGATAGTCTTTACCAGATAATGTGTTACCGAAGGTAAGTAACTTATTAATTTCTCCCCTAGCGCTAGACCCACAGTCTTATCATAGTATGAGGTCGGCCCCTGGCCGTATCCGCTATTGTCAGGCTTGCATCAGCACACAGATGTGAGAATTCACAGTTCGCTATCGCCACCTGGACCTGCTTCCGGACGGTCGCTCCACCACGCTCCTCCTGTGCCTCAGCTGCTATCGTTTTCTGTGCCTCCCTGGTATCGTTTTCAGCGCGCTAATCACTGAACTGCCGCTGCCTATTATTGTAGCGCCTCACTCGCATAGCGCTTTAATTAATTACCTGCCTCTCGCAGCGCGACCTCGCTCAGGCTATTGGATTTACTATTGGCTTGTCTGTGCATGTATTATCCTGACTGCTGCTCAATTTCTCATCAGTGTTTGTGTTTGTTTCACCAGCGCTTGTGCTCTGATTACGCTTGCTGTTAACTCGCTGCATTTTTATTGTCTGTGTTGCCCCTGCCTGCCTTCCCTCGGACCCTCCATTTTGTTGTTGTTGTTGTCCCCTGACCCGCCCCTCAGCCACACTACCGCCTCCCTGCTGCCCCTCCCACCCACGGTCATTGAGCCTTCCTCTCTCCCAGCCTAACTGTGACCACCTGGACCTGCTTCCGGACGGTCGCTCCACCACGCTCCTCCTGTGCCTCAGCTGCTATCGTTTTCTGTGCCTCCCTGGTATCGTTTTCAGCGCGCTAATCACTGAACTGCCGCTGCCTATTATTGTAGCGCCTCACTCGCATAGCGCTTTAATTAATTACCTGCCTCTCGCAGCGCGACCTCGCTCAGGCTATTGGATTTACTATTGGCTTGTCTGTGCATGTATTATCCTGACTGCTGCTCAATTTCTCATCAGTGTTTGTGTTTGTTTCACCAGCGCTTGTGCTCTGATTGCGCTTGCTGTTAACTCGCTGCATTTTTATTGTCTGTGTTGCCCCTGCCTGCCTTCCCTCGGACCCTCCATTTTGTTGTTGTTGTTCTCCCCTGACCTGCCCCTCAGCCACACTACCGCCTCCCTGCTGCCCCTCCCACCCACGGTCATCGAGCCTTCCTCTCTCCCAGCCTAACTGTGACCACCTGGACCTGCTTCCGGACGGTCGCTCCACCACGCTCCTCCTGTGCCTCAGCTGCTATCGTTTTCTGTGCCTCCCTGGTATCGTTTTCAGCGCGCTAATCACTGAACTGCCGCTGCCTATTATTGTAGCGCCTCACTCGCATAGCGCTTTAATTAATTACCTGCCTCTCGCAGCGCGACCTCGCTCAGGCTATTGGATTTACTATTGGCTTGTCTGTGCATGTATTATCCTGACTGCTGCTCAATTTCTCATCAGTGTTTGTGTTTGTTTCACCAGCGCTTGTGCACTGATTGCGCTTGCTGTTAACTCGCTGCTTTTTTATTGTCTGTGTTGCCCCTGCCTGCCTTCCCTCGGACCCTCCATTTTGTTGTTGTTGTTCTCCCCTGACCCGCCCCTCAGCCACACTACCGCCTCCCTGCTGCCCCTCCCACGCTCCGCCCCCTCCACTGTCCATTAATGTCAGATGGTCCCACGCGCAGCGTCCACGCGCTACGGCCACGCCGAAGGTGCGCCAAAGGTAAGCCCGTCTACGCCCGTCCGCGCCTGGACCGCGCCCAGCGCCATACCCCCTGCCCCTCGCGCTGCCCAGCCCTCCCGCATTACCTACGATGCCGCCACCCTCCTAGCCCTTAACCCCGGTCGCGCCCCCAACTGCGTCCTAGCCGCTCCTGGACACACCCATGGACCTTTCTCTTGCTACTCCTGCAAATTCAGCGGCACCGACAACATCTCCGCTATGACCACACCACAGATTCCCGACCCCAACTACCTACAATGCATCCTTCTCAACACCCGATCGGTCCACAGACACGCCATTGACCTATGGAATCTACTAGACACCATCTCTCCAGACGTCGCCTTCCTAACAGAAACATGGATGAACGCTTCCTCCGCCCCAGACATCACCATTGCCATCCCTGAAGATTATAAGATCACACGCAAGGACCGTACCGGCCACACAGGAGGAGGAATCGCTATCGTCCATAAAAAATCAATCCTCATCTCTACCAGCTCTGACGTCAACCTCGCTAACTCTGAACACCTTCACTTCCAGATCCACATCGACCCCAAGACCACACTCAGAGGCACCCTCCTCTACAGACCACCAGGACCCCGCGCAAAATTCAGTGAAGACATCACGGACTTCATCACTCCATACGCGCTCCCCTCCAAAGATTACATCCTTCTGGGAGACCTCAACTTTCACCTTGAAAAGAACAACGACCGCAACACCACCACCCTCTTGGACAACCTCGCCAACCTCGGACTTAAACAACTGGTCACTTCCCCCACCCACATCGCAGGTCACACACTCGACCCCATCTTCACCTCCAGCAATCATGTCTCCTTCAGCCACACTACGGATCTCCTCTGGACTGACCACAGCTGCGTTTACTTCACCTACAACAAGCCGAAACCCACCAACCACCTCCAACCAACTCTGCAAAGAAACTGGAACAAAATCACCATCGACCAGATCTCCTCATCGCTCCTTCTAAACACCCCAGCCCACTCTTCTAACCCAGACCAAGCCGCCGCCAACTTCACCGTATGGTTATCCAACACCGCCGACATTCTAGCACCACTGAAAAAACGTCAAAGCAAACCTGGCAACAAGAAGGCCTCATGGTTCAACGATGATCTTAAGAAGTCCAAGAAACTCTGCCGCTCCCTTGAAAAGGCCTGGAAAAAAGACCCAACCACTAGCACCAAGGACGCCTTCAAAAACGCCACCCGCACACACCACCAACTAATCCGAAAGGCCAAGAAAACAGCATTCAAGGATCGACTAGACAACAACGCCCACAACAGCAAGGAACTTTTCAACATCGTCAAGGAATTTACCAACCCCTCGGCCAACTCCAACGACATCACCCCCTCTCAAGCCCTCTGCGACTCCCTGGCTTTATTCTTCCACAGCAAAATTGCAGACATCCACAACAGCTTCGACAACCAACCCGGAGACCAACCCACCCAACCATATGCTGAACATTCTCCCCCCTTGAACACCCTCAACGACTGGAACCCAATCTCCACTGAGGACACCATCCGCCTGATGAACTCCATCCACTCAGGATCCCCCACAGACCCATGTCCTCACCACATCTTCAACAAAGCAGACTCCGTCATAGCACCGCACCTCCGAGACGTCATCAACTGCTCCTTCAACTCCGCCACCTTCCCGGAAAGCTGGAAACACGCTGAACTCACCGCCCTTCTGAAAAAACCCACAGCGGACCCCACCGAACTCAAAAATTACCGCCCCATATCGCTCCTTCCTTTCCCGGCCAAAGTCATCGAGAAAGCTGTCAACAACCAACTCGCCGCTTTCCTCGAAGCCAACAAATCCCTCGACTCCTCACAATCTGGCTTCCGAGCAAAACACAGCACTGAGACCGCCCTCATCGCAGCAACAGACGACATTCGAACTCTACTGGACAATGGAGACACAGTCGCCCTCATCCTCCTCGACCTCTCTGCAGCCTTCGACACAGTCTGCCACAGCACCCTTTTACAACGCCTCAGAAACATCGGAATACAAGGAAAAGCACTTGAATGGATCACCTTGTTCCTCACCGGAAGAACCCAGAGAGTCCGCCTTCCACCATTCAAGTCCGAGGCCACTGAAGTCATCTGTGGCGTACCACAAGGATCCTAACTCAGTCCCACCCTCTTCAACGTATACATGAGCCCCCTTGCGGCCATCGCTCGCCAACACAATCTCAACATCATCTCCTACGCGGATGACACTCAACTGATCCTTTCTCTCACCAATGACCCCAGCACCGCCAAAACCAACCTACACGAAGGAATGAAAGAAGTTGCCGAATGGATGAAACACAGCCGTCTGAAACTGAACTCAGATAAAACAGAAGTCCTCATCTTAGGTACATCCCCCTCTGCATGGGACGACTCTTGGTGGCCAGAAGACCTTGGAAAAGCACCCATCCCGACAGACCACGCACGGAACCTAGGCGTTATCCTGGATTCTTCACTTTCAATGAACAGACAAGTCAGCGCCGTATCCTCATCCTGCTTCAACATTCTTCGCATGCTCAAAAAAACATTTCGCTGGATCCCCACCGAAACCAGAAAAACAGTCACCCATGCTCTGGTCACGAGCCGACTGGACTACGGAAACACCCTCTACGCAGGTACTACCGCTAAAATCCAGAAGAAACTCCAACGAATCCAAAACGCCTCAGCCAGGATCATATTAGACATCCCGCGTAACGAACACATCTCTGGCCACCTGAAAGACCTCCACTGGCTACCCGTCAATAAGAGGATCACTTTCCGAATGCTAACCCACGCACACAAATCACTCTACGGCATCGGACCAGAATGCCTCAACTCACGACTGTCCTTCTACACCCCCTCCCGCCAACTTCGTTCTTCCAGCCAAGCCCTCGCCACTGTACCCCGCATCAACAAGACCACCATGGGAGGAAGATCCTTCTCATACCTAGCAGCCAAAACATGGAACTCACTCCCCACTTACCTTCGCCTTACCCAGAACCACCTAGCATTCAGAAAGCAACTTAAAACGTGGATATTTGACAAGTAACCCTCCTCCCCTCCCTAAGCGCCTTGAGACCCTCTGGGTATGTAGTGCGCTATATAAATTCTTTGACTTGACTTGACTCTCCGAGACTCCCACATTTCTCCATTATGCCAGACTACCCGGGCCAGTATGGTCACCAAGCCCAGGGGCCCTACAACTCCAGTCCCTTCCATTGGGTTACACACAGCGCTCGTATTGATTGCTTCCCCAAGAGCTTGTCCCTTTGGCTGTAGCAAAACTGTGCGCATACTCACAGCTGATGGGGTATTACCTTCCTGTCATCCGCTTGGAAATCCATCCAGCCAGCTCCATGGGTGCTGCATGGTCCCTAACTCTGATCCCTTTGGGGGCTGCCTCAAGCCTGTAACAGCTACGGTCTAGATTTTGAAAATTGAAGGCTGCTTAAGCCCATGCTGTCCCGAACTAGACTACCATTCCTTCTGCAACACTTGCTTCCTGTGCTCAGCCCCCGGTCTATGTTTTTCTGCCTCAAGAACGTCGGCGTCTCTGGCCTTTCTCCCTGCAGCAGCCTGCTGGGGCTGAGTCAATGTATGCAGTGGCGCCATTGCATCAGCCCTCTCCTCTGTGGTTTTGTTCAGCTTTGATAGCATATTCCAAGTGATATGCTTCTTGAGTCTATGACTGATGATACCCAGAACCCAGCCGGCCAACTGTCGTATCCCTGCTGCAACTGCCTGAGGTCCGCGAGGCTATGGTCAGCCCCTTAGGTACCGATTTCCTACTAGCGCTATGGTGCAGACCAGCTGCAACATGTTTTAGTTCTTTAGACCGTGCTCTCTTCACCGCCATTCAGCTACTAAGGCTGGAGTTGTAAGGGACAGCAAGCGCAGCGTACTAAGCAGATGCCATCTTTCTCCTCCAACTGACTTTTAGTTACAATTTGAAACTTCTAGGTAAGAGAATCTGTTGAGAGCCATGCAAGTTTCCCCACCCTGTGACGTCTTATGTCCAACCTTACGTCAAACCCGGCACCTTCCAGGTATAAAATACCAACAGTTGCCTTAAGCAAACACACGGTGGTTTGGAGCAGAGCGGCCATCTACTTGCCCGAGAGCCCAGCTGATGCGAGAGGCCACGGAAGCCGCCCCTGCCGTTTGACGCACTGAGAGAGACGTGGTCTTTTTCTCCAGCCGAGAAAATCCAGCTCCGGTGTTTCCAGCCTGCCCTTGCGGGTTGCTGGGATATCGAGTCCTGAGGAAAGAGATACCAGACCTCTCACATTCTATTACCAAGGTACGGAGCTGACTAAACCCTTAAGAGAATTCTTGATGCAGATTCTTGGCAAAACAATCTTAAACAACTTAACTTAAAACTGCTACTTACTAATCCCTTCCCAAGTATTAGGCTTAGGTCAGGTACTCCGGGGTAGGCTTAGTTAGAAGCACCAGTTGAGTACGTTAGTCAATGTATTTATGTATGTATATATTTTAACCATTTTAAAGTATCATATGGCTAAGAAACCATAAGAAACCATATCAATGCTTTTACAGTATTATTTCCTAATACTACTTTTACTGTACGCACTTTACTTTATTATAAGTATTGCAATTGTGGCAATTCATTTCTCTTGCATGAGAAAGAAGACTGCTCAATAAATAACACCTTTTATTGAAAACGCCCGTCTCTCTATTTCTCTGCATTCTGGTGAAACTAAGTATGCACTGCTGACTGAGTGAAATAGCTGTCTATTGTTTTCACACGACTCAAGAGATACACTCTTATTCTGAGGGAGCAAAGTTGTCATGTTTATGCGGTTGTCGGAAACTGAATCCCTTCTTGTCTGAGCCAGGGAAGCTTATCCCTCCCTATTCATTCAAGAAAGTTTCCAGTGACCTCTGAGCTAGCTGGCGCAAACCTGAATTAAGTTTAACATAGTCAGTAGAGACCTAGATGACCTCAGTCCTACGTCTACACTGCTGTTTATGTTATTCCAATGCGCAGAGCCTATTGGGAAAATAGGAACTACACTACATTGCGCTCAACGTTTGGTAAGGCGATAATCTAACGCAAGACACTAGAGTAACTCAGTTGTGCTTTTTCACACAGACCCATTTTTTTCCCGTAAAAACTCCAATAGACGTCTGGAGTGGGTGAAAGGTTAATATCCGCCGGAACTTAGTAGGATGAGAATCCTATGTATTAATTTTTGGTTTGATCAACGTTGAAGGATACAGTGTTCCAAAATATTGTGCACCTAATCTTTGTTTCCTTGAAACTCGATCTGCAACAGAAAACTTTCAATCAGTAAAATGTCAGAAAGTGACGAAGAGAGAGAAAGAGAAGCCTTAGCAGCTCGACTCTTAGAGGAAGACACAACCCTCCAAGAAAATGACCCAAGTGTTATAATCATCCCGGTCAATATAAGAAGAACTATAACTCTTAAACTTATAGAAAACGGACTGACACCACGAAGTGGTACAGTCATATTCATGGTAGGGGCACATGAATATCGGCAGACAGAGGTATCCTATTCATGGATACATTTTCCAGCAGCACACGCTGTGACAAAAGACTTCCACTATTACAAAATAGAGGAACCTCCGGATGAATACACTCCTTTCGAGGACGTTGAAATCCCACTAAATTACCAAGAGCACCTACTCTGGTTTAATGGCGCCCTACAACATAATAATCACATCACCCGGCTCGGTCTACTAGGTAGACCAGGAGCAACGTGGCCGGTTCTAGCCAGCTACACACCACATCCAGACATTGATAAAATGTCAGTTCCTGAACTTTTAGCTCAGCTAAATCTCTTAATTAAAATACATAGACAATTGGTCCAATATGTCATGCGGACTTCAATAGTCCAACCGACAATTAATATTCCACAGCAGACCCCTCACCAGGGGAACACAAACAAAATCACACCACAGAACATACAATCATGTCTTGGTAAAGTACCCATAAAACGGGAACAAATTCCATTCTGAATAGCACAAAGAATTACTCAAATAGAGGCAGTATTTCCAGATACTACTCCTACTGAGAAACACAGAATTCTGACTATCTGCCTCCCAATGGGGATCGCACCACATGTGGAGGACTGTGACACTTCGGGCAGAGTCTTTGCTTCCATCTACACAAAAACACATGGTGTCCCGCCTATGGCGGTCATACCAGATGTACTAAGACAGATTCAAAATGAATACGGTCCGGAACCTGCTTTAACTCTGGGTATGAAATTACAGAAAGACTTCAAGCTGGTCTCGGCTATATTATTAGCCAACATAAAAGGTGAAGAAGCATCTGTGGCGATCCGCCAGAAATTGAAGGAAACAGATATAGCAGAACAACCATTTGAACTTGCCAGAATCATAGAAAAATCCCATGAAGAGCTAGGAAAAGATAGTTTGGGTGGAAAACTGGTAAAACCCCAATTAACTGAAAATCCTGAAAAAACATTTATTAAAAATAATTTAAAAACTCCAAAAAAGAGTTGGGATGGTAATAGACAATCCACTCCCAGGGAAAAGCATTTCCAGTCCAGAGGAAGGTCTCCTCAGCGTAGAGAGAGATCTCCAGGCCGAGAAGACAAGTCTCCCCAAAGGGAGCACTCTGAAAAAAGATATAACCTTAGAGATAGGGATACAATAAGAAAACCAGACAGATATCAAGATGTTGATGCACGTCCCTCTCGATCCTTCTCACTCAATCTTTCTCGATCTTCCTCACAGAAATCGGAAAGAAGAGGATGGTCAGAACACAGAGAAGAGCACGTCAAGTCCAAAGACAAGGAACCTGCTCATCAAAGTAAAAAAATTACAATTTCCCAGAAAGAAGGTAGCAAGTATTAAGATTAAACATGCCGAGAATTCTGAGGACCCAACTGAAAAACGGAGAGTGGGCACAGACAATGCTAGACAGCACAGCAGAAGAGACCATAGCTCGCAAGATCCTGATGAATCTTCTGGAGACAGTGGACACGAATAAGTACATTCAGGTGGAAACTGCATAAACTATATGAAATAACATTACGTTTAGAGGGAGATAAAACTAGGAAAATAAAAGGTCTTTTTGGGGAAAAACTTTCTAAAGGCTACGACATTCTGTTAGCTTAGAAAGACTGGCACCAGAGTTTGTCAGGGAATGCCCTCACGGCGAAGAAATGATTATGCCTGCCTTCTCAAATCATATTCCGATTCATAAAAAATACACATTGGCAAGAAAATGGGCAGTGGCCCAAGCTCCTGCCTTATATAAAAATCATGTAGGATGGGATGAGGATTCTCCTCACCACGAAATCCAGTTAAAAAATCAGCCCACTGCACAAAGGCAGTACCCAGTTAAACAAGAAGCTAAAAAGCAAGTCAGGGAGATCTTAGATCAACTTGAATATCAAGGGGTGATCAAAACATGCACCTCTCAAATGAACAATCCTTTGTTTCCTGTCTCCAAGCCAGATGATTCATATCGTCTAGTTTTGGACTACAGACACCTTAACTCCTGTTGTAATACATTTGCAGTACAAAACTCACATAGTGCAGCACTAATGAATAACATTGTGCGGAAAAAATATTAAACGACATTAGATATCTCTAATGGATTCTCCTGTCAAAACATTGCACCTGAAAGCAGGTATTTGACCGCTTTCTCAATAATTGGATCGCAAAAACAATTTTGCCGACTCCCACAGGGATTCAAGAATAGCCCAGTATTATTCTCAGCAAGGGTAACAGAGTTACTACAAATATATGATGATGAAGCATTATCATATGTCGATGACATCTATCTCACAGATGATGACCTGGAGACTCACTTAAAAAGGGTGAACACCATAATACTTGGGTTCGCGTCAGAGGATTACAAATTCAACTTTAAAAAGTCACGAATTGCCCATCTTACTGTCCTATTTTTAGGATATGAATTATCAAGTGAAGGCAAAGGCCTGGCAGACAATTTCTTAGAGAAATGTGCTGTACTCCAAGCACCAAAAACGCTGAAGAATTTACAATCAATACTAGGTTTCCTGAGGAGGAGCTTCGCGCGTATCCAAGATGGACGCGTGAGCACAGGGCTCCGAGACCCTTTCCGCCTCCCGCATCTATCAAGCCAAGTATCCTGATTTGGACGACGGGTACTTTTCGCTGATGCCCTGCTGATACAAAAACTTTTTTCAAAAATCGATTTGGCCACCGGGAACCAGACTTACTTCACTTTGAAACTTGCGGCCTACACCGTAGACCATCCACGGGCTCGAGTCCCCGAGGTACCCAGGTGGCAATTGAACAACAACGGCGGGTGTGACACGTCCACTGCCCCTGTGGTACTTTCGGTTTCGCTCTTGGTCATTGTTGACGGCGACTTGCTGCCGATCGACACGGCTGACCAGATTCTGCTGCCAGTCCTACGCTTGCTTTTGAGCCTCGATCCCAAAGGTTCCATCAGAGCTCGTCGCCCATCATGGCGGGCAAGGCGGATACCGAGAAGCATGCCACCAGAGGCTCATACCGAGGAGGGGTTGCCCAATCCCAGACCATAGATCGCTTTACCCGCCCGAAAGGATCTCCTGGCGGAGTGAGTAAGGTCTTTGAGGAGAGTGGTGATGGTCCTCCTGCAACTGAGGAACCGACTTTGAAGGACGTTATGGGCGCCATTGCAAGTGTTCAGACAACTATGGGCCAGCAGTATGAAACCCTGGCAGCTAAGATAGACACGGGGGCGATCAAAGTCAATCTTATCCGGACGGACTTGGGGAAAACCAATGAGCGGGTCAAGTCCCTGGACATCAAGACCGCGAGCCTGACCACGGATGTCTCGGATCTCCAGACCGAAGTCCGCAACCTTCGAACGTCCAATGACTTGTTTGCCCGTCGGCTGGATGATTTCGAGAGCCGGGCCAGACGCAACAACGTCCACATCGTAGGTGTTCCGGAGAACTCAACAGACTTATCTACATCTACAGACCCTCTGGTGGAGGACCTTGTTTTAAATCACTTGGCACCAAAGGGCCTCAGCAACTTTTTCACGGTGGAGCGTGCTCATAGAGTCCCCGGTGGGAAGCCCAAGCTGGGGGCCGCTCCGAGGCCTATAATAGCCAGGATTTTTAATTTTCGGGACAGAGACGCTATCCTGCAAGCCTCACGTACCAATGGTCCCACTAATTTTGAAAATGCGTCGATCAGTTTTTATCCGGACTTCACGCAGGCGGTGCAGAAACAACGTATGGGCTTCACGGGGGTGAAAAGGCGACTTAGGGACATGGGACTCAAGTACGCCATGCTTTTTCCGGCACGCCTGAGGATTGAATATGAAGAACGTGCGCTCTTTTTTGACCGCCTGGAGGTGGCCAGTGACTGGTTGGACACTCTGCCGACACACCCTACCAGCCCAGAAAGTTCGAGGGGCGCCGAAGGCGGCTTGGAAGAGCAGGAGTAGTGAGTCTGCGCCGGCGAGCCAATTTTATGGACTTATGGCAGTGGCTCTGTGACTGTTATGTCTATATAGTGTGGATACCCGGGGGTGGGGGGAATCGGGACTCTTCCTCCTCTGGGGACTTTTTTCTCTCTTTTTGTAGGTTAGTTTAATGGGGCGACAGGCACACTGCAAGTTGGGGTGGCTTTTTGGTCTACCGCAGGGGTGCAGGGTGGTGGGGGGTGTTTTGAGGGTTCTTTTGGGGGTGGGGGGGTCTTTTCTTTCTTGTTTGTATCGAGGCTGCGAGTTGCTCCATATTTTATCCTATGTGCCTGTTTCGTGGCGGGGGGGCAGAGGACTCATTTCTGGGATGGGGGGTAGGGGGCTGAGGGTGCTGAGCTGGAACGTCAACGGTCTTGGTGATAGGATAAAACGGGGGATAGTTTTGCAATACTTGAAGCGATGCTCCCCAGATATAGTTTTGCTCCAGGAGACACATTTAGTAGGAAATACGTGCCATGCACTGAATAGACGGGGCTACCGCCTGGTGGCCCATTCTGGATTCACCACTGGGTCGAGGGGGGCGGGCGTCCTAGTTAGGAACTCCCTCCCCCTGGAGATAGATGGCACGGTGCTGGATGATAGAGGCCGCTATGCAGCTTTCACGGGTCGGTGGGAGGGGAAGACGATCTCCATTTTGTCTGTGTATGTTCCGCCCGGTCTACAGTCCACCACATTTTCTGATTTGGGTAGGGTGGTCCTAGGATTCCCTGAAGGCATGTTGGTTGTGGGTGGCGATTTTAATTCGGTAGTCAGTGGAGATGAAGATCGTAGCCCCCCCAGATTCCTTCCCGCATCGCAGCTATGGCTGGGGAATTTTTGGGACATGTTGGGTCTAGCGGACTGTTGGAGGCAACTGCATCCTGGGCAGCTTCAGTATACCTTCTACTCGGGGGCTCATGGGAGTCTCTCGAGACTCAATTATATCCTCATACCAGCGGTGCAGATAGTCTCTGTAAGGGAAATCAGGCACTTAGCTAGGGGGATCTCGGACCACTCCCCACTCTGGCTCACTATTGATATACAGCTGGGGGCCGGGGGTCGGATTGCCCCGATCAACCCCTGGCACCTTCGTAACCCCAAAATTAGAACAGAGGTGGTTAAGTGTATGGATTACTACTTTGCTGAGAATGAGGGATCGGTGTCCTCCCCCGTCTCCTTATGGGAGGCTTATAAAACTGTGATCCTTGGTCAGACTCTATCCTTGATTGCTAGCGAGAGGAAGCGCAAAAATGCGGAAGTGGTGGATTTGGAAAATGAAATCACTGGGTTGGAGGAAAAGATGGAGTCTGGGGCTACACCTGAGGTACTGCATTCTTTGGCCCTTAAGCAATCTGAATATAGAGCTCTGGTGACTGACGCGGCCAAGGCAATGAATCGTGAGCAACAGGGGCGTTTGTATGATGTTGGTGACAAAGCGGGAAAGTTGATTGCTTGGCTAGACAAAAGAGATAGATTGAATCGGGTGTTGTGCTTTTGCTGAAAAAGTGGATGGTACGCGAGTGGTGGACCCGGTTGAGATAGTTGAGGTCTTTGCCCAGCATTTTCAGAGGGTGTATGCACCGGTTTCAGATAGGCCGGAGGAAGACTCGCACTTGTTGCTTCGGGATATCACGCTGCCTAGCCTGTCGGAATTGGACAAGGAGCTTAATGGAGGCGGAATTCTCCACCGATGAAGTAGCACTCGCTATCCGCTCACTTCGCACAGAGAAGGCCTCAGGTCCGAATGGCATTTCAGTCGAACTGCACAAGCTGTGCCCTGACAAAATGGCGCCGCATCTTCGTCGGATGTTTTCGAGTTCGTGAGATCTCGGGTCCCTTCCCCGGGATCAGAGACTGGCGTCCATTGTGGTCATCCATAAAGATGGCAAGCCCTGTGAACACTGTTCATCGTATCGGCTGATCTCGCTCTTGAATGTTGAACCCAAGATCCCGGCGAAGCTTTTGGCAAACCGGCTGATTACGGTGATCAGTGACTTGATACACCCGGACCAATCTGGCTTCATCCCCCATCGAAACACCGTGTTTAATCTTCGCCGTCTTCATGGCGTCTTAGCAAGGGCGGGGTCTCTTGATGAGCCGGCCATCTTGGTTTCACGTGATGCCTCGATGGCTTTCAACACGGTGGAATGGCCATATTTGTGGGCAGCCCTTGCTAAGTTTGGTTTTGGCCCTAAGTTCATCGGGTGGGTCAGACTTCTGTATGAGCAACCGCTGGCTCAGGTGGTGATCAACGGCAGGACCTCGGAACCCTTTGTTCTCGGACGTGGCACGAGGCAGGGGTGCCCTTTATCGCCGCTTCTTTTTGCGCTTGCCCTTGAACCCCTTGCAGCATGGCTCCGTTGGGAACCTTCGCTCAAGGGCATTCGATGGTCCCCTGACTTCGAGGATCGTATTTCGCTATACACTGACGACATATTGTTGTACCTTACCTCTCCCCGTAAATCACTGGGAGTCCTATTTGACGTCTTGAGCTCCTTTGGGAAAAACTCCGGCTTAGTTATTAATTGGGCCAAGTCCTGTATCTACCCCCTCACAGGGGAATTGCCTTCTCTGCCACGCATTTGCCCGATACCCGTCTCGAGAGTCGGCTTTAAGTACTTGGGGATCTACATTTCATTGGATCCCACAGTACGCTATGAGCGTCATTTATTACCTCCGCTTGCCCGGCTTAGGTCGGATGTTGTGGCGTGGTGTGGTTTGCCGCTGTCCCCCTTGAGAAGAGCGGCCCTGTTCAAGATGATGTCTCTCCCCCGATTCTTGTATGCCATTCAAAATACACTTGATCTGGTGCCAGCTAGCTATTTCCGTGAAATTGAGGGCCTCCAGAGGAAGCTGGTGTGGGGCGGGCGACCTCGCATAGCATTGGCTAAATTGACTTTGCCCTGGTACAACGGTGGTATAGCGTTGCCTGATATTAAACGCTACTACTGGGCATCCCAATTGAGCACTGTTAACCATGCCATGTACGGTCCTGTTCCGAATCCCGCATTCGAGATGGACAGGTGGCAGCTGCCCGGGGGAGACTATAATAGAGCGCTCTATTCCAGAGCTGCCAGAAAGAACCTGACGGGCCCCACTGGGGTGGCTGTACGAGTATGGGGTAGTGCAACTACGGCTACGGGGTGGACGGACAGGCTTACTAGAGCGACCCCCCTATATGCTGCGGAGAGACTGGGCGGTCTATGGTCGACGAAGGGATTCGATAGATCGGACCTTATTGGCATCAGTAAAGTGGGCGATCTCTGGGCTAAGAACAGAGTTAAGACTTAAGCAGGAATACAAATTGAGTGATAGGGAATATTTCCGATATCTCCAAGTCCGCCACGCACTTGAATCGGTTTTCCCAGCTGGAACTGCTATCCCGGAGTCTTCTCCCCTGGAAGATAGAGTGCTTGACGGGTACGTCCCTGATAGCACTATCTCTCTCATCTACAAAAAACTCATTAATGACCGTTCGGACCTCCTTGTACAGCTTCGGGGGGCCTGGACTGGCGATGGGCTGGAATTGGACGATGAAGACTGGCAGGCTGCGATATCCTCCCCTAAAGAGGTCGCGATTCCGATGCGTCTCCGACTGGTGCAATTGAAGATTCTGCACCGAGTCTATGTCACGGGTCCACGTTTGATGAATATGGGTTATTCTGTGGATGGACTGTGCAGGCGTGGTTGTGGTATGCTTATATGGGAATGTCCGGAGGTAGTGGTTTTCTGGAATCGAGTGCATGCGGTGATGGGTGAGGTGACGGGTGTTGAGTTATTGCCTGAGGCCAGACGCTGTTTGTTGAACGTTTGGGGGCCGAATGATTGCAGTATCGCTCAGACTCAATGGGTCACACTGGGCAACATGATTGCGAAAAGAGACATTGCTCAATTGTGGGGATCTCAGAGGGCACCATCAGTCTCAACTTGGAAAGAAAACATGGACTGGTGCATGTTTAGAGAAAAAATTGTATATGTCTCCCGTGGTAGGCCCAAGAAATGGGGAAGGATATGGGGTCAATGGAATTCATACCGAGGAGAGATCTGCACTCCCCCCTTTATTGAAGCTCCCGACATTCCTCAATTCCCTTGACTGTGCGTTTCGGGTTCTTAGCTTCCCGCTGTATGTGATGTATTGTTTTGCTCTCGGCCCCCCCCTCTCCAGGATATCTCCTCCTTCATAGCATTACTCATTAATCATTTGTCTCCCCCTGCCGTATGAGACAGTCATTACATTGCGTGGTACCGCCTCAACTCTTTTTTGTGTTTCTTTTTTTCTTTTGTTATTTATAAAATATAAAATGTGAAACCTTTTATTTATCCTCTTATTGCCACAAGTTCTCCATAATGTTGTGCCTTCTCGCTGCCGGGCCCTCGGGTTGTCGGCTGATGAGCTGTGTATTCTTATGCTACTGGTATTGCATACTACTGACCAGCCTCCGTAGTTGTAGGTCTGTAACTGTATTCTTTTTTTACAAAATAAAGGTTTTCACAAAAAAAAAAACTACGTTTCCTGAATTTCAGAAGAACATACATTCTAAATTATGCCGCGAGGGTTAAACCTCTCTATGAATTAATAAGACCAGATTTCAAACAAACCAATTGGACTCAGAAACACACAGAGATTTTGAGATCATTGCAAACAGACATGTTAACTAAAACAAAATTACAAACTCGTGAAAACATACGCAATCTTGTAATCCAAGTCATCCCAGGAAGATGCGGATTCACATACCTGACCTTTAATGAGGGAGAAACGGTAACTATAGCTTACAAATCTCATTTGTACACTCAAGCTGAAATGAAATTCAGTTCTACAGAAAAAATTGTGACAGCGGTTAAAACTGCTGTAGCAAAAGAAAGAGCCCTAGCCCAAGGCAGAAGAATATCTGTTCTCTCAGCAGAATCAGCCCTTGAGGCGTTAACAAGTCCAGGTAATCTGATTAAAGTGGCCTTAGATCCAAAATGGATAAAATGGGAAAATTCTTTTGCTACAGAAGACGTGAAATACTATTTTGACCCAAAACTGAAAAAACTATATGATCTAGTATATGAACGAGAATATCCTCTGCCAGCTAAATTCTGCCTCTAGAACAATATACCTGCGTAATCTATATGGACAGATTTGCACAACACTACGATGTAGAAAATAAATCCTACGATGCAGCGTGCGCGATTGTTAAAGGTCGCTGGCGCTCTGGTAAATTCAAACCAATGATTACCAAAACTGAATCACTCAGGAAATGTTCAGCTCAGCGAGCTGAAATAAGAACTTTAAAGATGGCGCTTGAAAATGCTGATCTCGAATTCCCCACACTAATAGTTTGCGATTCGTATTTCTGCGTCAAATCATACAACAGTGACATGCAGACATGGATCAAAAACGGTTACAAAGATGACACAGGTGCTACAATAAAGAATAAAACGCTTTGGGAACAAGTCGTTCTTGTAAAGAAAACTACGAAAGACTCACGTGATACACGCACTGAGTCATCGACGTGATGGCGTTCACGTTGCAGGGAATTCATTGGCTAACACAGCCACAGCGGAAGCGGTTCAACCGGCTTCCGTAGCCACTGAAAAGCGTTCAGAAAAACAATAGATGGAGAAACTATGCTGGCAGTAAAAGTCTCATTAAAAGGCGATTATGCAGCATTACCTCTCAACTATCCACTCAGTAATACATCCATAATTGATGCAAACTCCGTTCCGTTTGCTCGAATCCCTGGAGTGGGGGATAGGGTAATTCCAAACACGAACCGGAGAATCTTCTTACTACAAGAAGCACATATGGGGATGGGTCTGAGGCACCAAGAGATCCTGAAATCTCTGATGGAACTACAATCAGAGTACTGGTGGCCGGGAATGAGCGTAGATATCTACTATTTTGCAAAAAATTGCAAGGACTGCAACAGAGATCGCAGTTGTGAACCGGACCAGCCTGTAAGCCAGATACCACTATTAGATAGCATCAGGCTATCTATAGCGCAGAAATCCAGTCGGAGAAATGCGTCCCATAATTAATAAAGACTTAATTCACTTAAAAATGTGGCCCCAGCACTCGGCTGATGCCAGAACTATTATAAAAGATTTGCGAGTCTATATCGGCACATACGCAATTGGCATGCTAAATTCTGATCAGGGTCCTGCGTTTAGCTCTCGAGCTTACAAAGAGGCTTTGAACAGCATGGGCATCGCATTGTGGTACTCTTCTCCCTTCCATCCTGAGGGAAATGCGGTTGTAGAAAGAAAAAACCGGGACATAAAGCAATCTATAACGGCGAGGGTATTAGGTTCGGGTGATGGGTGGGTCAAACATTTAACAAGTGTCCAACGTAGTCTTAATAATCTGCCAAGAAATTCTCTAAAAGGTCTCACTCCATACGAACTATTGTTCGGAACTAGAATGCTTATTCAGGATCTTGATAGTCACACTTCAGTGGTAGAAGAAAAATCCTTTGATATCAAAGATCGTTTGGCTGTTTTACAGGATTTAAATGAAACAAGAAAAAACCTGAGTAACATAAAGTTGAAACTACAGCCGACAGCCACTGAAGAAAAACCACCTGTCCCAGCAAGACCTGTCTGGATTCCAAAGATTGGGGATCTGGTCAGAGAAAAGATCGCGGTAAAGAAGGAATTTGGGCCTTCTTACAGAAAAGCAGTACCTGTCTTAGCTATCAGCGGAACAAGATCAGTTGTACTACCGCCCCTTGCTGGTAAACGGGAGAACAGAGTTGTATCCATCGACCTCGTAAAACCAAAATCATGTGGCCAATAATAAGTAGTAGGCCAAGTGGACTCCCAAGAAATAGCAGAATACCGAAATTTGCTACAATCCAAGAGGCTCATACTGAAAGACTAATCACATTTGATAAACCTACCGTGAATAACAAAGGACTATGCAATAATGCCATGGAACTAGTGCCTCTTGAAACCCAAATAACGACAGTTCGTCAAGAAACACCAGTCTACAATGATGTAGCTTCTGACTATGCTAATGAAACAAAGAAAAATGCAAAAGCAAATGAAAATCCGGAAAAAATTCCAACAATTGACAGAACTGCATCAGGCTACTTCATCAATTTCGACGACTTCTCTGAAGATCGAAGCGAGCATGAAGGAACGCCTCCAACAAAACTTTCAAAGACAAAGTAATTGAACTTTTTCACCAACTAAAAGAAACATATCTGATTTTACCATGGATTGAATTTTGGATTGTGTTAGGTGTACTTACTCTCCTGCTTTGGCTCATCATGGTTCTCTGTTTGGGAAAACTCATTGATGGAAAATATAGTACAATGGACACAGCAAGTCAGAACATCAACTTGGTCCTAAAGGCTCACACATCCTCTAACATTGAGAAAAGAGAACTGTCATCTGTGAACATCTCAGCCAATCCAATACCCAGTGGGGTAGCATGGGACAGAACTGATTATGACATATTTGGACCGGTTGAGCTCTTGAAGTATCGACACCAGTTCAAGGTTTCATTAAGTGACTTTGTGACACCAAGTACATTCTCAGATGATTGGGACTTTGAAAACATTAATAATATGATGCCAGATTTAGTAATGTCAGCAAAATTTACAGAACATGATTACTTACAGGGTTCATCGAATTGTGAAGAGTTATACTGTTACAACCATTATGGTGCTCACTATTTGCATAAAACTGCTCAGCCTAGAAATGTTTTATCTTATAACCAGTGGGAACACTGTCCAACTCCACCAAAAGGCAGTTCGAAAACATTTTATGAGAAATTCCAATACTTCTCAGGGTTTAATAACAGTGATCCAGAAACGTTTTATTTCAAACTGTTAACCTCATAGATGCTTGTAAACATCCCTCCCCAGTGCTGCGCTGTCCATTGGAACTAGTGCTGAATGGACGTCCAATGGTCGTGCACAGCACTGGGGAGGTAGTGCTGCCATCGGCCAGCGCCCCGACGCAGCACTTAAGGGGTTAAGTAGGACAGGAATGAAAACAATGTTGACAAATACTAAACTGATTTATTCTGAAAAAGTTTATGACAAAATGTCTACATTTGGTTTAGAATTTTGGAAAAACACCATTGAAACAAAACCGATCTGGGGTTCCAAAGATTGGCAAGTACAAGGCCTAAAAGCATTATTTAGGGCCTGCATGATCCCAGAACAAATGATATTCTTGAATGACACAATTCAACAAACTACTTGTCTTGGCTAAGATAAAAGATTTAAATACACTGTCTATTCCGAAACCCATAACTGATAGTAACAGCACTACAGATGTGGAGATAGACGTATCCCATATTTTACACCAAAACAGAACACATCCTGATTGGAAAAAGTGGTTGATCTGGCCAACAGACACGAATAACTGTCAAGATAGATTCCTGAACAAAACACAGGGGTTCAAAATGACCAGACCAGACCCTAGATACTCCCAGAGACAACATCCAGGGATAGTTACAACATACAGTGTAGGGAAACTATGCCTTGAGAGGCTAGAGAAATCCACACTGGCTGAAATTAAGCAACACTTGACTTTACTTAAAGACGGTGCTGACTTACATGATTTCATAATGGGACCACACAAACAGCGTCAAAAACGTTTCATAGCCACCAGACTGGCGCCATGCGGAGGTAGTGGTCTTTTTGAAGCCAGGACGACCCCCAGAGTCTCATGCATCGTATCGTCCAATATCTCTGCTCAATACGGAGGCCAAGATATTAGCCAAGGCCCTCGCCAATAGACTCAAGCTGTATATTACTGACCTGGTGCATCCTGACCAGGCTGGTTTTATGCCACAGCGGGCTACTCGCCATAACATACGACGGGCGCAGGTCGCGGTGTCGGCCTGGCGAAGGCTGGGGGAACGGGCTGCGCTGTTCTTAGCTGACATGGACAGGGCATTTGATTCCCTGAGCTGGACGTATCTGTTCGCTCTTTTGGGCCGTCTCAATCTGGGCCCTCGCTTCCTGACTTATGTACGGCTCCTGTACACTGATCTCACGGCGGCGGTGCGAGTGGGGGGGGAGATTTCTCGCTCCTTTCGGCTCGAGCGTGGGATGAGACAGGGCTGCCCCTTCTCCCCTTATCTCTTCGCCCTTGCTATGGAGCCCCTTACGGCGTGGGTACGGATAGATGCCCAGCTCAGGGGATTCCAGTGGGCGGGTGGCGCAATGGATAGAATAGCGCTATACGCTGACGACGTGCTGTTTTTCCTCACGGACCTGGAGCGCTCGGGCCTAGGATCCTGCGTATCCTGCAAATCTTTGGTGAAACATCTGGATTATATTTGAATCCTCGGAAATCTACATTATGGATTCTGGGCATCCCGCAGCCAGTTGGGGACTGGGCAGCAGAGCTCCAGATAGCCACTAATGGAGTGAAAGTACTTGGGGGTATTCCTATCGGAGGACGCATCCGTGGCCATGGAGCGTAACATTACCCCGGTATGGGAGCGCACCCGAGACGACATTAGGGTCTGGTCCAAAATGCCACTTTCCATCCATGGTCGGTCGGCCATCTTTAAGATGGTGGCGCTCCCACGTTTAATCTACCAGTTGCAGAATCACCCAGCCCTGATTGCGCAGAGTTGGTTCTGGCGCCTTAACTCGGTGCTCAGCCGGTTTCTGTGGGAGGGGGGTGCGACGCAGGTCGCCTTGCGGACCTGCTTCCGGTCAACCTACACCAGGGGCCTAGCCACTTCCGATGTTCTTTCCTATTACCAGGCGTCCCACTTACTGGTCCTGAACGACTGGTGGTATGCGGGATCCCGCATACGCGGTCGAGAGGGCTTTGATGGGCTTTGATGGGCACAGCGTCCGTCCATACACTACTATACTCGGCGCCCCTCAGGAAATCTCTGCCATCCGTCACACAAGTGGTTTTTCAGATCTGGCGGCAGGCGCTACGTAGGATGGGTTGGTGGAACGTGTTAACTCAGGAGACCCCGCTGTGGCACAATGGCCGCCTGCCCCAGTTGGACACCTTGATGGGCTTTCGGGTATGGGATGCGATCGGCATCTCAACCTTAGGTGACGTTATGTCAGGGGGCGTACTCAAGTCCTTTGATGACCTGCGCGTAGAGTACGAGATGCCGAGAACCCAATTCTATAAATATCTCCAATTCCGCCATGCTTTAATGCCCTATATAGTGGGGTTGGATGCACTTCCTGAATTTAGCCCAATAGAGGCAAAGGTTTTTATGGGGGAACTACCGGACAAGAAATTGTCCCGTATATATCAAACTGTGGTCCGACACTGCACCACTGACCTACAGCACCTCAGAACGACTTGGGAACAGGACGTGGGTGAACTAGATGAGGAGGACTGGGTGGAGGCACTCGAAAGCCCTAGGGGAGCTGCGATTTCCACGCGCCTGTGACTCATACAATTTAGGTACCTACACCGCACATACTATACTAGGCAGAGATTATGGAAGGCGGGCCTAATTGCGTCCCCGGATTGCCTAAGGTGTGGGACGGAGGTTGAAACGCTACTACATACAGTGTGGGAATGCAGGGCGTTGCAGAGATTCTGGACGGGAGTGCTTCGGTGTTTGGACGAAGTCCTAGCCTGGGTGCTTCAGAGGGACCCTAAACTGATTCTGCTGCATGTTATGGCTGGGGTGGGAGGAAATAGGTACAAACGTCATCTGCTTCTGTTGGGATTAACATTGGCGAAGAGAGACATTGCGCGTTCATGGAAAGCGCCCCAGGCTCCCTCTCTGGCAGCATGGAAGCGGGGCATGGACTTCTGCATGGGGATGGAGCAGCCAGTTTTCGTGGCCAGGGGGTGCCCGCTCAAACATTATAGGGTGTGGAAACGGTGGGCAGACTATTGTGGTCTAGAACTGGACCCACCTCCCGAGGACACTACGGACCAGCCTCGGATTTAGCCGGACTACCTTGGCAATACTGAACAATTGTCAGTGCATGTGATGTACCGTGCACTGAATGTGTTTTATCTAAGCAATGCAGGCAGCAGCGCGCAGGGGGGAGTGGGGGGGTAGTTGTGGGTGGTGGGGGGATGGGAGGGATGGGAGGGAGGGACCAGTTCTTTATATCCTTGATTTGCATTACTTTCCTTCATTCTATAATGTAACAAAGAAAATGACTGCATATGTTTTTGGACTAATGATGATGGTAATCGACTCTGGGTGTCAGAGCGTTACAGACTTTAGGCTTGATTTGCACTCAATAAAAATCTGTTTTAAAAAAAAAAAACGTTTCATAGCGGCCGGTATATACGCTGCGTACAACGAAGCAGGGAAAGTAATGCAAATTGAAACAGCAGAAAAAATAAGAGAAATTGAAAGTATAAATTTGAAAAAATCACTTTCTGTTGTGGACAATGGGTTAACGACTCTGTCCTCCAGAATATATTCACTGGACAGCATTGTATCATCTGCTTTTGATATAATAGAGCAGGACTTACTAATGTTACAACATGGTCAGTCTCAATTACGTTCTATTGTACAGCTTGGTTGGACGTTGCAAAATCTGCGTTCAGGCTAGGTACCATGGCGTTTAATCAACACAATGTCATTATTCGGTATCTTTAACCTTACTGATAAACAAATCAGTTTGCCACAAAAAGGAGCAGACTATACGATTCTGAGCATTGAAAAACTCGAGAGATTATCATTGACAATGTCAGAGAGGCCTGTCATTGAATGGATAATACATGGAACGATTACAATTCCGATAACAACTTTCCAGTTTAAATACTGTCAAGAGTATATACCTGTAGGTCAGTATGAAAGGTTGGGTAAAGAATACATCAAATCAACCTGGGATTTACCTTATACACACAGATGTTATAGTGAAGGGAACAAGGAGGTATTTCTTAGTGGTAAAAATTGTAAAAAATCACTAAGCGGTACACTTCTGTGTCAAGGTATTAATTTGCATGGAGCCTGCGAAGGGTCTTCAAATAACCTTTCATGTCACCTGCATGGCACGCCTGCAAAACGGATAGAGCCACTTTTTTTGGACCACTTTCTAATGGCAGTTACGTTTTAATAAGTGACCACAGCTGTTGTGGCATGCTGCCAGGAAAAGCCTATCTGACAACTGTAACTTCCAGGGCCGTTTGCTGTATGCAAGTATTGTATCCACACAGCAAACCAGATATGGGGGCTGCGTTATGGCCTCGGTTGAATATCTCTTCTATTCGAATTGATACTTTAAGCAGAATGAAGTCTATTCTTTTACAGACAACTATGCCTTTAACGTCATCAAAAGAAATGTATGATCTGCAAGTGGCAAGGACATCAGCAGAGATACATTCCCTTTTATCGACAAATTGCCCCGTGCATTTCGTAGAAATACTAAGCCAAATCTTAAACATGTCTGATACAGGTGGCATCGCACATGTATTTAAGACACTGTTAGCACCCTTTGAAACAGTTCTGGCCATCTTCCCGAATTTTGTCCATTCTGTCTTTGGCGGCCTACCCTTAATCTTGGGACTCGTGGCAGGAATTTTATTTTTGCTCCTTCTGCACCGATATGGCAAGCCAATCCACAGACAAGACTCTAGCAACGATGGAAGAAACGATCCTAGCAATACGATACCGAGACCGTATCACTAAGGTCCTCGGATTGGCCCGGCTAAGAGATCTGAGTACAACCTGGTTTCTTTCATTCAGACCGATCTGGCAAGATTGCATCATACCTGTGCTTCGATGTCTGCTATGCGGAGAAGAATGCGTGTTGGACGTCTGTCTTACACTACAATCAGCAGTACCAATGGATATCGATACTTTGCTAGGTCCTGTAACGACTCATGCATCGTGTTGTCCCCAGCGGCTACCAATTCTGATGACGGCATTTGTTGAGACTTCACCACTACGAATAAGTGGCGGTGAAGTACGAGAGAAAAGCAGCACCAAACATGAACAGCCTTCTGTGAGCATTGCTGATCCAACCATCGATGATAGCAATCACGCAGAGAACTGCACAGTTGCAGTATTTTCGAACTTGGTCGAACTTTCACCTGATGTGGTAGACCAATTATTTGCGGGTCTGTCTGATATAATGTTCTCTCCAATCAACGAGAATAACTCTTAATAAAAACAATGAGCACACAGCGTTCCCTGAACTCTGAATTCGGCCTTCAGTTTTTGATAAACAAAGCTACAGAAAATATTTGGAACTCATTTTCCCCTGAAAGCAAAATTATTTTTGCCCATTTTACAAAATATTTACTTTTTTTGGCACATGGTACTCTGCTTAAAGTAGAACTAATCTTAGAGAACAGAGCTTCTATTTTTAGGATACTAGAGACAATATTTTACCTCCGCCTCTAGCGCATATACAGCAATTTGTATAAATATGTGATGAAATGTTCTCGACCTTCTTTTCTGTATTTAGAGCCATTTCATGTGTAATTTTCGCAATTTATTCAGCTGATATATATATGCATTTATCTGAATGATGACACTGCTTGAAAAGCGTACAGTACCAACACTAATTTTCGTGTATTTACCTTATACCATTTCAAATGCGAAATATGTATTTTGGGGTGGGTCGGAAAATACACATGCATCGTTGAATGTTTACTATTGCTTAGTTTTTTAGTAATGATGGACATCAATCCGTGGAGTGGGTGTCGTGTTTATATCTAGGACCCTAATTCGATATTCCAGATGTATGCCCTTGTGAGGTTATAATCAATAGTATCCTGATAAAGGCATAAGAATCAGATCCATATTCAGTAATAGCCCATGCAGTCCAAAGCACAGCACGGCTACTCCCATCGACTCCTAGAAAGCACAACGCGTTCTTTAAACAAACCTAGCCTCCAGCAGCCCGGGAAATCCCTCCTGCTTTTGTTTTGATTTGAACAAGAACTCCAGAGGTCTAGAAAGAACAGTTAGTTCTTAGTGACGTCTTATGTCCAACCTTACGTCAAACCCGGCACCTTCCAGGTATAAAATACCAACAGTTGCCTTAAGCAAACACACGGTGGTTTGGAGCAGAGAGGCCATCTACTTGCACGAGAGCCCAGCTGATGCGAGAGCCCACGGAAGCCGCCCCTCCCGTTTGACGCACTGAAGAGACGCTGTCTTTTTCTCCAGCCGAGAAAATCCAGCTCCGGTGTTTCCAGCCTGCCCTTGCGGGTTGCTGGGATATCGAGTCCTGAGGAAAGAGATACCAGACCTCCCACATTCTATTACCAAGGCACGGAGCTGACTAAACCCTTAAGAGAATTCTTGATGCAGATTCTTGGCAAAACAATCTTAAACAACTTAACTTAAAACTGCTACTTACTAATCCCTTCCCAAGTATTGGGCTTAGGTCAGGTACACCGGGGTAGGCTTAGTTAGAAGCACCAGTTGAGTACGTTAGTCAATGTATTTATGTATGTATATATTTTATCCATTTTAAAGTATCATATGGCTAAGAAACCATATCAATGCTTTTATAGTATTATTTCCTAATACTACTTTTACTGTACGCACTTTACTTTATTATAAGTATTGCAATTGTGGCAATTCATTTTTCTTGCATGAGAAAGAAGACTGCTCAATAAAGAACACCTTTTATTGAAAACGCCCGTCTCTCTATTTCTCTGCATTCTGGTGAAACTAAGTATGCCCTGCTGACTGAGTGAAATAGCTGTCTATTGTTTTCACACGACTCTAGAGATACACTCTTATTCTGAGGGAACAAAGTTGTCATGTTTATGCGGTTGTCGGAAACTGAATCCCTTCTTGTCTGAGCCAGGGAAGCTTATCCCTCCCTATTCATTCAAGAAAGTTTCCAGTGACCACTGAGCTAGCTGGCGCAAACCTGAATTAAGTTTAACATAGTCAGTATAGACCTAGATGACCTCAGTCCTACGTCTACACTGCTGTTTGTTATTCCAATGCGCAGAGCCTATTGGGAAAATAGGAACTACACTACACTCCTGGGTGTCTAGTTCTAAAAAATTTGCCAGTTTACCAGGTTTCTCTAAGTGCCAGCTGAGCTAAGGCCAGAAGTCAACCTCTCTCCACAATACAAAAAATAGTAAGTTTTCAGTGGAACATGAGATAAATCCCTGTTGAGTTTTTGGCCCTCTCCTACCACGGGCACTAGGCCTACCCACACACGTGGGGTACCATTTGTATAGGTAGACTTGGGGAACTACTGGGCGGTAGATAGTTTTGCAGATACCAGATGTTTTCCTCTCAGAAATGTGAGTAAAACGTTTGTCTTTAGTAAATGTTTGAAGTTTGCTCCGACTACTGGGTAGGAAAACCTAGAGAGCCATACAAGTCACCTCACTATGGATTTCACTGGGTGTCTAGCTTTCAAAAATGTCCAAATGGGCTAGGTTTTCATAGGTGCCGTTTGAGCTAGGGACCAAAATCCACAACTGCCTACATTGCAAAACAAGCATTTGCAATGCAATTGGTCTTGCATTTGCTAAAGGTAGAGATATTGGCAGTGAAAATGACAATATTTTTTTACTTTTGTTTTTTATTTGCAGTGGAGTAATCATATTTGCATAGAGCTATTGCCATGGTTTAAAAAAACAAAAGTAAAACACATTGCACTTTTTAACGCCAACTGTTCTACCTTTAACAAATGCGAGACCTATTGCATTGTGAATGCTTGTTTACTTAATCATGTTGCAGGGTGCAGTATCATATGTGGTCGAAAGCGGTCCCGTGGGACCTCTTTTGGCCACATATGGTTCTACTCCCTGTAAGGTTGGAGTTAGTGACATTGTAAATGCCAGTGTTTTTACCTAGCCATTGTGCAGGGTACAGTACCATATGTGGCAAAAAGAGGTCCCATTAGACCTCTTTTGGGCACATATGGTACTGCACCCTGCAACATGGAAGGGTAAACAACATTGGCATTTATAATGCCAATAACTCCAACGCCAACAAATGAAATTGATTGAGCAGCACAATTACTCCATAATTAAAACATAGCAGTTTAGGTGTGATCTGTGTGTGCGCACCTAAGGCATGGATCGGACCTGCAACCTGACTTCTGTATAAATATCATAATGAAAGTTCATATTTCAACAGTGACTGACGTTTGACAAATTTAACTGTTTTTCAATTTCCTTTTGACCCACACAAAACTTTTCTTGGGAAAATAAATGTTAAAGCTGCAACAACACGTACACAGCATAACCGATGGGAAGAACAGAGGTATGATTAGAACAGTGATTAATTGCTAGGACCTTAAACTGGCAGCAGAAAGTCGAGGCAGGAGGAGAGGAGGGATCTCCGTGGTGCTGTCTCGCTGGAGCTTGTCTGACCGATGACCTTCTCCGAAGCCTTAACCGTCCATCAATCAATCAATTAGGGGATTATTAATCGCTCTGCTCACCCGTGTGGGTCTCAAGGCGCTGTAGGAGGGGGTAGCAGTTACAATCAGTTAAAGAGCCAGGTCTTGACGGTCTTCCTGAAGATATGCAGGGTGGGGGCGTGTCTGATGTTGATCAGCAGCTCATTCCAGGCCTTGGCCACAATGTAGGAGAAGGTTCTTACACCTGTTCTTGCTCTGCAGATGCGCAGCAGTTCGGGGAGGGAGAGGTCGGCGGATCGAATGTTCCTCTTGAGTACATGGAAGGAAATTTTATTGTTGAGATAATGAGGTCCGGTGTTGTGGAGACATTTGTAGGCGTGGGTGTCTTGAAAGTTACTCTCTTCTCAACGTGGAGCCAGTGGAGGTTGCGCAGGTGTTGGGTGATGTGTTTGTGTCCAGGAATGCAGAGGACGAGTCTGGCTTCAGTGTTCTGTATGGTCAGGAGTTAGCGGAGCAGAGACTTGTTGATCCTGGCGTAGATGGCTCTTCCGTACTCCAGTCTGCTGGTTATGAGTGCGTGGGTGACGGTCTTTCTTGATTCAGGTGGGAACCATTTGAAGGTCTTGTGGAGGATGTGGAGAGTGTTGAAGCAGGTGGAGGCGACGGCATTGACCTGTCGGGCCATGGAGCGGGATGAGTCAAGTCTGATGCCGAGGTTTCAGGCATGGTCCATAAGGGTGGGGGTGCTGCCAAGGGCAGTAAACCACCAGGTGTTGTCCAAGCAGTGGGGGAGGGTCCGAGGACGAGGACCTCTGTCTTCTCTGAGTTGAGCTTAAGGCAGCTGCTGCTGATCCAGGATGCGACGTCTTTCATGCCTTCCTGGAAGTTGAGTCTGGTAGTGATGGGGTCCTTGGTGAGGGAGAGGATGAGCTGGTTGTCGTTGGCATAGGATACTATGCTGAGCCCATGCTGTCGGACGATTGCAGCGAGGGAGGCCATTAGAAGTTGAAGAGTGTGGGGCTGAGCGACGATCCTTGAAGTACTCCTCAGTTGACTTCAGTGGGTTTGGAGAGGAAGGGTGGCAGTCTGATTCTTTGGGTTCGGCTGGTGAGGAAGGAGTGAATCCAGTCAAGGGTGGTTCCCTGTATGCCGGCATTGTGGAGTCTGGTGGTGAGTGTGCTGTTGGAGACAGTGTTGAATGCTGAAGAGAAGTCGCGTAGGATCAGGGCTGTGGTATGCCCTTGGTCGAGGAGGGTGAGGATGTTGTCTGGGGCTGCAAGTAGAGCGGTCTCAGTGCTGTGGTTGCCATGGAATCTGGATTGGGAGGGGTCGAGGCTAGAGTTGTCTGTTGTCACAGGCTGCTCAGAAAGTAATTCAGAAAGCATGGCTCAATGTTCGGGCCATACATTATTCACATGAAATTCATAGTGTTTTGCTCACCATTCCTGAACAGATGTTTTAGAGAATTATCTGACTAGTATGAAACTAATTACCATTTATGTACACACGGTGCAGGCAGGTGCCATCAGACCTCCCACTCATTTCGTCAGATCACCTATTTTCTTGGGCTTCACTTTCCTGCCAACTGCTGTAAACATTTGCATTGGCCCCTGCAAGTGGTAATGGCAAATTTCCTGTGACTGCCTCAGTACCAGTCTGCTTTTCTTCACACACAGAGAGGGTTTTGAATTGATTCACCTGCTGAGCGCTCCATCAAAGTAGGAGGCATCCGGGTTTTTACCTTTCGATCTACTTTTTGTAGGCTATGGTGGAATTATGAATGCATACAAAACATAAGTGTATAAAGGGTAGCTGTGTAAAAGGCAATGATTATTGTTTACAAAGTGTATTGGGGGAGGGAGAGGGAACAATGGCGTCCACAAATTTATTTAACGCAGCGCCCGCTTCACACAGCGTCCATGCAGCGTGGGAGGAAGGGGGCGGATGGAGCATATTTAAAAGTTATAGCGGACACCCATTAAGTGGGCGCCGCACTGAGTTATTAAAACACTATGGAGCGGCAAAGAGTTGGGCAAGCTGCACATACCTGCGCGGCCACCAACAAATTGTAAAAATAAAGTCATGCGCTGAGCCACAAATAAAAACAGAAAGTGTGGAGGGGAGGGTTGACGCCACCTAAAGCGCTGCGTTAAAGAGGTAATGCTGTCTGGCTGGATATTAAAAAAAGCAACAACTTGTGCCTGCTTCAACAAGACATTCATTAGGTAAATAGTTCTCTGAACTGGTAATGAGAGCTAGAGAATAAGGACAAATGTAAGAGGGTTTGTCATAATGGAAGTTAACAACAGGAGAGAGGGAGGTACTAAGGAGGGACTACTAAACCTGTTAACCAATCAAAAGCCATCATTGACAAAAGACAGGAAGAGGAGCCATTGGTAAAGATGGGTGGAACTTGGGCAGAGCTTAATGCCCATATCCTGAATACAGCAAATACAAGGAGATGATGGACGGAGCACTGAAACTTTACACACTCACTCCCAGTCACATATCTCAGTTGAATCCATCATCTTTCTTTAGCTCACTTTGCAACCCCAGTTCAGACGCGACTACACGCAAATCAGTCTTGACCCTGTGCCTCATGGGAACAGTCCAGCCCGAACTGCCATTACATGCCTTCCCTGAACCGGAAACAAGCATCCTAGGACCGGTTTTGGGGTAACAGCCCCCTTCAGCCAGGCTATCTTGAATCCAGTGGCAAAGTGAGCAAGGGACCCATGTCTGGGCATACCCAGCCAACTTAGGGCAAACACAAGGAGATGATGGACAGAGCGCTGAAACTTTTCAGGCACTCGCCCCCAGTCGCAGATCTGGGTTGAATCCATCATCGTTCATTAGCTTACTTCGCCAACCCAGTTCAGACACAGCTACACGTAAATCAGTCTTGACCCTGTGCCTCATGGGAACAGTCGAGTTCGAACTGCCATGCTGGACCAGAAACAGGCATCCTGGGACCGGTTTCGGGTAAACACCCATCTTCAGCCAGGGTAGCCTGAATGCAGTGGCAAAGCGAGCAAGGGACCCCGTATCCTGAATACAGCATGTCTCGAAGAGCCAGTGCAAGCGCTGCCTACGCGATACCTAAAAATGGTCTGCTTTCAGTTGAAAAATGTGATGTTTCCATTTTCTGTTTTGGTGCCTTTTCCTCTGTGGGCCCTAGGTCTACCCACACAAGTGAAGTACTATTTTTAGGAGACATGTGGGAAAACAGGATTGTAGAACATTTGTTATTGCCAATTGGATTTCTCTGCATTTGTGCCTTCCAAATGTAAGCCAGTCTGTAGGAAAGAAGACCTTTGAAAAATGCCCTCTGAATCACACGTTAGTATGGGTACCCATAAATTCAGAGATGCACAATTGACCACTGCTCCTAGATTCAATGTCTGGCGTACATTTAAGAAATACATAAGTTTTCTTCATACCCATTTTTCACTCTATATTTTACCACATGAATTGCTCTATGCTCAGTGCACAACGAAAAACCATTTTAAGACACAGCTTAGTTGTTAGCTCTGTACCTTAGGTTCTTGGACAACCTACAAACCCTATATAATCCTGCATCCAGAAAGGTCCAGCGGATGAAATGGTATATTTCTTTTGTAAATCTGCTATTGTGACAAGAGGTTACAGATTAAAACTTTGTCACAAATGACCATTTTCCTACTCAATTTCAATATTTGTTTATTTAAAATTTTGGGAAAACCTTGAGAAATATACACCAATGACACCTTGATAATTTCTGAATTGTGTCTACTTTCCAGAAATCTATAGCTTTCCAGGTTCACCCATGGTTTTCACACCTGTTTCCACCAAACACTGGAAGCACATAAACTCTGAAAAATAAGCTACGTCTTGCAAAAATGACAAAAATGTGGCAAAATGTTTTTTTTATTCAACTCTGCTTGTTCCTGAAAGTTGTGAAGATAGTGATTTTAGCACATGAACCTTTTGTTGATTCCATCTTTAGGCAAAACACAGACACACTTTTGCAGAGCAGTATTTTTTCCTATTTTATGAAAAACTCTCAAAATGCAGTAATATGTTGACTGTATTTTCAGTCCCCTCCAGGGGAATCCACAAACCCAGGCATGGATAATCTATGTAGAAAAAAGTTATGAAGGTTTAAGCACGAACTGCCCCAAATAGCCACAATTTATATATATATATATATATATATATATATATATATATATATATATATATATATATATATATATATATATATATATAGCAGCTCCGTCTCTCTCAATATTGCCAGAAAGAAATTACGGCACTCGCAGGGGAAAGTGTTCGATGTAATTTAATCAACACACTCAGCAGACAAACGCGTTTCGGTTTTCCTTCGTCAGTGTCTACCATTGACACGGAAGGAAGCAAGTTTAAAAAGCTCTACAGCGCCTTGTTGCATATACATAGAAAGAGGACTGACGTTTACCCCCGTGATAGACAATTTCACTTAGTATATTACTTTTTGTTTTAACATTCAGAAAAGACACATTTACGAAAGGCACTGTGAAATACATTTCAACCAGTAATTTCAAGTATTTGACATTTCTTATTACCGAAATTAATTACATTATATTCGCCTTTCGTGTGTGTTGTGAGTTATTCAGCCGTGGATCGGCATTGTTCACGGGGTGTAATGAATTAGTTACAGAGTTTATGCTTTACCTAAATGGGAGGCTAATTCCTCATTCCTGTTTAATCCCAAAGGGGCCTTTGTCTGGAGGTCTATTATGTAGCGGGATTCAAGTCTTCTTAATTTCCGCAACCTGTCTCCACCCCTAGGGTCCACTGGTATGTGATCTAGCGCAAAAAATTGCAACAGTTCCCTATTTCTGTCGTGTCTGAGGGCAAAATGTTTTGCTACGGGATAGTTGAAATCCTTGTTCATGATGGCACCTTGGTGCTCTAATACACGTAACTTGACGTTTTTTACTGTGCTGCCTATGTATTTCAGGCCACATGGGCACATTAGGCAGTAGACAACATGGGTGGTGTTACAAGTAAGAAACTTGGATATTCTCTTACTATGTCCTGACCCTGGTATTTCATATGTAGTTCTTCTCTTACTTTTCTCGCAGGCTTTGCATTTGCCGCAAGGATAGAATCCTGGCATGTCCCTAATTCTGCCTGTCGTTGTGATTCTATCTGGCAGATGGCTATGTACAATCTTATCCCTGATGGATCTCCCTTTTCTAAAGGTGATTAAAGGAAAAGCTGGAATCTCTTTTCCGATGACCTGATCCGTTTTTAGGATATGCCAACTCCTCTTCAAGATATTTCTCAGATGGTTAGAATCCTTTGAGAAAGTGGTTATTAGTCTGAATTTCCCTTCATTCAGACTTGATTCTGTGTTCTTAGTTTGTTCTTTTAGAAGTTGCTCTCTAGGGATTCTTTCTACTCTTTTTAGAGTGTTTTCCAGAAGTAGTTTGTTATATCCTCTGGCTTGAAATCTATCAATACTTTCTCTTGCGGCTTTTGCAAAGTCTGCCTCTCTTGAACAATTTCTCTTTATCCTAAGAAGTTCTCCGTAAGGGATACTTCTAATTAGGGTCGGGGGATGACTGCTTCCGGCATGTAAAACTGAATTGCCGGCTGTTGTTTTTCTAAACAGTTCTGTCTCAATTTTCCCACCCGTCAAGTTCACTTTCAAGTCCAGATAATTCACTGTTGATACGCTGATATCTGCAGTGAATTTCAGATTTAATTCATTCAAATTTAGATGTGCCACAAACTCTTCTGCTGAAGTTACAGATCCCTCCCATACTAAAAAGAGGTCATCAATGTACCTATACCAGACTTTAAGATTTCCTATCCATTTCTGGAAATCCGGGCTTTGGGCAACCTGCTCCTCCCACCAGCCCACGAATAAATTCGCGTAGCTGGGGGCAAAGCAGGTTCCCATCGCCGTCCCAGTCACCTGCCTGTACATTTGTCCTTGAAACAAGAAAATGTTGTTGAACAAACAAAATTCAATGAATTCAAGCAGCATTTGGCTATGTTTAGTGAATTTCATCGGTCTCTTATCAAGGTAGTATTTCATTGCCAATAGCCCCTGATTGTGGTCAATGCTTGTGTATAAGCTGGTGATATCCATAGTTATTAATATACACGAGGTATTGCATTCCACTGTTTCAATCTTATTCACAAAATCTTTAGTGTCCCTAATGTAAGATTTTAGTTGCGAGACACTCTGGTAAAGAAAGTGATCAATGTAAATAGACATGTTCTCAGAAACACTTCCTATCGAGGAAACTATTGGTCTGCCAGGCGGGTTTCTGCTGTCTTTGTGTATTTTGGGCAACTGGTAGAAGGTGGGCACAGTTGGATTATTATTTTTCAAAAAGAAATACTCGTCAGTGTCCAGCATGTCATTGTTGTGCCATTTATTCACAAGAGCTTGAAATTTTATGACACTCTCATCATACATCTTTTTGGTTGTTTTCTCGTATGACGTCTGGTCCTCCAATTGTCTATATGCTTCTTGACAATATTGTGCTCTTGACATCACAACGATATTACCACCTTTGTCTGATGGCTTGCAGATAATGTCTGGATCGTTGTCTAAGGTTTTGAGGATTTCTCTTTGCTCAGTTGTCATATTTGGTCTTTTTCGTGTCATTGTTCTTTGTTTTGATCTGAATTTCACTAAGTCCTTTGTTACTGCCTCCGAGAAGGCATCAATCGCATCATAAGGCATTATTGGTACGAATGTCGAGGGAGGTTTAAAACTTGTTGTTGGTGCTTCTTGCTCGACACCAATCCTTCTAGTTCTTTGGGTGATGGAGTCTATATTTTCTCTATCGCCACTTTCCTCAGTTCTTAGTTCTTCTAGAAGCTCCCAAGTTGCGATATCATTTGTTGTCAAGATATCAGTTTCTCGTGTTCTTAGTTGTCTCGTTTCTTTTGTTGATGGTTTTAGTTTGAAATATTTATGTAATTTCATTTTCCGCACAAAGGTAAACAAGTCGATTCTAGTTTGGGTGAATTCAAGTCTCTCATTTGGGCAATTTTATTGTCCCAGTTTCAAAGTTTTCTCTTCTAATGGTGACAGGACTTTATCAGTCAAATTTACAATTGTTAAACTGTCTACCATTTCGCTCCTCTCTTGCTCCTGGTAATTCTCGGCGTGAAGTTGCCTTGATTTCTGCCTCTGCCTCTGCCTCGGCCCCTTCCAGCCCCCTCTTCGGGTTCGTCTGTGGCCTCCGGGGGTCTGCTTTTTCCTCCCCTTAGCCATGTTGACCGGTATAGGTCGTACTCCATATGAAAAGGGGTCTTTTCTTGTGAGGTGCCTGCCAATTCGTCTCCGGACTGTTCATTTTCCGTTATCTCCGATTCGGAAGTTTCTACTCTTGGCTGGGCTGCACGGGCGGCTCTCTTCTTCATCTCTCTTCGTGGAGCGTCAAATTTTTTGGCGAATGTCAGTATTCTGCCTAGGGAATAGTCCCTTTCATCCCGCTCGAATTTTTCTTGTTTTCTTTGGTGGATTTTCAATTCGTATTTCTCTAATCGTTTTCTCATTTCGGCTCTTAACTCATCTTTCCTTTGAGTATTCGTATCCTTGTTAATTTCATCCTCCAATGCCTTGATTTCATTAATGGCTTTTTCTCTATCGCTCCATGCGAATCGTATCAGTAATTTCAACATCCCTTGACTGGATAGGGCTGTATGCTCTGCCCATAATTCCAACAGTTGGGGATCTGGATTCTCGTATGCCGGGACAGTGTATATCCTGAGTCCTCTCGGCACTCTATCCACATCTACGTAGCTTTGTAGGGAGGTGGCTTCCCACCATTTTCTAGTTTCCCTTTCGCGCAATCTCTCAAGTTTGGTAAAGAGATTAACCAGTGTATCTTTCCCGTTCTGGGTTTTCTTCCCGTTAGGTTTGGCACCCTCTGTCTCTTTTGGGCGTTTTTGGAATATGCCTGTGGCTGCTTCCTGCCGAGCCTTGTCACCAAACATTTCGTCCTCCATAGTTTGGTATTGCTTTCTACACTTCCCCTTCGCCTTGCGTTCACATACACATTCAATACACCTGCACGCACTCGATCTTACCCGGTCGCGAAGCCTCGCTGTGTCGGGTTCCTTGCGTGGTCTCCGGTGTTTTTTTGTTGTTCTGTGAACGCGGTGCCCCGTATTGTATTACAGCTCCGTTGCACCAAGGATCCGGGTCACTCGCAGGCGGGTGCCTCTCGTGGTGGCGCCCCACGTGAAAAATAGCAGCTCCGTCTCTCTCAATATTGCCAGAAAGAAATTACGGCACTCGCAGGGGAAAGTGTTCGATGTAATTTAATCAACACACTCAGCAGACAAACGCGTTTCGGTTTTCCTTGGTCAGTGTCTACCATTGACACGGAAGGAAGCAAGTTTAAAAAGCTCTACAGCGCCTTGTTGCATATACATAGAAAGAGGACTGATGTTTACCCCCGTGATAGACAATTTCACTTAGTATATTACTTTTTGTTTTAACATTCAGAAAAGACACATTTACGAAAGGCACTGTGAAATACATTTCAACCAGTAATTTCAAGTATTTGACATTTCTTATTACCGAAATTAATTACATTATATTCGAAAGGCGAATAGGATATACACTGTCCCGGCATACGAGAATCCAGATCCCCAACTGTTGGAATTATGGGCAGAGCATACAGCCCTATCCAGTCAAGGGATGTTGAAATTACTGATACGATTCGCATGGAGCGATAGAGAAAAAGCCATTAATGAAATCAAGGCATTGGAGGACGAAATTAACAAGGATACGAATACTCAAAGGAAAGATGAGTTAAGAGCCGAAATGAGAAAACGATTAGAGAAATACGAATTGAAAATCCGCCAAAGAAAACAAGAAAAATTCGAGCGGGATGAAAGGGACTATTCCCTAGGCAGAATACTGACATTCGCCAAAGAATTTGACGCTCCACGAAGAGAGATGAAGAAGAGAGCCGCCCGTGCAGCCCAGCCAAGAGTAGAAACTTCCGAATCGGAGATAACGGAAAATGAACAGTCCGGAGACGAATTGGCAGGCACCTCACAAGAAAAGACCCCTTTTCATATGGAGTACGACCTATACCGGTCAACATGGCTAAGGGGAGGAAAAAGCAGACCCCGGAGGCCACAGACGAACCCGAAGAGGGGGCTGGAAGGGGCCGAGGCAGAGGCAGAGGCAGAAATCAAGGCAACTTCACGCCGAGAATTACCAGGAGCAAGAGAGGAGCGAAATGGTAGACAGTTTAACAATTGTAAATTTGACTGATAAAGTCCTGTCACCATTAGAAGAGAAAACTTTGAAACTGGGACTATCATATTGCCCAAATGAGAGACTTGAATCCACCCAAACTAGAATCGACTTGTTTACCTTTGTGCGGAAAATGAAATTACATAAATATTTCAAACTAAAACCATCAACAAAAGAAACGAGACAACTAAGAACACGAGAAACTGATATCTTGACAACAAATGATATCGCAACTTGGGAGCTTCTAGAAGAACTAAGAACTGAGGAAAGTGGCGATAGAGAAAATATAGACTCCATCACCCAAAGAACTAGAAGGATTGGTGTCGAGCAAGAAGCACCAACAACAAGTTTTAAACCTCCCTCGACATTCGTACCAATAATGCCTTATGATGCGATTGATGCCTTCTCGGAGGCAGTAACAAAGGACTTAGTGAAATTCAGATCAAAACAAAGAACAATGACACGAAAAAGACCAAATATGACAACTGAGCAAAGAGAAATCCTCAAAACCTTAGACAACGATCCAGACATTATCTGCAAGCCATCAGACAAAGGTGGTAATATCGTTGTGATGTCAAGAGCACAATATTGTCAAGAAGCATATAGACAATTGGAGGACCAGACGTCATACGAGAAAACAACCAAAAAGATGTATGATGAGAGTGTCATAAAATTTCAAGCTCTTGTGAATAAATGGCACAACAATGACATGCTGGACACTGACGAGTATTTCTTTTTGAAAAATAATAATCCAACTGTGCCCACCTTCTACCAGTTGCCCAAAATACACAAAGACAGCAGAAACCCGCCTGGCAGACCAATAGTTTCCTCGATAGGAAGTGTTTCTGAGAACATGTCTATTTACATTGATCACTTTCTTTACCAGAGTGTCTCGCAACTAAAATCTTACATTAGGGATACTAAAGATTTTGTGAATAAGATTGAAACAGTGGAATGCAATACCTCGTGTATATTAATAACTATGGATATCACCAGCTTATACACAAGCATTGACCACAATCAGGGGCTATTGGCAATGATATACTACCTTGATAAGAGACCGATGAAATTCACTAAACATAGCCAAATGCTGCTTGAATTCATTGAATTTTGTTTGTTCAACAACATTTTCTTGTTTCAAGGACAAATGTACAGGCAGGTGACTGGGACGGCGATGGGAACCTGCTTTGCCCCCAGCTACGCGAATTTATTCGTGGGCTGGTGGGAGGAGCAGGTTGCCCAAAGCCCGGATTTCCAGAAATGGATAGGAAATCTTAAAGTCTGGTATAGGTACATTGATGACCTCTTTTTAGTATGGGAGGGATCTGTAACTTCAGCAGAAGAGTTTGTGGCACATCTAAATTTGAATGAATTAAATCTGAAATTCACTGCAGATATCAGCGTATCAACAGTGAATTATCTGGACTTGAAAGTGAACTTGACGGGTGGGAAAATTGAGACAGAACTGTTTAGAAAAACAACAGCTGTTTGAGCTCTTTTATAGAGCAATCTTCCTTCCTAGACCCCCAACAAGCAGGATTTAGACCCCTCCACTCCACCGAGGCGGTCATCGTAGCTGTTATGGACACCCTTAGGAAAGGTGCGGATAAAAACACCCCTCAAGCCCTTGTCCTATTAGACCTCTCGGCAGCTTTCGACACGGTCGATCACACTCTTTTGATCGACCGTGTCCACAACGCTGGCATTCAGGGCGTGGCCCTTGATTGGCTCAAATCTTTTCTCCATCAACGCTCTCAGTCTGTCCACTTATCCTCCTTCTCCGCTCCTTACACTTCCCTTCCTTGCGGAGTCCCTCAGGGCTCAGCACTTTCTCCCCTCCTTTTTAATTTGTACCTCCAACCTTTATTAGCTTCCCTCCGCAACTCCCCGGTCAAAATATTTAATTACGCCGATGATCTTCAGTTAATTTTCCCCATAGACTCCCTTCCTTCTTCCCGCACTAATTTTCAGACCACCATGATGACCATCGCGGAGTGGATGCACCACAGCCACTTAAAGCTGAACCCCACAAAAACTGAGCTCGTCCTGGTAGGAGGCCCCAATCATCCCTGGAACCCTACGTTCTGGCCAACTTCCTTGGGGCTAGCACCCTCTCCCGTGAGCTCTGTTAAAAGCCTGGGGGTGATTATTTCTGAGGACCTGTCAATGCGACCCCAGATCAACGCGGTCACTTCTGCCTGTTTTTTCCATCTCAGGCGGATCCGCAAGATCAGCAGGTATTTCAGTAAAGAAGCCCTGACCCAAGTGGTCATTGCTCTTATCACCTCCAGGCTCGATTACGCCAACATTCTCTATGCAGGGATTCCAGCCTGCCACCTTCAACGGCTGCAGCTGGTGCAGAATCAGGCCGCTCGCCTGATCTACCACCAGCCTAAGCACCAACATGTCACTCCCCTCCTTCGTAGCCTACACTGGCTCCCGGTATCCAAACGCTGCACCTTTAAACTGGCATGTACCACCTTTAAAGCCCTTTCTGATGCAGCGCCTGTTTTCATTTCCTCGGCTCTGACCCGTCACATCCCTACGAGAGCCCTTCGCTCAGCCTCATCAAACCTCCTTGTGGTGCCTAGATTTAAAAGGAAAAAGCACGGTGGTCTGAGCTTCTCCGTCCTGGCCCCCTCCACTTGGAACTCCCTTCCCCTTTCCCTTCGTCTCTGTCCAAAGCTAGACTGTTTTCGCAGACTATTAAAAACTCTGCTCTTCCAAGCTGCATTTGACTAAACCTCCTGCTTTCGGTCCCCCATTTGTCTATCAGCGCCAAGAAACCAATGGTGATAGAGCGCGTTACAAATGTTTTTTTAATAATAACAGCCGGCAATTCAGTTTTACATGCCGGAAGCAGTCATCCCCCGACCCTAATTAGAAGTATCCCTTACGGAGAACTTCTTAGGATAAAGAGAAATTGTTCAAGAGAGGCAGACTTTGCAAAAGCCGCAAGAGAAAGTATTGATAGATTTCAAGCCAGAGGATATAACAAACTACTTCTGGAAAACACTCTAAAAAGAGTAGAAAGAATCCCTAGAGAGCAACTTCTAAAAGAACAAACTAAGAACACAGAATCAAGTCTGAATGAAGGGAAATTCAGACTAATAACCACTTTCTCAGAGGATTCTAACCATCTGAGAAATATCTTGAAGAGGAGTTGGCATATCCTAAAAACGGATCAGGTCATCGGAAAAGAGATTCCAGCTTTTCCTTTAATCACCTTTAGAAAAGGGAGATCCATCAGGGATAAGATTGTACATAGCCATCTGCCAGATAGAATCACAACAACAGGCAGAATTAGGGACATGCCAGGATTCTATCCTTGCGGCAAATGCAAAGCCTGCGAGAAAAGTAAGAGAAGAACTACATATGAAATACCAGGGTCAGGACATAGTAAGAGAATATCCAAGTTTCTTACTTGTAACACCACCCATGTTGTCTACTGCCTAATGTGCCCATGTGGCCTGAAATACATAGGCAGCACAGTAAAAAACGTCAAGTTACGTGTATTAGAGCACCAACGTGCCATCATGAACAAGGATTTCAACTATCCCGTAGCAAAACATTTTGCCCTCAGACACGACAGCAATAGGGAACTGTTGCAATTTTTTGCGCTAGATCACATACCAGTGGACCCTAGGGGTGGAGACAGGTTGCGGAAATTAAGAAGACTTGAATCCCGCTACATAATAGACCTCCAGACAAAGGCCCCTTTGGGATTAAACAGGAATGAGGAATTAGCCTCCCATTTAGGTAAAGCATAAACTCTGTAACTAATTCATTACACCCCGTGAACAATGCCGATCCACGGCTGAATAACTCACAACACACACGAAAGGCGAATATAATGTAATTAATTTCGGTAATAAGAAATGTCAAATACTTGAAATTACTGGTTGAAATGTATTTCACAGTGCCTTTCGTAAATGTGTCTTTTCTGAATGTTAAAACAAAAAGTAATATACTAAGTGAAATTGTCTATCACGGGGGTAAACGTCAGTCCTCTTTCTATGTATATGCAACAAGGCGCTGTAGAGCTTTTTAAACTTGCTTCCTTCCGTGTCAATGGTAGACACTGACGAAGGAAAACCGAAACGCGTTTGTCTGCTGAGTGTGTTGATTAAATTACATCGAACACTTTCCCCTGCGAGTGCCGTAATTTCTTTCTGGCAATATTGAGAGAGACGGAGCTGCTATTTTTCACGTGGGGCGCCACCACGAGAGGCACCCGCCTGCGAGTGACCCGGATCCTTGGTGCAACGGAGCTGTAATATATATATATATATATATATATATTCCAACAAAAGCGCCTGCTGCTTGAGGACGCCACTCCACGAAAAATAAGTTCACAGAACCTTTTATTTTCTGAAACCAGCTCAGCTTTCCAATTGTTCATTACCTTCCCTGACGCGTTTCAAAGCAACATGCTTCTTTTTCAAAGGGAAAACACAGTCTGTCAGCCACAGATCAGCACAGCACACCCTCCAGCCTTCAGTTCTTTTTTTTTGTTTTTTTTTTTTAAATATAAATGATTGTTTACAAAGTGTATTGGGGAGGGAGGGGGAACAATGGCGTCCACAAACATATATATATATATATATATATATATATATATATATATATATATATATATATATATATATATATATATATATATATATATATATATATTATTTATTTTGTTATTTATTTTATTGTTTTATAGAGCGTGAACTTGACCCGTAAGGGTATCCGAGCGCTTTAAAGGGGAATATAGCAGTGTACAATAGGCAAGGAATCACATTAGGGTAGCGGACAAGTATGTACAGTTTACATATAGTAACTCCAGATAAGGCTCCAGATTTCTTGAAGAGGTAGCTCGGTATTCTGACGGGAGGCGCTAGTCGGTAGTTGGTCAAAGGTCTGTGTATTGGTAGGAGGCAGCATTTAGGAGAGGAATTTACCCATAAGGAAGGTTTTGGAGCTGTTCTGGGGAGAGGAGCGTGAAGCTGGGCTCCCAAAAATCAGGCCAAAGGTATTACATGTCCCCCATGGAGGGGGCGGGAGGGCCATGCTGAGGCGATGGACGTGGAGCTGGTCGCTCCCAATAATCAGGCGGTAGGTGTTACCTGTCGCCTGCGCGATGTGAGGCCGGAAGGAATATGTCTCCTAGGCCATGCCCCCCTCCCGATCCCCTGCCACAGCCCCACCTCCAGGGACCGCGCCGGCACCCGCGGGCCTCCTGCTGGGCTGGACCAGGGGAAATGCATTTGGACGGGGTCCCCCACTGGCATGACAAACCCTGGAAGGGGCCGGGGGGATGAAGTGAGATTTTGGCAGCACTCACCTAGCCTCACGACGCGGCCGATTGTCCGATTAAAGGACAGCGTGCCTAGAAAACCAACAGCACGGCCGGCAGGACCAACAGCACGACCAGTACAAGCACCACCAGACAAAACAGCGTCCGGGCAGCCAGGCAGGCGGGCACCGCCGACCAGAAACAGGAAAAGAAGGCTCCCCCCCACCTCCTCCCGGAAGTGACGTCACAGGGGGACCCACTCGGGTCCACCAAACACTGCAATGCTGGCGAATGTGCCATCTTGTGGCACTAAGGGTGCCCGCCCTCTTAGGAGCAGCCTATCAGTAGCCCGGGCCTCGAGTGAATCACCGGCCCAGAAAGACGGGACCTACCATCTCCCCCGCAAGAGGCCAGCACAACAATAGCCCAGACGGCGAGTGGGGGCGCGACTCGCTGCAGTGACGAGCAACCAGGCATCCGACCGCCAGAGTCCAAACTCACCCTGAGAGAACACCCAGAGCTGTGTCGGAGACGCCGAGCGCCAGTCTCACACATTGAGAAGCTAGACCGGGCGAGGCATGACTACACTGGCCCAGGAAAAAGATAAGTGAATATAAGGGCCTGCTTAGCCCGACGAGGCGACCCCGCTGCATGACATTTCTGCATACTGCACAAGCGGCGACGAGAAAAGACAACACGCCTGGTGCTAATTGCCCATTGTCAGGCGCACTGTGGCTTCCTCTCAGCGAGGGAGGACCCCGGCTGAAACAGCTCGCTAAAGCAACTAGAAACAAGACCAGACTGCTAGGGACAATACGAAAAGTGATACCACATGCCGCGCAAAACGTTTACTTATCAAAGCAGTGCATAATCACTGCAAGGGTGCTCATGGACTACACAGGCCTCCTCATAAGACTTGAGCAGCCTTGAGGAAGGACTCAATTTCGCCTACAATGCACATTAAGTACAATAAGAAAACCTACGGGCGCAACCCCTAAGCTAAGCCCGTTAACATTTGTGAAGAACAGCGTAATAATCTAGGAAACCCGAAAGGCCACTTGTGACTACCCTTCGCACTGGCAGGCAGCGGTGAGTACTACCACCTATATCTTCAATAATACAAAAACTCAGTCTGTATCCGGAACAATGGGAGGAAGGGGTCAGCGCGTCACACATCAAACCAAATTAGATCGCAATGTAACGGATGACAAAGAAGCCACGCTACAGACATAATGGCCACAAGGTGCATACGCCCTTAATGTAATGTATGTGTCTTGTAAAGCGCACTGCTGCCCTGAGGCGTCGTGGCGCTGTAGACCGCTGGGGAACCCATCCTGGCTATCCCTGTGAGATGGTCCCTACTGGGTATCTCCAAGGTCAAACCAGGCATCACTGGCGAATGTGGGGGGCCGTTGTAGAGATGAGGCAAGCTAATGCCCAGAGTTGCCGAGTGTGACCCCTGGTTAGAGTAGGCACCGAGGCGAGAATTATCGAGTCCGCTGACCGTGGTCCACGACTCTGCCGCGTCGGGAATTGAACCCTGGTCCCGGGCTGTTCTCTGCTTCCGGGTCTGCCGCCTCTAACCAGTGATATTTACAGCAAGGGGTGGTGAGGGACAGAGTCTCTGAATTAAGCAGAAAGCTCTCACCCAGTCAAGAGATCAGGGCTAGATCCAACACCGTTTTTTAGCTCACTGCACCATCCCAGTTTCAGAACCTGGCTGTATGCAAATTAGTCTGTTCCTGTCCCAGTGCATGATGGGAACAGGGCAAACCAAACTACAGAAGCCAATTCTTACACTGGGAAGGAAACAAGCTCCCGGGGACCGGTTTCTGGCATTACAGCCGTCTTCGGCCCGGTTTGCTTGAATCCTGATGGTGCAATGAGCAAGGGTCTCACATCTGAGAATACCCTTCCACGCTTAGGGTGGACAAAAATATTTACAGCAAGGGGTGGTGAGGGACAGAGTCTCTGAATTAAGCAGAAAGCTCTCACCCAGTCAAGAGATCAGGGCTAGATCCAACACCGTTTTTTAGCTCACTGCACCATCCCAGTTTCAGAACCTGGCTGTATGCAAATTAGTCTGTTCCTGTCCCAGTGCATGATGGGAACAGGGCAAACCAAACTACAGAAGCCAATTCTTACACTGGGAAGGAAACAAGCTCCCGGGGACCGGTTTCTGGCATTACAGCCGTCTTCGGCCCGGTTTGCTTGAATCCTGATGGTGCAATGAGCAAGGGTCTCACATCTGAGAATACCCTTCCACGCTTAGGGTGGACAAAAATATTTACAGCAAGGGGTGGTGAGGGACAGAGTCTCTGAATTAAGCAGAAAGCTCTCACCCAGTCAAGAGATCAGGGCTAGATCCAACACCGTTTTTTAGCTCACTGCACCATCCCAGTTTCAGAACCTGGCTGTATGCAAATTAGTCTGTTCCTGTCCCAGTGCATGATGGGAACAGGGCAAACCAAACTACAGAAGCCAATTCTTACACTGGGAAGGAAACAAGCTCCCGGGGACCGGTTTCTGGCATTACAGCCGTCTTCGGCCCGGTTTGCTTGAATCCTGATGGTGCAATGAGCAAGGGTCTCACATCTGAGAATACCCTTCCACGCTTAGGGTGGACAAAAATATTTACAGCAAGGGGTGGTGAGGGACAGAGTCTCTGAATTAAGCAGAAAGCTCTCACCCAGTCAAGAGATCAGGGCTAGATCCAACACCGTTTTTTAGCTCACTGCACCATCCCAGTTTCAGAACCTGGCTGTATGCAAATTAGTCTGTTCCTGTCCCAGTGCATGATGGGAACAGGGCAAACCAAAATACAGAAGCCAATTCTTACACTGGGAAGGAAACAAGCTCCCGGGGACCGGTTTCTGGCATTACAGCCGTCTTCGGCCCGGTTTGCTTGAATCCTGATGGTGCAATGAGCAAGGGTCTCACATCTGAGAATACCCTTCCACGCTTAGGGTGGACAAAAATATTTACAGCAAGGGGTGGTGAGGGACAGAGTCTCTGAATTAAGCAGAAAGCTCTCACCCAGTCAAGAGATCAGGGCTAGATCCAACACCGTTTTTTAGCTCACTGCACCATCCCAGTTTCAGAACCTGGCTGTATGCAAATTAGTCTGTTCCTGTCCCAGTGCATGATGGGAACAGGGCAAACCAAACTACAGAAGCCAATTCTTACACTGGGAAGGAAACAAGCTCCCGGGGACCGGTTTCTGGCATTACAGCCGTCTTCCGCCCGGTTTGCTTGAATCCTGATGGTGCAATGAGCAAGGGTCTCACATCTGAGAATACCCTTCCACGCTTAGGGTGGACAAAAATATTTACAGCAAGGGGTGGTGAGGGACAGAGTCTCTGAATTAAGCAGAAAGCTCTCACCCAGTCAAGAGATCAGGGCTAGATCCAACACCGTTTTTTAGCTCACTGCACCATCCCAGTTTCAGAACCTGGCTGTATGCAAATTAGTCTGTTCCTGTCCCAGTGCATGATGGGAACAGGGCAAACCAAACTACAGAAGCCAATTCTTACACTGGGAAGGAAACAAGCTCCCGGGGACCGGTTTCTGGCATTACAGCCGTCTTCGGCCCGGTTTGCTTGAATCCTGATGGTGCAATGAGCAAGGGTTTCACATCTGAGAATACCCTTCCACGCTTAGGGTGGACAAAAATATTTACAGCAAGGGGTGGTGAGGGACAGAGTCTCTGAATTAAGCAGAAAGCTCTCACCCAGTCAAGAGATCAGGGCTAGATCCAACACCGTTTTTTAGCTCACTGCACCATCCCAGTTTCAGAACCTGGCTGTATGCAAATTAGTCTGTTCCTGTCCCAGTGCATGATGGGAACAGGGCAAACCAAACTACAGAAGCCAATTCTTACACTGGGAAGGAAACAAGCTCCCGGGGACCGGTTTCTGGCATTACAGCCGTCTTCGGCCCGGTTTGCTTGAATCCTGATGGTGCAATGAGCAAGGGTCTCACATCTGAGAATACCCTTCCACGCTTAGGGTGGACAAAAATATTTACAGCAAGGGGTGGTGAGGGACAGAGTCTCTGAATTAAGCAGAAAGCTCTCACCCAGTCAAGAGATCAGGGCTAGATCCAACACCGTTTTTTAGCTCACTGCACCATCCCAGTTTCAGAACCTGGCTGTATGCAAATTAGTCTGTTCCTGTCCCAGTGCATGATGGGAACAGGGCAAACCAAACTACAGAAGCCAATTCTTACACTGGGAAGGAAACAAGCTCCCGGGGACCGGTTTCTGGCATTACAGCCGTCTTCGGCCCGGTTTGCTTGAATCCTGATGGTGCAATGAGCAAGGGTCTCACATCTGAGAATACCCTTCCACGCTTAGGGTGGACAAAAATATTTACAGCAAGGGGTGGTGAGGGACAGAGTCTCTGAATTAAGCAGAAAGCTCTCACCCAGTCAAGAGATCAGGGCTAGATCCAACACCGTTTTTTAGCTCACTGCACCATCCCAGTTTCAGAACCTGGCTGTATGCAAATTAGTCTGTTCCTGTCCCAGTGCATGATGGGAACAGGGCAAACCAAAATACAGAAGCCAATTCTTACACTGGGAAGGAAACAAGCTCCCGGGGACCGGTTTCTGGCATTACAGCCGTCTTCGGCCCGGTTTGCTTGAATCCTGATGGTGCAATGAGCAAGGGTCTCACATCTGAGAATACCCTTCCACGCTTAGGGTGGACAAAAATATTTACAGCAAGGGGTGGTGAGGGACAGAGTCTCTGAATTAAGCAGAAAGCTCTCACCCAGTCAAGAGATCAGGGCTAGATCCAACACCGTTTTTTAGCTCACTGCACCATCCCAGTTTCAGAACCTGGCTGTATGCAAATTAGTCTGTTCCTGTCCCAGTGCATGATGGGAACAGGGCAAACCAAACTACAGAAGCCAATTCTTACACTGGGAAGGAAACAAGCTCCCGGGGACCGGTTTCTGGCATTACAGCCGTCTTCGGCCCGGTTTGCTTGAATCCTGATGGTGCAATGAGCAAGGGTCTCACATCTGAGAATACCCTTCCACGCTTAGGGTGGACAAAAATATTTACAGCAAGGGGTGGTGAGGGACAGAGTCTCTGAATTAAGCAGAAAGCTCTCACCCAGTCAAGAGATCAGGGCTAGATCCAACACCGTTTTTTAGCTCACTGCACCATCCCAGTTTCAGAACCTGGCTGTATGCAAATTAGTCTGTTCCTGTCCCAGTGCATGATGGGAACAGGGCAAACCAAACTACAGAAGCCAATTCTTACACTGGGAAGGAAACAAGCTCCCGGGGACCGGTTTCTGGCATTACAGCCGTCTTCGGCCCGGTTTGCTTGAATCCTGATGGTGCAATGAGCAAGGGTCTCACATCTGAGAATACCCTTCCACGCTTAGGGTGGACAAAAATATTTACAGCAAGGGGTGGTGAGGGACAGAGTCTCTGAATTAAGCAGAAAGCTCTCACCCAGTCAAGAGATCAGGGCTAGATCCAACACCGCTTTTTAGCTCACTGCACCATCCCAGTTTCAGAACCTGGCTGTATGCAAATTAGTCTGTTCCTGTCCCAGTGCATGATGGGAACAGGGCAAACCAAACTACAGAAGCCAATTCTTACACTGGGAAGGAAACAAGCTCCCGGGGACCGGTTTCTGGCATTACAGCCGTCTTCGGCCCGGTTTGCTTGAATCCTGATGGTGCAATGAGCAAGGGTCTCACATCTGAGAATACCCTTCCACGCTTAGGGTGGACAAAAATATTTACAGCAAGGGGTGGTGAGGGACAGAGTCTCTGAATTAAGCAGAAAGCTCTCACCCAGTCAAGAGATCAGGGCTAGATCCAACACCGTTTTTTAGCTCACTGCACCATCCCAGTTTCAGAACCTGGCTGTATGCAAATTAGTCTGTTCCTGTCCCAGTGCATGATGGGAACAGGGCAAACCAAACTACAGAAGCCAATTCTTACACTGGGAAGGAAACAAGCTCCCGGGGACCGGTTTCTGGCATTACAGCCGTCTTCGGCCCGGTTTGCTTGAATCCTGATGGTGCAATGAGCAAGGGTCTCACATCTGAGAATACCCTTCCACGCTTAGGGTGGACAAAAATATTTACAGCAAGGGGTGGTGAGGGACAGAGTCTCTGAATTAAGCAGAAAGCTCTCACCCAGTCAAGAGATCAGGGCTAGATCCAACACCGTTTTTTAGCTCACTGCACCATCCCAGTTTCAGAACCTGGCTGTATGCAAATTAGTCTGTTCCTGTCCCAGTGCATGATGGGAACAGGGCAAACCAAACTACAGAAGCCAATTCTTACACTGGGAAGGAAACAAGCTCCCGGGGACCGGTTTCTGGCATTACAGCCGTCTTCGGCCTCTAACCAGTGAGCCACACCACTCCTTAGAGTCCAAAATAGACACAGTCCCCACTGAACGTACGTTAATCCGTGCGGATTTCCATTGTAGATGTAGAAACAACAACAACAAATCTATGTGTGGACACTGCTGCCCTCAAACGACAAATTATTATTACTGAGTTTTATATAGCGCGTGGTTACCCTTGGGCATCCCAGCGCTCATCCAGAGTGTACACCATAACAGGGAGAGCATTAAGCAGGGAACAAATGGGTCTTTAAAAGTTTGCGGAATCGCAGAGTGCCGGTTTCAGAGCGCAGGGCCAGAGGGAGGGAATTCCATAAAGTTGCCACATTGACGGAAAATCTTCTCCCGCCGGACCTGGCCTTTCTAACTCTCGCGACTTGCAAAAGATATTGATGGTCCGAGCGAAGGGTGCGGGGGGCTTTGTAAGGTTGGACCATGTCCCGGAGGATAGGTGGCCCTTTCCCCTGTAAGATTTTATGGGCCATGTAGAGTGACTTAAACTTCACCCTCTCTCTGACAGGGAGCCAGTGGAGCGCCTTCAGTGCGGGACGGGCTGATTGTCGCCTGGGAATGTCCGTCAACAGCCTTGCGGCCGCATTTTGCACTTGCTGCAATTTGTTTAAAGTTGATTCTGGGGCCCCCAGAAACAGTGCATTGCTGTAATCCAGCCGTGAAATGATGAGCCCCTGGATTAGTAATCTCCTGGTGGCCATCGGAAGGAGGGGTAAGATCTTCCGAGCTGACCGGAGCAGGCCAAAGCACACGCCTGCAGTCTTTTTAGCGTGTGACTTGAAGGAAAGCTCCTGCTCCAGCCACACCCCCAAGCTCTTAATCTCCTGTTTAGGGGTGGGTGGCGCTCCAAGACAGCTAGGCCAGCTGCTAGGGGACAGGGAGGGAGGGGAGTTCCCCAACATCATCAGCTCAGTTTTTGAGCCGTTGAGTTTAAGTGCTGAATTACACATCCAAGTGAAGATCTTAGCTAGGCATGTGTGCAGCACGTCGGGTTTATTAACCGACTGGGGGAGCCCTACCACCAACTGGGTATCATCAGCATAGCTGATGATTTTAATACCCAGTGGTAGTACCACACTCTCCAGTGGGGCCATATAAACGTTGAACAATGTGGGGCTCAACGATGAGCCCTGTGGCACACCACACTGGAGAGGGACCGATGTTGATTTCTCATGGCCTTCCCAGACCTCAAACGTCCGATCTTCAAGAAAGGACGCGAGCCATTTCAAGGCCATCCCGGAGACCCCCACCCCCGACAGCCGCTGGAGTAACACCTGATGGTCTACAGTGTCAAATGCAGCACTAAGGTCCAGGAGGATCACTGCCACCGATCCTCCTGAATCCAAAATGCTCCTGGCATTCTCCACGACTGCCAACAGGGCAGTGTCCGTCCCCTGGCCGGGGCGAAAACCCGTTTGGGAATCGCCCAGGAGGGAGTTGGATTCTAAAAAACCCGAAAGGCGCCTGTTCACAAGTTTCTCCGCTACCTTGCTAAGGCCAGGGAGCAGGGAAATAGGCCTAAAATTAGCAAGGTCAGCGGGATCCAGGCTGGGCTTCTTCAGGAGGCCTTAACTACCGCTCCCTTCCAACTGGGGGGCACCACTCCTTGAGTGAAGGATGAGTTTATAAGGTCCGTCACTGGGCCGCCGAATCGTAGAGGCTACCTGCTTCAGATATTTCATCGGTACTGGGTCTCTCGGAGACCCACTCTTCACAGTCGATAAGACCTCAAGGGTTTCGTCCACAGTGACTGGTCCAAAGGAATCCAACTCTACTGTCCTCACCCCGGGCTGCAACCCCAGATTGCAGGCAGAGGGTGACTCCTGAGCTAGCCGAGGGAGGGATACCAGGATGTTTTCTATCTTGGATTTGAAGAAAGAGGCTAGTTCTGAGCATTTCTCCCGCGGGTTATCGTGAATAACCGGAGGTTCGGGGGTTTTCAGAAGTTCTCTGATGACATTAAACAACTCTTTCGAAGAGTTAGAAGAGAGACCTATTCTCTCCTCGAAGAACTTCGATTTTGCTACCCGGATGGCGGATTTATAAATCTTAAGAGCCGCCCGATATTCTCTCTGGCTTACTTCACCCAAGTCCTTCCTCCAGATCCGCTCCTGCCTCTTACAGCCCTTCCTCAGTGTACGCAACTCTGGCGTGTACCAGGGGGCTGAGCCCACTCTCCTACCCTTAGTAAGTAGTCTTTTCTTGGGAAGAATAGCATCGAGCGAATTGGTCAGCCAGGTATTAACATTTGCATCGGCCACTGACGGGTCAAGCCCGGGAGTGGGGCGAGACGCCTCCAAGTGTGCCGCCCAAGTGTCCACTGGGAGCCTACACCAGGCTCTTTCCACAGTATATGCTCTGGGTGTTGGAGCCACTGGGCCGTCAAACTGCCACAGGGCGGGAATCATAAAATGGTCTGTCCAGGGCAAGACCAGTGCGGGCAGTACTTTGAGGCAGGATGAGTTCGAGAAGATAGGGTCTAAAAGATGTCCCTTCTCGTGCGTCGCACCCAAGTTGACCAAATTAATCTCAAATGCTCTCAAATCACCCAGCAGATCTACTCCCAGAGAGTCAAAGGGGTCGTCAAAGTGAATATTGAGATCACCCAGTGCCACAAAGTTGGCTGTGGAAGAGGCAAGGAGCGCGACCGTTTCTATGAAGGAGTTGAGGAAGTTAGCCATGACCCCAGGAGGGCGGTAAACAAGGAGGCCTGCCAGGGATGCGGTGGGCGACACACGTAGAGAGAACTGACAGCTCTCACAGTCACTCATTCCTCCATCCTGTACCTTACAGGTTAAAGTATCCCTGTAGAGGATGGCAATACCGCCTCCCCGCCCCACAGGTCTATCAAGGTGAGATATGAAGAAGCCAGGTGGAAGAGCTATTACCATGTCCGGACCTGAGCAGGAAGAGATCCATGTTTCCGTAAGAAACAACACATCCAGCTTATGGTCAAGAATGAGGGAATTAATTTCTGTTGCGTGGCAGGGAAGGGACCGACAATTCAATAGGGCCATAGATAACACGCAATTGTCTGAGGCCGAGTCCTGACGCGGGTTACAGGCCCCACAGGGCAAGAACGGGGGTCCTCTCTCTTGAACATACCTACATGTAACGAGATTCGACGAGCGCCAAAGCATGAGTTCCTCCCTCGAGTACCTAATGCTTGCCGAAGATAGCTGCCGTGAGTCAGACAGGGGGACCAGCCCTGAGCCCGTCTGGGCTCGGACGGGCACAGATGGGCTGAACTCTGGCGTAACTCCAGCGTCATTCAGGCGTCCCCGCTGCGTGTACACCTAGCGTCCTTCTGACGACTAGAGCGTGTAGACTACCTGATGGCGCCGAAAAACGGCACCGTCTACTTCCAAGATGGCGCTACTGCAGGGGAATTACGCCGCGAAGCGGACCCGCCCAACAGCGGTGGTTATCCCAGAAGTTATATTGCAAGTGAGGGCACGGCGGAATTAAGAACAGGGGAAAGCAAATTAAAATGTAAATCAAATAGAAAACGAGGTATGATTAAAAAATAGCAGCAGCTCAGGTCCCGAAGCGCACAGAGCGCAGGCACAAGTTTGGAACAGCTGGAAAAAATGATGCACCTAGAAACCAAAAACAAAGCCATGGCGGCAAAATTGAATGATTATGAAGGCCACAATCGGCTCAATCATGTGCACATCGAAGGTGTGTCAAAAGGAACAGGAGGGCCTGTCTTTGTAGAGGACCTTATTAAAAAGCATTTACAACCTCGAGGTCTCTCCGATTGCTTTCCAGTCAAAAAAGTCCATCGCATACCGGGGGTAAGCCTAAGCCAGGAGCGGCCCGTAGGCCTACACCAGTCCGAATCTTCAAACTTCCAAACTTCTGTGGAATGGAAAACCAGCCCGGATAGCAATTACCAAACTGGTTAGAACCTGGTATGACGGTGCCATTACACTTCCAAATATACAAATGTACTATTGGGCGTTCCAACTGACCGTAATAAATCAATGGGTCCATGTCTCCTATACTGACTTGGCCTTCTACCTTGATAGACTTGTTCTAGTACAGGAGGGCTCAACCGAGCACTGTATAACACCAACCATAAGATGGCTTTATTAGGAGAGACAAAACATACGATTCATCTTTGGCATACAGTGCTCAAAAAGCTAGGATGGAATGAGAAGATCACGCAGGCAACGCCCCTCTGGGATACCGGAAAGCTAGGCACATTACACAATAGCAAAGGGTTCAGGTAGTGGGACACCATAGGAATATCGCGGGTGGGAGATCTGTAAATGTAAATGTAGGTATACTTATATAGCGCGACCTGTCACCCAAAGGGCATCCTGGCGCTTGCTTAGGGAACCCGTCCTGGTATTCCCCTGTGAGAGGCCCCGGCAGGGAGTCCACATGGTGAAAGCCAGGCATCCAGCCTCGAGGGGCCGTCATGGAGATTAAGCAAGCTATTGCCCAGAGTTGCAGAGTGAGACCCCGTGAGTTGAGTAGGCACCGGAGCGAGAATTGTCGAGGCCGTGGACTTTTTAGCCCGAGACCCGCTGAGCGGGGAATCGAACCCTGGTCCACGGTCGATCCCAGCTTCCGGGTCTGCCGCCTCTAACCACTGAGCCACACTTCTCCATCTGTGGGCCAAGGGAAAAGTAATTCCGTTCACTGAACTCCAAGAGCAATACGAGATGGCGCCTACAGAAAGGTTTTGTTATCATCAAATTAAGCACGCACTAGAGGCAGTCATCCCACCTGACACTGTTCCCCCTGAGGCTTCCCCCTTAGAAGACAGACTACTGACAGAACACATGAACAAAAAAGCCACATCTTTAACATATCACAAACTTGTCAATAATCATCCTGACCCCACACAATCTCCCCCGGATAAATAGCAGAAAGATGTGGAAGAACTAGACGAGACTGACTGGCAAGAGGCACTAGAATCCGAGAGGGATTTGGCAATCTTCTCAAAACTACGCCTAGTCCAATTTAAAGTGCTACTTCGGATTTACTATACTAGGGTGACACTATGCAAAATGGGAAAGACTGACAATCAACTTTGCCTGCGGCAGTGTTTTGAGCCAAAAGCACATTTTATCATACATTGTGGGAGTGTCCAGAAATAGCGACATACTGGGAGGCAGTTATGTCCACATTAACAAGAGTAAGTGAGTCCCCTGTACCACCAGAACCTATGCGATGTCTAATATATGGGAAGCCACAGACCAGGGCTTTAAGTGGGCCGGGTCTGTCCGGGTCTGAGCACCGGCAGTTTTTTTTTGGGGCCCTCGAAACGGGTCTCTATCGGGCTCTATTTTCTCGGCTGGCAAAGGTAGTCCGTTCTTTATTTTATTTTTTTCAGACCCGTTTCGAGGGCCCTAAAAAAAACCTGCCGGTGCTCAGACTCTGCCTCTGCCCACTTAAAGCCCTGGCAGTTGCTGCTCGTTTAGGAAACCTGTCTGTGACATTTTGCACTACTGCAGTGAGAGCTCAGTTTTCTCACTCAGTAGTGGTCACGGCATGACATCCACGGCACGACGTCATGCCAGGTGAGCTTTGTTGGAGGAAGGGAAATCCTTTAAGAGAGCCATTTTCTCTCAGGATTTCCCTTCTCTCCTCTCTTTCCAGCGCAGAAGCAACGTCGTGGTGGTGCCAGCGCGCATCATCCAGCGTGGATGATGAAAAACTGAAGAGGCAGAGGCCCCCAGGCAGCCTGCTCCAGCACGACCTACCCGACCTTCACTTCATGAATTGGCGCCGTGTTTAGAATTGGAGAGGTCGGGGAAATTAGTTTCAGCATTTTTCACCTGTGGAGTCTCATCCTTGATCGGTAAATGCAATGGATTATCCCCACAGTTTGCTTATAAACGTTTTTTTGTTTCAGCTTGCATAACGTGTAGATTCTAGTCACAAACTTGCATCTTTGTTTTTTATGCGTGTTTTGTTATCGACAGACAAGTGCCTCCTGGCAAGGGACTGTACTCTGCAACGAATTGTTTTGTCACTTTTAGTTTCTTGATGCTTATCTTTGACTCTGAAATGTATATTATCCAAATGGTACGTCGAAAAACTGTACAGTTTTAGTTGGGAGAAAGTCACGGGGGTGGGGGCATTAAAGGGACTGTACAGGTGGTTGGGGCTTGCATCTGGGCTGAAGAGGTGGAGATGGCCGGTGTCTGTGCTGGTGGGGTGGGGATGGCCGGTGTCTGTGCTGGAGAGGTGGGGATGGCCGGTGTCTGTGCTGGAGAGGTGGGGAGGGCCTGTGTCTGTGCTGGAGGGGTGGTGAGGGCCTGTGTCTGTGCTGGAGGGGTGGTGAGGGCATGTATCTGTGCTGTAGAGGTGGTGAGGGCCTGTATCTGTGCTGGAGAGGTGGGGAGGGCCTGTGTCTGTGCTGGAGGGGTGGGGAGGGCCTGTATGCGTGCTGTAGAGGTAGTGAGGGTCTGGATCTGTGCTGGAGAGGTGGCGAGGGCCTGTATCTGTGCTGGAGAGGTGGGGAGGCCCTGTGTCTGTGCTGGAGGGGTGGGGAGGGCCTGTATCCGTGCTCTAGAGGTGGTGAGGGCCTGTATCTGTGCTGGAGAGGTGGGGAGGGCCTGTATCTGTGCTGGAGAGGTGGGGAGGGCCTATGTCTGTGCTGGAGGGGTGGTGAGGGCCTGTGTCTGTGCTGGAGAGGTGGCGAGGGCCTATGTCTGTGCTGGAGGGGTCGGGAGGACTTGCGTCTGTACTGGAGAACTAAGTAATGTCCTGATTTATTACCTTTGCCTCAAATTGTAAAGCGCTCTGGTATCCTGCGGGATCAAGTTTGTGCTATTTAAAACTTTATAAATTAATTTTTCTTTAAATCCTGTGAGCAGCAGTTAAACCCTAACAGGGCCATATATCCTGCTCAGTTTATCAAGAGGGCAGCTCCCAGGCAGTTGGAGAGCTGAAGACCATGCACATCCATCATTGTTATTTTGCTGAGAGGGCACAGATAGCAGTCGGATTGCCCTGTAGTTTTTCGAATTTGATGTCCTCTCTGAGCCATGTCTGGCAGTAAAAGGGGGTTTTAGCAGGATGCGACTTCATGATTTTCTTAAGCACACAATGCTAGTTATCTTGATTTAGACCACGCCCTACTCTGATAGACCACGCCCCTACTCGGATAGGCCACACCCCTTTAAGAGATTAGCCACTCCCCGTTTAGAGCACCCCCAGTTTTTTTTCCCACTTAAAGCCCTGCCACAGACCTTAATATCATCAAACCTGGGCGACACTGGGTATGACCAGAGCTAAGAGAAACATCGCCAGACAGTGGGGTGCACGAAACACTCCCACTGTAAGAGACTGAAGCAATGACATGGATAAGGCTATGGTGGCCGAAAGGGTGGTATACATGCATAGGGGATGCCCCAAAAAATAGGAACGACTGTGGGGAAAGTAGAACACTTTCAGAGGCGGCTTATGTGCTATACCGGCTGGGGAGTCATTAGTGGAGGACAGAGAATGATTCTGTACTCATAATGCACAATTCTTATTGTAACGGAATGATAGAATAGAAATGTGTAATGTATAACGGTCTCAATGATTCCTGAAGATAATAATGTAAGTTATGTTCCCAATAAAAAGAGTTTAAAAAAAAAAACTCTGGCAAGTAAGGATAAACCAACCAAACAGTGTAAGCAGGACGTTTCCGCATATTACTGCTGAAGAGGCACTTAACCCTCCCTGTAACAGTGTAGGCATACCCGAGACATCAGATGCCGTGGTGCTGTACCTGTATCTGGCACTCAAACTCACCAAATTAGGCCGAGCCACACGCCCCTATTCCCCTCACACTGCTAATCCCTTTGCCTCGGAGCTACACTCCTTCCCTGCTCGCGCCCAGCAACGTGTGCCACCGAAATGCACGAAGGCATTTGTAATAAGACAAACACAACCATGCACACGTGGCCGTAGCCCATAAGCCATGCCATCCCCAGCCGGAGATCCAAACCCGAGGTGAAAGATCGGAAAAGGACGTGGTGAAATCTGAGGAGGAATTGACCAGGGGGGTTTCCCCGGTGGGCCTTCACCTCCTGCGGCTGAGACAAGATGAGTTTCATAGTATCGCAAGGGATATAGCCAGGGCACAGAGCAGGGGAGTCCAGGGCAGGGTGTATGAACATAGAGACAAGGCAGGATTTCATGACCCTCAATCTGCTGGAACCCTTAAAGAGATTACGTAGAGACACTAAACATTGGCAATCTCTACCATTAACACTGCTAGATAGAGCAGCGCTCTTCAACATTATGGCGCTCCCCCGATTTCTTTATGCTTAACAGAATACCCCATTCTTGGTCCCACCATCCTACTTCCAAGCAATAGAGGCAGAAGGGACCAAACCTCAGTGGAATAGAAAACCAGCCCGGATAGCAATGATCAAACTGGGTAGAACCTGGTATGACGGTGGCATTACACTTCCAAACATACAAATGTACTATTGGGACTACCAACTAATTGTAATAAATCAATGGATCCATGTCTCCCATACTGACCTGACCTTCTGCCTCTAATAGACTGTTCTCGGTACAGGAGGGCTCAACAGAGCACTGTATAACACCAACCATAAGATGGCTTTATTAGGAGAGACAAAACATACAATTCATATTTGGCATACAGTGCTCAAAAAGCTAGGATGGAATGAGAAGATCACGCAGGCAACGCCCCTCTGGGATACCGGAAAGCTAGGCACATTACGCAATAGCAAAGGGTTCAGGTAGTGGGACACCATATGAATATCGCGGGTGGGAGATCTGTGGGCCAAAGGAAAAGTAATTCTGTTCACTCAACTCCAAGAGCAATACGAGATGGCACCTACTGAAAGGTTTTGTTATTATCAAATTAAGCACGCACTATCCCATCCCATCTGACACCGTCCTCCCAGAGGCTTCCCCTTTAGAAGACAGACTACTGACAGAACACATGAACAAAAAAGCCACATCTTTAACATATCACAAACTTGTCAATAATCATCCTGACCCCATACAATCTCTCTGGGATAAATGGCAGAAAGATGTGGAAGAACTAGACGAGACTGACTGGCAAGAGGCACTAGAATCCCAGAGGGAGGTGGCAATCTCCTCAAAACTACGCCTAGTCCAACTTAAAGTGCTACATCGGATCTACAATACTAGGGTGAGACTATGCAAAATAGGAAAGACTGACAATCAACTTTGCCTGCGGCCGTATGGAACAATAGGCACATTTTATCATACATTGTGGGAGTGTCCAGAAATAGCGACATACTGGGAGGCAGTTATGTCCACAATAACAAGAGTAAGTGAGGCCCCTGTACCACCAGAACCTATGCGATGTCTATTTAATATATATGAAGAGCCACAGACCTTAATATCATAGCACAAACCTGGGCGGCACTGGGTAATCAATCAATCAGGAGTTTGTTAAAGCGCGACTACTCACCCGTGAGGGTCTCAAGGCGCTAGGGGTGGGGGGGAGGGGGGTGCAGGTTCCATTCCATCAAGGAGGGGGTCTGTCAAAGAGCCAGGTTTTGAGGTTTGTTGCGAAGATGGGGAGCGATGTTGTCTGTCTGAGGTGGAGCGGAAGGGCGTTCCATGCTTTGGCCGGGAGGAAGGAGAAGGAGCGGCCTCCCAATCTGGTCTTTCTGGTGCGAGGGACCACGGCGTAGGAAAGCTGGGTTGATCGTAGGGTCCTTTGGGGTGCGTGGAATTTGAGTCGGCTGTTCAGGTATGCTGGTCCAGTGCCGTCGAGGGCCTTGTGTGCGTGGGTGAGCATCTTAAAGGTGATTCTCGCCTCGACGGGGAGCCAGTGGAGTGTGCGCAGGTGCTGGGAGATGTGGCAGTGTTTTGGCAGGTTGAGGACCAGTCTTGCTGCGGCGTTCTGGATGTTCTGTAGCTTGCGGATGAGGTTTTTGTTTATTCCGGCGTAGAGCGCGTTGCCGTAGTCGAGTCTGCTGGTGACCAGGGCGTGAGTGACTGTCTTTCGGTGTTCGAGGGGGATCCATTTGAAGGTCTTACGAAGGAGGCGGAGGGTGTGGAAGCAGGAAGATGAGACAGAGTTGATCTGGAGGTCCATTTTGAGCTCGGAGTCCAGGATGATTCCCAGGTTGCGTGCGTGGTCTGTGGGGGTTGGCGGGTTTCCGAGGGTCGTGGGCCACCAGGTGTCGCTCCAGGAGTCGGGGTTTGGGCCCATGATGAGCACTTCTGTTTTGCTGGTGTTTAGTTGTAGGCAGCTGTTTTTCATCCATTTGGCGACGGCTTCCATGCCTTCTCGAAAGTTGCGTCTGGCGGTGTTGGGCTCGTTGGATAGGGAGAGGATGAGCTGGGTGTCGTCTGCGTATGACACAATGTTGAGTCCGTAGGTTCTGACGATGGGGGCAAGTGGAGCCATGTAGACGTTGAAGAGCGTCGGGCTGAGGGAGGAGCCCTGTGGAACTCCGCAGGTGGTAGGTGTGGGGTCCGAGAGGAAAGGGGGGAGTCTGACCCGCTGCGTCCTGCCGGAGAGGAAGGAGCAGATCCAGTCAAGGGCCTTGTCCTGGATTCCTGCATCGCAGAGTCTGCGTATTAGGGTGCGGTGGGAGACTGTGTCGAACGCCGCTGATAGGTCGAGGAGGATGAGGGCTACTGTTTCTCCTTTGTCCAGTAAGGTGCGGATGTCCTCTGTTGCGGCGAGGAGGGCAGTTTCCGTACTGTGGTTTTTTCTGAAGCCGGATTGGGAGGAGTCGAGGATGTTGTGTTCTTCAATGAATGTGGCGAGTTGGCTGTTGATGGCTTTCTCGATGACTTTCGCTGGGAACCGGAGCAGGGAGATGGGTCTGTAGTTTTTGAGGTCGGTGGGGTCCGCTGAGGGTTTCTTCAGCAGGGGGTTGACCTGGGCGTGTTTCCAGTAGTCGGGGAACGAGGCGGTCGCCAGGGAGCGGTTGATGGTGTGGCAGAGCATGGGCGCGATGGTGTTGGCGGCTCTGTTGAAGATGTGGTGGGGGCAGGGGTCCGTGGGGGCCCCTGAGTGGATTGACTTCATTGTCTTCAGTGTGTCTTCAGTGGTGAGGGCTGTCCAGTCATCAATCGCTGGTTTCCGGGTGTCGGGGGTGATTGGTGAGGGTTCAGTGTGTTTGTTGTCTTCGTCGAAGTTGTCGTAGATGCTCTTGATTTTGTGGTGGAAAAAGATGCTGAGTTTGTCGCAGAGGTCTTGTGAGGGAGGGATGTTGGTAGACTCGCTGGTGGGTTGGGCTAACTCCTTGATGATGCTGAAGAGTTCCTTGCTGTTGTGTGCGTGGGTGGAGATTCTGTCTTCAATCGCTTTTTTCCTCGTTTCTCTGATGAGTTGATGGTGGGCGTTGGTGGCGGCTCTGAAGTTGTTGTAAGCTTCTGTGGATTTGGTGTTTCTCCAGGTCTTTTCGAGGCGGCGTCATGTGCGCCTGGACTCTCGAAGTTCGGTGGTAAACCATCTGGCTTTCTTGGCACGGGTATTGTTGTTTTTCTTGAGGGGGGCTATGGTGTTGGTGCTGTCCGAGATCCATCTATGCAGGGTTCGGGCTGCGGTGTTGGGGTCGTCGTTTTCCGCGATGGTTGGGGTGGAGTTGTTGAGTGAGGAGGTGAGCTGGTCATCAGTGATTTTGGTCCAGTTTCTTTGTGGAAGCAGGTGCTGGTGTCTGTGGATGGTGGGTGTTCTGAAGGTGAAGTGGACGCAACGATGGTCGGTCCATGGGAGTTCGGTGGTGTGGCTGAAGGTGATGGAGTTTCCTGTAGTGAAGAGGGGGTCAAGGGTGTGTCCTGCTGAGTGCGTAGGCTCGGTCACGATCTGGCGGAGTCCAATGTTGTGGAGGTTGTCCGGGAGGCATGTGGTGTTGGGGTCCAGTTGATTGTCGAGGTGGAAGTTGAGGTCTCCCAGCAGGGTGTAGTTGGTGGATGCGATGGCCTGCGGGAAGATAATGTCCGTGATGGAGTTGGCGAAGGGTCCGCGGGGTCCAGGGGGTCGGTAGATGAGGGTTCCTCGGAGGGCGGCGGTGGGGCTGGCCAGTATCTTGAAGTGAAGGTGTTCCATCAGTTTTGTGGACTCGTCAGGGAGTGTGCTCAGGCGGAGGCTGGATTTGTGGACGATGGCGATTCCTCCTCCTGGGTGGGTGGGGCGGTCCTTCCTGGAGATCTTGTATCCTTGGGGGATGGCGATGGCGATGTCCGGTCCCGAGGTGGTGTTGGTCCAGGTTTCGGTGAAGAATGCTACATCTGGGGTGGTGCTGTCGAGGAGGTCCCAGATTTCTGTGGCGTGTTTGTGGAGGGATCGGACGTTGAGGAGGATGCATTGCAGGGTCTTCGGTTCGGTTGTGTTCTTGTGGACGGGTTGTGCTGGATCCGTGTTCTTGGCGGTGCTGCAGGTGTGCCAGCAGCGGTGACAGCTGAAGGGTCCATGGGTGTCGTCTGGTGATGCTAGCTTGCAGTTGTTGTTGCAGCCTGGGTTGAGTGCGTGGAGTGCTGCTGGGTCATAGCGTTGGCGGGGCGGAGGTCCAGGGTTCCTGGTGCTGGTCGCGGACGGGTCGCAGATGGGCGCAGACGTGCTTGCCTTTGACGCGCCTTCGGTGCACCAGCGGCGCGCCCGCAGCCCGCGGCCGCGCAGTGGCCGCCATTAAGTAGGGGTCGGGGAGGGCTGGACAGCTGAGAGGCGGGAGCGGGGAGGGGAGCTGGATTGGGCTGGTCGCGCTGGGGGGGAGGGGCCACTGGGGCCACGGGGGCAGCAGCGGCGGGGAAAGGTAAAGGGAGGAAAGAAGGGATAAAGAAAAAAGGGAAAATAAGCAGAAATAAGGCACAAAAGAGCAGAGATGCAGAAAAGAGCAGAAAGGTGAAAGATAGAAAGGGTAGAAAAACGAGTGAAGGAGCAGAGGGAGAGAAAGGGAAAATGGACAGAAATAAGGCACAAAAGAGCAGAGGTGCAGAAAGGTGAAAGATAGAAAGGGGAGGCAAACGAGTGAAGGAGCAGAGGGAGAGAAAGGGAAAATGGGCAGAAATAAGGCGCAAAAGAGCAGAGGTGCAGAAAGGTGAAAGATAGAAAGGGGAGAAAAACGAGTGAAGGAGCAGAAAGAAAGAAAGGAGACAGAGGTCCACTGGACCACCAGGGATGAGGCGCAGGGAAACCTGCGGGTGGAGGAGGGGCTCGATCACCAAAACTCAAGAGTGCAGGGGCAGGGGCAGGGGAACCTCACTTAATGGTGGAGCTGCGAGGGTGGGAGAGCAATTTCACTGACAATGACTAATACTAAGAGAAACATTGCCAGACAGTGGGTGCACGAAACACTCCCAATGTAAGGGACTGAAGCAATGACATGGATATGGCTTTGGTGGTAGAAAGGGCGATATACATGCATAGGGGATGCCCCAAAAAATAGGAAATCTGTGGGGAAAGTAGTACACTTTCAGAGGCGGCTTATGTCCTATAACGGCTGGGGAGTCATTAGTGGAGGACAGTTAATGACTGCGAAACGGAGAATAATTCTGACTGTAAATGAACTCATGTACTCATAATGCACAATTCTTATTGTAACAGAATGATAGAATAGAAATGTGTAATGTATAACAGTTTCAATGATTCCTGAAGATAATAATGTAAGTTATGTACCAAACTAAAAGAGTTTTAAAAAAAACAGCTCTGGCAAGGTAGGATAAACCAACCAAACAGTGTAAGAAGGACTTTTCCGCATATTGCTGCTGAAGAGGCACTTAACCCTCCCTGTAACAGTGTAGGCATACCTGAGACACGAAATGCCGCGGTGCTGTGTCTGGCGCTCAGACCCACCAAATTAGGCTGAGCCACCCGCCCCCTGTTCCTCTCACACTGCTAATCCCTTTGCCTCGGAGCTACACTCCTCGTTCCCTGCTCACACCCAGCAACGCGTGCCACCGAAATACACAAAGGCATTTGTAATAAGACAAACACAACCATGCACACCTGGCGGTAGGCCCATAACCCCTGCCGTCCCCAGCCGGAGATCCAAACTCGAAGTGAAATAACCAACTATCTCTTGTGCCGGCTTCTGGCTTCCACCAGAGTCGCCACACCAGCTGGAGCTCAGCTCGCGAACAGGCGGGTTGTTTATGGGGAGCTGGGGCCTCCCGAACTCTAAACTGTACCCAACAGCACCAGCAGGGCTTTAAGTGGGCCGGGTCTCAAGGGGTCTGAACACCGGCAGTTTTTAAAAGGGGGCCTCGAAACGGGTCTCTATCGGGCTCTGTTTTGAGCCCTGGCCCAGAGGGGTCCATGTATTTTGCCAGACTGCAGCGACAGCAGCTTGCTGTCACTGCAGTCCGGAAAAAAGTGCCAGGGCGCAAAACAGACCGATAGAGACCCGTTTCGAGACAGCAGGCACATCGATGTGCACGTGCTCACACCACGATGTGCACGTGCTCACACCACTTTCTCACTAGTGGAGAAGTTACAGCATGACTTCATGCTGGGTGAGCGTTGTAGGGGAAGGGAAATCCTTTCAATAATCATTTTCTTTCTGGGTTTCCCTTCTCTTCTTGAAACGCAAGAGCAGCAACATTGTTGTGGTGTCATCAGGGCTTTAAGGAGAAGCTTTTCCAATATGATATACAAATCATAGTTGCAGCTTATTTATCTTATGCAACTAACAACCTTTGACAAAGCCAATAGTCCTTACTTGTTTTAAGTATGATGTATGTTGCTTGTTGTATCATATGTCTGGATGCAATGACGGAAACAGCAAAATACAAGTTGGGCGGCACACTATGCTAAACACAGATTTTTAGCATAAGTGTTTTAAAGCCAGGCTCTTAATGACATCGGCCATGCACCTTTGACAGACCCCCCAGTTGGAACCCAGAACATGAACACCGGCTTGCTGAATACTAAGAGACGCCCCGGTTTACGCTGCGAGAGGAGTTCACACAAGCCAGTGGCTGTGAATTGTTGATTGACCACCCTACACAAACAATCGGAACGGGACCCCGAGCAATCTTCCACGTCCCAGAGCCTTCACATAAAAAGCGCCTCGTCAGGATGGGTCCCTGACAACCCTCATTTTTCACGCAGCCCCTTTGGATTAAACAACACTGGATGCAGCAACCCCCGTGACCTAACACTGAATACACACAGATTCTCTGGTCCTGATGAGAATCGGACAAAGGGTCCGATTCGAAACGCGTCGACCTTGTGTACCTTTTGTTGTTTAGGTTTTTTTCGGTCAGAAAGGAATTGTATATATTATGTCTGTTATACAATTGCTGTGATATTAAGTATCTTTCAACATTTTTAGTGTTATTTCTGATGTGCTCTTGACTTTGCTTGCCTGACCTCGTTGATCTTTTTGTTTGTCTTATTTCACATGCACAATGTTGATTATGGTATGGAAGGAATGCGAGTGTTAATGTGGAATGATTGATGCATGAAAGATTGTGTTCACAACACGGACTGCTTGTCCTACTTTGTAATTTATTCTGCTCATCTTCTGTTTGTTTTTCTATATATATACATATAAATACACAAAGTATTTTACCATTGTTTGTTTGTCTGTACAAAAAAATAAGGTATTTCAAAAATATATATAAATAAATATAATTGATTCATTTCAAAAGCCGACTAGCAATTGAGTCATTGTTAGTCTGGTTCCCAATTGAGTTGTTTTCTGTGAAATCAGTCACAGTATTTGCACTTCTTTTGTTTATTCAAACACAGATTTTTAGCATAAGTGTTTTAAAGCCAGGCTCTTAATGACATCGGCCATGCACCTTTGACAGACCCCCCAGTTTTTTCATCCCACTTAAAGCCCTGAGCACCAGGCAGCCCAAGCAGTTAGATTTCTCAGGAGCCAAAATGTTATCCCCGTAACATGCTATCTCTGGGCTTCGTGCATCTTATTAAGCCTCTGAGGCGCTATTGAAGCTCCAGGCCACCTGGAAATTGCAACCACTTCCCGAGCTAGGCAGGGCCGGACCGGACTGGCTACCGGGCAGTTTGAAATGCTGCGGAGCTGCTGGAAGATTTTACTGCAGTGGGGGCTGAACGAATTTCGCGTAGTACACGCAGGTCCCCATCAACAAAATTAACCCCCAGCTCAGCAGCATTCAAAACTGCCCAGTAGCCAGTGTGGCCCTGGAGCTAGGCCTCACAAGTCAACACCTAAACACGGCCACACGTAACGTAATTGGGCAGGTGAGGCTGCCAGCACTTGGCCACCGCTTGCCTAATGTTGCCCTCCCGGACCCGGAGGGAACCTTAAAGCTTTAAGTGCGGGTCTGAGCTCTTCTGTGCCCTCGCAGTCAAGGGGCCCACTTGGTCAGACAACCAGTATGGATTACTGATAAAGCAATAACGCACATCAGGCCTGCACAAGGGGCAAGGGCGACAACTCTCAGTCCTGACTCGCCTTGCAAACCGATCGATAGACACCACAAAAACAACCGCAACAAGACTGGACGGCGTGACCATGAGGAACAAAGAGGAAGACCAGATGGGCAGGGAAAGGTATAAGTACCTCGCTTCGACCCTCTGGCGCCGGAAGTGACACTGAATCAGCACCGTACTTTGGGGATGCCCCAATGGTCCCCATGAATGTGGTGAAGTGCCTAATGTGCAGGCCCGGACTGGCCATAGCGGGCACCGGGCAATCCCTCGGTGCGCCGCACTGGTGGGGGCCGGTTCTGGGCCCCTGGGGGCCGATTTTGTTACAGGGCCGTTTTTAATTGGCCCTGTAACAAAATCGGCCGAAAACCGGCCCCGGCAAAGAGCTCGGCGGCACCCCCAACCTCCGGGGGGAGGGGGGCCGGCTGAACACTCTGCCAGGGACGGTTTTGGTTCTCAGTCCGGCCCTGCTAATGTGGCACTAAGGTAGTCCCCCTTTTGAATGGGCGCATTGCGTGCACCAAGGGCAGCCTCAGATTTTTGTTTTCATCCTGAGGGTGAGGGCAAAAATAAAGAGCCCAATAGGGGCTCGTCTCAGCGCCTGCTTTTTAGAACCACTAGACCCAGCCCACTTAAAGCCCTGCCCATAGTTATCAGGAACTGTGAGTGGAGGAGAAAACACAGTTGAATTACAAAAGATATGCAGGTTTCTTTCTGCTGCGGAAGTCCTCATTTTAATAGGACAACCCCGGGGAGGGCTAAAAGAGCTTTGCTCTGGGGTTCTGACATTGTGAAGAATGTTAGAGTATTTGGTACTAAACTGAGAAAAAGTACAGGAATAGAGGGATGAACTGGTGATGGAACTTTCTTAGTGTAAACTGAAGTTATAACACCAATCACAAGTCTACGACTAGAGTAAGAAATGGTCACACTCCAGACACTTCGTAACTAAACTTTGAGTAGAAGATAAAAATAAGAACCTGCTCGATCTAACCTCTCTCTTTTATGTATCAGCTCCGGTAGATGTCCTTAGCCACAGAGGCATGTGCAGAGCCTTGGCCTCTGCAGAGAAAAGGAAGACGCACAGGCGTTTCCCACCTCGCCCTTTAGGGTGCTCTCATAGAAATATGGTGCTGTAATGAATGTGACAGTACAAATGAAGGTCTGTATTCCCCAAAAACTCTTTGAATCAGCCACACCTAAATCTTGTTATGGTATAATCAGTATCATGCATAACAATAGCCCCTGCGGTGGGGCGGCGGGCCTCTGGCCTGAGCGCTCCTTACTGGGTATGGGGAGGGAGTGCTGGAGCTCCATGTGTTTTACTTGCGGGGCCCTTAAGTTTTGTTACGCCCCGGCCTACAGGCGGAAACGTTTAGAGACCTTGGTGCGATTTTCCTGACCCTTCCGCTAGGTATTCTGGCACTGGGAGGAGATTTTAATGCTGTGATGTCGGGGGAATTGGACCGACATCCCCATGAGCGATCCGATCCGCCCAGAGGTGGCTCCCTGAGTTTGTGGACACAGTAAGTCTAGTGGATTGCTGGAGGTCAAACAACCCAGATAGAACGCAGTTCACACACGTGTTAGGGGCTCATCACAGCCTGTCTAGAATAGACTATGTCCTGGTCCCGGTGGCACAGGCCCACACTATTCGAGACGTACACCATTTGGGGCGGGGTATCTCAGACCACTCCCCCCGTGTGGCTCCAATTGGAATGGGATTATGTGAATGTGGGCAGAGTAGTCCCCATTAACCCATGGTATTTGAAGGGTCCACACACCCGGGGTGGCTTAGTCAAAGTCACTGACCATCTCTTTCAAGAAAACATCGGCTCAGTGAGCTCCACACAGACAATATGGGAGGCTTATAAAACAGTTTTCTGTTTTCCCTGATATCGGGGGAAAAAGAAGGAGAGGCAGGCGATCTCGACAGAGCGGAAGAGGACGTGGTGAAATCTGAGGAGGAATCAGCCCGAGGGGTTTCCCCGGAGGACCTTCACCTCCTGCGACTGAGGCAAGATGAGTTTCATAGTATCGCAAGGGATAGAGCCAGGGCACAGAACAGGGAGGTCCAGGGCAGGGTATATGAACATGGAGACAAGGCAGGAAAGTTGATAGCGTGGCTAGATAGACGGGAGTGGGCATCCCGAGTGGTGCCGTAGATAGAAGGGCATGATTCCACTCCCATAACAAACCCCCAGGCCATAGCGGATACATTCGCCTCGCACTATCGCACCATATATACATCGGCCGGTAGATTTTCAGAAGAGGAAAACGCGGAAATGTTGGGAGATATAAGACTCCCCACACTCTCTGACGAGAACAGAAAATACCTGGACTCTCTCATAACAGTTGACGAAGTGGCGCAGGCCATCCGGGGAGTGAATTCAAGGAAAGCGACTGGGCCTAATGGTATCCCCATTGAATTGTATAAACTGAATTCCAATAAAGTGGCCCCCTATTTCCGGTGTATGTTAGTGGAGAGTAGGGAGAAGGGACTCCTTCCGTACGACCAACGGGTGGTGAACATAGTGGTCATATACAAGGACGGCAAGCCAAGAACTAGCTGCTCGTTCTACCGGCCGATATCACTCTTAAATGTGGAGCCCAAGGTTCTTGCTAAATTGTTGCCGAATGACTGATCAAAGTAATCACCACTTTGGTACACCCAGATCAATCGGGCTTTATGCTGCATCGCAATACAGCCCTTAACCTACGTCGACTGCAAGGGGTATTGAGTAGAGCGTCCACCATACAGGAACCGGTGGTTATAGTAACATTAGACGCCACAATGGCGTTTGACATGGTTGAATGGGCATATCTTTTTGCGGTCCTAGATAAGTTGGGTTTTGGACAGGAATATATTGGTTGGATTTGTCTCCTTTACGCAGGTCCGATACCATATCCCTATTATATAGGAAGCTGATCAACAATATGGAGGATCCATTGTCAAGCCTTAGAGGGGAAAGGACCGGGGATGGACTAGAATTAGACGAAGATTGGCAAGAGGTGGTTTCCTCCCCACGAGTGGTCGCAATCCAAGCCAGGTTGATGTTGGTGCCGTTAAAAAGTTTGCATAGGATTTATGTCACGGGACCTGGCCTGGTGCGAATGGGACGGGTGGACAGTGGGGAGTACAGACATGGATATGTGGGGCACTGGGAACGTTCATATGCATATTGTGGGATTGTCAACAGATAGAACAGTACTGGATAGACCTTCACAGCATACTGCGGACCGTGCTGGGAGTAGACATGCGGCCAGAAGCTCGAAGATGCCTATTAAATGTTTGCGCGTTTGGGAGCCAACGGATCTCAACACATACACCACGCAATGGATCACTCTGGCATACATGATCGCAAAACGCAACATCGCACAGCTGTGGGGGGCTAGTCAAGCACCCAATTTGGGGAAGTGGAAGGAAGATCTTGATTGGTGCATGTACATAGAAAAGTCAGTCTACATAGCTAGGGGATGCCCCAGGAAATAGGATAAGGTGTGGGGAGCGTGGAACAGGTATAGAGGTGACATTTGTACCTCGCCAAATCGTCAGGTGGTCTCAGGCACTCTGGAAACCACATGAATCAATTATGTACCAATTGTGACTTAATTTTCCTACTGTGTATGATCTCTGTGGAGGAAGTAACAGCCTGCTTGTAAATCATTTGTTGTGATTTGGTCAAACTATTAATAAAAAGAAATGGGAAGAAAAATAAAGTTTTGTTACGCCTGTGTGTGTAATAAGCAGTGTTTGATACTGCTCACCTAAAATATATTACATGTATTGGGACTCTCAAAATAATAATAAATAAACCATCAAACATGAATATTATTAGAACGAATAAAACATAAACCACCATTATTCATCACACATCCAAAGCTAGATATCTTAAAGATTCCAAACAGCCTTGCAGCATTACAATGTATGCTGCTTGATGATGAGCTATGCACCTTCTGCATACCTACTGCAGAGCTGATGGTCTTCAATGTAGTGTCCCACAGGCATCATGTCCCCCATGATGTGGTTTCAACTAGATCCGTCCCTGATCTGGAGCGCTTCTACCTTTTTTCCTATAGCATTTCTAGCGGAGGCACCTCTCACTCTGAACTCTTTTGTGCGTAGTAACATTAAGCTAACCACAGTTCTTTTATTTGCAACATTGGAAATGTCAGCACATGTATTTCAAACCTTGTTAATTAGAGAAACAGAGGCCTAACTAGGTCATTATGCGGGTAAATCTTAAGTCCTACCTGCTATTATCAATATATAGTGTAGAAGTGGAAAGTACATTTTCAAGCTGTGCATTGTGGACCAGAAGACTTATGGTAGTTTCCTCACAAAAATAGGAAATATTCTGCACACTGCAAGCAATGGACCAACCTGTGTTGAATGACCATATTCATTTGAAGGCTTTGTTTTACTGTCTAATGCTAAGAAATGAATTACAACGCACAAATACGTAACTGTCAAAATAAGTCAGACTATACAATGTACATTTAAATCATCATTAATGAATAAAGAGAACTGCTGCATATCACACCCCAATCACGTGTTATATTGTCTCAAGAAAACGAACCCCCGCATTAATAAAAGAAAAAGTTTGCACTTGGTGTAAGTCGTTTTTTCTGTAGGTAAGTAGTTATTTTTGTAGGTGTAAAATTTGTAAAAATGGCATTTCAGAAGCCAGTTCATAGAAGTGAGCAACCAAAAGGTAAACTTTGTGAAGTAGAACGATGATAATTGTGATGCATTTGTTCATAGTCGTTTTCCAAGTATCGCCAACTGGCGGCAAAAAGTTTCCTATGAATCATCACTAGCAGTGTCAGTAACCTGTTCCGGCAATGAGTCAGTGGCCTAGAACTGTGTACCTGTGAGGCAGCCCAGACTTCTGGGCAATGTGGTTTTGATAAAGGCCAAATGAAAAATACAACATAGAAAGTAAAACAGAAGAACACATGCCCCTCCAGAATACCCCCTGAGCCCAAAACGACTCTGTGTTTTGTTCAGACATAATTAACACAATATCTGCAGTGTATATATGGAATGCCTTGCCAGGGGAATGGCAGCAGAGATGCCCGCAGCGTTCATATATGTGGAAGGAGATTTGTGGGTCATGAAAGTACACCCTCTTTAGTAGAACGCTGACAGGGTCCAGGCTTAAAATGGAACTTGACATGATATTGTTCCTTCAAGCGTTGAGCATGTACACCAGAGGCTGGTACCCAGGAGTTTTCATCTGAACCAAAGCCATTCCAAGCTATCAAATACCATAACTTGATACCCCTCCATTGGGAATCAAGGATTGCCTTGAGTTCATATTCCTGTTTGCCGTTAATTACAATGGGTTCTGGTTTCTTTTCTTGATTGCTCGCGCTGGTTTTACCAAAGAAATGTGAAAGTTCGAATGTATTTGTCGTAAATGAGGTAAAGACAACTTTACTGCCAAAGGGTTTACTAGTTTTACCACGTTAAAAGTGCAGATGAATCTAGGATGGAAAACACTGTGTCTTTTGAAATGTAGAGTTTGTGTAGACAACCATACCCTATCTCTTTTTTTATAGGTCGGGCTATCTCGTCAGTGTTTGTCTGCTTGTATTTTATATTTTTCTTAGCTTCTAGGAGATACCCTTTGGTTTTTAGAAATGTATCTTGCATGTGCTTACTTTGTTGCATTCCTGGTACTTTATTATGTTTAGTCGTATGATATAAGGGAATGTATCGAGGATGAAACCCATAGTTGGTGTAAAAGGGGGTGAATTGAGTAGATGCATGTTGAGCACTGGTATATGCTACTTCCACCAACCGTAATCAATCTACCCAAGCCTCAGTGGTGGAGTCGATGTAACATTGTAGATATTGTTTAAGGTTTTGATTTAGATTTTCAGTTTGGCCGTCAGTTTGTGGGTGGAAGCTAGTAGACAGTGCGGGAGGCATTTGTAAAGAGGAACACCATTCTTTCCAAAAACGTGCAATGAACTGTGGCTCAAGATCAGACAGGATTACTTTAGGTAATCCATAAAAACAAACCACATGAGCAAATGTGCTAATTGTCCCATAGTTGGTACCTGTTGGCAAACAATTAAATGTCCCATCCTGGTTAGACGGTCAACCACTACTAAAATTATAGAGTTACCCCTGTCTTTTGAAAGACTAACAGTGAAATCCAAGAAATGATCTCCAAAGGTAAACTGGGCATTGGTAAAGGATGAAGAAGACCCTGAGGTTTAGTATTGTTAGATTTAGCCTGAGCACAAATGACACGTTTGCACGAAGTGTTTAACATCTTGTATTACAGCGGGCCACCAAAATTGCCTCAAAACTTGTTCCAATGTTTTCTTGAATCCCAATCCGTTATGTCCAGCACAAGGGGCTGAATGCCTTCCAAGACTCTGTCTCTTAAATCTTTTGTGGGAATTTAGAATGTGAGCCCCCTTAGTTGGTAATCTTTTTTTTACCTTCCAATCCATATGTCCCAAAAGCCACTTTTTCCACAAGGAAATTGTGAGCTTGAGTCGCACATATGACTTTACTAGGATCTATATTTGCTTTTGGTTGTTCAGCAGGCAAACTTTGTTCACAGCCTTGTCTCTTTAAAGTGTCTGCTTTTTTGTTATCCGAACCAGGGCGGTAAGTTACTATGAAATTGAATTTGGCAAAAAATATCATCCATCCCAATTGTTGTGGAGTCAGCAACATTGCAGACCTCATAAATTGTAAATTTCTGTGATCTGAGTACTGTAGCATGTACTGTATTTATTTATACCTGGTTACTTTAAGGAATGTTTCATTAATGTTCTTTCTTATGTTCTAAGAATGCTGTGATGTGTTCTTTATGTCATTACGAGCCTGTACTCTGATATTGCTAGTCGTGGGTTATTTACTCCTAGATTAAAACTTAATCTACGAACTATATTTCTTGTGTACTTGGTTTATTTGGCCTGAAGAGCTTACTATATTTATTGGCGACGATTTTATTCAAAAAGTTCTTCAACTTCAAGATCTCAGACCCACCGACAGTAAGGATTATTTTATCGATATCCTCTTAGACTATATTTAAAAAAAAAAAACGGAGAATTCAAGAAATTGTTTCGCTTCGATTTCTCAACGTGTTTTTTCCAGAACTGTGAGTTTTTATCTTAAATTCAATATTCTCTGTTGAAGATTGCTGTCTCAACCGTCATTCTCTTACTTGGCTTTATTTGAACACGAGCGGTGTTCTCGGCTCGAGACGCGATCCAGCTTCTCTCCTTCTCCTGTAGCACGCCAAACATTTAGTACGTCATCGCTGCTGATGATAACACGCAGGAGCGTGTATTGTCATCGCGCATTTTTTTTTCATTGACGGATTGTGCGTTTAGCGTCATTACGCTAATCACGTTGGCGGCCATTTTGTGCAAGAAAGATATTGCACTTTTCAGTTGAGAAATAAGGTGATATTTACAACTCGTCAAATACTTTAAACGGAAACAATAAAGATGGCTTCAAGTGGATTTTCATACCGATTTGTATCCATACAAGTAAGATATTTTAATTTCTCTTCATGGCTTCTTCTAATAACAATAACAGCGGAATTGTTGCACCTCCATCGTTTTTAGTTGTTCCTGGCAAGCCTCCTACTCCATGGCACAAATGGTTGCGTGTTTTCACTAATTACTTGGAGGCAATAGATGCTTTGGATTATCCTCCTTCAAGGAAAAGAGCTATTCTTTTTAATCATTTGGGCGATGCAGGACAGCAATTATTTGATAATTTAGCTGTTGTTCAGACTCCAACCGATGATGACACTTGGAATGTATATACTGAAGCTTTGACTCGCCTTGGTAAACAATTTAAAGATGATCCATCTGTCATGGTTGAACGTCATGTTTTCTTTAAGAGGAAACAGTCACAAGAAGAGTCCATAGAAGATTATTTGGCAACTTTGCGTGTTCTTGCTTCTAAATGCGACTTTGGCACTTATCTTGAAACTGCTCTGCGCGATCAATTGGTTTTCAATTGCTTCAACAAAAAGATTCAAGAGTGAATTTTAACTTGCAAAAATCCTACCTTGGATGAAGTTATAGTTATTGCTAAAAGCATCGAATGTTCAGTTGTTTCATCTAAAATTTTAGCTGAACAGAATGCCTCTTCCTCAGCTGTTTGCAATGTGTCGCAAGCAACAAATGATAATTTAAATGTTAATGTTGTTTCTAACCGGTCTGTTGGTAAAAAAGCTTTTGAACAAAAATCCAATGTATTTTGTTACAGGTGCGGTTCAAAATTTCATGTTGGAAACAATCCTAAGTGTCCAGCACAAGGTAAAAGGTGTTCAAATTGTAAACGTATTGGTCACTTTTTTGCATTATGTCGTTTACCCAAAGACAAAACTAAGGTTAATATGGTGTATTCCGAAGAAGAAATTTGTGACGCTTTGAATGTTACTTCCTTATCTTATATTCAAATTAATGCTTTGTATGACTTGAATATCAAAGGTCCTATTTGTAAAATTTCAATTGGTATCCAAACTATACAAGTTATGGCAGATTCGGGATCACCGATTACCATATTAGATGAGCATACCTTTCAATGTTCTTGGGATAACACAAAATTATTTCCTACAGATGTGAATCCCAAAGCTTTTGGAGGGTTTGATATTACCATGCGTGGTTATTTCTCTGATAACATTGACTTTAAAGGAAGAATAATTTTCACTAAAATTTACGTTGCACTTAATGGAAGAGACATTTTGGGTTGGCAGGATCAAGCTAGGCTTGGAATTATTTTAAAGCCTGGCCACCCTGAACCTGTTGCTTTGGGAGACATTCCTATTTTTGCCATTCTTGATAATTGCAATGATCCTATTCTGTGCAATGTTTTAGAAAAGTACAAAGATGTTTTTGATGACAGAATTGGATTGGTAAAAAATTTTGAGCACACCATAAAATTAAAAGAGAAGGTTTGTCCTGTTATCCAGAAAGTGCGCCCTGTTCCTCTTTCTGTTAAACAGGATTTGAGGAAACACATTGAATCTTTAGTTGCCCAAGACATTATTTGTCCTGTTGATTCATCAGAATGGGTTTCTGCTGCTGTTGTAGCACGAAAGCCTTCTGGCGATATTCGTTTGTGTGCAGACCTTCGTGTTCTTAACAGTAACATTGTAGTTGATGTGCATCCCTTACCTAAGATTCATGATATGTTGGCTAATATTGGTAGTAGCAAATATTTTTCTACTATTGATCTGCGCTCAGCATATCATCAGATTCCTCTATCTAAAAAGTCCCAACCTTTGACAACTTTTGTAACACCTTTTGGTGTCTATATGTATAAAAGACTTCCCTTCGGGCTTGCTTCTGCAGCTAGTATTTTTCAAAGGTTGATGGATACTATTTTCAATAATTGTCCTGGAATTCAAGCGTTCCAAGATGATATTTTGGTACATTCTGAATCTCTAGATCAGCACTACATTTTAATGGAATATGTCTTGAAAACTTTACAAAATCATGGCCTCACTGTCAACAAAAAGAAGTGCAGATTTTTAGCTGATGAAGTTGATTATTTAGGTCACAATCTTTCTAAAGAAGGGATTAAACCTAAGTCTTCCCTGTTAGAAGCTATTAAGAATGCTCCTTGTCCATTGGATAAAGACTCATTGAGAGCGTTTCTGGGATTAAGCGAGTATTATGCTCGTTTTGTCAGGGGTTATGCCTTGGTCGTTCAACCCCTTAGAGACCTTTTAAAGAAACATGCCAAATATATTTGGTCTACTGAAGCTCAAGTTGCTTTTGATTCTATTAAAGATATGATTCTCTCTGCTCCTGCCATCAAACCTTTTTCTCATGGTGTACAGAGCATCATTACAGTAGACGCCAGTTCCCGGGGATTGGGTGCTGTTCTTAGTCAAATGATTAAAGGTGAAGAATGCACCATTGCCTTTGCTTCTCGTTCTTTAACTGCTGCTGAAGTCAACTATAGTATGACCGAGCGAGAAGCATTAGCATGTTCGTGGTCTGTAGAAAAGTTCAGAATGTACATTTGGGGAACAAGATTTCAATTGTACACAGACCATAAACCCTTAATTTACATGCTTGGTGAAAGTTCTTCTAATAGAGCTTCCTCTCGTTTAGTTAGATTACTGGCACGTCTCCAAGAGTTCAATTTTGAAATTAAGTATCTACCTGGCGGTAAAAACATCCGTGCTGATTGTTTATCACGCATTCCTTTACCAATGCATGAGTCCGTCAGTTCTGATCTTGAATGTGTTTTTTCTATTGATGATGCCCTTCAAGGTTTTAAAATCACTAAACAAGATTGGTTACAGGATATGGATAAAGATTCTTGTCTGCAAAATGTTAAAAAAATTTTGATTAAAGGTTGGCCTATGGATAGAAGTATGTCCATGGAGGAGAAACATTATGCACAAGTTGCATCTGAATTGTCTGTTTCTGGTGACATTTTATTTAGACAGGATAAATTTGTTCCACCTTGTGGAGTTAGACAAACAATCATTTCCTTAGCTCATGAAAGTCATCCAGGCATCACTTACACTACTAATAAAATTAAATCAACTTATTGGTGGCCTGGTATTGATAATCAAGTTAAATTGTTTGTCAATCAATGTCCACAGTGTTTATGCTCTGACAAGCATTGGAAATCTTCCAATTCACCACTTATACCTGTGGAGTGGCCTGAAGCTCCTTGGGAGAAAATTGCTCTGGATTTCTCAGGCCCGTTTACTATTTTTGATTCTGAAAAAAAGTATTTAATTGTTGCAATTGATTACTTTTCAAAATGGATTTATTTTTCTTTTGTTAAGAATCCTGATTCCATTTCTGTGATTTCATTTTTTAAACATTTATTTTTCATCGATGGTACACCCCATGAGATTGTTACCGACAATGGTTCACACTTTGTTTCTAAAGAGTTGGAGGTGTTTTTAAATAACTCAGATGTTAAACATACTTTGGTTCCTCTATATAGTCCTTCATCAAATGGTTTGGTTGAAAGAGCAAACCGTTTGTTGAAGGAGGCTGTTCAAACTGCTTGTGCCAATAGACTGGATATTTCTGAATTTCTTTGTAAGAAAATCTGGAACTATAATTGTACTCCACACAGTACTACGGGTGTTTCTCCTTTTGTTCTACTGCGAGGTCGCTTTCCAACTTCTAAGTTGAATCCTCCTTGGTTAATGAAAAATTCTCAAGTCAATATTGATTTACCTAAAGTACGTGACCGTGTTAAAATGAAACAAGAGTGTTACAAAAATCATTATGACAAGCGTATGCATGTTGTAGAAAAATCTCTTGTTCCTGGAGATTGGGTTATCATAAAAAAACCTGTAAAAATTGCTAAAGGTCAGTCCAAATTTTCTGCCCCTGTGAAAGTGGTAAAGGTTACTCGGACAGCAGCTCTTTTACTTGAAAGGGGTTGGTGGAACAAAAATGCCCTCATTAAAATTTCTGACGAACAAGCCAAAATCATTTCTTCCAACAAACAGAATTCAAGTTTCTCTGATAATTTGAATTCTGATTGGTTTGGTGTTGGGGAAACTTCTATGTCTCCACTCGTTCCCTTTAATCTTCCCGTCAGTATCCCCTCTGATTCTTCTTCTTTGTTTGCTCGTGGCGATTCCACAAATGTTACATCGCCCTCTATATCTCAACCTGTTTTAAATGCTGATGGTAAGGGGGATGGTATGGGTGTTGGTCGAAGAATTAGAACTGTTCCTGTTAGACTTCATGACTATGTTTTGAATTAGTTTTCTTTTTGTGATTTGAATTAGTTTTCCTCTTTTTTTTTTTTTTTGTTCTATTAGGGGAAGGATGTGTAGCATGTACTGTATTTATTTATACCTGGTTACTTTAAGGAATGTTTCATTAATGTTCTTTCTTATGTTCTAAGAATGCTGTGATGTGTTCTTTATGTCATTACGAGCCTGTACTCTGATATTTATTTATTTATTTATTTATTTATTTTTAAAATTTATAGAGCGCAGCGTATGCCCATGGGCGTCTTGGCGCTGAGACTCATTATGGCCTGTGACTCAATATGCATTTAGTGATCAGAAAGGTGAAGGGCTTATTGGTTGAACAGCCACGTCTTCAAGAGTTTTCTAAATTGTAGCAGAGTGGGAGAGGATCTAATTTCCAGTGGAAGTGTATTCCAAAGTCTGGCTGCAGCTATGGTGAAAGATCTGTCTCCCCAAGTGACTGTCTTTGTTCTAGGTACAGTTAGGCGGAGAGCATTTAATGACCTTAGTTGTCGGGTGGGGCGGTAAAGTATAAGCTTCTCCTTCAGGAACTTTGGCCCTAGCTGACGGGTGGCTTTGAAGGTGATACACAGAGTTTTAAACTTGATTCTGTTTGTCACCGTCAGCCAGTGATAGCTCCTGATAGCTTGTTTAATTGGTTGAAATTTAGGGGTGCCAGACAGCAGCCTAGCAGCCGCATTCTGGACCATTTGCAGTTTAGCCACAACACGGGCTTGAGCATTCAAGAACAGGCCATTGCAGTAATCTAAGGCGGACAATACTAGTGAGCTCACCACTGTTTTTCCTCCTTTGTCTGAAAGAAATGGGATGATTTTTCTAAGGAGTTTAAGTTTGAAAAAAGCTGAGGAGGCTACTTGATTAGCATGTTCAACAAAATTGAGTCTCTCATCAAAAATCACACCTAGATTTCTAACTTTATGCACCGGGAATGGCAGCGCCCCTAGCAACGGAGGCCACCATATTGAGGACCAGATTGGAAAAAGTTTTCCAAAAATGATCACCTCCGTTTTCTCTGAATTCAACCTTAGGCAGTTACAAGCCATCCACTCCTTGATGGCCAGCATGCCTTCCTGAAACCTGGCTGCCACCTCTTCGCCGTCATTATTGACGGCTAGGACCAGCTGTGTATCATCCGCATAGGTGGTAAGGCTCATCCGGTAGGTGTTAATGACCCTAGCTAAGTCCGCCACATAAATATTGAAAAGGGTCGGACTTAGGGATGAGCCTTGTGGCACTCCACATGGGAGAGCCAGGTCCGTTGATCGGAAAGGCCCCAAGGTTACTGCTTGGGTTCTTCCTGACAGGAAGGAGGCGAGCAAGGCTCTAGCCATGGCCTGGACGCCCAGATCTTCGACACGGTCAATCAAGATAGAGTGATTGACCGTGTCGAAGGCCGCCGATAGATCCAGCATGATCAGAACCGCCGTGCCACCCTGATCTTTAATGGCCCTGATATCATCAGCAGCTTTGATGAGCGCAGTTTCGGTTCCATGCAGCTTCCGAAAGCCAAACTGCGACTCATCCAGCAAGTCGTTTTGATCAATATATTGCGAAAGCTGGGCGTTCATAACCTTTTCCACCACTTTTGCTAGAAAGGGTAAGCTGGCAATGGGCCTGTAATTTTTTAATAACTCTTTATCTAGGCCTGGTTTCTTGAGTAGTGGTTTTAATAGTGTATTCTTCAGTTTATCTGGAAAAACACCTGAGGTGAACATGGTGTTGCAAATTTGCTTTACAAACGCACCAATCAAGTCGATTACTGGAGGGAAAATCTTGGGTGGACAAGAGTCAAGAGCGGAGCCTGATTTAATCGATTTAATAATGTCTGTTATCTGATCCTCTGTTGCCTCTTTAAATTGGGTAAGTGAGCATGTAATTTGTTTATTAATTGTCGTAGGTACCGAATTACTTGGTGAGTTGATCATAGAAAACTCAGCATAGATATCGTTCACTTTGGAATAAAAAAAATTTGCCAAGGCGTCGCAGAAAGTCTGCGAGGGGGGGGGGGGCAAATCAGGCTGATTTCCAGTTAACGATTTCACCACCTCATACAATTGTCTGCTAGAATCTTTGGCGCCATTAATTTGTTCCTCATAAAAGGTTTTTTTGGCCTCCAAGATCATTTTTTTGTATAGTTCCAATGTCTGTTTATATAGTGTTCTAGATTCACTATCATAATTTTTTCGCCATTTCCTCTAAACACTACCAACAGATCTGTTTCTGTTTTCTCAAAGATTCCGAAAACCAAGGTGCTGAAGGCATCCTCCGGTTTTTAGATATAGTTTTTAGTGGCACAGATGTCTCTACTGCCAAAGTTAACCAATCTGAGAATTGCTGCACGGCTACATTAGATTCCTCAGAGATGGATGGCCAGGTATCGGCTAGCAATGTTCTCAACATCTTTGTATCCACGTCCTTCAAAACTCTAAATGGTTCTGATGGTAGGATGTTCTGATTAACTTTAGTGGCCTGGCTTATGCTAAAGCTACTAACGATAGCAAAATGGTCAGTCCAAATTAGGGGTAATATTTCTTTTATGGTTATATCATTTATATTCGTGAAGATCCCATCTAGGGTGTGACCGGCCTCGTGTGTAGGTGCCGTCACCAACTGGGTTAAACCCATGGTAGCAAGATCAGCCACCAATGACAAGGTGTCAAAGTCGTCGTTTTTTTCCAGATGGAAATTCAAATCCTCCAGTACCATAAAGGTATCTTTGATTGCTAAAGGTTCCATCCAGGAGAGCAGGGAGGCTAGGAATTCTGCCCGTGCTCCTGGAGGTCTATATATGAGTACTCCTTGAAGATTGTATGAAGGAGTTGGCTTGATTGCAAAATGTAGGGCTTCACAAGTTTTAGATGGTATTGTCGAAAATTGAACTGAGTAATTATTCCTTGTAATAATTGCCAGTCCCCCACCTTTTTTTTCCCTGTCTATCTTGTCGATATACAGAGAAACCATTAGGCACAGCTATCACTAAATCCGGACCGGATGTGTCATCCATCCATGTTTCTGTAACAAAAAGCAGATCTATGCTTTTATCCAAAATTAAGTCAGAAATGTCCTGCCTATGCTTTCCCACTGAGCGGGCATTTATAAGTGCGAAGGTAATTTCACCAGACTTGCTTTTGAGAGATTTGGTTGGTATGTCTCTCCTGTTATCTAACGGTATTTTGGTTTTACAACCCGGACAAAAGGTACTTACATCGTGGATATTATCAGGGCTGTATTGGACGCATTCAGATCCCTCAATTGGTCTGAGCCGGTACAAGTCTGCGGAGGAGTAACTGCTTCCATCCCGCCCGACCGAACCAGGGGTCGTGGCGCTGGGCGCGGGTCCGGCGCGGACGGGCGCAGACGGGCTTGCCTTTGGCGCGCCTTTGGCGCGCTGCCGGCGCGCCCGCTGCGCCCGCCCGCTGCGCGGACGCGCTGCCGTTCTGTTTTTGTCCAGTGCTGAGGGGGGGGCGGGTCCAGCTACTGTGACGCTACCCTTCGTTCTCTCGGCGCCAGCATGTAGTCTGCTGCGCTGAGAACAGCGTGGGGAGTCGGCGAAATCCTTACAATGAGGCTCGCAGTTTAAAACTAGTCAAAAGCTGTAAATGAAATGCCACAAACGTAAAATGAATGCACACGTTTAAAATCACACTTTCAGCCCCCGGCTTCCGCCTCAGGGGTAGACCATAACAGAGTCAGCACGCTTTGCGCATGCGCTCTTTAAGTAGTGTGGGAGGGCGGGATGGTCCAGCTACTGTGACGCTACCCTTCGTTCTCTCGGCGCCAGCACGTAGTCTGCTGCGCTGAGAACAGCGTGGGGAGTCGGCGAAATCCTTACAATGAGGCTCGCAGTTTAAAACTAGTCAAAAGTTGTAAATGAAATGCCACAAACGTAAAATGAATGCACACGTTTAAAATCACACTTTCAGCCCCCGGCTTCCGCCTCAGGGGTAGACCATAACAGAGTCAGCACGCTTTGCGCATGCGCTCTTTAAGTAGTGTGGGAGGGCGGGGTGGTCCAGCTACTGTGACGCTACCCTTCGTTCTCTCGGCGCCAGCACGTAGTCTGCTGCGCTGAGAACAGCGTGGGGAGTCGGCGAAATCCTTACAATGAGGCTCGCAGTTTAAAACTAGTCAAAAGTTGTAAATGAAATGCCACAAACGTAAAATGAATGCACACGTTTAAAATCACACTTTCAGCCCCCGGCTTCCGCCTCAGGGGTAGACCATAACAAAGTCAGCGCGCTTTGCGCATGCGCTCTTTAGGTAGTGTGGGAGGGCGGGGCGGTCCAGCTACTGTGACGCTACCCTTCGTTCTCTCGGCGCCAGCACGTAGTCTGCTGCGCTGAGAACAGCGTGGGGAGTCGGCGAAATCCTTACAATGAGGCTCGCAGTTTAAAACTAGTCAAAAGTTGTAAATGAAATGCCACAAACGTAAAATGAATGCACACGTTTAAAATCACACTTTCAGCCCCCGGCTTCTGCCTCAGGGGTAGGCTATAACAGAGTCAGCGCGCTTTGCGCATGCGCTCCTTAAGTAGTATGGGAGGGCGGGGTGGTCCAGCTACTGTGACGCTACCCTTCGTTCTCTCGGCGCCAGCACGTAGTCTGCTGCGCTGAGAACAGCGTGGGGAGTCGGCGAAATCCTTACAATGAGGCTCGCAGTTTAAAACTAGTCAAAAGTTGTAAATGAAATGCCACAAACGTAAAATGAATGCACACGTTTAAAATCACACTTTCAGCCCCCGGCTTCCGCCTCAGGGGTAGACCATAACAGAGTTGCTAGTCGTGGGTTATTTACTCCTAGATTAAAACTTAATCTACGAACTATATTTCTTGTCTACTTGGATTATTTGGCCTGAAGAGTTTACTATAAGTACACAGTGATGGGATGTTTGGCTCCTAGTAAATAATGCCTCCATTCATGGAAGGCATCTGGAATGACAAGCAGTTCCTTTTCAGCAATAGTGTAGCAGCTCTCGGCATCATTCAACTTTCTAGACAAATAAGCATTAGATGTGATTGCCCAGTTTGAGAATTTCTTTGGGACAGGACTGCCCCGATGGCACTGTTTGAGGCATCTGCCTCAACAATAAACGCTTTGTCTGGGTCAGGATGTGCTAAAATTGGTGCGGACGTGAATGCATTTTTTAGGTGGATGAATGCTTCATTAGCCTCCGGAGTCCAAGCAAGGGAGGTGTTTTTGCACAGCAATTTGGTAATTGGAGTCACTACCATTGAAAAGTGATCTATGAACCAGCGGTAGAAAGTTGCGAACCCCAAGAAACATTAGACATCTCGAACATTCAAAGGGATTGGACCCAGGCAGTACATATGGGACAGTTCCATTCCAAGCCCAGCCCCCTCAGTTGTGGAGTCCCACAGGGAGCTTCACTAAGCCCCACCCTTTTCAATGTCTATATGTCATCTCTTGCCGACATTGGAAGGAAGTGGGGCATTGGCATCTGCTCCTATGCGGATGACACGCAACTGATGGTGGCCTTGGACGAGAGACCCGACATTATCAAATCCATATTACATGACTGTCTCTCGGAAATGGCCCAGTGGATGCATTCACACTGCCTGAAACTGAACGCCGGAAAATCTGACATCCTTCTGTTTGGCGGCTCCAAACGTGTGTTGGGTGACTCGTGGTGGCCACCCTCGCTGGGTATGGCCCCCATCCCTAAACTACATGCAAGGAATCTGGGCGTCATTATGGATGACGCCCTGTCCATGAAATATCATCTGCGATCCCTCTGCGGTAAAGGCTTCACCATCCTGAAGCTTCTTGCCAGACTATTTCCCTGGATACCCCTGGACTGTAGACGTTCAGTTACTCAAGCCTTATTGATCAGTCACCTGGATTATGGCAACGCGCTATTTGTAGGTATGAATGAGCAACTGTTTTCACGTCTACAGGTATTGCAGAACTCGGCGGCTAAACTCATCTGTAACAAAGGCAAGCTCGAATCGGCCTCGGAATGCCTGAAGAAACTGCACTGGCTGCCAATGCGCCAGCGGGCGGTCTTCAAACTGCTCAGTCATGCCCATAGGGCCCTAAATAAGACTTGACCACTATTCTTCAAGGGAAGATTGAATTTTACGTCCCCACAAGGAACCCACGCTCACTCCAGTCTGCCCTGGCCAGGACTAAACGTATTTATAAAGTAAGGACAGGTGGCCGCTCATTCTCCCACCTAGCAGCAAAGAAGTGGAATGAGCTTCCCCCAGACCTAAGACACACCACTAACTACCTCCTGTTCCGGAAAAAACTAAAAACCTACCTCTTCACCAATTCCTAAATGTTCCTCTAGTGTCAGTCCCTAGCAGCTTCTGCCTTGGTATACGCGCCTTGATATCCCTTGGGATGAGTGTTGCGCTCTAGAAATACCGCAAACTAAATAAATAAATAAATAAATTGGCCAATTCTTAACAGCCTGTATTTTATGTTCAGCCATTTCAAGGCCCATAGGGGACAGTATTACTTCCAGTAACTCTACCTTGGTCACGTGAAACCCACATTTTGTGATCTTACAGAACAAATGATGTTGTTGAAGTGTGTGATACAGTGGAGGGATCACTGACTAATATCGAGGGACAAAATATAGACTACCCAAAATATAGATTCCAAAATATCGACAGACAAAATATCGAATTCCTATCTACAAACAGGTAAGTACCAAAATATCGACCCCAAAATATTGTTTATATATATATACATTATAAAAATATCGAATTTCTTAAAATTAATGTAAAATTAAAAACATATTAAAAATAAATAGCTAAAATATACTTAAAAATACTTAAATTACCTTAAAATTATTAAATAACTAATTTAACTTATAAAAAAAAATACAATCATATCTGTTAAAACATATATATACAATAACATAATATTAATAAAAAGTACACAATGTTATTACCGTAGGATAGCGGAGGTGTAAAAATTACTATTCCCACTCCTGGAAGTGCAACAGTAGGGAAAGCGTTGGATAGCGTAGGGGTAAAAATTACTATTCCCACTCCAAAGAGTGCAACAGTAGGGAAAGCGTTGGATAGCGTAGGGGTAAAAATTACTATTCCCACTCCAGAGAGTGCAACAGTAGGGAAAGCGTTGGATAGCGTAGGGGTACAATTTACTATTCCCACTCCAGAGGGAGCAACAGTAGGGAAAGCGTTGGATAGCGTAGAGGTAAAAATTACTATTCCCACAACAGAGAGTGCAACAATAGGGAAAGCGTTGGATAGCGTAGGGGTAAAAATTACTATTCCTACTCCAGAGAGTGCAACAGTAGGGAAAGCGTTGGATAGCATAGGGGTAAATTTTACTATTCCCACTCTAGTGAATATAAATGAATATAATTCACATAAGTATCAATTAATCAATTAATAAAAATTAATTATCAATTAAGAATTAATTAATTATCAATTAAAAAGTAATTAACAATTTGTTCAAAATAAATACCAATAAATTAATTAACATTTTTAATTAATTATAATTAAATTCTTTCCCACCCTATTCCCCTATAAACCTACAACCCGCTACAGAAAATAAATTAATATTATTCACATAATTATCAATTAATCAATTAATATAAAATAATAATTTAATAATTAAATAATTACCAATTAAAAATTAATTAACAATTTAATCAAAATAAATACCAATTAATTAACAAATTTAAATAATTATAATTAAATTACTTCCAACCCTATTCCCCTATAAACCCACAACCCGCTACAGAAAATAAATTAATTTAATTCACATAATTATCAATTAATCAATTAATAAAAAATAATGATCAATTAAGAATTAATTAATTACTAATTAAAAATTAATTAACAATTTATTCTAAATAAATACCAATTAATTAATTAACATATTTAATTAATTATAATTAAATTACTTCCCACCCTATTCCCCTATAAATCCACAACCCGCTACAGAATTAAATTACACAATAATTAAATAACATACAATTAATGACTTAAAATAAATTACAAAAATATATACACTTTTCACACATATACTAACATAAAAAACTTTAAAAAATTTGATATTATTAAAAATTCTATATTTTTATTAAACTATATTATTTACTTCGATATTTTGACTGTCTATATTTTTAAAATCGATATTACATTACTTACCTACAAAACGATATTTTTGACGTCTATATTCTGTCCATTCGATATTTTGTCCATTCAATATTTTGGACTCGATATTTTGTTTTGTCTATATTTTGGAATCGATATTTTGACCATTTATCATGTTGGTAATGCTCATTCACAGAAGAGGAAAAGATTAAAATGTCATCTATATAAACTATGACAAATCTAAGAATTCACGTAAGACATTGTTTAGGAAGAATTGAAACTCAGCTGGAGGGTTACATAATCCAAAAGGCATAATCCTATATTCAAATAATCCATAGCGAGTTCAAAAGGCAGTTTTTCACTCGTCGCCTTTTGGAATTTCCTCTTCTGGCTCCAAAACTGGGTTTTTGGAAATCCATTTGCGACTGATTCCATCTGACAGGCTCTGGCCAGAACTCCTGGTTTACCGTAAATTAGCCCGAATGGTCGCAAGTTTCTCTTTACAAGTATTTTCGAAAGCTGTCTTCAGATGCCGACTCTGAAGTTACCAATCACCAAATTTAGGATAAATCAATCCTGGGAAAAGAGTCCCCTGACCGCCCTCTCCCCGAGCGGGGAACGTTTTACCCTCTGTGGGATCCTCCTCATCTTGGGAACTCAATAATACTAATTTCCCATACATTTTCTTGGCTGCATTCAGACTACAGTAATGTTATCAATTTCGTTCTACACTACACATTTATCTGGCTGTAGGTGAAAGAGAGAGAATTGGGGCTCCTATCTTGAAAGCTAGCTTTTTGAAGAGGATTCCTTTTGATAAGCTTCTCTTGAAAAAGTTTGTGACCTATTTTCTGTGGGTATCTGTGAACCCAATCCAAATATTATGAACCTAATGATTGAAAGTAGATTGCAATCTCGTGTGATATTTTCTTGATGTATGGCTTCATTTGATGTGGTAGTGTCTATTGTTCTTTTGTAGCCATTGATTTGAGATCTGAGGCAATTCGTGGATTGAATGCACAGGTATTTTTGGGTGACTGGGAGAATACAAGCGCATGGTGATGGGAAGAATCGTTCCGCATTGAGTAAAAAAAATCTCAGGTCTGACCTTTAATACTCAGCCTGGTTCTCCCTGGGATCAGGAAGGCTAAAACATGGGGCCTCATTTATGAAAAGTGACGCATCGCTGCGTGAAAACAGCAATGCTTCACTTTTCACTGTGCCCTCCTTGCGACACCAATGATGCGTCATATTTACAGTATGACGCATCATGGCGCAAGGAGTTACAGATACGTCAGTATTTCTGATGTATCTGTATGGCGCAAAAGTGACGAATTGCTGGAGTGTGTCACAAAAGTGACGCAACTCCAGCAATGTGTTCTTTCACATGGGGCAAGCCCCATGTGAAAGGGCCTGCGTCAGTCTTACGCCTGCTGTGAGGCAGGCTTAAGAAATTGACGCATTTGTGTCCTAGAAGTGGCGCAGTGAAATCTTATAGATTTCACTACGTCACTTCCATGACCCTTTCTTGCGTCAAAACGCCCCCCTTGCATACATCTCTATGTATGTATACTTCTTAATTGGGGTCATGTATCTACATATTTAGGTATTTTCCTCCCACTGCAGAGGAAAACAAATAATGAATCTACCCGAACCTCATCAGATCACCCCTTCCTATTCCTCTTCAAAATAACCCTTACCCCCACTCTATGACTCGACCAAACCTCTTTTACTACTATGAACTACCAAACAATTCTCTCTACTCTTCCCTCCTCTGTCCATCCTTTATCCTATTTATCCAGATAACAGGTTCTCTTACTCATTCAAAACCTCTTTAACTGCTATGAACTTCCAAATAATCCTTTCTAATCTCTTCCATCCTCTATTCTATTCATCCAACTAATAGACTCACGTCTACCACTTCCATCACTCCGATTAACAATTTATATTTTCCCCTACTAATCTACCTTTGGGTTACAGAGTAGCGTGCTACTCACCGAAAAGCGCTTCAGCGCCTCACCAGTGGTAGTAAGCACTATATAAGTACAAATACAAATTACAAAAGAAGGTAATTCCAATGTTATCCTATGGTGGACGTAGGCTTTTCAATAGTAAAAAACGAATTTAAGAGTTTTAAACTATCAGAACATGTAAACTTTTAAAGTACATGTCCAACTTTTTAAATACACAGCACACTGCCCTGTGCGCTGTTCACGGCCTACCTTATGGGTGACTTATGTATTAAAAAGGAAGGTTTGGGCCTGGCACACTATTTATTTTGACAGGTCAAAATAGCAGTGTACAATTGCACACACAGGCTGCAATGGCAGGCCTGAGTCATGTTTAAAGGGCTACTTAAGTTTATGGTACAATAAGTGCTGCAGGCCCACTAGCAGCATTTAATTTACAGGCCCTGTACACAGGTAGTAAATGAAATAGACCGTTTGGGGCAAGCCAATTCTACCATGTTTTAGGGAAAGAGCATTTGTACTGTAGTACTGATTAGCAGTGGTAAAGTATGCAGTTTACTATAAGCCAACAAAAATGGGTTCAAATAACAGGAAGGTGAAGGCAAAAAGTTTGGGAATAACCCTGCCGAAAGGCCTGAGTCCAACAGCCTGCCTCCCGTGTGACCCTTGCATGTCCTTGAAAGAGTATGCCTCTCAAGGTTGTTTATATAGAAGTGAAGGCCTTTGTTTTAGACAATTTCCTCTAACCTTGTGCCCACTCCTTTTTTAGCAAAGTAAAAGATGTATGTGAGAAGTTAGCCTGGCATATGATGTCCACTAGTTCTAGTGGGCACCTTGCACCAGTCTAATCGACCCTTATTGATGGTGGTTGTAAAGTCAACCTTATAGAAAGATATCCTCATGGTAGCATGAACCAGCAGTCTTCAGGCTAAGACTTCAGTAGGCGAGTTAAGCAAGTTGTTTTACCATATATAATCACTTAAAAACCAAATGAAAGGACACCACACAATGTATATAACAAATATATATGTATTTAATCTAAACACAACCCCTCTGCACTCTTTATGAGGTCATAGGTAAAAATACAATACAAGTCACACAGTTAATATACAATAAGTTGCCCAGTATACGTTATGCCCTAGGGGCCTCACAAACCATATACTAAGAAAGTGGTATAAGTACCACGTGAGAGTTAGAAAGCAGGCCTAGGGCCTGTGGAATTGCTGGGGCTACACTAAACAACCAAAGGTTAGGAAGTAGGAGGCCCACGGAAGACTCGTGCAGTGTCTAAACACAGGCACGGGTTCCCATTGACTTTCTATGGAGATCGTAAAAGTTACAAAGTTACAACTTAAGGACACTTCCGGATGGACTAGGATGAAACCCTTTTAAACTAGGACACTTCGAGAGTCAAGACCCAAGGGGCACCAGAGTGCTCGTGTTACTTCACCCAGGGAAGCCGGGTGCATAGGTGTCTTTTCGTGTCGAGTTTCGTTGTCGTTTTCAATGGAGAACTGCAAAGAAGTGCTGCAGGCGACCAGAGGAAAAGTGTCCGGGTGGATCCAAGGGTGGATCGGAGATGTGAAGAACCTGAAAGCAGAGGGGACAGAGTCTGGGTCACTAGCCAGTGACCAGGAAGAAACCAGGAAGGAACCAGGCGATGACGGGTGCTTTGCAGGTGAAGAGGGTGAGTTTGTCTCTTCAGCCACGAGGTCCAGGAGGCATCAAGGATGACCAGGAGCTGGATTTGAGCTGTCCCACAATGGATCTAGATGACTGCAGTGTCGGTATACAGATTGCACCCAACAAGCCTTGGCAACTGCAACCCACACAGGATGTCGAGATTGGCTCTGTTGCAGACCAGCAAGGACTGTGGCGCTTCTCCTTTTCAGGGAAGCTGGAGCAAGCCTGGAGCAACCAGGAAAGCAAGTAAACTTCAAAGGAAGGTCTTCAGGGGGTTCACAAGCCAATAGGCAAGGAACCAGGAAGACGCGTCAAGCTCAAATGCAAAGGCAGGGCCCACGGGACACTCGCAGAGTGTGGGGGCCTGAGCTTCGGTGCAAATGGTGTTCGGGCTGGGGCTTCTCGTACCCCACTGCACAACTTAGTGAAGTTTCAGGAAAGGAGTGCAGGTAGCAAAATGCAGGATGTCCAAGATGTCCAGCCCCACGTCTCTCGTGTCCGCCACATGTCTCAGCTTTGCTGTGGATGTGGGTCAGGGTCAGTGTCAGTGAAGTCTTGAAACTGCAGACTGGCAAAGTTGCTGTTGGTGCCTGTTTGCACAGGGTGGTCACTCCTTGACCACAAGGGAGATGTCTTCTGGCTTCCAGTCAGAATGGAATGTCAAAGGTCCAAGATATGTCTTACAAAGATTCGTCCAGGATAATCTAAAGTCCTGAGGACACAGCTCCTATACTTATACTAAGAAAGGGGTCTGGACTACCTGACTAGGTCCCTCCTACGGGTGGACCTGTAAAGGGGGTGGTTACAACCCTTTCCCTTTGCCCAGTTTCGTGCCAGAGCTGGGGCTGGAATGCCCCAGCAACTGGTTTGAACTGGGCTATGCATGGAGTACCTTGTGTGCCCCAGGCAGTGTCTAGATGCATTCACTGAATGCAGCCCTCCCTGCCCCAATACACAAAACCCCTGTCTGGGGAGGTGCCAGCACCTCCCTGGACATGAAACCTATTGTCCAGACCTCCTCTGCCGGAGTTTCGTCCAGCAACAGGAGGTCAGACTCATTTCTGTGGCAGCAGCATCCATTTTGTGATGCTGAGGCTCTGTTTAACTTTAACCGGGTAAACCAGTAACTACATGTCTTCTCCCTCTAGAAGGGTGGAATGCTTCCCCCGCCACCAGAATTGTCGGGGGTAGTATTCCAAAGTGTTTGACACCTTACAGAACATGTTTTGATAAAGCCAAACCAAAGTTACCATTACCCGCGAGGATTATAATGCACTTAAGAGTATATGGTATGGCTATATCATAGAACAGCTATGAGGAGATGGTTCCAAAAGCTGCAGAGGGGCTCAGCTAATGCTAGGGCACCCTCTCGCATAAAACCAAGCACTATGCCTCCAGGATTGTCGAGGCCTACCATAGGAGTGGCTTATAGGTGTATATGTGTCTATATATAAAGGTAGATATATGTATACTATATCTAAGTAAGGGGGGATTACACCACCTTACCCAGGCTGTGTGAACCTACCTGTGGTGTCAGTTTGGAAGACAAACCAGGGGTGGCACAATACATGCTGCAGCCCCTGGTAGGCCTAGGGTGCACCTATGCCCTGGGTACCTATGGTACACTATACAGGGGCTCACAAGGGTGACCCAGTAACCAATCTTATATGCACCTAAAGTGCATGGTATCAATTTAGAGAGAGAACAGCTGGGCTGTGGATCTGATTAGCAGGCCCACAGCCACACTAAAGTCGAAAAACGAGAGAATCACAGCAAAAAGTGGGGGTGACCATAGGAAGCAGACCTCGAAATCAATGTACTCGAAATCTTGTAAGATTTCAAGTTCATCACATGAGCCACCAGCCTTCTTTGAAGTGGGTTTATAAATACCACCGACTTTTCTAGAAGCCTCTACTTGGCTTCAAGAAACCAGAGAGCGGAAACTGGCAGTTTCCATTGAAAAAAAACACACTTAACTTGAGAAACTCGTACCAACTCCAGTGGTACTTGGTCCCCACTCGTCTGCTGGGTGGTTTTCGGCCCGCGACTCTAACTTGCCAAACCCAGCGTCCATGCGGTAGGGGATCATCGTAAATTTGTTAATTCCTAAAAAGACGAGAACAACTTTACAACTAAAAGAATACACAAGTGCCTCAATAAAGAAGGTTAGTGAGCTAACATGTTTAAAGAGTGTGCTTCTAAAGGGACAGTCACAAAGGGATTCAGAATGAACCTGTGATAATAGCTCGCGGTTTATACCTTTTTAAAATCCATAAGACTTTGGAGTGTTTTTTTATTTTATTTAGAAGCATACCGGAAACATTTAAAATTCAACTTAAATGGGCGTTTTCAAATGGCTGATGCCTGACTCCGAAAAGACAAGACAAACACAAAACGAGAAATACATAGAAATCATCTCATGAGACCAATGAGGTGGTTCTTCATTTGAAAAGGAATGATTCATTGAATATCTGTGAGTTGAGCTTCCCTTTGTAAGAAGTGGTAATCTAAAAACTGTAGTAGTGAGAGTACACTTGTTTTCTTTGGCTGCATACATGCCAGTTATTGTTATTTGTGTTTCACAACCTGCCTCACAAATCCTTAAAACGAATAAGAGATATTCCAACCAGTTAAGTTAAGAATGCGTTTCCTGGGCGGAGAGGTTGATTTTTCTTTTCGGTTGTGAAGAACACAAAAATCTCTTACAGGAAAAAAAAGTACTATTTTAGGTTACCATATTAATAAATGTGAGACATCATAACCTGGATAGCTGTGGTAAGCGTGGTGGGGCGATGGGGCTGGGTGGGGGGTATTTCGATGGATGATGACGAGGCAAAATTAATTATTTATTTCATTTCCCCCCGCCATCATCTGTCAAAATTCCCCCGGCCCCACCGCGCTTACCCGCACAGGCCGCGGCTAAACCTAGAACAAAGGTGCTCATGTACTCACATAAATTGATATACTATCAAGGACCAATCCCACATCTCTACCGGTAGCAACCTCCTCCACTTTATACAACCTCCCACTGTCATCCAACTCCAATTCTTGCCCATCTGCACCAAAGTAATAGCTCTCAAACTCCCTCTCCACAGAGGACTGAAATACACAGAGTCTTGATTATTTTTTTCCAAATATATTTTATTGCCATTTGTTTCAGCATTCAACGAGAGCAGCAGTATTCAATAGTACATTGTTAGATCGGTCCTCTTCAGTCCTGTGACCGCCAACCACTGTGCCAGCCACGGCAGTTGAGAAGCCAGGGAATACAATTTGGTAAGTGTTCTTTGGAAAGTCGCTAAAGCCACTCTCCGTCTCTCCTTATCCCTTATGAGATCTCGCAACAATGATTCTAGTTGTCAAAACCACGAAGCGGGGATTGTAATGGGAAGGTCAGCAAAAAAGTGTAGCAATCGTGGTAACATAATCATCTTAGAAAGGGAGACCCGGGCCATAATTGGTAGATGAAGCGGACACCGAAAAAGGGACACTTGATTTGAGGGATCTGAGAGCCTTTCCAAGGTTACCCTTGCATAGGTCGTCCAGCTAGTGGTAGACCTGGATCCCCAAGTAGTGAGAGGTTGAGGGGGCCCGGATAATTTTGTCCACAATGTGTAGAGAGTGAGCCATGTCTGCCGAAACTGGGAACAGATACGTCTTGGTGTGATTAACTTTGAGGCCAGACAACTCCTCTAAATGCTCCATAAAGTCTATCGCCATTGCAGTTCCTACCGTTGCATCATTAAGGTAAATCAGCAGGTCGTCTGCGTATAGGCAAATGATGTGTGGTTCCCCTCACGGCTGTGCCGAGCCCCCAGCCAACCTTTCGGAACATTGCCACCAGGGGCTCCATCGTCAGTGCAAACGTGAGGGGTGACAATGGGCAACCCTGCATTTACCCCGAAAGATCCCGTATTGTGTAGACACTGTCTTGCCTGTCTTTACCCTGGCTGTGAAGCAGTTGTAGAGTACCTTCACCCATTTTAACCAGCCCTCCCCTAGGTCCATGGTTCCATAGTGGCGAAAAGGATGTGGTCTAGCGGCTAGAGCAGTTGACCTCAAAATCTGGGGAACTGTGTTTGAGTCTTGGCAATGACGCTCAACATCTTGTGATTCTGGGCAAATCACTTAATCTCCCTGTTCCTAACAAAAATGAATATATCCTTGTGTAATGCAACTGGTGCTAATGCAAAGCACTCTGATACCTGATACCTTCGGGTTAAGGTTGCGCTATATAAAACTCTGAGAAAAAGAAAAAAAAATTGTCTCATCAGACCGTGTTGAACACCTTTTCAAGATCCACTGACAGCAGGGCCGCCTCTGGTGCTCGTCGAGTGTCTGGATGATATAGCACCGAGTATATTCTGCACAGATTAAATGAGGTGCTTTAGTCTGGGACAAAGCCGTTCTGGTCTAAATGAATCAGGCCCGACGTGTGGCAGTATACGGAGTGATAAAACTTTTCTAAGGATTTTCAAATTCAGGTTAAGCAGTGAAGAGGTTGAAAGTCTGTGACCTTCGCCTCTGCTTCAGGCTTCTTGGGCAACAGAATCACCAATGCACGTTGCGTGGTCTCAGGGAGGTGCTCAGTTTCAGGGATTTGGCGTATAACCACTCCAATTGTGGGGCATGTTTCGTAGCATAGTTGGAATACAATGTTGCCGGAAAGCCATCAGGACCTGGGGTTTTCCCTGCGGCCATGCTTTTAATTGTCACCTGCATCTTGTGTACTGTCACTGGCCCTCCCAGCGTCTCTGTCACCTCTTTATCAAGCACCTGGGGTCGTAATACTTGCAGGAAATCTCTGTGGGTTCCCGGGGGAACTGGGGGTTGGGCCCTGTAGAGGGCTGTGTAGTAGCTACAAAAGGAAGCATTAATGGCCTCAGGTGTATAGTGTGGGTCTCCCGCCACTGACCGGACTTGTGTGATTGTAGACCTTCGGGTCTCGGACCTAACTCACCATACCAGTAATCTACCTGGCCTCCCCTCCTCTTCCTGCACCTTAGTGGGATATCCCTTGTAATCATGACAGCACAGCCTGTTAAGAGCCTGATGGTACAATGTGCATGTTTGTTTCAGGTCGTCGAACGCACCTGGTCTGGCACCTTGTTTGTTATCTAGTGTGTGCAAAGTGTCTTCTAGGATCATAAGATCTCGGTAGAGCTCTCTATAGGGCCCCGATTTTCACAGAAATGCGTCTTTCCATCTAGCACTATGCAGAATCTGGCGGGAAATATCAGGGATTATTGAAAGTTCTTTTCCAGCAGTGCCTTTTTTATTTCAAGATATGATGCGCGTCTTCTCTGTACATCCACCCTATAGTCCGAGAACACCGAGACCCTGCCATTCCCCACTGTAAATGGGCAGCTAGACGTGCCTTCTGGAGAATGATGTCTCTGTCCTTATAGTGCAGCAATTTTTTCACCACCGGGCGCGGATGGCGGCCTGGAGCTGGGGGTGGGCGGTGACCCTGTGTCCTCTCTCAAGTGTGTAAAAGGTGATGAGGCCTTCTGGTACTACTACCGTTAGACGCCAGGATTCCAAGAAATTGGTCATGTCTTTGCCTTCTGTCCCCTCCGGTAGGCCCACGACACGTATGTTGTTTCTGTTATTCCGCCCTTCCGCGCTACACTCAAGTCTGTTGACCCGGTTAGTGAGATCGGCCACCTGATGAGTTAGTTGTTGTTGGATGGGGTGGAGCTTCGCGATCGAGGCCTCTGTGGTCTTTACCCTCTCAGCCAGCTTGTGGTTGAGGAAAAGTGTTCTTCTGATCTGCATCATTTGTACCGGGACTCCATTGCTTTTTCATTGCCATCTCGTGTCAAACATTTCCACACGACCCACCTGGTCGTTTCTGCTGATGCCTGAGGAAATTCTAACTGACACGACAAAAACCATCTTGCAGCCTGCATTTCTGCCCAGGAACTGTCACACACCCAACCCCCTATTCTTTGCAGTTCACCAGAAGGCCACGAGACACTCACACCGTGTGTAAATGATTTGTTTTCCATCTTCTGCTCCCAGCCTGGTAAACATCCTTGACACCATGATCAGGTTATCTGGACAATGGTCTGACTGCTGGGCCTTGATCAGGGTGATTAAACAATGACTTGAAAGACCAGGCTTTGATCAAGTTGAGTGAACAATGATTTGTGTACCAAGCCTTGACCAGGTCACCACCTACAAACATCGTCTGGATCTGGTTATCAACTGCATACACTGCCCTGATTGAACAATGAACTAACAGCCGAAAGGTCAGAATGAAAAAGTATAAAAGGCTTGTAAGCTGCGGAATAAAGAAGCAGCCTCCTCTGTCTTGTTTCTGACGAGCTTGGGACTCTGTTCCATAGCCTGGGCTATTTGAATAAATCTGGGTTCCTCCTGCAGACGAAGGCTCCTGTGTCTCCTTTTACTATGTATGAAGGGTTTGGAAGATTTGGGGGGTTCCGCCGTCGCCGAGACCCAGTAAGTGGGTTATTCCGGTTCTTCAAATGGCGCCTGAACAGGAACTCATAAAAAACAGGTGTGTGGGGGGTCAAGGGGAATATTTAATGACCTGTCTACTCGCTCCCCTACATTAAAGTGACAGAACACAAAACAGAGCAGACCAGGTCAAGGGTTGGTGTATGACTAAATGGATAGCTGTGAGGCAATAGGATACACGTGTGGGCAAATGCTGTTGACGCACAAGTGCTAGAACAATTCCCATCAGACCACCCTTGTTGGTGGATTTTACGTCACGTGGGAATTGATGAACATACCCTACCACATCCGACCAAGTAGTGTCAGTGCGGGAGTGGATGTCAAGACTCTAGCCATGATGTTCATCAGCAAAAGATGTCGATATAGTGCAGTGCTCAAGTGCTTGTGAATAAAATTGACTACCAAGATTCAAAAGGCGTTCTTAAATAGAAATCTAAGTGTCAAAAATTAAAAACCCGCCCGGTAGTTAGACTACCCTATGGCGCTGTGTGAGATGGTCGACATGTTTCAGCCTAAAGGGGAATTTCCCCGGCTTTCTTCAGGACCTTAAGTGTGATATAGCTACTGCAAATATAAATGATGTATTAAATCAAAAATAACACAAATGTACTTGAAAAAGACGTTACATATCTACCAGGAACTTAACGCTCTAAAGTCCACTGTGGGAAGGGAAGCATGTCTTCTTCCTATCAAAAAGCAAAAATGATTGTCAACAACACAAGATAACACACATATAACCGCAAGACTACACAAAACCCACATAGTTACATACACCTGCGTGAACAATTTCATTCCGCATTGTTGGACAAGCATATTAGCTTAATCACATAGAGGCATTTCCTCACAGTGATACTCACCCAGCTTTATGTGGGTGACGGCCTCACCTCACCCGGCAACCGCTCGGGAGCATGAGGCCCCGCTCTGTAGTGTAGAAAAGAGGATACCGTCAGTGCTTGACTTAACCGCATCTAACCAAATTGGTCTACACAAATAACCCAACAGACGTGTGATAGTGTCAGCACCGTCAAACCATTATAAGGGCCCTGACCAGCCTTGATTAGACACTTAAAACTGGAGCAAAAGGACTTTTTTAAATAAACTGTCAAATTATAAAACACAATATAGGCACTAATGAGTGCTTCTGCATAACTTGGTGACTGACAAGATATAAGGCGCAAATGGGCACTCATACGTGCCACTGCATGACTTCCTGACTCTTTCGAGCAGCCTCATTAAATTACAAGACATAAATATGGGCAGGTAACTGTCAAGGTACTACAGTCTATATATATCTATTAGGGGAGCAAATAATTACCCCTGCAGAGCTGAGTTAACCCTCCAATGTGGGGAACTCCTGTAGAATATAAGCGGACAGCGTCCTAAGTAGAGAACATGGTCTCTAAAGTGAAAGGACCGTCCGGGATATTGGCAATCATGGCGCCTCACTAAAACGTATAAGCATGGAAACAATCTCAACTCTCCGTCGGTACCCCTGAATGTTCGCCCAAGCGGAAATGGAGGTGAGCCTCGAATCTCCCCCTCCTTCCTTTTATTGCTTGTAATCATTGGATGGACAGAAGGATTTGACCTCCAATCAGGCGGAATGCGGAATCGCGCACATAATCCGGACCGCTATACCTACACGCACGCGCAGTGCGGCTGAAGCTACACGCATGCGCAGTGTGTATCACGATATGATCGCCGGTATTGTAGAAACCGCTGAGGTTAGTGAAGGGGGAGCAAAACTGTATTGCTCATAGGAGAGTCTATGCTAATAATTAAACACGCATTCAAGTTCAACGTATTTCCTGGGCTAATGGTTGCCAGAACTTAGTACACGTGACCCGCATGGAGACACTGGGCAAATGGGAATGTGCAGGAGGGAAAAACAGGAGTCATGCAGGCAAGTTACCATAGGATACTCTAATGATACACGCCACTATTAATTGTCAATCCAAATTGTACCAAATATTTATCAGAATCAAAAGCGTGAGCAAAAATTATTATGAAGTCTATAGAGATGTGCACTGGCTATCTAATCATTGTCTATGTGAAAATACATTCTGAAGTCAGGAGATGTAATGACGCTGCTCCCGAGTACAGAGCTTGTTCTAAAGAGACAAGCACACATCAGGGTGGGTCACTATAGCTGAGACATGGCCCAGCCACATAGTGGGTCAATTGCTGGTTACAAAGATCCATCCATCCCTGTGTATCAATTATACTTATTTAAGTGTCACAAAGGGCGGGGGGGTCAGAAAAAGGTAGACGGATATGGCACCACGCACAATTGAGTTGGGTGAGCTACGGGGATGCAAAGTCAACGGGGGATGCATCCAAAATATATAGACCCGCAACTAACAGTTGCTCTGAATACTCATAAAAAACAGGTGTGTGGGGGGTCAAGGGGAATATTTAATGACCTGTCTACTCGCTCCCCTACATTAAAGTGACAGAACACAAAACAGAGCAGACCAGGTCAAGACCAGGTCAAGTGCTAGAACAATTCCCATCAGACCACCCTTGTTGGTGGATTTTACGTCACGTGGGAATTGTTCTAGCACTTGTGCGTCAACAGCATTTGCCCACACGTGTATCCTATTGCCTCACAGCTATCCATTTAGTCATACACCAACCCTTGACCTGGTCTGCTCGCACGCAATAAAAGGAAGGAGGGGGAGATTCGAGGCTCACCTCCATTTCCGCTTGGGCGAACATTCAGGGGTACCGACGGAGAGGTGAGATTGTTTCCATGCTTATACGTTTTAGTGAGGCGCCATGATTGCCAATATCCCGGACGGTCCTTTCACTTTAGAGACCATGTTCTCTACTTAGGACGCTGTCCGCTTATATTCTACAGGAGTTCCCCACATTGGAGGGTTAACTCAGCTCTGCAGGGGTAATTATTTGCTCCCCTAATAGATATATATAGACTGTAGTACCTTGACAGTTACCTGCCCATATTTATGTCTTGTAATTTAATGAGGCTGCTCGAAAGAGTCAGGAAGTCATGCAGTGGCACGTATGAGTGCCCATTTGCGCCTTATATCTTGTCAGTCACCAAGTTATGCAGAAGCACTCATTAGTGCCTATATTGTGTTTTATAATTTGACAGTTTATTTAAAAAAGTCCTTTTGCTCCAGTTTTAAGTGTCTAATCAAGGCTGGTCAGGGCCCTTATAATGGTTTGACGGTGCTGACACTATCACACGTCTGTTGGGTTATTTGTGTAGACCAATTTGGTTAGATGCGGTTAAGTCAAGCACTGACGGTATCCTCTTTCTACACTACAGAGCGGGGCCTCATGCTCCCGAGCGGTTGCCGGGTGAGGTGAGGCCATCACCCACATAAAGCTGGGTGAGTATCACTGTGAGGAAATGCCTCTATGTGATTAAGCTAATATGCTTGTCCAACAATGCGGAATTAAATTGTTCACGCAGGTGTATGTAACTATGTGGGTTTTGTGTAGTCTTGCGGTTATATGTGTGTTATCTTGTGTTGTTGGCAATCATTTTTGCTTTTTGATAGGAAGAAGACATGCTTCCCTTCCCACAGTGGACTTTAGAGCGTTAAGTTCCTGGTAGATATGTAACGTCTTTTTCAAGTACATTTGTGTTATTTTTGATTTAATACATCATTTATATTTGCAGTAGCTATATCACACTTAAGGTCCTGAAGAAAGCCGGGGAAATTCCCCTTTAGGCTGAAACATGTCGACCATCTCACACAGTGCCATAGGGTAGTCTAACTACCGGGCGGGTTTTTAATTTTTGACACTTAGATTTCTATTTAAGAACGCCTCTTGAATCTTGGTAGTCAATTTTATTCACAAGCACTTGAGCACTGCACTATATCGACATCTTTTGCTGATGAACATCATGGCTAGAGTCTTGACATCCACTCCCGCACTGACACTACTTGGTCGGATGTGGTAGGGTATGTTCATCAATTCCCACGTGACGTAAAATCCACCAACAAGGGTGGTCTGATGGGAATTGTTCTAGCACTTGTGCGTCAACAGCATTTGCCCACACGTGTATCCTATTGCCTCACAGCTATCCATTTAGTCATACACCAACCCTTGACCTGGTCTGCTCTGTTTTGTGTTCTGTCGCCTGAACAGGAACACCACAAGCACGAAGGTCAGGCCCGGTGCATGTGAGGAGGTGCACGGAGAGACTCCGACGGAGGTACCCTACCCGAGGGATTCTTGCAATCCGGTAAGCCGAACGACTCGCCCGCAGTTCCTCCCCACCCGGTCTGGGCCACTTGACCGCGTTCTCGCTGGAGTCCCCTAGCAAATCATTTCTGGAGCAGGACACAGCCCTACGTCTTGAGAAGAGAACTACCCCTGTAAGGTAAGGGTGGACTGATCACCCACCAAGTCTGTATGATTCTGTTATTGACTTTCGCAAAAGCCAAACTGTATTTGACTTCTGCCAAAGCCAAGCAAGCGAGATGAGTTTTTAAAAACCCGCTGGTGTCTGTTCTGTATGATTCAGTTGTTATTGACTTTTGCAAAAGCCAAGCAAGCAAGGTGATTTAAAAAAACCCCGCTGGTGTCTGTTACCCGTTTTTTTAAGCATGCCAGTCAGTAGTAAGTTCAAGAGATTATGTTGTTGTATGTGTACGCAGGACTCCCAGCTGGAGGCGGCCTGTCCGCTTCCTCCAGAAGGGACCCCTGGCCATACAATGTATGTTAAGCATGGCCCTTCTGCCATAATGTTTTCCTCATTCTGGGTAAAATATACGAAACAAAGTAATGCGGAATTACAGTGGCCACTTTATGGCTCCTTTAATTCCCAAGTTCTCGCCAACTTAGAGGAACAATTAATGAAAACAAAAACGCGCCCGTCTATGTTTGAATCTGTCCGATTTTGGAGGAAAGAGATAGAGCACAGAGCTAGAAAGCAGAAGGCTCAATGAAAGGAAACAGGGACGTATGTCAATGGCCGACCACGCCAGAGAAAATTTACAAAAACAAATGACAAAGTCAATAAAAATAGCCGATAGGGAGCATGGGGCCCGGGTACAAAAATGTTATCCAGCTCGCGAGGTGAAAGGAAAGGGCCATAGGGAAGGGGGAGAAGAAGGTGATTCCTTGCTTGATACCATGCTAGAAAGCCCTCCTGCATATGCCCCAATGTACTCTGCCCTGACGTCTCACACCCCGCATGTCGTGCCCCACAGCCCACTACTGCCCCCACTGCCCCTCTTACTGTTCTCCCTGTCACACCAACCCTCCCGATTTTTCCTATGACACAGACCAAGCTTGCTAAACGTGTCCTTGCTGCGGGATTGACAACAAGTCTACATCCGCCCAACCCCTGGCGCTTTACCCCTACACGCCCTTTTCCTATTTCCCCGTGGTCTACAGTTAAGCAAGATTTATATAAATTGTTGAATTCCCCCGACTGGCCTCCTTGCGTTCCGCAGTCAGCTTTTTGTCCCTTCGAGAAAATGACCTACAGAGGCAACAATGTGAATGTTGGCTAAATAATGGGAATATTTATGCCTGGTCCACCTTTTCCCAGTGGACGATTATGGAACAGACCACCTGGGCTGAATACATGGTACCCTGGTCATGCAAAGATTTGAGAATGTGCTTATGCAGATACCCACCGGATTAATGGATCTTAGGTCGCAAATAAAAGGATGCGATGTTTAGGGAGAGGGGATGTTTGGCGCTATGTCTGCTTTAATGGCTTACCGTGATATGAACTCTTTTCCCAACACCCCTCTAGAAACAGCTATGCCAATGAGAGAGGTGGCCCCTGTCTTTGGTAACACACTTACCAATGCCCAAAATAATGGCAGAGGGGCTGTTGAGGCACACTGGCACAGGCTTTGGGTTCATGTTCCTTGGAAAAGGTCAGAAGTAATGCAGTTAAAAGGACAATTACCAGATCCCCGGAAGAATCCGGCTGCCTTTTACAGAGAATTAGGTCAGATTATCTCTGCAGGTACTCTCGTTCTTGAGGATGTAGGTTTACTTTTTGGTACAGTTGTCCCCACTGAAATTTGGGACAAAATTCGAGATACTGACCACGAAGCGTCGTTGGGAGGTAAATGGGCTGACCTAGAGGCTATGGAAGAAGCAAGGGTAGGAGGGACTAAACCAGAAGCTGTCATGCATGATTTGCCTAATGTATAACACAGGAAAAGGCACAGTTACTCCTAAGGGAGGATTCTCTCCTCCTACCTTCCCTTTTGAAGTCCTCCAAATGGATTACATCCAGATGGACCGATGTAACAATTTGAAATATGTCCTAGTGGTGGTCTGTACCTTCAGCCGATGGGTGGAGGCCTACCCCGTCAAAGACTGCACCGCTATCACTACCGCCAAAGTACTATTAAACGAGTACCTCCCACGATTCGGTTTGCCTTGCTTGTTCTGGAGTGACAATGGGACACACTTTACGGCCCAAATTATGGAATATGTCAGTACAGCATTGGGTATAAAACAAAAATTTCATACAGCTAACCACCCCCAGTCGGCAGGTCTAGTGGTGGTGTACAATGGCATCCTAAAAACTAAAATGGCCAAAATAGTAGCCGAGACAGGTGTCACTTGGGTTGATGCTCTGCCCTTAGCCCTACTGTTCACAAGAACAACGGCCCACACCAGAATAGGGGTATCTCCCCATGAGATTGTGTTAGGGAGGCCTGCCAATATATGGGGTGTCTCGCGGCCTAAGAAACTGTCTGACGTTGAATACCCTGTATTAACTGATTATCTGTACAGTCTGACTAATACCTTTTGTACTCTTTATCACCAGGTGCATGAGGCCATACCTGACAAAAGCGAGGGCCCAGGACACGTCATCCAACCTGGGGATTGGGTCTTGGTGAACATTTTTAAACGGACTAAGAGCCTCGAGCCCCGCTGGACACAACCCCGTCAGGTGTTACTGGCCAACCACACCGCTGTGAAAGTAGAAGGTTGGAAGAATTGGGTGCATTCGTCTCACTGCTGGCGTGTGCCTCTGCCCCTCCCCTATGATCAGTGGGTGAGGGAAGGACTAGGAGACTAAGAAACAGAAACAGTCCCGACGTTTGTCCCATTCTTCAGCGATGCCAGACTGCATTCTACATCTACGGAAGCAGAGAGTGACAGCATACTGAAAGGAAGGGTGGAACCCTCCCTAAACTCTGCTCAACACCAAGAACAATTGTTTCCCGACCATACTGTCCCTACTTCCGACGATAAAACTTGCGCTCCGAGGGAAGGCTTGCCCTTGACTTCGCCAAGTACCTATAGGCTGTAAGGCAGTGATCTTCCCCGGCTGCGAGTAGTGCTGGTGTGTCAGACTAAGGTAAGCCATAAGGGCCCTTGGCACCTGCACCCAATGTAGCAACCACCAATCACAGACAGCCACTAGAGGTCCCTGGCTTAGCACAATGGCCGCCGTCCAAAACAACCGAATCCAGAAACAAGATGTCATCCTCCGACATAGTAAATGCTTCATGGTCACCGTGGTGACGCTGTTTGTCTCCCTCATCCTGTCTATCCTTGGTTGGCTGCTACTAATCTACCATCCTGTTACCTCACCAACTCCTACCCTGACTCCTGCAGAACACCAGTATTACACGTTACCAGCCCACGAAAGACCCCACCCTGCAGAATTCTTCAACAACACCTTCATCCAAATGTTGCATCATCACCAGCTGATCATGAACACTTCTAACTCCTGGGTTTGTGGACTGATGCCGCATTCCCTGATACACCCTGTCCCATTCTTTCCCTACCCCTTTTCCATCTCTGGGTCTTGTCTTGCATGGTGGATGTTGATGCAGGAGGCCTACACTGTCAATGGTACTGCCAATTCTGCCCTTGGAACATTTCGGGATGACTTCTGGCGGAACAGATCCGGCCATGCCAATGCTCCTTTTTGCCCGACCAACTCATTCACAACGCTACTATCACCAGATGAACTCGGTGAGATGGTAGTATTGAACTCAACTAATCGACGAACATTTTCCAGATTCCGCAAAAGAAGGATACTGCCTGATGAACGAGACACTGTGAATGTCATAAATGTGCAAGGCCGTGTCTGCATTCATGGCCTAGGGACTAAGAAAGTTGGTACCAGTACGTGTGATATCACAAAAACTTTAAACTCTACATCTCCTCCGAAGCTGGTGGCATCCACCAACACCTATTTCATCTGTGGCACTGCTGCCTACACTTGGCTCCCCCGTAACTGGTCTGGTACCTGCTATCTGGCCTTCCTCGTTCCACCAACATATTCCACCCATGGAGGTTACCTCCTGTCAATAAAGGGCGCTCTGCGCCGCTCACGTAGGGGCGTCATTTCAGCTGAGGATATAGCAGGCCAGGAAACCGGGGACTTCTTTAAAGGTTTCCTTCCTTTCTGGGGCCCCATGGCCAACAGTCGGGCTGTACGAGGACTGACCAGGGTCCTTGAAGCCACCATCACAGTAACAGCTGGTGCCCTCTCCAACATCACTGCAGAGCTACAGGCGGACCGCCTCATAACACTTCAGAACAGAATGGCCTTAGATATCATCCTTGCTGATCATGGTGGTGTGTGTAAATTGATCGGCTCCAGCTGCTGCGTGTACATCCCAGACAACGCACCTACAGTGTACAATGCCATCTAACGTCTGCATCACCTTTCTTCCGAAATTCATCTGGATGAAGGCAACTGGTCCCTCACAGGCTAGATCTGGGGCCTCCTTTCCCAGTGGAGGTGGAAGATCCTCATCTTCCTTGCCTTGGGAGTAACTGTCCTGTGCTTTCAGTGTCTGCCAGGGCTCTGTACAATGTGTGTCCAGACCATCAAGCCTCCACCCTCTAACATTCACAACACCAATATGATGATGATGCTCCAACAAGAAACTGATGGCCTTATGAACATTGAAATTTCTTAAAGTATTTGCCACTCAATGGCAAAAGGAGGGTCTGAGGAAAAGTGTTCTTCTGATCGGCATCATTTGTACCGGGACTCCATTGCTTTTTCATTGCCATCTCGTGTCAAACACTTCCACACGACCCACCTGGTTGTTTCTGCTGATGCCTGGTGAAATTCTAACTGACACGACGAAAACCATCTTGCAGCCTGCATTTGTGCCCAGGAACTGTCACACACCCAACCCCCTGTTCTTTGCAGTTCACCAGAAGGCCACGAGACACTGACACCCTGTGTAAATGATTTGTTTTCCATCTCCTGCTCCCAACATCCTTGACACCATGGTCAGGTTATCTGGACAATGGTCTGACTGCTGGCCCTTGATCAGGGTGATTAAACAATGACTTGAAAGACTAGGCTTTGATCAAGTTGAGTGAACAATGATTTGTGTACCAAGCCTTGACTAGGTCACCACCTACAAACATCGTCTGGATCTGGTTATCAACTGCAAACACTGCCCTGATTGAACAATGAACTAACAGCCAAAAGGTCAGAATGAAAAATCATAAAAGGCTTGTAAGCTGCGGCGTAAAGCAGCAGCCTCCTCGGTCTTGTTTCCGACGAGCTTGGGACTCTGTTCCATAGTCTGGGCTATTTGAATAAATCTGGGTTCCTCCTGCAGACGAAGGCTCCTGTGTCTCCTTTTACTTCATATGAAGGGTATGGAAGATTTGGGCGGTTCCCCCGCCGCCGAGACCCAGTAAGTGGGTTATTCCGGTTCTTTATGGTGCTCAGCCCTGAGCAGACCCAGTCCTACCGAAACTGTGCTGATATCTTGGTGGAGGGTAACTTTGGTGTCTGCGATCGCATCGAACATTTTGGTCAATTGCTTTTGCACCGGGTCTATCTGTGCTAGGAAATTATCTGGAGTGTCTGGAGGGTCTGCAGCATCTTCCCCCCAGTCTGAATGGGCAATCCTCGTTTTTGCTCTGGCTTTCCCCATTCTCCCTCTGGTGTGTAGTGTCAGGTTCATGGGTGATGTCACCCGGAGTAGCGCTAAGCCTCAAGTCTTAAGGTAATAAGATGCCGCCTGCGTACACTTCAGGCGTCAATCTGTTGAAAAAACCCTTTTCTTTTTTTCTCTGTCCCTTTTTTTTAACACTATATTCCAAAATGATCTTGTGTTGTGGTGTGGTCGGACAAGTTAGTTTAAACTCCTGACCCGTCTGTGCAGCGTGTTCCCTCTGTGCCTCTCTGCCACATCAGGCAACCATGAGTTTTACTTGCATGTGTTAGGGGCTACCAGTGTATGGGCTCTGTCCTAGCTCCCCCATATGCGCCTATCGCAGGGAAGCCGTCTGTCTCCTTTCTAGCCCCAGGTCTTCGGTGTAGTGATGGTGCACTAGATCTATATTTTGTTGTGGAGCTTTCTGTGCACGCCTCCCACCTCCATCCGCCACTAGTCAGGCAGGGGGCCCTCGATTGTTCCTGCTCCAGCCCCCCGCCTCTTCACTGTGCCAAGATCGCCACTGCGGTGTGGCCGTATGGGAGTCCTAGCTGAGCTCCTAACGCAGTGCAGGCCTCTCACCTGTTCCGGGCTGCCCTTGTGCTTTCTAATTCACCCATGGTGCGTCTCTGTGGTTCTTTGGCTCAGGCTGGGTTCCGCGGGCCGCCGGCTCTTGCGGGCTTCCACTCTCTCTTCTGCTGGGCCCCTGGGGATAAATGCAGTCTGCAGGGTTCTACATACTGGGGAGATATCGTTTACATCGAATGCGCTACAATGCATTCCATTACAACACGGTCATTACAACGATGGCGTTGTTACAACGCGAACCATTACATCGCAAGTCATTTCACCTACTTGCTGTAGGGAGCGCCGGTGTTGGACAAACTGGAGTAGGAATAGTAAATTATACTATTACTGAGTCCAGTGCGCCCCCTACAGTAACTCGTGAAATGATTTGTGAAGTAATGATTCGTGTTGTAACAACGCGATCGTTGTAATTACCGTGTTGTAATGGAATGCTTTGTAGCACGTTCGTTGTATAGAGATATATTCACATTCTGCTGTCTGCAGGCCACTGGGCGGCCTTTGGGGTTGTGCCTTGTTCTCTGCTCGTTGAAGCCCGGACGGTGACACAAATCATAGATCACGGGTTATCTTTGAGTGCTGCAGCTCACATCACCTTCCCCTGGGGCTCTGTGGTTATGCGACCAGTGAGGAAGGGCCGCCGGGTTAGTTCCCCTGTCATTTCGTCTAGGCCGCCATCTTGCGTCCCGAAGTGGTGTGTCATTCGGTACCAGCAGCGGCGTCTCGCAGCCCTCCTCGTCCACAGAGCCTTGATTAATAGGAGAGATACTACATTACAGCCACGTACACACACGCACAGCACACCACATTTCTTTTCCACTTTGCCAAAATTAACTGTTTGATGTAAAACAGAAGCTGAATCACATGCCTGATATTATGCAATGTCTGTATCATCTTTGTTGGACAACAGCTGACGCATATTAGACTACCGCCATTGCACCTTCCCTGCCACATTAAAGCTTAAGCAAGGGTCTGATTTTCAAAAAGAACCACTACATCCAAATCCCTATCCCTGTAGGAATGGAATGATGTGCAGATACCATTTTCAGTCTCTCTTTGCGAGTTGTCTCTTTCTCTGCCTTGTGTTTTTTCAAGCTTGCTGTTTTTCATTGCCTTAGCTTGTGGTGCTTGTGCCATGCAGGACAAAAAGCTTGCGGAATAAAAATAGGGCACATAAAGTGGCCATTGCACAGAGACCTGGCACAAATAGAAACCAGGCTGATTGACTTTGCCAATGCTAATTTCTTATTTTATGTACCTGCTTTCAAAACGTGTTATATTCTAGCTGTTTACTTAATAACCTATTGTGTTTGGTTGTTATTACATGCAATTTTAATTCAGTAAACCGAACCAGTCATCGTTTGTCGTGGTGTGAATACTTGCATGTCTTTTACATTGCAGCTTTCTATGGCAAAACCTCCACTTTCCTGACATTATCACCAACATAAAATCTAGTGGTAATTCTGATAGTGAAGTTTATAGTCTGGTTTCAAGAGCATCATCTACTTTGACAGTATTGATAAACATTTTTAAATACTGACCACTATACTCCCAGTTACTGTTTTCATTCATTTTGTGGAATAAAGCTTCGACCTCAAGTTTCGGTTGGGTCTGTAAAGAATGTATTCTTAAAATTGATAGCCTTTCTGTTTTAGAGCTAATCGACAAGAGATGCCCCTGCATCTGTCTTTGATGCAAGCTCCCCGATTCAACGCATGATGCACGATGTAATACAGTTTACAGTCTAGTAGCTTGGGTGGGCGGAGCTAGGTGGGCTGAGGGGAAGAGGAGGGGTCAGGACAGGATGAGGGTCAGTTAGAGTAGGGACAGGGTCGACACGAGATGTACTGAATAAAGCTCCAGTAGAATACTAAGCGGTGTCTGTAATTATTCTGTAGCTGGATGCTACAACTGGCGGCGAGGGTGGGATCGGCATGACTGCAGCCCACAGAACCTTATGAAAGTGCCCTGTCCCCTGCAGCGTCGAGAAAAGTAACCCGCTGCCGTATGGTGCTGCTGCCCGAAAAAGAAGTCAGCAGCAGGTGACCCTGCCCCTCCAATGACCGTGAGGAGCCCAAAGGGAGCCACTGTAGCGAGCGCTGAAACGCTCGAGGGAAGAGGCTGTTCGCGCCGAAAGCGCGAGTCCCGCCGGATGCGTGAAACCTGGCACCCTTGAAGAAGCAGGAGTCGGGAGCCCACTCCGACCCTGCCCAGCGCCCCAGAGCAAGACAAAGGTACCCTGTCGTGGAGGACGCTGTCCCCGAGAGACTGCTGGCAAGCGCCGCTGACCGCGTTGGAATCGGAGCTCGGGTTCCGTTGGAGGTCGGAAAACCTCACGCCCGATGCGTGAGCTTTAGCACGCTATCGGTGCAGAAGAGCGGGAACTTTGAAAGTAAGGTGGGAGCCCACCCCAACCTCACCTGGTGGTCGCAGTGGCTGAAGAAGAGTGAATCCTGGCGTGGACTGCCCCTGAAGTCGACCGCCGGTGAGTCCTGAGTGAAGTGGAGGTGAATGACCCTGGAGAGAAAGCCTCGTGTATGCCTGCAGTGACGGCGACCATCTTGAAGTCAGGCGCTTTTCAGGACAGAACCCTTGATTGTTGCAGAGCGGCCATTTTGAAGTCAGGCACCCGGCAGAAACAAGCATTGATGAGGACAAATAAACAAGCATTGGCTAATAGAAAGAAACAAGCACTGTCAAGAGAAAATAAACAAGCATTGGCGATTGAAAACAAACACGCATTGATAAGAGCAAATAAACAAGCATTGGCTAATAGAAAGAAACAAACACTGTCAAGAGCAAATAAACAAGCATTGGCGAGTGGAAACCAACAAGCATTGGCGGAAAGAAAGAAACAAGCATTGAAAAGAGCAAATAAACAAGCATTGGCGAATAGAAAAAAAATAAAACACAAGCATTGGTGAGGATAAATAAGGACACAGCGACACCATGACGACCCCAGCCAATTCACCGCCGCGGAATGAAGTCAAGGGAGGAATACACCTGCGAGCGCCAGAACCCCTGACCGTGACCACAGGCGGGAGCATGGGCCCCAAGTGGCAAGAATGGCTAGAAGACTTCGAAGACTACATCGAGGGGTCCAAAGTAACAGCAGATAAGGAAAAGCTAATTGCCCTATGCAACCTAGCAGGTCGATAAATAAGCAAATTAATCAAGGACATCCCTCCTACGGATGCTGATACGTATGACAAGGTACGTGAGGCATTAAATAAGAAGTTTCTACATAAAAGAAACGTGGACTATGAACGCCACACGTTCCATCAGGCACGTCAGGGAAAAGAGGAGGCGATGAGTGCATTCATCACCCGACTACGACGGCTGTCGAGACACTGTGAGTTCGAAACCTTCTCGCCTGATGCTGCCATCAAATCGCAGATCATAACTGGCTGTCACTCAGAAACGCTCAGAAGGCGGTTGCTAAGAAAACCCCATGAGCTAGAAGAGATTGAGGAGATGACTCGCCTGTACGACCAAGCGGAAGAACACGCCGCCACCATTGAAACGGGACACAGTGTGAGTCATGAGCAAGCACACCGCATTCAAGAACAACGCCGGAGCGGACGAAGGTATTCAAAAGAGAAGCAATGGAGGCCAAGACAATCATCGCACCAACGACGCCCAGAATATAGAAGAAAAGAACCAGGGCGAAGAGACCGGAAGCCAGAAAGGACTCTACGATGTTACCGATGTGGATATGATTACCCTCATATAGACTCCTGTCCAGCCATGGGCCAGCGCTGCAGGAAATGTGGGCGATCGAATCACTTCGAGGCCATGTGTGGGGACTATCACAAAGAAAGGCGAAGTGGAACAACGAGATCGCCTCGCTCAAACACAAGAAAGCACCACATCCGGGCCGTCCAAGGAGAGCCCGTGCGGTCCCCAAGCTCATCGCGTTCCAGCCGAGAGTCACGCAGGTCACGATGGGAATGCAGATCTCCATCTCGAGAGTCAAGATCATCATCATCCAGGGATTCGGCTTACACCGTGGAGCATGTAAATATGATTGCTGATCCCGATCACCTCAAAAGATATCCACGCCTACACATAAAAGTGGGGAATCATGACACCAAATTTGTAATGGACAGCGGGGCTTCGCTGAACTACATTCCAGTTACAGAACACGAGAACATGAATCAGAAGCCTCCACTAACTTTTGCACCAGTCCGTGTCTTCACGTGGATGTCCAAAAAACCACTTCCTTGTCTGGGTAAATTCCACACGACACTCACGCATGACAACATTTCCATACCGGCAGTAATACACGTCATCAAGGGCCCTGAAGCTGACTGCCTACTCAGTCTCAATACTGCAGAGCGTCTGCGTCTAGTGGAAATCTTGTTCAAAGTCAGTGATAATCCAGACTGCATCAGCAAATTTCCCAAGCTGTTCCAAGGCCTAGGCAAGCTAAAAGGGTGTCAAATCCATCTGCACATCAACGAACGGATCAAACACGTTGCGCAGCACCCACGACGTGTTCCATTTCATCTGCAAAGTGCCGTTGAAGACGAACTGCAGGAACTTTTGTCCGCGGACATCATAGAGCGGACAGATGGCCCGACTCCCTGGGTGTCCCCGGTGGTCATTGTACCTAAGAAAGGAACTCCCAACAAAGTGAGACTATGCGTTGACATGCGCCTGCCGAATACTGCGATTGAAAGGGAGCGACACCCTGGACCGCATCTAAGCGACATGATTGCTGCGCTGAATGGCGCTAAAGTATTCTCAAAGCTGGACTTGAACAAGGGCTATCACCAACTTGAGTTAGACACCAACTCTCGCTATATCACCACGTTTGCAACTCACCTAGGACTTTATACGTACAAACGGCTGAGTTTTGGTGTCTCTTCTGCCGCTGAGATCTTTCAGGAGGCGATCCGGCAAATCATCCAACATATCCCCAACACCTTGAACTATAGCGACGACATCCTGGTCTATGGATCCGATGTTCGCGAGCAGGACATCGCTCTCGACCGTGTCTGTCATGCCCTGTTGGAGGCAAACCTGATGTTGAATAAGGAGAAATGTGAGTTTCACCAAGCTACTCTGAAATTCTTTGGCCACATCTTCTCAGATGAGGGCATGAAGCCGGATCCGGACAAAATTGCGACTCTGAACAACACCAAGAGCCCGCAAGATGTCAATGACTTGAGATCCTTCTTCGGGATGGCCAGCTACTGTGCCCGCTACATCCGTGACTACGCGACCATCAGTCACCCCCTTCGGGCTCTCACCAAACAGGGTCAACCATTCGACTGGACCCCTGAGTGCGAGCGGGCATTCAAGGACATCAAGCGTGCTGTGGAATCGGCTGACAGCCTCTCGTACTTCAACCCCCAACGGAAGACTGAGATCATAGTCGACGCCAGCCCCGTTGGCTTAGGGGCCATCTTGGCTCAATATGATAACGACTCTGACCAAAGGCGGATTGTTGCCTATGCCAGCCGCAGCCTCTCTGATCCTGAGAAGAAGTACTCACAGCCAGAGAAGGAGAGTCTTGCCGTGGTGTGGGCATGCGAACACTTTCATGTTTTCATTTATGGCAAACATTTTACCCTGATCACGGATCATCAGGCGCTAGTCACCATTTATGGCAACCCGAAATCCAAGATGCCTCCGAGAATTGAGAGATGGGGTCTCAGGCTTCAGGAGTACACTTTCACGATTGTTCACAAACCGGGGAAGGCGGAGAACCCGGCTGACTACATGTCCCGCCACCCTCAGCCGTCTTCAGAATACAAACCATCGATCGCTGAGGAATATATCCACTTCGTGGCTGACCAGGCATTGCCACCTGCCATCCCCATGGATGTCATCCGGGAGGTCACCGCCCAAGACACCATCCTGCAAATGGTACTCCACCGGATCCAAACCAACAGATGGAGATATAACCCGCAGGAAGAGGACACCGACCCCACAATCCGGAAAGAGATACAAGCATTTCGGCATGTTTGCGATGAACTGTCGGTCACCACTGACGGAGTCATTCTAAGAGATTATAGACTCGTCATTCCTAGTCCACTAAGGCAAGGAGTTGTCAATCTGGCCCATGAAGGCCACAGAGGAGTAGTATCCACCAAGCGAGCGTTAAGAGAACATGTCTGGTTTCCTTCTCTTGACCAAATGATAGAAGATACATTGAAAGACTGTCATCTCTGTCAGTTGACCAGCAAAAGCAATCCAAATGACCACCCTGCCCAGCGGAGTGTGGCAAGAAGGTACCATGGACTTTTATGGACCGCTTCAATCTGGGAAATATGTGGTTGCTATAATCGACGAGTACTCCAGATTTCCTATCGCCCAAATAGTACCGTCCACCAGTGCCTCCTGCACACTCAAGGTGCTTGACGAGGTATTTGCAACTTGGGGTGTTCCCAGAGAGGTTAAAACAGACAATGGGCCCCCATTTAATGGACACGAATTCAGTGCATTTGCAAAACGCATGGACTTCAAGCACAGAAAAGTTACACCACTCTGGCCACAAGCCAATGGCACAGTTGAAAGGTTCATGGCTACCATCAAAAGGACCTTCCAGCAAGCGACAGCTGAGAAGAGGGAGCTGCAGGCCGCCCTGAATGAAGTTCTCAGGGCTTACAGGACGACTCCTCACTCAACTACCGGGCAATGCCCTGCGACCCTCATGCTAGGGCGGACAATGAGAAATCGCATCCCGACATGGGAAGGAGCCCTGCAAGAGGTATTGCCAAGTCACAATCACCAAGAAATGGCCGTGATCGACAGACGCAACAAAGACAAAATGAAGGCATACGCCGATGCCAAAAGAAGAGCGAGGTCGCCATCCCTGCATGAGGGAGATCATGTCCTCGTCAAACAGGAGCAACAGAAAAAGACTGATTGTCGCTTTCGTGATGAGCCACTGCTGGTTATCCAACAGAAGGGCACCATGCTGACTGCGGAGTCTGAACACCGTCGAATTACCAGAAATGTTTCTCACTTCAAGAGGTGTCCTCAAGACATGAAGGAGCCGGTGACGAGCACAACCAGCACTCCTGCACTTGTAGAATCTGACCATAGTCACATGGAAAATAAAGGTCAGCAGGATGGGCCCTCACCAAGTGCGGCTACTGGGACCATGTCTTTGCGACCACGTCGTGACATTCAGCCACCAAAGAGACTCATTGTAGAGATGGACTGAAGTCTGGTTTATCTGTTTTGTTTTATTAAGAAAGGGGGAGATGTAATACAGTTTACAGTCTAGTAGCTGGGGTGGGCGGAGCTAGGTGGGCTGAGGGGAAGAGGAGGGGTCAGGACAGGATGAGGGTCAGTTAGAGTAGGGACAGGGTCGACACGAGATGTACTGAATAAAGCTCCAGTAGAATACTAAGCGGTGTCTGTAATTATTCTGTAGCTGGATGCTACACACATGTGTGCCCTTTCACAGAAGTATCCAGTATCAATCACACCCCTGCATTCTCACTAAGAATACAGACAGGTGCATAGGTCAACCCCTGGGAGAGAGCACAGATGGCTTTTGTAAGTGAAAACAATGTTGACAATTTCAGGTGAGTGAGTTAGAATCAAGCCTTAAGTGTCTAGGCTGTTCTCACTTGGGAGACAGGCACTTTCGTTGCGCACTTAATACAAGCAAGAAAACATGGCAGTTAAGAATCCCCGTAGCTAAGAATTGTGTATGGCACGTAATATGTTTATTTTAACACTGGCAGTCTGAAACCCTTTGACTTTTAAGCTACCATTGGATCTCAGACAGTGTAGTATACTGTATAGGGACATGATTACAATAGTGCCTGCGCTCTTTTTTATAAATGGTTTATCCCGGAAAGGTGAACTTCATAGTGGCTGGAGAAAGAGGCGAAAAGTAGGACAACAGCTCAGACGGGCACAGCTTTACTAGAACAGTGATTGCCACCATATGATGCCCAGAAGGTGGAACCAAGGTCATGGTACTTGAAATCTCGTAAAGGATTCATTTCTAGCAGGAGACTCATTATTCCCGTCTCATTTCCATCCCCTCCACAGATAACCCAATCTATGTTCATCTGCCGGCCCCCTCCCTGCTGAGCACTAATCTTTTAACTTATTCATGTTTTCATGATCTCCTGACCGCCGTTGATTAAATCTTGCAAGGCTGGGCCTTCTGTCTGCTGGGAGGCGATGAGAGAACAGTTCGGATTTGCCTCGTACTGACCCGGGCACTGCAAGAGAGACCCTCGTGTGCCCTTCTTCTTCCAAAAGGAGTCATTCTTTGCGATGCTATGCTGCTGATGCACTCGACCTTTTACTGATGCGAAGCGAGCGCAGCTAGCCGGAGAATCTTCTCGTCGCCTGCATCGTTTCCGCTGCCATCTTGTGGATCTGCCATCCCTCGCTGCTGACCCTCGGCGAGACAGGACACCCTCGCTGCTGGCACTGGTACAGTACGAATGCCCACCTTGTAATTAGAAATGTATGTTCGGGAGTTGTTCTCCGGTCTCCGTTAGGACAGGCTGCACCACTTGCCTGGAGTACTTTCAAAAGTGAAACTACTGGGCAGTCCCTTCCACACGGTTCTTTCAATAGGATCTCTGTTAACAACTGCTTTGTAACTTACTGAACATGCCCCCCCCTCTGTTAAATATGTTATGATATGAAGAGCTGGACTACAGTTGCCCCCGTGGTCTGTAGCTGAATCCCTGCTCCCGTACATTGCCAGTGGTACGCACAACTACCAAGAATATGGTCTGAAATGGCAGTAAATCAACTTTAGACTTCCTGTGGGACTTGTTGCGCCTGTGCCCGAGAGGAACACTAAGGTTCCCCCTACCACTAACATCACCACACCACAGAAATAAGGCAGGCAGGGAAAGCTCAGTGACACCTTGGCAGACGTATCTCACACAGTGAGGCAGAGCATTAGCGTGGGCAGATAAGCAGCCAAGGCTACACAACGTAGAAGGGTCTGGCCGCCTGATAGTTATACATGTTTAAGGTTTTCATGTCACTCCATACCAACCCAAGGTTTCTCTGTGGTATGTTGACCAGCGCGCACCTGTCCCTGACAGTGGAAACACATAACCACGTGCAGGTGTTATTGATAAATGCTCCCTTAAACTATTTGCTACCTTTGTTGGGTGCCAACCATGGCCCCATGCCATTGATCAGCAGCAGCTTCATCAACAGCATGGAGTTTGACCAATTGTACTTCCCAGTTGACACCCTATGTAAAGATCCTCAGGTGCCTGCTGTCATCGGGAGTTTACCTGCTATAGTGGGTTCGGCATCACTGTATTCAAATGATTTTCAGCAGCCTTTGTCGTCCAGTGCACCAGCCTGTTGGGTTGTTTTGTCTTTTGTAGTTTTAGCTGGTGGGGTTTTTGCTGCTGTTGAACAGCAAGAAATCAGGATTTCAAACCCAGTGAGCTTTTACTGTGATCCCCTATCCAGATATATGAGTTAGCAGAAAGATCATGCAGATGAACGTCCGTTTGCTGCAAGCCCTGTCTGGTCCTTCTCTTCTTTCAGTGGAACTTCCTTTAGGCAAGACAAGGTTTCACATGTCAAGAAGCACACGCAATGGCATTGATTGCAATACGAGTTATTGACTGCAGTTATACTGCTATTTTGTTTCAGTACCAAATGTGCTCAGATTTGCTTTAAACAAAAATATACTCTGTTTATAACCGATAAGTTCAGATCTGTCATTGACCTTTGTTTTGTGGGGTAATATGTACTTCTGTCTCGGAATTCCAAACCCTTTGTTCCTGTGCCTTGAGTACTCAGCCTTGCTAATCTTAGAGTCTGACGTAGTCTTGAATAATCCAGTTACTATGCCATAGCAGCCGGGTCCTGGAAGAGCAGTATTCACCACAAATGTTGCTTACATGACACCCTACTCACTCGCTTTCATTCATAGTCCCTCCAGCCCTCCCAGTATGCACAACTGACTTATGAGTTTTTTTCTTAGTCTGTTGAGGCAGTGGTGCCTCATATGTAATGAAGGCCAGCGAGGCATAGACAATAGAGTAACACCCTTTAGCTGGTGACTAGGTCAGAAAGGCCCAGAGGTGTGGCCTTTGAAAAATTCTTGCATCACTTGTTTCATTTATACCTTTCCATCTTCCCCCATCACCTTTATGGTTGAGACTACCTTTTGAGGTGCAGCAGGTGGGGAGGTAGAGAAAGGGAGGTCTGTGTGTGTGTCTGAATGTGGGTGTGAGAGCGAGAGAGGGGAAAGTTCTTGACTCTCCTCCTTACCATGTACATCCTCAGCTCCTGGGGTTACGTCAGTTGGTGGTGAAAACTTTGCGGGAGGGCAGGATGTAGAATTCTTGTGTTGCTTTGGTATCTCTTAGGTAGCCATATCCTTCTACGTTATTTTACCCTGGCTGCTTGCCTGCACAGACTGATACTCTGCCTCGCAGAGCCAGATACGTCTGCTGAGTAGACGTTGCCGTTCCCATCTTGCCTTACTTCTGTTTTAGACATTATCATTTTGTCGTGTTTCCATTAAGGCAAAGAGAAGTGAAAGGAAGTATGTGCCCGGTTTAAGAGAAAGATTTCTCCAGCAATTAGGACTTTGACCAACAAGGAATATTGACTACCGATTTCCTGGTTTGGTTGTAGCAAGATCTGCTTCAATTGAGGTGCAGTAGCAGTTGGACCCCTTGTACCCATAGGCTCCAGAGCCGCTGTACTATTTTTTAAAATACATTTTATTATTTTGATATCTCGAAAAACAAATGATGCCAGGGTATTCCGTAAATTAGTAGAGTATCACTCAGATCACCATGATTCCCCTCGACTTGTATTAACATGAATATGGCTAGCCATACTATAACCTCTATATCCCATGACTGTCCAGTATAAATATTCTGTTTAGCACGTTATATAATTCACAAACACAAGCAGCAATTTCTCCCTTGCCATTAATTCATGACCAGTAGCTAGCAGATAATAGAAATGTTTCATGGTTTGTCTTTGTTCCCATCATAGATCATGATACTGTATTCGTTTGGACCATATCCTATGAAATTTGGGGGAGGGGGGGCATCCTCTACCATGATATACAACCCTTACTGCTTACACACAGCAGTCCTTACCCCACCTCCAAATCCTGTTGACATCCTTATTTTTTTATATATACCTCATAGCCATCACATATCCCAAGTTCATAAGTAGCTTTTGTCTTAGTTGGGTTTCACTATCGATAGTACCCATGCTACCTGCTTGCTACTCGATTTTAGTACTTCTGAATCCCTGAGCCAGAGCCAAATGATGTGTATTAAAGAACTTCCCTCCCCACAGCCTCTGAGACAAATATTGTCATCATACCACCAGATTTCAGTAGTTGCATTCTTGTGTAATACATTCAATGGATGAATTTAAAGTTCAAATACGTTTTTATTAGCAATTAGAGCCATCCGCATAATCCGTCGAGACTCTAGTAAAATAAGACAATTTTTTAAACAAAAATAAAATAACAAACATTCCCTTCTGGGTGATTTTTGATTGCACTAAGCGAAGGTTCGTTTTGTTACAAACCTCCCACGGTTATGTTATCATTTCTTCTTGAGTTGCCTCATCTGTTTCCCCAAAATCTCTTTCCCATTAACAACTATCTGTTTAGACTTTTTAGGTCTCGTAAAGGGCAGCGCATGTGCTGCCTCTACGTTAGGTCTCGTAAAAGGGCAGCGCATGTTTTGCCTCTACGAGGCATTAAGTAATCCATGTGGTAGGTGAAACTCCGTCTATTGGCAGTAGTTTCTGCTGCTGCTTGCCATTCGTTAACTCTGGCATTTTTGTTGTTAGCAGGATTATCATTGCCTTGAGTTCCGATGCGTCACTTCCGGTTTGCTTCCCTGCTGCAGGAAGCAGCACCGACTTACTACAGTTTCAGTCCGCTACTCGGTGTTATGTAGTCATGTAGGGACTCCTTCCTTGTTTTTTCCATCAGCGCGGTGCTCGAATAGTTAATTCTGTTTTGCCTCCTACGTGCTCACTCTGCACGCACACTGCCTGTGGTTGCCTCAGTGCTTTGTGCGTGTTTGCGCGACTCCAGCTGCTCACAGCCATCCCTGGCAGCAGTTCCCAGCACCGATATGCTTCACGCCTTCCGCCTCCTGCCAGTGTGCGGAGGTGCCCCGCGACCTCCTCACCTTGCCTACAGAACTCACAGACATTGCAGCTCCACGTCGCGGCCGCCACACTCTACGATTAATACCGCCACTGGACCGATGCTGTTCACCACAAGCTCCACCACGGCAACCCAGAACGTCTCGGAATTGGGTACCACCTTGTTACTTGTTGCTGGCCTGCTCAGTTAGGTGCCACAGTGCACAAACCCTTACGTTGTTCTGTGCCTTGCTGTTGAGGTTGACCTGGTGGGCTTGAACGCCATATGTTATCCCGTCAATGCAGCTGCCGCCTCCAGCCCGTCCGGACATATTTTCAGCAGCCTGAACTGTTTGGAACTTTTCCCTCACAAGTGAAAGTGAGTGCCTTTGTCCGTGTCGGGTGGAGAGGCTGGACTGCAGCCCTAACATGCGGTGTGGCAGGGAGACACCCGAGCAGAAAGGATGCCTGGCATGTCACACTAGAAGCATCAAGGAGCCCTGAAACAAAGTTAGGGCACAGGATACGAAAGCTGCGCTGTTTGAGTCACTGCGCAGTGTTGCCATGACTGCCGCACATGAGGCGAGCAATGGCACTTCTCCTTATATGAGCCAGTGCGCACAGCAGCAGGGGAATGTAGTCAGAAGGTTCGAACACTTGTGCGCATTTCACATGTATAATGTATACACTTTAGACACAATTTAGGCGTATCCTAATCGTTTGGAAATACTTCCTTATTTCAGTGTTTAAATATTGTAAAGCAGTGTTCACAAATATACAGTGAAATGTTAATAGGCAGTGAGAGCGTAATCTACAACGTTTATGTTGGAAGCATTATGTTCAAGAAGCTGGCATTGGCATTGGCAGCATTTTTTACAATGGCGGGAGTGATTTTCTCATAGGGGCATAGAAGCACTGGTAGACGTATCACGGAGCGCAATCGTGGGAGAGAGAGTGTGAGGCAAGTTTATGTGCACCACAGGCGGCCTCAACGCTTCCTCACAGCACAAACAGCAGTAGTGCAAGCTTCCATCATATAAACAATAGTACAGCACAGGCAGCAGAAGTACAAGCATCCATCATATAAACAATAATAAAGCACAGGCAACAGCAGTGCAAGCTTCCATCATATAAAAAAGAGTACAGCACAAATAGTATCAGCTCTAACTACTCTGACACATAGGACAGGTCCAACAAAAACAACAGCAGTGCAAGCTTCCATTATATAGAAAAGAGTACAGCACAGATAGGATTAGCTCTAACTACTATCACACATAAAACAGGTCCAGCACAGACAGCAGCAGTGCAAGCGTCCATCATATAAAAAATAGTACAGCACAGGCAGCAGCAGTGTAAGCTTCCATCATATAAACAATAGTACAACACAGGCAACAGCAGTGCAAGCTTCCATCATATACAAAACAGGTCCAGCACAGACAGCAGCAGTGCAAGCGTCCATCATATAAAAAATAGTACAGCACAGGCAGCAGCAGTGTAAGCTTCCATCATATAAACAATAGTACAACACAGGCAACAGCAGTGCAAGCTTCCATCATATAAAAAAAGTACAGCACAGATAGTATCAGCTCTAACTACTATAACACATAGGACAGGTCCAACAAAAACAGCAGCAGTGCAAGCTTCCATCATATAGAAAAGAGTACAGCACAGATAGTATTAGCTCTAACTACTATCACACATAAAACAAAATACAGCACATACAGCAGCAGTGCAAGCTTACATCATATAAACAATAGTACAGCACAGGCAGCAGCAGTACAAGCATACACATAAAACAGGTACAACACAAACAGCAGCAGTGCAAACTTCTATCATCTAAACAATAGTACAGCACAAGCAGCAGCAGTACAATCATCCATTATATAAACAATAGTACAGCACTTGCAGCAGCAATACAAGCTTCCATCATATATAAAATAGTACAACACAGATAGTATCAGCTCAAATTACTCTCACACATATAACAAGTACAGCACACACAGAACAATTGCAATGCAATAGGTCTCACATTACTGAATCTTTAAACTGTTAATGTTGCTTTATTAGTAGCAATGCCAACTGCTCAAACGTTTTTAATATGTGACCTATTGCATTGCAAATGCTTGTTTTATTAGTGTTCAATATGTGGGAGATAAAATCCCTTTACGAAGTATAGATTCTAATAGCCTTCATTCTAGTGGTGATTCCTACATGAAAATTGAATCCCCTTGTTCATGTGTATCTATGCATGCCAGAGTGGCATGTTTCTATAAATCTGGAATCCATGTAATGTGGATTTTGTTTGTAGCTTTTGAATGGTTTAATGTTCGTGGAGTTCCAAGCTGGGAAATTCCTTTTAAATCCCATCATCAAAAACCCTTTAGCAGTGGTTCCCAAATTTTTACAACCACGGTCCACTTATTAAATAACAAACTTTCGACGACTCACCTACTTTTAATGGACATGAGGTGGGGCGATTTTTGAATGAAACTAAAGCAGCGTGTGGTATCCCATTATCATATACAGAGAGCACATTTTCATTGACATGGGCATTAAATGTGCACAGCCATACAGGTTCACTGATAAAACTATATAGTACACAAATGATAATGTGTGGAAATTGGGTTTCTATGAATATTTAGTATCACCACGTAAGTGTCTTGATTTGTTTTGATCCTATTAAAATATCTGTTTCCAGCACACTTCAGAATTACAAAAACAAAGTGCTTCAATATTACTGTATTAACTGCTGGATGCATACAGTCCATTTACATGTAGCTACGTTTTGTTGTGTATTGCAAAAAACAAAATCCTACATTGTCACATATTTCACTTTTAAAACTCTTCTCACTTTGCAGTCAAAGAAAAAACGAGAACACTAATCACATGGTAAAACAACAAAGCCGACTGATAGTTGACATCTGTCTGTGGATCACTGGCAAATGTGACAAGTTAATTGACCATAATTGACCACGCCAGACAAGATTGAATTAGTGGCCACCATATGCAAGATTACTACAAGCAAGCACAATAGTCTATCAGGCATGGTTGCAAGCACTATTGTATAAAAAGCTTTGTTAATATGGAATTCCTCTACTTGCGTAATAGATAACAGCCCTAACTCCAATGCCTCTGGTACAAAGAAACAATGTGTAAAACGTTTTTTTCCCCAATGCCACTCCATTTGTAACTCATATATGAACCTTGAACATATTGTGGAAATGTAGCCATTTTTCGTCAATAGCAGCTTGAGAGTTCTGAAAATAAACACATTTTCATCTCAACTATACAACTGAGTAATTGTGGTATACATATATTAATTCAACCAAGTAACAGCTTCTAATTTAGTAGGTAGTCTGGGCTGCACACAGGTGAAGTACCTAGAAGATACCTGGAGAGTTTACCAGTAACTTACGAGTTACTGTTGTGACCTGAGTGTGGGGCACTACGACCCCGTGGGTCAAGTAGCTGGGGACAGGTCACCGGACAGGACATCCGGTCAAGGGGGCGGGGAAACACACAACACAGGATGACCAGGAAGAGCGAGGATGTGGTCACATGACTCTGCTGTAAGAAAGATAATAAAGCAGCTTAAACAACTGACCTGACTAATGTGTCGTGTATGCATCGCCCCAGCACAAGGACACTACAACTGGCAATGAGGGGGTCAAGAATTGACGCGTGGAATGTTCGAAGAAATGCCAAGAGCCCACCTTGGACTTGCATCGTCACGGAAAGTGCAGAGAAATTGAAGGAGTGAGATGCAGCGACGCGAGAGACCACCGCGATCGCTGAAAGAAAACGTCCGACTGAGCCCGGTAAGCGCAGATACCAAGCGCGTGAAATTGAAGAAATTGCACGAGAGCATCAGCGGCCATTTTTGAACCAGGCGGATAGGGCCAATCAGCGAGCAGAACAGAACGGCGGCCATTTTAGGGTCAGGTGAATGAGGATTGGCTCCGAAATATCGTGAGAGTATTGTCGGCCATTTTAGGATCAGGCAAACAAGCCAATAGGAGAAGAGAAAAAGCGGGCGGCCATCTTGAGGACAGGCAAAAGAAAAAGAGAATCGAAAATAAAGCTAAAAGAGGTGCAGAAGCACCGGAAAAGGCCAGAATAAAGGAATAAAAAAAAATTACAAGAGATAATTAAAATAAAGAGTGTGAAAGAGCACCACAAGGAGAGAAAAGACTACAAAAAGTGGAAATAAAGAAATAAAACACTAAGTGCCTAAAAGAGCAAAAGGACGAACATAAGTGCCAGAAAGCACAAAGAAACAGTGAACAAGAATACAAAAAGTGGAAATAAAGAAATAAAACACCAAGTGCCAAAAAAGAGCAAAAGGACGAAAATAAGTGCCAAAAAGCACGAAGAAACAGTGAACAAGTGCTAGAAATAGAAAAGAAGAACATAAAAGGAAAGAAGAAGAGGAAAGTAACATGGTTGAGCAGAGACCAAGTGCACAATACCGCAGACCACTGCCATTTAATGTATCAGAACCACAGGTGGGAATGAGATGGGAACGCTGGATCACCAAGCTTGAGAGATATATGGAAGCCACAGACGTGGTAGAAGTCAAAAAGCTTGGACTACTACTGAATTTCGCAGGAGATGAAGTGGATGATCTGCTAGTGACTCTGCCAGCAAGTGAAACAGGAAAGCTGAAAGGGAGGCAAGTCACGCTCCACATTGATGAAGCGAGTAGATCAGTGGCCGGCCCAGTAGGATTCGGCGCGATAGTGACTCAACACAAACCAGAAAAGGAATCACCAAGATGCATCGTGGCTTATGGGAGCAAAAGCATATCGGATAATGAGAGAGCCTACTCTCAACCAGAAAACGTTGATATGGCTGTCGGGTGGGCAGGCGTACGCTATCACACGCTCACATATGAGAATCAATTCCCAATAGTGACGGACCACCAAGCACTAAAAATGATGTATGGCAACCGAAACGCAAATGTACCACCAAGGACAGAAAGGTGGGGAAGAAGGTTGATGGACTACATATTGAAAATAATTAACAAGCATGAAAAAGAACAAAATCCAGTCGACTATATGTCCAGACATCCACTGTCACACAAAACAGACGCACGAACAAGGGCGGAAGATCACCTAAATTACATCCTAAAGAACAACACACCAACATCAGTAACAATGTCAGAGCTAGAACAAGAGACAAAACGAGACCCCACCATGCTAGCGATCTCGAAAGTATTGAGGCAACAAAGATGGAGACACGCAAACAATAACAGCCTCACGGATCCAGGAGTCATCAAAGAAGAACTACTAACGCTCAAGAAAAGAAGTGAAGAACTGTCAGAAGCAGAGAAAGGCACCTTAATGAGAGGAGCAAGGATAGTAACACCTCACAGACTGAGCAAGACGAGATTGCCACAAGTGGAAGCTAAAATAAGTGCAGACCGAAGGGACATACCAATAAAAGACAAGGAGGCAAAAGAAAAGATAAAACCACATGCTGATCACTCGAAACATTCATCTGAACAAAAAAATGAAAGAAGGAGAGATGGTGGTGGTGCGTCAGAAAAAACAAAGGAGGTCTGACAATCCACTCTCCAGAGACCCACTAACTGTGACGCAAGTAAAAGGACCAATGATCACAGCAGCAGCAGGTCAACACGACATTACGAGAAACAGCTCACGCTTCAAGGAGCTGAAGACTGGAAAGAGAAGAAACATCAACGGAACCTGCAGCAACCATAACGGAGGAAAATAGAGGACAAAGAAACGAAGATGAAGCAAGGCTGAGAAGAACATGCAAGAAACCACAGAGACCATTTGAAGAGATGTAGAGTGACCAGGTCTCTCTCTCTCTTTCTCTCTCTCTCTCTCTCTCTCTCCCTATCTCTCTCTCTCTCCCTCTCTCTCTCTCTCTCTCTCTCCCTCTGTCCATCTATATCTCCATTTCTGGCCAATGATCACTATCAGCGCTGGCTAGCAGCGACTGCAGAAATGTGTCATGAACATTTGTTTGTAACAAAGGGGGGGATGTCGTGACCTGAGTGTGGGGCACTAGGACCCCGTGGGTCAAGTAGCTGGGGATAGGTCACCGGACAGGACATCCGGTCAAGGGGGCGGGGAAACACACAACACAGGATGACCAGGAAGAGCGAGGTTGTGGTCACATGAGTCTGCTGTAAGAAAGATAATAAAGCAGCTTAAACAACTGACCTGACTAATGTGTCGTGTATGCATCGCCCCAGCACAAGGACACTACAGTTAGTAGTAGGAGAAGCCTGTTCTAGAACATTCATATCTGCACTCCTGCTATCCCTCCAGAGCAATATTGTACATGGTACCTTTTCCACCAGCCAGACTCCTGAAGTGATTTTTCACAAATATTTATTACTGCTCAAGTTGCTTCTGAAGTCGTGGGTACCGGTTTTCCTGTATATAAAGCATGCACGTAGCCCTTCTGCTCAAATTCGAATCTATCCAATTGTACCCCAGGGTGATATTGAGGAAAGAAATACCAGTCATTCATAATTTATAATTGCACATCTTCATAGTATCATCTGATGTTCAGCAGCCTAACTCCTCCTTTGTTTGGTCATTTTTTGTAGCATTGTCAGAGAGTTTATTTGTGCTCTGTCTTACCATACCAGGACCTTGTTTGATTATCAAATCTCTAAAAGCATCTCTTTGGGATTGGATATGGTGTATTCCGTTAAATTTAGGAAACGGAGGAGGGTAGTCATTTTCAAAAGTGCCTCTCTGCCTTATAGTTACTGCGGCAGTTTAGTCTAATGGGATAATTCCAGCTTGCCTATCCAGTAAATACTCCAGATTATAGTTGTAGAATCAAGTAGGATTAGTTGAAACCTATAGCCTCTTGTAATTAAAACAATCTGTTTCAATCTTACAAAGACTTTCTGCAGCAAGTGCTGTGGTTCATTTATTTACTGGGTAGAGTAACAACTTCAAACATTTTATGCCAGTGGGGACTTGGGGGGGCAGCCGACTATAGGGAGGTCTGTCCCCCGGGGTGTTTGAGAAATTGGAGAAGCCCATGCAACTGCTCCTCTCTATTGGGCTAGGTGGGTGGTTTTATAGCCCAATGGATATCTAGGTCCACATTTTGTTTGACAAGGCACCATTTTGTTGTATACATGGTGGCTAGTCACAAGGGCTAAGGAGCACCCTAGGAGGAGTACTGAATGGCAGGTTTAAAATGTTGTGGGGCGCTTTAGGGGTGGGGGTAGTTTAACATAAGTAACATCTTGTATAGTGAGGTTGTAGTTTTGTAAGGCGTCAGGCCAAGGGGTTTAATTGTGATGTGCACCTGTTTCAATAAAAGCTGTCCAATCTTCACCAATCCTAAAACCATCTCCAACTGCTGAAGTGCCTCTACTTACCTATTTGGCTATTGGCTTCTTTACTATCGTGAATGGAACATGTGACAATGGGCATCCGTGCCTAGTTCCTCTCACTGTGAAAAACATTTTGGATACTGTACCATTTACTTTAACTTTGTCCGTGGGTGTCTTGAATGGTAACAATCTAAATTAAATTGTAAAGTGGTGAGGCACACTCATCAATCAAATGGGTATGAATTAGTGTAATGAATGACTACCAGTCAATCAGAGTACATCAGAAGTTATGCGGTAATATATTACAGAAAACAACTGTATTCAACGCTTTCATTAAGACCTTTAGGTTGACATGAGTCTAATTTTTTTATTCATATGAGTTCTCTCTGCAATAGTCTTTTTTTTGTTTTCAACTCCTTCTAAAAGAGGAACCAGTTCGAATACCAGGAATCGCAATTGACTGACATTGTGTCTGTGGTTAGTAAAATGAACTGCTATCGGTGACTTTTCAGAGTGGTTTCTGATGTTACTCTTGTGTTCTGTCAGCCAGAGCTTAATTTTTCGTTCTTTTTTTCCTATGTATATTAATCCGCACGGGCATTTCAGTAGGTATATTAGATTTTTTGAGTCACATGTAGCTGTAGTTCGGAGTTGAATGGGAGTACCTTTGGTCAGATGTGCCATCTTTGTTCCCTTAATGATGTTATTGCAGTGTCCGCAATTAAGACAGGGGATGGTTCCTTTGTAGTACCTGCAGCAGGTTTCTGTGGTTTTGAGAAAAGTTCCTTTAAGTTTTTTTGTACGTTGATAAGCAAATGCTTAATAAATAGAATTTGTACGATCTTACAGACATTTCACTGACTCTTGCATCCTTCGACACTTTTGTTCTGTACTAATCGCAGGCTTCACCGACTTGAAACAAAACCCCCATCTAACTATCTCAGGTCACTAATTTAAGTAACTGCACTCACCGTTCTTTAACTAACCGATCACATTTTTTCTTTTTTCTTTTATGAAGGGTTTCAACCCGAAATGCATTGGGATGATTGAATTGCTACGCATGAAAAAGACTAGACCATGAAGTTGATTTGAAGAGTGATATGATTAATATTCACATGTGAAAAACAACGTTGTGACCCTATAAGCATAAAATAACAAGAACAAAGGAATTTCTTTTGGATAACGCGAAATAAATTGTTTTGAACTTTATTTGAACTTTAGAGCAAGGGTTGTTTCAACCCCTTGGAGTGCAACGCGGGGACACTAAGCAGGGTGTACCTAGTGCCTTTTGTCTAGTGTCTTGAATGGTAAACATCGTTTACCACGAAAACTTTTCCCCGCAGGAAATTATAACGTGGTCGTTACAACGACCGCCTAGTAACCAGCATACCATTACTCCATAAGTAAGAACAACGACTTGCGGAGGGGGAAGAAGGTGTTGGATTTGAAATCCAACACCTTCGCTACTGTTGCACAGACTGGAGTTGGAATAGTAAATTATACTATTCCAACATCCACCACCCCCCTCTGCAAGTCGTTGTTACGACTTGCGGGGTACTGGTATGCGTGGTTACAACACGGTTGTTGTAACAACTGCATTGTAATTCACTGTGGGGAAAAGGATGCGTAAAAAAGTGGTATATTCGTCTTGAATACCAGGTTCACTTGTGACCTAAAGGTGGATTCTATTCCCGTCTAGCTACATACATTGAACGTAAACGGCTATTCAATAGAAACTAATGCCTTTTATGCATTAAGAGACATTATCGCTGTTGGTACTCATACCTTGGATGCTGTAAAGAGACTATTAAATACTCTGCACAAATGTAATCTTTTAGAACGGCCAGGCATAAACCCAGACCGGTCTGGGTGGATAAACTCTGGCAAGAAGTAGATCAGCCTATCTGTTTTGGTTTTAGCCAATATGTTTGTTTCCATTAACAATGATATTAATAAAACGGTTTGAAGAGCATTTGCCCCATCTTTACTATTTGTTACAGATTAGCGCCATTGGAGCAATTCTTAGATTTTTTAAATCTGCTGTCAATCTGCCTTCTTTTGCAGCCTCCTGAAACATTTTAAGCAGAGGGGTTGCAGTTGTGCCCAAGATTTTTTTTTATACCCACAGCCTGCAACTTTAGTACTTTATAAAGCCTTAAAATATTATCCAAAGTTATCTAAAATGGTTGGTCACCTCTTTATTTATTACGACGTGGCCTCTCCTTTCATCTCCTGTCACGTAAATCTGTTGCATCGCTGCCTCTTTCCTCGGCAGCCATACAATGAATTTGCTTTATGTGTTGTCTACATCACATAATCACATTTGTGTGGCAATGTGATGCGCTTTTGCCTCATTACTGGGTAAATAAGTCCTATTTAACTTTAGCAGATCTGCTATGATCTGCACATTATGTTGATCGCAGCGCCAAGAAACCAATCGGTGACAGTGCGCTTAATAAATACTTTAATAACATAACATAACATAACATAACATAACATAACATGTGTGAAATGGGACAAGCCATATCTAAAACAGACATGATAAGTCAGCAAAATAGTTTCATGTGTTAACTCTTGCTGCCAACATATGCTGTGATCTGTTTGTGGGTAGCTCATTCGAATCCTGGCACGGCTAACTAAACCTCCATCCTTATGAGGTTACTACATTGAATACCATTATGTAAGGTACCACTATTTATTTACAGTGCTTAGAAACCACAAAAATGAGTGATGAAGCACAATATAAAACACAAGTATTGATATCAAAAACTGCAAGTCACACTAGGTTGGGATAGTCTACATTTCAATTCAGCAATTGTATATTTATAATAAATGCTCAATACTGAAAGTGATCAAAGTTCTTAGAAACAGAAGACGTTTATGTATTTGTGAAATGCTATGCTACATTTACTGAACATTTCATAACGGGATAAATAGTATTGTAGCCTTTAATCAGAACCGCTTAGACTTGGCGGTATGCCCCCTAACAGATTGAGAATGGCGACCATCAGAAGCACCACATCTTTTGCTGGGTGGAGAGGTCTGACGGGTAGCGGAAAGGGACAGCTTGTCCATGTACACAGATGACCGAGCACCCTGCTGCGCTCCTCCCATGAACTGTGAAGCATCAAAGAATGTGCTCTTCACTGCTGCATTCGTGTGCAGCCAGGGCATGTGTGGTGAGGGCAATTCCATGAGTCTGTGGACAGAGGTCCCTCTAGAAATTAATTTTAGGGGCGCTACACATTGGACAACAGATTAAACTGCTGGGGCCAGCTACAAAGGAGATAGATAGATAGATAGATAGATAGATAGATAGATAGATAGATAGATAGATAGATAGATAGATAGATAGATAGATAGATAGATACGTCCAAACCCTCTGCGGGAGGCCAACCCCCCTTCCCTGCACAGCACACAGGCTTCAGCCGTATACAGAGTGAGATTGGACGCAGTGCCTGGCCGGTGGTGGTGAGCCCCACCTGGAACCAGGGCTCAAATTGAGCAATGGCAGTGGCATACTGCAGGTTAGGAGGGCTAACAGCCCCAGGTGGCAGTGCAGGTAGGTTTGGCTGGAGTAGGGTGACCAGATGTCCCGGATTCACCTGGACAGTTAATTTTTCAAGGACTGCTCCAGGTCACATATCTTTTAGCTTAAATGAATACGTCTTGGTTAATTATAGCACTTTGTAATGAATCTGTATTAATTACAGATCTGTATTAATTACTGTGTAGTGCATGTTCACTTTTTTGCCTGCTCTCTCTTCACTCCATGGAAAGATGTTCAGTTCTGTATTCACCTGCTATGATGCCTCAACCCATTCGCAGAGCATAGTAGGTTTTAAATAGGGATGAATACGTTTCACAGGAGTCCATTAGCCAAGGCAAAAACTGTCCATGGTGCTCATCACACCATAAGGGAGGGAGTGTTTTACTTGACGGCTTTCAGAGCAGTCTATATAACCACTTAAATAAAAGACTCTGAATTTTTACTTTTTTGTTTGTTGCCAGTGAAAAAAACAAATAATTTCCGCCATGGCCCCATAAACATCTCTCCGCAGTGTTCTGCTTGCAGCTTAGCCATTCCTGCGTTTTTTCAGTTGCTTTTTTATTATAGCAATGTTTTATTATAAATACAGGGACAAGTCCTAGAACACAAAGAAAACTGGACCCCATATGTTGCTCATGTGTGATGTTAGATAACCTGAATTTTCAGTTATTTTCCTTTGGCTGGTCAAAACTTTTTGAGATGTAAAGAAGTTCACAGCCCCTGAAATGCTGTCTTTTTATCTTATATGTACAGTTCGAGTGTGCAATTGTAGGCCTTACGAGCCAGTGAGTTTCGTATTGTAGCCCTTTAATTCCAAAAGTTAGTTATGCTTCTAAGTTAGTGGCCGTTCTGGTTTTTGGTTCCGAAAATATGGGGGCATATTATCAAGCCCAATTTTGCCGCTTTAGCCGCCGTTTTTAGCCGAAAAGTGGCGATTTAAATATCGCACTATTTTCAAGGGCACGCTAACGCGTGTTTCCTTGAGTTAACAGCCATCTTATCTCCACTTTGCATGTCAGTGATATATATCGCTAATGACATGCAAAGTAGGTGTTCCTGACTTGAACTCCATAGAAACAGTCACAAATACAACTTCCCTCTATTATCAATGCATGCAAAGCGATAAGAAAAGTTGCGCTAACCTCGCTTTTCGCTGGAATTTAACGCCTGAAAGAAACTTGACTTAACCATCTTTTCAATGAGGGGTGGATTGTTAGGTTAAGGACACACTTGCCTATTAGCAAGCTTTTCTTTAGCGCAGTTATTTTAGCGCTGGAATTCTCACGCTATTGCTGGTTTTACACGCTATGGCTGGATTTCCTATAGCCTTTGCTAAACACGTTGATAATACCGCGCTATCACTGCGGGGAAATCCAGCGATAGCCGGCGGTAAAATAAACAGCGTGCTGTGCGGTAATCATCGCATATCGTTGATAATATGCCCCATGGTCACCCTAGTTTGAAGTGCTCCCGGCCTCTAAGCCGCACTTTGTGACTCATTGTCAAGATGAGGCAGTAATCCGTGGCCTGAAGGCTAGGAGGCGCAGCAGAGTGCTTCCTCCAAAATCTCTTATTGGAACCCTTAATGTCTAATATATTTAGGCCAGGTCCTGTAAACGTCTACATTTGGCAGCGTTATAATTTTGGACAGAAGTATAGGATTGTAAAATGGCATGATTTGTATTGGGAACGATCCCTGACCATGAATGGAAACGCATGTGTTTACGGACCTACATAATGTATAAACAAAGAGTAGGATTCTTTAGCTGTCTTTAGGCGCTAGCACTACCATGGTATTGTGAATCATCTTGTATCACAGATCATGGTAGATTTGGGTGATTACACTAGGTATAGACCTAGAACCGAAGATATAGGTGTGCAGTATAGAGATGAAGTAAATATAGCAAATCACTGTTTAACCCTCATGGAATGGTGGCCGAAACAGGGTGCGTTATTTAGCACACCAGGGAAATACCATTAACCCAGGCTGTTGTAAATGCCTCTGATTCTGAGTTTCCAAATTGAAAATGATGGATACCATGCAGAATCAGTGGTAACATGTCAAATTGCGTGTGTTATGCCTTTTTCAGGACCTTTTTTCCTGGTAAATTTTGGCATATTTGACCTGCTGGAATCTATCTGAGGAAAACTGCAAGGTATGATCATTATTACACAACTCGTAATTGCGATCCCAGTTGTAGGAACTGGGGTCTCCAATCCCGTAGGGGGTAGCTTGGCGCGAGCAGGTAGGCACCCGAAAGCTTAGGTGTAAAGTGACCATACAGCACACATATCCACTGAGCCAGGAAACACACACAAGGACTGACACCACACCAGTGAGGTTGATTAAATCAATACTCTTTTATCTAGAATCAAAATCACGACTGCAAATCATTCAAGGCAATTTTCAATAATCAAGGTATCAACAACCCATCAGTACATTTCATTAGAGTGGAGCCAAGGGAGCAATACAATAATGCTGCATGTTTCAATAACAGATGTATGACGGTACAACGCGGTATAAAACACCGCAGACCATCACAACGCAGGTTTTACAATGCAAGTCATTACCATGACTTGCCCTGTGGGGTGCTGGACTTAGGAATAGTAAGATTTACTATTCCAACACCAGTCTACCTACAGTAGGGAAGGTGCTGGAATAGTAAATCTACTATTCCTTATCCTAGAGCGCCCTCCAGCGCAAGTCGTGGTAACGACTTGCGTTGTGAAACCCGCGTTGTAATGGCACTGCGGTGTCATTACCGCTATGTAAAGGATGTTCCCCTTCCAGAAACAAATCATTGAGGGAATAAGTATTTCATCACTCAGTAATAAACATTTCCTTACATAACTGTAAGCCTTGAATTAACAGCTTTTCCTGCTGGTCTAAACACTTCAGTGGTAAGCAGGCAACCTCTCATCAGGTAAAGCAACCATTTTATTATAGAACTGTAGGCATTGAATTAACATCTCCTTGTGCAGGAATAAGCAGTGCATTACTCTTATTAATCAACCATAACCATTTCTTAGGCACAGGTAAAACATTTCCTTAGGCATACAAACTGAATACTCTGACCTCCTGAGGCAGAAGCCGGGAGAGTCGCTCCTCAATCTTTTTAAAATTGTAATTACTGTGATTTTAAAACAGCTTTTACCCTATTTGAGTGTAATTTTTGTGATTGTGCAACAAAACTTACCTCTCTCCCCTGGGCACCCCCGCGCAGCTGCGGGAACGCTGCCACGGGATACTTCCTGGTGTTGCCGCCACCCCCCTGGGACACTCAGGCCACGCCCTCCACCAGTCAGGCCACGTCCCTTTTTCGTGCAGCTAAAAGCGCGCCAAGGAAAAGCGCGAGCCTGAATACTCTGACCTCCTGAGACGGAAGCCGGGATAGTCGCTCCTCGATCTTTTTAAAATTGTAATAACTGTGATTTTAAAACAGCTTTTACCCTATTTGAGTGTAATTTTTTTGATTGTGCAACAAAACCTACCTCTCTCCCCTGGGCACCCCCGCGCAGCTGCTGGAACGCTGCCACGGGATACTTCCTGGTGTTGCCGCCACCCCCCTGGGAAACTCAGGCCACGCCCACCACCAGTCAGGCCACGCCCCTTTTCCCTGCAGCTAAAAGCGCGCCAAGGAAAAGCGCGAGCCTGAATACTCTGACCTCCTGAGGCAGAAGCCGGGAGAGTCGCTCCTCGATCTTTTTAAAATTGTAATTACTGTGATTTTAAAACAGCTTCTACCCTATTTGAGTGTAATTTTTGTGATTGTGCAACAAAACCTACCTCTCTACTCTGGGCACCCCCGCGCAGCTGCTGGAACGCTGCGGCGGGATACTTCCTGGTGTTGCCGCCACCCCCATGGGACATTCAGGCCACGCCCACCACCAGTCAGGCCACGCCCCTTTTTCGTGCAGCTAAAAGCGCGCCAAGGAAAAGCGCGAGCCTGAATACTCTGACCTCCTGAGGCGGAAGCCGGGAGAGTCGCTCCTCGATCTTTTTAAAATTGTAATTACTGTGATTTTAAAACAGCTTTTACCCTATTTGAGTGTAATTTTTGTGATTGTGCAACAAAAACCTACCTCTCTCCCCTGGGCACCCCCGCGCAGCTGCTGGAACGCTGCCGCGGGATACTTCCTGGTGTTGCCGCAACCCCTCTGGGACACTCAGGCCACGCCCACCACCAGTCAGGCCACGCCCCTGCCCCCTCCTCTTATTTAATATGTGCCTCCACCGGAAGCGCAGCGGACGAGCGCAGCGGGCGCGCCTAAGGCAAGCCCGTCTGCGCCCGTCCGCGACCAGACCGCGGCCGGGGCCAGGCATGCTGCCGGTAAGTGGGCGCACAGAGGAAGGATTGCGTGGTCAAGAGAGGACCTATGGGCTCTCAACACTACATCTGAGTGCTGTACTCATGAGATAGATCCTCAGACCTTCGCACCCCCTCAGATCTGTGGGACTTGCGGGGTATCTCTCGGTCCTAGAGACACGGCGAGGCTCTTTAAACCCAATCCATTAATTAACAAAGGTCTCAGAGCAGGCCTGCTGAACTGCAGATCCCTAGTTAAACATACAGAAGATATCTGGCTACTACTAGAAGAGCATGAGTGGGACGTTCTGTTTTTAACAGAAACTTGGATCAAGGAGGATAAAATGACCGCCATTGCGCTAGCAATTCCCCTGGGATTTAAAATATGTCTTTCCAACCTTCGCAGGCGCCAAATGAGGTGGAGGTGTGGCTGTTATTTTTAAAGAACAGCTAGTATTAACCTCCTCGGCCCCTACCATGATTCAGGGAATCGAGGGCCTACACTTTTGTTTTCAGGTGAGCCCGCAGCTATCTTTAGCAGGACTAGTAATCTACCGCCGCCTGGCGGCGAGGACCCCAATTTATTTACTCTGCTGGATACGATTGTTCAGAGCTCCCTCCTCCACCCTCAATTCATCGTGGTCGGGGATTTTAACATTCATATGGACAAAACGGACTGCGCACTTGCAGAGCTGCTGAGATCCACACTAAATACGGCCAACCTGAGGCTGATTAATGACGGCCCCACGCATAGAGCTGGTCATACGCTCGATCTCATTTTTTCTAACATCAATGATGTGAAGCCAGAGCCACCACTACCGTTGACCTGGTCAGACCATTCATTGATCCCATTCAAACTAAATATGGCATACGATAGTCCGGCTTCAAGCAAATGCTCTTTTTTGAAGAGACAATGGAAAAAACTAGTCCCCAATATTATGGGCCCTGTTCTGGCGCAAAATATCCCATCTCTTACCTCAAACGCTAACACAGACGCACAGCTACTCAGTGACTGGGTCGGGAATATGGTTTCCTCTATCGCTCCAGCCTCACGAGCATTATCTAAGCGAGACTCTCCCTCCGCTCCCTAGTTCTCTCAGGACCTTAGGACAGAGAAAGCAGACTGTAAGAAGCTGGAGAGACTGTGGAGGGTAAACTACGGGCTCGCAGAAAAAGCCAAATATAAGGAAGCATCCAAAAAACTACAGAAAGCTATTAGAAAAACAAAAAAACAGTTCTACTCGGACTCCATCCAGCAGGCAGAGCAGTCGAGTAAGCAGATCTTCAAGGTGGTACAGTCCTTTTTTAAACCTAAATGCATCGAGAGGGAGGTCCCCCCGTCACCCACTCTATGCGAAAACATCTCTGAGTTCTTCGACCAAAAAATCAAACGAGTTTACGAATCCTTTGGGCCAGAAACAAAAACGGTGAAATCGGACCTAGCTATCAAAGACGTGATGGGTGTAACTCTAGCCCAATTCCAGACTATACCTCTGAGTGCGGTGAGGCAAGAACTTATCCGCTGCAAATCCGTTTCGCCGGACGACCCATGTCCATCCAAATTATGAGGCACCATAGCTGATTTTGTGGCTCCCACAGTACAACAAATCTGGAACTCGTCCATCGTCTCGGGGGTATTCCCGAACATCTGGAAACATGCAACACTCCTCCCGCTTAAAAAAAAACCCAATGGGGATCCAGAAGACCTCAGCAATCTTCGCCCAATCTCTCTGTTAGCCGCCCCCGGAAAAATGTTCGAGAAAATAATACAGCGCCAGCTGAGTGAATTCATCGAAGAAAACAAAATACTACATGAGACGCAATCAGGCTTTCGTCCCGGCTTTAGCACGGAGACAGCACTAATTGAGGTGGCAGAGTCAGTAAGGTGGTCGATGGATGCAGGAAGCTCAGCGATGCTGGTACTCCTGGATCTGTCGGCCGCCTTCGACACGGTTGATCACGCTAGACTCTTGATGCGACTGGCTGAGATAGGCATCCGTGACAAAGCTTTGGGGTGGATACACTCGTATCTGTCCCAGAGAACACAGAAGGTGGCACTAGGGACTGTCTCTTCAACACCCAAAGTCCTCACCTGTGGCGTCCCGCAGGGGTCGGCACTCAGCCCCCTCTTGTTCAACATCTACCTCGCTCCTCTCTTTACGTTGATTGCCAATTGGGGTGTCAAGGCAATCTCTTATGCCGATGACACCCAGTTGGTATTTCCGTATTCAGAGGTGTCGCAGGAAACCTTCTCGAGCTTCAAAGGCTGTCTCCAAGATGTGGCCTGTTGGATGAACACGAACAAATTAAAATTAAACGCTAATAAAACAGAAGTGATCTTTTTTGGTAAAGGCCCCCCTACCCCAGCAGAGATGGGCCAAGCCCTCTCACCTAGCCTCACGGCAAAAAATATTGGAGTGCGGTGGGATGATAGCCTGTCCTTCACCTCGCATATTCAACAAGTAGTCGGTTGCTGTTTGAGTAAGCTGAGGAATCTCCGTAAGATTCTGAGACTTCTCCCTGAGAGTTGTCGGAAAACCGTAATCCATGCCACAGTAACATCCAGGCTGGATTACGCCAACGGACTATATCTGGGCTTACCTAAATACCTGACTCAAAAACTTCAGTTGGTCCAAAATGCGGCTGTGAGACTGTTACTGCGGATTCCTTTTAAGCATTCAGTTTCTCCGTATCCGCGATCACTGCACTGGCTACCAGTTGCCAGCAGAATCAAATTTAAGGCACTGACATTGGCCTTCCGATCCCTGTTTGGCTCCTGTCCTAAGTATTTGAAAACCCAGCTCCCGAGATACTCCCAGACCCGTGCGCTTCGTTCCAATTGCCGTGTTCAACTTGTCGTCCCTCGAGCAAAAAGGGCTTGATTGGGGGGTCGAACCTTTTTGGCAAATGTTGCAACACTATGAAACACCCTGCCCCCAGCAATTCAGCAAGCCCCCCGCTGAACCTTGCTTCAAGCGGTTGCTAAAGACCTGGCTCTTTACCCAACCACGTTAAGCTCCCCTACTTTAAGCCTCCTGGTCAACTGTGTTCTTCCTAGCGCCGGGACACCTCCTCGTGAGGTAGCTGTTCACGCTTTACAAAATGCTGTATTATTATTATTATTATTATACCTTGGGCATCTAAAACTTTGATCCTTGGGACCACTGGAACAGCCCAATAACAGTATTACCTTTAGGTCCGGCCTAGGGCAGGTGAGAACAACCAGTCCCCGAACACGGGGTTACATCCTTAATATGTTCAGGTCCCAGTTCTGGGACTTTAAGGGGGCCAAATAGGGCCAACGGGGCCCAGCAACAGTCTTCCCGAGGGGAGGGGCGAACTCGGGGCCTCCTCCGGGTCTTCCGCCCTCCTCCACGGGGGTTTACCTGGTGTTTCGGCTCCTCTGGGAGCCCTTGCGGTGGTTTTGGGTGAAGGGGAGGGCTCTTACTCTCCTCTGAGCCCTCTGGCCGTGTTTCTTCCTGTTCCCGGGCCTGCGGTGATGTCAGAGGCCCAGGACCCTATCCGGAGGCGGGCGCGAAGGGGGCTCGGCCTCCGCAGCCAATTGCAGTGCAGGCAAGGTGGGCGCGTCAGCTGCAGCCAATAGCTGCGTGGCGCCGGATGGGGGCGTGGCCGGGACATCGCGTCCCCAGTCACATGATGCAGGCGAAGGCTTCGTGGGCCTAGTGAGGCCTAGTGCGGCCTACCTGTAGATTGCGGCAGCCTTTTTTATGAAATATAACCACCTAGGCAATTCAATACTTGAAACTCATGGGAAAATGACATCGGAGAAAAGAGTACCAAATGTATCCAAAAGATCATCAGTGACATACAATTTATTAACAAAATGAAGATAAAAAACCATTAGAGAAGTTGATTCTTCAATTACTTTAAACCAATTACACAAATTAATTAAACTAACATAACATAAAATCACAATACGATTAAAAAATCACAATTCAAATAGGGAAAATAGTATAAAAATAAAATAAAAGTGGCAAAGAGATTTTCTCGACGCGCGTTTCGGCGACCAGCGCCTTCTTCTGGAGTAGCCACAGGTTATCTAATAACAAAGAATATTTAAAAACAACATAAGTGACCTGGTTTTACAATTTTCAATCTATATTGACATTTCTGATATTTGCTAACAGTTTCTCATACAAAATATTCCTTGACTGAGATCGACTAGATTATAATAAGCATCTCCTAATGTCACTTAAGAACCATGTAGCATATAATTCCTACAGACAGACTTATTATGATATTCAACATACTTATTTCCATTGCTCATTATAATTTTTGTATACAGATGACTCAAAAGACCCAGATGATCGAAAATGGGGCATATATGGCTTGGTTCTAGAACTTGCTTCTCGGTAAGGATGACCTTTTATCAAAGTTCTATTATTGGATACATAAGCTAACTATTTTCCACATCTATTAGTAGAATATTAACCAGTATACTTACTGCCTTTACAATTTTTGCAGTTATCAGTTGTATTTTGTTGATTATGGATAAAAGACGATTTAACTAAAAAAAGGGAAGGATAACATAATTTGTGGTATAGTTAGTTCTATTCAATAACTATGTGTATCAAGTTAGCAAGCAGTAGATAGACTGAAAGGATTTACCAAGCAACTTACAATTTTAGATATCTTTCATATCTTAAAAGTGCTTTGATCTGGCGAAAATAGCGGTGACAATGCTTCTCGTACGGGGACCTTTTATGATGAACGATCCTTTCTTCAAAGTTGAATCTACAAATCGATTTTATACTTGTTATTGCCGATTAATGTAACATTTAGATTTTTTATATTCAGACAAACAACTTCTATATTATACCGCTAATGTGGTGAGGGTACATTTTAATGACCAAATCTAACCTACAAATCTATTTAAACGTTGTTGGTCAGTATAGAAGTACTACATTTATTTGTTTTATAAAGAATATTACATGTTAAGTTACACATTTATTAAAGGGCCATCCTATAAAGATCGTAGGATCTAGAATGTTACTCCTCATTTTGAAATAAATAATGTAGGCAGATGCACGGGGATATACTAGATGTTAAAGGATTACCTTCTATTGAATTTGAGAAGTCATTAAACTCCTGGTCGCAAAGGGAAAGGTCAGATGAAAAATCCCTAAAAATGACAGACCGAATGATATTTATAAGATTTTTAGACTTTTCCTTCGCCAAATAGGTATTTAGTTGTTGATAAACTTTACAATACCTGATTAAGAATTATTCAGTGCTTTATGGCGAGGGCGTTCCTCCGAATATGAGGTTCACTATTAAGTTTCACACTGCGGGAAAATTAACATATACAGCGCATTAATTCCTTGCAGTTATCGCTTATGGCGGGCCAAAAATTAAACTGTTATGCTGAGCATGTGCTTACCGATTGTTTAAAATGCAACCGAAACGATCAGGAGTGACACGACCGCGAGCTGTCCCGTAGCGATGATTTTAGAAAGCCAACAAGAGTTCCTCAGGTGTGGGCTATTTAAACAAACCGGCGTCCAAAGTAAACGCCCCAATATATACAAAACGTGGTTAATCGCTTCATAAGACCCGGAAATACGGGCTATACGGGCAATGATGTACTAGCGTATTAAGTTACCAATTTTTGCACAGTTATTTCACAAGAGGCAACCATTACCAATATTTAAATTTAAACGTTTTTTAGGATCTACTTATTTTAGAAGTTTAGTTGAAGACAATTATTTTACGGATTTCATTAGGCGCTTGTACAAATGGACATAGAGGACAGACTATTGACATTCAATTTTTCGATTAATCTGGTAGTAAACAGCAACATTTCTGGATATAAAAAGGTCAGTAAATAGCATTCTCCCAAGGGATGTCACTATTAAGTCAGTTTTTGAAGGTGTCAAATACAAACATGCAGAAAACCTCACGTTTCTTTCTTATTTGCAGGCCACCTTTTGTGTCAGGCGTATGGATTTTCTCCAGTATTCTTCATCTGAATTCATCTGGGCTGTGATTTTGTTCAACGAAATGTTTTACCATAGGGGCACACATCTTTTTCGTGATTATAGCCGAGCGATGCTCAGTTAAGCGAACTTGAATCTCTCTTGATGTCTCTCCTATGTATCCAAGCGAACATGGGCATTGGATGAAATATATTACGTTAGCAGTCTTGCAGTTCCATAATTCTTTAGCCCTAGTTGTATGTCCATTGTGGCTAAACTGTTCTCCTGTAATTATTTTATTGCAAGATTTGCACATGGGGCAGGGTATCGTACCTTTGATGGAATTGCTAGTCAGGATAGATTTCTGTACGAATCTCGGTTGGTTGGAAGGGTTACAGAACCTAGAATGTACAATGCGATCTTTGATGTTCCTTTTGCGACGATGCGCAAATAGAGGTTTAGCTAATTTCTGATCATTGGAACAGTTACTGTTGAGGATATGCCAGCTTGAATTGATTATTTGTTTAATTTTTGCGTTAACTGTGGAATGTTTAATAATACAGACTACCTGTTTATTCTCTTTAGCTGGTTTGTCTCTCAATAGGCAGTCCCGATCAAAATATCGAGCTCTTTTAAAGGATTCCCTCACCAGCCGGTGGGGGTAGCCTCTTTCTATAAATTTAGATCTCATCACATTCGCTTGTTTGTCGAAGTCTGCAAGGGTGGAACAATTACGTCTAACACGTAAAAATTGCGAAAAGGGGATACTGTCCTTTTGGTTGCGAGGGTGGAAACTATTGTTATGCAAGAGAGTATTTCTTGCCGTAGGTTTTACAAATAGATCCACTTTCAACTGATTTTGATCATTCAGAATAACAATGTCTAGAAATTCTGCCTTTTCTGCACTAACATGCGCTGTGAATTTTAAATTTATGTCTGCAGCAGTAATCCAGAGTAAGAACTCTGATAGGGTCTCTCTCCCATTGGTCCAGACAAAGAAGATATCATCTATATATCTGGACAAATGGGAGACCGACTCAAAAAATGGGGCAATTTAGTTGTAAATACATTTATGCTCAAAAGCAGCCATATAAATATTGGCTACTGAGGGGGCAACCGAAGCCCCCATACTAACCCCCTTCGTTTGACGATAGAAGTGGCTACCAAATTGAAAAATGTTCTCAGTTAGAACAATCTTTAGACAATTGAGAATGAAGGCCTTTGGACATGGTATCTCTTGTTTTTCAAAAACCATTCTGTGGTTTCCATGGCTGCTTGAAGAGGTATGTTACTATATAAGGACTCTACGTCCAACGTAACAAGCAGATCCGTGATGGGATTAAAGTTAATGTCCTCAATTTTTGAAATCATGTGGCCGGTGTCTCTTACATAAGATCTAATATTAGGGATATAAGGGCGTAAATAATTGTCAACATATTTGACAAAGGTTCTGTCGCTGTGCCTATGGTTGAAACAATAGGCCTGTATGGAGGATCAAACTGATCTTTATGGATCTTGGGTAATCCGTACACACAAGCTATTTTACCTTGATTAAAGTTCAGAAAATCATATTCTTTTGTAGAAATGTCTCCATTGTCTAAGGCATATTTAGTGACACTTCGAATTTTTTTGGCAATATTAATGGTAGAATAAGAATTAATTTTTTTGTAAAAAGTTGGATCATCCAACATCTTATACATATTGGTCTCATATTGGGTGGAATCCATAACAACAATTCCACCTCCTTTATCGCATCCTTTTATTGTTAACTTATCATTACAGGTCAATAATTGCAAAGCTAAGTGTTCATCTTTATTAAGATTATAGATAGGTTTCGGAATAAATTTGAGGGCTTGATTCAATTTTTTCAGTACTACAAGTTCGAAGGCCGCAACTTCAGGGCATAACTGTTCTAGGCCAGGACTGAAAGTCGATGGAAGGGTAAGGGTTTTTATGTTATTACTAACATCATCGTCTAGTTTCTCAGGGCCAAAGAACATTTTGAGGCGAATTTTTCTGAAAAAAGAGATAATATCACAGTGTAGCTCAAAAAGATTTACTGAGGAGTGAGGCACATATGATAAGCCTTTTGATAATAGACTAATACTATGACTGTCCAGTTCTGTAATAGATAAGTTAAAGATCGGGATTATTTCCCTGAGTTCCAGTACTGACGGCTCCTGGTTTCCCTGATGAATTGTGGCTCTTCCTGGGGATAATGGTGCTGAGGTTTGTATCCCCCCCTGGGCTGACCTTGGAAACGTACTCGCGGACGTCCCCGGTTCGTCCCTCGGTTTCCTAAAAAAGAAGGTTGACCTTGATGTCGTTTTGCTTGGGCTGCATTATAGTTAGGTTCAGGTTCATAGTAACCATCATTATCGTTGCCATCAGAATCTGATGTCTCAGAGAATGTGTTTACTCTTTGTGGTTGGGCCTTGTTTTCATCTCTGTAATGGTTTTGTTTATAAAAATCTGCTCTCAAATAGGGGTAGGTATTTTCTATTGTGTTGAACCTTTTATCCTTAATCAGTTTATCATTGTTTCTCTTTTCTAAATAGTTAGAAAAAGACTCTAGTTCTTTATTACATTCCTCAATTTTTTTCATTGCTTCTTCTAATTGGCCACTCTTTTTAATCTTCTCCTCTAGTTCCTCTACTTCTTTTCTAATTTCAGCTGATAGTTCTTTTGCTGTCTCGACGATTAAAATCATAAGGTCCCTAGAGCATCTAGTGGCAATCATACTCTATTTCTCTAGGAAATCTCTGTGGTATACGAATAAACCTGGGATGTTTCTCACACGTAGGCCCATAGGGATTATTCCTGTTTTTAAATATGCTAACATAAACTCTCCGTGTGCTTTCATCCGTTTTAATTTCTTTTTCAGATCTAATAGTTTTCTGGCGTCATCGTCATTACGACCAGAATCATTTGATGCACTAATGAAAGAGTTAGTATTCCCTACTAAAAGGGCAAAATCATCGTCCGTGAATCCAAATGTTTTAAACTGGGCCATATCTTCAATAGGGAAGGTCCTCTAGATTTGGTGGAAATGAGCAATGAAGACAGTAATGAATGAATATGTCCTCAACAATAGATATATACAAATAGAAACATACTAGCCCTGCACAGACAAGCTGTGGGAAAGAGATATTTATAGGTAACAAGGACCCCCTGAATATATGAATACAGTAATTCCTAGGTCAGGGAAACACAATTTATGAAATATAACCACCTAGGCAATTCAATACTTGAAACTCATGTGAAAGTGACAACGGAGAAAAGAGTACCAAATGTATCCAAAAGATCATCAGTGACATAAAATTTATTAACAAAATGAAGATAAAAAACCATTAGAGAAGTTGATTCTTCAATTACTTTAAACCAATTACACAAATTAATTAAACTAACATAACATAAAATCACAATACGATTAAAAAATCACAATTCAAATAGGGAAAATAGTATAAAAAGAAAATAAAAGTGGCAAAGAGATTTTCTCGACGCGCGTTTCGGCGACCAGCGCCTTCTTCTGGAGTAGCCACAGGTTATCTAATAACAAAGAATATTTAAAAACAACATAAGTGACCTGGTTTTACAATTTTCATCTATATTGACATTTTTGACATTTGCTAACAGTTTCTCATGCAAAATATTCCTTGACTGAGATCGACTAGATTATAATAAGCATCTCCTAATGTCACTTAAGACCCATGTAGCATATAATTCTTACAGACAGCCTTATTATGATATTCAACATGCTTATTTCCTTTGCTCATTATAATTTTTGTATACAGATGACTCAAAAGACCCAGATGATCGAAAATGGGGCACATATGGCTTGGTTCTAGAACTTGCTTCTCGGTAAGGATGACCTTTTATCAAAGTTCTATTATTGGATACATAAGCTAACTATTTTAGCAGAATATTAACCAGTATACTTACTGCCTTTACAATTTTTGCAGTTAGCAGTTGTATTTTGTTGATTATGGATAAAAGACGATTTAACTAAAAAAAGGGGAGGATAACATAATTTGTGGTATAGTTAGTTCTATTCAATAACTATGTGTATCAGTTAGCAAGCAGTAGATAGACTGAAAGGATTTACCAAGCAACTTACAATTTTAGATATCTTTCATATCTTAAAAGTGCTTTGATCTGGCGAAAATAGCGGTGACAATGCTTCTCGTACGGGGACCTTTTATGATGAATGATCCTTGCTTCAAAGTTGAATCTACAAATCGATTTTATACTTGTTATTGCCGATTAATTTAACATTTAGATTTTTTATATTCAGACAAAAAACTTCTATATTATACCGCTAATGTGGTGAGGGTACATTTTAATGACCAAATCTAACCTACAAATCTATTTAAACTTTGTTGGTCAGTATAGAAGTACTACATTTATTTGTTTTATAAAGAATATTACATGTTAAGTTACACATTTATTAAAGGGCCATCCTATAAAGAGCGTAGGATCTAGAATGTTACTCCTCATTTTGAAATAAATAATGTAGGCAGATGCACGGGGATATATTAGATGTTAAAGGATTACCTTCTATTGAATTTGAGAAGTCATTAAACTCCTGGTCGCGATTGCGGCAGCCTTCCCAAGGCTCCAGGGGGGCCGCCGGGTGGGACTCCTTCACGATCAGGCCGGGCTGCTGCAGTGATTCCGGCCCACAGCAACACAGCGGCGGCCCTCTCCTGGTACGGGGGGCCGCCGAGGGGTGCAGATGACCACGGTGATGGCACCGCGGGGAGCCCGGAGCTACGGCGGGGCCGGCGAGTTCAGGGGGCTCCCACGCGGTAGCGGTAAGAGCCCTGACCGCGCTTTGGAAGGCACAGCGCAGGGGCAGAATGGCGCGTCGCTTCTAGCGCCTCGGGTCTCACAGCGCTCAAGGGGCAGTAGTGCTTCTCAGCCAACAGGGTGCAGGATCCAGCGCGACTCCAGGGGCACAGCTGGGCACTGGAGGGGCAGCACAATTCGTTTGGAGCAGGGCAGGCAGCCCAAGTAGTCAGGCAGTCCAGAAGGCTAGCGCTGGAGGCAATGAGAGCGCTTAGCCAGCAGTTCAGGCAAGGCATGACAGCGAAGGGGGTTAGGCAGGACAGTGCAGGGGCCCAGGTGACGACAGAGGGGCGCAGACGTGGCACAGCCCAGTACCTGGTTGATCCCCAGTGGTCCTGGTGGCATAAGATAGTGGTCTTCTCGGCGCTGGGTGGTTCTTGCGCCCTTGGTAGGTATTTGCTTGAAGAGGGGGGGGGGTTGAGTTGGAGGCTGGAGGCTGGAGGCAGGACAGTCTCAGCAGATCACTGCAGGTGGTCCCTGGGTTCCCCTCCCGCCAGGCCAGATCAGTGGGCTAGTTCAGTGTTCCTCACTCAGCTTGGAAGGCAGCACCTCTGCCCTGTCACTCCCAGAGGTATAGGTGCCTGACTAGGCCCTACCGCCTAAGTCTCCTGCGTAGGTTCCCCCAGGTCAGTGATGCCCCAACTGACTAAAAAGTTTCCCTGCTTTCCTTATATATGCCCAGGTCAGGTGACCACACTCTAAGGCGGCAAAAGCAGACCCCTCCCCTGTTCTGGAAGGTTCCAGGAGCTTCCCTACTCTAGCTATGGGACAAAAAGGCGGGCTGGTGTTGCAACAATGTTTAAGATTCCCAGCCAGCTCCTGGCAACTAGGGTGCTACTAAAAAGGCCACTCTGCAGTAGCAGGGGCCTGTGGCAGCCATGTTGGAAGAAGAGAGCACCTGCACCTTAGCATTGATTAGCAATCGGAAGGCGCTCGGAGACCTAAGGCCAACGAAAAAGAGAGTGGGAAAAATGAGGCCAGGGCGAAAAAAACAGGGAAAGACCACCCTAGGACTGACAGGTCTAACACCAGTGTAAACTTGTTGATCATAAAATATCCCTGTAGCTTGTAGTGAGGGCCTTCTTGTTAGAAAGGTTTAATAATGGGAGACTGAATGTACATTATTCATGTGAATGCCATCTATTTTATGTGTTGGGCAATAAAGCAGGAAGCTGCATGTTTTTCTCTGGCAGTTTACTGCAGAGCTTGCTCAAAGTTTAGTGTTGGTGATAATATTTCAGGTGTTCCCTCCTGTTTTATTTGGCATAATGTATGGCAGTGTGGGTCAGTAATATTGGCCTAGCGGTCACATTGAAGCATGCCAGGACAGTGACTAGCACTCTCTCAGCGCTTAGAGCACTGCCATACCAGACACACCCAAAGGGTTTGTGGCCTTCGGTGGGCCCCCAGCATGCTTGACAGCTTGGACTTCATTTAAACAGTTTTTATCATTATCATGGCCGATGCAGGACAACAATGAGACAATAGAAAATGCCCAGATAACTCTGGTGATTAAAGATCCTGCTGGAGAGCAATCCTTTGTCTGTTAGTAGTTTTTAAATGCAGATGGACTGTATTTTATGTGGATAGCTCAGTGGGTAACTGCCTTTGTCACAAAGATCCTTGTGTTACTTGCAATTCAGAAGTTACAATCCTAACATAGGGCAGTGACCAATGAAGTTTCACCAAAGAGCTGCATACAAACATGAATGGTATAGTTAGAACTTTGCTTTTTTGGTTTTGTGATATAGTTAGAACTTCCCCAGTCTTTCATTATTCTAATGTTGCTAAAATGAGTATGTTTGGGCAGATATACATTTTAATCAGTAAAGCTGACCCCCATGGAATACTCTTTAAATCCTAAGGTTGTGTTTCCCCAGACCAAACCCTCTTAAAATATAATGCCCACCAGTATGGATGACATGTGATTCCTACACCTTGTAATCCTCATTGGCTTATGTGTCATTCCCTGTAAACTGATTTACATACTTGTATGATTCATTGTCTCTGTATAATGTGTGCGTGGTGTAAAGTACTAACCCACAGTACACTGATATGAGTAGCGCTATATAACAAATGAAATGCATATGAGAGAGGGGCCACGTAAAGATGAGGGGTGCTGGTGGAGGGTGGCAGTGTAGGAATCCGAGGAGGAGGTAGTGGGATAGGCTATGGAGCGATGAGGGGCACTGTTGGAGGGTGGCAGTGAGGGAATTCGCGGAGGAGGTAGTGGTAGGGGCTATGGAGCGATGAGGGGCACTGTTGGAGGGTGGCAGTGAGGGAATCCGAGGAAGAGGTCATTTGGTGGAGGGAGGAGCTAGGGAGAGATGAGGAGCACTGATGGAAGGTGGTAGTGAGAGAGTCTGAGGAGGAGGCCATGAGGGGGAGTGGCTACAGAGAGATGAGGGGTACTGGTGGAGGGTGTCAGTGAGGGAATCCGATGAGGAGGTCAATATGGGGAGCTATGGAGAGATGAGGGGCACTGGTGAAGGGTGGTAGTGAGGGAGTCCGATGAGGAGTTCAATAGGGGGGGCTACAGAGAGATGAGGGGCACTGTTGGAGGGTGGTGGTGAGGGAGTTTGAGGAGGAGGTCATGTGAGGGAGGGGCTACAGAGAGATGAGGGGCACTGGTGGAGGGTGTCAGTGAGGGAATCTGAGGAGGAGGTCATAAGGGGGAGGGGTTATGGGGAGATGAGGGGCATTTGTGACGTGTGGCAGTGAGGGAATCCAAGGAAGAGGTCAATAGAGGGGCCATGGAGGGATGAGGGGCACTGTTGGAAGGTGGTAGTAAAGGTATTTACGGAGAAAGAGGTTATTGGTGGTGCGCCGAAAAAGACTTTCGCATCAGCGCTGATGCCGACCCTGTCCTGGCCTTTCTGTTTTTGTTTATTTAATTAGCAGTTGGGCCATTGGGGCTACTGTGGAACATACTTTAAAGTGCGTGCTAATTATATTTACTGCAATAGTCAATGTTTTAAGTATGAAGGTAATGTAATGTAATGTAATGGAGTTAAGTAAGTAAAACTTTATTGTTTGATTAATTAAAATCATTACAATCATCCGTTTGTAGCATCACAAAATATTAAAAGTAGCATTCATTTGAGGTTATAAAAAAAAAACGATATAAAATTAATTCACATGCTTTTAGCAACTTATTAGTTATGTTAAAAAAGGACACTTGGGAGCCGTTATTGTCCCGTATGAGTTAGAGTCTAATAAAAAATGAACACAAGGCGAAAGCCAGGATTATGGAGGTACATAGTTGGTACTGCTAAAAACATGAATCTGTTGAAACAGTAAGAACACTACGTATGATGGCTTAATGATCCCGAGACGCATAGTGTCCATAAATTGTCTATATAAAGAAAGAATGCGGCCTCGAGCGGCTGCTATTTCACGGTACAAAGGGGTAGATCATCCCATTTAATGTTGACCATTGTTTACTTGTTGGCATTTCCGGTTGAAAATCTTATTGCTGCTCTTGTCATGAACTTAGTAAACCGAATGTTAAGCATTGGGTTGTCCGGGTTCATTGATGCAAGTATGGCTTGTCTGCATGTACGTATGCCCAGTTTGTTCCATACGCTTTTTAACATGGACTTCCGGTCGTCGAGAAGTACTGGACAGTGACATGCCACATGCTCGATTGATTCCTTGTCACTACCACACCCCCTGCATGCTACCTCGCTGTTTGCACGTTTCCAACTCGGCAGATGGTACAAGAATGGCCATTTGCCCATTCTGAGGGCCATGAATCTTTTTTTCCATAACACGGAGTAGGTGCATGACAGGTATGGGGCCATGACCCCTGGCTTAAACCATGGAATGATTGTCCAGGCGTGCTTACGTTTAACAAGTTGAGGTCTGTCCGAGTGAAAGGACCAGAGGCAAACATTCCTCTTTATATAGAATTTGAGTGCCTGCTGTGATGAATTCAAATTCCAAATTTCCTCCGAGTCCAGAAGTTTTAATGAATCATGTAAATAGCACCGGTATGTTCCACCTATCTGACCAACGGAAATTTCCTGCCACAGGAGGGCCTCCAGGCTTCCTTTTCTTGAACTACGCAGATTATTACACAGCCTAATGAATGCTCCTGCCCCTACCGTGTGGTAGTCTTGAAGGCCGAACTCAAGGCGTATTTGAGCAGGGGATGAGGATTTCGGCAGGTTCAACGCTTGTTTGAATATTCTTGTTGTTATTTTATTCACGAGACTGTTGTCCTTCCCTTGCATGATCTCCTGGCCGTAGGTAAGAAAGCCAGTGATTTATACCTTCTTAACAGTTATGAGAGTGGTCAGGGATGGCCCTGAGAGTTGTCTGGCGAGTTTCTTGAATGCAACCTGGATAGACAGAGCTTTGGCTTCTACCTCATCTCTATGTATAGAGAAGAAGCCCCTTCTGTCCATGTGGACCCCCAGGTACTTGTAAGTGTTTGCTTTTTCTAACTTCTTACTATTATATAACCAACCGCCGCCTCTGTATTTCCTTGACCCAAAAGTGATTGCCCTTGTCTTTGTTAGATTTAGTTCTAATTTGTTTCTGATGGTGTAAAGGGACAATTGATCAAGGAGTCTTTGTAATCCAACCCTGGTGTGACTCAGCAGAACCAGGTTGTCTGCATACAATAGATTACTAACTCTTGCCCCAGCGAGTTTTGGTGGATGAGAGTTAACCTCATCGAGTGATTCTGACAGATCAGAAATGAAGAGGTTGAAAAGAAGAGGCGCTAACACGCAGCCTTGTTTCACTCCGCGTGATGTTAGTACTTTCCTTGATGTGTGTGATCCGTCCCCAAGTTTTATGCGGATCCAGGTATTGGTGTGGAGCGCAATTATGGCTCGTAGCAGTATTGGAGGAATCCCCCATTTCCGTAGTTTGAGCCATAATAGGCTTCGAGGCACACGATTGAAGGCGGCCTTAAAGTCCACGAAACAGGCATGCATGAACATTTCGGAGGCAGCCGTTTTGTCCATCAGGATCGATATTGCGAGTAAGTTGGTTATTGTGCCTGATTTTTGCACGAATCCTGTCTGGTTAAAAGGTATTCGGTGGTTTTTTGTTGCCCAGGATGCCAGTTCATGAAGGAGCAGTTTGGCATAGTATTTCGATTCTACATCCAATAGGGTGATCATCCTGTAGTTTTTTGGGTCTGATCTCTTACCTCCCTTGAAAATTGGATGTATAATGGCACTGCACCATGATTCGGGTAGTTCGGAATTAGAACAGCAGTGGGAAAAAAGGGGTGCCAGTTGATGTGCCCAGAATTCCGTGTCTTGCTTAAACAGCGCCTGTGGTAGGCCGTTCGGCCCTGGGGCTCCGTCAGCGCGACCCTCTGTTATAGCTCGGGCTGTTTTGTCCCTCGTAATTCTTGGATTTGTAAATGCATTGTCCGATAGTTCTAAAATCTGAAACGGGGATTTAGTGTTGAATGCCTGTGGAGTTCTTGAGTTACATTCAACTAATTTGTTAGATTGAACCGCTTCCGTAATGTCCAGCGCTCAGTAGCGATTGAGTTGTTGAGCCATTGCCGGTAAGTTGACGAGTGAGCTGGCTTTTTTCTCTTGCTCTTCATAGTGCGCTGTTAAATAAAGTACCCATTCGGATTCAGAGATGTTGGCGCTGCTTAGTCCTCCTTGCATGTGTATTTTGGAATTGAGGATTGACCAGAAAGCTTTTGGATTATGACTTTTGTTCGCGTGCAACAATTTTTCCCAGAACTGTTCAGAGCGTTTATTTTTTGGGGAAATATTGCCTATCGAAGTGCTTTCTGGGCGGCTTTGTACTTATTAAATTTATGGGCTTCCCCGGGGTACCTACGGACTTGTCTTTACGTGCTATTACGTTTTGATTTTAGTTCCTTGATTTCATCTGTTGTTATTGCTAGATTGCATTTTGTGGTGTTTCCCGAGGTGCGGGGAAACTTTTTAAGCAGTTCCTCGGAGAAATGAGCCCATGCCATAATTGGTGGTAGTTCGTTAGTGATGCTTTGATTTTGCAGGTCTCTACATTTTGTCATTATTGCCGGTATTATTGGATCTGACCATTTCAGCCTTTTGGGGGTTTTCAGAGTGGTCTCCTCTTGAAGTTTGGCTGATTATAGCGTGATATGCTGGATTAAATGACATTGTGATCACTTGGGGACGATGGTCACTGTCACCTCGAGCGGCGATTGTATAATTCTCGATCTGGGGGAGGATTTCCTTGTTGCAAACTGTGTAGTCTAGGAAGGAGTGGATGTGCCCTTTTGACCTTGTCCAGTTCGATGGATTGTCCTTAGGGAGGTGACCATTCAAGACTGTGTGGCCTATGGCACTGAATTGAAGAACCATGTATTCACCAATTTTGCTATGTTTGGCGCCAGGGAGTTTTGTTTGTTTAAGGATGTCTGACCACGGAGCTACATGATCTTCTGGGAGTTCTTGAAAAAGATTTGTGTTATAGTCGCCGGATACTAGACAGGCTGGGCTGTTGTAATTGCTTTCCAGATCACACAAAGTCTGTATTCGATGAATAAACTTCGGTTTTTTATCCTGGGTGCTTGCTGAAATGTAAACGTTGATCAAGAACAGAGTATCGGTGTGATCAGTGTTATCTATCCTTATCCCGAGGATCCAGTCTTCCTTAAGTGTCATTTTTACGATGTTAACGTTTAGCTTAACTGAGATGTAGATGGTGAGACCACCGCTGGGTCGGCCGGATTTGTGCAGCTTCTGGGCTGGGACTCTGTATTCCAGGTATCCTTCTATTGGGAGGCTAACCATGGACCATGTTTCCTGCAGTAGTATGATCTCATGGTTTTTTAAGAATTTTATCACGTCGATGGATTGGAGTTTCGGGGTAAGACTACTGATGTTCCATGAACATATTGAGAGACCGGACTGGGTACTGGTTCAATTTTGGTTAACCCTGTTCAGAGCCCCTGGCAGCATCCCCAGTCAGGCACCGTCGTTTTAACCTCCTCGGTTCCAATGCGTATTGCCTTTCCTGGGGATTGGCTTTTTGCAGATCGTAGTATTGAGATAGTTGAAGAGCCTGGTCGATCTGATAGGGCCGGTGGTTTTGAAAGGACTGACGGATACCGTGGTTCGGGCTGTTGGACTATTTTAATTCCCCATGAATTGAATAGGTCAGACATTGATAAGACCTGCTCCATGATTGCTGTAGATGAAAAAGTGATTAACGTTGATTCAGAAGATTGATTACCTTCAGTAGGTGTGAATTCAATTGAGAGTATGTCATTGGATTCAATATGGTGAAGTTGGGGAATATTTTTTAAAAGTTTCAGAATGTTCCCTCTATTCAAGATGTCGTGAGGTCCTTTGGTGTAGTATTCAGGAATGAATAATAATTTCGTGTTTGGGGTTGTAGTTGTAGAGACCTGACCTGGAGTCTTATAATCCTGTTTGACTATTACCAGTGGTGAATCAACTCTTCTTCGGGTATGGAGTAACTGTGGCTTCTGGCCCACTTGTTGGGGTTGTGGGTCCTCAATTCTTGGGGGGTATTTACCTATTTGTATTGTGTCCCGATTCTTGAATAGCGTTATTTGAAAGTTCTCTTTACGTATTGACCTGTGCTCATCCTCGTGCTGGGCTATCATTGCCCTGTTTTTGTTCTCCCTTAATGTATTGGCCATGTTTGTGGTAGCTGTCATGTCTTCTTGCTTGATTGTGGCCGTGTAGGGCAGTGTTTCTGGTTTGATGGTTCTTTCAAGGTTGTCTGACGTCGGGGCTGTAGAGACTTTACTGGGACCTTGCCCCTAGCTGCCGATAAGTCCTTATGGGTTTGGAGTTTTATAGAGCGCACTTCTACCCTGAGGCCTCGTAGCGCTTAGCTTAGGTGATTTTACTAATGTTTTTACAGGGAAAAATGAAAGTGGAGCCCGATGGTGCCTGATATGGGGCTGTGGCCCAAGGTCATCTGTGAGATAAGGTGCACTGGAGAGGAATAGTGGCTAATCAGGCCTGTAAGGGAGTGCGTTGCAGAGTCTGTGGTCAGGTGGAGGTAGTAATGAAGAGGAATTCTCCCTGAAGGCTCACACAGAGGGAGCCGAGGAGTGTCACTTGCCTGATACTCCCACCTCAGAAACCTCCTCTTCCCATCAAAGGAACATTACATGGAAAAAACACTTTTTGAGAGTGATAACATTAAAAAGAGACTTGAAAAGAGTGAGTTTTACTGGGCCTTGTAAGACTAAGAAGAGATAAAGGAGGACCCTGACGCAGGCCCGCCCAGACATATGTGCGACAAATCGAGCCCGCAGTGGCCCACCCAAATGCACCCTTGGCCCACCCAAATAAAAATTCCTGGAGCCGGGCCTGCACCAAGGTGACATTTGTAAAAAAGATTTCCCTTTGCGACGTGCTTAATAACTCAAATATCAACCTTACAAACAGTGTGGAAATGCAGCTATTTTTTTTCCAAATATCAGTTTGTGAGCTCTGAAAATAAACATGCTTTCATCTCATCTATACACTCTATTTAGGTATACATATATTAATTGAACCACGTAAAATCTTTAAATGTAGTAGTCTGTGCTGCATACAGGTGAGGTGCTTACAGATACCTGTAGAGCTCTCAGTATGTCACGAGTGGCCACCTAATTCAGATGGAGGCGATTACAGCAGCTGCCTGCGGCCGGCCCCATCGGAATTATGAGATCCACGTTTAACACAACAGATCAGTTCCCTTAGCAACTTTTCACGCCGCAGAAATTCGCGCTAGGACACCACTCCTTAATACTCGTTCTACCAAGCTGTAGAGTGCTGTGCTTGTGACAGTGAGCAAGTCCCGCGGGCAAACCACTGGCCGGGTGAGGGGTCGGCTTTGAGTGTCTGGATGGAAGAAGTTATTCTAAAGCATGGCAAGCAAGATTCAGAGTGAAAAAGGAGTTTTTACTGAAATGTACTAATTGTGACACAGTAGAAGGAGCAACTGATTGAAATATTTGATAGGAAGTAACTGATTAATACAGCGATAGAATCATGTTTTGTTTTAAACCCTCAAACTGGCAGAAAGCCAAAGAAAGGGATGAAGACGGACAATCTCATCGGAAAAGAGGATTATTTAAAAAGCGAGGAACATTTGGTGAAAGGGCATACCACTGCGAAGACGCTCTTTCTCCTCATCCACAGGCGCTCTACAGTTCTCAAACTGTGGGTCCGCTGACACCTAGTGGCAGTGGCAGGACCCGAAAATGGTTCATAAGAGTTGCATAACCCCAATCTTGCTTTGGTACCAGGCAGCGTTTTAAATGGGACGAACAATCTGAGGGGGTCTCTCAAAGGGGCGTGGCCGATGCAGTTAAGGGCGTGTCTTAAAAGCACTTAAACTGAAAATCTGTGATCAGCATAGTGCGCCGCCCGACTGGTATTTTGCTGCTTCTGTCATTGCTTCTAGATATGTAATACAACTAAGTATCGTTTCACTTACAACAAGCCAGGACTATTGGCTTTGTCAAAGGATGTTAGCTGCATAAAATAAATAAGCAACAACAACTATGGCTTTGTTGTATATGATATTGAAAATGCCTCAGTACTTGCGGGAGAAATTATTGTGCCTTAAGGACCAGAGCTGCCGACTTTCGAGCAATGGGAACAGGCTGAAGCCTCGGAGTCAGCTCAACATCCTGTGATTCAAAGCATGAATGTGTCCTTGTGTGATGTGACTGGCGCTCGAGTAAAGACGCCAATACCTTTGGGTCGAGTTCACGCTTTATAAAACAAACAAAAGAAGTTCTGAAACGATGAGGTTGTGAAAGACATATATACGGTCCAGCCATACTCTCTTCCTTTATATGTTTGCAGAGCCCTGCCAGTTGCCCCTTGAGGGGCTGTAACCACTGAGGTAGAAAATGAGAGAGCAGGAAGAAATGTGTCAGGAATAGAAGGCAGCCTTTAGACTAGAAGTAATGCAGTAATCATAAAGCGGTAACTTTAGGCTGCTACTGGGAATAATATATTAAAGTGAGTATGTGGTTAGTGATGTCACTGTAAATCCCAAACCCCAGGAAGACCTCGTCAAGTAAAGCAGCACATATGTTTGGCGATTGCGAGCACCGCAGCCTGGGTGAATACCACTGGGCTTCTCTCTTAGCATGGATTTCCCCTTTGAGGACAGTTATGGCTACTATCCATATGCAGAGTGCAGCGAGGTTCAAGGTGATAGGTTCTCTAGTGTTTGTTTGCATCAATGGATCCACTTAAGCGCCTGTAAGCTTGACCCAATGTGCATATCTTCATTGTGGATGCAGATAGGTGGCTGCTAGCAGGGTCGGATTAGGATCACAATTCGGCCCTGCCATTACTAAAAAAAGTGGTCCACATTCCTGGATCGTGCTCTTTCATGAAACACCAATTAATTAGTCTCATTGGGCACATGTTTATAGAAACGTTTGATAATTTTAACATTTTATAACTTATAGAGCCAGTAATGTGGGTAAAAACTAGAAGCACTGAGTTCTGACCAGGTGGGCAAGGTGAAAAATAATGGTCCAAGGGCCACAATACCTGATGTGATGGCTATTTTAATATCCTGGCCAGTAGGCCCCAAGTCTCCTGACAAAATGACAAAAATCCCTAGAATGTGGTATTTTTCCCCTAATCAGTATATATATTAAACAGAAAACGTAAGGCACATGCACTTTATATTGATTTCTAAAACTGCTTTAATGATCCGTGAGTGATCGTCAAATTAAGTAAGGCAGAAAAGCTGCGGTAAAAAGGAAAAAGGTTTTCATTATATATAAAACTTAGGGGCAGATTTATGTCGGACTTGCGCCACGTTTAAGCCGCCGTTGCGTCACGCAACGGCGGCGTAAACGTTGCGCATCCCTGTGACCCATTTACAACGTGACGCATCTAAGCGGATGCGTCACGTTGTAAAGCCCTGCGCCACATGTGGGCGTTCCGGGGCAGGTGCGCCTCGCAAAAGTGGCTGAGTGAAATCTACAAGATTTCACTCAGTCACTTTTAGGCCAATGCTGCGTCAAAACCCTGCGCCTGCTTGAAGCAGGCGTTAGGATTGACGCAGCATTGGACAGATGGGGCACCCCCGAGCCTTGCTGGAGCTGCGTCGCGCTTGCGGCGCAACTCCAGCAATGCGCCGCCTTTACGGCACAGATGCGTCACCATCTGTGCCGTTTTTGCCCCATGGTGCGCCGCATTGTAAATGCGGCGCACCATGGGTGGCGGAGCTGCGGCGCACAATAACTGGCGCATTCCTCGGGATGCGCCAGTTATTGTAAATCTGCCCCGTAATCTTTAATTATCATGCTCTTGTGTTTGCAGAATTTTAAAACATGAACAATGTCCGGTTAGTTTTTCAATTATTTTTGTAGTTCAATATAGGGTGAACTGGTCCCAAAGGCATTGGATCTATTTACAGTTGCATTAGAGTAGATTAAATTCGTTTTTAGTTTTCAGCCTTGAGAGATTAAGTGATTCGCTCAGAATCATAGGATGTTGAGCTAACGCCGGGACTCCAACGTAGTTCCTCAGTTCCAAAGTTGGCAGATCTGGTCAAGGTAGCCTCACAGCTAGGCCTATGCACACACACAGGCACCCCATCCACCCCCCATCCCCGAGCTTACACTGAGCCAAGATATACACTGGCGCTGAGGTGACAACACCTGGCCCCCAGCAAAGCCTCTGCATACTCTCCCTCCCTGTCCACCAAGGCCAGAATGTGATGTGATGTGATGGCACAGTGGGGGAGGTGCCAGGGGTAAGGCAGTGCTTCTGGGCTGGGTCATACCCAGGAGGGGAAGGGGAGAATGACCCTACAGCCAGAGCAACAACTGGTCCCCAGGGAGGCCGCTTCCCAGTCCCTCCTCCCTCACCAGCCCACTATAGACTCAGGGCTATGACCTGGCATAGGAGGAAGGAAGCAAAGAACAAAGCTTCTGGGCCGGTCGCTGAGGTGGGGCTGCGGGGGCGGCAATGGGGGATGAAGTGAAGATGGCCCAACGGTCATATCATCTGACACTCCGAGGCTATTTTACTCTTCCCGTCCCTGCCTCGGTTTGACATTCCGGCAGGGGAGAAGGAACACTGCTTTTGGGTGTCTGTACAGCCCCACAGGGGCTAAGCTGAAGTCTGTGACGGCAGGCCTAGTGACGCAAGCCCCTGCCCTGACAGGCTGTCTTACAATACAGCAGCCTGGCTGTGGGTCGGGTGACAGAGGGTTTAAACAAGCATTTGCAATGCAATAGGTCTCGCATTAGGAAAGTTTGAGCTATTGGTATTGTAAATGACAAATATTTTATTTATTTGTTGGTATTGAAAATAGCGAAATTAATAGCTTTGTCATTTACAATGCCGAAAGTTTTAACTTTCGCAAATGTGACACCTATAGCATTTGTAATGAAATATGTGTTGTATTTACGTGACTTAGATGTATTGATATTACAAATAACAATGACTTTTAATTTTTTTAAATAATTAATACTTAAATAAAAGTTATTGTAATTTATAATGGCAATAGCTTTAAGTTTTGTAAATAACTTTTGTGAAGATTATGTTCAGTGTATTTTATTGTGACGAAAATCCAAGAACAAAAGTGAAATATTAACATCTTTTTGTGACATTTGTAATAAAGCTTGAAACATTGAGAGAACATATTTGAACCAGTTGTTGTTGAATGGTTGCACAGATTGATGCTGTGTTGGCGCTGAGTGATGTTGTGGTGGCGACGAGAGATGCTGTGGCGTTCAGTGATGCTGTGGTAGCGCATAGTGATGTTCAGGTGCCCCTGAGTGATGTTGTGGTGCCCCTGAGTGATTCTGTGGTGGTGCTGAGTGATGCTGTGGTGTTGCAATAGATAGATAGAGTGAGGGCAATAAATAGAGGGAGGGCGATAGATAGATAGAGGGGGCGATTGATAGAGGGAGGGTGATAGATAAATAGATAGAGTGAGGACAATAGATAGATAGATAGAGATAGATAGATAGATAGATAGATAGATAGATAGATAGATAGATAGATAGATAGATAGATAGATAGAGTGAGGGCGATAGTTAGATAGACAGATAGATAGAGTGAGGGCGATCGATTGATAGATCGATAGATAGATAGATAAATAGATAGATAGATAGATAGCGATCGATAGAGTGAGTGCGATAGATAGAGTGAGTGCGATAGATAGAGTGAGTGCGATAGATATACAGATAGAGTGAGGGCGATAGATAGAGTGAGGGCGATAGATAGATAGAGTGAGGGCGATAGATAGATAGATAGATAGATAGATAGATAGATAGATAGATAGATAGATAGATAGATAGATAGAAAGACAGATAGAAAGATAGATAGATAGATAGATAGATAGATAGATAGATAGATAGATAGATAGATAGATAGATAGATAGATAGATAGATAGATAAATAGATAGATAGATAGATAGATAGATAGATAGATAGATAGATAGATAGATAGATAGATAGATAGATAGATAGAGGGCGATAGATAGATAGAGTGAGGGCGATAGATAGAGTGAGGGTGATAGAGTGAGGGCTATAGATGGATAGAGTGAGGGCGATAGATAGATAGAGTGAGGGTGATAGATAGAGTGAGGGCCATAGATAGATAGATAGATATATAGGTAGTTGGTTGTGTGTGTGTGGGGCTCTGTGTGTGTGGGGTTGTGTGTGTGGGGTTGTGTGTGTGGGGTGTTGTGTGTGTGGGGGGTTGTGTGTGTGAGGGTGGGTGTGTGTGGGTGTGTGAGTGGAGGTTTGTGTGTGTGTGGGGTGTGTGTGTGTCGGGGGTTGTGTGTGTGGGTTTGTGTGTGGGTGGTTGTGTGTGGGGGGTTGTGTGTGTTTGGGGTTGGGTGTGTGTGGTGTTGTGTGTGTGGGGGGTTTTGTGAGTGGGGTTGTGTGAGAAGTTGTGTGTGTGTGTGAGATTGTGTGTGGGGGTTGTGTGCATCTGGGGGGTTGTGTGTGGTTGTGTGGTTGAGTGTGGCTGTGCGTGCTTGTGTGTGTGCGCTGGTGGTTGTGTGTGTGGCTGTGTGTGTGTGGTTGTGTGTGTGGTTGGGTGTGTGTGGTTGTATGTGTGTGGGGTTGTATGTGTGTGGTGTTGTGTGTGTGGGGTTGTGTGTGTGGAGTTGTGTGTGTGTGGAGTTGTGTGTGGTTGTGCGTGTGTGTGGGGTTGTGTGTGCGGTTGTGTGTGTGTGGGGGGTTGTGTGTGGAAGGGTTGTGTGTGTGTGTGGGGGGTTGTGTGTTTGGGGGGTTGTGTGTGTGGGGGGTTGTGTTTGTGTGGGGGTTGTGTGTGAGGGGGTTGTGTGTGTGGGGAGGTTGTATGTGTGTGGGGGGTTGTGTGTGTGTGTCTGTACGGTCAGACAAAGATGACCACTACACAAGTGATAGAAAATAGATTTCTGAGGAGATTCCCTCCTGTCCCTTTGGCCATCCCTTCTTATATTATCCACCAAGAAGCAGGGATGAGTTTTATAGCAGAGTTGACCCAACTGCAACACTTACTTCTGGGGCATAAGGTCTGGAACAAAGAGGAAAGAAGCCTCAATACTAGATCAATTATTCATGACCGCTTGGCACTTGATTATGATCAAAAGACATTTTGGTTGAGGAGTGTGAAATCATTGTGTGAAAGTCTGGGCATGCCTAATTTCTTTGCTTACACAGAACAGCTTAAAGGGATTGGTCGAGATGAACTAAAGCGCAAAGTGCTTAGTAACCTCAAAGCAACTAGATTAAAGGCTGAAAGAGTTAAGCCTACGGTCATTGCATATCTGGAAGTGGGTTCCTTACTGGGTTGCAGCCATATTTGGAATGGGGGACGAGATTCATATTGACATGCCTTAGATTAAATATAATTCATACTCTGGCCTCTTTCCCTAAAATGAATGAGTCTTATGTAGGATGGGTGAATAGCTACGTGTCCTGTGTTTGCCAGGACAGTCCCACTATCTGTCCCGGCAACTTTCAGTACATTTTGCACATTTTCCGGTTTTAAGAGAGGGTCGACTGAAGACAGAAAAAGACAAATGTTCACGTATTCTAGTGTAGAATTGGCAGCATTCCACTGCCGAGTGCACAGTTCGGTTTACACAGATGATACAGTGTGGACAATTTGCATATAATTCTCCTTAGAGCCTTATAATCTGTATTGTCGGATAAGTCACTCTGTGCCCTATGCTCGATCCAAAAGTGTAGTCCCGCTTCTATGTTATTGGAAAGTCAGTGCTTTTGATTTTCTAACTGTGGTCACTCTAGTTTGCAATCCTAAGGGAGACCACACTGCTACTATGGCATGTGTCTGAGGGGATCTCATCAAGTGAAGGCAGCTGAGCAGTGGAAATATAGTAAATGTCCATATCATGCTGAGCGTGCACCCATGTGATGGGTAATGTACCATGTCACATCAAGCTCTGTGTCATCTCCAGGCCATCAGTGACAGCCACACCTCTGCAGCCCACCACAGATGCACTCAGTCATTCAGGCTCCTTCCTTGCACCGGGCCAGGAGCCCATTGGATCTCACTCTCGAGGGCTGCTGCCAGGACGTGTCACTCTCTGTGCCACTGTATCTACTGGAACACGAGGTCTGTGATTAAACTGCGAGCATCAAAGGACTCGGGCACTGATTATCAGTACAGATTGACGCAAAAAAAGTGAAGTATCCATGTCATTGAGATATTGATCCTGAAAGCAAGGCAGAAGCCCACCCAAACGCCCCTCTTCCCCCGGAGACGTAATTCTTAATCACAACACTAAACTCACCAGATTAGAGTGCTGAGAGTCTGTCAAAAGAGGGCTCTCGACAAAGGTGCAACTGTGGAGAAATAGACATTATTTCTTAACGGTAATAATAGAAAGAAAGCAATGGTGATTGGTGTTTCATGCTTAAAAGGGGATTACGTTCGCGTTTTTTATTACTTTCCCGCACACCTGGCCATTTTATGATCGTTCTACGCGCGCGCATTAATGGTACAAGCAACCAGTAACCTTGCCCGTCCTAGATAAACAAACGCATTTTAAAACAAGAGGTGCTAATGATACCCGCTATGCGTCTGTGATGCCGCGGAGTGCTAATGCTACCCGTTATGCATAGCGGAAGTCAGGCAGCCTTCGGTGGGATGTGGGCGGAGCCTGCAAAGAAACAGGAAGGACCTGCCGAGAGAACGTCCTGGAACCCTGCACGCTGAATGCTGGCTGCCGAGGGACACGCGGAAAGAGCCCGGTGAGTGGGGGTGGGTGTGGGTGGGGGCGGGGGGGGGTGGTGTACGCGTGTGTGTCTGTGTGTGTTCAAGTGTGTCTGTGTGTGCGTGTGTCTGTGCGTGTGTCTGTCTGTGAGCACGTGTGTCTGTTTTAGGGGGGTGCGTGTTTGTATGCAGTGTGTGTGTGTGTGTGTGTGCGCGTGCGTGCGTGTGTGCCTGCCTGCGTGTGTGTATGTGTTTGCGCACTTCAGGGAATCTGAGGCAGGAGATGTGCACGGCGCCAGCCTGGACGTGCGTGTTCACAGATACCAATCGCCGCGCGTGCCCGACCCCTGTCTCAGATTCCCCGGAGGTGGGCAACATTAGATACTTCGCTGGACGCAATACTTCGCATTGCTTTCTCCAGCTCGACCTAAAAAACCAGCCCACAGGTGACACTTAGGCTCCAGCCTTTGGCCAATGCCCGATTGCCTGCCTTCTCAACCGAACCTGACTGCTAGCAGGAGAACAATGATCGAAGGGGGTGAATGCGGGGAAGGAGCTATGGTCTGGGCATGTCCTGGTCCTGCCTTCTGCGCATTGGTAGGCTGAGCAAGCGATCGTTTGGGGTGTCACTCGAAGGGGTATATACAGCACTGCAGACAGCAGTCTTTCTTGGACTGCAGCCACAAGAGAAAACTTTTAGGCCTGGCTCAGAGAGGGTTAACTGTTTTTAAGCACAGGATTTTGTAATCAACAGAAATAATTCCGAAAGCAAACATTATATAGAGGGCTTTGGGTGAACCCTCTTCATCCACTGTCCGTTTGAAGAGTCATTCATGTATTTGATCAGCCCACTGGGCTGCATGCACAAAGTAGGCAGTCGCTCAGTTCGTTCACCCGTTGGCTGTGCTGCCAGTGTCATTTAGTGTTAGTTCAGCCGACAGGACAGCATTTCACAGTTTGAAGTTTCAGGCTGTGCAGTGATGCATTTTTCCTATTTACCAGCGGCCCTTTACAGTGAAGGACAAGCGCATAACTAGGCGAGAGTCCCTTTGGCTTTTGTATTTTAGCCAAAAATCACTCACGTCTCCTTGGCATTGTTGACCTTGTACTGCAGCCTTAATTTCTGCAAGACTATAGCTGTTGTAGATCAGTCATGCACCCATCTCTGAAGGGAGAAACTCAGGTCGAGCCAAGGAGTGCCTGTCACCCTGCCCTTTGGGCTACCTCAAAGTCTGTCCACCTGCGAGCAGTCTGTGCACAGAACAGAGGGGAAACACTTCACCAAGAGGCAACATCAACAGTGATTCCAGTAAATAAGGGAAACGAGTTGGTATTTCTTGGTTGTCTCCTGCAGAAAAGTCATAAATGCACATATATCTGTGACCGTTTTCTCTGCAGGTGACAACAAATAACACTTTTTTGCGGGTTTCATGTGCCCATTCTGTGTGAGATTACTTGAGCGCCGTGCTGTGTGGCCGTACCCTGATGTGTGTGTGTCTCTGTGATTGTTGACTTGAAACTTTGTTGTTCTGTTGCTCCTGCTATTTTAAAAACTATAGCACGTTTTTATCTGCACAATTGAAGCTTGTAAAGCTCAAATTTTATTTGTACCTGGTATCCTCCAGCCCAGTCACCCTCCAGATCTCAGCCCCCCCACCGCACGCCTCCCGCTCCGACCCCTGTCCACCACAGCCCAGGGCTGCTTGAGTGGAGGGCGGAATGGGGAGAGAGCGAGACACGCCCCCTGACTCCTCCTCCTAGGATTACAAATGCAGCCCACACCGAGACCACGCAGCGGACGCGCGCAGCGGGCGCGCCTAAGGCAAACCCGTCTGCGCCCGTCTGCGGCCGGACGGGGCCAGGGGCCACAACCCCTACAACTCGGGCCCCAGAAAGGAGAAGCTTCAGTGCTAGGAAACTTAAAGTACTCAGGAAAACTCCCCCTATTTCATGTCACCACATTTGGCACCGGAATATTCCACTTTTTGTCTGTCCCACATGTGACTTCCAAGTCAAGCCTTTTTCCACCGATATCTCGGTTAGGGGCAGGTATAACATGCTCCTATTAAATTGCAGATCCCTAGTGAAGCACGCCCTAGAGATTCATCTTTTGATTCAGGAACTTAACCTTGATGCCATCTTCCTGACCGAAACCTGGCTCACTGATGAATCAGAACCAGACGTGGTCCAGGCCCTACCTCCAGGGTACCAAATTGTCCACGAAAATCGCAAGACTGGGAAGGGAGGGGGACTTGCCATTATCTTTAGAGACCCCTACCAGTGCCGGACCTCCCACCCCTCCATCGCCAGCTGTGAAAGTATGCCATTTGTAATAGATTTTTCCCCTACTATTACTTTTTCTGGGATCTTAGTATATCACCCACCAGGAACGGCAACAACCTTTATAAACGTCCTTCCCTCTTTAGTTGCTGACCTTGCAACCATGCCTGCCAACTTTTCTTTGCTGGGGGAACCTCAATATCCACCTGGATGAGGTCTCCAGCCTATCCGCCCTCCACCTAATTTCTAGCCTAGCAGCGTTACAACTCACCCAGAGAGTGGATAGCTCTACTCACATCAAGGGCCACCTTCTCGACCCTATATTTAGTAATTGTTCGAGTCTTGAAGTGTGTAGGCCCGTGCCCATCCCGTGGTCTGACCACTACTCAATCCCCTTTACATGGACCATACCCAATTCTCAACCACCGTACCATACCATCTTACCCTTACAGAGAAACTGGCCCAAACTCCCTGTACACGAATGGCAATCCACTCTGGACAAAACCAGACCTTCTGGTAACACAGACCCCATTTTAGCAAATGAGGACTTTAAGAGCTGGATCACCAGCACCCTCGACTCGGTACTCCCTCTACGGAGGACGGAGGCAAAGCGGAGCACTAAAACTGCTCCCTGGTATTCGCCGAACTGCGGGAACTTAAGAGTAAATGTAGACGTCTGGAAAGAAAGTGGAGACTCGACCTTTCTCCTGTGAGCAAAACCACCTACAGAGAATTGATCAAGTCCTATAAAAGAGAGATCAAAACCACCCAAGCAACCTTTTTTGCAGAGGAAATCAATCTGGCCGCCTCTAAACCCAAAGAAATCTACAGGATCGCTAAGACCCTCCTGAAAAGGCGAGAACCGGCCCCAACCCTCAGACTGCACAATCCCGATGTAACGACCTGGCTAACTATTTCTCTGAAAAAATTCAAATAATATATTCCTCCTTCCAGACCCACCCTGCTCCTTCACAGGGAGGGACTCCATCCAATCCCGAGACTCACCCCATCTACTCCCTACAGTCCTTCCCCCAGATTAATATGACTACGCTCAACCTCATTGCCCCCCTGGTAAAATCAGGCTCTCCTAAGGACCCGGCCCCGCCACGAACCATAGACATAGTCAAGGAAAATATCTTCCCTACTTTACTGAACGTACTTAACACCTCCATAGCCACAGGCTCAGTGCCTCCTCCCTTGGAAACAGGCGATGGTCAAGGCGCTCCTAAAAAAACCTAGCCTCGACCAAACTGACGCTAAGAACTATCGCCCAATTTCACTTCTCCCCTGGCCAAGTAAGGTGTTAAAAAAACATGTCGATTCAGTCCTCATGGAGTACATTGAAGCTAACCACCTGCTCGATGACTCTCAAACAGGTTTTTGGCCCAAACATTAGACTGAAACCACCTTGTTGGCAGTGACGGAGGAGGCACGGATGATCATGGACAGGGGGGGCTCAGCGGCCATAATCCTCCTGGACCTAAGTGCCGCCTTCGACACTGTCAACCACAGCACACTACTATCACGACTAACAAACATCGGAGTGTCGGGCAAGGCCAAATCCTGGTTAGAATCTTTCCTCTTTGACCGCTCCTTCCAAGTATTCGAGGGCGACTACACCTCACCAAGTAAACCTCTGGTCTGTGGCGTCCCTCAGGGCTCCACATTAAGCCTGACACTGTTTAATGTTTATATGGAACCACTAGCGGGTGTCGTCCGCCCATTTGGAGTACGAATCGTCACTTATGCGGACGACACCCAGCTGGTGGTGTCCCTCAATCAGTTGGAGTCCAACCCCGGCAATCTGATATCATGCCTGGAGGAGGTATCCAACTGGATGACTATGTCATATTTGAAACTAAACAGTGACAAGACCGAGCTAATGCTCTTGGGCAACCCCTCCCCCCTAGCCCTCAAATGTTTTTGGCCCTCCTCTTTAGGTCCTCCCCCGATGCACAACGACGAAATCAAGAGCCTGGGTGCCTGGCTTGACAAAGCTCTCAATTTTAACGCCCAAGCCTCAAAATTGTCAGCAACCTGCTTTGGCCTGCTACGGGTTCTACGGAAGATTCTCCCTGTGCTACCATTTGAGGCCAGGAAGATCATGATCCAGGGACTTATCCTGTCCAGGCTGGACTTCGGAAACGCTTTGTATTTGGGCTCCCCCCAGTCGACCCTGAATACACTGCAGAACGTACAGAACTGTGCAGCCCGGACTCTGCTCCAAATCCCTCGCCGAACATCAGTTAGAGACGGACTAAGGAGCCTACATTGGCTGCCAGTCAGACGAAGAATCGAATTCAAATCTTTGTGCACCATTCACCGGGTGATCTGGGAAACTGGCCCTCCCATTAATCGTTCCCTTGCATCCCCATATTCTCCTGTCAGGCATCTCAGATCATCAACCTCATCTCTACTGACGGTCCCTAGGATCAGGAAAGCCAGATGCGGAGGCCGTGCCTTCTCGTACAATGCATCCAGGCTGTGGAACCTCCTTCCCCTCCACCTGCGTGCAGAATCCAACCTGCTGGCCTTTCGAAAATCACCAAAGTCACTGCTCTTCCCAATTCCCACCTAGGTCTGGCCCACTTTACCTGCTCACATGGTCTGTTAGCGCTAGGACGCCTCAGGGTAACTACTGCGCTATATAAATTGTCTTTCTATTCTATTCTATTCTATTCTATTCCATTATTTTAAATGTATGCATTGTTATTTTTCTAAGAGCTGCAGTAGCTATGTCCGTCCTTTGGTTCAATTCCTTCCATTTGATACCATTGAACCATCACAACAGAAGCACATTCTGTGTTTGTCTTTCTGTGGTGCAATGCCTAAAATGTGCCAGTGCTTGCCAGTGCTTAGCACAGACACTTATTTGTCAGGGCTGGGACTGCATTGCCACAACCACTGCCAACTTGAACTCACATCAAGGACATCACAGACGTGACTGCACTCACCGCACGTGCATGCCGTTATAATCTTAGTAAGTTGACTGACTCACTCACTGCTGTCTCATGAGCCCCCTGGTGAAGAAGAGTGTTGCTGCTCAAACTGTGTCCGAGAGCTGCGTGTAGGGGAGATGAGAAGGAAAGGAGCTACACACGGAGAGACATGCGGAGGAATAGAGCTGCGTGTGGAGGGACATGCGGGGGAAAGGAGCTACGTGTGGAGTGACATGGGGAAAGGAGCTGGACGTGAGAGAGATGTGAGGGAAAGGAGCTGTGCATGGTGGGAGATCTGAGGGAAAAGAGCTGCATCTAGGGGGAGATGTGAGGGAAAGGAGCTGCACATGGGGGGATGTGAGGGAAAGGAGCTGCGCATGGGGGAGATGTGAGGGAAAAGAGCTACGCGTGGAGGGAGATGTGAGTGAAAGGAGCTGCACGTGGAGGGAGATGTGAAGGAAAAGAGCTGTGCATGGAGGGGGATGTAAGGGAAAGGGCCTGCACATGGAGGGAGATGTGGGGGAAAGGAGCTGCAGGTAGAGGGAGATGTGAGTGAACATCACTGCGTATGGAGGTAGATATGAAGGAAAGGGGCTGCGCACAGAGAGAGATGTAAGGGAAAAGAGCTGCGTGTAGGGGGAGATGAGAAGGCAAGGAGCTGCACATGGAGAGACATGCGTAGGAAAAGAGCTGCGTGTGGAGGGGCATGCGGGGGAAGGAGCTACATGTGGAGGGTCATGTGGGGAAAAAGAGCTGCATGTGGGGGCGATGTATGGGGAAGGAGCTGGACGTGGGGGGAGATGTGAGGGAAAGGGCCTGCGTGTGGGGGGAGATGTGAGGGAAAGGAGCTGCGCGTGGGGGGAGATGTGAGTGAAAGGAGCTGCATGTGGAGGGAGATGTGAAGGAAAAAAGATGCGCATGGAGGGGGATGTACGGGAAAGGGGCTGCATGTGGAGGGGGATGAGAGGGAAAGGAGCTGCACATAGAGGGCGATTTGAGTGAACAGCACTGCGGATGGAGGTTGATATGAAGAAGAGGGGCAGTGCGCAGAGGGAGGAGATGTGAGGGAAAGGAACTGCATGTGGGGGGAGATGTAAGGGAAAAGACCTGCTTGTTGGGAGAGATGAGAAAGGAAAGAGCTGCGCATGAAGAGACATGCAGAGGAAAAGAGCATGGGTGGGAAAGTAGCTGCGCATGGGGGAGGTGTGAGGGGAAGGAGCAGCGTGTGGGGGGAGATGTGAGGGAAAGGAGCTGCACGTGGGGGAGATGTGAAGGAAAGGAGCTGCGCCTGGGGGAGATGTGAGGGAAAGGAGCTGTGCATGGAGAAAGATGGGGGGAATGACCTGTGCATGGAGGGAGATGTAAGGAAAAGGATCTACGCCTGGAGAGAGGTGTGTGTGATGTGAGTACAATAGGCATTGGGTGCTGGAAGAGTGGGGGGCAGTGTGATTCCAGGAAGGGTTAATTTCAGGGACAGTGAAGCACAAAGGGAGATCTGATTGTCCAGTAAGCACTGCCCGAGCTACGAGACAGGCTCAATCCTTTCAATGGGAAGAGTGTCTTATTCCGTGTCAATATCTAAATTGTGCAGATGTGTGCCAGGTTTATTAACTCTTTTAAGACCAGTAGGGCCAGGACAGAGTCAGTAACTTGTCTGAGTTGGTATTCACAGTCTTAATTCAGACACTTGCTTGTTGGTACCTCTCTAGAAGGTTTACAGAGCTGGACCACAGTCTGTTATAGGCAAGTAAGTACCCCAGCCACAAAGGCAGTCATAGGTATGTGACTGCCCCAGCCTCACCAGCCTTTGGCATGGCTGGCAGGGCCGGACTGGCCATAGCGGGCACCGGGCAATCCCCCGGTGCGCCGCACGGGTGGGGGCCGGTTTTGGGCTGAAAAATCGGCCCTGTACCAAAATTAGCCAAAAACCGACCACGGCAATGAGCTCGGCGGCACCTCCAACCCCCAAGTTGGGAGGGGGGCCGGCCGAGCACTTTTCCAGGGCCAGTTGTGGTTCCCAGTCCGGCCCTGATGGCTGGTCTGTGTACCGGCCCTCTTCATGGCTTCCCATGAAAGATGTGGACAGTGAAGATGGGCCTGGGTTCCTTCTAGAGGATTAACAAAGGACTTTAATTTCTATCCAAGGATCGGGCCCTTTGTAGTGGTGGGTGTAACTCATGTAATTTGCTGTAGCGTAGTAAATAGAGTGATATTTCACAAGATAACATGGCATTATATGAGGAGGGTAATGCACCTTTATGTCCAAAATGGATTTAAGGTTGCACTTTGTTCTAAGTAAATAACCCTAAATCAGGGGCGGATTGGCAATGCGGGCATTCGGGCATCGGCCGAAGGGCCGGTATCTCCGTGCTCTCTGTGGGCCGTTTTTTTTTCTCCCCTTTCCCAGCCACACAGTGAAGCTGCATTAATTTCTCTGTCTCTGTCTCCGTGATCTCTGTGGACTAGGAAAGGGGAGAAAATAAAACGGCTCACAGAGGGCACGGAGGCAGAGACAGAGAAATGAATGCAGCTTCACTGTGCAGTGATTATCCGCTGTGGCCTCTCCTTCACCCCCTGCCCAGCAAAGCAATCAGGATGAGGGTGGCTGGGGAGGGGGTGACTGTTTTCAAAAATCGGCCTCCCTGGGGGCCAGGTGTTGCTCAGGCCTTTGAGCCATTTTCACCTCGGCACCCCTGGGGCCCACGCAGCACATAAACAGTGTTAGGTTTTTTTTTGTTTGTTTTTAATTTAATGCGATTTTATATAGCGCAAACTTTACCAGAAGGTGTCAGAGCGCTTTACATAAGAATCAGTTGCGAAACATAAGGACTTAGGATTACATGCGTTACATAAAAGATACAAGAAGAAAAAATTGCAAATGTACAAGATGTAAAGTCACACAAGGAAGAGATACAAACAGAAAGAAAAATTGCAAATGTACAAGTAGTAAAGTCACTCAAGGAAGAGAAACAAATGGATATACTCTAAGAGTCACATAGGAATGGTAGAGAGTACAAAGGTCTACTGCATATACTAGTGATTAGAGTTATCTCTAAATACCTGAGGAAGGGATACGAATGGATATACTCTAAGAGTAAAATAGAAATGGTAGATAGTACAAAGGTCTACTTCATATACTAGTGATTAGAGTTCTCTATATACATATATATACACACATAGTAGATTTTCTCAGGCAGAGTTCCATTAAGTGGGGTTGAAGGGGGGATGCAGTCACAGCACCAAGGGAGGGTGGGAGGGATACAAGAGTATGGAGAAAAGGCAAAACAGAAAAGGGAAGAAACATTTGAGGATCGTCAAGGGGGAAACGAGGGAGAAGGGTACAAGACGAGGGAATGGACAAGATGGCGGGTCGGGGTCCAGAGAAAAACGGCCGAGGGAATAGTGGGCGAGGAAGAATGGGTCTGGCTGTGGGGTCCAGGTGATCTTTGCAACTTGCACCATCTTCACCTCAGCCTCCCCCTGGCTACCATGGATGACCCAGCAGCTGTGATTTGTGCTCCCCTGCCAGGACATTGCCCTGAGGCCTGGAGGGCTGGGAAGGGCTGATTAATTTACTAATTGCAGGGCCTCACTGCTGTTCATGTGCTCCTGAGCTGAAGGTCTGGGGAAGGCTGAGTAGGTTAGTAATAGCAGGGGCTACGCTGCTTATAAGGTGCTCCTTCCCTGAAGGGCTCGAATAATTTTGTGACAGAAAGGGGCCTTGCTGTTTTTTTAGTTGCTCAGCATGGCGCCATTGTCACCTCCCCCCCCCGTGTCTCCTGTGCAAGAACAGTATCCTCTCACTTTAATTAATTTCTGTGCCAAACATCTTAAGGATTTTGGGGGCCCTGGGCCAAACATATTTTTGGGCCCCTGTTCGGAACAGATTTGAATTTATAATCCAATTTCTGATCTTTGATGCCCTCTTTCAGCTGGTCACTGGACAGTGCACTACCATACTTGTCCAAATTCCTAATGTATTTACATTTAATATTCAAGGACATTGACTTGTGTAACCAAATGGTGTTTCATGAAAGGGCACGCCCCTTGAATGTGGGCTACGCCCCTTAATTGTGGGCCACGCCCCTTGAATGTGGGCCACTTTTTTCATCAGTGCCCAGGCCAAATTGTGTTCCCAATCCGACCCTGCCCTAAATGCAACAGAATGCAAGCAGCAGCCACTCGCGCTCGCCGTTACTGTGCTCCTGTCAAATTACTCATACTCACGCGAAATATCCACTTTTGATTTACTCTTTTTCCCAAAATTTACAGGGTAGGGGATCCTCCTATCAAAATCTTACTCGGAGGAAGGCTTCCTTGCTGAAATTCAGATCGGGTATTACATCTGACTTTCAACAGTGCCAGTTGAGGATGTGGGTGGAGCCAATAGAGGAAGTGGAAGGGGCTAGCGGATAAGTGGGTATAACCTCGGGAAGTGGATGTGGCCTCAGACAAACATTTGAGCACCTAAACTTCATATTTTGCAAATTAAGCACTGCTGTGGTGGAAGGGAAAGCCTCAGAGTGGTTGCTCACAGAGGGGTGCAACTTCAAGCCTCTTCTTCGACTTTAGCCTTGTGGTAGGAAGCCGCAGAAGAGAAATGAGATGCGGAGAAAAGGGAGACAACTGGTCTCCATTACCAACATTGTGCGTTGTCCTTTATCATTTCAGCCTTCCCAGCCCGGGAGGTGAGCCGGCTGGGTGCTGATGCATGACTCCGCACACACAGAGGCAAGGCGCATCTGGCTCGGTGCGATTCGTACTGGTTAATCAGAGTTTAATGTGGCTAAATACCGGGCTAGAGACTAATGTACCTCACTGTTGGATCTGCCAGGTGGCTGTTGATCTATTTCTCAGACCTTCCCTCCATAATACATGTATGCTTACTCTGGGCATTAGTTATACTGAAAGAGAATGTATCCCCTATACCATAGATCTCAATGTGATTCTTAACAAGATACGTCAATTGATCATATCCGTGAATGTCAATTAAGGCTACAAATTATTCTTTTTTTATTTTTTACTCGTCTTTGACCACTAAGTTTCCACCCAACCCTCACTCATTTGCGCTTCTGCACCATCATTTTGCATAGGTAAAGAAGGATTGCATATATAAAAAGAGTATGATTCTTCTCTGATTTGAGTGAATTGACTTCAAATCAACATCTGCAAGATTATTGGTTTTTCGCAATACACATATATAACATCTATTGAATCGAATATTTAGATACATACCACATTAAACATAATGTAGTCACAACATACACAATTCAACGTGACGTTATATTAATGAAACACATATAATTCCAATCCTGTATAGAGTGTCTGGTAATTTTTAAACATTTGAATAATATTTTTATTTTTTTAACTGGGGACATGCTCTGAAGGAATACAGGGTTAAAAAATACCCAATGGCCCTATTTGGTGGTCGGAGAATGCTTGGTAGCTCATAGAGGCTTCATTCCAGCTGTGCGCTTTACAAGTATACTACATTTTACAAGTATGCTACATTCCTCTAATTGCCTTCAGGCAAGTGTTATTTTATATTTCTAAGTGGCAAACTCCTGACCACTGCTTAGTGGACATCAATGCGTTTTGACCTTCATGTGGGGCCTGTGGGTTTTAGGTGAAGGTCTTCTTCCGGGCAGGAACCATGGGTAGGGGGACACGTTCCAAAGGGTGTCACTTCGGGGGGCCTCGCCTGGATAAGGTTGTAACTTGGCTGCGCTGGGCTGTTCTTGCCCCAACACGTGTCTTGTTTAATGGCAGCGGATTTTTAGATTGTTTTTTGTATGGGTCGAAAAGTAGAGTCATATATAGAGACCGTCTCCTTCTTAAAACAGCGGTCCGCTGTCAATTCCAATTTGGATTTAATCCAAGTACTGGCATTGGATCAATGTTTTTGGCCTGTATGAGTTCCAGAACCCATCTCCTCCCACAGTAACAGCAACTCCTGGCTCAGTGCCCCTGACATATTTTCTTTGCTGATAGATGTTTCCTGTTGTTTTCAAAAGCCATGAGCACACCTTTTCCTCCCAATTCTTCTTTCCCTTCCTCCTTACTCCAAAGGAATCCTTTAAACTCTTGTTTTCATGGCTGCTATAGGGTGAGAGTAGGTGGCCTACTTTTGCTCAGTATTCCCCTGTTGTGTTTTCCTTTTGTTTCTTTTGAGTAGTGCAACCTAGAACCGGAACTCTAGACGGAAACGTTATCTGCCACTTATGGTAAACATTTTGATCATTAGCTCTGGATTGCGAGCATCTGCACCTCAAAACCAACATCTCTCCACTTGCACGCAGGATCTGTAACGACTTTTGGGTATCCACCAGCACCTCCCCAACTCTGCAGTAATATAACGTTAAGTACCCTACATCATAACACAATAACTGTCTGCTTCCCTTCTCAGAACCAGTTACTTCTCCAGTTGCTCTTTGGCTGAATCTTTGAATGACCCTGTTGGCTAGGCTGCCTCTCACTAGGTTTTCACAATATAACAATCACATACATAGATATATTCCTGCCTTGCTCACTCCCTCAGTCGGCTCACCACTCTTTGGCTGCCTCCACAGTGACAACGAGAATTAGCAAAACCAATAGGTGTGACTTATGTTGATTGTTTGACGAGTTTGTGGTATGTGGTTGTGTGAATTGGTGGGCAGTAAATATGGTAATGGGTATAGGTGTGGGTGGATGAGCAAATTCCTGTATGGATGGATGAAGATTGACTGGACGTTGAATTACAGAGTGAGTAGTTGCTTAGGTCATCTAATGGTTGAACAAGTGAGTTTATTGATGAATGATACATTTGTGAGTGCATGGATGTAATAATGAGTTAGTGCATAGATGCATTCAGACAGGTTTCACCAACCTTACAGGCTGAAGCCTCACACAGCAATAGTATTAATGAATACATTGGTAATCACTATTGTTATGGCATTACGCCAGGTCTGCGCACTGTTCTGCACATGCATATTTATAGAGTCATATAAGACTTTATTTCGGCTTTAGGACACTGTCATAAAAGCACAATGCAAATGCTAAAAACTTTGTGAAAAAAAGAGACAATTCCAAGTCTCATACAGTCAGCAAAAGAATAAATACAGACTAAAACAATCCAGAAAAAACATCATACAAAAAGTGCCAATAACACACAGCTTCAGGCTATTAAAAGACTATTTGCTTTCTATTAGCAAGGGCGCACTTTAAACAAACATTGGTAAATGCATTAGGTTTCGCCTATGTGACCAATATAATAAGCTGTTATTTGTTGTAGGTTGTAGCTTGCTGTGTAGTTTTACAATATAAGTTACAGAACGTCTGTTATAGTGTTATGACTTAAGTAGAAAAAGGCAATGTATTGTGTGTTACCAATGGTAGAGTTCGGGTAAGTAATAGCAAAATGTAAGAAAATGAAAGAGGTAAGTAATTTAATTAATTGATGTAATAACAATATTATGTGTTTAGAGAAGTTCTGACAACTTTTGGGCACGGTGCCAGTGCACCTGCTGTACCATTCAAAACATGACCCTATTGCCTGTAAGGTAACTGCACTTGTGACTGCCTATTTAGTATTAAAAGTTTGCAATCTGTGTTTAGAGGGGTTCCTAGAGCTTTGGACCTCAGTGTCACTGCACCTGCTGCACCATTGCAATCATGACCCCAGTGCCTTCTAGATAACTGCACTTGTGACTGCCTGTTTATTAGTAAAGTTTAGCAATATTCTGCGTTTAGTGGGATCCCTAGAGCTTTTGGCCCTGGTGCCACTGCACCTGCTGCACCATTCAAATCAGGCCCTTTTTAACTGCAAGATAACTACAATTGTGTCTGCCTGTATAGTAGTGAAATATAGCAACATAGGTGTTTCGAGGTGGGCCTGGTGCCACAGCACCTCCTGCAACATTCAAATCATTACCCTGTTGCCTTCCAGATAACTACACTTGTGACTGCCTGTGTAGTAGTTAAATATAGCAATATTAGGTGTTTAGAGGAGTTCTGACAACGTTTTGGTCCGATGCCACTGTACCTGCTGCACCAGTCAAATAATGACCCTAGTGCCTGAAAGATAACTGCCCGTGTGACTGCCTGCTTAGCTGTAAAATATAGCAATAATCCGTGTTTAGTCGGGTGGCTGGAGGTTTTGGTCCCGGTGCAACTGCAGCTGCTGCACTATTGAAATCATGACCCTAGTGCTTTCTAGATAACTGTACTTGTGACTGCCTGTAATATAGCAATTCTTATGTGTTTAGAGGAGTTCTGATAACCTTTGGGTCTGGTACCACTGCACCTGCTGCACCATTCAGATAATGACCCTGTTGTGTGCAAGATAACTGTACTTGTGACTGCCTGGTTAGTAGAAAAATATAGACATTGTAGGTGTTTAGTGTGGTGCCTAGACCTTTTGGTCCAGGTGTCACTGCACCTGCTGCACTATTGAAATCATGACCCTGTTGACTGCATTGTAACTGTGCTTGTGATTGTATGTTTAATTTGAAAATTTAGCTATAATCTGGGTTTAGTGGGGTTCTATAGCTTTTGGCCAAAGTGCCACTGCACCTGCTGCACCATTCAAATGATGTTATGTTATATTAATTTCGATTTGTAAAGCGCTTAATACCGGCAGGTCTATGAGAAAAATATGAGAAAAATAACCACAGTCCCCATGAGTGAGTGTAGGCACAGATTGTTCTGTGTTATGACCAGGTTTCTGTGAAGAGGAGAGTCTTCAGTTTCTTCTTGAAAGGAAGGAGGGTTTTTTCGGACCGAAGGTGGTGTTGTGAATGTATCTAGGACCCTAATTAAATATTCCTGATTCATGCCCTTATGCGGTTATAACAAATTATATCCTTATGAAGGCATAAGAATCATATCCATATTTAGTCATAGCCAATGCAGTCCAATTACGGCAAGGCTACTTCCTTAGACTCCTAGAAAGTACAACGCGTTCTTTAAACAAACCAAACCTCCAGCAGTCCGGGAATTCCCCCTGCTTTTGTTTTGATTTGTCCTAGAACTCCTGAGAGTCCTGAAAGAACTGCCAGTTCTGAGTGACAGTTCTTAGTGACGTCTTATGTCCAACCTTACGTCAAACACGGCACCTTCCAGGTATAAATATACCAGCATTTGCCTTAAGCAACACACGGTGGTTGGGAGCGGAGCGGCGATCTACTCACCCGAAGCCCAGCTGATGCGAGTGCCGAAGGAAGCCGTCCCTCCCATTTGATGCACTGGGAAAGAAGCTGTCTTTTCTCCTGCCGAGAAATTCCAGCTCCAGTGTTTCCAGTCACCCTTGCGGGTCACTGGAAGATCGAGTCCTGAGAACGAGAAACAAGACCTCCTTCATTCTAAAACCAAGGTACGGAGCTGATTAGATCCTTAGAGAATTCTTGATTCAGATTCTTGGCTAAAAACTAACTTAACTTAAACTGCAACTCCCATACTCCTTCCCACGTACTAGGCTTAGGTTAGGTACACTGGGGCAGGCGTATCTTAGAAGCACCAGTTGAGTACGTTTACTCAACTTTTATCATTGTATGTAATTGTATATATTTTATCCGTTTTAAGTATCATATGGCTCAGAAACCATATCAATGATTTTACAGTATTATTTCATAATACTCCTTTTACTGTACGCACTTTACTTTATGACAAGTATTGCAATAATAGCTATTCACTTCTCTTGCATGAGAAAGAAGACTGTTCAATAAATAACACCTTTTATTGAAAACGCCCGTCTCTCTATTTCTCTGCACTCTGGTGAAACTAAGTATGCACGTTTGACAGAGTGAAATAGATATCTATTGTTTTCACACGACTCTGGAGATATACTCCTTATTCTGGAGGGAGCAAAGTTGTCATGTTTATGCGGTAGTCAGAAGCTAATCCCTTCTTGTCTAATCAGGGAAGTTAACTCCTCCCTGTTCATTCGAGAAAGTTTCTAGTGACCTCTGAGCTAGCTGGCATACCTAATTAAGTCTAACATATTCAGTAGAGACCTAGTCAACCTCAGTCCTACGTCTAAACTGCCGTTTATGTTATTCCAATGCGCAGACCCTATTGGGAATATAGGAACTACACTACATGGCGCCCAACGTTTGGTAAGGCGATAATCTAACGCAAGATACTAGAGTTACTCAGTCGTGCTTTTTCACACAGACCCCTTTTTCCCGTAAAAACTCCAATAGACGTCTGGAGTGGGTGAAAGGTAAATATCCGCCGAAACTTAGTAGGAAGAGATTCCTATGCATTAGTTTTGGTATAGTCAACGTTGAAGGATACAGTGTTCCAAAATATTGTGCACCTAATCTTTGTTTCTTTGCAACTTGCTCTGCAAAAACTTCCATTAAACAATGTTGGTTAACTGCGACAACAACGAAACCGGTGAAGTTGCAGTAAATGCGAATCAACCGGGTGCAGACGTTACAGGGTTTAATGAAGATAACGACCCAGATGCTATATTCATCCCGGTCAATATAAGAAAAACCATAACTATAAAACTTATAGAAAATGGAGTAACATCAAGAGGTGGTATAGTCGTATTTGTGGTAGAGGCCCATGAATATCGGCAGACAGAGGTATTCTATTTCTGGATACATTTTCCTGCAGCACATGCTGTAACACATGAGTTCCACTACTACTAAATAACGGAAGCTCCAGAGGAATACTCTCCTTTCGAGGAAGTTGAAATTCCACTAACATACCAAGAGCACCTGCTCTGGTTTAATGGCGCCCTAAAACATCAAAATCACATTACCAGGCTCGGTCCACTAGGTAGACCAGGAGCCACATGGCCGGTTCTAGCCAGCTACACACCACACCCCGACAATGAAACAATGTCAGACAGAGAACTTTTAGTTCAGTTAAAACAACTAATTAAAATACATAGACAATTGGTCCAATATGTCATGCGGACTTCAACAGTCCAACCTGCAATTAAAATTCCACAAAACACCCCTCAACAGGGGAACACAAATAGAATTACACCTCAGAATATACAATCATGTCTAGGTAAAACACCCGCAAAACGGGAACAAATTCCATTCTGGTTAGCTCAAAAAATCACTCAAATAGAGGCAGTATTTCCTGATACTACCCCTCACGAAAAACACAGAATTCTGACTATCTGTCTCCCAATGGGGATCGCCCCACATGTGGAGGACTGTGACACTTGGGGCACAGTCTTTGCTCCTATCTACACAAAAACACATGGTGTTCCGTCTATGGCGGTTATACCAGATGTACTAAGACAAATTCAAAATGAATACGGTCCAGAACCTGCTTTAACTCTGGGTATGAAATTACTGAAAGACTTTAAGCAGGTCTCGGCTATATTACTAGCCAACATAAAAGGTGAAGCAGCATATGTGGCAATCCGCCAAAAATTGAAAGAAACAGACATAGCAGAACAACCTTTTGAACTTGCCAGAATCATAGAAAAATTGTATGAAGAATTAGGTAGAGATAGTTTGGGTGGTAAACAAGTAAAACCCCAACTAATTGAAAATCCCGAAAAAACTTTCATTCAAAATAATCTCAATTCTCAAAAGAAGAAGTGGGAGGGTAATAAACAAACCACTCCCAGAGAAAAACAGTTTCAGTCCAGAGGAAGGTCTCCCCAACGAAGAGAGAGATCTCCTGAAAGGGGGGCAAGTCTCCACAATGGGAGCTCTCTGAAAAAAGATACAACCTTAGAAATAGGGACAATTTGAGAAAGCCTGATAGATATCAAGATATTGATACACGTCCATCTCGATCTTTTCAGAATTCCTCAAAGAAATCGGAAAGAAGAGGACGATCAGAACATAAAGAAGAGCACGTCAGGTCCAAAGACAAGGAACCTGCTCATCAAAGTAAAAAATTACAATTTCCCAGAAAGAAGGTAGCCAGTATTAAAATAAAACATGCAGAGAATTCTGAGGGCACAACTGAAAAACGTAGAGTGGGCCCAGACAATGCTAGACAGCGCAGCAGAAGTGACCATAGCTCGCAAGATCCTGATAAATCTTCTGGAGACAGTGGACACGAATGAATACATTCAAGTGGAAACTGCAAACACTCGAGTTAGCGTGCCCCATAAACTATATGAAATAACATTACGTATAGAGGGAGATAAAACTAGGAAAATAAAAGGTCTCTTTTGGGAGAATCTATCTAAAGGCTATGATATCCTTCTAGCAGAAAGGGACTGGCCACCAGAGTTTGTAAGGGAGTGCCCACATGGCGAAGAAATAATTATGCCTGCCTTCTCAAATCACATTCCAATTCATAAAAAATACACATTTGCTAGAAAATGGGCAGTGGCCCAAGCCCCTGCTTTATATAAAAATCATGTAGGATGGGATGAGGATTCTCCCCACCATAAAATACAGTTAAAAAATCAACCTACTGCACAGAGGCAGTATCCTGTTAAGCAAGAAGCTAAAAAACAAGTAAAAGAAATTTTAGATCAACTTGAATATCAGGGGGTGATTGAAACATGCACCTCACAAATGAACAATCCTTTGTTTCCTGTCTCCAAGACAGACGATTCATTTTTTTTTAAAAACATATTTTATTGGGTTCGCCGCACAAGTGTCAATATATGATACATTATACATCCGGTCATCCCATATGCCTTCATTGGAACCCCCAACTAATCCCACAACTAGCCCTCCCCCCCAACTGCTATAGGTGTGGGCACATTTCAAGCATTATAACAAAAGTCAGAAGAAATCAGATGGATCAATACACATCTTCAGTGGTATCCCATGGAATACAATTCAACATTCTCTCCCCCCCTAGTCTCCCTCTTCTACTTGAGAGTCCCTGAGCGCTTGTACTAATGCCTCCCATGCTCGTGCTAACTCCAGGCTCTGTATATTTGCTGTACGGGTGGCTTACCTAAGTCTAACAGTACTTTCACTGCAGGCCCATTTATATAATTCAGACGTCCATTTCCTACTAGATGGACCCTCCTTCGACTTCCAGTGCCAGGGTATTTCCCTCTGGGCAAGGATTAGGCCCAAATCAATGAACTTGCTAGTAATTTTCGTTTTGGTCGTGTGAGGAAACCAGAGCAACAGACATGTTGCCATGTCATACTCCACCTGCCTATCAGTAACTTCATTGAGGAGCGTTCCCACTTCAGCCCAGTACTGCCCCAACTTCGGACAATCCCACATCATATGGTCCAGTTACACATCAGGCGCCAAGCATCTAGGGCATGTCGCGTCCTGTACATGGAAATACTTCCTGATCTTCCCTGGGGTAAGGTAAGCTCTATGCACTATAAAAAAGTGTACCTGTTGGACTCTAGCATTCCTGCTCCCCTTCCATGTCCTCCTCAAGATATGACCCCATGTTGTGTCTGGTATGGGCTTCCCCACACTCGCCTCCCACTTTAGTTTCAGTGCCGTCAGTGGTTCTAAGCCCTCATGCAACAGTCGAGCATGTAGGCAAGTGACCGCTTTGATTGTTCCTGCTGCCATTACCACATATTGGCAAGCCCTGGTGGTTGGTGGTTCCGCCTGCCCAGCCTTCCAGTGTTTCCGTATCACCGTAGTTATAGCCGCATGTAGTAAGAAACTCCCATCAGGAAGGCCAAATTGATCTTGCAACACCCGGAATGGCAACAACTCGCCATCCGCATAGAGGTCGCCTACCATTTGAAGTCCCAACTCTTCCCAGCCCATGAGTGAAGACCAGTCCCCTCCGTGCGGTAATGCAGTGAGCATACCCAGAGGAATTTCTGGCGCATACGGATGGGGTACCCCAGCTCTCTTTTGGCATCTGTTCCAACATAATCTTAGGGTCCTCTCCTCCAACGTTAAATCCTGTACGTCAAGCTTCTGCTGCATGATGATATACGAGAGGACATGCCTCTGTATCCCCTCCCCCGGGCCAGGCCAGGGCCTCTAAACTCTACTGCTACATATTGCGTAAGGATCTGCAGCTGCGCTGCTAAATAATAAAGTTCGAAATTGGGAACTGCCATCCCCCCTTCCATTTTGGGCCTCATCAACGTGGTTAGTGCCACCCATCGCCTTCCGTGCCCCCATAAAAATTCCGTAGTTAAAGTTCTCAATTCCCGGAATATCCGCTGAGGGATACATATCCGGAGGGGGCGGAAATAGTAGAGCAGCTGAGGCAAAGCCACTATCTTCAGCAGTGCCACCCTCCCTAGTACTGACAGGGAAAGAGTTGTCCAGAATGCCATACAGCCCCTCAGGGCTCTTATACAGCGTCCTATGTTCCCCTCCAATATGTCGTCAACTCCATGGTAGATACGCACTTCTAGATTGGTGAAACATGATCGTTCCCAGACAATGTCCCCAGCAATCTGTGGCTGGGGCATATCCGCTCGCATCGGGAATAGGCATGTTTTACTCCAATTAACCTTCAGGCCCGACAGTATTCCGAACCTCGACAGCATATCCATCGCCCCCTGCAACGCTGCTTCCGTATCCTCTAAGAACAACAACAGATCGTCCGCACATAGCGATATATATTGTGGAGTCCCGCAGTACTCAAGACCCCTATATATCATCCCTGACCTAGCCTGGACCGCCAGAGGCTCAATCGCCAAAGCGAACAACAGAGGGGAAAGTGAGCACCCCTGCCTCGTTCCTCTCCGCACAGGTTAATCGGAAGATATCACCGTTCCCAATCGCACCCTAGCCGTTGCCGAGGAGTATAGTACTTTCGTCCAACGCCCAAATTGAGCGCCCAGTCCGAACTTCTCCAACACCTTATGGAGGTACTCCCATTCCAGGCTATCAAAAGCCTTTTCTATGTCTATGGATAACACGGATGATTTCTGTCCCTCCCCCAGGTTGCTCCCCATCACCCGCATCAGGCGACGGATATTAGTCGAGGTATTCCTGGTCGGGATGAACCCAGCTTGATCCTCATGGACCAATGTGGTCATGTGTGGTAGCAGTCTAGTCGCCAGTATGCGACTCAGGATTTTATAGTCCACTGTCAACATGGACAGCGGCCTATAGGAGGCCACCTCAGTGGCCTCTCTTCCAGGCTTTAAAAGGGGAACAACCAGCGCTTCTCTCATCGACCTAGGCAGATGCCCCTGCTCCATAGCTTCGGTATAGACCTCTAACAAGTGGGGTGCCAAAATGTCTATATACTTTGCATAAAATTCTATTGGCAAGCCATCCATCCCCGGTGTCTTGTTCCGGGCCATCTGTTTTATCGCACCCCTAACCTCAGTCAATGTTACTTTTTGACCCAGAGTTTTAGCACTCTCCTCATCCAATTGTGGGAGCTGAATCCCCTCCAAATAGCCCTCTATGTCTGGTACCCAAGCCTCCAGGTTACTTTGGTATAAGGTCGTATAGTACTCCAAGAAGCGCGAGATTACTGCAGTCTGGGAATAGACCATCTCTCCCGTCTTTGCAGGCACACTCATGATAGGGCAACCCCTTAGGACTGGGCTCACCAGTCTCGCTAGGAGTGTGCCCACCTTATCCCCCTCAGCATGAACCTTCGCTGCATAGTGTCTATAGTCATATCTCCTTAATCTCTCTATTTCCGCGGCCGCTAATTCCTTGGCTTCCAGTAGCTGCGTTTGCAGCGCCGTTTGCTCTGGCCTCTGTTTCTCCAAGTCCCACAGTGCCTCCTCTGCCTTTTCCACATCTGCGAGTACCACTGTCCTTTCGCCTGAATAATTACTAATGTACAGCCCCCTCACCACTACCTTGAGTGCGTCCCACTCCACTGCTCTGGTAGACGCCGTCCCTCTATTCTCGGTGAAGTAGTGTTCAATGCCCTCCCGAATTTCTTCGCAGAAAACCTGATCTTCCAGGGTTTCTGGACGCAATCGCCAAGTGGGGGCCACGGGCCTCATACGTTGCCATTTAAGGGATACCAAGTGGGGGTTGTGATCGGAAATGGTCCTAGCCAAATATTCAGAATGGGATGCCAAGGAAGCTATAGAGTGACTGCATAAGATGGTGTCAATTCTAACATGTAGTTCATGGAGCACTGAAAAGAAGGAGTAGTCCCTACCATCGGGGTGGTGCCCTCGCCATACATCAGTTAGGTCCCACCTTTCCTGCCAGTTTGATCTCTGCACAGCAGGCCTTCGTACCGGGGATGTAGCTAGTGGTGGATGAGATCTATCCAATATTGTAGTGTAGTTCCTATTTTCCCTATAGGCCTCGCGCATTGGAATAACATAAACAGCAGTGTAGACGTAGGACTGAGGTCTTCTAGGTCTCTACTGACTATGTTAGACTTAATTTAGGTTTGCGCCAGCTAGCTCAGAGGTCACTGGAAACTTTCTTGACTGAATATGAAGTGATCAGCTTCCCTGGCTCAGACAAGAAGGGATTCAGCTTCCGACAACTGCATAAACATGACAACTTTGCTCCCTCAGAATAAGAGTCAATCTCTAGAGTCGTGTGAAAACAATAGACAATTATTCACCAGAGTGCAGAGAAGAGAGAGACGGGCGTTTTCAATAAAGGGTATGATTTATTGAACAGTCTTCCTTCTCATGCAAGAGAAATGGATTGCCACTATTGCAAAACTTAATATAAAGTAAATTACGTACAGTAAAAGGAGTATTATGAAATAATACTGTAAAAGCATTGAATGGTTTCTTAGCCATAAGATACTTTAAATGAATAAAATATATACAATATATACTTTCATATATACATTGGCTAACGATCTCAACTGGTGCTTCTAACTACGCCTACCCCGGTGTACCTGACCTAAGCCTAATACGTGGGAGGGAGTAAGTAAGTAGCAGTTTAAGTTAAGTTGGTTTTGCCAAGAGTCTGATCCAAGAATTCTCTGTAAGGGTTTAGTCAGCACCGTACCTTTGGAATAGAATGTAGGAGGTCTGGTATCTCCCTCTCAGGACCCGATATCCCAGTCACCCGCAAGGGTAGGCTGGAAACGCCAGAGCTGGATTTTCTCGGCCGGAGAAAAGACAGCGTCTTTCTCAGCGCGTCAAAGAGGAGGGGCAGCATCCGTGGGCTTCTCGCGTCTGCTGGGCTCTCTGCAAGGGAACAGCTGTTCTGCTCTAGATTTCACCACCGTGTGTTTGCTTAAGGCAACGTTGTTATATTTATACCTGAAAGGTGCTGAGTTTGACGTAAGGTTTGGACATAAGACGTCAATGAAGATGTCACTAAGAACTAGTCGTTCTTACAGTGCTCGCAGGAGTTCTATTACAAATCAAAACAAATCAAGCGGGGCTTTCCCAGGTTGCTGGGGGTTTGGTGTGTCGAAAGAACTCAGTGTGCTCTCTAGGAATCTAAGGAAGTAGCTTCTGCTGTGTCATGGGCTGCAGAGGCGAGTTACTAAAATATGGCTCTGATTATTATGCCATTATAGGGATATTTATTGATTCTAGCCGTATAGGGGCATAAGGTCACAATATTGATCGGGTTCCTAGATAAAAACACATCAATATTACATCTGTAATGGAGTTGAAATCCCCCCCCCCCCCCAGTATCACCTGACCCGCCAAATAGTGCGCTAATGCCCCTGATATCCTATCCAAGAAGCGGGCCTGATCTGTGTACGGGGCATAGACACTACAGAGCACCACATCTCGACCATACAATCTCAATCTAAATACAAGCAGCCCTTGCTTCCACCCCTAGCCCTTGATCCCCACGATAGTGTGTCATAGTTACAGCGTTCTCAGGTATCACCAGTCGCATCAGCACCTCCAGGATTAGCCCATAAGAGGAAGTCCTCACAAAGAGTTATTCATCTAGCATTCCTTCTGCCGTTCCGGGCATGACCTCCGGGCCCCTAGTGCTGTCCGTGTCTGAGAACTCAGTGCCCAATTTCCTCTTGTCATCTTCAGAGTCCGTCCCCATCGTCGACTCCTCCTTCTGCGAGCCTGTCATCTCCGCCGTCGCCGCCAGAGCTCCCCGTTTATCTGCCGCCATTTGAGTGTTCTGTCGTGCTTGCCGGTTTTTATCCCTCTTGCGGAGACGCTGTGATTTAGGCAACTGTGTTGGTTTAGGTGGTCCGCGTCCTCCCTTACCTCTGTGATCCGTGCCCGCACTGTATGATTCGAGCCAAGGCCAAGCTTTCTCGGGTGTTAGGAAAAATTGTGTTGAACCATCCATAATTACTCTCAGTTTGGCTGGAAAAATCAGCGAGTATTGGATCCCTTCATCCCTGAGTTCTTTTTTAATAGTTAAATATGAGGCCCTGCGCTTTTGAGTCTCCTGAGTATAATCCGGGAATATCGTGACTGTGCCATTCCCCACTTTAAAAGGTCCTGTCGCGTGTGCTCTCTGGATCAACAGATCTCTATCTTTGTAATGAAGAACTCTGGGCACTACGGGTCGGGGAGGGCGACCAGGCAAAGGCGGTTTGGCCGGGACCCTGTGCGCTCTCTCAAGGGTGAAGAAGGAAGACAGCCCCTCCGGGGCAACCACTGTTTTGAACCAGTTCTCCATACATGCTATCATGTCAGCTCCCTCTGATTGTTCGGGCAGGCCTACCACCCGCACGTTGTTGCGCTGATTGCGGCTTTCGGAACCTTCGGCCCTTTTTGCCAAGCGTTCCAGCGCATCACCCAACTTGCGTTCCACCGTTACCACCGCTGGTTTCAGGTCTTGAATGGTCAATTCATTCTCTTTTACCCTGTCCGCCAACTTCGAGTGGTCAGCTCTCAGGAGTCCTAGTCTCGTTGCGACTTGGGCAATGTCCTGGTGTGAGGAATCCTTTGTGGCCGCTATGGCTTCCAGAATTGTATCCAGGCGTTTATGTAGTCGCTGTTCCGATGGCGTGCCCTCACCTTCGCCACCTTCATCACGGCTGTCCCCCTGCTCCACACCATCTTCCCTTCTCACCTTTGGTTTCATCCTGTAATAGTACGTGTCCTCCTGTATCACTTAAGTAGCACCTTCCACTCAGTTACACTCAGCCAGCTCCAGTGCAATCTATTGTTTGATCGGCGTAGAACCTACTGGGGGCATACAGCACCTGGTCCCCAACCTTCGTATGTCCACACCACTCCGGAACCCCCAGCCTTCGTGGGGAATATCAGCCACTGTCACACCCCCATTCACCCGCCTCCGCCCCCACCTTCTTAGTGGCGGGTTCAGGCCCGCACCACCGCACTCACCAGGGGTCGCAGAGGGATGCGTCCGCTTGCTGTTCGCCTCCGAGCTGTCTCCTCCCGTGTTCTTTCGTTCCATCTCACTTTGCAGGGTGCCCGGGTCGTCCAGACCTCCCGCCGGAAGGCGTGCCCCAACCTCTGTTCACACTCGCGATGTGGCACCCCTGCCGATCTCGAGCCTCCACAGCCTTGCCCTCACTCGGGTGTTGCACGTCTCTGCCTGGTATCCGCTTTCTCAGCCGATCGCCAAAATATACTCCGGCTGCGGTGTTAGATATGTGGTGCTCCACAATCAATCCTCCCATCGGCCGCCATTTTAGAGTACAGAGCAGTATCACTACCTCCGCGCCGGCTGCTCTCCAAATCGCTCTCTGTATGAATTCTGCCAATCGCCTCGCCAAGGCGGCAGGCTGCGGTCCGCTTCTTGCTCTCGCTGCACTCTCACCCTGAGCCCCTCATGTATCAGGCAGTGGGCCGCTCGGCTCCGTTCGTTCCAGTTAGCCGACGATCGCCGCCATCTTGCCGTCTGTTCTTCTTTGTTCCCGAGATCTCAACTCGCACCTGTGTCGCAGCGGAGCTCTCTGGTGCTGCAATATTGGTTGGATGATTTTCCGCAGGTATTCCGACGTAGGGTCCGTTAGATTTGACAGGTTACAGGAGGTTTTGCAGGATTAAAGCCGGGATCGGGGCGGAGCTATCAGCTCACGCCGCCTCTCCCATCGGCGCTCAGGCCACGCCCCCCAAGCCAGACGATTCATATCGTCTAGTTTTAGACTACAGACACCTAAACTCCTGCTGTAAAACATTTGCAGTACAAAACTCACACAGTACAGCACTAATGAATACCATCGTGCGCAAAAAATATAAAACGACATTAGATATTTCAAATGGTTTCTTCTGTCAAAACATAGCACCTGAAAGCAGATATTTGACCGCTTTCTCCAGCATGGGGACCCAAATGCAATTTTGTCGTCTCCCACAGGGATTCAAGAATAGCCCAGGATTATTTATAGCCAGGGTAACAGAGTTACTACAAATTTATGATGATGAGGCATTATCATATGTCGATGACATCTAACTTACTGACGATGACCTGGAGACTCACTTGAAAAGAGTAAACACCATAATACTTGAGTTCGCATCTGAAGGGTACAAATTTAACTTTAAAAAATCACGAATTGCCCATCTAACTGTCCTATTTTTAGGATATGAATTATCAAGTGGAGGCAAAAGCCTAGCAGACAACTTCTTAGAGAAGTGTGCAGTACTCCAAGCTCCAAAAACGCTGAAAAACTTACAATCAATACTAGGTTTCCTGAATTTCGGAAGAACATACATTCTAAATTATGCAGAGAGGGTTAAACCTCTCTACGAATTAATAAAACCTGATTTCAAACCAATTAATTGGACTCAAAAACACACAGAGATTTTAAGATCATTACAGACAGACATGTTAACTAAATCAAAACTACAAACACGCGCAAACGAACGCAACCTTGTAAGCCGAGTCATCCTAGGAAGATGCGGATTCACATACCTGACCTCTAATGTGGGAGAAACGGTACCAATAGCTTATAAATTACACTTGTACACACAAGCTGAAATGAAATTCAGTTCTACTGAAAATATTCTAATTGCGGTTCACACTGCTGTAGCAAAAGAAAGAGCCCTAGCCCAAGGGAAAAGGATATCTGTTTTAACAGCAGTATCAGCCCTAGAGGCAGTAACAAGACCAGGCATTCCAAATGCTATAGCTTCAGATCCAAAATGGATACAATAGGAAAATTCTATTGCTACAGAAGACGTGAAACACGCTTTTGATCCGAAAATGAAAAAACTAGAAAATCTGGAATACGAACATGAATGCCCTCTGTCAATCGAAATTCTGCCTCTCGAACAGTACACCTGTGTAATCTACACGGACAGATTTGCACAACACTACGTTGTGGAAAAACAAATTTACAATGCTGCGTGCGCGATTGTTAAAGGTCGCTGGCGCTAAGGTAAATTCAGACCGACGGTCACTAAAACTGAATCACTCAGAAACTGTACAGCTCAGCGAGCTGAAATAAGATCTCTAAAGATGGCGCTTGAAAATGCCGATCGCGAATTTCGACACCAATAGTGTGCGATTCGCATTACTGCGTCCGGTCTTACAATGACTCCATGCAGACCTGGATTAAAAATGGTTACAAAGATGAGACAGGTGCCACAATAAAGCATAAAAAACTATGGGATCAAGTAGTTCTTTTGCAGAAAGAACTACAAAAGACTCACGTGGTACATACGCAGAGTCTTCAACGTGATGGTGTTCACGTTGCAGGGAATTCATTGGCTGACAGAGCCACAGCGGCAGCTGATCACTCGGCTTCCGTAGCTACAAAAAGCATGCGAAAATGCAAATAGATGGCGAAACGCTGCTTGCAGTAAAAGCTTCAATGGAAGGCAATTATGCGACGTTACCTCTAAACTATCCACTCGGCAATACATACATAATTGATGCGAACTCCGTTCCGTTTGCTCAAATCCCTGGAGTGGGGGATAGAGTAATTCCAAACACGAACCGGAGAGACTTCTTGATACAAGAAGCACACATGGGATTGGGTCTGAGGCACCAAGAGATCCTGAAATCTCTGATAGAATTACAATCACGATACTTGTGGCCGGAGATGAGCGTGCAAATGTATAACTTTGCAATGAATTGTGAGGACTGCAACAGAGATCGCAGTTGTGAAGCGTACCAGACACCTGCCCAGACACCACTATTAGACAGCATTAGGCTATCTTTGCGCATACATCCACACGGAAAAATGCGATCCCATAATTATTAAGACGAGATTCATTTAGATAAGGCCCCAGCGCTCAGCTGACGCCACAACTGTTATAAAAGATTTGAGAGTCTTTATCGGCACATACGCAATTGGCATGCTACATTCTGACCAGGGTCCTTCGTTTAGCTCTCGGGCTCTCGGGCTTACAAGGAGGCCATGGCCATGGCCAGAATGGGCATTACATTGTGGTATTCTAGTCCATTCCATCCCGAAGGAAATGCGGTAGTGGAGAGAAAAAACCGTGACATAAAGCAATCTATAACAGCGAGGGGTATTAGGTTCGGGTGACGGGTGGATCAAACGTCTAATAAGTGTCCAACGTAGTCTTAATAACATGCCAAGAAATTCTCTAGGAGGTATCAGTCCGTATGAACATTTGTTTTGTACTAGAATGATTATCCAGGACTCGGATTGTCAAACTTCAGTGGTGAAACAAAAAACCTTTGATATCAAAGACCGTTTGGCTGTCTTACAGGACTTGAATGAAACAAGAAAAAGTCTAAGTAACAAAAAGCAACAGCCAACGACCACTGAAGAAAAACCACCTGTCCCAGCAAGACCTGTCTGGATTCCAAAGATTGGGGATCTAGTCAGAGAAAAGATTGCGGTGAAGAAGGAATTTGGGGCTTCTTACAGAAAAGCAGTACCTGTCTTAGCTGTCAGCGGAACAAGATCAGTAGTACTACCGCGCCTTGCTGGTAAAAAGGAGAACCGAGTTGTATCAATCAACCTGGTGAAACCACAACCATGTGGCCGATAATTAGTAGTAGGCCCAGTGGACTCCCAAGATGTAGCAGAAGACCAAACCTTGCTACAATCCAAGAGGTTCAAACTGAGAGACTAATCACATTTGACAAACCTTCAGTGAATAAAAAAGGACTATGCAACAAAGCCATGGAACTTGTGCCTCTTGAAACCCAAATTGCAACAGTTCGTCCAGAAACACCTGTCTACAACGATGTAGCCTCGGACTATACAAATGTAACAAAAGAAAATCCAAAGATCAATGGAAATCCGGAAGCAATTCCACCAATTGACAGAACTGCATCTGGCTACTTTATCAACTTTGATGATTTTTCAGATGATCCAAGTGAACATGGAGACAAGCCAGCAACAAAAACTTTCAAAGAAAAAATCACAGAACTCTTTCATCAACTTGGAGAAACATATCTGATTTCCCCGTGGATTGAACTATGGATTGTGTTAGGTGTACTTTTCCTCCTTCTGTGGCTCATCTTGATTTTAATTTTGGGTAGATTTATTGATGGAAAATATAGTACAATGGACACAGCAAGTCAGAACATCAACTTGGTCCTGAAACCACACAGATCCTCTCACATCGAAAAAAGAGAACTATCATCCGTGAACATCACAGCCATCCCTATACCTGGGGGTATAGCATGGGACAAAACTGACTATGAAACCTATGGCCCGGTTGAGCTCTTGAAATATCCTCACCAATTCAAGATCTCCTTAAGTGACTTTGTATCACCTAGTACTTTCTCTGGTGATTGGGACTTTGAAAATATTAATAATATGATGTCAGATTTAGAAATGTCAGCAAAATTTACAGAACATGATTATTTACAGGGTTCATCGAATTATGAAGAAATTTATTGTTTCAACTACTTTGGGCATCATTATCTGCATAAATCTGCAAATCCTAGAAATGTTTTCAGTTATAATCAGTGGGAACATTGTCCAACACCGCCTAAAGGCAGTTCAAAAATATTTTATGAGAAGTTTCCATACTTTTCAGGGTTTAACATCACTGATCCTGAAACGTTTTATTTTAAAATGTTAAATTAGACATAAATGAAAAACATGTTGACAAATACTAAATTGATTTATTCGGAAAGATAACATTGAGACAAAAATCATCTGGGGTACAAAAGAGTGGCAGGTACAAGGTTTAGAATCATTATTTAGAGCCTGCATGATCCCAGAAAAAATAATGTTCCTGAATGACACCATTCAACAAACAACCTGTCTTGGTCTAGCCAAGATAAAAGATTTAAACAACCCATCTATACCAAAGCCTATGCCTGATAGAAACACCACTACAGATGAGGGGTTAGATGTGTCCTATATTTTAAAACAAAACAGAACACTTCCTGATTGGAACAAATGGTTGATCTGGCCCAGAGACACAAATAACTGTCAAGATAGATTCCTGAACAAAATACAGGGGTTCAAAGAGAACAGGCCAGACCCAAGATATTCCCAGAGACAACATCCAGGGATAGTTACAACATACAGTGTAGGAAAACTATGCCTTGACTGGTTACAGAGATCCACACTTCCCGAAATTAAGCAACACTTAACTTTACTTAAAGAAGGTGCTGACTTGCGAGATTTCATAATGGGACCTCGCAAACAGCGTCGAAAACATTTCATATACGCCGGTATATACGCAGCTTACAATGAAGCTTGGAAAGTAACACAAATTGAGACTGCAGAAAAAATACGAGAAACTGATCGTATTAATTTGGAAAAATCACTTTCTGTAGTGGACAATGGGTTAATGACTCTGTCCTCCAGAATTTATTCACTGGACAGCATTGTATCATCTCGTATTGATATAATAGAACAGGATATGCTAATGTTACAACATGGTATCCAAACAGCACTCCAGACATGGAGGCGGCAATATGGCCTCATGTGAATATCTCTTCTATTCGAATTGATACTTTAAGCAGAATGAAGTCTATTCTTTTACAGACAACTGTGCCTTTAACCTCGTCCAAAGAAATGTATGACCTGCAAGTTGCAAGGACAGCGGCAGAGATACATACCCTATTATTGACAAATTGCCCAGTGCATTTCGTAGAAATGTTAAGCCAAATCTTAAACATGTCAGATACCAGTGGCATCGCACATGTATTTAAGAAAAAAATTTCAGGACTGTTAGCATCCTTTGAAACAGTTCTGGGCATCTTCCTGAATTTTGTGCATTCTCTTTTCGGTGGCCTGCCTCTTATTTTGGGACTCGTAGCAGAAATTTTATTTTTGCTCCTTCTGCTCCGATATGGCAAGCCAAGTCACAGACAAAACTCTGGCTATGATGGAAGAAACGATCCTACCAATACGATACCGAGAACGTATCACTAAAGTCCTCGGATTGGCCCGGCTAAGAGATCTGAATACTACCTGGTTTCTTTCATTCAGACCAATTTGGCAAAATTGCATCCTACCTGTGCTTCGATGTCTGCTATGCGGAGAAGAATGCGTGTTGGACGTCTGTCTTAAACTACCATCAGCAGTACCAATGGATATCGATGCTTTGCTTTGTCCGGTAACGACTCATGCAACGTGTTGTCCCCAGCGGCTACCTATTTTGATGACGGCATTCGTTGAGACTTCACCATTACGATTAGGTGGCGGTGAAGAACGAGATGAAAGCGGCACCACACAGGTACAACCTTCCGTGAACATTGCTGATCCTGACATCGATGATAGCAATACATCGCACATATGCACTATTTCCACTTTTTCTGAGTTGGCCCAACTTTCACCTACTGTTGTAGACAAATTTTTTGCCGGCCTATCTGAAGTAATGTTCTCTCCTAACAACGAGAATAATATTTGAAACAGCGAGCAACTCTGAATTCGGCCTTCATTTTTATAAACAACCCTGCTGAAAACATTTGGAACTATTTCTCCCATGAAAACGAAATAATTATTTTTACCAATTTCCAGAATATTTACCTTTTTTTTGGCACAAGGTACTCTGCTTAAAGTAGAACTATTCTTAGAGAACAGAACTTCTATTTTTAGAGACTCTAGAGACAATATTTTGAATCAGCCTCTAGCACGTGTATAATCTTGTATAAATATGTGATGAAATGGTCTCGACCTTCTCTTCTGTATTAAGAGCCATTTCATAAATGTAATTTTCGTGATTCATTCAGTGAAGATTATAATGCACTACAAATATTTTATCTGAATGATACCACTGCTTGAAAGCGTACAGTATAATACTCATTTTCGTGTATCTATACCATTTCAAATGCATTCTATGTATTTTGGGGTGGGCTGGAAAACACATGCATACTTATATGTTTATATATTGCTTAGTATTTAGTAATGATGGAAATTATACGTGGAGTGGGTGTTATGAATGTATCTAGGACCCTAATTAAATATTCCCGATTCATGCCCTTATGCGGTTATAACAAATCATATCCTTATGAAGGCATAAGAATCATATCCATATTTAGCCATAGCCAATGCAGTCCAAATACGGCAAGGCTACTTCCTTAGACTCCTAGAAAGTACAACACGTTCTTTAAACAAGCCAAACCTCCAGCAGCCCGGGAATTCCCCCTGCTTTTGTTTTGATTTGTCCTAGAACTCCTGAGTGTCCTGAAAGAACTGCCAGTTCTGAGTGACAGTTCTTAGTGACGTCCTATGTCCAACCTCACTTCAAACAAGGCACCTTCCAGGTATAAATATACCAGCATTTGCCTTAAGCAACACACAGTGGTTGGGAGCAGAGCGGCGATCTCCTCACCCGAAGCCCAGCTGATGCGAGTGCTGAAGGAAGCCGTCCCTCCCATTTGACGCACTGGGAAAGAAGCTGTCTTTTTTCCTGCCGAGAAATTCCAGCTCCAGTGTTTCCAGTCACCCTTGCGGGTTACTGAAAGATCGAGTCCTGAGAACGAGATACAAGACCTCCTTCATTCTAAAACCAAGGTACGGAGCTGATTAGATCCTTAGAGAATTCTTGATTCAGATTCTTGGCTAAAAACTAACTTAACTTAAACTGCAACTCCCATACTCCTTCCCACGTACTAGGCTTAGGTTAGGTACACTGGGGTAGGCGTATCTTAGAAGCACCAGTTGAGTAAGTTTAGTCAACTTTTATCATTGTATGTAATTGTATATATTTTATCCGTTTTAAGTATCATATGGCTCAGAAACCATATCAATGCTTTTACAGTATTATTTCATAATACTCCTTTTACTGTACACACTTTACTTTATGACAAGTATTGCAATAATAGCAATTCACTTCTCTTGCATGAGAAAGAAGACTGTTCAATAAATAACACCTTTTATTGAAAACGTCCGTCTCTCTATTTCACTGCACTCTGGTGAAACTAAGTATGCACGATTGACTGAGTGAAATAGATATCTATTGTTTTTACACGACTCTGGAGATATACTCCTTATTCTGGAGGGAGCAAAGTTGTCATGTTTATGCGGTTGTCAGAAGCTAATCCCTTCTTGTCTAATCAGGGAAGTTAACTCCTCCCTGTTCATTCAATAAAGTTTCTAGTGACCTCTGAGCTAGCTGGCATACCTAATTAAGTCTAACATATTCAGTAGAGACCTAGTCGACCTCAGTCCTACGTCTAAACTGCCGTTTATGTTATTCCAATGTGCAGAGCCTATTGGGAATATAGGAACTACACTACAGTGGTCTTGCAGCCGATTCCACAGTTGCAGGATGGGGACCGAAAAGGCTCGCCCTCTTTTAGTTGTATAGTTGAACCATGGGCAGGTTAGTTGATCACCCATGGATTACCTTAGAGTGCGGCCTGGGACGTATTTCCCCAGACGCTTTTTGATGTACCTTGGGGCATGTCAGTACAGGGCCTTGTGGGTGATACAGAAGCCCTTGAATCTAGCCCTCTGTTTGATGGGGAGCCAGTGAAGTTTTTGCAATAGGAGAGTGGCCTGTGTGCGTCTTGGGAGCTTGAAGATCAACCTGGCAGCATCATTCATCACCACCTGAAGTTTGCCTAACAACTGGTCCGGTAACCCAATATAGAGTGAGTTACCGTAATCTAGTCGTGACATGATCAAAGCGGTCACCACCGTCCGCACAGTGGAAAAAGTGAGGATGGGGTGATAGTTTCCTCAACTGCCTAAGCAGGCCTACACAGGGCCCGAACACGGTGGATACTTGGTTGAACAGTGAGAGTTTGGCAACTATTTTAAGACCCAGGCCTTTTACCACCGGGGCTGGAGATGGCGTGTCTCCCAGTTGTGGCCAGAATTGGTTGGTCCATGGGTTGCCGTCCGTAGAAATGACCAATACCTCCATTTTGTCTGGGTTAACCGTAAGTGAATTGGCTGTCATCCAGTTAACCACGAATGTCAGTATGCCTTGCACAAGTGTTGGCTTGTTGTCAATTTGTAGGATAATCTGTGTGTCGTCTGCGTAATTAAACACCTGGTAGTCCATCTGGGCCAGGTCCCTCACTAGTGGTCTGAGGTAGATGTTAAACAGAAGTGGGGAGAGGCAGATCCTTGCGGGACTCCACAGGTTATATACCCTCTGTCGGACACACAATCACCCATCTTAATTTTTAAAGTGCGATCTGTCAGAAAGGAGGTAATTCAATGATGTATCGTCCCACCGATGCCAATGTCCCGGATTCTTGCCAGGAGTTGACGGTTGTTGACCGTGTCGAATGATGACGACAAGTCAAGGAGGACCAGGGTGCACAGCTTCTTCTGTCATCTGTGAGCCTAATTTGGTCCAGTACTGACAGCATTACCAGCTCAGTGCTGTGGTGGGCTCTAAAGCCGCCTGCCTGTCCCTAAGTAGTTGATGTTTCTAAATAAACATTGATAACGTTTTAAGGACGTGTTGTTCCATACTTTTAGCCGGAAAAGGAAGTTGGGCGATGGGCCTATAGTTTTTTATGTTGGTGGTGTCAGGTCCCATATTTTTAAGTAGGGGGAGTACTCTAGCTTCCTTAAATTTCCTGGGGACCTTCCCAGTTTCTAGAAAGAGGTTACTCAGTGAGAGGACATCTCCCTCAATCGCAGGGAGGGCTAATTTGAAAATCCTTGGAGGGCAGGGGTCCGCAGGTGAGCCTGTCTTGATTCTGATAGCCATGTGTAGCTGAGACTTATGGTCTAGTTTTGGCAAGGAGGTGATTGATTCTACCCTGTCTCTAGCCAAGACGTGCTGGTTAATGGAGGTATTATCTATGTCTGCTAGAATTTCTTGTACTTTGTCGAGAAAGAAGGTCAGGAACCTGTTGCAGTGTTCCTGGCGGGTGGGAGTTTCTTGCATCTGCTTTTGGCTAAGCTCCTTCAGGATTTTGAAGGTTTCTTTTTGTTTATTATCTGCCTCCACAATCCAAGATTCGTAGAATTCTCCCTTTCTTCTGAGGATCGCTTTTTTGTAGATGGTAAGTCTTGACTCTGTGAGCCCCTGCGGCTCATAGGCTTTATGCCACAGTCTTTCATAGTGACAGAGGGCCCGTTTCAGTTCCCTTAGTTCTTCCGTGAACCAGGGTTCCCCCTTCCCCTTGTTTTCCACTCCTAATTTGCAGGCTGGCACCAGCCTGTTGATTGCTGTAACCAGTTGGTTGGAGATGGATTAACTCCTCTCTTCGAGATCCTCTGTCCAAGTATTCCTTTGTGCGTTCTCTTGCAGAGTGTCCCCTAAGCTTTTTCCTCAATTATGTTCCAGTTATGCACCATTTTCCATTTAGGAGGGGGGCGCATAGAGGGGCTTCCTTGGGGGATCAGAAGGCTGATTAAGTAGTGGTCTGACCACCCACACGGAGTCGTGTCCACCAAATTAACCTGTGGCTGAGACGACCAGATGAGGTCTAAGGTGTGACCTATCTCGTGGGTGGGGGTGACCACAAGCTGCTGCAGCTCCAGTGTGTACATAGTTTCCTCTAACTGTTGGGCCTGTGCCTCTCTTGGTTGCTGGTCCCAGCGGTAGTTAAAGTCCCCCACCACCAGGAGTTGTTCTAACCATGAGCTAAGATTTGTGACAATTTCGGTGAGGTGATCAAAGAACCGTGGGGGAGCTTGCGGGGCCGGTACACCACCACAAACGCCAAACTTGAGGTGTTCATACTTGCTTTGGACATTAGAATATCGGCTCCTGCCGTATTGTCTCCAGCTAATTTTTCTATTGTCAGCTGTTTGTTGTGCAGTATTGCCAGCCTCCCTCCTCTTTTCCCATCTGGCCTATTACGCCAAAGGGGATTATAATCTGCGGGTAGTGCTGCGGCTATGTTTGGTCCCGAGTCATCGTCCCTTTACCCTGCTATTGTAACGCCTGTTTAGTAGTCAAATATAGCAATATTATGAATTTAGAGGAGTTCTGACAACTTTTGAGCCCGGTGCTCCTGCACCTGCTGAACCATTCAAACCATGACCTTGTTGTCTGCAAGATAACTGCAGATGTGACTGCCTGTTTAGTAATAAAATATAGCATGGCTCTTATATATCAACTTTATTTTTAACAGCAGTGTTTATTATAACATTTAGAATTTGATCGTAAAGACCAAATAGATTAGGTTGAAAAAACCAATCTGATATGCTTACAAAGTGCAGAGAAAGGTACTGAGGCATGAATAGGAAATGCCACAAACTTTCTAAGGCTAAATTTCCTGCTTTACACAACTAAGTAATAAAAAGCAAGCATTCCGGCATACGGTTAGAAACTGTCTGCCTTTGCAATGGGAAGAGATCTTATTTTGCCCGTGAGTAGGACTTAAACAGTGTGAACAGCTTTAGTAGAAGTATCATAAATGCGCGCAACCAGGGAACGTTAACAAATAAAGATCCACACAAAAGTAAATAAACACAGTAATTCGGGAATGGGACGTGATAGGAGCCCCCTTTTAAGATATATTAAATACAAGAGATTTCACAAGCACAGCGCAAGTGCTGTGGTGGCAAAACCTTAAAAGAGCAGACAATGCAACAGAGTGTGGAGGAATTCAGGGCTTAAAAATACAACAGAGCCTCAACACTTGTTCTAATACCACAAGCTCTAAATAAGTGGAACTAGAAATATTTTAGAGCATACCCTAAAGTACTCACAAAAGAAAGTGAAATGGATCAAACTCTGGGATGAGGACTCATCTCAAGAGCAGATTAGCACATTGGTGAGATCAAATTGGCCGAATAGAAAACTTAAATGCCACCTAACACTCCCAAACCTAAATGTGGTTAGCAGAATCTGTAGCAGATAGTGTCCATCCACAACAGGTATGGTTCCATGTTTGGGGTGAATTGTAGGTTAGCATACTCATTGACAGGGGTTTTATATGATTCACATACTTCTCCATGCTGTCTATTCTTGGATAGGAACGATGTTTTGGCCTAAATTAGGTCAGTCTTAGATATACTAGAAACCTGATTGGCTCTCGGGTGTCTGTCAACATTCCAAACACTCCGGAGCGGCCGCCATCTTGTGTCTCGGTAGGATCGAGACACAAGAGGTGGCAAAATCAAAGGGGGAAATGGCCAAAAGGGGGCAGAGTAGACCCCCCTGACCCCCTAGGTTTGATGTGGCGGCCATAAAAGGGGCCCGCGGGGCAATAAAATAAAAAAATGTTTTCGATTTGCGCGGGGGGAGCGCCCGGTACGCGCACCGGGGGGCGTCCAGGGGAGCGTACCATGGGGGAAAAAGAATGACAGAGTTTTTCAAAAATGTAGCCTTTTTTTTATAAATTGGAGGTAGTTCTAAAAAGAACTGTTTTTTTCTTTTTTTTGTTGTTTTATATTTTTTTTAATGTTTTTTTGAACATTTTGTACTTTTTTTGGCTTTTATGAACAATTTTATATTTGTTTTGTTATTTTTATGGGGAGAAACAAAAAACAGGGAGTTGTAAACGGCTCAACTGGAGCAAAAAAAAAATCAGGAAAAAAATATTGTTTTTTGGGGCAATTGTGGTTGTCACCAGCACGGTTGATGAGCTTTATGCTTTGCTCACCATAGGTGATGGTCTTACCACAAAATATACAAGTGATCTTGTATTGCCCAAACTGGGGTTGTATGTTTGGGACCATCTCCCTTGTCTCTGGTCCCGATGGAGTGGGTTGCTTTCTTTTGGAGGTGCTGGGTGAAGATTCGGGAGGGTTTGTGGCCAGTTCTCGGACCTCTGCCGCAGCATAGTTAATGGGATGCCTGCGCTGCATGTGGCGAATCATGGTGTTATTGCCAAATGATTATTTCTTGTTAGGGTTCCCCCTTGAAAGTTCCATGTTACAGATTAGGCAAGTCACCTTTGGCGCATTCACCTTTTTGAGGCCACTTGGGATGGAAAAAAACTCCCATACAATGTGCTGCTTTGGCCTATATGGGGTATTGTCTTCTGGCAGGAATGTCCTCCTCCCCTCCTCCTCCTCCTCCTCCTCCTCCTCCTACTCCTCTTCTTCATCTCCACCACTGTGGTGTTGTTGTGGTCCTCTTGGTGGTGGTGGTGGTGGTGGCTGATATTCTCCTGCTGCTGCTGCTACTGAAGCCATTTTTCAGTCCAAAAAAGTACAGAGAGGTCTTTCAACAAGTCTTCTTCACTCAAAGTACAAAGTGAGCATGAGGAAAAAAGGTGGAGGCTTTCATCATTAGGAAAAAAAACTGTCCTGAACCAATGAAAAGTGTTAATTTCAGGTCACATGACCAGGGCTTTCATCATTTGGAAACCAAAACTGTCCTGCACCAATAAAAAAGTGTTATTTTTAGGTCACATGACCAGACGCGCTTACGCTACGCGCCCCCGGGCGCGCCCCGGGGTGCGCCCAGGGGCGCGTCGCGTAAGCGCATCGGATGCTTACGTTGCGCGATCGTATGCGCTCGAGTGCTTCCGGGTGCATTTACGCCGTGCGTATCAAGCAGACGCGGCTACGCGATACGTCACGATGATGTTTTCGTTCGCGGCAAAAGCGCTAACGGGACGCTCACCGGTACGCGCCCTAGGGCGTGCCGCAAGACTGCGCTTTCCGGTGCGCTCACCGGGACGCGCACCGAGAGCGCTCCAGGGCAAAAAAAAAAAAAAAACAAACAAACCATGAACAATATACATAAAAAAAATTGTATTACATAAATATACATTATAGGATTCATTATAAAAAATATTACATTTCATAGCTATAGAAATTTGCTATTAAAAAACCTTTAAAATTCACTGAAAAAAACAAAGGTTTCACACCAGTTATAGTTAGGAATTAGCATTTAAAAAACCTATGAAATTCACTGAAAAAACCATAGGTTGCACACCAGTTATAGTTAGGAATTAGCATTTAACACATATATACACATGAGTGTGTATATATGTGTGTTAGTGAGTGAATGCCTGCCTCACTAGTGTCTTTATGAGTAACTATATATGTTTTAATCTAGTATATGTGAGTATTGATGTATATAAGTGAGTATATGTGAGAGTGAGAGATTGAAAGAGTTCCTGTTTAAATAAGTATGTGTTTCTATAAGTGATTGTTTAAGAGAGTAAGTATGTGTACGTTTCCTTAGAAGTAAGGTGGTAGTGTGTGTATAGTTGTATATGCAAATAAATGGATGTTCAATAGTTTAGTTGCATGTGTGAGTATGTGTGTGAGTAACTTTTGGATGACTGTCGGTGTGTAACAGGATGTATAGGTGTATCACTACATATGATGAGTGAGTATATGTATGAGTGACTATATAGAACTGTTGGTGAATGAGTGGATGTGTATTTAGATGGTGGTATTACTGAATTGGTTGTTGTAACTGGTATGGATATCTCCATTATTTTTGAAAATGTTAATTTCTATTTTCGAATATGTGTTTTAAGGGTTACATTACACTGAAAGGAGGTCTGTCACTCTGTCACAAAAATGGTGTCATCAGTGATGTCATGAGTGATGTCACTGACCATGTCATGAGTGATGTAATATGTGACGTCATCAGCAGTGCATTACACGCGCAAGTTATAGTGAGTCCAACTAACTATAACGTGGAATTTCAATGGTTTTATGTCAGTAAAATTTCCAGCTAACTATAACTGGTGTGAAACCTATGGTTTTTTCAGTGAATTTAATAGGTTTTTTAAATGCTAATTCCTAACTATAACTGGTGTGAAACCTATGGTTTTTTCAGTGAATTTCATAGGTTTTTTAAATGCTAATTCCTAACTATATATAAGGCCCCAAACCTATGTTTTTTTTTTTTATTTCAAAATTTGGTTAATAGCAAATGTCTATAGCTATGAAATGTAATATTTTTGAAAATCAATGAATCCTATATTTTATTTTTATTTTAAACAATTTTTTTATTTTATTTATTTTTTTTGACCCTGGAGCGCTCCCGGGGCGCGCCCCGGTGAGCGCCCCGGAGAGCGTAGTCGTTTGAAGCGCCCCGGTGCGCGAACCGGGAAGCGTCCCGTTAGCGCCAATGTCGCGAACGAAAACATGATTGTGACGTATCGCATAGCCGAGCGCACCCGGAAGCACTCGAGTGAATACGATCGCGAAACGTAAACATCCGACGCGCTTACGCGACGCGACCCGGGGCGCCCCCCCCGGGCGCGCCCGGGGGCGCGCCGCATAAGCACGTCGGTCATGTGACCTGAAAATAACACTTTTTATTGGTGCAGAACAGTTTTGGTTTCATAATGATGAAATCCCTGGTCTTGTGACCTGAAAATAACACTTCTCATTGGTTCAGGACAGTTTTTTTTTCCAAATGATGAAAGACCCCACCTTTTTTCCTTATTCTGACTTTGTCCTTTGACTTAGGAAGACCTGTTTGTACCTCTCTGTACCTTTTTGATCTATATAATGGCTTCAGTAGCAGCAGCAGCTGGTGCCTCTGCACCACCACCACCACCACAACCACCAAGTGGACCACCACAAGATTACATTGGTGGTCAACAAGAGGAGGAAGAGGAGGAGGAGGAGGAGGAGGGGAGGAGAAGATGGCTTGAAGAACACAATACCCCATACCAGCCAAGCCCACACATTATATGGGAGTTTTTTTCGATCCCAGAGGGGAAAAAAAAAGTAAATGCAGCCAAGGTGACTTGCAGAATCTGTGGCATGGAACTTTCTAGGGGGAACCCTAATAAAAAATATTCATTCGGAAACAACTCAATTATTAGACACATGCAGCGCAAGCATCCAATCAACTATTCTGCTGCAGAGATGAGGGAACTGGCCAGAAACCCTCCCCAAACTACAAGCACCTCCTCCAAAAGAAAGCAACGCACTCCGTCGGGACAAGAGGCAAGACAGACGATGCCTTGCATTCAGCCACGGTATGCGGATTTCCGAATAACCTGTAAATATTGTGGGAAGACCATCTCCTACGGAGAACAGAGCGTAAAGCTCATCGTCCTTGCTGGGGACAACCACAAATGCCCCAATAAACCCAAATTATTTCTTTTTTTTTTTTTTTGCTCCAGTTGAGCCATTTTCAATTCCCTGTTTTTTCGTTTCTCCCCATGAAAAATACAAAAAATATAAAACTGTTCAGAAAACCCCAAAAAAGTTAAAAATGTTCAAAAAAACAATAAAAAATATAAAACAACAAAAATAAGAAAAAAACCTGTTCTTTTTAGAACTACCTCCAATTTATAAGAAAAGGCTACATTTTTTAAAAACTCTGTCATTCTTTTTTCCCCATGGTCCGCTCCCCGGTGCGCGTACCATGGGGAAATCAAAAATCAAATCAAATCAAAAAAAAGAATTTTTTTTTGCCCTGCTGGGCCCTTTTATGGCCCCCACATCAAACCTAGGGGGTCAGGGGGGGTCTATCCCTGCCCCCTTATGGTCATTTCCCCTTTTTATTTTCCAACTCTTGTGTTTCTATCCTACCGAGACACAAGATGGCGGCCGGTCCGGACTGTTTCGAATGTTTACAGACACCCGAGAGCCAATCAGCTTTCCGTGCGCACCTCGCGTGGCGCGCCCAGAGCGCTCCCCTGTGCTCGTACCGGGGCGCTGCCATAGATATATATATTTTTTTGAACTTAAATTACTCAAAATCCACTGGAGCACATATCTTGAGACATAGCAAAGGCACATCGGGCTACCAGTCCCTACAATTTTGCCAAGTTTGGTGGAAATCCATTCAGCCGTTCGGGCTAAAAGTGAGTTTGACCGCCCTATGGAAATTAACATGGGGAAAACACGTTTTGGGACCCCTCTTTTATCTCGGCCCCCACTTCACAAATCCCCCCAAACTTTCAGGGAAGGACCTGAGCTTGACGAGGCAAATTTGAGGAAATTTTCAGGCAGATTCGTCACCCGACGCCAAAGTTATTCACAATAGAATTTTGAGATTTTGCATTGAAAAAAATCCTAACTATAACTACCTACTGGCGACCGCCAGTAGGTAATATATATATATATATATATATATATATATATATATATATATATATATATATATATATATATATCCGATTCAAGTTCCTGTACGTCTCGATAGAGGAAAAGCATTCCATGAAAAGAGAAAGCCACAGGTACAGACCACTCCACAGCGCTGCAAATGCAATATAAAGGTTGTTTATTGTCTCCTTGTCGCCAGCATGACACGTTTCGGCTACGTCACGGTAGCCTTGATCACATGCCCGACAGAACCAGTGACAGTGTTTAAATAAGGTGCACAATTAACACGAAGGGGGCGTACACATCCATAAATATCGAAGACACACAATGCTTACAAAATATCCTGTTGGAAAACAGATTCAATATAAACAAATATGATAAAAAATATAACCATTATCACAGATGCTAATTTAAATGTAGTTGACAGCATACCATCTTAAAATAAGATTGATAATTTTATGTTTACACGAGATCATAAAAGGGTAAACATTATTTACATCATAAACTTCATGATCATCCCGGTGCCGTAATCAGCATTAAAGATCTACAGGATAAGAATAATTTCTGTGGTGCCGGATGAGATTATCATTTACCTACTGCCCCTAGGTATTACTAAAGTGCAAGTGCTAAGATACATAATCAATTCGTGCAAACACGCGTGCAAAGTGCAAAGTGCAATGTCAGCCATGACAAAGAGACGGATCCCTGCCTCAATTATAACTCATTGGTCACTGGCTGATTAATCAAAAGGGGGAAGGCAAATGCGAATTTAAGACATGTTAAGCCTATTAAGAGGTTTACATGTAATAATCAAATAATTAAATCAGTCATCTACCGACACCAAACTATAATGTAGGAATTTTAGACTCATGGAATGATAACTCTAAATCAAAAAATAATAAAAAAATAAAAGGGAAAGACAGACTTATGGCATAGTGCCCATTTCATCCCAACATTTAGTTTCTAAAATACTGTATATCATTCTTTACTGCTCAAAACTTCAATATCTTCATTGTGAACGATCTACAAACACCTATGTTAAGAGGCAATTCTGTCCATGTGATCAAACTTCAAGCGGGGTGAGATGGAACATAACAGAATGAAAAAATTCACATGGCAAATTGCAATACATTACACATTTCCATTTGTTTAGAGAGTAGGCTCTGTTAGATATTCACAAGAAAACCCAACAGATTAGTGAAAAAGAATGACGGGGGTTCCAACCTGCATAATTAACCGAAGACTGCCACTCTTCTTTTTAACAGAAAATTACAAAAAACAGTGCAGGTCCTCCCCTGTATTCATTCCATTAGGAATTCTAGTGTCTAAAAGCAGAATGTACTTGCTTTCCAGCTGCCTTAGCAATTTCTCCCTATTACCACCCCTGATGTTTTTTGGAATTGCGTCAATAATGAAGTATTTTAAATCATTCAAATTTTTCTGATGGACCAAACCAAAATGGCGTGCAACCGGATAGTTATCATCAGAATTGACAATTGCCCTGAGGTGCTGAAGGATGCGATTAAATGCCTGTAGTTTGGTGCTTCCAACATACTTGAGTCCAAAAGTACATTGGAGCACATAGACCACGAAATCAGTGCGGCATGTAAAATGCCCTTTGATTTGAATGGGTATCGGGTCAAATGCAGAACAGTACTCCTTGGTGTTAACACCAAATTTACATGCTCTGCATGAGATGCATTTGTAAAATCCCGATTTGTCAGATAACCAATTTTTCTTGATGTTTACCTCTGGACTCGATCTAACTAGGGCATCCCTCATAGAAGGAGCCCTTCTAAAGGTTATGGTTGGTTCCTCTGGTAACAAAGGTGCCACACTGATGTCTGTTTTTAACAAAGGCCAATGTTTTTTTAATATCCCCCTCACCTTCCTTTCCTCACTGTTGAAGGTCGTGATTAAGCTGATTCTATCAGGGATTTCTGTTGTGGGCTCTTGCCTGATTCTGATGGCTCTCGTGGAATTAAGATATTCCTCCCGGTTCAAGTTATTAGCTCTATTTAAAGCCTCCTTTAGTAAGGATGTCTGGTAGCCTCTAGCACAAAATCTAAGGAACGCCTCATTCTGACATTTCTCCAAATCTACCTTGGAGCTGCATATTCTACGTATACGTAGAAATTCCCCATAAGGAATGCTTTTCACTAGATGACCAGGATGTGCGCTGTCGGCGTGCAAGATTGAATTGCCCGCCGTGGGCTTCCTGTGGAGTCGGGTATGCAACTTATCATCTTGGACATATATCTCAACGTCCAAGAATTGAATCATAGTAGTGCTAATTTGAGATGTAAACCTGAGATTCAATTGATTATTATTGATAGCTCTGACAAATTCAGCTGCTGATTCTACCGAACCCCTCCAGATCATACAAATATCATCAATAAAATGCCAGAAATGGGCAATGTTGTTAGGAAACATCCTGGCGAGTGACCCCATGAGGACATGCTCCTCCCACCACCCTACATGTAAGCATGCGTAGGTGGGGGAGAAACATGCCCCATGGCCACTCCTCTCAATTGTTGATACATTTCTCTATCAAACAAAAAATAGTTGTTATTGAGGCATAAATCCAACACCCTTAATAGCATACTACTATGCTGACTAAACGCAATATTTCGCTTCCCCAGAAAATACTTTATAGCATTTAGTCCGTCCTGATGGGCAATGCTTGTATATAGAGAGTCTATATCCAAGGCTATCAATACTGACTCATTATCCCACACAATGTCATTAATCTTAGACAAAAAATGTCCCGTATCCTTAATGAACGAGGGCAGTGCCTCCACATATTCATGAAGGAAATGATCAACATATCGTGAGATAGATTCTAACAAGCTGCCCTGGGCCGAGATGATGGGCCGGCCAGGGACTGGGGTAGTCTGCTTGTGAATTTTAGGAATTAAATAGAAGAAAGGGGTCACCGGGAAATCATTTTTAAGGAAAGCATGTTCTTGCTTGCTTAGTAATCCTTCACATTTCCATTGATTAAGTTCTTTGTGAACCTTGTCCTTAAGGCGCATGATGTCAATAAAGCTGCCTTTCCTGTAACATGCTGGGTTACTCAAATGTCTTTCAGCTTCAGCCATATACTGTGTGCGAGGCCAAATAACTGTGTTACCTCCTTTGTCTGCCTTGTTTATTATGAGATTGGAGTCACTTCTTAATTTCTTCATCAGTTTGTTATATTGCTTCTCTACGTATTTGATACGTTTGGTTTTTCGTGACATGGTATACTGTAGTTTTTTCAAATCCTCCACAACTATATCTCCAAAGGCATCTATATTGTCTTTAGGCATTATTGGATAAAATGTAGAGGGAGGTTTAAATTTGGTGGCACAAGGTTGATTGGTCATGATGCCAACACTCATCAAATTTTGTTGAGTAGTCCCAGCCACAAAATCCTCTTCCAAAGCTAACTCCTGTGCAACTTTCAAAGCACTAGTATCAGATATAGAAAACACACTAGAAGGATGAGACCTTTCCACAATTTCAGAGGCTTTCACTTGGGCATTTGATAACTTGAAATGCTTTTTAAGTTTGAGTTTTCGTATAAACTTGAACAGGTCAACACAAGTTTGAAAATAAGTAAAAAATTTGTAGGGCAGTATGATAAACCCAGGGATAATAGTTGTAATTCGGCTTTATCTAAAATAGTGTCAGATAGGTTGATCACTGTATTAACCTCCGAACTAACCGAAGTGTGCACTAAGTTAGCTGCTGTAGAGCCTGCACTGTCGTTGCAAATTGACGTAGAATCAATGTTAAAATCTGAGGGGGGTGTGATACCAAAACCTGATGTTACCATTTCTTTCCCCTGCCTCTCTTTGATGCCCCTCTGCCTCCTGCATTTCCTCCTTGCACTGCGTTTTTGGTTTGCTGTTCTTCGTTTAATCTCCGCTGCTGCCGAGTTTGAGGTCGCAGTGTTTTGAATCTGTCCTCGACCATAAAACCCAACTCCTCTGATGGAGTATATTTCGTGGGTACTGGACACTGATTGAAACTTCCTGCTGCTGTATCTTCTGAGTCACTCCCACTTGTAACAGAGCTCAGTTCTGGTTCGGACAGATCTGCAGTTTGATTCTTTTTTGCCATTTGAGCATTAGTCTTGGGTGCCATAGCTTGCCGCTTTGCGTTATCAAACTTGCGCGCAAATGTAAATATTCTGTGCTTATCGTTTCCTGATGTTTAACAAGTCTGATATCGATCTCGTCTCTTGATTTTTTTATGAAGTCTTGATCTTTCTCTTCTTCTAATTCTTTATTGAGCTGTTCAATTTCCTTTAGGATTTCATTTCGATCGATTTCAGCATATTTAATCAGTAAACTGACCATGTTCATAGACGCCTCCAGATTTCCTGTTGCCCATTCTTTCAGCATGAGAGGATTGGGGTTCTCAAAAGATGGAGCAATGAGAACCCTCAATCCTCTAGGAACACGGCCCACTTCTTGGTACTTTACTAATGACCGTTTCTCCCACCATTTGGTAGTCTCCGTTTTGAGCAGTTTTTCTAATTTTTTCATGTTGGCTTTTAAATCGGTAGCCTCATTTCCGGGTTTTGAAGAGTCATTCCTACTCGTAGGTGTCGGTAGGTTCACAAACATGGCATCCGCTAATGCCTCCCGGTTCCGTAAGGCTTCTGCTGGCGTCGACATAATGAGGGACAATAAACAATATGCCTTAAACCCCGGCTGACAATAATTTCAATGCCGGGTAATCTCTGAAAAGCGCTACTCCTTTCTCCCGTTGCAAATGGTTGCTTGCCTAAATGACGGCAAAACCCAGTTCGTCAGCTTACCCCAGAGTTCACCAGGCGGTACTTCCTTGGCGTCCTACGACTCCTCGGGAATCTCACCAACGGCGGCTCCAGGTACTCCGGCAAACTGAACTGAGAAACACCAGACGGGGGGGGCTGTCGGCTCAATTTTCTCCTTCTGGGTCAATTGAGAAAGTGCTTCCGCTTGTTGACCGCATAGCCTAGCAGCCCAAAAATGAAAGGAGGGTCCGTAAAGGAGGCAGCGGTCCAGTACCTCCTGAATGAAATCCGATTCAAGTTCCTGCTACGTCTCGATAGAGGAAAAGCATTCCATGAAAAGAGAAAGCCACAGGTACAGACCACTCCACAACGCTGCAAATGCAATATAAAGGTTGTTTATTGTCTCCTTGTCGCCACCATGACGCGTTTCGGCTACGTCACGGTAGCCTTGATCACATGCCCGACAGAACCAGTGACAGTGTTTAAATAAGGTGCACAATTAATACGAAGGGGGCGTACACATCCATAAATATCGAAGACACACAATGCTTACAAAATATCCTGTTGGAAAACAGATTCAATATAAACAAATATGATAAAAAATATAACCATTATCACAGATGCTAATTTAAATGTAGTTGACAGCATACCATCTTAAAATAAGATTGATAATTTTATGTTTACACGAGATCATAAAAGGGTAAACATTATTTACATCATAAACTTCATGATCATCCCGGTGCCGTAATCAGCATTAAAGATCTACAGGATAAGAATAATTTCTGTGGTGCCGGATGAGATTATCATTTACCTACTGCCCCTAGGTATTACTAAAGTGCAAGTGCTAAGATACATAATCAATTCGTGCAAACACGCGTGCAAAGTGCAAAGTGCAATGTCAGCCATGACAAAGAGACGGATCCCTGCCTCAATTATAACTCATTGGTCACTGGCTGATTAATCAAAAGGGGGAAGGCAAATGCGAATTTAAGACATGTTAAGCCTATTAAGAGGTTTACATGTAATAATCAAATAATTAAATCAGTCATCTACCGACACCAAACTATAATGTAGGAATTTTAGACTCATGGAATGATAACTCTAAATCAAAAAATAAAAGGGAAAGACATATATATATATATGCCACGAAAAATCTAAAGTGGAAAGGGAGTTTAGGTTATGGTATATTTTTTATAGTGACTCAGGCATAAAATCTAAAACACTGCTTTCACCTTGTGTCCCAATCCCACCATTTTAAGTCAACCTTAAATTCCATCCCACTTGGAAGGTGTGGCCTACCCACCAAATATGGCTGTATCGTTTATCTGAGCTCCTGTCAGATCCCAGGGGATACTCCTTCTTACTTCTGCCATACAGAGACAGTGATATTGCAGAAAGCGAGTCATGATCTTGCCTGATTATACACGGGCAATAGAGCATCTTAGGACATCATTACTGGAAATGCAGCAGAGCCTGCTTGAGCTTGAAGAAAAACATGTGCTGCTGTGTTCAGCACACCTTATGGTCATAGCAAATTATGACACTTTGTTCCTCAAAGACCCAAAAGAAGCCAGTGAATGGACTAAGAAACAGCCCCACACTAGAGAGAAAAGACCTTTCCACCATGACCAAGACCCAAGAAATGCCATAGAAAGGGGGAGATTTGGCCTGGAAGACAAGAGTCCCCCATGCTAATACAAGGCAAATTGCAGAGAAAATCAGCCACAGGTAGGACCACTGAATGATTTGCTGGATGGCAACATGAGGCATACAAGACCTCTGGTACTGATTCCACAGAGTCTGGGAACGCCCTAAAAACTGAAAATGATTTGCCTGAAATCACTCCTAGAACAGCAGATGGACTACTTTATCAGAATGCCACTTTTGTTTCCTGAAATAGAGACCTTTGACCAAATAGTGCCCTGCTCATATAATTTGGTATACTAATTACAGTATAATTCAAAGAGAAGCTGTGTCATCATTGTCAAAGTTCAACCAACCCCCTCAACCCTCCATTTCCCACTCTCACTTACTGATGGAGCTCGATTCTGGACTTAGTGCATTTAATTGGACTGGACAAGAGGGGCATTTGTTTATGGCATGTTTTACATGTGATGGGATTGAATGTTAGATGTGAATATGATGCCGCACAAGGTAGATCTGTGGATCGGTTGGGTTCTGGGTGAAGGATAGTAGAAGAGTGCGCTACAACTAATAACATACAAATGTCGCAGACAATCTAGATAAATGAGTTACACTATATTATGTGCAACAGTGACACAACATTCCTACATATTTCTGTCTTAAGGGGATACATATTGTTGTATTACAGGAAACCTATTTGCTGGTAGATGAGGTAGAGAAGGAGGGAGCCAAACTAAGGAAACATTGAAGGGGTCCGATATATTACACCACATAGTCAGCCTTCACTATAGGTCCTGATTTGGTTTACCCTTCTCTGCAATGAAGACATTATTAGACCAAGACTGCCGTTAGTAACAGGCAGATTAGAGAACCTGGTGAGAGATCGATCCCACCCACCATTACCCATTTCTGTTAATGCTATGTTACTTGGATTTGTAAAGCATGACCTATCATCCATGGAGTGCTGAGGCACCTGAGCAGGTGTGTAGGTCATCTGCTGAGTCTTAATTGAAGAGCCAGGTCTTCAGCTGCTGGCAGAATTCCCGAAGCAAAGAGGAGGCCCTTAAGTGTGGAGGGTAAGTTGTTCCATATTTTGGAGGTATGAGAAAGTTAGGCCTCTTCTGCCATGGTGAGAGTAGCAAGGGCCAAGAGAGACTGATGAGTAACCCGACACCTACCTAACATATGGCATGCAACGGATTGACAATGTTATAATGCATACATTTACCATGCATGCCTTTACCGCACCAGCCTTAGAACACTTTGACCTTTTCAATGCATTGTCATACCACACATGATTTTAAAATGAATGCCTTTACCACAAAATGTTGCTATTGTATATCTATCTATCAATCTATCTATCTATCTATCTATCCATCACAAAAAACAAAGGTTACAGGGACGTTATGGTTAGAAAATAGCATTAAAAAATTGTATTAATCCACTGAAAAAAATTAAGGTACCAGGGACGTTATAGTTAGGACATAGAATTAAAAAATCCTTAGAAATTCACTGAAAAACAACAAAGATTACAGGCTGTTTTAGTTAGATTCAGATTTTACATGCACAAAACTATAGAAATTCAGCAGTTATAGTCAGGTAACTATAACTCATGTCCTAAGGTCACTATAACACGTGCCCCATGCACAGTTTTCTCATCAATAATTTCATTGCAAATTTGGCAGTGATATTATCAATTATGCATTCGAAGATGTAATGTGTGGGGAAATTGGGGAGAGGATGTAGCTTTACAGCTAGAGCGGTTGAGGTCGAAGTTGGGGAACCAGGTTCAAGGCTCCGTAACAGGACGCTCAACGTCCTGTTATTCTGGGAAAATCACTTAATCTCCCCGTGCCTAGCAAAAATGAATTTGTCCATCTGTAACAAAACTGGTGCTCATGTAAAGCGCTCTGATACCTGATATCTTCGGGTCTAGTTTGCGCTATATAAAAATATTAGCAGTGCATGGTGAGAGCGGGAGTTATAGTTAGCTTAGAGCATAAGTTATAGTTACATTGCCAATAAAGAGTGGGTGCCCTGGTGTCCACCCATGGGACCCACTTCACTATGGTACTGGAATTACCTGCCTACGGATCTTAGGACCTGTGTGTCAGAGTCTCTGTTCTGGAAAAATTTAAAAACCTGGCTCTTAAGTCACCCTTCTGGTGGACGGATGTAATAATTCTTGACTTCTATTATTTTGTTAGTCATTTGCGCAGGAAGGGCATTAGGTCAGGACTTTTGCTGGCTTTTGCTGATGTCCTAGGGCGGGGACACTCCGTTGGAGTAACCAGGCGCTTTACAAGGTAAATAATAATAATACAGTGTGTGGTTGTGGGGGAACCCCAAGGCCTCTACACCCCCAGCCTGTTCCCCTCCTCCAGCGGAAGTCGGCATTACTCCTGCCCACAGGAAGCAGCTGAAAATGCTGCTCCCTGCGGGTGGGAACAGTTTTCATGCTCCAGCCAGTTGGGAGCGGACTTAGTGTTTGCTCCCGCTTGGGGGGAGTTTTGAAATTGCTACAGCCAAGAGAGAGAAAACACAGGTTGCCCTGCCTGCCCAGAGTGGGCAGGGAAACTGTTATGTCCCAGGGTTAGGCACCCTGGGCATAGCATATGATTCTGCCCTAGGGGAAAGGGGTCCCACAGCCATTAATAGCTTAGGGAGGGGGGCCAGGTGGACCCGTCCTCTTTGTAATTTCGGCTGGGCTCTGGGGAATAAGGTCACCAGGGCCAACATCGGCCCAGGGTGTGGGCTCTGTGCTCCAGTCCCCCTTTTTGACTATGGCCGGTCCCCAAGAAATGGGGCCTATGGGGCTGATATTGGCCCGGGAACGGGCCATTTGCCCCTCCCACTTTTTTTTAAAAGGCCAAGCCCCAAGGGATGGGGTCCCAGGGACAATAACTGGTCCATGGAGGGGGCCTCGCACAATCCCCTCCCCCCAAATATATATATTGTTCCATTCTAAGACTTGGCCCACCTGGGTGGCATACAAAAACAAGCACAGGAGACCGCACTTGTCTTTTTGAGGGGGGAATTTTGCCATAAATTCTCTGCGAATTTGCAGCAAAATAAAAATATATATGTATCTTTTTAGCCACATGTGGGGTCCCTGTAGGACCCCACCAACAGGCCTAGGGGATCCGGGTGTTCCTACCCTGCTCTCTTGAATTCCTTTCTGTGTTTTTCTTGGGACTGAGTTCCAAGTTGACTGCCACCACTCCCTGGCTGAAGTTGTGTAAGCCAATCATAGCATTGCTGTAGGCACGTGGATTCGAGGATCCATTGTGGTGGATCTGTGGTGGATCAGCGTCTCTAGATTTACATAGATCTTTTCTCTTTATAAAATCCAGAACTACTGAACAGATTTACACCACATTGCAAACACTCTTTCTAGACCAAGAGCTAGGTTTCTGCCAGATTTGGTGTAATTCCATTCAGAGGTTCGGGTTGTAGTCGTGTTAAAAATCCCTATGGGAAATTGTATTGGGAGAACATGTTTTGTGTGCCTCACTTCTTCTCAGCCCCCTCTGGATGAATCACACCCAAATTTTGCAAACCGTGGCTGAAGAGAGTAGCAAACTAGTTTTGAAACTTTAGTGAAGATGCGTCAAACGACACCAAAGTTATTAGCAAAACAAGAATGCTTCGTCTCAATGGAAACTAGGTCCTAACTATAACTACCTACTGGCGACCGCCACTAGGTAATATACGTGTCTTCTGTTGCTTGCCAAATAAACCCACAACAATTTCTTCTGCAAAATAACCTGGGGTGGCTCGTTTTTTCCTGCTAGATTGGCAAGAATCCTCGCTGGATATATATATATATTTTACCAATGATGTCCTGTACAAAGGGCGCTCTTCTCACAGCTGGTGCGCCTGACAGGGCTGGACAAGCCTTGCATAAAACCTTTCACCAAATTTCAATAACACGCAGCCCTCTCCCAGTTTGGCAGGATAACGATTTTTTCAACCTTTAGCAGAGCCATTATCCTCCTTCACCAACGCGTTTAACCCTGCTGGGCTTGATCACGTGATCAAGCCCAGCAGGGTGAAACACATTGGTGAAGGAGGATAATGGCTCTGCTAAAGGTTGAATACATTGTTATCCTGCCAAACTGGGAGAGTGCTGCGTGTTACTGAAATTTGGTGAAATATTTATATATATATATATATATATCTATACTACTATTATAAAGAGAGAACTCTCACCTTTGAGCCAGGTAAACTCGGGAACCACAGTGCCAATCTACACACCCGATACACTGTTGAAATCGGCAGGGTGTGTAGATGGTCATAGGCGTTAAAAAAAAAAAATACCTTATATAAAAAGTTAATTAAAAAAAAAAAGTAGTTCCCCAAAGTAGCGCCGGCCGCGACGTGCGTTGTCACGTCAGGAGCAGGGGAGGAGCGGCGGACATGGCGCGCGGGGGAGGAGCGGTACCGTGCAAGACGCTTGAGATAATTAGACTGACACATTTTGCCACGATCTTGCCTCGCTAATGCGTCCTTCCATCCAGCTAATAGTGCAGAATGGGCAGTGCTCCTACTCCGTGGGGTGAAAATGAAATCCATTCACCTCGAGTTCCATGAAAATCTGCCAGTTATGTGCAATGTGCCCACTAGATGGCAGTAAACGACTGGTTAAATGTGCCAGTACGAAACAAGCTACAAGAGAAGAATGTTTTTCGTGGTACATCAGTCACGTGAACTGAAACCAATTAATGACAGTGATTCCATGCATCTGCTTAAAGACACATTAAGCAAGACCATTTTTTCTGAAACTTGCCAGCGCTATAACTCATAGCAAGAAGTCCATTTACCGGTGCATTTGAAGGATTACAGCGAGAAGAGAATGCCTGTTAGAACCTCATTTTCAAGTGGGCCGTTATTTGGAATGCAATATTCCACCCGGTAAATACGATACTGTTTGGTGCGGTATTTAACAGGTGTGGAATTACCGTCAAATTCTAAGTTCAGCACCTCGCAATGTGGGATAACATGAGAATGAGGCATAGCAGTGACATGTTGGCATTCTATCCCTTCATATGGGTTTAACACAATGACATCTAAACATGGAGGAGTACACAAAGAAAGTGTAATCTATACTACTATTATAAAGAGATAACTCTCACCTTTGAGCCAGGTAAACTCGGGAACCACAGCGCCAATCTACACACCCGTTACACCGTTGAAATTGGCAGGGTGTGTAGATGGTCATAGGCGTTAAAAAATAAAAAAATAAACCTTATATAAAAAGTTAATTAAAAAAAAAAATAGTTCTTATAAAGAGAGCACTCTCACCTTTGAGCCAGGTAAACTCGGGAACCACAGCGCCAATCTACACACCCGATACACCGTTGAAATTGGCAGGGTTTGTAGATGGTCATAGGCGGTAAAAAAAAAAACCTTATATAAAAAGTTAATTAAAAAAAAAAATAGTTCCCCAAAGTAGCGCCGGCCGCGACGTGCGACGTCACGTCAGGAGCAGGGGAGGAGCAGCGTCCCAGGAGCGGCGGACATGGCGCGCGGGGGAGGAGCAGTAACGTGAGGCCAGCGGCGGAGCAGAAAGGCGAACATGGCGCAGGGGAGGAGCGGCGCCGGACAGGTGGTGAGTACCAGAGCGGCGGAGCTGGACCGGCGGTGAGGAGCAGAGGCTGAGGTAAGGAGCCGGGGGCGGGGCAGGCTGGGGACGGGGCGGGCGGAGGCACGGGCTGCTGAGCACTGACACAGGGCAGGCGGGGGTAGGGGAAGCCAGCATTTCAGGCTTGCGTGCACTCCCGCCCCGGCCCCCACCCGCCACGACATTGTTCGGGACACAGACAATGTCGTGGCGGGCGGGGGCCAGGGCGGGAGAGCACGCAAGCCTGAAATGCTGCCCGCAGCCCTCTTCTGCCCCGGGCAACGCCGGGCGGGCTGCTAGTATATATATATATATATATATATATATATATATATATATATATATATATATATATATCTATACTACTATTATAAAGAGAGAACTCTCACCTTTGAGCCAGGTAAACTCGGGAACCACAGTGCCAATCTACACACCCGATACACTGTTGAAATCGGCAGGGTGTGTAGATGGTCATAGGCGTTAAAAAAAAAAAATACCTTATATAAAAAGTTAATTAAAAAAAAAAAGTAGTTCCCCAAAGTAGCGCCGGCCGCGACGTGCGTTGTCACGTCAGGAGCAGGGGAGGAGCGGCGGACATGGCGCGCGGGGGAGGAGCGGTACCGTGCAAGACGCTTGAGATAATTAGACTGACACATTTTGCCACGATCTTGCCTCGCTAATGCGTCCTTCCATCCAGCTAATAGTGCAGAATGGGCAGTGCTCCTACTCCGTGGGGTGAAAATGAAATCCATTCACCTCGAGTTCCATGAAAATCTGCCTGTTATGTGCAATGTGCCCACTAGATGGCAGTAAACGACTGGTTAAATGTGCCAGTACGAAACAAGCTACAAGAGAAGAATGTTTTTCGTGGTACATCAGTCACGTGAACTGAAACCAATTAATGACAGTGATTCCATGCATCTGCTTAAAGACACATTAAGCAAGACTATTTTTTCTGAAACTTGCCAGCGCTATAACTCATAGCAAGAAGTCCATTTACCGGTGCATTTGAAGGATTACAGCGAGAAGAGAATGCCTGTTAGAACCTCATTTTCAAGTGGGCCGTTATTTGGAATGCAATATTCCACCCGGTAAATACGATACTGTTTGGTGCGGTATTTAACAGGTGTGGAATTACCGTCAAATTCTAAGTTCAGCACCTCGCAATGTGGGATAACATGAGAATGAGGCACAGCAGTGACATGTTGGCATTCTATCCCTTCATATGGGTTTAACACAATGACATCTAAACATGGAGGAGTACACAAAGAAAGTGTAATCTATACTACTATTATAAAGAGAGAACTCTCACCTTTGAGCCAGGTAAACTCGGGAACCACAGCGCCAATCTACACACCCGTTACACCGTTGAAATTGGCAGGGTGTGTAGATGGTCATAGGCGTTAAAAAATAAAAAAATAAACCTTATATAAAAAGTTAATTAAAAAAAAAATAGTTCTTATAAAGAGAGCACTCTCACCTTTGAGCCAGGTAAACTCGGGAACCACAGCGCCAATCTACACACCCGATACACCGTTGAAATTGGCAGGGTTTGTAGATGGTCATAGGCGGTAAAAAAAAAAACCTTATATAAAAAGTTAATTAAAAAAAAAATAGTTCCCCAAAGTAGCGCCGGCCGCGACGTGCGTCGTCACGTCAGGAGCAGGGGAGGAGCAGCGTCCCAGGAGCGGCGGACATGGCGCGCGGGGGAGGAGCAGTAACGTGAGGCCAGCGGCGGAGCAGAAAGGCGAACATGGCGCGGGGGAGGAGCGGCGCCAGACAGGTGGTGAGTACCAGAGCGGCGGAGCTGGACCGGTGGTGAGGAGCAGAGGCTGAGGTAAGGAGCCGGGGTCGGGGCAGGCTGGGGACGGGGCGGGCGGAGGCACGGGCTGCTGAGCACTGACACAGGGCAGGCGGGGGTAGGGGAAGCCAGCATTTCAGGCTTGCGTGCACTCCCGCCCCGGCCCCCACCCGCCACGACATTGTTCGGGACACAGACAATGTCGTGGCGGGCGGGGGCCAGGGCGGGAGAGCACGCAAGCCTGAAATGCTGCCCGCAGCCCTCTTCTGCCCCGGGCAACGCCGGGCGGGCTGCTAGTATATTTATATATATATATATATATATATCAACAATGCGGTAATTTAACAGATTGGTGGGCTCAAAAAACTGGTGCAGTGCGGGGTTGACCATCCATCCCAGGGTTAGTATCCGCAAACAAAAACTCTGCACTCCATGAGCTGTATTTTCCAAAAGTCATTAATCTGATAAACCAATCGCACCAAAATGCTTGATTGTCTTATCAGAATAAATACATTTTAATACAGGCCATAGAGTGCAGCATTTTTATTTGTTTATATGAAGTCTAAAATGACACTATAGTAAGGTGAAAATGTCATTTAAAAAATACCATACTGAACAAAAAAAAACTCTGAAATTCACCAGTTATATTTTATTGAGCTAACTATAACTTACACCCCTGCCTTGCGGTGCTTATGACTTTGCATATTACATCACTTATGACATGTTTAATGACATCATTGATGACATCACGAAGGCATCTCAAGTGACATTATTGATAACTTCACTGATGACATCCATTCAGTCTGACAGTTTATGTGCTTCTAATACTGATAAGATCTGATTAGCTTCCACCACATCAACAAAGATGTTTTGGCAGTCATTTTACGACTTGAGGACTCAGTCCCCTCTCCTGAAACAATAGGTTAAAACATATATAGTGTGAATGTATAAGGATACCCTGCCTCCTAGGCCTGGTGGCCAGGATTCACTGTTAAACTTGAAAAAGAAAGCGCAGGCTCCGTTGCTTTTAAACCGCGACCCACCCTCCCAAACCTTCCCCCACCATGCTACCCCAGGGGGCGGGGGGGGTGTTTAAAAGCATGGGAATCTGCACTTTTTTTTAATGCTTTACTGCAAATCCACGTATCCTCCCCATCAAGCCTAGGGTGGTGGGCCGCACCAGTGCTGGGGCCAGGGTGCGGTGCAATGTTGATATGATGAACTGTGACTCGAACTTCACAATACTTTGATTTGTGTTTCACATTTCAGAAGATCTAGTATATATGTTTATAGTCTAAAAATCAATAGGTAAAACAATAAACAGGTTTCCTTTTTTAGAAAAAACATATCTGACGCTCCTGGATAGTAAGGGCTTGACATGAGTTCCCAAGTCGTGCATTATTGTACCCACTTCATGCACCTCTTCTGACTAAAGAAATTAAAGCATAGTCTCGTGCCCTGTAGGAAAGCTGCAATAAAAGTGATATTGAATAAGAGCTCTACCAGGAAGCAATCTATAAAATGTCATTATTAATACAGTGTTTGATATGAAAAGCGCTGTATTCTGTGTTACTGAAATTAAAACAATATTGAATGGCACAAGCTTGCTGGATGTGCAGTTGCCTTAGATCCACTCCCTAATATCTACATCAACCTTCTGTACTAAGCATGGGCGGAAAATCCGTTTCGCTCGCGGATTTTGCGGATTTTTGGTAAATTCGCAATCCGCGAGATTTGCGAATCTCCCGCAAAATCCGCAAATCCGCGAGCAGCGGATTTTGCCCGCACTGTTCGTGTGAGTTCGCGGCTTCCCAGTACAACTTCGCGCCCCGCGAATAAGCGCTAAATTGCAGAAATACGATCTTAGCAAAACTGAAACTACTTACCAGGTTCAAAAGTTCAGGCTCATCATTAGTAGCCATTTCCTGTAGTGCTTCCTGAGGGGCCCCTCCAGAGTTCAGTTGCCTACTTGCAACTATTATGTGACCCTGCTCTGAACCTCAGAATAGTTACACATATGCCACAAAGGTCCTGAATTACAGCTAAGGGAGACAAGCAGGAGCCAGGCTGGAAGTTCAAATCCATTAATCAGCCCCTAATTCATTATTGTCAGTTGGGGCAGGGCAGGTGTTGTAACTAATTTTGCAACAATGAAAGCACTTAGCAAGTGCAAAAGATCACTAATCAGGAAGCACTAAGGAAGCAGGTGCCAGCTAAAAAAATATTCTGTGACACATTAATCAGCCCCAAATTAATTCAGGTCACTTGAGGCAGGGAAGGTGTGCTTTGCTTTGCCACAATAATGTACACTGACTGGACAACCAGAGGGTGCTGTGATGAAACAGAGGGTGGCATGGGTGGGCCAGAGGGTGGCATGAGTAGTCAGAGAGTGGCAGTGGTGACAGAGAGTGGCAGTGATGAAGAAGAGTGTCCCAAACAGGCTGGACACGTAGAAACAACAAGTTCGCAAAACTTGCGACCCGACAGGTAAGTTCGCGTTTGCGAAATTGTACAAAACCCTCGCGTACTGGCAGAAACCCGCGCGAACACAAAAAAAAAAAAATCCGCAAATTCGCGAGAATTCGCGGATTTTGCGAATTGCGAGTTTGCAAATCCGCAAAATTCGCGAACGCGAGATTCGCAAAATTCGCCCATGCTTATTCTGTACAGTCAAATTCTGTGGCTTGCTTAGTAGTCTTTTCCAGCCTTCTATAATTGTTTACGAGAAAAATTAAAATATGATTTAGTACTTGTTACCAATCACCCCAGGGATTGTGAGGTACAGATTGACTTAATGTTGAAGATTGTGGCACATCAGTGTGCACGAAGGGTGGAGAAGACGCATCCACAATGATAATTCACCCCAAGTCACCCAGATACTTCAAGTAGTGAAGAGACGTGTAAGAAACCTTTGCAGATTGGCTCTTCATGTCGAATGTTGAACATATGAAGAAAGACAACGTGCAAGAAAAGAGAGACTATGTTTACACTTTGGTCAAGGTGAGCATTTATTGGGAAATACCCTTCGCTGCAGTCAAACAAACAAACTTGTCTCTGAAGAGCAAACCCTGGAAAAGAAGTTCATCATAAAAAGTGTTTGCTATCAAAAGAATGCATTTATATCTTTGACTGAGCCTGATAAACTTACAAAGGCCGGTACAGACAACTGCTTTCATTGACTGTAGGGCTGTGGAAAGCATTCTCTGCCGAGTTCTGTTGTGTGCCCAACACTTTTCAGGCTACAATGAATATGTCCAGGGAAGAATGAGATAACTTTCGAGATGTATGTTCCTTCTGGAGAGAGATCACTGTTTTAGTGAGAGTTTTGACTCCGATAAACTAGCACAGACCGGTTCAATAAATGCCTGCTGCAGAATGGAACCATATCATACAGATGGAACGGCATTTTATGTGGATAGCGCAGCGAGTTACTGCTTTTTTTCACAGAGATTATTTTGATACTTGCAGTCCATTTGTTCGCATATTAAAACACAGTGACCTATAAAACTGTCATCAACGGGCTCAGATACATGTGAACTGCATGGTATAGGTTACGGTGTTATGTTTCATCCTAATCTTTTATTTTCCTAATGTTGCTAAAAGGGGTTTGTTTGGATAGAAATGCATTCCTATTAGCAAAGCCAACCCCAACCATTGTGGTTGGTAATAAATCCTTCCTTTGTGCTTCTCCAGTCAAACACTCTTAAACAATGGCATACTAGTATGGACGACATGTGATTCCTACACTTTTTAATCCTCTTTGTGTTATGTCCATTTCCTAAACTGATTTACACATGTATGAGTCATTGTCTCTCCATAATGTGTGTGTGAAGTTGAGTGCTATGACACCCTCCACTGGTGTGAGTAGCGCTATAAAACAAATGAAATGGATGTGAGTGAGTGGCAATCGAGAGATAAGGGACACTGGTGGAGTGTGTTAAGGAGGGAATCTGTGGAGAAGGTTGTCATTGTAGCACCGGACGCCACCAGTGCAAATATTAGCCCTTGGAGAGTGAGCTCGTATGAAGCTTCGCCAGCCCTGCACCCCCGCGACAAGGATGTATTTTGTGATCAAAGCGATGAAAGTGGGGAGTGGCCGTAAAGCCTGCAAGAAGCCGTAGTATACAGGGAAAAGGGGGAAAGGGAGAGTGGTGAATGCAAAGAAATATTGGTAGGTGCCAGGGAGGAGGGGAGTGATAAATGTGATGGGAGAGCTGTTGGTGTAAGAGTAGAGGAAGACTGAAGCAGAGAGTAGTAAAGGTGGTTTGGAGGTTGATAGATCAGGTGGGTAAGTATGGGTGATGGGATGGTGCAGTGGTAAGGGGAGAGTGCTAGGGATGACCTGAAGAAGAGCTAAGGTAGAGTTAAGAAGACAGCAAAATCAAAGATTCGGGGCAGTGGATAGGACTAGTCGTAAGGGGTGATGGTCGAGTGATTCCTGGAGGTTAGTGGAGAGTAAATACAAAGGGAAGAGTGTAGGGGTCATCAGAAGAGCTGTGAGGGGTACTGGCACATGGGACTGGGTTGTGAGAGAGGCGTAAGACAAATGGCATTGGTTTTGAGGTGGGTAGTCACTCTAATTTGTTTCGGCCCGCAAATATATGTAATTTATACGATGTGACCCTTGAACTGAAAAGTTTGGAGAACCCTGCTCTGAATACTTGGCACCCGTCTGTCTTTAGGGGATGTGTTATTGGATAATTAGTCATTGTTGATGGATCTGGAAGAAGGATACATTGAATCTTTAACCTTTGATGTCATCTCAGTTACTATGTTTCCCATGAAGCTAGGAACCACATGGTTAAGACTGCATAATCCTGAAATGAAGTTGCATGAAGGGTACATTATGATGAGTTCTGACTATTATAAATAAAGATGTTAGCTAAGGCTTACACCACAGATTAAGCAGCCCTTCACCTGCTTTCCCTTGCAAGAAGTGATGGATCTACAGATACCTTCTACATATCATGAAGCCAGAGATGTATTTAGCAAGAAGAGAGGAAGTACTTTGCCCCTGCACTCGGAATATGACTGTGCCATAGATGTTAAACCAAGAGTCCTAGACCCTCAAAGGAGACAGTACCCTTTAGCCCCTAATTAATACATATAACTGAAGGATTATTTAGAAGAGAATGCTTCTTTTAACTTTTTGTCCCCGGTAGGGCACCAGTTTTTTAAAATCCCAAAACCAAATGGCGAGTATAGACCATGTATTGATTATAATTAATTCAATTCAGTTATCATCCTCACTAAGCATGGGCGAATTTTGCGAATCTCGCGTTCGCGAATTTTGCGGATTTGCGAACTCGCAATTCGCAAAATCCGCGAATTCTCGCGAAATTGCGGATTTTTTTTTTTGTGTTCGCGCGGGTTTCTGCCAGTTCGCGAGGGTTTTGTACAATTTCGCAAACGCGAACTTACCTGTCGGGTCGCAAGTTTTGCGAACTTGTTGTTTCTACGTGTCCAGCCTGTTTGGGACACTCTTCTTCATCACTGCCACTCTCTGTCACCACTGCCACTCTCTGACTACTCATGCCACCCTCTGGCCCACCCATGCCACCCTCTGTTTCATCACAGCACCCTCTGGTTGTCCAGTCAGTGTACATTATTGTGGCAAAGCAAAGCACACCTTCCCTGCCTCAAGTGACCTGAATTAATTTGGGGCTGATTAATGTGTCACAGAATATTTTTTTAGCTGGCACCTGCTCCCTTAGTGCTTCCTGATTAGTGATCTTTTGCACTTGCTAAGTGCTTTCATTGTTGCAAAATTAGTTACAACACCTGCCCTGCCCCAACTGACAATAATGAATTAGGGGCTGATTAATGGATTTGAACTTCCAGCCTGGCTCCTGCTTGTCTCCCTTAGCTGTAATTCAGGACCTTTGTGGCATATGTGTAACTATTCTGAGGTTCAGAGCAGGGTCACATAATAGTTGCAAGTAGGCAACTGAACTCTGGAGGGGCCCCTCAGGAAGCACTACAGGAAATGGCTACTAATGATGAGCCTGAACTTTTGAACCTGGTAAGTAGTTTCAGGTTTGCTAAGATCGTATTTCCGCAATTTAGCGCTTATTCGCGGGGAAGTTGTACTGGGAAGCCGCGAACTCACGCGAACAGTGCGAGCAAAATCCGCTGCTCGCGGATTTGCAGATTTTGCGGGAGATTCGCAAATCTCGCGGATTGCGAATTTACCGAAAATCCGCAAAATCCGCGAGCGAAACGGATTTTCCGCCCATGCTTAATCCTCACTAGACATGTTCTCACTCTCATCTCCGTCTTACTGGGACAAGTGAAAACAGCCAAAGTCTTCTTTAAATATTGGATGATGCCTTTTGGTCTCAGCAATACTGGTACCACTTTCCAATACTTTGTCACTGATGTCTTTAGGGACATACAGGATTCCTTTGTGGTAAAATATCAGGACACCATATACCTTTTTCCCCAAGCTCTTGATAAACATTGCAAACACCGACATGAGTCTTGTACTTTGGAGAGAGCATTCCCTTTCCACCAAGGCTGAAAAGCTTATATTTGGGACCAATGAGTTATCATTTTTGGGTTTTGTAATATCAGAGAAGGGAATTCAGATAAACCTAAATAAGGTAAAAGCTGAGGTTGAGCGTCCTTCTCTTAAGATTGTGGAAGAGATGGAAAAAAGTTACTCACCTGTAGCTGTAGCTCGCCGGTATTGGCATCTTTCATAGATTCACATGCATAAATCATTCCCCATTGTCTAAATGAGAGTTCCCTGTATAAATAGAAAGTAGTTGTGTTAAACATAGTCTAAATAGGCTGTAAAACATCATATATGGTAACCAATTCACATAATTTAAAAATAACTGAACTTCAGTTTTTCAGGTTGCAGCACCCTATCTAAAAGAAACACGTTAGTGTTAGATTCCTTACCTTAGAATATCCCCAGGCATCAGACTGGACCAGAAAGTTTTCGTCAGCAGTACCCCTGCGCGTCGGTAGGCATCGTCCTGTGGCTCCGCGTCCGTCGTCGGCGGCATGATCGCCGCAATGATGTCGCTGGAGTACTTAGACACCGCCCTCGCGCGCTGACGTCAGTTCTTCTTTATTCAGCGCCAGCAAGCACAGATCCGTGAAGAGCGTACCCGTAGTCATTTTTTGACAAACTTTTGGGACATTTTTGTCTATGTTTTTCGAGTCGACTCGACTCCTGGTGCCAGTAGGGACGCCCAGTTTCAATCCGTGTGTCACCGACTGATTTCGGTTACCAACCCACACCGCCGGTGTCTCTACTGTTTGGGGGCCGACCACGATGACAAGTCGTGCCCCGACTGCTGGGCCTTGACGTCGAAGGGTAGGCGGGAGCGTTCCTGTAAGCTCCTCCAGCTCCGGCAGTCGGCTCCGCGCTGCTCGAGGTAGAAGTCGAGGGGCCGGTCGCAGAGCCGCAGTCATCATCGATCGTCTGGATCCAAGTCCTCGCACTCAGGTAAGTTGAGGCATGGCAAAAAGAAGTCGAAGAAGCATCGTCGTTCTTAGACTCCCCCTTGTCATATAGATATGCTTTGCCTATATGCTGTGTTAAGTTAGCATGAGCTTATTAGGAGTTCAAACGCCATTTTACCTTTCTGCTGCTTCTGCACACGACACATAACTGTTATTTTAGCTTTGAGCCTAGTAGAGTGTTTTGATTCACACACGAATAATATGTTGTTACTCTGATAACAGCTTTGCTTAGTGAGCTGTGTCTGTACAGTGAGTGCTGAAGCCTTCAAGGATAACTCGACACAGTGGTTGTTGTGAGGTCTGATCTTCGCACCTTCCTAGACATAACATACATGCAGCTGCAGCCAAATTCTGGCTTTAGGCGTGTTTTATATTGCTTTGCACAGAGCACACTTGCACACTTGATGGTGCTTCGCATGCAGAGAGCTGGTGGAAGATGTTGTGATCCCTTACCACTAGGATTTGAGGTTTGGGCCCGCCCTGCTAAAACCCAAAGAGACCTTCTTAGAAATAATATAATATACTAGCTAGGGAGGGTGAGAATTAGGTGTTGTTTAACCCTATTCATTTTAGCATTTTAACATGCTTTCACCTTTTGTATTCTATGGACTAGTAACTATGCTGATTACTTTGTTTCTTATAATATGTTTGCTTGTATTAGCTAAGATACTGCGCTTGAGAACACTGCATTAGTAAATAAACATTTCAAATGTGCATGCGTCCTCATTTACTCCTTGTTCTGGATTGAAATGATTGTATAACAAAAGAGTGCTAATGTGTTCCACGTTACCTCAGGTGCACTAAGTCCATGTTCTGGTTTGTCTAAGCATTGGGAGTTTCTAAGCCCCACACCTTCCGGTCCCTGGACTCGATGCGACCCTGGAGCAGATTAGAGCCATCCTGGTGGCCATGAGGACTCTCTTCCTGCCATCGAGACCTGCCGGCAAGCCTTCGGGCCAAGTGGGTCCGACTGGGGTCCTAGCCCTGTGTTGCTGGCGGTTTCGGCCTCGGCTCCGCCGGCGGCTTTGGTCCTGGCGCCGCAGGACCCCGTGGGATCTAGGCCTGGATCCCGGTCAACGCCAGTTGACCTTACAACTCCTCCGCTAGCGCCGACCCCCTCGGTTTCAGCCCCGGCCTGGGCTCACCGTCGAAGCGGCGCCGTCTCCGACTGGTGAGCTTTTCACCTATGCCCCGGCTCCGCCATTTTTGCCTGTTTATCAGGACACGGATGAAGGGGAGGACTGGGATGGGTCTTAGGACTCTCTGGCACAGTAGTGCCAATTAAGTCAGGACTGGGCAGATGAGCTAGGGGAGGCCAGTGGTCTAGACACTTAACTTGACACTGGTTTTCTCTCTCCTCCTTCCGTGGCTACGGAAGAGGGAGCAACTTATGCTGTGGTGCTGCGCAAGGCGGCCAAGGCCTTGGGCCTTGAGCTCCCTGCAGCGACCATGAGGACTAACCTCTTCACCGAGGTGCTTCAACCGCCAGTATGCTCTTCGGATCATCTTCTGCTGTTTAATGAGGCCCTCATTGACGTTCTGATGAGCACTTGGTCCAAGCCCACCACAGTCCCTCCTGTAGATCAGAACATGGCCCGGTCCCCCCACCCAGCTCTGGGCGACCCCTGCTTTCTGTGCACCCACCCCACCCCTGGAGTCTGCTTATCCAGGCCTCCACGTCCCAAACCGCATTCCCTACCGCACCCCCGGACCGGGAATCCAAAAGGCTGGAACAGTTTGGCGAGAAACTGTTTTCCACTGTCAGACTAGGGTTGCAGTCCATTATTACCGCATGCCTTTTGGACCGTTACACCCACTCTCTGTGGGATACAGTGGCGAACGTGCTGCTCCAGTGTCCGGAGGAGGCAAGGCATGCCCAGACTCTTGCTGAGGGGTGGGATGCAGCACGGTACTCCATTCGATGTGGACTTGACACCACGGACTCGCTGGGCAGAGCGATTGCAATGACAGTGGTCATTCGTCATCATGCCTGGCTGAGGTCCACCCACTTTTCAGGGGATGTCCAGAACGCTCTCATGGACATGCCTTTTGATGGACGTCGCCTCTTTGGCGACAAGGCAGATAGCGCGCTGGAGCGCTTTAAGAACTCCAGGGTTACGGCCAAGTCCTTGGGCCTGTCGGCCCAGCGCCGACAAACTTCTGCTTTTCGCTCCTTTCGTGGCCAAGGAAGGGGCTCCCTCGCACGTTTGTGCAGAACCAGCCTCAAAGTGGTCGCAGACATGCATTCCGCCGTGGCGGAGCAGGGGGGCAGATAGGTGGGTGCTGCAAATCGTCCAAAGGGACTACTCCCTCCCCTTCGAGACGACCCCTCCAGCCATGCCACCGCAGTACCACCGCATGTCGGGGATCACTTGCAGCTTCTTCAGGAGGAAGTTACGGCCCTCTTGGCCAAGGGGGCCATCGAGCACGTTCATGGCCCAGAAGTAGGGCGTGGTTGTTACTCCCACTACTTTCTGGTTCCCAAGAAGGGCAAAGGGGGCCTGCGCCCTATCTTGGACCTCAGAAGCGTCAACGTCTTCCTCCGGAAGGAGAAGTTCAAGATGATGACATTAGCTCAGGTTCTGGCTGCCCTAGACCCTGGTGACTGGATGGTAGTGTTGGACTTGCAGGACGCTTATTTCCATATTACCGTCCTGCCAGCCCATCGGCGTTACCTGTGGTTCACCGTAGGCCACGAGCACTTTTAGTTTACCGTGCTCCCCTTCAGCTTCACCAGTGCCCCTCGGGTGTTCACGAAAGTGATGGCGGTGGTCGCAGTTCAACTGCTCAGATCAGGGGTTCCAGTCTTCCCCTATCTCCCACCTCCAGACTAGGGCCGACCTCCTGCATTCGCTGGGGTTCTCCATCGACATGTAGAATTAACACCTGAGCCCCTCCCAAAAGCTCCTCTTCATCGGAGTGGTTCTGGAATTGGTGCAGTTTCAGGTTTTTCCTCCCAAGTAGCGGGTTCAGGGTATTCAGGCTCTGATTCTGATCTTTCAGCCTTTATCCAGAGTTTCGGTGATGACCTTACGGCTTTTGGGACTGATGGCCACGTGCATCCTGCTCAACATCACGCCAGGTGGCGGATGCGGTCTCTGCAGTGGGACCTGAAGTTCCAGAGGGCACAGCATCAGGGCAACCTGTCCGACCACGTCCTGATCTCATAGGGCACTGCGAGACAGTTGCAGTGGTGGCTCACGGACCTCGATAGGGTCAGTGGCAGATTCCTCTCCCTTCCCCAACCTGAGCACACAGTGGTGACAGATGCGTCCCTCCTGGGATGGGAAGGCCGCATGGGAGAGGCAGAGATCAGAGGCCTCTGGTCTCCGGCGAGTCTCAGCTCCATATCAACCTTATGGAGCTGCGGGCGATCCGGCTTGCACTGAAGGCATTCCTTCCCTCTGTCTGGGGAAGTGTAGTGCTGGTGTTCACAACACCACCGCCATGTGGTATTGCAACAAACAGGGCGGGGTGGGGTCATGGACCCTATGTCAGGAGGCTCTACACCTCTGGACATGGCTGGAACATCAGGGCATCACCCTGGTGGTTCAACACCTGGTAGGTTCCCTGAACGCCAGGGCAGACGAACTCAGCCGTCGGTGCATGATGGATCACGAGTGGCGTCTGAACTCGGACGTGGCGCAAGGTCTCTTTCAGCAGTGGGGAGAGCCTTGGTTAGATCTATTCGCCACCGAAGAGAATGCGCAATGTCATCAGTTCTACGCGTTGGAATTTCCAAGGCGGCACTCGCTCAGAGACGCTTTTCATCGTGAGTGGAGTTGCGGGCTGTTGTACGCCTTTCCACCTGAAGAAGATTAGGCGCGACCGGGCCCAAGTCATCCTTGTGGTTCCGGATTGGGCACGAAGATACTGGTATCCCGAGCTGCTCAGTTTATCAATCGATCCCCCGATTCGACTGCCTCTTCACGAGGACCTTCTGTCGCAGCAACAGGGGACGAGCCTCCACCTGAACCTGTCCGGCCCCTACCTACATGAGTGGAGATTGTTGATGCCATTTGACTTGCCTCCTGAAGTCTGTGATGTCATTCTGGCAGCCAGACATCCCTCCACGAAAACGGTATACGCCTGCAGGTGGAACAAACTTGTGGCATGGTGCACAGAAAAGGCTGTGAATCCCATCTCTGCCCTTCTTTCAGAGGGTCTCCTCTTTCTTCTTTTCCTGGCCAAGCAGGGCTCTGCTCCGGGCACTATCAAGGGATATCTTTCAGCCGTTTCAGCCTTCTTGAGGCATCCTGATCAGCCTTCTCTTTTAAAGTCCCCTGTTGTAAATAGATTCTTGAAAGGCATTACTCACATGTTTCCTCCTGTTCCCTTTGTAATGCCTCGGTGGGACTTGAATCTGGTGTTAACCTATCTGATGTGTGCTCCTTGAGCCGCTCCACAACTGTCCCTTACGTCTTCTGACTCTAAAGACTGCTTTCCTGGTTGCCATCACCTCTGCAAGAGAGTGACTGAGCTCCAGGCTCTTTCCTCTAAGCCTCCTTTCCATTCGATCCATCCGGACAAAGTTGTGCTAAGGACTCATTCTTCTTTTCTACCCAAGGTGGTTACTGCCTTTCACATCGGCCAAAGCATTACCTTACCCAACTTCTTTCCATCTCCACATCCTTCAAAACAGGAAGAGAGGCTCCACAGTCTGGACTCAAACGTGCACTCTCTTTTCACCTGAACTGCACACAACAGTTCCGGGTGGATGACCAACTCTTTGTTACGTGGGCGCTTAGAAGGGACGGGCGGTACACAAGTGGACCATCTATTGGTGGGTCGTTTTGTGGGACGGGGAGTCCCTTTGCAGGACATTTGTCAGGCGGCTACGTGGGCCTCGATGCACACGTTTGCCAAGCATTACTGCCTGGACAGCCAAGTCCGGAGAGACAGATTCTTTGGCCGTTCAGTTCTCCAGGACTTTCTGGTGTGATTTGGGCACGGGCGAGTTTCTATTCTAAGGTAAGGAATCTAACACTAATGTGTTTCTTTCAGATGCACAAGTTTCTTACCTTCGGTAACAATATATCTGTAAGAAACATTAGTTCGTGTTAGATTCCTTACAGCGCCACCCATCCTCCTCGTTCTGCGAACCGATATCTAGGTTTAAGGACTTTCCCTGTCAGGGCCCTAGTTTCATGGCACCAGTGTCGGTTTCTTGCATGGCTCTGCATTCCTAGCATGGAAAGCTATGTACATAACTGACGTCAGCACGCGAGGGCGGCGTCTAAGTACTCCAGCGACATCATTACGGCGATCACGACACCGACGACAGATGCGGAGCCGCAGAACGACGCCTACCGACGCGCAGGGGTACTGCTGACAAAAACATTCTGGATCCACTCTGGCGCCTGGGGATATTCTAAGGTAAGGAATCTAACACTAACTAATGTTTTCCACAGATATATGCGTTAACCACTCACCTCTGGGGCTTCCATACTTAAGATTTTCAAGAAAAAGTTTGTATAATAATATGTAATCTAGAAATAGTGAGCCTCTATGGAGAGAAGAGTGGGTTGCATGTGAATCTACGAAAGAGCAGTACACTGATTACCGGTTGCACTATCCATGGTAGAGAACTAGAGGTGGTGGGGCCTCAAGGGTGAGCTGCCCTCCAATCACATTTGTTAAACAAAATTGAGCCACCTGATTACCGGTGGCACTATCCATGGTAGGGAACTAGATGCTGTGGGGCCTCAAGGGTGAGCTGGCCTCCAATCACATCTGTTAAGCAAAATTGAGCCACCTGAGAAACTATTTTAACCAATGCTTCACTTTACAACAGCTTATCTCTGGTTATACCAAAAATGTGACAGGATGCCATCACACACCACCAGGTGTCATGCTTCATCTTAGGACTCCCCACACCCTTCAACAACCCAGTTTGATGAAAAGCAGGCCTGGAGATCAAGGAGGCACTTCTAAGAGTGGACCCGTGACATAGTATAATTAAAAACCAATGTGATATGTCAAACTGACCTTTATATGAAATGGAATACCACCTGGTATTAAAAACCAATCAGGAGAAAAGGGGAACTAGTACCCCATCACAACTCAAACCGTCAACATGTTTCTGCCTGTTGGCTCATGCGAGTCCTTGGCATTATTCAGGAGAGAAACATTGGATCCCTGTGTAGAACACACCCATGTGCATGCCACAATCAGTAAATGGCTGACCTTTGTCGACCCTCTCAAATCTTAGGTCACTAGATAACTGTAAAACAGTAATATAATTGTACTATATGATTCAACATAGTCTGACCCGCAAGGGTAGGCAAGCAAAAACAGCTTGCAGCATTTGCATGCAATGTGTAAATGACACTGTACTGTAGTGTAGTTCCTATATTCCCAATAGGCTCTGCGCATTGGAATAATATATCCTATAGATATGACGTAGGACTTAGGTCAGTAGGTCTCTATCGAATACATTAAACTTAATTGTGAGTGCCAGCTAGCTCAGAGGGCACTAGAAACTTTCTTAAATACACTAGAAGGGATTCATTTCTGACAATTGCATAAACATGACAACTTTGTTTCCCTAGGACTGTAAAATATCTTCAGAGTCATGGAAACAATAGATAAGTATTTCACTCAGTCAATCGTGCATGCACAGAAATAGAGAGACGGGCGTTTCAATAAAAGGTTTATTGAATAGTCTTCTTTCTCATGCAAGAGAGGTGAACTGCTACAATCGTTAGGCAGAATGCAAAGTATAATGCGTACAGCGAGAACAGTATTATAAAACCATACTGTAATAGCATTGTATGGTTTCTAAGCCATATAAAAATACATACATAAACACCACAGGCTAAAATACTCAACTGGTGCTTCTAAAATACGCCTACCCCAAGGTACCTAACCTAGGTCTAGTACGAGGGAAGAAGTAAGTATGGTTTAGCATAAGTTTTAGTTCTACCAAGAATTGCCAAAGAATTCTCTACGTACTAATCAGCTCCATAACTTAGAAAGAAGGAGGTCTGGTATCTCTGTCTCGGGACTCGATTTCCCAACACCCCGCAAGGGGAGTCAGAAACACTGGAGCTGGATTTATCGGCAGAGGAGGGCAGCTTTCTGATCAGTGCGTCAGCTTGGAGAGTCGGCTTCTTTCGGCACTTGCTGTAGCGAGCTGCATCGGGCAAGTAGGTCATTGAACTGCACCAAAGCACTGTACTTTGCTATAGCAAGTGAAGGTATATTTATAGCTTGAAGGTGTGTAGGAATGCCATGTTTGACTTAGAGTCGGGCATATGAACGTCATGAATGAACCCCTAGGGAATAGTTGTTCATTGGAAAGTAACTGAGTTTTTGGAGAAATCAATATTCAAGCAAGGGGAAGTCCCTGACGGCTTAAGCTGGTTTTTCCAAGAAATGGTTGTGTCTTTTGGTGAACAGATGGAAGTAGCCATGCCTGTATTTGGGTAGCATGGGCTATGCCTAAATAAGGGCTTGATTTCTATGCCTATATAAGGGCAATGTGGATTGTACTTATATAAGGGCATGAATCTGGAAAATTCATTCGGAATGTAAAACTCCATACAACACCCACTCCACTTTCTTATGTACAACATTACTAAGTTCGAAACATGTTAAACATATCTAAACATGATGTATTAAAACCCACTCAAAACACATAAAAATGCAATGGTGCTGGTTGTACACAAAAGCGCATTGGTGCTGTATGTATCAAAAGCAATCGTTCATTCTAAGCATATATTGACATTTGTACATGCTGTCTGAATGAATCACTTAAATCCATTCATGAAATGGCTCGTTAATACAGAATTAAAAAGGTGCAGAAACCATTTCATGACAGATCACATAAAACTGTTTGTGTATGTGGGCAAGGCCAAATATTGTCTCCTGGAAGTTTTCAAAGAATTTTTGTTCTCTATGAATAGTTTTACTTTAATCAGATTACTTTGTGTCAAAATGGGTAAAAATACTTATTTGGAAAAAAAATTAATCATAGGAAAAAGAGTCCCAAAGTTAGAACGTTGTTTTGAAAAATGAAGGTCGAAATCAAAGTCTCTCAGAACACTGTGTGCCAAATCAAAAGTAAGTGTTATTGTTTGGAGAAAACATCAAATCTTCTAAGTCTGTAAAAAATGTGTCTACCATTTTTGGAGAAAGTTGGATTACCTCGTTTAGAAGATTAATCGCACATAGATGTGAAGCATCGCCGTCAGCATTGGTCGCATTAGAAATGTTCGTAGTGGATGATACCTGTGTGCCTGTTTTCTCTCGTACCTCACCGTCAGCATTTTGCGTCTGTGAGATCTTAATGAATGCCGTCATCAGAATTGGTAGCCGCTGCAGACAACACAGTGCATGGGCCGTTACTGGTTCAAGCAATGTATCAACATGCGTTGGCATGGCTGATGGGAGTGTGAGACATAAGTCTAACTCGCATTCTTCTGCGCATAGCAGGCAGAGTAGAACAGGCAAGATTTAATCTTGCCAAATTGGTCTGAATGACAGAAACCATGTGGTATTTAATTCTCGTAGACGAGGTAGTCCCAAAATTTGGACAATGTGCTCAAGACACTTCATCGCCAGTGGAGTTGTCTCCATGGAGAACTGGGTGTTGCTGGTGATTTGGCTTGCCATATCGCAGCAGTAGGAGAAAAAACAGTATCCCTGCAGCGAGTCCCAAAATGAGAGGCAGCCAACCAAACACTGAGTGCACTAAGTTTGGAAATATTCCTAGGACTGCTTGAAAAGGTGCTAACATTCCAGAAAATAAGGTTGTAAATACATGTACACTACCACACATATCAGACATGTTTAAGATACGACTTAACATTTCTGAGAAATGTACAGGGCAGTTTGTAGTTAAGAGGGCATGTATCTCGGCAGAAGTCCTTGCGACTTGTAGATCATAGGTCTCTTTGGCCGAGGTCAGTGGCACCGTTTTTTGCAAAAGAATGGCTTTCATTCTGCTTAAAGTATCAATTTGTATAGAAGAGATGTTCAGTGAAGGCTATAAAGGTGACTCCCGGTCTGTCTGTGTTTTAGGAAAAAATACTTGCATACATCAAGTGACCCTGGCTGACACAGTTACTAGATAGGGTAAACCTGGCAACATGCCACAGCAGCTGTGATCGTTCAACATGAGGTAACTTCCATTGGAAATTTGTCCAAAAGTTGAATCAATCACCGCAGCTGGTGAACCTTGGAGGTGGCAGGATAAGTTGGTAGAGGAACCATTGCAGGCCCGTGTAAATTAATACCCTGACAAAGGAGAGAACAGCTTAGTGCGTTTTTACAATTTTTACCACTAGGAAACACTTCTCTTCCCCCACTCCAACATCTGTGCGTGTACGGTAATTCCCAGGACGTCTTGATGTATTCTTTACCCAACCTTTCATATGTGCCTGCTGGTATATGTTTTAGGCAATACTGAAAATGGAAATTTGTAACAGGCAGAGTGATTGTTCCATGTATAATCCATTCAGTGGCTGGCTTTTCAGTGACTGTAAATGGCAATCTTTGTAGTTTTTCAATGCTCAGCTCTGTATAGTCTGCTCCCCTTTGTGCCAATTCAATCTGTTTATCAGTGAGATTGAATTCTGAAAACAGTGACGTAGTATTGATTAAACGGCAAGGCACATAGCCTGAACGTAGGTTTTGTAACGTCCAGCCTAATAGCATTATAGAACGTAATTGCGACTGACCTTGTTGCAACATGACCAAGTCCTGTTCCATGATGTCTATGGCAGAAGATACTATGCTGTCCAAAGAATATATCTTGGACGACAGAGTTGTTAACCCATTGTCAACCCCAGAGAGAGTGTTTTCTCTAAATTAATACAATCAATTTCTCGTATTCCTTCTGCAGTCTCTGCTTGTGTTCTCTTCCATGCTTCATTATAAGCAGCATAGATACCGGCATATATAAAACGTTTATGACGCGGTGTTCTTGGTCCTAGCAAGAATTCCCTAAGATCAGCGCCATCTTAAGTGTTGTTTAACATCCTTAAGTGTAGATCTATGTAGCCAATCATGGTAGTTTCCCTACACTGTATGTTGTTACTATTCCAGGATGCTGTCTCTGAACATATCTTGGATCTGGCCTAGTGAACGTGAAACCATGTGTCTTATTTAGGAATCTATCTTGACAGATGTTTGTGTCTGTGGGCCTTATTAACCATTTTTTCCATTCTGGATCTGTTCTGTTGTGATGCACAATAGTATGTACGTCGACCTCCCCCTCTGAAGTGTTATCACTAGCAGATGTAGGTGTAGGTATGGACGGATTGTTCAGGTCTTGGCTAACCCAAGACAAGACGTCTGTTGGACAGTGTCATTCAAAAACATAATTTGCTCAGGGATGAGACAGGCTCCAAACATAGCTTCTATCCCCTGTACCGGCCAATCTTTTGTGCCGCAGACAGTTTTCGTGTCAATTTTGTCTTTCCAAAAGTCAAAACCTAGTTTAGACAATGTAGCATAAAAGGTTGCAGAATAAATTTGTTTTGTATTGGTCAACATACTTTTCAATCCTGTATTGTTAATATTTTTAAAGTAAAATGATTCTGAATTGGATACATTAAACCTGAAAAGTATGGAAACTTATTGGCAAAAGTTTTTGAGCTACCCTTTTGTATTTGTAGTTAGACTTATAAGGCACTCAGCTACCCACATGGGGTCCCCCGGCGCCGCTTGAGGTGGCACTGAAAGCCCAACAACTATCACTGAGGGAAGAGCCAGGTTTTGAGATCTCTTCGAAATTTCATCCAAGATGGTTCAAGTTTCAGCGCGGCAGGGAGAGAATTCCACAGTTTAGGAGCCAGACAAGAGAAGGAGCGTCCGCCCATTCTCGTCAGTTTAAAACGTGGATTTCAAAAATTCCCTAGGGATGAAGATCTTAGGAGGCGAGGTGGAGAGTATTGTTGGACCAGAGACTGGAGGTACGCCGGAGCAGAACCCTGCTTGATCTTGTGCATGAAGCAGAGGGCCTTAAATTTAACTCGGCTTTCGATGCGAAGCCAGTGTAAGTCTTTTAGATAAGGGGAAATATAGGATCTCCAGGGGACATTACAAAGAAGGCGTGCGGCTGAGTTTTGGCCAAACGGGAGTTTCCTCTGGATTTCCACGGTAGCTCCAAGGTAAAGCACATTACCGTAGTCCAGGCGAGAGGTGACCAAAGCCTGGACTACAGTGCGCCTTGTCGAGTCCGGGAGCATCCAGAGGATTTTCCGGAGCCACCCTAAGATAGAAAAACAGGTGGCTGCCACTCTGACCACTTTGTGCCGCATAGAAAGCAAATCGTCCAAAACAAAGCCAAGGTTTCGCAGGGGTAACGGGCCCATTTCCGGAGGCCAATGTTGGGGGCCCCAGAGATGTTTATGCTTGCCCAGGATGACCACCTCCGTCTTATCGCCGTTCAATTTCAGGAGATTCGTCTGCATCCACTCTGCCACTCGGCTGAGTCCCTATTTGAGAGCAGATGGAGCACTAGGCTCAGCCGAGGAAAGGGAGAAGATAATTTGAGTGTCGTCTGCGTAGAAGTAGAGGGGGAGTCCAGCGTCTTTCACAATGGTTGCCAGGGGTCTCACATAGATGTTAAAGAGCATAGGGCTCAGTGAAGACCCCTGGGGTACCCCATGCGCAGACTAACGGACAGAGGAAGAGGAGTTAGAGAAAGCAACCTGAAATGATCGGCCGCTCAAGAAAGAGGACAGCCAGGCCAGCGCAGAGCCAGTCACCGAGCCACCTTTACTGCGTTCAAGAGGACAAGGTGCGAGACCGTATCAAATGCGGCGCTTAAGTCTAAAAGTATAAGAGCCGAGGTTTCGCCCTGATCGAGGCGAGAGCGTAGGCTCTCCGTAACCCCCAGAAGAGTGGTCTCCGTGGAGAAATGGGTGCGGAACCCAGATTGGGACGGATGCAAAAATCCTGTAATCTCCACGTTGGAGGTTTAGATGTGTGTTAATGTGTCTCTCCAAGATCTTTGAGAACATTGGCAACACAGAGATGGGGCGGTAGTTAGAAAACGTCTTAGGATCTGCGCCGGGTTTTTTCAGGAGTGGAACCACCATGGCTCTTTTCCATTCATCTGGGACGATGGATTCCCGTAATGAGGAATTAAGGAGCTCTTGAATGACCAAAAGTAGATCAGGCGATAGCTGTCTAAGAATGCCAATAGGGATTGGATCCAAGGGAGAGCCTGAGTTTACCTTGGCCATACAATCGCGTAGCGAGCTCTGATCTAACTGGGGCCACTCCATAACGTGTCATAAATAATGGAGATCCATGTGTTCCCGAAATGGGAGGATCCTGAGGTATCCCGGTGGGGGCGGACAAAAAGGAGTTATAAATTGTATCGACTTTAGATATAAAAAAGGCAGCGATTTCGTTACATTGAATTTCCCCCAATACCGGGGGTTAGGGGAGGTATTTGAGCCCGCCAGCTTATTCACCATTAAAAAGAGGGCTTTCGGCCGACTAGTGGCACTGTTGATGGACTCCGAAACATATAGGGCTTTCGCCTTTCTGCAGGCTCGATGGTACTGCCTGAGCGTTGAGCGATATTTCAGTTTATCACTTGGGGAGTATGATTATCTCCAGGTTCTCTCCTGATGTTTACATTTGGACTTCAGTTTTTTCAGGGCGTCTGTAAACCACGGGGCTGGAGGGAGATGTGTGATGAGACGTCTAGAGCATAGTGGCAGATGACGGTTAATGTTAGAGGATAGCCAGTGAAAAACTTCCTGATTCAAAGAAGTACACTTCAGCTTTGTGTCAGGGCGGCTAGCCGATAGTGAGGCGTTAAATGCGGGAATGTTAAGCTTGGCCCAGGCCCTGTAGCTACCCAAAGCGCCGGAAAAAGTCGCTTTCTTGGCACTCTCAGCAGCCAAGCTGAAATGAATAGCGAAGTGGTCTGACCAGTCAAGGGGGAGAGCGGGGACGCTACAGTCGAACGAGATGTTAGAAATGATGGGGTCAAGTAAGTGTCCAGCCTGGTGGGTTGGGCCTTGATTGCAAAGTATTAAGTTGATGGCCTCGCAGTCAGATAGAAGCATGCTCCTAACGCTGTTTTGGGTGTCTTCTAAATGAAGGTTTAAATCCCCCAAAATAGTGAAATTGGCTGACTTCAGAACAAATGGGGCTGCTTGCTCCGCAAATGTTGATAGCCACTGGGTAGGTTTGTTGGGGCAGCAATAAATCAACATACCTGATAGTGTCAATTGAGGGGACACTGCTAATTCGAACAGAGCGGCTTCGCAGTCAGGAAAAGGGAGAGCTTCTAGGTGACAGGAATGGATAGCCTTAAAAACGATCACTATCCCTCCACCTTTCCCAGTGCCTCTGTCTTGTCTAACAATAACATAGCCGGGGGGTAAGGCACTGGCCACATCCGGCCCAGAACTGGCATGAAGCCAGGTTTCTGTTAAGAACAGAGCACCTGGCTGGGCGGAGGTAAGGAGGTCGAAAATGTGATCTTTATTTTTTGACAGTGAGCGGCAGTTAATGCTCCAAAACTTGTAGGATTGAATTGATGGCGCTACATACTCAGTTTCATGGCTAAGAGCAAGGTGACAGTGGGGGCACATTGCCGGGACTTTCGCTGATAAGTCAAGGGGCGGACAAATGCGGGGGTTGCCTCCCATCCTGCGCAGCTCCTCGGCAGAGTATGAATCGGGGCAGCGAGTTTCTGACTCATCTAGGGCAGAGTTTCTGGCCGTAGGGCGCTGCAGAGCGCGGACGGGCTTGCCTCTGGCGCGCCTCTGGCGCGCCATCGGCACCCCCGCTGCGTGAGCACGCTGCACGTTTGCATCCGGTGGTTTAAATACCTGCCGGTCAGCGCGGGAGGGGCATCCTGGCAGAGTCCTTCCTCTATCCCGCAATTACAGCGAGAGAAGGGGAGGGCGCGCGAGTCTCAAGGGTGCAGTTCTCCCTAAAGTCTAAAAAGAAAGTCACAGGGATAGAGTATTGCCCTAGGACGGCGCAAGACTGCGGTTAAAAGGAAATGTGGAACAAAGTTCCAGTGAGTATAAAATGTTTTATTGTGCAAGTATGCGGAACACAGAAAGAAAAGTGATCTTAAAAACAGGCGTCGCCAACAGCATCAGCCGCAGCCCGTGGAGGGAGTTGCGGTGGGGCAGGCAGGTGGGGCGGGGGAGGGGCAAGGTGGAGGGAGATAAACACCGGAAATATGGATGATTACAGGTAAGTAAACAATTAAATTAATAAAACAAATTTTGTAGCGTGCCCTGCATCACATTTTGCGATGCAGGGCGTGCTACGAAATTTGTTTTATTAATTTAATTGTTTACTTACCTGCAATCATCCAGATTCTGGTGTTCATCACCCCCCACCCTACCCCTCCCCGCCCCGCTTGCCTGCCTGCCCCACCGCAACTCCCTCCACGGGCCACGGCTGGTTCCCATTAATTATACTTAAATACATTTCTAGGCATTGTCGATTTGTGCAATAAATGGTGACCATAATGATTATAACAATACATTTGTTCATAATCTGATTAACCTTCCAAGTATTCATGATTTGTAAAAACAGCAGACTTTTCTAAGTCTGACATCATATTATTAACAGTCTCTAAGCCCCAATCATCAGAAAAGGTATTAGATGAAACAAAGTTATTCAAGGAAATCTCGAACTGGTGTGGAATCTTCAACAGCTGCGCAGGGCCAAAAATGTCATAGTCAGTTCTGTTTAAGCTATACCCCCAGGTATAGGAACGGCTGTGATGTTCAATGATGACAAGTCTCTTTGTTCACAATGAGATGATGTGTGTGGTTTAACCCCTTGGCTGCGCCGCCCGTTTTGCGGCAGTGCGGCACTTCCGCAAAACGGGCGGGCCCGCATCGGCCATTGGCCGACGGCAGCACCAGCGAGATAGTGCTGCCGTCGGCCAATGTGCTGCAATCTCTATTGTAGTCTATGCAGTCAACAACAAGCATATGAATGTGAGCATTCATTCCTGGCCACCAGTACGTCTCTTTAACAGTCAATATTGTTTTTGAGATCCCTTGATGTATCAGACCCTCTTCCAAATGTGCTTCGTGTATCAAAGCTACTCTACGTTTCCTGTTTGGAATTACTCTATCCCCCACTCCTGGGATTCGAGCAAAAGGAACGGAGTTTGCATCAATTATATATGAGTATTTGAGAAGAAACTTATTAGGTAACGCTGCACCGCTGCCTTTGCTTGAAGCATTGACAGGTAGCATTATTTCACCGTCTATTTTAGTTTTTGAACGAGTGATTGCAGCTATGGAAGCCGGTTGCACAGCTGCCTTTACCGCTTCATCAGCCAATGAATTCCCTTCAATTTGAACGCCATCATGTTGATGACTCAGCGTATGTATCACATGAGTGTTTCATAGTACTTGTTGTAACTGAACTACTTGTTCCCAAAGCTGTTTATGCTTGATTGTGCCACCTTTTGCATCTTTGCAACTGTTTTGAATCCAGTTTTGCAAGTATTCATTGTAAGATTGAACACAATAATATGAATTGCACACTTTGAGTGTGGGGAATTTTGATCTGTATTTTCAAGTGCCATCTTGAATGTTTGTAGTTCAGCTCGCTGAGCTGTACAGTCTCCTAGAGATTGAGTTTTTGTGACAATTGGTCGGAATTTGACTTCGTGCCAGTGACCTCTAACGATCGCGCACCCCGCACTATAGGCTTGTTTACCCCCATAGCGGGTTGAGCTGATCCGTCAGTATAAATTATACATTCATAGTGCTCTAGAGGCAGAATTTCAGTAGGCAAGGACATTCTTGTTCGTATTGTAGAAATGCTTGTATCTTCAAATATGGGTCAAAAATGTATTCAACGTCTGTTGCAGCAAGAGAATTAACCTATTGTATCCATCTCGGATGTAAAGCTTTTGCATTTGGAATGCTCGCTTTTGTCACTGCCTTTAAGGCAGGTACAGGTGTAACAACCATAATGCGCTTACCTTGTGCGCAGGCTCTCTCTTTTGCTACTGCAGTTTGAACCGCTGTCAGAATTTTTTTTGTTGAAGTGAATTTCATTTCTGCTTGTGTGTACAAGTGTGATTTATAAGCTATTGGTACTTTTTCACCTTTGTTAAAAGTTAAGTACGTGAATCCGCATTGTCCTGGAATGATTCTGATCACATACGTTTACGCTTGTTTGCAAATGTGTAGTTGCTAACATATCTGTTTGCAGCGAACGCAAAATTTCTGTGTGTTTTTGTATCCAATTTACTGTTTTAAAATCAGGTTTGATTAATTCGTAGAGAGGTTTAACCCTTTCTGCGTCATTTGGAATGTAAGTTCTTCCGAAATTCAGGAAACCTAGAAACTACTGTAAGTTTTTCAGCATTTTTGGAGGTTGGAGCAGCGCACATTTCTCTAGAAAGTTTGCTGCCAGGCTTTTGCCTTCACTTGAAAGTTCATATCCTAGAAAGAGGACGATTTTTTAAAATTGAATTTGTACCCTTCAGAGGCGAATCCCAATACAATTGTATTCACCCTGTTCAAGTGCCTATCCAAGTCATCATCTGCCAGATAGATGCCATCGACGTATGACAATGCTTCGTCATCATAAGTTTGTAGTAACTCTGTTACCCTCACTGAGAATAACCCAGGACTATTCTTGAATCCCTGTGGGAGACGACAGAAGTGACGCTGTGTATGCATAATTGAGAAAGCGGTCAAATACCTACTTTCTGGTGCAATGTTTTGACAGAAGAAACCGTTAGAAATATCTAATGTGGTTTTATAGTTTTTTACGCACAATGTTATTCATTAATGCTGCAGTATGTGCATTTTGTACTGCAAAAGTTTTGCAACAAGAATTTAGATGTCTGTAATCCAATACTAGACGATATGTATTGTCTGGTTTGGAGACAGGAAACAAAGGATTGTTCATTGACGAGGTGCATTTTTCAATCACCCCCTGGTATTCAAGTTGATCTAATATCTCCCTGACCTGTTTTTTAGCTTCTTGCTTAACTGGGTACTGCCTTTGTGCAGTTATTCGATTTTTTTAACTGGATTGTATGGTGAGGAGAATCCTCATCCCATCCTACACGATGCAGAAGCCTGGTCTACTGCCCATTTCCTGACATAGGTATATTTTAAATGAATTGGAATGTGGTTGGAGAAGGCTGGCATAATGATTTCTTCACCATGTGGGCACTCCCTGACAAATTCTAGTGGCCAGTCTTGTTCAGCTAGAAGAATGTGATAACCCTTAGAGAGTCGCTCCCAAAAGAGTGCTCTTATCTTTCTTGGTATGCCTCCCTCCATCCGGAGTGTTATTTCATATAACTTGTGTGGCGAACTAACCCTGGCATCTGCAGTTTCAACTTGAATACATTCATTCAAGTCCACTGTCGCCAGATAATCCTTCAAGTTCTTGCGAGCTATGGTGACTTCTGCTGCGATGTCCAACATTGTCTGAGCCCATTCCCCGTTCTTGAGTTGTGTCCTCAAGATCCTCGGCAAGTCTGATTTTCAGACCTGCTACTTTCTTTTTGGTAAATTGAGGTTTCTTGCTTTTTTGAATGTGTTGATCGTATTTGGACTTCACGCGTTCGTCCTTGTGTTCTGACCGTCCTCTTCTTTCGGATTTCTGTGACGAAGTCTGAAAGGTACGAGAGGAACGTGTATCAGTAGCTTGATATCTATCAGGTTGTTGGACTTGGCCCATTTTCCCCAAAAATTATTTGCTTTTCGCCCCCCTATTTTAGGATGTCTCCCCCATGGTAGGAAAACTGTATGGGCCATGTGTGGTATGAGCTGACCTGTTTATGATGACAATGCAATGCAATGATGTGCAGTTATTAACTCCCATTATAGAAATGTACCCTGATGGAATGCTGTATTTAAAATGGATGCCATTGCTATGTGTTGTGCCACCTGACTGCAGTGGGTTAGGGGTCTAGTTGTTTGGCACCCAGCCATCCCAGCATTTGGAGGGAAAGCCTGGCACCCAGGATGCTCTACTCCTCCCCCTGAGCCAGTTAGAACTAGTTCCACTGAGAATTCCAGAAGCTTCTGGCACTGACTGGTAGGTGGGGTGAGGGGGATATAAAAAAGGGGGCTGTGCCACCATGTGCTGAGACAGAGCTGGGACAAGAACGTGAGGGGACCTGCTGCCAGGGGATACCACCACTTGGGCCTGTGTGCTGGACCCTGCACCTATCTAGAACCCCTCTGCGATTTTATTTGTATTCCCCTGGTGAGGGGAGTGTTGTGGAATCATTATTGCAGGTTGGACTGTAAGAGTCTGCATGACATATTGAACCAATTGTCCATACATTTTTATTAACTCTTTAAGTTGAGTTAGTAATTCCGCATCTGACATTTCATTAATGCAAGGATGTGGTGTATAGCTGGCTAAGACCGGCCATGTCGCTCCTGGTCTACCTAGTGGACCGAGCCTGGTGATGTGTTCTATATGTTTTAGGGCACCTTTAAACCAGAGCTCATGCTCCTGGTAAGTTAGTGGAATTTCAATATCCTCGAAAGGAATGTATTCCTCCGGTGGTTCATCTTCCTTGTAGAAGTGAAACACATGTGTTCTTGGATTTGCTTCAGGGAAGACTATCCACAAATAGAATAGAATACCTCTGTCTGGTGATATTCATGTGTCTATCACAAAAAAACTGCCCTATCACCTCTTGCTGATAGGCCACGTTTTATACGTTTTATAGTGATGATTTTCCTTAAATTCATAGGAATGCATATAGCATCCTTGTCGGTTTCATTGAAACCTGTTTGATTAAAAGCTAGTCTCATACACAAAGAAGGGGAGAGGGTCAACTGACTACTCTACCACCCCGAACCCCCTGGAATCTACATCTTACACACAAAGAGGGGTGGAGAGAAAACAACCACAAATGTAGGAAAAAGAACAATTGAAATTTGAAATTTAAACTTTATTGTTTAGCTAATTAAAACCATAACAATTTCATGGACAATACACAACCAATAATAAAATAAAAAGAAAGTTATTTTTTGTTTTAGGTGCTCATTAAAAAGAAGGAAAAGAAACAATCACATAAAAATTGGGAATGAACATAATAATAAAAACTGAATTGTTTTCCTCTTAATATGCAGATCATTGTAAAAGAAAAAGAGACAAGAGAATAAACCAATAACGTTTATAAACTTCCAATAGTTTTAAGGCGTTTCTCGAATACCAGCAGGGTATTTGGGGAGCAGTTGAGCCCAAACCTCCAATAATTGTGGATCTACATGTGCGTAGTCTCTTAATCTGAAAGGTATTCTTTAAAAAATATAAAGAAAAGTTCCACAGCGGATCTTACAGTAAGCACCTCTATTTTCCAATGTCCCTCTTATGTCCAATTTGAGCTGTTATGCTGGATGCTGTGCTGATAACCTCCAGGACCTGCTGCGGTTTTGGTCCTACTGGAAATCCAGACAGAGATTTATGAAACCAAACGGAGGCAGCACCAAGGATGAAGTAGCCAGGACAATGTAGTATCAAAAATAAATTCTTTTATTTTTCTCATATATAGGACAGCCAACGCGTTTCGCTCCCCAACCATGGGAGCTTCGTCAGGGCGAGAGTATTGATCAGAACTTGAATTGACCCCTGATCGAATCCGTCATGGGGACACCGTACTGATAGGAGGCTCTTGAGCAATTTTGGTGGCAGCTTATTATGGTCTGCACATATACTGTTCTCTGGATGCCAGAAATTGTACACTAACTTTGGAACATCATTGTCTTGGACCATTTGTGTCTTTTATATATAAAAAACCCTGACGTGGATAAAATACTATCCGGATAACGGATTTTTGATATAGGCATCTGTACTGGCTTAAGGATCCCATTGACGTCATTTTTCATCAATTCAAGTTCTGATCAATACTCTCGCCCTGACGAAGCTCCCATGGTTGGGGAGCGAAACGCGTTGGCTGTCCTATATATGAGAAAAATAAAAGAATTTATTTTTGATACTACATTGTCCTGGCTACTTCATCCTTGGTGCTGCCTTCTTTAAAAAATATGTCCGTTCCCTAATCAACATCTTGCAGTGACAGATTATATGAATTAAATCTTCTTTAGAACTGCCACAAAGACGGCAGATGACAGTTTCGTGCTGTTTCCAGGAGGGCTCCTCAGCTAAAGTTGGAAATTTGCCAAATCTCAGGGCCATCAGTTTTTTCTTGATCAAAATAGAATAGGTTGTATCCAAGTAGACTACTGGGGAAAGTGACTTCTAACTATTGCTCACGGCCCAGGAGTGGGAACGATAAGAAAAAAATTCTTTGTCCGTAATCAGTGAGTGAAATTTAGCCACTTTATTTAATGCACCAAATGGCAAGTTTTTATCCCAAAGATTTGCAGAGCATGTTACCTCCAATGCATGCGATAGGAATTTATTTGCTTCTGATTTTTTATGAGTTTTCAATTCCTGCCATAGAAAGGTATTAAGATTATTGTCAGTTGCTTTTTTCTTAATCTGGTACCAGACCTTGATGTATGAATATAGTCTTCCTAATGTTTCGTTTTTTAAGCCAAATTCCAGGCGCATTTGCGCTGGTGAAGCCATGATGGGTAATCGAAGCACCTTTTTATAAATTTTGGTTATTAAGTTGTTTATTAGGTCCGAATCCTTTCCGTGCATTGCTTCCCTTGCATATGTCAGGGTGGGAAGAACCTTATTCGCCATCACGGTTAAAAAAGGTTTTAATGAAGGACCTTCCAGTTTCTTCGACAGAGTGTTTAGCCCGAATATTAAGGCTCCTGCTCTTTGAGTCAGATATTTTTTTTGATCTATTAGGGCAAGCTTGTCGTCGATAAAGTATCCCAGATATTTGTAGTTTGATACCTTCTCCAACAGTTTTCCTTCTAACCAAATATTATGGTGTGTTACACGGCGGTTGGTTATTAGCAATGTTTTAGTTTAGATAGCATTTAGGGCCAGCTTATTTGCCAACAGGAAAACTGAGAGTTCTGTTATTAGTCTGGATAGACCAACCTTCGTTAAACTCATGAGAACAATATCATCAGCATATGCCAGATTGTGAGTTGTAAATCACCAAGTTTTGGAGGATGTGCATTACAGGTATTCAATCTCCCGGAAAGATCTGAGATAAAAAGGTTGAATAAATGAGGCGCAAGGACACACCCTTGTTTCAAGCCAATCGATGTGAAGAATTTTCTCGATAGCCGGGAACCATCCCCTAGTTTAACTTGAGTCCAAGTGTCGGAATAGAATAGCAACAGGTCCCTTAGGATACTCTCTCGTATAGACCATGCTCTTAATTTTGTCCATAGTAAGTTTCGGTCCACACTATCGAAGGCGGCTTGCACGTCTATGAAGCACAAGTTCAAGTCCTGTTTACTGTACAAGCATTTTTCCGCTATCATGTTGATGAATAAGATATTTGATGTTGTTCCTATCCCTTTTCTGAACCCTGTTTGATTAATAGGAATCAATTCTCTTTCGCCTGTCCAATTCACCAAGTCATTTAAAAGAAGCGATGCAAAGTATTTTGCCTCTACATCCTGCAGCGCTATAAATCGATAATTGATAGGGTTAGACCTTTCTCCACCTTTATATATTGGCATAATTATAGATCCTTGCCAGCTTTCCGGGACTTGGTTACAGATTTGCACGTCTGCAAACAGTTTCTCCAGACGTGAACCCCAGAATTCTGGAGCATATTTGTAAACCAGTTTCTGGAGCATATTTGTAAACTGTTTGTGGAATGCCATTAGGGCCTGGATCCCCATTAGATTTACCCTTTTTAATTATTTTTATTATCTCTTCTGCTGTAGGTCATAACTTAATGCATTGCAGGGATTACCGGTAGCTGGCTGGCTCCCTTGTTCTTTATCTGTTAATATTTTGTTATGATGTTTTGGGAAAAGTTCATTACCTGCATTTTTTATTGAGGTTTCAGTAAATTTTGTCCACAGACACGATGTCCATTCAGATTCCTGCACATTTGATGTAAGAACGTTACACAGTCTTATTAATTGATTTATGATTTTCCAAAATGTATTAGAGTTTGGGAGTTTTGTACTAAAAAGCAGTTTGGACCAAAAGCTCTCAGTGATCCTCTTTTTAAACTCCCAGACCTTTTTTTTATATAACTTTCTTTGTGCAAGAAAAGTGGCCAACTGACATGCACCTTTATCAGTTGACTGCAACTGCATGCGGGTTCTTCGTAGAAGCCTTTCGAAGGTCTTGTAGTTCTTTTGAAAGTTTTCTCTGGGACTCGTCTCCGCTGGTTTTCATGACAGGTAGCTTCATGTTAAGTTTTAACTTCTCCAGAAAGAGAGACCATGCTTGGATAGTATTCATTGGGGCATACCCTAGACCATTCAGCGTGTCCTTTATTATCGTAAATCACTCGATTTCACTTGGGTTGGACCAGTTTATGCGTTTTACATTAGATAAACTTAGATGACCTTCTAGAATATACGATGGTTGCATTCTATCCGTTTTAAAGTTGAATTTCGTGTGTTGCATAGCATGATCGCTCATCGGGGTGTATTCAATGTAAAAGCTAATTACTAAAGGGATTAATGAAAGACTAATAATTGTAAAGTCCAAGGTTGATTGGGCATGTGGACCATAATAAGTCTTACTTGCGGGTTGATCTTCCTCTGTCCTCCCATTCAGGACACGCATACCGAGATACTCTAGTTCCGTTACTAATTGAATCGCTAGATGATATCTTCAAAATCCAGCCCCACATTGTGTCTGTTGAGGAACACCCCAATGTATGTTATCAGCCATTAATATATCATCTTCCTCTGGGGTTATTATCAGATTAGAGTTGAAATCACCAGTTAATATAATATTTGATAATGGCTCTGTAGTGCGTAGGTCCGTTATTACGTTACACAGTATCGCATTTTTTATCTTTTTCACCTGAGATTTGAGTTGCGTATAATAAATAATCAGGATTGTCGGCTTGATGTTGTTAACATTTTGATCTGTTTTTTTAATTAGTTGAATACTTGGATCAGGAGATTTCAATTGTTCTGTGTTAAGTTTTAAAGATGTTGACACATATACTGAAAGGCCTCCAATGGCACGGCCGTAGATCTTACATTTTTCAGCAGCTACACTATAGTGTATAAAGCCAACAAGAGCAATTTCGTCTTGTAGCCAAGTTTCTTGTAGCGCGATTATGTCACATCCGCCTCATTCATCCAATGGCAATCCTTCCTCCAGCAATCTTTTTGCGCCTGCAATGTTCCATGATAACACATGTATGTCTTTACTTGCAGTTTGTTTCAGGTTATCTTTTTACGGTCAAATCTTTTGTTTTTCATTTAGCGCACTAGGAAGCTAATTCCAGTTAGTAAGTTGCGAGACCCCCGTTTTACCAACTTCAATTCCAGTGGCGGCTGGTGACATTTGATAGTGGTGAGGCATAAACACTGCACTGTAGCGAGCGAGCGCAGAGAGTGAGGCCGAACCACCTATGGGGGGTCGGGGGGTTCTCCCACGAGAACATTTTGAAAAAAGTGGGCAAATGGTGCATTCTCAAGCACAATGATTTGAGAAAGAGGTGGCTTGGCGAATACATCTCTGGGAGTAGCCACACAAGTCTCTTTGCACTTGCACAGATACATCTCTCTCCCTGCAATCATATAGGCACAGTCACCCTGCACTCATAGACCCATTACTCACCTTTCCCTGACACATCACTAAGCCAGAATTCACCCATCTACATCACTCACCCTGGCCTAACACAGGCACTCTGCTCACCCTGCACTCACACAGACATCACTAACCCTGGACTCACACAGGCACACTGCTCACCCTGCACTCACACAGACATCACTAACCCAGGACTCACGCAGGCACACTGCTCACCCTGCACTCATCACACAGACATCACTCACCCTGGACTCACACAGGCACACTGCTCACCCTGCACTCACAAAGACATCACTCACCCTGGACTCACACAGGCACACTGCTCACCCTGCACTCACACAGACATCACTCACCCTGGACTCACACAGGCACACTGCTCACCCTGCACTCACACAGACATCACTCACCCAGGCTAATTCTAATATGTGGTAACTCATTTTAGAGATGTTTATAAATAGTCACAAATTAGCATTTTCGTTTTCCCCTATGGACTTTGTACAATTTCTGTGGAAAAATATGCCATGTGGCGGAGACTCAAAGCACTGGAATGTCGAATTTGCTGCCTTGTACTGTCAAGCCACCTGCTAGTCGAGTGGTGTTTCATTAAACTCATGTGTAAGTAAGAATACATTATTAGTATGCTTAAATTGAGATTAGGCTGCATTTCAATAAACTGATGCGATAATGCGGTGTCCCACAAAGCAAGTAAAAGATTCGTAATTGAGCAGTTATGCTGCGACTTGGATGGATGGTGACACTTCACAAAATTATAAAAACCAAAGCTTAATCTATAAAACTTAGTAAATGCTCACTCACAGTGTCCGGCTTTGATGTCCCCAGTTTCTTCAGCCCGTCCAAAGGCAGCAGGTCGGCTGAGTCATTGTCCTTGTGCATAAACTAACTGCTGCACCAACTTCTTTATCCTCCTCTGAATTCCGACTGTCAGCACACGACCTGCTTTGCGTGTGCTGAGACTGCTGTCTCGATGGGAGACACAACTTGTCTGCAGGTGCGCTGAGTGTGCAGACAGCGCCGTGCCTCACTGAGGTGTAAAGGAGATGTCAGCTCGCGAGCCATGTGCAAAGAGCACAATCTTCCTGGGAGTCATGGGAGGCGTGGGCGGTGTCCTGGCTGTGCAGGATTACTGCGACTCACGAGGTGAGGCTGAGGGAGCTGTCAGACCGTGAGCCCGTGTGCAGAGTTTGCAGATTCACTGAAGACATGAAACGTGTCCGCCGGTGAGGTAGGTGTACTGTCACTGCTGTGCCTCACAGAGGTATTAAGGAACTGTCAGCCTGTGAGCAAGGTGTACGGTCAGTCAGTGCTGCGCCTCACAGAGGTATGAAGGAGCTTCTAGGCCCTGAGCTAGGTGTACTGACTGCGCTGTGCCTCCGAGTGTGGTAGGTGTACCAACAGGTGTAGCTGTGCCTCAAAGAAAGGTGTGAAGGAGCTGTGAACTAAACGTGCTGAGCCACAGAGTGATGTAGGTGTGCCTCACAGAGTGAACTAGGTGTATTGACAGTGCTGCTCCTCTCACAGAGGTATCCAAGGAACTGTCAGTCTGTGAGCTCAGCTAGGTGTACTGACTGTGCTGTTCCTCACAGAGAGGTATGTTGGAGTTGTGTACTGACCGGTCTGAGCCTCACGGAGTCACGGAGTGATGTAGGTGTGCAAACAGCGCTGTCGCTGTGCCTCTCAGAGGTACGAAAGAGTTGCCAGCCTCTGCGCAGTATGGGCGCGCGCGCTGCAGAGCAGCTCGTTAGCACTGTTGCTACTTTCTTCCTGATCTAGGCCTCCTTCCTCCCCGACTCGGAGTCCGACAGCATGCCCCTCTGCCCGAGTAGAACATGAACATCTCGGTGGCAGACCCCAGAGGGGCATACACTTACACAGTGCTCTCTTATCCAGTCTCTCAGTCTCAGCTTTTCTGACATTAACAACTCCTGTCCGGCCGCCCTCATTATAAAGCAGGTGACAGTCAGATACTAGGTCGAACCCTCGGATCCATCTGATCTCACCCAGCTCTACAGAGAGTTTAGGCGGGGGCGCAGGGAGTACAGTTTGGCTTTGGTTTTTTGTTGTTGTTAACTTCTCTAAGTGCCACATCGGGGCTTGCCGCCCTGTCGCTCATCTGGTGGCGGCATCCTCCTCAGACTGGTGGTCTTGCAGGGCAGCTTTCATGAGCTACTTACTGACACTCTTGCAGGCCAGCAATCTTCCGGGCCTCGCTGACCTGTGGCCGGGACACCCAGCGCTGGAGATGCGGGTTTCTGTGCAGCGCTCCTCGTGCCCGTGGTGGGCTTAGTTTAAATTCTTCTAGGGCACGCGCGGCGGTAACTCAGCCAATCCTGGCGCAGCATAACATCGCCACTGCGCCAGGATTGGTTAAAGAGCAGGGCTAAAAATGCCCATAATGAGACCCGGCTCCCCCGGGTCTCTGTCTGTATTCCTGCTAGAGGAGGAGGAGGAGGGAAGGGGCTACTGCGTGTGTGCGCATGCATGGGCAAGTCAAAAAAATGACTTGTCCTAAATGCGCACACACTGCTGCTGCCCTCCCTGCCACGCTGTTCTCTGCTGCCAGCCCACCACTCACTAGTCACTGCCGCAGGCCCGCCCCCCACACCCTCGGCGCTTCCGCGATCGCGATGATGTCACTAGTTAGTGACTTACTCCGACCGGTCCGACCTCAAAATAAATCATTGATTAATATGACTGTTGGGCCGGCGCTGCGTTCGTAATTTAAATTTTTGGTATGCGCAGTGTCAGTGACGTGACGGTCGTCCATGGGGCCCATGGCTAGTGGGGCAACGCCCCAACGCCCCCAATGGACGAACCGCCACTGTTCAATTCCTTTGCGTTATGTAGGATTGAGTAGACTGGCTTGTGTGGGTTTGAATGAGCTTTGAAATTTTTCCTAGTAAGTTGAACACAGCCAGGATTCTTCAGAGGAAACGGATAGCGTGGGGAAGTGGGCTGTGATAATTGAATACCCCATGTTTAGAAAAGGTCTGATCTCCCCAAGATTGCTTGAGCTATTACTGGCATTTTCCATGTGGTCAATGTGTGTTCATTTATTGTATCATTGGACCCTTTAAGGAATTGTACCTGTTCAAGATCAGTTGAGTTAATCTCTTTTAGATCCTCCAATTCGGCCATGAGTTTCAGGATATTGCTCCTATTCAATATGTCTTGGCTTGTACTCTGGAGTCCAAATAGTTTGGTGAAGCTCGTTGTTAGATTTTAAAGTATTTGTCCGGGACTCAATGCCAGCCTCCTCCTTTGCTTGTATCACATCTATGTTCATCACACAAAATTTTAGATTTCCCTGTGTCGAAGTACTAGATGTTTCTGAGGTCAATCGCTGAGGTTCAGAACGAACATTATCCGTGATTACTGGGACGTCCGGATCTAATACTGTTTGTGTAGAAGAGACTGACATTGCCTTTGCCCCGGCTTCACTACACAGTGACATTTGTGCTTGGCTGATTATACTATCTGGAGCCGCATTTTTACCTGCTTGATGATCATCAGCTTGCAATGTTTGAGGTAGTGATTTTGATATAATGCTGCTTAATTGCAATCGCCCCTCCTTATTGTCATTATCCGGGACTGGGACTCGCTCTACAGGAGATTTGTTCTTATCAGTAACTTTTAACTGGGTATATTCATTGCAGATTTTATTGCAGTTTTTGTCAGGATTAGTGATATACAAGTGATTCGTACATAACATCTCAATCTGCTGATTTTTTTCGGTGTGTAAGGGACTAATCACAGTGCCTGATAATTTGGATCCTATAGAGTCTTTGTTGGTCATCGACTTTCCTCTGTCAGACATATCGTCACTTACTATCATGTCAGAGCAACTTTCACTGGTGCAAACCTTTTTAGTTGTTCCTTGGTTTGGATATGAAAAGATGGAATACATTCCCTTACCTATGAGTGGGCCTGCTTCGTTTTTCTTATTTCTAGCTTTCCGCTCTTTTTTCCTTTGTCTCTTTATTAAAATTTGCTTTAATGGTTCATCAATTCTTGTTTCTATACCGGCTGTTACATTGGTGTCCTCCCTTGTTTTAGTCTTTCCGAGTGCCAAGCTGTCTTCCTTGTTGGATAACTCAATTGAAGGATTTTTATCAACCCGTGAATTTTGGACAAGTTTGGGGCTGTTCAGACTATCCGACTTCCGTTCCGCGTTGATAAATCTTTGGCTTAGAGTTAGTATCTGTTCTAGAATGATCAGAAGAGAACTTAGTTTATCCAAGACTGGTCCGCAAATGCAGGAGGATTGAGGTTGATATGTGTGTGCTTCTGCTCTATTTATTAGACTATTTAAATTGTCCAACTTTGTATTTATTCCTGCAATATAAGAGGCAATAATATTCATTAAATACATTTGAATGTCCAACTTATCAGATTGCATTATCAAAGTTGTTGTTGATGTTTGAAGTGCTTTTAAAAAAAGAGCAACTAGATTCATAGGCGCCGCATCATTAAGGACCATAGACCTGGGATCGTCTTTTGATGGATCGTTATGCCTTGTATTCACCGATGGTGAGTGGTCATCGCTGAGACCCATTGACCTATATAGGTTCTCTATGTGACGCGAGCTGGCCAATCGCTTGTCCTCTTCGTTACACCCCTTTGAAACTTCTACAACAGCCTCTTCATTGTCTGGGTTGAGCTCAGCCAAATCGTCCTCCCCTTTACTTTTGTCTATTGATTGGCTTGGGTTTGGACAGAAGAAGGCCAGCTCATCAGAGCTTAATTCCATTGGTGGCATATGGTCATGGTCCAGATTTCCTGTTGAATCAGTTGTAACTGAGCTTAGATTGTAAATTATTGGATTTATTGGAAGCTGTGGGTTTGTAGATATGGTGTTAATTTCCTCGGGGGTGGTATGTACTATTGCTGATGTAATTATCCCACATTTTTTCCCCCAAAGGCCTTTTATGTTTTCAGTATTTCCCAGTTGTTCTGACCGTTTAAAAGGCTCACAGGTTTCAATTGATTGAGGACTTTGTCTTCCTGGGACAGATATATTGTAGAAGATGCTTCATCCGTCTGAACCGTGGCTGCCGGGTTTTTCATGGCATTGGGGGCAAATGGAGATGACAAACCCAAAACTCCCTCCGTTGAAGAAAACAATACTGCTCCAGGATCTTTCAGTAACTGGAATCGTGAGATCGTCGAGTTCTTATTTGAGATGGACTTTTCAAATAGGGAAGCAATTGGTGATATTAAAGGATTTTGCAATGTACTGCTTGCCTTGTTTGCATTCATTTTATCAACTCTTTTCCGTTTGAGTACCCCCCTTGAGACTAGTATCTTGTCACCTGGTGCCTTTCTCACTTTACCAGACCTCATGGTGAAACCAGATAGTGCTGATGCACCTGATGACTTCTAGCCTTAAACCAAGCTTAATAATCAGTAATTGAGAATGAGTGGTGCCCCCTGCTGTAGTCCTTTTTCAACCCGCAAAACGTCTTCACAGAGAAAGGGCTGTTTCAACAGCTCCTGCTCCTGCTCCTCTCTCAAAGCAGTAAATAGCGGACTGCAAGCACGCTAGCACTCAGCGCACTTAACTCGACTTTATAGGCCGCCAGCAGGGTCACCTTTTTCAAGGTCTTTTCGGGGCACGGGGTACGGGAGCCGGGCCCGAACCTCTTTCTATTATGCAGGGGGGTGCTGAGGTAAACAAAGACCTGCTACACAATGGATGCTGCTGCCCACCAGTCGCAGATGCAAGGACCGTCAGCTAGGCGATGAAACAGGGATGAGGCTGCGCCCTCCAGCAACTCCAGCCTCAACAGCTTCTACAGCTCTGCAACCTCTCCCCCCCACTCGCACTCTCTCAGCTATCAGCTCCGTCGACAGCTCACCGGTCAACAGCTGGCCCCTCCCACAGCTCGTAGCTCGTAGCGCCCTGGCAACCACTTCGTGCTCCGCCGGTCCCAGCTGAGCTCCGCCGAACGCCAAACACTGCCGAAAACTCACGAAACACAAGCACGGCACCAGGTGAGGGGGGATGGCCGGCCCAGGGCTTCAGTGGCGGTCTTCAGTGGCAGTGCGGCGGTAACGGAGGCGGTGGCGGCTCTCGCTGCAAATCAGGGAACAGCCCACTCGCTGCTCGCAGCTCTCCGCCTGCAGCAGTCGTCCGTAGTCCATAGTCCGTGCACCAGAATGCCACGGTCTGGTGCCGCTCTCTGCTGCACTCTGCCGGGTAAAAAACAGGCTGCAGTGCTAAGACGCCAAGGAACCGAAACCAGTGACACAATAGAGTTATTTTGAAAAACTGCCCTCACTCACACACAAATGTGTGTGACATGCTTCATCATCGGGTCTGCTTACAAAACGCCCTGGCGTAGCCAGGCACTGGCGGAGCATAGGGGAGGGGAAACATAAAACACAAAGACTAAGACAAAATCAAGAGTGACAACAGTGTACACAACATAAAGAATTAGCCCAAGACTGGGTACAGAGATAGAACAAAGTGCAGTCAGATTAGTGATCTGAAAACTGGTTCAAGGTTACTTGAAATACCTTTATTCATAGGCACCTTTGATCTTCCTTGAAGATGAGACTTTCAGACGCGATTGGGCACTAGTGGACTCGCGACTGATTAGTCTTAATTATTAGTACTGCTAAAAGACTAGCCGATGCTTTACTGATTGAAATTCAATCTTCAGAATCAGGATTGAGGACGAAGATAGTGATGGCGACTTTTGATCATAAATTAGATCAAGTGAATACGGAACTCACTGAATACAGGGACTACCTCATGAATTCAAAAATATCGAAGCTGATGAAGGATTTAACCCCTTCCATGCTGATGACAGAACGGTTCCGTCATCAGCATCGGTTGAGCTGTGCTGATGACGGAACCGTTCCGTCATGACTCCGCCCGCGCAAGGCGGAGTCAGCAAAGGTGGGGAATACGCCCCGCACGCAAGGGGTTAAAGAACTTCTCTAGAGAAAAGGTCTATCCTTATACATCAGAAGAATATGGCCGACAAAATATACAGGAGAATGTGAAGGGTAATCAACAAGGTAGACCTAGACCCTTCACCACAAGCAGTTCTAGTGAAGGGAGTGACAATGAATACCCACAGAGAAGGAGGGGCAGGGGACGTGGAAACTGGTGGGGGCCGAGACCACCAATGTTTCACCAACCTTTTCCCCATTACCAGAACCAAGGGTACAATTGGCCACCGATGGGTTACCCCCCACAACCTCCCTTTCACAATACCGTATTTGAGGATCCCAGATTCCAAGCTCCTAGTTTTTAAACTACACAGTTCCAAAACTTTCAGGGACCTTTTTTAGGGAGAGGCCTGGGAAAAGGCAGGGGCAAACACAAAGGCCAGCAGCGGGTCACGTGGGACAATCAGGACCAAGAAATAACACGACGAGTGACCAGGAGCATGGCCTCGAGCAGCGCCCCCGGGACAAGCAGAGACCATCTCTAGTGGTAAATCTAACCTCTATTGCCCTCTCCCCAACCCAGGAACAACTCCTTAACAAGGGACTGGGCTTTGTCCCTACGAATCGCCTTGATATTTTTCAGCTGCGTCAAGACCTTGCAATTTTCTTCCGTAACTTGCGGCTTAAAGCCTTTTAATATCTTCAGAGTCGTGGAAACAATAGATTAGTATTTCACTCAGTCAATTGTGCATGCTTCGTTTCTACAGAGGGTGCACAGAAATAGAGAGGCGGGCGTTTCAATAAAAGGTTTATTGAACAGTATTCTTTCTCATGCAAGAGAGGTGAACTGCTACAATCGTTAGGCAGAATGCAAAGTGTAATGCGTACAGCGAGAATAGTATTACAAAATAGTACTGTAATAGCATTGTATGGTTTCAAAGCTATATCAAAATACATACATAAATAACACAGGCTAAAATACTCAACTGGTGCTTCTGAAATACGCCTACCCCAATGTACCTAACCTAGGTCTAGTATGAGGAAAGAAGTAAGTATTGTTTAGCATAAGTTTTAGTTCTGCCAAGAATTGCCAAAGGTTTCTCTAGGTTTTAATCAGCTCCATACCTTAGAATAAAGGAGGTCTGGTATCTCTGTCTCAGGACTCGATTTCCCAACACCCTGCAAGGGGAGTCAGAAACACTGGAGCTGGATTTCTCGGCAGAGGAGGGCAGCTTCCTGATCAGTGTGTCTGCTTCGAGAGTCGGCTTCCTTTATCACTTGCTGTAGCGAGCTGCGTCGGGCAAGTAGGTCGTCGAACTGCACCGAACCACCGTACTTTGCTATAGCAAGTGAAGGTATATTTATACCTTGAAGGTGTTTAGGAATGCCATGTTTGACGTAGAGTCGGGCATATGAACGTCATGAATGAACCCCTAGGGAATAGTTGTTCATTGGAAAGTAACTGAGTTCTTGGAGAAATCAATATTCAAGCAAGGGGAAGTCCCTAACAGCTTTGCCTGTTTTTTTCAAGAAATCATTGTGACGTTTGGTGAACGGATGGAAGTAGCCATGCCTGTATTTGGGTAGCATGGGCTATGCCTAAATAAGGACTTGATTTCTATGCCTATATAAGGGCAATGTGGATTGTACCTTTATAAGTGCATGAATCTGGAAAATTCATTCGGAATCTAAAACGCCATATACAACAGCATTTGTGTATTATATATAAATAATATGTATATTGTGAGGCCAGCTCACAACCTCTTACCCCAACTTTGGGTCATATGGAGAAAGGGCTCACCAACCCCTGTTGTCAAACACTATACTTAAGAAAAGGATAAATGAATTATCTACTTGTCCCCATTCTCAGACACTTGCATCAAGCGGGTAAGCCCCCCCACCGTTACTCTCTTATTTAATCAAGGTGCATTCCTCTCCGTAAACCTACTGGCATTGGCTCTTTCCTCCCGATGAACAAGGACTACAGGGGTTCCAAAGCCCTTCCTCCATGGGGCCCAAATGGTCTGCCACCCACTAAAACTTTTAGTCTGTAAAACTCTGGGTTTACATTGGCTGTGCCTCAATTGGATGAACCGTTGGCCAGACTGCCTGCCCACCACTGGGCCACCAGATCACAGTGGTGCTTGCCACATCCTATTTATTGAGGCTGACTGTACTTACTTTCCCTTTCCTGGAGAATCATACAAGGCTTGGTGGTCTCTGGTAGGAAAAAAACACAGTGCACTTGACAGGCATTGTTATTGTGTTTTCAGAAAATGCAAACTCTTGCTGTGACAGTTTGTTTTCATAAAACGAAAGCTTGCTCAGCAGACACATGTAACAACGCACCTGTTAAACAAAGGATCAATGCCTACATTGGAGCCCCACAGAGGTGACTCCACTGAAAGCACAGATATCTCCACATGCCTTTTGACAGGCAGACCTCATCCAGGGGAGTGGAGGCCTGCCAGAACTGGTGTGATGATCACCAGACGACTGTAAATACGTCCCTTCCTTACCTTAGAATAGATACCAAAGCCATTCCTCACCGGAGTAAGGTCTGCAAACTGGCTCATACCAAAAACTCCTAGAGGACTAAATGGGCGAAATATCCTACACGGCAGGCCTGACTGTCGAGGCAGTAGTGTTTGGTAAATGTAACAGCCTTGAAAGGACAGGAACTCTGTGTGGTTACACAGAAAACGCAACTTTTGTTCTGGTGGAATGAGCCCGCAAGCCCTCATGAGATTAGTTCCTGGCTAATGCATAGAAGATCTTAATGCTGTGTATTATACATCTGGAGATGGTCCACTTCTGCACTCCTTTCTGTGGTGGTAGAAAGATGCCAGAGTGCACCAAAATGTTTGGCTTTTCCAATATGCTTTGTGGGAGACACATCCTGGCATCAGTCATTCACAAGATGCCAGGAGCAACTGTCCATCTTGGAATTTCCTCTTCCTTACAATCTATACTGGAACCTCCAAAGCAGAACATATACAAATGCATTAATAGAAGACAAGCCAATGTACCTACATCATAACACGTCCCCTTCTCTTCTCTCATAAATAAAACAAAGAAAAAGAGAAGAGTGAACTTAAAAGAACAAAATAAAAGGAGAGAAAAAGTACATAATGTCTCAAGAATTATGTCAGATCTTAGATTGGATAAGTAGGTGGCCTCTGAACTCTTGAACCACCCATAGGTATAGCACCACCACCCCTCCGTTCAACAGAATCAAACAGTGGACCAGCACTGTAACCTCCTCCTCCCTCACACAATTTCCCCCTCTCTGATACAATGCTATATTTCGATAAATTCCACCTTTGACCATTTTCCAAAACCACACATTTTTTCCCACTTTGGCAACATTAAAAGGACCTCTGAACTTAGAAAGTCCCCTCACAATCCTTCCCTTCCTGACTTTATTTTGGCCCAATGACCTATACCAAATTAGGTTATTTCTCCTCCTATAGAGTTTATTTTCCAACCAATGTTCTTTGGTACAATCTATATAAGAGAACACTGCCCTCTTAGGTTCTTGGCGATGGAGTCTCTCTTCCACCTTGAAGGGATGAGGTGGGGCCAAGAAAGTCGGCAGCTGATGGCTTGGCTGACGTGAAAGGTTGTTACAACTTTCGGCAGAAAGGAGGCACAGGCTCCAAGAACCAATTTTTGTCTGGGAAGAAGCTGGTATATGGAGGGTGTACAGAAAGGAACCTGCTGTTCACTGATTCTCTTGGATGATAGCCACCAAGAAGACTGTTTTTATAGTCAAGTGTCTGAGAGGACAGGTATGCATTGGGTCAAAGGAGAAAAACACAAAACATTTCAGAACCAAATGAAGAGCCCATTGGAGCATAAGAAAGGTGTGGGAGAAAATATATGCTAAGGACCTTTCAGAAAATGTGTCACAACGAGTGACTTAAACAGAGAGGGTTGATCTGGCAACTGCTGAGATGGCTGAAAGATGCCGCTTAACTGTGCTCAGAGCAAGGTCTTGCCTAAGAACAAAGCAAACATCACTTCGGACAAGAGTGCAGAAGTGGGTCAGTATGCTTCACAGCGCATCAAGCACCATTGGCAGGCATTTACAGTTTTTGTTGATGGACACCTGCTAACCAAGAAGACATCAAAGACCTCTAAAAGAAAGCCAAAGATAATCAACTGCAGTCGCTCAATCTATATGCATGAATTTGGAGCGTGTGCCCTGTTGCTGCAACAGTAGATCCTCCCGGAAGGGCAGCCTGATTAAAGGACAGATGCACATGCTCAGGAGTTCTGGATACCATACCCTCCTTGCCTAATCCGAAGCCACAAGGATTACTGGGGCCTAGTCCGTTCTGATCTTCTTGAGAACTCGAGGAAGGAGAGGTATCGGCAGAAAGGAATGTAGGAGTCTTGTATTCCAGTTTAGTCAGAATGCTTCTCCGAGTGAGAGCTGCACTGGGAATTCCAGCATACAGAAGTTCTGATGTGCATTCTCAGCAGAGGCGAATAGATTTAGCCAAGGATCTCCCCAGTCCAGAAACAGACCATGAGCTACCTTTGAATGCTGACACCATTTGTGGTCCGTGAGGCATTGACGGATAAGTTTGTCTGCCTTGGCACTTAGAGATCCAGCCAGGTGCTGAATCACCAGGAAATGTCCTGCTGTTCCAAACATGTCCAGAGGTACAGAGGCTCCTGGTACAGGATCCACGACCCCACCATTCCTTGCTTGTTACAGTAACATATGGCAGTAGTGTTGTCGGTGAACACCTGGACCAAATTCTCCTTGATGGAGGGCAGAATAGCTTTCAATACCAACCAAACCGAAGATTACGATTTCAGCACCACAAACCATTTGTTGAATCCATTTGCAGGGAAAAAAAACAGACACTTTCACCTGCAGCACTGTTCTCCCATTTTTAAGGGGAATCCACAAACCTTGGGTAAAGGACACAAATTTGGCATGGATATCTTATGTGAACAAAAAGTTACAGGGACAAAACGCAAACTACCCCAAATAGCCAAAAAAAAGGCTTAGCACGGGGGGAAGCCTAGCAGCGAAATGGTTAAGATAAGAAATGAAGGAATGGTTTAAAAGTATTAACAACATACCTATTTCTTATGTGTAGATAAAAAGATGGTGAAGAAGTTAAATCATTTGAAACATTTTGGAGCGAATTACAAGGGAAGATTGGAAATGAGTGCACCAGGAGATGTATTCTAAGTTTAAGGAGTGCTTATTATGACTTGCAAATGAATGAATAAACCATCTCAGCAACTTGCGATTCTCATACTTTATTTCTATGAACCACCTCCACTCCAGACATTGCCACCGCAATCCCTGATACAAGATCCAGAGTAAGGACCGCCCAAACTTCCCAGGAGGAGGACTCGCCATCACACACAAGAGCTCCCTCTGACTCTCCACCTCCGGCACGAGTGCCAGCCCGCCCACCACTGAACACCTCCTCTTCCAGATCCAGACCAGCCCCAGAACAACCCTATGAGGCACCCTCGCCTACAGACCTTCCGTACCTCAAACTGTGTTCATCACTACCATCGCCGACCTCATTGCGCCCCACGCCATCGCATCTACGGACTACATGCTCATCTGAGACCTCAACTTCCACCTCCACAACCTTAGTGACCACCAAACCCACCAACCTCCTGGACAACCTCGCCACCCTCGGACTGAAACAACTCATCACCACACTCACCCACAAGGCAGGACACAGCCTCGACCCCATCTTCGCAAGAGTAACAACGTCCACTTCAGCCACACCACGTAATCCCCCTGGACAGATCACAACTGCGTGCACTTCCATGTCAACAAGCCCTCCACCCCCAAACCTGCACCCCACCCGCTGCAAAGAAACTGGAGCAAGGTCACGGAGTAGCAGCTCAACTCCACCTTTAACTGCGTTACCCCCTCGACCAACACCAACCTGACAAGCTTGCACCCCTACGTAACCCTGACAGGCAGCATCCCAGGAAGGCCACCTGCTTCACCGCCAACCGCCTGCAATCCAGACACACCTGAGATGTCTCGAGAAGAACTGGAGAAACAGCAAATCCACAGAAGACCGGACCACCTAAAAGAACTCCATAACAGAATACCACCAACCCATCAGATCCACCAAAAGGACCTTCATCCAGAACATGATCCTTGCCAACTCCAGCAACTCTAAGGAACTCTTCAGCATCATCCAGGAATTCACCAAACCCCCCAGCGAAAATCACTGACATCACCCCCTCCCAGGACCTCTGCAACAAGCTCATCTCCTACTTCCATCTGAAAATCAAGGCCCTCTATGACAACTTCAGCGAACAGACTCCAGAAACCACCCTTCTCTCCAGCGATGACAGCCAGCCCACCATCACCGCCTGGACCCTGTTCACCACTGAAGATACCAGTACAACCATGAAGAGCACTCACTCAGGAGCCCCGATGGACCCCTGCGTGCCGCACGTCTTCCACAGAGCAGAGCTCCCACTGCCATAGTGCCCAAGCTAGAATGCACCATCAATCCCTCCCTTGAATCCTGCACTTTCCCCGAAGACTGGATACACGCAGAAGTTAAGCCCCTCCTCAAGAAATCCTCGGCAGACCCGACGGACCTGAAGAACTACCAACCCATCTCTCTTCTTCCCTTCGCAGCCAAAGTCACGAGAAGATCATCAACGCCCAGCTGACAAATTTCATCAAAGAGAGTGCCATCCTCGACTCCTCCCAGTCTGGATCAGTGAGACTGCCCTTCTCGCCGCCACAGATGACACCTGCATGCTCCGCGGCTGAAGCCACACCACAGCCCTCATACTACTGGACCTCTCCACAGCCTTCAACACTGTCTCCCACTGCACTCTCGCAGCTAGAATCCATGACGCCGGCATACAGGGAACAGCCCTCGACTGGCTCTGCTCCTTCCTCGCCGGCAGAACCCAAATGACCAGACTCCCGCTCTTCCTCTCTGAACCCACAGAGATCAACTGCGGAGTACCCCAAGGATCATCGCTAAGTCCCACGCTCTTCAACATCTACATGGCCCCCTCGCCGCCATCGTCAGACAGCATGGACTCAACATAGTATCCTACGTCGACGACACCCAGCTCATCCTCTCCCTGATGAAGGACCCCAAAACCACCAGACTCAGCTTCCAAGAAGGAATGAAAGACATTGCAGCTTGGATGAGCAGCAGCTGTCTGAAACTCAACTCGGAGAAGACAGAAGTCCTCGTCCTTGGACCCACCCCCTCAGCTTGGGACAACTCCTGGTGGCCCACCGCCCTCTGCAACCCCCCCAGCCACACGGACCACGCCTGGAACATCTGCATCATACTCGACTCCTCCCTCACCATGACACGACAGATCAATGCCATCGCCTCCACTAGCTTCAACACCCTCCGCAAGACCTTCAAGTGGCTCCCCCCTAAAGCCAGAAAGACCGTCACTCACACACTCATAACAAGCAGACTGGGCTACAGAAATGCTCTCTATGCTGGAATCAACCAATCCCCGCTATGCAAACTCCGGATCATCCAGAACACCGCAGCCAGACTCGTCCTCGGCATCCCACGACATGAACACATCACCCAACATCTGCGAGACCTCCACTGGCTCCCTGTCAAGAAGAGAGTAACCTTCAAGCTACTCAACCACGTCTACAAATCCCTCCACAACACCAGACCCAAATACCTCAACGAAAGAGTCTCCTCCCATGTACTGAAAAGGAACCCCCCCTCTGCCGACCTCGCCCAGGCAGAAACCCTGCGCTTCCGCTGAACCAGAGTGGGTGAAAGAGCCTTCTCCTACATCACAGCCAAAGCCTGGAACGAGGTCCGAGTCAACATATGACGCTCCCCTACTCTGGACACCTTCAGGAAGGGCCTCAAGACCTGGCTTTTTGGCTGATTCGGTGCACCCCTGCCACACCAACCCCCAGCACCTTGAGACCCTTACGGGTGAGTATTACACATTAAATCCCCTGATTGATTGATTGATTGATTGATTGAGCAGTGTGTATCTGTCTGGTAAGTCCAGAAACTAAGCCTGGGCATAGATCATGTAGTAGCGCTACGCGTAGCTATGCGAAGTGCACTTCGCACTATGCACGCTATGCGAACTGCGTAGTGCGGTAGGAAAAATGCTGTTTGCACTGATTGCACAGTGCCGGATGCTTGTCCGCACTGTGCAATCATTGCAAACGGCATCTTGCACAGTGCAAGCGGTCGTTTTCTGCCGCTCAAGTAGATTTGTACTCGAGTGGCAGCTTCTCAACGCGGACTGGTAGATTCTCATTGCGAGCGGTCACGAGCATACGTGACCACTTGCAGTGAGAAACCTGACCTCCCCGCATTGAGAATCGTATAGAGAGGTTTTTTTTCCATGCTTGCAATCAGCAAGTTGAAGCTGCTGATAGCAAACGAGGATGTTGATTTTGCTTGCTTGCGGTCGCCAGCTTGACGTTGGGGACCGCGAGCACGCGAAAAATGCCCACTACGCGTTTTTGCACGGTGCTACGTGCAATTCGTGTAGCGCGTAGTAGCCCAATCTTTGCAGGCTCTGTGAGCATAGCGTAGTCCTACGCCCAGGGTTACCATTAACACCTCAAAGTTGACAGTACGGCAAAGCATTCTTTTCAGTGACTGCCCAGTCAGTTTGTGGCTAATAAAGGCCACTAGACTCTCTCTCTCTACTCTTATTATTGAGTTGAGCCAGTAGCGCTCCCAAGTCCTTGGTCTGAGGCATCATTGTGTACAATAAAGTGCTGACCGTAGTCATATGCCTACAACACAGGTGAATTACATAATGCTTTCTTTATGTCTTCAAAGGCTGACTGACATTCAGCAGTCCATATTGCTTTTTAGGTGGTTTCTTCAATGTGAGAGCTGTTAAGGGCACACATGGTCTCATATTGAATATAATATTCTTATAATGTCCAGTGAGTCCTAGAAAAGTTGTAATCTTCATCTGAATGGTATTAAACTCCCATACCAACTTCGACTTGATCCTGGCATCCAGTGGGTAGAGCTTTGTGTTGCCTACATTATGGCCAGTACATTATTACAGGGAACGGCTTCACCTCATATTTGGCTGCCTTGATGGTCAATGTTGATCCTTGCATCTTGACCAAAACCCGTTTTAGGTAGTTCTGGCGCGACCCCTGACCCTCCTGGTAGGTCGCTCCCCCTCCACGCAGCTCCTCCTGTGTGCCCCTGCTGCCGCTGATAAATGTGCTCTACCCCCGTTTCTGTGCCCCGTTTGTGCCCTCTGTGCCACTGTTTTTCCCCCCTGTGTGCCCCGTTTTAGCTTCTGTGACACCTGTTTTTTCCCTCTGTTGTGCCCCGTTTTTGCCCTCTGTGCTACTGTTTTTCCCCCTCTGTGTGCACCGTTTTTTGCTTCTGTGCCACTCGTTTTTCCCCTCTGTTGTGCCCCGTTTTTGCCCTCTGTGCCACTGTTTTCCCCCTCTGTGTGCCCCGTTTTTGCTTTCTGTGCCACTGTTTTCCCCCTCTTTGCTCCCCATTCTGGTTTCTGTCCCACTGTCTCCCCGCCCCCCGCCCACTCGCTGCTCCCGCCTCCCAGCTGCTCCTCCCTCCCACCTCCCCATATATGCCGGACGCTGCGCAGCCGCGCCGAAGGCGCGCCTAAGGAAAGCCCATCTGCGCCCGTCCGAGGCTGGACCGCGCCCAGAGCTAGAACCCCTGGACCCCGCAAACGCCGTAACACCAGACTACGACGCCAGCACCCTCCACGCACTTCACGCAGGCCGAAACCACACCTGCTTCCAGGCCGCCCCGAAACTGACCCACGAACCCTTCTCCTGCCGCATCTGCAGCTTCACCTGCGACAGAGCCACCAAACCTCCAAGGACTGGACCCAACCACCTCCACTGCATACTTCTCAACACCCGCTCCGCACGCAAACACGCCGTCGCGCTCTGGGATCTGCTAGACACTTCCGCCCCAGACATGGCCTTCCTAACCGAGACCTGGTGGAATGACTCCTCGGCGCCCGACATCGCCATAGCCATCCCAGACGTCTACAAGATCGCCCACAGGGATCGCGCCAACGGAATCGGAGGAGGAATAGCCATCGTCCACAAGTCCATGCTCAAGGTCGCCACCCACCCAGTTGACACCCTCAACACCGTCGAACATCTGCACTCTTTTTTTAACAATTTTTTATTGACGTTCTTTGGTTCTTAAGGTCTGAACAAATATAGAGACAATATCAAAATCAGGGTCAAGGCATACATGAAAACAAGATTACGTTCTGAATACAAAAAGAGCTACATTTTTTGTCATAAAAAGAAAAAAAAAAAAAAAATAAAAAAACAAGTCCAAGGTTACTCAAAAAACGATCCCCATATTTTTTCAAACTTCCTCATCCCTCCTATACATTGTGCATATAAAGATTCACTTCTTCTAACATTCCTTATTTTTTGCAACCATGCATGGAACAGCGGGACCTGAATTGATCTCCAATTTTGTAATATTAACGACCTTGCTACTGCCATTACAATATACAACACCTGCACTCCACACCGACCCCAACACCACCCTCAGAGAAACACTCGTCTACAGACCCTCCGGACCCAGGGCTCAGTTCAGCGACTCCATCGCCGACCTCGCCAGCACCCACGCACTCGCCTCCACGGACTACATCCTCCTCGGGGACCTGAACTTCCACCTCGAGAACAACGCCAACTCCGCCACGCTGACCACCAACCTCGCCAACCTCGGCCTCAGACAACTCGTCACCGCACCCAACCACGCCGCTGGTCACACGCTGGACCCCATCTTCTCCACAAGCACCCACATCGCCTTCGACCACACCACTAAACTCCACTGGACCGACCACCGCTGCATCCATTTCACCTTCAAGAAACCAACCACGCACCACCGCACCCAACAGCAGCCTCGCCGCTGCTGGAGCAAAGTCACCGAAGACCAGCTGATCACCACCCTCGCCCAGAACCCACCCACCAACCCCACCAACCCAGATGCCGCAGCCCGCACCCTCAGACAGTGGATCAACGACTGCGCCAACACCCTCGCCCCACTCAAGAAAACCTCCAACAGCCACGCAAGCAAGAGAGCCACATGGTTCACCGACGAGCTCCAGACCTCCAAACGCGCATGCCGGAAACTGGAGAAGAAATGGCTCCACGAACGCACACCGGACACCCACGCAACCCACAAGGACGCCACCCACAGACATCACCACCTCATCAGATTAGCCAAGAGATCCTCCTTCAAAGACCGCCTGGATAACAACGCACACAACAGCAAAGAGCTCTTCAGCATCGTAAAAGAACTCTCCAACCCCAGCGCCAACGACATCCTCCCCTCACAAGAACTGTGCGAAACACTGGCCATCTTCTTCCACCGCAAGATCACTGACATCCACAACAGCCTCAACACCACGACCGCCCCGACTACGCCAGACTCCACCTCCCCTGCGAACACCACCAGCGCCAACCACCTGATCTCCTGGTCCAACGTCAACGACGACGAGACACGCAAGGTCATGAACTCCATCCACTCAGGATCTCCATCAGACCCGTGCCCACACCACATATTCTACAAAGCAGACACAGCCATCGCACCCCAACTACGGAAGGTGATCCACATCTCCTTCGAAACAGCGACATTCCCGGAAAGCTGGAAGCACCCCAAAATCAACGCCCTCCTCAATAAGCCCAAGGCGGATCCCAAGGACCTCAAGAACTTCTGGCCCATCTCCCTGCTCCTGTTTCCGACGAAGGTCATCGAGAAAATCGTCAACATGCAATTGGCCCGTTACCTCGAAGACAACAACATCTTGGACCCGTTCCGGTCCGGATGCAGACGAAACCACAGCACCGAGACAGCTTTCATTGCCACCACAGATGACATCAGGCGCCAACTGGACAACGGCGAAATTCAGCCCTCATCCTCCTGATCCTGTCAGCAGCCTTCGACACGGTCTGCTATCACACACTAAAGACATGCCTCCAAGAAGCCGGAATCCAAGAGAAGGCCCTTGACTGGACCACGTCCTTCCTCTCCGGCAGAACCCAGAGCGTCCGCCTCCCACCCTTCTGATCCGAAGCCACTGACATCATCTGCGGCCTCCCCCAGGGCTCATCCCTCAGCCCGACGCTATTCGACGTCTACATGGCCCCCCTCGCACGAGTGGCCCGCCATCACGACCTCAACATCATCTCCTATGCCGACGACACCCAGCTCATCCTCTCCCTCACCAAGGACCCACACACCGCCAAAACAAACCTCCAAGAGGGAATGAAGGCCGTCGCCGACTGGATGAGGAGCAGCCGTCTGAAACTGAACTCGGACAAGACGGAGGTCCTCATCCTCGGACACACCCCCTCAGCCTGGGACGACTCTTGGTGGCTGACCACACTGGAAACAGCACCGACACCCACCGACCATGCACGTAACCTAGGATTCATCCTTGACGCTTCCCTCTCCATGTCTAAGCAGGTCAACGCTGTCTCCTCCTCCTGCTACAACACCCTCTGCATGCTCCACAGGATCTACAAGTGGATCCCGACCGAAACCAGAAGAACGGTGACACAGGCCCTCATCAGCAGCAGACTGGACTACGGCAATGCACTCTACGCAGGAATCCCAGCCAAACACCTACGACGACTACAACGCATCCAAAATGCCTCCGCCCGACTGATCGTCAACTTCCCCCGCCGCAGCCACATCACCACCTACCTGAGAGACCTACACTGGCTCGCCGTCGACAAGAGGATCACCTTCAAGCTCCTCACCCACGCACACAAAGCACTCCACAACGCCGGACCAACCTACCTGAACAGCAGACTCAGCTTCTACACCCCTACCCGCCAGCTCCGCTCTGCCAGCCTCGCCCTCGCCGCTGTCCCCCGCATCCAACGAACAACCTCCGGCAGCAGAACCTTCCCCTACCTCGCCGCCAAGACCTCGAACACCCTCCCTACCCACCTACGGCAGACCCAAGACCTACTCACCTTCAGAAGACTCCTCAAGACCTGGCTCTTCGAGGTGAGTAGCATGCTTTACAAGTACTCTGATTGATTGATTGATTCTGGTAATCCTCCCTTGAACTGTTATATATGGCAATATCATCAATGTAGGCTACAGAGAACTTCTCTATCTCTAAGAGAACATGATTCACCAGGTGCTGAAAAGTGGCAGGAGCAGTCCTGGGGCCAAAATGCACATGCTGGACTTTGGCATTCCCTCATGCCTTCCAATGAGCAGGTCCAAATAAGTACTTTACAAGGTTTGGGGGTTGGGGGGTCGAGTGAGTTCTTGCCTCAATTATGTTACCAAAAAGAGGTAGGAGTACTAATTAACATAACTATGATAGTCCCTGATGCCACTGCACATGTTGCACCATTGATAGCTACGCTCTTGAGATTGTCATACAGCAAACAAAATATGTGCCTATAACACGTGTTTTTAGTAGCAAGAGTAGGAGAAAGTCCTTTGCAGCACACACTATACACTTTTTGAAGAGCCTGTGAAGAGAGTCTCTGTTCAAGGTAGCTCCCAAAAGAGGGAATGGATGAGACTGTCTTTAACTCACTGGACTTTTGCAATCAACGGCAACACTGTTACACGTAGCCACCGCCCGAGCCCTCAGTAAATCTAATCTGCTCCTCATCTGTGAACTACCTTCTTCCTCTGACTAGACGGCCCCGCTTCAGCCTCTGCCACTTGACTTCCAGCGCTCAGGAGCACGCACTGTCAGATGACCTTTCCCTCCCCAGAGTGTTAGATGTTGAGTCTCGCTTCCATCGCACTGATCAGCCGGGCCCACTGTTACGAAGGAGCTGAAAGCACATATTAGTCGGTGATGGGCTTTTATAAATTGTCACACTCAATACGGCACAGTAATTGCACCTTTCTCTACCCATTTACCTTGAAAAGCAGTTGGATCACATTCTCAAATCAATAGGTAGACTCCTTAGTTTCCCAGCTTCCAACAAAGAAGCAGTCATCTGGACAGCCTTGGATGTTACATCAGTCCGGTCTGCCTGGTACACAATGGTTTCTCCCACCGTTTCTGTCTTCATATCCGAGGCCAAAATGTAACCTAATCTAACAAACTGAAAAATAAGCCTATTCTAAGCCTAATGCCTAAGCCTAAATAAGCCTATAATATCTTAACAACTCATTAATAGGCACTTGCAGAGGAGAGAAAATAAAACACTTGCAGAACATTCTATAAAACGTAATGTGTGCACTAAGGCCTAGTTACAGGTGATGCAACATTAGGTTCAAAATGAATACAGTTAGCATAAAAGATTATATAAAATTCAATTTAAAGAAAGCATACATTTTTTTTCTGGTAAATACACTTAATATAATTCAGCTAAATATACGGGTCTCTGTCATCAAAGTGAATATTGTATTGTATTGTAATTGCATTTATATAGCGCTTACTACCCCTGACGAGGCGTCAAAGCGCTTTTCCGGCGGGTAGCACGCTACTCCGGGACCCATAGAGGATTAGTGTTGAATTAGTATAGTGAAACATGCAAGTACATTTTAAGTGGTGGATAGGTTAGTCAGTTATTTGGATTTGGAATGATAGCAGAAGGATAGAGGAGGGAAAAAAAGGTTTGTATTTATATAGCGCTTGTTACCCCTGATGGGGTGTTGAAACATGCTATTCAGGAAGCCCATAAAGTATTAGTGGTGAATTAATATGGTGAAATATGAAAGTAATTTCAGTGGTGGATATTTCAGCCTGATTCATCATACTCCCGTTTTGCGAGGCCCTAATAGCGATTCATAGCGAATCGCTATTAAGGACTCGCAAAACGGGATTCATGTAGAAATTGCATGAAGAAATGCGATTCCTACATATTCCTTATTTGCGATTAGCAAATTGCTAATCGCAAATAAGGAATAACTCGCCATTCATTCCTATGGGCCAAAAGGCCCATAGGAATGAATGGGGAGTATTCCTTATTTGCGATTAGCAATTTGCTAATCGCAAATAAGATAGCGATTTGAAGGGTGCCAGGGGTGTCCAAAGGACACCCTGTAGCACCCCTCAAATGAAATTTTACACAGGTGTTGCACACACACATGTCCAAAGGACATGTGTGTGTGTAACATGCAACTCAGAAAAATGCATTTAAATGCATTTTTCTGAGTTTTCGCAATTTACCACGAGGTCTAACCTCGCGGTAAATTGCGGCAAGAAATTGCGAATTCGCAAAATTAAATTGGATGTTGAATTGCATTTAAGGAATCTCAAATAGAGATTCCTTAAATGTCAATCCTCGCAAAATTGCGAGATCGCAATTAGCGATTTTTACATTTGGGATGCTGAATCCCAAATGCAAAAATCGCTCTCGCAAAGGGGCAGATTCTCAGAATCTGGCCCTTTGCGAGCGCTATTTTCTTTGATGAATCGGGCGGTTTGTCAGTTATTTGGAGTGAGAAGGATAGCAGAGGGATAAAAGAGGAAGAAAGGTTTGCATTCATATAGCACTTGTTACCCCTGATGGATGTTGAAGCGCTTTTCTGGCGAGTAGCTCGCCACTCCGGAACTCATAAAGGATTAGTGTTGAAAATTAGTATAGTAAAATATGAAGTAATTTGAGTAGTGGATATGTTATTCAGTTATTTGGGTAGAGAAGGCTAGGTGGTGGGATAGTGAAGGGAAAGAGCTTTGTATTTATATAGCACTTGCTATCCCTGAAGGGGTTTTGAAGAGCAAGTAGCACGCTACTCTGGAACCCATCAGGATTAGTGTTGAATTAGTATGGTGAAACATGAAAGTAATTTTAGTGGTGGCTATGTTAGTCAGTTATTTGGATTGAGAAGGGTTGGGGAGGCAGGGCGGCTGGTTTCACTGGCTTGTGAACACAAAATGGTGGCTGGGGGTGCATGGTTTTAACATACAGGTCTTAGCACAGAGCAAAGGAGAAATTTGGAGGGAAAACTGAAAGTCATCAGCAATGAGAGGGAAAAACGACAGAGTTTGGACTGCAAATCCCACAATTATAACACATTAAATGGAAGCATCATGAGCAGGAAAAAACACAAGTTTAAAATACCAAAAATGGGTGATAACATATCCAATCACATGCAGGTTAAAACTACAAAATTTAAACTGTAACAACCACAGGCAAAGACAGAAATCACAGGAAGGGAACATCGTTTTTTTTTTAACAGCTTTTGTTTTGGGGAAGAGACAGCACTAGTCTGCTTCCTTATCACTTCCTGGACTCTGCTCACTGCAATCTGGGGCACAGGGAGGCTGCAACTCACAAGATGGAGGAGAAAGATTTGGGGTGCACCCAGCAAGGCTTAAGGGGCCTGGGCTAGTGTGAGGGGACGGCTCGGAGTTGCCTGGTAGTTGAATAGCCAATCCCCAGTCCTGGGTCTCCTGTCCTGGGGGATGGGGGCCTGAGGGACTGGGGAGCTACTTTTCCTTTTCAGAATCTCCTAGGAGACAGACAGAGTCAATCCACATTTTGGACTTCTGCAGGTAAAGGCCTCACTAACTTGAAATCTAACAATACTGTTTGAAAAAAACTTTACTCCCTCTACTGGCCAAAACACAAAGTGCACAGTCCCTAGTAAACACAGTTTAAACAGCTCACAGAAGCACCCTCTGATGTAGAATATCCCTGTTGCTGGGGGGAGGCAGGGGGACTGGTTTCACTGGCTTGTGAACACAAAATGGTGGCTGGGGGTGCACTGTTTTAACATACAGGTCTTAGCACAGAGCAAAGGAGAAACACTTTTCCGGAATACTGCAGTGAGCTACACAGCCCAGTATCAACCCCTCACTCAATAAAAGCCAAATGCACCTGCATAAACTACAACTAACAATTCTCAATGACTCCAACAACAAATTGCTCAACCAAAGCATCCCTCCTACTGAAATTAGACAGGAAATCAATTCACTCAAACCCGGGAAAGTGCCAGGGTCCAACAGTTTCCCTGCTAGCTTTTATAAAAAAATTAAAGATAGTATATTATATTACCCCATGTCGAATCCTTATTCAATCACGTACTACAATTGAATAATAAATAGCACGCTGAGTAATGCAGTGAAAAGCACATTGAGAATGTAAGTTGCAAGGAGTGGGCACTCTATTACCCTGCCCCAAGCCCATCTGATTAAAGATCTTTTGGGTGGGTCCAGATTACTGCTTCCTTGACTAGGGCTGCATGAGGATCATGAGACAGAGAAATGTTGCATGCTTAAATCATACGGTGGCTTTTGAAGCTCTGCAACGAGTTCCTCTACACATAGATCAGCTTTTCAAGTATCTGCAGTGTTAATTCTGTATCTCAATTTATTTGAAGCTCGTGCAGACTCTTAAGAATCATCTTGTTGCTATCAAGGTTCATCCCCCTTTGTCTCACTGAAACCAGTTGCTTTGCGTGTCCAGTGCTCGTTCATTTATTCGCTCTACCATTCATTTATGTATTCATAGTGAAGCAATGTGATTCACAATAAGTGGCCATGAACAGGAAGGAAGCTTGGGGCCAATAGGAAACCCACTCCCCATCTTCCCACCGTTAATCGCCCCCCTTGACCATTTCTCCCATTTAACGCCGAAAACATTTCATATCCAAAATGGTCACTTTGTGAACTGTTGATTGGTCCACCTTCAAAGTCTTGAACCAGTCTACACCTAACACCATTGTTACTGCTGAACTCAGAAGGGGTATAATGGAATCAAAGTCAAAATGTGAAAAAATGGACCACCTTTCAAATTGCAGAGTCATCATGCTCGGAGCCCTCTTCTATGTCCTGTCAGGCCCTCGGATGTCTGAGCTGAATTATGTTACATGACTGAAGACAAATAATGAGTTGGTGTGGGGCTTCCCAATAATCCCTCCACGTGCTTACAAATAGAGTTCTCAGAAGCTGTAACCTTAGTTGCTACTGTGGTTTCCCACCAACTTTGGGAACTAGAAAGTTAATGTGGAGATTATGAGGAAAGCCAGTAGCAGAGTTTTGTCGGCGGTGCCGCTTTGGCCACCATCTAGGCACCAAAGCCTTCTCGGGAGTCTTACGAATGCCCATGGTGGACTGGGAGATAGATCGCCATTGCAGAGTGAGTTCTGCAGTACATCCCCCCCATCCAATTTATGAGAAGTTAACGAGCACCCTGAAAGCACAGGATACTGCAGGGTATCACTTTGTCGAGAGCCTTCCATCCTGCTATTAGGCTCCCCTCAGCTACTTATTAAGGTTATCCCAGCAAATAAATTAGTCTGAACAGCAATCCTGGAAGGAAGCAAGAGCACAGGGGGTTTTACAACACATGGCTCCGGGACTCGCCTGCCCACCTTTGCAGACACTTTCTTTAATAAATTATGCAGTGTGACGGGCAGCTGTGCAACAGCTCACCTTCTGGGCACTGGAACGAACAGCAGAGTCAAAGCTTAAACAAGGCAGACGTCCTTAAAATCCAGGGTATGCCTGCCTTAGAAGGAGACATGAAAAGGAAGCTTTATAGGAGAGCAACACCTATATAACAGTATGCTTATACAGCGGCGGCGCCTCCGCCAAGGCGGAGGAGCATCACCCCACTGCTTTAAGAGCAGTGCAGAGGGTAAAAAAATGATAATAACAGATTGTTATTACCATTTTATTTTTAGTATTGCTCTTGCAGTTGCAGGTTAGGTTGGGGCGCAGCTGGGCTCCCGCGACCCAGAGGGAGGAGTAATGGTTGCTGCTGCATCTTTAGTGCGCATGACGGTTTGGGTGACTGCCTTGGTCCGGCCAAACCGTCATGCGCACTTAACATTCTCTCCGCCGGCTGTATTGTACAACCTGGGTGGAGAACATGCCCAGGCTCCCAGGCGCTCAGACCAATCACAATACTGCTCTCAGCAGCATTGTGATTGGCTATGGGAGTCTGGAAGCCGCTTCCTGCTTCCTGAATCTGAGGAGAGGCGGCAGCTGGTGACCGGCGACTGGTGACTAGCAGGTAAGTTCTTTTTTCTTTCTTTTTTCTAATGACTCCCACCTCCCCCTGCCACCGTCCCCTACTAGCCGCCACTTTGCTTATGTAGGGTGTAATTGATTAGTCTAGGGATTAATGAATTGATGTAATTAATTAATGTAGGGAGTAATTGAGTAAATTAATTGATTGCATTTGTTTAGTGACTACATGATGTCTGTCTTAGGGTTTGGTTCATCCTTCATAATGTAATGGGGCGTGAAAGAGGAGTGAAGTGGAATCAAAATGTGATGCATAAGTGAAAGGAAAAATGCATAATCTTTCAGCTATTTATCATTGGGTTCTGTTTTCATCTGTTGCTTGATGCAAAGTAAAAACAGTGTGTTTCTTTCAAGACAGCATAGGCATCGAGACAATTGCTGCCTCAGGTTTGTTATTCTTTTGTGACTGTATTCACTATTGTGACCTCTCTGACATCTTCTGGATGCAGAAACCAGCTACTCTCTTCATGTAGTGCTTATGCTCATCTTTCATGTGTTGCTTCTCCTCTCTCTTCCGCCCATCTCTTCAGGTTCCCTGCCTCCGTTTCCCATCTGGTTAGTAGAAAAACTAGAAATGACCAACAACGTTGAAATTCCTGTTTCAGATGGTCATCACCTCAACCACCTGAATCTGGAAAGACTGCCAATCAAGAACTGCTGTTCCACACATTGCATGTGGCTGAGACGAAATCTCTTATTAATCTTGACAATTGCTGGTGAGTTATTTGTATAAGATTTGCGATATTTACACATTCACAGAATTCACAAGCCTCTGTTGTGATCTACACTGTGTGGAAATAGGATATTCATATCCCATGCTATTCGATTCATTTGCGTCTTTCAGTTTCGGTCTCACCCCTGCCTATAGGTGAGGTAGTCGTGTTAGGTACAATAGGATATGTTTTATCTCACACAGCACCTTGTTTGAAATAAATATTCAATTATATGACTTGAAACCGGAAAGGGCCATGGATATCAATCAATCAATCAATGTAAACTTTATTAGATTTATATTGAAAGCATAGATCATACAAGTATACATTAAAAACAATAGATCATATTTCCTAATACATTAAAATTATTTCTAAAACCAATAGTAAAAAAGGGTGTTAAATAGCACGACTCTGTGCAGCTTCAAGTGCAATGGATATCAATTTAGAGGAAATGAATCGATAAAGTGTCATCAAAAGCCATTGATATATTATGATATTTCAGGAAAATGTGACATCCCATAACGTTTGAGTTCTTGATAACATCACATGATGTGACATTACTGGGGCACAAAAACTACAGTAAAAGGGTGATTAATTGAATAACCAAAAGTTACCAAAGTAGATTCAATGGCAGTGTAGTATTTTAATTGCCAAGTAAGGCAAGAAACCATGGCTCTCATGTATCATGCCATTTAATGGTCAGTAAGGCTCTGATTCGTAAATTCGAAGCATTTCTGATCCAATTAGCGATTTGGTAATATGTTATTGAATCGTATCGAATCGCTATTAGGGTATCGAATTGATGTCTGGAAGGGCGTGATAAGGGTGCCTCTTCCAAATATCTATGCCTTTAGGGATGTATTCATGTTTCACGACTGAAATCTGGTTGCAAAACATTACATTTTACCACCTCCTCATGAGAAGGGGTCTCCAGGGGATCTCTTCCCCTTTGTGAATGTTCACAAAAACATTTGTATAAGTAGGCAGTGGTCCATGAGATCACTGCCTGCCTGCTCATAAAAGAGGTTTGTGTCATTTTTCTTTTTTAAACACATATCATTTACCTTCAAGGAAAACAGATTGCAATAAAAAAAGAATGCTTTATTTAAAAGCAGTCACCGATATGGTGGTTTGCAGACACCAGCAGCCCATCATGCCAGTCATTGCGACCAATAGTAGTGGATCACAATGTAATACCTACCTTATAGGTTGGTTCTCAAAATAACTATGGATTCATTAGAAGTCTGTGCGCAGATTTCAATTACTTCTAACAAATCCTTTTTGTGCATTCCATGAAAGGAATCTCAAATTGCGGCTCGTTATTTGTCATAATTTACTATTCCTTAAATCGATTCTTTGTACATAAAGGCCCAAATTCTATATATATATATATATATATATATATATATATACCATGATTTAAGCCTAATGATTGCAGCATACCGAATACTGGGCACATTTTCAGAAAGAGGAAGAGTATGCTTTATTTCACCCATTTGCGTAGCAACCAATTAGCCCACAACATGTGTGACACCGGCAGAGGGCATTTTGCAGTCTGAGTATTCAAGTTGTCCTTTTACTATTACATGTAAAAGCTTAACATCTCCAACATGCAACATTCTGCTGACCAAAATAACAAGGACTGGGGGAAGGTGGTGCACAAGATATGATGCATATCATGTCATACTAATTTTACATCACCATATCCACCCATTGTACATCATCCAGTGTTTACTTAATGCATAGAACCTGAACTGTAACTCACCAAGGGCCAGATGTACGTATCCTAGGTTTTACAATTACCTAATAACAAATGTTTGTGATTCGCAATTAAGTAATTGCAAACAGCGATGTACAAATGTGTGTTCAACACATTTAGTAATTCCAAGCGGGCCGCAAATAGACCTACCTCAGTAATATTAATGGTGGGGGTTCTTGGTTTGTGACCTCTTGGGAATCGCAAAAATCACAGGGATGGTGGCCTGCTGGGGTCAGCAGACCACCCTTTCCGTGATTGCTTTTAAATAAGATTTTTTTTTAATTCAGTCCATTTTCCTTAAATGCCCCTTCTTAATATAGAATCGCAAACCCAATTTGCGATTCAGTAATAGGATACCAAAATCTCAAATTGGGCATTTGTACATTAAAAAAAAGCTTTTTTGTGGTTGCGCTGTTAGCAACCTCATAAAGGCTAAATACATCTGGCTTTATGTGCTCGCCTGAGGCACAGCTCAAGGCACTCCAATGAGGTACCTCACACAATATTCTTGTAAGGTTCTTAACCAAGTGCTCCCTTGAGATGCATCAGTAGTGCTCTCTTTGAATGCATCACCCTGTAATTCCCTGATTCCCGGTGCACACACAGACCTTTTTTTCTGAATCAGTAAGAGTGGGGCCTAATGATCCTCTCATGTATAAATCTGTTACAAACCTTATACTGATATGCAGTGTGTATGTCAAGCCTGTGTGTGTATGTAGTTTGTCTGTAGCATGTACATTTTGGATGCCCCTGGTTTCTCAAGGCATAAGATGGAGGATGAGGACAGCTTCCCTTGACAATGGAAACGTATAGCCTACTTTCTGTGGCTAGAAATTGGAGATCCAGACACTTAAGTGAAGAGGACAGAACTACTGTTTTAATTCCACAAATGCTTTTTTTAGCAAGGGGCTGCTTATTACCTCTTCCTGCCATTTGGTGGATGGTAAGGGTGAAGTGTGGCACTGTAGTGCCTGCAATCGAAGCTGCATGACTATGATGCTTGCATCCGCCCAGTGGGGGCTGCCTCTGCTTCCTTAGCTGGACGGGTGCTGTGACTGCTGAGTCGGTGATGGGGAAATACTGGCACCCTCCCAGGTACAAATGAATGAAACTCACCAGACATAGCAGGTTTGCTCAGAAACAGAGTGACATTTATTTATTGGTACCAAAAGCATGCATCATTGCTAATTAGCAAGGAAGAAGTCAGATCTGCCACCTTAGGGGCTCTCAGACTACTCCCACCCAGAGTGACAAGTTTCTAGGTGTTATATACTCTATGAAATGCCACGTCAGAGGAACTAGAACAAGGCACCAAGCCAAATATGGCTGACATGGATGTGCAATGTCTGCACCATGCAAAACAGCCAGATATGGGCAGACCAGAAAGGCAGGCTCTGCACTGTGTAAAACTTGCATATCATGTAGTCAAGACAAGCAAGGTGACCTGTAAGGGGGTACAGAATAGCTTGTTGAAGCTTGTCCAGTCAAAGTCAGATAGGAAGCCCTTTTGAGCTCCAGGCCTCATGTTAATGTGATCTTATATAAGCATGAAATCTTTGGAAGTGCATGCACATGAATTTATATGGATATTCATATATATTTTGTAATAGTCGGTGCCCGCAAAAGAACCCAGACTTCAGAGCAGCATCAGATCCATCCTCTTCAGTAGTCAACAAGCAACCACACCTGAGCACTTCAGACCTCTGCCTGCAGTGACTGCAAGCCACCAAGTTTGAACCAGCTGAGCATGAGGGACTAGTTAGTACATTTCTACCCATTACACCATTAAATCAGGCAAACTAGTAAACTGATTGAGCATTGAGACTTGTGTGGCACCTATAACCTGCATGTGAGTCGTATTCATGCTTTGTTCATAATTTCTGGGGACCTAGGTGAGAAGAGGCACAACATGTTTGCATAGACTTTGAAGGCATTGGCGCATTGGGTCAGAATAGTAACTCCGTTGGGATGGGAGGTGTGGATATTGTTATATGCTGATTAAATAATCCTTCCTCTCGCACAACCCTATAACTCAATAGCGCAAGTGTTGCAAATATTTGAACTGTTTGGTAGCTATTCAGGTTTCTCTATAAATTGGGCTAAGTCAGTGATCTTCCCTATGTCCGGCCCCCGCTGTTGCCAGCGAAATGTGAGGTCCGGATAGTGATGGATGGCTTTAAATACTTGGGTATATTTGTCACCCGAGATCACCAGACATTTCAGGCGAGTAATCTCTTTTCCCAATTAGAGAGCCTTCATACAGATGTACGGCATTGGTGAGTCCTGCCGTTATCTCTTATGGGCAGAGTGGCGTTATACAAGATGATGACCCTGCCACGTCTCCTATATATCATGCAGTTCTCCCCCTATCAAATCCCCACGGCGATTTTTGGGCGAGTAGCGCTAGATGTCCGGACATTGTTGTGGCAGGGTGCCGCACCTAGAATAGCTTTGTGTAAGCTGCAGTGAGGAGTTTACCACGGTGGACACGCAGTTCCGGTCATAAGCCTATACTACTTAGCCTCACAACTATTGGTCATAAATGACTGGGTGTTCGTGAATAGAAAAGAGCCTGCCTATATAGTGTACAGAGGAGCAATGGTGGAGGGGAGCTGCGAGTCACTTATCTACCCGGAAAGATGTGCCCCACATGGCCTAGTCACACTGCAACAGGGGTGGCATGTTGGAAGGAAGCAAACAAAATGCTGGGATGGCGGGGCAGGTTCATAAGCATGACACATGTGTGGTTAGGGGACCAGCTGAAAGAAGTAGTAACATTGTGCGGTCTCAAAAGCTGGCAGATGATAGGAATAGAAAAGTTAGGAGACGTATGGTGAAACGACGCACCTCTATCGTTTGAAGACCTACAGAAGGAATAAAGCCTAACCCCAACTCAAAGATACTCATACTTGAGACTCATGCATGCCTTGCGAAGCCATATATAAGGAGGCATGACCCTTCCAGATCATTCACCCTAGAAGACAGACTTCTGGTAGAACCCATCCTCAAGAAAGCCACATCCACCATTTACCGTAAACTTATGAACAACATGCCAGACCCTCTGATAGCCCATAGAGCAGCCTGGGTTGATTATTTGGGTAATCTAGACGATGAGGAGTGGGAGGAGGCACTCGAGGGCCCTAGAAAAATAGCGATACGTTCAAGGTTCCGGCTGGTACAGCTTTAAGTGTTATATTGTACATATTATCCTCACTCCGAGTTATTTAAATGGGGAGGGCGCTGACGCCCCTTTGCACCAGGGGCTGCCAGCGGGCGGGTTCATTCTTCCATATCCTATGGGAATGTCCCAAGATTGTGCCCTTCTGGCAGGAGATTACAGAAGTAATGGCAAATGTATCTAATGTGGAGGTCGCACTGGATGCAAAGGAGCTCAATCAATCAATCAATCATGACATTTGTATAGCGCGCTACTCACCCGGAAGGGTCGCAAGGCGCTGAGGGAGAGGGGTCCGTTACTGCTCGAAAAACCAGGTCTTGAGTTGCTTCCTGAAGGAGAGATGGTCCTGGGTTAGCCGAAGGTGGATGGGAGGGAGTTCCTTGTCTTGGCTGCCAGGTAGGAGAAGGATCTTCCTCCGGCGGTGGCTCTGTGGATGCGTGGTACGGCGGCAAGGGCGAGGCTGGTCGATTGTAGCTGGCGGGTGGGCGTGTAGAAGGTCAGGCGGTTGTTGAGGTACTTGGGGCCCAGGTCGTGGAGGGCCTTGTGTGCGTGGGTGAGGAGTCTGAACATGATCCTCTTGCTGACGGGGAGCCAGTGCAAGTCTCTCAGGTGGCCGGATATGTGGCTGTGTCGGGGGATGTCCAGGATGAGTCGTGCGGAAGCGTTCTGGATGCGTTGGAGTCTTTTCTGAAGTTTGGCTGTGGTTCCGGCTTAGAGGGTGTTTCCGTAGTCCAGACAGCTGGTGACGAGTGCCTGGGTGACCGTGTTCCTGGTTTCGGTGGGGATCCATCAGAAGATCTTTCGGAGCATGCGCAGGGTTTTGAAGCACGATGATGAGACCGGGTTGACTTGTCTGGTCATCGAGAGGGAGGAGTCCGGATGAAGCCCAGGTTGCGTGCGTGGTCCGTTGGCTTGGGAGTGGTGCCCAGGGCAGGGGGCCACCAGGAATCGTCCCAGGCGGAGGGCGATGATCCCAGGATGAGGACTTCCGTCTTGTCTGAGTTCCGTTTCAGGCGGCTGTTCTTCATCCACTCAGCGACGTCTTTCATCCCTTCGTGTAGGCTGGTTCTGGCGGCGGCGGGGTCGTTGGTGAGGGAGAGGATCAGCTGGGTGTTGTCGGCGTAGGAGATGATGTTGTGGTTGTGTTGGCGTGCGATGACTGCAAGGGGGCTCATGTAGACGTTGAGCTGCTCCTCTTGATTAAGGGAAAATCAGACAGACCTAGATATATTAATATCTGGTTGACATTGGTGGCTGGCGTTGCAAAGCGGAATATTGCTAGACTGTGGGTGGCACCCCAGTCACCATCAGTGGCTGAATGGGGAAAAGATTTAGATTAGTGCCAGCAAGCGGAAGAAACTGTGTACAAAAGCAGGGCCTGCATTAGGAAGTGGGAGAATTTCTGGTCACACTGGCGCAAATACAGAGGGATTTGAGACCTCCCCAGGTGTGGGATACCTTTATGTGTGCATAAGCTATTTTGCCTGTTTAATAAATGTATAAAGTTAGCGCTATAGACATGAACCCTTGTCGCGGACCTATAGGCGACTTTAGGGTACGGATTAATGCTTGAGCATCCAATAAATGTTTCACAAGTTTGCTAACAGTGTTGACATGCATGAATAATTATTAAAAGTATGTATTTATCTTGAGCTTGTTTAATAAAAAGAAATTTTTTTAAAAAAATTATGGGCACTGGTTTGTCTAGAGCAGTGCTTCACAAACTTTTTCGAACCACAGCCCAATTTTTAGAATACTCAACTTTAACAGATGAGGTGGAGCGATTTTTTTAATGTACTAGTAGATGTACTTTTAAAATGCTTTGGATTACTAAAATGACATACTCTTTACATTGTTTGTACGTTTACAACCTTGGCCATGCCCTTCGATATGTCTTTATCGGACTGTTGCCAAGATATTGTTCTGCCTATAAAAGTAGCAGATGGTAAATTGCACTGGTGGTTGGAACACTTTTCAGAGAGGGTGGTGGCCTGTGGCACCTGTTCATTAAAATCACAAGGCTTCTACAAAATATTGTTGATACCGGTGATTTTAGCAAATTTGAAAAAACCTTCCTCCCAGAGTATGGGATAAAGCCATATATCAATTTTTTGCTAAGATGAGGTCCAATTGTACATTTTGGCTCTCTCTACATATATTGCACTTTTATATGGTACGCACACTGCCCAAGGGCATTGGTGTGCTTTACATGAGCATCGGAATACATTACATAATGTTAGATTCATTTTATTTTAAGGATGGAAGATTGAGTGTTTTGGTCAAAGCTAATACATCAACTCAAACCTAGGGCCATATTATCAAGGATGGGCGATACATTATCGCTGCTTTTATCGGCCGGAAACTGCTGATAAAGCGGCGACAATGGGCTTGATAATATGCTCTATGGCATTACAATTGAAGCCCATGTTAGATGTGAAGACATCTAACATGGGCTTCAATTGTAATGCCAGAGAGCATATTATCAAGCCCATTATCGCCGCTTTATCAGCCGTTTCCGGCTGATAAAAGCGGCGATAATGTATCGCCCGTCCTTGACAATATGGCCCCCGGTTCCCCAGATGCAAAATCGGCGGTTCCGGCCATTTGGCACATCGAATTTCTCAATTTATTTGTGAAAGTCATATACAAGTGGAATGATTGTATATGATTACATATAGTGGGGACATTCTCTGTTGAAATGGCTTTGTGAAGTTAATAAAAGAACAGCAACAAATACTGGAAGATTCACTGAGAGTCTTACTTGGGAATTCTTGAAAGGGTTTGTTTTAAAACTCGACTTTTGGAACATAGTTTAGCACCTTTGCATCAGTGGGGCTTGAATAATTTTAGAGAGGGGGTTCTGACATCAATGTTACTTCACTGAAGGGATTGGGAACAATCCTAGCTGCACACAAAGTGAAGCAATTGTATTCCACAAAAAAGTGGTATGGGTGTAGTATCAAACTGGTGGTGCATTTTGAAACACATTGTTGCATATATATTACTAAAGCATCATGCGATCGCGCGCTGTCATTTACAGACAGCACCTTTTCCATATAAATGGGCACTACATTTAGCACAGACATGCAGTTTTTGAGAATTTGTGGAAATTAGGTTTCAGTGAAATTTATCATTTGTGCAACACCAAGCAAAAATGTCTTGATTTGTTTTGATCGTATTAAAATCTTTATTGCAATCTGTTGAGACAAAAAAGTATTTTGCATGGTGATAGATGTGTATCTCTTCCCTGAGTGCCTCAATTGTGCTGAAGTCTGTATCCCTAATGCTGATTTCTGCTGTTATGGGCAACCACTGATGATGCGTGTGCACCATGGCACAGACCAGTCTCACTTAGTGCAAACATTTTGGATCGGGCGGGTGCCCTAAGCGCTACCCTCACAGTGGTGGAAGGCTAATGCTTATACCAGGAAGTAAGCAGCACAATCGTGGTGATGGCAACATACTGTGTAGTGTTCAGTAGGAGTGAGCAGGTCCTGTTTACCTGTGTCACTGGAGTGGGGCCTAAGGATCACTCATTTTAGGTTCAGCTGTTGTGTGCTTAACTCACATTTGGTGTACATCTGTTTGGTGTATAGTGAAGCGCAGTGCATGTGTAATATATATGTATGAGTGTATGTGTGCGAGTGAACAGTACAATACACGGATATGCGTTTATATTGTATGCATGTGCTTGGTGTGTGTGCCTGTGAATGGTACAATATATATAGGATGTAGCGCTGTGCAGTGCATGTGTGCTATATGCTGGGTATTTGCCTGTGAATGGTACAGTACACAAAACATCTGGGTTCCTTGTGTAAAGTGGATTATGAATAGTGGCAAATGTATATATGCCTGTGGCATTAAGGCCACTAATACAGTCTAGGGCTCAGAATAGGTCTTAGAAAATTATTTCCTTGCTTAGCCCTCCATAGTTTGGCTGTGAGCAGGCAGGCTTAACTTCAAAGATAGGAATGTAAAGCATTTAAAAGAACCAATTCAGTAAATAATAAGGCACAACACACAATAAAAATCCAACACCAATTTATAAAATTAGGAAACAATGTTATCTTTAAAATGAAACAAATCCAATGTAGGGAACCGGAAATATGAATTTTTAAAGATTTAGCAGTATATAGCAAATAGAAACCTATAGCTCCTATTGGAACATCTGGTTGCTCTACACCGGGACAAAGTCAAAGTTTCAGGCCGACCGCAATGGAACCCTGCACGCTACCCCTCATATTAGGTCTCTGTCAAAGATTTTACCTTCTGACGTAGAAACTTTTCTGGAGCTTTTCTTTCTAGGGTGCCTCGAAGCTCTCAGCCAGTATGGATTCAGTGAGTATTCGCAGGCTTGCCTTGCGATGAGCTCCGGGGCAAACTTATGGAAGTCAGACCTCCGGAGCTTTCCAGTGGGACGAATCAGGGATCCAGGCAGTCTCGCGGTTGGTCCCGGGCACCTTTTCTACATTCTGCCTCTGAAAATTTTACAGACCTTTTTTCTTGTGGGGTTCAATGCTCTCCACCCGGCAGGAACTGTTGGGGGTTTGCCAGCTTAAGTTTCAGCCTACTCCCAATCAAACCTGGACGGCAGGCCAGCTCTCGGTTGAGGGTTGCCGGCTTGACTGGCAAGTCTAAGTCGTTCCACTTATGAAGCTTTTTTCCAAAGTTGCCTAAAACTTCTCCAAACTTCTGGAACTTTTTCTGGAAGTTCCTCGAAGGGTCCTAATGTGTCCAAAATGTAATGCAAGGGTCTGGAAGCTCCAAGATTGTCCTTAACAGTTTGGGACATCAGTTCCCGCAATCCACATGGAGAAGACCCTTACAAATCAACTGGTAGTACTCCAGGCTGAGGATTTGTGGTGGTGGTGTTTCAGGTGAGCTCTGTTAGCATGTATCTTGCAGGGAGTCCACTCTTTAGTCCTTTTGAGGTAAGGTAATCCACAGGGCTGTAGTTTAGATTGTGCAGCAGACACAGTTTTCAGAGTGCAGGGCCTGGTTGGTGGAACTCAAACTTCTCAGCATGGACCCTTCTTCTTTCTTGAGTTTCAAGCAGCAGTTCTAAGATGCTCTGCCCCTCTCAGATACTTTTTCCAAGGTCAACAAAACAATTGGAGCAACAAAGGGAATATAGCCAGGTCTCCCTCCACTCACAAAGTCCATACACAAACCACCTGATTACTTAGAACACTGCAGCTTTTTAGTATTACATCAAAAACTGGGTTTTTTGTATACACCTAGATAAGGCCACACTCATTAATTAGTTGTGCCCACCTTCAAGTGTTCTTTACTGTTGAAAAAAAAGTAGGTATGAAATAAGTGGACCACAACTCATTTTAGCTTAGAAACTCATTTTTATTCTTTTGCACGGGGTCCAGACGGTTGATGAATGATATGATCATCTACACATTATTTTTCTTCACCTTTTCTCACACAAATGTAAGACTTGGGCAAAACATTTACTTTCCCCTTTCTTTTCTTGTCATGAAAGTTACCGATGATAACGTGAGCAAACTGGTGAGTACCAACCAGTAGCTCTACGGATGGTGCTTACTTGAGGTACTTTCTGACTCCTCTCACCCTTTTTTTCTTTGATAAATGTGAGATTCTGTGTGGTTGGTTGACAAACTTTAGAAAAGAACACTTAAAGGTGGGCATGACTAATTAGTGAGCCTGGCCTCATCTAGGAGTGTACAAATACCCAGTTTTGATGTAATGATAAAAAGCCACTTATTCCAAGGTCTCTGGGTCATGCAGGAGGGCACTCCTGATGTGCAAGGCAACACCTCAAAGTATGACCACATCTTACAAAGTGTGATGCATTTTTCTCCCAGAGGGCGCAATTTCTCTGAAATTCATCATGGCTGATTTTGCGGCAAAGAGAGAGAAGAGCTGGCTGAACAAACACCCAGGATGATTAATCTCCATAGTCTCTCTCCCTTGCATCTGCTAATTCCTTCCTTAATCCCACCATCTGGCTGGGTTGAAAGAGCAGAGGTGTAAATGAAACTGATTCTCTCATATTGTTTTCGACCCCTCCCCCTGCTCTGGTATTCCTATGTAGCAGAACCGGCCCTCCCAGGGGCTCTTTATCAGCTAATCAAAGGAGCCTGTCTAATCCACGTAACTCTGACCAATCATGACAGTCCACTGGAAGGCTGAATTTTGGCTTACAGGCGAGACATCTAAAAGTATCATATTGTTGGATTCATCAATACCCTTTGTACACTTCAAAAGGTGCACTTTGATTCAGAGCGAGGTCACTGGGAAGGGGCCTATACACATCTCAGGGAGGAAATGGGCCTTATAAGAGAATCATAAAGAGCAGGGCTGAGGCCCTGCGGTAGCCTTTTGATGCACATATCATTGTGGCTGACATCCAAGTGCAAACTTCTAGTCAGTCCCATGGCCTGTATTGTGGCACTATCAGATTTGGAGTCTCTCCTGCTGTGACAGACTGCTTTCTGAGAGAAAAAAAACAGAGATAAGAGTCAGACTATAAATCACATTTGGTGTCTGGAAATAGACTATAAGAAAGGAAGCTTGAGAACCCAAAGATTCTCAACTATCAAACAAACAACCAATCGGGCTGTGCGAGGAGGAGTAACTCTGCAAGACTTCTGCTTGTGACCACGACTAGGAACCAAGCCCTGCTAGTCTTGCAGCTAGGTAGCCAACGTAAGGAGGAAAAAATAAGCTGAAGAGCTAAAGAGACCTCACCCAGGGAAACCATGGCCACCTACCCTTGGAGCCTAGAACACCGACACCTGCCTACTTGCCAAGGCATATGTGCTCTGTGAGGGAGAGTGTTGGAGGGTGCGAGGTCTAGTGGAGGGATCCTGGCAATTGGATATCCTTAGTGAGGTGTGAGGAGATGGCTGCTGCACCCATTGGGTCATTGACATGTTCAGGGACAAGTCAGCGACCTTTGTATGATAGAGAGGGGCTTTTGAGAAGTGAGCTATTACCAATGCTACATCGAACTCGTTAAAACCTGTGTGCAGTCCCAAGTCTGCGACCCTTTATACCAGGTGAGGCTGCTATGCTTATCAGGCCATAGCCCTTGTACAGTACGAAGTTAGCGACTCTGTGTGCTGATAGGGCTGAGATTTCGATCAATACCTTATCACTATCGATCTAAAACCCCGATCTGGTCGACTGAATCTTTATTGCCTGTCATTGAGAAATAAAGTGCATCTTTACCAAATTAGTTCCCCCATTAAAGGACTCTGCTTCAAAGGATCACAAACAACTTCTAGCTTTCAAAGGTTTATTATAAGTTGTAAGTACAAGCATCTCAAGATGAGATTCACCAAATACACGGGCCCAACTACATACACGTGTTCTCTGAAAGCCCTCAGACGAACAACGGAAACTATCAATACCAGTTCTAAAAACAATAGTGCCGTTAGCATAGACACGTATTGAAATCTATCGCTCATTACAGGCGGAAAGAAATTACAGGTTAGGCTTTCCCTACCCTGCACTAGATGGTATCCCTACTTAACCAGGTCTCTACCTATCAAAGGTGTCAGCAGTGAATGACTCCCATAGGAAGCCACCCACTCTCGAACTCTTGATGAAAACCTATAGTTCTCCAGTCATGACCCCTCTCTGCCTACCCATCCGCTCTCTTAAGGGTCCTCAGGCATCTGCTCTAACTCCACCCAGGGGTGCTGTCCCTAATACAAAATCACAACAACATTTAGGACGCCCCTCGTGAGACGCCCCTCACGTGGTGTAGCTTCTGGCTGTTTCCATGATGAGGCCTTGCGGTTAGAGTCGACCTTGCTTTCCAGACGCTTCTCCGGCCCGCTGATACCCCTTAAACATTCCGGAACCCTCCTACATGTCTGGTCCATTTCAAGAACAGGCTTCTATTCATATTTAATAATTGAATACCCCCTTTTCTCTTCCAGACAGACATTTGGAGCCAAGTCCCAAATCTTATGGTTTTCCACCTGCGTCACAACATTCCCCTTTCCAGACTAATACGTGTAAATCAACATTTAAAGCTTTCCAGCCCTACAACAGTTTTATAATATTCGATTTCTTCTTTAATTGTTAGCATGTTAATACTCTTATTCTACTGATTCAGTAAACACATCTGTAAATCAAAAACCCACTCATTAATTCTAAACATTAGTGCAATCCACATTGTATATTTCAGTCGCCTTCCCCCTCCCGCCTTGCTCAGGCCCTGAGGCCTACCACGTTCTACGTTTCCGTATGTCATCTTGCATTTGACAACTGCACAACATAGATTCAAGAATATTCACGTTGAATAAAATCACATAGTATCACATTTTGCGAATTAATAAAAGAACTCACATCTATATAATATAGTCCTTCTGAATAATATAATGTAATCATAACATGAGTGCGGTCCAAGAAATGAAAGGTATACCAGTCTGATTCCTTCTGTCATGGCCATGCATGAGGCCTGTCTCTTTCCGTGCTCACAGCACGCCATCTTCCTATTAGCAGCTACATTTAACATGGACCATGATTAATCACATCTAATAAAGTTATACATTGCACTCATGTCTTCATTAGTTCCACTTCTATATGCATTCTCTAAGTTAACCACATAATTTCAGAATATAGATGTAGTTACTATCAGCACTCATGGCATTTCTCTTCATGGTTTGTGCTTACTACGTATAAGTGTGATGCATTTCTTCATTTTGGTTAGTTTGCGCTCTCTCAGTTCCCCCCTTTGATGACCTCTCGGGGTCATCATTAACATTTAAACTGCAGTGATTGCTAGCATAACCCGTTTCTGTGTTTGCAAAGCCCTCAGACTTCGGTACTGACTATCTTGTATGGCAGCCAATCTCTGCAGCTGTTTACTTCGAGCTCTCTCTGACCTTCTTGATCTGTACCATTTGAATACCCTCACCAATCCCCACAACACAATCCCACAGATCAATATTATGATGATAGGTTTCAGTATTTTCCACACAAAGCTTTTGCCTAAGGTGGTGAGCCAACCTCCTGCGTCACTTATCCCCTGGCCCACCTTTTCCCAGACATTTTCTCTGCTCAAGTCTTCGATCTCCTTGTGAATATCAGTTATGTTCCTAATAACTTTATCAAGGGGCTTCGAATTGTCTGGAATGTAGGTGCAACATTCTTGGACCTTCAAAGCCTTACAGACTCCGCCCTCTTTTGCTAATAGGACATCTAAGGCAAGACGGTTCTGAAGAACCATAGCCCTTATCGATTGCATCTCTCCTTCTACCAGCATTAAGGACTGAGCAGTACTGGCAGACAACCTGTCTACGACTGTTGCTAGCCGTCTAATTTTAACATCATTAAGAGCTAATCCCAGAAGTGGGAACACAGCTCCAAAGACATCTCCAACCATTTCTGCACTCACATCTCTCCTTCCTCTCGATGATGTCTTGCCCTCAATTATCTCTAAGTCTTGGGCATGATATATTTTAGGGAAGATAATTGCCAAGTAACATGAGCCATACCAATTATCAGGTAGCTTCACGTAGGCATTTCTCCCACATACAAAATATACGTTAGGAATCACTTGCATTCCTTTCAGGAAGTCTTTGGTGTAATACTCCAAATTGAAAGCATGTTCACAGCTAACCTCTCCCACGTATACATTTTCATAATACGTTTTGGCTCTATGGAGACATAACTTTCCTCTCTTTGTTCTATCTAAAGCTATTGGACCACTACTACCCTTTCTCTTGTGTGCCTTTTCTTCTTCGGTCCAATCCGTTTTCCATTGTCCTGATTTCTTCAAAATCTTTTGTCTCCTATTCCGATCATCCACCTGCCCTATGAACTTCTTCTCGACCTCTGACACCTTACATGTCAGGTTATTTCTGCGGGCATGTGAAGTGTCTAATGTAATCCAAGGAATGAAGAACTTGGCCAATCTGTCTTCACTCTTCCAGTAGTCCCATTTGTTCATTTGCTTATAATTTGGGACTTCTGGTAACACTGAGTCATAATTGGAGAAATAGTATTCAAAACTATCTCTCCCATAAAATATACTAAGCAATAAGCTACATGTAATGCCATAAGTCAGCGGGAGGTGATGATAACGAATGCCTTCATCCACAGATGCCGGCAACTGCATGCAGACATAGCAGTCCTTGACCTCCATGGCATCTACATATTCATACAGTAATTTTGCATAAGCATTTGACCTAAAGTCACCTTGGGACTCATCTACATGTAACCTGCGGGCTTCTGCAGCCAATAACGCTTTCTTGTGTGTGTTTTCCCCTTTCTCACCAGCAATGGTGGGTGTAAGCGCTTCTGCAGATGCCACATCAGTTACCTTTGCCTCCTCCTCACGTCCCTTTACATAAGAGACCGTTACCACTAAAGCTATTAGTATTATCACTCCTACTATTAGTGTACCTATTATACATTTCGCTCTGCGGTTCTGAGTACCGGCCTCCATTTCGTCAGATAGTGTGGTTCTCTCTTAACTCAGCACAAAGTTCCCTCCTTTTCTTCGTTCCTTTACTGTCTCTTTTACTCCTTTTGTCCTGAGAACCACGCAACTGGAAGCTGACAACCCTTTCCGCCAAAGTCCTTTTTAGTTCAAATACAGACAACCCTAGCCCTTCTCCATCATCTCAGGGAGAGTCCCTAAGAATCTCTGCTTCCTAGGCGCTAGGTAATCTTCTTTTCTTCACGCTTATTTACAAAGTCTTTTAAGCATCCACTATCAGGCGCTCGCCTGCAGCTTCGACAGCAAAGTTCAATATTTCCAGACGAAGGTTGTGCTCTTCTGCGGCTGATATCTTTGAACCAAAATCAGGGAATTGCAATTCTGTGAGAAACATGTCCTTTATCTTGCTGAGGCGGGGAGGACGGGGGAGCATGAATGTCAGAGACCCTTCTTGTTCGACACCGGGCACTAACAATCTTATCTCCACTGTCACGATGGGCTCAGAACTGGACACCACCACCGCTCTGATCCTCCCCGTCACCGGTTTCGAAGCCATCTGTCACCAGATATGTCCACTCGGGGGTGGAGTATCTTCTGTTAGGCACACGCACTCTTCTTGACCTCCTCAACTCTGGTGCTTCAGCGCCCTGAGCACCGTCTTCTGGGTCTGAGTCTTCTGATATCGGAGGAAGGGTTCTCTCCAGAGTTGACCTTAGGCTAGAGCTCCTTCTCTGCGGCCAATCAGCTTCTCCGCGTACCCTTCTACTCCTTCTTCTCCTCGTTGGTTCACGCTCCCTGTCAGACCTGTCAGTGTCTGACTCGTACTCCCAGCTACTTTCTCCTTCAGTAGCGTTGTCTGTTTCGCTGTTGTACTGACCGTCCTCAGCTTGGTCAGACTCGTTCCCTGCTTCCTCTGGCACCTCTACAGCTTGGCTAGCCCCCTCTATGGCTTCTCGGTCCGCCTCTGGACGTCTATCCGAGAGAGGAGCTGTTTCTATCAGAGGTGCTGGAACTCTCCGCGTATGCGACGCGTGGATCCAATTGGGCAGGCCTCCCACTTTCACGGCTGTGTTTGTGGTCAGGATGATCTGGAAGGGCCCACGCCAACGAACATCCAAGCAGCTGCTTCTTACGTGCTTCTTCACCAGGACCCAATCCCCAGGAAGCAAGTCATGACAAGGGTCCTGGCACGATGGTACCTCGGCAGCCTGCACCTGAAGGGACACAGAATGAATGGCGTCAGACAGTCCCTTACAATAGTCCAGGATCATATCATCTGTGATGCTAATCAATGCAGCAGTTGGGACAGAAGGTAACCTCATTGCTCTTCCCATCAGTACCTCATGAGGAGACAAACCAGTTCTCCTATCCGGGGTACTACGGAGGCTCATAAGGACCAATGGCAACGCATCAGGCCAACTCAAGGATGTTGATGAACACACCTTTGCAATTCTGGCCTTGATGGTGCCATTAATCTGTTCCACAATTCCTGAAGCTTCCGGTCGGTAGCTGCAATGTAGTTTTTGATCAATATTTAAAGCTGCGCAAATCATTTTCACAAGCGAGCTGTTGAAATGCGTTCCCCTATCCGATTCCAAAGAGGCCGGCACCCCGAAGCGCGGGATAAGCTCCCTGAGCAATATCTTAGCTACTGTGAGGGTGTCGCACCTGCGTGTAGGATATGCCTCAACCCATCTAGAGAAAACGCAAACAACCACCAGGATATAACGGAGGCGGCTGCACCTTGGCATTTCGATGAAATCTATCTGTATTCGGTTGAATGGACCTCCTGACCTCCCTATGTGGCTCAGTGCAACTGGTGTCTTCTTCCCTACATTCAACTGCTGGCACGTCACACAACGCTGGCACACTGCTTCAGCGGCTACTCTGAACTTGGGGTTAAACCAGGTCTGTCTAAACACTCTCAGCATAGCATCTCTTCCTAAGTGGACAGGACCATGTATTTGTCGGGCCATTGGGCTCACCATCTCATTGGGCAACACTGCTCTGCCATCTGCTGAAACCCAGAAATGGGCCTCCCCCACCACACATCCTGCTTTTTGCCATGTTTCTTTTTCACAGTCAGGAGCATTTTCTTGCATTTCCTTCAGTTCGTCCCAAGTATCAACAGTTTCCAATATCATCGCTAATTCAGTCCTTACACTTATTCCACCCACTTCCACCTCTGTGAAAGAGTATCCTGTCTCCGCGCAATACCGTGCGACTTCGTCGGCATATCTATTGCCTTGTGACACGAAGTCCATGTTTCTGGTATGCGCGGTACACTTTACAACAGCAATACCTGCTGGACATTGCAATGCTTCTAACAACAGGCGCACAAACTCTCCATTGCGAATGGGAGAGCCTGAAGAAGTCATGAAACCTCTTTGAGACCACAACTGCCCGTAATCATGAACTACCCCGTAACCATATTGACTGTCAGTGTATATGGTGACTCGGATTTGATTGCTTGCCAGGCAAGCACGCGTCAGGGCAATAATCTCGGCCACCTGAGCGGAGTGTACTCCTTCCAGGCATCCAGCTTCCACTACTCCAGTAATTGTGCAAACAGCATAAGCTGCTCTTAACTGCCCAACTTCGTCTCTTACACATGAGCCATCGACAAAGAAAATTTCATCTGGGTCGGTCAGTGGCTCATCTACGATGTCGGGTCTTGGTTTGGTGCATAGTTCAGTCACATCGAGGCAGTCATGGTCTGTACATTCTTCATCATCTTCGATATCATTTGGAAGTGGCATTAAGGTAGCAGGATTTAAAACAGAGCATCTCCTGAGGGTCACATTCTCTGCAGCCAGAATGACTTGTTCATAGCGCGTGAGCCTGCTATTCGTCAGATGCTGAGTTTTAGTCCTGGTCATCAACAATTCCACTGAATGGGGCACATGTACCTCTAACGGGTGCCCCATCACTATATTTTCACATCTCTCAATGCTGACACCTGTTGCAGCAACGGATTTGAGACATCCGGGCAACGCTGCGGCTACTGGGTCTAAAGTAGCCGAGAAGTAAGCGACTGGTCTACGGGCATTCCCATGGATTTGGACTAACACAGACAGCGCGCATCCCTCTCTCTCGCAGCAGTAGAGCAAGAATGGTTTATCGTAGTCTGGCATTCCCAGAGCCGGAGCACGACACAAGTCCTCTCTCAGCTGCAGGAACGCCATCAAACAGTCTTTGTCCCATGGTACCGGATCACTCACTTCCTTGTGCGTCAGTTTTTGCAAGGGCTTTGCTTTCAGTGAAAAGTTTGCAATCCACTGTCGGCAATATCCCACCATTCCTAGGAACATTCTGACTTCTCTCTGTGTTTTAGGCGCATTCATCTTCATGATGGCCTCTATCCGGTCTGGTGACACCTTCCGTTTCCCTTTCTCAATTCTGTGTCCCAAGTACTGCACCTCTGTCAGGCAGTACTGCAATTTCCCCGGGGACACCTTATGCCCATTTTCGGCTAGATGGTTTAACAAAGCAATAGAGTCCACCCTGCAAGCTTCCTCTGTCTCTGACGCCACAAGGAGGTCGTCTATGTACTGGACCAGAACTGACCTCTGGGGCAGTACTAGACTTTCAAGATTTTTCTTCAGGAGCTGGTTGAAGATCGATGGGCTCTCTGTATACCCCTGAGGAATACGACACCATGTTAGGACGCGACCTTCCAGCTTAAATGCGAAAAGAAAATGGCTTTCTTCGTCCAAAGGGATCGAAAAGAAAGCCTGGCAAAGATCAATCACAGTGAACCATTCTGCTTGGAACGGTATCTGAAACAGTATCACTGATGGATTCGGTACCACTGGACAACATGAAACGACTATGTTATTAATCTTTCTAAGGTCCTGCACTATCCGAAATTTCCCATTAGGTTTCTGCAGACCCATAATCGGGGAGTTACATGGACTACCCACGATTTCCTTCAGTATTCCCTGCTTAATCATGGACTCAATCACGGGTTGTATACCTGCGATCGTTTCTGGTGTCAATTTATACTGAGGTGTTCTTGGGAACTCAGCATGAGGTTTCACTACAATTTTCACTGGGTCTACTCCTTTCACCAACCCAATCTCTTCCCCAGTGAAATCCCACACTTCTGGAGCGACTGTCTCCCTCAAGTCCCAGGGGAGCTCGTCTACTGTCAGAGTGGGATACAGCTCCACACATATTCTGGAATTCGCGACTTTAAAGTCTGCATCATCATCATTTGTCAGTACCTCCACTCCTTGCGGAGTACAGTATATAGTGCAGTTCAATTTGCACAAAAGGTCTCTTCCTAGCAGACATACAGGACTAGAATCGCAAACCACAAACTGGTGCTCCTCACTGTACTTCCCTATTTTCACCTGCACGGGCTCAGTCAAGGGACTGGTCATTCTCTTGTTAGCGACCCCCACCACTTGTATGGTCTCCCCCGACATGGGCAGGCCTGGGACTGCGGCTGATCTGATCGTGGATCGAGTGGCTCCTGTGTCCACTAGAAATGTCGTGGGGAACCCTGCCACTTCGGCCTCAACATAGGGTCCCCTTTGGTCTACTTCCAGGGCTGCCCCGAGGATGCAGTCATCTCTTTCCACTCTCTGTCCCGTTAGTGGGTCCACATAATAGCATTCCTCTCCTCCTACAAACAGGGGCATCTGTCTATATGTCTTACCCATAGTCCCTACTCTGGGTGCCTGCGGGAACTGGGCTCGGGGAGGAGGCCCCCCTTTGAGCACCTTTCCCTGGAATTGCGTTATCCCTCTTGTAGGCGCACCCTGAGTCTCTTCCTCTTCCACCTCTTGGTCTCCTATCTCAATATTATAGGGACACTCGCGTTTCCAATGCCCCAGCTCGTTACACTGGTGGCACCTAGTCGTTTTCTTTAAGGTAGCTACATCTATCCTAGGTCTAAAGGTGGAGTTCTCCTCATTGCCCTTGTTCTGGCTGTATTGTTTCCTTCCTCCAGTACCGGTTCCTGGTTGCTGTTGCTGCTGTCCTCCCTTTCCTGCTGCCTGCATCTGTACCACCATCAGTTTCTCCTTTAGTTTCTTAGCCTTAGAATCTATCTCATCACAGCAGTACCTGGCATACCTCAGTATTTCATCTAGGGGTTTGTTTTGCCAACAAATCAAGTGCTGCTGGATCATTAAACTAATATCCGGTCTCAGGCCTAGGACAAACTTGGACACAAACTGCCCTATGTCCCTCGGATCCATGACATCCAGACCGCTATACTGTTTAAACGCCTTCAGCAATCTCTCATAGTATTCGTGTACTGTCTCTTTGGGTTCCTGTCTCGTTCGGTCAATTTTTACCCAATCTATGTCTTGCATTGGCACTTTCTCTTTCAGCCACGTCATTACTCTTTCGAATTTTGCCATCACACTCTCAGCCGGCCCATTAGTCCTAGCGTCTCTCTCTGGCTCTATGATGGGCCACTCAGCGCTAACCTTGCATGCGGTCCACAAATCTCCTGGCACCACTATGTCAAACAGTGTGTTCAAATCTATCCATAGGACCTTTGAGATTTTTACGAACCTCTCAACTTGCTTATACCACTCCACAGGGTTTTCCCGCAGTTTGGGGAAAGAGGTGGTAAAAGCAGCTAAATCCCCCCTACTCCAAGGGACGTGGACGTAGGTCCCATTTGCGACTTCCCTCAAAGGGTATGTCTCTACTCCCTGCTGTCCTCCTGGGGTCATCATAAGTGTACTTCTCCTAACGGTCCCTCTCTTGGACCACCTCTCTTCCCACTTATCTAGGGCCCTCCATGTCCTTATTCCAGTGATCAGTTCCTTTATGTGTGTTTTCAATCCGATGGTTCGCCTCTCATCTAGGTCTCGGTCTGTGTAATGTAGCCTGTGGTTGCCTTGTAAGGCTTTGGTTCTTGACAGGTCTACCATATACTTGCCTGCTAGTTCCACTAATTTCTCATGGGTTGCTCTCGCCTTTCGAGTTACGTCCTTTGCTATGAACAGAATTTCATCCTGCTCATACATGTCTATTCTTTCTAGGGGCAGGGTACCATCTACCATGTCATCCAGATCTGACTTTAAGCTGGAGACATCGAGTCTTTTGGCTTTTATTTCTGCTCGCAATAATTCCTTCGAGGGAGGTTGACAGGTGTCTCTCCCATCCCAACTCCGGGCCCTACGTTTGGGTTCTGGAGAGTTGGGGAGTGCTCTCTCTTGTTCCCATCTCTCCAGATCCCAGGCTCGGCCATCCGACCTTGGAAGGTGATGGAACACGGGCCTGTTACCCCCCTTCTCACCTTGCCCATTCTCTCCTCTCTTCTCACAGTAAGTTTCTCTACTACTCTCCTTTCGGTCTCCATTCTCCCTTGGCCTCGTATCACTCAGTATCTGATACGATCCCTCCTGGTTTCCCATATTCCCTGGGCTGCGCTCATGTCCGTCGTCGCAAGGACTATGGTACGGCCTCTCGCAACTCCCACTCTGTTCCCTCCTGCTGGGCTCACAGTGGATACACTTAAAGCTATCCCTGTACTCCCGAGCCCTCCTGTCTTCTTCATTATGTATCGGGGGAGACACCCCCCCGTTCTCTGGGCCCCCATTTTCCAGCTTTGATCTACCTCCACTCCGGGCCCAATGGGTGAATCCCCTACTGTCTTTCTCCCTTCCGTCCCACTCCGGACTGCTCTCTTCAGCCCCGCAGTGAGTCCGGGCTCTGCTGTCCTGACTTTCCCTTTCAGCTTCTGCCGCTATAATGTTCTTTTGAGCCTCAACTGCCTCATCCCATTTCTTCATGTACTCGTTGAACTCCTGAAAAGATTTCCGTCCTGGTCCCCTCATATCCTCTGGCCATCTAATATCCCCCAGATCGCCTGTTGTGTGTGCTGGGGTGCTCCAATCTCTTGGTATCGGCAACTGACTTGGGGAATTGATCGTATCCTTCCTTCTTGCCATCTCTGCTCTTTCTCTGTCCCTTCGTACCCGCTCTTCCCCTCTAGCCCTGTCTGGGTCATATACCGACACTATAGGACCTATGGTAACAGGTACCTGTAGTGCATCAGGTAATGCGTAGGATGTGGCACACGCCGTTTCTGGCGCTCTTTGCACCACAAACCTCCCGACCACCTGTTGCACTTGGCTAGGCTGGGACAGTTCTTTCTTTGCAGCGGGATCCCAATCGGAACTGGGAAGCGGCCCATGCTCTCCTGCATTGCCCCCCCCTTTCTCGGCATCTCCTTCTGCTCTGTTATACGGAGGCGGCCTGTCTGTCAATAATCTGTTTATCAGGCTGTCCTCCGTCTCGCTCTCGTCATCCTCCTCTAGGGGGCTTTTATTTCCGGGCATCTCTAACACTGGATACAATTTGTTTACTTCCATGTTATGCGCCCTCCATCTTTTAGCATCCTCATCCCACTTAGCATCCTGTACTGCTCTTACCGAGCGTTTCACTCTTTCCTGTCGTCTGTTCATGTTCTTTTCATGCGCTGCCCTAATCCATGCATTAAGGGCTTCAAACTGTGTTGGTCTAGGCAAGGGTCTCGTAGCGGTCATAACTGCTTTTAGTCTGTGTAGCACCTCTAATCTATACGTCCCGTACTTCGGGAACGTGAGTTCCTCATTTCCATCTGTCATCTTACTCCACTCTGAAATCCACAGAATCGTGTGCAGCCCAACATTTACCCCCATGTAATGAGCTGGCGTACCCTCCGGCGGGGCTTCTTCCCCCTCGTACGATCCCCTGCGCTCTCTTTTAAACAGCGCTCTTAACCATTTAAAACACTTCATAATTATGCGCAAGATTTCCAGCTTGAATACTTTGTTTACTTCCTGATGACAATCCACCAATCCTAGCGCGACTTCGCTAGCTGGCCTATCGCAGCGCGGTCTTTCACCGGCCGACCAATCCCAGCGCGGCACCTTCTGACGTCACTAGTCTCCGCTTCGCAGCAGCACCCCTCCTTTCTCAACTCTCCTCGCGGTCATGCATGCGTCCCATTCACACACCGAAAAATGACTACTTCCGACCAAGCGGTCACTTCTCTCGACTGTACGTCCACAGTCTATCTGTAATTATTAACACAACTGACGAGATGTCTGTCGTCTCTCTGATAGGTTCTTTACGCACACAGTAACTTCCGACCAGCGTCTGTTACTCGCGCACTCACTCCCCTTATCTGGTCCTTCGAGTGGTCACTGGTACCTCATGACCCCCTTCACCCTGGTTAATAATTACTTCTGGGTGTCCGATACACCCGAACCACTTAAGCTCTCCTTGAGCCTAAGATTTCCACCGGTTGCGCGCGCTCACAACCTGTTCCACAGTCTCTCTACAGTCATTCAACTCCGCCAGACATTACAACATAGATACAATACAAGACACCGCAATCTTAACACGCATGACCCTTTATACTCACTCTCGACCGATACTGCTGCTTTTCTGTCTCACGTCATCCGGTCCTTCTTCCGCGGGCGGTTCTTCCGATCATCAATCTCTAGGGGCCTGGGGGTAATCTAACCTGGCCTAGATCACCTTCCTCAAGAAGGCAACCATTCTCTATAGCTACCAACTGATAGGGCTGAGATTTCGATCAATACCTTATCACTATCGATCTAAAACCCCGATCTGGTCGACTGAATCTTTATTGCCTGTCATTGAGAAATAAAGTGCATCTTTACCAAATTAGTTCCCCCATTAAAGGACTCTGCTTCAAAGGATCACAAACAACTTCTAGCTTTCAAAGGTTTATTATAAGTTGTAAGTACAAGCATCTCAAGATGAGATTCACCAAATACACGGGCCCAACTACATACACGTGTTCTCTGAAAGCCCTCAGACGAACAACGGAAACTATCAATACCAGTTCTAAAAACAATAGTGCCGTTAGCATAGACACGTATTGAAATCTATCGCTCATTACAGGCGGAAAGAAATTACAGGTTAGGCTTTCCCTACCCTGCACTAGATGGTATCCCTACTTAACCAGGTCTCTACCTATCAAAGGTGTCAGCAGTGAATGACTCCCATAGGAAGCCACCCACTCTCGAACTCTTGATGAAAACCTATAGTTCTCCAGTCATGACCCCTCTCTGCCTACCCATCCGCTCTCTTAAGGGTCCTCAGGCATCTGCTCTAACTCCACCCAGGGGTGCTGTCCCTAATACAAAATCACAACAACATTTAGGACGCCCCTCGTGAGACGCCCCTCACGTGGTGTAGCTTCTGGCTGTTTCCATGATGAGGCCTTGCGGTTAGAGTCGACCTTGCTTTCCAGACGCTTCTCCGGCCCGCTGATACCCCTTAAACATTCCGGAACCCTCCTACATGTCTGGTCCATTTCAAGAACAGGCTTCTATTCATATTTAATAATTGAATACCCCCTTTTCTCTTCCAGACAGACATTTGGAGCCAAGTCCCAAATCTTATGGTTTTCCACCTGCGTCACAACATTCCCCTTTCCAGACTAATACGTGTAAATCAACATTTAAAGCTTTCCAGCCCTACAACAGTTTTATAATATTCGATTTCTTCTTTAATTGTTAGCATGTTAATACTCTTATTCTACTGATTCAGTAAACACATCTGTAAATCAAAAACCCACTCATTAATTCTAAACATTAGTGCAATCCACATTGTATATTTCAGTCGCCTTCCCCCTCCCGCCTTGCTCAGGCCCTGAGGCCTACCACGTTCTACGTTTCCGTATGTCATCTTGCATTTGACAACTGCACAACATAGATTCAAGAATATTCACGTTGAATAAAATCACATAGTATCACATTTTGCGAATTAATAAAAGAACTCACATCTATATAATATAGTCCTTCTGAATAATATAATGTAATCATAACATGAGTGCGGTCCAAGAAATGAAAGGTATACCAGTCTGATTCCTTCTGTCATGGCCATGCATGAGGCCTGTCTCTTTCCGTGCTCACAGCACGCCATCTTCCTATTAGCAGCTACATTTAACATGGACCATGATTAATCACATCTAATAAAGTTATACATTGCACTCATGTCTTCATTAGTTCCACTTCTATATGCATTCTCTAAGTTAACCACATAATTTCAGAATATAGATGTAGTTACTATCAGCACTCATGGCATTTCTCTTCATGGTTTGTGCTTACTACGTATAAGTGTGATGCATTTCTTCATTTTGGTTAGTTTGCGCTCTCTCAGTGCCACGTGGAGCAGCCGTGAATTTTTCAGCTGTGCTGATTGAGCCAAAGCTGGTGCGCGTTATCAAGTTGCTGACCCTGTGTGTCAGGTGGAGCTGACATGCTGATCCGGCATAGCCTGTGCACAGAGGAGGTATGGTGTTCCCGTATGATGGGCGGCCACCGGGACAGAGCAAAAGGCATTGTCTAGTCGAGACCATCGACAGAGGAAGGAGACTACTGTGGTGACCTGAGCCGGCCCAAGCCGTAACTGAGGACCACCCTCAGGATCGTCACACCACCCCCAACTGTGGCAAGGAACCTGGAGAACTTACCAAGCATCAGAGTAGCATTGGAAACCCCTGGCTACTGTAGGCCTACATGTGACAAACTTTGAGACACATGACTACAGCCCTCCTCGTCTGCATGTGAAAGAACTATTGGATGAGCCACTGCAGTTTCAGCGTTTGCGAAGGAGGTGCACGCAGAAACTCCAGTCATTTGGATCTTGCTGGAGGAGATAAGACTGATTGTTTGCCAGATAGCCCAGCAGTAACTTGCTTGTCAGATAGCTCTGCGGCGCTGAAACACTTTTTACCTTAATCGAGGATTGGATTGGGACTCCTGAAACTCAGACTACTAGTGGGACTTAGCCTAAATGTCCCCTGTAGTGATTAGAGAATAACCACTTCCACTAGTTGGTGGGGAGAGCAACTCAGCGAGATACCATGCACCCCAAACCACGTACTGCTTAACCTGTTCCCCCACTCTGCCAAGACCAAAGTCACAGCGAGGTTCCAAGACCGACCATATATATTAGCAAAGCGCGAATTAATGAGCAAGTGGAATGCCCCAGCTGGGCCCTAGTGTACTAAACTGGAAGCGGGAATTGGAGAAATGAGCACGCTCCAGAACGCACAGCGCGGCATAGGCAGACCGGAGAGAGCGTAGGCTTGAGGAGCCCTAGTAGATGACCTGAAAAATGCTGACCGGGAGTCCACTCCCAGGACCCCACAGGCCAGGTCCCGACCAGATAGCCCTAACAACCAGGAACAGGAGAGGGAGTAATGTGCATAACCAAACGAACACAGCCGCACAGCCCCTACAGCTCTGAGGGTTTGGGTGAGACCTGCTCGGTAGAGAAATACGGAGAGTGACCCAGACCACACAGAAGGCGGGAGCCAAATTGAAAGATTAGTCGACAGCAGCCAGGGGTGGTGGGCGGAATGGGGGAAAGTTGGGGAGGAAACGTTAGACCACCTCACTGGAATGTGTGAGCCTTACAATTGGAACAGCACGGAGATATTAAGGGGTACATGCATCAAGCTAATTAGCAGTCGCAAATGGGTCGATTCACAACATCGTGCCGTTTGCGTCTGCTAATTAGTCTTTTGGGATGCATCAAGCACTAAGCCATTTGCAAAATAAGTGATCACATTTTTTGCGATTTTCTATTTTGCTTATGCAGTTAGGAAATCGCAATTTGCGCTTCACTAAATGCAATGCAAGAAACATTCTGAGAATGCAACTTTGCATTATGGAATCGCAAATGGTCATCAACTTCAAGTTGAAGTTAATTTGCAATTCCTTAGTAAAAGTGCCATGTGGTGCTCACCCATGCCTTAGGGCATGTGTGTGCGCCACATATGCACTCATGCCATTTTTGGGGGTGCATCAGGGTGGCCTTTTCGCCACCGATCACCCATGAAATTGCATGCGCAATTTGCGATTACCTTTTTGGTAATCACAAATTGCGAGTGGCTTTCCATTCATTCCTATGGTCCTCTAGGCCCATAGGAATGAATGGGAAGTCATTCAATATTAGTGAATCGCGATTTGCGATTCGTTAATAAGGAATGTGTAAGAATTGCAATTTATTTAGCGATTCCTACATACATAGGGAATTGAGAGTCCATATTAGTTATTTCTTTAAAATCGCTATTAAGGAATCGCAATTCCTTACATTGATGCATGTACCCCTAAGTGATTTACATAAAATCACAAGATGTTGTGCAGTGCAGCCGAGACTTGAACCGGGGTCCCCAGCTCTCATCAGCAGCTCTGCTTGCGGCGCCACATCCTCTTCACTCCTGCGTTACCTGTTAGGGAGCTCTTTCCTTCTCCCAGACAATGATTGATGAAAACAGCTCTTTATTCATTACATAGGTGAAACCTATGCATTACCAATGTGTATTGTTCTTCCTCCTCCCTGCTCCTTCCTTTCTTCTCCACCTTACTCTTTCATTCTTCCTCTTCTTTCTAATTTATCCTTCCTTCTTCCTCCTCTTACTTCTCGATATCCTCCTCCTTCTATGTTTTCTCCCTCCACCTCCTATATTTAATTTATTTTTCTTTCATATGCTAAATTTAAAAAAAATGCATGCTTGCTAAGGCCAAACCTATTGGCTTTGACAAGGCCTGATTTTAAATGGAAAGGTAGGTGGACTACCATTCCATTGTACCGTGCCCCCCTAAGGGCATGATGGTTTTCTGCCCATCCTGGGGGAGTGTCAAATTAAGAATGTTTACCCTGAATCTGTCACCCCTCCCCCCAACCCACTAGACATCAGGGAAGGCCCATATAAATAGATTTCTCAAAAGTCTTGTACATATGTTTCCATCTTCTCCTTTCATTAAGCCTCAGTGGAACCTTAATTTGGTTCTCACATTTCTGTTGCAATCTCCCTTTGAGTCTTTACACAATTGTCCCCTGAGGCTGCTCACCATTAAAACAGCCTTTCATGTGTGCCGATTCCATCGACCAAGAGGGTGAATGAGCTGCCAGCGGTATCCTCCAAACCTCCCTTTATTTCAGTTTTTTCTGACAAACTGGTGCTTCTTACTAGGGCCTATTTTCTGTCAAAAGTGGTTGCACCAATTCATGTGGGCCAGTCTGCCAGCTTGCCAAATTTCGAAACTCCTTAATATCCCTCTAAAGAAGAGATGTGAAGGTAGAGCGTTGTCGTTCTACCTTGAGCACACAAGAGAATTCCGGATGGACAACCAACTCTTCTTGAGGTATATTGATGTGAAGAAAGGTAGGGCGGTGCAGAAGGAGACCACCTCTCGATGGGTTGTTCTCTGCATCAAGATCTGCTATGCACTGGCAAAGAAGCAGCCTCCTGAAGGCTTAAGAGCTAATTCCACCAGAGCTAAGGTTGCGACCACTACATTGACCCATGGATTTGCAGTCCTGGACATCTGTCAGACAGCAACATAGGCATCCCTGCAAAAGTTTATCAAGCATTACTGCCTGGACAGTCAGGTCCGCCGGAACGGGCACTTCGCACAATTAGTCCTGCAGGATTTTTTAGTCTAAATTTTTCTGCAGACCCACCTCCAGAGATGGTATTGCTTTGTTATCTATTCAAAGATGAGGAATCTGCGGCTTGATATCTCTATCAGATGAACAAGTTACTTATCTTCGGTAACGCCTTATCTGGTATAGACAATATCTAGCTACAGATTCCTTACGACACATCCATCCTCCTGGCTCCGTGGACAGATTAGTAGGGTCAGAGCTGATCTCTTTCAGGGCTCTAGTTTGGACACGCCAGTGCACTTTGACTCCGCGCTTCTGGTGTGCAAAGTCATGAAAAGTAACTGACGTCAGCTCTCCGAGGTGACGCCTTTATTGGTGACATGAACTTCACTTTTGGCACAGCCACCATGTCAAGTCTATTGGTTCTGATGTCTGTCCATCAAACTTTTGGCATGTTTTGTTTTTCAAAAACAAACTCCTCAAAATGGGAGCTTGTTTTAAAAAAAAATAAATTACCCCAAAACCTCGGGTTTGGCAATTAATAAAGTTTTATTTCTGTCCCTAACTGCCATGTTTTTCCTGGCAGTGATGAATAGAAAAAAGTAAATTATACCATCCAAACTTAACATGGCGGGAATTGCAGTGCCTTTCCTCTGACGTCCCCTTTTAGTAGTCAGAGGAAGCTTTCCATCGACGCAGCCAACGGGGGCTCCATAGAAAGAAACGTTATTGTCTGCCTGTTTGTAAATGAGGTGGCCGGAGCGAGAATTTGATGGACAGGTTCCTCGACCACAGTTGTCCTCCAAACTCTGAATCAGAACCTAAGCTCTTTAATGTTACCTAGGGCATAGGCTTGGTTAGCCCCACCCCGCAGGCAAAGTAAATAGACAGTGCACTTTGACAGCTACACTTCTATTGAATGGCAACTGCACTTTCAAAACATAGAACTTCAAACTAAATTAACATCGTATTTCCACTGCTGTCTTGGTGTTAGTGTCTTGATTTCACAATATATTTCAAGGAGTGCAGAACTAAGTATGATTATTTGCAGGTTATTCAGACAAATCACCTTCAACAGTTTCCAAACCTTTTGATAGGGTAAAAAAACATTTAAGGGAAATGTTTTTGAGTTTGTTACTAAAAAATGCTTATGTCTTGCGTGATGGTGCTGCTTTTGCCATAGCTTATGTGATCATCAGAAAAGGAGCTTTAGGAATCACTAATGCGAGATGGTCTTTGGCTCTGCCTACATGTTGGTTGCCTTAACTACAAAATTTGATTGGGCAGATCACACGTGCTTCCACTGAAAACGGTTTGTTGAATTATATTTTATAACTTATTGAAAAGCTTATGCTGAGTCCAATAGACCTGAATTGGTTATGATGAAAAGCCAATGCTGATATATGTCAGATTTTAAGATAAACTTAGTGGGCCTGACCTATTTATTATAAAAATAGCATCCTGAACCCAATAGGCTTTTATGAGTGGCTTGATATTACACTTCGGTAAAGCCTGCGGGTAGCGATTTCCATGCATATTATCTCATAAATTAATGTCGTAGGAAAAAGTTTATCCCTCTGACAAATCCAGTGGGTCGAATATTTGCACTGTTAACAATTGTTATGGCTTCTTAGGGATCGTACATTCTTCTGTCAACTAATTTTGCACATATCTGTTTGCCCTATTGTTGCTTTGTGGGAAGGTTTATGATCAATACAGTAGGCCTGAGATGGTTATGGTGACAAGCCAATGATAAAGTGTGTAGGCCTAATTAGTTCATTTGGAAAAGGTATGTCAGATGCCATATGTCTGATGTGTATTATGAAAAGGTTATGAAAAAGGAAGCAAGCCTGACATATTTGTTGTGAGAAGCATATGATAAAGCCAATAAGCCTTTAAGCCCTTGGCTGCTAAGCCTTTCCCCCTAGAATGTCAAGTCCTCTTTTGGTTATTTGGGGTAGTTCGCGCATAGGCTTCCATTAAGTTTTTTTCCACATAAGGCATCCACTCCAAATTTGTGTCCTTTTTACCAACATCCTGGTGATCCAGAGGTAGCCAGGGTTTGTGGATTCCCCTGGAGGAGTTTGGGAAAAAAGTCAAATTTGATCTAGATTTTAGGGGTTGTGGGAAAAATAGGAAAAAATTGCTCTGCAAAAAAAGTGTTTGCTGTGCTAAAGTCACCATTTTCCCATCTTTGGGGAGCATGCAGAGCTGAATCAAAGCGCCTATTTTTTTCCCCCAGTTCTGTTATTTTTCAAAAAGGTAGGCAATATTTCCTAATGTGCTTTCAGCCTACTTCCAGCTTGTGGTACAAACCGGGATGAAACTCATTGGTGATCCCGGTAAGCTATGGGTTTTTTAAAAGTAGACAGAAGTCTGAGTTAAATAAGGGGTCCTTTGTGTAGATCCTTCAAGGATTTCCCAAATAATCTAAATGTTGTAATAAAATATTAAAAATTAGTAGAAAAGAACGCCCATTTATGAGAATGTTTTCACCTGTAACTTCCTGTCACAATGACCGATTCACAAAAGCTACAAACGATTATGTCCACTAGATTCTTCTGGTTGTGGGGATAGGGTTTGTAGATTTTCCAAGAGCCCAAGGTACCTAGAATCAACAACTGAACTGCACATTTCAAGAAATTTTCATTGTGTATCGGGTATGGAGGAATTCATATGGTAAAATGTAAAGACTGAAAAATAGATATCAAGTAAACCTATATCTTTCTGAAATAGACACCAGATACAGAGTTTAGGAGCAGTGGTTATTTGTACATCTCTGAATTTGTTTGGGTACCCATATTCGCATGTAATTTACAGGGCATTTTTCAAACGGTCTTCATCCTTATGCACTGGCTTACATTTGTAAGGGTGAAATGCAGGGAAATATAAGCGGTAATAACAAATGTTCTATTGTTATGTTTTCACACATGTCTACTGATAAAAAAGGTACCACACTTTGTGTGGGTAGGTGTAACGACCGGATTTTCGGACCAGATAGAATCAGCTCACCAAGACACCACCAACCCAGCCGAAACGCAACCACCTCCCTCATTAGGACCTATTTACAACAGGTATCTGTGTTCCTACCTAAGGATGGGGAATTAGCAATATACAAGCTCATATCATCAAAAACACCACTAAATCTATGGGGATTACTAGGAATACTCACTGATTACTAAGGACGTCCATGCCCTACACCACACTCATACCTTATAGTCTCGCGGCAACTTAGACCCAGACTATGCTACCCTCCTACTCATAGTGAAGGGGGCAGTTCCAATAACTTACCATTACACACTGACCACAATCAGTGCTCTCATTAGCCACATACACACTGTGTCCTCCCAGTGCTCTCACTATTTCATACATACACAAGCCACAATCCTGTGGGTATACACATTGACTATAATCAATGCTCTCATTAACGCCACTTTCCCTAGCGGCGATCTCATTACACACTGACACACTCAGTGCTCTCACTAACGCCACTTTCCCTAGCGGTGATCTCATTACACACTCAGTGCTCTCACTAATGCCACTCTCTCTCTAGTGGCAATCTCTGTCCTATGAATACCTTCAGCTCTCTCTCTCTCTGTTGGGAAGTTTCTCTCATACATCTAATACCTACTGGGGATGTCTCATATATTTTATGTGGTACACAAGAATGGCCAAATTACACTGTGCAATTGTTATTATCTAATACAAGTTCTCCTCTCCCCCTTATTATTCAGTTACCATTTACCTGGATGGGAGTCGCATCCGTTCACATATCAGCATCTGACTAGAAGAAAGGCTAACCTTATCATAAGAAAGCAACAGTTACACACTAGTTCACTAAGAACTGGGGTTCCTTTATTCATTAATAATATCAACAATATAATACTGCACTATAACACATAGCCTGAAAAGTAAAAGGGGAATAGACACATACACAGATCTGCGGGGTCTCTTTATTATAATGGAAAGCTTTATTACTATAACACATAACTGACAGGGACTGTAAATAGCTAAAGAGGGAATGGATTATACTGCACACCGCTGAAAGAAAAAGGATTAGCAATACAGTAGGGACAAGGTTAATGTTTAAGTGTAAAGCAAACTAGTTTAGAATACCTCACCCTATTAGAAAGGAATGTTTCTCTCTCTCTCTCTGGTGGAATCAGGGCTCTCTCTCTCCCTCCGTCACCACAGCTTCACTCCACTGGCTCAACTGCTCCAGCTGGCAGCTTCAACTCCTCCATCTGACTGGTAACTGCTTTAATGCATCCTGATAAACTGGCAGCTCCAGCTGACAGTTCCAACTTCGTTCCAAGATTCATCTGACGGCTCTCTCCAGCTCCAGCAATCATCTGCCTTCTCTCTCCATTCCAGAAAACCAACTGAACTGAACTGTTCCAAAGACCAACTGACTTCTCTCTCTCTAAGACTCGACTGACACTCCTCCTCTTCTGCACTTCGCTGATATAGAATGCTCTCCTCTAGTGGAAAGTTCCAGCCAGTATCCTCCTCCCACCAGGTCCATGCACCAGGCTCCCTGCTCCAGACGCCCTCACAGTGATCAGCTGCTTGTTTCGTCTAGAGACTTGAGCCCAGGGACACTTCTTGGTAAGATTCAGCTCTGGCCGGTTCTCTCTAGTTTGCAAAGAGCGAACAACACCTCATAACTAAAACATCACCTTTACCCTGCAAGCACCTCAATCTGCAGAGGCAGGAAGCAAAATGGAGTCTCTCTAGTTCTGGGCCTTGTAGGCCCGAAAAGGATGAAATAGACACTTAGCTCTGTCAGAGTACATACACAAACCATAATATAAAGTCAAGACTACAGGATCCACCCTCTACTATAGGTAGGATGATGAAAGGACACAAAATTATGTCAAAGCCAATAGGCAATAGATGGATTAGAGTCAAGAATAAGGGATCTATCATCATATAAAGCAGCTATCCTCTAGTTTATGCTTCTAGGTCTGAAAAGAGGCCTAAAAGGACCAAAACAAGCTAAGAATACAGATCCAGGATGGTAGCAAGCTTAAAGTCACCATCACTCAGAAATAGAGCCAAAAACACGGTCACAACACTCCACCCTTGACCTTAAATTGCTAACATCAGTAAACAACAATAAACAAATAAACAAATATCAACATAATCTATCAACAAAATCAAAAACAAAAAGACTCCCTAAAATGAATGACAACTAAGGAAAATACCACCTAAAACCTAATATAGGGAATGTAAATCTGACAACCAATTGAAAACAAATCAAAGCACCCTTGACCTGAATGTTGAAATGTAACTAAGATTGATCTGATAACAACAGAAACTAACCAAAGCACCCTTGAACTAAATGTGCCTCAACTTCTAGTAATAACTCATAAAATCTATTGATGTAGGGACATGTTTGTGAAATGAAAACAACAAAGGGCCTAAATGAGGCCTACCTACTTCGGTCAACATAAGAAAGGATTTGGTAAAATCTGACAAATAAACATAACAAAGGGTCCTCAAAGTCTGGGCAACTATTACTAATAGATGTAGGACATAATCTGACTAAAAGACATACCTCCCAGGACAACTTAAAGTCTAAGGTGACCACCCTTGGAACTAATCCCACTGTTCTAAATAGGAGTTGATGGATCAAAGTGAAAGTGTAATAATAGGAAAACAAGGATAACCCCATCTCTACAAAATAGCTGGTGTAGCACTATGCATATCAAGCAATAAATCAAAGAAAAGTATCTAAGTGTGGTGTATATATTCTTCTAAAAGATAATTCAGACATAAATAGTCTGTCCAGAAATCCCTATAGCTAAAATAGATAAATCATAGACTTAAACTTGGGAAATTGAGTAATAGTAGACCATGCCAAAGTCAATAGGCAAAGGTCATAAGTCATCTAATTCAGGAAACAGTTTGCACCTAATCCCTCTGTATCAATCTGTGGAACATATGTGTGCACCATCATTTAAAATATTACTTTCCTTTCATTGGCAAAACTGTTTTACAGAAAACAGGAAAACTATGAAATAGGTAAAAGATAAACAAGTGTAAAGTCAATCTGTATCAATAATGAAATAGCGTAGCATACTAAAATCAAAATATCATGTATCACAGGGCATCAGATTATTAAAGCAGCTCACTAATTATACTGCACCCTATGACATTCAAATAATATCATTTGCATATAGTAAAAGGAATCATTGAACCAAAGGCCAAATCATAAATGTGGCACTGCATCTTTTAAACTGGAAAATCAAAACCATGAACAGGACTGAGAAATTTTTAATTGGGGCCTGTTTGTGGTAACTGCAAAAGTGGCATAATGTCCATCTGAAATAGAAACATGGGAAAAATGCAAGACTCAAGAATGCAGGCCAAGGAATTACATTTCAGACTCCTTTCGTAAAGAAACATCATTATAACCAAATAAAAATGGGTTCTTTTAGATCATCACTTGCAAAAGTCAATTAATATTTTTTTTTTCAAAAATAGAACTATTGGCTTTGTCAAGAATTTTTTTTTTGTTTAGGATATGTAGTTTTAACCTGACTGCTGAGGCAGTCAACTGCAAAAGTTCAGTCAATATAAAAAGTTCTAATCCATAGTTGGTTTCTCCTTAGGAAAACAGTTCATTCGTATAGGCCACGATCTACCATCTTCATCTGTATCCTTTGCCAAGGAAGCACGCCCTCTAATCTGGTCGTAAGTCATCAGGTCCAGGCACGTCAGCTTCCGGTCTGGGTCCAGGCTCGGGGGGTTTTGGGGGGAGCACTCATCAAAAAATAATAAAACACACCACTCCAAAATTAGAAAAATACACACTCATACAGGGCCCCCACATATCAACCATCTGAAACGAAAAACAAGCATCATTAATCTTGCAAAAACAAATTTTCCATTCAAAAAGCACCCCAATTGCTTTTCATTTCTATAAGAAACCTCCTAATTCATGAAAAGAACTCTTCTAAATCCAAGGAATGATTTAAACATTCTACCTATACCATATTCTTTAATGTTGTTTGGGCAAAATCTAATTTTGTCATACACAGCCATAAGGGCTGGGCCTAGCTACTCTGTCACTAAAGATGTCCGCGCTCAGAGTTTTGAACCAGTTCCAACCATAACAAGCAGGAGCCGGGCTACCTTGCGATCTAAATTTGAATCACTGCCAAATGCTGATCTCATTGCAGGAGTGAAGCTCCTGCCAAGTTTTTTCTCTACACTGCGTTCCCCTCATCGTGATGTCACCCACGGGGCAGGTCCTCCACCCTTTCAAAACTCTGTGAGCGGAGAACTGCTGAATATTTGCCAAAAATAAAAAACAAGCATTTGCAATGCAATAGGTCTCGCAATTGTGAGAGTTTGAGCTATTGGCATTGTAAATGGCAATGCCTTTTATTTACGTGTTGGTTTTTAAAACATAAATGAAAGGCATTGCCATTTACAATGCCAATAGCTTAAACTCTCGCAAATGCGAGACCTATTGCATTGCAAATTCTTGTGTTGATCAGCCTCCACGTTTGCATTCAAGGGCACACTTTTTCATGCATAGAGCCCCTCACCCAAGCTGCTAGTATACTTAGAAGCTGTAAATCTTAAAAACTAGTGTATCCATCTTACAATCTTTTACTTTGAATCCACTTACTCGTACATCTATTGATCATGTCTTGACCAATTGTTGGTAGACTTGCAGAACAACAGAGTGACTGACTAACTTGAAATTCTGAAGGGACAGAGCTCATGATAAGTCGATAACATGACCATAATCATCAATGCAAGTCATTCAGACCATGGAATACTGCCAACCGGCCCAATCTTGGCACACAATATGACACATCCCTCTCTCATCTTCTAAGTTGGGCATCATTTTGCTTTGCCAAGATCGATAGATTCCTTTGCCTCTCATATATAGCGCCTACATATAGAGCAGACCTAAGAACATTCACACGACAATGACATTTTAAAGAAGCCACAGCATATAAGTACAAATAATTATCTTGCATGAAAGGAACTCACAACAACCTTGTGATGTTTACCCCCAGCCTCCAAGACGCTGCAAACCAAACAAATCGGACCCAAGGTTTTCGGGGACAGATGCAACTCATCCACAACAGTTGTAAAATGGCTCTACATTTGCTCCGGGAGACAAAGGCAGCGGCGTGAGCCCTAAAACCGACCTTCAATGGGAAATGCCCAGAAGGATAAATGGCCACTCGGGCCCCTCATAGTAAAATGAGTAAACCTGCACCCTCAAAAACTCAAATGAACAGGTACACAGTTACTTGTTTTGATAATTCTGAGCTTGGAACACTGCACCAGCGGCAGGCACACTCGTGGAAACCTCTGCCACACAGATAATTGTACACAGTGCACGAGTAAGCACTAGGCAAACGGAGGCACATGTATTTTTTTCTTTTCCCCATAGGGAAAGATGTATCCCCCATGTTGAAACCTTTTCCTCTACATCTCCTTCAAGATTGCCAGCGTATACAACTTTGTCGGCGCTGACAAACTTACAAGGCTAAGCGCACCTTCTTATGCCCACTCCGAACCTTTGCAGGGTGGTTACTACTGTGTGATTCTAGACACTTGTGGTCAGAATTATAAACCATTTAGGTCTGTCGGGAACCCTGTGAATTTCTGCGAAAGACAGAACTCATTGCATTTTAATGCGATAAAGTATTCTTATGCTCTTAGAATACCTTTATGAATCTAGCTCAGTCTTATGTACGAAGTTGCAATGCGCAGTTTGTCACTGTAAAAGAACATGTTTAAGGCTCTTGTGAACGGGTGTGAGTGTTTAAAAGGTATTCCCGCCCTGACGAATGGCACATGAAACCCGAAATGCATTGGAGATTTGTGTAAATGGCATAATGCATAAAGGAGTGTGCGTCTTGAAATCAATAGATTCTGAAATTTTACAGTGAAATTTCACATTAGCGCATAAATGAAAGTATTTAACATGCTGCTCTAGTTAAATAAGAGGACATTTTGAGAAATTAAATGAAAGACCAAACACAGTTATCATCAATCAATTGAACCAAATGTCAGCAAGTGTGTTATTTTGGCAAACAATTCTCAAGCAGGATTGGCTTTCATTGTCAGCGAACACTGGACTAACTCCACGCTGTGGAATTAGTTACTAAGCTGTGTTCAAATACTGTACCCCACGACAGAGGGCACACCAATGCTGCACGTCAGATATACACTGACTGGAATTAGTGTATTTATACAATTATATATCATCATTGAGTGCGACTAATAATAAAAACTCACCGCCGCAGCCCGGCTTGAACAGGAAGCCAGGCAACCTGTGTTGGGACGGGGGCGGGCCGCAAAAAGACAGGAAGCAGACGGGAGCCTACCCCGCGCTCCTGTGCTGAAGCGCTCCTGTGCCCGTCGGCCGGAAGAATTACGTGTGAGCCAGCGGGGCTCCCATGCTCGTGGAGAGCCCCGCCTGCTGCTGAGGATGACCCGCTGCCTGCCGAGGGAGAGAGGGACACACGAAAAGAACCCGGTGAGTGGGGTGTGAGGGGGGATGTGTGCGCGCGCCTGTGTGTGCGAGTGTGTCTGTGTGTGTGTTTGTCCACGTGTGTGCCTGCGTGTGTGCCTGTATGTGCACGTCTGTGTGTGCGCGTGTGTCTGTGTGTGTGTGTATGCATGCATGCATGCATGCGTGCGTGTGTAAAAAGAGTCGATGACTGGTGGGGGGATGGAAAGTGAAAGTAACCAGCGCGTGTGTGTTTCAGTCTGTGTGGTGGCTGGCTGTGTGCGCACGGGAGCATGGGCACGGCGCCGTGCGCGCCCACGAGGAGGAATCTGAGACAGCGAGGCGCGTGGACGATCGCTGTCTCACATTCCCCCAGACACGCCAGCAAAAGGTCCATCGCTACGCTATCGCTATGCTCGACCTAAAAAACAAGGCAAGTCTGCCTCAGATGGACGATCCAAAAAAGGCCCCTCCTTCTACAATGCTCTTGAGAGCCTGGCTGAGCTATCATATCAGCCAAGGTCAAAAAACAAATTCCTTCTAACTTGAAACATACCCGTTCTCAGGTTTCAAAGAAATCCTGCCTTTAATTTGAAACACTGCACCATTATTTCTAACTAATTTAAGCAAATTAGACATGGTAAGAAGCATCCTAAAAACAGGAATTAATAAAGACATGTTTTGTAACCTAGGCACATGCTAGCATTCTCAAATAAGAAGCAAAATAATTCTGTAGAATCTAAGACAAACTATATATCATAATGTACTGTTACTTGCTGAAAAGGAAAACATTAAAATAACATTACATGCAGCAACATAGAAAATCACGACACATTTTTTAAAATAACATTTGAAACACCATCAATTTAAACAAGGGGGGAAAAAAAAAGTTATACATGTAATTTTGCACTGCATAACCAAGAATTCATAATTTGGTGCGCAAGCTTTTCTATTCCAATTATTAAAAAAGGGTCAGATTTATTTTTGCAAATAGCCTTTTTTCCTAACTGAGTGGGTTTTATCTCACACTGTTCTGCTTAATATCAGCGCAAAATACAGAATCATTTGCATTTGAACTTTAAACAAAAGGGGCAGCTTGCTTTAGGGAAAATAATCACTTATATGTTCTACATGTGCAAAATACACTACAGAACATTTTTTAAAAGCCCACGGTTGCATTTCACTGATTAAAGCACATTCTATGATGGGTCTGTTTTATTTCCACAACCGGTGAACACTAATTCTAAAACACTGCTGAGCTGAAAACCTACTGCTAATGCTCATTTTAAAACACCCCCTCGCAGTCCGACTGGTTGATTTATAACACTCCGACCTCCGAGTCAGACACATTAAATCATGTGTTCAAAGGCAAACCCACACAAATTCGTGGATGCATTTCAAACAGTATGTTTAAATGAACACTGCCTTTTTCTTTCTCCGTTCAAGATGTCACCCTTCCGTCAGCAAGCTGTCAAAGTACATAGGCGAACCCTGCAACTAATTAAAAAGTCAAATCAAACCATCATTAATCCAAACAGTCACTGACTTTTAGCGTCAGCTCACGTAACAATGCATGTTAAACAGCATGTTGAAATAAATACTGCCGCCTCAATGCAAGATATTAACCCTTTGGCAGCTCAAACACAATCGTTCCCCAGTGTCTGCAGATACATGGGAAATTCAAGAACTCATCTCTCCACGTTTTCATATAACACGTGCGCACATCTTCAAAATATTTTCTCCAAGCACTTGAAAGAGATCCAGCTCTCTCCTGCCTAACGTAATGATAACATGCTATGTACAAGCCATATTCACAAGGCGCTATTCACAAGCCATATTCACAAGGCGCTATTCACAAACCATATTCACAAGGCGCTACAAGTCATATTCACAAGGCGCTATTCACAAGGAACTCAATGATAACATGCTATTTACAAGCCATATTCACAAGGCGCTACAAGCCATAGTCACAAGGCGCTATTCACAAGGAACTCAATGATAACATGCTATTCACAAGCCACATTCACAAGGCGCTACAAGCCATATTCACAAGGTGCTATTCACAAGGCGCTATTCACAAAGAACTCAACAAGTCATAATGATGACATGCTCTTCACAAGCCATATTTACAAGGAGCTATTCACAAGGAACTCAGCAAGTCAAAATAATGACATGCTATTCACAAGCCATATTTACAAGGAGCTATTCACAAGGAACTCAGCAAGTCATAATGATGACATGCAATTCACAAACCATATTTACAAGGAGCTATGTACAAGGAGCTCAGCAAGTCATAATACACTGAATACATTTCACATTTCACAGCATAAGCAAATGCAGCAAGCCATTTAATGGGCAATTTACAAGCATTTTTCATACACATATGTACAACTGCATCAACACCAAGATGTAATTGGTTCCCTCACGTAGTGTTACCCTTCAAGCCTGTCAGTTCAAACACCAAGATGAAAAGCATTTCTTCCACACTGCATAAGTCAAATGCCATGATGTACTGCAATCTCCTTACACTCCAACTGTTCAAGCCCATAGGTCAATTTAAAAGTAGATTTCGACTTTCTCAAAAACATTGTACAATTATAAACAAATAATATACAAAATGAACTCCATATGTGCCGAGTGCAAACCAACAAGATAGAAACAATACAGCGCACACAGGCTACGTAAACAATTCATGACGCCAGATGTAACGACCGGATTTTCGGACCAGATAGAATCAGCTCACCAAGACACCACCAACCCAGCCGAAACGCACCACCTCCCTCCTTAGGACCTATTTACAACAGGTATCTGTGTTCCTACCTAAGGATGGGGAATTATCAATATACAAGCTCATATCATCAAAAACACCACTAAATCTATGGGGATTACTAGGAATACTCACTGATTGCTAAGGACGTCCATGTCCTACACCACACTCATACCTTATAGTCTCGCGGCAACTTAGACCCAGACTATGCTACCCTCCTACTCATAGTGAAGGGGGCAGTTCCAATAACTTACCATTACATACTGACCACAATCAGTGCTCTCATTAGCCACATACACACTGTGTCCTCCCAGTGCTCTCACTATTTCATACATACACAAGCCACAATCCTGTGGGTATACACATTGACTATAATCAATGCTCTAATTAACGCCACTTTCCCTAGCGGCGATCTCATTACACACTGACACACTCAGTGCTCTCACTAACGCCACTTTCCCTAGCGGCGATCTCATTACACACTGACACACTCAGTGCTCTCACTAATGCCACTCTCTCTCTAGTGGCAATCTCTGTCCTATGAATACCTTCAGCTCTCTCTCTCTCTCTGTTGGGAAGTTTCTCTCATACATCTAATACCTACTGGGGATGTCTCATATATTTTATGTGGTACACAAGAATGGCCAAATTACACTGTGCAATTGTTATTATCTAATACAAGTTCTCCTTCCCCCCCTTATTATTCAGTTACCATTTACCTGGACGGGAGTCGCATCCGTTCACATAACAGCATCTGACTAGAAGAAAGGTTAACCTTATCATAAGAAAGCAACAGTTATACACTAGTTCACTAAGAACTGGGGTTCCTTTATTCATTAATAATATCAACAATATAATACTGCACTATAACACATAGCCTGAAAAGTAAAAGGGGAATAGACACATACACAGATCTGCGGGGTCTCTTTATTATAATGGAAAGCTTTATTACAATAACACATAACTGACAGGGACTGTAAATAGCTAAGGAGGGAATGGATTATACTGCACACAGCTGAAAGAAAAAGGATTAGCAATACAGTAGGGACAAGGTTAATGTTTAAGTGTAAAGCAAACTAGTTTAGAATACCTCACCCTATTAGAAAGGAATGTTTCTCTCTCTCTCTGGTGGAATCAGGGCTCTCTCTCTCCCTCCGTCACCACAGCTTCACTCCACTGGCTCAACTGCTCCAGCTGGCAGCTTCAACTCCTCCATCTGACTGGTAACTGCTTTAATGCATCCTGATAAACTGGCAGCTCCAGCTGACAGTTCCAACTTCGTTCCAAGATTTATCTGACTGCTCTCTCCAGCTCCAGCAATCATCTGCCTTCTCTCTCCAATTCAGAAAACCAACTGAACTGAACTGTTCCAAAGTCCAACTGACTTCTCTCTCTCCAAGAACTGACTGACACTCCTCTTCTTCTGCACTTCGCTGATATAGAATGCTCTCCTCTAGTGGAAAGTTCCAGCCAGTAGCCACCTCCCACCAGGTCCATGCACCAGGCTTCCTGCTCCAGACGCCCTCACAGTGATCAGGTGCTTGTTTCGACTAGAGACTTGAGCCCAGGGACACTTCTTGATAAGATTCAGCTCTGGACGGTTCTCTCTAGTTTGCAAAGAGCGAACAACACCTCATAACTAAAACATCACCTTTACCCTTCAAGCATCTCAGTCTGCAGAGGCAGGAAGCAAAAGGGAGTCTCTCTAGTTCTGGGCCTTGTAGGCCCGAAAAGGATGAAATAGACACTTAGCTCTGTCAGAGTACATACACAAACCATAATATAAAGTCAAGACTACAGGATCCACCCTCTACTATAGGTAGGATGATGAAAGGACACATAACTATGTCAAAGCCAATAGGCAATAGATGGATTAGAGTCAAGAATAAGGGATCTATCATCATATAAAGCAGCTATCCTCTAGTTTATGCTTCTAGGTCTGAAAAGAGGCCTAAAAGGACCAAAACAAGCTAAGAATGGAGATCCAGGATGGTAGCAAGCTTAAAGTCACCATCACTCAGAAATAGAGCCAAAAACACGTTCACAACAGTAGGCCTAGTCCTTGTGACACGAAAGCACCCAAAACAAAACATGGACACATCACATTTGTTTCATTGAAAACTGACCCTTTTTTTGCAATGTAGCTAGCTGTGGTTTTTGGGACCCAACACAGCACCCTGAGGTATCCAGGGTGGGCTGACTTGTGTTACTGCCCTTGCATAGATCACAGTTTGAGCATAAAATTCACATTTTTCTCACACTTCTGTGAGAACATGTCTGGAATCTGTGGGAAACCGACGAGGCAAGATGGCGGCTGTGTGATTGCTGTGGGAGCCGCTCACCCCTGCTGCTGTGTTAAAAGTATGGTGTAAAACTCTGGCAAGCGATCGTCTGCATTAATGATACTCCAACAAGGAATCAGATCACTTTGGGTAGCTAGTGCAAGATGGATACTTCAAGGGATCATCGGAATAAGGCAACTTGTGTTTTTTCGGGTCCGTGCCTTGCTGAAGGTGCTTGGCGTTCGTGGACGACGCCGACGGCTGATTCACCAGTTCGGTATGCCTCCCAAACAAACAAGCCCCTCCCAAGGAGGCTGGAGCGACCAGAAGATCGCGCAGGAGCTCTACCAGCTCAGACGGCTGGACTCTACTCCCCCTGTGGTGGGACAGTAAGAGAAGGAGGCAGCCGGCAAAGCGAAATCAAAGGAGTAGCATCCCAACGAGGAAGCGCTGAGAGCGAAGCAGTCTGTAATCCCGGGATGTTCTCCGGATGGGCTCCCGTGGGAAATAAGAAAGTAAAGCCCACAGAGGTGGTGGCTGGGAGTCAGCAGATTGCTGGCAATGGTATTTCCTCTGCTAATGGCTTAGGTACAGACCTTTTGACAGATCACTCCAAGGGGGCAGGTATTGATTTAAATGGTTTGAGCTTGCCGCTAAGTAATTCTGAAGATGGAGGGGGGAAGACAATGCCCTGCCTGCTCAACAAAATTAGGCTCAACAGGGGAGAGCTTAGCTGTAGGGAGCTGGATTGTGAGGCCAGAAGCAAATATTAGTCACCAGTTCGGTATGCCTCCCAAACAAACCAAGCCCCTCCCAAGGAGGCTGGAGTGACCAGAAGATCGCACAGGAGCTCTACCAGCCCGGACGGCTGGACTCTACTCCCCCTGTGGTGGAACAGGAAGAGAAGGAGGCAGCGGACAAAGCGAAATAAAAGGAATAGCATCCCAATGAGGAAGCGGTGAGAGCGAAGCAGTCTGTAATCCCCTGGATGTTCTCCGGATGGGCTCCTGGTGGCTGGGAGGCAGCAGATAGCTGGCAATGGTATTTCCTCTGCTAATGGCTTGAGTACATGCCTTTTGACAGATCGCTCCAAGGGGACAGATATCAATTTAAATGGTTTGAGCTTGCCGCTAAGTAATTCTGAGGATGGAGGGGGGGGGAGAGACAAAACCCTGCCTGCTCAACAAATTCAGGCTCAACAGGGGAGAGCTTAGCTGTTGGGAGCCCGATTGAGAGGCCAGAAGCAAATATTAGTCAGGTACGCTCCAAAGTTAGGGGGTACCCCAGAAGGGCAGACATGTTTTTCCTTACCGATGACTCTGAGATATCTTGTGCAAGTAAAATACACTCAGATGGTGATTCAGAATTGGGCAATTCTGGAGGTAACTCAGATAGTTCCTTGGGTAAACCACGTACCCAAAAACGGGCGTCTACACAAAAATGGAGAAAAAGCACTGAGAGAAGGCGGTCTGAGAAAAGGGGGTCTGAATTTGATCAAGTATGACCAGTCAGCTGAAATGGGCCTATTCAGCCAGTCATCTTCTGGAGGAGAGCGGGCCAGTAGCAAATGGAATGCTGCAAGAAATATCAAAGCTATTCCCCGAGACAGAGACAACATCGGAGCCTCCCCCCTCCGTGAGGTTAATATACACCACATTAAAGCAAATGCAAGGCGAAGCACGACTGGAGCATAAGAGGGCTCACTAAGCAACTAAAAAACTTCAAAGGGCTATTCTTAAGGTTAGCAAAAAAAGCACCAAAATATCAGAATGCACAACTGTGCTGGAAGAACAGATAGTAGTACTGGAGGCCCGGGCCGAGGCTTCGGGGAGGCAAGTCTCCTCAAATGAAACCAGAATGACAGATGTTATGTGGAAATTGGAGGACTTCGATAACCGTCAGCGGTGGAATAATCTGATATTGCTGGGCATAGCAGAGAATGCCGAAGGTGGGGTATCCAGGAGTTTGTGCTACATCTGCTAAAGGAGGCCTTTCCAGGACTGGCTCATTGGGACTATGACTCAGAGGTGCAGAAAGTAAATGGGTATCCACTTATGCTAAAAAAGCAATGAGGCCAAACCGATCCTAATGAGAAACCTAGGGCCATATTGATCTTCTTTGGGAACTTCCTCTTGCAACAGGCAGTGTTTGAAAAGGCAAGACCCGAGGCCAGGCGCTCTGCTGATGGACACACTTTCTTTGTGAGGCCAGACTTCTGCCATATAGCTGTGGAGAGAAGGTAGAGGCTGCAACAAATGATTGCGTCTTTTCAGAAGCTTGGTTGCAAAGTGTTTCTAATGAGTCCTGCTCGCCTTAAGGTTATCTCTAAAGGGAATAAAAGGGTGTTCTCCTTGGAAATTCAGGCTCAGGAGTTCTTACAGAAAATCTTGGGTGGAGGGAAATAGAGGGGGCATGGGTCACAGAAAGAGGAGTTGGGGGACAGGACTTCTGTCTGGTTTTCTTCCTCTTCCTCTTTTTGATTTCTTCTTTTTTTGTTTTGCATAGATTGTGTTACACCAGAGTTTAGTACTGCAGGCATTTTAAGGATGGGGTGGGAGGCGTGGAGTGGCAGGGTGATACAGGATGCGTCACAAGGGTCCTCGGACCTATTTTGCCTGGTTAAGAGGGGGGACAAGGGATGGTTGGGGGTAGGTGTGGGGTGGGACTGATCCATAAAGGGCTGTTTGGGGAAAAGGTGACGCTCGACATAGCCAATATGCACAAACTGGTATAGATGGGTAAGCTAAGGATTTCCTCTATCAATATTTGTGGCTTAAACAACCCCCTAAAGAAATGTAGCATCAACGTAGTTATACAGCACATAGTGTGCCTCCAGGAGACACACATAGAGGCAAGCAGACAGGAGGTGGCGGAGTTGGCTGGCTACCATTTGGTTTCTAGTACTTTGCAGGGGACTAATACACGGGGGGTAGCTACCGTTACACGAAAGGGAAGAGCTAGGTTCCCACTCTCTAGTGTGGACAAAATTGGCAGATTGGTGATTACACAATGCTGTACCGATAATAACTCTTTCACGCTGTGCTCGGCTCAGTGTTGGATGACCCTGCTTTGTTTGAGTGGCTTAATATTGAGCTAGTTGGGTGGCCCTCTCCCTTATAATCTGTGGAGATTTTGACAGAAACATTAATCCTGGTGGGAGAGGGGATAAGGCAGGGGGAAGATCACATCAAGGCCGTAACCCAAGGTTTTTAAATCTTTAACACATTTATGCATGATGCACAGACTATCTGACGTTTGGACTATGCAAGAACCGCAGGATCCTGGATACACATATTTCTCCGGCGTGCACCAGGTGCATGCTATGCTAGACAACTACTTTATATCCCAGGAGATGGTGCAGTTAAGTCGAATATATCAATTCCCAGGAATCATGTCGGACCACAATCCGCTGGTATTGGAAATTGCAATACAGGCTAACCTGTCCCCGACCCCTCGCTTTACATTTGAAAGGGCTCTGTTATATGATGAGGAATTTATTAAACACATAATGATCTAGATTCCTAGGTTTATAGCAGAGAACAAAGGAAGTGCCCGCTTGATGTTGTTTGGGAGGCCCTGAAAGCATGGATAAGGGGTGAGACGTAAAAATATGGCTGGGCAAATCAGAAAAAGGAGAACAAATTTGTACAGGATTTATATGGAAAATTACTGGATCCAGGAAGGCAGTTGGTGGGATCAATCGCAGGAGGGGAGGACATCGATAAGGCCCAATCAATAGTAGCAGTGGTGAAGTCGGCAATAATCGATTTCTCGTCAAAGTAAGCTACAGGGAAATACATGGCCTGGCGAAGTAAGATGTACGAATGCAATGAAAGGGTGGGGCACCTACTAGCGATGCGTACAAGTCAGCAGATAACTCAGGGGGGATCAAGGAAATCCGATTTACGGTTCAATCTCTGATCCTACAGCCATACGCTCATCATTTCAGAGGTTCTACCAGCAGTTGTACACAGAGGAGGCTCAATATGGGAAAAGAGAAATAGATTAATATTTGGTGGGCTTACCTGGGGGAAAGGCTATCTTTGGAAGAGAGGGAGCTGCTAGACACCCCAATTATGAAAACAGAAGTAATTGGGGCGATTCAGTCACTCCCGAAAGGTAAGGCAGTCAGAACCTACTCCATTCCGGGAGTACTTTATAAGATGCTTGCCCCCTGCCTTTAGAAATTTATGAGAGAGGTGTTCTTGGAGGCACAATCAGGTGGGGTGGCTCCAGACTCATGGAGCACAGTGGGTCATACCGCCCAATCACGCTGGTTAATAGCGATGTCAAGATCTATGCCAAAATGTTAGCTATACGACTGGCGGGGGTAATCAAGAAACCTGCCTCCCTTGCTCAGCAGGGTTTTGTCAAAGGCCGCAGAATAATGCTATTAACCGTCAGGCTTCTTGTACCATGTCCCTGCTTGATAGCAGCCAAAAACTACCATTCCCATAATGCACTGCAATGGCTACCAGATTGTATGCTTTCCCATGCTGCACTAGTCTAAGGTCAGGTGACATTTGCAGCATATAAGCTGCCAGCTCCCGTTCTCAGGTGCTTGGCTTTTTTGCTAGGACCTCGCCCTTCCTGCCTGTGAGTTCCTGTTTGGTATTTTTCCAGTACCTGTGCTGCAGTGCTTCTGGTGATTTCCCCCTGCCTAAAGTGTTTTTGTTTGAGAACTTCGTCCTTGATCTACCCTTATTCAGCCTGGACGTGCTGAATACCTCTGTCTTCCTTATTGCCTTGAGCTCGAGGACGCGGTGGAGCCTGTTTCCCCTTTTGTTTGTTTTGTTCACGCCAGGACCCGTTGCACTCTACAGTCTTGTGAAATTCCTTGAGCGTGAGGACGCACTGTCTTCCCTTTTGTTTTACTTACACGCTATTGAGTGCTGTGCATTCTTTTGATTCCTCACTTTTAATCTGGCTTTCTGTTGGTCTGAGAGACTGTTATGTCCCTTACGAGTAGAGCGCGAGGAGCGCTATTACGCCAGTGACTTCTCCTTTTTGTTGTTGTTTTCGCGTGCACGTGAGCAACGGAAGTCGTTTTGCTTTTTTTATAACACGCGTGGGCAGAGTATGGCTGATACATTGTATCCCTCTGAACCCGTTCGCGTCTTTCAGCAAGATTGAATGCTACTTACTGCAAAGCAGTCTAGTTGGATAGACGGACCGCTGGAGGACTTCAAGTTTGTTTAATTGCTAACTTTGCTTGCCGTATTTTTCCCTCCTTTGATTTTGTGGACTGACGCCAAGCCTTGATCATAGAGAATTGCTTACACTCACGGGGAGTGTGTGCAAGGAAGGAGATTACCTTTATTTTTTTGCCTTTCATTTGGAGAGACCTGATTTAATCCTGAGACTGTGAGCACGGGGAAGCATATAAATTGAGTACTTAACATGTGATGCTGTCCTATATTTATGCCTGTTAAGCTGTCCTTAGTGTAACCATAGTGTCTGCTATTTTGTCTGTTTTATGCAGGAGTAACCGATCTACTGATTATCCCTCATCCTTATTACAAGAAGTTATGGTGGTCCTTCCAGGTCTATTCACTTCCTGAGGGTATCAGTCTACCATCGATGTGCCTAGTAGGCTAGAGGTGGCTATACCCTATGTCAGTGGGATGGCGCAATCTTTGCTCCCGTGGATATTGGTTCTTCTGACCTGGGAAAAGAACCCGACAAATTGATCACATTCAGCGGGTAATTACTTTATTTGATGCCTCGACGATCGTCGAAGACCCTCTGACTTTAATCCTGCTAGACGCAGAGAAAGCATTTGATAGGGTCTCCTGGCCCTTTTTATGGGCAAAATTAGACAACAAAGGCTTGGGCATGAGGCTTTATTAATGCTATTCAGATGCTGTACCATAATCCAGTCGCTAGAATATCGGTAATGGATGGAATATCCGACTTGGTTACGGTTGGACTTGGCACACGACAGGGGTGCCCCTGCTCTCCCTTATTGTTCGCCCTGTACATTGACCCTTTAATTAGGAATATCGAAGGGAATAACATTATTTTACCTATGCACAATAAGGGGGAGGCAAAGATTTTAGCTTATGCCGATGACCTAGCGATTACTACTCGACACCCTGCGGGTACCCTAATAGAATTTGAAATAAAAGGTGCTATATTTGGGCATATATCAGGGTATTTGCTTATCAAAACAAGAAACATATTGTTTTTAATAGTTTGGCGCATCTAAACGATATTCAAGCAGTTTTGCATGTGGTGTACCTTGGGGGGCAAATAATGGCTTACATTGGGAAATTGTTGAAATAAATTTGGGTCCGTTATTTCAGAAACTCAAGGCTGATTTGCCAGAATGAATAATTTAAAACGCTCACTGATTGGGAGAATCAATGTGTTCAAAATGCTACTTTTGACAAAAATTGTGTACTTTTTTAGGGCTATCCCCTTGGAGATAAAAGGCTGCCGGTTTAAGACTTTAACCCAGCTGGTCTCCATATTTTTGTGGGCATACTTGCGCCACAGGAGAGCTCTAAAGTTTTTGACTCCCCAAGGGTCAAGTGTTTGGGCTGTTCCTAATTTCCAGCTATATTAATGGGCATCAATACTACAATGGTAGTCATATATATTAAGAGGGGAGGGCAAAATAGGCTCATAGGGGACAGCTCCTACTTCAATATATGAATTAATGTTGGGAACTGAAGCTAGAGGGTACCTTCTACGCCATACTGAGTTTGGCTATTTTAAAAGGGTCGGGTTTAAAACTGTGATTTGTGCATCTAGGGTATGGACATCCATCCGGAAAAAATGTTGGCTAGGCAGCGTCAATGCTTACACCCCTGTGTATAATAACAGCTTTCTTCAAGTTATTTTTAAGGATGGATATAATAAATACTGGGAAGAAATGGGGTTGAGGAATTTTGGGGATCATACGGATGATGGGGGGGTCTTACCTTTTGAAGCAATTAATGACAAGTTTGGTATAGAGAACAGGCAATTTTTCAAGTACCTACAAATATGGAACTTTCTGGTAAAAATGGTGGGGAGAAGATGTGGCTTTGTAATGGTTACACTCATTGATTTGCTGCTTAAAGATGCATCATCATTGTTATATTGTTATGTTAAAAGCTCTTATAAAGCGCATGTTCACCGGTCGGTTTGATGGCGCTAGTGAGGCGAAAAGAAGGATTTACAGAAAGCTGAAATTTGAAATTAAGTGTTGTAGGCTTGAGCAAACAGATAGGTCTTAAGCATCTTTCTAAACTGTCCGTAAGTTGGAATTAGTCTGATCTCCACAGGGAGAGAGTTCCAAAACTGAGGACCCATGACAGCAAGTCGAAGGCCTCCTAGCTTTTTGCGTTTAAAAGAGGGAATAATCAACCACTTTTGGTGAAAAGATCGCAAGGCCCAGGAGGGAATATATCTTTGAATTCTGGCCGAAATGAAAGCAGGGCTGCTGCCGGAAAGGGCTTTAAAAATGGTGCATCCCAACTTGAAGACACACCTTTTGGCTGTAGGAAGCCAGTGTAGGTTTTTTATTAGACGGGTCATGTGCTGCCATTTAGGTTGATGGAAAATAAGTCTGGCTGCTTGGTTTTGAACCAACTGAAGACGTCTGAATTGACAGGCCGGGATGCCACAGTAAAGAGAGTTGACGTAATCCAATCGGGAAATCATTAATGCTAAAATACCAAGGTCAAAGCCTCCCTAGAGAGAAATCTACCGATCTTCCTTATTCTCGTAGTTGGAAGAAGCTAGCAGAAACTACTGAGCTCATCTGGGCATTTATTGACAGATCGTTAGAAATCATGATGCCTAGGCTTTTTGCAGAATCTGCCGGCTCCGAAGGGTTGCCTAGGGAAGTAGGCCAGAAGTTAGTGTTCCACTGGTTGGAGGAGCCACCTGTGGGAATCAGTTCGGTTTTGTCAGGGTTGAGCTTAAGTTGGTTACGATTCATCCAATCCCTAATAAAAATCATGATGGATTGAAAGTGGGTAATTGACGATGCTGACAAATCGATTTCAAACACCAATTGAAGGTCGTCAGCATAGTTGAAAGTTCCAACCCTTCCCAGCATTGGGTACTGTATATAAGCTATTGAATGAGGTAATGATGGATGATCTAGCTAAGTATATTGATCACTGGCATGGACTTATGCAGGTTTGGACGTGGGAATGTGAAGACTCTGCACTTAGCTCAGACCTCTTTTATAGCAGCCAACCTGCAGATACAATGCTTCAAAACCTGGTTTAATCTCTACATCACCCCTGCTAAGATGGCAAAGTGTGGGGGCTCTGCCGGCTCACACCGCCCTCGCTGTGGCTGCCACGCAGCTGATATTGTTCATATGTTTGCTTTCTGCCCCAGCCTTGATGCTCTTATAAGGGATATCTGTAGTATGCTTGAAACACAGCTGGGGTACCAAATAGTAATGTCTCCTCAGTTAATTGTGCTAGGGGTGGGTGACATAGAAACTCCAAGGCAGACTAATAGTATAAAGACTCTGTCTGGCCACTTCTTGGCTGTACCCAGTTCCACCAACCAGTCAGCAGTGGATGGGTAGACTCTTGGTAGTATATCAATTAGAATCAGCAGTATATGACTGGAGAGGGTGTGGAGCACAGAAAAGAGGCATGGAAATTTGGGCACCCCGAGCAGCTGGATCAATGAGATAGATGAGCAAATCTTCGACGGGGACGGGCAAGTCTAGAGAGAACCAGGGAGCAACGATGGGCGCGGGATAGGAGAGGGTTGGAGTCTCCAAGTGAACACAGCTAGGGGTTTCTTTAAAACAAAAAATCTTCAACCGGATAGTAACAATGTATAGGGGGATCTGATTTGATATGAGTATGACCTGGTGAGCTAATTACATATTGGGACCAATGTATCTACTGCAGTGTTATCAATGTTTGCTTTCTCCCTAATTGACGAAATTGGTTTAATTTCTGTTGCTTAGATCAAGTGAGGGTGGCGGTAGGGAAGCGGGGGATGTGTTTCTTTTTGTGTGTTTTTTCTGTATAAAATGTGCAATAAAGAAAGTTAAAAAAAACAATTGAATCTCTGGGGAGCCTCAAATTTCTAACCACACAGAATTCCCCCAAGTCTCCCAATATAAATGACATCTCACTGGTGTGGGTAGGGCTACTGCCCGCAATATGAAAGGCCCAAAGGCCCAAAAATGCAACATGGACACATCACATATTTCTGCTGACTATTGACCCTTTATTTGCAATGTGGCTAGCTGTGGATTTTGGCCATGGTGCAGCCGGCACCTAGGGCAACCTAGCGAACCTGTTCATTTTTGAAAACTAGACACCTAGCAAATTCCAAGTTGGTTTGACTTATATGGCCCTTGCAAACCTCAAACGTTGACTAAAAACACATTTTCCTCATATTTCTGTAATGGAAAGTTGTGGAATTTGCAAAGACCCACCAATTTCCTGCCACCTACTATTCCACCAAGTCTCCCAATAAAAAATGGTACTTCACTTGTATGGGTAGGGCTAGTGCCGGCTACATGAAAGGCCCTAAAATACAATGTGGAGACATCAATATTTCCTGTCAAAAAAAATTCTGATTTGACCTTGGGGGTAGCAGAGGTTTTTGGGCTGGGGATCAACGACCACCTAGGGAAACCTACCGAACCCAGACATTTCTGAAAACTGGACATCCAGGGAAGTCCAGTGTGGTGAGCCTTGCATGGGTTCCACAAAGTGTTGTTACCCACAATGTCCTGCAAACCTCAAACTTAGCCTAATGTTGCACATTTTCTGTTACTTAAACTTCCGGAATCAGCAGGAATCTACAAAATTCCTACCATCCAGCATTTCTCCGCTTATATCACAATAAAAATGCTGCCCCACTATTGTGGCTGGGCTGGTGTTCATGACAGGAACAGATCTAACCAAGGTCAATGAGTGTCCCTTTGTGAGGACTCCCATTTACCTTAGTTTGATCCATTCCTGTCGCGGGCACTCGGCCAAGCGACACAAGTAGGACAGCATTTTTATCGCTGCAATTGAGGGAGTGCCAGCTGGTAAGAATTTTGTGGCTTCCTTTTGATTCTGAAAGAAAGGTCATATAAATGCAAGGAAAATATGCAATTTTAGGCAAATTTTGAGATTTGCAAGGCAGTGTGGGAAAGAGAACTATGTGAGATTCACGAGAGGCACACTACCCTGCACTTCTATGGTTGTTTTGTTTTCAGAAATGCCTGGGCGTGGAAGGTTTTCCTGAGTGGCTGCTGCATCCAGGCCCAAACACTACAGCAACCCCTTTTGTTGATGTTGCCACATTGCGTCTTGGATCCCGCCCTTTTGCGGGTGCTTGGCTTACCTACACAGTTCAGGTACCATTTTTATCAGGAGACATGTGGGAACTCCGGGTGGCAGGGAATTCGTGGCTTCCCAGAAATTCCAGTACTTTGAGTCACAGAAATATGAAGAAAATGTGTGTTTTAGCCTGTGTGTGAGGATTGCAAGGGCTTCTGGGTAAGAAAACCTTGTGGGATCCACGTAAGACACACCACCCTGGAGTGCCATTGGTGTCTAGTTTACAAAAATGCCTCAGTTTGGTAGATTTTACATTGAGACAATGTACACCTTTTTTTGGCAAGATGGCAGCCGATCACTCGGCTGTGTGAGCTCGTCCAAACCCCGGTCGACTTGTTGATCTCTGCAGTTTTAATGGATTTTTCTAAGAAGTAGACGGGGCTTTCTTTTGGTTACGAACTGGCATTATCTTAGCGTTGGAAAACATTTTTTTACACTGACCTGAAATTAAATGCTCCGGCGGCCTCTGGTGTATCGAGTATGTCTCTCCCGCTGGATTTTCTCTCTGAGACGTTCGGCCACCGGCGGTTTCTGGTGCGATTCGGCATCCCAGCCGCGGTATTCCCTTTGCTTTGCCATGCCCCTGAAGGGACAGGTGAAGAATCCGCCCCGGAGCTCTGCGAAGACCAGTGCTGCAATGGCTCAATCCCCAGGTGCTCAGATGGGCCCTGCAGTCGGCGAAAACATGAAGGGAAGCCAGCCTGTTATCGCGGCACCAAAAGTGGTGAAGAACATCAAAACTCTCCCAGCGATGTTTAAACCTTTGGCAGTCAAGAATTAAACGCCACAGAATCTTATCAACACTAAACGCTGTCAGCCGCCTGCCGTGTCTTCAAAGCCTCCTAATTGTCTCCTACCGGTAAGGCTGTCAGTGTCCCCTCTTCACCCTCCTTGGGGTGCACAGCTTATGCTACGGTTGAGGGGGGTTCTTTGGAATGGGCAGGTGACTTTCAAGCAGCGGGGGTGATTGGTGATAACACTCCTGGGAATTTCTCCAATACTGAAGTCCTGGTGGATCTAGAGGCACAGCCCAGTGGGCTGCTTGGAGTTGTAGTTCTCCCAGATTTAGCGTCAAATACAGAAATGGTAGCTGCTTCCCCTGCTCAAAAGTTTACAGTGCTCCCACAACAGAAAATTAAGGCCACTCACGGAGAAATACCTCAAGCCCTCTGACAGAATGCTTCAGTAAATCCTGATGGGGATACAGATGGCGATTTTTTTTTTTCTTTATCAGATCATACAGGGTCCTCTGAGGACGATGGCGGCCTGGATAAAGATTGGACAGAGGACGACGATAGTGAGACGGGCGACTAGCGAATTAATGAGGTTCAGATGCTATATCTAAAGGGCTTTGCACAGTTCGGAAGGCACCTAGGGACCAGAGGTCTTCGGCCCCTTGCTCAAATACCGGCTCTCTAGTTTGGGACTATTCATTTTCCAAGCAGCCTGGCCTGCAAGGGAATGCTACAGATGAAGCTGCTAATGGTTCTGGTCTGCCTCCAGGCGAGATGACACTTGCAATAATAAATCAGACAATAATGTCACACCGCGAAGAGACCTGGCAACTCGAAATTCAGCGAGCTCATCGTTTTCCATTCAAGCCAAAGGAACGCTCTGGTCAAACGGATAACAGGCCTGCGCTATTCTAATTTGTTTGAGCAGCTTTTTTTTTTTTTGTTAAATTTGTACTTTATTACACCTTCAAAGTTTGCACACAGCACTCATCGCCTACAACCCGGAGGCTGGCGGCAACAATAGGCAGCACCCAGATCCCTGAGCAAAGATCATATACACAGCCGTGATGCCAGCATCCCGGGGGCCTGGCGGCGAACTCATGGGAAAGAAAGACCAAATAAAATCGGATCTTGGAAACAGTTTACGACTGATATCAAAAAGATAGTATATACAACACAGGTGCCAATACTCATGATCATAGGTCGATGTGCAAAAGTAATACAGTCAGTTCGCAGGTGCTAAACGAGGTCTCGGTAACATGAAGATAAACTAACCTAGAAGGGGGAGAAAGAAATAGGTGCAACAAACCCACAGCGAGAAAAAAGAAAAACAAACAAACACCCACCCTACAAACTGGCCAGCCTACCTATGCCCGTGTCCACCCACCCACCCGTACTAACTACCTCATCCAGAGATGAACGTAGGACCCACAGCTACGGACCCGAGGGCCTAATGGAATAATGCAGCGAGCGAGACGAATCACTAAATGCACTCTCCCAGCCCAGCTTTCCCAGTGACTCACACACACTGCTTCTCAGTTGAAATCAGAATGGGACCTGTCAACCACCCCCAGCAGGGGAACAGTCAACCACACATCATATCAACCTCCGCCATCGCCACCCCGCCCTCCTGCAGTTCATCCAACTCCTCCCCATCGGGGTCTGACTCACTATCCCCCCTAGCGCACTGGTATTCCCTATATAAACCCCAAAAGTTTTTAGGCCGACTCTTCGGGGGAAGTAGTTCATTGTACACCTCAGACTGTGTGCAGCAATACAGCAAATCCGACTCCCAGCGCTTCTTAGTAGGAACCGGCCCCCTCATCCAGCACAACGCAATCAGGCGCTTGGCCGTCAGCAAAGCCATGTCAGTCAGTCGCCGCATAGCCACAGGCAACGGTTTAGAAAAACCTAGCAACGCCAACGCCGGGCAAGGCAGGACCTCCACACCCAGCATGGAGCTGAGTTCCGCAAATACCTCCCGCCAAAACTTATGGATACTAGGGCAAGTCCAGGACATATGCAGGAAATCAGCCGTGGGACAATGGCAACGCTCACACTCCGCTGACTCTCGCAGACCGTATCTATGTAACCTGTCCGGTGTATAATAGACCCGCTGTAGGTATTTAAAGTGAATTAGGCGGTGTCGACTGTTGAGTGAAATCTTCCTAGTGTTCGTACAGCAGTATAGCCACATCTCATCCGAGATCGGCGACTGCAGATCACTCTGCCAGGCCAATCTGGCCTTGGAAGGCGGACACTGCCGGTGCCTATCTCCGAGTTTCTTAAGAGTAGTCACCAATTTACAGCGAGAGGGGTTCTTAATGACGTACGTAAGCTCAGGCACTTCCTGCGGCTCCGCCAATTCCGGGCCCAGTAATTCCTGCAACGCTCTACGGACCCGATGGTATTGGAAGCTGTGCAACAGCGTCGCCCCAGGGTGGGACTGGAGAGCCTACTGCGACGTCTTCACTATGCCGTTCAAAAAGAGGTCTCCCATCTTGTCTATACCTAAGTCCCGTAACGCCTTCAGGACACCCCTCTCCGTTAGCGGGGCCAGCCACACCGCCCATTCCACACGCAGAAGGGGAGAGTACAACAGCTCACGCGTGGTTAGTGGCGGCAATGGAGTCCAAGTTGCCGACCCTGCGATCGACAGGACGACATATTGTGGCCGAGAGCGGAGTGGGGTCCGCGAAGAGGCGCTCCAGTTTCACATGCGGGATGCCAGGGTCCCCATGTATCCAGGTGTGGAGATGAGCCCCTTGCGCAATCCTGTAGTATCTTTCTAGGTCGGGAGCCCCCAGACCTCCGCGTTCATAGGGAAGCAGGAGTGTCTGCCATTGAACCCTTGACTGTTTGCCCCCCCACGCAAGTCTAATAAGCGTCTGAGTGAGCTGACGAAAAAAGGCCTTGGAGAGTACGACTGGTATGTTAGCAAAGAGAAAGAGGAATCTGGGGAGAACCACCATCTTCATGATTGCAATCCTACCCATGAGGGATAGCGGGAGCCTGCACCATACCTCAACGTCATCCACCAGCTTGGAGTAGGCAACCCCATAGTTCTCTCGTATCAGGATCTCGGGGTCGGTGTGTATACGGATCCCCAAATAACGTATGGAGTCCGTGGTCCACTGCAGCGGGTATTCCGAGTCGAACGGGAGTGTCACCGGAGTCAAGGGCAACGCCACAGATTTATTCCAATTAACTCGAAGGCCCGAGAGGGCCCCGAATCGCACCACCTCCCGCAAGACCGCCAACAGATTCACCTCTGGGTCCCTGACATACAACAAAGTGTCGTCTGCGTATGTCGAGATGCCAATCTGGTAAGAAGGGAAGTTGATCCCCTCGAACCCGTGGTACTCTCGTATTGCGCAGGCCAGGGGCTCCGCCACCAATGCATACAGAAGTGGGGAGAGGGGACAGCCCTGCCGAGTGCCTCTGCTAATCTCAATCGGGGCAGTGACCGAATTCCCTATCTTCAGCCGCGCGGTAGGCTTGTAGTATAGTGCTCCTAGCATCTGAAGGAAGGGTTCGCCAAGCCCATACTTACGAAGGACTCTGAGCATAAATGACCACTCCACCGAGTCAAAGGCCTTTTCCATATCCAGGAAAATAGCCACAGCCTTGTTTTCCTGCCGGACATGCTGAATAGTGCCCAGCACCGTGCGAATGTTGTAAGTCAAATTCCGTGCAGGGACAAACCCAGCCTGCTCTGGGGCAACCAAGCCCGGGACCAGGAGAGCCAGCCGAGTCGCCAAGACCTTCGCGTACAATTTAGCGTCTACATTAATCAGCGAAAGCGGCATATATGAGCCACATTCATTGGGGGGTTTGCCCGGTTTCGGGATGGTGATGAGAAGCGCCTCCCTCATAGATTTCAACATGCTACCCTGTTGACAAATGTCGTCAAAAAGAAGCATCAGGTAGGGCACCAGCTTATCTTGAAAGGCCTTGTAAAAGGCCACCGTCAGGCCGTCCGACCCAGGAGCGCTGCCCGACCTCATCCCCTCTACCGCCTCCGTGATTTCCTCTTTCTGGAATGGGGCCATCAAAAATTCCCTCTGCCAGTCAGCCAAAAAGGGCATCTGAATGTAGCTCAAGTAGTCGTCTATCTCTTCCTCTAGGTGGCTCGATTTCGATGTGTACAGCCCTGTGTAATAAGTGTGGAATTCCGACAAAATATCCTGTTCCCCAGTCACCACGCCCCCATTAGCCGTTAACAACTCCTCAATCACTAGAGGCGGCCTGCTGTTACGCATCAGTTTAGCTAGCAGGGAACCAGGGCGGTCCCGCTCCCCATACGAGCACGCTGTTGCGTATTTACCCATATGCCTCACCTCCCTGTCCGCCTCCTCATGGAATTCCGCCAGGAGTGGCTTAAGCCTATCATGTATGTCCGCAGTCCCATCACCTCCCGCCCGACGTTCCAGAGCAGACAGCTGTGTCTCCAGATGTTTCAACCGCTGCCTGATAGCTTTGAGCACCCCTGAGTGTTTGGCCATCGTCATCCCTCGGATATATACCTTAAATGCATCCCAGAGCACCTGGACACTATCCACCGACCCCACATTAGTTGAAAAATATGTGTCTATGTCCTCAGCCAGTTCCCCTCTGAAAACCTCATCTAGAAGTGAATACGGGGGGAACCTCCAAGTGAACGGGGGTATCCTCCTAGCTGGGCCATCTAGCAGCAAGAGCAGTGGCGAGTGGTCAGATAGCGTGCGAGGCAACACAGCACACCCCTTTACCGAGTCGAGGAGGGATCGGGAAATAAACCAGTAGTCAATCCTCGTGTGGACGTCATGATAGGCCGAATAATGAGTGAAACCACCCTTCCCCGGGTGCCTATGGCGCCACACATCCAGCAGATCGAGTTTCACCAGCTCCGCCTGCATAAGCAATGCCGAAGCCGCCGGGGCCCTAGGGGCACCCGCCGATCTATCCAATTCCGGGTTCAACGCAAAATTGAAGTCTCCCCCCCATAGCAGCTTAGACCCCTCATACTGCCGACAGAGATCCGCCAGCGAGGCATAGAAAGCTGGAGTATCATAGTTAGGGCCGTACACATTCACAACCATCAAATCATGGCCTTTACCCACGCACCGGGCAACTGCATACCGACCCTCCGGGTCCACAGCGACCCGTTGCAATGACAACTGAGATTTGGGATTAGCCCACGTAAGCACACCTCTAGCATGTGTGGTGAACCCTGCAGCAACACAAGCACTCCCAAGTCCCCTAGTTTGTAATATAGGACTGGTCAGAGGCAGGTGGGTCTCCTGCAGCAAGGCGAGATCCACCCTGTGCCGCTGCAAATAGGCCAATACTTTCCTAAGTTTACGAAAATCATTCAGCCCTCTCACATTCCAGGCCAGCAGTCTGAGAGAGTTGGGGCCACCCTCCGGCCCTAGGGACTCAACATTCGCCATTGCAGGGTAGGGAACAAATCAGAGTAGCACAGTTGGTATAGTAGACACAATCCAGTAGCTGGCCCAAACAAACCCCCCCCCCCAACAGTCCCCGAACAACCCACATAGCACGCTCAACTCAAGAAATTCAGAGCAAACGCCCATCCACCCACAGCCGACCAACCCCAACCCGGTCAGACAGGACTCACCACCACCCACCATCAGCCCACCCCAAAGAAACACACTACAAACCCAAAGGCCCACCGATGAGCCAAAAGCCGAAAGCGTGGGGGCAGAGGTTCCCAGCCAGACAGCAAGTTAATCAGGACAAGGACCACAGAACTCAGTGGCTCCTCCACCCCGCCCCCCAGCAACATTCGGCACCCCACCAGCCCAAAAAAAAAAAAAAAGAGAGTATCATCAAATAACAGGTCCCCCAGTCGGAGGAGAGCCCCCCCAAAGCTATCACCAGGCTGCAAGTCATGTCAATGCCACAGCCGCGGGGCAATCTGCAAACAGCAAAGCACACCCCACTTTATCAGGCAAATAGGTTCATAGGACCTGCAGCTGGGTTAAGATGAAGTCCAACGTAGCCGGCGGAAAGGTCACAAAGCAGATCACCCCTGGCCGTCCATGGAAGCGGCCTCCTCCGCGTTTTCCTGCTGACCCCTCGGGCTGTTGCGTTGTTCCTTGGCCCACTCCTTCAACGATTTCTTCAGATCCGCTGGGTCCGTGAAAACGTGCGAGTGCCCCTGCTTGTTGATTCTGAGCCTCGCCGGGTACAACATGGCATAGTCCAGCCCCAGGTCTCTCATCTGTTTCTTATACGGGGCGAAGCGCTTCCTCTCCTCTTGGACTCTTGCCGTGAAGTCCCGGTAGAGGGAGATGTTCATGCCCTCGAATTGCAGATTTCCCTTCTCCCTTGCCAGCTGGAGCGCCGAGTCGCGATCCCTATAGTTTAACAGCTTGGCAATAATCGGCCGTGGCGGAAGTCCAGGCTGCGGCTTCGGCCCCAGGGTGCGATGTGCCCTCTCGACGATGAACATAGGGGAGAAGACCTCCTCCCCCAACAGTGTCTGGAGCAACTTCTCCACAAACAACTCCATCTTGCCCGTGTTGGTAGATTCCGCCACTCCGGTAATGCGGACGTTGGAGCGCCGTGAGCGTGCTTCCAAGTCCTCTGTCTTGTCCTGTATGACTTGGAGTAGGCGACTAAATTGCTTGCGATCCTTATCCCACTCCGTTTGGGCCTCCTCGGCCTCCGTTAACCGTCGTTCTGCCATATCCAGGCGCTCAGCGTGTTTGTCCACCCTCTCGGACATGCGGTCCATCCTGAAGGACAAAGCATCTATTTTCGTGCCAATCGCCGCCATACTGTCTTGCAAGCCTTTCTCCATGGCACCCAGCATTTCACAGATGTCCGCACATAAGGAACTGTCAGCAGCCGTGAGCCGCGGCGAGGCATCCGTAGCTGGCCCCTCCGCACCTTTCGCCTTCCGCTGGTCAAACGACAGTTTTGGTTGGTTCTTATCACCTTTCCCCATAATGTTCCTGGTGGACATTCAGCAGAGTGACCCACTGCTAATAAGGAAGTCGCCAGGTAGTGGTGGTGGGGCGAGGAGGGGGCGCTGGAGAAGCAAGCTCCGGAGGGCGAGTTGCTGCGCAGCAAAAAATGCAGTCAAAATGGCGGCCGCGGGCGCCGAAACATAAGTAGGACCAGGAGCCAGACAAGCACTCCGCTAGGCGATCCCACGGGGTCAGGCCCCACCAAAGTCAAGCAAACTGGGCCTCCACACTCCAATTCACTTCCAAGCTACTGCACCACAGCGGTCTCCAAGGCGTCCCAGGGGCAGGCAGCAGCCGACAAAAATCTTCGCGAGGAGACAGTAGTCCACCGAGGGTCTCCCGCAGCCAGCGCACCTCAGAGCATCAGCAGTCTTTCTCTATGAAATGTACAACCGTGGACAGGTCCACCACAGTCGCCTCCGGGAGCACCGTCCGAGAACACCCAGCAGGAATCGTAGTGCAGCGACCAAGTGGGGGGGACCGACTTCACTCCAGTACCATTGGCCGCACGTAGTGTGACGCAGCTCGGGCAGCTCCCCAAGATAGACCGCGGATTACGGCCTGGTCCGCCACCGTGCCCTCCGTTGAACAGCGGAGCGAAACCACCACCGATTTCGACCGGGGAAAGGCCCCCCACCAGGCCGGGGGATAGAGGGAAAGTCCACCACCGATTACAGGACTGGCTGGGCGCCAAAAGGATAGAGTTGTCGGATATTAAAGGGGCTCAGGCGAGGAGCTCAGCGCTCACACGTCTTTCATGGACGCCGGCAAGCTCCGCCCCCCCTTGTTTGAGCAGCTTTTTAGCCAGGGAAAAGATCTACGATTTGGCAAGGCCAGACAGGAGAAGGGCTGGGAAGGGCTGCGAGTTCTTTGTCAGGCCTGACTTCTGCCCAGCTACGGTTGAACGGAGGTGGCAGCTCCGGCAGCTAATTGCACCTTTACAGTCTAAGGGAGCACAAGTATTTTTGCTTTTTCCTTCCAAACTTAAAGTCATTTATCAAGGCCAGACCAGATTTTTTGTCTCCGAAGTCCAGGCCAAAGAGTTTATGGATTCAATTTAGACTGATAAGCTGCAAAGAATCGCTTGTATCACTCTTCTCTCTTCCTGGAAAATCTTTAGTTGTTTTGAATGGGGTATTGCTCTTTATGTGGGGTTAATGTTTTCTTTGTTTAGGAATTCTCCTTTTTCTCTTTTTTTCCCCATGGGCATATCCCCTATTGGTATTTCTATGTTGGCAATGACTCCGGGGGGGCTTTGTGTTTTAACCAGTCCCTCCATCACTTCCACCTAGGTCCTGTTGCCTTGTTTGGGGGGTGGTGGGGTGAGGGGGGTGTTCGTGGGTGGGTTCAAGGGTTGTGGGGGAGGTTTGGTGGGAGGGAGGGGAGAAAATATTAAAAACAGCTTGAATATCCAGATTTATCATGGCTCTTTGTTTAACAAGGTTATTATTGCGATACCCTTACCTTTTGAAGGGTGGGCTGATATGTTCTAACTAATTCAGTTTTCTCTTTTTCAAGACTAAATGGCGTTGGGTAAAATTCCCATAGGCTCCTGAAATATTTGTGGGTTGAATGAGGGTAAGAAGAGGGCTCTGTTCTCGAAAGTTGTTCAGGCCCTACGTTTAGAGGTACTGTGTCTGCAGGAAACCCATGTACCCTGGGGTAACCGTGACTACTTGAAAATTCCTGGGTTCGATTTAATTGGGTGCTTTCGTCAGACCTCAATGATCAGAGGGGTGGCAATTTTATTAAGACGGGATTGGGGTCATGTAGGAAAACTAGTCAAGATAGTAGTGGGAGATAGGTAATTACTGAGTTACTAATTAACGGTAGATCCTTAACTATTTGCACTGTTTACTGTTCAAATTTGGACGATCCTGCAGTCTTACATCACTTGAATGCAGAGCTGGCCCTTTGGCCTCACCCCATTTGTTTTTGTGGGGATTTGAACATTAATTTGTCCGCCGACTTAATTTAGTTGATGGTCAAAATTATGTAGGTAAGAAACCCAGAGTATTTAGGGCACTCCAAGCTCTGGTTCAAGAGCACTGTTTGACTGATCTTTGGTCTTATCATTATAAACACTTTAGCGGTTATACATATTTTTCTGCTCCCCACAATAAAATGGTTCGTTTAGATTATTTTTTCTTGCCGATCAATTGGCAGACTCTACCTCTATTTCGATTTCGCCCAGGATTATGTCAGACCACAATCCTGTGATTATTGAATGTACCTTAAGTCGCACGGCAAGGGTCCCAAGGGTCTGGACATTCGAGAGAAAACTGTTATTAGATCATTCATATATAGACCATATGAGGACCTGGATATTGGATTTTTTTAATATCAATAGGGGGACAGCCTCCTCTAATATTGTCTGGTACACCCTAAAGGTAGCAGTCCGGGGGGAAATTAAGAGCTTTTCATCCTTTCGGTACAGGAAAATGCAAGACCAAACCAATGGGCGAATTGATGAACTGCGAGTCGCAGAGGTTCAATTGACATGTGCAATCAAGGAGATCCGGGATACAGCTCAAAGCCAGTTACAAGTCGCTCGAACTAGGGCTTCCCCGCTGGAGTATTTTGGTCAGGATCTTGCCGCAAAGTATTTACAGTTCCGCTCGATGATGTTTGAGTTCGGTGAAAAATCGTGCAGGGTCCTGGCCAAGCGACTTCAGCAGAGAAGTTTGGCCAACCACATTATTAAGACCCAGGACCCTCAAGGCCATATTCAGGATACATCCGAGGGGGTCATGGCGTTTTTTCTTCAGTTTTATCGCTCAATGTATACAGAGGAAGTCAGGGATTCAAACCTAGACCTCGAGGTTGGGGCCTTCTTACAGGATCTTATCACCCTTCATGTTGCTGATCAGCAGAATGAAGTTCTCTCCGCTCCCGTAGAATGGGAGGAGGTCGAATTAGCAATTAGTTCATTGGCCAATGGTAAAGCTGCTGGTCTCGATTCCATCCCTTTGGAATTCTAAAGTGTATTTTGGTCAGAGATTTGGGTGGGTTTTTTAACAATTCTTAGAGAGGCGCAGCTAGGGCACATACCAGACCCATGGCGCCATACCATCATTATCCTTTCCAAAAAGAAAGATATACCGGAGTTAGATCCCTCATCATTCCATCAGATATCTTTGATTAATACGGACAGCAAAATATACTCAAAAATCCTGTCCACTAGATTAGCCTCGGTGATCTCTCCATTAGTTTCATTACTCCAGCATGGCATTATTCCAGGTAGGGGCACGGCGGACCATGACCATCGTGTTATTGCACTTTTGGACTGGGCCCAAGTCACAAAATCTCCCCTCGGTGCGATCCTGTTGGACACCGAAAAGGCATTCAACAGGGTCACCTGGTGGGTTTTATGGGCAGTTCTTTGGTGGAAGGGGTTTAGCCCTGAGTTTATACAAGCATTACAATCACTCTATATTGCTCCAGAAGCTACCCTGTCTATTTTAGGCTCGGTTTCAAGATCTTTTAATATCAGCAGGGGCACTAGGCAGGGTTGCCCCTGCTTGCCCCTGGTGTTCGCCCTTTATATCAACCCCTTTTTAAGTAAAATTGAGAGCTCCCCGAATATATCCTCAGTCTGGGTCAATATATCAGAGTATAAGTTGTTGGCATATGCCGATTACATTATAGTTTTAACTAGTGATGTAGCATCTGCCTTCCCAGCTATTAAGAACTTAGCGGAAAGGTATGGCCAGCTCTCTGGCTATAAAACTAATGTCCTCAAAACCCAGGTTGTCCAATCAGCTGTTATGGGTCCCTCTGAAGCCCCAGTGGTTATATCTTGGGGTTAAAATCACTGCTGCAGTTGACAATATTCCAGATTTGAATATTTTGCCCAATATTGATTCAGTTAATTCTACTTTATTAAGATTAGACAATTTGCATCTATCCTTGTATGGCAGGGGGAATGTTCTAAAAATGCTGATCTTACCAACGTTTTTATATTTATTCAGAACTATCCCACTTGAATATGCACAATCAAGTCTTGCCCGCGCCGAAAGATGTTCTAATAGATTTCTTTGGGGCTATCATCAACCGCGAAGGACGGCAAAGTGGATGCTTCTTCCGCTGCATCGGGGGGTCTGGTCCGCGCCAAACTTGGTGCTTTATTGCTGGTCAGCTCTCCTTCAGCATTTTGCTTTACTGCTATTCGGGGATAGGGTGGTACTTCCGCTTTATTGTAGACCCTCTATTTTCGAGATTGGTTCAGGGGAAGATGCTAAGGGGATATTATTGCAGGTTCTTGAACCCAGTTATTATGAAAAAGACCAAGTTTAAGGTTACTATGGCAATGTTCTTTGGCGTAAGATTCGGCTGAAATGGTTAATTCCGAATATCAACTACTACACATCTCTTGCTGCAGCCAGACTTTTACCCTCCATCTTCCAAGATCAGACTACATTCAGGTGGATGTCACATGGAATAATGATTTTGGGCGATCTAGGCTGTGATGGGAAAATTGCCTCTTTTTAATTTCTAAAGGATAAGTTTGGCCTTAATACGCACAAGTTTTTTAAATATTTGCAGATTTGAAGCTATTTAGATAAATTGATGCCCCAAACCACTACATTGTTTGATAGGAATACACTTATGGAATTGATCCTGAGGAGGTCAAGAATCGGGGTATTATACCAGAATCTGCTTTCTGGTCTTCCAGATGACCTTTTTTCTCAGAATGCTAAATAGGAGAATAAGCTGGGTAAGGCAGGTTTGGATATTTCTCAGGCTTTAGAACTATCTAGCAGTGTGCTAATATCAGGCAGTCTACGATCCCAAAGCTATATGGCTCTATTTGATCTTCATTACACCCCTGCCAACATTTCTAAATGGGTAGGTAGAGGGGGTCATAGCTGTCCAAGATGTGGTTTGGTAGCTGCCAACGATGTGCATATAGTTTTTGCCTGCTCCAAACTTGGGTCATTTCTCCAAGACGTAGAATTATTTATCAATTCAAGGCTTAATAGCCCGGTCGTCCTATCTTCAGAGCCTGTTATATTTGGCTGCGAGAGCAATTGTCTGCTTGAGAGAACAAGGCATGCTTCTGCTTTACTGTTCATTGCTATGTCTTTAGTACGGCTTTGCATAACCTCAGAATGGATCATCCCTGATGCCCCTACTTTTGTAAACTGGAGAGCGAGGATCCTGGCTCTAAATAATTTAGAATCAGCTGTCTTCCAGAGGTGGGGTAGGAGGAGGCGGGAGTTGGGCCAGAAAATATGGGCTCCAGAGGAAGAGTGGCTTAGAGATTGGCAAGGGATTGTATTGATGCATGTTATCCTATTTCAGTTATTTGTTTCGACTCTGTAAAGGTGTTTTATTTGTTCCTCTTTCTCTTCCCTTCTCCCTGGCCGGTCTGATTCTTTTCTTTGGAAAAATCTGTAAAGGTATAATTTGTTGCCATGATTAATTTTGTCCGTCCATACGTTGTTATTCTCTATTTTTGCCAAGCTTGAATAAAAAAAAATAAAAAAAAGAGACAATGTACACCTTGGCAGAGAAAGACAGAAAAAAGAATTATTGCTGCACAACCGTCTACTACTCAAGTACCCACAAATACTGGTTGGATTTGGCACAAGGGCGAGTGAAAAGTTAAACATTGAAATCTTATTAACAAATGATTTCACGAAAATTAAAACATAGAAGTCACTTTTAATAAGATAATTGAAATTTCAGAATACTGAACCAGTGACTCACAGCCAAGGCAACAACCATTGTACAGGCCATTTGCACACCTTTCATGTCTCACACACACAAAACCATTCACACTGTCAGCCACATGTCGAGCATATTACAACACTCACATCAACTAATGGTACCTTTCAAGAGCCCTTCACTTTGTGCGCTCACAGGACTGACAAGGCAATCACTGCCGCCTGGCAGCTGGCAGAGTGTGTGGACTGGCATTTGGCTTACAGTGAGTGTGTAGTGTACAGCATCAAGTCACTACACCCACACACTGCTAGCCAAATGCCAGCTCTCACACAACGCCAGCCGAAGGACTGCCACACACACCACCAGTCAAACACACCACCATTGTCGCGCACCACCAGCCAGATGCCACTTCAGACACAACAATCACACCACCTGGAGGCTGACGTAATGTGAGAACTGGTGTTTCAGTGGTGATGTGTTTGTGTGTAGTGACTTGCTGCTGGTCACTAAACACACAGAAGCCGACTACACCCCCCCAGCCAAACGCAACTCACGCATCACCATGTAGCTCCACACCACTTTAATTTCTAAAACACTCCCACAATGATCAGATTACACACACACAAACTAGAGACAGGAAAAATAAAACATCAATATAAAACAGCATATTTTTTCCAAATAGAAAGAACTAACCTATTGGCAGAAGATGAAATAACAACTGACTGCATACACAACAGGTGTAACTAAGAAAATCAAACTACTGCCAACTACATATCTAAGCCGAAACTGTTTAGCACTACAGACCACAGTCTGCTCTCTTTTACTGTAATAGTTGCGCCCAATACTTGAGTTGTGTATGGTACAATTTAAAACATGGGGGCACAACACAGGCAAGGATTAAAAGGACAGGCATTACAGTACATACAACGCTCCATTGGCACTCCTCTTCGGACACAGACTCTACATCTCTCGAAAAGGAAAGTCTTTTTTGGGTTTTGGAGGAATGTATTCAGGAAAGTGGCGATCTTTCAATCTAGCAACATCTTCCACCACTCTGGGTCTGTGACCACTTGCCTGCTCAACTGCAACAAGGCTGCCAATTACAGTCTGCTGAAACTCTGCAAGACTTGTCATGGAATCTGGAGAACAGTCTTTGAAAACAACATAAGTATTGAAGAATGCTAAATGAAATAAATGAACAACCAACTTCTTTGACCAGATGTATGATTTTCTAGCAGAATTGTAAGGCTGCAACCTTTGATCTACTCTATCCACACCTCCCAAGTGCTTGCTATAGTCTAAAATGCACACAGGTTTACGCACTTCTGCTACGTAACCCCAATAAGTCATAGGTGAAGTGCTTTCATCATGAATAGTTGTGAGCAAGTGGATTTCTCCTCTGTCTGAAAAATTTGAAGCAAGAAGTTGATTACTACGCCAGGCACTGCTTTGTCCCCTTTGATGTTTTTACACACAAGCTCTTTTGGGAAACCGTTACGGTTAGAGCAGATTGTGCCACATACCACTGTGCCTACCTTGAACAATTTGTTAAATAATTGCAGAACTGTGCAGAAATTGTCCACGTATACTTGGTGACCTTTATCAAAAAGCCCTCCAGCAAGTTCCCACACAATCTTTTCACTGACTCTAGATGTGGAAGGTCAACCCAAGAGGTCAATTGAAGAATCCCTATCAGTATACACCCTGAAATTATACACATATCCAAAGGCACTTTCACACAGCATATATATCTCAATACCATACAATTCTTTTTTGCTGGGAATTCCCCAGAGACTCATAAACAGATATATCTTTCCCATAGATCTTTGAGAAACTATCTGCTAAATGGTCAAGAACAGGCTGAATCTTGTAGAGACAGTCACACTGGGGGATGATCTTGTGGCAATGCTGCAGCATTATCCACAAAATGCACTTTCCACTGCAGAAGCAAATACCTGTCTTAAATCATGGTGCTGGAAAAGTAGCAGTTGCCATGGTTGGACATGGATTGGTACTTATTACACTTTGGTAAAGCATGTACATAAGTATTTTGTTATGTGGAATCTCACATATCACTGCAATAGTGAGTTTCAGTACTGTTTACCCCCACCCCCAACAAACCATGGAGGTAGATGATTTGCACTTGCATAATCCTTGTTAGGCCATCTTAGGAGGGGTTGTATATTGTTTTGTCAACTGGGAATTTTTACATATTTTCAATTTTATGTCTAATGAATGCCTTGGGGAAAACGTATGCTCAATACAGAAGGCATGGATAGATTTTGCTGGCAAGCCAATAAAAAAGACAATAGGCATTGATGATTCATTGGAAAATTGTATGTTTGATGCAAAACACTTGGGGCCAGATGTAGGTAAAATGGATTTACCGATTTTTAATTACCGAATTTTACCGATTCGGTAATTAAAAGTCGGTAAATCTAAGGGGTGGATATGTAGGTATTTCCAGATGTGGAAATACCGAATCTGTAACATTCGGTATTTACCGATTCTGTAAATACAGAATCGGTATTTCCCATTGATTCCTATGGGCTTTGAAGCCCATAGGAATCAATGGGAAATACCGATTCTGTATTTACAGAATCGGTAAATACCGAATTTTGCAAGGGTGCAGGGGGTGTCACTTTGACACCCTCTGGCACCCCACAAATAGGCATGTGCGCCATGTGGCACACAGACATGCCCTAAGGGCATGTCTGTCTGTCACATGGCTAGGTGTGCATGCACACATGTGCATGCACACCTGAATTCGGTATTTTACCACACAATAGGATTGTGTGGTAAAATACCGATTTTGTAGGGCCTTTGTGTGGTAAAATACCGATTTTCGTCCGTTACCGACTGACCTACATCTGGCACTAGATCTGTGTATTAAGATACGTTTTGACAAAGATAGTAGGCCTGACCTATTTATTGTGGAAAGCATATGTTAAAGTCTATAAGCCTTTAAGGGAGGACTGTTATTACACTGTTATTACACTGTGATAAAGCCTGTACACTTGTTACATGGAACATAACAATGGAACATGAAAATGGAAGTAGGGAAGTATTTCACTGCTAGTTACCCTACCTGTCAAACACTGGAAGTAGAGTATTTGCACTGTGATAACCCTTGTTAGGCCCTATCTAGAGGTGCAGTGAGTTGTTATGTCAAATGTCATTTTTGTTTATATTTATAATTCTCTTGTAGGGGATTTCCATTTATAGTCATAAGCACTGAATAGTCCCGCCCATGTGCACGGACCCCGGAGCACTTCTTAAGTGTAGACTTTTGCCTTTCTTGAGGAAGGCCTGCAAAGAAATTTAGGAAAGAGACAGATTATGCAGCCTATATACCTAGGCTACAATGGCCAAATTCTTCATCATGAAGACAAAGGGCTAAAACAAAGTAAATAAGGAATATTTGAGATGATTTGCAAACAGCATAAATCTTCCTCACAAACCCTTTTTTATGATAGAGATGAAGGAGAGCTGGACAGAGTAGCCTCATAATCTGTCATTATATGGCTAAAAAAGAAACTGCACTGGGTATTACACCACATCCTCTTCCAGGGTTAGTAGTTGGGTCTGTGTTAGGGCTGGTGCAAGCTCCCTACTGATGAGAGCCCCTGCACTTATTTTTTTTTTTACAAATTAACCACTGTATCTGTATATAGAAACAAGCACACTTTATACCCAAATAAATTATTCCAAAAAACTGAAGAAAAAAAAGGAAACTGCACCTTTAAGAATTCAGAGACCACCAGTATTCCATCATACTCAGCAGATGGCAGTTGCTTCAGTTCTTTTTTCCGGCTCCTGCTGACAGGATCCTGGAGCACTGAGCTACAGCCGTTTTTGGTTTTTCTCTTCAAAAATATTGTTTTCTTTTGGTTGCAACACTTCATTTGACGTTTTTTCATCTCTCCCTTGCAGTTTCTGCCTTTTTCTGACAGAAAATTCTGTATTTTTGTCAAATGAAATGCTTTTTTATATTTGTCTAAATGACCTGCCTGCGGAGCAAGACTCTGCCTTCTAGGCAGCATCTCTCTGACAGGAAATTTCTAACATGCTCTGAAGAAAAGCAAGAAGCAAATATAATCTGATGGTAGGACTTGGAAGTGAGAATAGGGTCAGTCCTCTACCAGGGCTCTGCCATTTACCTTTGAAGAGCAAGGAGATATTAAGAGCTAGGAGAGGGTCAGTCCTCTACCAGGGCTCTACCATTTACTTCTAAAAAGGACATGGAAGCTCCAAACGGAGGCTTTCAGCCCAAAAATGTCGAGAGGATTGACATCAACATCGTGGGCATTGACATCATAACCATCAACGACATGACCATTGACGCCGTGACCTTCAACGCCAGGACCATCGACACCATGACCATCGACACCAGGACCATCGATGCCATGACCATCACCATCATGGGCTTCAAAGTCAAGGGCCTCGAGGTCAAAAGCATATGGTTGACGTCAAGTGCATCGACGTCAGGACCATCGAAGTCATGACCATCGTCGTCATGGGCTTCTATGTCACGGGCTTCTACGTCACAGATTTTGACGCCACAGGCTTCAACATCATGGGCTTTGAACGTCATGACCATCGACGTCGAAGTCAGAGCTGAGGTCGAGGAATGGGTCAGTGTAGAGGAGAAAGAGGAGGTCCACGATGAGGAGTGTACCGACTTTGAGACATATCAACGTCAAGGCATTTTTACAGAAGGCCAGCATTGAGGAGCAAGTCGCCATCTAGGTACCAATGAGAACTGATGTCAAGGACATTAAATGCTCTGTTCCTCCACCTCCTCTGCTTCTACCGTCTTTTATCAGAGCCATTCCGGTGCCAATTCTGCCAGGAAATGATTTTGTCTTCCCAAAAATAAAATAAGCTCCATTGTTTGCGCCATCACCTCTAACAGTTGTTTTCTCCTCTGAAATCATGTGTCTTGATCAAAGCCAGATCATGCACATGATCTAGGCACCAATCACAATACTCTTCCTCCATTTCTACGGGGAGAGTTATGCCAACTCTTGTCGGACTCTACACCGTCTCGCTTTTCTTAGGTGGACAGCATTACAAATGTCAGTCCAGTTGTCTTTGTCTTCAGTAATATTTTAAGGCTCTTCTCCTTCCAGACAGTTCTGGAAAGAAGTGCTGTACCACTTAGCATACCAGGTTCTCCATCATGACCGTTACGTCCTTTATTACCAGTCTTCTTAAGCTAGCACAGGAATTGTGTTACATCCGGCCTCTGCTATATCGATTTCTCCTGAGCAGGATTCTCTTGTCCTTTGCTCTGAATCTTCGGTCTCACAGATCATATTGACCATCAAACACGGCCGCAACCATCATGAAAGATACCAGTACAAGAGGCTGTAATTAGACAGCGCTCTAGTAATCTATTGAGAAGTTAGTGAATGACCTTCCCAGGGTCCAATGGGAAGTCTTCCTATAAATAGCTAATACGGGCTTCATGGTGCTTAATAAGGTCAACAATGCAGTAACTGATTCCTCCTTTTACCCAGCGCAGGCATAGCCTTCCCAAACACATTGTTTGCTCTGTCTTAGGGCTCCTACTCCAGAGTCTCAGCAAACAATGCTCGATATTTCAGATTCAGAATTTTCCCTCCTCTGCAACAAGATGCCGCACACAGAATATATAAATGGGGATTTGTACGGCGCTTGACCTGGAAAGGGTCAAGGAACAAAAACTTTCCCTCAAGCTTATCAGACCAGTTTTACCCTCAGAGGGTTAATTCACATTGTTAGTATCAAGCAAGGGACAACAGACAATAGGCACTAAGCCATTAACTCTTTGCTCCCTCTCTTCTGTTACTATCTTCAGTTGAGGGCACCATCTTACAATTTTTCATCCAGAAGCCAACTGCAAAAGTATATAGTTGAGGTCGCTGCTAAAATTCGGCGAGACCATTATCAGTATCACATACTTCTATTTGGCCTGAAGACATCAATCAGGACATTCTTCAGGTGCATGGTAGTAGCGGCTGGCCTTCGGAGGCACAAAATATTTGTCTACCCATACCTAGCTGATTGGCTGATCAAAGCGTCCACCCCTCAAGAAGCTCAGCTTCATTATAACTGGACTTGCTATCTCCTTCAACCAAAGGTTGGGCCTTCAGGTCAACACCAACAAGTCAACAACTCTCCGGATCCAGACTACACTATCTGGGTGCCTCCATCGACACTATCCAGGCAAGAGTGTGTCCTTCGGAGGAGAAACACTTATAGATCCATAGGAAATGTCAGGTTCTCATGAAAGCCTCTCATCCAACGGTGAGAACAGTATCCTTTCCCTCCAGCTCAATAGCTTCCAACATCTTTCTCACTCTGAAGGCCTGTCTCCATAGGCGCCCTCTGCAGGAATATCTAGTGGACCAGTAGGTCCAACTGGCAAGCAATTGAGGAGACATGATACAGCTGTCCCCTCATGCTAAGCTTTCCCTCAAATGGTGGTGCTCTCCAACCAACCTACTTTGAAGTACGCCATTTCCTCAGAGGATCCCTCCTCAAACAATAGTCATGGATATTCAGGATTAGGTTAGTGTCCCCTTGTGCACTTTTTGACTTACCTTCCCATTACAGAGTGCATATGTAACTTGCATTCTCCATCTCTAGGTTGCCTCCACCTTGTCCTGATGAAGACTTGCAGCTGAGGCTCCCAGTTGCCCTCTGAGCGTTAGTCGCGTCGAAACGTCGACTCCCTCCACCCATAATAGAGCTGTACCATTCTTCCGCACACCACAATCTGAAATGCAAATGTTGCCTGTATGAACTGACAGAAATATTTTGCAAATGCAATTTGACTTATGGACAGGTCTCACCGATACTAGTACTTTGACCAGCATTTATTGAAAATGATTTAAACATGTGTGTTCTCATCCTATGATCCTTTCCTTTCAAACCTCACACCATCTCTCCCCTTATTCCCTTCTCGCTTTCTTGAGGCAACCTCTGGTCACTGCATATTAATGTGCTGGATGTACTGTAAAATAAACCAAAATATTTGTGATATTTGTAATACTGGCGCTTCTGTATTTTTATTTATTTCTTTGTTTATTAATTAGCACATGCATTCAGAAATATGTATGCAATTGAAAAATGATAGTCTTTTCTCTTAAAAGATTATATACCAGTGTCATAGTTTTGTGACATAACACACGATTGATCAAAAATAGTATTGTGTATGCGCCGAATCCACCATGGACCTATTGTTTGAATTACAGTAGTATACCCAGGTCCGTTGATATTTGGGTTACCCCATTATCTATAATGGTTAACGAAGTTCAGTGGCCAGATGGGTCACCCGGATCTCTCCTCTTATATTTGACAGCATGGCTTTTGAGCTAGTGCAGTACGGACAATTAGTTCGGCCACAAGACTGCATAGATGTTCTTGAAGAGGCTAAGTGGCCTTCCACAGGTGGCGCATATGCCTTGAAATGGAAGAGATTTTCCATGTGATTTTCTTCTAAGAACCTGGACCCTACACCTGACCAGGATAATATTATTCTCCCATATTTACTCCAGTTGGTTAAATCTGGCTTGCAATTCTCTTCTTGAAAGGTTCAGCTAGTAGCTTTTATTGCCTACAGAAAACGTCCTTCACACCCCTTTTTTCTTCAGAATTCCTGTCATCGAGGATTTTCTAAAGGGGTTGAAGAAAGTTTTACCTTCACATTAAGTGCCCTTACTCTCCAGGGGAACATACAGTAGTCCTTGTATGCCTTATGCAGGAACTTTTTGGGCCCATACCCAAAGCTTCGCTTTAACATCTATCTTGGGGAACTGTTTTCCTTGTGGTGATCACATCTGCCTGCAGGGTTAATGTGAGCCAAACTCTATGCTCTCATGAGCCATACACTGTTTTTCGCTGTAGCAAAGTGATTCTGAGAACTCACCCAAAATTTCTCCCTAAGGTTATTCAGACTTTCATATCTACCAGACTATCTCATTATCTACATTCTTTCGGAATCCCTCTACTCCAGCGTAAAGAACTCTTCATTCTCTGGATGTGAGGAAACAACAAGTGATATCCTTAGATCGAACCAATTATGATCTGATCCGTACAGGTTTAGCCACCTACCAGCAATCCATATTTCTGTTGGATAGTTTCTTGTATTCTATTGTGCTATCAAAAAGCTAACAAAACACTCTCACCTAATCCTAATGCACACTCCCCTATGGGTGAGTTGGCCACTGCTGCTTTATTGCGTAACACGCCTATTCCAGAAATGTGTAAAGCAACCTCTTGTGAATCAGTTCGTTTATTCACAAAGTATTCCAGCCTAGATTCTGATGCTAGAGCAGACGCTCAAGTAGAGCAAGCTTCTCTCCGAAATCTCTTTGCTTGAACATACTGGTTCATCCTCTGTCCCCTCCATCGCTCTCAGTGGGGATGGGATTGCTATTCTATTCAGTTCTTATGACTATGAATAGAAATCCCCTACGAGAGAAGGAATAGTTTCTTACCTGTAACTCCAGTTCTCTTGTTTTGATATTTCCATTATAGTCATAAGCATGCATCCCTGCTCCCCAGAGGAATGGACAGTGGTATTTATGCAATATGCATCTGCTCTCACATCGCCTTCAAAAAGAACTGAAGCAACTGCCATCTGCTGAGCATGATGGGATACTGGTGGTGGCTGGGTTCTTAAAGGTGCAGTTTCTTTTTCAGCCAGATAATGACAGCCTATGAGGCTACACTGCCCAGCTCTCCTTCATCTCTATCATAAAAAAGGGTTTGTGAGGGAGATTTATGCAGTTTGCAAATCATCTCAAATTGTCCTTATTTACTTTTTGTCTTCAGGATGAGGAATTTGGCCATTGTAGCCTAGGTAAATAGGCTGCATAATTTGTCTCTTTCTTAAGTGTCTTTGCAGGCCTTCCTTAAGAAAGGCAAAGGTCTACACTTAGGAAGATATATTGAAGTGCTCCGGGGTCCCTTGGCGGGACTATTCAGTGCTTATGACTATACTGGAAATACCCTACGAGGGAACTAGAGTTACAGGTAAGAAACTATTCCTTTTTGCCTATATGGCTGATGGTTACCTTGTAGACGTAAGTACTGTGGGCCTCATTTATGAAAAGTGACGCATCGCTGTGTGAAAACAGCGATGCGTCACTTTTCACTGCGCACTCCTTGCAACACCAATGATGCGTCATATTTAATGTATGACGCATCATGTCGCAAGGACTTACAGATACGTCAGTATTTCTGACGTATCTGTAAGCGCAAAAGTGACGCATTGCTGGAGTGTGTCACAAAAGAAACGCAGTTGTGACAAAAACCAATGGACATGTGTATAGGCAAAGAATAGATTTTATCAAAGTTCATTCATAAAGGGAAATACAATACTGAAAAAATATGTAAAACAGGAATACAGGATGAGGATCGGACAGTAAATCAAAATCACTGTAAAGCCTGTGGAACGCCTATCCAAGAAGATGTAGACAATTTTCTTAAGATAAGGCTGGTGGGACGAATTAATAGCGAAACCTTTCCTTAAACTGCCTGTCCCCGCTCCAACAGAGATAAAGACCTGTCCAGACTGTATATGTTATATAATACATCGTCTCAACATATGAAGAAAGTCTGTTCCATTTCAAGGGAGTAACAATACTAACATTCTTCCGTCCTGATGATGGTCTTAGAGATTTACCCATAAAGACCGAAACGTCGACTCCCAGCCTTATCTTAAGAAAATTGTCTACATCTTCTTGGATAGGCGTTCCACAGGCTTTACAGTGATTTTGATTTACTGTCCGATCCTCATCCTGTATTCCTGTTTTACATATTTTTTCAGTATTGTATTTCCCTTTATGAATGAACTTTGATAAAATCTATTCTTTGCCTATACACATGTCCATTGGTTTTTGTCACAACTGTATTGTTTAAATGTCAAGTTTTGTTTTGTTTAGTTAGTCTTAAGTGTATATCCTTTCATTCCATTGTTAAGAATTAAATTCACTCAGGATAATTAATTTACCTGTCACACCACTATTGAACAACTAACTGACTCTAATCAACAAACTCCTTTGGAGGCTACACTACCCATCCTTATTACGTTCTTACCCAAGCCCCCAAAGGTTTATTGGGTCGCTCACTTTATTTCCTACAAAAGAAACGCAACTCCAGCAATGCGTCCTTTCACATGAAAGGGCTTGCGCCAGTCTTACGCCTGCTGTGAGGCAGGCGCAAGATTTGACGCAACAGCATCCTAAAAGTGACGCAGTGAAATCTCATAGATTTCACTGCATCACTATTACGAGGCTGTTTGCGGGGGAACGCCCCCTCTGCATACATTATACCTGACGCAGGTATAATGTGGCACAGGGGTTTAAAAAGTGACGCATCTACCTAGATGCGTCACTTTTTAAATATGGCGCATAAAGGCGCATATTTTACGCCGCTGGTGCGTCACAAAAAGTGACGCACCGGCGGCGCAAAACTGACGCAAGGCCTCATAAATAAGGGCCTGTGTTTTTATGGTGTCAAGCCAATGAGAAATTCTAAAGACGAGATCTGTTTATTATGAAATGTTATGACAAAGACAATTGGGCTGACTTGTTTATTTTGAAAGTGCATGTCAAACCAATAGCCCTCAAAAGGTGAAGAACACATGTTGTAGAGTTTGTAACATTATCATTATGGCAAAACAGTATTCAAGGAGGCTAACAACCTGGTTTTTGCAGTAGCCCAGCCTGTTAATTACATGTCTATTTACTAGTGCCTTGTTCCTTGGAAATGACAACCTGGAGGTATACTTAACTGATATTTGCTCATTTGCTAGCCGTGTTATGAATGAAAGGTTTTGAGTTGAACAGTACTCCAAGTTTGCAGCCACAGGGTAAGGATTATGTTTGTCAGCACGCAAGAAGATATTCAGAGACCTGATTAGTGGCGTTATGCTTTTGGTTAGTTGAGCAGGTGGAAGCACCATGCAGTGGCATATGGCTGTCAGGCAACTGGTGACTTCAGGGTAGAGTCTGTGGATAAGTGAAAGGAGGGGCAAGATCTCCGTGTCATCATTATACAGGTGGTTAGAGGAGCTGAAATAAGAGATTAGTAGATCTAATATTAACTAGCATGTTAAAGCATGCAGCAGAGTCAGGTGAGGGCGTGGTTATAGTGATTTAATTGTATGAGTCTGAGGCAGAAGCGTCAGTGTTTAGCAGGTGGGAGCTAAGTTGGTTGGAGATAAACCTAAGACTTAAAGGAATTCCATGAGTGGGCCAAGTTTTGTGTGTTGATCAGGGAGAAGTGATAGATGGTTTAAGTTGATATCTAGTGGCCACATGTACGACCATCAGGTTTTTGAGACTCACAAATTGCATTACTTAGAGACTCTCAATTTGCAAGTCGCAAAACGTGATGTACAACGGTGTCTAAGACATTGTTAGCGAATCCCATATGGGTTGCAAGGGACCTGCCTCATTAATATTCATGATGCAGGTGCACTTTACGACCCATTGGAAATGGCCAACACTCACAGGGATGGTCGCCTGCTGGAGTCAACAGACTGTGTGTGACTACTGATTAATAAAGCAGTTTTTTTTTATTACAGCCTTTTTTCCTTAAAGAAAAACGGAATGCATTTCAAAAATAAAAGTTTTTCTTCTAATATCTTAGCAGTGAGCAGTGGTCCTGCTCCAAAAAAGTGGGGCACCCCTATTCAGAAAGGGGTCCCCGGGGTACTCTTCCCTGTTTGTGAATGACATATCACCAAATTGGAATTGGTGGTAATCTGCTAATGTTTTGCAACCGCATTCCCAGTTGCAAAACATTCAGACATACCAGTGTGACTTGCTGTTAGAAAAGGACAACCTTTACATAAAATAGGTTACCGACTCGCAAAATAGGGTTGGTACAGAGAAAAATAAATTTTACCGGTTGCAAGCGGCCCACCAGTAAAATGCACATGGCCCTAGTTCATTAAAAAGGAATGAAGGGATCTAGGTGGTTGGTAGATGACAATGCTATTTTATTCAAATTAGGCTGTGACAGAAACATACTCAAATTTGCAAAGGGCCAGGTGTAGTGGGTATTTTTATCGAAAAATGTTTCCCCTTCCCCTTGTGAGATGAACAGGCTTATTGGGAAAAGATGGCACAGTTGGTGTGCAGTACCACTGTTGAAATAGTCATTAAGCTTAGTAAGTGTCTTTTTCACTCTGATCTTGATGGATATGACAAATGATTATAAATCCTAGTGCTGAAGATCAAAAGTGAGGATGTACAAGTCACACATTGGTGGGAGACTGGTAGCAGTGCCAATTATTAAGACGTAGTTCACAGTTACATATACATGTAATTGGAATCTCTGCTCGTGTGGGATGCTCTGATCACAAAACTACAACCAAAGGTCCTTACGGACCTTGGCGGAATGAGCAGTAGTTAATACTACGCAGGAATTATGGTGGGTTCCTAATAGTATCTTTTTTTTAGAACCATTACGTATAGGCTGTTTAGACCTACCCAGAACTGCCTTTCCTTAAGCATTTGGACGCTGAAAAGAATTGGTCACTTTCATCTATAACATAAAGATGTGTTTGCCTGTAGGTTTTAGAAGTGAAGACATTGTGAGGAGGTTCAAATGAACATTGAAAAAAGGGGGACATACAGGAGCGTTTTGAGGCTTGACGTGTCACCAGGCCAGGTAGAGAAACCAGGTCACCGGTATTACAATTTACATGCTAGCCAGCAAACACATAGTATGCGAAACCTTTGAGGGAGAGGTAGGTGATATTAGTAAGCCTGGGCAAAGCACTACACGTAGTTTGCGAACTTTGCGCTACTTCGCACTACGCAAATTGCACGTAGCACAGTGCAAACATGCGTAGCGGTAATTTTTTGGTTGCTCGCTGTCCTCAACGTCAAGTTGGCGACGGCGAGCAAGCAAAATGACATCCCGGCTAGACTTTTTCCTCGTTTGCGATCAGCAACATGAAGTTGCCGATCGCGAGCGTGGAAAATAAACCTCCCGGTGAGCTTCTTAACGCGGGGAGGTCAGGTTTCTCATTGCGAGTGGTCGCGTATGCTTGCGACCGCTCGCAATGAGAAACTACCAGTCTGCATTGAGAAAGCTGCAGCTCGAGTAAAAATCTACTCGAGCTGCAGTAAAAGACCGCTCGCATTGTGCAAGATGCCGTTTTCAATGATTGCACAGTGCGGACAAGCATCCGGCACTGTGCAATCATCGCGAACAGTACACTAAGCAGTTCGCATAATGCTTCGCGTAGCTCGCGTAGTGCGGAGTGCACTTCGCGTAGTTACGCGTAGCGCTACTTCGCAAACTACGCCCAGGTAGCTGAGTGATCTAAAACAGTAAGCATGCTGAATGGGAGCATTCCTTATGATTGTGGCAAGTTTTGGAAATGATTAACAACGCAACATTTGGGCCATGTGGAAAGCCACGTTATTAAACAGCCACTCTTTTGCAAGATTGTATCTGATGGAGGTAAAAAGTAAATACTAATATGGGAAAGTCATTTTATTAGTGTAGGTCAGTGAAGTATAGAATATCTGTGGACTGTTATTAAGGCACTATTAATGAAGGCTGTTACTTGGAAAGCCTAAATCATTGTACGGGCTGCATCACTGATGGTTTGGCAATGGTCCACTAGATCATTGAAGGCTCTAAAGATTTTCATTAGAAGGAATATTTTTGAATGATTTCATGAAGGGAAAGTTATATATTTAAGCTGAGTCTTAAATGCCTTATATAATGGGCCCTTGCAGGAAAGATATGCATCACAATGCTTTTCCTAAATAGACCAGGCATTTTAATCCACAGTTAACAAATGGCTTACCGTATAAAGGTTTCTGACTGTGAGGTCAGCAGAGGCTCCACCATCAGAAAATAAGCTGCTGTACTCTCCCTAAGGGAGACTGGGACCCTCAAGTGTGATGCTGAAGAATATCTGCTGGTTTACGGTGGGTGTCCAGCTTCCACCACTCTTAGAATTACTCTCTGTGTCAGACCTTAGTTAGGAGAAAGACACTCTTGCAGAATAAAACATGGTCAATCAGTTTCAAAAACTAACTTTAACTTCACCTAGCTTAAGCATAATTTTGACTACATTTAAAAAGTTATTGATTCTATTATAAATTGAATAAGAAAGTAAATTGGATTGTTTAGGATTATATTAAGAACATTAATTGTTGTATGTTCTTTCCTTGAAGGTGTGATTCTGGGATCTGTATTTGGGACCCTCCTGCGTTTGCTGCCACCACTGGATAGTAACATTGTGCTTCTAATATCCTTTCCTGGTGACATCCTCATGCGCATGTTGAAAATGCTTATCCTTCCACTGATTATATCCAGTCTGATATCAGGTGAGAAATTGAAGAATTTGACGTTAAGTGAATGGGGATGTAGGTGTGGGTAGGTACATGGAATAGTAGTAATCGTGAGATTGTGTCACTGACTTGTACATCTCAAAAGTCACAAGGGCAAAAAAAATATATATAATACATAACTGTCTACGACCCTTTCAAAGTTACTGTATGGACCTCCAACTTCACAGTTGTCATGTAGGCCAAATTGTCAGGAGGTGGGGGTTTAGGCGCAATAGAATTTTTTGCAGGGTGAGTGTAAAAGCAAACTCCAAGCAGATTTACAAAAGATTAGTGTTAGAATTGGGGGTCTCTGGTTGGCGCAAGTATGCACTTGTGACAAGCAGGGACCCTCTCCTCTAAGTCAGGGCGAAGGATGACCCCTTGGAATTACCCTTGCTCACCCTCTAGGTGCGTGGCGTGAGCAGCCAAGGCTATTCTCCAGGCGTTGCTGAGTTAAGCATTTGCAATAACACACACAGAAAATACACCAATCCCCCCACAAATGGACACCAGGCTGTAGTTATTTCAAAATTCTTCTTTATGTAAAAATATATCTCTGCAGGCAAGTATTTATCACAAGACCATATAACGTTTTTCTGAGCCACAAGATTGTAAATAGGCAAATGTTCTCTTTCAATTAATAGCTGCTTCCTTCTTAGTTCAGTTCCCTTAGAGACAGTTCATACCTTGTAATCTTTAGGGGCCTCTTGCCCCGTTTCGGGTTGATATGGGACTCCCAAGCGCCTCTGTGCGCTTCGCAGCGCTCCTCCAGGCCCCGCACGGAAGGAAACCCCGGGCCCTACCAAGGCTCACGCTTTACGCGTGAGCGGACCAACGCGGCGTACGGCTTCCCGGCAGGGAGACGAAGCGTACTCGTTGGGTAGGGAGAGGCAGGCGCACAAGGTCTCCCGACGGGGAAAGGTGAGGCGTACTTGACAGGAGCCCCTCACAGTATGGCTCTAATTGCACTCACCGGTGGCTGTGGAATGATAGGCTGCAGGGGTATTCTGTGACCGCACTTGGCACCCCGAGGTCGGGAAGGGATGCGCAGGCTGCAGACACAAGCCGGGTTGAGTGGTTGGGGAAAACAGAACGATGCAGACCCCAAGTCCGTTGAAGAGATCTTTAGCAAGTCTTCAGCAGGTTTCAGGGAAGTCGGAACCACACGCACTCCTTCAGTGCGCGGCGAGGGGAACCTTCGGGTTCTCAGTGGCGGTGACTTTCGGGAGGTAGGTGCGGCCCAGCTCCTCCGGTACGGCCCGTACTGGGGGTGCTTCAGGGGGGCGGCACGGCCTCTTCCTAGGTCAGAGAGTGAAGCGGGGCGAGTGGGTACGCTGGAGACGTACGGCGGCGGCCCGGAGCATAAATCACGCTCGGCAGGAAAATTCCAGCGGGTGGGGCGAGCGAGGGCACACAGCGCACTCCGTTAACAGGCAGGTGACAGGGGAGCAGGCGGCCTGGTCCACGGGAAAGAGAGCGACTCTGAACGAGCGGGGCTCTCACAGGACACGGGCGGTCAGGCTCCTGGGTGTCACGGCCCTAGGAGGGGGCAAAGGGGGCACAAGGTCTCAGCTCCAGCGGGAGAAAGCTCACGGATAGATGAGAGCGAGCGAAGGCACCATGAACCCACTATTCCTGGGGTTCAGTTCAGGGGGCAAGCTCAATCAAGCCTTTGGAGAATGTTTCAAAGCACAAGTCTACAAAGTCTTTTCAAAGTCTTTTCCTCTTCTTCCTCAACAAGGCAATTAGCAGGCCAGTCCTTCCAGCATCTTCTTCTCCTTCTAGTTGGGCAGAGGTTCTTTGTGGGAAACAGGATTCTAATTTACAAGGAGCAGGGCTCCTACTTTTATACAGCATTTTCTTTGTTCTCACAGGCCAGGGGGGTCTCTGCATAACCTCATTCAGTCTCTGAGCACTTTGTTGAGTGTACTCTGGCTTCTGCTTTCAGTGTGAGGGGCAGGCACATCAGACGCTCCACAGGAGGTGGAGCCAGCATTGTGTGGACAGGGGCAGCCCTATTCAGAGTCCAGGGGCACTACCACCTCCCACCAAGGTGTAATCCTTGCATTCACCACCTGTCATCCACCAGCCCTGTCACTCACATAACCCAGACAGTCAGATACACATCCTAGCAGAGGCGGGCTGAAATGGTTAGGCAAGCAAATGCTAGCTTTCTAAAAGTAGCATTTGCAAACACAGGATATTAAAATAAACTTTACTAAAAGATGTATTTTATTATTCTGAGTTCAGGCATACTAAACTTGACTTTCTACCATGTTCCCTGAGCCTGCTGGGATTATAGGGTGTAATAATTCCAGCAGCTCATCTGGCCTAAGAGAACAGGTAGCCTTACAATAGTGAAAAACGAATTTGCCTGTAATTCACTATTAGGACATGCCACACACATCAGGGCTTGTCCTACCTTACACTTACAATGCACCCTGCCCTAGGGCCTACCATAGGGGTGACTAATATGAAGCGAAGGGAAGGTTCTGAGGCTGGCAAGTGTGTGCACTTGTCCAGCAAGCATGACAGTACCAGACTGCACGCAGGTTCTGCAATGGCAGACCCTAGACACATTTTGAAGGGCTGCTTCTGTGGGTGGCGCAACCAGCGCTGCAGGCCCACTAGCAGTATTAGCATTTAAAAGCCCTGGCACTCCTGGTGCACTTTACTGGGGACTGACAGTAAATCCAATGAACCAATCAGGGAAATCAATCACACAAACACTTTACATAGGGAGCACTGGCACTGCGGCATGGATTGGCCGTGGCGCAGTGCCCTGAGCGGCGGACACCAGCAAAAACATCTGAGGCACATCAGCAAAAAGTGGAAGGGAAACTCACGCCAAGGTGCCAGGTCTAACAATTAGCATGAATGGTTTGTTTTACTGGTACATCCTGGCTCATTTTCAACATTGTGGGTACATTAGCCCCTAGTGAAGAGACTCGAAACTGCTTCAACTACTGTTAATTCAGAGATTTGCATGTCTTTTTTTTTTTAAAAACCTTTATTGAATTATCAAAGCATTACAAGCGCAGGCCTACAACCACAGGGGCCGGCCGCAAACTCAGGGTATAGATTCAGGTGGCATGCAAATGTATACGACCGCGTAATATCAACGAGATAAGCAGAGCATATGATTGTATGTGCCATTAAGCGAAGGATATCAAAGGTTTCATTTTTTGGTTATGAAGAAGCAGTAGTGGCTGCACTATCGATGGCGTCACACCATAGAATAGAATTAAGAAGAGATGGGGGGGACGTACCCCGCATTGCAATCAGAACTAAGTGATGAACATTACAGCCCTAAACATACTACGCCCGCTAAGGCAGACAAGGAGCAAAAATCTGTATAATAGCGAGCGATTCAGCTAGAGCATCATCCCAAAAACCCACCCTCCAGAGACAGTAAGGCATAGGCAAGTATAGACACCAGATAGAGAAAGAAGTGAGATAGAGAGAGACAGCCAACCTACTGAAGTGGAAGGGAAGCCCCACCTAAGAGAAAGATGAAAAGAAAGAGACCATAGAACAAAACAAACTAAAATAATAAACCCCCCCAACACCAACCACCCTGCACCCCTGTAATGGCTACGGCCAACCCCACTAACAGCGTGCCTGTCGCCCCAGAACTGCCCTAAAGAAAGGAAAGAAAGCGGAGGAGGAGAGCAAGAGACACACTCCCGGTCCTCATTACCCCCCACCAGCAGCAGCCTCCCCCAATTCAATGTTGACTATTAAAGCAAGTACTGAACACATACATGGGGAGAACTCCAACAAAAACTGCCCGTCTCCCAATAGTATACACGGTGCATATCCGGCATAAAGCACACAGAAAAGCTAACCCCGAATGTCAAAGTCAACCCTGACCAGTTCGGTTCTTCACGGAAGCCCATGTCGTCCAAGCCACAGCAATCACGAAGAAAGCGAAGCGTCCAAGACAGTTCAAAACAATGGCGACGGATCGAAGAGAGGAAACAAAATGGCGGCATCCAAAAATTCGACAATAGAGGATGAAGAAGGAAGACGAACCTCTCCGAAAATCACCGAAGAACTGTCTTTGGAGGTAAAAACCTTTAGCAACAATGTTCCGTCGAACAGGAATGGAGCAGGAAAAGCCAACGACGATCACAGGTGCACTCTCCATAAGGCCAGAGCCATCAAAATAGGCTAAAACAGGCTTCCGTCCGGGGGTCTCTAAATGGTGCGGAGAATAATCCACGGGGTCCAAGGCATGCTGACAACTTGTCGGATTATCCACTTCTGGTTCCAAGTGTACGTTATCCAGCTTTACAGACATCCGTTGGCACAGGACGGCAAAGTGAGAGCGGAGCGCCCCAATGGCGGCCATTACGGACCTCAGCGATGGTGTGCCGTCAGTCTCCCCCATCTCCTCCGGCATGAGACAATGCAGGATTTGGACCCTTGAAACACCGTCCAGGAACCAGGCACACACAGGGCTTATGACAACAGCGAGCGCTCACATAACAGGCAGGGTCGGTATTTCGCCACTCGCGGGGGCCAGCCCGACAACCCGGGCCCCCCAGGGGGTCACCGGGCATAGGACCCCCGACCGTGGTCACCGATATCACATGCGTCACTGAGCCGTGTCCTTGGATTAAGCCGGTTACTCAGTTGCCAACTGGAATTTGAAGGATTGGACCGAGGTCAGGAGACCGGAAGCAACCCTGGTCCCACAGCCGATGTTGATCACTTCCAACCCGGATGGGCCAGAAATCGAGGCCCCGGCGGAAGCTCTGAAATAGGCCAAGAAGTAAATTCGACATAACTTTGTCACCCGGTAAGTTGGTGGGTCCGGGTTTGCACCGCAGGAGTCAGGAGCACTTCATACGTGTGGGAGTCCGGCGTGCTTGAAGGATGAAAGGCAGGATATACGAGCTGCCGGTGGAGCTCGGCGGAACCGGGAGCTTATGCGGCGATCTTGGATCGTAGCGTAACTCCTCCTCAGATTTGCATCTCTTAATTTTGTTTCTGCCTGCTAAAAGATGCAATTGAATCTTGATGCACATACACTTGAATACAATGCCTTGTCACAGGATCCATTGATTTTTTTCAGTCTTTATTGACTACTATTTATCCCTTCATGATCTTTTTTATGCTACTCAGATACTATACAATGGTATGGCTAAATGGTGAGTACCAAGGTATTACTGCAGTAAAGCTCGGCTAACTGTCAAGTCTGCACACTCAGCTGCATTACACAAAAGGGTGTTTTACCAATGCAGTCACGGGGACCTGGGCGCTATGCGGTACATAAGAAACAGGGGGTCCCCGCAAGAAGATATATAGTACTGGGTTTACAGAATTCAAAATTCCAAACAATTACACCTATTCATGAAACTTAGCACAGTATTGTGATTTATTAACAACACTGAACACTTCAAATGATAACAATTACTGAATATAAATTGAGCAATTTAAGAAGCCCCGAGAGGGGGAGAGAGGAAAAGGAAAAGGGGGGCGCTTAAAGGAGTGAAGTACAAAAAGATTTAGTCATATTAAGTCAGATAGATCAGATACTGACATACAACAATTAAGCATTTCAGATGCAACAACCGAAATTTATGGACAAAATTGATGCAACTTTTAAGAAAGACATTCTACGGTATCAACCATATCGATGGAATTGTCAGGGACTTGAACCGGATGTCAAGAGAACACAAGCCGTTGACGTTTCGACGCCTGTATTGTAGGTCAAGTTAGGTCCTTAGACAGGGTCTTCATCAGGACAAAAACGGGAAAGGAGGTGATGGGGCAACAGTATCTGGAATTTAGAAAAAAGGGGGGGGGAGTTAGACATTCACAAAAGGGGTACAACTACTGTTACAGATAAGCTTAAGACTTCGTAACAACTGCGTCAAGGTGGTTATTATTAACAAATTACCATGGGCAACAGGCCTCAGAGGGCTCTGCTGTAGGAACTCGGGTACACCACTCAGTTGTAGGGGAATATCTGCCGCGAAACCCAAATCGCAAACTATAGAGGAATTAAAATCAGAGGAGAAAGATCATTATTGGACTTTCAAGGTATACAGCTCAATGAATCTGGTCATCGAGGGCTCCCTCTTGCATCAGATAGGTAAAAAATTTTAAATGCGAGAGGGCCTATGGTCATTCTAGAAAAAGGGATTCAACATCTCCACTTAAGGTGGTTCCCATCGTTGTAGTAAAAGGTGATTCATGTAAATGCCGGATGGAGAGGTCAGGCTAGGTAAAAGGTGGTTAGATAATTCAGACCGGCACACAAATGTCCGTGATGCTCACCTTAGTTAAAAGCACAGATAGCCTGGGATATCTACAGAACCAAACTGTAGAAACGGATAGCCAATATCCTAAACACGGTCATCAGGGGTTATATTGAACCAATGCCTGCATCACTTTACCAGGGGATATCAGTTCGAGCGAAACCGCTGTGGGCAAAAGATAGTGAAACTAGTCAGTGGAATGGTGTGCTAGGGTAACGTACCAAACCTTATATTCTGAAAGTTATCAGCACTTACTACTATGAATCTGGAAGGATGGGCACCAAAGATGCACTGGTTTGAAGGAGTTGCGTGCGGTACTGCAAAAATCAGGGTAAAGAAGTCACTTATTGGGCTGGCTCATTCGGAAAAAGGGTCTACAATGGACCGCAATTAAAACGGGAAACCACTTACTTAATCCTAAACATAAACAGGACCGGACGGGGCAAGGTTGCTCAACATGTCTCGAACGTTAGTCGCTATGCGGGGAGACAAAAGCGAAAAGCAGCTCCGTTATTTATTACCAGGATCGGCTTCCAAAAACAAACCAGACCCATCGCCCCAATCAGCAAGGAAGGGGGAGAAAACAACTCACGGTTAGTCGAACTCGGAGACGCCGTCCAGCGGAGTGGCGGGAACGAGGGCGGAGTTCCTTTGACACTACGCATAGTTTTGGATTGTTGGATCACGTGTCCGACATACCATAAAGAGTGAAGAAATACTTAACCCTTCGCAGCAATCATATATGATCAATGGTACGCACCCTGGGTTGTCGGATATTTTAATTTTATTATTGATTTTAATATTAACTAGAAAAAGAGACATTATCCAACCTAATTAAAATAGGAAATTTGGATCCTAATTCGAGCCATAATCGTGCAACACTCAGTCACGAGGTTGTAGACGTTTTCGGTTATGCACAAATGTAGTCAGGGTTACACAGTATGTATACGTAACAGTATTCTATATAACCAGTTAAAGCCCATCCCGGTACTCCATATAAATCCACATCAAATGGAATACTTTAGACGAAACTTTTTTGGAAGGGCCGTGCAATTCTCAAAGCATGAGATTGTAGACAGATTTTATCCAAAACATGGATTACATTAGCACAAGATATCTTACAGGTGACAAGAGATGAGTATACATCAATTACTTATTCGATGACAGTGGATGATCTGTTGGGTGAGAAAGTCAAACACAAACTCGGGCACTTCTCTGGCACGAGAGTGAAGCTGAGGAACAGTATCTTAGTTCATACATAGTAAACTCAAATGAAGATACTACAGAAGTGATTATTAGCCAAGTGCTGCCAATTGAGACAGGCTACTGTCTTGTTCATTAAGGCCATTTTTAATGGTATCCAAAAGTGACATCCATTTAGCTTCGCGTGTGTTCAGTATGGTCATTACATTGCCCCCTCTCCTGCCTAGGGTTACTTTTTCAACAACCAACCACCTCAAATCACTTACTTGGTGGCCACTTCTTTGCCAGTGGTCCACCAAAGGTGCCCCTGTCACCTTGCATCTTATTCTACTGCTATGGGATGAGATCCTCGCTTTCACCTTTTGCTGGGTCTGGCCGACATATATCTGTTTACAAGGGCACATAATGATGTAAATTACACAAGCTGTGTTGCAATTGGTGTAATGTTTAAGATGAAATGTGCGTTGTCCATGTTCAAAACTTTTAGTCTGAATGGTTGTCTCACAGGCGGTACATGTCCCACATCTATAGTGCCCTACCAAATTGGGTAAGTTCCATAAGGTAGTAATGGTGGGTTGACTTGCAGGTTCCAAATAGGAGTGAACTACCATATCTCGTATGCTCTTGGCCCTTTTGAAAGAATGGAGAGGTGGGTTCAAGTGTTCAATTTCTTCTGCCACAAGATGCCAATTCCTATTGATGATTTGCTTAATCTCATTACTGCGTGTGGAGAAGGTCGTAACGCAGACTATGCGGTCCATCTCCCCTTTGTTGGTTACCTCTGGATTCAGCAGGATATCGCGTGGGTTAAACCACGCACGTTTTCTGGCTCATTTGACCATCCGAGCAGGGTATCCGCGAGTGATAAGGCGATCACACAACACCTCAGATTCTTGGATGTAGTTGCTTCTAGTCGAACAGTTTCTCCTGACCCTGAGGAATTGGCCAATAGGTAAATTGTCTTTTAGGCCCCTAGGGTGGTGGCTAACATATTGCAGTAGAGAATTTCGCTCAGTGGGCTTCCTGTACAGAGTTGTCTGTAGTCGATCATCATTGACATATATCGTGATGTCTAAGTATGGGATGCTCACATTGCTGGATTCAAGGGTGAACTGGATGTTAGGGTTGCACAGATTCAACCATGAATGGAAAGCACACAAATGTTCTTTATTACCATCCCAGATGCACAGGACGTCGTCAATATATCTTACCCAAAGAGTAAGATTCTTCTGGAATGGGTTGTTACTGGAAAAAATAAATTGTTGCTCAAAGTGGTCCATGAAGATAATTGCCAAGTTCGGGGCAAAAGTGGCCCCCATCGCCACTCCCTTTGTTTGTAAAAAGAATTCATCCTGAAAAATGAAAAAATTCTTCATCATAGCAATGCTCAATAGTTCAATGATGAAGTCCGTAGGCACCGCAACCGGGGCTGGTCTTTTGTCCAAGGCTAAACGCAACACCACCCAAACCATTAACCTCATTGATGAGAGACCTTTTGATCCCACAAAAGAACTTTTGGTAAATTCCCACAGAAGCCCAGGTTAACACCAGGACCTGGGCTTCTATGGGATTTCAAAAGGGCATATTATCAATCCCATTATCGCCGCTTTAGCGGCAGTTTCCTGCCGATAAAACCGGCGATAATGTATCGCCCTTTCTTGATAATATGGCCCTTAGACTCTTGTTGATCTGGGGGCTACGAAATAGATAGCAAGATGGCATTTCAAAACGGAAGGAGAGATTGAACTCATTAAACTGAGGTAGGTAGCAGAGATTGGGATGTGTACTGGACATTCTGTCCATCAATTGTTCTTAGTGTACTGGACATGCATAACTTTAGCAAGAACAAAACACCACTAGGATCAGGTGTAGTGTCATAATGGTATCATACACACAAAATGATATCATTTCTGTATTTACCCACCAGTATAGAGTGCTATTTGCAGAGGGACCACCACTTGTGGCCTACGGACATTTCACCACTTTTTCAAGCAGCAAGGTATTCTCCTCATGGGGACGTTAAGGCACTTGATGCAAGAAATCCGACAGATTTTTCGAACCTTAGCATCCGGGAAAACACCTAGCCCATATGACGCAGGTGTGGAATATTATGCAATTTACAAATCCCTCCTCTCACCACGTCTGACAACCTTGTTTGCTAAAGCTCTTCAACAAGGTAGCTTTCCTCCTTCCACTGGTGAGGCAATCATCACATCTATACCTAAGCCCAATCGTGACCCTTTAGTCATCACCTCATACTATCCATTAATTATTATAAATACTGACTACAAAATCCTTAGCAAAATCCTGGCCAATTGCATCCTCCCCCATCTTACATCCCTCATTTTCCAAATATAAACAGGCTTGTCGTCTACCGCATCACTTCCCTCAACATATGCCGCATTTACCATGTGATTGAAGGGCCTAGCGGGATGTATTTCCATTGATCTTGAACAAGCATTTGATATGCTGAACTGGGATTATATGGTAGCAGTGCTATAACGCTTTGACCTGAGCCCCTGTTGTTGCAGTGCTTTACATTATTGTTTGCCTCCCATACAGCCAGACTCAAGACTGGCTGTCTCATTTCGGACAACAACTCTATCGCTCGGAGGACCAGACAGGGATGCTCACACTCGCCCTTCTATTAATCTTGGCAGTTGAGCCCTTGGCGGCTGAAAATTTCAGGCGACAGGGGAATGGGGCATACCAATAGGAGATGCATAGCATGTTGTCTCCTCATATCCCGACAACATGCTACTAATCCTCCGCTTCTTTAAACTGGATCTTACAGCCATTGCTCTTATTCTGAATGATTTTCATGCCGCTCTGATCTTAAAGTTAACCCCAATAAAACTTATCTTTTTCCTATGTTCAAGGGTCTGTTTCCCGTGAAATAGGTTTTGGATCAGATCATTTACACTGAGTAAACACAAGGAGATGATGGACGGAGTGCTGAAACTTTTCAGATACTCGCCTTCAGTCACAGATTTGGGTTTAATCCATCATTGTTCTTTAACCCCTTCCACACTCATGACGAGCTGGGCTCATCATGGTGTAGCCTCCTCGCACACTGATGACGAGCCCAGCTCGTCATGTAAAGTGCGATTTAGAAAAACTCAGCATACAAGCAGAATAAGAGCAGCGCGCATGTGGTTAACTCACTTTGCCTCCCCAGGTCTGACCCAGCCATGCAAATCCATCTTGACCCTGTGGCTCATGGTAACAGTCCAGACCGAACTGCCAAGCCAGGTCTTCCATGGACCAGAAACTAGCATCCAGGGACCGGTTTCACATTCTGTCCATCAATTGTTTTTGCATTTGTCCCCCCAAGTGGGACGGGTATGCCCAGACTTGGGTCCTGTGCTCTCCATGCAACTGGAGTCAAGCTATCCTGGCTGATGAGGGGTGAAACCCCGAAACCTGGTCCTAGGATGCATGATTCCTGTCCAGGGAGGACCTGGCCTGGCAGTTTGGGCTGGACTGTTCCCATTGGGTGCAGGGTCAAGACTGATTTGCATATGGCTGGGTTCAAACCGGAATGGCAATGGGAGCCAAAAACTAAATGGATTTAGGCCCAGGTCTCTGTACTAGGGTGAATGTATGACATTGTTCTGCATTTTGTCCTTCAATTGTTGCATATACACTGAGTGTCTAACTCCTTAAAATACATGGGTATTAAGGTATTTCACTCTTTGGGCAGATTTATTGCATGGTAATTCTGAAAGTACCATACACACACTTGTTGCATTCTGCACTACCCTATCTATAACGGTTATGGGCCTCATAGTCCTCTCTAAGGTGGTGGTTCTTCTGCGCTTGCTTTACCAATTTTGTTAATCACCTCGTGGTTATCCCCCTTATGACGTTTAGGGACCTTAACACTTTACTGCTTGATTTGATATGGGGTATTGTGCGATGGCGGTTTGCTTTTACTAAGCTACTCCTTCCCACTGACTGCAAAGGCCACGGAGTGCTTGACTTTCGTGCCTACTAAAATACTGTCCAACTACAATGGCTTGCTACTGGCTGGCTGTACACACCTGGCATAGGCAGGCCTTACAGTGGACCAAATAAAACCTGGCATGGTGAACGGTGCACTCTTCCCCAGGCCATAGAACCTGCTTGAGATGCCTTATTACTTGAAGTGGCGTCCACCTGCCTGTGCAACTCTTTAAGATATACTAAGACCACGCCTGCCTACATTGCAGCAATTCTGCTGTAAGACCTTCATGGTCACCTGGGCATTGTCTCTTTCTGGGACCCAATGGGATCATGCTGGATTGACCTCTGTTGGGGATCTGTTTCATAGGACTTTCTTATGGATTTTTTTACCTTGTCTGATTGGTTTGGATTGCCTGCAGGTGAATTCCTTACTTATGGAAAGTTACAGTTCGTGATAAAATTGACCTGACAGCACGTAAAGAACTCCATGTGCACACTGCATTACAAACACTCTACACAATAGGATAGGGGCAGTCAAAATACAGTTTCTCGAGCTGCATCAGCAGGTCTCATACATAACATTATTGACACGACATTCCATGTTACAATAGATTAATCACATCCAGAGAATCAGATACGGTAGAATTTCCAATTTATGGTGCTGTGTGTTGTTTTCTAAGCAACAAGTCCAATGTTATGGTAAACTTGCAACGAGACAATGTGTAACATGGGCCACGAACGACGAGAGTGGTCGGCAGTGTACAAGATGTTATAAACGCCTGCCTGGCTACATCCAGGCTTGCTGTAGTGACGCTTGGTGTGACTGCCGACAGGTGCAAAGAAATACTGTAATAGTTGGACACGATAGACGTCCAGACAAAAGCACAAAATGAATATTGTAACTGAAATGATGTGGATATATACTGATACGTGCAAAGCAATAATTGCCGGATGTAAGACTCTGAGTGTTAAGGAAAGCATACTAAGGGCACATTGCATTAGTAAATGTAAAAAAGACAAATACGAAATTTAATTAATTGAAAAACAAAAATAGGATATGGTAGGAAATCGATCACTTAGCTGTATAAAGGGGTCCGGGACAATGCAGGGACAGACCCCTAAACTTACCTTGGAGAAGGCTCTCCAAACTGTCTTCAGTGACAAAGAATGGCAGGCCATGCTGCAATATCTCTTTCAGATTCCATGCAGCACCCGTTTTAAATGTATATAAACTTGCATCCTACATAGGGCATACCTTCCTCCTCTGAGATGCCCCAGTATTTGGCAATAAAGCCATGTCTTCTAGTGATGATATCGCTCCCTGAAGAGGTATCCTTCCATGGTTGGATTTTGACCGCAGTGTTTTGTCCCTCCATCTTTCATTAATGACCAACCTCCACCCCCCACCCACCCCCCTCCCGTCCCCGTCCCCCTTGCTGGCCTGCCAAGGGAAGGTAATGGAAGGCAAGCCATGACCCAAGCCTGCTCTATGCCAACCCACTCAAAAGGAGCCATCCTTGACTGGATCATTTCTAAGGAGTCCGCTGTCAAGCTTATCTCCATAGACCCCTGCGACTGGTCTGACCATCACTCCATATCCTTAATTTTGCCCGGGACTCTCAAGACAAAGTCGTCTCAACCTGTGATTCCCAAGCGATGGAACAGAGACACTAAGAACCTTGACTTTGGGAAATTCGAGGCTCGATGCAGATCTGACCTACCCCCACCACTGCACATAACCAAGGTTAGAGATCTCAACGAGCACTACTCATCATCCATCTCGAACATTCTAGACGACCTTGCCCCTCTAAAACTTAAAAGAACTCAAATCAAGGACAGAAACCCTTGGTTCACTGTCTCCCTCAACATGGAGAGGAGAGCCCTCCGTCAGTTTGAAAGAAGTTGGAGACAACACCCCTCCGCAGTGCATCTAAAACTGCTGCGCCAGGCGAGAAATGCATACAACAAGCACATCATCAACTGCAAAAAAGAGTACTTCAGATCGGAATTAGGGAATGCCAAGAACAGACCCCAAAAGCTTTTTGAACTGGTCAAATTCCAATCTAACAAACTGGCTAAAACAACGAAAGAATCCCCCAAATCGCTAATATCTGCAGACGAATTCTCCTCCTTCTTCGCTGATAAAATCACGGCATTAGGAATTGAACTTAGTACTACCACCTGCGCCCAACCCCCTCCTGCTCTGCCACACCCTTCCACTCCTACCTCTATGGCCTCCCCTAAAAAGAAAGCCCGCTGGACGGACTTCAAATACTATAATGAAGACTCCATCTCAAAAATTCTCTCTAGCTTAAAACCAAACAATCACTTCAATGATCCGCTTCCTTCTAACTGCCTCACCACCGCCTCCCAATCCATCGTCCCCTGTTGGACTGCAATTATCAATGCCTCTCTCCAACAGGGCTTGATCCCGGACCCTTTGAAAGCTGGCCAAGTTCTCCCCATCTTAAAAAAACCTTCACTTGACCCTGCCTCTCCTGACAATTTTAGACCTATCTCCAATATCCCGCTACTAGCCAAAGTATTAGAGAAGTGTGTTCAACAGCAACTAAGCCAGCATATTAACAACTTCCACCTACTAGATGACTTCCAATCTGGATTTGGACCAGGGCACAGCACCGAAACTGCTATGCTACACATCGTGGACGATGCCCTCCAAGCCCTAGACCAAGGCAAAACCTGCCTTCTAATCCGCCTGGATCTATCCTCCGCCTTGGATACGGTCAACCATGAAAAACTACTTGAACGCCTCAAACTCAGGATGGGCCTGGATGGCGTGGTACTAGAATGGATCAGATACTTCCTCCACAATCGTTCCCAGAGATTCCTCATCAACGGCAATCTATCAGCTCCCACCCCGGTCACAGTCGGAGTCCCCCAAGGTTCAACCCTCTCCCCTACCCTCTTCAACCTTTACCTTGAGCCACTCACCAAAGTTCTCCGCTCCGCCAACATCTCCTACCATATGTATGCGGACGACACCCAATTATACATCAACATCTCCTCGCTCAATGAGATCCTCTCCCTGAACGAGACCCTGAAATTAACTGTCCACTGGCTAGCCAATAACCAACTCAAAACTAAATGCAAAGAAAACTGAATTTCTCCTAATCTCCCCATCTAAAACCAACCTGGAGATCCAGATGTGGATTAAGGCCATCACAGCCCTGAATTGCCCACCGACCATTGTGGACTCTGCCAAATCCCTGGGCATAATCCTCGACAGTAACCTCAATATGAGAGACCACATTAACTCGATGGCCAAAGCAGCCAGATTCCACCTGAGCTACCTCTGGAAGCTGAAACCTTTCATCGATGCACCAGACTTAAAAACTGCAGTTCAAGCACTTGTCATCTCCAGACTGGAATACGGCTGTTCCACCCTCACAGGATTACCTAAGACCTCCTTAGCGCCTCTAAAAGCCTGCCTCAACGCGGCTGCCAGACTACTCACAGGTACCAGGAAGTTTGACAACATCTCTCCACACATGAAAGCGCTGAACTGGCTCCCCCTGGAGGCCAGAATCCAGTTGAAATTGGCTTGCACTGTACACAAGGGGGCAGATTTATGAAGGGCTTGCGCCACGTTTACGCCGCCGTTGCGTGACGCAACGGCGCGGAAACGTGGCGCATCCCTGCGCCCTATTTACAACGTGACGCATCTAGGAGATGCGTCACGTTGTACAGCACTGCGCCATAAGGAGGCGTTCCTGCGCAGGGGGGGGCGTTCCTGCGCAGGAACGCCTCTTGAAAGTGGCTGAGTGAAATCTATGAGATTTCACTCAGTCACTTTCAGGGCAATGCTGCGTCAAAACCCTGCGCCTGCTTGAAGCAGGCGTAAGGCTTGAGGCAGCATTGAAAGAATAGGCCCCCCCAGAGCATTGCTGGAGCTGCGTCGCGCTTGCGACGCAACTCCAGCAATGCGCCACATTTCCGGCACAGATGCGTCACGCATCTGTGCCGTTTTTGCCCCATGGTGCGCCGCATCATAAATGCGGCGCACCATGGGTGGCGTAGCTGTGGCGCACTGTGGCGCATGTTAACTGGCGCATCCCTCGGGATGCGCCAGTTAACATAAATCTGCCCCAAGGTGCTTTACACAAACTCCCCTGCTTATCTGGCACAGAAGTTAGTGATATCCGGAGGAAACAGAAACTCCAGGTCTGCCGGAAACCTACTGCTTCAACCTGCCTCCTTCAAAAAAAAAGAACTTATAACAGGGCGTTCACCGGAGCAGCACCACGAATCTGGAACTCTCTTCCACCCTCCATCAGAAAAATCCCTCTTCCAGCACGCTTCAAAACTGAGACGAAAACCTTCCTCATGGGTAAATTCTTCGCCTAAGGCCTGCCCACAACCTCCTCATTGAGTGGGACTAATCTAAGACTACCGCCTCACATATCAAAAGCTACCCATGACGAATACATTTGGAACCTTGCTTTTGTTTCTGTCTATGACAATTAGTGCAACCATTCGTGTGGATCTGTTTGTCCCTGCACCTTAATCTTTTTGCTCAACAATGTATACCGTGTAACGTTTGATCTGTTTGTCCCTGCACCTTAATCTTTTGTTTGCTCAACAATGCAGACCGTGTAAAGCGCTCTGATACCCTCACGGGTCATGTGCACGCTCTATAAAACACTAAAATAAAATAAATAAAATATTGTATTCTCGTAGAGCTACATATTATGCTGCTCGAATTTGCTATCTGAACCAGCCCGAATTGTCCTCATGCTAAAGGCTATAACATGGACCCTCTTCTGCTATGTTGTCAGTTCTACTTGCATGTTAATGTTTAGATTGCATCATAATTACCTATCATTAGACATTGACTCAGCTACTCTCCTAGAGTATACTAGCACCTCTATGGCCAACACCCTGTGCAAATTGTTATTGTAGAACTGTAAAGTAATCTATGACTGCACTAAAATCAATACAAATAGATTCGAAAAAAATAATGATATGCTGCATTAGCTTTTACTGCTTTTTAGGTCTCGCCCTGGAATTCGCATCCGAAGGATGCGTCCAGGGTCGGAGACTTATAGCTATCGGACTCGGGGGAATGGAGGACAGGAAACTGCCACGAGCTTCTCTTGGCTGGATTACACTGCGTGCACGCGCACACTCACGCATGCGCACATCACGCCGCGCACATCACAGTCACAGCCACACCTCCCCCCCCCCGTCGCCGCCGCCGCACCTACACACACACACAGAGAGCAGGCTGTTCACAACACATGCACACGCAGGCAGACACGACACACACACGAGCGCACACATACAGACACACACTACACCTCCCCAGCCCCCCCGCGCCGCCCACACACAAGAGTACACGCACAGACAATCCCCCCTCCCGTATACACACACGCCCGCACACATACAAAGACCCCCCGCCGCCGCCGCTGCAATCGTACACATACACACACACCAGCACCAGACCCCACTCACTGGCTACGCAGGATTTCTCTTCTCTGGGGCGGCCCCGGGGCTCTTCGTAGCTCACGGGAGCCCCGGGCCGCGGGAGGACTCGGCTTCTTTGCTCCATCCCGGCGGGCAGCCAATCATAGCCCAGCAGCAGGCGGGACTTCCTTCTTTCTTCTGGCCCGGCCTACGTCTTCTCTCCCGTTGCCTGGCTTCCTGCCTCAGGGGTCCGCCAATGGCAGCGCGGCCCCGAGCAGGGAGGCGGGCACAGCGTTTCCTCTGGAATCCCGGGCCCGTCGGCGGTGATAATTTTTTTTAAAGTAAACTATAGATGTATGTGCGGATGGGGCTAACTAGAATAGGAAATATGAGCAAAGTGGTTGTTTAAAGATAAATTGTGACAAAGGTGATGCTCGCAGATTCTTTCAGGCATCCTGGGAAGATTTTAGATGCTGTTTGACAAGGATGATTCTTCGCTGATAGGTTCCCACACCCTCTCAGTTGTTTACGTAATTTAGGTAGACTGCAACAATGCTGCCCAGGTGGAGAAAGTGTGTAGGCGGTGGGTGCTCTACCGAACAGCAAAATCTGAAATGCCTCGCTCCTTCTTTCAAGAGTCGCTCGAGCATCTGGCTAGACTGCAGCCAGGCTAACACCTTTCTGCTCTTCATTCACTCTGAACTGTTCAAATAGCGCGACAACAACGACAGTTCTTTACAGGTTCTTCCGCACTCTCGCCGTGGCTTTTTATGTGCGCGGTGGCGGGAGGAGGTGTTTACGACACGACATTTGAAAACGCTTTGATGTGAAACAAACTGGGGAGACACTCCACTCCCCCCCCCGCCACCCCCAACAAAAAGAAACCACATCCTGTAATCAGAACAGAATGTTCAATATTTAGGAAACCACCAGCCCTTTCTAGTGCGTCCCTTATTTTCAGGAACCATAGAAATGCAATCATTCCGTTACTTTTATAGCGCTGCGCTGGTACAAGCCGCATAGGGTTTTATAAATGCAGCTAAATTATATATTGCCTCCTCCCCCTCGCTCTCTCTAGCTCTCCGTCTTTCCCACGCACCCCTGCCTCCCCCAGCTCTCTCTGACTCCCACTTACCCTCTCCTCTCCCTTCCTGACTCTCTCTCTTGCTCATTCCACCGCCCACACGCGCTCACCGCCTCTCTGCCCCCAACCTGTCCACCTCCTCCAGCCCCCACTCCCGCTCTTTCTCTATCATTGCGGTTTGCTCTAAACATGGCAGGAACTCAAAGCCACAAATCTTTAAACACAAATTCACCGACACACACAGACAAGTAAAATGCATGCACACACAACGACTTGTTTAAGCATAGTATGCAAATATCTAAATCTTTGTAGTTTGACGATATTTGACAGATAACACATTCACAGTTAGGGAAAGGCCTGTTGTAGACAAGTGCTCCTTTATGCATGGTTACCCCCCACTTGTTTGCCTGACTCTGGCCGAGCACTGGGTCAATGCTAATCAGGTTCTTAGTGCCTGTGTTCTTTCACAAATCATGTGTGTTTCCACAATTGGCACACCTCTGGCCCCATGTAAAAGGTACCAGTGGTACCAATAGCATTGTGACCAGAGAGGGTCTCAAAGGGCTGCAGTATGTATTATGCCACCCTAAGAGATCCCTCACCAAACACATGCACACTGCCACTGTAGCCTGCAGGTTTTGGTGCAACTAAAAGTGAAGAGCCGAACACATATCTGTGTGCCAGGCCTGCCAGCAGTGTTGGCATAGGTATGTCACCCATACAGCAGGCCTAGTCCTGAGACAGGGCGCACTGTTCCTCTGATGAGGGGATGAATGCATGAGCAGATATGCCCCGATAGTCCCTAAGTCTATTCTTAGGCCTATTAGTGCATAGTGAAGCCATACCAATTACATGGGCTAGGGGCTTGTCAATATGAGTTCCACAGCTCCATGATGGCGCCATCGAATCCCAAGATGTTTGGTACCAAGCATCTCAGATTAATGACCCTACAGTGGTGCCAGTGTTGGATTTATTAATACAGGCGCTAGGAGGGTACCTCAGAGGTGCCCTCTGAAAACCTAACCATCACAAGTGTGTAGCCTTCTGGCCTGCACCAGCCTGCCACTTCCAGACACGTTTCTCACCCCCTGAGGTGGGAGACATTTTCTCTTGTGGGTCAGAAACAAAAGCTTGCTCTGGGTGGAGGTGCTTCACTCTTACACCTAGGCAGACACAGCATTCAAGGGCAGTGAGCCTCAAAGGCTTACTTTCCTTTGTTATGCCAGCCAGCCAGGGCCTCTCCAGCTAGTGGCGATGCCCGCCTCCCTGACCAAGCCCCACATTTGGCGGAAAGGTTAGTGGGAAAATTAGTCAGGGGTGGTGTGTTCATTCTCAGCCAGGACCACCACAAAGGGGTCCTTTGCTGAAGTGATCCCTTCTTTGAAAATTCTCCATATTTGTTTTGAGGATTTTAGCTATTAGGATTAGGGGTATGCCCTCTCCCCAAAGGGAGTGAACATTCAAAGGTTGTAGTCACCCTAAAGGATAGTAGCCCATTGGCTACTACCTACCAGCACCTGTAACGGCCCTAAATTGAGTCTTTAGGGGCACTCCTGAACCTTGACCCTTAGATTCCTGATGACCTAAAGAACAAGCATTTACACTGCAATAGGTCTCGCAGCATTAAAGTTTGAGTTATTGGCATTGTGTAGGACAATGCGTTGCATAACATTTTTAGTAAACTTTGAATTGGTGAGCAGTGAGAGTGTGTGCAAGAGTATGCTGTTCTTGAAAGCAGTGTGGTAGAGAGTGCAGGAATTTAGGTGACCTGAGCAATGTGGATGATGCACCTCAAGCACGGGGCTGACGCAGTTATTATTCACACAGCTCTGATGATGCACCTTAGGCACGGGCTCACAGCTGGTATTATTAACACAGCTCTAATGACGCACCTCACGCACTGGCTCACAGTTGTTATTCACACAGCTCTGATGATGCACCTCACGCACAGGGGCTGATGCAGTTATTATTCTTACAGCTCTGATGATGCACCTTAGGCACGGGCTCACAGCTGTTATTATTCACACAGCTCTGATGATGCACCTCACGCACGGGGCTGACGCAGTTATTATTCACACAGCTCTGATGATGCACCTCCGGCACAGGCTCACAGCTGTTATTATTCACACAGCTCTGATGATGCACCTCATGCACGGGGCTGACGCAGTTATTATTCACACAGCTCTGATGATGCACCTTAGGCAAGGGGCTGACACAGTTATTATTTACACAGCTCTGATGATGCACCTTAGGCACGGGCTCACAGCTGTTATTATTCACACAGCTGTGAAGATGCACTTCACTCACGGGGCTGACACAGTTATTATTCACACAGCTCTGATCATGCACCTTAGGCACGAGCTGACGCAGTTGTTATTCACACAGCTCTGATGATGCACCTCACGCACGGGGCTGAGGCAGTTCTTATTTACAGAGCTCTGATGATGCACCTTAGGCATGGGCTCACAGCAGTTATTATTCACCCAGCTCTGATGTTGCACCTCCGGCACGGGCTCACAGCTGTTATTATTCACACAGCTCTGATGATGCACCTCACGCATGGGCTCACAGCTATTATTATTCACACAGCTCTGATGATGCACCTCAGCACAGGGCTTACAGCTGTTAATTTCCACACAGCTCTGATGATGCACCTCAGGCACGGGGCAGACGCAGTTATTATTCACACAGCTCTGATGATGCACCTTAGGCACGGGCTCACAGCTGGTATTATTAACACAGCTCTAATGACGCACCTCACGCACTGGCTCACAGTTGTTATTCACACAGCTCTGATGATGCACCTCACGCACAGGGGCTGATGCAGTTATTATTCTTACAGCTCTGATGATGCACCTTAGGCACGGGCTCACAGCTGTTATTATTCACACAGCTCTGATGATGCACCTCACGCACGGGGCTGACGCAGTTATTATTCACACAGCTCTGATGATGCACCTCCGGCACAGGCTCACAGCTGTTATTATTCACACAGCTCTGATGATGCACCTCATGCACGGGGCTGACGCAGTTATTATTCACACAGCTCTGATGATGCACCTTAGGCAAGGGGCTGACACAGTTATTATTTACACAGCTCTGATGATGCACCTTAGGCACGGGCTCACAGCTGTTATTATTCACACAGCTGTGAAGATGCACTTCACTCACGGGGCTGACACAGTTATTATTCACACAGCTCTGATCATGCACCTTAGGCACGAGCTGACGCAGTTGTTATTCACACAGCTCTGATGATGCACCTCACGCACGGGGCTGAGGCAGTTCTTATTTACAGAGCTCTGATGATGCACCTTAGGCATGGGCTCACAGCAGTTATTATTCACCCAGCTCTGATGTTGCACCTCCGGCACGGGCTCACAGCTGTTATTATTCACACAGCTCTGATGATGCACCTCACGCATGGGCTCACAGCTATTATTATTCACACAGCTCTGATGATGCACCTCAGCACAGGGCTTACAGCTGTTAATTTCCACACAGCTCTGATGATGCACCTCAGGCACGGGGCAGACACAGTTATTATTCACACAGCCCTGATGATGCACCTCAGGCACGGGCTCACAGCTGTTATTATTCACACAGCTCTGATGATTCACCTCACGCACGGGGCTGACGCAGTTATTATTCACACAGTTCTGATGATGCACCTCAAGCACGGGGCTGAAGCCTCTTGAAAATGCCTGTATTTCAGCTAAACGACTACATAGTTTCCAGAGTCAATAACAAACTGTCATGCAACAGTGAATATTGAAACAGCTGAGCTAGACACGCTGCACAGATATCGCGTCTAAAACCACAACTTTGCATATTAACGCACGGAAAGGAATGGACCCACACATTTTAAGTTACCCGCTTGTGTACACAGTATTCTCCAGTTTATCTCGTGTACAACTGAAGCAATAAAAAATTGGAATACATGTACAGCCTTGTTATAAGAATGAAGCAAAAATACATTAAATTCAACAATGTTGATACAGTTGGGCAAAGTGAGTGTGTCTGCAGCAAGGCACTGCAAATCTGCAGGTGCATTGAGTTTATCGCCCTGCACTAAATACAGAAATAATAAACTGACATGCACAGAGTGCATTCATTTTAAAGGGTTACCATGGCAGGGCTCGAGTTGGGGAACCACGCGGGTGGACGGTGTCCCCCCACTTATTTTAAGGGGTCTTACCTGGTGGACGCCGTCCCCCCTGTGCAAAAGCTGTGCTGAGCTGGAGCTAGCGCTGTCTACGGCTCCGGGTCATGTGCTGAGCCGACAGTTCCCAAAGACAGTATAATTAAGGCCCCAGGCAGGGCGCCTCCACTCCAGCAAGTGAGCCATTACCGACACAAGTACCCCCCGGCAAGCTCATTCAGTGATACGTCATGGCTGGAGTCAGGTTACAAAAGCACAAACAGCCCCTCCAAAAGCTCCTTGAGTGCGATTCCGAGCCTCGCCCCGCCTCTCTCGCGCTCATCCTCTTTGGGGTAAACTGTCTGGTTAGCTAGCTCAGTGGGTAAAAGCAACTGCATTAGACATCAGTGTATGCCTTGCAAGGCTCATGTTTTTTTCTCACTTTTACGCCATCTAGTTTTACCCGAGTGCACTGGGCAAAAGTTGGGCTGTTGCAAACTTTGTCTACTAAGTAAGACTATTCTCGATTACGGACATTCTTAGTAGGTCATTGCGTCAATTTCAGATGAGCTCTGTAGAATGATATATGAAAGGTTTCTGCAATATTAGGTACTTGTTGCCGTTTTGTAAATTATTATTATTTATTTTTTAACTGAATTTTGAACTGGTTGGGGTTTGCACAGGCGGAATTCGACACGCCAGCGAGGCCGCAAGCCCCCTTCACACAAAAGATAGCCCCCTCCACGCATGAGCGTCCCCCCACTTCTAGTTTTTTTAACTTTTCGTGAGAATCGTGACGTCACTTCCGGTCGTGCTGTCACTTCACGTATTTGTGCGTCCCCCCAATTCTAGGTTTTTACCTTCATTGATGTCACTTCCTGTCGTGACGTCACATCCGTCTCTGAGCGTCCCCCCACTTCTTTATTTAGGACTTGTGCCCTGTACTATGGCATTGCAATGACTGTCTGTGTAACTCTCCTATGTGTTGCTTCCCGGGCTCTGCAGCCGCCCCCTCCCAGGGACATGCCTTTCTGCAGCGGTTTAGGCTGGAAGTGGGGCCCCGTGCCAACCCCGCTCGGTGCCAGCCATGCTCAGCCGCGCCCCTCCCTGCAACCCCCACAGACCCGGGCAGCCTCCACCTTTCCTCGTGCCCCTTCTCCCTTACCTCCTGCCCCTCCGGTACCACCGCAGCTCTCAGGACTTAGCAACACATCCTAGCGGTGCGCCGCTCCCCGCCTCAGGGCTTGCCAGGAGTTGTTATTTATGAGTCAGAGAGTAGTCCCAGTTTCCGCACGAGCTCGGACTACATATCCCATGGTGCCGTGCGACGGGTGGCCGACGAGCCTGCAGGCAGCATGCGCAAGCTAGGGGATCAACACGTGACGCGGGGACGATTGACTGGGAGTGGGCGAGGAGGGAGATTCAAGTCGTCCAGTTGGTCTCTGGGCTTTTCTTTTAATTGACTGGCAGTTTTCAGATGGTAAACATGAAGACGAACAGTAGGATCAGGGTGACAACGGAGAGGTAGTACACATCAAGGGAGGCGATTGACAGCAGTGTAGACGGGGTACACTGAAGAGACTTGCAGAAGTCCGAAGTGGCGGTAAGTGGGCCTTAATTGTAGGGGAGGGTCGGTGCACTTGTGTGTGTGTGTGCGCGCGTGTGTGTATGTGTGTGACGGCGGGGGGGTGTCGTCTCTGTATGTGTGCGTGCATGGGCACTCGTGTGTGTGTCTGTGTTTGTGCATGCATGTGTGTTGGAGCTTCCCAGGAGACAGGAGATGGCCACAGTGTGCGGGTTCTCGCGTGCGGCCCTCTCCGATCCCCTTTTGGAAGATGCGCGTGGCCATCTCTTGTCTCCTGGCGCTTCGCGCTGTAAACGCCACGAGACCTAAAAAGGAGGACCAAAGTGCTGTACCAGCAGTGAAAGACTTCAGACGACAACTGACTTGGCCCCAGCCCGACATCCTGTCTGCAGCCCTCGAAGAAACCTGCTCCAAAACATTACGCGCCCTGCAGGCCCAGCAAACCCCACAACCCTGTAAGGATGGCTTGCCTTCCCTAAAGACCAGGAACTCCTGAGGACAGTGGCCTTGTCCACAAAGAAACCATCACGAAGGGTGCCAGTGCCCTGTGGAACCGCACAACCAGACCTCCAGACCTAACTCTGCACCCGACGCCTCAGGCCCGAGTCGAAGTGGCCCACCGGTCCTATGAAGGTTCCACAGCAATTCTGAGCTTGAGTTCCCTTCCTAAAGACCTCTCCTGGACTCCATGACGACGTCTGCTGCCGAAGCTCGAAGGACACATTAACCGCGACCGCGACCGTCGCCCTTGAGGATCTTCTGACCTCAAAGGATACCCCTACACCGCACCCCCCAGGCCTTCAGGAGCCCGACCGACATTGCCCTTGTGTCCAGCAATATCCCAAATTTACTGCAGAGCCACCGGTTTCCTTCGTCCTGCCTCCTGGTCCGAACCTGCAGCCGTTGTTCAGTTTCGATTGCTTTACATTGGACGCCCTGTGCTGTGTTGGGACTCTGCACCCGGCCGTCTGTGGGCTGTTGAGGGTGTGTCTATGGTGCTGCCTCGTGGCCCCCACCGCCTCCGTCCTAGCCCCCGGAAATTGAGGCCCAATTCCTATTTTACCGACCTTCAACCGGCACCTCTTTGTGTGCGTCCAGTCTCCATTGACTAACATTGGGTCCCAGTGACCGAATTTAACCTCTGTATCCGGCCGCCCCAGTGCTGCTGTTGGTGCAGTCTCTACATTTACCTGTTCCTTGCCCAGTGTTGGTCAAAAAACCTGAAGACTAGATTTGTAAGTCGTGTACTTACCTATGAAATTACAACATTGTTTTTAACCCATAGGTTAACATTGAACTGAAATGCAGCGGGTCCACTTTTTATACTTAAAAACTGTGATTTTACAAAACTTATTTTTCTACAACAAAGTTTGGTTCTAAGTAATAAATGAATGATTTGTGGCACTCTGTAGGAAAACATGTAAAGTTGCTATGGTAAACCAATTCAAATGGTGTAGGGTGCGAGTGGGTACCGCCCTCTGATCCAGGGCGCAGGAAATACAGCATATAGTTTGCGTTATTTACAATGAGATCAATCTCCCCATTTGGCACTCCTTTGGATGAATTCCCTCTAATAATTACTAGTTTGTCATATGATTTTAATCTTCAAATAACCATTTGTTGAGTGACAAAGTTAATTTATTTTTGGATCATGATCTCCGTGTTGCTAAAGCACACATATAGACAAGAATCAAGGTTCATTAAATTCAACTGATTCCATTATATAAATCCCAATGCATTTCAGGACGGCGTCCTTCATTGGGGAAATATCCTGAGAATTAGCGAAAATTCCAATAATTAATGATTCAGGAAATGCAACGACCACAACTTTTTAGATGATGTAAAATGAAAAAAGTACTGTAATCGTGAAAAGATAAACATCCATTTGAAGAAACCATAGCGTGTGAAAATAGACTTGAAAGATGCTTAAAATAAATGTAAAGGCATAAGGTGAATTACATGCTGAGAGAAAGGAAAACCGAAAAATACCCCTATAAAACGAGAAACAGATATGCTTGTCTTAGCGACTTTGAAACGCCAGAAGAAACCGATAAAGCCAACAAGTCCTAAAGAAATATCACAAGTGAGGAAATAGTCTTGTGGATTAAAAGCCAGACGCAGTATGTCACTTGTGCGCAAATCCCAGTGACAATTAAGTTTAGCCAAAGTGAATAAACTCTGAGTTAATACGTTATGCGTGTTCCGTGCAAGTAATTCACCGAAGTAACAGCTTAGTCCAAAAGTGCAGCAAAGTCGTGATTGTTAAACGGGAACCCGACATGCGCTGTAACCCAAAAGAAAACGTACCGTTCAGTGTGGTTACTGTCTGTGCGTCCACAACCTTATATTAAGGATAAAAGGAATTACATTGAAAGTCACGTGTAACAAAATATGTTTTGGAAAAGGAAAGTGAAGGTTACATTAGAAAAGCCCTATGCCATTTTACAAGTAACAACTAAAATCCTCCGTTCATTTAGGCCTTTAGGATGACACTAATCCAGTTTGCTTTTCCAAAACAATTAATGCTGTAACAACCATTTTTTGTTGTCTCTTCCTTCCTTCACTGGCACGGTTTCTAAAATTAGAGACCTTACTTGACTGGCATTGTGTTTAAATTTTGTGAAGTGTGCTGCTACAGTTGATTTATGGTAGTGGTTGCTTATAATGCTCTTGAGTTCAGTCAGTCGAATTTTTATCTTGAACTCCGTTTTTCCCACGTATACAAGACCACATGGGCTTTTTAGCATGTATACGACGTTTTGAGAGTTACAAGTCGCTGTAGTGTAGTGTTTTATGGAAGTTCCTTTCATGGGGTGTGTCATGATATCACCTTTGAATATGTTGTTAGAATCTCCGCAGTTGAGACACAGATTAGTCCCGTTTTGTGCCATAGGTTTGGTGGATTTGTTTAAACATTCGTTTTCGGCAACTTTGCATACAGAACACTTTCCGGGGAGAGCAGGGACTCCAGCCCCTTCGACCATCGAAGAAATTCCAATCAGCTGGTTAATATAGAATCCCATAGGAGAATCAATACTAAATCGATGGATAACTGGTCAAAATCGAGTGGCCTGGTGAACCAAGTTAGGCTCCATTTGCTTCCGGAAGCTACATCACTAGTTGCAGTTCTCACTAGGGTACCCCTTAAGGCAAATACAAGAGAAACTACAGAAGATTTAATTTGTAAAGTTAAATTTTGGTGCTCAAGACACTCTGAGGGAGGCCCAATGGCGTCTCTCCATATCATATTGGCCAGTTGCGTTGATTGGGCTAGCCACTGTCCTAGAAATATTGAGGAAGATTGTGTGGTGGTCAATTTTGGCAAGAAGGATGTAGCAGGTTGGCTCTTCGGGGATAAACAGCATTGTGATAAGAGGCGAATTAGTGCATTTGCACTGGAGGTGTTTTACCCACCTAAAATATTTGAAAGGTCCAACAATCTATTGACATCTTTAGGGCCATGCCCAAGAGGGAATAGACAAAAATTGGACAATAGGCCCACGTTCATTGAGGATCGCCGCTTAGTTAGCGGAATCCCTACACTTCCTTTAACTTTGTGGGGTACAAGGGGAGTTGGCTCGGTTACCAGTGGTGTGGAAACATCAAACAGATTTGACTTACTATCTCAGTTAGATGGTAATGACTGACTAACCATTGTTCCACTTAACCAGGTGCAGGAGGAGAATATACAGAAGGAGCTGACAATCGATTTGCCACAATCATGTTTGTCATATGAAGTTGGACTAGTAAAAATACTTAGCTGGAATATTGCTGGGTTAAGAAACAAAATGGAGGATGCTAACTGGATTACTTTTTTAAAAGACTATGATACAGTTGGGATTCAGCATTAATGGAAAGTAGATAGTTCACCATGGTTATACAGCTTTATTTCCTATTTTGAACCTGCTAGACCATCAGCTATGGGAAGACCGAAAGGGGGCTTGATTACCTTGATCGCTTTAAAGGTTACTGGTGAGGTTCCGTGACAATTGTAAGTGATGCTTCTGACTCGTACGAATACGGTCGAGTCTGGTATCTATGAACCGCAAATGACGAGTTTAGTAAGTGGGCGCAGTTTCGCTGTGCTAGCTTAAACCGTTCGTTTGTTATGTGGGTTTTTCATCTGTACCCACGGGTTCCATCTTAGATATGGCATCCATTTTGTCTCTTGCCCTCAAGTAGCCAGCGAACGGACGTTGTCCGCTTCGCGACCCTGGGACTCCCAAGATATTTGCGGAAGACACACGTTCTTTGTAAGTGTCTTTATGACAAGGGGGATGCTACTGTAAGGCAGATGGCGCCGCTTGAGGCTCATCTTGCCGCACGGGCTTATTGTCTCAGCCGTGCATCTCATTAGGCACGTCCCTTTGATGCCTGCAGCTCGTGTTTCCCGTTACCTCCCCTTTTACACCCTTTCCGATCTCCCCACTGTCTCCGTCTTCCTCTACACCTGTCCTTGTTCCAATTTCGATTTGTTTTACTGCTGATTGGAATTTGCTAATGGTGGGAAGATGGTTTTTACAGTTGGGAACCGCCAAATGTTTCCGCACTTATGTTCCGGACCTCATGTGTTTCAAAGTGACCAAAGCGACCCCTCTGAGGGATAATTGTGGGAACCGGGTTGTAAACTTTTGTGTTCAATGTTATCCTATGGGTAAAAACTGTATAAAAGGAGCGATCCACAGAACCAATTTGAAGCAGTCTCCCCAAGTTGCACGCTGTGTACTTGTCGTGATCTCTGTGTTCCCTGCAGCAAATAAATCTTGAATCTTTGACGCCGAAGGAAGTGTCCCGTGTCTCTGTGACTTGTACGCCGGAGCAGGTTACCCACGAAGGTTTCAGGTGTTGTGCCCTGGCACCGCTGGGTCTTACAGAACCCAGTCCTTCAGTTGGCGCCCAACGTGGGGCTGCATCAGTGGTACCGGTCCAAGCCCGACGATCGTGAGGAACTTCGTGTGAAATCTCCGAGGGAAGGTGCACTCCGCTTCATCGATCCTGTTGTCGAAATAAGTGGCCCGAAGACTTTTCCCGCGAAGATTCCCGCCTCCGGACGGCTGCGACGGACTGCTGCCCTGACTGTAGACCTGTTTTGGCGCCTGGCGTAGACCTTGGTATAGCGAGACGATTGACGGGCCTTCCTGGTGACGCCATCGATCTTTGAGTTAAGTATTTGTGGGTCGCTCCCATAGCTCTTGGTTGTTGACACTTTAGCAAGTGTTTTTGTTGTACACGCTGTGTGAGTGTTTTTGTCGGTGACACTTTTTGCTAGCGTACTTTGTTGTGTTGTTTGACGACTGCAGCCGCCAAAAACCGAGGGTTTTTGTTCTTTGCTGGGACTTGGTAAATCCCGTAACCCTTGAAGTTTGTGAAACTCGGCTAGTGTGCAAGATGCCTGGTCGCAGTACTTTGTTCAGTTGTTTCAGACCTTGTGGTGCGGATTCCCGACTGGAGGACTCGTGGCCGATACCTCCGGTTGGAACTCCCACGTATGATCTATATAGCAAACATGGGCTAGGCCCGATTACCTTTAATGATTATTGGATTAAATATACAAAGAAGGACGGCGATCTTCGTTGGCCACCTCACGGTAGCTTCGAGGCGTCGATCTTAGATAATCTAGAAATGAAGTTGTTCGAAAGAAAATCAAGGCCGGCCATGTTTGATGCCTTTCGGTTGTGGCGTAAAGAAGCCCGACAGAAAGAGATCAGACAGAATAAACGTAGTCAGCGAGATAATGTTGCTACCATAGTGAAGAAAGCTGAGCAATTCCAGCGTGATAAGGAAGATAAGGAAAAGGAAGTGTTTGAGAGACTACAGCGTATGACCATAGATAAATGTTATCCTGCTTTGCCTACGGAGTCGGATAAGAAGGAAGAGGCAGTTGAGGATCCTTTAATGTCCTATCTTATGAAGTCGCCACCTCCGTACGTACAGGGTACCGCAGCTCCTGTGGTCCCTGCCGTACCTGTTCTTCCACCTATTCCTCCTCCACCTGTTCCTCAACCTGTACCCGTTCTTCCGACTGTTCCTGCTCCTTTGTCTGTTTCCATTCCCACTGCTCCTCCGCTTCCACATACTCCTGCTCCCGCTACTGCTCCTGTTTTGTTAACCCCTGCTGTTGCTACTGTTTCTACTCCTTCTCTTGTTAGTCCTGTGTCTTATACTTCTCCCTCTACTCGTAGCCGTAATTCTCCTCTTGCGGCTAGTTTCTTTCATTCGCTCGGACCTGTTCATGGGTCCGCTGGTTCTGATGGTCCTCAGAGACGAAGTCAGCTTCCTGGAAACAGAGAACGCGTTGCGCTATATAATATGGCGATGGGTTGGATGGTAAATCCGCAGAGAAATCCACCACGTGTTGTTCTCGACACGTTTTGTCAATTCACTATACCAACCCAGAGATACGTGTTTGATGAAATGTGTAAGTTCCTTCATGATCAGATAGCGGCCGATGCGCCTGACGAGGTGCTGACCGCCCTGTCTGAACTTCGGCTTCAGTTTGCAACTGGGCTGATAGTTGATACTAATGTTCGACGTGCTATCGAGCGGTTGCTATCTTTTCGCCCCGCTCCGATACCTCATGCATTGTTTGTCGAGGATATTGAAAAACAACCAGATGAGTCTGGCCAATATCCCATGCGTGAAGTTCCGCCGGTTTGGATACCGCCTAATCCTAATGCCGCTCCTCCGACAACAGTGGGCCATTTCGAGAGAGTGTGGATACACCTCCCGTGGAAACGTTCGGAAGTGTTACAGGTGAAGCAATCTTTGCCTGATCCACGCAAAAATCCTACTGGGTATTACAAAGAATTATCGCAGCTCGTAGACGCTACGGTAATGAATCTATCCGATATCGATATGTTGTTCGGAAATGTCGTACCGCAACCGGTATGGGCTAAGATTCGCCAGCAAGATCACGCAAATGAATTGGGCGGTGATTGGGCGGCCATTTTAGCGGCAGATGCTGGACAAGTTGGTGGTGCCAAACCCGATCAGTTGATAACTGCCCTTCCCCAAAGAATTATAACATTAATGAAAACTCTTATGCCAGCTATGAAGGTGAATTGGGACAAATTGTCAGCTTGCAAACAAAAGAAAGATGAGAGTGTTTCCGACTTCTTTACGAGGTTTGAGGAAGCATTCATCGACCATAGTGGTCAGGATATGGGTACCGAGGGTGGACAGAGGTTGTTTGTGGATAAATTTGTTTCAAACTTATTGCCCGATTTGAGCAATAAATTAAAGAATTCGGAAAGTGCATGGGCCGTTTCTACCTCAGCTCAGATATTGGCTACGGCACAATATTATGAGAATAGAGAGAAAGAAGAGAATGACCGTGCTGACAAAAAGACGAAAGAGCTGAAAACTAAAGTGTTGTTGCAACAAGCGTATCCTCCGCGGTCAAATCAGAATAATTCACAACAGAATCGATCGCAGTCACAATCGAATCGATCGCAGCCGCGTAATGATTCCTCCTCCCAAAGATCATCGTTAGGGTACAATCAATGTGCTTATTGTAGACAGGAGGGACACATTAAATTTAACTGCCCTGTTTTAAACGAACGTAATAGTGGTAATTCGTCTAAAGGAGGTCGTGGTGGTTCGCAGCAGGCATCACGTGGTAGAGGTCGTGGTGCTCAGAATGATCGCTCAGACAACTCATCCAATTCTAATAATTGTTTCGATCAACGTGGATCATCGCAAGGACGATCTGCGCAGTACAATGTAGACGATTATTATGTCGATCAGGGAACTGACGACAGTAATTACTAGGACAGCCAAAGGCAAGGAGAGGGAGTGGTATCAGTTCCGGTTGATCAGAGAGGGCCTTACGTCGCAGTTGCTACATCGGGCGTCGTTGAGCCTTTTCTGTTGGACACTGGTGCAGCGAAAAGTTCTATCCAGCATTCGAAACTCCCTGGCGCACCTTTGTCTGGCTTAACAAATGTTTCCGTTGGATTCTCTGGCGCCCCCGTTAGCAATCCAGTTTCACGCCCTTTGCCCCTTCAAATTGGGCCACGTGAGCTAGAAGCTCCGTTGATTTTGACCACTGGTTGTGGTGAAAATCTTTTGGGCCTGGATTTGCTTAAACGTTTGTACGCAACTTTGTATTGTTCTCCTGCGGGTGTAAAGCTCACGTTAGGAGAGAGGGTTGTCTCTCCTATGTACTTGTCTCTTGATAAGCTCCCACCGGAATTGAATTCTCTTCCTGCGTCTTTATGGGCGACGGGTCCAAATGACGTGGGCCTACTTGATATCTCCCCTTATGTTGTTCAGTTGAAATCTAATGTGCGATTGCCACGTATTCCCCAGTATCGTATCTCCCTTGATGGTGAACGAGCACTGTTGGCGATCATCTATGATTTGATCGAAAAAGATGTTATTGAAGAAACTCGGGGAAACGTGTGCAACAGTCCTGTACTGCCTATTCTTAAACGCACGGATCCTACAAAACCGCCTGTTTATCGTTTTGTTATCGATTTACGGGAGGTGAATAAAATTGTGGTTCCTCAATTCCCTGTTGTGCCTGACATTACGGCGCTACTGACTCTGATTCCAGCCACTGCATCATGGTTTTCGGTGATTGATTTGAAAAATGCGTTTTTCAGCATCCCGATTGCCGAAGAGAGCAGGGACCTTTTCGGTTTCTCTCTCGGTGGACGAAGCTTCCGGTTCAAACGCGCTCCTCAGGGCTACTGTGAAAGTCCATCGATTTACAGTCAAGCCTTGAAGGGTCAACTGGATGCGTTTCGGTTGCCGGTTGGTGCGGCCTTGATCCAATACGTCGATGACCTATTGGTGGCTGCCAATACTCAGGACATTTGTAAAATAGCTACGGTATCATTGCTGCAACATCTCTGTGAGCTAAATCATAAGGTGTCCCCTTCTAAACTCCAATATTGTTGTCAAGAAGTAACCTACCTAGGTCACTTATTGTCAAAGGAGGGAAGGAGGTTGACCCCAGAAAGAATTGCAGCGATTGCACGAATGGCTGTGCCAAAAACCCAAAGAGATGTGCGTGCCTTTCTAGGTATCACGTCGTACTGCAGGCAATGGATTCCTAATTTTTCATTGCTAGCGAAACCATTGGTGACTCTCACGTGCAAGGATGTTTCGACTCCTTTACCATGGACGGAAGAATGTCAGAAAGGTTTTTCTGAGTTACGTGATTCATTGTGTTCGGCTCCTGTGTTGGGTACCCCTGACTACAGCAAGCCGTTTACGCTATATGTTCACGAGAAGGAAGGTTGTGCTTTGAGCGTCTTAACGCAACCTTTTGGTGGTAAGCAGCGTCCATGTGCATATTTTTCCTCGACCTTGGACCCAGTAGCTAGAGCATTGCCGAGTTGTTTGAGAGCAACTGCGGCAGCTGCGGTCTCCATCCGACAATCAGCAGGATTGGTCATGGATAATATGCTTACGGTGATGGTTCCGCATGCAGTCGATACTCTTTTGAATCGTACGAAAACTCAGCACTTGACGAGTGCGAGGTTGTCTGGGTACGAATTGACGCTCTTGGCAAGCCATATTCAGATAAAACGTTGTAATGTTCTGAATCCGGCAACCTTGTTACCAATTAGTACAGAGTCAGACGAAGTAGCAGAACATGACTGCTACTTGAGGACTGAAGAGGAAACGAAAGGTCGAGTGGACCTTAAAAACACCCCATTAGAAGATCCGGATGGTACCTTGTATGTGGATGGGTCATGTTTTAAGTTGCCGAATGGTGATGTGACTACGGCTTATGCAGTTGTAACATTGAATACTGTTGTTGAGACTGCAAGATTGAATCAGAATTCTGCCCAAGCTGCGGAGCTGATTGCTCTTACTAGAGCATGTGTGTTAGCAAAAGGTAAACGTGTGAATGTGTACACCGACAGCCAATACGCTTTTGGTGTAGCGCATAGTTTTGGACGATTGTGGCGAGAGAGAGGTTTCCTGACGTCGCACGGTACGAAGATTCAGCATGGCCAGCTTGTGAATGATCTTTTGGATGCATTGACGCTGCCTACGCAAGTTGCGATTGTTAAATGTAGTGCGCATCGTAAAGTGACGGATGATGTTGGTCGTGGTAATGCGTTTGCGGATGAGATTGCTAAGGAGACTGCCCGGAACCTTAGCACTCGAATGTATGTGACGAGTTCGGTTAGGTGGCCCACGGAATCGAGTATGTGTGAAGACACCATCGAAAGTGTGAATGAAATTCAGAATGAGGCCACCGAGACTGAAAAGGCGAAGTGGAAAGAAAGTACGGGAAAGTTAGATGCGAGTGGTTGTTGGATTGATTTGTCGGACCAGAAAAGATGGTTGTTGCCTGATGCGTATGTACTGGCCGTTGTGACAATGGCACATGGGTTAGCGCATATTAGCGTGAAAGGCATTTGTAAATTGTTGTCGCCTGTGTGGAAGAATGATGGAATTACGAAATGTGCTGAACGATTGGTGAAGAATTGTATGGTGTGTATGATGTATAATCCTGGCAAAGGAACCCCAACTCCTCCTGGCAGTTTTGCTCCCCCTTTGTATCCCTTTGAGGTGATTCAATTGGACTTCATCCATATGGAGCGATGCAATAACCTGAAATACGTTTTAGTTGTGGTTTGCGCATTCTCCCGATGGATTGAGGCCTATCCTCTCAAAGAAAATACTGCTTTGTCTACTGCGAAAATCCTATTGAAGGAATATTTTCCTCGGTATGGAATGCCCAGAGTCGTGTGGTCAGATAACGGAAGTGAGTTTGTTGGAAGAGTGATGAAGAGTGTGTGTAAGGGCCTTGGAATAAATCAAAAATTCCACAGCGCCAATCATCCTCAGTCAGCTGGATTGGTTGAAGGGTACAACGGCACCCTTAAACTAAAGCTAGCGAAGATTCAGGCTACGACTGGTCTTTCGTGGCCTGACGCTTTGCCTTTAGCATTACTGTCAACTAGGGCGACTGTACACTCCCGAGTAGGGCTTAGTCCCTACGAAATAGTGTTCGGCCGTCCTGCGAATGTGTGGGGGGTTCCTAGGCCAGGACTGTTTTCTGATCTTGGGTATCCAATGTTGATTGACTATTTACATGACTTGACTGCTAAACTGAGGTTAATTCACCAACAGGTTTACGACGCATTGCCGACGCAGACGGAGGGTCCAGGCCACCAGCTCCAGCCTGGAGACTGGGTGGTGACACGCAACTTTTCACGCAAGAATAATCTGGACCCGAGGTTTACTGGACCCTACCAGGTGCTCCTGGCCACGAGGACTGCCGTTCGTCTTGAGGGGCGTAAAAATTGGGTGCATGCCACCCATACGAAGCGAGTCCCTATCCCTTTGCCGGCAGACCCGTGGGTAAGGAAAGGCATTGCGTCAACAGAAACTGAAACATTGCCGGCGTTTGTGCCTTTTAGCGACGCACAGCTTGTTGGAGAATCCTCAGCGCAGCAGAAAGACACTGTTGAACAATTGTCAGCAAAAGACTCAAGCCCAGAACAATCAACTGATCAGCAGGACGCTGTCTCTTCAACGGATCCTTTGTTCGACGAGCAGACGCGTCCCGGGAAACATCGATATTCTTTGCGATCTCGCACTAAGGACAAATAAAATATTTTGCTTTGATAAGTTTGACAACTGCATTATCCCCGTTTCCCGTGATCAGCTTGAACATTCGTATTATTGAAATTTTGTATATATATTGAGCTTCTTCCTTGTATCTTTTATTTCCACAGCCGAGAGACTTGGTGCTTGTATATTGAAGGCCGTAGGGCCGCGCGCGTACTTCCTTCTGGATAGTAGGTCTTGACGCTAGGTTAAAGGCCGTCGGTTCCTGGGAACTCCTAGGGATTGACTATTGCTACACAGAACGAAGTGCGTCAAGAAACGTTGCGGACGGTCGTAGGGAATGGTATTCTCGAAGCTGAATGATTTGGAGGAAGCTAAGGCGCACAGGTTTAAGCTGCAGCAACTCAGTCGTACCAAATGTTTTATATTCCAATTGTTTGTGTTATTTTTGACTGCTTCTGCATTATTGGCGGGTGGGGTGTACTATACGATGTCTTACTTCTTACCTGCTACACCTACTCCTACTCCTTACCCTAATATTACCTCTACTGCTTCTCCCCATTCCTTTCATATGTTACCGGAGCACGAGCAGGCTAGACGTGTAGAATTCCGCAACAATTCCTTCATTCAACTCCTTCATCAGCATCAGTTAGTGGTTAATACTACTAATTGTTGGGTGTGTGGGTTGATGCCACATACTACGGATAAGGGAATTCCATATCTGGTGTTACCGTATAGTTCCCAAGGGTCAGCTCGAGCATTCCAAACAATGTTTCGAAGCGCACTGGGTTTCCACCCCATTCGAGAACCACGTTCCCCCTACTCTGGTCCTACCTCGTATCAGAAGCCTTTGTCGATAGCCATAGAGGATTTAGATAGCGATATCTATGATCCCTCGCTTATCCCTGAAGAAGAGGTACAAGCCTATAGGGTCCTAAGTAGAGGTGAATATAGTGTGTTCACTAGCGAAAAGCAGCTTAAAAGCTCGCCTCCAATATGGGTCGTACCCCACACTGGTAATTTCTGTCTTATGGGTCGTGGCCGAAGATCGCAAGCCCGACTTGGAGCAAGTGCTTGCACTGAAAATTACATTCTGCCGATGTCCTCGTCCCCTGTGTTTCTGGCTGCCAAGGGTACATACTTTATCTGCTATGATCGTGCATATGCATGGTTGCCCGCTGACTTCATGGGCTCATGCTTCATTGCAAATCTGTTGCCTCCGACGTTCACTGTAGATGCCGATTATCACAAGACTAGAGTTGTGAGAGGCGTAATTAGCGAAGAGGATACTGCCGGTCAAGAGGCAGGAGACTTTTTCAAGGGTTTCCTCCCGTTTTGGGGACCTATGGTTAACAGTAGGAACCTGAGACAGTTGACTCGAGTGGTAGAATCAACAGCTAATATTACTGCCAGTGCCCTTGGTAATATCACCACTGAACTCCAGGCGGAGAGACTTATGACGTTGCAAAACCGTATGGTTTTAGATGTCATTTTAGCAGATCGAGGTGGGGTATGTAAGGTGATCCATTCGAGCTGCTGCATTTTCATTCCAGATAATGCTCCAACTGTCTATCAAGCCATCTCGAGGTTGCATAAGATCTCCGAATCCATACACGTGGATGTAGGGGATTGGACGCTGCTAGGATGGTTTTGGGGCCTAATGTCGACTTGGGGTTGGAAAATTCTGATGATCATTGGAGTTGTGGTAGTGTTCCTGTTCACGTGTTGCCTTTGTGTGCAGTGTGGTCCTGCCTTATGTGGCCTCTGTGCTACAACGTGTATGAGACAGCCACCTGTTACCAATGGGACTCGGTTGGACAGAGCTATGCTACAGCAACATCTCGAGGGTCTGATGAATATCGAATATGATTCCGACTAGTGCTTGCCTACATGAGGGCAAAAGGAGCGTCTGAGGTTCCGTGACAATTGTAAGTGATGCTTCTGACTCGTACGAATACGGTCGAGTCTGGTATCTATGAACCGCAAATGACGAGTTTAGTAAGTGGGCGCAGTTTCGCTGTGCTAGCTTAAACCGTTCGTTTGTTATGTGGGTTTTTCATCTGTACCCACGGGTTCCATCTTAGATATGGCATCCATTTTGTCTCTTGCCCTCAAGTAGCCAGCGAACGGACGTTGTCCGCTTCGCGACCCTGGGACTCCCAAGATATTTGCGGAAGACACACGTTCTTTGTAAGTGTCTTTATGACAAGGGGGATGCTACTGTAAGGCAGATGGCGCCGCTTGAGGCTCATCTTGCCGCACGGGCTTATTGTCTCAGCCGTGCATCTCATTAGGCACGTCCCTTTGATGCCTGCAGCTCGTGTTTCCCGTTACCTCCCCTTTTACACCCTTTCCGATCTCCCCACTGTCTCCGTCTTCCTCTACACCTGTCCTTGTTCCAATTTCGATTTGTTTTACTGCTGATTGGAATTTGCTAATGGTGGGAAGATGGTTTTTACAGTTGGGAACCGCCAAATGTTTCCGCACTTATGTTCCGGACCTCATGTGTTTCAAAGTGACCAAAGCGACCCCTCTGAGGGATAATTGTGGGAACCGGGTTGTAAACTTTTGTGTTCAATGTTATCCTATGGGTAAAAACTGTATAAAAGGAGCGATCCACAGAACCAATTTGAAGCAGTCTCCCCAAGTTGCACGCTGTGTACTTGTCGTGATCTCTGTGTTCCCTGCAGCAAATAAATCTTGAATCTTTGACGCCGAAGGAAGTGTCCCGTGTCTCTGTGACTTGTACGCCGGAGCAGGTTACCCACGAAGGTTTCAGGTGTTGTGCCCTGGCACCGCTGGGTCTTACAGAACCCAGTCCTTCACTGGGAGTCATCGCAAACTAGAAACAGGATTAGCAAACTGTCTAGTTTTTTAGATTACAATCAGAGTTTTAATTGTTTAATTTTTATAATTCATTTGATAGAAATACAATCACTGAACACTTGTTTAGCCTTAAAACCTACCTGGAGGGTTATAAGGAAAATCATCCTACACCTTATTCGGTTGTTATTTTAGGGGATTTTAATATGCACTTCTGTTATAAGAGCTATTGTGTCTCTGATAGTTTAGGGCCTGACAGGTTCTCAGAGATACATTTTGAACACACTTCACAAGGTGAATTCCTGGGGCAAACCATAACAGATCTTGGTCTTTCATATCCAACTAATCTAGGTGATATGGATGTTATTCCAACCTTTAAAGGAAGGGGAAACCACACGACCATTGATTATATTTTTATAAACACTGTCCTTGAACTAGATATTAAAGACTATATAGCAATGTGGTCACAATTTAGTGCCACAATCCCATACAATTGATATTGGGTGGGTGGCGGGTATGGGTATTACCCTTAACTCAAAAGTTATAACTGAATTGTTACTAAGGGTGGGCGTAGTTCGTGAAGTAGCGCTACGCGAAGATACGCAAAGGGCACTTCGCACTAAGCGAACTTCACGTAGCACTATGCGAGCTGCGTAGTAGCATGTTCGCACTGTGCAAGATGCGTTTTCAATGATTTCACAGTGCGGACAAGCATCCGGCACTGTGCAATCATTGAAAACGGCATCTTGCACAGTGCGAGCTGTACTTTTCTGCTGCTCGAGTAGATTTTTACTCAAGCGGTAGCTTTATCAACGCGAACTAGTATATTCTCATTGCGAGCGGTCGCGAGCATGCGTAACCACTCGCAATGAGAAACCTGACCTCCCCGCTTTGAGAATCTCGCTGGGATGTCATTTTGCTTGCTGCGGTCGCGAACATGACGTTGAGGACCGCGAACAAGCAAAAAATGACCGCTACACTGCACTACGTGTTTTCGCACTGTGCTACGTGCAGCTCGCGTAGTGCGACGTTGCGCAAACTTCGCAAACTACGTGAGCGTAGCGTAGTGCTTTGCCCAGGGTTAATTGTTAGCCAATGTTTTTAATACAGCCTGTGAAGTGGGTTTACCACAATCAAGTCACGTTCAGTAATAGTACCGGTTTTTAAAAAGGGAACTAGAAGTGACCTGCGCTGCTCTTGGCCAATTTCTTTGATGGATTCTACCGTGAAGATTTTAGGCAGAGTGGTTTTGGTCAAATTTAAAGAGTGGCTGAAACGCTAACATCCTCTCAAATCTTAAGTATGGATTTAGGAAAGGGAGAGGTACTACGGACCAGTGCCTAAATGTGCTTCTGTTATCTGGGATCACTCCATCGGGCATTCATGGACCTTTCTTCGGCTTTCGACTGTGTTAATAGATCCAACTTGTGGCATCTACTACTGAAGTTAGGATTGGATGAAAATATTGTAAACTTTTTGGCGGACCTGCAACAAGAGCCACAGTAAGGTTTGACCAAAAAGGCAACCTAACATGTAGCATCCATATTATTAAAGGAGTGAGACAGGGTTGTATTTTAGCCCCACTTTTATTCACCCTAACCTTGAACCAGTTTTATCAGGTGCTAGTTTGGACATTCCCTGTATAGGAGAGAGATTCATTCCGGCTCTCCTATACACGGATGATGATGCTTTATTAGCCCGAACGGCAAATGACCTACAGCATCTTTTAACAACTTTTTCCACTTTTATAAAATCCTTGGACTTAGATGTTCATTTTTCTAAGTCCCATATTATGATCATGGGTGTTAAGCCGAAGAAATGTAAGACCCATTATTGTGAGGGGAATGAACTTACACAGGTGGCGTTGTTTTTATATTAAAGAGTGTTATTTGATGAGAGGGGCACATGGATCCCACAAATGAAAGCCAAAAGAAACGTAATGGCCAGATCAACTATTGCAGTCCTAGATTTTGCCCGCGGATTGAAATCGAAACCTATACACGCCATATTAAATATCTACAGGACAAAATACCTTGCTATTGCTAGTTATGGTTCTGATCTCAGGGGATACAGGGACACAGGGGATGTCCAAATAGTGAAAAACAAATTCCTAAGATATTTGCCATCCATTCCACCATCAACATCTACTTATATCATACACCAAGGAATGGGTATAGGTTTTATATCAGACATTATAGGAATGGCTCAGTTACTTAAATGGATAGGTATTTGGACAAACCCAGAGCTTGACCTGAACCGTGCTATTAATCATGATTGTTTAACTTTTGATTTAGCTAGCAGCATCCCGTGGTTAAATTATGTAAAAAGGATTGCATCCTATTTGGGGAGACATTTAGCTCCCCGGAGAAACTCTTAAAGGTGGACATGCTCTGGGTTAAAAGCATGTATGTTCAGATATCGCAAATTGATAGGGAGTCCGAGGACTTAAGCAAACCCTTCGTTCTGGCACACCAGTTGTTATGTACATCACATATGATTGAGCCATATTTTACTATAGTGACCAACCAGCATCATCGTTTTCTTCTGGTGCGATTCAGATTGAATCAATTACATTTCCTCCTTGATGAACCTATCGGATGGAAAAAGCTGGAGGATCTGAAAGTATGTACTTGCGATAATTTTTCCATTCAGGACTCAATGCACTTTGTATTATTTTGCAACCACTTTTTGCACATCCGAAACCGGTTCATATTACCCATTTTTAAAGGCAAAGGCTTTACCCAGGCGAGACCGGCTTTTATATATTTACAAATGTTAAATAACGTTTGGGACATTTTTAACATAGCTAGCTTTGTAACCGCAGCTGTCAGATTAAAGAGGAAAGGTAGATTTGTTAATAATGAGCATCCCTTTTAAAAATCTCATGACATTTTTTGATAGGCATATTGATAAATTAGATCTTGTCGCTGGCATTTTGTGATGAATGTGATTTTGTAATATTCTTGTAAATAATTTTATTGTGTATTTTGTAGTACGCTTTTATGGTTTTAATTAACCGAATAAAGTGAATTTGACTGACTGACTGACTGACTAAACATTCTCTAACATTTCTTGTTCTTTGGTATGAAAAGAGTGGAGAATTATGAAAAATTCCCCTGAAGTCAATTTCAGTTTGTACCATGTACCAGCGTTTTAGCACGATTTTCATAAACTTGATAGCTCCGGGTGGAGTATTTTGAGACAAAAACTGGTCTATTAAGGGTGTTTGCAGCTTTTTGTTTGGTCATCAACTGGTTTCTGTCTTTTGTATTGGCTCTTTCTATAGCTTTTTTGATGACACTGTTGAGATAGCTTCTTTCTTTGAATATCTCAACAATTATTTTGCTGTTAATGTCATAATTGTCCTCTTTGGATGAAATTCTCTTAATCCATAATAATGTCAGTTGCTTTGGTAAACACATCTGTTTCCAATTTCTTTCCCTGTAAGTCGCTAGCACAGTACAGGCAAAGAAATTCTACAACAGATGTGTTTACCAAAGCGACAGACAGAAACAATCTACTTCACTATAACACACATTATGTTGAAATCACTGCACGCCTCCTAAAGAGACTCCAAACCATGCAAACCTCAAAGGCTAGACTTTTCCTCGACTTCTCTGGAGGGACCCATACTGCATCCCACTTCAAGAAACTACACTGACTCCTGATTCACAAGAGATGCCAGTTCATGATGCTGGCCTACACTTACAAGGCCCTGCACGAGGGACCAGCATACATCAACAAATGCCTCACCTTCCACCAACTGACCAGACACCTTAGATTTGCTTCCCTCTCCCTCTCAGACAAACCATGGATCTGCGGGACCAACAGCTGAGGATGCTCCTTCTTACACTTGGGAGCCAAGGATTTGAACAAACTTCCTGTGCACCTCAGGACCAAACTGTCATTCCCACTATTCAGGAGAGAACTCAAGACCTGGATTTTCGAATGAAAATCTCACCTCGCAGCAGCTTACATCTCCTGCGCCTCACAGGTGATTTGCCACACTTTACAAATGTTTGATTGATTGATTGTCAGAACTTAAAGATTACTCTTAGGGCTACATAGATGTTACAGTCTCAGATAGCAGACATATCAATTAGGTTACATTACAGACTGAAGTTTCAGAAAGCAGTAGTGATAATATTTCAGTATAGAAGATAACATGTCCCGACATGTCAGGAAATACCAGGAAAACAGCAAGTGTGGGATTATAAATCGAACAGCACCACTAGGGTGGCAGACCTCACATGGATCCCATGACATTTTCTTATCCACAATGCTCTGCAAATTTCACACTCAACATTTTCATGGCATTTCTGTGATGTAAACTTACAGAATACGCATTGATCCAGAAACGCCCTACCACACATCGTTTTCCCTCTTGTTTTTATAGGAACGCTAACCCACTTTGTGGCTCGGCTTAGCACCAGCAACACAAAGTCCCCAAAACGTAATTTGTGGCTCTCTATAGATTTTACAACTTTCCCTCACAGAAATGTGAGGCAAATGCAGGTTTTTGGTAGGGGTGGGCGGAATTTGTGAAAGTGACTTTCGCAAGCTATGGCGAAATTGCGCAAAATGTCCGCGAGCAAGCGGAACTTTCGCGAAGATGTGGAGATTGCTTTTCCCACCCGTTCGCGATGTGTTTTTGCGTGCTCGCGGGGAAATATACCTCTAACTTGCCCATGCGGTCACTAATGGGCGCAGCTATCTTGCTAGCGGTACTTATTTTCTGTTCCAGGTCGAATGACATGTTTGCGATCACATACTCGCACAGGATAGCGCAACCATTTACCAATAATCCAACATCTTGTGGCGCACGCGAATGGATAGAAAAATTCGTCAGCGAATGTAGGGACCCGGTAAGTCGCTACCACACGCACAAGAACGCATTTTTAAAGCGCGAACAAGAAAAAACATCCGTATCGCGGCAGGTTGCAAAAGTTTTGACATTTTTGTGCTCGCCGAGGAACGCAACAATGTCAAAATAACGCAAATGTACCGCCCAGGCCTAGTTTTTGCCCAAAGTTTGAGGTTTGCATGGGTTTCTAGAAAAAAAAACCTGGCAAAATCCATGCAAGTAATATCACCCTGGACTCCCCCATGTATTTAATTTTCAGAGATGTGCAGGTTTGGTAGTTTCCAGCCCTCTCATAGAAATGTGAGGAAAATATGTATTTTTAACCAATTCGAGGTTTACAAGGGCATCTGGAAAAGAAAACCTTATGCGATCCATGTAAGTCATGCCTCCCCCTGATTCATCCGGGTTTCAGAAACGTGCAGATGTGGTAGGTTCCCCTGGGGGCTAGCTGAGCTAGGGCCCAAAATCCACAGCTACCCACATTGCAAAAAGGGTTGGTTTTGAGTGGAAGAATTCGATCTGTCCATGTTGCATCATACGTTTCCCTAGGTGGTGTCGTGAAGTACCGCCCAACATTCACTCTAAAAAAGCATGGACTTTGCTGAGTGAAATATGACGTCTTTAGGTCACCTTTTGGTTCGTTTTGTGTCTCAGGCACTCACAATGGGGTAATGTTTGCATCAGGAGACATTTAAGAACACAAAACAGTAGAACATTTGCCATTACTGATTGTTTCTCTGCAGTGGTCCATTCCAAATGTAAGCCAACGTGCAAGAATGGAGACATTTTGCCAAAAGCTCTCTGAATCACCTGATAGTATGGGTAAACACAAATTAATAGGTAAGCAAATGACTACTGTTGCTCCACTCAGTATATTGTGTGCATTTCAGAAACATATAGGTTTGCTTCATACCCATTTTTCATTCTTTTCATTTTAATATCAAAATGTATATATAGTCGGTAAACAATGAAAAACCATTGCGAGGTACATCTCAGTTGTTTGCTGTGGGTATAACCTACAAACCCTATACATCGCTTTAATCATAAGGGTCTGTCAGGTTTACCGGTGTATTGGTTTTTAAAATCAGCCATTCAATCTGTCAATTGGGTTTTAAAGCGCGCTACTGACCCGTGAGAGTCTCCAAGCGCATGGGGGCAGGGGGTCATGGTGGGGGGGGCGGTAGGGGTGCCAGTAGCTCAGTAGGTTATTCGAAGAGCCAGGACTTGAGGTCCTTTCTGAAATGGTGCAGTGTAGCACTTTGTTGGGGAGATTGGTCCAGTTCTTGGGCGTGAGGTAGGAGAAGGATCTGCCAACCGCTCTGGCCCCTGTGGATGCTTGGTACCGTGGCTGTGGCGAGATCAGCAGAGCAGAGATTTCTCTTAGGGGTGTGGAAGGGGATACGTTCGTTGAGGTATTGGGGTGCGGTTTTGTGGATGGCTTTGTAGGCGTGTGTGAGCAGTTTGAAGGTTCTTCTTTTGACAGGGAGCCAGTGGAGGTCGCTGAGGTTTTGGGTGATTCCGGAGTAGAGGACGTTTCTGTAGTCCAGTCTGCTGGTGATAAGCGCGTGGGTGATGGTCTTACTGGTGTTTGGGGGTCCATTTGAAGGTCTTGCAAAGTATGTAGAGGGTGTTGAAGCAAGTGGAGAACACGGCTTGATCTGGCAGTTTATGGTGATTGAAGAGTCGAGTATGATGCCGAGGTTGCAGGTGTGGTCCATTGGAGAGGGCCACCAGCTGTTGTCCCATGAGGAGGAGGTGGAGCAGAGGATGTTGAGCTTCAGGCAGCTGCTGCTAAGCCAGGTATCAACATCTTTCGTCCATTCTTGGAAACAGTGCCTGGTGATTTTTGTGTTCTTGGTGAAGGAGAAGGTGACCTGGGAGTCGTCGGCATATGAGACTTTGTTGAGTCTGTTTTCTAACAATGGTTACAAGGGGGCAATGTTTATGTTTTAGAGTGTGGGGCAGAGGGAGGATCCTTGGGGTATCCAGCTTCTGATCTGTGTTGGTTCGGAGAGGAAGGGCGGGATTCTTATTCTTTCTGTTCTGCCTGAGAGGTAAGATCGAATCCAGTCTAAGGCTTTTCCCTGGATGCCAGCATTGTGGAGTCTGGTGGCTAGTGTGTGGTGGGAGACGCTATTGAAGGCTGCTGAAAAGTCCAGGAGGATGAAGGCTGCTGTGTGGCTTTGGTCAAGGAAGGCAAGTAAGTCATTGGTGGCTTCTATGAGGGCGATCTAAGTGCTGTGGTTGCTGAGGAATCCGAATTGAGAGGTGTCTAGGATGTTGTTGGTTTCTATGAAGTGTGCTAGCTAGGTGTTGATGACTTTCTCGATGACTTTGGCAGCGAAAGGGAGTAGTGAGATGGGCCTGAAGATCTTGAGATCCGTCGGGTCTGCGGAGGGCTTCTTTAGGAGGGGTTTGACTTTGGTGCGTTTCCAGTCATCGGGGAATGTGGCGGTTTCGAGGGAGCAGTTGATAGTTCGGGTGCGATGGTGGTGGGAGCCCTTTCGAAGATGTGCAGCAGGCAGGAGTCAGTGGGTGCTCCGGAGTCAATGCTTTTCATTGTCTTTGTAGCGTCTTCTGTGGTGAGAAGGGTCCAGGTGAGGAGGGTTTGTTGGATGGCGTCGCTGAGGGCGGGTTGTTGGGCGATGCTGTGGTCTTGGTCATCAAAGTTGTCATACAGCAGCTTGATCTTGCGGTAGAAGAAGAAGCTGAGTTTGTTGTAGAGGTCTTGCGAGGGAGGGACGTTGGTTGTTTTGCTGTTGGGTCTGGTGAATTCTTGTATGATGGGTAAGAATCCCTTGGAGTTGTGGGATTTGGAGAGGATTCTGTCTTGGATGAAGTTTCTCTTTGTTGATTTGAAGAGTTGGTGGTGTCTCATGGTGGCGGCCTTGTAGGCGTAGCTTGCTTCCGGGGTTTTGCTGTTTCTTCACGTTTTTTCCAGTAGTCAGCAAGAGCGAGTGATGAACCAGGTGGCTTTTGTATTGTGTCATGTGGTGGTGTTCTGGAGGGGGCAAGAGTGTTGGTGCAGTTGGCAATCAATCCAATGGTGGAGGTTGCTTGCTGCTTTTTTGGTGTCTGCTGTAGTAGGGGGAGGAGTGCAGCTGAGGGCAGAGGTAAGTTGTTCTTCTAAGACTTTGTTCTTGTTTCTGTGTGGGAGACGGGGCGTTCGCTTATGTGCAGTTGGTTTCGAGAAGGAGAAATGGATGCAGTGGTGGTCTGCACAGAGCGGCTCCGTGGTGTGGCTGAAGCGAATTTTGTTTCCTATGGCGAAGATGGGGTAGAGTGTGTGTCCTGCCATGTGTGTGAGGGTGCAGATAAGTTGCTCCAGTCCTATGTTGGTGAGGTTCTCCAGGAGGGCAGTGGTGTTGGGATCGCTAAGGTTGTCTAGGTGGAAGTTCAGGTCTCCCGGCAGTATGCAGTCCTTGGAGGTGAGGGTGTGGGGAGCAATGTAGTCTGAGATGACGTTGGTGAAAAGGGTGCACTGTGGGGTCCGGGAAGTCTGTAGGCGAGTGTTCCGCGGAATGTCGTTTTAGGGTTGGGCTGGATCTGAAAGTGGATGTGTTCCATGAGGGGCGAGGCGTCGTCCGAGTTAGTTGTTGGTAGTCGGAGGAAGCCTTTGTGGACAATGACAAGGCCTCCCCTGGGTGGTTAGGGCAGTCTTTCCTCAGGATCTTGTATCCGTCTGAGATGGCAGTTGCGATGTCTGAAGCAGAGCTGGCGTGGTCCAGGTCTCTGTGAAGAAGGCAACATCGGGCGGGTGAGTGTTGAGGAGGTCCCAGATTTCTACGGCATGTCTGTGCAGGGAGCATACGTTGAGGAGGATGTAGCTCAGGGGCTTGTGTACGGTGGCGTCTGGTGGGTTGGGGGTGTCTGCCTGGGTCCGGAGGTGGGTGAAGTTGCGGAGGCAGAGCAGGGGGGAGATCGGGCCATGGGTGTTGCTCGGCATCGAGTGCTGGCAATTGTTGTTGCATCCAGTGTTGAGTGCGTGGAGAGTGCTGGGGTTGTAGTGGTGTAGTGTAGTTCCTATATTCCCAATAGGCTCTGCGCATTGGAATAATATATCCTATAGCTTAGACGTAGGACTGAGGTCGACTAGGTTTTCTATCGAATATATTAAACCTAATAGTGAGTGTCAGCTAGCTCAGAGGTCACTAGAAACTTTCTCAAATTCACAAGAAGGGATTCGTTTTTGACAACCGCATAAACATGACAACTTTGTTTCCCAAGAATAAGAAATATATCTCTAGAGTCGCAGAAACAATAGATAAGTATTTCACTCAGTCAATTGTGCATGCTTCGTTTCTACAGAGTTGCTGAGGAATAGAGAGACGGGCGTTTTCATTAAAAGGTTTATTAAACAGTCTTCTTTCTCATGCAAGAAAAGTGAAATGCTACAATGCTAATGCATAAAGTATAATGCGTACAGCGAGAACAATATTATAAAATAATACTGTAAGAGCATTGTATGGTTCCTAAACCGTATATAAATACATACATGAATAACAATGACTAAAAATACTCAACTGGTGCTTCTAAAATATGCCTACCCCAATGTACCTAACCTAAGTCTAGTATGCGGGAAGAAGTAAGTATTGTGTAGCATAGGTTTTAGTTTTCTTTGCCAAGAATCTATCTAAGATTTCTTTAGGTTCTACTCAGCTCCATACCTTAGTTAGAATGAAGGAGGTCTGGTATCTCTGTCTCGGGACTTGATTTCCCAACACCCCGCAAGGGGACCTTGGAAACACTGGAGCTGGATTTTCGGCGAGAGAAACGCAGTCTCTCAATCAGTGCGTCAGTTGGAGGGTCGGTTTCCTTCGGCACTTGCTGTAGCGAGCTGCGTCGTGCAAGTAGATAGTCGAACTGCTCCGAACCACCATGTCTTGCTAGAGCAAGTGAAGGTATATTTATACCTTGAAGGTATCTAGGAATGCCATAGTTTGACCTAAATCAATATTCAAGCAAGGGAAGGTCCCTGACTGCTTAAGCCATTTTTCCAAGAAATTGTTGCCACGTTTGGTACGGGCGGAAGTAACCATGCCTGTATTTGGTCTGCATGGGTTATGTCTAAATAAGGGCTTGATTTCTAACCTATATTAGGGCAATCTGAATTGTAACAACATAAGGGCATGAATCGGGAAAATTCACTCGGAGCCAAAAACACCACGCAACACCCACTCCACTTTATTATGTACGACATTACTGAGTTCTAAACACATAAAACATATCTAAACATGATGTGTTAAAACCCCACCCAAAATACATAAAAATGCATTTGACATGGTTGTACATGAAAAGAGCATTTGTGCTGTACACATTTAAAAGAAATGTTTCATTCAAAGCATATAGATGACATTTGAAAAACGCTATCCTAATGAATCATAAAAATACATTCATGAAATGGCTCTTAAATACAGAAGAAAAGTCGAGACCATTCCATGACAGAATATATAAAATGATTGAGTGTTGACAAGGTCAAATATTATCTCTTGGAAGTATTCAAAGAATTCTAGACCTCTAGGAATAGTTCTACTTTAAGCAGGTTACTTTGTGCCCCCCCAAAAAAGTACAAATTTGGGAGGAAAAAAATCTGATCATAGAAAAATAGAGTTCCAAATTTAGGAGCTTGTTTTCAAAAGTGAAGGTCGAATTCAAAGTGTCACAGAACACTGTTTGCTAACTGCAAAGGTCAGTGTCATTGTTTGGAGAAAACATCAAATCTTCTAAGCTTGTAAAGAATTCGTCTACTATTGTAGGTGAAAGTTGGACTACCTTGTTAAGAAGATCAACCGCACATAGATGAGAAGCATCGCCGTCAGACGCATTAGCAATGTTTGAAGTAGATGGTACATGTGTGCCTGTTGCTCCACGTATCTCACGTCTGCATTTTGCGTCTGTGAGATCTCAACAAATGCCGTCTTCAGGATTGGTAGCCCCTGGGGACAACACAGTGCATGAGCCGTTACTGGTTCAAGCAAAGTATCAACTTCCGTTGGCAGCACTGGTGGGAGTGTCAGCCAGATGTCTAGCACGCATTCTTCTCCACATAGCAAGCATCGTAGAACAGGTAAGATGCAATCTTGCCAGATTGGTCGGAATGATAGAAACTACGTGGTATTCAAAGGGCAGATGTATCAAACGATTTTTTTCTCGCAAAATCTGCGATTCGCAAAATAGCAGCGTTTGCAACAAAAAAATCGGGAAATGCGATGTATCATTGAAATTGCATTGCAAATGTAAGGAATCGCAAAATTTGCGATTCCTTAACTTTGCGTCAGCATTTAAGGAGTCGCAAATTGCGATTCCTTAAATGCTATGCATAAGTGCATTTCAATTTAGCGATTTTCCCTTAAGAAATTGCAAATTACCACCAACTAGTAGTTGGTGGTAATTTGCGAATTCTTTTACAAATGCACTTTTTGGCATTTGTAAAGGTGACATGTGGCGCTCATACATGCCCTAAGGGCATGTATGTGCGCCATATGCGCACACATGTAAATTTCAGGGGTGCAGCAGGGTGTCCTTAAGACCCCCTTGCACCCTTGAAATTATTCCCAACTTACGATTTGCAAATTGCGAATCGCAAATTGAGAATAACTTCCCATTCCTTCCTATGGGCCTCCTGGCCCATAGAAATGAATGGGAAATTATTCCTTAATTGTGATTAGCAATTTGCTAATCGCAATTAAGGAATTTCAAGAAATCGCTAAAAAATAGCGAATTTCTAGATACATACCATTTTGAAATTCTCAAATAGCGATTCTCAAGAAATCGCTATTTGAGAATCGCAAATGGGTATATTGATACATCTGCCCCCAAATCTCTTAAACGAGTAAATACCAGTATTTGTATCATGCGCTCACGACACTTCATTGCCAGGAGAGTGTTCTACAAGGTGATCTGGGTGTCGATGGTGACTTAGCTTGCCATATCGGAGCAGTAGGAGCAAAAATAGTATCCCTGCTACGAGTCCCAAAATGAGAGGCAGGCCGCCAAACACAGAGTGCAGGAAGTTTGGAAATATGCCTAGGACTGCTTCAAAGGGTGCTAACAGTCCTGAAAAAACTGTCTTAAATACATGTACAATACCACTCGTATCAGACATGTTTAAGATACAACTTAACATTTCTGAGAAATGTATAGGGCAGTTTGTCGATAAAAGCGCATGTATCTCTGCAGAAGTCCTTGCAACTTGCAGATCATACGTCTCTTTGGCCGAGGTCAGTGGCACAGTTTTTTGTAAAAGAATGGCTTTCATTCTGCTTAAAGTATCAATTTGTATAGAAGAGATGTTCAGTGAAGGCCATAATGGCGACTACCCGTCTGTCTTAGTTTTAGGAAACAATATTTGCATACAGCAAATGCCCCTGGCTGACACAGTTATGAGATAGGGGGTTCCTGGCAACATGCCTCAGCAGCTGTGTTCATTCAACATAATGTAACTTCCATTAGAAAGCTGCCTAAAAATTGGATCAATCACTGCAGCTGGAGAACCTTGCAGCTGGCAGAATAAGTTGTTCGAGGTATAATCGCAGGCCCCGTGTAAATTAATACCCTGACATTCGAGTGAACCGCTTAGTGCATTTTGGCAATTCGTACCACTAAGAACACTTCTTTTCCCCCACTCCAACATTTGTGTGTATGAGGTAAATCCCAGGATGTCTTGATGTATTCTTTACCCAACCTTTCATATACGCCTGCTAGTATATGTTTCAAACAATACTGGAAATGAAAAATCGTAACAGGCAGAGTGATTGTACTGTGTATTATCCATTCTGTTGCTGGTTTCTCAGAAACAGTTCATAGTAATCTTTCCAGTTTTTCAAGGCTCAGCACCATATGGTCTGCTCCCCTCTGTGCCAATGTGATTTGTTTATCTGTAAGGTTAAATTCAGAAAACAATGACATGGTTTTGATTAGACGCCAAGGCACATAGCCAGAACGAAGGTTTTGTAACATCCAGCCCAAAAGCATTATAGAACGCAATTGTGAATGACCATGTTGTAACATGACCAAGTCCTGTTTAATTATGTCTATGGCAGAGGATACTATGCTATACAAAGAATATATTCTGGATGACAGAGTCGTTAACCCATTGTCGGCTACAGAGAGAGATTTCTCTAAATTAATACGATCGTTATTCGTTCTGCAGTCTCCGCTTGTGTTGTTTTCCATGCTTCATTATATAGGGCATAGATATCGGCGTATATAAAACGTTTATGACATGGTTTAGTAGGTCCCTGTAAGAAGTCCCTCAAATCAATGCTATCTTTAAGTAAAGATAAGTGTTGTTTTACTTCTTTCAGTGTAGATTTTTGTAGCCATTCAAGGCACAGTTTACCCACACTGAATTATTTTACTATCCCTGGATGATGTCTCTGGACATATCTTGGATCTGGTCTAGTGAATGTGAACCCTTGTGTTTTATTCAGGAATCTATCTTGACCGTTGTTTGTGTCTGTGGGCCAGATTAACCATTTTTTCCAATCAGGATCTGTTCTGTTGTTAAGTAAAGTAGTATTTACGTCAACCACCCCTTGTGTAGTGTTTTCACTATCTGGCTTAGGTGTAGGTATGGACGTTTTGTTTAAATCATTTATCTTGGCTAACCCAAGACAAGATGTCTGTTGAACAGTGTCATTCAAAAACACTATTTGTTCTTGGGTAATGGAGGCTGTAAATAAGGCTTCTAATCCCTGCACCTGCCTGGCCTATAGATATGGTTCCAGCACACTGCCAAAACTAAGGCTACAAGCAAGTTTTGCAACTTAGCCTTTATCATTGCAATGCAGGAAATCACCAGGAACTGGAAGGCCCCAATGAGACCCCTGGTGGCAGTATGGAAAAAGGGATTTGAACTGTGGGCTGGATGGATACAAGAGCATAGTGCTGCGTGGCCAGCGATCACTTGTCATGGCCAGGGACTGGGTGACATGAGTAGATTCCATGAAGAACCCTGACCCATATTCAACTGGGGAGATGCCGGGTACCTCCTAGAAACTATATCTATTTTGGGGACTAGACCTCCCCAAGGGGATGCACAAGAGATGAATGGGGTGATGAGACACCAGTGGGGCCTGAGATGGAAATAAGAACTATATAGGACACCTTGCACAGGGTGGATGTCACTTAAGACCCCTACAAGGTCTAGAGAGGTTTTGGGCACGTCTGAGGGCACTGGGGCATTGAGAGGTGGAAAAGTTCCAGCACAGTTGATAAAGCTGTTATTCTGTCTTGTTTACTTGTTGAGGAGAATGACATGACAGTGTGTTCTTTATTGATGTACCCCAATAAAGTATGTTTTGGGGAACACGGAAAAAAGTGACACAAGGGAAGGGGCATGGGTGGGACAGAGTGGGGTGGGGGCGTCACTGTTTGCACTGGGAGGGGCTATTATCAATACTGTTCTGTGTGCATTATTTTGCTATCCTTGAATAACTTCAATGCAAATATCTAAAAATGTATGTACTACACACATGGAAATGCAAACTGGTATAACATTGAGCCCCTATAGGTGGTGGTTGTATTTTGGAAGCTATAATAAAAATGTTTTAAAAAAACTGTGCCTATGATATAGGCAACTCATCACCTACGAATGTTTTGCAAATGAACAAATGCAATCTCAACAACATCATTCAAACTATGCACAGGCTCGAAACATGGAGTAAGCACAAAAGCAACAAAGCTTGCGTGCCCCATGCCCAACATACTGGATTTCTTGCTACCTGATAGTATACAATGTAGCATGGGGTTTAGCCTGTGTACTGCAGAACTTGGGGCATTAAATAATATCTGGAAAGAAATGTGTGTTAGAAGAATTTGAAAAGAAAATGTGTACCCATGAGGAAAAGAAAAGATCACAAACAGTCCCACCAGAAATTAGGAAACGTAATAAACCATTGACCCACGAAAGACATACACATCTTTTTCTGAGTTTAAATAAATTGCCTCTATATAGTTCAATTTACTACATAGGCAATAAGCATAAATAAGGTGCTCCGGGCACAGTGTGAAAAAGTGTGTGTGAAAGAATATATACAATGTTAAATCATTAAATCTTAATATTTCAAATCTGCCCAATAAATTTAGATACACATTTAAAATCAGAAATAGCCATGGAATTAGAAGGATATCCTTCATCTGTACCATCCGATTGAACTGGTTTATATCAGGGATTCAAAAAACCGACTGTCCAAATTTGAACCTGATAGTATAACTATTCAACCAACTTCTGTCATAGGTCCAGGCTATACACTAATATGGAGTCCTTTATCTTCTTAGGTCATCTAGGACCTCTGCTGAGGTCTCTCCTGTACCATCACATATTATGTAGCCCAATATATATCTTCTGCGCCAGCACAGATTTTACAGTTTCATGTGCATAGATGGTCTAAAGTGGTGCCATTAATCAAATAGCAGTCATATCTGGAAACTTGTAACATGCAATTTCTTGTTCCACCAGAGAAACACTAAGCTTCTCACATGTTGAACTAGAGTTCTATCACTCAAGGATCCTTTTCACATGCAGGTCCCTGATGTACACACACATATAGTCCAACCTCCTCAATTACACAAGGGCTCCTTTGCCAGCACAGCAGAGGTCTTCCTTCACCAATTCTCCATCACTAGTGTCAACTATGATTACATGCACTATATTCGTATCCTTCAGAACATGAGGTCTGCAGCACCATGATGCACAGAGCTTCTGTGGAAACAGCCCATCTCTTCTCAGATTTTTTTGTACACCACAGTGGAACGCTAGCATGTTCTTCTCCCTTAAACATTTGCCAATGCGTAAATGCTCATCCTAGAACGTACTGGCATCCTAGTGCTGCAGGCTCTAAAAAAGGGTCTGTTACTTAGGACCCGAGACAGTTGCCATCATACCATTGTGAGTAGTGGGTCATGCAAAAATCAATACCTATTAGCAGTACCACATAACACCTGTAGAACCCTCAAGGGTTCCATACTGTCCCCTGTCATCTTCAACCTCTGGGTATAATGCAGCTTGGTGGTAAGCGCCCTATGATTTTTGGATAGGTTTGATCTATAGAAATTCGACATACATACATGAATATTCAGCAACATCCAGATGTTATATTAATCCTAGAAAAGGTAAATCAGCTTTCATTTTAGGGATAGATCAGCTGGAAAATGTGCAACAAATGGCTGTTGCTTTGGAACATAGGTGTAGTGATTGTTCACTATAGTCACATATTTCAAATGAAGCAATTATTATGTAATTGCTTTGATATCGTAACCAATTTCTATAAAGCTGGTATCTTTTTACCATATTTAAGTATTGTTTCCCTTGGTCTCCTTTTTTGTGGAGTTCATAAAAGGTCATACAAACAGTGATAGCTCAAATATGACGAACTGCTAAAATGCGTGTGCTTTCTCTCCTTCACACCACCCCAGAATGTCTTCTGTTTGGTTTCTCTCCTTAGGATTAGCTGGTCTAGATGCTAAGTCCAGCGGGCGGATGGGTACTCGTGCCATGGTCTATTACATGTCCACGACAATTTTGGCAGCGGTACTCGGAGTAATCCTAGTGTTGTCAATCCATCCTGGGAACCCCAAGCTGAAGAAGCAAGTCAGCATCTCTACCAGGAATGAGGAAGTGTCCAGTCTGGATGCCTTCCTTGATCTCATTAGAAATCTTTTCCCAGAAAACCTGGTGCAAGCATGTTTTCAACAGGTATTATTTCCTTCTTTCATCATATACTGTCAGCTGGTTCCTTATCTGATATTTTCTCCCACTTCCACCTTTGCTGCTACATAATCTATGTGACCCTCCCCTAACAGTGATCATTATTTTTCTGAAACTTGTTCTTACCACCATCATTCCTATCCTCTATCCTCTTTTCCTGTATGTTTCCTCCTTTTCTGCCCACCCTACCTTGAGCGCCTCTTCTCTGCTTTACTCTTCTTCTCTTGCCTTTCTTTACCCTCCCTCACCTGTCGATCCCTCAATTTCCTCTTTTTTATCCACCTTCTTTTTTTCTACTTCAATTCATTGTTCGGCCCCATTCCTTTTAATCACAGATTTTTTCAGCTTTTCCTTCCATCAACTTCACTTATTTATTTTCCAGTGTCTCTGCTTCTCTTCTGTTCCCTCAACTTATCACTTCTTATTCTCTTGTTTAAAAGTATCCTTTAGCTTTGATCCTACTTGAAGCAGTGTCTAGCATCACACATTTCATCCTTGTTCTTTACAAAGAGATACACCAGAATGCTTTGGCCAGTAAATATTGTTTACTCTAGATAATCTGGATTCCATTACATATTGTATTTATTTTCCAGTTATGGTAGTTTCTAGATTATTATATTATGTCACCTTCCAGACAGTACAGAGAACTTCATTAGAGGGTGCTGGGGTACCATGTTAATGAGAGTTGCGAAATTTGAAATTAGCATAATATTTCACTATTAAAATGGGAAGCTGGCAAGTATAGACCTGGGAGTGACAGGAGGATTTTTTTTTTTGATTTAGTTATTTGCAATTCGTAAGGTGCTAGACAAAGACCGAACCACATCAAAGTGCTATGGAGTAAGACAGGGAGTAGGCAGTAACATTCGCAGCTCCTAGAGGTAGCAATCCATTTCTTGAAAATACAAAAGAGATATTGACATATTGGCTAGGACAGGATTCAGCAGGAAGTAGGTCTATTCAGATTCAAAATAGGTTTGTTATATCTGTATTTATTTATGTCTGAATGGGTTATATATTTATATATACACACACATATATATTCACTGAAAAAAACACAGGTTTCAAGGATGTTCTAGTTAGTTGGACATTTCACTCGTACAAAACCAGAGACATTCAGCTGTTATAGTTAGTTCAGCTAACTATAACTTGCGCCCCAGCAATTGACTGCTGATGACTTCACATATTACATCATTCATGATATGGTCAGTGACATCACTGATGGCATCTCAAATGACATCACTGATGACATCATCCAGAGACTGTGTTTGTTTAGAGTTTAAATATGTTTTATATATATGCCGTGGTGTATTGAAGAATGAGTGGGTGTTTAAGTGTCCGGATGGAGGATTTAGTAGGTGCGTGACTGACTGTATAAGTGAGTGATTAAATGAGTCTTACTGAATGCATGGGTTAGTGACTAAACTGTGTGAATATCTATCAGTCTGTCTTTTGTTGTACAAGCTTTTGCATGGGTTGGTGAGTAGCTACATACGTGTCTACATGGGTTATTGATTGGTTGCCTGAGTTTTTGTATGGGAGACTGAGTGTGTGAGTGGGAGGTGTGTGACTCTGTGCATAGATGTGTGAGTAGTTGATTCACTGGGTATATGGGCTCAAGAGTGCATGTGGAAAGAGCTGTATGGCTGGATGAGTGAGTGTATGGGAGTATTGGTGAGTGAATGGATTTCTCAGTGGTACATGTCCAAGTAACTAAATATGTAAAAGGCAGTGTATGTGAGAGTTGGAGTATACAGATGACTATACGTGAGTGTCAGTGATTGTGACAGTGGCTGTATAGATGAGTGTGTACTTGCATCAGTGCTTATATAATAGAGTAAGTATGCGTTAGTATCTATGAATAACTGAGGTGGTGTGTGTATAACTGTATAGGTGAGTAAATGGGAGTGTGATTGATTCTTTGCATGACTGACTAAGTGTGTGTGTAACTCCATCGATGAGTGGCAGTGTGTGAGTTTCTGTATAGGTGTATGAGTGCATATGATAGCGTTTTATTGAAGAGTGACTGCATGTATGAGTGATTGTATAGGTGAATGAGTGGATGTATGTCTACACCTAGGAATCAGTGAGTACGTATGTAGTACCTGGTATTGGTATGTTGATTTGGGAAGTAGTAGTCTGTATTTTACAGTCGGTGTATCAAAGGTTATATTAGAGTGTGAGGAGTTGTATCAGATTTTCACATGGGTGATGTAATCAGTGATGTTATTTGAGATGTCATCAGTGATGTCACTGACCATGTCATGAATGATGTAATATGTGACATCATCAGCAGTGCATTGCGGGGGTGCGAGTTATAGTTAGCTAAATTAACTATAACGGCTGAATTTCTCTGGTTTTGTACGAGTGAAATGTCCAACTAACTATAACATCCTTGAAACCTGTGGTGTATTCAGTGAATTTCTAAGATTTTTCTAATGCTAATTTCTAACTATAACATCCCTGAAACCTATGTTTTTTTCGGTGAATTTCAAAGGTTTTTTAAATAATACATTGCAAGTATAATGTCTAAAAAATATTTCCCACCTCCCCCCACTTGCTGCATGATAGGTGTCCACTGGTGACCTACAACATTAATAAGATAAGTGTTGCCTTACCTAACGACGTCAAAGGCAACTACAAAGCACAATGTGAGGCAATAAAAAAGAGGGGACTACGACAGCGGTGGCATTAAGAAGTCTGAAAAATATAACAGCTGGACCAAGCTTTCTCCCTCTGACCAGGGTGATACAGGCTAAACTAATTCCATCAATCACCTATGCAAGTGAAGCCATGAGAGGGAGGGACGTGGAAACATTGAACGGCACCATTGCAAGAGCCCTGAGAATAATATACGGTTTGCCTGGATATACATCTCCGGCGCAAATGAGGCTTGAATTCGGGATGCAAAGACAAGATCTGGCCCGTAAAGGAGCTTTCATTTAAACCTGGTACAAAAGCAAAAAAGGGCAGCCAGAAACGCTAAACTCCTACTTGTGGAGGGAACTAGAAGCCTTAGAAACCTGCCCAGCCAGACACTTCTTGGAAACTCCACTGAGCCAGCTGGGGTTACGGCAACTCTGGGCATCGCCAGGGTCCATGGCAAGCTTCAAAAAATTCGTAAACAACACTGTCAAAAATGAATCTATCATACAAGACAAAGCGGTCTTGACAGAACATGCAGACTGATGGCTTTCTGTACAGTGATACAGTAAAGCGACTCCTCAAGCATACCTCCTATCTAACTTCTCCAAAACCACCAAAGAGAAGTTTCTGAAATTTCAGTTAGGCTTATTGCCATCTGCATATCACCTGCCGCCATGGTAACGCCCTCCGAAGCCGGCGATCTGCCGTCTCTGTGGGGAAGAAGAGGAGGACATAGTCCACATCATACCCATATGCGGCGAACTGCGCCAGCATTCCGGAAATTTTTTCGTAACTCTCTGGCCCGACGAGGTCGTCACAGCATCATGGCGCCGCACGCGACTCCGCATGACGTCACCGGATCATAAGAAGACCACGCAGGCGTGATGACTTCAGTTCCACCTATTTTTTCCGTGCCACAAAGGCAAAAAGGGCCAGTGTATAAAGAAAGAAGAAAGCTTGCACTTCAAACAAGACAATAATAAATAAATAGAGGTAACAAAGTCTTAAGAACACATAATACATCAAAAACGAATACCTCATCTTTTATGGTATAAAAGGGTGGACAATGGGGAGGTGGGTAGGTCTTTGAGGAATCCACAGGCAGATACTGTATCCACCAGAAAAAGCGTTACCGAAGGTAAGTAACTTGTTCTTCTGATGGATACATCTGCCTGTGGATGCCTCACCTTATGAATAGAATCCCACGGAGGAGGGTATCCACCCCTCTAAACCAAAACGTTTTGTAAAACAGAGCACGCAAAATGGCCGTCCTTCTCACCTCGGAATCCAAGCAGAAATTCTTCGCAAAAGTGTGGTGGGAGGCTCCTGTTGCGGCTTTACAGATGTCCAACACAGGAACACCCCCGGACAAGGCAGAAGTAGACGATTTAGCCCTGGTAGAATGAGCCCTAATGCCTACTGGAGGCTCCTTACCAGCCAGGGAGTAGCATACCTTAATGCACAAGATGATCCATCTTGACAAAGTGCGCTTGTGCACTGCGTTGCCCTTCATTCGACCAGCATATCCAACAAAGAGCTGATCATCCTGGTGTAAGTCCTTTATCCTGTCCAAATAGAAGCAAATCACCCTCTTTGGATCTAAACGATGGAGTCTCTCCTCCTCTTTGGGTGGGGGAGGATAGAAAGTAGAAAGGGTAATGGATTGACCGAAGTGGAAGGGAGTCACTACCTTAGGCAGAAAAGCAGCCCTGGTCATGAGTACCATCCTTTCAGCATGTATGATCAGAAAAGGCGGCTTTGAACTCAAATCCTGGAGCTCACTCACCCTCCTGGCCGAAGTGATAGCTACCAGGAAGACCGTTTTAAAAGTTAAAAGCCTTAAAGGACAACTATGCATAGGTTCAAATGTGGAACCCATTAAGAAAGTTAACACCAGATTCAAATCCCACTGGAGGGGAAACATGTTTGTCAGCCTTTTAATGAATCTTAAGACCATAGGAGACTTAAATAAAGAAGGCTGATCAGGCAAACACAAAAATGCTGACAATGCAGACAAATGCCCTTTTACAGTGGCCACAACACAACCCTGCTGGGCGAAATGAAGAGAAAAACAAAGAACATCAGAAAGATGCCTTTTTAAGGGATCAATAGATCTCTCCCTACACCACCTAACAAATTTAGACCACCTATATGAATAGACAGACTTGGTGTAGTGTCGCCTGGCCGATGATATAACATTCACCATGTCAGGGGGTAGAGAAAAAGAATTCAAGTTGCCCGTTCAATCTCCAGGCATGAAGGTGCAGGCCCTGGGGGTGGGGGTGTAGAACTTGCCCCTCCATCTAAGAGAGGAGGTCTGCCCTGAGAAGCAGACGGAGCAGCAGGTACAACGAGAGGTGAAGAAGGTCTGTGTACCACACCCTTCTTGGCCAATCTGGAGCGATCAAAATAACTTGGTCCCGGTCTTGGTGAATCTTCCTCAGAACCCGAGGAATCAAGGGTGTGCAATGAAATGCTTAAAGGAGTTGTGAACTCCAACTCAACTGAAACACATCCCCCAATGCTCCCCGCATTGGAAACAGGAGACTACAGAATGCCAGGCAGTGCGCCTTCTCGAGAGTGGCAAACAAGTCCACCCGAGGAGTTCCCCACGTCTGAAAGATGTGTTGAACCACCTCTGGATGAAGCCTCCATTCGTGGTCGGCGGAAAACTGCAGATATAGACTGTCCGCACGCACATTCAGCATCCCAGCCAGATGATTTGCCATCAATCAAATCCGATGGTCCTGAGCCCAGGACCAGAGTCGCAACGCCTCTCAACAGAGACGGTACGACCCTACTCCTCCCTGCTTGTTGACATACCACATTGCGGCAGTGTTGTCTGTCAGGACCTGAACCGACTGACCACAAAGGGAAGGAAGAAAGGCTTTGAGTGCCAAACGTATCGCCCGCAATTCCAGAGGGTTAATGCAAAACAACCTTTCCTCTGGAGACCAAAGACCCTGGATCTCCAGATCCCCCAGACGCGCACATCACCCTAGGGTGGAGACATCCGTTATGACTGTGGCCACTGATGGAGAAAGATAAAAGGGCTTTCCTTGAGACAAATTGCTCTCCACTCTCCACCAAGACATATCCGCTGCAGCTTCTCTAGAGATCCTCACACACTCCTTGAGATCACCGCTGTGCTGATACAACTTCATTAGGAGATACCACTGGAGTGCCCTTATATGCCAGCGTGCATGGATGACCAGCAGGATGCAGGAAGCGAACAGATCGAGCAGGCGAGGGACGTTCAGAACTGGACCACCCGCTCCATTGTAAAACAAAGGAATCATTTCCTGTATGTCGAGAATCCTTTGCGGAGGAGGGAATGCTTGACACACAGTGGTAACCAGTACTGCCCCTATGAACAGGGTGCGCAGTTAGGGCACCAGGTGAGACTTGGGTACATTTATTGAAAAACCCAATTTGTAAGACAGCTGGGCTGTAACCTGCAAATTATGACTCACCATCTCTGGAGACTCCGCCTTCAACCGCCAGTCGTCCAGGTAGGGGGAAAACTGGAATCCCTGACCTCCTGAGAAGGGAAGCCACCACTGCCATCACCTTGGTGAAGACTCTTGGTGAGGTAGTAAGACCAAACGGGAGGACCGCAAATTGGTAGTGCTGCAATCCAACCGTAAAACAGAGATACTTCCTGTGCGACTTCAGGATGTGAAAATACGCATCCTGCAAGTCGATGGACACCATCCAGTCTTCTTGTTGTAGTGCCTGAAGAACCTGCGCTAGAGTGAGCATCTTGAACCTCTCCTGTTTGAGAAACAGATTCAAGATTCTGAGATCCAGGATGGGACGTAACCTGCAATCCTTCTTGGGGATCAGGAAATACCGGGAGTAGCACCCCTGACCCCTTACCTGCTCTGGACCCACCTCTATTGCACCCTTTTCCAACAGGGTAAGAACCTCCTTTTGAAGGAGAAGCAAACGATCCTCAGTGCAAAACCCCTGACAAGGAGGGTAAGGAGGAGGGAATTCCCTGAAAGGAAGGGCGTACCCCTTTTCCACAAGATATAGAACCCAAAGGTCCCAAGTGAGTAACTTCCAATCTTGTAGAAAATGGGTAAGCCAGCCTCCCACAGGACCCACATGATCCAGGATGGTGGATCTAGGGATGCTTTGCTGCATTACCAGGAGGGGTAGGGGAGGTAGAAGAGGAGGATGAAGAAGGATGTCGTCCAGCTCCACGAAAGCGGCCTCTGCCTTTACCTCTGTAGGTTTTGCTGCTGTTGTTGTTGTTGCTGAGGCTGACGGGAACGAAAGGAAGATTTCCCAAACCCACTCTATCTTCTGTAACCATATCCTCTTGACTGAGATTGCAAACCGAGGGATTTTGCCGTGGCCTTGCTGTCCTTACATTTCTGCAATGCAGAGTCAGATTTTTCCCCAAAGAGCTTAGAACCGTCAAAGGGAAGATCCAAAAGAACAGCTTGCACATCCAGTGAGAAACCTGAACCTCTTAACCATGCATGCCTCCCAGTAGCAACAGATAAACCCATCACCCTTGTCACTGAATCAGCAGTGTCCAGACCCGACTAGATTACCTGGCGAGCAGCAGCCTGAGAGTCCGCCAAGACCTCACTTACATTGTTCAGATCCTCTTCCGATAACTTTGGGAGAATTTGCTTGGCAGAGACCATAAGGGCGTGAATATATCTCCCCAAAAGACAAGTTGCATAGGTGGATTTCAAGGCCATACTGGCTGAAGAAAAAACTTTGCAGTTTGCTCAAGTTTTTTTGAGTCTCTATCAGCAGGTGCTTGAGGAAAAGAGCCTACCGACTTTTTTGAGCATGAAGCCTGAACCACTAAACTTTTGGGTGATGGGTGAGAAGTAAGAAAATCAGGGTCCCCTGGAGCTGATCTATATCTTCTAGAGACAGATCTAGAAACTGAGTGAGCAGAAAGAAGATTACTCCAAAGTTCTAATATCGGCTCCTTCAGTGCATCATTGAAGGGTAAAAGAGGTTCCACCACAGATGAAGGAGAATGAAGCACCTCTGTTAGAAAATTAGGCTTGTATTCAGCCATAGGAAGCTGCAGTTCCAACAGTTCGTCTGCCTTCTTAATGACAACATGATAAGGAGGTACATCCTTAGAAGGAGAAGCCTTCTGCGACGTAAAATCCCCTTCTGGAGAGACATCCAAACCACTTTTCTCACACAAGTCTTCATACAAATCCTCAGAATCGTAAATTTCTCCTTCCTCCATGTCACCAGTCTGATATTGCACCTCTTCAATCAGCCTTTGTGCTTCCCTTCTTGAACGCATCTTTGATACCGCAGTTGGCGCCGCAGATGGCGTCTCCGACGGCTCCGGCAACAGCATCGAAGGAGGCTTCATGACAGAAACTGCGTCAAACGAACCCAGGAAGAAGGGACGCCAGATGGAGCCAGGGACTGCTCATACAGCGTCGACACCTTCGGTGCCGGAAACTTCCTTGACAGCGCCATTGGCATATATGGCATGAAGGGGACCAGAGGATAATGCTGAGGCACACCCAAATTAAATGCCAAAGGGCCCATGGGACCCAAAGTTGCTCCAGCGGGGCATGTGGCTCTGGTAAAAATACCATAGATCGCATTCATGAAATGAGACGTATCCGAACCCGGCGTTCGGGAACGAAGGATACTGCCCCGGGTCAACTTCCTTAAGAGGAGTCTTCGAAGTCCGATCCACTGGAATCACAGGAGAAGGCTCAGGAGCAGTAGGAGCAGCAGGATACTCTAATTCTAGAGGATTTGAAGCCTCATCCTAAATTGGAGAATCAACCGGCGCGGGAGACTGTGCCGAAGAACCCACATAAGGAGACTGGACTGGAGACTCAGAAAGCGAAGGAGAAACAAAGTCCTTGACAAGACGTTGAGGAGCCAGAGAAGGCGACCTCGAAGCTCTAGACTTCGACAAACGACGTCGAGACCCATGCCTCTTCTTCTTCTTGTGCCTTCTCTTGGATCCATACGAAGTTGACGACCTCGACTTCGATCTCTTACGACCTCTTTCTCCTTTCTCACCGTAGACATGTAGAGATTAGCCTCCCTGTCCTTCAGCGCCTTCGGGTTCATCTTCCTACAAGATGAACAACCTTCAACGTTGTGATCACTCGAAAGGCACCAAAGACAGTCATCATGCGGGTCAGTAATCGACATGCGACCTTCACATTCCTTGCAGGGTTTGAAACCCGACTTTCTAGGAACAGACATATTCATAAGGTGAGAAATCTACAGACAGATACTGTATCCACCAGAAAAAAGCGTTACCGGAGGTAAGTAACTTGTTCTTTAGCTTTGATCCTAATTGAAGCAGTGTCTAGCATCACACATTTCATCCTTGTTCTTTACAAAGAGATACACCAGAATGTTTGAAACCCGACTTTCTAGGAACAGACATATTCATAAGGTGAGGAATCCACAGGCAGATACTGTATCCACCAGAAAAAGTGTTACCGAAGGGAAGTAACTTGTTCTTTAGCTTTGATCCTAATTGACGCAGTGTCTAGCATCACACATTTCATCCTTGTTCTTTACAAAGAGATATACCAGAATGCTTTGGCCAACAAATATTGTTAACTTTAGATAATCTTGATTCCTCTACATATTTTATGTATTTTTCAGTTTTTGTAGTTGCTAGATTATTATATTATGTCACCTTCCAGACAGTACAGAGAACTTCATTAGAGGGTTTTGGTAAACCATGTTAATGAGAGTTTCGAAATGTTAAATTAGCATAATATTTCACTATTAAAATGGGAAGCTGGCAAGTATAGACCTGGGAGTGACAGGAGGATTTATTTTACTTTTTTTTTTGGTAAACAGATTTTATTATTGTTCACACGCAAAAAAAAAAAAGCACAGGGCACAACTCGCCATCTTGCCCACGCAGGGGCCCATTAATCAAGAAGCTTCCTATTCCCAGCATACCTAATGGGGGGTCGTTACATCTCCACGACGCTAGCCGCCTCTGGCCCATGCCCTGTAAGTCTATAGCAATCCATACGTAGGCCGCCGGGGCCGAGTCTCAGTAGAGTCCAGGAGGATGAAAGTCCGGGTGCCCAGGTGCAGCACCGTACCTCTGTGCATGGCAGGTATTCACGGCCTCCAAGCCCCCCCCCACCCTTCGAGGGACTCTGCTAGGGAAGGGTTCCCAGTGCCCCAGGTCAGCTAATGGTGAACATTTTATACATATGCGAACGGCAATACAAAAACTCCAACACCTCCCCCGGAACACCCTGTCCCCGCCCCCCCATGGTGAAAGTGCCATTAGAAGTATATCAGTCCTCGAGGCCCACCCAGAACTGGAATAAGTGCAGGGCTCTCACAGTAGAGGGGCATACCGCAGATGGCAGGCCCTTGGAGAGGAACGAGACCAGCGGTCCCCAGCGGAACTCAAAGTTCTTAAAGTCCTCACGGGAGATGTCAGACATGCGCTCTAGGCTAAGCAGCTGCCACAGGCGGGCGTGCCACAGTGACATCGCCGGTGGCGCTTTCTGTTTCCAAGCGTAAGCTATCGCCAGTTTAGCAGCCCCCAAGCATAACCACATGATCCTTTTATCGGCTCTGGTTTGGTGCTCCAACTGGGGGTCCCGGAGGCCTAAAAGGGCTTCCGCCATCGTAATCGGGACCGGGTATCCTAAGATGGATTTTATCTGAGCAAGAATCTCCTCCCAAAAGGGCCTAATGGAGGGGCAGTCCCACCAAATGTGTTGGAAGTCGCCCAGTAGACCACACCCTCTCCAGCACCTATCCGGGGCCCCTGGAAAGATCTTAGCCAGTCTAGCTGGGTACAGGTACCAGTCCGCCATCACCTTCAGGTGCGCCTCCCTCAATTTCGTGAAACGGTTGAAGCGAAAGATGTCAGCCCACAAGTGTTTCCACTCCTCCTCCCCAATGTCCCGCTGGACCAACCCCTCCCACCAGGACATAAAGCGTGGCCGTGGTGCAGTGTCTGTGGAGAGCAGCAGTTTATACAGTGTCGAGATGGCCCCCTTCATGGATTTAGCCTTGAGCAGGAACAACTCAAAAGCGGTAAGGGCTCTAGTGGCACCCTCCCTGATCCGCGGGTTCAGCGCCCAGTGGAGGAGTTGTGCGTGATGGTAGCGCTCCCGGTCCCCCACCCCATATTCCCTCTTGCAATTGTCAAAAGTAAGTGGATCGTAATTGTGGAATAGGTGTGTGAGTGCGAGACATCCGCCCGCCCTCCAGGCGTCGAACGGGCCCTCTCGGAGCGCTGGAGGGAAGGAAGAGGTGAAGTGGATCGGGGTGAGAGGCGATGGGAAAGTCGTCCAGCCCTCCCTCTCGGCCACAGTGTCCCACACTTTAAGGGTGGTGCGTGTCGGGGTGCTGATGTATGCATTGAGGGGCCTTTCGTTCGTAGCGCGTCATATGAGGTCCCAGATAGTTCTACCTGCCACGCTGCGGTCCATGTGGAGCCAGTGCTTTTCCGACTCCATCTGTGCCCACTCGACTAGGATGCACAATTGCGCCGCTTTATATTAGAGGCGAAGGTCCGGGAGTCCCGCCCCCCCCTCGCGCTGTGGACGCCTTAGCATGTGGAAGGAGAAACAAGCCCTTCCCCCCTGCCACACGAACTGCAGGATCATGGTCTTGAGACGCACAAAGAAGGCGTCTTCCAGTTCGATAGGGAGCGCTTGGAATAAATAGAGGAGTTTGGGTAGGAGGGTCATTTTGATGGCATGTATGCGTCCCAACCAGGAGAGGAAAAGCGGCTTCCAGCGGGAAAGGTCTTGTTGGAGGCGGGTGAGGAGATCAGGGAAATTGGCCGCGTACAACTGATCGATCCTGGGAGTCAGGTGGATCCCCAGGTACAGCAAAGAGGAGGGAGCCCAGTCCAGCGGGGAGAGCGTCCGGAGCTGCGAGGCCTCAGCACCGGAGAGAGTTAGGTTAAGTATGGATTTGGTTAGGTTAACTTTGAAGCCCGCTACATCCTCGAAGGCGGCGAGCACTTCTTGCAAATGTGGGAGGGAGCCTATAGGATTGGACAAGGAAAGGAGGATATCGTCCGCAAAAAGTGAGATTTTGGGGGACTCACCAGTGAAGGGGAGTCCTTCTATCCCTTGGTGTTCCCTGATCGCTATTGCTAGGGGTTCTATGCTGAGGGCGAAAAGTAAGGGGGACAGGGGGCAGCCCTGTCTCGTCCCTCTGGTGTGCCCGAAGGGGGCCAATTGCACCCCATTGACCGAGACCCTAGAGCTGGGGTGCCCATAGTTGGCCTGGAGCATGGTAATGAACTTGGTGGAAAACCCAAACCTCACCAGGCTGGACCACAGGAAGCTCCAATCCACCCGGTCGAACGCTTTTTCGGCGTCGAGACCGATGAGCACTGCAGGTATTTTAAATTTGTTGGCCTTTTCTATTAAATGGACGATGCGCCTGGTGTTATCGTGAGTCTGCCTCCCTTTAATAAAGCCCGACTGGTCGGGATGTATGAGAAGTGGCATGAGGTCGCCCAGTCTCTTGGCCAAAATAGAGGAGTAAAGTTTGGCGTCTATGTTAAGGAGGGCAATGGGTCTATATGAGGGGCAGAGGGAGGGGTCCTTGCCCGGTTTGGGGATTACCGAGATCACTGCTTCGGTCATGGAGGCCGCTGCGTCGCCCTCCCTGGCCATACGATTGAAGAGGCTGACCAGGCGGGGCGCAATCTCGGAGGCGAAGGTCTTATAGAAGACAGCGGTGTACCCGTCTATCCCCGGTGCCTTATGGGCCTTGAGTGACGAGATAGCCGCCAAGACTTCCTCAATGATGATAGGAGCCACAAGAGTTTCGTTCCACTCTGCTGGTACCTGCGGGACGGGCAGGTCCCGCAGAAAGGCGCCCTGTCGTCCAGCGTCATGGGGATCCGCTGTATATAGGGATGCATAGAACCTCCCAAAGATGGCCGCTTTGTCCTCGTCCCTGTGCTGAAGAGCCCCCACTTCATCACGTATGCCCCCGATGTATTCCCTCTCTCGTTTGTCCTTCAACTGCCTGGCCAAGTGCTTCCCCACCTTGTCTCCCTGCGTGTATGCTAAGCTGCGCAATCTGAGAAGGGTAAATTCCGCTCTATTGTTGTAGATGGCGCGCAATTTGCCTCGAAGGGCCGTGAGTGCTCGCATCGTTTGTCTGGTGGGCTTCTGCTTGTGGGCCTGTTCAATCGTCAAGAGTTCCTGTTCTAGGTCTTGCCGTTCTGACGCACGCTGCTTGTTAAGGGCCGAGTTGAGCGCTATGCATTTACCCCTAAGAACCGCCTTAAACGAGTCCCAGGTGTTATACTCGGAGGTCTCATCCGGGCTATTGAGGGAGAAAAACTCCTCAATCGCCTCTCTCAACTGTGTGCAGGATGCCTTGTCCCTTACTAATGCTTCCGGGAAGTACCATCGCGCCGGTTTCGGGGCGCCCCCCAGCCAGGTTAAACAAATAGTGTACATCCCATGGTCGGATACAGAGATGGGGAGGATCTTTACGTTTTGCAGTGCGCCCTGTAAGGACTGACTAAGAAAAATGTAATCGAGGTGGGAGTATGTGTGGTGCACATGGGAATAGAATGTGAAGTCCCGAGTGTCCGGGTGTGCCACTCGCCAGCTATCTAGGAGCCCCATGTCCCCGATCTGTGTCTGAATAGAGTCCGGGAAGAGGCCCATGTCAGATCTTCTAGTGTGAGTACTGTCTAGGGTAGGATGCCAAACTAGGTTAAAGTCCCCCAGAAGAAAAACAGGGCCCTCAGCAAAGTCCGTCACCCTGCCCAGGAGTGTAAGGAGAAAATTCTTTTGGCCCGCATTGGGGGCATAAACGGACACCAGAGTACACATTTTACCCTTTAAGCGGCCCTTGACCATTACCCACCTCCCGTCTCTGTCACTCTGCGTGCACATCGGTTCAAATTGCGCTGCCGGGCTGAACAATAACGCAACCCCTTTTTGCTTAGTGGACGCAGAGGCCTTATATATGAGGGGGTACTTCTTGTGCTTGAGCCGGTGATCCTCCGACTTCAAGAGGTGTGTTTCCTGTAACGCGACTACATCCAAGTGTCGATCTGTTATATACTTCGACACCTTCTGTCGCTTCTGCGGGGAGTTTAGGCCCTTAACGTTCCAGGTCCCGACAGTTATAGGCATCTAGGAACAGAATTGGACCATCGCATTCTACATGCCATTCCCCGTCCCACCCTCCCAGGCCGGGGCCTCACCACACCTCTCCCGCCCTCCCTGCACATCCCACTCGGACTGGCAAAGGCTCTAAGAAAGTTTCCTCGGACCAACACAACTCCATCGCCTCGGCAAGGCCTCCCTCCCGCCCCTTTGTCCTCACCCAGTGGAAGGCCCCGAGAGTCACATCGCAACAGCACCTCACCACCCACTCCCTCCCCCCCGCAACAAAATAACAGAATAACATTCCCCAACTGGAGATCATGAGTTCGGACCATGACTGCTGACCCCCTCCTGTCAGTCTACAACAGCAGTCAAAGAGTACCTGTAGTGGGTAATTGGCAGTGGCGGCTCGACGGTTCGAGGCTCCCCGCCCCATTTCCCACCCCTCGCTCAACTGGTCGCTGTGAAGAACCCCCTTACCGGACCTCAAGTGGCGGCACCTGTATCTTTGGAGACTTCCTGGATCGCTGCCGCTTTCTCTTGCTCCATTGTTCGTAGGTCGGGTTTGAGTGTCTTTCTCGAAGACCTGCCGCGCTGAACCTTCTGCCAGCCATCACTTGTCGCCTGAGAGGATGAAGGCGGAGACCCCCCCGTGCCTCCACCGCCTCCAAAGCTTGGTTGGGGCTCCTCATATGGAATCCCGAGCACTGAGCAGGTATCTCTCAGGGAGCGCAGCTGGTGAAGAGTCCCATTCCAGCGGAAGATCAGTCGGAAGGGATGACCCCAGGAATACTGGACTCCCTCGTTGCGCAGGAAAGAAGTCGCAAGTTTGAGGATCTCCTCTTCTGTAGGGTGATCACTGATAGGTCCTGAAAAAGTTCCACCGCATGGCCCTGGTATTGCATGGGCTGTTTGGGTCGCGCCGCCTTCAGGATGCGTTCCTTTAGAGTGTAGTCGGGCAGAAAGGCAAGTATGTCTGGGGGAGGCCCTTGGGACCTGCGAGCTGGCCCACTCAGTGCGCCCGATCGATGCGGATCTCAAAGTCATCTCCCACCTCGAGGACCGCCCGGAACAGGCCTTGTAAATAGCTAGCAACATCTCCCCCCTCAGCCGAGGAGGGCACGTTCCGGACCCTGATGTTGTTCCGTCTGGAACGATTTTCTAAGTCCTCAGTGTGGGATTGGAGGTCAGTTTGCTGGTCATTGAGGCGGACAATTTCCTGACGGAGAAATTCCACCTCCTCGCTCGTAGCTTGACCGGAAAGCTCGTTGGCCGCCACCCACTCCCCTAGGTCATCAACATCGCGGCGGAGTTCCTTGTATTCCCCTGCCATATCTTGGCGCAGGGATTGTATGTCCTCCTTGAGAGAGTGGAAGAGTGACTCCATGAAGGCCTTGGTCACCGGGCCCTAGCCCCCATCCCGGTCCGTCCCCTTCGCCGGGGGTCCCTGGGTTTGCTTGTCCGGGCTTTTTTCGGGCTTGGGGTTCCCTTTCGCCAGCAATCAGTGATGGTGCGGTTCCCCTTGTGATTGGTGGTCGTCATTTCTCTTCTCTCCAGCTACACCCCCGCACTGGAGCTCCGCGCCTGTCCGTCAGGGCAGCCACTAGGTCGTCGTGTCCAGCACCCGGAGCCCAGTGTGGTCGGACAGCACAGCGCCTCGTCAGCTGTCCAGCACCCCTCGGCTCCTCATCGGTCTCCAGCGGCGTCCAGCTGCTCTGGGCTCTTCACGCCCTTTGGCCGCTACCTTTCCCCTGTAGTCGAGGGCCCCCCGCGCTCAGTCCGCCGCAGAGGGGCCGGCCGCCCTGAGCCGCGAGGCCACCGCGGCCCCCTCCCCAGCTGGTAGGCCCCCACTCCTGTCCTGGGCGGCAGTCTCGCCTATCGGAGGACGGACCCACTCAGCGCTCTCTCGTTAACGTGCAGGGCCACCTCACCCTCACCTCAGTCTTCTGGTCGATGGACTCCAGGGCAGTGCTCCCAGTGTAGGGCGACCGACGCCTCTGGTATGGGCCCCTCCAGAGCCCGGCTCTGACAGAGCCCCTCCTCAGGACGGCGTTCTTCCCTGGGGTGAGGGGTCCCCCGCGGCCGACAGCGGGCTCCTGCCCAGAACCCCTGGCTGGGCTGCCCCCTCGTGGCTCACCTCTCGCCATCAGTGGCGCCGTCCCGCTCAGCTCCCCAGTTTCTGCCTCTAGGGTATCCTGGGAGGTTTCGACCTCTTCACCCTCCCGGCCGGTGTGGCCTCGCTGCAGCCCTCAGGCCCCACGGTGCTGCAATGCGGCCTCCGGGCCTGGGCACGTCCCGCCTCCAGGCCGCACCAGTCAGATCTTCCCGGCACCCCGTGTAGCAGCAGACTCCGTGTGGGGGGTCGGCCGGGCAGCACCAGCCCGTTCAAGCGCACACTCCCTGGGGCCGCAGACTCCCCAGGCCGGCGGGCCGGGTTCTGCACTCCCGTCCACTAGGCCGCAGCCGTGGCCTCGCGTAGTCTCATGCGCCGGGCGCCCCGGCGGCCCCTTCTCTGCGTCGCCCCTACAGACCCCGGCCACCATGCGGGTCCAAACTGGCAGGGGGCCTCCACAAGAGCCCAAGGCCGCCTCGACGACCTCCGCAGGCGGCGTCACCCCTCCGCAGCCCCCCCCAGCCTCATGTGTAGTGCGAGGGGGCCGGGTCGCTCTCCGCCACGGGCTGCCCGCCTCCGCTCGTCGGCAGCGAGGAGCGCTCCGCTGCGCTCGACGGAGGCCAAGGCGTCGCCACAGCCCTTCCACTTGCTCTCGGTAGTGAAACCCCGGGTCCGGCTGCAGAGAGGTCAGCAGGATAAGTAGGGCTTGGTAGTCCGGGACGGGGAGCCTCCGAAAGACTCGTCCACTCAAGCCGCCATCTTGGCCACGCCCCTTATTTTACTTTTTGATTTCGTTATTTGCAATATGTAAAGTGCTAGACAAAAACCGAACCACATCAAAGTGCTATGAAGTAAGACAGGGAGAAGGCAGTAACATTCGCAGCTCCCAGAGGTAGCAATCTTTTTTTTGAAAATACAAAAGAATTTCAGTGCAGGATATTGACATATTGGCTAGGCCAGGATTCAGCAGGAAGTAGATCTATTCAGATTCAAAATAGGTTTGTTATACTTGTATTTATTTCTGTCTGAATGGGTTTTATATATATATATATATATATATATATATATATATATATATATATATATATATATATATATATATATATATATATATATATATATATATATATATATATATATATATATATATGTATATATATATATATGTATATATGTATATATATATATATATATATGTATATATATAATCACAGCAACAGTCCTCCACACGACCACTACTGGGGAAATGAAGGAGGCGGATCACAAGGAACCAGGCAGAAAGGTATTTATTTACTCCCCCGCTCTGCTGAGACGCGTTTCGCGCACAGCCGTGCTCTTGCTCACACAACGTTTTAGACAGCATTGGGTTATTTTTAAATTTTCTCAAACTGCCCGCCCACAGTGCACATGTGATGCATTTAAGGATAGACATAGAAAACAAACTGGTGCATTTCGCCTCTTGTTGTCACAGTCCAGTGAAAACATTATTATTATTCACTAAACATACATAAATGTATATATGTAAACATAGACTCTCATAATCGGCTTTAATGCCTTAGTGTAATGGCTCTGTATCAATTCAGAATTCCTTGTGCAAAAATATGCAATAAATAGATAAATACACAACATCCAAATCCAAAAATTATATACACTTTAAATTATGTACTCATTACTAACATTTCATGAATATAATTTCTATGATAAAACCATAACTATATACATTTTTATGAAAATATACAAGTAAATCCTTATAACTTCCTGACTCTTCATGAGAGTCTATACATATTTCATAAGTGCATTTCGTTAGAAAAACTTCTTCCCTTGGAGTTACGGTTTTGTCTATTTATCGAGAGTCATTATTGCTGCATTAATGCAAGTATGCGCTTTACACTGTTAAAACATAATGGAGGCTGCTTAATGTGCTTATAAATTATAAAGTGCTCAAAGTGCAGTGCAATACTAAATCCTAAACCCATAAAAATACACAATAAATATTTTTTCAGTAAAATTCCAATTAAATTCTTTAGCGGTTCTTTAGAGGATAAATGTTCTGTTTCTAATTTTCTATACATCATATTGTTGAGGAAATAACCATTGTTTCAAACTTCTGGAGATCTGTTTATCGTGTTGTGCACAGTCCTGACTCTAATTTATGCTATCAATTATATTTTATAGATAGTGATGCAGATCTTCTGTATTGTTTAACCCATTGGGATTTTTACTGTCTAACTCGACAATCATTTGATTTTCTAATCTTCTTAACAGTTTTTCCCTGTCTCCCCCTCTACGTAATGGTGCTACTGCATTGATTACAAAATAGGATAAGCAGTTCAAATCGTTGTTATGTACTGCTCTGAAATGTCTTGCCACAGGGTATGCTCCATCATTGTCGACTATTGCCCTGATGCTGCAATATTCTGACGTGCACCTGCAGCTTGGTGCTACCCACATAGCGGAGCCCACAAGTGCACGCCAGAACATATACAGCATAATCAGTGCGGCATCCATAACTTCCTTTAATGGCTACACTCCTAGCGGAAAATGGGGTAGAGTAATGAGTTGTGTTTACTCCGAATCTGCATGCTCTGCATGATGAGCATTTGAAAAACCTCTTTCACTGCGTAAGCCAAGTCCCGTCTGTTCTAATTTCTGGACTCGTTCTTACTAGTTGGTTCCTCATTGATCTTGCTCGCCTGAAAGTGATCATAGATGACTCCGGTAATCTACTTGCAAGTACACCATTAGTGAGCACAATGGGCCAATTCTTTTTGATCATGGCTTTGATCTTCCTTTCCTGTTTGCTAAATGTGGTTATAAGTCGAGGACTTTCATCTTTGTCACTAACCACTGTAGCTTTTGGGGTCAATAATGATTCACGTGTCCGTTCCCCAGTTTTTACCCAGGCTCTGGAGAGGGTAGTTTTAGAGTACCCTCTATCACTTAATCTATCCATCATCTCTTTTGCACATCTGTCATAATCTTGTTGGGAGCTGCAAATGTGTTTCAGTCTTATCAGCTCACCTAAAGGAATACTCTCAATTAGATGACGGGGATGGCTGCTGCTGCCATGCAAAATGCTATTGCCAGCAGTTTTCTTTCTGAACAAAGTGGTTTCCAAATTATTGTCAATTACTGTGATACGCTCATCCAAAAACTCAACAGTTGACACACTGATATTGGATGTGAAGTGTAGGTTGCATGAATTCACATTTAAACTTTTTACAAACTCCTCTGCACTTTCAACATCACCCTCCCAAATTGCAAAAACGTCATCAATGAAGCAAAGCCAATATTTCACTTTGTGTCTGTTGGGTGTGCCCTCCTGGACCCGTTACTCCCACCAGCCAACGTGCAGGCACGCATAGCTGGGGGAGAAACAGGATCCTATTGCCACTCCTCGTTCTTGTTTCCAATATTCTTTATTGAGCATGAAAAAATTATTGTTCAGACACCAAGCGGTTAATTCACAAATCATCTTATTGTGACTGTAATATTCACATGATTTAGGGCCAGATGTAGGTGGCCATTTGCCGACCGGTAACGGCCGAATTCGGCCGTTACCGACCGGTAAATGATCATTCCTGATGTAGGTGGCCTATTTTACCGATTCGGTAAATTTACCGAATAGGTAAAATACCGAATCGGTATTTTTACCGATTCGGTAACTTCCATATGTAGGTGGGACTCTTCTGAGTCCCAAAGGCCAGTCAGATTCGGTATTTTACCACCCAATCCTATTGGGTGGTAAAATACTGAATACAGGTGTGCATGCACATCTGTGCATGCACACATGTGCAATGTGACACACAGACATGCCCTTAGGGCATGTCTGTGTGCCACATGGCACACAAGTCCGGAATTGGGGTGCCAGAGGGTGCCAAAGTGACACCCCCTGCACCCTTGCAAAATTCGGAATTTACCGAATCGGTAAATACCAAATCTTACCGATTCTGTATTTACCGATTCTGATTTACCTACATTTCCCCCCCTCAAATTTACCACTTCTTAAATACCGAATCGGTATGATTCGGTATTTAAGAAGTGGTAAATTAGAATTACCTACATCGGGCCCTTAGTTCCTAAAATATAATTAACCGCACGTAGGCCAGCCTCATGTTCAATGCTTGTATAAAGCGACTCGATGTCCAATGTAATTAAACACGAATCGCTATTCCATTTAATACTACCAAGTTTGTTTAAACAGTCCCTATAACTCTGAAGACTTTTTACATGATCCTGGAGGTAAAAATCTATATATTGGGGCACATGTTCCACCATGCTATTAATAGCGGATATTATAGTCCTGCCTGGTGTGGGTGAGACCATTTTGTGCACTTTTGGTATTAAATAAAGAATTGGAATTACCGGATGCTCCACATGTAAAAACTTAAATTCAGTTAAAGATATTAAACCATTTCTCTTATACTCATAGAGATACTTGTGGAGAAGTGTGGCTCAGGGGTTAGAGGCGGTAGACCCGGAAGCTGAGATCGGCCCTGGACCAGGGTTTAATTCCCCGCCTCGGCGGGTCTTGGGCTAAAATTTCCAGAGTCGATAATTCTTGCTCCGGTGCCTTCTCGACTCACGGGTTCACACTCTGCGACTCTGGGCAATAGCTTGCTTAATCTCCACAACGGCCCCTCGCGGAGGGATGCCTGGCTTTCACCTTGTGGATACCCTGCCGGGGTTATCTCACAGGGGAATACCAGGACGGGTTCCCTAAGCAAGCGCCGGGAAACCCACTGCGGGTAGCTGTGCGCTATACAAGCTCAAATACATTTACATTTACTCATGTAGCAGTTTCTTTATTGCATCTTTTGCTCTTTTGTATTCCAGTCCACTTGATTTAGAGTAGCAATTTGCATCACCCAATTGCCTCATGGCTTCTTTTATATAGAATGTTCTTGGCCATAAGACAATATTGCCTCCTTTGTCCGATTTATTTATTATTACCTCCTGGTTTTCCGATAATTTTTTCATCAACTTGGAGTATTGTTCTAAATTGTAATTTTTCTTTTTGTTGTGATTATGTTTTTGCACGGTCCGATTTAGCTTCTTCAGATCTTCAACAATGCACTCTTGAAAAATGTCAATCGCGTCTTTAGGCATACTGGGAATATATATATATATATATATATATTTCCATCTGCAAAAACCCACAATTTGGAGAACCTTATGTTGCGTGTTAATGACTCTTTTATTGGCATCATGCTGGATACAAACACAGCAGTTACCGCCATGCAAACTGTCAAGGTGCCTTTAGCCACCATACTAGTTTCAGGAAAACTATCCTTTGCTCACTGGCTCGGCACAAGGGGAACTTCGGAACGCAAAAAGTGACGCTCCTTTTGCTACGTGCCTAAAAGTCTTGCCACAGTGGTCGTGGTTTTCAGAGCATTGTGGTAAATGGAGTCCCATAATGTAAACCCTTCGTGGGTGCCTTCCGTAGTGTTCCTTCGCTAATCTCTGCCTCTAGTGGGATCACAAGAAACCTTCTATGAAAGTATTCAGCCTTCTGTAGCAATGTCAAATTGTCATGCAATTCAAACAGCACCACTCACTGTCATCCGCGCTGCAGACCTGCATGGGTAGCGGTGGGGCTTTCCGTGACCAAGACAGGCCACTAAACATTTCCATCTGCAAAAACCCACAATTTGGAAAGCCTCACGTTGCGTGTTCATGACTCTTTTATTGGCATCATGCTGGATACAAACACGGCAGTTACCGCAATGCAAACTGTCAAGGTGCCTTTAGCTGCCATACGCGTTTCAGGAAAACTATCCCTACACCAATAGTCACAAAAAGCCTAAGTAGTACAAGACGCCTAGACTGCCTCCAAATCGTCCAACGGATCTCCTGCTGCTGAATTCATAGATTGTCTGTGCTTCAATCTACAGTACACTTTCACCTTATCCAGCGACCCGCAATACTGACGGCACGTATAATCTTCAGGGCGATTAAATCGGAAGTCTAGGCGTCTTGTACTACTTACGCTTTTTGGGACTATTGGTGTCCTGCGCACGTGAATCTTTGCATACTGATGGACGGGTGCTGCATATATTCCCTTTAAAGATGTTTTCCAGGAACCCCTTGAAGTAGCTACTAGAAAACTCTAAATGATTACACATAGTGCTGTATCACCTCAGGATTTTGAGAGCGGTGCTTGTTGGCAATTGGTTGTGAAGTGTCTGACGTTCAGATAATATACTTAGATACAGCAGGCTGTACTAACATATAGGACATTGGAACTGTCCTTCTGGGGGTATTTTCTTCCCAGAGTGGTGTCGCCCTCGTGAGGGCAATATATCTGGCAGGTCCTGATGAAGGTGGCATTTCATCTTGCAGCCACCGAAACGCGTCAACCACTGCCTTGAGATCATCCTGCTTTCTGGAAGTTTTGTCTTTGGTCCTTCCAACTACGTTGCTATTCTGTAGTTGAGTTCCCCAGATATGTTATGAATGTGAAGGTTTGTCTGGATGTGTGTGAGTAGGGTTTGAATGGTTGTTGTGAAGTTGTATTGTTTCTCTCTACCTGGGTTTATTTGATTTAGTTGTATTTATTGTGTTGTGCTCATTTATGAACTTAGAATCTATGTTGAAAATGAAAATAAATATTTAAAAATCTGTATAATCAATGAAAATATTTTTGATAAAAGAAATTAAATAAAAAAAATATACTTATTATTGTTGGAACATTTTGTTTGGTGGGTTAATAATTTGTTGGGGTGCTCACTGCACATAGGCGGATTAAATCCATTGTATAATTAATTTGGTCTTGAGGGAGACTTTTGTTGTGTTTGTATTGAAGAGTGACTGCATGTATGAGTGATTGTATGGGTGAAAGAGTGGATGTGTGTGCAGACCTAGGAATCAGTGAGTGCGCATGTAGTAACTGGTATTGGTGTATTGATTTTGGAAGTGGTAGTCTGTATTTTACAGTCGGTGTATCAAAGGTTATATTAGAGTGTGAGGAGTTGCATCAAATTTTCAGGTGGATGATGTAATCAGTGATGTCATTTGAGAATTCATCAGTTATGTCACTGACCATGTCATGAATGATGTAATATGCGACATCATCAGCAGTGCATTGTGGGGGCGCGAGTTATAGTTAGCTGAACTAACTATAACGGCCACATTTCTCTGGTTTTGTACGAGTGAAATATCCAACTAACTATAATGTCCCTGAAACCTGTGGTTTTTTCAGTGAATTTCTAAGGTGTTTTAAATGCTAATTTCTAACTATAAGGTCCCTGAAACCTATGGTTTTTTTTGTGAATTTCAAAGGTTTTTTAAATAATATATTGTAAGTATAATGTCTACAAAATATTTCCCACCTCCCCCCACTTGCTGCATGATAGGTGTTCACTGGTGACCTACAACCTTAATAAGATACGTTTTGCATCACCTGACGACGCCAAAGGCAACTACAAAGCACAATGTGAAGCCATAAAAAAGAGGGGACTATGACAGCGGTGGCATTAAGAAATCTGAAAAATATGACCGCTGGACCAAGCTTCTCCCTCTGACCAGGGTTATACAGGCTAAACTAATTCCATCAATCACCTATGGAAGTGAAGCCATGAGAGGGAGAGACATGGTACATTGAACAGCACCATTGCAAGAGCCCTGAGAATAATAAACGGTTTGTCTGGATATACATCTCCGGCGCAAATGAGGCTTGAATTCGGGAGCTGGCTCATAAAGGAGCTTTCGTTAAAACCTGGTACAAAATCAAAAAAGAGCAGCCAGAAATGCTAAACTCCTACTTGTGGAGGGAATTAGAAGCCTCAGAAACCTGCCCAGCTAGACACTTGGATACTGCACTGGACCAGCTGGGGTTACCGCAACTCTGGTCATCGTCAGGGTCCATGGCAAGCTTAAAAAAAACTGTAAACAACACTGTCAAAAATGAATCTATCGGGGCGTGTTCAAGATGGCGGCGAGATCGGACGTAGGTCTCCGGAGCTCCCTGCCCGATCCCGCCAAACCACCGTAAACACAGCCTAAATCTCTCCCGACAAGCGGAGCGAGGCGCGGGGAGGCGGCTGTACAGCTGCGGAAACTTGGGGGTGCGACCGGAGCCCCGGACTACGCACCCGAAGAGCAGATCAGAGGACAGAGACCCAGGGTCCTGCATCGGCAATAGCACCGAAAGCTCGGAGGAGCCTGCGCCACTGTCCGGCGAACGACAGCTCGGTCCGTGTGAACCCACGGCACCGAGAGCACAACTGCGGCTTCTGCGACCGCCGCTGTTCCCGCTGTGCCCGCGGAGGTCGATGAACAGGGTAACAGCCACACTAGCGGCCAGCCGGGTGCGAGGACCGCACAGCCGGCAACCGCGAAACTCCAGACCCCGGCTTCGGCCTGCTGACTGGGGGCTGTCATCCCCCCCCGCGGCCTGACCAGCGCTGTCTGACGAGGACGGAGTGGCCCCTAACCAAGGGGGAGTCCGGCTCCCGCCCCACCACCGGCTGTGCTATCGGGGCGAGAAAGGAAGAGCCTCCAGCAAAGCAACCCGACCGGCAGCAAAGCAGACCCGGCCGGCGGTCGCGAAAATCGAGGCCCCGGCTTTGGGCCTAGCCTCGGCATGCCTTGCAGTCCCCGGCAGCACCAATACGACCTGACCACACGGAGAGACCCGGCGAACAGCAGATGGCACAGCGCTGATCCCTCACTTCCTCCAGCACCTCCCGGACACCGAAAGCGGCCGCAGCGCACTGAACAGGGCGGATGTTGGTTGGGCCTGGCGAGCTGCGGTCTCGGAGCTGAAGGGGCCAGGAGGGCCACGATCCCGAAACACGCAGCAACTGCACAGGTGAGGAGAGTGAGGGGAGGCGCAGGGAAAGCTCGGGGGCATGATCGAGCCCCCGGCGGGGTGTTGTCTGAGTGAGCCCCTCCTGCTCCCTGAGTGACGGCGGCCCGGGTGCTCCCCGGGTGCCAGAGGAGCCACACACCTGCTACGCCACCTCACGCAGTGACTGGTGATCGGGGGGGGGCTCTGTCCCGGTGGCCCCCCCGGCTGGAGGGCGCGTGGTGCGTCACATCTGCCTTGCTGGTGGACCCTCAACTCGGACAGCCCTCCTTCACTGTCCCCCTTGCATCGGACCAGGATCCTGGGATCTGCTGCCTACAGGTGTCCTAAGCTCCCCATACCATGGCGGGTCAGAGGGGGAAGAAGGGCTCCCAGACGCTCCCTGAACTGCTGGCTAAGTCACAGCCCAAATTTGGTAAGGATCCACCGTTCCCAGGGGCAGGGAAAATGCCGCCGGCAACAGTAGAAGACCAAGTGCCCATCACTAGATCCTTCCTAGAAACTTTATTTAACTCCCTCAGGGAAGACTTCAAATCCTTAAAGCAAGAAGTGGCGGGTGAGGTCAAAGAACTCCGGCGCGACGTGGAGGGCCTTGGCGAACGCGTGGTCGCTGTTGAGGAAGCCGACCAAACCAGGAGCACCGAAATTGATCAACTCCAGCAGGAGGTCCTGCGCCTCACGGACCAGCAGCTGGACCTCCAGGCCCACACAGAGGACCTTGAAAACCGTTACCGTCGGAACAACATACAGGTCCGGGGGGGTACCTCAGAAAGAGGAAGGGGCCGATGTCACCAAGTACCTACAGGCCCTCTTCAGGAGTGTTTTGGGAGAGCCGGCGGACTTTCCCATTCGAATAGACAGGGCGCACAGAGTGGGGTTGCCTCGCAGAGCCTCAGCCCCACCGCCAGACATCCTGGCTTTCCTCCCAGATTTCCCGTTGAAAGAGCGGATCCTCCAAGAGGCCCGGCGTGCCCAGCCCCTTCAATTTCAGGGTCATTCCATAGCCCTCTACCAGGACCTCTCCTCCATCACTCTTCAGAAAAGGAAAGAATTCAAACGAGTGACAGACTTCTTGCGGCAAAAAGAGAGCCCCTATTCATGGGGCCACCCGTTTCGAATAATATTTAAGTGGAATGGACGGCTACAGCAGCTGAGGTCACTCAAAGACACATGTGAACTCCTGGGTCTAGACATGGTCGACACTGAGTCAGTGTTCAGAAGCTCACAAGGCTCAGCCAGAGGGGGCTGGCAGACTGTCCACTATAAGCGATCCCCATCTCACCGCCTTAAACCAGATGCATCCGTCATCTCCAGAGAGCGCGAGACGGCGGTGGCGGAGGTGGCCAGGGAAACTTCTCCCCCAGACTGATTGGCACTTTCATGAGGGAGACCTTGCATCGCACGCATTCTGCTCATGCGGTGGGTGGGTCGGGCGGGGGGACCGGAGAAGCCGCCGTCGGAGATGACCCCTTCAGTATTTTTTACCACGATCCTGTGCCGGAAAACAGGATTGGGACTACACAATTCAGGGTTGTTGGGGCTGGGTGGGGGGAGGTTGATTTGGGGGGGTTGTTGCAGAGCCTCTGCTCACGATGACTTTCGAGTACATGTGCAAACAAGCGAACAATAGTGGTTTTGGGTTGTTTTTGGGGGGTTGCTTGGGCTAGGGAGGGTTCATGGGTGGGGACCAGTGTGCCACATGGGATCTATTTTTGGAGGAGAGGGCGTTTTGCTGTGGGGCAGATTCCAAGATTCGTCATTCCCTTGCGCCCAGGGTCTAGAGTTGGACTTGCGGGCGATTGGGTGGGGTGCGTCCAGAGGCTTACTGCCTTACGACCTGGTGAGTTGCAAAGAGCCCAACTTGCGCTATGCTACAAATCCACTACATCATGACAGACATTACCCTTAAAGTACTGACGCTTAATGTGAAGGGGTTGAACAACCCAATTAAAAGAAGGGCGGTTATTTCCTATTTGGAACATTCAGGGGCAGACATCTGCTTGCTACAGGAAACTCACCTCCTGCCAAAAGACTGGCATAGGATGCGCTCCCGCGCCTTCCCGCAACAGTTCTTTTCCTCCCTCCCAACGAAAACTGCGGGAGTTGCGATTCTGATCTCCAGGGGCTTCCAGGGTAAGGTGGGTAACAAGGTAGGGGAGATCAAGGGTCGTCTCTTGGTGCATACATTCCAGCTGGGTGATACACACCTCACGATTGGCTCCCTTTATGCCCCAAACACAGGACAAGAGGCCTTCTTAAAAGGCGCAATCTCAGAGGCGCTTCAGACCCCCCCAGGCACCCCTTCTCATAGGTGGGGATCTCAACATAGTCATGGATACACTCACTGATAGATCGGGGCACCGTTATGGAGGGACTGGTGCTCTTTCACCTGCTGGTCACGAATGGTTAAAAGATAGGGAGCTGATAGACCTTTGGTGGACCAAACACCCGCAAACTTCCCAGTTTACATTCTATTCACACGTGCATTGCACATATGCCAGACTTGATCACTTCATAGGCTCTTCGGACTTACTCCAGTGTCTTGAAGAGGCCGCCATAACACCGGCAGCCGTCTCTGATCATGATGCGGTGGAGGTGTCACTCAAACTCCGGGCAGCTCGCCGCCCCCGAGGGCCATGGCGTCTACGCGAAACGCTACTGCAGCGGCCAGACGTCACCAAACGAGTTAGTGAGTGCATCACTACATACTTGGCCACCAACGATACCCCAGGGATATCTCTTACGGCTCTCTGGGGCGCCCTGAAGTCGGTGGTTCGAGGCGAACTTATTGCTATAGCAGCAGCCGAAGCCAAGGACCGCAAAAGTAAAAGGGATGACCTCACGGCACAGGTTGCGGAGTTGGAGCGGGTCCTAAGTCGCACCTGCGCCCCACGCGTGTGGAGGCAATTAAAAGCGGCTCGGGCCCAACTAGCTAGCCTAGATACAGATAGGGTGGAATTCGCGGCTCTCCGCCTTCGACACACTTATTACGTTGGGGGGAATAGGACAGGCCGCTTATTGGCCAGCGCTTTGAAGGTCAAAACCCAACGAGCTAAGATCACTGGTCTCGTGGGAGACAATGGGGCGGTGCTCACTGAGGACGCCCAGGTGGCCGAGGCGTTTCGCTCTTACTATGCTTCCCTGTATGGGGAAGAGGAGGCTTCACCGGGGGACATTGAGGCCTACCTGGCCACGACGGCTCTCACCGAAGTTTCCAAAGCTAACGCGGACGCCCTAGACGCCCCCATAAGCCAAGATGAGGTTTTGGCGGCCATCTCCCGTCTGGCCCCGCTCAAATCCCCGGGGCCGGATGGCTTCTCGGCGGGTTTTTACAAGCTCTTCAAACTGCAATTGGCCCCTGTGCTTACCCGCCTCTTCAATTCTTTCGAGGGGACGGGCGCTATACCTCCGGATATGCTGGCCGCGGAAGTGGTAGTGCTCCCAAAGCCCGGTAAGAAACCCACGCATTGCTCTGCTTTTCGCCCCATTTCCTTACTGAATCTTGATCTGAAACTGTTTACAGGCATCCTTGCCGCATGCCTTGGCCCTTGCCTTCCCGGAATTCTAGAGCCCGACCAATCAGGCTTCGTGCCCAACCGACAGTGCAGTGATAATACCAAAAGAGTGCTGCACCTCATAGACAAGTCGCATTTCCAAGCCTCAGACTCCGCGCTCCTTGCTATCGACGCGGAAAAGGCATTCGATCACGTGAACTGGGACTACCTACAACAATTTCTGCGTTGCTTCGGATTGGGAGACCGCTTCTGCTCTCGTATAGCAAGTTGTTATCACCACCCGCAGGCGAGGGTTCGCCTGGGAGATCTGCGCTCAAGTCCATTCGAAATTCAACGAGGCACCAGGCAGGGGTGCCATCTCTCCCCTCTTCTCTTTACCATGTATAAAGAGCCGCTGGCACAGAGGGTCCGAGATAACCCGCATATCAAGGGCGTCAACTTCGGGCACGAGCCCCATACCATCAGTCTGTATGCAGACGACGTCATAGTTGCCCTAGACCAACCTAATAGCTCCATACCCGTTTTTATGGAGGAACTTTCTTCATTCGGAGCTGTCTCGGGGTTTCGAATCAACATCGATAAGTTTTTGATCTTACCACTAGGCAATAACACACGCCCACAAGCTCCTACCATTGGTCAGGGAAGCGGTCTCCAGCTAGCCACCCAGGTACCATATTTAGGGATTACCCTAACTTCTTCGACGGCACTCACAGTGTCAACTAATTACAACACTCTCACTACCAAGATCCGGACGGACCTGGCAAGATGGGCCAAACAGCCCCTTTCCTTGCTAGGGAGAGTGGCGGCAGTGAAAATGTCGATCCTGCCACGGATCTTATATCTTTTTCAGACCATCCCAGTCATGCCCCCGGCGGGCACCTTGAAAACCTTGCAGGACATTCTGCTAGCCTTCGTCTGGGAAGGTAAACCGGCACGGATCCACAAACAACTGGCACACAAGAGTATGGACGACGGGGGTCTGGGTGTCCCTAACTTACTGCGGTACTTTCAGGCGTCTCAACTCCGTTACCTCGTAGAATGGTACAGGCCTGAATCGGAGAAGAGGTGGCTTTTCCAGGACATAGCTATGGCACAATCGCCGTTATGGAGGATTCCATTCCTCGCTAGGCAACATAGATCGCGGTACATGCTGCGGTCTCCTATCACACGCACGACCATGCAAGTATGGGATAAGGTGGCACTCAAACACAATCTAACAACCTTCCCTTCCCCATTCACTCCCATATTGGATAACCCAGATTTCCCCCCGGGTGTCGGGGCTGGCGCCTTTTCCCAATGGCGGGGTACGACATGTTGTGCCGCGGGCGACCTCTTTGACCATCGGGGATTGCTTCCACTCACAGATATCAAACAGGGGTACGGCATAGAGAACCCTCACCTCTTCCAATAGCTCCAACTCAGACATTGGCTCACAGTCCCGGACACCGCTGCATTAGTGGGTCGCCCCATGTCCACATTCGAAAAATGGTTACTCACTAAGGACACAGATAAACACCTAATTTCAGAACTGTACAAAATGCTCACGTCACCACACACTCCGGCTAAAACACCGAGCCAGAAACGCTGTGAGGCTGAACTGGGCAGGACCTTGGCATTTAAAGAGTGGGGCTATGTCTATTAGAGAGCTTCACACACCACACGTAATACCACGGCGAGAGAGGCAGCAGTAAAGTTGGCCACGTACTGGCACCTCACCCCAGTCCGCCTACACAAGGGGAACCCAGCGCGTAGCGAGCTATGCTGGAGGGGATGTGGAGACAAGGGCACCTTGACTCACCTACTCTGGGAGTGCTCGGAACTCGGGGTCTATTGGAAGGCGGTCCTGGATGACACAGACTCTATTTTTGAGACCAAAATCCAGAGATTCCCAGCATACACACTGCTAAGTCTACCCAACACACTGACCTTCCCCATGAAATCGTTAAAAGGTCGGCAAATGGGCATTACCATACAGGCCGCTACGCAACACATACTTTCACTATGGGGCTCCACAACTAAACCGACACACACAGGGTGGCTCCACAAACTCTGGTATACACTTGGGATGGAGCGCATTCAAGCCACACTTACCAACTCAACTGAAGCATTTCATAAGACGTGGTTTCCGTTGCTGACCCTCCTATCCAGGGAATTCAATGAAGTTACATGCCCCAAATACCTTAGAATACTACGTCTCACCGATGCCACCTGTGATTCTCGCTGATTCTCCAGGCGATGGTACTGGACCTTTCTGGACCGTTGATGACCCATACGACACCACAAGGCACACTGGTCGGGGTGGGGGAGGGGGGACAGGGGGAGAGCGGACTGGGAGTTATTGGTTCTTGTTGTTCTTCTTAAGTCATTTTATTACATTGCAGGTCATTTGCACTTATGATGTCATTGTAGCCCTTTGGCATGACTGTATCGAATGGACACTCTATGCTAGGGAAGACATATTGGTCTGTCCCGCCCGCTGTATATGCCATATGCCTGTAATACGTAATGTGATGTCTAAATTTCAACCTGCTGCAAAACACAATAAAATACATTTGAAATTAAAAATGAATCTATCATACAAGACAAAGCGATCTTGACAGAATGCGCACACTGCTGACTTACTGCACAGTCCTACAGTAAAGTGACTCCTCAAGCATACCTCATATCTTACTTCTCCAAAACCACCAAAGAGAAGTTTCTGAAATTTCGGTTAGGCTTATTGCCATCTCCATATCACCTGCCGCCATGGTTACGCCCTCCGAAGCCGGCAATCTGCCATCCCTGTGAGGAAGGAGAGGAGGACATAGTCTACATCATAACCATATGCCGGGAACTGATGCAGGAGCGCCGGTCACTACTTAGACCAATCTTTAACAAGAAACAAATACAGTTGTGTAGACAAGCGGTGCTCGCAAGCTTTTCTCGTGAAGATATTCAACTAAGCTGGTGCCTGGTAAAATTTCTAGCTGCTGCTGATCTCAGACTAAAATGGATACTGCTAGATCATCGGAGAAGTAGCACTGTAACCGGGATGGAGCCGGTCCGCTAACCCATCGCGTAATAGCCTTAACAGCGCTTTGTACATCAAGCACTAAGCATTCTTGCACATCCAAGCCTCAAGGAAAAGCATCAACAGGCTAACCTAGGCCATTCTTGTACTAAGCAATGAAAGTTAATGCTGCACTATGCACTTTAAACTTGTACCCAATCGCCCGCCGTCATTCTGTAGTCAAGACTCTGACCAGGGGGTAAATCTACCTCACGTACTGCTGCTAAATTACCGCAAACAAAAAAATGAAGAAAGTGGACTATGGGTCACCAAGGCCAGGGAGTGGATCTCTTCTGCAATTTTAAATGTGTTCTTAACTGTGGCTATCAGCCTTTTAAATTGATGTTTTACTGTTTTATAAGAGACGGATAACTTTTGTGAAGGTTTTAATTAACTGTACAATAAACACATTACTTACTTACTTACTTACTTACTGACGAGGCCACTGCGTTTAATAGAGCCCTCTTATTACCCTCCCATACCATATTTGCGCACAGATGCACAACTCCAAGAAATACAGATGTAATGTACGGCATTTCCAGGTTGCCACACGGCATATACTTCAAGGGGGGGTGTTCATACACACAGCTCTTTAGTACTAATACCTTTCGTGATTGTATTTCAGCGCACCGTGAATCTTTCTGGGGGGACGAGGAGGAGTGGGGGGGGGGGGGGGGCACACCAACTCCAGGGGTTGGTTACATGCATAGGAACACTCACCCCATTACAAATTTATGGTCTGCTATTTTGCTTTTTTTACTTTTGTTATTGTAGCTTAGATTAACACCTTCGCTGCTAATGGAATTCCCCCCCTGTGCTACCCCTCATTGAAATGGGTGTGGTCGTGACGGAACCATTCCGTCATCAGCACAGCCCAAACGTGACGTGAATGGTTCCGTCACAAGCATCGAAGGGGTTAATTTTGATAGTCACAAATTCTGCAAAATTGCACCGAGGTGCTGTTTACTTAACAACTTATTAAATAAGTGTTATTTTGTCCAGTCTCTAATGTGTTGCTTCCCCTCACATAACACGTTGGGGGAGTGGTATTTAAAATATGTGGATGGTGCTAATTTGCACCAAAGTGCCGTTTAAGACAATTTTCACGGGTGCTATTGCTGTTCCGTTTCTTTATTATTTCTTCTCAACCCGTGTATTGGGGGGACGGTACATCATTTTTATGGGTGATGCTAATTTGCATCAAATTACTCTTCGGTGCCACAGTACAGCATTGTATGGCTGTGTTAATTTGTCTCCATTTATTTTTGCAGCGGCCGTGCGGTTTCGTAGCAGCAGTAACCAAGGTTCTCCTTTTGTCAAATGGTTCACGTTGTTCACAACCGTATGCGGGAATGAGAACATTAAACTGTATTAATAGCTTACACTGAGGCACAGCAAAGTGAAGAAAGGCCTCAAGCAAACCCCAAAAGCAATAAGAACAAAGTATGATTAGTTAATGAGGTCTTTAAACTGGCCTTTCTCTAATTAAAAGTCTAATTCCTCGCAGATGGGTCGGTGAGGCACAATTTGTCTCCCTCTCGTTGGCCTGCAGCTGACAGGGGTCGAGTCGAGGAGTAGGAGGGCAACGTTAAATTTGTGACCAGGGCGCTCTTGCCCACCAATGACTTCCAGAAGAGCGGCTGGCTCCGAGAGCCTCACACAGGCTCCGGGAAAGCGTTTTTTCGCACTCTGCCCACCACAGAGCTCGCGATGTGACCCAAAACCCACCACTTCGGCACTGTGTATTACTAATCAAAAGCATGTTGAGAGAACCTCTCACGCCAAGCCAGAAAGTTAATATTGTTTCTGAAAAAAGTAAACTGCAAATGCGACAAGGACTTTCACTCAGTGGCGGAGAGCAAGATAAAACCGACTTACTTTTCTAAAGCATGGGGTTTCGAATATGTTTTATTTTGCCTCTCTGACCACTTTTTTGAATTAAATGACAATAATTTTACATACGTGCCTTCCCTTCAGGCAAAACAACTTCTTGTAAAGCGAAAGTACTACTCATGGGTAAATAATCAAGAGTGTTTTTTCAGGCCAAGTTTATTTTGCTTAAAACTACATTTTTGAAGATCTGGATGAAAATAATTTCTCCCGATTGGAAAGAATTTTGAAATGATTTGTTGGGAAATACATCGTTATTTATTTACCTGACGTGTTTGTCTGTTTTAATTTCATCTTAGAAAATGTTTACATGACTGTTATAATTGACTTGTCTCTTTCATTTCCTTGGCTGGGACTTCCCTTTTGCTCAGCTACTGTGAGTGGTAGAACGCCTGGTGACATCATGGAATGTTTGGTACCTGGCTTGAGTGTGGAGTGGCAGTTGATGGCAGGCAGGCTGAGCGACAGGGAGGTCGCTCCTGGTGGGGTTTACATTATCATCTATCTATCTTATCCTGATGAACTTAACCTGGAACAAAGCAAAATAAACCTATCCTGTTTTATACACCTGGCTCAACGATCTTCTATTTACAACAATGACATCCCCGAAAAGTCTCATCAAAATGTTTGAAATAGTCCACCCAACCATTCTCTTCAACACCAGGGCAGATCCGATGCAAAATTACGCACTGCGTTCTATTAGGCTCCAAAAACAGAAATAAACCACGGTCAAAACTGAGCATTGCCTTTTTTGTTGTGTAATTCCACACACAAAAATAAAAATAAAATGAACACAATAATAAAAAAAACGTTAAATACAAATTGTATGCCTGTTTCAACTCATGGTGTGAAGAATTTAAATGGCTATAGTTCTAAATTATTATTATTTAACAAAGGTCCTAGGCTTTAATGATGCTTTGAAAAAATAATTAACACAGGCTTAAATTAAGGACTGTGTATTTTTCTTCTTCAGTGTCCAGCCGGACATAGAAGTTTTTATTTAGAAATTTTGATGAGGTTATACATAAAATAAAGTGAAACAAGTCACACATTAATAACTGGGCACAAGCCTGTACCGAGTCGAGGGGGAACAATACATAGAGGGAAAGCATTGGGAAAGGAAAATAGCAGGCAAACAAAATGGAGAAGAGGGTGGCTTACAATACAATAAAAACTTAAGTAAGCTCAAACCCACAGTAACTGCAACAGAGAATACAAATCATAAACGGAGCAGTACTGTACAAACAGTCGACGAACGTTTCGATCCCTATCTCTAAAGATATAGTGGGATCATCTTCAGGACTATAATGAAGAGCTTTGCCTGATTGCTTGGATACAAGAGCCTGTAGAATTACACAGGAGGAGATCAAGAAAGGAACAAAAAAGAGTTTTCTCATAAGTTACTTACATAGATGACAGCTAGTCAGTAGCAACTCTATACATTAGGGGTGCAACGAGTGCACATGCAGTTGTTTACTCCAAAGGGCACGGGTGGCGGTGTGCTCATATTTGGAGAGGGAGTGCATGGGCTTGCTGGCACTAGGCTATGTGACAAAATTGGGCAGTTAAAAACGTTCTTTAAGGTTGTGCTTAGTGAGGATGATGGTGGGGGAGCCGTGCGTGAGCAAGGAATGGCGTGATAAGGACGTGTTGGGCAGTACCAGTCGGGATCGAAGGCGAAGGGCTGCAAACTAACCGTAACGCTGGAAGTGCGTTCACGTCTTAAATAGCCAATGCAACAGTTATCGAGTTCTGTGCAGAAAGGGTCGAGATATAAGAATTTGGAAAAAGCCAGGTGCGTAGTGAACGAAAATTACGTGGTGGTGGGTTTACCGTGAGTGCCTAGCTTTATTGCGTAGGCATCTTCGAGGATTGTTGGTAAGAACGCAGGGTTGGTTCTGAATAGTTGGGAACCTGCATGGAATCACAGTGAATTAGGCATAAAATTGCGGCGAGTGAACAATGGTGAAAGCGGCGAGTACAGGCCAATTGTTACCTTACAACGATGCTTTTACGGTGTGGGCAACGCGCTAAATAGCGTGAGCCTCTTCGGTACGAACCTGTGGGCGAAAGGATGAGGTCCATGAGTCCTATAGACTGTTTAAGGACCCTTGCAACAATAAAGTCTGGCGGGTGAACTGGGGTGATGCTTACCGCAATGTGAACGTAGCCGGACGGAGGATTGGGTCCCGTCTGGAAGGCGTGATAGCTGATTTCAAGGAACCGGCGTGCGAAGGTGCCTGATAAACCCCTCGGTCGTGGTGAGCGAAAGGGAGGAGGGACTGGTGGTGAATGGGAGGCGCCGCTCGAGTATGCGCACCATCTTGGAGTGGTGTACGTGGGGAAGGGAATAGTGCCTGAGCAAAGTTGCATTTAGTTATGCCTTTTTTGGGGAAAGAATATCGGCAATGTCCTAATTGCAAGCATGGTTCTGCCCGAGGGAAGTTTTACTCACACCCAAACCAAAGAGTGACTCAAAACGCATTGCATGTGTGTCCACTTTCTCACCGATTTCTAACCAATTAAGAAAATCAATTCTTAAGCACTGGCCAATCTTAAATTCAGGTGTCATCACCATTGAAAAACCAGTCTTTGCCTTCAAAAAGAATAAAAACCTTAGAGACCACCTTGTGAGGACTGCTCTACCCAGTCCATTTCCTACTACTACACTTGAAACTGTATGGGGTCTGTCCCCCATTGTTGGGCATGCAAAATGTGGTTGTTGTAATAACTGTGACAGCACTATGGAAGGAAAAAGTTTCACCTTTAACAATGTAAATGTGCAATGCCGCTCTTTTTCAAACTGCAACACCAGCAATGTCATTTATCTAATCCAATGCTCATGCCATAAAGTGTATATTGGGCAAACTAGCCAGAAAATTTAAATCCGCATTGGGCACACCGAAGTCGCATCCGATGCGGGACCCTCAATGCACCTTTGGTTGAACATTTTGCTGCCCTAAAACACTCTGAAAATGACATCAAATGGACTGTCTTGAAAGTGCTGAAACTTCCACCCAGAGGCGGTAACATGGGACAGCTACTCAACAAAGAAGAATTGAAGTCCATCATACAGTTCAACTCCATCCAGGACGGCCTCAATAGAACCGAGGACTGGACCAGTTTAATATAAACTGGCTATCTATGAACTTTTTCCTGTCAGCTTGAGCTTATATGTAATTGTTTGTGTTCATTTTAGCCTAAACAAGCTAGCTTGCTGCAGTTTGTTTTAAAACATGTCGCTTGCAATTAGGACATTGCCGATATTCTTTCCCCAGAAAAGGCATAACTAAATGCAACTTTGCTCACGCACTATTCCCTTCCCCGCGTACACCACTCCAAGATGGCGCGCATACTCGAGCGGCGCCTCCCATTCACCACCAGTCCCTCCTCCCTTTCGCTCACCACGACCGAGGGGTTTATCAGGCACCTTCGCACGCCGGTTCCTTGAAATCAGCTATTACGCCTTCCAGACGGGACCCAATCCTCCGTCCGGCTACGTTCACATTGCGGTAAGCATCACCCCAGTTCACCCGCCAGACTTTATTGTTGCAAGGGTCCTTAAACAGTCTGTAGGACTCATGGACCTCATCCTTTCGCCCACAGGTTCGTACCGAAGAGGCTCACGCTATTTAGCGCGTTGCCCACACCGTAAAAGCATCGTTGTAAGGTAACAATTGGCCTGTGCTCGCCGCTTTCACCATTGTTCACTCGCCGCAATTTTATGCCTAATTCACTGTGATTCCATGCAGGTTCCCAACTATTCAGAACCAACCCTGCGTTCTTACTAACAATCCTCGAAGATGCCTACGCAATAAAGCCAGGCACTCACGGTAAACCCACCACCACGTAATTTTCGTTCACTACGCACCCGGCTTTTTCCAAATTCTTATATCTCGACCCTTTCTTCACAGAACTCGATAACTGTTGCATTGGCTATTTTAGACGTGAACGCACTTCCAGCGTTACGGTTAGTTTGCAGCCCTTCGCCTTCGATCACGACTGGTACTGCCCAACACGTCCTTATCACGCCATTCCTTGCTCACGCACGGCTCCCCCACCATCATCCTCACTAAGCACAACCTTAAAGAACGTTTTTAACTGCCCAATTTTGTCACATGTAGTAGTGTATTTTGTAAAGCGCACAGCTGCCCCAACGGGGCGTCCCGGCGCTGTATAACGCTGTGGAACCCTTCCTGGCTCTCCCTGTGAGATGCCCCTCCTGGGCACCCCCAAGGCGAAGCCAGGCATCCCAGTGTTGTAGGGGCCATTGTGGAGATTAAACAAGCTATTGCCCAGAGTTGCAGCGTGGGACCCATGATTAGAGTAGGCGCTGAGGCGAGAATTATCGAGTCCGCGGACATTGAGCCCAAGACCCTGCCGCGTCGGGACTTGAACCCTGGTCCTGGGCCTGATCTCTGCTTCAGGGTCTGCCGCTCTAACCAGTGAGCCACACTTCTCCACATACCCTAGTGCCAGCAAGCCCATGCACTCCCTCTCCAAATATGAGCACACCACCACCTGTGCCCTTTGGAGTAAACAACTGCATGTGCACTCGTTGCACCCCTAATGTATAGAGTTGCTACTGACTAGCTGTCATCTATGTAAGTAACGTATGAGAAAACTATTTTTTGTTCCCTTTTCTTGATCTCCTCCTGTGTAATTCTACAGGCTCTTGTATCCAAGCAATCAGGCAAAGCTCTTCATTATAGTCCTGAAGATGATCCCACTATATCTTTGGAGATAGGGATCGAAACGTTCGTCGACTGTTTGTACAGTACTGCTCCGTTTATGATTTGTATTCTCTGTTGCAGTTACTGTGGGTTTGAGCTTACTTAAGTTTTTATTGTATTGTAAGCCACCCTCTTCTCCATTTTGTTTGCCTGCTATTTTCCTTTCCCACTGCTTTTCCTCTATGTATTGTTCCCCCTCGACTCGGTACAGGCTTGTGCCCAGTTATTAATGTGTGACTTGTTTCACTTTATTTTATGTATAACCTCATCAAAATTTCTAAATAAAAACTTCTATGTCCCGCTGGACACTGAAGAAGAAAAATACACAGTCCTTAATTTAAGCCTGTGTTAATTATTTTTTCAAAGCATCATTAAAGCCTAGGACCTTTGTTAAATAATAATAAGTAGTACTACCCGGGGTCCTTAGCCACCTTTACCTGTTCCCTTGTTCCTTGATACCTATATTACTAAATTAAGCACATTAGTCACCTATAAACATATCTTTCTGATCACCGAGTAACATGTCGATGAAAAGTGTGATGAGGTCGCCAGACAAAAAGTGCCCACTCTTCCTGTGTTCATGTTGCCTCATATGCAACTAAATACATTTTAGTGAGTGCACAGTTCTGCAGAAAATGTCAGCGGCCTTTGGTGCCCAATATTCAGTTGGTACTGGCCCCTTCACGCAACAATAGTTGTGATTACACAACAGAGCTGCCGGTGTTCCGTCAGTTGTTGTCAAGGATTGTTTGGGTTTAGAAACCGGTTCTGCGGCACTTCAAGAGAAGTCGGAAGCTGTGGCCTGTCAGCGCTGCCGTCCACATGTACGAGAAGAGAGGTGCAGGCCACATACAACAGAATTGTGCATGCCTAGTACTTTGGGAGAGGGGGGATGTCAAATATTCCAGGATAAGGGGCAGGCCACCTTCACCAGAAGAGTGGGCTAGGAGAAATGCAAGAGAACATGGGGGCAGATTACATACAAGATGAGTGGTGTGCAAACCACATGCTGCAGGCGAATTGGCAGGGCAAATTTTTTCAGTAAAGAAGTACATGCCACATGCCCCCTGAAATTAGTGCAGACCTCAAGGACAGGAGAAGGATGCAGGTGACACAAACCAAAACATGTGAGCAGGCCACATACACCCGGAGGGGTACAGGCCACATGCACCAAGAGAGGGGAGACGTTCTTCAGTAGAGCGAGAAAGCTGCATGTCATATGAGATGCGTGCAGTCAACATACAACAGGTGAGATGTGTAGGGCACATGCACCAGGAGAGGTGTGGAGGCCACATGCACTAGGGAAGGTGTGGAGGCTGCATGCACCAGGAGAAGTGTGCAGGCCAAATGCATCAGGAGAGGCGTGAAAGCCACATGCATATGGAGAGGTGTGGAGGCCACATGCATCAGGAGAGTAGTGGAGGCCACATGCATCAGGAGAGGAGTGGAGGCCACATGCATCAGGAGAGGAGTGGAGGCCACATGCATCAGGAGAGGGGTGGAGCCCACATGCACCAGGTGAGGTGTGGAGGCCACATGCACCAGGAGAGATGTGGAAGTCTCCGCTGGAACTCGCGTGGTGATTGACATCTAATGGCCTCACTAGAGTTGTTGTATCCTCTTAATCAGGAGAATCCCCTTTGTTTTTATTAGCTGTACATGTTTATTCCAGTGTCCAAAAAAGAACATGCTGCATCTGGATTTAGTCAAAACCATGTGTAACTAGATACGTGACACTTCCACCAGCTACTATTCTGAAATGGAAAACTAACCACCATTAATTTGGTGAGTTGATAAAAATTGGAAAGAATGCACACCTTTTGTGTATCTAATAATATCCCAATCATGATTTAAAATTACTCATGTGCTATTGACTGATTCATAGCAAATCGCTTCATATTTTCCGTTTATCATTTGCGAGTGTAGCTAGCTGGTTCTTGGCCCCCACAGAGTGCGCCCCCTGCCTTACGGTGCAGTTGTGCACATGTTTATATAGTCTGGGACTACCGACCACCCCCTCCCTGCCACACAACCACCACAACAATACATTTAGTAATTTAGGCAGGCAAAGTGTTTCTTTGGAATGTGGGGGGTCTAGGGACCCCCCGGCCGTATTTATTGAAATATGAAAACAAATCAAAAATTGAAAATTAAACATTATTTACACAATCATTAATATGCAAAATTCTGACATTAGATTACATCAACGTAGACAGGTATGAAGGGCTAACCTTAACAAATGTCTAATACAGCGTGCTCCTAACCAAATCTAACATCCTACATATGAATTTTGCATCCTAACCATTTTTGAGCCTACGGCAAGGTCATTGACTGGTGTCAGATCCTTATTACCAGCTACGCCCTCACGTCTGAGTGTGCATGCGTAACAGGGCCCGGTTACCGGGAGAGTACGTACTTCTCCTGGTTACCCCGTTTGCTCCATGAACGCCATTAAACCAAAAGAGGAGGGCCCTTACACTCGCGCCACTTTATGACGTCATAGTGTTTGTACGGGGTGGCTATCAGCCCATGGAAAGCGTTACTCCCTCCCCCGCAGCCTTCCGACCAAGCGGATATCCTGCCCCTGAAGTACTAGAAGAGACCATTGCCCCCTCCCCCTGGGCGACCCCATTCGAGAATGGTGCCGCCCACTAAGGACCTTAAATTGCTGCTCACCGATCATGACCTTACCGCCTGACCAAGGATTACAATAAATATGACAATAAGATGCCTGTGAAAGGGAAAAAGTCCTAAGGAGAAAATCAGATATAGCATTTACGAACCACCAATGCGACAATCAGATGCCTGTGAAAGGGAAAAAAGGCCTAAGGAGAAAACCAGATATAACATTTCTAAACACACCAAACTGTTCATAATCACCAATATCACCTGTACCAAAATATGGGAAAACCTACATAAAATATTTACAACAAATTTCCAGTGCAAGTAAAATTCAAGGATAATAGCTACAAATGTCCAACTGAAACTATTGGTTTAAAGGATGGTGGGTGGGAAAATTATTCATCTCCTGACCTGCTTCAGAAGAGGTCGCTCCCCCCACGCTCCCAAGGCTTGGTGGCTTTTGAGACAGTAGAGCACCTGATAGCTGTCTGCTGCCCAGCGGTATCGTAGCGCCCTGAAGCTTAATCCCAGCGCGACCTTCCCCCGCATTACTGGCGCAGCCTGCACTGTTCGTTCCTATCTTATCGTGTGAAATTGATGCATTGTGCTTTTTTACATATCTGTATTGCGCTGTAAAGGCTGCGCATTGTTGGTTGAAGAGTAATTGTATATTCTACCCGATTGTGCCTCTGTTTACCCCAGGCTCACCCAGTTTCATTTTTCCCCTTCCTGCAGCCATTTTGTTGTTTGTTGTGCCTACTTGGCCGTAGCTCCACCCCGCGCCCGCCTCCCAGCTGACCCTGCCTCCCACAGATAGCTACAGACCTGCCTCTCCACTCCCTCGCCGTGACTCTCCTGACCTGCTTCAGAAGAGGTCGCTCCCCCCACGCTCCCAAGGCTTGGTGGCTTTTGAGACAATAGAGCGCCTGATAGCTGTCTGCTGCCCAGCGGTATCGTAGCGCCCTGAAGCTTAATCCCAGCGCGACCTTCCCCCGCATTACTGGCGCAGCCTGCACTGTTCGTTCCTATCTTATCGTGTGAAATTGATGCATTGTGATTTTTTACATATCTGTATTGCGCTGTAGAGGCTGCGCATTGTTGGTTGAAGAGTAATTGTATATTCTACCCGATTGTGCCTCTGTTTACCCCCAGGCTCACCCAGTTTCATTTTTCCCCTTCCTGCAGCCATTTTGTTGTTTGTTGTGCCTACTTGGCCGTAGCTCCACCCCGCGCCCGCCTCCCAGCTGACCCTGCCTTGCCCCTCCCCCTCCACTATCCATATATGACAGATGCATTTGCGCGCAGCGTTCACGCTCAGCGGTCGCGCCGAAGGTGCGAAAGGTAAGCCCGTCTACGCCCGTCCGCGCCTGGACCGCGCCCAGTGCCATACCCCCTAGTCCTCGCAAACCGCACTCATCCCGCATAACGTACGACACTGCCACCCTCTTAGCCCTTAACCCCGGACGCACATCAGAATGTTACGAGGCTGCCCCAGGACGTACCCACGGCCCTTTCGCCTACCACTCCTGCAAATTCAACTGCATCAAGATCCACACCAAATCAACTGACTCCAAACACAGTTCCGACTCTAATCACCTGAAGTGCATCCCGCTGAACACCCGCTCGATCCACAGACACGCCACAGAACTCTGGGACCTATTCGACACTGCTTCACCGGATATCGCCTTCCTTACAGAAACTTGGATGAACGCATCATCAGCACCGACATCGCCATTGCCATCCCCGACAACTACAAGATCATCCGGAAAGACCGCACCAACCAAACAGGAGGAGGCATTGCCATTGTCCATAAGAACACCGTCAAAATCACGACCAGCTCCGACGAACACCTCACAACCGCCGAACACCTCCACTTCCAGATCCACACTGACCCTAGAACCACACTTAGAGGCACCCTCATCTACAGACCACCAGGAACCCGTAAACAATTCAGCAAAGACATCACTGACTTCATCAGTCCACATGCCCTCGCCTCCGAGAACTACATTCTACTGGGAGACCTCAGCTTCCACCTGGAAAAGAAAAACGACAGCAACACACCACCCTTCTGGACAACCTGGCCAATCTCGGTCTCAAACAACTTGTTGACACCCCCACCCATATAGTCGGACATACGCTCGACCCAATCTTCACCTCCAGCAAACACATCTCCTTCGATCACACCACAGCTCTACATTGGACGGACCACTGTTGTGTTCACTTCAGCTACAAAACCACCTCGACCCACAACCCCCCACAACCTATCCCACAAAGAAAATGGAACAAAATCACCACCGACCAACTCCTCACATCGCTCAACCAGAACCCACCCGCCCTCTCCTCAGACCCAAACCAAGCTGCCATCATTTTCAAACAATGGATCACTCACAGCGCTGACGTTTTAGCCCCCTTGAAAAACCATCACACCAAACAAGACAACAAAAAGGCCCCCTGGTTCAACGATGACATTAAGAAATCCAAGAAGCTACGCCGTACTCTCGAGTAAACATGGGGAAAAAACCCAACCACCGACAACATGACCACCTTCAAACCAGCCACCCGCAAACACCGCCAGCTGATTCGATCCACCAAGAAATCGGCATTCAAGAATCAACTCGATAACAACGCCCATAACAGCAAAGAACTATTCAACATCGTCAAAGAATTCACCAACCCCACCACAGCCTCAAACGACATCACTCTCTCCCAAGACCTCTGCGACTCGTTATCCTCCTTCTTCTATAACAAAATTGCCGACATACATAACAGCTTCGAAAACAGTTCCAACGAACAATCCTCCCCACCCCCCTCAGAACCTACACCGCCCTCCAACTACCTCAACGCCTGGAACCCAATCACCACTGAAGACACCACCCGCCTAATGAATTCCATCCACTCTGGCTCGCCAACCGACCCATGTCCCCACCACAACTACAACAAAGCAGACTCCATCATCGCACCCCATCTCCGTGATATCATCAACTGCTCCTTCAACTTTGCTACCTTCCCGGAAAGTTGGAAACACGCCGAAGTCAGCGCCCTCCTGAAGAAACCCACAGCAGACCCCTCTGAACTTAAAAACTACCGCCCCATATCGCTCCTCCCATTCCCGGCTAAAGTCATTGAGAAAGCCGTCAATAGCCAACTCGCCGCCTTCCTGGAATCCAACAACTCCCTCGATCCCTCACAATCCGGCTTTCGAGCCAAACACAGCACTGAAACCGCCCTCATCGCAGCAACAGACGACATCCGAACACTACTGGACAACGGAGAAACAGTGGCCCTCATCCTACTCGACCTCTCCGCCGCCTTCGACACTGTCTGTCACAGCACCCTCATACAACGCCTCTGCAACATCGGCATAAAAGGTAAAGCCTTGGGCTGGATCATCTCGTTCCTCGCCGGAAGAACCCAGAGAGTCCGCCTCCCCCCATTCAAATCAGAGGCCACCGAAGTCATCTGCGGTGTACCACAAGGATCATCACTTAGTCCCACCCTCTTCAACGTTTACATGAGTCCACTCGCTTCCATCGCGCGCCAACACAACCTCAACATCATCTCCTACGCGGAAGACACCCAGCTGATCCCTTCCCTCACCAATGATCCCAACACCGCCAAAACCAATCTCCACGAAGGCATGAAAGATGTAGCCATATGGATGAAAAACAGCCGCCTAAAACTTAACTCAGACAAAACGGAAGTGCTCATCCTAGGATCATCCCCCTCTGCCTGGGACGATTCATGGTGGCCTTCGGATCTGGGCTCTGCACCCATAACCACAGACCACACACGCAACCTAGGCTTCATCCTAGACTCCTCCCTCTCGATGACCAGACAAGTCAACGCCATCTCATCCTCCTGCTTCAACGTACTTCGTATGCTCAAAAAAATCTTCCATTGGATCCCCACCGAGACAAGAAAGACTGTCACCCACGCACTGGTTACGAGTCGACTAGACTACGGACTCACCCTCTACGCCGGAATTTCAGCCAAACTACAGAAAAAACTCCAACGCATCCAAAACGCATCGGCGAGACTCATTTTGGACATCCCTCGCCAAGATCACATTACCGGCCACCTGAAAGGCCTCCACTGGCTTCCCGTCAACAAGAGAATAACTTTCCGTCTCCTCACCCACGCACACAAGGCCCTCTACAAACTAGGACCCGAATGCCTCAACACTCGACTATCCTTCTACACACCCACTCGCCAACTAAGATCCTCCAATCAAGGCCTCGCCGCAGTCCCGCGTATCCAAAGATCCACCATGGGAGGTAGATCCTTCTCCTACTTGGCGGCCAAGACCTGGAACTCATTGCCCACTGAACTCCGCCTCACACAAAACCACATCTCCTTCAGAAAAGAACTTAAAACCTGGCTATTCGATAGATAATGATCCCCCTCCCCAAGCGCCTTGAGACCCTCTGGGTGAGTAGTGCGCTATACAAATTCCTGAACTTGAACTTGAACTTGAACATCCCCCCGATGGAGGCGAGGGAGCAAGGCTGGGGAGCACGGTGCAAAGAGGGCGCCTCCCACGCTCCCCAGGCCTTGTAACCTATGAAGCCCCTCCCCCTTGACCCGGAAGCATTACCCGCTTCCGGTTCAACGGTGGGGGGACCAGGACCAATCGGCGATGGGGCGCCCCCGGGTCGCTTCCTCGCGGCGTGACCCGCCCTGGGGTGGGGCACGCCCCATCGCCGGGGGTACAGGAGGGGGGGGGGCCTTACTGGCACAGGCCAGCATACTTGACCGACTATATGGCCCCCCTAACCTCCTACACTGAAAGGTCATACCTACCTCACGAAACCCTCCAACAATGCTAGTATGTTCCTTGTGAATAAGTGATTGCCTGCCTCAGTCAGATGGACTCCATCCTACAAGTAAAATTGATCCCCCCAAATGCACCCATGCAGGATACTCTGTAAGTGTGTTGTCCTGAACAGTCTCTCAATCTTGTTGTTGACTCTCTTTACCGAGTGATTCAACGCCCTGACTGACTCCGCCCCTCTCCACTGCACCCTAGGTATTAACTGAGACCACACTATGGTGCAACCCGGTAGCACCTTCGCCAGCCACCCCACTGCCGCGATAATCTCTTCTATTAGGACCCTTCTGCCCAGTGTCACTAAGTCATTCCCTCCCAGATGCAGGATGACAATTGAGGGCGGCGGGGTGTGTCTGTCAAGTAAGTCTGTAATGAAGCCCTTCAGTTGATTTAGGCAGAGCCCCCCTCTACCAGGAAATGAGACCTGACAACCCCTGCTCTCTGCCCTTTGTAATCAATCACCTGCAAAGAAAATTGGCTTGGCGCGCCTTACATTCGAATGACCAAGAACCCACACTACATGCTTCCTCTTTCAGTCATCTTGATGTTGCCACGTCGCTGTTGATCGTATTCGTTGAGGTAACATTTTCCACCCTGCGTCACAGGTCTCAGAAACTGAAAGTAAAACAGACAACAAGGCAGGTGTCAGGTTGCTTTTGACCGAACTTACAACATGTGCAGCCGCACATAATGCTTATAAGCGTTGGAAGACCATCTCCCAATCCTCTTTACACTGGTGGCATGCAAACCACTCGCTGTTGCCTCAGTGGCCGCACCTATTCTGATAGAATGTGTCCCAAACTCCTTGGGATCAAGACCTGCCTTGGCGATTGCCAATGCCAACACTCTATGGAACTGAAACCTGGTCAATGGGGTACCATCCGTGTGCATTAACAAAGTCCCCATTGCCCCGTCCACCCGCTGCCTGAGGTATGCCTCCACATGTGCAACCGGGCAGCACGGGTTATTCGGTGCCCGGTGTAGTACCAAGCTATCACCCCTGACCTCCTGTTCAGTTTTTGATTTCCTTATCATTAACCAGAGAGAATCACTCCTTAACGTGAGGTCCGCCCGCTGCAGTCCACCCAACCTGTCCAGTTTGTTGTTGCCCACCAGTTCACTTACCCATAGTGCCCGGTAGAAAGCCAAAGCAAATGCAGCTCTAAATAAGAGTACTTCCCCTGGGGAGCTACATGTGTCAGGTAAAGCATCTAACACCCGGGACAACATATTGGTCGCCTGTAATCAGCGGGGCTTGCCTGTAGGCGTCTCCACCCCTTCGCCGCGGGGAAAATTCCCCCGCGGCGCGGGGGAGGGGGGCCGCGCACGGCGCCGCGGTGCTGATGACGAGCCCAGGCTCGTTATGCAGCACAGTGCTCGTGTGCTGGTGACGAGCCTGGGCTCGTCATGAGCCCGCTCACGAAATGGAACGCTCAGCACAGCGGGGGAATAATCCCCGCGTGTGAGTGTTCCACGGCTCATGATGAGCCCAGGCTCGTCACCAGCACACGAGCACCATGCTGCATGGCTCGTCATCAGCACAGAAGGGGTTAATGCTTTGCGCATCAAAAAACTGTTTGTGGGGTCCCTGACACCTTTCAACTGTGCAAAGAAAGAGACGGCCGTTTTGTGTCTGCTAGCTGTCGCCACCGAGCGCCCCTCTCCATGCAGTGCGTTTATGTAACAGTTAAAATGCACTTCCTGGCCCCACTTTCCTTCCCATGCTTGTCCCAGAAAATTGCAATAAGACATGAACGCCCCTTCATACGCTGTCCTGGTCCTGGGTCTTAAACTGGCTGCCACGAGGTTCTATAGTTGGGGGCACCAATCAGCCAAAGTGCTGCCGGGAAGTGTGCTGGTGAAGCTTCTGCCGTAGGTAAGTGTTCCCGGAATAGCTGCATTTTAAAGCGAGAAAGGGCATCAGCTGCGTTATTCAAGACCCCGGGACATGTCTGGCCTTAAACAGCACCTTCAATTTCAAGCATCTTAACACAATCTACTTTATGAGGCGGAGTATAAACTTACACCGCGCTGCATGTTGGTTGATGCATTCGACTACCGCCATGTTGTCTGACCAGAATATTACCGATTGGTTGGACAACAGTTCGGCCAGACAGTTAGGGCGACCCATATGGGGAAGAGCTCGAGAAAACCAATGTTTGCTGTCAGACCGCTGTCTTCCCACCAGTCCGGCCCCCTTTGTGCCACCCATTTGTTGCCTAGTATAGCGCCTAATTCTGCCGACGTGATGGGGGGGCCACACCACACCACCCTGCCATTGAAATTCTCCAGGAATGCCATCCATATCCGCATGTCCTGGCGCACCTTCACTGACAGCCTGGTGTGATGATGTTTATCCCGCAGGCCCTTCATGGCCTGCGCAATTGAGCGGGAAAAGGGGCGTGCCAAAGGTATCACTCTCAATGCACAATTCAGTTGACCACCAGTCTGTTGCAGCTATTGCAATGTGACCTTCTCTTTAGCTAAACATTGCTGTAAGGCTGCCCTGAATTTCACAATCTTTTCCTTTGGTAACCTGAAACAACCTTCCACAGAGTCCAGTTCGATGCCCAAAAATTCCAAACATGTAGACGGACCCACTGTTTTTCCCGGTGCCAGCGGGACCCCAAAAGCCCGCATGAGCACGCAAAATTCCTGCAATGCCCACTCACACTCCTGATAGCCCGCTGCCCCCAGCAAAAGGAAGTCGTCCAGGTAATGCATCACATGTTGGTACCCTGTTACTTGTCTCATTACCCATTCCAGAAAAGAGCTGAACGTCTCAAAGTAGGCACATGACACGGAGCAACCCATGATCTTACACATACCCATATAGTATTTGCCATCAAAGGCAAAACCCAGCAGGTGTTGATCCAATGGGTGTACCGGCAATAATCGGAAAGCTGATTCAATATCTGATTTTGCCATCAATGCCCCGAGACCCAGTACTCTCAACATCTCTACCGCCTGGTCGAAGAACGCATACTTGACGCTGCAGATGCCCTGAGCGGTTGCGTATGAGCCTGAATTCGCCCTTTTCTTCCTTCTGGACCACCCCCAGGGAGGAGCAAACAAAGTCAGGTACAGGGATCTCAGTGAAAGGACCGCTACCCTACCTAGGCGTAGCTCCTTCAATATTTTGGACGCCACCACCCCAGGATTGTGTCTAACTGATAACTGATTCCTACATTCTGGTGTCCCGGTGTAACCACCCGCTGGAATCCAAAAAACAAGTGTGAAACCTTCTTGCAACATCCTTGCGGATGCATGGTCAGGGTACCTGTTCAGCCAAGGGATCATAGCCAGGACATTGATGGGTGAGTGTGCGACTTTTAGGCCTACCTCACTAATCCTGTTTTCTCTTCTCCCTGTTGCCTGAAGCGCTACCCTTTGATCGGCATGCTGTCTCTGGGTGGGATGAGTGGCCCCATATGTAGCATGCATGTCTGAATTTGCATGTGCCCGCTGCCCTGGTGCATGTGCGCCTATTAAAATCCCAACACACGCCCTTTCCACCTCCATTGCCTCTGGCCTTATTGAACCCATCCCCCCCTTGCGCTGGCCGAAAGGGCTGTTGGGGCTTGGGCGAATATCCCTTGTTCCAACTTGTGGCAACCCCGTGGACTGACCACCGGAAAACTGGCCATGCCAGGAAATGGAGTCTACCTTATCCCAGGCTAACGAGCAGTTAAACTCCCTAGATTTCCTGAAAGAAATGTCATATTCCTTCCATCCATCCCCCCCATGCTTCTTGCTGAACATAGCAATTCTACTTTGGTAACACGCCATCTCTGCCTGCAGGTTGGGCGAACGTTCTGCGGTAACGGCCGTAAATACAGAAAAGGCTCTGATCCAATTAATCAGTGTCTCCTCCACCCTGAATTTAGATAATTGAGACCGCCATTCGCTAGGCAAAATAAAATCCTTTTGTGACCTAGCGTACTCCACCTCCCTGTTATCAATCAACAATGAGAATATATTCACATATTTGTCCGCCCAAATCAGTTCTTTCACTACTTGTGACACATGTTGCGCCAGGTTGTCCCCCCAGGAGGGTATAGCACCTTCGCCCAATACCGGCAAAGCAACCTCCTTACCACTCTCAGTGACTCACGTAGGTTCTAAGGTCTTGTCTCTCCCCGCATCGCTGGCAGAACCTGTTAGGGGAGAAATTGGTGCACTTGGCACTCCACCATTACCCCTAGCCAACATGATCTTAGCCACCAGTCTTTGCGCCTCCGCTGAGGAATCCGTTGCTGAGGGTAGAACCCCCCCAATCCCCAACCAGGGGAGTACTGCCGGTATTTGCGCTGCTAATTCCGGGGGTACCTGACCAGTCCCCGGGAGGTCACTGACCGAGAGAGGTGCTGGCATGGATGGCATCGGGGGTACCACCGGTAGTAGGTGGGATCACTGGCGGGGCTAAGTCCCTGGGTACACCTGTCGGGGATGGCAAAGTTGTTGCGGGAGCCTCGGGTGGAGTTGGTACCTGGTCAGGGACTGCCCCAGGGTATCCCCCTCTCCTGCATGGCTTGGGATGCTGACTATAAGTCCTCTTGGCCCTCACCCGTTTAGGTAAAGCGTCTAATTCACCCCTTGGTTTAGGGGGTACTACCACCCGCTTGGTTCTTCCTGATGGTCCAGCCTGAGCCTCAAGCCTCTCGTCCATCTCCGCCACGGTCTTCCCCAACTGATTCACTTTTCCTAATCTCCTGTCCATTGCTGACATTCTGCGCATCATTGTCTGAAACATGAGCTCCATTCGGGAACCCCTACCGCCCCGCCTACCAGACATTCTTTCACAGTGGATCAGAACCTACACTGCACAAAACGTTACTTATGGGCACTGTGTGCCTTGTACCTGCACAAAAGTTGGAGGCTCACAGGCTGGTCGTAAGCACCACGCAACTGTGACCGCAACACACCAGCTAGTCTGGGTGCTTGGGCGAGCGTACTCTAGCCCGGTGCCCCGCCAGAAGCAGTGAAATGCAGGCCTGGCCGTGTCCTCTGTTCCTGACGTCTACTGTGTGCAGTCCTGGTAGTCCGTTCAGCTGTGCCGACGAGTGCCGACCTACGATGAGAGGGAAGTTAAACTCCAAATTCCTGGATCACAAAGACAATGACTCCTTATAACACAAACAATTCCCAATTAATGTCCCTTACATGGGCTCTGTATATTCGAGCCCACCTAGTAAAACTGTTTCCAGGTAAGCAATTCACAGAGTACTAACCAAACTCCCTATGGCAGACTTAAGTCCCCCCCAAGGAATTAAACACACTTCGCGGAACAATCACCTGAATCAGGTAAATAATGCTGTCAATAAGATACAAAATTGGGCTTACAACTTTCCCTTGTGCGAAATTGGCATCAAAACCATATCTTGCTGGTAATTTGGGATGGATTATCTGTATCCTTTCACATTCGGTCTCCCCTCCAGGTACTAACCATGACGGTCCCTGCTTCGCCTGTTCGTCAATAAGCCCTCTAGTGCTGGCTAGCTGTGCCCACGAGCGTGTCTTTTTACATGCTCTCCTCGCGTGGGGATCGGACTGTGAACTCTCCCCTAATACCGCTTGCGCTTTTAGCCAAGACAATGCCCCCCCCTGGCCGACCAAAACCAAGGCGCACGGCACAATCACAATATTTTTAAATTCAACCTCCCCGCCTATGCCGTGCCGGCCACAGAGAGAACTGAACCTGTTCCCGCGGGGGCCCCCCAGCACCCGGTACTCGCTGTTGTTTCGATCTGCTCCCCCGGCACCTTATCGGCCCGAAACTACCTTACTCCAATCACGGGGACGCCTCGGGCTCCTCGCTCGATCCTCGTGCCCTGCGCCGACGAACCGGAAACCTCCAATCCGCTACTCCTCTGCAGACGCGCCTCTCTTCCGATCCGCTCCCTCGTACACGAAGCCGACCAGCCTGCGTGAGCACAGGAAACCTGCAAATAAAAACAAGAAAATTATTCAGCCCCCCGATGGAGGCGAGGGCGCAAGGCCTGGGGAGCACGGTGCAAAGAGGGCACCTCCCACGCTCCCCAGGCCTTTTAACCTATGAGGCCCCTCCCCCTTGACCCGAAAGCATTACCCGCTTCCGGTTCAACGGTGTGGGGGCCAGGACCAATCGGCGATGGGGCGCCCCCGGATCGCGTCATCCTGGTGCGACCCGCCCTGGGGTGGGGCACGCCCCATCGCCGGGGGTACAGGAGGAGGAGGAAGAGGAGGGAGGGGGTACATTCGTGGGGGCCGAGCGGCCCCCCCTTTCCTTTCTTTAAGGTTTGAGCTCTCCCGAGGGGCTTGTCGCATTTCCTTAAAGCAGATATCAGGAGCAAAGGGATGTCCTGTGTCCCCGATGCAGTCCTAAACGTTCACCAATTGCTTCCTAGACTCTCAGCTAGTTTCGTCCTGTCTGTATGTGTTGCACACTTGCTGTTTCTGCCACATGCCAGGTAAAGCACGCCAGGTAAAGGTTTAAAGAACTGGAGAAATATACAGTTCGGTGAGTGAGCTAGTGGAGACAAGTGATAACTTTAACATAGCTCTGTGTTACAGACCTAACTACTTCAAAGCACTTAAGAGACGCCGATGCAGCACCTTCAAAAGACATGCCCACACTCCACGGGCAGCCTTGTGTAGCCTTGCAAACCAAGGTGGATTAGCACGCTGTAGCAGAGAGATGGGAATTCTACTGCCTGCTTTTATGCTATTTTTGCTGATGCATAGCTCTAAGAAATAATTGTGAGGGCATTAAGATTTAGTGGAGTACATGAAGCTTTGTTTTTTTTATAATTTTGGCAGGATTCGCAACCTCAGCGTGAATTTGCCGAAATTATTTTTAAAAAATGCAGTTTTTTGGCCGGGGGGGTCCTTGTGGACCCCCTGAGCAGGCCTACGGGTCAGTGTGTTTCTACCCTGCCCCCTTTTCTTGTTTTTTTATCTTTGTTTCACTGTTTTCTTGTGACTCAGTTCTACAAAGTCACAAGATCGCTGCCAACACTTCCTGATTTGGAGTGTTGACAGCCAATCAGAATAAAGCTCGTGGTCGGGAGGGTTCGCGAATCCACCGCGGCCATAGATATCGCTATTTTTATTTTTTGATTTTCTCAGTAATACTGAACGAATTTACACCATTTAATAAAAAGGTCGCTTTCTTAACCAAGCACTACCTTTTTGCCACATTTGGTGCAATTCCGTTCAGCAGTTCGGGCTGTAGCCTTGTCTAAAGTTTCCTATGGAAAATAGATTTTATGACTCTTATTTTTTTAATTTCTCAGTAACTACTGAACGGATTTACACCATTTAAAGAAAGTCGCTTTCTGAACCAAACCCTACCTTTTTGTTAAATTTGGTGTAATTCCGGGTGAGCCCATAGTCCACCTTCCTGTGGCTTTGGTTAAAAATCTACAAGACATGCTACATGACTAATGCACTTGTTTTCCTTCATGAACTGTTCCTTCACCTCCGATGCCGCCACCGCCTGCACCTTTATCAACGGAATCTCCTCCACGTAGGTCTGAGCCTTCTCCTGCGGCGTCCCCTGTGATGGATACTGCTTTGCCATCACAACAACATGACACTTCTGATGATGTAGAGATTGGGGAGGGTCAACCTCAGAAAGAAGGGCAAATAGGTGATGAATGGGAGGACTATGTTATTTCAATGCCTGCTTCTCCATCTCCTCAAACTGCAGATTCTCTGCTGGAAGATATTGGCGGCTTCCACACACTAATGGAAATGGCGTCTTCACGTTTTCAGTTGTCAATGGCAGTCAAGCAGTCTGACGGTTTTCTTTATGATTTTAAGGATCTGTCTAGAAAGACTGTGAGGGTGGTACCCATTGCAGATCACATATGGAAGAAAGGTGTGAAGGTAATGAAAACACCCACCACGGTTATACCGGTCTTGCCCAGGATTGACAAAAAATATAGAGCTCCTGATGATGCTCCAGCTTGTCTGGTAGGGCATCCTAAGCCAGATTTAGTCATTTTGCATGCTGGCCAGCGGAGATCAAGGAATCCTTTAGCACCTATTACTGCACCACCTGACAAGGAGGGAAGGTGCCTTGTTAATATTGGCAAGAGATTTACAACCACTTCAGGTACTACTGTATGCACAGCTAACGCTCTGGCGATATTAGCAAGATACGACCGCCAAATGTGGTCCGATATCACTCCTTATATAGATCTCCTTCTGGAGGATAAAAGACTAGAGGGGAAAAGATCTGCTTCGGAAATTATGGATGCTTCTATGAATGTGGCTTTCCTAGCCTTTTGTCAGCCAGTGGAGAGGCTGTCCTCTGGCGTTACGGTTGGCTGAAGGCAACAACGTTCCGCCCTGACATGCCATTTGATGGTGAGACGCTTTTTGACAAACATATTAATGACGCCTTACAAACCATTAACACTGACACAGCTAAGGCTTTGGGTACACTCCAATACAGGAAGACCCACTTTCATGGAGCACGTGGCAGGGGAGCCTATTCATTTCGAGGTGGTTACCAGAGACACCACCCTCAGGATTATTCATCATTTCGCCCTTCCTACCAACATCATCAGCAATGTCGTGCACCACCACAGGCTGCTTACTCCAGACTGCGCAGAAGAAAGCAACAAGGTCAATCCAGGGATGCTGTCAGAAACAGTGAAGAGGTCTCGCCCCCTGCCGCTCTTCCTTTGATTACTTCATCCAAGAAAGCTCGCTCTCGTTATCTAGGTTATTGGCAGAAAATAACCACAGACAAATGGGTCCTGGATATAATAATATATGGTCATACCCTAGAGTTTGTAAAAGCACCACCTCCTCATCTGCCTCAAAAATCAATACCACCCCATCTTCAATTGCTACAGAAGGAGGTATTGATCGTGCTCCAGAAAGGAGCAATAGCATATGTGCCACATTCTCAGAGAGGAAGAGGCTTCTACTCCTGATTTTTCCTGGTAAAGAAAAAGTTGAGAAAATGGCGTCCCATTCTGGACCTCAGAAAGCTTAACAAATACCTGCAGAAAAAGTCATTTCACATGGTAACTTTCCAGGAGATATTACAGCTTCTGAAGTATTTGGATTTTCTGGCCAGCCTAGATTTACAGGACACATATTCCATATCCCTATCCATCCCAAGCATCGAGAATTTCTCTGTTTCACTGTGGCAGGTGCACACTATCAATTCAAAGTGCTTCCTTTCGGCCTCCGCTCCTCTCCTTGGGTTTTTACTAAGTGTCTTGATCCTGTGGCAGCATACCTACAATTAAAAGGCCTACAGACATTCCCATATCTCCACAATTGGCTTGATGAAGAGAAGGCACCTTCTCTTCATCAAGCCTCGGTGGCTATCTCCTCCTGCCTAAAGCTCTTCTGCTCTCTAGGGCTAACAGTCAATTATTCAAAGTCCGTTTTCATACCTTCACAGCGGATAACGTTTTTCAGAGCAACATTGGATACCCTCCAAAACAAGGCATTCTTATCCACAGAAAGACAGAACACCATTCTATCTCTGGCTTGCACTCTCTAGAAAAGAGAGTTCGCTTCTGTCTGTTGCCTCAAATCTTTGCTCGGCATGATGTCATCTGGCATCCTCAAGGTGCCCCACTACGTCTAAGGATGAGACCTTTTCAGTATTATCATCACATTGATAGAAGAAATTGGTGTCATGAACCAGGCGCTACAGAAAACCATTGGCTAACTAGTAATCACCTCAAGCTTAACCTGCATAAAACTGAATTCCTTCTGATTTCCCCCCCCGAAAAGCGCTATGAATATCTTGGAGTAGACCAAATAGATCATGGCGCTAAACTGTACCCAAAGGGTTGTAGACCATCCCTATGGAATTATGTTAGACACAAACCTGAACATGCTAACACACATAAACACAATGGCAAAAAGCGCCCGCTTTCACTTAAGCTACCTCAGAAAACTGAAACCCTTCATGAATAACTCAGACCTGAAAACAGCAGTTCGGGCATTAGTCATATCGAGGCTTGAGTACGGCTGCATTACGCTAGCTAGTCTACCGAAGATTTCAATAGCACCACTAAAAGCTTGTCACAACGCAGCCACAAGACTTATCACTTGCTCCAGAAAATTCGACCACATCACCCCTCACCTGAAAGCGCTCAACTTGCTGCCTTACGAAGCAAGAATACAACTAAAAATGGCTTGTATCACGTACAAAGTGATACACTACAAAACACCTATGTACTTAGCAAAGAAAATCACACTCTCGGTAGGATGCAGAGTTTCCTGTGGTCATGGAGAACTATTACTGAAACCGGCCCTGTTCCGGAAGAAAAAAACTTATGACCGAGCTTTCTCTGGTGCAGCACCAAGAATTTAGAACACTCTCCCCCCAAATATTAGAAGATATCGTCCATCGCTGCTTTCAAAAATGAAACCAAAACTTTTTTTATGATCAAATTCCTTCCATAATTTCAGCACACTAGACATTATCAGACAACCTCCGAGTTCACATACAAGCTACCAGACTTCGACCCCTAACCTTCATGTTGAACTTGTATATATGAGTGTTAAAGCTTATATGTTTCTCTCAGAAATCAATTTATAATTATTTAGAACCTTGTAGCATAACTGTTTCAAGCGATTTGCTGTACGCCGATTATGTTTACTAAATGTCCACGTAGATGGTGTTGTCCTAAGTTGAAAGATATATAAATGTAAAGCGCTCTAATACCCTAAACAAATTTAAAATATTAATTTTAACTAACGTGCTCTAGTATGCAGAATACGTTCCTCAATCAGCAGAAAAATGGCAATCACAATACAGTCATCATAGGAATAGTCCGGCAATCATAAAAAATTGTCATAATGAATGACAAAGTAGCCTAACCTCCGTCCCCTTGTATAGAAGCAGGATGTATATATATGTGCCATCTATCCGTGTACCCTCATATGAACAAAGTACGTGTTCCCAAACAACAGCTGCATCTGCATATTTTGTCTAGGTGCTAAAGCCTGACCAGAACAGAATAACAAGGGGCCATGTTGTTCAACCTTCTTCACAATGTTCAGGTTCTTATGTGAAAGTTGCAATGTGGCACAAGCAAAAGAAACTTGTGTAGTAATGTGTGCAAAGTAGCGGACAGACTGTAACATGCTCATGCTAACATAGGGAAGACTACAATGCCCATCTAGGCCACATGACACTGTAGCATCCCCTTGCACGTAGTTTCAGTTGAAACTTGAGGGGGCTTTTTTGGAACTGCAAACTCTCGTCTTCCTTCCGGGCACCGCTGTACTTACTGTCATGGTTCAGTGTCTAGAGACAGCATTTCATGATTAACATAGCAAAAGGGAGTGGGTCTGTCTCTTAAAATGGATATGTGACCAACAAGAAACAGACCCAGACACACAGTGGAAATTATTTGCAGACTTCCACATAGTGAATATTAAAATAAAGTGATTGTTAACATAAGCACACCATTACAACTGAAATAATAAATAGCACCTGTACCATATGCACTTTTCTTGCCTGTGGTTAGAAGATCCACATTCAGATACTCATTATTCCTGTGTTACTTATATGAAGCTTAGCTTATTAGATGTTTATGTAGTGGCGTACTCTGTCATCCATTATATCCTTGTTGTTCTCAAATAATCTGAATTGCGTAGTCTCAAAAGCATGGCAAAATGTTCTTGATATATGAGAATCCAGCTCTCATCAGATATAGCACTGGTGGCCTTGCTATTTTGCCTACCACGCGTTTCAGCAGCCAGAGTTTCAACTTTCTTCATTCTCATACTGCTCATTATAATTAACAAGGCTTGTGGTAACTCTGTTTGTTTGTTTTTCAGTCATTCAGCACCAAAAGTTTGGTGGCTCCTGTAATCTGCATTGCATTATATAGCAATCTTTCATCCATCCAATGTGCAGTCCTCCCAAAAGCGAAGTCACCTAAAGTAGGGTAGATCTATTGGCTTTGCCAATGCTTGTCTAAGCTGTCATTACCATCAGTAATTCTACTATCTGTCTACAATCTGTCCTACCACTAATCATGGCAATTGCTTTACTGTAGCAAATGCGTTTTTTTCGTTATACTTGTAAGCTGAGGGGCCTAGCAAGACCCTTCAGTGGATTTAAAGTTTGGTGCATAATTGTCATATTAGTGCAAAAGGCATTTGTAAATTGTTAGTCCCTGTATGGCATAATGGTAACATTTCCAAGACTCTCAAGGGTATTTTCAAACATAACAACCCCGGTAACCCATCTACCTGGACCGGCGACAAACCTACGTTTCATTTTACTTTGGGACGTTTCTTTAGCTACCTGATCTGCAAAAGCATTTCCTCTACCCACATCAATAATAACCTTTCTATGGGCGCTGCACTTGATTATTACCAATTTCTTAAGGAGAGTTAAAGCACACAAAAGCCGCAATATAAGGTGCCCATGCTGAATCTTGGTACCGTGGGAGCTAAGGAACCCTCTCTCTGCCCAAAGCCGCCCAAAATTATGTGTGACCTCGAATGTGTTCTGGCTGTCATTATAAATATTGACAACCAACCCTTCAATCAACTCGCAAGCTCAAATAAGGGCAGCAAGCTCAGCAGATTGAGCTGACTGATATGGGACTTGTGATGTCTCTACCACCGTCTGCAATTTAGTGATAGCATAAGCTGCTCTGGTGATACCATCTGGTAATTTAAAACAAGATCTATCGACATATAGTTTCCCTTGAGGATCAGATAAGGGAACATCAGTCAGGTCTACCCCTCCTTTCGTCTCTTCTTCCGTCCGGAAAATACAGTCATGTTTGTCTACTGCATCATTCTCAGAAGGGAGAGGTAGTAAAGTGGCTGGAATCTCTTGATTGTAATATGTTTAGCAAACAATGTCAATTCATAGCCAGTAAGACGTGCACTGGTGAGGTGCTGTGTCTTTATCTTATTCAAAAGTTGAATCCACAGCATGGGGTACCATAACTGTAAGGTCAGTATCAAGTACGAGTCCAGCCGATTGCCTCATCGAAGGGACCACAGCCGTGATCGCTCTCAGACATCTCGGAAGGGCCCTAGCAACAGGGTCAAGGACAGCAGAAAAATAAGTGCAAGGCCTCTGCTTATCCCCAAACATCTGTGTTAGGACAGGAAGTGCGGTGCCAGACATCTCATGGACATAGAGCACAAGCGGTTTGTTATAATACGGTGTGCCAAGTACCGGAGCCGAACAAAGCACAGTTTTCAGTTGCTTAAAAGACTACTGACATTTGGTCGTCCAAGGCAAAGGCTCATGCACTGCTTTCGTTGTTAATGCAAGCAAAGTTTTGATTAGTAGCAAGTAATTTGGGATCCACTGGTTACAGTAAGAAGTAATACCTATAAAAGCACGTAGGTCTTTCTGAGTTTATGGAATGGGCATTTTAACAATAGTACTGGTACGCTCAGTGGTCAACTTACTACTACCCTCCTTCGACAGTAGGTGACCTAAATAGGTAACCTTCTGTCGACAATACTGACATTTTGAAAGAGAAACCTTATTTCCATGATGTGCCAAATGCAACTACAATTTGGCTGTACTGTACTTGCAACCTTGTTCTATATCAGAAGCAATTAACAAATTGTCAAAATACTGGACCAATACATTACCTGGAGAAGTGTGAGAGGGACTCCAACTGACTTTTTAACACCTGCCTATAGATACTAGGACTCTCTGTACAGCCCTGAGGAACGCGCAACAGAATCTAAAGCTCTTACCGGCTAGTATAAATCTAAATAAATACCTACAGTCCGGGTGTATAGGGATACTGAAGAATGCATTTTCCAAATCAATAACAGAAAACACGTAGCAGTAGATGGAATCATTGTTAAAAGTGTAGTAATATCAGGAACCACCGGAAATTGCGGAACCACTGTTTTTTTTATTAACCTCACGCAAATCAATCACAAAGTGGTAAACAACATCAATGGTTTCAGAGGAACCTGACGGTGTCCTTTTAAGGACTGGAAGAATAGGCCTATTACAAATGTTAGCAGGTGTTTCCTCAACTACTCCCTTTTGTATCAAATCTTGAGCGATCTGAAGAAGAGCCCATTCACCAGCCTATGGTATTTTATACTGAGGAATGCGGGGTAGAATAGAATGATCTTTAACTTGAATAGAAACTGGCGGTATATGCAACAGACCCACATCTGTATCACCTGTGACACACAGTGTGGGTGGTACCTGAGTAAATTCAGCGTAACCGGGTGCACCCTGAGACAAACACTGCCTAGTACTCACATCCGGACCCATAGTAATATACACCCCTGCAGGGGAGCAATAAATAGTAGCATGCAATTTCTTCAACAGATCAGACCCATCACATTTTCACCACAGGGGACATGACCTGCTGTAAAAGTACAGGGCACTGGCTACGCCAATGTCCTTCCTTCTTACAATATGCATACTTATCCTGCCCCAAAGGTGTCTTTGACGGCTGCCTAATACATGGTAGTTGTCGAGAAGGACTTCCTCATTCCCTATTATTTCCTCTAAATGCCTGCTACAACAACACCATTGTCTTTAAATCCTTCTGTTTCTTATCAGTTTTATCCTTTTCCTCCTGATCTCGATGTTCATATTCAGAATAACAGAGGGGGAATATGTAGACCAAGTACATTATTTCAGGAAAAAGATTAGTAACAAACCTATCAACAAACAAACAAACTCCTCCCTCAGTGGACATATCCTGCCCACTATAATCCAAAAGCGTGTCTTCAAACCTAGTGAAGAAATCAGATACACTCTCATCCTTCTTCTGTCGACAAGCTATAATAACTTACCTTCTTAGGTGGAATACGTGTATGCATATATGTAATAATACAACCAGGCAAGCAAGTATCTTAGCACAGGGTTTTCTGCTGGCTTTCTTTCCTGATCCCATCCTTTAATTACATCCCATGTACCGTCCAATTCAGCAACATGATCTTGAGTATGGGCCTGTCTCCAGATATCAAATGGAACAAGAAGACCAAAAAATATTTCAATATCGGCAATAATCATCACAATAGAAGAGGCAGCCTCTGTTAAATCCTGTTAATATGCTTTAGGATTTTTTCTAGGGTTTAGCAAAGTAGCCTCAAGGGATAAAACCTCACTTCTTTTCCACAGAGTATAAACCCATTGCTCTTGAAAACAGGCCGCTACAGCCGGTCTAGTGGCATTACCGCGCTGGTCCGTTAACTAAGGTATTTCTGGATGATATATTGGATGAACTTCATGCAAGGAGAACTGAGTAATTTTAATAGGACTATTATCATACAATAGAACTCTAAAAGAAACTATAGTAGCAATATTTGCCGGCACCTGACCTGGGGCTAAATAAGCTACATAGACAGGGTCCTTAATATCAAAAAACACTTGTGGGGCCTCCTTCTCAATGTGTGTGCGCCAAAGGTTAATCTATGTAGCGGACATATGTTGGAGAACGTGCTGCTGTAGAAAAGGCTCAAGGTCACACTAGCTTGCCAAATGTCCTCAGTACCATAAACCGGATTACTAGCCCACTTCATAGCCTGTCATGATAACACATCCTTTTCATCCTCATCTACTCCAGAGAGCACCAATGGACGCACCCGTGGAGCATAATAAGGCTCAGGTCGAGTATCTAACAACTCTTCAAAAGTATCACTTTCCTTTTTAGCCAAATAGGACCGGAATCTCCCACCCTCACATTCTATTCCTGTCTCCTGCTTTTTTCTATCATATGCTACAGCTTTCTGTGTAAGAGTCTACATCCTGCCTTTCCATGCGTCTTTCTCCATTATTAATCACCTTTGTTTCACCTCCTTCTGCCCAGTTCGAAGAGTATCAAATATTGACTTTTTACTTCGTCTCTTAACCTCTTACATGCTCGTGACGGAACCGTTCCGTCACGAGCCACAGGTGGGCTGTGCTGGTGACGGAACGCTTCAGTCACGGCCCTGCCGCCGCGCCTGCGCGGTGCGGATTCCGCACCTGCGCTGACGTTCTAAAGAATGGGCGGGGTCGTGACGGAACCGTTCCGTCACAAGCACAGCTCACCCGCGAGCCGTGACGGAGCGGTTCCGTCACAAGCACAGAACCGCCGCGCGCCCGCCCCACCCCCTTAGCGCTGCGGCAGAATAGCCGCCGCAGCGAAGGGGTTAAACAACTGTTCTTGTAAAAATCCAAACTTTTGCTCATCAAAAGAACCTGTCAAAGGCCACTGCAACTCCACGTTGTCCCACATATATTTGTGCCAGAATGTACTAAACATGATAAGGCCAAGGCCATGTTTCACATGCATATCAAAATTAGGGCTGCCCTCAGGAGACGCAGGTTGAGCTTCTTCCAATCGAGCATCTGCTGAACAACAACGACAACACAAATTTCAAAGTCTACTTAGGCCAGGCATTTTGAAAGAAAAACTAATTTGTTAGTTTTACCTGGCAAAGTGTTATCAACTAGTTTTTATCGAGAGAGTCCTTAGACCATACCAAACTCATACCCAAACTGTACCACATCCACAAAGAACCAAAACAAACTCACCTGATACCAGTGGTACCAACAAACCGGTTTTCCACTGCCGACTCTTCAGACCAAACGATCAGATCCAAGGGTTTCGCCGTTCAGGACTCCAGTGAGGATGACCACTGGGCGAGGCACCATCCAGCAAGACAGAAGGAGCAGCTGTGAGTAACAGACACTCTTCTTGCAGGGATCCCTGGACCGTCAGTCCGACCCAACGATGTCCTCGGCCTCCCCTCTATTCTCCCCTGTCTGAGGAAAGGGGATAGATTAATCACACAAAGGAGTTCCTGTTCGGGCACCAACTGAAGGAAGTGACCTGCTTGGGATCACCCGGGTTACTAAAGACCACCCTTCGGCCTTCAGTACCAAATGAAGAGTTGGTCAGACATTAGAGAATACAACCCAAAATGTGTTTATTCATATACACACAGAGTGGAGCCCGATCTTGCCAATCACTAGGAATGCTACAGAGGGAACTGAAATCGACAAGCATAAAGATACATCATGTATGTTTCGTAACCCAGTGAAAACACGCCTACCGTGGAATTTTTCAAGCAGGTGCAGTTAAACAGCAGAATACAGAAAAACGGATTCAGCGCTCATATCTTTCACAAAGTAACATAGTCCAAGGTCGCTCCATCTGGAGCCCGCCACCAGACAAGGTGGAGAGGGCCTCTATGTAATGAGAAAGCTATGTGCTAACATGAACAGAGTGTTCATTACTGAAACAAAACCCATGTGAGTACATGAAAGTCAGAGAGGAGCATTTCTCGGAATTGAACTAGATCCGTTTCAAACAGCTTAAATGGCACCCAAGTAGAAAATGGCTCAGCGAATGCCATCTTACATGGAGAAATGCGTAAGCATAAACAATTTCTATTCTAACAAAGGCAGAGCATGAAGGACCGGCTTCATAAATAAGCATTGGTTACTCTCTTACTTGTATGGGTGCGTGTTCTGCCATTTCACAGCCCTGGGGCTGGAAGTCGCCGAGCCTACTGTGAAGCAGCAGCCGAGGGATCAATGGACATCTGCATCCCGGGGCCCATCCAGGGCTGTGAAATGGCAGAACACGCACACATACAAGGAAGAGACACGGACTATAAGTCCCACAAAGCAGTGCGAGTGGGAGTGTCAAAGCGTCAACTCAAGTCGAGCCTCTGAAGACGAGCGTAGGCTCAGAAACGCGTCAGGCTTTCAATCGAGACATGAGAAGCTGCAGACTGGGATGCAGTGATGTCCTTTACCCGCTGAAATAAGGGCTGCTGGATGAGTGCGTTCCTTACCTGTGGGTAACTTGGAGCTTATATATTTATATATATATATGTGTTTTAAAATTAATTATTATAATTCTTTAAGTTACAATAATTATTTATTAATTTTAAGTTTATTTAAGTATGTTAAGTATGTTTAAATTAATTATATTTATTATTATATTACTTTTAAATTAATTTTAAGATATTTAAAAAATTCGATATTTTGACTGTCTATATTTTTTCCTATCCATATTTTGGAGTCGATATTTTTTTACTTACCTGTTTGTAGTTAGGAAGTCAATATTCTGGCATTCTATATTTTTACCTCGATATTTTTGCAAGTCGATATTTTGACTGTCGATATTATGTCAGTGATCCAATATTCTGACCAACATGACAACGAAAGCATCATGAACCCATTGATCATACTCATTGATACAGTTATAGGAAAAATCACTCAATCTTTTCAACCCTCCCATTATCCACACAGCAACTGTGGCAACAACATACATTGCAACCCTGATATAGCGCCAGGGAACCTCATGGTTTGGCATGATATTGTTGGATTTTAGATCAAGAGCCTTTTAAGTGCAAGGTAACTGTAATTGTGACTGCCTGTTTAGTAGTCAAATATATCAATATTACAACTTGAAAAGAGTTCGAACAACTTTTGGGCACAGTGCTACTGCACCTGCTGCACCATTTAAATCATGACTCTGTGGTTGCCTGTTTAGGAATAACATGTTACAGTTTTAGGTGTTTAGTGGTGTGCCTGGAACTTTTTGTCCCAGTGCCGCTGCACCTGCTACACCATTCAAATAAAGACCCTGTTACCTGCAAGATAACAGCACTCGTGACTGCCTGTTTGGTAATAAAATATAGCAATATCAGGTGTTTAGAGGAGTTGTGACAACTTTTGGCCCTGGTGCCACTGCACCTGCTGCGCCATTAAATCAAGCTCATTTTAACTGCAAGGTAACAATAGTGACTGCCTGCTTAGTAGTTCATATAGCAAAATTATGTGTTTAGAGGAGTTCTCACATCTTTTTGTCCAGGTGCCACTACACTTATGACAGCCTGTTTAGTTGTAAAATAAAGTGATAATCGATGTTTAGTGCGGCACCTGAAGCTTCTGGTCCCGGTGCCACTGCACTTGCTGCACTGTTAAAATCATGGCCCAAGCGCTTGCTAGATAACTGCACTTGTGACTGCCTGTTTAGTTGTAAAATATACCAATATTAGGTAGTGTTAGAGGAGTTCTGAGAACTCTTGTGCCTGGTGCCACTGCACCTGCTGCACCATTCAAATAATGACCATGTTGCCTACAAGGTAACTGCAATTGTGACTGCCTGTATAGTAGTAAAATATAGCAATATTAGGTATTTAGAGGAGTTCTGACAGCATTTGGGCCCAGTGCCACTGCACTTGCTGCACCATTCAAATCATAACCCTATTGTCTGCCAGTTAAGTGCACTTGTGACTGCCTGTTTAGTAGTACAATATAGCAATTTTAGGGGGTTAGCGGGGTGCCTAGAGCTTTTGGTCCTGGCGTCACTGCATCTGATGCACCATTGTAAGCGTGACCCTGCTGTCTGCAAGGTATCTGCACTTATGACTGCCTGTTTAGTTTTAAATGTTAGCATTAATCTGGGGTTAGTGGGTCCCTAGAGCTTTTTACCTCAGTACCAATGCACCTGCAGCCCCATTTAAATAAAGTGCTCTTATAACTGCAAGATAACTGCGAGTGTGACTGCCTGTTTAGTAGTCACATATAGCAATATTTTCTGTTTAGAAGAGTTCTCGCAACTATTGGGCCCAGTGCTGCTGCACCTGCAGTGCCATTCAAATGATGCCTCAGTTGTCTGCTAGGTAACTGCACTTGTGGCTACCAATTTAGTAGTCAAATATAGCATTGCTCTTGTATATTATCTTTATTTGTAATGTGCAATGTTTATTACAACATTTTGAATTTGATCATAATGACCAAATAGATTACATTGAAAAAATGTATCCGATAATGCCTACAAGGTGCAAAGAAAGGTACTGAGGCATGAATAGGAAATGCCAGAAACTTTCTGAGGCTAAATCTTCTGCTTTACACAACTAAGTAAATAAAAGCAAGCATTCCAACATACTGTTCGAAGCTGTCTGCCTTTTCCATGAGAGGAATATCTTATCTTGACAGTGGATGGTGCTTAAACAATGGGAACAGCTTTAGTGGAAGTATCATTATTGTATGCAGCCAGGAGAAGTTGACAAAAAAAAAGCTCCACACAAAAGCGAATGAACACAGTATTTCGTCTATGAGAACTGCTAAGAGCCCCTTTTAAGATATATTGAAAACAAGCAATTTCAAAAGCACAACACAAGAAATGCATGCCATCGAGTGGCTATCCTCAGGAGGCAGGCTCATCCACTTTTTGAAGGAAGTGTCCTTTGTGAACCTTGAGATTGAAAGCTTCCTTTTTGTGACAACAGATAATGTACAAGACAACATAGAAAGTGATGGAAACTGCAGTCAGAGGCTTTAAGGAAATGAGTCAACAATGTCACCGATTATTCAGCAGTGGCCAACAGCAGCAACCACAATATGAAACATGGGTGTGGAGAGGTGGGTTGTCTGTTTGCTGTTTGAGACCATGACCCAGACTCTATCATAATTCGTGTACTTTTTATTGCACATGATAAACAACAATTCCCTGGGGTATGTTATGTATCAGGTCTGACAAATATTCACTATTACAAATTTCTGGGGAATAACGTGCATATTTTGGTGCTTATTACGCCAAAACCGCATGGTATGGGAAATACCATACACTTTTCCCATGTTAAATTCCTGCAGGTTTTACCTGCTGATTAATGTAACGTAGGGCGATGTATTTAACACCCAGTAATTACCAGATGCCGTAAATATTATGCACTGCCCTCCACTGTGGGGGTCTCTATACTCGGCCCCCTAGATAAATACTTTGCGGGACCAACCAAAGAAATTGATAAAGAACTTATGCTAGCGGAGAAACGTGCGGAGCGCTGTGTTTCTATCGATCTTTTAAAAAAAGAAACCACTAACCCCGCGTCAGAAGGTACCTCTACCCTCTCAACATCATAATATCAGTGTGTCGGAAGCTGATGCTGAGTTATTCAGCACTGATAACATTCCACTTATCTTTGAAGATCACATCACATCTCCTACTTCCATAGATATCACTAATGGTGCCGCAAACCGGGCCACCGGTTGCTTCCACCTGTCTTAAAGATCTAAACTCCCCCATTGTTTTGGATTCTGTCTCCCAACAACACATAAGTACTCTAAATCAATCAACTGAATCTGTTGCTTCTATAGAGACACTTCCGATAACCACAGCGAGTGTGAGTAAAGACAAATCTAAGAAGCCTCCGAAAATACATCGCTCTCCACCAAAGAAAAGAAGGAGAAAGGGTGGGGTTACAAAAGGCGAAATTGCCCCACGTATCCCCCCTCCCCTAGTTGACCCAACTGTTAAGCCATCTGGTCAACTAGAGAAGGATGTATCAACAGGGCCCCCAATAACACCAACTTTAGGGGGAGAAGCATTGTCGAACATTGAGACAATGGAGATATTTGAACGCCTTCTAAAATCTCTCTTGCTTCCACTCATAGAGAGAGTCAAAAGGCTGGGGGAAAAATGGACTGTATACTGGCAGCCTCCAACCTCAGTGAAAATCCTAATCCTGTTAAACCTAAGGATTCCTCTCTAGTAAATAAACAGCCAACAACTAATATATCGAAAACACTGAGACCACAGAAAGAAAACCCGGTACCCAAAAATAAACCCGCTCCCCCAAATTCAATCAAAACGACGGTTGCCCATGATACACACACAGAGAAGGCTACATCGACTTCCCAAAAACCTTCCCTTTCTACTAATCCCTCAGCAATAAAGCAGACGACAATAAAAACTAAGAGTGTAAATTCAAATCTTAGGAACATAGTGGATCTACCCCCAGAGTCAGCCAACTTTGTGATCATCTTAACTGGAGTTCCAATTGTGCCTACTGGAAATATTGAATATAATGCTAATCTTAAAAATAAAGTCATTTTTTGGTTGCGAAATAACAGACCCCTTCCTCCACATCTAAATGGAGATATAATCTCCGTTAGACGTTGCAAATGGGTGGGCCCTAGACCCAAGGATATCGACGGGGACGTTGTGATAGTGAACTTCAGGGACCATAGAGTGGTTACGTATATTAGCGATTGGTTCCTAGGCAGAAGCGAGGGGGGTGTTTCAACTCGTAACCTGAGTTACTTTTATCCGGAAGCCTTATTAATGCCCCCAAACCATCTACCAACTTCTCGCCATGTCAACCCCTTAAACCTTCACCACCGTCCCTCTCACTCTTTGCTCTCTGTTAAACACATCAATAATTCTCGCCCCTTTTTTCCATGTCAACGTCCTACCAGATGTGTTCCTCCAACTACCAATATTTATCACCCGATAAATCCCAATGAGTATTGGAACATCCCGCTATACAACCTATTTGAACCCCTTTTGGGGCTAGACTCAAATGAATGACTCGATCTGCCATATCCTTATACAGGGCTTACTCGAGATTGCATGAATGTCTTTAATATATTAGATGAATTAAATGAAAATGAAAATGTTTTCTCTTTTGTAAACCCTGCATTAACGAGTTGTTCTCTTAAGACAGAAGTTGATAGGCGGGAGGAATGTTGTGCAGTTTTAAATAATATGAGTATTATTAACAATGACATTGTCTGTCCACTGAATTTGTATGATATAGAGACTTTCCCACTGTCATCAGAAGCAAAAGAAGAGTGGTCAGGAGGGGGGGGGGGATTGTTACATGATGATACATCTGTCTTGCCTACTCGTATTAACCCAGATATTGGAAACCCTTTAAGTCGCCCTACAAAATATCTGGAATTTAATTCAGAGGGAAGTGGTAGGACTGCTGAATGTGTTGATATTGTACCTGTGCCTGTTAATCACGCCCTTACGGGTCAGGAAAATACAGGGGTTATATCTAACATCCTTATATCCACACCCGTTTTTATTCCACTCCCCATACTCAGTTGGAACGTAGCCGGCCTCGCATCAAAAATTGTATTACTATCGTGGCTAGACTTGGTGAATATTTACTCAATCCTGTGTTTCCAAGAAACCTGGGCATTAAACCCAGTACACTTGCTAGAGTACCAGACCTTCCACGCACCGGGATTGGTGAGCAATCAGGGTAGAAACAAGGGCGGTTTAGCCATATACATTAGTATTTCTAGCGGACTAACTGTACTGACACATATACCCAAGGACTTTTACCAGATAGTTGTGATCGGATGGGGAAATTCCCTTAATCTTATCATAGTAAACTTTTATAATAATCTTGCCCTAGAACTGTTGAACCGAACATTAAATGATTTAAGTCATACTGTAGTCACATTAAAAGAATCCACTCCTGGCGAGTGTATGTTTGCTTGGTTGGTTGATTTTAATTGTAACATCTGCCAGTATGGGCCAAACGAATTATGTGGTTTAGACTTCCTAATGGACGATACCTCGAACCACTTTATTCACTCAAAAATAGGGGATATTTTAAACAGCTTCCTTTTTTATTTTAATTTAGATTTTGTTAATGATATATGCTCACCGCTCGTACCTTTTTACCCTACCTTTCATGGAAGAGGCTCAAACACTGTGATTGACTATACTTTATTTTCTAAATCACACGCCTCTTTGCTTTCCTCATGGAAAACTTTGGATGTAGTTTATGGGGACCATTATCCTTTAACGTTTCATATAAGCAAGCTTATAGAGAGGTCACAAACTAGGGAAAATTCAACGAGTTATCAACCACACATCTTTATGGGATGGACAAATGGTTATACCATTAAATGGGATAAAGTGGTCCCTGAACTATTTTAAAAAAATGTATTATCTATCAGAAAATCGGAGATCATCACCTGTCTCTCCCCTTTAGAAGATCCATTAAAAATACTAGCCTCTTTCACAAAAATCTTTATTGTTCCGTCAATTCAAAACTGGACTTAATAAAAATAGAGGCTGGTTTGATAAACACTGTACCTCTGCTTTAAAAACCCTGAAAAAGGCTTTGCACACAACCCCGCGATCCTTAGAGGCTATCAGACAGGCTAGACGCCTATATCGCGAGGCAATTAAGAAGAGAGAGAAAGTTTTGAAACAAAAGGCCTGGGAGGCACTCATTTCCTCCTCAAAAAGTAAAGACGCTACAGCCTTTTGGAAGGCAGTAAATGCCCCCTTTGTACGAGGTAACCAGCCTGAATAGCTGGATATCGCTATAAATGGGGACATTTGGGCTGCAAATTTTAAAAATCTGTATGATTGCCCGGAGCCAGAATGTATCTTTCCTGAGGGCAGTTCTTTGCCATCTGTTAATCCCGAATCTCCCAGGAAAAATTTCCCCCTGGGTATTGACTTCTCGTGTGAGGAGGTGAGTCTGGCCATCAGAGAAAGCCCGTCCTGCAAGGCACCAGGCCCAGACTCAATTCCAATCGATGTTTTTAAAGCCAAATTAGATTTCTGGGCTCCCCTGCTAACCTTAGTGATGAACTGTGCAAACATCCACGGTTTAATACAAACATGGTTAGAAGCAATAGTGGTCCCCATTTTTAAAAAAGGGGACAGGCACGATCCGTCCTGCTACCGTCCTATTTCTCTTATAGACGGCTTAATGAAGGTAGCGGGACGTATTATCCTAAAACGAGTGCAAAACTGGATCGAGGAAACTAATACCCTCTCGATTTTCCAGTACGGTTTCCGACAAGGCATGGGGACGGTTGAGCAGAGTCTTAATCTACACCTTTTACTTTCAAAATATACTGTAGCAAAAAAAGGGAACTTTTTTATTACTTTTATAGATTTAAGTTCAGCATTTGATTGTGTTGAACACAAACAACTATGGACTACCTTAAATAGTCTTGGTCTGAACCCCCAAATTCTCAATTTTCTTAGAGAACTATATAAGGATGCCGGAGCAAGGGTACGCTTTGGACAAAAGGGAGAGTGTTCACCGAGATTTTCTATTAGGAGGGGAGTAAGACAGGGGTGCATTTTGGCACCCCTACTCTTCTCACTCTATATAAATGAAATTGGCGACCACTTGAATAGCTTTTCCTATGACTACCCCGCAGTGCAGGGCCGCCCTGTCCCCATCCTTTTATATGCAGACGATGCAGCAATTTTATCTGGGACCAGATTGGGCCTTCAAATGGCTTTCTCTAAGTTCACACTTTTCATGAAGGATAAGGGACTGAAGGTCAATATCACAAAAACTTTTTCTATGTCCTGCTGGCAGGGAACGAAAAAAATACCCTGCCCCATTCATATACAAAACAGAAAAATAGATATAACAGACCAATTCCCTTACCTTGGGATTTGTTTTTATAGGAAATCCACTTGGAAAAATGCTATTATAGCTAGGAAACTAGCTCTTTCCAAAGCAATTGGAGCATTGCAGAATTTTGCTATTAAAATTGGGGGCAGACCTGTTAAGGAGCTAATTGTTATATATAAAGCTAAATGTGTACCATGGCTACTTATGGCTCAGGGGTATGGGGGATCGACTCTGCAGTTTGCATACAAAAAATTGAGAATCGTTTCCTCCGATATCTCCTAGGGGTTCCAAAATCCACCCCTACTTATTTCATACACATAGAACTTGGCTTATCATATATCTCGGACATTATAATGACGGAACCCATCCTGCTATGGCACAAGCTCTGGTTAACCCCTGAGACTAGCTTCAATCGCAACACGATAACTGATTGCTTACAATTAGATGAGGTAAAGCGAATTAAATGGCTGTCTGTGGTAGAAAAAATGATGAATGACATTGGTCACCCAGAGTTCTTTAAAAACCCGCTTAGCATCGAATCAATCTCAGGGAAAGGGTTACGCAAAATGGTCATGGATCACCTAGAGAATTAAAGATGGAATATGGAGAAAATAAAAAAGTCTGTCCTGGCCTACCAACATATCACTCTGGAACGGGGCCCCCAATTATATCTTATTAGAGATATTAATTGCTACGCTAGAATGCTCCTAACTAGATTTAGAATGGGTTCCTTTTTTCGATTAATCACATTTCCATCTTGTAACGATTGGTCGAGACAAATGTTGCCTTGTCCCTGTGACGATGTAGCTCTCCAATCAAATTTGCACTGCACTTTATTCTGTACCTTTTATCAAGTTCCCAGAAAATTTTTGCTTAAACCAATTCTTAAGAAGTGGGGTCTCCGTTCTTGTAGAGATGCATTTTATAGACTACAAAGGATGGATACCCCGGAAGTGATCCATACTCTAATTAAATTTTTGAAATTATTGGTGAAATTCAGAAACTCGATGTAATAAATAATTTGATTGTACATATTTTATAAACTGTTTTTAATGCATAGGGCTCTGAGAACTGGATGAAATTCTTAATACTATCTTATTTTGTATCAATTAATGTGATCAATAACTCCCTATTTTTATCATAATCGAAATGGCACTGTCTTCCTGTGACTTACATTTGTATGTGTATTGTGTTCTGTATGTATTTTCATAATTGTATGCTTTTATGATATGAAAAATGTATATCGAAATAAAGCTTATTTTGAACCTTTGAACCTATGCACTGCATAATTCCAACCACCGCACAAACAGGGATTCATGCAGCAATCGGCAAACACTAACACACTCATAACTAGGGTCCATTAAGCAAGACGAGATGATTGGGACTGAGACATCCTGGGCATTTGATGAGCTATGCTTATCAAGATGAAAATCATATTACAGCTCAGATCTTGGCACCACTGGAATCATTGTAAGTTAACACAGTTGTAAACACGGCCAGATCTGAGGGTGATCGAAAGAGGCAGCTAAAATGTTTTTTTGGTGCAATAAACAATGCAAAGCATCGGTGAAGTTCATGTGAAGGAGGTTTGCGCTCACAGGACCATCACTGAGTTGACTAGTGCATCAGCTTTGGATCAGATCTTAAGTCTGCCGCAGCATCTGCTGCACCTTGAACCAGACTAGGCATGGTCCCGGAAAAGCAGCATCAAGAATGAATTGTTTAAGTGCCAGAAGCACAGGTGGCATAGGGGGAACAGAGGAACATTTCTCCTCTGTGGAGTTCCGAGGCCTAAATTATTAAAATACATCTAAGGCCATTGCTAAAGCCTAGCCAAGCCCGCTTCATAAAGGTATCCAATTTCTTATTGTTGAAATATTTCATTGAAAAAAAAAAGAACAGTCAAGTCAAGTCAAGTCAAGTCAAGAGATTTATATAGCGCGCTACATACCCGTAGGGTCTCAGGCGCTTGAGGAAGGGTGGGGAATTACTTGTCGAATATCCAAGTTTTAAGTTGCTTTCTGAATGCTAGGTGGTTCTGAGTAAGGCGAAGGTGAGTGGGAAGTGAGTTCCAGGTTTTAGCTGCCAGGTAGGAGAAGGATCTACCTCCCATGGTGGTTTTGTTGATGCGAGGTACAGTGGCAAGGGCTTGGTTGGAGGTTCGTAGCTGACGGGAGGGGGTGTAGAAGGACAGTCGTGTGTTGAGGCATTCGGGTCCAAGTTCGTAAAGTGCTTTGTGTGCATGGGTTAGGAGGCGGAAAGTAATTCTCTTATTTACGGGGAGCCAGTGGAGGTTTTTCAGGTGACCAGAGATGTGTTCTTTACGCGGGATGTCTAGTATGTGCCTGGCTGAAGCGTTCTGGATGCGTTGGAGTTTTTTCTGGAGTTTTGTGGTGGTACCGGCGTATAGGGTGTTTCCGTAGTCCAGGCGGCTCGTGACCAGTGCGTGGGTGACCGTTTTTCTAGTTTCGGTGGGGATCCAGCGAAATGTTTTTTTGAGCATGCGAAGAATGTCGAAGCAAGATGATGAAACGTCGTTGACTTGTTTGGTCATCGAGAGTGAGGAGTCCAGGATGACGCCCAGGTTCCGTGCGTGGTCCGTCGGGATGGGTGCCTTTCCAAGGGCCTCTGGCCACCAAGAGTCATCCCAGGCGGAGGGGGAGGTGCCTAAGATGAGGACTACTGTTTTGTCTGAGTTCAGTTTCAGACGGCTGTATTTCATCCACTCGGCTACTTCTTTCATTCCTTCGTGTAAGTTGGTTTTGGCGGTGTTAGGGTCTTTGGTGAGTGAGAGGATCAGTTGAGTGTCGTCAGCGTAGGAGATGATGTTGAGATTATGTTGGCGAGCGATGGCCGCAAGGGGACTCATGTATACGTTGAAGAGGGTGGGGCTGAGTGACGATCCTTGTGGCACGCCGCAGATGACTTCAGAGGCCTCTGACTTGAATGGTGGGAGGCGGACTCTCTGGGTTCTTCCGGTGAGGAACGAGGTGATCCATTCCAGTGCTTTTCCTTGGATTCCGACGTTTCTGAGGCGCTGTAGAAGGGTGCTATGACAGACTGTATCGAAGGCAGCGGAGAGGTCGAGGAGGATGAGGGCGACTGTGTCTCCATTGTCCAGTAGAGTTCGAATGTCGTCTGTTGCTGCGATAAGTGCGGTCTCAGTGCTGTGTTTGGCTCGGAAGCCGGACTGTGAGGGTTCGAGGGATTTGTTGGTTTCGAGGAAGGCGGCGAGCTGGTTGTTGACAGCTTTCTCGATGACTTTGGCCGGGAATGGAAGAAGCGAGATGGGGCGGTAGTTTTTGAGTTCGGTGGGGTCAGCTGTGGGTTTTTTCAGGAGGGCGCTGAGTTCTGCGTGTTTCCAGCTTTCCGGGAAGGTGGCGGAGTTGAGGGAGCAGTTGATGACATCTCTGAGGTGTGGTGCTATGATGGAGTCTGCTTTGTTGAAGATGTGGTGAGGGCATGGGTCAGTTGGGGATCCTGAGTGGATGGAGTTCATCAGGCGGATGGTGTCCTCAGTGGAGATTGGGTTCCAGTCGTTAAGGATGTTCAAGGGGGGTGAAGGTCCTGCAGAAAGTTGGGTGGGTTGGTCTCCGGGTTGGTTGTCGAAGCTGTTGTGCATGTCAGCGATTTTGTTGTGGAAGAACGAAGCTAGGGAGTCGCAAAGGGTTTGAGAGGGAGTGATGTCGTTGGAGTTGGCAGTGGGGTTGGTAAACTCTTTGACGATGTTGAATAATTCCTTGCTGTTGTGGGCGTTGTTATCTAGTCGGTCTTTGAATGCGTCTTTCTTGGCGGATCGGATTAGTTGGTGGTGTATGCGGGTGGCGTTTTTGAAGGCGTCCCTGGTGCTGGTGTTTGGGTCTTTTTTCCAAGCCTTCTCAAGGTAGCGACAGAGTTTCTTCGATTTCTTAAGATCATCGTTGAACCAAGAGGCGTTTTTGCTTCTTTGCCTGTTGCAGCAGAGGGTGAGCCATAGCCTGTGTAGTATCCATGGTAGTACACTGCCTCAGAAAATTTTGGCTGCACAACATGTCAAGGGTTGGACAAAGTAATTGTTTCTTGCTGGTGTTCTTGAAGGGGCAGCGGCCCTTTGCGTGGCCACAGTGACAAACTGCCCAGTTCCAATATAATATAGGTGACCAGTGCCCTCTAGAATTGATCCTAAGGAGGAAATCTAAAGGCAGAAAAAGTCGCTTCGACAAGCTTGACGTTTGAAGCGCTTCCCAGACAAATTTTGGATTTTGACTGAAGATGTTGAAAAAATGTGCAAGGCACTAATTTCTTACCAAAACTGGGCAGAGAAAAGAGCCAGTTAAAGAGACAGGAATGGAGGCGATTTGGTCTAGTGAACACAGCTGTCGACTTTGCAGCTGTGGAACTAGGTTTGAATCCTGGCTTCGGCTCAACACCCTGTGATTCTGAGCAAGTTGCTTTGCAGCATAGTCTGGTTGCATTGTAAAGTGCTGCAATGCCCTTGGGCCAGGTTCATGCTATAAAAAAAACTGCAAAAACAAAATAAAATGGATTTACACTATGTCACGGGCACCAGCGAACTGGCATGAACAAGGAGCAGAACACCACACTTGTCATCAGTTTGGCCACATAGGATTGAAACAGAGCCAGCTCGCAGCCACCGCCCACCAGATGAGACGTAAACCGTGCTTTGCATCCTCAGAAAGAATGGAAACGCATCCCCAACCACCCCTACCTCACCCTTACACCCTCTGGCTTGCCCACACACAGGTACCTTTGGTATCTATATTGTGGAGACTAGACTGGTCAGCGGTGTCATTTGTACAGTAGCAACAGGGTCTGCTAGCACTACTGGTAACACAAACATTGAGACAGGCTTGTCCTTGGGGTTGAAGACCATGTGATTTTTTTGGACCGTTGACAGAAGTGAGGACATAACATGGCTGGGCAAAAGGTAACCTCACTCAGAGGCTGGGCAGTGGTAGAGATTCATGGTTGAGTCTAACTTACTCTCCGATTCACAAACTAGAAAGGAATCTACTTATGTCTGCAATAAAGAAATTAATTCAGATGTACCTACCCCCTATGGACTGTTCACCATCACTGCATGCCGTGTAAGCTTCGGGCACACCACTATAGTATCCCCTAAGTAATTCCCTAGAATTGTACAGGGTTAAGTTGTGTGTTTTATATTTGGTACATAAAGAATAGTAACAGTGTGCTCTGTCTCTGTAAACTGACTAGTAACTTGGGCCAGATGTAGGTAGGCAAATACCAGTTGGTAACGGCCGAAATTCGGTCATTTCGGCCGTTACCGACCGGTATTTGGAAAATGAGATGTAGGTGGGCATTTGACTGATTCGGTAATTTACCGAATCGGTATTTTAAGGAATCGGTAAATTACTGATTCCTTAAAATATCGAATCGGTAAATTACCGATTCCTTAAAATAACGAATCAGTAAATTACCGATTTTCCTATGTAGGGAGCACTCAAATGAGTGCTTTTCCCCTTTTAGGATTCGTTATTTACCACCAACTACAAGTTGGTGGTAAATAATGAAAACCTTGGAAAAAGCATTTTTTTTGCTTTTTCAACAGTGCCATGTTGCAGACATATATGCCCTTAGCATGTATGTCTGCAACATGTGCACCCATACACAATTGAGGGGCGCAACAGGGTGTCAAAGTGACACCCGGCCACCCTTCAATGTTTCCCCCTTTTACCGAATCGGTAAATACCGATTCGGTAATTGGCCTTCATTCCTATGGGCATCCAGGCCCATAGGAATGAATGGCAATTACCGAATCGGTAATTACCGAAACTTACCGATTCGGTGATTTTTTCGGTAAAATTACCTACATCCCATTTGCCTGTTCTTAAATACCGAATCGGTATGGTTCGGTATTTAAGAATCGGTAATCTGAGATTACCTATATCGGGCACCTAGTCATTGTGGTTTCAAAATACCTAGGAACAGCAAGGACCAAGAGAATTTAATTAATCAAATTCGCGGCATTATCTTTTGAATAGAAAGGAGTCCACATAATGCACATGTTTGTATTTCAGGTCTGTTCTTTTAAAATACCTTAAAAAGGGAGGTTGTTTTATATTGCCTCATATTAATATTTTTTTCCTTTTATACATTATTAAATATTACTACAGTGTGCAGATGTGTACTGCAAATGTCATTTGTATGTGCAGTATGGGAGAGTGAGAAACTTTTAACTGGTTATTTATAGGTTTTAATTTTATCATGTGTTTTTATTAAATGTGGTATTTATGGTTTGTTTTTATGGATTTTGGTATCAGAAAAAAACATATTTCTTAGTCTGTGCATATGATTTTAACAGATCCCTTCTCTTTCCTCAAATTTAGATCCAGACAGTGTCCAAAAAAGTTCCTGTTACTCCATCTCCCCATGAGCTACTCAGCCAAGTCAATACTTCTGAACAGCAGACAAACTCCTCCTTACTCAATAGTACCACAGCAGATGTGAATGATGAACCTGCTATGATAACTCAGAAGAAACTGGAGTTTAAGGCAGGGATGAATGTTCTTGGTAAGGAACCTGATTAACTATCATGAGCTGATACATTTAATGTGGTCATTTATTCAGTTGACATGTGGTTTAGAAATAATCTTCTACACTACGTCCATTCATAATTTCAGTGTTCAGTCTCCATTTACCTCATCGATATAACACCCTCCATCATGTACAGTACTCCCGTAAAGTTAGGGTCTATGTGCCTGCCTCTTTAATTCCCCAATCCTTTTATTTTTATCTTTTATTAGCAAGTAATTGTGTTGGAAATCACTTTGCATATTAATACATCTAATTCAAAAAGAAGTCCGTGCATAACCTTTCACAGAGATAAATATTAATAACACCTAGAAGGATTAATTGGGTTGAATTTTATTCATAGGTTTGAAAGTCAGCCTGATAAATGGAATATCGTGCTCTTAATTATGGTAGTCGCCAAGTCTTATTTCACTTTTGGTCATTTCTAATGGAGAATTTTGTTTGCCAGCAAAAATAAAAGTACTTACATATCAATTGATCTTCTAATTCATAATCTAAGGCAGTGTGACCTTGCGCACTTTGCACAGGACCAACTTACACATGTCGGGCCCTTAAGAAGGGGTCCCTCAGAGGGAAAAACTTTAAGCCATCAGATCGAAGGAAGCCAACATATTGAGCTTCCACTCCAACTGTGCTCTCATATCCAAAAGACGTTTGTGCATGGAGATCCAAGGGAAAGAAGAGGAGAAAGGAGGAAAACGGCATGCATCATGACTCCTGACATTACCTCTTCCATTAACATTATTTATCTTGACATCAGTGCTAGTGTAGTGTAATTCCTATATTCCCAATAGGCTCTGCGCATTGGAATAATATATCCTGCAGCTTAGACGTAGGACTTATGTCGACTAGGTTTCTGCCGAATATATTAGACTTAATTGCGAGTGCCAGCTAGCTCAGAGGTCACTAGAAACTTTCTCGAATAAACAAGAAGGGATTCGTCTCTGAAAACCATATAACATGACAACTTTGTTTCCCCAGAATGAAACGTATCTCCAGAGTCGCGGAAACAATAGACGGCTATTTCACTCAGTCAGATGTGCATGTTTAGTTTCACCAGAGTTGCTTAGAAATAGAAAGACGGACGTTTTCAATAAAAATATTTATTTAACAGTCTTATTTCTTAAGCATAAGAAATGCACTGCTACAATTGAAATGCTAGTTAAGAAGTACAATGCATACAATACGAATAGTATTATAAAATAGTACTGTAAAAGCATGATATGGTTCCTAAGCCATAAATATAGAATACATAAAATACATACAGTGATAAAATAGTGGCTAAAAGTACTCAACTGGTGCTTCTAAAATACGCCTACCGCGATGTACCTAACCTAAATCTAGTACGAGGGAGGAGTAAGTGTGGTGAAGCTTAAGTCTAGTAATTTTCTGCCAAGAATCTGTTCCAAGAATTCTCTAAGGGTCTAATCAGCTCCATACCTTTGGTTTAGAGGGATAGAGGTCTTGTATCTCTCTCTCAGGACTCGATCTCCCAGCAAGGGTAGCCTGGAAACACCAGAGCTGGATTTCTCTGCAAGAGAAAAGACAGCGTCTTCTCAGTGTGTCAGTTGGAGGGTCGGCTTTCTTCAGCACTTGCTGCAGCAGGGCATCTGGCAAGTAGTTAGTCGATCTGCTCCTAAACCACTGTGTGTTTGACTGGGCAAATGTAGGCATATTTTTACTTTGAATGTGCCGAGTTTGACATAATATTGGACATAATATCGTCACTAGTCCCTCAGTTCCCTGGTTTTTCCAAGAAATCGTTGTGAATTCTCGGAGTTTAGTGGAAGTAGCCATGCCGTATTTGGTCTGCACAGGCTAAGATTAAATAAGGCAATAATTCCTATGCCTATATAAGGACTGGGTGATTTATACCTATATATGGACATGAATCGGGAAAATTACACTAGGGTCCTAGATTCCCACATAACACCCACTCCACGATTATTAAGTTCAATAATACCTAAGCACTGAACATATCTAAAGCAAATTGTTCACAATACCACCCCAAAATACGAAATTGAATTCAAATAGGTTTGTTCACATGAAATGAGTATATACTGTATGCAATATTTATAGGCGTCATATGAAATCAAGCATAAATCATGAGCATATTTTCTTTAAATAAAACAAAAGTACATTCATCAATTGATACCTGAAATCTGTCCCATAGCATAAGTTTCTAACTGTGTTTGTATTCGAGGTTGAAGCCAAATATTGTTGTCATATAGGAAGTTCAAACACGAAACCTTGTTCTCTAAGAATAGTTCTACTTTAAGCAGATTACTCTGTGCCAAAAAGTTCTATTTTGGAAAAAGTTCAAATTAGTGCATTGTTTTGAAAAAATGAAGGCCGAATTGCAGAGTTCAGGGAACACTGTGTGAAATAATCAAAAGTTATTCTCAGGAGTTTCAGGAGAAAACATCAGATTGTCTAGGCTCGCAAAGAAACCGTCTAACGCGATAGGTGAAAGTGGAACCACTTCAGTTAGCAGATCAAAATTGCAGAAGTGTAGATTATCACGGTCAGCGTTTGATGCATTAGCAATGTCCGTAGTAGATGGTACATGTATGCCTGTAGTTTCTTGTGTCTCACCCTCAGTTAGACTTGCCGGTGAGACCTCAATGAATGCTGTCATCATAACTGGCAGCCGTTGGGGGCAACACGATGCATGAGCCGTTACTGGACCTAGCAAAGCGTCAACATCCGATGGCTTTACTGATGGAAGTGTAAGACAAATGTCCAACACGCATTCCTGTCCGTAAAGCAGGAATCGAAGAACACTTGCCAGATTGGTCTGAACGATAGAAAACACGTTGTGTTCGGATCTCTTAAACGAGCCAAGCCAAGAATCTGTGAAATACTTTCACGATATCTCATTGCAAGGAGGCATTGTTCCCTGGTAGTTTCGGTGTTGCTGGTGACCGGACTTGCCATATCGGAGCAGAAGGAATAAAAATAGAATTCCTGCTACTAGTCCCAAGGTGAGAGGCAGGCCGCCGAACACAGAGTGCACGAAATTTGGAAAAATGCAGAGGACTTCTTCAAATGGTGTTAACAGTCCCGAAAAAAACGTCTTAAATACATGTGCGATGCCGCTGGTATCAGACATGTTCAAGATTTGACTTAACATTTCTGCGAAATGTACTGGGCAGTTTGTTGATAATAATGCATGTATCTCTGCAGAAGACCTTGCTACTTGCAGATCATTTGTTTCTCTAGACGAGGTCAGTGGCACTTTTTTTGTAAAAGAATGGCTTTCATTCTGCTTAAAGTATCAATTCATATAGAAGAGATATTCAGTGAAGGCCATAAAGCCGTCTTCCTTTCTGTCTCGCTTTTTGGATACAATACTTGCATACAACAAGTGACCGTGGATGACACAGTTACGAGATAACTTTTTCCCATGCAACATGCAACAACAGCTGTGATCGTTGAGCATAACGTAGCTGCCATTGGATAGCTGCCTGAAAATTGGTACTATTGCTGTGGAGGGGGATCCGTGCAGGTGGCATGAGAGGTTATTTGCAGAACCGTCGCAGGCTCTGTGCAAATTAATACCCTGGCACGGAAGTGTACCACTCAGTGAGTTTTTACAATTCTTTTCACTAAGGAATACTTCATGTCTCCTATTCCAACATCTGTGTGTATGGTAAAACCCAGGTCGACTTAATGAATTCTTTACCCAACCTTTCATACAGACCCGCTGGTATATGCTCCAGACAATACTGAAATAGGAAGGACGTCACTGGTATCGCAATGGTGCCATGAAGTATCCATTCAATGACAGGCTTCTCAGAAACTGTTAATTGTAATCTTTCGAGTTTTTCAATGCTCCGCCCCGTATAGTCTGCTCCTCTTTGTGCCAAAGAGATTTGTTTATCTGTAAGGTTAAATAAAGCAAACAATGACGTGGTATTGATTAGATACCATGGCACATAGCCTGAACGCAGATTTTGCAACGTCCAGCCCAGCAGCATGATAGAACGTAATTGAGACTGGCCATGTTGTAACATTAACAAGTCTTGTTCTATGATGTCAATTGCAGATGACACAATGCTGTCCAAAGAATAAATTCTGGAGGACAGAGTCGTTAACCCATTCTCCACTACAGAGAGGCTTCTTTCTAAATTTATACGATTAATTTCTCATATTCTTTCTGCAGTTTCTATTTACATCACTTTCCATATTTCATTGTATGCCACATATTCCGGCGTATATGAAACGTTTTGCCGTGGTTTGCGAGGCCCCATTAAGAAATCTCGCAAACCATTGCTCTCTTTAAGTAAAGATAAGTGTTGTTTAATTTATGTAAGTGTAGATTTCTGAAGCCACTGAAGGCCCAGCTTCCCTACACTGTAAGTAGTTACTATCCCTGGATGTTGTCTCTGGCAATATCTTGGATCTGGCCTATTCATTTTGAAACCCTTTGTCTTGTTCAGGAATCTATCTTGACAGTTATTTGTGTCTGTGGGCCAGAGCAACCATGTTTTCCAATCAGGATTCGTTCTGTTCTGTTTAATGATATATGGTACGTGTTGGAAAGTGGGTTATTGGTAGGGGCAAATGTAGGCCTGCCACTGGCAATCAGGCCACTAACACTAAATAGGACTCAGCATAGGTCTTAGAACATTATTCCTTTGCTCAACCCTTGGTAACATGGCTGCGAGCAGACAGGCTTAACTTCAAAGACAGGTATGTAAAGCATTTAAAAAAAATACCATTTCAGTAAATAATTAAGACACAACACAAATTAAAAATCCAACACCAATTTATAAAAATAGGTCATATTTTTATCTGGTAAATGACACCAAAACGAAAATAATCCACTGTAGGGAACTAGAGATATGAATTTTTAAAGATTAGTCACTTTCTAGTGCTTAAAAACCATTAGTGCCCCTTTAACTCATTTTGTTTCCTCTGTCAGGGACACACCTTTATAAATTGTTCTGAAGAATTCTCACCACTGCGGTGGGCCGCCTTCTTCAGCAAGCGGGGTCCAGTTAGAACACCTTCCTGGCGTTCTGCTTGCGGGTCCCAAAGTATCCAACATGCAATCCAAGGTTCTGGAATCTCCAAGAGGGTCCTTGAAAGTGAAACTTCAATTCTGCAATCCACTTGAACAAATCCACTGGTACTCCAGGCTTTGAATTCTTTGTGGGGCTGTCCAGGTGAGCTCTGTTAACCTGTAGCTTGCAGGGAGTCCACTCTTAGTCATTTGGCAGCAAGGTAATCCACAGGGCTGTAGTTTCAGATGGTGCAGTCTTCATAGGTCAGGCCTTAGAGTTCCTTGCACAGCAAAAAAAAACCGGAAACAAAAACTTTCCAGCAGGGCACTTATTGCTCCATTCAGTTTCAAGCAGCAGATCTGGAGGGCTCTGCCCCTCTCAGATACTTATTCAAAATTCTCTGGGTCAAGCACCAGGTCACTGCTGACCAATGAGAGCAGGGCAACTCCTCATAGTTATGACCACATCCTGTAAAGTGTGGCATTAGTTTGTACCAGAGTGCAACATTCTTCCAAATCCATAATGGCTGATTTTCCAGCAAGGAGGTAAGAGCTGACTAAACACACCCCCTGGGATTGCTTATTTCCATGGACCCTCCCCCTACCATCTGTACATACCTTCCTTAAGCCTTACCCTGACTCTGGGTCAAGACTGTCCGAGTGGACTGAAACCCAGGCCTCCCCTCTACCTTTGAAGAGCGTAGTTTACGACGCCACCTCCTGTTCTGGCATTCCTATAGAACAGCACACTGCCCTCCCAGCAGCCTGGATAATCTACTTAACTCTGACCAATCAGGGCAGACCACTGAAAGGCTGAATTTGGACTTACAAACTAGAAGGTCTGATAACTTATTGAATGTATACTTTAGGAGACATTCAACAATATAATATTGTTGGATTTACTACTACCATTCTGGGAAGTCTTTGAATGGTCCGGCTAGTCCTCTCCTATTAATATTTATTCATCAATAACTTCCTACCATGTTAACCTATGGGCCATGAGGTTTGCAATGGGGAAAATGACTGGGGCCACTTTTCCAGCACCAGGGCTTATAAAACCATATTTTATAAGTATTTCCCTAATTTCTACAGGACCCCCACTCCCTGTGCAACTAGGGGAGACTCCAGGGGTTCTAAATCTGCAGAAATATTGCAGATCATCCATACACAATTCTTCTAGCATCAAAGTCGAATTTGAGCAGCTCCTCAGTACAATGTGGAGAATGAAATGTAAAATTTCACTTTACCCAGGCATACACAAACGTATAAGGGCGCTCCTTATAGATAACTGACCCCCCAACCCTGGGATACCTAGGGGTGACCCTGGGATCACCAATATGTAAAAACATGGTTCTTTTTTCATTTTTAAGTGCCCATACCCCAAAGTCGAGTTTGGGCACAATTTGAGGTTTAAAAGCTGGCCTGGCCACCAGTTCTGCTTTTAAACTGACCTCAGGCTTCAGCAGTGCACACATGCAAGTGCAGAAAATCTTCTGGCCACTAAACTGCCATGCCCCAGGATACTGGAGACTTCTAGGTAGTTTCAATCCCCTTCCCTATTACATACTAGGGGCTTATGGGGTTGGTCATGGCAATTACTCCCACCATACCATAGTGTACCCTCGTGTATATTGGGTGTCTTAACTGTATTCTAATGTGTTCCTTTTGGCTTGGCCCTATCCCTGGGCCTGGTTAAACAGAGCCATGGGTCAGTCAGAGTCAGTTACCACCGGTTCCAGTCAGCAAAAAGTTGGGGGGTGCCCAGGGCACAGGATGACTTTGCAACATAGCCCCACCCCCCCCAAACGAAAGGTGATGGGTTGGTACACAGACAAAATATCTAGTTTTAAATTTCGATATACAATTATTTCGAAGTTTAAATATCGATGGGACATAATATAGAAGGTAAGTAATATCGACACTCTTAATATCGATATTAGTAATATCGAAGTTTTAAATATCGATGTCAGTAATATCGAAGTAAATAATTTCGATGTTACTAATATCGATTTTTAAATAAATTTTGTGTATATTATATTGTATTATGTTTTATTATTTATTTTTAATGTAATTTAATTAAATATTGTCTTTTAGTACTGTAGCAGGTTGTGGGTTTATAGGGGAATAGGGTGGGAAGTAATTTAATTACGTTAAATTAATTATTAATTAGTAGGAATTATTAATTAATAAATTGAGAATAATTTTTAAATAATTTTAATTAATTGAATAATTGATAAATATGTTCTGTAGCGGGTTATGGGTTTATAGGGGAATAGAGTGGGAACTAATTTAATTATGTAAAATTATTTATTAATTAGTAGGAATTATTAATTCATTAATTGAGAATTATTTATATTTAATTTTAAATAATTGATTAATTGATAAATATGTTCGGTAGCGGGTTATGGGTTTATAGGGGAATAGGATGGGAAGTAATTTAATAATGTTGAAATAATTATTAATTTGTAGGAATCATACATTAATTTCAAATAATTGGTAATTATATTTAATTATTTTGGTAATTATTTTTAATTAATTGATTAATTGATAAATATGTTCTGTAGCGGGTTATGGGTTTATAGGGGAATAGGGTGGGAAGTAATTTCATTATGTAGAATTAATTATTAATTAGTAGGAAGCATACATAAATTTTTATTAATTGGTAAATAATTTTAATGAATTGGTAATTCATTTTAAATAATTCATTAATTGATAGATGTGTTCTGTTGCGGGTTGTGTGTTTATAGGGGAATATGGTGGGAACTAATTTTAATGTAATTAAGTAATAATGAATTAAAAATAATTGTTAAGTTAATTTTATAATTGTTATTTATTAATTGGTAATTGAATATTATAAAATGGTATTTTTCATGATTTGTTTAGTTACATATATTTTGCTAATCATGTTTTTAATAATTATGTCTATGTATTGTAAATGTTTTATATTTATTTAATAGATCATATTTGTATTATTACAAAAAAATCCATTTTTATAAGTATGTTATTTTAACCCCTACGCTATACAACACTTTCCCTACTGTTGCACTCTCTGGAGTTGGAATAGTAATTGTTACCCCTACACTATCCAACACTTTCCCTACTGTTGCACTCTCTGGAGTTGGAATAGTAATTGTTACCCCTACGCGATCCAACACTTTCCCTACTGTTGCACTCTCTGGAGTTGGAATAGTAATTGTTACCTCTACGCGATCCAACACTTTCCCTACTGTTGCACTCTCTGGAGTTGGAATAGTAATTGTTACCCCCTACGCTATCCAACACTTTCCCTACTGTTGCACTCTCTGGAGTGGGAATAGTAATTTTTACCCCTACGCTATCCAACACTTTCCCTACTGTTGCACTCTCTGGAGTTGGAATAGTAATTGTTACCCCTACGCTATCCAACACTTTCCCTACTGTTGCACTCTCTGGAGTTGGAATAGTAATTGTTACCCCTACGCTATCCAACACTTTCTCTACTGTTGCACTCTCTGGAGTTGGAATAGTAATTGTTACCCCTACGCTATCAAACACTTTCCCTACTGTTGCACTCTCTGGAGTGGGAATAGTATTTGTTACCCCTACGCTATCCAACACTTTCCCTACTGTTGCACTCTCTGGAGTGGGAATAGTAATCTTTACCCCTACTCTATCCAACACTTTCCCTACTGTTGCACTCTCTGGAGTTGGAATAGTAATTGTTACCCCTACACTATCCAACACTTTCCCTACTGTTGCACTCTCTGGAGTTGGAATAGTAATTGTTACCCCTACGCGATCCAACACTTTCCCTACTGTTGCACTCTCTGGAGTTGGAATAGTAATTGTTACCCCTACGCGATCCAACACTTTCCCTACTGTTGCACTCTCTGGAGTTGGAATAGTAATTGTTACCCCTACGCTATCCAACACTTTGCCTACTGTTGCACTCTCTGGAGTGGGAATAGAAATTTTTACCCCTACGCTATCCAACACTTTCCCTACTGTTGCACTCTCTGGAGTTGGAATAGTAATTGTTACCCCTACGCTATCCAACACTTTCCCTACTGTTGCACTCTCTCGAGTTGGAATAGTAATTGTTACCCCTACGCTATCCAACACTTTCCCTACTGTTGCACTCTCTGGAGTTGGAATAGTAATTGTTACCCCTACGCTATCCAACACTTTCCCTGCTGTTGCACTCTCTGGAGTGGGAATAGTAATTGTTACTGCTACGCTATCCAACACTTTCCCTACTGTCGCACTCTCTGGAGTGGGAATAGTAATTTTTACTCATACGCTATCTAAAATGTATTTAGCTTTTTTATTAGTATTATTTTGTTATTAATTGTTATTTATGTGATTATTTTATGTAAATAAATGTATTAGTAATTTATAATATTTTTATTTGTTTATACGTTATGAAAATAATTAATTTAGAGTTATTATTAATGAAAAATATATTATGTGTAATATATATTTATTAATATTACTTTGTATTACATTATGTATTAATTTTAAATATTATAGTACAGTTTTAAATATGTTTATTACATTTATAAGTATTATTTTGTTAATATTAGATTTTTATTTTATTTAAAAAAACAATATTTTACAAAAAACAATATTTTTGTCATTCTATATTTTATTTTCGATATATTTGTACTTACCTTGTTAGGGATAGGATTCCTATATTTTTGTTCCGATATTTTTGTATATCGATACTTGTGTTATCGAAATTTTGTCAGACATTCGATGGGTTACTAATCTACACCCTGGTAGTCCTCATCGGCTAAGTGGAAAAATCTGGAAAGTCCATCTGCATTGGCATGGGCATCCCCAGGTCTGTGTTCCACTGTAAAGTCCATTCCCTGTAGGGAAATGGACCACCTTAACAGCTTGGGATTCTCCCCTCTCATCTGCATGAGCCACCTGAGAGGCCTGTGGTCAGTTTGAACAAGAAAGTGAGTCCCAAACAAATATGGTCTCAACATTTTCAGTGACCACACCACAACAAAAGCCTCTCTCTCAATGGCACTCCACCTCTGTTCTCTGGGAAGAAGCCTCCTGCTAATAAAGACAACTGACTGGTCCAGCCCCCCCTTCATTTAGCTGTGACAAAACTGCACCAATCCCTTGCTCTGAAGCATCAGTCTGAACTACAAATTCTTTTGTGTAGTCAGGGGCCAGTAACACTGGTGCTGAACACATAGCAGCTTTCAGAGTGTCAAACGCCTTCTGACACTCTGGGGTCCAAATCACTTTTTTGGGCCTCTTTTTAGAAGTCAGTTCTGTTAGGGGACCCACATGGTCCCATCATTTTGAACAAACCTTCTATAGTACCCTGTCAGTCCAAGGAATGCCCTGACCTGAGTCTGGGTAACAGGAGCTGTCCAATCCAAAATAGTTTGGATTTTAGCTTGGAGAGGCTGTACATGGCCCCCACCTACCAGGTGGCCCAGGTACACTACAGAACTCTGCCCTATTTGGCACTTGCTTGCCTTAATAGTCAAGCCTACCTGCTGCATGGCCTGAAGCACTTCCATTAGGTCGTTTAAGCGATGCCCCCAGGTAGAACTGTATACAGCTATATCATCCAGATAAGCTGCACTGAACTGTTCCAACCCAGACAAGACCCTGTTCACCAACCTTTGGAAGGTGGCAGGTGCATTCTTTAATCCAAAGGGCATTAACTTGAACTGATAATGTCCCTCTGATGTGGAGAATGCTGACCTCTCCTTTGCTCCATCCGTGAGGGCAATCTGCCAGTAACCTGAAGTCAAATCAAAAGTATTCAGGCACTTAGCAGCCCCTAACCTATCAATGAGCTCATCAGCTCTAGGTATAGGGTGAGCGTCCGTCTTTGTGACTGCATTGAAATCTCTGTAGTCCACACAGAACCTTAACTCCTTGGGTCCCCCCTGAGGGTTAGGTTTAGGTACCAGTACCACTGGTCTGGCCCATGGACTCTCAAACGGTTCAATTACCCCCAGCTCCAGCATCTTCGCAACCTCAGCTTTAATGCTGGCTCTGACATGGTCAGACGACCTGTAGAGTTTATTTTTGACAGGTAGGCTGTCACCAGTGTCAATGTGGTGCACACACCACTCTGTAATGCCTGGGGTCAAAGAGAACAGGCCAGCGAACTGCTCCAGCACCTGCTTACAATCTCTGTGCTGCTGGTCTGTCAATTTGGGAGAGAGTACAACTCCCTCCACTGACCCATCTTGCACATTAGTGGAGAGGAGGTCGGGCAAAGGCTCAGTTTCCTCCTCCACACCCTCATCAGTGTCCAGTAACATGGTCATATCTGCCCTGTCATGGTGTGGCTTCAATCTATTCACACGCAGGACCCTGTAAGGGTTCCTGGGGGTACCAAGGTCAACCAAATAGGTAACCTCACCCTTCTTTTCTAAGATTGGATAGGGCCCAATCCACTTGTCATGGAGAGCCCTGGGAGCCACAGGCTCCATTACCCACACCAACTGTCCTGGAGTATACTCAGTGTTAGAATTGGGGGTCTCTGGTTGGCGCAAGTATTCACTTGTGACAAGCAGGGACCCTCTCCTCTAAGTCAGGGCGAAGGATAACCCCTTAAAATTACCCTTGCTCACCCTCTAGGTGTGTGGCGTGAGAAGCCAAGGCTATTCTTCAGGTGTTTCTGAGTTAAGCATTTGTAGTCACACACACAGTAAATACACCAATCCCCCCCCCACAAATGGACACCAGGCTGTACTTATGTAAAAATACGGTTCCTTTATATAAAAATATATATATTCAGGTAAGACTTATCACAAGACCAATATAACGATTGAATTTGGGCCACAAGATTGTAGTTTAGGCAAGCGTTTTTCAGTTATAGTTCAAATGTTCCTTCTTCAGCTCAATTCACTTAAAAACAGTCCCTCAATTCTGGGCTCGCAATCTAGGGGCCTCTGGGGCCGTTTCTGGACGGTATCGCACTTCCCAGCACTTCGTTGCGCTTCGTAGCCCTCCTTCCGGCTTCAATCGCAAGAAAACCCCGGGCCCTACCACGGCTCACGCCTCTCGCGTGAGCGGACCAACTCTGCGTATGACTTCTCGGCAACCTGACAAAGCGTACCCACTGGGAAGGGAGAGGCTAAGCGTACAAGGTCTCTTGAGGGGAAAATGCGAGGCGTACTTGGCAGGCGCCCCTCACAATACGGCTCGACTGGCACTCACCGGTGACTGTGGAAGATACGCTTCGGGCGTATTCTGCGATCGCACCTGGGCACCCAGAAGTTGGGCAGGGATGCGCAGGCGACAGCGGGTCGAGGTTTGGGGAAAACAGAACAGTGCGGAACCCAAGTCCATTGAAGAGGGCTCGCCAGGTGTCTAGTAGATTTCAGGCAGGCAGAGACGACCCGCATTCCTTCAGTGCGCGTCAGGGGATACCTTTGGATTCTCAGCAGCGGCGGCTCTCGGGAGGCAGGTGCGGCCCAGCTCCATCAGTACTGTCCGTACTGGGGCGCGTCAGGGGGCGGCACAGCCTCTTCCCAAGTCAGAGGGCGAAGCGGGGCGGCCGGGTACGCTGGAGACGTACGACGGCTGCCCGGGGCATGTATCACGCTCGAAGAGGGAATTCCAGTGGGAGGGGCGAGCAAGGGCCCACAGCGCGCTCCAGTAGCAGGCAGGCAACAGGGGAGCAGGCGGCCCGGTCCACGGGGAAGAGAGCGACTCTGCACGAGTGGGGCTCTCACAGGACACGGGCAGCCAGGTTCCTGGGTGTTGCGGCCCTAGGAGGGGGCGAAGGGGGCACAGGGACTCACTCCAGCAGGAGAAAGCTCACGGATAGATGAAAGCAAGCAAAGGCACCAAGAACCCACTAGTCCTGGGGTTCAAATCAGGGGGAAAGCTCAAACAAGCCCTTGGAGAAAATTTCTAGCACAAATCAGCAAAGTGTTTTCAGCAAGTCTTTTCCTCTCCTTCCTCAGCAAGGCAAGCAGCAGGCCAGTCCTTCCAGCGTCGTCTTCTCCTTCTAGTTGGGCAGAGGTTCTTTGTGGGAAACAGGATTCTGATTTACAAGGAGCAGGGCTCCTACTTTTATACAGCATTTCTTTTGTCTTTTCAGGCCATGGGGGCCTTTGCATAGTCCATTTCAGTTCTGAAGCACTCTGTTGTGCAGTTCCTGCCTTTTCCTTTCAGTGTGAGGGGCAGGCACATCAGACGTTCCACAGGAGGTGGAGCCTGCATTGTGTGGACAGGAGCAGCCAGGAGTACCTTGTTGACAGTGCTTCGCCTTTCCTGGAACAGGTGTCGGCTGAGTCATCAGTCGCTCCCCAGGAGGCGGAGCCAGCATTGTGGTGGCAGAGCACAGCCCTATTCAGAGTCCAGGGGCACTCCAGGGGCACTCCCACCTCCCACCAAGGTGTAATCCTTGCATTCACCACCTGTCATCCACCAGCCCTGTCACTCACATAACCCAGACAGTCAGATACACATCCTAGCAGAGGCGGGCTGAAATGGTTAGGCAAGCACATGTTAGCTTTCTAAATGTAGCATTTGCAAACACAGGATATAAAAATAACTTTTACTAAAAGATGTATTTTATTATTCTGAGTTCAGGCATACTAAACTTGACATTCTACCATGTTCCCTGAGCCTGCTGGGATTATAGGGTGTAATAATTCCAGTAGCCCATCTTGGCCTAAGAGAACAGGTAGCCTTTCAATAGTGAAAAACGAAATTGGCTGTAATTCACTATTAGGACATGCCACACACATCAGGGCTTGTCCTACCTTATACTAACAATGCACCCTGCCTTAGGGCTTACCATATAGGTGACTAATATGAATCAAAGGGAAGGTTTTGAGGCTGGCAAGTGGGTGCACTTGCCCAGCCAGCATGACAGTACCTGACTCTTCTGTGGGTGGTGCAACCAGCGCTTCAGGCCCACTAGCAGTATTGGCATTTACAAGCCCTGGCACTCTTGGTGCACTTTACTGGGGACTGACAGTAAATCCAATGAACCAATCATGGAAATCAATCACAGTTACATTTTACATTGGGAGAGCATATGCACTTTAGCACTGGTCAGCAGTGGTAAAGTGCCCAGAGTCATTAAACCAACAAAAACAGGTCAGAGAGAGTATTGGATGAAGGCGAAAAGTTCAGGGATGACCCTGCCTAGAGGGCAAAGTCCAACACAACCCCCTTCCAGCCAAAACGCAGGGTAGACCAATCACCACTGTGATGGGCTTCCCTGAACATGGACCTGGCTCGCAACAGCAGGGGCACATTCCAGTTCTACGCCAATCTGAACCTATTTCAAATCCTCTGTCCATACTCTCAGGGTCCACCCAACTAATCCATGGGGCACCCTTCTCTTCCTCTAAATAAATGTATTAGTAATTTATAATATTTTTATTTGTTTATACGTTATGAAAATAATTAATTTAGAGTTATTATTAATGAAAAATATATTATGTATTATATATTTATTAATATTACTTTGTATTACATTATGTATTAATTTTAAATATTATAGTACAGTTTTAAATATGTTTATTACATTTATAAGTATTATTTTGTTAATATTAGATTTTTATTTTATTTAAAAAAACAATATTTTCCAAAAAACAATATTTTTGTCATTCTATATTTTATTTTCGATATATTTGTACTTACCTTGTTAGGGATAGGATTCCTATATTTTTGACTTCTATATTTTTGTTCCGATATTTTTGTATAGCGATACTTGTGTTATCGATATTTTGTCAGACATTCGATGGGTTACTAATCTACACCCTGGTAGTCCTCATCGGCTAAGTGGAAAAATCTGGAAAGTCCATCTGCATTGGCATGGGCATCCCCAGGTCTGTGTTCCACTGTAAAGTCCATTCCCTGTAGGGAAATGGACCACCTTAACAGCTTGGGATTCTCCCGTCTCATCTGCATGAGCCACCTGAGAGGCCTGTGGTCAGTTTGAACAAGAAAGTGAGTCCCAAACAAATATGGTCTCAACATTTTCAGTGACCACACCACAACAAAAGCCTCTCTCTCAATGGCACTCCACCTCTGTTCTCTGGGAAGAAGCCTCCTGCTAATAAAGACAACTGACTGGTCCAGCCCCCCTTCATTTAGCTGTGACAAAACTGCACCAATCCCTTGCTCTGAAGCATCAGTCTGAACTACAAATTCTTTTGTGTAGTCAGGGGCCAGTAACACTGGTGCTGAACACATAGCAGCTTTCAGAGTGTCAAACGCCTTCTGACACTCTGGGGTCCAAATCACTTTTTTGGGCCTCTTTTTAGAAGTCAGTTCTGTTAGGGGACCCACATGGTCCCATCATTTTGAACAAACCTTCTATAGTACCCTGTCAGTCCAAGGAATGCCCTGACCTGAGTCTGGGTAACAGGAGCTGTCCAATCCAAAATAGTTTGGATTTTAGCTTGGAGAGGCTGTACATGGCCCCCACCTACCAGGTGGCCCAGGTACACTACAGAACTCTGCCCTATTTGGCACTTGCTTGCCTTAATAGTCAAGCCTGCCTGCTGCATGGCCTGAAGCACTTCCATTAGGTCGTTTAAGCGATACCCCCAGGTAGAACTGTATACAGCTATATCATCCAGATAAGCTGCACTGAACTGTTCCAACCCAGACAAGACCCTGTTCACCAACCTTTGGAAGGTGGCAGGTGCATTCTTTAATCCAAAGGGCATTAACTTGAACTGATAATGTCCCTCTGATGTGGAGAATGCTGACCTCTCCTTTGCTCCATCCGTGAGGGCAATCTGCCAGTAACCTGAAGTCAAATCAAAAGTATTCAGGTACTTAGCAGCCCCTAACCTATCAATGAGCTCATCAGCTCTAGGTATAGGGTGAGCGTCCGTCTTTGTGACTGCATTGAAATCTCTGTAGTCCACACAGAACCTTAACTCCTTGGGTCCCCCCTGAGGGTTAGGTTTAGGTACCAGTACCACTGGTCTGGCCCATGGACTCTCAAACGGTTCAATTACCCCCAGCTCCAGCATCTTCGCAACCTCAGCTTTAATGCTGGCTCTGACATGGTCAGACGACCTGTAGAGTTTATTTTTGACAGGTAGGCTGTCACCAGTGTCAATGTGGTGCACACACCACTCCGTAATGCCTGGGGTCAAAGAGAACAGGCCAGCGAACTGCTCCAGCACCTGCTTACAATCTCTGTGCTGCTGGTCTGTCAATTTGGGAGAGAGTACAACTCCCTCCACTGACCCATCTTGCACATTAGTGGAGAGGAGGTCGGGCAAAGGCTCAGTTTCCTCCTCCACACCCTCATCAGTGACCAGTAACATGGTCATATCTGCCCTGTCATGGTGTGGCTTCAATCTATTCACATGCAGGACCCTGTAAGGGTTCCTGGGGGTACCAAGGTCAACCAAATAGGTAACCTCGCCCTTCTTTTCTAAGATTGTATAGGGCCCAATCCACTTGTCATGGAGAGCCCTGGGAGCCACAGGCTCCATTACCCACACCAACTGTCCTGGAGTATACTCAGTGTTAGAATTGGGGGTCTCTGGTTGGCGCAAGTATTCACTTGTGACAAGCAGGGACCCTCTCCTCTAAGTCAGGGCGAAGGATAACCCCTTAAAATTACCCTTGCTCACCCTCTAGGTGTGTGGCGTGAGCAGCCAAGGCTATTCTTCAGGTGTTTCTGAGTTAAGCATTTGTAGTCACACACACAGTAAACACACCAATCCCCCCCCCACAAATGGACACCAGGCTGTACTTATGTAAAAATACGGTTCCTTTATATAAAAATATATATATTCAGGTAAGACTTATCACAAGACCAATATAACGATTGAATTTGGGCCACAAGATTGTAGTTTAGGCAAGCGTTTTTCAGCTATAGTTCAAATGTTCCTTCTTCAGCTCAATTCACTTAAAAACAGTCTCTCAATTCTGGGCTCGCAATCTAGGGGCCTCTGGGGCCGTTTCTGGACGGTATCGCACTTCCCAGCACTTCGTTGCGCTTCGTAGCCCTCCTTCCGGCTTCAATCGCAAGAAAACCCCGGGCCCTACCACGGCTCACGCCTCTCGCGTGAGCGGACCAACTCTGCGTATGACTTCTCGGCAACCTGACAAAGCGTACCCACTGGGAAGGGAGAGGCTAAGCGTACAAGGTCTCTTGAGGGGAAAATGCGAGACGTACTTGGCAGGCGCCCCTCACAATACGGCTCGACTGGCACTCACCGGTGACTGTGGAAGATACGCTTCGGGCGTATTCTGCGATCGCACCTGGGCACCCAGAAGTTGGACAGGGATGCGCAGGCGGCAGGCGACAGCGGGTCGAGGTTTGGGGAAAACAGAACAGTGCGGAACCCAAGTCCATTGAAGAGGGCTCGCCAGGTGTCTAGTAGATTTCAGGCAGGCAGAGACGACCCGCATTCCTTCAGTGCGCGTCAGGGGATACCTTTGGATTCTCAGCAGCGGCGGCTCTCGGGAGGCAGGTGCGGCCCAGCTCCATCAGTACTGTCCGTACTGGGGCGCGTCAGGGGGCGGCACAGCCTCTTCCCAAGTCAGAGGGCGAAGCGGGGCGGCCGGGTACGCTGGAGACGTACGGCGGCTGCCCGGGGCATGTATCACGCTCGAAGAGGGAATTCCAGTGGGAGGGGCGAGCAAGGGCCCACAGCGCGCTCCAGTAGCAGGCAGGCAACAGGGGAGCAGGCGGCCCGGTCCACGGGGAAGAGAGCGACTCTGCACGAGCGGGGCTCTCACAGGACACGGGCAGCCAGGTTCCTGGGTGTTGCGGCCCTAGGAGGGGGCGAAGGGGGCACAGGGACTCACTCCAGCAGGAGAAAGCTCACGGATAGATGAAAGCAAGCAAAGGCACCAAGAACCCACTAGTCCTGGGGTTCAAATCAGGTGGCCAACTCAAACAAGCCCTTGGAGAAAATTTCTAGCACAAATCAGCAAAGTGTTTTCAGCAAGTCTTTTCCTCTCCTTCCTCAGCAAGGCAAGCAGCAGGCCAGTCCTTCCAGCGTCGTCTTCTCCTTCTAGTTGGGCAGAGGTTCTTTGTGGGAAACAGGATTCTGATTTACAAGGAGCAGGGCTCCTACTTTTATACAGCATTTCTTTTGTCTTTTCAGGCCAGGGGGGCCTTTGCATAGTCCATTTCAGTTCTGAAGCACTCTGTTGTGCAGTTCCTGCCTTTTCCTTTCAGTGTGAGGGGCAGGCACATCAGACGTTCCACAGGAGGTGGAGCCTGCATTGTGTGGACAGGAGCAGCCAGGAGTACCTTGTTGACAGTGCTTCACCTTTCCTGGAACAGGTGTCGGCTGAGTCATCAGTCGCTCCCCAGGAGGTGGAGCCAGCATTGTGGTGGCAGAGCACAGCCCTATTCAGAGTCCAGGGGCACTCCAGGGGCACTCCCACCTCCCACCAAGGTGTAATCCTTGCATTCACCACCTGTCATCCACCAGCCTGTCACTCACATAACCCAGACAGTCAGATACACATCCTAGCAGAGGCGGGCTGAAATGGTTAGGCAAGCACATGTTAGCTTTCTAAATGTAGCATTTGCAAACACAGGATATAAAAATAACTTTTACTAAAAGATGTATTTTATTATTCTGAGTTCAGGCATACTAAACTTGACATTCTACCATGTTCCCTGAGCCTGCTGGGATTATAGGGTGTAATAATTCCAGTAGCCCATCTTGGCCTAAGAGAACAGGTAGCCTTTCAATAGTGAAAAACGAAATTGGCTGTAATTCACTATTAGGACATGCCACACACATCAGGGCTTGTCCTACCTTATACTAACAATGCACCCTGCCTTAGGGCTTACCATATAGGTGACTAATATGAATCAAAGGGAAGGTTTTGAGGCTGGCAAGTGGGTGCACTTGCCCAGCCAGCATGACAGTACCTGACTCTTCTGTGGGTGGTGCAACCAGCGCTTCAGGCCCACTAGCAGTATTGGCATTTACAAGCCCTGGCACTCCTGGTGCACTTTACTGGGGACTGACAGTAAATCCAATGAACCAATCATGGAAATCAATCACAGTTACATTTTACATTGGGAGAGCATATGCACTTTAGCACTGGTCAGCAGTGGTAAAGTGCCCAGAGTCATTAAACCAACAAAAACAGGTCAGAGAGAGTATTGGATGAAGGCGAAAAGTTCAGGGATGACCCTGCCTAGAGGGCAAAGTCCAACACAACCCCCTTCCAGCCAAAACGCAGGGTAGACCAATCACCACTGTGATGGGCTTCCCTGAACATGGACCTGGCTCGCAACAGCAGGGGCACATTCCAGTTCTACGCCAATCTGAACCTATTTCAAATCCTCTGTCCATACTCTCAGGGTCCACCCAACTAATCCATGGGGCACCCTTCTCTTCCTCTGTGGACACCACCTGTGCAGCATCTAACCTTAACTAGCTCACAGGTGTGTCCCAACAGATAGTCATCACATCACAGTGGCCACTGACAGTAGTCAGGGCTGAGACCCAGGACTCATGCCTCTCAGGGCTCTGTGGCCTCAGGGAGCCGGGGGCAGTAGCCCCAGGTGCTTGGCACCCTTTGTCCACTCTCCCTCCTGTCAGGTCAGGTATGTCATCCTGGCACTGACCCACCAGCTCCAGGCCTGTACCTGGCGGCTGGACCAAAGACTGGGGTGGGCTCCCAACAGATAGTCATCACATCACAGTGGCCACTGACAGTAGTCAGGGCTGAGACCCAGGACTCATGCCTCTCAGGGCTCTGTGGCCTCAGGGAGCCGGGGGCAGTAGCCCCAGGTGCTTGGCACCCTTTGTTCACTCTCCCTCTTGTCAGGTCAGGTATGTCATCCTGGCACTGACCCACCAGCTCCAGGCCTGTACCTGGCGGCTGGACCAAAGACTGGGGTGGGCTCTCCCACACCCGGTCCTCCTCCTTGGGGCTCTGTACCCTCCCACCTGGAGTGGTACCCCTTTCCAGAATTGTCAAGGCACCTGTGGCAGGTGACCTGCACAATTCGCCCACCAGTTCAGGGGTGCTAGCCTGCAACTGGGGCAACAGTTCAGGGGGGACACCCTGCACCTGGCCCTCTATCCTGGGGTCTAAACCCTCAAACCGCACCAGAGTCAGAGGCAAGGACTCCCTCCCTCTGCACCCCCTCCCAGAGTACTGCCCACTCCCCACTGGAGTGGTACCCCCAGAAGTGACATGGGTCAGGACACTGATTACAGTGGTCCCCCCTCCAGGTCAGACAACACCTGAACCTGGCTCTGCAACTCTGGGACGCAACCCTGCAGTTGAACACTTGCCTGGCGCAACAGGACTTCCCGGGGAGCACGCATGCCCCCCCTGAGGGTGGCACATAGCTCATGTGCCGTGCGACAGTCTGCCTGGTGCAGATCTCCCAACCCCTGTCCCTCTGACAGTGTGGGAAGATACCCCAGGACAGAAGTGGTGTCCCCAATCACTGGGGACGCAGTCCTGCTGGCTGGCCCCTGACCCACTGGTTCTTCCACTAGGGACTCTTTCCCCCTCTCGCCCCTCCTTCTGGACTTCTGCACCCTCCCAACTGGAGGGGTACTGCCAGACACCATAACTACTGGAGCTCTGTTTACAGAGCCTCCACGTTCTTTAGCCACTGGGGGATCCCCCTCAGAGGGTCACTCATCCGGACAGCCTAGGCTCCCCACCTGGTGTTCCCTTAAAGAACCATCCAGGCTCTGAGACTGAGGTTGGGCACTACCGGGACAAAACCCATTCTCACTCCTTCCCCTTAAGGACATGACGTGAGGCCCTACACCCCTCTCACTACTACAGGACCTAGCTGGGCTACTCTGTGCCACTTCCACCACTCTGGGCTGGAAGATACCGGAGCCATTCCTCACAGGATCACACCCCAATGCCTCTCCAGACCCTCTGGAATCCACCACAAGGTCTGCCTCCAACGTGAGCTCCCTGGGGTCAGAGAACTCACTCTCAAACAGGTGTTGGCATAGCTCTGGAAAACTGGGACTTAAAGTATGCTCTCCCACAATTGGATTACACAGCCCCCTAGCGGGGTTAACCAAACTATCCTTCACCTCTCCGTCCAGTACCTCACACACATACTCCACACCATTCTTCTGAGACTGGCCAGTCAGTAGCGGACTGTTTCTGTCACACAACCCACACTCTTCTGGGCGGTCTTTACACTCACCCACCAGGACCTCAACCATGGGGGAATCCCTCCCACCACTAGGACCATGAACTCCTATGCCAGCTACCCTATTCCGTTCAGGGACGCTACGCACTACTGGAGCTACCTCATGCCCTTGAACCACCAGGTGTAAGTTTACCCCCTCCAAGTCAGGTGCCATATCTCTATGTGCGCACACTATGCTGTCAGCACTAGATACCTGAATGTTGCTGCCACCAGCTGAGCTGGACTCCACCTCCAACTCATCAAAGCTCAATCTATGAGCTACACACATCTCTGGATGTTGGGCTGAAGCCCTCCTTGCTTCAAGCTCCAAATCAAGTTCTCTCATCCTCAAGTAGTGAGCTCTTTGGCATTTTTGCGCTTCCATTGCCCATTTTTGCTTTTCCAATTCTATTTGTCCAGCTAACTTTGCCATCTCCATTGCATGTGCCCTGTCTGCCGCCCTGTCTGCCAGCTCCTCTGGCGACAGACATCTGGTTGCTGCTTTTTCCATCCTCACTGAACCAGGCATGACGTTTTCAAAAATACATGGAGATCTCCCAGCAAAATTATAAAAATGGAAATTTGTGGCTGTGTTATAGGTCTGCTCTCACTACGTGGTGATCAGCAATTCACTGTATGTAAACTACAAATGCAAATTCGCGAATCCTCACCGCTGCGTCCATTTGTGGGGGGGATTGGTGTATTTACTGTGTGTGTGACTACAAATGCTTAACTCAGAAACGCCTGAAGAATAGCTTTGGCTGCTCACGCCACACACCTAGAGGGTGAGCAAGGGTAATTTTAAGGGGTCATCCTTCGCCCCGACTTAGAGGAGAGGGTCCCTGCTTGTCACAAGTAAATACTTGCGCCAACCAGAGACCCCCAATTCTAACACTCAGGCATAGTAGCCTTTTGATCATTCCAGTGCTTCATGAGCTCCTGGCTGGCCTTCAGTTTCCTGTTTGCCTTGTACATGTACTCCGCCATTCTAGATCTCAGGCCTAGCACATAATCAAGCACATTGTCCCTAGCTTCTTAAGAGGCTTCTCTAAAGACTCTCTTAGCAGGGGCAATATACTGGCAGTGGTATTAGGGGAGCCTTTGTCTTGCACCTGCCTTGCCACTGGCCTGACAGGTGACACAGGAGTTACAAAACTCCTTTACCTTTTCAGACATATTGGGCCAGTAGAAATGGTTCATCAACCGGTTCCATGTCTTTGTCCGTCCCAAATGTCCTGCCCAGGGGATATCATGACCCAAAGTCAGGATGAACTCTCTGTATTTCTGGGGCACCACCAATCTCCTGATGGCCCCCTCCCTGAGATTTCTGGCCTTAGTATAAAGCAGTCCATCTTCCCAGTAGAGTTTGTGAAACCTACTGTCATCCCCCTCCTCTTGCTTATAAGCAATCCGCCTCAAGTTCAAATCTACCACCCCTGGACATTTCAGCATCTTCTTCACTTTTGCTGCCACCATTCCTTTTCTCCTCCTCCCTATCCCATTTTCTCTTAGCCAATTCAAATTTCTCCTTCTCCAAGGCAATCAACTCTAATTGAACCTGAAGCTGTCTCTCTGCAAGGGACAGTAGTGGTACCCGAGTAAGGGACCCTTCCCCACTCTCACCACCACCTTGATTCACCTGGCTAACACTAGTCACAATGGGAAAGGTCTCATCCTCACCCCCCTCTCGGGTGAGGTTGGGGGGGGAACATCTTCCCACCCCCTTGGGTTCTCCTCCGCTGCCCTGGCCCAGGCCTTTAGGGACTCAAGCACCCCTGCCTTCCTCATCTTCTTGGCAAGATGCAGCCCTCTAAACCTACACTGTTCTCCTAGATCAGCCATCTTAAACTGGGACAGTTTAGCCAGGTCCAGCTCCATGGTTCCCTAGTTTTGGGTCACAAAAAACTAGGCACAATAGACTTAGAACAATTTGGAAAAATCAAAACAATGGTTTAAAAACAGTTCTGTCCAAATTGGAAAAAATCAAACTCAAAAGTTTTGTTCTAAGGCAATTTAGAGGATTTTTATAATCTTAAATTATTCACTGAAAGGTGTACTTTTTAAATAGAAGTCCTCATCCACACCGCTGAACACCAAATGCTGGAAAGTGGGTTATTGGTAGGGGCAAATGTAGGTCTGCCACTGGCAAAAAGGCCACTAACACATGATAGGACACAACACAAAATAAAAATCCAACACCAATTTATAAAAATAGGTAATATTTGTATCTTTTAAATGACACCAAAACAAAAATAATCCACTGTAGGGAACCAGAGATATGAATTTTTAAAGATTAGTCACTTTCTAGTGCTTAGAAACCAGCAGTGCCCCTTTAAGTCATTTCGTTTTTTCTGTCAGGGGCACACCTTTATGAATTGTGCTGAAGAATTCTCACCACTGAGGTGGGCCGCCTTCTTCAGCAAGCGGGGTCCAGTTAGAACACCTTCCTGGCATTCTGCTTGCGGGTCCCAAAGTATCCAACACCCAATCCAAGGTTCTGGAATCTCCAAGAGAGTCCTTGAAAGTGTGAAACTTCAATTCCGCAATCCACTTGAACAAAACCCTTACAAATCCACTGGTACTCCAGGCTTTGAATTCTTTGTGGGGCTGTCCAGGTGAGCTCTGTTAACCTGTAGCTTGTAGGGAGTCCACTCTTAGTCCTTTAGCAGAAAGGTAATCCACAGGGCTGTGGTTTCAGATGGTGCAGTCTTCATAGGTCAGGCCTTAGAGTTCCTTGCACAGCAAAAACAAACTTTCCAGCAGGGCACTTCTTGCTCCATTCAGTTTCAAGCAGCAGATCTGGAGGGCTCTGCCCCTCTCAGATACTTATTCAAAATTCTCTGGATCAAGCACCAGGTCACTGCTGACCAATGAGAGCAGGGCAACTACTCATAGTTATGACCACATCCTGTGGAGTGTGGCATTAGTTTGTCCCAGAGTGCATCATTCTTCCAAATCTATAATGGCTGATTTTCCAGCAAGGAGGTAAGAGCTGACTAAGCACACCCCCTGGAATTGCTTATTTCCATGGACCCTCCCCCTACCATCTGCACATACCTTCCTTAAGCCTTACACTGACTCTGGGTCAAGACTCTCCGGGTGGACTGAAACCCAGGCCTCCACTCTACCTTTGAAGAGCGTAGTTTACGACGCCACCTCCTGGCCTGGCATTCCTATAGAACAGCACACTGCCCTCCCAGCAGCCTGGCTAATCCACTTAACTCTGACCAATCAGGGCAGACCACTGAAAGGCTGAATTTGGACTTACAAACAAGAAAGTCTCATAACTTATTGTACTTACACTTTAGGAGAAATTCAACAATATAATATTGTTGGATTTACTACTACCATTCTGGGAAGTCTTTTAATGGTCCAGCTAGTCCTCTCCTATCAATATTTATTAATCAATACCTTCCTACCATGTGGGGTTTGCAATGGGGAAAATGACTGGCCGCCGCCAACCTCACCCTATGGTTATCCAACACCGCCGACACCTTAGCACCACTGAAGAAACGTCAAAGCAAACCTGGCAGCAAAAAGGCCTCATGGTTCAACGATGATCTTAAGAAGTCCAAGAAACTCTGCCGCTCCCTTGAAAAGGCCTGGAAAAAAGACCCAACCACTAGCACCAAGGACGCCTTCAAAAACGCCACCCGCACTCACCACCAACTAATCCGAAAGGCCAAGAAAACAGCATTCAAGGATCGACTTGACAACAACGCCCACAACAGCAAGGAACTTTTCAACATCGTCAAGGAATTTTCCAATCCTTCGGCCAACTCCAACGACATCACCCCCTCTCAAGCCCTCTGCGACTCCCTAGCCTCATTCTTCCACAACAAGATTGCAGACATCCACAACAGCTTCGACAACCAACCCGGAAACCAACCCACCCTACCATTTGCTGAACATTCTCCCCCCGTGAACACCCTTAACGACTGGAACCCAATCTCCACTGAGGACACAATCCGCCTGATGAATTCCATCCACTCAGGATCCCCCACAGACCCATGTCCTCACCACATCTTCAACAAAGCAGACTCCGTCATAGCACCGCACCTCCGAGACGTCATCAACTGCTCCTTCAACTCTGCCACCTTCCCGGAAGACTGGAAACACGCTGAACTCACCGCCCTTCTGAAAAAACCCACAGCGGACCCCACCGAACTCAAAAATTACCGCCCCATCTCGCTCCTTCCATTCCCGGCCAAAGTCATCGAGAAAGCTGTCAACAACCAGCTCGCCGCCTTCCTCGAAGCCAACAAATCCCTCGACTCCTCACAATCTGGCTTCTGAGCAAAACACAGCACTGAGACCGCCCTCATCGCAGCAACAGACGACATTCGAACTCTACTGGACAATGGAGACACAGTCACCCTCATCCTCCTCGACCTCTCTGCAGCATTCAACACAGTCTGCCACAGCACCCTTTTACAACGCCTCAATAACATTGGAATCCAAGGAAAAGCACTTGAATGGATCACCTCGTTCCTCACCGGAAGAACCCAGAGAGTCCGCCTCCCACCATTCAAGTCCGAGGCCGCTGGAGTCATCTGTGGCGTACCACAAGGATCCTCACTCAGCCCCACCCTCTTCAACGTATACATGAGCCCCCTCGCGGCCATCGCCCGCCAACACAACCTCAACATCATCTCTTACGCGGATGACACTCAACTAATCCTTTCTCTCACCAATGACCCCAGCACCGCCAAAACTAACCTACACGAAGGAATGAAAGAAGTTGCCGAATGGATGAAACAAAGCCGTCTGAAACTGAACTCAGACAAAACAGAAGTCCTCATCTTAGGTACATCCCCCTCTGCATGGGACGACTCCTGGTGGCCGGAAGCCCTCGGAAAAGCACCCATCCCGACAGACCACGCACGGAACCTAGGCGTCATCCTGGATTCTTCACTCTCAATGAACAGACAAGTCAGCGCCGTATCCTCTTCCTGCTTCAACATTCTTCGCATGCTCAGAAAAACTTTTCGCTGGATCCCCACCGAAACAAGGAAAACAGTCACCCATGCTCTGGTCACGAGCCGACTGGACTACGGAAACACCCTCTACGCAGGCACTACCGCTAAACTCCAGAAGAAACTCCAACGAATCCAAAACGCCTCAGCCAGGATCATATTAGACATCCCACGCAACGAACACATCTCTGGTCACCTTAAAGACCTCCACTGGCTACCCGTCAATAAGAGGATCACTTTCCGACTGCTAACCCACGCACACAAATCACTCTACGACATCGGACCAGAATGCCTCAACTCACGACTGTCCTTTTACACCCCCTCCCGCCAACTACGTTCTTCCAGCCAAGCCCTCGCCACTGTACCTCGCATCAACAAGACCACCATGGGAGGCAGATCCTTCTCATACCTGGCTGCTAAAACATGGAACTCACTCCCCGCTTACCTTCGCCTTACCCAGAACCACCTAGCATTCAGAAAGCAACTTAAAACGTGGATATTTGACAAGTAATCCTCCTCCCCTTTCTAAGCGCCTTGAGACCCTCTGGGTATGTAGTGCGCTATATAAATTCTCTGACTTGACTTGACTTGACTTTTCCAGCACCAAGGCTTATAAAACCACATTTTCTAAGTATTTCCCTAATTTCTACAGGACCCCCACCCCCTGTGCAACTAGGGGAGACTTCAGGGGTTCTGAATCTGCAGAAATATTGCAGATCATCCATACCCAATTCTTCTATCATCAAAGCCAAGACAAGACGTCTGTTGAACAGTGTCATTTAAAAACATAATTTGTTCTGGGATGATGTATGCTCTAAATAAGGCTTCTATACCTTGTACCTGCCAATCTTTAGTGCCCCAGACGGTTTTGTCTCAATGTTGTCTTTCCAAAAGTTAAAACCTAATGTAGACAACCGAGCATAACAGTTTGCAGAATACATTTGTTTTGTATTGGTCAACATTGTTTTCATGATGGTCTTATTTACATTTTTGAAATAAAATGTTTCTGGATTTGTAACATTAAACCCTGAGAAGTATGAAAACTTTTCTTGAAATGTTTTATAGCTGCCTTTCGGCGGTGTTGGACAATGTTCCCATTGATTGTAGAGAAACACATTTCTAGGGCTTCCAGATTTGTGCAAATAATGGTGACTATAATGATTAAAACAATACATTTGTTCATTATCTGATGACCTTTCTAAGTCGACATATTCTGTAAATGTAGCTGACATTTCTAAATCTTTCATCATGTTGTTTACAGTCTCAAAGTCCCAATCATCAGAAAATTTACTGGGTGCGACAAAGTCACTGAAAGAAACCTTAAACTGATGTGAAATCTTCAATAATTCCACCGGACCATAGATGTCATAATCAGTTCTGTCCCATGCTATACCCCCTGGTATAGGAACGGCTGTGATGTTCACTGCTGACAGGTCTTTTCTTTCACGATGAGATGATTTGTAAGGTTTCAGGACGAAGTTGATTTTCTTACTTGCTGTGTCCATAGTACTATATTTTCCATCAATCATCCGTCCCAAGCTTAACACTAGTATGAGCCAGAGCAGGAGGAAAATTATACCTAATCCAATCCAAAATTCAACCCATAGTGAAACCAGATATGTTTTTTCTAGTAGATGAAGGAGTTTGGTTACTTTTTTCTTGAAGTTTGTCTTTGCTGGCTCTTCCTCAGGGTTACTGGGATCCTCAGAAAAGTTATCAAAGTTGATAAAGTAGCCAGAAGCAGTTCTGTCAATTGTTGGGATTGCATCAGGATTACTTGAAATCACTGGAGCGGTTTCTTGTTTCGCCATATTTGTATAGTCAGATGTCACATCATTGTAGACAGGCTTGTCTTGACGAACTGTTATTGGGGTTTCCAGAGGTACAAGTTCCATGGCTTTGTTGCATAGTCCTTTTCTTACTGCAGGTTTATCAAAAGTGATAAGTCTTTCAGTTTGAACCTCTTGGATTGTAGCAAGATTTGGTCGTCTGCTACTTCTCGGGAGTCCACTGGGTCTACTACTTATTATCAGTCACATGTTGTGGTTTGACCAGGTCAATGGATACAACTCTGTTCTCCCTTTTACCAGCAAGGGGCGGTAGTACTACTGATCTTGTTCCTTGGATTTCCAAGACAGGTACTGCTTTTCTGTAAGAAGGCCCAAATTCCTTCTTCACCGTGATTTTCTCTCTGACCAGATCCCAATCTTTGGAATCCAGACAGGCCTTGCTGGGACAGGTGGTTTGTCTTCAGTGGGCGTTTGCTTCTGTATTATATTACTCAGACTTCCTCTTGGTTCATTTAAGTCCTGTAAAACAGTCAAACGATCTTTGACATCAAAGGGTTTTTGTTCCACCACTGAAGTCTGACAATCGAGGTCTTCGATTATCATTCTAGTACCAAACATTAGTTCATAAGGAGTGACTCCACCCAGAAAACTTCTTGGAAGATTATTTAGACTACGTTGGACACTTATTAGATGTTTGACCCACCCATTGCCCAAACCTAGTACCTTAGCTGTTATGGATTGCTTTATGTCAAGTTTTTTTCTTTCCACTACCGCATTACCCTCAGACGACCTGTACAGTTTATTTTTGACAGGTAAGCTGTCACCAGTGTCAATGTGGTGCACACACCACTCAGTGATGCCTGGGGTCAAAGAGAACAGGCCAGCAAACTGCTCCAGCACCTGCTTACAGTCTCTGTGCTGATGGTCTGTCAATTTGGGAGAGAGTACAACTCCCTCCACTGACCCATCTTGCACATTAGTGGAGAGGAGGTCGGGCAAAGGCTCAGTTTCCTCCTCCACACCCTCATCAGTGACCAGCAACATGGTCATATCTGCCCTGTCATGGTGTGGTTTCAATCTATTCACATGCAGGACCCTGTGAGGGTTCCTGGGGGTGCCAAGGTCAACCAAATAGGTAACCTCACCCTTCTTTTCCAAGATTGGATAGGGCCCACTCCACTTGTCATGGAGAGCCCTGGGAGCCACAGGCTCCAATACCCACACCAACTGTCCTGGAGTGTACTCCGTGTTAGAATTGGGGGTCTCCGGTCGGCGCAAGTGTTCACTTGTGACAAGCAGGGACCCTCTCCTCTAAGTCAGGGCGAAGGATGACCCCTTAAAATTACCCTTGCTCACCCTCTAGGTGCGTGGCAGGAGCAGCCAAGGCTATTCTTCAGGCGTTTCTGAGTTAAGCATTTGTAGTCACACACACAGTAAATACACCAATCCCCCCCACAAATGGACACCAGGCTGTACTTATGTAAAAATAGGTTCCTTTATATAAAAATATATATATTCAGGTAAGACTTATCACAAGACCAATATAACGATTGAATTTGGGCCACAAGATTGTAGTTTAGGCAAGCGTTTTTCAGTTATAGTTCAAATGTTTCTTCTTCAGCTCAATTCACTTAAAAACAGTCTCTCAATTCTGGGCCCGCAATCTAGGGGCATCTGGGGCCGTTTCTGGACGGTATCGCACTTCCCAGCACTTCGTTGCGCTTCGTAGCGCTCCTTCCGGCTTCAATCGCAAGAAAACCCCGGGCCCTACCACGGCTCACGCCTCTCGCGTGAGTGGACCAACCTGGCGTACAGCTTCTCGGCAACCCGACGAAGCGTAACCGCTGGGGAGGGAGAGGCTAAGCGTACAAGGTCTCTTGAGGGGAAAATGCGAGGCGTACTTGGCAGGCGCCCCTCACAATACGGCTCGACAGGCACTCACCGGTGACTGTGGAAGATACGCTTCGGGCGTATTCTGCGATCGCACCTGGGCACCCAGAAGTTGGACAGGGATGCGCAGGCGGCAGGCGACAGCGGGTCGAGGTTTGGGGAAAACAGAACAGTGCCGACCCCAAGCCCGTTGAAGAGGGCTCGGCAGGTGTCTAGTAGATTTCAGGCAGGCAGAGACGACCCGCACTCCTTCAGTGCGCGTCGGGGGTACCTTCGGATTCTCAGCGGCGGCGGCTCTCGGGAGGTAGGTGCGACTGGCTCCTACAGTACTGTCCGTACTGGGGCGCGTCAGGGGGCGGCACAGCCTCTTCCCAAGTCAGAGGGCGAAGCGGGGCGGCCGGGTACGCTGGAGACGTACGGCGGCTACCTGGGGCATGTATCACGCTCGAAGAGGGAATTCCAGCGGGAGGGGCGAGCAAGGGCCACAGCGCGCTCCAGTAGCAAGCAGGCAACAGGGGAGCAGGCGGCCCGGTCCACGGGGAAGAGAGCGACTCTGCACGAGCGGGGCTCTCACAGGACACGGGCGGCCAGGCTCCTGGGTGTCGCGGCCCTAGGAGGGGGCGAATGGGGCACAGGGACTCACATCAGCAGGAGAAAGCTCACGGATAGATGATAGCGAGCGAAGGCACCAAGAACCCACTAGTCCTGGAGTTCAAATCAGGGGGCAAGCTCAAACAAGCCCTTGGAGAAAGTTTCTAGCACAAATCAGCAAAGTCTTTTCAGCAAGTCTTTTCCTCTCCTTCCTCAGCAAGGCAAGCAGCAGGCCAGTCCTTCCAGCGTCTTCTTCTCCTTCTAGTTGGGCAGAGGTTCTTTGTGGGAAGCAGGATTCTGATTTACAAGGAGCAGGGCTCCTACTTTTATATAGCATTTCTTGTCTTTTCAGGCCAGGGGGGCCTTTGCATAGTCCATTTCAGTTCTGAAGCACTCTGTTGTGCAGTTCCTGGCTTTTCCTTTCAGTATGAGGGGCAGGCACATCAGACGCTCCACAGGAGGTGGAGCCAGCATTGTGTGGACGGGGCAGCCAGGAGTACCTTGTTGACAGTGCTTCACCTTTCCTGGGCCAGGTGTCAGCTGAGTCATCAGTCGCTCCCCAGGGGGCGGACCCAGCATTGTGGTGGCAGAGCACAGCCCTATTCAGAGTCCAGTGGCACTCCCACCTCCCACCAAGGTGTAATCCTTGCATTCACCACCTGTCATCCACCAGCCCTGTCACTCACATAACCCAGACAGTCAGTTACACATCCTAGCAGAGGCGGGCTGAAATGGTTAGGCAATCAAATGCTAGCTTTCTAAAAGTAGCATTTGCAAACACAGGATATTAAAATGACCTTTACTAAAAGATGTATTTTATTATTCTGAGTTCAGGCATACTAAACTTGACTTTCTACCATGTTCCCTGAGCCTGCTGGGATTATAGGGTGTAATAATTCCAGTAGCCCATCTTGGCCTAAGAGAACAGGTAGCCTTTCAATAGTGAAAAACGAAATTGGCTGTAAGTCACTATTAGGACATGCCACACACATCAGGGCTTGTCCTACCTTATACTTACAATGCACCCTGCCTTAGGGCCTACCATAGGGGTGACTAATATGAATCAAAGGGAAGGTTTTGAGGCTGGCAAGTGGGTGCACCTGCCCAGCCAGCATGACAGTACCAGACTGCACACAGGTTCTGCAATGGCAGACCCTAGATACATTTTAAAAGGCTGCTTCTGTGGGTGGCGCAACCAGCGCTGCAGGCCCACTAGCAATATTGGCATTTACAAGCCCTGGCCCTCCTGGTGCAGTTTACTTGGGACTGACAGTAAATCGAATGAACCAATCATGGAAATCAATCACAGTTACATTTTACACTGGGAGAGCATATGCACTTTAGCACTGGTCAGCAGTGGTAAAGTGCCCAGAGTCATTAAACCAAAAAAACAGGTCAGAGAGAGTATTGGAGAAAGGCATAAGGTTCAGGGATGACCCTGCTAAGAGGGCCAAGTACAACACAACCCCCTTCCGGCCAAAACGCAGGGTAGACCAATCACCACTGTGATGGGCTTCCCTGCTTTGGGCGATAGAACATGGACCTGGACCGCAACAGCAGGGGCACATTCCAGTTCTACGCCAATCTGAACCTATTTCAAATCCTCTGTCCATACTCTCAGGGTCCACCCAGCTTATCCATGGGGCACCCTTCTCTTCCTCTGTGGACACCACCTGTGCAGCATCTAACCTTAACTTGCTCACAGGTGTGTCCCAACAGATAGTCATCACATCACAGTGACCACTGACAGTAGTCAGAGCTGAGACCCAGGCCTCATGCCTCTCAGGGCTCACAAACCTCTGTGGCCTCAGAGAGCGGGTGTAGTAGCCCAGGTGCTTGGCACCCTTTGTTCACTCTCCCTCTTGTCAGGTCAGGTATGTCATCCTGGCACTGACCCACCAGCTCCAGGCCTGTACCTGGCGGCTGGACCAAAGACTGGGGTGGGCTCTCCCACACCCGGTCCTCCTCCTTGGGGCTCTGTACCCTCCCACCTGGAGTGGTACCCCTTTCCAGAATTGTCAAGGCACCTGTGGCAGGTGACCTGCACAATTCGCCCACCAGTTCAGGGGTGCTAGCCTGCAACTGGGGCAACAGTTCAGGGGGGACACCCTGCACCTGGCCCTCTATCCTAGGGTCTAAACCCTCAAACCACACCGGGGTCAGAGGCAAGGACTCCCTCCCTCTGCACCCCCTTCCAGAGTACCGCCCACTCCCCACTGGAGTGGTACCTCCAGAAGTGGTATGGGTCAGGACACTGATTACAGTGGTCCCCCCTCCAGGTCAGACAACACTTGAACCTGGCTCTCCAACTCAGGGACCTAACCCTGCAGTTGAACACTTGCCTGGCGCAACAGGACTTCCCGGGGAGCACGCATGCCCCCCCTGAGGGTGGCACATAGCTCATGTGCCGTGCGACAGTCTGCCTGGCGCAGATCTCCCAACCCCTGTCCCTCTGACAGTGTGGGAAGATCCCCCAGGACAGAAGTGGTGTCCCCATGGTCATTCACTGGGGACGCAGTCCTGCTGGCTGGCCCCTGACCCACTGGTTCTTCCACTGGGGACTCTTTCCCCCTCTCGCCCCTCCTTCTGGACTTCTGCACCCTCCCAACTGGAGGGGTACTGCCAGACACCATAACTACTGGAGCTCTGCTTACAGAGCCTCCACGTTCTTTAGCCACTGGGGGATCCCCCTCAGAGGGTGACTCATCTGGACAGCCTAAGCTCCCCATCTGGTGTTCCCTTAAAGAACAATCCAGGCTCTGAGACTGAGGTTGGGCACTACCGGGACAAAACCCATTCTCACTCCTTCCCCTTAAGGACAGGACGTGACGCCCTATACCCCTCTCACTACTACAGGACCTAGCTGGGCTACTCTGCGCCACTTCCACCACTCTGGGCTGGAAGATACCTGAGCCATTCCTCACAGGATCACACTCCAATGCCTCTCCAGACCCTCTGAAATCCACCACAAGGTTTGCCTCCAACGTGAGCTCCCTGGGGTCAGAGAACTCACTCTCAAACAGGTGTTGACATAGCTCTGGAAAACTGGGACTTAAAGTATGTTCTCCCACAATTGGATTACACCTCCCCCTAGCGGGGTTAACCAAACTATCCTTCACCTCTCCATCCAGTGCCTCACACACATACTCCACACCATTCCTCTGAGACTGGCCAGACAGTAACGGACTGTCTCTGTCATACAACCCACACTCTTCTGGGCGGTCTTTACACTCACCCACCAGGACCTCAACCATGGGGGAATCCCTCCCACCACTAGGACCATGAACTCCTACACCAGCTAGCCTATTCCCTTCAGGGACGCTGCGCACTACTGGAGCTACCTCATGACCTTGAACCTCCTGGTGTAAGTTAACCCCCTCCAAGTCAGGTGCTATATCTTTATGTGTGGGCACTATGCTGTCAGCACTAGATACCTGAATGTTGCTGCCACCAGCTGAGCTGGACTCCACCTCCAACTCAGGAAAGCTCAATCTGTGAGCTACACACATCTCTGGATGTTGGGCTGAAGCCCTCCTGGCTTCAAGCTCCAAAACAAGTTCTCTCATTCTCAAGTATTGAGCTCTTTGGCATTTCTTTGCTTCCATTGCCCATTTTTGCTTTTCCAATTCTATTTGTCCAGCTAACGTTGCCACCTCCATTGCATGTGCCCTGTCTGCCACCCTGTCTGCCAGCTCCTCTGGTGACAGACATCTGGTTGCTGCTTTTTCCATCCTCACTGAACCAGGCATGACATTTTCAAAAACACATGGAGATCTTCCAGCAAAATTATAAAAATGGAAATTTGTGGCTGTGTTATAGGTCTGCTCTCACCTTGTGGTGATCAGCAATTCACTGTATGTAAACTACAAATGCAAATTTGCAAATCCTCACCGCTGCGTCCATTTGTGGGGGGGATTTGTGTATTTACTGTGTGACTACAAATGCTTAACTCAAAAACGCCTGAAGAATAGCCTTGGCTGCTCACGCCACGCACCTAGAGGGTGAGCAAGGGTAATTTTAAGGGGTCATCCTTCGCCCTGACTTAGAGGAAAGGGTCCCTGCTTGTCACAAGTGAATACTTGCGCCAACCAGAGACCCCCAATTCTAACACTCAGGCATAGTAGCCTTTTGATCATACCAGTGCTTCATGAGCTCCTGGCTGGCCTTCAGTTTCCTGTTTGCCTTGTACATGTACTCCGCCATTCTAGATCTCAGGCCTAGCACATATTCAAGCACATTGTCCCTAGCTTCTTTAAGAGGCTTCTCTAAAGACTCTCTTAGCCAGGGCAATATACTGGCAGTGGTATTAGGGGAGCCTTTGTCTTGCCCATGCCTTGCCACTGGCCTTACGGGTGACACAGGAGTAGCAAAACTCCTTTACCTTTTCAGACATATTGGGCCAGTAGAAATGGTTCACCAACCGGTTCCATGTCTTTGTCCGTCCCAAATGTCCTGCCAAGGGGATATCAGGACCCAAAGTCAGGACGAACTCTCTGTACTTCTGGGGCACCACCAATCTCCTGGTGGCCCCCTCCCTGAGATTTCTGGCCTCAGTATAAAGCAGTCCATCTTCCCAGTAGAGTTTGTGAAAACCTACTGTCATCCCCCTCCTCTTGCTTATAAGCAATCCGCCTCAAGCTCTCAAGGGTGGGACAGTCATGCTGTCCCTGACTGAACTCCTCTCTGGAGGGTCCACCTACTCCTGTCAGTTCTGCCAAATCTGACAGCTCTGGCAGGGATGGAGTCCCTCCCTCAGAGGGCAGATCCTCCTCATCAGGGTTATGTTCTTCCTGCACCTCTGGAGTTCCCTGGGCGGGCTCACCAGACCCAGTGCCCTGGTCCTTGGATGCTTGGACCTTTGTTCCATGGTCCATGTGTCCAGCCTCTCCCTTCTGGCTAGTCAGTGACCTAGTCACAGCACATACCCACTCAGGGAGCTCCAATATTTTCATATGGAGTCCTCTCTCCACCTTTCACCACGCAGAGGCTTCAAGATCATTGCCCAGTAAACACTGGACTGGGAGCACCTTTGACACAGCTACCTTCACAGGGCCCGTCACACCTTCCCATTCCAAATCCGCCACAGCCATGGGATGGAGTTTGGTAGTGCTGTCTGCATATGACACCTGGTGAAACTCACCAGGTAACAACCTCTCTGGTGGCACCAGTTCATCCAGGACCATAGTTATACTAGCCCCAGTGTCTCTGAAAGCCCCTCAATCTCAGTCCCATTCACTTTAGGCCTCTGCCTGTACTTGTCCATGTTTGGAGGTAAGGCAGCAAGGGTGGCAATATTCACCCCTTCCAGGGACACTAAGGTTGCTTGCACCACCTGACTACCCCTCTCTGAAGCACCACTCTCCACCCCTACACTGACACTGGCAATCCCTGTGGATGGCCCCTTAGGGGGGGGAGTTTCTTAGCGCAGACAGCATCTCCCTGCTTATGCCCTGGATGGTTACAGTCAAAGCACTTACCCACCTTTGAGGGATCAAATAACCTACCAGGCTTTCCCTGAAACTCCCTCCCTTTGAAACTGGGTTGGCTCGGGGCGCCCCCTCCTTGTGCAGGTTTTTGTGGGTCTTTGGAGGACTCCTTAGGTTTTTGACCTTCATTTCCCTGTGCTTTCCCCTGGGGAGGGACCTGTCCTCCTTTCTTCTGGTCACCCCCCTAGTGCTGAATGGAAACCCGGGTTCTCACCCACTCATCAGCTGAATCCCCCAGCTCTCTGGGGTCTGTCAGCTTATAGTCCACTAGATACTGGCGTAACTTCTCTTCTGCACAATGAGTCAAATGTGTTCTTTCAAAAACAAATTATACAATCCCTCCTATGTGTCAACTTTGTTACCAACAATCCAGCCTTCCAGTGCCTTTACTGAAACGTCCACAAAGTCTACCCAAGACTTTGAACTCAATTTCTGGGTGCCTCTAAACTTCATCCTGTAGTGTTCTGGAGTCCGACCAAATCTCTTGACTAAGCATGCCTTCATCTGCTGGTATAATTCTGCATCCTCTCCCTTCAGGGTCAGGAGTCTATCCCTCCCAGCTACTGGAATCAACTCCCAATACCTAGAGTGGACCCTACTAATTTTAAGGGCCCTCTCAAAAGCTGCTAGCCACTTGTCAATGTCATCCCCCTCAGTATACTTGGGTACTATGCCTTTGGGAAGTTTAGGTTCAAATCTACCACCCCTGGACATTTCAGCATCTTCTTCACTTTCGCTGCCACGATCCCTTTTCTCCTCCTCTCTATCCCATTTTCTCTTAGCCAATTTGAATTTTCCTTCTCCAGGGCAATCACCTCTAATTGAGCATGAAGCTGTCTCTCTTCAAGGGACAGTAGTGGTACCCAAGTAAGGGACCCTTCCCCACTCCCACCACCACCTTGATTCACCTGGCTAACACTAGTCACAATGGGAAAGGTCTCATCCTCACCCCCCTCTCGGGTGAGGTTGGGAGGGAACATCTTCCCACCCCCTTGGGTTCTCCTCCGCTGCCCTGGCCCAGGCCTTTAGAGACTCAAGCACCCCTGCCTTCCTCATCTTCTTCGCAGGATGCAGCCCCCTAAGCCTACACTGTTCTCTAAGATCAGCCTAAACTGGGACAGTTTAGCCAGGTCCAGCTCCATGGTTCCCTAGTTTTGGGTCACAAAAAACTAGGCACAATAGACTTAGAACAATTTGGAAAAATCAAAACAATGGATTAAAAACAGTTCAGTCCAAATTCGAAAAATCAAACTCAAAAGTTTTATTCTAAGGCAATTTAGAGGATTTTTATAATCTTAAATTATTCACTGAAAGGTGTACTTTTTAAATACAAGTCCCCATCCACACCGCTGAACACCAAATGTTGGAAAGTGGGTTATTGGTAGGGCCAAATGTAGGTCTGCCACTGGCAAAAAGGCCACTAACACATGATAGGACTCAGCATAGGTCTTAGAAAATTATTCCTTTGCTCAACCCTTGGTAACGTGGCTGCGAGCAGACAGGCTTAACTTCAAAGACAGTTATGTAAAGCATTTAAAAATACCATTTCAGTAAATAATTAAGACACAACACAAAATAAAAATCCAACACCAATTTATAAAAATAGGTAATATTTGTATCTTTTAAATGACAGCAAAACGAAAATAATCCACTGTAGGGAACCAGAGATATGAATTTTTAAAGATTAGTCACTTTCTAGTGCTTAGAAACCAGCAGTGCCCCTTTAAGTAATTTTATTTTCTCTGTCAGGGACACGCCTTTATAAATTGGGCTGAATAAGTCTCACCACTGCGGTGGGCCGCCTTCTTCAGCAAGCGGGGTCCAGTTAGAACACCTTCCTGGCGTTCTGCTTGCGGGTCCCAAAGTATCCAACACACAATCCAAGGTTCTGGAATCTCCAAGAGGGTCCTTGAAAGTGTGAAACTTCAATTCCGCAATCCACTTGAACAAAACCCTTACAAATCCACTGGTACTCCAGGCTTTGAATTCTTTGTGGGGCTGTCCAGGTGCGATCTGTTAACCTGTAGCTTGTAGGGAGTCCACTCTTAGTCCTTTGGCAGAAAGGTGATCCACAGGGCTGTAGTTTCAGATGGTGCAGTCTTCATAGGTCAGGCCTTAGAGTTCCTTGCACAGCAAAAACAAACTTTCCAGCAGGGCACTTCTTGCTCCATTCAGTTTCAAGCAGCAGATCTGGAGGGCTCTGCCCCTCTCAGATACTTATTCAAAATTCTCTGGGTCAAGCACCAGGTCACTGCTGACCAATGAGAGCAGGGCAACTACTCATAGTTATGACCACATCCTGTGGAGTGTGGCATTTGTTTGTCCAAGAGTGCATCATACTTCCAAATCCATAATGGCTGATTTTCCAGCAAGGAGGTAAGAGCTGACTAAGCACACCCCCTGGGATTGCTTATTTCCATGGACCCTCCCCCTACCATCTGCACATACCTTCCTTAAGCCTTACACTGACTCTGGGTCAAACTCTCCGGGTGGACTGAAACCCAGGCCTCCACTCTACCTTTGAAGAGCGTAGTTTATGACGCCACCTCCTGGCCTGGCATTCCTATAGAACAGCACACTGCCCCCCCAGCAGCCTGGCTAATCCACTTAACTCTGACGAATCAGGGCAGACCACTGAAAGGCTGAATTTGGACTTACAAACAAGAAAGTCTCATAACTTATTGTACTTACACTTTAGGAGAAATTCAACAATATAATATTGTTGGATTTACTACTACCATTCTGGGAAGTCTTTGAATGGTCCAGCTAGTCGTCTCCTATCAATATTTATTAATCAATAACTTACCTACCATGTTAACCTAAGGGTCATGGGGTTTGCAATGGGGAAAATGACTGGGGTCACTTTTCTAGCACCAGGGCTTATAAAACCACATTTTCTAAGTATTTCCCTAATTTCTACAGGACCCCCACCCCCGTGCAACTAGGGGAGACTTCAGGGGTTCTGAATCTGCAGAAATATCGCAGATCATCCATACCCAATTCTTCTATCATCAAAGCCAAGACAAGACGTCTGTTGAACAGTGTCATTTAAAAACATAATTTGCTCTGGGATGATGTATGCTCTAAATAAGGCTTCCATACCTTGTACCTGCCAATCTTTAGTGCCCCAGACGGTGTTCGTCTCAATGTTGTCTTTCCAAAAGTTAAAACCTAATGTAGACAGCCGAGCATAAAAGTTTGCAGAATAAAATTGTTTTGTATTGGTCAACATTGTTTTCATAATGGTCTTATTTACATTTTTGAAATAAAATGTTTCTGGATTTGTAACATTAAACCCTGAGAAGTACGAAAACTTTTCTTGAAAGGTTTTATAGCTGCCTTTCGGCGGTGTTGGACGATGTTCCCATTGATTGTAGAGAAACACATTTCTAGGGCTTGCAGATTTGTGCAAATAATGGTGACTATACTGATTAAAACAATACATTTGTTCATAATCTGATGACCCTTCTAAGTCGTCATATTCTGTAAATGTAGCTGACATTTCTAAATCTTTTATCATGTTGTTTACAGTCTCAAAGTCCTCAGAAAATTTACTGGGTGCGACAAAGTCACTTAAAGAAACCTTAAACTGATGTGAAATCTTCAATAATTCCACCGGACCATAGATGTCATAATCAGTTATGTCCCATGCTATACCCCCTGGTATAGGAAAGGCTGTGATGTTCACTGCTGACAGGCCTCTTCTTTCACGATGAGATGATTTGTAAGGTTTTTAGGACCAAGTTGATTTTCTTACTTGCTGTGTCCATAGTACTACATTTTCCATCAATCATCCGTCCCAAGCTTAACACTAGTATGAGCTAGAGCAGGAGGAAAAATATACCTAATCCAATCCAAAATTCAACCCATGGTGAAACCAGATATGTTTTTTCTAGTAGATGAAGGAGTTTGGTTACTTTTTTCTTGAAGTTTGTCTTTTGTGGCTCTTCCTCAGGTTCACTGGGATCCTCAGAAAAGTTATCGAAGTTGATAAAGTAGCCAGAAGCAGTTCTGTCAATTGTTGGGATGCATCAGGATTACTTGAAATCACTGGAGCAGCATCTTGTTTCGCCATATTTGTATAGTCAGATGTCACATCATTTCAGGCAGGCGTGTCTTGATGAACTGTTATTGGGGTTTCCAGAGGTACAAGTTCCATGGCTTTGTTGCATAGTCCTTTTCTTACTGCAGGTTTATCAAAAGTGATAAGTCTTTTCAGGTTGAACCTCTTGGATTGTAGCAAGATTTGGTCGTCTGCTACTTCTCGGAAGTCCACTGGGCCTACTACTTATTATCAGTCACATGTTGTGGTTTGACCAGGTCGATGGATACAACTCTGTTCTCCCTTTTACCAGCAAGGGGCGGTAGTACTACTGATCTTATTCCTTGGATTTCCAAGACAGGTACTGCTTTTCTGTAAGAAGGCCCAAATTCCTTCTTCAACGCGATTTTTTCTCTGACCAGATCCCAATCTTTGGAATCCAGACAGGCCTTGCTGGGACAGGTGGTTTGTCTTCAGTGGGCGTTTGCTTCTGTATTATATTACTGTGACTTCCTCTTGCTTCATTTAAGTCCTGTAAAACATTAAAACGATCTTTGACATCAAAGGGTTTTTGTTCCACCACTGAAGTCTGACAATCGAGGTCTTTGATTATCATTCTAGTATCAAACATTAGTTCATAAGTTGTGACTCCACCCAGAGAACTTCTTGGCAGATTGTTTAGACTACGTTGGACACTTATTAGATGTTTGACCCACCCATCACCCACACCTAGTCCCTTAGCTGTAATGGATTGCTTTATGTCACAGTTTTATCCTTCCACTACCACATTACCCTCATGATGGAAGGGACTAGAATACCGCAATGCACACCCAAGCTAGCCATGGCCTCCTTGTAAGCTCGAGAGCTAAACTCAGGACCCTGGTCAGAATGTAGCATGCCAATTGCGTATGTGCCGATAAAGAATCGCAAATACTTTATAACAGTTCTGGCGTCAGCCGAGCGCTGGGGCCACATTCAAATAAATCTTGTGCAGGAATCCACTGCGACCATGATATATTTATAGTTACCATCCCTTTGTAAGGGACCACAGTGGTCCAGATAAACGCACGCTAATGGTTTATCTGAAATCAGAAGGGCCGTCTGTGCAGGTCGCTTCACTGTAGAAACTTTCATTTTTTGGCAGATTTCACATTCAAGAACATAGTTCCTAGTTTGTTTCCTCATGCGAGGCCACCAATATCTCTGTTTTAATAATGATACTGTGGCGGAAACTCCTGTGTGTGCAGATACCAGTCCTTCATGTGCTGCTAAGATCAGTCCTAACCTATGTTCCATGTTTGGAATTGCCCTATCCCCCACTCCAGGGATTTGAGCAAAAAGAACATTATTCGCATCAGTTGTATATGAGTACTTTATTGGAAAGCCTTTCGGGAGTGTCTTACCACTGTTTTTAACCCTTTCGATGCTGATGACGAGCTCAGCTCGTCATGATGCACGGTTGAGCTGTGCTGATGACGAGCTGAGCTCGTCATGAACAATGGGAATATATGAGTGCCAGCACAGGGGGGGAAAACACCTAGCAGCCAAGGTGTTAACTAAAGCATTGACGGCTTGCATTATGTCGCTGTCTATTTTTGTTTTTGACCGAGTAATTGCAGCTACGGAAGCAGTTTGCACACCTGCCTTCGCGGCTTCATCAGCCAATGAATTCCCTGCAACGTGAACGCCATCACGCTGATGACTCAGTATATGAATCACGGGAACCTTTTGTAGTTCTTTCTTTAAAAGAAAGACTTGTTCCCAAAGCGTTTTATGCTTAATTGTGCCACCTTTTGAATTTTTGAAACCGTTTTGAACCCAGTTCTGCAAGTGTTTGTTGTAAGATTCAACGCATAAATATGAATCGCACACTATTAGTGTCGGGAATTCGCGATCGGTATTTTCAAGCGCAATCTTGAAAGCCTGTAGTTCAGTTCGCTGAGCTGTACAGTCTCCGAGTGATTGAGTTTTAGTGACCATAGGTCTGAATTTACCTTCGCGCCAACGACCTTTGACGATCACGCACGCAGCACTATAAGCTTGTTTACCCTAAATTGCGGGCTGTGCTGATCTGTCTGTATATAATATACAGCCGTAATGTTCTAGAGGTCGGCAGAGGACATTCGTATTCGTAGTGTAGGAATTCTTGTGTCTTCAAGTAGGGGTCAAAAACGTATTCAACGTCTGTTGCAGAAAGAGAGTTAACCCATTGTATCCATCTCGGATGTAAAGCTTTTGCATTTGGAATGCTCGCTTTCGTCACTGCCTCTAAGGCAGGTACGGGTGTAACAATCATTATGAGTTTACCCTGCGCGAGAGCTCTCTCTTTTGCTACTGCAGTTTGAACCGGTCAGAATTTTTTTTGTTGAAGTGAATTTCATTTCAGCTTGTGTGTACAAGTGTGAGTGCAATTGGTACCTTTCACCTTCATTAAAGGTCAGGTATGTGAATCCGCATTTCTCTGGGATGACACGGATCACGAGATTGCGCACATTGTTGCGTGTATCTTATTGTGTTTTTGCTAACATGTCTGTTTGTACTGAACGCAAAAGTTCTGTATGTTTGAGTCCAATTTGTTTGTTTGAAATCAGGTTTGATTAGTTCGCAGAGAGGTTTAACCCTTTCTGCGTAATTTAGAACATAAGTTTTTCCACAATTCAGGAAACCTAGAATTGACTAAGTTTTTCAGCGTCTTTGGAGGTTGGAGCAGCGCACATTTCTCAATACAGTTTGCTGCCAGGCTTTTGCCTTCACTTGACAACTCATAGCCTAAGAATAGGACGTTGAGGTGGGCAATTCGTGATTTCTTAAAATTGAATTTGTACCCTTCAGAAGCGAACCCAAGTATTATGGTGTTCACTCTTTTCAAGTGCACGTTTAAATCAGCATCTGTAATATAGATGTCATAGACATATGATAACGCCTCATCATCGTACATTTGTAATATTTCTGCTACTCTGGCAGAAAATAACCCTGGACTATTCTTGAATTCCTGGGGGAGACGGCAAAATTGTCGCTGTGTCCCCAAGATTGAGAAAGCGGTCAAGTGCCTACTTTCCGGTGCAATATTTTGTCAGAAAAACCCATTTGAAATGTCTAATGTGGTTTTATATTTTTTGTGCACAATGTTGTTCATCAGTGCTGCACTATGTGAATTGTGTACTGCAAAAGTATTACAACAAGAGTTTAGGTGTCTGTAATCCAAAACTAGACGATATGAATTGTCTGGCTTGGAGACAGGAAAAAAAGGATTGTTCATAGATGAGGTGCATGTTTCAATCACCCCTTGATATTCAAGTTGATCTACGATCTCCCTGACTTGTTTCTTAGCTTCTTGCTTGACTGGATACTGCCTCTGTGCAGTAGGTTGATTTTTTAACTGGATTTTGTGGTGAGGAGAGACCTCATCACATCCTACGTGATTTTTATATAGTGCTGGGGCTTGGGCTACTGCCCATTTCCTGGCATATGAATATTTTTTATGAATTGGAATGTGATTTGAGAAGGCTGGCATAATTATTTCTTCGCCGTATGGGCACTCCCTAACAACTGCAGGTGGTCAGTCTCTTTCAGCTAGAAGTATTTCATAACCCTTGGAAAGCTTGTCCCAAAAAGAACTTTTATTTTTCTAGTTATGTCCCCCTCCATCTGGAGTGTTACTTCATATAACTTGTGGGGTACACTAACCCTGGTGTCAGCAGTTTCAACTTGAATGCATTAATTCAAGTCCACTGTCCCCAGATGATCCATCAGGATCTTACAAACTATGGTTACTTCAGCTGCGCTGTCTAGCATTGTCTGAGCCTATTCCCCGTTCTTGAGTTGTGTCCTCAGAATCCTCTGCATGTCTGATTTTTATGCTTGCTACCTTCTTTTTGGAAAATTGAGCTTTTTTATTTTGGTGAACGGGTTCTTTGTTTTTCGACTTGACGCGTTCTTCTTTGTGTTCTGACCATCCTCTTCTTTCCGATTTCTGCAAGGAAGTCTGAAAAGATCGAGAGGGACGTGTGTCGTTATCTTGATCAGGTTTTCTTAAAGTATCCCTATTTCTAAGGTTATACCTTTTTTCAGAGGGCTCTCGTTGAGGAGACCTCCCCCCCGTTCAGGAGACCTAACTCTCCTTTGGGGAGGCCTTCCTCTGGACTGAGAACGCTTCTTTCTAGGAAATGTCTGTGTACTATTTTCCCACTTCTTTTTAGGAGTAGTGAGATTATTTTTTATAAAAGTTTTTTCAGGATTCTCTGTTAGTTGTGGTTTTATTGGTTTTCCACCCAAACTATCTCTACCTAGTTCTTCATAGGAATTTTCAATAATTCTGGCAAGCTCATAAGGTTGCTCAGTAATGTCTGTTTCTTTTAATTTCTGGTGGATTGCCACTGATGCAGCTTCACCTTTAATGTTGGCTACTAGTATAGCCGAGACTTGTTAAAAATCTTTCAGTAATATCATACCTAGATTTAAAGCCGGTTCTGGGCCGTATTAATTTTGAATCTGTCTTAGAACGTCTGGTATTACCGCCATGGACGGAACACCATGTGTTTTAGTGTAGATTGAAGCAAAGACTGTGCCCCAAGTGTTACAATCCTCTATGTGTGGTTCAATCCCCATAGGTAAATAGATTGTCAGAATCCTGTGTTTCTCATGAGGCGGACTATCAGGAAACACTGCCTTGAGTAATTTTTTGTGCTAACCAGAACGGGACTTGTTCTCGTTTTGCTGGTAGTTTACCAATGACTGACTGTATAGTTTGTGGTGTGGTTTTGTTTGTGTTCCCCTGGTAAGGGATGTGCTGTGGAATTCTTACAGCTGGTTGGACTGTTAATGTCCGCATGACATATTGAACCAATTGTCTATGTATTTTAATTAATTCTTTTAGCTGAGCTAATAATTCTGCATCTGATATCCTTTCAATGTCTGGATGTGGTGTATAGCTGGCTATTACCGGCCATGTTGCTCCTGGTCTACCTAGTGGACCGAGCCTGGTAATGTGATTTTGATGTTTTAGGGCGCCTTTAAACCAGAGCTGATGCTCTTGGTAAGTTAATGGAATTTCAATGTCCTCGAAAGGAACGTATTCCGCTGGAGGTTCCTCTGCTTTGTAGTAGTGGAACTCTCATGCTCCCGCATTTGCTGCTGGAAACTGAATCCATGAATAGAATACCTCTGTCTGCCGATATTCATGTGCCTCTATGACAAAGATCACTCTGCCACCACTTGCCGATACTCCATTATTTATCAGTTTGTAAGTTATACTTTTCCTTACATTTACCGGGAGCAGTATAGCATCCGTGTCATTTTCTAGGATTTCAGCGTCAAGTAAGATCGCTTGAGCTGCCGCTGCAGCTAATTCTTCGTCAGTAACCATTATTTTTACTTATTGAAGAGTTTGCAGAACAAGTTTCAAGGAAACAAAGATTAGGTGCACAATATTTTGGAACACTGTATCCTTCAACGTTGAACAAACCAAAAACTAATACATAGGATTTTTTGTCCTTCTCAGTTTTGGCGGATATTAGCCTTTCACCCACTCCAGACGTCTTTTGGAGTTTTTACTGGGAAAAAAGGGGTCTGTGTGAAAAGCACGACTAAGTTATGTCGACTAGGTCTCTCCGAATATATTAGACTTAATTGTGAGTGCCAGCTAGCTCAGAGGTCACTAGAAACTTTCTCGAATAAACAAGAAGGGATTAGTCTCTGAAAACCATATAACATGACAACTTTGTTTCCCCAGAATGGAACGTATCTCTAGAGTCGCGGAAACAATAGACAGCTATTTCACTCAGTCAGATGTGCATGCTTCGTTTCACCAGAGTTGCTTATAAATAAAGAGACGGGCGTTTTCAATAAAAATATTTATTGAGCAGTCTTATTTCTTAAGCATAAGAAATGCACTGCTACAATTGAAATGCTAGTTAAGAAGTACAATGCATATAATACTAATAGTATTATAAGATAGTACTGTAAAAGCATGATATGGTTTCTGAGCTATAAACGTAGAATACATAAAATGCATAAAATACATACAGTGATAAAATAGTGGCTAAAAGTACTCAACTGGTACTTCTAAAATACGCCTACCCCAATGTACCCAACCCAAGTCTAGTACGAGGGAGGAGTAAGTGTGGTGTAGCTTAAGTCTAGTCATTTTCTGGCAAGAATCTGTTCCAAGAATTCTCTAAGGGTCTAATCAGCTTCGTACCTTGGTTTTAGAATGATAGAGGTCTTGTATCTCTCTCTCAGGACTCAATCTCCCAGCAACCCGCAAGGGTAGCCTGGAATCACCAGAGCTGGATTTCTCGGCAAGAGAAAAGACAGCGTCTTCACAGTGCGTCAGATGGAGGGTCGGCTTCCTTCGTCACTTGCAGCAGCAGGGCATCGGGCAAGTAGTCGATCTGCTCCTAAACCACTGTGTGTTTGACTGGGCAAATGTAGGCATATTTATACTTTGAAGGTGCCGAGTTTGACGTAATATTGGACATAATATCGTCACTAGTGCCTCAGTTCCTTGAAAACTCCAGGAGTTCTTGGATAAATTAGTATTCAAGCAGGGGGAAGTCCCTGACTGCTGAAGGCTGGTTTTTCCAAGAAATCGTTGTGGATTCTCAGAGTTTAGTGGAAGTAGCCATGCCGTATTTGGGTTGCACAGGCTAAGACTAAATAAGGCAATGATTCCTATGCCTATATAAGGACTGGGTGATTTATACCTAAATATGGACATGAATCGGGAAAATTACACTAGGGTCCTAGATTCCCACATAACACTAGGCATGGTGCCTATCATTTCACTGCAGAAGAAGGCATCCTTCTTAGTGGTGGCACAGAAGTATCAACACCATTTGATGTCCTGAAAGTCATTGACATCGAGGCACTCCTAGTTAAGAGTCCTGATAGTAATTCACTTAACATCACCAGCATACTCAGTATAGCATCACTCGACGTAGAATCACTTTACCCGGTGCATGTCCTGTTTCAATTGCTACACCAATTGCCACCTGGACCTATGCCAAAACCAAAGCTAGTAGCCAAGCAAATATCCATGACACCAATAACAACAAGCATTGGCATAGCCCATAGGTCTCGCTTTTTGCACCGTATAAGTATTTATTTATGCAGCAGAATATCCTTGGCGCAACAACTACTACTGTTGCATGGCTAAACACTTATAATTTCCAAAAAGCGAAACCTATTGGCTATGCCAACGCTTGTTATTAATTGTGTCTTCCAAGAAGGGAAAGAGATTATCAGCTCCTGCTGTGCCTAACAGCCTTACAAACAGACTATTTTGATAGCTGTTAAAGTCGCATAAGCTCGAACAACCTTTCCAAACCATTTAATGTAAAGTTCACTGAGCCACAACTTTGACAGACGCTGTTTGCCTCCATAATTAGAATCTAGAAATTAGAGTTTGTGTTTAGAAATTACATCAAAATGCCAGCAGTGTGATGGGCAACAGGAAATACAGTACTGTCTTGCTGTTTGCAGTGAAAAAATAAAATGTTCCACCTTATCTCAGGTGGAAAAGGCCCAGGAAGAGGCTTCTTGGTTTAAAAATGTTAAATGAAAGGTAACCAGGATTAATACATATACAGCGTTCAATGTAGAAGGTCCTTAATGCAGAGAATCTGAAGGGTGATAGTGAAATCGAGCAGAGATTAATAACTGATAATTTGTCGCCATGATGCCCAACCCCCGCATTCATCTGCAGAATATGTAGGTGCAGCCTGGGGGCATCTGGTAAGTGGTCTGCGCCACCACCTCAGTTTTATCAGAGTTTAACTTGAGCCAGGGACTTCCCATTCACACCTGAGAGTTTCTGGTATAGCAGCTCACCCACAAACAAAGGAGGAGCAGCTGGGCGTCACACGCACATATGTAGAACCAGACTCCATGGCCACAGCCCTGCCTAACCGGAAGCTCAGCAGAGGTTAGAAAGTTAAACGGAAATGCCAACCATTGGGGAACTGCTTCTAAGAGGGTAGGGTTCAGTGGCTTAGCTAGGATGTTAGGGGCCCTAATGTAGGGAAGGAAATGCCCCTCTATCTGAACTGTGAAATACAGCACAAATCAGGCCTTTGGGCACCAGTGCCACTGCTCCTGCTGTAACAAAAAATGGAAGATACCACTCTGGAAGGGTAATGAGCGGGGTGGGGCCCCTCCAGTACAAAAGAAATGACCCACTTTGGTGCCATGGGTGATCTAGACCCTGAGGATGGTTGATGGAGGGCATCGTAAACGGTCTTCGGTTCAAATACCGCCCCCCTCCAGCCTTTGCTTATTCCCGAATCCCAGTCATCCAGCCTCGTATTCCATAGACTCTACTTCCTCTTCCACAACTTCCATTTTTGTTTGAAGCGCTGCATTTCTTTCACCTGTTACTGCAGAGTGGTGCCTGTGATCTGTTCATGCACTGCTGGGCGAGGTGCTGTGCACATTGTTGATGGTTGGCATTTTGTTCCTTGTAGTGGATGCTCAGCTACCCATGACGTTGCTGTATGTAAAGCGGGTTGACGCCCTTTCCGGCGACTAGGCGCTATAAAAATACAAAATGAAATAAATTAACACAACCAGCGCCTTGATTCTGCTGCCATCAAGTTCTTGTGCAGGTTGCACAGAGCATTAAATAGACTAGACTCTTTGTTAAAGTCATCCTAGGACACACCTGCTTACTGGTAACACCACAGCTGACCTTCAACATAACCAGCCTTTTAGTCTGACATGGTCTGGAGACCAAAGGATACGCAGGGGTTCTCGTGCATCTCAAAATGCAATAATACGGCGTTAACAGCAAAAGCCGCCTTGCATCCTTTAATAGCACAATCAATCATTGTGTAGCTTGGGTAAAACATGTGAGCGTATGGAGGGTAAAAACGCAGGAGGCAAACAACGCAGAGGTTGTGCGAAGTTAGGTTGCATGGTTAAAGGAACACGGGTAAGCGCTGGTTTTGCAAAATAACAGGGTTGGCGTTAGGAAGGAACAAACGGAGATAGAGCAACATGGATTGGGTGGAAGTGAACGAATAAGAAAGAGAGAAACGTGGAGTTAAAGCAAATAGGAGAGCGGTTCACAGCTAAAACAACAAGCTTGCGCAGCGTGAGGGGGTGGGGGGGTGAAAATTACTACCATATGGCGGCGCTCGCTCCCACAAGTGAATAGTCACACTTGCACGCGTTGCCATTGAAGGCAATGGAATGCGTGCACAGTTGTGAGTGAAAAAGGGGACCGATGACTAAAGGTCTTCTCCTAAGCAGCGCATGCGCGCTGAGTAGGCGAGACCTAAAAAGGCTTTCTTCTGCGCAGCTTTCAGGTACACCTGCATGGTAACACATTATCAACACCATTGTATCCTATTGATTGCCCTTCCAGATCTTGTCCAGTGGACAACATTCCAACCTTTCAGGATGTGCTAGTAGGAGAAGCTTGCAAGCGTATTATCCTAATGGAAGCCCCTTAATCTACAGTTCCTGTGATCATGAAGACCCACCAAACAAGGCCGGCCCTTGCTGAGACCTTTATTACTTCTGGTACCAGGCTTGCTGCATATTGCAAAAGAGAAATTTCTTATCTCTAACCTACGAAAATAGCTACTTCAAGGCCTTTGAAAAAATACAAACCTCTAGCACAGTACCCTCCTTTCCTGGGACTGGATGATACACCTTAATCAGTCATTGTGTCAACAGTTCCTAAAAGACATTCATCTTCCCCTTTGAAACCAAGGCATCCAAACTAGAAGAGCAAAAAAATGGATGTGGTTGGCAACAAATGTTTAGTACAGAATCTCCAGCTCTGACAGAGTTTAGCTCTACAATCTTTTTAGGAAGGTATGAGTGAACCTTATGAGAGAGCCTACAAAGGTTCGCAGAAGATCTGCCAAAGGCAAGATTTTAGTGATGTGGTGCAAGGTCTTCAGCTTTCAAATCAGGTAATAAGCGCTGCCATTGATTCCTTCATTCTAGTAGTGTCAGGCGATTGTGTGGCATCACTCTACCAAGCTTTACTACCCTAAAGCTTAAAGTCTAGTTTAAGATCCGTAACATTCCCTTTCTGGTGCTGTCCCGGTAGGACAGCAAATAGAGAAAACAATACAGCACATACTTTGAAACCTTCAAAGCTATTGCTCTGGAAGAACAAAGGAAACTGTACAAATCACCGTTTAGGCAAAACATCTGCCGTTATCAACACTATCACAGGGCAAAATCCCCTGTGTGGTTATTACAAGGCCTAAGGAAACAACAGCAAGGTCAAAGTTACTCATACCACCAAGGATGGAGCTCCGACAGCAATAATTTACATTCTCAGTCATCCTCAGCAGGCAGACCACCATCTTATACAAAACAACGACTCCTTTTCCCCCCTCTCTCGGTACTTTACTCCTGTGGGGAGAAATATAAACCTGCATTTGAAATATCAAATATAATCAGTACCAAATGCTTGCTGACACTCTCTGATGGTGCACAGCAAGCAATATTATCTAAGTAATGGCATTATAAATGGAGCTTCCTGCTCAAACGACTATCAAACACAAATCCACTGCAGGCTGTGGAACTCATCTAGTCAACCTATGAGTTCTAGTTCCTTAGTAGGAGACATGGAGTGTCCACATCATACCAACTTGCTAGAACTCAAAGCAGTGCAACTGGTGCCAACTAGTGTCTAATGACGGGCAAAATTGTAGTACAGACAGATAGAGGCACCTGAGCCAGGCTCTTTTTTTCTGGCTGCTCAGAGGATATCGACATGGTTCTTATAGATCTTGAGTTGTCAAGCAAATAAAGGGTGTACTAAGAAAACCACAATTAGCTATTTGACAATGAGGTACTATTGGACGATTTCCAAGACTGGAGCTTCTCACAAAGAGATGTTTGCCACATCCTAAAGCTTGAAATACCAGAGTTTTGCCCCCCTAATATAGGACCCCGACTCATGGCAATGCTCTTTGGATGAACGGGTTTTAGAAATTTCTATGTGCTTTCCCCATAATTTGTTACCATTGTTGAGTTGAAACTGCAGTATTGTCAGTTTCACTAACCTTGTGCGCAGTCTCCAGTAGAAGCAATGTTCTTGTCCATTTCATTGTCCCCACCAGTTACCACATACATTAAGATAAGGGAATGGGATAAGAGAGAAACTAAAGACACAGGATTCCACACTCTGCTTTGAAACCTCTGCGTTAAAGGAAATCTGCAAATAATAGTGGATCTATACAAAACAAGCGATATCTAAAGACATTTTTTATCTTAAAAATACATATGCATGGACAACCCTCGTTGTGTTTAGAATACCTACCTCAAACTTTGTCGCGCATGGTTTTTTGGATGATCAGCATAATTCTACTTGTAGAACTGAAATATAAGAAATACCATTACCATTCTGCTGTTCCCAATTCTTAGCAATATATACACAGACTGGAAGTCTAATACCTTGTGCAGATTCCATCCTGTACACACTTCGCCAGTGAGTATGCAAATAATTTGAACCCAATGTTAAGAGTCCAATGTTAAGAGTTCAAATAATGTGCAAAGAATAGTTAAAAGTTTGTTTTCAACCATACAGGACTACAGTATGCTTTTCTATTATCCAAAAAGTCCATACAAAATCCTTTAGAAAGCAGTAGGTTTTGGCACTTGAAATCAAAAAACCTGGAGAGCAAAGATGGCGGCGTCAGGCTAGACGCCGATAGCAGCTCCTGGACAGGACAGCGGAGCATGCAGAGATTCATTTAGCGAGACGGATGCTCAGTTCTCAAAAATCGGTGGCAGACATGAAAGAGAACTAAATACCTGGTATGCGGATTGAAAAGCCAAAACCCCTACCTCTCGAGGGTCTCTCCTCACAGGGAACGCCACACAAACTCACGCTGCTAGAATCCGTGGTTGGACTCGCCGTGCTCAGGTTGCTGATCGGCAATCATAGAGCTACGCGTGCACTGCGCTCCCTCTGCTGGCTGGCAGTGGCGGTGAACTCCGTGAACTCCGCTGTGAATTCCGATGCAAGCTTGGAGGAATCCGTGACCAAGACGGACATCCAGGGACCCGATCAGAGTGAATCTGCCTCACAGCTACTAATGGCCCCAAAAAATGCAGCAGCGGTAGCAGCAGCGGCTAAGACGAGGGCTGCACGTCAGGCGCTGCGGGATCAGGAATTGAAGCGAGGCATTACCAGTGGGGGAGCGCCAGGGCAAGGAACACTAACAGAAGCAACATTGGGGGCGCCTGACAAAACAACGGAGAAAACGCCGGCCAGGAAAGGGGCTTCTTCTAGCAAGTCGACATCAATATCCCATCCTGCTAAAAATGCCTCTTCAACTATTACTACAGTGGCTACAATATTTCGGGCCGTTAATCAGAGAACAATGACCAAGGAGGCACAACAAAACGTCATGAGTAATGGAAAACAGCAAGCGGCCCCCCCCAGTGAAAATGGCAGTTCTTCAGCAGACTTTGGGGGGAAAGGTAGTGAGAAAGCAACAATAGTAGCATCGGATACAGTAAGCCCCGCAATCCCACTACAGACAGAAGTTAATGAAGTGCTGAGCCAAATTGAGGTGCAGAAAACACAGGAAGCACAACTGGAACCTAATAAAGTGGCCATATCGCTGACCAGCGGCGTGGTCGAGAGACTCAGTCCGGGTCTGGGTGCGGGGCAGGTAAGCCATACTATACCTACTACTACTGTATCTGAATCTGAATCTACACTGAACAGTTCTGGTATCAATACCCAGGTGAGGGCAGACCACCCTAACGAGAACTATACAGATAAAAACAATCTAGTACAAAGTGTAGATACAAGTAACGGCACCCAACAACATCTCACTCAACACAAGGTTACAGATCCTTCGACTTGTGCTTTGACTTGTGCTGAAGGTACTGAAAATAGTCTGAGCATAGAAACTGTCGGACGGACGGCTGGTCGGACCTCCTCTGTGAACAATTTAGAGATACACAGTAATCCATCACTAGAGACTGAAAAAGTTACTGGAAAAACAACTATATTAGAAACCTCACTCTTGGATGTAACTCATAAATCTCAAAGAGGGGCCAGCTTGGGGTCGGAGACGAAGGAAGGGGAGACCCAAAAGCCTAACGAGATAGTTAATCCTGATCTAGAAACCCCACAAATTAGCTCTACAATTGACCTGCATCCTGTTGACGCTATAGAGGTTCTAGAGATTGATAAAGACATAACTGACTTCTACTCTTTCTCAGAAGATATCAGTTGGTCAGGAGATACTGATGAACTAGATGAAGCTGATGAAGCTGATGATCTGGAGAACGAATCAGATTCCAACTTAAGTTCAGACTTAGAACTTAACCCACCAAAAGAACAGCGCGACAGGAAAAAAAGAACAATACTCAAAAAGAAAAAATCAGGACACCATGGAGCTAATGAACTATCATGGGATTATACCCCAACAGTTTTGGCATTGAACCAAAACCATTCTCCGAATCCAAGAGCTCAAAGTCTAATGTTAGAGCAGAACGTAAATAAAGAAACTATGGAGGACTCCGGAACTACCCTAACGCAAGTCATGGAGACGGTGCTACAGGCCATAGCATCACATCGGGAAGAAACCTCTAAAGACAGCCGCAAAGCACGGGCCGGTCTACAAAAGGTTCAAAGGGTGGTTCGTAAACTGTCAAAAACCATGGGAGCATTTACTGAGAGGCTAAATGATATAGAGGACCGCATAGTGGTCAACGAGACAGAGGCTGCTGCAACAAATGAGCGACTTGAAACTGCAGAAGCACAGGTTCAAGACATGAGGTGGAAGCTTGAAGATTATGAGAATAGACTCCGCAGAAATAATTTACGAGTACTTGGAATTCCGGAAAAAATGGAAGGCGAGGATTGCCGCACCTATATAATACAATTATTCCGAGACACCCTGCCTGAGTTAAACACCTGGGACTGGGGATATGAGGTGCAGAGAGCACATAGGGTACCAATATCCTTAAAACCCACAGCACCTACAGGCAAATACCCTCGTGCTATTCTGGTATATTTCGGAAATTTTCTACTTCGCCAGGCCATTGCAGAGAAAGTTACTCCTGATAAACACCGGAAAAAAGACTCAATCTCATACTTCGTGCGCCCCGATTTTTGTCATTGGACTGTAGAAAGGAGGTGGCGGCTCAGACAACTCATCAAACCTTTTCAAGAGAAAAAAGCAACAGTATATTTGAACAACCCTGCAAAATTGAAAGTGATACATATGGGACAAACAAAATTTTTCACGTCTGAAGTAAAAGCTAAGGAGTATCTAGAGAGCTTGTGAAAAAATAAAAATTAAAAAAACAACTAAACCCACATAAGAACTGGCAGGAAGGTAACTAATATAAACTAGGGACTGAAAGATAACAAACCCATCGAGTGTACATGGTCTAATATGCATTAGCCTATGTTGGTGTAGTTGAATATAAGCTGTGGGACTTGAAAATAGGAAAATGAGGAAAATGAATAAGTACAACTTGTAAACCAATAATTTTCTATTAATCTTTCCTCTTTCCTTTCACTTCCCATGTTTCTCACATACTAATATTCTCCTATCTTCTCCTGCTTAGATATGCTTATAATCGATAAAAATTTACTTTCTTATTTCTACTTTTCTATCTGTCTCCGATAAAGTTACTAATGCACCTTAAAATTGCATGCTTCACTAGTCCTGCTTGGAGTAGGCTAAATCCATCACTACAGACTCCAATGGAGTCTCATTGCTCACTAAGGGAGGGTAAGGGATGGTGCAGGGGAGGAATGTGGGGGGGGGGTGGCAAACAGGGCACACTCTGTGCACCTGGTTGGGGGGTGGGAGAGCAAAAAAACTAAAAAAAGAGCAAAATGACACTTGAAGGGGAATGCAGGCTGATAAATACTGACTCAAAAATAGCGGTACCAAATGGGTAGATTAAACATAGGATGTTGGAATGTCGCAGGGTTAAACGATAGAAGCAAGAAAGCTCAATTATACCAGATAATCACCCAGAGCACTTGTGATATCCTCTGTTTACAAGAAACCCATATTCCATTCGGTGAGATTAAACATTTAAAAATACCCGGCTACCAAATATTAATTACAACAACTCAAACCACAAGAACTAGGGGAGTCGTAATAATAGCAAGAACCAGACTAGGAAGCCCAGTACGTAAGAAAGCCGACAATCATGGACGATGGGTCATAATCCAGTTAGAACTAGGTATTACAATCTGCTCAATCTATGGCCCTAATCTTGATGACCCCACCCTATTCGCTGAATTAGAAATGGAATTAGCATCTTGGCCAAGTAGCTTGATTCTTTGTGGTGATTTTAATTTTGCATTTAATCAAAATTTGTCCCCCCAGAATCAATATAGGTACTCTGGTCGGAAACCGCGGGTGTTCAGGGCCGTATCAAATTTAATTCAAACCCACAACCTACAAGACATCTGGTTGCTTAAAAGGGATAAAGATCCTGGTTACACCTTTTTTTCTTACCCACATCGTAAATATGTCCGTATCGATTACTTTTTTGCAACTCCAGATATTGCCTCAAACACCCTGATTGCTAAAGATCCGAAAACAATATCTGATCACAATGCCTTATATATAACAACAGAAATACCGGGGTATAACAGGGCCCAAACACAGTGGACATTTGATAGGAAATTATTAGCTAATCAAGAATACATAACCCACATAACCCAATGGACAAAAGAATTTTTTGATGCAAATCAATATAGTGCATCTAGATTTATAGTCTGGGACAGTTATAAGGCGGCACTCAGGGGGGAGACCGCCACATTCGTTGCCTCTCATAAGAAAGAACAAAAGAAAATTCATAACCAACTAATAAATGAATTAACGCAACTAGAATATAAACATGCCAATCAAATGCAACATAGGGAGCATGCCGAGGAAACCCTAAGAAAGATTCTAGTGATTAAGGCAGAGTTAAATAACGAGTTAACTACTAAAGCTGCTGAAATTTATCAAGCTCACCGAACGAAATCCTATGAGGTGGGGGAAAACATTGGAAAACAACTCGCTTTAAAAACACGGCAGACTCAATCCTTTAATACAATAAAATGTATTAAACATAGTGGTCACGAATTTACTACTCAAAAAGAAATCGCTAATTGTTTTAAAGAATATTATCAAAAACTATATCGAAACGAAGATGTTCATACGGCCCAGGAGACTAGTGAGTTTTTAGCCAATTGGCTTAGCGAAAATAATATAACACAAATTATCGATGAAGATGCAAGAAATGACTTAGATAAAGAGATCACTAAAACCGAGGTTGAACTAGCAATAGCAGAACTTGCCACAGGGAAGGCAGCAGGGCCAGATAGAATACCACTAGATCTATACAAAATACTCGGAACGACTATAACACCATTTCTTCACGACCTATTTCTAGGTATCCAGTGGCACGGAAAATCCCCAGAATCATGGCGTCAAACAAATATAGCACTTTTCGCAAAAAAGGACAAACCCCCTGAACTAACCACATCATACAGACCAATCTCACTAATTAATTCAGATTCTAAAACTTATGCAAAAATATTTGCCAACAGACTTGGCAAATACATCGAACAGCTAGTATCACCCTGGCAACACGGGTTTATACCAGGCAAGAGCACCACAGATCACATACGCCGAGTGGTTGCACTCTTTGACATAATGAAGCTAGATCAAGGTCAAATGTCTTTAATTTTACTAGACGCCGAAAAGGCCTTTGACCGTGTTTCGTGGCAGTACTTGTGGGAGCTTTTAGCCCTCAACAATATCGGCCCGGGGTTCATAAAATCACTAAAAGCTTTATACGTAGAACCTAAAGCTAAGGTCTTGACGGGCGGTTGCGAGTCTGAAAACATAGATATTCAGAGAGGGACTCGACAAGGATGTCCATGCTCACCACTTTTATTTGCCTTATATATTAATCCTTTGATTACCAAATTATTAACATCACCAAGGATAATCCCAGTTAAAACGAGAACATATAATACCAAAATACTCGCCTATGCCGACGACGTAGCGATCCTAACAACTAATCCTACTGAGGCTATAGAGGAAATAGGAGTAGTTACTAAACTATTCGGCCAGTACTCAGGGTACTCACTAAATAAAGATAAGACGATGGTTGTCTGTACTGATAACACGCAATATATAAGTCAGTATAGAGTCGGAAATGCAAAATATTTAGGTGTTAACATCTCACCAAATACTAACGAAATGATTACACTTAACTACGACCCGGTCATCACAAAAATAAAAAAAGATCTTGTTAGAGTCAATAACCTTCATCTATCCATAATTGGCAGAGCTAACTACATCAAAATGACAATCTTTCCCAAATTATTATACCTATTTCGTGCAATTCCTTTCCTTGTTGATAATACCTATATAAAGAAGATAGACCAAGTAATAACATCATTTATTTGGAATTATGGGAAGACAAGAAGGGCTATAACTAAATTAGTATCGCCTACACCTCGAGGCGGATTAGCAGTTCCAAATCTAACTTATTATATGTGGGCAGCCATTTTGCAGCAGATGTCCTTCTTAACTACGTCTAAAATTCCAGAGCAAATAAGATCTCCTCAGTTTATTCCCTCTATCTATGAACTTACACTAGGAGATACTGCACGCGGACTGCTGCTAAGACAAATTGAGCCTTCATACTATAAAAAAATTAAATTTAAAATAGTGACAGATGTATTCAAAATATGGAATAAAACTACTAGAATACTATCAATCCCTAAATATACCAAATACACACCTTTATGGCGTAGTTCTATAATACCGCAATATCTAAATGATAATGTTACTAAGCGATGGGAAAGTCTAGGCATAGTTACCATTGGCGACTTCTTAAACTCAGATGGCAGAATCACTTTTCATGAGTTAAGTTTTAAATATCAGATCTACCCCACTGACCACTTTAAATTCATTCAAATTTTTACAGCAATCAGACAACACATCACAAGTTTAAGCTTACAGTCGTTAACATTATTAGACCTGATGCAAAAAACAACGCTCAGAATTAGCGATATTTATGGGATCTTGATAAACAACCACCCAGATGACCTAGCGAAAATAGAGGAAACCTGGGCTAACAAACTCAATAATCCCAATGTGGATATAGATATGGTGCTACAACTATCCTCTAAAGTTATTCTTGCAAGTAATTTAAAAGCTCAAATTTATAAGACGGTTTGTAACCTATATTATACACCAGCTAAACTGTTCTCATGGGGTAAGGCTAGTCATGATAAATGTCCTAGATGCGCGATCGGTCCCGCAGATTTAATTTACATGTTCTTCGAATGCCCTAAACTCGAACAACTAAAAGAGAGTATATGTAAATTCTGGGCTGAAATTTTTGGCCGGGAAATTCCAATATCAGCTACCTTGGTCATATTAGGGTATGATAGCTCTGTAGAACTTAGTAATTCAGAAATGTATATAATTTATTTATGCACAGCTATATACAGGATTATGCTAGCAGCCCGATGGAAGGATACAGAGCCACCTACATTCCAGGGCTGGATGAATAGATTACTCGCTACATACAAGTTAGAAATAGCAATATATAAAACCAGAGGGAAAAAATCCAAAGGGGAAATGATCTGGAATCCTATAGCCAGCTGGTATAATCAGCAGTGGGCCTGATTTTCGAAAGGGTAAATGAAAGGGGGTGAAGGGTATGTTTAAAATTTAAAAAAATTAAAATTAACATCTATTCCAAACCATGTACTGCTTTGTTATTATTTAGTTATATACTGTTAATCCTGTCACATACAATACATCACAAAGACAATTTATTGTACTATTAAGAGTATCTCCTTATCATGCATAGCCTCAGCGTTCCCTTACAATTTGGGGGAAATTAAAAACCCCCACTTTACTAGAATGATGATATGATGTATGTTAATTACTATGTACTGCTGTAAATGTAAAGTTTGCTCAATAAAAAATTAAAAAAAAAAAAAAATGAAATCAAAAAACCTTGTGGCATGGTCCTTCTGCAGCAACATTGTAGAATGATTGTCTAGCAAAATACACCATGTACCATAAGTAAAGTACACCTAAAGATCTGAGATGGCTGCCATATCTCTACACTGTCAAGACTTTGTGGCCAGCTGGGAATCATAGTTCACTATCACTGCACTGCTGCATAGTGTGGCCTCGAAGCATGTTCAGTCTGAATCCAGCCAGTGCACTGCAATCAATGACCACCAGCCTTTCCTCCTCTGAAAAGCCTTCGGCATGAGCGGCTTCAAAGAACTGCTTCCCCAAACATGGACTAAACTATGCACTAAATAGTACTTCCAGCTCTACTTTGTGTCAGGCACTCTCAAGCTAAGATGATTCTCGTTATACTGAGTGACCCAGACAATGGTGGTTCCCTTGTCTACTACAGATGTCAATAAAACCACACAGGAGGTCTCCATAGAAACTGAGCATGTTGCCCGGACTTCAAAACCCACTGTACCATCTTAGCTCGACATGCTTGAGTTTTCCTGCACTCTGCAAGTGGTGTCCACGCTTTGGTGCAGGCAGATGCGATGCATCGATATCTCTGGGAATGCATTGGTTCTTCATGACGCTTCGGTACCGATGCATTGGTTTCTTGGGTTAGAGCACCAAACACTCACTCTGAAGGGTCCAGGACTGGATTTAGCAGGACTTGGCAAAGCAGGACTCGCAGCAGAGGAGCCCCGGAGCTGGTAGCAAGATGCAGGTGAAGTCTTTGATATCCCTGAGACATCAGAAGCAGGATGCTAGTTCAACACGTCCTTGGAGAACCTTTAGAGATGCAAGATGTAGTGAGTCAAATCCAGTTGTCTCACTCCCGGGCAAGAAATACTAGGCCAGCACAGCAAAACAAGCAGCAAAGTGGTAGTCCTTCTTGGCAGTACAACAGCTCTTCTTCCTGGCAGAAGGTCTTCAGTCCAGAAGTGTTCTGTGTATATGGTGTCAGAGGTGCCATACTTATACCAATTTTAAACTTTGAAGTAGGGAGACTTAACAGAAAGGTCTTTGTAGTGCACAATACTGCCCTTCCTGGCCCTGTCTCCAGACACACTACAGGGGATTAGGCAGCAATCTGTGTGGGGACAGGCACAGCCCTTTTTAGGTGCAAGTGCCTGCTTCTCCCACCACTCTAGAACAGGAAGACCCATCAGCCTGGTCTTGGGCCATCAGGATATGCAAGGCACACCTTAGCTCCCTTTGTGTGTGACTGTCTAGAGTGAATTCACAAAGCCCAGCTGTTACCCTGACACAGGCGTGTATTCTAGGGACAAGAAGAGACACAGAATGGTTAAAGTAAGAAAATGCCAAAATTCTAAGTCATACATGCCAGTACTGATAATCATTACTCATCACTCTGCATGATCACACATGATACTTACTGTGACCATTTGTTGACGTTTTTATTCATTTTTCGCATATCATTTTTTCTTTTCACATTTTGAATACATGTTTTCTTTTCATGGACCATCAATTTTTTGATAATGATAAAAGATCATACAAAATCCACAGAAGAACATAAAACGAATATGGTAAATTAAATTGCTGATTTTTACACCACTACATACATTGTCAGACAAACATAAACAATACACCTACTTACAACACACAAGTACAATAAGCTCAAGTTCTGAAATTAATGGTCCTATTTCTCATTTAAGAAACAGGAAAAAAGAACAGTGCCCTGTATGATTGTAAAATACGCCCAAACTTACTGATTAAGGGCCAAACCCTTTCTTGTTACAAAACATTGTAAAAGTGGCATTTTCAGACCTGCAATTTAAAAACCAGCTTCACTAAAAGAGGTGTTTTTAAATTGTGAGTCCAGAGACACCAAATTCCAATTTTCAATCTGTTCCCAATTGAAAGATACACTTGTAAATTGTTACAAGGCAGCACTAATGGTAACCTATGGGAGAGATAGGCCTTGCTGTAGTGAAAAACGAATTTAGCAGCCTTTCACTACCAGAACATGTAAAACCCAAAAGTGCATGTCCTACCTTTTAAATACACTGCATCCTGCCCATGGGACTATTTAGGGTCTACCTTAGGGGTGCCTTCATGTAATAAAAGGGAAGGTTTGGGCCTGGAGTGTAGGTGAACTTGCCAGGTCGACATGGCAGTTTAAAACTTCCGACACAGGCTCTGCAGTGGCAGGCCTGAGACATTGAAGTGCTAGTAATGTAAATGGAACAATCAGTGCTGCAGGCCCACTAGTTGCATTTGATTTATAGGCCCTGGGCATGCACAGTGCACTGTACTAGGGACTTCTTAGTGGATCAAAATTTGCCAATCATGGAGAAAACAAATTGCATACATTTTGGACACAGAGCACATGCACTTTAGCACTGGTCAGCAGTGGTGAAGTGCCCAAAGTCCTAAAACCAGTTCAGCACACAGTCACAAACAGGTGGTCAGAAGTGAAAAGGAAAGGGAAGCCACAGCAAAAGATGCCAGGTGTAACAGGTTTCAACCCCCCCCCCCCAGCAGAAAGTGGGGGAGAACTACCCCAACCTCTTTGGAGTTCTTGTCACTAAGGTGGGAAAAACCTGAAAGGACAATACACCTTGGCTTTTTCTGTTCCAGGACGGTGTTTCACCGTAACGTCCATTCCCTGTAGTGAGATGGTTGACCTCAATAGTTTAGGATTCTCACCCCTCATCTGCATTAACTATCTGAGGTGTCTGTGGTCTACAGAACCTGGAGGTGAATTCCAGACAAGTAGGGTCGTAGCTTCTTTAGTGCCCAAACCACAGAAAAAGCTGCCTTTTCTTTTGCACTCCACCTCTGTTCCCTGCCATGTTTTGAAGCATAAGTCTGCACCAAAAATTCCTTGTAGAAATCAGGAGCCTTGAGCTAATGACTTACTTCAGGGTGTCAAAAGCAGCCTATCACTCCTCTGTCCAGATCACCTGACCAGGCTGTGTCTTGGAAGTCAGCTCAGCTTAGAAAAATGGGCACTGCTTAGGCCTGGGCGTAGTTCGTGGAGTTTTGCTACGCGGCACTCAGCGAAGTTACAAAAAAAACTCGATGAAGTTCCGCGAGTGGCAGAGTGCAGTGCGAACTGCAGTTTGTGCTGGTATTCCTGCCACTTGCGCTCGCGAACTTACCGTTTGAGCTTGCAAACTTAACGTGCGCAATCGCGAGCAGGGAAAAAAATCCTCTGCACATCGGGAGGCGGAGTTTTCTGCTCTCGGAGAGCTCCTTAGAGTGCAGAAAACTCAGCGAACGGAGCGAAGTTCAACGCCCAGGCCTAGCACTGCTCCAACCTCCGATGACTCTGGAAAGATTACAATTCATTTTAGGATTTTCTTATTTTGGCAGAACATACATTTTGGATTACACAGAAAGAGTGGAACTTTTCTACGACTTAATTAAACCTGATTTTTCAGTACATCATTGGACACAGGAACATACAGATATTCTGCGTTCTGTACAAACTGACATGATAGCTTCCAAACATTTAAACACATGTGTTAACACAACTAACCTGGTGATCCGCGTAGTCCCTGGTCCAACTGGGTACACGTATATCACGTTCAATGAAGGTGATACATTCTGTATAGCATACAAATCACATTTGTACACAAACGCTGAAATGTTTTTGCACCAACTGAGAAGATACTCACAGCAGTACAGACTGCTGTAGTGAGAGAGAGAGCACTAGCGCAGGGTAAATGCATTATTGTTGTGGCCCCGGTACCAACGCTAGAGGTCGTTACAAAGGCTGGCATACCAAAAGCTAAATCATTACATCCACAATGGATTCAATAGGCTAACTCTCTCACTGCAACAGATGTGGATTACAGATTTGACTCTGCATTACAAACACAGCATTCATGTAGTACAAACAAGAATATCCTCTGCCGAATGAAATAATGCCTCCAGATCGGTATGCCTATTATTTATGCTCAAAATTTCAAAAAACACAGTTGATGGACAGAATGCAGAACAATGTCTTACATTCACCCCAGTACAAAGATCTGGGCCTAAATCCATCGTTGTTTTGCACTCCACACCACCCTAGGTCAGACAATGGCTATATGCAAATCAGCCTTGACCCTATGCCTCATGGGAACAGTCCAGCTCGAACTACCAAGCCATGTCTTTCCTAGACCGAAATCAAGCATCCAAGGACCGGTTTCTGGCTATCAGCCTTCTTCAGCCTGGATAGCTTGACTCCAGTGGTGTGGAGAGCCTGGGACTCACGTCTGAGCATACCCAGCCTACTCGGGGTGAAAATTGCAAAAAACACAGTTGATGGACAGAATGCAGAACAAGGTCTTACATTCACCCCAGTACAAAGATCTGGGCCTAAATCCATCGTTTTTTTGCACTCCACACCACCCTAGGTCAGACAATGGCTATATGCAAATCAGCCTTCACCCTGTGCCTCATGGGAACAGTCCAGCCCGAACCACCAAGCCATGTCTTTCCTAGACCGGAATCTAGCATCCAAGGACCGGTTTCTGGCTATCAGCCTTCTTCAGCTTGAATAGCTTGACTCCAGTGTTTGGAGAGCCTGGGACTCCCGTCTGAGCATACCCAGCCCACTCAGGGTGAAAATTGCAAAAAATACAGTTGATGGACAGAATGCAGAACAATGTCTTACATTCACCCCATTTATGCTCAGCCGGCCTTAGGAACGAAACAACAATATTCAGCGCCATACGCAATTGTAAAAGGGGGCATGCAGGACGGAAAAGTTCCTTCCTGGGAAAACACACACTCAGTCTCTAGGAGGCTGTACGGCACAGCTGGTGGAACCAAAAGCCCTGACACTGGGACAACAAAATACGGATCGTGAACCACCTACACTCATATTGTGTCTCTCATTTTACTGTGTCCAGTTATATAACGTATATTTACATTCTTGTGGCCAGAATGGATTTCGGAATTACAAAGGTTGCACAGTAAAGTACAATATGCTTCGGGAACAAGTGTCAAAGCTAAAAGAAAGCCTACCAATGGCTCATGTTATTTATACATTGAGTCATCAATGTGTTGGCGTTCACGTTGAAGAAAATTCAATTGCGGATGAAGCCGCCAAGGCAGCAGCACGTACTGCTGCCATTGTTGCAATGTCTTGTTCTAGTAAGAGGATAAAGAGAACAGCTATGGTAACTGCTAATGATACACACATTTAAAAAAGCACAAAGAGGCAACATAAATATTTTAGAATGCACAAATGCACAGTAGATTTATTAATTCGGACTCTTTGATCATATTGACTATGATCCTTTAATGAGTTCTTGGACCACATATGGCATGATGGAATAATACAGCCAACAGTGCAGCCAACGCGTTTCGCCCTAAATAGGGCTTCCTAAGGGCTGCAAACATAACATAGATACAATCACATATTCTGTTGGTAGCACAAAACAATTACATTGTGTATAGCAATATAATAAAATACTCTTCAAAATTCACACATATCACATTGTTACCAATCTTCTTAGAGTAATCATCATTAAGAATTTTTACACCAATGAACAGAGTTCATTTACACGTGATGAGACCCGAAAAAAGAGCCTGAGAAAGAAAAAGGAAAACTGAAAATTCATGAACACTCTGTGAGCTCTTGAAAGATTAAAGAGAAAAGCCAGACAACAAAGCCAGCATTGAACAATACGCTACCTATACTATTTCTAAAAAGATTCCAAGATTTGCATATGGAATTAGATGTTAACATCACTAAAACAAACCATACCAATTACATACACAATTTGGTCCAAACACCACAACTAGACTCATCCGTCACCAGTAAATCAGCTCTCCAATCTTTTGATGGTTACGGAAGTTCCAGGATCATTTTGTCATATACTAACAACAACAATATATATATATATATATATATATATATATATATATATATATATATATATATATATATATATATATATATATATATATATATTAGCGTATGCATAATATTGACAATATGGCCTTATTCTCTTTCATAGTAACACAAGCATTACACAGTCATAAAAAAAAGTGCAATTCAACAATACCTTCTAGTTGGTACATAATTATTCCAGGATTGCAATTTTCTTCATAGAAAAACCTTCAATGTGTCTTTCGCACTCCTCAAAAGTACAAAGTCACTGCAATGAAATACATGTAGTTACCACCAATGCATGATAAGCATAATACACATTTCCATCAGGTATATGTTTGAAAAAGTACCAGCTGTTTTTTTTAACCTCTAAAACGACGTATTAAGTCTCCCAAATATGTAGTGCAATCCAAGTTCTGATTTCTTGTGTTCACTATGATAGGTGACACTCTTAAAGCTGTGAAGGAATATACATAATTCTCCCACCACGCTATCATTATTTCAAACATGCACAGTTTTAAAGTTGCTCTTATACCTCTTACTACAACTTAATCAAAGCAGTTTTAAGCCACTGTGCCCATCTTCCCTTTATAGTAATATATGCCGACCGCTTAGTTCACAAACAGCTATACCCTCAACAAGGTTCCCAATATTTCATTCAGGTAATTGGGTTACAATTATTATATCTGTAGACCCTATGTTCCAAAGAGGCATCCCTGGCTAGATAAAGTTTCCACGATATCATTATCAGAATAGTATCAAAACAACCCATGTGTCGTGTTGCCTTTTTTACTGTGTTATTCCTTTAAGGCTCGTGTGGTATTGTAGGAATGTTATGAGGTCAGGTAGAATGTAATGTTGGCATTCTTTGGAATCAAGGGAGAGTGTTACAGCAGCTGGGTTGGATAGCGGCGGTTCCCTGGCGCTCACCTGTATTTCTTGTACTACTTGAATAAAGCTATTTGTCCAATTAATGGCCAGAAGCATCGTTACAATTGGCGACGTTGGGAGAGAAGAATTCACGGCGAGTATATCTTGTGGATTTCAGCAATTGAAGAATTACTGTGTGGATTGTCGTTATACACAGTACAGAAAAATTGTGGATTTAAAAATCGGAACACATCAGAGGATCGGCGGTAAGCGGAACTGTGGGAAGTGACATACCTCTAGTTTTCGAGAGCTTTGAGGAGGCAAACACAGTGTCCGTTGACTCTCTGCTCTGTTGCACCTTTCAAACCAGTGGTGAGATTCGATATAGGCGCTGCGTGAGGCATTGAGCGAGTCGGAATCCTGCAGAGTATCTAGAAAGTTGAGGAAATGATGCAATAGCGCAAGGTCACGCAACGTAACCTTTCGTGGCAGCCATTTTGGGAAGCTAAAAAAAAGTTTAACTAAATCGGAAGATAAGAAAGTACATGACGAAAGGAACTATCGAAATACAGGTGAGATTGTCGGGAGGTGGTCATTAATTTACAGAAAAGAGACCTTAAGTTAAGAGTCTTTAAAAAAATATATATATAAGTGGAAAAGTGAAGTTTATGGAGAGAGGAGACTCTAGTGAAGATATAGCAGATAACACTAGTGGAAGTACAGAAATAAAGATGGCACAACCGAACTTTACTATAAGCACTCCTCAACCGTTTTGGGCTACTGGTGCACATCCAGAGATAAAGTGGATTGAATGGAAGGAGTATTTCATTAATTACATAGAGGCAATTGATGAAGAAAAAAAGATGAAGCCGGAGCAAAAGAAAATAATTTTATTACATTCTTTAGGTGCAATTGGTCTGAAAACGCATTCACGTATGAGTAAAGGGGAGTATGCGAATTTGAATGTCTTTGAAAATTGTATTAAAGATATGGATAAATACTTTGCACCAACAGTGTGCATGGGAGTGACTAGACACAAGTTCTTCCAAAGGAAGCAAGGCAAAACAGAAACAGTTGATGAGTGGATTGGTGAATTTAGGAAATTAGCAATAGATTGTAGATTTGAAACTCTACACGATGAATTAATACAGGACCAATTAATTATGCATAACAATAACTCAACGTAACAGGATAGACTATGGGTGAATGGTGATGCACCATTGGAGGATGTGTTGGCTATTATGAGGAAGGCAGAGATGTCGGGAAGATGTTCTTCTGTGGTAAACAGAACAGGAAAAAACGTCAAGTGCAGTTTGTAAAATTCTACCACAAAACAGAACTCAGATGAAATATCAACAAGGTTCACAGGGAAGATGGATGGGTCAACCAACAAGATATCAAAAAAAAGAAACTGGAGGAGAAGAAAGAAGATGTTATTGTTGTGATAGCAAGGAACACTTGGCTTTTAGTAGGACATGTCCTGCTATTAATAGGAAATGTGGTATATGTGGAATGATGGAACATTTTTCAAAAATGTGCCGCAAGCGTAGCGTTGTTAAGTATATCTGGGATGAGGAAGAAGTAGTTGGGGATGAGGAGGAGGAATGTGTTAAGAATGTAATCATGTCATCAACATTTCAGATAAAGCGTTAGAAGGGAAACCTTTATGTAAAGTGTCTTTAGGTGGTATGATTGTGGAAGTGTATGCGGATTGGGGATCACCTTGGACTATTGTAAATGAGGAAGTGTGGAAGAAATATTTTGTGGAAAATATTGGGGAACAATTGGGAAATTCATATATTTGTCCTGTAAGTTATACAGGGGAGAGAATTGAGATGTTGGGTTATAGGTGGCTCACATTCATTTTCAAAGGAAGGAGCACAAGAGGAAAATTATATGTGTCTAAAACAGGACCATCAGTTTTGGGATGGTTGGATCAGAAAAATTTAAATATAATTTTGGACCCTAACAGTGAAGAAAAAGTGTTGGTTATGGATGAAGAGAGCAAGTTATGTGATGTCTTGAGCAAAGAATTTCCAGGAGTGTTTGGTACGGTGCTAGGGAAGTTAAAAGGCTTTGAGCACAAAATACTGCTTAAGGCTAATGCGGAACCGAAAGTGCATAAAGTTAGACCCATCCCAATGTTAATTAGAGATGAGGTGAAGGGAGAGTTGCAAGGCCTACTGGCGTAGGGGATCATTGAAGAGGTGGAAACTTCTGAGTGGATTAGTCCTATTGTTGTAGCACGGAAACCTAATGGCAAGATACGTCTATGCATAGACTTACGCCATCTAAATGACAATATTATTGTAGAGAAATTTCCATTACCTAAGATCAACGAGATGGTGTCTTCATTTAAGGGTGCTACATGGTTCTCTACTATAGACTTATCCGCCGCGTATTATCAGGTAGAGTTAGAACCAGAATCAAGGTACCTAATAGCTTTTATCACGCCCTTCGGGTGTTATCAATTTAGGCAAATGCCTTTTGGATTGGCGTCAGCTGCGGCTGTCTTTCAGAGATTGATGTATAGGTTATTAGGGAACATGACTCTAAGCTAAGACAGGTTTTGGGAGTCCTAGGAAAGGCTGGCCTAACGGTGGAGTTATCAAAGTGTAAGTTTTGCCAAAGAAGTGTATCTTATATGGGGCACATTGTGAGTGTGGAAGGTGTGAAACCTAAGCCGGCATTGATTGAAAACATTGTGAATTCAAGGGCGCCAAGTACAAAGGAAGAGATAAGAGCATTTCTAGGAATGGCAGAATATTGCGCAAAATTTGTGAGCAATTTTGCATCAAAGGTATTTATTATTCGGAGTTTGCTTAAAAAGAATACGATGTTTGTTTGGACAGATGAATGCCAGGAAGAATTTGATAGAATAAAAATTGATTTGCAAAAGGTCAATGCGCTAGCAAGTTTTGATCCTAATATTGAATGCTTGTTGACAACGGATGCGAGTGATAAAGGTATTCGTGCAGTGTTATCTCAAGAGATGTGAAGGGGAAAGAGAGGATTATTCTTTTTGCATGAAGAGCACTTTCCCCAGCTGAAGTCAGGTACCCCATTATTGAAAGGGAGGCGTTGGCATGCGTGTGGGCGCTGGAACATTTTAAAGCTTTTGTGTGGGGGAAACCAGTTACAATTAGGACAGATCATCGTACATTAGTGAAAATGTTGTCATCAGACAGTATTTCTGGAGCTTTGGCAAGAATGGCAAGATTGTCTATGCACATGAAAGAATTTATTTATAAAATGATTTACTTGCCAGGTAGAGACAATATAATTGCAGATTGCCTGTCTAGATTGCCATCTCCTCTTGAGGAGTGTGTAGAAGACCCGTGGGGGGCTGTTAGTATTGCCTTAGTTCATGATTCAGGGGCCCCTGCTATCAGTAACAAAGAGTGGTTGGAAGAACAGGATAAGGATGTTGAACTTAAAAAGGTCAAGGAGTATATGTGTACGGGCTGGCCAAAACAATGTTTTATGGAAGGAAAATCAAGAGCATTTTGGGAGGTTAGAATGGAATTGTCCTTAGAAAAAGATATACTTTTCAGAGGTGACAGAGTTGTTCCTCCGGCTTCCTTGAGGAGGAAGGTTTTGGAGTTATGTCATGAAGGACATTTTGGTATTGGGAGGAACAAAATGATGGTGAAAAATATGTTCTGGTGGCCAGGTGTGGACAGAGACACAGAAGTGTTTGTTAGGAATTGTGAAGTTTGTACCTCAGCGGATAAGTCTCTCAAGATTTTGAAACCTTGCATGAGTGATGGTTTGATTCCTGAACTTCCGTGGGAAACGATTGCAGTAGTTATCAATGGGCCTATTGGGGAAATGAAAGAGTTTGGATTGGTGGCTATTGATTTATTTACAAAATGGCCAATTGTTAGATTTGTTGACAAAGCGGACACACAGAGTGTGTTAAAATTTTTGGACAAAATTTTTATTATGGAGGGTTTTCCTGTTTGTATCCTTAATGACAATGGGGTACAATTTTTGTCAAACATGACTGCTAGTTATTTTCAAAAGTGTGGTGTTAGGCATAAGACAACTGCGTTATACAATCCAAGTGGTAATGGCACAGTTGAGAGATTCAATAGGGTGATCAAAGGAGTGATTCAAGCAGCAGTTAATAAAAAAATGGATTGGAAGGTTCAAGTACAAAAGGCTGTTTGGTCTAACAGAACTACATCACAAACTAGCACAGGATTATCTCCTTTTGTTATGATGAGGGGTAGGTTACCAAGGAGCAAAATCAATCCTGGTTGGTTAATGGAGGGTAAAATCACACAGTGGTCTCCTACTGCGGTGAAGAATGATTTGGAGTTACTCCATTCTAAGAGTAAAGAGTTTTATTATAACCACTATGGAACGAAAAATGTGGAAATTAAAGTAGGAGAATGGGTGCGGGTTAAGAAACCTTATAAAGTACCCAAGGGTGAATGAACCACAAAAACAGGTAATTGAGGTTTTGAGAAATGCTGTGAGACTGAGTGATGGAAAAGTATGGAACATGAAAAGTATTGCTATTTCTCGAAATCTGAGTGATGGTGTGGAGGAGGAGATTGTAAATAACGGGAACAATTTTGATTGGATTGAAGACCATTTTGATGATAGTTGTTTACAAGCACAATTGGCCAATGATACAGATGGAAACACTAATAGAGCTGAAAGCGACTTCCCTTTGGTGGGTCAGTCCTCCTGCGAAGGGGGGGGGGGGAAGGGTTGCTAGTGATTGCAACTATGGTGTTTCTGTCAAGGATAATGAGGCATCCAATAGTGAATCTAATGTTGTTGAGAGGAGTCATGGTAAAAGAACAAGTGCTTTACCCTCTTGGTTCAAGGACTATGTTATGAAATGATTTATTATTAATGTTTAGTATATCTACTATTTTTGTTATTGTTCTGTTTCCTTTTGGTTTTTTTCCTTTCTCTTCTTTTTGTTTTACTTATTTTGGGGTTGCATTCTTCTCCCTCTGTTTGAAGAGAGGGGGATGTGCTGTGTTGCCTTTTTTACTGTGTTTTGCCTTTAAGGCTTGTGTGGTATTGTAGGAATGTTATGAAGTCAGGTAGAATGTAATGTTGGCATTCTTTGGAATCAAGGGAGAGTGTTACAGCAGCTGGGTTGGATAGCGGCGGTTCCCTGGCGCTCACCTGTATTTCTTGTACTACTTGAATAAAGCTATTTATCCAATTAATGGCCAGAAGCATCACTACACCATGGAGGCAAGCCATTGCGCTTAGGAGCATAACACATAATTGATTATAACAAATACCAGTGGCGGAATACCACCATGCTTGGATGAATTATACATATTTCAAAAAGAGGACTAATGACTTAGAAAACAGTGAAAAGTATTAATTAAAATGATCAAGAATAAATAAATCAAACAAATCATTGTGGCCACAATGTTTAAAATAGACTCACCGAGAGGCAGCTTAAATGGCGTCAGTCAGCAGTTCAATGTTAGCCCCGTGGTGACTACCACTAACAATTACCTCGTGGCGACTTTACCAAAATTCAGCATCAGGTGGCAAAATTACAAAATTAACTAACTTCTTACTGTTAGCAGTATCTCCACTTATTGGGACCAAATACTCACTTCAAAGAAGTGCACGGTCAGCACTTCATTTCCAACCTCCGCACGGCGCCATTCAAAACAACCCGCCGTCAACCTTAAGCCACAACGGAACTGAGTCCAATCTCACATGACTCATTATAGGCCAATCGTGACAGATTTCCGCCCTACGTATCGTGCGCATCTGATGAGCCATACAGAAGGGTATGCAACGCAAACTTTATTGTTCATTGTCACGAACAGATGACAGAACATTCCCTGAGTTTTCCACAGTGTCTTAGTTAAAAAATAAAAAATAACAACGAAAAACCACATGAACCCTGACGTCTTCATGGGCATTTTGAAGTATGCGTTTGTATACAAATAACAATTCCTTTTATGAAATGCAATATCTATAACAATCGATATTCCTCGCAGAGACAATGTTCCATATCTGCCATGATTCACCTTTACCATATTGATTCAATCAGAAACTACCAAATTCAGAGGACAGTCATATGCCTCTTCTTTTTTAAAATTGTTCAGTCACAGTCTTGTCACATATCACATCCACTCATAGGCATTGGTGAATATGTAAATTCTGAGCCAATCGCCCTTTAACACCGCAGTCATGCTTGAACCACTATAATCAAAAATGTGTACCGTGATGATTCTTAACACATACTTTGACATTATTCCTATTTTTCTTAGCAGCTCAGTGATTCTTAGATTATTTTGAAGGCCATATCATTATAAAAAACTGTTTAATCTAAAATCAATAAACAGTATAGAAAAGTAAAAGTTAGCCTCACCCTTAGTGAAAGCAAATTCAAGTGCTGATAAAATACAATTATTACTTCAATATCACATGCTTCACCTATGAGTTTTACAAAAGGGGGTGGTGATGGACGGAGTATCTGAACCAATCAAACACTCACACCCAGTCAACAGATCTGGGTTTAATCCATCACTGTTCTTTCGCCCACTCTGCCACCCCAGTTCAGACATGGCCATATGTAAATCAGTCTGACCCTCTGCCTCATGGGAACAGTCCAGCCCGAACTGCCAAGCCATACCTTCCCTGGATCGGAAACAAGCTTCCTAGGACCGGTTTCTGGCATTACAGCCGTCTTCAGCCAGGCTTGCTTGAATCCAGTGGCAAAGTGAGCAAGGGACTCACGTCTGAGCATACCCTGCCAACTTATGGCGAACAAAGCAGTACAAAAGGGGGTGGTGATGGGCGGAGCATCTGAACCAATCAAACACTCACACCCAGTCAACAGATCTGGGTTTCATCCATCACCGTTCTTTAGCCCACTCTGCCACCCCAGTTCAGACATGGCCATATGCAAATCAGTCTGAGCCTGTGCCTCATGAGAACAGTCCAGCCCGAACTGCCAAGCCATGCCTACCCTGGACTGGAAACAAGCTTTCTAGGACCGGATTCTGGCATTACAGCCGTCTTCAGCCAGCCAAAGCTGCGAGAGTGATGTCCGAGGTCCTAAACTAACAGTGCGGTGCATTTTTAAAGGATGACAGCAGCTCTAGGTGCAGTTCCAAAGAACAGAGTGCAGTATCCCCAGACAGCTGCCTGCTGCAGTATGAGGCTCGGTCACACTCTGCGTTTTTGAAGACAATACCGGAGCCTGTGAATTCTGTCCAGTTCTTCCTAGTCGCACCCACCTCTTCCTGCAAGTGCCAAGGGAAGAAGGCTGAATAATTGTGGAAGGTGATTGCTGTAGGGACAGTGGATGAGGATAGTGCAGAGACGAGTACTTACAGGCATTTCCATGGTTCCTGCTTTCACTAGCGTAGCAACTTGAAACTGCATTCAGGTTCCCGACCACTTGCAGTCTCTGAAAGTAGCCGAGTAAGCAGTAGCCATCATGTGAAACTTATTTAAAGACATATGGGCAGATCGAGGCATGCTGGCAGAAGCTGAGTGCTGGCACCAGTGAGCAATGAATGGTCCATGCCTGAACTACCCACCCCTTAGGTTGGCCCACCACTTAGACTAGGAAGGAACACAACTTGCTGTGGATGTGCCCAGGCACAGCCACAGACTTTGTCCCTCTGAGATAGGGCTACCCATCTGTGACTTCCCACACCTTAGACAGCGCCCCCCGCTAATGGGGATGCCTCTGACAATGTGCCCCATTAAATCTGCACACCCCTTTAGACTTCAGGAGGACGCTCTGGCAATCGCTCTCTGGAGTCTGGCTGTCATGATAGTTTTCAGCGCTCTTTGTGTGCCCCCTGTGACAGGATGGAGCCCCTACCACAGTTGGCACTGTGAATTAGGTTTGGAAACACTCCTGGGACAAGCTCAAGTCATGGATGAGGAAGACCTGCAGCTGAGTGACGTTGTCCAGCCCTGCTACAATAAAGGGCATCAGCAGAAGGTAAGGAGATGCTACACCTTTATGTAGTTTCGGTTTTATGATTACCACCACTTTCACTACCCCTGGACTCTCACCATCGATGACCCCATGTCGTATTATCCTACACTATCAAATCAGCATTGCCTTGTAATGTACTCTGGAGTCAAGCTATCCTGGCTGATGAGGGGTGAAACCCCAAAACCGGTCCCAGGATGCTTGTTTTCAGTCCAGGAAGGACCTGGCCTGGAAGTTTGGGCTGGACTGTTCCCATTGGGCACAGGGTCAAGACTGATTTGCATATGGCTGGGCTCAAACTGGAATGGCATGGGGAGCAAAAAAACTATGGATTTAGGCCCAGATCTCTGTACTGGGGTGAATGTATGACATTGTTCTGCATTCTGTCCATCAATTGTTCTTTCTGCATTTGTCACCCGAGTGGGACAGGTACACCCAGATGTGGGTCCTGTGCGCTCCATGCCACTTGGGTCCAGCTATCCGGCTGATGAGGGGTCAAACCCTGAAACCGGTCCTAGGATACTTGTTTTCAGTACAGGGAGGACCTGGCCTGGCAGTTCAGGCTGGGCTGGTCCCGTTGGGCACATGGTCAAGACTGATTTGCATATTGGGAGACTTTAATTATTATCTGGAGTCTTCTCTAGATCCAGATACTTCCTGGCTGCTTGAATTGATGGAAGGCGCAAACCTAAAGCAACTTGTGAGGGAAGCCACTCACATAGCCACACCCTAGATGGGATCTTTTCAAACAATTCACTATTGGCAACTCTCAATATCCTTCTTTTGGCATGCTCAGACCATTCGGCAGATATATATGAGATTACTTTGCTCGATCGCGTGGCCACAAAACCTCAGAGAAAAAACTCAGTAACCAGAGCATGGAATAAGATAGACACAAGGGAATTACACCAACTACTCACATCAACCATGCCATTGGTGTAAAGAGACATAGATGAGGCTACCAGCTCTTACACTAATTGGCTAGCAGAGGCAGGTGAGGAACTGGCACCTATAAAATATCTCCACCATACTAGACAAAAACCCTCCACCCCTTGGTACTCTCCTGAACTTAGGGATCAGAAACTTGCCTGTAAGCATTTAGAAAGATAGTGGAGGGCGGGCTACAACGACAAGGACAGGCTGGACTATAAAACAAGTCTTGCAGTGTATAAACAGCTGCTCCACAAATCAAAAGAAGAATACTTCTCTGACAGAATCATTCAAGCTAAAAACTCCTTCAAAGAGATCTTTAAAATAGTAAAACAACTATCTCTTCCATGTTCCCCGACTTTCGTAGCCAGCCAAGAGCTGTGTAGCAAAATTGCTAATTGTTTTTTGGAGAAGGTGAATAACATCTTTGTCACCTTCTCTGACTCTACCCATGAAACAACATACAGAAACTAACATAGACAGCCCGCTTTTACTCAATTTTACCCCTTTAACAGAATTAGACACATGCAATTTACTACTGAAGGTAACGTCAGGCTCTCCAACTGATCCATGCCCTACTTCAGTAGTTATTTCTGCTGCAGAACCCGTCTAAAAAATACTGACCTCTATCTTCAATACTATGTATTTAGAAGGGTTATTCCCTAAAGACTGGAAGCACGCTTCAATTCTGCCACTAATGAAAAAATCAAATCTGGATCTCAATGATCCCAATAATTTCAGACCAATTTCCAGAATTCCTCTCCCAGCGAAGGTCATTGAAAGGAATATTAATGCTCAACACATTTTTGAAAGACACACATGCCCTAGACCCAACTCAGTTTGGGTTTAGAGGAGGCCACAGTACGGAAGTGGCGCTCATTAAATCCACTGAGGAGATGAGAATGATTTTAGATCAAGGAGGGAATGCAGCCCTTATCATGTTGGATCCCTCAGCGGCATTCGACACTGTCCGCCATGTGGTGTTAATGGACCGTCTACAGGAAATAGGAGTGAAGGGCTCGGCCTGGAAACTTCTCAAATCATTCTTAAGTGATAGAGTACAAACCGTAACCCTAGAGGAATTTGAAGCGAAATCTTTTTCTCTGCCTTGTAGTGTTCCGCGGGTTTTATCTCTGAGCCCGACACTTTTTAATATTTATGTTTCCTCACTGGCACCCCTTATTGAATCATTTGGGTTCACTCTAACATCATATGCTGATGATACCCAAATAGTGGTGAACATCCTTCCAGGCGGCACTCAGACTACATCTTTGAGGCTGCAAAGTTGTATGAGTGCCGTGGGGGGTTGGATGGACCAAAACTGTTTTAAACTCAACTCCAACAAAACAGAGGTAGTTTTGTTTGGAAACAATCCTACCCTCTGGACGCCAGACTGCTGGCCAGCAGACCTGGGTCAGCTTCCCACGCCAGTTAGGAAAGTGAATAACCTGGGGTTCTGGATCGATGAGAAATTGAGCTGCAGGGACCAGGTTAATAAAGTGGTTTCTACCACTACCTATATTCTAAAATGTTGCAAAAAAAATACTGCAATTTCTCCCCAAAGTGGGACAAAAAACAATTGTCACTGCTTTGATTATGCCGAGACTGGACTACTGCAACAGTCTGTATCTGAAGATACATGAGGGATCACTAAACAAATTGCAGGTCCTTCAGAACGCAGCGGCCAGACTTCTTACCCATACACCTAGGTCTGAATCCATCTCTGTCCAAACCAAAGCCCAGCACTGGCTTCCAGTGAGGAAACGCACCCAATTCAAGGCCCTGTGCTTGGTTTTCAAGGCCCTTCATGGAATAGGGCCGGAATTCCTCAAACGACTCACCTACTGGTACACCCCGACCAGAACATTACGATCTTCTGATGCCAAATTGGTGACAGTACCTAGGTTGAAAAAGGCCAATTGGGGGGGGGGGTAGAAGTTTCTCAGCTAACGCAGCAAAGGCCTGGAATGCGCTTCCTCCTTCTCTAAGAAGCATGACCAACCTTCTTGCTTTCAGGGAGACACAAAAACTTGGCTTTTCACAAACTGATCCAAACCGATGTGCCTTTCTCTCTGTCTGGTTTGATTTCTTTTTAGGGCTTCTCCTAGCGCCAGGACACCTTTTTGGTAACAGTTGCGCTTTACAAATAGCTATAACATAACATAACATAACATATGGCTGGGTTCAAACTTGAATGGCACAGGAAGCAAAAAAACAATGGATTTAGGCTTAGATCTCTGTTCTGGGGTGAATGTATGACCTTGTTCTACATTCTGTCCATCAATTGTTCTTTCTGAATTCGTATTACTATAGGCTTACACCTACACTTACAAAATATGCTAACAAATGTCAAGCTGGTATACTTTGTTTCTTTTATTTTCTAACTGTCTAAAAAGGGTTTTGACTTTTGAAAAGACACAATAGTCACAAAATGTATCTGGGGGATAAAAGATTGGTAGATTCACAGACTGAAGGCCTTATTTACAGTATGCCTCATACCATATCAAATGATTTTCCTTAACAAAACAGTGCAACAAAGTTCACGTCTTGATATAGCAAAAATAAAGTATTTGAACACATTGTGTATTCCCACGTTCTCACGCTTTGAGAATTGGCAGCATTTTACACACTTTAGTGAGGATACACTAGATACCATAATAAATAATGATTCTTTCATCATCAGACCCCAATTGGAAGGGTTGGTCGGTTTGGCCTGTGGACACAAACGGGTGTCAATCTAGATTCCTGGGTAACACCGAAGGGTTTAGGATCAATAGGCCTGATCAATGATATGTACAAACAGAACACCCAGGGTGGTGTTGGGAGGTTGTTGCCTTGAATGGCTAAAAACCTCAACACTTTTCAAGCTGAAGCAACACTTGTCACGTTTTTCGGATGACATGGATCTCAGGGATTTTTTGTTAGGTCCCCGGAACTCATGTCAAAAGCGCTTTTTGTTCTGAATATATAATGACTTATGGAAGATTTCCCCACAGAGAGCTGCTGAGAGATTGCACGAGATTGATAGGGTTAATTTAGAAAAGGTTTTGGATGTGGTTGACAACCGTATGACCACATTATCATTTAGAATTTATTCACTGGGCAACATAGTTTTTTCCGCAATTGACATTGTGGAATTGTGCCTTTTAATGAGCACACCGGTGCAGGGGTCACCCTTCTCTGTCCACGGGTCCGTAGATCAACAAAATAGAGATTGGCACTGAAGCTGGAATTCAAATAACAAGTTTATTAATCACTCATGAGTGGTACCACGTCCACACAGCACTCTCAAGTGCTGCCTCAGGTAGTACATTGAAGTCACAGAAAACAAGTCTTTTATATAGGTTTTGAGCAGTGTAAGCACGTGAACAGAAATAGGGAGAACAAGTTTTAGGAATAGCTACCAACAAACATGGGCAGATAAAAAGGACATGGTCAGCAAAGTGGGAGGGGGAGCAGGAGTGCTTATGGCAGCAGAAATGATTGACATATAGCAGGTGTACTGGCAGTGACAAACTCTCAGCACATACATTGCTTTTAGCTGAGTCAGGAAGTCAACTAAAATAGATAGCACAGGAAGAATGGAAGGATGAAAGAATTATGAAGGAAACCTAATTGGATACTGTGAGAAGTTGGCCTGATATGTAGTGCTCACTTTTCTAGTGATCACTGTGTATCATTCCAAACGACCCTTATTGATGATTGGTTGTAAGTCAACCTTATAGACCAGCTATCCTAGTAGCATGGACAAGAGCAGTCTTTAGGCTAAACTCTAGAGGGCGTGTTAAGCCAGCTGTTATACCATCACATATACCCCTTGAACACCAAGTGAAAGCACACCACACAAGTTGTTATGAAAATAAACAGATATTTATTTATAACACAACAGCCCTGGACTCTTTATGAGGACAGGGCGCTAAGCACAATACACAGCTCTTAAAGAAATACTGAAAGTCGCACAATTTACGCAAATGCCCGAGGGGCACGAAAAACCATATACTACAAAAGTGGAATGCGAAATTACTAGCAGGTAAGTACTACTCTGAGACTTTGGAATCGCTAGGCCTACAATGCTGAACCCTTAGATTAGAAGGAGGAGGTCTAGGAACGCCGTGTGCAGAGTGGGAACTCTCACGCGTAATGCGGGACAAAGTCTATGGATACTAGTAAATGCAAAAGTTAGTGTTCTCGGGCGAACCCGACTAGGTAGGTCAAAAACTAAAGTGGATCTAGACACTTAGAGAGTTGGTCTACGCTGGAGCACCGGGGTACTCGGTTTACCTAGCCCAGGGGCTGCGGCTGCATAGGGTTCAAGTGTCGTCGGGAATCCTCGTTGACGAACCAGGACCTGAAGTGGAAGTTGCTGGCAGGCGACCAGTGAAGATGTTCCGGGCTGATCCAAGGACTGGAGCAGCTGAAGAAGAGTACCTGTAAGCAGAGGGGACCAAGTTCTGAATCAAAAGCCAGTGTTTAGGTGGGTACCAAGATGGCACCTGACGAGGTCACTCAGCCAGGCGAAGAGGTGACACTGGATTCTGCTGCTGCACGGACCAGGGGCGCTGATGTCGACCAGGCTGGAGGTCTGCGAGCTGTCCCACGTCGGATGTCTGCTGCTGGCGATGCTGGATCCGGTGAAGGAGGCAACAAGCCTTGGCTACGGCAAGCCCACTTGGCGACACAAAATGGCGTCTTGGGTGGACCAGGAGGGTCAGAGGAAGGTCTCCTTCAGGAGGAGCCTAGGGCCAGTCTAGAGGAGCTAGACCAGCGGTGAAGAAAACGTAGGACGTCGTTGAGAGGGTCACTAGCCAACGGGCAAGTGACCGGACAACGTAGCAAGCGACACAGAAGCAAAAGGGCCCCACACAGATCTGGTGGATGCTGGTGGGCTGGTCTTCGGTGCTCGTGCTGCTTGGGGTTGGGGCTTCTCTTACCCCAATGCACCCACTCGAGGGTCCCTCGGCGGTCGTGCTGGGTCAGTGTCGTGCTGGTTCTGATGGTCGCCGGGTCCACTGGTCTCATCGCACCCACGGTTCTCAGCTGTGCTGTAGAGGCAGGAAGAGGTCAGAGAGGGCAGGGAGTCCGGGTCTCGTCGTGCTGGTCGGTCTGGTTCCGGAGGAAGGACGTCTTAGCAAACCGCAGATACTTAGTTGGTGCCTGCTGCTGCAGGTTGACTACTCCTTAGTCACAAGGGAGAAATCTTGGGAAGAAGTCGAGAGTTCCTTTCGTAGAAAGTAGTTTCAGGATTCAAAGATGATCTAATTTGGAAGTGTCCCCGCTCCCACCTTTATTCTAAAGAAGGGGGCTGGTACGGGACTAGGTCCTGCCCATGGGTGGGACCAGGAAGGGGGGTGGTTACACCCCTCTCCCATGCCGGACTTTTCCCAGCTCAGGGGCTGGTGTGTCCCTGGAACTGGTTCAAACTGGCAGATGCACAGTGAGCACCGGGGTGCCACTTGCAGCCACCTTCCTATTCAGCCCTGCCTACCTAGGATACACAAAACCCTGTCTGGGATGGTGCTAGCACCGCCCCTGACAGGAAACCCTTTGCCAAAGCTCCCCTCGCTGGAAGGACTCCCAGCTGCAGGGGGTCAGACTTGTGTCTGTGGTGGCAGCATCCATTTTGTGATGCTGAGGCTCGAGTTAACTTTAACCGGGGTTCACAGTTACATACATGTCGTGTCCCTCTAGAAGGGTGGAATGCTAACCCCTTCGCCAGAATTGGCGAGGGGTTAGTATTCCAATTCGTATGACACCTTACTCGACATGTTTTGATAAAGCGATACCAAAGATAGCAAATAACCGCGAGGATTATAATGCACTTAAGAGTATATGGTACGCGTTATCATAGAACAGCTATTAGGACTTGGTTCCGCAAGCTGCAGACGGGCTCAGCTCATGCCAGAGCACCATCTCACATATTTCCAAGCACTCTGCCTTCAGGATTGTTAAGGCCTGCCATAGGAGTGACTGATAGGAATACATGTGTCCATTTTAGGGTTAAATATAGGTATACTATATCTACAGCAAAGGGTGATTACACCACTTTGCCCCAGCTGTCGTGCAGCCAGTTGTGTCAGATTTAGATGGCCAGCCAGGGGTGGCATAATACATGCTGCAGCCCCTGGTAGGCCCTGGGTACACCTATGCCCTGAGTTACAGGGTCTGATAAGGTGGCCCAGTACCAATTGGTTAATGCACCTAAGGTACACGTGTCAATTTAGTGAGAGAACAGCTAGGCTGTGGGTCTGATTAGCAGGCCCACAGCCAGGGAAATCGTAAACCAGTGAAGCAAAAATCTGGGGTGATCATATGATTGCAGACCCTACTCTCCTACAGATACCACAGCCAAAATGTCTGCAGCTTATGCCAAGTAAAATATTACATGTTTTCCACAGACTGCCCTTTTGACATAAGCTAAGACATTTTCTTATGCGTTAAAAGGGGTACGATAAATGTTAAACATATCAATTAGCATCATGTTGCTGACTTCTTGATCTACTACTAAATGGGCATTTACATTTTGGACATTTGTTTTAATGGTAGATAAGTAGTACAAGTGGAAATACAGAAGGAGCAAAGCATTGGCCCGCATTGGATACATAAACAACAAGAGAAGAGAATTGCAATAATTATCAATAAGTCCGAAAATATTTTTACGCCCCATACAGAAAATACGCTCCAGAAACATCTAGCCCAAGTCCAAGTTCCTGAATCTTGGGATATCTCAGTAGCTAGTTTGTGTAATTTGGAGAGGACCGCATATACAGAAGGTGAATTGTCTGGTCTGAAGATACAACAGCTGGATCCGATGATACAGCATGCTCCAGTCTATATGGTTCCCATGTGGTCTTTGTCTGGTCGACTACAGAGACATCGATTGCATGTTCTCCCCTTCTATCAGCATAGTAATTGAACAATTGCAAATCTTGATGGTAGATTCGGGAAGCTAAAAACACAGTTGGTAGAAGGAAGGCTATGTAACAGGTACCAGACCAGCCTGGAGGTAGGAAGTAGTATGCCTTAATTCCACAAACAAAAGAAGTGTGACATGATGCAAGGACGCTGCTTCGGCCTCTCATAGACATCTGCAACACTGCAGTACTGTTACCGTGGCCCACTGGCACTTCGCCTGTACTTTGTACACAAAGGTGGCCAGTGTTCATGGCAACAGAGATAACAAGGGGTCCATTTACTTTAGCCGACCTAGAATTTCGATACACATAGTTTGTTGTTGCACTTCCTTTAATATATTCTTCCATTTCTAAAGCAGTCCCTTTTGATTATGGGTCCCCATCTTCGTTGGGTTAACAGACTTTGTTCATTAGAGGCATATAGATGTTTGAACCAAGCTGGGCATGAGCCTTTGTGAGAGAATGGCTGCGGTGAAAAATGGATTCCTTTTATGTTCTAATGAGGAGGAATCTTGCCACAAATCCAATAGTTAGTAGCATTGCTTGGCTGGTGTGTCTGATGCAACATTTGAAGAAATGAGTTGTTTCTCAGATTTTGCTGCCATCCCAGTTCATGTTGCGGCAAATCGAAATGATGGTGCTCTTTTGCAGCAAGTGATATAACAGTAATGTTAGGTTAGGAGGCTCTAGGCATTACCTCCTCCACTACCCACATTACAGTAGCGATGATGGCAGCAGTCAAATTCAGACAAAGGATGCAGATTGAAACAGCCGTTGCACATTGTTGCAGTGATCTCCTTCTTAGGCGAGCTCATTTTCATCAGCAAACAACAAAACAGATGCTGCCCTAAGGTCCTGGGCAGGCATTGTTTTCTTCACTAACATTGAGACGAGTAGTTACTAATAAGCTAACCCCCTTTGTAGTCAGTCTTTGTCCACCCAGGACAGAGGATCAGACAGCCTTTTTCTACGCTGAAATGTCTTTCTTCCTGGATCGAAGCAGATATCTAGATGTGCCAGGGATCGTGTGGTCCGGGAAGACTTCTTCAGGTCCTTTAGGTGACGCAGATCGTCTTTTCTCGGTAATCAAAATGTTGTGGTTATCTGTCAATGCAGCTGGGCTTACGAGGGCATGTGGCATGGAATTGCCAGGCCGCAGATCATGGCCTACACCCTGCGACCTGTCTGGAAGAACTACCCGTACCTGCTGATAAATAGAAGACATTGTATGACATTGTTCTGCATTCTGTCCATCAACTGTTGTTTTTGCATTTGTCACCTCGAGTAAGACGGGTATGCTCAGATGTGAGTCCCGTGCTCTCCATTCCACTAGAATCAAGCTATCCTGACTGAGGAGGGCTGAAAGTCCGAAACAGGTCCTAGGATGCTTGTTTCCAGTTCAGGGAGGACCTGGCTTGGCAGTTTGGGCTGGACTGTTCTCATGGGGCACAGACTCAAGACTGATTTACATATAGCTAAGTTCAAACTGGAATGGTTTGGTGAGCAAAAAAATGATGGATTTAGGCCCAGATCTCTGTACTGGGGTGAATGTATGACATTGTTCTGCATTCTGTCCATCAACTGTTATTTTTGCATTTGTCATCCCGAGTGGGACCGGTATGCTCAGCCGTGAGTCCCATGCTCTCCATGCTACTGGAATCAAGCTATCCTGGCTGAGGAAGGCTGAAAGCCCAAAACCGGTCCTAGGATGCTTGTTTCCAGTTCAGGGAGGACCTGGCTTGGCAGTTCGGGCTGGACTGTTCCCATAGGGCACAGGTTCAAGACTGATTTGCATATGGCTAGGTTCAAACTGGAATGGCATGGTGAGCAAAAAACGATGGATTTAGGCCTAGATCTCTGTACTGGGGTGAATGTATGACAATGTTCTGCATTCTGTCCATCAATTGTTCTTTCTGCATTTGTCACCCGAGTGGGACAGGTATACCCAGATGTGGGTCCAGTGCACTCCATGCCACTGGAGTCCAGGTATCCGGCTGATGAGGGGTCAAACCCTGAAATCGGTCCTAGGGTACTTGTTTTCAGTCCAGGGAGGACCTGGCCTGGCAGTTCGAGCTGGTCTGTTCCCGTTGGGCACACGGTCAAGACTGATTTGCATATGGCTGGGTTCAAACTTGAATGGCACAGGAAGCAAACAAACAATGGATTTAGGCTTAGATCTCTGTTCTGGGGTGAATGTATGCATTCTGTCCATCAATTGTTGTTTTTGAATTTGTATTACTATAGGCTTGCACCTACACTTGCAAAATATGATAACAAATGCCAAGCTGATATACTTTGTTTCCTTTATTTTCTAACTGTCTAAAAAGGGTTTCGACTTTTGGAAAGACACAATAGTCACAAAATGTATCTGGGGGACAAAAGATTGGTAGATTCACGGACTGGAGGCCCTATTTAGAGCATGCCTCATACCATATCAAATGCTTTTCCTGAACAAAACAGTGCAACAAAGTTCATGTCTTGCTATAGCATAAATAAAGTATTTGAACACATTGTGTATTCCCACGTTCTCACGCTTTGAGAATTGGCAGCATTTTACACACTTTAGTGAGGATACACTTGATACCATAATACATAATGGTTCTTTCATCATCATACCCCAATTGGGAGGGTTGGTCGGTTTGGCGATAGAGTAGTCAGTTAACTGGGACAAATAGTCACTCATCAACACATGGGGTACACCATGTATAGAGCGAGGCTTAGGGATTCCCCAAATATTCATAGGACTGCGAAACACAACCTCATATGGCGTAAGGCCAGATCTTGTATGTGGTATTGATCTGATAGAAAGTAGTGCTAGGGGCAGGGCATCAGGCCATTTCAAAGACGTGGAAGCCAGTATTTTAGCCAATTTCAATTTCAGGGTGGAGTTGTAACGCTGATTGTGGATGAAAAGCCTCATTACATTTCTGTTTAATCCCCAACACTTTCAAGACATATTCTGTAACTTGCCCAATTAAATGAGGTCCGTTGTCCATTTGCAGGACCTCAAAAGGTGCAGTTGGTGTCGCTAACCCTCCTGTTCGAGTTTGCGTTTACTTTCCAGGATTAGAGACCAAACAAGACTGGACTATCTTTTTAGCAGTGCTGACAATATCAGGATGATACTAAACTTGCATATGTTGTGCCATCGGAATCAAGGGAAATAAGTAGGCTGTGGATAACTTCCATTTGGTCATATCTTTATTCCTCCAATAGCCCTCATCATCCAGTGTTCCCTCCTTAGACCATTGATCTAGTTCATCAACAGAGGCAGATTGTTGCATGTGCAGCACTTCCTGCCTGGCATCATGCCAATGTTCAGCTTGTGACTTCACCACCTACATGGAGGTGGTACTTCGCTGCATTGCGGACTCACAGACTGTGTGATCTGCAAATGCATTTACCTACTCCTATTTTATCAGTTACTTTCTTGTGTGCACTACATTTAACAATTGCTACTTTCTTAGGATAGGGTAGGTAGATTATTCACTAATTCTCCATGCACTATCTGTGTCCCATGTGAGGTGAGGAAACCCCTTTCTTTCCATAAGCGACCAACATTATATGCCACCCCGAATGCGTACTGGCTGTCGGTAAAAATATTGACAAGTAAGTCTGTACTAAGCTCACATGCTCTTGTTAGTGAGTGTAGTCTGGTGTTCGTAATAGTTGTGCAGAACAAAGAGCTTGGTGTGACTGTTGGAAGGCATTCTGACATTCAGTAGTCCATGGGAACAGCATCGGAGTGTCTTTAGTCAAAAGGACCAACAACGGTTTAATAATGTGAGAAAAACTGGGGATCCACTGTCTACAAAAAAAAGTAAGGCTAATCAGTCCACGGACACCCTGTCGCAGGGATTCTGTTCTCATACAGAACTGTGCATAGAGACTTGGAACCTCAGTGAATTAGGGTGTGCCAAAACTAACCTCAATACCCAAAATTCCCTACCAGACTAGCAACAGTGTCTCATTGGTTATTACAAACTCCCAATGTTTAGACAAACCAGAACATGGACTTAGAACACCTCAGGTAACGTGGAACACATGAACACTCTTTCGTTATACAATCATTTCAATCCAGAACAAGGAGTAAATGAGGACGCGTGCACATTTGAAATGTTTATTTAATAATGCAGTGTTCTCAAGCGCAGTATCTTAGCTAATACAAGCAAACATATTATAAGAAACAAAGTAATCAGCATAGTTACTAGTCCATAGAATACAAAGGGTGAAAGCATGTTAAAATGCTAAAGGGAAGAAGGCTAAAAGACACCTAATTCTCACCCTCCCTTGCTAGTATATTATATTATATCATATCTAAGAAGGTCTCTTTGGGTTTTAGCAGGGCGGCCCCATACTTCAGATCCTAGTGGTAAGGGATCACATCTTCCACCAGCTCTCTGCATGCGAAGCACCATCAAGTGTGTGTGTATGCTCTGTGCAGTGCAATATAAAACGCGCCCAAAGCCAGAATTTGGCCACAGCTGCATGTATGTTATGTCTAGAACGTGCAAAGATCCAACCTCACAACGACCACTGTGTTGAACTAACCTTGAAGGCCTCGGCACTCAGTGTACAGACATAGCTCACCAAGCAAGGCTGGTACTAATAGCAAAACATATTCTTGTGTGAAGCAAAATACTCTACTCGGCTAAATATGTGTCGTGTGCAGAAGCAGCAGAAAGGTAAAATGGCGTTTAAACTCCTAATAAGCTCATGCTAACTTAACACAGTGCGAAGGCAAAGCATAACAATTTGACACCCTCCCTTTGATCCGAGCACGGATAACACAAGAAAAATAAGATAAGGGGCAAATTTATGAAAGCAGAGTCCAAGAACGACAGTCAGCTCAAATTTGAGCATGAGAAAAAATAAAAATGTCCGCTCAAAAAATCGGCATTGGGTTGGGCAAAGTCAATAGGCCTTGGGCAGAGAATATTGTCATATGCCAGAAAAAACTATACAGATAAAAATAAAAAAAATGTTCAATGTCCAATGAATGGTGATGAAATACTTCATCCTAACATTGAATATGCAAAATAAGCAGCAACAGCTTCCAGTAGGAAGTCACTGTTCTCATCCGAAAATAGTTCAGCCATCCAATTTAATAGTGGGAAAGAACATACATGCTCTTCAATTATCGGAGCCTCTAGCACCATCAGAGGACAACTCGGTGGGTTCTCAATGAAGCTGTGTGCCAGGAAATCTTGCGCCGCTGCGAATATATTCCAACGACCCAGCATTCCATGCATCGCTGCAAAGGCCACAATCCCTCCGTCAGAACAAAGCAATTCATGAGCTACTGAGGGGCTCATGAGCTGGTTAAAATCCACCTCGGGAGACACCGTATTGCAGAGACACAAATCCAGGGCCCCGTAGAAATCCCAGCTCAGGCAATGAAAGACAGGCTGGACACATGTAAAATAGGAAAATCGAAACGATAATTCATAAGCTGCACTTAAGGTGGCGAGCGGCAGCGCACCATAGTATTCAAGCATTCTGTTGCGAAACAGTGCCAGTCGTGACAGCTCGTCTTGAAACACAGGATGTGCATCCATTTTGAATGAAGCAAAACAGCAAAAGAACGCCTGCAGCCAGCGCCAGTAAAACGGGAAATCCACCAAATAGGCTGGAAAAGATCGAATGGAAGAAAGCAGGAATGACCCCAAATATATTTTGAAATTAAGTCACAAGACCGCTGCTAACTACTTTAAAAAGTGCACCAGCCCCGTTTTGGAGGATGCATTAAAGATTGTGTGAATTAGTTCACCGAAATGCAATGGCAGGTCAGTATTTAATAAAGCGTGCACCTCTGTGCGGGTGTTAGCTACGTGAAGGACAAATGTTTCGCGAGCAGATGTGAGGGCAACTTCTTTTTGCGACAATAGAGCTCTTATGCGACTCATCCTATTGAACTCTGCTTTCAAGGTCGGAATCCTCGGCCAGATGGAAACATCCAGCTTCCCATGCGTTGGTGGATACATCACATTTTTACAGCAAGCCACACGCTCACTGACGGTAACGACATAAGCAATGCCTTTTATTAACCCACAGCAATCCTCATTGTTCAATAGTAAATAACTCTCATTTGCCAGTAATGTGAATGTGGGAATAATAGCAGGCATGGGGGTACCTTTCAAAACACAGGCCAAATTAGGCTTGTTTTGGTTATGTCTGCACATTAATGAGTGATCCGGTGTTTCAGTGCATTCCTCGCCATTCAGATAAACTTCCTTGCCCTACCTAAGGCATCTACATGTGAAAGGAAGCGACCAGGATTCAGGGAGAAAGGAGCTACCAAGAGGCTTATATCTACCAATGGCAAAATACTTCATACAATTTTTAAACTCGAAAAGAGCAAACTGTAGAGTTATTAATCCGTGCATAAGCCACATTGCAGTAGTGGTCTCTGCCACAGAGAATGGTAAAGGCTCCAATCGTTCAATGTGTAACATGGAAAAAGAAGCATCCTTCATTGAAAGTAAACGTTGCCTATCGGTCAAATTAAACGGGGCAAACAGAGAAGGGGTATTCATGTAATGCCATGGCACTTTTCCGGCCTTAAGCGTCTGCAGGGTCCAAGCAAACTGCATAACAGAACGCAATTGATTTTGACCATGGTATAATACAGACATTTCATCTTACACAATATCAACAACAGATGACACAATATAATCCAATGTGTAAATGCGGGAAGAAAGCGTGTTAATGCTATTATCTACCAGTGCAAGCACTTTCTCTAAATTAGCCTGATCTATAGCCCTAAGGCGGGTAGCCGCCTCAATCTGGGATGCTTTCCAGATTTCGTTATAAACTGCATATATCCATCTTTTATATCTACCTTTAGCTGGGCCTTTTATGAAATCATTCAGATCAACATCATCAATCAGTTTAGATAAATGCAGTTTAACTGACGCAAAGGTAGAATGTTTGAGCCAATTCTGACATAATTTGCAACTGCATAGGTAGTCACAGAATGGTCATTCTCAAAACGGGGATCGACTCTGACCTGTTTAAAGCCTTCTGCTAAACCCAGAAAACGGTGTTGGCACCAGTCAGCCCTTCTGTGCCAGAGCAACCAGCCATTGGGATCCAAACTGGATATGTTAAAAGACGAATTTAGCAACAGAGTCTGCAACTCTTTGATCGAACAATTTGTAGTATTACCCCAACCTGAATATTCTTCCAAATCAGGGAAAGAAGGAGCATTTAATTTTTTAGAAGTAGCCAATCCAAAGCATGTTGTCTGTGAAATGGTAGAATTCAAAAATAACATATGATTCGGGATGAGACATGCACGGTGCAAAGCTTCAGTGCCTTGTACCTGCCAACTTTTAGAACCGATTCAAGGTCAACTATTTCCTTCCACAATTCGTAGCCTCCAACAGCTAGCTGGTCTAGAAAGGACTTCGAATACAATAATTTAGTATCGGTCAGTCTAACTTTGGACATGGACTTTTCGGTCATTTTAAAATAAAATGATGCGGGATTGGACTGAATAAAATCAGTAAAATAAGTGTACTTTCTCAAAAAGGTACTCAAACTGCCATGAATAGGAGCCGGACAATGTTCTCATTGTATATAATTTACAGTGCTCCTCCTGTAATTAGTTTTATGTAGGTAGTAGTTACCAAAATGTTGGTAACAAAATAAATCACCATAATTAGCAAATTCTAAATACAAATCTTCAGCATCAAAGGCAGCATAATATTTCAAATCAGAAAACAATGCCTCTACGGCCTGAACATCCCAATCATCAGAACGTATGTTTTGTTTAACTACATCCCCCATGTTAACTCTAAGCACATTAGGGGCATTGATAACCTAAGTGGGGCCATGTATTTGAAATTTACCAGCATCCCAAACAATCCCATCCAGGACAAGCCAAGCAGTGATGTTAACAAAAGCCAAGTCTCTCTTCAATCTGTGTGCAGTATGCGAGGAGGAATGGGGTGCCAATGTTCCATTGAGATGTCGAATGTATGATCTCTCTTCGACATAATGTCTATTGACGAATCGGAAAAAATAAAACACAAACCAATTGACATAAAAAGGTAAATCAAAAAAGCACTAGCCACATATATGTCCAAGGGGGAATCAAAAAATGTTTTTTAAATAATCTTACATAGACTGTAATCCGTGTAGGCTTTCCTGATGTGTGTGAAACAGTGTCAAATGAAAATCAGGATTCTGTGGCCAAGCGAGTTAGTAAATCAGGCATTGATAAGTCAGTCGGGTAAGTGTAGTTAGTTTCATCAAGTTGAGTACAAGGCAATGTACTCAATAAGGGACTAGAAAATGCAGGCAGCTCGAGGGCAACCTCAGGTTCAGGATTCGAAGCCGAGGCCAATACAGAATTTCTCACAATCGAAGGACAGGAGACTGCTGGTGTCATACTAAGAAGAATCGGCCACTCTGTGTATCTTGACATTGTAAATGGAGATATACCTGTTTTCCTTACGACCTGGAAGTGGTGGTAAAATGACTGTTCTTGTGCCCTTCACACCAAGCACTGGAACTGGAGCTCGATAAGAGGGACCAAATTCTTTCTTGTTTTCGATCTTCTCCCGAACGAATTCACCAACTTGGGGTAGCCAGCCAACTGCCGGGATCTGCAACGCATCATCCGAAGTGGAGGGCAAAAGACTGTCTCTTGTCTCTTGTAGACTCTGTAAAACATTGCAATGTTCATCTACGTCAAAGGAGGCAGCAACAGCCACCGAGTCTAGACCGTCAAGGTCCGGTACATACATCTTGATACCAAAGAGCATTTCGTATGTTGTCCGCCCACCCAGAGACCTTCTAGGGAGATTATTAAGTGCACGCTGCACGCCATTGAGGTAGGCCATCCAGTTCCTGCCAGTGCCTATAACTCGAGCTGTCAATGATTGCTTTAAGTCACAGTTCATTCGTTCCACAATACTATTACCCTCAGGTCTGTATGGAGACGAAAACTTGACCTGGACCCCAAACGAAGCCATGGCACCCTTATACGCGAAAGCAGGACCCTGATCCGAATGGAAGGTACCACAGGCAAAAATCCCTACAAAGACACGCAAATTCCTAATGACAGTCCTTGAATCAGCGCTGCGGTGATGCCACACCCACACAAAGCGTGTGCATGAATCAACTGCTACTAAGATATACTTATACGCAGTATCAGAAGAAAAAGGACCGCAGTGATCTAAATAAACACAACCAAGTGGCTTATTAGAAATGTACAATTGTGTCTGTGGCGGACGCGCAGCAGTTGAAGGGTTAATCTGCTGACAAATGTCACATTGAAGTACATAATCACGCATCTGTACAGTCCCCGCCACCAGAAACGTTGCTGTAACTGAGCCACAGTGGCTGAAACGCCTACATGCGCAGATGCAACTCCTTCATGGGCCTCTGTGATCAATGTATGTCTGCGATCCGAGTTGGGAATCAATCTCTCCCCAACGTCAGGTATTTTCACATAAGGAACCTTATCAGGACTTAAGTGGTATGAATACTTCGAAGGGAATCCCTTAGGATATTTACCTCCCTTCTCAGTGGCAGCAACTGCCGCCAAGATATCATCATCAATCTTACTTTTGGACTGTGTAACTGCTGCAACCAAATATGTCGATACTGCTGATTTTGCTGCCTTACGGCAAGCGAGTTGCCAGCAGCGTGGACTCCCACGCGCTGATGACCAAGAGTATGTATTACAAACACGAGCGGCAACTGCTCTTTAAGCTCAGCCACTCGGACCCAGATCATTTTATGTTTTATTGTGCTACCCTTGGAATCACGAAAATCATTTTGAATCCAAAAGAACAGTTTTTCATTGTAAAACTGGACACAGTAGTAAGAATCACTTACAATAGGAGTCGTCACACTGGGATCAGCGTACTCCAATGCAAGCATCAGAGCACGCAGCTCCGCCAATTGTGTGGTGCAGTCCCCTAGAGTCTGCGTGTGCATGACTCTGGACTTGAACTCATCATTCACCATGGCACCTACCACAATGGCGCAAGCGGAAACGTATGCGTGCTTAGACCCATGCGCAACCTGCGCCGAACCATCGGTGTATATGATGCAATGGAAATCCTCCAAAGGCTGCATAGCCAAAGGAGCAGGATGAACGAATTCATATTGTAAAAACTCCTGCGACTGTAGGGAGGCATCAAAAATAAAGGTGACATCCGGAGATGGCAATGATGCTGCCCATTGTATCCACCGAGGGTGCAAAGCGTTAGAATTTGGTACACTGGCTTTCGTCACTGCCTCTAATGCAGGAAATGGTGTAACAACCAACATGCGTTTTCCCTGTGACAGAGCACGTTCCTTAAGAATCGCCATCTGCACCACTGTCAAAACTTTCTCCACAGTGGAAAATCGCATTTCAGCCGAAGTGTACAAGTGTGACTTGTAAGCAATAGGTACTGTGTCTCCTTCGTTAAAAGTAAGGTAAGTGAAACCCACCGCCCCAGGGATGATTCTTATCACCAGGTTGGTGTGGTTATCACAAGTCAGTAAAAATGTAGATTCGAGCAGATCAGCCTGCAAAGATTGCAGAATAGCTGAGTGTTCTGGCAGCCAGCACGATTTGGTAAAAGTCGGTTGTATCAAAGCATGCAAAGGCTTGATTCGCTGGGCATATTCAGAAATGTATCTTCTCCCGAAATTCAAAAATGCCAGCAAAGACTCTAATTTTTCAGAGTTGTCAGAGCGCGCAGTTGTGCGCACTTCTCCAAGAAGTGAGTAGCCAATCTTCAGCCTTCATAGTTGAGCTCGTAGCCCAGGAACAACACTGTGTACTCTGCAATGTGCGACTTTGCAAAGTTGAATTTGTAACCGAAGTCCGCAAAGCTACAAATTATGCGGTCAACTCGGCACAGATGCGCCCAAAGTTCGTCGTCTGTGGGATAAATGTCATCCACATACGAACACGCATCTTGGTCCACTCTCTCCAAGAGATAGACTGTGCGGGCAGCAAATACTCCAGGACTATTCTTATAGCCCATTGGTAAACGTTTGAACTACTTTTGTTCGCCGCCGCATGTAAAACTGGTCCATTGGGAACTCAGACCATCCAAATGATGGGCATAAAAACCATTGGATATGTCAAGCGTTGTCTTAAACCGCTTACGCACAAGACTATCCACTAAAGCAGAGCCGTGAGTATCCTGTACTGCACAGGTACGGCAATGCGAGTTCAAATGCTGGTAATCCAATACCAAACGATATGATACGTCAGGCTTGGTCACAGTAAAAAGAGGGTTATTCATCGGTGACACACATGTTTCAATCACTCCTTGATATTCCAATTGTTCAAGGATTTCCGCGATGGAAGCCTTAGCTTCGCACCTAATGGGATATTGAGGTTGAGGCTGTGGCATAGACCGCAAAGGAATCTCATGGTGTGGGGAAAATCTATTCCAACCACAGTGAGTACGTTACAGAGCCAGCGCAAGGGCTTTAACCCACTCATCTGCAAAATTCAGCGCATGCTCCTTCGAGACAGTGTGCGCAAAACAAGGGAGGATAACCTCCTCCCCTCTTGGAGCCGTGAGCACAAAATGTGGGGGCCAGTCAGCCTCCGCTATCAAAATGTCATAGGTAGTGGTAAGATTTTCCCAAAATACCCCTTTTATGGTACGTTGTGTGTCACCTTCAATAAACAGGACTATTTCATAAAGTCTATCAGGGGGAGCTACTCTAGTGTCAGCTGTCTCCACAACAGCATAACGGTCAGTCGCTGTCACCTTCAGTAGCGGACGCAGGGCCTCTCGCACTATGGTAATCTCCGCCACGCTGTCCAGCAAGGTAAGAGCCCATATCTGATTCCGAAGCTGCGTTCTCACTATCTGTGGCATATCTTGCAGTTAAAGCGGTGACTTTCTTTTTCTGAAACTGGGGTCTTTTCAGTGTAGAATCGTCCTGCTTGCCTTTACCGTCTTTCTGGCGGGGCTGGTCACGTCCTTGCTGGCCACCCCGACCCCTGCCGCCGCCGCCACCTCCACCACCAGTCGACGAGGCCGATGAGTCCTGAAAAGAACGAGGAAAGCGTTGATCAGAAACCTGAAAGCGGTCAGGTGATTTTATCGTCACGCGATCGCGCAAGTCATAAATACGTTCTGGGGACGCAGTCATTGGAGATGCAGGACGAGATTCCTGTTTCTGCTGTTGTTGTTTACCCTGTTTCTGTTTTTTCGGCCAATTTTGTTTTTTGGTCTTGGGATGTTCGCCAGCTTCTGACTTCTGACCTTGGGGTTGTTTTTTCTCTTTAGTAGAAAATGGCTTGAGACCCACGCTATTGCGGCCCACGGTTTTATAAGCCGCCACAATAATCCTTTGTAACTGACGGGGTTTGTCAACATCGGGAACCGCCTGCAAAGCATTGGACACCTGAAAGTTTACCGCATCTCCCTTGACATTCGCAAGTATGAGATCGGAAACTACATCAAAGGAGCCACATAGTTGCATACCCAATTCACAGTCACCAATTTCTGTGGCCAAGTCTTTTGGCATGCTAATTGTCAGAATCCTGTGTTTTTCACCAGGAGTCGTGTTAGGAAATACTGCTTCCAACTGATCAAACTTTTTGGCAAACTAGAAAGGAAAATCATCCTTATCCTGGGGGCGCTTGCCCATCACAGCATTGACCATTACAGGACTAAGCTTCATTTCGCCCTGTCCGGCAGGAAGCGCCGCACCACCTGGGGCCCCGCCTGGGAGATTACGGGTTATGTATTGCACTAGCGACCTAATCACGCTAATTGCGACTACGTGTAGTCGTCTTAACTTAACAACGCTACACGCCCCTTGCTAAGGATGAGGTGTAAATCCAGCCAAAACAGCCTAAGTCGTGTCTGGAATGGACAAAGGACCTAAGCTCGGAGCTGTAAAAGAGTGGGGTAGGGCGCCATTAAACCAAACTCGGTGCTGCCAAGCATCAATAGGAACTTCCTGTGCCCTATATGGAGCATATTCCTGCGGCACAGCAGTGGGAGTGTACGTTTCGAACACAGTAGTATTTGCGTTCACAGCTGAGAAGGTCACCCACGAGTAAAAAAATTCGTATGGGTAAGCCACCTCTGCACTCACCACCAATATTACTGCCATGCCATCCAATGGGACATTATAAGTCTGCAAATGATTGCGCACCGCAATGCGACTATGTTGCGGAATGTCCACCGCGGCCATAGTGACACAGAAAGAAAGAGGTACAAAGAAAACTACGTAGCAGAACTGGATAGTAATTCAAAGAAACCGTTTTAAAGAATCAAGCTTGAAAAGACCTATGTAAATATAGGTAGGTTTGTCCGACACCACCGTTAACCGGAAACAATAGTGAAGGGGTTACGGACGGAATAATAGCACTACTCAAGTGTCATGTAATAAGACCACCAACGGTTGGGCGCCTTGTCGCAGGGATTCCGTTCTCATACAGAACTGTGCATAGAGACTTGGAACCTCAGTGAATTAGGGTGTGCCAAAACTCACCTTAGTACCCAAAATCCCCTACCAGACTAGCAACAGTGTCTCATTGGTTATTACAAACTCCCAATGTTTAGACAAACCAGAACATGGTCTTAGAACACCTCAGGTAACGTGGAACACATGAACACTCTTTCGTTACACAATCATTTCAATCCAGAACAAGGAGTAAATGAGGACGCGTGCACATTTGAAATGTTTATTTTCTAATGCAGTGTTCTCAAGCGCAGTGTCTTAGCTAATACAAGCAAACATATTATAAGAAACAAAGTAATCAGCAGGTGACTAGTCCATAGAATACAAAGGGTGAAAGCATGTTAACATGCTAGAGGGAAAAAGGCTAAAAGACACCTAATTCTCACCCTCCCTTGCTAGTATATTATATTATATCTAAGAAGGTCTCTTTTGGTTTTAGCAGGGCGGCCCATCAAATCCGATCAATGTTTTAATTGTGCCGGACAGGAGAGCCCTAGCAACAAATTTTAGACAGAGTACTACAGGTAGCCCCTGTGTCAACCAGAAACCGATCAGTAGATCCCAAGACGCTTGCATCAACATAAGGACCAATTTGATCTACTGTCACCTCAACCGGTCTCCTTACCCCATCCTAGGCATCCTTATGCATATTCGAAATCTGCAAGAGCATCAGCAGAATAATCAGACATTTGATATTGATTTTGTCTATCAAAAGTATTAGAGTAATTTGGTCCTTGTTCAACTACTTCAAATCTGGGGTGAGCTCCTGTACCTCCCATGTTTCCTGAATTCCCTGGGCGTCCTCTCATACTTCCCCTTCCCCGCTGATATTACTGACCTCACAAAAAGGGGCACTCAGAACGCCAATGCTCAGTATCAGGGGAAACATTTGCTTGAGGAAGAGGGGGCACTCCAGGTGTATACATTGGGTATCCGCCTCTTCCACCTTCCCCTAAATTGTGTACCATATACTTGAGCCAACATAACTTTTGTCTTTAATTTCTTAACCTTCTTATCCTCCCTGCCTTTTGCTTCCTATTCCTGTTACTCATAATATTGGGCCATAGTCAAAAGGGAAACTGGGGAAGACGTGGTCCAAGAACTCTCGCTGGACTTTAAGCGACTAGCTATTTCTGGTAACATAGTAGCGACAAATTTATCAACAAACAAATGCCTACCCGGATCATCTGCCAATGACTGACCACTAAAATCATAGAAAGTTTTCTCAAACCTTGGAAAGAAGTCAGAAACTAACTCATTCTTTTTCTGTTTACAGGACGCTAACGCGGTCCAATCTATTTTCTTAGGGGGTATCAGAGTCTTTAACTTAGTAACAATAGCTTTAGGAATATTTTTTTTTTATTTTTTTAAACTTTATTTTCCAGTTTTGCATATGAACAAAGATTGATCATTACAGTGCAGAGTACAGTATTGGTGTTTATAAAGCACAGGCATAGCAAGTATAATGTAAAATGAACACATTTAACAAAGAAAATAGATGGTGCAGTATGGTAAGATGTGGAAGAATTCAGCCAATGAAAGCAATAAGTTGGTTCGCAATATAAAGAGACAATAATCACATCAGCGATCAAGTATTACAAATAGGAACACATTGATATCAGCAGTAGGCAAATAATTAGATCCTCAATCCAACACCCCTCTCAGAACTGATGTCTAGCCAATTCCTGCAGGAGTAATGCTGCTCGCTGCTTGCGACTCTCGTTCAGATTGCTTCTTGGCTATCTAGTCCCTGTATGGGCCCAAGATATCTACAGGACTTGGAGGAGCTAGGAATCAGGGTGGAATATTCTTCGCTGTACACATTGCAAAAAACCAGACTCCAGAGCCATGCCTGCAAGGAAGGGGTTTTCATACTGCCCTACAATAGAGTAATCTCCCGCTTGGCCAACAGGAAGCCCAGAGCCGATAGCTTCCTGATCTTCCTAGGGAAGTTGGCCACTTAGCCCAACAGTGCGATCTCAGGGGTGGGTAATAGCTACATGGACAACATGTCTCCCAGTGTGGAGTGTACGAGGGACCAATACTGGTGTATTTATGGGCATGTCCAGGCGAGGTGTGCAAAATCGGCAAATGGAGCCAGACATTTCAAACAGTGGTGAGGCCTGTTGTTGTCTATTCTATGGGGAAATGAAGGGAAAGTGGCACGAAGCATGGAGTGCATACGTTTCATGACGAAAGTGTCCATAAAGGAACGCTCTGCGAATCGGGCCTCCTCCGACACCGAGAAGATGCGGCCATCAGGGAATAGGTCGCCTACTGTACGATTGTGAAATTTCTCCAATATACGCTGGACCAAGACTTCGCCAGTAATTGGAAGCAAAGTAGGGTTAGGTAGGGGTAGTTCAGGAGAGTAGAGCAGCTCGAGTCCAAGCAATCTGCGCAGCTTGTCCCACGCCCAACATGTGGTGGAGACAGTTTGAATGTCTTGGGGGTCTCGAGGGAATCCCTTAGGTAGGATATTAGAAAGGAGGTGAGGTAGCACCAGATCCACCTGCGGTTTAGAATATGGGACGCATGCGTCCGGGTGAAACCAGACATGTGCGTAACAACATTGTGCTATGAGGTAATATAAATAAAAATCAGGAACCCCAAAGACCCCCCTCTCATACGGTAGGGTCAAGCCAGCGAACCTGTGGTGTCTTGTCTCCCCAGATAAGGCGCAATAACAATGTACGCAACTGTGTAAAAAACGTCTTAGTAAGAGGTATGGGGACTACCATTCAAATTATGTCAACTCTACCTGCCATTGATAACAGCAGCCGCAGCCACTTCGTGATTTGTGATTCCAGGGAGCTAACAGCCCTGCCGTAATTAAGTCTGATCATAGTGATGGTATGTAGATGGACATAGACCCCAATATATTTAACCGCATCACTGCACCATTCAAGTGGGAACTCACAAGACCAGGCAGTCATGCCAGCCGTTAGTGGAAAGATAACCGACTTATGCCATTTTATGCTGAGACCAGAGAATTTGCCGAACTGATCAATTTCCAATATCAAGGGCTCCAGATTCAGATGGGGCATCCTAACATATAAAATAGTATCATCCGCATAAAGCGAAACTAAAGGGTGCCAGTGTGGAACTGGAGGCCACGGTGCAAGTGTTTTTCCTGAAAATGGCGCACTAAAGGGTCCATGGCCAAAATAAATAGCAGTGGAGATAAGGGGCATCCCTGTCTCGTACCACGGGACAGAGTGAAGGGGTCGGAGAGGGTACCGTTTCTCTTCCTGGGGATCCTCATCAATAGTCATAAGCACTGAATATTCCCGCCCACGTGCGGGGACCCCGGAAATATTATAAAAATATATATGTAAATTACATATAAATAGCTCCACAAATATGTATGCACATTTATCATTTTTTCTCACACCAATGCAACCCCCAAAATGAGGCTAAACAATGTAAATAATCATACATATACTGAATTAGCAATGAAACCAAAAAAAACACATTAGGTCAAATAGCCCTTGAACTCTGAGTTTTAATGAGCAAAAGACTCATAAATCTTGTAAATTTCCAATAAATATACATTGTTGGCCACAGGCTGCATTGAACAGCAATAGCATAGAAAATGAAACCATTTTCAACAAAAACTGGCACTGTGCCTTTAAGTCAGCCATGACCCCTGGCTTCCCATCATGCCTCAGGGGTGATAGTTAGGTCAGTTGTTCTTTCCGGCTCCTTCAGTCAGGACCCTGGTTCAACAGCTCCCTTTCTTTCTGACTTTCTGTCAAAAAATACTAGAGAATTTCTAACATTTTTACTTTCACTCGACGTCTTTTGGGCATAGAGTGTTAGTGCTACCTTTTTTGCATCTGAAAAAAGGAATTTCTCTGTCAAAAATGCCTTCTCTATTTGACAACTGCCCTTCCTGTGGGAAGAAGAAGGCCAAGACTGACACTCTTCCTGTGTGTATCCTCTGCCTCCCTGATTCTCATTCTGCGAGTTTTTGTGAACACTGCAAGAAGTTATCAAATTGAACTCTCAAGGAAAGGGAGAGAATTCGTATTTATGGTCTCTTTGAGAGAGGTAGGTCTCCTAAGAGGCAGAAGAAGCGCATGCCGTGATCAACGTCGAGAGAAGTCCCGACTTGCGCTCCTTCGGCGTCGTGATCGGCGTCGAAGAGGCAGTCGACGACGGCGAAGACGATGAAGACTTCAGCGTCGAGAAGTAAGGTACCTCCGCTGCAGTCTACAGGGCGTGCAGCGGCAAGAGAAAGGTCTCCGTTGGAGCATAGGGGCTTGACGTCGAGACAGCCGGCATCAAAGCATCATCACCAATCTTTGACGTTGCGGCTTCCTCCGTCAATGCCAAGTCATCGGCGTTTGACGCCTAGTCATCGGCGTTCGACGTCGAGGCACTCTCTGTCGACGCCCGGTCATCGACATTCGACGAGGCACCCTCCATCGGCGCCTGGCCAGCGACGCTCGACGTCGAGGCATCCTCCGTCGCCGTCACATCATCAACGGTCAACGTCGAGGAGATCCCCGTTGAAGTCTCAGCATCGATGTTCGACGTGGAAGCAGCCTCCGTCGACGCCTGGTCAACTGCGTTGGACGTCGAGAGGGTCCCCGTCGTTGTCACAGCATCGTGGGTCGACGTCAAAAGGTATATCTTCGAGGCAAGTCTCTCCTCCAAGATCTCAGGGGAGGTCACCTTCGGGGCAGACTGCTCTGGAAACAGCTAGTCAGCCCTCGGATCAGGCTCATGCCTTAACACCACAGCAGAGGTCCCCAAGATCGGCATCAGCTGCGGAGGTGGAACATTCCTCAGTACATAGGAGTCTTCCGGCCAAGAGGAAAAGAGTATCGGACGAACGTGCTTCCAGAAGTCGCTCAAGATATACCTCCAGACGCAAAGGGGGGTCTCCGGGGAGTTTGTCATCATCCTCTTCGGGCTCCCGGTCTCACCGTGGACGATCTTCAGATGTGATCCTCTACTCCTCGGATAGTGAGAGGTCCAGACATTCTCCTGCTAGTTCGCAGCATGGGCAAACGGCACGTGAGAGAGCGCACCAGAAGTCTCCTTCCACCAGGCTATCTCCAAGATGGTGTAGGCCTCTGCATCACTGGGCTCCAGACAAAGAGACAGCAGCCAGGTTGCAAGCTCATCGGGACCAACAAGTCTCCCGACCCAGGGAGAGATCGTGCTCCCTAGTGCGCTCCAGTAGGCGAAAATCGAGGTCTAGGAGACGGGCTCGCAGATCTCCGACTACTTCTTAATCTACCACCCATTCTCATAGGGATTATTCTCCGACTCTGATGGACAGTCCTCCATCAAGAGTATCCCCTATAGACAACATTTTCACTTTTCAAGACATTGTGGGCAGGGGTGCTTTGAAACTGGGAGTGCCCATGACTACTCCACAGGTCAAGACTTCTGTGATCTTTGAAACCTTGCATCACAGAACGGCGCAAAAGCCACTGCGGGCATTGGTACCTGGAATCATAAATCCTGTGAATGAGGTCTTCCTTACTCCAGCGACTATAAAGGCCGCCCCAGCAAGGATTCTTAAAAAGTATCGCTGGCCAGAGGATCCACTCTTCCTCAGGTATGACCCACCACCAGACTCTGTGATCATTGCAACAGCGAAGAAATCCAGTGCTGTAGCTTCCTTATCCACAGTGCCTCCGGATAAGGAAAGCAAAATACAAGATTCGTGGGGGAGAAGAGTCTGCAACACCTCAGCCTCTTTTCTCAAAGTCTCAATGCGGAAGCCCATCTGGGGAGGTATGACAGATCCCTGTGGGATTCTCTTCAAAGGATCATTGAGAAGCTCCCTTAAGAGGACCATAAAGATTTTGAGGAGATTCTTTTGGAGGGCAGCCAGGTCTCCAATCAGATCATAAGCGCTGCGGCGGATGGAGCTACCCTTGCAGCGCATGGCTATGCGCATGGAGTGACGGCGAGAAGGTCTTCATGGTTGCGCCTGACAGCCTTGAAACCTGATGCTTAGGCTAGGATCTTGAACTTGCCCTTTTCAGGTACATCATTGTTTGGGGCAAGCACGGATGAGGAAATGCAATGCATGAAGTCAGAGTTGGACACTCTTTGAGACCGTAGGGCTTGAAAAGAAGAAGGAATTTCGGAGGAAGTACCGCTCCTACAACAAGGGCCCTTCCAAGCAGAGGGTTCAAACCCCTAAATGGCAGAAGGTTCAGGACCAACAGGGGCAACAAAAGTCCCAGTTCAGAGGCAAGCGAAATTCCAGAGGAGGTGGAAATCAACGCCAGGGCAATAATTCCAACAAGTCCCAGCAGAAGCAATGAGTTCTTCCTTCCTTCAGCGCCGTTGACCACTCCGGTGGGGGGAAGCATTGCGTATCATATGTCAGAGTGGGAAAGCATTACTCAGGGCAGATGGGTGTTGACTACACTTCCGAATGGGTACTGTTTTCGTTTCAAACACCTGCCACCACCCGTCCCCCCAAGGCCAACCTTAAGTCATCAACTCATTCTTTGGAAAAAAGAAGTAGCGATACTTCTTGCAAAATCAGCCATCGAGAGGGTTCTTATTGCTCAGAGGGGAAACGGAGTGTACTCCCGATATTTCTTGGTCAGAAAAAAGGGACAAAAGGCAGAATTCAGGCCCATTCTGGACTTGAGAACGCTCAACCTGCACATCAAAAAAGAAAAGTTCCGCATGTTGCCACTTCACCAAATATATCCGAATCTGAGTAAGGGAGATTGGAAGTGTTCGATGGACCTCCAAGATGCCTACTTCCATGTCCCGGTGCACCTCAAACACAGAAGATTCCTGCGGTTCCAGGTGGGGACCTCTCACTACCAATTCAAGGTCCTGCCCTTCGGGTTGAAGTCAGCTCCCCGGGTATTCACAAAGTGTGTTGCAGTAGAAGCGGCCACTCTACGCCAAAAGGGGAGTCTTCGTGTACCCATATCTGGATGACTGGCTACTGAAAGGTCCTCTCCCAGACGCTGTAAGGAATCAATTCCAAACCTGCATCCAGCTCTGTCACCGGTTGGGTATACATGTCAACTTCAGCAAATCAATCTCACAACCCATACAGTAGATTCACTTCCTTGGAGCTATTCTAGACTCCGAGGTAGGAAAAGTGTTTCCTTCGGAGGAGAGACAGTGTTCTATAACCCAAAAGTGTCAGCTGGTACTTCGCCAAAAGGTTCAGAAAGTGCGAAAGATTGCCTCCCTGCTAGGTTCAATGGCTTCATGCATCTTTCTAGTCCTGAATGCCAGGCTTCGGATGCATCCTCTTCAGCAGGATCTGCAGGACAAGTGGGACCAACAGTCAGCTTGCTGGGACGATCGGATTACTCTGTCAGAAATAGCTCGAGCATGGTGGACAAAGAAACAGAACATGCAGGTGGGAATTCTGTTCAATCAACCTCCTCCTGCTCAGACCTTGATCACCGATGCTTCTCTTCAAGGCTGGGGGGCACACATGGGTCACCTCCAAGTGCAAGGTTTGTGGTCTCCCAAAGAAAGTACGTATCACATCAACATGCTGGAATTGAGAGCAGTCCACCTGGCTCTCAAAGCGTTCCTCCCCTCGCTTCAGGAAACATCAATACTAGTACAAACGGACAACACCACCACAATGTACTACTTAAACAAGCAGGGGGGAACACGCTCACGGACTCTGTCACTGGAGGCCCAGCGCATCTGGCATTGGCTTCTGGCTCGCAAATTGTCGGTCACTGCGAACCACCTCCTAGGAGAACAGAATGTGAGGGTGGACACGCTGAGTCGGCATTTCGGAGACAGAGAGGACTGGGTTCTAAACGACGAGGTGCTCGAAGGAATCTTCCAGTCTTAGGGTCTTCCCGCCTTAGATCTGTTCGCGGACGACGAAAAACAAAAACACCAAATGCCAAGACTTCGCCTCGCGGTTTTACCGTCCAGGAACAATAGGGAATGCCCTTTTGATAGACTGGTCAGGGGAATTTGTGTACGCCTTTCCACCACTTCCGCTGATCCTGAAGGTGCTGAGCAAGCTGACACACGCGTGCACAACAATGATCCTCATTTTCCCCGACTGCCGAGACAATGGTGGTACACCGACCTGCTTCATCTATCAGTGGCTCCTCACAAGAGACTGCCATGCAGGCCAGACCTGTTATCCAAAATGAACGGGAGCATTCATCATCCCAACCTTCCGTCACAGAGCTTGACAGCATGGCTCCTGAGGTCATACAATACGGCCATCTAGGATTGCCACAAGACTGCATGTCCATCCTGAAGGAAGCGAGACGACCTTCCACGAGACATTCTTATGCCTGTAAATGGAAGCCCTTCTATCTGTGGTGCATGCAAAATGGTCATCATCCTATTAAGGGTCAGGAAGAAGTTGTTCTTCCTTATTTGATATATCTGGCAAAAGCAGGTTTTAAATTTAATTCTATTAAGGTGCATCTAGCCGCTATAACAGCGTATAGGCGGACACCGTCACAACCTACTTTTTTCCAGTTACCAGCTGTAAAGGACTTCCTGCAAGGGTTGAAACAAGTGTACCCTCCAGTGCGTCAGCCTTCTCCTCCCTGGGAACTGAACCTGGTGCTATCGAAGTTAATGGGTCCGCCCTTTGATCCCATTCATAAAGCTACCTTGCAGCACCTTTCCTGGAAGGCGGCTATTTTGGTAGCAATCACGTGAGCTCGTAGGGTGAGCGAGATCCAAGCTCTCTGTTCCATGGAACCCTATACTGTGTTTCATTTGAATAGAGTGGTACTAAGGACACATCCGTCTTTTCTTCCTAAAGTGGTGTCAGATTTCCATGTCAATCAGACTATTTCTCTGCCAACTTTCTTTCCCAATCCCTCTTCTCCAGCTGAGAGGGCTTTGTACTCTTTGGACCTGAAAAGGGTTTTAAAATTCTATCTGGATAGGTCCAAGGCTATACGTCTTTCTGATCAACTGTTTGTTAACTATGGATCGATCAGAACAGGTCATGCAGCCTCAAAACGGTCTATTTCGAGATGGATCGTTTCGTGTATCAAGCTTGCTTACCAGTTGGCGCAGAAATATCTCGGGTTTTCTCCCAAAGCGCATTCCACCAGGGGTAGAGCTGCGACTGCAGCTTTTCTCCAGAATGTGCCCATGTCTGAGATCTGTAAGGCGGCGACCTAGAGGTGCGTCCATACATTTACCAGACTGTAAATACTGTGTTGATTCTGACACTAGAGCAGATACCCTGGTAGGTCTGGCCTCCTTGAGGAATCTGTTTAGCAGCTGAGTACCCGGCTGTTATAAATGTTTTTTTGGTTGGGTCATGTATTTCTCATTTACCTGCAGGTGGTGTTTGGGCTTGCTATTCTATTCAGTGCTTATGACTATTGATGAGGATACCCTGGAAGAGAAGGATAAGTTACTTACCTGTAATCCTAGTTCTCTTCCAGAGGTATCCTCATCAAAGTCATAAGAACACCCACCCGCCTCCCCAGGTAAATGAGAGTGGTCTGTTCTATGACTTGTGGTTGAGCCCTGACTTCAGGGTTATGCAAAGAACAACTGACCTAACTGTCACCCCTGAGGAATGAAGGGAAGCCAGGGGTCATGGCTGCCTTAAAGGCACAGTGCCAGTTTTAGTTGAAAATGGTTTCATTTTCTATGCTATTGCTGTTCAATGCAGCCTGTGGCTAACAATGTATATTTATTGGCAATTTACAAGATTTAGGAGTATTTTGCTCATTAAAACACAGAGTTCAAGGGCTATTTGACCTAATGTGGTTTTTTTTTTGTTTCATTGCTAATTCAGTATATTTATGATTATTTACATTGTTTAGCCTAATTTTTGGGGCTGCATTGGTGTGAGAAAAAATGATATATGGCCATACATATTTGTGGAGCTATTTATATGTAATTTACATATATATTTTTATAATATTTCCGGGGTCCCCGCAATGGGCGGGAATATTCAGTGCTTATGACTTTGATGAGGATACCCCTGGAAGAGAACTAGGATTACAGGTAAGTAACTTATCCATTCTGACATGCCCATGCGTCGCATGATAGACAGAATAAAAGGCCACTCGAGTGAATCAAATGCTTTTTCGGCATCCAAGAGGACGCGGCAGCCGGTGTGGCAGGATTGATCCTATGTAATACCGTGAATAATGTACGGAGATTCAGGGAAGTGGACCTGTGAGGAACTAATCCAGACTGTGCCGGTGAAATGATGGACTCCATTAGTAAAGACAATCGTTTTGCAATAACCTTGGCCAGTATTTTATAATCGAGGTTTAATAATGATAACAGCCTATAGGAGCCACATAATATAGGGTCCCTACCGGCGTGGGGAAGAAGAATAATGACTCCGTCTCTGAACGTCGGAGGAAGTGTGCCTACCTCAAGCGACTCTGCATAAACCTCAACCAGTCTCGGAACTAAAATGTCTTTGTATGCCTTACAGAAATCGGCAGAAAAGCCATCTAGACCAGGCGCAGAAGAGCCCTGTAGTTCAACAATGGCTTCAATTATGCTGTCCTGGGAATTGGGAACAGATAAAAAGTCCTGCATATATCGTTCTAAGTATACCAGTGCGATTTCGGACAAATATTCCCCCTGTTCACGCAGATCCCCAGTGATTCTGGAAGTATATAACGTTTTGTAATATGAAAGGAAATAATCGCAGATATCTGGGGTAGAATGTAGCAGGCCATCATGTGGACCGGCAATCGCCGTAATGTATGAAGAGTCACGAGGAGGGCGTAGAGTGTGCGCTAATATCTTACCAGGCCTTTCACCCTCGCCACATCATTGCGCAGAGTGTTGTTTATTAAGGAATAGTAACTCACGCTCAGCCATTTCCCTACATTCAAGCAGCAGGGCCAGGCGTTTTGCCTCACCCGTACTGGAGGTCGAGACAAATAGCTCACGGTCTAAGGAGGCAATGTCCTTCTCAATGCAATTCAGTATGGAGCGTAGATCTCGCAGGACACCGGCATGTTTGGCAATACAGACTCCTCTAATATAGGCCTTAAACTCCTCTCAAAGGACCGCCCGGTGTCGACCGTCCCAGTGTTAAGTTCAAAATACTCCTCGATTGCCCGCCTAATCTCCTCGCAAAAAACTTGATCCAGTAGTGTGTTTCTGGGGGAGCGCCACTGTCGTTCGTAGCCACCCGGCCTGGGGATGTTCAGTCGGAGTACGAAAGGAGAATGATCCGAAAGTGTGCAGGGAAGGGTAAGTATACCATCCAGCCAGCCCGCCACCTCTGGGGACTCCAACCAATAATCTATCCTGGTCCACGTGTTATGAAACCCTGAATAGTGTGTAGAGTCAGGAAGGGATGAATTGAGCCTGCGTTCAACATCTATCAAAGAAAAGCCGGTACATATGTCTCGGACGGCTTGCCGAGCACGGTGCTTGGCGTCAGGGGAAACTGAAGTACTGTCTCTGGATGGGTCTAATAATAAATTGAAATCACCCCCAAGTATCAAGAGCCCGGGGTCAAGTGACAGGAGCCGAACCTGCAGCTTGTGAAAGAAGGATGGGGAGTCTATATTGGGCCGTAAACACCTACTAGCGAAATCTTGTGCCCCATCAGTGACCCAGTAACAATCAGCGTTTGACCTTCGGCGTCAACCAAGGTTTTGTGCAGTGAAAATGGGATTCGTTTGTGTACTAAAATTGCAACACCCCTGGCATAAAGACTGTAATTGGAAAAATATACATGGGAGCCCCAACTCGTCGCTATAGGAGTATGATCAGAATTAGACAGATGCGTCTCTTGTAGAAACACTATGTCGATGTGGTGTCCAACAACATAGTTGAGGACCTGTCTAGGCTTCCTAGTATTATTTAATCCTGTGACATTCCATGACATCAAAGAGAGCCCGGAATGAATACAGCAAAAACCATTGAAACTGAACAAATCACCCCCCCACCCACCAACCAGCCTCCTACTAACCCTAAAGAGGCATACCCCGTCCTTGATAACCAAATGCTTGTGCAATGATAACAGTATCATTATTGTAGGAGTCGAAGAAGCACATAGCAAAAAAAACATTTAGAGAAAGACATTGTGGTATTCACCGGTCGGGCAATATAAAGAACGATAACATCATGTAGGAGAAAAATGTGTGCATGAATTGAACTTAGCAGAGCAAAGCAATAAATGCATAAAATCGGTCAACCATTCCCGGGATGGGAGAAAAGCTCAACACTTTCCTGTGAGCCACCCTGTGATGGAGAAGCCGGGTGCGGCACAACAGGTGACCCAGAATATTTTTTCTTATAGTTTTGGCAGAACTCCTGCGCCTCTGTTGGGGTGTCAAATATGCAAGGCCAACCATCCACATCTACCTTTAATCTCGCCGGATATAGCATGCCGTATTTGAGCCCCAAGTTCTTCAAGGCAACCTTGACTCCATGGTATTTACGCCTCGCCTCCTGAACCATGATGGTAAAGTCAGGAAAGAAAGCCAACTTGCTGCCCTGCCACTGGACGTCTCCCATGTCGCTGGCTGAGCGGAGAGCAGCATCCCTGTCCCTTAAGTTCATGAGCCTGGCAATGATGGGTCGTGGGGGGAGGCCCGGCCGAGGTCGGGGCCCCTGCGATCGATGAGCGCGTTCAACTGCGAAGCCCTGCGTGAAGGTTTCCCTGCCAAACAGCTCCGCAAGCTGCTGTTCCACAAAGGTGTCCATACGACCAGTGGCGGTCGTCTCAGGAACGCCGATGATTCGGATATTATTCTGGCGGCTACAAGCCTCGAAATCCTCGTTCTTGATAGCTACGTCTTTGAGGATCTTTTCCACTCTGTCTAGTCGTTTCAGGGAGGCTGACGCACAGTCCTCAACGTCCGAGACCCTCGCCTCCATGACGTCCAGCCGTCGGTCATGTGCTTGGATCTTGGTTCCCATGTCAGCCAATTTTTTGTCCATGTCGCCAAATCCGCCATCCAACGCCTTAAAGCCGGCTCTCATCTCGGAAAACATGGCCATCGCAAGTGAGGCAGGGTCCTCAGTGTCATTTGGGCCCGCAGCCCCACCAGGCAGATCAGGAGGGACATCGATGCAGGGCCTGCAGCCTTGTCAAACTGCAACATGCGCTGCTTAGGGTCCTTCTTCCCCATCTCAAAGGTAGAGGAAAGGGACGCAGCCGTGGCCCAGCAGACCTACAGCTGCGGCAATTCCAGAGGGCAAAAAATGAAGAGCGGGCACGTGGGTGACTCACAGCCAAAGCGCCAAGTAGCAGATTCAATGAATGGCGGTCAAATCAACGCGGCAGCAGGCACAACACCAGGCAGCAAATGGAGGGCAGACAGGTTCCCAATTGGGAATGGGGGTGAGGTCACACAGGGTCTGTATTATGTGCAGGATAGAGCTCCAGGGCAATCGCAGAACGTAGTTGTCGCGGAGCGCCAACCAGGCACACAGCGCAAGGCAGGACGTGCAGGGCTCAGGACACTGGTGCATAGTCTGTCTTCAATGGTACACTGGTACTACGAGCCCCCCAGCAGAAAGTAGTGACCTCGATGGAGGCCAGTCCGCAGTGTGAGGTCAAGGGTACAGGGCCTTCCGTGCCCCGGGACCATAGTGCCAGGGGTCGAGAAGGGTTCTGCAGCGTAAACACGCTCGCGCGTGTACATCCCAGGGTAGGCCGTTGTCCGCCCCTGGGATGTACATGCCCAGGCATCCAGGAGGGGCAGAGGGGGGAGCCAGAGCGCCCAACAGGGACAAGCGCCGCCGCAGCTCTAGAGCGGTAATCTGGGGCCTCCTCGCAAGCCCGCCTCCCTCCCCGCCGAGACCAGAACGCCAGGCCCCGGCGCAGACACGCCCACAAGGCCCAGAAGGCCGCGAGAGTGCCGCACCAGTGGCAGGACCAATACCAAAGCCACAGCAGAGGGGGCGGGGGGAGGAAAGCCCGCAGCAAGGAGCGTGGGGGGAGTGCAGGGCAGCGCCAGGCGCCCGTCGGGGCAAAAACTCACCGCCCCCCGCCGATGTCGTCTCCTCCGCCGGGGAAGGCCTCGGGCTGCGTCAGGTCTTCACGCCAGCCCATCTTGCGCCAGCCCCATGAATCTCAGCAGCCCGTGTCCGGCATCAGGATGATCCCCATAGTCTCCGGAGGTTGCAGGTGGGTGTTTGCTGTTGTTTGGCTGCTCCTACATCGAGCAAATAGAGGATTAGTGTGCCCGGCCGGCGGAGCTTCAGGCAAAGGCAGGCATCTTGGTCGTCTCCGTGGCCACGCCGCTCAGCTTTAGGAATATCTAATATCCCCTTCTGAGGTTATTGCGCAGGCTCCCTTTCCGTATCTATTCTTTCTAATTCCACCCAGATGTCACCAAATGCCGCATTTATCATATATTTTACGTATTTTTCTCCACATATCAGGGGGCAAAATAAGCCCAAAGAATATCAATATGTGGCAAGGTCATAGTGCAGGAGCTAATGGCTACTTCCACCTCCTCATAGAAGGCGGCAGGATTTTTTTCCCGGGGGTAGGGCAAAGCAGCTTTAAGAGCCATCACATCAGCTCTACTCCAAGGAGTGTAAACCCAATTATATATAAAATATCCCTTTGCATCATCCGAAGTTGTATCATTATTGGTTCCCACACCCTTCGGAGGAACATACAGGGGTGCAGCTTCACGAATAGGTTTCATAGCAGACTCACTACTGCTACGTTTATTCGCATCCACCAAAGCATCTACTTTCTTTGCCTGAGATTGAACTGCTTCTGCAACTTTATTTTTTTTTAGCTAATTCCTGCTGTTTTCGCAAACGCAATGTGTCATCTTGTAATTGGACCACCCATCTAATCATATCAGGTAGGTTTGAAAAAAGAAAAGTCCCATCTCCTACCTGTTTATAATCAGTACTTATATCATCTGGTTCTGTTGTATTAGAAATATGCTGCCAACCATATATTACCTGCCAAGTGAATTTTTTTTTAAAAAAGAACTGTTTGGCGTCTTTCCAAGTCTGAACTGTAAATGTGAGGGCCGTTGCTGTAGTAATCCGATGTACTTCCTCTCTAGCAATATCCAGCAAGTTATCTTTCTCTTCCCTAGATAAAGTACAGCGAGTCTGCCGCCCAATTTGCTTATCTTTTTCTTCTGAAGACAAATGCTCCTTATCAAAAACCTCATCCTCAGGAGCACTTGGAGTGGGGAATTTATACAGAGGGGGGAAGCATCTAAAAGAATGCAGTCATTCTGAGGTTTATTAAGTATGAGATAAATAGGACGCCTAATAGGATACTGGACATTTACCTCTAATCGACGTTCCCTATCTTCTTTTCACATTTTTTCCTTCTTTTTGTTATTTTTTAATTTTACCGCTTTTTGATATAATATTTTTCGTTCTTCTGCTCTTTTCACTCTCTCTCTCGTACTTCTTTCTCCCACATTTGTACACAATCAAACACATCGTGTCTATTTTTTCTTACAAATAATCACTACTCTACATATTGAACCTTTCTAAAATCAAATGACCCATTCACAGGCCGTTGTAGATCAGAATCTTTCTTTGTGTATTTGTTCCACAGTGTACTGTAAATTATGGAAGAAATACCATACTTGACATCTTTTATTAGGTGTCCCCTCTGGGGGAGCTGGCTGACTTCTTTCTAAATCAGTTTTGGTACCACCAAGACAGCAACACAACCTATGGAGTATGCTGGAAACAGGCATGCTACCAATTTTTTTTTTAATATTACTTTTGTAGAGAAAAATCTCCACATTTCCTGCCTTTATCTTTTGCAAAAAATAAATCAACAAACAAAACCAGAATCTTGGCCAAGCAAATCAAGAGTGCCGCTACAGTGACCTTACCAAACAAGAGTCCAACTTCCACCTGCCGATCTCTTAATCGACCTAATGGTCACTGCAAAAGTGCACCAAGGAAATCCCCAGTCAATACCGGGACCACCCGGAGGGTCAAATCAGGAAAACTGGAAAAGTCACGTCCGCCTGCAAAGACAAAGGTCTCCTCGTGCAGTGCTCTTCCTCAGTGAAATACCAATCCTCCGTCAAGACCACTCCTTCGGGCGGCCGCGTCTCCAATGGGGTCCCGCGACGGGCGCTAACTGTGGAAATGTGCCTTTTATTGAGCACACCGGTGCAGGGGTCACCCTTCTCTGTCCATGGGTCTGTAGAACAACAAAATTGAGATTGGCACTGAAGCTGGAATTAAATAACAAGTTTATTAATCTCTCGTGAGTGGGACCATGTCCACATAGCACTCTCAAGTACTGCCTGAGGTAGTACATTGAAGTCACAGAACACAGGTCTTTTATACAGGTTTTGTGCAGTTTAAGCACATGAGCAGAAATAGGGAGAACAAGTTTTAGGAATAGTTACCACCAAACATGGGTACATAAAAACTACATGGTCAGCAAACTGGGAGGGGAATCAGGAGTGTTTATGGCTGCAGAGATGATAGCAGTTGTACTGGCAACTATCAACTCTCAGCACGTACATTGCTTTTAGCTGAGTCAGGAAGTCAACTAAAATAGATAGCACAGGCAGAGTGAAAGGATGAAAGAATTATGAAGGAAACCTAAATGGATACCACAGCCAAAATGGCTGCAGCTTATGCCAAGTAAAATATTACACATTTTCCACAACATAACACAGCATCACATGTCTAATTTACAACATGGACAAACATTACTTTCTAACCACGTGCCATGGCGTAACATTAACAGTCCAAATCTGTTTTCAGCATATGATCTAACAAAAAGACTGTTACCAATGGCACGTAGAGATGCGAAATATACCAAATTCCACATTGAAAAATTAGACCAATTACCTTTCACCGTGGCCGAGACAACTTCCACTGACTGCATAATCCATGGTTACATCACCCTACCGGTCACGACTTTCCAATTCCAGTATTGTCTCCTATACCAACAGTTAGGCAAATATGAAGCGCTAGGGTAATGGTATGTGCATGAATATTGGGAATTATCGTTCAGGTTTATATACAGGAATGGGTATAAGGACGTTTTTCTTAGTGGCTCCAACTGTGAAGATGGCTGAAGTGGCTCCTTGGATTGCAAGGACATTTCTCACCATGGGGCATGCAATGCTTCAATTAAGAACTTGTCTTGTTATCTGAAGGGTTCCCTAACTGCCGTGATTAATCCTGTATTCAGGATGCTCTCAAATGGCAGCTATTTTATGCTGAATGATGAAGGATGCTGCGGAATGGAACCTGGCATCATTTATCTAGTGACGGTTAATTCCATAGGGCAGTGGTTCCCAAAGTGTGCGCCGCCGCACCCTGGTGCGCCACCAGAACTCGCCTGGGGTTCCGCGCACTTCTTGAGAATGTAGGAAAGGTAGCAGGTTCTATCAGTGCGCCTCAGTTCTGAAACATAGTATTTGCACATTTGAAATGTGCCTTTGCGGGCCCCAGTAAAGGCATGTGCCGAGTGGGATTGTCTTGCGGGAGAGTTTTGAAAGCCGCACTTGTCAGCACCATGAATGGGTCTGGACCAGCGTGTGAGGTGTTGCAGGGCTTGGCACAAACAATCAGGACAGGAATACCGAGCATTATTTCAGCCTGTTTTCTGCAGTGATTGTAGCAATGGCTTCTACCAAAAAAATCGGGGAATCATTATAAATGTGAAATCGTTTTTTAAAAGTTCTTGTGCATTTCCAGAACAGCAAATAACTTCTTCACCCCTTCACTCCCACAACGGGTCCTTCATGTGTATCTTAAGACATGCGATGAATGAAGGTGACTCAAGTGTATAAGTAAAGAATGTCGGATCCGAAGGAGAGATAGGCCTTGGAAGAGAGGCGCAGCTGCTTATTTTAATTAAAAATTCCTTTGAATACATATCACAATAATATCCTAATCATTTATTGTGAGCGCCGTGCGGTTCACTCAGGTTTACGGCATTTGGTCCTTCCCTTGAAACCGAGCACCGGACCTGCTAATTTTAATCCCTGAAAGAAATACACAAATATTAATTCACTCCCTACTCTGATAACAGCAGAAGGATAACGCCCATTTTCTATAGCCTTGTTACAATAATCAGCTCAACAATAATATACACTAAAATGATGGTGGTGCTTAGCAAATGGGGAGGTACAACACATGTGTGCTGTATATTCTTTTTTTATATTCTCATGAAAACCATTATAATTCTCATAATTTGAGCTATCTGGGTAACACTTCCAAGCCCTTGCAGCTACTTCTCTGTTGCACGTGGAAACTAAGAGTGCTCCGAGAAGCCTTCAGCTGGCATGACTGAGAAATGAGAGATGTTTTTTTAACAAACCGTTGGGATCATATCATGTTCAGCTGTGAGTGTTCGCGGAGGTTTGGAGGGTGTTTGGAATTACTGGAGAAGTATGTTGCGTAAGTTGAAATCTTTTCTGCCAATACAAACAAAATACTATATTGTCAGTTGGCTTATCTTAAAAAATTAAGACACCAACCTGCTTACGCTCCCTCATTCCTTCAAATATTCACCACCCTGTAAAAGTTTTGGAATGTGGTGGCACACATGTGTGCATAAACCTGATCATCTATAATAAAATTGGCTTACATGTGTGACTCATGAATCCGCATGAGTCCCTTCGAAGGTGAGCGCACAGCGCTGATGGTTTGACTGTTCACACTAGGAATGTTCGTGAACAAGGCCTGCTCCTGTGTCAGCTACAGGGCTCAGCAGGTAGCAGCACTGCATGATGGTGCTTACTTCAGTTATTAGTCACAGATCATTAACAAAGCTCTAGAATACATTTAAAAGTGATCTCAACTTATATATGGCGTTTGAAGTATATACAGATCATAACAGCTATACCAAATTTATCTTTGGACCAGCTGGGACATCAAAAAACTGGTGGTGCTAAAACCGGTCAGGTGGCAACTCTAACTGGCTCATTTATTTATTTAATGTTTGGGTTTTTGTGTACCTGCCACTTTAGCACAGCCAGTCTGTGATGTGGAATGTCCCTGTGTTTTTTGAACATTCATTAGATTTCTTGGTAAGCCACCAGCCAAAAGAGAAGAAAAATGGGAGTACTCCAGAGGTTGGGCTTACATCCTCCTCACCGAAAAAAAAAAAGTAAAATGATTGGGAGCCGCGGACAACAGTCGATAGATAAAGGGAGCCATGGGTCGAAAAAGTTTGTGAACCACTGCCATAGGGATTTATTGTACCAAAGTACTGTTTCCACCTGCCCGCACAGTTAGAGAGGTCGCGCTATGGCTTTCAATATATGTTTCCAACATAAAATGTAATTCCCAAAGCAAACTGAAAGCCATGCTCTTGCAAAAAGATGAGGCCTTAACTCAAGCCAAAGAGACATTTGATCTCCAGGTTGCAAAGTCTGCAATACAGACACTACTGCACACTAACTTCCTGCTGCATTTGGGGAGCTGGTCCATCATATCTTTAATATGTCTGATAAGAAAGGAATAGTGCACTTTTTTAAATGTATCTGCTCTGGTTTGGTTAGCACCTTTCAGACGATTTTCTGACTTATTCCATCTTTTTGGAGGGCTCCTGCTTGTCCTGCTATTTGTGATGGGAATACTGATTTTATTCTATCTACTCTGCAATGGATATCCCCATTCGAAAACGGAATGGAGACAGCACTGCTAGTGCTGCGCTGCCATGAGTGCATTGTACACTGCTTTAGCCCTCTGTTAGATCCTTTAAAGAAGTAGTTTTTGTTACTTTTTATAGAATTATCTGTTGGATTTTTAGATAGCTATTTTAGATATTGACTCTTAGTATGAGGAGTGGGGGTTATATTCCAGAGTTAGGCCCATATAGCAAGGCAGCTTATTTCGTACATTGTCCTCTTGAAAAACGTTTTCAGCTATGACCTTTTGCACATATTTACGTGCACAACAATGTTGGATTAATTTCCCTGAAACTAACCTGGTTTACACATCTAGGTTCGCACAACATTGCCTGAACATCATGTACAAGGTCTCATTTTGGATGATGCACAAATGTCATCGCTATCATCATTCATGGGGCTACAGGGCTGTCTACATATACACAACATCACTAATCTATACGCACATCACAAGGCTGCTTTTTTTCCTTTTTCCTCTCTGAAGACCTTTTTAGTTTTTTTTACAACAATCATATCTCAGTCTGGAAATCCATCAGCTGTACCTGCAGTACTGGGGTTTGAGCAGGAGATTTTGGAAACCTACACTGCGTCCCAGCGCAAAGGTTTCTGCAGGGGGCTCAAATGTGCTTTTAAAGGCGTCACTAGAAAGTAGGAGTTTCAAAAAGCGCTGAGGATCTGTCTAGTAGCCAGGGAAGCAGCTGTACATCCAGAGGATGAAATGGAGGCTGTTTTGGAGGAGAAGGAACCAGGCTTGCTTCTAGAATTGCTGAAAAACCCGGCATTGTATGTGGGATGCAGGGGGCAGCCCGAATGTTGAATGAGATCCATCTAGAGGTAGCAGCAGTGTTTCCTTTAACCGGCCTGTCTTCAGCAGAGTTGGAGGACATGCAGAAAGAAAGGAAGCTCGGGATGGAGCTAATGATGTTATCTCAGGAGCTGATCGTGAAGGAGCTTGGTTTAAAAGCAAAGATGGCTGAATCCCTCAGAAATCTTCAGTTCACCCAGAAGGATAGGTACACATAACCAAAAGTCTGGTGTTTGATTATGGGTGGGAGATGACATAGATCTGGGGTTTCAGGCCTATCAGAATGCCTTGCAGAAGTACAGGATTCCTACAAGGGATTGGGGTGCAGGTTGTGGTGCAGGTTCATGGAAGCATTTCACAAGAGAGGGGAGGGACTCCTTATTGGCCGTGGGAGTTAAGGGTCAGACAATGTACCCTACCATGAAAGAAACCCTCATCAGGAGATATGGTCTGACCTCAGAAAAATACAATAAGAAGTTTAGGGCAAGTGAAAAACTTCATCCTCAGACATGGGTTGAATGTGTTGATTCACTCTGCAGAGCACTCAATGATTGAGTGAAGGGCAATGAGGTGACAGACTATCTGGAGCTGTACAATTTTATCACACTTGAGCACATGTTTAGTCTTTGTTTCCCAGAACCGCACCAGCACTTGATAAATAGTAAGCTTACTGAACCCAGGAAGATTGCTAAGGAGACAAACCTCTGGCTCAGCACCAGGGTCTAAAATAAGTTGATACTCCGCCAAGGATGGGTAGAGTCCACAACAGATGGTGGGGGGGGCAAAACGAAAAGTAAAGAGTTCTCTAGAGGGCCCCAATCTAGTTCCCATGGTAAAGATTCCAAGCCCCCTGTTGATAAAAAGAGTTAGTTTCCTTCAGGAAAGCCTGCAGGAAAGGCACACCTGAAGTGTTTTGCATGTAATCAGGAGGGGCACTTCATGAGTATCCCAAGTGGGAACAGCCTCCCACCAATGGGCAATCACTGCGGATGGCGAGTGTAGTGCGTCAGGAGGAGTTGGTCCCAGTTAGTGTTGGGGAGCCAGCTGAGATAACTCTAGTGTCCCTTAAACATCGATATAGTCCAGAGAACCCTAAAGCCTGACAAGAGTAGGCAGTAAAGCTAATGGGTGACATTGAATGGGAGGAGGGTGGAGGCTCTGAGAGACACAGGAGCTAGAATGATCACCTTCAGGTGTCAGCTGATGTCTTCAGAACAGCTAGTCCCTAATGTGGTCCACCAAGTAGTTGCTGTAGCCAGTAGTGAATGCCAATGTTTGGTAGCTCAGGTTACCTTTGAGTGATGAAGGGTCCCAGGTTCCTTGAGGTTAGCTGTTAGTCCATCCATGCCTGTGGATTGTCTACTGGGCACTGATCATCAGCATACTGCCTGGAAGGATGTGGAGCTCAAATCTCACTTAGAGATGTTGGGATTGCCTGAGTGGGTGTGCATGACAACAGGGTTCATGGCAGCACGTGAGGGTGGTCAGAAGGGCCTGGAGCCTGAAAGATCAGCCCGGGTATCTGTCAAAAAGAGGGAGGGCAAGGGGTGCAGGAAACCTACTCGTGAAATTCTCACAGTTCATGAGGAGTCTGAACCTGAGGGGGATGCCCCACAACCTAAAGGTGTGGTTGAACTGGGGAACCTGTCTGAGATGTCTAGTGGCAGCAGGACAGAGGTCTCCCCAGGGAGGAGTTCTGCACAGTGCAGGAGTGCCCTACTCTCGTGGGTCTCCGGAAGCAGGCCGAGGCCTAGGCAGCTGGTGATGCCTCTGGAACTCACCTGCTCTATTGGGAGTAAGCCTAAGGTTGCTGAACCTAGGGCAACCGGTGTGCTGGAGGCACTCTAGCGCTTCAGAGCCTTCCTAATGAGTCTGGTTCATGATTGGTCTCTGGTTACTCGGGGCAAGACAAGACCTTTGACAGGTTTGCCACCCACTTCTATTGGCCTTAAGTGAGAAACTCAGATGCAAACTGCAGGTCCTGTCCTACCTGCCATACGAGTGCTAAATCTGGGGGGGTGGGGGGAGAAGCAAGGCTACCCTGCAACCCTTTCCTGTCGTGAGCACACCTTTTGAGTGGGTGGGCATTGACGTTGTGGGGTCTCTGGGTCCCAAGACAACAATGGGCAATAGGTTCGTCCTGGTCTTGGTAAATCATGCTACCAGGTACCTTGAAGCTATCCCTCTGAGGACAGTGACTGTGCCCACTGTCGCCAGGGCACTGACTGGGATCTTCATCCATGTGGGTTTCCCCAAGGAAGTGCTATCTGACCGCTGTACCAACTTCATGTCCTTGTTCATGAAGGCCATGTGTAAGGCAAGTGTAGTATCCTAAAGGTTCTCCACACCTTACCACCCACAGACCAATGGGTTGATTGAAAGGTTCAACCATACCCTGAAAGGCATGATTATGGGTCTTTCTAAACCCATGAGGCGTGAGTGGGACATCCTCTTGCAATGCCTTCTGTTTGCTTACAGAGAGGTACTGCAGAAGGGGTTTGGTTTCAGCCCTTTAGAACTTCTGTACAGGCATCCTGTGAGAGGACCACTCAGTCTGGCAAGGAGGGATGGGAGCAAGCTCCCAGGAAGCCACCCCAGGATGTGTTTAGTTACATGCTGGCCTTCCAAAACCAGACAGCCCGCTTCCGGAAACTCACCCAGGAGAATCAGGAAGCTAGTAAGCGGATGTGAAACACTGGTATGACCAGAATACCACTCAGGTTGAGTTTAAGCATGGTCAAACGGTGTGGATGATGAGGCCTGTAGAGCCCTTGCTCTATAAGACCGCTGGTCTGGCCCACTAGTGGTAAAGGAGCGCAAGAGTGATGTCACCTACCTGGTGAACATGCTGACTCCTAGGAACACTTTGAGGCTCATGCACTTGAACCGCCTCAAGCCACATTTTATATTTGTAGGTAATGGTCTGAGATATGCACAAATACAAGTCTTATCCTCACCGCTGATCACTAATGTTAGAAATGGGGTCTCTAGATGACAGAGGTATGCACCCTGTCCAAGTAGGAACCCACAATTCTTCTCAGGGTAAGTGTGGTACACACTAAGTTTACCTGTGCTCACCCTCTGGTAGCTTGGCTTAGAGCCGTCAAGGTAACTAAAGAGTCAATGTGTAAAGTATTTGTGCACACACATACACACACACACACACACCCACACACGCACACACACACACACCCACACACGCACACCCACACACACACACACACACACACACACACACACACACACTCACACTCACTCACACACTAACACAGTGAAAACACCATAAAAGTACTCTGCATCAGTTTAGAAAACAGCAGATATGTATCTAACAACAAGACCATGATGACAAAAAATCTAACATACACAAGTCAAGAAATTATTTTTCAAAGATTTAATCAAAATGCTGTGCTTAGAATTCTATTGCTCCAACTGCGGCTATCTGGTCACCCTTGACCAAGACAAATCCATGCCATGACTGCCATGGAGCATGGGCTGGATACAGGAGTCACGCAGACCCCCTTACAGTACCTTGTATGCATCGGAAAAGAAAGATGATGCGCCATGCAGAGGAGTTGAGGTGTTGCGAATGCAGGTGAGGCGTTGGTTCCTTAAGGCGGGGCAGGGTCATTGAAGCTGTGCTGCTCCAGGATGATGCGTTGGACAGAGGAGGTGATGCGTTGGTCGCTTGTGGGATACCTTGGTTGGTAAAGGCAATGGGGTGATGAGGATGCGTCAATGTCAAGAGTGCAAAGTGTCGATTCCATGGTGTCAAAGTCGAACCACTGAACTAAAAGCGATGCATTGATCAAGAGTCGCGCAGGGCTGGTTATGCGTCAGAGTTGAGAATGTGCCCCATGTATGTTGATGGCACGGTGTTGAGGCACACTCTGCAGCAGTATTTCGGAGGCTCTGTTGCAAAGTCGTGGTGGCACTGAAGTCGAGGTTGTTGTATTATGTACTCAGCGAGCAGCGCCCACAGCTTCGGTGCAGGCAGCGACGATGCGCTGATTTCACAGGAATGCACCTGTTCCGAACTGACACTTTAGGTTGATGCTTCAGTTTCTCGTTTGCAGCACCAAATCCACCTCCAAGGGCCCAAGAATGTTTATGCTACCACTTGGCAGGTGTGGAAATGTTCTGAGTATATGGTGTCAGAGGTCCCGTACTCATACCCATTTTAGCCTTTGAAGTAGGGAGACTTCAAAGAAAGGTCTTTGTAGTGCAAAAGACCCTGCCCTTCCTGGCACAGGCTCCAGTCACACTACGGGGAAGTAGGCAGCTCTTTGTGTGGGGATAGACTCAGCCCTATTCATGTGCAAGTGTCAGCTCCTCCCACCACTCTAACTTTCAGTCTGGTGATGGGCAATCAGGAAATGCAAGGCACACCTCAGCACCTTTTGTGTGTGATTGTCTAGAGTGAATTCAAAAAGCCCAGCTGTCAGTCACCCTTACCCAGATGTGTATTCTAGGGACAGGCAGAGCCATAGAATGGCTGAAGTAAGAAAATGTCAACTTTCTAAAAGTGACATTTTCAGCCATGCAATTTTAAAACTAATTTCACTAAAAGATGTGTTTTAAATTGTGAGTCTAGGGACACCAAACTCCAATTTTCTATCTGTTCCCCTTTGGAAGATACACTTCAAACCTGTTACAAGCTCCTCCAATGCTAACCTATGGGAGAGATAGGCCTTGCTGAAGTGAAAAACTAATTTTGCAGTTTTTAGGTTTAATTTTGTTTTTATTGACATTCTGCAGCAAAAAGACAACGTACAAAATTTAAAAATTCCCTTCAAGCCTCATTGTCCGTACCCCAGCCAAGATTACAAATTAGCCTCTATAAACAAAGTACAGACATTGGCCAAACTGGCTCCCCCAGCATCACGGAGGCGGTTCATAGAGTCTCTGTAAGTTTAATCAATTATATGGCTCAGAGTAGAGAGCCGTATTAAGTTCAAGGCCCTCTGCATTGCCTACAAGGCAGTGCATGGCACAGGACCCAAATTCCTGACTGAGGCACTCCAGCTCTACACCCCCAAAAGACTGTTGAGATCTGCTAACACTTGCCTTCTTCCTGTACCCCGCACTAGAACGGCAACTTGGGGAGACCGTCGCTTTTTAGTGGCTACACCAAAACTCTGGAACCTTCTTCCTCTAAATATCAAAAATGCCCCCAACCTGATGAGCTTCCGGAGGCTCGTAAAGACATGGCTGTTTGACCAGTGAACTCTGTTATTATGGTCCTGCTAGCTCACACATGCGCCGAGACACCCTAGGGTATTTGTTTGCGCAATAAAAATCTCAAAAATAAATAAATAAATAAATAAATATAGCCGAGGACATGTAAAACTCAAAAGTACATATCCTACCTTTCATATACACTGCACTGTGCCTTTGGGGCTACTTAGGGCCTACCTTAGGGGTGCCTTACATGTGATAGAAGGAAAGGGTTGGACCTGGCAAGAAGGTGATCTTGTTAGGTCAACATAGCGGTTTAAAACTGTACACACAAGCTCTGCAGTGGCAGACCTGAGACATGTTTGAAGTGCTACTCATGTGGGTGGCAGAATTAATACTCACTACTAGTCACATTCGATCTACAGGCCCTGGAGACCCACAGTGCACTGTACAAGGGACTTATTGGTAGATCATATATGCCAATTATGGCAAAACCAAATGCCATTACATTTTAGACAGAGAGCACATGCACTTTAGCACTGGTCAGCAGTAGTGAAGTACCCATAGTCCTAAAACCAGCAAAAACGAAGTTCAGCACACAGTCAAGAATAGGAGGTCAGGAGGAGCTACGACGGCAAACAAGATGGCTGCTTAGGCTCCCGGCTCCGCCGACCTCCGTATCCCGCCGCAAGATCCTGCACAATATCCTGATTTTACGCCCAGCCCCTGCGTGCATGACCAGTTCCTCACTCCGAGGGTGAAATCCGGGAATTTTTATCGTCCGGTTTCACGGAGTTACACCGAGTTGAAGATTGTGGCCCACTCCAGCGGTGAAGCCGGGGCCTCGATTATCTGCATGGCCGGGTGGTAGTGCAACAACAACTGCTGAGAGACCCAGGCAGGGTCCGGTTGATCGTAGTGGAGGCTTCTTTTGCGCCCGGAATTGGCAGTGATTGTTCTCTTTGCTCAGCACTGATGGAGAGGTGACCTTGCTTGCTACTATACAGCAGGTGGGGGTTCCCGTCCCGCGGACCCGGTGCCGACTCCCTCCGGGGTTCGCGGATCGGGCCCCGGCCTGCGGCGTTAAGCCGGGTGATCGTGGCTGTGGAGAACGACGAGTTACCGTCCATGCTTGCCCTCTCGTGATCCCTGTCTGCCCCCCCCCGGAGACACCAATTCACTCTGGAGGTGATTGTGATCGGTCTCGGGCGTGAGACCATGGACCGAAATGTGTCTGAGCCATTGCTGAGGTCATTGCTGGCAGAACTCCGGGCGTTCCAATCACAAGTGGCTGTCTCAATGAATAAAATGGATGCAAGCCTATCTGGGATGCTACTTATTGTATCGGACCCTGACCCACTATTGGAACTACCATCTGTAGCCATTCAAACAGCGGCCATTTTGACTCACTGCGAGGACCCCGTGGAGATGCGAGTATTGAAACCATCGAATGAAGCCCTGGAAGATGGTGTCCTAGAGGTCGTGAGAGTGCCACCGCACCTTCCACCGTTATTGACTTTTAAGGTATTGACTGGCATCCTACCCCCGGAGACTTGTGTTGTAGACTCTTTTTTCATCTTGTGGTCGTCTCCCCCCTTTTTGGAAACGTTGCGACCCCGGGGCAAGGAACATCGGGACTGTCTTGTTTGGGAGAGGGAGACTTCCTGCACCTGAAGCTCCCGTGGACTTACTTGCTGCAAGTGGTAACGGATTGACTCTCGATGACTTCCCTCTCCTCTATGACTTGCTTGTATGCTTTTGGGTCTCGCTGGGGAGGGTTCGTGTGCTGGTCCGGAAGGGTAAGGGGTGAGATTAATCAACTCGGGCGGTTTGAAATAGTATTATGACTGTTCGATTTGCGATGGTTTGATTTAAGAGGCTGGGCGGTGTGTCACGGTGCCCCCTAATTTCTCTCATAAGGGTCGGACCACATTCGTCTCTTTGCGATAGGGGGTGTCTGTTTCTGGCGGGGGGACTAAGGGGCTGGGGGCATGTACTACTAGGCCCTCCTCCACTCTTCCTCTTTCTTTCCCTTCTTTTAGGGTTTTAGTTCTTTAGGGCGACAGGCACGCTGCTAGTGGGGTTAGGCTATAGCCATTGGCAGGGGTGCAGGGTGGGGGGTTGGAGGTTTTTATTTTTTATTTTGCCTTTCTTATTTTCTATGGCCTTTTTCTCCCTTCCCTTTCTTTCCTTTTGGGTCAGTATCGTCTGTGTTCCATTCTGATTACACTGTGTTCTAGAATTTTGTGCTCACGCTTCCTAGGTTAATCGAAAGTCCTGGTGGGCAGGATCTGGGAACCGGCGCTTACGAAACTGTATCCTGTATTGTTGTTCACTTCGATTCATAAGCATTGGCGCCAGGGTTTCTCATATTGTTGTTTCTAAACGTATATCCTGTTTCTTGGCCTGTCCCCCGTCTCCTTTAGCTTGATTGTATGGCATCTGATCCGTCTATTTATATAATATAAAATGAAACCTTTAGTATATCCTGTGACCTATTCACGCTTTCCAAGACAAACTTCATCCTGAATCGCTGCCGGACCTCAGGGCTGTCGGCTAATGAGCTGTGTTACACCGTGCTATGATTGGTTACACTTATGACTAGCGGCCGGCCCCTGCGGTTGTAGGCCCATACTTGTTTTTTCAGAATGTTGCAATAAAGGTTTCCAAAAAAAAAAAAAAGAATAGGAGGTCAGAAGCAACAAAAATTGCGGAAACAACACCAAAAGATGCCAGGTCTATCAAAGAATATTGACATTTCTCCTCTACTTTTTGCTTTCACTTCCCTTGATTCCTAATGCTCCTTAAAGGTCGTGGAGCAACATCAGCGTCGAATCTTTTTCAGATAATTCCCCTCCCCAGAACTAGACATAAATACTCCGCTCGATAGCTTTCTGGTGACATTTAATACAGCTATAACGAATGCTTTGGATATCTGCACCCCTTGAAAAACAAATACATCCCGAGGGCTTACTCAATCTGAAAAATGGTACTCTCCTGAACTGAGATGCAAAAAAAGGAAATGTAAACTGTTTGAGTGAACTTGGAGACTTTGTAAAACTCCTTTAGGCCGCTTAGCCTGTAAACATCAACTGAAGCTAAAGAACACATTTTATTAAAAGATTAGATAAAAATAGTGGCTCCTCTAAAGAACTCTTTCAAATTGTAAAGGAACTGTCCCAGCCGGTTAGTTTATCGCAAAGTATCACTCCCTCTGTCCCTCACTGTGAAGCAATAGCCAACTACTTCATAGACAGAATCTATTCTGCTTTTGATACCCAACCTCCATATATTAGTTTCCTTGTTCTCAGACAGGCCCACACTCAGAAGCAAGAGCCCACTTAGGCAATCTTGCTAGTGATCTAGGGAACCAGTCAAGAAAATAATGCTAGAAGTTGAGTCAGGTTTTCCACTGGATCCCTGCTCTCATTTTATTTTTTACCATCTTGGATCTTGAGTGACCACATGACTCAAATTTTTAACTTCTCACTGACAAATGTTGTGCCTACCCAGACTCTTTTAAACCAGCATTAATTCTCGCCTTTGGCCAAAAAAGCAGGACTTGATGTATCTATCTTATCTAACCATCACCCTATTTTCTGGCTTCCATACATGTCCAAAGTCCTTAATAGACTTGTCAATTACCAACTAACAGCCTTCTTTGAGGACATAATTTACTCGATCCTTCCCAATTCAGAGCCAAGAACAGCATGGAATGCACTCTCCTGGCTGGCTATTCTGGACAACATTGGATTCGAAGTAGATCAAGGCAAAGCTGTTGCCCTGATTCTACTAGTTGTCTCTGTGGCATTCAACAAAGTCTCACACAGCCAATTGATTAAAAAACTCCATGAGATAGGGCTTTCTTTTTTTGCCTTCAATGGTTTGGATATTTTTTGTGCAGAAAAACTCAGCCTGTTCAGAAAAACACAGTTCGATTGTCCCCACACAATTCAAAATGCGGCGCACCACAAGAATCCTTGCTGAGCCCGACATTCTTTAACGCGTGAGTTACGCTGGTCAAAAAGTGGGGATTTGGCATACTCTTATGTAGATGATACCCAGCTGGTCATCTTGATAGGAGAGAAGCATGTAGAACTTAAGAAAAAGCTTATTGGCTGTCTCTCCAGGGTGGCTAGTTGGAGGATGACCCACTGTTTAAAACTAAATGCCAAAAATAAAAAATTCTGTTATTTGGTGGAGCCACATTTGGGATGCATCATGGTGGCCTGAGATCCTGCGCACTGCGCCAAAACCCAAAAAAGAAGCAAAACATCCTCATTAATCTGTCATTATCCATGCAGGACCAGATCAATGCCATGAGTGGCACATGATTTGGCCTGCTTAAACCCCTCAGGAAACTTTTCTGTTGAATTCCAATCGATTGGTGCAGAACTGTGATCCAGGCTTTAATTGCTAGTAGATTAGATTACGAAAATGCTCTTTATGTGGAGATGGCTGGTTCAAAATGCAGCAGCGAAACTCATTTGCAATAGAGACAGGTACAACTCTGCCTCCGCTTGTCTAAAAACCGTGAAATTACTACAGAGACAGTCACCTGAACCTAGTGATCACTGAGGGGTCGTAGAATGCATTGCTCTGCCTAAAACAGACATTTTGTGAGAAGTCTAATCAAGCCAACAAACCTTTAGACACACACTTGAGAAGGGTGCCAAATGTTGTGTTCATACCTCACATTAGGAATTAGGAGGTAAGGAGGGGGGCACTCACAATGACAGAAAGAGAGAAACCGGATGCCTTTCTAGAATTTTACTATTGCCTATATTGGAACCAAGAACCCTCAGCAGATGTGATTGGCAAATTTGTGCAACCCATTCAATTACATGTCCTACCACTAGCCACACAACAGGAGTTAGAAATGGAAATAAATATCAGTCGAGGAAGTGGCTTGGATGGATTGACTCACATTTTCCACAAATGTTTCGTATCCCTCCTGTCCCTTTGCAATTGACTGGATTTTTTAATACCTTCCGCTAATCATGCAAGGTAACAGATACAATGAACAACGCAGACATTAAGCTTATCCACAAAGCAGGGAAAATAAAGAAACAATGTATGGCTTACAGTCGTATAGCGCCCCTTAATTCAGACCCTAAAATCCTCATGAAGATCCTGGCTAATATGTTGGAGAATGAAAATTTGCCTAGCCTAGGTGCCGGTAAGTTCTGATTCTATTAAGGACTCGAAGGTGAGGATTATGCCTTCTTTCTCCGCTTTTATTTCACAGCAGCGATAAAAAAGATCAATAAACTACATTTCCCATGAACACTTGGGAAAGGAAAATAAAGTCCAACAACAGTAGTCCTTCCTCATTGATGGCATCCCAGCCGGCCCTGATAGTCCTTCTTCTGTCAATTCTCATCATTTCCTGCAACAAGGCAGTGTCAGAGGCTGAGCTGGGCCAAAAAGGTATCGCAACACTAGGCACAGCAGCTGAAAGCAAGAGCTAAAAAGCCATCAGAACAAATAATCCCCATGAATATCTTACTTACATCAATACGGGGATGGTCCACTTCACTGAAGTCATTGGGAGGGATAATCCTCGCCTCCAAATCCTTAATAGAATCGGAATTTACCGGCACCTAGGCTAGGCAAATTCCCATTCTATGGCAGGACCGGAGGCTTCGGATTATGCCCTTTCAAAGCTTGTCGACAACTATCCTTGCCACCTCAACCACTGGCTTAAAATAGAAGCTCTTAAAAGTAGAACCCTAGGACCAATCGGCCGCACGCATCAGATCTTCCAACTGTGCCCCTGGGGCAAAAGCTTTGGTTGCCATCACTCCCCTTGCTGAATGAGCACCAAACTACTTTGTGTTAATACCAGCCTCCTGCATCACCCAACACACCCATCTGGCGACGGTCGGGGAAGAAAACACTTTGTACAGCTTGCGTAGCGCAATGAGCAGTTGCCTTTCACTTGGAGGGCGAGATTCATCAGTCATTTCTTCGCAAGCACGGAGGCACTGAACCACACACAGCTTAGGGGAGTCAGGAAAAGCTGGGTAAGAAATCACCCTTGTGTTTGACTTCGTCCTTCTGCTCACTGTGAAGGATACTCCTTCCGGGGGAAAAAACTCTGGCAGAAACATCCAAGGCTCTTACGTCCAAAACCCGTCTGCATGACACTAGACACAACAACAACGCCAACTTGGTTGTTACTCCTTCCGGGAGAGGAACCTATTTGGTTGCCAAGAGAAACAGGTTCAACACCCTGGACACAGGACAGAATATCGTGGCTCCGGGGGAAGCGACAGGCATATTCCCCTAAGGAGCCAGCACATCAAGGGGTGTTCACCAATAGGTGAGACTTGTACCATCCCATGTCCAACTGAGATTGCGGATCGGAAGATATTAATTGACCGATAGGTCAAGCCGTCCTCCGCCAAACTCGCCAAGAAATTCAGGACATGGACTACATCTACCCCCACAGAATCTACACCCCATTGCAGACACCACCGACGCCATTGGTGCCAAGCTGATCAGTATCTTTTTGTCGTGCTATCCGACCATGCCTTGGAGAGCAGTCCTCAGCCTTTCCTGAAAGACCTGGAAGCGTCCAACGACACAGGTGATCCTCCAGGCCATTAGCCTCAGCGTTCTGTCATGGACTAGGCGATGAGGAACGAGATCCGGACTGAGAAGGATGTGATGAGAGGGGGGGAGTGGGATTGGAAAATCTCAGGAAAGTTCCAGTAGAACCGGAAACCACACTCGAGACCTCCACTGCGAGGTGATCAACACCACCTCCGCTTGCTAGCGACGCAAGAGCGCCGACAATCTCGTGATCATCGAGAATGGGGGGAAGGCGTAGCCCTGCTCGCCCTGCCAGTCTTGGAGGAACGCATCCGTCGCCTCCGCTGGAGGATCTGGCGGCCAACTGAAAAATCTCAGAAGGTGATGATCTAGCCTTGAAGCAAACAGATCCACTGAAAACGGACCCCACAACTGCGACAGGTGGGCAAAGACCTGAGTTTCCAGCTTCCACATGCTGGTATCCAGAAGGTGGCGGGAGTGCCAATCGGCCACCTCGTTCTCCCTTCCCGGTAGGTGCTCTGCAGTAACCGAAATCTGGTTGTCGAGGAAAAAATGCCAGAAATCCCTGGCTAGGTTTGCCAACATCTTGAACCTGGTCCCACCATGGTGATTGATGTAACAGACCGCTGAAACGTTGTCCATCCTGAGAAGGACACACAACTGCACCCTGTCCTTCATCCAGCACTGAACCTCGCGGGAGCCTGCCAGCAACTCTAAGCAGTTGATGTGTAACGACTGCTCTTGAGTGGACCAGGCACCACCGGTGGAAAACTCCCTGCAGCGAGAACCCCACCCAGAGCGACTGATGTCGGACTCGATAACAATATCTGGGGCAGACCCGAAAATCGCACGGCCATTCCAGGCCTCCATGTGTGTAAGCCACCATCTCATTTCGTCCCGAACTTCGTTGGATAGGGGAATCAGTTGAGAATATGTCAGTCCCCGACAGAGATGGTAAACCTTCAGGCGCTGCATGGCCCAGGAAAAATCGCCTGAATGGAAGAAGCGAGCAACCCCACTAGGCGTGCCAGTTGGCGCAAAGAGATCTGACTCTTCGCCAAATCTGACGCAACTCGTGTCTGATCTTTGCCATCTTCCTGGCGGGAAGACTCAGGGTAGACGCGACCGAATCTTTGTTGAACCCCAAAAATGTTGGGCACTGGACAGGGACCAGCAGGGACTTTTTTTCGTTGATAACAAAACCCAGACCCTGAAGGAGGTCTACTGCGGTCTGCAACTGAGATGACATCCTCCGAGGACATTGGTCCAAAAACAACATGTCGTCCAAGTAGACGATCATCTGCACTCCCCTCGCTCTGAAGAACTTCACAACAAGCCACAGGACCTTCGTGAAGCACCACGGCGCAGAGGGTAGACCGAAAGGGAGTGTGGTGAACTCGTAAACCTGACCTTCCCACATGAACTGCAAAAACCGACGATGAGGGGGAAATATAGGCACCGTCAGGTACGCGTCCTTCAGGTCTAGCCTGACCATCCAATCGTTCGGTCGCAGGACATTTCGAAGGAGGTGGATGCCCGCCATCTTGAAGTGGCAGTACACCAGCCACTCATTGAACTCTTTCAAGTTGATAACTGGGCGCCTGCCACCGTCGACCAAGAACAGATTGCTGACAAATCCTCCGGAATGCTCTACCGAATAACAAACCGCCCCTTTTTGGAGGAAGGCGGACACCTCCTCACCCACCAAGTCTGTGTCAGGCTGCGAAAAGGAAATGGGACCAGGTGCGATGAAGCCGACGAGGAAAGCCATGGAACTCCAGCTGGAAGACCTAGACTGTCTGCAGCACCCACGCATCACTGGTGAGGGAAACCCAAGCCGGAAAGACTGCGCCAAGCACACCCCCACCTGCAAGCTCGCCGTGTTGCTGTCCTCTTTGGTGGCCTCTCCCATGGAACTTCTCGGCTCTGGTAGGGTAGAAGTTATTAAACCTGGCGTTGTCCTGGATTTGGCCACGGCCGGAGCCTCACCCCCAGTTGGAGCAGTTGAAGCAACCGAACGGACGCGGCCCCTGCCACGTCTGGCCCTGTCAAAAACCCAAGGCGTGAACACCTTTCTGATGTTGGCCTGCGTCCTGTCAAGGGAGGTGAAAGTCGCCACAAACTTCCCCAGCTCCTTGACGAAGGGATGGCTGAACAACCCCCCTTGGGCCACCGCTCTAGCCTCGGACGAGGCGAGGTGCCCCAGTTTAGGGTCCACCTTGATCAGGAGCAACCTCCTCCTCTCCATGGAAAGTGCGCAGTTCGCATTTCCAATGAAGACTATGGCGCGCTGTGCCCAATTAGACAGAATCTCCGGGGATATCACTTCCCCCGACACCTTGGCCTCCTCAGCCATGTCCAAAATCTTTGTGACTGGCCCTACTGCGTCGAGTAGCTTATCCTGGCAAGACCTCCAGGAGAGGTCTATGCCCTTCTTCGGGTCCCTAACGAATTTTGCTAGGAATATCGCCATTTTCTGTTCTATCTCGGGTGTGAGGGCGACATTCCCTTCCAGAGTAGGGTGGGGGCCCTCCGCCCGATGGCGACTGCGGGCGTCTTTATCAATATGTTTTCAAAGACGCGCCGCCACATATTGGGCCACCTTATCCCCGGGAACCAAATCTGAGGACCTCAGGTGGACAATATCATCAGGGTCCAGCATACCCGAAGGTTCGGGGACCGGGGCCCAGGATCTAGACAAGCATGCTTCCTCATCTGTATCTGGGGAGTCTCCATCATCGAAAGTGCCTGGAGTTCTAGGTGTGGGAGATGGCGGAGGCCCCTCTGTAGGGACAGGTGGGTCAGGCTGAGCAGGCAGCATAGCCATAAAAGCGCGCTTCAAACGCGCAAATGCCGCTGCATCAACCCCATTCAACACAAGGCTTTTTGGCAGGGGGAGGGGAGGGAGTAGGAACCGGGGGGGGGAGGGGGTGCTGGCGTAGATTGAATGAGGGCCGCTAGTTTTGCGTAGGCCTCCTCCATCTTGTCCGATAAACATTGTTCAACGGGCCCCATGGCTTGGTCCACGGCCCTGTAAATAGAATTATCCACCGCCTGGTAAAAATTATCATCTCAGGGGAGGTAACTCAGTGGATCCTCCTTCTGGTAATGATCCTGCTCTCCCTGCATACTGAGTTACTGTAGGCTCTGCAGGATAGAGTAGTGCCAGGCAACCTGTGTGCAGTAGCACAAGGGATATTATAAATGCCTCTCACGAAACACAGATTGTGGAACTGGGAGGGAGCCCAGGCAAATGTGGGTGGCCAGAAGTGCACAATGACCGGGCAGAGCCCCAGGGACACACCAGCCCTTCCTATTCTAGAGCAAAAACCACCCGGAACAGTGTCCCTGCGCACCACACACACAGTGCCAAATTGCGACCCCACAGGGTGTTCAGGAAAAAGCACTCTACAGACCCCAGAAGGCGTACAGGTAAGAAATATGTCGCATACAGACCCCTCCAGGTGGCAGAGGACAGGCAACCTCAAGACAGCAGCGCTGGTTCGAAAAACGCAGAATTTCGCGCTCTCAAACTCGCGCTACCAGCGAGAGGAAATATCGCCCCCTGGCGGCGGGAGGACCACACCGCACTCGCAATGGGCAGCAAATAGCGCCAGGCACGCCTGCAGCGTCCCGCGATTATAGGGAATCTGAAATGTAAACAGAATTCACCCACAAACAAGTGTTACTAATATATAAAGGAACAATCCCAACAAAACCAAGGAGATGAATGAAAAACTACTTAACTTGCTGCTGAGCAGCGAAGAAAGAGGATGAGGAATGACAGTAGAAGGACTATCAGGGCTGGCTGGGATGCCGTCATGGAGGAAGGACTACTGTTGTTGGACTTTGTTTTCCTTTCCCAAATGTTCATGGGAAATGTAGTTTGTTGATGTTTTTTTATTGCTGCTGTGAAATAAAAGCGGAGAAAGAAGGCATAATCCGAAGCCTCCGGTCCTGCCATAGAGTTGTAGGACTCTCTTCTAGAACAGATCAGTCCCGGTGCGTCAAGAACAGTCAAACCTTCAAAAATATAAGGAGGGCATTCCACCTGATCGAGAAGGCCAATATACGAGGCATTTGTATGGCATTCATGGGGATGGATGCAGAGAAAGCCTTTGAACGTGTAGAATGGCTATTTCTGCAAGCTGTTATGTCTAAAGTAGGAATAGAACCCCTTATGCAAAAAAAACATATGAGCCACATATTTCTGCTTCACCAACAAAAATCTTGATACCTGGGAACCATTCTGATAGATGCACATTTGCTAGAAGGACGTGGCAAGGCTGCTCCTTTTTGTACTCTCAATTGAACCCCTGGCACAATTGATTAGACAAAACTAGACTGTGCGAGGAATGACATTCGGGAAGACACCCACAAGATTTACCTTTTTGTGAACAATATTCTTCTGACGCTTTTCAAACCAATGACATCTACTAGAATGATATAAACCTTATAGGGCAACAGGGAGAGGACTCTGGATTTTAAATCAATATATCTTAATCTGAAATAATGGACAGTAGAATAGAGAAACAGACTAGAAAGGAGATAACAGAAATACTTTCATGTAAGTGGAATTCTAAAGCCATTCAATAGCACAGAATCTGCAGGAGCTATATAAATTAAATTACACACTCCTACTCGCAGAAGTTAAAAATGATCTTGACTGACCTAGCATTATCTCTTGGATAGGTAGGATGAATACCGTAAAAAATAAACATCCTACTGTGCCCGCTGTATCTCTTAATCTTAAGCAAGAGTTCCAACAACTACAAACAGCCAGCAGTCGATTTATCTGGTAGAATTGTGATCGCAGGGTGTCAAAAAAGATCATGCAAAGTACCCGTCAGTGTGGGGGCATCAGATTTCTGCATACAATCAGAGTAATCCACAGCTCTAACTCCATATTAGTGGAAATCAAGGAAACACTTTATTTATTTATGAGCACCGGAGTACCGAACGAAGAAACCCATAAATAGTCAGCCTCCTCTTTTAGGTCTAGGTTGGCAGCACAGCTGTCTCCAGACTAATAGTGATCAACCTAAGAAGGAGTCTTCAGAAGTACTGCTAAGAAGGGCTATGACGCTCCCCACATGTTGATAGCCAGAAGTACATATTCTGATTGGGCAGAAATTATGTGCTGCCACAGAAATAAAACGTGTTTTACCTCCACACAGCTTTCTTGGTTTAGTTCTCCAGCTGCCTCATACAGTAACTGTATGACTGTCTGAAGTTGAACTTTTGGAAGCACACACACAGCATTGTAATGCTGTTACAGTGTCTTATATAAGTAGATCATTTATGGATTTTTTTTATCTGGCAGCAGCACAGATGGAAGCCGGACAATAATAAGGAATGTACTACAGCTCCTGCACCCACCTTTCCATCATTCACTTTAGATTTCTGAATGCAGTTTGTATTTCAGAGCAGCATGGGATGCCCAGCGCTACACTAACTGGCTTGTATTTGTAGGTCTAGCGTTACAGTGATATTTTGTTCCTCCCTCCACAAGGCAGGCTCCAATCCCATTGAGAGTGAAACTTCCCCAAGAGCTGATTTGGAGTGACCACAGAGGAGGGATTGCTCATTTGCCTGGCCACACCTCTGAGGTGGGCACGCAGGCTGTGGGAGGGGAGAAGGATTTCACCATCTTGGATTTAGGCACTGAGGGGCACTGTGGGATTATTTGCAGTAGGACACACACGATGTGCTGCAAAAGAGGGTAGGGTTGGTCCTTGGAACTTTTATCCCCCTCTTTATTTTGTAAAATCTTGCGGAGAAGGTTTCCAGCCTTGTGGAGGCTTCTTCGGTTAAAAACTGTAGCCTTGCCCCACTGCAAAATTATAAGTCTGAGAAGTGACCTTCTTTGTGTGTGAAATTCAAATTTCTCCCATTCTCAGTATTTCTGTCAAATGTTAATGGCTTCTCCTACACCTCACACATGAGCTATATGATAGCGTGGAGCAGTCTTCGGCCAAAGCCTGCTTCCTTGCCCTGCGGACCATTTTGACCTCCATTTCAAAGACCAAGTCTTAAGGTAAAACTTCCAAATGGGCTAAATCGGGTTTCTGTATTTAGCCTTAATTTGCGCCTAGGTACTGGTCATGAGCAACAGATGACCGATGTTGGAGATTATTTTTTGTTTGGTATTACCAAGATGTTTGCCTCCTTTTGCTGCATCCGCTTTTTCTGACCATAGGTCTATGTGCACATTACTCCTGCGACCAGTGGTAAAGTGCTGGTGCTCTTACTTCTAAACCTAGATAAATCGGCATGCACCTAATTGGCACATTTCATTTAATAAGTCCCTAGTATATGGTACTACATGTACCTAGGGCCTGTAAATTAAATTCTACAAGTGGGCTGCAGCACTCTTTGTGCCACCCACTACAGAAGCACTGCCAAACAGGTCTCCAGGTATGCCCCTGTATCATGTTTTGGCAGTTTTAAGCTGCCATTTTGACCCAGCTAAATTAAGCCTTTTGCAAGAAGATCAAGTGGACGCTAACTTGAAGAACTACGTGCACTACGTGTAGGTTCTAAAAACTGAGTCAAATTTTCACATGCTCAACAATGTAAATCAGCAATATGAAGCCAACGATAATTCAAAAATGAAGCTTCAAACAGAAATTAATGCTGTTCAACAATTGTTCTTATTGTATAATATAAACAAATGAAATAGAACAGAGACAATGCATAGCTTGTTTTTTTTCTTTTTCTTTGGTCTATACATAGATCAATTAATCCTGAATACATTATTGACATCCTGGCATTCCAATGCTGTTGGATCACAAACAGTTCAAGATAGCCCAATGCATTTCGGGACCCTTAGGGGCATATTAGCAAGAACCTCGTTAAAATTATCGCCGTTTTAGCGGCAGGAAACTGCCACTAAAACGGCAATAATGGGCTTGCTAATATGGGTTATAGAATTCCAATAGAAGTCCAGGTTGGATATGCAGGACATCTAACCTGGGCTTCTATTGGAATTCTATAATGCATATTAGCAAGGCCATTATCGCTGTTTTAGCAGCCGTTTCCTGCTGCTAAAACGGCGATAATTTTATCGCTTGCTAATATGCCCCTAAGACCCTTCCTCAGGGGCCACTGCAATGCAAAAAAAATATGTATGCAAATAAATGCTAAATACATGTTTTCAATTTATTAAAACATTAATTGATCGTTATATGACTACCAAAAAGGCGCGAGGCACCATAGGTTGGATGCAACTGAATTGCATTCACATAACCGTGCAGACAATCTGTAAATGAGTAAATGAAAGTGAAAGTTGCCGTCACCAGTGAGAAAGTTATTCTTCTGTGAATAATGGTGCTCAGACTTGCTAAAAATACCCCATGTCATAGAAACACCCGACGTCGCCAGAGAAAAGTGAAGAGAAATGAATGTGAATCACCTGCTAGAAACAGACTGCAGGGGTCCAAAACTCTGTTAATGACCTCGAGTGTTTATACAGCACGTGAACTGTAAGAAATAGACACGCATCAAGCGATGGAACTTGAATTAATGGGCTGGTGCCCATAATGTAAAAGACCAAGCTGACAACAAAATCTGCAACAAGTAAATTTACCTGATAAACCAGAATGTGGGGGCAAGGGCCTAAAAAGTAAAAACAGGAAGAACTAGCATGTACATGCCTGAAATAAAGAGTTAAACAGAGAGTTAAACACCCCGTGTCCGAGCGGTGATTACCTTGTATTACTGTATATACAGGATACCATGTGAAAACAAACAATAAATATAATGCAATGAAAACGCATGACAAGAGATTGCAATGTGCCGAATGGCTGTATGATAGCTCAAAATCAAATATCACACCCCATACGCATACATTTTTTTATCAAGTTACGTTAACTGCCTACTCTGCGGTAGTACCCACTCAGTACAAACATGACCTCATTCGAGAGCATTGCCAGCACGACGGAAAATCGTGCAGAAACCAAGGCATATACAGCAGAAGAAGCCACTGAAATCTATGCCTTAATCTCAGCTACCAAAATGTTTGACACACAAGGGACAATCACCCAACAATTAAAACATCTGGAATTCATTTGTCGAAGAGAATTAAATCAAAGTTTGCACTCGTCTACACTCATCCAATATCATAAGCACAAAAGAGTACCCCGAGGACTTTGCCTTCCCATCAAACCAATGTTATTTCGTTTTCAATTTAATAAATCTTTCATGGACCGTTGGTACGCCGTGCTGAACAAGTGTTCTCTTGATTTAAATTTATTGATAGTCAAGGACCTTTCTAAAACGATTAAGGAACTCGAAGAAGAATTCTGACATCAAACAAGATTTATCCAAACGAATCGATTCAGAGGATTGGGCAAATACGGTAGAGCAAATCAACACTAAATTGGAAACTTACTGCAAAGAACTACAAGAGCGTAAACTCCGTAAATTTAATAGTGATACCATTGATTACCACCTAAATGAAGTTTATACGTGGGCAGAAATGTATGCACAATGCAGACCCTATGAAAATCCTAACACTTCATCAGAGGAAAGTATTGGTCAGATCGAGACACTCAGATAACAGGACCACCTTTGAACATCAGTGGAGCTAGAAGCGAACCAGCCAGTACCAGCAAAACAAGTTCTGAGACCAGTGAAGTTCACGCTTCAAGCTCTACTGGTTCTTTTTTGTCCAAGGGCCAACAACTTCCGGAACTACCGTATTTGACAGGAGGAAAGACAAGTGGGAGTTTAGCAAAACCAGGCAAGGAAAAAGAAAAAACCAAAGAGAAATCACGACAAAACCTACGGAGTCAGAGATAATAATCATAAACATCTCCTCTCAAACGCTTAGCATCCAACAAACATGAATTCTAAACAAGGGAACAACTTTTGTACCAACTTACAAGACTACTTTTGATGAAACGGAAGTTGCAATATACCGCTTGATGCGTACATTACGGTTACAACATTTTTATGACAATGTGTTAAGGCATCCTATCACCGAAGAAGATCACAAGTGTTTAGAATTTAAACCAAAGAGTACTTTCGTACCTCCTGTCTCCCAAAATAATATTGGATTGTTTTGAATCTTCAGTGAAACAGGATTTTGAACAGATTGGAGTAGTGTTGTATCGTGCCTGTGATGCAACAGGCACGCATGTAGCGTGAAGGTCACGTGACCTATGTTTAATAAACCAGGGTGTGCGCATACATATGCCAGTCTGGCTACGTAAGCAAACCCAGCAGCAACTACCCACCAGTCTCCTGGGTCTTATTTGATTAGCACCCGGCCCACTGATCTGATAATTGTTCCCAGTGTCGGTGCTGACCAAGTACCCAACACCACAATTGGAGACGAGGGTGGTTGGGCCCTCGCATCAGACGGAGTGACGTCCGCGAGTGTCTCTTATCTGCTCGCGGCGCTCGTGCCCCGGAGTACGGTGCCCCGAGTCTTGGCACCCGGTGACTCGATCGGAGCGCCGGTGGTCCTGTGATGCGGGGGAAAGGCTGCAAGACAGCGTCGGATTGGTAACGCGGGCATTCGGGCAATGCCCGAGGGGCCGGTGTCCGAGGGCTGCTGTGGGCTGTTTTGATTAGCAGTCTGGGGGGCTATTTGGGCAGTGTCTCTGTTCTTCTGATACAGTGGCGGCCCAGTGGGAGTCTGAGTGGCCTTTCTAGAGGCGGATGGGCGCTCATTACCTCCGTTTAGCACAGGTATCACTCCCTTTGTCTCTTGGGCCGGCCCATTAATGTGTGCACATACTGAGCGGGGGCAGGGGGGCCTGAGTAGAAGGGACCTCACTTGTTTCACCAGTGCAAACTAACGCGTGCATTTTTTTACCCCGCCCCCCCTAAAGTTTTTTTTATAAGATTACACCAACGCAGTGATATGAGGAGAGCTTATGCAAATGTGGGCCGATTTTTTTTTGTGTGCCCGGGCCGATTTTCATTCCCAATCCAACCCTGCTGCAAGAGGTGAGCGCGCCCCAGCGTCATGTCTCGCTGTGCTGCCGGCCGTGCAGTTTACCGTGGACGTGCGCAGTCACGGTGAACACACCCCAGTGTGAGGGGCGGAGGAAGGAGTCACCGCCTGGCACCTGCGGAGGAGCGCTCCCGGGATGGGTGAAGTGCTCGGCGAGCCAAGGGTTCTGTCCCATACACGTGGCCCAGCAGTACTGCATCAAGGGGAGGAACTGCCCTACAACATGTGGGGAGAGGAGGAGAAGGCCTCAACACAGGCCCAGCAGGGAGCCACAGGCCCAGAAGGGAGCATTCCAGCTGCCAAGGAAGGTGACAGAGGCCAGCACAGACGCCACCACCCCCACACAGTAAGGCAGGGGAGCCAGTTAACCCTGAAAGTGAAAGGAAAACGAGACAAATCGAAACCAACCCGGGTGCAAGCCTCCCCACGCCCCGGTGGCCAGATGCCTTGGGTAAGGACGGACAAGACGTCCACACAGTCAGCACTGCGCAACTGCTACACAGAGGGGCAGTGAGCAAGGGAAGGAGATGAAGGAGGCAACAAACTCAGGGACAAAGGTGACTACCATATCCACGATCGCACCCATAGTGGAAAGCTCGCCCTCATCGGTGTCTCTGGGTGATTCCCAATTCAAACCATTTGTGCTGCCTTGCGGAGACCCACAGGGGTCCTCGCCTAGTCCTACGTTGTTTAACATATAGGTCTCTACTTTTGCCCCACTTATTAGTGCTTTTGGATTTGATCTTACAACCTATGCTGACAACACCCAAATTGTGGTGTCTCTCCTACCCGGGCAGGAAGTTGGGACTGAGAGGCGTTTTCAGGACTGCATGTAAGCAGTAGGCAATTGGATGGGGTACAACTGTTTAAAATTGAACTCTGATAAGAGGGGATTTTATTTAGTAATGACCATCATTTTTGGACTCCCAATTGGTGGCCGCCATCGATGGGTTCCCTTCCTATACTTACGAAGAAGGCTAAGAACTTAGGTGTAATTGTGGATGACAAACTCAACTTTGGAGACCAAATGAATGCAGTTTCATCTAAAATCGCATTTGTTATTAAAACAATAAAAAAAAATCTGCCTTTTTTTCTGTTAGGTAGTCAACAGACCGTGGTTACTGCTTTGGTCTTATCAAAGCTTGACTATTGTAATGGCCTGTATTTAAACATTCAGGAACGCTTTATGAACAAGCTCCAAAAGCTGCAGAATGCTGCAGCTAGGCTTCTCACCGGTACGCCAAAGTTTGCCTCAATTTCTGGAGGTATAAAAAAACGTAATTGGCTCACAGTGAGAAACAGCGTTCGTTTCAAGGCATTGCGTACGGTCTATAAGGCTCTACATGGTACTGGACCAGAATTTTTAAGAAAACAATTCACATGGTATGCACCAACAAGGAATCTTCGCTCTTCGGGGGCCAAGTTGACTACCGTGCCAGCCATTAAAAAAGCCACTTGGGGAGGTAGAAGCTTCGTACTTGGGGCAGCGAAGGCTTGGAACAACCTTCCCGATTATCTCAGGCATTCTACTGATTTAACATCTTTCAGGAAAAATCTGAAAACATGGCTGTTTGACAAATAGTTTGGTTGAACTATGACACACTCTCTTTCTCCTTACATCTTCTGTTTGTATCTGGGTATTGGAAAGGTAACTAGCCCCAGGACACCTCAGGGTAATCGTGCGCTATATAAGTTATCATAACATAATATAACATCGCTTGCACCAAAGTAGAAAGATTGGGTGGACCGTCTCCTAATATTCTTCGAGGCCACCAAAGTCCATAAGCACCAGAAAAGAGCAATGTCTACATCTGGGGGGCAAAGACATTCATAACATCACCAAAACACTCGTGGAGGCCACGCCAAAGAATCACCACATGTGATTGTCAAACGGTAATGCAGATGGCGTGGAGCTGCGGGGAAGAGCCGGCCAGTGACCAAGGTCAGCGGTCTTACTCGCGGTCCCCCGCAGTGGTCGCCCTTAAGTAGGGGAGGGACGGTCAGCTGGGAGGTGGGAAAGTTTCTGGGCCAGGGGGAGGGGCCGCAGGGGCAGCAGTGGCGGGCAGAGGGAAACGGGTCGCGAAATGAAATTGGACAGGGGACACCGAAAAACTTAATACAAAATATAGCGAAACAAAAACAATGCAATAAAAGATAGCACAGAACCAAAGGCACAGAGTCACAAACAGCAATACTGGTCACCCAGCGGAGCAGTCAGCGGCCTCGATCCCCTCCAGCGAGGGTGTTGAGGCTCAAACGGCGATGCAGATGGCGTGGAGCTGCGGAGGAAGAGCAGGCTGGTGACCAAGGTCTTGAATCTTTTTGAGATAGGTGAAAGGATTTTGGGAATATCCGATAACCTTTTACAGTTTAAACAATCCAAAGTCCTGACGAAATATGGCAACTTTTTTTTAATGAAATGAGCTGTGCGCCCTTCTCTATAATAACAATGATAGTGATATTGGTTGAACTCTGGAGATTCGTTGGCGGAGCCTTCTCCACCTTTGGGGAAAGAAGGTTGGTCTTTTAAAGACCAAAAAACCAACTCTTGAAGGGAAGAACTGGGGATCATTTTCAAATTCGAAGAAAGCGACCAGCTGAGCGGCCTCTTGTTCTGACTTGTTTTCAAATTTGAAACGACCGGTTTTGCAGCTTGCTCTTCCGCCTGTCTTCCCAAAAGCACACTGTCTAAAAACCTTCATAGGACAGTTGTGCCGTGTCAATAGCATTCACAAAGAAAGGTATTTCCTTTATGACCTGGTCTACTAAAACGAGGCTTAGCATAATACTAACCTCGGTGTCTTCAATAATATTCGGTGTTTCTATAAAATACACTTAGACAATCTGCATTTTCATTCCACCACTCTATCAGCTTTTAAACCTTTCTCATATTACTCAGACCTAATCCTGGTTAATTGTAGACAGGAGATAGGTTTAAAAGATGTGATGCTGGGTTCAGAAACGTTTAGAAACCCAGCCAGTGCTTAATTTGAGACAGTGGTTTCCGGTGCTCAGCACCGGCACTCAGTTGTCAACACCGGCGCCTGTAACAGTGTGCCACAAGGTGGCACGGTCTGGGTGATTCAGAGATGACCCCCGACAACAGTTAGTTATTAATTTAATATACATTAAAACTACTGTTACCTGCCACCCAAGCCATTCTTATAGCTTTGGGGGCCTGAAATAGTCGGAATTGTCACATTTGCAGGAGTTTGATGGTTAGTTGTTGTGTTGTTACTATAATTAGCTGTGGTCAATTTATCCAACAGACCGTTAACACCAGACGAACATTCAGTCTTAGCGTTGGGCCTTAAATTTATGCCTGGCAGGAAAACTGATTACACAAGACTCAAGCTGGAAGCCATTGAGTTCTGTCGTAAAATCCGTCTCAGGGTCTTCTTTTGGAATCACCCTTCCTCACCCACTACAGAAGTCACTGGACTACGCAACAAGTCCACGTTTGTCCCCTACCAAAATATCCCTAAGGAGGTTCTCGCATTTGAACAGGTCCTCCTGTCATCGATAGAGAAAATGGAAAAAGGCAGACATTTTGTACAACAAAACATAGGCCATAAACAGCGCGCAGCAATCAAAACACTAAAAGAAGACAATTCCATCATCATAAAACAGGCCGACAATGGCGGGGCTGTGGTGGTGTGGGCCCGTGAAAAATATCTAGCAGAAGGCAACAAACAGGTGAACAATGCAACCTGGTACAGACGCCTCCAAGAAGATCCGATCAAAGACATCCAAAGACTAATTGCAGACACATTACAGAATGGCTTAGACGGTGGGTTTCTGGGCAAAAAAGAGTATGACTATCTACTAAGGAAACACCCGAGAACTCCAGTGCTTTATCTCCTGCCAAAAATCCACAAGAGCCTCCAAGATCCCCCAGGACGCCCAATCGTGTCCGGGTGTGACTCGTGTCTTGAGCCCTTATCTCAGTACGTGGATTTCTTCTTGAAACCTTTCTTAAAGACGGTCAAATCGTATTTACGCGATACGACTGACTTTCTTCTCAAGGTTGAAGACACAGCGTTCAACTCTGAGACCCAACTGCTAGTCACAATGGACGTCACCTCCCTGTATACACAGATCCCGCAAGAAGAAGCACTAGAGGTGATGGAAATTTACCTGAACCAGAGAGAGAGGCCCCACCAAGTACCCACAGCGTTCATTTTAAGACTGGCCGAAATTGCATTAAAAAAGAATTACTTTTCATTTAATGGGGAGTTCTTCATGCAGGTCAAGGGCACCGCGATGGGGTGCCCTTATGCCCCAGAAATGGCCGTGCTGTACATGGCGCAGTACGAACAGATGTTCATTGACAGCAATAATCCCTTCAAACAGCACATCTTACAATGGCTTCGCTACATAGATGACGTCTGGCTCCTGTGGCAGGGGAGCCAGACAGACCTTGTAGCTTTCCATGACTGGCTTAACAACCGGCATATTGACATCAAATTCTCGATGGCACAAAGCAACGAAAGGATGACTTTCCTTGACGTTGAAATCATAAACATCAATGGAGTATTGAAATCTTCTCTCCATAAAAAGGATACAGATAGAAATACTATTTTGCACCATAAGAGTGCTCATCCCAGGAACTTGAAATCTAACCTTCCATATGGGCAATTGTTGCGCATCAGGAGGAACTGTTCGAATCTGAGAGACTTCACGTCTCATGCTGAGACGTTTTGCCAAGAAATGCAGGATAGGGGGTACCCTAAAAAATTACTTAAGCACTCCCTAACAAGAGCACGCTTCACCCCCCGTGAAACTCTACTGCAAGTACGGCCCAAACCTACACTTGAAAGGTTGGTCTGTGTTACCACCTTTGGACCAGACACCCACAAATTGAGAAAAACAGTGCTGAGCAATTGGCACTTATTGGCGAATTTAGACTGCCCACTATCTAATCCTCTGTTTGCCTACAAGAGGAATCAAAATGTAGGTCAACATATCATGAGGGCGGACGTCACTTTACCAAAAAAGAAAAGTGACCTGCTGAGCCAATGGAACCTTAAACCAATCACAGGGCATCACAAGTGCGGCACCTGTGTTGTATGCCCAAACACTATCGAGGGGGACGAGTTCCAACATGGGACTACCAGATGGAAGCATTCAGACTTTTCAAATTGTAAGACCAAGAATGTCGTTTATCTGGTTCAGTGCCCCTGTGATCTAATTTATATTGGCAAAACTACACAACAAATGAACACACGTATTTGCCAACATCGATCCAGGATCAAGAATAAAATCATGACTGCCCCCATGGTGGAACACTTCATAAACGCCAGCCATGACGCTAATCATCTCAAATGGACGGTGTTGTATACATTACGCCCGGCACAGAGCAATGTGGATGTAGACAGGATGCTTTTGAAAACAGAAGCTTACTTAATATTGAAATTTAACAGTGTGCAGAGGGGCCTCAATAGTTTATCTGAAGTCGCCAGACTCTGATCCAATGGTGTCTTGTTTTCCTGACGACCGACCCGGTCGCGTCTCAGTATGTTTTCCCCTGTTTTTAACCGAAACATGGGTCTTCCCCCACTAAATACGTGACATTGGCACAAACTACAAATCCCACAATGCAAAGCAACACCTCAATGACTCATTGCCATAGTAACCGTAGCAGCATCCATCTTGGGAAACCAGGCAGAATGCTGTGAGCCGTCACCTGAACCACACCGAGGTAAGCGATGCTCCTGCGGCAAAGCGCCGCGACCCAACGCGCTCCAAAGGACTGATGCAAGCTCTATACTAATAACAACTCCGTTTTTCCTTAGCGGTGATGGAGCCCGTTTACTAAACTTTAACACGTCGGCTTTGCCAAGACGTCCTTTCAGGCAACAGGATCCCTTTGGACCAATACAGTGACAAACTTAAAAGGTACTATTTCCACATGTCGGAAGCGAACTGTTTTAATACCCAGACTTCAGTTTACAAGTACCGATATACATTCACTTTTTTACACACAGCGCCACTGGCCCCTCTTCAACTGCGAGCACGCTGCAGAGCCCTCATTCCGCAATAATCAGCCGTTTTCATCGACTCTGTAACCAATGACGGTACGCTTAGTGGTAATTTGTTTTCTAAGTGTCAGCATTTAAATGTCCAATTTGTGCTAAAATGTCCGTCCTTTTTAATTGTAGGCGTCCCACTCCTGGACCCACTTTCAAGTCTGCACTTTAATTCTCTTGCTGAAATCAGCTTCTTTCAAAAGCGGTAGGTCACAGCTGATTGTCACAATATAAGGAGTTTTGCCTCTGCATTAAACCATGACACTGAAACCTTTCCCCCTCCTTTGTTTAAATTCACAGATAGATTAACTATGCCCTGATGAGAATCCTGACAGTTAATCTCTGGATTCGAAACGCGTCGGCGAATTAGAAAAGGACAATTCAAACTCAAGCTATTGCTGACGATAAAATAGAGTCTCGAATTCACTTTCGCGCTCCTTTTTTCTAATCTTTTCTTTCTTTGCTAGCTTTTGGCTTTAATCAAACCTTGCATTGATGTAAAAATGTGTTGCACTATGTATTTGTTATATATGTTTAATGTTTCTATCTGTTGTCCACATTCAGGTCTACATTTAATTTTGACAATATGTTGCATTGAATAATTTAAACTTTGTTTAAAATTTATGTTACGCACAGGTCTTTTCTGCTTATCATATGTTGTGTACGACAAACATGTTATAAACTTAAAAAGTAACTGGTATAAATAAAAGTACCGCGTTGAAAACGACAAATAGCGTCTTCAACCTGCCTTGAATTTTGGCTGTGATTGATGAGTGGGAGGCACTCTTGTTTGATTACTATATGTTACTATAATTAGCAGCATGCCAGAGACAATGTTGTGCAAGCTGCAGTGGCCTCCTGACGGGAGCCCTGGCACTTATTTTTTTTTTTACAAATTTAGCACTGAACTCAGCAGTGTTATGACATATCAGGACAGGATTCTAAGCATAGGCTTAAGATACCTTATGACCTTAGGGGGAGGGGGGGCTGATATTTGTTGGTCATGTTGAATGTCTCTGTAGTCATTTACAAAAGAGCTCATCCGATCTTTTTGGATAGGTTGGACATGGTGCAGGTGCATAAGTAGAACTGTAGCATGAATCATCTCCTTTTTTTTCTAACAAGATGCAGGTGGTTTTTGGAGACACACACAGCCAGGTTAGTATAATAAGGTGTGTACTGTAGAGCAAGTGACATACACGTCAATACAGCAAAACCCCAGGCAGGACTCTCCACATTCTAGAACCCATCATAATAGTTAGCCCCACCAAAGACATCATCCCCAAAGAGAGTCTCTCGTGCCATACAGTGCTCAATAAAACAGTGGTCAATTTAAGGAATCTTTACATCATGTGTGCTGTCCCCTTTTTTGTGGAATCCGAAAGGTCTATTCTGTTTCACTCACACTTTTTGACAGATTTGAAATACACTTAGCTCTCCTGCTTAGTATCTTCCAAGATAAGCTGGTAAGGGGGAAATGTATGCAGATGACACAGGAATCCTCGTCACAGTCATTACCATTCACGCACCCCGCCCTGCCATCCTGTTCTTCAAATGGGCTTTGTATTTTCAGGAAGTGACATACGGTAAGGCCCCTTATTTATTTATTTATTTATTTATTTATGCGTTTTTATATAGCGCAGACTATACCCGAAGGTGTCAGAGCGCTTCACAATAGGAATAGAACTGAAACATGAGAACATTACAAGTGAACAAATTACAAAAGCAAAAGTTACATTACATGAGGCAAAAGTGACAATCGTGAGCAAACAAAATACAAGAGGTAGCAAACAGTGCATTACAGGAGGAAAAAGTGACATGTGTGCATGTTACAAAAGCATACAAAGTACAAGTAGAGGTATAACACTGCAACAAATGGAGGACACTCAAACACAAGAACAAACGTTACGTAGGCAATGGTGGCACTTGTGCAAGTATCGAAAGCAAACAAAATATAAGAGGTAGCAAACAGTGTGTTACAAGAGAACAGTGACGTGTGCATGTTACAAAAGACTACCAAACACAGGTAAAAGGGTAATTCTGCAATAAATAGCAGTCTCTCCAACCACACGAACACACTGGGAAGGCACTTCCATAGTCATGGAGAATAGGAATTTTCTATACTAAAGGGTCTTCCTTCAGATAATAGTGAGGGCATGAATTAACTTTGGAAGTGTCTTTGAAGGAGGAGAACTTTGAGGTCAGTTTTGAAGGCCTGGGAGGAGGTGGTGGTCCGGAGCTGAGGCGGAAGTGGGTTCCAGATTCTCACTGCGCTGCCTGAAAAGGATTGGGCCATCGATCTTTCCTTCATGAAAGTGGGAGGTTCAAGCAGTAGATTTTCCGCTGTTCGTGATGGTCTACAGCCTCCAGAGAGTTTGTTTATTCGCCAGGTAGCGAGGAGAGGGGAAGTGCAAGGCTTTGTGGGTGATGCAGGCGGTCTTGTAGATAGATCTTGCCTCGATGGGAAGCCAGCGGAGGGTGGATAACATGGGTGTGATGTGGTCACTTCTTTTGGCCCCATAAATGAAACGAGCTGCTGAATGGAGAACAGACTTAAAGGGGGACAGGTGGGATTTGGGAGGCCAGTAAGAAGAGAATTGCAGTAGTCCAGTTTGGAGAGGATCAGCGATTGGACCAGGGTTTTAAGGTCATGCTCCGGGAAGAAGCGACGAATCCCCCAGAGAAGGCGCAGTTGATATCGAGCAGACTTTGCAATTGAATCAATGTGGGAGAGTAGATTGAGTTTTGTGTCGAGTATGACACCAAGGGATTTTGCGCTGTCGACAATGATGGGTTTATTGTTCAGTAGATTCATCTGGTCCATCCATGATTGAACCGGGAGAGGAGAAAGTGAGGAGGAGAGGAGGAGAGGAGGAGAGGAGGAGGAATTCAGTTTTCGAGGGATTCAGAATCAGTTGATGTTTTGACATCCAGTTTTGAATGGAGTTTAGAGTAGAGCTTAGGACGGAGAGATCGTGAGTGGAGGCAACCTTGAGGTAGATTTGAGTGTTGTCTGCGTAGAGATGATAGTGGTCCCCGGATTTACTTAGGAGATTTCCCAGTGGTTCCAAATAGAGATTGAACAATGTGGGTGCAAGTATAGAGCCTTGAGGAACACCTTGACCCACCGCCAAAGGAGATGACAGACTGTCCGCTATTATGATAATTTGGGATCTATCAGAGAGGAAGGAAGCAAACCATTTAAGCACAGTGCCCTCCATGCCCATTCTCTGTTGAAGAGTGTTGAGGAGGGTGTTGTGATTGACAGTGTTAAAGGCTGAAGAAAGGTCGAGGACAATTAGAAGACAAGACCCCCGAATCGAGTATCTGCAGCGCGTCATCAATCACTTGCAGCAGGGCTGTTTCAGTGCTGCAGTTTTGGATGATTGTACTAAAGAAACAACATTCACAAGGAACTCACTTAGAACTTAGAATAATGGATATATGGCAATCTAATTAATTGCCCTGTCTGATAAAAAACTATATACTGGTGATCTCTTCTGTATATTACTGTGATTCAATCATTATATCTTACACCGACAAGCTCACTTGAACAACCCAATGGTTAAAGCCTATTTCCTTGAATAGGCACTTTATTTTTTACAAAAATCAGCAATTTATATACATTTCATATAAAAACATCAAAATAGACATTGAAACCAATTTTTGAAAAATATTTACATAACCCCAAGTGTAGTGACCGTAACCATATATACAGTGAAAATGTGTGACATATTCAAAAAAACGGTTATCAGTACAAACAAAAAGAAAAGGACACTATATAAAATGAGACAATTTTGTTTGTTGTGTGTCTCCTTAGTCTATTTCGTCTACGGCGTTTAGACCCTCTCTAGATACCGGGTCTCATCAGGACTGTTTATCCGGGGACTAAATAAAATAACCATAACTTAATTTTTATTTATTTTTATGACGTAAGATTAGTGGAGCTTGTCAAAAAACTAAAAGGAGCTTACCAGTACTTGCATGTGAAGCAAGGAATCCAACCTGTAATTATGGATATTTATTTAGTATAACGCGATTTGTTGGTTAACTATTTAATGGTGCTCACCCTGTGTATAGTATTTGAAACAAATTCATTTTAACTCACGATTACAGGGCTCGTATTTTAATCCAAGCCAGTGGAATTAATTACCCTCAGTTAAGACGATTACTCCGCCTGAAACAAATAGCACTTATAAGCAACCATAAATTATGGTATAACTTCCTTATTTCTTAATTTGAAAGGACTTACTTGATATTGGGTGTATTTTCGGCGTGCAATTACCACTGGCTTGGGATAAAATACGAGCCCTGTAATCGTGAGTTAAAATGAATTTGTTTCAAATACTATACACAGGGTGAGCACCATTAAATAGTTAACCAACAAATCGCGTTATACTAAATAAATATCCATAATTACAGGTTGGATTCCTTGCTTCACGTGCAAGTACTGGTAAGCTCCTTTTAGTTTTTTGACAAGCTCCACTAATCTTACGTCATAAAAATAAATAAAAATTAAGTTATGGTTATTTTATTTAGTCCCCAGATAAACATTCCTGATGAGACCCGGTATCTAGAGAGGATCTAAACGCCGTCGACGAAATAGACTAAGGAGACACACAACAAACAAAATTGTCTCATTTTATATAGTGTCTTTTTCTTTTTGTTTGTACTGATAACCGTTTTTTTTAATATGTCACAAATTTTCACTGTATATATGGTTACGATCACTACACTTGGGGTTATGTAAATATTTTTTCAAAAATTGGTTTCAATGTCTATTTGCATGTTTTTATATGAAATGTATATAAATTGCTGATTTTTGTAAAAATAAAGTGCCTATTCAAGGAAATAGGCTTTAACCATTGGGTTGTTCAAGTGAGCTTGTCGGTGTAAGATATAATGATTGAATCACAGTAATATACAGAAGAGATTACCAGTATATAGTTTTTTATCAGACAGGGCAATTAATTAGATTGCCATATATCCATTATTCTAAGTTCTAAGTGAGTTCCTTGTGAACGTTGTTTCTTTAGTACAACTGTACTTACCCAGTTTGCCAGGACGGTGCACAGACATAATATCGAGTCCAAAATATCGTTTGGACATAATATCGTGTATTTAATATCGAGTGGACAAAATATCGACAGGACAGAATATCGACTACAAAAATATTGTTATTAAGGTAAGTGAAGTAATATCGACTGTAAAAAATATAGATAGTTAAAATATCGAAGTATATAATATAGATAGTACAATATATCGAATTTTTAATAATATATAATTTTTTATAGTGTATTTTTATGTTATCATATGTATGAACATTGTGTATTTATGTTATAAATAATTATATTTAACGAATTTTGTTTTAATAATTTTTGTGTAATTTTAATCTGTAGCGGGTTGTGGGTTTATAGGGGAATAGGGTGGGAAGTAATTTAATTATAATTAATTAAATATGTAAAATTATTTATTGATAGTAATTAGTAATTAATTGCTAATTATTTATATTTGTTAATTAATTTAAATAAAATTGTTAATTAATTTAGAGTAATGGATTAATTGTTCATTATGTAAATTGAACAAATAGAATTCTGTAGCGGGTTGTGGGTTTATAGGGGAACAGGGTCGGAAGTAATTTATTGATAATTAATTAAATATGTACATTTATTTATTGATAGTAAATAGTAATTAATTGTTAATTAATTTATATTTGTTAATTAATTAATTTAAAATTGTTAATTAATTTATATTAATTGATTAATTGGTAATTATGTAGATGTAACTAATTTAATTTATGTAGCGGGTAGTGGGTTTATAGGGGCATAGGGTGGAAATTAAATTGTTAATTATTAATTAAATAATAAAACTAATTACAATTTTTTTATTTGGAAATAATTGTTATATTTGTTTAAGTTATAAAATATGTATTTGTTAATGTTTAATTAATTAGTATTAATAGGTGATTAATTTAATTAATTATTGTTAAAAAAAATTAAATTAATTATTAATCGATATTTTTTTGTAGATTTTTGAATAATATATGAATTATTTACTTTCCCTAATGTTGTATTCTCTGGAGTGGGAATAGTAATTTTAACCCCTACGCTTTCCAATGCTTTCCCTACTGTTGCACCTACTGAAGTGGGAATAGTAATTTTAACCCCTACGCTATCCAACGCTTTCCCTACTGTAGCACTCTTTGGAGTGGGAATAGTCATTTTTACCCCTACGCTATCCAACGCTTTCCCTACTGTTGCACCCACTGGAGTGGGAATAGTAATTTTAACCCCTACGCTATCCAACGCTTTCCCTACTGTTGCACCCACTGGAGTGGGAATAGTAATTATTACCCCTACGCTATCCAACGCTTTCCCTACTGTTGCACCCACTGGAGTGGGAATAGTAATTTTAACCCCTACGCTATCCAACGCTTTCCCTACTGTTGCACCCACTGGAGTGGGAATAGTCATTTTTACCCCTACGCTATCCAACGCTTTCCCTACTGTTGCACCCACTGGAGTGGGAATAGTAATTTTAGGTTTAAAGCATTTTATTAAGACAAAAAACATAGGGAGAGGGAACAGGAGGTTAGGGCCACATACAGTAAAGCAAGGAAAATAAGCACAGCATTATGAGTGCGATTGTGGAGTAGTCCGCTATGGAAAAGGAAGCAACAGCAAATAAAAAGGCGAAATACATACTATATCTCCATTCTGAGCATAGTCAACACTACCAGTCTGAGCATAGGAAATAATAAGTAATGACACAAAATAGCCCAACCCACCATCCCCTAGAACCCCCCCCCAAAACACCCCAACTCCCCCCACCACCCCCGTCCAACGTTCCACCGATAACACCACCTGCCCCCCAGCCGCACCCCCCCCCCCCTCCGAAACCCAGCCCCCCCACCCCTCCTAGTCTGCTGGAATCACCGGTGGCGTCAACCTTAGAAGCCTGAGGTACCTCGGACAGGTGAGTTCCCTAAATTCGGTAGTCAACAGCGCACAAAAGGGTTGCCACAGCTCATCAAACTGGTCTATCTCCCCCGCTACCATGAGTGACAATTTTTCCATACCCAGCACATGCCAAAGCCTATGCAACCAGCCAGTGATGGAGGGGACCGTGGTAGTGCCCCAGTGAATGAGGATGTTCTGAACCGCTGAGCCCAGCGCAATCGCGATTTGCCTGCCCCTACGGGACTTCAGCGCATACATCAGGCCATTAGGAAGGCCCAGCAATACATACGCCGGAAAGCGTGGTAACTCAATTTCAAAATGCGTGTCCACCTCATCAAGAACTTCCTTCCAATAAGCGGCCAACAAGGGACAATCCCAAAGAATATGTGAAAGGGTCCCCACCTGACCACAACCTCTCCAGCACACCTTGTCAATGTGTCTGTTCATCTCGTGCAGTCTCTCTGGGGTGTAGTACCAGTACGTGGACACCTTAGTGAATGTTTCCGTGAGGCCAGTGTGATACACTGAGTGTCTCGCCCGGTGTGCAATCTGGTCCCACTCCTTGTGACTAAGTGTCCTACCCAGTTCCCTGTGCCATCGTTCCCTGCCCGGGTTATTATAGTGAAACGGAGGGGGCTGTAAGAACTTGTAAAGATCAGTGATCAATTTAGCATCAGAGGCTCGGGTCACCAGCCCCCGCTCATACGGTGTTATCTGACGATCAGCGGTGTCCCGCACCTGGGGTTGAAGCGCCAAGTGTCGGACCTGCATATATCGCAGTCTATCCAGCTCCGTCAGGCAGAACTCCTGTTGAAGCTGCTGAAAGGGGACCACTCCCTCCGACCCATAGATCTGAAAGAGCGCTCGGCAGCCGCCGTCCTCCAATGGGAGAAAGCGCCCGGCTCCATCCCCGGGGAGAAGTCAGGATTATCCACAATGGGCGTAAATGGCGAGGGGAACGTGGTGAGGTCCCGGACCTCGCAAACCGCGTCCCACACCCTCAAGGGAACCCTCGTAACAAAGGAAGTATAAAGGTTGGGGGGGCAGTGAGCGCGGCGCAAGAATGGAACTTCCTGGAGGGTACGCCCTGCAACCGCCTGGTCCTGAAAGAGCCAGTGCTTATCGGATTCCCACCTGCTCCACTCCACAAGGTATCGCAGCTGTGCCGCCTGAAAGTATTTACGGAGGTCCGGAATACCAAGGCCCCCCGCTTCCGGGGCAAGCGTGGAGAGAACCCTCTTCATCCGGGGCTTGCGGCCTTGCCAGACAAAGCGTGAGATGTCAGCTTGCGTCTGTCTGATCCAACCCACTGGAGGCTGGAGCGGCAAGGCTCGGAAAAGATACAGGATCTGGGGCAGAACCGTCATCTTGACCGCTGCGATCCTACCAAGCCAAGACAACAGGCCCTTACTCCAGCGGCCAAGCTCCTCCTTAATCTTCTTACTGAGAGAAGCATAATTAGCCATCACCATCGCTGGCAACGTCGACGCCAACAGAATCCCCAAGTATGGCACCAGGGACGATGACCACTGCATGGGGAAGAGCCGCTGAAGGTCCCGTCTAGTGTCCGTAGCCAAGGACACATCTAAAGCCACCGATTTGCTCATATTCATTTTGAAACCGGCCACACGTGAAAAAGCATCCAACTCGTGGATGCAGGTGGGAAGGGACCTTCTGGGGTCATCCAGGGTCAGCAGGACATCATCCGCATAGAGGCTGACCGTGTGAACATACTGCCCCATCTTGATCCCAATTGCATCCGGGTTGTGGCGTATTCTGTGGGCGAACGGCTCCATGTAAAGAGCAAAGAGGAGTGGGGAAAGGGGGTACCCCTGCCTCGTGCCACACTCGATCGCAAAACTGCGGGAGCTGCACCCATTGACCCTCACCATCGCTGAAGGGTACCTATAGCAGTTGAAAACCATCGAGCAGAATTTATCACCGATACCCAGTTTCTTGAGCACCAGCTCGAGGTACGGCCAATGAACCCTGTCGAAGGCCTTCTCAGCGTCCACCGCCAGTAGCATCCGCTCACCCGGGATCCGCGAAGCCTTCTCCAAGATGTGCGTCACTCGCTTAGTGTTGTCGACAGTTTGCCTGCCGGGTACAAAGCCAGCCTGGTCAGCCTCAACCAGACCGGGGAGGCGCAGGGCCAGCCTGGACGCCAGAATCCCCGTGTACAGCTTGAGGTCGACATTCAGGAGTGAGATGGGCCTATATGAGCCACATAAGGCCCGGTCCTTCCCAGGCTTCGGGATCACCGAAACCGTCGCACTTAGGAGATCTGGTGGGATGGCTCCCGGGTCGGAGAAGGAGTTAAACAGCCGAGCGAGGATAGGGGCCACGACAGGGCAAAAGGTTTTGTAAAACAGGGACGTGTAGCCGTCCGGGCCAGGGGCTTTCCCGTGCTTAAGTCTGGCTATAGCGGAAATTACTTCTTCAACGTGGATATCGCGCTCAAGATATTCCGCCTGAGCGGGGTCTAGCGCCGGAAGGGGTACAGAGTCCAGATATTCCACGGCTTCCCGCGGTGAGGAAGGCTCCCCGGCGTACAGCGCCTCATAGAAACTGCAGAAGGTTTCCGCCACCTCCGCATCACCAGAGACGGCCACCCCATCCGCACCCACGAGTTCCTTCACTACGTTACGCTGTTGCGCGACTCGGAGCCTATGCGCCAGGAGCTTGCCGCACCTATCTCCCCCTGTATAAAATGCATGCTTCAGACGTAACGCTGCGTATTCCGCCCTATCCATGTCCAGCGCTGACAGGAGCTTCCTAGCAGCCTTCAACTGCCTCCAAACCCTTGGAGCACCCGTACGGCGGTGGACCTGTTCGAGCTCCTGGACCTGGGAAGTCAGCTCCTCCCTCTTCCGCTGCCGCTCCCTGTTTTCTGCCGAGGAGACGGAAATGAATTCCCCCCTGAGAACCGCCTTCAGCGCAGCCCACTGTGTCGCCAATGAAGTGTCTGATTTACTATTATGTGCCTGGTAGTCCCGTATGGCCTCCTCAATATGTTTCACAACAGTTTTCTTGTGCAGAAGGGTGTCCCTAAGGCGCCACACTCCCCGAGAGGGGGAGGCCGCCGGCCACGCAAACGCACCTACGACCGGCGCATGATCAGACAAAGCCAGGACCCCAATGTCCGCCGCCGTGGCAGCGGCACGCATCGGTCCACTAACCAAAAGATAGTCCAACCGTGCGTAGGTCCGGTGCGCTTGCGAATAATAGGAGTAGTCCCTGTCCGTAGGGTGGAGTGAGCGCCAGAGGTCGTGCAAATCCATGTCAGCGATTCGGGCCTTCCCGGCTTGGGAAAGTTCCCCAGTCTGCGGGAAGCGCTGCGCCGACCTATCTAATGCCGAATCGAAGACTATATTGAAGTCACCCCCTAGAAGAACATGACGATCTGGGGAGGCAGTGACATCCACCAGCACTGAATCCAAAAAGCGTTCCTGATGATCATTCGGGCTATATACGGAGCCAATAGTAAACGATATGCCCCCCAGGCGGAGGCGGTATGCCAAAAGCCTCCCCTTCTGTTCAGCATATTTATACAACACCTCCCCCTTGAAGGAGCTCGCTATGAGAATGGCCACCCCCGCAGTTTTGGACGCCGCAGAGGAGAAAAACTGGGTGGGAAACCTAGCAGAGCGCATTCTATGGCAGTCGCGGGACAACAAGTGGGTCTCTTGCAAGAGGCAGATATCAGCCTGCGTCTCCTCAAGCAGAGACAAAATCGCCCTGCGCTTATCAGGATTATTCAGGCCCTTAACATTAAGGGTCACCACCTTCAGGGACGACAAGTCTCCCAGAGACCAGGGACGCTATGCTGCGGGCAGGTAACTGGAGGGGGAGGGGCGCAGGGCAGCAGCGCGGGGCAGGTAAAAGTAGGCCAAGCGTGAACACAGGCAACATCGGACAGTTCTTTCCCAACCCCTGAACAACTCCCAACCCCACCCCAAACAAACCAATGGCAACTAGCCAAATACCAACTCAAACAACCCATTGTCCCAGTCAAGTCCCAAAACGGACAAGTCTGCAGAAAGTAGTAAAAGTGGACGTCCGGCCACTCACTTCCCCCCGTTCCCCACCGACCCTCCCTCCAGCCCCCGAACCTGGCACCGAAGAAGCTGTGTCCATCTCCCCCCAAAGTGAGTCTAGGCCGTCAAGGCCACACCGTTCGAGGCGGCCGAGTCCCTGGCCGCTTCTCTCAGGGCACTGGTCATGTCCGCTCTGATGGTGGGCGAGTCAGGCCGCCCAGTGCTCGCCGCCGATCGTCTTCTCGCCGACCTCCGCTGACCTCCTCTATCTGAGCGCTTCCAAGTCGGCGTTGCTCCATCCTCCTCAGTAGCCATGAGCCCCAAGACACCGCAGATATCCTGCAAGGAGCGCAGCTGGTGAAGCACCCCGTTCCAACGAAATATCAAACGGAAGGGATGCCCCCAGGAGTACGGCGTCTCATGTTCACGCAGGAAATCGGTTGCAATCTTGAAGGACCTGCGCTTCGGCAATGTGATGGCGGACAGGTCCTGATACAGCGCCACGGGCCGCTCTCGGAAAGTCAGTGGTTGTTTCCTGCGGGCTTCGGACATGATGCGCTCCTTCAGCGGGAAGTCAGGTAGGAAGGCTAAGATGTCTGGTGGAGGCGCCGCCGACTGACGCTGTCGGCCAACTCTGTGGGCCCTATCAATGCGGATAGGAAAGTCCGCGGCCTCTCCCAGAATCTCCCGGAACAAATCTTGCAGATAGCCCACCAGGTCCGTCCCCTCGTCTGCAGACGGTACACCCCGTACCCGTATATTATTCCGCCTCGACCTGTTCTCTAGGTCTTCGGTGTGGGCCTGGAGTTCAACACATTGCTCCCGGAGACGGAGAACGTCCTGTTGCAAGTGGACAATCTCGTCGTCCCAGCGTTGGGCCGCTGTCTCCACCGTCTCTATCCGCTCGCCAAGGCCCTCCACCTCTCTGCGGACCTCGCGTACCTCACTGGCCACCTCCTGCTTCAGCGTCTGGAAGTCTTCCTTAAGCGAGCTGAACAGGTCTTCCATGAAGGATCTCGTGACCGGGGGCTCTCCCCCGGTCGCGTCCGCTGTGGCCAGGGAGGATCCCGGTGACGGTTGCGCCCTGTCCCGCTGCTGCTGGACCCTGCTGAGCATATCCGGCAGGGTACGGTCCCCCTTCCTCGATCCTCCTCTGCCGGACATCCTTGTCCCGTACACTGTCGCGCTCAACCGAAGAAGGGGCACAGGCCTCGATCACCCCGGGAGTTTCAAACCGCCAGTAGAGTCCCACAATATGGAGCTCTCGGCCAGACAGGGGACCTGCGCCACAGATGACAAAATGGCGGGCCAGTCTAGTCACAGCGAGCCGTGGGCGTCCGACCAAGATAGCAACTGGGACCCCCACTGGGGCAGCCCCGGCTGGCGCGTCCCACTGGAAAGGAGAGCTAAGCAGAGGCAGAGGTGCGGGAGATGACTCCAAGCGACACTGAAGGAGGTCTGTGTCTCCGTCTCCGTGAAGACAAGATGGCGTTTGGGTGGGGCCAAGCAGATCGGCCGAGCCAGGCAATGCCACCGGGGCCACCCAGAAGCCAGGCATACGGGGGAAAGCTCCAACCAGGGCCGTCCGGCTAGAAAGGAGAAACAGTAGATCTGGCTCCAATCCCAAATCGGTCGTTAACTGGCCCCGGGGCCGGGGCTCTCGCCACAGGAGAGGCCACCACCGCAAGTTCAAGCACCACGACACTCACTCGGCAGGTCCCCCGTGCAGTGAATCACACAGCCGACAGCCCTCCGTCGATCCCCGTCGAGCCCCGGGGCGATCCCAACACCAAGTCGCTAGCCATCAGCACCAGGCCCAGCCGAGGCCTCCGGACAGCGCTCCGATCAGCTCCGCCCCCAAGGCGCTCCGTCGTCCTGCAATCGGTCTTTTAAGGTGCTTCTACCGGAGCAATCGGGGCCAAAGTAGCATCAATGCGTGCTCCAGGGTCTCCGCCACACGCCTCTCAGCCGCTGAGCATCAGCGGGGGGAGAGAAGCTGATGAAAAAGGGCTCGAGCCTAGTCGGGCCGGAGGAGCTATGGGAAGAAGCGTCCGCTCACCCCGCCATCTTGGCCACGCCCCCTGGAATAGTAATTTTAACCCCTACGCTATCCAACGCTTTCCCTACTGTTGCACCCACTGGAGTGGAAATAGTAATTTTAACCCCTACGCTATCCAACTCTTTCCCTACTGTTGCACCCATTGGAGTGGAAATAGTAATTTTAACCCCTACGCTATCCAACGCTTTCCCTACTGTTGCACCCACTGGAGTGGGAATAGTAATTTAAACCCCTACGCTATCCAACGCTTTCCCTACTGTTGCACCCACTGGAGTGGGAATAGTAATTTTAACCCCTACGCTATCCAACGCTTTCCCTACTGTTGCACCCACTGGTGTGAGAATAGTAATTTTAACCCCTACGCTATCCAACGCTTTCCCTACTGTTGCACTCTTTGGAGTGGGAATAGTAATTTTAACCCCTACGCTATCCAACGCTTTCCCTACTGTTGAATCCACTGGAGTGGGAATAGTAATTTTTATTCTTTTGTTATTGTACGTTAATAATATTGGCTATTATTTAATTATATTTTGTTACTATATATATATGTTTTAAGAAATATGATAAAATATTTTTTTTTACTTAATTATTTAATTATCATTAGTTAATTTAAGTATTCTTAAGTATATTTTAGTACTTAGTTTTTAATAATAATTTAATTTAATAGTGTTTTTAGTAAAGTCGATATTTTTAAAAACTATATTTTTGTAAACGATATTTTAAATTCGATATTTTTGTACTTACCTGTTTGTAGATAGAAACTCAATATTTTGTCAGTCGATATTTTTTACACAATATTCTTGCAGGTCGATATTTTGGCATTCGATATTATTTCAGTGATCCTGCAAGGACATATGGGTTGCTCTTGTTTTGTTAAATATGCAGTTTTGGATGAAGCCTGACTGAAATTGTCAAGAAGATCATTGTCCTTGGTATGACGAGAGAGCTGTTTCGCAACACATCTATCTCTGATCTTTGCAAGAAAGGGTAGGTTAGTGATGGGGCGGAAGTTGTTGAGGTCATTTACATCTGCAGTGGGTTTTTTAGGCAGATTGATGACCTGCCCAGTTTTGAAGGGAACAGGAAGGGAGCCTTAACAGAGGGAGAGGTTGACCAGAGTGGTCCAATAGGGAAGAGAATGGGTATAGAAGTCAATTGCAATGGCACTAGGGATGGGGTCAAGAGAATGGTTGGAGGGCTTTGTTTTGAGGATGCACTTGAGGAGGACATCTTCAGAGATGGGGTTGAAGTTCTGCCAAATGGTTAGTGATTTACGCTCCTCTGGGTAGGATGAGCGACCTGATCCACAAGTGATTTCACTTTTTCGTCAAAGAATACAGCGAAATCCGCAGCTTTCTTTGTAGAATCCTCTAACTTGGGGGTTGGGGGAGAGCAGTTGGTATTCTTGAGGAGATCAAATAGTTTTTTGGGTCTATTTTTGGCTGAGTCAAGGAGGGTTCTGAAGTGTGATGCTTTCCCAAGGAAGATGTGCTTGTGGTACTTGGATCTTGCTGAACGAAGCATGGCCAAATTATCGGTGGAGGGCGCTTGCCTCCATTGTTTCTCCAGGAGTCTTAGGTGCTTCCTTTCTTCATAGAGGGATTTGTTGAACCAAGGTGCTGAGGGAATGGGCCTTTTGCTTTTGCTTTGGAGAGGAGCGACGTTATTGATTTTGACTGCAAGGACTGAGAGGCATTGGGATGTGAGATCGTCAACATCTAGGTTCGGGTCTAGCCTTGGAACTGACAGCAAAGCTGATTCACAGAGGGAAACGGTGTCAATATTTTTAGTGTCACGAAACCAGTAGGTAGCCCTCTTAGGTTGGCCAAGAGTTATAAAGTGTGCTAGGTGAATAGAGAATGGGCTGAGGAGGTGGTCAGGCCAGTCTACGTGAATAGGGGTAGCGATAGAAAGCATGCCTGCTTTAGAAATAACAAGGTCCAGGATTGAGCCCTTAGAGTGCGTTGTTTCTGTACATTGTTGGATAAGATTATTTGTAGAGAGGAAGCTGGCCAGCAAGTTCATGGAAGAGTCTTGCAGAGAGCCCCAGTGGAGATTGAAGTCACCCATGAAGATCTGATTGTCACTTTGCGAGTATTCGTCACTGATAAAGTCAGTGAGTTCCTCCATAAGCGAAGGGCCGCTGCCAGGTGGGCGGTAAATGACATGGAATCTGAGGGTTGAGCAGTGGTGTAGTTGAAGCTCAAGAGATAGACATTCAAAAGTGCGGAAGGCGCTGATGGGAGAAGCCTTAAGTTTAAGGGAGTTTCTAAAGATGACTGCAACACCTCCCCCAACTTTGATAGGTCTGTCATTCCTAAAAATAGAATAGCCTGTGGGTAATAGGAGATCAAACATAGACTGAGAGGTATCGTTGAACCAGGTCTCCGTTAGGGAGAACATGTCAATATTGTGATGGTATCAGAGATTTCGAGTTTGTGTTTTATTGCAGATCTGCAGTTGTGGAGCAGACATCGCAGCTCTGTCGAGACTGTTTTGGTGACAGGGGCACTTGGGCTAAGGAGGGTGATAGGTATATTGTACTTATATCGGGGTGCACTGGAGGGTTTAGGTGGATGCTAGGTTCTGACAGAAGAGATGGTCGAAATAGTGTAGATAGTTGGGTTACTCGGAGATGCAAGTTGAAGAAGGGTGGCATTCAAGGGCTTGTGTGAGTGAACAATGTTTGCAGATGACAGGTTATGCTTGGCTATGATGTGGTGAGGGGGCGAGGTGCATCTTGTGGAAAGATGAGTTTTCCAAAGGATTTGAGGTGAATGGGAAAGTGAAAATCTTGGAGCTTAAAAGTGAAATGCAAGCTACAAGCTGGGAGATGGAGGTGATAAGAGAGCCTAGCTTATTTTCAAGAGAGAGTAGGGCAGAACACGGAAGGTTGGGTGTCTCGATGGCAGAAGGAGGGGGTGAAATTGGTGGTGGAAGGCAGGGAGAGGTGGGGAGACAGGAGAAGAGTTGTGGTATAGGGTTCATAGGTGGGGAAAGGTGGAGGTTGAGAGCAGGGGTTGGTGTATCAGAGGTGAGAGGAGAGTTGTCTTTGTTGGCGTCGCACGAAGGAAAGGAATTAAGGGCATATTTAGGGGAGATGGGTGCGGATCACTGCGGTGGAGGAGAGGGAGAGGGGAGGACTGTGAGGTGTCATAGGAGTGTAGGAGGTTAGGGGGAAAAGAGGGGAGGTGGTTGGAGAGGTCCTTTTGGCTAGGAGAGGTGGTTGTGAAGGAACGGGCATCTGGCAGAGTGAGGGGGGTTGGGAGAAGGGGAAGTTGAAGAAAGGAAATGGTTCTGCTGGGCCCGATGGGGGGAGATGGAAAGGGTTACCAAGGGGGAAAAGGGGGTAGCACAGCATTGCTGGCGGAGTGGGGGCAAGGCGAGAGGTACAATGGGAATGTGGAGGGAGGAATAAGGGGAGCATAAGGAAAGTTAGCTGGGGAGGAGGTTGGAGGAGGGATGGATGAAAAAAGGGAGTAGCAGGAAGGAATAGAGGGGAGGAGATGAGATTTGAGTACCGGGAAGGTGCAGAATGGACGAGGAGCGTATTAGCTAGTAGTACGGCTGCCGTGATGAAGGGGGGCATACTGTGAAGTGGGAGGAAAGGGAGAGGAGGGCACAATGGAGTGGGAGGGCCGACCTGTGCCTCCCGAGGGTGCAGCCTATTCGAGTGTAGGGAGGTCAGGGGAGGAGAAAGGGAGTAATGGGTGGAGCTAGATGGAGAGTCAGGGGAAAACCCGCTTACAGAGGAGGGGAAGAGGGAGGGGAAGAGGTGGTCAAAGAGAGAGAGACAGGTGTCTTTGCCTTGGATCAAGACAGTACAGTTGTTATAGATTGAGATGGTGAGGGAGCCGTTGAAATACGCAGAGGGGGAAATCTTTAGTTGTTTTCCATGAGGGATAGAGGAGGAGGAGGTGATGGTAAGGGAATTATATAAGCTGGTGGACCAAGAGGGGGTGTCGTGAGTGAAGAAAATTGTTTTTGCGCCTCCCAAAACGACCTTTGTAAAATTGATCAACAAAAAGGGAATCAGGGAAACTTTCAATGGTGTTATGCTTCAATCGTTTTACTGAAGCTTTAGTCTGGCCGGGAGGATAAATGATTTTGTAGCAGTTAATTCCAGCCTTAACTCAAGTGGTGGCCATGTTGGGGAAATGAGGAGAAGGAGTGCGGGGGGGATACGAGAAGGGTGTTACTTGGAAAGCGGTGGTGAGGAAAAGTATAAAGACTAAAAGGGGGCACATATTCAAGACGTCGGATGAGGCAATCTGAACTAATGTGCTGTCCAGGAAGAGAGGTGGGTATTTGTTGGGCCCTTCAACTAGGTATACATGAAGCCAACTGGCACAAGATAATATTTACAAGGGAAATGTTTACATATGAAAGGACCAACTGGACCACTGTCAAAACCATCACGAAGCACAATTAGACAAAGTAGAACAGATCACAAACGAACACCCTATAACCACTAGTGATCACTGTACTTTGCATCAGCCTGTAACAGAAGCACATTTGGCACCAACCGCATTGTACGTCCATAATCTCAACAGACTACTATTGGACCCTAAACTCCTGAGAATCACTAACATCAGGGGCAAAGAGCATAGGGTGGAACAAAATCTGACTAGCAAAATCAAAATATGTCACAACAGCCTCGTCATCATAAGGCCATCTTTAGAGGTGGTCAGAACAGGGTGCGTAAATCATACAACATGAAAAGCATTTCCTAGCGCCACATATACTTAAGAAGGGCCTGGCTCTGTTCAAACCTCGCAGTCTCCCTGACCAACTGGCCATCTCAGAGGGGGACTCAAATGCCCAGAAACCATAATGCTGCACAGCTGTAAAAGGCCTCAATGGAGCAGCTGGCACTACTTGCTGCACAGCTGTAAAAGGTCTAAATGGTGCAGCTGGCACTACTTGCTGCGCAGCTGTAAAAGGCCTAAACGGTGCAGCTGGCACTACTTGCTGTGCAGCTGTAAAAGGCCTAAACGATGCAGCTGGCACTACTTGCTGCGCAGCTGTAAAAGACCTTAATGGTGCAGCTGGCACTACTTGCTGCGCCGCTGTAAAAGGCCTAAACAGTGCAGCTGGCACTACTTGCTGCGCAGCTGTAGAAGGCATAGACGGTGCAACTGGCACTACTTGCTGCGCAGCTGTAAAAGGCCTAAACGGTGCAGCTGGCACTGCTTGCTGCGCAGCTGTAAAAGGCCTAAATGATGCAGCTGGCACTACCTGCTACACAGCTGTTAACAATAGATCGCATAAATGTTCAAAACAATGTACAGGAACTGTTACATAAAGACACTGAGGGTTATAAGGTGTAGGAGTCACATATCGTCCATACTTGTAGACATTATATGTTAGGATTGCGTGTTCGTGAAAAACACAAAGTCAGGATTTAAAAATGTAGCATAGATTGGGTTTGTCTGTACTAGCAAGACTTTGTTACTATCCATAAACCCTTATTTACAAACGGAGAACAACAGACTAGGAAAAAACAATAACGATCTAAACCGATGACTTGCCGTTTGGATGCCGCTCCTGGGTGCTGGTTCATAGCTCACTGTGAAATATTAGGATGCCTGTGAGATATTTTATATATAGCCTCTTTGGGGCCGCTTAAGATGAAACAGATTTACTGTCATGTTTTCAATTTCTTTGCGACAGATTTTTGTTTTTAATAAATGTATAAATCGACGGTCAGCCTCAGCTTCTTGTCTTTACCCCCATTCCTCCACCACACCCTGAACCCCAATTTGTAGTGGTACCCGGAGTAAATGTCTTCTAATGTCTCCAGCAACGCCCGTCTCATTAAATCTCAGCAGCCATGTCCTTTCCGTGTGCTGGAACAGTCCGTGCGGTAAAAGTTCTAATTTTGTAAAACACCCTCACTGGGCACTTCGTACGCAAAGCTGTTAATAATGCTAAACTGGTGACGCCCATCTGCGACAGCTAGTCTCCGATCGTTGCTTCTCAAAACTTTTTGCAATCAGGCGGATCCATTAAAGAAACGCAGACTAGAAACGAAAGTGAAACTTAGCTGTCGTCGTGCTTTAGCCTAGCACTCCGAGAGTTATTAAAAGAAGCAATTTCGGAGCACTTTTTTAGGCAATAAGACAGTTTGCTTATCAGTAACCTCCTTGTTTTCAGTTTTCAGCCCGGCAGAAAAGAACTATCAGCTTTCAAGCTTCTGGTAAGCAAGGAAGTGGCATTGCTGCGTCGACTCACAGCGTTCCAGCGTCGCAAATGGCTGACAGCTCAGAGAACCTTCGCCAGACTTATCGTTGCTCAGACCAGGGGCTCATATACCTGGTGTCCGTACTGGTGGTTAAAAACCTGCTCGCACTCGGCCTGGACCGCAATAGACAGCCGGCAAGGTCGGGAGGAAAGCCTGTGTCCCGTCATAGAGCCCTTCTCCCCATAACCTTCCCTCTGATTTACCTGCCGGTGAGCGGGGCACTCACTCCTTGTCCTCCCGCGCTAGTCCGGTCAGCGGGGCGGGGAGGGCAGCGCTGGGCACCGCTGCAGGCTCCGGGTTCCAGGCGGGGACTCCGCGATCTCCTGGAGCTGCAGCAGCCTGTGCAAACTCGTGTCTTTCCCTTTCAGCCTCGCCTGATCATTTTAGATGATTATCTACTTATTTTGAATCTCGAGCTTGTCCATGCCTCTGTAATGATTGTAATGAGGTTGCCTGTGACTAAGGATAATAAAGATAACCAGTAAGTAGCCAGGCTCCCCACTTCCATACCGTCTTGGAAAACTCTATACCAAACTGCTCACTCCCTTGTCTTCTATATGTTCCCTATAGGCCATCTTGCCACTGTTGATCCCTCATCTAACGACTATCTCTATGCTTAGCCTGAATTTGTCTCATGATCAGCTTAAATGTATCCACAACTTGTCCACTGTGAGCCGTTTGTAGCATCTTTTCCTTGCATCTACATAGTCTCTGGCCTCTCCGGTGGCCTTTTTTAACTGGATTTATTTGCATTGGTATCTTGGATCGTCTCCCTGTTTGTGTGTGAGGCCTCCTAACTGCCACAAGATCTTCAGTCTGCCAGTCCAACCTTTCTTGAAGACCACCACATCTTGGATCCTATGCTATTAGGTCTTAGAGAGCGATACAGCACTGAGACTGCATTGCTAGCTGATGTTGATAGCATCAGGCTCTCTCTAGATGTTGGAGCCCCTGTCATGTTGGTGTTTCTGGATCTGTTGGTAGCCTTTGACATGGTTTCCCACTTCATCCCAACCCGCATACTTCACGAGGCTGGGCTTCATGGTAGGGATCTACATCGACTCAGGGACTTCCTCGCTTATTGAATGAAACAAGTCTGCTTGGACCTTTTGAAGTTATGACTGATGCAAGTGAACAAGGGAGTGCCCCAGGGATGGTGCCTGAGCCCAACTCGGTTTAACATCAGTGTAGCGCCGCTAGCCCAAATAGTGAAAGCATGCTGATTCGTTTCAAAAGCTTTATTCGGTTTGTCAAAAACAACCATATAAGCATCTTATTAAAATACAAAACTATTATTAACTGCCCACATTAAACTCTCAAATATTTACTAAGCAGCATGAGTAACTTTATATGCGACATAGACAAGTTGTATTTCGTGCAAAATCGCAAAAAAGTGCCAAGTGCAATCAATTTTATATTATGTGCAAATTTCGTAATAAAATGCCATATGCAATCAATTTACATTTCGTGCAAATTTGTGCAAAAAATGCCAAGTGCTATCAATTTTACATTATGTGCAAATTTCACAATAAAATATCATATGCAATCAGTTTGCATTTCATGCAAAAAAGTGGGAGATTGTGTCATGCGCAGATGATACTCAACTTCTCACCTACTCCGGCCCTGACCCAGACAAGGTGAAAGGCAAATTGCATGAGGGAAATTTCCTTTTTGATGAATAACAACTGTCTCTAATTAAACCGTGATAAAACAGAGATCAGGCTATTTGGTAAAGCCAAAGAGCTTTAGACAGCTGACTGGAAGCCCCAGAATATGGTCCAGCCCCTGCACCTAAGCAGGTAGTGAACAATCTTGAAGCTAGAGCAATCACTATCCATGGAGGACCAAGTTATTGCCAATGTGGCACCTGTTTTGCCACCTTGAGGCTCTTAAAAAATGCCTTCCCATGGCTTTCAGAGATTGCCAGGAAAACTCTTGTCTAAGCTCTCATCATCAGTCGCCTGGACTACGGGCACACTCTGCTGCTATCAGTAAATGGCACCTTGTTGTCTAAGCTGGAGGTGGTCCAGAATACTGCTGCATGGCTGATTTGCAATCTTCCCTCTTGCGCACACTCGTCCCTGATTCTTAGGAAGCTTCAGTGATTGCCTTTTAGTAAGAATGTCAAATTTAAACTATGTTGCCTGACACATAAGGCCTCCCACAAGGCCTTCTTAGTCTATCTGTCCACACAACTCAATCTTTACCTGCCTCCTAGATGTCTAAGGTTTTTGCATAAGGTGCTTCTGATGACCCCACCCATCCATATCTTAAAACATGGGGGCATCTTTGTTCCTGCCCAGATTTCACTACCTTTAAGAAGAGGTTAAAGATTTGGTTGTTTTAGAATGTCTACCCTTGTCAAGAGCCGCGCAGCGCGAGATACTCCTCTGTGAGTGAGCCAAGCACTTTACCAAGTGTTTGAAATAAATAAATAAATAAAGTTGCTCCTTGCTAATTCTTGTTTTTGAGATTAATATTTTGCTGTATTTTTGCAATTTGTTTCTTCATTTTACACTTACATTTTTGAAGATGTGCTTTTGTTTTCCAATGTTTGCATAGTGCACATATGTTGAAGGCCTTATGATATTGATTGACTGCTAGCCTGCCCTAGAGAAGTAGTTGAGGAGGGGGGCGGGGCACAGGCATGTAACAACCTAGGGAGTGTCAAAGACAATGTAGATCCTGTAGACACAGGGCTTACACCTTTAGGATGTCCCTTACTCCTTACCCCCACTAATAGAGTCAGGTGTATAGAAACCCTGAGAAATCCTATTACCTGTTTTAACATTATTTTGTGGAATATTGCTGGATTACGTTCTAAAATAATGAACGAGGATTGGCTAGGGTATATCAGAGGCTTTAATCTTATTTGCCTCTAGGAAACCTGGTCTAGAGGCACTTCGCTCTATGGGAACTGGTCTTCTTAAAGTCCCCCGGATAAAAAAGGCCAGAATGGGAGGCCGTTCCTTTCGCGTGATGGCAGCCAACAACTGGAACTCTCTCCCACTGAACATCAGACTAGCAGAGACTGAAACAATATTTAGGAAACTTTTAAAAACCCACCTGTATACCCTATAGGTCCTTCACTTCTCCTGCTGCTCTCTCCACAGCGCGGGGACACGCCGGGATGGCGTCACCAGGCGCTTTATAAACCCCCTTTATTATTATTATTATTATATATCTCTGGATGGCTATTGCTCTTTTTGTGTTCCTGCATTACCTTCTGTTGCAGGGAGGACCAAGGGTGGGATTGCTGTCTTTATGTCAGTAGAATATGGATCTATAAAAAATATTTGCATAAACACATCACCCTGGCATCATCTAATCATGATCTTTAATCTAACCAAGGTCAGAATACTCCTGGTGAAAAGTTACCATAACATCTTTGATGCAAATAATTGTAATGCTATTGAGAACCTACATAATGAGATCACAGAAATCACTGGGAATTGGCAGCCATTATGCATCCTCTGGGTAGGGGATTTTAATTGCACAATCTGTAAGCATAGCTTTCAATGTGTGTGTGGGTTGGAAGACACAAAGGGAAAGCCTCAGCCCATTTTGTTTCTTTCATCCAAGAGAGAAGCCTTAAATTCTGTTCTAATAGGGAATGATTTAGGCCCTATAAATTGTTGGGCGAGGGATCTCTCACTGCAGTGGCCCACTTATGTCAGCTGTGGCAGGGCTAGTTCCATTGATTTTATGTTAATATCTAGAAATTACTCGAGGCTCGTTCATGATTTTATGATGGAACCTCATTGCGTGAGTGATCATAACCCCCTTATTGTCTCCCTCAATCTGAATACCCAGGTGGGGGAGGGCAATGATCCCCCTATCTATTACCACCGGAATAAGGGAGTCAGACCAAATTGGAGTAAGACTGATCCCTTCAAATATGAGAGAGACATCATCTTAGCTAGCTCCCTTTCATTAATGGGGTGTTTACAGTCAGACTCTTCCCCAGAGGATATTGTTCGGGAGTTCGGGTCACTTTGCTCAGAGGTAGCCAAGAGGCTGGCGAGGCGTCTGAAGAATGGGGAATCCCAGGAGAGGAGACCCGGTGGTTTAACTTCAATTGTTCTAGGGCCCATAAGGATTTAAAAAGGGCACTTTATGCCATTCCCCACAAAATATAAAACCATAATCTAGGGTAGGAAACCATAACTGAGAAGTTTAGCATGAGAAGGTCTAGAGAGTGCAAGAGCCCTAAGAGACATGAAAAAATGTTGGGAAATTATTAATCTACCATTATTTACTGAAGAAGTCAGGCAGATGGATTAATTGTTAATTGATTCTGGGAGGTGCTTGGGTTGCCCACTTTACTGTCACTTTTAACCCCCAAACTAGAAAGGCTGAAGGAGATTGCAAGGGATTTGCCCATAGATTTGCTTGCAGCTACCCAACTCAGTCTATCTATTACAGTAACTGATGTTGAGGAGGCGTTAGTCCAGGGTACCCGTCTGAAAGTACCAGGTCCGGATGGGGTGCCTCTTGATTTTTTTAAAACAATCCAAACTTGTGGGCACCCCTGTTGACGGATGTATTTAAGGCAGTAATCATTGGTCCAATGCCTTCATCCTGGATGGAGGCAATAGTTCCCGTTTTTAAAAAGGGCAATAGAAGTGACCTAACTTGTAATAGGCCAATCTCGCCTATTGACGCCACAGCTAAGGTACTGGGTAGAGTTCTCCCCGCCTGTTTGGAGAATTGGGCAACTACCACAGAAGTGATATCTAAAACCCAATATGGTTTTAGGAGAAGGCGAGGCACGACTGAGCAATGCCTAAATCTGTAATTAATTATTAAAAAATACGTGAAGGCCAGGAAGGGCTCGATCCACCTGGCCTTCATGGATTTGTCCAGTGCCTACGACACTGTTAACCGGGAAAAATTGTGGGATATGCTGGAAAGTGTGGGTGTGGGAGAACAACTGGTGTCACTCATTCGTCGGCTACACTTTCACTCTTCAGTTTCCATAAGATACATCATTTAAGGGGAAAATATGGACCCAATAGCTTCAACAGAGGGTGTCCGTCAAGGGTGCATCCTAGCCCCTTTTCTGTTTATAATATATACAAATTGTTTGGAGGCCTCTCTGTTAAAAAGGAAACTTGATTTTCCTAAAGTTGGCAGTAAATTTGTCCCCTTACTATCTTATGCTGACGATACAGTGTTAATGGCCACTACAGCGCATAGCCGTCAGAGTTCCCTTGATACTTTAATTGATTTTATGTCAACCCTTCATTTAAAAGTACATTTTATTAAATCATATTTTATGGTATGTGGCCCAAAGAGTACAAAAACCAAGACTTTTGTTGCACGGGACAAGAGAATAGAAAAGGTTGAGAATTTTATGTACTTGGGGAATTTATTTAACAATAAGCTAAGCTGGGACCCACTTGTGACAGCAGGAGCCAATGCTACAACTAAGGCTGTGGAAGGGCTATTCCTCTTTGCATGCAAACTAGGCCATAAGCCTGTGAGGGAAATATTTACCCTTTACAAAACCAAATACCTTTCCATTGCAACATATGGGGCAGGGGTGTGGGGACATCACAGAAACCGCCAGTTACAAATAGTGGAATTTTTTTTAGTAAAAGGCTCTTGATGACGCCTAATAGGGCCCCCAACCGCCTATGTCATGAGTAACTGGGATATTGAGGATCGCCTATCTTGCACTCCTCTTCTCCTAAGGGCTAAAATCTGGCTACCTGTAGAACTAATGTTCTCACAAGAAATAATCACAGATTCTCAAACTTTGGCCAATTCCTTAAAAATACCATGGCTTTGTTTTTTGAAAGATAAATACTACGAAATAGGATTGGGGCACATTTATGATAATCCCGAAAGCATTCCATTGAACGGTAAAGCCATTATCAAAGAGGCGTTTTATTCCAGGGGACATATGCATGGACTCCAACAAGCTGAGATGGGCCTTAGGCACTTGTCTCCTGCCCCTTTGCAATTGCAATATTAATTAACATTTACAACTAACCTGCAGATTAGATTTTATTTAACTAGATTTCTTTTAGGTAGTATGCATTTTCTTTTGGCATTTCCACGCCAGAAAGGCTGAGCGGATGATCTCTCACCTTGTCCGTGTGATAATCTCATAAACCAAAGCACTTTGCACTTTATATTATTCTGCACTTTATATAAGATCGCAATGTGTAAATTCTTAGTCCCTCTGTTAAAGAAAATTTGTCCCTGTACATATGCTGATGGTTTTAAATTCTTGGACACTTGATATTTGTATTGCAGTAGCCAATTACATAAAGGTATCTCTGGCCATTAGAAAACGTTACGAGTGAGGACCTCTCTGAGCTGTTACTGTGTGCAAAGAGTCGCATGTCCCTGGCATTTTAGGAATTGTTCTTAACATATTGTTCAGAATTGTTTATATGATGTGATAAACTTTTTTAAATTTTTATTGGTGTTTTAAATTGATAATATGTTGTTTTTTATTTAGTTTTAAATAATTCGCATTTTTGAAGGTTATATATTTTAGTTAACTTGGAAACCCTGGCGTTCTGCTCAGCGGATACTAAGGCCACTAGAAAAGCACCTTAATTTAGCAATGGATATGGTTTATAGTTTCCTTTTGTGATGTTCTTATGTGTCTGTTTAACGTTTATATGCTGGCATTTGATGCCATTTTGTTGGATTTAGTGAATTAATTTGACTGAAGTATGTAATATTACTGTAAGGCCATCTGTTCTAGGCCGGAAATGGATATGGAGATTTATTTATTATTATTGCCTCAGACCCAGAGTGCCCTTTTTCACAACCTTGGCTTAAAATATTGTTGTAGGTTTCCCAGATTTATATCACAGCGAGCTATTTTCTTAGTGTTGGGTGTGATATATTGTCATGCACTGCCAATATTTTCAGTTTTCTCTGATGTGCTCAATGCATTTGTAGTGCAATTAAAAAAACAATAACATTTGATTTTCAGAAATCAGGTAGCTGATACTGCTTCTCTTGTATAATCTTCAAATTGAAACACAAGTATTGTTTGCGACAGTATACAATACATTCTACTCAAATGTTGTATGAGGGTGTGAGCAGAGTTCTTGTGCAATATATTCCAAATTAATGACCAGCACGTGTTAAATGTCAAGAAAGTAATTGAACTGTTTTCTTTTCAGGATATCTGAGTAATGTTTGCCTCCTCACCCACTTGCACGTTTTGGTTTACCCTTAGGTCTGATTGGGTTCTTCATAGCGTTCGGAATTTCCATGGGGAAGTTGGGAGAACAGGCAAGACTAATGGCTGATTTTTTCAATATTTTAAACGAGATCATAATGAAGCTTGTCAACATGATTATGTGGTAAGGATTGCATCTATTTATTCTTCATGTGGTCGGCTATACAGTATGAGTTGCTAGACAAAATAGCTTTGGATGGTGGCATCTTCATGGAAAGATCTTGCCAATCATTAATGTTATTTCTTTATTAGCAGAAAGCATTTTGAGTAAATGTACTTCACAAACCAGGTGGTTAATAGTCACATAAAACAGTGACTCCTTATTTGAGAAGCCACACACACAGTTACAGTTATGTGATGGCTTTTGCAAGTGCTTGGCTACCTAAATGTGATTTTTTTGGGGGTGAGTTGGTGTTCTATAAGTTACTAACAATAGGAATATAATCATGGCGAGCAGTACAATTGATTAAACCCAGATCTGTGACTGGGGGTGAATGTTTTGCCATTGTGCCTGACGACTCCTTGGAGCTGAGGCGTCTAGTTCAACGAACCTCCGCTTGTCATCACGCTACTCTGTAGCTTTCCGATATCCTTAAGGACTCAGGGCGCCTGCCTGTTCCCTCTTTCCTCTCGCCACCAATTAACTACAAAGAGCGAAAGCAAATACGAGCTGGAATTCATTTGTCTATCAGGCGACTAGACACCGCCATTCGCCTGAAGGAACCACAAATCAAGTCCTGGTATCCTTCTCGCCTAAGTGTGACATGGACAAGTCAAGGGCTTGACCCTATATAGCGGGTGTCTATTGGACACACTACCCCTGGGAACCCACATCGCCAATTAGTGCACACCTGCGGACCCCCCAAAAGAAGTCTACACATATATATATATTTGTTTCGCTGTCTTTTTGTCCCATACCGTTAGGTCCTTCATCGCCCTGACGAAGGTGTGGCCTAAGTGGGCCAGAACACTGAAACGCGCGTTGGCGTAACTTCTACTGGTGGCTGGATCAACGATATCGCGTATGATCCCTAATCTATCTCTATGCCCCATTTTGCCCGTTTCACTCTTTGTCTATGAATTGTTGACCATTGTAATAATAGCCTAAGGCAGTGATGTACTTTGTTTCGTTTTGTTCGGATGAATGAATGATTTGTGGAATGATAGTGGTATTGTGATATGATTGTGGCAATGAATGTATAATGAAAGTTGTTTGTATGGGACTATTTCCTCATCTTTGAATATCAAATGTTATGAAATAAATTTGGGTTTTAATATTTGTAAATGCACTTGCATTCCAAAGAATTGTTGAAAATATGAATAATGAAAATAAAAATAATTAAGAATGAAAAAACCATAGTGTCAGATGCTGAATATATTGTGTGGCTTTGATCGTACTAAATGTTGCTCATTTGAAAACTATAGGATCCTTTAGTAGGACCTTCGTTATATAGTCTCGGCAGAGTTCTATTTCTATTTTTGCCATTGTGCAACATTCTGTCCATCATCTTGTGTGTTTTGCTGTTCACCCTATGTGGGAAGGGTTTGTTCAGACGTGGGTCCCTTCCTCACTAAGCCACTGGAGTCAAGCTATCCTGGCTGAAGACAGCTGATAGCCAGAAACCGGTTCTAGGATGCTTGATTCCGGTCCAGGGAAGACCTGGCTTGGCAGTTCAGGTCGGACTGTTCCCATGAAGCACAGGGTCAAGACTGATTTGCATATGGCCATGTCTGAACTGGGGTGGCTAGGTGAGCAAAATAACGATGGATTAAACCCAGATCTGTGACTGGGGGTTTTTGCCATTGAGCAACATTCCGTCCATCATCTTGTGTGTTGAGCAGTACAATTGCACACATTCAACCTAAAGGCAAATGGGCTCAGTTTACAAACTCTATTCATAGGAAGGGTGTTATCAGTCTGTGAGGGGGTAGGAAAAGGTAGGTAGTACATCATTTAGGCAGATGCTTTGGCACGTCGTGAGCATGATGAAGTCTGTGCATTGCTTTGGGCGTTTTCAGTGGGATACAAAGTTGAAGTCCAGTATGTGTATTGGATTTTCATTTCCATAGGAGTGGTGCGACTGAACACCACCTCTAGAGATTTATGACATAAATTCGTTACGTCTAAAATGAGTACCAATATTTCCTACATAGCAGCCCAACTATAAAAAGGCCTGACAAAGGAATGGGGCCTTACATTCACCAGAAGATAGACATGCAAGGACCGACCTTATATGCTTATCTACTGATGAAAGTAAGGCCCCCATTTCCTCTGTATTCCTTTCATAGTTGTAGTGTTCTGAAGGAAACTCAATTGTTTAAGTCCCTGTCAGTACTATTTGACGAAGATCTAGCAGCTATGTCCCCCAGTATCTGTCACTATTGCCCAGAATTACCTCCACATCTCTTCATGTGTTGAGAGAACAGACCATGCAAGGGCTTGAGCAAAAGTCAACTTTAAACAGTTGATCGCATATTTGATCTTGCTGGTCTTTTTATTAATGTAAGTCCTTCCTCATACTTTGCTCTCTGTCTGTTTAACAGCCCTCGAGGAGGCCCATATTATCAAATAGCTATTCATAATGTTTGTACTTCCCCTGGTGGTCTTGGATCCAGATGCACCTTGCCTTTTGGAAGGTGTTTTCCTTAAAAGGGCCTTTTGCCACTTTGTAATTTCTCTGAATCGTTCTTCTTCCACGAACCAGTTGCTGTATTTCCTTAGCTCTTATTAAGAAGAACTCACATTCCAGACTCTCAGGGCTCATGCACACAGCAAGCAATGGGTCACACTATTAGACGGCCCAGCATTGTCCATTAGTAATATATCACTGGCTGGACGTATCCCTATGGGATAGTACTGAAGCATCAAGAATCGCTCCACTGACACTAAAACAAGTAGGGGAGTCGCTAAGCACACAGTGATATCCATTTGCAAAACCTGACCGGATGTCAAGCATTTCTTTTTCAAGTGCATTCTCTAGAAATGCTTTATAAGTTTGTGAATATTGCAGAGGAGAGGTAAGAGACAATTTACCATATTCGTACTGGCCTATTAGGTTGCACTAACCTTATGCTCTTTTCTGTGTCTCAACAGCCCCTTCCTCCCCCACCAGAGACCATATACAAAGGGAGAATATGAGAGACAGTGGTAGAAGATGGGGACATGGCAATGATACAAGGGAAGAAATAGAGACACAGGACTTCACTGTTCTGCTCCGTTGCTATAGCTGGTCAGTGGGATGTAGTGGATCTCGGCATGACAAAGAGATCTGCAATAGGGGTTGGCGGTAAACTCCGCTGCTCTGGTGGAGTTTGTGGAGTTTTGGCAACTCTATACTCTGCTTGGAGCGTGGAGTGCAGCAAGAACTCCACCAACCGCCGCAGTGCAGAGTGTTTTTCGTGCGTGGCTCACCAACGTTAAGTTGGTGAGCTCGAGCAAGAAAAAAAAAGTGCTAGACCTCCTCCCGGTAAGATTTCTCAGGGCGGGCAGTCACAGCAGGTTACTATCACTCACACTGAGACAGTTGCCTCTTGTGTTGTGAAAAATGCAGCTCGAATACTCCAGCGGCAGAAAGATGTAGCATCCTCTGGCGTGCCGCATGGTGCTGGTCGTGCGGATTTTACAGCCTAGGACCATTACCTAGCACTAAAAATCAGCACAAGTAGCATAATGGACTGTCATTGCACCACTTGTGGTGCTTGCAGCATTTGTAAGTAAGTCTGCGGAATTCCGTGAAGTAAAACTTTACAAGTTCCACCCACCCCTAATCTTAAGTAACTTGTCATAAACTGAGATGATATGAAATTGATATACCTTAGCACTATCTCTTTGTAGCTAGCTCTCTGTACTATGATATGAAACTGTTAATGCCTGAAAACTCAGACTTCGTCACTACCCACTCTCTTATGGTAGATGAGAAGTTGTTTCTACTTGGCTTCTGTGGAATTCATACATGACAATCATATATACATATGCAATAAGTCACTCTAAGAATGCTTTCTAGTGCTTAATTTGTAAATTATTAAGTGCCAGAGACCTTCTCCACTGCAACTTGCACCACCCATTCCCCCATCCAGCGCTAGTACCAATGCAACAAACCATCACAATCCTACAGGTGTGACAATTTGGACTAATCCAGGCACCCAAGCCTAACACATATTGCATTAATAAGTTAGACAAACAGCACCTCTATGTGGTGGACTGCCATAAGCACTGGCGTACAGAAGTTCTGGTGTCCAGCACTGGCAAACACCAACTCAAATTAAGCACTTATGCTTCCTATTTCTTAATAGGGCAACCTTAATAGAATATACAATGCCAGATTCACAAATTCAAAAGAATTAGTTCAAAGTTTGTTTTCATTAACATTACTTTCAATATACTACTCTGGATTGCTGATATCCATCAAAACAATCCTTTAGGAATCAATAGGTCTTGACAAGAGAAATTTAAGATCCATTTACAGAGGCCCTGGCTGCAGCAACATTGTAGAACGATTTCCTGTCAGTGGATGTTGCCAACTACAAGGGAAGTGATACTCAATAGTCCAAAATTGCTGCTGTCTCTCAGTAGTCCTTGAACTGCTGGAAATCATAGTTCATTGCCAGCATGGATCATGCAGTATGTCCTGCAAGTGTGCCAATCAGAGAAGACACTAAGGGCCCTATTTTGAGTTTGGCGGTCACCGTCCGCTGTGCGATGCCAAACTGGTAGTGTGACCTCCTGCCAGATCAAGAGTTTCCCCTTGATCTGGCGGGCACTCCTGTGGTGGTCTGAGAGCGGCAGTCTGTCAGGATCATTAAAGAGCCTAACATGCAGACGGCTGCCCTCAGAGTGCCGCCTGCACCTTCCTGCACGTTGTGATTTACATGCCACAAAGTGCAGAAACTGTGGGTCCATATTGACAGAGAGGCACTACATGCCTCTCTCTACATTTGTTGCCTCACCACCACCCTTTTCATGTTGGTCGGAACGCCATGAAAAGGGTAGAGTTAAGGCAATTCCAAATATGCTTGCAGATGCCGTTTCGGCACCACCATCATATTATGCCTCGGACTGCTACAAGATTGCCGCAGGATCCTAGATCCCCAGTGGTCGCAGTGGTTGAGTGGCGGTCTGACTCCCACACTAAAACTACTGCAGGTGAGCCCGCAGTGTGGCAGTGGTCAGACCGCCACTACAAGTTCCACGGTTCCATGGACCACCAAGCTCGAAATAAGACCCTAAATGATGACTGCCAGCCTTTCCTTCACTGAAGGGAACATAATGTGATCGGATTATGTGCCCTATTGAGCCTTGGGCAGAGCCACCTCTTCCAGCTAGCCATATTTCTCTATACTCTTGTGACACACTATCACCATGAAGAAAAGTGATGAGTGGAATGCTTGAATTATTCTTAGCCTCAGGAAATTACTCAGGCCGCGTACCAGTCCATGGTTTTTTTGGCCCACCATGCCACCTCAGACAGCACCAGTGCATGCGCAAATCAGTCTTGGTCCTGCACCATTAGGAACAGTCGAGCCTATTTTGCCAGCCTAGGTCCCCTCTAAACCATAACATAAGCAACCAGTGATTGGTTTACTTTTATTTGGGCTTTGATAGTGGGGCGCAGCCTGGTTCCAGTGGTAGAGTAAAACATAAGACCTGTGTCTGAGCATACCCAATTTGCAGCTTCGGGCCCACATAAAAGAAATATAGTGATTGAAAGTGGGGAGCAGCGAAGGGGAGTAAATACAAAGTATGCAGAGAGGAGTAAATCAAAAGTGTGCTGGCATAATAAAGGCGAAACACCAAGGAAACACATGGAGTTCTGAAAGCTATAGGAAAGAGGCACTGGTATCGCCCATAGGTCTGGGCTATTTTATATGTCTATGTTATTTGTTATAATGACTGTAAGTGGTGCTTTGTGTATGTAGCAGTGATGGTGTGTTGCCGTTGATGTGTGAGTGGCATTGCCAGTATGTGTGGTATTGATCTTGTGTGCGGCTGTGGAGCTTTCTATTTGTGTGTATGCATTTGGCAGTGTTTGTATATGAGGTTGTGAATGTGTGTCTGAGTTGCTGTGTGGAAGTGGGGTCATTTGATGTGTAAATCACAATTGAAGGTTCCAACGTTATAATTACATTGCGTTATAATTACATTGCATTATAATTACATTTGTGCATTGCTTACTATCTCTTATGAATTGTTGAAGCGCTTATTCCCTCCTACACTTCTTCTCACTGCAATAATTTATTAAAAATTAAAGTGTAACGTGCTGTGACAAATGACAGGAATGGGATGTCTTGAGATATGCACACCCTGCCATAACATTTTTTTAAACATTTATTTTAACTTAATATAAACATCTGCTTGTACCTTTGATTTCTGGTGTGCACCTCTCCACTTCAGAGGAGTTCTCTACCTTTCTTTTTTTTCAGTTTAAGAATTTTTTATTAAGTTTTAACAAAACACAAGCAAAACAATGCAATAATGAAGATGAATATGATAAGTTAAAACAATAAGCAATAGAATTGATGAAAAATCCAGAAAGGTAAAGAAAAGAAAAGAAGAAGAGGGGAGAAAGAGAGAGAGAGCAGATGTGAAGGCTGGGGAGGGGGGAAAAGACAGAGAATGTAGAAGGAAGAGGAGAAAAAGAAGCAAGGAGTAATGAGGGAATATGCGGATAAAAGACAGGTCATAAACTCACGTCGGATGGGTAGACGAGAGGTGAGTAACAAAAGGGAGCCATAGGAGATCAGATTTAATTTTTAAAGGAACAGAAGAAGAAGAGGCAATAGAAATCCTATGTTCATCACATATGAAATTCCACCAAGTTGTAACAGAGAATTTGGAGTTATCTTTCCAACAAGATAAAATAACTTTAAATGCAATAGCAATGAACAAATCAAGTAATCTAGCATTAGATGAGACCATATCTATATCATCTGATACGAAACCTAAAAATACATTTGCGGACTAGAACATTGAAACATACGCATGCATATATCCCATATAGAGTTCCAAATTGAGAAGACAGAGGGGCATTCAAACAGTTGATGCTTAAGTGTACCTGTTTCGGAAGATTAAGACCAGCATACAGAGGGTGATGAAGGTGAAAATGTGAAAATACTTACAGGCGTAAAAACAACTCTATGATAAATGAAAAAAAGGGATTGAGTAATGCGTGCAGCAATAGAAGGTTTAAATAATTTGGACCATAAGCGATCCCAAACATCAACTGGTATCGAGATGTTCAAATCATCTTCCCAAGCAATCTCAACAAAGGACTTGGGGCGAACAGACACATTAGATACCAATAATTTATTTACAAGGGCAGCCTTTGGTTGGTGTAAAGAGAACAATGGGTAAAGTGGGTACAAGGGGGAGAAGGAGAGTAGAGCATCCGGTGGTGAAAGGGAAGCTAAGTGATAATGAATAGCAATAGCTATGTTGGTATACTCCTGTAAACATGAACTGGGCAGTTGATAAATCTTCTGCAACTCAGGAAAAGGGAGAATGGAATTATTAAAAAAGAATTGATGTACAAAAAAATACCATTTTCTTTCCAATATTTGACTTGCCCTTATTTGACTTGCCCTTATATTTGATAAACTTATTATACCACACAATGGACGATAAGAAGCATTGGAGGGGAGATATGTCTTTGGAAAATGTGTCACGCAACAGCGATTGAGAATATTTCAGTACCGGGTGTTGGGACAAAAAGGAACAATTGGACATAAAAACAATATGCTGAAACGAAAAGTCTTTCAACAAGGAGCGTTCAAACACCACCCATCTGGGTACCGGTGAAGTCAAAAAATCATATGCTAAAGAGAAGGATTGTTTAATCAGAAAAGCAGAGTGATACAATTTGAAGTTAGGAAAACGGACACATCCTTCATTTTTAGGCCGGATAAGTGTTTGCATAGCAATGCGGGGGTGTTTGTCATTCCATAAAAATTTAGAACATATAGAGTTCAGACGAGCAAAATATGAGTAAGGGATTTTTAGGGGGAGCATAGAAACAGTATAAAGAATATGTGGTGTAATCATCATTTTAATGGTGTCCAGTCTACCCCACCACGACAAAAATAAGGGAGACCAGTTAAGGAGAAGGGATTGGAGTTTCTGGACAAGGGAGTCAAAATTAAACTTAAGTGTGTCAACAAGAGAAGTGGAAAACCAAATACCCAGGTATTTTATTTTTGGAGGGGCACCAAGCAAAGTCTGTAGAGTCAAACATGTATTAGTAACAAATGGAATTTAGGGGAAGGACTTCTGTTTTGGATAGATTAAGTTTGTACCCTGAAATGGACGAATATAGATGAACTTCATCCATGAAGTGTGGTAATGATGAGACCGGGTCAGCCATGTACACTAGGATATCATCTGCATATGCAGAGATTTTCGTTTCAACAGATGCTAGTTTGAAGCCATGGACAATGGTGGTTATTTCGAATACGTTCCAAAAAGGGCTCAAGACATAAAATAAATAGTAATGGGGAAAGAGGACAACACTGTTTTGAGCCCCTAGACAAAGTAAAAATTCTAGAAAACTGGTTGTTAACAAAAATACTAGCTTGGGGAGAGGAGTAAAGGAGCTTAACTAAGGAAATAAAAAGGAACCAAAACCAAACCATTGCAAGGACCGAAACATAAATTGCCAATTGATCCGATCAAAGGCTTTTTCTGCATCCAGGGACAGGGCTGCAAGGGGAGATTTAAAGGATTTACTGTGTGAAATAATGTTGGCAAACATACGGGCATTATCAGAGGCTAATCTACCTTTTACAAAACCAACCTGATCAGTTTTAATCAAAAGGGGGATGAGAGCATCTAAACGAGAAGCAAGAATTTTAGCGAAAATTTTACAGTCATAATTAATCAGGGAAATTGGGCGATAATTCTTACATTGGGAGCGATCCTTGTCAGGTTTGGGAATTATGATAATTAGGGCTTCCAAGAATGAGCCTGAAGCTTTAGCAGAGGAAATGAATGAATTAAAAAGTTGAAGTTATTTGGGTGCAAATATGGAATGGAATGCAGAATAAAACTCAATGGGCAATCCATCAGGACCCGGAGCTTTAGATTTTTTGAGGGAAGAGATGGCCTGAAGGACTTCTTGAAGGGAAATGTCTTTCTCTAGGTGGGCAAATTAATCAGGAAGTGAAGGAGGAGAGGGGAGACCCTCAAAGAAAGACGTTAGTTTAGAGTCCGATGGGTAAGTGTCATCTGTATAAAGGTTGTGATAATAAATATGAAAAACTTCCGCAATGTCCTCATCCGAGGAAACTAATTTATTAGTTTGATCATTAAAAATAGGACCAATCGATTTACGTTCAGATTTGATTTTGAGATAGTTTGCCAACATTTTACCTGCTTTGTTTTGGCCCCCATGATATTTTGGATTTAATTTTTAAGAGGGTATTACAAGCTTCGACTGTAGCTATTTTATTCATCTCAGACTTGGCTTTAATTAAACTCTGAAGAGCATCCTTGGATTGGAAGGAAAAATACGAGTGTTCAAGACTTTTAATATTCTTGAGTTGATCTTCATATTTGAATCTATTAGTTTTCTTTTGTTTTGTAACTTACGAAATAGTAAATGCTCTAAAAGCAGCTTTGAAAACATCCCAATTATTAGGAATAGAGGTGTCAGAAGGGTCATTAAGGATAAAAAATTCCTTAATAAAAGCTGTAGCTTCCTTAACATAAACAGCATCAGACAATAAAAATGTATTGAATTTCCATCGACTGAATTTGGAGGAAGTCAAGGTAAAATCAATGGCCGCATGAACAGGGACATGGTCAGACAGGAAAATGGACCCAATATCGGACTTTTGAATGAAGGGAAGGAGGGATTTACTAACCATAATATAATCTATCCTAGAACGGGTATGATGGACATTCGAAAAAAAGGTATATTCAAGGGTGTCAGGGTTACATATTTTCCATACATCGTAAAGAGGACGCGAGGCAATGGCAGATTGGAAACATTTATGAGTCTTATCAGGTTGAAATTTGTGAGATTAGAGCCTATCCGAAATTGGATCTAACCATTGATTAAAGTCACCAGCTATTACAATATTTGGGCAGTTCATAGTAGATATAAGGATTTTAATATTGTTCCAAAATTTTGGATCTGGTTGAACTGGACCATAAATGTTTAATAAAACCAAAGTTGTATTTTGGATCACAACCTTTGCCATTACCCAGCGTCCCTCGTCATCATGTTGACAGGATAAAATTTGAGCCGATAACCCCTTATGGAACAAAATCGCAACACCCCCTTTTTTGTTAACCGCAGGAGAGAAAACCAATTGACCCACCCAATTCCTTTTTAACTTAGAAGATTCAACATCTGTACAATGAGTCTCTTGGAGAAAAACAACTTGAGAATAAATTTTAGATAAATGAGACAGTACCTTCTGACGCTTGACAGGATGCCCAAGACCTCGACATTCAATGTCACAAAATTACACATGATGGAAGGGAAGGCGGGGGCAATACACGTGGGGTGGACACACTTCAGGAGAACATCTACAAGAGAGGACATAGGAAGACGATACGTTACACCAGGAGATAACACCCAATCCAAGTATAGTAAGCAGATGCAATATGACCAAAATCACTGTGATTGACACCAGAAACCAAAGAAGCCATAGTACGAGAAACAGAGACAGTCTAGGGAGAAAGAAGTGAGGGAGTGCCCAAGTCAGAGGAAGAATGTAGAAAAAGAGACAGCAAGAAAGAAATGAAAGAAAAAAGAAAGAAACAACAGGAAAGAAACAAGAAGACAGATCTAGGCAGAAAAGCCAGGTCTGAGAGAACAGAAATAGTCAATACATCGGGGGCTAGGAAACGCCAAAGAGGACACGGGTCCCATTGAGCAGCGGAAGAGCAAGAACGGGCAGAAATAGGGAGAAATCCAAAAACCTCAAGAAAGAGGATGACACATAAAAAGAACCATGGCCGAACCAGAGGAAACAAATAACCACAACAGATTCAGGCATGCAAGAGATAAATCAAACATTAGTGTCCATTTCAGATGAGGAAACAGACTGTAGATAAGCATGGAGCTTCTGGGGATCATCGAAGGATCAGGTACGACCATTATGTGATCTTACAGAAACAAGGATGCAGGATACCATATTGAATATTCAGCTGTAGCATTTGAGGACTAAGATTCAAAAATTCTTTTTGTCGGGCATTGGTTGCATTAGAAAGGTCCTGTGAAAGAAAAATGTTATGCCCCGACCATACAAGACGACGTTTAAGTCTGGCAGATTTGAGCACAGTCATGCACATGTCTGCTTTTAAATACCAGATCTCTCAGTCGGCATGCTCTCGACATTTATGATCTTTTGGCAACAGAAAAGCCTCTGTGCCTGATGCTGACTGAGACTTGGCTGGGGGAGTTCTCTAATCCCGATATTGCTGCAGCTATCCCCTCTGACTACAATATCCTTAGGCAAGATAGGTTGAAAGGGCGAGGGGGGGGGGGTGGCACTTGTGGTGAACAAACGAGCCGCCTGTACTACTGTTCCTATGGAGGCCATTATGGGTTGTGAATCCCTTGCTTTCTCCATAGTATTAACGCCGCACCAATGTTTTAAAGGACTTCTTGTCTATAGGCCCCCGGGGCCGACTGGCACCTTTTTTGAAGAGCTCCAGGCGATAATGTCTACTTTGGTACTTAGATCTGAGCACTGCATATTGGCCGGCGATTTCAATATCCATATGGATGATGAAACGGATGCAGACACGATTAAAATGATGGATGTGACGGCTCCTCTTGGCCTTGCTCTTTATCACTGTGGACCAACGCATGAAAAGGGCCATATCCTGGATCTGGTCTTCCCGACGACCTCTATAGAGATGTCAGTACCTTTACAGGTGCTATGATCAGATCACAGGCTGGTCAAATATTTTGTGTCGGAGGCAGGGAAGCCATCTAGTGCTCCTCCTCGGCAGTGTTGCCAAGGATCGAGGGCGCTCCATCGGGTGACTCCAGAACTGCTGGCACAGGCATGTCTGACTCACCCTTGCCTTTTGACAGGGGACCTAGAAAGGGACTCAGAGCTGTTGCAATTGTGGCTCACGGAGAGGTTAGATGACCTTCCCCAGTGAGGCCCCCTCGCAAGATTGCAAAACGGGCGTCCGCCCCCTGGTTTACCGAAGCACTGGTGGCCTCACGACGGCAGTCCAAGGTGGCAGAGAGAGCGTGGCGTTCGCAATACGATCCTGCGGCAAAACTTGCCTACAGAGCCTCTGTCAAAGCATACCATCGTGACATTCTCTCTGAGAAAAGAGGCTATTTTTCTAAGAAAATTGAGACTGCCTCCAATTCATGTAAGGAGGTTTTTGCTATTGTGAGGGAATTCATGGCCCCTCGTGCCTCTACGACTCAGGCACCCCCCACGGAGGCATGGGTGAGGGCCCTTGCCAACTTTTTCACCTCCAAGATCAAGATGATTCAGGACTCTTTTCCCGTGAAGAGCCCTGATGTCTCTTACTTTTCAGAGGGCGTCTCTGGTTTAACAGCTAGTGCAGACCCGACTCTGGCAGACTTTCCTCCACTCTCTACTTCCTCGTCCTTAAACCTCATGGCCTGTCTTAAATCAGGATCACCTCTTGACGCATGCCCTGCCAAATTTTTGGCTAAAATGGCTGAAGTCATCAATCCCATCGTGAATCCTCTTTTAAATCGCTCTCTCAGTGAGGGTGTAGTCCCTCAGGCTTGGAAGCAGGCGATGATCATCCCTCTGCTTAAAAAGCCCGGTATGGATTCGGAGGTATTGGGCAATTATAGGCCTATCTCGCTTCTGCCCGCCTTTGCCAAGATCCTCGAGAAGCATGCGCACAAGGTGCTCTCCGATTATCTGGAATCCCATGATTTACTGCACTCCACTCGATCCGGCTTCCGCACTAACTTAAGCTCCGAAACAGTGCTTCTGGAAGTTTCGGAGGCAATTAAGGAGGTGTTGGACGTAGGAGGCAAAGCGATGCTGGTGATGCTCGATCTGTCGGCGGCCTTCGACACCGTCCCCCACGAGGGTCTCCTCACCAGACTTTACGAGATCGGTCTGAGCGGGACGGTGCTCAGCTGGTTTCGATCTTTCTTGGCTGGTCGCCGACAAACGGTCTGGGCCTCCCCCAGCTCCGCCGAAATGCCGCCTTTGGGTGTCGGAGTCCCTCAGGGCTCTGTGTTGAGCCCAACTCTTTTTAACATCTTTATGACCCCTTTGGCGGCACTGGCGGAGTCTTTCGGGGCCCAGATCGTTTCCTATGCCGATGACACCCAGCTCCTCTTTACTTGCGGAAAAGGAGCGGATTTTGATGTAGAGAGTATCCGGAGTTGCCTTGGGGCTGTTTTTAATTGGTTCCAGCTGAACAGCCTCAAGTGCAACTCGGATAAATCGGAGGTACTTTTCTTTGGTTGCAGATCGGACCCAGACTGGCAGGAATGGTGGCCTGTGAATATGTTTCCTCCCGCAGGCTCCTCCCAGTTCGCCAAGAACCTGGGTACAGATCGACAATGGTTTGACACTGTGATCCCAGATTCTTGGTCTCACCGGCACCTGTTTCGGTCTGCTCCGGATGCTCCGTAAGTTTCTTCCTATACTATCGGAGGATCACAGGAAGATAACGGTTCAGGCTATAATCGTTTCGAGAATGGATTACTCCAATATCCTTTATCTCGGCCTGCCGGAGTATCTGCTGCAACGACTGCAGGTGGTCCAGAACTCAGCAGCACGGGCCATTTTTGGATTACCTGGCCGTGCTCGAACCTCGGGCCTCCTGCAGACTCTCCATTGGCTCCCCATTCGGAAGCGGATAATCTTCAAGGCCCTGACCTTGACCCACAAAGCTCTACATGCCTCAGGAGCAAAATATCTAGAAAAAAGGCTAGCTTTTTACTATCCTGCTAGGTCCTTGAGGTCGGGGTCTTTGTCTCTTGCCGTGGTCCCTCGTATTAAAAGGGCACGTATAGGAGGTCGTTCTTTTAGACTGCTGGCTCCGCAGCTTTGGAACACTCTGCCAGTGACACTGCGTAGCACTGCAAATTTACTGGCTTTTAGGAAGGGCCTTAAAACCTGGCTTTTCACTTTGTAGATAGCAATTTTGACTGTTAGTTAGGGTTTCTTTCCACTGTTCTGTTTTTTTTTTGCCCGTTATGTTGTGATGCAGGTTTGTAATAAAGCGCCGGGACACTCTTTTGAGTAGCTGTGCGCTATACAAGACAATAAATAACATAACATAACATAGTTCAGTAAACTCAAGAAATAATACAATAATACCACGAGGCTTAGAGCATTGGAAGTGAGGCGCCCTAGGCGGTGAGCTCGCTGGATATTAAGAAGATGAGACGCAGGTTGGAGGTCCAGAAGCTCAAGCAGGGATTTTTTGAACAAACGACAACATGTCTGATCCCTCAACATTCTCCGGAACACCATATAAGCGCAGGTTATTTATTCGATTGCGATTTTCAAGGTCCTCTGTGTAGAGCTTGAGCATTTTAATTTCTTTTTCCAATTGGGGAATTTTAGAAGATGCATCCTGCATATCACTGACACACTGTTCTAGGTTCAGGACTTTACCCTCCATAACGACCCATCTCTCCTCAATTTGTTTAAGCTTCTCATTAGTAGCAGACATGAAAGGCTGGAGACCCCGTACCTCCTCTAGAATGGAATCCAAAACAGGATTAGGAGACGAAAGGATAGGAGAGGGGGGGGGTCATTTTTGGGTGTCTTTGGTTTTGTGCCTGTGTGGGTAGATTTAATACTGTTTGCGTCATGAGCCATTGCGACGGTTGAATAGCGCTGTAAAAGTCAAATAAATAGTATGGCTACTGAAGAGAATGGAGTGAAAGTCTCCAATAATACAAATAGAGAACCGCAGAAGCACAAAGTTGAAGGCCACAACCGCAGAAAAGCAATAAAGAAATGGCAACTGCAACTCACACCTACACTGAATGCCCAGAATCCACAGTAAGGTGAAAAAATACCCTCACATGAAGGACAAAATGCTCTCTATTTCAGCGAATTTGCCATGGATCATGAGAAAAATGAGAAAAAACAAGGTGGACAGCATTCTGATATGTAAAACACAGTCATATACGTAGGTGGCGCAGAAAATAATGCCTGACAAGACCAGCACTCAAAATGGCCGCCACAATCATAAAAACTGAAGTTCTGAGGAGATAAGCTATTAAAAGTGCTGCCTGAAGATTAACTGCTGTGCCATACCTTGTAACTGAAAATAGAGAGGTATTCAGGATATGACAGTCATGTGGAGGAAGACTGCCATGATATCAGGATGCAGCCGAGGAACAGGTGAGTGGACGCGGGCTCGGCGGCTCAAAATGGTGGCCGCCCGCGTCCCGATGATGAAGAAAATTGTCGAAGGGAGCTTCAGTCAGACAACGGCATAGAAGTCGCCGAATCCGCCAGTATTTGCTTCAGGGCATAATCCGACGTGGATATCTCGGCAAGTCAGGCGTTCCTCGGCTGTTTAGAGGGTAAAGAATGAAAGACCAGCCCGTAGCTTGGCGGAGCTCACAGGAGAGCCGTCCGTCCCCAACGGCGCGTAAGCCATGCCCGTTCTCTACCTTTCTGACCGGTGTTTTATGCGTTCAGCTTCCTATGTGCCTGCTGCTGTACCCTCATTAAATCCGAGGGAAAATAAGATGTCAGCTTCTAAGGAATCCTTCAAGCCCCAGGGAGATGCTAGAGTAAAAAAAACTGTCATATGCTTCTAGGTGAGCCATCATTCCTGCTTCCCAGCAATGAGTAGCAAATGCATATACATGGGCTTTAAGCATGGGCGGAAAATCCGTTCCGCTCGCGGATTTTCGGTAAATTCACAACCCGCGAACTCTCGCGAATTTACCGAAAATCCTCAAATTCGCACGCAGCGGATTTTTTTTCTTGGTGATACAATATTGCGGCGTGCGGCGTTCACTTACCGTCATTCAGCGTTTGCGAGTTGTTTTTCTCGATATTTTGCGAGGGCTACGCCATTTTGGATCTTGCTGCGGGATCCTGCTGGAGTTTGGCGACGCATCGCGAGAGTTCGCAATTGCGAACATGTAGGTGCGGCAGGCAGCAACAATCTCGCTCTCGCGAAATTACAAAATTTGCAATTCTGCACAAGAAATCCACTAGCAATCAGCATAGACCTTCTGAAAATGATGATTTTTATCAGAATAACTCCTCAGGTTGACATTTGCCTGTACTTTTTTGGATTTGAGGCCTTTTGACTTTCTTTGGATCACTTTTGGATTAGAAATCAACTTTCACAAGTAAGTTTGTTTGGGGCATTACAGTTGCTGTTCTGCAGAAAAACGAGTTTTGCAAAACTTAAAGCACTCAGCAGGTGCAAAAGTTCACTCATCATTAGTAACCATTACCTGTAGTACTTCCTGAGGGGCCCCTCCAGAGTTCAGTTGCCTATGTTTGTTTGGGGCATTACAGTTAGTGTTCTGCAGAAAAACGAGTTTTGCAAAACTCAAAGCACTCAGCAGGTGCAAAAGTTCAAACTCATCATTAGTAATAGTAACCATTCCCTGTAGTGCTTCCTGACTGGGGCACCTCCAGAGTTCAGTTGCTAGTTGCAACAATTCTATGACCCTGCTCTGACCCTCACAGCAGGCTCATAGAATAGCTACAAGTAGGCCACAAAGGTCAAAGCTGTAGTCATTATACCAGCCCAATGGGCGTCCGAGTCATAGTGAAATACCTGGAGCGTGTGCGCACTCCGAGGGCCAGCCTATTGTTATATCCTGGAGGCTACCAGAAAATCTGCTCATGTAAAGCACGAGGTACTGTGACCTCGAAACAAACAGGGGATGCGTGCGACGTGCGTAGACCAAATCACCCAAATGAAGCTCAAGTGGGTTACGCACACTGGAGCGTTATGACTCCATAACCGCACTCGGCTACTAGTGAAAGCCTTTGGCGGAGAAAGCGCAAGACCATGCAATAATCCAAACAACTCTATGGAAGTGACAGGAAAAAATTGTAATTCAGAAACCATAATCGTTGAAACCTAACCTATGAGCAAAAATCTAGACACAAACCACAGTTACTCATTTCACAATGGCGCAACGCCAGCGCCGCATTTCAACTCTTGAGGGAGCGTTTGATTCAGTGTGCGGCCGAGCCCAGGTCTCTCATAAAGATCAAACCCGGGTCCAATCCAGTATGTCGCGGGCATAATCAGCCCGACATCTCCACTCCTACGGGTGCGATCTGAATGTGGTATCGGTGGGTGAAACCAAAACGCTACCAGGCGCACTAATTCATTTCAGTATAACTAGTGAAAACATACAACAGAAGAATATCAAACCTAAATTGTAGGAAGAATAGGAATATATATAAAATATAAATATTAAATATCATTTCGTACTTGAAAAACATGACCCGGAGAACCTGGTATCGAACCCTGCACCACTGGGATAAGAGGCAAAAGCCTTGCCCCAAGGCCACATTGACTCTATGTAAAACCAATAAGCGCGAACCTGATGAGGTCTGTGTTCCCTGGCAATGGGGAGGGAGGCTATTGAGGGCAGCGCGGCATTTGGAGATCAGCGGGAGTACAATTAAGCCTGATAAGGCCACCCGCGTTGCAGATACACCGCCGTACCCACAGTCCCAGAATGTGATAAGCAAGGCGGGGCGCGCCTGCCATTGTCTAAGTGAGCCATGAAGCCGCGCGGTACTCAGCGGCCAGCAGGGACTGAATCGGCGCCCGAACGAGCCAACAGAGCAATCCACAGACTCTGCTGCGGGAGAAGGCGCAACACCAGCACGCCGCTTCCCGCGAGAAACTCTACCATGCGCGCAGGCCATCGAGGGAGGTAAAACATGGCCAGAGGGGCCGCACCGTTAATTAAGCAAAGCTTCCGCGGAATACGCCGCTCCCAGGGGGAGCCGCTCAGCCCTTAATAACTGATAGCGCCCACGAGCGCTAGCTCAAGAAAAATATGGCAATTCTGGGCTAAGTCGAGAAATACATACTCCTAGTACAACCAAAGCACCTACTTGACACAAGTATTTAACATAGCGCGATATGAGCGCAAACATATTGCCAATACCGTCAAAGATAATCAAACCGTCATCTAAGACATCAATCATAACATAATGTTCTGAGCACTTAACTGTCTGCGTGAGCAGCAAAGAAAGAGGGGGAGAAGCAGGGTACAGCAGCTCTAATTGGGCTATACAAGATGTGATGTATGGACAAGCATAATGGGAAATGTAGTTTTATTTGCATACAAAACGTTTTTCATTGGCTGCTGTGAGTAGCAAATAAAAGAAAGAGAAGCATAATCCGAAGCCTCCGGTCCTGTAATAGAATCCCGCGTACGAGTTTGCTTTTAGTGAACTGGCATACGCAGAATCACGCTACTTGAGAAACCAGTGGATACCAGTGGGGGTAAGTAACAATGTCTAGATGATACCTGGCGCGCGAGACGCGAGTAGGGTGATTCTGTTGGTAATTTGCCAGTTTACATTTTAATATTGCAGTATTATTTTCATGCAGCGTTAAATGCTGCTGACATTGGGCGCACGTATATAGGACGCGTATGGTTTGACAGAGCTTTACACGGCATAAGGAAGTCCTGATGCATTGTACCAGCACACTTATTTGGCATGATGAACTTTTGAGCCTTGGAGGCGTTTGGGAAGTATATTGGCTGACTTTTTCCTTTTAGTTGGAAGCGGGCATAACACAAGAAGCCGCCGGTATAAATTGAGATGATGGCACTGTAGTATTGTCACATGTGGGAAAGTACTGCATTGTAAGTGCATTGGGACCCTTTGGGGGCTTCTTATGGTTAACGTGATCCACTTGAATGAGGGTACACAGGTACACATGTAATAAGGCATGCAAATATGTATGCAGTTGTCTTATATGGGTATTTCATTTTATTTTTAGTTTGATTTACGTTTTACTTTCACACGTAGTTATGGTATGCACCAATTATATGTTGTGGCTTGATAAATGTACAGTAAGGAGGTGCAAGTAGTGATTGGAGGATAAGGCACCAATAAATCAAGATACCCATGAGACCCAGCGCCTGCACTCTTGCTGAGGAAAGTCAAGGAAATGATCCTCCCAGTGCTCCTGGAAATGCTCAATCTGTCCTTAACCACCGCGACAGTACCTGTAAGATGGAAACACGCAATGGTGAAAGCACTTATAAAAAAAACTAACTTGAATCCAGCACAAGCATTTACAATGCAATGGTCTCGTCCTTGTTAAAGTTAGAGCTATTGGCATTGCACATGACATTATTTTTGTTTTTAAAACATATAAATGAATGGCATTGTCATTTACCATGCCAATAGCTTAATCTCTCGCAAATGGAAGACCTATTGCATTTGCACCCACACATACCCTCTGGGTATGTAGTGCGCTATACAAATTCTCTGACTTGACTTGACTTGACACACACACACACAGAGCCACACGCACCCACACACACACACACACACAGAGCCACACAGAGCCACACACACACAGACAGAGTCACACAGAGCCACACACAAGCCGGGAGCAGAGGCACAAAAAGCGGATCACAAGCAGGGAACAGAGGCACAAGCAGGGAACAGAGGCACGAAAACCGGATCACAAGCAGGGAACAGAGGCACGAGCAGAGAACAGAGGCACGAGCAGAGAACAGAGGCACGAGCAGGGAACAGAGGCACAAGCAGGGCACAAGCAGGGAACAGAGGCACAAGCAGGGAACAGAGGCACAAGCAGGGTCAGAGGTCCAAGCACCGGATTACAAGCAGGGTACAGAGGCACGAACAGGGAACAGAGGCACAAAAACCGGGAACAGAGGCACAGGGAACAGAGGCACGAGCAGGGAACAGATGCACAAGCAGGGAACAGAGGCACAAGCACGGAACAGAGGCACAAGCAGGGCACAAGCAGGGAACAGGGGCACAAGCAGGGCACAAGCAGGGAACAGAGGCACAAGCAGGAAACAGAGGCACAAGCATGGAACAAGGCATAAGCAAGGAACAGAGGCACAAGCAAGGAACAGAGGCACAAGTAAGGAACAGAGGCACAAGCAAGGAACAGAGGCACAAGGAGGGAACAGAGGCACGAGCAGGGAACAGAGGCACAAAAACCGGGAACAGAGGCACAAAAACCGGGAACAGAGGCACACACACACAGAACATATACAATATCGCTGCTCCAAGAGCCGGTAAGGTTTACTTGTGTATTTATGGGGCGCAGAGAGAAAAAGAGCATACATGTCTAAAATTGAGTGAATATAATGGGCGTAATTTAGACACTTTGAAGACCCCTCCCACAGAACTCAACAATTCAGTCACATAATTAAAACATTTCCAATATTAGTTATTTACATCAAAATCATCGCAAGGTCATACGTTCTGGCGGGTTTTAGTCAGTTGTGTTACATATCTGATGCAATAACAACATTTTCAGAGTCACCAAAATACTGTTCAGATGGCACACTTAGGAAATCATAGATATGTAGTTTACATGTTTAAGCCACGCTCCTAATTACATAAACCACGCTCCATTTAAAGACCACCCCAGCCACTATTTTCACCCCGCTTAAAGTCCTGAGTGGAGTAATACTACTGAGAACGAATGCTTCTAGTGGTGCGCCATGTAAGAACTAGCTGCAGATCCTGGATAGGTGGAGGGGAGTTCGGTATGCTGTGGGCAGTTAGAGAAGCTGTAGGCCTCAGGAGGTGCTGGGACGAGCATTTGGTCGAGCAGTGTGCGCTGGAATGGATTGGAGCTGCAGGCCCTGGGTGGAGGCGCGTGAACTCGCGTTCCGTGGCTGCCTTACACGGCGCGCGCTCTTCGTGAGGGTGACCACGTTCAACTGGCACGCGCGGTGAAGGCTCCGAATTTCAACAGTCCGCACCAATCGCCCCTTCCCAGAAGTCTTCCGTGGGTGCCGTGCCAGTCCTCAGCGCTTCGTGCTGCCAACAACCCTGAGAGGGACTGACGGCTCGAACCACAGCTCGCGCCAGTCACATGTGACAGGAAACCAGAATTTCTGCCCGAACCTCCACGGCCAACTAGTAATCAGCGTGTTGCAACAGACAGGAGGCCCTTTGGTGATGGTGATTAACAACAGGGAGGTTTCAAAACAAAAATACACACACTAGCAGGTTGAGATGTGAAATTCCAGGGTTTTTGCCAGAAGCGGAAAAAGACCCGCACATTTGCTTGCGTGACACAATAGAACATTGTGGCAGAGGGTTTGGATGCCTTTCCAAGGGGGCAGCATGTTTGTTTTTTATCTAAAGGTCAATTATTTCTAGCGTGAGAGTGCCCCCTTGACGCTCGTGCCACTGAAACTGGGAGAATGCTTCAGAAGATGAGTACAAGTTTGTTAAGGGCGCAACACAAAGATCATAGCAGAGCACAACTTAATAAAATGTACTCTTTATAAAGTGCAGGCAGTGAAACTGGATTGGTGTCCCTACCCTATTACCGGAATCTCTAAAGTAAGCCTGTGCCAAATTTATATTACTCCAGAGTAGTCCCTGTATTCCATGTTACTCGGGGCACAAGTCCTAAAACAAGCGAAGGATAACGTCGTGAGTGTGCGAGCATGCACCTCAGCTGTACCATAGCTGCCAAGGTTTCAGATTGCTATGTGCGACATTTTCATAATTTATGTATAATTATAAGTGACATGTAAAGAATTATGAGTGACACTTTCTCCGGAGCATAATCAAGCAATGAAGACGAGGGAAACATATAAATATAAATTACATGAGCCCTGCCAAGTATCACGCATCAGTGGTTGGACTAACGCACATAGCTGCCACGATTTTAGCATGCATATTAATGACATTTTTATGTGTATACTCTACTTATGAGTGGCATTTACATCTATCATGTGACAGTTTAAAAATTTTATCAAGAGAAGTTAGGAAGAAAACGTGTATGGGACAAAATAGCAAATCATCCATGTATTGTAATACATAGATTAGATCACCAAATCCAACAAAGGACAGTTTAGGATTTCTAAAGTTGGTGTGCATGAGGTCCCAGAGTACTGTGGTTAATCTAATTTTTTTAATAAAATGTAAAATATATTTTGTTTCATTAATTGCAACGGCTAACCGCTCCACCATCATTAACAACCTTAAAAACCCCTTACTGCTCTCTTGACCCCCCCTCCTTCAAGGCCTCAAAATAAACAAGCGAGGGACAGAGCAGGGGAGGGGGCGATAACAGGGCTTCAGAAACGGCAATAACTACATCAGAGGGGTCAATAAGAATGCATCAACAAATACCCAGGAGGAGCCTCCGCGGCTCTAAATTACAAAATGCGGCGTCGTTGGAGTCCCTCCTCAGGGGACTCGAGAACAGAAATGCCTCCGGAGCCCTCTCAGGGTTCAACACACAATCTGGGCCCTGAGCCTCTCGGGCTTTAAGGAAGAATGCCCTCTGGCGTTGGAGTCCCTCGTGGACTCTGAGCACAAAGACCAGGGCCCCTGGAGCCTCTCGCGGCAAGGCACGCACACTGGAGGGGAGGGGCGGACACCGGCAATGTGCCCCGATGCCCCCCTCTCCTACAAGTCACTCACTGGCTGTCTCGCGGCGGCTGCTCTGGTGCAGGGGCTGACAGGCAGCAGGGCAGGTACCGACAATGTACCTCGGGCCCCCCTTCCGCCTCAGCTCCTTTGTTGCCGGCAGCTCCTCCTTGCCTGCAGCTGCGGGGCTCTTCCCTCACCATGGGGGCCCGCTGCAGGACAGGCGGCTTCTGCTTCCCTCTCACCGGAGCGCGGGGTGGGCTCCCGTCAGCTTCCGGTTGTCCCGCCCCTGGCCTGCCTGACTTCCTGGTCGCGGGCCGGGCGGCGATTTTCAGCTGTCCAGGGCTGCGGTGGTGATGCGGGGAGACACACGAGGGGTAGGCTCCCTCAAAAATCAATAATAAAGCGAGGCGGGCACTCGCTAGCACAAATGAAGCGCTCCCAAGCGCTAAAGGCAGATAAAGCGCTCCCCAAGCGCTAAAAGCAAAATAAAGCGCTCTTAAGCGCTAGAAGCAAAGCAAAGCGCTCCCAGGCGCTAGGGGCAAGGTAAAGCGCTCCCAAGCGCTAGGGGCAAGAATAAAGCTCCAGCAAATTCTGGAGGCAGGCAGGGGGACAAAGCTTGGACCAGAGCCAGCTCACTGGGCCTCCAGGCAGGGAGGCAGTCCAAGTGGCGGTCCTCCTGGCGCCCAGCAGCAACAGCCCCCCTCAGCAAAAAGGATCCTGGAAGAGAACAAATTGTAAGGGGACACAGTGCCTTCTTATACTGTAAAATCCTTTGTCTGGCTTCAGGGTGAGGGGAAAAACCAGTCGCAACTGGTTTGTGAGCACTCTTGATGTGCTCAGCCCCACGCTCTATTCACTGGCTGGGCTAGGGTCAGTAGGTGCACCACAAGGGTCGGAGCCAGCAGTGTGTGGGGAAAGCCTAGCCCTATTCAGGACCCAAGTGCACTCCTCCCCATCCATCAGCATGCTAATCTCCACACTCACCACCGGGCAGACCCATCCAGACTCCTGGAGCCAGGCTCACCAGCCAGCTCCAGCCAATCACATGCCAGCACCCTTACTGCACACACACACACCAATGTCCAGAATGGGCACTTCCACACTAGACACATACACGCCGCATACATCATTGCGCAGCATTCAATCTCACGAGTTCGCAAATACCAAACTCGAGCCTGCACTCCCCACACATCAGGAATTGACATGGACACACACATTCCCCATGCATTCCTATGGGAGGGCAGGCCAGCCTCACTACACGCACGCACTTTACTCTGTGACACAGGGAAAAAGTGCGGAGAGACCAAAAATCACTAACACAGATCACATACTAAAAGCAAAAAGTTTAGGGGTGAACCTGCCAGAAGGGCCAAGTCCAACAGTGAGTGAGTGAGTGAGTGAGAGAGAGAGAGAGAGAGAGAGAGAGAGAGAGAGAGAGAGAGATTTTGTTGCAGGAAGAGTCGATGTTATTTGCCACATATTGACATAGCCGAAGGCGATCCTAAAAGGTTCAACAAAATGAACACTTACAATGGAGCTTGGCGCTGAGGGCCCAGATCCCTTCCTATTTGGTAGTTCCCTCTGAATTGACCCCATTGTCATTGGTGATCAATGCCTCGAAGGGGGAGGGCTCATTTCTAAACTATACCCCTCCTGCCTGCACCTCCTACCTACCCTTGACTCCAGACTCAGACTTGCCTGGGAGACAGACTTAGGGCAGTCTGTAACGGACAAGGTGTGGGCTACTTGTTACGCGCAGACACGCCTAGTCTCTCTTAACCACCATCACAAGTTGCTGCATTATACGTTCTTGTGCTGAGCAAAAGCTGCACCTGCAGCGCTTGGCCCTCATTGATTCCACTGGCACGTGTGCCCAAAGCGCTGCATTGAGAACACAGATTTTGCACATATGGCGTAAACGTGTTCTAAGGTAGCAATACTGTGGAGAGAGGTATTCACTAGACTTACTCGGATAACCCAGATGGCATTTGCCCCATCCCTTTACTTGCTTTATTGAGTTATGTCCATGGTGTACCTAAATCCATGCGCAGGATCATACGTCACATTCCAGCAGCACCAAGACAAGAAACTGAGGTGAGTACTGTTGCAACACTCTGATTTAATTTGCCCGCACTTTTGACTTCAAATAACTGTGGCAGAAACCAGGTGTGAATGTAAACACACTACTTACCAATATAATCTATAAAACAGAGACGGCCTGCCAGCATGTTTGAAAGGGGCAATTGTGCCACCTGGCGCAGCCGACGCCCTGCAAGGGGGAGGGGGGCTGCTTTGCCCCAGAGTGCTGTGTGTTGATTTCACTGCCGCCAACCCAGGAAGCTGAGCGCGCTCTGTGTGCTGCCTCTCTGCCTCTGCGTGACCCGAGTCGGAAGGAAGAGCCGAGCTGGAAGAGGAGAAGCTCCGAAGCGTTGCCCTAGTAACCCGGAGGCTCACTGTTTAGATAGCACACCATGACATATACACGGCCTAACAAATGAACCACTGTGCGAAATATGAATGATTTTTTCAGCGAGTTGAAGTGCACTGAGAAGGGACATAGACAGATACCACAATAGCTCATAACGCAACACATGCTCTCGCCACCAGAAGCAGTTCGAGGACAGTACCTGGGCGTGTCGCAGCCTCCAGTAAGTGAGGCTCTCCTATCCAAACAGCGCATCAAGCTCCTGGAGTTTTCTTGGCGCCTTGGGCTCGTGGCGGGCTCAGCCCCATGGCATGCTCAGGGTCCAGGAGGCAGGGCTCTTGTAAGCAGTGCCCCTGGCCACTGTAAGATACTCGGTCCCACAGCAGGGTCCGGCACGAACGGGGTAGTGTCACTTGAGAGCAGCACTGTCCTACAGTGTGCTCTGACAGGGTTAGCTTCTGTTCATTGTGAGTAGCTCTTTCACTCGAGAAGCTCTGGCAGGACCAGCGCCTACAAAGCTGAATACGAAAAAAAGCCCAGGAGCTGCGCCTGTCCACCAAGATGTGCTGTGAATGGATGTACTGGTGGTGCCACCGAAGGTGCAGGAAGAAAAGGACAACTGTTGCAATATTCATGGTTACCCCATTCACGATGGCCGGGAGGGGTCGAGGGTGTTTGTGTCTCTCCAGCAAACATACGTTGTCTTCTCTACCGAGCTTGTGGGAAAAAATAGCAACAGCTGCTGAGCAGGAAGGGCTCTGATTTTAAACAAATGGTGCAATCCGAGCCGCCCATTGTGAAGCGGCGGGGACACTTGGCACTTTGTTTACCTCCGTGATACCTGAACCTCCTGCCTGGGAGCCATGGGGAGCCCTCAGCCCAGCAGGCAGTGCACACAGCGCCTCTGTCTTGCGTGACTGGGAGGAGGGGGGTGACCACAAGTACATTAAAAGGGAGTCCAGGCACCTTGGCAGAGGTAGAGGCGGTAAGCGCCCCTCATACAGTGAGCCAACTCCAAAAAATTAAAGCGTTCACGTTTGTTAAGTGTATCCCGCAAGGGCAGGGTTCTCCCCTGCAGAGAGAGACGCTGGCTTGGGAAGTCCCAAGAAACTACACTTAAAGAAAGCTCGCTCCTCACACTTCCCAACAGACACAATCCATACGAAACAAAAAAATGCAGACGCTCGGCAAATACAAAGGATTACCCTAAAACCTGTCACTAACACCTTGCCTGACTTACGTGTGTGGTAAAATCTTTCTTATCTTCTTTATGGGGCAAAACAGATGGCCCCATAAAGAAGATAAGAAAGCTTTTACCACACACATAAGTCAAGGAAGCAAATCCGAAAGGAATTGGGCTAAAAGAGAAAGAAGAACGTCACTAGGACCTCTTCTCCAATGGCTGGCCCCTGTTTAGGACGCCAGCCAATGGAGAAGGGGGGCATTGCAGAACCTCCCTAATGAAAGTTCCTCTATCTCATTAAGTCTCGCCAGCTCGACTGCGCATGTGTGCAGTCTTTCTCAGGCTGAGACCTAAAAACCACGACTTCTACAAACAGCTCTTACTCTCTCTTTCCACTCCTTTCCTTTATTTTCTCCCCTGTGAAATAGATCCAAATAAGAAAGAAACACATTGTCTGCAAATATCGTCTTTTTTTCTGTCATTTTTATCTATACTAATATAATAAAGAGAGAGCCCAAACCTTTGAGGCGGGTAATCTCAGGAACCACAGCACCAATCACAACACCCAATACAGTCTTGTAAAGGGCAGTTGCAGCAGAAGGACATAGGCTATGCAGACGCCCACCATATACATTTAAAAGGTAAAAGAACCGTGCCAGCAAAGTAGTCCCTTGTGGGCGTGTCTGCGTTGTGCTGTGGGCGTGTGCTGGGGGGCGTGACAAATGCTGGGGGCGTGTGGTACGTTCCGCACTTCATGCCATGTCTCATATCGTGTGATGTGGGCGTGAGATAGGGTCGTGGGCGTGTGCGGGGCGCTGGATTACGGAAAAAAAAAGCTAGCGTTGTGCCCAATATTTCATTGTTTTTCCTTCCCAGGTTCTGTACATTCCAGCTCCGGGTGTGCTTGCCCCGCGCTCCCAGTGATGTGCACCTGCTTTACTGTATGGAGGTCAGGCATGGCGCTATTCCCAAGGGCCGGAAGGAGCGCAAACAGGGGCCATTGTGCAGGAAATTTAATATCGCCTTAACTCTCGGTCACGCCTGAAGCGCACACTGGAGATTTTCCATTTCTGTTACTCACAGGCCTCGCGCCACGCACATCCGGACACAAGGCCCGCCTCCTCGGAAATAGCACGAAAGGGACTATCCCTCCCCCGGGAATATGTGATGATATTCCGCAAACCAACATCCCACATACCATCACTCTGCAATTTTTATAACGCGTGACAAATGCTGGGGGCGTGTGGTACGTTCCGCACTTCATGCCATGTCTCATATCGTGTGATGTGGGCGTGAGATGGGGTCGTGGGCGTGTGCGGGGCGCTGGATTACGGGAAAAAAAAGCTAGCGTTGTGCCCAATATTTTTTATTGTTTTTTCTTCCCAGGTTCTGTACATTCCAGCTCCGGGTGTGCTTGCCCCGCGCTCCCAGTGATGTGCACCTGCTTTACTGTATGGAGGTCAGGCATGGCGCTATTCCCAAGGGCCGGAAGGAGCGCAAACAGGGGCCATTGTGCAGGAAATTTAATATCGCCTTAACTCTCGGTCACGCCTGAAGCGCACACTGGAGATTTTCCATTTCTGTTACTCACAGGCCTCGCGCCACGCACATCCGGACACAAGGCCCGCCTCCTCGGAAATAGCACGAAAGGGACTATCCCTCCCCCGGGAATATGTGATGATATTCCGCAAACCAACATCCCACATACCATCACTCTGCAATTTTTATAACGCGGGACTATTAGTCCGCAAAGACATCATTTCTAAAACTTTTACAATGCATATAACTTTATCACACATGCCATTATAACGTAAATGCATGTGTGGTAAAGTCATGCACATTGTAAAAGTAAATTTTTAAAAACATCAAATATATGTTTGTATATATATATATATATATATATATATATATATATCTATATATATATATATATCCTTGCTCACTGCCCCAAAGTACGTGGCACTCTTTGCGATGGGTGCAGTCCCAGCGCGTCGGAGCCTCGCGCTCTCTACATACAAGCTCAATCCCTCCCGGTCCTGGGCGAGAAATAAAGACTGCACACGCGGGGATCTTCAACTCCAAACAGCAACTTTACTTGCACAGACGCGTTTCCGAAGACATGCTTCCTTCCTCAATGTTATTACATTGCAACGCACGCCAGGGCGCCATTTTATTTCAAAAATGCACACACGGGTTAGAGTATGAGACATAGAGAGAGGACAGGTGGCCGAGCGCCATGTTACTAGTACACGTAAACAATACCGTGTCACTAAATAAATAACGTCACCATATTGTTTCTATGGAAATGCTGAAGTCAGAGCCAACACTTTAGAAAATGAAAAAATGACATTGCTCTCAATTACATTTCGCCGTGGATCGGCATTTCACCTCTCGTATGTTATTGGGCAGGGAGTAAGATCTTGCCGTGGATCGGCCTGTGGCAACCAGCCCGGTTGCCATTTCCAAACACAAAGCCCAATACATAAAACTGTCCCACAAAGTACCCTGTGTTGTTCATTTCATTACATTAAAGATAGCTGTATAATTAACAAAATCCTGCGAAACCCAAAAATTCACATGGAGCAATCATTACATTCATTTCATAAATTCATCCAATATTAATGTCTCATCAATTACCGAAGGAAAATCATAGCAAATAACAAGTAACGAATTCATTTTCAATATATCTATATACATGACCTAAACAAGATTGATTGCTTCACTCAATTACTGTTTTCATATAGTTTAACTGCCTAGGTGTACTGCTAATTCTTCTCCACAGTTCAGTCCCCCAGGAGCCTTGGTCTGACAATCTATGATATGTCGGGATTCTAATCTGCGGAGTTTTTGTAGCTTATCACCTCCCCTGATGCTTTCAGAGATTGCGTCCAAACAATAGTATTGCAACAGGCTTCTGTCGCTATTGTGTTTGATGGAAAAGTGACTAGCGACAGGATATGTGAAGTCTCTGTTGACTATGGCCCTCATATGCTCCAGGATACGCAATTTCACGGGGTTGATGGTACTTCCTATGTATTTGAGCCCGCATGGGCATTTAAGGCAGTAAACTGCAAATGGCGTGCTACAGGTTAGGAACTGATTGATTTTCTTTTTCTGTCTACACCCTGTGATCTCATATGTGTAAACCCTTTTGCTGTTGGCACAGGCCTTGCAACGTCCACAGGGGAAAAAGCCCTTCACATCTTTTAGCTTTCCCGTCTTCGTGGGTGTGGGTGACAAATGGCTCTTTACCAAAGTGTCCCTCAGAGATCGTGCTCTCTTAAAAGTGATTAAAGGATTATCAGGTACATCGTTCCCTATGATATTATCACTCTTTAGAATATGCCAGTGTCTCTTCAGAATAATTCTGAGTTGTTGGCAATCCTGTGAATAGGGAGTGATCATTCTGAATTTCTCTGTCTCAGTCATGGGTTTGTTCTTTTTAATGAATAGGGTGCTTCTCAGTGGTGTCCTAACTCTATCTAGAGTATTCTGTAACAGTTTAGTACTGTACCCCCTGGCTTCAAATCTCTCATTACTCTCCTTTGCAGCAAGCTCAAAGTCCTCATTGGTTGAACAATTACGCTTCAACCACAATAGCTCACCGTAGGGTATGCTTTTGATAAGTCTTGGGGGATGATTACTGGACGCATGATGCGTACTGTTTCCTGCTGTTGGCTTTCTGTATAGGGATGTTTTGATCTTATTATCCATCACCTCCACTTTCAGATCTAGGTATATTGCCAAACTTTTGCTAACCTGGCCGGTAAAGATTAGGTTACAGTCATTATCATTCAATACAGCAATATATTGCTGAGCTGTCTCAATAGGGCCATTCCACACTATGCAAAGATCGTCTATGTAACGATACCATGAGACGATAAAATTAGACCATTGCTCTTTCTCTGGTGCCCAGGCCTCCTGCTCCTCCCACCAGTCCACGAATAAATTAGCGTAGCTGGGTGCGAAGCAGGAACCCATGGCTGTACCAGAGAGCTGTCTAAATAAGGCATCCTGAAATAAAAAGATGTTGTTATGGAGACAGAATGCAATTAACTCCATCAGCATGATGTTGTGTTTGGCGTATTTTAAGGGTCTCTTTCCTAAGAAGTAATCAATCGCCTTCATCCCTTTTGCATGCTCAATGCTCGTGTAGAGGCTAGTAATGTCAAGTGTCAATAGGCAATACCCTGGGTGCCAATCAATAGATTCAATTTTTTCAATGAAATCGGCAGTATCACGTATGTATGATTTCTATCCCAAGACGATTTCAAATAGAAAGTAGTCTAAAAATTTCGAGAGATTCTCGGTGAGGCTGCCCATAGATGAAATGATGGGGCGCCCCAGTTGGCTGTCCATCCTCTTATGTACTTTAGGTAAGTAATAGAAGGTGGGGTTAACTGGGTGTATAGTTTTGAGAAAAAGATATTCTTCAGTCTCAAGCATTTGTTTGTCACGCCATTTTTTAAGTAATGCATGTAGCTCATCAATACTTGATTGGTATCGTTGTTTGGTGGTTGATTCGTAGCAGGTCTCGTCTTGCAATTGACGCATGGCTTCCTGGACGTATTCCTCCCATGACAGTATGACCACGTTGCCGCCCTTATCTGAGGGTTTGCAGACTATAGAAGTGTCCGCGGCCAATGTTTTTAATGCTGCCCGTTGTTTCTCGGTCAGGTTATTTTTTCGCCCGGGTACTTGTTTGTGCATGCGCATTTTTCTTAGATCCTTGATCACGAGTTCCGAGAAGGTGTCTATCATATCCGTTTGTGTTGGAGGTACAAACTTCGATTTCAATTTAAGACCGCTACTCGGAGCCTCTTGTTCCACATCTACTGCCCTCAGTCTCTGGGTTAGAGTTTCTGTAGGTGTGGGCATGGCCACTGCTGCACTCTCGTGTCGTAGTTCTTCCAGCAGTTCCAAGGATGTCAAATCGTTGACCTTTAAATGATCAGTGTCTTTGAAACGTGATCGGATCAATTTAGCTTCATCCATAGTAGGTTTAGTTTTGAAGTATTTGTGCAGACGGAGCCTTCTAATGAATTGAAATAGATCGATTCTAGTCTGAGTGTACTCAAGATTGTTGTCTGGGCAAAAGGTTAATCCCAGTTTAAGTACTGATTCTTCTTCAGATGAAAGGTTTCTAGCAGATAGATTGATGATTGTGAGATGATCTCTGTGTTCTTCAGATTCTACCATCTTGCTCCCCTTTTGCCCCTTGTCTTGCGCACTGAAGCCTCCACATTCACCACTTTGCCTCTTCCCCTTGCTTTTCCGGCCACCCCTTCTGGTTTTCCTCCATTTTCTGGGGGTTTGTTCTTCCCTCCCCTCAGCCAATTCATTTGGATTACTTGGAACTCTTGCTGAAAAGGGGTATCCATGGTCTGTTGCGGGGTACGTATTGTTTCATCTTCTGATTGCTCTCCCTCAGTGACCTCAGACTCTGATGTTTCCACATGTGCTGGTGCAGCCGCACCACCCACTTTGTTTTTGCTGATCAGATCCTTCCGTGTTTGATCGTACTTTTTTGAGAACGTGAGGACTCGCCCCATGGCATAGTCCCTTTCGTCCCTATCAAATTTTTCTTGCTTCCGTGTGCGGATTTTGACCTCATATTTTTCCAGTCGTTTCTTCATCTGAGCTCTCAGCTGATCCTGCTGTTCTTTGTCTTCGTTGAGTGCTAGTTCTGTTTCTATGGTTTCAGTTTCCTTGAGGACTTCAAGGAAATTGAAACCATGGAAACTGAACTAGCTGTATCAATTGCAGAACCACCCGGCGTTAGTCCCGCACACCTGGTTTCGACGTCTGAACGCGGCCTTGAGCAGTTTCTTGTGGGAAGGCGGCGCGGCGCGAGTTGCGCTGCGGACTTGCTTCCACTCCACCTACACCGGGGGTCTTGCCACGTCTGACTTATTGTCATATTATCAAGCATCACACCTCCTTGTACTCAACGACTGGTGGTACGCGGACAGGGGGGATCCTGCATACGCGGTGGAGCGCTACCTTATGGGTTCTGCCTCCCTACACACGCTGTTGTACTCGGCGCCCCTCCGGGGATCGCTGCCGTCCATCACGCGCGTGGTTTTCCAGATCTGGCGGCAGGCCCTGCGCAGGGTGGGCTGGTGGAATGTCCTGACCCTGGAGACTCCATTGTGGCAGAATGGTAGACTGCCTCAGCTGGCAGCCCTGGTGGGCTTTCGGCAATGGGGCACAATAGGTATTTCTACACTGGGAGACGTTATGTCTGGGGGGACGCTCAAATCTTTTGCTATGCTGCGGGAGGAGTTTGACATGCCACATACCCAATTCTACAGGTACTTCCAGTTCCGGCATGCCCTTGCCCCATATATCCGAGACGTGGAGGATTTGCCGGAGTTCAGTCCCATTGAGGCCAAGGTCTTTATGGGGGAATTGCCGGACAAAAAGATCTCCCGCATCTACCAGACTCTGGTGCACCATAGCGCTTCGGACCTTGCCCACCTTAGGACCCAGTGGGAGCGAGATGTTGGGGAGCTTGACGAGGAAGATTGGGTGGAAGCCCTGGAGGGGCCCAGGGGAGCGGCCGTCTCCACGCGCTTGCGATTGATACAGTTCAGGTACCTCCACCGTACATATTACACTAGACAGCGCTTGTGGAGGGCGGGTTTGATTGCATCCCCGACATGTCTTATATGCGACTCTGAGGTGGGTACGCTGCTGCATACAGTGTGGGGCTGTGGGGCTCTTCAGAGGTTTTGGGACAGAGTGTTCCGGTGTTTGAGTGAGGTGCTGGCCTGGGAGCTGCAGAGGGACCCCAAACTGGCTATCCTTCATGTTCTAGCTGGTATTGGGGGTAATAGATACAAGCGTCATTTTCTACTTTTGGGTCTGACTTTGGCCAAGAGGGACATAGCGAGATCCTGGAAGGCACCTCGTGCTCCCACCCTCACAGCTTGGCAGAATGGGATGGATTATTGTATGGGGCTGGTTTTTGGATAAGGTAAGCATGGGTATGGGGGTATATGTTTTGGTGTACTGAGGTATATGTTTTGGGGTGTTTGGGTATTTTAAGGGTTCAGATATAGTTTTGGGGTATGGGGTACAGGGGTAGTTTTAGGGCCACTACACCATTGGCAAAGAGATCATCAACCTGGTGCTTGACCGTGTTCGTAAGCTGGCTGACCAGTGCACTGGCCTCCAGGGCTTCCTCGTCTTCCACAGTTTCGCAGTACCCTTGTATCCACTTCCCTTTCGCCATCTATGCCCCAGTAATCTCTGCAGAGAAAGCTTACCAGGAGCAGCTCACTGTGGCAGAGATCACTAATGCTTGCTTTGAACTGGCCAACCAGATGGTAAAATGTGACCCACGCCACGGTAAGTACATGGCGTGCTGCCTGTTGTACTGTGGCGATGTTGTGCCCAAAGATGTAAATGCTGCCATTGCTACCATTAAGACCAAGCGTAGCATCCAGTTTCTGGACTGGTGCCCAACTGGTTTCGAGATTGGTATTAACTACCAGCCTCCTTACAGTGGTCCCTGGTGATGACTTGGCCAAGGTGCAGCACGCCGTGTGTATGCTGAGCAACACCACAGCCATTGCTGAGGCCTGGGCACGCCTGGACCACAAGTTTGACTTGATGTTTGCCAAGTGGGCCTTTGTCCATTGGTACGTAGGAGAGGGTATTGAGGAAGGAGAGTTCTCTGAGGCCCGTGAAGACATGGCCGCCTTGGAGAAGGATTCCTAAAAGGTGGATGCTGACAGCATGGATGGGGAGGACGAGGGGGAGGAGTAGTTACATGAAGTAGCCCAGCCGCGCGCTCTTTTGCTACCATTTTAATTCTGTGCCTTTTCTGTTCTGTAAAATTTCCATCTGCAACCTCCTTAATAAACTTGAGTGTGGTTTAAAAAAAAAATTACTCTCTACCTGATGGGCAGCCAGTGTAGCTCCCTCATGGGTTTAGCCACCGATTGGTATTTAGGAATCTTAAGGAGGAGCCGTTGGGCTGTGTTTTGCAAAGTTTATAGTGTGTTTAGCACATGTTTGTGGGCTTTAAGATATAAACTATTACAATAATGCATTTGGGACAGAGCAAGGAAAGTCACTAACCTCTTCTGAAGCAGAAGGGGATTGAAAGGGATTATCTTCTTTATGAGCCTTAGAGTAGGAAAGACCTTGGAAGTGACTACATTGACAGGGAAAGGGACTGGAGGGTACCCATGTCCTGGAACACCAAGTGGGTGTCCAGAACGAGGGGTCAGCACCAAAGAGTAGGACCTCCGTCTTACCTGAGTTCAGCTGGAGGCAGCTCTCTGCCATCCATTAGTTGGCATTAGTGTATAGTAAAGTTTACAATGGTTACGTTGCTGAAGGTAGTCACATTAAGCCGTGCTTCACGCTGTCCAGCTCATTTGTTATATATCGTGTACAAGTAAGTCAATAAAGCCCCACCTAGCTTGTGATGTTTGGTGAAGAACAGCTAAATGCAACAAGAAATACATCACCAAAATAGATTGAAGACCCAAATGCTTCATATATACTAGAAATGACAGAGGCATGGAAAAACGTTGGTACTACATCAACAGCAGTCAATTTTATGCAGTTCAAATATTTTCAAAGTTTACTCACATCGAAGATGGCTATCCCTTCCTGCTTTGCCTTCAGAGTGCCTCTCCAGATTAACGATGATGGTGACACAACTGTACGTGCAATGAGGGCCAATGGGCAGACTGTCCTGTGGGGTTCAGTTGTAGAAGAGTATAGTGGTCATCTTAGCTTGGCCAAAAACCCTTTGATTAGTCTGAGCCTTATGGTGTTCTTTTCTAAATGCTTCTTCTTTGCAGTAACTGTGTAGGTACAATCCCACTTTCTCCAACCTCACCAATTGTGCTGCACTGAAGTGCTCACCAAACGCCTGTCCAGTAAACCACATTCTTAACAAGTGATTAACTGGGCTGGTCCATTGCTCCACTGTATGTATGCTTACAGTGAACTGGTTTTTGCCAATGCTTGTTTTAATTTTGTATTAATAAAACTTCTGGAGAGACCATTAAAGCTATATCTAGCCCAGCCCAGCCCTGAAATGAGTTCCCATGAGTCAGCAGTGGAAGAATACAACTCATCAAATCAGAGACCGAAATGCTTATGAGTGTCAACAAAAATAGAGAGGAAAGGCATTGAATCAAGACATCTAAGATAAAGAACAAAGCCATCCGGTCATGAGCAAGGGACTGTCAAAAAGCCCACTCTAAGTAAAAGTTATATACTGAAAACCATAGGGCTGCAAATAGGTAAAGCTTTTTGTAGCCAAGAACTGAAAACGGTGGTTATAACAGAAAGGCATAGTGGGGTGTCTGTTTTGTCACAGTAGACTGATTGGTAGTATGTCTATGAAATCACAATGGACATATAGGCACTTTCTGTTTGGGTCTCACATTGGGCAGATTCACATCATGTAAGATGGGGAAAGGGGTATGTGGTTAAATGCTGTATTTGAGGGTACTGAGTATTTTGGTGATATAAATCAAGGATTGGCAAGAGTGATAATGATACGTTTGTGTTTTGGGATGTAGCATTGACCGCGGAATACATTGATTGACAAGGCCATGAAAACATTGACATTCAGTGGCTTCAGGCCGACACTGTACACTAACCAGGGAAAGTTCCAGTTGGGAGAAATTTAAATGGTGACTTTGTTAGATTGTAGTGGCAGAACTAATGAGCTTCTGATATCTTTTCTACTAGGTATTCTCCGCTTGGGATTGCCTGCTTGATATGTGGAAAGATAGCCGCCATCAAAGACCTTGAAGTAGTCGCAAGGCAACTTGGAATGTACATGGTGACAGTAATAGTGGGCCTCGTCATTCATGGTGGGATGGTATTGCCTCTCATTTTCTTCTCCATCACAAAGAAAAATCCCTACACGTTCTATGGAGGCATTTTTCAAGCTTGGATCACTGCTCTCGGAACAGCTTCAAGGCAAGTGACATACATATAAACAATTTTCCTTTTTGACTTCGACAACTGCCTTTTCACTCTTATTGGTGGTAAATGCTGCAGGATAATTCATTAACTACCACTTGTCAGTGATCTACCCGTACCAAGACTGGGGATTAACTTCCATCCTTAGTGTAAATACATCCATACGATCCAGTCTCAAATGACTATCCCACCTGGGTTATTGTGTTGAAGGTGGGAACTTGCATCATCTTAGTGTACAGACTTGGACATAAGAACTATATTTAGACTTTATTTTTTGTGTTTTCATTATTTGTGAAATTGTTCCTTTTCCTGTGATCTTTCTCCCGACAACTTCAACCTCCTTACTATTGCTATTTCACCCTATGCACTTTTCCATGTTTGCTTCTTTCCTGTTTTGCCAGAACATTTGATTTCCATTGGTTCGCATAATATTGTGTCATGGATCTGTTCTGTGCAAGGCTGCGTCTCCAATTTTATTTGTGCATCATTGTATATTCTTCCAAAAATCACATTTAAATGCAGTTATGTATTCATACTATATGTATTCATAAGTACCTGTTTCCAATGTAAGATTGTCTTTTATTTTAAGCTTAACCACATGTTTTCAGTTTTTCACCTCTTCTTTAGGTTTTTCCACAGCCACTTCCACCATGCATAACTGTTCTTTCAGTGCTTTCTAGCTTGACTAAATGCTCCTCTACATTACTATTGTCAGTCGTGCATATGATAGACTTATAAAGTACACCAGCCACACCCACAGAAACTCGCCATCTTGTCGAAAGTCTCAGACTTGGCTCAGATCTACCCTACAGGATAGTCCAAGCATGACCCACAGATCTGAATATGTTATCTTTGTATTTTGGTGCTAGGCTAGCCTATGAGCAAACAAGAGAATCTCATATATGGGAAATGGAAATCACCTTGTAGTATACACAATGTGACTGTCTCTAAATTGTAAAGACATATTTACTTTCATCTTCTTTCGCTGAAATTGTCCAGTCAGTGTCCTTTATACAGCTTGTCCAGCAGTCTCTTGACGCCTTCCGGGGCCTTACTCATGCCCAGCGAGACGACAAATGAAAAATATAAATATTTTAAATACTCCAATTATGAGGGACTGAACACTTTCTATTTGTTTAAAATAACTATGACATTATGCAGCCTTTTGAGACTTGGACATAGACACCTCCTTCATCCGACCCTGGTTTCCTAGAGCTCACTGCCACACTATCGCCAGGCCACGAGTGGTGTACATGACCACATAATGCTGGACGCTGCCCCAGCTCCACCGCGGTTATACAAAGTGAAGCAGTTACTATCCGCAATAAATTGCAGAGCAGGAGGCATGATTCAGGGGCTCAGGATAGGGACTCGGACCACTGCCTGCACTTAAAAAAATGAAACTGAAAAGTTAAATTTTTCTTTTTTAAATGCATCCAGTTTTTCTTTTAGGAAAATAGGCTGCATTTAAAAAAAAAAGACTGCTTTATTTAAAAGTAATCCCAGACGTGGTGGTCTGCCGACCCCAGCAGGCCACCATCCCTGGGAGTGCTAGCCATTCCTACTGAGGTCGCAAATTGCGACAGCCTCATTAAGGCGTGCAATTTGTGACCCCATTAGGAATCGCTAACAGTGTCTGAGACACTGTTATACATCCCTATTTGTGAGTTGCAAATGTGATGCAACTTGCAAGTCGCAAATTGGTGAGTCGTACATCTGGCTCTTAATGGCCTGTTTACAGAAATTGAGCACTAGTGAAAGGATACAGTAAGCAAGCATTGCTCTGCCAAAGGGATAAAATCAAACTGGACAGGCTAGAACAAATAAAGCCAGCAGATAGAAACCATGCAAATGTGAGTTATAAACCACAAAGCCAGTGGTAAGCAATGGGCGGAATGCATTCTTAAGGGAGCTTTCCGAAAGACCCCAAGATTTGTTCAGCCAACCAGACAACTGCCTTGTCTGGTTGGCTTCAACCTAAAAAGGTATGTGCAAGACTGAGGGGAAAAACAAAGCAAGAGAGCAACAGTATCCAGAATGGAGCGTACGTCTGCTACTTTCCTGTGGTGAAAAGTAATTTGACCCACCAGTGTTACTTTGTATTATTGTGTTGGCTGAGCCATGGTGGGAGAATAATGGCATAGAGTGAACCTTAAAAAAAAAAAAACAGTTAGAGGTTATGCACTCTGCTGGTGATAACGTAAACTAGTTGTGGTGTGAACCAGGGATATCACTCCCCGACAAAGGTATGGAAATCAGAATACAGTCAGCGACACCTAGGATAGGTGTCGACTTCCTGGGCACAACCAATTCGAACGTATCTCCTCACGTTCTGTGAAAATTTTAATCAATTGAGTTCACAAGGAAATGAATTCCATCATCATAAATTTTATTCCATGTTTCTCCACATGAAGTTATTAAATGTTCATTCGATGATAATCAATGTGACATAATCAACAATCCCATAACGTATGCATAAGCGTCACTGTGAGTTCATCACCCAATGCATTTCGGACTGATAAAGTCCTTCATCAGGGGAAGTCTGAAAACAATATAAACAGAAATATGTGTAGGATCCTGTCAGTGTAGCTCCACACAAAAATATCAATCATGCATAATGCCATGCGAGTCATGCTAGTTGTCAATAGAAAGTCGTGCTCGAAAGATTTAGAAAAAAGGTTAAAAAAGAACGAATGTGAATAAATCGACCATAAATCTATGAGTGAGATAATAGAACAACCAGTGAAAAAATAAATGGAACAAGCGTAAGAAAAATGCGTGTGTGAAAAAGGTAAATGATAGACTCAAGTAGTGCGCATAACAAAACGCCGTGATAACGCGTTTACAAAATTGTGTGAAATAAGTAAACGTGGACCAACAGCGTGAGACGCAGTATGGTCGAGTGCAAACCAATTATTTGGAAAAATATCAATACCCCGAGTTAGTTTGAGTAAAAGATAGTGAAGCGCATAGGCGTCACCTGCTGCAAGAAACTGACTTACATGTAAACAGCAAGATGCTGAGTTTCAAAAACATGCGTCCATTGCCACGCCGCCGTGTGTTAGTTTGTACAGGAAGTGGCGGATGTAAATATCCAAACTCAAAGTATCAACATAGAAAGAGGACGATAATAATGGTGGCCATCTTATAAGGGTTCTCCATGAAATTAACCAAAGGCGGGTGAAACACAGTGAAACATAAGTTACAGAGAGACTTTAAAAATGGATAGTGATAGATATAATATAATATAAACAGAAAAGTGTCTGTATGATAGTAAACTAAAAAAGGACGGAAACAAAAAATAAGAAAGTGAATAAAAGTGGTGAAAATTAAGAGAAGATGAGGGTCAAGATACAGAGCAAGGAAGCAGACAATGTAGCCAATGTATTACAAATAACACAAAAATTCCATACGGTCGTTCAGACCATATGGCTTGGAAGATTGCAAGTATTTGATCCAATGATTTTCTCGTTGTAGAAGAAAATTATTATTGTCTCTGTCATCACGCTTTGACACTACTTCGACAGCAGCAAATCGTAGTTGGTTGACATTGTGTCTATGTTCCTTGAAGTGAGCTGCTAAAGTGGATCTCAAATTCCCAGTCCTGATGTTACTTTTGTGTTCATTGATTCGTGTTTTGAGTTTGCGTGAGGTCTTCCCAGTATAAACCAATCCGCAAGGACATTTGACAATATACACAACATTTTCGGTATCACAGGTGGCATTGAGCTTAAGATTGATGTTTGTGCCTTTCATATGATTTTTCATGATCGAACCTTTGATGAGATTATTACAGTTCTTGCAGTTCAAGCATGGTTGATTACTTTTGCAAGTTGTGGAAGTTTCATGTATGGGTTTGGTGATTATTTCCTTGAGATTGTGGCCTCTTCTGTAAGCAAATAAGGGTGGTCCTTGAAAAATCTGGTTGAAGTCAGGTTCAGTACCGATGATGGACCAATGTCTAAGTATGGATTCCCTGTATGCCTTTAAAGTAACAGAGTATTTAGTCACGACCACAGGTCTCTTAGTAGTATCTTTGGACTTGAATGTCAATAATTCGTCACGACTGAGTTTGTCGCAACGTTCCTTCGCATTTTTCAATATTGCTTGTGGATAACCTCTTTGTTCAAATCGTTTGATCATTGCAGTGGCTTGTTCCTCAAATTTATTGGTATCAGATAAAAGCCGTTTCACACGGAGAAGCTGAGAAAACGGTAAATGATTTTAGAGTGAACCTTACCATTGGCTGTGCAAACAATGCTGGCTGATGTAGGGCTTCCTGGCAGAACCAATGGAAACATACCTTTTATGTCTGTGGCTACTGTATGTATCTTATGTTTCTATTTTTTGTCAGAATTCCTTAGATTGCTTTGTTGTTATGTTTGGGCTGAGAATTCTACCGCGGACATTTGAAACTGGAGGCTGTTCCTGTAAGTTGCTCTTGCTGGATCCTCATCATATTGTGAGTTACCATTAAAGGCACTTGACTTGCAATCTTATTTGGTCAAACTTTACATTGTCAACATGGATGGTGAGATTTCACAGAAACCATGGTTAATTTCAAAATTTGTTTTGCCCTTAAAAGTGAATGCCGCAGCTGTGGTGTGAATGTAGCAGTGGATGAGTTTCAGAAGTGCTCAAGTCATTTGAACATTCTTTTAAGCTAAGGGAGGATGGGTAACAATAAATCAATCAATCAATCAGCATTTGTAAAGCACTATGGGTATTTGGGCACTGTGTCTCCGTCGAAGAGTTAAGTCTCAAATCTGTTTCTGAAGTATTCCAGTGAGGGGGCTGTGAGGAGCTAGATTGGGAATTCATTTCAGGTCGTAGCAGCGATGTAGAACGAGCGGTCACTGTTGCAGGTGTGTGTGTGCGAGGGCAAGAGGAGTGCAGGTGTCTAGCAGGTTGGTGGAAGTTCAGTCAATGGTTGAGGTAGGGAGGTCCTAGGCCTTGTAGGGCTTTGGAGGCGAGCTTTAGGAGCTTGAAATTGCATCTTTTCTGGATGGGGAGCCAGTGGAGGTCTTCTGTGTGGAGGGCAATGTAGGTTTGTTTGGGGAGGTCCAGGATGAGTCTGACTGCAGCATTTTGTATGGTCTGAAGTCTTCTGAGGTGTTGGGTGGGGATGCCAATGGAGAGGTGTTAGAAACTGGGGTCTGTATTTAGCAGAGGTATGCACCTTTGACTCTTGCTTTTAGTCAGGGTAAGGAGTTACACACTTTAGATAACCCCTGCTCACCTCTTTGGTAGCTTGGCAGGAGAAGACAGGCTTATCCCAGAGGCAATGTGTAAAAGATTTGTACTCATAGTAAAAACTATGGCGAGCCAAGGATCGTAATATCCTTGGTGTCATGTAGTTCCGATAAATCTATGTAGGATTTGCGCATTTAGACAACATAAACTGTGGGATTGGTGTCCAGACTGATTCCAGACACCCCCACCGGATATGTTCTCCTGTATACCAGACAACCTTGTCCCCTCGGGGATCGTGAAAATTGTACAGTACTTTCGATCAGTCACTCGTGCTCACTTTGTCTCATAGGGCTACACAGAATAAATGATGGGGACGTTTTCAATAAGCATTTTATTAAACCGGCGTCATTCTAGTGTAGAATATGTGTGCTTCAACAACCACAAGACAGAAATAGATGTATACTGTTATAAGCACTAACAGTGTAAATATATGGTATAATTTTACCGTAGTGCTAAAAAAATTGATATATGCAGGCATATAAATACATGGCAGTAAGAATGCATACTCCTACGATGGTAACCTTAACTAGATGTACCTAAATGTACCTAGCATGCATGTAGGTGTCTAGCCAAGAATCCCCCTATGACAAAGCCAACCCCATTACCTGATGTAAGTGAATGAAGGAGCCCGACTTGGTCTCGAGATGGACACCTCATGAGGGATGTCAGACCACGGCGTGCTGGAGTGTCAGCGTGCAGGAACCTCAGCGTCTCGTGTCAGAGTTTAAGTCTTTCTCAATGAAGATTTGGTTCTCATATACCCAAAAGGTATCCCTCATAGGTTCTACCTTGCTGTGTCATGTTGGCCGAGGATGACAATAGTAATGAACCTTATACACAGTTATTATGCAGAAGATGGTAATCCTGTTGTGATTCTGAGAATCCTCATGCATAATAAATGAGGCTAGTTTTTGGAGAAAACCACACAACCTTTTTGCAGTACCTAAATAGGTAAGAGGTCAGCACCAAAACCGTTATGTAGTACAATGGCAGGGTAAATGTAGGTGAAAAGGTTAGGAGACTACCCAGGCCTATATTGCGGTACATTGAGACTCATAACATGGGCCAGACCCATTCATTACCTTATGGTAATTTGTTTTATCTATACACAAGGTACCACAATATTATAAGGATACTTAGTGGTATACCATGAGGTACTTTTAGTTAGTACATGGACCTTTGTAATCCAGAAAAGAGAAGAATATCTAAGAACTCCATCGAGACAACCCAACCCGAGGTTGTGTCCGCCCTGGTAGTACTGGCCCACAATCGTGGGACGAGGTTGCCCATGATGAAGCATGCCACATAACGCCAGTGAGCTCACCTCGTCCAACTCTTGGAATTGCCATTCTCAATAAGAGACACACAAACATAATATGGTTCTGTAAAAAATATTGGACCTACACATACAGACCTGGGTCTTCTCTTCTCCAGGGGTATCAGATGTAAAGTTACCGCACCATTTTGTTTTCCTTGCTTTGTAGCACCAACCACACAATTGTCAGGGCCCAGGACCTCATAGTCGAGGGGGCTGGTGATGAGAGCCTAAGTGACTATCTTTCCTTCTGAAGATTCTGGAGAGCATGCGAAGTGTGTGAAAGCAGGGGAGGGGACTTCGTTAACGTGGCGTTTCATGATCAGTTAGCTGTTGAGGATGATGCCAGGGTTGCGTACATGGTCGGTCAGTGTGGGTCCGAGGTCTGCAGACCACCAGCTGTGGTCCCATGTGGAGCTTTTCTTCCTGAAGATCAATACTTATGTTTTGTCAGAGTTGAGTTGGAGGCAGTTGTCTCTCATCCATTCAGCAACATTCGTCATGGCATTGCAGAAGTTGTTTTTGGCATTGGAAGGGTCCTCAGTGAGCGAGAGGATCAGTTTAGTGTCATCTTTGTAGGAAATTATTTTGAGTCTGTGGAATTTGAGGACATCTGCGAGCGGGATCATATAGATGTTGAACAGGGCAGGGCTGAGGAAGGATCCTTGTGATACACCATGTGATGTCCTTGGGTGACAAGGAGAAGGGAGACAGTTGTACGCTATAATAATTTAATTATTTTGTCCACCATAAGCGTGGAAGGGTATACTCAGACGTGAGCCCCTTGCTCATTGCACCATCAGGATTCAAGCAAGCCGGGCCGATGATGGCTGAAATGCCAGAAACCGGTCCCCGGAAGCTTGTTTCCTTCCCAGTGAAAGAATTGGCTTGGTAGTTTGGTTTGCCCTGTTCCCATGATGCACTGGGCCAGGGGCAGACTAATTTGCATATAGCCAGGTTCTGAGCTTGGATGGTGCAGTGAGCTAAAAAACGGCGTTGGATTAAGCCCTGATCTCTTGACTGGGTGAGAGTATTCTGCTTAATTCAGAAACTCTGTCCATCACCACCCCCTGTTGTTTAATTATTTTGTCCATCATAAGCGTGGAAGGGTATACTCAGACGTGAGTCCCTTGCTCATTGCACCATCAGGATTCAAGCAAGCCGGGCCGAAGACGGCTGAAATGCCAGAAACCGGTCCCCGGAAGCTTGTTTCCTTCCCAGTGAAAGAATTGGCTTGGTAGTTTGGTTTGCCTTGTTCCCATGATGCACTAGGCCAGGGACAGACTAATTTACATATAGCCAGGTTCTGAGCTGGGATGGTGCAGTGAGCTAAAAACGGTGTTGGATTAAGCCCTGATCTCTTGACTGGGTGAGAGTATTCCGCTTAATTCAGAAACTCTGTCCATCACCACCCCCTGTTGTTTAATTATTTTGTCCACCATAAGCGTGGAAGGGTATACTCAGACGTGAGTCCCTTGCTCATTGCACCATCAGGATTCAAGCAAGCCGGGCCGAAGACGGCTGAAATGCCAGAAACCGGTCCCTGGAAGCTTGTTTCCTTCCCAGTGAAAGAATTGGCTTGGTAGTTTGGTTTGCCCTGTTCCCATGATGCACTGGGCCAGGGGCAGACTAATTTGCATATAGCCAGGTTCTGAGCTTGGATGGTGCAGTGAGCTAAAAAACGGCGTTGGATTAAGCCCTGATCTCTTGACTGGGTGAGAGTATTCTGCTTAATTCAGAAACTCTGTCCATCACCACCCCCTGTTGTTTAATTATTTTGTCCACCATAAGCGTGGAAGGGTATACTCAGACGCGAGTCCCTTGCTCAATGCACCATCAGGATTCAAGCAAGCCGGGCCGAAGACGGCTGAAATGCCAGAAACCGGTCCCCGGAAGCTTGTTTCCTTCCCAGTGAAAGAATTGGCTTGGCAGTTTGGTTTGCCCTGTTCCCATGATGCACTGGGCTAGGGACAGACTAATTTGCATATAGCCAGGTTCTGAGCTGGGATGGTGCAGTGAGCTAAAAAACGGTGTTGGATTAAGCCCTGATCTCTTGACTGGGTGAGAGTATTCTGCTTAATTCAGAAACTCTGTCCATCACCACCCCTTGTTGTTTAATCATACATCAAGACTAATTACATTGCATAAAAAAAACGAAGCAGATAACATCTGATGTACACCCTGGGGCCAAAATTGATCACATCTTAAAAAGTGCATAAATTAAAACTGGTTGCTTCACACATGGAAAATATTGAAAGTAAAAAACAAAACAAGAGATGCTTGGTCAGCAATTTGGGGCCAAATTATTAATATTTAAAACACGTAAAATCTATATTTAAAAAGGCAGCTCAATTTCTTAAAAATCAACTGGGGGTCGTCGCTATGTTGATACAACAATACTTTTGCGAGCATTGACAGCATTTATAATAAAAAGTTAATGCAAACCCTCGCAACTTTAAGTTTAGACAAGTATTTTACTGCAGCAAGAGGCCAACCACTGCCACAAGCAAAAGGGGTTTTAAATAATAATTCCTAAGATTCAAATAAAAAACACAAAACAGCATAAAGATGTGGAGTCTGTTGATGAGGGTGTTGTGTGAGACTGTGTCAAACGTCACGGCGAGGTTGAGGCGGTAACAAGTGAAGCATAGAAGGAGAGTAGGTTCTTTGAGTTTGAAAAAGGGGATGACTGAAGTTTTAGACAGTATGTCTCAAGGGGGAGTTCGAACTTTTTGAATCCTCGTTATAGTTTTCTCCTATTGTGGTTGTGCACACGTGAAATAAAAAGTTGAGTGCTTGCATAAATTTGCATAGCCTGCAATACGCAATTTGAATGGATAATCATGCCCTCCTCAATAATGGCAACAAAGCTATGATGGGCCAGACTAGCAGGGTCAAATAGTCTGTGGTGGAGAGTGTGTTGCACCACCTGGGGGAAGGAGTCCATGACTTTCACAACCATTGCTGAGTGCCTCTGTGCTCTATTTAGACATTTCCTCCTGCTTGGTAGGTATCTCTACTATGGAAGTAGACACAGCAGCTTCCTTCCTTCACAAAGCTGAACGTTTGCCATGCAGGCGCAATGTTCCGAGCACCCACTCTGCTAACATTTTTTTTTTTAGGTCTAAAATATTTTCTAATAAACACAGAAATATATATGCATACTTGAATTACCCTTGCGCCAGCATTCCACAGATACTTTTTCCCTAGCTCTCCCACGTCGACGAGGACATCACAACAGCACAACTCCACTCTCGACTCCGCGTCACTTCATCGCAGCCATAAGAAGTCCTCGTCTGCGTGGTGACGTCAATTCCCTTTTTTCCACGCCATCGTCGTGTAACGGTTTTTTCCTAGGTCTCTCCATTTCTTTGTAGCTACCTTGTTGCCGTTGTTCAGAGACTGTTTCTTCGATTATTGCTCCTCAGAAGAAGCCTGGCTTTAAACCCTGTAGGGAATGTGGGGGCCATATGTCGGTTACAGACCCCCACAAAGACTACCTTTGGTGTTTGTCATCAGACCACGACGTTGAAGAGTGTCCAAAAGTACTTAAGGAAAGGCAGGCGAAGTTGTTCATGGCCCAAGTGAGGAAGGAGAAGAGGGGTAAAAAAAAGGACCAAGTCGAGGTCAAAGTCGCCGACTCTGCACCCCTCGAGGTCTTGCAAGGAGCATAAGAAAAAGAGGCAACATGGATCCAAACATCGTTCTTCGGAAGAGAAGTCATTGAAGTCGGTGTCTCCAGTCTGAAGTCACCAAAGGAAGGATGACGTCTCTCCTTCTCCTTCGTCGCAGGTGTCTCCTGTGCGCACTCGGACACCGAGGGGCTCGTCGACACCCAGGCGAGAATCGCCTGTACCTATGGATGCTCCGATCCTGGATACAGCATCTCTGGCGCTGTAAGCAGAGCCCGTTCTACTACCTCGTTCTGTCTCAGGTTAGATGGTCCCGGATCCATTTGCCCCTTTCCCCACTCAAGGTGCGGATTCAATAAGACTCTGACGGATCCTAGTTGGGATGTATGGCAGAAGCTAGTGTCTGCCCCTGCTGTTTCAAGGTCAGTAGCAAGGCGCTATAAGGTAGCACTGGAGACCCAGCATTTTTATCAGCACATCCATTTCCTGAGAGCCTTGTGATCCAAGCACCTTGTTCCTCAAGACAGTCTGCTGGTTCCTTTCATTCTACTCTGGGGGATAGAGACTCCAAGAAGTTGGAACAATCTGCAAAGAAGGTGCTCTCATCGGCCACTTGTTTGATGGGGTGTTATATCCATGCATTGATAGATTTGGCCAAGGAAGTGATTCTTAAGTTGCCTGAGGATGTCCAGGGTCACTTCGCTGAGTTATTGTCAGGCACACAGGGTGCAGCCCATCAAGTCATGCAGTGCGGCCTTGATACAGCTGACTCAGTTGCCAGGGGGTGGGCTCTTCGGTAGTGACTAGGAGAAATGACTGGTTGAGAGGGTCTGGATTTTCTCCAGACATCTAAGCCACATTGTTGGACCTTCCCTTTGATGAATCAAAGATCTTTGAAACCAATGCTGATTCTGCTTTACAGCGGTTTAAGGATACCAGAGCTACTGCTAGGTCCTTAGGCTTGCAATCACAGCCTAGGGGTTTTGGTTTCCGGAAGTTCCGGGGCTTTTAAAAGGTGGCTCCTTTTCATGGCCAACAGCAGCAACAGAACCCTCTCTATCGATCATACAAACGGAAAGGAAGAAGTCGTCTACAAGGGACTGCTAGCCAACAGGTTTACCCCTCTTCTTCCTCCTCCCCTGTCCCCACCACTGGTTCTGCAGGGAAGCAGTTCTAGATCCCCCATCTTGGAGCCTGTGGCTCCTGTGGGAGGTCGGGTGTCCCATTTTCTACAACACATCACATCTTTGGGTTTTGAATCTTGCAGAAAATCGGTACCCCCTTCCTTTCCGGGAGTTTCCCCCTCTTTACCCTCCTCACCAGGGCTGGTGTTCGGAGGACCAGCTGATGCTTTTGCTACAAGAGGTCTAATCTCTGTTACAAAAAGGTGCAATAGAGATTGTTATGGAGCAGGAAATGGGTCAGGGATGCTTTCCTGATTCCCAAGAAGGCCGGTCGTTTGCGCCCAACTCTAGACCTCAGGGTCTTCATTTCTACCTCAAACAGCAGAAGTTCAAGATGTTGACTCTTGCTCAGGTTTTTCTAGGGCTGCAGCAGGAAGACTGGATGGTGTTGATCAAGTTACAGGATGTGTATTTTCACATTCCCATCCTGAAGTCAGATCAGAGTTATCTCCGTTTTACTGTGGGATCTCAGCATTATCAGTTTGCGGTCTTTCTCTTGGGTCTTACTTTCGCACCTCGGTCTTCGTTAAGGTGATGGCGGTGGTGGCAGCTCAACATAGAAGGTCAGGGATTCCTGTATTCCCCTAGCTGGATAACTGGCTGCTCAAAGCAAAGTCGCCAGAGATGGTCCTGCATCATCTGCAAGAAGCAACACTGCTCTTGTTCAACTTAGGTTTCTCGATAAATGTGCCCAAATCTCACCTGGTGCCCTCACAATGCAACCTGTTCTTAGGGGCAGTACTGGACACTACTCTGAGTCAGGCTTTCCCGCCTCAGAGGATTACATACATTCAGGATATGCTCCCTATGTGTCAGGATGTGGCAGCTGTTCCAGTCCTGAAGCTCTTACGCCTGCTCGGTCTGTACGCTTCCTGCATACTGTTGTGCAACTATGCATGCTGGCACATGAGGGTTCTCTAGTGGTGCCTCCGCAGGCAGTGGTTTCAACACAACAGAGATCTCAGGGAGGCTATCAGAATCTCCAGAGACACTGCAGTGGAGCTGTTATGGTAGAGTATTCCAGGCAACCTGTCTCAAGGGAAGCCGTTTCAACCTCCTTCTCCAGTGGCCACAGTGATAATGGATGACTTCCCTGTAGTGTGGGGAGTGCATCTGGGGGATCTGGATATCAAGGGTCTTTGGTCTCCAGAGGAGAGATTACTTCGCATCAGTCTTCTTGAATTGCGGGCGATACGTTTGGCTCTCAAGGCCTTTCTTCCGTCCCTTCACGGTCAGTTAGGTTTGACAGTGGTCAACACTACCACGATGTGGTACATCAACAAGCAGGGCGGAGTAGGGTCATTTTGTCTCTGTTGGGGGCTTTGTGAATCTGGTCCTGGGCTCAGGATATCAGATTTGCGTGATTGCAGATCATCTGGCCAGGGTGCTGAATGAGCGTGCGGACAGTCTCAGTCTTCAATACTCGGCCGATCATGAGTGGCCTCTTCATCCGAAGGTAATTTATCACTTTTTCAGGATATGGGGATTTCCTCGGTTGGACCTGTTTGCCACTCACAAGAATGCACACTGCCCGTCGTTCTGCAGTCTCCAGTATCTGATTCAGGGAGCGCTGGTGGAAATGTTTCTGTTAGTTTGGGGCTCACAGCTTTTTATGCGTTTCCTCCTATACTCTTGATTTCTCAGGTTCTGAGGGAGATTCGTCAAGACCCCGCCCAAGTCATATTGATCGCCCCGGATTGGCCAAGAATGGTGTTGTACACAGACCTCCTTCATCTCTCATCGCACCCTCCGCTCGGTCTCCCTCTCAGGATAGATCTTCTCTCGTAATCATAGGGCCAGGTTCTACACGCTCACCTCCACAGCCTGCACCTTCATGCCTGAAGATTGAACGAGGCAACCTGAGTTATTTCTCTCTCCCATCAAATGTGGTGGATGTTACATTATTGGCCAGAAGACACTCCACCAAATCTGTCTATTCCTGTAGATGGGCCAGATTTGTTGAGTAGTGTGGAGAGAGTTCAATTGATCCTTTTAAAGCCCATTTATATGATGTCCTTATTTTTTCTCTTTCCTTGTCCCAGCAGGGCTGTGCTGTGGCGACTGTTAAGGGCTATTTTTCGGCTTTATCAGCCTTCCTTGGTTTGCCAGACCAACCTTCATTGTTTAAGTCTCCCATTGGTATGAGGTTCATTACTGGTCTCACTAAGATATTTCCTCCCACTCCTTTTATTATGCCTCAGTGGGACTTAAATTTGGTGCTTACTTTTTTTATGGGGGTCTGCCTTTGAGGCCCTTCATAGTTGTCCATTGTAGCTTCTTACATTTAAAGCAGTTTTCCTGATTGCTATTACTTCTGCTAGGAGGGTAAGTGAACTTCTGGCTCTTGGTTCTAAGCCTCACTTTGCCACCATCTATGCGGATAAGGTGGTTCTCAGGACCAGAGCTGCTTTCCTGCCTAAGGTGGTTACTCCTTTCCACTTGGAACAATTTATCACCTTGCCTACTGTCTATCCTTCCCCTTCCAAAGGAGGAGGACAGACTTCACCGCCTGGAGTCCCGGAGAGCGGTCAGTTTTTACCTGGACAGGACCAAGGACTTGAGACTGGACGACCAGCTCTTTATTGGTTATGTGGGAAAAATGAAGGGCAAAGCTGTCCACAAGTGTACGCTTTCCAGGTGGATGATCTTGTGCATCAAGAGCCACTACACCTTGGCCAAAAAGGAGCCTCCTGAAGGTATTAGAACTCATTCTACTAGAGCTAAGACTTATTTTTCAGCTTTGGCTAGAGGTGTCCCTGTGGTAGACATCTGTAAAGCGGCAACTTGGGCCTCCCTCCACACTTTTGCAAGTATTATTGCTTGGATTCACAGGTGAGGAGGGACGGTCGTTTTGCTCATTCAGTACTACTAGAGTTTTTGGTATAGATAGACAGACCACCTCCTCCGGGAGCAGGACTGCTTGAGGATTCAATTCAAAAGGTGAGGAATCCACAGGCAGATGTATCCATTCAGAAGAACAGGTTACTTACCTTCAAAAACACTTTTTCTGGTGGATACGGTATCTACCTGTGGATTCTTCATTGACCAAACCGCCTCCCCATTGTCTGCCTTCCTATACCGAAAATAATTTTGAGTTCACATGACTAGTATCTCTTTGTCTTTTGAAATATGTAGCTTGTTACTATGAAATGTCTAGTATTTTCAGTCTCTTTTCTTTCTTGAAAGATATACTGTGTATATGGGTGTTTATATTGTATACTGTGTATATTTGCGAAATGTTGTCTGTTCACCCGTTCGCCTCGAACGTATGGAAAAATGGGTGGAACTAATGTCAACACGCCGACGAGGTCTTCTTATGGCTCAGATGACATCATGCGGAGTCGAGAGCGGAGTTGTGCTTTTGTGACATCCTCGTCGACGTGGGAGAGCTAGGGAAAAGGTTTCCGTGGAATGCTGCCGCAAGTGTAATTCAAAAGGTGAGGAATCCACATGCAGATTCTGTGTCCATCAGAAAAAGCGTTACCGAAGGTAAGTAACTTGTTCTTCACATCCAGAGCAGTTGGAAGGCTGTACATAATCACTGCTCTGAACTAGCTCCTAAAAAAAGACTAAGACTTGTGTCCAAGCAGCACTGTGAGGTTTTCCCTTGAAGAGCACGGTGGGGCTTATGCATAAATGCCAGAAAACGCATAAACTAGTTGTTAGAATGGCTCAGTGAATTAAGCACTCACTGCTGAGCTAGAAAGTGATCTGCAAATCATGAATTAGGCACGGTCACTCAGCCTTAAATCCTTTAAAGGTCAATAAATTGAGCATCACAAATTGTGTGATAGTAACATCTGTTATTTAGAGCTCTTAGTGCTCTATATAAAAACATAAGTTCTTGTAAACTGCCCTGTTAGGCCTGTGTCCAAACTTCACTACACTGTCTACATATCACCAAGAACATGAGGCCTGGGTGCACAAAAACAATACTCTGAAGTATGTCTTAATAAAACAGTAGTGGCAAGAATATTTTCGTTGTGAAAAATTTGAGCCTTGCACATGCACAGCTCTGTAAGGCCTGCTAATTAAGACTGTGATGCTTCTAATCAAATAGAATTGTGAAGTCTGGTGCTGTTCACAAATAGCATAGCAATGTCGGTGCACAACTAGTAGTGAGTGCAAAGCTTTCGAAGTACTTCCTGTCAGGGATGAACAGTTCATTCAGTTCAATTGTTTACGCTTTCTGACTTTTGTTCTGTCTTATGTATGTCTCTGTCACAAAATGGTTATTCCTGTCTGTCCCTCTCCCTCAATGCACTCTCTTCATCTCGGGCAATATTTCCCATCACTAATAGGAGTCCATGAATAATAGTAACAAAGCACTTGAATCACACGCACTCCTTTTGACTAGTTAGGGCACCCAGGCAGCAATGCACACTTAAATACTCATTATGTGTGTGTTACTTATATGAAAATTAGCTTATTGTATTTTATATAGTGGTGTTCTCTCGTCCATCAAATCCCTGCTTTGCTGAAAGAATGCTCTGAATGGTTATTCCCAAAAGCATCATAATATGTGAAAATCCAGCCCTCATCGGATGTAGCGCTGATGGCATGGTGATATTTCCTACCGGTTTTAGAAGCCGGAGTTCCTTTACTGCTCCTTATAGTTAACAATGCTTGTTGTCGTTCAGTCGTTCAGCAACAAGACGTTGGTGACTCCCGTAATCTGCATTACAATATACAGCAATCATTCATCCATCTAACGGGCAGCCCTCACAAAAGTAAACACCTAAAATAGGGTAGACTTTTTGACTTTGCCAATGCTTGTTGGAATTGAGAGTGAGGGTCTGTTTTTTTCAATACAGGAAACAAATAGCCCACACGTAGAGGACTTTTTCCCCTGTGCACAGGGGCCAGTCTACATTCTTCCTGTTGTGTATGTCTTTCAAGGCGTGCAGGACACGTAGTGATAACGAGTGACAGTTGCCTGTCACTTCTTATCACCTTCATTGTCACCATCATCATCACTTGTTATCACTGTCATTTTAACCTGGTGGTCGATGGGCTTCAGCTTTGTAAACACATTGTATTCCCTAACTCTGCATAGAGTTGTGGAACTGCATACATTTCAAACCATTTATACTTACCGTAGCTGCAGCCAAAGTTCATGTGCTAGCTTAGTGTGCTCCTTTATCTTTTACATTAATGGTGAATAATACCAATTAATTTATTATTAGTATAACGAAAAAATGGCAAAAATAAGGAATGAGGCGCCGCTCCTGCGTTCTTGGAATTGATTTTGAGACTACTGAGGCCAAAGGTCGCAGCTGTTGACCCCTACATGACATCTATGTGCAGTTGTTACCTTGACTTGGAACTTCAGCGTTGTCAATTGTTGTGATGTTTGGGTCATGTGGCATGCCTTTCTTGAAAAAAAGTTAGGGTCATTAGTCATTTGATGTCCCTTCCTGGTCAACATTCATTACAATTATTATGTACAAGAAATTTACATCACAGGCCGAGGTTCACGGCGAGCTTAGATATATCCAGTAAGGTGGGTAGCGTTACCACTGTAAAAATTAGCATGTGCACTTTTAGAATTTGAAACCATTTAGGGCAATAGTAACTGCAATTAGCATCCAGTTTCTGAGTTTACATTCATAGTCTATTTCACTGTAGAATAATATTTGGTTTTATTAGCAAGGTACCTTTGTAATGGTTCCTTTGTAATGGTTCCTTTGTTTTTTGGTCTGGGAGTTGGTGGCAAGAGCGTGTTGTATATTTCGCTGTTATTATTATATTAGAGCAGATCGCCAACCCATAGTTTATATCTGAAAGAGAAACTTTAGTGATAGATTCCTTACCTTAGAATATCCCCAGGCGTAAGACTGGATCTGGAAAGTTTTTCGTTAGCAGTGCCCCTGCACGTCGGTAGGTGGCGTACTGTGGCTCTGCGTCCATCGCTGGCGTTGTAGGCACCGAGATGACGTCGTAGGCGCCGAGATGACGTCATAGAGACTACTTAGGCACCACCTATGTGTGCTGAAGTCAGTTCTTTCATTTTCCGTGCCAGCAAGCGCAGATCAGGTTAGAGCACGTACCCTAGTCAATTTTTGACTAACTTTTTTGAGACATTTGTCTCTACTCTTCTTTGGAGTCCTGGTGCCACGTAGGGATGCCTGGGTTTAAATCCTGCGGGGCCTGTCGCCATACGATGTCGGTGGCCGACCCCCATGGCATCTGCCTCTACTGTCTGGAGAGCAACCATGACTCCCGGGCATTTTTTGACTGTCTGGCCATGACTCCGAAGGCTTTGCGAGAGCAATCCCGTAAGCTTCTTGAGGCCCAGCAGTCGTTTTCGCGCCGTTCGAGGTTCAGGGGTCAATCGAAGGACCGACCGCGGAGCCATCATCATCACTCCTCGGGGTTGCAGTCTTCCCACTTGGAATCGGGTAAGAAACGTCATAAGAAGAATTTGAAGAAGCGTTTATGCTCTCTGACATCCCCCTTTGGTCTCCGGACGCGGACGAGGGAGCCGGGTTTTCTCCCCTGCGGCTCCGTTGGAATCTGTGAGTCTTGCGCGACTCACCTTATCCAAGTCTGTCGGTGACTCCGGCCCAGGTGCAAGATTGTCTTGCTGCCATGGACCGCCTTTTCCGGCCTTGGGCTCCAGTCGGCGAGCCAGCTGAGGGCCCTCCCTTGCCGTCGTCTCCGCTACAGGTGCCGCCATAGGGTCCTCCGCCAGCGGCTCCGTCCCTCCCCAGAGCCTCCTGCAGCTCAGTTCCTGGCGCAGCAATGAGTTCAGTTTGTTCCACCTCCGCCCTTGCCCGGGTTTCCGGACAATTTTGCTCCAGGTTGGGACCCTAATTGGGATATGGAGCCGGATCGGCGCCGACCGGCGCTAATCCCGGTGCTCTTAGACCGTTTATATTCCCCTGTCCCGACCCTGCTGCCGCAGCCTGTGCCCCGGGAAGTGGAGGAGGGGGACTACTGGGAGGGGTCAGAGGCAATGACTGTCCTTCAGCCGGCGGCAAGCTCTATGGAGCCTCTACTACCGTTCAATGAGGCGTTAACTGAGGTGTTTATGGGCACCTGGTCTAGACCATGACAGGAGTACCTGTGGATAAGAACGTGACCAGGCATCATCGCCCGGCCCCAGGTGACCCTGTCTTTTTGACGAACCATCCAACTCCAGAGAGCCTGGTCATCCAGGCCTCCACCTCCCAAAGTGCATTTCCTACCGCCCCGCCGGTAAAGGTATCTAAGAAGCTGGAACAGTTTAGCAAGAAACTGCTTTCCTCTGCCAGCTCGGGGCTGCGGTCGGTGAACTCTGCATGCCTCTTGGGCTGTTACTCTCACGCTGTGTGGGACATGGTTGTGGAGACGCTGCCTCCATGCCCGGTGGAGGGTTGGTCAGTGCTTTCCCAAGCTGTGGCTGAGGGGAAGGATACAGCAAAGTTCTCCATCCGGTGTGGACTGGACACTGCGGACTCACTGGGTAGGACAATTTCCACCACAATGGCCCTCCGTCACCACGCCTGGTTACGTTCCACTTTGTTCTCAGGTGATGTTCAGAGTTCCATTATGGACATGCCTTTTGATAGTACCAGCCTGTTTGGCGACAAGATAGATAGTGCGCTGGAGTGTTTTAAGGACTCCCGGGTTACGGCCAAGTCCTTGGGTCTTTCTACCAAGCGCCCGGCCACGTCTGCTTTTCGTTCCTTTTTTAGCCACTGAAGGGGCACCCAAACAAGTTCGTTCAGCCAAAAACCTGCGCAGAATCCAACCTCAGCACGGCGGCGGACGTGGTTCCTGCCGCAGTGTGACAGGGGGCCAGTGTGGGTCAGTCCAACTCTGCTCCTTCAGCATCCGCCTCAAAACCTTCCTAGTCTGAGCTTTGGGGTGCACCCCACGCCGGTGGGCGGCAGGATTCATCATCACCTCCACCACTGCTGTTCTCTCACTTCAGACAGGTAGGAAATTCGTCTGAAGGGGCTTCTCCCTCCCCTTCGAGTCTGCCCTCCCAGCCGTGCCACCTCAGTTCGACCTCATGTCGGGGGATCACTTTGCGCTTCTCCAACAGGAAGTCACAGGCCTCTTGGCTAAGGGGGCCATCCAGCGCGTTCCTGGGTCAGAAGTAGGACGTGGTTGTTATTCCCACTACTTTCTGGTCCCCAAGAAGGACAAAGGGGGCCTGTGCCCCATCTTGGACCTCAGGAACGTCAATTGCTTCCTCCGGAAGGAGAAGATCAAGATATTGACTCAGGTCTTTGCTGCCCTCGATCCTGGAGACTGGATGGTAGCGTTGGACTTGCAGGACGCATATTTTCACATCACCGTCCTGCCGGCCCACCAGCGTTACCTGCAGTTCACGGTAGGCCAAGAGCACTTTCAGTTTGGCGTGCTTCCTTTTGGCCTTACCAGAGTCACTCTGGTGTTCACGAAAGTGATAGCAGTGGTCCCAGCTCATCTGCGCAAATCAGTGGTTCCAGTCTTCCCCTATCTCGACGACTGGTTGTTGAAGGCGGGCTCTCCCCAGGCAGTCGTCTCCTGCCTCCAGACTACGGACGACCTCCTGCATTTGCTGGGATTCTCCATCAATGTGCCGAAGTCGCACCTAAGTCTCTCTCAGAAGCTCCCCTTCATCGAAGCGGTTCTGGACTCGATGCAGTTTCGGGTTCATCCTCACGAGCACCGAGTCCGGGATATTCAAACTATGATTCCGATCTTTCAGCCTCTATACCGGGTTTCAGTCAGGATGACTGTCCGGCTCCTGGGCCTGATGGCCTCCTGCATCCTGCTAGCTCATCATGGCAGATGGCATATGCGGGTTCTGCAGTGGGACCTGAAGTTCCAAAGGGCACAGCATCAGGGCAACCTGTCTGATCATGTCCAGATCTCGGAGGGCACTGTGCGACAATTGCAGTGGTGGCTCACAAATCGCGATTGGGTCAATGGCAGATCCCTCTCCCTTCCTTAACCGGAGCACACAGTAGTGACGGATGTGTCCCTCTGGGATGGGGTGGCCACTTGGTAGAGGCAGAGATCAGAGGCCTCTGGTCTCCGGTGGAGTCCCGGCTCTATATCAACCTTTTGGAGCTTCAGGCGATCCAACTTGCACTGAAAGTATTCCTTCCCTCTGTCCGGGGAAGTGTAGTGCAAGGTTTCACGGACAACACCACCGCCATGTGGTACTGCAACAAACAGGGCGGGGTGGGGTCGTGGACCCTACGTAATGAGACGCTTTTCTGGCTATTTATAGACCTAGCATTTATACTTCAAACACAAGCATTAAAAGAACAAGCAATCGTTAGTTTTTAAAAGCCAGGTGCAGGCAATCTGAGGTAGCTCGAACATTTATAGACCAGGCATTTATAGTCCATGCACAAGCATTATAAGAAACAAGCAATTATTAGCTTTTGAAATCCAGGTGCAGGCAATCTGAGGTAATTCGAGCATTTAAAATCCAAGCATTTACAGACCAAGCAGAGGCATTAAAAGTCCAATCATAGGCATTAAAAGTACAAACCATCTTTAGCACAGAGTGCCGCCATTTTAAAGTCAGGCAATTGCATGCTAACAGCCGCCTGGCTTCAAGCACGGTAGCAGCACCATCGGTTGCTGAACATAAATAAAAAGGAAAATATCAAAGCGAAAATAGCAGCAAAAACCAAAATGGCATCAAAGGTGCCGACACTCCAATCCCCACAACTGCTAGACCGGCAAGTAATCAGTCGAACAGAAGCTAAGGACGGAAAGTCACTCACCAGGGAGTGACTTAATCTCCCAAGATCGTCGGTCGCAGCCCGGAGCGCGACCTGCAGACCACAGGACGACAGCAAGAAAGCCAATGAGAAATGGCGCCCGTCCAAAAAGTCATCAAAACGGCAGCCAAGAGTACTGGGAACTGGAAACAGGTTGTGCGGGGTCGTAAAGAGCTGGCCGCGGCGGAGTCCACGGTCTTGTCTCCCTGCAGATCTGCAGTGCAGCAGTGGACCGACCAAAAGAGCTGCGATGAGTAGAGCCAGTGACCAAGGCAGTGAGTGAAGGGACCATGAAGCACATCGAACAAGCACCCAGGTGAGCAAAAGATACCCAGAGCAACCCCTGTGTGCCTCTGTGGGGGTGCTCTGTCCGGTCCAAGAGCCTGTAGGTGGTAGGGTCTGTGAGATACGGTCTATTCAGGGATATCTACCCAACAGGTAATCCCCAGACCGGGAGCTCATCCAGGAGGCTCCTCCTCAGCACCCATCTTGTGGTAATAGATGGCCCTTTATCCTCCTCAGATAGCCCCGATACTTCGTATTCCCGCAAAAAATCTTCAAATGAGGAAATATCAATTGGTGATTGGTGGCCATAGAGCTTCCTATAATGCTGGAATATTATCTCTCCTATTTCTAACGAATCCTCTGTACGGGAGCCAGAGGTGGGGCATCTCAAAACCAATATTTGATTACTAGCCGCCCGTTCCCTAGCCTGCCAAGCTAAAAATCTCACAGTGTAATTGCTTTCTTCTTAGGTCTTTTGCCTAACCTGCTGAAAAAGGATCTCTCTTTTGGCATTATATACTTCAGTCAGGTCCCGCTTAGCCTGAACCAGCTGACATTTATTCAGGGCTGAGGGATTAGGGAGAAACCTTTCAAAAGATTCTTGCACTTTTTGCTCTACTAACTGTTTTTCTCTCTTCCTTTTTCTTGAATTTCCTGCATCCTTACCTATATCTAGGCCTTGAAAAAAGGCTTTAAATGAATCCCATACCACGTGGGATGGCGCAGAGCCAAGATTTCTCTCAAAAAACTCTAAAATTTGTGTTTTACTAGAAGACACTCAATCCTCTTGTAGCAAATATTGTCGGTTTAACGTCCACCTTTTACTAAATACACTTCCTTTACCCAAAGCTAACTCCAAAACCACCAATGCATGGTCAGAAAATCCATTTTGAAGAATTTTCTGCCGTTAAAAATCCAATTTCCTGGAAGTAAAAAAAAAAAGCGTGAAAAAGTGTGAAATCTCCCTGAGAAACAAGTATAAGCAACTTCGTTAGACATATGTGTTGATGATTTGCTGCTGCCAGCTAGATATTTCACATTTGGGAGCCCCCCAATAAGTGCTTCATGCAAACTCTCGCGGCAGAGCTCCCTTCTGACCTGCAGCCATGTACACAGCATGCAAATGAGGCTTAAATATTTCAGAGTAACATTTTCAAACAACTCCTGCAGGAAGCCAGTTGGGCCTGGAGTTCTTCCTTATCTAAGTTGACCAGTGGTTTTAGACACCTGCTCGGTGGTGACATTCTGCTCTAAGTGATCTGGGATTGTTTCAGATATTTTGGTCTACCAGTAAGTTAGACATTCTCATAAAGTTCATCTCCTGAGATTTCTCTGTATGTTGGCTATATTTCCCATTATACTAGGTAGCAACACTTGTGACATGGCCCGGGAGCCAATAACTCTTGGTCTGGTCCTGATAAAGGGGTAACACTGTGAGAGAGGGGCAGCTGTATTAGCCCAGTGGTTAAATGTTCATGAAGAATTAGCTCAGATCAAGTAAGAACATCTGACATGATGATACACTCTTTTGTTGCATTGGGTGCTCATTAGTTTGTATGTTTGTTTAAGGCCTTCCAGAAGTCTTTAGGTACCCTTGATTCCTAGAAGTTTCCAAGTGAAGAGATAATTTTATTTGGAGTAGAGAAAGGCATATTGGAACAAATTGAAGGGGCCTGCGACTTTGCTAATGCTGAGGGACAATGCTGTGAGGTAGTGAGAAGTAAACTTAGGACTCCTAACTTTAGGGCTCCTAAACTGAGAAGAATCCTAACTTGAAGACTTTCGGTATTCACAGAAAGCACTTAGGAGCCCTAAAGTTAGGATTCCTAACTTTACTACTCCTAAACTGGGAAAAATCCTAACTTTAAGACTTTCGGTATTCACAGAAGGCATTTAGGAGGCCTATAATTGGGACTCCTAACTTCTGTGTATACCAAAATGTGTAAGTGCCTTCTGTGAATACCAAATAGGTAGTACGTTTAGGATTTTGTCTTAAGTTCGTTCTGTGAATCAGGGCCTTAGTCTTTTGAACTGAGAACAAATACTATGTTACTACTTCCATAATAAATAAGAATGAGAAAGTGGAGGGTGATGATAGTCTGTTGATGTTGTATTATATAGTGGTTTTATGAAAGGGGGCGAGTGTTAAGGTCTGGGGAAATGAGGGACATTCAGCACCTTACTGTAGCCCATAGACACAATTGCGAGGATAATCTTCCACATATCGGGAGAAATACTCTTCCTCCTCTACTCTCTGGGCATCCTCTTAAATCAAATTAGGCTTCTATTGATAATTCACAGTTTAGCCTTCATAACACTATTCTCCTTCAATCTTAAGGGGTTTCACTTATCAAAGAGATCAAAATATGGAAGTCTGTTATTCCTACTTCCAGGATGCTCATCCAACTAGGACTACTCTAACAAAATGAGATATGGGGCCAAAGCTTGTTGCGAACAATAGCGGACACACTCTGAAAGCACTCTGCCGAGCTCACTTAAACTTTGGTGAGAACAGCTAACCCAGCACTACTGTGTCGATTGTAGACTTCCCAGAGGACCTTGGACGCGTCCAGAAAGTAGCGATTGCTAGTGACCGGCTCATGCCATGAGAATTCCAAGATCGTCTTGCCTCCCACTTTTAGGCCTTGTCGCATTTGAGGTGGGCTGTGGCAGGCACAATCTGCTCTGTGTGGTCAGGCACGTGAGCTGCTGAAGCTGGACTTGGGGAAAGACCCATGCGGCTGTAGGGGATGTTCCTGGGGAGCCTGCCACGCTGGCACAGAAGGAACATCCAACACTGCGGGCGGGGCAGAGGAAAGGCAGAGAGGGTCGGGAAGGCCCAGGGATAAGGTGCTGGACATAGTTGGGACACTGTGGGCACTGGGGGTGCTCAGGACCCGGGGAGCTGCCCTTGATTGGAGGCACTGTTCCAGGAGCATGAAGCACATGATATCCCCAGGGGAGCGATCTCTTGGGTGTGCCTCAGTGGCCCAGCTGAGAATGTGACTTGGTCATCTTCAGCATAGGGATGAGGAAGCTCCAGCCATCCACTGCCCAATAAACAAAAAATGGACAAATGCGCCACCATGCCTGCCAAGGCCCCTGAGAAAGCCCATCCCCAGGGATCACCCTAGAATGCATTTTTCAAGCTATCTGTGAATGAACATGGAAAAGCTGATTGTAGGTGTTGGGGTGGAATTTGGACTGGTCTGTCAAGCTGTGCGAAAAGTTTTTGAATGAGTGCCGGAAATTGAGTATCAGATCTCAGTTACAGAGGATGCTGTTGCGACGCTGTTTGCTACTGTGACCCCCTGCAGGGGAAAGTGGCCCACCTGGAATGCTGGGGCGCTTCATTGATACCCTCGAGGGAGCAGAGGGGGTCACATCCAGAGGACTTCTGGGCAGCATGGCTGAAATCGTGACAGCCTGCAGAGACTTGTCCTCCTGTTTCATCATCCAAAGGGCCCACCCATATATGGCAGAGAAGTCCCCCCCCTGGGCTCACCTCATGGTCTGTCATTTCTTGCTTCCTAAACTACGTGGACAAAAATACTATACTGCGCCATGTCTAACTGCAGGCCTCTTTGCAGCTTGAATCCACCCAAATCAGCATCAGCCCCAACTATACCCATTATGTACAACAATAGAGGAGGTCTAACCAAGCTGTCAAGCAAAAACTGTAGTCAATCTAACTGTCATATATGCTCATGTTCTCGGCCAAGCTGAACGTATTACATTATGACAAGGCCCATTTCTGTTACACACTGCAAGTGGTGTGGGATTGGCTGGATCTCTGCAGCCGGCAACAACAGTGAAAACCTGCTGTTGATCAACAGAGGGGCTCAAGGAGTTGGGAGGCGAATCACCAATGAGCTTTGAGAAGTAGTAGGTCTAGGAGACCACAGCGGAGATCAAATACCCGGAATGGCAGCTACCAAGATGGTTCTCCACGCCGCTGTGGCTCAGATGAATGAGCCGGTGGTGACAGGGGCTGTCCCCCGGCAAACTCTGGCGTTCCACAATCTTCCCCAGAAAACACAAACAACACCACCACTCATGCATTTATTTTTTTGTCCCTGGCATAGCATTATTGTATCAGGGTGGGGATTGATATGTCCTAGGAGAGCCTACTCTCACCACGTTCACCTTGAAATTATCTAATACAACAGCTAGGTCGGCTGTGCAAAATGCTATAATAAATCTACACACGGCTCACGATTCCATGGAGACCACATACCCAGTTAGATTATTATGCACTGGTTGGGGATAGGTGACAGATACTTCAAATTTGGAAGTGTACGGGGTGGGGGGCAGTTTGGGACTTATTTAGTTTAGTTACCGTATGTTTTACTTCACACTCTCTTCTTGGGCGCTCAGTCCTCCAACCCCAGCCCGACCCACCATGACAACTGTACACAACTCCTTTTGGATCCTTTCTTGGAACGTCATTGGCTTGAACAACAAAATCAAGGGAGTCACAATTTTCTAGTACCTTAAGCGTTACTCACCTGAGGTAGTCTTTATTGCTGGAGGAGACCCACCTACTAGGTAACCGATGACCCTTTCTGGACAGGGGAGGATATACTAGACTCTTTCACACCGACTACACAAACACCTCCAGAGGGACTGCTATTCTCCTCCACAGGAACTTCCCACTGCAGGTCATAACAACACACCACAACAGTTTGATCAGATACACCATGTTTAAGGGATGCATAGGATAATCACTGGACCTTCACTGTTGTGCACCCCTCATCCCTCCTCATTCTAGGGATTCTACAGTCTCCCCATGGGAGAACATTGGTGCGAGGGGACTATAATGCAGTCATGAATCCCATGGCTGAAACAAACATCACCTTTCGGAAATCGGCCCTCCTGAGCGAATGAGCAAGCACTATAGTTCTCACATATATATGGCACATATTCCTCCATGTCACTAGGGAATACATGCATTACTCTCACTCTCATCACTCCTCCTCCAGAATTGATAATTTCTTTATGCCTTCCATGGATGTCACCAGGGTGGCCCAAGTGCAGATTCTGCACCATGCGCTGAAGGGCCGTGCGCATTCTCGCTGCTAGCAGTAATCGCAAAAAGAACAATTGATGGACAGAATGCAGAACAATGTCATACATTCACCCCAGTACAGAGATCTGTGCCTAAATCCATTGTTTTTTGCTCCCCATGCCATTCCAGTTTGAACCCAGCGATATGGAAACCCTATAGGAACAGTGCAGCCCGAACTGCCACACCAGGTCCTTCCTGGACTGAAAACAAGCATTCTAGTATCGATGAAGGAAGTGACCCGAAAAGGGCCACCCTGGTCACCACTGACCTCCTCTCAGCCTTCCGTACCAAATGAAGAGTCAGTCAGACAGTGGAGAATACAAACCATTGCCTGTTTATTGATATACACTCAGAGTGGAGTCCCATCTGTACAGTCGCTAGGAGTGCTACTGAGGGAACTAAAGATCAGCAAGCACATCAATACATGATGTACATTTTATACACGGGTGAAGGCACCTCCACAGTGGGATTTTCCAGACAGATGCAGCTGGACAATGAAATACAAAAAAAAGGTTTTGGCTCTCTTTTCATACACAACCTAGTACAATCAAAGGTCGTTTCACCCTGTGCCCGCCACCTGACAAGTGGGAGAGGGCCTCTATCTAGTGAGAAAGCTATGTACTGGCGCCAACAGTTCATTATTGCAGAAACAAAACTCAACAGAAGCTTTTCTCAGAAACAGTAAGGGCTTAGTTTCGATCATCATTCAAAATGGCGACTGAACATGAAATGGTGCAGCGAATGCTAACTTATAAAGGGCACTACGTAAGCATTCACAGGTCTAGTCTAACAGACCCTCCTTTCAGCATGAGCTAAAACATTTTTAACTATAGCAAAGAAGAACAATATTGCAAGCGATAATAGAGTATCAGATTAGGGTGCAGTTATGGACACTCCATACCATCAACATCAGAAAGTGAAACAGCAAGGAGGGATGAATTCTCAAATATGTCCTCATCAATATTCTTCAAATCATCAACTTCTTTCTGAAGCATTATAGTGGCATTTGTGCCATGAATTGATATTTTCATTTTGGAAATGAAAACAGTGGTAGAATAAGAACAGCAAAAGAGGAGACAATGAACAAGGACACAGCAGAGCATGAATATCAAAATAAGATAAATACATTTTTCAAGAATCCTGCCTCATCTGCGGAAAAGGGGCCAATTCCAATTCCCACTTTCCATTACCTTGACATTTTCAAGAATAGCTAAAAGGTGTTTGGTAATATTCTTTTCCATATTCTTGAATTTATCCACACAATGATCACCAACTACAGTGCATACACCACCACTCTTCACTAGAATAGCCAGAATAAAGTCCACAGCATATCTAGTCTGTTCCGAATATATCTGCATACTTTCCAGCTGAGTGCTGATGTCATGCAGAGCTGCCATTATAGTATTAGATAGAATTTGCAGCTTGCATTCAAAGTATTCTCTAGCCTTCTCACCCCTGGCCATGAAAGTACCACCCAATGTGAATATAGAAGAAATGATGTATCCAAAGGTGATACCATTACTGTAATTATTGACCTTTATTTCAGTCACACCCTTTCGTTAGTGTCCTTCTAACCCATCTTATTTTAGGCTTGGCATATTTACAGGGCACACCCAAAGGCAACACCATTCCAAGGGCTACATTGTCTGTACCATTATAGACATTGGATTAAGTCCCATTAGACAAGAAGAAAAACCCTGGGTGTGCATAAATCGGCCCCTCGTAATCCACTGCAGCGTACCTGGAGTTCATTCCGAAGGTACTTGGATCCTCTTTATTCACTAAGGGTATTGTATGTTTGTACAACACTATTCCTGAACATTTTATATACAATGACGTGTCCATACTGTTCCCAATGGGGCAACAAGCATGATAATAACCTGTCTCTCGGGGGACTGTCAATTCCTTGTAATGCCAACCCACTAATGTTACGTTCTGTTCTTCCATATAAAAATTATCACAATATGTATTGTTATCATAACTTAGATAACCCACTCCCAGTGGTTTTCTATAGTATGGACATGGTCCCTGATAACCAAAACCAAACACTCCTTTCACTTCTGTAAACTGAGGTGTACGAGTATATGTGTAATTTACGAGTGACAATAGATATGCAGTCCACAGACTGGTGCAGATTGGGTGGGGTAGCAGGCGGTCCCTCCACCAAACAACCTCCTATGTGTTTCCAATACTACATTCCTAGGGGCAGTTCTTTTATTTCGTCTCAGGATAATAACCTTACCCTTACTGCATAAAGGCACACTTTGAGCATCTTCCAAAACCCATTACACTCCACGCAGTATTATTATCACCTTTATAAAAGAACAACGCATGTTATTTTACTTCTCCTTGACCACATCATATTATGTTGTACATTATGTAACCATTGGCTGCTCCTCCACAGCAACATTTCTGCCAAAGGGATGCATGGTGAATTCAAAAGAAGGAAAATGCAAGAAAATATAAAAATTCCCAGTGTCCATTAGAGCCTCACTGGCGCTGGCTCCTATTGTCCATCAATAAGTTGGCGCTCCGACGGTGTAGCTTGCTCTGTCCTCAGCTCTTTTATCCTACGTCGATAAAGGTGGTATACTTTTAAGTATACTTTCTTCCTCAACTAATTTTCAAATAAAGGCAAAGCAAATACAGAATTTTGACTTATTTCAATTATTCGTTGGTACTGTTATTCAGTACTACCTATCTGTGTAGTCCGTCCCTAATCTTTTTTCTTCTTAGATTCACTAGCCCTCAGCTGAGGACGCAAATTGTACCTGGCAGCACCAGGCACTGTGTGATCAATAAACAAAGGCTCCTGGATAGCTCGTATTTATGGTGGGACAACCTTATTCAAAACATCATCTTTCTCCTTGTAGGTTTGTGTCCTGGTCAGTAGAGTATCACTGAAGGGGAAAAACCTGGGCACTTGCTCACATTTGGTGTCGCCAAGACTCTCTTTGACCCACTGGTCATATGGAAACGGCAAAGGAATCCTCCGGCAATGGGTAGCATGCACCCAGTTTTTTCGACCAGCAACCTTTACAGCCGTCCGTGTCACCAACAGAACCTGCTCAGGTCTTTTCCAGTTGTGCTCCAGACTTTTCTTCCTCCGGAAGTTCTTGACCAAGATAAAATCGCCAGGCTGAATGTTGTGGCCAAGCCCCTCTGGTATAAGAGGTAGTGATTCACGTACCTGCTGGTGAATAGAACACAAACCTTCTGTTAACTGGCCAAGATAATAAAGCAACACAAGATATTCAATATCAGAGTATTTACGAGGACGTGGGACACCCCAGACATTTGCCAGGCGTCCAAACACAACCTCGTAAGGTGACAAGCCTGTTCTAGAATAGGCTGTAGTTCTTGTTGACAGAAGAGAGCATCTGGCCATTTCAACCCTGGCATCTCTTGGATTTTTGCCAATTTCAATTTGAGAGTACAATGGTACTTCTCAACAAGGCCAGCTGATTGCAGGTAATTGGCAGCATGACATTTCTGTTTAATGCACTAACCTTCACAAATTAATGTAATCACTTTCCCATTAAAATGAGACCCAGTGTCACTCCAGATAATTCGGGGCAAACCAAATCGAGGAAAATACTCAATAAAGAAGTACTTTTGCAGTCATAATAGCTGCATTTTCCTTAGTGGGATCAGCCTCAACCCATTTGCTGAACGCACATATGACCACTAAAACATACTTAAGATTATTGCATCATTCTAATTCAATTAAATCCATTTGGAGGACTTCAAACAGGAAAGTGGGTGGTGCAAAATTACCAGGCCGTGTAGGGGGGCATGTTCCTGGATTTTGTTTTATACAGATCATGCAATGTTTCACCAAATGTGTAGCTGTCTTAGAGATGTTATCGTTAAGCCAAACGGGGGCTAAACATTTACAAATGACTTTCGCACTAATATGGGCTGGACCATGGGTCATAGTAAACATGGGAGTACATATGCATCGGACAACATCCATTTCTGTTCTCCAGATTTATCAATCCAACATCCTTCCTCATTTAACTGTGCGGTACTCTCCTGCCATTTTGCTAGTTCCTCTATCGTGGCTTCACTTTGTATCTCCTTTACACTCACAACAGTATTTTCAAACATAGCAACCTCAGGAACCCACCTAGCTGAACCTGCCAACAAACATTCTTTTCATTTTACTTCGAGCCATCTCCTTGGCTACCTGATCTGAAAATGCATTTCCTCTACTCACGTCATCAGTTACCTTCCCATAGACGCTGCACTTCATTTTTGCAAATTTCTTGGGGAGTGTTGCTGCCGATAACAATCGCAATATGAGGTGTCCAGGATGTATCCTAGAACAATGAGAATTAAGGAACCTTCTCTCCGATCAGTCGACCAAAATTATGGGAAACCCCAAACGCGTACTGACTATCTGTATAAACATTGAGAACCAGCCCTTCACTCAATTCACAAGCTTGATTAAGGGCAGCAAGCTCAGCGGCTTGAGCTGACTAATGGGGGACCTGTGATGTCTCTACCACTGTACACAACGTAGTAATAGCATTAGCTGCTGTGGTAGTGCCATCTGGTAATTTAAAACAGGAACCATCAACATTTAGTTCTCCTTGACGGTCAGATAAGGTAACTTCAGTCAGGTCTACTCGTACTTTCCTCTCTTCTTCTGTCCAGAAAATGCAGTCGTGTTTGTCAACTTGACAATTCTCGCCTCGGTGCCTACTCTAACCTGGGGTCCCACTCAGCAACTCTGTGCATTAGCTTGCCTAATCTCCACAACGGCCCCATCAACGCCGGGAATGCCTGGCTCCACCTTGGGGATTCCCAGTTGGGACCATCCCACAGGGAAAGCCAGGACGGGTTCCCCAGCGGTATACAGCGCCGGGACGCCCCTTTGCTGGGGCAGCTGTGCGCTTTACAAGTATACAACATTTAAGATTTAACATTTGCAGCAAAGACCAGGAAGAGGCTGAAGGTGGGAGGGTGGGGAGATACTCTCCCCTGCTACAGTGGCTGCCGGCAGACGCTGGGAGGGAGCGCCCTGCCGGGGTGGGTGGGGCGAACTGCACTCCCCTTGCCCCTGTGCGCCTCCGCTCTCCATGCCTTCTTCGCGCTGTGGTGAAGAAGTTTCTTATCTGCTTGTTAAAATAAACAAGCAGATAAGAAAAGCCTTCACGTCAGCCGCAAACCAGGACTGGGTGGCACTCAAAAACACTCCTTTCCATTGGGAAGCCAACGTTTACCATAAACGCCGACGCTACCCAATGGAAAAGAGGGGCGGGGCTTAGAGTCCCCTTTTTCTAACAATATCTCTTGTAGAGGTGGAGCAGCTTCGCTGCCATGCCCACGCAAGACCTAAAAACAAACTGAAACATTATTTTGGCCAGACAGGGCCGCCCCTGGGACCATATGTCGAGAAACAGAACTTTTTGTCACACCTGTGTCCACCAGAAATTCCTTAGTCGAGCCTTGCAAATCAGCTGTGAAATAAGTCCCACGCTGATCTACAGGTTTCTGAACTGGTCCCTCACCCTGTCCCTGGCTGTCCGTGCTGTAAGACACACCTGTCACATCCTCAATATCATAGTCATCATGATAATACTGTCCATCTCTGGGGTCATCAAAATAATTATTGTCAGAGCGGCCCACAGGAGCTGTAGCATTATGATTTCTGTTGGTCTCACTGCCTCTACCACCAGAACCGCGTCCTCAAGGGGACGAAACCTTCTGTAAAAGCACAGGGCACTGGCTATGCCAATGTCCTTCCTCCGTACAATACGCACACTGATTCTGTTCCAAGGGTGTCATAGAAGGCTGCCTAGTATGTGAGAGTTGTCGGGAAGGACCTCCCTGTCCTCTGGTATTACCCGAATGTTTGTTGCAACAACACTTTCGTCTTTAAATCCTTATTTTTTTTTTCAGTTTTATCCTTCTCCTCCTGATCTCGATTAAGCATGGGCGGAAAATCCATTCCGCTTGCGGAATTCGTGGATTGTTGGCAATTTCGCGGTCCGCGAATCGCGGGAAATTGCCCAAAAATACGCGATTATTTTTGCTTGGTCGCGCTTCAAAAATACAAGCTCGCGGGCATGGCGTTGACTTTCCGTGATTCTGAGTTTGCCGAGTTGTTTCCTCCCAGTTTGCGTGCGCTGCGCCATTTTGGATCTGGCTGCGTGATCTCGCTAGACTTTTCGACCGCGAGTACGCCATCTTGCTCTGCGAGACTTTGAGAACGCGAATACGTCATAAGTGCCCGCGATCACGCATCGCTAGAGTAAACAATAGCGAATACATAGATGCGACGCGCAGCTGACATGCGGCGGGAGATTTGAACAGCTCGCTTTCCCGAAGTGGCAAAAATTCGAAGCCGCAGTGAAAAAAATCTCGTGAACTCGTAAAAATAAAAGAAATCCGCAATCTCACGAAAGTTCGCGAATTTTGCGAACCGCGAGTACGCTTTCGCCCATACTTAATCTCAATGCTCATAATATTAATATTATTCAAAATAACAGAGGGAGAAGAAGTAGACCAAGTACTTTCAGACGCCTGCAAATGAGTCATTATTTCATGAAGAAGATTAGTAACAAACCTGTCGATGAACAAATTAACTCCTCCCTCTGTGGACATATACTGCCTTCTATAATCCAAAAACGTATCTTCAAACCTAGTGAAAAAAATCAGATACACTCTCATCCTTCTTCTGTCGCCAGGCCGTCAATCTATCCCAGCTTACTTTCTTAGGTGGAATAAGAATATCCATATATGTAATAATACGATCAGGCATAGCGAGTATCTCATTACGCGGCTTATCTCCTGGCTTCCCTTCTTGATACCATCCCTTAATCACATCCCAGGTACCACCCAACTCAGCAACATGATCTTGAGTATGCACCTCCGGCCAAATATCAACCGGAACAAGAAGACCAAAAAACATTTCAATATCAGCAAGAGTCATTACAGTAGAAGAGGCAGCTTCTGTTAATTCCTTATAATAGGCTGTAGTATTTTTCCAGGATCGGGTAGAGTAGCCTTAAGGGTTAAAACCTCACTTCTTTTCCATGGAGTATAAACCCATTGCTCCTGAAAGCAGGCAGCCACAGTCAGCTTCGTGGTCACACCATGCTGATCTGTCAATGCAGGTATTTCTGGATGATAAATTGGGTGGACTTCACACATAGGGAACTGAGTTATTTGAGCAAAACTCTTGTCATACAATCGACCTCTATAGGAGACTATGGTAGAAATATTACCAAACACCTGTATTGAGCGCTAAATCAGTAACAAAAACGCGGTCTCTAATATCAAATAATATTTGGGGAGCCTCCGACTCAATGTGTGTGTGCCAAAGGTCAATCAATGAAGCAGACATATGTTGAAGGGCATGCTGTTGTAAAAAGGGCTCAAAATCACATATAAAACGCCAAATATGCTCCGCTCCATAAAACACATTACGAGCCAACCGCATTGACTGACTCGCTATTACCCTCTTCTCATCCTCCCCTACTACAGATTCCATCAATGGGCCTGTTTGTTCCCTAAATGTCACCAAATACCTGTCTTCAAAACCACGTACATCCAAAAACATCGGAGGCTGAATACCCACTGGAGATGGGGTAATAGGAGTAGTAGGTAGAACTGTAGTCAATGATTGCACCAGGGAAGAAAGAACAGAGGGCACAGGAGTCAGGACAGTAGACGTAATAGAGGTCACAGTCGTCAAGGATGTGAGGAGAGAGAAAGAATAGGGGGCACAGTAACCGGAGCTGTGGGTATAACAGCTGTAGATACGGGGGCAACTGGAGCGGACGAGAAAGACTGCTGTGGCTGTAAAGGAACAACAGGATGTATCCTCGCGGGGCATTAGGAGCTGAGGTCGACTATCTAACAACTTCTCTAAAAAAGTATCATCTTCTTTCTTTGACCACATAGAACTTGTCAATATGCAACCAAAATCTCCTATCCTCACATTCTATTCCTGTCTCCTGTTTTTCTCTATCATACTCCACAGCTTTCTGTGTAAGAGACTGCACCCTCCTTTTCCGTGTATCTTTCTCCATTTCTTACCGCCTTTGCTTGGCCTCCTTCTGCCAAGTTCAAAGGGAGTCAAACATAGACTGTCTACTTCATCTCTTAAACAACTGTTCCTGTAGAAATACAATATTCTGCTCATCAAAAGAGCCTGTCAAAGGCCACTGCAAGTCGGCATTGTCCCTTGTATATTTGTGCCATAATGTACTAAACATAATAGGGCCAAGACCATGTTTCACATACATATGAAAATTAGGGATACCTTCAATAGGCGCAGGCTGCGCTCCTTCCAAACGGGCATCTGCAGAACAACAACGACAACACAAACTCCAAAGTTTGTTTAGACCAGGCATTGAAAAGGAGAAACAAAATCGTTATTTTTACCTGGCAAAGTATTTGCAGACACTTTTCATCAAGACAGTCCTTAGACCATAACACACTCAAACCTCAATGGTACCATATCCACAAAGAACCAAAACAGACTCACCTGATATCAGAAGTACAAACAACCTGGTTCTCCACTGCAGACTCTTAAGACAAAACAGTCAGATCAAGGGTTTCGCCATTCAGGACTCCAGTCGGGATGACCGATGGGCAAGGCACCCTCCGGTGGGACAAAGGCATCAGCTGCGAGTAACAGAAACTCTTTGTGCAGGGATCCTTGAGCCGTCCGTCTGACCTGACAATGTCCTCCCCCTGTCTGTGGAAAGGGGATGGATCAATAACCACTAAGGTGTTCCTGTTTGGGCGCCAACTGAAGGAAGTGAACCCAAAAGGGCCACCCGGGTCACCACTGACCTCCTGTCAGCCTTCTGTACCAAATGAAGAGTCGGTCTGACAGTGGAGTATACAAACCAATAACTGTTTATTCATATACACTCAGAGTGGAGCCCCATCTGTACAGTCGCTAGGAGTGCTACAGAGGGAACTAGAGATCAACAAGTAAAACAATACATTATGTACATTTCATACCCGGGTGAAGGCACGCCCACAATGGAATTTTCCAGGCTGATGCAGCTGGACAGTGAAATATAAAAAAAGGTTTTGGTTCTCATATCGTTCACAACCTAGTACAATCCAAGGTTGTTTCACCCTATGCCCGCCACCAGACAAGTGGGAGAGGGCCTCTAGCTAATGGGAAAGCTGTGTACTGGCACCAGCAGTTCATTATTGCCGAAACAAAACTCAACAGAAGCTTTTCTCAGAAACAGTAAAGGTTTAGTTTCAATCATCATTCAAAATGGCGTCTGAACAGAAAATGGTGCAGCGAATGCTAACTTATAAAGGGCATTACATAAGCATTCATAGGTCCAATCTGATAGAGACGTCTAGCCGCAGATTCCTTACCTTAGAATATCCCCAGGCGTCAGACTGGATCTGGAAAACTTTCCACAGCAGCACCTCTGCGCGCCGGGGAGCGGCGCCGTACGAGTCCACCCTGACGTCATCCACGGACATGACAGTCAGTCAGTGGAGCGATATATGCCCCTCCCGGCACGCTGACGTCCGTTTTCTCCTTTTCCTCGTCCCAACGTGGATCCTGGAAAACCAGCAGTTTCTTGGCCTGGTTTCTAGGCCTTTATGACGCCTTTGGTGTCGCCGGAACAGTGTGCAATGCCTTCGGGTTTTAAGGCTTGTAAAGCCTGTGCATGTTAGATGTCTGGCTCTGACCCGCACCTCATCTGTATGTGGTGCCTCGGCGTGCACCATGACTCCAAAGAGTGCAACGCCTGTTAGAGGATGAACCCCAAGTCCCTGAGAGAGCGCCATATGAAACTGCTGGCCGCACGGCTGTCAGGTCCAGCACCTTTGCGTCGCAGCTCTCCCCCTCCGGATCAGGCTCGTTCCAGAAGTCATTACTGCGAACTTCGTTCAAAGGCTGGTAAGCTCAAGTGCAAGCTGCTAGCAGGGAGGTCTTCCTCCTATTCGTGTACTGCTGGGGCCCACTCCTCTCGCTCTATGCCAGGTGAGGGTGCCCGGCAGTTGCTTCCTCCATACCCTCCCTTTCCTATGGGTTGGAGAGACATGTGCCCAAATGGAGGCTTATTCTATAGCACTCCAGTCTTACTTTCGGTTACCCCCTCTCCCTGGTGCGCCTTCTGGTCCCAAAGTGGTGGAAGGCACTCATGTCGGGGCCGCGCCAGCGGATTCTTCATCGGCACCGGCTGTGCGCTTCGACTCCGGTTCCGGAGATGATACGACGATGACAGGGCGGCCCAGTGGGTCCTCCCTGTCGCCTGTCCAGCCCACCCTGTCAGTCTTCTCATAGCCCTGAGCGGCTTCCTGTGCTGACGTCGGAGGCGGCACTGGCTCAACGCCTGGGATCCTGCGATCCCTCAGGCCCTAGGCTTCGTTCATCTTCCCTTTTCGAAGTTATAACCTTTTGCTCTAGCACGGGCATTCTGGCTCTGGGCTTTCCTTCTCTCAACCCGATATATACAAAAGGGGTTTTCGTGCTGTTCTTGTTGGCTTGTGGTACCTTTGCCTTCCATTGTTCTTCGCTCTTTTCAGAGCTTCATGGTCTAGGACTTAGCTGTGCTGACATTACTGTCCCCACTGTGCTTCATCACTTGATTGATGGCATTGTTTTAGTCACATTATTGACGGCTAAGTTCTCTCTGAAACTTGGTGGGGTTCAGTCGTAGACCCGCCTCCCTTACAGGTATGGCTTTGGTATCTATTCTAAGTTAAGGAATCTGCGGCTAGACGTCTCTATCAGATGAACGAGTTACTTACCTTTGTTAACAATTTATCTGGGAGAGACATAGTCCAGCCACTGATTCCTTAATGCCGTCCGTACTCCCCGTTCTGCGAGGACCTTTTTAGGTTGGGCTTTCTATACTCGCCCCCTCTGGGTGGCTTGCCCTTCGGCAGGGTGACCTTTTCTTTTTATTCTTACACAGAATGCTTCATCTATTTTCATTGCTACTCAGCCCAATCTCGGGATTGGGCGGTATGCTCATATGTCACGTGTTCTTTCCAGCCTTCGGCCTGGATTGTTTGGTGTGAAATCTTTTATGCTTTTTCCCCCTCCCCGCTTTCCCCTTCCCCTCCGCCTTGGGGTCTTTTACCTCCCTGGTGACCCATTGGTACAAGTCTATTGGCTCTGCCACATTCTATGGGTCTCTTATTGTGGTTACTACGTCTCTCTCTGGTGAGTTCTTGTGGTGAGTTATCCTTAACCCTGTGTTCCGTACTTGTTGTCCTTCACAGTTATACATTATGGACGGGAACTTTCTGTTGTCTGCCAGACTGTATTTTCACATCCTCATCTCCCTCCCAAGGTGATTTGGCCTTCACTTTGTGGGGCTATTTTTCAGAGGTGCTCTGTTCTTCCTTTTTCTACTTTTCAACATCCAGGGCCTGGCACTGTCCTTTATGGTGCTGTTTTTCACCTTTCAATTTCTTTTTCATCCTTTTTGCACACTGTTCCCATATTCTCACAGTTTTTGGTGGTGGCTCCCCGTTGTGACGTGGAAAAGCTTCTCAGAAGAAAACTGACGTCAGCACACAGGGAGGGGCATATATGGCTCCACTGATGTCATATCTGTGGACGACGTCAGAGCTGAGTCATGCGGCGCCGCCCCCCTGGCGCGCAGAGGTCTTGCTGCGGAAAATATTCTGGATCCAGTCTGGCGCCTGGGGATATTCTAAGTTAGGGAATCTGAAGCTAGACTATATCTCTACCAGATACATTGTTTCCGAAGGTAAGTAACTCGTTCTTCGCTATGGGACGCTTCTTTTGCTGACTTTATCTGGCAGCAGGTTATTGACTAAATGGAGCTGAACATGGGGTCGGTGGGATCCCATACTGTGTTCTAGGAGGCACTGAAGGGTGTCCTGCAAGGACAGGTGATATCATATCAGACAAAAGACTTTCCAAGACATTGCTTCTCCCAAGACAGCTAAACACTGTGCTGAGATGAAGGGAACTGAGTCAGGGAATAGCCAGATGCCGCATCACGCATCACAATATAGGACATATGAGTCCGGAGACAGGGCAAGGAAGCTACTGTATTGGCTTGCAAACAGAGAGCTGGAACACCATATATTGCCAAGCGTAACCTCATCTAAGGGTGTTTTGCTAACTGATTCTGTCCAAACTGCCAGTGAATTTGCATCATTTTATGCACGCAGAGCAGCCACTGCCCTCAGCAGAGCGTGATCACTCTATCATGAAATATCACATAATACCTCGCCTCTCTAGCGCAGATTACCGAAGATGAGATACGAACCGCCATACAGTCGAATCTGGCTGGGAAAACTCCTGGCCCTAACGGGAGTCCCGCTCATATTCTTTAAGAAATACTCAACACACTTGAAGCCGCTGCTTCAGGGCATGTATACCAGGCCCTCAGTGAACTATCACATAACCTTTAGGGCGTCGCTATATCGGTGAATCTCAAACCTTGGAAACCACCCGACCATAACACGTCTTGTAGGCCCATCTCCCTAATCAACATTGAGTCGGAGATACTGGCAAAATACTGGGGAACAGACTACTAACCGTAAAAGTGTGGGTAATGTAGCCATTGGAGCCCTGAGCTGTCCAGTACTGCTGGACTGGCCCTTATGATGTGATTGAGAGAAAGATGGAGACCACCTACCTTGTGGATCTCAAGACCCCTAGGCAACCCCTGCCTCCCCCCGGGTGCTTAATGTCAATCGTCTCAAGCCCCACTTTGAGAGGTCTGAGTTCAACATGCTGCTGGTGACAGATGGCAAGGAGGAAAAGGAGAGTGAACTGCTTCCTGACCTCTATCCTACAAGGAAAAAGATAGGTCTGTGGCGGGAGTAATCCTTTCAAGGAACTGCTGACCTGCCTGTCTGAGCTGCCCTGCTGTCTGCTGACCGCTGCCCTGCTGCTAGAACTTTTATATCCCCAAAGTGACTCCAAAGGCTTGCTGTCTTGCCCCAGGGACATATAGGATTTGATGTGGCCCCTGCCGCCCGAGCTACACCAGGGGCTTCACACAGTGGTTCTCATCAACATTGACAAAAGAAAAAATGATCCTCTGAAATTATTTACAAACCACTCTGTGCCTTTTAAAATTCACTGTATATATTTATGCACCAATACCTGGCGCCGCTCACGCTGATCACTCTGTCACTTGTGTCACCGTAGTGTTATTCACTTGTCTCACTCGTGCACCTTGTACAACTTCGGTTTGTTTATTCTTCAATTTGAAATTGCAGTGCTGATATTAACTGTGTATTATATCTGTCTATTCCTTATAAATATGCCTAGTAAAATGATGCCTTGAGCACATGTGCAAATCATTTGGAGTCTCCTTGTTCCGTCCTGGACAATGTTGTATTCATGTCCCCACTAACTGTCCTAAAATTATACCTGTTGGGATATTGTTTTGTTTATACCCTTTCTAAAAGTGGCATTTCTGAAATAACAAGTGTTAAATCCATCTTTACCATTAAAGAGGATTTATCTTTACTATTCCAACCATACCCAGCATCATTAAGCTACTCCTGTCTAATCAGAAATTTCCACTTATGTGCATATTAGGGAATTCCTTAATGCTGGCCTATGGAAGGAGTAGGCCTCACAGCAGTGAAAAACTAATGTCCTTGTTTTCACTGCCAGGATATATAAAACTTAAAAGTACATGTCCTGCCTTTTAGTTACACAGCACCCTGCCCTTAGGGTCACTTACCACCTACTTTAGGTGTCACATGTGTAATCAAAAATAGGGAGTGGGGGTTAAGGTTTGGCTAGCGGTTTTAAATGCCAAGTCTGCGTGCCAGTAAACTGCACACACAGGCCTTGCAAAGGCAGAGGCCTGAGACAGGTTTGCAAGCCTACTTGGGTGTGTGTAATGTTTATAAGATCTATTTTTATAAACCTGTGTGGAGTTTTTTTGTGGTGTATTCATTGTGTTTCTGTGTGTGTGTGTGTTGCACAAATACTTTACACATTGCCTCTGTAGATAAGCCTGAATGCTCTGTGCAATGCTACCATATGTTGAGCACAAGTTATCTTACTTAGCTTACCCTGACAGGGATTGTGTCTTCTGTTTTGACAGGGTGTATATGTTTGCCAACCAGAAACCCAATTTCTATCATGTGGTCACTAACTCATTTAATAAATGTCTTCTCTCAGGCAATCACATTTTGTTTTTGAGGAATATAACCAGTTAATTCAGGCCATATAGATCCTGGAAAGCCTAATGGACCCATGCTAACACTAATGTGGTAGCTGTCAGTGAAGCCACATTTGATATTGTTCTAAACACTAGGAATGTCCAATCTCTTATAGGGTTCATCTTTAGGAGGAATACAGGCACCTTTGTTGGTATGAAAAAAGTCCTAGTATTTGGATCAACAGGATCAAACTCGAAACGATAGACAAATATTTTAAAAGGGTATGCTGCATGTGCTGTAACTACTAGAATTAATTCACCTACTGCATCAGGAACTCTTGTCCCGTGAGATACTGTGTCAACAAGCGCCTAAATCTGGCCTTTATTGGTCATGGCTTAACCGCATTCTGACACAGATTCATTCTGCAATTTAAAACACAGTCAAAAGGGGAACCTATTTTACTAGTCAAGTACTTGACAGCTCATCAGCAAATAGTGAGGTCCTTTATCAGGGAGGAAACCAATTTTACTACACCATCTTTGCATTAGTAATTATTTGTACTGTGTACATTCTCCAGGGGTATTCAAAGCTTTGACCTCACATTCTACACCATGATATGTTTTTGAAGGTAAGCCCGCAAATATGGCCCTGTTATAGACTGCTCAAACCCTCTGGCAAGTGCATGCTCAGGCCAACATTTCAACTCAAATCATGGATTCAGGCAAACTGTAACCCATGACCTATTGGGGATGGTTTGTGTAATGTAACAATCAGTCTTGTGAAACTTAATTATTAGTGAGTTTCAAGGCCCCCTTTCCACACACATGAAATCCACATTATATGGGCTATCTACGAAGTAATTTACACTTATGAGTTATTTACACAAGTAATGAACTCTTACACTTTTAAGTACATTTACTACTTTGGGCTGTTGAAAAAATTCGAACATAAAGGTACTTAAAGTGTAAAAGTACATGTCTTCACCCCCTGAAAAATGAGGTGGAAACTGATTTAGCCATGTAAGTTACAACTACTAAAAAGAAACAGTACTAAGTTCAGTTCCACACTTGGCTAACCACTGATACAGCAACACCCTCGAATAGGAAATAATAAAGAAAAGGACTTTAAATAATACCCCATAGGAAATAATGGGAAAATGCAACGATTCGTAAACACCACACACACCATCGGCAAACACTCAGGTAAATTTCTTTGGTATAGACCACATGACAACATACAGCAACAAACAACTTTTTCTGAAAGAATAGTCTAGTAAGCAGGTCTAATAAGCAAGTTAGATGGGATGAAGTGTCATCCATTCCTGATGCATTCATAGAGTCCTTGGATAAGTGCTGTGTTTCCCACATAAACAGAAAGAAAGATTGACTTATCACTAATATTCTATAAAACTATTTTTATTTATTTATTTGACATTTGTATGGCACAACGAATCATCCCCAGGGGGATCTCTCGGCGCCTGGCAGCACACAAACAGACCTCTCGCTCAGCCAGGGACCCTAGAACAGCCAGGTTTTTAGACTCTTCTTAAAGTGACCCTGTAATTACATCCACGCATTGCTTCCGGTAACCTGTTCCAATGGAAGGGGCCAGATATGAAAAGGCACTCCCTCCCATTCTGGACTCGTTTATTTTACAGGAGGCTAAGAGATTTTGATTACTGGATCTCAGCTGGCGCCCGTTATGTACGCTCTCACCTTCTTTCTTAGATATACCGGGCCCAGGCCTTGCTTTGCCTTGGACACCAAAACAAGTAGTTTAAAGATAGATATCTTCCTCACAAGCAGCCAGTGCAGGGTTTATAGCAGAGTACGGTCGGGGTGCGTCTGGGCTTGTTCAAAGCCATTCTTGCTGCAGCATTTTGCAATATCTGAAGTCTAGAGAAAAGTTCTTCTCTTGCACCCACCAGAAGAGCATTTCCGTAGTCCAACCTGCTCACAATCAGTAAGAGAGTCTTTTTAAAAAAAAAATTTTTTAACAATGTTAAAGGTCTGTGGAGGGAGTAATCCTTTCAAGGAACTGCTGACCTGCCTGTCTGAGCTGCCCTGCTGTCTGCTGACCGCTGCCCTGCTGCTAGAACTTCAATATCCCCAAAGTGACTCCAAAGGCTTGCTGTCTTGCTCCAGGGACATATAGGATTTCATGTGGCCCCTGACGCCCGAGCTACTCCAGGGGCTTCACACAGTGGTTCTCATCAACATTGACAAAAGAAAAAATGATCCTCTGAAATTATTTACAAACCACTCTGTGCCTTTTAAAATTCACTGTATATATTTATGCACCAATACCTTGCGCCGCTCACGCTGATCACTCTGTCACTTGTGTCACCGTAGTGTTATTCACTTGTCTCACTCGTGCACCTTGTATAACTTCGGGTTGTTTATTCTTCAATTCAAATTGCAGTGCTGATATTAACTGTGTATTATATCTGTCTATTCCTTATAAATATGCCTATTAAAATGATGCCTTGAGCACATGTGCAAATCATTTGGAGTCTCCTTGTTCCGTCCTGGACAATGTTGTAATCATGTCCCCACTAACTGTCCTAAAATTATACCTCTTGGGATATTGTTTTGTTTATACCCTTTCTAAAAGTGGCATTTTTGAAATAACAAGTGTTAAATCCATCTTTACCATTAAAGAGGATTTATCTTTACTATTCCAACCATACCCAGCATCATTAAGCTACTCCTGTCTAATCAGAAATTTCCACTTATGTGCATATTAGGAAATTCCTTATGCTGGCCTATGGAAGGAGTAGGCCTCACAGCAGTGAAAAACTAATGTCCTTGTTTTCACTGCCAGGATATATAAATCTTAAAAGTACATGTCCTGCCTTTTAGTTACACAGCACCCTGCCCTTAGGGTCACTTACCACCTACTTTAGGTGTCACATGTGTAATCAAAAATGGGGAGTGGGGGGTTAAGGTTTGGCTAGCGGTTTTAAATTCCAAGTCTACGTGCCAGTAAACTGCACACACAGGCCTTGCAATGGCAGAGGCCTGAGACAGGTTTGCAAGCCTACTTGGGTGGGTGTAATGATTATAAGATCTATTTTTATAAACCCGTGTGGAGTTTTTTTGTGGTGTATTCATTGTGTTTCTGTGTGTGTGTGTGTTGCACAAATACTTTACACATTGCCTCTGTAGATAAGCCTGAATGCTCTGTGCAATGCTACCATATGTTGAGCACAAGTTATCTTACTTAGCTTACCCTGACAGGGATTGTGGCTTCTGTTTTGACAGGGTGTACATGTTTGCCAACCAGAAACCCAATTTCTATCATGTGGTCACTAACTCATTTAATAAATGTCTTCTCTCAGGCAATCACATTTTGTTTTTGAGGAATATAACCAGTTAATTCAGGCCATATAGATCCTGGAAAGCCTAATGGACCCATGCTAACACTAATGTGGTAGCTGTCAGTGAAGCCACATTTGATATTGTTCTAAACACTAGGAATGTCCAATCTCTTATAGGGTTCATCTTTAGGAGGAATACAGGCACCTTTGTTGGTATGAAAAAAGTCCTAGTATTTGGATCAACAGGATCAAACTCGAAACGATAGACAAATATTTTAAAAGGGTATGCTGCATGTGCTGTAACTACTAGAATTAATTCACCTACTGCATCAGGAACTCTTGTCCCGTGAGATACTGTGTCAACAAGCGCCTAAATCTGGCCTTTATTGGTCATGGCTTAACCGCATTCTAACACAGATTAATTCTGCAATTTAAAACACAGTCAAAAGGGGAACCTATTTTACTAGTCAAGCACTTGACAGCTCATCAGCATATAGTGAGTTCCTTTATCAGGGAGGAAACCAATTTTACTACACCATCTTTGCATTAGTAATTATTTGTACTGTGTATATTCTCCAGGGGTATTCAAAGCTTTGACCTCACATTCTACACCATGATATGTTTTTGAAGGTAAGCCCGCAAATATGGTCCTGTTATAGACTGCTCAAACCCTCTGGCAAGTGCATGCTCAGGCCAACATTTCAACTCAAATCATGGATTCAGGCAAACTGTAACCCATGACCTATTGGGGATGGTTTGTGTAATGTAACAATCAGTCTTGTGAAACTTAATTATTAGTGAGTTTTAAGGCCCCCTTTCCACACACATGAAATCCACATTATATGGGCTATCTACGAAGTAATTTACACTTGTGAGTTATTTACACAAGTAATGAACTCTTACACTTTTAAGTACATTTACTACTTTGGGCTGTTGAAAAAATTCGAACATAAAGGTACTTAAAGTGTAAAAGTACATGTCTTCACCCCCTGAAAAATGAGGTGGAAACTGATTTAGCCATGTAAGTTACAACTACTAAAAAGAAACAGTACTAAGTTCAGTTCCACACTTGGCTAACCACTGATACAGCAACACCCTCGAATAGGAAATAATAAAGAAAAGGACTTTGAATAATACCCCATAGGAAATAATGGTAAAATGCAACGATTCGTAAACACCACACACACCATCGGCAAACACTCAGGTACATTTCTTTGGTATAGACCACATGACAACATACAGCAACAAACAACTTTTTCTGAAAGAATAGTCTAGTAAGAAGGTCTAATAAGCAAGTTAGATGGGATGAAGTGTCATCCATTCCTGATGCATTCATAGAGTCCTTGGATAAGTGCTGTGTTTCCCACATAAACAGAAAGAAAGATTGACTTATCACTAATATTGTATAAAAGTATTTTTATTTATTTATTTGACATTTGTATGGCACAACAAATCATCCCCAGGGGGATCTCTCGGCGCCTGGCAGCACACAAACAGACCTCTCGCTCAGCCAGGGACCCTAGAACAGCCAGGTTTTTAGACTCTTCTTAAAGTGACCCAGTAATGTACATCCACGCATTGCTTCCGGTAACCTGTTCCAATGGAAGGGGGCCAGATATGAAAAGGCACGCCCTCCCATTCTGGACTCGTTTATTTTACAGGAGGCTAGGAGATTTTGATTACTGGATCTCAGCTGGCGCCCGTTATGTACGCTCTCACCTTCTTTCTCAGATATACCGGGCCCAGGCCTTGCTTTGCCTTGAACACCAAAACAAGTAGTTTAAAGATAGCTCTCTTGCTCACAGGCAGCCAGTGCAGGGTTTATAGCAGGGTAAGGACGGGGTGCGTCTGGGCTTTTTCAAAGCCATTCTTGCTGCAGTATTTTGCAATATCTGGAGTCTAGAGAAAAGTTCTTCTCTTGCACCCACCAGAAGAGCATTTCCGTAGTCCAACCTGCTCACAATCAGCGCCTGTATGAGAGTCTTTTAAAAAAAAAAAATTTTTAACAATGTTTATTCGGGTCACAAATGTACACAGCTGTAACATGCCTACAACCTGGAGGCCGGCAGCGTCATAGAATTAACATAATGTAGTAATAAACACAGCTTATACACCGACAACCCGGGGGTTCGGCAGCGTAGATTTATGACTGACGAAACCTCATATCAATTGAGTATTAGAACCACAGTGAGATAGGGAGTAGGATAATTATATACAAAAAGGAATTTCAATGCTCTGCTGACCAGCTGGCAATCCTAGTGATAATAAAGACCCTAACTACCCCCATCCCCTTAACTGCACACCACTGCCGATACATAGTGCATTCTAATATTACAATCCAGACAATATTAATAGTTGACTGGTCTAGGTGATCAATTGTCTCAATGAGCAGCCGAAAGAGTCCAATCAGGCCGTCCAGCAGCGGCCAGCACGCCCAGGCCCTCCCCCTAATCATTTGCACCGGTAGTCATGTCTGCACCTCCCCTCGCTAGCCACAATGCGTAAGGTTCCCAGATGTCTGCTGGCCTGGAGCGACAGGGCTGCAATTCCCAGTAGTGGGTAAGCTGATCTTTACAATACGTGACTGTCTGCAGCCAGCCTGCAATGGTTGGTGGCCTCTCCTTTTTCCAAAGCACTGCCACTTGTCTCTTAGCCAAGAGCAGCAGCATCGCCACCAGCTTGCGAGAGCCCAACGGTATTTCTTGAACATAGCCCAACAGTACCACCAGCGGGGTTGGTGAAATCGTAGTTCCCACTATATCACCTATGTGCCTGAGTATTTCCAACCAATAATTAGCTATGTCTCTACATGTCCATGCCAAGTGAATGAATGCCGTGTCTGCATACCCGCAGCGCCAGCAATTTGAGTCCGCACTAAGATTCATACGTTTGAGCTTCACAGGAGTACGGTACACTCTATGTAGAAAGTTAAAATGAATCAGGCAGAGTCGATAGTTTGGGGACAAGTGTTCTAGTTGCACACAGCAGTAGGTCCACTGTCGATCTGTTATGGTCATATCCAAATCCGTTTCCCACCCCCCTTTTGAAGTGTAGGCCACCACAGGAGAAGTTTTTTGAGTTGTACTATATATACGGGTTATTAGTTTTTTGAAAGAGGAGTTGGACAATAGGTTCTCCAGTGCAGGGAGAGAGGGTGGTTCCTGGGGATATTCCGCGTAGCGAGCTTTGCATGCTGACCTGATTTGATAGTACCGCAATGCATCTGATAATGAGGGGGTCACTTCCCGGCACATGTGCTGAAGCAACAGGAACGAGGCTTCAGGGAATAGGTCACTCCCCTTCACCAATCCATGTGCTCTGGCCCTCAGTGCGGTGGCCTTGTCTGTCAGGGCGTCAGCAGTGGGTTACCCTCCAGCGGCATTGAAGGGGCATATATTTCCTTGACTCCTGCTCTGTTCGCAATACCCCTCCAGGCCCATCTAGTAACTGCCACAGTGTCAACCTCGCCCTGCGGTCGTTTGTAGCTTGCATAAATCGTCACGTGCAATGGGGTCGGCGCGGATCTGTCAATTTATATCGCTGAAATGGCTGAAATGGTGTTGTGTGGTGCCAGAAAAAATCTGGGGCACCCAGCCCGCCCTGTTCGAATGGAAGCGTCAGTAAGGTCCAAGACACCCGGGGTTGTCTGCCTGCCCAAACCATTTCGATAACTGCCGACCTCAGTCGCTTGAAAAAGGCCTTTGTGAGTGGCATCTGTATATTTACAAAGAGATTTAGCAGCTTGGGAAGTAGGGCAATGTTAGTGAGCGCTATACGGCCCAGCAGCGACAGGGGGAGGCGCATCCAACCCTTTATTTTAGACTCAATCCAGTCCATGACCCTGCCATAGTTATCAAGCCACAGCTCCTGCACAGATCTACTGATTATAATTCCAAGATATCTAGTAGCGGTGGTAGCCCACTGTATTGGGTAGTCCGTATCACAGGGTGTCGTCTCATCGGTGAGCGCGAGTATTGTGGATTTGGCCCAGTTTACTTGAATTCCAGTAAGGCCACCATATTTAATGATTTCCCGCATCAGAGGATTAAAATTGTCTACGGGATCTACCATGTACACGGACATGTCATCCGCATACATTGAGATCAGAAGGCCCCTAGAGGTGAATCCAATGCTCCTATGTGTGTACCAGGGGAGTCCACCGTACCCTCATTCAATTCGAAATATCCTTCAATCTTTTCTCTGAGGCCCCCTTTAAAGACCTGATCCAGCAATGCGCCAGACGGAAATCTCCATGTAAATGGCTGTATGTATGTCTCAGGAATGTGTAGACGTATTAAGGCAGGTGCATGATCTGAGAAGGTGCGCGGGAGGTGTTCAGCGCTAGCAACTTGTGTATGCACGTCTTTCGGCAATAGCCAATAGTCTAAACGAGACCATGAATGCCTGTGGTGTGTGATACACATTCCTTCTCTATCCTCGGGGTGTAATGCCCTCCATGTGTCAAATAACTGCAAGTCCCTCAGAATATCTCTTAACGCCTTTGTGGCCCTAGGACAGACGTCTTCAATCTGTGGGGCGCGACCCCTAGGGGGGCCGTGGAGTCACAGGAAGGGGGGCGCGCATTCCCCAGCCGAGCAATGTGCCAGAGAGAGCCTCGCACTGGGAGCTGCTCCAAAGAGCAATCCTATTGTGCACACTTCACACCAGCTGATGAAGGAGGATGGGTCTTGGTGACAACGACATTAAGAGGCAGTCAGGCTCTGCAGGAGGCAAGTACTGGCTTAATTGACCTCGTGCTCGGCCTGCTAATGCACTGCATCTACAAGGAAAGGTGCGATCTGGGCTTGGAGGGGGGGCTGGTGCAGGCCGTTCTCAGTGAGGGGAAACTGGGATGGAAATCAGAGGCCAGCCCCACCCAACATCGAACTTTCCTTACCTTCTGCTGTGTCGAAATGTGTAATTTTTCCTGTTTTTTCACCTAGTCTACACAAATACTTTCGATTTTCTATTTTTTATTGTGCTGCATAAAAAACCTGTACTGGAAAGGCATTTGACACCTGGTGCTAGAATATTTATATTTCCTTTTAAATAAATGTTTGCAGATTACTTGTAAGATTTAGTTCTATTAACTTTTAATTCTTTATTCTTTGCTCTCATTGAGGGATAATTCTGCCAAATGTTATATTTATACAATACAATTTATACAGTGCAATTGTGCGTCCTTTCGTGTAAAGAAGATGGTTTCTGCAGTGAAAGCACTGGTAAACATATTTAAATAGCAGTTCCCCTACTTTATGGAAAAACCCAACCCTCCTGGGACGGTTAATTCTAATAGTTAATATGCTTTAGCTGGAGTGTCAATCAAGGAGTGTCATGTGGTGCGAAACGGAAGGCCACAGACAGTTAACTCTCAGGGTGCAGCAGCTTGACTGAAAGAAATACAAACATGTGCTAGGTGAAAATGTAAATAAAGGGTGCTTGAAAGCAGGTACTGGTTTTAATTGATTGAATCATTCAAAGCTTTGTGATGACACAGATGCATTCTTTTTGAGTGGTAGTGCAAAGAGAACAATTGAGATTTGAAGTGTGTTCTTTCAATTGTAATTGAATTTGTATAAAGCCTACTACCCCAGGAGGTGTTGAAGGGACAGTTCTGTAAAAAAAAATGTACAACCTGGGTATTACTAAAATGCAAGTTTTAAATAATGACTTACATATTCACAGTGTTTTCTGTAACAATCTGTAACCTTCTAGCACAAAAAATGCACATGACACTATTCTCCACTGCACCATCAAAGAATTAATTATGTGGGTCCCTGGTTACACATAGACCTTTGAAGTGCATTAAACCAATAAAGATGTCATAATGTACTATTGTGCATTTCCCACTGCGTAACAGCTTTTTAAATGTTTTTTTCACTTAAACTACCAGTTATTTTATACGTAGCTACCTGGCAGTGAAAAACCTAAACATTTTTACAGAATACACTGTTTAATAACATTTACCCACCGTAAAAATGATTTGCCACAGGAATTAAGGGCATTTATGGTTATTGATGGAGAGTAACAGGTTCTAGAATATTTTGTCAGGAGGGGGTCCTTACACCTAAAAACTTTTGAGGAGGGGGTCTCGGCATCAAAAAGTTTGAAGACCTCTGCCTTGGATGATGTTCTCGGGCAGTGCCTACCCTGTCAAGCACTGAAGACATTACAACATTAAAATCCCCGCCCCACAGAAGCGACACTGGCATGAACGCTTGTATCTTTTGACATAGAGCATAAAAAAAGTCTGGGCTATCGGAATTTGGGCCATATACATTCACAATAACTGTAGGAGTGCCATAAAGCATACCATGTAACAGAACGAATCGGCCTTCTCGGTCCACTACAGTGGTCTGAGTCGTCCAGGGAATCCCTCTGGGAATAAGGACAGCGACTCCTCTAGAGTAGGAGGAATAACCTGGCGTAACAATTTCACCCCATCGTGCATTTTTTAGTGTATCCGTCGCACCTGCTCGCAGATGCGTTTCCTGTAGGAGGCACACATCTATTTCCTTTCGCGACAAATATGACTGAATTATTCCCACCTTGCGTCTGTCATTAAGACCCCTCAAATTCTAGGAGAGGCATTTTAGTGGTGCCTTTACTGCGGCTGTTCTCCCTGTGTCAGTTACCTCGGGCATATCCAGCTGTCATGTGGTATGTCATGTATGATCATCAACCTGTCTTTAAATGTTCCTGATGCAAATACGGCATTATAGAGTGTAACATTTGAAACTTGTAAAACAAAACCATCTTCTCCCCCCCCCCTCCCACACCAACCCCCCCGATTAGGTTGTGTATATGCCCTCCCTCCCGCGACAACCCGATTACAAACTAACCAAAGTTGGGAACTTACGGGAGTCTTCCCTGCGGTGTACATGGGTCGGTCAGCTATGCTCCCCTGCGCTCATGGCAGGGTGGCCGACCAGGCGGCAAGCGGTCCCGGGCCCACCTACAGCGCTATACGCAGTTTGTGATATCTGGTTGAATACAACGCCCAGGCCGAGGGTCATAATATCATGACGGCGCAATTTAGTTACATGCCAACAGTGTCCCGGAGTCATAGCGTCATTCCTCTGGCACTCCCGGGATCTGACCTTTGCACTTATCTGCATCCATGATGTGCCGAGCCGCATATCTTCACTCGATGTCACTGAGCGATTTCTCCAGTTGTGAGTCGGGCATGCCATCGCGTTGCTTGTGTTCTTTTGCAATTTTTTTCGCATGGGCGAGGGCAGCCCTGGCGTCTGTGAAAAACAATGGTTTGCCATGTCCCTGTATTCTGAGCTTGGCAGGATAGATCAACGTGTAGCGAGTCCTGATCGGTTGAAAGATCTTCTTGGCAGGGAGGAATTCTCTGCGAGCATTTTGGACTTGTACAGTAAAGTCTGGGTAGAGGGCAATGTTATTGCCTTTGTACTGTATGTCTCCCTTTTCTCTGGCGAGTCTCAGAATCACATCTCTGTCTCTGTAATTCAGCACTCGCGCCAGTATCGGGCGCGCTGGGGTGCCTGGCTTGGGCCGTGGGCCCAGCGATCTGTGAGCGCGTTCTATCAGGAACATGGGATACAATTTCTGTCCAAAGACTTCCCTCATCTCTCCTCTACATATTCCTCCATGTATTGCATGTCGTTTCCGTAATGCCTGTAATACGTATGTTGCTCCTGCGCAATCTCGCTTCTAAGCCCTCATTCTTTTGTTTGATAAGCTGGAGCACACCATCCATGCCGCAAAGTTTTTTGTCTAGTTCCGTTTGACCTTCCTCAGTTTCTGTTACTCTCGTCTCGAGTACACTGACCCTCCCTTCTTGTTTGTCCATTCATTGCGTAATACGGTCCATTCTCGCTGCAAGAGTGCCCATTTTGGTGTCCAGACTCTGCAGACTAGTTTTTAAATCCTTAAACATGGAGCGGATATCATCTGCAGGTGGCAGTTGCTCCGCGGACCCCGTCGGCTGTTCTTGTTGGGCCCGTCTGCGTCGCCAGCCTTATTTGTTTTTTTCTCAAAGTTTATTTTGGGCTGTCGCGTTTCCGGTTTGCCCATGTTTGCCCCTGATGGGTCGCACCCCCAACTTTGTACTGTCCACACGAAAAGTGTTGTTGCTCACCCCGCCGGCCAACGAACCGGCCGCCACCGCGCGGACCAATCCAGCTGTTTTATCTAGTTTCACCACAACGCTGTCCTCGGGTCTAAATTAGTACACTCAATCACACGTGGTGACATGGCGCGGGAGGGTATAAGCTCCAATACAAGTCTAGTTCCTCCCCTGTCGCGAGACCTCTGGGCCACCAGCCAGCCAATCACAAACTTACTGTCCGGCACGGGCGACTCTTGAGGTGCACGTGGAACACCTTTGTACAAGGGCAGGTGCCTCAATCGCGCTCCATTTTCCGCAAGGTCACAGCTGTACTCCACAGGCGCAGAGCCTTTTTCCCCCACCGCATTGAGTGTTCAGATCTGGCGTCTCGGGGTGGCGACCCAGGGGGGGGACCTCAAACGGTCCCCAATTCAGTAATGGCAGGGGACCATATGGCGCAGGGCGTACCGTGACATAGCAATCACTGTAGCTACAAGATCCCTCAGTACACAAGGTTTCACAGGCTCACTCCCAGTAGGTCTTCCAATTTGGCACCAGTCGGGGGCAGGCAGGTCCATAAGCGCTTCTATCCCTTCAATCACCACAGTGTACCTCTGATCACTACAGCAGCTCAGGCCTCTACCGCTGTCCCACAAAATGGCGGTCCGTCTTCCTGTGCGCACGCCTACCCGCAATGGCACCGGAGGGGCAGCGATCTCACCTCCCGCTATGTTTGGGGTGGTACCGGCGGAGATAATCCATCACAATATGGGGCAACCGCGTGCAAGGTCCAGTGTTGTCCGTTATTTTGAACGGGCCGGTCTCCGGGCTCACCTAGTCAGTCTGCCTCCTCCAGCTCCGGGCGTCAGGGTGCGTCTCCTATGTTCACAGCGTGTTATAGGCGACCCAGCAGCATAGATCCTGTCGCCGCGCTTGGGGTCCGGTGTCTGCCCCAGAGCGTCGCGTCAACAACCAGAGTCCCGTCTTACGCCGGCAGCTTCTCTCCTGGTCGCGGTCCGCGGTGGCCTCCGCTCCCGTACGGGTGTCTTCCAAATTTAGGTCCCGGCTCTGCTCTCACCTCGCAGGCCTCAGGCGGCGGTAGAAGGTCGGCTCTCCCGGGCAGCAGCGATCAGCCGGGCGCTCGATTTATCCGTCAGCACACTGCAGGGTGTCGTCTGCCATGTTTCCACCGCAGTAGGGTCAGACCAACTTGCCGATGAACGGATAATTATGCGAATTTACGAATCGGCCGGCGGAGCTGCTCTAGCAGGCAGCCATTCCGCAGCTCGACCAAGCCACGCCCCGAGAGTCTTTCTTACCTCCAAAGGGATCCAAGGAAAGACTTTCCTAGCATTTTCAGGATCCCAAAACAGGAATCCTGATAATGATTTTACATAGCTTGCTGTCCAGCAGGACTCCCAAGTTCCTAGCCTGTTTTGTGGGGGGGCGAGATCCCCAGTTCCTAGGGCCACCAATCCGGCGACCAGAGATCCTCCGCCTTCCCAAACAGGAGTAACTCAGTCTTGTTGGAGTTGAGCTGGAGAAAATTATCTCTCATCCAGGCCGCTATGTTCAACATCCAGCTCTTGAACTTGGTTCTCGTGACCGATGGATCAGGATCGAATGGGATTATCACCTGTGTGTCTTCTGCGTATGAGATCGTCTCAAAGCCGCAAGATCTTATAATGGCAGACAACGGGGTCATAAATATGTTGAACAATGTGGGGCTTAGGATGGAGCCCTGGTGAACACCCTTAACAAGTGGGGTGGTTGCTCACGCGAATGGTTCTAGTTTGACCCGTTGGGATCTGTTTGTCAGAAAGCTTTCCAACATTTTCAGCTCATTCTAAAGTCAGCATTGGGTTTCACAACCCAACTGTGTTTTCTCTATGCAAATACCCCGGACTGGTTAGAAGTGCCCACATTCTTGGGTTATTACATATAATACCAGTAGATAATTCCCCAAGATTCTCAAGGCAATTAGTTGCTTCTTTATTATATATGCGCTGATGTTACACAGCAGCCCTAGCATGTTGGTGCAAGTCCCCAAAAATATTGTAACTCATGGTCTTGATTTTGACCAAGCTCATAGCTTGTTAAACATAATATCTACCTTTCTTACATTTTGATTAACGCAATGCTGTATGCCCACTGCTGGCATTCTTTTTTACATTTAATGCCATGGAGTTTAAGTTTAAGGTTTTTATCTCTTTGTGGTACTCCATATGATAGACCGCTATGGAAAAGTTAGGGTATTTTGGATTTCATTTGTTTGTGGCCCTAGTGAGTTTTTGTATTTTTTACATCAGTTGCATTGTGGTACTACCTAGTTACATTTTGTAGTACATAGATCACAAATTTCATATAATCGTTGATGAGTTGATTAGCTTCTTCATTTTATAGTTCTTCTCTTTCTCTTCTGTTGCCTTTAATATGCTTGGACTGATCATGTCAATATTCATTCTCCCCTTCATTTGCACAATATGTATTTTTATGGATATGACCATTTACCTTAATATATTAAGTTAGCAAGTGTTAGTGGTATCTGAGCTTCTTTTAGATAGCACTTCTGTTAGTGTTACAAGTAGCCCTGGGCGAAGAACTACGCTCCGTTCGCGGAGTTTGCGGAGTTTCGGCAACTCCGCGCTCCGCGGAGAACGCGAAGTTGTCGAATACTCCGCGAACTGCTGCGTAGCGTAGTTCTCGCGCGCTCAATAGCATTTTCGCGTGCGCGAGGATGCTTGTCGGGAAGATCGAGTTGCCGAACACGCAGAAACTGCAATCTGGCACAGAATAACTCGCGAACACGTTAGTAGTGACCGGAAATAAGGGGACGCAAGCGGGCGGGACAAACCTCATGGGTAACTTCGCGCGCTACACATCCCGAGCATGCAGGCAATCAATCAATCAATCAATCAGGATATTTGTATAGCGCGCTACTCACCCAGAGGGTCTCAAGGCGCTTGGGGGAGGGGGGTCCACTACTGCTCGAACAGCCATGTCCTGAGTTGCTTCCTGAAGCAGAGGTGGTCTTGGGTCAGGCGGAGGTGGATGGGGAGGGAGTTCCAAGTCTTGGCTGCCAGGTAGGAGAAGGATCTTCCTCCCATGGTGGATCTTCGGATGCGTGGCACGGCGGCGAGGGCGTGGCTGTTCGATCGTAGCTGGCGGGTGGGAGTGTAGAAGGTCAGGCGGTTGTTGAGGTACCTGGGGCCCAGGTCGTGGAGGGCCTTGTGTGCGTGGGTGAGGAGTTGGAACGTGATTCTCTTGCTGACGGGGTGCCAGTGAAGGTCTCTCAGGTGTCCAGAGATGTGGCTGTATCAGGGGATGTCCAAGATGAGTCGTGCGGAGGCGTTCTGGATGTGTTAGAGTCTTTTCTGGAGTTTGGCTGTGGTTCCGGTATAGAGGGTGTTTCCGTAGTCCAGTTGGCTGGTGACGAGTGCCTGTGTGACCGTATTCCTGGTTTCGGTGGCGATCCATCGGAAGATCTTTCGGAGCATGCGTAGGATGTTGAAGCATGATGATGAGACGGCATTGACTTGTCTGGTCATCGAGAGGGAGAAGTCCAGGATGAAGCCCAGGTTGCGTGCGTGGTCCGTTGGTTTGGGTGCGCTGCCCAGGGCAGGGGGCCACCAGGAGTCGTCCCAGGCGGAGGGTGATGATCCAAGGATGAGGACTTCCGTCTTGTCTGAGTTCAGTTTCAGGCGGCTGTTCCTCATCCACTCGACTACGTCTTTCATCCCTTCGTGTAGGTCGTCGGCGTAGGAGATGATGTTGAGGTTGTGTTGGCGTACGATGGCTGCGAGGGGGCTCATGTAGACGTTGAAAAGGGTGGGGCTGAGTGATGATACTTGTGGTACGCCGCATATGACTTCGGTGGCCTTGGATCTGTACGGGGGGAGGCGGACTCTCTGGGTTCTTCCGGTGAGGAATGAGATGATCCACTCCAGTGCCTTCTCTTGGATTCCGATGTTGCTGAGGCGCTGCACTAGGGTGCGGTGGCAGACCGTATCGAATGCTGCGGAGAGGGCCAGGAGGATGAGGGCCGCTGTTTCCCAGTTGTCGAGCAGGGCTCGGATGTCGTCGGTGGCTGCGATGAGGGCGGTCTCGGTGCTGTAGTTGGCGCGGAAGCCGGACTGCGAGTGGTCGAGGCTGGTTGGGCGAGCGCAATTGGTGATCCACTGTGTGAGGTTGTTGGCTGCTTGGTTGGGGTCCGTTGAGCTGGCGGGAGGGTTCTGGCTCAGTGAAGTGGTGAGCTGGTCGGTGGTGATCTTGTTCCAGTTCCTGCAGGGAACCTGTTGCGGGTGGTGGTGAGTCGTGTTCTTTCTGAAGCTGAAGTGGACGCAGCTGTGGTCTGTCCAGTGGAGTCCGGTGGAGTGGCTGAAGGAGATGTACTTGCTGGAGGAGAAGACTGGGTCAAGCGTGTGTCCGGCGTAGTGGGTGGGGGTGTTCACCAGTTGCATGAGTCCGAGGTTGGCGAGGTTGTCCAGCAGGGTGGTGGTGGTGTTGTCGTTGTTGTTGTTCTCCAGGTGGAAGTTGAGGTCCCCTAGGAGGATGTAGTCAGCGGAGGCGAGGGCATGCGGGCTGATGAAGTCTGCGATGTCTTCGCTGAATTGTGTGCGAGGTCCTGGGGGTCTGTAGATGAGGGTGCCTCTGAGTGTGGTCTTGGGGTCTGTGTGTATCTGGAAGTGAAGACGTTAAGCGGCTGTGAGGGTGTCGTCTGATTGGTCGTGATGCGGATGGTGTTCTTGTGGACGATGGCGATGCCTCCTCCTGTCTCGTTGCCGCAGTCTCTCCGGGTGATCTTGTATCCGTCCGGGATGGCGACGGCGATGTCGGGCGCTGAGGAGGCGTTCATCCATGTTTCCGTGAGGAAGGCGACGTCTGGAGATGTGGTGTCGAGCAGGTTCCAGAGTTCCACGGCGCTCCCGAAGATGAAAAATGGCTCGCGAACGGGTCAAGCAAGCTACTACGCATGCTCGCGGAGCTATGCGTAGTTCGCGGAGTGCAAGTGCATCTTCGCGTAGCTCGCGGAGTGCGGCTACGCGAACTACGCCCAGGCTTAGTTACAAGGTATACCCATGACCAACTTCATTTGTAACCCAGTGTTTTTTGGGTATTGTAAGTACACTTCTTAATTGATTCATACTCATGCTTTTTGTAGGGTTCGCTAATAGTAGTGTATTATTTTGAACTGCAAATCATCAATATACCATGTGAACTAGACACACTGAGAAGTTACAAGCTGTAGATTTTTTTTAAAACAATTTTATTGGTTTTAAAGCAAGATAAAAGACCAGCAATACAGTACAGCGCAGTGTTGATCAATTCCCACCATTGATTTGGTGGTAAACCAAAGTACATCATGAGTCCATGATATCCCAAGTGGTACACACAGTCAATCAAGCAAAACATTTTCAAGCTATCTGATACAACCATTTGCCCCAGACCTTGTGGTATTTCTCCAGACAGCCCAGTGCTTCATATAAGGGCGTCTCTTTTGTGGCACACCAGTCAACTCCCTTGCACCACTTCTTGACGCTAGGCAGAGTAGGACTTTTCCAATTGGCGGCTATGTGTCGCTTAGCTATGATCATTGCCGCATTAAAGCACAGTTTTTCATTCCTGGACCCGTCCAGCCTGCCCGTGATCCCCAGGTGCGTGTGTATTGGGTCATCTTCAGTAAATTCCTGCAGGCTGTAGATTTTTAAAACGCTGTGCTCCATGTATTATCATTAAATATATCTAGTTCAGCATTCAGAAGGTTTATTGGCTTGCTGCTATGTGTTATAGTGAATTTGATGTTCTAAGCATTGTCATTAAGACAATGTAGATGTTTAATTTCATAATTGTCCATGCTCATATCACGAGGAATTATTAGGAAACCATCTATTAAGTTTCCTCAATGGAAGATGTTGCTATCCTGGAGCCAGGAATGCCACTTCTTAAAGCCTTCCATAAAGAGGCTGGCATTGTAAGAGACAACCCAGTCACCCATGGCAGTGTCCTGCATCTGGCAATACCACGATTCCATAAGAAAGGCCTTACTGTGTAGGATTGTTCCTGCAATTTCAAGGTGCATCTGAGTATGCGCAACAAAAATAGTGTGTCTTGTACGTATGTAGTAGTGTATCCTCAGCAGATCATGTTATGTTTTAATATTTTAATAGATGTGTCTAGGCTTCATTTTGTTTCATATATCTAATGAGACAGACATCATTTTTTTTATGTCCGGCCAATTAATCTTGTTCAGAATGTCCTTAGTTTATTGTATGTGTGATTGGTAAGAAAAAACATTGGACAATGACATGAACATTGATAGCTATGAGCACCAACTTTCATTTAATTCCAAGTTGACACTAATTGCCCCCTCAAGAAATACAGTACCAAAAAAAGACTGCCAGGTACCAGCTCTCCTAAAAAAAAAAACTGAAACCGTTTGTTGTAAAATGGAGCTCTCTAAATGATCATCTCAAACGTTATTGCCTTAAGTTCTTCCTCTTTTTCCGACCTCGTTTTTGTTGGCTTTAGGACTCTGAGCACTTTACCACTGCTAACCAGTTCTACAGTGCATGTTCTCTCTCCTTCAAACGTGGTAACATTGGCTCATATCCAATTGCCATATTTAATTTACTCATGAGTCCCTAGTAGACTGCTCTACATGTGCCTAGAGCCTGTAAAGTAAATGCTACTAGAGGGCCTGTAGCACTGATTCTGCCAACCACTTACATAGCCCCTTAACTGTGTCTCAGGCCTGCTACTGCCAAACCTATGTGTGCAACTGCCATGTCGATCTGGCAAGTTAAACCTCTTGCCAGGCCTAAACATTTCTTTTAATACATATAATTCACCCCTGAGGTAGGCCCTGGACAGGGTCTGACTGGCTGTAGTGGGCACCCGGCATTTCCCCTGTGGGCCGCCAGGGTGGGGAACAGTTTGGGCCCCCGAGGGGCTTTTTTTTTTACCCAGGCCGGTTTTGCTGCATAGCTGCAATTTCAGTCCCTGTAACAAAATTGAAAGAACCCCCCCCCCCTCTTGGAGCCAGCCAAGCAGTTTGCCATAGCGGGTTTCGGTTCCCAGTCCGGCCGTGGCCATGGACAGCCCAGGGGCAGGGTGTAGTGTATTTAAAACGTAGAAAATCTACTTTTAAGTTTTTCAAGTTCTGGTCGTAAAAACTCTTAAGTAAAAACTCTTAAATGAGTTTTTCACTACTGTAAGGCCGATCTCTCCCTTAGGATGACATTGGGATTACCTTATTATATTTTATAAGTGTCGTTTTGAGTTGGAAATAGATGAGACCTCCGAGTCTGATGTCTCTGGAATAACAATTTTAAATCTAATTTATGGTAAAGTCAGATTTTAAATTGCAATTCTGAAAATGCCACTTTTATAGAAAGTTGTCATTTTCTTGCTTTTGCCATTCGGTGCCTGCTGCCTGTCTCTGTTCAGTCTGGGTTGGGTGACAGCTGGGCTTTGTGTATTCCCTCTAGACAGCCACACACAAAGCGAGCTTAGGTGTGACTTGATGGGCCAACCTGGGAGATGGGAGGGAGGAGGTGAACACAGCCTTGCACTTGCACCTGAGTAGGCTGTGATCTGTCCACAAGGCAGTCATTCCCTCCTGTAGTGAGTCTGGAGCCAGGGCACGAAGGGAGGACCTCTGTGCACCTCAAATCCTTCTTTGAAGTTTCCCCAACTGAGTATAAGTACTGGACCACCGGCACCATGACATCAATATACTTCTTTACCTGTGATCATTCTGCGAAGAAGAAGAACTGCTGTGCTGCTGAAAGGACTGACATTCTGCTGGACTCCTGTATTGCTTTACTGCCCTGTTGGCTGCTGTTTCCCTGCAGGTGTGAGAAGGTCTGGACCTACATCACTTGAACTCAGAGTAACTACCTAGCCTCCTGATCTGAAGTCTCAGGGACTTAAAACACTTACTTAAATCCATCTCCTACACCTGTACTGTGCAACCTGTGAGTCTGTCCCGCCAAGTGGTGCCATCCCAATCATTGGCCCTTGGAGGTGGGCCTAAGGTGTTTGCTTCATCGGTACCAACGCACCCCCTACTGCAAGAGCAGAATTGCTGCATCACAGGATCAGTGCATCGCATTTGGAACCAGCGCACCGCCCTTAAACCCGCTGCTTCAGAACCAGCACCAAGAATATGGAACTCGCTTCCTCCCACATCAAAAAAATCTCCTCTACTTTTCTGTTAAAAAAAGAAGCAAAATCATTCCTTATGTGCAAATTTCTCCCATAAACTATCACATGGACTTTTCCAGATGTACACCCTAAACTTGCCCCTTCTATTCCTCGAAAGATACCTTCGCTGCTCTCGACCCGTTGCTTAGAAATACTCTCATGCCTGCGACCTTACAAACTTTGTAAAATAAGTTGATCTTATGTATACTATTCGGTTTGCAAATTGTTTTATTCGTATTGTGCCCTCAGTGTAAAGCACTCTGATACCCTTCCCTGGGTCTGGTCCGCGCTATAGAAAACTATAAAATAAATAAGATCGACGCATCACCTCTACTGCGTGGAGAAACCAAGTGCATCGCCTTCTGAACTGCAGCATCTCTGGACCAGCGCATCACCTTTGGAGCAAAGGTTAATTTAGTGTGTGTTTGTGACTTACCCTGACAAGACCTGTAGTTACTGATTAGACAGGGTGCATACATCTGCCAACCAGATACCCAATTTCTAACACTGTTTCTTCCAGAAACATCTTCAGAACTGATGTCCAAGCCCTTGTACTTTCACTTCTCGATAGTGGTAACTTCCTGCTCAAGAGCCTCCTAGACTCCACACTGGCACCCCTTAAGGTAATCTAACATTTCACAACATGTATTATCCAGGGTCTGAAGGAACATGATCACATTACCCCCATGCTGATGAACTCCATTGTCTCCCTTGCTAGCCCGCATCATCTTCAAAACCAGCTGCATCATTTACATAGCCATCTCAACCTGCACCCCTGCTTATTTTGTCCCCTTCAAGCCTGCATCATCTTCAAAACCAACTACATCATTTACAGAGCAATCTCAACCCGCACCCCTGCTTATTTTGCAGACAATCTCACCATCTCTGGTGATTATCGGCCACCTGCAGCCAGAACTCAGCAGACTGAGAAATGTAAAAATGAAAAACAGGCAGCAGGCCTTCTCCATCTATGCACCCAGGATTTCGAACAAGATCCTGTTATACACCAGGTGTACTCCAACACTGCTGCAATTTAGGAAAGAGTTTAGAACACACCTCCTTAACCCCTTCCACAAGGGGCTAATTCCCCCGCGGCACGGGTGGGGAGGGGGGGGGGTAGCTGCAGCGTCGCCGTACTCATGATGTGTCCAGCTCGTCAAGCTGCACAGTGGTGCTGTGCAGCATCGAAGGGGTTTAAAGAACACTACATCACAGTGCAAAAACAGTCCACGAACCAGTAACCGCTCGAATTACTATTCTAGCCTTTGACCCTCTGCTGACTTTTGGCTAGATTTGTGCTATAGAAATACCACATATATACATACTTAAAGTAAGAAATATATCCACATTTTGTAATAGCCAGTTTGGCATCCTCTCCCCTAAACAAGAGGATTCCTGGTTGATATGTCAGTGTTATTTTGTTAGTCATCATTAAGTTATTGTAATGTCTGCCTGTCTTTGATGATAATGGTATTTTCTGACAGCATAGTGGGGGAATATCGAAGATGGATTACTGAAATGTTTCTTACGTTTGGCCTTCTCCCAAATTTCAAATGTATAAAAACCAATTCACCACAACAGTTCAAAATCTCTTGACTTACAAAAGAGAAGGTTCAAAGATTTCTAGTTGTTTCTTCCGGTGTTAATCTCTACACTTGCATAGTCAGCACTGCTGCTGGAGGTACTCAGCCCAGTAACCACAGCACTTTTGAGTCCGATTTTTTTCATACTTCGCAAATATGATAAATGTGCCAACTTAGATCTTTCTGACCACTCAGTCATTTTCTTATATTTTCCCCTTAATTGTCAGTTGGTATTCTAAAATGACAGTATGAAGGATTTTAAAGATTTTCTTTACCCTTATTTAGATTTATTTTGCATTTTGATACTTGCGTTATCCCTCTATGTTCTCTATCTCGGCTTGCAATATTGCTCTTTAATTTGTGTGATGGTGCAGTGAAGGGAAGTGCTTCTTTTTGTATGGTCACCCCCGAGTTTGTAGACTGATGCTGCAGATTTTTTGACTCACAGTGCACTGAGGCCCACTAATCAGAGCTCAGTGCCAGTGTCCTGACCCTAAAATGTGCATGTCGAATTGCCTATACGAGGTTGGCATAGGCTAACTTATTTGTACGCCCCAAGGATATAGTACCAAAGGTACCCAGGGCTTTGGTTTTTTTTTCTATTTCAGTAGCCATTTTCTTCTTTTAGAGTTTACTTTTGAAAAACAAAATATATTGCTGAGCAGGCGCTTTGAAAATAGCTCCATAAAGCAGAGCTTCATTAGTGCCTTAGGTGGAGTTTCTGTGATGGCTGCTCCTCTAAATTCAGAGAGGTATCTAACTGTTTATCAGACTAAAGTGGCGGAAGTACACGTGAATTCCATCTTAACAGGTTTTTTGGAGACTAATGGGGTTTTGGAAGACTCTCAGAATGGATTCCGCGCCAATCATAGCACGGAATCGGCCCTACTGGCCGTTATGGAACAGCTAAGGGTGACACAGGACATGGGTAGCACCTCAGCTGTGGTCCTGCTGGATTTGAGTACGGCGCTCGACACGGTCTCCCACGGGATCCTTCTTAGGAGACTGTGGGAGCCAGGAGTCGAAGACGGAGCTCTGGATTGGTTCGTGTCATTTCTATCCGACCGTTCCTTCCAGGTCCATGCTCCGCCGTATACTCATCCAGCAGATTCCCCTCAGGCTGCGGTGTCCCACAGGGTTCTGCCCTCAGCCCCATGTTGTTTAACGTGTATGTCCGCCCCTTGGCCATGCTGGCCAGGGAACGTAACATCAAATTAATTTCCTATGCGGAAGACACGCAATTGATTTTTACCTTCTCTAATGACACCATGGGGGACCGAGCCAAATTTCAAGAAGACATCTTGGCCATTTCCAGCTGGCTAACAGAGAACTGCCTCCAACTGAATTCATCTAAAACCGAGGTTCTCCTTATTGGTAGTGACACTCAGAAGTGGGATGAGCATTGGTGGCCCCCTACATTGGGCCCGCCTCCTACTCCCAAGAAGGAAGTTAAAAATGTGGGTGTGATTATAGACAACTCACTTACCCTTGAATCCCATGCCAAAAGAGTTTTCTTTGAACCCTCCATACGTCAGACAATCGTCCAAGCTATGGTATTATCCCATATAGACTATTGTAATGCCCTTATGCTTGGTTCCAACTTGAAAGTCACTAACAGACTGCAAAGGGCTCAGAACGCTGCTGCCCGCATTCTGTTCGGACTGCCAAAACGTTGCCATACCTCCCAGGTTTTGCGTAGGTTGCACTGGCTGCTTGTCAAACAACGCTTTCAATTTAAAACCCTTTGTCTCATTCATAAAATTCTCTATTGCCTTGGCCCTCAAATCCTGCAGGGACTCTGCTCCTTCTATGTCCCGTTGCGTGCTCTCCGCTCTGCGGACCTCTCTCTTGCCCGTACCTTCAAGATCCGAAGGTCCAGAGCCGGGGGCCGGTCATTCAGGTATCTGGCCCCAAAACTCTGGAACTCTATCCCTTTAAGACTGCGTACTACTACTAACCATCTTCTCTTTCGAAAACACATTAAAAGCTGGTTGTTTTCTTCTGTTTAGGGTTCCCCTATGATCTGGCACTCTGTCGCCTCCATTCTGGCCGTCCTGTAATTAGGCATGTCCGTAAGCGCTGGGACGCCCTGTTGCTGGGGTAGCCATGCGCTATATAAACATAACAGAAATCTCTAAATAATGCAGGCTGCATTCTGCCAAGGCTGCAGAGTTTGGTGTTGCTGAATTTGATGTGCATTCAGTCAACCATTTAGGCTGTTGGTGTGAGCAAAATTAAATGGAAAATGAGTAGTTTGTTTAGCTTCACCGCTCCCCCACGTGAACCACCTCTGCATCTCACCACCCCACACCCAATTTCCTTCTGAAGACACATCTCTCAATACTTGGCATGTCAAAACTTAGCTGGATGTAGATTGCCAGGTCTCATGCACATCCATCCATGGGGAAAACCTTATAGACAAATGAAAAATGCCTTTTCAATGGAAACACTATCAGAACCTGAACTACACAGTGGCTAGTAATATATATTCTTCGACCATCTTTAATTGACACACATCACTTTAAAACTGTGGGGTTGGGGATGGTCATACATTTGGCAACTTCTTCCTGTGCTGCTCTGGAAAAGAATGTTTCTCGAAATTTTGGATGGACCTTGTGTCACCATGCCTCCTATTTCTTTCCTCACTTTGGTTTTGTTCTTTCTTTCTAGGATAGCATTTTTCACAGTGTTATTTGTGGAATTACTCTGAATGGTACACCATTCCCCGTTGCTATTCAAGCAGTATAATTGAGGTCAGGGGTCTATCAACTATTTAAAGCGAAACCATAAGTGAGCATTGAACAATTTTACTCAAGTTAATAACACGGGAATAGATATGCATTTGTGTCGAGTCAAAGCACTGTAAAATAATATCGGTGTAGATAAAAAAGCTAGGCGACTGTTGCACTGTCAAGCCAGATCTAAAAATTCATGTACGTTAATGTCTTCCCATTTGTGCTTCTTCCAGAGAAAGACAACATCAATGAAATAGTAATCTAAGACACTTTAATAACATTACTATGTCTAATGTGCACTCTGAAAGTTCAATGTTAAGCAGCAGGATAAATAAACACAATGATCATAGCTGTGTGGAGGACAAGCACTTATTTTTGTGGAAGAAATCCAGTTCTGCACAATCAAAGCATGTACTCCTGACTACCAACATGTGGATGGAGCCAAAAGCCCTCTCTGGTGGTGCTCACATCAATGTCTCACGACAGCTGCGCTGTCAAACCAGACCATAATGAATTTATGTGGGGCAGTATTCATTTCTTCTTCTCAATTTCAGACGTTCCTCATTGCAAGTATTCACAAGTGTTCACAACCTCGACATGCAGCATGTATGTTTTGTTTCAGTTATTTCCTAAAATACATAGTAAGACACATGTCACTAGGCACGGTTCATAATATGATTATGTGTGCAGAACGTCTGGGGATAGAATTTTGAAGAAACAAAGGACAACTATTGAGGGAAGATTACAAAAGCAGATGACATTCATTTTTGATACCCACGATGACCTTTTTATTATTTTTGTGATTAAACAATTACTTCGTCTCAGTTCATTGTTAACATTTGTGTATGTACTTTACCCTGGGTCAATCAAGCTGCTTGCTGGCTGTCTCTGAAACTACAAGGGCGTAACGTTAAAGAAGCAAGCTACCCAGCCTACAGACAAAAGAGGGGACTGTAATTGTTCTGAAAGTCTTACCACATCGGTACATACTCTTGTACGTTATTTAGGTGAATTAATTTTTAAAGTAATGTTCTTATAATGATTTCATGCTTCCACACCATCGGTGGGTGTCACTATTTTTTGATCAAGTTGTGTATCGCTGTACACACAGTATGTAATTTCAAGTGTATGGGACATATTTGGTGGCGGATAATATTTAAGTCAGTGACTCCACTAAACCAGTATCAGATAGTTACACAGATAGTTGTAAACTTAAATTATTGTCTGGAATGTGCAGTTATATCTATAACAGAAGACTTCCATTCAACGCGTTTTTTGTCTTTTTCAAAAAAATATGTCTCCCACAGCATTTACCAATTTGTGCAACACCTCCCGTGCCTCCAGTGAAGGCACATCTGGCAGCCTTTGTCGCCAGCATGTTGTGTCAAATGTGGATGCTACCAGATTGCCGCAGGACACTGCAACGCCCATATTAAGGTACAGGGGCACACGGGGGGGATGCGGCTGAGGGGCGATTTACTGAAGACTTTGTGGAGGATGGCGGCAGCAGAGACTGGGAGAACGCCGACGAGAGGCCACCCCTGGAGACTGACTGAGGGGCACAGCTGGGTCACAGAATGTAGAGTGGGACACGTTCAAGGTGGTCTTGAGGGGCCAATGTATAACACGGGCCACGGGGGTTAGGCGCGTCCTCACATGTGAAGTAGAGGAAGCAGAATTGGCACTGAGCGAGATGGAGCGCAAGAGGCTGGGACATCCAAAACTCCACACAGCGCTCTTAGACGCTAAGGAGGAAGAGGCGAAGCAAACCGAGAGGCTTCGAAGCTTCGATTATAAGAAGTAAGGTCCGGCTCACTCTTGGCGTGGTTGACGAACCCGACAACTAGGGGCGCTCCTCTAGTGGAAATAGAAGACGAAGGGGGGACCAGACACTATGCGCCAGACAGGATCAATGAGATCTTTGGGCGATACTATGCCAACCTTCACAGGAAAACGTGCATAAGCGAACCGGTAGACATTAGGGAATATCTGGATGACCTGCCGCTAAAGTTTTTGAACCCTGAAGTGGCAGACTTACTCTGGGCAGATATTGCCCAGCGGGAGATTCGGGTCGCAATCAAGGGCATGGCCCGAAACAAGACCCCGGGGACAGATGGCTTTCCGGATGAGTTTTATGCAACATTTGCAGAGGAGCTGGCCCCTCAACTGGCTGCGATGTACCAGGGGGCTTGAGAGTTGGGAGAGCTACCTGAGAGTACCAGAGAAACCCTATTATCCCCATACCCAAACCCGGGAAAGAACCCCATGACTATAGGGCCTACAGACCACTATCCATGTTAAACATGGATTATAAGAGCCTTAGTAAAATCATGGCGACGCGTCTGCTGCCACACATGCCCCTACTGGTGCACGCAGACCAGGCAGGATTCATCCCGGGGCAGAACACGCCCATAAATATCCGGCGGCTCCTGGCAGTAATGGACTCGGAGGGGTATGATAGGCAAGCGGCGGCAGTGTTTGCAGTAGATATCGAAAAGGTGTTCGACAGCTTGGAGTGGCAGTAATTGTACGAGGTCTTGACCAAGATGGGGCTGGGGGAGGGATTCCTGACATGGGTGCAGCTACTTTACACATCTCCTATGGCACTTGTACGTACTGGGAGGATTCTCTCGCCCAGGCAGAGAGTGGATAGAGGCACGAGGCAGGGATGCTCCCTCTCCCCGCTTCTGTTTGCCCTGGCCATGGAACCACTGGCGAGCAGAGCCAGGAGCAGTTGGGACTACCGGGGCCTGGAATCAGCAACAGGGCAATATCGAATCGCACTTTATGCGGACGACCTACTCATATTTTTGCGCCACATGGATGGGGAGCTGAGGGGCGCACGCAGCATGCTAGATCAGTTCGGCACCATGTCAGGCCTCAAGGTTAACTGGAAAAAATCCAGTCTATACCCACTGGCACCTGATACCCCCCTCCACCGCTTACGCTAGAACATCTGCGCTTGGAGCCTAATTGCCTGCAGTACCTGGGAGTCAAAATATACCATTGGGCGGCAGACTTACTAGATGGTAACGTGGAAAGAGCTATGAGGGCGGCAATCGCAGCAATGGTCTTCTGGCGAACGCTTCCGCTGTCCGTGGCTGGAAGGGTGGCTGTCCTGAAAATGGTGACGCTGCAGCGCTTATACTATTTCGGAACATTGCTGGTATGGATCCCACAAGCAATATTCAAGGAGCTGGGCTCGACAATTACATCATTTATCTGGGGTGCTGGCAGGCGGAGGGTGGCACTGGCAATGCTGAAACCCCCCACAGCTGAGGGCGGACTGGCCCTGCCTGACCTCGAGTCCTACTACCTGGCAGCACAACTATACCGGCTAATACAGTGGCTAGCGACGGATCGGAACCCAGGTCGGGAGCGGTGTCCAACGGCACCGGACACGGCCGCCCTGGCGAGAGTCCTCCTCAGGGTGCGTCGTGCCTCGGCTGAGGACACGACAGAGGCCAGGGTGATAGTGCGCTGCTGGGCCAGATACCTGAGGAAAGTGGGTACTGCAACTCCCTACTCCCCTGACATACCACTACCGATGCTGCGCTACCTTCCAAAGGGAGAACATTGGGCAGGGCTAGAGGACTGGGTGGAGTCAGGACTCCAGGGGATGGGGGACCTGTACCGTGAGGCTGCGCACCTTCCCTTTGAAGACTTGCAAGCCGCATATGACCTGCCTGACGGTAATTTCCTAAAACACAGGGCCATCACACCTAGAATTAGGGCACACTGGAAGACAGGGGACGCTGAGCCAAGAGCGCTGGCGGGATGCAGATATGTCACACTGTCAGCAGGACGGATCAAGACGGTGTCATGTCTGTATAAAGCAATACGGCAGGACATGCAACAGCCGTTAGAGCGCTTGCGAACACAGTGGGAGGAGAACATTGATAAACCAATACCTGAGAAGGACTGGGACAAAATCCTAGAACCCACCTCGAAAGTGTCTTGGAACACTCGCTTCAAGCTAATTAACTACTATGTGCTGCATAGGGCATACTTGACGCCATTTCGCATTCAAAGATATTTTGATGTGGACTCCGCAGCATGTCCCAGATGCGGGGAAAGGGAGGCGCACATACTCCATATGTTCTGGAGCTGTCCCACACTGCTACCATTCTGGGGGTGTTGTATTTCTATCTAGGATCCTAATTCGATATTCCCGATTCATGCCCTTATGCGGTTATAATTCATAATATCCTTATAAAGGCATAAGAATCATATCCATATTCAGTAATAGCCCATGCAGTCCAAAGCACAGCACAGCTACTCCCATCGACTCCTAGAAAGCACAACGCGTACTTTAAACAAACCAAGCCTCCAGCAGCCCGGGAAATTCCCCCCTGCTTTTGTTTTGATTTGAACAAGAACTCCTGGAGTCCAGAAAGAACTGTTAGTTCTTAGTGACGTCTTATGTCCAACCTTATGTCAAACCCGGCACCTTTCAGGTATAAAATACCAACAGTTGCCTTAAGCAAACACACAGTGGTTTGGAGCAGAGAGGCTATCTACTTGCCCGAGAGCCCAGCTGATGCGAGAGCCCACGGAAGCCGCCCCTCCCCTTTGACGCGCTGGAGAAGCTACTCTTTCTCACGCCGAAAAAAATCCAGCTCCGGTGTTCCCGAGTCACCCTTGCGGGTTGCTGGGAGATCGAGTCCTGAAGAAAGAGATACCAGACCTCCCACATTCTATTACCAAAGTACGGAGCTGACTAAACCCTTAAGAGAATTCTTGATTCAGATCCTTGGCAAAAACAATCTTAACCAACTTAACTTAAACTGCTACTTACTTACTCCTTTCCAAGTATTAGGCTTAGGTCAGGTACATCTGGGTAGGCGTAGTTAGAAGCACCAGTTGAGCACGTTAGTGAATGGTTTTATGTATGTATATATTTGATCTATTTTAAAGTATCATATGGCTAAGAAACCATAACTATGCTTTTACAGTATTATTTCATAATACTACTTTTACTGTACGCACTTTACTTCATAATAAGTATTGCAATTGTGGCAATTCATTTCTCTTGCATGAGAAAAAAGACTTCTCAATAAAATAACACCTTTTATTGAAAAACGCCCGTCTCTCTATTTCTCTGCACTCTGGTGAAACTAAGTATGCACGATTGACTGAGTGAAATAGCTGCCTATTGTTTTCACACGACTCTAGAGATACACTCTATTCTGAGGGAGCAAAGTTGTCATGTTTGTATGGTTGTCAGAAGCTAATCCCTTCTTGTATAAATCCGGAGAGTTAACTCTTTCCTGAACATTCGAGAAAGTTTCTAGTGACCTCTGAGCTAGCTGGCGAAACTAATTAAGTCTAATATAGTCAGTAGAGACCTAGTCGACTTCAGTCCTACGTCTACACTGCTCTTTATATTATTCCAATGCGCAGAGCCTATTGGGAATATAGGAACTACACTACATGGGGCCCAACGTTTGGTAAGGCGATAATCTAACGCAATACACTAGAGTAACTCAGTCGTGCTTTTTCACAATGAACCCTTTTTCCGTAAAAACTCCAATAGACGCCTGGAGTGGGTGAAAGGTTAATATCCGCCAAAAACTTAGTAGGAAGAGATTCCTATGTATTAGTTTTTGGTTTAGTCAACGTTGAAGGATACAGTGTTCCAAAATATTGTGCACCTAATCTTTGTTTCCTTGAAACTTGATCTGCAACAAAGAGCTTTCTGTCAGTAAAAATGGTGGAAAGTGACGATGAAGCACAGAGAGCTAGAATAGCAGCTCAAATCATAGCGGATGACACAACCATCCAAGAAAATGACCCGAGTGCTATACTCATTCCGGTCAACGTAAGGAGAACTATAACTCTTAAACTTATAGAAAATGGACTGACATCACGAGGTGGTACAGTCATATTCCTGGTAGAGGCCCATGAATATCGACAGACAGAGGTATTCTATTCATGGATACACTTTCCAGCAGCAAACGCTATAACAAAAGAATTCCACTATTACAAAATAGAGGAACCTCCGGATATATACACTCCTTTCGAGGATGTGGAAATGGCACTAAATTACCAAGAGCATCTGCTCTGGTTTAATGGCGCCCTAAAACATCAAATCACATCACCAGGCACGGTCCACTAGGTAGACCAGGAGCAACGTGGCCGGTTCTAGCCAGCTACACACCACATCCAGACATTGAATAAATGCCAGCACAGGAACTTTTAGCTCAGCTAAAACTATTAATTAAAATACATAGACAATTGGTCCAATATGTCATGCGTACTTCAACAGTCCAACCAACAATTAAGATTCCACAGCCGACCCCTCATCAGGGGAACATAAACAAAATCACACCACAGAACATACAATCATGTCTTGGTAAAGTTCCCACAAAACGGGAACAAATTCCATTCTGGTTGGCACAGAAAATTACTCAAATAGAAGCAGTATTTCCAGATACTACTCCTACTGAGAAACACAGAATTCTGACTATCTGTCTTCCAATGGAGATCGCACCACATGTGGAAGACTGTGACACTTGGGGCACAGTCTTTGCTTCAATATACACAAAAACACATGGTGTTCCGTCTATGGCGGTTATACCAGATGTACTTGGACAGATTCAAAATGAATACGGTCCAGAACCTGCTTTAACTCTGGGTATGAAATTATTGAAAGACTTCAAGCAGGTCTCGGCTATATTGTTAGCCAACATAAAAGGAGAAGCAGCATCTGTAGCGATCCGCCAGAAATTGAAGGAGACAGATATAGCAGATCAACCATTTGAACTTGCCAGAGTCATAGAAAAATCCTATGAAGAACTAGGAAGAGATAGTTTGGGTGGGAAACCGGTAAAACCCCAACTAACTGAAAATCCCAAACAAACCTTAATTAAAAATAATCTGAATACTCCAAAAAGGAGTTGGGAGGGTAATAAACAGTCCACTCCCAGGGAAAAACGATTTCAGTCCAGAGGAAGGTCTCCTCAACGGAGAGAAAAATCTCCAGACCGAGGAAACAAGTCTCCCCAAAGGGAGCCCTCTGAAAAAAGATACAACCTTAGAGATAGGGATAAATTGAGAAAACCTGATAGATATCAAGATATTGATACACGTCCCTCTCGATCCCTCTCACTCAATATTTCTCGATCTTCCTCACAGAAATCGGAAAGAAGAGGACAGTCAGAACACAGAGAAGAGAACGTCAAGTCCAAAGAGAAAGAACCTGCTCATCAAAGTAATAAATCGCAATATCCCAGAAAGAAGGTAGCAAGTATTACGATTAAACATGCCGAGGATTCTGAGGACACAACTGAAAAACGGAGAGTGGGTCCAGACAATGTTAGACAGCGCAGCAGAAGTGACCATAGCTCGCAAGATCCTGTTGAATCATCTGGAGACAGTGGACACGAATGAATACATTCAGGTGGAAACTGCAGATACCAGGGTTAGCAAACCCCATAAAATATATGAAATAACATTACGTATAGAGGGGGACAAGATGAGGAAAGTAAGGGGTCTCTTTTGGGATAACCTTTCGAAAGGCTATGACATCCTGTTAGCTGAAAAAGACTGGCCACCAGAGTTTGTCAGGGAGTGCCGTCATGGCGAAGAAATAATTATGCCTGCCTTCTCTAATCATATACCAATTCATAAAAAATATACACTTGCAAGAAAATGGGCAGTAGCCCAAGCTCCTGCATTATATAAAAATCATGTAGGATGGGATGAGGATTCACCTAACCACAAAATCCAGTTAAAAAATCAGCCCACTGCACAAATGCAGTACCCAGTTAAACAAGAAGCTAAAAAGCAAGTCAAGGAGATTTTAGATCAACTTGAATATCAAGGGGTGATTGAAACATGCACCTCACAAATGAACAATCCTTTGTTTCCTGTCTCCAAGCAAGACGATTCATATCGTTTAGTTTTGGACTACAGACACCTTAACTCCTGTTGTAAAACATTTGCAGTACAAAACTCACACAGTGCAGCACTAATGAATAACATTGTGCGCAAAAAATATAAAACGACATTAGATATCTCTAATGGATTCTTTTGTCAAGACATTGTACCTGAAAGCAGGTATTTGACCGCTTTCTCAATAATGGGGTCACAAAAACACTTCTGTCGACTCCCACAAGAATAGCCCAGGATTATTCTCAGCAAAGGTAACAGAGTTACTACAAATATACGACAATGAGGGATTATCCTATGTCGATTACATCTATCTGACAGATGACGAACTGGAGACTCACTTAAAAAGAGTGAACACCATAATACTTGGGTTCGCTTCAGAGGGTTACAAATTCAACTTTAAAAAGTCACGAATTGCCCATCTAACTGTCTTGTTTTTAGGATATGAATTATCGAGTGAAGGCAAGAGCCTAGCCGACAATTTCTTAGAGAAATGTGCTGTACTCCAAGCCCCAAAAACGCTGAAGAATTTACAATCAATACTAGGTTTCCTGAAATTCGGAAGAACATACATTCTAAATAATGCAGAGAGAGTTAAACCTCTCTATGAATTAATAAGACCTGATTTCAAACCAATAAATTGGACTAAGAAACACACAGAAATTTTAAGATCACTACAAACAGACATGTTAACCAAAACAAAATTGCAAACACGCGAAAACACACGCAATCTTGTAATCCGAGTCATCCCAGGAAGATGGGGATTCACATACCTAACCTCTAATGAGGGAGAAACGGTACCTATAGCTTACAAATCACATTTGTACACTAAAGCTGAAATGAAATTCAGTTCTACAGAAAAAATTCTGACAGCGGTTCAAACTACTGTAGCAAAAGAAAGAGCCCTGGCCCAAGGCAAGAGAATAACTGTTTATACTGCAGAATCAGCCCTTGAGGCATTAACAAGTCCACACAATCTGAATACAGTGGCATTAGATCCAAAATGGGTACAATGGGAAACTTCCCTTGCTACAGAAGACATGAAATACTATTTTGACCCGAAACTGAAAAAACTAGATGATCTAGAATACGAACAAGAATATCCTCTGCCAATCGAAATTCTGCCTCTCGAACAGTACACATGTGTAATCTACATGGACAGATTTGCACAACACTACGATGTAGAGGAAAAATCCTACACTGCAGCGTGCGCGATTGTTAAAGGTCGTTGGCGCTCTGGTAAATTCAAACCGATGATTACCAAAACTGAATCACTCAGAAACTGTTCAGCTCAGGGAGCTGAAATAAGATCTTTAAAGATGGCGCTTGAAAATACCGATTGTGAATTCCCGACACTAATAGTGTGCGATTCGCATTTCTGCGTCAAGTCTTACAACAGTGACATGCAGACATGGAGTAGAAACGGTTACAAAGATGACACAGGTGCCACAATAAAGCATAAAATGCTTTGGGAACAAGTAGTTCATTTAAAGAAAGAACTACAGAAGACTCACGTGATACACACACTGAGTCATCAACGTGATGGCGTTCACGTTGCAGGGAATTCATTGGCTAACACAGCCACAGCGGAAGCGGTTCAACCGGCTTCCGTAGCCACTGAAAAGTGTTCAGAAAAACACATAGATGGGGAAACCATGCTGGTGGTAAAAGCCTCATTAAAAGGCAATTATGCAGTATTGCCTCTCAACTATCCACTCAGAAATACATACATAATTGATGCAAACTCCGTTCCTTTTGCTCAAATCCCTGGAGTGGGGGATAGAGTAATTCCAAACACGAACCGGAGAGTTTTCTTGATTGAAAGCGCACACATGGGACTGGCTCCGAGGCACCAACAGATCTTGAAATCTTTAATAGAATTGCAATCAGAGTACTGGTGGCCGGGAATGAGCGTGCAAATTTACAAATTTGCAATGGATTGTCCAGACTGCAACAGAGATCGCAGCTGTGAACCGGACCAGACTATTGCCCGGACATCTTTGTTAGAAAGCTTCAGGCTATCTATAATGCAGAAATCCAACCAGAGAAATGCGTCCCAATAATTATTAAGACAAAATTAACTTTAAAACATAGACCAGCAGCACTCGGCTGACGCCAGAACTGTTATAAAAAGATTTGCGAGTCTTTATCGGCATATACGCAATTGGCATGCTACATTCTGATCAGGGTCCTGCGTTTAGCTCTCGAGCTTACAAAGAAGCCATGACCAGCATGGGCATTGCATTGCGGTACTCTTCTCCCTTCCATCCTGAGGGAAATGCGGTAGTGGAAAGAAAAAACCGTGACATAAATCAATCTATAACGGCGAGGGTATTAGGTTCGGGTGATGGGTGGGTCAAATATTTAACAAGTGTCCAACGTAGTCTTAATAATCTGCCAAGAATTTCTCTAAAAGGTCTCACTCCATACGAACTATTGTTCGGTACTAGAATGCACATTCAGGATCTTGATTGTCACACTTCAGTGGTAGAAGAAAAATCCTTTGATATCAAAGACCGTTTGGCTGTTTTACAGGATTTAAATGTAGCAAGAAAAAGCCTGAGTAAGATAAAGTTGAAACAACAGCCGACAACCACTGAAGAAAAATCACCTGTTCCAGCAAGACCTGTCTGGATTCCAAAGATTGGGGATCTGGTCAGAGAGAAGATCGCGGTGAAGAAGGAATTTGGGCCTTCTTACAGAAAAGCTGTACCTGTCTTAGCTATCAGCGAAACGAGATCAGTTGTACTACCGCCCCTTGCTGGTAAAAAGGAGAACCGAGTTGTATCCATCGACCTGGTAAAACCACAATCATGTGGCCAATAAAAAGTAATAGGCCCAGTGGACTCCCAAGAAATAGCGGAATACCGAAATTTGCTACAATCCAAGAGGCTCATACTGAGAGACTAATCACATTTGATATACCTGCAGTGAATAAAAAAGGACTATGCAATAATGCCATGGAACTTGTGCCTCTTGAAACCCAAATTGCAACAGTTCGGCAAGAAACACCAATCTACTATGATGTAGCCTCTGACTATTCTAATGAAACGAAGAAAAATGCAAAAGCAAATGAAAATCTGGAAATTATTCCAATAATTGACAGAACTGCATCTGGCTACTTCATCAACTTCGACGACTTTTCAGAAGATCCAAGTGAGCATGACGAAACACCTGCAACAAAAACTTTCAAAGACAAAGTAATTGAACTTTCTCTCCAACTAAAAGAAACATATCTGATTTCACCCTGGATTGAATTTTGGATTGTGTTAGGTGTACTTACTCTCCTGCTTTGGCTCATCATGGTTCTATGTTTGGGAACATTCATTGATGGAAAATATAGTACAATGGACACAGCAAGTCAGAACATCAACTTGGTCCTAAAGCCTCACACATCCTCCCACATCAAGAAAAGAGAACTATCATCAGTAAACATCTCAGCCAATCCAATACCCAATGGGGTAGCATGGGACAGAACTGATTATGACATTTTTGGCCTGGTTGAACTCTTGAAATATCCACATCAGTTCAAGGTTTCATTAAGTGACTTTGTGACACCAAGTACTTTCTCTGATGATTGGTACTTTGAGAGCATTAATAATATGATGTCAGATTTAGTAATGTCAGCCAAATTTACTGAACATGATTACTTACAGGGTTCATCGAAGTATGAAGAGTTATACTGTTATAATCACTTTGGTGATCACTATTTGCATAAAACTGCACAGCCTAGAAATGTTTTATCTTATAACCAATGGGAACACTGTCCAACACCGCCAAAAGGCAGCTCGAAAACATTTTATGAGAAATTCCAGTACTTCTCAGGGTTTAACAACAGTGATCCAGAAACGTTTTATTTTAAAATGTTAACTAGGACAGGAATAAAACCAATGTTGACAAATAGTAAATTGATTTATTCTGAAAAATTTTATGACAAAATATCTACATTTGGTTTCGAATTTTGGAAAAACAACATTGAAACAAAAACGATCTGTGGTACCAAAGATTGGCAAGTACAGGGCTTAGAAGCATTATTTAGGGCCTGCATGATCCCAGAACAAATGATATTTTTGAATGACACAGTTCAACAAACTACTTGTCTTGGCTTACCTAAGATAAAAGACTTAAATACACCGTCTATTCCGAAACCCATAACTGATAGTGATAGCACTACAGATGTGGAGATAGACGTATCCCATATTTTACACCAAAACAGAACACATCCTGATTGGCAAAAAGTGCTTGATCTGGCCAACAGACACAAATAACTGTCAAGATAGATTCCTGAACAAAATATAGGGGTTCAAAATGACCAGGCCAGACCCAAGATACTCCCAGAGACAACATCCAGGTATTGTTACAACATACAGTGTAGGGAAACTATGCCTTGAGTGGCTACAGAAATCCACACTGGCTGAAATTAAGCAACACTTGACTTTACTTAAAGACGGTGCTGACGTGCGCGATTTCATACTGGGACCACGCAAACAGCGTCAAAAACGTTTCATAGCGGCCAGTATATATGCTGCGTACAACGAAGCTTGGAAAGTAATGCAAATTGAAACAGCAGAAAAAATACGAGAAATCGATCGTATAAATTTGGAAAAATCACTTTCTGTGGTGGACAATGGTTAACGACTCTGTCCTCCAGAATATATTCATTGGACAGCATTGTATCATCTGCTATTGATATAATAGAGCAGGACTTACTAATGTTACAACATGGTCAGTCTCAATTACGTTCTATTGTACAGCTTGGTTGGACGTTGCAAAATCTGCGTTCAGGCTACGTACCATGGCGTTTAATCAACACAACGTCATTATTCGGTATCTTTAACCTTGCTGATAAGCAAATCAGTTTGGCACAAAAAGGAGCAGATTATACGATTCTGAGCATTGAAAAACTTGAGAGATTACCCTTGACAATGTCAGAGAGACCTGTCATTGAATGGATAATACACGGAACAATTTTAATTCCGATAACAACTTTTCAGTTTAAAAACTGCCAAGAGTATATACCTGCAGGCCAGTATGAAAGGTTGGGTAAAGAATACTTCAAATTAACCTAGGGTTTACCCTATACACACACATGTTATAGTGAAGGGATAAAGGATGTATTCCTTAGTGGTAACATATATAAAAAATCACTAAGCGGTACACTTCTGTGTCAAGGTATTAACTTGCATGGAGCCTGCGAAGGGTCTTCAAATAACCTTTCATGTCACCTGCATGGCACGCCTGCAAAACAGATAGAGCCATTTTTTAGACAACTTAGTAACGGGAGTTAAGTTTTAATAAGTGACCACAGCTGTTGTGGAATGGTGCCAGGGAAAGCTTATCTCGTGATCGTAACTTCTAGGGTCGTTTGCTGTATGCAAGTATTGTATCCACACAGCAATCCAGATATGGGGGCTGCGTTATGGCCTTCTTTGAATATCTCTTCTATTCGAATTGATACTTTAAGCAGAATGAAGTCTATTCTTTTACAGACAACTATGCCTCTAACGTCATCCAAAGAAACGTATGATCTGCAAGTGGCAAGGACATCGGCAGAGATACATTCTCTTTTATCGATAAATTGCCCCGTGCATTTCGTAGAAATGTTAAGTCAAATCCTAAACATGTCTGATACCAGTGGCATTGCACATATATTTAAGACAGTTTTTTCGGGACTGTTAGCACCCTTTGAAACAGTCCTGGGCATCTTCCTGAATTTTGTCCATTCTGTCTTTGGCGGCCTACCCTTAATCTTGGGACTCGTGGCAGGAATTTTATTTTTGTTCCTTCTGCTCCGATATGGCAAGCCAATCCACAGACAAGACTCTAGCAATGATGGAAGAAACAATCCTAGCAATACGATACCGAGACCGTATCACTAAGGTCCCCGGATTGGCCCAGCTAAGAGATCTAAGTACAACCTGGTTTCTTTCATTCAGACCAATCTGGCAGTATTGCATCTTACCTGTGCTTCCATGTCTGCTATGCGGAGAAGAATGCGTGTTGGACGTCTGTCTTACACTACCATCAGCAGTACCAAAGGATATCGATACTTTGCTAGGTCCTGTAACGACTCATGCATCGTGTTGTCCCCAGCGGCTACCTATTCTGATGACGGGATTCGTTGAGACTTCACCACTACGAGTAGGTGGCGGTGAGGTACGAGAGGAAAGCAGCACCAAATAGGTACAACCTTCTGTGAGCATTGCTGATCCAAACATCGATGATAGCAATCACGCTCCAAACTGCACAGTTGCAGCATTTTCGAACTTGGTTGAACTTTCACCTGATGTTATAGACCACTTTTTTGCGAGTCTGTCTGATATGATGTTCTCTCCAGTCAACGAGAATAACTCTTAAAAAACAATGATCACACAGCGTTCCCTTAACTCTGAATTCGGCCTTCAGTTTTGATAAAAAAAGCTACTGAAAACATTTGGAACTATTTTTTCCCCTGAAAGTGAAATTATTTTTTTCCATTTTCCAAACTATTTACCTTTTTTTTGGCACATGGTACTCTGCTTAAAGTAGAACTATTCTTAGAGAACAGAGCTTCTATTTTTAGGATACTAGAGACAATATTTTACCTCAGCCTCTAGCACAGATACAACATTTTTGTATAAATATGTGATGGAATGGTCTCGACCTTCTTTTCTGTATTCAAAGCCATTTCATGTGTAATTTTCGCAAATCATTCAGCCGATATATATATGCATTTAAATGAATGATGACACTGCTTGAAAAGCGTACAGTACCAATACTCATTTTCGTGCATTTACCATATACCATTTCAGATGAGAAATATGTATTTTGGGGTGGGTTGGAAAACACACATGCATTGTTATATGTTTACTATTGCTTAGTTTTTTAGTAATGATGGACATTAATCCGTGGAGTGGGCGTTGTATTTCTATCTAGGACCCTAATTCGATATTCCCGATTCATGCCCTTATGCGGTTATAATTAATAATATCCTTATAAAGGCATAAGAATCATATCCATATTCAGTAATAGCCCATGCAGTCCAAAGCACAGCACGGCTACTACCATCAACTCCTAGAAAGCACAACGCGTTCTTTAAACAAACCAAGCGTCCAGCAGCCTGGGAAATTCCCCCCTCCTTTTGTTTTGATTTGAACAAGAACTCCTGGAGTCCAGAAAGAACTGTTAGTTCTTAGTGACGTCTTATGTCCAACCTTACGTCAAACCCGGCACCTTTCAGGTATAAAATACCAACAGTTGCCTTAAGCAAGCACACAGTGGTTTGGAGCAGAGCGGCTACCTCCTTGCCCGAGAGTTCTGGGCTAGGTTTGGGTTTTGGGGTACAGGGGTATTTTCAGGGTTCAGGGATAGGTTTGGATTTTGGGGCACAGGGGTATTTTAGGGTTCAGGGGTAGGTTTGGGTTTTGGGGTACAGGGTTATTTTTAGGGTTCAGGGCTAGGTTTGGGTTTTGGGGTACGGGGTATTTTATCCTTCAGGGGTAGGTTTGGGTTTTGGGGTACAGGGGTATTTTAAGGGTTCAGGGCTACGTTTGGGTTTTGGGGTACAGGGCTATTTTAGGGTTCAGGGGTAGGTTTGGGTTTTGGGGTATAGTGGTATTTTTAGGGTTCAGGGCTAGATTTGGGTTTTGAGGTACAGGGGTCTTAATAGGGTTCAGGGCTAGGTTTGGGTTTTGGGGTACAGGGGTATTTTTAGGGTTTAGGGATAGGTTTGGGTTTTGGGGTACAAGGTATATTTATAGGGTCAAGATGGGTTAGTGTTTAAGGGTGTTGATGTATTTTAAGGAGTAAGGGTGGGGTATTATTATGGGGTGCAGGGGTAATTAAAGGGAGCATGGTGGGATTAGCACACAATATGAGACATGGGATGAAGGGTGGAACGTACCACGCGCCCCCAGCAATACGCAGACACGCCCACAAGGGACTCCTTTGCTGGCACGGTTCTTTTACCTTTTAAATGTATATGGTGGGCGTCTGCATAGCCTATGTCCTTCTGCTGCAACCTCCCTTTCCAATGCTGTATAGGGTGTTGTGATTGGTGCTGTGGTTCCTGAGATTACCCGCCTCAAAGGTTTGGGCTCTCTCTTTATTATATTAGTATAGATAGACTATCTATACTACCTGTACCTCAAAACCCAAACCTACCCCTGAACCCTAAAAATACCCCTGTACCCCAAAACCCAAACCTAGCCCTGAACCCTAAAAATACCACTATACCCCAAAACCCAAACCTACAGCTGAACCCTAAAATAGCCCTGTACCCCAAAATCCAAACCTACCCCTGAACCCTAAAATAGCCCTTTAACCCAAAACCCAAACCTACCCCTGAACCCTAAAAATACCCCTGTACCCCAAAACCCAAACCAAGCCCTGAACCCTAAAAATAACCCTGTACCCCAAAACCCAAACCTACCCCTGAACCCTAAATTACCCCTGTGCCCCAAAATCCAAACCTATCCCTGAACCCTAAAAATTCCCCTGTACCCCAAAATCCAAACCTATCCCTGAACCCTAAAAATACCCCTGTACCCCAAAACCCAAATCTAGCCCTGAACCCTTAAAATACCCCTGTAACCCAAAACCCAAACCTACCCCTGAACCCTAAAAATACCCCTACACCCCAAAACCCAAACCTAGCCCTGAACTCTAAAAATACCCCTGTACCCCAAAACCCCTACCTATCCCCAAACCCTAAAACTATCCCTGTACCCCATAACACAAAACTATATCTAAACCCTTAAAGTACCCAAACACCCCAAACCATATACCTCAGCACCCCAAAACATATACCCCTATACCCATACTTACCTTATCCAAACATTAAAAAAAAACATGCTTTTACCATTCATGCATTTACAACGAATTTCGTTGTAAATGTATGCGTGGTAAAAGCATATAAAATGTAATGCCATGCGTTATAATGGCATTGCAGAGTCATGGTACTTTCGTAATGAAAGTATGCGGAGTGATGGTATGCAGAAAGAAAGTTGCGGAGTAATGGTTGTTTACCCTCCCCCGGTAAGTACATTGGTGGCACGGCGGCCCACATCTCCAGCAACATACCCATATTTTTTCACCACCCATTTGAAAAATGCACAGGTCTCTCTCATTGATGGCCAGAAACCGACATACACTTTTAGACACACCTCCCGCCACAAGTTCTAGAATTGCGAACTTTAGAGCTACGTTCGAATCTCGGCATCAGCTCAACATCCTGTGATTCCAGGCAAATTGCTTTGTCTCCCCGTGCCTACCACAAATGAATGTGTTCTTCTGTAATGTAAATTGTGCTCATGCCATGTTGTCGAGTTCGCGCTATATAATATTGCAAGGAAAAATAAAGTAGGGAAAATCGAGTTCACACACTCTTAAGTGCATCAGCAGTGCACTGTGAATCGGAGCGTTTCACAGGCCTGTCACAGATAAGAAATGCTATCAAAACGAAATCCTACAAAACAATATACTACTGGCCGGCAGCAATTCATACCCGGACAACGTCGGGACGGGCTGCTAGTATTATCATAAAAGCTAGCATCAAAATCTATACAAAAGACAAATCACAATATATAAAAATACAGATCTCAAGAGAATTGTAAAACAGTCCATTTTAAATTTTTTATACAAAACAGGTTAAAAAGGGGAAAAGCCCATCAAGGATCAAAGTTACTTTTCCTCAGCCACACATCTTTCTTTAAGAAGCTCGAATCCCTCCAAGCCACAAATTCATTCTCTAAATATTGCAATCGAATGAGGGCTGGGCGACATTGTCTTAGGCCGAAGGAGCTTAAAATAGGAAGTATCCAGAATTTCCTTAATTCATAAAAAAATGTACAAAAACAGAATAAGTGAATGGTAGACTGCTCTGATGTCAAATCACACATATACCAAGGGAGTTCTCTTGACCAGTCATTCATTAACGGGATAGTCAAATTTCTGTGGACTATTCCTTATCGGAATCTCATTAACAACATTCTATCATGATCTTTAGAGACAAAATTTAAGTAGGGTTCCATATCTAAGGTTGTAAGCCTTAGCTGATGGTAGATGTTTGTGGGTTTTGGGGCTTCAACCGCTAATCTCACAACTCCCAATATATTCAAACAATCTTTCTTCAAGGATTTCCTTGACATTTGGGTCATTGAGTTCGGTTTTAAATAATACTCCAGATGACCAAGATCTTTGGAAACTGAAATATGTACTTGAGTGAGTCAAGGAATTTTCAATGCTCCATCTAGCTTCATGCAATCGTACATGATATCACGATTTAATTGGGTCTGGTCACTAGACAAAATCCTGTGCCAAAGGAGTAAGGGCTCGAGTTTAATAAGATCCATAATATATGAAAGACCCAACTCCTCATGGCAAACAAAAGAGGACGTACCAGGTGGAACCCCAAGAATAAAACGAAGAAAGAGATTGTCTACTGTTCCCAGGGAAGTGGAATTAGAGATGCCCCAAACCCCAGCCCCATATACCACCGCCGATACACACTGAGCCGATACACACTGAGCCTTGTATATATGTATAAGCTCCCTGGGTGGTTTCCTCCCTAGTCTTTTCGTAAAGGTGGTCAAGGCACTAATGGATCTTTTAAAGTACAGTTTTTTCTGGGCGATTACTCGACTCCAAGTATTGTTGTAGCTAAAGAGGACACCAAGATATGAAAAGGTCCTTGTGTTAGCTATCTTGCTTCCCTCCAGAAAAATGTCTCGGCCAGTAGTACTCCGAGACCCAGATACACAATTCATTGTGAAAATCTTAGAGAGGTTTATTTTTAATCCAAGGTCACCCATAAAAGTGCTAAAACTGGTCAGGGCTTTTTGTAGGCCATTGCCTGTGCACGCTATGATGACCGCGTCTTCGGCATAGAGGAGAGCAGGAATTCCTTTCCCGCCAACTTGCGGGAAGTCTGAGCCCCCCTTAAGAAGTGCCTCGGCTATACCATTTATATATAAGTTAAAAAGAAAGGGGGCCAGCACGCAGCCCTGGTGCACCCCTCTTCTAACAGGAAATCCCGAAGTGCATTGCCCCTTCGTCCCATATCTAAGACCGGTTGAAGCTCTCTCATAAAAACGATGCAGGAAGGCAATTAGGCCATGATCCACCCCAAGATCGACATGGGTCTCCGATAGCCTCACATGGACAACAGAGTCAAACGCTGCAGTCAAGTCGATGAAAACTAAATATAGTTTCCTATTTTTTGCTCGAGTGTACTTCCCGACTAACATAGCCAGGTTAAGACTTTGTTCCAGAGTACCCAGGCCCTCCCGGAACCCACACTGCAGTTAAGATAAAACCTTACATTCAGTTGCCCAGTCCTACAAACGTTGGAGGATGACTCGGCCAACCACCTTTACCATGGAATCAAGAAGGGAGATCGGTCTGTAACAAACAGGATCTTGACGATCTCCTTTCTTGAAAATTGGCACAATGATTGATTCAGACCAGGTCTTAGGAAAGGTGAAGCCGTCACTAGCATTGATCAGCTGAGTTAAAAGAGGGGCCCACAAGATTACATTTGACTTGAACAGATCTACTGGTACCCCATCGGGACCAGGGGCCTTGCCCCCCTTACTCTGCTCAAGGGCTAGCATAGTTTTATCCAGAGTGACATGGAGGTTGCCCTTGTATGTGGATGGGGACTGAGGAAGTGGAAAATCATTAAAAGAAGGACCATTATATAAGGTGGAGTAATGGGTTATCCAGTCCTTTTCTAAAACGGCCAATTCATTGGTAGGTCTCCCCTCCCCTATCAGGGGTCCTTTTTTTGTGCGGCCTCATATAACTCCCCCCACGCTTCTTCCCTCAGTGATCTCTTTCTATCTGCTATTGCTTTCCTATAAGTGGCTCTTACCCTCTTTACCTCCTGTTGTACTATAGGTTGTTTATGGAGTTCCAGTTTAAGACTGGAGTACGCTTTAGAACAAGCGCTATCAAACCAACAAGTTGTTTTAGGGGAGGAACAACATTGGACGGACAATAGCTTTTTTGACCTCCTTAGTTATCTCATTAAAGGAGGATGTAATTTCTTCCGGAAGAGAGAACTCACTGAGGCAGATATCAAAAGCAGTTTTATGGGTAGAGATTAGCCGCTTGGTCAAAACCTCGGGTTCAACATTCGGCCAGTGAATAGCGTATCAATTGGTTCTATTCAATTCCAGTGTGCCCGCCATACTCTTGACAATTTTGTTCCTCACTGGCCCAAAAGCTTGCAAATGGAATTTAAGGCGAAGCGGGTAATGGTCGCTGAAAGACACGGTCCCTAAATCAAAAGATAGCAGACTGTGGGCAAATGTCAGTGAAACCAGAATAAAATCTATAATAGAGGATAATCCTCTTCCATTAAAAGTAGGTGACATGGGAACGGGACAAGGAACTAAATCATTGGCGAAATCCAAATCATAATGAGACATCAGATCATTAAGGTGGTCGCCCAGCTTAGAATGTGCAAAATGGCAATTAGAGAACCCCTGATCCATCGAGTATCCACAGATTTTAGAACTTAATGGTCTACATATTGCGCAATTAAAATCCCCCAGCCATAAAATAGTAGAATCCACAGTAGTCAGGGTACAAATAGCGTCGAGGGTCTCGGCTATGCAGGAGAACTCAGCCCCTAAGTTCTCTGCAGAAACGTTATTATAAAAATTCACCATAAGAATTATTTTTGTGCTTGTTATTGAGAATTGAACAATCTGATGATGGCAATCCCCCCTTTGGTTGTAATCTTGTCTAAACACAATGAGTTGGATACATACATACACAGTCCTTCCTTGGGCCGACCTCGTAGACCTCTTACGGCCGGAGTGTTAAAAGTCAACTAACCCTGTATATGAACAGGTTCCAACACCCATGTTTCCTGAAGGCAGATGATGTCTGTTTTTTCTATATATCCAAGCCATAGTGGGTTTGTGGCCTTTTCACGGAGCCCAGCAATATTCCAAGATACAATGTCAATGTCAGATAGATCTTTTCCACGGCTGGACGACACTCCCTTAGTAATTGGATTGGTTCTGACATTGACAGGTATCTCTTCTATTCTGGGCTGAATATTATCTAGGCTACCATGAGTTGGAGTTGGTGGACAATTAGAAGCTATATTAGAAGCTTCAGGATGAAGCTCCAGACTGTCATTTTGCTACTCGGGGGGGTCCCACACATGAGTTGTTTCTAATAACCACCATGACATCGCATTGTGTGAGGGTGGGAATAGACAGTCAGTCAACTGCATCTAGATTGCAAAGTGGCTCATAAAAGTTTCTAACTGGTATAGAATATCCAGAATGTGGCAAACGACCATCGGGCACCCTCTTACATGGTTGTTGAAATCTATCAGGCTTGTAGAAGAAGCCCAATGGTACTATGTTGACCCCCTGCGACTTTATTGGAAAAGAAGCCACCCTACTGAGAATTGTACGGACCAGCAGTTGTGAGGCAAAAGAGAGAACAACACAGTCCCCCTCCAAGGATTTTACAGAATCACCCACCCAGTCATTCCTACGAGCCATCTTAAAATTAGCAAAAAGCTTGTTTGAAAGGCCGTGCTCCCGGCTATAAAGTGAAAAGATTTATTACGCAAAGTTGTCCAGTGCTCAAACTCCCCTTGACGTAGTGTAGTAACATTTGCTAAGACTACAGTTAATGGATTAGCTTCTGGCGGCAAGTGGAATGGGCCTGGAACATTAAGGCCCCCTCTATCTGCCCTCTGTTGCGCTTGAGCCCTCCTTGATTGAGTTGCTAGCTCTTTACTTGATGCGTGGCGATCAAAGTTAGATGTGACATGCTCAGGGATCAATGGGCCCTGTTGCCAGCCATTATAGCAGTTCCTATTTGACGGCACCAGCCCACCAGAAGGAGGCTGCAAGAGCGTGTTCTCAGCAAGATTTCCACTAGTAGCCGAGGAAGCAGTAGCAATAGGGGGATTACCTAGACGTGGTGCAAACTCAGGAACTCTATGCTGATCGGTAGTGCATGTGGGGGCTATCGGAATAATGGTTAAGGCTGAGGGAGGACTTGTGGCCGGTTGGGAGTTTACTGAGATAATGGGTCGTACACAGCTTTTCCAAAGTGGCCAATCTTTTTTCCATATTAGCAAGTGACGCCATCAAAGGGGACGTAGCCATCCTAACTATATCTTCCAATTTTTGTCAAAACTCCTTACTTCCCTCTACGGCCAAGGCAGCTCCTGCCAGCTCCGGGGCAGAAACTTGGTCTGGAGGCGGCAGAGGTGAAAGCGACTCAGGGAGATTAGGATGACCCAAACCCGTATTCTGTTTTTTATTGGGGAGACCAAGGCTACTCACTGATTTTCGTTTCTTGTGCAGAGGTTTCATTTGGGCTGAGCGTGAACTTTTGGCTTTTTGGGCCCTAGTGATGACCTTAGGTCTAGCACCCTCTTTATTACAATAAACAGAATCTTGAGATGAAGCTACCAGTATTGGGCAGTCAAGAACGGGAGATATAGCAACAGGGGCGGTGGGTGAGTCTACCTCTTGCGCATGCAAAACAGTTGATGTCCCTGTAACAAGGGGATCTAGAGAAATCCTCCGCTCTGTTATGGCAATCTTGTGCATTAGGACTGACTCTGCTCTATTCAAGAAGGCGTCCAACGTGCCCGCTACCCCTTTCCCCGTAAGTGACTTTCTTTTGGCCATTGTCATTCCGCTACACAAAGTAATGTTAGTTTAAAACAACTAGTCCTGTCCACACCGACCACGCTACAGCAATGTCTCAATAAAGACAATAGGGATTATACACAAATAATGATATTGGTACGGGCTATAGTATGATGTGCAAAATGTCAAGGGGGTGGCCCAGCCTGGCCTCAGATGGCCTCAGACGGCCCGCCCTTGTCCCGGGCTTCTCCCGGCGCTGCCCGCGCGTGTCCCGCGACGTGGGGGCGCTGTACTCCTTTTTAAGCGCCTCCTGGCGCTTTCACCCCACGCTGGTGATGTGCGTTCCGCAAGTGCTGCCGAGCAGTGTAGTTCAAGCCCCGGCAGTAGCGGCAATGGCAGCAAGGACGGCGGTGCTAACGGTGATCTGCGGTGCTGGAACAGGGTCCCAGGCACTCCCCACAATAGAAATGGCAGCAATGGTAGCTAGAAAATTAGCAAAGTCAAGAGGAGTAGACTTATTCTCCCAAATGTCCACTGATCTCCGGACTATTAGTGGGACACAGGTTCAGGTTCAGGGAGGCCGTCCTCACGGCTGCGAAGCCTCCAGGACAACAGTGCTCAGAGTGCAGTTTGAAGACTCGGCACTGCAGTAAGGGAGGCGCAGGCTAGCACAACTCACCGGTGATTTAGGGCACCGCACAGCAGCTCCTGGCGCTGGAAGAGCGCGCCTAGTCCGCGCTGCACATCCTCAACACAATCCGGCAGCCACCGGCACCCCCAGGGCTGCTGGCCTTTAAGCGCGATCCCGGTCCGCGTGGCGTTTTTGTCAGGTCCGCCCCCTCCTCAGCCACGTTCTCTCCAACGTCGGCGTTCGGGCACTAATTCGTCCCAGGGAGGGCTCCCAGCACGCAGCAGCTCAAGGTCTCTCCTCGGCCTCAATAATTGCGGGCAACAGGATAATTGTAGAGGATCTGTGCATGGAAGTATCCGGTTGCCAGCAAACCGAACAAATTGCTAAGTTATTTTGCACACACATAGCTACAGAGAACTTGCTACGCAGATCTATGAAAGAAGTTACCCAATACCGGCCAGATCAAAGAATGCTATTGTCAGTCCTAACCTAGCCATACACTAGACAATGTGGTTAATTCCAATTTTTTTTAAAGCATCCAATACAACCACCCTTAATGTACACAGTGAATCTTGAATTGGGTCAAAGAGTCCCCACTCTTCAAGAGTACTGCGGGACCGAGTAAAAAGAAATGCTAGAAACAAATGCTCCTAACATAAATGTTGTAGCCCTGCATCACCGTTTCGTGAATATTAAGTGCACGTTCCCTGAGGATAACTTTTTTCAGTTACTGCATCACAAAGGGCTGGAATACTTACCTGTTCAATATAATTCCTTTATTTGTAAGTTTTGTGGTACAAAAGGAAGACAATCGTCTCCAACTTTCGCCAGACATATCGTACAAAAAAGGCAGAATGCCTATAAAACATTAGTGGATTGAAAACTACACTTAAAAACTATAGAAATGTTGTAATATTCCCCATGGCTGCACCTCTTATTACCAAGAATAGGCAATGCGGACTACAGAGGGGTAAGTGCATTTCCTCTCCACTGATCTAAAAAAGCAGATGCACAACATAAGCAAGAGCCGAGGGCGGCTGGGTGTTGCTCCATCCGAAACCCGGGGGTGGGTGGGGGGATGGGGGAGGCTGCCAAGTTGAAGCCTAGGAGAATGGTTAGAAAGCTAACAAGAAGCGAGGAGCGGGTGGTAGTGGGGAGTGACAACACAGAGAAAAGCGGCCGTGCAACACCAAGGAATGCAGCCGTGCAACACCGAGGAAAGTGGCTGTGCATGTTAAACGTATGCGCGACCAGGGGTCAGGCAAAATAACAACAAAGTAGTCCCTACATTAAAAGATACCGCCCTGCAGTGTAAGTTAACTGTAGTTGGTTGATGCTGCTTCCTCCAGAAACGGAAGAAAATGGAAGTGACGTATGGGCCCACTAGCCAACAATGAGCGAGATAAGAAGAGCAATGCCATATTTCGGGTCTGGTGGCTTAGTGGACTAATGCGTCTACTGCAGGAGCCTGTGTTCGACCTCATGGTCACAGGTTCAAATCCTGGTGGTTTCACTCAGCCTTTCATCCATCTGAGGTCGATAAAATGAGTACCATTGAGTTGGGTAACAACAAACATCTGTTATTCAGCGCCAAGATACCCATAGTGGTGAATGTGTGCTTTACAAATACACATGTTATGTTATGGTATGTTATTCCACCAATGGCAAGCGACAAAACAAAGAGAAACGCAATGGGTGGAGTTTCAGTAAGGCTGATTACTCGATGCCTTGAAGAGGCAGCGCATGCGCTGCCTATGCGAGACCTAAAAGTTGTCGTACTGAGTGCTGAGCCCCAAGGGGCCCCACATTGTAGGGATTTCGCCTCTGAACGGTATGGTCTCATCCAGACAGCTTGTTCTCTAAACTCCAGAAAAGAGGAGAGCCAGCGGAAGTCTGCGCCCTTCACACCAATTGTAGACAGCCTGTGTTATAAACTCTTGTGAGAGACTGTGTCAAAGCAGTGTTGTTTCCGTGCTATGTCTTGCTCTGAAGCGATTGTGAGAGGTGTAGCACATTAGAAGTTTCAATAAATTCAGAGAGCTGAATATTGACCAATTTCTCTAGACTTTTTTAGGGAGCTAGTATCAGGGAAATAGGGCGAAAATTGTATAAAGTAGCTGTGTCTGAATTGGGTTTTACAGAAGAGTAACCACACTAGCTTTTTGCTAGGAGCTGGGCACTGATTCTGAGCATAAGGAGGCAGTGAACAGTTTCAGGTAAATAGGACAGATTTCGGTGATCTGCAGAATACGTGGGGGTGGGGGGAATGGCATAAAGGGAGCAAGATTTGCAGCTCAGAAAACAGTCTTTTAAGTTGTATCTGAAGGTGGAAGAAAGCAGGTGATTTTTTTCCCCACCCTACCTTCTAAGTATTCGATAGAGGATACTACGGAAGCATCCAATTGCTCAGAACATTCACGTTTAGGTTAATTTTCATAGAAAGTTACTTAGCCTACTACAAAGAATGGCGTTCACAGTAAAAGGTGGAGCAAACACAGAGGAGTCAGAAAACTGTGAAACAAACGTAATAATTTCCTGAGCCCTGTTCTTAGCCTTGTTAATCAATTTGGAACAGTGATTGCATCTGGCCAGTTTAATGTTGGTATGATATGATTTTAAAGCAAGCTTATAAAGAACTTTGTCTTCATTATTATAATGATATCTACAACTTTGTTCTAGTCTTCTGCAGGATTGTCTTTATTAAGTTAGCTCTGCTGTAAACCAAGCAGCCGACGTGGAACATGCTTTTTTATGGGACCAAAAGAAGTCAGTTAGAGATTCAAGGCTGTTAGTGTTTCCAGCTGACTTCTAGCCAAGGTGTCACCGGCCATTTCAATATGCATATTAAAGTCTCCTAATATCAGAAAGTTTGCATAATTGATGTTCTTAGGTGCTAGAGCTTGATCAAGTGAGCTGATAAAATTACCTGCATCTCCTGGTGAGCGATAGTTTAACACCCTTGACAGGCAGTGTGGGCGGAGGGCGATAAGGGGAAGCCCAAGACCTCTGTATCAGTTAACCCCTCATCCTGAAATGTTAAAAATTGAAGATATATTTTGGATGCGATTGAAATACCCCCTCCTGGTTTCACTTTCTCTCTGCAGGGCTACAAGCATATGTGTCCGATAGTGGCAGTTAAAGATCAGGGTTGGTGTCATCATTCAACCAGGTCTCAGTCTTAAACAAGCGTTGGCATAGCCAATAGGTCTCTCGCCTTTGGGATCTTATAAGTGTTTAGCCACGCAACAGTTGATGTTGTTGCACCAAGGATATTGTGCTGCATAACTAAATACATATAAGGTCCCAAATGCGAGACCTATTGGCCATGCCAATGCTTGTTAATTTTTAAATTGTATCCTGCTTCTTGACATTGCACTATTGCATGCAGCACTTGTAGGACAGCGTTTCCGGTCCGCCGCAAACTTTTGGGGGCCGTTTGAGCGGAGAAACGCTGTCACAAACGAAGCATTCCCACTCACTTCCGGTGCCACTGCAGGTCGCAATACCAGAATCTGAATGTATTATGCACAATAACTGAAAAGACACAGTAAGAAGCATGAGTGCTGCAGTTTGTTCGGGATCAGGGCGCAGGCCCTTGTGCTTAAAGATGCAACCATAAAACGTAATGCAAGTCTTAGAAAAACAGCATTTGTCTTTGTATATAGTCAGCTTGGCATCTCTTAGTGCAAGGCATACCTTGATGAGGCTCTCACAATGCTCTCTTTTGGATGTTCTGAAGCAAGTATGTTGTCACTGTAATTTAAACAGTTGGGAGTGCTCTGATTCACCTAGTGGATTTCTTCCTGAAATACCTGAGCCACCGTTGACCACTCAAAAGTGAGGCACTTGTATCGGTTCAAAGCACGGTGCATGGAAACACGGTGATGTATCTGGAGCTCTCCAGCGCTATCTTGTTGTATCATTTGTTTGAGTATAGGTTAAAAATTTAAACTTGGCACCTTTAAGTTGGTGTATCATGTCTTGATTACAAAGTTCTAGATATCTTTCTTTTGAATTGAAAGGTTGTAGAGGCACATTCCATGCACAATTATACTTTTATCTGCAGTGTGACATTCTGGCATAGGAGCCATGCAGGACACCAAGAATCTATGGCCACTGATGGACTCAATGTTGTCTTGCTCAACATATTATAGAGATCACCCTCCTTTTGAATATTGAAAGATATCCTACAAAACTCTTGTCCTACTGGCTCCACACACTCATAAATATGCATGCAGAACTGGCGATCTTTGTATTTGCCAATACATCGGAAGGGTTCGGGAAATAGTTGTGCAACATCCACAGTCGTCTACTTTTCTTCAACCTGTGCTGTGATCTGGCATAGCACTTGAAGTAGACCCATTTTCACTGCTGATTCCATGCCCAGTAGACACCCACTACCACGTGTGGCTTGTACAACACATGCATCACTGTCAGTGAAGTAAGAGTGGGTTGAAATTATGTGACACAAGCCCAAGTACTTGGGAAACTTCTGTGAGCCATTTGAGTTGACGCCCATATTCTCGGGTATCAATGAGGGTCTTATCGACAAGTCTGAAATGCAGTGTCAGTCATGACATTTACTGTTGGCCATTGTCCTTTGAGTAGGTGTTCACCCTGAATTTCAACATTAGTACAAATTCAGATAGTTCATCATCATTCAAAGTCAACATGCTGATCTAATAAAGAAAACTTTAGCTGTCTTTCTGTATCAGTTTTGTCTGCCGAAACCACCACATCAGCTGCCACTTTTCTGACACTGTGGTGTTCTCTATACAGGTTTTGGGCCAGGTATCAAGTAGTTTAGGTTTTGTGGGCGGTGAGAAGCATTGGGATTGTGTCTTTGTGTTCTGTTTGACTCTTGCAGACTGAAAATGGCCCATCTTCCCACCCTTGTGCAGGTGCTTAGTGTGGCAGGGCATGGACTTGGGTAGGGGAGACTGTAGCCACAGCAGTTGCAGAAATGTCTCACTCTGCTGTCCTGGTGTTTGATATTGTTAATTGTGTCCTCTGCTTACGTCGATTTGTTATTTTGCCCTGATATTCAGTAGTGTATGAGGCACGAACCAACAATTAAAACGTCTTCTAGCTTGCATGACTTTTAGCAAAGGCCTCCCCACGAAGGGGGCAAGCGCCATAACAACTGCCAAGGACCCGGAAATACTGATTTGGGGTGCCTCAGTGTGCCAAACAACAAAGGGGGATGCTCCCGCTTCTCCCCCAGGAAGTGAAAACCGCCCCACGGTCGTCGCAAAATCGCTGGTAGAATGCGGGCCAAGGTCTTGTTTTAAACCCCTCTATGAAGGAACGCCACTGCACCTTAGCTGGGAAACGGAGGGTGGGGGTGTTATAAGGACAGCGCTACCCCTGCATAGGCTACATTCTGAATGCAGGGGCAACGCACAGAAAATATAGAGAAGAGCATTCGTGGATTCAAGGAGAAGTTTTTCATACCTTCGCTCTCTGCAACGAGGAGACCATAATGTTACCCAGCATCCATGGCAGTCCTGTGGGTGTCAAATCATCATTGCCCCCCCGATCTTGGTTGGCACCTGAGTCGTGGCACAGAAGAACAGGGAGGTTACAGCTGCAGCCGGGAAGCAATAAACAGAGCAGCAGTCCCACCTGAGTAGCGGCGCAGTTAGGTCACCGATGCAGCAGGAAACAGTCCTGCAACCCCGCCCCCTGAGGTGAGACCCATGGCGGGCAGGGGATCGCTGAATCGAGAAGCGAAGCAACTTTGTGTGGATGCCTCCAGATCGCTCCAATGTTGAAACGGCTCTCCGCCTCATCACTTTCAGGCAGTGAGGCTGCATTTAGGGGGGAGGGGAAAAGGCGAGACTGCCCTGGCCATCCGATGAAGGGCAAGGTCACCTCGAAGGCACAGACATCAAAAAGCCAGGGAGAGACACCACAAAAACAAGCATTGGCCACGCTGCCGTAAAAGTGAAGCTGCGTGGCCGCAAAATGAAAAAAAAAACCGTGAGTGGTGCACACGCGCATCACCGCAAGTGCTACCTTGCCGACCACCAGCTTGCTATTACGTGCATGAGCACGCGCTCTTGTGCGTGTGATAGTAAACTGGTCGCCGGGAAAGTAGCACTTCTCAAAGCAGCTACTAAATGTCTCGGCCAGATCAGCGCATGAGCTGGATCAGGCCGAGACCTAAAAATGGATATCAGGCTATCAGGCTGGGAGTCGGCAAGGAGAATATAGACATCTAAGGCATGTTTATGCAGAAGGGGTTTTAATGGGAGCAGCTTGAAGGTGATAGCCTTTGATGCTTTTAGGTTCACCTTCCCTTGTGCTACAAGATTGAAGGTTTATAGTTCTTCTACAAGTGACACACTTAACCGGCCCCTAACAGTCTTTCAAGTCTAAATAACACTCGCATGAGGTAGAGTTTCTCAGATTTAGCAGTAGCTCAGCCTGGTAGGCAAGCCTTGTATTATAGCCCTTGTGCCCCATTTTCGCTCTTCAAACCAGCATAGGTACTCGGGATGGCCGCCACCGGGACATGGACAGACACAGATGGGCTTGCCTTAAGAGTGCCGTCTGTGCTTTCGTGGTGGCCATTATTAAATAGTGAGCCTCCAATAAGATGATCCTCAACTACCCGACAAGAACTAGAGTGCGTTAGTAGAGAGGCCTCTTTAGCAAATAGAGGTGCAGCTGTGAGGTGGTGGAGTGGGGATGGGGGGAGGAAGTCGACAGACGACGGAACAGGGAAAATAAAATGAAAACATAAATAAAACCACTTACTTTGCGCTCGCCGCATTGCCTAGACAGCAATGCAGAGGGCGCAAAGTAAGTAGTTTAACATTTTTTATTTTTCCTATTCATTTTTTCCTATTATGTCGTCTGTCGACCCCCCTCACCCAACCCCTTCCCCCCCCCCCCAGCTATTACCTGAACCGGCTGTGCCTGAGCAAATAGCCTCTAGTTAGAGAAAAGATTAAAAGTGCACTTAACCGCAAGCGAATCGTTCTGAACAGCCCAATTACGTTTTTTAGGATCAAGGGTGAGCTATCTGGAATGCTGTAAAACCGATTGGCCCCCAACTTATTCAGTTCAAGTACTCAAAGGTGAAGGGTCCACTCCCACACCCAGCAGCAATTCAAATAATTCAGATGGCAGTCAATGGCGGAACAGCGAGACCCGACACAAAATGGTGCCAAACTGACCTGTGCCTGGAGGGCCTGCCAGGTGACGGCTGTGGTGATCCCGGGACGCTTGCTGCCTGGCTCGCATCAGGGGTGCGGAATCCCCATCCTGTGTCTGCCGGTGGGGGCCTCTGTGATGATCTAGCGCCCTGAGGCTCCGACGGCAGTTGACCAGCCAGGAGCGAGCGAGACACCCGCCGTGGGCACATGAGGTGACGAGGGAGCACCAAACACAGCGGTGGTTCCTGTGGTGGCCAGGACTTCCAACAGCAGCCTGCAGCCACTGGTCAACCGCGAATGACTTGCAGTGCACTCTGCCCGTGATCGGCAGGATAACCTGTGGGGGCTGGTGGCGCTTACGGGCAACAACTTGATCCTGGGCCTGCCGCTGGTGGCCACCCATGGTGTCCTGAGGTTCCACAGGCGGCTGACTAGCCCGGAGTGGGCGCGACTCCTGTCGCTGACACTAAAAGTGAGGAAAGAGGCTCCATACATGAATGAGGACAATCATTTTGGAAGCCTGGCACCCGGCACCCTGCTTGCCTGGGTGCAGACGCTGTGAGCAGAGCTAGACACTGCGGGAGGACTGGCATTAGAGTGCAGCCAGGAGAAGGCCCCGACCGAAACTGAAGGCCCAGTGCGAACGGGGGATCTGCGTTGTGACCCGCGCCCAGTGGAGGAGACTAATGAGACACTGCAGTCCATGCATAAACAACCACATATTCCTGCATACTACCAACTAGGAGACTAGACCCCTCCCACTTGCCTTGCACTCTCTCCCCTCTCTGAAACGCTAGACCACCTGCTTCAACAAGCTTACCTGAGTCCTGTGAGAGTGTCAGCCCTGCCAACCCGATCCTCGCCTGATTTTGTCCCGGGGCAGCAGGCCTGTCCCATCCTGCTGAGCCGACCGGTGCTTCAGTGACTCCAGTGGAGGCGTGTACTGCGGGGCTGATCAGACCCCCCTTAGAGAGCAGTTCCATCCTGGGGAAGGATAAAGGAATGAAGGCCCAATCCACCCAGATCAAAATGGAACAATACACACTCAGCGGCCCCACCCAGACTGAGACTGTGCCCTCCACAACTGCCCCTCCAAAGGATACCTGGCTACCATATTGCACGCCATCAAGACTTGTCAAGATTCTATAGAGACCAAGATAGGTGAGGTCCGGGTGGATATGGCACTTATCTGCCAAGTTTTCCGCAACGCTACTACCGGCGCAACAGCAGCAGAATGCCGCCTTTCAGAGGTAGAGGATGACGTCTCAACACTAAAAACGCAGGTGAAGCAACTTCTGTCCCATACCTCCGATCTCCACAGGCAGGTCGAGGACACCGAAAACCGCTCCCGCTGAAACAATCTTCCCTTGGTTGACCTTCCCGAGGGTACAGAGCCCACCAAAGTCAATACCTTTATTGAAGACTGGATCAGATCTTGGATGCCTGCGGACGCCCTGTCCCCTTGGTTTGTTGTGGAGCAAGCCCACCACGCTCTCGCCCCTAGACCACCACCAGGAGCCCCTCATCGTCCAATACTTATGAGGATCCTTAACTTGAGGGACCGGGATGTCTTCTTGCAGGAGGCCCGCTTCCAAACAGAACTACTCCACAAAGGGGCCAAGATCATGATCTTTCCTGACTACACCAAGGAAGAGCAGGCCCACATGCGATCTTACATCCACATGAGACAGAAGCTGTGGGTCTCAAAGTGATGCTCCAAGGCAAATCTTACTTCTTCACAACACCAGAGGCGGCGTGGACCTGGGTAACCGAGGATTGCCCGATCCGCCCACAGTAGAGTGCCCCTCTGTCAGACCCCCAAAAGGAGCCACGGGGAAGTGCACCTGCAGCCTCCCGTGGGAGACGCGCTGGATCCCGTAGAAGGCGCAATGCCTGTGAGCGACATCATCCTCTCCGGCCGGCTCGCCAGGACTCCGAGACAATTCAAGCAAACTAGACCTATAGACCGCAGACCGCAGTGGGTCCCAACAACTCCCCAAGGCCCAGCTCGGAAGACACCGCTCTGTCACGCAGCCCCAAATCTGAACACACATACTGCCACTATGAAGAATTAAACCTGGAGGAGGGTTAATCCTTGAACATTGAGGGCCCCAACATGTAGCCCACCACTACTCCTGCAACTAACTATTTACCTAGTCACACTTCAAGTCTTGTTCCCTGGATGACAGATGCTTCATTTAGGGAAGCATGGGGTGGGGGGTTGTGGGGTTCTTGACTGGGACTGTTCTCCTAGCCTTTATTTGTTTTAGTTTCTTTTACGACAGCACCGTGTACCGCATCCAAGATCTCCCCCCAGGTGGTCCTTGTAATGACCACAAATGTGCCCTCCCGGGGTGAGGGCTCACCCTCCAGTTCCCCCTGCAGCCCCCTTTGTCCAGCGCTATTCTCGGCATGTCATGTCCCTTGACGAGCATTGTCCCCTGTAAGCCTAGCCCCCGCTCCCAGAGCCCTTCAAAGCCCTGCCTCGCGTTCCCACGGCCGGACGAGGAGCAGTGGAAGGCACATCCGTGCAACCTGCCCCGGCTGTGGACAGGGGCTCGAACGGCAGTGCACCAGCGGGCACCGCTCCCTGTGCCACCAGGCACTGCTCTACAGCAGCACTGCTTTGAGAGTGAGACGGAGCAGAACCACTGCTTCTGATCGTCACCTCTCAGCTGCAGTGGATGCGCCGTATATTTTGCCCTGAAGATTGCTGTAGATTGAGGTGAGCGGACCACCCCGACCCCTTCCCCCCAGCGCAAGTCAGGATGGTGGGCAGGACGCTGCAACGCCAGGATATCGGCTGCGGTCCTGCTGGCGTTTTTTGCCTCAAGATGGCACCTGGGAAAGAGTGGACCCGCTTTGAGAGTGTAGCGTAGCGGATACACTGCATGTGATCATCATCTCTCGGCCGCAGTGGACGCGTCGGTTATTTTGCCCAGAAGATTCCTGAAGAGTGAGGTGAGCGGACCCCCTCCCCCGCCCGCTGCGCGAGTCAAGATGGCGGCTCCCAAACGCGCTGCCTATCTTGATGGGTGATATGTCCCTGCTCGCTTTCTGGGTCTATGCTATGGCTGGAGCGCCTAGGGTCTCAGGGGGAGATCTTGTGGCCCTGTTTTGGATCCAATGAGAGTCTCACCTTTCCCTCCCCACTAAGCTCTATTGTACTCGGCACACACTCTCGGTCAGGAAAGGAGTCCTAGGATGCCTGACACCAACATGGCTGAAAATGATTACTTCTACCTCCTTGAGTGACTTTTGATTTCTCAACCCCTCCAGGACTATGCCTGATCTCAAGAGGATCTCTACAATTCTTTCGGTCATTGGCTCTCCCTCTTGCCTTCTTGCTCTATTGCAGGAATTGAATGGCTGATTCCTGAGCGTTTCCACGCCTTCCAGGGCCTGGGTGGTGCGGGCCTGGGGGCTGTTGGCGGTGCTGAGAATCACAGAAGCGTCCCGGGGGGTCAAAGGGGTGGGCACATGATCAGGAAACGTAAGAGGCCTGCTGCAAGTGGTAGACTGAGTCAATTCCACCCGCCGACACCCGAGGGAAGAATGAACACTACTACAGGAAAGCTGGTTTTTCCTTCATTTTGCACAAGCCTATATGGTAGCCCCAGCTCCCTCTCTGGCTTGTTTCTACGCCCTCCCCCCCACCTTCTTCGTTTACCTCTATCCTTGTAACCTATGTATCTATTCTAAACAGTTTCTCCTGAACGTTGAGACATGTGCAACATGGCTGATGCCCATGGGAGTTGCTAGACAACTAATGAGGAGATTGGCCCTGGTTTCCCCCTCGACCGTCACCTACCCAGCCATACATTGGTCACAGTTCTTCCTCGCCTCCCTGCTATGGCTATTTCCTCCCCTCCCTCCCTATAAATTCTCTCAACCTCGTTGTTTGTTTACTGTACCGTACTATGCTATTGTAACTGATGTCATTTTTAATGCAATGTTTCTCAGTTATAGCGCTCTGATACCTACCGGTAAAGCCAGCACTTCATAATCCTTTTGATGTACCTTCTAATGCAACGTTCGCCTGGTTTTGCGCTCTAATACCTCCGGGTCTAGATAGTGCTATATAACCTTCGCAAATCAAATAAACTAAAAACTGTTTTTTCCTGAATGCTGAGACCTGAGCAACATGGCTGATGACCAGTGGAACTGCTTGACAGCTAATGAGGAGATTGGCCCTGGTTTCCCCCTTGACCGTAACCTACCCAGCCGGACATTGGGTATTGTTCCTCTTTGTCTCCCTCCTTCGAATTAGTGTAACATTGGTTATGTGTACTGTATACCTTCTACTATGCTCTTGTATCTGATGTAACTTGTAATGCAAACGATTCTAAATGTAAAGCACTCTGATAGCCTCTTGGGTCAAGTTCACCCTCTAAAAAACTTTATAAATAAACTAGCAGCCCGTCCCGACATTGTCCGGGGGCAATGAGGCTAGGTAGCAGGAACTCCCTTACCTCGCGTCAATTGCCCCCGGACAACGTCGGGACGCGCTGTCCAACAGAAATATCTTCGGGTCTATTGAGGTTCTTTGTTTTGCTGAGGGATGGTTCTCGATGACAGACCATCCAAGAGGCTTTTTGCCGAAGTCATTCCTTTCTGTTTAAGCCTCACTCTGATCCTTGCCAGCCTGCTTCACGAACACATCCTAACTTCCCAACCAGCTTCGAATTGTGGCATATTAAAAGCAGTTGTGATGTCTTGTGAGATTTCTAAGCAGAGGCAAAGTAATATTGAATGTCCTCCTAAAGCAACGCTTTGGATGCATTACTAATATTTGGACCAAACGCCGTGCCCCCAGTTCAAGTTATTAAGACATCAATCACCAGACTGCAAGTGTCTCTTAAGAATAGCTTTGTAAAAATGTCCTCTGTAAAGTCTCACCTTACCACATGCTCCAAACATCCATGAAAATGTTTTCCGGGTGTAGGTTCCGCGGCGTCTCAGCTCCACGGCCCCACTGTCACCGCCGCTCTCTTCCGTGCTCCTCCCGCTGAACGCCGCGTTAGCCGAACGCCGCATTACTTTTCCTCCCCACGGCTCCGCACTTCAGTGTATCGGGTGTAAGTTCCGCGGCGTCTCAGCTCCACGGCCCCACTGTCGCCGCCGCCGCCGCTCCTCCTTGGGCTCCTGATGATGTCAGCAGGTTAGCGTTAGCGCACATGACGGCCGGCGCTACTTCCAAGGGACTACTTTTTTTTCTAAGGTATATTTTTTAAATAACGTATTTTTTTTGGTGGTATATAGCCTATGTCACTCTGCAGACCCTGCCAATTCCAATGATGTATTGGGTGTTTGGATTGGCACTGTGGTTCCCGAGTTTACCCGCCTCAAAGGTTCCCAGTTCTTACTTTATAATAGTAGTATAGATATAGATAAATAAAACAAATCAAGGACCATGGACCTGGTCCACCTTAGCTAACGCGATTGCTTGACCCTTGCACCGTCGCAATGCCCAGTCCCTGTAGTGGTTGTGAACCCCTGAGAGTCCTTTCGTGGAATTTTAACTCCCTTCTAGACAAAATCAAATGAACAGAGATTTTAAAAGACGCCTGGAGGGTTAACCCAGATTTCCTACTGTTCCTAGAGACACACCTGATGGGAAATTGGTGTCCCTTTTTGGCACGTCAGGGATTTGACAAAGTATGGCAATCTGGGTTTTCCAGGGGCGTGCACGGGACAGCAATCCTCCTGCAGTGCTCCTTTCCCTTCTAACGACCCCCTCACAGGTAGTCTTGGAGACTCCGCTGTCAACCTAATGTCACTTTATGCCCCTCCCATGTTCCTAGAACCCACCCTTCGGGCTGCGAGGGAGACACTATCCACTCTCCCTCAGGGCCTGACCAGAATTGGTGGGGGGTCTAACCCTGTCCCTGAACCCACCACAGATGCCAAGGGTGCTCATCCTCCCACAGGAAACTAGGGGCCAAGCGCCTTGGAGATTGAGCCTCCACACTGGGCCTTTGTGACATCTGGCGCCCTTGGCACCCTAAGACGCTATAATACACACACTCTGCTGCACACCACACCCACTCTCACATTGATTTTATCTTTATGCCCACCCCAGGTTGTCAGCCTGTTTCTGAAATTCAAATCCTGGTGCATGTAGTGTCTGAACACTCCCCACTCCGTCTGTGGGTGGGGGTCCCACTGGAGCTTTGCGACCCCTATGGCGACTAAACGCCTGGTTCCCTCAAGATCAAGATTACAAAAAGGGAATTGGGGAAGAACTAAACAACTACTTTCGCACCAACGAGGGCACAGTGCAACATCAGGACACGCTGTGGGAGGCGGACAAAGGCACGATTCGGAGATATGCCAAAGGGTTCCTCAAACACAAACGGGAGGTTCAGAACTGCCAATTCTCCCAACGCCACAGCCCTCCATCTAGAGCTGATGGCGGCCGCCGCGGAACCAGGGGCGGAACACCGACAGCTGCTACTAATACGCGAAGAGATCAAAAGTATCTCCTTCAAATCTGCCAAATTGGTGTGGAGATCCTCGGTGGCCAGGGTCTATGGGTGGGAAGATAAGAATGGCAAGTTGCTTCACTGGCTCACTACCCACCCCATGGCCAACTGAATAGTCCCTGAAATCTGCAATGCACAGAGACACATTTCTCCCACTTCTGCAACAATTGCACAGACCTATGTGAACTATTATAAGGTGCTGTACTCAGCAGATCACTCACATAAAGCCACAGAACAGCTCCCCTTTCTGCAGAATATCTCCCTTCCGCTGCTCTCAAAAGCAGAACTTAAAATCATGGATGAACCTGTCACACCAGAGAAAATCGGTGAAGCGATTTCCTCATTCGCCACCCACAAGACCCCAGGTCCAGATGGGTTTCCCGCAGAATATTATGCAGCATTCCATGACATCCTGATCCTACGACCCCATGCCCTCTTTGGGGAAGCTATAGAGAAAGGCACCTTCTCCTCTGTCACAGACACAGCTACTATTGTGGTCATACCCAAAGTATACCCTCCACTGCCCACATGTGTTCAATAGTGACCAATTTCACTCAATAACACCGGGGTTAAAATCTACGCAACCATCCTCGCTACCCGTATGAAACACATGCTCCACACCCTCATACACCCTGATCAATGTGGCTTCATGCCACACCGTAGCACATTCCACTGTCTTAGACGCCTACAAGTAGCCGTCACCAACCGTAGTCGCCTTTCACCATACCTGGCCCTAGTGCTACTCAACTTTGCAAAGGCCTTTGACATGGTTTACTGGCATTGCCCTTGGGACATACTGGAAAAGGCAGGCTTCGGTCCCTCTTAGCAAAAAATGGTGAAGGTCCTTTACTCTAGTACGTCAGCCAGGGACTTAAAAACGGAACGCTGTTGGACGCCTTACCGATCATGAGGGGAACCCGGCTGGAATGTCCACTTTGCCCTCTCTTCTTTGCCCTCGCAATTGAGCCTTTGGCTTGTCGCATCTGGATGGATGGCCAGATACAGGGGTGGCGGGGCTCCCACGAGGACTGAATCGCCTTGTATGCAGATAATATCTTCCGCTATTTGGCTGACCCGGCCCTTTCTGGACCAATATCCTTTCAGATCCTCCATTCTTTTCAGAGGGCATCGGGCTTAGGTCTCAACTGGGCTAAATCCACTGTGGTGCCTCTCCATGCCTCTAGAGAATGTGTGGATTGGCTCTCATTCAAATACCTCGGGATCCAGGTGGCGCTTCTCCCCGAGCTGACCTTCGTCGATGTCAAACTCTTCCGCTTAACCCCCTCGGTAGAGTCGCTCTCTTCAAGATGATGGTTTCCCCCCCACCTCTTATACATCATTCTAAATCTTCCACTCCACCTCCCTTGCAGTTGGTTTCATGACTTGGATGGGGTAACCACAACCTTCCTTTGGGTTGGCTTGAGATCGTGTCTCACAACATGTCAACGGGCCACATATGAAGGGCATATGGGGATGACAAATCCCTTTTTGTACTACTTAGCCACCCCCTTCTGGTGATCCATGATTGGTTTAACAGCGGATGGTCAGATCCAACTTATTGACTGGAACTGGAGAGCCTCGGAATCTCTCAAGTCCAGGCCATGCTGTATGGTGCCCCAATTCCTCACAATCTACCAATAGTTACCCGCACAGTTCTTCTGTCATGGCGCTCTGCGCTGCAGCACATTTACTGGGACACTAATCTTTCACTGCAAACACCGCTGTGGCATGGCACTTTGCTGCAGTAGGTAGTGACGATAACAGGTTTCCTGAAATGGGATTTGATCGGTATAACCGGCCTGGGAGACATATGGAAGGGGAAGCACCTGTCCTCCTTTCGGGACCTACAATAGGCATACTCCTTACACTCCACCCAATTCTTCCGATACATTCAGCTGCTCCACGCCCTAGCCCTCCACATCCCTGACCACAAGGCAATCCCTGAATTGAGCCCACTGGAGGGTAAGCTTCTCATGGGGAACTTAGGAAAGGGGGGTATATCCCAAATGTATTGATCCCTGATAAACAAACCCCGTCCACACTAGAACCTCTTAGTGCCTGCTGGGATCGCTGGCTTTTTCCTCTAGAGCAGGGGTATTCAAACTGTGGGGCGCGACCCCCAGGGGGGCCGTGGAGGGATGCAAAGGGGGTGGCGCCTTCACAGTGTCACTTCTGCCCTGGCCTCCAGGGCTTTAGCCTCCCTCCTCCCCCATCCTGTGTCTCAGCCCGGGCTGCTGCAGTGCAGCTCGCGCTCCTGGAGCCTCGGCTGGGCAGTGTCTGGAGTCTTATCTCCGGCCCGAGTATTTCACAGGTCTTTAAAGACCATTAGCATATTTACATGTCTTTGTTAACTGATTACCAAAGCTTCGTTTTTTTATCGTTCCAGTACCCCCTGGGCCCTCACTCTGCCTATTCCTTACATTTGTATTTTTACACTTACTGCTGTAGTGTGAGAATGCATTTAATGAAAAGAAATATATAGTTGGGTTGCCAAAAGAAACATGCCTGCTATGTGTTGTTTAAAGATCCTGCAGAGACCTGCTCTTGACACTAAATGGAGTTATAAATAAAAAAAAGTATGTATTAATTAGTTATGTGACTTTTCTGTCTTTATTCTCTTTAATTATTAGTCATGGATCATTGAGGCATCCCTAAACACATTTAAAAGTGCTTTCTATTTGTATTTGCTGTTCTAAATATTCACAGATAAGTGCAAAAAATACAGTTGTAGGTGACTGCTTATTTCTAGGCCATCAAAATAATGAGCTGGTAACCCTAATCATTAGACTGGAAGTTTGTTGCAGGATCAGCACATTATTTATTTACTCCACCCTCGAACCCTGATTAATGACATTATAGTAATAGTTTAACTTAGATCTGAAACTCTACGCTTCAAGTTTCTGGGAATGCACCCTGCTTTCAGACTACTCACTTCTCATTCTCACCTTCACTTTCACGTTCACCCTGCACTCCCAGCGATCACAATGCACTCACACTGATCACCATGCACTCATAGCGATCACCATGCACTCATAGCTATCACCATGCACTTACACTGATCACCATGCACTCACACTGATCACCATGCGCTCACCCTGATCACCATGCACTCACACTGATCACCATGCACTCACAGCAATCACAATGCACTCACAGCAATCACAATGCACTCACACTGATCACCATGCACTCACACTGATCACCCACTCACCCTGCACTCACACTGATCACAATGCACTCACAGTGATCATAATGTACTCACAGTGATCACAATGCACTCACACTGATCACCATGCACTCACAAGATTCACACGCTCACCCTGCTCTCACAGTGATCACTCTGCACTAAAAATTTGCTAGCATTGTTCACTCTGTACCCCACCCTGCAGTCACACGAGCACACTTCTCACCCTGCATTCATGTGACACTTCACTCACCTGTCCCCCCTTACTGCTCAATCTGTAGCTCACTCAAACAAGGCCATCACTAACCATGCACTAATTCGTCCCACTCTGCACTTACAGCCGAACCCAAATTCATATGGTCACCTCACTCACCCTGCAGTCACTCCTTTTACCCTACTCTCACACTGTTGCATTGCTCACCATGCAGTCACATGGGCACTCTTGTCACCCACACAGTGCAGAAGGTTAAAGTGCCTGGTACAAAGAAGATGTACCATGCACATCACAGAACTGAGTGTGAGTAAACTATGAATAGCGCTAAAAAAAAATGAAATGTTTGTCAGACAGGTGCTATAGAGAGATGAGGTGTATTGTTGGTGAGTGGTAGTGAGGGAATTCATGGAGAAGGTGGAAAGACTGTTGCACCGTATACGACCAGAGCTTGGACAAGCCCTGGCTGGGAGTGTTAACCCCCCCCCCCCCCCCGAAGTTCGGGTCTAGTGGATCCCCTGCTTCTGCCTATTATTTACATTTGTAGTGCACTACTGTTACCAAAAGGAGTCCTGGGGCTAATAACCATCTGCTGCAATGTGAGAGAGGGATCCGGGGTTGGGAGAGGAGAGAAGAGAGAGATGGAAGGAAGGGGGTGAGAGGAAAGGGGCATGGGTAAACTGCTTAACTCTGCACAAGACCGCCACGGTTTGAAAGCACCCTTCTGCTCCCGGCCATGGCCTGGTGAGCTTCTAATGTGGCAGCGCGTATTCCTGCGGATTGGGAGGCCCTTCACAGAGGTTGACTAGACATCTTTCTGATGTTAATTGCTGTATTTTGGTTATAGACTGGTACTGATGGGGTGAAATCTTTCCTCAGTATTACTGGGTTTAAAAAAATTCTAAATAATAAACCAATGCTACCCCAAAATACGCAGCATCACAGAACATTATTTACATTTTCTTCTCACACAATTTAGTCAAGCCTGTCACATAAATTTGGTCCTCACCTTCCTCATAACCTAGAGGTTTAGAAATTTTTGTCAGGAGGGGGTCCTTACGCTTGAAAATGTTGACAGGGGGTCTCAGCATCCAAAAGTTTGAAGACCTCTGCACTAGAGGGTGAAGACTGGAGACTGATGATGGCCCCTAGGACACTCACTATATTAGCCAGGCTCCGCCTCATTCAGATCTACTATCTTCACTGCGTATATCTTACCCCGGTGCGGCTCAACATAGCGGGTTTCCTCCCAACCCCACAATGTCTGCGCTGTAAGGCAGAACCAGCCAACTTTTACCACATGGTCTGGTCCTGCGCCATCCTTTGTAAATACTGGTAATCTGGAGTGTCTGAACTGAGTAGCATATTGGGGTGGGAGGTCCCACTCAATCCCCTTGCCCTTCTCCTGTGGGTGATGGAGGGGCTGGATAGCTCCCGTGCTGACAAACTATTTCTAGGAACAGCCATTCTGATAGCAAAAAGAGACATTACAGCGGCCATGAAAGATTGAACATCTCCCAAAGCTGTATACGAAGCAAGAGGGTGCCCAGCCAAACATGAGCGTGTATGGAGCATGTTGTATATCTATCTTTCCTCTATTTCCATGCTCTACCATAGTTCTTACCTGTGTCACTCATTCCAGAATGTAGATGGCTCTGCCTCCTCCTAGTGTTCTAGGTGGTGACAGTTTGTGCCTGGCCAGCTTGTGTTGAGGTTTCTCTATGCTGTCTTCCTGCAATAAACCTATTGTGGTACATCTGTGGTCTCCAGCTATTTACTACAATTTTGGCGACGTTTATATGCTGGCCAGTACCTTTGAAGACCTCATCTTGATGCCTGATTCCTTCAAGATATTGTACCAGAAAGCGACTTGCAGCGGATCACCCTCGACAAGAAACGAACCTGCTGCGTGTTGGCTTCGTCAATTTCTCCTTGGTCCGCTTCAATCCCGACTGAAGACGCCCATCTGGGGAAATTGTGAGTAATTTTGGGATCGGATCGGGGAGCGGAGCACGAGCGCAACCAGTGCTGACGTCATTGTTGCCTGATCGGCGAGCGAAGCACGAGCGCAACCAGCGCTGACGTCATTGTTGCCTAGGAGACGTCCCCGGCTCGCTCTGACAACGGCGTTGTCTGCCGTTACCTGGGAGACGCTTCCTTGCTTCGCTTTGACTACGCACACTCCCGTGTGCGTTCCAAGCCTCGTTTAGTTGTATTCCAAGCCTCATTTTCAGCGTCGGCCATTTTAACTTCAAGTGTTTGCTTTCCAAGCCTCGATTTCGATCGAGTTTCGGTGGCGGCCATCTTAAGTCACTCTAACGCGGATTTCCCTCGTTTTAAATCTAAACTCCTGCTCATTCCTGTCGCAGCGCTCAAACATCGTTTTGGACATTTTTCAATGAAAAGAGGTATGTTACTACTATAATTTAAAATTTAACTAGTTGTGCAAAATCTTTGTTTTTCTTTATTTTTGACTCTGCTACATTGATAAATATGGCACAACAATTTGTAGTTACCTTACCTCCTCAGTTCTTACCCGAGCCTGGGGTTCCTGACATACCTTGGGAGGACTGGTATATAATGTTTGACAATTACCTGGAAGCGCTGGATGGACAGGAATTTTCAGCCAAAAGGAAAAAGGCTATCCTTTTGAGTACTCTGGGCAAGGAAGGGCAGAGGGTTTTTAGATTCCTACCGATCACACTTGGAGCTAATGGACAAGACATTGATGAATTTAAAGAAGCGGTTGATCGTTTGGAGATCAGATTCGCAAAGGAGGAGAATCTGGTTATGAACCGCTATAAATTCTATACACAACGTCAAAAAGATTCGGAAACAATAGATGATTTCGTGGCCAGACTTAGAGAGTTGTCTATAAAGTGCAAGTTTGGTGCTATGAACGACGAGCTCATAAGAGACCAATTAATTGTCCAGTGCTCAAGTAAAAAAATCCAAGAGAGGCTATGGGCTGCTAAGAACCCGACCTTGAAAGATGCTATTGATCTGGCCAAAGTAATTGAGGAGTCTAGTAAATGCATGAAGGTCCTAGATACACACAAATCTTCTCCTCATCAAGAAGTCTCTGTGGTTTCTGACAAAGGTGGTGTTGCGGAGTGTGAACACTGCTCTGGAGACAGTGTTGGTGTAGTGAAAAACAGACCCAGACCTTCTGCCAAGAAAACCTCCGTGAGCAAAGTCTGCAACAGGTGTGGCAGTAGTAGTCACTCTTCCGACGCGAGGTTTTGCTTTGCCTCAAACAAAGAGTGTTTGAAGTGCGGGAAAGTTGGACACTTCTCCAAAATGTGCAAGGCCAAAGCCAGACAGAGAGTGAATATTGTTGATGACTACGTTGATGATTCTGGAGTTGAGCCCGATAGACTCCTGGTCATTGACGATGTGGATGTCATCTGTGATGATCCAAGACAAACCAGACCCAAAGCCATTTTCAAGATTGACTCCCACGAGGTGTTGTTGATGGTTGACACTGGTTCTCGTCATACCATTATACCTAAGTCTACTTTTGATGCCTTTTGGGAGGGGGTGAATTTACATCACAGTGATATTTCCCCTAAGGGTTTTAATGGCCAGAAAATTGAAATCCTTGGTTTCTTTGAATCTGAGATTACCTTTGAGAAGAGGTCTATCTTTGGGAAGGTTTATATTTCTATTGATGGTCCTCCCATCCTAGGGTGGGTACATCAATATGACCTCTACATCGTTATCAATCCTAGGGCAAAGAATCAAATAATGGTGGTAGATGATGACTCTATTGAGTTTATTCTTTCTGAATTTGGGTCTGTGTTCAGGGAGGAGTTGGGTGAGCTTCGGGGGTATGCCCATCTTATAAAGTTGAAGAAGGATAGTTTGCCTGTGCAACATCGCGTAAGGAGGATTCCCATTTCTATCCGCAATGAGGTGAAACTCCTAATTGAAGAGATGCTCCAATCCGGGGTAATTGAACCTACAGAAGCATCAGCATGGGTTTCGCCCGTCGTGATTTCTAAAAAATCAGACGGAAAATTGAGATTCTGTGTGGACCTCAGGTCCCTAAACAAGTGTGTCGTTGCGGACACCTTTCCCTTACCCAACATTACGGAGATGGTTTCCACTCTTCAGGGGGCGAGATATTTCTCCAAACTCGACCTGAAGAGTGCCTACCATCAGGTTAAGCTCCATGAATCCTCGAAGCATCTTACGGCCTTTATCACCCCGGAGGGGATTTTCCAATTTACTCGTCTCCCCTTTGGGTTGATTTCGGCAGCGAGTGTCTTCCAAAGGTTGGTCAGCGAAATTTTCAAGGGGCTCAAAAACGTGGTGTTCTTTCAAGATGACATTTTGGTCTTTGGAGACTCCGTGGCAGATCACAACCTTGTTCTTAGAAATGTTTTACACAGAATCTGGGACACTGGCCTTACATTACGTAAGGAGAAGTGTTCTTTTCTTGTGGAGAACATTGAGTACTTGGGACATGAAATCTCAGTCAATGGAGTCAGACCAAAGAAGAATCTTCTTGATGCAATACGCCTTGCCCGTCTGACAAGGACCAGTTGCGGTCATTCATGGGCTTAATCGAATACTACTCCAAGTTTGTGGAGAAATTCTCAGAGAAGACCTTGCCTCTGAGGGCTTTGTTGAAGAAGGGTTGCAAATTCTCCTGGGGTCCTGAACTGGAAGTGTGTTTCAATGAGATCAAGGAAGCCATCTGCAATGCTTAGGTGCTGGCACCCTTTGATACTGCCAAGTCCTCCACTCTGTTGGTAGATGCCAGTGCCCATGGTCTTGGTGCAGTTTTGCTTCAGTCCCACAAGGACGGCGACAGGCCGGTTGCTTTTGCCTCACGCACTCTTTCCAAATGTGAACAGAATTATTCTGTTATCGAGAAGGAGGCTTTGGCTGCTGCGTGGGGTGCTCACCATTTTCGACCTTATCTATGGGGCATTCGATTCAACCTTAAGACTGACCACAAACCCCTTATCCGCATTCTTTCTCCCGGGGGAGGGGCATTTGGTTCTCCAAGGTTGGCAAGGTTGGCCTACAAACTCCAGGAATATCATTTTGACATTTCCCACATCTCTGGGTGGAGGAATTTCCAGGCTGACTGTCTGTCTAGGTTGGCTGTTCCGTCTGGTGCTGATGTTGGATTCAGTCTAGAGGGTTTTGATGAGAATGTTGCCTGGATTGATGATGTTCTTCTGCTAACTGAGAGCTCTTTCTCTCGGTCTGAGTGGGTGGATGCTATGTCCAGGGACAACGTCTTACAGGAAGTCATCCAGTTGATAAAGTTGGGTTCCCGCAGGGAGAGTTGTCTCCATGTTTCTGTTCGCCCTTTCCTTAAAGTCATTGATGATTTGTCTGTTTGCAATGACAACGTTATAATGCGTGGCGAAAAATTTGTGCCTCCTGTTGATTTGAGACCCAAACTCATTTCTTTAGCCCATGAGGGTCACCTTGGCCAAACCCTGATGCAACAGCGTCTCAAGTTGAACTTCTGGTGGCCCGGTATGGACTCCATGGTTTCCTCTTGGGTTGAGGACTGTTATACTTGCAAGGTGGGTGAGAAGAGACTTAAGGTTTCTGTGGGATCTGAGATGGGTGTGCTGCAGTTCCCTGAAATTCCGTGGCACACCATCTGTTTAGATTTCATAGGTCCCATGGCTGAGCTACCTCTTTCTCAGAGGTTTGCTGTCGTCATTGTGGATTGCCATTCCAAGTGGTTGTCTGTGGAGTTTCTCAAGGATAGCACTACGGTCACTACTATTAAACATCTTAAGTCTGTGTTTTTTAGGGAAGGTTTTCCTAGCGATGGCACACAGTTGGTCTCACATGACATGCAAGCTTTTTTGTCTGATTGTGGTATTTCTCACCATAGGACTTCCCTCTACAACCCCCAGGGGAATGGTCTTTGTGAACGCCTTAATAGATTGGTGAAAGGTACTGTTCAAATGCCCCTCTCCAGTGGTTCTTCTGTCTCTTCCCTTGTTAGTGAAATGGTCTATGCGTATTGTACCACCCTTCATGGCTCTCACCTCAGATCCCCTTTTGAGATGATGAGGGGTAGGGTTCCCAGCACCAAACTCATTCCCTCTTGGCTCAAGGACTTGGTCTGTCGGTCTCTCTTGGGTGATGTGTCCAGAGTGGTCCCTAAGTCTTCTTGTAAGAGTCCTGTGGGTCTGCCTGCTAAGTGTGCTTCAGGTAAGAGTTCTGTGAGTCTGCCCTCTAAGGGTCTTTCACGCAAACCTGTTGTAGGCGATAAGTCTTCTGCTAAAGTTGTTTCTAGTAAACTCGCAAAAGGTGACCTTGTCAAGGTAAAGTCTGGTTGTGTTTCAGGTGGTTTGTCTAAATTCCGTGGTCCATTTCTTGTAAAGATGGTCTATCCTCACTATGTTGTCCTCTCAAATGGGGAAAAATGGAATTTAAGGAGGGTTGCCCTCTATCAGAAAGCTGGTGTTTGTCCTGGTCCTGCTCCCTCTCCGTCCGTTCCTGCCCAGGATCTCTCGTCTCCAGGGTTCATGTTTATTCCCTCTCAGGATCCAGCTCATGTGGTGCCTGCTCCTGTAAATGCCTTGGTGAGGGGCGATGGTGGAGGGGATGCTCCTGATCCCGTTGTTACTGATCCCAACCCAATTGCTGATCCCAGTTCCTCTTTGCCTGCCACCAGACCTCAGAGGTGCCATAGACCCCCTGCTTATTTGAATGATTTCTGTTGCGATTAGGTCTTTTAGAGGGGTGACGTGTGTCCCTTTCAACGCCTAATTTTATTGATCACAACTGATGTTTGCAACTTTTATCACTGTTTTCGCTTATCTTCTTTAGTTTTGAGTTAAGTTTTCTTTCCATGACATGTTTACCTTTTGTGTTAAGTTTTCTTTCATCATCTATCTTTCCTCTATTTCCATGCTCTACCATAGTTCTTACCTGTGTCACTCATTCCAGAATGTAGATGGCTCTGCCTCCTCCTAGTGTTCTAGGTGGTGACAGTTTGTGCCTGGCCAGCTTGTGTTGAGGTTGCTCTATGCTGTCTTCCTGCAATAAACCTATTGTGGTACATCTGTGGTCTCCAGCTATTTACTACAGAACAAATGGATAGGACCGTTGGATTGAGTATCCACAGCACAGATGGGCTCATACTCCAAACAAACAGATGGGGGAAATAACTTGTAAATGTATTGAAATGTCTAATATATCAAAGTGGTGGTATGTTTACTTTGTTGTTTAAAATGCTAATACAATTGGTTATCAAAAGAAAGTGTCACATGGGTCATTGTCTCCTAAAGGTAAGACTAAAAGTTGTATTCTGCAGAGCTGGTGCTGGTATTGGGATGGGGAGGGTTTGTATTAGTTGTTTTAGTCTATATCATGCTCAGTGCAGTGTTTTTCTACGAGGCCTGCAGAACCTATGCGCAGTGGACCTGTAATGAGACATGCCCTTCTCATTTCTCCTTCCCCATTCTCAAAGGCAGCCATGTCTGTCTGCCTTCTTTTAGTCCTGACTAAATATATACCTTTATATGTCTGCCACCCATGGTGTGATGCTGCTGTGACGTCACAGTGATAGCTCTTTATATATTGTGTGCATTCTCAGCATTATGATGCACGGCCATGGTGTACTTCTTGGCACTGGTATAGTAATGGCAGCTGTTGCCTTTTTATGGCATTTTCACTACAGCTGCCCACTGACACATTCTCACAAGCCCCCACTCACTGGTCCGCTCAACTAAGTACACACATCTAACTATCATTAGAAAGTGCATTCTCTTATAAAATAACAAATACATAGGCTTTACCAAGGATTGTTTTTTTTTGTACCAAGTGCATGTAATACTAGGGAAGATGTGGAAGAGCCTCTAGTTTGCTGTCCCTTACCTTTATTTCCTTTTTGCTTTCTAGTGCTGGCACACTACCTGTAACCTTCCGCTGTCTAGAGGAAAACCTGAAAATTGATAAGCGAGTGACTCGCTTTGTGCTGCCCATCGGTGCCACAATCAACATGGATGGCACGGCATTGTACGAGGCGGTGGCTGCAATATTTATAGCACAGATGAATGATATTTCATTGGATGGAGGTCAGATCGCCACAGTCAGGTATTTGCTTCATCTTGTTGGGTTTGTTTAATTTCTTTGCTGTGATGTTATGTATCAGGGCCCTTTCGAAAGATTGAAGCACATGTCTATCTGTAGGTTTTGTTCATGAAACAGAAATCAGAGTTATTTTCCAGGTTAAAGTAGGTGCAGCTTATGATTCAACTTTCTGAGGTTAATACCCATTAAGATAGTTATTATTGTTCCTCATTATTCCTTTGTCCTGGATTTGCGTTTTCATTCACAACCTCATGCCTCGAAACTGGTCCCACCCAAGATGCTTGTTTCCAGTCCAGGAAGGACCTGGCCTGGCAGTTTGGGCTGGTCTGTTCCCAAGACTGATTTGCATATGACTGGGAATGGCATGGAGAGCAAAACAAAGATGGACTTAGGCCGAGATCTATGTACTGGGGTGAATATTTGACATTGTGCATCATTCTGTCCATCAAGTGATCTTTTTGCATTTGTCACCCCGAGTGGGACGGGTATACCCATACGTGGGTCCCGTGCTCTCCATGACACTGGAGTCAAGCTAGCATGGGTGATACCCCGAAACCGGTCCTAGAATGCTTGTTTCCAGTCCAGGGAGGACCTGGCCTGGCAGTTCAGGCTGGACTGTTCCCATAGGGGGCAAGGTCAAGACTGATTTGCAATACTGGGATGGCATGGGGAGCAAACAAACTATGAATTTAGGCCCAGATCTGTGTACTGGGGTAAAAGTTTGACATTGTACAGCATTCTGCCCATCAATTGTTCCTTTTGCATTTTGCGTTTTTCACAGCCAGTTGTAAGCAGAAAGCGCTTAACAATGTTTAACCATCCCCAGTTTAAATACAAGGTAACCTCTCACCCTCGCCAGTTTTCAGTTTTTCATCATTCTGTCTAGACTGCAACACCACTTGGAATGGATACTCCTTCCTTCAGATGCCTCTTGATGAACCCTTCCCAGGCTACGGTCTGTACCCTGAAGCTCACTGACATCATGTAGAAGTGTAGCAGTACTAACAGCTAACCAGCCCGGCAGCACAGTGGATTTGCTAAAAAAAAGCTCCTAATGACACCAATTTGTGCAGATGATATTATCAGTTTCTTTTTTCTATGCTAAACAAATTCCTTGATCCGGGCACAAAGACATCGAACCTTACTCTTTGTGAGTGAGACTCACATAATTAGAGTTCTAGTTACAGTCTCACTCACAGCAGTTCAAGTGCCACATCTAGTGCAGAAGCAATATAGCATAGCTTCCAAATAGTCAAGTCAAGACAGAAAATCTTATATAGGGCACATATCATCGGTAGGTCTCGTGGCGCTTGCAGAGTTTCCAGAGACTGAAGGTCATATCCAATTTCGTTATTTCTGGTCAAACAGACACGTTTTCAATTCTTTGCGCAACCGCTGGTTGTCTGCAATAGAAAGAAGATGAAAAGGCATCTTGTTCCAGAGATGCGTGGTGAGAATGGAAAAGGATCGACCTCCATTTCGTACGGTGTGGACTCGTAGTGGGGTAAGAAGAGATTTTGAACTGGTCCTTAATGTTCTTTCTGGCTGATATCTTTTACGTTTTTTAGCTAAATAACCAGGAATAGTGCCATAAATACTTTTATGAGTTAGGCACAGGATTTTAAAGTGACCTCTTTTTCTAACTGGAAGCCAGTGGAGAAGCCTCAGACTAGGGACTGGGGGGGATCTTAGGGGTAGATTTAGGATCAATCTGGCCACAGTATTCTACAGAATTTGCAGTTTAGAAAAAAGGTTGTCATTTAGGGAGGCTAATAAGGCATTCCCGTAATTCATGTGGCTTACAATGAAGCCCTAGACCAGAGTCTTCCTGGCTTCGGTAGGTAGCATTTAAAGATTTTACATAGCTTCCGCAGGATCCCATAACAAGTACCTAGTATACAGCTATGTTCAAACCTCTGCTGCCTGCAGAGTAGCACACAGGAGCTGTAGAAGCTTCAGGAAGTGATCCCAACACAAAGAAAGCCATTCTATAGAATATTTAAATTGATTGGACGAGATGCTTAGTGTGTACCTAAGTGCTGCTCCCCTGTTTTTGTAGGCTATGGGTCTAATTTTGTGAGATTTTGGTGTTAGTTCTTTAGTGTTTGATAGATCTTAATTCTTTATATCAGTTCAGTCTGATAGCACTTTCTGTGATGTCATTAAATATGCTAATTAGCTGCAACTACATAGAATTTTCATAACTTGATCTCTGCGGATTTCACCAAGGTTTTCAGTTGTTTCATATTCAGCTCCTATTGTCAGGACAAAATCCCCTAAAACATCTCCAGGGTTGAAATCCTGCCAAACATATCACTAGGAAATGGCGGGTAGTTAGGCGCCCTGAGTAGGAGAGAAGGATATGTGTGACCTTTGTTGCCTCATGTAACCTACGGCCATTCAGAAGGGGTTATAATAAGGTCAGTGATGTTAGGCCCCGTGATTCACTGGGGATTGTTCATCGGGCAGTATTCTTTATGACATTGCTTTGTTCTGTAGATTTGAAATATTGCAGTTGCTGGCTGTGCCTGGCCTGGCCTGGCTGTGTCATAGGGTTGTTAGCTGATGGAGTAATTTTGAGTTCATTCTAACTTTGGTGGTGAGCAACCTTGTTACTACAATATTTTAGTGGTGAGTTGCTAGGCACACGCACCAACATCACCTGAAACCCAGACTATGGTCCTAAACCCCTGCATTATTTGACTAACCCAGGGGTGACACCATCACCATAATCAGAAACCTGAGCAAGAAAAAGCAAAGGCCCAGGTTCGCTGTCCAGGTAACCTAACATACACAAAGTGTACCCGCTAACAACTGTTCCGAATGGCTGAGGCAAACCAGCTGATCAGCTGCCCTGTGGTCCACAGTGATCATCAACAGGCCACTTGAATATGTTCTGAGTTAGAAAAACTAGGTTGCTGATTGTTTAACGAGGCTTCCTGACAAGGCAGCAGAGGAGTGTGATGTGTTTACTGAGGAGGTAGTGGCAAATGTGAAGGATGCTACATAAGGATTGGAGAGTTCTGTTTCCAAGGAGGATGGGATGAGAGCTATGGAGTGTGACAAAACCTGCAAGGCGGTGGTTGAGTTGATTGAAGTTGACATGAGTAGAAAGAGTACACAGCCGTTGGCGGGTAAAGCTTTTTATAAAGTAGAGAATTTAAATTCTCAAGATGCCCCACATGTTCTATGCTTGGAATTCGGTCTAGTTTCTTCATATTTTTTTATCCTTGTCTGCGGTCCTGAGGTGGGGTAATTTACTCTTTTGGGGGGATGAGGGCACCCTTAGGGCCACTTTGAGAATGGACATTTTTGATAAATTAAAGGATCAATCAGCATTCTTTAGATCTTTTGCTCAAGCAAATGAGTTGTCGATCCAGGAAGATAGTTTGATGATGAGGAGTGAGAGGTTTGTGCCCCCAGTGTGGTGAGATATGAGTTGGTGCATTTGGTGCATGATGGTCATCTAGGCCAAATTTCGACACTTAAAAGACTGAAAGAGAGGTTTTGGTGGCCGCTCAAAGATGGTCAGGTTAGAAAGTGGGTGGAGGAGTATGTGGAATGCAAGAATTCTGGAAAGTGATTGAGAGTAGGTTAAGGTGCTCTGAAGAAAGAACAGTATTTGTCTACAGCAAGAGTGGTTTGGGAGAAAAGTTGTTTGATTCTGGAAAGTGATTGAGAGTAGGTTAAGGTGCTCTGAAGAAAGAACAATATATGTCTGAAACAAGCGTGGTTTGGGAGAAAAGTTGTTTGTATGTCATTGGTCCATTTGCTTTCCTTCCCGGAGGAGAAATTTGCTGCTGTCTTGGTAGATGCTGAATCCAAATGAGATGAGGTGGTGTTTCTGAGAGGTATCAACAAGAAGTCCACAGTAGCAGTCTTAGAGAAAGTCTTTAGGAGGGAAGGAATTCAGTTGGTAACGGACAATGGCACACATCTCACAGTGGAAGGAAATAGATGTTTTGTGGACCACATAAGTGTGAAGCATTTGTGTATGTTATTGCACAAACCACAAGGAAACAGCTTGGTAGAGAGGAATAACAGATTGGTGAAGGGAACCATGGAAATGGCCAATAGTGAAGGGTTGTCTGTTCAGGATGCTATTAAAGATATGCTGTGGGCTTATTGAACTAATTTGAGTACCAGCACAGGGAGGATGCCATTTGAAATGATGTGTGGTAGACAGCATGGGACAAAATTGTTTCATTCTTTGAATGTCTGATGTGAGTTCCAAGAAATCGGGATTGGGAACACCGAAGAACCAACAATAGCGCTTTATCAATACAGGTGTTTGGTAGCTGGTTGTCCAAGTTCTGAGGGCCCAACAAAATAAAGGCAGTTGGGAGTAATCGGGTCAAATTGGAAAATGGACAACACTGGAATCTGCGGAGAATTGCTTTGTATCAGAGGCATGGAGAGGGTAAGGTGAGGCAGAGGAGTGAAGATAAATGCTCTACTTGGCTACTTATGAAATATAGTGGGTTCCAAAGAAAACAGGCTGGTAGAGGTGTGGTGGCGCATGCGTATTGAGATGAGGGTAATTCAGGGCCTCAGGTGGAGAGGGTGATGAGATCAGGGAGACCACCTTGGTATTTGAGCAAATATGTGTTGAAAGTGTTTTCCTTCTGGGCTCCTGGCCTGGGGTGTCTGTTCCGTCCAGTCTGTGTTTTGGATGTTGTTAGTGTTTTGTTGGATAATAAGGGGGATGTGTTATAATGAGCTCAGTGATGCTATGCCCTGTGATGCATAGGGGAAGATTCGTCAGGCAATATTCATTATGATATTGTTGCGTTTTGTAGATTTTAAATTTGCAGGTTGCTGGCTTTGCCTGGCCTTGCTGTTTCATGGGGTTTTTAGCTGATGGAATAAACTTGAGTTCATTCAAATTCTGTTGGTGTTCATCCTCTTTACTACAGAAGGAAAGAGGCAAAAATATCTGCGGCCTAAGACAAGGAGGCTTGAACATATAAATTGCTCTCTCCTCCCAAAAACCATGGGTTTAGATACTTTTACTGGAAAAGAAACCACAAAAATATAGACGCTCCTCTTCTTCAGCATTCCAGTAAGAAACATAGGAAACACTCAAGAGAAGAGTGCTGAGATACAGTGGTACCCAGCCAGAATCTGGCTAAGATAACTGTATCTGAGCTGGGATCTGTGCAGGTACCATGGAATTATCCCTATTGGGCCCTATATGCTGGCACCAGGACACTTTCAAGGGGTTCAGGCACCTTCACTTTTCTTTACCGATGTCCAGCAGTAAATGACTCACTTTGTTTTCCACAGCGTTTGATAAAGTGGATTGTCAAACGCTGTGGAGAAAGCTCTCTCATCTTGGTATGCCACACCACCTCTTTGGCCTTATCATAGAATTACATACAGAGGCCTGGTGCCAAGTGCAGATGGGAGGCTCGCAGGGGTTGTCTTGTAGTATTAAGACTTATAATGGGCTTAAGCAGTGTTGCCTGTTGGCCCCTCTTTTGTTTTCTTTTTATATATGATCTCCCCGGTGCGTTAAACTCAGTGAGGGGGGATGCCCTAGAATTGGTACAATGGCCATTGGTTCCTTTTTATATGCAGATGACGTTCCAATTTTCGATTTAACTCCTATTGGCTTGCAACGTCGTCTAGTGCCCTAACTAAATATGCGGAGGATCATTTTTTGATAATCAATATTGCTAAAAGCAAAATTTTTGTCTTCCTCAAGAAAGGTCTTAGAATAAAGAAAGGGTATAAGTGGTCGTTAGGGCTTGAAGAACTAGAATTGGTTAATTCGTATTTGTATCTGGGGAAAGTTTTTTCAAAAAATGGGCAATATTCAGAGCATATTAAACTGTGTGTTGATAAGGCTGCCCCCCAGGCTGGAGCTTTAAACAGAGTTTATAAAACCTGTGGGAGACGCCAATTTAGTCATGTTCTGTCAGTATTTAAGGTCAAAACTCCTCCTTCACTAATATAAGCTCCAGGAATACTGGATATGAACTATTGGCTCACTTTTGATTAAGGCTGAAGGCCGGATTTTCCGCCAAATCTGTAATTTAAATTCTCAAGATGCCCCACATGTTCTATGCTTGGAATTCGGTCTAGTTTCTTCATATTTTTTTATCCTTGTCTGCGGTCCTGAGGTGGGGTAATTTACTCTTTTGGGGGGATGAGGGCACCCTTAGGGCCACTTTGAGAATGGACATTTTTGATAAATTAAAGGATCAATCAGCATTCTTTAGATCTTTTGCTCAAGCAAATGATTTATTTGGGCTCAGTTTAAATAGTGATTCTCCTATGCCAAAGCCTGCATTGAAGTTATTTTGAAAGAAGTCTGCAAGCTCGATTAGCATGGCTAGAGATACTGTCTTAAATCAATCTAAATCCCACAATGAGGTGGTCTGGGGGAGTGCTTTGGGGAACAGACCACAGCTTTATTTAACATGGAACCCTCCACATGGGATTAGAAGACTGATACTTCTTTTGAGAACCAACCTGTTGCCTTTAAGAGAAGTTACTGGTATAGGGGATAAAATATCAAGATAGGATTGAACTTGTGAATTGTGTTTTTTACAAATTCAGGATCTTAATCATGTGCTATTGGTGTGCCCGTAACTCCAAAGGGCAAGGAATACGCTTTTAAGATCATCATTTTTCAAATGTAAATTTGTTCTGCTCAGGAGGCCCTAACATTTGTCTTGTCCCCACCAAATGAAATGGTTTGCCATTGAATATATCAATTTTTTAAAACATTTTTGGCTATTTATTAGAACATTTGTAAAGTTTATTTTGTATGTTGTAACGTCTGATGGTTGGACATTGAAGAATTCTGTACTGTATATAAAGTATGTCTTTCTCTTTTTCCTCTTTTTATTCTACTGGTGTATTTCTTTTTCAAACAAAGAAAAAACAATTGTATTGTATTCAAAGTATGTCTTTTTTTAATGGACTGGTGTATTATTGTGGACCTCCATTGGAGGTCCATAACGAATAAAACAAATTATTGAATTGAATTGACTCACTTTGCAGACAGTCAATAATTCCTTTTGTCCGAGTATTGTTTCTTGCTGGTAGCGTATAGAAGTCGAAGGGAGTAGTGTATTACAGTACAGTCCTGTTGCAGCCTCCAGATTTGGAAAAAAAAATAGGTGCAATGAGGTGTCCTTTCACAAATTTCCAGGAGATAAAATAAGATGTAACTGATTTTAATATGGGTTCTTATTTCATATAGGAATTGTGTTTCGTGCGAGTGGTGGGTACATCTGTTTCTGTGATTACATTTAAAACCATTATGCAGCAAGTAAAAAAAGTGAATGTTTTCTTCAGTTAATATTTATTACCACCTAAATTTACGCATCATGTCAACCTTCACAAAAGATTAAGTTAAGTCCTGCAGGGCTTCAAAATGATTTCCTGCTACTTAAATGCAGGTTTAACCTAGTTTACTGAGCTATTTTACTTGACTGTAACTTGTACCATGCAGATTTAAAAAAAAAATATTTCTTAAAAAAAAAAAAAAGAATTGATGTCAATAGTATTTTAATATTTCACCAAAAAGAGATGGAACTGTTTTGAGAATTAGTCTAGTCTGGGTAAATGGAGTGGTCTAGAGATCGTGGACTTAAGTTAACAAAAGGACAATTAAGTAAAGTAACAAATTCATCTCAGTGACAGGTGGAATGCAAGCATTGATCCAGAATGGTTGCCCAAACATTACACATCAAGTTTAGGGTACATGTAAAGACCCTCCCAGCTATAAACAAAAATTACCATAATTTGGTATACATTGGTTCAAGTTACCTGTTCTTTTACCTACGTGTCACTCTTTTCAATAGAATCCAATACAGTAGTCTTTTAAATCTTAACTGGCAGCCCAGCATGGGAATGAAACAAGGGATAGGGATGACAGGCATCTTCTTGTTATTTTTATGAAATGGCGGCTTCCACTGCAGACTGCTACCATCGCTCATTTTAGCACCTACAGTTCTTTTTTTTAATGTATTTTTTATTGGAAATCAGGTAGTACATTTTACAGTATCCAGTTGCTATTACATTTGTTTTTACCTTTTCACCATTATTCTCATTATTGAATTCATCTACATTGACACGACTATTTACATTTTTACATATTTACACATATTTACATATCATACATCATTCTATTCTACCATCTCTTTCTTCCAAGTCATTAGTGGATCCCATATTTGTATTCCTTTCAGCTTAGCTTTAAGACCTTTACATTTATACAGTGACATTTCCTGCTGACCGATGTTCAGTATCCTGTATCCCATTGGTGATTGGATTGATTGATTGATACGTAGGTGGTTGCTTATCTTTCCAAACAGTGGCAACCAGTAGTCCTGCTACTGTGATCATTATTTATTGGAAAATTCCATCCTATTATCGTAACCCAGCAGCATCAGGGTTGCAGTCATTTTTATTTCGATATTCATCCCTTGGAACCAAAACTTCTCGATACCTTTTTTAAGTTCGTCCAATTGCACGCAAGAATAAAACATATCAATACTATCTTGCGGTTTGCTTTGACACCTTGGGCATTCATCGGTTTGACTCATACCCTAACCGAACAACTTCGCTGGCATATAATAAGAATCATACACAGTTTTATATTGTTGGGCTTTTAGACTTGATGACAATAGAACCCTCTTCCCTGTCTCTAATATCCTCTACACATCCACCTCCCCGTCTGCAGGTTTTTCTGCCCATCTCATCTCTGTTTTTTCCATGTCATGTACTAATCTCTGTAACAATTCCACATAAAAATCCTTAATCCTACTATCACGATGTTCCATTAGTCTCAGCGTAAATATCTCCTCAGTTTTAACCATTCCCCTAGCCAAACCCTTAATACGATGATGTATCTGTATATATTTGAAACATGAGCATCTGCTTAAGCCAAATCTTAGAACAAGCTCCAAAAACGTTAATTGTCCCTTACTTTTAAACAGATCTGCCACCATCACATTCCCTGCCTGTTCGCATTGCCTAGCCATCCCATCATAGAGTTCATATGGCAGAAGATCTGAAAGCCATTCTGAAGTGTATTTAATATATCAAGAGATTTGACAATGCTTCATCACCTTCTCCCAAACTCTTATTACCCCCTGAACACATTTGTATTGATTTCTTTTACTATAGATAGGTTTAAATCGTCATTGCAAAAGACCTTCTGCTTATTTCCCCAGCGCCAAATGAAATATATTTAGCATCTTAGATCTTTCATCCCTACCAGTTTAAAAAAAATAAAGTGTGCCTGGATGTTGTAGGATACAGGCCCAGTAATACAATATTATATTAGGAGCCTTCCAGCCCCCCTTTCTATGGGCAGGGTCAAGAATGTATATGCCTGTCATACCTTCTTATATCCTCATATAAATTTTGAGAACAAAGCCTCAATTCTTTTTATTTTGCTCCCAGGTAGTTCTAGCGGTATAGCCCGCATTAAATATAGGATCTTAGGGAATATCCGCATTTTTAATATGTTAATCCTACCTATAATCGTAAGATGTAGCTTATTGATTTGTCTAAGTTCAGTGTCTATTTTCTCCAAAACTGGATCTATATTTACATCCCAGAGCTTGTCTATCTGTGATGTTAAATTAACCCCTAAATACATGGCTTTCTCAGTTATTTGGGGGTCATGCAGATGACATTGAGTAGAGCATACAATTTGCATTTTCTCTTTGTTTAGCAAATACCCTGACTGCCTCCCAAACTCTTTTGCCATACTTTATTTATTTATGAAACTTGTAAAGCGCGCAAATGCCCAGAGGCGTCTCAGCGCTTTCTTTAATTGTCCCTTGCGGATCTGGTGTGACTATCCCAATATCATCTGCGTACACAAGGATTTGTCTCATATCCTTGTGTAATAGCTGGTTTGATCGCCTGGTTGTTTAAGATTTTTACTATGAATGGGTCAAGATAAAACGCAAATAAAATAGGGGAGCAGGGCAACCTTGCCTCGTGCCCTTTGATATTTCAATTCTTCTAGATGTGTTCCCCATCACTTGTATCTGTGTGCACAGTTTAAAATACATAGCTTGAATAGCTTTAAAAAATCCAGGACCGAGTCCTCTATCAGCCAGACTATCCCACAAAAATTACCAGGACACTCGATCAAAAGCCTTTTCTGCGTCAAAGAGGACCACAGCCACTTCCGTGCTCTCGACTTCTGCAATATCTATAATTGATATCACACGTCTAGTGTGGTTCCCCTACCCGCAACAAAGCCATGTTGCCAGGGTGATACCATTGAGATGACTATTCTTTGCAGTTGCAAGGCCATTATTTTAGAATATACCTTTGTGTCTGCATTCATTAGCGATATCGGTCAATAGGAGACAGTAATTCTAAAGATTTGCCCTTGTAGGGAAAACCACCATATCAGTACCCTACCACGATACTGGTTGTACCCCACTATATTGTATACCTAAATATAGATTGTGTAAAATAGGGATAATCTGTATGCCTAGCATTTTATACACTTCAACCGATATTTTATCAGGTCCAGTGGCTTTACCTGCAGAGAGAGTTTTCCCAATGCTTCCTGAACCTCTTGTATGGTGATTTCTTGTTCTAGTTCTTGTGCTATATCTTCTTCCAATTTAGGCAGTACAGGGCTACTATCCTCTGTTTCCGGCACATCCAGTACTATATCTGCCTAATATAGTCTTTCATAAAATTCCTCAAAAACTTCCATTATCTTCTCATAACTCTCCACTATTTGTCCTTCATTATTCTTAATTTTCAAAATATTATTTCTAGTGTTTTTCTGCTTTATCCAATATGCCAATATTTTTCCTATTGCTTCCCCATATTCATACATCTCCCCCCTATAAACTTGAAATACTTGTGCCACGTTCTCCTGAAAGTGAGCATTGATATCTGATTTGGCTATTGCTAATTTTAACATATGCCCCCGTAGTGCCTCCTCCTTGACCCCTCTTCTTATTAACCCAACACGCTCAGCTTCCAATTCTGTCAGTATCCTAATCAAATCATCAGTTTTTGCTTTCTGCTGTTTTCTAATTCAGGCTGTATATCCAATTACTTCACCTCTAAAAGCAGCCGTAAACATATCCTAGACCATCGTCCGAGTTGCGCTATACCTGTTAAAATCAAAGAATTCTACAGCCCATTGTTTAATATAGGAGCAAAATCCCTCATCGGTTAATAACTTCTTATCAAAAGACAATCCCCCAGATGCATCAAGAATCCATTTTGCTATTCCTTAATAGCGAAAAATAACGATTCGCTATTAAGGAATAGAAAAATGCAATGCATGAAGAAATCACTGAAAATTCCTTAATTGCGACTGGCAAATTGTGAGTCGCAATTAAGGAATACCTCCCCATTCATTCTGAATGGGAAGACATTCTCAGTTTGCGAATCACAATTAGCGAATCACAAATTGACAATCCAATTTCAAGGGTACAGGGGTGTCCAAAGGACACCCAGTTGCACCCCTGAAATTGATCTGTGCTCATATGTTGCGCACACACATGCCCTGAGGGCATGTGTGTGCGCAACATATGAGCACAGATCAATTTCAGGGGTGCAACTGGGTGTCCTTTGGACACCCCTGTACCCTTCAAATTGGATTGTCAATTTGTGATTCGCTAATTGTGATTCGCAAACTGAGAATGTGCCCTGAGGGCATGTGTGTGCGCAACATGAAACTTTGAAAAATGCACTTTAGTGCATTTTCCAAAGTTTTTGCACATTACCATGAAGTTCAACTTCGTGGTAATTTGTGATCCCTATTAGCGAAATCGCTATTTTTTAAAACTTTAATGCATTGCATTTAAGAAATCTCAATTTGAGATTCCTTAAATGCAAGTAATCGCAATTTTGCGATTTCTTAATTAGCGATTTTTGCATTTGGGATGATGCATCCCAAATGCAAAAATACCAGTCGCAAAGGGGCAGATTGTCAGAATCTGCCCCTTTACGAGCGGATTTTACCTTGATGCATCTATGCCAATGAGTTCTGTTTCTGTCTACCTGCCTTAATTTTTATTTCCAGCACCAAAGGATTGTGATCAGAAAATAATTGGGGTAATTTCCTAATATCTATCTTATCTACCAGCTGGCTAGGCACCAGAAAATAATCCAATCTAGCAAACTTTGTATGAGGATGTGAAAAGTACGTATACCCAGGATCTTGTTGTTTCTACTCTTTCCAAACATCTATCAGCCCATGAGTTTCCTTGAGTATATTTATTGCTCTGTATACTTTTAGTTTTCTCCCTAAATATTTATAACTCTTTGGTTGTGTATCCACTTCTATATTTTTATTAAAATCTCCACATATAATGACTGTTTGTGGCCACGTAGCTAATTCCACCTCTAGTTCTTCCCAGATAGCTGTATCATCTAGATTCGACCCCTATATATTAACCACAGTTATCCCGGTATTAACTCCATTATAGACCAGCGTCCCATTTGTCTGCGGCTGTGCATATAACACCCCCAGATCTCTGTTTCACATATATAGCCATGCCCCTTATCATCGTAGTTTGCTTGGAACACACTGCAAGATTATACCTGCTAATTTCCAAAATATCTTTATTTTTCCAGGGAATGTGCGACTCTTGAAGACATATAACATCTGGGTTTACCGTTTTAAGAATCTGAAAGACCCTCTCTCTCTTTTTCCTGTCATTCAAACCAGCCACATTGGATGTACAAATTTGCAAACTATCCATCCCCATTTCTCTTTTTTCCTATAATATTTGCTCACCATTGTTTACCAATTTTTTCCACTTTTTCCGTCTTGTACTCCTGATTTCCATATTTTTTCGCTTTTCTCTTCCCCAGACCTCCCCCAGCCCCCTCTCCCGGCTACCCCCATTTCCCCCCTCAACCCCTACCTCCACTACCCCCTGAACTACCCCTGTGCTCCCTCCCTCCCCACCCCTGACCCTCCCCACCCTTTCTCCCCTTCAGCGGCAAAAGGGCACATAGCCCTTGCGATGGGAGAGACTTGCCTCTCAGTCCCCCCTCATTTCCTATCAACTCAAACTAAACAATCCATTCAAGCAGTTTTTGGAGTTACAATTATTCATAAGCCTTTAACTTAATCTTAGGCATTGAGCTTTTCTTACATTCCATCTATACCTAAAACTATATACTATCAGCTTTTCACAGAAACGGGTATATCTCTACCCCATAGTTACTCAAATTGTAGCCAAGAAATTATTTGCCTGAATTTCTGACAAAAAAAGTGTGTTTGACCCTTGTTTACCACTTTCAATGTTGCAGGATTTAGTAATGTAGCTATACCTTTGCTCTGAAAAGGGGTTATAAGCTGTCGCAACTGCCACCTCTTTTCAACAGTGTGATGGCAGAAATCGGGTTGCACAAAGAAGTGTAGCCCCTTTCCCAACCCCTTCTTATCAGGTCGAGCCTTGTCATACACCGCCTGGTGCGCCAGAAAGTTATTTAAACATATCAATATCGCCCTGGCTCTAGTTTCTAATTGGCCCTTTTTCGCTGCACCCTGCTTAAACGGGAACTTATGGGCTCTTTGCAGTTCACGGCTCCATTCCCACATCGATAGTTCAGGGAAGGCTTCCGAAAATAGTTCCACCACATACTTATGGACATCTTTACCTTCCAATCCTTCTGGGATGCCCAGTATCCTTAAATTATTTCTACATAATCGATTTTCTAAGTCCAACAATTTTAGCTGAGTATAAGTAATAGCCTTTAGAGTGGCCTTGTGCATAACCATTTTGTCCTCTAGAACCAATATGCGCCCCTCCGCTTCAGTTATTCTCTTTGAAAATTCACTACTAGTTTTGGTTATTCTCCTGACAGTATTTTGCAGCTTACGACACGCTGAGTGAGTCTTGAGGTTCTCCGTGCGAGTTTCCACTCTGTGCAATTGTGTACTGATATATTGGAGCCAAATATATTTTCTCTGTTTAGCAGCTGCCCCTTTGGCGCTTTGATCTTCAGTTTTCTAGATTATACAAATTGAGTACACTCAAGAAGGTTCGAAAGTGAATAGAATTTCTCTCCCACATCACTCCCTCTATTGCCAGCTATTTCCTCCTCTTCATCCCCCTTCTCTTCTGCTGTTTGTCCAGGCACCGCTTTGGCCGCCATAAGTTGCCAGGGTATGCTCAGACGTGAGTCCCTTGCTCACTTTGCCACTGGATTCAAGCAAGCCTGGCTGAAGACGGCTGTAATGCCAGAAACCGGTCCTAGGAAGCTTGAATCCGGTCCAGGGAAGGCATGGCTTGGCAGTTCAGGCTGGACTGTTCCCATGAGGCACAGGGTCAGATTGATTTGCATATGGCCATGTCTGAACTGGGGTGGCAGAGTGGGCTAAAGAACGGTGATGGATCAAACCCAGATCTGTAGACTGGGTGTGAGTGTTTGATTGGTTCAGATGCTCCGTCCATCACCACCCCCTTTTGTACCGCTTTGTTCGCCATATGTTTGGCAGAGTATGCTCAGACGTGAGTCCCTTGCTCATTTTGCCACTGGATTCAAGCAATCCTGGCTGAAGACGGCTGGAATGCCAGAAACCGGTCCTAGGAAGCTTCAATCCGGTCCAGGGAAGGCATGGCTTGGCTGTTCGGGCTGGACTGTTCCCATGAGGCACAGGGTCAGACTGATTTGCATATGGCCATGTCTGAACTGGGGTGGCAGAGTGGGCAAAAGAATGGTGATGGATCAAACCCAGATCTGCAGACTGGGTGTGAGTGTTTGATTGGTTCAGATGCTCCGTCCATCACCACCCCCTTTTGTACCGCTTTATTCGCCATAAGTTTGGCAGGGTATGCTCAGACGTGAGTCCCTTACTGACTTTGCCACTGGATTCAAGCAAGCCTGGCTGAAAACGGCTGTAATGTCAGAAACCAGTCCTAGGAAGCTTGAATCCAGTCCAGGGAAGGCATGGCTTGGCAGTTCGGGCTGGACTGTTCCCATGAGGCACAGGGTCAGACTGATTTGCATATGGCCATGTCTGAACTGGGGTGGAAGAGTGGGCTAAAGAACGGTGATGGATCAACCCCGGATATGTGGACTGGGTGTGAGTGTTTGATTGGTTCAGATGCTCCGTCCATCACCACCCCCTTTTGTACCGCTTTGTTCGCCATAAGTTTGGCAGGGTATGCTCAGACGTAAGTCCCTTGCTCACTTTGCCACTGGATTCAAGCAAGCCTCGCTGAAGACGGCTGTAATGCCAGAAACCGGTCCTAGGCAGCTTTAATCCGGTCCAGGGAAGGCATGGCTTGGCAGTTCGGGCTGGACTGTTCCCATGAGGTACAGGGTCATACTGATTTGCATATGGCCATGTCTGAACTGGGGTGGCAGAGTGGGCTAAAGATCGGTGATGGATCAAACCCAGATCTGTGGGCTGGGTGTGAGTGTTTGATTGGTTCAGATGCTCCGTCCATCACCACCCCCTTTTGTACAGCGTCATCCAGCATACAGCTTCGGTTCACTGCTCCCCGCCTGCTCCCTCTGCACTCTCTGCTCTCTCTGATTTCCCTAGCGAGGGGACCAGCAAAGAGTCCACAGCTGTGTGCTACTGTACCGTACCTTAGTTGCCATGTAGCGGTTGGCAGTTCTGTAGCGATATCTTCATCCTCGATAGCTACTATTCACCAGGGGCGGTTTGGCAGTCAGGCACGGGCCGAAGGGCCGGTGTCCCAGTGCCCTCTGTGGCCCGTTTTTCTTTCTCCCCTTTCCCAGTGCTCTCTGTGGACTGGGAAAGGGGAGGGAAAAAACGGCCCACAGAGGGCACTGGGACAAAGACAGAAAAGAAAGCAGCTTTGCTGATCGGCCGTGATTATCAGCTGTGGCCTCCTTCACCCCCTGCCATGCACAGCAATCACGCTGAGGCTGGGCTGGGGAGGGGTGATAGTGTGGCCAGAATCGGCCTCCCTGTGGGCCAGGTGTTTCTCAGTCCTTTGACCCATTTTGAAACAAGCACATCTTCACCTCAGCCTCCCCCTGGCTACCATGGATGACCCAGCAGCTTTACTGCTTTACTAGCCTTACTGCATGATTAACCACCTTCCTACAGGCCTTAAATGAGATTGTGCAGCACAGGCCGAGAAGTTAAGCATTTGTGACCACCATCTGTGGACTGTCTTGTCGTAGCATGACCCTGGTGATAGCAGCTTTTTTGTGCTACCCTGCTAGGACATTGCACTGAGGCCCCGGAGGGCTGGGGAGGGCTGAGTAATTTACTAATAGCAGGGTCCTCGCTGCTGTTCAGGTGCTCCTGCGCTGGAGGGCTGAGTAGGTTAGCAATAGCAGGGTCCTCGCTGCTTTTCAGGTGCTCCTGCGCTGGAGGGCTAGAATAATTTTACAATAGAAAGAGGCCTGTCTGTTTTATTATTTGCTCAGCTTTTAGGCCATTGTCACCTTGGCCGAGTGTCCTTCACAAGAACAGTATCCTCCCACTTACATTCCTTGTGTGTGCATGGGCATATATGGCCTGATGCCAGAGTTGCAGAGATGGGGAATCATGTTTGAGTCCCAGCGTCTGCTCAACACCCTGTGATTCTGGGCAGATCACTTAATCACCCAGGCCCTTAAATAAAAAATCGGATCTTGAGTACTGTAATTGGTGCTCATGAATAGAACTCAGGTCTGGTTTTCTAATGGTGTGGATTTTTGATTTCTCCAGTATTACATCTTTCATAGATTCACATGCTTGTATCTTCCCCGTCGTCATGGTGGGAATCTCACGGTAACAGAATGACCAAGCAGTATCATAGAGAAGAAAAACTGCATAGAAAATCCCCATAGGGGCTGTATTATTTGGTAACCAGACCATTTCTTTGTTTGGTCCAAAAGCCAGCCAATCAGCATTGCTGCCCTGCCCTCACACTCCCCAGCAGAAGCTTCCTGCCTCAGAATTCTAACCGCCTTCGTGTGAGAAAGGAGTCTCCCTGAGCTCTGCTCAGTTTTTCTGTTCCTGAGTGAACTTTTGACCCTTTGGAATCTTGTTTCCTGTCTGCTGGATTAAGGTATTGTGTGTACCTATTTTTCACATTATGGCTGAAAGCTCTAAAAAGAGGCTGTTCAGGCCTTGCAGATCCTGTGGGAAGGCCAGACTTTACTCTGAGGACCCACATAAGGACTGCCTTTACTGTCTCTATCCAAAACATGTGGCGAAAGACTGTAAACTCTGTAGAAAATTTTCTGACAAAACTAAAAGAGACAGAGAGGCTAGATTGCTGTTATGGCTTCAGAAGAAGAAGGCCACATCAGGCTCAGATTCTGAGGAGGAATCTTCTCATTCAACTCCCAAGAAAAGAAAGGCCTCTGTTTCTGTGGAGAGAGTAGAGTCTAAAAGGAGTAAATCTAAGGAGAAATCAACCTCATCTCTTCCTATTACTCCTCTGGAAAAGCAGTCAAGTCTTAAAGGGCCTGGGTCTGCACCTTCGACCAGCTCCCTAGCTTCTGCTCCAAAACCTGTGGTGAAGACTTCAGCTCCGTCGACGACTTCACCGTCGACGACGACTTCGTCGACGACGACGGCTTTATCGACGATAGGATCTAAAGCTACGTCGACGGCTACGACGTCGACGACAACAACATCGACGAGTAAAATTTCACTGTCGACGAAAAGACCGTCGACGACGACTCCGTCGACGACAGGTTCGACGTCGAGGATGTCGACGGGGGCCCCGTCGACGATGATCACGTCGACGAAGGCTCCGTCGACGAAGGCTCCGTCGACGAAGGTCCCGTCGACGAAGGTCCCGTCGACGATGGTTCCGTCGACGATGGTTTCGTCGACGATGGTTCCGTCGACGGCGCCGTCGACGACACCGTCGACGAAAATCGTGCTAACATCTGCAAAAGCATTCAAATCACCGCAGTCGAAGACCATGATCTCGATCCGGTCTTTTCAGTCGACCAGGGGTTCGGCTACTATCAGTAAATCTGCAGAGTTCACCTCATGGACAAAGATTTCTCCTTTGCCACCATCCTCATTGCTAGAGCAGGACTCAGATGGAGAGGAGTCCTCAGGTGCCGCCTACAGTCCTTCTCAGCTTCAGATAAAGAGCCAAGACACGGACGAGGAGGAAGTATATTCCTTCAAGGACAGACCCCAATCTTCCAGATATGAGTCATTTCAGGAATCTGGTGATTATGATGAGGAGGAGGAGCAGCATGAGGACTCACGGGAGGAGGAACGTCATGAGACGGTTTCCATACCTATCACTCTTGTGTCTGACCTTAGGTTGATGATAAACGACTACTACCGTCGTTTCCCAGAGGCGAATACCTCGCAACCAGCTACGCAGACGCCTTCCTCGCAGACGCCTAAAGCACCTGATTCACAAGAACAAGGGGTGAGATCACCGCAGGTGGTTACTATAAGGGATGACCTAACGGAATCCGACGAAGATGAACAGCCTGAAGAAGGAGAGCTTGTCCATGATGCTTCGGGGCAGGAATGGAATGAATACATTTTACCATCGGCTTCATCACCTGTTCCACTACAGTCTACCTTCCCTCCTCAAGACATCGGAGGCTTCCATGATATCATGGAAAGAGCGGCCAAGAGATTCAATCTGGATGTGGAAGTGCAAGAGACGGATTGTTTCTTGTACGATTTCAAAGATGATAACAAAAGATCGCTTCGCTCAATTCCGATTATCCCTCATATCTGGGAAGAGGGCCTAAAGATTCTGAAAACACCGGCGTCTATAGCGGTTTCAGTTCCCCGAATTGAAAAAAAGTACAGAGCTCCAGAGTCCACAGCAGCCTGCCTCATTGGGCACCCCAGACCGGAATCAGTCGTGACGCAGGCGGCGCAGAGAAATTCAAAGAACCCGGTGGCTACTTCCCTAGTGCCACCAGACAAGGAAGGAAGGAGAATGGATGGTGCAGGTAAGAGGTTTGCGGTCATGGCAGCCTCTACCATTAAAGCGGCAAATGCAGTGGCACTGATTGGCCGTTACAACAGACAAATGTGGTCCGATCTTGCACCCATACTTTCTGCACTTCCGGAAGATAGAAAGGAGGAAGCGGCAGCCATCCTTAAAGAAGGAGCTAAATCTGCTGCCGAATCTATCGACATCGCCATGGATGTCTCGTCTATGGCCTTCAGGCAGATGGCTGGAGCGGTTTCGCTTTGCAGGCAGGGCTGGCTCAAGGCGACTTCTTTTCGCCCAGAAGTGCAGGCGAAAATTGTCAATATGCCTTTTGACGGCGAAAATTTATTTGGGAAGCATATCGATGAGGCGTTGCAAGGCATAAAGTCGGACACGGATACAGCTAGAGCGCTGGGATCCCTCCAACAGGGAAGGTTTCAGTCCTTTCGAAAGAGGGGAGCGAGAGGTCAATTTAATCAAAGACCCTCTTTTCAGTCCAATCGATATCAGCCGTATAATCAACAGGGATATCGACAGTATAATACCAACAACCAGTTCAGGTCCTCCAACTCCTCTTACCAACAACAGTCCAGAGGTAAACCAAACACCAGGGGAAAAAATCAACAGTCTAACAGACGTCAATGATTTCAGGCCGGCGCTCCCCACACAACAGATCCCGGAAAACGACCACTATCTGTCTCAATACTTCGCCAACTGGATGTCCATAACATCAGACAAATGGGTTCTAGATGTCATAAGCAGGGGTCATACTCTGGAATTTGTAGAAATACCACCGGATCATCCCCCAGTACTCAGGCTCAACCAACATCGCCAGGAAATGCAGAAAGAAGTACACTCGCTTCTGCAAAAGGGAGCCATAGAAGAAGTGCCGCAACATCTCAGAGGGAGAGGCTTCTATTCGCATTTCTTCCTCATCAAAAAGAAACAAACCCTGAAATGGAGACAGGTATTGGATTTGAGGGATATCAATCAATACATAAAGAAGATACCCTTCAGAATGCTATCGTTTACAGGAGATCCTGCTAATGATAAAGGAAAAAGACTACATGGCGTCCTTGGATCTCATGGACGCATACTTCCATATTCCCATTCATCGGAAGCACAGGAAGTATTTGAGATTTGTTGTGGAGAGTCGCCACTTTCAGTTCAAGGTCCTGCCATTCGGACTCAAATCGGCCCGAGGGTGTTTACCAAATGCATGGCCCCGGTGGCGGCCCACTTAAGACTGCAAGGGCATTACATTTACCCATATCTGGACGACTGGTTAGTGACAGGTCCATCTTTCAAGGACGCAGCAAGATCTCTTCAGAGCTGCATCCGGCTGTTCCAGCGCTTGGGTCTGAGGACCAACTTGGAGAAATCCTCGCTGACTCCGGCCCAAGGCATCCAGTTCTTGGGGGCATGGATATGCACCAGAGCAGGGAAAGCCTATCCTTCCGAAGACCGAAGGAGAAAGATCATGGGGCTAACGGCATCACTTCAAACAAAAAAGTCCACTTCCGTGAGGCTGTACAAGTCCATGTTGGGGATGATATCATCCTGCATCCCACTGGTGCCAAACTGTCGCCTTCGAATGAGGCCTTTACAGGAACAACTGGACGAGCAGTGGGTCCAATCCAAAGGAACCTTCGAGGATCGCATTACCATCACGAACCGTATGAAGGTGGCCATGTCATGGTGGAAGGTTCAAGGCTTGAGCTTTATTCCTCGAGATCACCACTTCGTGATGACAACGGACGCTTCGCTGAAAGGATGGGGTGCGCATCTTCAGGAGCTAGAAATTCAGGGCCTTTGGTCAGATTGGGAAGCTCAGCTTCACATAAACATGTTGGAGCTAAAAGCGGTGTTTCTGGGGCTTCAAGCATTCCTTCCCAGAATACGCCAATCGTCATTACTTATCCAGACGGACAGCACCACGACTATGTTTTACTTGATAAAACAGGGTGGAACGAGATCCAAACAGCTGTCGACATTGGCGCAAAGAATCTGGAAATGGCTGATATCCAACGACATTTCAATTCAGGTCCAGCATATACAGGGAGTCCTCAACACACGGGCAGACGCCCTGAGCCGCACTTCCAAGGTGACGCACAAGTGGGAACTGCACGACACTCAGGTTCACAACTTGTTTCAAAGGTGGGGTACCCCCACATTAGACTTGTTCGCAACAAAGCACAACTCAAAGTGTGTCCAATTTGCGTCCAGGTACCATCAACAAGGTTCCAAGGGAAATGCATTTCTCATGGACTGGACAGGAAGATTTGCCTACGCCTTCCCGCCGTTTCCGGTGATACCGCGAATCCTGCGCAAGATGAGATTCGAACCGTGCCATGTCATACTGATAGCACCAGCCTGGCCAAGACAAGCGTGGTTTTCAGACCTACTTCAAATGTCGAAGGGCAACAGGATCCAGCTTCCGACATTTCAGAACCTCATCTCCATGAAAGAAGGGCAGATTCTGCACCCGGATCTGCAATCGCTAAAATTGTCAGCATGGAATCTCATGAGCGGGAATTTCAAAATAAAGACATTCCGCAGGAATGCAGGCATATTCTTTCGCAAGCCAGAGCTACATCAACAAAACAAAACATATGCAGCGAAATGGACCCGTTTCTGCCACTGGTGCAGCAGTCAAAACTTGCATCCGTTTGAGGTACAACCAGAAGGTGTCTTACCTTACCTACTGTCACTTTCTAAGGCAGGTCTGTCGCATGCCTCAGTCAAGGTACACCTGGCAGCAATATCACGCTTCAGGCGGAAGCCAAATGAACCATCTCTCTGGTCTTGTAGGATAATAAAAGAATTTATCACAGGACTTTTTAGAGTTTTCCCACCCATCCGGCGCCCACCAGTACCGTGGCACCTCAATACAGTCCTATCGCAGCTTATGAGGCCGCCTTTCGAACCTATACACAAAACAGACTTACAGTTCCTGTCATGGAAAACAGCCCTTCTGCTCGCCCTAACATCAGCAAGGAGGGTTAGCGAAATCCAGGCCTTTTCAGTGGAGGAACCCTTCTTACAATTCCGTCAGGACAGGGTTATATTAAGAACAAATCCTACTTTTATTCCCAAAGTGACAACGTCTTTTCACCTCAATGAGCCTATTATTTTGCCTACTTTTTTCAGCAATCCCTCATCGGAAGCAGAAAGAGCCTTACACTCTCTAGACATCTCTAGATGCCTAAAGTTCTACATTGAACGGACAAAAACGTTCCGCAAGTCCAAGCAATTATTCATTGCATTCGAAGGACAAAGGAAGGGCCTTCCCTTGTCAAGACTGAGTATTGCCAGATGGATATCATCAGCTATCCTGAAATGTCACGAAAAAGCGGGAAAGCCACTAGGTTCTAAGGTGCATGCACATTCCACGAGAAAGATGGCGACTTCGATGGCCTTATTCGCAGGAGTGGCGCTGCCTGACATCTGCAGAGCAGCAACGTGGAAGAGCGTGCATTCATTAACGAGACACTACTGTCTAGACACTGCGTGGAAAGAGGACACGGCAGTGGGACAAGCTGTTCTGAAACGTCTATTTCAGTAAGGTATGACATAATGGCATGATTTATTGTCTATGCAGTACTTTGATTTATGGGTCAACATGCATTTATCGTATTTCTTATATACTGATGTGTATTGTTATATCATTGCTTTACGGCAGAGCTTCCTTCTTAGTTCTGTCCTGGAAACGCTACAAATTTGGTGAGCACTTCTTACTACTCTGATACAAGCATGTGAATCTATGAAAGATGTAATACTGGAGAAGGAATTAGTTACTTACCTGTACACTATAGTTCTCCAGTATTATCTTTCATAGATTCACATGCGCCCGCCCGCCTCCCCGTTTCTCAGGCAGAACCTGTTATCTTGGTATTTCTCCATGTCTCTCACTCGGGGACGGAAATCTGAGGCAGGAAGCTTCTGCTGGGGAGTGTGAGGGCAGGGCAGCAATGATTGGCTGGCTTTTGGACCAAACAAAGAAATGGTCTGGTTACCAAATAATACAGCCCCTATGGGGATTTTCTATGCAGTTTTTCTTCTCTATGATACTGCTTGGTCATTCTGTTACCGTGAGACTCCCACCATGACGACGGGGAAGATACAAGCATGTGAATCTATGAAAGATAATACTGGAGAACTATAGTGTACAGGTAAGTAACTAATTCCTTATGTGATTAGAGTCAAGGACATAGCTGGTTGGGAAAGAGTATCTAACGACATTGTGCAGGGTGTTAAGACTGCAAGTAAGTATTCGGTTTTCAGAACTACAGTGCTCCTAATCTTTACCAATGTTACTGGCTCTTTAAGCTTTAAAATGCTTAATTTACTAAATATTTCTCTACAAATTAGACCTCAAAGAGTAACCAAAAGATATTTCATGGAAGGGCACGTCCCTTGAATGTAGGGCACGCCCCGCGAATGTGGGCCACGCCCCACGAATGTGGGAAACGTCCCACGAATGTGGGCCACGCCCCGCGACTGTGGGCCACGCCCCACAAATGTGGGCCACTTTTTTCGTCAGTGCCCGGGCCAAATTGTGATCCCAATCCGACCCTGCTATTCACCGCAATGCTGCTCCGTCGTTCCCACCAATATTTTTGCAGCCAAGAAGCACTCCATCTATTCAAGCCATTCACCACAGCAATCTCCGGCGTGAGGGCTCCCCCATCAATCCGACCCTCAGCCGTCCGGTGCTCCTCCCACAGCTTCCCCAGAGCCTTCCAGCCCATCGGTCTCAGGAACTCTGTCCTGGCTTCACACACGATAGTGCAGGTTTTTTCTGGTTTGCAGATTTTTCTTTTCTATTGCTGTTTTTGCCTCCTTTTTCTGCTCAAACACCATTTCTTCTACCTCCAAACTCGAGTCAGTACGAAGAGAGGGGCGACCTCCTAAGGAGCTCATCGCTCACATGTCCGACCAGCAGACGCCATCTTTGCCCCCAAACTTACCATCTACTAATTTTTATTTCTATTGGCATTTCATCCAGTGACAAATAAATATTTGTGTAAGTTGCTCAACAAAGAAAAGGACATTGATGCACGGTGGTCCCAGAATGTATCACACACAACTAAAAATACAGCCAGAGTAATGTTTAGTGAAATGCTTCCTGACGCGTTGATGGGCCACCTGATTGAAAGCAATGTCAGTTGCTTACTTAGTAAATATGTGTATAGAACAAACAGAGGTAACAGATTAAACCTAAGTGAAACCGTAACAATCCCCAAAGGCTTCTACAGGAAGGGAGCAGTTCCTCGAAATATAACCAAAGCAGGTATCGTGCGATCTACACTTTTGGCAGAAAAACAAATCGAAGGTGAAGGGGGTCCAACGTAGCCATTGCTCAGGAGCAACTGACTAAGAGCCCGATTTATATCTTGGTGGTATAGATACTCTGTCACCACATTGAGGGAGTAACTTTACCACCAAGATAATGGTCCGTCCGCCAAATTTAGATGCGGCCCACCATAGGTTTATTCACAGTGGAGAGTACTCTGCCTCAGCCGTGATTAAACCCCTTTGGCAGCCCTATAGAGTTCTTACTCTATAGGGCTGCCGGAGGGGTTTAGGGCAGTGGCGTAACGACATTTGAGGAGGCCCCCTGCACGATGCATGGAAGGCCCCTGCTCCGAACTTTATCAGGAACTCCCGGGCAATATACTGTGCTGAGGGGGCACCTGCAGCTCGGGGGCCACCTGCACTGCGGGGGCTGCAGGGCCATGTGTTACGCCCCTGCTTCAGAGGCAGACCTCGAATTCCGCCCACCTAATTTAGATGGGCATAATTAAGGGTCCGTTTTCACTGCCTGTCACCACCAGAAAAATTCTGACACAAAAGGACAGTGAAAACTGCTAAATGCTCCCCTCACCATGGGAGAGGACGTCCATTGCGAGGAGAACATTTTCTTTGTTATTTTCTTTTTGAAAATAAAAAAGAAAACAGTTTGGTGCAAGATTCTGTCATGTTGACAGAAACCCGGCAGCAAAATGTAAACAGCATTGACAGGAACTTGAGTGATAGCGTATCCTGCCATTGCTTTAGAAGCTACGACCTGCTTGCCGGTCATTTCTAAATTTGGCGGGCGCCACAATTGTCAGGGCGACAGAGCAATTTACTCTGTCTCCCTCAAGGAAAAATGGACCTCTTGCCATTGTACAAATAAGTCCCTAAGTGTTGAAGAGAAAGGTGGTTATATCATTGGGGACTAAGCTGGGTGTCTGTAGAGTACAACTGCAGCCTGTTAGAGACCTGTGAGGGGGCGTTATGACTCTGAGCACTTTACCAGTGCTAAAGTGCATGTGCTCTCTCATCTAAACATGGTAACATTGGCTCCTACTCAATTGACATATTTAATTTACTTATGAGTCCCTAGTAAAGTGGTACTATATGTGCCCAGGGCCTGTATGAATGAATGAATGTGAAACTTTTAAAGCGCAGACTTAGCCCAAGGGCATCAAGGCGCTACAGTACAGACCAACATGTAAAGTAAATGCTACTAGTGGCCCTGCACCCCTAATTCTGTAACCCACTTAAGTAGACATTTAAATATGCCTAGGGCCTGCCATTGCAGAGCCTGTGTGTGCCTTTTGAACAGGCATTTTAACCTGACAGAATAAACCTTTTATGTAACTGCGAAAATATTTCAGGTCAGTGTTTACCTGGGAAACCTGCGTGCCCTGCACTGTGTGTTTAACATACAAAGTAACTCCAAAATCAACCTAAGGAGTCATGGTGTTCAATTTCTTTATCCAGAAAACTTCTCTTTGTGATATAATCTTGCTGGGGTCTGACGTGCCTTTAGGTGTAACAATTTCTAAAACCAGAAAATGTATTTTGTGCGTTGTTATGGCCTTGACCTAACCAGTGTACTACTATATTTTGAATTGATGCTCTTGTGGCGGATCATGCCCTTATGGTCAGTGATCCTTAGCTTCACTTTTATTCCCGTTTTCCTTATTTAAAGCAAGCCAAAAGGGCACTTGATACAGTAAATTACATTTAAGGAAGTGCAATCTGACTGATGTTTAATGGTTATCGTTTCTCTTGTACTGCGATGTGTAGTTTTATTTCCTACTATGACATTGTTACAATGAACACAGTTATGGCATTGCCTCATGCCCTCCAAGTTTGGACTGACTTGTTGATTAATTGGTAGCAATAGCTCCTTGATATTTTTTATTCGAGTGTATGCAAACACAGGCCAATGACTAAATATGTTTCTGAATTCTGGATCAGTTTGTAATAGTTCCCAACAATATAGGGTCACCTTTTTAATGCATTTCGAATTCGGAGAAAACATGGAAACAAACACAAATTGGTGCTTCTCAAGTTTAAGATGTTTACTGAGTAATTCATGTCATTCTTTCAATTTGATACATTGTTTTGCTTTCGTCACTGGTGACATTGGGTGACCTCGGTGTAGCTATCTCTGTCTGATCTTTGCGATGGCTGTTTCCCCCATTTCTATGTTGAAACATATCCTTTTAACTCTCTACTCTCATCATCTGAGAGCAAGGCACATTTTCCAGTGACTGAGGACGGTAAAAGCTTTGAAAATATAAAGCATTATTGTTGTCTATTGGTTTTGTAGACACACTAGTGTTTAGTTCTGTTTTCCCTTTTTTAATCCATACATTTAGAAATGCCACTCTGGTCCTATTGTTGGTATGGGTGGATTTAATCATTTCTGGTGATTAATTCACATATATTCTTTAGAAGGACTTCCTCTGGTTCCCTCCAGACAAAGAACTATCATCAATATATCCACAGTAGCAAACAAGATGTTCACTCCAGTCTTTGGTGCAAAGTGTCTATTCCTACTCAAACTTACCCATGAAAATATTAGCATACACCAGGGCTCCCCCAAAAACCATGGAGGTCCCGCTGATTTGCAAGAAGTCATTCAGCCACTTAAAATAACAACCCCTGCAAACAAAGTTTTAGTATTTCAAGCAAAAGCACTTTGTTGACTCTCAAATCAGTTTGATTGAGTAATGCCCATTCCACTGCTTCCATCCCTTCTTGTAATGGAATAGATGTATATAAAGAAGTGACATCTATGGAGCACAATAACCAACTCTCCATGTTTTCCTTTGGTAGATCCTTCAAACACAATACAAAATCTGTGGTGTCTTGTAGGTATAACCCCCATGATTGTATGATGGGTTGTAGAAAATAGTCCACATATTTGCCCAAGGGTTCAAACAAGGAGCCACATCCAGAGACAATGGGCCTGAATGGAGGATCTTTTTGGTCTTTGTGAATTTTAGGTAACATGTATAATTTCGGATGTCTAGGACACGGTGTAATTAGAAATGCCTTGGTTTTTCATTGATTTAACCGTATCCATGGCTTTATCTAAAATCTTTTCATGGGTGTCTCTGATCTCATTTGTAGGATCTTGGTTTAATTTAACATAAATGGACTCATCCATGACATTTTCTGATACTTTTCTGTTGTAATAGAGCCTGTCCATGATCACCAAAGCTCCTCCTTTATCTGCCTTTTGAAAAACCAAGTTAGAATTGTTAGCAAGATTATTTAACCTATGTTTCTCTGATCTTGACAGATTAGATTTTTTACTCGCTTTATAATCAATATTGTGTAGATCCTTTTTGACTAAGACTTAAAATGTATCCAACATCTTGTGTGATGTATGGGGCACAAATGTACTCTTGCTCTTGAATTCTACATATGCCGACTCTTCTTTAGTCTCTCTTTCAGGAATAACATGTTTGAAAAAATAAGGTAATATTAGTAACCGTATAAACTTAAACAGAGCAAATTCTGTTTCAAACAAATTTGTGTTACACGTGGGTACAAACGAAGTGCCCTTATTCAAAATCTTTAGCTTTCTCTGTGAGACTATATGACCAGATGTTAAGGACTACTGTTTCTGACTCCTCAATTTCTTGCACCCTTTGTCTTTTTCCTTTTCCTCTGCCGATTTTTGACTTGCCAAAGTCTGATTTGTAGCAGATAGATCTGGTGGTTTCCCGTGGTCTGGACCTCTGGTTAATAAAATAAGAAGTAAGAAGAGAAAGAGGCAGAAGGTGTATCTGTAGATAACTTTGCTCCTGTGAGATCTATAGCTAAACTGCTAGTTGGGATTACTTCTTTTGATGCAACATCTTTGGTAATGGATGGCCTGTTTGGTGTGAATTCCCAATCTGATATAATGCTTTTCTCTGATGAAGTATTGGGTTTTCGCGTAGGTCCTTTGTGCATAAACATCTGCCCATGTGTAAACTTCTTTGAGCTTGTAATCAATGGTGTTCTTTTTGAATTTCTGTCACTTAAGTCCTTCAAGTACCATCCTATATCTATCCAATCAGGTATTGATTTGTTCCAATGTGTTGATCCATATCTCAGATTCTATTCTGGTAGACAGATCCCTTTTAATGTCGAAAATATCCTCCTCTAGCTCTTTAATGGTCTAGACAGTTCTTCAATTATCAACAAAATTAAATCCAAAGAAAATGTATTTTATACCACATGCCGTTTGTCTATAAAAAATGTATTATGTTGGAAATGGAAGAGCATTGGTTTAATGGCCAGTCTTAATCCTTGCAGTATTTTCTTTGTTTATGATACTAAATTAGTGTTGAAGCATGTAGTCTTTGGTTAAGTTCACTTCTTAAAATGAATTCTAAGTGTTTAAGTTGTTTTGTTGTTGATACTTCTGGTGCTTTAAAAGTTTTAGATTAATGCATAAATCTCAGTAGCTTCCTCTGTGGTGTATTCTTTTGTATCAACACGATTGTCCGTTAAATTTGCTATGCTTTCAAAAGACTTGATTCTGTTTGTGGTTACTGCCTGCTCAAAACAAGGCAGAACCAAACTCTAACTGAATAATATTGTGAGAGAAACCTGAGTGCACCCCGCTGTGTGTCCTCACATCTCTCTTCGACTGCAGCCTCTATGACAGACTCCACATCGCACCCTTGTAGCTCCTCATAACCGACACATCGCCAGCTGCGAGGCACATCCCTAATGTTGGACTTCGCATCTCAAGCCACGTCAACAGGATCCTCAATGATAATGCAATTGGACCTCGCACCACAACCTCGCCGCATCTCATACTCGTTGGCTTGCTTTGGCTGCATTGCTCATCTTCAACACGGATCCATGCAGTGCTCTGCAATCAGGATGTAAGGCACTCTGTTCAACCAACCTAACTGAGTGCCTGTAACTGGCCCACACTCCTTTGTGGTTGGCCTGAACTTGTGACTTTATCCCGGTCTAGCATGATCAGATACCCCCAATTGTCGCTATAAGCTTTTTAGTGCTATGTACACTAAAAAGTCTGAAATTCAATATCTTCTGTTCTACGAATTGGATGTTTGTTGTTTTGGTCTTGTTTATTTATTAAACATTACTCTGTTTTTCAAAATTTGGTGTGGCTCCTTTTGTGGTGTTGTCACTGTTTTATTGTTTAAAGTGTTGCACAAATACTTTGCATATTGCCTCTAAGTTAAGCCTGATAGCTCGGTACCAAGCTACAGAGGAAGTGAGCACAGGGTCATTTGGATTTGCTTGGGTTGTGGTTTGTGATTGCTGATTGACCAGGGTTTACTCCCCAGTCAACCAACAAGGCAATTTCTTACAGTTGTTATTTCCTATTTCCTATTCCTTCTTGTTCAAAACTTGTTTCTATATCACCCGAATGATCTAAGAACCTATGGGTTTATAAGTGAGACTGTACACTTTGGGTACAAACATTGATGACCGTGAGCATATAGTAGGATTAGAAATCAGAAATATTTAAGATAAGTGCTGTCACATTATACAGATAAAAGTTATATGTATGTAAAAAATCAATATGTTAATGTTTTGTACAATTTATCCTGTTAATAAAGTTCCCAATCTGCCTTAAACGAATGCACAGTATGATCCATCCTCAATAATACAAGAAAGAGCATTGATGATTTCATCATAGAAAGAGAGATAAGGCTTGTGGGAAGCACCTGGAGTTATCGACTCAAACATACTTCATGATGGGGGCACCAGAGGAATCTTAGAAACTGAATTTCACTAATATAACTCTTTCTGTTTGACATATTAATCTATGTATACAATTCACTAAATCATCATTTATACATTATTAATTGATTCCAGTACATATGTAGACTCATTTTCCTAAATACATTAATTTGATTTTTCTCTGCTTCAGTATGGCCGCCACGCTTCTTTGTACTTTTCAACGACTTCTCCATTTATATATAAAGTTTTATATAGCGCGAAATTGACCCAAGAGGGTATCAGAGCACTTTACGTTTAGAATTGTTGCATTACAAGTTACATCAGATACAAGAGCATAGTAAGGTATACAGTACACACAAACAATGTTACAATAATTTGAAGGAGGGAGGGGAGGAAGGAGTAATAGTGGGTAGACGAGGAGGAACAATGCCCAATGTCCGGCTGGGTAGGTGGTGGTCAATGGGGAAACCGGGGCCAATTTCCTCATTAGTTGTCCAGCAGCTCCACCGGCCATCAGCCATGTTGCTAAGGTCTCAGCGTTCAGGAAAAAACAGTTTTTAGTTTATTTGATTCCCTAAGGTTATATTATTCGCATAACCTCTGACCTGTACAAACAGATGTTTAAAAACTGGACTTCCTACCTCTCTTATACTGACTCACATAGGCCAAACTGTACAACCGACCTAGCACCTGATTTTGACCGCAGTTCACCCATATTTATGAAGTAAGCGCTTTATCCCAAACAGACTTCCAATGTACAATCTTTCTCACTGACAGACCAACATTTTATGCCCACTTTCTCCTTCTGCTAGCACTGTACTCCTGTATTACCGCCATGTTACAGGAACAAGTGCATTCAATATGTCTCTCTCTGTTGCACTATACCATAGTCTTAGGTGACCAAAGCACTGCCTTTTAGAATTCGTTGTTCACTTTTTCTTTTCTTTCTTGCCAGCACTGCTGAGTTGACCTAAACATTGTAAAATGCCCACATAGCGGGTCAATAGTCTGAAACATCATAGAGGGGAAGTGAGAGTACACTGGACACTTTCAGCATTTAGCCTACGGAGAAGCCTTGACAGGCTAAATCCTAACATGTAGGCTGGTTTTTAGTTCCAAGGTAAATAAAGAACATAGTGAGGAGGTCCACACCTTTATTGGTAGAGGGAACGGTAGTACAATAGATCACATCCTTTTGTCTGAGGATTTATTTCCCTTATTAAACAAACACGAGATGTGTCCCTCGCCTTTTAGCAACCATTATCCACTAACTGACAGTTTGCTCTTCCACTAGAGCAAGATCCCCCATCTATTACGTCCAAACCCTTACTAGTTTATGCACCAAATAGGGGAATACGGAGGAATTGGAATCATGTTAATCCTGATGTATTATTTTGGGATTTTTATATTAACCACCAGGCAGAGATCGTCTTTGCTGCCTTGCAGATGACTGATCCGGTAGGAATACGAAATAGTGTTAGTAAGATATGCTGATCAGTTGTGGAAGTACTTACCACTGATAAACCTCCATCGAACCCCCAAGTGCAATCTTGGTTTAACCACAAATGCAGAAACGCTTATAAAGCACTAAAACAAGTTACCAATAAAGTCCCATGGGATCGGACTGTGGTTAACCAGGCCAGAGAGAATTACAAACAAACAATAAAAAAAGAGGAAAACTGAGTTAATTAATAGAGCCTGGAAGGATTTGGAAAGTTCGGCCCATCTTAGAGATAATAGTTCTTTCTAGGAGATTGTAAACCACCCTTTACTTTCTGGAAGGGCACCCACGGGCATTGAATGCCACATATTGGTGACAGAAGGGGTAAAGCATTTCTCGTGTATTTGTAGCCCAAACTGTGAGTACATCAATCCCTTAGCTGTAACTGAGCTCTCTGTTTCACTCCCAGAATTGCTAACATTTAGTGAGACCATTTCAATAGGTTAGGTTCACAAGGCAATTTTAAGTTTTGCAACTGGGAAGGCACCTGGCCAGATGGGGTCCTAGCAGACTTTTTTGAACATAACCATGACATTTGAGCCCCGTTGCTAACAAACGTTTTTAGAACAGTTGTTAAAAAAGGAGCTATAGAGACCTGGAAGGAATGTAGCAGCATTCCCATTTTAAGAATGATGATAGAAACTCCCTTTCAAACTCCAGACCCATCTCATTACTTGATACCTCGGTTAAAAATGTTGGTAGGGTAATTTTAGCAAAATTAGAGGAGTGGGCGATAGAGAATTCTTTGTGCAAGGAAGTGCAATATGGTTTTCATCCGGGCTTGGGGACCACCAAGCAAGCTCTGGACCTAACTTTGATCATTTTTTCTTTTCTTTAGTCCTCACATGTGACAACTTACAAAGGCATATAATCAGGTTCCGGCGCCCCGAGCCCGCAGCCTGCCGGGCACAATTGCTCCTGATGTGCCCTCCTGCTCCATTTGCGAGCGGTAATGGGATTACTCACCCAAGCTATCTGTGGAGGCGAGTGTCTTAATCACTGGAGGTGTGTGCTTGTTCCAACATATATGCGACTAGTGGCTCCCAAGTTTTGATTCTATTTAATACGTTCAGCTGCTGTTAGCCATTCTGCGCAAGTGGGAGATAAACGTGAAACCCACTAAATGCAGATTTCCCTACATGCGATGATTATTAGGGTAAGTAAAAGTTGCTCTTGGAGCTTCCTAGCTCTTCTTGCAAGGTCATTATCTTCTAAAACCCCAAAGACAATCAGTGATAAGCTTACCTCTATTCTTTTTTACACTAGGATAGTCAATACCTTACCCACTTCTTGCCCATAAGGTTGAATTTCTGAGCATTGCCAGAACATGAGGACGTCATCTACTTTGTCCTTGTCACACTTCAGGCAGTCCTTAATTTCCTCTCCTATTTTAGACAATTTCAAGGGAGACCAATATACCCTACGGCAAGTAAACAAATGGCTCTTTCTTAATGGGGCATATCTGACAAAAGACCAAAGAGTAGCTATAGATACTTGCCACAGAGATGGTATATCAGCTTCAGGGAGAACTTGCTTCCATCTTCCTTCTGGTAGGGTGTTGGGGCCATCTTCTGCGTGTATCAGCTTCCAGGTTGAGATCTTTTTTTTTTTTTTGCACGTTGGTGTCACAGATTTTTTTACCCAATCCATGGCATGGCCTGCATCTGTTTGTTTATGAGCCCAACTTGTTCATTGTAAATATTTAAACCTTGACGGCTTATTGTTTGTTTCTCGAGCAAGGCGGTCCCATGAAATTGTATTCTCTTCCCCTAGTAGCTGGCCCCATTATTCTGTACCGGCCTCAATAAGTGGTGTTGCATATGAGTCTCCTAAGCATAATGGAGTTCCTGGGGATTTCCAAATTGGAGCCAGATGAGACAATAGTAGGAAATTATAAGGAGTCTCCTAACCTATATCCACACCTTACATGCCGCGGTCAAAACCTTAAGTCACACCTTTTTAAAGTATTTGGGGTGCCCAAATTTGAATAGAAAAATAGATCTTCGCTCTGCCAGGTCTTCAGTTTGAGCTCCAAAGCAGGACGTCTCCATTTGAAAATGGTCTGTTAACAAAGTTTAGAAGTGCTTTAATTGATTGGAAGGCCCAACAGTATATTTGGAAATCTGGCAAGGTCACTCCGCCATCTGTTTTTTTCTGCAGCTTCTTCCAGGATATTCTGATAGCTTTATTGTTCCAAATAAAACTATTTAACTCACCCTGTACCTTCCTCATCCACTTAGCCTCAAAATGGAGGGGTAGCGTATTAAACAGAAAGGTACATTTTGGGAGAAGAGTCCTTTTGATTAAGTTAGCCAGTGATCGACATAGGGAGGTGTGACCAGAGTTTTAGGTACTTTCTGGTTTCTCTGGTGATTTTTACCCAGTTGGTCTCTGCCATAATAAATATATCTTTAGTGACTTGTACATCTAAATACCTGATCTTGTTCTTCTCTAGCTTTTTCAGGGTTATGTCTAAACGAGTATTCAATGCAGTGATCTCAGTTTTCCCTTCATTGACTGAGTATCCTGACACTTTCCCAAAGTCAGTTAATATGTCCATAATGATGGGCTAAGCCCCTACAAGGTGTTGTGTGTATTTCATTAAATCATCTGCATAAAGGGCCTCTTTCTTGATCCATTCTTGATATTGGAACAGTGAAATTTGCTGTTCCTTTCTGATACTTCTGGCTAAAAGTTCAATGTAGAAGTTGAACATTAACGGAAAAAGGTGACAGCCTTGCCGGGTGCCTCTACCTATCTCCATCACAGGTGTAAGTATGCCACTAACCAGGATCCTTGCTTTTGGGGATCTGTATATGTTTTGAAATGTGCGTAATGAGATTCTGTAATTCTCGAGTCTGACTCCATTTTGTTTTGTGCCACCATTTTGTGTTGCCCTCACGTAGGCCTGTGAAGGTAGCCTGGCGAATAAAGTGGCCTGGCCTTCTTAGTTCATGTATACATTAACTAGGTTTCTTTTTGACCCTGAAATGAACTGTAAGAAACTGACCTCTTCACCTGAAAATGACCTCGCGAAGCCAATTTCCCTGATCGATCTTTGTCTGAGATTGCCAATCAATGTTCAGGACACTGTTAACTTTTAGTTTCCTTGCAAATGCCTTATCTTGTTCAGCATCTGTTACCGTTTCTTTTTTTATGTTTCTTCATTACATGGGTTATGCTTTCAATTATAGGTTTGTCCGGCTCTTGGAGATTGAATTTGGGACATTCCTAATAATTAACGTTTGGGTTGGGATACTGTAAATTGAGTTATTTGTTATGTGACACTTTGTTTGAAAATGTACCTTATTGGCTAGAATTTTGTGCAGTGGGTGTACATTTATAATGTGAATATTGGGTATAAAAGGAGACGTCTCGCCTTAGTAAAATGAGCAGTCTCCTGAGAATTTACACCTTGATGTATTTCTAGGATCACTGTTACTAGCTGCAGCTAATAAACTTGGTCTCTGATGCCATCCAGAAATATTCTGTGTCTCTGTATACCAAGACAGGTGAACTCGAAGATCTTAGGCGTGCCCCTGACGCCGCTGGGTTAAACCCCGGCTCTTCAGTAAGAAGTTGTTTCCCACCCCATTAAGTTTAAGGATTTCATATCAGAAGGGCCAGCACATCCTATCAAATTCTTTAGCGGCATCCACTATTATTATGGCTAAGGAATGTTGTTGGACAATGGCTAAATTGATCGCACAGACCTGGTTGAGTACCAACTTGTGTAAATGTCTGTTTGTCATAAACCCTTTTTGAGAGTTGTTCATCTGCTCTCCTAAAACTCCACCCAGTCTTTTGTCCAGAATATTTTTAAAGAGCTTACAATCATTGTTGAGTAATGAGATTGGCTTATATGATTCACATTTTTGGGCGTTTTTATTTGGTTTAAGGATTAAGGTGATTGTAGCATTGTTCCACGTGTCAGGAATTGTGTTATTATCTATGTAAATAAGATTAAATAACTAGGTCAACTCTGGAGCTATTTCCTCCTCTAGTGCATTATATATCTCGGATGGGATACCAACTGGTCCTGGAGCTTTCCCCTTTTTTCAATCAATCAATCAATCATATAATTTGTAAAGCGCACTACTCGCCCGTGGGGGTCTCAAGGCGCTGGAAATGCTGCTACTGCTCGAAAAGCCAGGTCTTGAGGAGTTTTCTGAAGATCAGCAGGTCTTGGGTCTGCTGTAGGTGGATAGGGAGGGTGTTACAGGTCTTGGCAGCGAGGTGGGAGAACGATCTGCCACCGGAGGTCGCTCTTTGGAAGCAGGGGACTGTGGCGAGGTCGGTGGAGTGGCGCTGGCGGGTGGGGGTGTAGAAGCTGAATCGTCTGTTGAGGTACGTTGGTCCGGTGTTGTGGAGTGCATTGAGTGCGTGGGTGAGGAGCTTGAAGGTTATCCTCTTGTTGACCGGGAACCAGTGCAGGTCTCTCAGGTGGGTTGTGATGTGGCTGCGGCGAGGGATGTCGAGGATCAGGCATGCAGAGGTGTTCAGGATGCGTTGGAGTTGTGTCAGGAGTGTGGCCGCGGCTCCTGCGTAGAGGGTGTTTCCGTAGTCCAACCTGCTGCTGATGAGGGCCTGGCTAACCGTTCTTCTCGTTTCAGTGGGGATCCACTTGTAGATCCTGCGGAGCATGCAGAGGGTGTTGAAGCAGGAGTAGTAGATGGCTGTTTAGTCATGGGGAGGGTGGAGTCGAGGATGACCCCTAGGTTGCTTGCGAGGTCGGTGGGTGTTGGAGCTGTTCCCAGTGCGGTCAGCCACCACCAGGAGTCGTCCCAGGCCAAAGGGGTGGATCCGAGGATGAGGACCTCCGTCTTGTCCGAGTTCAGCTTCAGTTGGCTGTTCCTCATCCATTCAGCGACGGCCTTCATTCCTTCGTGAAGGTTGGTTTTGGTGGTGTGGGGGTCCTTGGTGAGGGAAAGGATCAGCTGGGTGTCATCGGCGTAGGAGATGATGTTGAGGCCGTGCTGACAGGCGACGTGGGCGAGCGGTGCCATGTAGATGTTAAACAGAGTTGGGCTGAGGGATGAGCCCTGGGGTACGCCGCAGATGATCTCGGTGGCTTCCGAGTGGAAGGGTGGAAGGCGGACGCTCAGTGTTCTGCCGGAGAGGAAGGAGGTAGTCCAGTCCAAGGCCTTCTCTTGGATCCCAGCCATTGTGGAGGTGTGTTCGTAGTGTATGGTGGCAGACTGTGTCGAAGGCGGCTGACAGCTCCAGGAGGATGAGGGCAGCCGTTTCTCCATTGTCCAGCAGGGACTTGATGTCAACGGTGGCGGTGATGAGGGCAGTCCTAGTGCTGTGGTTGCTGCGGAACCCGGACTGGGAAGGGTCCAGGATGTTGTCCTCGAGGTAGCGGGTCGGTTGTTCGTTGACGGTCTTCTGGATGACCTTTCCCGGGAACGGAAGCAGGGAGATGGGCCGGAAGTTCTTGAGGTCCTTCGGGTCCGCTTTGGGGTTCTTGAGTAAGGCGTTGATCTCGGCATGCTTCCAGCTGTCCGGAAAGGTTGCTGTCTCGAAGGAGGTGTTGATGACTTTCCGGAGATGGGGTGCGATGGATGTGCTGGCTTTGTTGAAGATGTGGTGTGGGCATGGGTCTGACGGAGATCCGGAGTGGATGGTGTTCATGATCTTGATGGTGTCGTCGATGTGGATGTTGGTCCAGGAGAGCAGGCGGTTGGTGCGGATGGTGGTCATGGGGGCGGAGATCTCAGTGGTTGTCGGGGCGGTCGTGGAGTTGAAGCTGTTGTGCAATCTTGAGGTGGAAGAAGGTGGCCAGCGAGTCGCACAGGTCTTGCGAGGGTGGGACGTCGTTGGTGTTGCAGCTGGGGTTGGAGAGTTCATTCACGATGTTGAAGAGTTCTTTGCTGTTGTTTGCGTTGTTGTCTAGGCGGTCTTTGAAGGAGGCCCTTTTGCCGGATCTGATGAGGTGATGGTGTCTGCAGGTGGCGTTCTTGTGGGCTGCGTGGCTGTCCGGTATTCGTTCACAGAGCCAGATCTTCTCCAGCTTTCGGCAGGGTTGCTTGGAGGCCCAGAGGTCTTCAGTGAACCAGCTGGCTTTATTGTTGGTGTGACTGTTGGAGTGTTTCTTGATCGGGTGAGGATGTTGGTGCAGTCGTTGATCCACTGTCTGAGGTTGCGGGCGGCGGTGTCGGGGTTGGTGAGGTCAGCGGGTGGGCTCTGGATGGGGGTGGTGGTTAGCTGGTTTTCGGTGACTTTGCTCCAGCAGCGGCGAGGCATCTGTTGGGTACGGTGGTGCGTTTCTCGAAGGTGAAGTGGATGCAGCTATGGTCGTTCCAGTGGAGTTCGGTGGAGTGGCTGAAGGAGACGTGCGGGCTTGCGGAGAAGATGGGGTCAAGCGTGTGATCGGCGGAGTGGGTGGGTGTTGTGACGAGTTGTCTTAGTCCGAGGTTGGCTGGGTTGTCGATCAGGGTGGTGGAGTTGGTGTCGTTATTGTTGTTCTCGAGGTGGAAGCTCAGGTCCCCGAGGAGGATGTAGTCTGTGGAGGCAAGGGCGTGTGTGCTGATTAAGTTGCCAATGGAGTCGCTGAACTGTGGTCAGGGTCCGGGGGGTCTGTAGATGAGGGTTCCTCCAAGGGTGATGTTGGGGTCGGAGTGGATCTGGAAGTGTAGGTGTTCGGCAGTGCTGAGGGTGTCGTCGGTGTTGGTCGAGACTCTGAGAGTGTTCCTGTGAATGATGGCGATTCCTCCTCCTGCTCCGTTGGTGCGGTTCCTGCGGGTGATCTTGTAGCCTTCCAGGACGGCTATGGCTATATCGGGTGCCGAGGCGGGGTTCAGCCAGGTCTCCGTCAGGAAGGAGATGTCTGGGGAGGTTGAGTCGAGTAGGTCCCATAGTTCAACGGCGTGTTTGCGGGCGAAGCGGGTGTTGAGAAGGATGCATCTGAGGTGGTTGGGTTCCTTCCTGGTTGGCAGCATGGTGGGGTGGATGCTTTTGAAGCTGCAGTTCCAGCAGGTGAAGGCTCCTTGGGTACGCTTCGGGGCGGCTAGGAAGCAGGTGTGTGATCGTCAGGTGTTGAGTGCGTGGAGGGTTCTGGCATCGTAGCAGTGTCAGGCTTCATGGCGTTCACGGGGTCCAGTGGTCCTGGCGCTGGGCGCATTCCAGGCGTGGAAGGGTGCAGATGGGTTTGCCTTAGGCACACCTTTGGTGCGCCAGCGGCGCGGCCGCTGCACGGCCTCCATATGAGGGGATGTGGGAGGGAGGAGCAGCTGGGAGGCGGGAGCGGGGCGGCAAATGGTATTGCAGGGGAGTGGGGCCGCAGGGACGCTGCGGCAGGAAAAATAGGCGGGGGGCATGGGAGAACTGGGCACAGGAAGCAAAATCAAGTTTAGGCAAGAAAACAAGTACAGGCACAGAGGAATAAAAACAAGTCTGGGCAAGAAAGCAAGTACAGGCATAGGGGAATAAAAACAAGTTTGGGCAAGAAAGCAGGTACAGGCACAGGGGAATAAAAATAAGTCTGGGCAAGAAAGCAGTTAGGCACAGGGGAATAAAAACAAGTCTGGGCAAGAAAGCAAGTACAGGCACAGGGGAATAAAAACAAGTCTGGGCTAGAAAGCAAATTAGGCACAGGGGAATAAAAACAAGTCTGGGCAAGAAAGCAAGTACAGGCACAGGGGAATAAACAAAAGTCTGTGCATGAAAGCAAATTAGGCACAGGGGAATAAAAAGAAGTCTGGGCAAGAAAGCAAGTACAGGCACAGGGGAATAAAAACAATTCTAGGCAAGAAAGCAAGTTAGGCACAGGGGAATAAAAACACGTCTGGGCAAGAAAGCAAGTTAGGCACAGGGGAAAAATACAAGATTAGGGAAAAACAATGCAGGCAGAGCCGTGCAGCAGCGTGGGGAGCGACCTGCCTGCGAGCAGGGCCAGAGTCCTTGATAGCTTTAAAAACTTCCTCAGAGGTTGTTTGTTGAGATATTGCTCCCAATCTGGTGTGACTTTGGGGAATGAGTCCAAATATAGCCAACTCTCAATCTGGGGTTTTGCCTCCCTGTACAGTTTTGGAAAAAGGCAGTGAAGGCTCTCGCAATATTTTGATCATTTTGGGACATTTCCCCTGTTTCTTCAACTTTGTTTTCTTCGATTGTATTTCTAATCGGAGTCCCTCTTGCCTTCCACGCCAGCAACTTCCCAGAGCCCTCACTGTATTCATAATGTGCAAGTTGACTAGCGTTCTATTTATGTTGTATGATCTCATCTAGCTGTTCTGAGAGTACTTTTTTAGCTTCATCTATCTGTTTTTGAATCCTGGTGACCTCTTCACTGTTAATTGCATTATTCTGATCTGAGAGCCCAACATCTATTACCCTCTCTTGCCCAGTCATTCTACGGTTGGCCTCCCTATTCCTTTGTGTAGCATAGCTTATCAGTTTACCTCACAACAAGGCCTTATAATTATCTCATATTATACCTGAATGAACGGAAGTTTTGTTTATATCGAAGAAGTCTAGCGTGTCTCGTTTCAGGCTCATAATGATCTTCTGGCCTTCTAAAATGGATCTGTCTAGCATCCAACGCGGAGTAGGTGTATCACTATCTAGAAATAAAACGAGTCTGACCACAGAATGATCTGACAGGTGTTCAGGTTGATGTTTTATTGCAGCAATCTTGTTCCCTAACATGATATCAATTAAACTAATCCATGCCGTAAGCATGGCCATACTTTTCATTATGGTTTGTGTAGCCCTTATTGCTACACGCCTTACGCCTCCAGGGATCTATCACCCCCATGCTCTTCATTAGATTTTGTATAGCATTACTCATTTTCGGTGTATTTACCAAGGGTCGTGTAGAGGATTGGTGTAGAACAAGATCGAGAAATGCGTTGAAGTCACCAGCCATTATAATAATGTTATCGTTAACTAGCAGTAGTTGGAATAAATCCTGCAGGGAGGAAGGATCATCTACATTTGGACAGTAATAGGTTACCAGAGAGTATTTAATGCTATTAATGTTTGCAGTGACTATCAACTATCTACACTTTTGATGTGTGTATGTATACTGGTTGATCCAGCTCTGGCCTTTGACAATTCCTTCCCACTCTGCTTGCCGAAGATGCGTCTCTTGCGACACTAATATATCATTTTTTTATTGTTTTAAAAACAATAAAATTCTCCTTTTTCTGGCTGGCACCCTTAACCCATTTACATTCCAGCTTATTATCCTCAGGCTACGGGTGGTGTTGGAGTTTGTATTTTGAGAGGGACACCCTTTCTTTGCACACATGAGGACCTAATTGTTTTGAATTTTTCCCACTGCTCCCCACCGAGTGAATTATTTACATTGATGTATTTATAATTAGCCATCCCCCCGAGGAACCCTCAGTTTGATCACATTGTATGTAAATGTAAATGTAAATGTATAGGCATTTATATAGCGCACTACTTACCCGGAGGGTCCCAAGGCGCTTCATTATGCCCTTTGCCCTCACTTCTCCTTGTTAGATATGAGTGATACATTATAGTGTGCGAACCTAGCCCTTAACTTTTATTTTTTCAATCAAATTCAAAACTTCATCAGGATCTTTTAAGTTAAACATCTTGTTATTCATCATTACTAGTGATCTGAGCTCCTGTATGTGTTTTTCTTAATTCCAACTGCCGATTCTGGGTCTCCCTGGCTATATCTGACCGAATGCAGAAGGACCATTAGTCTTTTGTGAATGTGCCCACCTTTAGACCCTCCGCAAGTACTTTCTCTTTTATCACATGGTTATTGAAATTTACCAGGACTTTTCTGGGCTAGGCTATGTTGGGGTTCTTCCTGTACGTACCCGTTGTATGTCCTGATGCAAATCTAGTGTCCTAACAGAAGGTATAGACTCTTTTATCAAGTTTATTACAAATTCTTTTAGTTCTCCCCCTTCTTCTCCCTCAGGGATATTTAGAATCCTTAGATTGCTTCTCCTGGAATGATTTTCTAGGACTTTTTCCTGCAGCATTTTTTCACTAGCCTTAAGTTCCGCAATTTCTCTACTGTTTCCTGCATATTCCTCACGCACTGTCTCCAATGCCGCTTCGAGGTTCCCTATTCTTTCTGACAGACCCGTGAGTTTATTTTCTAAGCTTTCACAGACATCACAGATTTTTTCTTGATTTGCCTCAGAAAGTGTGAACCTGGTTCTTATCTCTTCCGAGAGGGCATGCAGTAGGCCGCCTGTGTTTCTCACAGGGGAGTGGGTGGTTTGGGGTCAGAACAGATGCGTTCTCCTCCGCTGCTGTTGCTGTTGCAGGTGCCCCTATTTCCGTCTCAGATGTAATTTCGGGGTGTGTTGAACTTTCACCCAAAGCTTGGAAATGGGTAGAAAAAGAGAGCCCCTCCTGGTCTCTGTGGCCTGTTGTTAAAGATGCCATTCCTCTATGAGTGGTTATATGAGGCAGAGTAGTGAGTGCAGAGTTTTCCTCCTTCTCCTGGACCTTAAAATACGATCTCAAAGAAGGAGTAATTTTAGTCTTTCTAGACAGGGGATCTAAAGGGGGTACCGATTTCCCTCCACTCCTTTTCCTTTGTTTACGTTCAGAGAGGAAATCTATGTTGGTTTGGGGCAGTGGGCTGGAAAATGCAGAAGATGTAGATGTCGATAGGGGTAAAGTTGTTGGGGGGTACGTGCCAGGAGCCTCAGCTCTAAACAACCCAAACCAAAATCTACACGTGAATTCCTTAATGTATAGTGTGAAATACCTTGAGGCTTCCCTTCTGCAGAAGGGGTAAGTCCAGTCTTGTCCACCTTCCTGGCTATCCTCCTAGGTCTCCCCTATCCTTTCTCCTTCACGCCTGGGAAAGGAATCCTTTTAGGGCACATAGAATGTGGAGAAGTTGATGCCTCCACCATTGGCAGGTGTGCCCGGAGACTTATGCTGATACTGCCACCAGTGACCTGGTGGTGAAACTGGGCTGCAGCTCGCCGGTCCCAACGTAGCTGCAATGCTACCAGAAACTACAGGTCCCTGTGGAAGACTGGCTGCTGCTGCATGGGAATGGTGGAAAAATGCAGCTTCATGTGCTCTAGGTAGTACTGGCCTCCTTCGTGATGAACTGTGCACTTGTACAAGCCGTGTTCATGCATCGTCAATGTAAGCATCAGCGTGACTCAAATCGGCTCGGCTCGGTGCGGCTAGGTAATTTGGCGTCTTCAAAGCTCTGGAGAGGTGAGTAGCAGCGTCCCGCTATTAGCCAGCCGCCATGTTCCTGGGTTCTCTGACTGACCTAACTTTGATCTTAGGTAAATATATGCTAAACCCAGGAGAGGGGCCAGTCAAATGCAAAGCATTGAAATTATTCTTACATCAAGCTGCAGTTCAACTGGCGGTTACTAGATATTCCTCATGAGTCAATGCAAAACCATTGAAAGCCTTTCATCCACCATTTGCATTTGACTCGTGAGAGACATCTAGTAACCACCAGTTGAACTGCAGCTCTTTGTAGAATTATTTTGATATTGGATACTATATAATATTCACTGCCCACTGCTAATCTCACCCCATAATGCTTTGCAGGGCCTTTGGTTGGGATTTCTTTTTGCCAATAACTGTGCTTGGGGTGGTCCTAAGAGGATGGGACCACCACCAAATCGATCAATAAGATGTGCTTTTTTGTTTTCAAGGCATCTGTTTGGTACTCCCCCTAGGTTAGGGAGGATCCCAACATCATCACCTCTCTCACTGCTTGCTAATTTTTCAGCTTCACTTTTGTGAAAGTACTATATGCACTTTAGCATATAAAGACCTGATCCTTGAAGAGTTGGGCCTGCGTCACTCTGGCTTGACCGGAGCCAGGCTGTGTCAACTAGGATGAAGGGTGTCTGGAGACAGAGCCTCTCCTTGTTTTGCCTATCCTAAGGGGTTAGGCCTTTGTTCCCTGGCTTGCCCAGGGCTAGGCTGATATCTCTGGGTGTGGTGGACAGGTCAGAGTGTTCTACCTGGGGGTCACTGGGTTTCCCTAAAAGCGTTGGGGTTGGGCCTGCAACTCCTGGCTTGACTAGGACTTGGCTGATGCCATGAAGCTGGTAGGGGCTCAGCAAGGATTTCCCTTCTGCTTGAGCTGTATTGAGCCTGCCTGGCATTCCTTTCTGTCTGTGAGCTGGCTTCGTCCATCCTGCTAGAGAGCTGAGCTGTGATACATCATTGCAGCTGACAAGTATTCTGCCTGGAGAGCTCCAGCTGAGGAGTCTTCTGCCTGGAGAGCAGCTTTTGAGCAGCTTTTGAGGATACTTTGTTGCCTTAGAGAAGCCTTTTTGCTTTAAGAGACAGGGGGTCAGCCCCCATGTCAGTGCCTGCTCCAGAGCAGGTGGGGGCTACGGAACGAGGTGCACACAGGCGGCTGCCTTTGGGAGCGTGTCTGACTTGCATTGTGACACCTTGCAGCTGCCTTAGTGTGTGAAAATGTTTCCCTACCCACGGAGGTAAGCTAGAGACCTTTTGTCTTTCATTTTGCTTGTGACTTCTGCTTACATTATAGAATCGAAGTGGCAGCTGCCTCTTCGTTAAGACATAACGCCGAGACTCGGTTCTATTTTCTTGTTGACTAACGCAGATGTACCTTTAACTAGGGGCCATGATAACCTTTTCCAGGATGTCGGAGGCCTCTAGGGCATTTGATTTTATCCCTAACTCAGTTCGAGTTGAGGTTGCAGAAGCGCCTAGAAAGGAAAAAACTGTGCTGTTAATTATTGAGGATGTCATTAAGAAGGAATGTGATATTGCAGAACGTGCCGTAGAATGTGTGCAAGACTTTTCAAATAGAGGACTTTTTGACATTTCATTTACTGGTGATTGCATAATGCACAGGCACGCCGTGATTGTGGGACTTTGCAGGGACTCAGGTTTACGCCTATGTTTGTGCCCAAGGAAGTTATGCTAGTAGTCCACATCTATAATCCCTACACTGACCCTCGCCTCATTGAAATGTTTTTACTATCAAATGGGGTCATAAAATTAAGAATATCTGTGGCATTTGGAATGGCAAAAGAAAATATGTAGTGACTTTTAAAGAAGATGTTACTGGAGTGCGAGGCTTGGCTCACCCTCCACAGACTTTTGCACTAGGCGCTAACAAGGGAATCCTGTTTTATTCTGGTCAATCTTTATTTTGTAAATTGTATCAGCAATTTGGGCACGCAAAATAACAGTTCTCAGGCTTGTTTTGTAGAAACTGTGTGGGGGTATGATCACAAGGCGCAGGAGGGTCGTGTCCCCAAAAAATACAATCTCTATGGTAGCATTCATCATCTCTTTAACGCATGTCCCAAAAGTAAGTTTTCATATGCATCCGCTGCTGGTTCTCATGGAAAATCTTCCCATGCCACCCCTCCCGGTACCTCTGCCCCTGCTCCATCGTCTGCTGAGCCATCAACATCGGAACAGGCTGAAGTCACTGATTCAGACATTTTGGGTATATTTGAAGGTATGGAGATACACAGGTTTAGTGTGCCTGAGGGGGAGGAGGAGGACTGTGAGATTGTGGCTGTTCCTTCTTCCCAACCTGAAGAGCCTGACCCTGAGCAAATCCAGAAAGAATTAGAACAAGCAGAAAAAGATAGACTTGAGGCAGAGCAAATGAAGCAGGTTATCCTGGAAAAACGTTCACGCCTTGAGGAGGCAAAGCTACGTGACTCATCTACTCCTTGTGCTAATGTTCCAAATCTGAGCCTACCTGTTGGGCCTTCCTCCAGTGATTCTACGAATCTATCTAACTCCATTATTCCTCCTACAGGTCATGAATCCAGTATGCCTGGTGCAGTCAGGGATTTGCGCAAAGTAGCGAAAGACACAGCTGCCTCTTTAGCCTCAGCTGTGGTGGTCTCTAGTGCAGAGGCTGACATGGAACATAGTGGGTGGGCCACTTTTAACTTAAAAAAGAATAAAGGTTTAAAACAAGCAGAGGGCCCAATTCACAAAGTAAATACAAAGTGGCGCACATCCTCCTTGGACTGCCAAACAAGAAGGGGGAGGTTTGATCCCCTACTTAACCTCTCAGACTCCGAGGAGGGTATCGACAATGTTGCTCAGGTTATAGAAGTGCAAGATCGTCCGGTTATTGATTTGGAGGCTACACCTAACTTAGAGGCCTTGCTTTCACATACTCATTTGAAGGTGTTGACCAAGACACAGCTTCACAGTTTGCATGTGCTCCTCCTGTTGTAGTGCCTGAATCACAAGACTTGTAACATGGCTGTTGTTTTACTTACTATACTCATGGCAGTAACAATTGCCACTTGCAACGTTAGAGGTATGAGTGGGAAATTACGGCAACATATGATCCTTCATTATTGTAAAAATGTCCAAGCTGATGTCATTTGCTTAGAAGAATGTCACCTTGGTTTTAAACCCAACTATTTTTTTTACCAATCCTTGTGGCAAAAAGGACCCTCTGCATGGTCAGGCGGGGGCAATAAGAATGACGGGGCTGTTATTCTTTTTCAAAATAAGCATTGGCAGATAATGGAAGAAAAAAATTCTATCTCCAGGGAGAGCAGTTCTGCTGTCTGTACATATGGGTGGAATCCCTTTAAAGATATGTGTAGTTTATGCTCCAGCCAAAAAAACAGAACGTGAGAATTTGTTTTCACTAATCGAACCTTTTTTAACAGGTTCAACACCAGTACTGTTAGTTGGAGACTTTAATTGCATCACCCGTGGTAAAGACAGGCAAGGGGTACACACTGAGGTCACTATGGATGTAACCTCAAAACTTTTAAAAGCACTAATTTATAACTTGGGCCTATATGATACCCACAGGAAATTTTCCCCACCAGGGACAGGTTTTACATGGGTAGCAGACCATGGAGGAGTCAAATTGCGTATTGATTATATATTTGCATCTAAGCTACTGTGCGCACAACATTGTACCGTCACTCCTGTTTCCTTTTCAGATCATCACTTGGTGGCCACGTCGCTCTCTGTTCCTGCCAGACCTCAAAGGATTCCAGGCAATTGGAAACTTAATTGTGCATTATTGGAACAAAAAGAGATTTCTGATAAATACGCCAACTGTTATGGTAAATGGGCAGCTCGCAAAAGTACCTTCCCCACACCCTATCAATGGTGGCGCTGGGTTAAATTCCAAACACGGATTTTCTTCCAAACACATGGACGGGTATTGCACAAGTTAGAGTGGCAAGTTTTTCTTAAGTTACAAAAAAGACGTCTTTTATTGCAACAATCGGCTGATGCAGGGAAAGATGTAAAAGACGACGTCAGATCACTACAGACAGAAATGAATGCATGGCTTACAAAGAAAAGCAAAACTACAATTTGTCATTCCAGGGTGAAACATTATCAAGAAGATGAAAAGTGTACAGCTTTCTTTTTTCGCAAAGAAGCAACATCTCATAAACTACTCACTAAGCTTTTAAATGACAAAGGTGACTGGGGTAGAACAATACACACAAGTGGCCTACAAATTCTATTCAGCGTTATATGCCTCTCCAAGCACTCCTCCTTCCAAAGAAGACATAGAATTATACTGCGAAGCACTTCCAGAACGTCTTACTGATGAACAAATAAAGTGTTTGGGGGAAACTTTTGATGGAGAAGACTTTCACGCAGCTTTGGGAGTTGCGCCCACGGGCTCTAGTCATGGTTTGGATGGGTTACCGTGGGAGTTTTATAAAAAGTTTTAGGGTGTGCTTTGTAAAGATTTTATGGACATGATTGTACATAGTTTTGAGCATGATACATTTACCACAGATTTTTCCTCAGGACTCACCACCCTCCTTTATAAGAAAGGAGATGAAACTTCTCTTCAGAACTGGCACCCGATTTCTTTGCTTAATGCGGATTACAAGCTGGTATCCAAAGTGTTAGCACGTAAGTTCCACTCTGTACTGCGTACTAGTATCCACCAAGACCAAACATGTGCAATAAGGGGACGCCCTATTGATGACAGTCTTACGATCATTCGAGATGTTCTACATTATAATCTGGACAGAAACATCCCTTTGGGAATATTGAGTTTGGATTTTTGCAAAGCATTCGATAGTGTTTCACAGGATTTCCTTTTTGCAGCGTTGTCCCATTTGGGGGTACCCCCCAATATCATGCAAATGTTACATATATTATACAAACAAGCTAGCAGCAAAGTGAGTATCAATGGTTTTCATACCGAGGCCTTTCAGATACATAATGGGGTACGACAAGGCTGCCCTTTGTCACTCGCATTGTTTGTGTGCACTTTGGAACCTTTCTTGTGTAAATTGCCAATTGACAAGGTGATTAGGAGGGCATTTGTACCCGGTGTTTCAGCCTCACAGGCCAAAGTAGTAGCATATATGGACGATGTTACAGTCCTATGCACCACTGCTGCATCAGCACGCAGAGCTCTTTTGCACGCTTCATTATTTTCACCTGTCTCAGGTCTTGCACTCAATATGGAAAAAAGTGTGTGTGTAACAGCTGGCCCCTGGGACCGGTTGGAAAATCTGCCAGTGACTACCACCACTGAACCTACCAAGATTTTGGACCTTTATTTTGCGTCACAAGGGCATATGCAAAAGAACTGGGCAATACTGCATGACAAAATAGTAAAGAAAATATCTATGTGGTCTACACGTAAACTCACATTGGAAGGCAAAGTATTAGTTATTAAAGCTGTATTATTTCTATTATTAATGTACACTGCAATGATTGCTCCTCCCTCCCCACCGGTGTTGCAGAAATGTGCAAAACTGCTTTTACCTTTTTATGGGGGTCCAAAATGGAAAAATTGAGTAGAGAAAAAACCTGTGAGCATTGGAGAAATGGGGGGAAAGGTCTTCCAGATCCTAAGACTTCTTTGTATTCTAAATTATTTAGTCATACTATTTCCAGAAGAGAAGAAGATGTTTCAACCACTGCTAGCTGTTTTACTCGTTATTATACAGGTACTATGTTGCGAACGTTTGAACTTTTTACCCCTTTCAATTTGCGGCCACTGGCTCAAACTGTTCCTTCTTTCTATGTGGCCTTACAGACATTTCTGCGCACAATAGACTTAACTGATCTTACAAGAGACATTTTTAAAGACTCTAAACGCTTGAAAAATGCTTTATTTTGTAGAGAGAAAAAACAGTCATTATAGGGTCCCTTTCGGAAAAGCAGTCACGTGCGGTTTGGCGTATGGTGGGACACAGAGATCTTGGTCACAGCCACAAGGACATCGCCTGGATGAGTGGCCATGGATGCCTCCCGGTAAAGACATTTCAGCATTGTAGAGGCCTTGCTCCCTCCGCAAAGTGCCCAAGACCAACTTGTGCCAATGAAGAGACGGTGTATCATTTGCTTTGGGGTTCCCAGTATGCACAAGATTTCTGGGCACTGCTTCAGCCTTTCTTGCTTCACATTGTGAACATTTCCACTCTGACTTTTGAGACTATCTTGTATGGCTGGACATTGCCTACTTCCCGGTATCCGACAGCCTGGAGACTTATTAACTGTGGGAAAGAATCTCTTTGGGAAGCAAGAAACCTTCTGTTCTATTTGCATAAGCCTTTTGATCCGAAAACGTGCAGAACTCTTTGCCTCGCAAAATTAAACAATTATGTGGCTGCTGGGAATAAGGATTGTCACTTATATAGTTTTTTTTATGACAACATAATCTATATCTAGGAGCAATGCACTTCTGAGCTTTGATCTGTAACTCATGATCATATTGTAAAAAATGTCTTTTTCCTGTATATGTGCCTTTATAACACATAATAAAGGTTTTACAAACATAAAGGTTTTCAAAACATAAAGATAAAGATACTTATTTTATCATAACTGGCACTGTGCAGGATGCCATTTGCAATTATTTAGCAAATTTTTCACAGTGGAGACAAGTACACAGTGTCATCAGCTATTCTACGCAGACTACATGTACTACGTGAAGTTCAAAGTATACTACGTGAAACTACGTGTAGTGCTGCACGCAAACTACGCCCAGGCTGTCGCTATTCCATGTTAAGTTAGCATTCATGGCGCCATCTTTCTTGGCGCCATCTTGTTTTGTAACTGAGATCGAGCTCCGGTTTTATAATGCCTGCCTCAGCAGAAAGGATGCCTCTGCGCCTCCAGTGTGTAGTTCTCAAGGTTGAATCTACGCTACACTAATGAATGTACTATTTATGGTTGCATACCTTTGCTGTTTGTTAGTTTCGTCCCCACATCTTAGAATGGTAGACACTGGCCGAGCAGCCTTGGTGTCTTGATAGCATGTACCCAGCCCTGTGCCATGACTCATCCTTGTTTGCCTTCTTTGTTCACCATGGCCTGAGCTTGAAAATTCCAGTTTGGGAGGTACTTTAGAGGTGTTGGAAATGTATACTTTATGTTACCGCTTAGACGGGGGCCAGTCCCTTGGCAGCTATCTTATGAGGCTGGTCAGATCAGTCTCCGCTGCAGCGCACTTCTAATAAGCTGGTTTGTATTCTCTGCTGTCTGCTGAACTCTTCATTTATTGGGAAGGCAGAGAGGTGGTTGTGAGTGACCTGGGTGACCCTAATGGGGTCACTTACTTCATTTAGCGCCCGAACAGGTACCCAATATGGTGTCCCATCCTTGCCCGTAATCAGGTGTGGAGGACTGGGTTGCGTCACGTCAGATGGGCTGATCGGGGATCCCCACTTGACAGAGCTTAGTTCTCACAGCTGTCCTGCCTGTCTGATCAGGTGGCGCCTCGTCTAGTGGCAATCCCGGACAGGGTCCTGAAAGGTGAAACCCTTGGAATTGGCCATTTGGTCTGAAGAGTTGCCAGTGGAGAATAACTTTGTTCAACCTATGTACCTCAGGTGAGTTTGTCTTTACTCTTGGTAAATATGGAGCCGTCTTGAGTAATTCTGCATAGGGTCTGGAGACCATTTATTGGTTTGTTTGTGAACTTGATAGGTCTACCGACCGCTATGTACGTACAGGGTGTCGGAGGACCCTCTGCCAAGCGACTTGGAAATTCTGCTTTTTTTTTTTAAATGCCTGGGGTTCGACTAGTGTTTGAGACTTGTGATGCTGAGTCTGAATTGAAGAAATGATGCGGTCTGAAGACCGTTTTTTGATCTTTGAGCGTTTAGTACGATCCGAGGACGAACCTGTGGGGAGGAATTGGTAAGTCACTTGTTGGGCACAAGTAGCGAATTTGACTCTCTGTATTCTTGAAGATGCCCTGTTTTAGCAAATATTGCTGTTTGGGGTTCAGTTGTTGTTCTGCTAATGCTCGATTGGAAGAGAGGCAGCCGGCGCCTCCAGAAGGCACTCCAAACTTCGACATGCATGTGAAATATGGCCTTGGCCCTATTATGTTTAGTACATTAAGGCACAAATATATGAGGGACAATGCCGAGTTACAGTGGCCTTTGACAGGCACTTTTGATGAACAGAAATTGAACTTCCTGCAGGATAAATTGTTTGCAAAAAGAAGCAGGCAGTCCATGTTTCACAATCTTCAGAAATAGCAAAAGGAAGCCAAGCAAAGACTGATAAGAGTGGAGAAGGAGGCCCGGAGAGGGAGGATGCAGACAGTAACGCAAAAGGCTATAGCATACAAGAGAGAGAAGATAGAGAAGGGTATAGCATATGCTGGCTGGAGGTTTAGATTGCAATGTGACAGGTCCTATGTTACAGGCGAAGACGGCTATCCCTTTTGTGGAGGATCTGTTAGATGTGCAGCCACCACCTCCTTATGCCCCGCAAAGGGTATATACAGCAGCCCCATCTACCCCCCATGCTGCCACCTCTGGTTCCCCTGCCTTTGACTCAGCCGTTTCAGATGGAGCACCCCTCCTTTCCTCTTCGGCTCCATCGGCCGAGCCTGCAGCAATTATAGGCCGATCTGATGTGCCTGTTGCCCCTGACTTTTCCCTGCCTCTCTTGTTTACACCCACCACAGAGACATTAGTGTCCCCAGTTCCTGTAACATCTACGAGTGTGTACTTCTCCTCCTTTTCCTCGCCATTGTTGTATGCTGGCACACCGGTGCGGGTACTGGATGATGGGTATCACGAGGCTGCTAAGGAGAGAATGGGGCGAGTGTTTATTCGATCTGATGTGGGTGATGCAGAGAAGAAGCTGGTGGCTGACCAGGCCTCTCAGTGGGCCCAGAATCTGATTTACAGTGTGGAGGATGTGTGGAGTGTATTGAAAGATTACGAGCCGTTCGTGCAACAGCATGCCCTCAAGCATATGTCGGCTACTCTGATTGGGCTATGAGAGCAGTGTTTTAATGGTATTGCCCCCCCAAATTATTTGATATTCAGGACTGTGTGTATGTGGCTGGCATGGCTCCTAATGATGTTTTTAGTAATGTTGCCACGTTGATTGGATACCGAGGCAGGTTGATCCAAAAGAGCCCAATTGCAGTGTCTCAGTTTCTGATGAGGGAAGTACATCCCATCTACCACCCTGAAATACCAGAGCTCTGAAACGGGCAGGACCCAGTCATCAGGCAGCAAGTAGAGGCCCGTTTCCAGGAACAGTGGGTTTATACTCCTTGAAAAAGGAGTGAGGTTTTATCTCTTAAGACTCAGTTGCCCGATCCTAGGAAAAATCGGACTACTTATTACAAAGAGTTGACAGAGGCCGATATTGAGATGTTTTTCGGTTTGTTTGTGCCAGTTGATATTTGGCAACAGGTGCACACGGAGGACCACGAATTGGAGTTGGGTGGCACTTGGGATGAGATTAGGGCATGGGATAAAGAGAAGAAGCCTGGCGAGAAGCCTAAGGCTGAGATACTAGCTTTGCCGGGTCGAATTATCACGTATATGCACTCTTTGATCCCACCTAGAAAAGTAGATTGGGATAAGTTAACAGCATGTCGCCAGAAGAAAGATGAAAGTGTATCTGATTTCTTCACTAGGTTTGATGGGGTGTTTTGGGATTTTAGTGGACATGATTTGTCGAAGGAGGTTGGCGTACTGTTGTTCGTTAACAGATTTGTTACGAACTTGCTTCATGAGATTGCCACTCGGTTGCAGGCTTCGAAGAACACTTGGACAACCTCCTCCCCATCGGTAATATTAAGTATGGTGCAGTTTTACGAGCACAGAAAGGTTGAAGAGAAGGAGAAGGTAGAGAAAAACTAAGGAGTTGAAGAAGAAGGTGTTGATGCAGCAGGTGTCCCGGCGTAACGGTAGAGGACGGGGCATTAGCAGGAATACCATACCGTGGGGCTGAACCAACGCGGGTATTGTAAGGAGGAGGGGCAGTGGCGTAGTGAGTGTCTGACGCTGTTGCAAAGGGTTGAGGCTCCAAGGGGACGTGGATCCAGAGGCCGAGGATGAGGAGCAGGCGGTTTTGGCGGAGGCAGGGGAGGTGAGGAACAGCCAGGTCAGTCTGAGTAGAACTATTTTGATGATCCAACAGTATTACCATGATGATTATGATTTGGTCAAAGTGATGGGGCTTACCCACAGCTAGGACAGCCAAGGGCAGGGGGAGGGATCAGTTCAGATCCCTGTGGATCAGCGGGACCCTATGTTACTGCTGATCTGCAGGGCTCAGTGAGGATATTCTTGGTGGACACAAGCGCAATTCATAGCCCTGTTTCTCATTCAATGGTCCCTGGGGCAGCCCTATCCGGCCAAAATAACGTTTCGGTAGGCTTCTCAGGTATACTTGTTGTGAGCCCCATCTGTGAGCCACTGGCCCTGACTATCGGTCCATTTACAGTAGATTTGCTGTTCTTATTGACATCTAACTGTGGAGAGAATTTAATGAATTTAGACTTGTTGAAGAAGTTGCATGCAACTATTTCTGGAGTCTGTGGGCCCGATTCACAGAACTAATTTAAGACAAAATCCTAAACTTACTATCATTTTGGTATTCACAGAAGTCACTTACTCATTTTGGTATTCACAGAAAGCACTTACTCATTTCGGTATTCACAGAAGTTAGGATTTGTCTCAGTTTAGGAGTCCTGAAGTTAGGATTCCTAACTTTACTACTCCTAAACTGAGAAAAGTTCTAACTTTAAGACTTTCGGTAGTCACAGAAGGCATTTAGGAGTCCTAAAGTTAGGAGTCCTAGCTTTATTACTCCTAAACGGAGAAAAATTCTAACTTTAAAACTTTCGGTATTCACAGAAGGTATTTAGGAGTCCTAAAGTTAGGAATAAGTGCCTTCCGTGAATACCAAAATGAGTAAGTGCCTTCTGTGAATACCAAAATGGTAGTAAATTTAGGATTTTGTCTTAAGTTAGTTCTCTGGATTGGGCCCAGAATGACCATATGGTCCAATGTAGTGCATTACAAACAATGTTTGTCGAAAGATGAGCCCCTTCCCGCTGAGTTTAAGGAGGTGCCGATGACATAATGGGCTACAGGTGATACGGACATAGGGTTGTTGCAGATACCTCCGATCTCCATCAGGGTTAAGGACAATGCTGTCCTGCCTCATCTTCCCCAGTACAAGATACCAAAGGCAGGAGAACAGGTGCTGTTGCAGATTATACAGGATTTTATTGCATCTGGGGTTGTTGAGGAGACAACTGCGAATATGTGCAATAGCCCTCTCCTTCCCATCTTAAAAAGGGCTCCCCACATGCTTATCCCGATGTCTTCCCCTTTGTGATTGACTTGTTTGAGGTGAATAAGATTGTGGTCCCTCAGTTCCCTGTTGTCCCCAACATTACGGCTCTCCTGACTATGATTCCTCCGTCTGCCACATACTTTTCTGTCATTGATTTGACGAATACATTCTTTAGCATCTCCATACACCCAGATAGCAAGTATTTGGCTGGCAGATGCTTTAGATTCTGTCGGGCTCCTCAGGGCTATACTGAAAGCCCTAGTATCTATAGCCAATCTTTAAAGAGTCAATTGGACTCACTCATCCTTCCCTCAGGTAATGTCCTATTGCAGTACGTGGACAACCTTTTGATAGCTTTGTATACTGAAAAGGGTTGCAAGGATGCAACGATTAAATTATTACTACATTTGACCCATCGTGGACATAAAGGGTCCCTTTCTAAATTTCAATAATGTCGACAGGTGGTCATCTACTTAGGTCACCTACTGTTGAAGGAGGGAAGGAGACCAACACCTGAGTTCATTGCTGCAATAACCAAGATGTACATTCTTAAGACGCCATGGGATGTGTGCGCTTTTATACGCATTACTTCGTATTGTCACCACTGGATCCCTAACTTTGCTTTACAAACAATCCCTTACTATGCCTAACCACTAAAGATGTGCATGAACCCCTGCCTTGGACGCATGACTGTCAGCATGCTTTGAGCAAATAAAAATAGCACTCTGCTCAGCACCTGTGCTTGGCACTTCAGACTATCAGAAGCCGTTTGCTTTGTATGTACACGAGACGGCTGGCGGTGCACTTTCTGTCTTAACACAAGCCTTTGGAGGTAAGCAAAGGACGTGTGCCTACTTCTCTGCTCTGCTTGACAACATCGCCAGATCCCTCCCGAGCTGTTTAAGGGCAGTCACGGCTGTGGCCATTCCTATCCGACAATCGGCAGGGCTCTTTCTTGTTACTGATCTCACAGTCATGGTCCCGCATCCTGTGGACACACTTTTTAATAGATCAAAGATGCAGCACCTTACCAGTCTGCATCTGACTGGCTCTGAGCTGAACCTATTCGCACCACAGGTCACCATCAAAAGATATGCCACCCTGAACCCAGCCACGTTACTACTATTCCCTTCTGAGAGTGGGGAGGTGGACGTGCATGATTGCATCTTCCCTACGGAGGAAGAGACAAAAGGACAGGTAGACCTGACTGATGTTCCCCTATCTGAACCCCAAGGGGAGCTATATGTCGACGGCTCTTGTTTTAAATTACCAGATGGCACAACAACAGCGCCCTATGCTTTCACCACCTTACGCACTGTAATTGAGACATCACAAGTTCCTTATCAGTCAGCGTAAGCTGCAGCGTTAGTGGCCCTTCTTCGTGCCTGTGGGTTGAGTGAGGGACTGGCTGTCATTATGTATACTTAAGCTATCTGGTTTGAGGTTTAAACTTATAATAACCGATAAAAACGAAACCGAAAGGAAAATTGCCATCACAGGTGTAAACATATAAACACTGAAAAAAACACCTTCGCAACCACAAACTAAGTGCCATTCAAAGAGAGGAAAAGATGAGTGAAAGACTCATTTTTATCTCTTCCTGAAGGGGCCAATACAACTTTGTTAGAAAAGACAGCAACAAGAAAGACTGGACTAATATTAAGCTGCTTGAATTTTGTTGTTTAGGGATGTCACTAAAATATTGTCTCTTCTTCCTTCTGCTTACTTCAGTTTTGTGGTCTTTGGTCTAAAGATACAGTGTTTTGAAGCATGTTTTAGGTCTTATTTAGATATTTTAAAAACTGTAGATAATCAGGAAATATCAAAATCATATTTGGGATTTTGGCTACATTTGATTTCACTGATAGGTAAAATGTCTGGTTTCATTAGAATCTTCCCCAATGTGTACCATCAAATTTACCCACAGACAGAGAAGGGGTGAAATCCTTCGATACATCAGCCCCCTTTTCTTGCGAGCCAGTATTGATTGTAGGTGAATTACCAAACACCCCAGGCTTGAAACATTCAATGCAAGGTGTAGTGACAGGCATATGTGAAAAGAATGTTGTCACCAAGTATCTTAGATAGTCAATCAATCATAGCATTTGTAAAGCGCACTATATACCTGTGAGGGTCTCAAGGAGCTAGGGGTGGGAGGTGCTGCTACTGTTTGAAGAGCCAGGTCTTCAGGAGTCTCCTGAACGTTAGAAGGTCTTCGTTCTGCCATAGGCGGATGGGGAGGGTGTTCCACGTCTTGGCGGCGAGGTGGGAGAATGATCTGCCGCCGGCGGTCACTCTTCGGATTCAGTGTCGGTGGCGAGGGCGTGGTCTGCGGAGCTGAACTGGCGGGCGGGGGTGTAGAGGCTGTGTTGTCTGTTGAGGTACGCTGGTCCGGTGTCGTGGAGTGCCTTGTGTGCTTGAAGGTTATCCTCTTGTTGATGGGGAACCAGTGCAGGTCTTTCAGGTGGGGTGTAATGTGGCTGGGGATGTTGCGGATCAGGCGTGAGGAGGCGTTCTGGATGCGTTGGAGTCGTTTCAAGAGTTTGGCTGGGGCTCCTACGTAGAGTACGTTGCCGTAGTCCAGTCTGCTGCTGACGAGTGCCTGGGTGATTGTCCTTCTAGTTTTGGTGGGGATCCACTTGAAGATCCTGCGAAGCATGCGGAGGGTGTTGAAGCAGGAGGAGGAGACGGCGTTAAGCTGCTTTGTCATAGAGATAGTGGTGAAAACATGACACCAGACGATGGTAAACATGGAACGCAGTGTCATTTGGAATACTGCTGGAAAAAGTTCCTACCAAGTTCAATAAAGATCGCCTCCCGCTTCCCGCCCGCGGGAGTGTGGACACGCCCCCTTCCTCCCCGCTCCCGCCTCCCAGCTGCTCCGCCCTCCCTGCACTTGGCCATAAATGGCGACCGTGCGGCACAGGTGAATGTGACCTTTTCGTAGGATACCCCCGCGCCGCACGGCCACCAGCTGTCGCGTGTGCCCCCCGCCTGCCGCTGCTCTCAGCCTCGCTGAGCCTTCCCGCCTTCGGGCCACGCCCCCCGCCGCCGCTCGTTGTTTCCCGCATCTCTGCCTTTGTGTTCCTTCGTTTTTCCATTGTACTGTTTTTTGTTTTTTTAACTCTTTGCCTCCCTGTGCTAGTAGTATTGTCCCCCCCCTGTGCTGCTGTCCCCAGCGCCCACCCGCCCCGCTCCCCGTCTCCCGCTTCCCGCCGCCAGGAGTGTGGACACGCCCCCTTCCTCCCCGCTCCCGCCTCCCAGCTGCTCCGCCCTCCCTGCACTTCGCCATAAATGGCGACAGTGCGCACGCGCAGCGGGCACGCCCTAAGCGCGCCGTAGGTGCGCCAAAGGTAAGCCCATCTGCGCCCGTCCGCGCCTGGACTGCGCCCAGTGCCAGTACCCCTGGTTCCCGCAGACACCAGCCCTTCCGCCGGACCTACGACGCCACCGAACTCTACGCACTCAACGCCCGTAGAATCCCGGGCTGCTATCGAGCCACCCCGAGACGCACCCACGGACCCTTCTGCTGCCACTCCTGCAAGTTCACCTGCATTCGGACCTGCACCACACCAGCACCAACCAAGCCGAACTCCAGCAGCAACCACCTCAAGTGCATCCTGCTCAACACCCCCTCCGTCCACAGACACACCGTCGAGCTCTGGAACCTGCTCGACACCACAGCCCCAGACGTCGCCTTCCTCACGGAAACCTGGATTACGCCTCCTCAGCGCCCGACATCGCCATCGCCATCCCGGATGGCTACAAGATCATCCGGAGGGACCGCATCAACCAGACAGGAGGAGGCATCGCCATCGTCCACAGGAACACCATCCGCATCACGACCAACACCGACGACACCCTCGCACCTGCCGAACACCTGCATTTCCAGACCCACATCAACCCCAAGACCACCCTACTTGGCACCCTCATCTACAGACGGGACCACGCACACAATTCAGCGAAGACATCGCCGACTTCATCAGCCCGCACGCCCTCCCCTCCGCTGACTACATCCTCCTCGGGGACCTCAACTTCCACCTGGAGAACAACAACAACCGCAACACCACCACCCTGTTGGACAACCTCGCCAACCTCGGTCTCAAGCAACTGGTGACCACCCCCACCCACTACGCCGGACACACACTCGACCCCGTCTTCTCATCTAGCAAGGACATCGCCTTCAGCCACGCCACCGGACTCCACTGGACGGACCACAGCTGCGTCCACTTCAGCTTCAGAAGGACCACGATCCACCACCACCAGCAACAGGTTGCACGCAGAAGCTGGAACAAGATCACAGCCGACCAGCTCGCGACCTCCCTGAGCATGAACCCTCCCACCAGCGCAACGAACCCAAGCCAGGCGGCCACCAACCTCGCGAAGTGGATCAGCAACTGCGCAGACGACCTCGCCCCTCTGAAGATCCCGCCTAGCAGACCCGGCAGCAAGAAAGCCCCATGGTTCACAGACGAACTCAAGAGCTCCAAGAAGAACTGCCGAGCTCTCGAGAAAGACTGGTGCAGAGACCCAACACCGAACAACATGACTGCCCTCAAGCTCGCCACCCGAAAAAACCACCAACTGATCCACGCCACCAAGAAAACTGCATTCAAGGAACGAATGGACAACAACGCACACAACAGCAAGGAACTCTTCAACATTGTTGAAGAGCTCTCCAACCCCAACGCCGGAAACAACGTCATCACCCCTTCGCAGGACCTCTGCAACTCCCTCGCCTCCTACTTCCACAACAAGATCGCGGACATACACAACAGCTTCAGCTCTCAACCGACGCACGCCACGACTGAACCACCGCCCCCCACCACCACCCTCCGCGCCTGGACCCCGATCAGCACCGAAGACACCATCCGCACGATGAACTCCATCCACTCCGGATCTCTGACCGACCCCTGCCCTCACCACGTCTTCAACAAGGCCGATGCTGTCATCGCACCCCACCAGCGGGACATCATCAACACCTCCTTCGACACCGCTACCTTCCTGGAGAGCTGGAAGCACGCCAAACTCAGCGCTCTACTAAAGAAGCCATCAGCCGACCCCACCGACCTCAAGAACTACCGCCCCATCTTGCTGCTCCCGTTTCCTGCTAAAGTCATCGAGAAGACCGTCAACAAGCAGCTGGCCGCCTTCCTCGAGACGAACGGATCCCTCGACCTCTCGCAGTCTGGCTTTCGGGCCAATCACAGCACCGAGACCGCCCTGATCGCAGCTACCGATGGAATTCGAGCCCTGCTCGACAACGGAGAAACAGCAGCCCTCATCCTCCTAGACCTCTCCGCGGCCTTCGACACTGTCTGCCACCGTACCCTAGTACAACGCCTCAGCAACGTCGGAATCCAGGAGAAGGCACTGGAATGGATCACCTCGTTCCTCGCCGGAAGGACACAGAGAGTCCGCCGCTCCCCGTTCAGATCAGAAGCCACCGAAGTCATCTGCGGCGTCCCTCAAGGATCCTCGCTCAGCCCAACCCTCTTCAACGTCTACATGAGCCCCCTTGCGGCCATCGCACGCCAACACAACCTCAACATCATCTCCTACGCCGATGACACCCAGCTGATCCTCTCCCTCACCAACGACCCCGCCACCGCCAGAACCAACCTACACGTAGGGATGACAGACGTAGCCAAGTGGATGATGAGCAGCCGCCTGAAACTGAACTCGGACAAGACGGAAGTCCTCATCCTGGGATCTTCACCCTCCGCCTGGGACGACTCCTGGTGGCCCCCCGCCCTGGGCAGCGCACCCAAACCAACAGACCACGCACGCAACCTAGGCTTCATCCTGGACTCCTCCCTCTCCATGACCAGACAAGTCAACGCCGTCTCCTCGTCGTGCTTCAACATCCTGCGCATGCTACGTAAGATCTTCCGGTGGATCCCCAGCGAGACCAGGAAGCAGATCCAGAACGCCCCAGCACGACTCATCCTGGACATCCCCGTCGCAGCCACATCTCCGGACACCTGTGAGATCTGCACTGGCTCCCGGTCAACAAGAGAATCACCTTCCGTCTCCTCACCCACGCACACAAAGCCCTGCACAACCAAGGACCAGCATACCTCAACAGCCACCTCAACTTCTACGCTCCCACACGCCATCTTCGATCGACCAGCCACGCCCTCGCCGCCGTCCCCCAGATCCGAAGAGCCACCACAGGAGGAAGGTCCTTCTCCTACCTGGCCGCCAAGACTTGGAACTCCCTCCCGACCCACCTCCGCTTGACCCCGGGCCACCTCGCCTTCAGGAAGCAGCTCAAGACCTGGCTGTTCGAGCAGTAGCGGACCCCCCCTCCCCTAGTGTGCTATATAAATGCTGTGATTGATTGATTGATTGATTGATTATTCTGGTACACTGTTTTGTTATGCCCAGGAACTAAAATGCAAATATTTCTCATTTTGTGCTTTTTGTGGCATCAAGAAAAGAGTCATCCAAACTGTGTAATTTAGCTGGTGGTTCTCAGTCCTAGAGGTTTTGAATGCCATATTATACATGTGGCAACCGTTTACGTGATGATGCCAAAGGAATGAAATGTGATGATCATTAGTCACATTTTGATGGTGATGTGAAATAAGTAGTCCACTGCATGCTTAGGTTTTTTGTAGAAAACATGACTCCTGTAGTCGACTTCATCAAAATACTAGAGTCTGAAAACACCCTTGTCTACCAAGTGTTCAGCGTAATTGGTCTATATGTGAAACATCTCCTTGAGAGTAGGCTGGGCGACACTTTTAGTGACTTTGGCACTGCAACATGCTCCATGTTAGAATTCTTGCCACTTGGTAAGCAAAGAAATGTTAAGGAGCAATTCAGGAAATGTTATTTTATAGTCTATGGGAAATGGCTTGCAATGATGCATAGAAACGTCCCTTGACCAACCATGGCATTTAAAGTTAATGAAGCCTCACTGAGGTACTCTGCACAAGTTCTATATGCCTTCAGAATTTTCTCCAGATTTTTAAAAGTACTGCTTCATTTTTGACTGTTTCAATAACTGAGGGCATATGTGGCCAATTCAGCGCATATTTTGCAGAACATGGCCTAGACAATCACAATCTTCAGGTGCATCATTATTGGCATGGAAAGCTATGTCATTGGCCAGAGTTAGCAAATTGTGTACTGGCTGTTTTGGCATTGCCCATCTCAAGTGCCATTGTTGAGAGGACCTTTTCACAGATAAAAGTTTACATAGGAAGGAAAGAACGAGTGTGCATGACCAAAGACTAACTAAAGAAGTATTGTACGGTGTACTACAATAAGTCTGATTTGCAAAAATGAATTTGGACCTCATATACCCTGTACACACACTATGTATACACATGCACTATCAGTGCAGAAAGCAAGCAATGATAAAATGCAAAACATTCCACAAACACCAGAAAAAAACAGTTTTTGTTTTTGTTGTATGTCATGGCTCGAAAATGTGTATCCACTGATAAACAGACTGACAGCCAGTAAGCGTTCGGCGTGGTTCATAATTCTGGGCGGAGAGAGGGTTCCTAACATCCCATGGAATGAGAATACCGAGCAGCCCACTAATACACAAACTTTTGTCAACCCTGGCACTCCCTAAGAAATTAGCAATAGTGAAGTGCAGTGCTCACAAGATAATAACTGATGATGTTGGGGAACGCATTTGCGGATCAGATAGCAAAGGAGACAGCACAGACTAAAATGAAGAGGATGTTTGTGGCAGGTCCAGCTAGATGGGTGCCTGAAAACAGGATGTTTTAGGATACACTAGAAAATGTCAAAGAAATCCAGAGTGAGGCAACAATTGGGGAGTTAGCAATATGGCAGGAGGGCACAGCTAATTTAGAAGAGGATGGATGTTGGAAGGACAAATCCGGTAAGCAAAGAAGGATGCTATCTGATGCATATGTCCTCCCTGTGGTTACCATGGCGCACAGGCCAGCACACATTAGTATGAAGGGGATTTTCAAGCTGCTAGATTCCGTGTGGTGTAATGACAATATTCCCAAAGTTGCAACCCACCTTGTAAAGTACTGCATGGTCTGCTTGATGCACAATCCTGGGATGGGTACCCCCACTCCTGTTGGCGGTTTTGTACCGCCTTCCTTCCCTTTCGAGGTTCTCCAGATGGATTACATCGAAATGGAACAAGTCAATAACTTGAAATATGTGTTGGTGGTTGTCTGTGGATTCAGTAAATGGATTGAAGCTTACCCCACTAAAGAGGACAACACCATGGCGACGGCAAAGGTACTCTTGAAAGAGTTCTTGCCACGTTTTAGATTGCCCCGTTTGATTTGGAGTGACAGTGGCAGACACTTCAATGCCAAGGTCATCCAATTGGTGTGCGATGGGTTGCACATTAGGCAAAAGTTCCATGCGGCGAACCACCCCCAATCATCAGGCTTGGTTGAGAAGTACAGTGGGACTCTCAAGTTAAAAATGGTTAAGATCAAAGAGAGCACAGGATTGCAGTGGCCAGATGATTTACCCCTAGCACTAATGCCTACAAGAGTCACAGCTCACTCTAGAACAGGATTGTCCCCGTATGAGGTCATGTTTGGACGTCTGCCAAATGTCTGGGGTGTGCCGCTACTACGTAGGTTCTCGGACATAGAATACCCCCTACTTATAGATTACATTTACGAGTTGACAAAAAATGTGCGATCTATTCATCAACAGATCACTGAGACGTTACAGCAACATCCAAAGGGTCCCGGCCATGAGATACCGCTAGGTGATTGGATCTTAGTCCAAAATTTTCAACAGAAGAGCGGCTTGGAGCCATGCTGGAAGGGACCCCTCCAGAACCTTCTGGCCACCAGGACATTGGTGAAAGTTGACGGTCGGAAGAACTGTATACACAGCACCCATTGCAAGAGGGTGCCCCTTCCGCTGCCCTACGACCAGTGGGTCGCGGACGGCATTGGAGACTGTGAGACGAAGCAGGTGCCACAGTTCATTCCCTTCTCGGATGTCCGGCTCACATGGGCACCGATGAAAGAGGAGAGTCATGGAGTGCTGAATGAGGCAGTGCCACCTCAAATTAAGGCCATCCAGGATCCCCAGCCTGGTGGCCCACCTGTGATTGATTAGTATTAGAACAATGGTCCTTAAAAGAATAGTATGGTTATCAAGATAAATATAGACTCCGAACAATGCTATATTAAGAGTGTCCAGCCAGACAATCAATTTAATTATTAAAAAATTTCAAAATCAAAAGTATAAACACATCAATACAGTGGGACAGAATCCTGCATCCTACATAAACACATGACAAGTACACTTTAGGACAAGAACATATCAGGCAAGAGAGGGTAGCTTGGGTGATATTGAACACAATTTCTAACAAGCTTGAGGAAACAGTAATTACACTTTTTTTTATCATATTCGATTAATGTGCAAACTGTTTACATTAGTTGACGACGTTTCAATCCTATTTGAAAAATAGTAGGATCATCATCAGGACAGTAAGGGTACAAGCCTGAATAATTAGAGATTGCCTGTCGAAAATGAGGAGAAGGGAAGGAGATTTAGGGATCGTCTAATACAGACCTGTGATTGAGTCACGTCCAGTTGATCCCAATCCACCGACTTGCCTGAGTCCTGCCCTTTTCCCCTTGGTCCCCTTGAGTCTGACCCTTTGTTCTCTGATCCTGCTGTCCCTGGAGTGTTGAGGTACAATTTGCTACCCCATAAGAAGAACAGTGCACCAAGTCGGGTTAGTAGGGATGGACTGCATTGCTGATGAATAGGATGAGCGTAGCCTGTCCATGGTACCAATGATAGCTTAGGGACAAGGAGATTGGTGCATTATTGGACAGTCACCGAACAGGGCAAATGAACAGTGTTTCCGAGGAAAAGGTTTTTTGACCTGTAACATGGGATCTGGATCTGAGCTAGACGAACAGCTCCTCCGCCGGTGCTCAACAGCGCCGACGTCTAATGAACAATATATTGTTTTAATTTCTTGCTTTTATTCCACCTTGGCTCCAAGTGTAAGTCTTTTCCGCTGCTTTACAAGAATGTATCCCTTTGGTCGCCCTATTCAGGAGGGAGAGTAGCCTTTCTCAGCTCGGTGCCGTGAACGGGATGGGCCTGTCTGGTCCTCCTGGTCTGTAAAAATTTAAATTTTGTTTGTAGCAATTATACTAATTTCTTTAATATTGATCCTTGGGGTAACGTATTTCCTGGAGGAGAAATATCCTGTGCATAATTTGATTGGTACCACGCCTGTTCCCCGGAGCATTTCTTTGTTACTCTTGCGCTTCACAAGGAGGAGCAGAGGAAGTCCTATAAAGATAATGTGTTCATTCAGACCTTGCATCAAACACACTTTGCTTATAATACAACAAAATGCTTGGTATGTGGGTTGTTGCCCTCAGTGACTCATAGAAGTGAGAATTTGCTATCCATACTTTTGTCATATGTTAGTAGTTGTGAGGGGTGGTTTGCATTGCTTAGCATGGTCTGTTCATTTCACTAGGCTGACACATTGGAACAAAAAGGTACTAGGTATCGTACCCTGATGCAGAATGTACGTTTCCAGCATTGAATACCCCCTGGTGCTCCCGCAAGCAGAGAGCCATTTGGCAGGTTGTTCTTGAGCTCTTGCATGCATGCGTCCAAGGGGGTGAGGCAGGGAAATTGGTCTCAGGTGGAGAAAGATAATTTCCTACAGTTCAAAGCATCAGAATTATACCAGTCCTTTCAGACCCGCAACGTTACTGAAGATAAGACGATGCCCTTGTCAGTAGTGGATGTCATGTCATAACTCCTTTCTGTGTCCAGGGGTTTGGAGAAATAGAGTTGGGAGAGAGCAGATGCAATACTACTTATATCTTGAAAGCAACAAAAAGCCTCCACCCCTGATCCCACCACCTAATGTTTATTTTGTTTGCGGAGCTCATGGTTATATTTGGCTTCCTGAGGGGTGGGCGGGAAAGTGTTACTTCTCTTACCTCTTGCCACCTGTTTATATAGCCCCTCTCAATTACCATAGAGACCACCGCCTACAGTGTAGAGGTTCTCATGTGCTCCGGTTTAGGAGAATGATTAGCACTGATGACATAGATCAGACGGACACCACCTTGCAGCAGTTCACGGACGCAGTGAAATGCATCATACCATTCTGGGGCCATATGGCTAATAGTCTTAATATTAGACGGCTCAATAGGGTGGTGGAAGGAGTGATTCACATAACTGCAGGAATTTTGACGAATGTCACAGTAGAGGTCCAGGCTGCAAGACTTTTTGCCCTCCAAAATTGCATGGTTTTAGATGTTATCCTAGCTGATCGGGGTGGGGCTTGTAGCATTATAGGGAGCAGCTGTTGTGTGTACATCCCTGACCACGCCCCTACTGTGTACGCTGCTATACAGAAATTGCATAAAATAGCCTTGGATATACACCATTAGAATGGTATATGGTAATTCAAAACATAGTTCTAGGGCCTGTTCGCTACTTGGGGATGGAAGATCCTTATTTTACTCGTTGCGGTAGCGGATATTATTTTGACATGCTGTCTGTGTATACACTGCCTCCCTGCCTGTTGTGCCTGCTGTGTATCAATGTTCGAGGCAGTTCCCAGGACCCTAAGACGTGATTCTAATGCAAAAGCTATGATGATGCAGGGTATTCAGGATTTGCTAAATTTCGATGAGGGTATTTTTGAGTATTGATTATATGCGTTTAACATTTTTAGGGTATTAGTTTCATTAGACAGTTCATAGATTAGCCAGGGTAATCTATGAGTGGATGTTTCTTTCCCCCTGTTTTACAATTGTAAAGACCCTTTTCTGATGGCACCAATAAAGCTTACCATGAATGCTAAAAGGAGGGTCTGTTAGATTTGAAATGTTATTCCTGTAATGCACAAGACTTAACGTGTTCCCTTTGCAATGCTCGTACTCTGTTCCTTGTTAAGTTAGCATTCATGGCGCCATCTTTCCTTTCTTGGCGCCATCTTGTTTTGTAACCAAGATTGAGCTCCTGTTTCTTAATGCTTGCCTCAGTAGAAAAGCTGCCTCTATGCCTCCAGCTTGTACTTCTCAAGGTTGAAGCTTCCCTGCACTAATAAATGTACTATCTATTGTGGCGTACCTTTGCTGTTAGATAGACCTATCTCCACATCTTAGAATGGTAGACACCGGCCGAGCGGCCTTTGGGCGAGATAGCATGTACTCAGCCCTGTGCCATGGCTCATCCTTGTTTTCCTTCTTTGTTCACCATGGCCTGAGCTGGAAAATGTCATTTTGGGAGGGACTTTAGAGGTATTGGAAATGTATATTTTGTGTTACCGCGTGGACAGGGGCCAATCCCTCAGCAGCAAACTTATGAGGCTGGTCTAACCGGAATATGCTGCAGCGCACTTCTAATAAATGTATTTGGTTTGTATTCTCTACTGTCTGCTCGACTCTTCATTTCTTGGGAAGGCAGAGAGGGGGTCGTGAGTGACCCAGGTGACCCTAATAGGGTCACTTTCTTCATGGGTATGGGGTTATTCTATTCCTACGGCTTTACAAGGAGCAGAAAATACTTTTTGTAAATAGATTGTTAGGGACCCCAAAGACCACCACAAGTTTTATTACACAAAAGGAGCTGGGCATGGGGTTATGGAAGATAAGTTAGGCATGGCCTCCATTCAATTAAGGTGCAAAATTTGGAGCACACAGGAACTGGGCTTCACACTTAATATAATAAAAGATTGCCTTGTGCAGAGTAATATTATCACAATAGCGTGGATCAAGTACATTAAGGACACTTAACTTGATCTGGGACTGAATTACTTTTTTTTTGCACCAGATGATATACTCCAAAATACAAAGAATTCAATAAAAGAAAAATATATTGCGTATAGTGAGAAAGCTAGGCTCATGAAGGTACTAGACCTGGTCATGGTTCAATCATACAATTTCTTTTTTTTAAATATCTTTATTTGCATTTTATTAAACAGACTACAGTGAACATAAATGAAAAGGGATAAGAAGGGGAAAGGGAAAGGGGATATGGATAATTGCTGTTGTACAGATGGTATAATAGACAGGTAATTAGTACAGGCACAGTAAATGGCCAACAGTCATTTCTGATGCACTCATGAACTGTAGTGTGCATTAAGTCCATGTGGCCAAAGGCTGAGCACAGATTGCATATTCATGGTACCAACTATCTAAGGGACCACTTGTCAGTGTCTATACAAAGCAGAGAAAATTATCCATCCTATCAACTTCACACGTCCATGACTGCACCTGGCTATTCGGCTCAGTGTTAAATTGCAGAAAAATCAGATACAATTTGTTATTCTCAAAAATCTTACAATTCAATATAAAAAAAAAACCAAAGAAAATCGTCGTCACATCATCACTTCCTGATCAGTGTGCGTAGAGTAAATGTGTCTTCTATGTAGCCATATTGAATTAGTTGGGTCCCCCATCACCTGGTGATTAAGAGAATCAGTGATTGTATTATTGTTGCCTTGGCTCATGGAAAGCTCAGGCGTACCCAATTACCCCCAGTCATCCCCATCAGTTCTCCCAGCCTCCTGGGAGGAGCCGCATTCCACCCTCGTCCCCAGTTTGCACGCGTCAGATCTGTCAGTATAGCATCCCATAGCTTGGCAATAGGCTATTTACGCAATCCCGCTATTTCCTCCCTGTGCAGTAACGTGCCTTCCGCCTGCACCCATACTAAAAGGGAGTTCCTCCACTCGGCCATTACAGGGGGATCGACATGCTTCCAACACTTGACCTGGGCCTCTTAGCTACAATGAGGCCCAGGTCAATGAACGTAGATGTGACTCTGTGTTTTTTTGGTCTAGGATACAAACCCAATATGCACACCTCTCATGTCTGCGGTAGTGTCCTTTCAATGCATGCCGCGAGCGCTGTCATAACCTCCCACTACATGCAAAGTAAGCACAAAACCACAGCATATGTAGAAAGTCTGCGTTCACCTGCAAACTGCAGGGAAATGCTGATGAAGTTATGTGAAAGTATGTATTTATTTTATTATGTGAAAGGCATGCCCTCTGTACAATATATGTTTGCATGAGCCAGAATCTGGAGTTGCGTGGTATGTTTGTGGGGCTGACTAATATCCGGGCTCATGCGCGGTCTGTCCAAGAAGTGCCTCTGTCTGCTTCCCATTTAACACAGATCGACGTCAGCGGTTGTATAGTGTGAGTGAGAAATGCTTCCACCAGCCAGTGAACGATATGGGACCCATTACCCATAGCATGCAGGTATTGCAATAGTAGGTGCGTCACCAGTACGGCGCGAACATCGCCCCACGCTGCAGTAAGTGATCGCAGAATAGAGGTATATATTATGAATTGACCAGCAGGTAATTTATATTCCTCCGCTAGACTTTCAAAAGATATCAGGGCACCCTCAACGTAAAGGTCACCTAGGGTATGCAAATCTGCCTCATGCTAGGACACCAACGCCCGTTGTTGATGCTCGTCCTGCGCCTTGGCATCCCTAAAAGTGGAAATGACGGGGCGTGAGGCACCGTATTCCTAGTGAGGTACAAACTCCTTTTATTGCAACGATATGCTAGAGTAAGGCATGTCCGTGATGGGTGTAGGGGTCGAGCAATAGGATGAAATTAGTGATATTTCTGGAATTCGGACCATGGGGGTTGTGTGGTAGCTGTGTCATGTAAATTAAGACCCACCAGCCACTTTGTTACCCACTGTAACTGTGCCGCCAGGTAGTACAGTTCCAGGTTGGGGACCACCAGGAAACCTCTATCAGTGGGGGCATAGAGTTTACAGAGCATCATCCGGGGCCGATCCCTGCTCCAGTAGAGAGCGCGGAGCAACCGCTCTAGCTTGCGGAAAGTTGCAGCCGGAACTTAGACCGGGAGGTTGGCAAAATATTACAATAGCTTTGGTAACACCACCATCTTGGAAAATGCTACTCTACCCATCACGTTCAGTGGGAGAGTCTTCCAAAATTGGATCTGTGCCCTGATGGCAGATATTACTTTAACCAGGTTACCCTCCAGAATGTCATTAGGCTCTCTATAGATAAAAATGCCAAGGTAATGAAATGTGGATGGGTGCCAATGGAGAGGGGAGCCGTTCTATGAACATTAGGATTAGAGGTTCTGTCTCGGAATGGGTACAAACCCGACTTGGCCCAATTGACCCGGAGACCTGAGATGTCCGCAAAGTAACAAAGGGTGTCTGCGATAGTAGTGAGAATATCATGTAAGTCCCTCAGGTATAATAGCAGGTGTCTAAATACAAAGAAACTGCGTGCAAGTTATCCCCTAATTGGATGCCCCAACCTGCACCTTCCCTGTGTAATTGCGCCACCAACGGCTCCATTGCAAGTGAGAAAAGGAGAGGTGACAAAGGGCAGCCTTGTCTGGTGCCTCTGTGTTTCCAGATACTCTCTGAGATCAATTGACCTATCCGTACTCTGACAGACGGTTGCATGTTGAGTAGTCAGACCATGTGTAGAAATGAATCGCCCAGGCCGTAACACCGCAACACCTCAAATAAGTATGGCCATTCGAGGGACTTGAAGACCTTTTCGAGATTTAATATTAAACAGCCTGGTCGGGCCATATGTCTGTTCCGTAATGTACTCTGAAACGTCTACAGATGTTTAAGGCTGTACTTTTAGTGGGGACAAAACTATTTTGGTCAGCATGCACCAAAGTCCAAACCAACGGAGCCAGTTGGGCTGCTATAATGTATGCCAGGACCTTATAGTATGTATTAAGTAATGCCAGTGGTCTATATGAGCCCATCATTTCTGTGTTCCTGCCAGGTTTAGGGAGGGAGACCAATAATGCTTCATTTTGTGAATCAGAGAGAGTGAAATCTGTTATCGTGGTGTTGTATACCTTTAGTAATTTGGGCGCCAGGATGTCCGCATAGGCGTTTATAAAACTCGACCAGTAGGACATCCAGGCCAAGAGTTTTTCCTGATGCTAGCGAGCGTATACCCACCCAGATTTCCTCTAATACAAGGGGTTCATTTAATTCAGTTCTTTGCTCGGGCGTGATTTGTGGTAGGGTAATTTCTCCTAAATATCTGCATATGTCATCAGGTGTGGCAATACTGTGTGACTTATACAAAATATTATAGTGGGATATAAATTCTCGGTGTATATCCTGTTGGGAATGTATCATAGTGTTCTCTGCGGAGCGGAGTAAAGTGACGGGTGAAGTAGTGTCCTCTTACAGTTCAATTATACATGCCACGTTCTACATCTAAAGGTATGGAGCCCTACTTGACCTGAGTAAGTGAACCCGAGCTAAGATTCTACCTGACTAGGTTACACAAGAACAAGATTCACTTTTTGGTGGCTTTCCCATTGCCAGGTGACTGGTTTCCATCATTATTACTGTCCGTGTGATGGAAAATCACATCAGTCCACGAAGCACTTCATGGTCTTTTGCACGCTATATTCTTCTATCAGGTTACAGTTTCTGTGTCAAATTGTAAGAGGGAGATTTGCTTTATAATCTCCAGGAGAGTTTGTGTTTTCTCCAGCACTTGGAGTCCAAAATTATATGCTGCTCAGTTTTAAATTTTATAAGCCAAGCACTGACACTGAGAAGGAGATATGCACTTTTAGCTCAAGGTTATGAGTTTGTAAGGACTTCTGTATGTGAGCCCAAAACGCTATCAAGAAATTTTGTAATTCTCTGAGATTTTAAAATATTTATTTTAGTACTTTTACTTTTCTTTTAAAGATAGGGGGACAGTTTATATTTAATTGATTTTATTGTGATATGATGGTTTGAAAATGTGTTTTTAGTGGGCTTTTAGAGCCGCAGAGCCGCCATGAAAAGGCCTTTGAAACCCAGCATCCTAAAATGGATGGTGGTGCCAGCTAGTCACCGCCACCATATTGAGGCTCAAGTCCGCACGGCAGGCAATTGGAACGATTGCCGACCGGCAGAAAAGCAGCGGACGCACTTTGCATCCGCCACGATACTATACCATATTATAACGGCTGGGGTTTAGCAGGTTGGATTGGCGGGTGGATCGCCACCGCCGGACTAGCGGTAGGGTAGGTAGGGAATAAGTGGGATCATTATTTTCCTTCATTTTCCACTCTGTTTTTATTCATTGACAAGGACAACCACAGTAATTAAGGTGGGGCGGGGTCCTTAGTTAATTTTAAGTTCCCTTTCCTCCACAATCTACAAATTCATAAAAATCCTATCACCTTCATCAGACGTAATAAACGGAAAACTAGGTAACAGAACTCAGACAAAAGCCCTCTGTAGGGGCCTGTTGGGCATTGCAGTGCCGGCCCAATGAGGAGCTGCCCGATGATGAAGCATGCTACCTTGTTTGATCAGTGAAGGCTCTTGCTCCCAAAAATTTTATATTTTCACCAACCTGTACTTCAGCTGGGAATACTAGTGGTGTGTACCTAGAGTGTAAACAGGAACAGCATATTCTGGCATTTAACTGACCAAAGGGACTACTTTTTAGAATCCCTTCTTCACTTTCTCTTTGTTGCCAGTACTGCTGAGTTAACTTAAACAAGGGGTCCTCACTACTTATTGGACCCGCCTGGAAATCTGGTACCTGGTGGGCTAGTTGGACCCCAGGGACCCTCAGGATTCAAGGGGACTTAAGCCCCCAACTAACAACGCACCAGGGGGGCGCGTTTGCAGAGTGGTGGAGAAAGGGGGCATGGCCTTTGTCTACCTCTCATCAATCCCACTGCGTGGGGCTTACTGGAGGTAAAAGGTAGGCTAGTTGGCCCCTAAAGGATCCCCAGCAGTGAAGGGGACTTCAATCCCGAAACAAGAGCGTGCCAGGGAGCACATTTGTAGAGTGGTGGGCAAAGTGGGTGTGGCCTGGTACGAGTACTTACCAATGCTGCTGTGTGGGACTGACTGGAGGTAATAGTTTGGGAAGTTGCCCCCCAAGGATGTCCTTGGGGCCCACCTATCCCTCTTGTTACCTCCAGTAAGTGGCATTGTTAAGACGTTGTGGCAGACTACGGGATGGGGGATGAAGTCCAATTTAGGCCTGAAGAGTTTGGGGGCCAAGAATCACTCCTGTAAGTCTTATGCAGGGGAATTCCTCAGTGTTGGTTGGACGCCGGCACCCTTTTTCCTCCCCTCTGCAAACGCGACTACTAGTTAAAATAGAATATTTCTACACCTCTGATTTAGAGGTTGTTTTAATCCCCCTGCCCTATTATGTACAAGGGCCTTACAGACAAGGTCATGCTAATCACAGCGATACCCCAACGCATAGTGTTCCCTAGTGTATGTAGGTGTTTTTACTGTATTCTAAGTGTCTTTTAACATAGCACTGGCTCTAGGCCAGGTTAGTCAGAGTCAGTTACCACCAGTATCTGTCTGTAAAAGTTGTGGGCACAGGATGATTTTGCAACAAGGCCTCTTTCTGCTCCTCTGTTGGTTCTTTCTGCAAATCTCTTCTTCCTGCATTTTTCTTTGTCTTTCTGGACTTCTGTTACCTCTTTCTACATTTCTTTGGCTTCTTTTTGTGCTTTGCTTCCCCTTTCTTCACATATCCTACCTTTGTAGGCATAGCTAGAAATTAGCATTTAAAAAACCTTTGAAATTCACTAAAAAAAACTTAGGTTTCAGGCACGTTATAGTTAGAAATTAGCGTATAAAAAACCTTAGAAATGCAATGAAAAAACCATAGGTTTCAAGGATGTTATAGTTAGTTGGAGATTTCACTTGTAAAAAACCATAGAAATTCAGCCGTTATAGTTAGTAGACCTAACTATATCTCGCCCCCCCGCAATGCCCTGCTGATGACGTCACATATTACATCACTCATAACATGCTCAGTGACATCACTGATGACATCTCAAATGACATCACTGATGCCATCATCCATGCGATCATCTGATGCACCTCCTCATACCCTAATAATACCTTTCATACACCCACTCTAAAATACAGACCACCAATATCAATCAATCAATCATTTGTAAAGCGCACTACATACCCGCGACGGTCTCAAGGCGCTGGGGAGGGGGGGCCCGCTACTGATCTAACAGCCAGGTCTTGAAGGTCAGCCGGTCTTCGGTCTGTCGTAGGCTCAGTGGGAGGGTGTTCCATGTCTTGGCGGCGAGGTGGGAGAAGGATCTCCCGCCAGTGGTTGTTCTTCAGATGCGCGGGACGGTGGCGAGTGAGAGGTCGGCGAAGCGTAGCTGGCGGTTGGGGATATAGAAGGAGAGCCGTCTGTTGAGGTAGGCTGGGCCGGTCTTGTGGAGTGCTTTGTGTGCGTGGATGAGGAGCTTGAAGGATATCCTCTTGTTGACGGGGAGCCAGTGCAAGTTTCTCAAGTGGGGGGTGATGTGGTCATCTGTCGTAGCGAGGCGTTTTGGATGCGTTGTAGTCGTTTGATAAGCTTGGCCGGGGCTCCTGCGTAGAGGGCGTTTCCGTAGTCAAGTCTGCTGCTGACGAGGACCTGAGTGACTGTCTTTCTTGTATCTGTCGGGATCCATCTGTAGATCTTGCGGAGCATGCGTAGGGTGCTGAAGCAGGAGGAGGAGACTGCGTTGACTTGCTTGGTCATTGAGAGTGTCGAGCCGAGGATGATTCCCAGGTTGCGTGCGTGGTTGGTGGGTGTCGGGGCTGCCCCCAGTGCCGTCGGCCACCAGGAGTCATCCAAGGCTGAAGGGTTAGAGCCGAGGATGAGGACCTCCATCTTGTCCGAGTTCAACTTCAGACGGCTGGTCTTCATCCAGTTGGCGACGGTCTTCATTCCTTCGTGGAGGTTGGCTTTGGCGGTGATGGGGTCCTTGGTGAGGGAGAGGATCAGTTGAGTGTCGTCAGTGTATGAAATTATGTTGAGATCGTGCTTTCGGGCCAAGTGTGCGAGTGGGGCTATGTAAATGTTGAACAGTGTCGGGCTGATGGAGCATCCCTGTGGTATTCCGCAAATGATCTCGGAGGCTTTGGAACAGAATGGGGGAGGCGGACTCTCTGGGTTCTGCTGGAGAGGAAGGAGGTGGTCCATTCCAGAACCTTGTCTCAGCGGTGTGGAGGGGTGCGCGTAGAGTGCGGTGGCAGACGGTGTCCAAGGCGGCGGAGAGGTCTAGGAGGATGAGTGCTGCGGTCTCACTGTTGTCCAGCAGGGTCTTGATGTCATTGGTGGTGGCAATGAGGGCAGTCTCTGTGCTGTGGTTGCTGTGGAACCCTGACTGGGAAGGGTCCAGGATTCTGTTTTCTTCGAGGTATCGGGTTAGCTATCTGTTAACAATTTTCTCGATGACCTTGGCTGGGAAGGGGAGCAGAGAGATGGGCCGGAAGTTCTTGAGGTCTCTTGGGTCTGCCTTAGGTTTTTTGAGTAGGGCGTTGATCTCTGCGTGTTTCCAGCTCTCTGGGAAGGTCGCGGTCTCGAGAGAAAGGTTGATGACGTTGTGCAGGTAGGGTGCAATGGGGCTGCTTTCTTTGTTAAAGACGTGGTGCGGGAATGAGTCTAACAGAGAGCCGGAGTGGATTGTGCTAATGGTCTTGATGGTGTCTTCGACGCTCACGTTGGTCCAGGCTAGCAGGCGTTTGTGGTCGATGGTGTGTGGAGGGTCTGTTGTGTGCTTGTCTGTTGGGGCTGTCTGGGTGTTGAAGCTGTCGTGGATGGCTGATATCTTGCGGTGGAAGAAGGTGGCGAGGGAGTCGTACAGGGCTTGCGAGGGCGGGATGTCATTAGTGTTTGGAGATCGGAACCAAAGACACACCAATAGCAGTTAGTAAATAGCTGCTCAGTGATTCACACGTCTACACACTCATCTACCCACTAACCCATACAGTCACTCCTACAAATAGTCATTCATCTATACAGCCACTGATATATCCACTCTTAAACCCATATAGACACTAACATACTGCCACTCACCCAAAGAGTTGCTCATACACCTGGTCATGAACTATCACACACCCATTTCCCTGCTTATACAGTCATACACACACCACCACACTTATTTATACAGATACTAACACATACTTACTCTCTTAAACAATCACTCATAGAAACACACACTCTTCCATAAAGATACTCTTGCAATCACTCACTGTCACATATAGTCATTATTAGAAATGGGGATCTCTAGTTGGCAGTGACTGTCCACAGTCCAAGTAGGGACCCTTCTTCCTAAGTCAGAGTAAGGGGGCTACACCCTTTAATAACGCCTGCTCAACCCTGTGGTAACGTAGCACGAGCATCTAGGCTTATCTCAGAGGATGTGTGTAAAGCATTTATGATCATACACAGTTACACAGTGTAGGACACTACAAAGGGACACCGCACAAGTAGTTATAAAAAATAAGTATCTTTATATATAGACTTAACACAAGACCAATAACGGTAAAAAGCCACAGTACTGAAAAAGGGGGGTACTCTTGAAAAGCTGTTCAAATAGGGGTTCAGGTCAAGGCAGAGGTCTCGGCGACCCTTTTACTTATTTCCATTGTATAATCAAAATTTGCCTAGCTAACGTAACAGTAAGTTTTAATTCTATTAAGGACTCGGAGGCGAGGATTATGCTTTCAACTCTCTTCGCTTTATTACAAATCAAATCCACAGCAGCCAAAAAGAAACGATCAGGAACAGAAAAAACAACAACTCCCATCAGTCAAAGGGAAGTCCCAACAATAGTCCTTTCTCCATATCCAGTCAAGGCATGTAATCCTCTCCACACGTCAAAACCTCCTCTTTCTTCGCCCGGAGTACGCCATAAATCTCTTCACTGGTCCTGCTTCAACCCAACTTTTCCTAGCCAAAAAACAAACAGCGTAAGGCACTGAGCAAAAAAAGAGTCCTGTAAGTATAGCCAGCATAACAAAATACCTGGATTTCATAGCAAAGCAAGCAAAATGTCGCAAACAAGCTGTAGCTATGGTTTTCCCCATGCTAGGCCAGCGATGCGTTGAATCTTTGCCGCAAGGGAGGATGATGCGCTGATCCTGTTGCATGTGCGATCTTGTTGCAACAAAAGAAAATGGCACCCTGCCAGGGTGCGTAGATCCGGGTGCAATGCGAGGAAAATGGCGGACGCACGGCGCAGCTCTGCAATGATCTCGATGCGATGATCCTGGGTTAGCGAGCCTTCGACAAGCCCGCAAATGTGTGATGCAATGATCTATAAGGGTAGCAAGCACTTTTTGGCCCGCAAGCGTGCGATGTGATGATCTTCGGTTTGCGAGCGCTCTGCGGCAGCAGCGTAATGATTTTTCTTGCGCTTTTCAGGGGCGGCGGCTCGCAAACGGCGTTAGCGGCGATTTTCAGCACTCTCTTCTCTGTATTAGAACTAGAGTCCCGGGAACTCACAGGAGCCTCACCTGCAGATAGAACTCCCCGCTGGGAGGAATCAGGAGGCTGGTGGGGGAGTCAGATGTGCCTATGACTCCAGCAGGAAGCTAGCTCTCTTCTAGCCCTTGGGTGATTGCTTAGCAAAATAAAAGTCTCTCAAAAGTCCTTTTCCCTTTTCTTCCAAGTCCAGGGGAACTACTGCAGGCCAATCCAAGAAACAGCACACATACACAAGGACAGTCCTCTCCTGCAGATTCTTTCAGTATCACGGAAAGAGATTCCTCTTGACATTCAGGAGCAATACAAAAATTAGGGGTTTGGGCACAGATATTTATACCCCAAAGGTCTTTGTTCTCAAAAGTCTCTAGTCACTGAACCCAGCCAGAACCAGTTCTGCTCAGGCCTGGATCACTTTGTTTACCAGGCTGCATCCTTCCTTTCAGTAAGAGGGGGTCTGCCATCAGATGCACAGTAGGAGGTGGAGCCAGCATTCACCTTGCCAGGCACAGCCCTATTCAGGTCAAGGAGCAACCCCTCCCCAGTACTCAATGCAGATTTCTCTATTCAACCCAGGTCTGACTCATCCTGTCTTTCCCCTCTAAACGCAGACAGCCAATACACATAACAGCAGAGCACACTGGAAGGCTTAGGCAAGAAAATACCCACTTTCTAAAACACAGAATGTTAAAACCAACTTCACAAAAAGATGTATTGTATCATTCTGAGTTCAGGCATACTAAACTCAAATGTATACCAAGATCCCTGAGTCAGATAGGACTATAAGATGTAATAGCCAGTCTGCCCATTCTAGCCTACGGATAACAGGTATCCTTGCAGCAGTGAAAAACAAAATGGAGGGTGATTCACTACCAGGACATGCTACACATATCAAGCCATGTCCTACCTTACACACACAATGCACCTACCATAGGGGTGACTGACATGATGCTAAGGTAAGGTTCAGGAGCTGGAGCTGGGAAGTGTGATCACTTCACAGCCAAGATGGCAGTTCTGGACTGCACGCAGGCACTGCAGTGGCAGGTCTGAGGAACATTTTACCAGCTGCTTCTGTGGGTGGCGCGAACCAGCGCTGCAGGCCCACCAGCAGCCTTTGAGTTGCCAGCCCTGGGCACACACAGGCCATACTACTAGGGACTAACAGGTAAACCAAATAAGCCAATCAGGGATATACCAATTCACAGTCATATTTACACAGGGAGCATTTGCGCTGTGGCACTGCATGGCAGTGGCACAGCGCCCAGAGCATCTAATACCATCAAAAACAGAGGAGACAACAGCGAAAAATAGAAGGGAGACCCACGCCAATGGTACCAGGTCTAACAGTCATGTATATACTCCAACACTCACATATACTGCTTTAAAGCATATGAAGTTACTCACACATGCACCACTGAGACATCCATTTACTCACCAACACACCCATACACACGCTCATCTACCCATACAGGTGTTTCCATATGCACTGTTGAACCTATAGACCCAGTGAAACAACCACTCAGATATCTATGCACAGAGTCACATACACTCCCACCCACCCACAAAGACACTCAGGCACCCATACAGATACTCAGACAACCAATAAATAACCCATATAGACACTCATGTAGCTACTCACTAAGCCATGCAGCCACTTACACACTAACAGACTAATAAAGACATTCACAGAGTTTAGTCTCTAACTCATGCATTCAGTAAGACACATTTAGTCAGTCACAGACCTACAAAATCATCCATTCAGGCACTCATACACCCACTCATACTTCAATACACCTTGGCGCATATATATATATATATATATATATATATATATTCACTGAAAAAACCATAGGTTTTACACCAGTTATAGTTAACTGGAAATTTTACTGACATAAAACCATTGAAATTCCACGTTATAGTTAGTTGGACTTACTATAACTTGCGCGCCTGCAATACACTGCTGATGACGCCACATATTACATCACTCATGACATGGTCAGTGACATCACTCATGACATCACTGATGACACCATCCAGTGAATGCGTGTCTTTCTGAAAAATAAATATGTTTTATATATGTATATGTAAAGGTCGATGGAAGAATAAATGTTTAAATAAGTGTTTTAATGAATGTTTTTTTAAAAAAAAAATTGATTGGTTAACTGGCTTATTAAGTGTATCTTAGTGAATACATATATTAGCGAGTAATGTTTAAATATTTAAATATATGTATCAGTGTTTCACTTTGTGCATAAGTGGCTGCATGGGTTGGTGAGTAGCTACATGTCTGTGTATATGGGTTATTAGATGTTTTTTTAGTATCAGTATGAGTGTCTGTATGGTTTGGTGGGGGCATTACTTAGCACATAGATGCATGAATGACTGACGGACTGTTTGTATGTGTTTTGAAAACAGCATATGTGCAGGACTGTATGGGTGGATGAGTGTGTATATGTGTGTGTTAGTGAGTGAATGACTGTCTCACTAGTGTCTTTATCAGTAACAACATATGTTTTAATCTAGTATATGTGAGTATCGATGTATATAAGTGAGTATATGTGAGATTGTAAGAGTTCCTGTTTAAATAAGTATGTGTTTCTATAAGTGATTGTTTAAGAGAGTAAGTATGTGTAAGTTTCCTTAGAAGTAAGGTGGTAGTGTGTGTATAGTTGTATATGCAAATAAATGGATGTTCAATAGTTTATTTGCATGTGTGAGTATTTGTGTGAGTAACTTTTGGATGACTGTCGGTGTGTAACAGGATGTATAGGTGTATCACTACATATGATGAGTGAGTATATGTATGAGTGACTATATAGAACTGTTGGTGAATGAGAGAATGTGTATATAGATGGTGGAATTACTGAATTAGTTGCTGTAACAGGTATGGATATCTCCATTTTTAAAAAAATGTTAATTTTTATTTTCGAATATGTGTTTTAAGTGTTACATTACATTGAAAGGAGGTCTGCCACTCTGTCACAAGGATGGTGTCATCAGTGATGCCATGAGTGATGTCACTGACCATGTCATGAGTGATGTAATATGTGACGTCATCAGCAGTGCATTGCAGGCGCGCAAGTTATAGTGAATCCAACTAACTATAACGTGGAATTTCAATGGTTTTATGTCAGTAAAATTTCCAGTTAACTATAACTGGTGTGAAATCTATGGTTTTTTCAGTGAATTTAATAGGTTTTTTAAATGCTAATTCCTAACTAAAACGGATGTGAAACCTATGGTTTTTTCAGTGAATTTCTTAGGTTTTTTAAATGCTAATTCCTAACTATAACTGGTGTGAAACCTATGGTTTTTTCAGTGAATTTCATAGGTTTTTTAAATGCTAATTCCTAACTATATATAAGGCCCCAAACCTATGTTTTTTTCTTCGAATTTTGTTAATAGCAAATGTCTATAGCTATGAAATGTAATATTTTTTAAAATGAATTAATCCTATATTTTATTTGTATTTAAAACAATTTTTTTTTTACCCTGGAGCGCTCCCGGGGTGGGCCCCAGTGAGCGCCCCAGAGAGCGTAGTCTTTTAAAACGCCCCGGGGCGCGCTCCGGAGAGCGTCCCGTTAGCGCTATTGCTGCGAACGAAAACATGATCGTGACGTATCGCGTAGCCGCTTCCGCGTGATAGGCATGGCGTAAGCACACCCAGAAGCACTCGAGCGAATACTATCGCACAAAGTAAACATCCGACGCGTTTACGCGACGCGACCCGGGGCGCGCCCCCGCGGGGGCGCGTCTCGTAAACGCGTCGGTCATGTGACCTGAAAATAACACTTTTTATTTGTGCAGAACAGTTTTGGTTTCATAATGATGAAATCCCTGGTCTTGTGACCTGAAAATAACACTTCTCATTGGTTCAGGCCAGTTTTTTTTTCCAAATGATGAAAGACCCCACCTTTTTTCCTTATTCTGACTTTGTCCTTTGACTGAGGAAGACCTGTTTGTACCTCTCTGTACCTTTTTGGACTATAAAATGGCTTCAGTAGCAGCAGCAGCTGGAGCATCTGCACCACCACCACCACCACAACCACCAAGAGGACCACCACAAGATTACATTGGTGGTCAACAAGAGGAGGAAGAGGAGGAGGAGGAGGAGGAGGAGGGGAGGAGAAGATGGCTTGAAGAACACAATACCCCATACCAGCCAAGACCACACATTATATGGGAGTTTTTTTCGATCCCAGAGGGGAAGAAAAAAGTCAATGCGGCCAAGGTGACTTGCCTAATCTGTGGCATGGAACTTTCTAGGGGGAACCCGAATAAAAAATATTCATTCGGAAACAACACAATGATTAGACACATGCAGCGCAAGCATCCAATGAACTATTCTGCTGCAGAGATGAGGGAACTGGCCAGTAACCCTCCCCAATCTACAAGCACCACCTCCAAAAGAAAGCAACTCACTCCGTCGGGACCAGAGGCAAGGGAGACAATCCCTTGCAATCAGCCACGGTTTGCAGATTTCCGAATTACTTGTATTCATTGTGGGAAGACCATCTCTTATGGTGAACTGAGCATAAAGCTCATAGTCCTTGCTGGGGACAACCACAAATGCCCCAAAAAACCCTAATTTTTTCTTTTTTTTTTTTGGGCTCCAGTTGAGCCATTTTCAATTCCCTGTTTTTTCGTTTCTCCCCATGAAAAATACAAACAAAAATATAAAACTGTTCAGAAAACCCCAAAAAAGTAAAAATTTTCAAAAAAACAATAAAAAAATATAAAACAACAAAAAGAAGAAAAAACAGTTCTTTTTAGAACTACCTCCAATTTATAAAAAAAGGCTACATTTTTTTTAAAACTCTGTCATTCTTCTTTCCCCATGGGCCGTTCCCCGGTCCGCTCCCCGGTGCGTGTACTGGGTGCTGCCCCCGCGCAAATCAAAAAAAATATATATATATTTTTTTCTCCGAGGGGCCCTTTTATAGCCCCCACATCACACCTAGGTGGTCAGGGGGGAGCAACCCTGCCCCCTTATGGTCATTTTCCCCTTTTTATTTCCACCTCTTGTGTCTCTATCCTACCGAGACACAAAATGGCGGCCGGTCCGGACTGTTTCGAATGTTTACAGACACCCGAGAGCCAATCAGCTTTCCGTGCGCACCTCGCGTGGCGCGCCCAGAGCGCTCCCCGGTGCGCGTACCGGGGCGCTGCCATAGTTATATTTATTTTTTTGAACCTAAATTACTCAAAATCTACTGGAGCACATATCTTGAGACATAGCAAAGGCACATCGGGCTACCAGTCCCTACAATTTTGCCAAGTTTGGTGGAAATCCATTCAGCCATTCGGGCTAAAAGTGAGTTTGACCGCCCTATGGAAATTAACATGGAGAAAACACGTTTTGGGACCCCCCTTTTATCTCGGCCCCCGCTTGACGAATCCCCCCCACATTTTCAGGGAAGGAGCGGAGCGGAGCGGGCCACAAACTTTGAGAAATTCGCGAAGATTCGTCCACCGGTGCCAAAGTTATTCCCAATAGAATGTTGCGGATTTCCTATGGAAAGTAGATCCTAACTATAACTACCTACTGGCGACCGCCAGTAGGTAATATATATATATATATATATATATATATATAATATATATATATATATATATATATATATATATATATATATATATATATATATAATATATATATATATATATAAATATATATTTATGAAACATATTGTTATACTTTATGGAAACACACATTCACTAGGTGTTGTCATCGGTGATGTCATGAGTGATGTCACTGAACATGTCATGAGAGATGTAATATGTGACGTCGTCAGCAGGGCATTGTGGGGGCGGGAGTTATAGTTAGGTCTACTAACTATAACAGCCACTTTTCTATGGTTTTATATGAGTGAAATCTCCAACTAACTATAATGTCCTTGAAACCTACAGTTATTTCATTGAATATATATATATATATATATATTCCAAGGATAATCCGGCTGCAAGGCAGGCTCAGCTCGTCCTGAAAACACGGACACGGACCCAAGTTTTGTGCAAGGTGGTTTATTTGGTGTTGGTGCTCCCAGCCATCATGACCCGTTTCGCGCTACACAGAGCGCTTGATCACATGACACAGGTAAGTTTTTGGCATTGGTTTAAATACATTGCTGACGTTACAGGTATTGGCCTACAGGTTACACAAACATAAAAGAAATCCTGGTTTGTGAACTACAAAATCTTTTTCTTTTATCAGTTCATTTTGAATACCAAAGATACTATGTATGTAAGTTTGGCCACTGAAAATAAATGCAAGCCTGTGTACTAGTATAAAAACATACAATGCCTGATTTTGGTGAAGGTGAGAAAAAGTAAATAAACGTGAATAAAATAAATAAATTCATTATTGTTAAATCTCAGTGCAGCTTAAATCCTGATAATTGTACTAAATCAATAGACTTAGAATATAGCAGCATATTTTCATTAGATCCCTGGGTGTATTTTTGGGTGGATCAGTATGGAGCCCCATACGCTTGAAATGTCCAATAATTACAGGTCCCAAAGGGATGGAGATAAAGTGCAAACGGGCATAAAAGTTAATCGCCGAAAGAGCCACTTATATTGTGAAAGGATGTAGTGCCATTGAAATACCATAGTGGTAAAAGACTGGCCACAATTTATGTGCAAAACAACGCATATCATATATGGATCTAGAAATTCATATCTATAAATGAATTTCAATCTGTACATTATAAACCATCAACAGCAAAATATACACAAGCAAATCAATTAATTATTACACCTATAAAAACCTAAATGGTATATAAAGGCTAAAATTGATTTATAATTTAAGTATATCTAAAATGACCATCACAGTAAATTTCATTGCTAAAAGATGGTGTTACAACACAGATTAAAAAAATCTTCATCAGAATAAATATGTATCTAAAATCCATAAAATATGCTAAATGATAGTGCAAATGAAGTAAATCCTATGCCTCTAGTGCCTCAGGTTTACCCACTATAAACATGTGTAAAGATCTTCGGTAATGTTAAGACCTGAAGGATGCTTGGTATTCAGCGCAAGTATATAATGGGTCTCAAGGCGGCGAAGTTTGGCCTCTCGGTTGCCACCTCGTCTACTTGCTGGTACGCAGTCTATTGCATAGTACCTGAGTTTGTTGCTCTTAGAGTCATGCTTGGCTTTAAAATGTCTCGCGACAGGATAGGTATTGTCTTGATTGTCAATATATATATATTTCCACCACTGCTGGTTACAGAGTCACGCTGTCACGGGCGGTTTTGTTGTAGCCACCAGCAGGCTTCTATATTCGTTCCACAAATCTTCAAAATTACGAAGAAAACAAGACACCCAGAGCTTCAGTTCGAGGATTTATTTGGCAGATGAACAAATCTCCACGACGCGTTTCGCCATTACGGCTTGGTCACGCACATCTTGTGGTATTGGCAGCCATTTTTAAAACCCAGCACCCTAGTGCACATAGTTTCCATCACGGTAAAGTGACGGCCATCTTGTAACATGGTCAAAAATAGGACAAATCATGAATTTTGATGATATGACAATGTTTTCTAAATAAAAGATATAATAAGGTTAAAGAGGCACATATTTCTGATATTGCCACATAGTCATGACATAAATTTGAGTCCCATGATTCATTGTGAATAATAAACACAATTTCCTTATCCTGCGCGGATAATGATACACAATTAATAATGAATATCGTTGAGCACTTTGTTATCAATATATCGTTCAAAATTATAAACGAACAGGAAGCATCCTAGTGGATGGATCCATCCTTCTGATTGGATGTAGCGAACAAACTTGTGTATTATTGGTTTCATCATCGTTGCTTGGAAACCCAAAAGTGACAACGTCTGATATATACGCTTCCGTGAAATCAATAGTCATACTGTTGCATGATTAACAGCGACCCTTGTAGTAGTATAGCCCCAGTGGGCAATTGCTTTCCATAAGCCTAGGTCCTGTCCCAGTGGGCGTTTCAGCGCTTGGCTATCAAACAATATAACATTACTGAATTTCCAATTGGTACAATTGCCCATGTGGTCATATTATATATAAACCTTGGTATTGCCCTAGTGGGCACTTCAATAGATGATCATAAACCAAAAAACTTGTTATAAATGTCCAACATAATAAATCAGAAAAAATACATCAACGTTAGTAAAATACATCAACGTTAGTGCATGTGATTCCGCACAGACATCCATGTTCTTCCGCTACCCCGTGATGTGTGAAATCTAAAAATAAAATTATGAAACATTAAAATCAAGAAAACCGCGGACAATATTCTCAAGTCAGTAATCATTCATATAAGTGAATTGACAATTCTTTTTTTTTTTTTTTGAAAACCTTTATTGACATTTCATCCAAATACAATCATGGGCCTACAACCCACGGGGCTGGCCGCTAAGCAGTTAGATTGACAGAGAACAAGTTTTAAATCACATGCAGCACCTCGGGGAGCAGAATCACCATATTAACGTACTCTTGGTCACTGAACAGCACAATTATAAAAACAGGATATAAAAGGTTTTCATTTTATAATATAAGATGGAAGGATCAGGTGCCGAACAATTTCCCAGCAGCGAAAAATGGCAGGCATAATAGTAACCGTGTCAACAATAAACTGCAATCGGTCAAATCAATGGCTCTGAAACAAACGGTTCAGGATATGAAGGAGTATTGCGGTCAATTCGCGCCTGTTAGTCACCTGCCCTAAGACCCAGAGAACACCACGAAAATTGGGGCACAGATGAAAAAGCAGTGGTCAATAAACCCACTGCACTGACCCAGAAAAAGAAAAAGACAAAGAAAGGTAAGAGAAGAGAACAAAGGCCATAGAAACAAATTAAAAATGAAAAATCCCCTCCCCCAACCCCCCACCCTGCACCCCTGCATATGACTACGGCCCCCCCCCCCAGAAGTGTGCCTGTCGCCCGAGAACCAAACCCGAAATATAGAAGAAGCAGAGAAAAAGAAGAAAGAAAGGAAACCCCACCCAACGGGGAAGTGGAGGAGGGCGATAGTCTCTGCGCTCCCGGTCTAGGGAGGGGGTGCGACTCGTTCCGATACAGATTGTAGTGTAGGCCAACAGTGTCCAGAATGGGGGAAGCAGTGAAATGTTCCGAGAACTGTAGGATCGATGTTTCCGAGAACTTAAGAGAGTCATCAATCTCAGCACACACGATGAGTTCCATTTCTTCAGGGGCAGGCACAGCTTCCAGTATCGGGTCCAGACGCGTCACTAGGGCGTCCAACAGGAGGCAAGTCGGCTGCCGGGTCTCAAAAAGCAAATCAGGGCTTGCTCCCGGTCCTATGATCCCATCTGCTGCCGACAGCAAACGATTGACCTGGGCCCTCATCGTCGCGCGAAGCGCCGCCAGTTCCACCATTACCATCCGCAAGGAAGGGCCACATTGAGCCCGTTCCGCCAAGTTCAACACATCCGCCGGCATAACGATCCCCACGGAGAGGCGCCTCCTCCGGGGCAGGATATACCAGGGCAGAATCAACCCGTGAGGGACGGGCCAGCAGTACGCAGCAACGCGCGGCGGGACCCCACCCCGTGGCACCAGCGGTGCTAGTGCCGAGCCACCGGCCGGGGCCCCCCGCGACACAGCACCGCGCTCCACCCGTCACCTCACCTCAGGCAGAGCACCAGGCAGCAGATGGTTGCGAAATAGTCCAGTGAAATTTTCAAAGTTCCAAGGACCGGACCCAACCACTCTCCTCAGTCCGTTGTTGTTCACTTTGGACCCGGGTAGACCAGCAATCGAGACCCCGGCTTCCAGTCCAGTTAGGCCTCAAACCATTTTCGATGTTAATTCACCCCAGAACATCCGAAAAATTCCGTGGTCACACCATCGGGGTGCCGACTAGTTCACCCACACGAATCCGGGGCAGGAGATCAGGATATTCGACAGGATAAGCGAGCATAGGACGGAGGTCAGCAGAGCCGGGAGACTATGCGGCCATCTTGGTTGGTGTCGTAGCTCCTCCCCCGAATTGACAATTCTTCTGTAATATTCAAACCTTTCGGTGTCAAGCATTCAAAATCTACAATATATTTATGCCTAGATGCATCAAGGGTTTTTGCATTCGCAAACGGTGCGAATCGCAAAATTCGGCCATTTGCGAATGCAAATCCCGTTTTTGGGATGCATCAAGCATTTTGGTATTTTCGCAATTTTAGAAATCGCAATTTTATTGCGATTTCTTAAATTGCGATTGCATTTAAGAAATCGCAATTTTGCGATTTCTTAAATGCAATGCATGATTACTTTAGAATTGCTAATTCGCAATTTGGAAGGGGTAAATTAGCATGAAGTTGAACTTCATGCTAATTTATAGGACACTTTCAAACATGCACTAGTTGCATATTTGAAAGTTTTAATTTACACACACACATGTCCTTGGGTCATGTGTGTGTGTAAATTGCAATTACAGTTCAATTTCAGGGGTGCAGGGAGGGGTTCTTCGAACCCCCCCTGCACCCTTGAAATTGAATTCAAATTTTGCGAATCGCAATTTGAAATTCGCAATTAAGGAAAATTACTGAATCGCAAAATAATTTGCGATTTTTTGATGCATAGCATTTTGCGATTTCTTAATTGCGATTCCTTAATTTTCGCAAAATGTTACAATGATGCATCTAGGGGCTAGACTCTAATTTTCTGAGGGACAGTTCTCGATTGCCTCCTCTTACTCCAAGATCGACACTATCCATTACTACCAGCTGAACCAGTTGTTCATTTTGCATGTGCATGGCTGAGAAGTGTCTTGCAACTGGGTATTGTTTGTTGTTATTGTGTATGGCACATAAGTGTTCTAATATGCTTTTCTTGCCTGTGTGTTTTGTGCTACCCACGTACCATTTGTTGCAAGGACAGATCAGTATGTATATGCTATATGGGGTGTTACATGTCAGCCGTTTACGAATCGTGAACTCTCTGTTGGTGTTTGGAACAGTCAGAGTTTTACAGTCTCTGCTAAACTTGCAGGCTTTGCATTTGCGACAGCATCTGGAACCATACTTTCTTGTTTCTTTGAGCCTGTTGCTGAGGTTACGTAGTTGTGACTGAACTCATCTCTCAATGATTTCCCTTTTCGAAATGTGATTTGGGGGTTGTCAATTAGATATTTTTTGAGATGGCTGTCCGTTTGTAGGACGTGCCAATGTTTTTTGAAAATCTTACGCACCTCATGTGCTTGCCCAGAGAAAAGCAAAATAACGATGGATTAAACCCAGATCTGTGACTGGGGGTGAATGTTTTGCCAATGTGCAACATTCAGTCCATCACCTTGTGTGTTTTGTGATTTTGAGATTGCCAGGGTCCGTTGGCCTCGTCAATGGGTAGTATAAGGTAAGAAGTGGGCTAAGGTCTTTTTTTTCTGTCCTTGGAATAGGAATAGTAAATTATTCCCCTCCACTATCCAACACTTTCCCTACTGTTGCACTCGCTGGAGTGGGAATAGTAAATAATTGCCCACCAATACGCAACACTTTCCCTACTGTTGCACTTGCTGGAGTGGGAATCAATCAATCAATCATTCCCATTTGTAAAGCGCGCTACATACCTGTGAGGGTCTCAAGGTGCTGGGGTAGAGGAGGAGGGGGGGCAGCTACTGATGGAAAAGCCAGGTCTTGAGAAGTCTTCTGAAGGCCAGCAGGTCCTGGGTCTGATATAGGTTGGTAGGGAGAGTGTTCCAGGTCTTGGCGGCGAGGTAAAAGAAGGATCTGCCGCCGGCGGTGGTTTTCCGGACGCGTGGAACTGTAGCGAGGGTGAGGTTGGCGGAGCGGAGCGGAGTCTGCGTGTGGGGGTGTGGAAGCTGAGTCGGTTGTTGAGGTATTGATGGTCCGGCGTTGTGTAGGGCTTTGTGTGCGTGGATGAGGAGTTTGAAGGTGATCCTGTTGACGGTGAGCTAATGCAGGCCTCTCAGGTGGGGTGTGATGTGGCTGCATCGGGGTACATAGAGGATCAGTCGTGCCGAGGCGTTCTGGATGCATTGCAGCAGTCTCAGGAGCTTGGTTGTTGTTCCTCTGTAGAGGGCGTTCCCGTAGTCCAGTCTGCAGGTGACCAGGGCCTGGGTGACGGTTTTTCTGTTGTCGGGGGGATCCATTTGAAGATCCTGCGGAGCATTCTTAGGGTGTTGAAGCAGGAAGCAGGGACGGCGTTGACCTGCTTGGTCATGGAGAGGGCGGAGTCGAGGATGACCCCAGGTTGCGTGCGTGGTCGGTGGGTTCTGGGGCCTTTCCTAGTGATGTTGGCCACCACGAGTCGTCCCAGGCTGAGGGGGTGGGGCCGAGGATGAGGACCTCCGTCTTGTCTGAGTTCAACTTCAGCCTGCTGTCCTTCATCTATTCGGCGACAGCCTTCATTCCTCTGTGGAGGTTGGCTTTGGCAGTGTGGGGTTCTTCGGTGAGGGATATGATCAACTGGGTATCATCGGCGTAGGAGATGATGTTGAGGCTATGTTGTCGTGCGACGTGGGCAAGTGGTGCCATGTAGATATTGAACCGCGTTGGGCTGAGTGATGATCCCTGTGGAACGCCGCAGATGATCTCAGTGGTCTTGGAGAGGAAGGGTGGGAGGCGCACACTCTGGGTTCTGCCGGAGAGGAAGGATGTGGTCCAGGCCAGGGCCTTCTCTTGGATTCCGGCATCATGGAGACGTGCTGTTAGGGTGCGGTGGCAGACTGTGTCGAAGGCTGCTGATAGGTCCAGAAGGATGAGGGCGGTTGTTTCTCCTTTGTCCATAAGGATCCTGATGTCGTCAGTGGCGGCGATGAGAGCAGTCTCGGTGCTGTGGTTGCTGCGGAAGCCGGACTGGGATGTTGTTGTATTCGAGGTAGCCGGTCAGCTGTCTGTTGACGATCTTCTCCATGACTTTCGCTGGGAAAGGGAGCAGGGAGATGGGCCGGAAGTTCTTGTGGTCGTTGGGGTCTGCCTTGGGTTTCTTCAGTAGGGCGTTTGATCTCAGCGTGCTTCCAGCTCTTTGGGAAGGTTGCTGTCTCGAAGGAGATGTTGATTGTTTTCCGGAGATAGGGTGCGATGGCTGTGCTGGCTTTGTTGAAAACGTGATGAGGGCATGGGTCAGGTGGAGATCCGGAGTGGATGGAGTTCATGGTCTTGACGGTGTCTTCGTCGCTGACGTTGGACCAGACGATCAGGCGACTGGTGCGGGTGGTGGTCACGGGGGTGGTGGTCTCGGCGGTGGATGTGGGGTTGGTGGTGTTAAAGATGTTGTGGATATTGGTGATATTGCAGTGAAAAAAGGTGGCCAGTGAGTTGCACAGGTCTTGTGATGGTGGAATGTCGTTTGTGTTAGAGCTGGGGTTGGAGAGTTCTTTCACGATGTTGAAGAGTTCTTTGCTGTGTGTGCGTTGCTGTCTAGACGGTCTTTGAAGGCGGTCCTGATGAGTTGGTGGTATCTGCAGGTGGTGTTCTTGTGGGTTGTGTAGCTGTCTGGTGTTTGGTCGCGGAGCCAGCTCTTCTCCAGCTTCCGACAGGTGCGCTTGGAGGTCCGGAGGTCTTCGGTGAACCATACGGCTTTCTTGTTGGTGTGATTGGTGGCGGAGGTCTTGAGAGGGGCGAGGGTGTCGGCGCAGTCGTTGATCCACTGTTTGAGGTTGATGGCGGCGGTGTCGGGGTCGGCGGGTGGTCCCAGGGCGAGGGCAGTGGTCAGTTGGTCATCGGTGACCTTGCCCCAGCAGCGGCGTGGCATCTGTTGGGTGCGGTGGTGTGTGGTGGGTTTCCTGAAGATGAAGTGGACGCATCTGTGGTCTGTCCAGTGGGGTTCGGTAGTGTGGTTGAAGGAGACGTGGGAACTTGCGGAGAAGATGGGATCCAGTGTGTGTCCAGCGGCGTGGGTGGGTGTCGTCACGAGCTGTTTGAGTCCGAGGTTGGCGAGGTTGTCGATCAGGGTGGTGGAGTTGGCTTCGTTGTTGTTCTTGAGGTGGAAGTTCAAGTCCCCGAGGAGGATGTAGTCCGTGGAGGCGAGGGCATGGGTGCTGATGAGGTCGGCGATGGAGTCGCTGAACTGTGGTTGGGTTCCGGGTGGTCTGTAGACAAGTGTTCCTCTGAGGGTGGTGTTGGGGTTGGGGTCGGTGTGGATCTTGAAGTGCATGTGCTCTGGGGTGGTGAGGGTGTCGTTGGAGTTGTTCGAGACTCTGAGGGTGTCCTTGTGGATGATGGCGATTCCCCCTCCCACTCCGTTGGTGCGGTCCTTGCGGGTGATCTTGTAGCCTTCTGGGATGGCTATGGCGATGTCTGGTGCCGAGGTGGCGTTCAGCCAGGTCTCCGTCAGGAAGGCGACGTCGGGGTGGTTGAGTCTAGGAGGTCCCAGAGTTCGATGACGTGCTTGCGAGCGGAGCGGGTGTTGAGAAGGATGCAGCGGAGGTGGTTGGGTTCTCTGGTTGATGGTTTGGCAGGCCGGATGCTGGTGAAGCTGCAGTTCCGGCAGGTGAAGGGTCCTTGGGTGCACTTCGGGGTGGCCTGGTAGCAGGAGTGATCTCGTCCGTGGTTGAGTGCGTGGAGGGTGCTGGAGTCGTAGTGTGGTCTGGTGTTGTGGCCACTTCGGGGTCCAGGGGTTCTGGCACTGGGTGCGGTCCAGGTGCGGACAGGCCCATACGGGCTTGCCTTTGGCACGCCAGCGCCGCGCCCGCTGCGTGGGGAGCGCTGCGCGGCCGCCATAAGAAGGGGAGGTGGGAGGGAGGAGCAGCTGGGAGGGAGGAGGGATCCAATGGGGGCGGGGGGGGCCGGGCCGCAGGGACGCAGCAGCGTGAACGGGCAGGAAGGAGAAAAACAAGCCTAAGGCAAGGCAACAGGCGAACGGAAAAAGCAGAAAAACAGAGGCAATACAATCACAAATGCAAGCGGTCACTGGGGCACAAAACAGGTGGTCACAGAAGGATACTGGGGGCACAAACCAAGTGGCAACAACAAACAATAACAAACCTAAGTCCCACTGGCCACCAGGGATGAGGCGCAGGTGGAAGCCTTCGGGTGGAGGCGGGCCTCAAACACCCACAGAACGAGTCAGCAGCGGGGGCACAGGAACACAGGCGCAGTCAGGTGGAGCTGCGCGGCGTGGGGAGCGACCTGCCTGAAGACAGGGTCAAGGGTCGCTCTCACTGCCGCGCCGCGGCCGCCATAAGTAGGGGAAGTGGGAGGGAGGAGCAGCTGAGAAGGGGGAGGGAGCCAATGGGGCGGGAGGTGGGGCAGCAGGGACGCAGCGGTGGGAACGGGCAGGAAGGAGAAAAATAAGCCTAAGGCAGGGCAACAGGCGAACCGAAAAAGCAGAAAAACAGAGGCAATACGGTCACAAATGCAAGCGGACACTGGGGCACAATACAGGTGGTCACAGAAGGGTACTGGGGGAACAAAACAAGTGGCAACAACAAACAACAACAAACCTAAGGCCCACTGGCCACCAGGGATGAGGCGCAGGTGGAAGCCTGCGGGTGGAGGCGGGCGTCGAACACCCACAGAACGAGTCAGCAGCGGGGGCACAGGAACACAGGTGGAGCTGCGCGGCGTGGGGAGCGACCTGCCTGAAGACAGGGTCAAGGGAATAGTAATTGGTACCCCTCCACTATCCAACATTTTCCCTACTGTTGCTCTCGCTGGAGTGGGAATAGTAAATTATTCCCCTCTGCTATCCAACTCTTTCCCTACTGTTGCTCTCGCTGGAGTGGGAATAGTAATTGTTACCCCTCCACTATCCAACACTTTCACTACTGTTGTATTTGCTGGATTAGGAATAGTACATTATTCCCATCCACTACCCAACACTTTCTCTACTGTTGCACTTGCTGGAGTGGGAATAGTAAATTATTCCCCTCCGCTATCCAGAACTTTCCCTACTGTTGCACTCCCTAGAGTGGGAATAGTAATTTTATCTACACCGCTATCCAATATTTTCCCTATATTGCTGCTAATGTAGTGTAAAATGTAATTGTAAAAGAATAACAATATTTTAATATTGTAATTATTATATATATATTTTATTTTTATTTTCATTTTACTGGTATGTGTATGTATATATATATATAAATATGTATATATATAATTTTTAATATGTTTCTAACATTTTATAATGTATTATAATTTTTTTAATTAATATTATAAGGTAAATATATACATTATATTTTATATACAAAGTTCAGGTTGCCCTGCTAAAGAGACGCCATCACAGGTAAGGATTCCTTTCTTTATTGCGGGTAACAGACACAGCAATATGCCTCCTCCATTGGTAACGCTGCCAAACATGTTTCGGGCTCCTCCGCCCTTGATCACTGGTCCTATGCAAAGAGTCACTACAGCTGTGAGGAAACATGTTTGGCAGCGTTACCAATGGAGGAGGCATATTGCTGTGTCTGTTACCCGCAATAAAGAAAGGAATCCTTACCTGTGATGGCGTCTCTTTAGCAGGGCAACCTGAACTTTGTGTATTAAATTGCGGCGCGCCTCGTCGCTGAGACGCCCCCGCCGCTACCCAAGCGGGCCACACACAGAACTTAAAGTGCAACTTGTGGAGGTGAGGAGCCACGATTGCGGGACAAACATATGGGCAGTAACGGCAATGTTCCCCTCCTGAGGACCCACTGTGGGGAATGAAATGTATGTGCAGGGAACCCGTTTTTTATACAGCATCCAGTGTGGTGAAGGCAAAGGACTTCAAGACCCAGAAAGCATAGCTGCAATGAAAAGCCCAAGTGGGTGGGGTCGAGCATTGAAATAGTCCTCACAGCTGTAGTGACTCTTTGCATAGGACCAGTGATCAAGGGCGGAGGAGCCGGAAACATGTTTGGCAGCGTTACCAATGGAGGAGGCATATTGCTGTGTCTGTTACCCGCAATAAAGAAAGGAATCCTTACCTGTGATGGCGTCTCTTTAGCAGGGCAACCTGAACTTTGTGTATTAAATTGCGGCGCGCCTCGTCGCTGAGACGCCCCCGCCGCTACCCAAGCGGGCCACACACAGAACTTAAAGTGCAACTTGTGGAGGTGAGGAGCCACGATTGCGGGACAAACATATGGGCAGTAACGGCAATGTTCCCCTCCTGAGGACCCACTGTGGGGAATGAAATGTATGTGCAGGGAACCCGTTTTTTATACAGCATCCAGTGTGGTGAAGGCAAAGGACTTCAAGACCCAGAAAGCATAGCTGCAATGAAAAGCCCAAGTGGGTGGGGTCGAGCATTGAAATAGTCCTCACAGCTGTAGTGACTCTTTGCATAGGACCAGTGATCAAGGGCGGAGGAGCCCGAAACATGTTTGGCAGCGTTACCAATGGAGGAGGCATATTGCTGTGTCTGTTACCCGCAATAAAGAAAGGAATCCTTACCTGTGATGGCGTCTCTTTAGCAGGGCAACCTGAACTTTGTGTATTATATTTTATATATATATGTATGTTTATTTTTTACATTATATTTATTATTTATATTTATAAACATTTTATCATAATTGTAACAATTTTTTTATTATATGTATTATTTACTTTCTTTTATACTATTTTTTAGACATTTAAATATTTTTAACAACAATATTTTTTACAACTATATTTGTTTTCTCTATATTTTTGTACTTACCATGATGTAGATAGGATGTCGATATTCTTGACTACGATATTTCGGTGTCGATATTTTGGGACCTCGATATTGTAGTCAACGATATTCTATCAGTGATTCATGTACTTTTGAAGGCGCAGGTAATTCTTACCACCATTGTTCCATATCTGCTATTTTTGTGCTGAATTCACATGTTTTTGAATGAACAATTGCACTTTCTTTCAGGAGGTGACTCTTCGTATGCATTTTTTGTTTGTGTAGTGAAACTTTTATTCCGATGCATCTCTATATAACATTGAGTTTGTAGATTTAGGGGCCGATTCCGATCTTGGTCGGAAGGGCACTGAATCGGGTTCGACATTAGCGGACCCGATTCGGAGGCTGAATTTCCGTCCGAGTCGTACAAGGGTCCGGACGTCGAAGTACGATACGAACAAGCGTGAAATCTCCGTCCGAATCGGTTCCTGGTCCATACCACTCCATACGACTCGGTCACAAGCAAACCGTGGCGTGCAATGGAGAAGTTTCCCGACCGAGCTAGTACGATGCTTGATTCGGACAGCCGGATCGAGTCGGAGCGTCCGTCTTGCAATAGCTCCCGGAGTTGGACTTTGGGGGTCCGCATCGGACCCCCTGTTATCCGCAGCCTTACGACTCGGACACAGGGGGAGACCCATGCGTCCTCCCAACACAGGCATGTACGGTGCAGATGGCACCGATGCGTACCCACTGTAGGGGGCACACTTGTCCAAGACGTGCTCATTCAGTCAATGGGAGCCCATGTACATGTTGTACAACCGGCTCCTATTGACTTCTATGGGAGTCCAACCGAACCGAGTCCGACAGCATACAGCTGCATAGTACTCGCTCGGTCAGACTGCAGGAGTCCGGATCATTCGGAAAACAACCCGGATCCGACTCGGTTGGAGTGCTTTCCGACCTAGATAGGAATCGGCCCCTAAGTTGTAACCAGTAATCCCTGTGTTTATATTTTCCAACAACTAAAGTATAATCCAATATTATTTAAATCCCCAGAAGCTTAAGCATATAGGTCACCTAAAAAGTTCTCAACTATCATGGAGTCACCGCAATTGCACTTACAAAATGGTTCCCTACACAGGTTAAACAACTTAGCAAGTATTGCCATGAATGGCATGCACAGTACACACTAAGGTACACGGGTTCCCTTGGCCAAACAGGGCAACCCTTAAACACAAACATAATCGATCTTACCTGAACACACATTCGGATCAAATACGTAGGACAAAAAAAGACCAGAAGAAAGGCACTTTTAGAACTATGGCCCATGTTTGACAATAATATCCCAGAACAAGCAAGTAAGGTGTTGGTGCCCCTCCCACCGAATATAGGAATAGAGGTGCTCTACCCAATGCCTGCCACCCCCACATTAGGATATGCCAATCCACTGGTCGCAGGAGTCACAGGGCCCCCACCGAACAGCAAACTACTAGATCCAGAAACAAGAGGATAACAGACCAACGGGCCCTGGCAATTCCAGTATCACCACAATTCAGTGAAGCTCAGCTCCACCCCAGTCCGTTGCATTCAGCCCATAGATCCCCAGCGGCGCGGAGAACGTGCACTCCCACCCATCCAGGTGAGGGCACTCAGATGACCGGGAGATTTATAGCAGTTTTAGACAGGGACACAACTAGTGGGGGCTGAGGAAAGGGTCCCTGGTCTTTTGAGATCCGATGATGAGGGTGGAGCTGCATGGTATGCTCAGGCAGCCGTGAGGACAACAGAAAGCAAGTTTGAGAGCGAATTCCTAATGAGAAGAACATTAGCTAGCTCAGAATAAAGGAGACAAGCCAGGTGGGAGTTAGAGGAGAGGCGTGAATTAAGGATGGAAAGAGAGAGAGCTCTCACCCTGGGAGAACCATGAGACATCAGAGTAGCGCGCCCTCCACCAGAGGAGAGCTGGGGTAGGTATAGAGCACCATTCACAGAAGAGTCCGAGGCAGAACTAGAGGGGAGACTTCTGCCTGGAAGCTGAGCCTCACCAGATCATCAGCGTAGGAGAGGGGCCGACCAGGCTGATAAGGGCTCAAGGTAGCCTTCTGTGTTAGAGACAAACCAGCAACGCTACCCCGAGCCAAAACGTGTCCGCTACTGCAGAAGGCCACGTCAGGACCATCTATGTGCCATGGGCCCAGATGAATAAGGAAGGGCTAAGAACCAAACTGCTGCCATTGATGGATGGGGTGGGGAAATGGGTCTCATGTTTTGAGAAGAACGCTGCAGGAATATACCTAGCAATAGGCGATATCAAAAGTCTGTTTATCACTCTCCTCGGAGAGCAGACTAATGCGGTGTTTGCACAGCCCATATCCTAGCATTTACACTGACAAACACTGAGCATCACGGGGCACCATTCAGTACATACATGCACCCAATATTGACAGCCCTGAGGGAAATATCTCCTGACTGCCTAGATCAGAGGTATTCAAACTTTTCCAGGTTGAGCCCCCCCAGCTGAATTCCCCCAGATGTTGGGCCCCCCCACCACCCGACCGAAACCTCGGGAATCCGGCACACCACATGATCGACTGCAACGCGCACACCACGGGCCATATCCTGCAAACAATGCTCAACACAACAAGAGTGCCTAGCAAACTGCAGGCCTGTGAGTGGGTGTGGCGAAACAACAGAGGCGTACCACACAGCTCAAAACACAATCCTCCAAGGCAAAGGAAGTCATCACAACCCTCCCCATCCATCATGTACACCTTGTCATCCACCAACTCCCCCACCATTCATTCCTTCCCTCCATCTGTGCCCCATCCACATCCAACCCCCTTCAACCACTTGCAAACCCATCCACCATCCATCCCTCCATCCATCATCTCACCCATCCATCCCCCCATCCATCCCTCACCCATCCATCCATCATCCATCCACCCCTTCACCCAATCCATCCCCTCACCAATCCATCCACTCTTCCACCCATCCATCCAACCACTCACCCCTTCACCCAAGCTATCCTCCCACTCATCCATCCACTCCTCCATTCATTCATCCATCCACTCCTCCATTCATCCATCCATCCACTCCTCCATTCATCCACTCTTCCACCCATCCACTCACTCACTCATCCATCCAACCACCCACCCTCTCACCCATCCAGTCATCCCCCCACCCACTCATCCATCCACCCACTCAACCCCCCACTCATCCATCCACCCACCCATCCATCCCTCCCGCTCTCCACCCTCCCCCCACTCATGCATGCACTCTCTGACCCATCCATCTCCATGCTCCTCTCCTCACCCATCTATGCACACACCTGCCCATCCACTCTGCCAATCATTCATCAATGTCCTCACTCATCCATCCATCCATCCTCCCCCTCTCTCTCCATTCCCCCCTCACCCAGCCACCCATCCCTCCATCCACCCTTCACCCATCCACCCACTCATCCATCCACTCATCCATCCACTCTTCCACTCATGAATCCATCCATTGACCTCTCACCCACCCCTTCACTCCTCCATCCATCCCCCCGTCCATCCACCCTCCTCAATCACCCATCCATCCCCACATCCACCCCTTCACTCATCCATCCATCCATCCATCACCTCTCTCATCCATCCATCCACCCACCGACTCGTCCACCATCCACCCCCCATCGATCCATCCACCATTTCACTGATCCATCCACCATTTCACTGATCCATCCATCCCTCCACCCATCCATCTACCCTTCCAACCATACACACATCCATCCACTCCCATCCATCCCTCCACTCATGCATCCATCCTCTCCCACCTTCCATCCACCCCTTCACCTATCCATCCATCCCCTCACTCATCCATCCACCCCCCCCACCCCCCCACCCACACATCCACCATTCCACCCATCACTCCACCCATACATCCACCACTCCACCCATACATCTATTCACCCACATGGCAACATAACGGACGTCTGGTGGCCGGCTCCACCCGACATCCCTCGCTCTCCCTCTAGCTGCCTCTGTCTCCCTCACTCTCCTTATGTCTCCCTTGCTATGCCTCCCTCGCTCTCCCTCTGTCTCCCTCCCTCTCCCTCCCTCTCCCTCGCTCTCCCTCGCTCTCCCTCGCTCTCCCTCGCTCTCCCTCGCTCTCCCTCGCTCTCCCTCGCTCTCCCTCGCTCTCCCTCGCCTCCCTCGCTCTCCCTCTGTCTGCCTGTCTCCCTCCCTCGCTCTCCCTCTGTCCCCCTCGCTCTCCCTCGCTCTCCCTGTCTCCCTCGCTCTCTCTCACTCTGTCTCGCTCGCTCTCCCTCGCTCTGCCTCCCTCGCTCTCCCTCTGTCTGCCTGTCTCCCTCCCTCACTCTCCCTCACTCTCCCTGTCTGCCTCAGTCTCCCTCGCTCTCCCTCGCTCCCTCGCTCTCGCTCTGTCAGCCTCTGTCTCCCTCCCTCGCTCCGCCTCTGTCTGCCTGTCTCCCTCCCTCGCTCTCCCTCTGTCTGTCTGTCTCTGTCTCCTTCCTCCCTCCCTCTCCCTCTTTATCTCACCATGCCTGTGTGTGCCCGGGCTGACACAGCTTCTGGGCACACACACACACTCAGCCAGGCAGCCGCACCCGAGCACTTCACACCTCTTTAAGAGACCATTCGCATTCTAATGAGCTTGGTTCAGCTCTTTGGCCCCTGCAGCCCCACTCTGACGGAAATCGCCCGCCCTCACAGAGAGTCTCTACATCGCGCTGCACAAAGGGAAGATCGGAGTGGAGCATCCCCCTGGGATGGTGCCGCGCCCCCCTAGGGGGGCGCGCCCCACAGTTTGAAGAACCCTGGCCTAGATGTACGAGGATTGATGCAGAAAGTATGTAGCCTGGGGAGATTATAACAGACTTCCTAGACAGAAAGAGGGAGCGATGGGGACAAGAGAAAGGACAACCATGGACTGATACGGGTTCCCAGGTCTCATCCTTTTATAACATCCTCAAAAAGGGGCTGCCCAACGAAATTCAAAGTGGATTATTAGTAAGGCTCCCCGTTTTCTGTTTTTACAGATTTTTACAATTAAATACAGACAGAAAACAATGTGTTTTCTGACTGCATTTATTTTTTAAAGTGGATAAATGCAGAAAATTGTGATCTTTTTAAGTGACTCTCCGTGCTGTCTTTGACGAATTATAGGCCAGCAGCTGAGAATGTGGGCAGCATGGGAAAGTAAAAAAACAGGATGACATTTCTTCAGCAATATATATATTGATGTGATCATGTTAGTATTTACCAGTGGATGTATTGGTGCGAAATACTTGACAGCTTAAATAACTAAAACACAACAAACATCAAATTATGAGTGCGCGTCTAGCAGTTAAATAAATATGGAAATTTACAGTTTTTCAACTTCATTTATTTATATGCAAAACACAAAATAATTATGGATAAATACATATAAAATGAACAAAAAACTAAATATGGATAAATACAGATGGAAATGGGCAAAAAATAAATACCTTAAAAGCGGGAGACTTAATTATGAGATAATAGCTTACCCGTCGTGCGTTGCTGCGATCTCAGAATTCAAGTAAACTCGTTATGATAACATTCAATTTACATTGTGTCATTTTTATTGAAACTTATTCATTTTAATATGGATAACATTTCAAAGTGTCGTTTTAATTCTATTTATTTATTCGAGTGCTTGTGGATACATGATATTTTTTGTTTTTCCGTCTGGTGCATACACAAATAAATCAGAAGGTTTTCCGACTCGTGAGCTGGCCACATACAGTTGTCCATGTGAGAAGCACGGATTCTCCAATTCTAGTCCACACACTTGTAGCGATTGTCCTTGTGGTTTGTTGATGGTCATTGCAAAAGCGAATCGCACCGGAAACTGTAAACGTTTGTAATCAAATGGCATATCTATTGGGATCATTGAAATATGTGGCAACAGTACATCTTCCCCCTTGAATTTCCCATTCAAAATTGTAGCTTCGATGACATTGTTCATCATCTTTTTCACCGAAAGTCTTGTACCGTTGCAATGTCGTGGTTGCGAATTAAAATGGCATATCTGTTGGGATCATTGGAATACGTGGCAACAGTACATCTTCCCTCTTGACTTTCCCATTCAAAATTGTAGCTTCGATGACATTGTTCATCATCTTTTTCACCGTAAGTCTTGTACCTTTGCAAAGTTGTGGTTGCAAATTCTGTATTCAAAAGATTATGAGGGCCCTGGGAGGCCGATTTTTAAAACAATTGTATGCCAGAAACCTTTGCGGGAGTGTACTCAACAACTTCCTAAAGTTTCATGGCGATCGGATGAATGGTGTAGTAATGCATAAAGGACAAACAGACAGACAGACATACATTTGTTTTTATATATATAGACTAGCTTACCCGTCGCGCATTGCTGCAATCTCCGAAGAAAGGAAATTCAACATTTCAAAGTGTTGTCTTAATTCTATGTGTTTATTCGAGTGCTTGTGGATACACGATTTTTTGTTTTTCCGTCTGATGCATACATCAGTATTCGAAAGATTATGAGGGCCCTGGGGGGCTGATATTTTAAAAAACATTATGCCAGAAACCTTCGCGGGAGTGTACTCAACAACTTCCCAAAATTTCATGGCGATCGGATGAATGGTGTTTTAATTCTATTTATTTATTCGAGTGCTTGTGGATACATGATTTGTTGTTTTTCCTTCTGGTGCGTACATCAGTATTCGAAAGATTATGAGGACCCTGGGGGGGCGATATTTTAAAAACAATTATGCCAGAACCCTTCGCGGGAGTTCTACTCAACAATTTCCCAAAGTTTCCTGGTGATCGGATGAATGCTGTTTTAATTCTATTTATTTATTCGAGTGCTTGTGGATACACAATTTTTTGTGTTTCCGTCTTGTGCGTACATCAGTATTCAAAAGATTATGAGGGCCCTGGGGGTCGATATTTTTAAACAAATAATGCCAGAAACATTCGCGGGAGTGTACTCAACAACTTCCCAAAGTTACATGGCGATCGGATGAATGGTGTTTTAATTCTATTTATTTATTCGAGTGCTTGTGGATACACGATTTGTTGTTTTTCCTTCTGGTGCGTACATCAGTATTCGAACGATTATGAGGGCCCTGGGAGGCCGATATTTTAAAAACAATTATGCCAGAAACCTTCGCGGGAGTGTACTCAACAACTTCCCAAAGTTTCATGGCGATCGGATGAATGGTGTAGTAATGCATAAAGGACAAACAGACAGACAAACATACATTCATTTTTATATATATAGATAGATGATTATATTGTTTTATACAAACACATGGGCCCAAGTGAAATTGGGGGACGGCAGTTGCTTGACCCAGCATTTTGAAACCTTTGGCAGATTAAAGCAAGGATGTGTACTGGCTCCATGTCTCTTAAATCGCTTCATGGCTGACCTACCCATTCACCTGCAAAACGTTAAGGTTCATGTGCCAAATCTCTCAGGCTATAGTATAAAATATTTACAGTTTGCTGATTACACCATATTACGTAGCCATACACAAATTGGCTTACAGCGGCTAATAGAATCCTAATTATGTTATAGCAAACTGTTTACAAATGAATACAAAGAAAACCAAAATTATGTCGATAGGTCAGTTTAAATAAGACAGCGAAAATGAAAAGTATGTGGAACAGTGATTGCATTAGTGAATTCCTACAAGTATTTAGGAATCACATCTTATTGACGGAATGTTTTTAAATTTAATTTTAACAATATAAAGGTCAAAACTACTTCACTTATATTTGCTTTTAGAACACTATGCGACAAGATTTTATTCCAGCCATGAACACTTAGGGCCACATGCATCAACCTATTTAGGAAGTGCAAACGGTGCGAATCGGTAAATTCGTCCGTTTGCGATTCCTAAATAATTTTTTGGGATGCATCATGCATTTTTGTGAAATTCGCTATTTTTAGCGATTTCCAAAAATGCGATTGCTTTTAAGGAATCGCAAATTTGCGATTCCTTAAAAGCAGTGCATGATTGTTGTTCGAATTGCGAATTCGCAATTAGGGGTTGCAAATTACCACGAGGGTGAACCTCGTGGTAATTTGCGAAAAAGTATTAAAATGCTCAAAATTGCATTTTAAACACTGTCTTGTTACAGACACACATGTCCTTAGGAAATGTGTGTGTGAAACATGCACTTTAAAATACATTTCAGAGGTGCAGGGGGGGGTCCTTTGAACCCCCCCTGCACCCATGGAATGCATTAACATTTTGCGAATCGCTAATTGAAATTCGCAAAATGTCAATGCCTTCCCATTGATTTCTATGGGCCTTTTGGCCCAGAGGAATCAATGGGAATTGCGAAATCGCAAATTAGAATTCACATAATATTTGCGATTCGGTAACAATTGCGATTTTTACAGAATCGTAAATATTATGCAATTAAAATCATGCATCCCATTTTGCGATTCCTTATTTGCGATTCCCTAAAAATCGCAAATAAGGAATCGCAAAACCTTACAATGATGCATGTGGCCCTTAGTGAAAGTCATGAAGGTTGAAGCTGATTCCTTTATTGGGCTATGGATCAGTAATTTGCTGAGGCAAGGATTTGAAACTTTTGGATAGATTGCAAATCAAAGTCTTCAAGTCAATTTTTTAAATGTCGAATAAGATTCATCATGCGGAAATCGGACTGGAGTTTACCCTGACAAGCCAAAGTTTAGTGAGACAAGCAGCAGTATTTGTATCCCACTCTGGCACTCTTGAAAATTTGTGTTAGCAAGAACTTTTTTAAAAATGACTTTGCACATGTTTGGAGAACCTACCTGTCAAAGAGCAGACATTCTTTTAATCTTCTTGGTCAGTTGGATGTAAATAAAACCTCTTTTACGTTTTTATCAAATCGGACAACAAATGTTTTATGCTGGACAAAGAGGCTTTAGCAGTGAAAAAATATGCCTCGTCGGTTATCAATACATTTGAGAAACTAGAGATTCAACCTTATTTACGGTCTCACTTACAACCTTTTGTATGGTATTTGTCTCAGGTTAAGATTTGGCAGATACCCAACAAGGATGGCACTCCAAGATGGATACAACAATGGATGGCAAATAAGTGTAGACTTTGTGGTTCCCTTGAGGAATCTCTATTGCATAAAGTGTGTGTCTGCCCTCATCTGCTTCCAACAAATGGGGGATGGGAGCAAACTGCTTCACCTTCCAGCACAGTTCACCCCTTAGCATTATGGTAAATGCAGTTCATTTAAAATTCTTACTTGAACTTTTGCTGAAGTGTTTCATCTAGGTTGGTGCAGATTAGTGATGTCAATCTCTAAACACGTGTTTCTGAATATTATCCTTCATCAATAGAGATAAAAAACTAAATACATCTGGGGTTGCTGTGCAAGCTGTCACAATCCTTTCAGGTCTCAATACCTCTCACAGGCGCATCTCCAAAAGCTCCTCAGCTCAATGGCTCAAGGGATCCTTTTCAAACAGAAGCATTATGGTGGGAGAACATACTGCCAAGTTATAATCATTTGTTTATTGCTGGATCTGGTGGCTCAGTGGACTAATGAGTCTATTGCACGGGCCTGTGTGTGGGGTCATGGTCATAGGTTAAAATTCTGGCGGATCCACTCAGCCCTTCATCTATATGAGGTTGATAAAATGAGTACCATTGAGTTGGGTAACAATGAACGTTTGTTATTCAGTGCCAAGATACCTATGGGTGAATGTGCGTTTTACAAATACATATGTTATCTGGGAGATCAACCCACTTAGTCACTTTGACAAGGTCATTGTTTTAGCTGATAATATGCTGAACTCAGACTTACAATCTTTGTAGAGGGTCGTGGAGTTCAGTAATACTTTTCTATGGTTTTATAATGCTCAGACTTGCAGATATTTTAGGCTCAGTTTTACATAGGTAGGTTCTGCTATATGTCGTTCACTTGCACATTAATTTATAACCTTTATCTTTTTATTGAATTGTTACAGATGCTAGCTAATCAATACAATGAATTCCTGTTATGATAAATGAACTGCTGTTTTAATGGTGTGCATACGTGGTAGTGTAATGTTGTTATTAATTAGACAATAAAGAATTACTTACTTACTTACAACATGGATTGGACATCGAAGTAGGGTTAGACACCAAACCCTGGCAGGAGATACAGGCCCACATGTTACATTATTACAGCAAAAAACAGGAGAAAGCCCAGAGAGGCAGTGCCAAGTTGGTCCAACACAAATTGAGAAAGACCGTCCTCGAGCAGGCCGCATTGGTCGCAAATGTACAAATGTAACCAGTCTTGATGGCGGCTCCACCTCAGAACCCCAGAGAGTTTCAACCCAGTCATAACAACAGAGGCCAGGGAAGATGGAAGCAACCAGATGTCAGATAAAGTTATTATTACCGGAGAATGGGCCACATGGCCGACCGGTGCATATCATGAACAGAGATCGATAAATCTGGGCCAGACCCCACAAAATCCCTATCCTTAAAACCAAGCCAAAGGTAACCCCAATGCCACTTACGCTGAGTCACAGGCAGGTCAGATAATCACTGCGCCACAACAGCAGGCATCACGTGGCTGGCAACCACAGACATGGATCCCAGCCCAAAAAAGATCACAGCAGGGAGGGTAACTGTATGGGGAGGCAATGCCTTGACACAGTTGCAATAACTACCTATGCAGTAAGTTCAAATCCCAAAAGTGAAATTCCTACTTCACGCAAACTTATTTCAGAAACAAAGATTAATATAACAACATTAGGAATTCAAGCCTTTTCTTTCTTTCATTAAACTCAGGGCTACTGTACATTTTGTCAATTGGGATACTGCACTAAAGTCCAACATTCAGGTGACTACAGGAGTCTAGGTGTCACTCTGCTGCTGATCCCCCATGGTGGGTTTGGCTGGCCACACCCCAGGGGAAAGGCAGTGTGACGAGGGGTGCAGGGCGACTCCCCATCCATTGCATAAAAGCAGGCACCAAGGTCCCCTCCCCCATGTCCAACTGGGACATGTTCCATTAACCAGATCCAACAGGTCCCACACTTGGGCCTGTGGCCCGGGACCAACATTCCCTAATGTTGTATGGTTCCAACTGCAGCCAGCAGCCTCCAGGACAACGGACGCCCCTTCTCAGTTCCAACACAAAGCAATGTTCCAGTGTTGTGAGTCTTCCCACACACTTGAGATGATGAAGACTCCTTGATGTCCATAACACAAGCATAAACTCCAATCAAAGGTAAAGCACAGCTTGGCGCTGAATCAGTAGAGAAGTTCACCAGGACAATCGATTGTCCCAGTGCATTACCTGTACCGTATTGGGTGGATCTCAACGAGTACTGGTCTCATACCAGATTCTCCATTTAACAGCATTCTGCCTCCTCCTTTTCCTCAAAGTTTTTCAAACACCCAAAGCCTGCTCGTTGGGTCAAGTCTTCTAAAACAATGTAAGTAATGTGTCACCAGTTAGAAGTCCCTGGCCACAACCAGGACACCAGGCCCAAATATCCTGGATAAGACACAGTCGAAGGGAGAGGGGGTGCCAGGAAGGAGAGAGTCTGCAAAATTCCATCACGGCTCCAAGCGAAGTACTCTTAAATAGGCTAACTGCCTTATCTGGCATAATGATCAGCGGACCCACTCAATGCCTTTACACACCATCTGGGGGTAGCAAATATTCCCCATTTCTGGCGCCACTGCATCAGAAACACATGGGGGACAGCATTTCGACCCCCTCTAGTATACAACAGTAAAAATAAGCACATCACATCAAAACCTTGGGAATGCCCAAAAGACCAGTAAAAAAAGCCAAAACCTAGCCCAAAAATGAACCCTCTAGAAAACGAGCATAGTCATGACATCTGGTGCTGTTAGGGTGGGTTCCACTACACGCTTTGTGCTGGGACTTGAGGGGTATATACAGGACTCCAGAGCTCTTTGGAAAGCTGACAACTCATAATTATGGCACGCCCCCTCTTTTGCATAATAACCCGCACACGTGTAGGTCAAAACGCACACACACTAGGGAAGGTATTATATTGAAAGTCTAGCAATACCCAATAAATGTTAGTTGAACAACCGAGAACATCCATACAGGCTAGAAAATCACCCAATAACAAATTATATTCTTTTCTGTCATGGTGACGGGGGAGAACCATAATCCGTAAGTAAGAATTAGGACGACCTATGAATAAACACCCATTGTTTCGAAAAGTTGAAAAAATAGACACACCGATTGGGGCCACCTTCCGGCCTTCTACTTAAAGATTTTGATTTGCTCTAGCTAGAAATTATCTCTGTTTCTTTCCCTTTTCTGAGGCATTGGTCTCTGCCAACATTTTATGAAATAAGAATGTGAACAACCAAAAAATGGTTAAAAACAAATTTAAAAAAATCTTGTTATATCTGTTGGAGTGTTAGTATTTCGAATAAGAATTAGAGCATCATCCACCTTTGATATTTTATGCATTAAATACATTGGGGCATATTTCCAACAACTAGCGATAATTATCGCTATGTTGGCTTAGCGGGAATATTCCTATCGCCGCCCTTCACCTGTTTTTATCGCTGAGATACCTTGCTATTATCAAGGTTTATCTCAGAAGCGATAAAAAACGGGCGAAATGCGTGAATATCGCTGTCAATACAATGATATTCAGGCATTACCGTGACAATGCTCTTAGCCATGTTATCCACCTCTCATTGGATAACATGGCTAAGAACTGGTCAGGGCATGCGTTAGCTTTTGGAGATATTCGCGCTTCGCCCGAATATTTCCAAAACTAAGCCATTGTTGGTAATAGGAGATAGCGATATTAGCGACTGTTTCCAGTCGCTAACTTCTTGGCATGCCCACATTGCATGTCATTAGCGATAATTATCGCTGACATGCAAATCGGGCCCCAAGATGATCGCTATCGCCTACTAGCTTTCGCTAACTGGTGTTAGCGACAGCTTGGTAATTGGGCAATCAAATTATCGCCGCTTTAGCGGGAAAAAGTCCCGCTAAAGCGGCGATAATGGCCCTTGGTAATATGCCCCATTCTTCTTTAAAAATCAACGCCTTGGATAATCTAATTCAGTTCTTATTAATAATTTGTGAGCCTGAGGCGGAGCCTTGCATAAAGTGCAAACTGTCACCACATTTTCTCCTTGTACCATTTTGAAATAACACATCGTAATGGTTGGCCAATTTTTCATTGATTTAAAAATGAATCAGCGAAGATCATGAGATGACAAGTAAGAAAAGGTTTCATTTTTATGTAATTGTGGAGAGTCACAGATACATAATTAAAGCTAAGATTGTCTAAAGGCTTCCATATCAGCAAGATATCTGTTTTGATTAAAAGTTTCTTGATTAGAAACGAAAAATAATTTTTGGAACGATAAACAGATTCCTTTTTAGTTCTAATTCTTGCTGGTATGAAGCAAAGATAAAAATGTTTGGGTACAGCTAAAATACCTATCAGGAATAAGTTACATTTTGAATGCTCATCTTAATGATTCAGGATTCGCATTATAGATTTTGCATCCCCCATCTTAAACTTGCTCTGTTGGCTTTGAAAGCTGTGGGTATAAGGTCTATTTCTAGTTGTGTATGCTGGAATACTTTCTCGGATGGTTAATAGTGATTTTCATGTTTTTCCTACTACCTTATTTAAAAACTAATACTTAATAAACAGAATATATTTGATGCCATAGAGTAGGGTGGGTGTAAATTAATTTTAAATGTCTCCTAAGCATAACCTACATTGCTTTTTCCTACAGTTTTATATTTTCTTCTACGCCCACCAGCTGGGAAATTTCTTTAACTTTGAAGCATTGACTATAGAGATTAAAATTCACGTTTTATGTTAAAATGACTCCCGGATATTTATAAAATGTTACTTTCTCTAGTTGCACTGTGCTCAAATACCAATTCAAACTTGCTGCTCTTTTGCTGAAAAAAGCATCATTTTAGATTTGTAAGCGTTTATTTTTCGGAAGTGCCAAGAAGAACATTAAAAAGGACTTGTTAGCCCTTATTGCAGACCACTGGGTGTTAGATCAAAAATTATGGCATCATTGGCATACAGAATTATGTCAATGCTTTTCTTTCTTATTCGTGGAGGGAATGTATTTTAGCAGCCACTAGATCTCAAGGTAAATCGTAGGTATATATAGAAAACAACAGAGAGGATAACAGGCAATCCCTGCTTTAAACCATTTCAGGTAATAATCTTTTGAGTTAACCCACAATCAAACCTCTTCAGCGTTTGTGTCCAGGACTCTGAAGACAGTGGGATTAAAGTGCTTAATAGATTCAGTATCTGTAATCAGCTACTTTTCACCACAGTGTGTCTAATTTATTCGGTAGAAATAACAAATAAACGCTGCATAGACTGATTGTTTTTTTTATTCACATACTTTCCAAAAATGTGTTGTACAACTGAGATACCATCTAGCAGAGAATGATCTTTACAGAACCTTATTTGTTCCATGGGTTATTCTTTCTTTATACACCCACTCTTAGAGGTGTTCTAGTGCAGGGTGATTGCACAGTTTACTGCCTATCAATGTAATATGTCTATAACGTTTGGATTGAACATAGAGTCTTCTCTTTTTTATGTTTTTGGATAATTGCGCTTCCTTTCCATGATCTAAGTATTACAACATGTTGTAAATAGAATGTAAAAAGTGGTACCAGATCATTGGCCCATTTTTCCTGATCATTCTTTAAGCTTAATTTAAATGTACCATTGGGGTATTTTCCCTTCATATCTATCACGTTTTTCTATTATTCTAGTTATATATTGAGGATAATGAGCAGACGGTATTTTCAATGGAGGATAATTTTTTTTAATTGTGTTTGGACCATACCATTAGAGGAATATAATTATGAAATATATTCTTGCTACTGATTTGCAGTTATTGGGCTAGAGAATTTCGAAGTAGTGGCTTTACAAATATTTAGGGCCTTAATATGAGCTGGGCGGTTCGTGGACCGCTATACCCACGGTTCGACAACCACCAGCTTGGCGGGCCGACCGTCGTATTACAAGTTGGACTGATTGCCTTTGCAAAGACCGTAGCTGGACCGCTGACACCTCCTGCACACCGTCGACCGCAAGGTTCGCAGTCAGGGAAAAACAGCTGCGATTGGGTGGTACAGAGGAGCTACACCGCCGTCCACATTACAGGTTAGATTTCCATGAACTGACCGCAGCGTGCATCAGATGGTTTCCTTGAAGATGATGGACTTGCGATGTGAAGTCCGGCATCGAGGATGCGTCATACGTCAGTCAAGGCAATGCATTGGTCCTGAACAGCTGTGAGGCTGAGATGCAAGAATCTGCGGCGTTGCTGAGGCTGCCTTTGACAATAGATTTGCGATACAAGGACCTGTGATGGGAAAGCTTAGCACAGGTGGCGGTTCTGATGTGGACTGCGAGGTCGATGCGGAGTCCTTGTATTGGGAGAACCCTCGCAGCAGAGGTGATGAGTCAGTTCTGTTGTGTCCACAGATGGACTGGCAGAGCAACTTCAGGCCTACTTCCAAGCGTCCAGAACTGGAGTGGCACCACTTGGCAGGGTGGGACTCTCAGATGGCAGAGTCCAGGTGCTAGGTTCAAAGTAATTGGTGCCTACTGTTCCTGGGGCTCCTGTCAGGAGGCCAGTGAACAAGGCCAGAGTGACTTTAGGGTCCTGGGTTCAACAGATACAGGTCCAGTCCTTCTCACCCAGGCAAGAGGGCAGAAGGTCAGAACACCCAGGCAAGAGGGCAGAAGGTCAGAACAGCAGGGAAGCAGTCCTTTAAAGTAGCAGTCCTTTGAGCCGCACAGCAGTCCTTCGAAGGCGGGCCTAAAGCAAGCCCGTCTGCGCCCGTCCGCGACCGGACTGCTGCCAGCGCCAGCCATGCTGCCCGATTGCCCAGCAGTGTGGCTATCCGTTGGTCTTGGGGTGATTTGCTGCCTTACAGAGGCAAGGCTTGCCCGAGGGCTCACGCTATAAACTTGGCGACTGAAGATCTGCCTTGCACCTGCACTGCTTGTTCCTTGGAGCTCGGAAGAACACAGGGCTCATAGGGAATAGGGATATGGAAGGCTCTATTTGTGGACTGTGTAGACACACTGACAGGATTAAGGCATGCCTAGTCAATTGCGGGTCTGTGCCCAAGCATGCTGAGGATTTTTGGCTTGCTTAGCAGATAATGCTTGGAATGTCATGTTCCTGACAGAAACCTGGCTGAACATGGATAATGTCTCTACAGTTGCCCTGGCCATTTCACCTCGTTTCAAAATGTGCTGTGCTAACAGGGTGGGCGGGAAAAGAGGTGGAAGGGTAGCCATTATATTTAAGGACTCTTGGGAATTAGCGGCTTCTGCACCGCTTAACATGGAGGAGATAGAAGGTCTTAATTATTGTTTTCGGATTGATCCTACAACCTCCTTTTCTTTTTCTTTTTAAATTGTATTGAAAAGAAAACAGAGTCAATAAATCAGTCACATATAAAATGACACAATTGAATCAAGATACAAAATGAGTAGAAGGATATATCAACATACAATTCGAGATAAGGGTCCAGCTCTGTCCATGGCTAATTCCGTCTTTGGAGATTCACAAAGTTCTCCACGGTATTTATTCCAGTGTCCCCATTTCTTATCCCACTTTGCAGGGCAGCCTCTTAGTTTGTATACTGTTTTTTCGGCAAGCATACAGCGGTCCAGCTCAGCCATTTGCAGGTCCTCAAATGTCAGTAGCTTGCCTTTGTGTATTAAGTCTCCCACCGTCGAAATCCCTACCTTGTCCCACCGGTCGAATCCCAAGTGGAAGCAAAGGGAGCCTAGCCGTTGCGACGACCATAATGGGGTCGTTTTGGTGAGTTTATCCGACCAGCCCATACACTTGTTGGCCCTGTGCCAGATTGCAACTGTTTGTGCCATGGGTCCAACGTATATGTTCCTGGTCGGTTTGCTGTAGAGGGCCCCTAGGTAACCCTCCCTTCCAGTCTGACATCTGTCTAGGTGGAAGGCTGGATTCAGGGGTGAGCCATGGATCCAGTGGTTGGTGGCCACCAGCTGCGATGACCAATAATAAAGGCGCAGGTTAGGCAAGGCGATACCTCCGTCATACCAACTTTGGGTGAGCTTGTTGAGGGCGATGCGGGCCGCTCCGCTATCCCATAGCAGAAGGCGTATATCACTTTCCACAGCGTTGAAATAGGAGTCAGGAATCGGGTAAGGACAATTATGCAGGGCGTACAAGAAGCGAGGGAGCGCTAACATTTTAAATAAGGCCGCTCTGCCAGGGAGGGATAGTGGTAGAGATCGCCAATGAGCCAAGTCACTGTGTAGCCGACGTAGAGGGCCCATTAAGTTCCGGTCGTGGAACATTGTGGGATCCGGGGTAAAAAAGATACTTAGATATTTAAAGCCATCTTGAGCTATCGTAATAGAAAACCCACAGGGTAGTTGGGATGGGGGACCATGTAGCAAGTATAGTGTTGATTTAGACCAATTGATCGAGTAACCCGAATATTTCCCGAAATTGGTGAGGAAATGAAATAGACTGTTAATCGAGGACCGGGGGAAGTAACATAAACCAGGATGTCGTCGGCATAGAGGGAGATTTTATCAGTCGTCTCGTCATTCCATTGGAGGCCTCTGATGGAAACGCCCGTGCGGACCCAGTGGGCCAGGGGTTCCAGGGTAAGGGCAAAGAGTAGTGATGACAGGGGGTAGCCTTGTCGGGTCCCCCGTGGAGTCTAAATTGTCGAGACGTGTGGTTATTAACCCGCACTTGGCCCAATAAGTCTGTATACAGGAGCCGTACCCATTGGATGAACTTGGGTCCGAAGACAAATCTGAGCAGGACCTCAAAGAGGTAGGACCACTCGATCGAGTCGAACGCCATTTTGGCGTCAAGGGACAGGGTGTCAGCGTCTTGCTGTATAAAAGGTTGTTGACTCAGAACATTATTGACTCTTCGCAAATTTAGGGCCGTATTACGTCCCGAGAGGAAACCCGACTGGTCGTCATGGATAAGGGAGGGAAGCACAACGATGAGCCGATTGGCTAGAAGCTTGGCCAGAATCTTGGCCTCCGCGCTAATCAGAGAGATCGGTCTATAGGAACCGCAGTCGGTGGATGGTTTGTTCGGCTTGAGGATGACCGCTATGGAGGCCAGTCTTTGATCAAGTGGCAGAGTGCCTTTGTCCAGACTGTCCTCAAACATATTTTTAAGATTTGGGACGATTCCGGGCGACATGCCTTTCAGGAATTAAATGGGGACTCCATTGGGACCATAGCTTTGCCGGAGTTAACAGCAAAGTGCGCTGTCGTAATCTCACCCGCCGTGATGTCAGCGTCTAGCGTATCTCTGTCATTCTCTGAGAGGGTGGCAGGCGCATTTCCTCTAGGAGTTGTCTGGATTCCTCCGAGGTGTAGCGCTCCCCAGCGATATAAATATGTGCCAGGTGGTCGGCGAAAGCCTCAGATATTTCCTGCGGATCTACGGTTGTCAACCCATCTGGTCTTACAATAGACGTCACCCATCTAGCTCCCTGTTCTCGCCCCTCCAACAACGCAAGCATCTTCCCTGCGCGGTCACCAAATTGATACACACGGTGGCGCGTGTGAAGTAATCGAGCCTGTGCCTTTTCCTACGCTAGAGCTTTATAGTCAAGTTGCTGGGCTCGGAGACGGCGGGCTGTTTCGTCCGAGGGGGCAGGGTTGTGGGACATTTCGAGACGCAGAAGGTTAGACTCCGCCTGATGGATCTAGTCGTTATGTTTCCGTAGATAGCCGAGTTTGAACGCCAGTGCTTCCCAGATCGTGACTGCTGAACGTACAGATCCAACATTTTCTGTGAAATAGAAGTCGGTATGTTCAATTAGGCAGTCTTTGATGTCTGGGATCTGCAGAAGCCAGGGATTGATAATTATGGGGCCTCGGGTGCACTGGTGGTGGTACGTTAAGTCCACACTAAGAGGAGAGTGGTCAGAGATGCCTCGGGGAAGGCCCTTTGGTCATACGAAGAAGCCAACATCTGTTGTGGGGCAGAAAAAATAGTCAATGCGGGACATGCTGTTGTGTGCGTTAGAATAGTGAGTAAAATAAGCCATATCCGGGTAATGGGTTCTCCAAACATCCTCAAGTCCCATAGCTTGTACAAACTCTGAAAGGTCAGAACTACGCCTGTGTGAAGTGCGTCTAGGATGTCGGTCAAGTTCATCATTCATCGTCATGTTAAAGTCTCCCCCAATGAGAAGCGTACCGGTAGGGAGGCCTGTCAGTCGGGTGCCCAAGTCTCAGAGCGAATCTCGGCCCGAGGTCGGTGGGAGGTATGCCGATATGATTTTCAGAGGATGTCCCTCCCAGGCAGCTTCAACGAGTGCAAAGCGGCCCAGGGGGTCAGCCCATGTCTTCGTGTAAGTGAGTGCTAGATTCTTTTTAACCAGAATCCCTGTGCCCCGTGACCCAGAGGTGAACCCCGCATGTACCAACAGTTTATAGCCGCCTCTCTGGAGTGCTTGACAAGTGTTGCCTACCAAATGCGTCTCCTGCAACAGTACTATGTCGGGGGAGTGGCGTCGTAGGTATTGGAGGACTATACCGCGTTTGATGTTATGCCCTAACCCATTGACATTCCACGACATGATCGTGATGGTTCTAGTAAGGGGCTGCGACATAGTGGTGGATGTTGTGGGATCTATGAAGGAGTGACAAGAGGAGGACCAGCCGGCACAACTGAGTGTCCGTGGCAAGGAGGAACGCGGGATCAGGAGATCTCAGGACCTTTTGGGGACTAAATAACCCCAGATGGAGACGATACGCCATGGTTGGACCCTGCAAAAGATTTGGAATGTGACAAGAAAAGACTCTGCTGTAAACAAAAAATGCAATAACCAACAAAACCAATACAAAACCCCCTAGAAACCCCCTCCCTCTCAGTCCAACCCCCCACCCTGCCCCCCTGCCCGCGGACTTGAAACTATCCACTCCCCAACTAGGCAGAGTGCCTGTCGCCCTCCCAAACATAGACTGGGTGTGTGGAGAGCCATGAGTGCCCTTGCCCAGAGCCCACAATATGGTGGAGCCTAGTGCTTCTTAAGTCAACTTATGTCAGCAGTGGCATTTACATATTACGATAAACAATGAGAAAACTGGACGGACCATAATGATCGGATCAAAGAGTAGAGTACATGGAGACCATTAGTGAATACAAACCAGTCGATACATGGGACAACAACTTGACCAACCAGTGGAGAAGGTCCAGTCAATTGAGAACGTCACTGGTCCCCTTGATTACCATCGGTGAAGATCGTGATAGAGCGTTCTCCAGGCGTAGGGTTGGCCCGTGCGTGCTGTCTGAAGGATAACATCACGGTCTCGGAAGTTAAACACCCGGGCAATGATGCGGTGGGGGGAGCGCCCGGCTTCGGCCTACCCCCCCCCCCGGGACCCTGTGCGCTTGCTCGATGGAGAAGTAATTTGACAGCTGCTTTGGCTGAAGATGTTGCAGGATCAAATTCTCGACAAAGAGATCAGTGGCCGGCCCCTCCAGTCGTTCCGGAACCCCTAGGATGCGGAGGTTGTTGCGCCTTGCGCGCCCTTCGTAGTCATCAAGGAGCTCTCCCATTTGTAGCTTTTGCTGTTGTTTTTGAAGTTGAGCCACCTGCTGTTGGAGGGTGGAGGTGTCATCTATAAGTGGTTTTAGTTTCTATGTCCTTTACTTTGGAATCCATTTTGCGGAGGTCTGCCCGCAGCAGTGTAACCTCTATGTTCACAGAGTCTATGCGGGTCTCCAGCGACAAGCAGACACCAGCTATCGCCTCCATCACATCTTCTAGAGTTGGGGGCCGCGCTGCAAGGGGAGGGGTTGCGGTTTTAGGTACGTTCTTGGGGTTTGCCTCTGTGTTCTCTCCTTTAGAGACTCACAAGAGTTTATTGATCTGTTTCTGGTTGGAGGGCCTGTTGCCTTTAGCAGAAGCCATCATGGAGTCCAATGCGTACAGTGTGTTCCAGTGGCGCGGGCCAAAACACGAGCAATCTGGAGGAGGCCTCCGCCACCCTCATTTGGGCAGTTCATCACCACACCTACCGGGATGCCGCCACCAGAAAGCCCCGGGCCCAGACATGAGCAGGGAAAGAGGAGCAGGCCAACCGTAGTGTGTAGGGGGGTGCAAGCTTGCTACTCACGGTTGTGCAGGTCACAGGTCGCGCACATAAGCGTCCAGCACAGGAGGGGGCCAGCCAGTTAGCCCAGGAAAAGAGGGGGGGACTCCCCGGGACCATGCCACGCCGCGGAGATCCACGATCCGTGGTAGAGCTCACATTGTCACTGCGCCGTGTCGCGGAATGCCGGGGCGAGCCTCTAGTGTGTCCTGGCTTGTCCAGGTTTGAGGCAACGTCCAGCAGCCACCTGGCTACATCGTCCGGTCGGCACCTACGGGGCAGAAAAGGCAAGGTCCCCCTCAACGTGAGCCACTCATGCCCCAGCAGGCTCCAGAAGCCGGGGCGGGTACAGGCAGCACACGTAAGTCCGTAGTTTTAGGCCGCAGACACCTCCTCCCGCGTCGCAGGACCGGGCCCCAGTCCGTGCCGGCCCCTCACGATCGATGCGGCCCCACAGAGCGCCAGAGTGTGATGTATGGCCCCAACCACAGGCCGCGGGGCCAGGAGCAGTCCACCCAGGCGGTGCAGCAGGGAGTGACCAGCGCAGGCAGGTAGGACAGTCCTGGGCAATGTTTAAGCAGTCCCCGGCAGCACGACCAAAGCCGGGGACTCGCGTAGTTATTCGCCCCGAGCACCAGGGGGGCCCGATTCTAGCTGCTGTAGTCGGCACTCGCGGGGGTCAGCAGGACGGGGCCGGCATGAAACAGCAGGCCGCCGTCTTCCGAAGCTCGGCCAAGGTCGGGTCGTCCCCGCAGCGGCACTCAGGCTCCCGCAGCGGCCCGGGAGTCAGGCGACACACCGGCCGGCGGTCATGGCTGCCATTTTAAGGCCGAGAGATGGCAGAGCCTCGGGGACCAGTCGCAGTCACAGGAGTCTGGAGGCAGACGGAGAGCAGAAGATTGCGTTCAGGTGGTCAGTAGAGCATCACCCCCAATTGTAGGGGGAATAAGAAGCACAGGCTGAGGATTAGTGCTAGAAATACCGGCGAGGGCCGAGGAGCCGCTTCAGAATGCAGCCATTCCTCTCGGCTGCAAAACCACGCCCCCTACAACCTCCTTTTCTGGTATTCTTATTTATAGACCATGGATTGTGCGCCTAATATTAGTTCTGATCTCTGTAATTACATTGCCCAGAAATAGCTCCTGTACTCAAACTTTACCGCATTAGGGGACTTTAATCTACACAATAATGATCCCAGTTGCATGGAGGCAGCTCATCTGGTGTCAGCCCTCGGTGGGGCCAATCTAATTCAGCATGTTACCTCCCCCACGCACAAGGCAGGGCATACCCTTATCCTGGTGTTCTCAAACATTGTGTCTCTGCACACAGAGGCCCCTAGCAAATTGATCTGGTCTGATCATTACCTAATTCCATTTTTCTTTAGTTTGATTAAGCCTTGTCAGAACAAGGGTAACCAATAGTTTATTAAAAGAAGTTGGAGACAACTAACTGCTGGGGCCTTATGTCCCATTCTACAGGCCAACCAACCCCCACTTTCAACTGACCCAAATGCTGATACCCTTGCTCTAAATCAGTGGATCTCTGCAGCTGTGGAGTCGGCCGCCCCGGCCAGACCAGGCACATCAATGAGGCTTTCTCCCTCTGCCCCCTGGTGTTCAGAGTTACTCAGGTCAGTTAAGAGCAGCTGTAAACGCCTGGAACATCAGTGGAGGGCGAATTATTGTGAAACTGCAACAATTACATATAAAAACACTCTGAAAGAGCTGCATAAACTGATAAAAGCAGCCAGGAGGGATCACATCACTAGTTGCATCTTTAGGGCCGATAACTCTACCAAAGAGGTATTCAAGTTGGTCAACACCGTTTTCAAACCTAGGGAATTAGAGACCATGGTGCAACCTTCCCTCGCTCTGTATGAAAATATTTCTGATTTCTTCTACAGCAAAATTCAGAAGGTTTACAATTCCTTCTCAGAGGCACTAGAGACAGAGAAAACAGATAGGAGCGGGGGTTGCGTGTCTGAGCCTTCCCTGATGCAATTTCTCCCCATTCCTCAGCAAGAAGCTCTGGCAGAAATCCAGAGATGTAAGTCAGGGGCACCGGATGACCCCTGCCCCCCTAAACTGTGGAAATAGATGGCTCAATCTCTTATATATGTAATTCAACCCTTGCAGCGGGCATTTTTCCAGACTAATGGAAACATGCCACACTTCTCCCCCAGAAATAAAATGAATGGGGATCCTGGGGCTTTGAATAATTACAGGCCAATCTCTCTGTTGCCGGCACCAGAAAAATGCTGGAAAAACAGTTGCAATAGCAATTAACCAACTTAATTGAGAGTAAGGGCATATTACATGACACCCATCTGGATTTCGGTCTGGTTTCAGTATGTAGACTGCGCTCTTGGAGGAGGATGAGTCAGTAAGACTGGCAGCAGATTCAGGGGCATCAGCGATGCTGGTGCTCCTAGATCTCTCTGCTGCGTTACAACACAGTTGATCACTCCTTGCTGGCTCAAAGACTGCAGGAGATTGGCATTGGGGGCATGGCCCTGGCCTGGCTGAAGTCTTATCTCAATAATCGTTCACAGAAGATCGCTTTGCAACCCTATCAGTCTGAACCTAAACATCTTTGGTGAGGAGTCCCTCAGGGGTCAGCGTTGAGTGCACTTCTGTTCAATCTCCATCAGGCTCTGCTGTTCTCTCTGATAGCTAACTGGGGGGTGAAGGCGATTTCATATGCCGGCGACACCCAGCTGTTTTTTTCCTTTAAAGAGCAGACTGAGGACTCCTACAAGAGCTTCAAGGGCTGTCTGAGATACATTGTACTGTGGATGAACAATAATAAACCCAAACTCAACGCTGGAAAAACGGAGGTGATGTTTTTCAGGAAGGATTTAACAACAAGGGGGGGTGATGGACAGAGTTTCTGAATTAAGCAGAATACTCTCACCCAGTCAAGAGATCAGGGCTAGATCCAACACCGTTTTTTAGCTCACTGCACCATCCCAGCTCAGAACCTGGCTATATGCAAATTAGTCTGTTCCTGTCCCAGTGCATGATGGGAACAGGGCATACCAAACTACCAAGCCAATTCTTACACTGGGAAGGAAACAAGCTACCGGGGACCGGTTTCTGGCATTTCAGCAGTCGTCGGCCCGGCTTGCTTGAATCCTGATGGTGCAATGAGCAAGGGACTCACATCTGAGTATACCCTTCCACGCTTAGGGTGGACAAAATATTTAACAACAAGGGGTGGTGATGGACAGAGTTTCTGAATTAAGCAGAATACTCTCACCCAGTCAAGAGATCAGGGCTAGATCCAACACCGTTTTTTAGCTCACTGCACCATCCCAGCTCAGAACCTGGCTATATGTAAATTAGTCTGTTCCTGTCCCAGTGCATGATGGGAACAGGGCAAACCAAACTACCAAGCCAATTCTTACACTGGGAAGGAAACAAGCTACCGGGGACCGGTTTCTGGCATTTCAGCCGTCGTCGGCCCGGCTTGCTTGCATCCTGATGGTGCAATGAGCAAGGGACTCACATCTGAGTATACCCTTCCACGCTTAGGGTGGACAAAATATTTAACAACAAGGGGTGGTGATGGACAGAGTTTCTGAATTAAGCATAATACTCTCACCCAGTCAAGAGATCAGGGCTAGATCCAACACCGTTTTTTAGCTCACTGCACCATCCCAGCTCAGAACCTGGCTATATGCAAATTAGTCTGTTCCTGTCCCAGTGCATGATGGGAACAGGGCAAACCAAACTACCAAGCCAATTCTTACACTGGGAAGGAAACAAGCTACCGGGGACCGGTTTCTGGCATTTCAGCCGTCGTCGGCCCGGCTTGCTTGAATCCTGATGGTGCAATGAGCAAGGGACTCACATCTGTGATGGATCAAGCCCTGATCTTTGGACTGGGTAAGAGTGGTCTGCTTAATTCAGACACTCTGTTCATCACCACCCCCTTTTCTGAATCGTTTTTGGCCACTATAGGTGTGGCAGGGTATACTCAGACCTGAGTCCCTTTCTCACTGCACCATCAGGATTCAAGCAAGCCGGGCCGAAGAAGGCTGAAATGCCAGAAACCGGTCCCCAGTAGCTTGTCTCCTTTCTGGTGAAGAATTGGCTTGGTAGTTTAGTCTGCCCTGTTCCCATGATTCACTGGGCCAGGGACAGACTGATTTGCATATAGCCAGGTTCTGAGCTGGGATGATGCAGTGAGATAAATAACGGTGATGGATCAAGCCCCGATCTTTGGACTGGGTAAGAGTGGTCTGCTTAATTCAGACACTCTGTTCATCACCACCCCCTTTTCTGAATCGTTTTTCAGGAAGGAGCCACTTCCAGCGCTGGATCTCTGTTAGCCGATGGAAAGGGGGCCGCCCCCTGCAGCTACTATAAAAAATCTAGGCGTGAAGTGGGAAGATTATCTTTCATTCTCTGCCCAAATACAGCAGGTGGCAGCCACCTGTTTCAGCAAACTGAGAAATTTCAGGATATGTCTGAATTTGCTTCCAGAAGATTGCCGCAAAATTTTAGTCCATGCCACAGTGACATCTACGCTAGACTATGCTAATGGACTCTATCTGGGTCTCCCAAAATACCTAATTAGATGACAGCAGATGGTTCAAAATGTGGCTGCGAGACTGATTAGATGTGTTCCATTCCGCCATCATGTCACTCCGCATATAAAAGAGCTCCATTGGCTACCAGTAGCAAAATGAATTGAATTCAAGGCTCTGACTTTGGCATTTCGAGCTATGTATGTATTTGTATTTGGTATTTGTTAGGCGCGTGTATCACCCGTAGGTCTCGCAGCGGAATACTCAGATAACCTGTGAGTGGTCACTCGTTAGAGCTGGAAGAGCCAGGTTTTCAGTAGTTTGCGAAATCTCTGGTGGTTTTGTTCTGCTCGAAGATGCAGGGGAAGGGCATTCCAGGTTTCAGGGCCAAATTTGGAGAAAGCTCCGCCTCCGTTTCTGAATGTGCGCACTTTAGGTATAGCTAGGAGGAGTTTGCTGGACGAGCGAAGGACTCTGGCTGGTTCGTATTTTATCAGTTGATTGGCTAAGTATCAGGGCCCATTGTTGTTTAGAGACTTATGGACCAAGCAGCATGTTTTGAAAATAATCCTCTTTTTTATGGTGAGCCAGTGGAGGACATTCAGACTAGGGGCATAGGTGGTGCGGGGGGGGGAGATTAAGAACCAGTCCGGCTGCCGTGTTTTGTAGCACCTGGCATTTGGACAGATGTTCCTCACTGATGCCAGCTAGTAGGGCATTTCCATAGTTTAGACGACTAATAATGAGACCCTGGACAAGGGGCATTCGGGAGGGTAGAGGAATCCACTTGAAGATTTTTTAAGGGTTCTCTTTAGGCCAAAACTGGTGCGGATTGTAGTGTTAACTGTTAATATGATGAGCCATAGAAAGTTTGTCGGCGATTATTTATGATGCCCAGGTTGCGTGCTGCAACTTTGGATAGTGGGCAGGGGCCCAGGGTTGATGGCCACCAGTCGTCGGTCCTTATTTTCTGGGCGTTACCGAAGAGTAGAATTTCTAATTTGCTGGCATTGAGAAGAAGGTGGTTATTCGCCATCCAGTCACTGATGGATGCCATGCACTGATTAAATCTGACTTTGGTGTCATTGGAATCTACCCCCAATGTGATTAGTTGTTGCGTGTCATCAGCGTATGACATTGTATCGAACCCATAATCATGGATAATCTTAACCTTGGGAGACACGTACAGATTAAAAAGTGTAGGACTCAATATGGAGCTCTGGGGAACTCCTTTGTCGATGTTCTGTTTTTTGGAAACGAAAGAGCCTATTTGAACCTTAGAGGACCTAGCAGTCAGGTAGCTCTTAATCCAACTTAACGCCGGGCCCTTGACACCAATCTCCGACAAACGTTCTAGCAGGGTGGTGTGGGAGATGGTGTCCAAGGCCGCAGCTAGATCAAGCAAGATCAGGATAGTCGACTGTCTAGCGTAGAGAGAGAGCCTGATGTTATCAACAATTTTGAGGAGGGCGGTTTTAGTTCTGTGGCACGCCCGGAAGCCTGACTGGGATGGGTCTAGCAGGTTGTTGTGTTCCAGGTATTGATAGAGCTGGCCATTAATCATTGAGTCCATAGTTTTTCCAAACTAGGGTAAGAGGGAAATGGGACGATAATTGGCAAGTTGTTTTGGGCCGGCCGTGGGTTTTTTCAGAATTTGTCAGATTGTGGCTTCCTTCCAATATTTGGGGACAGTGGATTGGGATAGTGAGAGGTTGAAGATTTTTGTCAGGTGTGGGGCGAGTACTGGGGCAATTCTTTATATGATCTGGGCGGATGCAGGGTCATCGGGAGATCCTGATTTGATTTTGTTCAAGGTAAGACCTACCTCTTTCTCAGTAATAGTGTAAAACTGCTTAAGAGAGGGGGTGGAAGGAGGGAGAGATTTGCTGATCTCTTGTAAGGGTGTAGTGTTGGGAGGGAACTGACTATAAATGATCTCTATTTTCTCTACGAAAGGTCGTCAACCCATTCTTGGGAAGCCATGAGTGAGGGTTGACTATTTTGTAGAGTTCCTTCTGTGAGTTAAAGGCCTGATCTATTCTGTGTGCGAGGTAAGTTTTTTTTGCTGAGGCTATCAGACCCATGTAATTCCTATGCATTTTTTTGTAGTGTTGTTTATCAATTTCGTTTTTAGTGTGCCGCCATTTACGTTCTGCCTTTGGGACAATAAGTTAATCAATTTTTAGGTCAGGAGTGAACCAAGGGAGAGTTTGCCTGGACACTTAGTGGCTTTCACTGGAGCAATGATGTTCATGGTCTTGCTAATTGCATTTTCCAAGTCTCTGGCAACTTTGTCAATGTGAGTGGTTTCAAACAAGGGGGGAATGGAAAAGTGGGTAGAGAAGGGCTCTATCTGAATCTTTTTTCCATGATCGACAAGGCTTTGATTCTCTCACAGGTGGGGATTTGGTCTGTGACCCTTGGATCAGGAATAGTATTACATATTGGTCTGACCATAAGACTGGGAATAGCTGGTCTTAGGTGACATTGGGTGAATTGGAGAATAAAAGGTCTAAGGAGTGTCCTGCAACATGAGTGGGGCCTTTTACCAGTTGCTCCAGACCTATTGAACCCAGGCTAGTGATGAGGTCTTCAGTGTGGGGATCCGACGCGAGTTCTGTCACGATCGTTGAACTCCTCAGGATCAGGGCGATGCTTAAAGGGGTCCACCTCCTGATTTTCCCACACTCTGACTAGAAATAAATATACAGAGCATAGAGGTAATCAAGCGAGGGATAGAGAAGGGAAGGAGCAGCAACGGAAGGGATACCTGAAACGAGAAGACGGACGAGTTAACACACATGAATGACTAGCTACTCTCAATAAGTCTCGCTAGTATATAACACACACCTAGAATGATTTTTTCCAGAGGTGAACCCTTCCTCCTCGTCTTGGTGAAGTAAAATGCTTCTCTTATCACCTGTAATGTCCCCTATAATACAAAGCAAAACATAGCATCAACCTCAATCATCACAACGTGAAAAAATGGGAAAATCTTAACCCTCAACCTGCAACTTACATACCCTCTCAAGCACTCCCAGATCTCCAAAAAATAACTCTTTCGAGAAACCATAAACACAAAACAAAGGCCTGGGGATGCACGAAAGGAAGAAAGGTGTCTGGCCGAATCCTTCTCCAGAGAACCTTGCTACTCAATTTTAGTCATATGAAAAAAATATAGAATTTCCACAAATTAACCAGCTTGTCCAGCAATAAAGTTCTGTTGCAGTGCGGCAATGTTTTTAGCATCAAAAATAAAGAACACCAAGTTCTGTCCCACCGGACAGGCTTACCAGACACCAGATGTAGAATAGAATCCCTGGTACCTCGGGAGAAATATAAAGAAGAGGAAGTCCACAAATATACTCTCTTTGCAAATGCCAGTGATATCACAATTCCGAAAAGGAAACAAAGGAATCTAAAATCCCTTCACGTAATCCGCAGGGAAGGTGAAACAGAAGGTCACGCTCAGCCGAGCGGAAGCGAAATATCGGGTAGGCAGGTATTCACCAGAGTAGTAACCCTCAGGACTTTCCTTTGTTACTGCCGCCGATGGAAGGGGAAATATCCAGCCACTCCTGCTCTGCTCAGCAAGAACACGATACCAGACCCGGAAAAAACCTTGCCTCCAGGAAAAATCCACCTCAACGCGTCTCAGCTGAGACCACGGGAATCACAGTGGAAATACAGGACACAAACGCAGAGCGGATTGCTCTGCAACCATCTACGCGTCTCAGCCGAGAACACGAGAAACGCTGTGAAGGACGGAACACGAACGCAGAGCGGACTGCTCTGTCCACTGACCTAGGGCGGACTTCAAAGGGAGAATCACGTACGGCGCTTCCTGCGCGTTACGTGATTAAATACAGTTCAACTCCTCCCAGAAGGATGACCGCGTGGTAGTTGAAATCTCCAAGTAGAAATAAACTTTTATTGGGTAGCTACCTAAAACAAAGGCTATACTGCTAAAAGCAGAATCGCTCATTGAAGTACAATTCGCAAAACCTGCTCTGCACCCCTTGCTTTAGGAAGGCTCGCCTAGGCACAAGTCCTTCACGGTCAGGCTGCCAAACTTTGGAACTCCCTGCCAAGCCACCTCTGTTACATTGATTCAGAGCCTCTTTTAAGGAAAGCAGTTCAGACCTGGCTCTTCAGGTCAGAGTAGAGGTTTAGGGTTCTCTGCTTTGAGCTTTTCGGCAGCCGTCAGCCTTCTGCATACTGCTAGAGCGCCGGGATACCTCTGTTTGAGGTAGCTGTTTGCACTTTATAAATGTTGGTATTATTATTATTAGTTGGAGACTAGGGTCCACTATTAATACCTAGGCCTTCCTTAGAAGTGGGAGAAGCTTCTTCTAGAGGTTTACCTTTTAATTCCCAGTCACACTGCCTTCCATGTCTTGGTGTCAGACTGACTACAAGGGATATTCAGCCCTTTGTGTAGAGGTTGGACTGAGCCTATTCAAGTGTAAGTAGGACTGTGCCCAGCTCCACTGTCCCATCCTGCCAGTGATGGCCTATTGAGGCACAGGTAAACTCTCTATTGTGTGTGATTATCTATGAGGAATACACAAAGCCCAACTGTCGGCTACACCCAGTCATGTGACCTAGAGACATGCTGCAGGCACTAAATGCCTAAAACACGGAAATGCCAACGTCCTAAAAGTGCCTAGAAGGGATTTATTCTGCTGCTTGTTTATAGGCTTATCGAGAAAGTATCTATAGTAAGCTCTAAGCAGTAGCTTGCATTGAAGTATTCCTATAAACTAATGACCTATTTTAACATGAACAAATCAGAAAAGAAATATAAGGAAACAAAACACAACATGGGTGTATACTTCTTAAAACACAAATTTATATAGAACAATATATTCTTGGGGGGTACACAAAATACAGTGCATATGTACACACAGTGACTGAGATCTACAGATTTTATGTTGCCACTATTGTCTCGTTGTTACTGGTGTAAACACCCATTTCAAACATTGCACACATGAAGAAATTGTAATGTATCATACAAAAACAATTCCTGTGATGAAGAATCACAAAGCAAATGTGTGCAGTTGGCGACGTTTCGGTCTATATAGTGGATAAATCCCCATAGTCCATCTTTAGGGGGCAGTTGCTCATCCAGCGGTCCACATTTACGGTACATTTCACGGTAACAACGTGGCCAGTCAAATGTTCAGAAACAGGCACTGCTCCAGGAATGGACACTGCTCTGTGACATTATCCGCTGCACAAACGGTAAGCATACTGTGGACTGCTGGATGAGCACCCCAATGTGTCCTATACCTCTGAAGCGAATTCAACGGATCAGACGCCATTCAATAAGTAACTAACTTAGCCATTCACATACTTTCATGATGAAGGAAGAAAGGCTTTCAATGCTAGGTACGCTCCAATAGGCTGATGTGGAGCTGTGAGTGTGCCAGAGGCCAGAATCCTCTGATCCCCCACCTCTCCTAGATGGCTGCCCCAACCCAGAAGTGACCCAGAAGCATTACCTCAAGATCAGCCCGGGGATCCGGCATGCTGCTTCCCTCACTACCATCCGGCCTTCTACCCCTATAGACATCTCCAACTCGGGGGTCAATCCAGACCCAAGACCACCACCCTTGAGGGCAACACCACCTGAACACCTGGCTGAACGATGGCAATAATTCCTGCTCTGTAAATATGTAATTTATAATTGTCAAAGCCTAATTGCTGTTAAATGTAATCCTGAGTGAATTTGCTATTGTATATATATTTATAACTCTAACCACTACTATATGTAGTAGACCTTTGTACTTACTACCATTCCTTTGTGATTTTAGAGTTTATCTGTTTGTATCTCTTCCTTGAGTGACTTTACAACTTGTACATTTGGAATTCTTCCTTCCTTTCACTCCACTTGTATATATAACTCTAATCACTAGTCTATGGATTAGACCTTTGTACTTACAACCACTCCTGTGTGATTTTAGAGTTTATCTGTTTGTATCTCTTCCTTGAATGACTTTGCAACCTGTACATTTGTAATTTTTCCCTCTTTTCAATCCACTTGTATATTTGCATTTTTTAAAACATTTTTATGTTTGTATCTCTTATGTAACTCATGTAATCCAAAGTCCTTATGTAACGCAACTGGTTCTTTTGTAAAGCGCTCTGACACCTTAGGGTAATGTTTGCGCGAAATAAAATTGCAATAAATAAAATAAAAAAACTTCTGTCACTACCATGAGTTCTAGATGGGAACGTAGAGAGGGGTCTGCCGTTGACCCAATCTCGGTCAGTGAGTTACAACTGCAAATCTTTTGCAGTTACCGCCAGTACCTGCACCAGGCCAGATAGATTTCCCTAATGCTGTGCCCACTGCAGAGCCCTCCTACTCCAACGGGAATGTTGTACAAGCAGGATGCTGGAGGCCATGGGACCCAGCAACCTCAGAGTCCGTCTAACCACAATCCGTGATAATGGCTGAAACATCAGAATCATAGCACAAGTATCCTAGACTCTCTGTTACAGAAGACAATCCAGAAACTGCACTGTATCCAGAATAGCTCCAATGAAAGGGAGGGAGTTGTGACTTCGGCGAAATGCAGAGTCTGGAGGTGGAAGATGACTGCCTCGGGCGAGTCCTTTTTAATAACCCCTCAAGAAGGTTGGAGAAGACTCCGACTTCTGACTTCCCCAGATGCACTACAACTACCATCATGACTTTTGTGAAAACCAGATGGGTGGTGGTAGGGTCAAACAGGAGCGCAGTTAACTGGTATTGCTCTCGCCCTACTGTGAACCCCAGAAAATGCCTGTGGTCAGGCAGGATGGGGATATGGAAGTAAGCATCCTGGAAATCCGGAACTACTATATAGGGTTGAGGGCAGACAGAACCTAAGCCATTGTTAGCATCTTGAATTTTTCCTTTTTCAGGAAGTATTTGAGAGTGCAGAAATCAAGGATGAGATGGAGGCCTCCATCCTTTTTCGGCACTTGAAAGAAGAGAGTTTATCAACCACAACCTACTTCTGATGCAGGCACCCTCTCAATGGCTGCTTTGGGCATAAGAGCCAGTACTTCCTGTTGCATGTGTGAAAGTTGGTCCTCCGCCAGCTGATCGGTGGAAGAGGGTCTGATGGAAATGGTAGGGCACAGCCCCGCTGGGCGATCTGAAGCTTGTCAAAAGAATTTCCTACCAATGGGGCAGGTGGTGCCCAATCCTGCCACCAACTGGGTGCCCATGATTATAGGAGGATAAAGTAAAGAGGCTTTGTGGTTACGGTTGCTGGGGGTGGATTGACTTGACCACTGGCCCTCGTTTCCACAAGGCTTGCAAGAGCCAAGTCTGTGGCCACGAAAGAACCGTGATAGTCTCCTGGCCATGGTGACTAAGAAGAAAAGGACTTGGCTGTTAGCCCGTACTTTAGCCCTGGAAGGGCAGAAGGTGGATTGCGGCTGTCGCACGGCCATGGTAAGCCCCAAGTGACCTGGCGGTAGACATACTATCGTTCCAGAGCCGAATCTGATTTTTCGCTGAGAAGACGAGTCCCATCAAAGTGCATGTCCATAAGGGACGCCTGGAAATCCCCCAAAAAGCCAGTAGGCATGACGCCAAAGTGCCACCGTGGACGCAATGGTTCGGCCAGCTAGTCTGCCATAAAACATCTATCTTGACAAAAGTATCCAGCCTCTTGAATCTCCTATCCGGTGGTGTGGTAGGGAATGCGCTAGCATTCATCCTGGAGGTTCAGGCATGTACCATCAGGGTCTCAGGTTTAGGGGGCTGGGTGTGGAAGGATGGATTTCCAGGAGCAGGGCAATGGTGGCGGAAGATAGTCCTGTGCACAGGAGTGCCTATACCCGAATGCAGCCAAATGTTCTTGGCCTGCTCGAAGATGGCATTAGGGTTCATGGTCTTGGACTCCAGGCACCACAACCACAACAAGTGGAGTTCCATTACAGACATTTGCCTGTGACAGGCACCACAAGTCTTGAACACAGTATCTTTGTTTGGGGACATCTTCCAAAAAATATAGAAAATAGGCACACTAGTTGACATCGACAAAATGTTGAAAAGAAGGAACTGATGTCAGTGCGCTGGAATGGAGTGAAAGGTATATATATAAAGCACATGTCACCAACAATAAAGACCAGAATGAATGCTCCCAGTTCATGTTTGGCTAAAAAAACTTTTATCGGAACATTAAACTATAGGTTCAGGTAGGCTTCCAAGTATGCAATGTGATCGAAACATCTAACATTATTTCCCTGAGGTCTTAATAAAAATCAAGATTTTTCTTGTTTATTGAGAATACATACTTTGGTCTAAAAACAAGACTATCCCACTCACAAACAGAAGCAAGAACAGATTGTAAAGGGTGGGAACAAGAGGACATACCATTATATAACAGCCAACCTCCATGCCATCAGGATGACGGACACTTTATCGAGAATTTGGAATAGAATGCTAAGGGTATGATGAAAAACTTGTATTATAAGACCCTTCTTTTATTTTTACTGAAAACCTGTGTTATAGAAACAGATCATATTTTGGAAATTCTTTGTTTATTTTATCCAGGTATAAGTAATGTAATTCTCCTGACTAAAGGATTTCAATATTCTGAAATTCATAGATTTATGGTTAGGCATTTGATTGTTAAACTGAAGAATTCCTATGGATACCTTAGGGCATGGGTACCCAACCTTTTCTGTAATAAGAGCTACTTATGGTCAATGAAAATCATCCAGAGCTACTAATATTATTAATATTGAAATAGGCAAGATTACATTGGTGGTCACCATATGCAAGGTTATAGGCAGTGGATACCTCAGTGCAGTGTTGCAAGCAGTGATCACTTCAGTGCATCAGGCAGGGTTGCCAGAAGCAATGTAAAAAAGGTTTTGTCAATTTGGGATGCCTTTACATAGGTAATACATAACAGCCATAGCAGTAATTCCCCTGGCAGCAAGGTAATGATATTAGAGAAAGTCTCCCTAATGCTAAATGATTTCTCAATTAAATATCAGCTTTATAGTTTGTGAATTCAACCACTTTTTTCTCCAAACATATGCTTATGAGGTCTGATACACAAATTTTCACCTTAAATGAACACATTTCAATTTTGATACACATATATTGATTCAGCCAAGCAAAATCTGTAAATTTAATAAACTAGACTACACACAGGAGAGATGCTAATAGGTTGCTGGAGAGGTACCAGTAGCTCACGAGCTAATTATTGGAGAAGCCTGATTTAGTGTGTACTGTAGATTCAGCAAAGGAGTATTATGAAAATTTTTGTAGTGTGGTTTATGGGCCTCTTTCTGCGTGCATGTTAAGTTAGCATGGCTTATTAAAAGTTTATATGCCATTTTTCCTTTTTGCTGCTAATTGCACACGACACTGCATAGCTGTTTTTGCTGAGTTCTCTTTCACGAAGGTCTATACATGAGAAAAGGTTTGTTTATTGGCATCTCTAGACATACCTCGTGTCCCCAGTCTGTACAGTGACTGCTGAGCCGCCAAGGGTATCATAATGTGCAGGCCTGTTTATCGGCGTGTCTGTGTAACACATTCTAGACACAACAATTTGGCAGCTGCAAGCCGAGTAGGATTCTGGCGCCTTTATCATAACACACTTTCCAGAATTTAACACACTGGGAAGATTCCAGGCATGCAGGGAGGCTAACCGATCCTGATGTAATTTACACTTACTGAGCGGACAGGTAAATGGGGTCCCCCTAAGAAAACTCCAGAGACCTTCTATAGTTTTATAATACATAGTTCCTAGATAGGGAGGGTGCTTTAAATAGGCGCTTTTTATCACCTGTTTGCACTATCATTGTAATATGATTCCTCCTTTTGTATTTCATGGAATTGTAACCATGCTGTCCGTATTAATCTTATCCATATGTATGCTTATGTTGATTAAAATACTGCGCTTGAGATTATGTCGTTAAAATAAACATTTTAACCTTACTGTGTCTCTATTTTATGTTGTGGACTGGTATGAACTTATAACAAAAGAGTGTTCTCACTTCGCACCATTCCTGAGATGGTCCTAAGTTGCATGTTCTAGGTTGTCTAATCATTGATTTCTTTGCTATAGGACGAAGAGCTAATGTGACACTGATTGCTAGTCTGGTAGGGGATTTTGGGTACTAAGGTGAGTTTTGGCACACCCTAATTCACTGAGGTCCTGAGTCTCTGTGCACAGTTCTGTGTTTGCGCAGAATCCCTGTTACAATTTAGTTTACAGTTTGATATGCCCTTAGGACATAGCCAGCACAAAACAGCACCAAGATATTATTTTATTTTTGACAGAAACATAAGGTGAGTAGTAGAAATTACAGGAAGTCCCACTGACTGACTAACCAACTCACGCAGGTCACTCGCCCACTCCTTCTTTCTCTCAGGATTTGAAAATAGAAATTATAATTTATATTAAAGAGAAAATGCATATAAACCACCAAAAATAGAATTTGCACAATAAGTTTTCAATATGAGATGGTTACTAATTTGGAGCACCTAATTCAGTGTTGTATTAGAACTTTAGGAACTGACCTTAGAAGAGCTACCTCGTTAAACAATGTCAAATCTGATCTAGAAATTATATCCATTGAAGGAAACCATTAGGAATCAGGAAGGTTGTATTTCACTGATATTTTCTGTTTTTTCCTCAGCCTGACTGCCACTCTTGCAAGTGTAGGAGCAGCCAGTATACCCAGTGCGGGATTGGTCACTATGCTACTGATCTTAACTGCAGTGGGACTACCAACCCAAGATATTAGCCTGTTGATAGCAGTGGACTGGCTTCTGTGAGTATTGAATTATGTTATTCAAATATGATCTCAAATTGCTACTGAGATTGAGGTAGCAGTTTGCATCACATGTACTATTAGCATGGAATCCTCCCTTGATTCTCATACTTATACATATTTCCCTCACATGCACAGGATCCCAGATCAATAATTATATGCATATTTTTTGGAAGGAACATTAAAGCTTCCACATTTGTTTTTAGTCAAAAAATGCATTGATTTGTCAAGATCTACTAGGTTTCGACTGGCTTCATGAAAAAGTAATCCCGGTGAGAAGGAGTGCTTCCACAATTCCCTACTCTATTGTATTGGCTCTTTAATTAGTTTTAACATACTTTTTGCTTATTTGTTATGGCTGTTTTCTTTCAATGCTTTTTTAAGGTCTGATGTTTTTTTTACACATCTGTTTTTTGTTTTGTGTTATTTTTGTAGTAATGTCATTTATCACAATTCTGTTGCATATTCAAAATGGAGAATGGAGTTGAGCCTGGTACGTGGAACTGTAGGCTTAGTTATGGCAATGTGTGACTACTTAAAGTATTTTGGTGTGAATATCTTATAGTTCTAAAGAAATTAGAAAATAAATGTGAGAAGAGGGTGTAACGACCGGATTTTCGGACCAGATAGAATCAGCTCACCAACACACCACCAACCCGGCCGAAACGTAACCACCTCCCTCCTCAGGACCTACTTACCTCGGTACCTAGGTACCTTCCTGGGGATGGGGAATTAGCAATATACAAGCTCATATCATCAAAAACAACACTAAATCCATAGGGATAACTAGAAACAATCACTAATGGCTATGGAATTCCATACTCTACACCACACTCATACCTTATAGTTTTGCGGCAACTCAGGCCCAGACTATGCTACCCTCCTCCTCATAGTGAAGGGGGCAGTTCTGATCATTTACCATTACACACTGACCTCAATCAGTGCTCACGCAAGCCGCAATCCTGCGGGGATACACACCGTATCCTCCCGGTGCTCTCTCAAGCCGCAATCCTGCAGGTATACACACCGTATCCTCCCGGTGCTCACGCTGCCGCCACAATCGTGTGACGATACACACCGTATCCCTCTGGTGCTCTCGCTAACGCCGCTACACAACGGCGATCACTGTCCTATTGATACCTTCAACTCTCTCTCTCTCTCTCTTTGTTGGGAAGTTTCTCTATATATCTAATATCTACTGGGGATGTCTCATACACAATATTATATTTTATGTGGTAGATAGACAGTTCAATCCTCTCACACAAGAATGCCCAAATCACAACATGCAAAGGTTATTCTCTGATTTAGGCGCTCCCTGCTCCCTTGCTCAGTTACCACTTACTCGGACGGGAAACGCATCCGTCCACATAACAGCATTTAACTAGAAGAAAGGTTAGTCTCATCATAAAAACAAAACCTGCACAGTGGTTCACTAAGAACTGGGGTCCCTTTATTACCCAATAGCAAATTATAATAACGATATAACACTGCAATATAACATATAGTCTGAAAAGCAAAGGAAAGAATTAAGATGTGTGTACGCGCTAATAAGAAAGGGTCGACGTCACCTTATGAGTACAAAGTCTGGACTCAGTTGTCATCTGGGTTCCCTTCTCGTCTGTGCCTTGGCTCATCTTAGGATCACCCCTGCAGTCATCGACACACGTCTGCACCGCTATGCTCTGTCTCCTCTGCTCCCCTCCAAGTCACTGGATCCTCTCTCTTGTTCTCTGTTTCGACTGTCTCACTCTCGTCGTTCTGCACTACTCCTCTCTCCTCTCGGTCACGGACTATCTTCACCTTCCAACCTCGATCTTATAAATCAGTTTCTGCCGCTCTAGTATTCGTCCGCTCCACTAACTTCTTCACTCTGCATGCTCTGATCTCAGTATCAAAGCTCACCAACTGCTCCAATTAAAGTAACTTCAATCTTTCTGAGAGATTATCAGCCTTCGGTCTTTTCAGACTTCAAAATGGCGACTGTCTGCTCCAAGTTGATTAACTGCAAAAATGCTAACGACTAGCTGCCATCTACTAACTGACTGAATGAACTCTCCTCCTCTCTATACTTTCGCTAATATATAACCCTGTTCATGCATGGAAATTTCCAGCCAGTAACTTGCCGCCCACCAAATTCTTGTACCACCCCGTGCCAAGGACACGCTCTCAGTCGGCCGACCTGATGTTGCGTCTTCGACACGGAGAAAAATACAGTCTTTCGATAAGGGCCAGCTCGAGCCGGTTCTCTCCAAGCAAACAACACCTTATAACTAAAACATCACATTTGACCTAAAAGCATCTCAAGCAGCCGAGGCAGAAAGAAAGATGGAGTCTCTCCCGTTCGAGGCCTACAAGGCCCGAAGTAAGCAGAAAGATTAATAGGAATATACTAATAACATTACAAAAGGACGAAATAATACCAATACTAAGGAATCTATCCCCTAACATAAGCTTATAGGCCCTAGAATAGAGAAAAGAATAAGGAATTATGTCAAGCATCTTGTGAATAGGCCAAATCTAAGGCCCTAATCCCTCTATTAGAATGATAGTAGGCTAAAGTCACCTTCACTCAAAAATAGAACAAAAACCCGGTCAGAACAGAGGGGTACTTTAACAAAAAGTATGCATGTAGGATTGTGTTCAGATAAGGAGTAGAATCTGAAATAGGCCTATGGTGAGAGTTAAAGTTAGGTTTGTGGTGAGATTTAGGTTTAAGATGATGAATAATGATAGGGTTACAATGTGGTTAGGGCATAAAGTTTGGTTTAGGTTTAGGGCAAACATTATATTTATGAAACTGGTTAGAGTTACAAAATGATTTAGTATTAAAAGTAGAGTTATGGTTAGGGTTAGGGTTAGGGTTAATGTTAGGGTTAGGGTAGGGATCAGGAAAAAGGTTAGTTTTACAGTTTTTCCTTATCACAGAATGTATATTGTTCCTTACCCCATATTAGGAGGGTGTATATCATCCACTGCCAGATCAGAGAAAACAAACAGTGTAGTAATTTGCTCTATAAAATAATAACTCCTTCGCAGGTAATTGTTGTATTTTTGTTTATTCCGGACAGAGCTGCCATGGACAGCACTGCCAAGCCGCTTCGCCCAGTTTCCAACTACTGTTGACTAAAGTGTTCCAAGTTCTATGGAATGCTTTGGTGGCAGCACATGACTACATTACTTCTTCCCTTTAACACAAAACAAACATCTAACCGAGATTAACAAACATTAAAGTAAGGAATGAAAATGCTTACTATATTAAATCCAGAAAAATGGAAAAATAGATAGCATGCTAAATCAAACCACAGCAAAAGATAAAAGGTACCAAATCACAGGAGTTGTAACACATTAGAAAAGGAATAGAAGGAACCTGTTGAGAGAATCACCTATACCTGAACGGTAACCTTCTCACCCACTCACCCCTACATACTTCTGCACTGCCATCATGAGGAGTGGGAGAACTAGTTTTGTCATTTTGACCAGAACCCTCTCCCTGGGCAACAGAGGAAGAAGAAGAACTGGGAACGGTGGAATTGGTATTCTGGTCACAATAAAAGCTGGGAACAGTGGAATTGGCACTCTGTTCACCTTTGCACTTCACCACCCTTGCAACATTCCACCAACTCCTACCATTCACTCTGATGGCACTTCCACAAACTTTATCAATAACAACAGGTTCACTAATTCCCCCCCCCTTTTCTTTGTGTGGACCCCTTTCTTGATGTGTATAAAACCCCTTACTTTGACCTGTTGTTCTCTAACCCTAGCATGGTTGTCATAGTTCTCCTTCTGCCTAGCTTTAGCCAGCACTGAATTCATCTTTACTGTCAGATCATGATCAAATGAGGATACAAATCACCTTTAATCTATGTGCCCATCCAATTTGGACAGATCTTTGAAAAAGGCTTTCTTTCTCTCAAAAGTTCAAACGGAGACACCAATATTGAACTCTGGGGACTAGTCCTATAAAACCAATTCATGGCACTAACAACAATCGTCACCACAAACTTGTTTGCAACCGCCCATCGAACACACTGCACCACTACCCGATTCATCCTCTCAGCCTCCCCATTGCTTTGGGGGTGGTACACTAACGTCTTCAAATGTTTGACATCCCCTGACCTCAAAACATTTGTCACTTCCTCGTTGACAAATTGAACACTATTATCTGACAACAAGAACTGCGGAAAAGCTTCCCGCATAAAAATGTTTTTCAAAACTCAATGACTATTTTGGCACTAGAGTCCGCTACAGATTTTACTTCTGGCCACTTGGAATACATGTCTACCAACACCAGAGGATAGTGACACTGACAAGGAAGTACAAAAAAGAGGCCGACCAAGTCAATTCCAACTTTCTCCAAAGCGCGCAACGGGCACTCAATAGGTTGCAGAGGGGGTTTCCTCATAACAAATATTCTTTTGTAAGTAAAACAAATGGAACACCTGCCAACAAATTCATCTACCTCCCTATCCATTAATTAATTAATTAATTAATTAATTAATAATAATTAATTAATTTTAATTAATGGATGGCCACCAAAAGGTTTGCTAAGCCTGCGTTTGATAAACGTGCTGCCTAAATCACCTTTGTGGGCTAACTTGATCAGTCTAGACCTCAACCCAGAGGAAGGTACCAACTTGTCCAATCGGAGTAACAATCCGTGCTCAACAGATAATTCGTCAGACACCTTGCAAAAAGGTTGACACTGTGATTCCACTGTTCTCTCCTAGGCCACCCCTTAATGACATATGTAATGGCCCGCTTACAGGCTTCATAATTTCTCACTTCCATTCTCCACTCCATCTCAGATATAGCTCACATTTTTTCCAAATCAACCGCTACAATAAAACAACTCTCTTCACAATCTTCATCTTCTGCCTCTTCCTCAATGTGAGATGATCTCCTAGACCGAAAATGTGCTCTAGTATTTTTCATGCCCTGAATGTGTTCAATGTCAAAAGGAAACTGTAGGAACTTAGTAGACAACCTAGATATTCGGAGCGTTTGATCTTCAATATTTTCACCACCCAACTTTTATAACCAGTCTTGACCAAGTACAAGGTTCCCCACACATAAGGTTTTCATTTTTGGATCGCCCACCAGTAGGCCAACAATTCCTTTCTATAATGGAGTAATGCATTTGAGGTTCTCTAAGTGACCTAGACGCATATCCAATAGTGTTCTCAAAACCTGCTTCACTTTGTGTTAGAACAGCTCCCAACCCATGATTGCTGGCATCCACAGCTATACAACGTGACAAATTAGGATTGAAATGTTTCAACACTTTGGAGCTTGCAAGTTGACGTTTGATCCAAACAAATGCATCTTGACATTTATCATGCCTACAAAACACAGGTTTTTTTTAACCCCTTCGGCGCTGCGCGGGAGAATTAATGAGAGGGCATGTTTCGGATGGACCCCGGCCATCCTCTGCACATGCCTACTGTGACGTCGGATGGCCGGGGACCGTCCTGCACACCGAAGAGGTTAACAAACATGTTAGCACATTGACCTGATTAGCATAATCTGGAATAAATCTCGACTAAAATTCACTTAAGCCTAAAAATGATTTCTGCGTGATTTTGTCAAAAGGGGTTTCTGCATTAATAATTCCATTTCCAAACCAGGAGTTGGTTCAATACCCTCACCTGATAACATGTGACCCAAGTAGTCAACATTTTCTCTCAAAAACTCACACGTCCCCAATTTTAGTACAACACCCTTTTCTTGAAAGATGGAAAGCATGTGAGAATTCTGTTATGGTCCTCTATGGAGGATGCAAAGATCAGCATGTTTTATTTATTTTATTTATTTATTGAAGTTTTGTATAGCGCTAGCTGGACCCGAGGGTATCAGAGCGCTTCACAGCAAATAGAGAGATGCAACCAGGGCAATAAGCATAGAAAACAAGAATCGGAAACGATAGGAGGGAAATATAGCCTGTACACCAACAGAACAACAACAATAATAACGCAGTAAGAGACGGAGTTCGGGGGCGAATCAGTTAGTTCTGAGTTCCGCAAAGGCTATCAGATTTCTGCTGTTGGGAGATGGGCTTCTCGCAAAGCACCGGAGCGTTCAAGGAAGAGGGCTTTGAGTAGCGTTTTGAATTGTGGGAAGGAGGCGGTCGTTCTGATATGTGGGGGGATGGAGTTCCAAATCCTGGGAGCGTTCCCCGCAAAGGATTTGTTTGAGGTCTTGCGTTTCTGTGATTTCAGCGGGATGAGCAGGAGTGTGTTGGAGATTCTGAGGTTCCTGGATTGTCCAGCCCTTTTGAGTTTAGAGGCCAGGTATTCTGGTTTGCCTGTATGCAAGGCTTTACGTGTGAGGCAAGCTGTGCGGAAGTTGGCTCGTTTATCAATCGGGAGCCATTTCAGTTCTTTGAGTGCCGGTGAGATGTGGTCAAATTTCTTTGTTCCTGTGATCATTCTTGCGGCAGCGTTGAGGGTGGAGTTGAGGGGTACCAGGTGTGCCTTGGCTGTTCCAGTCAGTACAGCAATGCCATAGTCAATTCTTGAGAGCACAAGTTCCTGGGTGGCATGTTTCAGATCTTTGGGGGGGAGGAAGGGTTTAATTTTGTAGAGAAGTTTCAAGTTCAAGAACGCGCTTTTGGCGGTATTGGAGATGTGCTTCTTCATGTCCAGTTTGGGGTCGAGAGTGATTCCTAGTGATTTTGCTGAGTCCGTTGGAGTAAGAGAGACATTGAGGGCATTTAAGGCTTTGAGCCATTCCACTATTTGTGGGTTTTCATCTTTGTTCGAAATTAGGAGGACTTACGTTTTCTCTTCGTTCAGTTTGAGGTGGTTGGCTGAGAGCCAGTGTTGAACCTCCATGAGTGTAGCATTCAGTCTGTGAATGTCAGCGATCGAAGTGGTTTCCAAGTAGAGTTGAGTGTCATCCGCGTACAGGTGGAAGGGGATGTTAGAGTTCCTTGATCAGCATGTCATCCTGAAATGCTGCAACACCCTTTACTCGTTTTAAGAAGCTGGTACATTATTCTCTGGAAAACTGCAGCAGCTTAAGCCAGTCCGTACAGCATTTTACAGTACTGAAATGTACCTATTGATGAAACAAAGGCAGAGTAATGTCTTGACTCATCATCTAATACTATTTGATGGTAAGCAGAAGCAAGGTTTAATTCACTGTACCACTTTGCTCCAGTAGATATTAAATTTTCAGAAGGGGATGGAAATCTACCCAGATAGCTTTAGTAAAGCTGCACAAAGTTACACAGACCCTCAAATCCCCATTGCATTTGCGAGCCACCAACCAATGGAGACAACCAAAAGAATGACTTAATGGGTTTTATTTTTCCTTTGTCATGCAACCCTTTGAATCTTTATTCCAAATCCTCCCTGACTGAAAATGTAACACTGCGTAATGTTTGTTTAACAGGGAGTTAACCCTCTTTGACTCTTATCTTGTGACAAAATCCCTTGATTGTACCTACATCTTCAGTAAAGAAATTTCACTCTAGCCTCCTCTATTTGCGTATTAGAAATAACTGTCACCTGGTCTTTGGTACCTGGTCTCAAAATCATTTTGAAAAGACCCTTGTGAAACCAACCCAAAATGGATAGACCTTTGATAGCCACGTAAACGTTTCCAAAAATAGTCCTTCCTCTGAACTTCATTGTCTCTTTGAAGAAACCTGCTATCTCTACCAAGCTCTTTGTTGTTTTTTGTGACAGCACCTTTATTGCCACAATGATTCCTGGTCTTTGTCACGTTGACTGTTTCATTTTTTTTTTTCCAATTCCTTGACTGAAATCTGTCTTGGCAACACGTAATTTCTCCTCTAATTTGGGATCACCTAAAGACAACAATTTCTGCTGGATGGTTTTGTTAATACAATGACTAATATATTGATCTATAATGGAACTGGTCAGTGAAATCCACAAATGTACATTCTCCCAGTGCAGAAATATACGTGTCAACATTCTCAGTACACATTTGTTTCCTCATGAAGGATTTATGACGCAAAACCACAATGTAGGGCTGTACATCGAATCCCAAATCCAGTTTTTGTATTGCTTCCGTGTACTCCTCTATTATTTCACCTTCTGCTTCTATGAGTTCAGGTAAATGTTTAAAAATTGAGCATCCTTTGAACCCAATAGAATGTATCAACAGAAACCTTCTACGTTCTGGACGAAATGTCGAGAAATCTCGAGAAGTGTGGCTCAATGGTTAGAGTGGCAGACCCTGATGCAAAGGTCTAGCCGGGGACCAGGGTTCAATTCCCCGCCTCGGCGGGTCTTGGGCTCAAAATTCCACGGACCTGATAATTCTCGCCTTGGTGCCTATTCCAATCATGGAGTCCCACTCTGCAACTCTGGGCAATAGCTTGCTTAATCTCCACAACGGCCCCCACAACGCTAAGGATGCCTGGCCTCCCCCTTGGGGGTGCCCAGGAGTGGACGCCTCACAGGGAAAGCTAGGATGGGTTCCACAGCGGTATTCGTACAAGCGCCTTGAGACCCTTGCGGGTGAGTAGTGCGCTATACAAGTATCAATTTACATTTAAACTATAGGCTCCCAAATATGTTTCAAAAGCATTCAACCAGTTCCGTGACGATATAGCTTCTACACCAGGGTTATCTAAAACAGGAGGTGGAGGATTCACCGACTGCATGCTCCCAGCGTAAACATATGTAAATGTAATTGTGAAACATTCTGTAGATCTATTAACACACTTGCTGTGAAGAAATTTAGACCAAAAGCAAGAGTAATTTCAACAATATGTGTTGCAGTTGAACTCTTGTAAAGGCTGAATAAGTGTTGCAGTTAGATTCCTGTAAGGGCTGACTTTTGTAAGAACGCTTTCCATGATGGTGCAGAAATATCATTAAGCCAATTTGAATGCCATAACCTCAAAACACAATGCTAATAACCTTAATGGTAAGAAATAGAGAATAAAAAAAGTTTCTTCGTTTTTTTCCAGAGTTCGAAGAAAAGAGAATATTGGTCAATACACGTGAATGGTGTGTCACTGCATAAATATGCCTGAAGGCTTGTCATTGTAGAAATGTGTTGCAAGCTTGACACACGAACCAAAGTGGCCGTATCACCGACGTAGGCCAAAACTGAATACCACTTTCAATTTGGCCACAGGCGTATAATGGTGTGCGTGTCACCACTTTAATATGGCAGATAGCTTGACTGGAAATGACAGTATTGCAGCCCTGACACACGAACAGAGGTGTGTGTCACCGCTTCAACTTCCTGAATTAAAATGGCCCCTGAACATGCTCAGGCTGCACGGTATGATGAGCATGTCAGGAAAGGCTCAAAACCCTGGACTGCACAGTTGCCTCACGTGACCCGTAAGTTACACATCCAAAACTTAGCTTTCACCACAAATGAGAGACTGAGAAAGCCACTCCAATGTAGTCACACAATGATAATATAATAGATCTTATCTTTCTGGAAGACTCTTACGTTGGGATCAGCCTCCGCCAAGCTTGAGGATGCTCGTTAGTGTGGTGGGTCCTTCCTCAACTCCGCCAGCTCGTCGCCAGTCAAAATGTACTATTTTTGCTCCATAAAATAATAAAACGTTCACAGGTAATTGTTGTATTTTCATCTGTTCCTGATAGAGCTGTCGTGGAGAGCACTGCCAAGCTGCTTCGCCCGGTTTCCAACTGCCTTTCACCAATGCATTCCAAGTTCTATGGAACGCTTTGGTGGCAGCACAGTACTACAAACAGCCCATTGAGGGATTGACTTTAGATCTGCCATAGACTTGAAAGGATAGTTTACAAGTTTCCTCTACTTGCAATACGGGCAAATGAGGCATTCAGTCCCCATATTTGAGGTCTATATGTTGAGGTATCTAGTACACACCACATGTCAGAAAAAGGTTCCAAAAATCATGATTATATTGCTAATAGCAAACATGACAAAAGTATACAAAAGTATACAATCGGTAGATCCAAGCCTGATCCAAGCATGATTGTACTTGTAGATATATTAACTATATATCCTAGCCATGATTCCTATTAGCTAAGTTCCTCCATTATGAGACGAGAGACTGAGAGATGCATACTCAAGTTTTACTGAATAGACCCTTTAGCCTGCGCAGTGTAGGGACGAAGCTGAGCTATACCTTATGTATTATTTCTTGCATGGTATGCTGTGGTGAATAACCAGAAAATTCTGTTGTGATACTGTGCTCTTGGTAGCTGATGACTGTGTTATGTGCCTCTAACGGAGATTAATGCAGAACTGCATATCATGAATGACTAATAATATCCTACATATTGTGTATCTATGCAATACGTACACACTATTGTAAATAAAAGTAACACATTATAAACATAGTAGTGCAGCATCATATAGGCTTCAAAGAGTGTCAGTAAAGGACGACCTTATATGCTCACAAGGATCAGGGTAACCATATTAGAATGTACAGGAAACCTTTCTCTTTGTTTTCACAAATATTTAACACAGTGCAGTGTATACAGTGTAATAGTAGCGCAGACTACACAGGGCTCAGATGGCTAACATACATACAAAAACATAAGATAAAGACGCTCTACTAAGTCCAAGGTTGTTAGATAATTTGAAAAAAATATAAGGGAGGATTCTATCAGAGTGTCCTCAATATATCCTTGGGAAAACAATCACAAAACAACCAAGGGAGGGGGTTTTGACATTTCGACCCATATAAAACAGTCAGGTCTCATCAGGACCTTGGCCATCAGACAAATGCACCTTTGACAAAGAGAAAAGTAAAATAAGTCCATGTACATACATTGTCGAACATACAACACAAACTGACCAACCAATGAATGTACTTACCACTCTCTCTGTGGGTTTAGGGGCACATACAGTAGCCACCCCCAGAATATTCAAAACTCTCTGAGAAGGACAACATTTCTTATTATCACAATTGTTGCAATTTAATATTACAAAAATAAAAGGTCACATGTTAATAGTCTGGTTATACGGCTCAAGTCAGAAGTCATTCAGGCAGCACTCATTAGAAATAATGGTGCAGAGGTAACAGTTGGTGACTTTAAGGGTTAAGGATATTAAAGAAAAACTAAATTTGCATTAATACCAAATGATTCAAATGTATTTTTGTATACTGACCTTTGGATAACAACTAAATGATTTTCCCACTACCACTTTTGAATACTTTTTTTTTGTGAATACATTTTTATTGGCATATGAAATAAACCAGAATACAGTATATTACGTCAATATCTTGGCAAGCTTCAATACTCGTGCCAATATTTAAAGAAGGGGATAAGAAATCTCCAGAGAACTACCGATTGGTTGCCCTCATCGATAATGAAGCAAAGTACTTCGCCGGGATTCTGCTGAATTCACTCCCGGCATGGGCTGACGATCATTCAGTGATTCCTCCGAATCAAACCGGCTTTACAAGCGATATAGGTAACTCAGTTAATCTCATGACCCTCTCCTGCTTGATTGATCAGGCGGTAACAAGCTCTAGTTTGTTCTACATGGGATTCATAGATTACAAAGCTGCATTTGACAACGTCAACTGGGCCATGATCTGGCAGAAGCTGTCCAGACTGAATATCCCATATGACCTTCTGAGAGCCATACAGCTTCTGCACCGGGATACGTGGGTCAGGATTAAGGTGGGGGACGGCTCCAGACTTTCACGACCGATCTCAACAACTAAAGGACTAAAACTAGGGTGTGTCTTGGCCCCTACACTTTTTAATTTATTCTTATCAGATTTCCCAGAAGCCTTAAATAAGATAAACTCCCACCCTCCTAAACTAGCCAGCCTCCAGCTGTCAAACCTCCTATACGCAGACAATGTAGTTCTCCTAAGCAACACAAAGATTGGCCTACAAAGACTTATGGACGCCTCGGCCGAATACTCAACAAAGAACGAACTGTAGATAAATAATAAGAAAATGAAAATTCTAGTTGTCCGTCCAGTAAGGCCCAAGAAGCTGGCATGGGTCCTAAATTCCGAAAGCATCATAGAATCCAAGTGCCAAAAGTACTTAGGAGTTCTCTTCGATAACAACAACAGATTCAAAACCCACCAAGAAGAGCAAAAAAAGAAGGGAGTGGCACTATCATTTGCACTTAGCTCCATTCACAGGAAGCTTCTTGGCCCAACATTCGCCCCAACACTGCAGGTAGCACAGGCAAGAGTTATTCCCACACTAACATATGGAAGCGAGGTGCTAAAAGAGCTTGATAGCGGCCAATTGGACAAAATCATTGCGAAAATCTTCAGAACTGGGTTCCAGCTACCATCTCACACGTCACCTGCCCAAATCAGGCTGGAACTGGGCATCTGCAACCAATCACTGGCCAGATTAATAACTTTCCTAATGTGCTGCCACAAACTGAGGTCGTCAAAAGAAGGCAGCTTAGCGCAACACCTATGGTCAAATCTGCATACGAAACGATGGCGGGCAGGGTATGATTACTGGGCAAGAGGACTTAAAACATTAAGCCTGAATGAAGCTTGGGATTTACAAGTTAGCCAAAATGAATTTAAAAGGCTAGCAAAAATAAGTGCATAAAACTCTCCTTATTAAAAGACAAGGCAAGTCTAGCAAGAAGAAGTCATGGCTGGATGACTCTAAGATTGTACGACCAGCTGAAGCCTCAGGGTTATCTAACTCTACAATTCAACACACGCACCAAACTTTGCTTTCTAAAACTAAGAATGGGAGTGATTAACTTGTCCAGCCATCTTCCTAAATGGAAAAGAGAACAGGTCCAGCAATGCTGTCGGCTCTGTGGAAACCAAAGGGAAGACAATACACATATTCTTTGCCTGTGTCCAAGTCTGTTGAAGGAAAGAAGGTCCCTTTTACGGAGAGGCTGGATTACCAACGAGGTCAGATCATGCAGAGCCGCAGTATTAGCCTGCTTTGATCCACGGAACACTAGCCTAAACTGTGCTCTAGCAAGGTTTATGGATCATGCTGCAATAAAACTAGGGGAGGCGACTCATTAGCAGCAACCCCAACCAGGGAAAAAAAAACTGGCAGCACCTCCTTGTAGGACAAGAGGGGCTCAGTGCACAGGTCAGCACACTCCGGGACTCGATCTTCAAATTCGGTTCACCATTTTCAACGAGTCAAAAGGGTCAAAGCTAATGTGTCGGCGGAAGTGCATTGACGTTTGTGCAGTCTGCAACAATGGGGGGTCTGAGGGCTTTTTACTAAGAATGGGGGTCTTTTTTGAAATTTGGATCTTTACTATATTGCCTCAAAGGGTCACATCTAAATGTGTTGGCGAAAGGGCAACTATGATCATGCACTCCGCAAATATGGGTGATACTGAGGTCCTTTTATAATGAACTGGGGTTTTTATCTTCTTTTTAATGTGCAATAACTTTTAATCTTTTGTAACTTGCAAAGGTTTTTTAAATCATGCAATAAAGTCATTATTATTACATCAATATATGTATCCCATTAAACAACCCCCACCCTCTCCAACTGTTCTCTATGTCAGCAACAGCATAGGACAACATATTTGAATATTCTCTGTGGCCGTCACAAGAAACCAGTGAGAACCCAGGAACATGCTTGGCATATCACGGTGCAGAGTAGTCCACGTATTGCCTTCCTAGTTTGGACTCCAACCCTTACTCACACATTGCCAGCCTGGGAACTCATGTATTCATCTTCCTCGTAGCTTCTATGCTTGATCCTCACGGTGACTAGCATCCGGAGGCTCCAGTAGCTCATCAAGTATTGCCGCCTAAGCCTGTAAATCGTCTGCTAATTTTTTGTCTCTCTGGGATTTCCGCATGCGGCTCTCTTCTGATGCTGCCCACTCAGCCATATCCTTCACCCAATCATTCACCTCCGGAGAGCTAGAGGACATCCAATGAACAGCCATCCTTCACTTGGCGAGCACCAACACCAACAAGAGGAATCTTCTACTTAGGGCTCTCTTCTTTTGGCTGAAATCATCTCTAATAAGCAATGTTTGACATCTCTGGGGACTGTCCAACCCATAGCTGCATTCAGTCTATTAATTACCACCTGCCATTGCTTATCCAGCTCAGGGCACCGCCATAACATTTGTACAAAATCTGCCTCACTAGAAGAGCAGCGTGGGCAAGAAGCCTGCCCATGGTAAATAGAAATCGAAGCGTTTGGGGTGAGATACACCTGGTGTAGGTCTTCTTCACCTCCTTGTGTATGCCCTCCCATTCGCTATCCAAGAGGCACTTTTTGCCACCTACTCTGGACCAGTAGGACGAGCAGCGGGCGGTCCTCCCTCAGTGCCTTGTAAACATTAAAGATCAACTTCCGATCCCCCCTCCAATATTGAGCAGCGTCGCCAGACTCTGGTGGTACATGCCGGGAAGGACACCCAAATACATGGGCACAGTGTCCGAATGCACAAGTCTGGTGTATAGGGAGCGTGCAGGGGCACCTGCTGGACAGTCCTTTCCTAGGCCCGACACACCTGCCTGACCACATATGGGACTGAATCAGGGACTCCAGCACCTAACACAAGGAGCTCCGTCATAGGAACCCCTCCACATATGCATAGAAGGCTTTGCTCCCAATTGTCCTCTTCATCGAACCAATGAACTGCATGCTTCAGCTGAGCAGCTGGGTAGTATAACTCCAAGCACAGTAGTTACGACTCACCCTGCGTCCAGGTACGTTTGAGTGTAGTCAGACTTACTCTCTTCCCCCTCAAGACCCAGAGGAGTTCCACAATCAACCTGTCTAATTCCACAAAATATCGTTTTGGGATTTCGAACATGGCACCCTGATAGTATATCCACAATCAACCTGTCTAATTCCTCAAAATATCATTTTGGGATTTCGAACATGGCACTCTGATAGTATTTCCACAATCAACCTGCCTAATTCCACAAAATATCGTTTTGGGATTTTGAACATGACACCCTGAAAGAGGGTATAAACATCTGGGTAAGTTAATCCTCTTCACCAGTGCCAATTTGCCCATTAAGGACAGCCGGAGAGTGTTCCGGAACTCACTGTATGTTTTAGGCCCTCCAGCACTCTCCCGATATTCAGGGCTTCCAACGTCCCTGCCTTCATTGCTATCCTAATCCCTAGATAGGATAGCAAGCAATGGCGGTTTCCCAGGGAAGACCCAACACTGGGAGGTCCTGTAATGGCATCACCCACCGGTACATCCAGTGGCAACAATTTAATTTGGCTCGGTTCACGTGAAGCATAGAGAAGTGTGGCTCACTGGTTAGAGCAGGCAGACCCTGAAGCAGAGGTCAGACCCGGGACCAGGGTTCAATTCCCGACACGGCAGGGTCTTGAGCTCAAATGTCCATGGACTCGATAATTCTCGCTTCGGTGTCTGGGCATTAAGCTTGCTTAATCTCCACAACGGCCCCCCCGCGGCGGGATGCCTGGCTTACACCTTGGGGATGCCCTGTAGGGGCTATCTCACAGGGAAAAGCCAGGACGGGTTCCCAAGGCAAGCGCGGAAATACCCCTTCAGGGGTCGATTCAGGCGCTATATAAGAAACGTAATAATAATAAAAATAATAGCAATCTCCTGAATTTTACAGGGCAGCCAGCATAATGGGGACCTAACACTCTGGTTTATGCAGATACACCAGGGTGTGGTGGTCTCCCCTACAGCGACTTCCGAGCCTCGCAACACAGACCACAATCTACAAGCCAGTGGCTCCATCGCCCAATGCAAACAGGGCAGCTCTGCCTGGTCCCCTGAAACAGGGGGAAGCGATGAGACACCGTCCCGCTGGTTTGTACCCTTTCTACTGGGACAATGTATAACAGCTTCACGCATTGGATGAACATTTCCCAATGATAATTTTCCACAGCACCTGCCAGAGGAAATCCCAGGTGAGGGAATCAAATGCTTGCTCTACATCAAGCAGCGCTAAAATGTTGGAGTCATCCCCCGGAACTGGTGCATGCATGACCAGAGAGAGTCGTCTCAGATTCTGGTGTAGGTAACATTAGTGTGAGAGCCTCCCTCTTTGATTTGGGTAGCTGACTTCTCTCATATGGTTCATTCTAAACTTTTAGCAGGCGGTTCGCAAATGAGCCCGCTCTCTTCTGGTATAGCTCAGCCAGCAGGCCATCCACTCCTGGGCCCTTGGCCGTCTTCAAGGCCCGGATCGCCACTACAATTTCTACCCTGGTAATGGGTGCATCCAACTGTTACCTACCTTCCTGTGAAAGACTGGCCATCTGCAAGCTGCACAAGTATGCCGCCCCTTCCTCTGGTGTGCTCTCTCTGGGTGCAGCATGCACTCCTTGCTGATGTGTCGTAAAGACCTCAGTGATGTCCTGCTGTGTATATTCCTCCCTTCCCCATGCATTCTGCACCCCGAACACAGGTGTCTTCTGGGCCTCACTGCAGACCCGGGTAGCAAGCATCTTGCCCACCTTGTCTCCCTCTGCGTGGAATCCCTGCCTATAGCTGGTGTGTACAAGCTTACTTGACCAGTCCTACAGCTCCAGCAATTCCTGTTTACATTCCTATCACTCCACCAATCTCTGCGGCAGCACAGCCAGGCACTCCTTCAAGGCAGCCAAACTCTTCTGCACATCCAGGGTCCATGAAGGCAGGCCCTTTTCTAGGGCACCCAAACTCTTCTCCTGCACATCCAGCCTCCTTGACAGCTGCAGCTTTACCTCATAAAGCACCTTTACACCCTGCCCCCGAAAAACCACATTCATAGCATCCTACTCTGTGGCTCTTGCATTTGTACTTTCCCAGTTCGCCTCAAAGTAGTAGTCCAGCACTTCAGACAGAGTGTGTGCAAAAACTAGGACCGCCAATGCCTCAACCCTCAGTTTCCAGAGCGGAATCCTAGGGGCCCTCCTACTCACTCTTTAAGAGACCAATAAGGGAGAACGATCTGATAGGTAGCGTTCCAGATATGAAATGTTGACGACATCCTCAATCATGCTAAAAGACACAAAGCAGTGATCTAAGCGACTACATGTCCTTGTTGCCGGGGTAAAACATGAATAGGTACGACTCTGAGGGTGACGAACCCTCCATACATCCTGTAGCCCGAAGCCTCACATGACCTCCAGGAGGGTACCCATCATGGCAGGCTTTGTATCCGTCCTAGGGAGGGAACCGTGCACAGTGCTATTCAACACACATTTCAGATCCCCAGCCACCAGTACCCCTGGACCTAGATACTCGGCCACCACTCAACACCACCCCAAAGAAATCAGCATCACTCACACTGGGGGAATACATGTTCACTATACCAATGCCCCTGGCATCCAGGGTTCCTGACACTATTGCATATCTCTTCTTGGCATCGACTTTCACACCTTAAGCAAAAAACAGAGTCCTTGGTGTCACCCAGATCAGTGCCCCACTAGCATAACTAGAGTAGGAGGCGGTATAGCTGTCCCCTCCACTTACGTCTCAACTGGCCAATACAGTCCCCCCCAAGCATGCGTCCCATGTAGAAAAGCCAATGAGATCCCATAACGCCTCAGATACAGTTACACCTTTTGCCTCTTGGTCGGCTGGCCCAATCCGTGAACGTTCCACGTTAGGAACTTCGAAACAGGGTTCATCCTAAGTATCTTATCTCAATTCCCATATCACTCAACCTTTTCTACACTACCCCCTCCCCCACAGGTACGCTTATCTTACACACAGCTTGACATGTCCCTGCACAGTAGAGCAATCCCAGACACCTGAACCCCCTAACATGCATCAATTCACAATCCCTGAATACCCCCCACCCACAGGCAGTGAGTTTGAACAACTCCAGCCCATAACTTCGTGCCAACACTCAGCAACCACTGCTCTATCACTCTGTAGAGGCCACAGCCTTAACTTCACTGACTGCATCGCACTGAGGGCCCAGCATCCCACATGGGCAGCAAGGCAATGGTGCTCAAACCACCTCTATGGAACCGTAGTCCTCCGCATCCGCCCACTGACATGTACACAAAGGTCCGCAAGCTTATGTAATGTACGAAAACAACATACTGAATCCACCCCATGATTTAGCATCAGCATAAAATCAGTAACTCTCCCCAATCCTGCACAAGGTGGTACTGGTTCCAAAATCATTGAAATACATCACTTTACTCTACAAAACAACAGCAAACCAGCAGCCTCTGCAACTCTTTTCCATCTGTGAACCGCTACCAGTAGCTCCCTCCTCTGGCTTCCCCGGGGACAGGTGTGCTCAACCTCGGTCCAGAGTGGCCCACACAGTACCATGACGTCGTCATCGCTGCCACCATACTAGTCAGCCCAGGTCTGTGCTGTCACTCAGGAACTCACAATCTCTCTTGCAGCGAAAAAAAGAGTCTCGAGTATCAGGCACATAGTCTGAGTCTTCCAAAGGACCATCCAAACAGACCAAATCCCTCCCCATCTGCTGGGTCCTAGCATGGACCTCTGAGCTGGCAGAATGCCTCCGAGATCACGCTGATTTGCGGCAGAGGCCACTACCAGAAGCCTTGCGGAATAAAGGTTTCTTCTGCTTACCTTCACTAAGAGTATCTAGCCAGTCACCTGCCTCACCCGGTGGGTTAAAGAAGTAAGCCTTTCTGATGTGTTGCACCCGAAGTTTCACTGGGAACATCAGTCTGTACCGAAGGTTCAGGTCGCACATTCTCTTTTTAACCGGCAGAAAGTCCCTATGGAGTTCTTGAACTTTACTGGTATATTCCGGAAGACCTTGATATTCCTACCCTTGTACTGCTGTGACCCATGAACCCAGTGGTGCTGGAAGGGGGGTGCTGGCGGTTCCGGGTGTCATCACTGAGGAGGGTGAAAAAATGGCAAAAATATGTGTTTTAAACACGTATTTTTGCCATTCTGTGAAGGCATGGGTGACAAGAAATGTTCTGCACCTTGTACCACCTGACCTTGCTACGCCACTGCATGGCCCTCTAAAATTGATGGTGTGGGGCAGCTCCCCGGTCTGGGCACCGGCATCAGTGCCCAATGGGCCTGCTCTTTGGTAAAGCTTCCTCAGTTTCAAAAAGTTCATGATCCAGTCTTCCAAGAACAACTCTGCGGATTGCCCCTCGGCACATTCTGAGAATCCCATGCATCTCAATTTTTCCCTACATAAGCGCCCTTCCGAGTGCTCGATCCGCTCCTCCACTCGAGTCGAGAGGGACTGAAGTGTAGCCACTATCTTCCTCAGAGCCACCACCTCCAGCTGTAGTTCATTAACATTTACCTCAGCATCGCTGACCTTTTTTGAAAAATAAACACGGAGATGGTTCATCTCAATGGCCATGGTATTGATTTTGACCAGCATGGCCTTCCTTGTTCCTTGTATCTCCACCAGCAGATCTGCCATCGTCTCCTCTCTACCTCTTCTGACGGAGCCTGTTTGGCCTCCCCCCCTGAAAAGCACCTCGTTTGTCAAAGGGAGGGATCATTTTGTCAATCTTGTTCGACTGCGCAGCCCTGGCAGGCTTGTCCTTCCCCATCTCCAAGTTCAGTCGACCCACTACAGGAAGGTACAGGCCTTATGTACTTCGGGTATTAGAGAGCTGTGGTCTATTTGCCCCATTTTGGTTCAGAGCACCAGCCGCCAACTCACAGTACCCATCAGCCCAAGTGACACTCAAGTCTCAGGGCCTAAGTTATTATGAAGGTAGCCAAGAGGCGCCAGTCCCCTCAGGGTAATTTGTTCCTCCTCTAGTGCCCCGATAGGGGCACATTGCACACTCCTAGGGGACTGCCAGCCATTAACCTCAGCCTGTCTCATCTGCCGCAACCTGGGTCACTGCCTCCACATGACCTGCTAGGGGCTCCCTGCAGATATCTTCTCCCGCCTCTCAGTAGCTCCGTTGCCTCCTGGCCCACTGCCCTCTCTCCTGCTCATGGACCCATTGTAGTAGCAGGCCCCCGTGACTAGCAGGGCCTCACCACAGCCTCCTTCCAGCCGAGCATTCAGGATAGGCACTGCACTCAAACCGCAGCACCCACCAGGTTGCTATGGTGTCTCGGCGTGCGTACCGGGATATGCTGCGAGGCCCTGGGACTCCTTGCAGCTGTGAGATCAGGGGCCTCTCGGGCACTGCCGCTCTCCTACTCCAGGACCCAACGCAGGAGCAGGCTCCCTTGAGCAGCAGGGCCTCACCACAGCTGCACTCCAGGTGAGCACCTGGAGGCCCCCCCACTCAGACCACAGCCCTGCCCACCAGGCCTCTTCATCTGTGCTGTGATAAGTGGTGAGTCCAAGGGGTGCCTCCCCTCTCTCCGCCTGGTTGATTCGAGCAAGCCGCTGCCCAGCCCCCAGGCTGTCACAGCACCCTCTGGTTCTCCGCTCCGATGGGCGATCCCGATCCGCCTCTGCTGCAGTCTCCCCCAGGCTGCTCTCTGTGGGCTACCGTAGTCACGACTTGGCTGCTATGGTGCCTTCACTCTGTAGTGCGGTTAGCACTCTAGTGGACGCACGTAACACGCATCCATGCATCCGCAGGCCAGGCGTGGCCTGCGGGGTTGAATAAAGGGAAGGCGTGCGCTCGGGCACGTCACTTCCGACTGTGACCAAGTGTGTGGTTCACTGGCTGGTGCTGCGCGTTGCCACCCCTGCGCAAGCGACCAGCCACACCTGGCAGGGCCCACACCCTGCCACACAACATTGGCGACGAGCGGAGGGGGCCCAACCCTCGCCCGTACACCTGGCCTCAAGCGGAGCGGTCTGCTCGCTCCCGCGGTGCACACCGCGTGTGGCCCGGCGCCTTCTCCTGCGTCACAGGGGCCGGCGTGCTCCTTCCTGCCTGCCTTTCGCCTGCTGGGGGGCGCCGATCATCCACCCTCACTGCCCTGCCCTGGGGAAGAAGCGTGAAGCGTGTACCTTCACCAACGACCGCCGCATCATTCAGCCTCCCGCGGCGACAGGGTGCTGAACACCACGCATCTCGCGTGGTACGCGAAGACACCGTGCCCAGCGTTTCCTCATGCATCTGGAGTGGGGAAAGGGCAAGAGACTCCAACAAAAGGACCATCCTCTGTCCTGCCACGCCGCCACCGCGTGCTCCACGTGTCCTGGTCTGCTGAGGCCTGGTGTGGCCTGGAGCTGCCTCTACGAACGCTGACTGCCTGATTGGAGGTCCCTGGTGCCGCCCTGACCGCCCTGCACCCGCTGACCACGTGGCGCGTGAGTCTGGACGACGGACGGTGCAACCGCCTGCCAAGGTACGCACTCTGCCACGGGCCTATGCAGCGAACCGGGGAGATTCAGGACTCTGCCCTGTTAGACCTCGTGCATCGCCGCCATGGGGGATGGGGACGCTGGGGCTCCCATCATCAACATCCCGTTCCAGCATGCTGCCGCTGGGGTACTGCCGCCGTTCAGTGAGGCGAGTGATCCATCCACGGCCTCGCCCCGATGGAAAATTTGGTTGGAAAGACTTGAGAATTACTTTGTGGTCACAAGGGAGACGGATGACGCGGTGAAAAGATCGCTACTCCTCCACTACGCAGGGGACGAGGTCTTCCGGCTCTTCAAACACCTCCCCAACCCGACGGCGGCGACCACCTACGCTGCTGCTGTTACCGCCCTAAACAACCATTTTGACCCTCAATTAAATGTGGACTTCGAAGTCTTCAAGCTAGGGCAAGCCCGTCAGCGCGATGGTGAATCCATGGACCAGTTCCACACCCGAGTGAGGGAGCTGGCCAGTTCCACGGATGAGGACCAGCCAGGGCCATACGACGCCAACTGATCCAGGGATGCCGAGACAAAACGTTGAGGGGCCACATCCTGCGGAAGCCGGGTATCTCACTGGAAGACATTCTCATCCTAGCCAGAGCGCATGAGCTCTCAGATGCCAGAGCGACGGCCATGGAACAGGCCCTACACAAAACTCCCGCCAAAACCGAACCTATCAAAACGGAACGCGCTGACGCAGTACGTCCACGGACCCGTGGCCAGGCGAAAAAGGGATACCAAAGAGACCCGTCTCAAGCCCGTTGTGGATACTGCGGACATGAACCCCATGCAGCCAAAGATTGCCCAGCTCAAGACCAAACCTGCGGAAATTGCGGAATCCCTAATCATTTTGCTTCAGTCTGTCGCAGAAAGAACCAACCCAGGAGTTCTAAGAAACCATGGACGCCCACCAAAGCTGTCCGCCAACTATCATTAACAGATCCACCCCCGGAGAGGGCAGATAAGTTTCTACCCATGACCTATGACGAATCAGACTCGGAAGATGAGGAAGCCTACGTAATCTCTTTTGCCCGGGAGCTGAAACAGAGACGACGACCACAGCCGACGTGTGTGGTACAAATGGGAGAGAATGAGGTAAAAGCCGTCATCGACACTGGCGCCACTGTCAATGTTATGGGGCTGCAACAATTTAACAAATTATGCCCTCGTCCTGAGGTCCTACGCTCCAAGACAAGGATCTTCGCCTATGGAGCGGATACCCCTCTCCCTCTGAAAGGGAAAATTATAATACCCATCCGGGCTGACGAGGCTGAAGTAACTGCAACGATACACATAATCGACCGGGAAGCCGACACGCTGCTAAGCAGCCACACTGCTGAGGACTTGAAATTGATCGCATTTGCTAACCGCATCAGAGCCCATCAGGTAGATGAGCTGTTGGAGCGCTTCCCTGAATTGTTCAAAGGTCTAGGTTGCATCAAGTGCGACCCAATTAAACTCCACATCGACAAATCTGTCACCCCTACAGCCCTACGCCACAGGCGAATACCGTTCCACCTGCGGCCGCTGGTGGAAAAAGAACTCGAAAAACTGGAGAACCTAGGGGTCATTGAAAAAGTAACGGGACCCACCCCCTGGGTTTCCCCTATGGTCATAGTCGAGAAGCCCAAGCAGCCTGGCGAGATCCGCCTATGCATTGACATGCGGCTGCCAAAAACCGCGATCAGAAGAGAAAGACACTTAACACCCACAATGGACGATATAATAGCCGACGTGAATGGCTCGAGATGGTTCTCGAAAATTGATCTCAATGCGGGCTACCACCAACTGCCCCTCGCAGAGGAAAGCCGCTTTATTACTACATTCAGTACCCACCTTGGCCTCCGGCGATACAAACGCCTCAACTTCGGAATATCTTCGGCAGCGGAGGTATTCCAGAATACCATCAGAGAGCTGCTGTCAGGGTTGCCGGGGGTAATCAATGTAAGCGACGATATCTTAATCCATTCTACCACCGCATCCGAGCACTACAAACATCTGCGAGACGTTTTGAAAAGACTGAGCACACACGGAGCAACCCTTCACAGAGACAAATGTCAATTCTTCCAATCCTCAATCGAGTTCTTTGGTTATGTTTTCAACCAGGAAGGGGTCCAAATTGATCCAAGGAAATCAAAATCTATCAAGGATGCCCCCGCGCCGAAATCTCCAACAGTGGTGAGGAGTTTCCTCGGAATGGCTACATACTGTGGCCGGTTCATACCAGGCCTGGCAACCCGCAGTGAACCCCTCCGAGCACTAACGAAGACGGACGCCATATGGACATGGGGCACGAAGGAAAATGAAGCCTTCCAGGGAATAAAGGATGCCCTCCTTGAAAATGCAACACTATCGTACTTTGACCCCGCCAAGCGGACGGAGGTAATTGTGGACGCCAGCCCGGTGGGCCTAGGGGCAGTTCTGACCCAAGAACATGAACCCGGGAAATGGACGGCCTTGGCGTTCGCCAGCAAGGCATTGACCCCGACCGAAACTAGATATGCACAAATAGAGCGTGAGGCCCTGGCAATCAAGTGGGCCTGCAGCCATTTTCACCTTTACCTGCAAGGACACTCATTTGTGATGGTAACCGATCATCAACCCTTAGTGCCACTCTTCAAGGGCACTGCCCCCCATCCACCGCCACGCATCGAGAGGTGGGGGATTCAGCTGCAAACATACGGTATGGAAGTGGTGTATAGACCGGGAGCCAAAAACCCGGCTGACTACCTGTCGCGCCACCCACTACCTCAAGAGCCAGTAGCTGCTGATGAAGACTGCGAAGAATACGCCCAGTGGGTAGCACTCACGTCCTGCCCCCAATGCATGACCATCGAGGAAATCAAGGAGGCGACAGTGGACGATAACCCATACATGAGGTCACTACAAGCTGTACAGGAGGGATCCTGGATCGACTACTTACACCCTCCCAACACCTGGACGGCATCGGATAAGGAAGCCCTCACGAAATTCTGGCACGTCCGCCACGAGCTCAGCGCCACAGAAGAGGGCGTGCTGCTGAGAGGGACACGCCTGGTGATACCAAAACGCCTTAGATAGGAAGCCACCCAACTTGCTCATGGGGGCCACCAGGGCTCCACGAAAATGAAGGCGCGCATGCGTGAAAAAGTGTGGTTCACTGAACTAGAAGTAATGGTGGAAGACTATGTGAAAAATTGCATGTCCTGCCAGTTGACCAGTGATCCCGAAAGGCCGGTCCCCATAATTACTGAGGAAGCATGCACGACCCCCTGGTCTAAAATCAGCGTGGATTTCGGAAGTTTCCTGGGAGAGGGACACACCTTGGTAGCCATTGACTCGTACTCTATAAGTACCCGTTAGTTGAAAGGATACCATCCACGGCATTCACACACATGGGGCCGGCGCTAGAGAAAATGTTCTCCCTGTTTGGATTCCCTGACGAGATTAAAAGTGACAATGGACCACCGTTCCAGGGAGCGGATTTTGCCACGTTTTTGAAAGCCAGAGGCATCACCCACTGGCGCATCACTCCCCAATGGCCGCAAGCCAACGGGGAGGCGGAAAGGTTTATGCGGACTCTTAACAAAATGTTCAGGATCGCAGTGGTAGAAGAAGCTGACCCGGAATAAAGACTACATGAAATCCTGAGGGAATATCGAGGCACCCCCCACTGCACCACTCAGAAGAGCCCGTGGTCCCTCATGTTTCAGGGCCAACGCAGAGATCTCCTTCCCACTTCCATGGAACCGACACTGGTTATGGACAACATGTGGGAGGTTCAGGAACGTCGACGCCGAAACAACCTGCGAGCAAGCCACCGACGTAGAGCAACGCCAAGACAACTACGCCAAGGAGATCGGGTAGTCATCAGGAACAGGCGCCCGGGTGGAAAATTCCAGACTCTCTACGAACCAGGCCCGTGGACTGTAACCGCCACAAAAGGAACCATGGTGACTGCCAGTAGAGAGGTGGAGGAAGTATCGAGGAACACCTCGTGGTTCAAAGTAGTCCCCCCTGGCCCGAGGGTGGACACCGAAAATATGAGTGGAACCAACGAGTCACCCCGAGCCGCGACACAAGAGGAATGAGGCGGTCCAACAACTGACACCCGCGGGCCAGTGACGGAGTCTGGAGGGGGACTCTCAATCACGTCCACACCCATCCGGAATCCATCACGCAGCTGAGAACAAGGGCTGGACCGTACCCCGCGATACAACCTGAGGCCCAATCCCCCTCCAAGTCAGAGACTAAAGGACTACACCTGTCAGCTGAGACCCTGAAGTTGTCATCCAAGGGACACGCAAGTACAGAGCATCTGATCAAACTTGTTGTAGTATTATGAACATTCATGGTTTGAACATTTCTCAAAAGTTTGTGTAGTTGGATAGAGATGTAGTGCGGTTAGCACTCTAGTGGACGCACGTAACACGCATCCATGCATCCGCAGGCCAGGCGTGGCTGAATAAAGGGAAGGCGTGCGCTCGGGCACGTCACTTCCGACTGTGACCAAGTGTGTGGTTCACTGGCTGGTGCTGCGCGTTGCCACCCCTGCGCAAGCGACCAGCCACACCTGGCAGGGCCCACACCCTGCCACACAACACACTCCACAAGTCCCGACATGGGGGGCCCTGGTATCAAGACTGTCTCCCCATAATCAAGGTGAGTCTCGAGCAGTTTCCTAGTTGTCAGTAGTTCAGTTGAGTTTGTAAGCTCAGGATGGTGTAGAATGAAATTAATGCCGACAGAAGCTGATGAGAGTGCGACTAGTCGGGCCATCTTCCGTGGCAATGCCCTAATCAAATCCTTTGGTAACATCTAGAGAACAACTTGCCTGAACTTTGTATCTGTTTATGAAATGCAAACACTAGCAAAACTTCAATATAAATGTATTTTTCTGATAAATACACCTATTTACAGATTCCACCCCCATAGAATATTCTGAGGCACCAGAGTGCAACTGGAAGAATTCTTTTTTTTTTAAACATCTTTTCATTAAAGTTGAACAGTTTCTCAGCTTATAATCACAGATTCACAGAGCTGGAAGATTTTTCAGCATAGCCCCTGTGTGCTAGTTAGTGGTATTTTACAGCTCTGCGTCAACTCCATTCCAGACCGAAGGTGACGACTGGTACCAATCAATCAGCCGACTTTATTTTGAATTGAAGCAATCCATAAAAGTATACAATAAATAGAGAAAAGATTTCATTGCATAAAAGATAAGAGTTAAAATGCAGTTTAAAAAATCCAGTAAAATAATGAATGCAGTGCAAGGGCCACTGGGTTTAAAACATCAAATTAAGACAACGATACGTATAACAACAATCTAGTGATCGAACAGGTACCTAAAAGGGCAGACTTAAGAGATGACAGATGTTATGCTATGCATATGCGAGTTCTCAGGCCGGTCAGAAAAAAGGATACAGTGAGAATTTCTTTTAAAGTGTAATAATAAAAATCTTCCTCTCTGCTGCGAACAGGGGGCAGAAGAATAAAAAGTGAAAAGTTTATTGGGGCTCCATGTTGTTACGCAAACAAGGCGGTAAATTGCTTACAGATAAAGTATTATTGGGGTGACCCAGCATTAGCGGAATTAAATTCATACGGAATTTTGCCAAAATAAAACAATGCTGGTTGTTCTCGACAAACCCTAGGTAAGATAGAGAATGATTGAATATCTACGGTGTGTTATCGTAAAGTTTTACTGAGTGTTTCTCTTTATGAAAATCCCACCTATCCCAAATTGCTTTCTTTAGGTTAATGTCCTTTAATCTAGATTTAGGAAAGTGTTCACAGAGGGTCGATGCATTGTATAAAAAAGCAAGACCTAGAAATGTAAACATTTTCCTGACATACGCTAGCCAAGGGATTTTGTTAACATGGTCCAGGTTCAGGATATCGTTCAGGATTTTCTGATTTAGACCCACTGTGCACCTCTTCCATACTGAGAGCCAAAGAGAAAGAGGTGCAGATTTGATGCCATCAGTAATAAATGGCATCTTTATGTGTGACAAAGTTATTACAAGAAGGTGGGACTGACAGCAACCTTTTAATAAATGTATCCTCAATAACTTGGAGTGGGGTTACATCAGCTATTCCCCAAATTGCTGCCCCATATGTAGCAATTGGAGATGTTTATGCCCAATAGATTTTTGCACTTCTACAATTGGCTCGCAACCCAATTCTTTTGAGAATCTAAAAATTGCAGCAATGCTTTGGGCCATTAGGTTTGCACGACTATTCAGCATCGTCTTTCAATTTTGTTTAGCATCAAAAACTATCCCCAAATAATTAAAATGTTCTACCTGTTCGATCATTTCACCCTCTGAGTGATGTCTCATTGTCTTCTTTTTGGCTCCGCCCATTGACATGATAATAGTTTTGGCTTTGTTTACATGTAGATCCAGGTTACGCATAAAGACTGGACGCAGTGGCATCCCTGTAAAGCTCTCTTATAAAGTTAATGATTGTGTTGTCTACTCCCATATCCATCAGAATTGGCCAACGTTTGATATGCACCACACAGTCAAAGACCTTTGACAGGTCCATGAAAACTGTATAACGACTTGCATTTCTTACCGTAGTATATATACTTGCAATCAGTGACAGATTAAGGCACTGGCCAACAGCGCCCCTCCCCTTTCGAAACCCATACTGCACTTCCGTAGGGATGTGCTTATCCTTTGCCCAAGTTTCCAGTTTATTTATTATAAGTCTTCCTATACGTTTGGCTGTACTATCAAGCAAGAAATGGGACAGTAGTTTGCTGGCATAGATCTGTCCTCTTTTTTATAGTTTGGAATTGTAGCAGTTTTTTTCCAAGATGGGGGGTCTGTCTTGGCTATCGCATTGAATGCCACTTTTAACAGAGGGGATCAGAAAGGAATCTCAGCCAGAAAGAGAGCCTTCCTCGAAGGAGAGTGTAACAGTGCCAATTCGATTTTTTCTACATCGAAAGAAAGGCAATTAGAGGCCTCTGTACCAGGGCAAGCATCAACACTTGAAGAATCCCCACTCTTCTTAAAAATGTCTTGAAAATGCCTAACCCAGGAGGCTTCATCAATGTGGACCTCAAGGAAGGTCCATTGTTATCATTCAGAAAAGGTGCATTAATGACCATCAAGAAAGCAGTGCTATCTCGGAAGGCTGAGACTTGTTTTAAGTTATCCCAGGCCTCTGATTTAAGATGCCTCAACCTACTTTCCCCAGTTAATTTGTATATTTTAAGTGCGAACCTCCTCTTTATTTCTAGGAGAGGTGTGGAGGGCATTGCATACGTTTGTGGAGTCCAGGGAACAGTTCTTATCAAATCACCTATGCGGTGCACTCTCTCTAGCTGGTGTAAAATGAAACAATTGTGATTTAATGAAATACAATAATTTACAAAACGCTTCGGTTACCAGCGCTTGATTTATGAAAGGGTCCAAGTAGGTGTTAATATCTTCCCGGTTAAACACTATAAAATGTAAGAAGACTAGCTCTGTCGACCTTGTCCCATTCTAGTATAAAACCATTATTACTAGCTGAAATCGGTTTAGAAATTCTAGTTTTATTTGCAGGGTTAGGGCCCTGCATATATAGCACAGGGAAGCATGGCATGGTCACTAAATTCAGTAAAATGTGGCTATGACTAAGTTAAGTGTGAACAAAGGAACTCAAAAGAAATAATGAAGTCCAATGTGGACGAATATTCGGCTCTATGAAAAGTGGGGGGAAAAATCCCCATTTGTGGGTCTATGGGGTCTTGTAAATTTAATTGCCACTTCATTAGGATGCTATTTAGCACGCTTCATTGTCCATCATGATGGAAGTGGTGAATGGCGATATCTCTGGGATCTACGATCCCGCATAGATCCATAGGATCCCAGGTGCATATTTTGGTATTGAAATCACCTAGCCAAATAATATAGATGTGTTTATGGTGGGACTCCACAAAGTCCTCTAGTACATTATCTGAAGGTAGAGGTACTGCTTCAGGATTTTGGAAATTATTATTATAGTAATTCACTAATAATTAGTCCCACTTTGCTTTACCTTTGATCACCAGAAAGTGAAAGTAGGGTAAAGTAATTAGGAAGTGCAAGACATTAAGGGCAGCCACGTTGGAAATCAGTGTAAGTAAATCTCCCCTATGCCTGCCCCTAGACGAGGGCAAGGCTGCAGAATTAAATGAACGAAACCCATTAATGAAAGTTGGTGCAATCTCCCTTGTTTCTTGCATGCTAATGATCTGGAAGTTGTTCAGGACGGCAAGCCAGTCCTCGTTGTTCCGCTTACTATTAAAACCAGCAATATTCCAAGTGAAAAAAGGGTAAACTTTGTCATGTGCATCTGAGTTGTGAACCTTAATGGCTGTAGTGGAAGCAACTAGATTCGAACAACTCAGGTGTCCCCCAATAGAGGGTGTATGTCACTAGCAACCTCTGCCCCTGCGATCATAGTTCGAGATGGAATTTGGGGATTCTGGCAAGTAGCCATATGTCAATCGCAGGAGTCGAGACCGGAGAGTGGACTAAACCTGTTGGATGTGCTTGGGAAGGTGTGCTTACAGGGTGATTGCTAGTGTCATTGGTCGAGAGGCCTGAAGCTACATCTGGTGCCCAATCGCGGTGAGTGCTCGAGTAGGTGTAGGTACTAGGTGGTTGCCCAGTAGGATTGATCGGAGGACCTGGTGCCACATCTGTTGCCCTATTGTGGTAAGTTGACTGACTTATATGAAAAAAAACAAGGGGGGCCAGAAATATCTTGGTCCCTGATTTCGGGGCCAGTTGGGGGTGAAAAATTAGATCACTACCAAGGTAAGGACAGACAAAGTTTACAACAACACAATGACCCTTGCATAGCTTGGGAGAAGCACCAATCCACTGGGTTCTCCGTGCCATCAATAGATGGTTCTGGATTAGGTGGCATGGTCTTGTATAATTACATAATCAGTGGCTGAGTTTGGCCATACGCTGGACAGTGGATTCTCTCTGATGGAGTCTAACTGCTGGAACATTGACCAGCACGAGGACGAGAGGACAGGCCGCAGGAGGTAGATTAAGGATTTGGTACTTGGGCTCCCTATGATTCAGCTCATGTGCGATGTTAGTGTTGGTGTGAGTTATATCTCTGGGGCCCTCCCAGAGATCAACAACAGTGTGTCAACAGTTAATATTAAAAGACAGTTTTCGAAAACATGCACATACTTTGCAAAGGGAGGAGACAGGGAGACATTAATGGTTATAGCAGTAAATGCAAAGAGTGGTCTGTATTTAAACAAAAATAACAAAGTAGAGAGACAAAAATGACGACACTCTATTACATTGAATGTACATGTAACCTGTGCAAACTTGTGCACATTGGTGCTCGTGAGAAACAATGTGTATGGGGCAAGTAACAATGGAAAAACAAAAACAGCGGAAAAAGATGCGCAAAAGAGAACACAATTCTCAATATATACAGTGGACTTTATGGTGGCTCCAATTCATTAGTTCAAAGTTAGAGAAGGAGGGTAATTTCTGCTTATTAGTTAGACCGGGGGCTGCGGCTTTGATTCACCCCGGCTCACTATGGCGCAAGTGGCGAGCCTATCAGAGTGGCCTCTAGTGCCTATTTCGTGCTGGCTGGAGAAAGACAGCAGTCCAACTCAACATGTACACTTGGGCCCAGGCTGGCTGCCGACGATGAGTACTGCTGTGTGTCGATATTGTTAAGCCCCCCTCCCCCCCCCCCCCCAACCCACATGTGGTGCACAGGACACGCCTCAGGGGCTTGCACTCGATGGCGGCTGACTGCCACATGCAGAAAATAAATGCAGATAGACTTTGAAACTTATAGTTTACTCACATTTTCTTGGGTGGCTAAATGGCCAATATATGAGTGGGGAAATGGCCCAACACACTAAGCTAAGGGAGGCGCCTCCCCTGCATAAATGGTTATCGGCTGTAGTAATTGAGAGAAGGAAGAATGTTTTATGCACTAAATAACACCAGTTAAACAGTCTTGTTGTTATTGAGTGACAGCCTTTACCACACATGACATTCTCAAAATGGTGATGAGATAGAGCAATGCTAAATGCAGAGGAACAAGGGAGGATTAATATAAAACTCCTCTTATGGATGGTCAAACTTATTTTTATTGAAATGTATGTGGATTTTCATCCATCCACGCTCCCTTCTATATCGTCATCCTTTTGTTCAACCTTTAATTTTTAATTACACCATGAACACTCTTTCTCTCTCTCTCGCTCTCTCTCTCGTTCTCTTTCTCTTTCTTCATGGATTGAAAACTCTGCTATGTGATTGCTTGCCTCTAGTGCAGTACTTCCCAAATCACAAGCTGATTTTTGGTGGGTCGCAAAATTCAGAACAATAAATAAAGGTGCCTTTAAATTCTGAGTTTAACTTGTCACATGGTGGTTCAAAGGCAGCGGTCGAATCTCAGGCTGCTGTATTCATTTAACATGTGGATTGATGTTTTACTCTTCTCTCTCTGACTGCAAAGTGGGAAGAGTTTTTTAAATTGAAGTATGTGACAATGTAGAAAACTTTTTTTTGCAATACACTACAAAATGTCAACAGCTGTAAAGTGTAAACGAACTGTATGCATCCAGCAGTTAGGAACGCTATATATAACGAAGCACATTTTTTTTGTAATTTTGGAGTGTGCTGGAAACAATGATTTTAATTGAATCAAACAAATCAAGACACTTACTTGGTGATGCACAAATGATAAATATTCACAGAAACCCGTTTTCTACACACTATAAGTTGTGGGCTGCATAAGTTTTATCTATAAACTGTATATCCGTGCAAGCTTACTGACAATTTCAATGGAAAATGTGCTGTCTGTAAATGACAATGTGCTACCACACAATGCTTTAGTTACATTCAATTATTGTCCTGCCTCATAGCCAATGAAGGTAGGATGGTGGTAAAACTTTGTTGTTCTAAGAAGTTGGTTGTAGTGCTAAAAGATGTAGGAACCACTGTTCTAGTGCATTATGCACTGCATATGTTTTCACTCAATATTGAGAATAGCATTTAGGAGCTTGCATAGCAATCTAACTTCTCAACTTCTATCTTGTCATTTTTTAGGGACCGCATGAGAACCTCCATCAATGTGGTGGGTGACTCCTTTGGGGCTGGCATTATTTACCACCTTTCAAAGGCTGAACTTGCTGCAATTGATGCCAAGCATGAAGCCTCCAGGGATGGAGTAAAACTGCATCTGATGAACCATGGTGGCTCTCTGAAACTCCCAAGAGAGGGGATGAGCACTCCACCCTTCTCTGGGTACACCTCGTTGCCAACATATGAGTATGAGGTAGCTCTACCACGTCCATTATTTCATTAATAAGCTTTTAATAGTGCCAGAAATCATAGATACATTATTTGATTTCTAGTCTAAATGTGAAGTCGTTCTAAAAAATAAACAATACAATTCTATCTTGCAGGTCCCCGAGAAGCGAGAATCCCTCTTTGGTCATGGGGGGGATGAGGACGAGCCTTGGTCCACAACAAGGAACAGCAGTGAAAAGAAAATGGAGGACTAGAAATGCACTTGTGGTGTGGTTCATCTTTTGTGACCGTCACTGAGTACTTTTAAAGCTTCTTGTTGGCAATGGGATATAATGGGCAGGTGTAACCCTATATTTCCGATTCTTTGAATTCAGAGACTTGAATAATTTTGTTCCTTCAGAATATTGTTCCTGAAGGTGGCCATATGAAGTGCCAGATATGTTTTTAAAAGTAGTGTTGATGGAGGTATGTACAAGCTTGTACTGGTACTTCCTCAATATGGTATGATTTTCTTTTTTTTTTAAAGAACACATTTTATTTTAGTTGATTAATATGACCTTTGTTCCCTCTGATTTGGCAATAAATTATTCTGGCCACATGCAATTTTTTGTGGTAATATAGACCCTGTTTTTCTGCCCACCACTCACAGTTTTTGGAGGATGCTTCAAACAACAGTCACTGCCATACAAATGAACTTCACTGCAACTGTAAAACTAAATGATGGCTTGATGATTGAAGTACACAAATAGGCCTACAAGTACCAGGATTTAAAAATACAATTTTTGGGATGAGTCCTCACTGCAGAAGATCCTAACACCAACATCGGACATTTGGCCAAACTACAGATCAACTGCATCTCATTCAGGACTTCCTGTTCCATTATACATATAACTTCTGTATGATGTTGCTACTCCATTTCGTGCAGATCAAAAATGTAATCTGAGGTTCAAAATGTTTTCTTCCTGTTAATGCTAATGTGTTTTTATATGTGTTTCGTGTCACAACTAAGCGGTTTGTTTCCACGGGTTGTTAGTAACAGGTGTTACTGTTTCCCAATTCAATGACATTGAGTTTATCAATCGCAGAAACATTGAAGGTTGATTTGGCCAAGCCAGCTTTTATCGGCATGAACTGGAAATTATAAAGATGTTAGCATAGTGTGTACCTCACTGAACCCTCTTGAATTGCATGTAGTGTTCCTACTTCCTAAAGTACAAATATTTTGATTAGGCTTTACAGCAAACAGGTTACTGATAATTACAATACAGTATCAACATTCAGTATAGCAACATAATCAATGCTCAATGAGATAGTAAAGTACAAGATTAAACAGTTGTTTCCATGTTTTATGTTTCACTCAAAGTCTTCCACATCAAAGGCTCATTCACTAAATATTTTTTTCTTAACGTATGTTTGGTATACAGGCACAGATATGCCTCTAAAAAGACATTTTGCTTCGGGTTGTAGGAATTTCAGTGCTGAATACCCTCGATATAAATCAAGCCAAGTTTTCCTCCGATGAAGAGCTTACAGGTTCCACTTTCTGGAAGGAACAACATGAAAACAAATCACACTTCGAAGTCAGACTTGACAGAGGTTTTCACGAGCCCTAGATGAAAACTTAATGCGGGCCCCTTGGATGGCTCTTTCTAAGTATTTAAAAAATGTTCTCCAGAGAACGAGAAAAATATTGCATTGGGCTCATCTGGTATTATCCCTCGCTATGGCAGGCTTGCTTGCAATTAAAAATCGATAATACATACAGCTAAAAGAGTGTAGGGCCCTAGAAAGTGAGGGGCGAGGGACATAATGCCTCCTCTTCACCCCCCTCACCCTGGTGACGGCCCTGATAGACATTTTCTTTATAATTTATCCATCAAGTATTTTACTACAGCAGATCACACTACTAGGAGATCAGTGGTTTAGCCAGCCTAATATTTTTAATAATATCAAATTCCTTGCTCTGAAAAGAAACAATTGCTGATCAGTTATAAATATTGTGCTCTGTGAACCGTTATAAATCTTATAGGCCACCATCGCCCCAGCATCAGATTGGTAATGCGGGCAGTCGGGCATTGGCCGATGGGCCGGTGCCTAAGGGTCACCAGTGGGCCGGTTTTTGTCAACCGGCCCACAGAGGCTTATTGTCTTCCCAACCAGGCCACTGTAAGGTGGTGCAGCATCATGAGCTAGGAGGCTCTGAGGGGTTGCTTTCAGCAGAGTAGCTAGGCCAATATTGATCTGTCTGCTGCAGATTTTAATTGTGGCCTTCCGTGGGGCCGGCGCAGAAGCTCACAAGCAATGCCCCACTCCCCTGCTGTGGGCCATCATCACTTCGGCTCCCCTGCTTTTGTTCACCCCTCCCCTGCCACACCATCAACCTGAGGCTACAGTTGACTGGGCTGGGGCGAGTAAGAGAACATCCCTGCTGTTGACACCCCAGCCACAGTGTCATTGAGGCCTTGATGGTGGTGGTGGTGGTGGGGGGGGGGGGGGGTGTATGTTTGCATTAACCTCGCCGTGAAGCACCTTTCCCAGAGAGGAACATTTAGATAATGTAATTTTAGGGTCAGAGCTGCTGAATGTGGAACTAAGGAAAAAGGGTTCGAGTCCCAGCCTCACTGCAACATCCTGTGATTCTGTGCAAATGACTTAATTGCACAAAGGCCTAAAATAAAAATGAATGTGATATTCTGTAATGTAACTGGTGCTCCTATGATTGCGCCCTTTGGCCGAGTTTACGCTATATAAAACTACAATAAAAAAAACATAACCTTTTGTTTGCTCATTTTTAAGACTCCGCAAAGGCTGGAACCTAATAATGAGAGAGAATTCTTTATTCAATAATAAAAAAGTCTGTATTCCTTCTTAACATGGCTTTTCTTTCTTTGTTTAGTTTTAACTATCAGTCACAGATCATTAATGAAGCCACATTTTAAACTGCTTTCACCTTAGGTTTACTGTTCAAACTTTTAAAGTACGTATTGACCGGGGGGAGGAAATACCAGCTTTAGGTGATATTCTTAATTTTCGTACTGGCAAGGGCATAAAAATACTGGTAATGCTGGTTAAAAAAACAGCCAGGTAACAAACATAGCCATACCAGGAGTTGTGACCTTTGGGCCACTTTATTTCACTTCGCCCGCCCAGCAAAAATGTAGTGCTTCTAGTTTTCACCAATGTTTCTGGCTCTATGAGCTTTAAAATGCATAATTTATCAAACATTTCTCTAAAAATGAGCCAGATGAGACTAGCCAAATGCTGTTTCGTGAACGGGCCTGATCCAGGAATATGGACTACTTTTTTGGGAGTGTCCGGGCCGAATTGTGATCCCTATCTGACCCTGCCTCGCCCTTCATACACAACTACGACACCCGAGGTCATTTTCTGAGTTCTCCATAAACCATTAAGACTCTAAGCACTTTATAATGTGATGACACATGAGGTTCGGCTAACTACTATCTTAAGAGGCTTTCTCTGGCTACTTCAGCAGTTGTTTGTTAATATGTACTAGAAACTGATAGTAAGAAATCGTAAAGTGGGCTTGGTTCCAGAAAGGTAATAAATGATCTTTCTGAAAGTTTACGCCCAACACTTACCTTTATTGAAATGTCACATGGTCACGATCTGTTCAACACTCATACACTTGTGTAACATTTCAGGAGATCCCGAAACACTTTTGATAACACCATTTCAGGGTTTAAAACTGTTTAAAAAATATATACAATCACATGTAATCTTAACAATCCAAAACACTTATAGCCTGCAGCGTGTCACTCAGCTTGAGCCTTTGCAGTTAATTTTATTTTCACATCATGTGCAGATCTGTATATATGTATAAATGTACCTATTGTTATTCTAAAGGGTAAATATTATTTGGGAAGAGTAGAATATTTACGTAGCAACAATGGAAACATAGGAATTGTGTCAGGAAAGCAATGGAATAATTCATTTTTGTGTTTAACAGTATGGAGTGAGAAGGGGATCCATGTCACCAGGCTAGTTTCCAGAAGCGCAGGGAAGGTCTTTATTGATGGTTGATGGGGTGCTTCTTAAAGTGGTAGGCCTGTATCTCTTGCACTTGACTCTCTGTTTTGCCTGTATGTGAAAATATTGAACAAAAAAATAAACTAAAACTATTGAAAAACAAAAACCTAAAATCCAAGCAACAAATTTGTAGGAATGTTTGATAGAGGTGTGTTCTCACCTCCCACTTTCTTATTCGATATTAATTTTCTCATGGTGCATTTTCTTCCTGCAAATTTTCTAATCTCCCCACTTGCACTTCCTGCCCCAATGGTGTGCTGCCACACAATGTCAATAGGTTTCAGCTTTTGGGTTCTGTGTTTCTATTGCATTCTATTTACCCTTCTCTCGCAGTTCAAAGTATTAAGCACTGTTTCTGTTTTTCTTTATTAATTATTTTGTTTCTAACTGTATAAAATATAGAATATCAAAATCATATGTCTGTTTTTCATTATTCATTTTTATTTTTATATTCTTTTCTAAAGATGACTGAGTATCATATTTTCTTTTGTCTGGGAGGCATTTGTTTTCATAATTTCATGTTTTTTACTTCTATCCATCTTTTCTTCATTGTTCTTCTTCTTGAACATGTTTTTCATTCTTGGCTCTTTTTAGACACATTTTTACTGAGGAGAGGATTCTCACTGAAAGTTCTAATTTTATTATGAACCCCAGGTTTTTGGCATGTATTTTGATTTCTAGTAATTTTCTCCTATTTTTGGAGCGGTATTTCCAATTTAACATCTGTGTGTTACATTGCTTTCGTGAAGGTACTATTTATGTGCTAAAGTTCTGAAGTGCCTAATTACAATTAACATTCCTATCCTATCTGGTGTCATATTGTTTGCACCCCTTAGTGCATCTGGGCAACATAAATGTCAAAATATGAGGACTGAGTCCACTCAGAGGGAGAGGTGTGGCGCAGCGTTCAGGACGGTTGACTCCGGGGTACGGGTCTCATGGTTCGATCGCTGGCGGCAGCTCAGTCCAGCACCATGTGACCCTGGGGCCCCAGAGCCTTGAGACCCTTAGGGGAGAATAGTTCTCGTTTTACCAATACTGGGTTATTAGTTATTATTATTTTTATCACTCATGTAATCAGAATATGTTAGCCAAGTTCCTGGCTAGCTCACAGTGCGCCATTTGGACCCCTAATATCACAGGGTAACGGATGGTTTGTGCAACCTCAGAACATGATCACTCTAATTCCCGCAAGGAAATCATGGAAAGAGGTCTACTCTTTCATTATTACTTAGACATGCCGAAAGGGGGGCACAAGAGAGATACACAATGGTGTTTCAAACATTTATTGAAGTAGTCGTATTCTTGTGTAAAAAATGAGCTGCAATTATTAGCAGAAGGAAACAAAGCATTGTTACTAGGATTACAAGAATCGTGAAAAAGATTAACAATTCAGCCACTGTAACTTGTCAGTGATTATATGAACATACGAATAAATGTCATACTGACAGGGGTGGCTCCTCCACTAAGGTGGAGGAGTGTCATCCCACTGCTTTCTTGCAGGGCGAGAAAGCCAAAACATAAAGTGGTAATAACTAAAAGTTATTACCATTTTATGTTTGCTTTGCGCACATCTGGCAGTTGGGGCTGCTCTGCTCTTTCAGCAGGGCAGGAGAGGAGCGGTTTGCCTACTCCTGAGTGTGCAAAGACTGTTTGATTTGCCCTCACGGGCTGCCCAAACCAGTCATGGCGCATTCTGCCCAATGCAGCCTGCATGGAGAACATGCCCATCCCATTAGCCCCTGGCTTGGCGGCGTCCCGACCAATCATAACACTGTTTGCAGACTGAATACACCCGCGAGCAATGCAAGCAACTACTGCATACTGATACTCTTACCTAACACTGCTCATACTATAGAGTGCATAGTGAAAATGCATTCTGCCATATCGCTTGGAGCAAGCCAACTCCCCATACCTTTGTGAGTTGCATCAGGAAGCCAGTCTGGTGTAGAACAGGCTGCCGTCCTTTTCCTGGATTGGGATTGAAGTCAGCAGGGCTGGATCTCAGTCACAAGCAAACTTTCCAGGATATAAGTGCTTATCTGAATAACTATGCTCAGCAGCAGTTTATATAATGAAAGCCTGGTTCCATTGGCACTGTGTCAGAGGTGCAATATTGATATGATTATTTGTCATACCGATTCAGAGCTGTCTCTAACTGGGCAGCCATATGAAAGGGCAACATTCTCAATGTTTTGTTGCCGTGCGCATAGTGTACAAGTGTCATGATAAAACAACTACGAAGCAAAATGCTTGTAAGCAGAACACTTTCTGAGTATGTTATCATGTTCATGCCAAGAATGTAAAGAGTCACTTTCTAAAAAAGATGTCAAGTTTAAACGTGTAAGTAAAGCTGGACACTTTGGTACATTGGCCCTGTGAACCTCTCAATACTTACAACTAACTCAAGGTAACAATTCTATCCTGAATTAATCTCTACAGCCTCGATCAGGTCCTTTAAAGGCTTTCTGTTCACTCACTCTCTTCAAAGCTAAACTTCATTACCCCTCATTCAGATTGTTTAACAATGTATTTGTCACTCCCTTCTTACTACTCATGTACCCTGCCTTCTTCTCTTTTTTGCCTATTTGAATCACAACCTCTCTGCACAATATGTCTTTTGGTCTGTGAAAATGGCAAAATAAATGTCACTACTTACGTACAAACTCTGTTTTTGCTAATAAACTAGGAAAAACATAACCTAAAATTAGTGTTTTTTCAAAAAAAATTGAAATAAACCAGTGTATGATCACAACAGATTCAAATGCGAGGATACCACTCATGCCCCGCCAACTGTACATGCCACTTGAACTTCAAACTTTATATTCAGTCTGAAATTCCCCTCACTAAAAATATCTCTCTTATAGTTTAATGAATGAAGATGTAAAAGATTGAAGTATCCATTTCCGCAATCTTTATTCTCAATCTCCATCATCATTCAATCATGTATGTAGATCGACCTTCACACATTCTTTCCTACAAATGTAACTGTGCTCTGCACTGACTTAGTTTAACCTCATTCTCCAATTAGCCAACACTATTCTAGCCTGGAGATCTATTTGTTCGTGCCGCTGTACCTCGCATCAACAAAACCACCATGGGAGGAAGATCCTTCTCCTACCTGGCAGCTAAAACCTGGAACTCACTTCCCATTCACCTTCGCCTCACTCAGAACCACCTAGCATTCAGAAAGCAACTTAAAACCTGGATATTTGGCAAGTAATTCCCCACCCTTCTTCAAGCGCCTTGAGACCCTCTGGGTATGTAGCGCGCTATATAAATTCATTGACTTGACTTGACTTGACTTTTACCACCGCTATTTCTAACCGCCTTTATAATAATACTACGATTATTCTGTCATCACCTTCTATACTATCAATATTCAATGTGTGCCTTTCTCTTCTGAACTAGAAAATATTTTGCCTACCCTTTCAGCTTCACCATATTGCCCGGCAAACAAATGTTTCCCTCAGTTCCTGACTTCTTTGTCTGCCAGATCTCTAAACTGCTACAAAAGCCAGTTCTGCTCCTGTAGCTGTACCGTTAGGGACACGCGATCAGTTGCAGTTTCTAAAGTCGCTAAAGAGGATTCAAGACATGTTAACTGAGAGTGTCCCTCTAAACACCTGCACGGTTTGCCATGGCAATCCCCCCTATATAAGCCTTGAAGGCCTCCCATAGGGATACGTATTTTCTGACAGTAGCAATATTGAGCTGGAACTATTCTATAGTTGATAACTGCTGCTCATCTTTGAACACTTGGTCTAGCAATGAAGTAGCTGGGAATCTCCATTGGGATGTCAAATTCATGACTTCATGGTAGTTATATCAGAACTATGCAAAGAAACTAATAAGCAGTATCAGCCGTCTAGGATCGCACCATCTTATATTGCTTTTATATAAATTCAAACTATTAAGCTTAACTTTAAGTGACCACACTGCTTAGGAATCACTATAACCAATACATTTTTTAAAACAAGTTGAAAAAGGAGTGCTGATAATCACAATTTGTTTATCTCAATCCAGTGATCAAAGTCAAAGAGAAGAAAATCTGTTTTTCCCTTCACCCAGAAGTCACAAACAGCATCCATTCACTTGAATTAGGTCCATCTGGACTCCCTTTGTGTTAAAAGTGTTTGTTGGGTAGGGAGTTGTGTACTCCATGTGAGGTGTTTTTATATGTATTTGGTGAGATTATTAAATGTATTATTTTTGTCAAATTGTGCATATATACACATATATATACTAGCAGCCTGTCCCGACGTTGTCCGGGTATGAATTGCTGCCGGCCAGTAGTATATTGTTTTGTAGGATTTCGTTTTGATAGCATTTCTTATCTGTGACAGGCCTGTGAAACGCTCCGATTCACAGTGCACTGCTGATGCACTTAAGAGTGCGCGTTCAGAAGTGTATGGACTCGAGTTTCCCTACTTTATTTTTCCTTGCTATATTATATAGCGCGAGCTCGACAACATAGCATGAGCACAATTTACATTACAGAAGAACACATTCATTTGTGGTAGGCACGGGGAGACAAAGCGATTTGCCTGGAATCACAGGATGTTGAGCTGATTCCGAGATTCGAACGTAGCTCCCCAGCTCAAAAGTTCAATTCTAGAACTTTTTTTTAGTTTTTTTTGTGTAAGACGTTTATTGCACATTTCACAGGCGGAGTCACACATTCACGCCTACAACCATAACAGGCCGGCTACATTCGTTTACAGTAAATGCATGATGGTGTTAGGTGTACACAGCCCATCAGCCGACATCCATAGGACCGGCGGCGTTTCGACAAACAGCATTTGCGTGATAGTGCAGTGCATCACATTCATTATAGCATATCCATACTCTTACATTTTATATTTTATCTTTTCCTGAAACCTTAAGAACAAAGAAAAGTAAGAACTATTGCAACTTTAATCACTGTGTCACAGCATTCTCCCTCCTCATTCTAAGGATGGCAAACATTGCACCCCTGAAGCATCTATATGTCAATCCATCCTATTTGTATTATTCATCTCGGGCAAGTGATTGCGCCTGCAGATAATCCCTCAAATACATCCAGTAGTCTTTAGGACGTGATCCGGCCGGCAATTCCTCCTTATACGTTGCCAGTGTGTCACGGCAATATGTTAAGTCTTCTAGCCAGTTTTTCAACTTTGGCCCCATTTTCCCGTTCCAATGCATTGAAACCCTCCTCTTAGCCATTAAAAGTGCAACCACACAAAACTTTCGCTTCTTCGCTCTGAGCTGCGGGACAAGGCCTAACAAACAAATTTTGATCGTACAGTCGAGCCTCACCCCAAGCATTTCACTGACAGCCTGCCCCACCCGCACCCAGAACCTTGCCACCGAATGACATTGCCAGGCTAGATGTATGAAGTCCGCGTTTTCTTGCTTGCATCGTACACATCTCGAGTCTTCGCGTAAACCATACCCATGGAGCCTCTCAGGTGTGTAGTACATTTGGTGTATGTATTTATAATGAATAATCCTAAGGTTTCCACTGGGCGTTATCATACTAGTGAGTAAGCATGTTGTTTCCCATTCTTCCTCAGACAGCGTATTGTCCAATAGTGTGCACCATTTATCTCTCATCCTTTCAGTGTTCCCCCCAATGTCCCTCTGTAGGCTTGTGTATAATCTTGATACTAGGTGCGTGGCGGCAGAAGCCGCCAGGATCAATTGCAATGGAGCCAGAGTCTGAGGCTCCTCTGGGAAAGTGGTAAAATGTTCTCTTACTGCTCTCTGCAGCCTGTAGTAGGTAAAGCTAAATAACAATGTCGGATGACTAATGTAGCCCAACTTGTCTAGTGTTTGAAAAACCCCGTCTTTGTACAAATCCCCCATTGTGTCAATACCAGCATGGCGCAGCAAGTCCATCCCTACCTGTTCTTGAGTGACCGAAAGTGCTGGGTGATTTGCTAATGGGAGCGTTGGTGCATAAAGCGGTAATCTTCCAGCTTTCTTACCCAGCAGTCTCCACGCTTCGATGGTGGTGTTCACTGGGTTTATGTCCCGCTCGTGTTGCCTAGGTCGCTTATGTGGCAATATGTTAACTAATGGGATTGGGTCAGCATCACACGTTTCCACCGCTACATGTGTTAGAAAGGGGATCTCATGGAACCAATAATGCGCGAATTGCGCCTGGGCGCAGAGATAATAGAGATACATGTCCGGGACCTTGAAACCTCCCCTTGCATATGGCAGCGTCATCGTTTGTAATTCTATTCTAGCTTGCTTGCCCGCCCAGAGCAGACTCAGTACTAATTTGTTAATGTTACGGAACACCTCTGCCGGAGGTTTAATGGGGATGTTAGCAAACAACTATAGGAACTTAGGCAGTAGCACCATCTTCACGATAGCAGCTCTGTCCGCTAGTGATAGTGGTAATTTATTCCACCGTTTGATTTTATCGTCTAGAGATGATATCACTCTACCATAGTTGGTTCTGACGACTAGCTCTGGGTCCCTATGAAACCATACTCCCAAGTACTTGGTCGGTTCGTCCTGGCACTCTAGTGGGTAATCCAAGTTGGATGGGATAGTGCTATCAGTCAACGCTAGGATGAGAGATTTTGTCCAGTTTATCTGCAGTCCTGAGTATTGGCCACATTTTATGTATTCACGCAATAAAGGGTTGAGGTGCTGTTCTGGGTTTTTTACATAAAGTACCATGCCATCTGCGTACAGTGAGATGTGTATAGGGCGTGACGGGAGTTGTATGGCCGAATAGTGGTGATGCTGTCTGATTTTGCAAGCTAATGGCTCCAGCACTAAAGCAAAAAGCATTGGGGAGAGTGGGCACCCCTGTCTCGTCCCGCGACATATTGCAATCGGCTCCGAGACATGTTTGTTAACCCGGATACGTGCTGATAAGTTCGTGTAAAGCATAGAGATCCACTGTGTAAATATAGGAGGAAATCCCATTCGTAACAATACCGTGTGTAAAAAATTCCAGTCTATCGTGTCAGCGTGTCTATCGTGTCATGTCGTGTCTATCGTGTCAGCGTCAGCCACTGCTTTGATCTCTGGTGCTAGATAATGAGCTAGTGCAAAAAGCGTGCGTGTGTTATGCGTTGTCGATCTGTCCGGGATGAAGCCGGACTGGTCAGGTCTCACCAGTAATGGCATTAGTGGTTTGAGTCTTGCCGCTAAGAGGCTCGCTATTATTTTCGTGTCCACGTTTATAAGGGACAAGGGGCGGTAAGAGTGACATTGTTCCTCATCTTTCCCTGGTTTTAGTAATGCAATCAGCATGGCTTCCCTCATTGATGCCGGGAGAGTTTGTGCCTCGTGTGCCGCACCATAAAGCTTCACCAGGTGTGGAGCCAATAGATCCGCAAAAGCCTTGTAGAACTCTATTGAGAAACCATCAGGCCCTGGCGCCTTGCCATTTGGCAGGTGTTTTTGATTGTGTCTACAACTTCTTCTACTGTTATAGGGCGAGCTAGGTATTCTCTATGATTATTCGATAGCCATGCGATTTCTACGTCTGCCATATATGTCAACATTTCTTCCTGTGGCATCGAGGGACGTGCTTCATATAGTTGACCATAAGTGGCCATGAATTCACCCATTATGACTTTAACGTCTCGTGTGATTGTCCCCTCCCGAGTTTTTAGCGTGGTAATATGCTGAGGTGCTCAACCTGAGCATATTTTCTCAGCCAGTGCCCTGCCCGGTCTACCTCCCTAACCATATACTCTGGCTGTTTTGAGCTTGGTTATGTATTTGAGCTCATCTATCGCAAATTGCTGGTGTTCCTTTAGGAGCAAATGTATTTCCCCCAGTAGTGTGATGTCCCTCGTTTGCGTGTACCGCTGTTCTAGTGTTTGTATTGCTTTTCACGCGCGCTTAATTGCTGCCGTATATCTTTCAATATGCCCGTGGTAGTACTAATGCATACTCCCCGCAACATAGCTTTGAAAGCTTCCCACAGGAGACAGGGGTCTTCCGTCGTGGGGCAGTTGAGGTCAAAGTAGTCCATTATTGCCTTGTGGATGGTGTCAGTGTATAGCGGGTCCCGTAAGGCTCCAGCATTAAATCGCCATGTGAAGGGTGGAGGCTCATAGTGCAGTATTTGCACTGCTAAGAGCACAGGGCTGTGGCCTGATAGCGTTCTCGGCAAATGCTTTACAGAGACGGTCCACGCCAACACTTCCCGTGTGCCTAGCCAGTAATCCAGCCTAGACCAACTGTTGTGTGCCGCAGTTATGTGCGTCGCCACGAGCTCCCCTGGACGATGGACCCTCCATATGTCAGTCATTTGTAAATCTGTTAGTGCATCGAGAAGTGTCACTCTCACACGTGTATGCGGCTCTAGTGCGTTTGGTGACCTATCCAACCCATCCCGCAATGCTATGTTAAAATCTCCTCCCCATATTATGTGCTCGACCTGAAGATTAGAAATGGCTTGCCATAATTTCGCAAAGAACCCTAGGTCATCCGTGTTGGGGCCATATGTGTTCACCAAAGCAACTTGACGATGTCTCACCATGCCAATGACAATAATGCTTCGCCCTTCGGTGTCCCTGTGCACGGTCGAGATCTCAAAGTGTACTCCCTTCCGTATTAAAATGCTGACCCCTCTGGAATATGAGGAGTAGTTTGAGCTGGTTACAGATTCCGCCCATCTAGCGCCCAGTGTGGAGGTGGTGTTAGCAGCCAAGTGCGTTTCCTGTAGAAAGGCTATGTCTATATGCAATCTATCAAAGTAGGCAAATATCTGACTTATCTTCTTCGGATTACCCAGCCCTCTAACGTTGCACGTGACGAATTTCAGTGTGGTGGACTGTGTCATGTCAGTGAGGTGTGACGTTATCCTGATATGTTGTGTGACAAAATACTTTAGGTGCAATCATTTGGCAATGCCCGGGTCTATGCTTCAGTGTACAGTGTTTCGCAGTGCTTGTGGCGATAACAGAGGTCGCAATGCTTCTCAGACACAGTGAATCAGTTCGAACATCCCCCAGGTCCCTACCCCTCTCCCCGCCTACTTCAGCGCCCAAACTTTGCCAAAGCCATCCCCTTAAATTAACCGAACTGTCATTAGAACTGTAATAGGGGCGCACCCGCTTGGGGGTGTCGCCAGGTACACACATCTCCATCCACATAGTGGATGTGGACGGGTGCATATGCAGTTTTTTGAACTTAAGTGTTCCTGTACCACACATTTCCCGCCAATCTCTCTCGGCAGCCATTTAACAAATTCCAAAAAAAGGTTACCCATTATCTCATGGAGATGCCGCGTACGTTTGTCTGACCATACGCTATCTACAGCACATATGTTATGTCTCTGCAACTGTTTCCGCAGGCATCATTCATAGTACTGTGCCAGCAACAATAAGTGGCTGTCCGTCAGCAAGTGCAGTGCATCCTCTGTATAGTGCAGATAATCCACAATAAACACATGTCCCATTCCCGCTCTCCCTCCAGCGCCCCTTGCCCGTTGTGGACCACAAAGTTACTCACTGCTCACGTTGCGGGCGTGTTTTCAGAGTGCAGTCCGGGTCCGTTCACAAGGCACCAATGTTCCCCAGCCTATATTGGCACTTATCCCAACTCGCTTGCTATGTGCCATATGTAGCAGTGAAATCAATTAGGCATTGTCTGAGCTGATTCCAGTATTGAGGTGAGTCCAGCAGAGTGAAGTCCTGTACATAGGTGTTACACTTAGCCCCCTGTCGACTCAGTCGTTGTCACTGCCCTGGTCATCTCGTTCTTGTGTCTTGCGCCGTCGTCCCAGTTTTTTGATGTACTCCTGTGCTGCTTGCACTGTGAGGAGAACTACGGGTTTTCCCGCATTTGTGATTTTGAGCTTTGCTGGATATAGCATCGCATATTCGACGCCTAGTTCCCGCAGTTTCTTTTTCACAGGAGTGAATTCCTTGCGTGCCAGCTGACCTGCCATGGTGTGGTCTGGATAGAATTGTAGGGTGTTACCTTGGTATATGATTTCACCCCTTTCCCTGGCCAGCCTGAGAACTGTGTCTCTGTCTCTGTAGTTGAGCATGCAGGCAATTATTACACGCGGTGTGGCTCCCGGCTTCGGCTTAGGTGCCAAGGATCGATGCGCGCGTTCAACAAGAAAGACTGATGACAGTTGTTCAGCGCTGAATAAGTCTTTTAGCAACGTCTCGATGTAGTCCTCCATTTTGCCTGTGTTGGTGGACTCCGGCAGGCCTGCTATGTGGACGTTGTTGCGTCTAGACCTGGCTTCCTGATCCTCCACCTTAGCACGGAACACTTCCAGTGTCTTTTCCATACCTCCGCATATTCTCGTTGTGGACTTCTATTCGTCCTCCACCTTGGATATCCTTTGTTCCGCCTCCACCAGTAGCTCGCCATGTTTATCAAGTTTTGCGGCCATGTTGTCCACACGCTGTACCACATTGTCCAACTTATTATTCATTTCTTGCAGGCTTTGCTGTATAGCCTGTAGGACTGCCTCCATGCCGGTCCCGTCGCTTGCCTCGTTATCCCCCTCTGTGTCCGACGTCGTCGCAGTGTTCTTTGGTTGCTTCCTCGCCTCAAACTGCAATTTAGTCTGCTGCTTTTCAGGTTTCCCCATGTTGCAGGAGCATGATAGGGAGTTGTGCAGTGCTTTCCCTGTGGTGTCAGTTCTCAAACCTTTTGTGGCGCTCAGCTCGCGTTGTTGCGGCGTTTTTGTTGCCGACGGAGTTCCAGATTTATACATCAGGCACACAACTTGTCCGCATGGCCACTATGGTGTTTCGCCGGATGAGTCGCGCGGCACTCCGCTGTGGTTCCGCAGCGCTCACAATGAGATCTCCTTCTGTGTATGTAATGCTGGGGGTGAAGCCTTCAGGCCATGGGCGTGTGTATTCATATGGGTGCAGGCGCCGGGGTTGGGTTGCAGGCTCTTGCGCGGATGTCTAGCTGTATCGTTTCTCTGCTCTCGTTGTGCCTTGCTTATAGATTCGTGTCATCTGTTGTGGCGTGCACTTACTCGCCTACCATGTTAGATGTCCAGCGCCGTTCCACTCTCGGCACCCTCGCCCATGAACGTTCGCCGCCTACCCCCTGGTGTTTTCCCGCCTTTGCCGTGGCTTAGCAGTCCGGCGTCAAAGTCCATCTAGGGGCGCGCCTTGTGTTGTAGCGGCCAGTTTGTCTGTCCACTCCCAGCAGCATTCGCCTCACGCACCTGTTTGCCGAAGATGCTACGATGCCGGGTCTCAGATAAGTCCCGATGTTTTCTCTCCAATGCCCTTCATATCGTGCGTTCCACTGCAGGCGCCATTTTGGAACGCCAGGAACTCAAATCTGAAATCGGCGTTTGTGAAGTCTGTAGCCCTTCGGCGCAGTCTTGATAGGGTACGGGCCGTTCGTGGCGCTTGTGTGCTGCAATCAGATCTGGTCATTCCGCTTGCCTGGTTCTCGATCGATTACAGGAGCCAGTAGGTCCGATCACCGGGAGCCGCCATCTTGGATCACATCACTCGTCTGCACGGTTTAACAGCGATATTTCCGCCGCCCCTGCCGCTTTCTGAGATTCAGTGCCGATAGTCTTTGGGCAGCATGTTCCGATTTATGATGTCGTCAATTTCGGTTTTCCAGCTGTACTTTTCGTGGGTTTAGGCCGCTTTTCTGGCCCCCCCCAATTCTAGAACTTGTGGCGGGAGGTGTGTCTAAAAGTGTATGTCGGTGCTGGCCATCAATGAGAGAGACCTGTGCATTTTTCAAATGGGTGGTGAAAAAATATGAGTATGTTGCTGGAGATGTGGGCTGCCGTGCCACCAATGTACTTACCGGGGGAGGGTAAACACCCATTATTCCACAACTCTCTTTCCGCATACCATCACTCCGCATACTTTCATTACAAAAGTACCATGACTCCGCAATGCCATTATAACGCATGGCATAACATTTTATATGCTTTTACCACGCATACATTTACAACGGAATTCGTTGTAAATGCATGAATGGTAAAAGCATGTTTTTATAAAATGTTTGGATAAGGTATGGGGTATATGTTTTTGGGTACTGAGGTATATGTTTTGGGGTGTTTGGGTATTTTAAGCGTTCAGATATAGTTTTGGGTTATGGGGTATAGGGGTAGTTTTAGGGTTTAGGGATAGGTATAGGTTTTGGGGTACCGGGGTCTTTTTAGGGTTCAGGGCTAGGTTTGGGTTTTGGGGTACAGGGGTATTTTTAGAGTTCAGGGGTAGGTTTGGGTTTTGGGGTACAGGGGTATTTTAAGGGCTAGGTTTGGGTTTTGGGGTACAGGGGTATCTTAGGGTTCAGGGGTAGGTTTGGGTTTTGGGATACAGGGGTATTTTAAGGGATCAGGGCTGGGTTTGGGGTACAGGGGTATTTTTAGGGTTCAGGGCTAGGTTTGGGTTTTGGGGTACAGGGGTATTTTAGGGTTCTGGGGTAGGTTTGGGTTTTGGGGTACAGGGGTATTTTTAGGGTTCAGGGGTAGGTTTGGGGTTTGGGGTACAGGGGTATTTTAGGGTTCAGGAGTAGGTTTTGGTTTTGGGGTACAGGGGTATTTTTAGGGTTCAGGGCTAGGTTTGGGTTTTGGGGTACAGGGGTATTTTTAAGGTTCACAGGTAGGTTTAGGTTTTGAGGTACAGGGGTATTTATAGGGTTCACGGCTAGGTTTGGGCTTTGGGCTACAGGGGTATTTTTAGGGTTTAGGCATAGGTTTGGGTTTTGGGGTACAGGGTATATTTATAGGGTTAAAATGGGTTAGTGTTTAAGGGTGTTGGGGTATTTTAAGGAATAAGGGTGGGTTATGATTATGGGGTGCAGGGGTATTTAAAGGGAGCAGGGTGGGATTAGTTTTTAGGGGGTAAAGGGTAATAAAATAAAATAATAAATACAAATAATATAAATAATGCAATTTAAGAGAATAAATGTTTTAATAAAATTAAAACAATGTGTATATATATATATATCCTGCTCCAAAGTTACACTGATAGCGAGTCACTCCAAAGGCGGGTGTACCACGCCTATATATACAAACATATAGTTGATGTTTTAATAATGTACTTTTACAATGTATATGACTTTACCACACATGCATTTGCGTTATAATGGCATGCGTGATAAAGTCATATGCGTTGTAGAAGTTTTAGAAATGATGTCTTTGCAGAGTAATAGTCCTGCGTTATAAAAATTGCGGAGTGATGGTATGCGGGATGTTGGTTTACGGAATATCATCACATATTCCCGGGGGAGGGATAGTCCCTTTCTTGCTATTTCTGTGGAGGCGAGCCTTGTGTCCGGATGTGCGTGGCGCGAGGCCTGTGTGCAACAGAAGTGGAAAATCTCCAGTGTGCGCTTCAGGCTTCACCGTAAATTAAGGTGAGATTACATTTCCTGCGCAATGGCCCCTGTTTGCGCTCCTTCCGGCTCTTGGGAATAGCGCTATGCCTGACCTCCATACAGTAAAGCAGGTGCACGTCACTGGGAGCGTGGGGCAAGCACACCCGGAGCTGGAATGTACAGAACCTGGGAAGAAAAAACAATGAAATATTGGGCACAACGCTCGCTTTTTTTTTCCGCAACCCCGCGCCCCGCATACGCCCCCAGCACACACCCACAGCACACGATATGAGACATGGCATGAAGGGCGGAACGTACCCACGCCCCCATCTTCTTCCACCGCAAGATCGCTGACATCCACGACAGCTTCAACACCATGACCGCCCCAACTACGCCAGACTCCACCTCCCCTGTGAACACCACCAGCGCCAACCGCCTGACTTCCTGGTCCAACGTCAATGACAACGAGACGCGCAAGGTCATGAACTCCATCCACTCAGGATCTGCGTCTGACCCGTGCCCACACCACGTATTCAACAAAGCATACGCAGCCATCGCACCCCAACTACGGAAGGACATCAACATCTCCTTTGAAACAGCGACATTCCCGGAAAGCTGGAAGCACGCCAAAATCAACGCCCTCCACAAGAAGCCCAAAGCAGACCTAAAGGAACTCAAGAACTTCTGGCCCATCTCTCAGCTCCCGTTCCCGGCAAAGGTCATTGAGAAAATCGTCAACATGCAACTGACCCACCACCTGGAAGACAACAACATCTTGAACCCGTCCCAGTACAGATTCAGACGAAACCACAGCACCGAGACAGCCCTCGTCGCCGCCACAGACGATACCGGGTGCCAACTAGACAACAGCGACACAATCTGCTATCGCACTCTAAAGACACACCTCCTAGAAGCCAGAATCCAAGAGAAGGCCCTCGACAGGACCACGTCCTTCCTCACTGGCAGAACCCAGAGCGTCTGCCTCCCACCCTTCCGATCAGAAGCCACCAACATCATCTGTGGCGTCCCCCAGGGCTCATCCCTCAGCCCGATGCTGTTCAACGTCTACATGGCTCCCCTCGCACTAGTGGCCCGCCATCACGACCTCAACATCATCTCCTACGCCGACGACACCCAGCTCATCCTCTCCCTCACCAAGGACCCACACACCACCAAAACCAACCCCCACGAGGGAATGAAGGCCGTCACCGACTGGACGAGGAGCAGCTGTCTGAAGTTGATCTCGGACAAGACGGAGGTCCTCATCCTCGGATCCACCCCCTCAGCCTGGGATGACTCCTGGCGGCCGACCGCACTGGGAACAGCACCAACTGACCAATGCCCGCAATGTAGGATTCATCCTCAACTCCTCCCTCTCCATGTCGAAACAGGACAACGCCGTCTCCTCCTCCTGCTACAATACCCTCTGCATGCTCCGCAGATCTACAAGTGGATCCCGACCGAAACAAGAAGAACGGTGACACAGGCCCTTGTCAGCAGCAGACTGGACTACGGAAACGCATTCTACGCAGGAATCCCAGCCAAACACCTACTACAACGCATCCAAAACGCCTCCGCCCGACTGATCATCAACGCCCCCGCCACAGCCACATCACCCCCGACCTGAGAGACCTACACTGGCTCCCCGTCGACAAGAGGATCACCTTTAAGCTCCTCACCCATGCTCACAAAGCACACAACGCCGGACCTGCCTACCTGAACAGCAGACTCAGCTTCCACACCCCCACCTGCCAGCTCCCCTCCGCCAGCCCCGCCCTCGCCGCTGTCTCCCGCATCCAACGAATGACCTCCGGCAGCAGATCCTTCTCCTACCTCGCCGCCAAGACCTGGAACACCCTCCCTACCCACAAACAGCAGACCCAAGACCTACTCACCATCAGAAGACTCCTCAAGACCTGGCTCTTCGAACGGTAGCAGCACCCCACTCCCCCCCTCCCCTCAGCGCCTTGGGACCCTCAAGCGTACGTAAGCGCGCTCTACAAGTACTCTGATTGATGTATTGACTGATGTAGTTTAGAGTCTATAGAGGGATGCAGCAGAGTACATACTTCTTAGAATAAGAACTGTGTTAGGGGAAGAATTGATGTGATTACAATTTTTGGGCAAAAGGGCTTGAGCATTGCAGATGAGCCATTTAATGTTTGTTTTAAAGGGTATCATAGATCAAAGTAGGAAGACTAACCAGAGTACTGTGCAAAACCCAGGAATGGAATAGGAACCTACATTGAGCGTTCCAAACTGTTCATGACAGTCGTATAAAATGGCCTCCTCCCATCCTGCCTCCCACATTGAGAACCCAAACTTTCAGTGCCAGTGCTCAAAAAAGCAAAAACCCATGAACATAAACATAGAAGGCAGCAGATAAGGTAAAATCTAAACTAACACAAGGTGATACACACCATCAGATGGTACATCGCCCCATGGCAAGTCTAATCGAATGGCATTCCAAGTCAGCATACAGACAGTTCAGCGATCAACAGAGTGTAAAAGAAATGTAGGGGAAAAAATAACACACCTATTCCAAAAAGAGCAATTGTTAGAGCCACACCAAAGGAACAGTGAAAAAAAGGGAAAGGGGAGAGATGTGCAGGCCGACACAACATTATCAGTCTTCTCCGGCGGTAGTTGGTCTCCATTCATTGAGATTGTCACTTTTGGAGATCCGGATGTCGATTTAGGAGATCTCCTGCCAAAGAAAGTGACTTGCGTAATTTGGCGGCATCCATGCCATTATGAAAAAAAATAAGCTTACAATCTAGTTCCACCTTTAGTTGTGCTGGATATAGCATGGAATACCTGATGTTAAGTCCACGCAGTGTGCGCCCTCCCTCCATGCATTTGTAGTGAGATACCTGAACTGCTGCATTGAAGTCAGGAAACATAGGTATCACAGAACCTTGATGCTGGTGTGGTCCCTCCTCATAAGCCAGTCATAAAATAGTGTCCCAATCACGAAAGCTGAGAAGTCTGTCTATGATCGGGTGGTGGAGGGGGTAGGGGGAGGTGTGCCCTGAAGTGGATGTGGGACATGTGTTCTATGTGCACGCTCCACAGATAACAATTAGGTAAAATTATTATGGTTGAACAGAGACGTGAGCAAGGATTCCACATTAACATCCATTCGTCCAGCACTGATGGACCCAGCAAAACTCATAATTTGCACATTATTGCACCGGGAGTGGGCCTCCAAGTCTTCATTGAGACAGCCTGAACTTGCTTTTCCAACTTGGCAACTTCAGCTATAGTGTTGTTCATTTCATCCTCAAGATCTGAAGTCCTGTGTTTCACTCCATCTATTGGGGCTGCCTGTCTGTTGATTCTCTCTGTCAGACGGTCGAGACTTGTGGCCATCAAGTCGATTTTGGAGTCAATAGATTGTAGACTGTTTTAGGTTCTAGCAGGAATTTCACCATAGAATATAAAGATACTGCACCACCGCCAGCCAGTGAACCATTTGTATCTCTAGATGGCAGTTCAGTGTGGGGAGGTGTTTTCTTGGCATCAAAGAGATGTTTCCTCAATTTTGGATCACGCTAACCCATCATGAATGAGGGCTGTGTGCAGTAGGCACATAGGGCCAATGTAGAAGCAACACTTCGGTCCCACAAGCAGATTCTCAGTAGGTCCAAGATATAAATAGTTGGTGCAGAGGGAGGTGCTTTATTGACACATCCGGGAACACAAGAACAATACTAGACTAGGCCCTGAGTTAGTATGTCGAGAGAAGCCAAGATAAATAAAATCTCCTACAGAGGTGTAGCTGTACTTGAGGTGAAAGCAGTATAGCTGCATAAAAAGTCCAGGGCCTCCAAAGATTGCCAAGAGGTAGACGGACTCTGCTCTGCATGGCAGGTTTGACTTGACTGTGGGCGCTGCAGTTGGTAAGCATATAGGGACAGGGCAAGACGCAAGCCCGGCCGGTCCCCATTGCCACGTATCAAGGTGCAAGCGCACACATCATAGCTACTGCACAGACCAGCTCAGATCTGGCATCCGGGAGGACAAAGCAAGGCACACCCGCCCAATACGGCAGGCTGGTGAAGAAGTCAGCCCAAGGCTCACCAACAGCCCCTGTCGCTTCTGGGCCTCTGAGGCTCAAACTCTCTGGTAGACACGGCTCTGCGAGGTCTCCCCGCGTCTGATAGAACTTAGCTCATCTTTCCTATTCAGCCTCCTGAGGATAGTCCCTGCCAGAGGAAGGTCTGTGTTAGGCTGCTATCTTGGTTGCCTGTGTGGTTATACCCACCTAGCCCCCGCAGGGTTTTTGTGACCATCTATTACAATCAAAAAAGCAACACTCTACAAATTAGTTTATTCAAAGAAAAGGTTACTGTTTCATATTGTTTTAGTATAGGATTGCAAAATTATATTCATGACACTGTATTCGAGAATTACTTTGAGATTTAACTTTTGGCAGGATGCAGCTGCTAAGTGCATGCCATATTGACCATTAGCATACGTATATGGAGCCATCTTGCAACATGCAGATAAAGCCTTCACCGTGGGAAAAGTAGTTGCCATTTTTGTAAAAGAGTTAAAACTACATGCGATGTAGACAGATGAGAGCAATAGAGATGCTCCTACAACACTTTAGACTGAGTTACTATAATGTGAGCATTTGGAGTTAGAGTGTTTGAGCTTCTTTGTTTTTACAATTTATTTTGTTCAACTGTTTTTATTTTGTCTAACCTCCAATTTCTCACCTTGTAAATACCCCCAGACCCCAGACTGGATCCAAAGTTTACTCTGAAATTCCCTTGTGCACCGGTAGGTGTGGGCATGCAAGTCCACATCAGGTTCATCCCACTCAGGTAGTGATGCCGGGGCCACATATAACACCATCTCTGTCCATCAATGTCAGTTACTTTCTTTCGTGCCTTCCAACACAGATCCATATCTTGCTCCCTCCATTCTGCCCATGACAGAAAATCTTTTATACAAAATGTTTCCCGTATGTAAGGGACATATCGCCCCTAAACACTACAGTATTTAAACACTGCAAGGATTGCCACAAACAGATGTCAGTGACAGCCCCCCACTAGGTCTGTCTTTGGTGCCTGAGTTCCTCTCATGATTCAAAATGGTACGACGACTGAACTTGGACAAAATGAAGGCCATCTGAGTCTGGGAGCCCAATTGCTACATTGTTGAATACCGCAAAAAACTGTGTACAGTCTGGTCTCGGACAACGTCGAGGATGCGGACGTGTTCCCACTCCAAAAGCTGCTCCTCAGAAAGATTGTCATCCCACTCCAAGTCATCAAGTAAGTCAAAGTCCTAAAAAAAGCATAAGAAGCCAAAACTCATCTCTGGTTCTCCCTGCCACTCTTGTCCTGAGAAGTCATGTGGAGGTGATGGTACCTCATCATTTTGATCCTGTTCTCCTGCAACAGAGCTGATCCCTCAATTTATCCCAATTCATGTCTAATTTCCCAGGCTGTTCATAACACTGCAACAGATCCAACCCTTCAAAGAGGCCATGTTGCAGATATTTGGTACCCTTCTGGATTCCTCTGGTGTGCCTCTGAGCTTCACAGATTCGAGGAGGCCTCCAGTCAGATTACTGCTGTTGGCTCCATCCCTGATGCAGACTGTGCCTCTTGAACCTATTCCAGGGCTTGCCGTTGACACCAGGGATGACGCCTACTTCAACTACTCATTTGATGTTCATACCTGCACTGTCCCCTGTGCATTGATGCCAGACCGATGCGACCAGTGCCAAAGAAAGCCCACCCAGTCCTATCAGACTCATTGGGAAATCCACAGGGACCTCAGCCAAAGTCTCGACCATCGCGACCTCAACCCCAATCAGACTGTGAAGTCCCACTTCCATTACCTCAACTTTCTCCAGACCTTCAACATGATGATGATAATGGAGCTACTGAGTCAAACCTATTTCATCAGGAAAACGTATTTCTGGACCTACAAGATGCTCGTGGCCTGGACACATCCCCTGACAGTGGCCTCTACTCTACACCTGGTCCTTGCTTGGAAAAAACGCCCTCCTTTGCAATGGTGATCAGGAGAGTAGCAAAAATCCTCAATCTCCATCTGCCTTCAGTAAAGGTCACTTTGAAGTCACCGCAAAGCTACTCCTCTTCTTTAATAAAGCCCACACAAACACCCTACTGGGCACCTGTTCAAAACCAGGATCTCCAGCAATAAGGCAGCTTGCTAGGCGACCTAGCACAACGCCAGGAGACCCATCTGTCCTCCTCCAGCATACCACAATTCAAGCCTCAAAGAACAAGCCTCCACTAGCAGATTGAATCCTAATTCCTTCAGAAATACACCTCCTGACAGTGTTCAAACTTTTGAAGACCTGTGGGAAAAGAATGTTCTCCTCCACCAGCCTCACCCTCAGATCCATTAATTCAGGTTGCCACCTGAGGGGTTACCCGCATGCATTGTGGGACATGGTGAGCAACATGCTGCCCACTGTCCCTGATGACCTTCAGGTCAATCTTCAAAAGATCACAAAAGATCAACAAGACCCTGCGATATATGTGATTAGGTAGGGCCTGTATCATACCAGCAGTTTGGATAGTACAGTTGGTACCAGCTTAGTGCTCTCGCACCACACATGGATCGGATACATTGACTTCTGAAGCAGTGTGAAACCCTCACTCATGGACTTGCCATTTGATGGTGCCAGTCTCTTCAAAGACAAAGGCGGACTTAAAAGAAAATAAGGCTATAGTACACTTCCTCAGCCTTTCAGTGCACATGCAGCAGTGTCTCCTACAATATCACCCCTTTTAAGGCTTAGGAAGGGGCATTCAACAGAGGCAACACCAACACCCGCCTCCACAAAAACAGGCCTCCCGACGCTTGTGAGGTGGATGTCAGGGATCTGGCGCTCAGCTTCCAGGCCCTGATGGGCAACGCATTATCCAAGCCCTTGCTCGCACCCCCTCTCAAACTCTTCCTCCTGTGGACGCTTTAAAGGATAAGGTATTTCCTCCACAGGTGGCACAGAATCACATTGGAAAAATGTGTAGTCCACATCAAACACGACGGGTATGCCCTACCCTTCCTTTCTACTCCTCCAAACATGCCACCTACACTGTAACAACTTCAGTATGAACACTTGTCCATTGTATGGAAGGAACTTGTGAAGGGAGCCATTGAGAGAGTGCAGGCATCAGTTGCTACTCCCTTTAATTTCTGAGACAAAAGAACGAGTTATTTTATAGTCGATCAGGTATGATGCCTCCAGTGTGTGACGTAAATTTCTAACTAGAACACTTTGTCGGACGGTGCCACAAAAAGGAGGGGAACCCAAAACCTCCAAACAGGACCAAGATTCACAAACAAGTGATGCAAAAGGGATCTGTGCACATGCCTACTTATTACAGTATCAATGCTGTAAATTATTGTACAAAAACACAACAGTAAATGATGAGAAGACGTTGATTGATGTGTTCCTTCAATTCAGATTTATTCCAGATGCCCAGCCAACATGTGTTGGTGAACAACCTCCAGATGACGGAAAACCTATTGATATCTTTGTATCACTCCATCAATGTACTGAAGTCACACCTAACTCCTTTGCAACGTCTCCTGTTTATTGGTGTCATCCCAAACAGAGTTTTTTAGCTTTTCCTCCACCTAAAGAAGTCTATGACATTTCGGCTATGATTCTGATGTTTCAACCCTTCACCTGGGTCTCAGTGAGAGTGACTGTGAGATTTCTTGGCCTTTTGCCTTTTGTCTCCTACTTGTAGACTATACCAGGTTGCACATGCATGCTCTCCAGTGGAATATTTGCAGTGCAATGGGCTCAGGACCAAGAGAACATGTTTGATTTCATCTAGATGTCTGAAAAGACTGCAAAAAGACCTGCAGTGCTGACGGCTGGACTGCAGTTGGACTGGTGGCAGACCTCTCGCCCTACTCATCGCAGAGTAACGGTTGTGATTGATTCATCATTGCTGAGTTGGAGAGGTAATCTGGAAGAGGGGGAGATCAGAGTACTCTGGCCTCCAACATAACCTACCTTCACATCAATCAGTTGGAGTTGTAAGCAATTCACTTGACACTAAAAGTTTACCTTGCATCCACCAATGGAAAACACCACTGCCATGTAATTCTGCAGAGCGTGCCACGAGGATCCACGCCTCTGGAACTGGCTGAGTTGGCAGCGCATTCCCCTGATTATACAGCACCAGGCAGGATCTTTAAACACCAGGGCACACAAACTCAGCCTGCAGCACCTAGTGGGTCCCAAATGGCAGCTACACTCTGAGGTGATGCATGGTGTCTTTCAGGAATGGGGAGCACCCTTGCTCAATTTTTTCAGCACCGCTTACAGCACGCTGAGTCCAAACCTTTGCACGTTGGAGTTCACATGGCATTTCACTCTTGGAAATGCCTTTCGTTTGTAATTGATCTTGGGACCTCTGTTTGCCTTCTAGACCCTACCTCTCATGCCCAAAGTTATCATGAAGATTATTAATGGCGAGGCCCAAATCATCCTAATAGCTCCAGATTGGGCCAGGAGAGTGTGGTACCCAGAATTTCTGACCATGAGCATATGTCCTACGATCCGGCTGCCTCTTCGAGAGGATCTTCTATTGCAGCAGCAGGACGGGGTCATGCCCATGAACCTGCATAATTTACACCTCCATGCTTGGAGATTCAACAGCAACAGTTAAATGATTTTGGCCTCCCTACTGAAGTAGTGCATGTCATTATGGCAGCCGGACGGTCCTCCACCAAAAACATATAGGAGGGACGCTGGGAGAAATTCATTGATTGGTGTTCTTCAAGGCATATCCATCCATTTCAATCCCAGTTATCTTATAGTCTCCTGCTGTAGCCCAGGTAGGTCTTCTTGTTGCTACCATTAAAGGTTATTTGTTATCCTTATCGACTTTTCCATGATTGACTGATCAGTTGTCTCTATTTAAATCACCTGTTGTGATGCATTTTCTTAAAGTGGTGACTCACATGTTTCTGCCATAACCTTTTATGATGGCCGAGTGGGATATGAATTTGGTTCTCATGTTTCTTATATGTACTTGATTTGAGGCTATGCACTTGTGTCTTCTAAGGTTACTAACTCTCAAGATTGTGGTTCTCATTTTTCTTATGTGCCACTCATTTCCGCCTAAGCACAGATGCCCTCTGAGATGACTAATCTTGAAGATAGTGTTCCTCAGAGCAATCATGTCAGCTTGTTGCCTTAGGGAACTGAAAGCACTCTCTTTACAGCAAACGTATACTACTGTCTTTCCAGACAAGCTAGGACTGAGGCAGCATTCCTCCCAAAAGTTATGAAACCTTTTCACATCGGGCAGTCTATCACACTGCTGGTGTACTTTGCCTCACCTCATCCTTCGAAAAAAGAAGAAACACTCAGTCGTTAAGACTCAAAGAGAGTGCTGAGCTTCTACCTCGATTGCTCCAAGGACCATCATGTAGTTGATCAGCTATTTGTGGGATTCTCTAGTACAAAGAATGGAAAAGCAGTGCAGAAACAGAGCATCGCCAGATAGTTTGTGCTTTGCTTTTGGATTTGCTATAGATTGCTGAAGAAACAGCATCTGGAACCCCTGCGGGCTCACTTTACCAGAGCCAAGGCTGCTACCACTGCACTGGCATGTGAGGAGCATGCCCTTGACATTTGTCAGGCTTCGAATTGTTTTTGTAAACACATTTTATTGTCATGTCCACCCTGAATATGCAAATTTGCAAAATAATCACAGTAGATTACACAGCTAATACTCTTGTTCACACCCCTGGGGTATCACAATAATGAGTAGTGCCCCTATAGGAATTACCCTCCTGCTCCTGCACCACAAGAATTCTACATTATTTTAAAGTCAGGCAGTGGACAATTCAAAGAAATACTTACCATAAACCAAAACTAACCCTCCCCTAACTCCCCCTACCAGTCCCTCCCACCAAGCATGTCCGATACAATCAGCGTTTTGGGTTGTATTGTGGGTCTATCAGCAGTGTGGGCGTGCAACTGTATCTAAAAGCATAGTGTATGGTCTAAGGTGCGGTGTTAGCGGGGTGCACTAAACATGGTATCTTGAGCCTCACAGCATATTTATAAATGTGATAAGCTAACTAATCTACTGCCTCAGCTGTCAGGCTTCGATATGGGCATTGGTTCACATTGGTGCATTACAGCCTGGATAGGCAAGTCTGTGGGGAGAGGCACTTTGCCTGTTCTGTCCTGCAGCGCTTTTTGGTCTAAGCCAATGGTGGATATTCTATCTAACTGTAGATTCTTCACCAGACCTTACCAACTACTGTACACACTTTCAGCGGATCCAAGGTGGTTCCGGCTGCTCTGACGCCAGTGCTGCTACTGGCCTCAGTGGATGATCTGGTGCCAGCACCGATGTAAGATCCTGCACCATCGTCAGCTCAAGCTCAACCGATCTCACTCTTTGAGATTACAAAAGAGCAATCTATTTTCATACAACCTGACTCTAACCTTATGCCTCTACTGCGTCACAACTATTAGCAGAGGCTCCATTCTCCTTTTGGATCTGATTCTGGCCCTGTGCTAAAGCACAGTATGGGATATTAATGGTGATGATGGGGAGGAGGATGGCTTGCTGGCCCCTCATTACACTGATGATTCCCTGTACCTTGATTTACACAATGGCAATGGGCTTAATACCGCTCCTGCGACAGAGCATGACTTGCCACGTTGGCCACCAACTGAAGAAAGTGCCTTATGTGCATTTGTGGTTTGGAGGGCAGCCAAAGTACTAGAAGTATAGCTGCCCTAAATTAAGATTAAGACAAATGTTTTAACTGAAATATTACAGCCTGGGTCGGCACCATCTGAGCCCTTGTGCTGATGTAATAATGCCCCCACAGATACTATGATGGCTATCTGGTTGAAACCATGTTCTTGCCCACCTTTAAAGAGCCAGAGGACCAAACATTATAGAATGGTGCCAGATGATCCAGATGTTAGTAGCATCTGTATTTGGGAAAACACATGCTCTGATTACTCCTGCCTTCTAGTGTTGGCCTCGGATGTGTCTAACGTGCTTTTCATCAAAGAAGTATTTAGAGTCATAAAGTATAGTGACTCCTCCAATGACTCGTAATGCGCTGGGCAACGCCTCCATTGTAAGATCATTTTTTTCCCCGCTTTCGGCTTCGGAAGTGTAAACCAATTGATGTTCATCATCTGAGTTTTTCAGACTATCCTCTACCATTGGAATGGAAAAGAACTTTCTTAATTCAAGTTCTTCTGGTCGCCAAGCACATCGGCCACGCTTGAGGGCTGGGCTTCTCTCAACGCTACACCGTGGGGCCCTGCCCCTTGAAGGGTCTTGCACCTCGTCTTCGGTTCTTCTCTTCGAAGATGATCCAACAGTGATGGAAATGATGACGCCTTTCCAACATCGCTACCAATGTCACTCCAAATATCCTTGAGCCAACCACCATCAGGTCTGCAACCTTTGCCTTTCCTCCCAACACAACGGGGCTGTGTGTTTAGCGTGCCTTGCTCTCTGTTCCAAGAAGACCCTGTTGTATGGACGGGATCAACCCCTTCCTCAATGCAGAATGCAGTGAAGCGAAGGAAATGTCAACTCAACATCTTTGGAGAACAAGATGTTGAAGAGGACCCTGACGCCAGCCCGTCTGCAGCCCAGCGTCTATAGTTCAGACCAGCTCCAAGTCCAAACTAGAGACGGAGAGGCAGCAGGCTCCAAAGGCCAGGCAGGTCTCGAAGCCTTCGCTCATGAGTACCAACTCCCAAATCCCGGTTGCATAAAGTCACAGTGCACAGGCTGAGCACCGGCTTAGCAGGGGCCGGGCGTTGAGCCCAGAGACTAAGAAAAATACTTTTAATCCATGATTGCCTGTGGGCCATGGTCAGCATGGAAAAAAGCCTTGAAGCCGATATGACGCCCAACTCCAGTGCCGAAAAATGCCATACAAGCCTTTGCTGTTTTCGGCACATTAGCTCCGCTGGGACCATCATTTGCACTGAAAGCCCCTTTGACCCCGAAATATAAACTGGCACTAAAAGCCAGGCGATAAGCCAGAAGACTGCTTTGATGTTAAATTGCTCAGCACTGAGACCCCACTACCCCCTATCAGGAGGTGATACATAGGGTGGCCATCTTGGATTAGGGTATTCTACATACCATCCAGGAAGATGAAGGCTTTCTGGTTGAGACGCTGGCCACCACACAGCAAACCCTGCAGGTTTTGCCCATGGTCAAGGGCATACTCAAAACTGTGCCTGACATCTTAAAAGAGCCCATCAAGGCTACGATTGTCACTCCAAGAGTATACCAAAAAATATAAACCCTCACCTACAAACCCTCCCTACATCTGCAACCAGCTGTCGTAGGATTTTCTGATGGTCCACACTGCATGCAAAGGCACTAAGGCCCAGGGAACTGCTGACACCCCATCCTCGATAAAGAGAGTAAGAAGATTGATCCAGCAGGCAAGAGAGTCTCTGTGCAGTATGTCACTCATTCGGGGATAGCAGATTCAATTGGCTTTGCTATCTCATTATGATAGAGCCCACATGGACAAGATGGAGGAACTTCTCCAGCACCTCCCGGACCAGTATAGGCCACCATCTGAGGCGCCCTTGACACAACTCGGGGATCCATTCCAGTGTCCTCATTTAGTGCTATGCTTAGCTTAGAGTGTCTGGCTTCAAGCCAGATGTCCAACAGAATCTGTTAAATCTGTTGTTCGATGTCGAACATCTTTTCGGGCCACAGATGGATCAGATACTGGAGAAGATTCAGAAGGACACTGATACTCCAAAGGCTATGGGTAGTCTCCAGGCACCCTCTCCCAAGTCTTCTTTTGTAGGCCCGAGTACAGTGGGGAGCGAAGACCACCTCCTCTGACACACCTGTCACTTATCAGCGGCAACAGTGGCAGCAGCAGTCTAAATTGTGTTACACTAGGGGAGTTTGTAGCGGAAATAACACCATGGGCAGTGGTAAAAGGGGTAAATAATAGCAGTGGCAAAAGAGATGTTGCCAAAGGGGCTGCCTCCACAAAGCAGTGATTCCAGATTACAGAGGTTTCTCTCACAGTAGGAATACATCACTTCAGACCAGCATATCCTATTCATCGCCAGCCAGGGTTACTGCTTAGAGCTTCCTGCACCCCCACCAAACATCCTATCCTGCAAACACACTGTTGCCACAGTACATCAGTGCCTCCATCAAGAGGAGATGCAGGTGCTCATTCTCAAAGAAGCCTTAGAACAGTGCCACTACATCAGCGCAGAAAATGGGTGTGCTCCCTCTTCTTACTTCTATCCAAAAATGATGGGACCCTCAGGCCAGTATGGGACCCCAGGCGACTCAACGTGTACATCCTGTCAGAACCCGTCCATGTGGTCACTCTGCAAGAAGTCATCCCTCTACTGCAACAAGGCGACTTCATAACTGCTCTCGATCTGAAGGACGCCTACTTCTACATACCCATAAACCCTGCTCATCGCTGCTACTTGTGGTGTGTGGTAAGTTGTCAGTATTTTCAGTTCAAGGGGTGCCCTTCGGGGTCACTACTTCCCCTAAGGTATTTACAAAATTCCTTGCTATGGTGATCGCTCATCACAGAAGGAGTGGCACCCACTCATTTCATCATTTGGACAACTGACTGATCAAGAGTGCAAACAGACATCAGTATCTCTCCCACACTCAGGTCCCCATAGACCTTTTACACAGTTTAGGCTTCACTCAATACAGTCTAGTCCTCCCTCCAACCCCTCCAGGTGCAGCCCTTCCTGGGCGCAGCTCACAAAATAGTTACCAGGTAAGCTTACTCCTACCAAGCTCGGGTCTAAGCTTTCAAAAATTTGCTGCATCATTTTCAGCCAGATTACCACTTAATCACCACAACAGTTATCAGCCATCTAGGTACAATGGCCTTTTGCATTGTCATAGTCTCTCATGTGAGATTACACGTGTGTCCTAGCGGCACAATGGTAACAAGGGGTGGGTCAATGTGAGGATCTAGTGTTGATTTTGGACATAACCTATTCCTCTCTGCAGTGGTGGAACAGCAACATCCTTTTGCAGGGCCAGGCTAGACCTAGTTCTGCAACCACGGACACTTCCTCCCCTACGGGATGGGGGGGCATCTGCAGCATATGATATGTACATATGTGGGTTCCCCACCAACCAGGATTTCACATCAATTACTTGGAGCTGCTAGCCATCCAGCTAGCACTGAAGACCTTCTTCCATCTGGTCCAACACAAGGTGGTCCTATCAAGACAACATGACAGCCATGTTTTACCCCCAGAAATAGGGAGACACACACTCTATACTGGTGCTGAACATTTTGCGTTGGACACTTCACCACAATATGCATGTATTAGCAGAGTACCTACCGGGAGTAAACAACGACTTTGTAGACCTGTTAAGCAGGACGCTGCAACAAGTCCACGAGTGAGAACACCACTCTCAAGTCCTACTCTAATAGTTCCATTGTTGGGGGTTTCGGAAGCAGATCTCATTGCAGACGCTCAAAATGCCAAAACTTTGCCTCCAGGTATCCACACCCAAAGACCATGGGCTATGCACTATGGATAAACAAGTCCGGTATATTTGCCTATGCTTTCCTGCCTCTCCCATTGCTTCCGTTCATGGTTCAGAAGCTTTGATAGCCATCCCTAACCCTCATACTGGTGGCCTGGTGCATGACGCTTGTAGACCTTTCACTGGTTCCCCACAAGAAACTACATAAATGGCCAGAACTTCTCATGCAGAAACAATATACTATTAGGCATCCGAAACCCAGGCAGTTCAGTTTTGTAATTTGGCTCCGGCAGTCCTAGAGTTTGGTTACCTTACTCTGTCTACATAATGTATGTTGATCCTCAAAGAGGACAGTAGACCCACTACATAGGCCTAATATGCAGCCAAGTGAAAAAGGTTTGTGTCCTATTGCCTTCCCAATCACTTAGATCCCCTTAAACCAGTGGTCCAAGATATAGTCAGTTACTGTCTTCATATTCAGACATCGGGCCTGGCGTACACTTCCGTACGTCTTCATCTGACACACCCTACCCTGAGCTTCACTCAACTCCTTCCTAGTGGAAATCGTTTTAGATTTTCTCTAATGATAGGGTATCAACAAGCTTCAGTAGCATTCAACACAACATGGGTAGCAACGTGCAAGTTTCTATTTGCAGTAATACTTTGATCCAAAATAATTGAAAGAAAAGCCATAAGGGAAAAGAAAAGGAGATGGGAACAGTGCCAAAAAAGCGACAAGAGGTAACCGATTGATTGGAAAGAATCTGCAAGAGCAATATAATGGGAGAGAGAGTGCAGGATGGTGGATGAAAAAGGTATGAGGTACAATCAAGACCTTGATTTTTTCTGACTCTGCCCTTTGGAAGCGCTTGCGGTGGGCTTCTGAGTAAAGTTTTGAGCCTCAGCATTTAATCATTTACAATTGAAGCACTGCTTGTCGAGTAAAAGCTTCTTCAGTTCTGGGTAGATCACAAACGACTACTCCTACTTTGGGTTGGTGGTTCTTGTGTTACTCCTTGCCTAACACCTCCCGTCCTCTGGAGTACTGTGGTTTCTAAAACTAAGACAAAGTTTGCGACACTGCTGGGTGACATTTTTTACAGTAGACATTAACAGTAGCAGAAGTGATGGTAGTTATATATGTAAGCCGAGCTCAAGGTATAAACTGCCAGCTCTCCACATCAGACAGCAACTGTCACAGTAAAAACTTTTCACTTCCAAAAATCTTTGCAAGCACATTAAATCACAATAATGGCAGATAAGAGAATACAATGCTAGAAAGCCAAAAATACTCATATTTAATACTAGCAGCCCGTCCCGACGTTGTCCGGGTATAAATTGCTGCCAGCCAGTAGTATATTGTTTTGTAGGATTTCGTTTTGATAGCATTTCTTATCTGTGACAGGCCTGTGAAACGCTCCGATTCACAGTGCACTGCTGATGCACTTAAGAGTGTGCGTTCAGTAGTGTGTGAACTCGAGTTTCCCTACTTTATTTTTCCTTGCAATATTATATAGCGCGAACTCGACAACATGGCATGAGCACAATTTACATTACAGAAGAACACATTTATTTGTGGTAGGCAAGGGGAGACAAAGCGATTTGCCTGGAATCACAGGATGTTGAGCTGATGCCGAGATTCGAACGTAGCTCCCCAGCTCTAAAGTTCGCAATTCTAGAACTTGTGGCGGGAGGTGCGTCTAAAAGGGTATGTCGGTGCTGGCCATCAATGAGAGAGACCTGTGATTTTTTCAAATGGGTGGTGAAAAAATATGAGTATGTTGCTGGAGATGTGGGCCACCGTGCCACCAATGTACTTACCGGGGGAGGGTAAACACCCATTATTCCGCAACTTTCTTTCCGCATACCATCACTCCGCATACTTTCATTACGAAAGTACCATCACTCCGTAATGCCATTATAACGCATGGCATTACATTTTATAAGCTTTTAGCACGCATACATTTACAACGAAATTCGTTGTAAATGCATGAATGGTAAAAGTATGGTTTTTTATGTTTGGATAAGGAAAGAATGGTTATAGGGGTATATGTTTCGGTGTACTGAGGTATATGTTTTGGGGTGTTTGGGTATTTTAGTAGTGTGGCTCACTGGTTAGAGGCGGCAGACCCGAGAGCAGAGGACGGCCCGGGACCAGGGTTCGATTCCCGGCGCGGCAGGTTTCTGGACCAGGGTCAGCGGACTCGATAATTCTCTCGCCTCGGTGCCCACTCTGATCAGCGATCACACTCGGCAACTCTGGGCATTAGCTTGCCTCATCTTCACTAACGGCCCCACCAGACCGCCGGGGATGCCTGGTCTCACCCTGGAGATACCCATTAAGGGACCATCTCTCAGGGAAGCCAGGAAGGGTTTCGGAGCGGTCGAAGCGCCTTGGGACCCTACGGGTAAGTAGTGCGCTATATAAAATACCTATACATTTACATTTTAAGGGTTCAGATATAGTTTTGGGTTATGGGGTACAGGGGTAGTTTTAGGGATTAGGGATAGGTATGGGTTTTGGGGTACAGGGGTATTTTTAGGGTTCAGGGCTAGGTTTGGGTTTTGGGGTATAAGGGTTTTTAAGGGTTCGGGGGTAGGTTTGGGTTTTGGGGTACAGGGGTATTTTAAGGGTTATTTTGGGGTTTTGGGGTACAGGGGTATTTTTAGGGTTCAGGGCTAGGTTTGGGTTTTGGGGTACAGGAATATTTTAGGGTTCAGGGGTAGGTTTGGGTTTTGAGGTACAGGGTTATTTTTAGGGTTCAGGGCTAGGTTTGGGTTTTGGGGGACAGGGGTATTTTTAGGGTTCGGGGGTAGGTTTGGGTTTTGGGGTACAGGTGTATTTTTAGGGCTAGGTTTGGGTTTTGGAGTACAGGGGTAGGTTTGGGTTTTGGGATACAGAGGTATTTTAGGGTTCAGGGGTAGGTTTGGGTTTTGGGGTACAGGGGTATTTTTAGGGTTCAGGGTTAGGTTTGGGTTTTGGGGTACATAGGTATTTTTAGGGTTCAGGGGTAGGTTTGGGTTTTGAGGTTCAGGGGTATTTATAGGGTTCAGGGCTAGGTTTGGGTTTTGGGGTACAGGGGTATTTTTAGGGTTTAGGGATTGGTTTGGGTTTTGGGGTACAGGGTATATTTATAGGGTTAAGATGGGTTAGTGTTTAAGGGTGTTGGGGTATTTTAAGGAGTATGGGTGGGTTATGATTATGGGGTGCAGGGGTATTTAAAGGGAGCAGGGTGGGATTAGTTTTTAGGGTGTAAAGGGTAATAAAATAAAATAATAAATAAAAATAATATAAATAATGTAATTTAAAAGAATAAATGTTTTAATTAAATTTTTTATTTATTATTTTATTTTATTACCCTTTACACCCTAAAAACGAATCCCACCCTGCTCCCTTTAAATACCCCTGCACCCCATAATCATAACCCACCCTTACTCCTTAAAATACCACAACACCCTTAAACACTAACCCATCTTAACCCTATGAATATACCCTTGTACCCCTAAACCCAAACCTACCCCTGAACCCTAAAAATACCCCTATACCCCAAAACCCAAACCTTGCCCTGAACCCTAAATATACCCCTGTACTCCCAAAACCCATACCTAAAACTACCCCTGTACCCCATAACCGAAAACTATATCTGAGCCCTTAAAATACCCAAACACCCCAAAACATATACCTCAGTACCCCAAAACATATACCCATATACCCATACTTACCTTATCCAAACTTTAAAAAAAAACATTCTTTTACCGTTCATGCATTTACAACAAATTTCGTTGTAAATGTATGCGTGGTAAAAGCATATAAAATGTAATGCTATGCGTTATAATGGCATTGCGGAGTCATGGTACTTTCGTAATGAAAGTATGCGGAGTGATGATATGCGGAAAGAAAGTTGCGGAATAATGGGTGTTTACCCTCCCCCGGTAAGTACATTGGTGGCACGGCGGCCCACATCTCCAGCAACATACTCATATTTTTTCACCACCCATTTGAAAAATGCACAGGTCTCTCTCATTGATGGCCAGCACCAACATACATTTTTAGACTCACCTCCCGCCACAAGTTTTAGAATTGCGAACTTTAGAGCTGGGGAGCTACGTTCGAATCTCGGCATCAGCTCAACATCCTGTGATTCCAGGCAAATCGCTTTGTCTCCCCGTGCCTACCACAAATGAATGTGTTGTTCTGCAATGTAAATTGTGCTCATGCCATCTTGTCGAGTTTGCGCTATGTAATATTGCAAGGAAAAATAAAGTAGGGAAACTCGAGTTCACACACTACTGAACGCACACTCTTAAGTGCATCAGCAGTGCACTGTGAATCGGAGCATTTCACAGGCCTGTCACAGATAAGAAATGTTATAAAAACGAAATCCTACAAAACAATATACTACTGGCCAGCAGCAATTCATACCCGGACAACGTCGGGACGGGCTGCTAATATATATATAAATACACATATATACAAATATATATTTGATGTTTTAATAATGTATATTTACAATGTATATGACTTTACCACACATGCATTTGCGTTATAATGGCATGCGTGATAAAGTCATATGCGTTGTAAAAGTGTTAGAAAAGATGTCTTTGTGGAGTAATAGTCCAGCGTTATAAAAATTGCGGAGTGATGGTATGTTGGTTTGCGGAATATCATCACATATTCCCATGGGAGGGATAGTCCCTTTCTTGCTATTTCCGTGGAGGCGGGCCTTGTGTCCGGATGTGCGTGGCGCGAGGCCTGTGCGCAACAGAAGTGGAAAATCTCCAGTGTGCGCTTCAGGCGTCACCGGAAGTTAAGGCGAGATTACATTTCCTGCACAATGGCCCCTGTTTGCGCTCCTTCCGGCCCTTGGGAATAGCGACATGCCTGACCTCCATACAGTAAAGCAGGTGCACGTCACTGGGAGCGCGGGGCAAGCACATCCGGAGCTGGAATTTATAGAACCTGGGAAGAAAAAACAATGAAATATTGGGCACAACGCTTGCTTTTTTTCCCCATAATCCCGCGCCCTGCACACGCCCACGACCCCAGCACACGCCCACAGCATACGGTATGAGACATGGCATGAAGGGCGGAACGTACCACACACCCCCAGCATTTGTCACGCCCCCAGCACACGCCCCCGGCACAACGCAGACACGCCCACAAGGGACTACTTTGCTGGCACGGTTCTTTTACCTTTTAAATGTATATGGTGGGCGTCTGCATAGCCTATGTCCTTCTGCTGCAACTTCCCTTTCCAACGCTGTATTGGGTGTTGTGATTGGTGCTGTGGTTCCTGAGATTACCCGCCTCAAAGGTTTGGGCTCTCTCTTTATTATATTAGTATAGATGGGCAATGAGTTTGTGCTTAACAGTGCTTCTGGCAGGTGATCAACTTTTGCTCCACAGGAAACACATATAACCCTTACTGGCTTCCTTAAATGTTTCCCATTCGGTGGACCACCTATCACTCCAGTGCTAACCTGCTCGATCAGTAGTAGTTGCACAAAGAAGGTTGAGATTTGCCTTTCTGGATTAGAACATTTACACTGCACATCGTGGTGACTTATGTGTACCAATAGTGAGCTTAGAATCTGCCTCTATGGGTATAACCACTTCAGTGTTCATGACTGCTCCAGGTCGTCATGAGTCATGGTAGTCGTGTGCTCATGACGGCCTGGAGCCGTCCGTACGTTGCCGCTTCTCCCACATGTGATTAATTCCCCGCCTGTGCGGGCGAATTAATGAGTGGGCGGAGTCCTCTTCTACGTGACTGAGAGGGCTTGTGGCAGTGCAGGGTCATCAGTATTCATGAACGATTTATCTGGAATATTATCTATGACAAGATGGTCTGAAACTCTAGTGGATTCACACACCCGATCCTTAATCTTTGAATCTTTCTCTTCTCGACTCCTTCGGTTATTATTGAACGTCTAATTTCAGATTGATTCACAACTTTTAAATTGTATGCTTGAGAAATAAATAGAACCATCATGCAGCCTAGCATGACTAGACTACAATTAACCAGATAAAACTATTTGCCAAATGATTAGCCACCACGGAGAAGATCTTACTACATCGTCGCCTCAGCGCATAGTTTGAGGTTCAAAGAGAACAATAGAAAAAGTTGAGACGGGTTACCTGAGGAAGGCCTTAACGCCGAAATGCGCGTCATGTTTTTCTTCTCTTTATATCTACCGCCAGCCTTTATACTATTCATTAGTACCTCCTTTAGGATTTTAACTGTGTATAATATTGGTTTGTGTATGTTTGTATAAAATAATGTATGTGCCCTGATATTTATATGTAAAAAAGAATTATAAAAAAATACATAAATATATATGAAAAAAATAACTACACACTTGCTATATGTGATGAAATTATAAAGCAAAGATAAATAAATAAGGATAAATATTTTAATATCAAAAGAACGACTATCTGTAATAAATGTATGTGTAAGCAAGTCTAATATGCACTGTTTTAGTATAAATTAAGGCCCAGCTTTTTCACTGAAAATGTATGCTCTTGTGGCTTCGAAGTTCTGACGGCTCTAGGCCGTCATGAGCATACGCCTACCATGACTCATGACGGCTGAGCACTGTGGTGCCCTCCCCCCGCGGCAAAATTTGTGCCATAGCGAAGGGCTTAACTATAACCATACTCCTAGAGCTTCCATAACAATTACCAGTTAAACAAGCATTGGGAGTGCAATTGGTCTCGCATTTCTTTTTAAGTTAGAGATATTGCCATTGTAAAAGGCAATGTTTTTACCTATGTATGTGGTGTGTAGTAGAATTATGTGGGTTGGATTGAATTAGTTGTGGAATTGAGTGGCATGGAATTGTGTGGTGTGGAGTGGATGTGTGTGGAGGAATTATGTTGCATGGTGTGCTGTGGAATTATGTGGATAGTGATTGTGGTATTGTGTACTAAAATTATGTAGAGTGAGATTGTGTGTTATGATGTGCAAATATGTGGAATCGTTTTTTGGGTTGTAGAGTGGTGTGTAGTGGAGTTTCATTATGTGGTGTGCTGTTGAATTTTATCATGATGTGGACATGTGTGGTGTGTTGTGCAATTGTGTTGTTGAGTTGTATTTGATGGTTTGGTGTCGAATTATGTGGTGGGGATTGGAAATGTGTTGAGTTCAATAGTGTGGCATTGAACTTTGTGGATAGTTTTGCCTTTTTGGTGTCCAACGTAGAACTCTGGGCCAAGGCCCAGCACAAAACTAGAACACTTGCACTAGGTAACGGTCTTCTACTGCACCACAACATTCACCAAAGAGTGCATGAGTTGGGCACTAAAAGAATCATCCTGAACGAGGAACACATCGGTGGCTGCCAGGATCCAGCACAAATCAGCCAACATGAAAGTACTTTGTTGACCAGACTCTGTTGAAAAAGATCCCACTAACTAGTATAAAACAAGGGGATTAGGAAATTAAGCTAAAATGACTTTTTAATTTTTGGAACACGTCTGGTTTCTATGAGAAATAAAATATTGTGTCCCTCTAAGATGTAAAAAGGGCACAAGTGTCCGGGGAAGCAAGAGAATGGTCAGTGCAGTGGGATAAGCGCAAAAGCTTGGAACATGCAAGGTATTGCAGAGGCATCGTCAATGAGCCCCATGGAACAGTACTCAACATGGACCCAGACACTCTTAAAGATGGTTAAAGAAAGGAGCATGCCAGCACTTTTCCGAAGATTCAGGGGAAGAGGACACATACAAAAGCCAGCACACCACCAGGCTCAAAAACTGTGACACCACCTTCTTGTAATGCTCAGGTCACAAGGCATGCGTTGGAAGGTTCCAAACATAACATAGGTCAGGTTCTCACTGTAAAGTATACTGAATCCCTGTTGACCTAACAGCAGGAGCAATGGTCACCTTCCGTGCACTCCAGGTTTAAACCACGGGCAAGGGGGTTTACACCATAGTTGCACATCTACATGAAGCTGAGGGGAGACGCGTCATGTATACTGTGCCACACACCGCCAATGAACGGGTTCCCAAAATCCTAGCGCATACTTACGTACAGAACCTCGGTAGAATTAAGAATCCTGTGCAGTTTGAACACATCAGACCCTATCAAATATGCAGCTGTAACAGCCCGCAGAACTCTCGAAGAACCTAAAGCAAATCCGGAAACAAATCCGGAAGCAGATCATGGAGCCTTGACATCAGATTACCTTTGAGCGACAAATTGGTTGTAACGATTGACTAATCAGGCCTGATCTCACTGCCTGACTTGCCACCGGTAGCCACTTTGTTGTGAAATTTTCATCCTCTGCTAGGCGCCACAGGTGTAATACAATAAAAAAAACACAGCCTGTGATGTCAACAGCCAGACTAGAGTGGTCCACGAACCACCATACAGTGTAGGCAAATCACTTGCTCTGCGTGATTTTTGCACTGTATATCACAAGAGGAATTTGTTTCAATTCTTTTTTTCCGCCATGATGCTCCATGCAGTGCCCGGCTCTTGAGTTGGTGGAAATTCACTTTCTTTGAGACAGCATTCTATGTGTTCTGTGCGGTGTGGTTTTGTATAGGCGAACCTCTTGCTTTTGTTTGTTGCACACACTGTATCATGTAGCCTATGATGAGCCCTGGCTGCTCTGCATGATTCATGATGCTATTCCCTTTGTCCGGGCGCCTGTCTTGTTAGGCGTTGCTGGGATATTTCACTGTAATGTAGTTTAAGGATTGTTTTGTCTGCTCTGAAGTGTTCTGATTTTGGATGATTGATGGCTTCTGATTATGTTTTGATTTCTGCCAGAACGGTACAATCTGTGAAGGGAAAAACGTTTGCTAAATAATGCTGGTGGGTGATGATCTTTAATCAGTCAAAACACAGGTCTGTGCATCAGAATCAGTGATTGTTCGTTGCCTGTCAGTCTTGTCTGCCCTGAGCGCAGGTGCATTAACAGCAATTAGGTCAGCATCCTTTGAGCACCATGATGGGCGCTCGTCAGCAGCACAGTAAGCCAGGCATGGCGGCTTGTTTTCCATTCGCCAGGCCACAGTCCTGCCCATTGCTAGGTTTGCTGTGCTTCGAATAAATGTATTATGATAAACCGGCCACACGTCACCTGGGTGATCATTTAAGAGAATACACACGTCTGTGATCTGTGGATAGTAAAAGAAAGTAGTTTTACAGTTCTAAACCATATGAATTGTCTAATAGACAGCCATTCTTCATATTTTTAGTGTACTGCTGTATGAACTTCTTTAGTTTTGTTTCCCCCCTGTTCTTTTGAGTTGGATTTCTCGCTGTTTTGATTCCTGCCGTGGCAGAGGCATGTTGATCAGGCCTCTTCTAACTTATGTGCGTACCTTAGGCTATGCATTTTCCTGTCTCCCAGTTTTGCCATTGCTCCTGCATGCCTGTCTTGACTTTGTGCTGTAATAGAAGGCTGACACTGGGAGATAATCAAATATTAATAACTAGTTGACTGCATGACAGAAGAAAATGTGGGTTCCAATTTCTGGTTGCATCTATACTTTTATGAGGCATAGACGAAATGTTCTCACTCCAGTACATTCAGGCGGCTGTAGTGTAATTTGACATAGCTGTACAGATGGATGTACCTCTTTGCTTGGCCTAGATCACATACGGACTGTAGACATCTGATTGTGCTTTAATGGAAGTTGATGAAACCAAACTCTCATCCAAGAGACAGGATTGTTAAAACCTAGACTGCAGTGTCAACATTATCGGCGCCATCTTGCCCCCTTTTCGAGCCCATTTGTGCGCGTAAGCGGCAGCCATTTTGAGTACCATGGCCTCTCTGCCCATCGCCGACAGCCAGCGCGTCTCTCTCTCTCACTCCTGACCTCGCAAGCATCCCCCGCACGCTGACAGCCCCCGCTCTCACATGCCTTGGGTCATAAACCCCTCTTCAGCACAGCTCTGCCTCGGAACCCCATCCTGTTCCCAGCGCGACACCTCCCTTCATTCCTTTCATGATCCCGGGTCCTTTGATAAAACCCCCTTTCCTCTGTGCCCGTTTGTCTTACTCGTTCCCAGGCCGCTACCTGGCCCTGCGGATACTGTTTATTCCCCCCTATACAGTAGGAAGCCTCCCCCATCAAAGGATCCACGAGTTGATCAAAGCCCCCAGCCCATGAGATCCGATCAACCACATACATTCCGTGAATCAGCGGAATGTCCAGCTGCGCGATAATCATCACCTGTTGTGACCGGGGTGGGGACTTCAACTGTAAATGTGTGTGGGAACGGGCCTGAAGCGGGGATTCCGAGGATGTCTTTCCGTACATCAAAGTATTGACAGAGATGTGTTTTACGCAATAAAGCAATAAACTTGTGTATAAGAGGCCAGGCCTCAGAGATGCGGGGAGAGCACCTCGAGAGGATACCCTGTTGTCTGATTTGATGTGTTCTGCTCCGTCGGAATAAAAACTTCAGTTTCCTGCCTTCCAGTCTCCAGCGCCTGCCTCTTTGTTTGGTAACTTGAGTGGGTATAGAGGCGGTTAACGCCGGGCAACTCTGAAAAAGGTCATCGGCCCTACCTTTTTCCACAATTGGCGTCCCAAACGTGGGGCCCATCAGCGACTCGTGGATCCAGTGGGAGAGGTCCTGACGACAGAGTGAACGACTGCAACGATCGGGAGAGCTCCTGTCCGATAGACCCTCGTCTGACAGCCGATCATCCGAACTTCACTGGTTCCGAACAGACCTCTCTCGAGTGATCTACGGTCCTGACTGGGAACCATCAGGAGTGCCACGAAGATCACGAAGAATAGAGGACGATCGGGCGCTGGATTCAGAAGACAAGAAACTGTCCATGCGGTCCGGGTAAGGTCGTGTAAACGCGACAAATTGCGAAATGATTGTTTGATTGTTTGGAAAATACTAGTATTACTCTTTTGTTGATTTGTTGGGAGATTCACTGTCTGCAAACGGAGAAACAACAGGCTCTCCCTTTGCAAGCAGTGAAGGATAGGTAACGCAGACTTTTGTCCCCGTTGTAATCCGTCGTGCCTATCTTCCTCCCCCACTGATTGATTGTTTGGCACGAACTGTTGTTCGCGGATTGTTTTCTGGAGATTCTCTGTCTGCAAACAGGGAAGAACAGGTTCTCTCTTTGCAGGTAGTGAAAGGGTAGGTAACGCAGACTTTTGTCCCCGTTGTAACCCGTCGTGCCTACTTATTCTTCCCATTGATTGTTTGATTGACCGAACATTGACTGTTCGATATTGGTTCTTTTGAGGTATTCACCGCCTGCAAACAACGAAGAATAGAAATATTCTGTCTAGTCTTTGCACGCAGTGATAAGATAGGTAGTGCAGACTTTTGTCCCCGTTGTAATCGGTCATGCCTATCTTCTCCCCACTGATTGGTAGCCTGTTTAGCCCGGACCGCTTATTAGAGATGAACCATCCGGCTCCACTGGAAGGCACCCCTAATAAGGATATGTTCATGAAGCATGGATTGATCGCTATAGCTTATAGCAAGTTGTGGCATAAATATACGAAAAAGGATCGAGAAAGTCAGTGGCCACTGATAGGATCCTTTGATGAGGATAAAATAAGCGCGCTAGAAACAGCCCTTGGGAAACACAAGACAACGCCCACTATGCTTGATAGTCTCGGCATGTGGCGCAAAGAAACCGAACAGTGTAAAAAGAGAAATGAGAGTAGGTTGGGAAAAGAGCTGCGAAAGGCAGGCCACCTAGCTGCTAAGAAATTAGAAGAAGAGATTAAGGAAAGAGAGGAAGCCAAACAGAAACTAGAGGTAGAAACATCCAGCCAGTGTCCGGTTAGAACGCCCTCTACGCTCTATCCTGAATTGCCCTTGAAACAGCGAGCCAACGATGATCTTTTGTTAGGTCCTCCGATCATCTACATGCCCCCTCCATATGCCCCTTCCCAACCCATAGCACAGCACCCACCACCCCCAAGCACAGACGAGAGTAGTACCAGAGCTTCGGCCCCCATGGCCTCTGTGCCGGCCGAACCCCTTGTATTAGATACAGCACAAGCGGCAGTGTTAGATGACCCTGAGACCCGAAAGGCTGATTCCGCAAGAACAAACAGATTAAGCAAGGATGAGCGAGCAGGGATTGACAAGATAGTGAGGACATTGGTAGAAAGAAAGGAAAGTGAAGAGCACATCACGGATATGTTCAACTCATATGCAGGGAGCCACAGACGACATTTTGCCGTACGACTGTGTTATCATGTCTTGAATGCGTATGAGGACCGATATCGAGACAAGGGTCCAGAGAGCCTAACGACTCTGTATAGGAAGGTCGATATCGGGGATGAGGGCGAGTGTGATGTGACGGACCTCCTTACGCGTACGCTTGAGGTTTTCCGCCACCTCACTGAACAGGAATCGGAAGCTAAACCCACGACACCCGTAGCAACCGAACCACAAACTGAGCGAGCTAGCGCCATGATGCCAATAAGAGAGGCTGCCCCTTACTGGGTTCCTCCACGAGGTCTGGGAACTCACGATGACGTCAACCACCAAGATGCAAAAGGGAGGGTTGTGTACAACTGGGTCTACCAACCATGGGATCGGCAAGACATTCTGACGTTTCGGAAATCTCTGCCTGATTTACGTAAAAACCCCACTGCCTTCTATACTGAATTAGGTACAGCCCTAGGTTCAACGATTATGACCCTGGCTGACATCGACTTGTTTTTCGGGTCATGTCTACCAGCTGATGTGTGGAAGCAAATCCGGAAAGTCGACCACCTTGAGCTGTTCGGACATACCTGGTCACAACTCGATGGCATAGATAAACAACGAGAGCCTGGACAGAAGCCTTTGAAATCCATTTTAGACCTCCCTGATAAAATTGTACAGAAATTGAAAACCCTGATTCCAGAAAAGAAAGTGGACTGGTCGATAGTAACTGCTTGTCGTCAGAAACCCCAGGAAGATGTATCGGACTACTTCTCCCGGTTTGAAACGGTGTTCTTCGATTACAGCGGCCAGGACCTGACCACTGCAACCGGACACCACTTGTTTGTCCAGAATTATGTTAAGGGCTTGTCACCGGAGGTCTCCCAGAAACTGCAGGCCAGCGAGAGTAGTTGGGCGGCCTCCAAACCTGCGGCTATCCTTCAGATGGCCCAATATTACGAACACCAGAAAAATGAAAACGATAGAGCAACTGAGAAAAAGAAGAAAGACTTAAAAGAGAGGGTGATGATTGCACAACTGCAAGGGGTGACTATAGGACGAGAGCAATACAAAGGAAACTATCAAACAAATGCCCCTAGGAACGTACCTCTTAAAGACCGCACCCCGACATCCCGCATTGGACGTACAGACATTAACGAGGACCAATGTGCCTTCTGTAAAGGATTCGGCCATTGGAAATCCCAGTGCCCGGTCCTGTTGGAGATGATCAGGAATAGGGACCCCAGGGACATAGCGGGTGGACCGAGAAATAGAGGACAGCAACGAGGGCCCGCAAATGACACGACTAACGATAAATCAAACAGACCAAATACATTTGACCGACCCAGACAGAATCAGTACCAACAGTCTGACTGTGACGATGCCCACGACTTCGCATAGGACTGCCAAGGGCAAGGGAGGGATCCAGTCGAGCTCTATGTTGACCAGCAAGGTCCTTATGTCACTGCTAAGGTCCTGGGTACAAGGTCTCCATTTCTGGTAGACACTGGCGCAACACGTAGTGCGTTATCTAAACGACTGATTCCAAGGGCACCCTTGTCTGGTTCACTTGTGACATCGATAGGTTTCGATGGAACGCCCTCCACTAACCCTTTGTCCACTCCGATCCCCTTCGACTTAGAGAACAATATCACTGACACAACGTTTCTGCTTTCCGCCAATACTCCTGACACCATTATGGGACTTGACTTACTGAAGCACTTCCGAACGACTATTAGATGTTCCCAAGACGGAGTTCGAGTTTTCCTGTATGACAACCCCATTCTGCTCAGACATTGCCCTTCCCGACGCATGTTTTCTATCAATGACGCTGACATGTCCCTGCTTGACGCTCTGCCTCCGTATCTGTGGGCCAAGACAGATTCGGACGTAGGACGCATGATGATTGACCCAGTGCACATCACTGTTCGACCGGACGCAATACTCCCAAAACTTCCACAATATCGGATATCGCCTGAGGGCGAGAAGGCACTGGTAAAGATTATTCAGTCACTGATAGACGCAGGAGTGGTAGAGGAAGTGGTTAGCAACGTTTGCAACAGCCCTATTTTGCCCATCATCAAGAAACGAGGTGAGGGAGATGAGAAAGCATACCGCTTCATCATTGACCTTCGAGAGATCAACAAGGTGGTTGTACCCCAGTACCCCGTGGTCTCAGACATCACCACCATGACTTTGATTCCTTCTACTGCCACCACCTTCACTGTCATTGACCTCAAAAATGCATTTTTCTCTATCCCCATCCACCCAGACAGCCGGTATCTCTTCGGCTTCACCATAAAAGCCCGCTCATATAGATTCTGTCGAGCACCCCAGGGCTACACGGAAAGCCCCAGCATCTACAGCCAGGCCCTCAAAAGACAACTGGATCAGGTCCAGTTACCCGATAAAGTGGTGTTAATACAATACGTCGATGACATCCTTTTGGCGGCCGACACCACTCCACTAGCAGTCACCGCCACCATTCAACTCCTGCACTTCCTTGCGGAAAATGGCCACAAGGTCTCCAAAAAGAAGTTGCAATTCTGCCAACCCCAGGTCACTTACTTAGGCCACCTTCTGTCCAAAGACGGAAGGAAACTTACTCCCGACTGGATCCAAACCATTCTTGAAACCCCTGTCCCTAAGACTCAGAAACAGGTCCGCTCCCTACTAGGCTTCACCTCCTTCTGCCGACAGTGGTTACCAAACTTCAGCCTCATTGTGAAACTGCTGCTTTCTCTGCTAGCTAAAGATGTCCCTTTCCCCCTCCCCTGGACCCCTGAATGCCAATCCTCCTTCACAGAGCAACGAGATGCCCTTTGTTCGGCCCCTGTCCTAGGTACCCCCGATTACACAAAGCCCTTCTCCCTCTACACTCACGAAAGGGAGGGGTGTGCTTTATCTGTCCTGACCCAGTCCATTGGCCCAAAGCAACGACCGTGCGCTTACTTTTCTGCCACTCTTGACCCCGTAGCCAGAGCCTTACCTGCCTGCCTTCGAGCTGTAGCTGCCGCTGCTATCTCTATCCGACAGAGTGAGGGGATCGTGCTCTCGAATTCCCTCACGGTATTACTACCCCATGCAGTTGACACCCTCCTGAACCAAACCAAGACGCAACACCTGACGAGTGCACGACTGACTGGATACGAACTGACTCTGCTCGGACCCCACATCACCCTGAAAAGATGCACCACACTGAACCCAGCAACTCTGTTACCCCTACCAGAGAACGATCCCAATGTACCCCCTGTACACGACTGTGTGACCCTCACGGACGAACAGACTAGAAGTAGGGTTGACCTCAGAGACACAGCTTTTCCTGACCCTGACGGAGAGCTGTGGGTGGACGGCTCTTGCATCAAACTCCCCGATGGCACCACTTCAGCTGCCTATGCAGTCACCACGGCCCGAACTGTAGTAGAGACAGCCCGCATTACACAACGATCTGCACAGGCAGCGGAACTGATTGCCCTGACACGAGCATGCATCCTAGCAGCAGGAACCACAGCGAACATTTACACCGACAGCCAGTATGCCTTCGGGGTGGTTCACCATTTTGGGCTCCTTTGGAAGGAAAGGGGATTCTTGACCTTCACACGGCACTCCCATCTTAAATGGAGATCTAGTTTCCGCCTTGATTGAAGCTGTCCTTCTCCCCAAAAGACTTGCGGTCATCAAATGCCAGGCACACAAGAAAGTGACAGACATTATTGGACAGGGAAATGCACTAGCCGACCTCACTGCTCGAACGACAGCTGAAAATATGACGACGACACGCATGTACGTGACCAGGTCACAAGCAGAGAAATGGACCGATGCTAGGGACACTATTAGGGACATTCAAATGGCTAGCACACAACACGAATTGACTGAATGGGCACGGGTGGGATTGAAAGACGACGAAGGCTGCTGGCGGACAAAAGACACGAACTAATGGTTGCTACCTGACTCATACCTGATTCCCATACTGACTATAGCACACTCCCCTGCTCACATAGGATCAGCCCCCATGATTGAACTTGTCTCCAGAGTTTGGCACAACAACAAAATCACAGACTCCGCCAAACGTCTGGTCCAACAATGCTTGATATGCCTGCAACATAACCCCGGGAAAGGAACTGTGGTACCCCGGGGAGGGTTTGGGGTCCCCAATCACCCGTTTGAAGTCCTGCAGATGGACTACATCCAGCTAGACAGATGCCAAGGCCTGAAATACGTACTTGTTGTGGTATGCGCATTTAGCAAATGGGTGGAATCATACCCAACCCGTGACAACACTGCTATGGCCACTGCAAAAGTACTGTTAAAAGAATTCTTCCCTCGCTACGGCCTTTGTCGAATTTTATGGAGCGACAATGGCCCCCACTTCGTAGCCGAAGTCATCCAGCTCATCTTAAAGGGGCTGGGTATCAAGCAAAAGTTCCACGCAGTCTTCCACCCCCAGTCTGCTGGACTTGTCGAGCGACACAACGCCACACTAAAGCTAAAGTTAGCCAAGATAGTGGCTACCACAGGACTAAAATGGCCAAACGCTCTCCCACTGGCATTACTATCGATGCGTTCCACCCTCACCAAACACCACTTGACACCTTACGAGGTTGTTTTCGGCCGACCCATGAGCGTCTGGTCTGCACCAAAACCGACTTCCATTCATGACGTCCCGGACGTCCTAATGTCTGATTATTTGTATAAGTTGACTGAAACTCTGTCTGTCATTCACCAACAGGTGCTGCATGCCATCCCGGACGCTTCCAGGGGTCCCGGACACAACCTGCAACCCGGGGATTTTATACTCATAAAGAATTTCCATCGCGCCAAGAGTCTGGAACCCCGGTGGACGGGCCCCTGGCAAGTCCTACTCACCACCCGAACAGCTCTTCGAGTGGAAGGAAAGCGGACCTGGGTGCATGCGCACCATTGTAAGAAGATTCCCCCGACTCTGATGACAACTGAAGACGCGACCACCCAGGAAGAGCTCCTGAACAAAGACCGACCATCGCTGAATTGCTACCCGGACACAGAGACACTTGAACTTGCAAAGATTCCTGACCCTACCGTGCCGTCCAAAGAAGGGTATAACCTGCGTCGAAAGGAGAGAGTTTCGGCTAAGCAGACCATTGACTAAGTCATAATTCTCAGATCGGTGGCCTAACACAACAAGGGCTGTCAGGAGAGAAAACCAGACGAGGTCTTTGGTTCTGCCCGCTACAGAGCTCCCTTGAAGGTGATGGAAGCGCCCGATAAGAAGGTGATGGAAGCAACCGGACATCCGAAAATTCGCTACAGAAGCCCAAAGACAGACAGACTCCACAGCTCAAAGACAATTGCACTTTTCATCACAATCCTTTTCTGCTTTCTCCTCATGACCACGCTCTGGATTGTGGAAGAAAATGCACCTGCTCATAAAACATTCCTGACCACTGCACAGCCTACCACCATGAAGGAGCATTATCTGATCTTGCTCTCTCCTCAACTCAGAGAAAGGCGAAAGGAGTTTTTGAACAACTCCTTTGTGCAGCTGCTGCACCAGCACAATCTTGCCACCAATGCCACTAACTGCTGGATCTGTTGGTTGCTACCCCACGCCACTGGACATTCGATACCTTTCATCCCTTCACCCTTCTCAATTCATGGCTCCTGCCTTGCTTGGCTGATCCTCCTGCAAGAAAGCTATAAGGACAATGCCACCTCCAGCAAAACCATGACACATTTCTTTCATGAGGTCTGGCGAAACAAAACAAAGACGCACTTCTGCCCGCAGACCTCCAACGACTCTATCCACATGGACATCCCTGCTAAAGAACGAATTGAAATGCAGGTGTTCAACAATCCAACCAGTCCCACCTTCTCTTACCTATGGAAACGAACAGCTGCCACTCTGACTGTGGCTCTATCTGTCATCAACGTCACAGGACATATGTGCATAGAAGGGCTTGGGACACAGCTGGTAGGCCGCAGTGCTTGCCGTTTCACCAGAACTTTGGACTCTACCGATCCACCTTCCTTTGTATCCTCTCCAAACATGTACTTCGTTTGCGGCACAAAGGCTTACACCTGGCTCCCCAAAGGCTGGGGGGGCACTTGTTTCATCTCCTTCATCCTTCCTCCGACCTATGTGGCTCCAGCGAATCACCATAGACAAAAACGAGCCAAGGACATTGAACAAGCCGACTCAACAGGAGCACTTGTTCCACTCTGGGGCCCGATGGCAAACAGCTGTGCCATCCGACATCTGACTCAGGCAGTCGAGACAACAATGAACATCACAGCTGGTATCCTTGCTAACAACACAGCCGAGCTTCAAGTGGTCTGCCTGGTGGCTCTCCAGAACCGCCTTGTTCTAGATGTGGTTCTAGCGGACCGTGGTGGAGCATGCCGCATTATTGGGTCAAGCTGCTGTACATATATACCGGACAACTCACCCTCAGTGTACAAGGCCATCGAGCACCTCCACAGACTCTCCTCAGAAGTCCACGAGGAGCAGGAAGAATGGTCGCTTGGTGGATGGTTCTGGTTCACTGTTAAGAACTGGGGCTGGAGACTGTTTACCATTATCCTGATTCCTGTAGTTGTGATATGTGGGTTATGCTTAGGAATTCAATGCCTACCGCCTCTGTGTTCATTATGTGCGAATTGTATTTGCCCTAAGACTGTGGACTTTGGAAAGGAACGCATGGGAGCATTATATGATGCCGAGGTTAGGAATTTAATGAGGATTGACATTGAGTAGACAAGCTGGCTAGATATGTTGAAAAGGGAGGACTGTTAAAACCTAGACTGCAGTGTCAACATTATCGGCGCCATCTTGCCCCCTTTGAGCCCATTCGTACGCGTAAGCGGCAGCCATTTGGAGTACCATGGCCTCTCTGCCCATCGCCGACAGCCAGCGCGTCTCTCTCTCTCACTCCTGACCTCGCAAGCATCCCCCGCACGCTGACAGCCCCCGCTCTCACATGCCTTGGGTCATAAACCCCTCTTCAGCACAGCTCTGCCTCGGAACCCCATCCTGTTCCCAGCGCGACACCTCCCTTCATTCCTTTCATGAATTTGGGTCCTTTGATAAAACCCCCTTTCCTCTGTGCCCGTTTGTCTTACTCGTTCCCAGGCCGCTACCTGGCCCTGCGGATACTGTTTATTCCCCCTATACAGTAGGAAGCCTCCCCCATCAAAGGATCCATGAGTTGATCAAAGCCCCCACCCCATGAGATCCGATCAACCACATACATTCCGTGAATCGGCGGAATGTCCAGCTGCGCGATAATCATCACCTGTTGTGACCGGGGTGGGGACTTCAACTGTAAATGTGTGTGGGAACGGGCCTGAAGCGGGGATTCCGAGGATGTCTTTCCGTACATCAAAGTATTGACAGAGATGTGTTTTACGCAATAAAGCAATAAACTTGTGTATAAGAGGCCAGGCCTCAGAGATGCGGTGAGAGCACCTCGAGAGGATACCCTGTTGTCTGCTTTGATGTGTTCTGCTCCGTCGGAATAAAAACTTCTGTTTCCTGCCTTCCAGTCTCCAGCGCCTGCCTCTTTGTTTGGTAACTTGAGTGGGTATAGAGGCGGTTAACGCCGGGCAACTCTGAAAAAGGTCATCGGCCCTACCTTTTTCCACAGGATGGCTTGTTTCTTTAAATGCTGCATTTCCTCGTTCCTCTTTCGTCCTCCTCCCCAGCTTCTAAATGACCTGTGCACGCATGCGACATCGCACCTGCTGATGCTAAACAATATCGGAGGGTAAAAGTACCTTCAAGGGATTTTGTTAACGTGAAGTTTAAACAAGACTTAGTATAGCAATTGGGGACCTTACACAAGTTTAGGTCAATGGTGCAAACATGCAACTGTCAATTGTTAAATCACTTATTACTAGTCACCATGGGTGATCAAAAACAGGAATGAGCAAAGAGGGTGTATATGAAAAGTATGTATTTAATACTATAGGCACAATTAAAAAGGGTACAAAAATAAATAACAAAGTTTCAAGAAAAACATTTCTATCCGATAGTTTCTTTGTAACAATTGTTAACGCTTTTCTGACTGTATACATTTGGTCTATTGATCTAATACGAAAAAGCGTTATGTCTACATTTCAGTCTCTACTGGTGTATCCTTGAGAACATCTTCAGGACAAAAATTATTTTCTGAAGACCCTAGAAGTGATAGAGTTGTAATTTAAAAACATTCTCCATTTACCTTTTATTTAAGTAAACTAAATATTCTACATATAACACCCTAGCTCCATTTGTGACACATTTTTGTAACACTATTTCCATTTGAATCGGTCATGGATATTCTTAAGTTAAACCAATGGATCACGTTACATCATATATTTTTAAAGAAACATTACATACAGTGTCAAAATATACATTACAAACCTTGACTGTATTGAAAACAACTTTGGACCATATATGGCCTCTGCTCGACTGCCTCTAATCATTATGTATGCTACATGATGGTTGTGTTTGTACCTTAATAGCAGGAAATGGGATGGCCTGATTTAGGACAACGAACCAGTGGAGTTCTTGGTCAATAGGTATATTCAAACAAACATATAGGAAAATATATTCCTTATCCATATATAGATTGCAAGTATCTTGAGCTCAACAATCAGCTGGTTTGATGTTTACTTGTTTAGTTATAGGCATATAACGTCATGTTCAATGTTGAACGCCAGTTATTTCTAATGGGTACCTTAGAATGTTATTCGAAACTTTTAGATGGGGATTTAACAATTATAATCCTGTAATGTCATTTATATCAAAAAAGTGCCATCGGCAACAATATATTAACCTAACTATTTTACCTTCATAAAGGATGCACGGCAGTGTCAGCCAGCTGGTGGATTAATTTTTTAATAATAAAAACCACAGAGGAATCAGGAATCGACCTGCATAGAGACATTGAACGAGCGCAAATGTGCTAGTTTGTATTATAAACAATTTGACACCAGTATCTATAAAGCAGTCAATGAGGTGCTAGCATGACTTTAAGCACTACAACCTCGAGAGGACTGAAATATTGAGATCGATGACAATTATAAATGTAACCTGTGCCTAATGTGGTATTATTGAGCAAAAATTCAAGGTTAAACAAACATACCTCTTCTTGAAGGAAGTATGAAACCTCCATAGCTAGAAAATCGCCGTATCAAAAAAGTCGGGTGTGCACCTATAACAAAGAGGTACATAGCGTTTTACGACTCTTAATTGATGTTAATATCACATATTACACACACGGTTTGTCAAAACTGACTGTGCGTGAAATAATCCCGATGTGTGCACTTTGTATTATTTGAAAGGCAAGCCTGCAATTAAAAATAAAAAGGCTATTTAGCATCGCTCGAGTGGAACGAGAAGCATGTGAAAGCTAAAAAGTTTACGAAGGTGCGCTGTGCCTCCAGAGAGTCCTACCTAAATCTCAGTCCGTCGACAGCTATCATGAACTAATCCGATACCGTCCAGGCAGAGAGCACAAGGCTTTCACCAAGAGTTTATAAACTAATGTTTGGAGATCGAGAGAGGACTGTAATAGAGTCCTTACACTCCCGATTCATCTAAGCAATGGAGGCAGCAGCCATCTTAGAGTGTGCATGTCCTGCACCCATTAGTGTTCTACCAAATCTTGTTATAAAGATTACAGTCGGATAGCGTCAAAGAGTGCATCACGCAGACGATAATCATTCTCGCATCTACATATGGCATCTTCATGTAGTGATTTATCCATCAATAAATGTATTTTATATAGGCATGTGTGGTTCATTGCGCTGTATTTTAATGGCAAGGAAGACTCGAAGGGTCATTGTTCGAGCTAATATATCATCCTTCCATATTCTTGGAAGCAGCTTACAGTTAGCTTTCAACAAGGTTTATAAGGGCAAATAAAGCGAAGCAGCGAGACCTAGGTTTTAGAGGGTTCCGTATCAGCACTAATAAATGGCAACATAGGTTCTTGTTCATGTTATCAGCCTGATTGTGTACTACCTTCTTTTAATGTAGTGTGTACAAATAACAGGGGAAATTTCCCTATATTAGATACTTAAGTTGATAAACAGTGTGCACACATATTCAGGTCAACACTTGTGAAAATATCTAACCAACAGATGATATATCACAGATCCAAGACTAATGTTGAACACAATGATGTTATACTGGATTCTATACCTAATTACATGAGACATACAGTTTCATATTTCATTTTCATAGTTCAACAGATCATAAATAGCATGTAATTATCATCTTTACAACTCATATTTGAAAAAAAAACACATTTTCAACTATATTGGTGTAGTATTAGTGACCGTTATGATAGATCTTACCAACATGTCCCTTATTTAACTAAGGGTATTTGTCTGGCTATGGGAAAGTTAATCAAATAATCATGATATGACATTACAGAATGATTGCATTGGCATATACCACAACAGCGATGATAATTTACAAATACATAATAAAAACATGAACAGATTTTTACAGAACAAAGCCTAATTATATACTAATCATATTGTTATAGTTGTGTTCAGCAATCCTAAAAACTGATCATGGTGTTCACACTGGTGTAATATGCCCTTGATAGAACATTTCAATAGGAAATTTTGCTTTTATAGTTGGACAACTGGGAAGCATGAAATGATGGTATTACATCTGGCAAACCCTTTGTTTCTTACAGACATGCTAATGAGTGCCATTCTGTTGCACTATTTAAACCCTTATCTATTGTATTTGCATTGCAGATATATTTTCCTCCCCCTAAGGTTAGGATTTGGTTAACATTCTGCTGTCTTTTTGTCGATTTGATAACATCAATGACCCACCGTGTCATTTGATTGAAAGTATGTCCTGATTTCACATAGTGTTCTACAAGAGGTGCATTTTCTGTTCTGCATCTAATGCGAGATTGGTGTTGTAATATCCTCTTTTTTATCGGCTGTATGGTTTTGCCGATATAATGTAGATTGCATGGACATTTCATGTAGTACACCACATTGGTGGTGTTGCAATTTGAAAAAGACATCAAGGTTATGTTAACATTATTGATGGTACATGATCTTACTGTTTCTGTGGTGAGACAAGCTTGACAATTGCTACACTTGTAATGTCCAATGATGGGGATTAGTTGTCGCATATTGTCAACTGTATTATGATCTTTTTTATTGTCATATGCGTGAACAAGGCGATCCTGTAAATTAGTGCCTCTTTTGAAGGCAAACAGGGGCTTTTGGACTAACTCAGGGATGGATGCCAAAAGGTTCCAATGTCTGAGTATGATACTCTTGACGGCATTTGTGTGTGTACCAAACGTTGGTACACAGATCAAATTCTCTTTTTTGGGGCGGTCCTTCACTGTTAACAGATCCTCTCTATAATTATACCAGGCTCTTTTCATGGATTGTTTCAAGAGCTTGGCCAGATAACCTCTCGCCTTAAGTTTTTCTTTAAGCTTTTAGCCTCACTGAAATAATCTGCTTTAACCCCTTCCATGCTGATGACAGAACGGTTCCGTCATCAGCGTCGGTTGAGCTGTGCTGATGACGGAACCGTTCCGTCATGACTCCGCCCGCGCAAGGCGGAGTCAGCATGGGCGGGGAATTCGCGCCGCACGGAAGCGGTTAAGAGTACAATTTCTGCGCAAGCGCAGAAATTGACCAAACAGTAACCCGTCTTTAAGGGCTTCAGGGTGGTGGCTTTGATAGTTAAGTAGAGTATTTCAAGAGGTTGGTTTGGTATAAAGGCTGGTGTACAGATGGTTAGAGATGTCGTTCTTAATAGAGATATCAAGGAAATTCATCTCTTGTTTGTTGTATTCAAGAGTAAATTTAAGATGATGGGCGTGGCTAGCAGCCGATGGAAACGGTCGCAGCCTAGCGAGGCTCCCGACCCTCAGCCTGTAATCCGCATCAAAATCCTGACTCAGACCCGGGATCCCCGTGGAAATCGGGTCGATCCCGGAGCCAACCCTCAAGTCTGTTCCGGTTGGGTCAGCGCGCCGCAACACCAGGCGCAGCGGACGCTGAAGGGCACGGAATACCCAAGACGGCAGGGGATAAGATGGCGGCTCCCTGCATCGCAGCCGCTACGGAATAGCGACAAATCCGCCCCTGATGTCCTGAGGCCACAGCGTGGCGCGCCGTACAGTGCTGGACTCGTGGAACGCGGCGGCGGCCACCCGGAGCATCGGCGGACCCTGAGGTCAGTGCGAGGTCCGCTCGGGAGCGGAGTGCTGGCGGGGCTCCGCCCACAACCTCAAGGGGCTCACTCTAGGCCCCGGCTTTGAGGCCTACGAAGTCCTACAACGGCGCAATACCCTCGGAAGCGGCCGTGACACAGCGGGCCTGCTTTGAGGAGGCCTTACGGAGGCACCAAGAGTGGAGGTTACTCAGCGGACGTCCAGCCTCGATCGGAGGGGACACTGCATAGCCCACCGGCAGGGCCTGTGACCTGATTGGGCGGCGGCCCGGCCCGGACCGAACGTGCAGGGTGAAACTGACGCGAAGGAGGGGCATTGAATCGGCCCTGGACCCGTGGGAGACGGAGAGCCGGGACCGGAGGGAGGATTACACTGGCTGGGGCACTGTGCATCCTACACTCTCCACCCCGCCCCTGGCCCCGGGTTGTGTTCCCTGCGTGGAGGGTGACTTCGGATCGTCGGCGCCGCAAAACGCTGAGATGCGCTCCAAGGAGTACTGACCGGAAGACGGAATCGGCTGGTGGACCCCAGTGCGGACCCCCTGACGCCCGGTCGCCGGGGGAAGCTGAAAGCCCTACCAGACCACTGGCGCCATACTCGATCTCCGCAACGCGGCCCCCGGAGACTCGGCTCACCGCCTGACGACGGCTAGTAGCGAGACTACCTTGAGGTTGGCGGCAGAATATTGCGGGAGACGTCGTTGACGCCGGACCACCCTGAGGGTCCTGAATTGCAGGGAGGTGCAAGATGGGAAAGCCTAGAGGGCCCAAAGGGGACGGGAGCCCAGCCACGGAACCACCAGACGACTCCCCGCAACCCCCCACGGAGCTCCAAATGATGCAGGACCGGATTCTAGACGCCATTGCTGCTACGAAGGAGGCCCTACATCACGATATTGGTCAGGTAGCGACGGGGCTGGGGCACCTGCGCGCAGATCACGCGAAGCTACAGGACAGAGTCAAGGCCGCAGAAGTTACCTTACAGGATGTCGTACCGGCCCACAAATCGATGGAGGGGCGACTCACGGAGGCGCTGGAGTGGATACAGACCCTGGAGAAGAGAGCAGAGGATGCTGAAAACCGCAGTCGGCGGAACAACGTACGCCTGGTTGGCCTGCCGGAAAAAAAAGAAGGTACGGACATGGTGGGCTACCTGACCGACTGGTTAAAAACTGTGGTTGCCCCGGAGGGCTTATCTCCCTTCTTCACACTAGAACGGGCGCACCGCGTACCTTCCCGACCCCCGCGCCAGGGTCTCCCGCCGCGCCCAGTGGTCATCAAATTGCTCCACTATAAGGACAGAGACTGGCTCCTTCAGCGGGCCAGGGAAGCGGGCCCATTCCAGGTGGACAATAGTAACGTCACACTATTCCCGGACTATACGTTCGAAACCCAGAAACAACGAGCCTCCTTTCTCTCCATCAAAAAGGAGCTACGCACCGAGGGACTGCAATACTCTCTGCTGTTCCCGGCCAAACTGAGAGTGATAGTGGACGACAAGGCGTTGTTCTTTGAAACTTCGGCGGACGCCTGGGCCTGGTGGGACACCTACAAGGCGGGCACGGATGGGGCTCGATTTAGGGCCGAGGAGGAGCGCCAGAACCATGCGACCAGACGATCGAGAAGACTCCGGGGACGCAACCGGGGAGCCAAGAAACCTTCAACATCGCAAACTGAAGAAGAACGGAGAGCAGCACTGCAGGCGGTTAAAGAGGTGTCAGGGACGGCGCCGGTCCACTCGGCAAGAGAATCACCCTCGGAGGCCCTGGCCACGGGATCAGACACTGACTTCTCGGGGCTGGACGGGGCTAGGGGCCCGAAGGTCACCCCCCAGACTTCGGGGGAAATCATTGGACCCTAACAGCTGTCCGCGGCTTCTGAGTGAAGAGTCCCTGAAGGCGGCGCCCCCCATGGACATTGGAACAGACTAATGTGAGACTTTTCTTTTATGAGTCGCATTGAGTATTGTGGGGCAGAGGGTCATGGGACCGAAGCTTAAAAGGTCCAGTAGCCAGCTCACGCGCCGCAGGGCCCATAAGGCCCCCGTGGTGATTACTACGGGCTACAAGTTTACGTGAGCACGTTTGCTCGCTAGTTTGGATGGGCGCCTCTACTTCGCAGTTGAGTCCTGTTCTGGGGGAGGGGGGACCTGGAGTAGTTGGGGTGACTCGAGGTGCAGTTGGGGATGGGAAGTTGGGCGGGGGGGTGGGGATGGGAGGTGGTGGGAAGGTGCCTGGTGTCCGGAAGCGTACGTTTGTTGATTTAATCTGCACTGACTGGGGTGATGGCTGACATGGGCTCATTGAAGTGTGTGTCCTGGAATGTGCGGGGACTGAATTCCATGACAAAAAGACACAAGGTACACGCCTACCTGGTCCGCAGAGGGATACACATTGCCTTCCTACAAGAGACCCACTTAACTAAAAAGGAGGGCATCGCACTGCAGAGGAGATGGAGGGGTCACCTATTCCACACCACGTACTCGGCATTTGCCAGGGGAACACTTCTTTGGATCCGGGCGGGGGTTCCCTTCCAAGCTACTAGGCACACTATAGACCCAGAAGGGAGGTATGTGGCAGTTGAGGGTCTGCTCCGGGGTCGTCAGTTGACAATCTGCAGCGTCTATGCGCCAAACGTAGAGCAGGCATCATACTTCAATAGACTGACCAAACAGTTAGCCTCTTATTTAACGGGATCAGTGCTGCTGGGGGGAGATCTCAACTCCGTGGCGGATGCCACCCTTGATAGGTCACACCCACCTCTACATGCATCCCCAGTTCACAGACTGGCAAAACACAGATCAAACTGGCAGGGGTTGTGGGACCTGACGGATGCATGGCGCGCCCAACACCCAACTGACAGGGATTATTCCTTCTATTCGGGTCTGCACGACCTCCATGTTCGCATTGACGCGTTCCTATGCTCCCAGTCGGTGTTGCCAATGGTTACCCGAACCGAATACCTAGCACGCACGATTTCGGACCACAACCCCCTACTCCTTACATTTGCCTGGATGAACGAAGTCTCGCCAATTCCAACGTGGCGGCTTCACCCGGACACTTTGGACGATCCGCCGTTCAGCGGAGCGTTGGAAGGTAGAATCTCCCAATACTTTGCCGAGAATGAGGGGACTGCCTCTTCCAGGGCAGCGGAATGGGACGCGCTCAAGGTGGTAGTAAGGGGGCACTGTATAGGGAAGTTCGCGGGCGTACGGCGAACACTAGTCGAAGATGTGTACAAGGCCGAACAAGCCTTGCGTGCGGTAGAGAAACAGCGGCCCAACCACCCCGACATGCAGGATAGAGTATGTTCAGCGCGGGAGGCAATGGCGGTGGAGGTGGAGCGCCTTCGCTGTTTTGATCACAAAACATACTTAACCAAAGCACTCGCCGAGGGAGATAAGACGGGGACGCTCCTAGCCTGGTTAGCAAACCCCAATAGGGGTGCTGCCCCAATATTATCTCTGACTGATGCGAACGGCACTGAGCGTAACACCCAGCCAGACATTTTACAATGCTTTAAAGCATACTACGAGCGACTGTATAGGAGAGGCCCGGTAGACCGAACCGAGGTGTTAGAGAACTTGTTGTCTGAAATACAATTACCGTGCCTAGAACCAGACCAAGCGGAAGCCCTCGGGGGCCCAATTGACCTTGCGGAAATTAGGGGAGCCATAAAGAAAATGGCATGCAGGAAAACTCCAGGAGTGGACGGTCTGCCCATTGAGTTCTACGGTAAATACATTGATATCCTAGCCCCACGACTCCAAATCATATATAATGAGGCGAAAGAGAGGGGGGAACTGCCCTGCTCGATGCGCGAGGCGCTCATGATCCCCTTGCTCAAGCCACATAGACCCAGCTCTGACCCGGCATCGTACAGACCACTGTCGATGCTCACGACGGATTATAAAATCTTGAGCACTATACTAGCCACCAGGCTGATGGCCCATATGCAAGACTTGATCCACAAGGATCAATCGGGCTTTATCCCCACTAGAAATACGTCTCATAACATTCGTAGGTTGCTGAGGCTAGTTGCGAACCCTCCACTGACCGCCAGAGCCCCGGTGGTGATGGCGATCGACATAGAAAAAGCCTTCGACAGCCTGGAATGGAGCTACTTGTACAGCAGGGTGCTGCGAAGTTTTGGCATTGGTGATGAGTATGTGCGGTGGACGGAAGTGCTATATGCATCGGCGGGCGCTAGGGTGCGAGTAGGAGCGTTGATATCGGATAGATATGCAGTGCATAGGGGTACTAGACAGGGGTGTGCACTCTCTCCCTTGCTGTTCGCCCTCGCGATAGAACCCCTGGCGGCACTGGCCAGGAACGGTGACTCCTACCAAGGACTGGAGGTGGACGGAATTCGTCATCACATATCATTATATGCGGACGACCTCCTACTGTTCCTGGAGAATGCCGAAGAGGCAGTGGAAGGGGCGGAAGACCTACTAGCACGTTTTGGGGATGTATCAGGCCTGAGGGTGAACTGGGCGAAGACCTGCCTCTTTCCTCTCCGAAGGGCGGAGAGATGCCCCATGACCCGTCCCGAGCCCCGCTGGGAGCCAGCCTGTTTGCCCTACCTAGGGGTGTACATTTACCACGAACCCACAGACCTGTTAGAAGGCAATATAAACCGTTGTATCCGAACGCTGCAGGGTAACATGCTTTTCTGGGCCACCCTCCCTTTGTCTATGACAGGCCGTGTCTCGCTGCTTAAAATGATTGCCCTGCCGCGGTTGTTGTACTTCTTTCGAACCTTACCTGTGTGGATACCGAGTGCCGTATTTCGACGACTAAAATCCCAAGTGGTGTCCTTTCTGTGGGGAACTGGCAGGCGGAGAATAGCCTTGGCAACCCTGACCCGCCCGAAGAACGCGGGCGGACTCGCGGTCCCTGATTTCGAGTATTATTATTTGGCCGCCCAGCTGCAATTCCTCACGCAGGAAGTGGCTAGGGTATACCGAGGCCCGGAGCAGGAGAGGGACACTGGCACCCCTCGCCATGTGCTGGCGTACATCACCCTGCAACAGCGGATAGCACTCAGAGACTTGTCTCAAGAGGAACGGACATTGAGGCTCTGCTGGAACCGCGTGCAAAAGCGCGCTGGCCCCGGACACCCGTACGCACCCGAAATACCACTGGGCATGCTCACGGCGCTGCCGCATGGCGGCGACTGGTCGAGCCTCCGGAGCTGGGAAGAGGCTGGCCTACAGGTGGTGGGAGACCTCTTCGCCGACGGGGTGCTCACGCCGTACCACTCCCTACAGGAACAATACGACCTCCCGAGAGGGGACTATCTACTGCACGCGGCTGTGGTACGAGGGATCCAAGCGCACTGGGGCGAGGGACTGTGTGAACCCGCGACATCGCCACCATGTCAATATGTGATGATGGCCGCAGGAACGGTCAAGGCAGTCACGTGCCTACACTCCAGAATACTCGAGAGCACCTTGCGACCTCTCACGCGCTTAAAGACCCAATGGGAGACTGACCTGCAGAGGGAGATCCCGGATACGACGTGGGCCCAGCTGGTTCAGAGGCCCAGGAAGAGTACCAGGAATGCCCGGTTCCAATTGATACAGCTCTATATCCTTCATAGGGCTTACCTCACCCCGCACAAAATAGCGAGATACTTTGGAGCAGAGGACGCAGCGTGTCCTAGATGCGCACGGTTGGAAGCAGACTTGCTGCACATGCTAAGGGACTGCCCGCACCTGCAGGACTTCTGGAGGGAAGTGGGCGATACCATGAACGCGGTCACAGACAGGGAACTACACTACGATAGCGCAACCACACTCCTACACTGGTTTCCACACACACGTAAGAACAAATTGACAAGCAAATTTATAGACATGGGCCTACTCCTTGCGAAGAGGGAACTCACTAGGGGATGGAAAGCGAAGGTGGCACCGACACATTGTAAATGGCTTACTGAATTCCTGAAATGGGCGGCAGCAGAGAGCATGATCAGGTATCAATTGGCTCGACGGGGGCCTGACGAGAAGGCCCAGGAAGCGGCACTAGCGTGGGAAACTCTAGTCCAGGCACTTAGGGATATCACAATAGAGAGCGAGGATGAGGAGGAAGCAGAGGACCCTGGGGTACCTAGGGTGGCGGTGTCTACCACAGCTCCCCCCATGGACACACACACTCCTTAGACATCTCAAAACTCCGCAGGTCACCAACACACTCCAGCGTGCGGCAACCCAGACACCAGACACCATGGAACACCGGGGGTGGGGGGAGGGCAAAGGAAGGGGGGAGGGGGGTCGCAGTATGTCATTGACACTGAGCTATCAGTTGGAACAGACCGGATGCTGGACAAGGGGGGGGGGTTGGTGGGGGGGGAGAAAAGTTAAAAGCAGATAGCGGTTGATCATTAAACACGCCATCGAGTAGTGGTAGAGGGGAAGCACTAGGTGAGACAACCATCACCCAGCCCCAGGTCTACGAGCAATGACGATGTCGAAACTTTGTTGTAGAGACTTTGAGAACTTGAGATCCCGCATATACTTACAAACGGAATGACTGTAATGCTTGTATTGAAATCTGCAATAAAAATTGTTTTCCAAAAAAAAAAAGAGTAAATTTAAGATGTTGGTTCCTTGTATTTATCCAAACATGGAAATCCTGTAGCTCAGATTCAGAGCCATACCATACCATGAAAACATCATCGATATATCGCAACCACTTTCGGATGTTTCTCTAGAAAGGGTTAAATATATCGTGAATATGCTGGTTCTCAAAGGAGGACACATAGATATTAGCAATGTCTGGTGCGTAAATTGCACCCATAGCGACTCCATTTAGTTGCTGGTAAAATTTGTTCTCATATAGAAAGAAATTTTCGCACAGTGAAATGCGCACACACTCCACTATAAAATCTGTAGGAACTTCATGGGGCCTAGGACGGTCATCTAGTAAGCCTGTAAAATTGGTTATTACTTCCTTCTGGGGTATATTCGTATACAGGCTTTCTATGTCCATGGTTACGAGTATGTCATTCAAAGGGTCAAAGTCAAAATTTTCAACTGCATTGATTACTGCCATTGTATCTCGGATATATGATGCCTGCTCAGTGGCAAATAGTCTAATAAAATGATCAGCATATTGAGCTAACGGCTTTAGAATAGAGTGGCACCCCGGGACGATAGGACGTCCCGGGGGATTTGTTAAGTCCTTGTGAACTTTTGGCAATAAATAAATAGCGGGCACTGTCGGTGTTTGATTGATCAGAAAAGATGCCTCTTTTTCACTCAACCAACAGAGCCTTGTTTACTTATTGCACTGATATCTTTAATTAGTCTTGGCGTGGGGTTAGATGGTAACTCCCTGTAGTTGGTCCTATTTGTTAGTTGTTTCATCATTTCGATATTATATTTATCGCGTTCCCAAAGGACGATACCTCCCCCTTTGTCAGCGGGTTTGATTACAGTATCTGCCAGAGATTGAAGTTTACGAAGAGCCTTTTGTTTTGCTTCTGGAAAGTTGGATTTATACTGTATTTTTTTCTTAAAGAGATTGTCTATCTCTATAAGAGTAGCATTTTCAAATGCAATGACTACTTTCCTAACCATGGAATTAGTTGGATAGAAAGTTGATGGATTGCGAAGCCCAGTTATGCCCATATAGTTGTTAGTGGTGTTGTTGGCAAAAATGTATTATTATTTTTTATTTTATTTTTTTAATCAGACAGATCGAAAGAATCTGTACAACTCAAGTTTGGTTTAGAAAAGTTCATTTTTGTACGTAGGGACAAAGCTCAAACCAGCCGATAAAACCTCAGTTTCTTGCTCTGATAGAACATGATTAGAGAGGTTAAATTTAGGGATGGATTGATCTGGTGTTACCACTCGTAATATTGGTTGCGAGTCTTGCGAAACCCTGGGGTGTACTGGTTGCAATTCCATCCTCTCCTTTGGGGTTGCCCTCTGTGTGGATGCCTGTTGCCCCTGCGGTCCTGGACTAAAAAACCAGACTGGCATGAGGTAGAAGGCTGGTGATCACGCTGTTGATAGCTAGTATCAGCTGACTTATCACTGCCAGATTCTGAATTGGTGTCAGAAAAATTGATCCTTTTCCTAGATTGTTGGTTTGGGTTTTGTGGGGCGTAAAAGTCCTTGTTTAAATATGGGTATGTGCGTTCTTTGTTATATCTTCTAATATCATTCTGGAGTTTCTCCGTTTTTTTATGGGAATTAAACTCTTCAAACTCCTTTATGGTCTGTTGCACTTTGTCCAAAAGGAATTTACTATTGGTAATGGTAGAGTCCCCTGTAATTTTCTTCTCTAGGGCTTCTATTTCTCTAGTTAGTATTTTTATCTGTTTGAATGCAGTCTCTATACTGAGCACCATCCAGGTGCGAGAGCACCGATTAGCTGAAAAGCTAAAGCCAATTTTAAATTCCTCATTGTCTGTGAAGATAATGGGAATATTACGTATTTGGAGCCCAGTTGGTATTATGTTAGCATTTAAACAGTCTGTTAAGAACTTAGCATGGAGTAGTGTCCGCACAAGTTTCTTTTTGAGCCTCTCTAGTTGATTTAGATCTGATTCATGGGCTGGTTGGATAGATGGAGTTCTATTGCCCAATAGTGAAGGGCCACCAGCAATTTTCAATATATACTCCTCTGAGTAGGCCAGAGTCTCTGTCTCAGACATATAGTTTAGTTATAATGTTACAAACACCACTTGTGACAGCGGCCCGCACCAGACTGTTTCTGTGCTTGATATATTAACTAAATAGCGAGCAACCCAATCTCCCCTTGAGGGATTGGGTTGCTCGCTATTTAGTTAATATAAGCTAAACAATATCGGCACAAAACAATGGCAAAACTAGTAGGTCTGCATTCACATCCAAAATGCGAGACCTATTGGCTATGCCAATGCTTGTTTTATTTATCTGCATTAGCTGAAGGGAGATTACATCATATGAGAAATCTAAAGTGCAATTTGCTATGTGTGAACTCATCTTGTAACTTTATAGTTACTAATCCCTTATTTTTCACTATGTATTAGATGCTCCTTTGTAAATAAGCCACTCCAACTATTACTTTGATTAGCTTTCCTTCCTGACCAGTTGTTACTAAGTTGGTAAAATAATAAAACAGCAAAATTCTACTTCTGTTTCCACCGAACTCTTTGAGTAAAAATATTTAGGGGGATATTCACAAAGACGGGCTGTCAGTCATCGCCAGAAAAGTTAATGCTGCCTAACCCTGAATAATATTGCCATGTTAGCGGGCTATTTTCAAGCCCGCGGTACATGGCGATAGTAACAGGGAAGGGTGTCAAAACCCACAAACTAATCATCGTGATGGCGAATTAAAATCCAGCGTTAGCCGACGATAAGTTGAGAATGGCAGATAATCGCCTGAAAAATCCCATCATCCCTTCTTTAAGCTCCTGATCCAACACTGCCCTTGCTGGAAGCCAGGTGTCACTGTGAGACTGGCAGCTTGGTGACCGCGGCAATTATTTCCTCGAAGTCTAACCATTTCTTTTAACCAAAAGTACTGTCATTTTACTGAGGTTAACTTAGTCAGACAACTTCCATCTGGAATACCTGCTCCTGGCTGTGTTCCCTTCAATGCTGCAGGTGGTCGTCCTGCTTAGCACCAGCAAAAGGCAGGTGTAAAATCCCTGATGCTACAGCGGGCTATCCCCGGTTTTTGCTTCACTTCGTAGATCTGGCAGTTCGTTGTGAATGTGGTGTTGTGGTTTTCTCGTGTGTTTTTCCTCAGGAACGCCTACTCTGCATCTCATTAGTGTTAGTTGGTGGTGTCCACTGTGGTGATAAATTTGGGGGCAGTTATTGCGGGAATACTGGTGTTGTCTGCAATTTGCATCAGCTTGTGAATGAGGTGTTAAATATATCTCCCCTTTTGCTGCATTAAGGTGGAGATAAATCAGAGTAAACTCCTTGTGAATATACCCCTAATGCGGCTGACTGGATTTATGGTCTCCTTCCCATTGATTGTACTTGCTTAGCTCTGTTTTGGTGTTTCCTTATCTTTTCTGCACTATGACTGACCTTTTTTCCTATTGCCAGGCTCTGAGCAGATCCTTCCTCCCTCTTTCATGGCTCGCTGGAGCCAACGGGGGCATAATGGGCGCCGTTAAAAGCGGGCTCCTTCCAGCACTTCTGGCGCTTCAAAAACTTTCACTGTGGCAGTGTACAGAATCAAATTACGTTAATCCGTTACACCCATTGCAGAGAAACAGGGTCTCACTAGGCTGTCAAGAAGAACCATTGCACAAAATGCCAGCTGGAATCATCTCTCCATACGTTTTTAGGTCTCGTCTACGCAGCGCGCATACACTGCATAGGAAAGAGACCTTTAGAAATCGCTCCAGGTTTGCAGGCAAAAACGTGCACGCATTGCATTGCTTTAAATGGCAACGTGTGCACGTTTGGCGATTCCCTTGCGGGAGCGAGCGGCGCCATGTGTTAGTAATTATCGCAAAAGCATGGTGCCCCTGGCTCGCTCTCGCAAGGGAAACGCTTTGGTTGCTCTCGGCCGCACTCTCCTCAACCCTCCCACTTTTAACGCGAGGCGCGCCTCTTGTTTTTGGTTTGCAATGACAAATATGCCCCTTGTGGAACCTCGTTTCAGTAGCCCTTATTTTAGCGGACTGGCTTCTGTCAGATGTAGTCTTTGGAAAGGTAGAGGAAGTGTTTGACTGCTGGTGTGGGTTTTACGTGGCTGTTATGGGTTTAGGGGCACACGTCTTATTCACAGCTGTTTACTGCGGTGCTGCTCTCTTCAAACCTCTTCCCAAGTCCAGGTACGGTAAGGTTGCACTGGTGGCGTCTGGCGCCCCGCTGGACTCGGCGGCAGCACTGACAGGTTGTCGACATCTCGGCTAAAAAGGGTGTTTGTTGCCAGAGGGGTTTCTACTAATTGCAGCAGAGGCAGTCACCACCATCAGCTGATGCAAACTACAGCCTGGCAGCAGCGGCCACAGCCCGGATCACATCACGCACTCCAGTCTAAAGGGACCCGCTCATTTCCGTGTTGCGTCTTCCCAACCCCTCCACCCCCCAACCTGAAGGTTTCCTGCTACGAGCGCTGTCGCTCTCTCAACACTCCCCTCTAAATCTTACTCTTGAAAGCGGTAAATCAGCACAGGCTTGTTTGGTTCCAGAGTTTAACATTAACATAACCCCTGCAGTGTGCGTGCATGGGGCACTCGCAGTAATCCAGAGGAGAACGCTAGACTCTAACCAATACGAGTGTTGGACTCTGGTCTGCCACACACACAAGCCATAATCTCCCTCCCGATTGGCAGTCTGCCCAACGAGAGCCAGGGGTACCCTAATCACGGAAAGAGCCCAGCACTCAGCTGGGGCTTAGTGCATTTACACGAGCCTTGTGGCAGTGCCGGGAGTTTCCCAGAATTAGTTAATCTTAATCCCTGTTGAGTGACTTTGAAGGGCTGTGTGTGCACTACACAAACCCCAGTGACCTAGTATAACCGTGGAGTTGCTTTTCATGCCGATTTGTGATGAAAAAAGAGTGCCGTCACAGGAGCGTCTCAAGGGCATGCTTTCGTTTCACACCAGCCTGCGGTCCTGCAAGAGCGAGGGGAACCAGGGCCCCGACAGTTCTCTTGCAAGTTGACAGCGGCGTGCGGTTCAAATCTGTCAGTATTTGAGAGAGAGTATTTGGAAATAATTACTGCAAGCCTCCAAGCGGTGACATGTGTTGCCCAGTTGTTGCATCATCTAATTTCTTGTTGTGTTTGCCGCCTCTGTAGACGTTGAAATGAGTTTTCTCCAGATACAGCAATAAGCCGTTTCAAATCAAGTGCAGAGTCACGCCATTGCGAGTGATTAGCAACGGTTGTCTATTTCAACACCCTTAGTAACCGGCCTTGACAAAGCCAATAGGCCTCTTCGCATTTGCTTTTTTGGCAAATAATTTTAGCTGCTGTGCTCTAATTCACTTTGTTTATATTAATTAAACAAGCATTGGCATAGACAATAGGTCTCGCCTTTGGGACCTTATAAGTGTTTAGCCATGCAACGGTTGGTGTTGTTGCACCAAAGATATTGTACTGCATAACTAACTACTTATAAGGTCCCAAAAGCAAGACCTATTGGCTATGCCAATGCTTGTTACAAGTTCTCTTGTACCCACATCCTAATCGATCCTTCTTGACCCTCATGGGTATGTAACAAATTACCAGCTAAAGCAGAAGGAACAGACCGCTGTATCCCATGCATCTCACACAATTTACCTCGAGATAAATGCATATTCAGCAGCAATCTGACACTGCCCGAAACTCCCAAAAAGAGAGACACACATGCTCACCCACTCTCACTCACTCACACACTCTCACACTCTCACTTACACAGACACACCCTCTCTTTCTCTCCACACTATTATTTTGAAAGGCTTTATTGAAATTTTAAAGTCAATTTTAGCACAGAATATATGAAAAAGTGTAATTGAGGATATACAAATTATGGTGATTAATATAAAAGGCACAACAGATTAATAATATGAAAATTCGCAGCATAATATGTGACAATCTTTGCTGCAATGCCTTATGCCCTAGTCCTAGCTAATATTCACATTGGCATCAAAATCTTTCCCAAAAAGAGTTTCTCAGATGGCGTGTACACATGGATGCTGATTGATCATATTTTTCCTGTCTGATGTCTGCCCTTGGGCAGGTTACTTCTTGTTTCTGTTTTGTGGCTGTTCTCAAAAGATAAAACAGTAAATCAGAAAGCGTGATTTTAGTAAGCACAAACCATGTTAATTCCGTTACATATTCAGCCAGGTCACAGTGATTTTCTGTAAATGTCACAACCCATGATTTTATGATAGATGAACTAGAAATAATAATAAAGAATTGTTACACCGTAAATACACATAAATAAAACTGCACACTGCAGTTATACACTATGAAATATACGTGAGTACTTTGGCAACAATGAGCCTAACCAGCAAATATGCATTATGAGGGGGGAGACCTCAGAAGATGAAATAAGGCAGTACATGCAACATAGTTTGGACCCCCATCTTCTTTTCTAAACATATCTGCATGCTCTACCACAAAGAACTCACCTCACCCCTGATACTGGGTATTATACACCACACACTTTTGTATCTTTGTACTCCAGGATTAAATGATGAATCCATGTAACCTGGTCCCCTCCACTCATGTGACCATCCTCATCTCCCAGCTATCATCCTCTTCTGTTATTGCTTCAATCTCTACAGTACATCTCATTAACCCTCCTCCTACTCAGTCCTTGTTAGCACATCTATCATAAAATTTAAAGGCTGGGCATAGTTTATTCTTCCAGTTCACGCCAATGTTTTGTTCTGCTTCCTTTTCCTATCTTATGCTTCACTCCCTCTATTTAACTCTAGATAAAACTCTAGATAAAACTCTACAGTCTGTCTTCATCTTAAATGTTGCCTTCCTAACTCTAGCCTCAGATTACGTACAGACATTCCCATTCTCCCTCCTCTGCAAACAGATTTCTATGGACAGGGCTGTTTTCCTCTCGGGGCCCTAGCTTTCCAAGCCAGCTGTCAATGTTCTTTGTGGCTCTGCGCTCCTGGCGTAGAAATTTGTGAAAAGAACCAGACGTCAGTGGGCTGGGGTAGCTCCTATATAGGCACCACACACGTCACCTCTGGTGCGGAAAAAGCCAACAACGCCATGTGTGGCTGAACTACACCACCGACCGGCGACAGCTGACGAACAAATGTCTGGGTCCAGTCTGATGCCTGGGGGAAATTTTAAGGTAAGGAGTCTGCAGATAGATAGAGCCTCTACCAGATAAGCCATTACCAAATGTAATTAACTTGTTCTTTAAGAATCATAGATATAAGTGACCAGGGGCGTGGCTTAGACGCCGAGGGGGGCGTGGCTTCGACGCCGAGGCAATATGGCGGTTCCGGCTTGAGCTCAGTTCTTCAGCGGGACTCCTAACATCTTTTGAACCGCTTTTATACTGACTTCTTCCCCCGGAGCACTGGGCTTCTGCATCGGAGGTGAGCGCGAATGCCTTGACTGTGTTTTACCTCATAACAACAACAATTGCCAGTACTGATAATCGTTCAAAAAACTGATTTATTTCAGAATATCCAATGTACACACATCTGAAAGCTCCTAAGTCGCTTTTATTTCAATTTTTAATTTATCATGTAAGAAAAAGAGTTATTAATACACAATCAAAAGACCAAAAAATACAATTTACATACAAAATGATTTGGGGGACAAGTAAATAAATATTCACACCATCAATCACTCATATCCTCAACAATCCACATTTATTCACATTCACACATCCTAATATACATATACACACACACCCCAACACTAGGAATGAACCTATGGAGTAGCAAACGGTCTGCCACACAGTCTATTCAATATTTGGTACTAAAAGATGACTCTTCAATACACAAAATTGAACTTTTTTACAAGTTATCCAAAACCAATCCTTTTTCAGAAAAAAAAATGTTATATATATATTTTGCGGCAGCACCGACAGTCTACGCGTTTCGAATCCCAAAGGTTGTGGGTATTCTCGTCAGGACCATAGAAATTACTCTCAATTGACACCAACAGGTGGAAACGTGCGTGTTTTCTGTCCCCAAAGGAGTTCTATGTGACCTTCTAAGTCTGAAGTGGCCCCGTGATGAAATGCCTTCACTGGGTCACCATCTCCTGGCGCCCATCGGTGAGGAGTACTCTTAGCGCTGACCCGATGCTCCAAATATTAAATGGCGGGTCCCCGTGGTCGATTAAAACCACTCTCCGAGTTTCCAACTCCTTCCAGCAGTCTCCGTAATTGAACAACAGCGTGCCCTAGAATGACGGACGCACATTTTCACTTAAACTGTAATTCTGAAACTTTTACTGGCTTACTGTGCCCCTTTCACCGGCAGCATGTTACTGGCCACTTTTCAACAAGATGTTAATATTCTACAGTGACTATTGCTTTCCCTTTCATGTTTTCAACATGGGAAAAGACTTTCTGTTTATCCTGCTTACACCTACTTATCTGTTCTTACTGAATCTATGCCTTATACTATGTTTGCAGGATTTTCAGGACCACTCTACATGGCTCACTGTGGTATATTTTTTAACCAAGATGCTGTTTGATGTTATTTCCAGTTTTTGCGCATATTTATATTGAGAATGCACTTTTTTGATCTCTTTTGAGGAATTTTGCGCATATGTATACTGAGTAATGCCCTTTTTCGCTCTCTTCTGAGGAATTTTTCTAACATCAATTTATTAAAACAGCCCAAGTTGGAAAACGCATCTGTCAATTTGTCTTCGGAGCATTTGAGCTTGTTAAAGATTTTTTTTCTGATGTCTATCAACATGTTGGGGGTGTGGGCGGCCGCTGTTTTTGGCCGCTGAGCTCACATTTCCATATTTCCTTCTCGGATTGGATTTATATTCTATCCTTGTTGTTTTCAAATACTATTACTCCACATGGGCTGAGTTCTATTTTGCTTTCATTATCTGGGGCGGCCATTACTATCAGTATTTTTCCTGAGGAATACATTTTACGTATTTTCTGAAATATTTTTCTCTTTTTATTATAATGGCCAACGACTCGCACACCGCCAGATCCTCTGTCACCGGTACGAAACCTAAGAGGCATAAAAATGACCCACGATCTCCAATTCACTCCTCACAGAACCCGGTTCTAGACTCCATTTTAGATGAGGTGAGGGGCCTTCAACCTTTTATGTCTGCCACGAATGTAAAACTGCAACAAATTGAGGAGAGATGGATTGTTATGGAAAATAAAGTACTGGATTTGAAACAGCGTGTTAGTGATCTACATGATATCTCTACTAAGATTCCAATACTCAAACAAGAAATTCATAAACTGAAGCTTCACACAGAGGATCTGGAAAATCGTAACCGCCGTAATAACCTACGCCTATATGGTCTTCCGGAAAATGTCGAAGGTTCCAACAAGGTCTTATTTCTCCAGAAATTTCTTCCTGACATTCTCAATCTTCCACCTTCAGACTCTCCCCTCAATATACAACGTGCTCATCGTTTGGGTCGCCTCACTTCTAATCCTACAACCACGTGGTATCATTATGCTTTTTTTGGAGTTTACTGAACCTGTGACTGTCCTAAAGGCTGTTAAGCTCAAGCGTCGCCTCATATGGTCTGGCCATGGCATCTTCATCTCACAAGACATCTCCAATGCAACTAATGCTCATCGAAAAGAGTTCCTTGCTCCACGTCCTCAGATGAGACATCTTAATATTCAATATGGAATACTTCATCCATGTCTTTGCAAAATTACTCATGATGGGCGCTCGCGCTCCTTTGAAGATCCTGGAAAGCTTAAACTTTTCCTTCAGTCCTTCTCTTCTGGAATGGACATTAACACCTGATTTTATGTTTGCTCTTCTCCCCTTTTCTATCTCTAACGAACTCGTTAGGAGTACTTCTTTTAAAAATCTTTGTTGTTCCTACCTTTTTTATTGATATTACGTATTATCTTTGACTTTTTTATATTGCCTTTCCTTTTTTCCTGTTTCTCTTTCCCATCTTGTGCCAGTTTCTGCGGTTCCCGTTTTCTTCCTTCCTTTTATTCTTTGCTGGAATCCGCTTTGCCCTGCGTCTCGATGCTCCATCTTCGTTATTTTTTCTTCTTTCTACAGATCTGGTTGTTCTGCTCTGATCTGTTTATTAGCTTATTTTTTCCTGTTCTATCTCATCTTTTTCTTTTCTTCCCTTTCTGTACTCTTTCTCTTTTTCTTTTACTTTTCTCGCCTTCTGCTCTCTTCTACTTTCCATGCTTTTACATTCTTGTTCTCTTTGTGGAATTTTTCATATGTAACTTTTTCTTGTGGTGTGTTTTTTCTTGTAGTGTTATCCTTGAAGTTTATCAACTTCAACTATGTTATGCCCTCCTTTCCCACCATTATGTGTAACTTTGTTACACGGAACGTCCGTGGTCTTGGGAGTCCAGTCAAAAGGCAAAAGGTATTGTCTCATTTATCAAAACTTTTCTTCAGGAAACGCACTGTAATGATGTTGAATCTCTTAAACTGAAAAGGCAGTGGGTGGGCCAAGTGGTGTTTTCTCCTGCTTCCCACAAAAAAGGGCGTGTTGCCATACTTTTCCATAAGGCTTTGTCAGTGCAAAATTTATCTATCCAGGGTGATGTTTATGGACGATGGGTAATGGCAAAGATTGTTGTTCAAATTAAAACGCTGGTATTATTGAATATTTATGGTCCTGTTAAGCCTGATCCTAAATTTTGGAATGATATTAAAGTCCTGCTTGTCTCGATTGATTGCCCTAATATTATTGTTGCACGTGACTTCAACCAATGGTTAGATCCCTTCTCTGAGAGATTATCCAAGTGCAAATTTCAACCTGATAAAACTCATAAAGCCTTTCAATTGGCCATTGCCTCTCGTCCATTGTATGATGTTTGGAAGACATGTAATCCTGATTTATGTGAATTTAAATTATTTTCTAGTGTCCATCATAACCGTTCCAGAATTTATTATATTTTAACTAGTAAGTCATTGTTACCCTCTATTCACAAATCTGAAATTGGCTCCATTTGTATATCTGATCATGCCCCTGTACATACTGTCCTCGACCTCACACATGTTTCCTCTAAATTTAGTCGTTGGAAACTTAACACTTTTTTGTTGTCTGACCAGGTTTTTCCTAAAGAAGCTTCTTCTTTTATTGATGACTTTTTTCGTCATAATAACCCATTAGGTACTTCTATTCCTAATAACTGGGATGCTTTTAAGGCTGCTTTTCGTGCCTTTGCCATTTCTTTTGTGTCAACAACGAAGAAATCCACAAGGAAGAAATATGAAGATCAGCTACGAAAACTTAAAGACATAGGGGCATATTTACAATAACTGGCGCATCCCTGCGAATCAGCAGGGATGCACCAGTTATTGTGTGCCACAGCTCTGCCATCATGGATGCGCCACATTTACAATGCGGCACACCATGGTGCAAAAATGGCACAGATGCATGACGCATCTGTGCCGTAAAAGTGCTGCATTGCTGGAGTTGCGTCGCAAGAGCGATGCAGCTCCAGCAATGCTCTGGGGGCCCTATCTAGTTAATGCTGCGTCAATCCTTATGCCTGTTTCAGGCAGACGCAGGGTTTTGACGCAGCATGTTCCTGCGCCGGAACCCCCCGCCCCCTGCACAGGAACGCCTACATGTGGCGCAGGGCATTACAACGTGACGCATCTCCCAGAAGCGTCACGTTGTAAGTACCCCCGCACCATGGAGCAGGATTTGCGCCGCCGCTCCGTCACAAAAGTGATGCAACAGCGGCGTAAATGAGGCGCAAGGGGCTTGTAAATCTGCCCCTTAGAGCATATTTATTTTACTTCCCGTTCCTCTGTTGCCCTTCATGATTTAATCAAAGCAAAAACTGAGCTTAATAAATTCACAACGACTGAAGCATGTAATATTCTGCTCAAAGTTAAATCTAAATACCAATGTGGACAAAATAAAGCGAGGAAAATGTTAACCAACTATTTAAAAATTAAATCTGAACATAAGACCATTGGCCCTATTCTGAATGAATCCACAAAAAAATTGGTTTCATCTGATGAAGATAATGCTGAAGTTTTCCATGACTACTACAAATCTCTTTATTCCGATGATACTTTTCCTACTTTTCAAAGTTTAGACACTTTTTTTTCAGGATTGCCTTCTCCTCCATCTTTACCGGATGAATTCAACATGTTAGAAAAAGACATTTCTTCACAAGAGGTACTAAATGCTATTAAAGCCTTAAAAAAAATCTAAAGCCCCGGCACCTGATGGCTTACCTATTGAGTTTTATAACTCTTTTCATTCTATTTTTATCCCTAAACTCCTTCAACTTTTTAATTCTTTCATTGCGGATGCAAGAGCTTCTGGCTCTTTTATGGATGCTTTAATTGTAATAATACCTAAGCCTGATAAAGATCATTCCCTATGCAAAAAATTACCGTCCCCTATCATTAATTAATTATGACTGTAAAATTTCAGCTAAAATTCTCGCATCCCGACTTGACACCATTATTCCTCTCCTGATTAACACTGATCAAGTTGGATTCGTGAAGGGCAGATTAGCATCTGATAATGCCCGGATGTTTGCTTATATAATTTCTTATGTTAAAAAATACGAATCTCCCCTTGCAGCTTTGTCTTTGGATGCTGAAAAGGCATTTGACCATATCAACTGGCAATTTATGATTCAAACTTTTCAGTGGTTTGGTTTTGGGCCCTCCTTTATTTCTTATGTTAAACTTTTGTATTCTTGTCCCCGGGTCAGCATTTTTGTTAATAACCAATTTTCTAGGTCATTTTCTTTATCCAGAGGCACAAGGCAGGGTTGTCCCCTTTCCCCTTTACTCTTTTTTTTGTGCCTTCAATCATTCTTGGAACGCATTCGTGTTAACTCTCAGATTGCTTATGCATATGCAGACGATACACTTATTTATATGTCTAATCCTGCTGATTCTCTCCCTCATTTTTTGAATGAGGTTCATTTGTATTCCAGTGTTCCTGGATATAAACTCAACCTCTCTAAAACAGAAGTTCTACCCCTAAATGCACAATGCTATCAGTTTTTGTTTAATGATACTAACTTCGCTTGGTGCCCTTCTAAACTTAAATACCTTGGCATTTGGTTTTCGTCCTCCCTTCGTGACACAATTAAATTCACACTTTCTGCATTACTTAATAAAATTCAATCACTTCTCCTCGTCTGGTCTCCCCTTTACCTTTCCTGGTGGGGCAGATTGGATACTATTAAAATGATGATTGTTCCTCATGTTTTGTATACATTATCCATGCTTCGTGTAAAAATTTCCAATACTAATTTTTCCAAAATGAACTCTATTTGTACAAAATGTCTTTGGAACAATAAACACCCTCGAATTGCCCTAAACAAACTTGTACGTCCTAAAGACGAAGGTGGCGTGCGTTTCCCAAATTTTTCAGCTTACCACTCTGCCTTTTTGCTTAAACAATCTTTTGCATTAGCCTATGATTTTATGGATAACCCTGTTCAGTGGTGTAACGAAACTTGAGGGGGCCCCCCTGCAAACTACATGGAGGGGGCCCCCCTCCCATTCTCTGTGCCAGTCTAGAGCTCTCAGGCCAGCGACCCGCCATCCTGCAGGGGATGCAGGGTTATTGTTACGCCACTGTCACCAATACAGCCGTTATAACTAACACTGGATGGTGGAGTTAAAGGTTGGGCTTAGTCTGCCAGCAGGCTATCATAGGTGGTGGTCCATTCATTGCAGGGTCCCTGCCACCAGTAGGCCGGGGAAGTTTACCCAATTTGAGGTGGGTTTCCTGATGCAAACTCCAGTCATGATATACAACATCGGGGCCACTCATCATTCAGTTTTGACAAAAGTGCATCAACTGCTCCTTCTCGTTTCCGTTTTAAAACATTAAACAAAGCGACAATGCAGTATTTCAAAAGCAGATGTAACTACAAAGAGCACATTTTGATAATAAATTTTTATTAGTAGACAATAGCAATCTTAAGAGCATTGTATAGCTTCATACACACTGTGACCCCAATTCCATCACAGTCTCTCTCTCTCAGTGAGTCAGTCTCACTCTCTCAGTCAGTCTCTCTCTCTCTGTCATTCAGTCTCTCTCTTCAGTCAGTCTCTATCAGTCAGTCAGTCTCTCTCGCTGGCGGTCAGGTTCTCTCTCTCAGTCAGCCTCTCTCCGTCAGGCAGTCTCTCTCTCTCTCTCTGTCAGTCTCTCTCTCTCTCTCTCTGTCAGTCTCTCTCTCTCTCAGTCGGCCTCTCTCTCTCAGTCAGTCTCTGCCTCTCCCTGTCATTCTCTCTCTCTCTGTCAGTCAGTATCGCTCTACCTCAGTCAGTCAGGCAGTCTCTGTCAGTCAGTCTCTCTCTCTGTTAGTCAGTCTCACTCTCTCTCTGTCAGTCTCTCAGCCAGTCAGTCTCTCAGTCAGTCAGTATTCAGTCTCAGAGTCAGTCAGTCAGTCTCTCTACTCTCTCTCCACTCTCTCTCTCTACTCTGTCCACTCTATCTCCACTGTCTCACTCGCTTTCCACTCTCTCTCCACTGTCTTTCCACTGTCTCTCTCCACTCTCTCTCTCTCCCTCCACTCTCTCTCTCTCTCTCTACTCTCTCTCCACACTCTCTGTTAGTCTCTCTCTCTTTTAGCCTCTCTCTCTCCCAGCCAGTCTCTCTCTCTCAGTCAGTCTCTCTCTCTGTCAGTCAGTCAGTCTCACTCTCTCTGTCAGTCCATCTCTCTCGGTCAGTCTCTCTCTCAGTCTCTCTCTCTCTCTGTCAGTCAGTTTCTCTCTCTGTCAGTCTCTCTTCTCTCTCAGTCAGTCAGTCTTCTAGACAGTCTCTCTCTCTCCCTCTGTCAGTCTCTCTCAGTCAGTCTCTCCCTCTCTCCGTCAGTGACTCTCTCTGTCAGTCTCCCTCTCTGTCAGTCAGTCTCTCTCTCTCTGTCAATCTCTCAGTCTCTCTCTCTCTCTCTCTCTCTCTGTCAGTCTCTCTATGTCAGTTTCTCTCAGTCAGTCATTCTCTCTCTACCTCAGTCAGTCTCTCTCTCTCTCTCTGTCAGTCAGTCTCTCTCCGTCAGTAAGCCTCTATCTCTCTCTCTCTCTCTCTCTCTCTCTCTCTCAGTCTCTCTCTCTCTCTGTCTCTCTCTCTCTCTGTCAATCTCTCTCTGTCAGTCTCTCTCTCAGTCGGTCTCTCTCGCAGTCAATCAGTCTCTCTCTGTCAGTCTCTGTCTCTCTCTGTCAGTCAGTATCTCTCTACCTCAGTCAGTCAGGCAGGCAGTCTCTGTCAGTCAGTCTCTATCTCTCTGTCAGTCAGTCTCACTCTCTCTGTCAGCCAGTCTCTCTCAGTCAGTCTCTCAGCCAGTCAGTCAGTATTCAGTCTCTGAGTCAGTCAGTCTCCCTACTCTCTCTCCACTCTCCACTCTCTCTCTCTCTACTCTGTCCACTCTATCTCCACTGTCCACTCTATCTCCACTGTCTCACTCTCTCTCCACTGTCTCTCTCTACTGTCTCTCTACTGTCTCTCCATTCTCTCTCCACTCTCTCTATAATGTCTCTACACTCTCTCTCCACTGTCTCTCTCTCTCTCCACTCTCTCTCTCCACCCTCTCCCCTCTCTCTCTCCAATGTCTCTCTCCACTTTCTGTCTCTCCACTCTCTCCTCTCTCTCTCTCTCCAACCTCTCCAATCTCTCCACTCGCTCTCTCCACTCTCTCTCTCTACTTTCTGTCTCTCCACTCTCTCTCTCTCTCCTCTCTCTATCTACTCTCTCTCCATGTGTCTTTCTCTCTCCAATATCTCTCTCCAGACTCCACTTTCTCTCTACTCTCTCTCCACTCTCTCCACCTTCTCTCCTCTCTCTCTCTCCACTCTCTCCCTCCCTCCGATCTCTCTCCACTCTCTCACTCTCTCTCCACAGTCTCTCCACTCTCTCTCTCCACTCTCTCTCTCCACTGTCTCCCTCCACACTCTCCCTCCACTCTCTCTCTACTCTCTCTCTCCACTCTCTCTCTCCACTGTCTCTCCCCACTCTCTCCCCACTCTCTCTCTACTGTCTCTCCACTCTCTCTCTCCACTCTCTCCCCCCACTCTCTCCACTCTCTCTCCACTCTCTCTACTTTCTCTCTCCACTGTATCTCCCCTGTCTCTCCACTCTCTCTCTCCACTCTCTCTCCACTCCCTCTCGCCACTCTCTCCCTCCACTCTCTCTCCACTCTCTCTCTCCACTCTCTCTCTCCACTGTCTCCCTCCTCTCTCTCTCTCTACTCTCTCTCTCTCTCTACTCTCTCTCCACTCTCTTCACTCTCTCTCTCTTTCTCTCCACTGTCTCTCTCCACTCTCTCTTCACTGTCTCTCCACTCTCCCTCCCCACTCTCTCTCCACTCTCTCACCACTCTCTCTCTCCAATGTCTCCACTCTCTCTCTCTCCAATCTCGCCCCTCTCTCTCTCCACTCCCTCCACTCTCTCTCCATTCTCTCTCTCTCTCTCTCCACTGTCTCTCTCCACTTTCTGTCTCTCCACTTGCCTCTCTCTCTCTCGACTTTCTCTCGCTCTCTGGGGGGGAATGGGCAAATTACCGGCAAGGTACGCAGACCATTATGTTGCACCCTCGTTCTGGTTAATTATAATGTTTAGAGGAAAAACAGTTTTGCGTAAATATGATTATTTTAGGACGTCAATCACCTTGACATAAACCATTGCTTGCTAAATGAGATAATAGACATTTCAATATATATATGTCATTCAAGCATGTGATTCATTTTTGAACACTCACTTTATGTAAAACCCTTTATCAATCTAACTATCAAAAGCAATGTTGAGTAACAGTGACTCAAAAGGCAGCATTGTTCTTATAGAAATAACTTTTTGGAAGCACACTGTCATCTGGAAACATTTTTAATTCGTAGGCATAATACAATACCTCACAAATATCTATGTATTCTCAGAAGGAAAATCCCTGATGGGAAATCCATCTGGCTACCTACTAATGATTTTACTCGGGTCAGTTACGGAGCCTGAGATTTAAAAGGGAGTACACTGGAAAATACAACCCCAATAACCAGTTGCAGGATTGCAGTGTTCCCCAGGTAAACATCAGGTGTCAAAAAACCAATATGGTAGCTACTACGTCTAGCAGAGACTCTTAGTAATCGGCCAACAGGGATTTTCACTAGGGTTGTGAAAAGGCACCATCAGGGTTCAATCAATGAAGAGCAGAGAGCATGGAGGCCACGGGCTCTAAAACACACACAAATTAAGCTTGTATTAATTATTCTACCCTGTCGCAAGTCACATGCATGTGCTATATAGCTTAAGGTTAGGGGGTGGTCAGGACACCAACTGTAAACACTTTACCACACCAGGGTTTTTCAACTGCAGCTATCAGGGTATTTTGAAATGCTTTACATATGCAGGACATTGTAATGCGTGTGCAGACCACCGTGGCCGCCCATCAAATACTAACTCCACACAATATCTGCTACACCAGCAAATAATAAACACAAGTGTTTGTTCACACTTCCTAAACGGGTCAATCCCAGCTGATGAGGAGGCACAGTTAGGTAAAGCAGCCATGCAGACTTCAAGGTCACAGTGTGCAAATTCCAATAGAGAACTGAAGGACACACTAAGCTAGAGCACTTACTATGAGGGTTACTTGTAGTATCGCAATACGCTCGACTGGTTTTAGCATCCCGGATTTACACAGTACACAGACCTAGGAATACATTCACGCCTATTTACCCCACATAGCTCCTTCATTCCGCGCTTCCCGTGTGAAAAGGTAGGGCCGATTTCGACCGATAACCTTTAAGTATTGCCCGGCGTTAACCGCCTCTCATACCACTTGAGATTATCAAACAAAGAGGCAGGCGCTGGAGACTGAAAGGCAGGAAACAGGAGTTTATTCCGACGGAGGAGAACACGTCAAATCAGACAACAGGGTATCTTCTCGAGGTGCTCTAAACGCATCTCTGAGGCCTGGCCTCTTATACACAGGTTTATGGTCTTTATTACAGTTTATTACATGTGGCACATTCCTGCAAATACTTTGAAGTACGGAAAGACATCCTTGGAATCCCCGCTTCAAGGCCGTTCCCACACACATTTACAGTAGAAGTCCCCAAACCGATCTCAGTAGGTGATGACTGTTGCGCAGCTGGACATTCCGCCGGTTCCCAGAATGTGTGCAGTTGATCGGATCTCATGGGGTGGGGGCTTTGATCAGTTGTAGATCCTTTGAAGAGGGCAGCTTCCTACTGTATGGGGCAATAAACTGCATCCGCAGGGCCAGGTGGTGGCCTGGGATCGAGCCGGACAATCGGGCACAGAGGAAAAGGGAGGTTCATCAAAGGATACGAGATCATGAAAGGGATGGAGGGAGGTGTTTAGCTGGGAACGGGATGTGGCTCCGAGGCAAGGTCGCGCTTATGGGGAGGTTTATGGCCCAAGCATGTGAGAGCGGGGCTGTCAGCGTGCGGGGGATGCTTGCGAGGTTAGAGGGAGAGAGAGAGAGATGCGCTGGCTATCGGCAGTGGGCAGAGAGGCCATGGCATTCAAAATGGCTGCTACTTACACACACATATGAGCCTGAAAAGGGACAAGATGGCGCCGATAATGTTGATGTCGCAAACTAGATTTTAACAGTCCTCCCTTTTCAACATATCTAGCCAGCTTGTCAATCTATATCTATCCCCATTATATTTCGGACTTCAACTTCATACAATGCTTTCATGCGTTCGGTTTCAAAGTCCAGAGTCTTAGGGCAGATACAGTTTGCACAAAGTGAGCAAAGGGGCGGCAAACATTGAATACCCAGGCAGAATCCACATATTATGACAATCGGTATCAATACGATCATAAACAACCTCCACCCCCAGTTCTTTACAGTACTCCAGAACCAACTCCCGAGCGACAATTCTTCTTGTTCCTGATGAACTTCTGAGGAAAGTCTGTGGAGGTGTTCAATGGCTTTGTAAACTGAGGGTGAATTGTCCGGTATGTAGGTGCAGCAGCTGGACCCAATGATACGGCATGCTCCTCCGCGATCCGCTAGAACCACATCTAGAACAAGGCGGTTCTGAAGAGCCACCAGGTGGACCGCCTGAAGCTCGGCAGTATTGTTTGCGAGGATGCCAGCTGTAATGTTCATTGTCGTTTCAACTGCCTGGGTCAAATGTCGGATGGCACGGCTGTTCGCCATCGGGTCACAGAGTGGAACAAGTCCCTTCATTGCGTCCAGGAACTGTGCTCCGGTGGAGTCGGCTTGCTCAATGTCTTTTGCTCAATTTTGTCGGTGATGGTTTGCTGGAGCCACATAGGTCGGAGGAAGGATGAAGGCAATGTAACAGGTACCCCCCCAGCCTTTGGGGAGCCAGGTGTAGGCTTTCGTACCACAAACAAAGTACATGTTCGGAGAGGTGACAAAGGAGGGTGGATCAGTTGAGTCCAAAGTTCTGGTGATGCGGCAAGCGCTGTGGCCTATCAGCTGTGTCCCAAGGCCTTCGATGCATACAAGGCCTGAGACATTGACGACAGATAGGGCCACAGTCAGGGTGGCAGGTGTTCGCTTTCGGAGATAGGAAAAAGTGGGTCTGGCTGGGTTGTTGAACACCTGCATTTCAATCCGTTCTTTGACAGGGATGTCCATATGAATAGAGTTGTTGGATGTTAGAGGGCAAAAGGGTGCAGCAGTTCTTCCTGTTTTGTTCTGCCAGACTCCATGATAAAAGTGTGCCATAGTTCTGCTGGAAGTGGCGTTGTCTCTGTAGCTTTCTTGCAAGAGGATCAGCCAAGCAAGGCAGGAACCATGAACGGAGAAAGGTGAAGGAATGAAGGGGATGGAATGTCCAGTGGCGTGGGGTAACAACCCACAGATCCAGCAGTTTGTGGCATTGGCAGCAAGGTTGTTGTTCCAAATCTCCTTATGTCTTTCTCAGAGTTGAGGTGAAAGAGAGACCAGGTAGTGTTCTTTCATTGTGGTAGGCTGTGCAGTAGTTAGAAATGTCTTATGAGCTGGTGCGCTCTCTTCCACGATCCAGAGGGTGGTCATGAGGAGGAGGCAAAAGAGAAGGGCGATAAAGAGAGCAATAGTCTTTGAGCTGTGTATTTTGTCAGTCTTTGGGTTTCTGTAGTGGGTCTTTGGATGTCCGGTTGCTTCCATCATCTTCGTGTCGGGGGCTTCCATCATCTTCATATCGGGCGCTTCCATCAACTTCAAGGGGCTCGGTAGCGGGCAGAACCACAAACCTCGTTTGGCTTCTCTCGTGGCAGCCTTAGTAGTGTTAGGCCACCACTCTGAGAATTGTAACTTAGTCAGTGGTCTGCTTAGACGAAGCTCCCTCCTTTCGTCGCAAGTTATACCCTTCTCTGGGTGGCACAGTGGGATCAGGAAATTCTGCCAGTTCAAGTGTCTCTTTATCAGGGTAACAGCTCAGGGATGGTCGATCTTTGTTCAGGAGCTCTTCTTGGGTGGTCACGTCTTCGGTCGTCGTCAGGGTTGAGGAGATCTTCTTACAGTGGTGGGCATGCAGCCAGTTCTTCTTTCCTTCCACTTGAAGAGCTGTTCGTGTGGTGATCAAGACTTGCCAGGTGCCCGTCCACCGGGGTTCCAGACTCTGTGCACGCTGAAAGTTACGTATCAGCATGTAGTCACCGGGTTGGATGGCGTGTCCGGGGCCCCTGGAAGCATCAGGAATGGCCAGCAGCATCTGTTGATGGATAACAGACAGTGTCTTAGTCAGATTGTACAAATAATCAGATGTTAGGACGTCCGGACGTCGTGAATGGAAGTTGGTTTTGGTGCAGACCAAATGCTGATAGGTCAGCCGAAAACGACCTCGTAAGGGGTCAAATGGTGATTGGTGGGAGAGCCTCCGGCCATTTCAGTCCTGTGGTAGCCACTATCTTAGCTAGTTTGAGCTTCAGTGTGGCATTATGTCGCACAACTAGTCCAGCAGATTGGGGGTGGAAGACTGCATGAAAATTTTGTTTTACATCCAACCCCTTCAAGATGAGTTGGATAACCTCGGCTACGAAGTGGGGGCCATTGTCGCTCCACAAAATTCGACAAAGGCCGTAGCGAGGGAAGAATTCTTTCAGTAGTACCATTGCAGTGGCAATAGCAGTGTTGTCGCGGGTTGGATAGGCTTCTACCCACTTGCTAAATGCGCACACGACAACAAGTACATATTTCAGACCTTGGCATCTTTCTAGTTGGATGTAGTCCATCTGTAGGACTTCAAATGGGTGATTGGGGACCCCAAACCCTCCCCGGGGTACTACAGTTCCTTTCCCAGGGTTGTGTTGCAGGCATATCAGACATTGCTGGACCAGACGTTTAGCAGAGTCTGTGATCTTGTCATTGTGCCAAACTTTGGAGACAAGTTCGGCCATAGGGGCAGATCCTATGTGTGCAGGGGAGTGTGCCATGGTCAGTATGGGGATCAGGTATGAATTGGGTAGCAACCATTTGTTCGTGTCTTTTGTCCGCCAGCAGCCTTCATCGTCTTTCAATCCCACCCGTGCCCATTCAGTCAATTCGTGTGGTGAGCTGGCCATCTGGATGTCCCTAATAGTTTCCGTAGCGTTCGTCCATTTTTCTGCTTGTGACCTGGTCACATACATGCGTGTCATTGTCCTATTCTCGGCTGTGGTTCGGGCAGTTATGTCGGCCAGTGCATGCCCCTGCCCAATGATGGCTGTCACCTTTTTGTGTGCCTGGCATTTTATTACTGCAAGTTGCTTGCGAAGGAGGACCGCTTCAGTCAGACCAGAGACTAGATCTCCGTGTAAGATGGGTGTGCCGAGTGAAGCCAGGAATCCCCTCTCCTTCCACAGGAGCCCAAAATGATGAACCACCCCGAAGGCGTACTGGCTGTCGGTGTAAATGTTTGCTGTGGTCCCTGCTGCTAGGATACAGGCTCGTGTGAGGGCAATCAGTTCTGCTGCCTGTGCAGATCGTTGCGTGATGCGGGCTGTCTCTACTACAGTTCGGGCTGTGGTAACTGCATAAGCAGCTGAGGTGGTGCCGTCAGGGAGTTTGATGCAAGAGCCATCCACCCACAGCTCTCCGTCAGGATCTGGGAAGGCAGTGTCTCGGAGGTGAACTCTACTCCTAGTCTGTTCGTCCGTGAGGGTCACACAGTCATGTATAGGGGAAGCATTGGGGTCGTTCTCAGGTAGGGGCAACAAAGTGGCTGGATTCAGCGTGGTGCATCTTTTCAGTGTGATGTGGGGTGCAAGTAGAGTTATTTCGTACCCAGCCAGTCGTGCACTAGGCAGATGTTGCATCTTAGTCTGGTTCAGGAGGGTGTCGACCGCATGGGGTACTAACACTGTGAGGGAGTTCGAGAGTACGATCCCCTCACTTTGTCGGATAGAGATAGCAGCGGCAGCTACAGCTCGAAGGCAGGCAGGCAAAGCTCTGGCTACGGGGTCAAGAGTGGCAGAGAAGTAAGTGCATGGGCGTTGCTTGGGGCCGGTGGACTGAGTCAGGACAGACAAAGCGCATCCCTCCCTTTCGTGAGTGTAGACGGAGAAGGGCTTTGTGTAATCGGGGGTTCCTAGGACGGGGGCTGAGCAGAGGGCATCTCGTAGTTCTTTGAAGGAGGATTGGCATTCAGGGGTCCAAGGGAGCGGGAAGGGGACATCTTTAGTCAGCAGGGAAAGCAGTGGTTTCACAATGAGGCTGAAATTTGGCAACCACTGTCGGCAGAAGGAGGTGAGGCCTAGCAGGGAGAGGACTTGTTTCTGGGTTTTAGGGACAGGGGTTTATAGGATGGTCTGAATTCGATCGGGTGTAAGCTTTCTCGCGTCTTTGGACAAGAGGTGTCCTAGATAAGTGACCTGGGGTTGGCAGAATTGCAGCTTCTTCTTGGAGACCTTGTGGCCATTTTCCGCGAGGAAGTGGAGGAGTTGGATAGTGGCTGTGACTGCAAGTGGAGTGGTGTTGGCTGCCAAAAGGATATCATTGACGTACTGTATCAACACCACTCCATCCGGTAACTGGACTGCATCCAGTTGTCTCTTGAGGGCCTGGCTATAGGTGCTGGGACTTTCAGTGTAGCCTTGGGGTGCTCGACAGAATCTATATGAGCGGGCTTTTAGGGTGAAGCCGAAGAGGTATCGGCTGTCTGGGTGGATGGGGATAGAGAAGAAAGCGTTCTTGAGGTCAATGACAGTGAAGGTGGTGGCAGTGGAAGGAATCAGAGTCAGAATAGTGGTGATGTCTGAGACTATGGGGTACTGAGGTACAACTACTTTGTTGACTTCTCGTAGGTCGATGATGAAGCGGTACGCTTTCTCATCTCCCTCACCTTGCTTCTTTATAACGGGTAGGATAGGGCTGTTGCAAACATTGCTAACTACTTCCTCTACCACTCCTGCATCTATCAGGGACTGGATAATCTTTACCAATGCCTTCTCGCCCTCGGGCGATATCCGATATTGTGGAAGTTTTGGGAGTTTTGCGTCCTGTCGAACAGTTATGTGCACTGGGTCGATCATCATGCGTCCTACGTCCGAGTCAGTTTTGGCCCACAGATATGGAGGTAGAGTGTCAAGCAGGGACAAGTCAGCATCAGTGATGGAAAACATGCGTCGGGTGGGACAAAGTCTGAGCAGAGTCGGGTTATCGTACAAAAAGACTCGAACTCCGTCTTGCGAACACCTAATATTAGCTCGGAAATGCTTCAGTAAGTCAAGTCCCATAATGCCATCGGGGGTGTTGGATGAAAGCAAAAATGTCGTGTCAGTGGTGTTATTTTCCATGTCAAAGGAGATCGGTGTGGACAAGGGATTAGTGGAGGGCGTTCCATCGAAACCTATCGATGTTACATGTGAGCCAGACAAGGGTGCCCTTGGAATCAGTTGTTTAGATAACGCACTACGTGTTGCGCCAGTGTCTACCAAAAATGGAGACTTCGTACCTAGGACCTTAGCGGTGACATAAGGACCTTGCTGGTCAACATAGAGCTCGACTGGCTCTCTCCCTTGCCCTTGCCCTTGGCAGTCCTATGTGAAGTCGTGGGTGTCGTCGCAGTCAGACTGCTGGTACTGGTTCTGTCGGGGGCGGTCAAACGTGTTCGGTCTGCCTGGCCTGTCGTTGTTGGTGTCGTTTGTGGACCCTCGTCCCTGTCCTCTATTTCTATTTCTAGGCCCACCCGCTACATCTCTTGTGTCTCTATTCTTATTCATTTCTAACAGGACCGGACACTGAGATTTCCAATGGCCAAATCCTTTGCAGAATGCACACTGAATGCACACTGGTTCTCGTTGATGTCTTTACGTCCAGCATAGGGTGCGGGTGTACGGTCTTTAGGGGGTGGATTTCTAGGAGCATTCGACTGGTAATTTCCCTTGTACTGCTCTCTTCCTATAGTCACCCCCTGTAATTGTGCGATCATCACCCTTTCCTTCAGGTCCTTTTTCTTTTTCTCAGTCGCCCTATCATTCCCGTTCTTCTGATGCTCATAATACTGGGCCATCTGAAGGATAGCCGCAGGCTTGGAGGCCGCCCAACTACTCTCGCTAGTCTGTAGTTTCTGTGAGACCTCCTGTGACAGACCTTTAACATAATTCTGGACAAACAGATGATGTCTGGTTGCAGTGGTCATGTCCTGGCCACTGTAATCGGAAAACACAGTTTCAAACCGGGAGAAGTATTCTGATACGTCTTCCTGGGGTTTCTGGCGGCAGGCCGTTACTGTCGACCAGTCCACCTTCTTCTCTGGGATCAGGGTTTTCAATTTCTGCACGATCTTGTCTGGGAGTTCTAAAATGGATTTCAAAGGTTTCTGCCCAGGCTCTCGTTGTCTGTCTGTCTATGCCATCGAGTTGTGACCAGGTATGTCCAAACAGCTCAAGGTGGTCGACTTTCCGGATTTGCTTCCACACATCAGCTGGCAGACATAACCCGAAAAACAAATCAATGTCAGCTAGGGTCATAATCATTGAACCTAAGGCTGTACCTAATTCAGTGTAAAAGGCAGTGGGGTTCTTCCATAAATCGGGCAGGGATTTTCGGAACGTCAGGATATCTTGTCGATCCCATGGTTGTAGACCCAGTTATAAATTAGCCTCCCTCTCGCATCTTGATGGTTAATGTCATCATGCGTTCCCTGACCTCGTGGGGGAACCCAGTAGGGAGTGGCCTCCTTTATAGGCATCATTGTGTCGGTTTTTTCTGTTCGGGGTTCGGTCGTTACAGGAGTCGTAGTTTTAGTTTCTAACCTCTGTTCAGTGAGGTGGCGGAAAACTTCAAGCGTACACGTGATAAGGTCCGTCACGTCACACTCGCCTTCATCCCCAATGTCAACTTTCCTATACAGAGTCGTTAGGCTCTCAGGACCTTTGTCTTGGTATCGGTCCTCATAAGCATTAAGGGTGTGCTAACAAAATCTCACAACAAAGTGTCGTTTGTGGCTATCGGCATATGAATTGTACATATCCGTTACGTACTCCTTGCTCTCCTTTCGTTCCACCAGTGTCCTTACTATCTTATTGATCCCTGCTCGCTCATCCTTGCTCAACCTGTTCATTCTAGTGGAATCTTTCCTTCGGGTCTCAGGGTGGTCCAATGTTGCTGCTTGCGCTGCATTGAGTACAAGGGGTTCGGCCGGCGTGGAGGCCGTGAGGACCGAGGCCCAGGCACTATTCTCACCTGTGCTTGGGGGCTGCGGGTGGTGTACTAAGGGTTGGGAAGAGGCATACGAAGGGGGCATATAGATGATCGGGGGACTTAGCAATAAATCCCTGTTTGCTCGTTGTTTCGAGGGTAACTCGGGGTAGAGCGTAGAGGGTGTTCTAACGGGACACTGGCCCCATGTTTCGGACTCTTGCTTCTGCTTGGCTTCCTCTCTCTCCTTTATCTCTTCCTCTAACTTTTTGGCAGCTAGATGAGCTGCTTTTCCTAGCTCTTTCTCTACTCTGACTTCGTTTCTCTTTTTTCGTTGTTCTGCTTCTTTGCACCAGACTATCAAGCATAGTGAGCGTTGTCTTGTTGTTATGAAGGGCTGTTTCCAGCCCGTTTATTTTATCATCATCGAAGGATCCTATCAGTGGCCACTGACTTTCCTGATCCTTTCTCGTATATTTGTGCCATAGCTTGCTATAGGCTACAGCGACTAGTCCATATTTTATGAACATGTCCTTATTAGGGGTGCCTTCCAGTGGAGCTGGATGGTTCATCTCTAATAAGCGGTACAGGCTGAACCAACTACCAATCAGTGGGGAGAAGATAGGCATGACAGATTACAACGGGGGACAAAGGTCCGCACTACCTATCCTTCACTACTTGCAAAGACTAGACAGAATATTTCTATTCTACGTTATTTGCAACAGAGAATATCTCAAAGAACCAACTTCGAACAATCAATGTTCGGACAATCAATCAATCAGTGGGGAGAAAAATAGGTACGACAGATTACAAAGGGGGACAAAAGTCCGCGTTACCTACCCTTCACTATCTGCAAAGGAAGAGAGAATATTTCTACTCTTCCCCGTTTGCAGGCAGAGAATATCTCAAAAACAATCAATGAGCAATACTAGTATTTTCAAACAATCGTTTCGCAATTTGTCGTGTTACACGACCTTACCCGGACCGCATGGACAGTTTCTCGTCTTCCGCTTCCAGTGCCTGATCGTCCTCTATTCTCCGTAATTGTCGCGGCACTCCTGATGGTTCCCAGTCAGGACCGTAGATCACTCGAGAGAGGTCTGCTCGGAACCGGTGAAGTTCGGATGATCGGCTGCCAGACGAGGGTCTATCGGGCAGGTGCACTCCCGATCGTTGCAGTCGTTCACTCTGTCGTCAGGACCTCTCCCACTGGATCCACGTGTCGCTGATGGGCCCCACGTTTGGGACGCCAATTGTGAAAAGGTAGGGCCGATTTCGACCGATAACCTTTAAGTATTGCCCGGCGTTAACCGCCTCTCATACCACTCGAGATTATCAAACAAAGAGGCAGGCGCTGGAGACTGGAAGGCAGGAAACAGGAGTTTATTCCGACGGAGGAGAACACGTCAAATCAGACAACAGGGTATCTTCTCGAGGTGCTCTAAACGCATCTCTGAGGCCTGGCCTCTTATACACAGGTTTATGGTCTTTATTACAGTTTATTACATGTGGCACATTCCTGCAAATACCTTGAAGTACGGAAAGACATCCTCGGAATCCCCACTTCAAGGCCGTTCCCACACACATTTACAGTAGAAGTCCCCACCCTGATCTCAGTAGGTGATGACTGTTGCGCCGGAGGTTTATGGCCCAAGCATGTGAGAGCGGGGGCTGTCAGCGTGCGGGGGATGCTTGCGAGGTTAGAGGGAGAGAGAGAGAGAGACGCGCTGGCTATCGGCAGTGGGCAGAGAGGCCATGGCATTCAAAATGGCTGCTACTTACCCGCACATATGAGCCTGAAAAGGGACAAGATGGCGCCGATAATGTTGATGTCGCAAACTAGATTTTAACACCCGATGTACATATGCACCTTATTTTGTTTCTGCAATTCTGTTTTACCAAGATTGCATGCCTATGGATTGCATGCCTATGGATTCGGTACATGGTGCAGAATTCATTGAAAAACTGTTACACGGACATTCTGCACATATAGATCGAACGATCCATCCATCCATCGCACATCCTCTCTAAGTTGCTTACATTTATTTGTTGACGTTTTTGTTCGTGCGCTCAGTTTAAAATTATCACTTCAGTCACACAAGTTTTATATGTCTGGCGTTTTTACCCTTTCCCCGATCTGCGCCCTGGAGGGGCGGAAAGGCTGTATCTCAGCACTATAATTCCACGTTGAAATGAAATAAGAACCGTACGGAACCGGATTGAAGAACCCAGACCCCAGGCATCCAGAACAGTCAGCAACCTTCGCAATTTACACTACAATTTTTTTTTTTAGATTTTTATAGAGCGCGAACTAGACCCAAGAATATGGGTATCAGAGCGCTTTAATGAGCAACAGTTTTGTTACAGATGGACAGACTACAGACACATTCATTTTTGTTTGGCACGGAGAGATTAAGTGATTTAGCCAGAATCACAGGGTGTTGAGCGTGGATGCCAAGACTCAAACCCAGGTCCCCAGCTTCGAGGTCGACCGCTGACCATCTCCATAAATACAATAACTGAGTGCAGCCGCTGTGGTCACACGGCAGTGATCGCCGGGTGTGTAAGGAGGCGCCGGTGCTTGGTAACACCACCAAGGTGTGAATACCGGCGACGACAACCCGTGAACCCCTAGTTCATCTGCCATACCAGCACAGCAAAAGTACAACTTCGCTCTCTTGAGGTCTGGGTGATGCTCTTTGCAATTTTTGATTTAAAACATTTTTCCAATAAATTTGTTCACGTACTGGCGCACACACGTATAAAAAATGTATGGCAAGAGGTTTTCAAAACTAGAAATCGTGTTGAAATGAAAGCTTTTTTTTTTGTGTTATTTGTTAAAGAATAAACATCCGAAACAGTGTGCGTGGAAAGGGTGTGCCTCTGGAGTAAATCGTGAAATAAACACATTAAAAGGGTGAATCCGCCTGAGCGCCAGTCACCGCAAGATTTGTCGGGAATTAGGCAAAGCCTGTTGTCTCCGTGATCTAAAGCCCTGCCTTTGTGCATTACATCAGAGAGATGTGTTTCTAGATTAGAAAAACACTGAGTGTTTACACATTCAACGCTAACTCCTCTGGTGTGCATCCCGGCCCGGCCCGGCCCCAACCCTACCAGCAGAAGTGCAGACAACCCTGGGGCAGAACCCCCCTCTCCACGAGCCCCCTTCCACTGGTACCACCCGAAGTTCATTCAAACCGGGATCAAGGCGCCCCCTGGCGTGAACCCCCTTAGACTCCTGGCACCAGCAGCCCAGACTCACCAAATCCCCCCACTTCCCCGCCTTTAGAAACCCTGGCACCTAAGCCTCCCCCCCTCCCTGTCTGCTGCACCCCTTCTCTTTTCCCCTGTCCACTCCATCACTGGGAGGACCCTCCAGCCACGCATTAGGGCCTCATCCCTGAAGCTCTCGTGCAGGCCCGCGCCCCCTTCACGCGCTCCCACTGCCCCCCGGACAGGCAGGACCAGGCCCCAGCAGGCCCGAGGGGACCCTCCGCAGCCCCGGTCCAGGGAAGGTAAACTGAAGTTATTCTTTGAAGTCACCGCGCTCCACTGCGGGGACTTCCTCGAAGCTTACAGTTCACAGGTTGGAATGCACTCCGTGTGAGCTACTGACGGCCTCTCAAGGAAAGGAGGAGACTCGAGCCGCGCTCTTCATCCGACGCTGGCCATGTGAAGGGACCCAGGAGGGAATCATGACGGCCCTGCACCAGGCCAGCGCTTCCAGAAGAGGGGTAACCCCCTCCCCCCTGCACAGGGCCCAAGAGGGGTAAACTCACCCTCTGCGCTGTGGTAAATATTTGATTTACCGTCCTAATTTCTATGCAGGTAAGTACTTAATCAATAATAACTCAATCGGAAAGAAAGAGACAGAGTCCGTGGTGTTAGAGTTCTTAGGGGTTTTATTCCTTAAAAAGGAATGGTTCTAGAACCGGATATCATATTCCTGCCACCACAGGGGTGCAGGAAGGGATAGAGCCATATTTTATTGACAATACATAGCTTATATACTTAAACCGTATGATAGAAACCAATACAGTAGGCGTAACAGCTGAGAGAAACAAGATAAAACACACACGTGGTAGTGATACGTAATTAGAAGGCGTGAACTAGGCGTGAACATAGAGGTGTGTGCTAGAAACGTCACATGTAGGTGTCATAAGTAGGTGGCAACAAAAGCAGAATCTTGCAATGTCAGCAGAAATCTGAGGCCTGGATGCGCGCGCAGCTGCATGACGTGTGCATGACGTATGACTGGAGGGTGCAGGGGACTTGACATTTACACTAACGGAAAGAGACAGAAGTCTAGCATGTCAGATCAACTCGTGCCTCTATCATATCTGATATCTGATGTTTGGGAACTATATTATCTGGACGGAAAAGGTCTCTGGGGCAGAAGCTATTCTATACTGACTGTGAGTGCGTGTATAAGCGTCTAAGTGTCTGCATGAGAAGCGTGGGGGCATGGGCCTTCCATGGTAACAGAGGCTATGAATTACTTGCACGGAGACAGTAAGGCTGAGCCCTTTGCTCTGCAGCTGGGGGAATGTTTACTTAAACTAGTAGGCAGGAATGCATTTTCGAGGAGCGGAACAGATAATTCGAAGGTTGAATACAGTCTTGGCAGGCAGCAGGCTGAGCTAAACGCGGTGAGCCGCGCAGGGAGTAAGGCAGAGGTCACGGGTACAGAGACAGCCTGGGCTGAGGCTTTCAGAGTCAGAAGGCAGAAAAAGGCTCGATGGCAGAATTCAGGGCCTACATCGCCAGAGCTGAAAAACGTGTAAAGTACACCACAAAAAGACGTTGGCATGGCATACTTAGGAACTGAATATTGAACCCGTTCATGGCGGGTCTAAGAGAGGACATGTTAACGTTGAACGCAAATGTATTTGCGTCTTGATAACTGGCACAGGAGGGAAGTTACATGCACTTTAAACTCGTACATGGAGACGGTGGGGTACACGTTAGGGAACATAACTTGACCAAAAATTTATATTTCCTCATTCCCTCCTTGTTCCCTATGGACCCTTCATGATATATCGATCCTCATGAATCGATCAGTCTGTTCTTGTAACATCATTTGCTCTTCTTTCTTCCTTTGGCGGTTTGAGAAAAAACTGGAATGTTCAATGCACGATGTGGCACACAGTCCACAAATCGCTGGCCCACACTGTAGGCACAGGCAGCAACTGAATACTAGGACAAGGGCAATGCCTAGGAAGGATAGGATCTTCCATCCCCAAGCAGTCAATGTTGTCCAGAACCAACCGGACCAAGTCCAGGTGCCTGGATTCTGATGTATCAAACTTGCAATCTTATGAAGACGTGTAATAGCTTTGTATACAGTTGGCGCGTTTTCTGGAATGAAAACACAGCAACTTGACCCGATGACCTTACAAGCTCCACCTCTATCTGCCAAGATGACGTCAATAACAAGACGATTTTGAAGGACAACAATCCGCATAGCAGACTGCTCCTCTGTTAAGTTACCTAGAGCGGAGGCAGTTTCATTTACTACTGCTTCGAGTGTTCTGGTTAATCTTCGTATTAATTTACTGTTTTGGACGGGGCCTGTGAAGAAAAAGAATCCCTTATTGAAATCTGTGTATTGCTCCCATGCCGTTTCAGTATAGTCGACAATCGGGAGATCTCTTCTGAGTCTACTCCTTACTAGATTTGTATTTCTGTGATAATCAGGAGGGGCTAGGAAAACAGGTGGCAGAAGGAAGGCAATGTAACAGGTACCATCCCAATCTGGAGGTAAGCGTATGTATGCGGTATGGCCACAAACAAAATAGGAATGACGAGTAGCTTTAAAGGAAGACTTGCCATGATCACTGAATTCGACCACGGTAGTACATTTACTATGACCTAAGTGTACTGAACCCTTCTTTCTGACACATAAGTCACCTGTGACTGGTAATACTGACATAGCAGGGAGAACTGGTGCAGCTTCGGATTCAACAGTAAGAATCATGAGGTTAAATGTATAATTACCTAATCCATATACTTCATTTTCTAAATCAGTTCCTGTCCTAATGGGAAGTCCCTTCTTGTCAGGGTAGCAGACGTTGAGCAGAACTAGGTTCAGGTTTCCCCAAATCCAATTCCCCTCGAAAACAGCAATATCAGAATCTAAGGAATTAATTAATCTAAACCATGCACCACAGGAGCCATTGTGAGTGAACGGGTACGGGAAGAGAGGCAGAACTCCCTTATATTTCTGATAGGGAGGGAGTCGGCCACATATCCAGCAGTTTGTAGCATTGTTAGTCTGATGGGAATGATGTAACATACTGATGAATGTGTTGTTGCGCAGCGCAAGTCTGTAGGACAGTTCGTGGGGCGGTAATTCACTAAAAGAATGTTCAGCAGAAACATTGTAAGCAGATTGTTCACGCTTGAAGATAGGGTAGTATATGGGAAGCAATATACTCGCAACAATAATCAGAAGACTTAGGAAAAACATAATCAATAATGTCACTATACAGTGACTGCGGAGTGATTTACAATATGTACGTTTCTTGAGTTGTCTCTCTCTCTCTCTATCTCGATCTAGGGGATACATGTCAGAAACTATTTAACCGATTCACCTAGGGGAGGACTTAAACAATTAAACTGTCTGACTTGCTAGATCGGAGTTTCTTTCGGTACTCCTCTTGGGGAGTTTGTTCTCGCTTAGGAATTTTACAGTCACTAGATTCGAGGCAGTCCTTGGAGGGGGTGGACGAGTCTGGTTCTGGCATCAGTTCATTGCATTTTTTAATATGACTCGTGTGGATCCACCCCTTTCTGCCTTCCACCTTGATCGCGGTCCTCGTTGTAAGAAGGACGGTCTTCGGCTCTTTCCAGCGGGGCTCCAGCGGGCTTTTCCTGTCGAAGTTCCTAATCAGGACTGTATCCCCAGGGCGGACATCGTGTGGCTTTACATCAGTGTTGTCAGGGAAGGCTGCAGCAACCTGTGAACGACATGATTGGAGTGCAGACATCAAGGAGGCAAGATAATCTGTCAGCATATTACAATCAACATCTGTAATTTTCCCCCACATATTCGGTGGTCTGCCAAAGACCACTTCATACGGGGCTAGCCCTGATCTTGAATGAGGAACCATCCTCATATAGAACAATGCAACTGGCAGGGCGACTATCCAGTCGACCCCTTTCTCTTTACATATTTTTGCAAGGCGTGTTTTCAATGTCTGGTTGTGCCTTTCTACAAGGCCAGCGGCTTCGGGATGTCAGACACAATGGAATCTCCACTGATACCCTAGCAGCAGGGAAACCTGTTTCATGAGTTCGGATGAGAACGGCTGTCCGTTATCTGAGTACACGACACGAGGCAAGCCGTATCGTGGGAAGAATTCTCGAACCAGCTGCCTGGCAGTGGTCGGGGCAGTGTAATCTGGGACTGGATATGCTTCGGTCCAACGGGAAAGTGCACAAACAACTACGAGGACATATTTGAATCCTCGACAACGGTCCATCTGGATATAATCCATCTGGAGGACTTCAAAAGGGTGATCGGGAGGATGAAATCCACCTTGCTCTACAGGGACGCTTTTTCCTGGATTGAACTGACAACAGATCATGCAAGTACGCACTTTCTGTTTTGCTGCTGCTCGTAAGTGTTTGTTATACCAGAGATTCTGTAAACTGTCTAACATAGCTTTCTCTCCTAGATGTGCCGGACTATGTGCTGTATTTATCATGATTTGAACCATTGAGTCAGGGAGAAACCATGTAGATTTTCCCTTCGTCATCCATCCTTGATCTGTCTGAATCCCTCCTAGTTCAGTCCATTTCTTTATTTCATCTGGAGTGGCATGCGTCTGGATATCGATTACATCTAGGGTGGGATCCCTAACTGACATACACTGTGTCGGTACTATTGTCTTTGTCACATCAGTAGTCTGGGTGTGAGTCAATGCTGTATGTTTTGCTGTCTGGTCTGCCAGGTCATTACCCTGGGAAACAGAATCCGTAACTTTAGTATGTGCTTTACACTTCATGACGGATATGCCCGAGGGCAGATGTATTGCTTCTAGCAGTGCTTGAATGAGGGGACCGTGTTGGATCTTGGCACCATGAGAGGTCAAAAAACCTTGTTCTTGCCATAACATTCCGAAGTCGTGTACGACTCCGAACGCATAGCGGGAATCTGTGTATATGTTAACATTTCTGTTCTTGGCTAGTATACAGGCTCGGGTCAGAGCGATGAGCTCCGCCGCTTGAGCAGACAGTGTGTCAATACGATGTGTTTCTTTGACTTCAGTTTCAGTGGTCACTGCATACGCGGCCACTAATTCTCCTGTACTTGTTCTCATGCATGAACCATCCACGTAAAGTGTCAGGTCTGGATTTGTCAATGGGACATCTGTTAAGTCTCGTCTAGGCTTTGTTACTGCATTAATGATCTCTATACAATCATGCGGGGCTGGATCTGTCATAATCGAAGGTAACAATGTTGCGGGGTTTAGGATGCTACAGCGTCTGATTTCTATGTGTGGCTGGAATAGTGTCAATTCATAACCTGTCAGTCGTGCTATAGTCAAGTGTTGAGTCTGGGTTCTGTTTAAAAGAACCTCTACAGAATGTGGAACTTGAACTGTTAATGGATGTCCTAATACAATTGAATCGCTCTGTCTGATTGCTAAGGCTGTCGCTGCAACTGACTTTAAGCACGCAGGGAGTGCCTGGGCTACTGAATCCAATGTACTTGAAAAATAAGCGCAAGGCTTATGTGAACCTGCTTGGTCTTGAGTGAGGACAGACAATGCTGTACCATCACGTTCTGTAACAAAAAGTGTAAACGGTTTGCTGTAACATGGTGTCGCTAAAACTGGTGCTTGGCATAAAGCTTTCTTTAATTCCTCAAAGGCCTGTGTATGTTCCTGAGTCCAAGGGAGGGCAGTCGAAGTCGCTGCCTCCTGTGTTGTTAACTGAATCAGTGGTTTAGCTAGAAATGCATACTGAGGAATCCATTGTCTGCAGTAGGAGGTGAGGCCTATAAAGGCCCGCACTTCCTTTTGTGTCTGGGGTTGTGGCATATTTACAATTAACTGGATGCGATCAGGAGTGAGCTGTCTCCCCACTTTGGACAGCAAGTGACCCAAGTACACAACTTGCTGAACACAGAATTGTAGCTTCGAAGGAGACACCTTGTGTCCCTTGTCAGCCAGAAAATGTAGAACCGTCAGTGATGCTTGCTCACATTCAGGCTCACTTCGTGCGGTGATCAGCAGATCATCCACGTATTGCAGTAAAGCAGTGTTAACTGGCATTTGAATACAATCAAGTTGTCTTTTCAGTGCTTGGCTATAGATGCTGGGGCTTTCTGTGAATCCTTGAGGTGCGCGTGAAAATTTGAAACTTCGTCCATTTAAACTGAATCCGAAGAGATATTGGCTCTCTGGATCAATGGGTACACTGAAGAAGGCGTTCTTGAGGTCAATTACAGTAAAGAACGTCGCTTCTGAATCAATAGCAGTCAATAGGGATGAGATATCGGGGACCACAGGCAGGGCCGGACTGGGAACTGAAAGCAGCCCTGGCAAATTTTGCCAGACCAGCCCCCGTCTGGCGCGTAGCGAGCCAGCCCCCGTCCGGCGCCGAGCGAGCGCAGCGAGAGAGAGAGGGCAAGAGAAAGAAAGAGTGGGAGGGAGGGAGAAGGAGGGCAAAAGAGGAGGTGTGAGAAAGAAAGAGCAATGGAGAGAGAGAAGTAGAGGGAGAAACAGAGGAAGAGAATGAGAGAGAGGAAGGAGTGGAATGAGAGAAAGATGGTGAGAGGGATGGAAAGAGATAGAGAGGGATGGAAAGAGAGAGGGAGGGGGCTCTGTGTGTGTGTGTGTGTGGCTCTGGCTCTGTCTCTGTGTGTGTGGGTGCGTGTGGCTCTGTGTGTGGATGCGTGTGGCTCTGTGTGGGTGTGTGTGTGGGTGCGTGTGGCTCTGTGTGTGGCTCTGTGTGTGGGTGTGCGTGGCTCTGTGTGTGGGTGCATGTGGCTCTGTGTGTGTGTGGGTGCAAATGCAATAGGTCTCGTATTTGCGAGAGATTAAGCTATTGGCATTGTAAATGACAATGCCATTTATTTCTATGTTTTAAAAACAAAAATAATGTCATGAGCAATGCCAATAGCTCTAACTTTAACAAGGACGAGACCATTGCATTGTAAATGCTTGTTTAGGTCTTGCCGGCGTGAACATGTGATAGCATGTGTCAGTGAATGCCCTCTCCCTTGTTAGGCTCTTGTGTTCAATAATGGGCTTGGAACCATTGGTTGGTATCATTGTCCTTCTTCTTTGCTAACTCGTCCCTTCCCCTTCTTTCTGTGGCACACGGACCAAGTAGAGATTATTTAGGTTTGATTAGTGTCCCTACGGTGGCCATCCCTTGCTCATACCGTGATTGAGGTACTATTTCTGTCATATGATGTAGTCAACACTGGCCGCATCAAAGCTTTTTTAAACGTATCCCCACTCTTCCTTGTTTCTTCTACCCTCTCAATTGAATAAGTGCCCTCTAACGGACCTGAAACAAAGGTGTGTTTTTCGTTGAACTATAAGTGGGCCTTGTTCAGTCAGGACACCTTCTTGGCTTGGGCTTTATTGATTAACTAGTCCAAATGGTCCCGGAGTTCCATTAAGGGGAAGCTACTGTGGTTCTAGGTTCCAGTAATGATGACGACCTATCTAGATAAAGTATGTACCAACGCTTCAGTCAAATAGTTTGCTTTACTGGATTACTTTCAGTTGACATTTTGCATTCTTTTTGTTACAACTTTTATATTTAAATGAACACTTTCATTATTTGCCATATGAATCCGTTCCCCTCCCTTACTTTCGACTGAAAAAGCAGTTTTACTCTTAACTCTGGAATTTGTAAAAGTAAATCAACTGAGGGGTCATCCACAGCAGAAGGCATTAAAGTAGCACGAGGAAAGGGACAGCACCTGTCAGCAGTAGAAGAGGGGAAACAATACCACCCTCAGAGGGTGTTTTGGAACCTGTTTGGTTTAATAGCAACATGACATTTCGCTGCTGATGTACCCAGTGAGTTGCAGGTCACGAGCTCGAATTCCATCGAGGCCGACTGGGTAACAATAACACAGGTAATTTACAGTGTTTAGAATCGGTATTAAAGGATTTGTGTAAAATTATGATTGGTCAAAATAAGATAATGCACCGAGGCAAATCAATTTTCTGACAGCCAAGCCAAATAACAAATCAAAAGGTACTGCGATAAGACATTCGTAATCTGACCTAAACTAGAAAAACAATCCGTAATTAATATACGTGGAAAACCAATCCTTTTGCAAGCTATTTGAAGTCCTGGAAAACATGAAACATACTGATGAAAGATAGGGAAGGGCCCCACTACTAAAACTCAGTATAAAGATTTTAATGCTAACATGATTTGCAGAAGAATGACAATGAAGGGGTTTTTCCTCATGGAAAAGAGAGGTGTGTGACCACCACTGCACGCCGCCCCGCCCCGCCCCGCCGCCAACTTCAGTGTTTGTGAAGACATTAAAGATGAGTCAGGCCAGGGGGGAATAAATACACTTACTCACGGTCACGGACCACGGTCACTGGTCGGCCCGGCTCCTGCTGTTGGTGGCAGACACAGGAGGACAGGAGGGCTACTACTTCCAGGGGTGGGCACCACAGTACAATAATTAAATTATGGCCGCTCCGGTCCTCTCCTGGCTGGCACTCGTCGTGATGATGGCTGCAAGACTGACAGCGCAGTTTTAATTGCCCACAAAGCAATGCGCAGGCTGGAACATCAGAGTTGCACCCTAGGCGCGCAGACACGCCGGAGGAGGCAGGGCATGACTGCGCGCTGCGCACAAGCACCTCCCTCCACCCTCCTGAAACGCTTCCGCTTTTTTTTGTTGTTGTATTTCAGTGTGCAAACACACCGCCGGTCAATCAGGCTTGCTGCTGCTGGTGCTGCCAGGAGTATGGGTAGGCCTGCTTGGAACTTGAAGTCTACGAGTCTCACTCAATCTCTGGCACGACTCCGAGTCACAACACAACACCTTCTTCTCTCTGTGAGTGAGTGACTGACACACTGACGCTGTGACGGTCGGGTCGGACCGAAAATCGGCCCTCACTCACAAAACCGGCCCCCTGATCCAAAACAGGCCCCCACCCCCTCCAGCCTACCGGGGAATTTCCCGGTGCCCGAAAGCACCAGTCTGGCCCTGACCACAGGGTACTGTGGAACAATGCATTTATTCAGCTCTCGTAAATCAATCACCAGCCGATATACTGGCGGTGCATTGGGATCAGTACGTTTAAGAATCGGGATGATAGGGGAATTACAGATATTGGAGTCGGTCTCTACGACCACTCCTTGGGCAATAAGCTCTTCAATGATTTCCAGTAAAGCCACTACAGCATCGGGTGGTAACTTGTATTGTCTGATTCGAGGTAAAACAACACCTGGCTCGAGTGTAACACGATATGGTGTAATGTGCATACAACCTACATCAGTTGGGCCTTGCGCCCACAGGTGTTCTGGTACATTTTTCAATCTGACATCAAACTCTCGTAATACATAGTGGCCCTTGAAGTCTCGCAGGAAGAGTCTAACTCCTTCCGGAGAGCAGCATATTACGGCTCCTAGAGCCTTCAACGTTTTGATACCTAACAAGTTTTCTGGACATGATTTCGTTAGTAACAGGTCTGTAACACGTGATAATGGACCTACTGCTAAGGGGACAGGTTTCGATACTTCATTTACAATAGGCTGTCCTGAAAAACCAAGGGAAACATTCTGTGAGCCTGAGAGGGGTGCCCCTGGGACTTCATTATGACTGATTGTTGTGCGGCTTGCCCCTGTGTCAATTAAAAACTTACTGTCTTTTCCCAATACTTGACTGTGTACATAAGGACCCTCTTGATCTACAGGAATCTCAATAAGAGGCAAACCAAACTCCCTCTCTAGGCTGTTTCATGTGTAACGTGGATAATCGGGGTAATCAGATTGGGCATATTGGTACATCTGCTGTGATACTTGCTGAGTTGCGGCAATAGGCTGTGGCTGTGACTGTGGTACTGCTACGGTCTGTACTGAATGTAGTGACGCATGCATCGGCTGTGTATTCTGTGAAGTCTGTTGCTGGACATGGTCTTGTCTAGGCGGACGCGGTCTTTCTTTAGTTTTACCTGTTGCTATATTGTGTTTCAGGACTGGGCATTCATGTACGTAGTGACCTGGCTGCTTGCAATAGTTGCATGTCCCTTTAACGGGAGCTGCTGAATTCTGGGTCTGGGTCGTACCCTTTCTCTGGCCGTCGGCTGGAACCGACTGGGCCACTAACATTTTCATTTTCGTGTCTTTCATGCGTTTCTGTTCATGATCCTGTTCTTCTCTGATTCTGTTCTGATGGTATTGTAACATTTGCAACATCTGGGATGGCGTATTTGCTTGCCATGTACTTTCAACTTTGTATACGCGGTTCTTGACTAGTGGCAGGGAATTCTCGATTAATTTTGATACAAAAAGGTGCGGGTACGACTCGCTACTCGGTTTAAGGCCACTATTAATAATAAAACATTTCTCGAATCTTGAATAGAAGTCACTAGTATCTTCATCGTGTTTCTGTTTACAGGCTGAGATGGCATCCCAGTCTTCCTTTCTAGTTGTCAGTAATCTTGGCAGAACCTGCACTATTAAACCTGGTAATGCTTTAGTTTTCTCCCCAAGGCCTAGCCCTGGAGTACGAAGTTTCTCCTCGTCTTCTATTTCTGCCCATATAATCTTTTTCTCTCCCACCTCCCACTCTCTTTCCTTCAATTTCTCGTAGATGCCGGTGGGCAGCAATACTTTTAACATTTTCATGATATCTGCATATGTGTAATCTCCCATCAGTAACATGTCTTTCAGTTCTCTGTGAAAACCGGCAGGGTCTTTATCGTGACATGGTACTAGTTTCTTCATTTCCAATAGTTCTAACTTGGTCAGATGTGTGTGTACATACACACGTTTCAAGGTATTATCGGTACCCATGACTGGGTGTACTTCTCGTAATGGGTTCTGACTTTCGAGACCATGAAGACGCTCCATATGATACATCTTCCTTTCTGGGGGCGGAGCGGGAACGTATTGTGAGCTTAAGAAAGTGTTATATCTGTGCCGTTGTTCTAGAATTATTTGAACTAACTTGGTACTTAGGCCTCTCCATCTATCCATGAGTAGTGCTTCTAATGTATCGTGTAAGGGACCTGGATCAGAATGTTGTTTTCTGTGTAACGTGAGGAGGTGCTGAATCATGTATACACCTGCTAATTTCTGCTCGTCTGGGGAAAGGTTCAGAAATGTCTGTGCTACTGTGTCATCAGTGTATATATTAGGAATGTCAGCCCACAATACTGCTGACCGGGCTAGTTCTTGTTCATCCATAGAATTGAGCACATGGTACCCCATTCGTTCTCGAAGCATTTTATCAGTGTCTTGGAACTGATGTTCAGGAGAATTCGGTTTTGATATGCCAGAGAGAAAAACTCTCTTGCTTTCTGGACGAATGCCTTTCCTAAGGTAAGTTCCCTTACCTACATACGCTATTGTGTCTGTAGTCTTTTCTGGTTCTTCAGATCCTTCCTCCTCCTCAGAGGAAGCTTCTTCTTTCTCATTTTCGTGTACTTCTATTACTGCTCTTCTTATTTTCCTGTACATACTGGCTATGCAATTCTGTTTATCATGCTTTCCTTCGGCTATATTTTGACCCCACTTGGTTAGGGCATCCATTTCATCCTGTTCTGTCTCAGGCCTGTCTCGTTCTCTTATTAAGCAATTTATGAAAAAACGTAGTATATATGCTTGAGTGTCAACTTTCTGATGTGCCATGGCCTCCTTAATACTTTCAGGGTTTTCCCCAGTCCGGACAAAATGATATATCCTATCTAGGTGCTCTTTCATTCCTGAGAATAACACTAGGTAACCTGTAGCTTGTCGTAAACGTAGCGATGCTATCAACATCCTATCGTCTTTACCGGGTACTGGATCGTATCTGCAAACTTGAAGCCGTTCTTTGAGTATGTCGAGACGGGGTGATTGGAGTGAAAAATGCTTCTGCATATCCCTAAGGTGTAATCTGTGTGTTGCTGGCGGGGTCTGGTGACCCCCGGTCGCACCTCCTGAAGCTGAGGCTTGAGCGTTATCTCTCTGTGGAGTCTGTATCTGTATTTGAACTTGTCTCTTAGTAGGATCAGGCGCAAACGGATTCGGTATCTTAACCTTAGGTGAGGGAAGTGGTGGAGGTGGAGGAACGACAGGCTGTCGGTCAGGGGGAACTTGTTGCGGTAATGGCGGGGTGCGGTCTGGAGGCGGGTTGCCATCTCCGTCACCGTCAGTAGGCGGGACGTGGGCACGTGGATTGGTGTAAGCGGGTGCTACATCATTTAGATAGGAATTCAGAAATATGTCTTTAGTAGTCCTGTGGTTTAATTGGAACCAATGGTGGTGGTAGATTTTTCGGTATTTCTGAAATGGCCTCAGGCGAACCCTCGGCCACTAAGTACATACCATTTACAAGATTGTTTCGTGCACGGTCTACTTGTTCGGCTTTTACTCGGATCCCCTCATTAACTAATTCGTTTTCTCGGACTCTATCCGGCGCTTCTCTAAGTCTATCTTCTCTTCGGAGTTCTTTTTCGGCTCGTTTATGTGATTCCTTACGCCATAACTCTATAGCATCTTTCTGTGATTGTCTGGCTTTCTTTCTCCATAGAGCTTCTTCTACCTTAAGGATGCACTCGGCATCCCATGTTCCTGTAGCGGGCCATCTGTATTTTTCTTCTAGATGCTTAGTATAATCGGCCCATAAATCTAGATACAATATGGCTTCTATGCCATGCTTGTGGTACATGTAATTTCCAGGCGTGTCCCTAGGGGGGATAGGAATTTCTTCCTCTAGTATCCCTTTCCTAGTTCCTATCTGCTTTAACTTATTGAAAAACGGCATCTTGTCTACTTAATACTGAATGCTCAATCCTTGCTGCTTGACTCTAGACACAACTAGTTACACAAGAACACAAAAATGCGCATTAAAAACAATCACTCATACCACGACATTAATCACATGAGAACATTAGAAACATATATGACTACCCCCTATACTGGATGTACTGCTAAACAGCACAGATACACTGTCTAAAAACAGTGCAAGAACTTGAATAACGGATGTACTGCTAAACAGTACAGATACACTGTCTAAAACAATGCAGACCGAATTTGTGTACCCAAACCCGTCTTTACCGGATACATAATAATGCACCCGTCTAGATACGTCCCAGCAATGGTACTCACCGGGAAGCACGGAAACAGAAGGCCTCGGAAAACTCGACTGGACTGGACCGGACTCGACTCGACTCGACACGTGGATACTTCAGAAAACTGGTGGGCCTCTTCACACCTCGGACCTTGCTTCTTTCGGCTAGTCTCTGGTCGGGATCCTCCGCACTCCTCACCGCCTCGTCTGGGTGCTGATCGCAGTCTTCGTCACCTCCGTGGGCCAGAGGGAGATACAGGAAATCCTGCCAGTACGCGTAGTTCCGTCTAACTGATGGCAGGGGACAGAGCTTGCAACGCACCAACCGGCGCGTGAGGTGGGGGAGGGGTCCCTGTTCGGGCGCCAAATTAATGTGGTAAATATTTGATTTACCGTCCTAATTTCTATGCAGGTAAGTACTTAATCAATAATAACTCAATCGGAAAGAAAGAGACAGAGTCCGTGGTGTTAGAGTTCTTAGGGGTTTTATTCCTTAAAAAGGAATGGTTCTAGAACCGGATATCATATTCCTGCCACCACAGGGGTGCAGGAAGGGATAGAGCCATATTTTATTGACAATACATAGCTTATATACTTAAACCGTATGATAGAAACCAATACAGTAGGCGTAACAGCTGAGAGAAACAAGATAAAACACACATGTGGTAGTGATACGTAATTAGAAGGCGTGAACTAGGCGTGAACATAGAGGTGTGTGCTAGAAACGTCACATGTAGGTGTCATAAGTAGGTGGCAACAAAAGCAGAATCTTGCAATGTCAGCAGAAATCTGAGGCCTGGATGCGCGCGCAGCTGCATGACGTGTGCATGACGTATGACTGGAGGGTGCAGGGGACTTGACATTTACACTAACGGAAAGAGACAGAAGTCTAGCATGTCAGATCAACTCGTGCCTCTATCATATCTGATATCTGATGTTTGGGAACTATATTATCTGGACGGAAAAGGTCTCTGGGGCAGAAGCTATTCTATACTGACTGTGAGTGCGTGTATAAGCGTCTAAGTGTCTGCATGAGAAGCGTGGGGGCATGGGCCTTCCATGGTAACAGAGGCTATGAATTACTTGCACGGAGACAGTAAGGCCGAGCCCTTTGCTCTGCAGCTGGGGGAATGTTTACTTAAACTAGTAGGCAGGAATGCATTTTCGAGGAGCGGAACAGATAATTCGAAGGTTTATTTATTTATTTATTTACGAATTTTGTAGAGCGCGCGGCTACCCCCAATGGGGGTGTCCCGGCGCTAGGTCTGTCAGCAGGAAAGGAAAGAGCAATCTAGATAGATGCGAATAACCAGGTTTTCAGGCGACTGCGAAACAGAGCTTCGGATGGGGCAAATCTGAGATCGATCGGTAGGCTGTTCCAATGTTTGGCTGCCAGAACAGCAAAGGCTCGACCACCAGTTCTTGTGCGGCGGAATCTTGGCACCTGCATAAGACGAAGGTTGTTAGAGCGGAGGTCTCTGATTGAGTGGGACAATCTCAATCTCTTTTTTAAATAATCCGGGCCAGTACCGTTCAGGGCTCGAAAAGCAAGAGTGAGCGTTTTGAATTTAATGCGGTTGGCTATGGGAAGCCAATGGAGTTCTTTGCGAAACGCTGATATGGGGTGTCTGTATGGAATATTGCCAATCAGTCTTGCAGCAGCATTTTGAATTACCTGTAGGCGTTCAACTTGATATAGAGGAGCCCCAGCATATAAGCTGTTGGCATAATCCAGATGGGAAGTGATTAATGCCTGAGTTACTGTTCTGCGTGCCTCCTTGGGCAAAAATGGAAAGATCTTTCTCATCATTTTTAGCTTACCATGGCAGGCCGCAGTAACTTTATTAATTTGAGGGCCACAAGAGAGGGTGTCATCAAATATAAACCCCAGATTGCGGGCAGAGTGAACCGGGGTAGGGGGAGGGTTGAGTACCGTAGGCCACCATAATGAAGGTGGGATGATCATTTTTTGATTAAAAAACAAGACCTCAGTCTTGTCTGTGTTAAGTCGAAGGTGGTTTGAGGACATCCAAGAGCAGATTTCGCCAAGACAATGGCGGAAACTGGAAAGGCTGGAGTCAGAGTGGTCTCTAAAAGAAAATATCAGCTGTGTATCATCAGCATAAGAGACCACTCTGACTCCACATGCCTCCACCACCTTCGCTAACGGGGCCAGATAGACATTAAAAAACAGAGGACTCAACGCAGAGCCCTGTGGTACTCCACGTACAAGAGGTTTGCCTCCAGATTTAAACGGTCTGAGCAGAACCCTCTGCATTCGTCCTTGGAGAAAGGACCTGATCCACGCCAGAGCGGAGCCGCCCAGTCCAATATGCTCCAGTCGGTCTAGGAGAATTTTGTGGGACACCGTATCGAAAGCGGCGGATAGGTCGAGGAGGACCAACATGGCCTCCTCGCCCTTATCCACACACTCTCGCACAGTCTCCGATACCTCTAGCAAGGCGGTCTCCGTACTGAAACCAGCACGGAAACCGGACTGGGAGTCATGAAGAAGAGAGTTAGTTTCTAAGTATTCTGCCAGTTGTAATTGGACGGCCTTCTCCAAGACCTTTGCGGGTTTCGGAAGGAGGGAAATGGGCCTATAATTACTGAATTGTGTGGGGTCAGCGTCAGATTTCTTTAGGATAGGCACCAACAGTGCTTCCTTCCATGCAGAGGGGAATTGGCCTCGTTGTAAAGAGGCGTTCCAGATGGAAGTGAGGGGCTCTAACAGTAAGGTCGCGAGTTTACTCATGATCTTAGGGGGGGCCGGGTCCAAGGGGGAGCCCGATTTGCACTGTAAAAATAATTTAAGTGCAAAGTCAGGGGTGAGATCCTTGAATGCTAATAGTGAGGGAGCGGAGTCATAGATGTTAGAAACCGAAGGAAGATGAGGGTCAGGAGCTACATCTGAGGGGAAGGAGGATGCAATTTTTTCAATTTTTTCTTCAAAGAAATCCGATAGTCCATTGCAAAGAGACTGGTTGGCTGGGTTGTTAGATGTCATAGCTGGGGGGTTTACAAAATCTTTTACGATTTTAAACAGCATCTTAGCAGAATTGTCTGCATCTTTAATTTGTGAGGCAAAAAACTCTTTCATGGCCAGTTTTTTTAGTATAGTAAATTTCTTAAGGGCAGTTTTATAGATAGTTTTTGCCTCAGTATCATAAGATCGTCTCCATCTACGTTCTAATTGTTTGCAGAGACTTTTTTCTTTACGTAGCGAGGCTGTGAGCCAGGGAGCAGAGGGGCGGGATCTTGCCGATGACACAGGTAGAAGCGGGGCAGTTTCATCAATTGCAGCCGATAAGGTCATATTAAACTTGGTGACACAGTCATCAACATTTTCCAGTTCGGACTCTAAAGGGCAGCTAAATATCGATTCTAGAGCAGTACAGGTGATCTTGTGCCATTTTCTTCTGAGGTCTGATCCAAGTGCTACCGAGGTAGCTGCCTGAGGAAGTGAGATATCAAACGCAAGTAGGTAGTGATCGGACCAGGTGAGGGGAAGGGAAGGGTGGATGATGGTCACTGGCAGGTTCGAGAATATCAGGTCCAATGTATGGCCCGCCACGTGCGTGGGGCCATGAATTAGTTGTGTCAGGCTCAGGCTCTGAAGAGAGTCGAGAAGGCGCGTGGCTTGGGTGCAGGTGGGGTCATCCACATGAAGGTTAAAATCTCCTAATACCATAAAGTGTGGGTGCTTAAGAGACAAGTCAGTGATAATGTGCACCAATTGAGATAAGGAGGAGGGAGAAGCTTTAGGGGGATTATATACTAAGATACCTGTTAGAAAGACTGCCGCTGAGTCAGCGATAGTAAAATACAGAGCTTCGATCAGTCCGATATTGGTAATTTTTTTAATAGTAATATTTAGATGGGATTTGAACAGAATGGCTAGTCCACCTCCGGTTTTACCCTCGCGATTCACACCCAGGAATCGATAGTCCGGGGGGGTGGCTATATGAATGTCCGGGTTAGAGGTGTCTTTAATCCAAGATTCGGTAAGGAATAAGATGTCCCAACTATAAGTGGTCAGGATAGACCAAATCTCGTTGGCATGACGGGGGAGGGATCTACAGTTAATCAGTGCTGATTTTAAGCAGCGGCCGGGCGGGGCAGGAGGAAGGGGTGGGGTGCGTTCGCACCACGGAGGCAGCAACAAGTTGCATAGAGGACATTTGTAAGAGTGACCATCTAAGCTGTTAGGGGGGCAACGATCGGATTTAGAACAAGAGCCCGTTCCTAGCTGTAACAGCTGATCTCTAGTCCAACTAATGCGGGTGTCAGTGGTGGACTGAGCAAGGGGACTGGCCCTGGGCGGAGGTTGAATACAGTCTTGGCAGGCAGCAGGCTGAGCTAAACGCGGTGAGCCGCGCAGGGAGTAAGGCAGAGGTCACGGGTACAGAGACAGCCTGGGCTGAGGCTTTCAGAGTCAGAAGGCAGAAAAAGGCTCGATGGCAGAATTCAGGGCCTACATCGCCAGAGCTGAAAAACGTGTAAAGTACACCACAAAAAGACGTTGGCATGGCATACTTAGGAACTGAATATTGAACCCGTTCATGGCGGGTCTAAGAGAGGACATGTTAACGTTGAACGCAAATGTATTTGCGTCTTGATAACTGGCACAGGAGGGAAGTTACATGCACTTTAAACTCGTACATGGAGACGGTGGGGTACACGTTAGGGAACATAACTTGACCAAAAATTTATATTTCCTCAGCGCCAGGCCACCAGAGGCGTAAACCCTCTCCCTGTGCCAGGGCACCACAGGGTAAACCCACTCCCTGTGCCAGGGCACCACAGGGTAAATCCCCCCTCTGCGCCAGGCCACCACAGGACTAGCCCTGCTCAGCATCTGCCACTGGCCGAGTGCAGGACCGCGTAAAGCTCAAGCGCCCCCCCAAACCTCTCCACAGCAGGAATGAAGCCTTAAGGCACCCGGGCTCCTTCCAATGCTCCTTTAGGGATGGGGCCAACGCAGGGAAAGGACACATTTAAAGGAGTGTTTATGGGGACAATCCTGCTGCATAACTTTAAATATCTGTGCAGAGCAGGGCACAGCCTTCCGACACCTCGACAACTTTTTTTTTAAAATCGCTCCAAAGTCTTTGCGCTAAATGGGAATTTCTGGAGAATTCGTTAAATTCTTAATCATGAATCCCAATCCCCGAGTAGCGCCTCTCATCTGCAAGCAGAGCAACATAAACACAACTTGGCACACTGAGCTCAATTATTAAAAAGGCTTGAAGGCAAGCGCAAAGTAGTGTGCTTTCTAGCAATTGTGCTTACCTGAGGGCACCGACCATTTTGCTGCCTTGTCCTTTCACATATGGGCATTTACCTATGGAAAATGCTCTCTCTGGAAAATGCTTTCTCTGGGGCGGGGGCGGGCGGGGCCCCCACCCCCATCCCTTATCCGGTGTTCTGGCGCACTCTGACTGAAGAGAAACATTGTTTCTCTTCAGTCCTGGGTTAGCTCTAGGAGGTCAGAGCAGGCTGCGCACAGCAGCTGCTGCTTTAGAGCCTGTCTCTCTCACAGCTCTCTGCAGATGAGCTGAAGGGGCCGGGGGCCCCCTTCATGTACTGGACCCTGGGGGCCCCCCCACACTGCGTGGGCTGCGGGGGTGTTTGTTACGCCCCTGACCCTGTTCCCAAATAGGTTCTTGAACGCTCCTTTTTTAAAGATTTTTCTTTTCAGCAGATAATTTTTATGTCAAATTGTACCTTTTTGTCTGACAGGCCTATTTTAAAATACCCCCAATCTTTGTTGTATAGCACTTTTTCTAAGTATTTCACCCCTCTTCAATGTTTTTTGTCTTCTTGTGTATGGTTTAATACATTTCTTAACCGCATGCGCCCTAGCGGGTTTTCCCGCTGCGCGCTGAAATTTGAAAATCGCGGGTAACGTGACAAAGCCAGCTCGTCATGCGCGCAGCGCAGGTAACGCTCATGACGAGCTGGCTTTGTCATCCACATCGAAGGGGTTAAATATAAAGGTAAATCATTCCACTATAAGTATTGGAAAGAAAAGGATATTATTTTTGTTCATCAATTCCTTCACAACTATACTATTGTTCCCTTTTCTACCCTTCAAACCAATTATCAATTACCTGACTCTTTCCTTAATGAATATGATATTATTGTTACCACTATACAGTCTTATCTAAATACTCTTTCCCTTCCACCTCTTACACCATCTATATCACCCTCCACCCCTCTTTATTCCTTATTTTCACTTGACCGTCCTAAAGCTGCTCTTGCTGAAAGGTCTAAGTCTTCAATTGAGATTGCATGGGAAACTTATTTGTCCGTTTCATTATCTATTACTAAATTTGGGCAAACTGTGGTCCAAATTATTTTAAATTTCTGCTGCTGCTCGTATAACTCAGTCTTTGTATTTTATTTATCAAAGTGCTAATATTACTCCTGTTACTATTTGTAAATTTTCACCTTCATCATCTCCATTATGTTGGTCCTGCAACTCTGAAATGGGCTTGTTAATACACCTTCTTTATGAATGTTTTAATGTTTTCTCCTTTTGGAATTCTATTTGGAATGTTTGCATGTTAGTGTTTAATTTTAATACTACTTTAACATTACAAAATGTTTTTCTTGGATCCTTATCACCTAATGTTGATGTTGTAACTCCCTCTTCTAGATTATTTGATCTCTTTATAGCTTTTAAAGTTATTTTATCCTCCTGGAAAGACAATTCAAATATTTCATTTCTAACTTGGTGGAATTTTATTTTTGAGGAACATAGAATTGCTTCTGTTTCTTCTTACTCTCCTTCTCAAAAAATTAGATCTTCTTTGGCTTCCTTTTACCACTTACCTTTCTTCACGTTCTCCTAAACATTAATCCTTTATACTTTTCTCTTTTTACTATTGCACAACATGATTGTCCTTCTTCTTTCTTCTTTCTCTTTTTCCCTCTTTCTTCTTTTTTCTCTTCACTGCTTTTCTTTTCTTTCAGTTTTTTCTTTTCACTCTCATAAACATATTTGCTCAAATTGCTATTTGCCTGATTTTTATATGTTACTTATGTTATGTATGATTTATAATGGCTTTTATCCCTGTACTTCTTTGTTGTTTCTCTCTTTTTTGAAAACGTAATACAAATTTACTAAACAAAAAAAAATAGATATAAGTGACCAAAAAATTATAGAATATTAGTGGAAAAAATATGGAATTGTGTTCCCCTTGATACAGTTAATATTGTTTGTACTGTCATAATATTATTGTATTTATTTCTAAATTATAATTCTTATTTATTAATTGCCCAGACTCTGTACATCAAAGTGATGAAGTACATTTGTAAATATGCTGAAGGTTGTTGTGATTTCCTAAACACAGTGTTTATTGAGTGAAGGTGATTCCGTCGAAACATGAGTCAGCCTTGTCCTTAATCTGTTTATGTAATCCTAAACAGGAAGAAAAACAGGGATAAACTCTCTACAGTGCTTGACATTAGTGTGTTTTCAATTATTTGTTTGATGGTATCTGTGTTATTAATTATGCTTACCCAAGTACAACATTCTTAAATGGATAGTGCCATTTGTAAGGGGCGACACAGTCGAAATTCTGTGTTTGTCTTTTTTTAGGTTTAAAGCATTTTATTGGTACAACACAAAAAGAAGGAGACAAGCATCCATAGCAAATAAAATGTCATGTCACCGCGGCTAGCGCCGCACTTCTGGCGTTAGTTTCTTCACATGGTGTCTCAGCTGAGGACTAGACCGTAGCGACATATAGTGATAAGCAGTGTTGCAATCAATATAACAGTCCCCCCTTCAACCTTCCCCCTCAACTCCCCAACTCCCATCCCCTCCCCCCTCCCTCCCCATCGTCCAGTACATAGGCCAATCCCTTGCCATCTCCCTCGGTCACTGTTTAATGTAGGGGTGTAGCACAGTGTTCATCAAGAAATCGGATCTTCAGGTGTCGTAAGCCTTAGGAGGCGGAGGTATCTTGGGCAGGTGATTTCCCTGAATTCAGTGAGCAGCAGGGACCGGAACGGTTGCCAGAGATCATCAAATTGTTCTATATCCCCTGCTACTGTAAGTGACATTTTCTCCATTCCTAACACATGCCACAGTCTGTGGAGCCACCCAGTGACAGAGGGAAGCGTGGTGGTGCGCCAGTGTAGAAGAATATTCTGTATTGCGGAGCCTAATGCAATGGCTATCTGCCTGCCTCTGCGAGATCTAAGGGGGTATCTCAGCCCATTCGGGAGCCCTAGTATTATGTATGCTGGGAAGCGTGGTAGTTCGGTGTCGAAATGTGAGTCAATGTCATCTATTACTTCTTTCCAGTAGGATTCTAAGAGTGGACAGTCCCATAAGATATGTGTCAGTGTGCCCACCTGCCCACATCCCCTCCAGCAAGTGCTATCCTTATGGTGGTCCATTTCATGCACTCGTTCCGGGGTATAATACCAGTAGGTTGAAACCTTGGTCATTGTTTTAGTGAGTCCCATGTGGTATGCTGAATGCCTTGCCCTATATGATATCTGCTCCCATTCCTTGTGGCTCAGTGTCCTGCCCAGCTCCCTCTCCCAACGCTCCCTCCCAGGATTGTAGAAGTGTGAAGAAGGCGGTTGTAATAGCTTATAGAGATCCGTAATTAGTTTCGCATCCGACGTGCGGGATAAGAGCCACTTCTCATAAGGAAGCAATTGTCTGTCAGCTGCCTCCCGCACCTGTGGGTGCAGCGCCCAGTGGCGAACCTGCATGTACCGGAGCCTTTCAGTTTCCGGGAGTGAGTACTCCTGTCTAAAGCGTGTGAAGGGAATGACCCCCTCCGTGTCGTACATATGGCACAGTGCTCGGCACCCGGCATCTCGCCAGTGGGCAAAGGCCCCTCTCTCCATCCCCGGGGTGAAGTCCGGGTTGTCGACCAGCGGTGTGAGTGGTGATGGGAATGTAGTAAGATTATGAACTATGTTGGTGGCATCCCAAACCCTTAGGGGCACTCTGGTGATGAAGGAAGCATATAAATTCGCAGGACGATGAGATCAGTGCAGGAATGGCACCTCCTGCAGGGGCCAGCCCGCTACCGCCTGGTCCTGGAAGAGCCAGTGTTTGTCCGATTCCCACCTACTCCACTCCACCAGATAGCGCAGCTGTGCGGCTTGGAAGTACTTACGGAGGTCTGGTATCCCCAGGCCCCAAGCCTCTGGGGCCAGCATGGAGAGCGTCCTTTTGATTCTGGGTTTTTTGCCCTGCCAGATAAAGAGCGCAAGATCTGCTTGCGTCTGTTGGATCCACCCCGTGGGTGGTTGGAGCGGCAAGGCCCGGAATAGGTACAAAATCTGGAGTAAGACCGTCAGTTTGACTGCAGCTATTCTGCCCAGCCACAAAAGAGTGCTGCGTGACCACCGTCCCAGTTCCTCTCGGATCTTTGTGCTCAAGGTGGTGTAGTTAGCCGCCACCATGGCCGTTGGCGTGGGGGCCAGTTGGATCCCTAAATAGGGTACCAGATCCGACGACCAAAGTATCGGAAACAGGCCCTGCAAATAAGATCTAGTGGCCGGCATAAGCGATAAGTCCAAGGCCGAAGACTTCCCCACATTCATCTTGAAGCCTGATACCGCGGCAAAGAATTCCATCTCCTCCATGCATGCCGGGAGGGAAGTCCGGGGGTTATCCAGCAACAAAATAGCGTCGTCCGCATAAAGGCTTATGGTGTGTGTGAAGCCCCCAAGCCTCACCCCCGTGGCCGCCGTGTTGGTACGTATCCGCTGGGCAAAGGGCTCCATATAAAGGGCAAATAACAGGGGCGAGAGCGGGCATCCCTGCCTAGTGCCCCTTTAGATGTCAAAACTCCGTGAGCTGTATCCGTTCACTCGCACTGTCGCCGTCGGGAATTTATACCAATTAAAAATCATGGAACGGAATTTCTCTCCTATACCTACTTTCTGCAAGACCTGTTCTAGATAGGTGTTAGAGATATTGAGAGGGACCCCTTATGAACCAGGGGATTGGAGTACTTTGAACAGTATAACAGAGATTATCCCTTGGCTAGCGTACTAGTATTCTCATACTCATGCACATACGTTCTTATATAAACAGTGAACTGTATGGGTTGAATGAATGAATGAATGAAAGTGAATTTATAAACAGCGCGATTGCTGCCCTGAGGCGTCCAAGCGCTAAAAAAGGAACCAGTGAAGGATAAAGAGGTTGAGAACCAGAAGAAGAGGGAAAAGAACTGAGTTAAGTTAAACAGAATTGAATAGGTGTGTTTTTAATTGTTTACGGAAGGAAACGAGATCAGGATTGGATCTCAGGTGAAACGGGAGGGAGTTCCAGATCTTGGCGGCGTTGAAGGCGTACGTCCTTCCGCCAGTTCTAGACCTTTTGACTCTGGGGACTGCTGCCATGAAGGCCTGACTAGAGCGCAAATTTCTACCTGGGTGATACTGGCTTACTAGGGTTCCAAAACTATCCACACTTCTCTTGAAAGATTACAAAATTTATTTTTTTTAAAAAGGGGGGGAGCAAGTGTTTATGCACAGATACACATGTGCTTAAAACATATGAAGCTAGTAAATCATGGTCACAAAGCACAATCACATGGATAACATGGTTGTGCATGAGTATGAGAATACTAGTACGCTAGCCAAGGGATAATCCCTGTTATACTGTTCTAGATAGGGCCAGTGTACTCGGTCAAACTGTAGTACATGCAAGTTACATGCAGTTCTCATTCTAGTCTTTCTTAGTAGTGCCTACACTCTCTGTTCTATATTCTATGTTCCACTCTGCCTTCTCCTTGTAAGTTCCACTCTCTGGCAGTTGACCGGTTGTTGCTGCTGTGGGTGGTCTGCTCTTACGCTGTCTCTTCATCTAAATAAAGAAACCTACAAGAACCACCTGCTGTCTCTGCATCGTATTTACTACAGCATTTTGGCGACGCTACTTTGGACCCTGCGTTCTTCCGCCACCTTCTGGACTCTCGATATGTGACAGTTATTAAAGAGCAGACCGTGTCGAGCTGAATCCCGCTCACGTCTCTACATACTGCTGGAGGGGACCTGACTTCGGACTTTCTACGGAACTGGCAAGTCTTTACCTGCTTCCGCCTCTGTTTTCCGTCATTTGTCCTCCTACCGTCTCTCTCCCAGTGGTCTCCTGCTCCTGCGGCGTCCCCCTTGACTCTGATGACGTCTTAGAACTCTCTGTGGAGTCAGCGATTTCCTCTGTGACGCTTGCATGCGTCCCTCTCACTCTGCGTGACTCGCTCAACGCGCCGTCTCTTCCCGACAGCCAGCGCGTTTGTACGTCCACGTCATCACGCTGAGCGGCCATTTTGGATTGTCATGGCAACGGATTCAACTCCAGCAACGACGATGCGCTCGTCTTTTGCGCATTTGTAAAGCGAAGCTTCTTGACAAGTAAAACTTCGTTTTTATTCTTGTTTGTAGCGTTTCTCCTTGGGATAGCTTGCCTAATTTAACTATTTGTCTACATTTCCTGACATCTCCGTGTTCAGTTTTTGTGGTGTTTGACGATTTACAATCTTAACCTCACTCTGTGCTTTTCACCACAATTTTTAATATGTCTGAGCAAACACCGTTTCCATCTGGCTCTGTAGTTTTACCTCCCAGTTTTCTATCTTCACCTGGCCAGCCCAGCATATCGTGGGAAGACTGGTTTCCCATGTTTGAGAATTACCTTGATGCACTGGATGCTCAGGAATTCCCTGCCAAACGCAAAAAAGCACTTCTGCTGGGTTCTCTTGGTAAAGAAGGACAACGTGTGTTCAGGTTCTTGCCGCAAGTTCTTTTGGCTGGTGCACAAGCCCCGTTGGATGAGTATAAGGAGGCTGTGTCTCGCCTTGAAGTCAGGTATGCCAAGGAGGAAAACCTTGTCATGAACAGGTATAAATTTTACACCAAAAGTCAAAAAACTGGTGAGAGCATAGATGACTTTGTTTCTAGACTGCGCGAAATGTCAGTGAAATGCAAATTTGGCAACATGACTGATGAGCTGATCAGGGATCAGCTTATAGTACAGTGTAATAACAAAAAAATTCAGGAACGTCTTTGGGCAGCGAAGAATCCCAATCTGCAAACAGCAATTGACTTGGCGAAGGTTGTTGAACAGTCCCAAGGGTGTATGAAAGAGTTAGAAAAAAGGGCAACTTCAAGTGACGTTGGTGAGGTGTCTTGTCATTCGTATATGTCCTCAAGTCAAGAGGATGATGACCGAGACGAAGTTGCACTTCTCAAACAGAGAAAGTTCTTCAACAAAAAGTCTGTTAATGTTAAGCCTAATAACACTGTTAAACCTTTCTCTTCTAGGCAATGTCTTAGATGTGGTAGTCTTGCACATGCTTCTGATTCCAAGTTTTGCTTCGCAGCCAAACAGGAATGCATGAAATGTGGTAAATTGGGACATTATGCTCGTGTTTGCAGAGGCAAAGCACGTCCTTCTGTTTCATATGTTAGTGATATTACAGTAGTTGAAGATGACACTGACAAAATTTTGGTGGTTGGTGATAACAGTGATCTTCAACATGAAGACCACAAACGTAGGAATAGGCCTAAGGCTCTCTTCATTATTGATGAAAAGGAAGTTTACTTGATGGTGGACACTGGATCGCGATACACAATTATTCCCAATTCACTTTTTGTTGATTTGTGGGGTATGGGTCCTCTTTTTCCTACGGATATTTCCCCTGGTGGGTATCAAGGGGAACCTCTGAGCATTCTTGGGTATTTTGAGGCCAACATTGTGTTCTCTACCAGACAAATTTTTGGTAAGGTATATGTCTCAGAGTCTGGCCCCCCCATACTTGGATGGATACACCAATATGACCTTTGCATTGTCGTGAATCCCCGAGCTGATCCACAGGTCATGGTTGTGGAAGACTCTGATCTATCTTCTTTACTCTCTAGATTTAAAAATGTCTTTGGTGAGAGTTTGGGTCGGCTCAAGGGCTATTCACATAAAATTATAATCAAACCCAACTCTGTTCCCGTACAACACAAGGTAAGACGCATTCCTATCATCATTAGGGATGAAGTCAAGCGTCTCCTTGATGACATGTTGAGTTCTGGGGTTATTGAGCCTGTTGAGGCCTCCCCTTGGGTTTCGCCCATTGTCGTCACCAAGAAGTCTGACGGCAAGCTCCGTTTCTGTGTCGACCTCAGGTCTCTCAACCACTGTGTTGTTGCCGATACCTTCCCACTACCTAATATAGCTGAATTAGTTACTACTCTTAATGGCGCGAAGTTCTTCTCAAAGTTGGACCTCAGGAGTGCATACCATCAAATTGACCTTCACAAAGACTCCAAGTCCCTGACAGCCTTCATCACTCCCTGGGGTACCTTCCAATTTACTCGTCTGCCATTTGGTCTCAAGTCAGCAGCCAGTGTTTTTCAGCGCATGGTCTCGGGCATCTTCGAAGGTGTGCCCAAGGTAGTCTACTTTCAGGATGACATCCTGATTTATGGTCAAACTGAATCCCAGCACAATTTCACCCTGAGTGTTGTTCTTGAGAAGTTGTCTGATGCTGGTTTGACTTTACGGAAGGACAAATGTTTGTTTGGTGTGTGTGAAGTAGACTATCTGGGCTACACCATCACTTCCTCTGGTATTAAACCCAAAAGAAATCTATGTGAAGCTATTCGCTCTGCACCCTCACCCTCTGACAAAGACCAGCTTCGTTCCTTCTTAGGATTGATAGAGTATTACTCTAAGTTTGTACAAAATTTTTCTGACAAGACTGTGTCTATTAGATCTTTGCTTAAACGGGGTGTAAGTTTCATTTGGGGGTCTGAGCAAGAGAAATGTTTTGTGAACATCAAAAATGAAATTTGCAATGCTAAAATGTTATTCCCCTTTGATGTACGCAACAGATCTATCGTAACTGTTGATGCTAGTGCACATGGTCTGGGGGCTATGTTATCTCAATTGTGTGGGGGATCAGAAGTCACCATCGCCTTTGCCTCCAGGACCCTCACTGATACGGAAAAGAACTATTCCGTTATCGAAAGGGAGGCGTTGGCGGCCTCTTGGGCGGTTGAATATTTTCGTACTTATTTGTGGGGCATGAAGTTCACTCTGCGATCTGACCATAAGCCCCTGATCAAAGTTCTTTCACCTGGTGGGGCAGGTAAAGGTTCTGCCCGCCTTATGAAGCTTGCGGCCAGACTACAAGAGTTTCAGTATTCGGTAGAATACATCCCAGGTTGGAGGAATGTCCAAGCCGATTGTCTCTCGAGACTATCTATGGATTGGCGTTCTCCTCACAATTCAGTTGTTTCACTTGACTCAGATGACATAGCTGTGGCCTCGGTGGAGGATGCTGTTTTTGTAGGCGAGGGTATTTTCTCTCCCAGTGACTGGTCTAGAGAAATGTCTGCTGATGCCACTCTTCAGGAGGTCATAAAACTTATAAGATTGGGGCCTAGACGAGAGAGTGCTGTCCCTGTCGCTGTTCGGCCTTACGTTAAGGTCCTAGATGATCTTTCTATTGTTGGGGACATTATTTTTAAAGGTGAGAAATTTGTACCCCCCTTTGGGATAAGAACTAAGTTACTAGCTTTGGCACATGAGGGGCACATGGGCCAGACCCTTACCCAAAGGCGTTTAAAAGATCACTTTTGGTGGCCTGGTGTTGACTCCCAAGTTGTAGAATGGGTTGAGAATTGTTCTCTCTGCAGGGAAGGGGAGAAACGATTGAAGACTGGTCCAAAGCTTGTTGATGGTGCACATGTCCTTTCACCAAATTTGCCCTGGCATACTATTGCCCTTGATTTTATTGGTCCAATGGGTGAGTTAGGGGAAAGTGATAGATTTGCCATTGTTGTCATTGATGTTTTCACCAAGTGGTTGGTTGTTCATTTTACCAATGATATCACTTCTTCCTACTCCATCAGATTTTTGGGGAATCTCTTTAAGGATGAGGGCCTGCCTTCCGTCTTAATCACTGATAATGGTCCACAACTCACCTCCAAGGACATGGAGATCTTCTTGAAGGAGTGTGGCGTTTCCCATCATCTTACATCCTTATACAACCCTCAGGGCAATGCTGTTTGCGAAAGAGCCAATAAAGTTGTTAAGGGTATCATACAGATGGCATCCAGTGGTGGTCACATTGTCAGGAAAATGGTGAATGAAATGTTATGGGCATATCGCACCACTCCTTTGGCTAGTGGCGATTTGTCTCCATTTCAATTGATGAGAGGACGTGATCCTGGTTTAAAGTTAGTCCCGTCATGGATGAAGGATGTTGTTACTCTGCAGGCTCAGGGTAATTTTCCAGATGATCTTCAAACTAGTGTTGCTGAGTCTACTCCAAATGTCACTCCTTCTCCTCCTTTCCTTGTGGGAGATTTGGTCAAGATCAAATTGGGCAGGTTACAAAAAGGTTTGTCCAAGTTTAAGGGCCCATTTAAGGTCAAGAAGGTGCTTGACCATTGTGTCATTTTAAATAATGGCGAGTGCTGGAACTTCAGGAGAGTTGCCCTCTACAAGAGAGAAAAGGGTTCTTCCTCTGTGTTTCCTGTGCACTCTGATGTTTCTGCTTCTCCCACTTCTTGTCCTGATGATTCTGCCACTAGTGGATTTTTGTTGGCCAATGAATCTGATGTCTCCTTACCCTCTAATGGTGCGCCTCTTGCTTCTCATGTACAAGATGATGTCATTGTTTCTGGTGGGGGTGATGCACCTGCTCTGTTGCTTGGTCCTACCCTTGTTCCAAGTTCTTCTCTTTCTGCACGTCCTCTTAGGCCTCGGCGGCCTCCTACTTACCTACAGGATTTTGTTCGTTAAGTTTCATTTGTTTTTTTTTGTTTTTTTTGTTCTCAAACAACAGAAAGGAAGAAGATGTGTAGTACATGCAAGTTACATGCAGTTCTCATTCTAGTCTTTCTTAGTAGTGCCTACACTCTCTGTTCTATATTCTATGTTCCACTCTGCCTTCTCCTTGTAAGTTCCACTCTCTGGCAGTTGACCGGTTGTTGCTGCTGTGGGTGGTCTGCTCTTACGCTGTCTCTTCATCTAAATAAAGAAACCTACAAGAACCACCTGCTGTCTCTGCATCGTATTTACTACACAAACGCCTTCTCGGCATCCACCGCCAACATCATTCTCTCTCCGGGGATACGGGAGGCCTTCTCAATGAGATGAATTATCCTCTTTGTGTTATCCACCGTCTGCATCCGGGGACGAATCCCGCCTGATCTGGCTCTATAAGTCCCGGCAGATGGGGGGCCAGTCGGGCCGCACGAATCCCGGTGTATAGCTTAAGATCTACATTCAAAAGGGATATCGGCCTGTACGAGCCGCATAGCGTTGGATCCTTCCCGGGTTTAGGAATAACCGTAAGAGATGCTCTTAGGAGGTCCGGTGGAATGGCACCTGGGTCCGCGAACGAGTTGAACAGACGGGTGAGGAGTGGGGCCAATGACGTGCAGAATGTTTTATTGAAAAGAGATGTGCATCCGTCCGGTCCCGGGGCCTTACCGTGCTTAAGCTTGGCAATGGAGGAAATCACCTCCTCGATCCGGATATCTCTGTCCAGGTGTTCTGCCTGCAAGGGGGCCAAGGAGGGAAGGGCGACCGAGGCCAGATACGCCTCCGTCGCCTGCTCGTCTGGGGGTTCCCCAGTGTAAAGATTTGCATAGAACTTGCGAAAGGTCTCAGCAATGTGGGCATCCTCCGTGGCCATCGTCCCTGTGGGGTCGGTGACCCCCTCCACCATCTGTCGTTGGTGCGTCACCCTGAGTCGACTCGCCAGCAACCGACCACAACGGCCCCCCCAGTATAGTAGGTATGGCGAAGTCGCAGCGTGGCATACTCCGCGCGGTCCATATCCAGGGCTGTCAGGAGTTTCCTCGCCACCGTGAGTTGCCTCCATATTCGAGGAGCCCCTGTTCGGCGGTGTATGTGTTCAAGTTCGCAGACCCGTTGGGTAAGTACGTCCTTCTTGCTCTGCCGTTCTTTATTTTCAGCCGAGGAGATGGACAGAAACTCCCCCCTAAGCACAGCGTTCAGGGCCGCCCATTGTGTCGACAGAGAGGTGTCAGAATTATCATTGTGGGACAGAAAGTCCTTAATAGTGTCCGTGATGTGTTTCACCACTGCTTTCCTGTGCAATAAGGTATCTCTGAGGTGCCAAACCCTGGGGGGATGGGACACCGGCGGCAGACAGAGCGTGGTGGACACCGGGGCATGGTCCGACATGGAGATTACTCCCATCTCCATTGTCGAGGCCAGAGCTCGTACTGGGGCCATGACCAAGAGATGGTCCAGCCTCGCGTACGTTTTGTGTGCGTGGGAGTAGTATGAATACTCCCTTTCAGTGGGATGTTCTCACCTCCAAAGATCATGGAGGTCCACCTCTGCCATCTGTGCCTTACCTCCGGCCGAGAACTCTCCGGCTTGCCGGAAACGCTGTGCGGACATGTCGAGGGACGAGTCAAAAACCATGTTAAAGTCGCCTCCAATGACAACCTGCCTATCTTGCGTGGCCGTGATGTCTACCAGTGCAGATCGTAAGAAGCGTTCCTGCAGTTCATTAGGGCTATACAGGGTCCCAATCGTAAAGGTAATACCCCCAATCTTAAACCCATAAGCCAGTAGCCTGCCTTTGTGTTCCGCATGTTTGTGGAGGACCTCTCCCCTAAAGTGTCGGGCCACCAGGATCGCTACTCCGGCAGTCTTAGTGCTGCTGGAAGAGAAAAATTGTGTCGGAAATTTGTGTGAGCGAAGTCTATAACAGTCGCGGGGCAGTAAATGGGTTTCCTGAAGGAGACAAATATCTGCCTGGGTGCTCTCTAGTAAGGACAACACCGCCCGTCTCTTGATCGGGTTATTCAGACCCCTGATGTTGAGGGTTACAATCTTAAGGGTCGTGGGTGGCATGTGGGACGTTGAAAATTAATGCGTAGAGTTCCTGCCTGAGCAGGACAGGGCATATGAGCTCTTTTCGGACGATGGAGCCTTGTGTCATGCATTGGACAACCCACCCTCCCCTCCTGGTTCCCTCGTCGCCAACTATAACTCCCTGGACCCTCCCCCCATACCCTACCCCCCCTGACCAAAACTCAAAACAACCCCAACATCCCTCCCCTCCCTTTCCCCCTTCCTGTAACAAGTTCCAGAGTTTCATAGTCCCAGTCCAGTCCACAAGGGACAAGTCTGTGGTAAGTTACTGAAGTGGACGTCCATCCACTACACTCCCGCCCACCTCCCCTAACCCCCCGATCCCCCAAACCTGCATTGTGAAAGGCTGTGTAGATCTCCCCCCCGGATTCAACTTAGGCTGTCAGCGCAACATCATTCGAGGCTGTGTCCCCGGCCGCTTCCCGTACTGCATTGTCCATTCCGGCCCGGATGGTAGGTGAATCCGGTCGAGCAGAAGAGGCTGAAGACCGGCGCTCCGAGATTCTCTGCCAGCCGTCTCTGGTGGCCCGCCTTCGATGTGGCGTGTATGCTTCGTTGCGGTTTTTCCCAATACCCCGCATGTGTCTTGGAGGGAGCGGAGCTGGTGCAGAGCGCCGTTCCACCGGAAGATAAGCCGGAAAGGATGTCCCCAGGAATATTGTGTCCCATGGTCTCTCAAGAAGTCAGTCGCTATTTTAAAAGTTCTGCGTTTCTGGAGCGTGATCGCCGATAAGTCCTGGAAGAGAGCAACAGGGTGCCCTCGGAATTGCAATGTCTGCTGTTTCCTTGCTTCACGGAGGCTTCACTCCTTGAGCGGGAAGTCCGGCAGGAAGGCCAGGATGTCAGGCGGCGGCGCCGAGGCCCGGCGCGCCATGCCCACTCTATGCGCCCTGTCTATTCTGATGGGAAAGTCCTCCGGTTCACCCAGTATCTCCCTGAACATGCTTTGCAGGTACCCAGCAGTGTCTTCTCCTTCTTCTTTGGATGGCACTCCCCGGACCCGGATGTTGTTCTGGCGGGACCGGTTTTCGAGGTCTTCATTGTGTGCTTGGAGGTCTAATTGTTGATCTCTCAAACGGAGCACCTCCTGTTGCAATTGTCCGATCTCTTCGTCCCTCGAGTGTCCTGCTCCTTCCATGGTAGCCACTCTTTCACCTAATCTGTCCACCTCTCCGCACTTCTCTGACTTCTCCGGCTACCTCCTGCTTCAGCGTCTGGAAGTCTTCTTGCAGGGAACTGAAGAGAGATTCCAGGAAAGACCTGGTGACCGGTGGTTCCCTCCCTTCCACCTCCAGCGGGCTTCTCGAGGGGCCCGGCGAGTGCTGCCCTTTGTCTTGTTTTGTCGTTCCCCTGTTCAACATTTCGGGCAATGTCCGTTCACCTTTCTTGTTCCCTCTGTTGCCAGCCATCGTAGTCTCTGTCGCTTCCGTCACCGGACCCGCTTGTTATGCTACTGTCTGGCAAGTCCCGTTCGTGGCCTTTGGTGATTCACTGGTCCGGCTGCAACTTTCCTCGGCTGAATCCACTGTTTTAAGAGGCCGTGCAGGCTCTATCCCGGCCCCAGCTTCTTCTCTAATTTCGGGCCGCGTCTTCCTAGCAACGTGTTACCGGACCTCCTTCAGGCCCCAGGCCGCATCAGTAGGCCGCCATTACTCCCTTCGACGTGGTCATCCAGGGGGCGCGTCCATCCACCGGCCCTTATCGTTATCAGCCTCGCTGCTCCGCTATTCCTGCTGCCAGCTGGTGTCTTCTCTGCGTGCCCACCACGACCCAACCGATCTCCTTGGGCCGTTGTGTCCGTTTCTCCAGGCCTGGAGTCACTCCCGGCAACACCACTGCTCCTCGTGTCGGTATAATCAGGGAATGCCCTATCGTGTGGACCCCGTCATCTGATCGCTTCGCACTCCAGTCTCGATTCCTGGCAAACCCCTTCTTTGATGCGGTTCGGGCTCCCAGCCAGTCCCGAGGCTTCCCAAGCCCAGATTAGGCCGCACGATCCGGCATCCGCCACATGGCTCACAGTTGAGGGGATGGGGCCGACTAGACACCTCCTGCACCGGTCAATGGCCCCTCCGCCTTCGATGCTTTACTGCCTACAGAGGTCCGGATGGGCTTGTAGGGGCCTGGTGTTCACCTGTATCCTCTGGCGCAAGGCCGGCCGCCTACTCGGCCGCTTTCTCAATGACAGTAAGTCTTATGCTTTCTTTTTCCAGCAGAGAGATCGTCCAGAGACGGTTCAGTTCGGGCCTCACTCCCTAACAGTTGCTGCACATACTTTTAGATACCTAGGAATACAGATTTATCGATCAGCACCAGATCTCATTGAGGGCAATCTGGGTAGGGCCATACGTTCGCTCTGACCCCAAGTCACTTTCTGGTCCTCCCTACCACTTTCGGTGATGGGTCGAAAATGGTGGTACTGCCCCGTCTCCTGTATTTTTTTTACTAACTTACCAGTCGTCCTCTCCTGGGTGGTGGCTGCCATGACATGGTACAACTTCCTGATATTAAGCGAGGTGCACCGCGCTGGCACAAAGCCGCACTGGTCAGGGTGGATTCGCTTGTGTACATATGAGAGCAAGCAGCCAGCTAGCACCTTGCTCAGTATCTTATATTCTTATATACAGTGGTCTGTAACCGGACAAGTCCGTTGACGAACGGTCCGGTTTTGCGAGTGATACTAACAGCGCCTGTCTAGTGGAGTGGGGCAGGGACACGGTACACAGCACTGTTTTGTACAGGCTTTCTAGTTGCAGCACCAGAGTATCGGAAAACGTGGCAAAAAATTCGGCCGGGAGGCCGTCCAAGCCTGGGGCCTTATTCCGGGGTGGGGCTCTGATGGCCGTCCTGATTTCGGTCCTTGTAATAGGGCCAGAGAGCGCGTCCTGCGCTGATTTGTCCAGTTGGGGGAACTGTACCTCCGCGAAAAAGGCATCAAGGGCCTCCTCCACCAATGGGGAAGGCGTCCGATACAGGGTCCGATAATAATCATAGAAGGCCGCATTTATGTCCTGTTGTGTATCCACTGTGCCCCCATTACCGGTAATAATCCCATGGATCGGGAGTGGGGGGGCTCATCCCTGAGGATTGGCGCTAATAGTGGGCCTGCCTTGTCCACGTCAGCGTGTTTCGCGTGCGTGTAGGCAGTATAATAGCTCAGCATGTTTTATTCGGGCATCTTGTAAGGGCAGTCCCTTAGTAGGGTCGGACGCTTCAGCCTGCACGAGACTATTTAGAGAGCTTTCTACTTCTTCCAAGTTGTTATACAGTTCCTGTCGCGCCCCTGCTGTTTTGCTGATTGCTATCCCCCTGATCACCATCTTAAATGCGTCCCACTCCATTTGAGGTGTGGATGCAGTCCCAGTGTTTTCAGCAAAGTAGTTGTCTATGCGTTCGAGGCATGTGGGCTGCTGAATTCATATCTGTGCATAGATCGCCGCCTAGTGTTGGGTCCGGATGATCGCACATTGTTGTCCTGGAAGAGTCTTCGAAGTATCACAAGATAGGTGGCTCCTCCCCTGTACTACAGTGCGCATGGCCATCGACTCCATCCTCAGATTGTTTTTTTCCGCCATTGGGTTTGGATGCATATTGGTTCACTCAAGTCGGAATCGATATAAAAGTTTTCTTAAGACCAAAAGGCCTTTAGTTTTTCGTCGGTATAGTCTTGCGTTCGGTGCCCAGTTCTTTCCAGCTAAGTTCTGAGCCGGATTTCCAGGAGAGCCACGTGCTTTTCGACGCTGAAGGCCCGGTCGACGCCAGAGGCCTTATCGACGAACCATCATGGAACGGAGCCCGTTCAAGAGATGTCCCGTGTGCAACTCCAAGTATCCCCACATCGACGTCCACCCGGTGTGCAACAAGTGTCTGTCGCCGGATCATGATGAAGCCAGCTGCATGGCTTGTTCCCGTTTTCGATCCAAGAAGACACTTCTGCATCGACGCGCTGCGCGCAAGGAAGCCCAGCAGACTGCACTGGAGCCTCTGGACATCTGGATGATGAAGGAGCAGACCGGGAGGTTCGAGAGAACCTGTCTAATCCTGCGTCGGAGGTCGACTCCAACTACGACGCGGATGTTGAAATGCTCGAAGCCGAAGAAGTCGTCGACGAGGTAGGAGACGACGACCGGGCCTTTGGGGCCATGGAAGATAGCTTGAGCGAGGAGCTAAGCACACAAACTGACATTGGGGCCAAAACGCTTCATAAGGCTCAGGTCGAGGGATCGCCACTAGACCTTACCCAAGATCTTCCAATAAGTTCTACGGCCCGCCTTCGGGCTCGGCTTTGGACATATCTAAGGAGCCGCAAACTGCGAAATCGAAACCGAAAGTAAAAGCTCCGGTCTCGACGCAAGTGAAAGCACTACTGCCTACATCGAAACCAAAAGTGCGTATTGCTTTGGTTGGCTCGAGGTCCTCGGACCTGTCGGCACCGACGAAGCAGAAGAGCGTTATCGACCCGAAGAAACAGCTCAAGGGTGTCGAGACGAAGTCTAGCACGCCGAAAGCAAAGGTCAAGGCAGTCGACCCGAACAAATCGGCGCTGTAGACAGTCGACACCGACAAAGGACTCGGTGAACCGAAGGTTCTCGAGCCTCCGCGTCGACAAGAAATGGCCAAGAGCGGAACGACCCACGAGTCCACGCCTGGTGGTGCCTCGAAAGATTCTGTCGAGTCGACGCAGCCGTCCGCCTCTTTCTCAAAGCAGGTGGCAGACTCCCTGAAGCGCATCAAGGACAAGGCCTCAAGTGTCGGGCCTAAAGATCCTCCACCTTCGAAGCCTGCCGATAAACCTCAGGAGACGTCGACGCCCATCCACTTCACGCTGTCGCCGAAAGTGGTGCCGAAGGCTTTTGCCCCTAAAATGGCCACCGAAGTGCCCAAGAAGGTTTCCTCGGTGCCGAAGTCAACAACTGTGGTCCCGGCCATAAAGCATCGACAATCTTCATTGGAAGAGCAACAGGAACAGTTTATTGATGCCGAGACAGGCAGACTTTCTCTTTATAAGCGGAAAATCGACCCGGAACAGCCAGTGGAGTCCTATAAAATTCCACTGAAGAAGAGAAAGGATTCTACTTCGACACCTGTCCTTGTGGAACCTGTATCTCCACGTGGCCATGATGTCTCACACACTTATTCAGATGTGGACACTGGGGAAGGTGATAATGATGAATACAGCTATCCTGTGGACACTGATCCAGATGATACCAATGAACCCTGGGCAGATGCTTCTGACTCAGGTGATCCTCACTCTACCCCAGACACTCAAGTGTATGCTGTGAAAACGTCGCCTACTGAGGATTCGGCAGCGTTTAATGCCCTCATTGAAAGGGCTGCTAAGAACATGACGTCCAGCTCTATGCTGACCCCATTGAAGTTGACTTTCTTTTTGACACCTATTCCACCCCAGAGAGGACTGTCAAGACTCTGCCTATGTTGAAGGGTGTCTTGAAGCATGCTAGGGAAATCTTTAAGGAGCCTACGAGAGCCAGGGTGATAAACCCCAGAATTGAAAAGAAGTACAAACCGGCACCTGGGGACCCTACTTACATTAAGGGACAGTTGCCATTGGACTCTCTTGTTTCTAATGCCCGGAAGAGGGCTAATTCACAAATAACGGGTGATGCCCCTCCCCAGATAAGGAATCTAAGGTGTTTGAGGCATCAGGGAAAAGGGTGGCAGCTCAAGCGGCCAATATCTGGCGCATTTCAAACACTCAGGCACTTCTAGCCAGGTATGACAGGGCACATTACGACAGACTTGAGACCCTGTTACAGCACCTGCCAGATGAATACAAAGAGTCAGCTGAGATGCTCATCCAAGAAGGGAAGCTCATATCAAATGCTTCTATCAAATGTGCACTGGACGCAGCAGACACCGCGGCCAGAGCTGTTAACACTAGTGTCATGCTGAGACGACATGCCTGGCTCAGAATCTCCGGGTTCAAGACAGAAATACAGACCACCATTCCAAATCAGACAGTAAACCCTGATCATCTATTTGGCCCAGAGGTGGACACCACCTTGGAAAAAATCAAGAAAGACACTGAGACTGCTAAGTCCATGGGGGCTCTACAGTCGCAGCAGTTCAGGGGTGGTTCTTTTCGTCGCTCAAGCAATGGAGGTGTTTCCAGAGGCCAGCTCTCCCAAAACACACAGTGCTATAAAGGCGGCACCCAGACCACATACACCAAACAAAGTAGAGGTGGATATCGTGGAAACAGCGCCAAAGGCAGAGGTCGTGGAAACAACAACTCCAGATCCTCCGCCACTAACAAACAGTGACGCCTTGTCACTGCCCCCCGACCACACAACACCTGTCTGCAACTCCTGCAAGTTCGACGGCACCAAGAACAACTCCTCATCCACTAACACCAAACAGATATCTGACACCAACCACCTACAATGCATCCTACTCAACACCCGCTCGGTCCACAGGCACGCCATCGACTTTTGGAATCTACTAGACACCATCTCCCCGGACGTCGCCTTCCTAACAGAGACATGGATGAACGCCTCATCAGCCCCAGACATCACCATTGCCATCCCGGAAGGATACAAGATCATCCGTAAGGACCGCACCGACCAAACAGGAGGAGGCATCGCTATCGTCCATAAGAATTCCATCCGCATCTCAACCAGCTCTGACGTCAACCTTGCTAGCGCCGAACACCTTCACTTCCAGATCCACACCGACCCCAAGACCACACTCAGAGGCACTCTCCTCTACCGGCCTCCAAGGCCCCGTGCACAATTCAATGACGACATCACTGACTTTATCACCCCACACGCCCTCCCCTCCGAGGAATACATTCTATTGGGAGACCTCAACTTTCACCTGGAAAAGAGCAACGACAGCAACACCACCACCCTTCTGGACAATCTCGCCAACCTCGGACTCAAACAACTTGTCACTACCCCCACCCACATTGCAGGTCACACACTCGACCCTATCTTCACTTCCAGCAAACATGTCTCTTTCAGTCACACCACAGCTCTCCATTGGACGGACCACAGCTGCGTTCACTTTATCTACAATAAGACCACAACACACAACCATCCTCAACCTACTCTGCGAAGAAACTGGAAAAAAATCACCATCGACCAGATCTCCTCAGCGCTTCTTCAAAACCCCCCTGCCCACCCCTCAAACCCCGACCAAGCAGCCATTAACCTCTCCCAATGGCTATCCAACAGCGCCGACATCCTAGCACCGCTGAAAAAACGTCAAACCAAACTAGGAAGCAAAAACGCCTCCTGGTTCAGCGATGATCTTAAGAAATCGAAGAAACTGTGTCGCTCCCTCGAGAAGGCCTGGAAAAAAGACCCTAACACCAGCACCAGGGATGCCTTCAAAAACGCCACCCGCATACACCACCAACTAATCCGGTCTGCCAAGAAAGCCGCTTTCAAAGACCGACTAGATAATAACGCCCACAACAGCAAGGAATTATTCAACATCGTCAAAGAATTTACCAACCCTTCAGCCAACTCCAACGACATCACTCCCTCTCAAACCCTCTGCGACTCCATAGCCTCATTCTTCCACAACAAAATCGCAGACATCCACAACAGCTTCGACAACAGACCCGGAGACCAACCCACCCAACCTTCTGCAGGACCCTCACGCCCCTTGAACATCCTTAATGACTGGAACCCAATCTCCACGGAGGACACATCCGCCTGATGAACTCCATCCACTCAGGATCCCCCACAGACCCATGCCCTCACCACATCTTCAACAAAGCAGACTCCATCATAGCACCACACCTCCGAGACGTCATCAACTGCTCCCTCAACTCCGCCACCTTCCCGGAAAGCTGGAAACACGCCGAACTCAGCGCCCTTCTGAAAAAACCCACAGCTGACCCCACCGAACTCAAAAACTACCGCCCCATCTCGCTCCTTCCATTCCCGGCCAAAGTCATAGAGAAAGCTGTCAACAACCAGCTCGCCGCCTTCCTCGAAACCAACAAATCCCTCGACTCCTCACAGTCCGGCTTCCGAGCCAAACACAGCACTGAGACCGCCCTCATCGCAGCAACAGACGACATTCGAACCCTACTGGACAATGGAGACACAGTCGCCCTCATCCTCCTTGACCTCTCCGCAGCCTTCGACACAGTCTGTCATAGCACCCTGCTACAACGCCTCAGAAACATCGGAATCCAAGGAAAAGCACTGGAATGGATCACCTCGTTCCTCACCGGAAGAACCCAGAGAGTCCGCCTCCCACCATTCAAGTCTGAGGCCACTGAAGTCATCTGCGGTGTACCACAAGGATCTTCACTCAGCCCCACCCTCTTCAACGTATACATGAGCCCCCTCGCGGCCATCGCATGCCAACACAACCTCAACATCATCTCCTACGCTGATGACACTCAACTGATCCTATCACTCACCAGAGACCCCAACACTGCCAAAACCAACCTACATGAAGGAATGAAAGAAGTAGCCGAGTGGATGAAGCACAGCCGTCTGAAACAGAACTCAGACAAAACAGAAGTCCTTATCTTAAGTACCTCCCCCTCCGCCTGGGATGACTCTTGGTGGCCAGAGGCCCTTGGAAAAGCACCCATCCCGACGGACCACGCACGGAACCTGGGCGTCATCCTGGACTCCTCACTCTCTATGAACAGACAAGTCAACGCCGTTTCATCATCTTGCTTCAACATTCTTCGCATGCTCAAAAAAACATTTCGCTGGATCCCCACCGAAACTAGAAAAACAGTCACCCACGCACTGGTCACGAGCCGCCTGGACTACGGAAACACCCTATACGCCGGTACCACTGCAAAACTCCAGAAAAAACTCCAACGCATCCAGAACGCTTCAGCCAGACTCATACTAGACATCCCGCGTAAAGACCACATCTCTGGTCACCTGAAAAACCTCCACTGGCTCCCCGTCAATAAGAGGATCACTTTCCCCCTCCTAACCCACGCACACAAAGCACTTTACGATCTGGGACCCGAATGTCTCAACGCACGACTCTCCTTCTACACCCCCTCACGCCAGCTACGATCCTCCAACCAAGCCCTTGCTACTGTACCTCGCATCAACAAAACCACCATGGGAGGGAGATCCTTCTCCTACCTGGCAGCTAAAACCTGGAACTCACTTCCTACTCACCTCCGCCTCACTCAGAACCACCTAGCATTCAGAAAGCAACTTAAAACTTGGATATTTGACAAGTAATTCCCCACCCTTCTTCAAGCGCCTTGAGACCCTCTGGGTATGTAGCGCGCTATATAAATCTTTTTGACTTGACTTGACTTGACTGGAAGTCCATCACCATAGGCAGGTGGGTCACACAGCTTATCCAGTACGGTTATTGCCTGGAGTTAACATCCACTCCACCCAACATACCCCCAAGACACCGTCCTATGTCCGCCGAGCATTTGCACTTATTGCAGCAGGAGGTCCTCGTCATGCTGCAAAAAGGGGCAATCGAGCTTGTGCCTGTGGAAGAAAGAGGCACAGGAGTTTACTCACTGTACTTCTTGATACCAAAAAAGTACGGGTCCCTCAGACCCATACTGGACCTCAGACCCCTCAATCAGTACATTCTGTCGGAGCACTTTCACATGCTAACACTGCAGCAAGTCCTACCGTTGCTCAGTCAGGGGGATTTTCTCGCAACTTTAGATCTCAAGGATGCGTATTTTCATATTCCGCTGCACCCGTCACACAAAAAATACCTCCGGTTCACCATCCAAAACAAACATTACCAGTTCAAGGTTCTACCTTTCGGAGTCACCACGGCACCCAGGGTGTTTACAAAGTGCCTGGCGATGGTGGCGGCACACCTAAGGAGACAAATCATTCACGTCTACCCTTATCTGGACGACTGGCTCATCCAGGCAAAGTCAGCCCAGCAGTGTGCCGCTCATATGTCCCACACCATTCACCTTCTTCACGATCTGGGATTCTTACTGAATTACCCAAATTCCCACCTGCAACCCACCCACATAAGGCAGTATCTGGGTGCAACGTTAAACACTCTGGCAGCCACAGCACAGCCAAATTCAGTGAGGGTCAGCAGCATTCAATCGCTGATACAGAAATTCAGACCTCAACACTCGCTTCCAGCACGAGTGTTCATGCAGTTGATAGGCATGATGGCCTCCTGCATCTCCATAGTCCCGCACACGAGACTACATATGCGTCCCCTTCAGGAGTGCTTAGCACGTCAGTGGACTCAGGCTCACGGACAGTTGAAAGACCTAGTGTTGGTGACCGGTCGTGCATACAACTCTCTGCATTGGTGGAATCCACAAAACCTTTGCAAGGGACGACCGTTCCAGGAGCCTGTGCCACAGATCATTCTGACGACGGACGCTTCTCTCAAGGGTTGGGGAGCTCATGTACTCCACTACAATGTGCAGGGACTATGGACACCACAGCAAAGGAAGATGCACATCAATGTTCTAGAACTGATGGCTATCTTCATGGCAATGAAAGCATTCAAGCGACATATGTGCAACAAGGTCGTGTTGATTCGGACGGACAACATGACGGCCATGTACTACATCCAGAAGCAGGGAGGTACACACTGTCCACAGTTGTCTCATCTGGCTCAGGGCATGTGGAAGTGGCCCATTCAAAGGAATATCTTCCTCATGGCGGAACACCTCCCGGGCAAGGACAATCAGATGGCGGACCAGCTCAGCAGTTACAGCCACCAAATGCACGAGTCGGAGATACATCCATCAGTACTCCACCCGTACTTCCTAAGGTGGGGTCATCCAGAGATAGACCTGTTCGCCACAAAGGAAAACGCCAAATGCCGAAGCTTTGCCGCCAGGTTTCCACACCCATAGTCGCAGGGCAATGCGATATGGATGAACTGGTCAGGCAAATTTGCGTACGCTTTTCCCCCAGCACCTCTAATACCGCTGGTGGCGCGCAAGCTGAAGCAGCACTCGATGACTCTCATCCTGGTTGCTCTGACGTGGGCACGCCAACCATGGTACACCACGTTTCTAGAAGTGTCCGTGGTACCGCATCAAAGGCTGCGCCTCACACCCAGGCTTTTGACGCAGAGCCATGGCGACATTCAGCATCCAGATCCGCAACAGCTCAACCTGGCGATCTGGCTCCTGAGGTCTTAGAGTTTGGCTACCTCAACTTACCTCCTGACTGTATGGACATAATCAGGGAGGCAAGGAAGCCTACCACCAGAGCATGCTATGCGGCAAAATGGAAGCGGTTTGTTATTTATTGTGCTGACCACAACATTAACTCGCTGGATTCATCTATTCAGAACATCATTTGTTATCTCTTACATCTGTACAAATGTAATCTGGCCTATGCTTCCATTCGTATACATCTATCCGCAATGGCTGCTTATCTCCAAAACAGACAGCACCTCTCCCTTTTCAGAGAGCCTGCCATTAAAGCCTTCCTGGAAGGACTCAAACGAGTCATTCCTCCACGGACACCACCAGCTCCCGAGTGGAACCTAAATGTGGTCCTCACAAGGCTGATGGGTCCCCCTTTCGAACCACTGCATTCATGCGAGATTCAGTTCTTGACATGGGAAGTGGCTTTCCTGATAGCGATTACATCGCTACGATGAGTTAGTGAACTCCAGGCACTAACTATCCAAGACCTATTTATTCAAATTCATTCCAACAGGGTGGTGCTTCGCACTAACCCTAAGTTCCTTCCTAAGGTGGTTTCTCAGTTCCATATCAACCAGACTATAGAACTACCTGTGTTCTTCCAAAATCCAGAGTCAGTTGCGGAGAGGATGCTCCACACACTTGACGTCAAAAGGGCCTTATTGTACTACATTGATAGGACCAAAGATTTTCGGAAGACTAAACAACTATTTGTTGCCTTTTCGCCACAACACAAAGGCAACCCCATTTCCAAGGCTGGTATAGCCAGGTGGATTGTTAAGTGTATTCAGATCTGCTATCAGAAAGCCAAGCGCAGTCTCACCATTCCACCGCGGGCCCACTCCACCCGGAAGTTGGGGGCATCCATGGCCTTCCTTGGAAATATTCCTTTGGAAGACATATGTAGAGCAGCCACATGGTCTACCACACACACATTTACAAAACACTACTGTGTTGATGTGCACTCCAAACAGCAGGCAGCTGTAGGGCAGGCTGTTCTAAAAACACTTTTCCAAACTGCTGCAGCTGGCACAGGCGGCCGCCGTTAATGGAGGGACTGCTATGTATTCTATGCACAGATATGAATTCAGCAGCCCACATACCTTGAACCAAATATGCTACTTACCAGTATGCATCTGTTCTTGGCATGTAGGGCTGCTGACATTCATATCGCCCGCCCTCCTCCCCGGCGCCTGTTGCGGCAGCAGCATTCACACATACTTCTAGCATGGTCATCATTCACAGAGTTTTACTCCATCTTTGCCACAATGGCTAAAAACAATCTGAGGATGGAGTTGTTGCCCATGCGCACTGTAGTCCAGGGGAGGAGCCACCTATCTCGTGATACTTCGAAGACTCTTCCAGGACAACAATGTGCGATCATCCGGACCCAACACTAGGCGGCGATCTATGCACAGATATGAATGTCAGCAGCCCTACATGCCAAGAACAGATGCATACTGGTAAGTAGCATATTCGCTGTTGACAGTGCCTCCCGGAAAACAGAGTCCTGAAGCATCAGGGGCCACAATTTCCAGGTAGGAACCGGAGTTGGGATCCTGCCCCAACTAAGGGAAATATCTAATGAGTTATGGTCAGAAAGAGTCTTACCCAAATATGTTGCATGTGTCACCTGAGTAGTAATGTGGGTGGAGCAAAGAATCCTATCTATACGAGTATGTAGTTGGTGCGGGTGGGAATAGAATGAGTATTCTCTACTGGTGGGGTATTTCAAACGCCACACATCACCCAGGCCCCAGCCCTCCGCCCAGCTGCATAGTGCCTCCGCCTGTCAGACAGTATTTGCACCCCCAGGGGGGGGATGGGATCTGTCAATGGAGGGGTCCATTACAGCATTATAGTCTCCTCCCAGTATCCACGGACAACCAGCCCAAGGCGCCAAGACAGGATTTAAGGGTAAACAGCCTTTACAACGAAACTTTTACAACGCACTACCATTACAACACGGTCATTACAATGCAAACCATTACAACGCATTGCGCTGGGGGCGCTCTAGGATAGGGAATAAGTTAAATTTTCTATCCAACACCTTCCCTAGTGTCCACGGGGACTGGAGTTGGAATAGAAAATTAAACTTTTCACTATCCAGCACCTCTAAGCGCTATGCGTTGTAAAGGTATGCGATGTTAAACAACGTTGTAAAGGCAGGCGTTGTAATAGCCTGCGTTGTAACATCATACATCCGGATTTAAGCTTAAGAGATATGCATCCTGCTCAAAGTTGGGTGAATATACGCAGCCGAGAACAATTTGTGCACCATCCAATGTGCCTCTTACTAGGATATATCAGCCCAATGTGTCCATCCGTTGTTCCAGTGCCTCAAAGGGGACCCCGTTCCTAATTCATATGGAAGCGCCCCTCGCATATGCAAAATATGACGTGGAAAAAATCTGATCCCTCCATTTTTTGCGGAGTTTGGTCACTTCGGCTGCGGTTAAATGGGACTCTTGAAAAAATACTATATGCGCACGCCACCTATTCAGCTGTGCATGTACCCTGTGCCGTTTGTGGATCAACCCTAGTCCCCTTACATTCCAAGTAATCACGCTGTAACTATCTTGCATGAATATCTAGGACATGCAATCGTGTAACACTTGCGCATTAGTGCGGGAGCAGCAGCGCATCTGGAGGAACAAATGGTGGGCCAGAGACTAAAGATTACAGAACTCCCCTCGACAATACTCGGGCCAGCTATCGGAACTTTGCTGGTCCAAACCCAATGCACAACGGTGCAAACTAAGAACATTGTGCATGTTGCTTTCGCTCTAGGGGGGTGTGCGCCTAGACCCAGGTTAGCTAAGGTATAACGTTATGAGCCTTACACGGCCTGGACCGCAATTAGTTCCTACTCATATCGCAGTTTCAGTACTAGAGACATAACATTGTGTCGCCAGGCACAAGGTGGAAAAGGCGGGGGCAGTAGATGGATTATGAGCTAACATCAACCTAAATAACCATCAGCAGTCTGGGGTGTAATGTTGCTGAACAAATTAATGCTAGATCCTGAGTCCGAGTGGTGTGATGCCTCTTCAGAGGAATCCGATAGAATTGGATGGGTGTCATCCCGGAACCTGGCGGCCGTTTCCAGTGCCTCAGCTTGGTCCCGTAAGGCCTGCTCCAAAGAGGAAGCGGCAAGCCCTCCCCGAAGGTGTCTCGACTTGCAAACTCGCCGTGGCCTTGGCGAGGCAGGGACCCCCTGCGAGGAGGACCCAGACCCGCCGGGGGGGGGGGAATTATTTCGATCAATTCCGCCACTTTGTCCGGGGTTTCAAAGAATTGTGTCTTGTAATCGTGGATCACTTTCAGCTTAGCGGGAAATAACAGTGTGTACTTAACATTCAGTGCCCTGAGTTTGACCTTCACGTCTTGGTAGTGGGATCGTTGGCGTTGGACCAGAGCAGTGTAGTCCGGGTACAGAGATATCCGTTGGTTCTCGTACTGAATATGGGACATCTCCCTCGCCTTTTGTAGTAGGACATCTCGATCCCTGAAGTTCAGAACTTTGACAATCAGGGGCTGAGGGCGTGCTCCCGCCACAAATCTGCCCGTCTGCACCCTGTGCACCCTTTCTATACAGAAAAGATCAGAGAGGCCCTCCGGGGTCACGTGCTCTCTGAACCACCGTTCCATGAATCGAGTAGCATCAGACCCTTCACAGCGCTCCGGCAAGCCTATGACGCGGATGTTTTTGCACCGGGCACGTCCCTCCGCATCATCCGCCCTCTCCTGTAGACCCTCTACCTGTTTTTGGAGCAGCGCAATCTGTGCACAGTGTTCTTTATGTTGTGGCGCCAGTTCCTGCCAAGTGTGTTTGTTATCTTTGACCACCACTGCAAGTTTGTCACGGTCAGCCTTTGAGGAGGGAGAGCCCAGACGTCAAGGTCCCAAGTTGCTTCTCGATGACCTGTCGCGAATCACGCACCTCCTTTAGAATGAGGTCCAACTTGTCTGGGAGTGTTTCTGAGGTAGAGGGCGGATCGCCTGTAAACTGCTGTGTGGCGGGCGTAGAGTCATCTATCTGCTGGCTATCTGCTGCTCCAGCATCTGTCCCCATAGCCCTGGGGCAGCCCACTGCAGCGTGGGTTGCAGATCCGGTCAGTCGACGAATGCAGAAGCTGGCAAGGTTCACCACAGACGTTGTGGGCGCCCAGACCAACAGGCTTGGGGGCTGGGACCCAGTGCCCGGAGGGGCGGGTAACCAGGCAGAGCGTCTCACCTACCGCCTGGCATCGGCCAGTATCAAAGGACCAGGTGTATGATGACCTCCAGTAGCCACAGGGCCCCAAGCCAGTTCCAGCAGGTAAGAAACAATGCAGGCAGAAAGGAGGTGGGGGGCCCCGTCCTGCGCGGACAGTCAACCAGTCCTCACCACAAAACAGCAGTAAGCAACACTCCAGACAGCCAAGGAGCGATGGGCGGAATCGCCATGAAGCAGGCCTCCGCTCCGCCCGCCCTCAAGGATCTCAGGTCACAGGCATATACCGGGCCGCCAGTACGGAGGACAAGCAGCAGTGCGGACCCCAGGCACAGCGGTAATTCACAACCGGAGGTTCCGTCGCCCAGCCCCACAGGGTCCCAGGCGTCCGGCAGCGGTGATGAATGCAGCTCCTCACCTCCCGTTCCAGGTCTTAACCACGGGGCCGATTTGGCAAGCGGGCGGGGGGATAAGTCACACAGCAGGAGGGGGGGGCCCCAGTCGGCAACCCTCTGGGTGCTCCCCACACCACAGGCAGTCCGGGGAAATCAACGGCGGCAGTAGCGGTCAGGCCCAGGCCGCAACCGTAACCGGGCCGTAGGTGCAGGAGGAAAGCAGCAAAGCCTCCCAGGCACGGCGATTCAGTCGCAGACAGGGTCAGTTTTACCGCTGAGCTCAGGCGGGTGGCAACGATGGACCCTCCTGTCGTCCTATCTCCAAGACGCGGACAGCAGCAGCCGTAGGCACAATCCACAGCAGGCAGCCCTCAGCCCGCTGGATAGGGCAGGCCCACTCCGCACCGCAGCAGGGCCCAGGAACAGATCACGATGATTACCCCGGGCAGGAGTCTGCTCGATCCTCGGGGGTAGCTCCACCGGAGGGTTTGAATCAGTAAAGTGCCGAAATAGTCAGGATCATGAAGGATTTAGCAGGTCCAGGCGCGAAGCTCGTTCACTGTGCGGCCGCCATGCTAGGCAGTCAGCCACGCCCCCCTCAAAATTCTGTGTTTGTCTTAGATGTTGTCTGAGGGTGGACGCCGCTAATTGATTAATTTTATGAGCAAGCCACAACAGGATGTTGTCTTACTTAGCAGCCACTTTGCTCATTACTGCATTTATAGTCTGTAGACGTATTGTTCTGGCGGTGGCCCATGTGTGACTACTGGAGTCCCGATATTAGCACCTGGCATGTATAATATGCATTTTCTCAGTTGTCTATATAAGTCACTAATTCTCAGAGTAATTCCCTTAATTGATTTGCACTAAAAGTTGGTATACCCCCTGTGGTGTTTGAACGCCGGAAGTAGTATCCACAAACACACAGGTTAGACTGTTCGTTTTCCTGGCCACACCAGGAGTCTTTTATTGCAGGATAAGCCTCACCCCTAATAAACCAATTAGATCCCCACCCTATATAACAAACAGGTGAACCAGGGCAATCCCTTTAGGAACCGCCAGTCAAGACAAGGTAAGAACAACGAGCACATCACATTCCTCTCCAAATTCAACAAAAAACACAAAACAAACACAAATTCAGCTCAAACATGTTACATAATACTTCAAACGTGTAGAACGAGCAAGACATGGCCGTAACTGATCCCTCCCCACACACGTTGGGAATCAGATTTGGGTACCAGAGATTCAATAGGGGGGAGACATAGAAACAGGCTCGACTCCCACACCAGATGGTGATATAGATGGAAATGCACCATATTGTCCAGTTGTCACGTTGTCCGCCACTGGAACCAAAGGAAGGCCCGGACACAAGTCAGCACATTCATCATCTGAAATTACAGAGTCAGCATCAAGGGGTACCACAAGGTCATAATTTTGAACATTGATAGGAGCTCGATAAGATTTAAAGAAAGATACATTCTGAGAAATAAACAACTCATCCCTCACAGCAGTCACTTTTGTCCCATGAACGGATTGCACAACCCAAGGCTCAGGCTCAAACGGTAAACTAAACTTCCCTTTACGAAGCCGGCTCTTCACCATTACAATGTCACCAACTGAAAAAGTCTTGGGCTTAGCCCCACAGCTAAGAGACACCTTATCGTTCATCACCCAAGTAACTAAACTCTCAGCGACCTGCTTTGGACTCATCAGGATGATGAAGAAAATTTTCCCACTTCTACCTTTTGAAGCTAAGCAGGCTGTTATGCAGGGACTAACTCAATCCCGTCTTGATTTCTGTAACGCCCTTTATTTAGGGGCACCTGAATATTGCCTGCAAAGACTTCAACGGGTGCAGAACTGTGCGGCTCGGATTTTACTTGGGCTCTCACGCAGAACCCCGGTGGAGCCTGGCTTAAGAACCTTACACTGGCTCCCTGTCAGGGAGAGAATTAAATTCAAGTCCATGTGCATCTCCCATCAAGCATACTGGAAAGCTGGCCCAGAAATTAGTCACCCTCTGATCACTCCCTACCACCCGAACAAACAGCTCCGCTCTGCCCATGCGTTCCTGGCGACAGTCGCCCGGAACAGAAGATCTAGAGCTGGGGGTCGGTTCTTTTCTTACAACGCAGCCAGGTTATGGAACTCACTCCCTCTTTATTTTAGATCCAATCCTAACCTGACCACCATCCACAAATAGCTCAAGACATTTCTATTTAACAAAGCAGACAAACTCTTGGGCTAACCACAATGAGAGGCACTAATCTGGTTCTTAGCGCTTGAATGCCTCAGGGCAGCAGTCGCGCTTAATAACATTTCTTTTCATTCATTTCATTTCATTCACCTGTCGCTTCTTCAGCACCCCAGCCACAGCTGCATAACTTGCAGGAATCGCCTCAGTTTGAGGCACAACATCATTTATAGGGCAATTCATGCAGAGGGACATCGGACTGACTTTCGTGGTGGAATGAGGAGTCATCTGATATTCCTTTAAGAACAGAAATATAGCACAATCCAGATCCTGACGGTCTGTGGCGGGCAATCCTGATTGCTTTGTTCATGGTACGTATAAAGCGTTCAGCTTCTCCATTGGCCTGGGGCCACAAAGGGGTGACCCTACGGTGCACAACACCTCTAGACTAAGGGTTGAAAACTCATGACTGGAAAAAAGGGGGTCTGTTATCAGTGCGCAATTCAGAAATCAAACCATGTGTTGCCATGATTTTTTCGAACATTGGTATAGTGCGACACGCTGTGGTGGTGTACATGATTTCCACTTCAGGATATTTAGAAAAGTCATTTATCACCACCAACATGTGCCGCCCATCAGGTAAACATCCAAAGTCAGCACTCGCCCTCTGCCACGGGAACGAGGGGATGCCTTCAGTGATTATGGGAACCGGAGCATCCCCACCCCCAGGGGCCTGACACAGCACACAACCCAATACTGTATTCTCCAACAGAGCATCCAATCCAGGAAACCAAACCTTAGATCATAAACGGGACTTGGTCTTCACTACACCTTGATGCACCAAATGAGCCAAGTCCACCACACGCTGTTGAAGACAGGCTGGAATTACTAACCGTGGACCCCTCATGAGACACCTGAGGTTCCGTGACGATTGTAAATGGTGTTTTCGACTCGCACGAATATGGTCGAGACTGGTGTCTACGAACCGCAAATGACGAGTTTAGTGGGTGTGCACAGTTTCGCTGTGCTAACCTAAACCGTTCGTTTGTTACGTGGGTTTTTCATCTGTACCCACGGGTTCCATCTTAGATATAGCATCCATTTTGTCTCTTGCCCTCAAGTAGCCAGCGAACGGACGTTGTCCGCTTCGCGACCCTGGGATTCCCAAGACATCCGCGGAAGACACATGTTCTTTGAAATTGTCTTTATGACGAGGGGGATGATACTGTAAGGCAGATGGCCCCGCTCGAGGCTCATCTTGCCGTGCCGGACTATTGTCTCAGCCGTGCATCTCATTAGGCACGTCCCTTTGATGCCTGTAGCTCGTGTTTCCTGATACCTCCCCTTTTACACCCTTTCCGATCTCCCCACTGTATCTGCCTTTCTCTGCACCTGTTCTTGTTCCTTCTTCGATCTGTTTATTGCTGATTGGAATGTACTAATGGTGGGAAGATGGGTTTTTACAGTTGGGAACCGCCAAATGTTTCTGTACTTATATTCCGGACCTTGAATGTATCAAAGCGACCCCTCTCAGGGATAATTATGGGAACCGAGTTGTAAACCTTTGTGTACCATGTAACTCTATGGGAGAAATCTGTATAAAAGGAGCGATCCACAGTAGCAATTTGAAGCAGTCTCCTCGAACTTACACTCGTTGTACTTCCTGTGACTTCTGTGTTCCCTGCAGTAAATAAACCTCGAATCTTTGACGCCGAAGGAAGTGTCCCGTGTCTCTGTCATTTGTACGCCGGAACAGGTAACCCACAAAGGTTTCAGGTGTTGTCCCCTGGCACCGCTGGGTCTTAAATAACCCAGTCCTTCAGTTGGCGCCCAACGTGGGGCTGCATCAGTGGTACCGGTCCAAGCCCGACGATCGTGAGGAACTTCGTGTGAAATCTCCGAGGGAAGGTGCACTCCGCTTCATCGATCCTGTTGTCGAGATAAGTGGCCCGACGACTTTTCCCGCGAAGATTCCCGCCTCCTGACGGCTGCGACAGACTGCTGCCCTGACTGTAGACCTGTTTTGGCGCCTGGCGTAGACCTTGGTACAGCGAGACGATTGACGGGCCTTCCTGGTGACGCCATCGATCTTTGAGTTAAGTATTTGTGGGTCGCTCCCAGAGTCCTTAGTTGTGGTTCTTAGTTGTTGCATGGTTCCATTGCATTTGTGGTTCTTAGTACTTGGTTCTTTGTTGTATTATTTGCCATCTGCAGTTGCCAAAAACCGAGGGTTTTCGCTCTTTGCTGGGACTTGGTAAATCCCGTAACCCTTGACGTTTGTGAAACTCGGCTAGTGTGCAAGATGCCTGGTCGTAGTACTTTGTTCAGTTGTTTCAGACGTTGTGGTGCGGATTCCCGACTGGAGGACTTGTGTCCGATACCTCCGGTTGGAACTCCGACTTATGAGCTTTACAGTAAGCACGGGTTAGGTCCGATCACCTTCAATGAATATTGGATTCGTTATACTAAAAAAGACGGTGTCCTTAGTTGGCCACCGCACGGTAGTTTTGAGACCCCCATTTTAGATAACCTCGAGGCTAAATTGTTTAAGAAAAAGTCAAGGCCGGCCATGTTTGATGCCTTTCGGTTGTGGCGTAAAGAAGCCCGACAGAAAGAGATCAGACAGACTAAACGCAATCAGAGAGATGGTGTTGCTACCATTGTAAAGAAAGCAGAGCAGTTTCAGCGTGATAAGGAGGAAAAGGAAAAGGAAGTTTTTGATAGGCTTCAGCGTATGTCTATAGATAAATGTTATCCCGCTTTGCCAACGGAGTCGGATAAAAAGGAAGAATTAGTTGAGGATCCTTTAATGTCCTATCTTATGAAGTCGCCACCTCCGTATGTACAGGGTACCGCGCCTCCTGTGGTTCCTCCTGTACCTGTTCCTCAACCTGTTCCTCAACCTATACCCGCTCTTCCGGCTGTTCCCGCTCCTTTGCCTACTGCTGTTCCTACTGCTCCTCCGCTTCCACATACTCCTGCTCCCGCTACTGCTCCTGTTCTACTTACTCCTACCGCTTCTTCTGTTCCTACTTCTTCTCTTGTTTCTACTCTATCGTATACTTCTCCGACTACTAGACGTCGTACTCCCTCTGTTGCTGCTAGCTTCTTCAATTCTCTTGGACCTATTCACGAGTCCGCTGGTTCGGACGGTCCTCAAAGGCGTAGCCAACTTCCCGGCAATAGGGAACGTGCTGCGTTGTATAATATGGCGATGGGATGGATGACGCACCCGTTTAGAAATCCTCCACGTACTGTGCTGGATACATTTTGTCAGTTCAATATACCGACACAAAGATTTGTCTTCAAAGAAATGTGTAAAGTCCTGCGTGACCAAATATCGGCAGATGCATCGGAAGATGTATTAACTGCTTTAACTAATCTACAGCTTCAGTTCTCGAGCGGAATGATAGTGGATACTAATGTTCGACGCGCTGTTGAGCAATTGTTATCTCTTCGTCCCTCTCCGATACCCCAAGCGTTGTTCGTTGAGGATGTTGAGAGACAGTTAGATCCGTCTGGTCAGTTTCCTATGCGTGAAGTTCCACCAGTGTGGATGCCAGGCGATCCTAATGCTAACCCCATTATTCCACCATACTTCCAAAGGGTGTGGATACATCTCCCATGGAAACGATCGGAAGTGTTGCAGGTGAAGCAATCTTTGCCTGACCCTCGCAAAAATCCTGCAGGGTATTATAAGGAGTTGTCGCAGCTCGTAGATGCGACGATAATGAATCTGGCCGATATCGATATGCTGTTTGGCAATGTCGTACCTCAACCGGTATGGGCTAAGATTCGTCAGGAGAATCATCCAAACCAATTAGGTGGCGATTGGGCTGCCATTATAGCGGCGGATGGGTTGCAAACTGGTGGGGCTAAGCCTGAACAGCTTATTACTGCTCTCCCTCAGAGAATCATTACCTTAATGAAAACGCTTATGCCAGCTATGAGGGTAAACTGGGACAAGTTGTCAGCTTGTAGACAGAAGAAAGACGAGAGTGTCTCTGATTTCTTTACGAGATTTGAGGAGGCATTCATCGATCATAGTGGTCAGGATATTGGCACTGAGGGTGGTCAACGGTTGTTTGTGGATAAATTTGTTTCAAACTTATTGCCCGACTTGAGTAATAAATTAAAAATTCTGAGAGTGCGTGGGCCGTCTCTACATCTGCTCAAATATTGGCTACGGCACAGTATTATGAGAACAGAGTAAAAGAAGAGAACGACCGCGCTGATAAAAAGACGAAAGAACTTAAAACAAAAGTGTTGTTGCAGCAGGCCTATCCTCCGCGTTCGAATCAGAGTGCTCCTCAGCAAAATAGATTGCAGTCGCAATCGAATAGGTCGCAACCTCGAAATGACTCCTCTTCCCAAAGGTCTTCGTTAGGGTACAATCAGTGTGCCTATTGTAGACAGGAGGGTCATTTAAAATTCAACTGTCCTGTTCTAAACGATCGTAACAGTGGTAACTCATCTAGAGGAGGTCGTGGTGGTTCTCAGCAGACATCACGTGGTAGGGGTCGTGGTGTTCCAAATGATCGTTCAGATAACTCATCGAATTCCAAAAACTGTTTTGACCAACGTGGATCATCGCAAGGACGATCTGCGCAGTACAATGTAGACGATTATTACGTCGATCAGGATGCTGACGACGGTAATTACTAGGACAGCCATAGACAAGGAGAGGGAGTGGTATCAGTTCCGGTTGATCAGAGAGGGCCTTACGTCGCAGTTGCTACATCGGGCGTCGTTGAGCCTTTTCTGTTGGACACTGGTGCAGCGAAAAGTTCCATCATGCATTCGAAACTCCCTGGCGCGCCTTTGTCTGGCTTAACAAATGTTTACGTTGGATTCTCTGGCGCCCCCGTTAGCAATCCAGTTTCGCGCCCTTTGCCCCTTACAATTGGGCCTCGTGAGCTTGAAGCTCCGCTGATTTTGACCACTGGTTGTGGTGAAAATCTCTTGGGCCTGGATTTGCTAAAACGTCTGTATGCGACTTTGTATTGTTCCCCTGCGGGAGTAAAGCTTACATTAGGCGAGAGGGTTGTCTCTCCTATGTATTTATCTCTCGATAAGCTTCCACCGGAATTGAGCTCTCTTCCTGCATCTTTGTGGGCAACAGGTCCCAATGACGTGGGCCTGCTCGACATTTCCCCTTATGTTGTTCATGTAAAATCTAATGTGCGGTTGCCACGTATTCCCCAGTATCGTATCTCTCTTGATGGTGAGCGAGCACTGTTAGCGATCATCTATGATCTGATCGAGAAAGATGTTATCGAAGAAACTCGGGGAAACGTGTGCAACAGTCCTGTACTGCCCATTCTAAAACGTACTGATCCTTCTAAACCACCTGTTTATCGTTTTGTTATCGATTTACGGGAGGTCAATAAAATTGTGATTCCTCAGTTCCCTGTTGTGCCTGACATCACGGTGCTACTGACTCTGATTCCAGCTTCTGCATCTTGGTTCTCGGTGATCGATCTGAAGAATGCTTTCTTTAGCATTCCGATTGCCGAAGAAAGCAGAGACCTTTTCGGTTTCTCTCTTGGTGGCCGTAGCTTCCGGTTTAAACGCGCTCCTCAGGGCTACTGTGAAAGTCCATCTATTTACAGTCAAGCCTTGAAGGGTCAACTGGATGCGTTTGTGTTGCCGGCTGGTGCGGCCTTAATCCAATACGTCGATGACCTATTGGTGGCTGCCGATACTCAGGACATTTGCAAAATTGCCACTATATCGTTGTTGCAGCATCTCTGTGACTTGCATCACAAGGTGTCTCCTTCTAAACTTCAATATTGTTGTCAAGAAGTAACCTATCTAGGTCACTTATTGTCAAAGGAGGGAAGAAGGTTGACCCCAGAAAGAATTGCAGCAATTGCGCGCATATCCGTGCCAAAAACCCAAAGAGATGTGCGTGCCTTTCTAGGTATCACGTCATACTGCAGACAGTGGATTCCGAATTTTTCATTGTTAGCGAAACCACTGGTGGCTCTTACGTGCAAGGATGTTTCAACTCCTTTACCATGGACGGACGAATGTCAGAAAAGTTTTTCTGAATTGCGTGACGCATTGTGTTCGGCTCCTGTGTTAGGTACTCCTGACTATAGTAAGCCGTTCACACTATACGTTCACGAGAGGGAAGGTTGTGCGTTGAGCGTTTTAACGCAACCTTTTGGTGATAAGCAGCGTCCATGCGCATATTTTTCCTCGACCTTGGACCCGGTAGCTAGAGCATTGCCGAGTTGTTTACGAGCAACGGCGGCAGCCACGGTCTCGATCCGACAATCAGCAGGATTGGTCATGGATAATATGCTTACGGTAATGGTTCCCCATGCAGTTGACACTCTTTTGAATCGTACGAAAACTCAGCACTTGACGAGTGCGAGGTTGTCTGGGTACGAGTTGACACTGTTGGCAAGTCACATTCAGATAAAACGTTGCAATGTTCTGAACCCGGCGACTTTGTTACCAATTAGCACAGAGTCAGATGAAATAGCAGCCCATGACTGCTATTTGAGAACAGAAGAGGAAACAAAAGGTCGAGTGGACCTTAAAAACACTCCTTTGGAAGATCCCGATGGGACTCTGTATGTGGATGGTTCATGTTTTAAATTGCCGAATGGTGATGTGACTACTGCGTATGCTGTCGTAACTTTGAATACTGTTGTGGAAGCTGCAAGATTGAATCAGAACTCTGCCCAGGCTGCAGAGCTGATCGCTCTAACTAGAGCGTGCGTGTTGGCAAAAGGGAAACGGGTGAATGTGTTTACCGACAGCCAATACGCTTTTGGCGTCGCCCATAGTTTTGGACGATTGTGGAGAGAGAGAGGTTTCATGACGTCGCATGGTACGAAGATTCAGCATGGACAACTTGTGAATGATCTTTTGGATGCACTTACGTTGCCGAAGCAGGTAGCGATTGTTAAATGTAGTGCACATCGTAAAGTGACGGATGATGTTGGTCGTGGTAATGTGTTTGCGGATGAAACTGCTAAGGAGACTGCCCAGAACCTTAGCACTAGAATGTATGTGACGAGTTCGGTTAGGTGGCCTACAGAGACTAGTATGTGTGAGGACACTATTGAGAGTGTGAAAGCGATTCAAGATGAGGCCACCGAGACTGAAAAGATGAAGTGGAAAGAAAGTACGGGAAAGTTGGATGCGAATGGTTGTTGGGTTGATTTGTCGGAACATAAGAGATGGATGTTGCCGGATGCGTATGTGTTAGCTGTTGTGACAATGGCGCATGGGTTAGCACATATTAGTGTAAAAGGTATTTGTAAGTTGCTATCCCCTGTGTGGAAGAATGATGGTATCACGAAATGTGCTGAACGATTGGTTAAGAATTGTATGGTGTGTATGTTGTACAATCCTGGTAAGGGAACCCCAACACCTCCTGGCCACTTTGCTCCCCCTTCATGTCCTTTTGAGGTAATTCAATTAGACTTCATCCATATGGAGAGATGCAATAACCTGAAATATGTTTTGGTTGTGGTTTGCGCATTCTCCCGATGGATTGAAGCCTACCCTCTCAAAGACAATACTGCCCTGTCGACTGCGAAAATCCTACTGAAGGAATACTTTCCTCGGTATGGAATGCCTCGAATTGTATGGTCTGATAACGGAAGTGAGTTTGTGGGGAGTGTGATGAAGAGTGTGTGTAAGGGCCTTGGAATTAATCAAAAATTCCATAGTGCCAATCATCCCCAGTCAGCTGGTTTGGTTGAAGGGTATAATGGTACCCTTAAACTAAAGCTAGCGAAGATTCAGGCTACGACTGGTCTTTCATGGCCTGACGCTTTACCCTTAGCTTTACTGTCAACTAGGGCAACCGTACACTCCCGAGTAGGGCTTAGTCCCTATGAAATAGTGTTCGGTCGTCCTGCGAATGTTTGGGGGGTCCCTAGACCGGGTGTGTTCTCTAGTCTTGAGAATCCAATGTTGATTGATTATCTTTATGATCTGACTGCTAAACTGAGGTTAATTCACCAACAGGTTTACGAAGCATTGCCGACGCAGACGGAGGGTCCAGGCCACCAGCTCCAACCCGGAGACTGGGTGGTAACCCGAAATTTTGCCCGTAAGAAGAATTTGGAACCCCGCTTCACTGGACCCTACCAGGTCCTCCTTGCCACGAGGACTGCCGTCCGTTTAGAAGGCCGGAAAAATTGGGTGCATGCCACCCATACGAAGAAAGTTCCTATACCCTTACTGGCAGACTCGTGGGTGAGGAGGGGCATTGCTTCAGCTGAATCCGAAGGATTGCCGGCTTTTGTACCTTTTAGCGACGCACAACTTGTCGGAGAATCCTCAGTGCAGCAGAAAGACATTGTTGAACATTTGTCACCAAAAGACTCAAGACCGGAACATTCGACTGATCAGCAGGACTCTGTTCCCTCATCGGATCCTTTGTTTGATGAACATACACGTCCTGGGAAAACTCGATACTTTTTGCGTTCCAGCACTAAGGACAAATAAAAAGATTTCGTTCTGTCCCTTGACAATTGCATTTCCGGTTTTCCACGATCAGTCTGAACACCCGAATCATTGTAATTATTTTTGTATATATATGTTGAGTTTTTTCCATCTGTATTTTTTCTTCCACAGCTGAGAGACATTTTTGCATATACATTGTGAATAAAGGCCGTAGGGCCGCGCGTGTACTTCCTTCTGGTTAGTAGGTCTTGACGCTAGGTTAAAGACCGTCGGTTCCTGGGAACTCCTGGGGATTGACTACTGCTACACAGAACGAAGTGCGTCAAGAAACGTTGCGGACGGTCATAGGGGATGGCGTTTTCAAAGCTGATGGACTTGGAAGAAGCTCAGGCGCAAAGATTCAAACTGCAACAACTTATTCATACCAAATGTTTTATGTTTCAAATGTTCGTGTTGTTTTTGACGTTTCTGCACTATTGGCGGGTGAGGTGTATTACATGATGTCGTACTTCTTACCTTCTGCCATACCTACTCCTACTTCTGACCCTAAACTTACCTCCACTGCATCCCCTCATTCTTTCCATATCCTACCTGAACACGAGCAGGCTAGACGTGCAGAATTTCGAAATAATTCCTTTATTCAACTCCTTCATCAGCACCAGTTAGTGGTTAATACTACTAATTGTTGGGTATGCGGGCTGATGCCACATACCACGGATAAGGGAATTCCATATCTGGTCTTACCGTATAGTTCCCAGGGTTCCGCTCCAGCATTCCAAACAATGTTTCGAAGCGCACTAGATTCTTACCCCAGTCGAGAGCCACGTTCTCCCTACTTTGGCCCTGGCTCGTATCATAAGCCTTTGTCTATAGCGATAGAAGATCTAGATAGAGATATCTATGAGCCGTCGCTCATCCCAGAGGAAGAGGTACAAGCCTATAGGGTCCTGAGTAAGGTCGAGTATAGTGCGCTCACGAGTGAAAAACAGCTTAAAAGCTCGCCTCCGATATGGGTCGTACCCCACATTGGTAATTTTTGTCTAATGGGTCGTGGCCGAAGATCGAAAGCTCGACTTGGAGAGAGTGCCTGCACCGAGAATTACATTCTGCCAATGGTCTCGTCCCCTGTGTTTCTGGCTGCCAAGGGTACATACTTTGTTTGCCATGATCGTGCGTATGCATGGTTGCCCTCTGACTTTGTGGGCTCATGTTTTATCGCAAATCTATTGCCTCCGACGTTCACTGTAGACGCGGACTATCACAAAACTAGAGTTGTGAGAGGCGTAATTAGCGAAGAGGACACTGCCGGTCAAGAGGCAGGAGACTTTTTCAAGGGTTTCCTCTCGTTTTGGGGGCCTATGGTTAATAGTAGGAACCTGAGACAGTTGACTCGAGTGGTGGAATCGACAGCTAATATTACTGCCAGTGCCCTTGGTAATATCACCACAGAACTTCAGGCGGATAGGCTTATGACGTTACAAAACCGTATGGTTTTAGACGTGATCTTAGCAGATCGAGGTGGGGTATGTAAGGTGATCCATTCGAGCTGCTGTATTTTCATTCCAGATAACGCTCCGACCGTCTATCAAGCCATCTCAAAGTTGCATAAGATCTCTGAATCCATACACGTGGATGTAGGGGATTGGACGCTGCTTGGGTGGTTTTGGGACCTGATGTCGACTTGGGGTTGGAAGATTCTGATGATCATCGGAGTTGTTGTAGTGTTCCTGTTCACGTGTTGCCTTTGTGTGCAGTGTGGTCCTGCCTTATGTGGCCTCTGTGCTACAACGTGTATAAGACAGCCACCTGTTACCAAGGGGACTCGGTTGGACAGAGCTATGTTGCATTAACATCTAGATGGTCTGATGAATATCGAGTATGATTCCGACTAGTGCTTGCCTACATGAGGGCAAAAGGAGCGTCTGAGGTTCCGTGACGATTGTAAATGGTGTTTTCGACTCGCACGAATATGGTCGAGACTGGTGTCTACGAACCGCAAATGACGAGTTTAGTGGGTGTGCACAGTTTCGCTGTGCTAACCTAAACCGTTCGTTTGTTACGTGGGTTTTTCATCTGTACCCACGGGTTCCATCTTAGATATAGCATCCATTTTGTCTCTTGCCCTCAAGTAGCCAGCGAACGGACGTTGTCCGCTTCGCGACCCTGGGATTCCCAAGACATCCGCGGAAGACACATGTTCTTTGAAATTGTCTTTATGACGAGGGGGATGATACTGTAAGGCAGATGGCCCCGCTCGAGGCTCATCTTGCCGTGCCGGACTATTGTCTCAGCCGTGCATCTCATTAGGCACGTCCCTTTGATGCCTGTAGCTCGTGTTTCCTGATACCTCCCCTTTTACACCCTTTCCGATCTCCCCACTGTATCTACCTTTCTCTGCACCTGTTCTTGTTCCTTCTTCGATCTGTTTATTGCTGATTGGAATGTACTAATGGTGGGAAGATGGGTTTTTACAGTTGGGAACCGCCAAATGTTTCTGTACTTATATTCCGGACCTTGAATGTATCAAAGCGACCCCTCTCAGGGATAATTATGGGAACCGAGTTGTAAACCTTTGTGTACCATGTAACTCTATGGGAGAAATCTGTATAAAAGGAGCGATCCACAGTAGCAATTTGAAGCAGTCTCCTCGAACTTACACTCGTTGTACTTCCTGTGACTTCTGTGTTCCCTGCAGTAAATAAACCTCGAATCTTTGACGCCGAAGGAAGTGTCCCGTGTCTCTGTCATTTGTACGCCGGAACAGGTAACCCACGAAGGTTTCAGGTGTTGTCCCCTGGCACCGCTGGGTCTTAAATAACCCAGTCCTTCACACCCCTCCAGAGAACAAGTCAGTTCATCCAGCACCTGAAATAGGGACACCAAGGCAGATCTAGCATCCTCTGTATGACCATTGGAGGAAGACAAGATCTTGGACCACTTCCCAGTACCAACAGCGGACAGGCACAGTTGAAGACACCCATCCCAAGCCGTTGAATCTACAATCTCTTCCATAGAAATAGGGAGAGGCCTTGAACGCTCCACCACCAACGGCACATATTCCTCAACATCCTCAGCATCAGTCTCCTCGGCAACAGTAGCAGGATGAAAATGCAGAGAAAGATAGTCGGCAGGGTTCAAATTACCAGGACGAAAGACCACCGTAAAACAGTAATCCTGCAGCTGCAAAATCCACTTTTCAATGCGAGGAGGGGCTTCGAAGATGAACCCATAAACAAAGGAATAAGAGGCTTATGGTCCGTATGTACAACAAAAGGCTGACCATACAAATACAAATGAAACTGACAACACCCCCAGTGCACTGCAATGGCCTCCTTCTCGATATGGGAGTATCGCTGTTCGTTGGCAGTCAAAGCCCGGCTAGCGTACACCACCGGAGCCAACTCACCATTCCTCTGCCGCTGGGAAAGGACAGCCCCCAGGCCGCCTGGACTTGCATCAACGGAAAGCTCAGAGTCCAACAACGGATCAAGTACACCAAAGTAGTGTCAGCGTACAGGGCCTTCTTGGTAGCCTGAAAAGCAGATTCCTGTTCCAGACCCCAGTCCCAGGTAACATTAGACTTAGTGAGTTCCCGCGTAGGAGCTGTTAAAGCAGACAAGTTACGAATGAAGCGGCCACAATAGTTAACCATCCCCATAAAGCTCCGTACGCCACACACTTTAACAGGAGCAGAGGCAGTCTGAATGTCACACACCTTCAGAGGATCAGTAGTCACACCGTTTTGAGAAAAATAAAATGTCCGTTTTCAAAAACTCGCATTTCTCCTTATGTAAGGTCAAACCATGATCCAGCAGCTTCTGAAATAAATTTTTAAGGCGGCCAAGATGTTCATCCAAGGTAGGGGCAAGCAACAAAATGTTATCGCTGACATTTATAACGCCATCCAGTCCAGACAAAACCCCACGAATCGTGTCCTGGAAAACCTCAGCAGCACTGGAGATGCCAACACTCAAACGTTTATAACGTCGTAGGCCCACATGCGTTGAAAACGCGGTGATCACTCGTGAAGCAGGGTCAAGCAGCAACTGGTGGTACCCAGCCCCGAGATCCATTTTGGAAAACCACCGAGACCCGTTTACTTCTACCACAATATCATCAACGGTAGGTGTGAGGTGCTGTTCGCGCTTGATCGCCAAGTTAGGCAAACGCATGTCCACACAGATCCGGACCTCCCAGGGTTGCTTACGTTTATGAGCAATCACTATAGGTGACACCCAGGGAGTCGGGCCCTCCTCCTTCTCAATGATATCAGCCTCCTTCTGCTTTGCCAACTCTGCCTCCACCTTCGGCCTGAGATGAAAAGCCACTCTACTGTGAAATAATGCCACTTGTTGGATAGACTCATCAATATGCAACTTGATCAGCCGGTCCTTCAAACAGCCTATGCCGTTGAACAATAGCGAGAACTGAACCAGCAAGTCTTCAATAGTCCAATGATGGATAGCCATTACAAAGACAACCAAGTGCAATCTTTCGGCCGTCTGGCAACTCAGCAACATGCCTTGACCACTCTTTGTAACATAAACCAGTGTGTTCACGACATGAGACCCATGTGTAACTTCAGCAGAAAACACTCCAGCCAATGGAAGGGGTTCGCAAGCACCAAACGCAAATACTTTAGTAGTAGTTCTACTCAAGACAGGTATAGTTGGAAGTTCCATCATCATAGATTCGGCCATCACATTAATGGAAGCCCCTGTATCGATTAAGGCGGGCACTGAATGACCATTCACTAGTACACAACATTTGAGCAAACCTCTCCGTACAGTACCCCCAGGGCAGAAAGCATGTAAAACGTGTATAGTCTCTTTATCATCATCCATGTCCCCTGCCGCCAACGGGGCAGCTGAGTATACCTGGGCAGAGAAAGCAGAAACAGAACCTCGGGCATGGGCAGAACGGCACACCTTTGCAAAATGGTTCACTTTGTTGCAATTGGAGCACTGCTTCCCAACAGCAGGACAAGTCCATTTATCAGGAAACAACCCCCCACAGCCATAACAAGTCCGGGGTCACTCCATTTTGCCTCGGTGCTGCATCTTCTGTTTGTTAAACACCCTGGTTGAAACAGCGTTGACCGGCTCCACCTTTACCGCATGTTGAAGGGCGGCATCCATATGAGCGGCACTGACCTTTGAAAGCTCCTTGGATCTACCATGAGTCAACATGTCAGCCATAGGCATATTTGGCACCTGCAATATCGCTTCGCGGAGTTTGCTAGAATAACAGCCCTGTATGAATTGGGCCCTGATTTCATCCGCAGCATCAGGTAACCGACAGGTACTAGCCAAAGTGCGCAGACGAGCAAAGAAAAGGTCCACAGATTCATCAGGCAACTGCCTCGCCTGGCGTAACAAGAACCGTTCATATTCTGGGTTTGCCAGGGGCTCGAAGTGGGCAGTCAGGGCTTGTTTCAGAGTGTCATAAGTCTGTGGAGTAGTTTCCACCACTGACCGTCCCAAACGATGAATCGCCGCCCCTCCAAGATGCAACAACATTGGGCGCCTCCGCTCCTCCACCAGAGGGATGGCATCAAAGTAATTCTCCAAATGGTCCACCCACTCCTTGCAGCGGGCCGCCTGGGCAGATGGTGGACCATCCAACAAGAAATGTTCCACAGGGGGAAGTGTTCCCTCTAGGCCGCGCGCGCGCACCTTCCCTGACGTCAGCGCGCACCACCTAGTGTGGAGCGCGCACACAGGACATCCCTAGAGAGTCGCGCCGCCCGCCGCTTTTAAAATGCGAGCGGCACGATCATGAGGCACTTTTCCGTGTGGGGGCGGAGTGGGCGTGAGGAGTTCATGTAAGTAGGCGGGGGGGGGGCTGGTGGCGATTGTGGCGCTTACTGCTGTGTGGGGTCGTGGCAGACTGTGGCCTTTCGTTTAAGTATTGCTGATAATCAGAGCCCCTTCACGGGCTCCGATTAACAGCAATACTTAAAGAAAAGGCCACAGTCTGCTGCGCGCTTTAATAACAAAAGCGTAGACACTTTCCAAACACAGCGATATAAGGGGGCTTGTAAAAGTCTTATAATGCATAATTCTCAAGATAGGAACTGCAGTCCTGACTGGTGGATGGGGTCAGCGCCTCACAAAATGAATGCCCATAGGTACCCTTTCAGCATTTTTCATCGTTGTTATTGCACAGAACGTTAGTGTCCCAGATGTTAATGAGTGGGGGAAGGACCCTTGTAACAAGCATTGGAATTGCAATAGGTCTCACATTTGCTTGATTTCGAGCTTTTGGCGTTGTAAGTGGCAATTTTTTTTACCCATGTGTTATGGATGTATTAGGTGGTGTGTAGTGGAATTATGGCGATTTGATGGGAATTGTTAGTTGTGGAGGAGCATGAAGCACAAGGAAGGAGACTGAGTAGGTGAAGAGCAGCATGAGGCAAAAGGAAGGAGAGTAAGAAGAGCAGCGTGAAGCACAAGGAAGGAGAGTGAGAACAGCAGAGTGAGGCACAAGGAAAGAGAGTGAGAACAGCAGTGTGAGGCACAAGGAAGGAGAGGGAGAACAGCAGCGTTAGGCACAAGGAAGGAGAGTGAGGAGGAGAAGAGCAGAGTGAGGCACAAGGAAGGAGAATGAGATGAATAGCATGGGACAAAGGAAGGAGAATGAGAAGAGCACTGTGTGGCAGAAGGAAGGAGAATGAGAAAAGCAGCATGAGGCAGAGGAAGGAGAATGAGAAGAGCAGTGTGAGGCACAAGGAAGGAGAGTGAGGAGAAGAGCAGCGTGAGGCACAAGGAAGAAGAGTGAGGAGGAGAAGAGCAGCATGAGGCACAAGGAAAGAGAGTAAGAAGGAGAAGAGCAGCTTGAGGCAAAGGAAGGAGAGTGAGGAGGAGAAGAGCAGAGTGAGGACAAGGAAGGAGAATGAGATGAGCAGCATGAGGCACAAGGAAGGAGAATGAGAAGAGCAACGTGAGGCACAAGGAAGGAGGATGAGAACAGCAGCGTGATACACAAGGAAGGAGAATGAGAACAGCAGCGTGCGGCACAAAGAAGGAGAATTAGAAGAGCAGCATGAGGCACAAGGAAGGAGAATGAGAAGAGCAGTTTGAGGCACAAGGAAGGAGTGAGAGGAGGAGAAGGGCAGCGTGAGGCACAAGGAAGGAGTGAGGAGAAGCGCAGCATGAGGCTCAAGGAAGGAGAGCGAGAAGAGCAGAGTGAGGCATAATGAAGGAGAATGAGAAGAGCAGCATGAGGCACAAGGACAGAAAGTGAGGAGTAGAAGAGCAGCGTCTGGCAGTAGGAAGGAGATGAGGAGGAGAAGAGCAGTGTGAGGCACAAAGAAGGAGAGTAAGAAGAAGAGCAGAGTGAAGCACAAGGACGTCGAGTGATGAAAAGAGCAGTGTGAGACACAAGAAAAGAGAGTGAGGAGGCGAGCAGCAGCATGAGGCATAAGTAAGGAGAGTTAGGAAAGAGCAGCATGAGGCACAATCTAGGAGAGTGAGGAGAAGAGCAGCATGAGGCACAAGCTAGGAGAGAGGAGGAGAAGAACAGCATGATACACAAGGAAGTAGAGTGAGGAGGAGAAGAGCAGCATGAGGCACAAGGAAGGAGAGTGAGGAGGAGAAGACCAGAGTGAGGCACAAAGAAGGAGAGGGAGGAGAAGAAGAGCAGCCTTAGGCACAAGGAAGGAGTGGTGAGAAGAACAGCATGAGGCACAAGGAAGGAGAGTGAGGATATGAGCTGCGTGGTGGCATAAGAAAGGTGAGCGAGGAGGAGAGGAGCAGCATGAGGTACTAGTAAGGACAGTAAGGAGAAGAGCAGCAAGAGGTTGAAGGAAAGAGAGCAATGAGAGAAATGCAGCGTTATACAGAAGGGAGAGAGTAGGAAGAGTCCAGTATAAGCCCAAGAAAGCATGGTAAACAGCCAAAGATAAACAGACCATGTACTTGAGAAGGAGATAGAAAGAGTATCAATTCAATGCAAGGTGGGGTGCTGGTGGTAATTGTTCCAGATAAGAACGAGAAAGGCTCAATGATATGCAGCAGCACACTGGCCCAGTGAACAGGGGAAGAGGGCAATGGCACTCAAAAAAGGAGCTTGTTGGTGCTAAAAATTAGATACTAACTGTGGGAAGGGATTATCAAAGAGTGAGCAGAAGTTTGGAAAGGAGGAGGTGGCAAGTGAGAAAACGAGTAAAAAAAAACTGGAGTAAAGCAGCCAGGACAAATAATGAACAGTGAAATGTACAGGGAAGACAGAATGACATCCATTTTAACCTGTTTGCTGCTTCGAACATTCCGTGCCGGTGCGGAGGGTTCTATTAAGCGGGTGGGGCCAACAAAAGCAGCGAATGGGTTAACAGAACCATGGCTTTCAGGCTTAAATTGATGCCTAGTGAACAAGTTAGTAACTACTTCTGCATGTCATAGGAAAATTGTTTAAAGAAATAATAGCCCAATATCAATGTTTACAGTGTAATCTAGTGTATATTTATGCACGTTGTTCATGATGTCCAAAAATATGAGTGCACAAAAGTCTTCAACTTAATAGATCATTGATTGTATACGGTCTCGTGCATATGGTAATATTTATGGCTCAGTGTTAAGGGTGTAAAGTTTGTGATCTGAAATGCTGCCAACTGGAGTGACAGTTCCCAATGATCATGCAGGTGGAAGCCTCTACATCAGTATACAAGCATATGTTTACTTTACTTGTTCTCTGTTTTCTGCCAACAGCACATCCAGGCTGTCTAGTGGACCAGGCCCTGTGTCAGCATGGAGGCCATGGACAAGGAGGTCAATATCTTTCTGTCAGATATGGCTACCATTATGCTAAATGTGTTAGTTTTTGAACATTTTGCCTTGACTTGCAGACCTTCTGAGTACCTCCGAGCAGCTGATATGTTAATGCGAGAGAGTAGAAGGATTGACAACAGAACCCTTTTGGTAGTCCAGCAAGCAAATGGGTAGTGGGAAAGAAGGTTCAGGTCTCAAAACCATATACTGCATCCACAGTACTGCTGGATGGACACTTTACAAACCTGCTCCACCAGCACATCAAGACAGGTGGGAGCTGAAATTATGACCTCCTTTCAAATAGGTCAACTCATTGCACCACAAGAGGCAAGCTCATCCCTTTTTTCCACAACACCAAATACACAACAGGAGGGGCACGGCTGTAAGATTCAAACCTGTAATCTCATTAATTTGTCATGCCCTAGCCTTGTCCTCATTAGTTTCTTAACTATCCCTTCTAGCGTTATATAGCCATTTAACCATTGCTAAGCCATCTCAGCCTTGAATGTCCCTTCTTTGGCCACCATTTTTATGTTCCATATAACATAATGGTTCTTAGTACTGACCTTTTACCTAGTTACGGTAATGTTCAAAGATGCCATTGGGTTTTCTCTGAAAACCTAAAGCCTCATTCATTATGCATGGGGATTCTTGGAATCCCAGCAGGACAGCAGGCCTACCATCTCCTGCATAATAATGATGTATAAGAGATATTCCTTCCGTCATCCCAGTCGGATATGACACAGCAAGGTATATCTCCGGGGGGTACCACTTTGGGTATATATACATCATCTCTTGCTGAGATAGTCAGAAGAGAAAAAGACTTTCATGCCAACACACTGACGAGAGACGCTGAGGCTCCTGCATGCAGATACTCCAGCTCGCATTGGTCTGACATCCCTTGTGAAATGTTCATCTTGAGACCAAGATGGGGTCCCACAGTCTCTCAATTCAGGTAATGAGGTTGATTTTATCCTAGATGGATTCTTGGCTTTAGAACCACATACATGCTAGGTACATTCCGGTACATCTAGTTAGGAAAGCATCGTAGGAGTACGCATTTTTCTACTGTCATGTATTTTATATACTTGTCTGTATTCATTGTTTCAGCATGATGGTAGAAAGCTACCATCCTTTTACTCTGTAAGTCAGAGCTTTCCAAGCTGTGTATCCCATCACAGTACTGTGTCGCCTGCAAATGGTGGGTGTGTCGCGGGATCACTCCAGTATCAAGGGCACTTAGCACATAACTGCTGCTAATTAAGAGGCATTCCTTTGAAAGAGTGTCTCGGAGTCCGTTGCAGCAGCACGGACTCTGAGACACTCTGCTCTACGGGGGGCCAGGCGATTCACAACAAAGCCTTATTAACAAGTAAATGGTCTTTTAAAGACCTCCGAAGTACTCGGGCGTGGCTGTGTGTGTGGTGACAGAGGGTGACAGGCAGAGGGAGGGAGACAGAGGGAGAGGGAGACAGAGGGAGGGAGGCAGAGAGAGGGAGAGAAGGAGAGGGAGACAGAGGTAGATAAAGAGGGTGACAGAGGGACGAGGACAGAGGGAGACAGACAGAGGGAAGGAGACAGAGGGAGGCAGAGGGAGGGAGACAGACAGAGGGAGACAGACAGAGGGAGGGAGTTATAGAGAGAGGGAAACCGTGGGAGACAGAGAGAGAGGGAGACAGAGGGAGATGGGGGAGTGAGTCCGGGATAGACAGAGGGCGGGAGAGGGAGACAGAGAGAGGGAGACAGGTAGAGGGAGACATCCAGAGGGAGGGAGATAGAGAGAGTGGGAGACAGAGAGAGAGGGAGAGGGAGGGAGACAGAGGGAGGAAGACAGAGGGGCAGAGACAGAGAGAGGGAGACAGGGCGACAGACAGAGGAAGACAGACAGAGGGAGGGAGACAGACAGAGGGAGGAAGGCAGAGAGAGAGAGACATAGAGAGGGATGGAGACAGAGACAGACAGAGACGGGGACAGACAGAGACAAATAGAGGCAGAAACAAGGACAGGGGCAGACAGACAGAGGCAGAGACAGACAGAGACGGAAAGGGAGACAGAGGGAGGGAGACAGGGACAGACAAATAGAGGCAGAGACAGGGACAGGGACAGACAGAGGCAGAGATAGAGAGGCAGAGAGGGAGACAGAGAGGGAGAGGGAGACAGACAGAGGGAGGAGGGCAACAGAGGGAGAGATGTAGAGGGAGCGAGACAGACAGAGAGAGACCAAGGGAGGTAGACAGACTGAGGAAGACAGACGGAGACAGACAGAGGGAGACAGAGGGAGAGAGAGGGAGGGAGATAGAGATATGGAGACAGAGAGGGAGGGAGACAGAGAGAGAGACAGAGGGAGGAAGACAGAGACAGACAAAGATAGAGACAGAGACAGACAGGGACAGACAGAGACAAATAGAGGCAGAGACAGGAACAGGGGCAGACAGACAGACAGATGGAGAGGGAGGCCGAGAGAGGGAGACAGGGACAGACAGGGACAGACAGACAGAAAGAGGCAGAGGCAGAGACAGGGACAGGGACAGACAGAGGCAGAGACTGAGACAGACAGAGGCAGAGAGGCAGAGAGGGAGACGGAAAGGGAGAGGGAGACAGAAAGAGAGAGGGAGACAGAGGGTGACAGAGGGAGGGAGACAGAGGCAGGGAGAGAGGGAGACAGAGGGAGACAGAGAGAGAGGGAGGCAGAGGGAGGGAGGCAGAGGAAGACAGTCAAGGGGAGACAAAGGGAAGGAGAGTGAGACAGATAGAGGGAGGGAGACAGAGCGAGAGACGGAGACAGAGGGAGGGAGACATAGGGAGACAGACAGAGGGAGAGAAAGGGGAGAGGGAGGGAGACAGAGGAACGGAGACAGAGGGAGGGAGACAGAGGGACGGAAACAGAGGGCGACAGAGAGCAGGAGACAGAGAGGGAGAGACAGAGGGCGACAGACAGAGGGAGACAGATAGAGGGAGAGAGACAGACAGAGGGAGGAGGGCGACAGAGGGAGGGAGACAGAGGGAGCGAGGCAGAGAGAGACAGAGGAAGAGAGAGGGAGGGAGACTGAGAGAGAGAGACAATTAGAGAGAGAGAGGGAGACAGACTGAGTGAGGGAGAACTGCCCGAACCTCCCTTAGGTGGTTCGGGCTCGCTCGCTATGCTCACTCTCTACACTGCCTTACTGTGTCCAAAATGATGCATCTCCAAAAAGTGTGTCACCAACATGAAAAGTTTGGAAAGCTGTGTTGAAAGTGCTTCTAATCATTTATATCTGTTACTGTGTAATGGTTGTTTCAGCACACCTATTTTACACTAGAATGACGCTGGTTCAATAAATGCTTATTGAAAAACATCCCCACCGTTTGTCTGTGTATCTCTCTGAGACAAAGTGAGCATGAGTGACTGAGTGAAAAGTAGTACACTGTTTCCACGATCCCTGATGGGACAGAGTTGCCATGTTCGATAGTTGTCAAGAACTATTCTCTCCTTGGTAAGAGGGGTTCCTAGTGACACTGTGAGCTAGCTGGTATACAGGCTGATATATCCGGTAGGGGTGTCCAGAATCAGCCTGACTCCAATCCTACAGTATATGTTGCCTAAACGCGCAGATCCTATATAGCTGAATGCAGATGTTAAATCTCATAAAGCATTGATTGCTGAGGTTAGCAATACTTATTACCACCATAATTAACAGTACATTAACACAGGTTTGTACCTGAGTGAGACAGAATCAAACATACCAACAGGGCCATGGCGCTTACTAACTGGGCACTGATCAATCGGGTTCATGAAAACGTGTTTGATGGGGGTGAGTGGTATTTGTGTTGAAGGTTATGAAGTACTTTGGTAGCCCAAACAATTTGTGTAACTGGTCTGGATATTGTACCAAAACCTGAAAGTTTCATTCTGAGTCACTGCACCGTAGTCACCAGAATTTAAGATAAACTAAAGTACTTGTAAGGCTTACATTCATTCACCACTTCAGTATGCTTAGAGCTGCAGTTCACATATCAATTATTTGATTAGTCTGGTTTTAGAAGTTTGTTTGTATTCAATATCAGTATGGCATTGTAACGGTGGAATTCCTCAAATATTCGGAGATGCAACTTTTTACTTTCCGGCTGGACCTGGGCCTCTCTTTTGCCCCGATTCATTGACTTTTACCTTCACTGCTTCCTTTTCTTCCTTTTAGAGACTACTAGTATTTCTGGATTACTGAGGAAATGGCCACCAGAAAAGATCTATTAAGTAGAAAATGGTTGAATTGACTACACATGCCATATTACTTACACCAGTGGGCAAAGTTAAGCAGAATGATGTACGGTGCTACTTATATTACTAAGTAAAGAATACAGCTCTACTGTTGTTGTTTAACTTTTCTGTAACTACTGCTAAGATACGCCTCTGAATTAGTATCTTGGATCAGCAACTTCAGTGTCCCACGTGCCAGCATCTGGAAACAGACAGAGTATATACATTTTTGGTATGCCCAAGACTCATTGGGTACTGAGGCTTCATATTCAAGTGTCTAGATATTTATCTGGGCTGGAACCTGAATCTGTCAGTTGTCACCCTTTTGCTTGTACTGAACATGTCTACTGCAGCAATCACCTTTCTTCTGCCTAAAGGGGCAAGGGTGACCATAGCTTGCAATTGCAAGTATACTATGAAATTAGGGTGACTTTATAAAATCAAGAAACACACCAGATCTATGTTTTTGTGCAATGTCTGGCATAGAAACTCGGAGGGCCTTATGTCTGATACACAGATTTAATTTACGTTTGGCATATAGTGGATATAGATGGGTTGGAAACTGCTGTTAAAATATTTTGATGATTACACATGAATACTATTTGCCCTTCAGCTTTTGTGAATGCTGTATGGATGGACCTGTTGAAAATAAAAAAGTACCAAACTAAACAGGGGGTTTGCCCATCTCAACCCATGAAACCTGGGTGGAGAAATACTTAAAATATATGGTTTGTATACCATAGGGATAAACTAATAGAAAATCACTCATGTGACAATGAAATAATTAACTTCCACTGGGGATTTGACTCAATCAAAAATACCTTTATCAAATATATGAGCGAATCTGTATATCGATTACCACCCCATAATATTTGTAGATCTCTGGTGCAAAGTGTAAAACAACGAGCAAATTACAGTATATAAAAATAAGGCATCAACATCTTACAAAAAGGCAAATGCCTGCAATTACAGAACTAATCCCTGTATTATGCCCTTTTGAACTCCTTCATTTTTAGAGTTGACACATTTTGGCCATACTCATGAAAGGCCTCCTCAGGACTAGGAAGAACCGGAGAACCTCAACCTTACTCACCAGCAATGCCCCCACGGTGCTTTTCCTTGAGCAGCTCACTCCCATAGTCACCATAAGCATACTATGGTTTAAATAGTACAGTTACAAGGAGGAAGCAAGGGAAGGCTGTCGCAAAACTCACTTGACCATGTGACTACCTCCTAATGGAATGCAAATAGGACTGAATATGCAACCACTTTGTGCTTATAAGAACAAGGAAGCAAGGAGATAACAAAATGGACAATGATCTGTTCTGCATTACACAAGCATTTGTATTATTGTATAATGTTGATGTCTTGTCTTAGTGGGTTGTAATTTGTTCGTTGTTTTTGCTGTGAAATAGCTTCAAAGAGAGCATGCACAAACCAGGTCTCAATGATAGCATGCATCGACACAGTTAATAGTTCTGCTTTTTGTTAGGGCAAATATTTTGTATTAGTTGGTGACTAGTGCCTCTGGCTGCCCCAAAAATAAAAATCCATACAGAAGTAATATCTTGAGCTTGAACAATATGGAAGCTGTCAGTGGGGCCCTTGTATGGAACAGGCTGTATTAGCATAAGATATACTCTCACAGACAAATGTTCTGTAAAAGGTGGCCGAGGATAATGTTTGTGTTGTAAGTGGTGAACTTAAAAGGCATGCTGTAAAATATATATAAGTAGATTCCTTTGTTAAAACTGTTGTCCGATTTGACCCCTATCTAGGATAACGTGTACCAGCCACTGAATTAATTTTATATTGTTGATGAAAGACTCATCCCACAAAAACAGTGAATACAATAATGTGTTAATTGATTGCTGTGAGCAGGGTGCAGAAGATTAGACTTCTGCTGGATTCCCACCATCTATCTGCATCTGGCGCTAATACTAGTGCAAGCATGTAGACTTTATGTTCAAGGCTGTAAGTCTCAAGTATTATTTGTATTATGCAGAGCAGTAGCTAAACAGTAAACACTTGTGCTTAGTTACAGGTGGCAAGTGAGAAACGTTTTAAAAATCAAGTGTAGGTGGAAGCCAGCAAAATAAGTACTCATGAGCTGCAAGATTGCCACTCCTCACATACCTCTATAGGAAAGGAAGAAAGGAAATTTGGTAAGATTCAAAACTTGTAAAAAGCAATTGTATTATTAGGAAATCCTGTTATGTTACATAAATGTGCTAAGCAATACTCTGAAATTAGTTTAAAATAGAAAAGCTAAAGGTTTGGATAGTAATTTATTTAATTTTTTCAATTAGAGTTGTTGTAAAGGTAAGTCTTACTTTTGATTTTCATATTGTTCTGTAATTTGATATATGAATTTGTATGCATTGCTGCATGAATGTAAAAAATGCAAAGCAAAAGGGGAAGTTTCAGTGAGGTAATGATATGAATGAAAGTTATAGTAGCAGTTTAAAATTAGGTAAACATGTATTAGAAATGAAGGGGCAGATTTATGAGGCCCTTGCGCCACGTTTACGCCGCTGTTGCGTCACGCAAGGCGGCGTAAATGTGGCGCATCCCTACGAACGATTTACAACGTGACGCATCTAGGCAGATGCGTCACGTTGTAAAGCCCTGCGCCACTTGTGGGCGTTCCGGCTCAGGGTGGGCGTTCCGGGGCAGGTACGCCTCGCAAAAGTGGCTGAGTGAAATCTATGAGATTTCACTCAGTCACTTTTAAGCCAATGCTGCGTCAAAAGCCTGCGCCTGCTTGAAGCAGGCGTAGGTCTTGACGCAGCATTGTTAAAATGGGGCACCCCTGAGCCTTGCTGGAGCTGCGTCGCAACTCCAGCAATGCGTCACATTTCCGGCACAGATGCATCACGCATCTGTGCTGTTTTTGCACCATGGTGCGCCGCATTATAAATGCGGCGCACCATGGCTGGCGGAGCTGTGGCGCACTGTGGTGCATGTTAACTGGCGCATCCCTGGGGATGCGCCAGTTAACATAAATCTGCCCCTCTGTTATTAGTTGAGATGGCAAATACCGATCTTAAGTAATACTCACAATCCTTGTCAGGGATTTGACTCAATCAAAAATACCTTTATCAAATACTAGCAGCCCGCCCCAGCGTTGCCTGGGGCTGGGGGCAGCATTTGAGGCTTGCGTGCACTCCCGCCCCGGCCCCCACCTGCCACGACATTGTCTGTGTCCCGGAGCCTGCGCCTTACCTCAGCCGGCTGATTCTTATCAACCACCTTTGTTTACTACACGTAAAAAAACAGCATAACATAAACCACATATGTAGATTCGCATAAAACAATCACTGTTGTTGTGGTGGGAGTCGTTACACAATGCCTCTCTTGGGTCATGGTTCTGGCCAATGCTCAACAGTGGTAATCATTAGCTTATTACTCTATATATCTCCTGCCCCCCTCCCGGCCCGGCCCGCTCCCGCCCTGGTCCGGAGAGCCTGATCCTTACCTCAGCCGCCGGTCCCGATCCAGGCGCCCCGCCAGCACAGGCCGCCACTGCGCCCAGCAGCAAGCAGTCTTACCAGCAGGTCGCGATCTTCGCCGCCATTTCAGGAAGTGTTCAGGAAGTGTTGGGAGCGCAAATGATGTCATCATGCAGACGTCGCAGCCGGCGCTACTTGCAAGGGACTATTTTATTTTTATTTCTACATTTATTAAACAACGTAATTTTTTTATTTTTAATAGCCTATGTCCTTCTGCTTGCCCTGAGGTTTTCAAAAATGTCTTGGGTGTTTTGATTGGTGGTGTACTTTTCGAGTTTACCTGGCTCAAAGGACACAGTTCTCTCTTTATAATAGTAGTATAGATATGAGTGAATCTGTATATCGATTACCATCCCATAATATATGTAGATCTCTGGTGCAAAGTGTAAAACAACAAGCAAATTACAGTATATGAAAATAAGGCATCAACTTCTTACAAAAAGGCAAATGTCTGCAAATACAGAACTGATCCTTGTCCATATTATGCCCTTTTGAACTCCTCCATTTTTAGAGTTGACGCATTTTGGCCATACTCATGAAAGGCCTCCTCCGGACTAGGAAGAACCGGAAACCTCAACCTTACTCACCAGCAATGCCACCACAGTACTTTTCCCTCAGCAGCTCACTCCCATAGTCACCATAAGCATGCTATGGTTTAATTAGTACAGTTACAAGGAAAAAGCAAGGTACTGCTGACCCAGAACTCACTTGACCATGTGACTCCTAGTAGAATGCAGATTCGACTGAATATGCAACCACTTTGTGCTTATAATAACAAGGAAGCAAGGAGATAACAAAATGGACTGTGATCTGTTCTGCATTATACAGGCATTTGTATTATTGTATAATGTTGATGCCTTGTCTGTATGTTGTAATTTGCTCGTTGATTTTGCTGTGAAATAGCTTCAAAGAGAGCATGCTCATACCTCTAAAGTCACTAAATAATCCTGAGCTCAAGCCCCTGATAGCTATGGCGCAGACAGGCTTAACTTAGAGGCAATGTGTAAAATATGTATGCAGTACTACAACAGTAATAGAGTCTGAATTCAAAAATCTCTAAATGAATTTCGAAAATATAGTAAAATGTAATAAACAAAAATTACACCAAAATATCAAATATTCAATAAGGGAAACCAAAGATATATTTTTTTTAGAAATAGGGCCAAAAAGCACAAAGTGGCAATGACAGTTAATAGTCATGGTAGAACAGGACCTAGGTGCAATTTGACACTTACTGCAGTAGAGGGTGGGTCGGATACACTTACCAGGCCGTGGACAAATGATTTTACCTTCTGAGTCCTTTAAGCCTCAATCCACCGTAGGAGTTACTTCAAAAGCCCCCTAGGATGTCAGGGAAGGCATTTAGGGCCAAATGTACGTCCATTGTGACTTGCGACTCGCAATTTGCGCTCGATTGCGAATCCCAAATTGCGAGTCGCAATTTACAATGTATAACAGTGTCATAGACACTGATTGTGATTTCCAATGGGTTGCAAAATACAAGCCTTATTAATATTAATGAGGCCATCGCAATTTGCGGACCCATTGGGAATGGCTGTCCCTCCCAGGGATGGTGGCCTGCTGGGCTCAGCAGACCTCCATGTCTGGGACTGCTTTTCAATAAAGCAGTTTTTTTTTAAAATGCCGCCCTTTTCCCTTAAAGGTAAATGGGATGCATTAAGAAAAAAAAAAGGAACGTTTTTGTTTAATTTTTTAAGGGCAGGTAGTGGTCCCTGGGACCACTGCCTTCCCCTAAAAAATATTTTCCCCTGTTTTTGCAAAGGGGACCCCTTCCTCTTTGCAACTGCATTAGGGGGACTGCAACTGCATTACCACCCTCTTGAAGAAGGCGATAAATTGCGACTGCAATTGCTGTCGCAAAACATTCGTACATGGCTTGTGAGTCGCCCCTTCCTAATAGCGAGTCGCAAAAACACTATTTTGTAAGTCGCATTGTTTTGCAGATCGCAAAATAGTGTTAGTACATTGGCCATGTAGGTTTTTGCATGCTCAAAGGGGTCGCAAACCTGTTTGCTCATGCAAAAACTGGTTGTACATCTGGCCCTTAGAGGCTTACAGGATGTCAGGAAGAGTCCAGTCCAGGGCTAGTTGTCATAGATCAGCTAAACAGTTGCAGGAAAGACTTCATGTAACTAAGTAGATCCCTATAACTAGAACAAAGCTGTGTTTTGCAGCAACCAAAAAGTGGATACACAAGAAATGCTTTGGCATCCTGTCCTCACTCTTTCAACAGTAAGTAAGCCTTATGACCCTCCGAGTCCATTTCTTAATCTTGGGTACAAAAAGGAGGGCAGGTCCAGTCTTCTAGCCTCATAAAAGGCCTCAGACATCAAGATCTTCTGATCTTCCACAGATCCAGAATTGATATTGGGTGCCTGATGATGCCATATTTATGCCTGCAAAAAACACAGTTGATGGACAGAATGCAGAACAATGTCTTACATTCACCCCAGTACAAAGATCTGGGCCTAAATCCATCGTTTTTTTGCACGTCACACCACCCTAGGTCAGACAATGGCTATATGCAAATCAGCCTTGACCCTGTGCCTCATGGGAACAGTCCAGCCCGAACTACCAAGCCATGTCTTTCCTAGACCGGAATCAAGCATCCAAGGACCGGTTTCTGGCTATCGGCCTTCTTCAGCCTGGATAGCTTGACTCCAGTTATGTGGAGAGCCTGGGACTCACGTCTGAGCATACCCAGCCCACCTGGGTTGAAAATTGGAATAAATACAGTTGATGGACAGAATGCAGAACAATGTCTTACATTCACCCCAGTACAAAGATCTGGGCCAAAATCCATCGTTTTTTTGCACTCCACACCACCCTAGGTCAGACAATGGCTATATGCAAATCAGCCTTGACCCTGTGCCTCATGGGAACAGTCTAGCCCGAACTACCAAGCCATTGTAAGACATTGTTCTGCATTCTGTCCATCAACTGTGTTTTTTGCAATTTTCACCCTGAGTGGGCTGGGTATGCTCAGACGTGAGTCCCAGCCTCTCCACATCACTGGAGTCAAGCTATCCAGGCTGAAGAAGACTGATAGCCAGTAACCGGTCCTTGGATGCTTGATTCCGGTCTAGGAAAGACATGGCTTGGTAGTTCGGGCTGGACTGTTCCCATGAGGCACAGGGTCAAGGCTGATTTGCATCTAGCCATTGTCTGTCCTAGGGTGGTGTGGAGTGCAAAAAAACGATGGATTTAGGCCCAGATCTTTGTACTGGGGTGAATGTAAGACATTGTTCTGCATTCTGTCCTTCAACTGTGTTTTTTGCAATTTTCACCCCGAGTGGGCTGGGTATGCTCAGACGCTGATTTGCATATAGCCATTGTCTGTCCTATGGTGGTGTGGTGTGCAATATCTATGCCTGGCATGTGCTACAGGGTGGAAATGCCTCCTGGGCACACTTTGTACTTTGGGCATTTTCAAGATGCCTTAAGGCTTTGGCACACTAAACTCACGCTCTAAGCCCTGGGTGTGTGTGTCTGTGTGTGAGGAGTGTACTATGGTAAGCCTAGTGTCCTCCAACACCTAACACTAAAATCCAGTTTAAAGCAACAGCAAACTCAGAGATAGGCATCTGGTAGAACAAAGCTGAGTTTTGCTGCAACCAGATAGAGGATACCCCAGAATTGTTTTGCGATCCCGTCCTTGCCCTTTGAAGTGTGCCTGATGTGTTATAAGTAAAACCTCAGAAGACCTGTCAAGCATGTTTTGATACTCCAGCAGTATTTGACACTAATGTCAAAAAAGCCTAGCTTTGATTAGAGACTGCGTGATTGGATGAACAAAAGAAGGGAGCAGGCCGGAGTGTTAGCTACATCTGCTTGCGGGGGTTTGGCCTCTTTGAAATGAATCAAGTTCCTGGGCTCAGACCACAGGTCATCTTGTCAAGGGAGCATAACACCTCCCCGCACCCAAGGCCTTTTGTCCATTTTCGGGGAGCTACTTTACACGGCATCAAAGGGCTATTCAGCTGCCAGGTGACAGTTGGAGCTCCTGCAAATCGGCATCCAGATCCTATTGGCAGTGAAAAGGTAACTTTATAAAAGTAACCTTTCTCTGATAGTTATACAAAATGTGATATTACTATCAAATTTGATTTTGAATAACTTGTAAAAAGAGTCTTTGAAATATGTTTCTAGCTGTTTCCGAACCAAAATTAGCAATATTAAATATAGTAATGTAACAAAGTGTTGTCCTATGGAACAGCCAGCCGTGCTACAGTGAAAATAGTCATTTGTGGTTTATTTACTTTAAGGACAAGTTTAACATTAAATTCCTACATAGCATACTGTACATACATTTTTTTTAAAAATGAAACATTTTTGTTTCATTTTTCAAGGGCAGGTAGTGGTGTCTGAGACCACTGCCTGCCCATAAAAAATATTTTTGGAGACAGTCACATAGTGGAAGGGGTCCCTTGGTTGCAAAACATTGGCACACACCTTTGCAGTCGCTTTTAGGAAGGGAATGCCCCTTTCTAATACCGAGTCGCAAATAAATTGCGACTCGCTAAATAAGCGTGTACATGACGCATGAGGTTTTTGCATGCGCAAACGGGTCGCAAATCAGTTTGCGCATGCAAAAACGGGTCGTACATCTGGCCCTAAATCCCCTGCTTGAGCTTGGCTCAGCAGCAGGAGGGCAGAGTCGTGTCTCTGGTCCGCAGCAACCATTTTGTGCTGTCCGAGTCCAGAAGACTAGTACCGGGGACATGGAGAGCCTGAAGGAGGGCTCTTCCAGTGCTTGGAATCATACTCTCACATGTTTACTGTGCGGGGGTCTGATTCCAACATGTTTGATACCAAACAGGAAAGGATTAATTGCAGCCAGTTTTGAGATCTGGTCATCGGGTAATTACTCAGTGCCCTTCTTTATAGTATATGGCTGTTTCACTTACAACCCGGGAGAATGCTCATGCAGGTGCATCCTCACACTTAGAACTAAGTACCCTGCCTTCAGGATTGTAAAGGTCTTCTATAGGGGTAACTTATAGGTTTTAAGTGCAGTGACCCTAAATATAGGAAACCTATATATTTAGTAAGTGGTGCTAGCACCAGCGTATACAAGCTGCAATGGCAGATCTGTGGTTCCATTTTGAATAGTCTCCCATGGGTGGCATAATGCATACTTCAGCCCATTGGGGACCTCTTTGGTACCTATGCCCTTGGTACCTTACTACCACTTACTAGAGACTGATAAGGGTACCTCAGTATCCAATCTGGGATGTACCTAAGTATAGAGAAGTGAGAAAGCAGCCAGACTGGGGTCCTGATTAGCAGGATCCCCGTCAGCCTAGTCAAAAACAGCGTAGCACCAGGCAAAAAGTGGGGGTAACCATAAAAGAGATCCTACATTCCTACACCCCCTCTTCCAACAAATGGAGACGAAACTAACCTTACCCAGTTGAGTCTTCATTTTCTAAGTGGAAATATCGAGAGAGTCCATCTGCATTGACATGGTTACTCCTAGTTGTCTGTGTTCCACTGTATAGTCCATTCCCAATAGGGAAATGGATCACCTCAAATGTTTGGGGGTTGCACCCTTCATCTGTTTAAGCTATAAGAGGGGCTTATGGCCCGTATGAAGTGAGTGTCAACTACATAAAATGCAGTTATGTGGTCTGCTGTGTACCAGTGGCCTAAAATTAGCAGCAGAGAATGGGGGCCGTGAACTCCCGGGACACTGTGCATGGGTGGCAGCCCCAGGCCTGAGAGCTCTTGACTGATTTTGGGGCCAGAGGGCCCCTGTGTGTACTTTTGCAGGGGGGCCTCCTCAAGTTTCGTTGCGCCACTGCGACCCACACTGCTTTTGTGCTAGCCTGACCAAGTACAACAAGCTGGCATTGTGCGCCCATTTTTTGTAAAGCAGTATGGCACGGGCTTCAGCAATGACGGCTTGATTGGGAGAACTCTTTGTTTAAATGCACTCCTTGTTTCTGCTTGTGTTTTTTTTGGGGCGGGGGGCTGGCATTGTGCATCCTTTTTTTTAAAAAGCAGCACGGCACACGCTTCAGCATTAACGGCCATCGGAGGTGTGTTGCTGGCTGTGTGCATCAATCGATTTATTGGCTAGATAATATTTTTGAAATGTGCCTTCTATGCAACTTGCCACTTTTATGTGGCCTTGTAACATTAAGTGTCACACAGTCCTTCCTAACAGTTTTCTTCAGGGCTTTAAGTGGTCCGGGTTCCAGCACTGACAGTTCTTTAAAACAGGTGCCAAAACGGGTCACTATCGGGTTCCCTATTTTTACCCTCGGGTGAAAAAAAACAACTTGACTCTACAGTTTTAAACCCTTCACTGCTATTAATTTTACTTCAAATAGGCCCGTTTTTCAGTTTTACGTTGCGCAAACTTGGAGTGATGTACATGAGCACCAGGTCATATTCATTTTTTGCATCACAGAATATTGAGCCAACGTCAGGCTCAAACCTGCTTGATCAGTTTGAAAGTCAGCAGCTCTAGCCTTAGCCACAACATTGGCCATAAGAACTGAAACATTTTCAGTGTTATATTCACTGTGGTCATAGTTGTTGCTTATTTATCCTAGGCAATTTACAATTTTATCACCATCATGTTAGGCCTCTGATATTTCTTAATTCATCATATGCTTGTATTGTATTATTTCTTTGTAAATGCGCAATTTTAATGTACTGAAGCTATTTATTTTCCGGTGTTCACTCAGGGGCATATTATCAAGAAACAGTGTTAAAATGATCGCCGCTTTAGTGGCAGGATACTGCCGCTAAAGCGGCGATAATGAGCATGATAATATGCCGTTGTGAATTCCCATAGAAGCCCATGTTCTGGTGTGAACATGTGCTTCTATTGGAATTCTCAAGGGCATATTATCAAGCTCATTATCGCCGCTTTAGCGGCAGTTCCCTGCCGCTTAAGCGGCTATAATTTTACCGCCCTTCTTGATAATATGCCCCCATGTTCTTTGTACTGTCTGATGTCCACTGCGAAGAGTCTCTCCTATGTATTTTCTGGATTATGTGGCCACCCCTTTGTCTTCGCTGTACAATCTGGCTCACGAGATTTCTCACTAATCGTTGACATACTGCAGGGACTATTTAAATTCCATTCAGTTACAGATAATTGTACTTGCAGAAGCGGTCTTCAGCACTACGAATTTAGTGCTGGTTGTGCTGTGCTCTCTCAGCCCCTTGAACATGTCGGTGGCAACTTTCACAGTCTTACTTGGCTCCTGCTTACTCACCACAAGGGCATCGTGCTCTCCCACCTTCCCCCTATTAAGCACATGTGCAGTCTGCTGCCCCCTTCATAGCAGACAAAAACACATGCACATCTGGCTCTGTGCATCAGCAAGGTTTCCGCAAGATTTGGGAGATTTTAACATCAGGCAAACATCATAATTAGGCTTTCCTGTTTTCAGTTTCTATTTTTGGGAAATTCTGGTGATGTTTTCTCAGTGTTTTCCAGTGATTTCAATACCTCAAAAAAACAGTTATTTTCAGTGGTTACTCATTTTCGCGCCATAAAAAACAATTGAAACAGTGTTTTACCGGTGTTTATGGAATGCTTTGCTTTTATTATTGCTTTTTCCATTTTCCTTTAGAAATTGTATACTGCTCTACATTTCAGAAGCTTAATACAGTCATGAAATACTTTCCATTGTCATTTGATGCTGCAGCTCAGATTTAACAAGCATTTGCAATGCAATATGTTTCGCATTTATGCGAGTTTTAGCTATTTGCATTGTAAATGACAAAGCCTTATATTTATGTTTTAAAAACGAATTCAAAAATAAAAGGAATTGTTATGTTCAATGTCAATAGCTCAAACTCGCCTAAATGCGAGACCTATTGCATTGCAAATGCTTGTTTTAAATGAAAACGTGAATTGGTCCCTCAGCAAGTTGGAAGTTACAGTCTGTGTTCCAGAGTCACTACCCCTCTTCTGCTCAGAGAGTGTTGCATTCCACGAATGACATGGTCACCTGACTAGTGCAGTGTCTGCTTCTTAAGCGTGTTTCTGGTAGCCTACCAACTCTGATTAAGGACTTGGTAAACATCAGTTGTATAGTTTGAGTTTGCAGTTCAATGAAGACGGGGTATCGTGCACATTTAAAAAACAAGCATTGGCATAGCCAATAGGCCTCACCTTGAGGAGCACATGGTTATGAGCGGGGTCGGCAATTGAGTTGCTACAGGTGAAAGTGTGTTGGGAAAGGGGCTCTCTTCCATGTATTGCATAAGAAACATGGCAGACTCAAATGAATCCTTCTCAGTAGGGAGCCAATGTAATCTATGAGTGAAAACAGACACATGCTCCTGTCTCCTCAAACCAAGTATTAACTGGAAGACTGAATTCTGTACTACCTGAATTTTGGACAGCCCAGCATTTGAAATGCCAAGATAGAGACTATTACGATAATCCATGCTTGACAGAATGAGGGCTTGTACAGCTAATTTCCGACTCTAGAATGGATTTCCCCCCCCCGTAGTTTAGAATGGAAGAAGCCAGTTTATATGAGTATTGTGTCTTGTTTTCCTTTTTATTGCGCAACCACAAGTAAAGTAAAAGCTGACTTTTAATGGTTCGAATAGTGCTATTTGTTACCAACACCCTTTAGGACACTTCATTAGTCAAAAATTCATTGCGAGTTTCCCCTGAATGTGCTTTTACACCTAGCTAACAAATATAATCGTAATAAAAACTTTGACACATCGAGTATGTTGCGCTGCTGGCATTTCAGTGACAGCAATCTGTTAAATTCATGTGTGGCACGAAATTTCCAGAGCAAGCGTTTCCTCAGATGGATAGAGGTAAATATCCTAAGCAGGGAAAATGTTGAATCCAGGACTGCTACAGGTATCGTGCTGCATGCTGCTAGCCACGATGTATGGTTTTAGACAAACAGTTTTACAGCGAACCCCTTACAAAGGCAATTCCGACGAGGCAACCATCTTACATGACCAAACTTTCCTGTCCCGCATTATTAATTTAAGCAGCAAACGTGCACTACGTCATTGTATCAGCGGGAGATGGCACATGGTCACCCAGTTCTTGGAAATAAAAGAGCATAAAGTAAATAGGTGTCAGAATGTATCCCCAAATGGCGTGGCAAAAACATCATTGGCCCTTATGTAAGCATTTCTTAATTCTATTTAAAAGCAAGGACTCAAACCTTTAAAGCTCCAAATCAGGGATACAACACTGGAGCTAGATGATCTCAATGTTAAACAGATCTGGAAATTGAGCCCTAGACTTCAACGGGCTTATTTACAAGGCCCATGCGCCACTTTTGTGTCATTTTTAACATGGAGAAAGTGATGCAAAAGTGGCGCACGGGGCTTGTAAATCTGCCCCCAAGTTCTTATCACTGGGTCAATTTACGTCTGGCTGCTGATGAACAGGAAAGTCTTTTTTTTAAACTGTGAAACTGAGGACTTCTGTTTTTTAACAAGCTAAGCAGTGCACTCAAAGGAGATTGGAATACCTCACGGCGCTGAACAATGCCTGCTCATGCCACCCAAAAATATCTATATGACGGACAATAGGGGCCTTAAAAAGACTGCTACCACCTCACAAATATCAGTCAATCTAGGATTTATGAAACACGGGGACCTCCAAGAATTACATGGTTCTGCTATCAAAGGCTATTTTAATAAACCGTTCATAGAAATATATTAACAGACATTCATCTTTAAAAATGTTCCGACCTTTAGACTGGAGAGACCTTGCTTTTGGAAAACAGAAGTACTAAGTACTGCACATACCGCGAAGGCACAGCAGACCTGCCCAGGACAAATGCCATATGTTTTCATGAGCACCCTGAACAGCTTCATTGGAAGGGCTTGCATATTGTTTTTATTGCATCTAACGCGCGCCGTGAGTCACTGTCTGGCGCAGCTCCACTTACACGGGATCCTCCCAGCAAGAGCCCTGACCCAGTTGTCTGAGTAGGCGAAAGAAAACTCAGCAATAGTGAAAAGGAAAAACAGCGCCAAAGACTTAGAAATACATGGGCCCGAGCTCGGTAAACGTCCCCGACTCCCACACAGTGTGACATGAGCGGTCAAAATGGCAAAAGCAATGCTGCAGTGTGGTTCCCGCTATGGCGGCGCGGCCACGGTCTGCACAGAGCAAAACCCCCTCTTCAGATTTTGCAGTTAACCATTGCAATTCTTCCATGATTGTTTAGCTCTTGAAAAAGACTGGCTAATCCCAGGGCAGAAACTAGAGGGAATTACTACATTGAGAGCAGAGCTGCGAGTGAGTATAGCCACAACGAGAGCCAAGCTACGAGAGAGTGGGGGTGACATCGAGAGCAGAGCTCCGAAAATGCGGTTTAATAATATCCTGACCAGACTTTGGAAAAGCTTGGTAACACACGTCCGAGTTCAACGCCATCAAGGAAGGCAGTAATAGACTGGATTGTGGTAGGCGCCTGCAGGGCTGCGCTAGGTGAGAACTAACATGCAAGAAACTTGAGTGTGCCGCCTCTTTCTCCGGTGCCCGTCCCCCATCGCCCACTACTTTCTTAACAAAGCCTTGTTATGCAAATGGTCTTTTGAAAGACCTGTAAAGTACTCGTGCGCGGCCGGCTGCAGTAAGACGCAGACCACAACAGCTCCTCTCCCCCCCCCACGTGAGCCAGGCAGGGGGCCTGGTGTTACTCTGGCCCTTGGGCCATTCACACCTCGGCTGCCCATTTGCAGAAGCAGTGTTTTCCCTAGACACCTCCGTGTCAGACACTACAGGCAGGCCAATGATTTGTATTGCGTTGGCTCCATCAAGTGGCCAAGAGGCGCTACAACAATGAAAATCAGTGAGACTCGGTTTCAACCGAGTCAGCTGATTTTCATTCAGTAGTGTATTGTCGTTTACAATCGGTTTTAACCGAATTCCGGACAGCCTAATCATAATATTCATGCCCATCCTGGGTCCTCGTTCTCCTAATCTCCGTTTAGTGGTCACCTACATTGCCACATATGTGGTCAGTTACTTTGGCCTCTCAACGCCCTCCTCTGTTCGATGTTCTATTGCTTCTGCCTGCTGTCGCTAACTCAGGACAAGCTTGTTATTACTTTCCCACATCGTAGAAAGTGTCCTGGCAGATGAAAGCATTTTTGTTCATATTTGGTCTGTGTGCAGGTATTTACACACTACACAATTCAACCTACACATTTCCATTCCACACCACATAATTTGACAGCAAACCCATAATTCAATTTAACACAATTACACAAGACACCACATATATACAATCCACACCACACCCCTTGGGAGGAATCGATTATTTGGTGGCCCGGTCCACCTCTTTCTCCCCCCACCTAGCCATTGTGCTGGTCTACCGCCCACCCCAACCAACTCCATCTTTTCTCCCGGCCTTTCAAGATCTACTCGGCACCCTGGCCGTCAACTATGCCTCGGTTCTAGTCCTCGGGGACTTCAATTATTGGCCGACGGACCCTAAGGAATGTGCCTCATCGAAGGATTTCTCGGAGTCCCTTCTTTCTCTTAATTTCACCTCCTTTGTCCACACCCCCACCCACATCCATGGCCACACTTTAGACCAAGTCTGGTCTCTTAACTGTCCCCTGTCTGCACTGTCCGTTACCCCTTGCACTTGGTCGGATCACTTTTTAATTTCGCTCTCCCTTAGTCTTCGTCAGACCAAGATACCTATCCACGCGAAAAACTCATGGGCTCGCAATTGGGGCAAGGTCAATTTGTCCGACCTTACGACCTCCCTTCTGGCCTCCTCTCCCTGCTTATCAGGCCTGGACTCCGCAGCTCAAGCCAAAGCCATCGACTTATGGCTTACGAACGGAAGCGACTGTTTGGCCCCTCTCCGGCGCACCTCGATTAGGCGCCCTAAAGACGCCAATCGTTGGTTCAGTAATGATTTGAAAGACCTGAAGCTTTTAGTTCGACGGGCAGAACGCAAATGGAGACGGGACTACTCCCCTATCTCCAAGACCAGTTATGTCCTTCTTCTAGGGACCTACAAAAAAAACATCATTGAGGCCAAGAAAGCCTACTTCTCAGCCAAAATCTTGGAGGCCGAGAATCAACCGAAGGAGATTTTCGCCATCACTCATGACCTGGCTTTTTCTGACAGGACCTCACTCAAACCCCCCCCCTCCCAGAAACTCTGCGATTCGTTGAATTCCTACTTCGTAGAAAAAATCGCGACAATTAAATCCAACATCCCCCCTCCCTCTCCTCTCTTTGTCGATCCTCCGCCTATCCCCGCCTCAGCCTCCTTCAATTCGTTTTCCCCCCTTTCTGAGGAACTTTTTTTGTCCCTCCTCCCCAAAATCAAATCCGGTTCCCCTTCTGATATCTGCCCGGCACACATCTTACGGCAGGTCTTCGCTGTCTGTACCCTGCCTCCCCTTGGCTTCCTTAATGATTCACTGGCCCAAGGGGTTGTCACTCCATCACTAAAATCTGCTTCCATCGTTCCTATCTTAAAAAAGCCAGGAGCTGACCCTTCTGTGATGGCCAACTATCGTCCCATCTCCCTCCTTCCCTTTTTGGGGAAGGTGCTTGAGCGACACGTTACATCTGCGCTCAGCGCCTTTGTCGAGGAGAATGGGAGGCTGGCCCCGTGTCAGGCTGGGTTTCGACCCAAGCACTCGACAGAGTCAGTGGTGGTATCAGTACTAGACACCCTCAGAGAGGGTATGGACGCTGACAAATCTCAGGCGCTGGTCCTCCTTGATTTGTCCGCCGCTTTTGACACGGTGGATCATTCCATCTTACTTTCCCGTGTCATGGCGGCGGGCATAGGAGGCTCAGCCCTTATCTGGCTCTCGTCCTTTTTGAGGGACCGGACCCAGGCGGTTCATCTTGGGGAGTTTTCAGCTACCCCCTGCCAGGTCCAGTGCGGTGTTCCCCAGGGCTCTTCTCTTTCTCCTTTACTGTTCAACCTTTACATCTCGCCTCTTATTTTCGCTCTACAACAGCTGGAGGTCACGGTATATAACTATGCCGATGACCTCCAGCTCATCTTCAATCTATCTTCTTCCTCTGACTCCATCTCTAACTTCCAATCTACTCTATCTTTCATCAGGGACTGGATGAACTTCAACCACCTGAAGCTCAATCCCGACAAGACGGAACTTGTGGTTACGGGTGGTTGCTCCAGTCCCTGGAATTCTCTATTTTGGCCCCCCTCCTTTGGTTCTCCTCCTATCCCAGTTTCCTCTGTCAAGACTCTTGGTATCAAACTAAATGACAAACTCACTATGCACTCCCAGATAGGTTCTGTGGTTTCTTCCTGTTTTCTTACTCTCCGTACTATCCGTTCTATCTCTCGTTTTTTTTCTTTCTCTGCACTTAAACTAATCATGTCCGCACTGGTCCTGTCCCGCCTGGACTACGGGAACATCATGTTCAATGGCATCCCTCAGTACAGCCTGCGCAAACTGCAACTGGTGCAGAACCAGGCGGCCCGCCTCGCTTTCGGTCTTCCCAAATTTCATCGCACCTCTCCCCTCCTGAAGACCCTTCACTGGCTTCCTGTTCGGGAACGCGCCCTGTTTAAATTAGGCTGCATGGCGTTCCAGGCCAGGACGGGCCTGGCCCCTCTTTTTATATCCTCAGCCGTCAAAGCCTATGTCCCTGGCAGAGTCCTTCGCTCTTCGGCACAACATCTTTTAGCAGTTCCCCGTTACCGGAAAAAAAAACTGGGTGGCTCGAAATTTTCCACTCTCGCCCCCATGTTCTGGAATTCTCTTCCCTTTCACCTTAGGTCTCTCACTCAATATTCCATTTTTCGTAAACAACTGAAAACTTTTTTATTCACTCAGGCCTTTCTGTCTTAATTTCTGTTTCCCTTTCCAGTCTATGTCTTAGCGACTGACTTTGCCTGTAGGCTGCCTGCTATCTCAGCGCCAAGAAACCGCTCAGGTGTATGCTGCGCTCAATAAATATTTTAAACAAAACAACAGATATCCCCATCAGGCCATAAAATTCAAGAGCACACCACCTAAACTCTACTACATACCACTTCACAACACATAATATGATGCCACATAATTACACTCCATAACACACAATCCCACTCCACATATTTCCAGTACACTTAATACCCCATACTATCCACATTATTACACTGCACACCATGCCATATAATTCCACTACACAAATCCATGCCACACCACACAATTACACAACTAACAATTCCAATCCAAACCACAAAATTCCACTCCCACAACATGCATCCACTCCAAAAGACATGGATAAAAGAAATTGTAATTTACAACACCAATGGCTCCAACTTTCACAAATGCGAGACCTATGCATTGAAAATGCAATAGGTCTTGACATTGATTAAGTTAAAGCCATTTGCTTTGCTAATGGTATTGTATAGCAAAGCAAATGGCTTTAACTTAATGAAAGGCGAGACCTATTACATTTTTAATGCTTGTTATTACTGTATTGTGGATTTATATTGTTTTGGTCTTGGTTGGTTTAGATAAAGATTACTTATTCTTCTAAACTGGTATGGTGTCAATTTGTAGTGTTGTCACTGTATTACTGTATGTGTTCACAAATGCTTTACACACTGCCTCTGAGATAAGCCTGTCTGCTCGTGCCAAAAAACCAAGGAGGTGAGTGGGGGTTATTTTAGAAGTGCACCTTGACCAGAAGCAACTGTCCCTATTTGTAAAAGGTACCTACCTTTGCCAACTAGAGACCTCCATTTCTAACAGGCACTAATAGTAAAAATCTTGTGGCACAATTATAATAATGTTCTCCAATAGTGGTGATGATTAGGAAAATTCAATTTTGCTTGTAGAAGCACACAAAAATTAACAACTGATAGGTAAGGTGGCTCATTAGAGGGAATGTCTGGTGGCTAGATCAGTATGCAGGTATGAGATTCCAATCCCACTATGATAGTCCAGAGGGTTAATGTGTCTACTACAAAGATGTGTGGTACCCTAAAGGTTACGTTTGAATTTGGAGCAAGGCTGACTCTGCCTCTAGCACATGCTAGATTGATTCTAGAAATGAGTGCTATAGCGGTATGTAATTTCAGGGTCAAACGTCACCGGCAAAGTACCATGTCCCTTCCCGCTCCTCAATTTTTCATTCTGACTGACCCAGCATATTTCCTTGTGCAGATGACTCATGTCACTGGACCCCTGACAGTGTTGCTCCATGTTTTTGAATGTTACTTATCAACAGAATTCGAGATTCTGTTGAATAATATAAATGCATGTAAAGTGGTCCCCATGGCCAGGCCAAGACCTGAATAAGGGTTAGTGGCATTTAATATGTAGTCATGCCGTAAAGAGCTTTTTACTTCCGTACTAATGGGAAGACTGCTTACTTGCACTCCCTTTGTAAATCGGTGCTGTCCACCATGACTGTCATGATTGGGTCTCCAATTTTCCCTACATGTAATAGTCGTACTTGGATACATTAGGGTTATGGTACCTATTGTTATAGTGCACCTATTTTTATGCAATCTCTAAATGTCTAAGGTACTCCATAAAGTTTAGTAGTGGTCGGATTTATGGTCTCTCAAACACTAAACACCCTCCTGTGCAGTTCTCCTTTTCTCTCCTCTCCAATGACTCCCTTGTATACCTATAGTATGAGTCTGGTTTCATATTACTTTGAATGGAGCCGGAGTGCTTCTTGGCGATGAACCTGGTCAACCTGTCTACGTGGTAAACCTGTAGTCTCAGAGGTGCAGCACCAGAACCACCAATAACTGAGGCTAATGAATGGCAAGTGCTATAATAGCTACACAAAACACACAGGCTGCCGGCTTATCCCTTGCACCCTGCGTCCTCGTATGCTGGAGAAGCAAAGACACTATCAACAGGTCCTGAGACCATCAACAGCCCCTGATAGGTCAGAGATCTTCTGGCTCCAATCTACAAAACCAAGGGATATTATGGGATGCCTTCCATCCCCAAAAAGTCCAGAGTCTTGCTGCCATGAGATTGCACAATACCTACAAGTAGATGCGCTTTAAAAGTGTTGGTTCCTTCCAAAAGCTTGGGTGTTATTTTGAATTTGAGCGGCCAGTTGGCTTGAACTTCCTCTGCTGCTATAATTGAACCTTTTGAAGAATTCAGAGTTCAACGTTTAACTTTAAAGAAGCCGTGCAGAGAATGTTTTGAACTCAAAAAGCCTCCGGACCATTGATAAAGGTCTCTAATGTACCCTCACAATGCTGGCTGTTAGGCGTGGGTGGAACCGAGGGTAAAGGGATGCGCTCTACCATCGTGCTGTTCATAGGGTCTTGGGGCGTGTATGCTAGGGCTGGGTGAAGCTGCATAGTTAGTTTTCGAATCATGCGGAAATCTCATGAGAAATACAGGTTTTATGCCTGCTGCACGATGGAAACCATCCATGTGGAAAGGGTAGCTCTTGCAATATTTTCAGTGCAAGATCTCCATTTTAACCATGTGTTTGTGAGCATAAATGACTTTGCATCCCTTTTCCATTTGACTCTGCATTGGCATGAGATATTTCTGCTTCAAACGTCTGTGCTAACAGAGAAAGCCACACAGATGGTTTAAGCATAAGGCAAACAGGAAATTGTACAGCACAAACTTTGGGTAGGCCAATAAGCATGAGCCTTGTGAGATTACTCTCAAGCAACACAAATCACCTACTTCCCTTGTGTGTATTAATTCACCACCTATTATCGTTATGGGTGTGCCTGACAATTAGTCGTGATCCAACTGTTTTGGCAAAAACAGGTACTGTTCCAGAATCGTACAGTAATGAAAAGACTAGGACAGGGGCTGGGTCGCTTGCTTGTTAGAAGAAATACACAGAGTGTACTCTCTCAGATTTCTCATTACTTGATTTAGTAGCAAAATATCAGCTCATCTGTTCCAAAATGTTTGAGTTACATACTAGAGGTAGGTTTATATTTAGAGCTTCACAGAAGTCAGCATTCCATTCTGCGGTTGTCTATTGGTTCATTCTTCTCCGAAGGTCAATAAAATAGGTCCTAATTGTAAACGGGTAACTCATTTCATGAACTGCTTTAGGGAACCTTAGTATATAAGAAAATATCATTAAATCTGGAGGTTTCATGTAAGTTAGACCTGGTCGTGCCGGAATAACTTTCAGCATTTACTTACAAGGATTATTGCCTATAGCGAATCTCTCTTCAGCCCACCTCCTTGGGGATCTCATATAACGTGATACAGAGTTTACATTTTGATAGCCCACACATTTTCTCACCAAAGAATGGTCAATAGTTATTACTAATTTCCATTAGTTACTGATTTCAATTAGTTACTAATTTCCATTAGTTACTACTGTTTTCCTAAAACCTTGAGCCTCACACCCTTTATGTCTTTTTCCCAGGAAGATCTCTTCTTAGCCTAATCTCAGATAAAATATGCTCCCCTATGGGTCCATATCGCCCCAAGAACCTTAAACCATTACATAACATAACTTTAAAACCACTTTCCTTTTCTCTTGCTAGAACAAGAAGTAGTGCTATAAGTACCTCAATTCTGAAAACAGGGTTTAGACGATTATTCCTCCATTTTGAAAGTCATCAATAAGATCACATTGGCAAGCAATTATCTACCCATCTACAACAAGCCTTTGCAATGCAATAGGTCTTGCATTAGGAAAGTGTGAGCTATTGGTATTATGAATGACAATTTGTTTTAATATGTGTTGGCTTTGAAAAATTATAAATTAATAGCATTGTTATTCACAAAGCCAATAGCTTACACGTTCCTAATGCAAGTCCTATTGGCTACGGCAATGCTTGTTGGTAGCAAGCAAGGACAGTGCTGTTGTGGTGCTGAGTGATGATGTGGTTGGGCTGGTGTATTAGAGTGTTGTGGTGGTGTATTAGAGTGTTGTGGTGGTGTCCCAGAGTGATGTGGTGGTGTCCCAGAGTAATGTGGTGGTGTCTCCGAGTGATGTGGTGGTGTTCCTGGGTGATGTGGTGGTGTCCCTGAGTGATGTGGTGGTGTCCCCGAGTGATGTAGTGGTGTCCCGAGTGATGTGGTGGTGTCCCCGAGTGATGTGTTGGTGTTTCTGAGTGATGTAGTGGTGTCCTTGAGTGATGTAGTAGTGTTCCTGAGTGATGTGGTAGTGTCCCCAAGTGATGTGATGGTGTCCCCGAGTAATGTTGTGGTGTCCCCGAGTGATGTGGTGGTGTCCCCGAGTGATGTGGTGGTGTCCCTGAGTGATGTGGTGGTGTTCCTGAGTGATGTGGTGGTGTCCCTGAGTGATGTGGTGGAGTCCCTGAGTGATGTGGTGGTGTTCCTAAGTGATGTGGTGGTGTTCCTGAGTGATGTGGTGGTGTCCCCGAGTGATGTGGTGGTGTCCCTGAGTGATGTGGTGGTGCCCCTGAGTGATGTGGTGGTGTTCCTGAGTGATGTGGTGGTGTCCCAGAGTGATGTGGTGGTGTCCCAGAGTGTTGTGGTCGTGTCCCCAAGTGGCGGTGTCCCTGAGTGATGTGGTGGTGTCCCTGAGAGATGTGATGGTGCCCCTTAGTGATGTGGTGGTGTCCCTGAGTGATGTGGTGGTGTTCCTGAGTGATGTGGTATGTGAGGGTGTGTGGGGGTGTGAGGGAGTGAGGGTGAGTGAGGGTGGTGAGGGGTGTGAGGGTGTGAGGTTGTGAGGGTGAGTGAGGGTGTGTGAGGGTGGGTGAGAGTGTGAGGGTGAGTGAGGGTGTGTGAGCGTGTGTGAGGGTGAGGGGGTGTGAGGGTTAGGGAGAGGGAGGGTGATGGGGGTGAGGGTGATGGGGTTGAGGGTGAGGATGTGTGAGGGTGAGGGTGAGGGGGTATAAGGGTGAGGAGGTGTGAGGGTGAGGGTCCGAAGTAAATGGTGGCAGGCAGACATCATAAGACAGAGAGAAGAGACTGCGTGGTGACTGCGTTGGTCAGTTTCAGAATCAGGAGGGGCAGAGTCAGCACAGTCTGCGAGGGATCAACGTGTCTAGAGGCAAAGCATAGTGGATGTAGCATTGCAGCTAGCAAGTCGAGTGTTTTCAAGCTGAGTGTCCCTAGAGAGATGGCAACACAGCAACAGCATTTGAGGAGCAAGGCTACTGTAAACAAGCACGGTAGGCTTTCACTTTCATCCAGAAACAAGCTCTCGGCATTGCTGTGGCGGGGGGGTGGCGGGGGAGCGGCAGCCTTTGAAGTCTGATGCAGAGGCACAGACAAATGGTGGTGTGTTTTGTGGCTGGGGATGGTGTGCACGCGCATAGATCATATGAACTGTATGCGATCCGCAGCCGTTTTGGTAGACTTCTCCTTTCCGCTTACTATAATCTCGCCGGAGCAATGCGCAAGGGCATTGGCTCAGGCGAGACCTAACAAACTAAAGGGGGATTCTTAAACATTTTGTGCTGGGTTAGCACGCTAACCAGCACAAAATGATTTTTGGGGAATATATTTTCCAGGGCAAATCTTGTTTTGTGCTGGGAAGTACCCTAAAAGTAGCACAAAGCACTGCTTGATGGTACATGGGTGTTCCCATGCATCCACCCAAGCCGTTTGACACAAAACCCTCTCTACAAACAATTGTAGACAGGGTTTGGTGCCCGAAGTTAACGCCCCTTCAATGGAGGCGCTAACAGGAGAAATATTACATTTCTCTTTTTTTTTTCTTTGCATGCTTACTGCATTTGTAGCACACATACAAAGTGAGAAAGGCTGTAAAACTTGTCTAGGCATGGTATGTCGTACAGGAAAGGTATGCTTCCTGTACAAAACCTATGCTAGACTCAGCCACACACCCTAGCGCTATGGAGCTAAGGTGTGTGCGTGGCACTCTGCAGCTTAAATAAGGTGGTCGCTAGTGAGAAGGCAGGAGAGAGCCATATCTCTGAAGATACGACCTTCTCCTGCTCCCTCCCAGACACACAACCCAGTGCAGCCCCTTAGGGTGCTGTGCTGCGTGATATTTTTGAAAATCTGCCCCATATTATCTAGGAAACTGTCAAGCTGGCTTCCATTCTGCTCGTACTTTAGAAATCACCCTTTTCTGTATTATGGATGAGATGAGACTTGAGTTGGATCAGGGACATATCTGCTCTGATACTACTGGACTTGTCAACAGCATTCAGTACTGTAGCTCACTCTATTCTACTTGATCACCTTAAAGCTGCAGGTATTGTTAATACCGTACTGAAGTGGTTCAAGTTCTTTTCTTACTGAATGTACACAATATGTTGGCTACCACAATGTGTAGAATAGACAACATCTATTTGATTCACCTAACTAAAGCCCATCTACATAGAGGAATCAATACTTATCAGTAGCGACTGGCACAGGTAAGAGTGGTGAGGTGAGGTGGTGGAAGTTGACAGACAATGGGATAAGTAACATTAAATAAATAAAACCACTTAGCTTGCGATTGCTGCATCGCCAATTCGGCGATGCGGCGATTGCAAGGTAAGAACAATAGTTACTTATCTGCAATCTGTCGTTCTCCAGTATTGGTGTCTTTCATAGATTCACCTGTCTGAATCATTCCCCGTTGTCGGAGTGGGAGTCCCACGGTACATAAAAAAGAAATAATATGCACCTAGTAACCAGAAAACCTTGGTAATCAACAACCAGGAAGTAAAGTAGCCCTAGGCTACAAGAGAAAAAACATCCAGAATCATGACTATCATAGTCCTTTTGTATAGTCCAAACTGCAGCCAATCAGGCGACAGCACCCACCAGAAGGTTCTCCCAGAGGCTCAGGTTCTCAGATTTTCTCGCACAGGAGTGAAACAAACATTATAGCCTAAACAGCCTCTGAGGGGAGGTGGGCGGGTTGCATGTGAATCTATGAAAGACACCAATACTGGAGAACCACAGATTACAGGTAAATAACTATTGTTCTTCTCCAGTATTGGGGTGTCTTTCATAGATTCATATGCCTGAATCAGAGAAGATAGCAGTACATAACATAATGCTTGTTAGACACTCCTTGTATCACAGTATACATATAATAAAGAAGCATAAGTAATATTATAAACATATATAAATACATTAGTGCTTACATATGCATGCTAGATTAGGATATATAACAGCATGTAAATAAGCGTCTAAAAAGAGCAAGTGGAGGAGTGAGAACAGAGGCTCACCTTATTTAAAAAGAATGCGGAGAACAGCTCGTCCAACTGACGTATCTGCATCACTGGAGTGGTGTGGCTCACTGGTTAGAGGCGGCAGACCCGGATGCAGAGAACGGCCCGGGACCAGGGTTCAATTCCCGACGCAGCTGGGTTGTGGACCAGGGTCAGCGGACTCGATAATTCTCGCCTCGGTGCCTACTCTAACCAGGGGTCACACTCGGCAACTCTGGGCATTAGCTTGCCTCATCTGTACAACGGCCCCCCACATTCGCTGGGGATGCCTGGTTTCACCTTGGAGATACCCAGTAGGGACCATCTCACAGGGATAGCAAGGACGGATTGCCCAGCGGTCTACAGCGCCACGACGCCTCTGGGCAGCAGTGCGCTTTACAAGACACATACATTACTTGAAGTGTCCAAACAGTAATGTTTAGTAAAGGTGTGTCTGCTGGACAAGGTTGCCACTCTGCAGATCTGATGAAGAGGCACACCAGCAAAGAGTGCGGGAGATGAGGAGATTGCTCTCGTAGAATGTGCTCTCCGGGTTGTCTGTAAAGGCCTTCCCGCCTGCTGATGATACACACTAATCACCGCAGACATCCAACGTGCTATGGTCTGCTTGGATACAGAGTAACCTTGACGAAATCTTCCATATGCTATAAATAGCTGATCTGATTTCCGAATTGTAGCAGTTGGTTGAAGATAGAACTTGAGACACCTCCTGACATCAAGGGAATGTACTGGGGGCGCTAGAGGGCGCCAAGCATGATGGCCGCACTTGCGTGAGGCTCTTGCGGTTCGGGCTTTTATCCTTTCTACATCCTGGCCATCCCGGCGTCCTGATCCTGAATAGCTGATCTGATTTCCGAATTGTAGCAGTTGGTTGAAGATAGAACTTGAGACACCTCCTGACATCAAGGGAATGTACTGGGGGCGCTGGAGGGTGCCAAGCAAGATGGCCGCACTTGCGTGAGGCTCTTTTGGTTCGGGCTTTTATCCTTTCTACATCCTGGCCATCCCGGCGTCCTGACCCACCACGACCGGCTGTCGGCTGGCTCTGGAGCCGGGTGCTGCGGGTGGTGCGGCGGAGACTGCACCTGGCGGATTCGGGTGCCGAAGGCGGGACACTCCTGAAGAGGTGAGCTGCAGGGGGGCATAGGACAGCGCGGCTGCTGTGCTGGGTATCGTCGCTGCATCCGACTGCCCCCCCCGCCGCGATTGCTCGCTTGCCCGTGGAAGCTGCCGCCTGACTCTGTTGGCTGCGCTGGTTCTGGACGCGGGAGGGGGCTGCAGGGAGCTGCGGTGCTGGCGGGCCCTGGGGCGTGGCCGGACGCCGCCTGGAGAGACCCTCAAGCCCAGGCTGCTCGTTCTGGTGTGCCCAGTTCCGCGGCCGAGGGGCCTGGCTTGGGACGCAACCTCGCCTCACCCGCCAGACCTGTTTGTGGCGCGATGTGGCGCTGAGGAGGCCTCGTTGGATCCTGCGGCCCCTGCATACTGCTTAAAGCTTCTGGATTACCAATGCTTTGCTACTGCACCCGCGAGGCTCCCCCCGTGGCACATTAACGGCGGATCTAACCCTCTGCTGCACAAGGATGGTGATGCGCCTCAACTGCCCTAATTAGCCCTGCCATAAACGCCTGGATTACCTTGAAATCTGCGGGGCCTATGCCTGTGATACCCCCCCCCCCCCCTGTTCACCACTGAGCACTTCTGGGTCCGGCCCTGCCCTGGCCCTGCATTCCTGCAGCCCTTATACGCCAGCATACACACCGGGAGGAGGGCGCCATTCACTAATGTATTGATACTGCGGGCAACTACCGCAACCTTGACACCTGTACCCACTGAGGTGGTACGACATGGAGAACACTGCCCAGGCACATTGAGATATCACTGTAGGCCTAAGGGGGCCCTAGACAGAGCGGAGTATTTGGTTACACTTCACTTATACGGACGCAGCACGCGTGTGAGGCGGAGTTTGTCCCGTGATTGCTGGGCTGCCCCGGATGCAGACACGGACCCTCCTGGCGCCATCTACTGTCGCAGATCCTCCTGCCTGACTGCTCTGGGGAAGCCAGACAATAAGCAGCCGCAACTCACGTTCGACACCAGAAAAAAAACCCGATCCCAAATGGGGCCAGATGATGACCAGACTGGACCCGCGACCACATCCACAACAGACTTGAAGGAGCTGTTACTTGTGATGCAGTCCAGATTGACCTCCATCGAGTCCAAAATGGACTCCATGTCAGCTAGGATGGATGGCCACACGCACAGAGTTGAAAAGCATGAGGACCGCGTGACCAAAGTGGAGAGACAGTTATCGGACCTGGAGTATTCAACTGCAGCCATGACCAGCCGCACCCTTAAAAATGGATAAAGTATTGAAAGTGATAGCTGCCAAGAACGAGGAGTAGGAATTGCGCTCACGGCGCAACAACCTCCGAATCTTAGTGATACCGGAATCCACTGCAACCGGAAAGATGGACACTTATGTAGAACGCTTACTCCTGACTCTATTTGGGGACGAGGCCTTATGGGCGGTCTTTGTGGTTGAGAGGGCACACAGCTCGCTGGCAAGTCGCCCTCCCCCGGGTGCTCCTCCTCACCCGATAATAGCTAAAATGCTAAACTACCGCGACCGGGACACCGTCCTCCACCTATCTAGAGAGAAGGAACAACTGCAGCACGAGGGATGGAGATCTCCATCTACCCGGATTTCACAATGGCGATGCAGGAACAAAGACGAAAATTCCTCCAGGACAAACGAAAACTTCAACAAGTCGGCATTCCCTATGCCATGCTGTTCCCTGCCCGCGTAAAGGTCACAGCCCTAGGTAAACAACATGCTCAAGATTTTATCAAGACCCTGCCCAGGTCAGTCCCCTATGAGATAAGAAGAGTAAAACAGGGGCGCATCAGATATTGAGTGACTGCCCTGTTCGGGAATCCGAAGCCGGGCCTTCCAGTGAACAGACTCGTGCACTTAATTGAGCTCCAGCTGAGAGTGGCGAGAAGATGATAACGCATGCCTGCTGTGAAAGGCAGGTGCCACCCCTCGAACAATGAGCTACGCACGTTGACACTGACGGTAGCCCACAATGCCCCTTATCCGGAGATGAGATGATAGCTCCTGAAAATGGCCTGCTAAGTTCGAACTGTCTCCTGCTGGAGGCGCTTGTCAATGTATTCGACCCACTCTACACTTTCGTTCCAACTTGTTAAGATGCCTAAATGGACCAACAATCTTCATGCCCGAACACCCTTGCCTATGCGAGGAGTACCTGGTTGCCCTCTGATCGCCACCCACCAGGTAAACCCTTTCACATGACTTTTCTGTAGCAAGGTTGCACTGTTTCCTTATTGTCCCCTGTTGGGACTGGACCTTGTGGAATTGTGGAAGGGGGAGGATGCTATACACTGCAAGTTGGGGCTGCTGCTGTGGGAGGAGGGAGGGATCGGGTTTTGTTCTTCAAATGCCTTTAGTTTCAGTACTAGGCACGAATCCACTGCTTGCACTCTCCACATGTCACTATACACAATATGGCCCATCACGACTTTTCCACATCGACCGCGACAGAGACCCGCCCAGTGAGATTAAATACAACTTCCTATCATGGAATGTACGCGGCTTAAGTGACCCCCGCAAACGACAACATATTATTGCTTACTTGGATCATCACAATATTCATTGTGCAATGTTGCAGGAAACACATTTCTCCCCTGACTCATCCCCCACCTTCGCTGCCCTTTGGGCATCTCATCAAAGAGTCTCCTGTTATTACTCATATGCCCGAGGCACTGCTATACTGATAAGACATACACTCCCAAATACCTCTATAGGCTCCTTTACAGACCCGCAGGGGAGATACACTGCTTTGTGGGGCAGGCTGCTGGAACAGTCCATCACCATAGTATCCTGCTATGGCCCAAACTTAGATGACCCAGAGTTCTTTCAAATATTGTGGGGGAGGGGGAGGAGCTTCGCGGGCAACCAAGATGGCTGCGTGAGCTCGGAGCTCCGAAGACCCTCCGATCCTCCGTATTAATCCTGTCACATATCCTCTCAGATTCTCGTGGAATACTGAAGATGAACCGACGCTGACACGGATCCCATTGTCCGATTCCAAATCCGACATTCCTGGGTGCAGTTACACCGTGTGGAAGTTTGCGGACTGCAGGGGGACCAAAACTCAAGCCGGGGCCTGTGATTGTGACATTGCCAGACGGAGGTGACGAGGCACGGATCTGGGTGCTCCGGCCCACAACGTAGCTAGCGTAGTGGCGGAGTGAGCGTATGCTTGACGGAGTGCGGGATAGATCGTCCCAAGCGCAGGTGAACTGGTGAGGCCTGCTGTGTTGACTGGCGAGGTGGCCCGGGGACCAACAATGGCTGGCAAAGGTGGCGCAGACAAAACACAGCCTCGGGTCAGCAGGAAGACTACGTACTCGCAGTCGAACAACATGGAGCGCTACGCTCAGCCGAGGGGCTCGCCTGGTGCCTCCACGAGACCCAAAGACCTGCATCGGGAGGTGTCGCCTGAGGTTCAAGAACCCACGCTCCGCGACATAATGGGCGCCATTGAAGGCATGAAGGCCGAGATGCACCAGCAGCACGAAGTGATGGCGCACAAGGTGGACACTCTGGCGATTGACGTCAACCTGATCAGAGCGCACTTGGGCAAAACTACCGATCGAGTCAAGTCGCTCGACATCAAGACCTCTAGCCTAACCACGGGCGTCTCGGATCTGCAAACCGAGGTCCGTAACTTGAAGTCGGCCAACGACCTTTTTGCGAGGCGGCTTGAAGATTATGAGGGTCGGGCCAGGCGGCAGAACGTTCGCATTATTGGTGTGCCGGAGGGGGCCGAAGACTCGGCTGTGGAACTCTTCGTTGAAGACCTGGTCCAGAACCATCTAGCCTCTAAAGGACTCAGTAAGTTCTTTTCCGTGGAGCGGGCGCACAGGATGCCTGGGGGTCGGCCGAAGGAAGGTGCCCCCCCAAGGCCTATCATCGCTCGCGTGTTTAACTTTAGGGACCGTGACTCCATTTTACAGGCCTCAAGGAGCGGTGGGCCTCTGCCGTTCCAGAACGCTGCCATCAACTTCTTTCCGGACTTCACCCCGTCCGTGCAGAAACGGAGACAAAGTTTCATGGGAGTGAAACGAAGACTGCGGGACATGGGTATGATGTACGCTATGTTGTTTCCTGCCAAACTGCGGATCGAACCTGGCGGCCGGGCTTCTTTTTTGACTTGCCGGAGGTGGTGTCGGACTGGCTTGACACCTTGCCCCAGCGACTTGAAGACACCGAGGAACGATCGGAAGAAGCCACTGGAGGCCAAGACAAGCAGGAATGAGGATTGGCTAGAGGACTCTTTTTTGGACAATGGGTCTACCATCAGCCGTTTGGTTTGGTAATCCTGTACTCATAAGGGGGCTTCCCCTGTACTTTTCTATTTGGAGGATGGGGGTGGATAGGGTTACCTCCTTTCTCCTCGGGGGCTTTTCGTAGATTCGTTTTCTAGGGGCGACAGGCACACTGCGAGTTGGGTGGGCTATTTAGTCTGATGCAGGGGTGCAGGGTGGGGGACGGATGGGTTCTTTGTTTTCGTTATTGGGTTGAATTTCTTTATTTTCTGTTTCCTTTCTGACAAGGCAATCGGTTGTATGATTCTGTTCATGTAATGGCGGTGCCCGTCGAGGGCGGGATGGGTGGGGATTTTGATGATGGGGGGTAGGAAATTGAAGGTTCTAAGCTGGAATGTCAACGGGCTGGGGGACCGCATTAAGAGGGGTATTGTACTGCAAATGTTTAAGAGGTGTGTGCCGGATGTAACACTGTTGCAGGAGACGCATTTGGTGGGGAACACATGCTACGCACTTAATAGAAAGGGTTACAAGATGGTGGCACACTCGGGGTTCTCCTCGGGTTCCCGGGGGGTGGGGATTATGGTGCGCTCGACCCTCCCCCTGGAGATTGACTCGAAGGTAGTCGATGAGCGAGGACGCTACGTCGCAGTCACGGGGAGGTGGGAGGGGCCTAACTTGGCTCTAGTGTCGATTTATGTCCCCCCTGGGTTACAGACGGACACCTTCAAAGATCTTGGGTGCGCCATTTCAGGTCTTCCAGAGGGGCTGCTTCTTCTGGGAGGAGACTTCAATGCAGTGGGTTCAGGGACATTAGATCGGCACCCATTCAGAGACCTTTGAGGTGCGCAGACCTGGCTTCCTGACTTTCTTGACACCCTAGGACTAGTTGACTGCTGGAGGTTGCTGCATCCCACCCAGCGCCAATACTCGTTCCATTCGGGGGCTCATGGTAGCCTCTCCAGGATTGACTATGTTCTGACATTAGCGGCCCACGCATCGGCGGTCTCTGAGGCCAGATTGATGGCGAGGGGCATCTCGGACCACTCTCCGGTCTGGGTGTCCTTCGATTTTGATGTTGGCACGGCCGAGAGGGTGGCTCCGATAAACCCGTGGTACTTTTGTGATCCCAAGACTCGCGGACTCCTGGCCAAAGCCATGGAGCTCTACTTCTCCGAAAACACGGGCTCGGTTGCCTCCACTGTCTCCTTATGGGAGGCATTTAAGACTGTCCTGCGGGGGGAGGCGTTCTCCCTTATTGCTGAAGTGCGGAGACGCAGAGACGTGGATGTGGTGACTATTGAGTCCGACATAGTGGTGATTGATACCCAATTGGAGGCCGGCCCGACCCGGGGCTCCTGCACGCACTCTCGCTCAAACAGTCGGAGTATCGCGCCACTGTTACGGAGGCGGCGAAGGCCATGGGTAAGGAGCAGCAGGGGGGAATCTATGAGGTTGGGGACAAAGCCGGTAAACTAATTGCCTGGCTAGATAAGAAGGAGAGGGCTAGCCGCGTTGTCCCGGAGATATTGGGGGAAGGTGGCGTGGCTGTCACCGACCCTAGCGCTATTGCTCTTGCCTTCGCGGTATACTTCTCGTCCGTTTATACCTCAGCCTCTGAGATGGCAAAAGAAGACTCTAGTGCCTTATTGCAAGACATAGAGGTCCCATGCCTGTCGGATACTGAGAAGGGAGACATGGATAGGGACATCGCGGTGGACGAAATAGCTCAGGCGATACGCTCCCTGCGATCCGGCAAGGCTCCAGGCCCCAACGGTATCCCAGTGGAGCTGTACAAGATTAAACCGGACCTCGTCGCTTCGCCATTGACTGCTATGTTCCTTGAGGTGCGGGAGTCAGATGCCCTTCCCCCGATCAGAGGCTGGCCACCATTGTGGTCATTCACAAGGAAGGGAAGCCCAGATATTTGTGTCGGTCGTACCGTCCTATCTCGCTACTGAATGCTGAGCCCAAGATCTTGGCTAAAGTGCTAGCCAATCGGCTGGTTGGAGCGATAGCCGATTTGGTGCACCCGGACCAGTCGGGTTTTATTCCACATCGTAACACCGCCCTCAATCTTAGAAGACTTCACGGGGCCCTCGCGAGGGTCCGCACCCTTCAGGAGCCGGCCATCTTGGCGTCCCTGGACGCCACAATGGCCTTCGACTCCCTTGAGTGGCCATATTTGTGGGCGGTGCTGGAGAAGTTTGGGTTTGGTCCGGGGTTCATTGGATGGGTCAAGCTCCTATACGCCAACCCGCTTGCCAAGGTGGCGGTTAACGGCCGCGCATCGGCTCCATTTGCCCTTAGTAGAGGCACTAGGCAGGGGTGCCCCCTGTCCCCTCTTTTGTTTGCATTGGCACTGGAACCTCTGGCGGCGTGGTTGAGAGGGCATCCGGACATTAGGGGAATCAAGTGGTCCCCGGGCTTTGAGGATAGGGTGTCTCTGTACGCAGATGACATTCTCCTGTACCTCACCTCGCCGTGTATGTCCCTTATTGTTGTGTGTGACGTCCTGGGTACCTTCGGTAGACATTCTGGACTCGTCATTAACTGGTCGAAGTCTCATTTATATGTCCTGAGGGGTGAGGTCCCGAGACTCCCGCGGGACTGTTACATACAGGTTGCGAGACAGGGGTTCAAATACCTGGGCATCTACATCTCTGCTGACCCCACGGTGCGCTACACGAACAACTTGCTCCCCCCTCTTGCGCGCCTTCGGCGTGATGTGGAGGGATGGCGGAAGTTGCCACTTTCCTTGCTCGGACGGGCGGCATTGTTCAAAATGATGTCCCTGCCCCGGTTTCTGAACGTGCTTCAGAATACCCAAGATCTGGTCGGGATATTTCAGAGAGGTTGAAGGCCTCCAGCGGGCCCTACTCTGGGATGGCAGGCCACGCATCGCTATTACCAAACTGACTCTCCCGTGGTATGACGGGGGGATTGCGCTGCCTGACATCCGCAGGTATTATTGGGCGTCTCAACTGGTGGCCATTAATCACTGCTTCTATGGGCCAGCCGTAAATCCGGGCTTTGCCATGGACCGGTGGCTCCTGGGTGATGGGAAGTACTACAGGGCTCTGTACTCTAGGTCTCTGGATGGGAGAATGACAGGTCCCACTAAAACGTCGGTCCACATTTGGAGAGCGGTGATGAAGGCACAGGGATGGAAAGGCAAACTCACAATGGTGACTCCACTGTATGACTCCGATCTGCTGGGTAACTTATGGCACATAAAGGGGTTTGACCGCTGGGACTTGATAGGCATCTCCAGGGTGGAAGACATGATGGCCAGGGGTCAGATCAAGGCATTTGAGGCACTTCAGAGAGAATTTCAGCTGGGGTAACGGGAGTTCTTCAGATATGCTCAGTTAAAACACGCTCTCCTGGCGGTCCAACCGGTAGGTGAAAAGATCCCCGAATCTTCCCCACTGGATGACAGGCTGCTGGACGGCTATATGCCCGACATCGCTATCTCACTGACCTATAAGAAACTCATTAGCGTTCGTACGGACCTTCTGCTAGGGGTGCGAGATCAGTGGACCCGTGATGGGATTGAGTTAGACAACGAGGATTGGCAGTGTGCGATCTCGTCTCCGAAGGAGGTGGCAATCCCGGCCAGACTGCGACTCGTGCAACTGAAAATCTTGCATAGGGTTTACGTCACTGGCCCCCGACTGGTCCACATGGGTCACTCTGAGGATGGTCTCTGTAGACAGGGGTGTGGTTCCCTAGCGACATTCATGCACATTATATAGGAATGTAGGGCGGTGGCTGCATATTGGAGGCGTATACACATAGTGATGGGTGAAGTGACGTGAGTCGATTTGCCCGCTGAAGCCCGGCGCTGTCTACTAAATGTATGGGGCCCCACAGACTACACCAGTCCACAAACTCAATGGGTCACCCTGGGCAACATGGTGGCTAAAAGGGACATTGCACAGAAATGGGGAGCGGCTCTGCCCCCCACAGTAGAGACGTGGAAGGCTAACATGGACTGGTGCATGTTCCGGGAGAAGACTGTGTATGTTGCCAGGGGTAGGCCCAAAAAGTGGAATAAGATTTGAGGGCCCTGGAATGAATATAGAGGTGATATTTGCCTCCCGCCGGACGTAGCGCCCTTGGAGGAGCGAATGTCCCCTTAGCCCCTGAGTCCAGCTGACTTAGTTGTACACAATGTCCTGTTCTCCTCCCTCCCTTCGATACCCAAGCATGTGACCTGTTCATGTTTCCTGTTCCATATGTAGGCCCATCCTGCCCTGAAGTAGGACGACGCCGTACTCATTTCCTTTGCCTTGCCCTTTTGCACCATGGGTGCTTTTCCGTTGTTATACTGTTTCCTTTCTTTTCTTATTATAAAATAAACCTCATGTGATTCTGTATTGTATTCTGTGTGCACCATTTTGCACTGCATAAAGTCTTGCTGCCAAGCCTTCGGGATGTATGGCTGAATAGCTGTGTACTACTGTGTTGTAAATAAAGGTTTTCCACAAAAAAAAAATATTGTGGGGGAAGATAACAGATGTAGATTCCACGCACTTGATTTGGGGCGGAGACTTTAATGTAACGCTTGACCCCACCTTGGACAGATCGCATCCCCAACCTTGTCACTACAATGCAGCACAAAGAACACTCAAGGGTATTGCAAAAGAACACGGTCTTGTAGATCCTTGGAGGATACACCACCCAGCAACACGGCAGGGCTCCTGTTATTCCTCGGTGCATACCTCTTGGTCGCGCATAGACTATTGGCTGGTGGATGGAGGACTAGCGACCTGGACATCACACACCGCATACTTACCACGAACATACTCCGACCACTCCCCAGTGCTGCTGACACTTACCCCGCCGCAAGAAGAACCTCCATACCTAGCATAGCGACTTAATCCTCAATCATTACTGGACCCTGTTTTCAGGGTCGAAATAGAACAAGAAATAACTGACTTTTTTCTTAGAAACACTTGCTCTGTCCCCCTGTACTCTACCATATGGGAAGCTTTTAAGGTTACTATGCGTGGCATCTGTATCGCCAAAAGTGGCGGGGTCCTAAAAGACATAAGAAACACGCTCCACAAATTAGAGGAAGAACTGAAACAAGCTGAAACTGCCCTCCAATCTGAATCCTCTTCCGCCTTACAGGCACGAATCTGCAAACTCCTAAGCGGATATCAAGAAACTGCCGAGCGCGAATGCAAATTCAGGGAGAAGTATCATAAAGCCCGATGTTATGGAGAGGGCGACAGACTGGGTAGAGCGCTAGTTTCTTCTATTCGGCCCCCGCTTCACTAACACAGTGCTAGAAATCGAGGACGAAGACGGCCTGACATACCGGAACTCCTCGGACATTCTGGAGGCGTTAGGCAATTTTATAAAAGGTTATACTCCACCCACCGTTAAGCCTCGGTAGAATTCGACTCCTTCTTTGACGATACTGCCATAGCCTGGTTGGGGGATGGACAAAGGAAATTCCTGTTAGCTCACCACGAAGATGACAAATTCATCTCAGCTATCATGCAATTACAATCAGGCAAAACTCCATGGCCTGATGGCCTTACGGCTGAATTTTATAAATCCTATAAACATCTTATTATTCCGGTGCTGCAACACGTGTTCGACGAGGCCCGCGAGTCAGGCATCCTACCTTTAACCATGCGAGTGGCCCTTATTATATCACTGCCCAAGCCCAACAAATCCCCCAAACAACTGGATTCATACAGGCCCCTATCCTTAATTAACGTAGATGCTAAAATCCTAGCCAAGCTTATAGCTAACCGCATCAGTCCCCTGATGCCAATGCTGGTCCTCCCGGATCAATTGGGCTTTGTCCCAACCAGAAGCACTGCTCACAACTTGAGGACCTTATTCGCTTTACTTCATGAAATTGAAATGCGGCCGCCATATTTCTCGATGCCACTAAGGCATTCGACTCCCTTGAATGGGACTATCTATCTTTCGTTTTAGCACGCATGGGTTTCCCCTCCCCTTTCCTGGCCTGGATTCAATTACTGTATACTGGACTGCGCGCCACTGTGATGATAAATGGACGTCGCTCTTCTTCTTCTTTCCCACTGGTGAGAGGCACCAGGCAGGGATGCCCCTTATCCCCTCTATTATTCGTGCTGGTGATTGAACCCCTTGCTGCTAAGATCAGACAGCATTATCGGGAACACGCCATTATCTATCCAGAGCGGCAGATACTTATTTCTCTGTAAGCCGATCTCTATTAGCGGAACGCCGACGTTAGCCTGAACCCCATCCTGCGCCTCTTTATCACTTTCGGACAACTATCAGGGATCAACATTAACTGGTCTAAGTCCCAAATCTACCCACTCACCGACACTACCACAAGATTCACTCTGGACTTCCCCCTTTCGTGGTGTGATGACACTCTAACCTATCTAGGCATCACTGTATCCTGCTCATGCGAGGAACTTATGACAGCTAATTATGGGCGGGCCCTTTACACCATCACTGACAAAATTACACAATGGATTGCGCTTCCCTTGTCCATGGCAGGTCGGGCGTCACTGATTAAAATGGTCATCTTACCCAAGCTTCTCTATCTATTTGTAAACATTCCTTATGCCCCCAGCCGCCATTTCTTTTTGGCAGTAAAGTCCAAACTGGTACGATTAATAAGGGCAGGTAAACAAGCCAGGCTCAATTTTCACACACTTACACGTCCTTATAAAGCGGGAGGGTTTTCTGTACCAGACATTGAGTTATATTTCAGCTGTGCACAGGCGCACTTCGCTGCATACTGGATGAAGCCCCCCCCTACATGCCACACCTGGAGATTGAACATGGCTATATGCGTCCTACTCCTAGCACGGCCCACATCAGTGCCCCCTCGGTCCCCAGACACATGGCGTCCACTACCGTCCAATGTACGGTTAGTGCATGGCACGACCTAGCAAAGCAGACCAATGACAGAACGCTATACTCTCCTCTCCTTCCCCTTCAGGGGAGACATGACCTTCCAGTGACACAGGAGGGCAGATGTCGACAGCTTCTTCATAAACTCTCGATACACACCTGGGGATGCCTATACACTGATGCGAAATTTAACACCAGTGAGCAATTTTTCTCCTTTAGAACTCTTTTATTACATTAGACTCCTACAGAATGTGAAAGCTGCCACACCTTTCTTTCCCCTAGAGCCCCCAATACCGCCCCCGCTGCATGTTCTATTGCAACAAGAAGCCCCTGCACATGTATTATCCAAGCTGTACCGCACTGTTTAAACCAATAGGGAATATAATCCACCACTGGCTCGGGGCAAATGGGAACTTGACCTTGGTCACCCCATAAGCGATGAACAGTGGGCATACTGCTGCAAACAGACAGGCGAAATCTCTTCCAGCAGCAGATTCCGGATGATCCACTTAAAGTACCTTCACCGTTTATATTATACGCCGGCGCGGCTCCACAGGCTGAAACTACGCGACAGCGACGATGCGATCGCTGCGGTGGGGAGGGAGCAGACTTTATACACCTAGCGTGGGCCTGTCCGCCTATATAACGATACTCGGGGGAAGTGCTTGCTGCGCTTTACCTCATTATCGGAATGAATGTCCCCACTGATCCATTCACTGCACTACTGGGATACACCAAACCCATAGCGGTTAAAATGCGGAAGTATACCTCCATGGCGCTACTAATTGCTAAACAACAAATTTCCTGCAGATGGAGGAGGGGAAGTGCGCCTAAATCTAGGGATTGGCTCCAAGACATAATATACTGTTAGGAACAGCTACATATGTATGCAGAGCTCAATCCCCCTCCTCGCGCCCAAGAGATATTTGGGGCCCGCTACAAACCTACTTACTGGAACACGCCACGAGTAACAGTGCGGACACCTCATGAATTTCCAGACGAACCTCCCCTAGCAACGCATGTAATTGACATGCAAAGACAACACTGGAACGCTGACTGTCATGGCTACGATAATTATGGGCTGTACTGCTTACCCAACATGATCGCTGATTTACAGGTGACATTTAAGTGGAACTAGTTACCTTCCTTTTCTAAGTGCCTTAGATATATGATACCATTATTACTAATGCATATGCTTGCAATGTTTGAACAGCCTTCACAGCTAAATACCCTCACTAATGCAGCCAGCCTGTAGAGGTTGTGGGCGGCTTGCTGTGTATTCTCCCATACCGAAATGCATCCTTACAACATCGCTATGCCGGCCAAGTCATGGTTGTAGGACGAAAGCGTAACTGTATGTGTATGGTTGGTCTTTAATAAAGGTTTAAAAAAAAAATCAAGGGAATTAAGTCTCTTTCGGCCGCTGTTTGAGGATTTGGAAAGAAAACCTTCAAAATTATCGGTTCATTAAGGTGAAAATCCGTAGGTACCTTAGGCATGAAGCTGGGATTGGTACGAAGCACCACTGAATTGGAAGTGAATTGTAGAAGTGACTTAACCGGGAATGCTTGAATGTCGCTGGCCCTCCTAGCTGATGTCAGTGCCAAAAGCAGAGATACCTTCCAAGAATGGAACTTAAGATCCACTTTATGAATAGGCTCAAAGGGGTGACACATGAGTTGAGTGAGCACTACATTCAAATGCCAGGATGGAGGCGGCCACCATAGGAGGAAACATTCCAAATAGTCCTTTAAAAAACTCTAGTAGAGTAGAGAGGGTTGGAACCATCCTGACGGAACCTTGAGATAGCTTCCAAGAAGACTTTCAACGTGGAATGAGATAAACCTGATTTTGCCAATTGAAGAAAGAATGGTAAGATTTGTTCTGGTCTGGCATGAATTGGATGCAAATTGGCAGATTGACACCAGGTGCAAAATCTTTTCCATTTGAGTTTGTATGTCTTAATCGTGGCAGGTGCTCTAGCATTGGCTAAAACTTCTTGACAATCCTCAGGGATATCTAAGTGTGCGAACTCAAGGTGTTGAGGAGACAAGCTGCTAATCTCAAGGAGGCTGGGTCTGGCTGACAGATTTGACCCTCCTGAATGGACAGAAGGTTCGGTATTGGTAGAAACTGAATGGGATCGCACTCCAAAAGGAGGAGAAGTTCGGTGAACCAGTATTGGCGAGGCCATCTGGGAGCAATGAGAATGAGGCAACAAGGCTGTTTCTTCATCTTGCGGATGACTCTAGGAACCAACGGAATCAGAGGAAAGGCATAGGCATATATATGAGACCAGTTCATTGAAAGCGCATTCCCGCACGAGTCTTTGTGGGGAAGCCAGCTTGCGAAGTGTAGGAATTTGCGGTTCTGACTTGTTGCAAACAGGTCCAGATCCGGGTGGCCCCACCCCCGAAAGACTCAGTCCAACGTTGGTTGATGGATCTCCCATTCTTGATTGGAAATTGAAGATCTGCTGAGGGAATCCCCGGAACATGGACAGCTGAAATGCTGATCTTTTGACTCAATGCTCAGTCCCAGATCTCCTGGGTTTGTTGAGAGAGCAGGGGTGAATTTGTACTGCCCTGTTTGTTTAAGTAATGCATATTTGTTGTATTGTCTGTCCGAATAAGAACCGAAGCCCCTTGGATGACTGTTCGAAAGGACTTCAAGGCCAAGAAAATGGCTCGCAGCTCCAGGAGATTGATGTGCCACTTCTTTTGTTGCAAATTCCACTCTCCGTTGACAGTCATTCCCTGAAGGTGTGCTCCCCATCCTTCGAGAGAAGCATCCGTGGTGATGGTGAAATTTGGTGCTTCCACCGGGAATGCACATCCTTCCTGCAAATTCTTCATCTGAGTCCACCAGAGAAAAGCTTCTCGCATCCGAGGAGTTATGTGAATGATGTCTTCGAACGACCCCGAAACCTGCAACCATTGGAGGTTGAGTTCCTCTTGTAAAGGTCTCATTCTGAAAGGACAGTTGGCTATCAGAGGGATGCAGGATGAAATCCTCCCTAGGAAAGATTTGAACAGCTGAACTAAAACGTACTCTTTTTCTTGCAGCAGGCGAGCTAGCTTGCAGATCTTGTGTTCTCTTTCTTTTGAGACTAAAGCCTGAGTGAGTTGGGTGTCTAGCTCCCAAGAAGGACTTTCTTTGCGACGGAATTAGATGAGATTTCTCGAAGTTGATGGAGAGGCCCAGAGACTTGAATAGTGATAGGCATCTTTGAACATGCGCGCTTGCCTTTGCAAAAGAACTTGCCGTGATGAGGCAATCGTTCAAGTATGGGAAGATTTGAATGCCCTCTAAGCGAAGATGTGCTGCCAACGGAGCTAGAACTTTTGTAAAAACAGGGGGTGCTTACCGAAGTCCAAAGGGAAGTACTTTGAACTGAAAATCCCTGCCAGCCACTCTGAATCGTAAGAATTTTCTGTGTCTGGGGAGGATCGGCACATGAAAATAAGCGTCTAGGTGGCCATGTGATCCCCCACCGAAAGAAGCTGGAGGATTTTTTGAAGTGTTAACATACGGAAGGACAGCTTTTTCAGGTATTTGTTGAGGGCGCGCAGGTCGAGGATGGGGCGCCATTCTCCTGATTTTTCCCGTATGAGGAAAAATTTTGAGTAAAAACCTGTTCCTTTTTGCAAACAAGTGACCTTTTCAATCGCTCCCTTCCATATCATCAAATTTATTTGGGTAAGCAACTCCTTGATATGAGCTGGAGGTGGGCCCTTGGGAGGAGAATTTGGAGGGATCTTGATGAATTCTAAATTGTGGCCCTTGGCCACTATATCTAGGACCCACTTGTCTGTAGTAATTGCGGACCAGTTCTGGTAGAATCAGGATATTTTTCCTTCAACCTTTGACTGGGGGGAGGGTAGAGATGGTGGCAGGTGGACTGTCTCATTGCTTCTTAGTAGAATAGGAGAAGAGGGGTTCCTGGCCCGCCTTTGTGCCGCTTAGGCGACTACCGAATCAGCCTTAGGTTGTCCTATAAGGCATGCAGGAGAGTTTTCCGGTGCCTTATACTTGTCTAACCGGGGCAAGACAGCAGGAAGAGAATTGGGTGTTGCCATAACTTTTAATCCTTCCTTCCATATGAAGTCAATGATGGGAATAGTTTTGACTTGCCTTCGCAGTTGGTCTTTAAAATCATAAAGAAAGCAATCGCCTTTCTTTGTTTCCATTGGGATCAGAAATCTCTTAGTAGCTCTCTCCATCAGGAGATGGAAACCTCCGATGTCTACTGGAGGGGAGTTAGCTTTAGCTGGAGCAGAAGGTGATGGGGTCTGAATTTGGTACTCATCCCACTCCAACAGAACAGATTTGTCATCCACCTTTCCTTCCTCTCTATCTTCATCCATGGTGTTAGCCTCCTGAGAATGGTGAGATGGCGCTGGAGAAGGTGGTCTTGGAGATCTCAAGGAAGATGCAGAGGCCTGAGGCATGGGAGTTGATGGGAGAGACTCCGCCGACTCAGATGGAGGGAAACAACGATAGTAGTCGTCTAACATGAACTGCAAATTATTGAGAAGGACCAAAGGCATCTGTGCTATGGGCATTGTGGCAGGAGCTTGATCCACAGACTCAGAGAACGGTTTCTCGTCTTGATCTTCCTCCTGATATTTAATGACTAATTCTGACGGACTCGTAGCAGTGCGGAATCTGTCATCTACATCAGATTGCTCCTCGTCATCATCAGAATCCAGCAATTGGTCAGGTAATTTAAGTGGTGATAGAGCTTGCAATGATGAGCTACATCTTTCAAGCAAAAAAGCTGTCGTAGCCGGTGGGGCAAAGGAGGCCATAGATGGTGTGGTGGACCATACTTGCAGTTCAGTGCAAGTTGACAGAAAAGGCGTGGACGGTTTTCCATTCGACGGTGCCGTCGTCGAAGGAGATGGTGCCGACGAGACATTTAACTTCGTCGATGGTGTAATCTTCGTCAAAGATACCTTCGATGACGAGGCATCCTTCGTCGACGATGAGGTAGTCTTCGCCGACAGTAAGGTCGTTGACGTCGAGTCAGTCTTTGTTGACGAGGTAGCCGTTGACGGGGTAGTTTTCGTCGACGATGTAGCCGTCGCCGAGGTGGTCTTCATCGACGGAGCACTCGTCGACGGGATCTTTCTTCCCTTCGTCGCCGATGACGGAGCATCGACGATAGATGGCATTACGTTCGTCGAACAGAGACCAGCATCAACGGAGAAGAGGCTGACAACATTATCATCCTTGGCTTCGGCGACGAGAAGGTGACTGTCGACGTTGAAGTATCATCGTCGACGAAGGAGCCGTCGACGATTCTGTCGATGGCGGGGTCTACTTCTTCTGAGGAAAAACCTTCCCAGGAAGCTTTTTAGATGCCAGAGACTTTCCAGTCTTTTTAGGGGGTGATACAGATGACGATCCAGAAGATGGAGAAGCCTTTTTTTCAGAAGGCAAGCCAGAACCCTTGGAGGGCTGAACTTTCCTCAAAACCTTAGCCCCAGGAGAAGATAGATCTTCCTCAGCCATCCTCTTTCTGGAGGATACAGATGACCCTGATGCCACACTTCCCATCTCAGATAAAGGGTTATCCTGGTCTTTAATCTTCTGCAGCCACAGAAGTAGGCGTCCTTCCCTATCTCTGAGGGTATTCCGAGGAAGGTCCTGCAGATGTTACACTCTCTCACCTCATGATCAGGATAAAGGCAGTAGATGCACTTTTCGTGGGGATCTTCTGAAAAAAGCCAGAGCTTCCCACAAGTCACAAGGCCTGAAGAGAGATTTTTTAGTAGATGACATCCTAAAGGGTAGAAATCCAGTCAGCAAAGTGAAGTACTGAGCTCAGGGAGACTCCCTTCATACAACATGTGGTATAAAATCTGAGAGCCTGAGCCTTTGGGGAGAACATTCTGGTGGGTGCTGTTGCCTGATTGGCTGCAGTTTGGACGATACAAAGGGATCTCGATAGTCACAAGTGTGGAAGTTTTTTCTCTTGTAGCCTAGGGCTACTTTACTTCCTGGTTGTTTATTATTACCAAGGTTTTCTGGTTACTAGGTGCATATTATTGCTTCTTATGTACTGTGGGACTCCCACTCTGAAGACAGGGAATGATTCAGGCATGTGAATCTATGAAAGCCACCGCAATACAGGAGAAGTGCTTTTATTTATTTAATATTACTTATTTAGTCATCAGTCAGCTTCCACTGCGCCCCGCCTCGCCGCTCTTACCTGTACAAGCTGCTACCGAACTTATATGCATTCAGACTGTGAGTTCTGGTATTTCTTGATGGCGATCCTACAATGAGCCTGGTCTTCCAGCGAGGTATGAAATTCATCTGGAACTTGATGGACAGTAACTGTTTTGAAATGAATGCGAAGAAACCTGAAATTCTGATTGTAAATGGTAAATATATTGTTGGACTAGATACCTACTCGCTGACAGTGGCGTAGCTAGGGGGGGGGGGGGATTGGGGGTGGTCCGCCCCAGGCGGCACAACTTTAGGGACGGCCGCGCGGCACTGGTGGCCCGTTGCGGCGGCCTTTATAATTTATTTAGGGACACGGAGTCCCACTCCCCAAATAACTTACAAAGGCGGCCACAATGGGCCAACAGTGCCGCCCGCGTGGCCCAGTTTGAAAGTGCAAGCAGCACGCTGTGCGCACCTGACCTGTTGTTTGTGTAACTGCTAGTGCGCCAGCACCTGCTGCAGTCACAGTACTTTCAAAATTGCGGCTGCGATGTCCCGCGTTTGTGTTTGCTCAGCTGCTTCCGTCCTAGCCTCCAGGGCCGTCAATTAATCTTGTAGCGCGCGAGCGCTACCAATGACGGCCCTGGGCGACATTAAATGATTTATTTCGGCCAGCCCTCGTGATGAGAACGACTAGCAGTGACGCGTCCCGGGCCTAACCGCTATGTGCTCTCGCCTCATTCTGGCCTGGGGCAGTCAGTGGCAGTGGCAGTGCTGCTCTATGGGCGATTTGCTGGCTCTGGAGTCTGGCTGCTGATTAAGTGAACGTCTGAACAAAGTTCGAACCAACCACCCCTGCCTGTTATAGAGACCCTGGAGCGAGTCACGAGTGAGGTAAGAGGAGAGTTTTCAGAGGGTATATTTAGTGAGTGGCAGAGTGGCTGCCAAGGTTTCAGATGTGTCACATTTTCTCATAATTTCAGACTCTTCAGTGTAATTATGATTGACATTTCAATGACTATGAGCATAGCTGCCAAGGTTTCAAATTGCTATGTGTGACATTTTTTTCGTAATCAAATTGTAATTGTGAGTGACACTTTAATGACTATGAGTGACACTTTTTTGCGAGCAAAACTCAAGCAATGAAGACGAGGGAAACATATATGTATATATCAGTAATTACACCCATTTGAGCAATGAGAAACTCTAAGAAGACTAAAACTGGTGCAAATGTCTGCGGCAGCGGACTCATAATTACAATAAAATTATGAAAATATTATACCTAGCAATCTGAAAGCTTGGCAGCTATGCACTTTGAGGCTGCTCTTTACCAACTGACGTTGGAACTACTTAAAACAGCAATGTACAGTAGAACGCTTCTTACTGTGTATCATCTGTGACTTGTCCACGCTCATCAAGGGTTGAATCTCTTTGGCAGTATCCCCATATAAGTCATGTAGATTGCACCATTTTCTTTTCTAATGTATAATTCAGATGTAGCTTACTCAAATTATTTTAACTTATTGTATTGTATAGTATATTGGATTTATATAGCGCTTATCACCCAGGGGTCTCTAAGCGCTTGCCCTGGGAACCCATCCTGGCTTTTCCCTGTGAGATAGCCCCTACAGGGCATCCCCAAGGTGAAAGCCAGGCATCCCGCCGCGGGGGCCGTTGTGGAGATTAAGCAAGCTTAATGTCCAGAGTTGCAGAGTGTGAACCCATGATTAGGTCAGGCACCGAAGCGAGAATTATCGAGTCCGTGGACATTTGAGCTCAAGACCCTGCCGCGTCGGGAATTGAACCCTGGTCCCGGGTCTGACCTCTGCTTCAGGGTCTGCCTGCTCTAACCAGCGAGCCACACTTCTCCACTATGTTGGTAATATTTTTTAATAGACACATCTAATAGGGGGTCACAGTAGTGTAGCACAATACAGCCCATCCCATAATCTCAATGATTATCTCAAGTACATCCAGGGTTCGATTCCCTGGCTTTACATCCCTTTATTTTCAATTTGATTGTTATTGTCTTCTTTAATTTATTCATAATGTGTGGTATTATTTTGGCAATATATTTAAATAGATACACCTAACAGCATCTCATGTAAGTTTAGCATAATGCAGCCTACCTGGTTTGCACTAGAGACTCACCACTGTTACGCTAGTTTTGGGTCCCCAGAGCTCATCATGTTTGTGCAGGTCCCCACTGCTTTAATGGGGGTACCATGATGTATGGTCATTTATTGTCAGCTGTAGATGATGGATCCCTGAACAGTGTCATGTATGTGCATGTTTGCATTGTGCTGAGGGGATTACCAGGTAATTGTTCACTCAGCTCTCAGATGGATGTCAAATGCGGTTTTTCAGAGTCCCCAGATAGATCATGCAGTCTGTGTGTTCTCTTTTGTACTGCCAGTCACCGGTGTATTCAACTGTGTAGCCTTGGACTGCATCATGCATGAGCATGTAACTTGCATGATCAAGGTAATTATTAGCTGCGATACTACGTGTCTCCTCAGATCTCTTTCAAGTGCTTGCCGTCCTTTCTCCCCAGCAACCCCCCCCCCCCCCCCCCCCCCCACCAGGGGCGGCAATCTGAGGGAGAGCCCCAGGCGCAACAAGCTCTAGCCACGCCTCTGCTTGCTGAAATCGTTGTCCTTCCTCACCAACAAAATCTGTAGAAAGCCTTTGAGTGAAAATAGACAATGAAATATGTCTAAACAAATCTCTTCTGTAATTTCCCCCTCTAATTTTCATCTGAAGATTCTTAGAAAAATGCTTCCTTTTCTTTCTTTTTGTTCCAGTAGTATTTATTAGTTAGAAATTAAAAGGGGCATAATTCATAAAGACATTACAATACAGGCAAAATAGACAATGGTAAAAAAAAATAGCTGTCTCTGCCTGCATTGGACCATGCCTTGACCATGCCAATTCTCTCTATCTATTGATCTCCATTTTCTTACTGCAGAAACTTCAAATTGTCTGAGTATGGCTACCCGCATTATTCTGATGACCCCTAGATGTTCTCAATTCTTTCCTCTACTCCTTTGCCTCTACTGGTTTCCACGAGTTGACGAGAATGTGCCTTGTTTATACATCTATTCAAGGACAGGCCTCCATTTCATCAGGAATCCTCTCAAGAGATAGAACCCTTGGTGAACACTATGCTCATTCACTGTCGATGTATTAGTAATAACAAAATCCAAAAAAGCAGGACAGGTAGCCGCAGCGTCTCAGTATTCTTAGCCAAATTATGGAATTCTCTGCTGAAAGTCGTCTATCATCATGGTTCTCTTTTGCCCTTCATATGTTCGCTCAAAACCTGGCTATGTTTTATCTTTTATGTTTTTATTTTCTGAATTTTCTTACCAGTTTCTAGCTCCTAACGGTCTAGCACCAAGAAACCGATGATGATTGTGCACTCTATAAAGTTTAATAACGCAACATAACACTTGACTTCTGTCAGAAAGCAAAGAAAGAATGCGTTTAGTTGCATTGAACAGCTTTTTTTTATTAAAGGACATGTGCCCTACCCAATCAACTCCACCTGTAGCAATAATCTTTTTAAAAAATTGTTGAAAAACCACTGTACATAATGACACAAACCATACAAACAAAATAAGAAAGGCGAATCGGGAATACAAAGTGTACAAACGGGCCAGAGCAGGTACGTGAAAACTTTGAAGTGCAGGCCTTAGGAGTCATATGTTAAAGTTCTGAAAGGATGCTTCTGTTGAAGATAGCTAGTGATTGCTCGAAGAAATTCTCATACGCAGTTGGAGACGAGCAGAGAAATCTGAGGTAGCTTTGGTGAAGCTCCATTTGAAGGTGGCGACCTCTCTCAAGGGCCTCCTGTGGTCAGTGTCATACTGTTGAGTCTCCAAGTGTACCTGTGCATCCAGCACTGATTCTATTGTGAATCTATGACTAGCATGCTCCCTAGAAAATACTGAGAATGGCTTAACATTCAAATAGTCTCCTGATACAAACACCAAGCTCTTTAATAAGTTGCCTTATAAAACTGAAGTTAGAACACGTGGGTAGTGCAAAGTTTGATAAAAGTAGAGCTTACAGCACCGGTTCAGATTTTGTTGTACATGCAAAGCAGGACCCAGACATCAGGAGACCTAAATCATATGTGAACAGCTGCCAACCTCCAGGCAGGATCTGGGACTTCTTGGTATGGCACACTGTAAAGCAGAGTGGATTCGCCTAGGTTAAACAAGAGTTGGGAGGAGATAGAAGAAAGCAGCGATTAAGGGGTACATTTAGTATAAACAGGGCCAGTGAGGCATCATTATCTGGCAGCACAGACTCACTGGAAGGTGGAATGATGAGTGCTGATACCAGTGAGGTAAATGGCACCCATCTACTAGTTGTTTATCTCTTTTATGTACTTCCAGACAAGAGAGTGGCTTTTACCACCAATGCCTCCATGCTTTTCACTCGTATTGCTCCTTTGCTCTTCACTGCTTTCGTTGCTTTCCTCTTCACTGCTGCTACTGCTTCCCTCTCCACTGCCGTCCTCTTCACCGGAGCAGCTCTGACAGCTGCATGCCACAGCTTCCTTTACCAACAGTGTTGTCTTCTTGCCATTGGGGCAGGGAATCTCAAACGTCTTGGCTTGGGTGCGTTTCACCGAGCAGCACTGGCAGTGTGGCACCGGCTCCCACCTGTGGCTGTATTCAGTTGAAGAATGGCAGTACCCTCTGCAGGTTTGTAGTTGCACCTTCAAATGAAATACAGAAAGCAGAGATTAGCCATATGCATGGTTAGGCACCCAGCTAGGTATGACATATGCGAGGTGTCATGGACACAGAGATGAGCACTAGGGCCCCGTATTACAGAAGTATCCTGGCCGCGCAGGGGGCATTTGCTCTCGCTTTGTGCGCCCCCGGAGCACTTTGGTATTATAGAAGGGGCTGCAGATGCGTTTACGGCCCTTTCTGTAATACAGACAGTGCTGGCGCACATATAGCACCAGCGCTATTGAGACAGGGCATTTCCTCATTTGCATGGTGGTGTGGCCCCCTGCAAATGAGGGAATCTCTTTGCTTTTGCGCCTGTACTGTATTACTGACGAGAGAACAGAGGCAAACATGTCTCTAGGAGGTGCAATGAAAGTCACTAACAAAAATGTGGCACACCTTCAGCATGCCTCCAGAAGGCAGCCTTCTGGAGGAGAGAAAGGGGTCCCATGACATCCCCTTGCAGGTGGGTGCAGTCACTCACTGCACCCGCCTGCAAGGGTATCTCTCTGACCTCTTGAAAGCGCAGACGGGTTGCCGTCTGCACAGTGAAACACAGGTATATTTTAAACAGCCGCTCTGTATTTCTCATGAATACGGTGCCCCGTGGGCAGCACATTCTTTCTAATAGGGCGCACTTTCCCTGTTTGCATCCGGCGTGCCTGCCATGAGGCAAACGGGAAAAGTGGAGGGTATTATAATAGGGCCTTAAGTGTTGTCTGTTTCCATAACATCATTTATCACTAGTCTCTTATCTATCAGCACTTTTTTTTATTTATGTTATACTCAGTTCTTTTTTTAATGAAAAGCAGCATTAGAAGGTGAGTGCTACGAAGAGAAGGGTTCCCAGCTACCAAACTCCTGCTTTTCAACTTTTCAGGCTAAAAGAAAGGAATGAGTGAACCACTTTAATTTTTGCCATGGAATGGTAGCCTGTTATAAAGTAATAGGATGTACTTGTGATTTGTTTCTCATTCTTTTCAGGTGTTTCTCTGCACAGGTCCACAAATGCCTGAGGAACGATTACATAGCAACATTCTTTGTACAGTTCAGAAGATGTAAGGCACTCATGTCTCCTGATGACAACTTCGGCACGATTGCTTGCTCACCGGGGGAAATGAAATATTTAGCCTATGACAGAGCTTCAAGAGCTTCACATTCTTGTTATTGTATTATGCTTGAATTATTCCATGCATACTCTTGAGTATTTCACCCATCACTGAGTTTGTCAAATATACAGATTATATGCTTATTGGTAGCAGCCTCACAGGAGAGCCACCTCGTAAAAAAACGTCATGTAGGCGAATTAGTAGGTTCTGGCTGCACAGCCTATGGTGACCAAACTAAATCAGGCTATGCTATAGATAAGGCTTAGCACTTCCTCAGGGCATTTCATTATTCAGGGTTAGCAAAGGTGCATACATTTGGTATGATATGCATCCTGTGACAGGGGCAGGAAGCTGCTCAGGTACGATTTTACTGTGCAGTGTGACGTTTGAGGTGTTTCCTGCTACATTGACAGGCTTTGGTGGCATCGCTTGATGATGTACTACAACTGCAGATGATGATGTTATGTCATAGCTATGTGTGTTGGATCTGTCCATGGTGTTCTACAAGGTGGCCTTTGACCCAGTGCTCCAGAGACTTGACTCTGAGATTGCCATGCCAGACACGAATATTAGCTGGTCTAAATCATTCTTGTTTGGCCGCACACAATGGGCAAACTTTGCCCTTTTCAGTCATCTGAAGTGATAGTGGAGGGTGAGATGCTATCTGCTTGTCAATGGCACAAATGTTTTGCTTCAGTAAGAAAAGGACTGGAGGGTGCAGCCCTCAGGTTGAAAACCAGTGGGACAAAAAATAATGAGGCAAAAACAGAGGTTCTTCCCATGGGCTCCATTCACAAGATACAGGTAGGTAATACGTAACACTACCCAAGTTCCTGAACTATTTGATCTTTTCACTACCACCTCAAAAACAGCACGAATCTGAAGGGGTGAGGGATGCCAGATTATGTTTCGAATCACATATAATGACAGTCGTCGACTCATCCTTATTTTGCCTGAGAAACTGACAATAAACATTACCTTATTCAGATAAGCATTGCATCAATTGCAGGCTCAGTCATAAACTCAAAACTAGACTACACTTAATGCCATACTGGGCTATCTACCCACAGGACCGACTGAAGTATAATTCAACCAGCCTAGTTCTATGACAGGGCAAGTTTGATATCATTAGTGCTGGTTACTGTGACTTTCATTACGTACTATTAAACATGACTGTCACGTCTACCAGTGAGTTTTTGCAAAATTACGAGAGCATATTGCGTCAAACGTCATACGAGATACTGGTAAGACTGATTTGAGGATAAAATATCATGCAGTCAACGTTTTACTGCTCCTGCAAGATATTTTCTGCTCAAACCAGTGTCCTGTGGGCAAAATCAAGTAACATGTTACACCTATAAAATCTTGTAAAAATTTGCAAACTTCATATCATTCAAAATTTGAGAATTTTCACAAGATTTTGTCGGTTTACCTTTAACTTCGCCCAGGTTTAGTCACATTCAGATTGGCATGTTTAGTGTTTAATATCTACAGTAAGATCCCCAGTCTATATGTGGAGGAATTTTCATTGCATCGGCTATCATGGTTGTTCATAGCAGGCAGCCAGATCCCTCGGAGCATCCTAAGGACCACATCCTTGGAAAGGAGGTGGTGCAGGTTTGCTGTCCTGCATCCACTGACATGTTATTCTCTTCCCAAAAAACTTAAAGGTAAGGCCATTCTGGTAAGCTTCGGAAAAGCAGTGGTTTTACTGTTCATTTTCACATCTGTAGTAGTGTTTTGTGGTTAGTTCGTCTGAAGCACAGCTAATGATGACCCTTAACGTACGTTGCAGTATGTGGTCAGTACATGAATAAATGGCCTAACGACCACAAAGGTTTGTGGCAAATAAATACATAAACTGAAAGTGAAAAAGAGTTCACCACGGCACTGGGAAATCCTACCAAAGTTGTCAATCTAAGCCTTAGTAAACTGGAACAGTTTGCTTCCAATTTCTTAAGTTTCCCATACACTGTCCAGGTTGTGGATGTGGAGCAATCCTATATTCATGTGTTGTTGCCTCTGTCAGAAGCATCCACTCACCGTAGCTTCGCATTCTCCTTGAACCAGCTGGACTGCTTTGGGCACAGTGTGGCATTCGTCTTTTTTCTTCTCTGCAGATTGAAGGAAAATAATGTATTACAGCAAGTAAATCGTGGACAACGTATTGCAGAATTTATAAATGTTCTGTCCACCTTTCTGTGTAACTGCAATACATGAGGGTTTCTTTAAGGAGAAGCGATTCATAAATAAGATTAGCACCACTTCTTTAGGTTATTTGGCCCTGTGCACTTTGTAGAAAGAAAGTAGAATGCTTCATGATTTCAGTGCTCAAATTCATGTTTTACGAAAAACCCTTGGTAATAAGAATTAGATGATCTGCTGCTTCCTGCTACAGTGTTTGATTTTAGAAAAAGCCCTGCATTTTATTAAAACATTGTAAGTTAAAATATCATTACCGTTGAAAGTGTCTCACTATATCATTAAACACTTCGGTTAATATGAAAAAAATCCACTAAACAGTCACGTATAATTAACAGAACAGTGAAATAAATTAAAAATCCTTAAAAAAGCACATCCACAATCCATTGTGGCCATAGTACGTATGACACAATTTATGGCATCATTGAAGTCCCTCATCAAACCCAAGAGGACTGGTTAAAGGAACTATACCCCAAATCCGCTTTCTCAGAAATGAAGTGTAAGGGAGGAACCCATACAAAACCTCCCAATGCATTTGGGTTATCCCTAAATGAAACGTGCAAGCGTTTCTTCTGCGAATGCATTGAGGCGCCAGAGAATTGTTTTAACTATATACATTACTAAATGATGTTGCCAAGAAGAGAGACAATATGTCTTCTCTCCCCAGTGCAGAATTAAAATTGCTGCAACAGCATTGAAGAGGCCACATGTGTGTGATTTAATTTAGCACACATGTTTTGCACAAGCAGCTGTGATTCAAGGGGATCATGCAGGGACTATGTCTCCATAATTCAAGCAACGTCATGACCAAAATGACTGAATTCAACCAATGGGAGGGTAAACAGTTGTGTAGGAAATCCGCTTGTTCTGCATAGTCATCCCAGATTTTTTGCCTTTTACTAGCCCCTATATGTTTGCTGACTTTAAAATCTTCTAACCACTAGTAAATTGCCTGTGCTCCCCCTTTAACCATAAATAAATTGTCTTATTACTGACTGGTGCATTTAAGTTGTCAGTAATTACCTAGTCTATGATGTTATAAGTGCACCCAGGGTCTGGAAGTGAAATGCCACTCCTGCGCAGCAGCTACTATCATGCCTTACTCTATAGTGGCAGTGCAAACATATCTTCAGGCCTACCTTGTGTATCCTGAATATTGCAGCCGAAGGTGTGCCAAAGGCAAGCCAGTCGGTGCTCATCCGCGACCCGGCCGCGACCAGCGCCAGGGACCCTGGCACTCTGACCACCCACCACTACGACTCAGCTGACCTCCACACACTCAACCCTGGAAGGAACAACATCTGCCAGCTGTCTACGCTGAACACCACCCATGACCAGTTCTCCTGCCAACACTGCCGACAATCCTTCACCATCCTCCGCACCCCCACGGCCACCGCTCTCACGCCGAATGCCAGTACCCCCCAAGACCTGAGGTGGATACTCCTTAATGTGCGTTCCCTGCACAGACATGCTGTAGAGATCTGGGACCTTCTCGACACCCTCTCACCAGACGTCGCCTTCTTCACGGAAACCTGAACCAATCCCACCTCCACCCCTGACATCGCCACCACCATCCCAAACGGATACAAAATCCAGAGGAAGGACCAACCGAACCACCCAGGAAGAGGACTCGCCATCACACACAAGAGGTCCCCCCAACTCCTCACCTTCAGAACGAGCAACTCCCCATCCAACACCGAACACCTCCATTTCCAATCCAGACCAGGCCCAGACCTCAAACCTCATTTACCACTACCATCGACGACCTTATTGTGCCCCACACCATCGCCTCCCTGGACTACATACTCATCGGAGACCTCAACCTCCACCTTGACAACATCAGCGACCCCAGCTCCGCCACCCTCCTGGACAAATTTGCCAACCTTGGACTGAAACAGCTTGTCACCACCCCCACCCACTAGGCAGGACACAACCTTGACCCCATATTCACAGGAGGAAACATCATCCACTTCAGTCACACCATGCAACCCCCCTGGATAGACCACCACTGCGTACATTTCTCTTTCGACAAAGTCACTGCCTCCAAACCTACACCACGCCCTCCATGAAGGAACTGGAGCAAGGTCACTGAGGAGCACCTCAACTCCACCCTCATCCACAATCCCCCACCCACCTTGACCGACGCTAACTCTGCAGCCAAACAACTTCACAGATGGATCACCAACTACGCAGACAAGCCTGCCACCCTCCGCAACCCCGACAGACAGCGCCCCAGTAAGACCTAGTTCACCGCCGACCTCCAAGAATTTAGACGCACCTGCAGATGTCTTGGGAAGCTTTGGAGAAACAGCAAAACCTCAGAAGACCCTACCACCTACAAGAATGCCATACGGGAATACCACCAACTCATCAGATCTACCAAAAGAACCTTCATCCGAAACAACATCCATGGCAACTCGAGCAACTCCAAGGAACTCTTCAGCATCATTAAGGAGTTCACAAAGCTCCCCAGCGAAGTCAGGGACTTCACGCCCTCCCAGGACCTCTGCAACAAACTCGGCTCCTACTTCAACATGAAGATAAGTTCCCTCTATGACAACTTTAATGAACAGACTCTGTACACCGAACCCCTTCCTCCCCCCAGCAACGACAGCCAGCCTGCCATTTCCTCCTGGACCCCAGTAACCACCAAAGACACTACATCAACCATGAAAGGCATTCACTCAGGAGCCCCCACGGACCCCTGCACTCCGCATATCTTCCACAGAGCTGCCGCCACCATAGCACTGAGCTATGACGTACCATGAACATCACCTTCGAAGTAGGCACATTCCCTGATGACTGGAAACATGCAGAAGTCAAGACCCTCCTCAAGAAGTCCTCAGCAGAACCGACGGACCTCAAGAACTACTGACCCATCTCTTTCCTCTCCTTCACAGCCAAAGTCACCGAGAAGATCGTCAACCCCCAACTAACGAACTTCATTGAAGAGAACTCCATCCTCGACCCCTCCCAATTCAGATTCTGCAGCAACCACAGCACCAAGACCTCCCTACTTGCCGCCACAGACGACATCCGCACCCTCGTCGACCAAGGCCGCACCGTGGCCCTGATCCTGCTTGACATCTCTGCAGCCTTTGACACTATCTCCCACCGCACTCTCACTACCAGACTCAATCGACACTGGAATATAGGGAGCTGCCCTCGACTGGCTCCACTCCTTACTCACCAGCAGAACCCAAAGAATTACACTCATGACTTTCCTCTCCTAATCCACAGAGATCAACTGTGGAGTGCCCCAGGGATCATCCCTCAGCCCCAATGCTCTTCAACATCTATATGGCCTTCTAGCCGTCATTGTCAGACAGCATGGACTCTGCATATTATCCTACGCCGATGACACCCAGCTCATCCTCTCCCTCACCAAGGCCCCCAACATCACCAGACTCAGTTTCCAGGAAGGAATGAAGGGCATCACATCCCGGATGAGCAGCAGCTACCTGATGCTCAGCTCGGAGAAAACAGAAGTCCGCGTCCTCTGACCCTCCCCCTCTGCATGGGACAACACCTGGTCATCAAACGATTTGCACCCCCTTGGATTGGGGCGTGTCCCCCTAAGCCCCCTAGGTGTATCCCCCTAGACACCAATCCTACCCTGGAAATCCAGGGTAGGATTGGTGCCTATGGGGACACACCCCAATCCAAGTGGGTGCAAATCGTTTGATCATCTTCATGCTCTGATTCGGAGAGCGATACCTCGGGAGAACGCTTCTTTCAAATCCTTTACAATACAAGCTGTGCACTGACTTCAACTTTTTTGATACAACACCTGGTGGCCCACCGCCCTCGGCTGCCTGCCCCACGACCATGCCCGGAACCTGGGCATCATACTCCACTCCGCCCTCACTGTAAACTGACAGATCAATGTTGTCGCCTCCACCTGTTGCAACACCCTCCGCATCCTTCGCAGGACCTTCAAATGGATTCTCCCCGAATCCAGAAAGATCGTCAACCACGCACTCATAACCAGCGGACTGGACTATGAAAATTCCATCTATGCCAGAATCAACAAATCCCTGCTGTTCAAGCTACAGACTATAGAGAACACCGCAGCCAGACTCGTCCTTGGCATCCCTCAACAAGAACACATCACCCAACAACTACAACTCCTCCACTGGCTCGGCGCCGAGAAGAGAGTAACCTTCAAGATACTCACCCACGCCTACAAATGCCTGCATAACACTGGACCCCAATATCTCAATGAAAAAATCTCCTTCCACGTACCCATGAGAAACCTCAGATCTGCCAACCTTGCCCTTGCCAAAACCCTGCATATCCGCAGAGCAAGAACGGGTGGAAGAGCCTTCTCTTATATCACGGTCAAGACCTGGAACGAGCTCCCTATCAACATCAGACGTGCCCCCACTCTGCACACCTTCAGGAAGAGCCTTAAGACCTAGCTCTTCGAGTGACCCCGAGCTGCACCAAACTCCCCAACACCTTGAGACCCGGACGGATGAGTAGCACGCTTCACAATTCCCTGATTGATTGATTGATTGATTGTGAACATTCACTGCAAACAGGAAAAATAAACCCTTGTAGCAGGTAAAAACCTCCTTTTAAAATATTAATAAGCCACACTTATGCGAGTCTTGTAGCCCACAAGGTAGGGTTCTTTATATTTAAAAGTGGGACATGTATAAAATAATATTACCATGTCCCTAAAATGACATGGCACTAAAAGGTATTTTCACTGTGGCATGCCTAGCTGTCCTAGGTAGAAAACCAGATTACAGATTACGATACTAATACTGTATCTGTGGAATGGGACCAACCAGAAAAATAATTAAACTATTTTTTATAGTTATTAAAAATCAAATTCAATTGAGAAGCCGTTTTTTTAAAATAAATAATAAGGAAACATTTTAGGAAGTTGCCTTTTCCTTGCTGAAGTTCTGGAAGTTAATTTGTATTGGCTCTCCAGCTTCTCTCAGTTATTGATTAGACTTGAATAGGTGTCAGCCGGCCTGAATGGACAGAGATGATGCCCCTGAGTTTAGTAAAATATGAATGCGGGTGCTGTGGGCCTCCTTTTGACATCACAGTGTCAAATCCTGATTGACAGCTCTATTGAGCCACATGTAACTCTTGGGTCATACTTGAAAGGGAGAGATCAGGATGATAGGAAAATTGTTGTGTGTCTACTGTCTGCTTGATGGAAGACTCTGCGTTTGTCATTCCAGTCGTCAGTCTCTGGGTTTGTTGTGGGCACAGTGCGCATTGCAAACTGGATTTTAGTGTTAGATGTGAGAGTACCATAGTACACTCCACACACACCCCAAACTTAAGGGCCCTTGTTTCATGTGGGTGAAGATTTACATTGTCTTAACACATGGCATTTCCGGCCTGTTTCAAGTAATACAAACAGGAACTGCTGTAAAATGGGTAGAGGTACCACTGGGAACTTTTTCCCTATTGGTTGCGGTGTGCTCAGGAGTCATTCCCACCCACTAGCCAGTGTCAAGATTAAATATGGCATATCCGGATACCCACTTCAGAACTCTCTCTCATTCCGCAGAAGATCAGAAGAGGACTGGACCTGCTGTGTGTGACTTGAGAGCGCTGGACCTGCTCCCTTTTGTACCCAGGACAATGAAATTGACTCCAAGGATCAGTTGGCTGACCTCTTGTTTGGCTACATGGAGACAACAAGATGCAAGAGGCCTTTTCCTGGAAGTATCCAGCTGACCAGAGGAAACTAGACCTGAACTGGACCCTTCTGTTGGCCCCTACTTGATACTCGGTCTCTACGTTCCTGTCCAGAGGACCTGGGGGGCTTTAGAAGTGTACTCCTGTGATGGATTGAGACTTAAAACAGGGAGTCAGAAGGTCAAATCTCTGAAGAGGAAGAACCTAGTTCCTGTTTCAGGTATGCAATCCATTTAGGTCAGCCTAAAATTATGCCTAGGTGCAAATTTACTATGACCATAGACCATTCACCAGTATGGATTTTCTGTGACTTTGTTTACTATTCTTTCCTCTATTTTTCAAATATGGCTTGGATTTTATTTGTTTTGCATTTTGACTACACGTTTGGTACTGCATAAATACTTTACACAATGCCCTGAGGTAAGCCTGTGAGCTCTGTGCCATAGCTACAAGAGGGGTGTGCTCAGGTTAAATTAGTGTATTTAAGGGTTCACCCACACAAGGGATGTGAACATTTCTGGAGGTGGGTAGTCACTCACCACAAATAATAATTTATTTTCCTACAAGAAGCATTAAATATGGGACAGGAATAATTCATGATTAATGTGTATTACAGTCTAATAGTACAACTGAGGGTTCTGGTGACATTTACAAACAAGTCCAGCTCAGTTTCTAATCTAACGAATTTTAACCATGTCATTCTGTTTTTAAAATAGCATGTTTATTATGCTTTAGATGTCAATAAGGAAATCTACTTTGCCTGCATAGATTGCATGGAGAACAATAATATTCCATCAGAAGGTATTTTACGAATATTGCTAGAGAAGGTGTGAACTGCAGTAGAGTGGATCACAAGACATAATATAAAATACATACCACATTTCAGTCTTGGACAGCACTGGTTGACCTGGTGCACTGGGACCAATCTCTCGTCACTTCCACAAGTCGGCACCGAATCGCACTGGCATTCTGCAAGATGGAAATAGAAATTGAATGACCACTGTGTTGGTCCTCTATAAACGTAGTTATAGTTGTAGAAGGCAGGAGGCACACATTTCTGAATGATCAAAGATGGTGACTGAAAGATCATTGCCAAAAAGTGCACAAATAGAGATAAAGCCATTAGTTTATGTCAAAACCCATTTGTGGAGGAGGTATTTAAATGAATTGTTTAAAACAAGTGAATAACAGGTGATCACACAAATATATAGCTCGCTGGATCAGTACATGCATGACTGAATGTTGGATAAAGGGAGTCTGTAAAGGAATACGGCCACAGTTGATGGAGTCCTGGGTTTTTACATAGGTTTCCATGTGAATAGACACATGCACACCCAAAGCCAGATATGTGAGTTGATAGATGGACATCCAAAATCACATAAACAAAATGAACCTACACCACAATTTGTAAGGTTCAGAAAACATAAGATTTGAAGAAGTTGAAATATTGGTGCTCGTCCAGGATGAGCATGAAACAGTTCTTTCCAACACTGCAAGAAAAGACACTACAATGCTATCTTATAGACAAAGCATAATCAGATATGTCTCATATAGCAGAACAGATAATATTACATGAATTAATCTGAGAAAACGTTATGCTTGTTGTCTAAATGATTCAAAATATCCTGGCATTGTCTGACTTCCTTGACATGGCTAATCCCTGTTCCAATCAAGCACCTGAGTGACACGTAGGGTGTTGTAGCAGTACAGTAAAGCTATACTCACCACAATCATAGACTGGGCAGCATGCCTGCGGGGGTGTTGGCCTCTGAACCAGCTTTTCATGGGGTTTGCAGGCTTTAACTGTGCACGTAACATGGTTGCAGAGCGACTGGAAGTCAAAGAAAGAAGAGGTTACTTTGGAGGCACTTACACTCCATATCTTATTCGGAGTACCTTCGAACTGAATTAGTTTCAAAATGTTTCCTCAAATCATTCTCTTTCCATCCTCTCCCTACTGCATGTGGTCTCCCTACCTTGCACATCCTATTGGAAAACACCCTTGGATAATGTAGTAGAAAAAAAATTAAAAACCAAACAACACTTGGTGGCTGTTTATCAAAGAATGTTATCCCAGAATCAAGGTACACGAAGAAGCTGCAGATTAGCTCAAATTAGGCACACCCACTTTTTTTTATCTTCTATGCATGGATGCCAAATCACTTAGTGTGATCCTCTTTATGACATTAAGCATGACTCTCTTCTCTCAAAGATTTCCATCTATCAAAGGCGTGTTCTCTCCTGTCTGTGCCAGCTAGAGGCACGTAGATGACTTTCTTTGAAAACTAAAAAAACACAAAGTTTGGCTAGAACAAAATAACATTGGAATGTCAAGTAACAAAATAACTAAATCCATTGGGATGCGCAGTTGGAAGAAAAATGTTCCTGGTGATTATATGCTCCGATGATATTGCGGCCAATCATCAAGGGGTTGTGACACCAATCACGGCATGCATGTCTTTGCAGTCCATCTCCGAGGCATGTCCATGACAGTAGCATACCACAGAGATTTGCCTTTCCCTCGAGTAAAACTGCACAGCGGACCACATTCACAAAGTTATTTCCATATCTGTGTATAATTTAGGCGCATACATATTAGCAATTAGAGGGTCAAATTACTGTTCCTGGATCACAGATTCAGAAATAGTTACAATTCATGCTTAAAATTCTGACAGTACCGTTTAGTTTTAAATATGAGTTCATCTATTGTCAGGGGTAATGTATGGATTTTCAATCCAAAGTGCCCCTGACATTGGCTAGAGTATGGCCCGGGTCTTTCACAGGGAAAGAAATCTCCATAGAGAAATAAAAAATGAAATAGTGCAAATGCAAGCATATGTTTCATTCAAACACGTCGAAATAGAGATTTGCTTTATTCATAGATACCCAAGCATGTTCTACATTTGAGTGATGTAGGGAAGCTGCAACCGAGTCAGCCTCCCAAGAGCACTCATTCCAAGAAAATCTGAAAATGTTGCAAATTGTCTTATACACGTCTGGGCGCATAGTTTTTGCTTCCTTTTGGTACACCTTTTTCAAGACAGAGGTTTATTGTTGACAACTTTACAATAGCAGGGCCAGAGGTGGGAGTGGGGTAGTAAAACGAGGAAGTTGTTATCAGTAAAGATGCCCATCTACCTATTTGCACATGAGAGGAGGCTAACAATTACAAGAATCGCCCAAACCCCCATGCAGTCTCAGGGCAGATATGGCAGTAGGTAGCAGCAAAAGCGAAGTAAATCAAGGGATTAAGAAAAAAAGCAAGCTGCTTCAGGGCAGATATGGCAGCAGGTAGCAGCAAAGGGGGACTAAATCAATGAATTAAGAAAAAAAACAAGCAGCCTCAGGGCAGTTATGGTAGTGCGTAGTAGCAAAGGCGAAGTAAATCAAGGGATTAAGAATAAACCAATCAGCCTCTTGGGAGATATGACAGTAGGTAGCAGGAAAGGTGAAGTAACTCAAGGGATTAGGAAATACCCAAGCCGCTTTAGGGCCGATAGAGCAGTAGGTAGCAGCAAAGGTGAAGTAAATCAAGGGATTAAGGAAAACTCCCAAGCACATATGGCAGTAGGTAGCAGCAAAGGGGAAGTAAATCAAGGGATTAAGAAAGAAAAACAAGCTGCTTCAGGGCAGATATGGCAGTTGGTAGCAGCAATGGGGAACTAAATCAACGGTTTTCGTAAAAAACCCAAGCAGCCTCGGGCAGTTATGGCAGCACGTAGTAGCAAAGGCAAAGTAAATCAAGGGATTAAGAAAAAACCCAAGCAGCCTCATAGAAGATATGACAGTAGGTAGTAGCAGAGGCGAAGTAAATCAAGGGATTAGGGAAAAAAGCACACAACCTCTTAGCAGATATGGCAGTAGGTATCAGGAAAGGCAAAGTGAATCAATAGATAAAGAAAAAACAAACAAGCAGCTACAGGTCAGTTATGGCAGAAGATAGCATCAAAGGCAAACTAAATCAAGGGACTAAGAAAAAAAAACAAGCACCCTAATGGTTGATAGGACGATAGTAGCAGCAAAGGTGAAGTAAATCAAGGGATTAAGAAAATACCCAAGAAGCTTCAGAGCAGATATAGCAGTAGGTAGCAGCAAAGGCGAAGTAAATCCAGGGATTAATGAAAACCCCTAAACACATATGGCAGTAGGTAGCAGCAAAGGGAAGTAAATCAAGGAATTAAAAAAAAAAAACAGGAAGCCTTAGGGTAGTTATGGCAGAAGGATAGCAGCAAAGGCGAAGTATATTATGGGATTAAGAAAAAAAAATAAGCAGAGATGGCAGTAGATGGCAGCAGAGGCAAAGTAATTCAAGGGATTAAGAAAAAAAACATCCTCAGGGCAGATATTGCAGTGAGTAGCAGCAAAGGCGAAGTAAATCCAGGGATTAAGCCATGGGTTGAGAATAGCTGCAGACTAGTTGAATCTGTACTTCAAATTCTGCAATCAAGTGTGTCTTCTATAACACGTTTAGAACTAGGGCATCATCCTCCAAACAAGTCACATGAAACATACCGGAGTGACAGGAGGAGGGAGTGTGGTTCCAGGAGTCTGCGGGAGGGTAAAAACAAAGCATGTTTTAGTGGGTTGGTAGAAAGGAAGTTGTGCATAAATATTCAACACGATCCATCACTATAACAATCTAGTCAAGAAACAGGAAAACACGCATTGCTTCCTATTGCCAAACACCAAGATAATAAGCATAATTTATCAGCTATTCCAAACACCCTTTACATAACTTGGTGCCCACAAATGTCATGACTCCGTGAGCTCATTCAACCTATGCTCAAACCATGGACCGAAATTGGAATGTTTACCACTGAATGAAGACTTTTCTACCTCGTAACAACTCACACTCCAGTTTTCTTTGGCAGGAATGAACACTCACTCCTTCCACCCTAAATTTCGCTTTAATCGAAAGGCTACCTGCGGGCGCTGCAAATCAACCACTTCCATGGCCTCATCTCAGTATGAAAACTGAAAACATCCTCAAGAGATTGAGCCTTTCATCCCACTTATCCTCCATTCCTTATAGTAATTTCTGATTGCCTTTGAACTTTTCCAATTTCAATATGCCCTTTTCATATCTGATAGTCAAAATGGAACTCAACATTCTAAATATGGCCTGACTAGGGCCTTCTGGAATAGTGAAATTGCGACTCAAACATTTTTTGTCTGTTATCTTATTTTAAAACTGATCAATCATAAACAAAATACATGTACAGATGACATTACAGGTAGGACTCGATAGAAGGCTCTAAAAGACCCCCTGTAGGTCAGAAACACCCTGAAACCGTAGGGTGACCATCCTCTTCAATTCTTTAATGATATCTTGAAGAAAAGACACTTACCACTATTATTGGTTCTGCAAAGAAAAGAAAGCAAAGAGAACAATGTTAGTGCTCCACTCATACACACCATGGACATTACTCAGCATGTTGGGGTTTTATCATATGAAAAAACTCCAGCAACGGGCATTTTCTGTATATTGGATCACGTCGGTCGATGAGTGGAATAAGTCTCTTGCCTACACATGCTCTCTTTTTTTGTAGATAACTTTCTTTTTGAAGGACTTTGACTTACAGTTGTTTGGCCGAGAAAGGGATGCCAGTGGTGCGACTAAGCACTGCAGACTTCAGCGGCTTAAAGTCAGACCTATGCTCGACAAACTAGCTGCAGGCTCATGGGAGCCAGGGATCAGTAACCCCAGAAACAGGCCATTGACACACAACTATTTTTGGGTTGTCAGAAGGCTTGTGGCTAGCCACTGCCCATCCTGCATTCTCATCATTTGTAACAAATGTTGTGTGGCAGCTGCATAGTAAGAACAACCTCAGACTAAGCTGCTGACTGGCAACACAGGCATCCAGCAGTAAGAGTGAAAGCATCCATGTTGTATTTCCCATTAAATCATAGCTGCTCATTGTGAAGGGTCAGAAATCCATATTTACATGACTGATTGGCAGAAGAAAGTAGCATGGATTGGTGTATAAACCATGTAACGGGTAGAAAGATGCATGTCTGGTTGATACAAAGCAAAATAACCAAGATCTCTGTTGGGTGCTATTGATGCATGCTAAGTGCATGCTCCGAGGCATTAAGTGCTTTGGGAATGCTAAAAGGTGAGCCAGCCTGCTGTGTTTTTATATCACGTAAGTGTACACCCGCTTACCACTTTCACAGGTATGACACTCTGGGAATTTTTCTTTACTCACCGCACTCTAGTACTGGGCAGCATGCCTGAGGAGGTTTGGGCCTTTCCACCAGCCTCTCGTTGGACTTGCAGGTGATATCACTGCACGTCACATGTGCGCAAAATGGCTGTTGAGGAGAGATTAAAAGTTTATTTAAAACACCGCTTTCCTTCAATCTTCCACCCCAATGTTGAGGCGCTGTGTCAAGCAGAACACATCACAACTAGGATCTCAAAATTCCATGCTTAACTTCGTGAACAAAATTGGTTTCCTTTTGCTGGGCTCTGCATCAGGGGCGTCTTCCTTGCTATAGCGGAGAACTGTTGCCCCACTGCTAAAAGTAGCAGACAGAAGAAAAATAAAATGACACAACTATGTTATTGTCATTTTATATTTCACTTCCAGTCACTGTCACTGAGTCTGGGGCGGGCCATGTCGCAGTGTCACACAGCAGGGGGAGAAGGAGTAGTGGGCACTGAAAGTGCACATGTCGATTTGGCCGGCCATCTTAGGACGGCCAAACCAACATGCGCACTTTGATATCTCCGGCTATATCTTGGAGATACCAGCAGTACTCTGGGGCACAGGCTCCCAGTCCCAGCTGGAGCGTGAAACTGGCCTGATCAGCTCAATCCCAGTGCTTCTCTCATGCTGGGAGAAATAGCATGAGCGCTTTGATTGCGTGGGGAGTCTGGGAGCCTCTGCTCATGGGAATTGCAGTGCCAGGAGGAGCGGAGAGGAGCAGAGCGGCGCGAGAGCAGAAGATCGGACCAGTGCGGTGAAAGGAAAGTGTGCGTTTCTTTATTTTGACCCCTGTGCTGCCCCAGAATACTGTAGCACACTTGGGAGTACTAGACAGAAGACATTTTCCTATAGGGACATGTTCCAGTATGTTCAACATCACATTGAACTTACTAGAGGTTTTTAGTTGTGCGAATTGGGACCCTTTTAGTTAGGAAAACTTAGCAATTAAATGATTTCCTTTAGGACCATTGAAAGGAGTTACTTCTAAATGTACTTTTACTTCCAGTATTCCCTCAGAGGATGAACAGCCACTAGCCTAATCACTGAGATAAGCAGAGGTTGTTTGTATCAGGATGAGGTTGAAAGGCAGCAGACAGAAGAAAAATAAAATGACAATAAAACTATTTTTCAATTCCAAAGATGTCCAAAGAGAATAAAGAAACAGCAAACTATGGAACTGATCCACTGGTGTTTTAGCACACCTGGTTGGGATTAATGTGTGCAGAAACCGTGCCTACAAACATAAATTCTACATCCTTAATCTCAAAATCATCGTTGGTGAAAAATAACATTCATCAGGTGCAAAAACAAAAGAGGAAACATTCACCAATTTGGCAGCAAATGCAGCATTTGCAGTTTTAGTTGTGGAGACAGTATAGTGGCTCCTTGAGGGAGGGCAACTTTGGAAGAGTAGATAGCATTCTCAAACTCATAGGTTTATAGATGTGCGCATATCGCTTGCAGGTAGTTCACCATGCAGAAAAGATGGTTAACTTTGCTTCTGTCGATGGTAAGAGGGCCTTTCCAAGGTGGGAGATGGGAAGGGATACCTTCATGAATAATGGAGAGTGAGGGGAAAGTGCTTTACCAGGGGTAGAAATCTAATCCCCAGGGAAATAAATGTACAATTGCTAATGCGCATTTGACCTTCATTAGACATAGCCACCAAGTAGAAATGTTGAAGGTATATATTCTGTGCACTGGAGTGCTTAAAAAAATCTATGATTGTCGGAGCCTTTACGTATTTATGGGCGTCTTTGTAATTCCCTAAGAAGTCATTAACAGTGCTTAAAATGTAAAATAAGTCATAAGGTTTCTGATTTTGGACTATTTATCCAACCATTGATTTGAACCGCATGTGACAAAGACAAACCGCTTTCACGTGGAAGAATGCTGATGTCCTCAGCCATTGCAATGGTGAGCAGAGCATGAATAACCTAGGCCAGGTGTACAACACATTTTTATAGTCGTAAATTCAATTTTGGAACAGAAAAAAAAATGTTTTTTTGAATGTTGTAATCCCATTTTAGACATCTGTAAACTTTTACCAACTCCTAGAATGGGATTGTAACATCATACTGATTTGGTATTTGGAAGGGGCTTGTTGTAGGTATCCCTTCCAAATACTGATTCAGTGTACAATTTAGCAACACTTTTCAACTAAATCCAGGTTGCAAACCATTGAATAGTTACCGAATTGGAGTGGTAACCCATTCGATTTGTGAATGTTAAAAAAATGTTTGTGTTAGGATAGGCAGCATTCCGGGGATCACTGCCAACTCTCAAACAAACTACAAACACATTTAATTATCTTTATTAACATAGCATCGTTGTTTTTAAGAAAAATGGGGTGCATTCATTTTTTTTATTTTATTGAAAAACAATTGACGGATTGTGGTCTAATGACAATCCTTGTGATGGCCTCCCACCAGAATGAGTTGCAATTTGTAATCTACCTCATTAATATTATGAGGTAGCCTGGATTGTAACTCACTTCGAATCAGAATTTTACAAATGGCCTTATTAGTAAATAGGCCAGTTTGTAAAATTCTTTGATGTTCACAAAAATAATGGTCACAAATTGCGACCAGTTTTTTGCGCCCAGTAAATAGTGCATCTTCCCCTTAGTTCCTTATTGATCAAATAGGTTTCCTTGAGATATTTGATTTTTTTTATTGAAATTTTGCAATCATAGGCAAAATATAGAGAAGTAGTAGTTAAGGTTCTAGGTTTAAAAGAGAACGTGTATTGACAAAGCCACTAGGTCCGGCTTGCATTTTGAGTCCTGAATAAAATAATGTTTTTAAAAGACTGCCTGATGTAGTGAAACAATTAAACAAAACAATTATTTTCTATATGCAATGTATTTATGAGCTAACAAATTTAATATGTCATGATTCATTGTCCCTTTGAGATGTAACATAGTCCTTCCTGGATTACAGTGCAAGTACTCAGTAGGGGAAACAGTCATTACAAAGAGGCTGTTTCCACACACGCCATTATAATGCATGCATTACAATGCATTCCCCGTTACAGCGCGTAGCCTTTTCTACGTATCTTTTTACTACACATATGCTTTTACAGTCCTTTTCAGCGAATTACGTTGTAAAGGTATTTATTGTAAAGGCATATGTGTAGTAGTAAGGGCATTTGCCTGGAAACCGACATGTTGGTAAGCACTCCACATCGTTAGAGGAAACGGAGAGACTCTACTGCTACCTCAAAAAAACATGGACCGCCCCTCAGACTGCATGAGAAGAGAGGTAAGAGGGCTTTGCAGTGGGGTGGAGGCTACTCTTTTAGAAGTTTGGGTTTAAGAAAGGTTGGGGGTAGCAGGGGAGTCTAGGGGTAGTGTTTTAGGGTTTAGGGTAGGGGAAGGGCAGGGGCTGGGTGGAGCGCAGAGGTAGTATTTTAGCCTTTAGGGTAGCGGAAGGGTCTGGGGCCAGAAGGGGTCATGTAGGGGTAGTGTTTTTAGGGTTTAGGGCAGAGGAAGGGCTAGGGGCCGGGGCTTTGCGCAGGTGTATGCTTTCAGGTTTTAAGGCAGGGGAAGGGTATTTTTTTTAAGCTTGGGGACCGTGGTGGGGTACGCAGGGATCAGGATTAGGGTTTAGGGTAGTGGTCAGGGAAACCCTTGCCATGCATATGCTTTTAACATACATGCTTGTATGACGAAATTTGTTGTAAAAGCATGCATGCTAAAGGCTTATTCGCTGAAATAAAATGCTTGGTAAAGGTTTGCGTTGTAATGGCATTGGTGTTGTAGCACATGCGTGTTGAATGCATGTGTTACCACGGAATGATATGTAACGCCATACTTCTCTACATAGGAGGCAGAATGATACATCAAACAACCAACAGCCTGAGGTGAATACGTAAGTGTCCACTGGTTGGAGCAAAAACGCACCTTATGTATATTAAAACGATTTGGTAATAATGGGTCGTCCAGACGGATGTCTTTTTGAGCTAGACATAAAAAGGCTTCCAGTGGGGAAAAGAAGGAGTGAAGTGAGAGATGGCTGGGTTGGGGGCAAGATCTTGGAAAACAAGAGCTCTAACTAACTGCCACATCATATTAATTCCGACAACATGCTTATCAGCCTGCAATGAGACATAACTAAAATAAATCTAATTTTGTTTACCAATAGTAAGACCTATCATCAATTAATATCAATCACACAAAGCTGTGCAGTAGCACAAATTCAAATATCTAATGACCCTTAGATAACAGGAGCTCTCATTCAACTCAGTGTGACTCATTTTATTGAATTCAGAAGGTTAAAAGGCTAAGTTGACCCTACCAGAAATTAAATGTTTTACATTTATATTGGGAAACTACAGTCCCACGACGCTTGCTGAAGTTGTCCCTCATTAGATAGGGCCATTTTGCAGCAACGTCTAATAAGCAGGCACGCAGAAAATATCTCCAGTACGCACTGTATTTTGTTTTATTTCTACGTATAAGATAAAGAAATCGGAATCTATACCCTTGAGTCTGCAGATTTTCTGAATTTATCTTCACACTTTTGCACAAATGTCCACAGATTTCAGATTATCTTTTTGAAGATGTTGACTATATTTTTTTAAGGGTTACATGTTGAGGATAACAGAGCAGTCTCCCCATATTCTGAAAGCATGTCCATGTTGCCTAAACAGAGCACATCCTTGGACTAAAGGGGACTCGCTTCATATCAAATTAATGTAAGGGGCACCTCCTACGATGCGTCCAGATTGGAAATAGTGATGGATTCAAAACCATCTCAGAAGACTGTAAGTCACTGGTTTCAGTATTATTCTACCGTGTGTTCTCAAGCAACTACAGGATTCAGGCAAACAAAAATATGTAATATATTGAATCATTGGTGTTTTGCCTGGCTGGAGATGAGAAGCAAGATGGGAGATGATGGATCTATTTGAACTGACCTGACATTACCTTAAGTGTGGAACTCCTGTGCTCAGTCTGTCTTCACAAAACTCAAAACATGGGATTTTGAACTGCTGTTTTATGAATGCTAAATTAATAAAACCTTGCAGACATTCATCCCTTCAATTCCTCATCAATTGTACAGGTTTTAGCATCAAATAAATGACACTTCACATTTTGCAACTAGCGCTGTAACATCATATCAGTGGCATAATGCATGGAATACAAATGTCTGTGCATAACATAACACAACACAACATAACATAGCATGAGCAAGTGTTGAAGTTATAAAATATTATAGCAATTAATTCTTTGCCAGGGCATACTGCAATTGCATGGCACTTACCGTAGGGGTAGGCGAGGTAATTGGAGGAGTCTGTCAAAAGTGGGGAAAAAGAAAAGATAAATGAGCTGGCACATTATGAAGTATTGTATTAAATGTGACTGATACAGCGCCTTGTGATTTATAGTCCTACAGCCTCTTCACCGCTACAGGGATAATACAGTTTTGGGTGCAAATTCAAGATTGTGCTCGAGAGATGTCCTCTCTTAGTTACAAGGGGTGCGAATAGCAGCCCTTGGAATGTGTACTGGAGGAGGAGTAGTTCATGCTGTCCTCAACCCTGGTACCACACAGATCCTGGTTACTGGTGCCATAGTGATGTGTGCTTGTTATATCAGTGCCCGGATAGAAGACACAAAGCAAAGCTAGTGCTGTACAAGTATGTGACCTCCATTGGTCCCATCATTACTGCTGAAGCTGCAGGAGGTGACCTAATGCAACACGATTTATTTTATTTATCTTTTTCACCCAAGCGAATATGAGCATTTGGTGCCCAATGGGCCATTTTTGAAAACAAGCATTGGCAAAGCCAATAGATTTCACTTTTTTAAAAATGCAGTGGACAAGCCAATAGGTCTGGCGTTTTGTTAGAGGAAGGGTTAGTTAATAGTTGGCTGACTCTCTGTGTGTTGCTCCCAGCTATTGTAGTCTGTAGTGAGATTTACAAAGGAATTTTAATTGCAAACAGTAGAGGATTGCAGTTTGTAGCAGCCCCTGCCACAACTCCCCACCCAGACTGCGCTGTGGGGGAAAGGCTAGGCACTGCAGGGCAGAAATGGGCAGTGTGACTTAAATAAAAGTGCAGTGCACTTTATTCCTCATGCCAAGGTCAGATCTGTCCTGCACTGCGGGGGCTGCATGACACCAAAATATTCTGGTCTGTAACACATGCAGTGCAGCTGTATCAGTGTAACTGCCCCTTGCTCCTCTCCTCCCCTCGTATCTGCAATCAGAATACAGGAATCATAGTGCACAAATCAGATGCAAATTACGCATAAAACAGGAGTGCCACGCGATGTATGGCATGTACATGTGGCATCCGCTAACTGGTGCAAATAATGCATATGACTACACACACGGGAAGAGCTGAATCCCTGCACAATTTCTAGGTAAATCCTCATTCCGAGGCAAACTGGGCACCTGCTAATTACCGCACTCCTTGCTAATGGTAATTAGTCGTGGCATCCACAAAGGGCCTTGATTTTGAACAGAGGCACACAGAAATAAGGAGAAGCACACTTTACATGCTTCTCTAGCAATGTACTCTCTCAACTTAATGTATGTTAGATCAAGAAAAAATGATAACTTACCGTTGGAATAGGTTCTGAAAGTAAACACAGAGAGGATTATTTTAGTATGTTATCTTTCTAACCCACTTTTCGCTTTCAACCCTTTGGTTTAGTTGTGAAGTAACATAACAACGACAGAATATGGAACTGCATTTCTACTCTCCATATTCAGATTCCTCCAGCTGCTCGTCAGCTTTTGTCTTTGTTACTTAGCGTCCTATCTGCCAGGCCTGTTTTAGCCTCCCCTTGCTTCTTTCACTGCACCTGTTTTCAGTCTCCTGCATATTTCTCTGTAATTCTGCTCTTAGCCCCATTAGGTCACCGGACTACCCTCTGCACTTCTGCTCTCAGGATTTTTTTACTTCCTCTTGCGTCTTCCTTTGCACTTCTTCTCTCAGTCTCATGAATATTTCTCTTTCTTCTCCTTACTTCTTCTCTCAGCCCCCTTTTAACCTTGCTTTCCTCGCTCCACGCGTGCTCAGCTTCCCCATGTATCTTCCTTTGTACCTCTGTTCTCAGATTCTAGTTTCTGTTTGTCAATTATCTACACTTCATTTACTCTTCATGGTTCTGCCCTGCTGCTGCCAGATCATCCGACTCCTTTGGCTGCCCTGCCACTGTCTCATTGAAACCAAGCAAGATGCCCCAGTGTAATGCTCCCTTAGAGCAGTGCACCCACAGGCACCACTCTCACACCTAGACTGTCTCACTGAAACCAAGCAAGATGCCCCAGTGTAATGCTCCCTTAGAGCGGTGCACCCACAGGCACCACTCTCACACCTAGACTGTCTCACTGAAACCAAGCAAGATGCCCCAGTGTAATGCTCCCTTAGAGCGATGCACCCACAGGCACCACTCTCACACCTAGACTGTCTCACTGAAACCAAGCAAGCAGCCCCAGTGTAATGCTCCCTTAGAGCGGTGAACCCACAGGCACCACTCTCACACCTAGACTGTCTCACTGAAACCAAGCAAGATGCCCCAGTGTAATGCTCCCTTAGAGCGATGCACCCACAGGCACCACTCTCACACCTAGACTGTCTCACTAAAACCAAGCAAGCTGCCCCAGTGTAATGCTCCCTTAGAGCGGTGCACCCACAGGCACCACTCTCACACCTAGACTGTCTCACTAAAACCAAGCAAGCTGCCCCAGTGTAATGCTCCCTTAGAGCGGTGCACCCACAGGTGCCACCCTTTTACACCTGCACTGTCTCACTAAAACCAAGCATGCTGCCCCAGTGTAATGCTCCCTTAGAGCGATGCACCCACAGGCACCACTCTCACACCTAGACTATCTCACTGAAACCAAGCAAGATGCCCCAGTGTAATGCTCCCTTAGAGCGGTGCACCCACAGGCACCACTCTCACACCTAGACTGTCTCACTAAAACCAAGCAAGCTGCCCCAGTGTAATGCTCCCCTAGAGAGGTGCACCCACAGGCACCACTCTCACACCTAGACTGTCTCACTGAAACCAAGCAAGATGCCCCAGTGTAATGCTCCCTTAGAGCGGTGCACCCACAGGCACCACTCTCACACCTAGACTGTCTCACTAAAACCAAGCAAGCTGCCCCAGTGTAATGCTCCCTTAGAGCGGTGCACCCACAGGCACCACTCTCACACCTAGACTGTCTCACTAAAACCAAGCAAGCTGCCCCAGTGTAATGCTCCCTTAGAGCGGTGCACCCACAGGTGCCACCCTTTTACACCTGCACTGTCTCACTAAAACCAAGCATGCTGCCCCAGTGTAATGCTCCCTTAGAGCGGTGAACCCACAGGCACCACTCTCACACCTAGACTGTCTCACTGAAACCAAGCAAGATGCCCCAGTGTAATGCTCCCTTAGAGCGATGCACCCACAGGCACCACTCTCACACCTAGACTGTCTCACTGAAACCAAGCCAGATGCCCCAGTGTAATGCTCCCTTAGAGCGGTGCACCCACAGGCACCACTCTCACACCTAGACTGTCTCACTAAAACCAAGCAAGCTGCCCCAGTGTAATGCTCCCTTAGAGAGGTGCACCCACAGGCACCACTCTCACACCTAGACTGTCTCACTAAAACCAAGCAAGCTGCCCCAGTGTAATGCTCCCTTAGAGCGGTGCACCCACAGGTGCCACCCTTTTACACCTGCACTATCTCACTAAAACCAAGCAAGCTGCCCCAGTGTAATGCTCCCTTAGAGCGGTGCACCCACAGGCACCACACTCACACCTACACTGTCTCACTGAAACCAAGCAAGATGCCCCAGTGTAATGTTCCCTTAGAGTGGTGCACCCACAGGCACCACTCTCACACCTAGACTGTCTCACTAAAACTAAGCAAGCTGCCCCAGTGTAATGCTCCCTTAGAGCGATGCACCCACAGGCACTACTCTCACACCTAGACTGTCTCACTAAAACCAAGCAAGCTGCCCCAGTGTAATGCTCCCTTAGAGCGGTGCACCCACAGGCACCACTCTCACACCTAGAATGTCTCACTGAAACCAAGCAAGATGTCCCAGTGCAATGCTCCCTTAGAGCGATGCACCCACAGGCACCACTCTCACACCTAGACTGTCTCACTAAAACCAAGCAAGCAGCCCCAGTGTAATGCTCCCTTAGAGCAGTGCACCCACAGGTGCCACCCTTTTACACCTGCACTGTCTCACTAAAACCAAGCAAGCTGCCCCAGTGTAATGCTCCCTTAGAGCGGTGCACCCACAGGCACCACTCTCACACCTAGACTGTCTCACTGAAACCAAGCAAGATGCCCCAGTGTAATGTCCCCTTAGAGTGGTGCACCCACAGGCACCACTCTCACACCTAGACTGTCTCACTAAAACCAAGCAAGCTGCCCCAGTGTAATGCTCCCTTAGAGCGATGCACCCACAGGCACCACTCTCACACCTAGACTGTCTCACTAAAACCAAGCAAGCTGCCCCAGTGTAATGCTCCCTTAGAGCGATGCACCCACAGGCACCACTCTCACACCTAGACTGTCTCATTGAAACCAAGCAAGATGCCCCAGTGTAATGCTCCCTTAGAGCAGTGCACCCACAGGCACCACTCTCACACCTAGACTGTCTCACTGAAACCAAGCAAGATGCCCCAGTGTAATGCTCCCTTAGAGCGGTGCACCCACAGGCACCACTCTCACACCTAGACTGTCTCACTGAAACCAAGCAAGATGCCCCAGTGTAATGCTCCCTTAGAGCGATGCACCCACAGGCACCACTCTCACACCTAGACTGTCTCACTGAAACCAAGCAAGCAGCCCCAGTGTAATGCTCCCTTAGAGCGGTGAACCCACAGGCACCACTCTCACACCTAGACTGTCTCACTGAAACCAAGCAAGATGCCCCAGTGTAATGCTCCCTTAGAGCGGTGCACCCACAGGCACCACTCTCACACCTAGACTGTCTCACTAAAACCAAGCAAGCTGCCCCAGTGTAATGCTCCCTTAGAGCGGTGCACCCACAGGTGCCACCCTTTTACACCTGCACTGTCTCACTAAAACCAAGCATGCTGCCCCAGTGTAATGCTCCCTTAGAGCGATGCACCCACAGGCACCACTCTCACACCTAGACTATCTCACTGAAACCAAGCAAGATGCCCCAGTGTAATGCTCCCTTAGAGCGGTGCACCCACAGGCACCACTCTCACACCTAGACTGTCTCACTAAAACCAAGCAAGCTGCCCCAGTGTAATGCTCCCCTAGAGAGGTGCACCCACAGGCACCACTCTCACACCTAGACTGTCTCACTGAAACCAAGCAAGATGCCCCAGTGTAATGCTCCCTTAGAGCGGTGCACCCACAGGCACCACTCTCACACCTAGACTGTCTCACTAAAACCAAGCAAGCTGCCCCAGTGTAATGCTCCCTTAGAGCGCTGCACCCACAGGCACCACTCTCACACCTAGACTGTCTCACTAAAACCAAGCAAGCTGCCCCAGTGTAATGCTCCCTTAGAGCGGTGCACCCACAGGTGCCACCCTTTTACACCTGCACTGTCTCACTAAAACCAAGCATGCTGCCCCAGTGTAATGCTCCCTTAGAGCGGTGAACCCACAGGCACCACTCTCACACCTAGACTGTCTCACTGAAACCAAGCAAGATGCCCCAGTGTAATGCTCCCTTAGAGCGATGCACCCACAGGCACCACTCTCACACCTAGACTGTCTCACTGAAACCAAGCCAGATGCCCCAGTGTAATGCTCCCTTAGAGCGGTGCACCCACAGGCACCACTCTCACACCTAGACTGTCTCACTAAAACCAAGCAAGCTGCCCCAGTGTAATGCTCCCTTAGAGAGGTGCACCCACAGGCACCACTCTCACACCTAGACTGTCTCACTAAAACCAAGCAAGCTGCCCCAGTGTAATGCTCCCTTAGAGCGGTGCACCCACAGGTGCCACCCTTTTACAACTGCACTATCTCACTAAAACCAAGCAAGCTGCCCCAGTGTAATGCTCCCTTAGAGCGGTGCACCCACAGGCACCACACTCACACCTACACTGTCTCACTGAAACCAAGCAAGATGCCCCAGTGTAATGTTCCCTTAGAGTGGTGCACCCACAGGCACCACTCTCACACCTAGACTGTCTCACTAAAACCAAGCAAGCTGCCCCAGTGTAATGCTCCCTTAGAGCGATGCACCCACAGGCACTACTCTCACACCTAGACTGTCTCACTAAAACCAAGCAAGCTGCCCCAGTGTAATGCTCCCTTAGAGCGGTGCACCCACAGGCACCACTCTCACACCTAGAATGTCTCACTGAAACCAAGCAAGATGTCCCAGTGTAATGCTCCCTTAGAGCGGTGCACCCACAGGCACCACTCTCACACCTAGACTGTCTCACTAAAACCAAGCAAGCTGCCCCAGTGCAATGCTCCCTTAGAGCGATGCACCCACAGGCACCACTCTCACACCTAGACTGTCTCACTAAAACCAAGCAAGCAGCCCCAGTGTAATGCTCCCTTAGAGCAGTGCACCCACAGGTGCCACCCTTTTACACCTGCACTGTCTCACTAAAACCAAGCAAGCTGCCCCAGTGTAATGCTCCCTTAGAGCGGTGCACCCACAGGCACCACTCTCACACCTAGACTGTCTCACTGAAACCAAGCAAGATGCCCCAGTGTAATGTCCCCTTAGAGTGGTGCACCCACAGGCACCACTCTCACACCTAGACTGTCTCACTAAAACCAAGCAAGCTGCCCCAGTGTAATGCTCCCTTAGAGCGGTGCACCCACAGGCACCACTCTCACACCTAGACTGTCTCACTGAAACCAAGCAAGATGTCCCAGTGTAATCCCTTAGAGCGGTGCACCCACAGCCACCACTCTCACAACTAGACTGTCTCACTAAAACCAAGCAAGCTGCCCCAGTGCAATGCTCCCTTAGAGCGATGCACCCACAGGCACCACTCTCACACCTAGACTGTCTCACTGTAACCAAGAAAGATGTCCCAGTGTAATGCTCCCTTAGAGCGGTGCACCCACAGGCACCACTCTCACACCTAGACTGTCTCACTAAAACCAAGCAAGCTGCCCCAGTGCAATGCTCCCTTAGAGCGATGCACCCACAGGCACCACTCTCACACCTAGACTATCTCACTGAAACCAAGCAAGATGCCCCAGTGTAATGCTCCCTTAGAGTGGTGCACCCACAGGCACCACTCTCACACCTAGACTGTCTCACTAAAACCAAGCAAGCTGCCCCAGTGTAATGCTCCCTTAGAGCGGTGCACCCACAGGCACCACTCTCACACCTAGACTGTCTCAATAAAACCAAGCAAGCTGCCCCAGTGTAATGCTCCCTTAGAGCGGTGCACCCACAGGCACCACTCTCACACCTAGACTGTCTCACTGAAACCAAGCAAGATGTCCCAGTGTAATGCTCCCTTAGAGCGGTGCACCCACAAGCACCACTCTCACACCTAGACTGTCTCACTAAAACCAAGCAAGCTGCCCCAGTGCAATGCTCCCTTAGAGCGATGCACCCACAGGCACCACTCTCACACCTAGACTGTCTCACTGAAACCAAGCAAGATGCCCCAGTGTAATGCTCCCTTAGAGCGGTGCACCCACAGGCACCACTCTCACACCTAGACTGTCTCACTGAAACCAAGCAAGATGCCCCAGTGTAATGCTCCCTTAGAGCGGTGCACCCACAGGCACCACTCTCACACCTAGACTGTCTCACTGAAACCAAGCAAGATGCCCCAGTGTAATGCTCCCTTAGAGCGGTGCACCCACAGGCACCACTCTCACACCTAGACTGCCTCACTGAAACCAAGCAAGATGCCCCAGTGTAATGCTCCCTTAGAGCAGTGCACCCACAGGCACCACTCTCACACCTAGACTGTCTCACTGAAACCAAGCAAGATGTCCCAGTGTAATGCTCCCTTAGAGCGGTGCACCCACAGGCACCACTCTCACACCTAGACTATCTCACTGAAACCAAGCAAGCTGCCCCAGTGTAATGCTCCCTTAGAGAGGTGCACCCACAGGCACCACTCTCACACCTAGACTGTCTCACTAAAACCATGCAAGCTGCCCCAGTTTAATGCTCCCTTAGAGCGGTGCACCCACAGGTGCCACCCTTTTACACCTGCACTGTCTCACTAAAACCAAGCAAGCTGCCCCAGTGTAATGCTCCCTTAGAGCGGTGCACCCACAGGCACGACTCTCACACCTAGACTGTCTCACTGAAACCAAGCAAGATGCCCCAGTGTAATGTTCCCTTAGAGTGGTGCACCCACAGGCACCACTCTCACACCTAGACTGTCTCACTAAAACCAAGCAAGCTGCCCCAGTGTAATGCTCCCTTAGAGCGATGCACCCACAGGCACCACTCTCACACCTAGACTGTCTCACTGAAACCAAGCAAGCTGCCCCAGTGTAATGCTCCCTTAGAGCGGTGCACCCACAGGTGCCACCCTTTTACACCTGCACTGTCTCACTAAAACCAAGCAAGCAGCCCCAGTGTAATGCTCCCTTAGAGCAATGCACCCGCAGGTGCCACCCTAAACATGCACTGTTTCACAGTAATGCTCCCTCACAGCGGTTCACCCGCAGGTGCCACGCTACACCTGCACTGTCTCGCTGTAGGCAACCATGCAAGCTGGCCTAGCTTAATGCTCCCTTAGAGCATGCAAACTTCCCCAGTGTGATGCCCCCTTAGAGCGATGCACTTCCACCTGCACTGTCTCACACCCTACGCTAGCACCAAGACACCTTATTGGTATTCGAGCGCTTTATGAAATTATTTAACATAATATAACCTGCCCCAAGTGCACACCTGTACGTTTGTGCAAAGCTTGGCTTGTACTTACTGCAGATGTACTGAGGACAGCACCGATGTTCCGGGGAGTCAGTAACGGGTTCAGCAACAAATCCAGGTCCACAATTAGGGGCTGAAGCACACGGTAAACACTCTGGTGGGAGAAGAACAGGAAAGAGCAGCAAAGCAAACATTAGAGTCTTTAAATGCTATGGGCTTTGGCACTCGTTTGGGACCCAGGCGTGCTATCTGGCATGTCTGCATATCACACGGGCAGGGTAAACTCGGAGGAATGCAATTCTTCGTTCACCGTACCCGGTACACATGCATCTGCCTTTATTTCCTAGCCATTGGGAAAGAGCTGTGTACTGCAGAGCTGCGAACTGTTGTAGATACCTGGATAGGATGGGTGATGTTCGTAGTGTCAGATCCGAAGGATGTAGTCTCCAGAAGAGACAGAAATCAGTTTTAGGTAGCACTATTTACACAGCCGGGCTGAGCCTGCGCTGAATAACTCGAGGTGGGCAGGGCAGGGGGACATCAATCATTCAACAGCATCACAGCCACTGGCCAAGTTATGACTTCACCCCCCCTCAAGCCACGTTTGTACAAAATCACCATCTTTTCAGGCCAAGAGCCAAAAATCACTATAATTTCTACTTATGACTCCATCACCACCCCCTTTTGTACCGCTTTTGGCCGCCATAAGTGTGGCAGGGTATACTCAGACGTGAGTCCCTTGCTCACTTTGCCACTGGATTCAAGCAAGCCGGGCTGAAGACGGCTGGAATGCCAGAAACCGGTCCTCGGAAGCTTGTTTCCGGTCCAGGGTAGACATGGCTTGGCAGTTCGGGCTGGACTGTTCCCATGAGGCACAGGGTCAGACTGATTTGCATATAGCCATGTCTGAACTGGGGTGGCAGAGTGGGCTAAAGAACGGTGATGGATTAAACCCAGATCTTTTGACTGGGTGTGAGTGTTTGATTGATTCAGATGCTCTGTCCATCACCACCCCCTTTTGTACCGTTCACCCCCCCTCAAGCCACGTTTGTACAAAATCACCATCTTTTCAGGCCAAGAGCCAAAAATCACTACAATTTCTACTTATGACTCACATTTTAAGTTCAAAAGCAGCATACCTATTTTGCATATGAATATACATTTCGTTGTTTTTGTGGTCCATCTTTTATCTTGGCGTTTTCTGTGTATGTGTGCGTTTCCTGGTTATTAAGGCATTATATGCAAGAGGCAGTTGGGCGGTGTATGAGGGGGCAATTCTTTGTTTTTTACATAATACCTGTTGCATATTCTTCTGACATTGGGATACTGATGCTTAGTCTGTGTGCCAGGACGCGTGCCTGCATAATGCCAGTCACCGCCTTTAATAGTATTTCTGTGCCTGGCACCTACATCCTAGACTGTTTCACAGAGCAGGACCGTGTAAGATGAGCTATTGTGGAGAGGACCAAGCACAGGAGACGACCCAGTAACAGGTGGGCAGAGGAGGCATGGTGGTGACTAGATGGGCAACGGGACTGGACTTTTAATTGCGCCACTCTGCCATTTCCCCACTGAGCTGCTTTCACAATAGGGGGCTGAATAAAGGGGATGTTTGCAGAATAGGCTGGGTTATTGACCCAATCCAACCCTGCCCCATAACCTCATTCTGGTTGTGGCCTCCTACAGTGTGAGCTTGTTTGAAAATATTTGCTAGAGCAGATTAATCTTAACTGTAGACTATGCAAGGATGTGCGGTTGAGTTACTCTTGGGCTGCCTTTATCAGCCAAGGGTCTTGCAAGGGAAGAGTTTTACTTCACAAGATGTCGCTTGGCATCAAATTTGTGCTTTCATTTTTAATACGATTTTACGCATCATCTTTGGGGCGTGCATGGCATGGTGGAGGTGTAAGAACCTTCCTGTGGCACCTGGGCTTGGAACGGGCTTACAGGCAGCACGCAATTGATATTTGGAAGGCCACAAGCGCTGAAGACCTGGGAACACCATCACAAGACTCTTAAATCAGGAAAGTTCGACCAGATCAATGGTAGGTTCCAGTGGGTTCCACAAGCATGAACATTGTGACTATCTCTTTGCGACACTGGACCACCAGTGCAGAGCACACGAATCAACGAATGGAAGGTCAGCTAGACCTCAGGGTCTGGTCATATGGCGAGTTGGCCAAGGGTTTGGCTTCGGAGAAGTGGGCCAGAAGATAACTACAGATTTGGATACACGGTTTAGACCTCCAGGTTTTTTTCCCAGTAAGTTGGGCTTGTGCAGGGCCACCAACCAATGTGGCTCAGCTCCAAAAAACATAATAGCCACACGGTAGGGTACAGGTGGCCAGCTAGGCCATGAGCATGGTTAGCTCACCGCTAGACCACCAACGCAGTGTAGGTGGCACAAGCTGCCAGCCAGGCACTGAACAAGGGTGAAGCACAGTGTCAAAGGGACAGGGACAAATGCTTAGGTTTTTTTTCTTACGAGGTAAGGGAACTTAGGAGCTACAAGGCCATGAAGCAAAGGGTAGATTTCGTGAAGAACATATAGGTAATACAAAGAAAGGGAAGTGAAGATGAGAGGGTCAAGCAAGGGGTGAAGTAGAAGATGCATCTCAGATTTTGTCAGGACACAGTGGACACAGCAATAAAGGAACTCTAGAAACCTAGGGGCAGATTTAAAAGCCCCTTGTGTCATTTTTGCGCCGCAGTTGCGTCACTTTTTGTGACGCAGCAGCAGCGTAAAAATGCAGCCCATTTACAACGTGACGCATCTAGGGAGATGTGTCACGTTGTAAAGCCCTGCGTCACATTATACCTGCATCAGATGTAATGTATGCAGGGTGGGAGTTCCAAAGCAAAAAACCCTCATAGAAGTGACGCAGTGAAATCTACAAGATTTCACTGTGCCACTTCTAGTACGCCGCTGCATCAAATTCATACGCCTGCTTGAAGCAGGCGTAAGGAGTGATGCAGCACTATGAGGATAGGCCCCCACCTGCATTGCGGGAGTTGCGTCGGGATTGCAACACAGCTCCAGCAATGCGTGACTTTTTCATCAACAAATGCGTCAGAATTTCTGAAGCATCTGCCAATTATTGCGTCATGGTGCGCCGTATTGTAAATACTGCGCATCCATAGTGGCGCAAGTGTTTCTCAAAGGGGAGCAGGGTATGTGAAGCATCTTCACAGATGCGTCACTTTCTTTTAAATCTGCCCCCTAGTATTGAAGTGTCGTGAAAACCAAGGGCCACATGTATGTATCTTTTTTCTGGTGGCAAACGGCCCGATGCTGTGAATCAGGCTGTTTGCAACGAGAAAAAAAGCTTTCCCAAAGTACCAAACTCTATTTTGTGATTCTGAAAACTATTACCGAATTGCAAAATGGGTTAGCGATTGGCTATTAGGAAAGGGCATGCGTAGGGCGTCCTTTACTAATAGCAAACGGCATCGGTATGTAGGAATGTGACCGAAATGCAATTGCAAACATTCTCATTTTACGGCCTACATCAAATAGGTGGTCACCCATTCCTAAATAGGTAGGGGACCCCTTCCCCTCTGTGAATGTATGCAAAAACTTTTTTCCAAGAGCAGGTAGTTGTCCCACAGACCTCTGGCTCCTCTTAAAAAATGAAAAGAAACTTTTCCTTTATTTTTCTAAATGAAACCCGTTTTTCTTTAAGTAAATCGGCTGCATTAAAAAAAAAGATTGCTTTTTTTAAAAGTAATCAAGACATGGTGATCTGCTGACCTCAGCAGGCCGTCATCCCTGTGATTTTTGCGATTCCTAATGGATCTCAAATAGCGACCTCCCTCGGTAATATTCATTAGGTAGGTCATTTGCGACCCACTGGGAATTTCAGGATGTGTTCAACACACTTTCATACATGCCGTTTTACAATTTCTTGATTGCGAATTACAAGGATTCGCAATTAGGGAATCGCAAAAACAGTTTCTTCATACGAGTGGCCCCAAGAAACAGAAGGAGTAGGAATAGCAGGTACTGTAGTTAGGAGAAAGTAAAGTGTGCAATGTTGAGTGTAGCAGAGAAGGGGGTGGGCACTGGGAGAGAAAGGGAGCACAAACATTAAAAGGTAAGATAAAAGAAGCATTTAACACACCATTTGCAGAGACATAGAAAGGAGGTTTTGAAGCAATGACACCTTGTGAGTGTGAGAGAGCGCAATTTGAACGAAAAGTATATAGTAACCATATCTAGACGTATATGTTATAAACGTAGGGACGAAATGCATATCGTAATGTAAAGTTGGCGATTATAGTATAAAGGCCAATGAATGTGATAACATGGTATAGGGAATGTAAATGTATTCATACGTTAAAATGCATTAGATTTAAAAGACCCGTATACATGATGGGTAGATGTAGAAATGTGTATGAAATGTAGAACGTGCACAGTAGAATTCGTGTACGTGTATAACTTTAAATGTGTAACTTTACATTGGGAGAAGCGGCAAGAAATAACGTGGGAAGGTGTAAACGTGGAGGAACGTGGATAAATGTATAAGAGAACTTATATAAAGATGTAACCAAGGAAAATGTATAGGTTATATTCTATACAGTCGTATTCTATGTATTTCATATATTTGATGTAGAATGTTTAAGTATAACTAAAGCTTTTGCTAAAGTACGAATATATAAATGTATGCCAAAGGTTATACTGTGTAGAGGGCTTTTGTAGAAAATGCTGGAAGAGTTTAGGTCATTTGTGTTTGTAACCTAACTGGTCAAGAGTTCGAAGGAGCATAGTCACATGAATGTAATTTAGTGGTCTTGTGAAGGTCGTAAATAGCTTGATGTGGACATGAGAGCCGAGAAGTCTAGCACTTGTTAGATTTAAGGTGACAATGCCGGACGGAGCTTATTGCTCGAACGTGAGGAGAGACACTTTGAATATAGACTATGTTTTGACAAGACCATTCACAGGACCTAGCAGGGTCAAGTTAAGAGACATAGAGTTAAGGCCTTGTCTAAGTTTCATATGTTACATGATCTGAAAGAATCGATAAATGTCGACGATGAAATGATGAAGATGACATCCAAAGGAGAAGGGTCAACTTAACGGACGACGCAAGGAGTGGACCAATGGAAGAAGCAGGAAGTTGACATCATCGGGGAAAGTCCGTGGTGGGCGTCAAGGGGCGTTCCACCCACACGGTGATTGTGTATTTTAGGGACAGCACCCCGGGGAGGAGGTAGCAATTGGGAGATTAGGAACAGCGAGACGAATTGCTCAGAGCAAAGGCAAAGGTAGATGCCTTGAGCAGATGCGCTGAGACATCAGAGCGCAAGGGAGCAGTAGGCCGAGGACCCTCAGAGAGCGGATGGGTAGGCAGATAGGGTACTGCTTCTGAAACTTAAGTTTTCCTTTAGAGGCTAAAGAGAGTTTGAACTTCTTTGGAAGTCAAACTGCTGACACTTTTTAGGGAAGGAACTTGCGAAGTAGGATTGTCACATAGCATAGAGTAGGGACAGATTAACTTGATGAGATTTTATCTTACTGCAGATGACGCAGAAGGAACCACTTCACACCGAAGCTTAAGCAGCTGATATTTTAATTGATTTTGTATTTTGTATACTTTGAGAGTTTATCCTGAGTGGATTGTATCGTATTCAAATTAATCTTATATAAACTTTTGAAACTTCATCAGTTGTAAATGGTTCTTCAGAGTGGCGTCAGTTAATGGGGTTTGTCTAACCGATGCGGGGGTGGTCCTTTCCTCAATGACAGATAAAACTCGATCCGAAAGTGACGAATGAGATAAATTATTAAATTGCATAAATTGATATCAAAATCTCATTCCCCGCAGTTGGTAGCAGAGTATGATGGTTATCTTCTTGAGGAAGACGACCTAGGCCAGGTTAGTTTACCCCAAGGTCCCTAGTCATCGTCGACCAGAAGAAGAATTGCAGCCGAAGACGGTGCTGACGGTGCGTCGAGAGAAAAGCAGCAGAGTCGGTCGAGAGTGAGTATAAGGGTCATGCGTTGTAAGATTGCGGTGTTTTATGTTGTTCCTGTGTTGTAATGTCAAGCGGAGTTGAATGCCTGTAGTGTGATTGAGGGAAAGTTGTGAGCGCGCGCAACTGGATGAAATCTTATGTCCAGAGGACTTAAGTGGTTCGGGTGTATCGAACACCTAGAGTAATTTGTCTACCATTGAAAGGGGGTCATGAGGTACCATTGATTTCCCGACAGACCGATGATAGGGGGAGCGTATGTGTGAGTGAATGAGTAGCGGACGCTGGTCGTACGTTTACTGTGTGTAAGTAACCTATCAGTTGAGGCAAGTGTCCGACCGTAAGAGGAAAGACGTTGTGCCAGTTGAGGTAGCAATTACAGTAGACTGTGGCCGTACAGTCAGAGAAAAGTGATCGCTTGGACGGAAGTAATCATTTTTCAATGTATGAATGAAAACGCATGTGAAATCGTGAGACGAGTTGAGAAACGAGGGAAGCTGCTGAAGAAGGGAGAAGTGACGTCAGCGTAGAGCCGCGCTGAGATTGGTCAGTCAGCATAGAACCGTGCTGGGATAGGCTGATTAGCGAGAGTCGCACAGGGATTGGTGGTTGTTATCAAGACGCAAATAAGTAAGAAATATCGTACGTTATTAAAATGAAGTGTTTTAAGGGTTTAGGGAAAATCTTTAAAAAGAAAAGGAGAAATTTATATGCCGGAGAAGAAGCTCCACCAGAAGGCACACCAGCATATCATATGGCAGTAAATGTAGGCTTACATTCAATACTATGGATATCCGAGTGGCATAGGCTAACAGAAGGGCAAAAAGAACTAGCGTTTCCAAGATTTGGAACGTTTAAATTAGAAGTGTTGAACCAACTGAAGGCGACAATGCTGTCAACGAGACCTTTACCGAGGCCAACACAATTTGAAGCTCTTGGTGTGTGGTTTAGAACAGCACACGAAAGGGGCGTAAAGAGGCGACAAGAAAGAGTGAGAAGATCGGTAAAAGCAGTGCAGGATGCTAAGTGGGACGACGAAGCAAAAAAATGGAGGGTACAAAAGATAGAAGCGGACAAACTGTTCACCATGATAGAGGCTACGGGAGGAAGGAAACCTCTAGAACAGGAAGATGAGGAAAGTGAGTCGGAGGAGGATCTAATAGACAGGTTGTTAACAGATAAACCACCTCCATATAGCGATGAACTTGCAAGTCCCATATTACCGCAAGTAGACGGAACTAGGTGGGGAGAGTATAAGTCGATCCCGGTATCAGAGTGGGACGCTACTAAGACCGTAGAAATACCCCAAGCTAGTCCCGAACAGAGAGTGGTGGGAAGATTTGTGGTCCAGAAGGTGCCGGAGACGCAATGCGCTAGGACATACCAAATGCCGGACGCTTTGCAGGTCCCGGTCACCATAGGCCCTATTGTGTCAATCTATAACCCAGAAGGGGTCCAGCAGGAGGAACAGGCACGATGGGACAATGAAAGAGCAGAAGGGGAGAATAGGAATGCCACGATGAATTCCCACAGGCAGATACGAGCACCAATAAGTCGGAGTACCCCATTTGATTCCGCAGCAGGTCCCAGGGTAGAACAGGGAGGTCGAAGAGGACCAATGGACTTAAGGGGACCAAAACCGAAAACCCATAAGGAATTAAGGGAATACCTGAGAGAATGGGATGCGGTCGAAGAGGCTCGGAATAAAAGTTTAGAAACAGGATCTGAGTGGAGAGAGCAGGATAACAGGATTCTCTCTCATTGTGGAGCTGGCGAAAGCAGCCCCGAGTGGGAGGGAGGAAGCCAAGAGAGCAGAAGAGATACTTATCCTACTGATAACAGCAATAGGCTAATGTGCGAAGACAGAAGAGCAGGGTGTGGCGAAGTGCCTCGCGTCACCTTCAGCGAAGGGGAACGTAGGACACAGGAGTACCAGAATACCTTCAGGTGCACACACCATGCCCCAGGTGAGAATGCGAGACATTGGAGTCACGGAAATATGGAGAGTCGCGAACCGTCTCGACATACATCCGGGGACAGTGGAAGGAGTCATGAGAATTCAGGGAGTCGCGGAACATCTCGCCATGCATCCGGTGATCAAGAAAGAGATCACGGGAACACGGAGGATCGGCGAGGGCCTTTCATTTTGTTAAGCGACACCAGACAACAAGCAAGTTATAATGGATTAGAACAGAACGGTGGATCCTATCTCACATCTGGAGAAACCGAGTCGAAAAATCGGAACGTAGGGTTGGGGGAAGGAGCCTTATTCCACCACACCCCACGGGACGATGGAAAGGCTTGGGATCTGGAAGGGTGGGAACAAAGAGATGGAAGGAAGACTCCTCATAACTCACCTGTGCTTAGGCGAAGGGCGCATAGTGGAGGTGAGAGGGATATGAGAGAAGGACATAGAACTGAAACGCTGAAAGCCGAAATAAAAGCGAAACGGCTGGATGTGATGAGTTTGAAGGCAGATCTGGATGAATTGATTGATGGTACAGTGGCATTAGAGAGATTAAACTTGTATACACCAGATGAGATACTGTTTCTATCCAAAGATATTACTCGAAGAGCGAGGTCAGTTCATGAGAACTTATCTAATCTAGCAAACAGGTACATGGTAGACCTGTCACGAACTAAGGCTTTACAGAGTAACCACAGGCTAACTTGCACAGATCAGGATTTGGATGACCGCAGAACGATCGCGCTGAAAGTACACATAAGGGAATTGATCGTAAGTATCAGAATATGGAGAGATCTAGATAGATGGGAGGAAAGATGGTCCAGAAAGGGCTCCGTTAGACGGAGTGTACTTGAGGGTTCCCAGGACACAGACTTGATGCGAATGGAAGCTTTCCCTTTGCGAGAAATCGCGAACGGAAGTTACGTTCATGTGCCTTGGACTAGGGGGGATTTGGCGGCATTCACCAATTCCTTCCCAAAGCTTAGAGATAATCCTGTCGAGTGGTATAAGCAGGTAGAAAGATTCGTGAAGATTTCAAAGGTACTGTGGGTTGATTTGAACACACTGTTCGATATCGTAGTACCCGGAGACCTATGGACGGCGTGCAAGCTTAGTGTCGAATGGCCCACTCGTGAGCCATCAAGAGATACCCGGACGAATGGTCCATCTGATAGAGTCATGGAAAAGTACGAGAGAGTAATAACATGGCTAAAAGAGAAAGTACCGGTACAAGACATAGACTGGGTAAAGATAGATCGGACTACCCAAGAGCCGAAAGAGACAGTGCATGAGTTTTACGAAAGATTGCTGAAAGCATTCAAGCAATACAGCGGGTTAGATGTGATGGATCCCAAGGACATAGGACAGTTTGTTTCAAAGTTTGTCCTCGGATTAAGACCAGAAATATGCCTAATGATCCAACAGCATCTGATCTGTTGGCAGAACAAACCTTTAGACGAGATTCTGAGGTATGCAAGGTATTGTAGTGACGAGATAGACTCTAAAGCAAAGAAGCTTAAAGAAAAGTTAATGCTAGTGCAAATGCAAGCTGCTGGAAAGGATAAACCGCGGCAGCAGGGAACAGGAACGCAGGCAAAGAAGCAGAATAATCAGAGCAGAGACGAGGAAGAAAGACCGAGACCGAGAATGGATATCGCGACACTGAAAAAGACGACGAGATGCCATCAGTGTAATGAGGTGGGACACTGGCGACGCGAGTGTCCTTACAATGTTGAGTCAGGGGAATTAGAGCAGGAGGAGGAAGAGGTCCAGAACAACGTGGTTAAGGGAGCCACAGTCCCGAAGGGCAGGTTTGTCAAAGGGGGGACTCAGACTCCTCGAGCCCCGTTTCCTCAACCACCTCGCATCACGAACGGAGGAAAAACCTACAGACAGATGCCATTGTTTGTAGGAGGAGAGGAATGTTACTACGTTGATCCTCTTACAGGGCAGCGGGCGAGTAGGGACGAAGACTGTACTCTAGGAGCCGCCTTGGAAGTAGATCAGAGAGGACCATACGTAGAGGCTGAAATAGCGGGATGTCCTACAACCTTTTTGGTGGATACAGGGGCCACTCGATCTACGTTGAGATCTGCGGTAGTCCCGGGTCTGCCAATGTCAGGAGAAACGGTACAGGTGGTAGGAGTTGCGAACAAAAGGATGACAAATCCCTTGACCGAACCAGTGTCGGTAAGGATAGGAAATTACAGTGACGAACATCAGTTCGTGATCTGCGATTCTAGTCCTGTGTGCTTATTAGGGAGGGATTTGCTGTGCAAACTGAATTGCACGATACATTGCACACCTGAGGGAGTAGAAGTGCAGACCAATGATGAGGACGCAGATTTTAAAGTTGTAAACTCAAGGGAATGTGTGGAACTTTATCCTACCTTAACAGTGGAGGAGCTTCCGCAAGACCTAAGAGAGAAAGTCTCAGCTGAGGTATGGGATTTTACTGGGGAAGAAATTGGATTGATCAAAGGAGTAGACCCGGTAAAAATCTTGGTAAGACCCCATGCTGAGTACCCAAGAACACCACAGTATAAGCTAACGCCAGAGACGATTGCAGGGATCAAACCTGTGATCGAATCCATGATTAAGCAGGGAATACTGAAGGAGATCGTGGGAAGTCCATGTAACTCCCCGATCATGGGTTTGCAGAAACCTAGTGGAAAATACAGAATAGTGCAAGATCTTCGGAAAATTAATAACATTGTTGTCTCATGTTGTCCAGTGGTACCGAATCCATCAGTGATATTGTTTCAGATACCGTTCCAAGCTGAATGGTTTACAGTGATAGATTTGTGTCAGGCTTTCTTTTCGATACCATTAGATGAAGAGAGCCAATATCTTTTCGCTTTCAAGCTGGAAGATCGCGTCCTAACATGGTGTCGTATCCCTCAGGGGTATACAGAGAGCCCATCGATCTTTAACCAGTTATTGAAACGGAATCTTGAGAGTCTAGTACTGCCCAAGAATTCAGTTCTGGTCCAGTACATAGACGACCTCCTAGTTGCGTCAGAAACTGAGGAAGCTTGCAAGGAAGACACCATCACCTTGTTAAATCACTTGGCTGAGAACGGGCACAAGGTGTCTCCAAGTAAATTGCAATATTGTAAGACTGAGGTGCAATACTTGGGCCATAGGATTGAAAAGGGAAAGCGGAAGGTGTCTCCAGACAGAATAGAGGCGATTATGAAAATGAACGCGCCTACAACACAAAGAGAAGTCAGGATGTTTCTAGGCATGGTCGGTTATTGTCGACAGTGGATAGCAAACTTCTCACTGAAGGCAAAACCGTTATTACAACTGACGCACAAAGGAGTAAGTGATCCGGTACCATGGGACAAAGATTGTTTGATGGCATTTTTGCAGCTGAGGGAGGACTTATGTCGTGCCCCGGCTTTAGGAATGCCAGATTACACCAAACCATTTTTGCTTTACTGCTGCGAAAGAGAGGGATGCGCTTTAGCAGTATTAGCACAGGTCCATGGAGATGCGCGCAGGCCAGTGGCGTACTTTTCGGCTACAGTCCTGTGTGCTTATTAGGGAGGGATTTGCTGTGCAAACTGAATTGCACGATACATTGCACACCTGAGGGAGTAGAAGTGCAGACCAATGATGAGGACGCAGATTTTAAAGTTGTAAACTCAAGGGAATGTGTGGAACTTTATCCTACCTTAACAGTGGAGGAGCTTCCGCAAGACCTAAGAGAGAAAGTCTCAGCTGAGGTATGGGATTTTACTGGGGAAGAAATTGGATTGATCAAAGGAGTAGACCCGGTAAAAATCTTGGTAAGACCCCATGCTGAGTACCCAAGAACACCACAGTATAAGCTAACGCCAGAGACGATTGCAGGGATCAAACCTGTGATCGAATCCATGATTAAGCAGGGAATACTGAAGGAGATCGTGGGAAGTCCATGTAACTCCCCGATCATGGGTTTGCAGAAACCTAGTGGAAAATACAGAATAGTGCAAGATCTTCGGAAAATTAATAACATTGTTGTCTCATGTTGTCCAGTGGTACCGAATCCATCAGTGATATTGTTTCAGATACCGTTCCAAGCTGAATGGTTTACAGTGATAGATTTGTGTCAGGCTTTCTTTTCGATACCATTAGATGAAGAGAGCCAATATCTTTTCGCTTTCAAGCTGGAAGATCGCGTCCTAACATGGTGTCGTATCCCTCAGGGGTATACAGAGAGCCCATCGATCTTTAACCAGTTATTGAAACGGAATCTTGAGAGTCTAGTACTGCCCAAGAATTCAGTTCTGGTCCAGTACATAGACGACCTCCTAGTTGCGTCAGAAACTGAGGAAGCTTGCAAGGAAGACACCATCACCTTGTTAAATCACTTGGCTGAGAACGGGCACAAGGTGTCTCCAAGTAAATTGCAATATTGTAAGACTGAGGTGCAATACTTGGGCCATAGGATTGAAAAGGGAAAGCGGAAGGTGTCTCCAGACAGAATAGAGGCGATTATGAAAATGAACGCGCCTACAACACAAAGAGAAGTCAGGATGTTTCTAGGCATGGTCGGTTATTGTCGACAGTGGATAGCAAACTTCTCACTGAAGGCAAAACCGTTATTACAACTGACGCACAAAGGAGTAAGTGATCCGGTACCATGGGACAAAGATTGTTTGATGGCATTTTTGCAGCTGAGGGAGGACTTATGTCGTGCCCCGGCTTTAGGAATGCCAGATTACACCAAACCATTTTTGCTTTACTGCTGCGAAAGAGAGGGATGCGCTTTAGCAGTATTAGCACAGGTCCATGGAGATGCGCGCAGGCCAGTGGCGTACTTTTCGGCTACATTAGATCCAGTAGCCGCAGCGTTGCCCGGATGTCTCAAATCCGTAGCTGCAACGGGTGTCAGCATTGAAAGATCTGAAAGTGTAGTTATGGGTCATCCGTTAGAAGTGTATGTACCACATTCTGTAGAACTGTTAATGACAAGGACGAAGACTCAGCATCTGACGAACAGCAGGCTCACACGCTACGAGCAGGTCATACTGGCTGCCGAGAATGTGACCCTAAAGAGATGCTCTGTCTTGAATCCTGCAACCTTGATGCCACTTCCGAATGAAGTAGAAGACGAAAATTGTACAGAACATGACTGCCTCGATGTGACTGAACTATGTACCAAACCGAGACCTGATATCGTAGATGAGCCATTGACAGACCCAGACGAAATTTTCTTCGTTGATGGTTCATGCGTAAGAAACGATGTCGGTCAGCTGAGAGCAGCTTATGCAGTATGCACGATTACCAGAGTTATAGAAGCCGCTTGCCTGGAAGGAGTACACTCCGCACAGGTAGCTGAAATTGTGGCTTTGACTCGTGCTTGCTTAGCAGGCGATAGACTTCGAGTCACTATATACACCGATAGTCAGTATGGATTTGGCGTAGTTCATGATTACGGGCAGTTGTGGTTTCAAAGAGGTTACATGACCTCCTCGGGTTCTCCTATTAGGAATGGAGAATTCGTGAAACTACTGTTAGAGGCTTTACAAAAACCAATGGCCATAGCTGTGGTCAAATGTGTAGCTCATACCAAAAACACGGATTTTGTATCACTAGGAAATAAATATGCAGATGAGGTAGCGCGTTATTGCGCAGAGCAGGGATATTCTCACACTGATGCAAAAGTGGGGGGAATCCAGGAAATGACTGAATTGACTATGTTGTTAGACACGGTGGATACATGGGATGAACTGAGAGCAGTACAGGAAAATGCACCAGATGATGAGAAAAAGGGCTGGGAAACAGCAGGGTGCGAAAAGAGTGAGATGAATTTCTGGGTGTCCGCCGATGGAAGGGCAGTTTTACCAAATGAACTAATTAGTCCAATGGCAAGGAAATTGCATGGATCAGCACACATAGGAAGAGATGCTATGGTGAGAGTATTCAGACAAACGTGGTTTAACCCTAAATTTAGAGTAGCGGCAGAAGCAGTGTGTCAGCGATGTACAATCTGTCAGCAACTAAATGTGGGTAAGAGAACACCAGTTACCTTGAGTCACATAGGAAGGTCTGGGGGGCCTTTCAATAGGATGCAGATTGACTTCATAGAAATGCCTCCATGCAACAGACTCAGATACGTGTTAGTGATTGTTTGTATATTTTCTAGATGGGTTGAGGCTTACCCTACACGTAGGTGCGATACACTTACAGTAGCAAAATCGTTACTTAGAGAGTTGATACCGAGGTTTGGGGTGCCATCCTCTTTGGAATCGGACAGAGGAACTCATTTCAATAGCGAAGTGGTGAAGATGCTATGTTCAGCTTTAAATATCGATCAGAAGTTACACTGCAGCTATCGACCAGAAGCTTCAGGGATCGTAGAGCAAATTAACAGTACTATCAAGTCCAGACTGGCTAAAGTTTGTTCGTCGACATCCCTGAGTTGGCCAGACGCACTTCCAGTAGTTCTTATGAGTATACGTAGCACACCTGATAGAAGAACAGGCCTCTCTCCACATGAAGTGCTAATGGGGAGAGCTATGAGATTGCCATCGGTTCCGACTGCAGCGCTAGTGAACATCACAGACGATTTGATCTTGGACTACTGCAAGGGACTATCTGATGCCGTTAATTCTGTGTCCCTCCAGGTCCAGGCTGCAGAGGTTCCATCAATACAAGATTTGTGCCATGATCTGAGTCCAGGAGACTGGGTCCTGGTGAAGAAACATGTCAGGAAGAACTGCCTAGACGTGCGTTGGCGAGGGCCGTTTCAAGTCATACTTGTAACGAATACTGCAGTGAAGTGTGGAGGTCTGCCAAACTGGATACATGCCTCACACACCCGAAAAGTGCCAACACCTCCGGAAGACACAGCTCCTCTCTCGGATGAGAATCCGGCGGGAAGCGGAGAAGCCATAGAGGGGGAAAGTCAAGCTGTGGAGGTGATCGAAGAAGCTGAAACTGTGTTGGAACAGGGCGACGAAGGTCAGGACACGAGTGGGACCGAAGTTGCCTCAGGAGAAGAAAGTAATTGGGAATCCGACACAGATATCGGACAAACTGAGAGTGACCAAGAGACAGTTCCTGGAACAAGGAGCGGAAAGACAAAGAGTGAAGAAGCCAGTTGGCCGGAGAGAAGGAAAAGGCCAAGTTCGGAAAGGAAGAAGGAAAGAACTCTTGCCCCGATCGCTGAAGAATCGGATCAGGAGGACGAGACGACAGATTCAGGAACTGAGAGTCCACGAAGATCGAGAAGGGTACGTGTGCCCTGCAGAAGGTACGCCACCCCAGAGTGGACTTATCTAGCAGATGTATTGGGGACAGAAATCTGGGAGAGTGAAGAGCGTGAAAGTAATCGATCTCGATCCATTTGTGGCAGTGGAGATATGGATGTTGGCGCCTGGACTCGAGACTGAGGGGTTACTGACTTTCACACTTCCTATACCCCCACGTCTGAGTAAAATCCAAGATTTAGTGTTAAAAAGACTACAATTTCCAACAGTTGGTCAGCAAATGACCGAAGAAGAAGAAAAGGTTATTCGCTTTGAACTGTTAATTATTGTTGTGAAAGCTGCAGGTCCGACAATAATTGTTGATGCATAAAAGACTTTTGTACTTATGTTATAAAGAAGAAGATAACCTAGCGCCGAGTGGAAAGAAGAATAAAATTAGGGATTACATTTAGAGGACGGAGAAGGGCTAGGGTTGTCTGCTGCTGAAAAGAGAAAAAGACATTGTGGTGAAAAGATACCTGTTGATAAAAAGCACTTTAAAGACTGGAAAGAGAACTTTCGCCAGAGAACGAGGTACGCTGTTTTGATAACATGGAGAACGGCAACCCAAACAGAAAAGCTAGATGTATAGTAGGTACACTTATAGCAATAGTGATATTTCTCATAATCATAGTAGTAACGATATCTTACATGACAGGACATGAGAATGATAAAAGAATAGCAAATGTAAAAATTGTAACGACCTTGAAACCTGCTCTTGTGGGAAAGAAGGAGGAGAGCACTGTTACACGTGAAAAGGCGTTACTTACAGATGAAGCTCGTAGATTACACATAGACGAGTCACAGGGAAACTTTAGGTCAAATGCATATGCCAAATTATTGTATGAATATATCGATGCCATGGAGGCCAAAGATTGCTACGTTTGTATGCAATTGCCGGCTTCAGTAGATGAGGGCATTAGATATCACCATCTCCCATTGACTTATGGGATCACATGTAGTTTACTGCTTAGTATTTTTTATGGTAGAGAAGGGTTTGAGTACTACTTTTCAAATTATGATTCGGTACTGCCTGAAGTTCCGAATTATAAGCAAATGAATAAGTGGGACTACTACAAAAAGGAAGATAGACTAGCTAAATTCTTTCTTCCTTGGGACACATTAGATACATCATATGCACGTAGAAATAATCTGACTTGCAAAGTATCAGAAGTAGAGAAAAGGTTTATAGCACAAGTAGATGATCGATGCAGACGGCAGAAGATTCTAAAAATGTCAGGACAATGGAAAATAGACTGGACAGAAGAAGAGAAGGCACATAAAAAGAAAGGTAGCAATGGTCCAATAGCATTGGATAAAACGCAGAAAGGAAAGTTATGTTTAACTCGAAGCAAAACGTATTATGAGAGTGAATTTGTAGGTGAAGTTAGTTGTGAGCACTCTTTCAGACTGGAGTACTACACAAAGGATTTTATGAAAGGGATGCAAGCTATTCCGAATGTATATTTTGTATGTGGGAGAAATGCCTATGTAAAACTTCCAGACAATTGGTATGGTTCGTGTTACTTGGCAATTGTCTTCCCCAAAATATATCATACAAAGGATTTAGCGATCATAGAAGGAAAGGCTTCGAGGAGAACGAAAAGGGAAGTAGGAGATGCAGAAGTAGTAGGAGATGTATTTGGAGCAATGTTTCCATTGTTAGGTTTGATTCTTAACGATGTTAAGATTAGAAGGTTAGCGACAGTCGTGGATAGATTGTCTGCCAGCACTGCAAGATCATTAATGTTAGTAGAAGGGGAAATGCAGTCGATTAGAGCAATGGTTTTACAGAACAGACTTGCTTTAGATGTAATATTAGCAAAAGAAGGCGGAGTTTGTAAAGCTTTGAAAGTTCAGGAATGTTGTACTTATATTCCTGATAATTCAAAACCACTTGAGAAAGTCATACAGAACATTACACAGATTCATCAAGAAATCGAAGATTTATCAAAAGTAAATGTTTGGGAAAAAGTAGGAAATGGAGTGGGAAAAGTTGGAAGTTGGTTTGCTAATATAGGCAAAAGTATATTTTGGTATATTTTGAAGCCTGTATTAATAGTAGTGATTTGTATAATTACATTATTAGGATTAGTAAAATTGTATAAATGGTATAGGTCGAACCAGTTACAAAGATCGATGAGAGACCAAGAAAGGAGACTAGCTGTTCTACAAGATCGACAGTATAAAAGTCTGAGAACACTTGAATCGATAAAAAGAGGAACTGATGTAACTAGTTCTATATAATGGACGCGTTCAAATTGCTTTAGTGATGACTCCTAAAAGTCATCAAAGGGGGGAACTGAGAGAGCGCAATTTGAACGAAAAGTATATAGTAACCATATCTAGACGTATATGTTATAAACGTAGGGACGAAATGCATATCGTAATGTAAAGTTGGCGATTATAGTATAAAGGCCAATGAATGTGATAACATGGTATAGGGAATGTAAATGTATTCATACGTTAAAATGCATTAGATTTAAAAGACCCGTATACATGATGGGTAGATGTAGAAATGTGTATGAAATGTAGAACGTGCACAGTAGAATTCGTGTACGTGTATAACTTTAAATGTGTAACTTTACATTGGGAGAAGCGGCAAGAAATAACGTGGGAAGGTGTAAACGTGGAGGAACGTGGATAAATGTATAAGAGAACTTATATAAAGATGTAACCAAGGAAAATGTATAGGTTATATTCTATACAGTCGTATTCTATGTATTTCATATATTTGATGTAGAATGTTTAAGTATAACTAAAGCTTTTGCTAAAGTACGAATATATAAATGTATGCCAAAGGTTATACTGTGTAGAGGGCTTTTGTAGAAAATGCTGGAAGAGTTTAGGTCATTTGTGTTTGTAACCTAACTGGTCAAGAGTTCGAAGGAGCATAGTCACATGAATGTAATTTAGTGGTCTTGTGAAGGTCGTAAATAGCTTGATGTGGACATGAGAGCCGAGAAGTCTAGCACTTGTTAGATTTAAGGTGACAATGCCGGACGGAGCTTATTGCTCGAACGTGAGGAGAGACACTTTGAATATAGACTATGTTTTGACAAGACCATTCACAGGACCTAGCAGGGTCAAGTTAAGAGACATAGAGTTAAGGCCTTGTCTAAGTTTCATATGTTACATGATCTGAAAGAATCGATAAATGTCGACGATGAAATGATGAAGATGACATCCAAAGGAGAAGGGTCAACTTAACGGACGACGCAAGGAGTGGACCAATGGAAGAAGCAGGAAGTTGACATCATCGGGGAAAGTCCGTGGTGGGCGTCAAGGGGCGTTCCACCCACACGGTGATTGTGTATTTTAGGGACAGCACCCCGGGGAGGAGGTAGCAATTGGGAGATTAGGAACAGCGAGACGAATTGCTCAGAGCAAAGGCAAAGGTAGATGCCTTGAGCAGATGCGCTGAGACATCAGAGCGCAAGGGAGCAGTAGGCCGAGGACCCTCAGAGAGCGGATGGGTAGGCAGATAGGGTACTGCTTCTGAAACTTAAGTTTTCCTTTAGAGGCTAAAGAGAGTTTGAACTTCTTTGGAAGTCAAACTGCTGACACTTTTTAGGGAAGGAACTTGCGAAGTAGGATTGTCACATAGCATAGAGTAGGGACAGATTAACTTGATGAGATTTTATCTTACTGCAGATGACGCAGAAGGAACCACTTCACACCGAAGCTTAAGCAGCTGATATTTTAATTGATTTTGTATTTTGTATACTTTGAGAGTTTATCCTGAGTGGATTGTATCGTATTCAAATTAATCTTATATAAACTTTTGAAACTTCATCAGTTGTAAATGGTTCTTCAGAGTGGCGTCAGTTAATGGGGTTTGTCTAACCGATGCGGGGGTGGTCCTTTCCTCAATGACAGATAAAACTCGATCCGAAAGTGACGAATGAGATAAATTATTAAATTGCATAAATTGATATCAAAATCTCATTCCCCGCAAGTGTGTGTGTGTGAGAGAGGTTAAAAAAACACAAGGGAAAGACCCCTTTTGGTGAGCTTGGAGAAGGTAAATCAGGAGAACACTTCTGGTCGCATTAGTTTTGGTTTGTTTTTGAAGAAAATGGCCTGCACTGAAGTGTCCGGAATGGTAGAGGTGCAGATTTATTATTAGCAACATTTACTTTGGGGAGGCTTTTCTGAAATGTGATATATTGTGGGGGAGCCGCTAGGGAACTTCTGGCTGGTTCATACCTCCGCTGGTTACTTATGCTGCTCACATATATTGAAGTTGTTCAGGCGACTGATCCTGACACATGAGAAGCTGAAAAATACATTTAAAGCTAAATTCACGATGGGGTGTAATCCTAAACTACATCAACCAAAGGACAAGAAACTAAAGTGGACAGAGAAGTTGGTGAAAGCATTATGATATAGGATTCCAAAAGGGTGACTGAAGTCATGGACAGTATCAAGGGCGATGGCTCTCACATTTGTAACCAAGGCCAAATTAAAACATGCATTGCCTGTTGGTTTTTAGTGAACAGGAGGATGGTGGGTTGAAGTACACAAAGAAAAGTGGCGCCTTTTGAGTGGGAGAACATGTCAACCCATGAGGTGCTCTTCACATTTGTCTATATCATGATGCTGGATGAGCTCTGAGGGATAGAGTGCGCGCTGTGGGCAGGAAAGGCAGGTACGAGAGCGGGAAAACGGGATTGGATTCAAAATTATGGAGCGGGTCAAAAGGAGACAAAGGTGTCTGTTCCAATATAGCAGTTTCTCAACAGGCTTTGAACCCAGATGTATATGTAAAATTGATAAATGTAAAAATTGATACTTGTATAGCGCACTATTCACCCGCAAGGGTCTCAAGGCGCTTGTACAAATACCGCTGTGGAACCCGTCCTGGCTTTCCCTGTGAGGCGTCCACTCCTGGGCACCCCCAGGGTGGAGGCCAGGCATCCTTAGTGTTGTGGGGGCCGTTGTGGAGATTAAGCAAGCTATTGTCCAGAGTTGCAGAGTGGGACTCCATGATTGGAATAGGCACCGAGGCGAGAATTATCAGGTCCGTGGAATTTTTTGAGCCCAAGACCGGCCGAGGCAGGGAATTGAACCCCGGTCCCGGGCTAGACCTCTGCATCAGGGTCTGCCGCTCTAACCATTGAGCCACACTTCTCCACAGATATGTCTGTACAAAAAGTAAGTAATCAACTGCAAAGATCACAGCTATTGCAAGAATATAGGTCTCTCCAATCAGACTGTATAATCATCAATAAGCAGTTTTATAGGGATTACCTCTTATCCTTTTTCCAGTGGGTTCTATGGACGAGCATGTTTTTGCCCATAAGAGGTGGGTGTAACGCTAGCTAGTATGGTGTGCATGAAGTGAAATGTAATGTTTGAGGAACTATAAGTGGCTCAGCCATTGGTCAACACAGCTAAGCATGGCAGGATGCCTATGTGGCAGTGTTGGTAAAAAATGGCACCAACAGGTACTTGGTGGGTGGCACAGTCGGGTGTTACCCTCTGAAGGACGCCTATGCCTCAGTTCAATGGAAGAGGAGTGACAGTGTATTTGTACATCACAGCCTGCATAGCAGAGAGTCATGTAACTCCCCAATAGGTGTTAGCTTTGGACAAGTGAATTGTTGTTCCTGGAGAAATAAGGACAGAGGCGTGGAAAGACATGTTCTCCCCATCCCCGCACAATGTGCTCTATATCTTGACAACACTTTGAGAAGACCCACTATTCGAGATAGTCTCAATGGGTCAGAAGTGTGATTCTACTCAATTAGCTGAAACAAATAAATATTACAAAATGGTAGAAATAGCTGTAGTGTGCCGATTTTCTGTTAAGGAAAATTAAACAAATTGGACTTAAAGACATAAGAAATAGAAAATAAGAAGTGAACTGGATGGGCCCATAGAGGAAAGATAGCAGGAGATGAACTGGATGGGCCCAAATACGACGGTGAGAAGAGAACTGGATGGGTTTTGAGAAGATAGGCAGAGCGAGATGAACTGAGTGGGCCCTAAGAGCTGAGACACAGGTGGACTGTTTGGGCCCAAAGAATTGAAGAATGGAAAGACGCTAACAGCTGAGATGGTTAGAGATGGACTCTGAGAATTTAGGTAGTGATGACATAAAGGAGCCTTTCAGAGTGCTGAGCCAGTAGAGCTGACGAAGTGAGAGATGGATAAAATGGGCCCAAATGAGAGTTCAGATGAAGAGGGATGTACTAGCTACACTCTGGCAGCTAAGATAGATAGACTGTATCGGACTGAAACAAAGAGGTATGGATAGATTTGGCCTTGAGAGCTCAGACAGTCAGCAATAGACTGGATTGGGAAGAATGTGGAGGCAGGCAGAGGGAGATATGCCTTTGGACCTGAGAGAATGAAAGATGTAAGGGACATGCACAGCGAGATCCGAAACGATGCCAGGAGGACTCAATTGAATTTAGGACACACACAGCAAAAACTACGGAATGCCTGGGCACAGAGTGGTGGGACATGCGTAATGGACTGTGTGGGCACAGAATGCTGAAACAGTATGAGAGAAAGATGGACACGATAGTTCTGGGGAGCTTTGTCTTTTAAGGACAGACTGGGTGGACCCTGAGAACTGATGAAGTGATAAATAAGCTGGATAAACCCTGAGAACGATGGTTAGAGCTGGACTCTGAGAATTTAGGTAGTGATAGAAAAATAAGGTGGTCTTTGACATCTGAGGTAGCGATGAACCCTGCCAGGTTTGAGATAACACATTTAGTAAAAAAGTTTGTCATGTTCCTCTACACTCTCAAAAGGCGACTGTTTTCTTTGTCTATAACATTCTTTTGTTAAATCTTTTAAATTGGAGAATTCCATATGTTAGAAAGTTAATTCTCATGGGGGCATATTATCAAGAAACAACGTTAACATTATCGCCGCTTTAGTGGCAGAAAGCTGCCGCTAAAACGGCGATAATGGGCTTGATAATACGCCCTTGTGAATTCCCATAGAAGCCCATGTTCTGGTGTGAACATGGGCTTCTATGGGAATTCTCTACGGCGTATTATCAAGCCCATTATCGCCGCTTTAGCGGCAGTTTTCTGCCGCTAAATTGGCGATAATGTTAACACCGTGCTTTGTAATATGCCCCATAGTTTTTAATAGTTGGGTTTGGGAAGTCTTTGTAAAACCCTGCACATCTCCATGTGCTAGACTCAGTTCCCAGCACAACACGCTTTATCTGGCATGCACTCAACTACTTACTGCATTCGTACTCGGGACAGCAGGGGTCCTGCCCGGAACCTTCCAGAATGTCTGCAGTTTCACCTATCTTGCAGGTTGGTGGTTTGGCACATGTGACACCCAAACACTAAAGAGAAAAAAGGTCAAGAACAAAAACCGTTGGGTTTAGAGCAAAGCCAACTTCTTCCATACAGTTTTTATGAAGGTTTAAAAAACATACTTATAGCAGTGACTGTCCTTAAGGAAGGAGCGGCCCTTCCCCCTCCATCCTTTTCCTGACGTGAAGAGTGCCTGTCAGGCTGAGCAAAGATCAGCCTGGCCTATACGCTTCTTTCTCAGGTCATGCAGCTAGGCAAAGTACAATGTGCTAAATGTGCAGGCGCCTGGCGGCCTGAGCTGAATTTATCTGAGATGAAAATGTCGTAATGCTGTAGGCACATCCTCAGCCAGGCAAAGTGCTTGGTGGTCCACCCCCTCATGACAAGGTGGAGTGTCACTGCTAGCCTTGGGCCATTGTACTTCAGTTTCACGCCCTGATGGGCATGGGTCGAGTGTCTATCACTGATGCCTCATCACAGAGTCAGGTGGATTAAGCAAGTGTCACTGAGCCCATTCCACTCTATGACGAGTCAGGGACTTCTGCCTCCTCACTATTTCTGAGTGTAACTTCACATCTAAGATTAGACTTGCATGTCTCCACACCTTTACAATCAGGAGTGGAGACTCCTACAACAGAATTTTCAGGTGTAGAGTTACTAATTGTAACTTTGCCCACCTAGGCACAGATCGTTGCCATGGTTTGGGGATCTCCCAATGGGAAATGGCTGAAGTTTAATATTCTATAGATAACATTAGCATGGTTTAATGTAAAATATAAATAAAATGTTACAGTACTTCAACTCATCAAAATAAACAATTAAATTTAATGTATAATGTAATTATTAGATGCAAATTTTGAACGATAATTTAAAAGCATTCCAACTTCCATATTTTTATTTATATTTAATATGTAGTTAATTGTCAGAATATACTTTATTTAAACAATAAAGTCTGTCAAAGTGCTTAAAATTACAAATAAAATTGAAGTAATAGCTGTTATCCTAATTTTTCCCAGCTCTCAATCATTCAGTAGACAATTCATAATTCAACCTCTGTGTTTCTCAAGGGTAGAAATGGATTAAAATACTATTCAATAAACAGCTAACAACTTGATAAAAGTGTATTTGATTAAGAAAAAAGAGAAAAGAGAAGCAGTACAGTCCATCTGATTGAAGCTATTGATTGATAGATAGATTGATTGATAGTTAATTGTGTTAAAAATATTTAATACAGGTAAATAATTTTAAATTTTTACTAAATGTAACATTTAATATAATGTTTTAAAGTATATTATTAATTTATTGAATACTAAAATCAATAATTAACAATCAACTATCACTTTTTTACATTCAGAAAAATATATGTAGTCAAAATAATTGAACTAATTTACCACTAGGTCCTGTGGGGTGTTATTTTATTTTCATGCCTCTACTGTTTTCAGTGGGAGTGTGATTCAGTACCTCTGAGAGTTCATGTGTAATGCTTGACTTACTCCAAGGCTGGGATGGAATATATTCACACCGGTTTTGACACCTTTAGGACTGTAGCAACAGCAGTGATCTTATTGATTTTTAGGTGTTTGTTCGTATTAGCATGTCCCTCTCTAAACGCCCAAATACATTTTTCTAAGCTCCACCCATTTAGTAGTAAATATTCTCTATTTTTCAGCTACTCTCCCTTGTCCCTCTCACATTTACTTCTCAAATGCATGCCTATGTCTGCAACCGCGGTGGTCTCTTCACGAAAAAGATGGCAGAGACCTCTTCACAGAAAAGATATGAGAGGTGAAAGTGAAGGTCTTCAGCAATAGGTCTGTGAAAAGCATTTTGGAGAACAAGATTTAAACTATTGTAATTCTTCTTTACATATTGCAAAATACAATTTGTGAATAGGCCCCCCTTTTTTGATCAAGTAGCGCACCTTGTTCACCTGTCGCAAAAAACAGACTAGTTGTGTGGTGTAGATTTGTATGTTGTATGCTTTTGCTGTACTGATGTAAGTACAGTGTACAGTGTTCTATTCAATAGCACTAAAACACAACTACAGCAAACGAACTTAGACAGAGCAAACATTTTAGTCTGTAGCTCAAATTCTCATTGTGGCTGGATATGACATTTTTAGAATGTTCGCAACTCCTTGGATCATTTTGCATGATTTTAAGATTAGGAATCAATTTTCTGATTCTCAATATAGCATCTGTGATCTCTGATGAGTGGTATCCATTAGGGGGCTAAAATATTAAGAGTGCTGCTCAGAGAGAGGTCCATAAATGTATCCTGACTTGTTCTGAAATCTTCCATAGACCTGAACTCACCAGCCCTTCTAGTAAGGACTAGGACCGATGGACAACCATTGCTTACTCAGCGGTGCCTGCTGCTTTGTGCACGCAAATGCAGGGGGGTACCATAGGTACCTCCCATGTGCACCCCCCACCACCCCTTCACCCAGGGGGCCCGCAATGGGCCCCCGAAGTGAAGGTCCGTATGCTTTTCCACGGCGGAAAAGCCGCCGTGGAAAAGCATAGAAGTGCAGACATCCTAATATCCCTGGCGGTGTCTGATAGACACCGCCAGACATGTAAGTGCTTTTCCGCCGCGGTTGGAAGGCGACTGGGGCGGAAAAGCTGCGGACGTAATACCAGACCCACCAGCCATCCTAATTTGGCGGTGGGTCTGTGGAGGCTCCGCAGCGGTTTTCCCGCATCCTCCGGGCCGGCGGTGGCTTCCGCCGGCCTGGAGGATGCGGGAAAACCGCAATCATAATATGCCCCTAAGTCTTTCCTACAAATTGTCATGAACACCATGACAGTGTTTGCCTTTTTGACTGCAAATGGCAGTTACTTTCATTTAGTACCTTTTACGTAAAATGTACTATTCATATAAATCGGTTATACTGAAAACCCTTAGCTCTTATTCTATCTCTTATTCTGCCAGGAAACACAAACCGAAAGTTCAAGATAAGCGAGTGGTATACATATACCCAAGTCCAAAGGAGGAAGTGATGAATTGCCTCAGGGATGCTCATGTTTCTTTTCTCCTGGACACTGATCCACCCTTAATAATTAAGGAGTTACATCTGGAAGAGGTATGATATGCTGACGACTCTCATACTCAGACATTATGAGCCCCCTTTATTAATGTATTTGCTTCAGGTGGTTGTATGTGTCCTTAGTCTCCATCTCTACTCTACTGTTCACTTGCTTACATCATTTTTCAGCTGTGCCTCATAGGACTTGTGGTTTAAACCAGATGCTTTTTGTGCACCTGTCTCCGGAATAGTTTTAGTGTATCTGGCTAATGCTACAATAACTGAATTCTCATGACCCATTGAATTCAGAGTAGGACAATAATTAATGTTTCATGTTTGTAATTCCCCAATCCACTGTGCTTTCTTTCACCCCCGCCCTTTCTAGGTCTCGCTTAGGCAGCGTGCATGCGTTGCCTAGGAGGGCCTTTAGCCATCGGTCTTCACTTTTCAAGCACTGCACACGTGCTTGTGGCAGCATCCACCTTGCGGAAGCACGGAGCGGTGTGCCACAAGCACGAGTCCAGTGCTTGAAAAGTGAAGACTGCGGGCGCACACATGCACCACTCCCAGGCTTGTTTTCCATTTGGGTTTGAGCATTCTTTTTTTAACTTCCACAGCTAAGCAGGTATTGTTGTTATTGTTATTGTTATTTTTGATTTGTAGCGCGCTCAATCACCTACAGGCCTCTAAGCGCTCGGGAAAGATGGTAAAACAACAACTTTGACAATACAGAGGGCATCCACTAGCCTAAGTGGCTCATAGGGCTCTCCTGAATAACAGCGTTTTCAGCCCCTTTCTAAAACGTAGGAGGTTTCCTTCCTTACGTAGTGGCTCAGGTAATGTGTTCCATAGGTGAGGAACCAGCACTGAAAAGGCTCTTCCGCCCTTGGTGGCAAGTTTGTACCGAGGGCAGACTAGTAGCTGAGAGTCTGAGTATCTGAGAGCCCTCTTTGGGCTATACACTGCCAGACGGTCTTTAATGTATGCGGGCGCCATGCCATAGATGGCTTTATGGGCTATGCACAAGTTTTTTAATTCCACTCGCTCCTTGATAGGGAGCCAGTGGAGACTTTGTAGCAGGGGGGATGCTTTAGTGCGTCTTGGCAGTCTGAAGATAAGACGTGCAGCGTCATTCATCACCACCTGTAGCCTATTTGTCAGGGTTTTTGGTAGGCCAAGGTAGAGGGCATTTCCATAATCTATACGTGAGATCACAGTGGCTGCGACGATGGAACGTAGCATAGATTGGGAAATGATAGGCACTAATTTCCGTAACTGTCGGATAATATTAGTGCAGCTGCCCACTACTGAGGAAATTTGGTTGACCATAGAGAGGTCACAGTCAATTTGATCCCCAGGCTCTTCACATTCAGGCTGGGTTTTGGGGCTGGACCTAGCTCTGCGGGCCAGTAGAGGTCACACCATGGTGAGGTGGCAGATGAAATCACCAGGACCTCAGTCTTATCTGGGTTGATTTTTAGGAGGTTTCCTGTCATCCACTGGACCGTGTGTCTCAAGATATTCTGAGTGTGGAGTTGGGCAGCGTTTGTATTGTCAACACTCAGCAACAACTGCGTGTCATCCGCATAGTTGTATACTGTGCAGCCCATACTCGCCAGGGAGGCAATCAGAGGCTGTAAGTATAAATTAAACAGCAGTGGGGATAGGGCAGAGCCCTGAGGCACCCCACATTCTAACTCTCCCACTACGGAGATTTCTTCTCCGAGTTGTATTCTTTGTGTCCTTCCTGACAGAAACGACTGCAACCACCCAAAAGCCAAGCCTTTGATGCCAAAGTCACTCAGTCTTTCCAGTAGCAGTGCATGGCTGACGGTATCGAACGCCGCTGAAAGGTCTAATAAAATCAGGGCGCTCGGTTTTTTACCGTCAGCCAGGCCTCTCAATTCATCCAGCACCGAGAGCATCACCAACTCGGTGCTGTGATGTGCTCGGAACCCTGCTTGTCGTTGGTGCTGTATATGCTCTGCTCTGTTGCCACAATGCTTATTGACATCTCACTATTGTCTCAGTTGTGATTATGTTTTAAAGGGAATTGTATTTAATCAGAAACAGCATGTTTACTTTTAAGCAGATTTCTGCTATGAATATCTTACTATTGCGCTCTTTTGAAGGAAATCCAATGTGCTTTACATGTAACCACGGCCAAGTCTTTGCAAAAGTTTTATTTGTAATGCACTGCGCTTTATATTTTACCACTTTGCATTTCTGGTGCATGTTGTAAAGTGGACGCGTTCGTTCTTCACATTGGCGGTCGCGTTTTATTTTTTCACATTGTATCAGGAAACAACGTGTTTACTTTTGTTATTTTAATTAATGTTAATGTATTTAGGGGAAATTCTCGTTTTTGGTTCTCTTACTTGCGGTTCGGGTATCAGAAGGGGTGGAGCGTAAGCCATGTAGTGAGTTACATTGCGCATGCGCTAGCCTTTTTTCGCATCATGTGATGCTTGTTTGCATGTTATTTTCAAGACATTACGGGTTGACTCTGATGCAAAAGCGACCTGATACTGTACACACTTTCTATTAACCAGGGCCCACAAAACGCAGATAGGATGAATAAAATACAGTGGATAAAAAATAGTTATGACATCTCTTCTGTCCGTCTCAACGCTCAGAGGGTTGGTAGCTCTGCACTGCAGTTGCTACATGAGTTCCTGGGAGCTGGGTCTAACTGCCCGAGGGCATGCCAGAAGTGCCTCTTGGTGACCGCTGCCCTGCAGGCTCACACTGGCCTCCCGCAGTTTTGCTGGGTGTTTTGTTGCTCATGACGGAGTGTTGCCAGCATCACCATGTTGGCAGCAGTGGTAGATACTGATGTGCATTTTCACAAATGATGCACCCAATGAGCAGATCAGATGCTCTCTGCCATCCAAGCATAATATCCTCATCACACAGGTTTGCATTCTCAGCATCGGCTGAGTTGTGCATGCACGTGCACAAGTGTTGCTGCCCAGTGCATGAACAGATTTCTGTCCCATCCCATTAAAGGGGCAACAATATTTGAATAAACAGACAAACGCTTTCTATGATTACAGGAGAGCAAACCGGACTCATGCCTGCATTTATAACCTTAATACCCCATTCTGGCAGGATTGGCAGCCTGCCATAAAACTGCAAGTACTTCTCAATGCATTGCTATGTTAAAGAACAGTAGATGTGGCAGCAACAGGGAAATGTGCTGCATGGCTAAATACTTATAAAGTCTCAAAGGCGAGACGCTAGTCACTCAGGCATATTTCTGTGTGATTGCTCTACACACCTATATATTTATTTATTACCAGAGTCTCATTGTCTACCTCTCCCCTGCAGCTTATGTTCAAAATAGATGGTTTGAAACTTGGTTGTGTTGCTTTTCTCTTTCTTTTATCCGCCATTCTTTAAGCCATGTGTTATTTCCCCTCATGTTATTGTGCATGCCTCAACATGTGCACCTTACCTTCTGAAAATATTCATTCCTTCCTTCCCAGGACCTTTGAGATGCCCTTATAATTGGATAAATTCCCTATAGGCTCGTACATCTGGGAGGCGGATAGAATAGGGACCTGGTGATATCTAACAAGTACCTGTCTCGCCTTTCTCCTACATCACCAGTGTACCTTGGTTCACTTGTGGACCACTACTATCCAGTTGTAGTCTTAATACAGAACAGATAGGGTGGTTTGAAAAGTTGCTCCCCCCCCCCATCCTCTTCCACAGATTTTCATTGTTAGACTGTCAAAGCTTTAACATTGTGTATTTAAACTTGCTGTATGAAGTGTACCCTGTCACTCCCACATAACAACTCAAAACCTCTTCTAACCTGTTTCCTTCAACAGCTCCCTCACCCTCTATACATCCATCAATATTCTAAATACAATTCACTTATTATCAGCGGGACTGAGGCACCAGGAGTCTGAGGTGGAGGCCAGGAGGGCACTGCAAACTGGAGTTTGAAGGTTGGGTTGAGACACAGGTATTACATATCAACGTTTCTGTTGTCAGAGCGCTACTTACTGCATGACCATAGTGACAGGCAACTTACCGGTGGCTCTGAAATGAAAAATAAGTAAAGAAGTGTTAGTTTTCTATTCTTATTTACACACACACACAGGCACCAGTATGATAGGAACTTTGCACTCTCACACGTTTGTGATTCCAGTGATGGATTTTCGTTGAATATGAGAGTCAGGTACTACCATTCTGGTTCATTTATTTAAATCTCTGTCATTATATTGATAGCAGCGCTGTGAACGTGGAGTCATCATTACTCTCTATAACAAATGGACTCTTGGTCACAAGCACTTTTAGGGGCTAGATATATGTTCTTGTGCGTTACTGAATGTGAGAACGCTGCTTCACACTGATGCTGCCATAAACAGGAATCTTCTACTTCTCATGAACCCGAACACGTAGAACGATGCTCTCACTTATCTAAGGTTAGGCTGACACCCTCCTCCCATCACCCTGGCCAGAAAACCTTGAGGTGCACAGTTATGTCATATACTCGTTCCACCTTTCTTGCCCGAACTGCCTCCTTGGCTTGATGCCTCTCTTTTAACCCATGCTCTGTTTAACTTCCCTAGATGTCCCCACATCATCCTTTTGACAACTTGCTGAAAGGCTCTAAGTAACCAAAAACCGCCCCAAACCTACTACCTTGGTATCCAAATCAGCCCAGAACCTCAGCCCCCTTCATCTAGCTCAATCCATCTTCCCTACATTCCGAAGAATCCTTCCATTCGTAAAGCTAAATCCATGCAACTACCCCTTCACTCCCATACACCCCATCTAGATTCTTGTCTTTCCTCTTGAATGTTCACCCCAAAGACATCAGTTACCAGCCTCACTCCATACCTACAACCCCCCTTAAGAAATACCCCATAATTCTTGCATATCCCCATAGACTGCAGTGCCCACAGCGCTTAGCACCACCACCATCACATTTGCACTGTATGTAAAGACTCTTACATTATATATTTTCAACTTTTCCCTCCTTTTTCCCAACATGTTTACTTCGTGCTTCGTGCTCTAACAATCTGTAATTACTTAGGCATTTATTATGATCTCAATGGTTGCAACACACACTAATAACAGAAATACAAATACATACAATTAACAAAACACACACGTAGAGTTTTGCTTATGGTTAGCTAACTAAAGGGATCAGCAAAACATTCTTTGGCCAGTCTCGTACAGCATGTTGAAAGCTCAGAGGAAGATTACAGGATTTTGGTTGGCTAATAAGACCTGGTATTTACTGGACTTTCAAGTAGTAAGCTGTGGCAGTGACTGCTACATAAACAATGTTATTATTAAATACAATTAGTTGGTTGATCACTTGATATCCACACCCTCTCCAAATTCTATGAGTAAAGCATGACAGTTTAAGAGAGTGCTCAGAGTAGTATGGAAAGCGTACATTGGGGCGACACAGAAGGGCAAATGACTTAGGACTTTTAACAAGGGAACTATCTAGGAAAGCAAGGATAGCCAAAGACAGTAACCTGAAGGAGCCACAGTCTGCCGAAAACCCAATAACAACGAACTTCCAGGCAAAGCTCTGCCTTATGCACCCAGGGTAACAAATGGCTAAAGCCTGCAGCCAGAGTTACAAAGGAAGTACCTGGAGAAGCACATATCTACTGAAAACTCAACATAAAGAAGCAGTGAGACCAAACTCTGCAACCAGAATATCGGAAGAGACACGTAGAGAAGCCACGCTCGGCCACAAAACCGACATAAAGAGGTGGTGATGTCAAGGCCTGCAGCTAGAATACAGAAGGACGACTCTGATCTGTGCCCAAAGAAACACAGTGAGAATCAGAGTTGCCAAGCTCTGCAAAAATAGTAACTGCCCGTGGAGGCAGAAACAGTGATGTAGCAGCTGACACTGGAGTCTGGGCTCCTCAGCAAATATTACGAGAAGAGGTCCAGAAAGGCCACGCTCTGTAGTCATTGCAGTTACAGCGGCAGTGGTTAAGATACCCAGAGAGGACCGACAATGGGTATCATGGACTTTGTTGTGTGCATGTATGCATATGTGCGTCTGTGTGCGTTAGCCTTGCCCAAAGCCCTTCATTTTGACATCTCCAAAGATCCCAGGCTGGGTCTTTAGAGCTCCTATAGTAGCAGGGTCTAAGCTAGGGGCTGTTACCAGAGCTTAATTTGAGCCAGTGTTTGCCGGTGGAGCACACCAGCACTCATTTTTGGGGGTTGGTACTTATATTTTCCCATCAGACACTGACCACGAGTAATAGAAGGAAAAACACACAAAGGGGAAAGAAGTAGGAAGAGAAAGATGGAAAATCCATTGCAAAGGGTGAAAGATGGAACCTGTACCAGTGAGACAAATGGAGAAGGAGTGCTGTTTAATGGATGGAAGAGGCCTGAGGCAATTCAAGACTATGCTGCCCTGGCATTAGGTGCGCCCACATTTAAAAGCATGGGCCACGAGTTTCTGAGCAGAGCTTTGGGCACCGGCACTCATTTTATTACAAATCAAGCAATGGCATGCTCCTTTTGATACTCTGGGGCAGATTTATGTTAACTGGCGCATCCCCAGGGATGCGCCAGTTAACGTGCGCCACAGCTCCCCCACCCATGGTGCGCCTCATTTATAATGCGGCGCACCATGGTGCAAAAACGGCACAGATGCATGACGCATCTGTGCCGGAAATGTGGCGCATTGCTGGAGTTGCGTCGCGAGCGCGACGCAGCTCAAAGCAAGGCTCGGGGGTGCCCCATCTCCCCAATGCTGCATCAAGACCTACGCCTGCTTCAAGCAGGCGCAGGGTTTTGACGCAGCATTGGCCTGAAAGTGACTGAGTGAAATCTCATAGATTTCTGCGCAGGAACGCCCCCCCCCCTCCCGCCCCCGCGAAGGAACGCCTCCTTATGGCGCAGGGCTTCACAACGTGACTCATCACCTACATGCGTCACGTTGTAAATAGGGCGCATTGTTTGTGCCGCAGTTGCGTTAAATAAAGTGACGCAATTGCGGCGCAAGGGCATCATAAATCTGCCCCTCTGAGAGTGCCACTTTAGATCTGTCACCTGTGCTTTTGTGTCCCCTTTTACCCTATTTAGGGGCTTGTAGACACGTATTAACATTCTTTAAAACTTACTGATTGCTTTTTTCAGTTTCTGATTCTCGTCCATCCGTTGGTGTAACTGGGCCTTTAAATCTACGGTTGACTTAAAATATGCTATTTAATGCAAATAGCGTCTAACACAAATATTGTGCCCTGGGTATCATTTATAAAAATATCTTCCCATGATATTTTTGTAAACGATATTTAACACCGATGATATTCTGACAAGGGTAGTCTGGTATCAGACCGTGCCTGTGCTGCATGAACTGTTGGCAACTGAATGGCCAGGAGGTCATGTCAAACTACCATACCCCGCCCCCGGTCCATCTCTTCCCATAGTGTGGTTGTGATGCTTGTGGCAGTACTTACCGCAGGCAAACTGAGGACAGCACTCTGTATGGGGGTCGAAGGACCTTTTCAAGTGGAATCCGGCAGGACATTCCGGTGCAGAAGCACAAGCATGACATTCTGATGAGAAAAAAGAAAAAAAAAGAAAGTAAGGGTGGAAACTGCTAGTACCAGCCTACGCCTAGGGGAGCGAGGTGCAGTAGAGATAGCTCAGGTGGTGATAAAAAAATAGGTTGTCCCAGAACACTAGCCGTGCTGCCACATTGCAGTAGTATGCTGGCCTATCTGTAATCGACACCCTGAGATCAAGGGTAGTTTGTGTTTCGCCTTATAGGGCTTTGCTCTATCTCTGGCAGGACTATTGGCTGCTCAGGGCTATTGGCTTCAAGATGGCTAAGGTTCTGCATTATTGTGAAGGCAGGGAAAGAAAGGGAAGTCAGTACTTAGTGTCAGACTGTGACTGAATTCCTACGTTCATGACAGTGACAGTGTATGTTTGCTGGAACATTGGGAATGTTAAGAGCTCCATTAAAGGCAAAGGAGTGGCTCAGGACCAATAATGGCTGGTGCCGACCTTCTGCTTCGACATTCCAATGCTTGTCTTTATGTTTCTCTCCCTTTTCAATTTAGAACTGTGGTTCTTAACCTTTTAACTTCTGTGGACCCTAGTTAATCCTAACTGGAATGCAGGGACCCCAACTGTATCGGTATTGGAATTCGGGGACCTGCTGAGTCATTACTGGAAGCTAGCGACCCATTCTTCAGCAATTTAGATTATTTTAACTTCAAAACACTAAACAAAAATACAGAAACAAGAATTCATCAAACAAATAAGTACTTTAGTTAATTCAAAAGCAAATAAAAACATAAAAATGGTCATTTAAAAAGGAAAATTGGGATTTTCTAAATTCAGTTGAGGTCTCCCATCATCCATACTGCATTCTGTTTGATGCATTTCTCTGTATTCTGTTTGATGCATTTACACTTTTCCAAAAATGAATATGAGGACACCAATTCGATTTATACCTCCGATTTCACATTCCTTTACATTTACAGAATGCTATACATTTTTCAGTACTACATTTTGCTTCTTTATATACATGTTATTAATCTGCTAAAAGTTTGATTTTCTAAGTAGTCGTGGACCGCTTGAGAAAGCTTTGCGGACCCCAGGGATTTCTGAACTACGGGTTAAGAACCAACCACTGATTTAGAACTTTCGACCCTCAGTGGATGGCATGTTCTCCCAGCTTTATTACCCTTTGGCCTCCCTCACTCTAATTCTAGACCCTCCCTTAGTGCTTCGACCTCTAATTTGGGGTTGGAGCCTTTAACAACTGTTATTGCCCACAGCAGTGGGCTATAATGCCTACATGATGTTCTTCAAGAGAAAAGTAGACCCAGCCGATAAGGGGGCTGAATTACTCTAACTTTTAGAAGAATGGGAAATTCTGAATAGCATGGACAGAGTAGAGTCCCTGGGAAAATCCTACAATTGGGACTTGGGCTGCGTTAAATGACACAATAATCTGAGACTTTTTAACGCAGGAGCCAGAGATTTCATTAAGTGGCTTTTTTTGTGTAGCTTTGAACACCACATGCATAATTTCTCCATTAGATTTGAAAGATCCCAAAACTTTGTTAAGATCAGAGGTGGTATATATTGTGAGCTGGGAAGTGAAAGGTTGGCTGATGGAACCCAAAGAGACTAAATGCTGATATAATACCTTCTAACAGCTGATAAAGCGATGGAGGGGCCAGATGGATTTATTGGGGAGAGAGTGTGAGGGATATCAGTAGGCCTGTGATCCATGGGGTTAGATATAGACTGTCTTAAGAGACGCCACAATAGGAGATGAACTGACTATTTCAAGAGAGATGAGATAGTGACAGATGGACTGAAGGGCTCTTAGCTGAGGGAGCTTTGGGTTAGACAGAAAGTGATTGGACTGATAGTCTCTGAGGCACTGAGGTCTAAAAGCTGTATTCAAACATCTATTCCCTTTTTAGCATACTTAGATTTCATCTCCCTTTTTCTAGTAGGTGAGCATTTTGGTTCTGGTAGTAAATATTCACTATTTCTGATATCTTGAACCCAAGCCTTACATATCTTGTACATCAGAAATCATCAGGTCTCAGACTCCATGTTCCATTCAGCAACTTACCACATTTGTATTCAGCACAACATTGGTCATCTTGCCCAGAACCTTCCACTTCTTTTGCAGTTTCACCTATCTTGTTGCATTTCGGAGGGTCATCACATTTTACATTGAAACACTACGAAAGCCAAGAATAAAAGATTTTAGGTTATCATTGGTAAGTTATGTTAGCAATGTTAGCCTTTATTCCCAGCTCATGTGTTTTTTGTAAAACTATATCTCTGTCTCAATATTTTTAAAAAAGACGTGCCATCTTTCCACGTTCATCATATTCCTTTAGGTTACCGGGTCTGTTTAAACGCCACTCTCTGACACTTGAAACAACCCTGACTAGAAACAGCTCTGTAGCATACAGCTGCGTGGGACTCATAGGCTAACTAACTAAAGTCTGTAGAAACGACTATGGAAATTGGGCTGTATACCCTTTTTGCCACCCCGCTGTAGCTCATGGGATTGGTGGTATCCTTTAAATCTGCTTTGGTGTGAAATGTAATATAAAATGGAGAACACAGTACCGCTCAATCTTTCCTTGTCTACTGCCTACTCTGAAACTGCATACCCATCCTGGTTCCTTGTTTTATCACAATAACTAGAATTGTCTAAATGTTTGGAGTGGAAGCTCCTACTACCTGAACTAAGTGCGCTACCCCTATCTCCCAATACACTGGCCTTAGTTATGTGATCCCCTCTGCTTTAAGAATGATTCTGAATCAGTCCAAATCCTGATATCAAGTTGGTTGAAAACAATCCTAATGAAGTGTTAATTTTTCTTAAAACTGAATACTCGTTGGCGGGCAAGCACAAACTTTGGGGAGGGCGTAATATATCATTCTGATAATAAGTTCTCCCCTCGCAGGATGTGCAGGATGTGTGTGTGTGTTTTTAACGTTTTGAAGTTGCATCTTCTTTAATAAAGAAGAGTATGTGTGGTATCCAGGATGCTCTAGCAAGATTTGGGTGTGGCTGCCTCAAAGCAAGAGCAGTGGTTCTGCACATGTGCCTTAACATTACAAAAGAGGGATTGGCAGGCTTTTCGGGCCACATCTTCATTGAAGAGATACCTCTGCACTCCCCCCGGGCCTTCACTGGCTCTTGAACTTGTGCATATAGACCCGGAGCAGAGAGGATGGCAGGCAGGGTGTAGGAATGAGGGGGCCCAAGGACTAAGAATACACCACCTACTTGGGTTTGTAATTTGTACTTCCTCTTATGTCCCAGTCATTTCATTCAGACTCATGTGGAGATTCCAAAGCATAAGAAATTCTATTGGAGACCAGGCACGGCCCGTGCCGGGCGTTATACTGGGGGGGTGACGTCAGGCAGGAGAGGTAAGTACCAAAAAAAAATAAAAACTAATTTCGTTGCCCACGCTGCATCACATTTGGCGATGCAGTGTGGGCAACGAAATTCGTTTTTTTGTTTTTTTTCGGTACTTACCTCTAATGGTCCATATCCCACATTTTACAACCCCCCACCCTGACCCTCCCCTGCCTGACATCACCTCCCCAGTATAACGCCCGGCACGGGCCGTGCCTGTTGGAGACAGTTATGATACCTCGAGTAATCCTACTAAGACATATTTGTTAAATACCATCAGAAGCTGGGCCCCTGCAATTCAGCTCATATTCATAGCATATGCCTCAAACACACTATGGGGCATACCCCTAACAGCTGCTTGAAATATTACTCTGATTGACAAGTGTATTGGGAGTCCTTATATTGCTGGAAATCCAGCGATATTCAGGCATTATTGCTAATGGGGACTTACCCTGAATATCCACCTCCCATTGGATATACAGGTTAAGTCGAGGTCTGAGCAGGCGTTAGGTTCTGGCAATATTCGCGCTTAGCGTGATTTTTTATCGCTTCGCCTGCCTTTCTAATAGGCAATAGCTGTGTTAGCGACTACTTTCATTGCATGTCATTAGCGATAAATATCGTTGACATGGAAAGCGGGCCCCAAACCTGTAGCTATCACCTATAAGCTGTCGCTAACTGCTGTTAGCGACAACTTGCTAATAGGGCGATAAAAATATTGCTGCTTTAGTGGGAAAAAGTCCTGCTAAAACGGCGATATCGCCCTTGCTAATATGCCCCTCATTGACCTCAGAACACCCTGGAGACTTCCCTACTTAGATCCGGGCTGCCATATGTGAAGAACAGTCTCTTTGACTGTTTGTCATGTCTGAGTGAGACCTGGATGGGCAAATCTCTTGATCTAGAAGTAAATTGCAGAACCTTTAGCATGAAAGAGGGACGTGTCCTTAGCCTCGCCTTGTTTGTGAGTTTCTTTACAGGGCTCCTCAGCTAGCAATGGTCTTCATTCACCCATTCTGGAGGCAACGCATTTGCCTCTAGCAAGGCATCCTCCTGTTTTACCATGGTTTTAAATACCTGATGTACCAAGGGGACAACTTCGTGTTGGAAATAGGATTCAGTTGGTGTATTTCTGTGACTGCACTTCGCTGTCCAATTAAGCCAGCAACGAGAAGACATCATGGAATATTATATATTTAGATTGTTATATATAGGACAGTTTCCACAGCGTTTGTACAATCCCTTCAGAGATTGCTCTTTATGAGTTGTGATAAAGGTACCACCTTTGAAAATATCAGTCCATCTCCAGAAAGTTGGATTAGGAAGACATAACGAGGGGTTAAAACAGATAGGATAATGGGCTAGGCGAGCTAAACTTAGGTTTGCTGGAATCCAGACCACATCTGTGGTGTGGTAAATACTCATAGTATTACTCATAAACACCCTCTACGCAGGTACTATCGCTAAACTCCAGAAGAAACTCCAACGAATCCAAAACGCCTCAGCCAGGATCATATTAGACATCCCGCGCAACGAACACATCTCTGGTCACCTGAAAGACCTCCACTGGCTACCCGTCAATAAGAGGATCACTTTCCGACTGCTAACCCACGCACACAAATCACTCTACGACATCGGACCAGAATGCCTCAACTCACGACTGTCCTTCTACACCCCCCCCCCGCCAACTACGTTCTTCCAGCCAAGCCCTAGCCACTGTACCTCGCATCAACAAGACCACCATGGGAGGCAGATCCTTCTCATACCTGGCTGCTAAAACATGGAACTCACTCCCCACTTGCCTTCGCCTTACCCAGAACCACCTAGCATTCAGAAAGCAACTTAAAACGTGGATATTTGACAAGTAATCCTCCTCCCCTCCCTAAGCGCCTTGAGACCCTCTGGGTATGTAGTGCGCTATATAAATTCTTTGACTTGACTTGACTACGTACGTTACTGTGTTTCGACTGATGTCCTGTGTAGTGCATTGTCAGTGTACATCATTCTCTTTTCAGATTATGTATAATGATCACCTTGGAAAAATTTGTCCGCTTTGCCCCTTTTTAGGTTTGGTTTACCAGTCTGCATTGTGGGAAGTAGTTGGCTTGGCTGACCACAATGTGTGATAAATCTGGAGGAAGACCTTGGGCAAGAACAAGTGACACTGCAACCCCATGTACAGCTACAGATGGCATTCAGCTGGAGGCAGTTGGTGGTCATCCACTTGGCGACTCCTGCCAGATCGCCCTGAAACTTGAGGGCGTCCCGCTCGGCGTCAGTCGAGAGCGCCACCACCAACTGTGTATCGTCGGTGTAGTAGACCATGGTCAGTCCTCTACTACTATCTACTGCGGCCAGGGGTTAGACGTAGAGATTATATAATAGGGGACAGAGGAATCCTGTGGTGCCGCCTTGTTTGATGGGGTGTTCGCCCGAGGCATAAGGAGGGACTGTAACCACAAACGACCTCTCACGAAGGAAAGAGGTAAGCCACTCAAAGGCCAAATTAGTAATTCCAGCCTCCTCCAGGCGTTGCAGCAGAATGGCATGGGACACTGTGTCAAACGCGGCACTGAATTCAGTGAAGACATCACGGACTTCATCTCTCCACACGCGCTCCCCTCCAAAGACTATATTCTTCTAGGAGACTTCAACTTTCACCTTGAAAAGATAAACGACCACAACACCGCCACCCTCGTGGACAACCTCGCCAACCTTGGACTTAAACAACTAGTCACTTCCCCAACCCACATCGCAGGTCACACACTCGACCCCATCTTCACTTCCAGCAATCATGTCTCCTTCAGCCACACTACGGACCTCCTATGGACCGACCACAGCTGCGTTCACTTCACCTACAACAAGCCGAAACCCATCAACCACCCCCAACCTACCCTGCAAAGAAACTGGAAGAAAATCACCACGGACCAAATCTCCGCATCGCTCCTTCGAAACTCCCCAGCCCTCTCTTCTAACGCCAACGAAGCCGCAGCCAACCTCACCCTATGGCTATCCAACACCGCTGACACCTTAGCACCACTGAAAAAACGTCAAAGCAAACCTGGCAGCAAGAAGGCCTCATGGTTCAACGATGATCTTAAGAAATCCAAGAAACTCTGCCGCTCCCTTGAAAAAGCCTGGAAAAAAGACCCATCCACCAGCACCAAGGACGCCTTCAAAAGCGCCACCCGCACTCACCACCAACTGATCCGAAAAGCCAAGAAAACAGCATTCAAGGATCGACTTGACAACAACGCCCACAACAGCAAGGAACTTTTCAACATCGTCAAGGAATTTTCCAACCCCTCGGCCAACTCCAACGACATCACCCCCTCTCAAACCCTCTGCGACTCCCTAGCCTCCTTCTTCCACAACAAGATTGCAGACATCCACAACAGCTTTGACAACCAACCCGGAAACCAACCCACCCCACCATCTGTTGACCATCTTCCCCCCGTAAACACCCTTAACGCCTGGAACCCAATCTCCACTGAGGAAACCATCCGCCTGATGAATTCCATCCACTCTGGATCCCCCACAGACCCATGCCCTCACCACATCTTCAACAAAGCAGACTCCGTCATAGCACCGCACCTCCGAGACGTCATCAACTGCTCCTTGATATCCGCGACCTTCCCAGAAGACTGGAAACACGCTGAACTCACCGCCCTTCTGAAAAAACCCACAGCGGACCCCACCGAACTCAAAAATTACCGCCCCATCTCGCTTCTCCCATTCCCGGCCAAAGTCATCGAGAAAGCCGTCAACAACCAGCTCGCCGCCTTCCTCGAAGCCAACAAATCACTCGACCCCTCACAATCTGGCTTCCGAGCTAAACACAGCACTGAAACCGCCCTCATCGCAGCAACAGACGACATTCGAACTCTACTGGACAATGGAGACACAGTCGCCCTCATCCTCCTCGACCTCTCTGCAGCATTCGACACAGTCTGCCACAGCACCCTTCTACAACGCCTCAATAACATCGGAATCCAAGGAAAAGCACTTGAATGGATCACCTCGTTCCTCACCGGAAGAACCCAGAGAGTCCGCCTTCCTCCATTCAAGTCCGAGGCCTCTGAAGTCATCTGCGGCGTGCCTCAAGGATCATCACTCAGCCCCACCCTCTTCAACGTATACATGAGCCCCCTCGCGGCCATCGCCCGCCAACACAACCTCAACATCATCTCTTACGCGGACGACACTCAACTGATCCTTTCTCTCACCAAGGACCCTAGCACCGCCAAAACTAACCTACACGAAGGAATGAAAGAAGTCGCTGAATGGATGAAACAAAGCCGTCTGAAACTGAACTCAGATAAAACAGAAGTCCTCATCTTAGGCACATCCCCCTCTGCTTGGGACGACTCCTGGTGGCCGGAAGCCCTCGGAAAAGCACCCATTCCGACAGACCACGCACGGAACCTTGGCGTCATCCTGGACTCTTCACTCTCAATGAACAGACAAGTCAACGCCGTATCCTCTTCCTGCTTCAACATTCTTCGCATGCTCAGAAAAACATTTCGCTGGATCCCCTCCGAAACAAGGAAAACAGTCACCCACGCTCTGGTCACGAGCCGACTGGACTACGGAAACACCCTCTACGCAGGTACCACCGCTAAACTCCAGAAGAAACTCCAACGAATCCAAAACGCCTCAGCCAGGCTCATATTAGACATCCCACGCAACGAACACATCTCCGGTCACCTTAAAGACCTCCACTGGCTACCCGTCAATAAGAGGATCACTTTCCGACTGCTTACCCACGCACACAAATCACTCTACGACATCGGACCAGATTGCCTCAACTCTCGACTGTCCTTCTACACCCCCTCCCGCCAACTACGCTCTTCCAGCCAAGCCTTCGCCACTGTACCTTGCATCAACAAGACCACCATGGGAGGCAGATCCTTTTCATACCTGGCTGCTAAAACATGGAACTCACTCCCCGCTTACCTTCGCCTCACCCAGAACCACCTAGCGTTCAGAAAGCAGCTTAAAACGTGGATATTTGACAAATAATCCTCCTCCCCTTCCTAAGCGCCTTGAAACCCTCTGGGTATGTAGTGCGCTATACAAATTTTATGACTTGACTTGACTTGACTTGAATCAGTGCAGATGTTCGTCCAGCGTTCAGTGCAGACCAGAGATGTTCTGTCACAGCCAGGAGAGCAGGCTTCGTGCTGTGACCTGGTCGAAAGCCATTCTGGGAGGGGTCCAGCATGTTATTCTAGGTCAGGAAGTCCGACAGGATGGAGTTGACATATGCCTCTGTGATCTTTGCCGCCCAGGGGAGCAAGGAATTAGGGCGGTAGTTTTTCTGTTTGGCCGGATCCAGAGAGGGTTTTTTGAGCAGGGGTATCACCTTGGCCTGTTTCCATGCCCTGGGCACGTTCATCTTGCAAACATGTTTCTCCTGTAAATTTTATCCCACCCATGAGGATTATCAAATCACTGTGTAATTTCATGTGAGAGTATGTATTGTGAATAGGTAAATCAACAGCAAAATCACATTGTTTAGTACCATTTCAATTACACTTTTTCACCCCTTGCCCTCTTATCATTCCATGCTTTGTGTGGTGTGGCCTCAATCTGACCCCACATACCATAGTGTTCTATGTAGAGCCCCTCGTATTTGAGCTACCCCTGCTAAAATTAAAATGTTCACTCTAAATATGTGATGTGCGTTTTGGAGCTAAACCTGTATGATATAATGTCTAAATTAAAGAAGAATTTCTTCTGGCCCCTCTGTAAAATTACTTAGAATCAGGAGGTCGCTCAGGATACTGGCAGGTATGGCTGGGGGGGTTCCCACCTGGCACTTGCCTAAATCGCCCTAGCAATACTAATACACTTTTTGATTGCAGGCCATTATCGATTCTAAAGGAATCTTTCTCCATAGACTTGTGTATCCATCTCTCTGATCATTAGCCTACCTATGCAGATTTGTCGAGTCCCCACCCCTACTATCAATTTAAAAGCTTTAGATGCCTTTAAAGTATGTATATACTGAGCTATTTGCTTCAGACTTACTTTTTCTAGTCTTGAGGATGGCTCACAACCAGAAATAACGAGATATTGGTAACAGCAAACTTTTGTGAAATTATGTATATTGACTGTTTGATTATCAGTTTGGAACAAACTAAAGATATCCAAAAACTGTGTGCCCCGACAAACCCACATGGGCCTCGGAAGTCTTCTTGGCACCTGTGTCCCATTGCCCTCCTGCCAGTTACGGGAAGTACCCCAGTGGCCATCAGAGGCGTTATAACTTCGGAGAATGGCTTGTCTGCGAAAAACAGTACTTAACAAAGGCCCCCAATTTTCAGAGCGCTACTTACTGCATGACGAAAGTGACAGGCAACTTACCGGCGGTTCTGAAATGAAAAGCAGTGACAGCAGTGTTAGTGTGCTATTCTTTTTAATAATAAAAACATGCAACAAGATCAACAAATCTGTACAGTGATAAGTGTCCTAAATGATAACTTTCTTGGGTTCACCGTCAGGCTCCCCGAAGACAGCCCAAAGCTGGTTCCCTACAATGGTTTCTCGCTCAGACTTCATGACAAAATGTTGGTTCCTGCTACACGGAGCCCTCCCTCAAGGTCTACAGACTCAACACCTTACTGCCGCCAATCTTCCATCAAAATCAGGCAATCAAGGCCAGCCCATACAGGGTTTTCATGCTTTTATCCCCTGTTGCATGAAACGTGTTCTGGTTTAGTTGTAGAAGTTACATCTGACACAATGCTAACCTACAGAATATTAGTCTATTGTGCCCCCTCCGCCCCTTCTGTACACAGTCTGAGAACATGGTAGGTCTGAGAGTGAGCTGGCAAGGGGCAGCTGGACCTCTGTTGTGAGTAATGGAGGGTGGGCTTTCTTCTGGGTCCCACCCAAAATGTAGAGAACATGGAGAGTGCTCGAGACCTATCCCCTTAGAAAAACCTGCAGCGGTGAATGACCCCAACTAAGAGCACCAGGAACCCGATGCAAATCAGAACACTTTCTGGCCTCGTCATGGGTATTGTATGCTACATAAATTCTAGAGTACAATAAGAAAAAGTACCAACAAAGGGCAAATAAAAATGTCCCAAATCAAGGCGTGATAGGGGAGGTGTGGCGTCACTTGATCAGAGGCTTGGCAGGAGTCAGTAGAGAACAGAGCCAATCCCCACTAAGTAGTAGGCGTGAAAAAACCCACATTGTCGACCAGGGTAATCTATGTGCCTCATGAGTGGGGGATTTAATGGATTAAAGAAATAAATGATCAGCCTTCCAATGCTAGTTGTTCACTATCAGGTAAAGAATAGGATGACTCTGAAGCAGGCGCGGGTGCCCTCCGCACTACCCTTGGTTCTGTACGTCAGTGGCTTCCATCCTTTTAGGCCGTCTTTGCTCCAGTCCCCAGAGCAGGCCTTGTGTCAGAGCTGACCTCCTTTGCCCCTTGAGTGAGCTTAGTGCGGTGCCCTCATCAACCCACTCTCTGTCGTTCACTCTAAGCACTCTCATCTTACTACTCACCACAGGTGTACTGAGGGCAGCAGTATTCTTCCTCGTTGGAAAACGATCTCAAGGTATATCCAGCGGGACACTGCGGAGGGGAGCAATCCTGATGGCACTCTGATGGATGGACATACAAAAATAAATGCATTAAGAAATGAGTGCAACTCAAATCCAGGGTGCTTGGCACACCGCGCGCTGTATTCAATAATTTAGGAGGTGCTGGGTGCTAAGTACAGGCTGTGTCTGGTGTACCCTCTGCAAGGGTGGTTAGTGCTCTCTGTTGGGCTGTGACCGTTCTCATTTATGCACTGATGGTCAGTAATGGGTTACAATTGCTTTCTTGTGTGCAGAGGCAGTCAGGGCTCACTGTTGTGTGCCGCCCTTACTCCTGCGTGGCATGTTTATCCTGTTCAGGCTGTGACACTACTTCTAAAATTCCTTCAAATATTTTGTGAATTGATTCACAGTACGAAAACGACTATTTCAGTTATACAAATGTTTTATATAATTTTCCTCGGAGGTGAATAAAAAAAATTCGAAGACATTCTCTCTTTGGGCAAGAAAGACGAATTCAGGTGGCTTCAGATGAACATAATTCGAAAAGATACGATCAACCATATGCAAAGAAACAGATACATGCGCGCGCAAACACACTCACACACACACCCCGTCCATTTCTGTGTTTTTCCGTTTTAGCTCCCCTACTAATTGTGGTTTGCACCTACAGCAAAAAAGCGCTGAACCATTTACATCAAACTTGGTATAGAAAGTAGAACTATACTCATAAATCAGACTTTCTTTAGGTGTAAACCCATTCACTAGTTTTTGAGATGTAGAGTTTTAAAAAAAAGTTGCAGATTATGGGTTTAAAGGGTTAACATTTTTGTATATCTGTCCCATTTAAAACTGTGATTTTGAAAATAGAGAATCCTGTCAAATCCATTTTTAATGAAATGTGGCTGGCTGATTAAGGTTTATTTTTAAAAATGTTATGCCATCTTGAAAATATACATTTTTGTAAAAATGTAATATTTCGCACTGTGAAAAAACCTTTCTACAGCAATTGGGTGAGGGAGGGCACCATAAGAGGTGCGGCACTCCAGAAAAGTGCCTGGGACACTTAAGGGTCTATTATGATGGCGGGCGGACTTTGTCATGCAGGCGGTGGCGATCCGCCCGACATCATGATAGACCCCTACGTTGTGGAAAATAGTGATAAAAAAGTCAAACAAACACTCAAGTTCATAGCAGTGGCTATTTTATGCCTCTGAAAAAGGGCACAATTTTTTTTAAATTGAAGCTAAAAAAAATATATGACAGGATTCCCCGTTGTGCACAGCGAAAGGAAGGATACAGTAGGATTTAAATGCCTGTGGAGGGTTGCGCTATGTTCTGCGGCCAACCCCTGCTGCCCTCGGCCTTCAGCCAGTCCCTTTGGTCAACCCCACTGCGCACATCTGTGAGCCATGTGCAGCGGGGAAAAGCCACCTGCAGTGGGTTGGGCGCAAGGCCTGGCCACGTGCCACACCCTGCAGCTTGTTTCCGAAGTTCATGAACAAAGGTTGCGTTCAGTAGGAGATGGCCATGGAAGATCCACAACAGGGGCTTCGGGCCCCAACCATAATGTTGAGGTTGTTTGCCTTTGATCCATCCTACTATGGCTCTACAATCTGGGGCAAGCACAACTCTTTCCACACTTCACTCTCATGGTAGCGGGGTGAGCAGTCACAGGCAGGGCAAGGAGGTAGTGTGGGGTGTCTGAGTTCATAACTTAATCAACCAAAGAAGCAATAACTTCCGTGTCCAACTCAGTCCTTGCCTTTTTGAGAATATAAAATTCTTTTCGATCAAGCAGCAGTATTAAAGACTGTACAATTCAATTTAGGATACAAACGAGTGATCCTGGGGATAGTTTCTCCCTTGAGACGTTATACCGGTTTGAATTCCCTCCATGCTACTCCAATCCTGACTGACTTTTAGTCGGCTGGTCCCAACAGTAATTAGTGCAGAAGCATGAATCAGGCTCAGGCGCAGTCTCGAATACTCCCATAAGTCAAAAGCACACCCGGTTCACATTCTTTAGTCTCTTACAGCTGGTGGTGTAGAGGGTCATGTGAACGTTCTTGATGCTTCAGATACTGGCTCTTCACCCTTTAGCCAAAGGAACGCGGACAATATTCTTCCACTGTCTGAGAAGCTGTCATCATCCTTCAATCTGCTTATTCAAAATGGATCTCACTGGATTCAGTTCCCAGACTCCTTTACACAATAAAGCACTAGTGCTGCCCATGTGCTACACACAAACCATACACACACATATGCAGTCACAATACACTCTGGATGGCAGCACCAGGTTGTAGGCAAACGCATAACAACGGAACATTGTATAAAATGACCAGTAAACAACGTTTACCACAAATCTTTCTCCCTGCAGGGAATCACAACGCGGTCGTTACAATGACTGCGTTGTGATTCCGCATACCATTACTCCGCGAGTCGGAACAACGACTTGCGGAGGGGGGGAGGGGGAGGTGTTGGATTTGAAATTCAACACCTTCCCTATTGTCTGCACAGACTGGAGTTGGAATAGTAAATTATACTATTCCAACCTCCAGCGCCCCCTCCGCTCCAACTTGTGGAGTAATGGTATGCGGAATCACAATGCGGTTGTTGTAACAACCGCTATGTGATTCCCTGCGGGGAGAAATACAGCAGGATAATGTCCTAAATTCAAAATTGCCCTATAGGCTACACACTCTTAGTATAACAGAAAAAAAAGTTCTGGCTTCTCTATCATTCTTCAAAACGAGGCATGGCGTCACCACCACTTTACGTTTTAACTCAGGACAGGGACAATAGATAAGGCCCAGGTCACAGATAAAGTCCAGGTGCCTGCATAGTCAGAGACAGGCATAGGGCTCTGAACACACACTTAGATCAGCATAACTCTAGGTCTAAAACAAAGTCAGGATACCAGACATACGCGCTGTCCGACCCTCAAAGCGGGGGAGCACAGCAGTATCCCACGCAGGAAAAATACTTGCTCCAACATATATATATGTTTATATATATACATATATATATAAATATATATATATATATATGTATATATATATATATATTCCAGAAACCTGACGAAGTCCATGCCTGCGCCTCTTCGTTAATGGCGGGCCTCGACGGGGTTTCGCCTTGCCCCATTAAATCCCAAAATTACCGTCTTAAGTCGTTTGGTGACAGAGAGTCGGGCCTCGACTCTCTGTCACCAAACGACTTAAGACGGTAATTTTTGGATATATATATATATATATATATATATATATATATATATATATATATATATATATACCTCCAGTCATCCATCCAACTCCAAGGAGAAAGTGGCACGTACTCATGGTCGGTGAGTATAAGGCTAATTTATTTTGTTCAGGTCTCCCACGACCCCGCAATGATAGAGAGACGCGTTTCGCCTGCGCAGGCTTTATCAATCTCCATATATATATATATACACATAGCGATCGTTCAATAGATAAACCTATGGCGGGGTGTTCTCCCAATGCCTGTTTCAGGTGTCTCCCCTAGAACTCCACACACCTCAGCGTGCCCCTACGGGGCATTCAGTTCTCTTGATAGTAATCAACTGAAGGTATTTGCTAAGAAACTCACCACACTTGTAGTCGGGGCAGCATTTTTCCTTCCCTGAGCCTTCGCTCCAGTCCTCGATTGCAGTTTCACCAACCCTCTTACACTGTGGAGGGCTGCGGCAGATCACACCCTGGCATGGGCCCTGCAATGAAGGAGACAGAGCACAGAGTCAAGAACCCACGCTTGTGGGGTGTGTTATGGAGTCATAATTCAGAGTTTTATCGAAGCTGCAATCCACATGTGTGGACCATTTGTGCTGTTTCTGTCCCGTAGGAGCAGTGAGTGCTGAATAAAGTTGGCCGTGCGTACCCGCAGTTCTCTGGTGAACCCATGTGTTATATTTTGGTTTTATAAAACATTAGTAACAACTACTAGTGCCCATGGAGGAATGTTGAGCACTATGGGAGCTGAATCACCTCTCTGCGCTTTAGTTTTAGTGATGGATCAAGGGGCTAGAGGCATATGCTGCATATGTTGGTGAAAGCTCCTTATGCACGTGCGTCTGAGTGTGCTCCATTGGGGACAATGTGGAGGTCAGTGTGGGGAGAGTACAGTCACACGGCCAAGAAAGGACGGGACTTTTCTAACATAATGTTTGAATCTATCAGCCCTAGGCCACACATGAACCCACACTGAGTGCGCATGTTGAGCTTCCTAGGGCTAAGAGTGTGAGCACAAGAGGATCAATTTGTGCAGCGCAATCAAATATCTTTATACGAACATGAATTACATGCAAAATGAGCCCTTCTGGGATACTAAGTAGTTGACTTGCTCGACAATGGACTCCCTCGTGCATTTGGCTTGTTGTGATATTGAACCAGTGCATGGGCATCAGCTATAGAGAGTAGGCCCATCCAGTCTAATAGATTCTCGAGTCTAGAATCTAGTAGACTGGATGGGCCTACTCTCTATATAATCTAGACCCTTCTCCCAATCCATGCTGCAGTGCGTGGCCACGTTGAGACCTTGCATTCCTGGGTCATGATTTTGCCTACTATCCGCCCAGGCGTCTTCTTCCCCTCCACCTGTCACGTACTCCCTACCACGTACTCTTCACTTCGGTTTGTGCCGCTTCACTCATTTCTTTACATCTGGGTGGATGTTATTGTTAGCCTCTGCCCCAGAGACCCTCCCACGGATTGCCCGGGACCCTGTGGTGCTAACTGAGGAGACCAGCCACCCACACGCGAATAGTGTGAGCCTCGTGGGACGCTGCCTGTCCCCTTAGTTTCTCTGTGTTATGCTTTGTGCAGCTGCCTGGTACAGAGTGGTCTGGTGACCTGATAAGGGGTGATCTTTTAAAATGTTCATGAGTTTTTGTAGAATATACTTTTAATTTTACTATGAAAATATTATTACTTTTAAATGTGTTAGGTCGTCTTCAGAAAAAATGATGCTGATTAAGAAGCGGGCTTGAACTATCCGGTTGGTTCTATTATTAGAAGCACCACTTGTTCATGAACAACATTGGGGTTAGGTTTCTAAGATTATGCTTATGAAAAATCCTAAGTACATGCAACGTTTTCCCGTCTAGGCCTTTTCATTAGGGTGGGTGTAACTTCCTCCACTTTCCGACTTGGCTTTAGTTTGCTTTGTGGCTTCTACAAGGGACAAAGTGCTTTGGGCTGGTCCAAGTATTTTTGCTTTCAGACTTACAGCACAACCCTCTTGAACTGACCTTGAACGGTTGGCCTAGCCTCCCTCCCCATCATGTAAGTCTTCGCATCTACCAGTCTTGTATGATGGGTAGGAACTGATAACAATCGCTACTCATAAGCCAAATATTAGTTGGGAACAGATTTATGACGAATGTCGATGGTCTCTCTGCCCATGACTATGGTAGAAGAAATTCCCATGTTTAATCACAAAACAGCATCCTCAAAAATCCACCCCGCCTCCACTGCCAACATCGCCCAACCGCGGGAACCCTCTTCAAACTTCATGGATAATGCGCATGAAGCCTACCACAGTGGTTGTCGGAGGTGGTCCTGGTGTTTTCGGAGTCGGGGTTGTCTGGAAAAAAATGGGCACTGTTAGCATTAGAAGTGAACTGATATTTGAATAAATGAAGAATATTTCATATAAAAATGACACCGCGTTCAGTACGAGACTTAAAAAGTGGCTGACTTGGAGGCAATTGGTCCGGGTTTCCAGTAGAAATGGTGGGAAAGTGGGAAATTTGTGAAACAAAAATGCCAGGGCTTTCATCAGGAGGCAGCTTGCACTTGCTCATTTCTCCTTTTAGTGCCGCCAAATACAGAAACAACTACTAACCATGAAAATGGGGAGAGGATATGGCGTAATGGCAGAGCTGCCGACTTCAGAGCTGTGGAACCAGGTTTAAGTCTCAATGTCGGCTCAACATCCTGTAATTCTGGGCAGATCACTTAATCTCCCTGTAAATGAATGTGTCCTTAACTGGTGCTCATGAATAGTACCAGTGTTGATCATTAACTGCTGGTGCTGAGCACCGGAAACCACCGGATCAATTTAAGCACTGGGTGGGACATACAAACATAGACACACACTCAGGCACATACAAGAGCTCCATACGCTCTCTTAGAGCTTCATTTACTTACTGCACAAAGAAAGTTTCGGGTGACTTACCACTGGCACTGAAATAAAAAGCAGAGAGAACAGTATTAGTGACGTCCTAACGTCAGTAAAACGCTACATATAGGTATGTTTGCCCCCTCCTTACCCTCACAGTGGTTTTCTGAGTGTGTGAAGTGTAAATGCCTTAACCTATGTATTTCCTTATTTAATACTTTTACCAACCCATATACCCTCATGAGTGGCTTCTTAATTCTATTGAGGCCAGTAACAGCAATTACCAATCCCATCGGAACTGTGAGATCCACTGAACTCTTAACTTTCGCCCAGAGATTATTCTCCAAGTGAAAGGTCGGCCAAAAAAATGAGGACTTCCCAGGAAAATCGGATTTGGAAGTGCTGATTGCCCTGCTAATTCTGAATTTCTTAGTGGACCCTCAGGTACTACCTCAGGGTGCGCTGGTTAAATTGTACCAGTAGCTCTGGGGGTGGGAACAATCTAGCCTATTTACTGGGCCCCTCATAATAACATAACATAATGTGTATTTGTAAAGCGCACGTTCACCCAAGGGTCTCTTGGTGCTGATTAACAGATGTTTATTTGAAGACCTTATTGGTAGCCAACAACTCTTTACCATGCTAAGATTTCATTTCCAAAGGACTTCAGTAACAAAAATACTTTAGCAACAATTCCCCAAACACGGATCCGATTTGAGAGTAATTCTTAAATGCATGCAAGACTTCAACTTGCAGACTAATCTTTTGGGTAAAGCTAAGAAACCGGCAGTGTTTTAGCAGATGTCATATTCTGATGGGATTCGCAACTTCTATCACCAGTTCCATCAGAATTGAAATGCCACTAGTAAGGAGGGCCTTACATTAAACATAAAGACATATATATTTTTTGCAGGCTCCTACAGACGTCTGAAAGATCAAAAGCTGTTTTTATTAACATTCAACTAGGGACCGATAACAGTAATTGTGATCTTGAGTGAGCTAGAGGGGCCAGGTTGCTGGAGTCCCTGCACTAATGGTCAAGAAAGAGAGACAATTGTCTGCAGTCAGTGTGAAGGGAGAGACCCAGAGAGCAAACACAAGGAGATGATGGACGGAGCGCTGAAACCTTTCAGTCGCTCCCTCCCCAGTCACAGATCTGGGTTGAATCCATCATCGTTCTTTAGCTCACTTCGCCACCTCAGTTCAGACCCAGCTATATGCAAAATTGACCCTGTGCCTCATGCAAACAGTCCGGCCCCAGCTGCCAAGCCAGGTCTTCCCTGGTCCAGACACCAGCTTCCTGGGACCTGCAGTCAGTGTGATGAGAGCGACCTAGAGAGGCCAAGTGCTGCAGTTAATGTGATGGGGGAGACTCAGGGAGGCCAGGTGCTGCAGATGGGAGAGACTCAGAGAGGCAGGCGCTGCAGTTAATGTGAAGGGAGAGACCCAGAGAGGCCAGGTACTACAGTTAATGTAATGGGAGAGACCCAGCGAGGCCAGGAGCTGCAGATGGGAGAGACCAATAGAGGCAGGCGTTGCAGTTAATGTGATGGGAGAGACCCAGAGAGGCCAGGTGCTGCAGATGGGAGAGACCAAGAGAGGCAGGCGCTGCAGTTAATGTGATGGGAGAGACACAGAGAGGCCAGGTGCTGCAGATGGGAGAGACCAAGAGAGGCAGGTGCTGCAGATGGGAGAGACCAAGAGAGGCAGGCGCTGCAGTTAATGTGATGGGAGAGACCCAGAGGGCCAGGTGACGCAGTCAGTGTTATGGTACAGACCCTTGGAGGCCTAGTGCTACAGTCAATGTGATGGGAGAGGCCAAAGGGGCCGGGTGCCACAGTCAATGATTTGGGAGAGGCCCAGAGAGGTCAGGTGCTGCAATCAGTATATATGGGAGAGATCCTAAGAGGCCAATACATCCTCCTCGGTTCCAACCTCACCTGATCAATTCGTTGCTGTACTCCTGCTGCCCCAGTCCCTCCTCTTCTTCTATGCTGCATTCCCCATAAAGTCCCCCATGCTTCTTTTTACCAGAATCACTCCGAGCTTCCCCTACTTCATGTTTGTTCTTCTGCAGTTACTTTTCAGCCTCCCTCCTCCCCCCACTGCTAGACATTGCTGATGGATCAGATTAACATCAGTTCTCTAATCCCCTTTGTCTTGGTGCCCTTGCACCGGCAGACATCACAGCTGACTCTGCTTCAAAGCTCTTTTGCAATGTTGGGTGCACTTTCGTCTTAGCATCTGAGGTCTTGGCCCTCCATCCCATGTCCTGGCCCAAGCTACTTCTCTCAGTTAATGGGCATAACCCTCTCCGTGCTACTTACCACAGATGTATAGAGAACAGCAGACACTTTCCGGGTTGGGCACCACTTCTCTACGATAACCATTGTCGCAAGTCGGAGCTGGGGAACATAGCTCACACACTGATGGAAAATAAAAATGCATAGAGAGGCGTCAGTGCAGGTCACACACAGAGGTGTGAGACATCCAGTGCTCTACAATCAACAAGTCACAGGTCAAAGGCATGTCTGAGATCCTCTGTATGGAAAGGCCATGTGCACTCCTGTGGTCTCTGTGTACTCCAGATGCCAGTAACTGAAGTGCCATTTGATACCATCCCCTCTTGAGATGTATATTCTGGGGCCGCACTATAGGTCCTTGTGCATTACATTGACATTCGATAGACTGACTAAAGCAGAAGTGATCTAAACCGGTCCATGAAGACCAGCTCTGTGTCCTCCTTTACCCATCTTTTCCTTCTCCTTTCTACCTTCACTCCGTCATCCACTCTTCCCCTTTTCCTGTCTCCTCACTACCCTTCCCAATGTCTTTCTTTTTATCCTCCATCTTGCGCTTCCCCCACAACCCTTGCCCTGACTGCAGTCAGTTTTACTTTCCCCACTGTGTGCTTCCCCCTCCATAAAACACCCATCGTTCCCTTTGCCATGCTCAGTGTTGCTCTTTCCTCTAGTGTTTTCCCCCATACAACCCCCAACCCCTACTCCACCCAAGAACATTGGTAAAGTCAAAAGGCAAGACCTATTGGCTTTGCCAAGGCCTGTTTATTACCGGCATCAGAATGTGCACTACCACACACCGCCCCACAATTTCCATTCTCACATCCCATTCTCAGTTTGGGATTTGATACTTACCACATCTGTAATGGGGACAACACTCAACCTCAGGGTCAACCCGTGTCTCGAGGTGAAGTCCCTTTTCACAGACCGGAGGTGGAGGACACTCTTGACAGTCTGAAGGAGGAAGAGAAAACAATTAACATTAGCGACCTGTAAGTGCATTCTGAACCCAGCAGGGCCAGTCCTACAGCGCACGACATCCGACCCATTACTAGCACTCGGGACTCACTACAGGTGAGGTGGGAAAGAAGTGGCTGTCACTGATTACCTGTGCACAAGGCCAGTTTGTGCTCAGTGCTTTTCCTAGGGGTGGAAGGGAAGGGATTGATAAAGAGTATTCAAGTTTATTCAGGATTGTGCATGTTTTACATCTGTAAATAAAGTCCTGATTTGAATACCAATTCACACTAGCAATAACACTGCTAAAATGTGTACTACTACCTTGGATGCAGTTTGGAAAAGTTGTGCTGGTGGGACGGGCACTCGTTTTTTTTAGGCCTGGGGTCTGCCACATTGCTGCAATGACTCATTATGAGTATAGGTGGGTGTAAACGGAATAACCATGGGCGCACTCCTCATGTAAATCTGCCTTCTGTGGTACATGGACATCCGGTAAATGAGCAGTTATCCAGAGCCCGCACAACCTGGCAACACATCGGTTATGTTTTTGGATGGCCTCTAGGCGCTGTTTTGAGTCTCAGAGGGCCTGGTGAGATATTGTTCTACCAGAAGGTGCGCTCTCTGGTTTTGTGACCTGGTGTGACCCTTGTCTGGTTGATTTTACCCTCAGTGGCGGTATGCCCTAGTACCGTTCTGCTTCTGTGCCAGTGATAGTCTTGATAGACCCCCCTGGGAGCAGAGCATGTGAAGTTGGACCATATTGCTCCCCAACATCATGAAACATCGGAGCTTCACGAGGCTGAAGTAGTTTAAGAAACACGAGGGCAGAAACATCACACAAAGTAGGTTTTTAAGAAGAAACCCCCAGCAAAACCTTAGCTTTGAGGGAAGAATTCTTCCTTTGGAAAATAGACCCACTGGCAACGCTGTGGAAAATCCCAAAACACCACAACTCAAGTGTACCCAACTACAACAGTGGAAAGACTCTACAGAGCCATACGCAAGAACCAGGGTGCTGAAAGGTGTACTGGAGGGAGGTTTATTGGAGCTCTTAGCTTTGGTGATCATTTTGTGAAGAAGACATTCTTAGCCCTCCCCCACCAGCCAACATTTCGTTTCCTCCAAATATCCGCAGGACCCCTTAGATTCTCAAAGGTCTGTCTCCTTCTTCAATGGCTCTGGGCATGACACTGTTGTCTGTGTCTAACCTCAAGCGTGGAGCGGCAGCGCGTAGTAGTGTGGCTCACTAGTTAGAGGCGGCAGACCCGAGAGCAGAGGACGGCCCGGGACCAGGGTTCGATTCCCGGCGCGGCAGGTTTCTGGACCAGGGTCAGCGGACTCGATAATTCTCTCGCCTCGGTGCCCACTCTGATCAGCGATCACACTCGGCAACTCTGGGCATTAGCTTGCCTCATCTTCACTAACGGCCCCACCAGACCGCCGGGGATGCCTGGTCTCACCCTGGAGATACCCATTAAGGGACCATCTCTCAGGGAAGCCAGGAAGGGTTTCGCAGCGGTCGAAGCGCCTTGGGACCCTCCGGGTAAGTAGTGCGCTATATAAATGCCTATACATACATACATACATACAGTCAGTGCCGGGTAACTCACCACAGATATAGTCGGAACAGCAGTCGTGGTCATCGGAGCCGGAGCCGGAGCCGAAGCCTAAGCCGAAGCCTTCATCTTCTACAATTTCAACTGGAATTTCCCCTGTCCTCTGGCATATTGGAGGTGGGGCACACGTGATGCCAGTGCACTGCAGAGGACACAGATCAAGGACAAAACTGTGAGACGCCCAACAGTGGCAGGCTTGTTTTCTCGGTACATAGGTTATTATTAAAGTTACTCTTTCTTTACTGAGGGGAAATGATGTACCATGTCCGAAGAGGCTGGACTGCAGCTCCTCTTTAAACTAGTCACATTGCTACAATGTCCTCTCTCATTCAATGGATCGGACTGAATGTCTCCTCTCAAGCTGTAATGGAGGGAACAGTGCTTACTGAACACTACAATGGTCAGAATGCTGCTCCTTCACACTGAATTGAGTACAATGTCCCTCACTCACACTGGAATGGATTGAATGCCCCCCTCACCTACTAGAATGGACTGAATGCCCCTCTCACCCACTGGAATGGACTGAATGCCCCCCTCACCTACTGGAATGGACTGAATGCCCCTCTCACCCACTGGAATGGACTGAATGCCCCTCTCACCCACTGGAATGGACTGCATGCCCCCCTCACCTACTGGAATGGACTGAATGCCCCTCTCACCCACTGGAATGGACTGAATGCCCCCTCACCTACTGGAATGGACTGAATGCCCCACTCACCCACTGGAATGGACTGGATTCCCCCCTCACCCACTGGAATGGACTGAATGCCCCCCTCACCCACTGGAATGGACTGAATGCCCCTCTCACCCACTGGAATGGACTGAATGCCCCCCTCACCCACTGGAATGGACTGAATGCCCCTCTCACCCACTGAAATGGACTGAATGTCCCTCTCACCCACTGGAATGAACTGAATGTCCCTCTCACCCACTGGAATGGACTGAATGCCCCCCTCACCCACTGGAATGGACTGAATGCCCCCCCTCGCCCACTGGAATGGACTGAATACCCCCCTCACCCACTGGAATGGACTGAATGCCCCTCTCACCCACTGGAATGGACTGAATACCCCTCTCACCCACTGGAATGGACTGAATGGTCTCTCCGATTGGAATTGACTGAACGTTTCTCTCGCCTGGAATTAACTAAATGTCCCTCTTTCACTGGATCGGACTGAATGTCACTCTCACACACAGGAATGGGCTGAAAATCCCCTTCTCATATTGGAATGGGCTGAATCCTTCTCATATTTTAATCGACTTAATGATGTTAAGTATACCGAGTTATGAAGGATGAGAGACTGAGTCAGCCCTACTGTGATTCAAACCTGTGGCCCACCGGTTGTCCTCTGAAGATACGCCGGATATTTGTCTTTCCCATGTACATGGAATAGTTCAAAGTTTGCCTGAGTTAATACCTGTCTGAGAAGGGTAGGATCCCAGTTCGCAGTGGCGCAGAGGTGCGCCACAAACATAATGCTCAGGCAAAGGCCCCCATACTCCGAATTTTACTTACTGCATGTAGAAAATGTTGGGCAACTTACCAGCGGTTCTGAAATGAAAAGCAGAGATAACAGTGTTAGTCTCCTAAGTGCTACTATCCTCCATTAAACCAATTACAGACAGGCATCCCTGCCACACTATTAAATACCCCCACCCACAGCACGACTCTAGGACAAGTGTGTGAAGTGTAGCCCAGAGGATATAGCTGTAAAGGCCCATTCCCACTTGTTTACATTCCGGAGTCAGGTGGCCTTATCAGTGGCGTGGCCTGGGGGTCATGGGTCCTAGTGAAGCATGGCTATTGAGCCTCCCACCTGGTATTAAAATACTGCAAGAAATGAGGTGGAGTGCGGCCCTTACAGCCCTGAACCCGGTATCACTGCACCTGCTAGAGTAATGTTATTTACGGGTCTCCAAGTTCGTCATTGCACTGGTCTTTCCTTCTCGCCTCCCTACCTCCACCCCGCTCTCCTCTCATCTCCTTCATCCATTTATGCGCTCCTCTCTATCCCCTTCCTCGGTCTCTTTCTTCTCTCTTCTCTGCCTCTCACTCATCCTCATCTCCTCCCCCCATATCTCCTTATTTCTGGTTCCTTTCTGTTCCTTTCCCCTCGCCCACTTTACTCATCCTTGTCTACTTTCTCGCTCAGCCTTCTTGCCGTCCTCTCCCTTCTTTCCCTCTCTCTGTCTTTCATCCATTCCCTCTCTCTTGTTATTTTTCCTGTATCCTGGACTCGCTCTGAACCCCTCCCAATGCTTAATTTGTATATCAGTAAGTGTCAGGATCTCGTCAGCAGCCCACTGCAGCTGGCACCGCCCATTGCCACTGACAGCGCGGACGAATGGCTTGGGCGGCAGGTATTAGTTGTAAGAAAAAAAACAGTTGTTATGCTCATCTGTAAATTGCACAAACAGTGCCACCATGTGACAGCTATCATAAGTGCCGGGATTGACAATTAAGTGCTGGTGCTGAGCACCGTGAAACCAGTGGCTCAAATTATGCACTGACCCCTCCCCTTGAAAAGTAAACACAGCCAAGTCCCAAGCATGCACTTAGTTTAAAAAAATATGATCACAACAGGGAGCCTCTGAAATAACATTGCTTGTACATGGCAGACGGCCCCCTCCCACCTCGGCCCTGGTGCATTGCATTGGTTTCACAATTGTAGCTACGCCCCTGATCCTTATACTTGGCTTATGCCACAGTGTACTTCTAAGCTACTACAGTGTAGTTATAACCCAATATTATGACATGGCCTTAGTGATGTCTGTGGTTAGGTGCCCCTGCGTTTCCCATGGCTTGTGCAGATCAGTCGTTGAAGTCCATTGGCCTTGTTGCACTCTTCCATGCGTCTGACGTGTCACTGACGCCGTGAACAGCAGGCCCCTGCCTGTTCCCTCCCTTTCTAAGGCTTGTACTGGAACTTACCGCAGACGTAATGAGGGCAGCACTCGGTTTCTTCGTTGATAATGGACTCCATTTTCAATCCCGGAGGACACACGGGGGCTGGAGAACAGGCCACAGTACACTCTGATGGAGAACACGGAAAGGGGAGAGAGAGTCAGTGCAGGCCTAACCCAGGTGCAAAGGATTCTGTCTGTGGCATCTTGGTAGCAGCAGGGCTGGAAATGAGGTGGGTTGAAGAGACGGCCTAGGGCCTGGGTCGGTTCTGTTAATGTGAGGGAGAATGCCTTGGTGCAAAGCTATCAACTGTGCAGGGGGCAGAGATGGCAAACCATTCTCTGCCTTTGGGCCTGGACACTCCTTGCATTCCCCAAAGACGACAGTGCCCTGCTTAATTCTGTCAGAGATTGCCTGGGTGCAACTACGTTTAAAGAATCAGTGTGAGCTACAATAGCTGATGGTAGCCTGAGAGCGGAGTCAGAGAGCAACCGGATGGGCACAGAGATCTGAGATAGTGAAAGGCAGACTGGACTGGCCCTAGTGCAGCTGAGAGACAGACTGAATGGAGAACGAGAGAGTGAGCGGTGGTCAGGAAGATGCATGAAAGCCTGAGAGATCGACCCTAAGAACCGAGTTAGAGATGGCTTAGATGGGTCCTCAGAGATGAGATTATGAGAGACGGGTAGGTGAGACAGTGAGAGATGGATGGATGGATGGACCTGGAGTTCAGAGATGGGGATGGCTCAGAGGTGTCCCCACAGACGAGACAATGAGAGAAGGATAGATAAGTCCTGACACCCGTGTTAGAGATGGCCTAGATGGGTCCTCAGAGTTGAGGCAGTGGGAGATGGATAAATGAGTCCTGAGCCAGATTTAGAGATGGCTTTGATGGATCCTCAAAGGTGAGACATTGAGAGATGGATGGATGGACCCTGAGTTCCGAGATAGGGGTGGCTCAGATGGGTCCCTAGAAATGAGACAATGGGGGTCAGATGGATTGGTCCTGAGATCCGAGTTAGAGAAGACCTAGATGGGTCCTCAGAGATGAGACAACGGGAGATGGATAGATGAGTCCTGACACATGTGTTAGAGATGACATAGATGGGTCCTCAGAGATGAGATAGTGGGAGATGGATAGATGAGTCCTGACACCCGTGTTAAAGATGTCTTTGATGGATCCTTAAAGATGAGACAGTGAGAGATGGATGGATGGGCCCTGAGATCCTAGTCAGAGATGGCCTAGATGGATCCTCAGAGATGAGACAGTGGGAGATGTATACATGAGTCTTGAGACCCGAGTTACAGAATGCCTAGATGGGTCCTCAAAGGTGAGACAGTGAGAGATGCATAGATGGATGGATGAATGGATGGATGTATGGATGGATGGATAGATGGGCCCTGAGATCCTAGTCAGAGATGGTCTAAATGGGTCCTCAGAGATGAGACAGTGGGAGATAGATAGATGAGTCCAGAGACCCGAGTTAGAGATGGCCTAACCTGGTCCTCAGAGATAGGACAGTGGGATATGGATGGCTGGGCCCTGAGATCCGAGTTAGAGATGGCCTAGATGGGTCCTCAGAGATGAGACAGTGTGAGATGTATACATGAGTCTTGAGATCCGAGTTACAGAATGCCTAGATGGGTCCTCAAAGGTGAGACAGTGAGAGATGCATAGATGGATAGATGAATGGATGGATGGATGGGCCCTGAGATCCTAGTCAGAGATGGTCTAGATGGGTCCTCAGAGATGAGACAGTGGGAGATAGATAGATGAGTCCTGAGACCCGAGTTAGAGATGGCCTAGCCTGGTCCTCAGAGATGAGACAGTGGGATATGGATGGCTGGGCCCTGAGATCCGAGTCAGAAATGGCCTAGATGGGTCCTCAGAGATGAGACAGTGTGAGATGTATTCATGAGTCTTGAGATCCGAGTTAAAGAATGCCTAGATGGGTTCTCAAAGGTGAGACAGTGAGAGATGCATAGATGGATGGATGAATGGATGGATGGATGGGCCCTGAGATCCTAGTCAGAGATGGCGTAGCTGGGTCCTCAGAGATGAGACAGTGGGAGGTGGATAGATGAGTACAGAGACCCGAGTTAGAGATGGCGTAGATGGGTCCTCAGAGATGAGACAGTGGGAGATCGATAGATGAGTCCTGAGATCTAAGTTGGAGATGACCTTGATGGGTCTTCAGAGGTGAGACAGTGAGAGATGGATAGATGGGTCCTGAGATCCGAGTTAGAGTTGACCTACATGGGTCCTCCAAGATGAGATAGTGAGAGATAGATGGATGGATGAGCCATGTGATCCGAGTTATAGATGCCCTAGATAGGCCCTCCGAGATGAAACATAAGCGATAGATAGATGATTCCTGAGACCCGAGTTAGAGATGGCGTAGATGGGTCCTCAGGGATAAGATGGTGAGAGATAGGTTGATGGCACCAGAGATCTGAGACAGAGATGGACTGGATGGAGAGAGGGAGAGATGGACTGTCACAAGTGACAGCTGAGGCAGTGAAGGAAATGGATGGTCCAGGAAAGCTGAAACAGTAAAAGATAGTGTGAATGGGATATGAGATTGAGATAGTGAAAGACAGACGGGACAGGCCCTATGGAAGCAGAGAGGCAGATTGAATGTACAATGAGAGAGTGACAAGTGGGTCGACCTGAAAAAATGCAAGCTGGGCCCTGAGAACCGAGATAGAGATGGATTCGATGGGTCCTCAGGGCTGAGATAGTGACAGAGGGATGGATGGAGCCCGAGCCAGAGTCAGAGATGGACTGGACAGGGCTGTGAGCTGAGCTAGGGTAGGTTAAACTGGTGTGGTCCCTGAGAGCTAAAACACTACTTGACAGTGTGGGTGGGCTGTGAGACTGAGCTATGAAAGCCAGACTAGATTCTGATTGACTGGTAAGACGGTGAGAAATGAACTGGCAGAACCCTGAGATTTGAGGCATGAATAGGTGGACTCGATGGAACTTGAGAGATTGAGGGAAGGGCCGGGCAGCTCCTGAGAGCGGATACAGTGAGATCCAAAGTGCCTATTCCGTGGAGTTGATACACCGAGACATGAGGCTGCGAGAGATGCATTCCCTGCTCTTGCACAGGTGAGGCAGTGGGGGGTGAGCTGGATGAGACAGGAGACAGTGACTGATGCCCTGAGGCTCTCACAGCTTTCTTACGTCAGGGGAACAGTTGTCTGGTTCTAGATCTCACTGTTTGTGGTTTTTCTTTCGGTGTGTACAGAGTGGGTCACCTGCAGCCCTCCACATGCAATGCTACACTGTGCTCTTCTCTGCCCGCCTTCAGGATGGACTCAGTAACTCACCGCACACAAGCTCAGGACAGCATTCGTCTTCCCCTGAACCGTCCGCGGGGACTAGAGTTTGACCCATCTTCGGACATTCTGGTTCGGGACACGCATCAGCGCACTGCAGAGGACAAGGCACAAGAAGAAAAAGTCTCAAACAGAGAATGTCAAAGCTTTCCCAGAGCCTGCGATATTCTGCTCCTCCTTGCTGGATATCTAAATCCTGGGGCAAGAGAACCACCCACGTACAATACAGACCATTGATAGCGTAAACTACGCAACACAGACTTACTGTGCAGAACGCGTGCAAAAATAAAGTTGTTCCTGAGAAAAGACTTTGTTATTTATGGCTTGACCAATAAAGATGTATTAGTCCTTTGTAGCCATCCAGTATCAGCCCTTCACAGCTGTGCTGCACCTGGAAACCAGAGCACCAGATATCGCATGAATGTTATGCATTTTCGTGCTGCCCCATCTTATTGCGTAGAACAAAAAATTAGAAAAAGTATTGTCGGAATGGGTTCGATCCAAGTTATATTACTTATTTCCTCAAAAGATTTTGGACACTGTGGCGCCCCACTGAATGAAAACTATGCCCGGTGAAGCAATGTGTGGTACTACGCTACCGACAAGCAACACATATTTATTATTAAGGATGCCCTTGCAGATACAATTGTCATATTCTAAGGCCATTTCTTTGAAATGACACCATAGAAATGTGTTAAATAATCGCAGTTTACTGCCTGCGCTGTAACTGATTTCCTGATTATCTTGTTCATCCAGTCAAGACTGCCTATTGTCAGACATTCAGTTTCCCATGTTATCCGAGACAAGGTAAAATAGCCCACTCGAGCGCGGCATAATGCTGGGTCCCCAGTTATGTGCTGAAGAATGTAGTGGTTTACATCCTAATTTAGAAAGTGAAACTTTCCATGCAACCCAAGGGCAAGTGGCTCCAACATGTAGTAAAATATTGGAGATATCACAATAACGATCAATGGCAAATATTACAGTCCTCAAATTGCACTAATTAAAAAGTTGTAAAGATGATAGATGCACCCCGCAGGTCTACGGTTCCAACCTGTACCACCATCCTGCATTACAGGCGATGGATGCACCCGCAGGTCTACGGTTCCAACCTGTTCCACCACCTTGTATTACAGGCGATGGATGCACCCGCAGGTCAACGGTTCCAACCTGTACCACCATCCTGCATTACAGGCGATGGATGCACCCGCAGGTCTACGGTTCCAACCTGTTCCACCACCCTGTATTACAGGCGATGGATGCACCCGCAGGTCCACGGTTCCAACCTGTACCACCATCCTGCATTACAGGCGATGGATGCACCCGCAGGTCCACGGTTCTAACCTGTACCACCATCCTGTATTACAGGCGATGGATGCACCCGCAGGTCTACGGTTCCAACCTGTACCACCATCCTGTATTACAGGCGATGGATGCACCCGCAGGTCCACGGTTCCAACCTGTACCACCATCCTGTATTACAGGCGATGGATGCACCCGCAGGTCTACGGTTCCAACTTGTACCACCATCCTGCATTACAGGCGATGGATGCACCCGCAGGTCCACGGTTCTAACCTGTACCACCATCCTGCATTACAGGTGATGGATGCAACTGAGAGAGCGCAAATTTGAATAGAAATTATGTATAGGTCATATTTACAAGCACATCGTATAACGTAGGAATGAAATGTATATCGTAGTGTGAAGTTGACGCTTATAGCATATAGATAACCGATATAATCCAAAGTAATATAGGAAATGTAACTGTATTCACTTTAGAACATGTATTAGATTTAGAAGGCCCGTATACGTAGTGGGCTGATGTAGAGATGGTGTAGAAATGCTTACGAAATGTAGAACGTGCAAAGTAGAATCCATGTACGTGTGTAACTTTGAACGGAGAAACGGAGAAATGTAACGTGAAGAAATGCGTAGAACGTATAACACGATATAGCAAATGAGAATATAAAGTTATACTCTATGTAGTTTGTATTCTATGGTGATGCATTCACTTATATTCTATGTAAAGGATTTGTTAAATACGAATATATAAATGTGTGTTAAAGGTTACACTGGGTAGAAGGCTTTTTTTGAGAATGTAGAAAGGTTTAGGTCATTTGTGATTTTAACCTGACTGACCAAGGGTTCGCAGGAGTGTAGTCCGCTGTATGTAATTTAATGGGCTCACAGGAGTCGTGAATAGCCTTGCTGTGAACATGAGAGCCAAGAAGTCTAGCACTTGTTAGATTTAAGGTGACAACGCTGGACGAGGTTTATGGCCTGAACGTGATAAGAAGCGCTTGGAATTTGAGACTTGTTTTGAATGACCATTCACAGGACCTAGAAGGGTCAAAGAATTTCAGTTGTAAGTTAAAGTCTTGTTTAAGTTCATATGACTCTTGATTTGAAAGTGTCAGTTGAAGTCGCCAATAAGAAGATGAAGATGACATCTAAAGAAGAAAGGTCAACTTAGCGGACGGCGAAAGAGATGAAGCAATGGACGAAGCTAGAAGCTGACATCATCGGGGAAAGTCCGTGGTGGGCGTCAAGGGGCGTTCCACCCACACTGGGATTGTGTATTTTAGGGACAGCACCCCGGGGAGGAGGTAGCAATTGGAGATTAGGAACAGCAAGGGAATTGCTCAAGAGAGAAGGGCAAGGGTAGATGACTTGAGCCGATGCGCTGAGAAAGATCAGAGCGTAAGAGAGCAGTAGGCCGAGGACCCTTAGAGAGCGGATGGGTAGGCAGAGAGGGTACTGCTTCTTAAACTTAAGTTACCTTTAGAGGCTAAGAGAGTTTGAACTTCTTTGGGAGTCAAACTGCTGACACCTTTTTAGGTTAGGAACTTGCGAAGTAGGGATGTCACATAGCATAGAGTAGGGACAGATTTAACGTGATATTTTTCTATTTCTGTAGATGACGCCAAGGAACCACTTCACATCGAAGCTTTAAATTTACTGATTCTGGAATTGATTTTGTATTCTTTTTGTATACGTTTTGAGATTTATCCTGAGAAGATTGTATCGACATATAAATTTGACTTTTATATAAAACTTTCAAACTTTATCAGTTGTAAGTGGTTCTTCCGAGTGGTGTCAATTAATGGGGTTTGTCCAACCTATGCGGGGGTTGTCTTTTACTCAATGACAGATACTAGCGATCCAAAATAGATGAATGAGATAAGTTATTAAATTGATCATAAATTGATATCAAAATCTCATTCCCCGCAGTTGGTAGCAGAGGATGGTTATCTTCTTGAGGAAGACGACCTAGGCCAGGTTTAGTTTACCCCAAGGTCCCTAGTCATCGACGACCAGAAGAAGAATCCCAGCCGAAGACGGTACTGACGGTGTGTCGAGAGAAAAGCAGCAGAGTCGGTCGAGAGTGAGTATAAGGGTCATGCGTTGTAAGATTGCGGTATTTTATGTTGTACTTGTGTTGTAATGTCAAGCGGAGTTGAATGCCTGTAGTGTGATTGAGGGAAGGTTGTGAGCGCGCGCAACCGGATGAAATCTTAAGCTCCAGGGAAGGACTTAAGTGGTTCGGGTGTATCGAACACCCAGAGTAATTTGTCTACCATTGAAAGGGAGTCATGAGGTACCATTGATTTCCCGACAGACCGATGATAGGGGGAGCGTAAGAGTGAGTGAATGAGTAACGGACGCTGGTCGTACGTTTACTGTGTGTAAGTAACCTATCAGTTGAGGCGATCGTCTGACCGTAAGAGGGAAGACGTTTCGTCAGTTGAGGTGACAATTACAGTTAGACTGTGGCCGTACAGTCAGAGAAAAGTGATCGCTTGGACGGAAGTAGTCATTTTTCAATGTATGAATGAAAACGCATGCGAAATCGTGAGACGAATTGAGAAAGAAGGAGAATTGCTGCAAGAGGAAACGAGTGACGTCAGCATAGAACCGCGCTGAGATTGGTTAGTTTGTCAGACGTCAACGAAGAGTCGCACTGAGATAGGCCGATTAGTGAGAGCCGCGTAGGGATTGGTTGGTGGTTGTCAGTGGGACGTAAACAGGAAGAGTAAAGGGAAAAGTGTAGATTGGCGAAAATGAAGTGTTTTAAGAGTTTAAGAGCACTCTTTAGGAGAAATAGAAGAAATGTATATGCCGGAGAAGAAGCTCCACCGGAAGGCACACCAGCTTATTATATGGCAGTGAATGTAGGCTTGCACTCGATATTATGGATTTCCGAGTGGAATAAGCTAACTGAAGGGAGTAAGGAACTGACGTTTCCGAGATTTGGAACGTTTAAGCTAGATGTGTTGAACGAACTAAAAGCGGTAATGCTTGCAACAAGACCTCTACCGAGGCCAACACAGTTCGAAGCACTTAGTGTATGGTTTAGAACAGCACACGAAAAGAGCGTAAAGAGGCGTCAAGAAAGAGTGAGAAGATCGGTAAAAGCAGTGCAGGATGCTAAATGGGACGATGAAGCCAAAAAATGGAGGGTACAAAAGATAGAAGCAGACAAACTGTACCCGATGCTAGAAGTTACGGGAGAAAGGAAACCTCAAGAGGAAGATGAGGAAAGCGAGACAGAAGAGGACCTGATAGAGAGGCTATTGACGGATAGACCACCTCCGTACAGCGGAGGGGCCGCAAGTCCTATATTACCACAAGAGGACGGAGCTAGATGGGGGGAATATAAATCGATCCCAGTAACAGAGTGGGATGCCAGGAAAGAGGAGGAAATACCTCAATCTAGTTCCGAACAGAGAGTAGTGGGAAGATTCGTGGTCCAGAAAATGCCAGAAACGCAACATGCAAGGTCCTACCAAATGCCAGATGCTCTACAAGTACCTGTTACCATAGGCCCTATCGTGTCAATCTACAACCCAGAAGGGGTCCAGCAGGAGGAACAGGCACGATGGGATAGGGAAAGGGCAGAGATGGAGAATAGGGATCCTCAGAGGCAGATACTAGCACCGAGGAGTCGGAGTACTCCATTAGATGCAGCAACAGGTCCCTGGGTAGAACAAGGGCGGCAAAGAGGGCCAATGGACTTAAGGGGACCAAAACCGAAAACCCATAAAGAATTAAGGGAATACCTGAAAGAATGGGATACTGCCGAAGAGGCTCGGAATAAAAGTTTAGAAACAGGAGCAGAGTGGAGAGATCAGGATAACCGGATCCTCTCTCATTGTGGAGCTGGCGAAAGCAGCCCGGAGTGGGAGAGAGAGAGTCAGGAAAGCAGAGGAAATAATTGTCCTACTAGCAGCGGCAATAGGCAAATGTGCGACGACAGGAGTACAGGGTGTGGCGAAGTGCCTCGCGTCACCTTTAGTGAAGGAGAACGAAGGACGCAGGAGTATCGAAATACTTTCAGATGCACTCACCATACCCCGGGTGAAACAGCGCAACATTGGAATCACGGGAACATGGAGAGTCGTGAAGGGTCTCGCCATGCATCCGGTGATCATGGGCGAAGTCATGAGAATATAGGGAGTCGCGAAACGTCTCGCCATACTTCTGGTGATCAAGAACGAGATCGCGGAAGCATGGAAGGCCATGAAGGACCTTATCGTTTATTGAGCGACACCAGACAGCAAGAGAGTTACAGTGATTTTGAACAGAACGGTGGATCCTATCTCAGATCTGGAGAAACCGAGCCAAAAAGACGGAATGTAGGGATGGGGGATGGAGTAATGTTCCACCACACCCCACGGGAAGATGGAAAGGCTTGGGATCTAGAGAGGTGGGAACAAAGGGATGGAAAGAAAACTCCTCATAACTCACCTGTGTTTAGGCGTAGGGCGCATAGTGGAGGTGAGAGGGGTATGAGCGAACCACCTAGGACTGACATACTGAGAGCTGAAATAAAAGCAAAACGGCTCGATGTAATGAGTTTGAAGTCAGACCTAGATGAAATCATTGATGGCACAGTGGCAATAGAGAGATTAGAATTGTACGCACCAGATGAAATATTGTTCTTATCCAAGGATGTTACTCGGAGAGCGAGGTCAGCTCATGAAAATTTATCTAATTTGGCAATTAGGTATATGATAGACCTGTCACGAACCAAAGCTTTACAGCCCAATCATAGGCTGAATTGCACAGACCTAGATCTGGACGAACGTAGAACGATTGGATTAAGAGTACACATACGGGAACTAGTCATGTGTATCAGAATATGGAGAGATCTGGATAGATGGGAGGAAAAATGGTCTAAGAAGGGATCTGTCAGAAGAAGTACAATGGTGAAGTCCCAGGACACAGACCTAATGCGAATGGAAGCTTTCCTTTTGCGAGAAATCGCGAACGGAAACTACGTTCACGTACCCTGGAGTAGGGGGGATTTGGCGGCATTTACCAATTCCTTCCCAAAGCTTAGAGAGAATCCCGTTGAGTGGTACAAGCAGGTAGAGAGGTTCGTGAAGATCTCTAAGGTGCTGTGGATCGATTTGAACACATTGTTCGATATCGTAGTACCCGGAGATTTGTGGACGGCATGCAAACTTAGCGTTGAATGGCCTACCTGTGAGCCTCCGAGAGATGCCAGGACAAATGGTCCATCAGACAGAGTCATGGAAAAATACGAAAGAGTAATAACATGGCTAAAAGAGAAGGTGCCAGTACAAGACATAGATTGGGTTAAGATAGACCGAACAACTCAGGAGCCCAAAGAGACAGTTCACGAGTTCTATGAGAGGCTACTGAAAGCATTTAAACAATATAGTGGGTTAGACGTAATGGATCCTAAGGACATAGGACAGTTTGTGTCGAAGTTTGTTTTAGGATTGAGACCAGACATAAGCCTAATGATACAACAGCATCTGATCTGTTGGCAGAACAAACCTTTAGATGAGATTCTGAGGTATGCAAGGTACTGTAGCGATGAAATAGATTCGAAGGCAAAGAAACTCAAGGAAAAATTAATGCTGGTACAAATGCAAGCAGCTGGAAAGGGTGGACAGCGGCAACAGGGAACAGGAACGCAAGCAAAGAAACAGAATAATCAGAGCAGAGATGAGGAGGAAAGACCAAGACCGAGAATGGATATCGCGACACTGAAAAAGACAACAAGGTGTCATCAGTGTAACGAAGTGGGACATTGGCGACGCGAGTGTCCTTACAATGTTGAGACAGGGGAATTAGAACAAGAGGAGGAAGAGGTACAGAATAACGTGGTTAAGGGAGCCGCAGCCCCGAAGGGAAAGTTTATCAAAGGGGGGACTCAGACTCCTCGAGCCCCGTTTCCTCAACCACCTCGCATTACAAATGGAGGGAAAACCTATAGACAAATGCCATTGTTTGTAGGAGGAGAGGAATGCTACTACGTTGATCCTCTTACAGGGCAACGAGTGAATAGGGAGGAAGATTGTACTCTAGGAGCAGCCCTGGAAGTAGATCAGAGAGGACCATACGTAGAGGCTGAAGTAGCTGGATGTCCTACAACCTTTTTGGTGGATACGGGGGCCACTCGATCCACGCTGAGATCAGCGGTAGTCCCAGGTCTGCCAATATCGGGAGAGACGATTCAGGTGGTAGGAGTCGCAAACAAGAGGATGACTAATCCTCTGACCGAACCAGTGTCAGTAAAGATAGGGAATTACAGTGACGAACATCAGTTTGTGATCTGTGATTCCAGCCCTGTGTGTTTGCTAGGAAGAGATATGTTGTGTAAACTGAACTGCACAATACATTGCACACCTGAAGGAGTAGAAGTACAGACCAATGATGAGGATGCCGATTTTAAGGTTGTAAACTCGCAAGAGTGCGTGGAACTATATCCTACCTTAACAGTGGAGGAACTTCCACAGGATTTGAGGGAGAAAGTGTCAGCTGAGGTGTGGGATTTTACTGGAGAAGAAATAGGACTGATTAAGGGAGTAGAACCAGTAAAGATCCTGGTAAGACCCAATGCGGAGTATCCAAGAACTCCACAATACAAGTTGACACCAGAGACGATTGCAGGAATAAAGCCTGTGATCGAATACATGATTAAACAGGGAATACTGAAGGAGATCGTGGGAAGTCCATGTAACTCCCCGATCATGGGTTTGCAGAAGCCTAGTGGAAAATACCGAATAGTGCAGGATCTTCGGAAGATTAATAACATAGTTGTCTCATGTTGTCCAGTGGTACCGAATCCATCAGTGATATTATTTCAGATACCGTTCCAAGCTGAATGGTTTACAGTGATAGATTTGTGTCAGGCTTTCTTTTCGATACCTTTAGATGAAGAGAGCCAGTATCTTTTCGCTTTTAAGCTGGAAGATCGCGTCTTAACATGGTGTCGTATCCCTCAGGGGTATACAGAAAGCCCATCGATCTTTAACCAGTTATTAAAAAGAAATCTTGAAAGTCTAGTACTGCCTAAGAATTCGGTTCTAGTCCAGTACATAGACGACCTCCTAGTTGCGTCAGAAACTGAGGAAGCTTGCAGAGAAGACACCATAACCTTGTTAAATCACTTGGCCGAGAACGGACACAAGGTGTCTCCAAGTAAATTGCAATATTGTATGACTGAGGTGCAATACTTGGGCCATAGGATTGAAAAGGGAAAGCGGAAGGTGTCTCCAGACAGAATAGAGGCGATCATGAAAATGAACGCGCCTACAACACAAAGAGAAGTCAGGATGTTTCTAGGTATGGTCGGTTATTGTCGGCAGTGGATAGCCAATTTCTCACTGAAGGCAAAACCTTTGTTGCAACTGACGCATAAAGGAGTAAGTGATCCGGTACCATGGGACAAAGATTGTTTGATGGCGTTTTTGCAGCTGAGGGAGGACTTATGTCGTGCCCCGGCCTTAGGAATGCCTGATTACACAAAACCATTTTTGCTTTACTGCTGCGAAAGAGAGGGATGCGCTTTAGCAGTTTTAGCTCAGATCCACGGAGATGCGCGCAGGCCAGTGGCGTATTTCTCGGCTACATTAGATCCAGTAGCCGCAGCGTTGCCCGGATGTCTAAAATCCGTAGCTGCAACGGGTGTCAGCATTGAACGTTCTGAAAGCGTAGTCATGGGTCATCAGTTAGAGGTATACGTACCGCATTCTGTAGAATTGTTAATGACCAGGACTAAGACTCAGCATCTGACAAATAGCAGGCTCACACGCTACGAGCAAGTCATACTGGCTGCCGAGAATGTGACCCTAAAAAGATGCTCCGTCTTGAATCCTGCAACTTTGATGCCACTTCCAAACGAGATTGATGACGAAGTTTGTACAGATCATGACTGCCTTGATGTGACTGAACTATGCACCAAACCGAGACCCGATATTGTGGATGAGCCATTGACTGACCCAGATGAAATTTTCTTTGTTGATGGTTCATGTGTAAGAGACAATGTCGGTCAGCTGAGAGCAGCTTATGCAGTTTGCACAATTACGAGAGTAATAGAAGCCGCTTGCCTGGAAGGAGTACACTCCGCTCAGGTAGCTGAAATTGTTGCTTTGACTCGTGCTTGCTTAGCGGGCGACAAACTTCGAGTCACCATATACACCGATAGCCAGTATGGTTTCGGGGTAGTTCACGATTACGGGCAGTTATGGTCTCAAAGAGGTTACATGACCTCCTCGGGTTCTCCCATTAGGAATGGAGAATTCGTGAGACTTTTGTTAGAGGCATTGCAAGGCCCAACAGCTATTGCAGTGGTTAAATGCGCTGCGCATACAAAAAACGTTGATTTTGTGTCACTAGGAAACCGCTATGCGGATGAAGTAGCGCGTTACTGCGCAGAACAGGGATATTCTCACACTGATGTAAAAGTGGGGGGAGTCCAAGAAAGAACTGAATTGACAATGTTGTTGGATACTGTAGATACGTGGGATGAATTAAGAAGTGTTCAGGAGAATGCACCAGATGATGAGAAAAAGAGTTGGGAAACAGCGGGTTGTTCCAGAAGCGAGATGAATTTCTGGATCTCCGCCGATGGGAGAGCAGTTTTACCAAATGAACTTGTTAGTCCAATGGCAAGAAAATTGCATGGATCAGCACACATAGGTAGAGAGGCTATGGTGAGAGTATTCAGACAAACGTGGTTTAACCCAAAGTTTAGAGTAGCGGCAGAAGCAGTGTGTCAGAGATGTACGATCTGTCAGCAACTAAATGTGGGCAAGAGAACACCAGTTACACTGAGTCACATTGGGAGGTCTGGGGGGCCTTTCAATAGGATGCAGCTTGATTTCATAGAAATGCCTAAATGCAATAGACTCAGATACGTTTTAGTGATTGTTTGCATATTTTCTAGATGGGTTGAGGCTTACCCTACACGTAGGTGCGATACACTTACAGTAGCAAAATTGTTACTTAGAGAGTTAATACCGAGGTTTGGGGTGCCATCCTCTTTGGAATCGGACAGAGGAACTCATTTTAACAGCGAAATAGTGAAGATGTTATGCTCAGCTTTGAGTATCGATCAGAAACTTCATTGCAGCTATCGACCAGAAGCTTCAGGGATTGTAGAGCAAATCAACAGCACGATAAAGTCCAGACTTGCCAAAGTTTGTTCAGCAACATCCCTGAGTTGGCCAGACGCACTTCCAGTGGTTCTTATGAGCATACGTAGCACACCTGATAGAAAAACAGGTCTCTCTCCACATGAAGTGCTAATGGGGAGAGCTATGAGATTGCCATCGGTTCCGACTGCAGCCCTAGTGAACATCACAGACGATTTGATCTTGGACTACTGTAAGGGACTATCTGATGCCGTTAATTCTGTGTCCCTCCAGGTCCAGGCTGCAGAGGTTCCATCAGCACAAGATTTGTGCCATGACCTGAGTCCGGGAGACTGGGTCCTGGTGAAGAAGCATGTCAGGAAGAACTGCTTAGACGTGCGCTGGAGAGGACCGTTTCAAGTCATACTTGTGACGAATACTGCAGTAAAGTGTGGAGGGCTGCCAAACTGGATACATGCCTCACACACCCGAAGAGTGCCAACACCTCTAGAAGAAACAGCTCCTCTCTCGGATGAGAATCCAGCGGAAAGCGGAGAAGCCATAGAGGGAGAAAGCCAAGCTGTGGAGGTGATCGAAGAGGCTGAGACTGAGACGGAACAGGTCGACGAAGGTCAGGATACCAGTGGGACCGAAGTCGCCTCAGGAGAAGAGAGTAATTGGGAGATTGAATCAGACACTGAACAAGTAGAGAGTGACCAAGAGATAAGTCCAAGAACAAGGGGCGGGAGGACAAGGAGTGACGAAGCTAGTTGGCCGGAGAGAAGGAGAAGGCCAAGCTTAAAAGCAGATCAAGGAAGAACACTTGTCCCGATCGCTGAGGAATCGGATCAGGAGGAGGAAACTACAGACTCAGGAACTGAAAGTCCAAGGAGATCGAGAAGGGTACGTGTGCCCTGCAGAAGGTACGCCACCCCAGAGTGGACTTATCTAGCAGATGTCTTGGGGACAGAGATCTGGGAGAGTGAAGAAAGTGAAAGTAATCGATCACGATCCATTTGTGGCAGTAGAGATATGGATGTTGACGCCTGGACTCGAGACTGAGGGGTTACTGACTTTCACACTTCCCATACCCCCAAATTTGAGTCAAATTCAAGATCTAGTGCTAAATAGATTACAATTTCCAACCTTTGGTCAGCAGATTCCGGAAGAAGAAGAAAAAGACATTCGTTTTGAATTATTAGAAATTGTTGTGAAAGCTGCAGGTGCGAGAATAATTGTTGATGCATAAAGACTTTTGTATATAAGCTATAAAGAAGAAGATAACCTAGCGCCGAGTGGAAAGAAGATTAAAATTAGGGATTACATTTAGAGGACGGAGAAGGGTTAGGGTTGTCTGTTGCTAAAAAAAGAAAAGACATTGTTGCGAAAAAGAGACTTTTGTTGATAAAAAGCACTTTACAGACTGAAAAAGCAAACAAAGAAACAAAGACTGGAAAGAAAAACTTTTTCGCAAAAGAAGGAGCTACGCTGTTTTGATAACATGGAGAACGGCAACCCAAACCGAAAAGCTAGATGTATAATAGGTACACTTATAACAATAGTAATATTTCTCATAATTACAGTAGTGACAATATCATACATAATAGGACATGAAAGCGATAAAGAAACAGCAGATGTAAAGCCTGTAACGACTTTGAGACCTGCTCTTGTGGGGAAGAAGGAAGAGAGCAATGTTATACGTGAAAAGACGTTACTGGCAGATGAAGCTCGTAGGTTACATGTGGACGAGTCACAGGGAAACTTTAGGTCAAACGCATATGCTAAACTGTTGTACGAGTATATCGATGCCATGGAGGCCAAAGATTGCTATGTTTGTATGCAATTGCCGGCTTCTGTAGACGAAGGCATTAGATATCATCATCTCCCATTGACTTATGGGATAATATGTAGTTTACTGCTTAGTATATTTTATGGTAGGGAAGGATTTGAGTACTACTTTTCAAATTATGATTCGGTACTGCCTGAAGTTCCGAATTATAAGCAAATGAATAAGTGGGACTATTACAAAAAGGAGGATAGACTAGCCAAATTCTTTCTTCCATGGGATACACTAGATACTTCATATGCACGCAGAAATAATCTAACTTGCAAAGTGACGGAAATAGAGAAAAAGTTTATAGGACAAGTAGACGACAGATACAGAAGACAGAAGATTCTGAAAATGTCAGGACAATGGAAAACGGATTGGACCGAAGAAGAGAAGGCACATAAAAAGAAAGGTAGCAATGGTCCAATAGCATTGGATAGAACGCAGAAAGGGAAGTTATGTTTAACTCGAAGCAAGACATATTATGAGAGTGTATTTGTAGGTGAAGTGAATTGTGAACATGCTTTTAGATTAGAGTATTATACGAAAGATTTCATGAAAGGGATGCAAGCGATTCCGAATGTATATTTTGTATGCGGAAGAAATGCTTATGTAAAACTACCTGACAATTGGTATGGTTCATGTTACTTGGCAATTGTCTTCCCCAAAATATATCATGCAAAGGAAGTAGCGATAATAGAAGGAAAGGCTTCGACGAGAGCGAAAAGGGAAGTAGGAGATGCAGAAGTAGTAGGAGATGTATTTGGAGCAATGTTTCCTATGTTAGGTTTAATACTTAACGATGTTAAGATCAGGAGACTAGCTACAGTTGTGGATAGATTATCTGCAAGTACTGCAAGATCATTAATGTTGGTAGAAGGCGAGATGCAGTCGATTAGAGCAATGGTTCTTCAGAACCGACTTGCTTTAGATGTACTGCTAGCAAAAGAAGGCGGAGTTTGTAAGGCTTTGAAGGTTCAGGAATGTTGTACTTATATTCCTGATAATTCAAAACCACTTGAGAAAGTCATACGGAACATTACACAGATTCATCAAGAGATCGAAGATTTAGCAAAAATAAACGTTTGGGAAAAAGTCGGTCATGGAGTAGGAAAGGTTGGGAGTTGGTTTGCCAACCTTGGTAAAAGCATAGTGTGGTACATAATAAAGCCTGTATTGATAGTATTAATTTGTATAATCACATTGTTAGGTTTAGTAAAATTGTATAAATGGTATAGGTCGAATAGGTTACAACGAACAATGAGAGAGCAAGAGAGGAGATTAGCTGCTTTACAAGATCAACAATACAAAAGCTTAAGAGCTCTCGAAACGATGAAAAGAGGGAATATTGTAACTAGTTCTGTTTAGAGATGTTATTCAAATTGCATTTAGTGATGACTCCTAGAAGTCATCAAAGGGGGGAGTGAGAGAGCGCAAATTTGAATAGAAATTATGTATAGGTCATATTTACAAGCACATCGTATAACGTAGGAATGAAATGTATATCGTAGTGTGAAGTTGACGCTTATAGCATATAGATAACCGATATAATCCAAAGTAATATAGGAAATGTAACTGTATTCACTTTAGAACATGTATTAGATTTAGAAGGCCCGTATACGTAGTGGGCTGATGTAGAGATGGTGTAGAAATGCTTACGAAATGTAGAACGTGCAAAGTAGAATCCATGTACGTGTGTAACTTTGAACGGAGAAACGGAGAAATGTAACGTGAAGAAATGCGTAGAACGTATAACACGATATAGCAAATGAGAATATAAAGTTATACTCTATGTAGTTTGTATTCTATGGTGATGCATTCACTTATATTCTATGTAAAGGATTTGTTAAATACGAATATATAAATGTGTGTTAAAGGTTACACTGGGTAGAAGGCTTTTTTTGAGAATGTAGAAAGGTTTAGGTCATTTGTGATTTTAACCTGACTGACCAAGGGTTCGCAGGAGTGTAGTCCGCTGTATGTAATTTAATGGGCTCACAGGAGTCGTGAATAGCCTTGCTGTGAACATGAGAGCCAAGAAGTCTAGCACTTGTTAGATTTAAGGTGACAACGCTGGACGAGGTTTATGGCCTGAACGTGATAAGAAGCGCTTGGAATTTGAGACTTGTTTTGAATGACCATTCACAGGACCTAGAAGGGTCAAAGAATTTCAGTTGTAAGTTAAAGTCTTGTTTAAGTTCATATGACTCTTGATTTGAAAGTGTCAGTTGAAGTCGCCAATAAGAAGATGAAGATGACATCTAAAGAAGAAAGGTCAACTTAGCGGACGGCGAAAGAGATGAAGCAATGGACGAAGCTAGAAGCTGACATCATCGGGGAAAGTCCGTGGTGGGCGTCAAGGGGCGTTCCACCCACACTGGGATTGTGTATTTTAGGGACAGCACCCCGGGGAGGAGGTAGCAATTGGAGATTAGGAACAGCAAGGGAATTGCTCAAGAGAGAAGGGCAAGGGTAGATGACTTGAGCAGATGCGCTGAGAAAGATCAGAGCGTAAGAGAGCAGTAGGCCGAGGACCCTTAGAGAGCGGATGGGTAGGCAGAGAGGGTACTGCTTCTTAAACTTAAGTTACCTTTAGAGGCTAAGAGAGTTTGAACTTCTTTGGGAGTCAAACTGCTGACACCTTTTTAGGTTAGGAACTTGCGAAGTAGGGATGTCACATAGCATAGAGTAGGGACAGATTTAACGTGATATTTTTCTATTTCTGTAGATGACGCCAAGGAACCACTTCACATCGAAGCTTTAAATTTACTGATTCTGGAATTGATTTTGTATTCTTTTTGTATACGTTTTGAGATTTATCCTGAGAAGATTGTATCGACATATAAATTTGACTTTTATATAAAACTTTCAAACTTTATCAGTTGTAAGTGGTTCTTCCGAGTGGTGTCAATTAATGGGGTTTGTCCAACCTATGCGGGGGTTGTCTTTTACTCAATGACAGATACTAGCGGTCCAAAATAGATGAATGAGATAAGTTATTAAATTGATCATAAATTGATATCAAAATCTCATTCCCCGCACACCCGCAGGTCCACGGTTCCAACCTGAACCGCCATCCTGTATTACAGGTGATGGATGCACCCGCAGGTCCACGGTTCCAACCTGTACCACCATCCTGTATTACAGGCGATGGATGCACCCGCAGGTCCACGGTTCCAACCTGCATCGCCACCCTGTATTACAGGTGATGGATGCACCCGCAGGTCCACGGTTCTAACCTGTACCACCATCCTGTATTACAGGTGATGGATGCACCTCGCAGTGCCACGGTTCTAACCTGCACCGCCATCCTGTATTACAGGTGATGGATGCACCCGCAGGTCCACGGTTCCAACCTGCATCGCCATCCTGTATTACAGGTGATGGATGCACCCGCAGGTCCACGGTTCCAACCTGCATCGCCATCCTGTATTACAGGTGATGGATGCACCCGCAGGTCCACGGTTCTAACCTGTACCACCATCCTGTATTACAGGTGATGGATGCACCTCGCAGTGCCACGGTTCTAACCTGCACCGCCATCCTGTATTTCAGGTGATGGATGCACCCGCAGGTCCACGGTTCCAACCTGTACCACCATCCTGCATTACAGGCGATGGATGCACCCGCAGGTCCACGGTTCCAACCTGCATCGCCACCCTGTATTACAGGTGATGGATGCACCCGCAGGTCCACGGTTCTAACCTGCACCGCCATCCTGTATTACAGGTGATGGATGCACCCCCAGGTCCACGGTTCTAACCTGTACCGCCATCCTGTATTATAGGTGATGGATGCACCTCGCAGTGCCACGGTTCCAACCTGCATCGCCATCCTGTATTACAGGTGATGGATGCACCCGCAGGTCCACGGTTCTAACCTGCACCGCCATCCTGTATTATAGGTGATGGCTGCACCTCGCAGTGCCACGGTTCTAACCTGCACCGCCATCCTGTATTACAGGTGATGGATGCACCTCGCAGTGCCACGGTTCTAACCTGCACCGCCATCCTGTATTACAGGTGATGGATGCACCCGCAGGTCCACGGTTCCAACCTGCATCGCCACCCTGTATTACAGGTGATGGATGCACCCGCAGGTCCACGGTTCTAACCTGCACCGCCATCCTGTATTATAGGTGATGGATGCACCTCGCAGTGCCACGGTTCTAACCTGCACCGCCATCCTGTATTACAGGCGATGGATGCACCTCGCAGTGCCACGGTTCTAACCTGCACCGCCATCCTGTATTACAGGTGATGGATGCACCTCGCAGTGCCACGGTTCTAACCTGCACCGCCATCCTGTATTATAGGTGATGGATGCACCTCGCAGTGCCACGGTTCTAACCTGCACCGCCATCCTGTATTATAGGTGATGGATGCACCTCGCAGTGCCACGGTTCTAACCTGCACCGCCATCCTGTATTACAGGTGATGGATGCACCTCGCAGTGCCACGGTTCTAACCTGCACCGCCATCCTGTATTACAGGTGATGGATGCACCCGCAGGGCCACGGTTCTAACCTGCACTGCCATCCTGTATTACAGGTGATGGATGCAACCGCAGGCCCACGGTTCTAACCTGCACCGCCATCCTGTATTACAGGTGATGGATGCACCCCCAGGTCCACGGTTCTAACCTGTACCGCCATCCTGTATTACAGGCGATGGATGCACCCGCAGGTCCACGGTTCCAACCTGCATCGCCACCCTGTATTACAGGTGATGGATCCACCCGCAGGCCCACGGTTCTAACCTGCACCGCCATCCTGTATTACAGGTGATGGATGCACCTCGCAGTGCCACGGTTCTAACCTGCACCGCCATCCTGTAATATAGGTGATGGATGCACCCGCAGGTCCACGGTTCTAACCTGCACAGCCATCCTGTATTATAGGTGATGGATGCACCGCGCAGTGCCACGGTTCTAACCTGCACCGCCATCCTGTATTACAGGCGATGGATGCACCTCGCAGTGCCACGGTTCTAACCTGCACCGCCATCCTGTATTACAGGTGATGGATGCACCTCGCAGTGCCACGTTCTAACCTGCACCGCCATCCTGTATTATAGGTGATGGATGCACCTCGCAGTGCCACGGTTCTAACCTGCACCGCCATCCTGTATTACAGGTGATGGATGCACCTCGCAGTGCCACGGTTCTAACCTGCACCGCCATCCTGTTTTACAGGTGATGGATGCACCCGCAGGGCCACGGTTCTAACCTGCACCGCCATCCTGTATTACAGGTGATGGATGCAACCGCAGGTCCACGGTTCTCACCTGCACCGCCATCCTGTATTATAGGTGATGGATGCACCTCGCAGGGCCACGGTTCTAACCTGTACCGCCATCCTGTATTACAGGCGATGGATGCACCCGCAGGTCCACGGTTCCAACCTTCATCGCCACCCTGTATTACAGGTGATGGATGCACCCGCAGGTCCACGGTTCTAACCTGTACCGCCATCCTGTATTACAGGCGATGGATGCACCCGCAGGTCCACGGTTCCAACCTTCATCACCACCCTGTATTACAGGTGATGGATGCACCTCGCAGTGCCACGGTTCTAACCTGCACCACCATCCTGTATTACAGGTGATGGATGCACCCGCAGGTCCACGGTTCTAACCTGCACCGCCATCCTGTATTACAGGTGATGGATGCACCCGCAGGTCCACGGTTCTAACCTGCACCACCATCCTGTATTACAGGCGATGGATGCACCTCGCAGTGCCACGGTTCCAACCTTCATCACCACCCTGTATTACAGGTGATGGATGCACCCGCAGGTCCACGGTTCCAACCTTCATCGCCACCCTGTATTACAGGTGATGGATGCACCCGCAGGTCCACGGTTCTAACCTGCACCGCCATCCTGTATTACAGGTGATGGATGCACCTCGCAGTGCCACGGTCCTAACCTGCACCGCCATCCTGTAATATAGGTGATGGATGCACCCGCAGGTCCACGGTTCTAACCTGCACCACCATCCTGTATTACAGGTGATGGATGCACCCGCAGGTCCACGGTTCTAACCTGCACCGCCATCCTGTATTACAGGTGATGGATGCACCTCGCAGTGCCACGGTTCTAACCTGCACCGCCATCCTGTAATATAGGTGATGGATGCACCCGCAGGTCCACGGTTCTAACCTTCATCACCACCCTGTATTACAGGTGATGGATGCACCCGCAGGTCCACGGTTCCAACCTTCATCGCCACCCTGTATTACAGGTGATGGATGCACCCGCAGGTCCACGGTTCTAACCTGCACCACCATCCTGTATTACAGGCGATGGATGCACCTCGCAGTGCCACGGTTCCAACCTTCATCACCACCCTGTATTACAGGTGATGGATGCACCCGCAGGTCCACGGTTCCAACCTTCATCGCCACCCTGTATTACAGGTGATGGATGCACCCGCAGGTCCACAGTTCTAACCTGCACCGCCATCCTGTATTATAGGTGATAGATGCACCTCGCAGGGCCACGGTTCTAACCTGTACCGCCATCCTGTATTACAGGCGCACCCGCAGGGCCACAGTTCTAACCTGTACCGCCATCCTGTATTGCAGGCGATGGATGCACCAGCAGGTTCACGGTTCTAACCTGTATCGCCACCCTGTATTACAGGCATTTGTCTCAGGACCAGTTATCCCTTTCTTAGGTGAAATGATGAGCTGATCGTGTGACACTAATGTGTAGACGGCTGAGAAAGAGTCTCCAGTGCTATTCATGTGTCAGAGAGGCAGTAAAAGGTGCATGTGGGATGCGTTTCCTGGGTTACCAAAGCACCCCCGTGCAAGAGTCTACTGTTCTTCCTAGGAAGTTGCACAGCCCTTGGGATTGAGCGAATGGGAGCTCGTGCTTACAGGGACTGTGGCTCCTGTGACTGGATGAGGTGGTTTGAGTCCGCAGTCAGATCTGGTTATCCTTAGGATCGCACCCTTTCTACAGGAGAGCCTCGGGGCTCCACCTGTACCTTGAAACTCCTATCCCAGGTGAACCCTCAAAAGCATCTCCGCCAGAGTCGACCAGCTCCAGCACAGAGTGCACGGGCTGAGCTTCACCATGAGCACAATCAGCAAACGGGAGAGCTTTGAAGAGGAGCAGGATGGATCTAAAAGGTCACCAAAAGGATTGATTTGTGACTGCGAACTGTTAGGAAGCTCTCAGGCGCTGTCCTCCTAAAACTCCCCACAGAACTAAGTGAATTGTGACTCCTGTTCCTTCCAGAGCAGTCTTTCTCTCTCAGAAGCCCTGAGTGATAGCTCAGGCGATGGGTCTCTGTGAGAAGAAGTAGCCGGAGTCCTGCATAACAGAAGGCAAACACATGTCCATGGCAGCTCAAGCACCCTTCCCACACTCGGCACAAAAACTTCAATCCAAGAGGCACTACATAAGAATGAATGCCTATGAGGTCGAAGGGCTCCGAGTCCGAGCAAGTGTTAAATGTAAGTGGGAAAACCACATCCAATAGGGGTTTCTCTGTCGTTTCACAGCCAGAAAAAAATCGACCCTGCATGATAATTCCCCATTCCATGAGGTTTTATTCATAAGTAAACAGTTGTGTGGTTATTTTACCACATGGATATGGTAAAAAAAAAAAAGTCATGCTGTAAAATCACCTGAGTGCTAGGGCCATGGTGTACAATATTCCTTAGATGGGAATTTGAAAAAAACAGTGACTAGGGATATAGGAACCGGCATAAAGATATCGTTATGCTTTTAAGACTATACACCATTGAAAATACATAATTACTAGAGGTTCGGCTGTTCCTATATACACTATGTAATCGCTGTTCGAATAGGAGTTATGCGGTCTTTTAATGTACTGTCACTAACACAATTCACCAACACACACTTCAGAACTGTACTTACTGCATGGAGGAAATGACACCCAACTTACCGCTGGTACTGAAATAGAAAGTGGAAATAGTATTAGAATTGGACCTATTTTAACACTAACAACATATACACAGCTACATATCAAGGCAGTCCAGTGCTTAATTTGTAAACAATGAGTGACAGGCCCAAGGCTTTGCTCGAAAACCAGCGAATGGCGCTATCACATGTCTGGACTGCGGATACCAAGGCTGTCTAGTCATGATTTCTCCTTATGCCTCTTTCATCCACAACCAGGCACTCCCTGATCCGTCATCTCACTCTTGCAGGTTCTTCTTCGTTATTACGTTTTCCCTATGTCACTGTTTTTCCATAATTCTATTCCTCCTTCTTTCTCCCTTGTGTGTTTTTCTCTCTTTTGTTCTGAGTATAGAAGCACTGGTCCACAACAATAATTGTCGGTGGGCCCCCCCAGCAGCTACCGGCTTAAATGCACCCTTACCAGCCCACACAAGCCTACAAGGGTCTGCAAGTTGCATCTTGTCTTTCCTGTTCGTTTATCTTATTAATTCACTCGTTTATTGTATTAATTCACAGTTTATGTGATGGTGCCACCGTGCTCAGCATGTGACGCACTCAGAGCTCCACCCCCTCCCGCCCTTCTCATCTCTTCCCTCATTTGGTTTAATTGTCTCTTCGATGCTTACCACATTTGTAATTAGGACAGCACTCGGTGTCAGGATCGAAGCTCTCTTCCCTTTTAGTTCTTGGAGGACAGTCTGGAACTGGACCGCATGGAGTGGTGCACACTGATGAAGGAAACAAAAAGATGAACATAGAGAAGGGACAATGCAGTTAAACCTCATGGGAGGAGACAGCCATGGATGATAATTCACCATATGGCAGGGGTAGCGAAAAGTGATACCATGTACCCTGTCACTACTGATGACAACCCAAGGTGGTCCAAAATTGTTCCATCTTCTCCTCCCTAACCTCTTGTTTGCTGCTCATGAGACAAAAGGACAATGGGAGGAAACTACAGAAGGTAAAACAACAGTGGTCTTCAGCAGTAAAATCATAGAGTAGCACATGCTACATCTGACTGACCCTAACTGACGTCTGTGGCGCACACCACACCACATACCAGATGAGTACCATCCTCGGGTCGGATGAGGCGAGAAGGAAGGGCTGGGGCAGGACAGGTAGCACTCAGAGCCTCATTACGAGGAGCCAGTAAACTGATGCAGGGTTACTGGCGGTGGAATCTTTAGTCCGGCCAGTATCCCTGCCCCAAATACTGGGCATTACATGTCATTCCCGATAACACCCCCTTCTCACAATCTCAACAAACCGAACCTAGAGACTTAGTCTAAAAACTAACTTATAGCCTCTTTTAATCATGAGCTCCTGACTCAATCTAAAATATGCCTAAAGCTATCAGACATTAGCCAGGGTCAAGTCCTCATTTCATGTGAGAGGGAGGGACATGGCAGTGCGGAAGGGCTCCCAGCTGGGGGCAGAGTCGGGCAGGATGAGGGCGAGGTCACGCAGGTCAGTGCTGGGAAGGGGCTGAGGGCGTCATCCGATTCCCCATGGTGCAGGGAGGGCTTGGGCGGGGGCCCTCGCCCGCAATCACCCGTGTTTTCAACAGGCGTGATTTTGCACCTGGTACATCTGGGTTTGGTGTTTTCCGACCTGGAATTAGAAACACCAAGCCATTTGCAATTGACCAGTGCTACTTCCCCCCCCCCTCTCGCTCCCCACACGCACACCCACCTAGGGATAGCACGCCAGGCAACTCTTAAGGAGCTCCTCAGCGTGTCTGTGGGCGAGTTTCTGTGTCCATGTTTGTAAACCTTTTCCTCCAGGGGAACAGTACTTTTTTGCATTGGCTGTCACACATAAACCTTAACCCCTTCTTGTGTGCTGCAAAATAACACATTCCTCTTCACAGTACCAGCTCAACAACTTACCACACGTATGGGTTTCACAGCAGGGGTCATCTCCAAAACGTGACACCACAGTTTGTCCAGTCTTCCTGCATTGCGGTTCTTCACCGCATGTCACACCCTCGCACTTATCCTGTAACGTGGGACACCAAACACAAGGGTCAACAACAAAGGCTCGGACGTGCACAGCAATCTCAGCTTCGTCACAGGTATATGCGCGTTTAGTGTTTTTTTCTTAGCACAATGTGGGCACACGTACTTCAGTTCTTGCCATAGACAAAGTGTGGAGGACGTGTCACTCTCCGATCCGAATATGAGAGATGGAAGCGGGGATGTGACAGGGCCTAGCACTCGGGATGATCAGGAAGAGGCTGATTACAGCCGGCTTGTGATGGCCACCACCTCAAAAGCCAACCTGAAGTGTGGGTTGTTTAAACCTCTCCATCCATCCCACGGACAATCATTTCTAACACAAAACATAGGGGCATATTAGCAAGAACCTCGTTAAAATTATAGCCGTTGTCGCGGCAGGAAACTGCAGCTAAAACAGCGATAATGGGCTTGCTAATATGCGTTATAGAATTTCAATAGAAGCCCAGGTTAGTTGTGCAGGACATCTAACCTGGGCTTCTATTGGAATTCTATAACGCATATTAGCAAGCCCATTTTCGCCGTTTTAACTGCAGTTTCCTTCCGCTAAAACGGCGATAATTTTAACGAGGATCTTGCTAATATGCCCCATAGTAACTAAACTAAACATGGTAGCAGATGTTTGTTTTCTAGATGCATCACCTGCTTGCCCCGTGGGTCTCAGAGTATTTGGAGAGCACACCATAATCAATACCTCCATCCTTAGGACTGAAGGGCTGACCTTGCGATCGCGGCCTCCTCCAGGCTGGCTTCTCATTACCCGCACAGCCCATTCATTTCAAGCCATCAATGCCAAGAGTTATCTTCCTTATTTAGGTGTATCATGATGATTGGTATGGGGTGATACCGCAGATTGGACGCAGTTCTGACCTGTTATTGATCCCATTGTAGACCTGGACCCTGTGCTGTGATCCAGTGATCAAGGGCTTAGATAAGGTCCTTTCGGGGTTCCCAGACGCCCACTGCAGCTGTCCAAGCAGAGCTGCCTGGACTGTGCGGCCTGCCAGTGTGCACAGAGGTATGCAGACTGCTGCTTCACCTCCAGGTGCCCCACAGAATGCCTTCAAGTGGAACCAATAGACGAAGTGACATTCTATCAGAAGGCTCCAGACTCAGGTACAACAATCCAGCTCAATTCAAGATGGCACCAGACGATTCATGTACTCTGCACAAGGTTTATGACAGGTGGACCGATTATTTATTCATTTATTCAGGTATGCAAATAAAATATGTTTTATTGTGCAGGGACCTTCCCGACAGGGGCTTTCAACACCTCAAGGAACAGATGAGCCTCCTTGCAAGGCGATTCGTAGTTTGAGATCATGAACTGCAGTCTGGAGGTTGGAGATAAAACAAGAGGTTGGGGGAAAGAAAGCTGTAGGGGGCAATGATTTGAGAGAGGTTTTTTTTATACGCTATGGTGAAACTGTCGCCTTTTTTAATATGTTAAAATTGGGATGCTGGTAAATCAGTGCGGTGGTGGCAACCATTTCAAGCATCAACAGGCAGCGTTTGGTTGTCAAAAAACAGGTTAAATAATTCAGATACTTTTAGAGCCCCCACAGTGATAGCCGCGTATCTCCATTGCTTCTTACAAGTCATATAATAATTCACAACAGTTGTATGTAACAGGTCATCGATCTGTGCTTGTTACCAACACAGGCCATGGCCAGCCACCATCAACACGAAGCAAAGGCTGCCTCCCTCCCCCCCTCGTCCTTTCAGCCCCACTCGGCATTGATATTCTTAAAACATACTGGAGGGGGTGTGGTGCGGGTCGTCACAGGCTCAGGAGTTGTCTGGAAAAAAAGAGATCATAAATTAAATGACTGAAATAGTAAAAGGATGCATAGATTTAGTCTGAATATTCATTATTACATGACTACAAAGATCTTTAGAAGGTGACTGATTGGGAGAGAAATAGCCAAGGCCGATAACATATTCAGATGGGCCCCCAACAAACACTGCCTTAATAAAGACTGTACTTACTGCATGGAGAAAGGAGATGGACAACTTACCGGAGGTTCTGAAACAAAAGACAAGAAAGACAGTGTTAGTGATGGTCTATATTTCACCCCCTCTCTTCCTCTCTTGGCTGTGCTCCCTCCTCAGTCTCTTCTGAGTCACCTCTCTGGGCTCAGTCATTCCCAGCCTCTAGTGGGACACACACCATCACAGTCACTTTGGTCTTCTTCTAACTCCCCATCAGGTTTCTATACTCCCCCCTGAGACAGCTTCTTTCTTTTGTCTCTCTTTACAAACCCAGCTCCTGTTAACATACCATGTATTTGTAAAGCACATGTTCACCCACAAGGGTACTTGGTGAGGAATGACAGATGATTGTTGTTACCCCACTCAATGGTACTCATTTTATCGACACCAGAAGGCTGAAAGACTGAGTGGACCCTCCAGGACGTGAATCTGTGAACATGAGGTCAAACACAGGCCCCTACAGTGGAAGTATTAGTACTGTAAGGCACAAGACCTGGCTCCCTACCTCCTCTTCATCCTTGCTCTGTAGCGATATCCTCTGTTTTTCTCCTCTCTCTTGTCTATTCTGTGTACTATTGATTCAGAATAACAGTTTTTATTTACCTTTGCATTGTTTAAATCACCAGAGAAAGCTGAGTGGAAAAGGTCTATGGCCATTTAGAGTTACCCTGACCTCGTGTGCTAGTTCCCATGCCCCGTCCTCTTGTCGCTCTGCCCCAGGTACGCAGGAGTAAAGCTTATCTCAGTGCTCACCACAGGTATATCGCGGACAGCATTCAATTTCTGGATAGAAGAAGGTTTCCCTGTGATATCCTTGGTCACAGTCTGTAGGTGGAGGGCAGGGCCCGCATTCTGAAGGAAAAGCATGGCAAGATAAATGTGGATCAGAACCAGTGTAGGCTAAATCGAGGGGTTACAATCACATGTCAATGTACGCTTTATAAACAAAGTATTCCAGGATAAGAAATGGTCGCTCCAGGTTCCCTGTCTGCATGACATTAAAACTGAGTGACAACCTGACACTGATTTCATCTGCGTGAAGGGCTGCTGGAAGTTACTTCTGCCCTCCCACATGGGGTGACAGTGTGAGATAATGTTTGCAATAGTGAGATGTAAATCTACTCTAAAGCCTGAGTATAAAAATGGGTCAAACGTCAACCAGGCATTGGCCAGGATGATGGTAATCTATGAAGCAGAACAGCTGAGGTGCCAAAAAGCTCCAGAGAAACGTTTGAAATTCCAAGTCCTACTGCACCGGAAAAGCTGAACACTTGAGAAAGACTTCTCATTTTGCACAGCATTCCCGGGTGGAGAAGAGTCCCTGTGAGCAGCACTCTGCCGTTTAAGGGGCAACGAGAGGAAGGGGAGACGTTTCAAAGGAGAGATCAAGTGGAAGGTAAGGGCTAAACCATTAGAAGTACAGCAGTTGCGAATGGCCGCGGCAGGGAAGGAGGCTGCAAGAGGCTGGGCAGATGGCAAAAGAAAGAAAGGCCTGACCGGTGAAGATAATCGAACTTCTGCAAAAAAATGTAGTGAGATAAAAAAAATTGCTTGATAAGGAGTTCTAAAAGAAATACAAAACACAATAAAGCAGAAAACCAAAAGACATGCCACCAATATTAATGCACCAAAATATATGCGACAGTTGAAAGTAGTATCTAAAACCCTTACTAATAACAAAGCTTACATCTACACTCCTCAGGGCCCCTGTCACCCAAAAGAGCATCTTCGTATGTCCCTATAAAGGTACATTTCTATGCATCTTTCGAACTGAACCCTTCAGGAAACGATATTCAGACTGGGTTACCTGTGCAGACACGGGAGTGTGGGATAAATATCTTTGGAAGCACTTGGCAGAGGCTTGTAGCAATGACTTAAAAAGTGTCAGGTGAGTCAATGACCTAGGGCGATTTAGTGGAAAGGGCTAAATAGGCTTCCTGTATCCCACAGCAACATATAGGCCTGGGAATAGCATGGTCTCAGTCAGCAAAGAAATCAGAGGTGGGTTACATTGCCAACACTTAAAATAACTGGGGGTTGCCCCGGCTGGTACCTTGACTAGTCAAAGAATGGGACTTAGAAACACTGTAGTCAATGGGATATTAACCAGATGCGCCTTGGAAGATAGAGACAGATGGACTTGATGGGAACTGAGAGTTGAGAAATTGAGAGGCGCATTTAATGGGATCTCGGGCATAAAAATTGGATTGGATGTACCGGACCTTAGCACTGGACTAGACCTAAGTGATGTGGCAGTGATGGGTGGCTAGATGGGCACTGAGGTGTACAATGAAGAAAGGTCTGGCTGTTTCCAGAGCAGAAGTAGACAATGGCTTATTAGTAGTGGACTCATGAGACAGAAAGGGATGAGCCGGATGGACCTCGAATGCTGATATAACAATAGACTGAGAGGATGGACTGGACTCAGCAACTTACCACATTCTTCATCAGGGCAACAGTTGTCATCACCGGATCCTTCCTGTCCAACAAGAGTTTCTCCTATCTTTGTGCATTGTGGTGATGGTGGGCAGGTTACTCCATAGCACTGCAAAGGAGAGAGGCCAAGAATGCTACCTTCAAGACATATACATTTTGTTACACAATATTATCGCCATTTATATAGCACACAGTCTATGACTTCTATAGCACTGTGGTGCTTTCATTACTCTAGCAGTTGATTATTCCAGCAAATCTAGAATGTACATTGCAGACCAGAGTCTGAATCAGATGCTGGTATCAGCAGTGTGGGAGGCATGTTCATCTAGTAGCAGAATTTGTCTAATTCAGCGATTTGAGCAGGCTTGGTGTTTGATGAGTAACACATTACATAAAAATGTCCTTGTTCAATGTGTAAGCCATTGCTGGTTCGGGGGAGGGAGAGAGTTTTCCAGAACAAGTGTCACGCCTTGGGGTAATTCTATGTTAAGTAATATGCGTCTAGAATCGCCTCTACCAGATAAACCGTTTCCGAAGGTAAGTAACTCATACCTCACCGACCGACATTTTCATCTCTTACTTCAAAGGGCCACTTCTAGAGATGCCGCTCTAAATGACACAGGCCAGTATTATAATTGTTCTCAGAAATAGTGGTATTTCTGTGCTTCAAATGAAAATCAGCACAAAAATACCCCCAAATATTCGACAACAGGATTATTTACTATTCCAACTTCATTCCTAGAATATTTGGGGAAGTGTATTTTTGGGAGATTTGTGTACTTTTGTCAATCAGGTTGACTGAGAATACAGACCAATCAATGCACAAGAGTGGAATGCAGCTGCATGGCTCTGGGGTGTTGACAGGGGAGCGCTTCTGGGAAATTAAAACCTCCCCATATCATAGCTAGCATGTAGCTGGTCCTGTGGGGGCACTAACAGGACTATCTACCCCTATTCAATGGATAACCTTTATCATCCATTTAAGGAATACATACTGAGAAAATGTTTGGGTTCAAAAAGTATTTCAATAACCTTTCACAAATGTTACTTCTTTTTTTTTTTTAGGTATGTGATCGGGAATTCCCACTTTGTTACTTTAAATCATATCTACAAGATTCTTTTGAGGTCTCCACTGATTTGATTACCTTACCCTCTCTTATAACTGTTGTTTACCCTAACCTAAAGGTTAAGCGTTTCAAGAAAAAGTCAATTGTCACAGATGTGTTCCAGTTTAAAAGAGCTGTGGTTAAGATGGGCCCTTGAAAGATTTGGACCGAGTCGAGTCCACATGAAAGTTGAAGACTTTTCTCCATGCTCCTTCAAACACATCTGTCTATAGCCTCCAACTCGAAGGAGCCTGGGCTCGAGGAACCAAGTGTGACTGGAAAAGGCTTGCAAAATAAAGTGTCATATATAGAGAACATAACTACATAAAGGAACATATACATATTAAAACACCAGCTGTCATTGTAAGACTTTTATAAGGTGACTCATTTTAGGGGTACGGTGCAAGGTTCCAATGATGCTAAGGCAAACCACAACCACATGCTCCCTTCACAAAGCATACCCTTCTGCCCACAGCTTTACTTACTGCACAAAGGAAAGTATGAGTAACTTACCGGTGGTACTGCAATAAAAAGAAAAATATATATATTAGTGTGTTTGCTTTATTAACTCCAGTTCTAAACATTACAACTTCCCATCATGACAAGAGTGTGCAATTCAGCCCTGGTGGAGCCTTAGTGTTTAAATCTAAATGTTTTTTTCTATCCCATTAGCAGTGTAGGAAACGAGCAGTGTTTGTTCTGGTGTGTGACCATGTTAGACATCCTCACAGTCTTGGTCTGCCATCACTACATGCCTAGAGCTGCAGGAGTCACTTTGTCTTTGTCGGGCTAGTCATTGTATTGTTGGGCCTTCCTGGCGCCGCTATTCTGTCCCTACTTTCATCAACCTGAATTAATTACAAATATTGTTTTTATAAACAACAACAATCCCTCAGCAACTCCTCTAGCTCGTGCTGTGATGCAATCCTTCCTCAGCTTCATTAACCTACTCTTGCGCTATATACCCTCCTTTACCGATCCAGGAGATCTCTTTCTGCTGCAGGGGAGGTCTCTTTTCACCTTCGATGAGTTGTCTTTGTACTACCAACTCTAAACCGCCTCCTCTAGCTACTCTTGTAATACAATCTCTCCTCAGCCTGCTCCCGATTCTCATGTGAACAATCCCTCCTCAGTTTCCTCTATCTACTCTTGGACTACAATCTCTTCTCAGTCTCTTGGAGCTTCTCTTGTGTTGTAATCCATCCTCTGGTCAGCCTCCTCTAGATTATTACATTCCACCCTAGCTTCCTAGCTTCTCTTGTGATACAGCCTCATATCAGCCTCCTTTAGCTTCTCTTGTGTTGCTGTTCTCACTCAGCTTCCTCTAGCTTCTCTTATAATGCAATCCCTCATCAGCCTCCTACAGCTTCTCTTGTGATACAATATCTTCTCACCCTCCTCTAGCTTCTCTTGTGATAAACTCCAACCTTGGCCTCTTCTAGCAGCTCTAGTGATACAATCCTGCCTCAGCTTCCTCTACCTTCTCTTGTGATACAACCCCTCTTCAGCCTCCTTGAAGTACTCCTATGATACAATCCTGCATCAGCATTATCCAGCTCCTCTTCTCTTGTACTACAACCCCCTTAGTATCCTGTAGCTCCTTCTGTGATACAAAACACTTTCAAACTCTTAGCATCTCTTGTGAAACAATCTTCTCTCAACATCCCTTAGTTACCCTTGTGCAACAGACCTGTCTCTATGTCCCTTGAAACCTCTCTGTGCTGCAGGAGTAATTTCCCCTCCTATTTCTGCTGTGTCTGCTATAGTCTCTAAGCAACCTTCTCCTCCTGTGGTACAATCTATCATCAGGGCCGGACTGGGAAACAAAACCGGCCCTGGCAAAGTGCTCAGCCGGCCCCTCCCCCTCCCCCGGTGAGGGGGGGGCGGGGGTTGTGGGTGCCACTGAGCTCTTTGTCAGGGCCGGTTTTCGGCTGATTTTGTTACAGGGCCGATTTTGCAGCTATACTGCAAAAACGGCCCAAACCGGCCCCACACCCGTGCGGCGCACCGGGGGACTGCCCGGTGCCCGCTACGGCCAGTCCGGCCCTGTCTATCATCAGCCTTCTCTAGCTTCTCCTGTGATACAATTCTTCCTCAGCCTCCTCTAGATTCTCTTGTGATATAATCTATCCTCATCCTCCTCTAGCTGCTCTTGTGATACAATCTATCCTAAGCCTCCTTTAGTCCCACTAGTGATACACTCCATACTCAGACTCTTCTAGCTCCTCCTCTTGTGATGCAATCTATCCTCAGCCTCCTCTGGGTCCTTATCTTTTGATACATTCCATCCTCAGCCTCCTCTAGGTCCTTATCTTTTGACACAACCCATCCTCATCCCCCTCTAGCCCCACTTGTGATAGAATTTATCCTCAGCCTCCTCTAGCTTCTCTTGTGATACAATCCATCCTCAGCCTCCTCTGGCTTCTCTTGTGATATAATCTATTCTCAGCCTCCTCTAGGTCTTTATCTTTTGATGCAATCCATCCTCAGCCCCCTCCAAACCCCCCTGTGATACAATCCATCCTCTGCCTCCTCTAGCTCCCCCTCGTGTGATACAATCAATCCTCAGGCATTTCTAGCTTCTCTTGTTATACAATCCTTCCTCAGCCTCTTCTAGCTTCACTTTTGATACAATCCATCCTCAGCCTCCTCTAGGTTCTCTTGTGCTACAATCCATCCTCAGCCTCCTCTAGTCCCACTTGTGATACAATCCATACTCAGGCTCCTCCTCTTGTGATATAACCCATCCTCGACCTCCTTTAGCTTCTCTTGAGATAAATCCTTCCTTAGCCTCCCCTAGCTTCTCTTGTGATACGATCCATCCTCAGCCTCCTCTAGCCCCGCTTGTGATACAATGTATTTTCAGGCTCCACTTGGTTCTCTTGTGATACAGGTGCTCTTTGGTCTACTCTCTCATCTTTACTCTCTTTGACACTTCCTTTAGTTTCTCTCTTTGCAGTTTCTCTCTTCCCAATTCGAAGCTGTAATATTGTGCCTGGAGTGGTAAATGGCTTTTGACATTCTACAGCTCGGCATCAACAGCACTGTGCTAGTCCTATGCTTAAAGACTTTGCTGCACAAATGGCAAAATACTTTGTCCCTTTCTATCTTGGCATGGATGGCACTGTGCTAATCCTATGCTTAAAGACTTTGATAGAAAATATATATTTATATATATCCCACATACTCTTTGCAATTACCCTTTGCATGTGGCCTCACAAGTTTTATCTGTGGAGCAACCAGTGACTCCTTCCCTAAAATTCACTTCTAGAGACCCCACTGCAGCAGACGCTGTTTTACCTTTTACTTGGAATATAAAGAGTGCTGGCTTGTTTTGGTGCTGCTCTAGTGCTCTGTTCCTTCCCCTGGCCATATTCCTCTACAGCCTCCCACCCCTAAAATCATCATCTGCATGGGTGCAATACTTGTCATATATACTTACCACAGATATATGTGGGGCAACACTCCGTGTTTTCATCGAATTTGTTCTGTCTCAGATATCCATGGACACATTTCGGAGGCATAGGACAAGAGTCACATCCTGGATAGAAGACAAGGAAGCACATTGAGGAAAGCGTTTGCACTCGCTGGTCGGTTTAGAACTGATTTCCCTTTAATAAGAGTAGTTATAATATCTAGTCTAAGACTCCAGCTGATTTGCTGTGCACAAGTGCTTTTTGACCACAGTGTGGTAGTGTAGGACTGTAGCTTATTTCCTGTGCACAGGAGTGATTAATACTCGTGTGTTGGTGTAGAACTGATTTCCCGTGCACAAGAGTATTTAGAATTTAGTGTCAGGCTATAACTTATTTGCTAATAGGAGTGACTACTAAGTATTGGGGTAAATCTGATTTCCTGTCCTCAAGTGTATTTACAACTTAGTATCTGGTTATACCTGATTTTCTGTGCACAAGAGTGATTATCACTTAGTATCAGACTATAATCGATTTCCTGTGCACAAGACTGATGATCACTTGGTGTTGTATTGTAACTTATTTCCTGGGCACATGAACGGTTCGCTCAGGAAAAATGGGAGGCTAAACACTCATTACTTGAAACCGGGGGCAGGGGCCACATTTTCAAGAATCTGACACATCTGTAAAGATGCAGCAGTTTCCCTGAACCTGCGTAAAAAAAACCCTTGCGCCACCATAGATGCACCGTATTTACAATACGGCGGACTATGGCTCAAGGATTGAAAGATATGTCAGAAATTCTGACACATCTGTTGGCAGAAAAGTCACGTATTGCTGCAGTCGTGTTGCAAGCATGATAACTCCAGCAATGCATATTGCAATCTATTCCCAATACACTGTGTCACTTCTTTAAGGTTTTGACGTAGTGGCGTCCTAAAAGTCACACCGTGAAATCTTGTAGATTTCACTGTGTCACTTTTACGAGGCTTTCCTGCTTGGGAACGCCTACCCTGCAAACATTATACCTGACGCAGGTATAATGTCACGCAGGGCTTTATAACGTGACACATCTCCCTAGATGTGTCAAGTTGTAAATTTGTTGCATTTTTTACACCACTGTTGCGTAACACAACAGCAGTGCAAAAGTGTCACAAGGGGCTTGTAAATCTGCCCCCTGAAGTTTAAGTAGCATTGTGCAAATGTATTAGATTTACAAGAATGTTTCGCCCGTGCAAGTGCATGAAGACTAATAAAAGACAAATTAACTTATCTAGTTTGCTTTAAAGCTTTCAACAGCCAAAATCACTAAATAGTGAGTATGTACATTAGCCCCTTGAGAATGATAAAGTAATGACAGACACAGAGTGGCTGATAGGATACAATCGCTGTGAGTAGGAAGGACTGGAAATAGAGGGAGAGATTGGTCACTTAGGAGCGAAGTATATGCAGATTGGCGAATGCACTGGATATTTCCTAAAATCAATTAGATGGCACCTGTCGCGGACACCGAATGATGGGCTTGAAGGTTCCAGAGAGCTGAGACAGTTAAATTATCTAGATAGACCACAATACAGTCAGAGATGGGTGCACCCTCAGATGTGAGACAGTGAGAGATGGAGTAGATCTAGGAGATCAAGACATGGACTGGGTGGGCAGACCCTGACTACTGAGACAGTGAGAGATGGGGTAGGTGGTGCTAAGATCTAGGACTGGGTGGGCAGACCCTGACTACTGAGACAGTGAGAGATGGGGTGGGTGGTGCAAAGATCTAGGACTGGGTGGGCAGACCCTGACTACTGAGACAGTGAGAGACGGCAGGTTGGACCTCGAGTGCTTAGCAGTGGGAGATTCGCTGGTTGGGCTCTAAGAACTGACATCATGAAAGATGGACTGGGTGTAACTTAGGAGGTGAGACAGTAAGAAATGGAATCGGTGGTCCTGGGAGCTGAGGCTATTAGACATGGCCTGGGAGGGTCCTGAGAGATGAGACTGTGAGAGATGGACTGGGTGCACCTTAAGAGGTGAGACTGTGAGAGATAGACTAGATGGGTGCTAAGCTCTGGGAGAAGAAGACGACGTGGGCTGAGTGTGCAGGCCCTGACAGATGTGAAAGTGAGAGATGACTGTGTGGACCCTGAGCGCTGACACCGTGGGTGAAGGACTAGGTGGGCTCTGAGAACTGACGCCATGAGAGATAGACAGGGTACACTCTTAAGGAGTGAGACAGTTAGAGGTGGACTGGATGGGTGTTTATATCTAGGATAATGAGACATGATTGGGTCGGCAGGCTCACTGACAGCTGAGGCAGTGAAAGATGGGCTGGCTTGGCCCCCGAGAGCTGAGACAGTGAGAGATGGACTGGGTAGACCCTCAGATCTGAGGCAGGGACAGATGGAATGTATTTGTGCTAGGAACTGAGAGGGTGAGAGATGGACTGAAAGTGTGAGCGAGAGATAATAGGCTGTGGAAGGCCTGTTTTTAACTGATTCACCAGAAAAGATACCAAAGCAGCGCTCGCGCCACCCTCCAACCTCCATGCCACTTCTTCTCGGGACAGCTTCCGGTTTTGTCTGCTTCTCCTTTAGCTCTGGAAACCGGTTTCAGCGTTGGGTTTGAGTGTTTTGGCTGGAAATCTGCACACCCCGAGTGTACTACTGCCTTATAGAGTTCACCCCACAGAGATCGGAGTTGAGCACCCAGTCATAAACTCACTGCATTCGTAATCAGGACAGCACGGATCCTCTCCCGAGCCTTCATTTTGGACTGCAGTTTCGCCCGTCTTCAGGCATACTGGAGGTGGGGCACAAGTGATGCCAAAGCACTGCGGACACAAGAGAAGGTCAGCGTTTTTACCACTTTATGGGCATTTAGTATGGTATGTAGAGGCGTAAAACTCATTTTCGTCAATGGTCCTTTGTCTCAGAACAGGAGGAACTGACGCTGCGCTACGTTTGCTCCCTTATATAACTCACACACCCTAGGACGCCTCCCTCGTGCGCTAGATCTGATAGGAGCCTCTGCTCTTGCACTGGAGCTGGTGATTGCCACTCGCATGCTAAATATGCTAGCACCTCCTCCCTTGCACTGGAATCGACTGAATGCCCCTCTCGCACACTAGAATGGGCTGGAGCCTCATCTCTTGCACTGGAGTTGGTGAATGCCCCCTCACACACTAGAATGGGCTGGAGCCTCCTCTCTTGCACTGGAGTGGGTGAATGCCCCCTCACACACTAGAATGGGCTGGAGCCTCCTCTCTTGCACTGGAGTTGGTGAATGTCCCCTCACACACTAGAATGGGCTGGAGCCTCCTCTCTTGCACTGGAGTTGGTGAATGCCCCCTCACACACTAGAATGGGCTGGAGCCTCCTCTCTTGCACTGGAGTTGGTGAATGTCCCCTCACACACTAGAATGGGCTGGAGCCTCCTCTCTTGCACTGGAGTTGGTGAATGCCCCCTCACACACTAGAATGGGCTGAAGCCTCCTCTCTTGCACTGGAGTTGGTGAATGCCCCCTCACACACTAGAATGGACTGGAGCCTCCTCTCTTACACTGGAGTTGGTGAATGTCCCCTCATACACTAGAATGGGTTGAAGCCTCCTCTCGCACTGGAGTTGGTGAATGTCCCCTCACACACTAGAATGGACTGGAGCCTCCTCTCTTACACTGGAGTTGGTGAATGCCCCCTCACACACTAGAATGGGCTGGAGCCTCCTCTCTTGCACTGAAGTTGGTGAATGTCCCCTCACACCCTAGAATGGACTGGAGCCTCCTCTCTTGCACTGGAGTTGGTGAATGTCCCCTCATACACTAGAATGGGCTGAAGCCTCCTCTCTTGCACTGGAGTTGGTGAATGTCCCCTCACACACTAGAATGGGCTGGAGCCTCCTCTCATGCACTGGAGTTGGTGAATGTCCCCTCACACACTAGAATGGGCTGAAGCCTCCTCTCTTGCACTGGAGTTGGTGAATGTCCCCTCACACACTAGAATGGACTGGAGCCTCCTCCCTTGCACTGGAATCGACTGAATGCCCCTCTTGCACACTAGAATGGGCTGGAGCCTCATCTCTTGCACTGGAGTTGGTGAATGCCCCCTCACACACTAGAATGGGCTGGAGCCTCCTCTCTTGCACTGGAGTTGGTGAATGCCCCCTCACACACTAGAATGGGCTGGAGCCTCCTCTCTTGCACTGGAGTTGGTGAATGTCCCCTCACACACTAGAATGGGCTGGAGCCTCCTCTCTTGCACTGGAGTTGGTGAATGCCCCCTCACACACTAGAATGGGCTGGAGCCTCCTCTCTTGCACTGGAGTTGGTGAATGTCCCCTCACACACTAGAATGGGCTGGAGCCTCCTCTCATGCACTGGAGTTGGTGAATGCCCCCTCACACACTAGAATGGGCTGAAGCCTCCTCTCTTGCACTGGAGTTGGTGAATGTCCCCTCACACACTAGAATGGACTGGAGCCTCCTCCCTTGCACTGGAATCGACTGAATGCCCCTCTCGCACACTAGAATGGGCTGGAGCCTCATCTCTTGCACTGGAGTTGGTGAATGCCCCCTCACACACTAGAATGGGCTGGAGCCTCCTCTCTTGCACTGGAGTTGGTGAATGCCCCCTCACACACTAGAATGGGCTGGAGCCTCCTCTCTTGCACTGGAGTTGGTGAATGTCCCCTCACACACTAGAATGGGCTGGAGCCTCCTCTCTTGCACTGGAGTTGGTGAATGCCCCCTCACACACTAGAATGGGCTGGAGCCTCCTCTCTTGCACTGGAGTTGGTGAATGTCCCCTCACACACTAGAATGGGCTGGAGCCTCCTCTCTTGCACTGGAGTTGGTGAATGCCCCCTCACACACTAGAATGGGCTGAAGCCTCCTCTCTTGCACTGGAGTTGGTGAATGCCCCCTCACACACTAGAATGGACTGGAGCCTCCTCTCTTACACTGGAGTTGGTGAATGTCCCCTCATACACTAGAATGGGTTGAAGCCTCCTCTCGCACTGGAGTTGGTGAATGTCCCCTCACACACTAGAATGGACTGGAGCCTCCTCTCTTACACTGGAGTTGGTGAATGCCCCCTCACACACTAGAATGGGCTGGAGCCTCCTCTCTTGCACTGAAGTTGGTGAATGTCCCCTCACACCCTAGAATGGACTGGAGCCTCCTCTCTTGCACTGGAGTTGGTGAATGTCCCCTCATACACTAGAATGGGCTGAAGCCTCCTCTCTTGCACTGGAGTTGGTGAATGTCCCCTCACACACTAGAATGGGCTGGAGCCTCCTCTCTTGCACTGGAGTTGGTGAATGTCCCCTCACACACTAGAATGGGCTGAAGCCTCCTCTCTTGCACTGGAGTTGGTGAATGTCCCCTCACACACTAGAATGGACTGGAGCCTCCTCTCTTGCACTGGAGTTGGTGAATGTCCCCTCATACACTAGTATGGGCTGAAGCCTCCTCTCTTGCACTGGAGTTGGTGAATGTCCCCTCACACAGTAGAATGGACTGGAGCCTCCTCTCTTGCACTGGAGTTGGTGAATGCCCCCTCACCCACTAGAATGGACTGGAGCCTCCTCTCTTACACTGGAGTTGGTGAATGCCCCCTCACACACTAGAATGGACTGGAGCCTCCTCTCTTGCACTGGAGTTGGTGAATGTCACTCTCACACACTAGAATGGGCTGGAGCCTCCTCTCACACTGGAGTTGGTGAATGCCCCCTCACACACTAGAATGGGCTGGAGCCTCCTCTCTTGCACTGGAGTTGGTGAATGTCACCTCACACACTAGAATGGGCTGGAGCCTCCTCTCATGCACTGGAGTTGGTGAATGCCCCCTCACACACTAGAATGGGCTGAAGCCTCCTCTCTTGCACTGGAGTTGGTGAATGTCCCCTCACACACTAGAATGGACTGGAGCCTCCTCCCTTGCACTGGAATCGACTGAATGCCCCTCTCGCACACTAGAATGGGCTGGAGCCTCATCTCTTGCACTGGAGTTGGTGAATGCCCCCTCACACACTAGAATGGGCTGGAGCCTCCTCTCTTGCACTGGAGTTGGTGAATGCCCCCTCACACACTAGAATGGGCTGGAGCCTCCTCTCTTGCACTGGAGTTGGTGAATGTCCCCTCACACACTAGAATGGGCTGGAGCCTCCTCTCTTGCACTGGAGTTGGTGAATGCCCCCTCACACACTAGAATGGGCTGGAGCCTCCTCTCTTGCACTGGAGTTGGTGAATGTCCCCTCACACACTAGAATGGGCTGGAGCCTCCTCTCTTGCACTGGAGTTGGTGAATGCCCCCTCACACACTAGAATGGGCTGAAGCCTCCTCTCTTGCACTGGAGTTGGTGAATGCCCCCTCACACACTAGAATGGACTGGAGCCTCCTCTCTTACACTGGAGTTGGTGAATGTCCCCTCATACACTAGAATGGGTTGAAGCCTCCTCTCGCACTGGAGTTGGTGAATGTCCCCTCACACACTAGAATGGACTGGAGCCTCCTCTCTTACACTGGAGTTGGTGAATGCCCCCTCACACACTAGAATGGGCTGGAGCCTCCTCTCTTGCACTGAAGTTGGTGAATGTCCCCTCACACCCTAGAATGGACTGGAGCCTCCTCTCTTGCACTGGAGTTGGTGAATGTCCCCTCATACACTAGAATGGGCTGAAGCCTCCTCTCTTGCACTGGAGTTGGTGAATGTCCCCTCACACACTAGAATGGGCTGGAGCCTCCTCTCTTGCACTGGAGTTGGTGAATGTCCCCTCACACACTAGAATGGGCTGAAGCCTCCTCTCTTGCACTGGAGTTGGTGAATGTCCCCTCACACACTAGAATGGACTGGAGCCTCCTCTCTTGCACTGGAGTTGGTGAATGTCCCCTCATACACTAGTATGGGCTGAAGCCTCCTCTCTTGCACTGGAGTTGGTGAATGTCCCCTCACACAGTAGAATGGACTGGAGCCTCCTCTCTTGCACTGGAGTTGGTGAATGCCCCCTCACCCACTAGAATGGACTGGAGCCTCCTCTCTTACACTGGAGTTGGTGAATGCCCCCTCACACACTAGAATGGACTGGAGCCTCCTCTCTTGCACTGGAGTTGGTGAATGTCACTCTCACACACTAGAATGGGCTGGAGCCTCCTCTCACACTGGAGTTGGTGAATGTCCCCTCACACACTAGACTGGACTGGAGCCTCCTCTCTTACACTGGAGTTGGTGAATGTCACTCTCACACACTAGAATGGGCTGGAGCCTTCTCTCACACTGGAGTTGGTGAATGCCCCCTCACACACTAGAATGGGCTGGAGCCTCCTCTCTTGCACTGGGGTTGGTGAATGTCACTCTCACACACTAGAATGGGCTGGAGCCTCCTCTCACACTGGAGTTGGTGAATGTCCCCTCACACACTAGAATGGGACAAAGCCTCCTCTCTTGCACTGGAGTTGGTGAATGTCCCCTCACACACTAGAATGGGACAGAGCCTCCTTTCTTGCACTGGAGTTGGTGAATGCCCCCTCACACACTAGAATGGGACAGAGCCTCCTCTCTTGCACTGGAGTTGGTGAATGCCCCCTCACACACTAGAATGGGCTGGAGCCTCCTCTCTTGCACTGGAGTTGGTGAATGCCCCCTCACACACTAGAATGGGCTGAAGCCTCCTCTTGCACTGGAGTTGGTGAATGTCCCCTCACACACTAGAATGGGCTGGAGCCTCCTCTCTTGCACTGGAGTTGGTGAATGCCCCCTCACACACTAGAATGGGACAGAGCCTCCTCTCTTGCACTGGAGTTGGTGAATGCCCCCTCCCACACTAGAACTGGCTGGAGCCTCCTCTCTTGCACTGGAGTTGGTGAATGCCTCCTCACACACTAGAACGGGCTGGAGCCTCCTCTCTTGCACTGGAGTTGGTGAATGCCCCCTCACACACTAGAATGGGCTGACGCCTCCTCTCTTGCACTGGAGTTGGTGAATGTCCCCTCACACACTAGAATGGACTGGAGCCTCCTCTCTTGCACTGGAGTTGGTGAATGTCCCCTCACACACTAGAATGGGCTGGAGCCTCCTCTAGCACTGGAGTTGGTGAATGCCTCCTCACACACTAGAATGGGACAGAGCCTCCTCTCTTGTACTGGAGTTGGTGAATGCCCCCTCACACACTAGAATGGGACAGAGACTCCTCTCTTGCACTGGAGTTGGTGAATGCCCCCTCACACACTTGAACTGGCTAGGGCCTCCTCTCTTGCACTGGAGTTGGTAAATGCCCCCTCACACTCTAGAATGGGACAGAGCCCCCCTCTTGCACTGGAGTTGGTGAATGCCCGCTCACACACTAGAATGGGACAGAGCCTCCTCTCTTGCACTGGAGTTGGTGAATGTCCCCTCACACACTAGAATGGAACAGAGCTTCCTTTCTTGCACTGGAGTTGGTGAATGTCACTCTCACACACTAGAATGGAACAGAGCCTCCTCTCTTGCACTGGAGTTGGTGAATGCCTCCTCACACACTAGAACTGGCTAGGGCCTCCTCTCTTGCACTGGAGTTGGTGAATGCCCCCTCACACACTAGAATGGGACAGAGCCTCCTCTCTTGCACTGGAGTTGGTGAATGCCCCCTCACACACTAGAATGGGAAGAGCCTCCTCTCTTGCACTGGAGTTGGTGAATGCCCTCTCGCACACTAGATTGGGCTGGAGCCTCCTCTCTTGCACTGGAGTTGGTGAATGTCACTCTCACACACTAGAATGGGCTGGAGCCTCCTCTCTTGCACTGGAGTTGGTGAATGCCTCCTCACACACTAGAACGGGCTAGGGCCTACTCTCTTGCACTGGCGTTGGTGAATGCCCCTTCACACACTAGAATGGGACAGAGCCTCCTCTCTTGCACTGGAGTTGGTGAATGCCCCCTCACACACTAGAATGGGACAGAGCCTCCTCTCTTGCACTGGAGTTGGTGAATGCCCCCTCACACTCTAGAATGGACTGGAACCTCCTCCCGCACTGGAGTTGGTGAATGGCCCCTCACACACTAGAATGGACTGGAGCCTCCTCTCGCACTGGAGTTGGTGAATGCCCCCTCACACTCTAGAATGGACTGGAACCTCCTCCCGCACTGGAGTTGGTGAATGCACCCTCACACACTAAAATGGGCTGGAGCCTCCTCTCGCCCTGGAGTTGGTGAATGGCCCCTCACACACTAGAATGGACTGGAGCCTCCTCTCGCACTGGAGTTGGTGAATGCCCCCTCACACTAGATTGGACTGAGTCTCCTCTCTTGCACTGGAGTTGGTGAATGCCCCCTCACACACTAGAATGGGCTGGAGCCGCCTCTCGCACTGGAGTTAGTGAATGTCCCCTCACACACTAGAATGGGACAGAGCCTCCTCTCTTGCACTGGAGTTGGTGAATGTCACTCACATGCAAGACGCGTTAGAACCTTCTCCCTCACACTGGAATCGGCTGGATGCCCCCTCACACACTAGAATGGGATGGAGCCTCCTGTCTCGCACTAGAATTGACCAACAGTCCTTTTCACACACTAGAATGGTCTACTGCCTCCTCTCTTGCATGGAATCTCCTGAATGTCCCTCTCATGTACTGGAATGAGCTAGAACCTTCTCTTTCACACTGGAATCAGCTGAACGTCCATCTCATACACTTCAATGAACTAGAACTGCTTCTCCCACTTGAATCGGTTGAACGTCCCTCACACACAGGAATGAGCTAGAACCTCCTCTCTCACAGTAGAATCAGCAGAATGTCCCTCTCACACAATAAAAAGGGCTATGGGGGAGAATGGGCCACCTCTCTCTCAATATAATTGTCAGAATGTACCTCTCACATTAGAATGGGCTGGAACCTCCTCTCACACTGGAATCAACTGAATGTCACTCTCACAAAATAGAATTGACTCGAGCCTCCTCTCTCACACTGGAATCCGCTGAATGTCCCCCTCACACGCTAAAATGGGCTACAGCCTGCTTTCCTGCACAAGGCCCAAGTGGCATTCGAGAGTGTGGCAAACACAGGCTCTCCTAACAAATGCTCCCCCCTCCTTTTAAGAACTTTACTTACTGCACAGAGGAAGTGGCAGGCAACTTACCGGTGGTTCTGAAATGAAAAGTGTAGAAGACAGTCAGTGTCTTATCCGCGTTAGCATCAATAAAAACATAGTGCAGAAAAATTATTAGATCTCTGGCCCATCCTTACAAGTTAGTTTTGTTCGGTTCTGTAATTTCCCTACGCGCGATGGTAAAAGAAACCGTGAACCTCGCTAAAAGGGCAAGGCGCCCTAATGGAACTATATGGAATATCAGGATACTGACTCATACAATCCAGACCCATGTCACTGGGCCTATTGTCATGGGAAGATGGTTCAGACTTACAGGAACTATATATATATATATATATATATATATATATATATATATATATATATATGTATATATATATATATATATATATATATATATATACATACATACATATATACATACATACATGTATGTATATATATATATATGTATATATATATATATATATATATATATATATATATATATATATATATATATAATCGCTCCAACAACACCAAAAGCACGAGTCACTCTGAAAGCGGGTGCCAGCAACGCGATGGTGTTCGCGTCTACAAATCCAAGCTCCAATTCCCTCACAAATACCCAGCCGGGTTAGAAGGAAAGCCAGCACTCACGAAAACAGCAGCAGCAGTTTCAGCAGAAAAGTTTTATTTTTCGAACAAACGCGTTTCGGGAATGAGATCCCTTCGTCAGTGTTAACATCGGAATGCACTGTGCGGCACCATTATCTGTGTTTGCAACCCTTATTGACACAAACAATGGACTGCGGTGGTTACACACAGAATGCGCGCCATCTTGAAATGTGTTAAGACTTCACAAATGACCATAGAAACATATCACATTTTTTAGCTTCAGCATGTAAGTCATTTCTAACCATTCACTGTTTCTTCGACATAATGCACATTAAGGCAACACTTGTCATAAGAACGGTTATTTGATAAACAATTATGCCGTGAATCGGCTACCCATAACTGCATCTTATGAAAGATCTTGTCCTAACTGTTTAGTAGGTACAATTAATCACAAAACATCTCTCTGAGCAAAAGTGATCGATCCACGGCTAGATTTTGTTTAACATAGCAATATAAATATGATACATCCAGTATAGAATGAGCATTGTCTTGTGCAATGCCACTTTTGCTCATTGTGTACAAGCTGTCCTGCTTCCCTGAAGCTACAGGCAATACTCTGTTTCTTACTAAGATAAACCAAAGATGGTCTGCTATAGAAGTGACAGTACATGCATAAGGCCGTTTACGGAAACCCACCCACACTCCAGTTTGCCTTTGATCTATAGATTGAAGTAGCCCTGGCAGTCACTATGCTGCTCCTATTACCTGCACCACAGCTCCTTGAATTCTAGACACAACCTATATCCTTGCCATGCTACTCTCTTGTGCCCTCCTGCGGCCCCCTCCCCGTATGCTGTTATTGGTTAGAGCAGTACTTACGGCATGTGTATTGGGGACAACACTCATCTGGGTTGATGGTTTCTGTCCTCGTATATCCCGCGGGACATTCAGGAGCTGTCTGACAGACCTCACATTCTGATATAAATAAAGAAATGGAAACATCAATGTAGCGCAGAGCACTCCAGCTGACAAGGCACGCATCATCTCCAGGCATACCTCACACTGCCTACCATCCTTAAGGCAACCTATCAGAGGATACTCGGGCAGGTTTGGGGTTGAGACTGAGGTGTCCCTGATATGCTCAGTACAAGCTTAGTGAGCACACAGGGTCAATTGGTGAGGCTGCAAAGATAAGGAAAGCTGTCCCACCCTGCACATGTTTGACTGTCTCTGGTGTGTCCTGTTATTTTCTGCTGTTGGAGTTAGCAATCTGGAAGCCACTGAAGGTGCTCCATGTTTGAATTATATTACAGTAGAAAAGCATAAGGTTGTACTAGCTTGGGGTACATTAAGAGTGTACCCCATCGATAGTCAAAGATGGCCACTGAATGGTCCAAGTGAGACGAGGCTGTATGAGATGGACTTTATGATCCAAATCAGATGTCTGAAGAGGGACCTAAAGAGACCCCGTCCCTTGATGGCCAGTGGGACCTGCTGGTAGAAACTATCAACTGAACTCACTCTATGAGACTCTTTTCAGAGGCTGCCCATCCGATAAGGAGGAGGAGCGTCGCCCCACTGCTATTCAGCAGAGAAAAAAAAGGATAAATAAAATAATAACACATTGTTATTATCATTTTATTCTTCTGTGTTGAATCCAGTTTTGGGGCGAAGCGAGGCTTGGCTGCAGTCACATCCAGCAGCGGGAGGAGAAAACATGCGTACTTAAGTGCGCATGACGGTTTGGCCCAGGTCCCAGGGCCCTTTGGAAGTAGTAAACATGGCTCTGGTGGGCAGGACAGAGTTTCTTTTTTTAACCTGAAGCCAGATAGTGTTTTTCACAGAGCAGCAAATACAAATTCCCAAGTACACTCAGTACAGAAGCAGCACTGGTCTGGTAGGGCACTGCGATCACATGTTTTTGCTGCACAGACAACCTGTCCGTGTGAGCACATGTTGCAAGCAGCCTGGCTATGGGGCAGCCCTTTCGGGTTCTCGTGCTGTGCCTAATTCACAATGAATAATATAAAAAATGAGGCAACTCATATGGAAGGGAGTATCTAAAACGTGTTTCTAAAAGGATTATGCAAAAAAATTGGAAAAGGCTGAAACAACCAACTGTTAGTTATGTTTCTTTGATAAAATGCCCGGACAGTCACTGTTGCTACATAACGTTTAACCTAAAGATGAAACGTAGCCTCTTATAACACGCTTAAATAAATGCATTATTTTAAGAGCGATAAAAGTGGAATATACAATACATATCGAATACATATCAGAGTGCATGCTTTGCCTCAGCCCCATCATATGCTCTGAACAGAGAAGTGGCCTATTAAATTCAAGCCTGTGCTTAAAGTCGCCTGGTGGTATGGCGCCTTCATCCAGCAAACTACTGGGACCCCCTGGCAGGTTCAATATTTGCCAACTCAGGCTCTTTGTCAAACTGTAGAAAGTATTGTTCGTGCTGTAAACCCCAGAGTGAAAGCAGGAGCGAATAACACGGGTGTGGAATATAATGGAACTGTCTGCAGTGTGGAGCAAAGCTGAGCAGTGAAGTTAAAAGCGGTTGGAGCAGATGGAGGATGCGCATCAGCGAAGGAAAGAATTTCTCTCACTCAAGCGACTGAGCTGTATGGAAAATAGAAGGAAGGTGAGAAGGAAGAGTATAAAAGCATAAGAGATTCCATGATGGACCCTTTGAAGAAGAGGACAGAGAGAACAATAAGGGAAGAAAGGGGTAAAAGAAGGTGCCACTCTAGGTTTGCTCGTAAGAGTGAAGGGAGAAAGAGCAGGGCAAGAGATGGGCGAGCGTTGGATGGATCGGTAGATGACGAAGAGAAGGAGACAAAGGCAGGAAGTGAAAATAGAAGAGAAAAGATGAACAGTGTGATGAGATAAGCATGCTGTTTGAAAGTGGGTTGCTCACAGTGATGGAGGAACAGGGAACAGAAAGAGGGGGCATAGATCTGTCATTTCCCAGCTCTTTCCCTCCCCTTCTACCTGTACTGTAAAATGACTGGAACATTTAATGAGCGACGTTTTAGAGCCTATGCTTTGTTAAGCAAATGTAAGCAAAAATTGTGCTACATAAATGCACTCTTTGACCCAACTTTTACTTCGTTTTTGGAGCCAGAACTTCCCTAAAGCCGCCTGGACAAAGGCAGGCTTCCTTCTTGACTCGCTGAAATCCAGCTTTCGGAATTGTCTGAGCATATCACAGGTCGCGCCTCCTCTTAACAAAGATTTTGGGCCCTAATTTGTTTGCTAGGTAAGTAGAGTGGCCTACAAATGCGCTGCTGCATTATAAAGTTTCTAACACCACACGCAGGATCCAGTACTAACTCAATGACTTACCACATGCATACAGTTGACAGCAGCCGTCGGCGGTTCGCCCGTCCTCGACCACCCTTTGCTGCTTCTTCGTGCACGGCGGAGGGTCGCTGCATGTCACACCCTCGCATGGCTGGAATGTGATACACAAGGCACAGAGGTCAAGAACACAAACTCTGAGGCTAGGTCCAGATTTCCCAGTTATGTGTCAAATTATGTGTCATTAGTATTACCCCAGCTCTCTCTAGGTAGAAGTGGAAATCATGTTTCTTAATAATAATAATTCATAATTGTAAATCGCGGACATATCACCCCTAAGGTTTGGAGGTGCTAGGGGCCGTCAGGGAGCTCAAGTGAGCTAATGCTCAGGGTCCCATGATGCTGATCTAACCATGAGCTCTGCGTTCCAGAGTGATCCGCTCTGGCCGCTGCATCACACCTTTCCCTCTGCTTGGTATCAGATCAGGATGAGTGTGTCTGTTCCATTTTTAGATGCCTTTTTGAGGTGAGTAGTACTCCTCGAATGCCTGTCTTTTGCAGAATCCTCCATTTTTTACATCACAATGGGCAAGGCCTATGTCTTAGGGATTGTCGTACTTAGATGTTTCGAGTAGGCAACTTGTCAGTATAGTAGACTTCGACGGTTATGTACGATGGGAAACCCACGTTAGACCCTCAGTATTGTTCAGTACTGTATACTTAACTACACCCACTCCTGCTCTTAGTCCCCACTATCAATCTTCATGAAATTACCATGAGTGGGAGCTGCAGGGCACGCACATTATGGGTGTCCGATGCTTTGCGGCTCTGAAAGTCTGGAGGCATTTCCTTGACTACATACATGAGGTGATGACTAGACTTATCAAATAAATTGAATTTAGTAACTTCAGGGGTCACTCACCGTAAGACTTTTAAGAGGTGACTGTTTGAAAGGCCCCTTCTTTGGTCCAATGATAAACAAACTGCGGCGATAGAGTAGCACCCACCCCGCTTTTCAGAACTTTACTTACCATACAAAGAAAATATCAAGAAACTTACCGGTGGCCCTGAAATAAAAAGCAGAGAGAGAAATGTTAAAATAAATTCTTAAATACTCTATAATTCAGTCTTCTACCTGTCCAAAATCGAACTCTGAGTGTACTTGTTCCAGAAAGCAAGTGCCAACAGATCATATGTGCACACTAAACCAGTACTGAGGTGCACTGTGCCCCAAAACAGACCAGCGTCTGGTCAGCTTGTAATTCCTGGTTTCAAGTTGTAACCCAAGTCCACCCTAAGTAACTGCACACATTATATGGAAATCCACACATCTCCAGACGAGGAGATGGTGTCGTGCGGAGGATAAAACAAGGAAAAGATCCAGGGTAATGAGCAATCCTTTAAATGGGAGACTCTGGAGCTGTCTCCAAGAGATCTAAAAAGTGTGCATGAAATACCGACGCTATTTGTTACTATGATCAGGGCAGAGACTATAAAGCATCAGCATGGTGTGCTAGGCATGCTGGGTGCTTGCTTCGAGGGAGGACTGAACACTGCGCCTTTGACACTGTGCCTTTGAAACTGGCTGCCATTTTTTCCTAATCAGCGGGCAACTATTTACTAATGCTCTTAGAATCATTTTGTCCGAAAGACCCAAACCTCCTCCTTTAGAACAATCTTAACATTAAACAAAGACTGAACAATATACTTTTACACATCTGCAGTAGCATTAACAGTAAAGGACACAACAATATTAACAAGCATTTGCAATGCAACAAGTCTCGCCTTTTGGACCTTATATGTGTTTAAAAATGCAGCACATTGGCCTGGGTGCTGAAATATCTACTGTTCTTTAACCTGGAGGGAAAGTAAGCACCAAACTGCATGACACAGCATGTATGGGAACACATGGAGAGAAATATTGCCTTTCATTAGGAATCGGTATAGCCTAAAGCTCTGTTTTTAATATCAAATCAGGGCCTTCCGTGGTCCTATCACTGACTGAAAATACAAGATTTGAAAAAAATATTATTGATTATGGGTGCTCGTTGAAGACAATTTCTATGGACTGGAATCTAGAGAATGCTAAAGCAATCCTAGAATTTTACTCACCTCCTCCTGACTGTCCTTTTCTATCAAGACCAGTTGAATAGAGGCAGTTGAACAGAAAAACGTCCCTAAGCGGAAGCAGACACGTCCTGGGGCTGATCTCCAGAGGCAACAAAGTACATACACATATAAGTATATATTCTAAAGTATATACAAGAGGTCTCGAATGCTAGACCTAAAAAGGGGGCTTTTGCAGGGGGTTACATGCCCATGATGGAGAAGTTACACTTTTCAAGATGCCAACCTCATCTCATCGTTTTTTGACAGCAGAGGATGGTAATTTTGTGTAAAACCTTTGACCCCTCGTATTAATTGATGCCACCAAAACAAATACTACACTTATAGCACCATTGAAGCATTACATAGTAGCACATGGCGATATCAGAGACAGACAATGGTGCAGTGTCAGTCATTGTCAGCATCACTTACTGGCTGCTACAGGGAAGGGAAGGTGCCTTTACAATGCACACAAATAGGGAATTTATTACATGGATGAACCATACATATCTACCCATGCCCTTAAGGCTGTAGTTCCACCCCGGTGTTTCTCCGATTCTGTGAATTGTAAGTGTACATTCTTTTTTTTGTACATGTTTTTAATAATTTTTTATTTAAATACTGGCAATGACAAAGCAGTTAGTACAGTATTTTTGAAAGAGTAAGTGCACTTTCTAATTCTCCAGCAGTAAGCGAGACTGGCATGGTTTTTGCTCACATTCGCTCAGAGACGCTTCAGTTTCGACTAAATGCCATGCTCAGCCTTCTATACTATCTCTGTATGTAGCCTCCGCTGTCGCATGTTTGTCTTCCTTACGCCTTACTATATTTCACCAAGCTGGACATACCTCTCCTCACCACAAACTATTCCTCTGTGTAACCATTCCTTGCAAACAAACAGTAGTTAAATACTCAAGAGCATGTACACATTCCACTTTCCCTTTGCATGAGCCCACATTAATGATCACACCTGACTCCTATTACCTTAATCTGCAGAAAGCAACTGGAGAAAAGACATGGAACAGTTCCTGAGTGCACACTACTGAGCCCAATAACCAACAAATACTAATAACCACTGGATTAACCACTAACCTTGGGTTCCAGAATAATATGCTACCCTCAATAAAGCGCTTCAATACCTCGTTGTGGGTATGAACCACTATAGAAATGGAACTACAATACATTGCAATAATTGTTACAGTACCCCCTCAGCATTTTATAGGTCGTTTCACTGTTACCTTCCCCAAGGGTCTTTAGTAGTTCATCTCCTTATTAACATCCTAGCCTTCTGCATTTGATCCTATTGTGCCTTCTATAGTTGTACTCTCTATTGCAAAAAAACAGACGAGGGACCAAATGCTGAACACATCAAACATTCACCCCCAGTCACAGATCTGGGTTAAATCCATAATTGATTTTGCTCACCAGTCCATTTCAGTTGGATCTAGTCATATGTAAATCAGTGGGAACAGTCCAACCTGAACTGTCAGGCCAGGTCCTCCCCAGACCAGAAGCAAGCGCCCTGGGACCGGTTTCAGGGTATTAACCCAGATCGTGTTTGGGAGTGAATGTTGGATTTGTTCAGCATTGCGTCCATCATCTGTTCTTTTCGATCTCTATAGCAGCCATGTTTCTTTGGTCGTCCAGAGGTACTTCTGTAGATGGAACAACGCTGCTTTATTCGATTCCTGCTGCCAGGTGCTGTGCTTCCTCGTCCACCGCCACCATTATGCTATTGGTGGTGTGGGCAGGTCTGCAGGATACCTCGGTAAGGTAAGCGCTCACAGCTGGCTCCAAGAGAGGCCTCCCTGCGCTTCTTCTTGCTGAGAGTTTAGTAACAGGTACTGACGTTTCCCCTAGTACCGGGGCAGCAAGCTGCACTGACACCTCAGTTATTCTTCATGACCTGTTCCTAACACCTCGCTCTGCTCCTTCTCTCCCCTGTGGGTACAATGGGTGTAATATAGAGGCCGTAGTACTCACCACAGGTGTAATCAGGACAACACTGCCTTTCAGGGTTGAACAGCTCGATTCTGGGATGTCCCTCAGGGCACTCTTTCTTTGGAGGGCATGTATTTGGACATTCTGAGGAGAGGAGGCAGAAAGTTATGAAAGGCTTAGCACAGTCTAAATGCAAGAGAGTCAGAAACTGCTCATGATGTAGGGAGCAAGCACTGGTGTGGGTCTGCGTCTAAGTGTGCGCATACAAAGGCCGCTCCACGTGGTCATGGTATGTGGTACTCCTTCTGAGACGGTGTGATAGGAGAGCTGCTTCGCTCTCTCAGACTCTCACCTTTCTATAAATAAGGTAACATAGTACTCTTGCATGGTCCTCCGTGCACAAGATCTCTTAGTACTCAGGGTCATATTCGGACTAACCCTCTTGCTATGGGTAGCTATGGGTAGGTAGTACTGTCACTATCAACTGCAACTCATGTCCTGTGGATAAGAGAAGTCACTCCCCCATGTCCAGCTGTGACTGATGTTCAGAATGCTAGGGCAGTTAGTACTCGGTGTCAGGCGGTGGCTGATTTCTTGTCTACATGTGTAGTTAGTACTCTGTGTTAGGAAGTCACTAATTTTTCTCTGCATATGTACTAGTACTCTGTGTCTGGAAGTGACTGGTTTATTGTCTGCATATAGTACTCTGTGTGGGGAGTGACTGGTTTCTTGTCAGTATATGTAGTTAGCACTTTGTGTAGGGAAGTGAATGATTTCTTGCCTGCATAGAGTAGATATTACTAAATCGGGAAGGGACAGGTTCCTTTTCTGCATGTGTACCTAGTACTCTGTGTCAGGAAGTGACTGATTTATTTTAAATGTAAATGTCCAGTAGCTGTCCAGTATTAGTAAAGCGCAAACAATTACACGAAGGTGTGAAGGCGCTGGGGGCCGTCGGGAAGATTAAGCAAGCTATTGCCCAGAGTCACAGGGTGCTGGTCTGGTCTGCGTCGGCACCGGGGATCGATACGTGAGCCAGTCAGTCGCCCTGGCCGCTGCGCCACACCTATTGTCCGCTTATGTAGTTAGTACTCCATGTCTGCAGTGACTGATTTCTTATTTGCATATGTAAATAGTAATCTGTATTTGGAAGTGAGTGATTTATTGTTTACATACATAGCTGGTACTCTATGTCGGGAAGTAAGTGATTTCTTGTCTGCTCATGAAGTTAGAGTCTGTCGGAAAGGGACTCATTTCTTGTCTGCATATTTAGTACTCCGTGTCGGGAGTGACTCATTTCGTGTTTGCATATGTAGACAGTGCTTTGTGTCTGGAAGTGAGTGATTTCTTGTCTGCACCTGCAGTTAGTACTCAGTAGGGAAGTGGCTGATTTCTTGCCTGCATGTATAGCTAGTAGTCTCTGTCAGGCAGTAACAGATTTCTTGTGTACATATCTGGTTAATACTATGTTTTGGGAATTAACTGATTTCTTGCCTGCATACGTAGCTAGAACTTCTGATTTCCAAAGCACATAGACAATTACTACTTAGTGGAGGGCTGTGAGACACTTCTGGTATGTTCATACACAGTGTACACTGACTGATTTCTCGCCTGCATGGGAGGTTGGGGCACAGGGTTGTCTATGGATGGTTTCCATTCTGAATGGGCAGTGGGTACTCCTGTGCGCGTGCCAGTTAGCTCTTACTGTCGCACTAGGCTGGTTTTCTGCGCAAGATGAGACCAGGAGCTAGCAACTGGCTCTGCCTTTGTTATGAGCTGGTACGTTATTGTCATGATCCCTTCTCACCAGCTGACGTTTCACTGCCCATGAACAGCGTTTATCTTGCCGCTCACCTTTTAACTCTTTCACTTGAGTAGAAGCTTGGTTCTAGATTGGTACCAGTGCTTGTTTCCCATAGAAGTAGCTGCTGCACTATGTACTTCCCTGCAGAGCGCTCATTGTCCAATAAGTAGCTTACCGCAGTCATACTCATCGCAGCATTTGTCTTCCCCGGAGGCTTCACTAGGGACTGGAGTTTGTCCTTCCTTAGGGCATTGTGGGGGTTCGCCACATGTTACCCCAAAGCACTGCAGAGGGCAAAGGTCACAGAGAAAGCACTGAGTCACACTTCTGTATTATAATTCATACAGCAGGAACAGTCATATTGGTCAACACTGCTCTGTGCCCTGGAGCAACTCGCACCGTACCACCTGTACTCCCACAACCCCCCTCTCGCAGACTGGGATGGGCTGGAAGGAGTCTACTGACCTACATCAGGCATGTGTAGAGGAAGTATTAACTGGCTCGCTCTCCCAAATGGGAAATCATGTTTTTTTCAGATGGTGCAAACTTCAATTTCAGAATACGAGCCACAGGCTGGCTCTCAACCTGGCATTGAGGATTCCCAAGAGGTGGATGCCTGAATGGAGTTAACGGGTCAGGATGGCAAGCAGCAGGTCCATGTAACACCACCCGACATCTTCAGCAGTATTCCAGAGAGCTACGCACAGCAATCCACCCAGTCTGCTCTACGACGATGGGGCACCCACCTACCAGGACTCGCCTTGTAAAGACTACCACTTACACTCGCTGTCAAGGCTCTGCCATAGAAACATAGACTTTTGCAGCCAAAGAAGAGCGCAAGCACAGTCAGGATGCCCATCTTCCATTGCACGCGGTGAACATGAAGACCCTTCTTGGTCTCCAGCCTCACTATGCATGCCCATTAATATTGCTTCCCACTGCATGTGTCCCAGGTCTGTCTGAGTTCACTAACTGTCTGTACTCCCTCCACCGTGCCTCTCACATGCAGAGCTATTCATTCACCAGCATCATTGTGAACAATTCATTGCTGGAGTTCATTCGTGGCCTACAGTCTCGATCAAGGACTGTCAGCTTTACATACTTGTAAATGCACCAGACATTTCCTTGAACATGCACTGTCTTTGGTACACCCCACACGTTTCCTTTAATGCATGTTTGTGCACTTTTAAACCAGCAGCCATCTGTCTCTCGGTTGTCTTGAATCTGTCTCTGTCCATCTGGAGCTACTGCCTTCAGAATTACCTTTGCTTGGGCTACCACTGATGTGCTGTGAATAAACCCTTTACATGCTCAAATGCTTCTTGCCCCCTCGCCCTCCCCAGCATTCCCCCAGCTCCACATACACCAGTGTCACATGCTTTGTCCACTCTGGAGTGATGACAGCTCTTAAACAACCTTTTCTCCATGACTTTTGTCAGAGCCCCATCCTCCATCCTCAGTGACCTTCGGGTCAATGTCCTAAACCAGTGACTTTAAGCTTGTCTGAATTGCCTTGAGGCGCCCCTATTCCCTACTCTAGCCCGTCTTCCAGTTCCAGCATCAGGCTGCTTATTATGAACTGGAGACAGAACCATTTACCTTGGGCCCAGAAACCTCCTGCCACTTCATTCAGCCACTCTGCAAGATGACTTTTGATTAGGAAACTCACACCAGGCGTTTTACTACCCACAGACCAGCTCGGCCCATAACCATCTTCATCTGCTACTGTAGATAAGATGTAGTGATCTCATACTATCCCTGCTGTCCGCTACATAATGAGTCCACACCGTCTATGCTGGCTCTCTCTGCCCTACGTAAGGAGTCCAGGCCATCTCTGCTGTCCCTCAGCATTGTGTAAGCAGTCATGCCATCTCCGCTGTCCCCAGCACTGTGTAAGGAGTACATGCCATTTCTGCTGTCCCTCAGCACTGTAAAAGGAGTCCAGGCCATCTCTGCTGTCCCTCAGCACTGTGTAAGGAGACCAGGCCATCTCTGCTGTCCCTCAGCACTGTGTAAGGAGACCAGGCCATCCCTGCCGTCCCTCAGCACTGTGTAAGGAGTCCAGGCCATCTCTGCTGTCCCTCAGCACTGTGTAAGGAGACCAGGCCATCTCTGCTGTCCCTCAGCACTGTGTAAGGAGTACATGCCATCTCTGCTGTCCCTCAGCACTGTGTAAGGAGTACATGCCATTTCTGCTGTCCCTCAGCACTGTGTAAGGAGTCCAGGACATCTATGCTGTCCCTCAGCATTGTGCAAGCAATCATGCCATCTCTGCTGTCACTCAGCACTGTGTAAGGAGTACATGCCATTTCTGCTGTCCCTCAGCACTGTGTTAGGAGTGCATGCCATTTCTGCTGTCCCTCAGCACTGTGTTAGGAGTGCATGCCATCTCCGCTGTCCCCAGCACTGTGTAAGGAGTACATGCCATTTCTGCTGTCCCTCAGCACTGTGTTAGGAGTGCATGCCATCTCCGCTGTCCCCAGCACTGTGTAAGGAGTACATGCCATTTCTGCTGTCCCTCAGCACTGTAAAAGGAGTCCAGGCCATCTCTGCTGTCCCTCAGCACTGTGTAAGGAGACCAGGCCATCTCTGCTGTCCCTCAGCACTGTGTAAGGAGACCAGGCCATCCCTGCCGTCCCTCAGCACTGTGTAAGGAGTCCAGGCCATCTCTGCTGTCCCTCAGCACTGTGTAAGGAGACCAGGCCATCTCTGCTGTCCCTCAGCACTGTGTAAGGAGTACATGCCATCTCTGCTGTCCCTCAGCACTGTGTAAGGAGTACATGCTATTTCTGCTGTCCCTCAGCACTGTGTAAGGAGTACATGCCATTTCTGCTGTCCCTCAGCACTGTGTAAGGAGTCCAGGACATCTATGCTGTCCCTCAGCATTGTGCAAGCAATCATGCCATCTCTGCTGTCACTCAGCACTGTGTAAGGAGTACATGCCATTTCTGCTGTCCCTCAGCACTGTGTTAGGAGTGCATGCCATTTCTGCTGTCCCTCAGCACTGTGTTAGGAATACATGCCATTTCTGCTGTCCCTCAGCATTGTGTAAGGAGTACATGGCATCTCTGCTGTCCCACAGCACTGTGTAAGGAGACCAGGCCATCCCTGCCGTCCCTCAGCACTGTGTAAGGAGTCCAGGCCATCTCTGCTGTCCCTCAGCACTGTGTAAGGAGTACATGCCATTTCTGCTGTCCCTCAGCACTGTGTTAGGAGTACATGCCATTTCTGCTGTCCCTCAGCACTGTGAAAGGAGTACATGCCATCTCGGCTGTCCCTCAGCACTGTGTAAGGAGTACATGCCATCTCAGCTGTCCTCTTGCCTTGTGTAAGGAGTCCAGGCCATATTTGCTGTCCCTCAGCACTGTGTAAGTAGTTTCATGACATTTCTCCGGTATCTAAGCACTGTGTAAGGAGTACATGATATTCCTGCAGTCCCTCAGCACTGTGTAAGGAGTACATGCCATTTCTGCTGTCCCTCAGCACTGTGTAAGGAGTCCAGGCCATCTATGCTGTCCCTCGGCATTGTGTAAGCAGTCATGCCATCTCTGCTGTCCCTCAGCACTGTGTAAGGAGGACATGCCATTTCTGCTGTCCCTCAGAACTGTGTTAGGAGTGATTGCCATTTCTGCTGTCCCTCAGCACTGTGTAAGGAGTACATGCCATTTCTGCTGTCCCTCAGCACTGTGTAAGGAGTACATGCCATCTCTGCTGTCCCGCAGCACTGTGTAAGGAGACCAGGCCATCCCTCCATCCCTCAGCACTGTGTAAGGAGTCCAGGCCATCTCTGCTGTTCCTCAGCACTGTGTACGGAGTACATGTCATTTATCCTGTCCCTCAGCACTGTGTGAGGAGTACATGCCATTTCTGCTGTCCCTCAGCACTGTGAAAGGAGTACATGCCATCTCTGCTGTCCCTCAGCACTGTGTAAGGAGACCAGGCCATCTCTGCTGTCCCTCAGCACTGTGTAAGGAGAACATGCCATCTCTGCTGTCCCTCAGCACTGTGTAAGGAGACCAGGCCATCCATGCTGTCCCTCAGCACTGCGTAAGGAGTCCAGGCCATCTCTGCTGTCCCTCAGCACTGTGTAAGGAGACCAGGCCATCCCTGCCGTCCCTCAGCACTGTATAAGGAGTCCAGGTCATCTCTGCTGTCCCTCAGCACTGTGTAAGGAGTACATGCCATTTCTGCTGTCCCTCAGCACTGTGTTAGGAGTACATGCCATTTCTGCTGTCCCTCAGCTCTGTGTAAGGAGACCAGGCCATCCCTGCCGTCCCTCAGCACTGTGTAAGGAGTCCAGGCCATCTCTGCTGTCCCTCAGCACTGCGCAAGGAGTACATGCCATCTCTGCTGTCCCTCAGCACTGCGTAAGGAGTACATGCCATCTCTGCTGTCCCTCAGCACTGTGTTAGGAGTACATGCCATTTCTGCTGTCCCTCAGCAATGTGTAAGGAGTACATGCCATCTCTGCTGTCCCTCAGCACTGTGTAAGGAGTACATGCCATCTCTGCTGTCCCTCAGCACTGTGTAAGGAGTGCATTCCATCTTTGCTGTCCCTCAGCACTGTGTAAGGAGTGCATTCCATCTTTGCTGTCCCTCAGCACTGTGTAAGGAGTACATGCCATCTTTGCTGTCCCTCAGCACTGTGTAAGGAGTGCATGCCATCTCTGCTGTCTCTCTGCCCTATGTAACGAGTCCTTACCAATGTTCCCTCTAATTATTTTCCTCTGTGTGCGGCAGAGTAAGGTCTCTGTGCGCTGCAGCCAAGGCTATGTGCGCCAAGAACCTGACCGCGCTTGTAGACCAGGGCTTTGAGTGGGATGAAAATACTCGGGGATCTTTCAAAGGGGCGTAACCAATGCAATTAAGGGTGTGGCTTCAAAGCAATTAAGCTAAAAATGAGTGCATCATATAGTGTGCCACCCTACTGATATTTTGCTGCTTCTGTCATTGCCTCCGCTCACTCACCCCTTGGATGCAATTGCATCAGAGAAGCCAGCGCGTGAGCAGCGTTCTGAATGGGCTCCGATCTCACCCCAGAGAGGCCAAAGAGTGAATGTGTGGCTCCATTTGCTCCAGTTATCGAGCTCCCGGCAAAATAAGTGGGGGGATGCCGTCCACCCGCGTGGTACCCCGTCTCGAGCCGTGGCCAAGACAATTGGCTTTATCAATAGTTGTTTTTTTAATCAAGTTGTATATATTAATGAAAATGCTTCCGCTCTTGTGGTTGGGGTTGTGGCTTAATGCTTGAGCTGTCGATTTTGGAGATGGTTTTTAGTCTCAGGTCAGCCTAAAATCCTTTGATTCTGGGCAAATAAATTAATCTCCCCATGCAGACAAAAAAATATATAATAATAAATCATGTAAAGCGCTGCAATACTTTTTCGGTTGAGTTCGCACTATATAAAAACTTGCTGCATTTCTTTTCTCCATGTTGAGTGGTGCAAACAAGACCCAAAACCCCTTCATAAATATACTCCTAAGTATCTCTCATTACTTTTTCACTCGAGGGCTTACTAGCATGAAAAAATTATGTGAGAGACCAGCGAGCACAGCGCAAGTGATTTCTCCCTGCATGCATAACTTACCTAAACTTGAATAATATAACATTTTGAAAACCTTAGTAAATGTTGCACAATGTTGGATGAAAAAACTTCAGACATTTTGGCTGGTCTCAATAAAGTTTCACCCTGGACTACTTTTGTTACATTTTTGATAATAACTGCTGCATCTTCTTTCAAAATAATTACTAAAATTACTTGGAGTATGACAAATACCGCTATCTTTGAGTATGATGAGCTTTGCCTCTAGAATTTGTTAATGGGATATACTGTCTTTTACAAATAAATATAAAACATGTTCCTTAAGTACTCTGATACCAAGAGATGAAATACTTTTCAAGAGAAAACAATACAGTACAAATAAAATGTTTCACATAAAGGGAAACTGCCGATAGTAATTCAATTTGAAAGGACAGCTTCTCTGCCAATGTAATTTGGTAACATGTCTAACGGCAGAACGATTCTTAGCCTTCTTGGGGATGACAAAGAAATTTCTGCAAATGACTGCCTTACGGCTTGCATTTACTTATTTCGAGGTGGCCAGTCAGCAATCCTGGCCCGAACTCCCTTCTTAGGAACACCGGGAGTGGCAAAAATATGATGGGAACTTTCACTACATGGCGGCCCAACAGGAGACATTGCTGAAGACTCTAAAAGTGCCATTCTGTGACCTGAAACGTCTCATAAAAATCATCGGAGCGGGCTTTGGAAGATACATCTGCACCAATAGCCTGTGCAACACTTGCAACTGCTCTATCAGTCTGGGACCGCTTTGGGCTAGTCATGATGTGAAAACGTGCTTGGTGCTTGTGTGCTGCAGCAGAAAACTGAGTTATTTTGCCTTCCCCAATGCCCAATCCCCTTTTGGAGAAAAGCCTCCAGCAAACAAAATGGTAGCATGGGAACTCAGAAATGTTCATCTAGCATAGATTAAAATGTTGCACTCCTGTCTGTGTACGCTAGGTTTGTAAATTGGTACTGCCTAGAAGTCTCTTTAACTTCTTCATGGTTGCTGAAGCGCCACGTTCCAAAGTGTGAGGAAAGGCCTGGCATCACCTGTCCTGTACACATGTTGTTCGATGTATTGCTGGACCTGTTTGGAGATTTAGACAGGAATCATTCTAGATCTTGTGCAATGGTTGTCCTTCTCTGCAAACTCCTCGAAGTCTCATGTGTGGGCTTTCATATTTATACGCTTGTTGTAACCGTACTGGATGCTCGCCGAAGTCTGATGGCAGGCTGCAGATTCCTACACATCATGCCTTGTTTCACTTTGTTTTGTGTGTCAATCCAAACAGTTCCCAGGTGTGACGACGGGTGGCACCGTAGGGCGGGGTTGTTCCTGCGTGTTCCAGTTGGTGTGACGAGGCTGCTCCTGTGTCCCTGAGTTTGGAAGGGTGTGGGTGGTCAGAAGGGGGTTTGGGCTGCAGCTGGAGCCCGTCCAGCCGTAGGGTGTGTTTATGTGTGTGGGGGCTGTAGCGTTACTGCTCCATGCATCTCCTCAACACACAGTGGCGGTCCGTCCATTATGGGCGTTGGGGCGTTGCCCCCTTCCCCGCTCAGCCCGTCTTTGAAGTGAATCAGTTCAAAGACGCAGAGGGCTCGGAGAAGAAGGACTCAACTGTCTGCATGACGCCAGACTGCCATGAAGGGGGTGGGCGGTCTGCCGTCCTTTGTCAGACGTCACCAGGCCAGGGGACATGCAGCACCACAAGTGCGCATGAGTGGGGACGGAGGGCGAATTTTCGCACCGTGTCCACTCATGCGCATTTGTGTTTTTGCTTGGTTGCGCATGCCCATTAGGAGCCCTTCGGCCTCCTAATGGGCGTGCTGCGGGCGAGAAGGCCTGTGCCCCAACTGGCGCCAGGATTGGCCTAGAGGGGCTGTGAGCCTGTGACGTGACGTGTGGGGAGCAGAGCAGATCCCAGAGGTGGCGCGGACCGGAACCGGCAGCAAGGTAAGAGTGTGTGTGTGTTTTTCTTTTCTTTTAAAGTGTTTTGTGCGTGCGTGTATGCATGAATGTTTGGTGGAGAGTGTTGTCGTGAATGGATGTGTTTGTGTGTATGCGTGTGTGAAATTGAATACATTTCTTATTCACTGAATTTTGTATGTTGTGTATGTGTGTGTGATTATGCGTCCCACTGCCTGCGGTTACCGTTTCCCAATCAGAGTCGTGTCCTCGATGTGGTCCATTGTAGTGTGCTGAGTGGTGCTGAGCCCGGGCGTGGACTGAAACCAGTGAGGCGCTGCAGTCAGTCTTACCCCTGTCTCTCTCCCCTGCTGGGTCAATGGAACCATCTCCTTGCCTAGATCAGAGTGGTTCCCGGGGTTTCCTACTCTGTCCGAAAGCAGCACAAGAACCGAAACGGAAAAGCCAATAAACATGGTTTAAATTCAAAATATAATTTTATTATTTTCGAGCAGCGCGTTTGGCCCAGAGAAGGTGCACTGGGGGTATAGAGGAGGGATAATGAGAAAATTAGGAGCAGGCGCGCAACACCCATACGGCTCAAAGGGTTTTGTTCCCCCTTTCACCTTTCTGTTTCTCAGCCAGGCTGGGCAAAGGTCTCACTTCGTTTGGACCAGTTGAACACGCAAATGCAGCAATGAACAACTTAAAGCGGGCCTGTCAACTTTTGCAAAGGGCATTCAACTGCGTGGCAACACCTGGCACTGTGTTGAAAATGAAGTAGCCAGAGATATTACACAGCGCCAAGTGGCCGTGCCTGCTACTTCGTTTTCAGCGCTGAATTCAAATTCGGGACGAGAACAATCCGTGCATAGTGTGTATATTGCTCAGATTTTCAGCAGAAAAGGAGAGGTAAACGGTCACAGGCACGGGGTAATGAGAGGTAGGGACCGGTGCCAGTTACAGCAGAGAGGTACTAAGCAGCAATAGGTACAAAAGAAAGCGGCAGGGACAGTGAGATACACGGAAAAAGAGAAGCATGGCTGGATGAGACAGGTGTACAAGCTAGAGCACTAGCTCTGTTCTTGCTACTTTGCATCCCTTAATTTCCCTGCATGAGATCCATGTCTCCTATTTTCCTGCATGCCTGCCCCCCCTCTCACAAACCCCACCAACCGCCACTGTCAACACAGCTGCGGTACCGGGGGTCCTCAGCCCCTCTCTCCCCGATGCTCCAGGCCGGTGAACCGGGCCTTGCTGCCCTCAAGTGCCCCCCTACTTTACAAATGCCCTCAATTAGTCCGCAGCCTCTCTCTATTCAGAAAGGCCACGCATCAATTCCAAAAGCATTACCTGTGCTTTACACGTCATGCTTTTGGACTTGCTGCATTTCTTTTTTAAATAGAGCGCAGCTGGGTGCTGATTGCAGCCCGTTGTGAAAGTATTGCTGTTAAATGCAGCACATGAGAGTGCTGCATTTAACAGCAATACTTTCACAACGGCCTGCAATCAGCACCCAGCTGCGCTCTATTTAAAAAAGAAATGCAGCAAGTCCAAAAGCATGACGTGTAAAGCACACGTAATGCTTTTGGAATTGATGCGTGGCTTTTCTGAATAGAGAGAGGCTGTGGACTGAATGAGGGCATTTGTAAGGCCTCAGGCAACCAGTAAATTGCCGTTTTTCGCCGCTCGCGTTCTGAAAGCGGGCGGCGGCCAGAACGTGTGTGCGCTTCACAAGAGGCACTGCGCGCTCGGTGCCTTAAAGCTGCGCGGGCGCCCAGCCGCGCGGGTTAGAGGGAACACTGGTCCTTACCATGTATGCTGATGCTCGGCCCAACGTAATGACTCCATACCTCCTCTGCTATTCCTCTGCAATGGGAAGCAGCCTTTACAACGCAACAGTTACAATGCAGGCAGTTACACTGCATGCCGTTGCAACGAAAAAGGTGTGCAGCAGTGGGTAGAAGGTTTTGGATCCAACTCCAACAGCTTCCCTACTGTTGCACACACTGGAGCTGGAAAAGAAAATGAATCTATTCCAACTTCCAGCGCTCCCCCGACAGAAAGTCAGGGTAAAGTTTGGCGTTGCAACGGCATGCAATGTAATGACACGCGTTGTAACGTCACATATCCCTCTGCCACACGTAATGTCTCCAGACCATCTCTGCCATCGAGCTCTCTGCTCTATGTTCCACACCATTTTTGCTCTCTCTCTCTCCTGAGTAATGGGTCTACACCGTCTCTGTTGTCCCGCTGCCCTATGTAATAAGTCCATACTATCTCTACTATCTCTAGACCCTATGTAATAACTCCATACTATCTCTAGACCCTATGTAATAAGTCTATACTATCTCTGCTATCTCTAGACCCTTCGTAATACGTCCATACTATCACTAGACCCTACGTAATAAGTCCAGGGTATCTGTAGACCCTACGTAATACGTCTATACTATCTCTGCTAACTCTAGATACCTACGTATTAAGTCCATGCAATCTCTGCTATCTCTAGACCCTACAAATTAGGTCTATGCTATCTCTGCTATTTCTAGACCCTACGTAATAAGTCCATACTATCTCTAAACCCTACGTAATTAGTCCATACTATCTCTGCTATTTCTAGACCCTACGTAATAAGTCTATACTATCTCTAGACCCTACGTAATAAGCCTATACTATCTCTAGACCCTACGTATTAGGTTCATGCTATCTCTGCTATCTCTAGACCCTACATATTAGGTCCATGCTATCTCTGCTATTTCTCGACCCTAAGTATTAAGTCCATACTATCTCTAGATCCTACGTATTAAGTTCATGTTACCTCTGCTATCTCTAGACCCTACATATTAGGTCCATGCTATCTCTGCTATTTCTCGACCCTAAGTAATAAGTCCATACTATCTCTAGACCCTACGTATTTGAATTTGAATTTGAATTTGAAAATGCTTATAGAGCGCACGTACACTGGATCAGTTTCATGGCGCTGGTGAGGTCCCTGAGTGAGAAGGGTGGGGGAGCTAGGTATAAAGGCCTGCTGGAATAATAGCGTTTTTAGTGACCTCCGAAACTCCATATAGGAGGAAGAGAGTCTTAACGGTAGGGGGAGGTCATTCCAGAAGGTGGGAGCAAGCACAGCAAACTTCTGCCCCCCTGCGCGCTTCTTTTTGAACCGGGGCGTAGTCAATAGGGCTAGGCTAGAGGAGCGGAGGTCCCTCGAAGGAACATAGGGAGAAATTGCCGAGTTGATAAAGGCAGGGGCTGTGCCAGCTCTTGCTTGAAAAGTCAAGCACCCTAACTTGAACCTGGCTCGTTGTTTTATGGGGAGCCAATGAAGGCTCCTAAGCAAAGGGGTCGAGTGGTGGGACCTAGAAAGGCCGTAATAGGTCTATACTATCTCTGCTATCTCTAGACCCATCGTATTAAGTCCATGCTATCTCTAGACCATACATATTAGATCCATGCTATCTCTGCTATCTCTAGACCTTACGTAATAAGTCCATACTATCTCTAGACCCTATGTAATAAGTCCATACTATATCTAGACCCTATGTAATAAGTCTATACTATTTCTGCTATCTCTAGACCCTACGTAATAAGTCCATACTATCTCTAAACCCTACGTATTATGTCCATGCGATTTCCGCTATCTCTAGATACCTATGTATTAAGTCCATGCTATCTCTGCTATCTCTAGACCCTACGTAATAAGTCCATACTATCTCTAGACCCTACGTATTAAGTCTCTGCTATCTCTAGACCCTACGTATTAAGTCCTTGCTATCTCTGCTATCTCTAGACCCTCTGTAATAAGTCCATACTATCTCTAGACCCTACATATTAAGTACATGCTCTCTCTAGACCCTACATATTAAGTCCATGCTATCTGTGCTATCTCTAGACCCTACGTATTAAGTCCATACTATCTCTGCTATCTCTAGACCCTATGTAATAAGTTCAAATTATCTCTAGACCCTCCGTAATAAGTCCATACTATCTCTGCTATCTCTAGATCTCTAGACCCTACGTAATAGTCCATACTATCGCTAGACCCTACGTAAGAAGTCTATACTATCTCTACTATCTCTAGACCCTACATAATAAGTCCATACTATCTCTAGACCCTAGGTAATAAGTCCATACTATCTCTAGACCCTACATAATAAGTCCATACTATCTCTAGACCCTACATGCTATCTCTGCTATCTCTAGACCCTACAAATTAAGTCCATGCTATCTCTGCTATTTCTAGACCCTCGGTAATAAGTCCATACTATCTCTGCTATCTCTAGACCCTACATAATAGGTCCAAGCTATGTCTGCTATCTCTAGACCCTACATATTAAGTCCATACTATCTCTAGACCCTACTTAATAAGTCCATACTATCTCTAGACTCTACATATTAAGTCCATGCTATCTCTGCTATCTGTAGACCCTACATATTAAGTCCATGCTATCTCTGCTATCTCTAGACCCTACGTAATAAGTCCATACTATCTCTAGACCCTACATATTAAGTCCATGCTATCTCTGCTATCTGTAGACCCTACATATTAAGTCCATGCTATCTCTGCTATCTCTAGGCCTACGTAATAAGTCCATACTATCTCCAGACTCTTTGTAATAAGTCCATACTATCTCTGCTATCTCTAGACCCTACGTATTAAGTCCATACTATCTCTAGACCCTACTTAATAAGTCCATACTATCTCTAGACCCTACATATTAAGTCCATGCTATCTCTGCTATCTGTAGACCCTACATATTAAGTCTATGATATCTCTGCTATCTCTAGACCGTATGTAATAAGTCCATACTATCTCTAGACCCTTTGTAATAAGTCCATATCTCTGCTATCTCTAGACCCTACGTAATAAGTCCATGCTATTTCTGCTATCTCTAGACCCTACGTAATAAGTCCATGCGATCTCTGCTATCTCTAGACCCTACGTAATAAGTCCATGCTATCCCTGTTATCTCTAGACCCTACGTATTAAGTCCATGCTAACTCTGCTATCTCTAGACCCTACATATTAGGTCTAGCTATCTCAGCTGTCTCTCTCTTACACAATGACTCCATATCACCTCTGCCCTAGGTAATGAGCCCATAATGTGTCTGCTTGGAGGTCCCACTGCAAGTGTGAGGGTGCCCTGTCCCAGTAAACATATTAAATGCATCACTCCAGCTTCCATAATAACATTTGAAGGTGTTGCTGACTAGGAACATTATGAACCACAGCCCCAGTGAAGTTCAGCTCAACCAAGAATAACCATGCCATGACATCGGCGTCTGTCTTTTGAGCGTTACTCACTGCATGTAGAAAGTGATGGACACAGGCAACTTACCGGCGGTTCTGGAATAAAAAACAACAGATGACATAATATTAGTTTCTTATTTTCAAGAAATCGGTAAAAGCCTTTATCCCCGTTACACCCTCCTCGTCCCCCAAGTGTGTGCGGTTAAAACTCAGAGTTTCCCAGAGTGAGTTTTCCCAGCGCCCGGTCACGTTCATTGATTTTATTACAACATTTATCTTACAAAGTGCTATTTCCAGCTTTTAGACAACATGGCAAGATTTAATTTCCAAACATCAACACCCATCACAGAGTATCACTTAGATACTCCTCTTACTCTTGACTGCAAGGTACGACCTCCCATATATACACACCCCCTTACTTTCACACCAGATGTAACCTGGATGATGATAAGACTCTGATGGTGGGACATTATGGTGTTATTTAATCTCCTTTGGTGATAAGTAATACAGAGGGTTATATTAATTTCCACGTATCATTTAGATTAAAGGATTCCGTGCAGTCTCAGCAAAAACACAATGATACCTTGGTTCGCTTTCATGGATTGCTGGAGCCTTTAAATGTTCCACAAGAAGATCTGCAGACTACAGTGAGTTTAAAGTCAAAGGGGGCTGATTCAGAAAAGACTCTGCAGTCTCACCAAGGAACTGGGCATTGTGGGAGGGCAGGAACTGTGCTGTTGTGCACAACCAGCCCAACATATGAACATGCTGGTATCTTGCTTCTAACCAACACCTGAGTATTCATGGACTCCACAGCCTCTGAAGGCCTGGGGACAGCCAAGAGGAAAGAGAGGAGGGGCACTGAGGGTGCATTCACTGGATATCGACAGCTGCTGCCTGCACAGCTCATCGCCAACCCCTACCTCCCGCTAACACTACATTGTTCCCTCAGACCTCCTGGAACCATCTCATACCTCTCTCTCAAACCCCGACATCTCCCGGTCATGTCTTCTCTCATCACTCCCTCCTCCCCACCCCTTAATCAAGTGCCATACAAATTTATACAAATGGTCGATAAGTACGTTATTGGTCAGATTCAAGGGAACCCTAATTCCTACTTGGCCCGCAACACAACTTCATGTCTACAATATGGACCTTGAGCAAATGGGAAGGCTGAACACCCGCTGTCTGTGGGCACAGCTAGTACTGCCTTTGCCCAACCCCAGTGTCCGGTAATAGCTTCTCACTCCCCAGTTTACCAATCACCTTCTGCGGTTCTATGCCCCGTTTTGTGAGTTTTCACAGCACCACTGTCAGTTTAAGTCTCTTTTCTATCTCCTGTGCATCACTTTCAACCCTCTCCTATGGGGCCTTGGTTCTCACTTGCTCGCCCTGTTTTCACTCCGCTGCCTTCATGGCTGTCCTACATTCCTCACGTTTTTCCCACCAGCATTTACGTCTGGATCCAGAGAGGGTTTAGAATGCAGGCACATAACAGCACTTAATGTCCCCAGTCTAAACCTTCTGATTGGTGGAGCTAACGTGACCATTCCACTGTGTCTGATAATTATTATTGATATCTAGATGACCTTGCCCCGAGAGTCCATTTCACGTTCCCTTTCTCCCTAGTTTATGGTTGTAATGACTAGCATCGTACTCACCACAGGTGTATGTGGGACAACACTGAAGAAGGTGGATCATCTTACTGCTTGTCCATCCAGGAGTACAGACTGGAGCGGGAGGACACTCTTGGCACACTAATGAGGGAAACAAAGGAAAGATATGTATAAGGAGTTCATATAATGTTAACCTGGAACCAAGCACATGGTATAGAACGGTATCATGGTATGTAGCACAGGACATTTATGACAGTTGTTATCGTAAGAACGTGCTGGGAAATATTCCCCATGTACAGGAGCAATTACCATTTGGTGCCACCTGTGACTGACTTCCGCTTTGCTGCAGTAAATACAGTACTCATTGTACATGTGCGAGGGTGATAAGTAATCTTTATGAGGTTGTAGTTTCTGATGCCAGTTTGCTTAGTACTTACTCTGAAACCACAAAGAAGACTATGGGCTTGATTTACAAGGGTGCATTTACATGTGTAGATCTACTCTCCACCTAGGTTCAACTCTCCTCTTTTTTGCTCTTCACCTTGAGTGGATATTTAGACCTGGGTGTAGACATTCATATCTCTACCACTTTAAATGAGGGGGTGAAGCCTCCTACAACAGAATTTATGAGTTTTAAGTTACTTCTGGTAACTTTTCTCCTGTTAGTCGAGGTCTCTACCACCAAGGTATAGATCTATAATGCTGCCCTTCCTGGGAAAAATCCTAGAAGCCTACGTTGCTAACTGCCTCAGCACTTTTGTAGAGTAATCTCACTATCTGGACTCACACCAAGCCGGTTTTAGACTCAAACTCTCTACCGAGTCTGTCATCTTAGCAGCTCTCGACGAATTAAGAAGGGGGGCTGATCAGAACTCCACGCAAGCCCTGGTGCTCTTGGATCTCTCGGCTGCTTTCGATACGGTTGATCACCACTTGCTGGTCGACCGGGTCAGAAGTGCCGGGATCCGGGGTCTTTCACTGGAGTGGATCTCTTCTTTCCTCAGTGATCGCTTTCTAGCAGTCTGCCTCGTCAGTTTTTTGCTGAAAAAAGAAGACTGACTTGTGGTGTTCCACAGGGCTCATCTCTTTCCCCTCTCCTCTTTAATTTGTATATTTTTCCTTTAATTCTGGCCCTCCGAAAGAGAGAGGTTGTTACATTTAACTATGCTGATGATCTCCAGTTAGTGTTCAATATTGACTCTTCTCCTTTATTAATGGAGAGTTTTCAGTCTACTATGACATTCATCAGCAACTGGATGAACACTAATCATCTCAAATTAAATCCCGATAAAACCGAGATGATTCTTACTGGTGGCCCAGCAAATCCCTAGAACTCCAACTTTTGGCCACATTCACTGGGGTGCCCCCCTCCTCCAGACTGAGAACACTCCCCGCAGACACTGCGATCACGCCGCTGCGCCGAGAATTGCCCGGCCATCGCGCCATTGTCTTTATCGTATTGGACTCTTAACAGCCGACTCCCAAGAGAATCGGGCGCCCGCACCGTCAGCGTTGTCCTGTACGCCTTTAACTAGGTCCAAGATCTCGGAATTCCACCGGCCTCAGGGTGCAGCACCAGCCGCTGCAACCCTCTCTAGTTCCATTTATCGGCATCTGAGGCTACAAATATTAGGCATATCATTCATGTCCTGATGATGATCCGTGTATCAAGATAACGGATCGAAACACCGTCGACTTCTCATAACACCTTATACAAGCTCTAAATCGTATGTGTACTATTATTGTAAGGTGTTCTGTTGTGTTTTGCTATACCTTGACACTGTGTAATCATTGGTACTGTAAACCTCATGCTTTTGCCTACAAGCCCTTATGTTCCAGTCCTGCAAATGATTGTTTGTTGCACATGTGTTGAGTAGGGTGCAGGCTTGTGCACCACTTTGTGAATTGTGTAACATCTCCTATATTTAACTTTAAGTAAATATTAGACCTCTGCCCGCCTGGGTATGTCCAAACAATATAGTTACGACTGAGTCTATATTTTTTCACCCTGCAAAATTCCCCCAAAGGGACCACTGTTGTTTAAATAACCCCTCCTCCAGTCAGCTCCGTCAAAAGCCAGGGAATTGTGATCAGCAACGATCTCACTATGAAGGAACAGATAAGTTCAGTGGTCTCTGCTTGTTTTTTCCACCTTCGGATAATTCGGAAAATAAGCATATATTTAACCACTGAGGCCCGGATCCAAGTCATCCTTGCCCTGGGTATGTCGTGTATTGATTACGCTAACTCCCTGTACATCAGTATCCCAGTCTACCAACTACATCCGCTACAACTAGTGCAGAACCAAGCCACCGGGCTTGTTTACGGTCAACCAAAGTCTCACCACGTGAAACCTTTGTTGAAAAACCTACATTGGCTTCCCGTGACCCAACGCTGCGTCTTTAAATTAAGCAGCATGATCTACAAAGCCCTCTCGGATTGTGGTCCGGCCTTCATTGCTTCCAAAATACAGTGTTTTGCCCCCCCCCGCCCCCGAGATCTATGTTCTTCAAACATGAACCTGTTGACCCCTTGCCCATTCAAACGCAAAAATATGGTGGTCTAAGATTCTCGACCTTGGCAACCCAATTCTGGAAATCCCTCTCCCCTGAATTGCGGCTGGCCACCTCCTACACTCAATTTAGGAAATCCCTGCAAATGTGGATATTTGTTCAGGCCTACAATTAAATCCTAATGTTTCTGTACCCGCAACCGACCCCGCTTAGCGCCAAGAAACCGTTGGTGAATGTGCGCGTTATAAATTATTTTTAACATAACATAACATCTATCTCCCTGTGGGAACGTGCAGGAAAATGCATTAAAGTTTATTATTCTAATAAAAAATATTTAGAAATATTTGTATACAATATTAATGCAAAATAGTGTAAAATAATTACTATTAAACTGGAACTATTAGAATACTATATTACCACACATTAACAACTCAACCTAAATGTGTATTAGATAATGAAATAATTAAAAATATGAATTTAATTTATAAATATTAATATTAGAGCAAATAATGTAAAAAATATCCACCCTTACTACAATTTTTATATGTATTTAATTTTTTAAAATCCTGGTTAAAAATGACGTACTTAATAAAAAATATTTTTATACTTTTACTTTTAAAAATAAGCCTTACAGTGCCATTAAAAAAAAGAAAGTCTATTAATAAAGTTTCAAGGATTAATAGAATATATATATATATATATATAATGATAAAGTTATACGTAAGTATAACGTCACTTGAACTCCAAACAAAGGTTAAAGTGACTCTATAGTTAGGTTCTGAAATAAGATAAAATGTAATGTTTAAAAAACAAAAAACCTCTGACATGCACCAGATATAATTCGCTGAGCTAACTATACCTTGCGCCCCCGCTATGCACTGCTTATGACCTCATATATTGCATAATTAATGACATGTTGATGACATCACTAACAATGTCCTGTAGGGTTTTTGAACTTGAAATAATTCAACACCCTACACCTGCGGACAACTTTCTATTCATCTTAAAAAGATTACCTTCATCACATGACCCATAATTTCAAGTCAAGGTATATATTACCACTGTAATGACACCTTCTGTCAGTCCCTGTGGACTACGCTCTGTGCTTTAGAAACAAATAGTCTACACGCATTCTTGAAATGGGCATATGGCATACAACCTTAGAGCCAAGCTTACACTAACAGTACCAATGTTAGGGGGCTGCTAAGCAACTGAGAAGATGCGTTGGCTGAGGAAACCGATGTGGAACGGGGATGCTTATTCAACTCACCACATTCATACTCCGGACAGCAGTCGTCTTCTCCTGAACCTTCCTGTGGTTCAGCAATTGCACCTAGCTTTTCGCACAGTGGAGGTGGGGCACATGTGATGTCAACACACTGCAGAGGACAAAGATCAAGAATAAAGCAGTCAGTTGTTTCCTAGTACCTGTGCACCGTTGCATTATTCTTTGCTCAGCTTTGACCACATTTGGTTGAAAAGAGACCCATGCCCACTCCTATGCCAGCCAAGTAAGAATAGGGCAAATTTAAGATTTGGAACTTAGGCCGAAGAGACAGGGAGATGCTCACAGAGTGCCTATCAGTGGCCCATAAAAGTATTCAGAGTATATGCTCATCCAGTCCCTGGCCTTACTGCATAGCAATTATAAATGTGATTTTATATGAAACTGTGTGAAGGAGATGGCGAGTTGTTGAAATATTGACAGGATGAAAGTGAGAGAAAAGGCAATCCTTTCAGGTGTGTGTACGAGGGGAAAGTGAAGTCAATGAGATGCAAGGAGGTGCATTCAAGAGAGAATTAAAAGAGGGTGCTAAAGAGAAAAGAAATGTGGTGTGATATGCAGATGGAGGATTTCAGAAAGATGTGGGGTGTGAGTTTCTAACACAGACACACTGCAGAGGAAAGTTTTGTGAAGAAAAGAACAGGGCTAATTGAGACTCTGAGGATCACTACCCCTTCACAGAACTATTTTTATTTCACAGTCTCATAGTTTCGAAATTAAAATGTTTTTTCAATACAAAAAATGTATTGTCACTTATTTATCTTTACCAGCTAATAAGCTCTGGCAGAGCTCTGTTGTTGTGTTATATTTCTGGATGCAATAACAGAAAGGTCAGAAAGAGGCACTACAATACTGGTCAGGTGGCCTGCTATGGGAGCACGGGATTTTAGTTTACGTTTTAAGCCACACCCGTATTTACATAGGTTACTTAGGCTTATTAGAGCACGTCACTTTTTGAGGCCCCCGCCCTTCTTTTTTCACACCACTAAAAGCCCTATTATTAGATATGTCAGACATAGCACATATTACATCTTGAGTTGTTGTTATAATGCCTTTAAATGTTTCGGCTTCAGAAAGACATGGCGCAAAGCCACAGTGGTGCTCTAAAGAGTCGGAAAGTCCATCTCCAGAGCGCTACTTACTGCACGAAGACCGTCATGGGCAACTTACCGGTGACACTGAAACGAGAAACAAGAGAAACAATCATTGTTGTGTTCTTAAAAACACCAAGAGAAACATCCACACAGGCGTTTTTGCACACGCCCCTTCTCATCAACTCCTTTACATAACCCCAGGGGGTTCACGAGTGTGAGCGCTAATATCTTATAATATTGCGTAAGCTCACGTTTTTCTCCTAAGCATATACTGGTAACTGTAACTGATGTAACAATGTTCTGAAACAATGTCCTGTCTCATGTAAAGCGCTCTGATACCTCCGGGTCTAGCCAGTGCTATATAAAACTTTTCAAATAAAAATAAAAATAAATTAAAAACTGTAAACGTCCTGTCCTATTTATTTCATGACTTAAAAATACTGTAACTAAAATATTGGTGTAACTACTATTTACACGCCGTGAAAATGTTTGTTCCAAATATAACCTAAGGAGCATATGTACAAGCCAATATCGCCACCACAACGTCACTTTTACCGACATGGTGGTGACGATGGGTGCTGACCCATATGTACAAGGCAGCTTTAAGCTACTTAACATGTCTTAACGCTGCCTTGCACATTAGGCCCCCTTTCACGCTATTGTTAGCATGAAAGGGGCGTGCAGTGGGTGTTGTGGTGAGCGTTCCACCGAAACACCTATTGTACTTGACGCTGCCCCCTATGTACTAGGGTAGTGTACATAAGAGGCAGCGACAACCTGAAGACCAGGAAAACCCTGGTCTTAAATTGGCAAAACGAGGAAAAATGCATCATTTCTCCTAGTGTTTGCTTTTTCCATGTGTGCTGCCTGCAGCGCACATTGAAAAAGCAAAATGCCATGGTTTGTTTATGTACAGGAAAGTGTCTCTTCCTGTACATAAACAAATCTATAAGTTGCTAAACCTGGCTCCATCGCAAGGGGAAACACAGGGCTGCACCACATTCTTGTAAATATGGTGCAGCCTTGTGTTTCAGAAATGGTGGAGCGTGTCGTTAAGCCAAGGAGGCTAATGACATGCTCCTCCACTTCCTTGTACATATCCCCCTACATTTGCGACAGCTGAAGAAGCTACGTGCAGCGATGTACCAGCCTGCACGGGTACATATGTACGGGGTAAGGAACACTTTCTCTGGCAAGTCATGCTCAACAATCACTGAGCCATCACCATGGCATTAACACCTGGTATTTGCAGAGACCTAAAGCTCTGTCTTAAGGCAGCAGTAGCCGAATGTAAACTCCAGAACCCCAGCGAGAGGAGCACTTGTAAATAGGGACAGGTTAGAGGAGGCAGTGTTCCATGAGGTCAGGCGATGCACTGAATGTGATGGGCCAGACCCAAAGAGGGCAGGCAGAATGAGGGCAGACACCCTGGGAGGCCAGATACTGCAGGCAGGGTGACGTCAGACACCCAGCGAGGTCAAGCTCTAAGTGCAGGACAGACTGCCAGATAGGACTGTTGCAGCAGGTAGAGTGGGGGACAGAAATCCAGAGAGGCCAAGTACTTCAGATAGAGTGAGGTCAGACACCCAGGGAGGGCAGGTGCTACAGATACAGGGGCGATAGGTGCCCAGGGAGCGCAGTTGATGCAGTCAGGTTGAGGGGCACAGGTCCAGAGAGAACATGTCAGAGTAAAGGGGTGAGACTATGGGGAGAAAGGCTCTGCTACTAATGCAGTTAGAGAGACCCAGAAAGGCCAGGCGCAGTCATTGATGGCAAGCCCCAGAGGGGCCACGTGCTGCTGTGATTGCAATGGGAGACCCGGAGAGGCCATGAACTTGTTAATGAGAGATACCCAGAGAGACCAGGCCCTGCAGTGTGTGATGGCAGAGGTTGAGAGAGACCAGGCACTGCAGTGAGTGATGGCAGAGACCGTGAGGAAAGGCACTGCAGTGCGTGATGGGAGAGCCCCAGAAAGTGGGAAGGGTATGCCCAGACGTGGCTCCCGTGCTCACTATGCCACTGGAGTCAATCTATCCTGGCTGAAGAGGAGTGAAACCCCGAAACCGGTCCTAGGATGCTTGTTTCCAGTCAAGGGAGGACCTAGCTTGGCAGTTCGGGCTGGACTGTTCCCATGAGGCACAGGGTCAAGACTGATTTGCATATGGCTATGCCTGAACTGGGGTGGCGTGGTGGGCAAAATAACGATGGATTAAACCCAGACCTGTGACTGGGGGTGAATGTTTGATAATGTTCAACATTCCGTCCATCATCTTTTTGTGTTGCATTAGAGCCCCAGAAAGGACACGTACTGTAGTGAGTGATAGGAGAGAGACCAGGCTCTGAAATCAGTGGATTGGAGAGACTCAGATAGCCCTGGCATGGCAGGGTTTGATGAAGAGTTCAGACTCTGCTGTGAATATGACGGGAGAGGCCGAGAGAGGTCAGGCTCTGGAATGGATGTGATGGGAGAGACCGAGAGAGGCCAGGCTCTGGAGTGGATGTGACAGGAGAGACCGAGAGAGGCCAGGCTCTGGAGTGGATGTGACAGGAGAGACGGAGAGAGGCCAGGCTCTGGAGTGGATGTGACAGGAGAGACCGAGAGAGGCCAGGCTCTGGAATGGATGTGATGGGAGGGACCGAAAGAGGCCAGGCTCTGGAGTGAATGTGATGGGAGGGATCGAGAGAGGCCAGGCTCTGGAGTGAATGTGATGGGAGGGACCGAGAGAGGCCAGGCTCTGGAGTGAATGTGATGGGAGGGACCGAGAGAGGCCAGGCTCTGGAGTGGATGTGATGGGAGGGACCGAGAGAGGCCAGGCTCTGGAGTGAATGTGATGGGAGGGACCGAGAGAGGCCAGGCTCTGGAGTGGATGTGATGGGAGAGACCGAGAGAGGCCAGGCTCTGGAATGGATGTGACGGGAGAGACCGAGAGAGGCCAGGCTCTGGAGTGAATGTGACGGGAGGGACCGAGAGAGGCCAGGCTCTGGAGTGAATGTGACGGGAGGGACCGAGAGAGGCCAGGCTCTGGAGTGAATGTGATGGGAGGGACCGAGAGAGGCCAGGCTCTGGAGTGAATGTGACGGGAGGGACCGAGAGAGGCCAGGCTCTGGAGTGAATGTGATGGGAGGGACCGAGAGAGGCCAGGCTCTGGAGTGGATGTGACGGGAGGGACCGAGAGAGGCCAGGCTCTGGAGTGGATGTGATGGGAGGGACCGAGAGAGGCCAGGCTCTGGAGTGAATGTGATGGGAGGGACCGAGAGAGGCCAGGCTCTGGAGTGAATGTGATGGGAAGGACCGAGAGAGGCCAGGCTCTGGAGTGAATGTGATGGGAAGGACCGAGAGAGGCCAGGCTCTGGAGTGGATGTGATGGGAGGGACCGAGAGAGGCCAGGCTCTGGAGTGAATGTGATGGGAGGGACCGAGAGAGGCCAGGCTCTGGAGTGAATGTGATGGGAGGGACCGAGAGAGGCCAGGCTCTGGAGTGGATGTGATGGGAGGGACCGAGAGAGGCCAGGCTCTGGAGTGAATGTGATGGGAGGGACCGAGAGAGGCCAGGCTCTGGAGTGGATGTGATGGGAGGGACCGAGAGAGGCCAGGCTCTGGAGTGAATGTGATGGGAGGGACCGAGAGAGGCCAGGCTCTGGAGTGAATGTGATGGGAGGGACCGAGAGAGGCCAGGCTCTGGAGTGAATGTGATGGGAGGGACCGAGAGAGGCCAGGCTCTGGAGTGGATGCAACGGATAGAGTTCCTGGTTGAAGAATTTCAGATGTCGTGTCTCCTTTTGTCTCACTGCGCTCCTCACCCGCCGTCCTCACGGAGCCTCTATCACAGCTCGACTGTCTTTTGAGTGCACCATTTATTCCTCGTGTGTGGTAAGCTGGTGCTGTCTCCCGCCCGCATCCCTTGTGTCCCCCTCTCCCACCCCATTGCTGTTATGCTTCTCTTAGTACCTACCGCATTCGTATCGGGGACAGCACTCAATCTGCGAGTCAAAAAATTTCTTCAGTTTGTGGCGAGGGGGACACTCCGGAGCTTCAGAGCAGAGATCACAGACTGATGCGAGACACGGAAATACAAAAGTAAAGTAGTGTTAGTGCAGAAACAGAAACACACAGCAGCGGCTGCACCTCGGAGGAGCAGGCACACAGCGGCGCAGCGGGGGAACTTCGGAGGAGCAGGCACACAGCAGCGCAGCGGGTGAACCTCGGAGGAGCAGGCACACAGCAGTGCAATCAGGCCCGGTTCTAGAGGGTGGGCCGGGTGGGCCGGGTGGGCCGGGCCCACCCAAACTTTGGCCTGGCCCACCCAAACATAACCCTTGGCCCTGGCAGTCACGTCAGCAAGGCCAGCAGAATATGGCCACTGCAAGTTAAAACGTTCTTCGAACGTTATCTTTCTTTAGGAGTTGCGTGATTGGGCCTGGGCTCGCACCCCCAATCACGCATCTCCTATTAGGCAGGTGGGCTGTGTCCCCGCCGACTCGTGCAGGTACATTAGGGGCACTGCGAAGGGGACAACTCCTTTCGTTGGAACTGGATTTGTGGATAATTCATTCTTTTCTGCTGGTAAAGAGGAGTTTGTTTTGCCGTTTTGTTTTCCTGACCTTCCTGACCCCTTGAGCTGTTTGTTTACCCGATCGGCTGTGACAGAGTTCGTAAGGAGCAGGTAAGAGAATGTGTGGATATTGTGTTTTTTAAATCTGTGAGAAAGACATACTTAGAACGCCGTGTTTATTTCATTTTCATTCACATCGTGTGTTTAAATCGTTGGTATCATTCATGAGTGGTTCTGCAAGGATGCACGACAGCTAAATGTCCAAATAACCTTGGGGATTGTTGATCTTGCTGGAGAGCGTTCTTTTGTTGGTTTGTAGTATTTAAATGCAATAGAACTGTAGTTAACGTGGATAGCTCAGTGGGTTACTGCCTTTGTCACAGAGATCCTTTGATACATAGGACAGTGTGATCAAAGACGTGTATACAAACCAGAATGGTATAATTAGATTTTTTTTTTGTATTGCTAGTTAGTTCGAATTTTCCCAGTATTTCATTATTCTAATGTTGCAATACAGAGTTTGGGCAGATATAATTTCTAATCAGTACAGCCAACCACTGGGGTATGCTTTAAATCCTGTGTTTGTGGTTCTCCAGACCTAACCCTCTTAATACATATTGCCCAGCAGCATGGATGAGATGTGATTCCTACACCTGGTAATCTTCATTAGCTTATGTGACATTCCCTATAGGCTGATTTGGATACTTTTATGAATCATTGTGTCTGCATAATGTGTGTGTGATGTACAGTACTGTGATACCCTACACTACGAGTAGCGCTATACAAGAAATAAAATGCATATGAGAGAGGGGCTATGGAGTGATGATGGGCTCTGTTGGAGGGTGGCAATGAGGGAATCCGAGGGGGCATCATGAGTGGTGGAGATACGGAGAGATGGAAGGCACTGGTGGAGGTTGTTTGTGAGGGAGTCTGAAGAGGAGGTCGTGGGGGAGGGGCTTTGGAGTGATGGGCACTGGTGGGGGGTGGTAGGAAGGGATTCTGAGGAGGAGGTCATAAGGGGGAGTTGCTTTGGAGTGATGAGGGGCACTGGTGGAGGGGTAGGAAGGGAGTCTGAGGAGGAGATCATGAGGGGGTGTTGCTTGGAGTGATGATGGGCACTGGTGGAGGGTGATAGGGAGGGATTCTGAGGAGGCGGTCATGAGGGGGGTTGCTTTTGAGGGATGGGCACTGGTGGAGGGTGGTAGGGAGGGAGTCTGAGGAGGAGGGCATGAGGGGCACTGGTGGAGGGTGGTAGGGAGGGAGTCTGAGGAGGCGGTCATGAGGGGGTGTTGCTTGGAGTGATGACGGGCACTGGTGGAGGGTGATAGGGAGGGATTCTGAGGACGCGGTCATGAGGGGGGGTTGCTTTTGAGGGATGGGCACTGGTGGAGGGTGGTAGGGAGGGAGTCTGAGGAGGAGGGCATGAGGGGCACTGGTGGAGGGTGGTAGGGAGGGAGTCTGAGGAGGCGGTCATGAGGGGGTGTTGCTTGAAGTGATGACGGGCACTGGTGGAGGGTGGTAGGGAGGGATTCTGAGGAGGCGGTCATGAGGGGGGGTTGCTTTTGAGGGATGGGCACTGGTGGAGGGTGGTAGGGAGGGAGTCTGAGAAGGAGGGCATGAGGGGCACTGGTGGAGGGTGGTAGTGGGGGAGTCTGAGGAGGCGGTCATGAGGCAGAGGGGCTTTGGAGTGATGAGGGGCACTGGTGAAGGGTGGTAGGGAGGGAGTCTGAGGAGGAGGTAATGGAGAGGGGCTATGGAGCGCTGAGGGGCACTGGTGGAGGGTACTAGGGAGGGAGTCTGAGGAGGAGGTAATGGAGAGGGGCTAAGGAGCGCTGAGGGGCACTGGTGGAGGGTAGTAGGGAGGGAGTCTGAGGAGGAGGTCATGAGGGGAAGAGGCTACGGAGAGATGAAGGCCAGTGTTGGAGGATGGCAATGAGGGAATCCGAAGAGGGGGAGGTCATGGGGAGGAGCTACGGAGAGATGAGGTGCACTGGTGGAGGGTGGTAGTGGGGGAGTCTGGGAGGAGGTCATGAGGGGCACTGGTGGAGGGTGGTAGTGGGGGAGTCTGAGGAGGCGGTCATGAGGGGGGTTGCTTTGGAGTGATGGGCACTGGTGGAGGGTGGTAGGGAGGGAGTCTTAGGAGGAGGTCATGAGGCAGAGGAGCTTTGGAGTGATGAGGGGCACTGGTGAAGGGTGGTAGGGAGGGAGTCTGAGGAGGAGGTAATGGGGAGGGGCTATGGAGCGCTGAGGGGCACTGGTGGAGGGTGGTAGGGAGGGAGTCTGAGGAGGAGGTCATGAGGGGAAGAGGCTACGGAGAGATGAAGGCCAGTGTTGGAGGATGGCAATGAGGGAATCCGAGGAGGGGGAGGTCATGGGGAGGAGCTACGGAGTGATGAGGGGCACTGGTGGAGGGTGGTAGTGGGGGAGTCTGGGAGGAGGGTGGCAATGAGGGAATCCGATGAGGTCATGGGGGAGGTGCTTTGGAGCGATGAGGGACACTGGTGGAGGGTGGCAGTGAGGGACTCAGGAGGAGGTCAATGGGGGGAGGGGTTATGGAGTGATGAGGGGCACTGGTGGAGGGTATTTGTGTGGGAGTCTGAGGAGGTGGTCATGGGGAGGGGCTTTGGAGTGATGAGGGACACTGGTGGGTGGCAAGTAGGGAGGGAGTCTGATGAGGAGGTCATGACTGAAAGGGGCTAAGGAGAGATGAAGTGCACTGTTGGAGGGTGGTAGTAAAGGTGTCTATCGAGTAAGAGGTCAGTGGTGGGACACCAATAAATACTTTTGCACCGGCGCTATAATAGACCCTGTAATGTTTTTGCTTATTTAATTAGCAGTTGGGTCATTAAGGCCACTGTGTAACATAGTTTAAAGTGTGTGGTAATTATATTTACTCTTATATTCAGGGTTTTCAGTTTGAAGGTGATTTTACAAATCTTTTTAGTGGGATTATGGAGAATGAAACCAGGTGGTGCCTGATATGGGGCTGGGGACCAAGGTTAGCTGTGAGTTAAGGTGCACGGTAGAGAGATTGTAGAAAATTGATGATCAGGCCTGGAAGGGAGTGTACTGCAGAGTCTGGGGTCAGATGGAGGTAATAATGAAGAGAGATTCTCTCTGAAAGCTGGCAACGAGGCAGGCTGAGTAGTGTTACTTGCCTGATACTCCCACCTCAGAAACCTCCTCTGCCCATCAAAAGGACCTTACATGGGAGCAAAACACTTTTTGAGAGTGTTAACGATTAGAAAGAGATTTGGAAAATAATGGAGGGCCCTGAATCTCCTGTTATCACCTTCTATCACACGCAGGAGTACAGTTTTTTTTTATTTGTAGGCTACCTCCAGAAGCGACACATTGAGCCCGCAGTGGCCCACCCAAATGCGCCCTTGGCCCACCCAAACAAAAATTCCTGGAGCCGGGCCTGAGTGCAATGGTCAAACCTGAAAAGAGTAGGCACATAGCAGTGCAGCGTTTGAACCATATAGGAGCAGGCATACAGCAGTACAGTGGCTGTACCCCCACGAAGCCTGGAGAAGCAAGCACACAGCAGCGCAAAGGTTGAACCTAAGTGGAGCAGGCACATAGCGCCTAGCGATCGAACCATGGAGGAGCAGGCAAACAGCAGTGCAAAGGCCAAACCCCAGCCGGACAGGGAAGCAGAAGCGCAGAGGTCAAAGCCAAGAGGAGCAGGCACCGGCAGTGCAGCAGTTGAACCTCAGAAGACCAGTCACACAGACGCGCAGCAGTCGAAGCCCAGAGGAGCAGGCACACAGCAGTGCAGTTGTCCAGCCCCAGAGGAGTAGGCACACAGCAGTGTAGAGGGTGAACCCCAGAGGAGCAGGCAAACAGCAGCACATTGTACTGAACACTGGCGTGGGTACGTGGAGAAGATAGGAGTAAGCATTACTAAAGCTTTGCACGGGTGCTCTCATGGCACGCCACTTGCTTACAACACTTTATGAAGGGCCATAAGTGCTATGCAAAATTGTGTTGCACTGCCCAAACTCGCACACAATGTACATCTTAGGCTTGGCCTGTGATGGGTTCATTGCCTACAACCGTGGTTAGTAGCCGGTGCTCTCTCAGTAAGCAAAGCTTAGGCCAGATGTTAACAATAGGAACAGATGCATTTAGGGCAGAATGTGGACCAGGATCAGATCTATATTAAACCTTTAAATGGGATCCTCGTGGGTACAGCTTCTCAAGGTGGAGTCATACTGCTGAGAGCAGTGAACTAGACTGAAAGAGAAGAAAGACTGAAGAAGGACTCAGGGAGCCATGGAGCAATGCTATGCATGATATGCAATGACGTATGAGGGCGGAACTAGGAGCTGGTTCCCAGTCCAGTCCAGAGAAGGAGGAACAGGAACTAATATGGTCCAAGATAGAAGAGAAGGAAGGGTTGGGTCATATGGGCCATGAAGGGCTGAGTGGTTAGATTGTATGGAGATGTCTTCCACTGAATACATACAACAAGGCAGAGATCGCTGAGAACTTGAGACAGTAGGAAATGGTCAGGATGGACCATGACTGTTTAGACATATATGGGCGAATGGACCCCACCGGCCCTGGCTGTGAAAGGTGGTTTGGAGAGAATTAGAGAGTCTTGGCTGTGAGATATAGACGATGCGACCTCAGAGCTGATACAGTGAAAATTGGACAGATGGGTTCAGAGAGCTGAGATAGTGCGATACAGAATGAAGGACACTGGGAACACCATCAGCGATGTAATCACTAGGCATGCCAAGAGGGATCATACAGAGACACATGAACTGGACAAGCCATGGGAGCGGTAATAGGGTTGTGGGGTGAACAGGCCCTTAGAGCTGTGAGTGTCAGAAATGGGCTGTACGTGACCCAGAGCTGAGGTAGTGAGATATGGACTGATGGACCTTGAGGACAGAATCAATCATGTATGCACTGGGCATGTCATCAGGGATCTGACAGTGACATATGGACTGGACAGGCCCTGAGAGCTGTGACTGTGTGAGAGGCAATGGATGTACCTGAGAACTGAGACAGTGATAGCTTTTATTAGATGAGCAACAATCCCTTTTCAAACACTACCCAGGTATCGCCTCCACCCTCCCAACCACCAGTGCTTAATTTGAGCAGGTAGTTTCTTATGCTCAGCACCAGCACTTAAACACTAACTCCAGCGCTTTTCATGAGCACTAGTTAGAGACACATTCATTTACGGGGAGAATACATGATTGGTCCAGAATCACAGGATGTTGAGCCGATGGCGAGACTCGTACCTGGTTCCTCAGCTACGAAGTAGGCAGCTCTGACCATTATGTCCCATCCTCTCCCCACTTTCATGGTTAGCAGTTGGTTCTGTTTTAGGTGCCGCTAAATTGAGAAATGGGCTGGAGCAAGCTGCTTCCTGACGAGAGTCCCGGCACTGATTTTTTTTTTACAAATTAACCACTTCCAACCACCATGCATAGATGTTCTCCTTGCACTCTTTGATGCTGCTCACTGCTCTCATTTTCACAATAAATCTGAAAACTTAGACTTTTCAGTATTATTTGGGTGTTGCTTCTGAACATTTTTGCTCTCCAGGTATGCCTCTAAAATGTAAGTACCCACTTTTAGCCCAACAACTCACCACAGTGATATTCAGAACAGCATGGTTCTTCCCCCGAGCCATCTATCTCGTCTAGACGGGAGCCGGTCTTCGTGCATCGTGGAGGCTCTTCACATGTAACATCCTTACAAGGATTCTGTGGAGTGACATAGAAACCACATAGGTCAGACTCAACACCCTGGAGAGGGGCGCAGAGATTGCTTTTTGTGTTCAAGGATGTCCTAAGACGAGAGTTCTACCTCAGCTGACATGCTGTGGTCACTGGTCGCGCTAAGTGATGCCTTTACAGCTTTAGGCCTCCAATGGCCATCTGATGGCGGGTACCCTAGACTCTACGCATCCTGGGTGAGCACTAGTAATGCATACCCCTGGCAAAGAACGGCTACGTTTGGAAACGCTGCATTTCAGGACAGAGGAGGCTTCACAGTGATAAACTGGTGAATGACACATCGGAACCTGAGACGGTGGATGGAGTAAACGATAATGCACAAATCAACTATCGCCATGGCCCCCGTTGGCCTGCTACCTTTACCCGTCTAAGAATAGCTTCCATGGAACTTACGTATGGAGTAGGTGTTGAAGGCGGAACCTGAAAATGTTGAAGAAACAGATAATTAGTATGTTTGCTATCCCAATAGTCAGTGCTTCATTTGAGCCAGTGGTTGCAGGTGGGGCCTCATCAGACTTTGACCCAGAACAAGTGAGTGAAAACCAACACAAAAGAAGGAAAGAAGGAGGATGGGAAAGATGTCAAATCAGTGACAAAGGGAGAAAGCAGGGACGAAACTGAAGGTGCAGAAGTGAGGGTGGGAGTGTCGATGAATTAAAGCTGCAGTAGGGGAAACCAAGACCACACAATACCACGACCTTCCATCGCACTAGTGGCAGCATCTGAGCAAAGGTCTGGGCCCAGCACCAGGGGCCATATTATCAAGAAAGGGCGATACATTATCGCTGCTTTTATCTGCAGGAAACTGCCGCTAAAGCGGCGATAATGGGCTTGATAATATGCCCTTGTGAATTCCCATAGCAGCCCAGGTTAACACCAGAACCTGGGCTGCTATGGGAATTCACAAGGACATATTATCAAGCCCATCACCGCCGCTTTAGCGGCAGTTTCCTGCCGATAAAAGCGGAGCAAATGTATCGCCCTTTCTTGATAATATGGTCCCTGGTACTTTACAGATTAAGCAATGCATCTAGTCGCCATTGTAATACCCCATAGCATTCTTTATAATATTTTCAAGGGGTGAGGTGGGAGAGGGTACGTACTGGTGAGATATGGAAACTTTAGATTACAACAGAAGTGCAGGAGACAAAGAGACAAAGAAAACTACAGCACAGCAGAACTACTGTGATACCAACACTGGAGCAGCAGTCTCTGCCAGCAGCAGCAGTGTTACAGAATATCGTAGCCAGAAATATCACATGACCACAACAGTACATCCTAAATATTGTTTACAAAAATATCGGCCCATTGGATGTAGGTTTTCTATTATAAGCTCCACTGGAGCGATATTTTTATATATGATATTTAAGACATGATATTTATGTCAGACACAATCCCAACAATGATATAACAGTACCACACCGGCAATAGTATGAGAGGAAAACACAATGGACATCCTTGGGCCAGACAGAAAGGAGCAAAGTAGATGAGAGAGAAAAGGGAACATCTGAAGAACATTCAGGGCGTGTGTTCAAGAATAGAAAGGATTGTGGAGACTGGTTGGGCTGGGACAGACAGCAGGGAACACACCAGGACAATTGGAAAATCTGAAGACCATTCGGGCCTGTGTTCAAGAATAGGAGAGAATGTGGACATTGGGTGGACTGGGATAGACACCAACGGAGATTAACACTGAGTGAAGTGGACAATCTGTAGAAGATGAAAGGCCTGTGTTCAAGAATAGAAGACACTGTGGAGACCAGGTGGGCTGGGATAGACACCAGGGAACACTTAACACAAGAACTGGAAATCTGAAGACCATTCAGGGCCTGTCTTTCGACAATAGGAGGGTCTGGAGATTGAGCGGGCTGTGAAAGACTCATGAGGACACCAACACAGGCGGACTGGATGAGCGCAGGAATGAGAGAATTGGAAAATCTGGACAACGTGTAACCAGGCTGTGGTGGAACAAGCAGAATGGGTGGGGTTAGGACAGGCATGGGAGCAATAGCTGTGAAAGAGCAAGGGTAAAGGTGAGCTCGGGTAATGTCTGTTTCAGGAGCAGTATTGCTAGGGAGACTAGAGGAAAAGATGCAATAACAATGAAGATAAAGCCTGGGTTAAGCTGGAGACCCGGTGAGGTCGGTGTGGTAAGAACAGTCAAGACATTGTTCTGTACGTTTACTGTCGGAAAAAGGTGAATCCCCCCTCGGGCAACCAGGACCGTTGTGAATAGGCTATTTCGGTGTTGGACTTGTGCTATAAAATGAGCAGCTGGGTGGGCTTTGGAAGACCCGGGGCAATCATACGGATCAAGCAAGGATGCAGAGGAAGGTGAATTGGGAGTAGGATAAAAATAGGCAGCACTGGCCTGGTAAGTTTCTGTGCCTGGAAAGTAATGAGACCCATCAGCCATACAGCCAAAGTTGGGGTACACACGAAGAATTAACGGGGACCACCGCATTCATGCAAACATATCTAACAAGAAGAAAAGTACACAGAACTTACTGTTGATTTTGGAACTGAAAGGGAATTTAAAAGTGAATAAGGTTAGTGGTTGGTTTTATATTAACACAAACAGCCCCTGTATTGAGTACTACGTGAGGACTAAAACTGATAAATCATGAACTGCAAACACAGACTCAAAAACGTCTCTGCTAGAATATTTAGCACACCGAAACAACTCCCTACAAAAAAAGCGACAAGCACCTAACCCACTGGCAGCCTCCAATCCTGCTAGGACTTGTAAATTATCCTAGACCAACTCTAGATGGGAAGTGGGTTAAGTAGTATTTATGGATTAAAAAAAGATTGGAAGCATTGTATGCAAGAATTTATTGATGGTAGATACTTTGGTACCAGTCATTGGTTTATATGTCTATATCTTTACATGGATCCCACACTGAGCATTTTGTTGTTAGCAATTTCAGTTTTTACTTGCAGTCTTAGCTGAGTCTCTCCTTGTAGCTCTCACTTTCTGCACAACAGGCCTCATTACGATGTTGGTCGGAAAGAAATCCAACCTACGCCTTGTCTAAATCGGATCTGACCGAAACGTTAGGCGAGTCCGACCCACCCATTACGATGTTTCCTAACACAGTTCGGAAAGTCTCCCATTGACTTCAATGGGAGCCTGTGTTCTCCGACAACACAGGATCCCATTGGAAAAAAAGGGGGGTTGTGTAAAACCTTGCACCCTGTCGCAGGCACCCCATGGTGCCTGCCACACTGTGCATGATTAAAGGGGTGTACCATGGGTACCACCACGGTCCCCTGCGCAATGTCTCAGGGTGAAAGGGAGCCTGCCACAGGCCCCCAAAGTCAGTTATCCGACAGCCGTTCCGTGCAGTCCAGACTAATTTGGAAAGGCTATCAAAATCCTACTTTGTAGTACCTCGGTCGGAAATGCGGTCCGTAGAGCTGTACAATTTGGATCCAACCAACTCAGAGTCTCCAAATGCTGGTTGGAACCGATTCGGAATGACCGAACGGTTACCTTTTTATTGTATTTGGTCAGAAACATAGGTTCCGCCACGGTACAGGAGACTCTGACTGCTGTTTGGAGCCTGTCCGACTGACATCGTAATGACAAAGTGTATAAGCACATATTTTATCACCGCCTTGCATTTGTACATCTCCAGATTCTTGTAAGGTATTTAGCCCCAGTATTAAGTGTGTACACTTCTCATGTTCGGCTTGTCCTCATTTAGAGAGGGATATGACACCGTCATGCAGAAGGAACATTAGCGCCGCAAACATAATTCCGTGTGGATTTCCCATTTTATTCACAGTGTATTTCTGCTATCAGAAACGGTTATTGCCACATTTTATTCATGCTATATATCTGCTTTTATCACATTTTATTCCTGGTGAATTTCTGGTATCAGAGACAGTTTTTACCACATTTAATTTCTGGCATATTTCAGCTATCAGAGACAATATTACCACATGTTTTTCATGCTGTATTTCTGCTATCAGAGACGGAATTACTACATTTCATTCCTGCTGTATTTCTTCTATCAGAGATGGTATTACCACACTATACTCATGGTGCATTGCTGCAATCAGAGACAGTATTAACACATTTAATTCCTGGTGTATTTCTCTTATCAGAGATCGAATTTTGATATTTCATTGCCGCTGTATTTTTGCTATCAGATGGTATTCCCACATTTCATTTCTGCTGTATTTTTCCAATCAGATGGTATTACCACATTTCATTCCTGCTGTATTTCTGCTATCAGAGATGGTATTACCACATATCAATCCTGCTGTATTTCTGCGATCATAGAGGGTATTACCACATTTCATTCCTGCTGTATTTCTGCTATCAGAGATGGTATTACCACATATCAATCCTGCTGTATTTCTGCGATCATAGAGGGTATTACCACATTTAATTCCTGCTGTATTTCTGCTATCAGAGATGGTATTACCACATATCAATCCTGCTGTATTTCTGCGATCATAGAGGGTATTACCACATTTAATTCCTGCTGTATTTCTGCTATCAGAGATGGTATTACCACATATCAATCCTGCTGTATTTCTGCGATCATAGAGGGTATTATCAGATGTTATTCCTGCTGTATTTCTCCAATCAGAGACGGTATTACCACATTTCATTCCTGCTGTATTTCTGCTATCAGAGAGGGCATTACCTCATTTTATTCCTGCTGTATTTCTACTATCAAAGATGGTATTATCCCATATCAATCCTGCTGTATTTCTGCTATCAGAGAGGGCATTATCACATTTTATTTCTGTTGTATTTCTGCTGTCATAGACGGTATGTTCTCATTTTATAAATAGTGCGGGAATAGGATAAATGTGTATCATTCTGAAAAACCTAGATTTTTGCTGCATCCGGACTACATTTAATGAAAATAGCGGTGTGCTTTCATTCATTCAAGTGCTCTTACCACAGCGGTATTCTGGGCAGCAGTCTGCGTTGACATCAAACCTTTCTTGTGTGTCAAACCCAGGGCCACACACTGGAGGACTAGGACAGGGCAGCTGGCACTCTGATGATGGAGGAGCAGGGAAAGACAACAAGAAAGCAAAGCATTACTGGAGATAGACCCAGAGGCCTGGTCCTTGTTATGTAAACACTGTGCATGGTTGACAAGCCATGCTGAGGCAGACGTGCTCCCATGAAAGGGACAGGACTCTTTCCTCGGTTCATTACCGTCCAAGATCATTCTTTAAGGATAGGAAGGTCAGGAGGGACTAGAGAAGAGGTTCACTCAACACATGATTGCACTGTATGCTTGGATAAAAAACAAAGAGCAACCCCAGAAAAAAAGATGCGGAGATTACTGTCACTTTATGATGTGAGGCAATAAGAGATAGACTGGACGGGCCCTTGCAGTAGTGAGAGATAGACTGGACGGGCCCTGGAGACAGTGAGAGATAGACTGGACGGGCCCTTGCAGTAGTGAGAGATAGACTGGACGGGCCCTTGGGACGATGAGAGATAGACTGGACGGGCCCTTGCAGTAGTGAGAGATAGACTGGACGGGCCCTTGAGATAGTGAGAGATAGACTGGACGAGCCCTGGAGACAGTGAGTGATAGACTGGACGGGCCCTTGCAGTAGTGAGAGATAGACTGGACGGGCCCTGGAGACAGTGAGAGATAGACGGGATGGGGCCTGGAGACAGTGAGAGATAGACTGGATGGGCCCTTGCAGTAGTGAGAGATAGACTGGACGGGCCGTTGAGATAGTGAGAGATAGACTGGACGGGCCCTGGTGACAGTGAGTGATAGACTGGACGGGCCCTTGCAGTAGTGAGAGATAGACTGGACGGGCCCTTGGGACGATGAGAGATAGACTGGACGGGCCCTGGAGACAGTGAGAGATAGACTGGACGGGCCCTTGCAGTAGTGAGAGATAGACTGGACGGGCCCTTGAGATAGTGAGAGATAGACTGGACGGGCCCTGGAGACAGTGAGTGATAGACTGGACGGGCCCTTGCAGTAGTGAGAGATAGACTGGACGGGCCGGGAGACAGTGAGAGATAGACTGGACGGGCCCTTGCAGTAGTGAGAGATAGACTGGACGGGCCCTTGAGATAGTGAGAGAAAGACTGGACGGGCCCTGGAGACAGTGAGAGATAGACTGGACGGGCCCTTGCAGTAGTGAGCGATAGACTGGATGGGCCCTTGAGATAGTGAGAGATAGACGGGATGGGCCCTGGAGACAGTGAGAGATAGACTGGATGGGCCCTTGCAGTAGTGAGAGATAGACTGGACGGGCCGTTGAGATAGTGAGAGATAGACTGGACGGGCCCTGGTGACAGTGAGTGATAGACTGGACGGGCCCTTGCAGTAGTGAGAGATAGACTGGACGGGCCCTTGGGACGATGAGAGATAGACTGGACGGGCCCTGGAGACAGTGAGAGATAAACTGGACGGGCCCTTGGGACGATGAGAGATAGACTGGACGGGCCCTTGAGATAGTGAGAGATAGACTGGACGGGCCCTGGAGACAGTGAGTGATAGACTGGACGGGCCCTTGCAGTAGTGAGAGATAGACTGGACGGGCCCTGGAGACAGTGAGAGATAGACTGGACGGGCCCTTGCAGTAGTGAGAGATAGACTGGACGGGCCCTTGAGATAGTGAGAGAAAGACTGGACGGGCCCTGGAGACAGTGAGAGATAGACTTGACGGGCCCTTGCAGTAGTGAGCGATAGACTGGATGGGCCCTTGAGATAGTGAGAGATAGACGGGATGGGCCCTGGAGACAGTGAGAGATAGACTGGATGGGCCCTTGCAGTAGTGAGAGATAGACTGGACGGGCCGTTGAGATAGTGAGAGATAGACTGGACGGGCCCTGGTGACAGTGAGTGATAGACTGGACGGGCCCTTGCAGTAGTGAGAGATAGACTGGACGGGCCCTTGGGACGATGAGAGATAGACTGGACGGGCCCTGGAGACAGTGAGAGATAAACTGGACGGGCCCTTGGGGCGATGAGAGATAGACTGGACGGGCCCTTGAGATAGTGAGAAATAGACTGGACGGGCCCTGGAGACAGTGAGTGATAGACTGGACGGGCCCTTGCAGTAGTGAGAGATAGACTGGACGGGCCCTGGAGACAGTGAGAGATAGACTGGATGGGCCCTTGCAGTAGTGAGAGATAGACTGGACGGGCCCTTGAGATAGTGAGAGAAAGACTGGACGGGCCCTGGAGACAGTGAGAGATAGACTGGACGGGCCCTTGCAGTAGTGAGCGATAGACTGGATGGGCCCTTGAGATAGTGAGAGATAGACTCGATGGGCCCTGGAGACAGTGAGAGATAGACTGGACGGGCCCTTGCAGTAGTGAGAGATAGACTGGACAGGCCCTTGAGATAGTGAGAGATAGACTGGACGGGCCCTGGAGACAGTGAGAGATAGACTGGACGGGCCCTTGCAGTAGTGAGAGATAGACTGGACGGGCCCTTGGGACGATGAGAGATAGACTGGGCGGGCCCTGGAGACAGTGAGAGATAGACTGGACGGGCCCTTGAGATATTGAAAGCTGGACTGGACGGGCCCGTGAGATAGTGAGAGATAGACTGGACGGGCCCTGGAGACAGTGAGAGATAGACTGGACGGGCCCTTGCAGTAGTGAGAGATAGACTGGACGGGCCCTTGCAGTAGTGAGAGATAGACTGGACGGGCCCTTGCAGTAGTGAGAGATAGACTGGACGGGCCCTGGAGACAGTGAGAGATAGACTGGACGGGCCCTTGTGACGATGAGAGATAGACTGGACGGGCCCTGGAGACAGTGAGAGATAGACTGGACGGGCCCTGGAGACAGTGAGTGATATACTGGACGGGCCCTTGAGATATTGAAAGCTGGACTGGACGGGCCCGTGAGATAGTGAGATATAGACTGGATGGGCCGTTAAGATAGTGAGAGATAGACTGGACGGGCCCTGGAGACAGTGAGAGATAGACTGGGCGGCTCTTCAGACAGTGAGAGATAGACTGGACGGGCCCAGGAGACAGTGAGAGATAGACTGGACGGGCCCTTGAGATAGTGAGAGATAGACTGGACGGGCCCTGGAGACAGTGAGTGATAGACTGGACGGGCCCTTGCAGTAGTGAGGGATAGACTGGACGGGCCCTGGAGACAGTGAGAGATAGACTGGACGGGCACTTGCAGTAGTGAGAGATAGACTGGACGGGCCCTGGAGACAGTGAGTGATAGACTGGACGGGCCCTTGCAGTAGTGAGCGATAGACTGGACGGGCCCTGGAGACAGTGAGAGATAGACTGGACGGGCCCTTGCAGTAGTGAGAGATAGACTGGACGGGCCCTTGAGATAGTGAGAGAAAGACTGGACGGGCCCTGGAGACAGTGAGAGATAGACTGGACGGGCCCTTGCAGTAGTGAGCGATAGACTGGATGGGCCCTTGAGATGGTGAGAGATAGACTGGATGGGCCCTGGAGACAGTGAGAGATAGACTGGACGGGCCCTTGCAGTAGTGAGCGATAGACTGGATGGGCCCTTGAGATAGTGAGAGATAGACTGGATGGGCCCTGGAGACAGTGAGAGATAGACTGGACGGGCCCTTGCAGTAGTGAGCGATAGACTGGACGGGCCCTTGAGACAGTGAGAGATAGACTGGACGGGCCCTGGAGACAGTGAGAGATAGACTGGGCGGCTCTTCAGACAGTGAGAGATAGACTGGACGGGCCCAGGAGACAGTGAGAGATAGACTGGACGGGCCCTTGAGATAGTGAGAGATAGACTGGACGGGCCCTGGAGACAGTGAGTGATAGACTGGACGGGCCCTTGCAGTAGTGAGAGATAGACTGGACGGGCCCTGGAGACAGTGAGAGAAAGACTGGACGGGCCCTTGCAGTAGTGAGAGATAGACTGGACGGGCCCTGGAGACAGTGAGTGATAGACTGGACGGGCCCTTGCAGTAGTGAGCGATAGACTGGACGGGCCCTGGAGACAGTGAGAGATAGACTGGACGGGCCCTTGCAGTAGTGAGAGATAGACTGGACGGGCCCTTGAGATAGTGAGGGAAAGACTGGACGGGCCCTGGAGACAGTGAGAGATAGACTGGACGGGCCCTTGCAGTAGTGAGCGATAGACTGGATGGGCCCTTGAGATAGTGAGAGATAGACTGGATGGGCCCTGGAGACATTGAGAGATAGACTGGACGGGCCCTTGCAGTAGTGAGCGATAGACTGGACGGGCCCTTGAGACAGTGATAGATAGACTGGACGGGCCCTGGAGACAGTGAGAGATAGACTGGACGGGCCCTTGAGATAGTGAGAGATAGACTGGACGGGCCCTGGAGACAGTGAGAGATAGACTGGACGGACCCTTGCAGTAGTGAGAGATAGACTGGACGGGCCCTTGGGACGATGAGAGATAGACTGGACGGGCCCTGGAGACAGTGAGAGATAGACTGGAAAGGCCCTTGCAGTAGTGAGAGATAGACTGGACGGGCCCTTGCAGTAGTGAGAGATAGACTGGACGGGCCCTTGCAGTAGTGAGAGATAGACTGGACGGGCCCTGGAGACAGTGAGAGATAGACTGGACGGGCCCTTGCAGTAGTGAGAGATAGACTGGACGGGCCCTGGAGACAGTGAGAGATAGACTGGACGGGCCCTTGTGACGGTGAGAGATAGACTGGACGGGCCCTTGAGATATTGAAAGCTGGACTGGACGGGCCCGTGAGATAGTGAGAGATAGACTGGACGGGCCGTTAAGATAGTGAGAGATAGACAGGACGGCTCTTCAGACAGTGAAAGATGGACTGGACGGGCCCTTGAGATGGATTAAGAGATGGACCGGGAGGGTCCATGCAGCTGAGACAGTAAAAGATGGAGTAAATGACCCAGAGAGTTATGACTGTGATGGGTGGAGTCGATAACGTCGAGATCAAAGGTAGACTGGCATGAAAGCAGAGACAGTCATAGTTGAATGGCTGATTCATGTGATCTTAGACAGTATGAGACTAGTTGGCTGAGCGCTAAGACAGTGAGAAATGAACTGGACAAGCAGTTCGAGCTGAGACAGTGAAAGATGGACTGGGCAGGCCCTGAAAGCTGAGACAGCGAGAGATGGGCTAAATGACCTCTGGGAGATGAGACCGTGAGAGCTGGACTGGTTGGGTCTTGAGAGCTCAGACAGCAAGAGATGGCCTAGATGAGCACTGACAGCTGAAACAGTGAGAGGTGGACAGCACGGACCCTGACAGCGAGAGGCGGGCAGCATGGACCCTGACAGCGAGAGGCGGACAGCGTGGACCCTGACAGCGAGAGGCGGACAGCATGGACCTTGACAGCGAGAGGCGGACAGCATGGACCTTGACAGCGAGAGGCGGACAGCATGGACCCTGAGAGCTGTCAGTGAGAGATGGGATAGATGAGTACTGAGAGCTCAAACAGAGAGAGGTGGACAGCACAGACCCTGACAGCGAGAGCTGGACAGCACAGACCCTGACAGCGAGAGCTGGACAGCACAGACCCTGACAGCGAGAGCTGGACAGCACAGACCCTGACAGCGAGAGCTGGACAGCACAGACCCTGACAGCGAAAGGTGGCCAACATGGACCCTGGCAGCTGACAGTATAGATATGCTGAATATTTTCTCCTAAAAGATACAACGAGGGATGGGTTGGCTGGAGCCACTGTGAGTGAAGACAGTTAAAGATGGTTGGGATGTTTCTTCAGCTCTAAGTGTCCACATGACAACTTACTGCATTCATATTCCGGACAGCAGGGGTCTTCTCCAGAACCTTTTCCAGAGCCTTCGTCGACCTGGTGAGGGATTGCGCCTGTCTTCTTGCAGCCTTGTATTTTACATGTCACCATATGACACAAGTCCTCCGGCTATAGGGGCACAAAGAGCAGCTGTCAAGAACCAAACTCACGGGTATACGGGCACACGTAACAGCACACACTGCCTTCCCTTCCCGTCTCTCTCATTTCCTTCCTCACTCCTTTAGTGGTGCAAGCATTAACCAGAAAACACAACACACATTGCAGAAAACTTTAATAAGCCAAAGCATATATGTATACAAAATCAGAATGAAAACAATACATTAAGACACCAGACATCTGAAATATAATGAATCACACTGAGAAAAGAGAGAACGAAAGTGGAATGCAGGCTGAAACACAAAGTAGAGTAGCCATCTTTAAAAGGACAGAGATTGAGAAACAGAACTTAAAGAGCAGCATAGAAGCCTGACTCGTAGGGGAAAGCTTCAGGGACAACCTCCAAAAGAAATAATACTGCATTTTGAAATGTCAAATGGTGAAATGTATTGTACTGTTCCTTAGAGGCTTCAACAACAAAAGGGTTTCATCCGAAGAACTTAAGAATGCTCTTCAGAATTGGACCTCAGCTTAAATAAAGTATTGCATGTCTATAATCGACCCCACAGCCTTCAGGGCTCCCCTCCTGTTTCCTCCCTTGTCAAACCTTATCTGTATCCTTACTGGCTTCCATTAGTGGTATCTTTCGTACTATCCCTGCCTACAGGGCTCATTCGTCTGTTCGGTCTCTGTGTATAACACCTGTAAGGTACCGCCATGGGGCTCCCAGCAGCGCAAAGCTTCCTACTTCCTACTGCCAGATGTCAACGAATATGGAGCATCTTTGCAATATGAAGAGGGGTGGACTCGTTAACAATGATGAACATGGGAAACATATAAAATCATTAATATTATCTAACACCGCTGCAATAAACTCGTTTGAGATGCAATAATCCCGGTGTTTGCCAATGCCTTTGTGTTGAAGACAGCCAGAGACATCAAACTGGTGTTTGTTGCTCCAGTTTCCAAGGTTTTAAGTAACGTTTAATGTTTTCTTTATGAGCATATTTTTCCTGCACTCAGAAATGTACTGATTATGCTCAGGGTCACACACGGTGAGCTTTGCCTGTGATCATTCTCTGGGAGACTGAAGAGGTGGGACATTTACAACAAGCAACAAAAATGGAAGCTGAGCATTCTGGGCAGTTTAGCCGGGAAGGTATCTAAATGTTGACTCGGGTCGGACTCAGACCCCTGGGAATCCCCCAGGGAAGGTCTGCGAAGGAGGAATGAAATGTAGAAAATGTTGCGCCGTTTCTTTGATTAGTAAACGAAAAAAAGCAGCCCAACTTGGGTGCAGCCCTTCCAACCTAAGACTTGTCAAGAAAGACATCGTGATGGGATGGGAGACGTGTCAGAAAGATCAAGGAAGACCGAAGCAGGTCGTCCTCCACTGCAAGTCATCTAGGGAAGCCAAGAACATGGCTGCAGACCTACGAGTGGGGTGGAAAGATACCTGCGATACATTCAGAAGACAATCAAAATAGAATAGCGAGAGCTGAGCTCACTGACAATGCAAATAACTCCAAACTATAATTAGTGGAATTAAAGGATACAGTTCTAATACTACAGTGATTACGGCGTTATACTTTTGCAGCTGAAGTATAACGGCTTGTGATTTGTTTGCAGTGGCCTTTGTGCTGTACACTAAGGCCCTTTTGCAGGACCTCTGGAAATCAGCACCAACTGGCTGTAAAGACATATTTGCGCCAGCACCATTTAGTTTAGCCTTTTAAGGGGGTAATCTGGCCAAGGGTGGTAGGAGGCTACTGACGATACCAGCGTGTACACTGAAGAGGATAAATCCTACTTGAGAGGTTTCCAGGTTAGAGTAGTGGTTTTTGGACACTTTCTGTCGCCATGCTACTCCAGCAGCGGGAAGTACTTGGCTCAGTTTTATTTCACATTGCAGCAGCTGACTGAGAAGGCCTTCTGAAGTTGCCTAGATATACATCCTTTGCCATCCTGTACTACCTTCACGGCTCATACACAACACAGGTGGGCGTGAGCAAGTTCTTTCTTAACTTGTCACCATGTTCTTTTCAATTCTTCAACTCTCCACCACGAGTTTGGCCCATTGCATCTTCTCAAACGCGAGTCAGTAGGATGACTTTGGAAGTAACAGCAAGATGGGACTCCTTGCCTTCAAGAGCGCATCCTTGTGATGCTGTTGGCTGGGCTCAGTCAAGGAGCGTGAGCTTCGGAGAATGGGGGTGTTAGAAAGGCATGTCTTTAGACCACGAGCAGTCTATGGTAGAAAGAAGCTAGGCAACAAAAGCATAACTTTACCAACCCGCTTTTGGCCATAATCCGATCATCACTGAACTTACTGTAGGAGTAGGTGAGTAGGAACAAGCAGAGATAGAACAACAGAAGCTGGGTGAGTATCATCAGAAATTAGATCTAACATGTTACATTTTAAAATATCAAAACAAAAATGATTGTGAAAGTACTTTTTATATCTAGTGACAAATAGGCGGTGATGGTGGAAAGACAGAGAATACCAAAAACATAACAGTAACCGACTGACTCTTAATTACTTCATTCAGTGTACAAAGAAACAGGCGAGGTGCTTACCGTTGTATTGGGTACTGAAAAGAAAGTGAGAGAGAAACATTTTAATTTTACATCTTATCTGACCTCTAACTCTCTCATAAAAAGACATTGTACAAACAGCTAGTTAAGATAAACAGGGAAGTTGGATGCATATTCCTCTTTCGTTGAGTGACTCTAAGTGGCCTGTGTTCTGTGATATGGGCTACTGATCAGAGACACCCCCTAATCTAGCACTCTCATACCTTCATGTCACTCGGAATGGGGGAGATAGCATGCATGGCAGCATGCACCGTTTGGAGACAGGCAAATATTGGAAACAGAGAAATATGTTCATTGATACTAATTTGGAGACTCGAGAAACCTGGCAGGGATTTCTCCTAACACGTTAGTGACTACTGTTAGCATGAGTGACCCACCCACTCATCTACCCTAACCAGTGTCTACTTCTAGCTTGAGTGCACCACCTCCATTCTTCCACCCTAGCCGATCAGTGAATGTCACTAGCTTGTTTGGACAATCCCAGCCTCCTCTCGTCCACCCAAAACCAGCAAGTGACTATTACAGGCTTGAATGGCACGCCCCACACCCACTCATCTACCTTTCTCCAGTCAGAGACTACTACAAGCATGGCAAGCCCACCCCTACTCATCTAGACGTAAACAGACGGTGACTACAACCAGTTCGGTTGCCACATCCCTACTCATTCACTCCTAATAGCCTGGGTGCCCCGTTCTTACTCATCCATCACTAACCAGTCAGTGATTACTGCAAGTCTGTGTGGCCTGCTTCCAATCATCCACCCCTAACAAGCCAGTGATTACTACTATCCTAGGTGCCTTCTGTTCATCAGCCACTAACAACTCAGTGACAACTACTAATCCTAACCATTCAGTTGGGATGATAATGTCCCCTGCATGGTATACGTGCATGGACCAGTGCCCTGGGTAATCCAACTGCATATTGGACTGGTATCTTAGCTTTCATTGCCTCAGCTTGCACTTTCCTCTGGTATGGGTACTGAGGCCTAGGCCTTGCCATAGAAAATCTAAGGTCCACAATCTGGAGGGGCACGCCAAGCGTAACCACTGTAGTGGCGTGGGACTACCTTCCATACCCTGGGTTGTTGACATACAGCGGCGGTGGCATCATAACACATATTTGGGATTCATAGTCCTGATCAGACGTTTTTGCTATTTGGGGGAAGTGCGGCCTACTGGCCTGACTCGTGTGAAGTTCCACTGAGATTATTATTATTATTATTATTATTATTCCGAGTTTTGTATAGACATATAGGCCAATAGGCATCCCCGGGCTTATCAGAACATAACACAGCTACAAGAATGCAAGGATTAAACAGAGAACAAAAAAGTTTTTAAGAGTTTACGAAACCTGAAGAGACTGGCTTCGGAGCGCAGTTGTAGGGGCAGTGAGTTCCACAAGGAGGCCACAGATTAACAACAAGACCCTTGTGCTGACATTTCGTCTGTATTTTCAGTGAAAGTATGGATGGTGGATGTGTGGGACACATCTTCTGCTGTGCGGTACAGTCACCTTTACTCCCCCTGCAAACTATCTGTGCTGCAATAGAGCAGAACTTTCCTCTGCAGTGCACTCTAGCTCTTGACTCCTTTCTCCGTGACAACAGTTTTTTGTCTATAAGCTCACAGAATGTTACAACAGCTGCTCTGAGGCACTCACTGGGCTATTGTTTTGTCTGTACTTACCACATTCATACTCCTCGCAACACACGTTTTTAGTTTCTACCTTGCTGAGGACCCATCCAAACTCACAGTCTTCAGGTGTGGGGCATGTTGGTGGGCACTCTGGTGATAGAAGGAAAGAGTAAAATAGACACACCAGAGTTAGTGCTGTCGGATCAACGTGTGCCTGTGTTTGTAAAACAAATTGGATTCACTACCTGCTAACAAATGTTATAATGATATTACAGGTCAGTTAGAAGTCTGTGACTGCATAGGCAATAAAGCTGAAGGCCAGGTTCCTTTAAAGGCCTCTAAATTCTGAAGCAACATGACCTATTCCTTTTACAGACAGAAGGATTGTCATTTCTTACGAAACATGGTCACAAAGTCACCCAAACCCTTTTTAAAACATCTTTTGTCGCTTGCTCCTATTTATAAGTCTGATATTCTAATTGTATATATGTAGAATAAATGAGAGATCTATAATTTGAAAGTAAACACAGTAATGTACAGGTCGTAATTTGCTTCAAACACATATTTCAAGCAGTTCAATGTAAGTTACTATCAAAACTTTCTAGCAGGAGGCATTGTGACATCACTATTCAAAAGTAATAAATAATTACAAAAGAGTAGTGATACAGGACTGGTGAGTAGTGAAGTATTTATACATTAATGTGTAGTTGCACTATCACAATACCACTTCATTTTGTGAAATGATATATTTGAAACATGCAATTAATACAGTTTTTGGTGCTTTTGTTGCACAAAATACACCGGTATAGGTTGCATTAATAATAATATGGTTTAGCTTGGTTTTAACAAAGAGACTTCAAATTAAGTGATGAGTTATCACAAAAGGTATGGGAAATTCCAGTTATTAGCTTTTGTGCAATTACGTGAAATGAAGAGAAAATTATGCAAAATTACGCATATTTATGTAAATTGGCAATCCATCATTTTGTGCTATATTTTAGCATGAAATGCATCCTTGCATACATTTTTGGGACAAAAAAGCATTCAAAGCAATAGCACAATGAACACCAGCCATTCATGTTCTATTCTCCCTGAGCATTCACAATACATTTTGACGACAAATTTTACGTTCCCTTTAAATGTTTACTCCAAATGCCACATTATTACTCAAAGTGGCATAATTGTGTAATTTCTGGAATTTTGCGGAACAAATGTAACGACAAATGTACAAAATTATGCAAATTACACCTGCATAATTTGAATTTCGTCCTGACCTAATTATAACTAAGCTTAAATATATTTATAGCTTTTCATTACTAATTAAACAATAGTGAAGCTCTGCAGAGGCTGACATTATCATAATTTCTTCAAAATATGGAAATAATTCACAGTTCCCTGTAAAATGTAGATCTTTATACCACTGCATTTTGTGCAGTATAAATATATTAATGTATAAAAATAAATCTCTTTTATTTTTATATTGTTTGTTGAATAGTGAGTGTTGAGCAATTTTCTCTTCAATCTCAGAAGTTCTCTGTATAGGTTATTTCATGTCAGTCTTTCCTGGTGTTGAATACTGGGGTGTAATAAATGATTGGTTGCAGTATTTTTCCTATGTAATGAGGTTTCAATTTTATAGTCGATTTGTACTTTTTTTTTTTTTTTTTTTTAAACCTTTATTTGGAGACAAACAGGTTCAAGGGAATTGTACATACAAAACAGACAGTCACATATGGCCATTACAGTGGTACGTCAGAGCCAAGAAAAATAAAAAAAACAAAATCAAGGAGATACAAGGAAGTACAGGGCAGGGCACAAGTCAATACAAGGAGCAATAGCGAAATGTACAGTAAAGGTTAGAATACAATGATCCAGCATGGGCAGGCGAGCCAATAAGACAATGCAGTGTGAATACAGTACCGTAGCGGAGAGCACATGAGACAGAGGGGACTCAAATAGGAGGAACACAGGAAATAAACGTGCTGCACCGGGATACACTCTGAATTACCAGTAATACACCAGTCGTAAGGGAGACTACAACCCCCCAATAGCGCACAGGAAAAGGAGACAGTCAGCCCCTCTCCCGATACCGGAAGAAAAGCAGGCGTTGTGTAAAATCCCAGCCTATCATGTTGTCATCAACCTATCCCCTCGCGGTCCCCAGGTTCAGAATCAGAGTCCCGCACAGCCCTGGTTAGGAGGTACACCTGGAGCGGACTCCAAAAGTCCTTTGGTCTGCATCGAACAGGCATCAAGTCAGAATAGATATTATATTGATCCTGACAGTATATGAGGTCAGTCACCCAGTCCTGAAAGCGCGGCACCCTACCACGACCCCAGCAGCAAGCAACCCTACGCCTAGCCAGCAGCAGGGCCACATCAACAAATCTACGGTGAGAGGCAGGTACGTCCTTAGAGAAGCCAAGTAACATCACTAAGGGGTCTAACGCCACCCCATCCTCCGCCATAACCTGCAGGGCTTCATGCACCTGAGTCCAATATTCCAATACCCCCGCACAGCTCCAAGCCAAATGCAAAAAGTCAGCGCCTTCCGCCCGACACCTAGCACACCTGTCATCCTCCGCTAAATGGAACCGTAGTTTCCTCGCCGGAGTATAGTAGTACCTCTGAACAAACTTGTAATGGATGATTTTAAGGCGTCAACTAGAAGAAACATTGGCCGTGAGCCCGCAGCAATATTTCCACTGCTCGTCTGTAATAGGAGCACCCAATTCAGCAACCCACTGCTCGCGCACCCGATTGGCCGGGACCGATCGCTGTCGGCGAATAGCCCCGTATAATTTCGACACCAGGTGTCGCCCATCTGAAACCAACAGCACGTGGAGGGGGAGGGTAACCCCAGGCTCCGAAGGGTAGTCTGGTAGCAGAGCACGCATGCCCTGCCGCAGGCGGACAAAGTAGAACAGGTCTAGAGGGGAGCAAGCAGCCGCACCGAAGAAATGAGCCTGCGTACGGAAGGCACTGTCATGAAACAAGTCGCCCCACGTGAGGACACCCAGCCGCTTGCACATTCGCTGAAACCCCGTTTCCAACAACAGCGACAAATCCGGATGATACGACAGAGGCAAGGCTGGCGAGTAGAGAAAGGAAACGCCTAGCAAATGAGCCACTCGCTTCCAAGCATCCACCGTGCACGTTACCGTCGTGCGAGGAGTTTCCAAATCTGACACCTTGCCCAAAACCATCCCTTCAAGTGGGAGCGGGTGGGCGACCCAATGCTCAGCAGCGATCTGGGGCATGAACGGCGTGGGGCGCATCCAGTGATAAGCATAATGCGCCTGAGCGCTGAGATAATAAAGTTCAAAGTCAGGGACGTCGAAACCGCCATCAGCATAAGGCAACGTAAGGGTGGCCCAGGCCACCCGTGGCTGCTTGCCCCCCCAGAACAACCGCAGGAGCTCGGAGCGAAGTCTACGAAAGAAATAAGCACCAGGATGATATGGGAGGTTTTGAAAGAGATAAAGAAAGCGGGGCAGAACTACCATCTTGATAAGAGACGCCCTACCGGCCATGGAGAGAGGCAAAGACATCCACCTGGTGACATCATCCGCCAGTTTAGTAATGGCCACACCATAGTTAAGCCGAACCGCGTCTTCCCTGTCCAAGGATATGACAATACCGAGGTATCGCAACTCCGAGTCACACCACTCCAGAGGGTAGTCAAGGGGAAACCTGGCCACCGCAGCAGTGAGGGGGAAAAATTGAGATTTCCGCCAGTTGATGTGAACCCCGGAGACACCTCCAAAAGCGACCAGCTCCCGCAGGAGCGAATTAAGGTTGTTCTCAGGGTCCTTGACATAGAGTGTGACATCATCGGCGTATAAAGAAATGCCGACCTGTCGATGAAGACAATTAAAGGCGCTCTGCTGATGAAACTGACGAATCCTACAGGCCAGCGGCTCAATGGCGATAGAAAACAAGAGGTGTGAGAGGGGGCAACCCTGTCGGGTCCCTCTCGTGAGAGGGAACGAGGGGGATAGCACCCCATTCACTACTACCCTCGCCATCGGATCAGTATATAAAAGCTTAACCCAAGAGATGAAAATCCTGGGGAAACCCATCCGACAAAGAACATCAATAAGGTAGCCCCACTCAACAGAGTCAAACGCCTTGGTGGCATCAAGAAAGATAGCGGCAACCGGGACAGTGGGATCAATGGTCGACACAAGCGAAAACAAAGTGCGAAGATTGTGAGAGGTAGCACGGCCGGGCACAAATCCCGACTGATCAGGCAACACGATAACGGGCATGAGTTCGGCTAGTCTCACCGCCAGGACCTTCGCAAGAATTTTAACATCGCAGTTGAGCAATGAGAGGGGCCTGTAGGAGCCCACATCCAGCGGATCCTTACCCGGCTTGAGCAGCGACGTGATGGCGACCTCCCGCATGGAGCCCGGTAGACGTCCCTCCTCCAGAGACTCCTCAAACACCTCACGGAGCACAGGGGCCATGGTGTCCACATAACACTTATAAAATTCAGCAGGAAGGCCATCCAGCCCGGCGGCCTTCCCATTAGAAAGAGACATGATGGCATTCCTGACCTCCTCCACCTCTAGGGGCCTGCCTAAGAACTCACGATGACCATCCGATAACCAACAAAGCGCCAACTCATCGAGGAAGCCGCCGTAGCGAGTCTCTCCCGTCTGCTGTGTCGTGTAAAGGTGTGCATAGTGATCAATAAAAGTGCGCTGAATCCCCGAAGTGTCTCGACAGCGAGTGCCATCCGGAGACACCAATTCCAACACGTCCGACCCATGCCTAGGATGCCTAGTAAGGGCAGCGAGGACCTTACCGGGTCGCTCCCCCTCGCAGTATCGCCTCGACGTCCAGTATTTCCCCCTATGCTTAGCCTCTCGAGCAGCCTCCTCCTCATACTCGGAAAGCTTAGTGCGGAACTGTGCCAGAAGCGCGGGGTCCGAGTCAACCTGCATCCTGCGCTCCAAGTCTCGCAAATCAGCCTCCAAGCTCTCGAGGGTCCGAACAATCAGACGGAGTACTCCACAACTTTTAGAAATAGTGACACCCCGAATCGTAACCTTGAATGCCTCCCAAATGACCTCAATGCTGTCCACAGAGCCCTTGTTTCTAGGGAAGAACGCCTCCACCTCCACACCGAGTTCCTCCTTGAACACCGGGTCAAGCAAAGCAGTCGGAAACAAACGCCAAGGTGGGCGCGGCCTATGCAGCCCGGGGACGGATAAAACAACCTTCACCGGACAGTGATCAGAATACGTCCGAGCCAGATGTGTAGCCTCCCGTAGGCCAGCCATCAACCCTCTAGAGAGGAACACATAGTCCAGTCTCGCCCATGAGCGAGCATGTGTGGTGTAATGAGTGCCCTCCTTGGTGGCAGGGTGGGTGTACCTCCAACTATCAACCATCCCAGCCTCTTCCACTATCCCCCGCAACACTTCTCTAGCTTGTACATTGTACTGAGGACTACCCTCCGATCTGTCCAACTGGGCCTGAAATGCAAAATTAAAGTCACCCCCCCACACAATGTGAGTAGCATCCACAGCAAGGACATGACCCCACAGAGTGACAAAGAAGATTGGCGTATCAACATTAGGAGCATAGCAATTAACAAACAGTACAGTGTTCTGCCCAAGTCGTCCCCACAGCAGCACATAGCGCCCCTCAGGGTCCCCCACAGATCCAAGTTCCTGAAATGCAAGCGATCTTTTTACAAGGATGACAACCCCACGAGCATAAGAAGAATAGGAAGCAAACCCCCTGGCCGCAGCCCACCTCCTGCCAAAAGTGGGGGAGGGAGCGGGGCGCAGATGCGTCTCCTGGAGAAAAGCAACATGAATAGCATGCCTGTCCAGATACTGGATCACACTACGACACTTCCTGGCATCATTAAGGCCCCGTACATTCCAGGACAAAATCGAGATTTGGTCTACAACAGCAGTCGACATCACACAGATTCAGGGCCCCATGGGACCCAACAGACAAATACAGGGCATCCAACTACCAGTAACAGCCAGCGATAGGTCCACGCCTCAGGGCACGGACAGACCCCCACATACACTCCACACATTTCCCAGTCATCTCCAAACCAACCAAACAAAAACACAACAACTCCCCCCCAACCAATCCATCCATGCATCAAGCACTCAGGACATACTGCGCGCCGCACGCCGCCAAGCCATCCCACGCGGCCCACAACTCGCACACATGCTACGCTAGCAGAGTGCGCCCCGTCACGTGGCAGCCCAAAATGGCGGCCGCTGCACTCGGGCCCAAAATGGACGGGAGCACGGACCCCAGGGCCAATCCCGCCAGATAGAAAAGTGGAACAGCGCGGGCGCCACAACATTTCCGTGCACTCAAACAACAGCAGCAGTTCCCATAGCGAACCAGAAGTCCCGGGCAAACAGACATGGACAGCTTCATTCCCACCCCATCCACCCACCTGACACCACCCCAACCATCAGGCCACGCATACCCCCCCCCCCGTCCCCCGACACACAACCAGTCAACCAACAGAGGACTAGAATCCAAAACAAAGGTAAACATGGGGCACACCCTCCGGGGAACCTTCCAGAGGTGCACGACGCCACTCCCTCACGCCACGCCAGTGTCCGCGCCAACAAGTATCAGGCGGCCCCAGGCACAGCGCGGGGGGGTGGGTGCCCAGAGCGCAACACCAAATATCACCATCCTGCGGTGCCATACCGAACCCACAAAAATAAATAGCAAAACGCACTCATTCATCACAATACAGAAATGACCCACGCATCAGCAAAAAAACCAACAACGGACGATAGCTAGGCCGCAAATACGGAGAAGGAAGACAGCAGGCCTCAATACAAAAGATACATGTCCACAGTACTCCAGAAAACAGGAAGAAGATAGACAAAGTCCAAAGTCACCAGAATCAGGCGACCTCCTCCTCAGCCGCCGAATGTTCACCCTCCGGATCTCGATCGTCACCCCGATCCGCAGCAGCTCGCTCGCGCTGGAGGCGCTTCACAAAGTCCTCAGCATGCTGTGGGTTGGTGAAGAAATGTTGTTTAGCCTGATGCGTCACTCTAAGTTTAGCCGGATAAAGCAAGGCGTAGTCCACTTGGAGGTCCCGAAGCTTCCTTTTCACCCCCAAGAACTTCCGACGCTGGTCCTGCACCATCGGCGTAAAGTCGGGGTACATGGTAAAAGACACCCCTTCGAAGGAGAGAGCCCTGTTAGTGCGGGCAGCCTGAAGAGCAGCGTCTCGATCACGATAATTCAAAAGGCGCGCAATGATGGGACGCGGTGCAGCCCCAGAGGCCGGGCGAGGTCCCAACGTCCGATGCGCTCTCTCAACGATGAACTGGGACGAGAAAACTTCCGTCCCAATGGCGCCCACCAGTAGCCTCTCCACATAAGTCTCCATTTTGCCCACATTCGTGGACTCCGGGACACCTACAATGCGCACGTTGTTGCGCCTACTCCTCGCTTCCAACTCTTCGTTCTTAGCAGCAATGACACGCAAGATGTTGTCCATTCTCGCCAGTTGGGTGGTATGGGTGGCCGCCGTGTCATCATGGTCCGAAATGCGCTGTTCCGCCGCCGTCAAGCGCTCCTCATGCACGTCCAATTTCTGGACGACCGCATCCATGCGCGACGATATCTTGTCCACTTTGTCCACTATAGTGGCGAACCCCTGCCTCATCTCCTGCATCATTTGGGCAAAGTCCGGTGGTGGTGGGTGCGGGACGCTCTCAGCGACATTCGGGGGGGGGGGGCCGCGAAGTCCCAGCTTCCTGGAGCAAACGCGTCCCACGCCTAGCCCCTCCAGAGTCAAAGGACAATTTGGACTGTTTAGTGTCCGGCTTCCCCATAGCGGTGGTGCAGTGGGGGACCGATGCAAATAGGAGTCAGGATAGAGGTCGGACAAGGGACCCGGCCAAGTAGAAAGCAGCTCGAATCGTGGGGGCACGAGCAGGCCAGCACGCCCCGCCACTCCCAACGACGAGAAATGGCCGTCTTCGCTTCCAGCCCAAGGGGCAAAACCCTCAGAATCCAAGGAGAAGATCCGTTGCGCCTCCGTAAGCAATGGTATCTGGGCAGGCAGATGGGATAGCCGAGAGATAGGTCCGACAACAAGGAAGAGCCAAGCGTCTTGCCCGACCAGCGAACGGGCCTGGCGGAGAAGGGCGGAGCTAGGCCTACACCCCACGTGCAGAGCCCCGGACTGGCATGAGCAGTGATGCCGGGCAAGAGGGCATCAGACTTCCAGAGCGCGAGTCGGAGAAACTTGGGATCCTCGTAACTTCGGCCAGCAACCTTCGAATGACTCAGGAGTTGGACCGCGGGTGGACAGTCGATATCCCAACCGATCCGTGGGGTCAGTTCAGGGCGCAGAGATGGTAATCAGGATACCTAGACGGATAATAGCTCCGGGCAGCGGGAGCCTCACGACAGTGCGGCCATTCCGCAGTGCGCCCTCTAGCGCCCCCTATAGTCGATTTGTACTTTTCAATATCTAGGATTGTTACTCTTGTGTCCCTTATTTCAAAAGCGAATCTGAGGCTACATGGATCTTTATGAGGTTTTCCATAACCGTATGCAAATTCCATTGCTGTACTAAACAAAATGACGAACAAGTCATCTATATCACAAAGTCAGGTGTTTTCCCCCCAAACTGTTTAATTCTCTTGACACCATGCTCAATTGTTAGGCCAGCGTAGCTGGTGGAGAAAGGAATGCTCACGGCCGTTCCGTATTTATGTTGGTAAATGTAGTGATTCGACATAAAGATGTTGCTCTTCATATATATATATATATATATATATATATATATATATATATATATATATATATATATATATATATATATATATATATATATATATATATCTCTATATCCAAACTGCTTTCTGTATCTCCCACGCGGCACCACAGAAATAACGGACCACCAGGCAGCATAGAGTATTTGGGTAGATTTATTATCTCTCCTTTCCACTCGGCATGACGCGTTTCTAATAACAAGTACCCTTGTTCACATAGCAGGCATGCAGTACATATCGGCATATATATATATACTCATTTTTTTACCTTTCAAAACCCCACGTGACCATAGATAGTGTCAAAATACTTCTGTGCACATGAGGCAATGTTATGGAATCCACTTTTTTCCTTTGTGTATATCCTTTACGTTTTCTGACAATATGCAAACATATTCATATTCCAGTTGTCGGTTTATAGCAGCATAAATGCTTAATATCAATGTGCAAAATACGCAATAAATATTGTTTATAAAATTAAATAAACAAATTCAGAGATTTGACACATAAACACTACAATTTTTTAAAAATAATTTTTAAAAAATCACATTTAAAATCCGTGCAATATACGCAATTATTTTTTCTTTTGTTGGAATCACCTTGATGACTCTAAGTGCAAATAACAGCTTCAATGCTGCCGCGTTGTGCAAATCATGCAAATGAATGGGTCCAATATTGCTGCCTTATTGCAGTCGCATTTAAGCACAAATAAATTAATGCATTTAATAGCTGCCAAGATTATCTCTGACTTATTCAAATGTTCTTAGTCTGACATTGTTAAAGTTTGTAACACTATTTATTATTAATACTTGGTCCCAGGTATCTAATCTTTCAAAAATTGTTCCATTTAAACTTGCCAACGTGCTTAGTGCTCATTTAAGTGCAAGAATTAATAATGATAAAAAAAATTCTTTTAAGACCAATGAATATTAGTTAGAAGCATTGACTGTATACGAGGGCTTAATACCATGTAACTCTTCATCCCATGTATAATTTCATTAATCAGTATCAAATATTGACATAATCCTACTCTCTACAAGCCTGTATGAGTGGACTAAAGATTTTATAGATTTCAAAAATGGTTTCCTTAAAACAATTACAAGTGATAAAATTAAGTCAGAAATTGTTAACCGCATCGCTGCTGCGGTGATTTTTGCGCTGTGCTGCAAATGACCATTTTGCTGTTGTCATGATGAGCTCAGCTCGTCATCAGCACACGACACCCGTGGGTGATGACGAGCGGAGCTCGTCATCAGCATCGAAAGGGTTAAAAGAACGTTTGTAAGTCTTCAGTATTATTGAGACCGTTTGGGTATTTGCTATTCAAATTTAAAATGTATCTTGTCTCTAATTGTTTCAATTTTTCCCTGTTGCCTCCTCTACGTGGCATAGGAACAGAATCAATAACATAATATGATAGACGATTAATATCTTTATTATGTACAGATTTAAAATGTCTCGCGACTGGATATGCTGGATCGCACTTTACGATGGCTCTAATATGTTGTAATATTCTCACGTGCACCTGGAGCTTCGTACTTCCCACATATCTTAGCCGACAGGTGCACGTCAGAACATAAACTGCAAAATCTGTGCGGCATTTGAAGTTGCCCCTGATGTCAAGTTCATTCTCTCTGAAAGGTGTACTGTATTTGGTAGTGTTTACATCAAATTTACAAGCACAACATGTAGTGCATTTGAAGAAGCCCTGTTTAATGGTCAGCCAAGTATTTATTAAGGCTCCTTCCACTTTAGTTCTAGATAGGTGGGCTGCCATGGATTTACATTTTATAAAGGTTACAACCAGTTTGTCTGGTAACCTTTCATTAAGAATGCTATCTGTCAACACTAAAGGCCAATTTCTATTCAAAATGGCTCTGATTTTATGTTCTTGCATGCTATAGGTTGTGATTAGTCTAGGTGCTTCTTCTCCCTCACTAGTTTCTTTCTCCGTTTCTCTCTCTATCGGCAGAAGAAATACTATAGGTTTCGCACTGGCTTTTAAAACTGCATTTGTTAGGATCTTTTCTGTGTACCCTCTCCTTCTCATTCTCGTTAGGGCTTCCTCCTGACACCTTTCAAATTCTTCTGGTGTGCTGCAGATGCGTTTTAATCTTAAAATCTCCCCATCGGGGATTCTAGCAATTAGATGTTTTGGATGCGCGCTGGAAGCATGCAGTGTTGCATTTCCCGCCGTCGGTCTTCTAAATGCGCTAGTCACTAAACTGTTGTTATTCGCATGTACGCGTACATCTAACAATTCAATTGTGGTTGGACTACTGTGTGATGTGAAGTGCAAATTAAAATCATTGACATTAATCTTCTCAATAAAATCATTTGCACTTTCAATGCCCCCTTTCCAAATTATAAAAACATCGTCTATAAAACACAGCCAGTGCCTAATCCTGTTGTCAAAAATGTCCTTGTGTTGTACCCTGAGGACCTGCTCCTCCCAGAACCCAACGTGTAAACACGCGTAGCTCGGGGAAAAGCAGGCCCCCATGGCAACACCTTGCTTTTGTCTGAACATGTCTTTGCCAAATGAAAAGAAATTATTATTTAAGCACCATGTAATCAATGACAATAGCATCTTATTGTGCAATACATGCCTAGTGTTTAAAAAGTATTCAATCCCTTTTAGGCCACACTTGTGTTCAATGCTCGTATACAACGACTCAATGTCCAGAGTTAACCCCTTCCATGCTGGGCTGTTTCCGCCGCTGTGCGGTAAACAAAAGAACAGGGGCGGGCCATGACGAACCCCAGCCGTCATCAGCACACGAGCGCCGCAGAGCGAGACGGCTGGGGTTCGTCACCAGCATGGAAGGGGTTAATAAAATCAAATCATTGGTCCATGCAATGTTATCAAGTTTTCTTAAAAAGTCCCCAGTGTCTTTTAAATAGGACGGCATAGTTTTTACCAATTCTTGTAAATAAAAATCAATGTATTGGCCTACTTGCTCCGTCATACTATTGATCGCAGATGTAATTGGACGGCCTGGAATTGGAAACGTTCCTTTATGTATCTTGGGTAAAAGATATAGGAAGGGCACCTCTGGATATTGATTGAACATAAAGTTATATTCCTCAGTTGAGATTAGCCCCTCACGTTTCCAATTTAATAGTAGTTTTTTATGGTGTCTTTTGCTTTGTTGTAGGCCTTCATTGTGGTTCTTTCATAACAATCCATGTTATTAAGATGCCGCATAGCTTCTTCTCATATTGATCGTTAGGCCACAAAACTATATTTCCGCCTTTATCAGATTTTTTCACAATTATTCCTGAATTTTTACTTATTTTTATTCATAAGATTGTTGTATTGCACTTGGTTTTGATTTGCTCGTTGTTTTCTGAAATTAACTTGACAATTCAGTTTTATAATCTCTTCAATGAATCTGTCATGAAATATATCTACCACGTCTTTTGGCATCAACTGCATAAATGAAGATTTGGGTTTGAAACGACTTTCACCTGCACCTTTTTGTAATAATTCCATTCTTTTCAGTTTGGTTTGTGTGGGTACTTGCAAAGTATTTAATTCATCATTATTTAATTCATACATAGTACATAAGGTGGGAACATCTGATGCTTGCAGATTAGAATTCACCGTTTCGTTTCCTTTGTCCTGTTTATTATCCCATTCATTTTTGAGTGCAAAGAATTTTCTTAGCTTTAATTTTCTTATAAAGCAGAAAATATCAATGCGTGTTGTGGCATAATTAAAATTTGTATTTGGACAGTAATTCAGACCTAAAGCTAAAAGTTGTTCTTCTGCTTTAGTTAAGGTCATGGTCGTTAGATTTATGATTGTTTGTTCATCAGTCCTTATTTCTTGCGCCAATAGTTTTTTCTTTTTTTCGGCTTCCCGCTTGCGTTTGCGGCGCACTGTTCGCCTAACTGTGTCCTGCCTTTTTCGGGCTGATTTTTGTCGTTCCATGGTCTTAAGGTTTTCATCTGGGCCTCCACCAAAAAATCAATTTCCTCTTCTAGACTCAAGATGACCATATTAGAATCTCTGCTGCTGCTAGTTGTGTCCATATATATTAATTAGTTCTAGCAGCATTTGTGTTTGTTTGTATTGCTCTTGGGGGTGTGAATGTGAGCCTATGTGTACTCCTTTGGATGTTACACCGGATGCGGCTTCAACTCCTGCCACCCCACGTCAGATTCTATTTTTGAAGCTGGTACTTTCCTAAAGTCTCCTGTTTAGCCAAATTTGTTTAGTGTTTAAACCTACAAACTCATTCCAGGGCTATTCAGCATTGGAAAACCACAACCTCACATGCAATTTGATTTTTAAACTTAGGCATGTTTTCTGTGCCCAAATAAATAATGTCTCTTTTAAACATTGGTTGTGACATGCCCTTCACCAAGCTATCAGTGTACACCTCTTTCTTGGGAGTCAATTTGTTGTACTTACCGCATGTGTACCTAGGGCAGCACTCAATGGCAGGGTTAAAGACTTCCTCAGGGACTTGTCCTAAGCCACACTCTGGTTCAGGGGCACAGGTGCCGCATACTGATGGGAAAAAAAACACAAGGAAGCACGCATTAGAATAAACTGAAATCACAACGGGAGCAGGGCACAAACGCAGGCTACAGATACACACAAAGTCGCGCATTCGAGCGTCCTTAAACCAGAGGTCTGGTACTTTCGCCAGAAACCAGGTACGCATATACGCTGTGCTTTAGAGGAGCCTGACATCAGAAGGTTAGTAGTACATACATTGTTTGGGTGTTAAAGCAGACCGAAACTAAAGGCTAGACCCACAAATGGGAGCGGTTTTACGCCCAGATCTCTGCCTGAGCGCAGAGATCTGGGCTCCAGACGGGGATGGAAACAGGAGTCAGGTATACACACACAGGCTGCAGTTACTGTTGCCTAACACCAGAGGCGTGGGCCAGGTACACACAAGGGCTGCACATTACATTAGCCTGAAACGAGGGGGTCATCCTGGTCCTCAAATGGTAGCTGTCTGTTAGAGCAGCCTAAACCAGAGGCCATATCTCCAAATGGGAGTCAAACACACACACAAACTGCACCTTAAAGCATCCTGAAAACAGAGGCCTGGTCTCAGAAAAAAAGGCAGATATACACACTGGATGCATGTTGGTGGAGCCGGAAACTAGATGCCTGGTCCCCAGCTGAGAGGTAGAAACGCACACAGGCGGCATGTTAGAAGAGCCTGAACCCAAAGTGCTGGTCCCCAAATGGGAGCTAGGAAATGGTAGCTAGTCACACACACAGAGACTGAAGGTAGCGTACCCGGAAACCATGCTTGGGCCAGGTGCACACACAGGCTGTGGTACATCTGACACACTGGACATTGAGTGAGCAGCTCAAAGGCAGTGATATCTGCCTCTCGCCCTGGCACTTTGAATTATAGTCTACGAGAACGTAGGACATGTCAGGTGTGGTGGTCTTCAGTTGTTTGGAGTGAAAAGGAGGGCTGGGGTCCACTGCTCCCAGTCACCATCCTCCCCTCTCCAGAGACTGCTCCTAACAACTAAAGACCACCACGCCTGACAGCCTGTCTGTTCTTGGCTCTCGTAGGCTGTTATACAAAGTGCCAGAGGTAACACGGGAGGGACGAGCCTTGGCATGTATATGACAGCAGTGGTACCCTAGGCAAGTTAGAGGATGATGGGAACTGGAAACGACGTGCTGCAGTCACATTCTTGATAGGTTGGACGCCATATTCCATGGCAATTAGAGAGGTAAAGAAAGAAGATCTTTGGAAAACACAGAGGGCAAAGTTGGGAACAGCAGACTTATAACCAAGAGCTGCCACGGGCACCACAGACCTAAGGCAGGCTGGTTTAACAGGCATCTGAGCGGCAAGTCAGAGATAGTTTGCATTAGCTGTGTAGAGGCTGAGCTGGTGCAAGGCTGATGTTCATGATGGGATGGGTCCCTGTAACTGATGGAGTTAAACTGGGAACAATGTATCTGTCCGTCACAATACGAAGTTTTAATATCGACCTACAGTTATCTTGACTTACCCCTAACCACTACTAACATATCATCATGGCAAGTGCATGCAGAGTTAGGAAAAGTCCATCTAAATTCCCCTATATTTGCTTACCCTGACAAAGATTGGTAGTCAAGACCATGAGAGGTAAACAGTTCCCCAAAGAAACAAGAATAATTCATTAAAAGGACCGAGCGAAGGAACGGAGAAGGGGGCAAAAAGGGAAATGCCCCTTTCGGAACTAAAACCCTCACACACCCAGCGAGCTAGGTGTCATGCTTCATCATCTGGGTTCTGCTCCTCGTCAGACTGGCGCTGCAATGTCTGGCTGGCACCCAAGAATGGGCTCTTTATCGGAGATCTTTTGTTCCTGCCATTTGTTGCATGTGGGTATGAGGGTACTAATATTGGTGTAGACCTAGAGAAATGTGTGCAAGTTAAAAAAGGTTAGGTAATCCACGGCTAAATTTTAATGGTGTGGTTGCCTACCTTGGTAAAAACAGTGAGGGAGGGATACACACTGTTACTATGGTCCAGTAGTGTATCTACTGCCTATGGATGTGGTCCACATGTTTCATGCTAATCTAAGCAATTCGTCAGGACCTAAGTGGAGTTCTACACACAGGAAGGGGCTATACTACCTTCCTTAGGGAGTTGCAAGGCAGGCCAGCCGGTCCTGCTCCGAAAGTTGAAACCTAGTTGGATTAAATACACGCTTCTACAGTCAATCCTGTGTTGTGGCACCATATGGGAAGGTACCTGTCTGAAGTAAAGACAAGTCCTTAGTCACGTACCCACACTGAGTCCCTGAGTAGACTCGGAAAGGCTGGAGCCAGATTGGTAGTCGACATGTGGAGTCGATATATGTGCCAGTGAGCAGTCGATTCTATTGACCTCTGATAGTGTGACGTATAAATGAGCAGGTCCGGGCCTTGTCTCAAAACAATCAGTGCAATAGAGAGGCGCAACTAGAGCCAAATTTCGGGGGGGGGGGGGGCTGAACCTTTGAACAGTAGGCAGAGTGGAGCTGCAGGGCCTCCAACAAGGGGTGAAACAACAGCAAGGACCAATTAACATTCAAATGATCTTTTAAAGACCTGTTAAACGTTCGGGTGTGGCTCTGTGTGTGCCCGGGATCTGTTTCATCCCAGGCTGCCACACACGACGGGGGGTCGGGCTGAAGCCCGGTGAGTTCAATGGGTGTTGCACGCCTGGCAGTAGGACGTGAATGCACCCACTGCAGTGCATGGACTCCGTGCACAATATTTACCTGTGTTCCTACCCGGCCACATAGTGCATCAAGTACCTGCTTCGGAAAATAAGGTTGCCTCTCTAACATAGTTACACAGCCAAAATGCAATGACTAAAATACGAACACACCAAAGGCCAACCGGGAATGACGGGTCAACTTACCACAGGTGACGTTAGGACAGCAGTTTATAACAGAACCATCTGTTTCTGGGTGTTCGCCTGCTCTTCCGCACGACGGCGCTGCACACTTTACACCGTCACAAGGGGGCTGCAATATTAGGTGAAAATGCACAAAGGTAAAAACAAATGCTTCCAGATCTGCTTCGACATTCAGCCGCCCCCCAATGCTCGGGCCATTTGTTAGGTTCCCGTTCTGCCAGCTGCTCAGAGGTGGACCTTTATTCTGCAAACCCGATGCGGTCTCTCCTCGCTGATCTCTCTCCTCTCACACCCTATTGTACGAGACTTCATTTGTTCAAAAACAGAGAGGTTGTCTGCACGAGCCAGCATTTCATCCTCCCTCACGCAGGGCGCCAAGTCTAAGGCGGTGAAATGGCGGTCTGTTCAACGCGGCCACCGGCAAGGAACTTCTCTGTCTCAGAACGAGCTGAGAGGTCTCTGTTTCCTGGGAACGTCTCTGTCCCACAAGTGCTTGAGCTGTACGTAACTCCCCTCTCTCATGTTGGTGTCTTTGTGCACTAATAGTTCTATTTTTTATTACACTCGTCTTGGTACCATGTAAACTAATAGTGGTGTATTTTCTCAAAATAGTGGGTTTTTTTCACACTGGCAGTGGTTTTTCTACAGTAGTGGTGGTGTCGTTGTACCCTAACAGTGGTATTTTTTTTCCTCACACGAGTAGTGTTTCTTTTTAACCTTGGTTGTGGTGTCTTTGTACACTAGTTGTAGTGTTTGCTTTCACAATGGTGGTGTGCCTTTTCTCACATTGGTGTTGTTTTCCCCTTATAATGATGTTGTCTTTTTACACTAGTGGTAGCATCTTCTCCCACATTGATGGAGTGCATTTGTACACTATTAGTGGGCTTTCATTCACAATGGTGGCAATGTCTTTTCTCACATTAGTGGTGTGTCTTTACACACAATAGTGGAGTGCTTTTTCTTGCACTGATGATGTATTTGCACACTAGTGGTGGTGTCTTTCGACACCCATGGTGATGTCTTTTTCCTCAAACAGGTGGTGGTAGTGTTTTTTCTCACTTTACCAGTTCACTCACTGGTGAAGGTCTCCTCAATAATATACACTAGCAATGGTGTCCTTTCTCACATTGGTTGTGGTGTTTGTACACTACTGGTGGGTCTTTTCTAACAGTGGTGATAGTGTCTTTTCTCACACTAGCATTGTGTCTTGTCTCGCACTGGTGGAGTTGTCCTTAACATTATACACTAGCAATGGTGTCTTTTCTCACACTGGTTGTGGTGTTTGTACACTAGTGGTGGGTATTTTCTAACATTAGTGATAGTGTCTTTTTTCACACTAGCATTGTGTCTTGTCTCACACTAATGGAGGTGTCCTAACATTATACACTAGCAATGGTGTCTTTTCTCCCATTGGTTGTGGTGCCTGTACACTAGTGGTGGGTATTTTCTAACATTAGTGGTAGTGTCTTTTCTCACACCAGCATTGTGTCTTGTCTCGAACTGGTGGAGGTGTCCTTAACATTATACACTAGCAATGGTGTCTTTTCTCACACTGGTTGTGGTGTTTGTACACTAGTGGTGGGTCTTTTCTAACATTGGTGGTAGTGTCTTTTCTCACACTAGCATTGTGTCTTGTCTCACACTGGTGAGGGCGTCCTAACATTATGCACTAGCAATGGTGTCTTTTCTACCATTGGTTGTGGTGCCTGTACACTAGTGGTGGGTATTTTCTAACATTAGTGGTAGTGTCTTTTCTCACACCAGCATTGTGTCTTGTCTCTCCCTGGTTAAGGTGTCCTCAACAATATACACTAGCAAAGGTGTCCTTTCTCACATTGGTTGTCGTGTTTGTACACTAGTGGTGGGTGCTTTTAACATTGGTGGTAGTGTCTTTTCTCACAGTAGCATTGTGTCTGGTCTTTCACTGGCGGAGGGGTCCTTAACATTATACACTAGCAATGGTGTATTTTCTCACATTGCTTGTGGTGTTTGTACACTAGTGGTGGGTCTTTTCTAACATTGGTGGTAGTGTATTTTCTCAGACTAGCAGTGTCTCTTGTCTCGCACTGGTGGAGGTGTCCTTAACATTATATACTATCAATGGTGTCCTTTCTCACATTGGTTGTGGTGCCTGTACACTTGTGGTGGGTCTTTTCTAACATTGGCGGTAGTGTCTTTTCTCACACTAGCATTGTGTCTTGTCTCGCACTGGTGGAGGTGTCCTTAGCATTATACATTAGCAATGTTGTCCTTTCTCACATTGGTTGTGGTGTCTGTACACTAGTGGTGGGCCTTTTCTAACATTGATGGATGGTGGTGTCTTTGTGCACTAGAAGTGATGTCTTCTTCGACAGTGGTGGAGGTTTTTGTCTCACACCAGAGGTATATTGTTTTTCACACTGTTGGTGGTATCTTTTATTACACTGATGGCAGTATCTTTGCAATCTTAATCACAAGAGGGAGATAGATGTGAAATAGTGGTTCCATTCAGCTTCCACTCTAATCACCTATAATCAAAAGAGAGTGGCCACATTTTGGCCACATTTTGCCAGGGCAAATCGATTGATATGACCTGTTACCCCCAAAAAACGTCGGGCAGATTTATGTTAACTGGCGCATCCCCAGGGATGCGCCAGTTAACATGCCCCACAGTGCGCCACAGCTCCGCCAGCCATGGTGCGCCACATTTATAATGCGGCGCACCATGGTGCAAAAACGGCACAGATGCGTGACGCATCTGTGCCGGAAATGTGGCGCATTGCTGGAGTTGCGTCGCAAGCACGACGCAGCTCCAGCAAGGCTCGGGGGTGCCCCATTTTAACAATGCTGCGTCAAGACCTACGCCTGCTTCAAGCAGGCGCAGGCTTTTGACGCAGCATTGGCTTAAAAGTGACTGAGTGAAATCTCATAGATTTCTCTCAGCCACTTTTGCGAGGCGCACCCTGCGCCGGAACGCCCACAAGTGGCGCAGGGCTTTACAACGTGACGCATCTGCCTAGATGCGTCACGTTGTAAATCGTTCGTAGGGATGCGCCACGTTTACGCCGCCTTGTGTGACGCAACAGCGGCTTAAACGTGGCGCAAGGGCCTCATAAATCTGCCCCCTAGTTTGTTATATGGACGCTCACCCACTGTGTTTTAATACAGTGGCATGCGTCATAATCGAGTCCTCACCTCAATTAAAGGTGTTGTATCTGGGCGGGCTCTATCCCATTTATTCGATGAAGGTATTTACGTGTTATGTTTTGTGTAAACAAGGGTTCTAACTTGTTAAAACTGTCTCAGGGTGTCTGCAACCGCACGTACTGCCTTTTTATTACCAAGGCTCCCTGACTAGATTAAAAACAGGATATTGATGCAAGGAGTTTTGTTATGCACTCCACATCAAAGGACTAGCCATCATGTTTCTGTCTTCTTATGCCCAGTTCAGGGAACCTGGCTTTCATCAGGACCAAAACTTCTGAGATCCCTCCCAAAAATATTTTAATTTTTGGGTGTTACCTCATATGTTGGTGTGTAGAGCGACACCAACACTCATACAAACATGCCTTTTAGTTACAAGACTCTTCAGAGGTTCTTCCCCAGTCTAGTTATTATTTTACAGCGGCTATTTGACTCGTAGGGAGTGAGGGGTGGACAGCCTTGTCTCACTTTCATCAAAGGATCTCATTAGCATATTCACCTAAAGGCCCCCTCACCTACATCTACAATATGGAGAAGAACCTCAGAAGGTCCTTAGAAGTGTGTGGCACGTTGGCATGAGTGTTAGCGTGAAAGCACTATGCACCTTGTGGATAGGGGTGAGTGAAGAATTCTGCTTGGCTGGCGGAGTTCGTGAACTTTTGTCCACAGGCAATCCCGCACCGACCATTCTGGTTCCCATCTGGCCCGCCTGTCTTGGTGCTCCTCCCTTGCCGAAACCCCACATCAAAAGCCTCGGAGTCTGGCTTGATAAAGCATTGGATTTTTCTGTGCAGGCCACTAAAACTGCTTCCACCTGCATTGGTCTGTTGAGAATGCTCCGGAAGATTCTCCCATTGCTTCCTTTCCAGGCGAGGAGAATCATGGTTCAGGCCTTGATACTCTCCCGCCTGGATTATGGAAATGCATTATATCTGGGAGCCCCGGCAGCAGTGATCAATAGACTCCAAGTTACGCAAAACTGTGCTGCTCGACTCTTGTTGGGCATCCCTCGTGGGCAATCAGCAAGGAAGGCCTTAAAAGAACTCCACTGGCTCCCAATAGCTGCCAGAATGCACTTTAAAGCTATGTGCATTGTGCACAAAGCTTTTCACCGAACAGGTCCAGCCATCCTGCGCCCCTTGGTCGTACCTTACATTCCATCGAGAACCCTTCGTTCCAGCGTCCTTCATCTTGCCACGACAACTAAAGTCAATAAGGCTCGCTGGGGAGGCCGGGCGTTTTCACACTTAGCAGCTAAGATGTGGAATTCGCCCCCGCCGAATATGCGGGAAATCAGCAAGCTGATGGTCTTTAGGAAGACATTAAAAACTTACCTGTTCGCCAAAATGTGTTAACCTTGCTATCTGCTCACCACACTATTCAGTTCAAGCGCTGCGAGGCCTTAGGGTATGTGCGCGCTATATAAATATAATTTTTCATTTCATTTCATTTCACAGTACACAGAGTGCAGAGTTCTGCAAAACTCAGTGAAGTGACGCAGAGCAGAGTTTTTTCTCTCTCACGGCTTGCCAACGTTAAGTTGGCAAGTGCGAGTGAGAAAAATCGTGCGCTAGATCTCCTCTAGGTTCAATTTATCAACAAGAGGTGTGGCGCAGCGGCCGGGGCGCCTGACCCCAGACCACAGGGTTCACGGTTTGATCCCCGGTGCCGGCGGCAGGTTTGTCCAGCAACATGTGACTCTTCCAGACGGCCCCCAGCGACATGACACCCTCAGGTAATTGTATTCTTTACAAATACTGGATTTCTTTTCATTGACAGGTCGGGACCGCTTGCTTTAAGAAATCTGCCAATCGCTTTGAGGAAGCTGCCGTTCAAGTGCGCGATCTACTCGAGCGACAGAAAGAAGCAGCACCCTCTGGTGCGACACGTGGTGCCATTCGCCCTGATTTTACAGCATGGGACAAATTCCCGGAGCTAAAAATCAGTGCAAGCTGCGCGACTTACCACACTCCGCCACTCACAGAACTCCACAGAGCGCAGTAGAGATTTTTTAGCACTTCGTGGAGATTCACAGAGCAAAACATCATGAACTCCGCCCAGGCCTAAGTGAACTGGGCACAAGAAGGCAGACATATGTTGCTTCAACATCCTGTTTTTAATCTTGTAGGTGGTCCTGGGATTAAAAGGGCAACACTTGCGCTTGCGGGCAGCCCTAGCCAATTTTTATAGGATAGAGCCCCAACCCTAGGTTACACAAATATAATACCACACAAAGCACTCCCTCGAATAAACAGATACTACGCCGTTCTTTGAGAAGAGGACTTGGTAATGAAGCATGCCGCTGCATTAAAACGCAGAGGGTGAGTCCATAGAACAAACCAGAAGTTTTTCATCTGGGAGTAGGTCATATCAATTGATTTGCCCAGGTTAAATGTGGCCACTTTCTCTTGATTATAGGTGGCATCTGTACAGCAGAGATGGTGTCTTTTGTAATTATAGTGGTGCTGTCTTTGTACTTGGCCTGGTCTGTTCCATTACTCATTATAGAGCAGACTGGAATGACTAGCGCCAGCAGAGCTCCATAAAACGCAGGCTGGCATGAGGAGGGCTCCCAGGGGCCACATGCACCATCGGTGAGGGGAGCCATGGACACGCTGTGTCCAGTAAATACTGCTCCAGCCAGTACTCAGACAGGCAGATAAACGGTCCGCTGGAACTCTTTCCCGACGGGCACAGAGAAATGGCGAGGGCGGTATTCAAATGCAACAAAGACTAGGTGAATGTATCATTTAAATCCACAACATGGCTGCAAATTATGCGCACAGTCTTTGCCCTAGACCCTCTGTACAATCGTACTGCCTTCCTCCCATCCTCATCACACTGTTCACACGTTGCTCTCATCACAACTACCGGGCCTCGTGTATACTATACTGATTGGACAGCTTTTTCTACCAAGGTTCTGACACTTGTAAGCGATTATCAGGGTCCTACACACACCACTTTCTCCACTCCTCGGGTAGTTATTGTTAAAAATAAGTGGCAGATAGAGACTGAAATGGCAATTGCCGCAGTGTAGAGAAGTAGTGAACACAGCACACGTTTTTGCACTACTGTTGGATGAGAGTTGAACAGAAAGACCCAAGATTACCCTAACCTATGCAGAGGTTATCAGGCGTTTGCAAACTGTCCAGCTGAGACACCGTAATCTCCTAATTTCTGTTTTGGAACTTTGATGAGCCCATCTCAGCCACCGGCACTGCGGATAAAAAACCAGGAGAGAGACGCTTGCGCCCTAGGCGAGAGTTAGTGCCTGTGTCGTGTGTATGCCTGTTTAGGTCAGTAGAGAGAGTGAATGCAACCGTAACCCCAAGGCAGTCCAGCTTCTGTTCTCTGCCCCTCCGCCAACCAGCCCCACTTCCCCCAAGACTAGCCAGTCTGGTACGTACCCGAGTTGTGGGTCTGGGAGTCTGGAAGAAGGAATGGGAGAAATAAAATTAACAATATCACAAATATCAATGGATTATGAAACAGTTTTCATTATAAGACATTGCCTGACATTATTGAATATTGTATGGAAGAGACCAGGCTAGGAGGTGTGCGGATTATCAAAATGGAGAATGTGTTAATTAAAATGACTGATTCTGCTCAGCATGGAGGCATTGAATTGTGTAGTAGACACGGGATGGGCAATACAAATGGAGATATTTGATGGGCGTGGTGGAGAAAGAGAGTGGCCTTGGCTGAAAGGAGGTCAATAAAGATGGCATGCGAGGCAGAGGGTGGTCATTAAAGATGGAAGATGAGGCTGGGTGTGAACGATCATAATGACAGGCTGGACTACGCGTGCCTCATAAATACTGGAGACTCATATGACAATGACCGATGAAAGTGGAGGTGTAGGCATGCTGTGGCGAATCGAGTTGCCAGATTAGACTGGCAGTGACCCTTCGAGAATGGGGGTCAACAAACCACTGGTAACTGTAGTAAGTAGTGAGGCAGAGCCATCTACATTCTGGAATGAATGACACAGGTAAGAACCATGATACAGCATGGAAATAGAGGAAGGATAGATATACAACAGTAACTGAGGCCATGCTAGGCTGGGTGTGGTCCATGTAGATGGGGGTCTCCAAAACCAGTGGTCTAAACTGAGTATGGTCCATAATGCTTATTCATTAGGGTTATGCACAGGATGGTACATATGGAGGACAATGACCAGCATGGTACATAAAAAGGTGGCAGCTTACATTGAACATACCATAGGGATGACACTCAATGCCACCACAGTCCCAAATCATGGCAGGCCAGGCTGATTGCAGCAGCAAGAAACTTACCGTTGATGATAATACTAAAAGAAAACAAAATCAAAAAGAAAATGTTAGTTTTGGATTCTTTTTCGTTCTTAAAAAAATCTTTGCGTAAAATTTGTTAAAAATATTCATGCACGTTTTATTAAAGCATGCAATTTCGTTATTCTGGAATTTGGATAAGAAGTGAGACCAGCTTGGAAACTACTGACCCACTCTCTGAAAAATTTGGTCAAGGGCTACTACATTTCGTATCAGCTAAGGCACTAAAAGATGTACAGAAGCTTTAGGTTGTGACACCTTGCACCCGAGAGGCTGCGAGGCTTACTTCTCGCCTTGAAGCTTAACCTGCAACCAGCATAGCTATTCACTAATCAATATCCCTGCACGGTCCAGTTATACAGAACGCCTCCACTTAGCAGTAGTAAAAAGCATCCCTGCACGAGCAGTGTTCCTTGGGCTTTGTATTTAGCAGTGTAACCTCTACAGCGCCACGCACCACACCTGTCTTTAGGAGTTTGGGGATAATTTGCAATTTTTTAGTGTAGAACAGCGTCACAAGCCTTCCTGCTGCATTGTCTTATGTCAAAAGAAAAGGGCAGAAATGCACCGTATCCATACGATACGATGCATTCCTGTCCTTTCTCCGTTCAATGGTGTACAAAGGGCTGCGTTGCGCCAACGCAGGCACGCTTGCACCATTCCATTATGCAAGTGATGTCTTGGTTGTAAGGATGACGGTTTTTGTGCCGGAAGGAGTACCTTCCTGCACAAAAACAATCAATGAAGGCGGTTTCCTCTTTCGATGTGTGCTGCTGAATGTAGCGCACATAGAAAGGGGAAAAATGCACCTCCCTTACATCACCTCTGGGAAGGCGTAGGCTTTTGACACATTCCCATATTTACAGAGCACTGTCAATCTGGGAATGTGTCAAAAGCCATGGGTTTTATGTGGGAACCCTCACTGGACCTGCTGCACTATTCAAATCATAACCCTAGTACTTGGTGGATAACTGCACTTATGACTACCTGTTTAATTGGAAAATACAGCAATAATCAGTGTTTAGTGGGGTGCCCGGAGCTTTTGGTCCTGGTGCCACTGCACTTGCTGCACTATTGAAATCATGACCTTAACACTTGCTAGATAACTGCACTTACGACTGCCTGTTCAGTAGAAAAATAAAGCATAGCTCTTGTATATCAACTTTATTTTTAATGCACAATGTTTATTACATCATTTAGAATTTGATCATAATGACCAAATAGATTAGGTGAAAAAATCAATCCGATAATGCCTACAAAGTGCAAAGGAAGGTATGGGACATGACGAAGAAATGCCACAAACGTTCTCAGGCAAAAGGGTCTGCTTTACACAACTAAGTAATGAAAAGCAATCATTTTAGCATACTGTTAGAAGCTGTCTGTCTTTTACATGGGAGGAGATCTTATCTTGTATCTTGTCAGTGAATGGGGCTTAAACAGCTTTAGTAGAAGTATAGTAAATGCCTGCTGCCAAGAGAAGTTAACAAAACAAAGTTTCTGACAAAAGTGAATGAACACAGTCATTCTGCCACGGAAACTGATAAGAGCCCCCTTTTAAAATATATTAAATACAAGAGATTTCACGAGCACAACACAAGTGACAGCTAAAAAGTCCACAGCTGTGTTTATCTACAATCCTATTTGCCGTTTCTCAATTACCATTAACCCTCCACCCTATAATGTTGGTGTGTCTATGTAACTGTAATTTCAGTGACCACCCTGACACAACCATCAGTGCCTGCCAGGGCAGATCTGGGCTCATGGACATTGGTTCACCAAATGTTCACAGGGTGCAGAAAGGGCATCAAGCACAGAAGTACCCTGATCACAGGACCTGGCGGTACCCTTGTCCCACCTTTAGCTTCTAAAGCAACCTCCCGTTTTCTTCGATTGGCTGAGGGAAGGAGAAGGAAAGACGAACAGCGAAGGCAGATATAGTTCCTAGATTCTGTTCTTCCTTGAGCTGCTGCTGAGTTCTTGCCTTTCTCACTCGGAGTAGAAAGTGCACAGCAGGAGTATCAAAATGTACGTTAGGTATAGCAGCTGCTATATCTGTTTCCAGTGTGTGCTGCACTCTTCCCCTAAGCAACTGGGACACATACAGGCATTTCTCCCAGCACACGCTGCACTCTATCCCTAAACCGCTGGGAAGTATTCATACCTCCCTACCAGTCTTGCAGAGGCCGCCGCACCCTCCCGTAAGGGTGGGGGAGGCTTGAAGGCCGGCGCCATAACCCTTGTGGTGCCACCAGCGGGGGTAAACTGGTTCTGGGCGCTTCGATGCGCACAGGAACCAGCGGAAGCGGGGTGCGCACCAGCCACCCGACCGGAAGTGACCGGTTGACCTGAGCGCCCCCAAAGGGCGCCCAATGGTCAACCTGGCTTTATTTGAACCCCCCAATCAGGGGGACTCACCTGAGGCCTGCATGGAGGGCTCAAGAGGATTTAAGCGACGCCGCCCTCCCAGCAGAAGCACATCGCATTCGAGGAGCTGGGAGAACGGCGCGACGGCAACAACGACTGAGGGAAGAGAGGCGACGCGGCGAAGGACGAAGCGGAAGACGGCGAGGCCCCGGTTGGAGATCCAGGTCATCGTCGCCGAGGACGCCTTGTGGAGCGCGGCGCGCCGTGCCAGCTCCCCCGAAGCGAATAACAGGTAAAGCCGCGGCAAGCTCAGGGCCCGGGATAAGCACACGCAGCTAGCTGTGCCCCCAGCCGACGGCCTGACGCAGACGCAAGAAACCAAGAAGCCACACACAAGTGCGCAGAGGCTCACGACATGTCGGAAGGCCAGCCAGATGAGATGGCACAGGTACTGATGTAGATCCGCGAGTTATCGGCCATCCACGGTGACGACTGGCTTCACCCTCACTTGGGCAAAGGGAAAGAGAACAGACCGGTGGAACAGGCAGACGAAGAACCAGGGCCTTCCGCACCCAAGAAGCTGAAAAACACGCCGATGAAGAGAACATCCAAGAGGAACCCTCCGAGGAAAGTGCGGTAGAAACCTCTTCCGTCGAGACCGGAGGGCGCGACCAGGGTGAGACGACCGGCAAAAAGAAAAAGGGTGAGCATATTAGCAACATCGTAAAGGAATGTTTGAAATCGCTGGCGCCGGGGCTACTTAATGGCACAGGGCAAGGGGTAGCAGGGCCTAGGGAGCAGCGCGCGGAGGAAGCGGCAGGTCTCACGTGGCATATGGTCGACCCGGGGTGGACCCGTCAGACAAGAGTGCAAGAGCAGGTAAGCTTGTCCGCCCAAGGGGAACAAATTTCCCCGCTATCCGGTTGGGGTTACGGCCCCGTTTCGGGAAGCCCACCTCCGAGTGGGGTAGTCAACGATCATTACATCAGGCCATCACCTGGTCCGGCGTCCCTGACTCCGTAAGCCACCGGCTTGGCATGTCTCATCCCTCTAGCGGTAAAAGAGAGGATATGGCGCAAGGAATTCATAGACATATTTTCGCTGCTTGAAATACAGCTAGAGGGCCTCGATCTAACCACGTGCGACAGGAAGGAGGAGGACAGGAGAGAAAGGCGCGGGGCCAGAAAAGAGCGCACTTTCGACAATTGGTTAGACGCGTTCAGAATCATGGCATGCATTATAGTGGAGAGGTTCCCCCATTGCGCTGCTGACTTGTGGCTGTACGAGGCCAACATCCACCTAGCACAGAGGCAGTTCCCTGGGGATGCCTGGTTAGAGTACGATAAAGGTTTTAGATTAAAAATGCAGAGGCACCCCGAAATGGAGTGGAATGAAGAGGATGTCTTGGGTTTCATCCACAAGATGCTTACAGCCAAGGATGTTAGGGCCTGGGCGGGAAAAAGCGACCAGCCCTTTCGGAGCTCATACCAAAAGGGGAAGAGTGGTTCGTATCAAAGGCGGTCGAACGGGAGATCGTACTCCCCAACCGCAACTAAGGCGATCTGTTGGAGATACGAGGCGGGGGACTGCTCATGGGGCTTGTCTTGTAAGTTTCAACAAGCATGCGCTAGCTGCGGGGGCAAGCACGCTACCGTTGCATGCAAAGGTTCCAAACACGAAGCGAAAAGGGAGAAGAGAGAAAAGAGCAAGAAGCGTTAGCCCCATCGCAGGGGAAAGGGGGGGACTGGTGGACATTTGTAGTCGCCAGCTGGCCAGATCCTTCATTATTACACAACAGCTGCGCAGATTGGCAAACAAATATCCGAACAGAACCGAGGCCAGGTCACTGGTAGAGGGCTTCGAGCAAGGCTTTGTTATTCCATTCCAGGGCCCGCTCCCCTCGGCGGGGGCGAGCAATCTGAAGTCGGCAAGCCAACACCCCGAAGTGGTTAGCACCAAGATAGAGAAAGAATTGAAACTGGGTAGAGTTGAGGGCCCTCTCCCAAAGGAATTACAAGAGGGCATAGTCGTCTCCCCGCTAGGCGTGGTCCCCAAGAAAGAACAAGATCAATTCAGGCTGATACACCACCTACCATTCCCGGAAGGTTCCTCCGTGAACGACGGTATCGACCCCGAAGCTTGCTCAGTGGGCTATGCGTCAGTCGACGACGCAATCGAGCTGGTGAAGGCGACAGGCATAGGAGCCCTCATGGCGAAAGCGGATATTGAATCTGCGTTCCGACTATTGCCGGTCCACCCCTCCAGCTTCCACTTACTGGGTTTCCAATGGGGCGAGGAGGTGTTTATTGACAAAGCCATGCCCATGGGATGCGCGATATCATGCGCATATTTTGAGCAGTTTGCCACTTTCTTAGAATGGGCGCTGCATGACCGGCACCAGGAGGGTGGAAAACTGCACTACCTAGACGATTTCCTGTTCACAGGCCCGGCAGGTTCCTCAGTGTGCGCAAGCACATTGGCAGCCTTCGAGGATCTAGCTAGGTCTCTAGGGGTCCCCCTCGCAATAGAAAAAACGACAAGCCCAACCACGAGACTCACGTTCCTGGGCATAGAATTGGATTCTATAGCAGGACCGGCCAGGCTGCCTCCAGGCAAAGTAAAGGAATTTCGCGAGGAAGTATCGAAGCTACGGGGTCGGAACAAAGCCACCCTGAGGGAGATCCAACGAGTGATAGGTAGCCTCAACTTCGCGGCTCGGGTAATCCCGCCCGCCAAGGTATTTTCAAGATGCCTAACAGGGATAACGGCCGGCGTCACCCACAAGCACCACCACATCAGGCTGAGTGTAGGCGTGAAACAGGACCTGCAGGTGTGGGACGAGTTCCTACAAGATTTCAATGGGGTGCGGATTTGGAGAGAAGGGTGGGTAACGGCCGAACAGATAGCTCTTTACACAGACGCGGCCGGAAGCCTTGGCTTTGGCGTGGTCCTAGGAAACAGTTGGTGCGCCAGCCAGTGGCCGGACGAGTGGCATGCGCAGGGGCTCACCAGGAACATCACGTTTCTCGAGCTGTTCCCGATCATTGTGGCACTGACCATTTGGAGTGAAAAAATAAAAAACCTAAAACTCACGCTGTGGTCAGATAACATGGGAGTAGTGCAGGCCATTAACAGAGGCGCAGCGAGATGCCCGGACATGCTGAGGCTAATGCGACGGTTAATTAAATTACAGCTGGAAGGGAACCTGGAGCTGAAAGCACGCCACGTGCCAGGGTCAGAGAACTCGGCAGCAGACGCACTCTCCCGGTCCCAAATGAAGCGGTTCAGAGAACTGGTGCCCGGGGCGGACAAGGAGATGACCCCTTTTCCACCGTCCCTCTGGGACCTGGGGGAGTAGACTTATCCTGGCTAATAGGGCAATCACTTACCGCGGAGGCTAACAGAAGATACAGGACATACGCGTGCACGGTAATGAGAGTTGGGGGCCTAAAATCGCTGGAAGACAGGGCGAAAACTCGCACAGCAGTCGAGAAATTCGTACAATGGGCATTCAAGTCGAAGAAAACAAGATTGTGGGCCCAGGCGCATTTGTCCGCCATCGCCCATTTTGCCAGGCTTTACACAGGCAAGGACCCCACTACCTCGGCCTATCTAAAGACGGCCTTAAAAGGCTGGAGGAGGGTTGAAGGTAAAAAGAAGGACAACAGGCGTCCCATCGATTTCGCCAAGCTGGGGCAGCTCCTTGGAGCTCTCACAGGCTTAATATCGGATAAATATGAGCTGCTGCTATTTAGGGCGGCATTCACGACGGCCTTCTTCGGAGCATTCCGAATCAGCGAATTAGTAGCCCCCAGCAAGTCGGGCCCAGCGCAGCAATGCCTGCAGGCAAGAGACATTAAACCAATGGAGAAGGCAGTGGCACTAACGCTGAGACAGTCCAAAACGGACAGGGCAAGGAGGGGGACGACGATACGTCTCCAGTGCATCCCAGAGTCGGGGCTCTGCGCGGTATGCTGGCTATTCAGGTACATGGGGGCTCGACCAGCTGGTGAGGGCCCCCTCTTCATACATAAGGACGGAAGGAACCTGAGTAAGTTCCAGTTTACAGCCATAATGCGCCAAGGCCTTGGTAAAGCAGGGTATTGCGCGGCATCGTTTGCCTCTCACTCATTCAGGATCGGCGCAGCGAGCTCGGCAGCGCAGCATGGCATGCCAGAGGACAGGATCCAGGCAGTGGGCAGATGGCGCTCCAGGGCGTACAAGTCGTACATACGCCCTCACCTCGTATAAAAAAAAAAAAAAAAAAAAAAAGAGAGAGAAAGCCCCGAGGGGGGAGAAGGAGAGGTAGTCACTTTGGGATGCCGCACGGCAGGGTGATAGCACCCCCCCCCCCTCGTAAGTGCACACGGTGCGCAGAAAGCCACCTAACAGAATGCTTTCTCTCGACAGGGGGACGCCCGCGGCTGGTCTGGGTGGTGGGACACTCCTTCGTGTCCCGGATGGAGTCTTGGTGGCGGCAAGGGGGCCGCAGCATAAACAGGCCCAAATCGACGTACATCCGGTGGATAGGGCAGCCAGGTATGAGATGGGAGCAGCTACTGCCGACGCTGGACGGCCTCATGGCAGATTCGGCCTGGCTGCCCGACGTCCTGATCATCCACCTTGGGGGCAACGACCTGGCCCGGCTAGGGCGAAAAGCAGTCGGGCAAGCCATCCAAAAGGATCTCACCAAGACAGCAGCGTGGATGGGACCCACGACGGTAGTCTGGTCCGAAATGATCAGCAGGAAACATTGGAGAGGTGCCGATTCCAACAAGGCCGTCGATAACGCAAGAAGGAAACTAAATGTGGCGATGCACAAGTTTTGCCTCGCCAATGGCCTGGAATCAGTTCGGCACGGCCTCATCCACCCGGGCCGCCCGGAACTCTATGGGCAAGACGGGGTACACCTCTCCGAAAAGGGGATGAAGGTGTTTTGGGATAACTTGTGGGGTGCAATGTCACTCGCAGGTTGCAACTAAAAAAAAAAAAAAAAAAAGGAAAATATGAAGAAAGGTGGAAGCCACGAACCAGGTGCAGGGGGGGGAGCCACAGTGAGATGTGAGCCTCCCTGCGGCGTGGCGGAAATCCTACACTGGTTGGCTAAGAAAACACACCGGCGGGCGGTGTGTAAGAGGATGGCCACTCACTTTTGAATGCCGCACGGCAGGCTGACGTGGCGGCATAAAGGAGGGGAGTAACAGGAGGAGACGGCACTCGCGGCCCAGACCCGGCCGGACGGCAGGGCGCAATTGGTAGCGAGCTGGGGACCTAACTCCCGACAGGAAAGCTCCCCTCCGCAACACGCAGAAGGCGTGGGCAACCAACCACTGGAGCACCAATAGACTGGCAACAAACTGGTTTGTGTACAAGCCCCATTTTCGAACTAAGGAGGGCACAAAAAGACTGACACCTGTTATCACAAGATGGTGTCATAATGTGTAATATGCCAATTATGATTGATGATTAATGTTCGCAAAATGGAAGATTGCTTGAAACCAGTTTGTGTTATTAATATGTCTTTGGTTATTATTAAACTGCGGCCAACAACGACCATTACTGATACCAGGAAATGTTGGCTGACATTATTTCCCACCTTTGGCAACAGCAGAATGCGGGGGCCGGTAAGCATGGATGCTTGGGTCTCCGCAGAGTGGGCACATGCGAGGGTTATTGCAGAGGCCGCCGCACCCTCCCGTAAGGGTGGGGGAGGCTTGAAGGCCGGCGCCATAACCCTCGTGGTGCCACCAGCGGGGGTAAACTGGTTCTGGGCGCTTCGATGCGCACAGGAACCAGCGGAAGCGGGGTGCGCACCAGCCACCCGACCGGAAGTGACCGGTTGACCTGAGCGCCCCCAAAGGGCGCCCAATGGTCAACCTGGCTTTATTTGAACCCCCCAATCAGGGGGACTCACCTGAGGCCTGCATGGAGGGCTCAAGAGGATTTAAGCGACGCCGCCCTCCCAGCAGAAGCACATCGCATTCGAGGAGCTGGGAGAACGGCGCGACGGCAACAACGACTGAAGCCCACCCACCCACACCTAAGGAACAGCAAAAGTCGCAGTGCTGGATAAGGGAAGGGGCGTTAGCGGAAATCCTACACTGGTTGGCTAAGAAAACACACCGGCGGGCGGTGTGTAAGAGGATGGCCACTCACTTTTGAATGCCGCACGGCAGGGTGACGTGGCGGCATAAAGGAGGAGAGTAACAGGAGGAGACGGCACTCGCGGCCCAGACCCGGCCGGACGGCAGGGCGCAATTGGTAGCGAGCTGGGGACCTAACTCCCGACAGGAAAGCTCCCCTCCGCAACACGCAGAAGGCGTGGGCAACCAACCACTGGAGCACCAATAGACTGGCAACAAACTGGTTTGTGTACAAGCCCCATTTTCGAACTAAGGAGGGCACAAAAAGACTGACACCTGTTATCACAAGATGGTGTCATAATGTGTAATATGCCAATTATGATTGATGATTAATGTTCGCAAAATGGAAGATTGCTTGAAACCAGTTTGTGTTATTAATATGTCTTTGGTTATTAATAAACTGCGGCCAACAACGACCATTACTGGTACCAGGTATTGTTGGCTGACATGATTTCCCACCTTTGGCAACAGCAGAATGCGGGGGGCGGTAAGTATGGATGCTTGGGTCTCCGCAGAGTGGGCACATGCGAGGGTTATGTGTGGCACATCTCTTCCTAAGCCAGTGTGACACACTGTCATGACTTCTGTGACACATTCTCCACCTCCTTTACATTTTGTGCAGCACTATCTCCTTAAGCCACTTTGGCACATTCAATCCTCCATCCTTGTATGTTCATCACTCTCTCCATAACTCATTCACTCCTCGCTCCCAGGGTGTGCTGCTCTTTCTCCATAAGCCATTGTGATACATTCACTTCTCCCTCCCAGTGTGCCCGGCACACTCATTAAGCCACTGCGACACATTCACTGCCCACTCCAAATGTGTGGTTTACTCTCTTCCTAAGCCTCACTCCCAGTGTGTGCAGTAATTGTTCCCTAAACTGGGCCTCTCACGACTGCCTGCAGATTTCCATGTTTTGTTTACAAGCAGGGGCAGGATGAGGCACACGGAAGGGATGTAAATGAACCTGCTCTTGACATGTTTCTAGGGGTGGGCGTTACACGTGTAAGAACGATCATGCAGAATTTCACTTGAATTATGCTAAAAAATTGTAATTCTGTATTTAGCGCTATTTCTTGATGAACAATGCCTCCTCGCATCCAAAATAGATTTGGGGATGCAATTTGCGCTAACAAATATTGTTAAATACAACAGAACATAATTAGCAAGCACCAGCAGCTGCTCGCACTCACTATATGTGCCCTTGGAGTAGGATTTTCCCCTACAGTACTTCAGCGCAGTTTTCTCCATGCAAATTGCACCTTTGCATCCAAAATGGACGTGAGGTTGCATTTTGCACTAAGAAACAGACCTATATGCTGCAGAACACGAAGGGAAGCATCAATTACAACGCAGTAATTACATCGCACTGCTTTTACAACGCAACTGTAACAATGCAGCTGCCTCTACATCGCATGCCATTACAACGCATGCCATTACAACGCATGTCACTACATCGCATGTCATTATAACGCATACCATTACAACGCATGCCATTACAATGCAGCATTATAAGGTAAGTAATGGAGATTTTTAAGTTTTGGGGTAGGTATGGGTTTTGGGGTGGATGGGAATAGTAATTTCTATCCTTAGGCTATCCAACACTTTCCCTACTGTTGCACTCACTGGAGTTGGAATAGTAATTTTTACCCCTACGCTATCTAACACTTTCCCTACTTTTGCACTCACTGGAGTGGGAATAGTAATTTTTTACCATACACTATCCAACACTTTCCCTATTGTTGAATTCATTGGCGTGGCAAGAGTAATTTTTACCCCTACACAATCCAACACTTTTCCTACTTTGCACTCACTGGAATGGGAATAGTAATTTTTACCCCTACACTATCCAACACTTACCCTACTGTTACACCAAAAGTATTATGCGGTGTAATGATATGTGTTATAATGGAATGCGTTGTAATGGTAGTTTTAGAAAATGTGTTGTAATGGCATGCGTTGTAAAATCATGCGATCTAACGGTAGTTGCAATGTAAAAACGTGTTGTAAAAGCATGCGTTGTAATTGTTTGAGTTGTAACGTCATGTATTCGAACACGAATAGTGAGCATGAGCCATAAATGTTCTCACGGGGTTGGATTTTTCTCCAATTTACTACTGACATTTCATACTATTTTCTTAGCACTAAATGCACACATTGCAGTCCAACACAACGAGAAATGCAGAACAGGAATAGCGAGCAGCCATTCACATGCACTAAATGTGGTCTCGCTGTATGATTTTTTTGTCCAAAATTACTCTTAATAACATGAGAAGAACTAATCACGTAATTATCAGTAATTCCACATCAAATAGTAACACAGAATTAGCAAAATTACTTTAGTTACTCTGCCATAATCGAAATTCTGCCCAGACCTGCCTGTTTCTACATTCCCCAACAGGCCAGTTGGCCTTTACTGGTTGAATCTTACCTCCCGTACATGCGCCCGGTGAAAGCTGGTAGTGATGCGCTTACTAGCCCTCACCACTGCCCACAGTCTAACTTCCTTCCAGGATTTTGGGTCCTCTCTCACTGGCAAACAGTCTGTCTCATCTGAACTGCCACATGATCTTCAGTCTGCTCTTCACTGCCACGTTGTATTCACCTTGTGTCTCTCATCCTCCGCCTTCACCAGGCCCTGTATCTATCTATTGTAGAACTAGAGCTCAACGTCCCCCGTCACTCGGCCAACTGACTCCCCTAACTTCCCCTCAAAATCTCCCTGCCCTCTCATGGACTTGTTTTAATACTTACCACAGTTGTAGACTGGACAGCATAAGTCTTCATCTTCAAAGTGTGATGTCCGGGTGTATCCAGGTGCACATTCAGTAGCGGGTGGGCATCTAGGACACTCTGGAGAGGAGAGGAGATGGAGGCAAACACATTGCACGGTTAGTGTGAGAAGCATAGAGTCTCTGGCTGGGAGAATAGAGGAAAAAGCACATAGAGCAGCTACAACCACATCAACATACACAGCTTCTCTGCTGACCCACACTGCACTGTTACTATCAGGAGCAGCCGGATCATTGGGCTTCAGGTTAGAGTGCACTGCACTAGTATTCCATCCCGCACGACGTGGCCTCTCTGCCGGCCACAAACCCAGAGGCCAGATTTTGGAAGGGCACTGGGCAGAAAGTACTGCTATCATAACCAGAGGGCCTGAATGCCTAGCCACCACGGTACCAATGCCCCTACATAGTTATACAACCAGAACACATACAGGTTTCACTTATTGAGCCGCACGCTGCACTATTACAACCTCACCCTTGGCAGTCGGGGTGTTATAGGGAACATGGCCTGCGGCTGCTTGTGTTCCCTTTCAGAGGGCATATGGCTTGGCAGTTAGGGCAGGGCTATTCTTAGGGCATATGTCTGTAGTGATACCACCAATAAGAAACAATGACATGGAATGTGAGGAAGAGGAAACCCCCAATGCTGAAGTTATTCAAGCATTCCAACCTTCACTTTTGTTTTTCTCACTAAAGAACCGGTTTCACGCATATAATATGTTTGCTTATGCCAGCGCCCAGAGATCCTACACTCACTACTGATTCTAGAGCCAACACCCAGAGGACTGTAAGAACCACACAACGCCTATACCTCGTTTCCACAGATTCATGTGGGGAGGGAAGAGCGATTCTTTATTTGTATTGCGTAATTGCAGGACACTGCCTCTCTACCTCATTCATCTAACATTAAGGTACTCCACCACTCTACCACCCTTATATCTCCACTCTGACCTGTTTCTCCCAGAAACAAAACAACCGAAAAACCTTTTTAGGGCCCCTCACACACCCTACTAGTGTCATGCTTCATCACCGGGACTCACCCTGGTCCCTATAACCCAGGGTGGGTTCAACCGAATTCCAGGGAATCCATTGAGTATTATTTCTAATGGGGTCCAGAGATTAAAAATTCCTAAAGGACAGCCTTTATCCCATTATTTTTTGGAGCCAGCCACACCATAAGGTTACTAGAACCAACACACTGGAGGCATTTTAAGGGAGCCAGGCATGCCACACTGTAACTGCAACCAACAGCCATTGGTATCAGGAAAGAGCCGGCCACACCATAATGTTACCACAACCAACACAATGGGGAGATTTCTAGGGAGCCATGCTTGCCATACTGTTTCTACAACCAATGGCCAGTGGACTGAGGAAGGAGCCAGCCACACCATTAGAATACTAGAACCAGCTCACCGGGCTCTCCTGGGAGCTAGGAATGCCATACTGTTACTACAACCAACACACCAGGGGCTCTCTAGGAAGCCAGACCCTCCATACTGTTACTACAACCAACAGCCTGTGGCCACACAAGGAGCTGGTACAATACCATACACTTATCATAAGCACCACCAAGAAACCTGGCTTCTCTATACAGCCAGGCAAAGGTACTGTTACTATTAAAACATTTACAGGTCTGGCATCCCTAAAAATGAGACACACTATAGTGTTACTACAATCAACAATGGTGATCTGGTGAAGAAGCCAGGTACATCGCACTTTTGCTACTATTAGCACCCAGCAGTTCAAGAACTAGATGGGCACCCCATTTTGTTACTGCTATCAGTACAGAGAGGACTCTGTAAGGAGCCAGGCAAGCCATGCTATTACTGCAGCCAACAACCACCATCACACCACACTGTAACTAATACCAACACCCAGAGGCTTCAGAAAGGAGCCAGGCACACTGTACAGTTACTACTAACAAAACCCAGCGGTGTCAGTAAGGAGTCAAGCTTGCCATACTCTGCTACTACTAGCAACCAGAGGCCTCCCATACAAGCCAGGCACACCGCATTGTTACTACCACCAACCTCCAGCGACTGCTTGAAGTAGTCAGTAACACCATACTGTTACTACTTCAGCCATCCCCCAGCGATATCTACGTGGAGCAAGGCACTCCACATAGAGCTACAGCTATTGCCATTCAGAGGCCTACTTACAGGAGCGGCTCGTATCAGGGAAAGGAGGTGAGTCAGGAGGGTGGATGGGGGACGAGGGAGAGAAATACAAAAAATAAAAAAGTACTTGTCTGCTACCCTCCAGCATTGCGTTGCGCTCTTCTGTTGCTTTCCCCTCCTCTGTACTTTAGGCTGGCACAGGTTCCCAAACTGTCCTGGGGCCAATCCTGAAGCTGCTCTCATCAATGAGAGAAGCTTCAGGATTGGCCAGATCGCCGATGATTTGGGCTCCCAGACAGACTGGGAGCCTAGCCTGTGCATGCTCTCTCCAACCCATCAAAGCAGCTGGGGTTGAACAGAACTTCACTGAGCACTTGGGTTTGGCTGGCCCGAGATTTCCAGCCAAACCCACATGTGCAGCGAAGGCAGTGAATCCACCACCCCCCTAAGTGCCTGCCATCACCCTGTCCCCGCCCCCAAGACTCGGCACTAGAAAAATAAATAAAACGATAATAAAACAGGTTTGAAACGCGTTTTATCATCATTTTATTTTTCTTGTTCCTAGTGGTGCTGGTGGGGGAGGGGTGACGCTCCTTCGCGATAGCGGAGGAGCCGCCCCTGCCTTTTGAAAGAAAGAGACGCGCCACACTCTTTTTTTTTATTTCAAAGACTTTTATTAGAAGATTATTGTATATGGTAACGAGATAATAATTATGCAGGACTACTCAAGACAAACAGTGGAGACCAGGAAAGGCTTCCTCGCACTAATGGACAGGCTACGAAGAGACATCACCTTCGCGGGGCCGTCAAGAATGAGGATAACTGACAAGTGGCGAACTGTGGTCTTTAGACTCGCCACACTCTTACACCCCCTAGCGCCCGTAGGCCTGGCCTCTGCAGAGGCTGCTCGCCCAGCTCTTCTGCCTGATGAATATACACCTGTCCTTGTGTGTGCTGCCTGTTCCCCTCTCGCCCCACCCCAATGTACGAGATTATAAAAGGAGCTCTACTCACCGCATGTGAACGTCGGACAGCACTGTGTAGTACTGTCAAAATGTGGTATTTCGACAAGTCCATGGCCACAATCTGGAGGTGAGGAGCATTTCTGACACTCTGTGGAAAGATACAGAACGTTAGAGCAGAGTAAATGCAGAGGCCTACTCTCTGCCTGCCACTTTCATTATTTTGCAGACTTGTGTTACGAAAGCCATTTTACAAATCCAAGACTCTCGCAGGTGAAGAAGAACGTGAGCAGCGGTGGTCCGTGCAGGTAACTGCGGTGAGGCGCTGAGGCCGCGTGAGGGTGGGTTTCGAGGGATGATGCAGAGGAAAAATTAAATAAATAATTGATTTTCCCTCTGCATCGTCCCTCGAAATACCCCCCTCCCCCTACCCCCCCACCCTCACCCCCCCACCCTCACCCCCAGTGCGGCCCTACCGACCGCCCTACCGCTGCTTCCTGCACAGACCGCATATTAATGTGAGAGACAGAATGGGTCTCAGATATCAGACACTGAGAGAGAGGACTGGGTGTGGCCTTACGGGTCAGATACGGAGAGGCTATCTGGATAGTGAACACTGGCTGGATGGGGCCACAGAAGCCAAGTAGTTAAAGGCAGTGAGAGACTGCCTTGGCGAAGGAACAGTGAGCGACGGGCCGATGGATACCTTAAGGTTCCGGTCACCTCGTGTTCCTCTTTCCGTGAAGGACACCCATAGGCAGCGTCGGATTGGTAACACGGGCACTCGGGCAATGCCCGAGGGGCCGGTATCCGAATTCCAGGTGTGGGCTGCTTTTTTGAGCAGCCTGGGGGGCCGAATTGGGCTGTGTCTGCTTTGTTCAATGCCGCCAGCAGCCTACTGCATGCCCGAGGGGCCTTTCTAGAGGTAGATGGGCGTCCATTACCTCCCTTTTGTTAACAGGCAGAGGTGTCACTCCATTTCTCTCCTGGGCCGGCCCTTTAATGTGTGCATATTGAGCGGGGGCCTGATCAGCAGTGGCCTCACTTGATTTCAGGTGTGTTTCACCAGTGTAAACTAATCTGTGCATTTTTTTTTAACTCCCCGCCCCCCCCTTTTTTTTTTATAAAATTGCTCTGAAGCAGTGTTTTGCGGAAACTTAATATGCAAATGTGGGCCACTTTTTTAGCATGCCCGGGCCGATTTCTAATCCCAATCCAACTCTGCCCATAGGCCTTTTTTTTCCTTGTATGTTCAATCACAGCTCATCTTGAATTTTGGACAGCTCTAACCAGGCCTGCGTACTCGCCTGGCAGGACTGCGAACCCTAAAGCAGCCCTGCCAATTGTGTCGGTCCACTCCCCGACTCCAGGGGGACGGGGTTGAGATATTGGTGCAAGTGTGAAGCACTGCTGCAAAACCCACTCTCACCGCTGCAAAACCAGCCCCCATCCTTCCAGCCTCCCGATGCCCGCTATCGCCAGTCGGGCCCTGTTTTTCGCAGAGGTCTGTGTGCATGCAGTGAAGAATTGCCCTCAACAGACCCAAGTCCACTCACCGCATACATCACAGCACGGGTCAGCCGGGATCACGGGAACAGCACCGGTCTTTCCGCAGTGGCTCTGCCCGCAGATCACTTTCTCACACTTGTCCTGGGAGACAATATACACTTCACAAACCGAGAGATTCAAAATCTGGGAAATCAGCACCCTAGAGCAGTGGTTCTTAACCTTTTGACTTCTGTGGACCCCCACTTAACCATCACTTTAACCCGGAAACTCCCACTGAATCGTTACTGCAATCCAGGTACCCCGGCTTATTTATGTACTTTTAATGGGTTTTTCTGGGGCACCTGCCTACGCCAACATTTACATGGCGAAATTTGAGAATGATTATATCCTTACACACAGGGAATGGACACAAGGCTTGGCACAATACTGTCGATACATTGACGATATTTTTTTAATATGGACCCGTCCTAAAGAAATGTTAATACAACTCATTGAGGAACTCAACACCAGAGACCCCAGAATCAAATTCACTTTTTCTATCAGTCAAGATGAAATTAATTACTTGGACGTTCTGATTAAAAAAGTAAAAAAGAAACTGAGCACTGAAATCTTCACTAAGCCCACAGATCGTAACAGTACATTGATGCATTCAAGCTTTCATCCCAGGAGTCTAGTGGAAAACCTTCCGTACTCCCAGTTTACCAGAATCAAAAGAATATGCTCGGATCCTGTAGTTGCAGAACAAAAAATCAAAGAATTCAAGGAGAAATTTGCCAACAGGGGCTATCCAGAAACTATATTACAGAAAAATATGTCCAGAATTAACATGAAGGAGAGGGATGAACTCTTCGAGAAGAAAGCCACAAAATGCTCGAATACCACGACTTTTGTCTCAAAATTTTCTAACAAATCCATTCAAATTAAAAAAATCATAAAGAAAAGATGGGAATTGTTGGTAAATGAACCTGAGTTTAATGGAATCTTTCAAGAACCACCAACATTTGCATACACTAGGGCAAGAAATCTGCAAGAACTCATACAGACAGGATCAAGTAAAGTGAAAAATATAGAATATAAAGGTACCCAAAAATGTCACAATTGCATACACTGCAATATTATAATTATTGGCAAGATCCTCACACATCCAATTACAGGTGCTAAGATCAAATTGTGCCATACCTCGGACTGCAATACCACCAATATAATCTATTGTTTAAAATGCCCATGCGGCAAAGCCTATGTAGGCAAAACAGAGAGAAAATTCAAACTAAGACTCACGGAGCATAAAAGCACCATAAGACTAAAAAACTTAACATCAGGGGTAGCCACTCATTGGGCTGAAGAGAACCACACAATAGCTCAATTAAGGGCACAAATAGTGGAGGTAGTAACTAAAGTGGATGGAATTGACAATACCCAAAACTTCTGCAGCGAGAGGTGTTTTGGATAGAGTTTTTACAAACCAAGCAGCCAAAAGGGCTCAATGATAAGATTGATATGAGCTGTTTTTTGTGAAAGACCAAAGTATAGAGAAAATTATATAGCCACCATAGAAGCCAAAATACTGTATGCACAACACCATGGGAGTAACAACCATAAGGACAAATATGTATAGCCATTTGCAGATAACTAATCTATCATGTCATAGGCTGCTCTATACTGTCTAGATAGATACTGAAAGGACAATGTATCTTATTTGTTAAGTGATTTTGTAATTGAAAAGCGCACAATGAAAGTATACTTCAATTGTGTTCTTCATGATTTATTAAGTGAACAAGTGAACAGATAGACCATGGTAATTAAGAGGTGTTTATACATTGTATGAACGTTTAAGTGAATTGTTGACAATTGCATTGTTAGACCCTTTATAGTTTTTTAGAAAATCTATGCACTGTAAATATGAATGGTTTTTGACATGCGTATAGTAATTTCAATCATTTAATTTTCAGAATACAGCCCCTGAGGAAGGAACCTCGGTTCCGAAATGCATTGGGCCAGAAACTAACTGTGGTTCAGTAGTAAAAGTGTTATGTTATATATTCTATGAGGAAATGTGTATTAGTACAAATGATATGGACACTGATTTGAACATAGCAAGTGTATGTTAAACAGTTTATTAATTGTATGAATACAAGTTATATGACTATGTTTTGAAAATAGAAAATGAAGTAAACAACAGTATAAATCAAAGGTGATGTTGTGGTATAATTGAATTAAGTATAAGTTGAACTTGAAATTTATTTTTGTTTGAAATTGTGAACGAACCAGTTCATTAGGAACAGTGCACACTTGAGCAGGATATTCCTGTTCTGGGTCGATCTTAGTTCATACATGTGGAGCCAACACATGGTTGAAGTGTAGCACCCTTGTCAAAAATAGTTTAAAACAGGGAATAATATCAGAGTGCGCCTCTTAACCCCTTGTGGGTACACTTTTTGATTACTAGGCATTGGCACCAGAGGCAGCACCTAATAAAATTGTTTGTCAAAATGGCCACGTTTGAGTCTATAACCAACATTACAGACAACAGGGCAGAAACGCATGTATATACAGATGCTCAAGCCACTGATATCTATGCACTTATAGATGAAGTGAAATTAATTGATACACATGGGGGGTCTACAATGCAACAATTAAAACAATTAGAATATCTCACTAGACGTCAAGTTAATCAAAGGCTGCACGCCTCAACGCTGGTACAATACCACAGAGCACAGCGCATACCCCGAGGACTACGACTGGCAATCCGCCCAATGTTGTTTAGATTTCACCTAAATGCAAAATTTATGAATAAATGGTTCGCCATTTTAAATAAATGTTCTTTAGATTTGATTTTATTGATAGTTGAAGAACTATCAAAAACCATACGTGAACTGGAGGAAGAAATCTTTAATCTAAAGAAGGATATAGAACGTCAACTTGAAACCTCAACATGGAGTGCGACATTAGAAGAAATGAATGCCAGACTCGACAAATATAGCAAGGAGTTACAAGAAGGAAAAATCAGAAAGTATCGTAGAGATACAGTGGACTATAAGCTTAATGAAGTGTACACTTGGGCTGAAATTTATGCCAGGAAAAGATTCACTCAAAACAAGAAGACCACATCATCGTCAGAGGAAAGTGTTGCCACGGAGTTAGATACATCCATGACCAGGCCACCAGCCACTAAAACCACGGGACCATCTACAAAATCAACGGCAGGTCAAGCAGCTACAAACATCAGTGAAACGACAGCAACACCATCATCATCCTCCTCGTCTTCTTTTTTGTTACAGGCAACAGATCGACAACAAATACCTACGAGTCCCCCACAAACACTTACAAGCCTACCAACAACCACCGGCTCAGAAACTTCAAAACCAGGAGAGGACAAGGTAGGAAAACAATTAAGAAGCCGGAAGAATCTAGTCTAATCATAAACATCTCATCGCACCCGCTAACCTCACAAGAATTGGGGATTTTGAATAAAGGAAGAACATTTGTGCCAACTGCTACTACCACAAAACTTGACACAGACACTGCAATGTTTAAATTTATGCGGAAATTAAGACTTAAACATTATTTCACGAATGTAGTCCAAGATACTGGAAAAGAACGATCTGAATTATTGGAGAGATTAAAATTGAAAAGCACGTTTTTGGCCCCAGTTCACATAAAACATTGGACATGTTTGAGAATCTGGTGAAACATGACTGCGCACGATTAAACTACAAAGAAAGACCTGCAAAAAATGTGACTAAACATGAGATGCAATTGATACATGGTATTTCCAACAACAAAGACTTGACCTTGAAGCCCGCTGACAAGGGGGGAGCATGGGTAGCTATGGACACAGAGTACTATGAGAAAAAAGTGAACGAACATGTGTTTGACAGCGAAACATACATAGTGTTAGATGGAGACCCTACTCACAAATTGCAAAGTATGCTGCAAGATATTCTAACCCAAGCAGAAGAGCAAGGAACAATAGACACCAGTTTGAAAATGACGTTAATATCACAAAATCCCAGGAGACCAAGGATCTACATGACCCCCAAAATACACAAGGACCCGGTTGATCCACCCTTCAGACCAATAGTATCGGCCTGTAATTCAATCTTTGAACTGTTGGGGAAATATCTAGATTACTTTTTGCAACAATTTGTCCAAAGCTGGTGTACATATGTGAAAGACACAACAGACTTTCTCACAAAACTGCGTACGATTGAAAACCTGGTTCAAGAAGATTGGCTATTATGCACAATTGACGTGACAGCTCTATACACCTCCATATCGCATACACAAGGAATGGATGCCGTAGAATGGGCACTATTGAAGATGGATTCAACACAAGAACACAAATTTTTTTTGTTGCAGCTTTTGTTTTTTTGTTTGCATAACAGCTATTTTCAGTGGAAGGAAGATTATTTTGGTCAACTCACAGGTACTTCGATGGGTTTTTCTGGGGCACCTGCCTACGCCAACATTTACATGGCGAAATTTGAGAATGATTATATCCTTACACACAGGGAATGGACACAAGGCTTGGCACAATACTGTCGATACATTGACAATATTTTTTAATATGGACCCGTCCTAAAGAAATGTTAATACAACTCATTGAGGAACTCAACACCAGAGACCCCAGAATCAAATTCACTTTTTCTATCAGTCAAGATGAAATTAATTACTTGGACGTTCTGATTAAGAAAGTAAAAAAGAAACTGAGCACTGAAATCTTCACTAAGCCCACAGATCGTAACAGTACATTGATGCATTCAAGCTTTCATCCCAGGAGTCTAGTGGAAAACCTTCCGTACTCCCAGTTTACCAGAATCAAAAGAATATGCTCGGATCCTGTAGTTGCAGAACAAAAAATCAAAGAATTCAAGGAGAAATTTGCCAACAGGGGCTATCCAGAAACTATATTACAGAAAAATATGTCCAGAATTAACATGAAGGAGAGGGATGAACTCTTCGAGAAGAAAGCCACAAAATGCTCGAATACCCCGACTTTTGTCTCAAAATTTTCTAACAAATCCATTCAAATTAAAAAAATCATAAAGAAAAGATGGGAATTGTTGGTAAATGAACCTGAGTTTAATGGAATCTTTCAAGAACCACCAACATTTGCATACACTAGGGCAAGAAATATGCAAGAACTCATACAGACAGGATCAAGTAAAGTGAAAAATATAGAATATAAAGGTACCCAAAAATGTCACAATTGCATACACTGCAATAATATAATTATTGGCAAGATCCTCACACATCCAATTACAGGTGCTAAGATCAAATTGCGCCATACCTCGGACTGCAATACCACCAATATAATCTATTGTTTAAAATGCCCATGCGGCAAAGCCTATGTAGGCAAAACAGAGAGAAAATTCAAACTAAGACTCACGGAGCATAAAAGCACCATAAGACTAAAAAACTTAACATCAGGGGTAGCCACTCATTGGGCTGAAGAGAACCACAAAATAGCTCAATTAAGGGCACAAATAGTGGAGGTAGTAACTAAAGTGGATGGAATTGACAATACCCCAAAACTTCTGCAGCGAGAAGTGTTTTGGATAGAGTTTTTACAAACCATGCAGCCAAAAGGGCTCAATGATAAGATTGATATGAGCTGTTTTTGTGAAAGACCAAAGTATAGAGAAAATTATATAGCCACCATAGAAGCCAAAATACTGCATGCACAACACCATGGGAGTAACAACCATAAGGACAAATATGTATAGCCATTTGCAGATAACTAATCTATCATGTCATAGGCTGCTCTATACTGTCTAGATAGATACTGAAAGGACAATGTATCTTATTTGTTAAGTGATTTTGTCATTGAAAAGCGCACGATGAAAGTATACTTCAATTGTGTTCTTCATGATTTATTAAGTGAACAAGTGAACAGATAGACCATGGTAATTAAGAGGTGTTTATACATTGTATGAACGTTTAAGTGAATTGTTGACAATTGCATTGTTAGACCCTTTATAGTTTTTTAGAAAATCTATGCACTGTAAATATGAATGGTTTTTGACATGCGTATAGTAATTTCAATCATTTAATTTTCAGAATACAGCCCCTGAGGAAGGAACCTCAGTTCCGAAATGCATTGGGCCAGAAACTAACTGTGGTTCAGTAGTAAAAGTGTTATGTTATATATTCTATGAGGAAATGTGTATTAGTACAAATGATATGGACACTGATTTGAACATAGCAAGTGTATGTTAAACAGTTTATTAATTGTATGAATACAAGTTATATGACTATGTTTTGAAAATAGAAAATGAAGTAAACAACAGTATAAATCAAAGGTGATGTTGTGGTATAATTGAATTAAGTATAAATTGAACTTGAAATTTATTTTTGTTTGAAATTGTGAACGAACCAGTTCATTAGGAACAGTGCACACTTGAGCAGGTTATTCCTGTTCTGGGTCGATCTTTTAATGAGTTGTGCCACAGAATATTACACAAAAAATACAGAAACAAGCATTCATTATACAAATATAGAAATCCTTAAAGATTTACTTTAATTTGCAAAAAAAATATAAAAAAATCAAAATTTTAATTTTATCAGGAAGGTTGGAGCTTTTTTTAATTCAATTAAGCACACTAGTTTAATTTTTGGACTCCAATTTGAAATTCCTTCACACTTACACACACTGTTTTAAAATTTTCAGGTGTACATTTTGCAAATGTGCTTATATATGATGTATTACTCTGTAAATATTATTTAATTTTCCAAGCAGTTGTGGACCTCCAGAGGTTTCGGACCGAAGGTTAAAAACCACTGCCCTAAAGAGTTTATACTGTATCCCCACATTAGCTGTTAACATTATAACACACATCACAAGGTAAAAACGACATTTACATCCTCCCCACCCAAACCCTCCATTCAGTTCCGCGTCAAACATGCCTTAACGGGTACAGTGGCAGACTAGAGCATGCATATAGGTACCCGCATGGAAAAACAAACAACACATAAAACATCCCCATTCTCCCTAGCCCGGGCAGGCAGCACATCCCCAACTGCTCCTGTATTCACAGTCTTTATCCCACATGTGACAACATCTTTAGTCAGCCCTGGCTTTTTTGCCAGTGAAATGTTGCATTGTGGGTCATGTAGTTTAACTTTACTGCTATAGCTAGGGGCTCAAAAACCTAAGCATGTAAAGGACTGTCGTTTAAAGACACATGGCAGGCTGAACCTGTGATGCATAACACATGGCAGCTTAAAATCCAACAACTCACATGGAACATTCCAAACACTCTTACAAATCTGGATTGTATTTTTGTATTATTTTGATATTACATGGAAATGCACCAACAATGAAAACATGCAGGAACGTTTAGCTAAGGTCCTGCACAGCTATACTCTAGTATTTGAAAGTTTAAGAACTCAGAATTAACAACTTAAATGACTGCAAGATTTTACCTAAAGTTTGCACATACGATTGGAGAAACTGATGCTTGCCTCCCAGCTTCGTAATCAGCGGGAATAAACCACAAGTCCGATAATAGAATGTAAAAGAAACTTACCGGCGGGCTTTCACCAACTAAAAAAGAGAAGAAAAACTATTTTTAGTTTTCTCAACCAGACTTATTTTTACCAAGGAATATTCTAGAGTTAGGGGTAAAATTAAAGTCTTTGATTTTTAGAGGACATTTTTGGAGATAACCCAGGAGGAGAACTGGCCGGTGGAATTTCATTGCCTGCAATATATTTTTGAAAATCATGAAAATCCCACTGGGGAATATTTCTTCCAGATTTCTGCTCAAAATAGGTTCCTTTCTGTTACCATCCAACCCCAAATCAGGCCCTAAGTCATATAAGGTTACTAGAGCAAACCTCCAGAAGTAAAGAGTCCCCCTCCAGCCCCCCCACACTTCGAGCTCTCCTGCATTAAACAGCTGAAGTTGAGTTTACTTCCCCATTCTACTCTCACTATTACTACCTTGATCCAAGATGTATTGAAAGTGACATTAGGCCGGGGTTACAGTGATGTATTCCTATGTATTGTGCTTATTGGCACATGAACAGTGGTGTCAGGCCAGCCTTGCAGACCTACAATCTGAACCCATCAATAGCTGTACATCTGAGACTTGTGAAATCATCTGAGGGGGAGCGACAAAGAGGTATTTGAAATAAGGATAGGTGATGGCAGAATAACTTTTTGGGGGAGTTGCAGGATGAAGGGCAGTGACCTGTCCACTTTTGTGGTGATGACGGTGAAACAGATGAGAGGGACACTTAAAGGTGAGGTTAAAAGTTAAAAGTAAGGGAAGCTCAAGCATTCAAGTCCTACTTGCTGGGGGAAGTGAGGATCTATTTTACTGATGATTCGCTCATTTAAAGAGATAGACCATGTGATGGGGCCGATTTTTGAAAGGTATTTTGAAATACCTAACGTACTACTCCATTAGTACTAGTTTATGTACTACAAAATATAATTCACAAACCTATGGCTGGAGATCTCCAGACACAGCAGTGGCAGCTTCTCCCCTAAGGCGGAGGAGCGTCACCCACTGCTCAAAAGGAAACATTAAGGGCCAGATGCATCAAATGGTTTTGCCCATTCTGTGTCTATGGGAAAATGTGTTCATGCATATGGCCCTAAATGATAATACCGTGTTGGTATTATCATTTCATTTTCCCTATTGCAGTCAGTGGTGGGGTAGGGCTGGCCAGAGCAGGGGAGGAGTGGTGTGCACTTCCTGAGTGAGCATGAACTCTTGGGCCGACCAAATAGTTAATGCACACTTTGCATGTTCCTACCAGGCTGCATGACACAGCCTAGTGAAGGGACATGCGCAATCTCCCTTTTCAATTCTGAACGCCGATCCACGGCTCTCAGATCAATCGTAACACTGCGTTGCAGCATTGTGATTGGCTCAGAGTAGCCTGCTTGCCCGGGTGCTTCCTACTGCCACCGGCCGGGACAGGAAGATGAAGAGGACGGAGGACAGATGAGATGTTGGGGCCGGCTGTTAAAGGTAAGTCCTTTTCTTGTTACATTCCTCCCCTTTCCCTTCTCCCTCCTCCCGCTCACCCCTGTCTAGTAGCAGCTGCTACTGAAGTAAACGATTAAGTAGAAAACGTAGAAGGGACAAAGGGAAGTTATGGGGCAATAGGCAATAATTTTTTTAAAAAATGGGTCGGATTCAGGTAAGTTTAACTAGAGGTGTAGGGAGAGATATGTTTGTACAAAACACACATCGAGATAAGAGTGAGACAATTAAAATCCACAAATTGCACTTCTTAGAAATATTGTGCATAACTTATTTTAAACTTTATTATTTTTCTGATTAAATCGTACAGGCACATGTATAATAAACTGAGTTACGTTCCTGAGTTTAAAAAGGCTAAAAAGTAATAAAATGAATTAAAACCATAACTATGTGTTATGTTATGTTATGTTAATAGGAACTTTTATAGCGCTTGTTCGCCAACAGGTTTCTTGGTGCTGGAGAAGTTACTTTCCAAAAAAAGTTACTGGTAAGGATGGCCCAGGTCTAGCTGCAAGCTTGGGTGAAGAGTCAGATCTTCATCCTAAAATGAAAGAGGTCTGACTCGAGTCTCAATTGGGGTGGAAGAGCGTTCCAGAGTTTTGGTCCTAATATTGAGAAGCATGAGCCTCTTGTACTTTTGCATCTAATAACTGGGACTTCTAAGTAGTTAATGTGCATAGATCTTAAAGTACGGTGGGGGATGTACTTATGGATTTTTGATGACATGTACTTAGGGCCAGTCCCGTGCAAGGCTTTAAAAAGAATACACCCAGCTTTAAACTTGGAGCTTTACTCCATTGGAAGCCAGTGCAACTCTTTTAGCAGGAGCTTGATGTGACATTGTCTGCCTTGTAGGGATATAATTCTGGCTTCCTGATTTTGTATTAGCTGCAGACAATGTATCTGATTGCGCTGAAGACCTAGGTATATAGAGTTAGCATAATCAATTCTTGACAGAATCAAAGAGGTGACAATTTGGATACATGCCTCCCTACTGAAAAATATTCTGATTTTCCTCACTTTCCGCAGTTGGAGTAAGCAAGAGGAGGTGACTGCTCCAATCTGCATGTTCATGTTTAGGTCTGAGTCAATGTGTATGCCTAGACTTTTTATCGAGTTTTTTAGTGCCGGAGGCAGGCCTAACTCAGAGGACCAGTGGGCGGAAGTCCAATGCTGGAGATTATTGCTGGGGATAGTGATTTCTGATTTTTCGGCTTTGAGTTTTAGTTGATTTTTGTACATCCATTTCATGATGAACAGCATGGATTTTTTGAGACATTCCTGAGACTCTGTAGATTCATTGATGGGGAAGACTAGCTGCATATCATCAGCGTAGTTGTAGATTTGCACTCCCTTCTGCCGTAACGCAACGATAAGAGGGCGGATATATATATTGAAAAGATGTGGGGATAGGGCTGAGCCCTGTAGTATTCCACCTTTCAAGCTTACTGTGTCCGATTTGTACTGAGAGAGCCAAACTTTTTCCGCATAAAATGATTGAAACCATTTCAGGGCCCTGCCACTGAGACCTGCTGCAGCCAGACAGTCCACCAAGATGTTCTGGTTGACGGTGTCTAATGCTGCAGACAGGTCCAGGAGAATCAATGCTTGAGTGCTGTCTACATCTGCCTTCCCCTTTAGATCATCAATTACAGATAGAATAATGGACTCCTTGGAGTGGGCTGCGCGGAAACCAGTCTGATGTGGGTCTAGGAAGTTTGTTTTTTCAATAAAGGAGCTGAGAGTCTTTGCTATGTGTGTCTGCAACACCTTAGCCGAGAAGGGGAGGAGGGATATTGTCCTATAATTATCCAGCCTCTGGGGATCAACTCCCTGTTTTTTCTGAAGTGGAACAATCACTACTTCTTTGAAAGCTTGTGGAACTGTCCCTTGAGTTAAGGATAGGTTCAGAAGAGAGAGGGTGATCTTTGAAAATGCTTTGAAGATGGATGTTTGTACTTCAGGTGGATAGACATTGTTTTATTATGTTTAGGTAATCAAAGAGTTGGTCTCAGCCTATGCACGGGAAGGTAGTCAGGATGTCAGTGTTGGTTTCTGAGTAACGGGGATTGGTGGGGTGACACAATCGGGGTTAGATAATTCCCTTACTGTGCTGAAGATATCTTTGGTTTTATTAGTTGAGTTCAACACCTTGTTGGAGAAGACTTGTTTTTTTACCTCCATTATGGCGTGTTTGTATTTCCTGAGATTCATTTTATAGTGTTCTTTGGTTTCAGGTGAGTAGGAGTTACGCCATTTCCGCTCTGCCTGACGAGGTTGGAGTTTGGCTAATCTTAACTCTTCCGTAAACAATATGGGTGCTTCGTGTTCCCTAACATGTGAGGTTTGAGTTTTTAGGGGAGTATGAGAGTTGATAGCCTTCCTTTTCAAGTCTGAAATTTCTCGCTCCAGATTGTCTACATTATCCTTACTTTTAGGAGGTTTCTGTTTTAAGGTGCACATAATGCTTCCAAGTAAATGTGGTGCCAGTTTCTCAATAGGATCTTTTGAGAAGGTGTTGTTCTGGACGTGTAGATATCACCTATTGCAAACCTGATTATATAATGGTCGGAGAATATACATGGATGTATATCTAAATTTTGGAGGGTCAGATTGATCGACCATGCTTGGTCAAGAGTGTGACCTTTATTGTGTGTTGGCTCTTGAATGTGTTGTGAAAGATTCAGGCTTTGTAAGGTGTCGGTCAATTCCCTGGCACTCTTTCCCCCTGTTTTTTCATTTGCCTAATAATTACGGTCATTAATGACCAGGACTTTGGAGAAGTAAATTGCCAGGGATGCGATACAATTTGCAAAAGGTTTTTGGGAAGTTAGGCATAGCTATTGTAGGTCTGTACACTAGTACACATATCATGGTGCAGTTGGTAAAGTCTATCTTGAAGACTAGCCTATCCACTAATTCTATCTCCAGTGGAGAGACATTGATGGCGGATAATCCTTTTTTTATAGCGGCTGCCACTACCCCTCACCCCCTTTTTTTTCCTGTTGTTCTATTCGCGAATAGCAGGCAATACTTATCTGGCAGTGCAGCTAAAATATTAGGCGTGGCTTCTTCCGTCAGCCATGTTTCTCACATGAACAATATGTCGGGTTAGGCAGTGTCGAGTAGGTTGAACAATTCTAACTTATGCTTTACTGCAGACCGGGTGTTTAAGTACAGTATGCTTAGTTCTTTTACAGAGCGTCTTGTGCTTAAGCTGTTAGGTGAAGGAATCTGGCTGGGGACTTCACCAGAATCTCTATTTTTGCCGAATTCAGATGACTGACCAGATTGGAGGAGGCCAAGTTTATCTAGTAATTGTTGACAGGCCAAGTTCAGGGGTTGAATATTTAAGTTCTGTTATGGTGTAAGTAATTTTTGGGGCATAATGACGGGCCCTTGGTCCTGGGCGGCCACGGACAGGCGCAAACGGGCTTGCCTTAGGTGCGCCTTTGGCGCATCATCTGCGCGCCAGCGGCGCGTATGCGCTGCGCCCATTCTTTTCTGTGCAACTGAGTTGGAGCTGACTCTGCCCCCACCCCACCTGTTTGGCTGAGAGCAAGTCTAGGTAGCCAGTGGTAGTGCGCCTGTTCTCAGAGGCCAAAGGCGGGAGAAACAGTTCGCTGGTAACAGACTGGCTTCAATTATTTTTTTATTCAAACAGTGCAATGCAAATTACAAGATGATAATCTACAACTTCTAAAATACTGCGCAAGTTTAAAACTTTCAGCTTAATGGAATTCAGACAGGTCTCTAATTATTTAAATTCAATTGTGCAATGCAATTTTAAAAACGAGATTCTACTACTTCTGAAGTACAGTGCGAGTTAAAGCTATCAGTGTGTTAGGCATTAGGTAATAATAAGTGGTAGTGATGGTGAGGGAATTTTATTTTCCATTATTGTTCAAAAAGAATAAGTAAACAACTTATATTTTTACTTCATTTGCAATTTAATACAAAGTTAATTTTGGGAGGTAATGTGTTGTGTATATTTTTCGAAAAAGTCCTGGATTAATATTAGTTGTTTATAATTATTTACACTAAATTAAATATATATATATATATATATATATATATATATATATATATATATTTAAATATTACACTTTATTACATTTGCCTACATTTTCCTATAGGGTCATCTCTACCTTGGTGGCAGAGATCACCACAAATGGGTGTATAATTACTAATTGGAACTTTAAACTCATAAATGCAGTCTTAGGAAATGCCTAAGCGTACAATGAATTGTAAATCTTCACTCAGAAATGGCAAATAGCCAAAAAGTAGGAATTTCCACTGAGGTGTAAGGGTGATGTACACGTTGGTAGATATATATATGTGCATATTTACCTTTGTGATTCGAGCCCTATATATTCTAAATGCATCTAGGATCTAAGCTGTTCAAAATTGACTCCTTGTTTCTCGAGTACTCACCACATGTTTGTTTGCCGCAGCACTGCGTTTCCACGTCGATTTCATTGGTAGGCTGGAGTCCAGACTTACAGACGAGTTTTGGAGGACACGGAGTACATTCTGAGGTATAAAGAACAAGACATGGCTAAGAGAAGAGTATGCATGCAGTGTGTACATCACCCCTAGCAAGCAAACAGACCCAACATAACTGCTTCCATCATTAAGTACAAAGGCGTGCACAGAGAGAACTGGACTGTGGGAGCGGCACCATATGGATATGGTCTGCCAACTGAGACAGTGGATGGATGCACACTGACAGCGGAGACAGCAAAAGATGAAACCAGGGATCTTAGACATTGGAAAATGAACTGGATAGGCCATAGAGGCGAGGCAGTGAGAGATGAGCCAAATGGGCGTTCAGAGCTGAGGCGAGTTATGGATTTATGGATGCAGTGGGCCCTGAGAGCCGTGACTGTGCGAGATGGGCTGGATGGGCAACAAAAGCCGATAATATGATCACTTCAGAAGCTGATGATAAATGCTGTAGTTCTTTTTCTTTCTCAGCCCTTTCCACATGCACCTTCTATGGCTAGTCAACAAGAGCCTAGTGGACTCTTTGTCGTTTCTCACAGTGCATCCTAACCTGGCCTGAAAAAAAAGCCAAATCAGGGCAATTTTAAGGCATGGGCAAGGAGGGCACTTACCCAGGGCCCCAGCCTTTTAAAGAGCCTTTTATGTACTGGCACCTCACATGTGAGCCACGCATGTCCTGCTCCACTTCACACCCATTAGGTTCACCTGTAGCATAAATATTTTTTTAATGTATTCCTGGATTTTTGCAAGGACGTGAAGGATGAAGGTCAATTACAGAAGCTCTGCAGAGAAGGGTCGTTCTTTAACGAAAAACATTTTGTAGAGTGTGTTAAACGCAAACAATCCCTCTGTAGGTTGAAAGGCTAACACAACCTGATAATAATCTGTGTTTAGGCAGGGCTGCATACAACACATCTGTCCTTTCTAAGCATGTAATGCACTTTTAATAATGCAAATGGGCTATCTATTACGCTATGATGTAGTAACTCGTCTGCCAAACTCTAAACCAGGCCCTTAGCTATTCCTTGCCAACTTCCGCCTATTTCCCTGGACTTCTTTCAATCTTTACTGAACAGTAGATTGCTCTGATTAAGGAGAAGCCTGTGGATGGGGAAGCGATTTTCAAATAAAATAAATAAATGCAGAAAAACAAGTAGAATGCGTACTTCCGCGTGTTAGTGCTCATGTAATGCTGCATACTGCAGTATTAGCACGATCACTGGTTGTGTAAATTTGAGCTTAAGTGTTCCAAATAAGAACCTCAAAACATCTCTTTACCCAAACCCCTAAAACCCCTAAGATGTCGATGTAGGTTGAAAGTCTCCAATGGAAAGCCATGTCCTATGCGCTATCTCCAACAGCATGCAGCCTTGCATCAGAGCTCTCTGTCACTGCTGGTCCCTTCACTGTGTCAGGCCTGGCAGCAGTATCCCCCCTTATTTCCTAGCCTGTTGGCACATCTAGTAACTCACCACAGGAGTACCGAGGGCAGCAGCTATGGTCATTTGGGTCAGGCACAGGAACTTCACCCTCTCTGTGACAGGTCCTGGGTGGGCAGGTGACGCCCTCGCAACCCGGCTGGAATACAGATACAACAATTATCAAAAAGAGAAAGTTGAGTTCAATGTATTTCTCACATGGAAGGAGGATTTTTCACAGTCACAACCAACAACAACAACAACAAAGGAGTTTATAAAGCGCCTGGTGACGCCATCACGGCGTGTCCCCGCGCTGTGGAAAGAAGTCAGGTGCATAGTAGGGAGTTACAGGGAAAACAGGTGAGTTTTTAAGCTTTTCCTGAAGGCAGTCTCCCAGTCCGCTAGTCTGATCTCCATAGGGAGAGCATTCCATTCCCTGGCGGCCATAACCCGAAAAGAGCGGCCACCCATTCTGGCCTTCCTGATACGAGGTACTGTGAGCAAGCCGGTTCCCCTGGAGCGAAGAGTTCTATTGGGCTCATAGGGAATGGCTAAGTCATTCATATAGGAAGGAGCTTTTTGGGAGATGATCCTATGGCACATTAGTAATGCTTTAAAGAGAATTCTCTTTTTTATGGGTAGCCAGTGGAGGGTATCTAGAGCAGGTTTGGATGGAGCTCTCTTGGGAAGTCTAAGGACTAGACGTGCTGCTGTGTTCTGCAGGACTTGAAGTCTCCTGATGTTATTTTGCGATGTTCCGAGCAGAAGCACATTCCCATAGTCTATTCTGGAAGTCACGAGCGCCTGTGTCATAGTGCGCCTTGCTTCAAGAGGGAGGAGATCCAGGGTACGGTTAAGGGTCTTCAAGACCCCGTAGCATTTACCGACCACCCTGTTCACGTGGCAGTCGTAGGAGAGTTTAGGGTCAACCCAAATCCCCAGATTTTTGGCTGCTTCACAGGGGGTGGGTAGCGCCCCCAGACATGAAGGCCACCACTCCTCGGTCCAGCTCGAATCCCTACCTCCCATAACAAGAACCTCTGTTTTCGAGCCATTAAGCTTCTGGCAGTGTTGGGTCATCCAACCTGCCAGAGCTTGCATGCAGGATTTAAAGTTGTCTGGAGAGACAGAGGGAGCTTGGGATAGGGAGATGAGAAGTTGGGTATCGTCGGCATATGAGACTAATTCAATGCCGAACGATTGAACCACTTCAGCCAGAGGGGCCATATACAGGTTGAACAGGGTGGGGCTCAGGGCAGAGCCCTGAGGCACCCCCTGTTCCAAGGCAATGCTGTCAGAGAGAAAAGCACCTCTCTGAACCTGAAAGCAGCGGTTGGTGAGAAAAGCCTTCAGCCAGCCCAATGCTTCCTGGGTGACCCCGGCTTTGTTCAGACACTGTAGCAAGATGGAGTGTGCTACAGTGTCGAACGCCGCACTCAGGTCCAGCATTATAAGTGCCATGGTCGGTCCTGCATCTACACCTGCCCGTAGGGTTTCTGTCGCTCTCAGTAGGGCGGTTTCGGTAGAATAACCTGCCCTGAATCCTGATTGGGAGCTGTGGAAAGCACCATTTGATTCTAGATGGGCCATAAGTTGGCTATTAGCTATTTTCTCAGCCACCTTCGCTAAGTAGGGTAGCAGCGAGATGGGCCGGAGGTTTTCCAGAGTGTCCTGACTGATGTTGGGTTTTTTCTTTATCGGCAGCACAATAGCTTTTTTCCATTCCATAGGGAGGGTGGCCGTAGAGAAAGAAAGTTGGAGGATGTGCCTGAAGTGATACTCAAGGACTTCCAAACTGGCTGTAAGTATCCTGGGGGGGGCAGGGTCCCGGGGAGAGCCAGACTTAATGCTCCTACAGATGCTGGTCAGAGCAGTAGTGTGAGGAGCAGAGAAACTGGTCAGGCATTTTTTAGTATGGATGAGCTCCAGATTTTCAGTAAAGTCAGATCCTGATGGCAGGTCGGTGGAAAAATTAGAATAGATGGTAGTGATTTTATTAGCAAAGTATTTGGCAATATCATTGCATTTCGCCACCGAGTCATTAAGGGCATTGCTCTCGTTGGTGACTACCGAGATTTCCTTAAAAATTTTAAAAAGCTCCTTAGAGGAGTTTTCTGCTTCACCTATACGGGTCTTATAGTGTAGAGCTTTAGCGGAACGGATCAATTTATAATATCTTGCTTGCTCTTTTTTATAGTGGTCTTTAGCAGTGGGGCAGAAATTGACACGCCAATCTCGTTCCAGTTTTTTACAGGCGGTTTTAGCATCTTGAAGTTCAGATGTAAACCATGGGGAAGGTTTCCTCAATTTCTTGTTGGTCACTGATCTACGGATGGGAGCAGTTTCATCAAGGGCAGTGAGGATAGTATTTTTTAGACAAGTATAGGCGGTCTCACAGTCGGAGCCTTTGGGGGGTCCAGCCAGTTCAAGCTTGTCAGCAAACGTATTAGGATTAAAATTTTTCCATTTGCGACAGCGCTAGGTCTGCAGGTTTTCATTCTTGACTGCAGTTTCAGTTGCTAATATGTGTAAGGGGATCACAAAATAAATGGTCAGACCAAGGCACGGGAATAGGAGGAAGCACTTTTACTCCGTTCCAGTTGCTAAATACTGGATCGAGCAGGTGACCCTGTCTATGAGTGGGGCTTTGATGTTTAAGATCTAGCTGCAGAGACAGTAATTCTGCTTGTATGCTGATGGCGTCTTTGTCCCCAGCATCATCAAAGTGTATATTCATATCACCTAGCACCAAAAGTCTAGATTTCCTTAAAGCAAGATGGGCTGTGGCCTCTATAAGGCTGCACGTAAAATCAAACAGTCTTCCCGGGGGTCTATATAGAAGAATGCCAGATAGGGAATATTTAGGACTCACTATAATAGTGAAAGATCCAGCTTCGCAGTGATCAATATTCACCGGCGATAAAGAGCATTCCAAGGGGGCTCTGACGGCAATGGCTATTCCGCCTCCCCTACCATCCTGCCTATCGAGCCTGGCGAGGGAGTATCCTGGAGGCATCGCCTCGATGATATCGGGATCAGAGTGCTCACCAAGCCAGGTTTCGGTCAGAAATAGGATCTCAAGAGCTTCATCCTCAAGGAGGTGATAAATTTGGATGTTATGTTTGCTTAGAGATCGACAGTTAAGTAGTGCAGCTTTTAAAACACTTTTATGGGGGGTGTCAGAAGAGCCGGTGCTAGGTGTAAAATGGCACACTGAACAATCGTGTAATGATAGCGCCTCCATGGAGTGTAAACAAGATGACATATGGGCAGGGCGAAGACTGAGCAGAGTATGTTTGTCATACCGTAATGGAGGGGGCTGTGGTTGACCAGGGTTTCTGGCCCCGCGCCCCGTCCGGCCGCGGACGGGCGCAGACGGGCTTGACTTTGGCTCGACTTCGGCGCGCTTCCGGCGCGCCCGCTGCACGCGTCCGCTGCGCGGTCGCTGACCAATACACATTTATAGGCTGTAGGGGCAACTAGAGCGCTGACCATCCGCCCGAGCCCGGAAGTGCTAGGCTCCTCCTCACCCTCCGCAAACAAACGCCCAGAAATGGACGCGGCGGACCGGGGCGGGAGTCGGCAGATAGGTGAGTGCAATTACAGTCCAACAGAACAGTTTTCAAAGTTTTTAAAAAAAGGCTAGTGCCTAAACATTAAAAGACGCTGTAATCAGCGCTAAACAGGGAGAGCTGTAAAAGTTGCCAGCGCGAGCGGAAAGAGCCTGCCACTGCCACCGGCAAGACTCCCTTCCACAACGCGGCTGAACAAGCAGGAAGTTTATAAGCAATTAGCCTACAGCGCAACTAGAGCGCTGACCATCCGCCCGAGCCCGGAAGTGCTAGGCTCCTCCTCACCCTCCGCAAACAAACGCCCAGAAATGGACGCGGCGGACCGGGGCGGGAGTCGGCAGATAGGTGAGTGCAATTACAGTCCAACAGAACAGTTTTCAAAGTTTTTAAAAAAAGGCTAGTGCAAACATTAAAAGACGCTGTAATCAGCGCTAAACAGGGAGAGCTGTAAAAGTTGCCAGCGCGAGCGGAAAGAGCCTGCCACTGCCACCGGCAAGACTCCCTTCCACAACGCGGCTGAACAAGCAGGAAGTTTATAAGCAATTAGCCTACAGCGCAACTAGAGCGCTGACCATCCGCCCGAGCCCGGAAGTGCTAGGCTCCTCCTCACCCTCCGCAAACAAACGCCCAGAAATGGACGCGGCGGACCGGGGCGGGAGTCGGCAGATAGGTGAGTGCAATTACAGTCCAACAGAACAGTTTTCAAAGTTTTTAAAAAAAGGCTAGTGCCTAAACATTAAAAGACGCTGTAATCAGCGCTAAACAGGGAGAGCTGTAAAAGTTGCCAGCGCGAGCGGAAAGAGCCTGCCACTGCCACCGGCAAGACTCCCTTCCACAACGCGGCTGAACAAGCAGGAAGTTTATAAGCAATTAGCCTACAGCGCAACTAGAGCGCTGACCATCCGCCCGAGCCCGGAAGTGCTAGGCTCCTCCTCACCCTCCGCAAACAAACGCCCAGAAATGGACGCGGCGGACCGGGGCGGGAGTCGGCAGATAGGTGAGTGCAATTACAGTCCAACAGAACAGTTTTCAAAGTTTTTTAAAAAAGGCTAGTGCCTAAACATTAAAAGACGCTGTAATCAGCGCTAAACAGGGAGAGCTGTAAAAGTTGCCAGCGCGAGCGGAAAGAGCCTGCCACTGCCACCGGCAAGACTCCCTTCCACCCAACCAAGCTATAGATAGATAGCTAATGCTGTTATCTCACGCGCTCAGGTTGTTTACATGCCAGTGTCTCTCTTAAAAGTGCCTGATGCACAAATTACCACATCAGCAGAATGCGAGGTAAGCAGGCACCCAGCTCACAGATATTCAGCGTAAATAATGTTCATTTCATAAGCATTCATTGGAAGTGGATGCCACTCTTTGTTGCTATTCTGGTTTCCCACAGTTCCACAACATGTAGGTAGAATCAATTTCATCTGTATTCTTTTTTAATAAAACGTAGAACTTGCATGTTCACAGAACCTTCACGGTGTTGTCTACGTGATACCAAACAAGAAACGGCAGTACCCCAATGTGTGCATATGGCCCACTCCATCCGTTCTGACTCCAGACGCCATGATCAAACAGCCTGTGGAATCTCATAATGTGAAACTAGTCATGGAGCTAATTAAAGCAAGGCCCTCTAGTACAGCGGTGGCCAGCACTGATCAGAGGTAGGGGGCGACGACAGGGGCGGGAGGTGGAGGACGCAAGGGTAGCGGTTATAAAAAATCATATAAAAACGTACCTTCTGGCTGCTTCCTCGCCACGTCTCTCCTCTGTAGTCCTCCCCTGCTCGGCCTCAACAGGAAGCACAGTCACAATGCTGCATTAGCAGTGGTGTGATTGGTCTGAGCGCCGTGTTTCGGCGCTCAGATGCCGACTGGGAGCCTGAGCATGTTCTCCACACAGGTTGTAATGCAGCCTGCCTGGAGAACATGCGAAATGCACAAGACTGTTTTGGGCGACCCAAGACAGCAAGCCAAGCAGTCATTGCACACTTAGGAGGGTGCTACCACTCCTCTCATGAACCAGCCCTTTCACGCAAAGCTGCGGACAGAGGTAGGAGAAAATAAAATGATAAAAACGCGAGTTATTATCATTTTATTTTCCCTTTCTTCCATTGCAAAAAAGCAGCGGGGCGATGCTCCTAGCAGAGGAGACGCCACTGCTCTAGTAAAACACCCAACCTAGCTTAATGCACATCCAGAAAAAATAAAACACAGCCCACTTCAAAGCATGACTATTCTCAGTATGACATCTCTTCCTGTGGACCCTTGTTTATCCCGTCTCGTCTTCTGAACATCACACAATTCTCTTCTTTGTGCTGCAGGCGAACAGCTCTTCTGCTACTAAAGCATTCTAGCCCAGCCATCTTGTCCTTCCTTTACCCTTTTCCCTCGTTTTCCCCATGACGATCCTCAAATGTTTCTTCCCTTTTCTGTTTTGCCTTTTCTCCATACCCTTGCATCCCTCCCTGTGGAAATGTGAGAAATTGATGTACATAAACAGCGTTCATTATTCCATTTTCCCGCTCCTCTCCCTGTAAGCACCATGAATACCGTAAAATATTGACCGCATCACTCTGCCAGTAAAAGCCCGCACCCATATGTACATGACAGCCATTTTAGGCACCCTGGCCTTTTCCTGCTCATTAGAATCACCGGCTTCCCTTCTGCGCGTATCTGAACCCCCCCTCCCTCTCTCACATGCATAGGCTATGAAACCCTCTCCCTCTGCGCGTCCCTGCCCTGAAAGGCAACCCTCCTGCTTGACCCACGCAAACCCCCCCCATTCCCTCTTGAAGAGGCATCCTTCGCCTTAGCTGACATAGCCCTCCCCAGCTGCACCTGACTGCCCCCGCTCTCTCATGTACGGGTCATAAGATCTCTCTCTCTCTATGCGACTCTGTCCCTGTGTCCACCCTGGCTCCCCCTCCCTTCTCCTCACACGGGCAAGTCATAAACCTTCTTCTTCTGCAAGACCCTGTCCTTGGGAGTCACGGCCGCGCCTGACCAGCACCTCCTCTCCTTTCATGAATAACCCCTCTGTTAGTAAACCCTCCCTCCGCGATTGACTGTCCACACATGTCTGAGGTAATCGCCTAAGCCAGGAGATACTGTTTACTGCTCATTGTATGGAATCACTCCTCTTCAAAGGACCCACTATTGATCCTGGGCACCCCACCCCCTGGGCTACGATCAGGCGCACACATCCTAAAAGTTGGCGGAACACTCAGCTGCGTGATTACCCTCCCCTCTTATCAGCAGGTCAAGGGTCCCTATTGTGAACATATGTGGGGTAGGATTGACACGAGGATCATGGGGATGTCCTTTCCGTGTTTCACAATGTCATGATTGTAATGCTAAGTGTTCTGTAAAGTATAAAAGACGACGTTGCAGCTCACTTGTTAGAGCACCTCCCGATGACACCTTGTTTCGTGTCGGAAATGACAGGCTCTCCTCATGAGCAATAAATCCTGTTCTTGTGATTCCTGCTCCCAGCGCCCGTCTCTTTATTTGGTAACTATTCAGAATGGGAACTAAGAGGCGCACAGCGCCAGCAGCCTGGGCATCGATGGTAATATGGGCTCCTGTTCCACAATTGGCGTCCCAACGCGGGGTCCATCAGTGACATGAGGTCCAATAAGAGAGATCCAGACGATGAGGTGAATATCTAAATGATCGGAGTATACCTGCCTTGAGAGGGCCCTCGTCCGGCTGCCGATTGAATGAACTTCACCGATTCTGAACGGACCTCTCTCGAGTGACCTACTGTCCTGACTGGAATCCCACAGGACTGCTGCGGTAAAATCATGGAGTAAGAGAACGATCGGGCGCTGGAAGGAGGAAGGCGAAGAACTGCCCACACGGTCCGGTCCGGGTAAGGTCGCGTAAATGCGACAAATTGTGAAATAATTGTTTGATTTGGATAATACTAGTATTACTCTTTTGTTGGTACCTCTGGAGATTCACCGTCTGCAAACGGAGAAACAACAGGCTCTCCCTTTGCAAGCAGTGAAGGATAGGTAACGCAGACTTTTGTCCCCGTTGTAATCCGTCGTGCCTATCTTCCTCCCCCACTGTTGTCCCGAACTGTCGTTCGTGGATTATTGTCTGGAGATTCTTTGTCTGCAAACAGGGAAGAACAAGGTCTCTCTTTGCAGGTAGAGAAAGAGTGGGTAACGCAAACTTTTCGTACCCACTTATTCTCCCCACTGATTGTTTGATTGACCGAACACTGATTGTTCGGTATTGGTTCTTTTGAGGTATTCACCGCCGGCAAACAACGGAGAATAGAAATATTCTGTCTAGTCTTTGCCCGCCGTGATAAGATAGGTAGTGCAGACTTTTGTCCCCGTTGTAATCCGTCATGCCTATCTTCTCCCCACTGATTGGTAGCCTGTTTAGCCCGGACAGCTTATTAGAGATGAACCATCCAGCTCCACTGGAGGGCACACCTAATAAGGGCATGTTCATTAAGTGTGGACTAGTCGCTATAGCTTATAATAGGTTATGGCATAAAAATACAAGAAAAAGAGTTGAGCGAAATCAGTAGGCCACTGATGAGTTATCAACTTCGCTAAAAATAAAATAAGAAACGTTAGAAATAACTCGCAATAAGAAACATAAAAAATGGCGAGGGAAGACAAGCTTGACACCAAGGCAGCCACGAGGTAGCTAGGTTCCGTTGCCTATTTCTGCCCTAAACATGTCTGCCTCATTGCCCACCACGCCCAAATAACGGTCACATGAAATAGAAACAATTCAATAGGTACCTACCCCCATTCCGGAAACTCCCGAAGTGCCACAGGTCCGCGGTTACGCCCATCCGGAAGGCGAGGCCTCGAGGCATGCGGGGCTCGCCTGGCCGCAGTCGGAAGGGGAGGCTGTGGGGCGGACGGCCCAGAAAACCGTGATGGCCTCTCCTTCTCTCCTCTTCTGCTGCCCTGCAGGCCACGGGGGGGGGGGCTGTCTTGCCTCAGCCACCGACCACCCCCCCTCTCTCTCTCTCTCGCCTGGTCCGGCCCGCAAAGAAGGCCGAAGCCAAAGCGAGGACGGCGGCGCTTACAGGTAGTCCCGCCACATGTCGACGCCTGGACAATTGCAAGTAGTCCCGCCACATGTCAACCCCGGGATAATTTCAGGTAGTCCCGCCAAATGTCAAAGGGGGGGGGGGGCTGTCTTGCCTCAGCCACCGACCCCCCCCCATCTTCAATAGCCGGCACGGCCAATACCGAAGCAGCGGAGCCGAAGAACGGCGCGGGGTCGCTGGAAGGGGGAGGTGACGCGAACGAGCCTCCCCCACCTCCCTCCAGGTGGAGGCTTCCAGCGGCACCCCAACGCTCTTTGCTTAAAGAGGGTCCACATCGAAAAGCGGTCTTTTGCCCGGGACGAGCGCACGCCCCATGCCTTCTCTCCTCAACTTTGAAGATTCTATGAGAGCCGGGGGGGCCCCCCGACCCCTCTGCATGGGCGCCCCCGTCCCCCTCACTGGGATCTGCAACATCGATGCACTCCTGCCGGCGCCAGCCTCTGTTTGGAAATGGCTAAAACACAGCCAAGGTACAGACTTGTTCAGTTCCGGTGGAACACCAGAGTGACCCGGTAGGAAAATTGTTGCGCCCTCCCCACACTTTGACTGATGGTCCATATTGTTAGACTGTTACCACATTGCACAAAACTTTTTGAACTACCAACGGAAGGTTCTGGTCCAACCACGAGTCATTGGAGACATTCTGACTAAGCTGGAACCTGCCTGATCTCGCCCAAAATGGCGTCGATACACGAAACGAAACTTTCGAACTCCCTGTTCACCCGGATTGCTCGAATATTGATGCTCTGAGATATGTATGCATTTTTGGACAATGAAAGTCGATAAAGATGGATAGTGATTATGTGCTTAGAGAAGAAAGCAATACAGATATTGATCATGTGTTTGGACAATGAACTGATTTAGGGTGGGTACTAATTATGATTGGTAACAATGAATTGGTATAATTTAGGCACTGAATGAGCATTTGGATAATGAATTAATGAATTAATTGAAAAACTGAATTCTTGACATGCATCATGCTTGCTCTGTAGGAAAGTTCGATACGATTTTATTGCACTGCCGCACTTTATGCAATGAACTGCCACCAACTTCGTTCTCCTTATGTACAGTTCCAATCTGCTCCGTGGCCGGTCCACTGGGTTGTAGGCCTGTATTTATACATCAACACTTTTTATTAAAAGTATTTTGAAAAAGAAAGCATAGTTGTAGCGGTTGCATTAATGAGTTTTGGATGTTTTTACTACTGTGAGCGAAGAATAAGTATGATGAAGGCTGAAGGTTAAAAAGGATCCGATATTTAGCAGCTACATTATGTGTCACAGGCAGCCGGAAAAGTGTTTTTAGACGCCCTTAAAACGACACCACAGAAATGCCGCCTGACCGCCACCCTTGCACATAACCAAAAAGGGTCGCGACCAAGTAACTCACGTAGATACGCAGATCGTCAATGATTATCTATCTGACATTACTGGTCCCTCTGGGCTTAAACGCCGAGATGGTAAAGAAATGCACTACGTGGAGATAGGTCGAGTATGTGGTAGGTAAAAACACTTTCGGACTACTGCATGCTGATGTGGTTTGAATGCTGCCCCCCACCCCTTCTTTCTCCTCCCTTCTGCAGGTCACGTCGGAACGTCGGCTGAAGTATGGGAGAGCGATGATCGAACCACCGACGGAAAAGGGAAAAAGGAAATATGTGCATAGTCCTTATGACGATAAGTTTAAAAAAAAAAAAAAAAAGAGACGTAGACTTAAACATGACTGTTCCTCCTTAGAACATAGCGACTGGGAGGATGGACTGACATAGAGACTTGACGGGTACTGTATGACGAAAATTGACTTGAAATAACACGTTAGATAATGTAACTAGACGTTTTACTAGATAGGGAGAGGACAAAGAAGAGTGCACGGGTAAGGGTTACCAAGGCACCACCCGTCTGGGAAGTTAGAAATGTTGCTGATGTTCAAAATGTACTGCCCCCCTTCTCACACTCTTATAGATCTAGCCAAGCTGTCCGACTGTTCTCCCGATCAATACTTGCCGTTGCCTCAGCCTGGAGAACTTCCCACCAAAGGAAGAAAACTGAAAAATGGTTTAAGATCGAACCATGGGTAAAAAGCACGACCAGGTTAATTTCTGATCGACTAACCGAGGTGTAAGTATTGGCAATTGAGAACGCTCGAAGAGATAACAAGCGAGAGGGAAAAGGAGGGAAAGGTAAAAAGAACTAAGCACGTAGATAAATAGGATAGTAAAGATAGGAAGGATATAAAAAAAAAAATAATAATATGGATTTTGTTGGCCAACTATTGTTTTCCGTTTTGTCGTGAATGTCTTATATATATGTAATACATGTACTGTCTTCCTCTGTCTGAGTTCGTGTGTGTGTGCTGTAGGGGTTTATGTTCTCCCTTTGTTTGCGTCTCTCCGTTACCTGACCCCCTGCTGTTCTGTGTTGTGATCGCACTAAATGACCTATTTTTGTACACATCTCTCTGTCTTTCTCTATCTCTATCCCACCTTTTTCCTCTCTATATCTCTCTCCCTCTCTCTCTCTCTCTCTCTCTCTCTAGATGTCATACGTGTACCAAATGGCTCGTTTAGATTGCGGACGACTCTCACTCTCTGAGAGTCTCCCTATTTCCTCTTCCTTTTTATGGTAAAACCGTGCCTCGCTGGCACCAGTCTGATTGGATACTTATTGAACGCGAAGGTGTTCAGCGAAATTGACCGAAACTAAAATGATTGTATCTCGCCATATTACTACCTCTCCTTTCTGCAAAATGAATGAACTCGAATTGGCTGAGAAGGAAAGGACAGGTAAGACGACTAAGGTCCCCCAATCTGGCCATTTATAGGGGAACTGTATGTCAATGGCACCTTATTTCTTTGTTCATCAGAGACGAACGCCAACGTCTAGATTGACCCCCAATGCCCAGATTGCCCCACCCCCCTTTTTTTTGCACCCAAGCGCGAGCGCCCGAAGCATCCCCACTCCATTTGGTAGACCCCCGCTGCTGTCCCGGATATAAACATGATGACCATGAGTAACTGTCGTCCCTCGAGAAAACCCTGTTTTACCTGACTCTCGATGATAGCGCCCCCGCCCTGTTTGAAAAGGTTAGCCAGCCTTGAAGGGAAATGTTCCGAAATGTTGAATATGATGAAATGCACAGTTGATGGGAATCTTATTTATCCTCACTAGAGTTATAAATTGGACGATGAATAAACTTGGCATGAACTCAGTAGGAATGCCGACATATGCACTGCTTGGTAATAGACCTCTGACTGTGACCGATGAGCGTATCTCCCAAATGCGTAGGATTAAGGGAGGAATTCACATGCATAGATGTCTTCGTCTACCAGTTCTCTAAAAGATTGTTTTGTACCTATTCAAAGATTCACGATCACCGGAGGAGAAGGGTCGGACGTGAGGTACAGCCTTGCTGCAGATCTTGAGACACATGTGACCTCGACCAAAGGTGGAGCTGCAGAGCAACAAGATGCGGGACGAGACAGCAATTTCAAACGTGGAAAATGAAACTTGACGGGCTGCCCTGAAGCCCTCCGTCTGCTAACCCACGTGTGCCTGGAGTCTCCGTCCCCCTTCTTTGGGCCCGATTGATGGGCCTGCCTGCTTGTTATCCTTTGCTCCCTTGGTCTCTTTTGTGTGTCCCAGGAACTCTGACCCAACTCCTCCTCTCTCCTATCGACTGTTTGAACAACGCACACCCTCTTTTCCATGTGACTTCACGCCAAAAGGAAGAACGGCATTCAGGTGGGAATAGGGTATTGCCACGAAAATATAGGTGCCGAGCATAAGGCGCCACTAAAAGGACTGGTTAGGGAACAGGACTGTGGTCTAACAGCAGAGGACAGACCGCACCTTGCAACGCGAAAGGTTGAATACGAGCTGGACCTATAGCTCCACCGCCGGTGCTCAACAGCGCCAACGAAAGGATACGGACTAGAGCCTACCAGTGATGGCTCACTGCTAAAAAGACACTGTGACGAAGAGATCTTGTGTACTGAACTGAATTCCGCCCTCAACTGCTTGGTCAAAATGTTCATTGGTCACATTTTTTTAGTCAGAAACATTTATGCTATGTAGTGCTTTTGAATGTTAGGAACTCGACAAATGCAATTTCCTATGTGCTGCATTCTGCCCATCACATCAACTGTCCATGATTATATGCCAATGTTAGTATTGACAAATGCTAATTCTTCAACCACGCCTGTTTACTTGTACCCCCATCAATTACAAAAAAAATGAACTCTGTAATGTAAAAAGGGGCGACTGTGGAAATGTGAGAAATTGATGTACATAAACAGCGTTCTTTATTCCATTTTCCCGCTCCTCTCCCTGTAAGCACCATGAATACCGTAAACTATTGACCGCATCACTCTGCCAGTAAAAGCCCGCACCCATATGTACATGACAGCCATTTTAGGCACCCTGGCCTTTTCCTGCTCATTAGAATCACCGGCTTCCCTTCTGCGCATATCTGAACCCCCCCTCCCTCTCTCACATGCATAGGCTATGAAACCCTCTCCCTCTGCGCGACCCTGCCCTGAAAGGCAACCCTCCTGCTTGACCCACGCAAACCCCCCCCATTCCCTCTTGAAGAGGCATCCTTCGCCTTAGCTGACATAGCCCTCCCCAGCTGCACCTGACTGCCCCCGCTCTCTCATGTACGGGTCATAAGATCTCTCTCTCTCTATGCGACTCTGTCCCTGTGTCCACCCTGGCTCCCCCTCCCTTCTCCTCACACGGGCAAGTCATAAACCTTCTTCTTCTGCAAGACCCTGTCCTTGGGAGTCACGGCCGCGCCTGACCAGCACCTCCTCTCCTTTCATGAATAACCCCTCTGTTAGTAAACCCTCCCTCCGCGATTGACTGTCCACACATGTCTGAGGTCATCGCCTAAGCCAGGAGATACTGTTTACTGCTCATTGTATGGAATCACTCCTCTTCAAAGGACCCACTATTGATCCTGGGCACCCCACCCCCTGGGCTACGATCAGGCGCACACATCCTAAAAGTTGGCGGAACACTCAGCTGCGTGATTACCCTCCCCTCTTATCAGCAGGTCAAGGGTCCCTATTGTGAACATATGTGGGGTAGGATTGACACGAGGATCATGGGGATGTCCTTTCCGTGTTTCACAATGTCATGATTGTAATGCTAAGTGTTCTGTAAAGTATAAAAGACGACGTTGCAGCTCACTTGTTAGAGCACCTCCCGATGACACCTTGTTTTGTGTCGGAAATGACAGGCTCTCCTCATGAGCCATAAATCCTGTTCTTGTGATTCCTGCTCCCAGCGCCCGTCTCTTTATTTGGTAACTATTCAGAATGGGAACTAAGAGGCGCACAGCGCCAGCAGCCTGGGCATCGATGGTAATATGGGCTCCTGTTCCACATCCCACCCTCCCTTGGTGCTGTGACTGCGTCCCCCCTCCGACTCCACTTAATGGAACTCTGCTCTCCTGGTTTTTTATTTTTTGGCTCTTGACCTGAGAAATTCTACTATGTGTAAATATATGTATATAGAGATAACTCTAACCACTAGTATATGCAGTAGACCTTTGTACTCTCTACCATTCCTATGTAACTCTTAGAGTATATCCATTTGTATCACTTCATTTAATGACTTTACTACTTGTACATGTGCAATTTTTCTTTCTGTTTGTATCTCCTCCTTGTGTGACTTTACATCTTGTACATTTGCAATTTTTTCTGTTTGTATCTTTTATGTAACGCATGTAATCCTAAGTCCTTATGTTTTGCAACTGGTTCTTATGTAAAGCGCTCTGACACCTTTGGGTAAAGTCCGTGCTATAGAAAATCGCATTAAATAAATAAATAAATAAATAAATGCAGAATGCAATGTCGTCTGTTAAAGGCCTCTTCCTGAGACATGGGCTCAAAACTCCGTCTGTGGCTTATAACAAGAGAGAGCCTTTAATGGCTGTTATAGCCAGAAGTGGGAAAGCTGTAATACTATTAGAACATTCCACCTGCTGAGGGTATAATGTTCTAAATTAAACAAGGAAAACTAGAACAAGCATTTTAATTTTGGAGCTGAAGGCTACACCTGCGAGTGTTAGCCCTCTTCCATTCCATTGATTTAAATGGATGCCCCAGAATTCCAAAGCTCTACATATTGTTTCTGTACTCTTTGAGTATCCTTAAGTCCCTTTTCACGATCAGCTACACTATCCATGCCGATCGCACACAGCGGAAGTTGTAAATTCCACTAAAGTCTTGCAGTACAGTGACACTACTAGCTCACCCTTACTATAGGAAACATAGGATTGCTCGCCACAGGCTTCGAAAAGTGCTTGATCATAGGGCCAATGCAATAATTTTTGGACCTTATCAAAGTCTTCCTCATTACTTCACAAGGGCATCCTCTGTGAGTTCTAAGGACAATCTGGAGCAGCACAGCTGCAAACGCCTGAGGAAGCGCCTTGTCTGACTGAAACACTGCACTTAAGCCTCATCAAATCCTCCGCTTTGAAGTCTTACTTTTCCTGTAATGGAGAGCCTTGTCTTTTCACCTTACTCCCACTTGCATCCTTAGATGAACCATCAAGCGTAAGAAAAAAGACAGCTCCTTTTCCCCAGTTCTGCACTGCTAACAGTTACCAACAATAGACATTCTAGAATGTTTTCATGTTTGATGATGTCAGCTTGGGTTTGAGGCACAATGTGACATCATTCACTGGATGATACCTTTAGCTCCCAGAAATCTTGTGCCTTGTCTCCTGTGATCACATGTTGGTCAAATCAGATTCTCCTGTAGGGTCCGCCTCAAACTGCTGAGACACGCTCACCGATTTATGATCCTCGATGCCCTTCAAGCAATTGCCCTAGCCACACTAAGGTCTTAATTAGTCTCTTCTATATAGTTATTAACTGGATTAATAATGCGCAGATATGAGCCTGACTCTGAACTAGCCTCACTGTTTTTTCAGGGGCAGCACCAGGAAGTCTCTCAATTTCTATGGTGCTCATCTGGCATTGCACCCCTCCCATAAACCCTTACCTTCTCCCACCTCTTGCGCAGTACTCACCGGAGGGGTAGGTGTAGGGCTGGCAGGAGTCTAAAGGAGGATGAAAAAACATTATTGTTAGGATGGCTAATACAGTCTACTCTGCCCAAAGTACTAAACAAGGCCCCCAATTTTAAAGAGTGAGTGTTTAATGGCCAATGCTGAGAGCAGCCCAGTGCATCCCAAACATGTCTATACAAAGTAACAAACTTACCGTTGTTTTTACTTGGTCTGAAAGAAAAGGAAAGTGAGAGAGAGATGTCAGTATTTCATACTTTGTTAAACTGTGCACAAAAGGCCAGTGCGTCCAATGCAGCCTGCCTTGTCCTCTCAGTACCTGGGGGCTAGTGGTTCTGAAACTATTTTCAGAGTTGGGGTGCTGAAACCATCGTTTCAGGGAAGCTCCACTTCCTGGGGTGTGATCCACAAACATTTCCCCCCAGTAAATGAGGAGTGTCTGGGAGCTCTGCTTCTGTTCTCTCTATGACCAGAACCAGTGCATCATCTAGACACTCCATGTGTACTGTTCATGCTCTGGCATCAGCACGTCTGCCTATGCTCTGGCGCCTGTGCATTTGTGTGTGCACTAGCACCTATGTATCTGTGCCTGCTCTAGCACCCGTGCATCTGTTGGTGCTCTGGCACCTGTGCATTCACTAGACCCTGTGCATGCTCTGGCATCTATGCATCTGTACATACTCTAGCAACTGTTCATCTGTGTATGCTTCTAGCACCTGTGTATCAATCTGTTGTCTGGAACCTGTGCATTTCTGCATGAACTAACACTTGTTCATCTGTGTATGCTCTGGCCACTGTGCATCTGTACATACTGTGGCACCAGTGCATCTGTGCATGCTTTCACACCTATTGCATCTGTATATATTCTGGCATCAGTGCATCTGTGCATACTCTGACGCAAGTGCATTGGTGCATGCTCTGCCACCAGTGCATCTGTACATGTTGTGGCACTAGTGCTCTGTACATGGTCTGGCACCAGTGCATCTATATATGCTCCAGCATCTATCAAAGATCTGGTTCATGTATATCTGCTTATGGTCTGGCACGTGTGCACCTGTTTGTGGCAACAGTGCATCTGTACATGCACCAGCACTCTTGCCACCTTTGTGACCACAAGCAGTGTTCTAGTCCCATCCTCTTGCGAATTTACCAAGAGTGTACTTACAACATGAATACTCAGGACAGCACATTGAATCTTCGTCAAAATGGCGTTCAGTCTCAAATCCAGGCCCGCAGTCTATTGCTGGGGAACATGTTGAGCAAACTGACGATGGAAGAAGATGGAAAGAAAAAAAACAACAGTTAGTCCATTCTAACCCCAACGGTCTACAGAGCACAGTGCATATCTACCAGTTGCAACACAGTGCATATCCAACTAAGTGGGTTAATACCCATTGTAGGTAAGTAAACTATTATTTTGGGTGGATGGTAGTCTACCACAAGAAAGAAAGCCACTAATCTGTTAAGGTTAGGCAAAAGGATTCAGTAATTTAAGCAAGTGGCGTGACAATAGCCCCTAAAGCCCCGCGGTGTGGAGGGAATACTGAGCTCCAGGGGGCCCTCCTCTAGCACTGTCCACAGGCAACAGGCCCCTGAGCTTAGAGCTCTCGATTGGTCTGGAGCGTCGGTGCCCCCTCCATATACTTTGCAGGGGGACCCCCTTAAGTTTAATTTCACCTCGGATTTAAACCTGAGCTTAAGCCTGGTAGATATGGCACAGATAAAACAGACTTAACTTAGAGGAAATGTGTAAAGCATTTAGGTGTTCCAAAACAGTTAAGATGTAAAACAAACAACCCAATGAAATTCGCACTCCACTTTATAAAACTAGAGAAAAATTTAATACACAAAATGACACCAAAACAACACAAATCAAATAAGGGGAACTGTAGATATAAATTTTAAAATATTCAACAGATGAAGCACAAAGAAAAAATACTTTTCACGTGTGACCACAGCCAAGGTGCAATTTCAGGCCAACCGCAATGGAGAGCGGTTTCGGCTACACCAATCAGGTTCATTCCAGTCAAAGATTTTACCTATTGACCCAGTCTCTGAAATGAAAGTCAAAATCCTCCAAGGGGGCAAGGTTGCAGACTGTATGCAAGAGCATCCTCTCGAAGCTGGATAGCCATTAGATGATGATCGTTGAGGCTGTTGGTTTTTGCAGGATAAATTTGGAGTGGGAAAAGTTCATATTTCGCACCCAGGGAAATCCCCTCATCGGTCATACAATTATCACGTCTTTGCCTGGTCAAGATTTCTTTATTTTGACTTAGTGCCATTTTTTGGAGCTCAGAATCAGCCAGCGGTGCAAGGATGTGGGCTGGATCTGAGAAGGTAACCCCGAAGTCAGATAGGCTTGCCACAACAGTTCGCTAAACAGGATGTTCGAGCAGCAAAAACTCTGAGCTGTAACAACTTGAAATCTTCACCCTCTTAGGTTGCACCCTTGTCAAATTGACTTGGGGGGTTTCTCTTTGCCCTCTGGAGATCTGGAAGTACAAAATGTTTCTAAGTCCTAACTTCAGAGATTGTTGCAGAAGTCCAACTAATCAAAGCCAAGGGTCCTAGGACAACAGGGACAGCACTTAAGGGTCAGAACGTACTCTAGCAAAGGGCAATAGGAGGGTCTAGTCCTGGTCCAGTTGCTTTTGATCTAATGGGTACTTCAGGGAAAAGGCCTCTTGCAGCTGGTTGTGTCCTTGTAGCTCCACAGGAGGTCGGCCAACTGACCCTTGGAGTCCATATATTTTTCCTGAGTGCAAGAGGGAGCAGGTCCAGCTGTTCAGGTCTGAAACAGCAGGTTCAGTGCTTTTTCTGTTCTTACACAGGTCCAGAAAGTGCCCATTTTTGTACAGTTTAGTAGCCAGTGGTAAGGGTGACTCCTAGACACTCCCGAACCAATGGAGAAAATGTTGCAAGGCCAACTCTACCTGCTTTTGCAGCACATACAGTGTGTTCTACAGCAAACTTGCCTAAAGGCACTTTTCCATGGGGAATCCAAGATGACACAGACCTTTTGGCCTTGAAGGAAGCTTGTGTGGCAGGCAGGTGTATGTTTAGGGAAATGAGGAGTCCGTTATTTTTAGCTACAGCAAACTGGTTCAGAGACCAGCTCTCCCTACCACTGAAATGGTGTCCGACTAGCTTTTTGGGGCTTAAAGAACAAAGGCTTCAACTTCCTCAGGTCTCCCTTACACTAAAATATGAAAAAGCAGGCTTCACCTCTCTCCCTTTCTCGCTAAAGAAGTTCATGGAACCTCCCAAGTTGCCCTTCCTAAGCTAATATGTATCACACTCTTAACATCCAGCCTTCCCGTCACTGGGCCGAAGCCATTGTCTCTGCTCAAGGAGCAGTTTTCACACTACATAAAGGTCAAGATCTGGCAGGGCAGCTGCTGTCATGTCAGGCTATTGCAAAGTATCCACCAGAATCTTCAGGCAGGGAAAAAGGTAACCATCTAAAAGTTACTTTTGATAAGTATTTATTAAAAACCTAACTTCACCATTGAATTGTATGCTTTTTTATTAAATCTTTAAAGAGTTGTTGAACCATTTCTCTAGCATTTACCAAACCTGAGATAGCAAAAGTAATATATTAATCTGAACTCTAGTTTTAATCATAAGGCAGCAAGAGCCTTCCACTGTGAAAATAGCGTTTCGAGGTTTGCCACTTTAGTGACACAGTGACATTACATTTTTACAAGTCCCACATTCAAATCCCATTCACCCTTCCTTGTGGGGTACAAGGCCCACATAGGTGGAGAAGTGTGGCTCAATGGTTAGAGCAGCAAAGCCTGATGCAGAAGTCTGGCCGGGGACCAGGGTTCAATTCCCACCTCGGCGGGTCTTGGGCTCAATTTCCTCGGACCTGATAATTCTCGCCTCAATGCCTATTCTAATCATGAGTCTCACTCTGCAACTCTGGGCAATAGCTTGCTTAATCTCCACAACGGCCCCAACAACGCTAGGATGCCTGGCCTCACCTTGGGGGTGCCCAGGAGTGGGCACTTCACAGCGAAAGGCCAGGAAGGGTTCCTTAGCGGTATTTGTACAAAGCGCTGTGTTGCCTCCGGGTAGTCGTGCGCTATACAAATACGTAATTATTATTATTATCACATAGGGGGTAACTTCTTTAATATTAAAAAGGGTGTTTTCTCCAGTCAAATTGGTTATTTTGACAGGCAGGACTGCAGGTTTAAACTTCAGTGGCCATGCTACATGTTGGCCCAAAACCATGTTTTCCTGGTCTCAAATTGTGGATGGCACAACAAGTGCTCTATACCATAGGTAACATTTAACTTTCCATGACCTGGGATAGTATTCACACCATGTACTATGGCCTTAAAGGAGAGTTAAATATACCTAACAGGGATTCGCTCTTTTTACCTTTCTTAGGGGTTGGACTACATTCACTGGACACTGGACAGAAGTGCCCCAGTGTTCAGAGTCGAAGTGTTAGCAATACAATTTAGCAAACAATGGGGATGACCACACAAAATGGGGCATTTTTTCTTCCACTCTGTGTGAATTTGTTAGCTGTGTCCCTACCTGGGCCAGCATTACACCCATCTGTTCACACTCATATCAGTAGTTGTGGCAGTATGGTAGAGAAGAGAGGCGCCAAATGATGCACATGATTATGCCAGCTTGATAGGCCTAGACAGGCCAAATTGACAGCCTCTTGTGAATACCAACCATCAGGATAAGTCGACCATGGCAGCTGGGGAAGGCAAATGGGTTCCATAGTTAAAAGTCAGGAGCCTTTTAGGATTAGATTGCTTGATGACGATTTCTCATTCTACAAGTTTACATTTTTTTCCAGAATGTTTCTCTTGCAGGCCGTTCGCCTGGTATTCCATGGCTTTGTGGACCACCAAGGTGCTAGCTCTATAGTGATACCAGGAAGCACTCTACAATCTGCCTGTCAGAGGTGGAGCCAAAGTAATTCTGTCATCCCAAGACAGTAACACCCCTTGCCTAGCCAAGGGCTGACACTTCTTAAGTGCCCTGTGAGCCCAATGGGTGTTGCGCACCTGATTGGGTGCATGTGATGGAAGCGGATAACGACCCATTATGAATCTGATGTATACTTCCTGCCCTCACTGTGGTCTCCTCCTTTACTCCATGTAACGCCTGCCTTTCTACCCCGCCAGCGCAGCCACTGGAGCAGCGTCAGGCAGGAGTCAGGCTGCCCCTTTCAGGACAACCAGTACCTGTGCTCGACCCATCACCACCCACGTACCACTGTTCGTTAATGCAGGAACCTTTTTTCTACTCTTTGTTTTTGCCCCACATCATTTATTGAGACGAACGCTTTAATAAAATGCGCATCATTTCGACAATACCTCTAGAAATGTTAGAAATAAGACCCAGGTCAGACGGAGACAAAATATAGCCTCGGGCAGCAAAATGAAAGTGGCGCCCACTAGTGAGTTAGACACCTAAAAAAGTGGCCCATGCACCTGCTGCACCAATGGAAGGCAGGTACGCCCCTGCTCCGTAGCAGCTTTCCACTTCCGGAATGCCCGAGTCCGCCTTGAATTTGGAGACTTCCGCTGCAGGGAAGCCCTCGTGCCGCTGCAGGCGGGTCCTCGGTTGTATGCTGGGGTGGGCTTGAGCAGGGCCGGCGCTAGGCATGGGCAGCGTGGGCAGTCGCCCAGGGCCTCGCAGCCAGGGGGCCTCGCGCTTTCAAATACTTCAGAGTTTGGAGGCCCAGGGGGCCCAGGAGGCCCAAGGGATTTAATCAATATCTGCCTGCCTTGGCCTAATCGCTGCATCTGCATGAGGATAGCAGCGATTAGACAGGTCATTCAAGAGCCCTCACCTGTGAAGTGCGCCCTGCCCCTGGTTAAATAAGAAGCAGGATCACCTGCAGGGCGCAAAAGAAAAGATAGAATGACGGCGCCTCACACTGAAAACTGCTCAGCTCATCCAGGACGAGGGAAAGGGAGCACAGAGTGAATGAAAGGGGTGCGAAATGCGGAATCAAGTGAGAGGGGGCGGGGGGAGCAGATAGGTGTGAGATAGCAGCCAGACAAGAGGTGCAGGAAGAGGAGCACAATCAGAATGTAAAATTGGCTTAACTAGGGCTTTCAGTGTGCTTGGTCCCCCGAGTCTTTACCTGGTGGTAAATTAAAATCGTCATTGAAACGGGCCCCTACCGGACCCTATATTCATGTCCTTTACTTTACTTACAAAAACAATGATCCTGTATCAGCACAATAATTGTATAACATAGTGGCCGGGTTGGACATTCGGGCAATCAGGCAGTGTGTAATGGTCTAATCTGCCAGGTTAGTATTTGACCTGTTTTTTGGGCTGTTTGTTTGCCTGCTTTATGGTCAGATAAACATATTTTTAATGTTGATTTTCATGATATTAAAACAAATCTATGCAATCTCCCATACCAACGTAAACAGCATGTCTTTACAAGTTAAAAACTGCCCTAATTTTGACACTTTTCTAGCTAACTAATTCACTAATGGGGGCCACTTTTATTTTTCTCCTCTCCTTTGGAGCTCTCTTAGTGCCAGAATCCCCGATTTGCATATCATTTTCATTAATCCCATTCAATAGAACAATAACTAGGTTAAATTAATTTAATGTATTTCCACTTATGTACGTATTTTATTAGGAGTTTTAAAGCTATTTCTAACCATTTTACTTATATATCAAAACTAGGTAAGTTGCTTCCTGCAAAGCGGCTTCAAACAATGCCATATAATTAATTTCCAATTGATATTACCTCCTATGAGGTCACTTCCTGTCAGGTTAAATCTTATGCAAATTATAGGGGCCTCGCATGTTCCTATTCTGCCCGGGGCCCCACAAATCCTAGGACCGGCCCTGGGCTTGAGCCCATGATTCTGAAGAAGGGATGCTTAAGTGTGACAGGTGTGCTCTCCGAAGGCCGGATCAAACGATAGCATAATCTGTACTTTAGCAAGATGAGCCTCTGGTGTGCAGCTGCCTTGTTATGCTCAAGCAGGGAAATTGCATTTGTGTTTTTTCATCTAAACATGTCCCTGGGCTTAATCCGCTGCACCGTCAACCTCCGGATGATGCTGTGAGGACAGGACCGAGGCTAGTCTATAACCCAGCTGCGGAACTGTGAACTTCGGGCGCCCTCTGCTGACCAACCATGTGCACGATCTGCCCATCCAAGGACGGAGTGTGTATACAGACACACACCTCTTTTTACAAGTATTTCTGACAGAAACAATACTTTGCTTTATGACATAAAGATGCAAAATATATTTTGATCCCCATTGGAAGTTTGGTGAGTGCAAAAATTCCTGTATCAGTAACACGAGTTTGTCGTGAGTTCCGGTTTTGAGGGTGCCGGTGGTGGCTGAGAAAGGGGGAGCCTCTGCCCCAGAGAAAGTATTTATCGATACGGAGAGCTCTAACATACTCACCGCATTCGTACTCCGGGCAGCAGGACTTGCTCTTGCTCTCGAGCGTTTCTAGAAGGGCGCCTTTCTTCGTGCAGAAAGGTTGTCTGCATACAACATCATCACAAGGCGTCTGCAAAGGGAGTCACAAACCGGAAGGGTTAAGAAAAGAAGATTGTAGTAGCAGACACGGCCATGCCTGCAGTCAACTCCAGTGCAGGGCATTTCTTTATTTATTTAATGCAATTTTATATGGCGCGAACTTTATGCAAATGTGTCAGAGCGCTTAACAACAGCAGGGGCGTAGGAGACACTAAAATTCTGGGGGGGGGGGGGGGGGGAGGGGAAGGGACAGGGACAACCTTGTGGACTTTCCAGTGACCCTATACAAATCAACGCCCGTTAAACAAATACAATTGCATACTTACCAAGTGGAATATTGACAAAAGCAGGCATGTAGACACAGTTTGCAAGTATGCCTTATTGTTATTTACATTCACATAGTAATCAGACCAAATGTTAAAAAAACATGGATATGAATCTTGCATCTTCCTGCACCATGCAAACAAAGGTCGCTGACTTCTGGTGAGGGTGTCATGTTTGTAAGCGCATTATGATTTGAAAACTACCTGCTGCTGCATTCCTGGTCTCCAGCAATTTTCAGGCAACAATCAAAATGTGAAGATAACTTTGGTGATTAATGTTCTTTATTGAGAGAGATCAGAGGTTTGTCTAGTGGAAGTTTTGTCTCATGATAAGGTAGAGACAGTGGGGTAACATGCCTGCTGCAACGAGCGTGTACCATGCAGATCACAAAATGCATATCATGTAAATAGGTCAGTGAGTTACTGCTTTTGTTTGAGAGATTATTTTGGTATTTGCAGTTTATATGTTAAAATCCTAACATTGAACAGTGAGCTATTAACCGTCATCAAAGAGCTGCATGAAAACTTCAAGGTATAGATTAGAACATTATGATTTTTCCCCAGTCTTTCCTTATCCTAAAGTTGGAAAATGGGTTAATTAGGATAGAAATCAATTCTGATTATTAAAGAGAACCCCCCAACCATGGTGTTATGTTTTAAATTAATTCTGAGTTTGTGCTTCTTTAGTGTTGCAAAGCCATCCTGTGCCCTCCCCAACGTTTTGCTGACTGGTACTGGTGGTACCTGACTCTGACTGACCCTGGCCACTGCCTGAACAGGCACAGGGCCAGTGTTATTCTGAAAGAGACACTTAAAGATACTGTGAAACACCTACATACACTAGGGTGCACTATGGATTAGGGTACCCCTATGATTGGCATGACCTCTCCTATAAGGCCCTAGTTCATAATAGGGCAGGGAGATTAGAACTACCTTTAAGTCCCTAGAATAGAATAGGGCATGGCAGTTTAGAGGCCAGCAGTCCTTTCTGCGTTTTCATGTGTGCACTGCTGAAGCCTGAGGTCAGTTTAAAAGTAGCCCTCAGTTGTAGGACTGCTTTTAAAATGCAAATTGTGCCCAAACTCGACATTTGGGCTTGGGGAACTTATAAATTGATCAACTACAATGCTGGGGCAAAATTAAGTTAAGTGGAAAAATGTTTTCAACTTAACTATGCTGTATCATATTTACCACATAATACATCATCTGCTGCATAATCTAACAATTTGACCCAAAACAATTTTGTAGTTCAAACGGATCAAAAATTACTAAAAGAAATGTGATTTATTTTCTGTGAAGTGCAGGGCCCTTTGCAAAGGTTGACTGGTCACCTTTCCCTCTGCTGCATTTGTATGTTACACAGGTACTAATGAGGCAAAAGCTTTGCAGAGGCTGTTAGTATGTATAAATATGTTAAAATAATAAAGTAACGTAAAATGCACCGCATCACACTGCAGCCTTTTTATTGTTGCATCATTTAGTCAACACTGCAACATAATTTTGGCCTCCATTGCTGCATAACTCCAGTGGCCCAAAAGAAGGCTGCACATGTTAAAAGTGTTTGTGCATGAAGCAGAGACCATGAAGTTTCTAAACTTAAGGGCTGATTACGGAGGCAGGCGGACTTCAGTCCATCCGCCATCGAATCGGGGAATGGAACCGCTGGCCTTCAAGATGGCGGCCCCACGATAGGCATTACAATGCGACCGCCACTATGGCGTTCGCTGTACCTAGCTTTTACATTGCAGCAGGTGCTGCTGGCTGCATCATCTGCCGCAATGTAAAAACTGACATGTTACATATATCACTGCACTACACGGCAGGCACAATGCGGTGCCTGCCACATGGTGCAGGGATATGTAGGGGGCTTCTTAGATGCCCCCCAGGTCCCATGTCTGGGGGCTGGGGGAAAGGGGCCGCTATGGGCCTCCAATGTCCCTTTCCACCAAAATTTCATGGTGGGCGAACTGCCATGGATAGGCTGGTGGGTAAGGGGTATCGTAATCCTTACTGTGGTGCCTGGTAGGTACCACCAGCATTGTAGGAACCACAAGCCCCTCCTCCGCACTGGCGGGCTCAAGGAGCCAGTCGGGTGCGTGGCGGTTGGTCTTTCCGACCACCAGGGAACCACCCGCCATTGTAATATGGTTGGCGTAGATGCAGTCACTGATGGCGGTGGGACCGCCACTGACGGGGTGATGTGGCGGTTCCACCTCCATTATAATCACCCCCTAAGTTTGGTGTGCATGCAAATCCTACATTGCCAACCCCTGGTAAGTTGCACCACTACTGCTGAAAAAGGCCAATGGAGGTACCAATGGATGCAGTGGACTGGCTTCAAGGGTCTTGTGACCTCACTGTCAATCTAGGGTGTGCTTCTTTGTATGCCTGCTTGCAAGACTGGAGGTAAACTGAAGTATGGATTGTGGTGGACAGGCCTTCAAGGTTAACTCAGACTGTAGGATTAAGCCATAAATCTTTTAGTTTTGAAAGTAGGAGGTTTGCGCAGTAAGTTTTCAGCATTGCATGAAGGTCTGGAGCCGCCTGATAGTTTGAGTTTATTCACCAGGTAGCGAGGAGTAGAAGTGTGTAAAGCTTTATGTATGATACAGGCAGTCTTGTAAATTGACCTTGCTTAGATGTAAAGCCAGCAAAGAGAAAAATGTATGGGTGTGATGTGATCATTTTTTTTGGGACCCATTTACGAAAAGTGCAGCTGAATGGAGGATGGATTTTACAGAGGAAAGGTGAGTTTTGGGGAGGCCAGCAAGCAGGGAGTTGCAGTACTGCAATGTGGTGAGAACCAGTGATTGGACCAAGGTTTTCAGGTCTTGCTCCGGAAAGAAATGCTGAACCTCCCAGAGAAGGTGCAATTGGTATTGTGTGTTCTTGGTGATGGTATTGCTATGGGAATGTAGGTTGAGTCTTTTGTCTAGGCTTAGGCATAGGGATTTGGGGCTGTCAACAATGGTAGGTATATTGTTAAGTATGTTCAGATTGTCCATCCATGATTGAACAGGAGGAGGAGAGAGTGAGGTAGAGAGAAGAAGGGTTTCCGTTTTGAAGGAATTCAGAATTAGTTGATGAGTTCACATCCAATCTTGGATGGAGTTGAGAGTGGTGTTGAGGATTGAAATGTGTGCGGAGGACACCTTTAGGTAGATTTTGGTGTCATCAGCATATATGTGATAATGGATCCCTGACTTTTTTAGTAGATTTCTCAGCGGTTCCATTAAAGATTAAACAGGGTGGGCTTGAAGATTGAGCCTTGAGGGACAGCTTGTTGCACAGCCATTGATGTAGAGAGACAATTTTCTATTTTGATCATCTGTGATCTGTCTGAGAGGTAATATTCAAACCATTTGTTCACTGTGCCTTCAAAACCCATTCTTTAATTTAATGTGTTAAGAGAAGTTTTGTGATTAACAGTGTCGAAGGCTGCAGATAGGTCCAGAAGGATCAGGAGACATGACTCACCAGAGTCAAATACTTGCAGGACACTGTGGATCACTTGTAGTAGGGCTGCAGTCTTGAGTGAAGCTAGATTTGTCAAGGAGGTTGTTGTCCTTGATATGTTGGGAGAGTTGCTATGCTACACAACTTTCGGTAATTTTAGAAAGATAGAGAGGTTGGTGATAGGGTGGAAATTGTTGAGGTCATTCACATCAGCAGAGAGTTTCATTAGAAGTAGGGTAACCAGTCCTTCTTTTCAGGACAACAGAAAGGGACCCTTGGTTGAGGAAGATGTTAACCAGACTGGTCCTGTAGTGGGGCGTGTATATGTAGAAGTCAAAGGCAATGTCACTAGGGATTGGGTTGAGAGAATGGTTTGAAGGCTTTGTTTCCAGAATGCTTTTGAGAAGGTCATCTTCGCCGATGACGTCAATGTTCTGCCATGAGACTATGGATGGGAGGTCTTCATGGGGGTAGGATGAATGACACTATTTATAAGTGATTTAATTTTTTTATCAAGGAATAGTGCAAATTCTGCTGCTTTCTTGGGAGGGTTGTCAAGTTTGATGGTTGAGGAAGAGTTGCTGGTACATTTGATTAGGTCAAATAGCTTTTTGGGTCTGTTCTTGGTGGAGTTGAGGAGGGTTCTGAAACGAATCATTTTTTTTACCAAAGATGTGTTTGTGATATCACAATCTTGTATAATGTAGATTTGAGAGATTAATGGTGGAAGAAGATTGTCTTCATTGTTTCTCCATGTACCTCAACTACTTTCTTTCTTTCTTTATATATGCATTTATTGAACCATGGTGCAGAAGGAGTGCGCCATTTCTTTTTACTTTGTAGTGGAGCAACACTGTTAATCACGACTAAAAGACTAGTGAGACTTTGTGTGGTAAAATCATTAATGTCAGAGTTGGGGTTTAAGACTGGAAGTGTCCTCATAGCTGTGTTGCAGAGAATGTCAAGATCGATGTTTTAGGTGTTGCGGAACCAGGTAGTAATCCTCTTAGGTTGGCCAAGGATTACAGAATGTGATAAGTACAGTGAGATGGGTATGAGGAAGTGGTCAGATCAGTCTACTGGTATACAATCAACAACAGTTAGCATATCTTCTTTGGAGATAATACGGTCAAGCGTGGAGCCCTTGGAGTGTGTTGGTTTTCATGCTATGTTGAATGCAATCAGTTCCTACGAGTAATGTGGCAACCCTGTTTGCAGCTGAATCATCCAAAATGCCCCAGTGTAGATGAAGAGCCTACATTAAAGGTCTGTTTGTCGCTTTGGGAGTATTGGTCACTAGCAAAGTCAGTGAATTCCTCTGTGAAGGCGGAGCAGTCACCAGACTGGTGATAAATGGCATGAAACCTGAGAGGGAAGTTGTGCTGTACTTGAAGCTCCAGAGAAACACTTTCGAAAGTGCGGAAAGAGCTGCTGGGAAAATCTTTGAATTGAAGGGAGTTTTTAAAGATAATTGCCACGATACCCCAACTTTATCCACTCTATCATTTCTGATAATGGAATAGTCTGCGAGGAGTAGAAGATCGAAAGTAGTATGAGAGGTGTCGTTTAACCAGGTCTCATTGAGGAATAGTATATCAAGATTGTAAAGATTGATGATATCTGAAATGTCCAGCTTGTGTTTATTTTCATATCAACAGTTGTGAAGCAAACAGCCCAGCTCTGATATGACTGTTTTGCTGAAGGGGATATCAGGGCTTTTAGGTCTGATTGGGATAATGTTCCTGAATTTTGGTGCCTGGGTTGAAAATGTCGGTTTGGTTCGGGCCAGGGAGATGGTTGGTATAGTGCAATGATTAGTGTTGGCTGGAGAGGAAAAGGTGTGGGTGTTAGAAGTATTATAGCTAGCCAAAAAATTAGAAATGTCTGTGGGGACTGATTGTGTGTAACTTTTTTGGGGCGTGGGAGAAGGGTACTCCTCGGGATAAGGAGTTTGGGGTAATGGGTACTCACCAGGGAAAATAGGGTGTTGGGAAAGAGGATACTTTAGAACTTAGGTGGGATACGGTAGCTTCAAGCTGGGACATTGAGGATATGAGATGTCCTAGTTTATTTTCTAAGGAAAGCAGAGCTGAGCACGGAATGTTATGTTGCTCGATGTGTTCAGAAGGGAGTTCAACTTGAGAGGGAGAGCATGGAGGGGGGAAGAAGGTGTGCTGGGGTATAGGATTATAGAGTGGAGGGAGACTCGTCAAGTGGTGTTGATTGGTGGTGATTGTGGGTGAGGTCTGTGGTGGGAGGACAGTACGTGGGGAGGGGATAGAAGGAAGTCACTGAATGGTAGGGGGTTTTGGGGGATAAAGAGAGAAGGGGTCGGAGAGGGCAAGTGGGCTGGGCAAAATGAGGGCCGGATACATGCATGATGAGGAAAATTAACCCAGAGGGTAGATGTAGAAAGTGTACAGTTCTTCTAGGCTAGAGGAAGGGGTAGGGGAGAGGTTGCCATAGGAGGATAATGAGTTGAGTAGCAGTCCTGTAATGAGGAGTGGGGTGAAGAGAGATTCGTGGGGTTTACAAAGGATTCACGTTAAAGGGAGATGAAGCAGAGGAAGAAGGGTGGGGTGGATAAGAATTGCAAGCGTATGGTGGAGAAGTCGCTCTGTGAGCTGAGAAGTCTGGCTGTTGGAAAACATTGATTAGATAAAGGGGTGATAAAACTGGTAGGGGGGAGATTTCTTCGGAGTCCCAAGAAGGTACGGAGGGGTATATGAGAGTGCTGGCCATTGGCTGGGCTGGTGTGTTGAGGATAATGTCCCAGTTGGAGAGAGAGAGATTGGGAGGAGGGGAAACAGGGGTGAAGGAGGAGATCGGATCTGCCAGGAGGGAGGCCTGTTCCTCTTGGGAGAGCTGCCTTCTGGTGTCCTGGTGGATAGGGGGAGGCTAGACTGAATTGAAGGAGTAGTCGATTGGAGAGTCAGAAGGGATCGAAGTGCCAGGGATGGTGAACAGGGATGGAACTAGATGGTCCACATAGGCAGTCCCTAGCAGTTGGTGCCAGACTACTTATGAGCAGTGGGGTAAAAGGTGCCACTCACCCTAACACAAACAGGAAATTAACCCCTCTATTGGGGTGGAAAAGACAACAATATTCAGGGCACAGTGGGCACCTCACAATCCTGCATGTGGTGATATGGCACATGCTGCACACCTTTAAAACCAGGAGACAAAGTGTCTTTTCATCTAGGTCAAAAGTCCCCAAACTATGGGCGCGCCCCCTGGGGTCCATGCTTGAATTCCCAGGGGACCATAAATGCCTCAGCAATACTTGTAAATTATGATGGCCTGGAAGGCACATTTCCAGGCTGTCTTCTTTTGCATGCAGAGTTAAAGTGCATAAAAACAATAATGAAACTGGGCTACTGAGTGCCGGCGGGTTGATCAGTGAGTTTGGTGACAGGATCAAAGACATGGCTAAAATGAACAACATTTCTATGACTATTTTATTGTTTAAGGACACACCTTAAATGAAAAATAAGAGCAAGTTAATCTTATCCATGGGAAAAGCTGTCTTGTTTTAGGAAACCCCACTTGATTAATGTGATTGCGGCAGATCTCTGAATGTGTAACCAAAGAGCCACTGAATTGAATCTTGGTTGGCGCAGTGTCTTGATAGAACAGAGGAGAGGTGATATGTGGGGACACATTCTTTCTTTACAAATGGACACAGACAGCTTCATCAGAGAGATGCGACAGGGAAGAGGATGAGATAAAGGGGCTCACTGTTTATTAAAAAAAATAAACACCACCACCATCAGTGCAGCAGGTGCAACACAGGTGGCTTTGCACCCCAAATAGGACTGCCTTGCTACCAAAAATGGGAGTGGGAGCTCATTTTCCTTGCTACCATTAGGATTCCGCTCACCCTTGCTGTTCGGGGAACAGGACCCAAGTAACAGGGAGGTGAGATGTGATGCTTTATCTTTTTATTTTTTACATAAGGCAAGATGCTGCCACCCCCAGCCGACAACATATTAACAAGGGGTTTGTGGTCAGTCCTCAACGTGAATTTAGTACCCCAAATAAATTGTCGAAAATGCTGAGTAGCCCAAGTGCAAGCAAGGAGTTCCTTTTCTATTGTAGAGTAATTAAACTCGGCATCTCTCAGGGTCCTAGAAGCATAGGAAACAACATATTCACCAAAACGATCTCTTTGCATCAAAACAGCACCAAGTCCAACATTGCTGGCATCTACGCATACAATGCAATCTTTCTGAACAGAGAAGGGTTTGAGGAAAGGGGCATTAACAATTTTGCTTTTCAACAAATCAAAGGAGGTTTGCTGTTCTGTACCCCAAACAAACTTGGCTTGTTTCTTTAACAAAGAGCGTAATGGATGTACAATGGTAGAATAGTCTTTCACAAATTTTCCATAGAATTCGGTAAGGCCTAAGAAGGATAATAGTTGTTCCTTCGAAAGGGGGGTAGGAGCATCAGTGATACTTTTAACATGATTTAGTTTGGGTTTTATGCCATCACAGGAGATCTCATGCCCTAGATATTCAACTTTAGATTGTCGGAATTTGCATTTGTTGAACTTTAGAGTGAGACCTTTCTTCTGCACATTGGATAATACACAATGCAAATTATGATCATGTTCCTCGACATCAACACCAAAGATTAAAATATCGTCTTGGAACGCAATAGCCCCTTTACAATTAAGAAGAACCTCTTTCATCAGGCGTTGGAACACAGAAGCAGCACTTGCGAGACCGAAAGGCATGCGTAAATACTGGAACATGCCTTCCGGAGTGACAAAGGCTGTGAGTTTCTTCGAATCTTGGTGTAACTCCACCTGATGATAGGCGCTAGCTAAATCGATGGTTGAGAAGACCGTAGCACCAGTGAGAGAGGAAATTAACTCGTGAATATTGGGAAGGGGATGCTTGTCTACCCAGATCTCCTTATTCAGGCTGCGGAGATCCACACATAGACGAAGCTCGCCAGAACTTTTGAGTGATAAAACAATGGGGGAAACCCAAGGGGAGGATTCTATGGGTTCAATAATTTGTTTGGATACAAGATCACTCAAAATGTCTTTTAACTTCTCCCGATAGGCCAGTGGAACATTCCTGACCCTGTGTCTAACAGGCATGGCATTGTCATTAAGCATAATTTTATGCTGAAAACCAACAAACTTACCTAAAGTGTCTTTAAAAACATCAGGAAAACATTTTTTTGTATTCTCTACAAACAAAGAATTATCTTCAGCATCGCAGATACTTAAAACATAGGGTTCTCCCAAGTAGACTGGAGGATTTGCATTGGGATCAAGTTTAATGCCGAGAAGGCGTTGATGTGGCCAACTAAAAATTGCAACACCCTTGGTGGCGACATAAACTTTCCCTTTAGCAAAGCGATCAGCAACTTGAAAATCAGCCCAGAAGAAACCTTCAATATTTATTCTCTTACCAGTATAACCCCCAGGAGATATGTCTGAGGTTAATAATTTCCTATCCCCCCAGAGACTTTTAAATAGATTCAAACCAATGATGGAATACCATGAACAAGAGTCCATCATTAAAAGGATAGGCTGGTTATCAACTAGAATAGTGAAAGAAGGAAATTCTTTTTCTTCTGAGTCATCAACAGATAGAATGCAGTTAAAGCTTTGTAAGACTTCTTCTTCTTCTTGGGAGATGTAATTGACTCTTTGGGAAGAACGACAGACGTTAGAAAAATGTCCTTTTCTTTTACATTTTACACATACTCTATCCCAAGCTGGACATCCTCTATAATTTCCAACATGGTTAGAGCTACCGCACCTGTAACAGTAAACATTTTTCCTGTAGGAGAATTTATTTTCAGCAATAGTTTTATTCTCAACTACTTTCTTCTCATTGTCTTTTTTGGGAAATGACCTGTTGGAACTGGATGAAGGATTGTGATTTCTTACTAAAGAGACTTCAGTTTCAGTGATTTGAGGCTTAGGTGGTTGACCTCTGATTTCTGAAACAAATAATTCGGATTGTTCAATACCTTTGGCAATATTGATGACAGAGCTTAAAGAGGATTCTGTGCCTAACCAGAGTCTTTCTTGGATTTTCTTACTCTTGGTGCGCATCATAATTTGATCTCTGAGCACTTGTTCGTAAGAAATGGTTTCAAAGGCACAAGAACAAGCTAGAGATCTTAAAGCCGAAACATAATCCTCAATGGATTCATCCTGTTTTTGAATTCGGGAATAAAATTTAAAACGTTCCATAACTGTATTAATCTTTCTTCCAAAACGAATTTTCATTTGTGCACATGCTTTTTCAAAAACATCTAAGTCTCCAGCATCATCAAGTGATGGGAGATTGTCAAATTCTTTGATGCCAGCTCCACCAAGACAGTGTCTGAGAAGAGCTAATTTGCGTTTAGCGGAACACCCATCTTTCTCCAACACCTCAACATAGGCTAAAAACATTGGATGCCATAGGTCCCATTCAATATTAGGATCACCAGCAGTTTGTAAAAAATGAGGTGGCGCAGCGATGTTAGACATGTTCAAATAGTTTTTTATAACAGTCTTGAGAAACGATGGCAAAATAAATGCAAGAAGAGAAAAAAACAAAAAAAATGAAGTAAGGTTATATTTCAGTACCTTAGTGTTAATGAACTGCAGGGAACTGAATCCGCTTGAAAAACGAGGCAAAACAAAGAAGATATGAGGAAAAGAAGATCGTCTTCGTGTGTACAGCTTTCCGATGTAGAAAGTAAACAAACAAAATGGCGGCCGGCACGTCGTGACGTCAGACGTCAAGGTTGAAGGTGATACCCACAGTGCAGCGCGTTACCCACAATGCAGCGCGTTCCGGGGGATCGGAGAACGAAGATGGAAGCTTAGGATGTTGCTAGGCGCTTCTGAGCTGCCTAGATGCTGCGGGTGCATGCCGGGCGGGTGCAGAGATTCCACGCAATTTAAAAGATGCGTGTAACGGAATCCAATACCCGGTAAGAGCAAAAAGCGCTAACATGAAGAAATAATCGTAAAACTCACGAGTCGCTTCCTTGCATCGGGAACAGGCACTGTTAAAACGCAAATCCAGCGGTGTAGAACTGTAGGCAGGGAGCAAATTTCCATAGAAGAGAGTGAACGTTGTCATAAAAAGAAGTCTTTTGTTGAAAATTGTAGCTGTAGTTACCCAGTCGTCGCCAGAAATTATGTAGTAATTCAATCCAAACGCAGGTTCTGAGTTACAGCTTTTAATGTAGAAATGACAACTTGACATCCACAAGAATGAACAGGCAGTTAACACAGGAGCAGCTCACAGCAGAATGAGCTCAAGCCACAGTAGCATTCTAAGTGACATCAAAGATTCTAGAAATGACATCAAATAGGAATACTACAGGGACTTATTTTTTCAACAAAGGGTAGAGACGACCGCCCTCTTCTCAAGGAGTAGCTATAATTAGTAAAGAAGGTGCATTGACACTGGTACCCAAGGGTCTGAGTGGGCCATTGCATCACAATTATGACTGTCCTACTTTCAAAAGGGGCGTGGGGGCTCATTTTCCTTACTAGGATTATGGGATTACTAGGATGGGATGGATTACTAGGATTTTGCACCCTCACTGCAAAAAGGGGCAACATGCCAGAGGTCATTTTTTTATGAAAGTGACAGAGAGCCTGTTTTAAGATTGGAGTGAGGACTAGGAATGGTGGGCAAAGTCTGTCCTAAGTTTGTCTTAGGTTTGTCTTAAGACTGTCTTAAGTCTGTCTTAAATCAAACTTCAGACAAAATCTTAACTTTACTACTACTAAAAGCCTTCTGTGAATACCAAAAGTTGTAGGACAGACTTAAGACAGACTTAAGACAAAATCCTAACTTTACTACTACTAAATGCCTTCTGTGAATACCAAAAGTAGTAAGTTTAGGATTTTGTCTTAAGTTCTGTGAATCTGGCCCATGGATTACAGCACAACCGTCACTGGGTCTGCAACACTGCCAGTCCACTTTTCAATTTTGACTGTATCAGCCTGTTGCTCTTGGTGGCTGGGCAATCTGCATGAGTTTGGAGGCTCACTGCTAGTGTGGGTGGGTCACATGACATCAGGATCCATTTTTGTTTTCAAGTTGCAGTGGATGTGAATGTGAGTTCAGGAATCCAAGAATGGTGGAAAATATTAGCAATTTAGTTTCAATACAATTTTAAAAGAGGTATGTTTTTAGATTATTTTTAAATATCACCAGTGAAGGATTTAGGCACACTGCAACCATTGGACTATTCTGGTTCAAGGTTTTAGATTTTTTTTTATTTTAGGGTTCCTACGAGTGACTATATAAGAGCTCCTCAAACTTCTAGATACCTTCATGAAAATGTGACGCAGTGCAACGCAATCCTTTCATATATCGGCCCCTAATCTTGCCAGCCACATAGCAGGTCCAAGCACAGGCAAAGCCTTACGAGCAGGGCAGACTACTTAAAAACAGGTCCTATCCTCTGAGAATGAATTTTATGAGTGCAGAGGTGGCCATGGAGAGGGCGATAAAAGAGCGTTGCCACTACGCCGTTAACGATACTACAGCATGTGTGAGTGCAAGGGATTGCCGGGGGACCTTTAGTTAGAATTTAGGCCTGGTTAGGGGCACACTTCACCATGAATCAACTGTTTCCACGAGCCCACAGGGTAGCCTTCAACCCCTCCCCTTATATATGCCACCCCCAAGAACATGAACCTACCGGAGTAGTGATGGTTTCTGGAGTCTGTAGGGTATAAGAAGGAGAAGAGAAGTGAGTTGCTTAAACTTTTGGTTGGTTAACAGTTCATAACACATTTCAACTTCTTAAACTTCTGCCACAATTTAACACACATTTAAGAAAACTGGATAGGCACGGGGTGGCTAGAGGTGTTTACATGTGTGTAGTTACCCGCAACTTTCTGAAGCAGTCTCTACATCACGGATGGTGTAAAGTCTACAGAAAGTGGTTGTTAGAAGTAGATCCAAATATATCTAAAAAACTGAACAGCACGAGTTTAATTGAAGAACAGTTATACTGCATTATTTAGTTGCCGGGTACCTTTCCATATCCCTTGTAATAGACCTTGGTGGTCTGATTGCATTGTTTATATAGCGCTTCATGTCCCTGGTGAAGTTGCACAGCACTTTGGGGTGGGTTTAATGATGGGTTCCTGGGTGTCCTTCATAGGGTATTGCTGGGAAGATGTTCTATGTAGTTTGTCCCTTCTGGGCGACATTGGGTGAGGTCTATCAGTGGTGATTGGCATCTGAAGGATAAAGTGGGCGTTGTGATGGCTATGTCAATGAAAAGAAGGTCCAGACATGGATATTGAGTTACCAGGGCAATACAGGTGAACTCAGTTTGAGGGTGGTCCTCCTTCACCTAACGATGTACCAATTGTAGGTAAGATAAACAGGGGGTTGAGATGTGGTAGCATGCAGTAGGGGTGGTTAAAGCCATGGGGCCAATATTTCACTGGCTGAGGAGAATACATCTCAGATTCAAATTGCTACACCTGAAAGGCCCAGCGCAAGATTCAATGAGTGAAAGCACTTAGCAATAAGGTATGTTAAGGAAGTAGAGACAGGTTTATAACTGTTAGCCACACAATCATGGGGTGGGAGCTATAAAAAAAAATCAGGAAAATGCTCTTTTACTTGTTTGGGACTTTTTTAAAATTATGAATGCTTTTAGCTTGGACTATACCGAAATGTTTTGTAGCTTATAACTTTTTTTTTTATGTATATGGACGTGGGAAATCTGGACAGAACCAAGTGTGTAACAGACATTTTTCAACCACCAGAAAAAATATTTGAGCAGCTTACCGTCAATGGTTCTGAAAGACAAACACAGAGAAAAAAAGCATTAGTGCATCCTTCTCAAATGTAGAACAACTACAGAAAACAAATAGGTCATTCTACAAACTAGCAAACTGCGTGTGATGCAAAGTACAAAGTGCAGCGCCCTCTTTCTCCTCTGTGTGTCTGCTCACTTCCAACCCCTAACTATGATGTTTTTCAAAAGACAAATGTGTGTGGGATGAGAAGGCGAATAGTAGGTTTTTCACTTGAAAAGAGTAAGGCTTAATCCTAAAAGACGACAGCCTGCTGCACAGCGTGATACCAAACGCCACCGCCTTGAGCCACTAAATTGCATTAAATGCAGTTAATCCCTGCATCTATTCATCCACCCAGCCATCAATCCGCCCGTAGCATACATCGATCAGTTCATGCACTTACCTGTCTCTCCCTATATCTACCCTCCTTCCATACCCTCGTCCGTCCACCCATCAATGCATCCATTTGTCAGTTCATCTAAATATTCGCCAGTCCTTCTGTTCATTAATCCGTCTATATATCCCCTATCGATTTATTCATCAGTCCATAAATCCCCCTGCCAATCGCCCGTTCATAAGTCAATCCATCCATCACTTGTCCGCCTATCAATGAAGATAAATAAATAAGAAAGAAAGAGGGTGTGAGTACGAAAGGTGAGGATGTGAAATAGGACTAGTACTAGGAAAGCTGCAGAGGCCGTGCTAGATAGTTTTTGCAATAACAATTGGTTCCCCTGGTTCCATCCAAAGTTAGTATTCTGTAGAACCTTTCCATTAGATGTCACGTGCTTCTTATGAATGGCTACACCAGAGCACTTTGAACAAAAGGCACCCAGTCCTACTAATTGCAGCTGGCACAGGGTCTCCACACAGAGGCCTCAAAAGTCAAAACACGGGTCGCCAACCAAAGTCTGGAACCCAAGGCCGCGCCTTGCAGTGGACACTGTGGTTAGTACAGAGGTTCCACGGGTCAGCTACAGGATGCTTCCGCCAGCACTGCTAGCACAGTTCATCGGTCACAGCAAAGGTATCTGTGTACTACCAACTTCTTCAACGGAAGAAGGTCTGAGAGTCTGTGGCCCACTCCCTGCTTTCTGATGCTCTAACTCCTTCCAGTGCACGGGAGAGGTTCTGGCCACAGAGGAGGTCTACACAGCTTGAAAGAAAATCACAGCCGCCCACGGCACAAAAAAAAGGGGCGCCTCCTCTTCAACCAAATGGGGTGGGTTTAAGGTCAACCGAAACCAAAAATGTCTCTCCTTGGATCTGTTGTGTTACTGGGCGCCGTGAGCAGAATTTGATTCAAGGGATCACATTGCTCATGGTCACTCCTCGGGTTGCTTTTTAGGGTGCACGGTGGAGTGAAGTACATCCGAGCTATAGTTGCACCCGCTACAATTGCAAGCCCTCAGGACCCCCCCCCCCCACGCAGGAGTCCAGTGACTGCTCAGGTGTCGTCTTCACAAATGAAGGGATCAGACTAGGACAGAGGCTGGAAGTTCACAAGTATCATGTAAACCAGTGACCATTTTGTTAACATGTTTAGGTATTTCATTTCATCCTTCATCTGGACTACTTTCTTTCTACTCTTTTTATATTCTCGTGAGGAAAAGAGACTCCCACAGGGGGTTGACCTGACCACCTGAAAGGAAGGCAGAACGCGCCTGGACATCAGATGCAATCTGTTGTACAGCCCTCTGCCCCTCTTCAGCCTCATGGGGTGCTGTGTCCCCTCAATCCCTGATTTCCCCAGCAATGCTTACCCCTCTACTCAGAAAGCTCCACACGAGGGTGTGTGGCACACACTACTGTTGGGTTGTGGTTGCATCACCGAGGGCATTGTGCAACCTTCTGAAGATGACAACCTCGCAAGAGGAGAGGACACATGACCAGCCTTCAGCAAAGAAACTGCTCAGACCTTCTCTCTGGTGCCTTCGACGTTGCCTGCACACACAGGACTTCATCAGGGGTAAACTAATAATCCAATATCTACAGAAACAGAGCTGTACAAACAACTGAATAAAAAAACCTTATGTCCGGCCGCTGCAGGTAAGAGTGGTGGGGCCAGGTGAGGGGGGATTCCGAGAGACAACCATGAGGGGAAATTAAATAAATAATTCATTTTCCCTCGTAGTTGTCTCTCGTAATCTCCCCTCACCGCCCGCCGCTCTTACCTGCAGCAATCGTGGCTGCTTATGTCATTGCATGTTTCTGGGATACTTTGTTAAATGTTCGATTAAGAAACCTCTAACATAGAATATTTTGCCCGCAAACTAAGAAATAAATGAAAAGATAGCAGTTTCCATGCTGTCTGTCTAGACAATGAGATTCACTCGCGCCAATCTTGAGTGCTTCTTTTCATTCCCAACAAAAGTGGGGCAAAATTCAATGGCTGGGTGCTGGCTTTTGTGTGTGGTATCCCCTCCAAAGCAGGGCGACTAGCTGTCAGTTTTCCTCCGTGCCCCTGTAATCGCTACTTTTCTAGTGCCCACTTCAGCTCACCGAGCCTCCTTTAGGGCACTAAAAAGTACTTACCAAATTCGTACTCTAGAAACCAGTGCTTTTCTGGTGTACTTACTACACTCGTACTCTTGACTGAAGGGCATTTCTGGTGCACTTACCACACTCGTACTCTGGACTGAATGTCCTTTCTGGTGCGCTTACCAGACTCGTACTCTGGGCTGAAGGTCCTTTCTAGTGTGCTTACCACTCTCGTACTCTGGACTGAAGGTCCTTTCTGGTGCGCTTTCCACACTCGTACTCTGGACTGAATGTCCTTTCTGGTGCGCTTACCAGACTCGTACTCTGGACTGAAGGTCCTTTCTGGTGCGCTTACCACACTCGTACTCTGGACTGAAGGTCCTTTCTAGTGTGTTACCACTCTCGTACTCTGGACTGAAGGTCCTTTCTGGTGCGCTTTCCACATTCGTACTCTGGACTGAAGGTCCTTTCAGGTGCGCTAACCACACCCATACTCTGGACTGAAGGATGTTTCTGGTGCTCTTTCCACACTCGTACTCTGGACTGAAGGTCCTTTCTGGTGCGCTTACCAGACTCGTACTCTGGACTGAAGGGCATTTCTGGTGAATTTATCACACTCGTACTCTGGACTAAAGGTCCTTTCTGGTGCACTTACCACTCTCGTACTCTGGACTGAAGGTTCTTTCTGGTGCACTTACCACAATCGCACTCTGTACTGAAGGGCATTTCTGGTGAAGTTATCATACTCGTACTCTGGACTGAAGGTCCTTTCTGGTGCGCTTACCACTCTCGTACTCTGGACTGAAGGGCATTTCTGGTGAATTTATCACACTCGTACTCTGGACTAAAGGTCCTTTCTGGTGCGCTTACCACTCTCGTACTCTGGACTGAAGGTTCTTTCTGGTGCACTTACCACAATCGTACTCTGTACTGAAGGGCATTTCTGGTGAACTTATCATACTCGTACTCTGGACTGAAGGTCCTTTCTGGTGCGCTTTCGACACTTGTACTCTGGACGAAGGTCCTTTCTGGTGCGCTTACCACACCCGTACTCTGGACTGAATGATGTTTCTGGTGCGCTTTTCACACTCCTACTCCGGACTGAAGGGCATTTCTGGTGCACTTATCAAACTCGTACTCTGGACTGAAGGTCCTTTCTGGTGCACTTATCAAACTCGTACTCTGGACTGAAGGTCCTTTCTGGTGCGCTTACCACACTCGTACTCTGGACACTAGTGTCTTTCTTTTGCGCTTACTACACTTGTGCTCTGGACTGAAGGTCCTTTCTGGTGCGCTCATCACACTCGTACCCTGGACTGAAGGTCCTTTCTGGTGCGCTCATCACACTCGTACCCTGGACTGAAGGTCCTTTCTGGTGCACTTACCACAGTTGTGCTCTTGACTGAAGGGCATTTCTGGTGCGCTCATCACACTCGTACCCTGAACTGAAGGTCCTTTCTGGTGCACTTACCACAGTTGTGCTCTTGACTGAAGGGCATTTCTGGTGCTCTCATCACACTCATACTATGGACTGAAGGTCCTTTCTGGGGCACTTACCGCAGTTGTACTCCGGACAGCAGGGACTGTCTGATTTGGTGATTTGCCTGAGGACAGACCCTTGGTGGCACTGTGGAGGATCAGGACATTCCGGGCAAACTGTGAATGAATCATGAGACACAGAATAAATACGTCAGTCAGTGCAGTGTAACCCGAGGCCTGCCCCCTTTGACCACCCTCACACAGAATGCCACTCAGTGCAGGTGCGGGCCGTGGCTGTGTGTGCCAGGACCCTTTTTCACGATGAACGCAGGGAGGATTATGGTATCTAGGCTGCCCTCTGTTTAGCATGAAAGGGCTCCAGTTATTCCCCCCCTCATCTTCCAACACCAGGAATTGGCTTGGTTTCAGCTCCCCCGGGGGTGTGGACTCAAGGACTATAGAGAGCAGGTTGAATTCCCTAGCGTGGTTCGCGATACACAAATGTACATACATGAACAATTCTCTGTGTTTTTAATTGTTTTTTTCTATGTTATGTAATTTTTGTGTACGGCTCGTGCAGTATTTAATTATGTTTTAATCCCTTCCTAATCCTCAAGAAGTCTGCTTCTAGGTGAAGTGACAGGATTGTGAAGAGTGTGGTGGGCAGAGTTGTGGGACAGGTTGAGGGGTGGGAGCGCAGTCCTCAAGGGAATAGCCTTGACCTGTCCACCTCCGCCGGCTAGCAGGTGGCGCAGAGTCCTGTGAGGTGGGTGTTATACCTGCTGCTCAGCCAGTATGAGTGTGCTGTGTGGAATGTTGGTGCATGGTGATGCACTGGAATGTTGGGTGCTTGTGAGTGTCAGTTGGAATATGGGCTGAGCCGCAGAGAGGTTGCTCCTGGTGTACCTCATTACTATAGCTCATCATTGAAACATATTATTGGAACTTATTACTTACCTGGAACCTGGACAATAAACCATCTTACAAAACCTACTCCTCAGCTTCAAGACCATTCCTTGTATTACATCATACGCAAGGGATTCTGTTGCAGCACCCCTCTAGTCCCTGCGCTTCTCTCCTTCGTCTTATCCTGCTTGCTCTCTGTGCCTGGTGCAGTCCCTTTGCTTCTCTTCTGCTTGTTAGCTCGCCTTCGCCTTTTAATGCAGCTCGTCAGATCTCTGAATGTACCGAGTATCTTCATGGCTCCTGAGTGGCCTCTCTCTCTCTCTCTCTCTCTCTCTCTCTCTCTCTCTCTCTCTCTCTCTCTCTCTCTGTCTCTCTGTCTCTCTGTCTCTCTGTCTCTCTCTCTCACAGGCCTATCTGTCTCTTTGGATGTACCCTGTTGTCTCCTAGGTCATGAGGGTCTCACCCTCTCTTTCTGTCTTTCTCTCTCTCTCCTGGGCCATGGGAGGTCTCTGTCTCCCAGGGACCGCCCTGTTATCTTCTAGGTCATGGAGAGTCTTACTCTCTCTTTCTGTCTTCCTCTCTCTCTCTCTCTTCTAGGCCATGGAGGTATCTGTCTCCAAGGGTGTGCCCTGTTGTCTTGTAGGTTAAGGAGCACCTCACTCTCTCTCTCCTGGGCCACAGGAGGTATTTGTCTCTCTGCATGTGCCCTCTTGTCTGTCTCCTAGGTAACGGGGTCTGTGTCTCTGTCTCTCTCTCTCTCCCTCTTTTTCTTTGGCTAAGGGAGGTGTCCGTCTGTCTGTATGTGCCCTGTTCTTAGGAGAGAACAGGGCACATGCAGAGAGACAGGGACCTCCTGGAGCCAATGACAGAGATGGGGTCTCTCTCTCTTTCCCCGCTCTGGCCTCTCTCAAGCCCCCTGACCCTAAACCTCTGATGCCTGTCTACTACTGCTCTTGGGACTCCTCTCTCTGGATGTGGCCATCTACTGCTGCACCTATGTGCACCCTGTCCTTTGCGGGCCCTGGCAGGCCTCTCACTCTCTGACGGTCACTACTGCTGACCTCGGCCGCTAGAATCTTGGGCTCTCTGAGTGGTGCCCTGGACGCAGCTCTTCTACTGCAGCCACAGTGCAGGTCCTCACGCCTGCATCCTCTGATCAGTGCGTAATGGAAAATGATGGAGCCCACCTGCAAAATGTGATGCTCCTAAGTATCCCTTGGAGTGCACTGAGATATCAAACTGTGATTTATGCCCCTAAGTATCACATATCTCACAGAAATTCATTGGCCTTGGGCTAGTCAGGAGTCCCTGAAGAATTGCCCCCATGGTGATGCAAATGCTGCAGGGTCCTGTGTTACACCTCTGCCTCTGATGTGTATTGATGCCCACTGCCACCACCCTCAGTGCTTTGAGGCCACTGCCGGTTTGCTCGGGGGCATAACCTAGACCCCGAAGCATTTACGGCACAGGAGAACCCCAAACCATTCAGACCAAGGTTAATGAATATCTGCGAGATATAGAAGACTCCGGTCCTCAAATCCTAATCTGTATGGGGGGGGGGGGCATCATTTAGCGTTATGCCACTTGGTGTGCTGCCGAGATGGAGAGATGTATGGTCTAGCTGCTAATAGGAAGTGAGGGTGGGGGCAGAAAGGAGGGCAGGGGCAGGTTTGTCACAAAGCCTCGTGTTTCCAGGGTTGATGTTTCTAGCCCTGGGCCTTTTTTGTGTGCAGATTAATGCTTTCTGAGAGCTGTAGTATTGGTTTACTGAACCAATTAGACTAAAGCACCACATCGTAATTTCCAAAGAGAAATCCCAGGGCTGGAAACTCATTGATCTGCCAGCATGGATATACACAGTTAGTGCGTAATTTGAGCCAGTGGTTGCAGATGGACTCTACAGGCATTCATTTTTGGGAGCCAGCACTTATTTTTCCTCAACAGACTTCGATCCAGAACAAGAGAGAGAAAAACACAAAAGACAAAAGGAAAGAGGAAGAGAAAGATGCAAAAACAGTGACAAAGGAAGAAAGCAGAGATGAGAAGGAACCTGCAAGAGTGACATGAAGAGGCAGTCAGGGTCTGGTGGAGGATTACAGGGGCATGAGGTGTGATCAAGACTAAGCAGCCTTAGTAGTCGGTACTCAGACCCTCAATGGCAGCTGCTTCTGGCTTTTAGGGAAAACTTTGGCCCGGCACCTATTCCTTTTCAAATTCGGTTCTGATACAGTACATTACCCCCGCCCGCAAGCCCTCCCAAATCTTCACGTGCCCATGCCTTCACACCATTTTCCCTGTGCTCCTGGCCCCGTGTACTCACCACATGTATGCGAGGGACAGCAGTCTCTTTCCTTTTCTATTTTTGTATCGCGGATGTATCCCAGGTCACAGACAGGTGGGTCGGGGCAGGAGAGGCACTCTGAAAATACAGACCAGCAAACATGTTAGTGCAGTCTCAGAGCAAGGGCATTCTCCTATAGTAAAGCAGCAACACATTCTGTTAAACACATGAGGCGTAGTACGATGGATTGTATCAGCCCTAAAATCTGAGACAGCAAGAGGTGGACTGTATGGGTCCTGAGAGCAGAGAAAGCCAGAGATGGACTGGATGGGCTAAGATCAGAGGCAGCAAGAGGTAAACAGGATGGATCTTTAGATCTGAGGCAGCAAGGGATGGACTTGATGGGTCCTGAGATCTGAGACAGAGAAAGGGTGGCTGGATGGGACCGGGATTTGACCCAGCAAAAGATGGACTGCATGGGCCCTGAGATCTGAGGCAGTGAGAGATGGGCTGGATGGGCCTGGAGATCTGAGGCTGCGAGGGATGGACTGGATGGGCCCAAGATCTGAGACAGCGAGAGATAGACTGGATGGGCCGACATACGCGGAATGGAGTTAAGTCAGTAAATAAATAAAACAATTTACATTGGCCGAGTTGGCAATGCAGCGCTTGCAATGTAAATTGTTTTATTTATTTATTTACTTACTTAACTGCATTCCGCTGTAAATCGGAGTCCACTACCCCGACCCTGTCCCTCCCCCGCCTCACCACCCCGCAGCACTTCCTCGGCGAGCCGCCACTGGAGGGGGTTGGAGTCACGAGCCAGAGTGATGGAGGGGGAAGGAGGGCTGAGGCAGATAGATGGAGAGGGGGGAGAACTGAGGCAGAGAGATGGAGAGGGGAGGGGGCTGAGGCAGAGAGATGGAGAGGGGGAGATGGAGAGGGGGAGGAGAGCTGAGGCAGAGAGATGGAGGGGGGAGAGAGCTGAGCCTGAGAGATGGAGGGGGGAGAGAGCTGAGCCAGAGAGATGGAGGGGAGGAGAGCTGAGCCAGAGAGATGGAGAGGGGGAGGAGAGCTGAGGCAGAGAGATGGAGAGGGGGAGGAGGGCTGAGTCAGAGAGATGGAGGGGGGAGAGAGCTGAGGCAGAGAGATGGAGAGGGGGGGAGAGCTGAGGCAGAGAGATGGAGAGGGGGAGGAGAGCTGAGGCAGAGAGATGGAGGGGGGAGAGCTGAGCCAGAGAGATGGAGAGGGGGGGGGGTGAGCTGAGCCAGAGAGATGGAGGGGGGAGCTGAGGCAGAGAGATGGAGGGGAGGAGAGCTGAGACACATAGACACTGAATGCGTTGTTAGCTGTGATGTCCCTCTTGGACACCTACATAGGCCATGCCTCATCCCTCCAGGGCTCGTGTCCTAGCGCCAAGTGTGCCCCAACCACTCACCACAAGTATATGCTTGGCAGCACGGGTCATCGCTGTGAGCTGGTCGCAGGGTTTCACCGGTCCTCTTGCAGTCTGGCTTATAGCATGAGGCCCCATCACATGTAGTCTGTGGCATGAAATACAAATCAGATGTCAAAGGGTTACACACTGAAGAGCAGGCACCCTAGGACAGGCGCATTTAGCATATTTCGGGCACCCACAAGCGATTAACATGTGATTCCTCGTGTATATAGTGACAAGGAGATTACTACGGGGTAATATTTCTTCGAAACGGCTGTCCCCCACCCCTCCAACCCCAATGTTAAATGATCAGCGGCCTGAGCCCCCACTCTAAGGGTGTGCGCGTGAAACACATGTCGCAGGAATGAATCAAGACAGCAGTTCAGTCTTCCTGCAGTCTGGACCTGGGACTGGCTAGTAATGTGACTGATTAATGCATGAGTGATTTAAGCATGAGTTGTTTTAGTGTGCAGGAATGATATACCAGTGTGGGAGCTAGTAAACCAGGTTAGTGACTCCGCAGAATTTATAAAAACATTATTTTTTTAGGTCCTGGGCACAGAGAGACCGATGTGAAAAAAGGCTTCTTTGAGACGGCAGCTGAGTGACAGATAAACTAGAGTGAATAACTGGCATGGGTGCAAATTCAGGACTGTGAGTGTAAAAATTCAGGAAAAAAGGTTCAAAATATATGACAAAAATTCAGGACAGAAGGTCAGAATTCAGGATAAATTCGGGACAAAAGGTACATTTTACAGACACATCAGAGGAGGTTGCATAAGATTACATAAGTAAAAAGACAACTAACACAAGCACAAGTCAAAATAAGTTTATAATAGGTTGAGAGAACCTTACACTGCATCTGTTGTGTGCAGGAGTGAAACACCTGTTTGCATATTGGCTGCACCTGGGTAACATGCACCAAAATGAAACCTTCACCCACCCCAGAGCCTGGCCCCTGGTGAGGTGACTGGAGCCCATAAACAAAAGCAGTTTGCCATGCCCTGGCAGGAGGTGGCCCAACAAATGTTGTTGTTGTATTACTTGTATAGCGCCCGAATCACCCCACATGGGGTCTCTCCGGTGCTTGTGCGAATACCGCTGTGGAACCCTTCCTGGCTTTTTCCCTGTGAGGCGCCCACTCCTGGGCACCCACAAGGTGCAGCCAGGCATCCTAGTGCTGTTGGGCCGTTGTTGAGATTAAGCAAGCTATTGCGCAGAGTTGCAGAGTGGGACTCCATGATTAGAATAGGCACAAGGTGAGAATTATCAGGTCTGAGGAAATTGAGCCCAAGACCCGCCAAGGCGGGAATTGAACCCTGGTCCCAGGCCAGACCTCTGCATCAGGGTCTGCCGCTCTAACCATTGAGCCACACTTCTCCACAATACTGTCACTGGCCCATTATCATTCTGTATGTAATAACTAGGCCAACATACAGAATGATAATGGGCCAATAGCAGCCTTTTCCAGGTCGGGGAGGTGCTGCTGCAGGTCACAGATTACAGCAGGAGCAAAAGCTGGCCTCTGCAGTGAGAGTTACAGGACTCTCAGGCTGCTTGCAGGGGTCAGCGTGCTCCAGTGTCTGAAATGACAGACAAAAGGCGTACGTGAAAGAATTCTTCATGGACAACGGACAAGAGGCCCAAATTACGGGCAGTCCGTGAAATTTATGGACGGTTGGTCACCCTAAGATAAACATGTAACTGGCTCAGCTGCAGCCCTGCAGGACTTTCAAAGGCGTTAGCCATTTCCAAGAGTCTAGGTCACCTCAGCGGAGCAGCAGGAGCTGACATGCAGTGATCCTGTGTGCTGTGCTGCATGGGTATGACATGTTACTGGAATGCAGTGAATGCCTGCAATGGCTGTGGCCTCCTGGCTCTGTCGGCTGTCTCGAAATTGTGCTGCAATAGCCTTTGGTGGATCTGCAAAAGCTTCTGCACCGTGCTTTGCTGCAAAGCAGTGCTTAATTTGAGCTGGTGATTTCCGGTGCTCAGCATTGGCACTTAATCATCAACACTGGCCCTTTATATGAGCACCAGTTAATGACACATTCATGGGCATGGGGAGATTAAGTGTTTATAATTACTGTTTTAAAGCGTGAACATATCACCCTTTAAGGGTTTCGAGGCACCAGGACTTAATTGCCCAGAGTCACTTGATGCTGGGCAGAGCTGCTGCCAGCGATCAAACCAGGAGTCTTGTGCTCCGGAGTCAGCCGCCCTGGCCTCTGCTCCACACCTCTGCCCAGAATCACAGGATGTTGAGCCAACACTGAGACTCGAACCTGGTTCTCCAGCACCGAAATCGGTGGCTCTGGCCATTACGCCACATCCTCTCCCCACTTTCATGGTTAGTAGTTGTCCTGTTTTAGGCAGTGCTAACAGGAGAAATGGGCCAGTGCAAGCCTCCTTCCGAAAGAGCCGGCTCAGGTAAACGTAGTGGGGCGGGGCAGGGCCTGGCAGGGGGGAGCCAACAGACGATGGAATAGGTATTATTTATTTAATTATACACTATTCCGTCGTCTGTCAACTTACCCCAACCTTCTCCCCCACCACCGTGTTTACCTGTAACAGCCACCATTGGTTACATGTATTTATGAGTAATTTGATGCAAAAATCCAATCTCAGGAGCACAGGAACAACAAGCAGCTGCCAGCTGCTGGTGTTCATGTTCTGTTGCATTTTGAGCTATTTTCGTGGTGCAAAATGCATCCTTGAGGTCATTTTGGGCACAAGGGTGCATTTTGTGCTAAGAAAATAGCGATAAAAACTTGATTACACTCCTTGTGTAATTCTGCATAAGGTCACGTAAATTTACTATAATTTCACTACAGCAAAATACATGAGTAACGCCCAACCTAGGCGGGCAACTAGAGCCAAATTTCGGGGGGGCTGAAAAATATTTCAGGGGGGCTAATTCTTCCAACCACAGACAGAGTGGCTGTAAGAATGGGTGAACACAACAAAAGCCTCATTTACAATTAATGGTCTTTTAAAGACCTGTTGGGTACTCGGGTACGGCTGCAATTAGATGCTCGCCAGCCCGCGAAGATGTGTCTGCCCGGGCTGACACACACGACAGGGGGGGGGGCTGAAGCCCCTTGAGCCCAATGGGTGTTGCACGCCTGGCCCACCCCTCCTCAATAATCAGACTGCTCTTTGGCAAACCCAACGAAGAACCAATGAATTTCCCTTGCCTCCTTCCCTCCTCACCTCCACATGCACAAAAACAGTGTGGAACTTACCTTCGTTGGTGTGACGGGCGTGGGTGCCGGTTTCTTTGGAGAATAACGTAAAAAGAGGTTTGTTAGTTAGATAATGTGATACATAATCCTACACACTTACAATGCTAAAACTAGTTTTGGTGAACAAGGCTGAGCATAGAACACACGTACATGGCTGATGTACAAGAAGTGACCAACTGACGTAGAAACATGCAACTTATTTCCTGTTTAAGCCTCATGAAAAAACGTTATCCTCAATAAAGAATCAGTCACATGTCTGACATGTGTGACGTGTAATTGACTCTGGCCTAGTCCTAGCACTGTTTCAGATGACAGTGCCCTGGTGGGAGGTCTACCCATTTATTTATTTTAATATAGCATTCTTGCATGCTGCCGAGCATGAGATTGGGCCTTTAACAACGGTTGTAGCCTCAAGCCAATTTCAGTATTATTATTACTGTTATTGACGTTTTTCATGCACATTATTAAAGAAAATAACAACTATTTACCACCATCAAATCATTAAACTATTAAAAAATAAGCTTAATGAAGCTTAATTGTACCATTGAAGGGCAGTTGGTAAGTCAATTTTTATTGCATAAAAATACAACTAGAAGATTTTTTTTATGACAGCCTAAGGGACAAATACAAAAAGTAAAGGTTAAGGTGGAAAGTGGAAATCATGAAATGACAGTCAAAAGGCGCCAGTTCACCCATGTAAGGGTAGTATACCAAGGGAATAAAGAGTTTTAAATATCATGGTAACCATATATTGTGGCTTAAATATTAAAAACCAACATATAGTGAAGGTAAGTGCATATAGGTCTGCATACGCTTACTCTACCTAACTATGCATATTAATATATCTTCAAGGTACATGGATGCGAAGTTAAGACTAATATACTTATCTATGTGTCCCTTACCTTCATAATACATTGGCTCTTGATATTTAGCCACTTTTTTTGCACCACAATACTTTCGTACGTGATATTCTGATGTCCACCTTTGCAAGTGCCCTGAACCATGCACACCCGTACTCAAGCACACACACCCTTCTATGAAAAAGGAGCCCGACCCACCCACATGAAAACAGTCAAAAGGATGAAAGAAACCTACCGTTGGTTCTGGCACTAAATGGAAAATGAGAAAGAAGAACGTCAGTATTTAATGACAGAAAAACATAATGATATCCAGAAAGCAAATTAGACAGACACCTAATCCCAAACTGCAAGACGTTTGAATCACAGTGTCCCACAGTGTCTTAATTTTAGTGAACTTTGGGGGCATCATATTACCTCTTTTTTGGCCTTTGAGATTTGCCAGTCAGGCTTAAGTTTTGTGATTATCTACAACTCTCCAACCCCCAGCTCTCTCTATGCCTTGCCATGTTGCTCTGTTAAATTTGAACTCCTTCGTTAAGAAATTTGGGTGGGGTCCCCTGCACAAAAAACCTGCCAAAGGCATCTTGTTTTTATATTCCCAAATAATGAGTAAATACCCCTAAAATAATGTCATCATACACCATAGTGCAGCCATCCCCATGCTGCAGGGTAAGGGAGGGGTGTCCTGTGACCCACATGAGGTAAGAGTTGGCAGTGCAGGTTTAGACCAAGTGACACCATCCTTGAGTAATGTGTGTGGTGTCAGGGCAGAGCGCAGACAAATAAAAAGCGTTTGGTCTTCATGTCTGGATAGTCTTCCAGTATTTTGCAGTGTGTGTTCATTGCTGAAAACTGTTCCCATCTCAATTCAATTCCATGCTGTTTTACTGGCATGATTTAAGTGTTTACAAGTGCTGCAATCTATCCTATATTCATAGGTATACATATGCAGGTGAGTATTGCTCTTACATTGTCACATTTTATTAGGTTTGATCTTGTTCTGTTTCATATGTCTGTTTGTGTCAACGTCCAGTATAGTGATCGCCAATACAATAGTTTGTTGGTAATTGCCTTGGTTTGGGATTCTTCACAGTGAGTAGATAGGATATATATATAATGTGTTCCTGGGTACAAGTGGAGCTGGAACGACAGACAGAGATGGGGCACAGTCCCCATCTGGCTCCCTCTAGAGATGCCACTATTTCTATTTACATCTTTGTAGCACATTAACTTCTTTATTGTGTTGTATCAGTGTTTTTGATTTGTACTTGGCTGTCTGTTTCCATATACTAATAAGTTCTCTACGGTACAAAGTCGGTACATTGAGAAAAATGGTATTCACTTGCTATTATGTAGACACGTGTATGGCATGAATAAAACAAACCAATCCAAACAGAGGAAACACGAGCTCCAGTAGCACAGATGGTATAAAACAAAAACGCCAGGGTCCAATGGGCTGCAAACGGAATTTTATTCTGCTAATAGTACTCACTTATCCCCGAAACACCTTCAGCTGTACAATGAAGCACATGGGACGGAAATATTGGCAGAGTCCCTTAGGGAAGCATTGATCGTGGTGCTTCCTAAACCTGCCTGTGATGCCAGGGACGTTCAAAACCAAATGGGAGGCTGACCTAGTGATAGAATTCACTTTTCGATGCCCCACCCATCCCTATTTTCATATGTGAGTTAGCATCATATGACTAACTGATGAAGTGCGTATATATACACGTGTTTGCATTATTCCTGCTTGTTACCTGATTATTCAATTATACGTGTGACAATATTAGTTCCTTAGCTTAGCCTGTGTGCCTCCATTTTGTATATCTCTGAGCCTGCGAGTCGCACTCGCTCATCTGCCCCTCCCGTAGGAATAGAGAATTTCACTAAGGCAGCAGTTTTCGTTTCTCAGCTAACTGTGGCCGAAACTAACAAGTCTCCTTATCAGTAATGTTCTCATGCCCCAGAGACGCTGAAGCCTAGCTCTGCGGCCTTGAGCAAAGATAGCGATGTATCCCTTGCAGGTGCAGATGCCTACTGTGTGAGGACATTGTTCTTCTGTCTGGGTTTCAGTAATTTTCCAGAAGGGGCGTACCCTCATGAACTGTGTTGCATTATAATGTACTGCTGTGATGAAGAGAGTCAGTCCTCTCGGCGCACTCTTTGGGGTGATGGTCGGACAGGGCCCTCTCATATGGGAGTTTGTGGCCTAATAAAATTCAGTTGTTTATTCTTCTCCACTGTCCGGCTGACTTCTTACAGAGTTACTATAGGTGAGTGCGGTAAGTCACTCGGGTGGATTTGAGCCACGATTATCAGATGGCGCCCGAATAGGGACCCCGCGATAAAGATCTTTCTCACCCGTAGGTGGGTAGCAGAAGACCGGGGACCCGCTGGTCGGCACGGTGGGCCCGGGTACCCATCTGATGCCGAGCTTGGTTCTCGCAGCGCTGCCCCACCCTGCTGATCGGGAGAGGTCCCGGTTCGGATCTTACGCCGGGGTCCAGAAGGCGGAACTTGGAGCTGACCATGTTGGTCCTGGCAGCCGGAGGTGGAGAACGGTAGAGGTCGGTACCGCCTACGGAAGGTGAGTGGTCCACCTGTGATTGTTTAAGGAACTGGAGTGTTCCGGGAGACTAGGGTGTCTCCAGTGGTTTGAGGAGCCGGTGTGCTCCTGGGGCTAGTGTGCTCCGGGGAACTCAGAGTGCGAGCAGGCGCTCTGACAGACTTGACGAGGTTGGGAGAATATTTGGATATATTGTTTGTAGTAATCCGACCGGGTGGTACTGTGGTGAAGGCGTGGCTCATTACGGGTGGACTCCGGAACTTACCCTGAACTCCTAGAGTGGTGGTTCAGTGGAGGTGAGTCCTGGGTCTCCTGTGGTAAAGTGCGCAGCGATCCATAGTGCCGCACGGGAAGCGGATGTGTTCTCCATCCTCAGAACAGTTAGTGTACTGTTCGGTCTGCGGTAGGGTCCAGGTTCCCCAGGACTTGGTCGACGGGCCTTGTCCCATTTGGTAACACGTGTTTGGAAGAATTTTATATGTGTATGTGTGTGTGGTTCCCTAATGCATATTATGTGTGTGTAAATGAGCTCGAGCTAGCGATTCAAGGTAACGAAGGTTGTGGAGAAGTGTTTATTTCACACCAAAGTAGAGATGCCGTGTTTCAGTAAGTTACGATGTTTTGGATGTTGTTGTCGCGCCTCAGATTCCAGGCTGGCCGAGAGCCAACCTGCACCCCCTGAGGGCACTCCAAGCTTTGATATGTATATCAAGTATGGATTGCCCCCGATTTTGTTTGGCACTTTATGGCATCGATATACAGCTGACAATGTGGATTTACAATGGCCCTTGACAGGCTCATTCGAGGCAGCTAAATTGGACTATTTGCAGGACAAATTGTTTGCTAGGCGTAGCCGTCAAAGCATGTTTGACTCTTTAAGAGTGTGGCAGAAGGAAGCCAGGGAACGTAAGTTGAGAGAAGAGAAAGCGGCTCTTAAAAAGTCCGCGCAGACAATGGCGCAGAAAGCAAGAGAACACACCAAGAATGAGAATGAGCAGCGTTTGGAGCGCGCAGACAGGCTTTGCAGGTTGAAAGAAAATAAAAGTTATGTCGTACGAGAGGACGAACAGGATGAGATGGAAGATCTTTTGAGTACTCGACCCCCACCACCTTATGCCCCGCAATCATTGTATCCCTCTCTACCGGCTCCTGCCTCTACTAGCGGGGTTCCGGGTCCACTGGCAAGTGCCCCGCACCAACATGGCGCAGCGATTTCTGCTTCCCCACCCCCGACGCCCCTCGTTTCCTTGCTCCCGGCTACTTCACCCGCTCCCTCCCAATTTTCTCTAGCACTCCCTACTGTTTCAGCTAGCACCACCCCTAGTCAGGAGATGTCAACGCCGAGTCGAGGCGCAGGTAGCGGACTGCTCTCACAGGTACGGAAGTTGCTTACGCGTTCTACGGTTGGTTTGGATGAGAAAAGTATAGTGGCCAACCAGGCATGCCAGTGGGCTAGGAATAACATTTACTCGTTTGAAGACATTTGGTCCACAATGAAAGATTTTGAGCCTTTGATGCAACAGCATGCTTTGTGGCATATGGCAAATGTATTAATATCGCTATGGGAGCAGGGGTATGGAGGTGTGGCTCCGGCGACTTTACGAGACATACAGAGCGGAGCCTATAGAACGAATACTGGGGTGAAGGAGGTGATGCGTAGTCTAAGCGCTTTACTACAGTATAGGAATGAATTGCCCTCTGCAGGTGTGCCCCATTTTCCAGGTATACATCCGATGCGTGAGGTGCACCCTATCTTTCATCCCGAGATACCCGAGATGGTAGATCCGGTCACGAAGGCTGTCACCAGGAACAGGGTAGATGCACATTTCCAGGAGCAATGGGTGTACACACCATGGAAGAGAAGTGAGGTACTGGCTTTAAAAGCACAGTTGCACTTTTAATCCAAGCAATGGGTCAAGATTCTGGCATATATCAGACAGGTGTCCCCAAATTTGTGATTCTACTGCATACAATTTAACCATGTGCGTCAAATATGCCTCACCCCACACCACAAGCATCGTATGTTTGGAAGAGTACCCAAAGATTGCCATCGCTGCAGGCGGATAGATGAGGGGTTTTAACACATGGTGTGGGACTGGCAGGTGTTGCGACCCACATGGATGTTGGTAATGACAACCACATCAGAAATAGTGGACCAGCATATACCGTGTACACCTGAACCTTGTCTTCGGAGGCTCATGATACAGACTAAACACAATAAACTAGTCTGTAGATATCTGCATCCGGCACTAGTACTATTTAGGAGACGTATATAGCAATGGCTTGCATCCCTGAACGTGGGGTTGTGGCCAAAAGACTTACTGAAGTGGGCAAGGGCAGCAGCCGGTCACTAACAATGATTAGGCTGAAGGAAGACCTCATGCTCATAGGGCTAATGTAGGATGTATATGTTGGGAAATCAGAAACAAAGAATGGTGTCAGCCCTCCTGAAACGTATGACTGAATCATGCCATTGCTTCTGCACAGAATTCTGTAGATACACCTTGTAAGGACTGCACTGATGTGTTGGGTGGTGTGGGAAAGTGGGGGGGGGGTGGTACTGGTGCTGTGCACATGCTAGAAACACATGGCGCATAAAACTGTATGTTTACATTGTTGCTGTGTTGTTAAAATGTAATTAAAACAATTCAACAGCAAAAAGAAAGAAAAAAAAACTTTGCATGTATGGCATTTTCCTATTACCATGTGCCCACGCTTCGTAGTACATGCATGCACGCCTGATGCTTTAGTATGCAAATGCTTGGGTTGGTTTTTATAGCAGATTAAAGTCATAAGGGACATGAAGACCAGATGATATGCATAGATTAGGCAGCTTATGTTTGCGTCTTTTAGTAGAAATCTGAAGGTTAATGCTTCTGACATGGCGACATCTTGCTTCGTTGTGTACATGGGAACAAGAGTTGGGCTAAGGCAGCAGCAGTGTTTAACTCCTTGTTCCTGTATAAAGTTGTATGACACTTCCAGGACAACAATGTGCGATCATCCGGACCCAACACTAGGCGGCGATCTATGCACAGATATGAATTCAGCAGCCCACATGCCTCGAACATGACTTTTATCACATCATTCCTCTCCTGATTACTTACTTCTCTCAGCCCCCTCCCCCGGTCTCTTTGCGTTTGAAGTGTATCTCCATCAGGATATGTCAGAAATCGTATACAGAAATATCGCCATACTGAATGACTGCTTCTTTAATATTTTCAGAGCTATTCTCCCATTGCTCATAGATTTTCTTACTAACACCAATGTGGTGATAGTTTTCTGAACGGAATTTAGGACACGACATTGATATCAAACAATACTGTCTACGCTGTATTCTGGTATACAGAGCCTGTCATCTCTGCAGGTCTTGCTGTCTCTCTAAAGGAGGACACACCGCCCTGCTCATTGTTTCTTCACTTCATTTCCGCCGATAGCGGTCCTGAACTTACCGCACTCGCGATGGATGCAACATGGATTCTTTTGTTCTAAACTGGTTTGCAGGTGGAAACCTGGTAGACAATCCGGAGGTGCAGGGCAGGTGTCACACTCTGGTGATGATAAGAGAACATGAGAAAAAAATTCAACACCCATGAGACATGCAGTCTAAACACCACTGTGTGACTCCTTACTAGATTCTCACTAGGACTACAATAAGAAAGAGACTGCGACTGAATCTCTGCCAGTCAGAGAGGGCAGTCGTGCTAATACACACACACACAGACACACATATATATGCCGAAAGCGCTTGTGAGAGTGAGATTAAAATCTTTTGTGCATCTATCTTCGGAGTGCTGCCTCCTAATTCCCAAGGATTGTGGGGAGGGATTGTCGGAGCTGACATTGACGTCGGGTGCACCCCCGACTGGCAGGCACCCGCCTTGGAGTGCGACAGGCTGGTGCGAGTGGAGCTGGTATATATATATATATATATACATATATATATATATATATATGCAGTTTCCAACTTTCTCCCACTAGTTCATAGTGCTCTTTAGTTAGTCTTTGGAGCCCCCACTCACTCACAAGCTTCTGGTTCACCCTCCTGTCTGGGAATTATATTTACAATTTTCATTTGTACCACCGTAAATCACTAAAAATATCAGGAACTATCATCCAAATTAGAATGTTCCTTAACTTGACGAACCTTAAAAGGCTGACGGCCCAACCAGCGTGGAAAGCCATAGACCATGCCAGTGGTGAGCATTTAAGTCATTGAGCCATCCTGGTTGATATCATTTTGTAGATCATGTTAATTGTGGCACTCTAGGTCCCTCCAACCAACCCCAGGGTTACCACAACTGCTGCCCTTACCCACTAACAGGACGTGAGAGCAGAAATGACAGAGGGCCATATGTATCATCATCCAGATTTGCGATTCTGAAATAGCGATTTTTTAGAAATCGCTATTTCAGAATCGCAAATTGGGATGTATGTAGAAAATCACAATTTTTTTGCTAATCCTTGTAAGTATTCCTTAATTGCGATTAGCATATTGCAATAATTTCCCATTCATTTCTATGGGCCAGGAGGCCCATAGGAAGGAATGTGAAGTTATTCTCAATTTGCGATTCACAATTTGAGAATCGCAAATTGAGAATAATTTCAAGGGTGCAGGGGTGTCCAAAGGACCCCCTGTTGCTCCCCTGAAAGAAGCATGGGTGCACATGTGGCGCACATATACATACCTTAAGGGCATGTATGTGCGTCACATGGCACTTTGAAAAATGCAAAAATGTGCATTTTTCAAGGAATTCGCAAATTCGCAAATTACCACCAACTTGAAGTTGGTGGTAATTTGCAATTTCTTAAGGACAATTTGCATTTTTTTTTTGGCTTCATACATTGCATGCAAGGAATCGCAAAATTTGCGATTCCTTAAATGCAATTGCAAAATAAGGAATTGCAAATTTTGCGATTCCTTGTTTTGCACCAGCTTTTCTTTAATACATTCCATTTAGCAAATTCGCATTCGCAAATGCGAATTCGGGCGTTTGCGAATGCGAATTTGCTTGATACATAAGACCCCTAGAATCCTCTTATATCATAGAATAAGCCCAAAAGACTTAAACCTACAAGAAGTACTGATTGCTTTCTGAATTCGTAAAGAATGCATTTTATAAAGAGAAATCGGAAAAATGCATTATGCACGCAAAAATGTACAGGGATAGAGGGACATGCCAAATGGACAGAACTTTTAACAATAGACAATAAAAAACATTAAACAGTGAGAAAAAGAAGGAAAACAACACATAAGAGAAGAGTAAAAAGTTAGGGCACGTGTGGGGGATTGGAACTCTCTTTATACAAGAAAATGCCACTAACCTTTTCCCATCATAGTTTTAGATATTATGGCTTGCAAGTTTTGAATTTCAGGTATTTTATTTTTTATCAATTACATTAGATCGCTTTACACCAGCGACCAAACACCAACCATTTTGACAGTGCTTCACTTTGACATATAGCTCGCAACAAGTCACTTAAATCAATTAAAATTATGTTAAACTTACCACATGTGTACGATGCGCAACACTCGTTTTCAGGCTCATGATGTGGTTTGGCCACGAGCCCAAATCCACATACTTGTGGTGTAGGACACGTTTCGCATTCTGACAGTGGTAGAACATGGAAGGAGAAAGAAAACAGTGTCACTTCACATGCAACCCCACCTCTCGCCACCTGCCCTGAATCTAGGGACAGACCCTAGACGCCGTGGACACCACTGAGCAAGCTGAAGTTTATTTACAATTGAGTAGTATGCTCCAGCTGGAACGCCAGAATGTTTCCAGACATGGTAAGGTGTGTGTTGTGCCTGCAAATTCGATATTGTTAAATGGATTTCTCAGGCAAGCTCTTAATTGAACATGTTGAAAACCATGAAGTTTAACCCATACACTGAGAATAGCTGCCTTCTGTTGTTCAAGGGCTGAATACACAACAAGTAAGCTTTGTTCACTTACTCTTTTGTCATCTCTTTGGGCCAGAGGTATGTCGGAATGTCATCAAAAGAAATATCCTCCAATATAAATATTGTTTCCTATATATTGTTTACAAAAACATTGTTCCATTCAGTGTAGATTTTCTATTAAACCTAGTGCGGTACTGGGTGCGATGGGCTGCGACACTGTGCTTGGGATGTTCTAGGGTAGCATGTTCTCCAGAAAACTCCCGAGCTAACCCAGGTAATCGTCGTTCTTAGCTGGCGCCCAGCCCTTAGACATAGGGTTGGGACTCCAAACACACAATGCAGATCCCCTTGTTGAGAGGGATCTTGAGGGCTTTGCTCTATGGGGCCTGTTGGGGATTTCACTGTTGGGGGATTTGTTGTTGGGCGGGTACATACACTCCTTTCCAGAGCTGTAATCGGACTATGCTTTGTCATCCAGAGAGTTTCACAAATAACCTTCAACTGCGCCATGCACTGAGAGTGCATTTGTTCCTGGAGACGGAGCTCCTGGAGCACAGTCCTTTAGAAGCTAGGCTCCTGACGGGCACGTTGGGTAAAGGATGGATCTCCCAAATCTATCGCTCTCTGATCATTACATCCCCTGACACATCTGCACCATTACAAACCCAATAGGAGGGACGGATCGGATCCCTAAAAAAGAGAACTGGTGTGATTCTAGGATGGCCCCTCACACCATAACTATTTCCTCCAAGTTGAGATTAGTACAAGCATATTACCTTCACGGTGCCTACCTCACCCTCTCACCTGCGCCAGGCATGCCTCCGCTCGACTCCCTCCTGTTTTCAGTGTCCCTACTCACCTGCAGACTTCAACCATACGGTGTGGGCATGCCCCCACATCTCCAGCTTCTGTGCTGAAGTGGCCCAGACAGTCTCAGATGTCCTGAGGTGGGAGGTGGAATTATCCTATCAACTAGTTTGACTGGGGATTTACAACAGTGTGTGGGGCCAAGAGCCGAGCAACTGCTGATTGGGGTGGCCACCGTGGTCGCAAAAAGAGACATAGCCCTGTGCTGGAACTCTCCCCCACTGGCCTCATTGGCTTAATGGTGTGGACTGGTGTGTGCAGCAGGAGAAGCCAGTGTACAAAGCATGAGGCTGTCTTAAGAAACACACCAAGATCTGAAGCAAATGGAACATTTTGAAATGGGTGTCCCGCAGTAACGATATTCATACGTCCCTGTGGGAAGGCTCTGTCATAGGTATGTACTGGTTGAATGTGGTGCTTGTGCCTTGTTTTTGTAAAAACCCAATACATATGGTTGTAAACAAAACCTACTTGGGTGATATTTTTTTAAACTACATTTAGGACACAATATTCATGTCGGACAACATTCAGGCTGTGATATTCTGGTCCCCTCCCATTAGGCCATACTTTTTTTCTGTTTATCAAGTTGACCTTTTTTGTATCCTCACTTCCTTAGCCAGTAAAATGTCCTCTTTCTTTGTGGATGTTTTGAAGCTCATGTTTATTGTTCATCGATCAGTAAGTAAATGACCAGGGTGAGCATCTTCTTCATTGCACATTACACTTAAATGTCTTACCCAATATCCATAACATTGTTTGGTATTTGACAGTTTGAATCTACTCTTCAATGAAGCCAGTTCTCAAGCAGAAGGCCCTCGGTACCATGGCGTAACTGCCTGCTGGGCTCAAATTTGATGACTACATATTTTCGGCGATAGATTGCCTGCATGCACCATTACCAAATACAGGTAGTCTCATTGAGTCGTCACCATACAGTAAACTCCAGTTGAGTTTTCTAAATGGCAGACAAACATGCAGATCATCTCAGCTGAAATTCATAAAATCCACTTTGACCTCCTACCCATTCATTGTGAACATCCTGAAGACCTAATCAGTCTTAATTTTCGGTAGTTCGAAAAGAACAACTCTTCACAAGCTTTCCCCCTGTGGACAGCCACGAGTGTAGTGTAATACTACGCATGCATCATAGCTCTTGGCTCTCGTCAGCATTACTGGTTCTTGGATTGGCAATGGGTTGGGCCTCAATGTTACTCTGGAAGTCAGTCTCTGGAGCCAAGCAGGACTTCCCACATTGAGTGAGTGCTAGGTAACTGGCAGACCACTGCATTCGTCGGCTCATACACTCTTGCTGAAGAGTGGATGGATGCAGCCATTTCCGTTTTCTAGCTCAGTGTTAAATATATCTGGCTCTTTGCCACCCTTGTTCTTCTTCCCCAGTGCCTCAAAATCTTTTCCTTAAAAACTGTTCCTGCGCTCCAATTTGTTGTAACTCATCAACTCACCACAGGTGAATTCGTCACAGCAAGGATCCGTCCGAGGTTCTGTTTTGCGTGGAATAGCACCCGCTTTACATTCCGGCAGAGTGCACATTGCATCTTTACACTTCTGTGATAGAAAACGTAAAATATCAACATAGGAAGTCCTCAGTGATGTGTCCTGACTTTTTTCAGAAGGGTGTGTACTAAATGTTAACGAGGTGGCTCGATTAGCAATTATAATATGCATCTCAATAGTTTACTTTTATAGATGTAGTAGTTTAATATTAGGCCTTAAAAATGGCTATGAAACTGCTCTCTCTCTCTCTTTCTTCCTCTCTCTCTAGTTCCCTTCAACAATCCTCTGCACAACACTAAGAGAGGATACCTCTGTTGCAGACAGACACCAGTATATCCCCTCACCCACTTACATCTAGCATGGGGTGAAAGCTCTTTATCACTTATAAGTGGGGTTTCCTAGTCACTTACACTAGTGGTGGATGGTGCAAGTTGCCTATCACCTGCATTATGAATGGTGCATGTGATCGTTGTTTCTCTTACACAAGGACAGGACAGGAATCTATTTAGCTCTTACATTAGAGTGGTGTGTGTGTGATCTCTTTATCACTTACATCTGGAGTGGTGGTTGGTATCACCGGAGTAAATGTTGGCAATGGAGTTGGCTCGTTGATACCTGTTCAAGAAAGACAGTAATGCAGTTCACACTTTTCTCTGCAATTCCCTTAGACAGCTCTTATTGTTCTTAAGATGCATAAAACGAGAACTTGAACCTTCCCTACCACTTGCACATTTCACACTTTCAGATGTATTGGTACATATACAAATGTTGGCAGTCCTAGACTAGCCTATGGATACAAATGAAACTGAAGACACACACACACACACAGGCACACACTCAAAGGCTGACGGATATCCTGCCACTGACTCATTTATACAGAACTTGAGACTCAAATACTCGCAGTTATAGAAAGTGGCACACAGTCATACAAAGATAACTCACTACATCTAGAGATAAAGGGCCAGATGTAGAAGCCCTAATACCGGTCGGAAACGGCCGATTTCGGCCGTTTCCGAACGGTATTAGGGTTTTCAGATGTAGGGGCATGTTATTTGAAGAATCGGTAATTTTAACGATTCGGTAAATACACCGATTCTGTAAAATACCGAATCGGTATATTTACCGAATCAGTAAATCCATATGTAGGTGACACTCCTAAGAGTGCCACAGGCCCTTAAGAGTCGGTGTTTTACCACACAATCCTATTGTGTGGGAAAATACCGAATTCAGGTGTGCATGCACATCTGTGCATGCACACCTGTGCAATGTGACACACAGACATGCCCTTAGGGCATGTCTGTGTGCCACATGGCACACATGCCTGTATTTGGGGTGCTAGAGGGTGCACCCTTGCTGGAATCGGTATTTACCGAATAGGTAAATACCGATTTGGTACTGTCCATTGATTCCTATGGGCTTCAATGCCCATAGGAATTAATGGGCATTACCGAATCGGTATTTACAGAATCGGTAAATACCGAATCTTAACGATTCGGTATTTACCGATTCTGTAATACCTACACCCCCCCCCCCTCCCCCCTCTATTTTACCACTTCTTAAATACTGAATCGGTAAAATTCGATATTTAAGAAGTGGTAAAATAAAATTACCTACATCTAGGCCAAAGTGCTGAATAAACATTGAGCACTAGAGACCAACAACCACTGAGCAACTTGGCAATTTCCAATAAATAAATCAAAAAATCTGTAAACATAAGATGCAGAACTTTAAACTCATCTAAACAGCAAAATCTATCCAAGTTCATTGCTGTGGATGATGTAATGTGGCAGGTCTGAGCTACTCTGTATGCAGATCCAAATTTAGCAGAAGCTCGATGTTTACAATATCTCTAACGTGCATAGGAAATGTAGGGCCTGGTATAGAGTTTGGCAGGTGCGTCCCTCCGTCTGCCATACTACTAGGGCATTATATCCAATAGGACATGTAATATGGTGGACGAGATATCCGTCACGTTTGTGTTGGAGTAACCTGTCCGCCAAACTCTAAATAAGACCCTTATTCCCAGCCGCTCAGAGTAAATCTTCCAGTAGCTCAATTAGTTCCTGGCTCATAACACCAACATTCGTCTACTGGCGAGGAACTGACTTTTGCCCAGCTGATCTCTCTGTTACCTGGGCTCTGTGTTGCAGTTTTCATTCTCACTATGGCCCACATGCATCAAGCATTTTTGGAGTCGCAAACGGTGCGATTCCTTAAAATCGTCCGTTTGCGATTCCAAAAATGCTTTTTTGGATGCATCAAGCAATTTTAGAAATCGCAACATTTTTGCGATTTCTAAAATTGCGATTGCTTTTAAGAAATTGCAAATTTGCGATTTCTTAAAAGCAATGCATGATCACTTTTTAAATTGCGAATTCGCAATTAGAGGGATAAATTTACCGAGTAGTTGAACCACTTGGTAAATTTGCAAAAAGTGTAAATAACGCAGAAAATACATTTTTAAAACATTCATGTTACGGACACACATGTCCTTAGGACATGTGTGTGTGCAACATGATGCGAAAAATACATTTCAGGGGTGCATGGGGGGTCATTTAGACTCCCCTCCCCACCCTTGAAATGGATTGATGAATTGCGATTTTCAAATTGCGAATTCGCAATTCCCATTCATTCCATTTTGGCCCATAGGAATGAATGGGAATTGCGAATTCGCAATGTGAAAATCGCATTTTTTATGCGATTCGGTAAAAATAGCGATTTTTACCGAATTGCATAAAAAAGGAAAAAATAATCATGCATAGGCTTTCGCGATTTCTAAATTGCGAATCGCTATTTTTCGCAATTTAGAAATCGCAAAAGCCGATATTAATGCATGTGGGCCTATGTAACTGTTTTGGTTGTTCCATTCTTCAACTTATCATATCTCTGGTCCTGACAAAAATGGCGTAACCTGGACAACAGGTTACTGTCTTTGCGCTGCTAGTTATTTATATCTAGATCTTGGTGATCACAGAACAAAATGCAACTGAGGCCCCCTTATTTCAGCACAAAGTTTTCTGTTCAGAGACCATTTACTACTTGAATCTGCTACATTCTGCTACATCTGCTAAGTTATTTGCATTTCTCCTAGAGTTCAATGGTTTGCAAAATGAATATTTAGGGTAGGCAAATGTGTCCATGTAAGAGACAGTCATGTAGTCACATGGGTAAAGGGCCTTTCATTCAAAGAATGGGCACGTGAGTACATGACCTTTCAGCCCAAGAATGGCCACATGGGGGGAGGACATACCTGTCCAGGAACTTTCTGTGTGCAAACCTATGCAAGTCAGCACAGTGTCAAAAACTGAATACTCCAAAGGATTCTCAAGTTTCCTCATTGACTGCATGAGGAAAGAGCAACTCCTCCTAGTAGGCACGATGCCACGCTGCGTTTTCTATGCATGTGAAAGGTGTCCATGTTAGGAGGGACACGCTACAAGGGGCAGAAAGTAACTTGGCAATATTTAAAGTTCTTGATTAAAGATGATACCATTACTCTGAATCAGGGTTAAGAAAGAGCCCAGATACGGGCTTTCAGAATGAGGAAATCGAGATGGAATCCAGCTGTAGTAAAGTGAAGAAAGAAATTAGGGACAAAAATCGGGCAATGAATGTGTTGAAAAATAGGGGTACATCTTGGGCTGGTTGATACTTAAGACTTGCGGCGCCTCGATCTTCGTGAGTATGGCGTCTTTCAGGGATGAGAAGCACCCCATGTGTGGCATCCATTCTTTCATTCCAGCTTCTGTGCCCTGAACGGCAGCTCACTATGCCGGCGCTCTGTGCCAGCCATGAAAAGCTCCTCTGAGTGACTGTGACTGCGGAAGTGCTGGCAAAGAGCACTAGAAGAGGCGCCCTTGTGGGCCGTGAGCAGAGACCTGCTGCCTGACCACATGTAACTCTAAAGTTTTTTAATAATCTTTTCACGTTTAAATGTTTTGTTTACATGTTTTTTTAAAACTTGAATAAACTTGTCACCTTCACCTTTTCAACATTCACGTTTTTCCGCTCAAATATTCAAAGAGGTAGCCATGCTAGATGGGCTCACATCTCAAACACTAGTGTCTAGTGCGTTCAGTCGGCGTCAGCATTGTCAAACAAATGGGGCAGTGATGTTCACCTTGACTACACTAACACCCTCTATTTAGGAGTTGCAGATACTCTGGTGAATCGCCTGCAGGCGGTCCGAAATGCGGCGGCTAGGTTATTCTTGCGTCTACTACCTAGGTGCTCTTTGACCTCGTCAGCCCTTGAAGCCCTCTACTGGCTAGCTGTCAGGAAACGGACCCTCTTTAAAGCCCTGGTTCTGGTTCACAGGGTAGTGTATCTGCCCTTCCCTGGCTATTTGGCTAAGAAACTTGTCCAGTATCTCCCCGCCAGAACACTGCGCTCTGCCTCGCTTCTGTCGATTCCTCGTGTTAAGCCTGTCCGAAGGGGTGGTTAAGCTTACTCTGTTTGGGCTGCTAAAGCATGGAACGAGCTCCCACCCAAATGGCTTGTGATTCCCTTTGAGACTATGTTCTGCAAAAAGCGTAAAACTTGGCTTTTCTCTATGGGGCAATAAAGCTAGTGTTTTTTGGGCGTGTACCATGAGGCTCCTCCCGTCAGCGCCGGGACACTCCTTAAGTAGCTGCGTGCTCTATAAATCTCCCATTCATTCCTATTACTGTGAGGAGCACGCGGGAATCGCCGCCATTTGGGCATAAGTAACAAGCTTTGGAAAACAACTCTAGGCAAAGATTTCACCAGGTTCAGTATGTGCCACAAACTGTCTTCAACCACCATCTACCTTCATTCATGCAAGGCGTCCTCTGAAATGCGCTGCATCGTACGTCCCTCATTTTGCAATGGGTGGCAAATACAAGGCAGTTACTGCTGATATTTCTGCATTTCCTGCTGTTGATTGCCTGTATCGTTGCTTCCGGTGGTATTCAGGGAAGGATTGCCGGATAGTGCACTAATAAACTTATTTCAGTAAAAACTCAGAAGAAACTCTAAAGATTAGGGGTCGCCCTCCTTTGTTATATTGATTAAAAACGTGCAAGGACTTTGGATCCGAATTGTACATTTAACCCTTTGCAGCCCTCTGCGCTTGTCATAGCCTAATGTATTTCTATACGTACTACAGTTAGTAAGTACCAACTCATCCCCCTGAATCGCCGGACCCTGAAGGTGGATCATGAAATACTCACAGTTTTTATAGTCAACACATCGGTGGGTCTTCTCATCGAACACCAAGCCTTCTGCGCAGTGCGGGAAGCAGCCCTCCACACTAAGGGGAAAGAAAGTAAAATGGTGAACATTGATGGAGGGGTCGGTGTGATGGGGTAAGAGAGAGCAGTATTGGCAGTGGAGGGTGGCTCCCCACCTGGACTAGCTGAGCTGTACTGGCTACATTTGAGGGACATCAATGGTAATGAGTACTGGAGCAACTCTTTGTAAGTCTGCTTGGGGTCTGGACTACTACTGATTCGAGGTAAGATGCCTCAACAATACTGTGTTTAGGGCCCAGTACCGGAACTGCCGTGGTTATAGCTGATCAGAACAGACATTCGCAGACAGAACTCTATGTGGTCAAAATGCCAGAACCCGGGAGTGTGCGGGATGCCGGGAGGATGTGCATTACCAGAGTGGTCTGGGTCTTTGTCAAGGATGTGTATCTCTGGTTAGTCTCACTCCATAAGATGAAGTTAGAGAGGAGAAGATTGTGTCTTTGGATCCTATCGATAACTCTGCACTCTTCTGGATATGAAAGTCATTGATACGTTTCGCCTTTTCTATCTATTGCAATCCCCATTCTACTTTCTGATTTTTAAAGTTACGTTTTCAAGATAAAAAAACAACACAAGTACACATAGCATTGGAAACAACCCGTACAACAAAGATCAATTTTACATATAAAAAAATGGATATCAACTGATAATACCACAAATAGTGTTTAACTCTTCTGGTTCTTTCCCTAAAGTTCCCTTTCTGAAAGTCAGTTTTCCATTATTAGTACCTAGCCCGGTCTTGTGTCATCACTCCCCATGGCCCTTCCTCCCTCCTAACATTAGAAGGTGTTTGTGAAACCTTCCTTGACTGCACCATAGGAGTCCAAAGTTCCTCACAGGTGAGAACCAAAAGGTTTATATGAAGGGGACAAAGAAGGTGGGTGTTCTATCAGGAAAAATAAAGGGGGTGGGTGGACTAGAAGGGGGAATAAAGAGGGTGGGTTGAATAGAAGGAGTAATAAAGAGGGTGGGTGGGTCATGAGCAGACTACGATGCACAGCAACGGATGACCCATACCCAGCGCCATGAAACTCAAGGGTGTATGTGCGCTATATAAGCTCCTATTAACATAACATATCTAAGGGGGACAATAAGAATTTCGTACTCTTCATTGCCCATTTCTTGGTGGATTAAGCAGCTCCTTGACAATATCTTAAAACAGTAAATACTAATGTTTTCTACCAGTGAGCCACCATATAAGTCACATAGCAGCATAGCTCTAGTCTACTTCTCATTAAGTGCCATTGGGGGTAAGGGACCCTGCACATTTCTGCGGGGGAAGAGATGTTTCCCTCAAGCACAACATTCTACTTCTAATATGATTATAAATAGATTCATGTGAGCTGTTTTCTGTTTTAAATTAATGGTAATCTCACCTATTGAACAGTACCCGAGTGTGGCACGTTTTATGCCAAAGGACGCTCGGAACACACTGAATCGTGCCTTTTCTGCCCTCCTTCCTGAAGCATCACTCTACTATCACTTCTTTTTTTCCTGCTGCCTATAATCTTCTTCCTCCTGTAGGCCCCCTCTTCTGGCATCTCTCTACTCCATCTTACTTCCTCTTTCCATTCCATTCAGTTGTTCATAACCTCTACATCATGATGATAAGGAAGGAGAAGAGAAATGATGCCTGATATGGGGGAGTGTTTCCTAATAGTACCAGAGTATGACTGTGCTGTGAAAGTGTCCAGGATCTCAGGCGTACAGTGGGCAGGGATAGTACAGGGCAAGAGATACGATTTACTCTTGAATGTAAACTACTATGGTTAAGATATGCATTTCACTTACTTGAGACTTAGTGAGCACTTGGTACCGTAGGGATCTTGGCATGTTTTAATGCATGGGGGCTCACAGGACTTGTACCTCCAGAGACACATAGAGAAGAATGGCAATCCAAAACTTTCCACTAGAAGAGAAAAAACATTGTAAGTTACTCATGTTCATGTGCATTCAAGGAAAACACACAGGGAGTTCTGGTGATGCGCAGACATGGTTCAAGCACACATGCTACCAATCAACATATATAATTTAAGTAGACTTGAGGCTCACACCAGCTTTGACCCTGTTTGAGGATGGCAGATTTTGATTATTAGAAGTTTTACAGAGGACCAAATAGTTTTAGAAAGAAAAGTAACAAGGTTGATGTAAGTCACTGAAGATGTGCAAAAGTAAAAAGTTCTGGACCAAGAAAGAGCAAACTGATGGTGATCTAGGACAGAAGTCAATACGGTTTGTGCTGGCAAGAGGGAGCCCTTCAAGGAAGTGGTAGAGCTTGTGAAGCAGACTCGGAGAGCAGAACATTGACTATGGAAGTCTGTAGTGAAGAGGGCAGCAGAAGTTGCATATAGGGGAAAGGATGACTGGCAAGAGAAAAACACTGAGGAGGATTGGTTTTGGAAGAGTGTGAGGTATCAGTACGATACTTGTGATGCAAGGAAATCTGGGGAGAGCAGAATATTCGGATGATAAGAATTTTTTTTTAGGGAGATCAGAGTATATGGCAATGGGAGGTTTTTAGGGGAATGAGAACACTGAGGTGATGGTAGGGTATTGAGAAGAGTAGAATGTTCGGCTTAGGCAAGGTCATTAGGAAGAGCAATACACTGAGGTGATGGTAGAATATTGAGGAAAGCGCAGAATATTAGGCTTTGGTGAGGTCGTTATAAAGAGCAGAACATTGCTGTGATGATAGGGTATTGAAGAGAGTAGAATGTTAGGCTTCGGCGTGGTCATTATGAAGAGCAGAACATTGGGTGACGGTGAATTATTGAGGAGAGTAGAAGGTTAAGCTTCGTCGAGGACATTATGAAGAGCAGAACATTGAGGTGACGGTGGAGTATTAAGGAGAGTAGAATGTTAAGGTTAGGAGAGGACATTAGGAAGAGCAGGGAATTGAGGTGAAGGTAGAATATTGAGGAGAGTAGGATGTTAGGCTTCGGTGAGGTTGTTAGAAAGAGCAGAACATTGACCTGATGGTAGTGTATTGAGGAGAGTAGATGTTAGGCTTCGGCGTGGTCATTAGGAAGAGAAAAACATTGATGTGATGGTAGGGTATTGAGGGGAGTAGTATGTTAGGCTTCGGCGTGGTCATTAGGAAGAGAAAAACATTGATGTGATGGTAGGGTATTGAGGAGAGTAGATGTTAGTCTTCGGCGTGGTCATTAGGAAGAGAAAAACATTGATGTGATGGTAGGGTACTGAGGAGAGTAGATGTTAGGCTTCGGCGTGGTCATTAGGAAGAGAAAAACATTGATGTGATGGTAGGGTACTGAGGGGAGTAGTATGTTAGGCTTCGGCGTGGTCATTAGGAAGAGAAAAACATTGATGTGATGGTAGGGTATTGAGGAGAGTAGATGTTAGGCTTCGGCGTGGTCATTAGGAAGAGAAAAACATTGATGTGAGGGTAGTGTATTGAGGAGAGTATATGTTAGGGTTCGGCGTGGTCATTAGGAAGAGAAAAACATTGATGTGATGGTAGGGTACTGAGGGGAGTAGTATGTTAGGCTTCGGCGTGGTCATTAGGAAGAGAAAAACATTGATGTGATGGTAGGGTATTGAGGAGAGTAGATGTTAGGCTTCGGCGTGGTCATTAGGAAGAGAAAAACATTGATGTGATGGTAGTGTATTGAGGAGAGTAGATGTTAGGCTTCGGCGTGGTCATTAGGAAGAGAAAAACATTGATGTGATGGTAGGGTACTGAGGGGAGTAGTATGTTAGGCTTCGGCGTGGTCATTAGGAAGAGAAAAACATTGATGTGATGGTAGTGTATTGAGGAGAGTAGATGTTAGGCTTCGGCGTGGTCATTAGGAAGAGAAAAACATTGATGTGATGGTAGGGTACTGAGGGGAGTAGTATGTTAGGCTTCGGCGTGGTCATTAGGAAGAGAAAAACATTGATGTGATGGTAGTGTATTGAGGAGAGTAGATGTTAGGCTTCAGCGTGGTCATTAGGAAGAGAAAAACATTGATGTAATGGTAGGGTATTGAGGGGAGTAGTATGTTAGGCTTCAGCGAGGTCATTATGAAGAGCAGAACATTGAAGTGATGGAAGGGCAATGAGGAGAGTTGAAAATTGGAAAGATGGAATCTTATTAAGGAAATACATAATCTGCCTCATGGGTTAGCAAGTATTGGAAACAGCAGAACAATAGAGTCATATGAAGTTATTTGGAGAATGGAAAATTGTGGCTGTAGGGAGCATGGTGGAGATTAGAGCTCCTGGTGACAGGAGGTTTCAAAAACAATATCATTTGTAGTACTTTACTGAATAGAAATAAATTGGGTCATGGGAGGCTATTGAAGTGAATATAACACTGCATGTTGGTAAGCTACTAAGGAATGTCGAGTTTAAGGTCGATGAGGAACATTATAGAGAGTGCACTGTCATAATTAGTTAATATACTGAGGAGATTAGAATGTGTGACAATCAAATGGTTTAAAAACGTTTGGAACGTTGGAAAGTGGGAGATAATTAATCAGGTGGAAAACTGCAATCGTCAGAGGATATTAAGGAAATCAGTGTTAATTGGGAGAGAGAAAGGGCTGAACACTGAGTATGCAGGGAGTTGTTTATGTTTGAAATTCGAGTAGTAAGTTACTATGGTTGCAGGTTGTTTCAGTCAGTAGCATGCTCTATAGTGGAAGGGGAGTTTCTGGAGTTAAGAGTGACAGAAGAGTAGGGGAGCAAGTCACACTCACTTGTCAGTTTAAAGCTGGCGTCTTGTGTAGACCTCTTAATGTACTTGGTGACAGACAGGGAGTTGTCACTGCCAGCGGTCAGGTAGTAACCGCGTTGGGTGAATGATTCCAGGGCATCGTAACCCCTTGACCAACGGCTCTTTCTCCAGATGAATGTGGCCCTCTTGCGGAAAGCAACACTGGACTGCCATTTCTCAAGATGAACTCTGCCGGCCTCATCCTGGACAATGAAGTAGTTAGGGTACAGTGCAGATTCCAGGGAGATGGGAGGTCTTATGCCTGCAGTGGAAAAGGGAGAAAACAAAGGTGCTGCACTGAAACCCGCCTCGTATCATGTGGGCCATTGCCTGTGCTTCCTTCTGAAAAATGCATTTTGTGAATTTTACAAACACGATATTTTACTTCATGCCAAGTGAATCAGGGCATCAAAGGGATGATAATCTTAAGAAAGGGGGAAAATAAGAAACATATATGATATTCTCAATGGATAATCACTGCGTGCTTTGCTCACTCTCTGTAAGGAGAAGCTGAATTTATTAATTATTCTAAATCAGGGGTCTCCAAACCGGTCCTGGAGGGCCGGATCCATGCCATATTTTTTGGATATCCCCATTGAGATACATGTAGTAATTTAAAAAATCTGGCATGGATCTGGCCCTCCAGGACCGGTTTGGAGACCCCTGTTCTAAATGAACAAACAAACTCAACAGCCAGAGTTCTGGAAGGCAATTATACTCTGGTACTTCCAATTTTAAATTACACAGCGGCGGCCGGCTCAGACAGGCGCAGTTGGGCAGCGCGGGGTGCAGCAGGGGGGAAGTCGACAGACGCCGGAATGGATATTATTTATTTATTAAATATACCTATTTCGTCATCTGTCGACTTCCCCCCTCTCCCACCCTGCCCCGCTCCACCACCCCATGACGCTTACCGGTGCCGGCCGCCGCTGTAATTACAGCTAAAATATATCAAGTTTTCCAGGACCATGATGCGGCGGGCTGCTGTCATTTCAACAATGGATCCCCAGTATGTCTCATTCAATGCATCATCACAGCTGCATCCTCTTTTTTAGCAGCAGACCTCCATCACAAAACCCATGCAGCACTCACCCACCCCTCAGTGCCATACTGACACCTTCTCCTTCCTTAACCTCACCCAGCTAGTGAAAGAAACAAGACACTGGAGAATTATATTATTACTGAAAAAACATCATCATGACTGATATTTGACTAATCTTTTAGTATTAACTCCACATCTACGTACTTTGAGAATATATATATATATATATTTTTTAGAACATTAATTTACATATGCATGTACATGTGGAGTTAAGTATCAACATCTGTACTTACCTTTCGATATTTTGGTTTGAATATCTTGTCCTTGATATTCTTATACTAAGCTATTCCATCTTCAATATTGAGGGGGCATACCATTGGAAAGGTTTTATTGACCCTTTTTCACCTTGATTTAGTCTTAATTATTGTTGAATCTTGGTGTACCTGAGGTCTATCACTTTAAAACTAGAGACACGAATCTGAAATACTCACTGTGTATGTCTTTGTAGAGACCGGGGGTGACCATGAAACTTGCCTTCAGGTCCTCCTTGTCATCATCAGGAGACAGGATCACCTGCCCGGATTCAAAATCTGCCACTAGCCTCAGTTGATTCATGTTTGTCAAGTGATAGGGCCCTTCTCCAGTCTCTGTTGGGCAAAAAGAGACCCATGCATGAATATGGACATGTAGAAACAACTGCAGACGTTACAAACCAACACCAGTCAACTCGAATATGGATTTTCTATCATCATAGGTTTGTTCTAAGGATGTGAAAATATTTTCTCACCAAATTGGCTCATACTAGCATTTTCAGGACTTTTACATTCAAAGAGATCATCTCAATGACTCAGTGGGATGATCCTCTTCAGGGCCAGACTCGGAACCACAACCGGCCGTGGCAAAGTGCTGGCCTCCCCAACTCCCCACTCGGGGGGGTTGGAGGTGCTGCTGAGCTCTTTGCCAGGGCCGGTTTTCGGCCGACGATTTTGCAGCTATGCTGCAAAAACGACACTGCAACAAAAACGGCCCCCTAGGACCCCAAAACCAGCCCCCACCCATGCAGCGCAACGGGGGATTGCCCGGTTCTCGCTTTGGCCAGTCTGGCCCTGATCCTATTCGTTCAGTCTGTCCATTACCATGGCTGAGGAGGATGCTCCTTTTAGTGCAGTCTTTAACTTCTTGGTGTGGTGCTGTACTCTGATTCCACCATCCAAGCAGTGCCAGGCAGCAAAGAACACAGGCTACATTCACAGTTTCCCTAAAGAGGCTTTGGTTGGGATTCTTACTACAGGGAGAGCCTGATATTTGTCTTAAACTGATATCCACCCACCTCCTTTCCTACTGACCATTTTTAAATTTTGCTCCAAAACTGAAAAGATCAACCTCAATCAGATGTAATTGCATTCCAGCAAGCAGGACGTAGTGCTTACCTCTATTGTAGTATTCACATGGCGCGGCTAAAATGAAAAGAGAAATTCATCAATTAAAATAGCTAGTTTCTTCGCTTCATATGAGATATATTATTGTGTGCCAAGGACTCAGGTATACAATGACAAACATCATGCATGTATTAAATGCTGAACACATCAAACTTTTTGCAGAACCAGACTCCATGCCATGTCACTCCTTGTCTCCATGCCATGTCACTGCCCGCTACAGATATCTGGCAGTAGTCTGACAAGTCATAGAACAAGCATTGCATGTGGTTGCTCAAGTTCTGAGCTATGGTGCAAGCTCCTTGGCACGTTGCTGCCTCATACGGACAACTATCAGAACCAAGCATTTGCAATGCAATCGGTCTCGCCATTGGGACCTTATATGTATTTAGATATGCAGCACATTAGCCTGGGTGCTGAAAACATCTACTGTTCTTTAACATGGAGGGAAAGTAAGCACCAAACTGATGAACACGCCAGGTATGGGAACACTTGGAGAGAAATATTGCCTATCAGCATTAAATGGTATAGTCAAAGCTCATGTTTTAATATAAAATTGGTGTCTTTGGTGGTCATATAACTGAAAATACAAGATTAAACAAATATTATTGTCTATGGGTGCTCGTGGAAGACAAGTTTCTATGGCCTGGAATCTAGGGCATGCTAAAGTGATTCTTGTATTTTACTGGCCCCTGCTGGTCGTTTTTTATCAAGAAAGTTGAATAGAGGCAGTTGCCAAAAAAATAAAAAATGAACGTTCCTAAGCAGAAAGCAATTCTGGTATTTTACTAACCTCTACTGGTCATTTTCTATCAAGACAGATAAATAGAGGCAGTGAACAAACAGAAAGCAATTCTGCTATTTTACTGACCTCTACTGGTCGTTTTCTATCAAGAAGGTTGAATAGAGGCAGTTGAACAGAAAAATTAGTCCCTAAGCAAAAGTGGAAGCAGACAAGTCCTGGAGCTGATCTCCAGAGCCCACAAAGTACATTCAACAGATCTTCCAGACAGGGCAAGCACTGTCTAGGCTCGACCTAAAAAGGACATGTGAATCTGACTGCAAGGGTAAGCTGCAGCACCTCGGTCATGTACTCAGAACTGGCAGGAGAAAAGCAAGGCATTCCTCAAGGGAAGGCAACATTCAATATGCTACCAGCAAAGGGTACATGTAACAAGAGTGAATGCTGCTCCTAACACACTGCAAAAAGAACAATTGATAGAATGCAGAACAATGTCATGCTTCACCCCAGTACAGAGATCTGGGCCTAAATCCATCAGTGTTTTCCTCACCATGCCATTCCAGTTTGGACCCAGCCATATGCAAATCAGTCTTGACACTGCGCCCAATGGGAACAGTCCAGCCCGAACTGCCAGGCCAGGTCCTCCCTGGACTGGAAACAAACATCCTAGGACGAGTTTCCAGCTTTCAGCCCTCATCAGCCAGGATAGCTTGACTCCAGTGGCATGGAGAGCATGGGACCCATGTCTGGGCATATCAAAAGAAGCTTCTTTGCTTCCAGCAATTTTATCTTTACTTCTACTGTCTATGTTTCAAGATCATTTTACACCTTCTTGCAGAAGAAATCCAGATATACTCACGACACGTGTCAGCTGTTCTCCAATCAATTGAGATGCCTTGGCGGCAGCAAGCACGCGCATATGCGGCCACAGCGGTACAGAAGCAGAGGCAGCTCTCCCCTTCTATGCAGGAAGCCGTCTCCTCCACACAAGCAGAGTAGTACGAGTCCACGGACACCTTAGGAGAGGCAAAATGTGATTACATTTACTATCAACATAGTAAGAAAGCTCAGCAAGTTAATAATGTTGATATGGATGTGTGAGCTGTAGGTTTGAATCCTGGCAAGGGAGACGCAACCTTCCATCCATCTGAGTTCTATAGCACGATTACACACTTTGTTTGGGTGATGATACTTCGTTATAAAATGATTTGTTTCCATGCTTTGGCATAGGTGGTATATCAACAATAGCTTATTAATATATTATTAAAATCTTTCGGTCCGATTACAAAGCTTTCTCTGTGTCTATTTCTTAATCCAGATTTAGGTGTCTGGAGAAAGATTCACTTAGTCACTAAAAAGAGGAGCAGGGAATCTAGTCTTTTTGAGCGAAATGTACTGCTAAGATGTAATGGAATCAGTGTAGGCTTAAAAGACAGGAACTTACCACACTGTGGCATGGGAAGAATACATCACTCTTCAGTAGGCTGCAACGCTCCTCAACGAAGATCGTGTGGTTGCCAGATGGCGGAGGTAGAGGTTTCTCATGTGGACACTGTAAGATCACAAATATGAGAATAACAAGAGAACATGAGCAACCCAACAGAAAAACACAAACAGAAAGTGAATACCTCAGTAGGTTAGTGCAACTGAAATGGCTAATAAAATAATACAAATAGAACTCGAAGAAACCAATCGGATAACAACTGAACCAAAAATGATAATAACAATACAGAATGAAATATTCAATATCATAATACCAACAGACCATGATAAACTAATTGGATAACTTACAACAATAACATTATTAGAACCCCAATAGGATAAAGCCAAAAAAATGAAACACCAACAGGGTGATACTAACAGAGCATAAGGAAGTCGAAAAATAAAATAAAATGAAGAATCATTAAGTTTATATTAAGAGAACACTAAGGGTTCATATATAACTATGCTGAAAAAATATGCAGAACCCAATATGAGAGTACACATTTTGAATGGATGATACTTTTGGGAAACATTATTAAGGACCTAAAGTGAAGATACTAAGAGAACATGGAGGACCCAATAACACTGATGAAACTTGAGGGACCGACTGAAAATGGAAAATACGGGCATCAGTGAGATGAGGGTACCTGAAAGAGTAAAATGAATAGACTAAAATCAGGCCTTAGCCTGCCGTTATCATCAATACTACCGGGGAACATTGCTGGACTTTGCAGATCCTTGAATGAAAGAGATTTTCTTGAGTTTCTGCACAATCAGGCAATACCTTGGATCCAAGATACATGGCCGGGGAAACCACTTCTAATGAAAGATAGCAACACGTGCATGCATGGATAGGGAATCCACAGCAGTAACGGAGGTTTGTCTTTCTATGTAAAGAACACGTAGGGGCGGCTCCTCTATATGGGCATCGGGGCTCTGCCCCCTTTATTTTTCCACAGAACTTAATGTTAGAAAATGTCTTAATATTTAACAAAAAATACTATCAATATAACAAAATATACAAGTTCACCCTCGTTGGATGAGAACTGCCCTCAACCTCAGCCATGCTTGCTTTTCTGTGAACCCTGGGCTGTTACTTATGAATGAAAGTGCATGTGCATTAATTAAGCTGTAATACATTTTCTGGGCTGAGGCTTCACACGACCTTACGCCTGTGATGTCATCAGCCGGGCAAAGCCATTGCCTCGTGGGCTGAAGTCCACCCCCTCAGGCGTTTCCAATAAAGTTAGCACCGGGCGCCTCAGCCAGAAGCCCTGCAGGCGAGGGGTTTTCTGCCAACCAGCCTGGGAATGGAAGGTCCGTCACTTCACACTTTAACAGCTCATTACAGGGTAGGGTGGGGTTAGCCAGACTCAAAGCACTGGTCCCACTCCACCCTGTGATGAATTGTGTAGGGGTGGGGTTTGATGACGGAGGCAAGAAGTTTCACCTGAAGTCTGCGTAGTGCAGTGTGCCTGCACAGGTTTTAATGGCATACTCTCCAGTGCCGAGCCTCCCGCTCTGTGCTTTACTCGAGTAAACTACCATTTCCTGGGGCGACTAATTTCCTAAGTGGATCGATCCATGCTGTAGAGGAGTGCAGTCCACACTACGAAGTTAAGCAGGTGAACTTTGCAGTGTACAGTGAGAGATCAGGCACTGGGCTATTTAAATTCCAGAGGTAGCGATGGTAGGTTGTTTGAAAAGTTAGAGAATGTTGCTCTGTATGCTACAGTTATGTGGGTAGATTTATTTCTGCAAGAATGTGATCGACCAAATAAAGCTAAATGTGTAATTTCGTTTTGCGGGCAACTAAGTTTCCGCCAGAAAAGTGATTTTCTCTTTGATTGTAATCGGGGTCTGAAACAGTCTGAGATGCGTCACGTTGTAAAGCTCTGCCCTACATTATACCTGCGTCAGGTATAATGTATGCAGGGTGGGCGTTCCCATGCAAGAAAGCCTCGTACAAGAGAATGTAGTGAAATCTACAAGATTTCACTGAGTAATTTTTATGACGCCACTGCGTCAAAACCATACGCCTGCTTAAAGCAGACGTAAGGAGTGACGCAGCACAATAAGTATAGGCCGCCCCTGAGCATTGCCGGAGTTGCGGCGCGCTTGCATTATGACTCAAGCAATGCGTTACCTCAACCCTGACAGATGCGTCACAAATCTGTCAATCCTTACGCCACGCTGCACCGCATTGCCGCGACTCGCCCATGGTGGAGCAAGGGTTTTTTTACGTAACGCAAATTAACTGAAGCATCTCTGCTGATATGCAGAGATGCGTCTGTTCTTGTAAATCTGCCCCAAAGTGTTCAAATATAGACAGAAAACAAAGTTCATTCTGCAAGCCAGAAATTGCTTTCCTAGAGTAAATCTTGAATATGGTCTTGTAGTGATTATTTTTTTGTTTGTTTATGTATCAAGGGCACACACGCAAGCACACAGGAACATCTTAAGGATTTTGGGGGCCCTGGCAAAACATATTTTGGGGGCCCCTCTTCAGGACACTTTGAATTTATGGTCCAAATTCAGCTAGTTCATGCCCAGTTGACCAGGTCACTGACAGTGTATAGGCACAGCCATCCAAATTCTGAATGTGTTTCCATCTAATATTCAGGTTCAGTGGCGTGTGATTTCAATATTTTTGCACAACAGCAGCTCACTAATAATAATGCAAATAATCTCTATGACCCCCCTCCCATTTTTCATTTGTGATGACCTGTTTTGATCAAACACAACACAACATTTCTCTGCAAAATGCCTGTAATAGACACCACCCCACATTTAAAATAAAGGAAAACGGTATTTAAAACTATCTATTTAAGAATTATTTACGGTAATCAGGGAAAGGAGCTGGCTCTATCAAGAAGCCCCCTGACAGGTTGGGGCTCTGGGTCAGAGCCAACTTTGCCCATGCCTTAAAACGTCTCTGCACGTACACACACACATGCATGCACTCATGCACGCACGCACACACGCGTTATTAATACCTGTTGACTTTATAACATTTGCATTTGAATTCTTTCATGGCAACTATTTGTATGGCTATGTCATTTGGGAATAATGTAGTTTTGTTTTTATTGCAGTGTTTTTAATCAGTCTTTATGACTTTTATTAATTTAACAATAAACATAGATGATGTGAACTGTGAAGGCGACTAGAGTTTCTTGTGGATGGTACTCAGGAAACAATGGAAAAGTATTTCCAAACATTTGGAAAGATAACGAGACATGTCTAGCCCATGAAGGAAAACTGTGGAAAGCAAGCAGTCTTCACCATCATGCACCATGGTGACTAGAAATGTTTGTTGTCTCAGCCTGCGCCATATCTTCTCTATAATATCGAAACACACAACAGTGGTTATCTTTTTTTAAGCAAACGTGTATCTGCTACACCCAACCACATCCACGCCCCAGAACTTACACCAGCTGCAAGAAATTGGGAACCGTACTGCAACATGTTTCCTCTGGAAAATTCATAGGTTGTTGTTCCATCGGCGTCACCGCATATTCCTTCGACTTTTCCCTGCAAAACCCACAATGCCTCGATTAAATCCAGCCAGCAAGAAGTAAAGCTGCGATAAGCAGCCACAGCACCATAGAAAGGCTTAGAGAAACCCGTCCTTGCATCCTCTCCTCACAGCCACAAGATGGTTGGCACATTTTATCAATCAGTCCCAGTGATGCCTGCGCTGACCCTCCCCTATCATAATTCCCATGATGGGAGATAGTACTTCCTTCTAGAGAATGTGTGTAAATAATAATGGAGTAGCCCCAAAGATTGAAAAAACATCTGAAGAAACTGACAATTCCAATATGTTGTTTAAGCTAATGTGATTGAGGGCCTTTAATAATCGTGGGGAGAGAAGTAGCGAATTAGCTCAAAAACATCTGCAGAAGAGCAGGGCTGGTTGGATATTAACCAATCAGGGATGGTGTTACATTCAACAATGTGGACCTCTGCATCTGCTCCACTGCCTATTTACCTGTACCACAGTCGCCTTGTCATTGATGCCTCATTGCTTGGGAATGGAAGGTGAGACCGAGAGCCTTCTCTACATGCTCATGAGTGCTGTATGTCCCAGGGATCCTTTCTGTCCCCTGTGTTCTCAATGTCTACATAAAACTCTGAAAGTTGCTACCAAGATCTGCATTTCCACTCTAATGCGAATAACACATTGATGTGCATGTGTGTCACTGGGCAGAAATACAGGTTTAAGCAACTGGTAGACCCTCCCCATCTGGTGGCATCGATGCATGTACGGTATGTATGAATCAGTATTTATATAGCACACATCTAGGTGGGAAGCAACCAAGTACTGTACATTACTTAGTGGAATGGGACACAAACAGCATGATTACATACATTAAGTGGGGATCACAGAAAAATAATTCACACATTGTATTTTGCTGAGGCACGGGTATACTAAGTGATCTGCCCAGAATCACACAATGTCAAGAGCTTAAGCTGGATTCTAACCAGCTAAAAGGCCACTCTTCCTCGTCTCAGAGTTGGTGGATTAAGATAAAGTAATTTAAAAATGGAGGTCCAACCAGCAGTACTAAAACAATTTGTTCTGACTCTTTTCTTCCCACATGCTTTAAGGACATCCCAGACTATTTATTTATTTATTTATTTATTTTTAACATTTCTAAAGCGCTGCTTATACCCGTGGGCGTCTTGGCGCTGTAAACCAATTATTTGTAAATGCCTCTGAGCTGATTGACTATTGAGTGAACAGCCAGGTTTTCAAAAGCTTACGGAATTGAAGGAGGGTGGGACTTCGCTTGATGTTGAGAGGCAGAGTATTCCAAAGCCTGGGGGCGGCCACCAGAAAGCGGCGATCGCCCCAGGTAACAGTTTTGGTACGGGGGGCAACTAATTGGTTTAGGGTGGCTGACCTTAAGGCTCTGGAAGGTTTGTGCAATTGAAGTTGGTCTCTTAAAAACTGGGGGCCTTGGTTGTTAAGTGCCTTGAACACAATGCATAAAGCTTTGAATTGGATTTTTTTCTGCACAGTGAGCCAGTGAAGGTCTTTAATGCTATTGGAGATGGATTCAAATTTGGTTTTGCCAGCAAGCAGGCGTGCTGCGGCGTTTTGAATGGTCTGCAATTTGGTAATGACTCTGGCTTGAGCATTTAGAAAGAGACCATTACAGTAGTCCAGGGAGGACAAAACAAGAGATGTGACCAGTGTCTCAATGGCTGATTCAGGTAGAAAAGGGTGTATTTTCCTGATCATCTTAAGCTTTAGATGTGCCGAAGACACCGTTTTATTGGCATGGTCCATAAAATTTAGGGCATCATCGAAGATGATGCCAAGGTTCCTGACTTTGGTAGCGGGGGTAGGAGGCATACCAAAGGTGTCAGGCCACCAACTCGAAGGCCATGCTGGCAGAAGGGTTCCAAAAATAAGTACCTCTGTTTTGTCAGAGTTCAACTTTAAACAGTTGGTTGACATCCAATCTCCTATATCTAGGAGTCCTTTCTTGAATTGTTCGGCCACTTGATCTCCGTCCCCATTGATTGCCAACACTAGTTGTGTATCGTCGGCGTAAGAGGTTAGGCTCATCCCATGTGCTTTGATGGTTTTAGCAAGGTCCGACACATAGATATTAAATAGTGTCGGACTCAGGGATGAGCCTTGAGGGACACCACATGGGGCTGAAAGTTGGGCCGATTGAAAGGGTCCTAGGATGACTGCCTGCGTTCTTTTGGCAAGAAAGGACGCGATTAGATTTTTGGCAGTGTGACAGATTCCAAAACCCTCGACCCGGTCGACCAAGATGGTGTGGTCGACCGTGTCGAAGGCTGCGGATAGGTCTAACAAGACCAGAATGGCTGTGCCCCCCTGGTCCCTGATTACCCTGATATCGTCGGCCGCTTTAATCAGGGCTGTCTCTGTCCCATGGAATTTCCTAAATCCGAACTGGGTGTTATCTAAGAGCTGATGTGTTTCTATAAACTCGGAAATCTGGGAATTCATTGCTTTTTCAAGCACTTTCGCCATAAAAGGGAGGCTTGCAATGGGACGATAATTTTTTAATTCACTTTTATCAAGGGAGGGTTTTTTCAACAAGGGTTTTAGTAAGGTATTTTTGAGGGGGTCTGGATAATTGCCTGATAGAAGAATGGTGTTGCAGACCTGGGTGACCACTGGAATGATATCCTCCATTACCGGCCGGAGTACTGATATTGGGCAGGGATCGAGGGGTGATCCTGATTTGATGGAGGACAGTATGGCTTTTATGTGATCTGGGGTAACTGGTTGAAAGCTAGTGAATGTGTTTGCAGGGGGCGGGATAGGGAGACTGCCTGTGCGCGAGGGTGGATTAGAAGCAAAAGCCTGGTAAATATCATCTACTTTGGTGTAGAAAAACGAGGCAAGAGCATCACATAATGATTGCGAAGGAGGGGGAGTGAGATCAGGGGAGTTACCTGACAGTACCTTGGTAATTTGAAACAGTTGCCTACTGGAGTTTTTAGCGTTCTCGATTTGGTCGCTATAGTAGTCCTTCTTTGCTTTTGTTATCATGGCTTTATAAAGCGCCAATGCTTCTTTGTAGGTGTTTTTACTGTCGATATCGTAATTCTTTCTCCATTGACGTTCCTTATTGCGATTTATTTGTTTTTGTGCCCTTAATTTGTCATTATACCAAGGGGCAGTTGGTTTAGATCTATTGCTGGACCGTTCTTTAGTGGGGGCTGATTGATTCGTAGCCTGGCCTACCCAGGTATAAAACTGCTGAAGAGCAGAATTAGGCTCCGGGGACAGTGTAGGACGGGTAAGTTCAAGTGTTAGTTTTAATTGGTCATGATTCAAGTTTTTCCAATCTTTAAAAGACTGTTTGGGCACGGGAACTGGTCTGTTACTGCACTGATTATGCATGATTATTTTTGCGAAAACGACGTAGTGGTCCGTCCAGGGCATGGGCAGGATGTTTGTTATTTGCATGCCTTCAAGGTTTGAGAAAATAGGGTCCAAAATGTGGCCCGCTTGGTGGGTGGGAGACATGAAACGTTGTTTCAATCCTAAGGTTTGCAGATCAGATATAAGAGTGGCAGAGTCAGTTAAGTGAGTAAGATCTAGGTGAAAGTTTAGATCACCTAGAATTGTAAAAGCACTTTCTGTAGCTACAGATTCCATCATGGAATTAATACTAGATAAAAACGCCGTTTTGGATCCAGGGGGTCGATATATCAAAATCCCCTTAAAATTAAACTGGGGAGAAAAATTAATAGCAAATTGCAAGGCTTCACACGAGTTGGATGGGATGGGGGTTATTCTGACAGGGTAGGATTCTCTGGTTATTATGGCCAGTCCACCTCCTCTTTGTTTTGGCCTATCCTGACAGTAGGCTTTATATCCATCTGGGACTGCGATAGCCAGGTCAGGTTGTGAGGTACCGTCAGTCCAGGTTTCAGTAAGGAATAGTGCGTCTACTTTGGAATCAGTAATGAGGTCGAAAACTTCCTGCCTATGCTTTCCAAGAGAGCGTACATTAATGAGAGCTATGGATATACTGACTCCTTCCTCCTGATAGTAATTTGTGGAACTGATGTTAGAAAGAGGAGGAATAGTGAAGTTACAATGAGGACATGTAATTGGGTTCTTGTGGATCTCTAAGAGATTAAAATGTGAACAACTAGTACTAGCAGGTGGCCTAAGAGCAAGAAGACTTTGATTAGAGTATTTTATAACAGCTTCTGCCCTTTCTGCCCTTTGAGAGACAGGGGTCGTGGCCCTCGGCCCGGTCCCGGCGCGGACGGGCGCAGACGGGCTTGCCTCCGGCGCGCCGCCGGCGCGCCCGCTGCGCCCGCCCGCTGCGCGGACGGGATGTACCTCCTATTTTATGCATCGTGGGGGCGGGAAAGGCGGGAAGGCTAGATTGCCTAGAGCGCAGCCCTTACCTCCTCTAGATGGCGGGGGAGGTGGGTCCGGTCACGTGACTGTGACCGAGTTAGGCAGCTCTGCTATCGGTGACTGGAGCAACGCGCTAAACACCGCGCTGGTCACAGAGGTAAAAAACAATTATTCTACAACCACTATGTATTTAAAAATACACAAAGTGAAAGCCTTGTGCGCAGACTGTCACAATTTCTGGAAATATTAAAAAGCGTTTTAGCGTGTAGCGTATTTTAAAAAATAAAGGATAGAAGAAGAGTCCTCCGGCTTCCGCCTCAGAGGAGAGCAATTTTACAAATGCAAGGTTTGCTGGTATGAAACAGATCGCCCCTTAAATAGTCCAAGATGGCGGGAGGGCTAGATTGCCTAGAGCGCAGCCCTTACCTCCTCTAGATGGCGGGGGAGGTGGGTCCGGTCACGTGACTGTGACCGAGTTAGGCAGCTCTGCTATCGGTGACTGGAGCAACGCGCTAAACACCGCGCTGGTCACAGAGGTAAAAAACAATTATTCTACAACCACTATGTATTTAAAAATACACAAAGTGAGAGCCTTGTGCGCAGACTGTCACAATTTCTGGAAATATTAAAAAACGTTTTAGCGTGTAGCGTATTTTAAAAAATAAAGGATAGAAGAAGAGTCCTCCGGCTTCCGCCTCAGAGGAGAGCAATTTTACAAATGCAAGGTTGGTCCAGGAGATTTCCATGGTTTGCATCAACTAATGCGGGTTCTGGCCTTCTTTCCGTCTAGCTTTCACAAGGTAGTCATGAGGGCTCTGACTGACTCTAAGGTGGATTATGCGAATTCACAGTTTTTGGGACTACCCTCATAGAATTTGCAGAATTTATGTGAAACTATGAATCACAAGTAGTTATACTAAGTGTTGTTTACATTGCCCAGTAGACTGCACGGGTGGCAGGCCAACATCTATTTTCTTAGTATGTCAGTGAAGTGCTGCTTTATATTTGATGTGCCACTATCAGCTGCATCCACGCTTATCCCACACACCCATATCCCTCTGTCTCGAATGCCCTAACCCTTAGCCTCCACTCGTCTCCCCCTCCTTCCTTTGCTTTTTCTACAGAATTATGCTTATACCTGCAAGTGAGGCTTGAGCTGGATGACCACATCCAAATGGAGGTCGTAATATACCGTCAGTCCCTCTGGAAAGTCAACCACGGTATAGAAACCAGCCCGGTAAATGTTAACTTCGTTGCGGGTGGACGCAGCTGGGTTGTACATCTGCAAAACAAACATGATCACTGATAATGAAAACAATCACAGAAGCAAGTGTCCCCCGGAGAATGGTCTACTGTGTGGCAACTGTGGCACACACACACAAACGCACAACACACATCAATTTGAGCTGGTATGCTGTACAGAGCTCACTGTAAAGGCATCATACATGATCAGCACGTGGCTAGACAGCGTAGAATGTGAGGAGGAGAATGGATTGGAACAATGCATTGGTTACACGTTAGTTTTTTTCTGTGACCTTAACATACTTTATTCAAATGGTGTCTGTTCTTGGGATCAATAATGGCACGTAGTAGTGCGTGGACGCAAACTAAAGACGATGCCGATATAAAGGTCTTCTGCGTGAAGGCTGATTTCAGGTTGAGTGGACAGGTATTTTGGTAGATGAGGCAAAGAGAAGGTTGAGATGGCAATTCATGCGTGGGTTTGAAAGGCGTCTTGAGGGAAGGCCATTGCAACGCGCCAACTTGGTGACGACTAGTGGTTTGATCAGCATGTTGTCAGAGTGAATGCGAGCCATTATTTGATTGTATGAATGCTAAGCATAAAGTCACATAGAAAGCTGGGGCTCTGTGTGATAACAGAGAAGAGTGACTTTATACTGAGGATTGACCTCCCGGCATGTAAGTAGAATGGGGGGTGGAAGAAATGAGATATGCTTTTTTTATGACGGGTAAGGATGCATCTCAGGCTTGGTTGGGTTTTGAATTGGGCAGCTCTTGGCCATCATGTATGGAGTGTTATTGCAGCAAAGAAGTGGCCAAATGCATGTGCCATACTATGCTTGTGCATAGCACTATATTGTATCACATGCATTTTTCAACGTGACATTTTTTAATCACTAGGAAAACGGGAAAGTCTCACTCTCTCCATACTAGACATTCAAATTCCTTTTGCTAAAATTGCTTCCATATTCACTAAATCTGTTCACCAAATTCCTATTTCCGTACTCTCTGGGTTGAAGTTGCATATGGGAAACAGGGCAGCCCTCTGTGGGATGGGGATCAGAGGCTGCTTTCTCGGCTTCATGGACTGAAGAATTGTTAGCCCAGTCAACACTCTCCCTCTCTGTAGTTGCTGCTCAAATGTACATCCGTATTTTCAACCTGTGCTCGTTGTGTCTGTGCTTTCCCTCCCTCCCTCCCTCACCATTTCTTGGACCTCTATAGAGCAGCTGAGCCCTTCATACAAGGCATGCGATAACGAGATGTTATCCCACACTTACCACTTGAGGTTCAAACTCTGTCAGCAGCACATAGGTTTCCCCGAACACAATGGTAATGTTCTTGGTAGAGTAGGAACCGGCCAGCAGCTTGGAAGCGACGCTTGTTGCCGCCACAGAGAATGGAGGCTTCTCTGCAGACTGAGGATAGACAGGAAAGAACAGTGTTTGCAAATATACTTCTCAGAAACTCACTCATGCACAGACAGATCCAAGCCAGCAGAAAAAGAATGCCAGGTGGCATCAAGAAAATACAGTGACATGGATTCTCATCCATGATCAAGCATGGATGAAATGGAGCAACAGGGCTTTAACTCACATATAACTCCTGAAGGCAGGCCAAGGATCTGGACTACTAATTAAAGCCCAGATATTGCGTTTAAGGATTACCCAGAGCATACGGGGCTTCGACGGCTCGAGCCGCATTAGCCAACATCTTGAGGGGCACACTCTGTTGAGTGTTACTGACCACACATCGACTGCTGTCTATACTGCCATAAGTGGCACTTTCAGCCAAATGTGCTGTTAATTCAAAGTTATGGTTAAACTTTGGTTAAAAATACAAAATCAGTGGATGTTGCCTTTTTTAATGTTTCCATTGTATTTGATTGGATAGGAAACATTATTTTTTATAAATGTGTTATGGGATCTCACAAATATTTGAAGGTTTTCCAGATTTTATGAACAACAGAGGGGATTCCAGGGTGAAGAATGAAAGCCTATCCTCGGACAGAAGGCCACTCACACTATCTTGATCTGGAACCCCATGAGAAGTGTGGGGGGTGGGGAGCTTGTAGCCACCTATCACCCTATGCCGCTTATCGAATGCGAATGGTCTTTCAAGATGGATAGCTTTTCTAGCGTTTAAATACTTCATGGTGTGCTGACAGAGACACGAACAGCAGCACCTTTGGAAGTACGTTTTTTAGGATTACCGAAAAAATTTACCTCTAGAGGTATAGGAACATACTCAACTAGCAGCCTATGTCCTGCACCCCTGTCAGGAGCGAGCCTCAGTTCCTTGCCCAAAGGGCCTCAGGTAGAAGAGGGGGGCAACTTGAAGGGTGAAAACTGTTCTCTCCAGCCTACCACCGTGGCCTGATGGAAACTGCGAAGGTGCACTTACCATAACGAGTATCATTGTACAGTCGGCTGTAGGGAACTTCTTCCAGACCTTGTCAAAGAGGATGAACTGGGATTCACCGTAGGCATTGCAGACCGAAGTGCAGGCATTGCGGGTGCACTCAAAGCGCCCATCCTTGCATGTGCTGAAAGATGAAGTTAGGCAGCATTAGTAGTATCCTGTTTGCTTCTCTCCCAAGCAGCATTGCTTTGGGTCCCCTGACTTCACCAGCAGCACGCACGCGGTTCCTGAGCAAGGGCACCCTAAGACTGATGCATGGATTTCCAATGAACATGACCACCTTCTCAAGTAGAAAAAAAATGGAGCTCGAATTGTTCTTTGTATGAGATGAAGCATGAAGTTCCAGTTCATCATAAATTAACCTAAAAGGAACTTAAAGATGCATTAAGCAAACTGTACTGTTGAAAGGTTAGGAGGTTTGGTGCATGCTTAATCGCATGTAAGGAGAGACTGACCCCCTACCTGCCTTTCATAGGCACACTCTGGATTTCCCTATACATCTGTCCGTGCCTTTCACTGCCCTCAAAGGTATTCTTCTTCTTTTGCAATCCCAACCTTTCAAGTACACATTGGTTTCCTCCTGAAATGTCACAGATGCAGGAGAGGTAAATTACTGTACATTTTTTTGGAGGGAACCTTTGGAAAGAAAACCTTAGTACAGGTGGACTCTTCAGCTCTGAGAGGTGTAAGCTTAAAAATTGAAAAGCCTAATTTTATGCTGCATAATTTTGTAAAAATGTTCCACATATTATCTTCAATGTGTGGCCAAGCTTAGAACAAAGAGCCAAAATTACGAACTTATTTTACAGTTGTGAAAACTCCCTTTGAGACTCCTTCGTTTTGGTGGATGTAAAAAAAGTTTGTTTGGGTCTAGGCAGTGGTCTAGGAGATCACAGCCAAACTTTAAAACAAGCTTTTACAAAAATATTTTTTTAAACACAGCCCGGTTTCCTTTAAGGAAAATAGTTTGCCTTTTTAAAAGTTGATTTTACTTAAAGGCAGTCACAGACATGGTGGTCTTCTGAGCATCACATGCCACCATCCCTGTGATTCCAACTAATCAGAATGACTTACAATTTTCAATCTATCGCATTACTATTTATGAGGTAGGTTGGATTACAGCCCACTCCGATATGGCATTTTACGAACAGCCCTGTTAGTACATGGTTCAATTGATAAAATTATTTAATGGTTGTAAATTGCAACACGTTTTTTGCAATCAGACATCAGACTCAAAATCCAGCAGAGAACTAAAGCACTTATTTACAAGCCCATTGCGCTGCCGGTGCGTCACTTTTTTTGCTGCTTATATTTACAAGGCCATGTGAAGACACCCTTCATGGCTTTTTATGACCTTGTAAATATTCCCCCCTTTCATGCATTACTCGGCGTGAAAGGGGTGTTTCATGGGTGTTGCTTTAGGTGTTGCCACGTGAAGTGCATGGAAACTGGCACATACCCAGAATGCGTCGGCATCCTACGCCTTCTTTGGGGAGGCATAAGAGAGGCTGAAAGAGGAGAAATTCCTTTATTGCTCTTCGTTTTTCCTTTTTAGGTCGAGCATTCAAACCCTCTTGTATATGCTTTAGTATATACTTACATGTGTATGTACTTTGTGGGCTCTGGAGTTCAGCCCTCGAACTTGTCTGCTTCCGCTTAGGTACATTTTTTCTGTTCAACTGCCTCTATTTCACTGGCTTGATAGAAAACAACCAGCTGAGGTCAATAAAGTACCAGAATTGCTTTCTACTGTGGACTTTCTTTTTTACATGTTTCTGGCAACTGCCTCTATCTTACTTTCTTGATAGAAAACGACCAGCAGAGGTCAGTAAAATACCAGATTCACTTTAGCATTCTCTAGATTCCAGTCCATAGAAATTGTCTTCCATGAGCACCCGTAGACAATAATATTTTTTTCAAATCTTGTATTTTCAATGATCTGACCACCGAAAGCCCTGATTTTATGTTACAAAACAGAAATTTGGATTGTACCATTTCCCACTAAAAGGCAATATTTCTCTCAATGTGTTCCCATACCTGGTGTGTCACGCAGTTTGGTGCTTACTTTCCCTCCATGTTAAAGAACAGTAGATGTTTCAGCACCCAAGCTAATGTGCTACATAGCTAAATGCATATAACTCATCCTCTTGCTATCCAACGAACCCAACACCGCCAGACACAACTTTCGAGAAGGCATGGAAGCCCTCGCCAAATGGATGAAAAACAGCTGCCTACAACTAAACACCAACAAAACGGAAGTGCTCATCATGGGCCCAAACCCCGACGCCTGGAACGACACCTGGAGGCCCCCTGCCCTTGGAAACCCGCCCACCCCCACGGACCACGCACGCAACCTGGAAATCATCCTGGACTCAGAGCTCAAAATGGACCGCCAGATCAACTCTGTCATCATCCTCCTGCTTTCACACCCTCTGCCTCCTACGTAAGACATTCTAATGGATCCCCCTCGAACACAGAAAGACCGTCACTCACGCCCTGGTCACCAGCAGGCTTGGCAATGAACTCTATGCCGAAATAAACAAACACCTCACCCGCAAGCTACAGAACATCCAAAACGCCGCCGCAAGACTGGTCCTCAACATGCCAAGGCACTGCCACATCTCCCAGCACCTACGCACACTCCACTGGCTCCCCATCAAAGCTAGAGTCACCTTCAAGATGCTAACCCACGCTCACAAGGCCTTCCATGACACCGGCCCAGCATACCTCAACAGCCAACTCAAATTCCACACACCCCAAAGGACCCTACGATCAGCCCAGCTCTCCTACGCCGTGGTCCCCCACAACAGAAAGACCAGATCGGGAGGTCGCTCCTTGCCCTTTCCGCGCAGCCAGAGCCTGGAACGACCTTCCGCTCCACCTCAGACAGACAACATCGCTCCCCATCTTCACAAGAAACCTCAAAACCTGGCTCTTCGACAGACCCCCTCCTTGATGGACTGGAACCTGTGACCCCCTCGCCACCACCCCGAGCGCCTTGAGACCCTTATGGGTGAGTAGTGGCACTTAACAAAAACCTGATTGATTGATATAAGGTCCAAAAGGCGAGAAAGATTGCATTGCAAATGCTTGTTCTGTGTGTGCTGCATCCTGCAGCACACATACAAATAAGAAAACATCTCTTATGATTGTTTTTGTGCAGGAAGGTCCTCCTTACTGCAGAAAAACAATCAACCCTACAACGCAGTCACCCTGGAACCATGGCGGACGGGTGCCTGCATTGGTGCATGGCAGCCTATTGTGCGCTGGTGCAAGGGAAAGGAACAGGAATGCGCCTTATTTTGTAGATATGGCACATTCCTATCCTTTTCTTTTGATAAACAGGAGCGCAGCACAAAAGCTTGTTGAGCTGCCATGTGCTTAAATATTGTAAATGAGGTCTTCTGTGGCATATTGCCTACTCATGTGCTTTCTACCTCATTGATTTTTTTATTTACAAACATCTATTTTGTTCATTGCTACTATGCTTACTCAATAATTCTCAATTGATGTTCATGTCTTGTAGCATGCCCAGCTTGAGCCCCGAAGTGGTAAGTCATGAATTTGCATTGGCGTATCCTCAATTAAACATGCTTCCGGCTGCACTTCTGTACTGCCAAGGTTGTCAGTTCTCAATGCATGGCTGGAACGCAGGAGAGTCCCTTAAAGTGTAGCATCACATAACCTATGTCAGGCCGGCTCGGGCTATCAATTGATCTCGGAAACTCCAAATGACCCAGACATGGGCAGCTGGTCATCTAGTTCTCTGGCCATTCAACATCTGCATTATCTGGAATTGTGTGACGAAGACACCCTGACCTATCTGGCGGTAAGGGAAACTGTAAGGCCAGTGGATTCAGTACAAAGCATGCAGGGGATCACTTCCTTACCAGGTGTTGCAGTCCTGCACCATAGTTTCTCCTGGATTGTACTTGTCTCCTCCATGGATGCATTTGCATTCAGAAATGGAGACACATTGGTCCTCGTCGTCTCTGTAACTCCTGCAGCACAAAAGGCATGAAAAGAACAGTTATTGCAATGAAGTATTTATTGTTAACCAGACAAAATGACCCCCAAACAAAGCCAATGAAACAGGACGCCTCGGCCACCTTTCTTACAATGACCTGGCCAATCTGGGCACAACGCACACGATTAGGGTACAAGAGGCAAGCCGAGAATGACTAACCAAGATCCTGCTTCTTTTGCATCGAACCTCTGGACTGCCCTGCCAAAAGACTCGGGTCTCGGACTACCTTTCACCGCTCTCTTCAAGGCTCAGGGCACGTCCATTCAGGAAATGTCAATTAAAAGAGCCCATGTGTTTGAAATCCCCGATGCCTCGCCTCCTGACTGCCTGCTCCTTCCTTTTCCAGTTAATATGTTTTATCTGGTACAAATAAGTGCCCTGTTACCTCTTGGTAATAACATACTTAAAAAATACTTCAATAAATAAATAAATAAAATCAACAGGTGGCATTATACGCTTCTGACATTGACAGCCTTATCACTTCTCCCTCAGTAGCATTGTCGTCTCGCGCTGTTGCCCCTCTTGGCGTAGAGTCTTTGAATTTGACCTTTTTGTTTCTCATTTGGAATGAGTGTGTGTACAGGAAATTCTCTCTCCCGTCCTAAGGTCAAAGGTGACAGCCCTACAAGGGTATTCGGAGTATTGCACGCTGGACCGGTGACTGAGAAACCTGGCTGGGCTGAGGCAGAACCTGTGACATCTTAGCCTCCGCCCTGCTCCCTGAAGCACCCGTTTGTCAGCGAATACCAAATGTAGAGACCGGATGCGCTCCGAGTAGGCGTGAAACTCGCCATTTCCAGGCAGTGTATCAGCTCTTTACTGAAGTGGAAGCAGATTCTGCCACCGATGCAGCTAAGCTCTGTCCTGGAGTCACTTGACTTCAGAAGTATCTTTGCTTAGTGAACTTTTATTATAAGATGTATAGTCAGTTCTGCTCTTCCCATTTCCAGCCGGTACATTTAGGTTCTGTGCTACTTTTGACTATGTGATGCTTTGGTAACTACTTGGCTGGTCTACAGAGCCGTGGGCCTGGGCTTTAAATCATTAGGTGATCTGGGGCATTTCCATACATTGAGTATTTCCTTATTTACCCCTCACTTCCAGTAGCGCGTATGATGCTTACCCATAGGGGCAGATGCAGCCTGGCACACACGCTGCAGGACAGGTTTGATCGATCATTTCCAGGTTCAAGCAGCTCTTTTCACAAGACTTCCCAACACCATTTGAGCAGTCACTGTACAACTCACCAGTGGGACACCGAATTGGTTCTGGAAGAGAAAAATTCAGAGGCCAATAAATAAGCATGTTTCACTTCAGCAACATCAGCAGCACCGAGGTATAATCCCTCAGCGGGGTAGGGGATGAGCCTATATCCTGCATCTGGAGGGTCTTTTCAAGCACCAGAGCCCTATGGTACCTTGATACGGTTTGGAAGTTAAGGACAGCAGGTTGTAACTCTGGTATTTTCCCTTGTCTGTAAAGTTGGGTCGGTTGGCTTAGTGGACTAATGTTTCCAGTATAGGGCCCCTGTGTTCAACCTCATGGTCACAGGTTCAAATTCTGGTGGGCCCATTCACCCTTTCATCCTTCTGAGGTCAATAAAATGAGTACTACTGAGTTGCTAGCAATAAACATCTGTTATTCAGTGCCAAGATACCCTTCTAGGTGAATATGTGCTGTACAAATACGGTATGTTATTCCAGCTTGCATTAGAGGCATCCCAGCTCTCACCTAAACCACTTACCACTCCTTATTAAGGCCGCACGATTTTCGAGGCTTCTGCAGTTGGTTTGTAAAGTGAACTCAACCCAAAATATTTTCTAGGATTGGTGCAGCCTTCCTGTTTCTTAGAGAATAGCTATATATGTATGAATGCGTCTAAAGAATATGGTAGCCTCCTAAGTTCTTGCAGTAATAGAATTAAATGTAAATTAGAATGTGTCCTAAAAGGCCATACATATGTACATAAGGCTTCGAATCAAGAAGCATCCAAGGATCTCACCTGCAAAATTCCTGTTCGCAAAGAGCTACCAGGGATCGATACGATCAGACTACAGGTATGGCTACAGGCTTTTTTACCCTTTCAGCTAGCAGTGGCATACTGAGACTATGTCCAGGCAAAAATCCCATTAAGCCATCATAAGGTCATATAATAATATTAATTTCATGTTACGCTAGTTGTGTGAAATTCTTGAAATTGCGCTATTACAATACATCACAAAATTGTAGCCATTTATGGCCAAACTTTAGTGCAACCGCACAAGGACAATCTTATTGCGAGAGGCTGCTATTTGTGGAACACGTGCTTTTGAGATTTTTTTTTTTAGCGTGACCTGTGTCTTTATGTCCTAAATGGATGCCAAGACAAATTTGACATTAAAAGATAGACCTAAATGCAGGTTTTGCATTCTGCTTAATTTAGTATAGTTTTGCATAATCGTCTCAAATTTCACGTAATTTCGCAAATCCAAATTACGTGAAAATCACACATTCCGGAGACATAATCTTCAATAGTAATAACAACCCTTTTACAAAATCATTTATAAAAATCGGTGAAAATTAATTTTTATCTTCTTATTCTAGCAGTAATTCTTGCTTTGATGCGTAATTTTTCCATTCTAGAAGATACCTTTAATAATTTTGTAATAAAACATTCTGACGATTACCCCACCCTCATGCACACCATGATATCTCCAATGGGGTTCACTTGCAACATCCTTGACAGGCATTCCTCCTGTTTATCCACCCGAAATGCATTTGTTTACATGAGCAGGTTCACAATGTACAAGTATTCCAAACATAAATCCTTGTTTTCATGACATTATTATTCTTTGCCCAGTTAGATGACAATTTTGAATCCCATGATTTGTTTAGCTACATTTGTTGTTATTCAAAAAAGTATTTTTTACAACCATTATCACTACAATTCAATAACTACATTGACAATATTTTGTAAATGTACCTAATGAACATTGATTTGTATGTTTACGGCAATTATTCATCATGAATAGGTTTGCTTCTCTTGTTTCTGTAGAATTTCCTGCTCTACAGGAAACCTTTTGGCTTTTTATCTTGGCATAACTGTGGAAAGCGAACAAGGTCTCATCTTATGCCTTGGTTTCTGTAGTCAGTTTCTTTAAAATCTACCTGGTTGGTGACCTCTTTCTGCATTGAAGATCACAAATATTTTTTCTAATTCCGCCCCTAATTTTTTATATTTATTTGTAATTGTATTTTTAGATTTTCTATCTTGTTTCCTTTCATTAGTTGACTTTACCATACGCCAATAGTGCTTAGCACCGTATATGTTTTAAATAAATGAATAAATAAACAGGCACCACTGCTAACCGGTTCTCTAGATCTTCCTAACCCCAGGGCTGACCTGCAACATGATTCTGGATTTTAATGTTCTTGTGATGTTAAGACAGCCCAACTAAAACTCCAATACTATAAGACAGTTTGTTCTCTTTCGCGAATCGTCATTCTGATCATTCTACTGCTCCCTCGCTGTAAATACTAAGGTGCTTACTACACACAGATCACAGCTGCTACAATCTAAAATAAATCCCATTTAGTTGACGTCCATGATTAAGAAGGTGCGAACGATGGGTTTTAATCCCTGCTCAGCTCAACAGTCCTCATTTTCTTAACTTGGGAAAGATGTAAGGCTAAGTGGACCCAGGGGGATAAGAGTCTGTGACTGTCTAGTTACATGCAGATCTCTTTAAAGGATGCATTAGTCAGCTGATCTATCACACTGGCTTACTACCTGCTGACACCACAGTTAACCTGAGGTGGACAGCACTCATCCAACAACCTCAACATTTCTTCCTGGCAAAACTCAACTTACCACTGGGTGTGGGAATATTTTCATCTGAGCACTCCATGATTCTTTGGCAGCCACTAAAGAGAGGAAAGACCAATATGTTTACATTTACACTCACATTAGACAGATGTCTGGTCCTCTTGTCAGTACTATCAAATCAGCCTCAGCAACTACTGGCAAATGCCTCCAGACCCCACTGAGTGGTGGAGACATTGATCTGGTAGCACACAAATGTCCACTGTGCCGAAAAACATCTGAATAGAGGTGACGACTCTGTAGGGAAGTCTGAGAGTTCACGAAGGGCTCACGCCTCTTAAAAGCCAGACGTTAGCAGCACCAGTTCCATATACATTATGCATTTTGTATATATGTAATTGAAACTACACAACTCTGTATGACACTGTGGAGCCACCAATCTTTCTTTAAATCTCCCCATTCCTCAGAGACCCTGAATGAGCCATGTACCCAGTGCCGTATTAACCCATGGACATGCTGGGCATTTGCACGGGGCCCATAACTATAGGGGCCCCATGCAGACCAGAATTTAACTCTAATTTTCCATTAAACATTTGTATTCCTGTGAGGGGTTGTGAAGGCAGGGCCCAGTGCACTGCTTTGCCTAGGGGCCTATAATGCTGTTAGGATGGCCCTGCATGTACCCCAATGCTTATCACTCAGCAGTCCAAATTACCCAGTAGAAGCAGCATTGTGTGAGACATGGAGTAAGAAAGGACTGTCGACTCAAAGAGCCAAAAGGGTTGAGAGGAGGCCTTTTCACTCATCTACGGACCAAACTGGCCTTTCTTCAAAGTGCTGTTGATGAGCCACATGCCTGGATTTTTAGCATCGAATTGACCCAATATAATCTTGAATTCTAGCAAGATTTCAGGTGGGCTTTGGACAGCAGCATACATAATTTCCCATTGGTAGATTAATAATACTCTAGATGCAAGGCTTTCCTATGAAAGTCAGCCTAAAAAACAGTATCTCTCTCTCTCTTTCTCTTTTGGCAGTCTCTATGGCAAAACAGATCACATGTCTTACAATTTTTCGAATCTGGCACCAACACAAATGAAGTGCTCCACATTACAGCTGGGGAAAGGACAGTCCACCTGTACTACGCCAGGGGTCTTTGTTGTGGCCAGAAAAGGAAACAAAGGCAGAAAGATGTATTTATAGGGCCTGAATATATCAATTTACACTGACTTATGCTAGGCTGTTCTTGTGCAAAAAATGGTTTAATGGTTGATTTGATGCTCACTACTTAGATAAAAAGAATAGTTTGACTGGCTAATTTGAAAGAACAAGCTTTGGAAAAGTAAATAGCTTTTACCTGCAAATTCGGGGTACAGACCTATTGACTTGCCAATGCATTTTTCCACAAATGGCCACTGGGCGTGTGTAGGCATGGTATCCATCTTGGAATACTTTTTGTTAAGCATTATGAAAAAGCCCTTCAAGCCTTCAAGTTGGCTGTTGCTTGTGCACTGGTGGCCATCTTGGAATGGTTAAAAAACTCATTTAAAGATGACAATCTGCCTTTCTATAAGTGGCTTCACGCATTCAGGCAGAGCATGCTGGGAACAAGCATATCATTGATGGAGATAGAATTTGTACATAAAAAGATCAGAGGTAGAAAATGAATATGGAGCTGGTAGAAGAAGAAGAAAAACAGAGAGAAAATAGGCCCTAATGCACCACAATGCATGATCGTGAGGTCAGCAGTGAAAATATGCAAGTTATCCAATCAAAAATGGGAAACCCAAAATACTGCTTTGGCGGAACAGGCATAGGAAGAGGGAGAATAGCTAGTGATTCAGTAGCAGATAGTCATGGAAGCCACTGGATCATGAGCAAGAGCAGACCAAAAACCTACCCTAAATTTATATTGGATACCATAGGTGTGTTGCCTACAGACTTGTCTGATGGCAAGAACTAAAATATTACTAATTCTATTCCCGTAAAAAGACATAGCAAATTCTTTGATGTGACACTGCTTTAGTAGATAGGCTATAGGTGACTCAATCCTAGTGAAGTATTCACTATAACTCAAATGTCTCTTGGGTTCTGATCACCTTACAGTCACACTCAAAAAGACAAACTTACCATTCCTTTCCATTTTGAAACTTGACCATTTCCCCCAGTTTGTAGACACGATTGTTAGCATAGCAAGGGCACTGGTCACTGAAAGATAGAAGAAAGTAACACTGAAATAACACTTAGAGGCTTGTGTCTTATACTGGGATAAAGAGCCTTCTTAGGCTCCTAATCTTTGCACGGTCTTAATCCAAAACTCACTTTGACCCACAGATCTACAAATGAGCCTCCTGTGAGACTGAGTTCTTTCAAATCCCTAAATGTTTCCGCGATAAAATGTGCGCAGAAAGTTGACTATTTAATTAGAAAACACAGTTTTCATGCAATAACTGAATCCTGGATCCTAGTCTTACATCTTCAAATACATGGACCAAAGTCTCTCTAATGATGCAACAACCTGTACTCATCTTCCACTGTCTGTTTCAGCCACCACTATATGGAAGGTGAGGACATCTGTTACTCCTTCTTACCCTTATTAATAATGGTGTTGCACCCTGCTAAGGAAGTGGCACCCTCACACAAGGGTTTGATTTGGGCACAATGAACCACACTGTGCCTTCAATATTGTGACTGTGGGCACTGCACTGTGCAGTGCATGTGTGCAGAAGATGATCATGGCATTGACATAGCTACACATCCTGAGCTAGATGTGATGTCCAGATAGATTTTGGGTATCATCTTTCTGAAGACCAGGATCTAATAGAGGTCATTTAGGGTTACAAATTTCTACTTACCCATCGACGCAGGTGTCTAGAGTAGAGTCGTAATACTGGTTGGAGGGGCAGACACACACCTCGTTCAGCATGGATTCAGCAGGAAACACAAGAAGTTGGTCAGTGTACTCTCGACAATCTCTATTGGAGAACTCCGACAAAGTGGCCGGGATCAGAGGTTCTTGACAGTTGATTTCTAGATGTAACAATAAAGAGAGATATTAGAAGGCAGAATGTTATGCAATAAATAATATATCTATATGCCTCATCATCAATTTGCATTGTTTTGAAGCAGAGTAAGGATAATCTACCATGGAACTGGAGGATAAGCCAGCAAGTCAGTGCCTCTGAAAGGCTGATAAGAAAAAGGCAAAATCAGTCAGGTTCGGTGATGCTTGGTGGTGAAAGCCCTAGCAGGCCTTTCTGAAACATTAGCCTGTTGAGGACCCTGCTGCTTTAAAGGTGGGCTAATCCAGTCCTCACCGCCTAGCCCCTACATTGTAAGTCATAAGGATGAATTGCTCATGAGTGGACCGGGTGTAAGGTACGAACTTTGTCTTTTCGTGCTCACGTCTTTTACAAACACATCAGATCTGTCTGAAACACTGCCAGGAAGCCAGTTCCTGAGGGGCAAACAAGAAGTTCGATGAGAACATCAGTGCAGTGAGGTCCAGAAAAATCAGAATTGTGTCATTCCATTGCACATTAGTATTCCCTTTACTAATGAACAAAAACACGAGGGTCTCCAGCCAGTACTTAATTTGTGCAGGCCCTCATAGGTGGTGAGCACCAGCATTTGTTGTGGGGAGAGAAAGATAGTAAAACAGTGATACAGAGAGAAAGAAAGAAGATTTAGATATAAATGAGTGACACAGGGAGATATCAGGGATGAAAACAAACCGGAGTAGGTGTGAGGCCAAGTGAGAGGAAGTGTAACGTGGTGAAAGAGCGATGCATGCTCTACTGGACAGGGTTAGGGTGGCGCCTGCCCCAGGGTGTTTACCTGTGCTTTGTATAAGTGCTCTTACCACAGTCAGAGAAGGTGGAACGGAAGGGAACAGTGATGCCAGCAAAGCCACAGTGGTAGGCATAGTCTGCCAGTGCAGAACACATGCCACCAAACTCCTCTCCAAAGTAAATGCTTGAGGCGCAGGACGTCTTGTAGCTGGTGACTTCGATGATAGTACGGCAGTCAGCAAATATAGACTCATCCAGGTAACTGTCACACTTATCCTTGGCTGACACCATAATGTCTGTGGTAAGGAACACAAGGAAGTAAGTAAGGACAAGCTGTAAGGCCAAAGGAGAACAAACAGAATGGAATTCTAACCTCAATGAATCATACATTGGATCATGACACAGTGTGGACCCTCAGCAAACAATATTCAAGCTAAAGGTGGCTATAGATTCAAGGGAGTAAAACAATGTAACACTCCAGGAGGTTGGGTGCAGGAGGGCTCTTCTTCCTTGCCTCAGCTTTATGTTTGGTGCCACAAAACGTAGCATTGGTTTAACATTGGTGTGAATGACTTAAGCCTGCAGGAAAACAGCAGGACCCCCTCACCTCCCTTCACGTGAAGTAATGGTAGGGGGGTTTTGTGTCTTTCTATAAGGTTTTTTGTACAAGAAGATTTCTAATTCTAGGTTTATTCAAGAGACTCTCCTTGGTTAATTCTCTTAAGCACTACATCACATGGCTAGTACAGAGTCCGTTTTCACTAAGGAAACCTTCAGGCACACCTATTGCGGGGATAAGCCGAAAGATATTTTATCTCGCCCTTCACAGGGCTTCAATAACACACATGAAACTCCAGCCTATTGCTGTAGACACTGGGCTGGAGTTTCATGTGTGGTAATGAAGCTCTATGAAGGGCGTGATAACATTCTTCTCTGTTGTTGTGTGTTGTGTTCTTTTGATGTTTTCATTGATTTCTTTAAAAAATAAACCAACATTTCACTCAAGTGTATATCAAATCAAAGCCAAGAGTTATCAGGATGACAACATTCATGAATGCCAGAATAAGCATCACCAAGCAACTCAACTTAGTAAAAAAATTAACATTCATAAGCTATTTCAATTTTTTTCTTTAGACCTACACTTCATTTTATTTATGTTGACCAGGTTGTTATTTGAAAATATGAAAAGAATAAACTGAAGAGGAAAAGGCTGCGCCCAGCAGACTGCGACTCACCTAAATCGAGATCCCCTCTGGGCGGCTCTGTGCAGGACTGCTCCATCTTCCAAGATACGGAGAACATGGCGGCCACGCTCTCCAGCATGCCATTGGAGCTCCTGAAATCATAAGGGTAGGGGACAGTGTCTTTGGTTAAGTATCAGGCTGGTGACCCAGTGGAGAAGCAATAAGGCAACAGTAGCTAAGGCACTGAATGCAAAGGCCTAACATTCAGGTTGAGATGGCCTCGCAGTACCCTAGTGTGAGGAGGATTCCCTGGGGTTCAAGAGAGCCATCCACTCCGCATTACTGGCACTGAAAGTCAAGGTGCACTTTGTGTACGTTAGGTATGTAGGCTCATAGTGCCCATCTGAGGGCAGACTCTCAAAACTAAAGTGCTCCCCCTCCAAATAGTGTGCTTGAGTGAGTGCCACCTCTGAACAGTGCAGAAAGTCTGACGCTAGACCTGGTGGTTCAGAGGACTAATGCATCAACTCCTGGAATCTGTCTGACCCCAAGTCCCATCACCGTTTCACTCTTCCAAGGTCAATGAAAAGAGTTCCTCTGACTGGGTAACAGTGAGCCTCGTTGCCAGGATTTATTGCCAGGATTCCTTAAAGAGTGAATGTGCATTTTACTGACACGTTTGACTTTTTGCAGTCTTTTATAGTATGCCAGAACTAATGCACCCTTTATGTGAAGGAACAGTCACCAATAAATAATATTCTAGAAGAAATATACGAGGCATAGAAATGCAATCTGCCACTGGGGTTTTAGAATGAAGGCCACCCCAGGCAAGTGAGTGAAATAATACAGCGTTAGATAGTATTCGAGAACCAATTCGTGGTTGTGATAGAATACCAGAACTAATGCATCCTTAGAACTGTGTTGCACAGTCTTTAAACATTGTATCAGAACTGATGTAACATTAAGCAGCGTCCCACACTGATGTAGTATTAGAAGCACCTACAGAGACTAATACTTCCCTTGAAATATCTTCCAACACAAGCTTGGATGGTGCACCAGGTCTAACGCAACTTGGATGTATGTCGTTACAACGCATGCTTTTTCCACGCATGCATTTACAACGCAGGTTTAACAACGAAAGTCGTTACAATGACTTGCGCTGGATAGTGAATAGTTTAATTTACTATTCCAACTCCAGTCCCCATGGATAGTAGGGAAGGTTTTGGATAGTAAATTAAACAATTCCCTATCCTACAGCGCCCTCCAGCGCAAGCCGTTGTAACGACTTGCATTGTAATTCCTGCGTTGTATAGGTACTGTGTGGAAAAAGTTTTGTTGTAAAGGATGTTTCCCACGCAACCTCCTTATATTATACCACTGAAGCAGGCTTTAAATGGTGTGCCAGAAACGAAGCAGGCTTAGATAGGTTACCAGAGATAATGCAACCTTCCTACAGTGGAGGTGCGTCCATTGGGGGCATTGGGGCGTTGCCCCCCCCACCCCCGCCCTTCAAAAATGATGCGCCAAAGTTGAGGGGACAAAGGATACCAGCCCTCTTTTTCACTGATGATACCATATTAATATCTCAATCGCCCAAGGGACTACAATGTCTCCTAAATTAGTTCCAAACATACTGTAGCAAAAAAGGCCTTTAGATTAATACCAGCAAGACCAAATACATGGCCATAAATCCTCACAAAACCTTTAAGGAAAACTTGATATTAAATAGCCAAAAAGTTAGAATACGCACAGAATTTTAGATATTTGGGTGTTTCCCTGGACTCTAAATTATCATGGAAAACCCAAATAGAAAAAAGCAAAATGACTTTAACACAAAAGGTGTTACCAATTAAGAAAAGACATGGGAACAGCCTTAGCAAAGCTGTTTTGCCAGCACTAGAGGTATTTAAGTACAAAGCCCAATATGCAGCATTATATGGAGCTGAACTATGGGGAACCTCGTGCAAAAAGGACTTCGAGGCTGGCGAAAATAAATTTTATAGAGCATTGTTAAGATTGCCTGTACGTACGCAACTTATTCCAATTATTCTTGATCTGAACATAAAACGTACTGATCATCATGCGACCTTGAGGCCATTGATGCTTTGGGTAAGACTGTGGTCTACACCAGAGTTGCTAGTTTACAAGGATGGTTTAAAAGAAATAATGGAATTGGATAACAACAATAGTATCATATGGCTTAAACATGTTTGTATGTGGTTGAAAAAGATCAGATTATCACAGTTTTGGGACGATCCAGCTACACTAATTCAAAACTCGCAAAAGGTTCTAAAATCATCATTTTGGGCATACATTGAATACAGTATGTTAAATGAAAGACCGAGCGGAACCTTAACAAGCAGGCTCCTTATGTTTAACGATAGTGCTCACTTTGAACAGTTTTTGGACATAGTATATCCACCACTTGCTAAAACACTGTATATGAAATATAGATATGGAGTATTGAGAATAAACACAAATGTAGCAAGGTGGTCAAACAATCATACTAAGAAGAAAGATGATGATTTATGCACCTTATGTTCAGGCAAAGCTAGAGAAGATGAGTCACACATCCTTTTCTTTTGTCCTGCTTATGCTGTAGCCAGAAAACGATGGATTAAACCGCTTTGTCTAAATTTAGATGTAAGATTACACAAAGAGGCGGAAAGGATTCTAAAAACCGATACTAGCCAGGTTATTATCTTTGGTATTAGCAAGTTTTTGCTAGCAAGGAATTTTGTACGAACCAAAGTGGGCCTGAAACTTTAGAGAAATCCTTGCATTCTAATACAACTGATAAATACAGTAGAGCAGCTCCAAATGAAATGCAACTGCCAATTGTATTGCATAAGAATCCAAAGTGTGTATATATTAATTGTCAAAATGTTTTAATAATATTGGAATATCTTGATTGACTATGGATTTAACCTCGAATGCCATACGTATTTTTATTATTAATGCCTTTTTAACTATTTAAATTAAGGTTTTAAATGTAAGGATTAGACACCCCCAGCATTGTTTCCTATTAAAAACTACTTGACTGAACCCTCGCTTGGCACTTGTAATAATATCAGTTTATGTTTTTATGCACCTGCAAATATTTTTATGTATTTTATGGTTCTAATGTACCGAAATAAAGATTATGAATGAATGAAGTAAACTCTCTGTTTACTTAAGTTCAGATACGCCGATGGGCAATTGACAATCATGTCAGTCAACATGACGTTGGACCGCTCACCCCCTTCAGAACCTGAAGGTGGTGGGCGGTGTGGCGTCATGTTGACTGACAGGCATTGTCAGGAGCAGGCAGGAGAGCGCATGAGTAGGGAAGGTCAGCAAATGTTTGCGCCGTGCCCAGTCATGCCCACTGGTGCCTGCTCAGGTTGGCATATACCCATTAGGAGAGCGAGGGTTGAGCAAAGGCTCAAACCTCGGTCTCCTAATGGGTAGGCGGGCAGAACGTAAGCCTGCTCTAAGTCAATCCTGCCGCTGCTCCAGCCCCAGGATTGGCTGAGAGGGGTTTTGCCAGCAGTGATAGGCTGTTCCAGTGTAGGCACCAGAACGGACACGAGGCGGCGAGGACCTGGTGGTCAGGTAGGATTGATTTGATTTGACGTGACCCCCCCCCCCCCCCACCCCCCCCCACGAGCCATGACTGTGTTAGAGGACCCTTAACTCTAGTGTGCAAGTGCTTGCGACAAGTTTGACAGACTGCTGTCACACCCTACCTGATGTGAGGGGTGTGAGAATTCTGGCACAAGTGTTTAGACTGCTAGTCTCGGTCTCTGAGGGTTGTTCTCAACAAAAGAATAAAGCAGTTATCCGCACGCTGGCATGGCATGTTTTGTATTGTCTGGGCTCATCACCGCACTTGTTCTGCAGAGTCTCGGTGAAGAGTCATACTCAGGTGAATGCTGGGGGTTTTCCAATATTGCTATTAGCTTTGAAGAGTCACCAGAGGCTTGAGATAGTTTTGGAGCAATTCGGACTAATGCTTCACTTTTAGAAAACACAATATCCAAATACCTAAAAACAGAGACGCAGGGTATGGTTTTTCACATTGATATAACTATGTTTCAAGCCAGCATCAGAGTACATGAGGGGTAAAGGTTAGGCAATTTAAGGACATGACCTCTGGAAATACTTATTTTGTATGATGTACACTATTGCAAGTTCTAGAATGATTAGAAATGCACACGGTAGTGGAGTTTACTTTGTCATTCACCGAGCCTTGCTTTTCACTAAAGCTTCTCATGTCTTTTGGTCACACATTTTGGTTAAGTGGGGAAGATGGAACTGGTCCCAGAATTTGCAGTTCAGACCCTGGGACCGTGTGACTACCTTGTTCATCCCGTGAAAATTGGAAAGAACTTTACGCCTCACCACTTTCAAAAGTCACCAGCCGCCACTGCCTTCCTATATTATACCACTTAAGCAGGCTTTAAATGGTGTGCCAGAAACAAATCAGGCTTAAATAGGTTCCCAAGACTAATGCACTGCCCTATGTTATACCACTAAAGCAGGCTTTGAATGGTGTGCCAAAAACAAAGCAAGCTTAGATAGGTTATCAAGACTAATGCACCTCCCTATATTATACCACTAAAGAAGGCTTTTAATAGTGTGTCACAAACACAGCAGGCTCAGATAGGTTACCAGAACTAATGCAACCTTCCAACATTAAACCACTAAAGCAGGCTCTGAATCATGTTCCAGAAAAAAAGTAGGCTTGGCAAGGTTGCTTGGACTAATTCAGTTTTAGACTCTGTAACCGAACAATTCCACTCTTGACAGTGACCCAGAACTAATGCAAGCTTCCTTTCCCAAACTAATGCTGTCCCTAGCATGTTCTAAACACATTTGCAGTCTTCAAACAGGTACCATCTCCAATACAACCTTAACTACATTTGTTTCTTAATCAAAAAGTAAGCAAGTGGTGCAAGCTGCAGTGGTCTCCTGAGGAGGGCCGTGGCACTTATTTCTTTTACAAACTAAGTAGTGCGGGCATCCACAAAAATGTTAATGTAATCGGTTAAGACGGTTTAGACAATGCAACTACACATGTTGTTAACTGATGAAAACGTTGGGTGAAAAAACTAAATTTCTAATTGAATTATGTGCAGAAAATGTCAAAATATTAAACATGTTGAAAAAAACATTGGGATATTCTTAAAAATTAAAAGGATTTTAAAGATGTCATTACAGAAAAACCATAGGTGAATTTTAGAAAAGCAGATACTTTGAGAAATATCCTAAGCCCTAGTGAAACAACCAGAAACACAAGCACGTACTCTAGGACTAAATGGAATGAAAAATGGTATCAGTATTTTAGAAGTAACAACTGTGTGTGCTCTAAATATATGTCTGATAAATCTAAGAAATGTTCTATTTATGACAATGGTAAGACCTTTAAGATTAGATAATTCATTAACTGCAACTCCCCTTACTGTATATATATGATCATTTGCCAATGTGGAAAACAATATAGTGGGTCAACTATTTATCTGTTAATGGAGAGAATTAAAGAACATGTCAAAGCAATCAAAAGAGTTGACAATAAATCTCCATTGAGCAAACACTTTCTGGACAAACATAAAGGCAATAAAACTTTGATTATTACAGCAATTGGAATTGACCATATTAAGGTCCATCATTGACAGATAGATAGAACTCATAAACTAGGTATGAAGGAGACACAGTGGATATAAACCCTGCGAATGTGGATTTTGCCTGCATGTGGACAGAGAATTGCATACCACTCTGTATTAAGTTGGACCCATATAAATGGCAATGCGTAAGTCTACAACAGACAAGATCATTTTAGACTGGATGATATAAAGCATAGCTAATTTCCTTGACCAAGAATAGCTAAAGTATACATGAAAAACTGAGAAGGGAAAGGGATGTGCATATGGTCATGATGATCTGTAAATGGTGAGGTTATAACAGGAGGGCACAGAATGTGTCAGTTCTTCCTCGAGGAACCGGGTTGTTAAAGAGATATGAAGCTAGTGTTCAATACAGTAACTAAATGGGGGAGTGAGAAATAGTACTGTATGGGGCTCGAGATTTCTCTGATTCCGATATACTCGTACAAGTTACCCATTGGAACTATATTAACTATATGGCATCTTCTGGGTGTTCTATTTCAAAACATCTTTGTTTTTGGAGCAAGTTACTTCAATTATTCATATATGGAGTAAATGGCCATAAATCCAGGACATTTTATGATATTTATGCAGAAGGATAAGTCTCAGTTCTGGTCACCGACAGATGAAAAGTATATTGAGCAAGGCTTCTGCTGTGCCAGTCCTTATATAATGCAATGGGTAAGCACGGAGAGGATCGGAGACAGAGTTGCAAAATATAGGGGTATGAAGCCCAAAAGGTAATAGGGTATGGGGATAAACTTATTTTATTGTAATAATTAAAAATATGTAGAACCAAGGGTTCAATATATAAGTTTGATATATTTTGCTGATCGAAGAGGTATATATAGAGGTGAATGTTAGACAGTATAATTTGCCCAAATTTGCCACAATTTGTCTAAATGGTGATTTCGGGTGATGTGAATATCTCTTTGACTTGAGCTCTGTCATACTGATGACAAAAATGAATTTCGTATTTTTAGGTAGATCATGCTGGAGGTATCCCCAATGGCTATTTGACGCTGAATGCAGCAGGAAAGGACACAGATGCCAGATTTAATGTGAGTGTATTTAGGCCACTCTTTAGGCAATCAATTCTCTTAATAACATTTCCACTCCATATGCCCGTTGGATTGTTTGGTAACTGTGTGGAAATATTCTCGATAAAAGTCATTGTTACTTTTTGTCCTGGACATTAGGAATGGAATGGATGATAATATCACATAAGTAATGTTATTTGACCGATAGATCTATAGATGTACAAATGAATAAGTGTTGGTAAGTGGGGGATCTGTTTCACTAATTTGTCTGCCAAAGCACCTATTATAGTGATGTGATGATATAATACATCTGATCGATTATTACAGCAGTGATGTAAAGTATAGGAGTTCTAGGTTTGAGTGTAAATGGGTAGTCCGAATTTAATGTCTTTCTCATCTAGTATAATATTAATGGGATTAGTCTTTACAACAGAGCTTGATGCCTGATGGGAACACTGTCCCTCATTACATTGGTAGAATACCAAACGAAAATGAATAGGAGTGGGCAAAAGAATAAGTTAGCCTGATATAGATGATGAGGCAGATGAGTGGTGATTGACGAAGACAGCGACATCAAGAGGATATAAATGCAAACTGATAAACTTGTACATGGTCTTGTCTTTAACCCATAGGGAGCTGATAGGTTTCACTTTTCGTTGCCTCGCCCATTACCATTTACATATGCAAGTTAGCATCATGTGTCTAACTGATGAAGTATACACTTATGCTTTTATGTTATTTTTACTCCTTTTGTGATTATTCATTTATATGTGTGAAGATATTTGGTTTCCTTAGCTTAGCTCGTGTGCCTCCATTTTGTGTATTCCTCTGTGTCTGCGAGTCGCACTCGCTCATTTACCCCTCCCGTAGGAATAGGAAAATCACTAATGCAGCAGCTTTCGTTTCTCAGCTAACTGTGGCCGAAACTAACAAGTTTCTTATCAGTAGTGTTCTCATGTGCCAGAGACGCTGAGGCTCGGCTCCGCGGCCTTGGGCAAAGATAGCTAATGTATCCCTCGCAGGTGCAGATGCCTCTTGTATGATGCCATTGTTCCTCTCTCTGGGGTTCAGTAATTTTCCAGAAGGGGCGTGTTTTATTCCACTGTACCATGTTATAATGTATTGCTGTGATGATATGAGTTAGTCCTCTCAGCGCACTCTTAGGGGTGAGGTCGGACAGGGCCCTCTCATATGGGAGTTTGTGGCCTAATAAATGTACCTTGTTTATTCTTCTCCACTGTCCGGCTGACTTCTTACTGAGTAACTATAGGTGAGTGTGGTAAGTCACTCGGGTGGATTTGAGCCACCCTTATCAGATGGCGCCCGAATAGGAACCCCGCGATAAGGATCTTTCTTCACCCGTAGGTGGGTAGCAGAAGACCGGGGACCTGCTGGTCGGCACGGTGGGTCCGGGTACCCATTTGATGCCGAGCTTGGTTCTCGCAGCGCTGCCCCACCCTGCTGATCGGGAGAGGTCCCGGTTCAGATCCTACGCCGGGGTCCAGAAGGCGGAACCTGGAGCTGACCGTGTTGGTCTTGGCAGCCGGAGGTGGAGAACGGTAGTGGTCGGTACCGCATACGGAAGGTGAGTGGTCCGCCTGTTGTTTGTAGGAGCTGGAGTGCTCCGAGAGACTAGGGTGTCTCTAATGGTTTGAGGAGCCGGTGTGCTCCTGGGGCTAGTGTGCTCCGGGGAACTCAGAGTGCGAGTAGTGCTCTGACAGACTTAACGGAGGTTGGGAGGACATTTTGTATTTTGTTTGTGGTCATCCGACCGGGTGGTACTGTGGTGGAGGCGTGGCTCATTGCGGGTAAACTCCGGAACTCACCCCGAACACCTAGAGTGGCGGTTCGGTGGGAGTGGGTCCTGGGTCTCCTGTGGTAAAGTGCGCAGCGACCCGTAGTGCCGCCCGGGTGGCGGATGCGTTCTCCATCCTCAGAACAGTTAGTGTACTGTTCGGTCTGCGGTAGGGTCCAGGTTCCCCAGGACTCGGTCGTCGGGCCTTGTCCCATTTTGGTAACACGTGTTTGGTAGGATCTAAATGTGTAGGATGTGTGTGTGTGTGTTGATTTCAAATGTATACTATATGTGTGTGAACGTGTTAGGAGCCAGTGAATAGAGGTAACGGAATTTGTGAGAAGGTGTGATTGTATCGCGGTAAAGATGCCGTGCTTTAGTAAGTTGCGGTGTTTCGGATGCTGTTGTCGTGTATCGGATTCTAGATTGGCAGAAAGCCAACCCGCCCCTCCGGAGGGCACCCCAAATTTTGACATGTATATAAAACATGGATTGCCCCCGATTTTGTTTGGTACCCTGTGGCATCGGTACACCAGTGATAATGTGGATTTGCAGTGGTCCCTGACAGGTTCTTTTGAGGCGGCTAAATTGGATTATTTACAAGATAAATTATTTGCTAGGCGCAGTCGTCAGAGCATGTTCGATTCATTAAGGATGTGGCAGAAGGAAGTTAGGGAACGTAAATTGAGAGAGGAGAAGGGGGCACAGAAAAAGGCGGCACAGACAATGGCACAGAAAGCGAGAGAACACACAAAGAATGAGAATGAGCAACGCTTGGAGCGCGCAGATAGGCTTTGCAGGTTGAAAGAAAATAAAAGTTATGTAGTACGTGAGGATGAGCACCACTGTATCCCGACTTGCCAGTCCCGGTCTCCCCTGGTGGAGTTTCGGATCCACAAGCGAGTTCCCCACTCCTGTCCGGCGCAGCGCTTTCCACCTCCCCCTCATTGCAGACACCCCTTGTTTCCTTACTCCCGGCAAGCTCACCTGCCCCCTCCCAGTTTTCCCCAGCACTCCCTACTGTCTCTGCTAGCACTACCCCTAGTCAGGAGTTGTCGACACCGAGTAGAGGTGCAGGCAGTGGGTTGTTTTCCCAGGTGCGAAAATTGCTTACGCGTTCTACAGTTGGTTTAGACGAGAAAACAGTGGTGGCCAATCAGGCTTGTCAGTGGGCCAGGAACAATATTTACTAGTTTGAAGACATTTGGTCCACAATGAAAGATTTTGACCCCTTGATGCAGCAGCATGCTTTGTGGCACATGTCAAATACATTGATAACATTATGGGAGCAGGGGTACGGAGGAGTGGCTCCCGTGACCCTACGGGATATAAAAAATGGAGCTTATAGAGCTAACACTGGGGTAAGGGAGGTGATGCGCAGCTTACAATCCATATTACAGTATAGAAATAAATTACCCTCCGCAGGTTCACCTCATTTTCCTGGAATACATCCAATGCGCGAAGTGCACCCTATTTTTCACCCTGAGGTTCCCGAGGTGGTAGATCCAGTAACGAAAGCTGTCACTAGGGCTCGTACAGATGCCCATTTTCAGGAGCAGTGGGTATATACACCGTGGAAGAGGAGTGAGGTCTTAGCTTTGAAGGCTCAGCTACCAGATTCTAGAAAGAATCCGACTGCCTATTATAAGGAATTGACGGAAGCCGCATCCTCAGCTGTCATGACTTTAGCTGATATTGAATTGTTTTTCGGACTTTTGGTCCCGGTGGACGTATGGAGGCAGGTGAAGGGTACAGATCATGCAGAGGAGTTAGGTGGTACGTGGACGGAATTGCAGGATTGGGACAAAGAACGTAAGCCAGGGGAGAAGCCGAAAGCGGAGATTTTGGCATTACCGGGGCGGATTATTAAGTATATGCACACCCTCATTCCCTCGAAGAAAGTGGACTGGGATAAGTTGACGGCATGAAGACAGAAGAAGGATGAAGCGGTCTCTGACTTCTTTACCAGGTTTGAGGAGACGTTTATGGACTTCAGTGGACAGGATATGTCACAGGACGGAGGGTTACGACTTTTCGTTAATAGGTTTGTAATGAACCTGTTACCGGAAATATCAGCAAGGTTGCAAGCGTCGGAGAGTACGTGGACGACGTCCACTCCCTCTGGCATTCTTAGCATGGCCCAGTATTATGAACATAGAGAAAATGAGAGTAAGGACAAGCAGGAAAAGAAGGCCAAGGATTTGAAGACGAGGGTTTTGTTGCAGCAGGTATCTAGAGGTCGAGGAAGAGGTGCTTCGACTGCGACAGCGGGACGAGGGGGCGGTGGTTACGCTAGGGGTGACAACAGAGAGCGATTGGGACCGAATCAATGTGCGAAATGTAAACAGGAGGGGCATTGGTGGAAAGATTGTCCTCTGTTTCAGTTGAATGCTGGCCACGGCAGAGCACGGGGCCGGGGTGATTCCCGGAGACAGAATGGACAGTCTGACGGGGGTGGGAGACAAGGAGGAAATTGTTTCGACAGTAACACGGATAGACAGCATTTTCAGAGGGGAAGCAGACAGTATTACAATGATGACTATGCAATGGATGATTTGACAGGATTCTCTCATAATTAGGACAGCGTAGGACAGAGCGAGGGGCCAGTTTCTGTGGAAGTTGATCAACGGGGACCCTATGTAACTGCAGATTTATCAGGGTCCCAACAGAAATTTTTAGTAGATACGGGTGCCATGAAAAGTTCAGTGGCTCGTTCTCGGGTCCCAGGGGCGGCTCTGTCTGGCAAGAACAATATCTCTGTGGGGTTCTCAGGTACCCCGGTGATTAGCCCCATTTCCAAACCACTTACTCTTACGATTGGTCCTTTCACTGTTGATTCACCCTTTTTACTGACTTCTAATTGTGGCGAAAATTTGCTGGGTTTAGACTTACTGAAGAGGTTGCATGCTACCATCTACTGTTCTCCGGACGGTGTGTACCTTACGTTGGGTCCTACTGTTGCACGTGCACAACAATGTTTCTCAAAAGATGAACCTCTACCACCTGAATTCGAAGGGATCCCTAAGAGTTTATGGGCCAACAGTGATACAGATGTGGGAAGTATGGATATTGCCCCCGTGACAATAAAGGTTAAGGTGGGAGCCCAATTGCCCAGAATACCCCAATACAGGATATCTAGGGAGGGAGAGAAAGCCCTGTTACAGATAATACAGGATCTGATCCGGTCCGGACTAGTGGAGGAGACGGATTCTAATATGTGTAACAGCCCTATCCTCCCGATTCTTAAAAGGCGGTCACCCGATGCTAAAGATGATACACCTGATGTTTATAGGTTTGAGATCGACTTGCGCCACATTAACAAGGTAGTGGAGCCCCAATACCCGGTGGTGTCTGACATCAGTACAATACTGACAATGATTCCCCCATCTGCTAAATATTTTTCTGTTTTGGATCTGAAGAATGCTTTCTTTAGTATTCCCGTGCATGAGGATAGCCGTTATCTCTTCGGATTCTCATTGGCTGGCCGAAGTTTTAGATTTAAGAGAATTCCCCAGGGATATACAGAGAGTCCTAGTATCTATAGTCAAGCACTAAAAACACAATTGGATGATTTGGAACTTCCCGCGGGCAATGTTATGTTACAGTACGTGGACGATATCCTTATCGCATCGGACACTGAGGAAGGTTGTCGGGATGCTACGGTTAAATTACTACATCATTTGGCGCACAAGGGTCACAAGGTGTCCCTTCCAAAATTCCAATATTGTCGAACGGAGGTAACCTACTTAGGTCATCTCCTTTCGAAGGAGGGGAGGAGGTTGACACCGGAGCGCATAAAGGCGATAACTAACATGGCTGTACCTAACACGCAGCGAGAGGTGCGCGCGTATTTGGGCATAACATCGTATTGTCGCCAGTGGATACCCAACTATGCATTACTAACAAAACCCCTACTGTATCTGACTACTAAAGAAGTGCGCGAACCCTTACCCTGGACCCCCGCATGTCAGGAAGCTTTCGAGTCACTAAAAACTGCTTTATGTTCTGCACCTGTTTTGGGAACACCTGATTACCAGAAGCCTTTTGTTCTTTATGTACACGAGGCGGAAGGTTGCGCGTTGTCTGTCTTAACACAATGTTTTGGGGGGAAGCAGAGACCTTGCGCCTACTTCTCTGCGATGCTTGACAATGTGGCAAGAGCGCTGCCGAGCTGTCTGAGGGCCACGGCGGCTGCTGCGGTCTCTATTAGACAATCGGCAGGGCTCGTCCTGGGTTCAGATCTCACAGTGATGGTACCGCATGCTGTGGACATTCTACTGAATAGAACGCAGACGGAGCATTTAATTAGTGCTCGTCTTACTGGTTATGAAATGACCCTTTTCGCGCCTCATGTCACGATAAAGAGGTGTGCCACTCTGAACCCTGCCACGTTGCTACCCATCCCAACAGACACAAAGGACGATGAAATACATGATTGCTTGTTTCGGACAGAGGAGAAGACGAAAGGGAGAATTGACTTGACTGACAAGCCCTTAGATGATCCAGATGGGGAATTGTATGTTGATGGGTCTTGTTTTAAACTTGCAGATGGTACATCGACAGCAGCATATGCAATTACGACATTACAGACAGTAGTGGAGACTTCTAGAATCCCTTACCACTCGGCTCAGGCTGCAGAAATTATAGCCTTATTGCCAGCGTGCGAATTGAGTGAAGGACTAGACGTGAACATCTATACTGACAGCCAATACGCCTTCGGCGTGGCTCATAGTTATGGGCGACTGTGGGCAGAACGGGGATTCCTAACATCACACAGACAGAGAATACAACACGGCCCACTGATACTACGACTACTTACAGCATTGACGTTACCTAGACGACTGGCTGTGATAAAGTGCAGTGCACATAAGGCAGTGGTGGACGATGTGGGACGGGGTAATGCTTTAGCAGACCAAACAGCAAAAGAGACTGCGAGGACGAAACTCCCACGAATGTGTGTGGCAGGACCAGCTAGATGGGTACCAGACGTTAACATGTTTGCAGATACTGTACAGAGTGTAAAGAATATACAAGAAAAAGCGACTGAGGAAGAATTAAGGACATGGAAAGATGGTGGGTGGCGATTGGATTCTGATGAATGTTGGACAGATGTGACTGATAAAAGACGATGGTTACTTCCAAATGCATATGTTCTCCCAGTGGTGACGATGGCTCATGGGCCGGCACATATAAGTGCCAAAGGTATATGCAAATTACTAGATCCAGTGTGGAGTAATAAGAATATCCCTAAAGTGGCAACGCACTTGGTCCAGCAGTGCATGGTGTGCTTGAGGCACAATCCAGGAAAGGGAACACCCGTACCAGTGGGAAATTTTGCACCCCCTTCCTTCCCTTTTGAGGTGATCCAGATGAATTATATTGAAATGGAAAGGGTTAATAATCTCAAATACGTTCTGGTGGTCGTATGCTCTTTTAGCAGATGGGTGGAGGCATTTCCAACAAAAGATTGCACAGCCATTTCTACAGCTAAAATGTTGATTAAAGAATATTTTTCTCGCTTCGGATTGCCTAGGGTGATCTGGAGTGATAATGGTACATCCTTCAATGCTGAATTAATGAAACAGATATGCAAAGGTTTACAGACTTCCCAAAAGTTCCACGCGGCCCAACATCCTCAGGCCGCGGGTCTGGTAGAGAGGTTTAACGGTACCCTGAAACTTAAAATGGCCAAAATACAGGAGAGTACAGGACTCCGTTGGCTGGATGCCCTTCCTTTAGCCCTGCTTTCTACCAGAGTGACAGTTAATTCCAAAATGGGTGTCTCCCCTTACGAGGTAATATTCGGCCGCCCGGCCAACGTTTGGGGAGTACCCAGACCCAAGTGTTTTTCAGAAATAGAGTATCCTCTGTTGATAGACTACTTGTATGCTTTGACTAAAGATCTCCGTTCTATTCATCAGCAGGTAGCAAACACCCTGAAGCCGTTGCCGGAGGGTCCCGGACATTCCATACTACCCGGGGATTGGGTAGTCGTACGAAGATATCAGCGGAAATCCTGTTTGGAGCCCAGGTGGTCAGAGCCAAGACAAGTGCTGCTGACGACGCGTACCGCACTTCGAGTTGAGGGCAGGAAGGCGTGGACCCATGCGTCGCATGTCAAGAAGGTCCTCCTGCCGTTACCCTATGACAAATGGGTAAGCGAGGGCGTTGCTGATGAAGAGTGCGAGCAAGTGTCCAGTTACATCCATTTCTCTGATGCCTCACTAAGGGGAGGGGAGCCAAGTGCAGCGAAAAGAAAAAAAGGAAAAATTGCAAGCTCCAATACTCCCATTGAGAATAGTGATCAGGCATCAACGGGTGCAACACTTGCCACAGACGCACCCATTTTGTTCACAGATCCTGAAGTGCGAGGGAGCACTCGTTATAATCTGCGGCCCAGAAAGGAAAAGGCATAAGGGACTAAACACTGGAAGAAGGGCTTAGTGGACATTATCTCACGAAAAGAAGACTAGTGATAGGGATGGACTTGTAAGATCCCTGGTGTTTGGCCGAAGATTCTGTTTTACGAGACATTAGAGTGGTGTCTGGGCCCAGATTAGTGCTCCTGAGTTGCAGCTGTTGTGCAACTTCGACGAGGGATTAGGGAATGAACAATAGAAGCCTACCTGTGAGGCTTTAACGGACAAAGGGACGAAGATCCCTTTCAAGGGTTGAAGAACCCCTCTGGCGGGTTTTAGGACTGTCTGGGCCAATTTTTATTAGTTTAGTTTTTTTGATTTTTGATAAGTGAAAATGTATCCCTTTGGTCGTCCTGTCCCTGATGAGGAGCAGCCTTTTGCGGCTCCTCGTAGACCTGAGCCTGCTTCTCCATGGTTGGCCTTATCACGAAAAGGGAAAATAGTGCTCATCATAATAGTGCTTATTGCTTTCCTTGTGACTCTCGGAATACTGTTCTTCCTGGATAAGGCTTATCCTGTACAAGTGTTTGCCATTCCCGAACATAATGTGATAACTGTTGATTATGGTGAAAGAAGCTTGCGAACTGGTTACAAAGATAATGTTTTTATTAAGACTCTACATCATGCTCACGCCATATATAACATAACAGATTGTTGGGTGTGTGGGTTACTACCATCTGCTGCTTATAAGAAGGACAGATTTCTAGCACTTCCTTTGACACCAGTGAATAGTTGCGTGGGGTGGTACACTTTGATTGGTATGGTCAAATATTTCCAACAGACAGATTTTCTAACTCCTCGACTACAAGACAGAGGGTCAACTATGACAATGCGAGTTCGTCCTATGCCCCCTTCTTCCCTTGGACGGTTGTATACTGATGGACGTTTCGACCAAATATTTTTGGAGACATGTGAAAAGAAAGTAGGACGGTTCTTGACTCCCAATGACACTGACAAAGTTAGTCGGTGCTGACCTAGACTGCTCTCACACCAAACCCCCCGGTGCCGACCTAGACTGCTCACACCAAACCCCCGGTGCCGACCTAGACTGCTCTCACACCAAACCCCCCGGTGTCGACCTAGACTGCTCTCACACCAAACCCCTCGGGGCTGACCTAGACTGCTCTCATACCAAACCCCTCGGTGCTGACCGAGACTGCTCTCTCACCAAACCCCCCGATGCCGACCTAGACTGCTCACACCAAACCCCCCGGTGCCGACCAAGACTGCTCTCATACCAAACCCCTCGGTGCTGACTGAGACTGCTCTCACACCAAACCCCTCGGTGCTGACCGAGACTGCTCTCACACTAAGACTTCTCCCTTGTGACCATGACTGCTCCAGCACTGACTAGGGCTGTTCCCTACTTACCAAGACTGCTCCAACACTAGAGAGGTAAGAACCCTCTGCAGGGACCACCATCTGTGGCTGACACTGTCATTGTTTGGCATTGTTTGCATCATTTGCACCAACAGAGCTTTTGCTTTTCTGATAAGTCCACAAGGACTAAACACAGGTTTCCAAGGCTGTAAAACATTGGTTACACTTCACAACTCAAGCAAAGCCAAAGACACTGTGAAAATGGACTGCCTTCTGCTGCATTGACCAGGATTCAGTGTCGGTGAGGACAGTAACAGGTCTATGTGCACTGTGCATCTGTACCTTTAGACAGGTGGAACCAACAGTTGGATTCACAATCTTGTTAACTATACAGGGGTTGCTTCACAAAGAAAGGGGGCTGTACGGTTACTCACATATAATCATCATTGCGGTTGTCGTTGAAGGTTCCACACAACCCCTTGGTGTTATCCTTCCTGGCTGTGTCCATGATGACGTACACCCGGTGGCCTTTGTAGTCGTAATGCAGGGCAAACCCCAAAGTGCTCACAACCTCCATGAATACAGAGGAGCTTTTCCTAATGGTGAGGAATTCTACAAAGAGAGAGAGGCCGAATTAAAACGCAACTCAGCAGCAGGAGGACAGTTATTCAAGCACAGGGAATGGGTGTAAACCTCTGCAGTAAGAAGCATACAAATGACATATCTGTCCAGCAGGCTGAGGTGTATTTTCCAAGATCAAGTTTGATTATTGAAGCGACCATTCGAGGACCCTAGATTAGACTTCATTTTTGGGAAACAACATCTACTCTGCACCTTAATCTACAATGAACATCAAGCAGGTCTGGGCGTTGTATCTACTGTCCTGGCTTGGGTCACTCCGGGGATGCAGTCTGGTTGCTCCAAAAGGTAAACACACTGTAATCTATCTAGAAAGCAGGATATTATACCATATTAGGGGTGGGCATCATAGTTTTAATGTTTTTGCATTTTTCATGTGTTCCTTCAGAGATACCTGAAGCTTGCAAGCTAAAATACACATTAGCCTTTGACATCGCTAGATAAATGCACTTGAGAGGGGCATGGCCATGGTTCCTTCCTGTAATTACAGCCTGCTCCAAATTTGTACTGTTTTAAAAGAAAATGACTCTAGCATAAAACAGCATTAAAGGAATTAGAAAGAAACACTTTTTAGCAAATACTATGCACACTGGGTTGTACGTTGTTGTGCAAATGAAAGGGGGATGTATGGTCTGGTGACTCAGTGTTTTCAAATCTTTACTTTCCGGCTTAATTACATAGCAGATAAAATACCATAACATAAGTTCCAAGAGAGCAATGCGCGGTGAGGCAGATGTACAGTTCCTTTATAAGGTCATGGAACGAAGAGGTAACTTCCAATACCTTTACAATGTGACAGAGTACTCTGCCTGCCATACCGTTGGATCACGAGTATTCTGGCAATGGAGCCCACATTGGCTCAGCAGGCAGAATACTTCTTTCACCTGCTCACGTAACAAAAGCTTTTTGAAGCAGGGCTTTACAGTGTCTGTCGCTGTCAGGAAAAATCTGGTTGTGCTTGACAGGAAAAAATCAATAATGACCTGAATATCCTGTGAGAAATCACCCAGGAGGTGTGGGGCCATTACTTTTTTTGTTAACCATAAGCAATCTCCCACTTTGGAAGTTTGTTTTTGAAAAACAAAAAACTTTAGAGATGTTTGACAGTCAGCTGACCATACCATCTGTCCCACTTTTAATAAATTGACAGGAACTGCCATGACAGTATTTCCTATCAAGATAGAGAGATGTCCGTGGGACTTACAAACATCTTGTGGATTGGATGTCCATCAGGGCATGGAGTATAGTACTCAGTCGCCCTGACAGGCATTAATCCGTCCTCCAAACTCTTAAATCAGGTCCTGGGATTTCAGGGAAAGAAATATACAAAAGAGAGCTGAAAATCTAGTCATCGCTTTATTTATGTAGCAGGCTTTGTAATCTGCTCCTTTTTCTTGCCTTCAATAGGCTTCTGATTCTGATGAATAGGAGGTATTCTGCTATCAGCACCCAACTGCAGCAAAATATGACAGTAGAGAAGTGATTGTTTTACTGTAGTTGAGCAGTGATCTCACATCTCGACTTTTATAAGATAATTAGACATTGTTTTTAGTTACAGGTTTTGACAACAGGCCTGTCAAATTGAATAATTTTAACAATATAAACCTATTGCTAAAATGTTAATCGAATAATATAGCAGGCTTTAAGTTTACCTTTTCCAACCATTAACCAATCACATCTTCGCTCAACCCAGTGGAGTATTCATCTCTCACCTAAAGCTAATGACTGGTGGGTGTATCCCTTTTTACCTCCACTTGAGTGCTTATACTGAACTTCATTGAGGATTACTTTAAACCTATAGGCCTTACTGTCCACTCCTGTTGGATTCCTCTTGTGTGTCACACTCAAATGTGCTAAAACTACTCGCATTACTGCACTGAACCTAGACCTGTTGGCTCTGTCAATTCTTGTTTAAATATAGATAATGCACCAGTATGTTCTATTAGCTCGCTTTTATTTAAGTTGATGAATTGACTCCCATGCTGCTGGTTGAAAATGGAATTACAAAAAACTAACAAAAGGGTAGTACAGAGGATAAGAAGTAGAATCTACCTCCTGTATAGTAATAAATAAACAATATGATTCTACTCTATCTGAAAGTGATGTTGTTATGTGTTTGGTTTTTAAATAAAGTTTTTACTGTGATTATGAAAAAAAATCCTATATATATAGTGAGTGTTGCTGCTCCTTGAGGTGTCAAAGGGAGCACTTAGTGTTTTTTAAAATACCCCTCACGCACTATGAGTCCCATAGTGTCATGCTTCATCATAGGGGGATTCCCGTACCTCTACGGGGCGGGGCGTGCTACTACCTACGACTACGCGGGAGCACTTGGTTTTTTGAAAATAGGTCTATGTGAGGTGAGTGTGAGTGGTAGGGTCAGTGAAGAAATGCTGGGTTGAGGGTACTTAAAAATTCCCTGGCTAGTGGAAAAAACAAACTTTATTCACTTTCCTAGCTGAGAACGTTAAAAATGGGGTTCTAATTCATAGAGGATGGATTTGTATTAAATACCTTTTACTGGGTCTACATGTTTCGTAAGCATTCCCCACTGCTTTACTCGTCAGGACCTAAATTGATCCCTACTGCACTCTAAATCCAAAGATATTATATGTATAGTTTGCCTATCTTCTTTAATCAACCTGCAAAAATAGGCTAGTCAGAAAAAAGGGTAGTTTCACACTTTGATATGAAAAATTACCAAATGGTATTCTAAAGAAAGAGGTTCATGGGCCCCATGAGCTTGTACTCGAGGTCGGAGTCTTTTCTTCAAATGAAAAGATAAAGCTACTGTCTTCCGTATTAGGAATTACCTCCGTGTGGTTCCTTGATTTCTCATATGAAAATGGAATTACACTCACGATTTTCCACCCTTTTGAGGCCATGCAGTGTAGATGGCAGGGTGAAAGAGGGTTGCGTTCTCTGTACTCTGAATAGTTATTTGTGGTTCCATAGCTTACCGTGGGTGTGGATTGGAAGATCGAGGACCCCGTTATCAGTCAATACATTGCCATCAGCCAGGAGCTTCACTTTCATTTGAGTGGTAATGTGGATTTCTACTGCTTGAATGCAGATTGCTTTCTCATTCTGGAACAAGAAGAGTAAATTATTTAGGACCTCTGCTGATTGCTAGTGGAAAACATGTACCTGAAGTTTATCTATTCAGATCAGAGTGCTTCCCTGCCCGTATGAACCTGTACGGTGTTTGTACGTGGATCCATCTTTGCTTGGTCGTAGAGTTCTGCTGTATTGTGTTTGGACTGAAGAGGTTTACCTCTTTTTAAACAGTGACAGCCATCAGAATGCCAACATATATAGTCATGTGAAGCAATGAGAAACTCCATAGTCCCACCAAACACTATTCTAAATGTCTGTCTTATTTTCTCTACCTCTACCCTTTCCTTCTTTTCTCTTTGGATATTCTTATATCCTTCAATTTTCCTTTTCAAGTTCTTGTTTCAACAATTCGTTTACCATCCTCTGGCTCATCCCTGTTTCTCTTTCCCATCCTTCCCTTTTTTGCACATCGGTACCAACCTCCTCGCATTGTGTGTTGTGCAGGAATATGGCAAAGTCGCTAGTCTTGACCAGCATGTAGCTGCAGGATCCCGGACTGTCGAACAGGCTTCCATCAAAGGTGCGGATCATTTGGTAGCCGCTCACCGAGCAGATGCCTAGTGTTGGAAGACAAAAGTGTCTGAAAACTACCAGGAAGGCTCAAAGATAGAGGAATGAAGGTATGAGAGAGAGGGCCTGAGGGAAGAGTACAGGAGAGAGGGGGGTTGAGGGAGAAGCAATGGATGCAATTCTTTCGTGTTATGCTTGCATCTAGTCGTAAGAGAAAATACATAAAAAACAGTGCTATGGAAAACCATCTTAAACAAAAACACACGCTTTCAGATCACAGGCAGGGCCAAGGTCAGAAAGAGGTGGGAGAGTAAATTGGCAGGGGAGGATAAACAGGCAATCCTTGTAATCCCTCCATGGGTAAATATATGCTTGGGTTAATGATCAGACATGCTGGCCTTGTAGACGTTCTCCAACCAGTCACTCACCTCTAGTCAAAGATCATACCCTGTTCGCCTGCCAGAAATATTGTGCCAACCTTTCTGGCTGACCTGCCTTATAGCAAACACAAGATTATGGACGGAGTGCTGACCCTTTTCAACCACTCACGCCCAGCCAAGAGATCTGAGTTTAATCTATTGTTCTTTTGCTCACTATGCCAAACCAGTTTGGACCCAGCCAGCCCTGGCTTTTGGACAAATGCTGGAAAGCCTTCCTGTAGCCAGACACCTTAACTTGATCACAAAGTGATTCATAGCGTTTTCTAAATGACTTTCCAGTGTTGGCATCATCCAAAATCTGTCCCGAACTGCTGTAAAAGCCACAACAAATGCCAAGATGAGATGTTCCCATTGACAGTGACATGCAGACAAAAGTATGTCACAAAACGGTCTGAGGACTGCGCCATACCACATCATGAGGGCATGGCCAGTCCAACGCAAGCCTATCGCATTATTCCTTGAGTCGTAACAAAACACTCAACAATCTTGCAATACATCAAGCCCTCACTAGAGAATGGCTCTTCCAGGCAGTTTTTGATGGCGAGCCTTCATTGTAGAACAACAATGCCACGGAGCAGCACTCACCTGGGCATTGGAAGTCTCTCACACAGCTTACTGTCCCACTCTTGCAGGTGCTGGAAATGAGAGGGGACACAAGAAAGCCCATCAGCTGCATATAACACAGAGCCCTCGAGAGGTTAGGAAGCAGCTAAAAAGAAGAGCCCTCAAGCACAATGTGAACATGATAGCTACACACCCTTCCATACCCAGCCTTTTCCTCACGCCCCATCACCTAAATGGGTGGGGAGAGTAAGTAGAGAAGTAGCTCTCTCTAAAAAAGGTCAAGTACAAAGTTGTAGGTTTGTGAAAAGATGATGGATTCATGGGAGACAGAAACATGTTCAGTACAAATAGTACACAAAAATTAACTCCTCTCTTAAGATTAAAATGGAGGGCGGAGGGGGAGTGGAACAAGCAGAGAAAGTAAGAGCGGACAAAGCAGACAATATGGATAATGGGGCAGAAGAAGAGGTCAGCGATAGGCCACACAAAGTCGACCCTACAAAGAGAGATGCAAAGGGGGCAGTTACGAAAACCCCTTTCCCGTAGATTGCGGTCTGTGAAAGTTCAGTCTCTGGAGGAGAGATGTGGTCAATGGAAGATCGAGCCAAAAGGAAAGATGGAAAGAAGAACTCCTAGCAAGACATTTTATTTAAAAAAAATTAACACAACAGAGAAAAAGGTGGGCAAATAAAATCAAAGATGAGTTGAGGAGAAAAAGTTAGTTTTTGAAAGACTATCTGTAATGGAACATTCCCATTACAAGTCCACATAGGCATAAGAAACCTAAAGCAAGTTTTCAAAAACCATCCAAATGGCCCTGGTCTTTAGGGCGTCCGACATACCATGAGTTTCAACATAAAAATCTGCTTCTTTATAGCAGTGTAACCATAGCATGGGGAGACCTCTCTTTCATAAAGATGGAGATTCAAGAATGCAGAGGTCTCTAGAAGGAGTAACTGTAAGGAATTGAAATGATATATGGAAGTAATAGATCAGCATAACCATGAAAGGTACCTACCGAGAATCTACTTACCACTCTAGACATCTCAACTTGGTAGACTCTCCGTCTTCCATGGAAACGTGGTTGAATAAGCAGCCACCTTCGTTTTCAGATGTGTTTTCACCTAAAGGAGAGCAAAGTGGTAACAATTCCTAAAATGCTGAACACAGTTGATTTCCTGTCTGCAAAATCCACCGCCTGCGCTGCAATGTTGCCCATTGTTCTACCTTGTAGTCTTTTCTGACGACTTAAACTGCTCAGTCCCCTGCATCTATGCTCAGGCTGCCTCAACACACTGCCTAACTGTAAGACGCTGCATGGTTTTCTACACTCTAGTCTCTATCTTTATACAGACAATTCTAGGTTGCCAAGAAAATAATACAGTGCAGACACTGTTGGGGGCACAGAGAGACACACTAGGTTAATCATAAACATAGGTGACACAGGGACTTCTTAAGGAGGATCAAAGTTCCATAAGAGCAGGGAATGTGGATAGGTCTGATACTTTTTGCAGGCACCTCATCCCTAAAGTTACACCGGCCAGTGTCTCCCTCTCCAGGGTCCCACCAGTGCAGTCTTCCTGCTCCCTGGATAATACTGGAGTTTCATTCACACACAAACATTTCTGATCTCCGCAATTCACTGGAAGGGCTTGGAGGTAGGGCTTGCAGATGGCCTCGGAGCAGCAGTGCAGGTGATGTATTTGAGCTCGACAGCACAGGCATTGGGTGCATGCTGGAGGCCTGCTTGCTGTCATGGACATCATGGCGATGGCTGCAAGGGGTTGGCAAAGCTGGGTGGTGTGCACGTGAAAGACGGCGTAAGGTACCCAGGCAGACACCGCCCTCCGCTGGGAGAGCTGCGGGACTCTTTTGCTCTGGTTGCAATGCTAAGGGTGCAGTAGTACACGGTGCTGATCTGGTACAATGTAGGGGCACTGGAAAAACAGGTCTCTCCGTCTCAGCTCTCCCTCTGTGAGAGCTGAGGCATAGATCCAAGCTGCGGGGGATGACTCCAGGTGCAGCAAACATGTTGCTGGACCCATGCTTGTGAATTGTGCAGGAGGATGCTGGGGACCTCACTCTGGGTGAGCCACTTCTGGGTGCACAGGATGGTAAGGACCACGTTCCATAGCAGGTAGAGGCAGGCTGTTGGTGAACCTACTCCAGGTGAGCCGCTGCCTCCTGAATTCTTAGTGTGGTAGAGAGCACGCACCTCGCTGCACCACCACCAACTGACAATGACTGACAACTAAGACTCAGACTCCAGGTCCGGGAGCCAGTCTGCAACTGACATGCATGCGTAGTAAGCAGTGCAGTGACCAGCACACTTTCTTCTGACTCTGCCAACGTTTTTCTGAGCACAGGTCATTCACAGGGGTGGAACGTCTGCAAGTTGCTGGCTTCTTTGGCCTGTTTCCTCATTCTCATGTTTTTGGGCCCCTTGATGTTAGCTATACTTCCTATGACATCTCTTACCTTCATCTGAGTCGGATTCGTCTTCATGTGAGCCAGGCTTTTTGTGTTCTTTGATGTGTTCTTCTGACTCGTCTTCATGTGAGCCTGGCTTTTTGTGTTCTTTGACGTGTTCTTCTGACTCGTCTTCATGTGAGCCAGGCTTCTTGTGTTCTTTGACGTGTTCTTCTGACTCTTCTTCATGTGAGCCAGGCTTTTTGTGTTCTTTGACGTGTTCTTCTGACTCGTCTTCATGTGAGCCAGGCTTCTTGTGTTCTTCGACGTGTTCTTCTGACTCTTCTTCATGTGAGCCAGGCTTTTTGTGTTCTTTGCCATGTTCTTCTGACTCGTCTTCATGTGAGCCAGGCTTCTTGTGTTCTTTGACGTGTTCTTCTAACTCGTCTTCATGTGAGCCAGGCTTTTTGTGTTCTTTGCCGTGTTCTTCTGACTCGTCTTCATGTGAGCCAGGCTTCTTGTGTTCTTTGACGTGTTCTTCTGACTCCTCTTCATGTGAGCCAGGCTTCTTGTGTTCTTTGACGTGTTCTTCTGACTCGTCTTCATGTGAGCCAGGCTTTTTGTGTTCTTTGCCATGTTCTTCTGACTCGTCTTCATGTGAGCCAGGCTTCTTGTGTTCTTTGACGTGTTCTTCTGACTCGTCTTCATGTGAGCCATGCTTTTTGTTTTCTTTGCCATGTTCTGATTTATCTTCATGTGAGCCAGGCATTTTGTGTTCTTTGCCTTGTTCTTCTGACTCATCTTCATGTGAGCCAGGCTTTTTGTGTTTTTTGCCGTGTTCTTCTGACTCGTCTTCATGTGAGCCAGGCTTCTTGTGTTCTTTGACGTGTTCTTCTGACTCATTTTCATGTGAACCAAGCTTTTTGTGTTCTTTGCCGTGTTCTTCTGACTCGTCTTCATGTGAGCCAGGCTTCTTGTGTTCTTTGACGTGTTCTTCTGACTCATCTTCATGTGAGCCATGCTTTTTGTTTTCTTTGCCGTGTTCTGATTTATCTTCATGTGAGCCAGGCATTTTGTGTTCTTTGCCTTGTTCTTCTGACTCATCTTCATGTGAGCCAGGCTTTTTGTGTTTTTTGCCGTGTTCTTCTGACTCGTCTTCATGTGAGCCAGACTTCTTGTTTGCTTTGCCATGTTCTTCTGATTCATCTTCATGTGAACCAAGCTTTTTGTGTTCTATGCTGCGTTCTTCTGATTTATCTTCATGTGAGCCAGGCATTTTGTGTTCTTTGACGTGTTCTTCTGACTCGTCTTCATGTGAGCCATGCTTTTTGTTTTCTTTGCCGTGTTCTGATTTATCTTCATGTGAGCCAGGCATTTTGTGTTCTTTGCCTTGTTCTTCTGACTCATCTTCATGTGAGCCAGGCTTTTTGTGTTTTTTGCCGTGTTCTTCTGACTCGTCTTCATGTGAGCCAGTCTTCTTGTTTGCTTTGCCGTGTTCTTCTGATTCATTTTCATGTGAACCAAGCTTTTTGTGTTCTTTGCTGTGTTCTTCTGATTCATCTTCATGTGAACCAAGCTTTTTGTGTTCTATGCTGTGTTCTTCTGATTCATCATCATGTGAGCCAGGCTTCTTGTCTCCTTTGCTGTGTTCTTCTGAATCGTCTTTTGAGCCATCCTTCCTAGGTGATTTGCCTTTTTCATCTGATCCATCGTTATGTGAGTTCAGATTTATGTGTGACATGTCAAGTATCTCTTTGCCACTGCTCTGGCCATGCTTGTCTATATTTATCTCAACATTCATATTCCGCTGTGCTGCCGCTTTCACCAACTCTGGAAGACAAAAAGCAGTAAGATGCTATTCCACCTGCCAAACTTAAGCTCTCTGTATTATGGTAGCATGCTGCAGGTAGTTATGTGACGTGAAATGATGAGGTCTGCGTGCAGCATGTAGTCATCAACTATAGATTCCTCACTTTTGCTGTGCAACTGCTCAGAGATACCAATAATAGGAAATAGGCAAAACCACGTCACAGATAAAACAGGCCCATGAATGGTGGTGACACCCAATACTCTGGGGTAGTAGTGTCCCGCTGTAATCCCTCTGCAGAGGTGCTGGGATGGAATGGTAGTGGAAGGATATAGTGTGAGCAAGGAATGGGTGTCGATGGTGCAAGACTGAGCAACAATGGCCATACAAGCCCAATAAGCCACTTTCTCACCTTCTTGGATCCGCTTTTCCTCATTTTCGTTGGAATCAGCTACATGACTCTGTACCATTTCTATCTTCTTTACAGTCTTTATGACTTGATTTGTGCCAGAGATGACTTTGCTGCTTTTACTGTTAACACTAAACACCCCTTTGCCTTTACCTGTAAAATAAAGTTGGTTGGTGAATCCCTGGGGTAAAATCAGGGGAGTAGTTTGGTTTGTTGGAGATGAAAAGCAAACTGGGAAATGCAGGAGGCAGAATTACTTGCGGCCGGGAGGTGTATGTAAGGTGTGAACTGTTGATGAGTGAGAGGGGGCAAGTAAGTGCAGGAAGGAGATACACAAAGCTTGATCCATTAAACGAGATAGAAGTAAATTGGGCAGAGAGGACAGTGAGCCCTGACAAATTAAATAGATTTCTCTGCTCCACCTTTTCGTGGACATGCCTTCCCAGATGATTTGACCTGTTCTCCAGGTCCATCTTCATGTGGGCCAACCTTCCCATGTGATAAGTCATGTTCTCTCGACTAATCTTCATGAAAGCCATTCTTTCCATGTGCATTGTCATGTTCTGTTGGTCCATCTTCATGAGATTAAATGTGGGCTTTCATGTTCCCCTAATTTATTTTCATCTGGGTAACATATCATGAGTAATTTGTCATGTTGCACAGATCTATCTTCAAGTGAGCCATCTTTCTGGTGTGTTTTGTCATGTGCATCTGGTCTATATTCAAGGTAGCTAGTTTTCCATCTTCTTATAAGCCACACAGCCTTTCTGTACGGTTTCACCTCCTGTGTGATTTGACATCTACTTTTCATCCACCTTCATATGAGTCACACTTCCTACGTGGTTTGCCATCTTCTTTTCATTCACCTTCACGTGCGTCACAGTTCTTGTGTAATTTGCCATCTTATTTTCATTCATCTTAACATGAGTAACACTTCCCGTGTGATTTGTCATCTACTTTTCATCCATTTTCACTTGAGTCCCACTTACCGTGTGGTTAGCCATCTTTTTTTCATCCATTTTCACTTGAGTCCTGCTTACCGTGTGGTTAGCAATCTTTTTTTCATCCATTTTCACTTGAGTCCAGCTTACAGTGTGGTTAGCCATCTTCTTTTCATCCATTTTCACTTGAGTCCCGCTTACCGTGTGGTTAGCCATCTTCTTTTCATCCATTTTCACTTGAGTCCTGCTTACCGTGTGGTTAGCCATCTTCTTTTCATCCATTTTCACTTGAGTTCCGCTTACCGTGTGGTTAGCCATCTTCTCTTCATCCATTTTTACGTGAGTCACACTTACTGTGTGGGTGCCATCTTCTTTTCATCCATCTTCATAGGAGCCACACTTCTTCCTTTCATTCACCTTCTTGGGAGTCAGGCTTCGGGTCTGATTTTTCATCCTGTTTTCATCATTCTCATAAGAGTCAGACTGGCCATGTGATATGTCATGTTTCCTTGATATATCAACCTACGAGGTAGACTTTCCATGAGATTTGTCAAGTTTCTGTGATCTATCTTCTTGCGAGTCAGGCGTCCAGTGTGATTTGCCATGTACCTCGTATGCATTGCTGTGGTTGTGCAAGTCCATCTTTAACACTGGTGGGTGTCGTGTGCATTAAAACAAACCTAGAAGAGGAAAAACCGGAGACAGCAGGAAATGCTGGAGAGGGAATAGAACTGAGTAGGATAGTAGGGAGAGCAGGACCTCGTGGCGAAAGAGACCAAAGCAGGGAATGAATGGACAGCAGAAAATCATGAGATGAGAAGAACATATGTGAAAGCAGCAATAGTGGGATCTTCAGAGTGGGAGAGAGGAGCAGGGATGGGAATATCAGAGCATCAAGAACAGTGGAGTACTGCTGAGGAAAAGAGAAGTGAACAGCGCTGGAACCTAAGAAAACCAAGTACATTTAGGGGTAGGAAGGGTAGATCAGGTCTCACCATTTTGTATTTTGTCTATGAATTCTTCTTCGAGAACTGGTGACAAGGCGCGCTTCTTCCGATTAAAGCTGCTTTCGATGACTCCTGGCTCATCTAGATAATTAATTTTTAGGGCATCTTCGCTGAGGGACCTTCTCCTTTTACCTTGGATGCAGAGAAGATAACTTAAACAGCAGCTAAAATTTTAAGTGTCAAATGTGTATCCTTAGCTCCTCTGCCCACTTCTCATTGCACTACACTCATCTCACTAAGGCCACATATTCACTTCAAAGACCTGCGATCAAATATCAGAAAACAACAGTTATAGAGGATAGAGGAGCAGGCAGAGCACTGCAGCACACATAGGAAGAGGAAAACGCCTCTCAGGATTTCTTTTGTGCAGGAAGATGCTTCTTCCTGCACAAAAACAATCATGCTGACAACACAGGCACCCTTGCACCATGTCTATGTCTATGTCTCACAACACAACAATAAAGATGTCACACTGCAACTCGGAGTAGTCGTGTCTTCTATATGAAAATCTGAAAGAACGGGTATTCATCCCAAAAAGCATAATATTGACTCTCACGGAGTACACACTCTCCTTTTCTCAAACTCACTTATCCTTACGAAGCTCAAGAGGTCCAGAGCTTTGAGTGTGTCTCCTTCTACCTATGAAACCAGCTTATTAAGCATTGTTTAGCCTTGGAATCCTTGGACCTTCCCTGCCTTGTTAGTAACTTCTTATTCTAGCTGTGGCTACCAAAAAACCTCAGGTATAAAGTAACATTTTAAGTAGGGACGTTTGGATGGATAGACAAGATGCTGGTCACCCTGATGCGAAGGAAGGGCCTGGCAGAACTTAGATGCAAGGTGCTCTTGGCATAAAGATACGTATGCCTAGGCCAGTTCCAGATTATAGAGGGACTAGTCTGTTGAAACCGTGTGACTTCTCCAAAATGTGACCTCCTCTCTCTAGACTCCTCTGGGCAGGACTTTTTGCAATAAGGCTGTTCTGCCTTAAAGTGACACAAAGCCAAGTTACTTTACCTTAAGATAGGAGTCTTGTGGTTTGCTCACCCCTAACGCCCTGGTTCTTTCTCCCTAAGATGGACCTGGTGCAGAGGTTTGAGCACCCCTAACGCCCTGGTTCCTTCTCATTGACATGGGAGGTTTGATCACCCCTAAAGCTGTTGTTCCTTCCCCTTGACATGAGCCTGGTGGAGAGGTTTGATCACCCTTAAAGCCCATGTTCCTTCCACTTGACATGGGTCTAGTGGAGAGGTTTGATCACCCCTAAAGCCCTGGTTTCTTCCCCTTGACATGGGCCTGATGGAGAGGACTGATCACCCCTAAAGCCCTGGTTTCTTCCCCTTGACATGGGCCTGATGGAGAGGACTGATCACCCCTAAAGCCCTGGTTCCTTCCACATGACATGGGCCTGGGGGAGAGGTTTGATCACCACTAAAGCCCATGTTCCTTCCACTTGACATGTGCTTGGTGAAGATGTTTGATCACCTCTAAAGCCCTGGTTTCATCCCCTTGACATGGGCCTGGTGGAGAGGGTTGATCACTCAATAGAACAGGTAGAGCAGACTACATTATGCTTACGCTTCCAAGCTCATCGTTGACTTACTGTTACAAGACTCCTTGCGCTCACAGTACTTAGCTTCTCCATTACTGCATTCACTGCAAGGGAAAGAGAAGAGACGGGTGTCAGCCTATTAGCTTGTGATTACAGTGGTATCAGACAAGGCACTTGTGCATTTCAACAAAACTAGGAAGCTGCAAAGAAGCCTGCTTTTGTTTAGCCAATCAAAGAGTTGGATGTGCGGAAAGTTATACCTGCCAAACTGATGTGACATTCAGAAGTGGGCACAATACTCTAAATGATGCTTCCAGAACCTGATACAGAACTTCAGCTGTAGTACACTACATCAAATGATGCCCCTAGAACTTGACAAAATACCACAGATGTGGACTCCAAAATTAGACCCCTCCAATGAAGAAAACCTCCCATGAGGCCTCAAGAAATAGACATAATACTCTTGATGTGACCTTGAGAATGGACAAACACAATTCCAGATGAGGCCCCGGTGTACGCTTCTTGTCTTCTCACCCTTATACTTAGGCCTGGGCATGAAATCCCACTCTGCGCGTGGAGTTTGCAAATAATTTCCCACTCAGTGCTCCACGTAGAGCACGGATTTCCCAAAAACTCTGTGAAGAGGTGCAGAGTTTTTCCTCTCCTGCATCTTGGCAACATTAAGTTGGTGAGCATGAGTGAGGAAAATCTTACTCCAGACCACCTCCAAGTGAGATTTCTCAACGTAGGCGTTCGCTGCTGGTCGCTACGGCTCACATTGAGAAACATTTCCTTCGTGTTGAGGAAGCAGCCGCTCGAGTACAACATCTATTCATGCGGAAGAAAGAAGCATTGCGCTCTTGGGCTGCGCGTAGTGCCATTCATTCAGATTTTACAATGTGGGACAAACACATGGTGCTAAAAATTAGCAAAAGCAGCATGATGTATTGCACTCCACTGCTTGCTGAACTCCGTGCAGAGCAGTGGAGGTTTTTGGTCACTTTGCGGAGTTCCAACTCCGCCCAGGCCTAATTATGCCCTTAGAGTATGTAGGATAATTAGTTAATCTGAGCTCAACAGAAATATTACCATGTTTGTATTCACTTTAGACTGGAATAAGTATCCACAATAATTATCTCTCAATTTTTCCCAGGCAAAATCTTGCAATAAATGCCATTCTCAGATTTAAAAAAAAAATCCTAATAAGTAACCTGCAAGTTATAGAAGCGCGCACAACACACACACACACACACTCTGTCTATATCTCTCTCTGTCTCTCTCTCACACACACACACACACCTAAAGCACCTCTGCGGGGATGACAGCAAGCAGCTCTGTTAAGGGACGTCAGTCCTGACATACACCCGCTCCTTTTACTGGCAACCTTGCAGAGCTATGACATGCAAGTCAGTCTCTTGACCTGTGGCACTCCATGCTATTCTAACTAACGTATCCACACACAGCTCTGTCAAGGCGCCTCACCATGAGTGCCTCAAATCTTTGATACAGGGACCCACCCAAAGCTCTGTTCATGAACATCAGTCCTCGGGTACAGTACTCCCTGCTCAGAAAGTACTCAGACTCACATATAGCTCTGTAGATGAACTTCAATCCATTACTCCCTGTTGTGACAGTACTTCAAGCTACATGCGGCTCTGCCAATGCACCTCAATGCCGACGGGCAGTGCTCTCTGTTCTGAATGCACCAGATCTGCACTTCTGCTCTCTCCAGTGCACCTCAATGCTGACGGGCAGTATTCTCTGTTCTGATAGCACCAGATCTGCACTGCTGCTCTCTCCAATGCACCTTAATGCTGACGGGCAGTGCTCTCTGTTCTGATAGCACCAGATCTGCACTGCTGCTCTCTCCAGTGCACCTCAATGCTGACGGGCAGTACGATCTGCACTGCTGCTCTCTCCAATGCACCTCAATGCTGACGAGCAGTACTCTCTGTTCTGATAGCACCAGATCTGCACTGCTGCTCTCTCCAATGCACCTTAATGCTGACGGGCAGTACTCTCTGTTCTGATAGCACCAGATCTGCACTGCTGCTCTCTCCAATGCAGCTTAATGCTGACGGGCAGTACTCTCTGTTCTGATAGCACCAGGTCTGCACTGCTGCTCTCTCCAATGCACCTTAATGCTGACGGGCAGTACTCTCTGTTCTGATAGCACCAGGTCTGCACTGCTGCTCTCTCCAATGCACCTCAATGCTGACGGGCAGTACGATCTGCACTGCTGCTCTCTCCAGTGCACCTCAATGTTGACGGGCAGTACTCTCTGTTCTGATAGCACCAGGTCTGCACTGCTGCTCTCTCCAATGCACCTCAATGCTGACGGGCAGTACTCTCTGTTCTGATAGCACCAGGTCTGCACTGCTGCTCTCTCCAATGCACCTCAATGCTGACGAGCAGTACTCTCTGTTCTGATAGCACCAGATCTGCACTGCTGCTCTCTCCAATGCACCTTAATGCTGACGAGCAGTACTCTCTGTTCTGATAGCACCAGATCTGCACTGCTGCTCTCTCCAATGCACCTTAATGCTGACGGGCAGTACTCTCTGTTCTGATAGCACCAGGTCTGCACTGCTGCTCTCTCCAATGCACCTCAATGCTGACGAGCAGTACTCTCTGTTCTGATAGCACCAGATCTGCACTGCTGCTCTCTCCAATGCACCTTAATGCTGACGGGCAGTACTCTCTGTTCTGATAGCACCAGATCTGCACTGCTGCTCTCTCCAGTGCACCTCAATGCTGACGGGCAGTACTCTCTGTTCTGATAGCACCAGGTCTGCACTGCTGCTCTCTCCAATGCACCTCAATGCTGACGGGCAGTACTCTCTGTTCTGATAGCACCAGGTCTGCACTGCTGCTCTCTCCAATGCACCTCAATGCTGACGGGCAGTACTCTCTGCCCTGATAGCCCAGGGTCTTCAGTGCTGCTCTCCCTATGCGCCTCAATGCCCACAGGCAATAATCTCTGCCCTGATAGCACCGGGTCTGCAGTGCTGCGCTCCCAGTGTGCCTCAATGCCGATGAGCAGTACCCTCTGCCCTGATAGCACTGGGTCTGCAGTGCTGCTCTATCCCAAAGCACCTCAATGCCGATGGGCAGTACTCTCGACTTTGAAAGCCCCGGGTCTTCAGTGCTGCTTTTTGCAATGCACCTCCATGTCCACGGGCAGTACCTTCTGCCCTGATAGCACCTGGTCTGTAGTGCTGCTCTCTCAATGCGCCTCAATGCCCACGGGCAGTAATATCTGCCCTGATAGCAGCGGGTCTTCAGTGCTGCTCTCCCAATGCGCCTCAAAGCTTTCCGGCAGTAGTACTCTCTGCCCTGAGAGCACCGTGTCTGCAGTGCTGCTCTCACAATGCACCTCAGTACCAACCAACAGAGCCCCAGGTGCCCCTGCAGTTGGCTGACACAGAACTCTGCTGGTGGACCGCAGACGGACCTGCTACATGCCCTGTTATTGAAGCCTGAAGTTCATGGTTTTTACGTCGAGCATTCGAGATCTCTTGTATATACTTATGTATATACTTATTTGTGTATGTATTTTGTGAGATCTGTTGATCTGCCCTAGGACTTGTCTGCTTCTATTTGGGGACTTTTTTTCTGTTCAACTGCCTCTATTTATATGTCTTGATAGAAAACGACCAGTAGAGGTCACTGAAATACCAGAATTGGGATGTACGTCAGTACAACGCGATCAAAATGATCGTGGTACTTTACGACGCAGCCATTACAACGCAAGTCGTTACAACGACTTGCGTTGGAGGGCGCTGGATTGTGGATTAGTTTAATTTTCTATTCCAACTCCAGCCCACGTAACAGTAGGGAAGGTGTTGGAATAGAAAATCAAACTATTCCTTTACCGTAGTAACGACTTGCGTTGTAATGGCTGCGTAGTAAAGGTCGCGCAGTGTAAACACCGCGTCGTAAAGGATGTTTACCCCAGAATTGCTTTCTGCTTGTTCAACTGCCTCTATTTACCTGCCTTGATAGAAAACGAGAAGTAGTGGTCAGTAAAATACCAGAATTGCTTTCTGCTGAGGGACTTTCTTTTTTTTCTGGCAACTGCCTCTATTTAACTTTCTTGATAGAAAACGAACAGCAGAGGTCAGTAAAATACCAGAATCACTTTAGCACTTTAGCATTCTCTAGATTCCAGTCCATAGAAATTGTCTTACACGAGCATCGAGCACCCGTAGAAATAATATTTTTTTTAATTCTGGTATTTTCAGTGATATGACCACCGAAGGCCCTGATTTTATATTAAAGACAGAGCTTTGGACTGGAAGGGTACGCTGTTCAGGACTGTTTAGTTTATTTCAGTGACGTATAGCACGTTAAGAAATCCTTAGGCAGAGTGTCTCTTTTGATTGCTCTCTGGGAGCTTTGGACTATACAATTTCCTGCTGAAAGGCAATATTTCTCTCTGTGTGTTCCAATGCCTAGTGTGTCGCCAGTGGCGGCTGGTGACATTTGAAAGTGGTGGGGCGTAGCGCGCGCGTGATACCCTTTTGAGAAAGAACCTACAAGGTACCCTATATCACATTCACGAATGTAACAAGACGTACATCCAGGCTTTCTTCTGTAGACATTTTAATCTTTAAAAATGTCTTAAACTTGCTCTCTAGACTCGAGCGTTTACATATGTATAAATTATTATTGTGAAGCCACTTTGTCTAATTACAATGTGCACTGCGTTTTTGCAGACAATTTTGTCATTTTAGCTACAAGGAGGATTTTTTTCATCTCAACCTCCGTGTCATTGCCCCAAAAGAATTTGGTCATAAAACTGGCTGTCATGGCCCAGGGTGAATAACGTGCACGTAACGTTTGTTCATAGTATTTAAACCCTGTATTTAGCAAGAGCACGGTTTTAGCTTCACCGGCCCTGCCAGCAGCACAGCGGTATGTCTCCCATTTGGCTGCAGCGAGGCCTCCCTGCATGTCATGGTTTTAATTTTTAGGGAAGTGATTTATTTTTGCTGTCGAGGAAAGAAAGTTCCCCACTCTGCCTAGTGTTTTTTCATTCGGTCTCTCCTCCATATTCACTGTAAATGCACCTCGACACTCCCAATTTAAACAAAAATTATCGGAGCTGGAACGAAAATCCGGACAGACCTTTACTACTAGCATGTCAGTCATAAGTCATGAGTGGGGCTGGGATGTAGCCTAATGCAGCCGCTGGTGATCCGGAGAGATGACAGGGGGTAGGGAAGGGAGGGCATACAGGGCCTGAGTCCTTGTTGTCGACGACCAGCTTTGGGCTCAGGGCCGAGACGGGAAGGGCGGCCAGGCGTGAAAGTTGTAAAAAAAAATCTCGCCGGGCACCGTGTTTAATAAGGAAAACAGGGCTCGTGCCTCCTGCTGTGGGCTGAGATGGCGCAGTGTGCGGAGGCAGAAAGCATCAATTAAAATAAAAAGTGTTCTCCCACAATCGTTAGTGGGGGTGGGTTGTAGCCTAATGCAGCCGCTTGTGATTCGGAGAGATGATAGGGAAGGGAGGGTGGGCAGGCTCGGAGCCGAGATGGGATAGGGAAGCGATACCCGACGTGAGAGTTATTAAGACCTGTGCTCATGTTAAAAATGTCGTTGGTCGCCGTGTTCATTAAAGAAAACAGGGCTCGTGCCTCCTGCTGTGGGCTGAGATGGCACAGCTTGCGGCAGCAGAAAGCATCAATTAAAACAAATGTCGTGTCACTCGCGCAATTACCAGCCTCTTCTTTTTCAAGCGCAATGCACAAAAAAAAACAGCTACAAGAGGCTGCGTTCTAAACTAGTTGTTAATGGCCACATTTAAAAGACTAACAGAATTGTGGCGAGTTGTGGCACGAATGAGCCCAGTTTGGTTCCGTGAGAGCACAATTTCCTTTCCCCCGTCAGGCGATGTAAGGTCAATACACAGTGAACACCATTGTGCGTTGTGGATCAGTTGTAGGCTGTCCCTAAGCCTCATATTATTTCTGGCTTACCAAGATAAACGCTCATACTGCTAAGTTGCAGTCACGGCTCGCTCACAGTGGGGGCCAGGGGGTGGGGATAAATAAAATAAAAAACTTACCTCGTCTTCGTTTGACCGGGTCCGCACCATCTCTGCTCTGGGGTCCCGTTGGCGCCTAGACTGATGGCTGCAAACTTGCCGAGACACAGTAGTAGCCAATCCTGATGCTGCTCTCTTTAGAGGAGAGCTGCTCTCTAAAGAGAGTAGCATCAGGATTGGGCTGAGCATTGAAAAAACGTCGTTCGTTTTTTCAGCAATGGGGTACGTTGCATTAGGCAGGCAAACCCCTAATCGGTGGTTTTTTTTAAAACCACATAGTTATCTAGTTAAAAAAGCCCTGCCGGGCAAACACCACATGCGCAGTGAGTGCGCACTGTGCCGGCACAGAGTCAGTCCAGCGCCACCCAGTGTCAGACAGTGCATACTGTCCATGTCCATGACGGCAATAATTACCGGGCAATTTATTCGAGCGGCGCGTTAATTTATAAAACTTTTACTAACGCGCCGCTCGAATAAATTGCCTGATAATTATAGGTGGGGCAACGCCCAAACGCCCTAATGGTAAAACCGCCGCTGTGTGTCGCGCAGTTTGGTGTTTACTTTCCCTCCATGTTAAAGAACAGTAGATGTTTCAGCACCCAGGCTAATGTGCTGCATAGCTAAATACATATAAGGTCCCAAAGGCGAGACCGATTGCATTGCAAATGCTTGTTAAATTAGAGGATGCAATGACACCACACGGGCCGAATGTCCAAAGTCTGCTTCATACAAGAAAATGGAAATCCAAATTGGATAGAAAAGGGCCAGAAAAAATGTCTCTTCCTCGCGACTCTACCATCGAGAAGGAAATCACAAGGCCATGGCCAGACCTCGTTATTTTTTTATTATCTTTTTCGGACTTCTATAAAATTTCAACTCAGGTGGGTCTTTCGTCATTTACTCAGCTGCTGTGAGCAGGAATGGATCAAGGTGCGACTTTCAGATTGAGGTGTAACCCAGGCAGCCAATACAGATGCAGATAAAAGGTCCGATCGATGTCACATGGCACCAGACACAGGGGGCTATCCATAAAGGCTGTCCAATCAAGCGACCCTTAATGCTAGTCTAGACCGACCGCATACTGACCCACGGGCTCAGAGGAAGACTACGGGGAATCGTAGAAAACTGCACTTTCAAAATGGCCGGAGGTATTTATATGAACATCCTGATGAAGGCGAGAAATGAAGCCAGGAAGAGTAAATTCCAAAATATAAATAAAAAAAAGCACACTGCTAAATTGGCAAAAAATTGAAGAATGAATTATTTGTGCTAGCTACCTGCTACTGAAGCAACAGATTTTCCATAAAAAGAAAACGCGCTACTCTATTCTGGAGTAGTGTTTGAAATGTTGCTGTGGAAATTAATTTGCATTAAATAGTGTATAGAATATCTACACATTACAATGAACAATAAACTATCAAGGATACTGATCTTTTTCCGGATTAATTAATTGGGGACACCGCTATTAAAATTCCATGAGATTCATAATTGGAAAATGAGAATACAAATATGGGTATCATGATCGAGTCTGGAAGGTACAGTCAACCGTATACAGATGATTTTCTTTATGAAAGAAGAATTGTAGGTCGGATTGATGTTACACGCGCTGAAGCAACAGTTTATCCCTACAGAACATCCAGCCAAATGCACCTTTCTGCTAGTGCAGGCAGAACACTCACAAGCACTCTACAGTTTCACAGGCACCATTCCCTATACAGATAGTTCACACCCAATAACACAAAGCACAACACCCATCTTTACTTACACAAACGCAAGACGCAACATAAATCTCTCCTTAGAAAAATTCCACAGCACTAAAAGCTGTCATGACCTATAAACAGGGCCACTGGGATTATGTGGCAGGAAATAAACAAATTATGTGGTATCGTTAAATAAATTATGTGCCAAAAAAGGCAAATTATGAGGCATAATGCAGCACATTTTGTGGCAGTAGTACTTTAACACTTTCTGGACAAATGTTACACCTCATTAGTTTCATTATATCACCTAAATTCAGCAATAAGAAAAAGAAAGGGTGCCTGCCACTGCCCAGTAAAAGGTTTATTAACTTTTGATTTGCTTTAGCTAGAAACAACTTTTTTGCTAAACTTTTGGAAAATATGCAGAAGATGATGGATTATTTGGGAAGTGCCGCAAATCCATAATTATACTGAAAACGCCACGACTGCTGATTTGCATAATCCCAGCGGTCCTGCCTGATAATCACATGTGAAGTACTTAGCACAAGTACACATAAAACACAAAAAATAAGCACTTGGGGAAAGATTTCTCAAGGTTTTGCTTCACCCCTGCATCACGATAGGGGCGCAAGGGCGACAGAAAGCCAAAGTGAGATTTATTAAGCCATACAAGGCAAATAGCTGTCTTGTTTTACTCTGGCAGATAGGCGTTCGATAGGTGGCGCATGGGTGTTCCCAAGCAACCACCCATAGATTTTGGCACATGTCCAGATTTACCATTAGTGGTAGACCTGAGAATGCCTCAAAATGTTATGCTTCTCCAGGTGAGCAGTAACGAGGAGAAATATCTTCATTTCTCCTTGTTTTTTTCTCTCTTTGTGTATGCTGCATTCTGCGGCACAAGAAGAAGAAAATGCTTCTTAGGATTGTTTTTGTGCAGGAAGGGGTAATCCCTGCACAAAACATTCCTGCCTACGGTGCAGGGACCCTTGCACCATGATGCAAGGGTGCCTGCATTGGTGCTATGCAGCCAAAAGTGTGCAAGTGTTAGGAAAGAACAGGAATGCACTGTATAATGTTAAACATGGGCATACCTGCCCTTTCACGCAGTGCAGCAGGGTGGCTTGCTGCGTTGCGCGAAAAAATGATAAATATAGGCCATAATACTTAAAGTCAATAACCAATACAACCTCCACACATGGTGCAACTGCGAACTTTGTGACTAAATCAGAGCTCACTCACTGCACACTAAAGTGAGAGAACCCTATAGTTTGCAAATGCTGTGCACCAACAAGGCAGCTGCATTGTCCACATAGGTATGTGCCATCTACACAGGGTGCAACAGCATTGGAAGAGCCTTTAACTTTCATTCTGTCAAAAGAACACCTAGACACAACTCATTTTAAAACTGGACAAAGATGCAAACAACTGCAGCTCCTCTTAAATGCATTGACCATGGAAGGTAAAATATCACTCCCCTCTCTAGGTCCAGAGACTGCTCATTGCGCTAAAATTCCTACCAAAGCATCAGCACTCCATGTACCATTACTTATACAGACACAACATACACAACCCCAAAACACTACACACTACGCATGTTCATCTTAATGCATACACAGGGCACAATCCATATCCCTCCTTATACCAATACAGTAAAAGAGTACAATATAACTCCTTCACTAACAAGACACAACACACCTTCCAGCATATACTAACACACAAAGCAATAGTTCTGTTAGAACATCTCATGATTCCCTGCAGACATGCCTTCAGGCCGAGTTTGTTGATCCCACACTTCCCACATGGGCGAGAGAGGGAGCCTAGATTGGCATGGACCCAGGACATGAACGAGCCAGCTCCCCATGACACCAAAGATGAATGGGGAGCATTGTGACAAAGTGAGAAAATGCATACTAAGAAACAGAGCTCAGGCCTCCATAGCATGGATGCTCACATAAAGTGGCGGCTCCTCCCGTATGGCGGGGTAGCGTATCCCCCTCCCCCGTCTGCCTCAAAACTTAAAAAATAAAACGATAATAAAATGGGTTTATTATCGCTTTATTTTTCAAGTTCTAGTCTTGGGGGTGGGGCCATTCAGGGGCCAGTCAGGAGAGGGAGTGGTGGGCAGCACTACTATCTGTGTCTCAGGACAGCCAAACCGACATGCGCACTGAGCTGTCTCCTACCCAGCTGCATTGCCGGATTGGAGACAGCAAGCACAGGCTCCTACTCTCTCTGGGAGTGCAAATTCACAATGCTCAGGCAAATCCTGACCCTGCTTTTAAACATGAGAGCAGCGTCAGGATTGGCTGCAGGGAAGTCTGTGCTGCAGGGAGGACTCAGAGCAGAAGAGCGGTGAACCCACTCCAGGTATGTTCTTTTTCCTATCTTTTTTTTCTGTTTCCGTCCGTCGTCCTGGGCCCCCAACCCGCCTCTCCACCCACACACTAGCCACTACTGCTCACATGCCTAACCATGTGAACACACGCATACAGGCAGCCACACTCTCTTCACAGGACCCACCCTGGCCAACACAGCAGACTGTAAAGATAGCATTGTCTTTAGCTTCTTACCAGAACTCGCAGTCCATCTCTATCGTTTCTCCATCCTTGTATGTTTTCCCCATGTAGGTACAGTCTGCGAAGGGGAAACAGCAGAGTTAGGAAAAACACCCAAAAACTACTGACTTCCCCTAGTTATTCACTACAACAGAACAGGCCACAGCTCATAACATTAAATAAACATATGCAATACAATGGCACGCAGACAAACCTGAGAGCAGGCGGTGCTCAATGTAAGACCAGATTTACTGCCATTTTTCTTTCAGCTTAAAATTGTCTTCAGGTTGCAAAAAGGGTCCCGTTTGAGCGAAGTGTTGTTCGGGTTTATCTTAAACTTGAACAACACTTTATTCTATATTATCTTAATTCTAAAACTCACTTTTCTGACTAAGACAGTGGTACACATTGTTTGCTTAAGACAGCCTTAAGTCTGTCTTAAGCTAGGGAAAAAACAAGTTAAATCATGCCCATGTTTCCGAAGTCAACCTTGAAACAGTCTTAAGTCAGACAAGACATCCATCAAGCTATTTTAACCCTTGAAGTCTTAAGACTTTTCAAGCCTCTATTGCAAATTCAGCCCGAAGATTTAATTGGGACTTCTGGAAAAAATGAGGGACTTTGCATTGAAATGCACTGGTGTAGGGGTGAGCGTGGATGGGTGATGTCCCGCAAGGGAAGCCCTTAGACCACAGATGAAGAAATGGCTAGATGGCTCAAAATCATTAAATAGACAATGGGTCGGAGGAGTCTGGTTGTCTCTACACTGGCTGTTGCACCTGTGAGATACAACAGGGGGGGAGGCCTTAAGAAGAGGAAGGGTACCTTGAATCAAAATTAAATTGTGAAAATGCATTGCCTCGTTCAATAAACATCTGTTATATAGTGCCAAGAGACCTATGGGTGAACGTGCCCTTTACAAATACCCATGTTATGTTAATGCCAGTATAACCACATTTTTTAACTGTATAACCGCATTTGTAACTGTATAACCGCATTTATAGCGGTATCACTGCATTTTTTCTACAGAAGAAGGAAGGAGCCCGAATTTGATTATCTCAAGGTATTAGAATCAATTCCTGTGCCAATAAGGGAAGAACGTGCACTAAACTAGTTTTTTTCCTACAGAAAAGGATGTTGCAATTTCTCCTTCAAACAGAGTAGCAGACGTTGTGTCGTGCTCTAATTAATGTATATGTACCTATCATACATGGAGAACTCAGCCGACATGTGTTTCGCTCAAAGGAGGGATGTGTCCCCTAGAACTTTCTGGAGGCTTTTTGTTAGTCATATTATTTATTTCAGAACAAAGGGCATGGTGTCTTGTTAGTTATTCCAAAAGAGTTCTGTATGGAAAGCTGCTTCCAAGCGAGGTTGTCAGTTAGCAGGCCAGTCGGGGAATCAAGCGCCTAGATTGCAGTCTGTGTCTGAGGATGCCTTGAAGAGGTGCACGCTCCGGAGACGATGTACTTATGCAAGCATGTTCCTTTAAGGGATCTTTTTTGACAGGGAAACACTACTGTCGTGTCCATTGGGGGTACCCTGTTGCCTCAATTCAGGAAGGGCCTTAAGACCTGGCAGCTCAATCCCCCCCTCCCCCCCCCCCACCTCAGCACCCTGAGACTCTGACAGGTGAGTGGTCACTCTTTACAAGAACTCTGATTGATTGATTGACTACATTACCCAACATTCCATGCGATGAATGGAACAGGCAAGCTGTGTTGCTCACCTTCAATCACACCCAGTGATATCGTATTTACCGGCTCACAGCTACCACCTGGGACCGTGTTGGAGTGAGAACAAAGCTCTAAGAACGATGCTTTAGGTACGTAGCACTTTTACAGCAACACCTGGGCCCAGGCTTATTAAATGTGTTCAACAGCGCAAAGCAAAGCAACGTAAAGAAACGCAAAGCCTCACAAGGGTATTACCTATCCAGCGCAAAAGCTGTTTTACCATAGAAAGGTGTCTTCTTCCGATAACAAACCCCATTGTGCAGCTTTGCATTGCATTGCGTCAAAGGGATGTTAGTGGGGTGTCCCTGGGGTATATCAGCGCAAATACCCATAGGTTTTGACAAAAAACTTGATCTACTAAAATAGCCAGACTTAGCTTTGCCTCAAAAACTGATGCCTCTTTGGAGCAGGACATAATAAGGGGAAACGTTTCCTTTTCTATAAGAAACACCCATGTACCACGTGTGTGCTGCAGTGCACCTGACACATTCAATGGATGGATCCTTCTGAGGTTATATACGCATCGGAATTTGTGCTGGAAGGTTATGCTTCTATTAAAAATCTGGTGTTAGGCCGCCCACACTCATCTATACACCACTGTGTGAGTCTGCGCTGCAGCCTTTTAACGAGCCATCGAATAGGACAGCAGCAGCTGGCCAATCTTAATAGACATAACTCTGCACTGTCCTCTTCCCCTTATGGGCCGCAGCACATTTGCTTGTTGTGCTGTGTTGCATCAAAAATGGGTATAGCTATAAACGGCTCCCTCTCGGATCCCTTCCGCCTATACCAGGGAACCAAACAGGGTTGCCCTCTCTCACCAGCTCTCTTCCTATTAGCCCTTGAACCCCTCCTTACAGATATCAAAAACAACAGGGACATTGAGGGTATCTCCTTTGGGAACTTACGCATCAAATTAGCAGCATATGCGGACGACATTCTGATAGCGACTGAAAACCCTGCCAACTCCATTGCTGCGCTAATGTCCTCAATAGATAAATACTCCTCCCTCTCCGGGTACAAATTAAACAGAGATAAGTCTGAAGTAAAACCTCTTAATATCCACACTTCGAGAGTAGTGCTGGGCAATTCTGGCCTATTCTGGCAGACAGGAGTGATTAAATATTTGGGGATTGAGTTCACCGATGAGCTTTTGAGTACCCTTAAACATAACGAGAACAAAACCCTAGACAAAATCAAAAGTCTGTTGGACGGATGGTCAGCCCGCTTCATCACCTGGTGGGGCCGTGTTGAAACTATAAAAATGATGATATCCCCCCTGGTTAACTACCTTGTCACGATGCTCCCACTCTTCCTTTCCAAAGAATTCCACACCAAATTGGACAAAATCATCTCGGCATTTCTCTGGCAAGGCAAAAAAGCCAGGATCAGTTTAAAAAAACTTCGACTAGATAAGAAACTAGGAGGGGTCAATCTGGCGGATTACAAAATTTACCAAATCGCCTTCTTAGCGAAACAAGGGTCACACTGGATATCCACCCAATCTGACTATACCCCAGTGTGGCTCTCTGTGGAAAAGTCTATTCTGGAGGGTCTTGACCCCTGCGCCCTACTCACAGTCAAACCCCGTCCCAGCCTAGGTCCGGGCCCATCTTCAAAAATACTAAATTGGCTCTGCTAAAGGTCAGTAAATGCCTCCCGCATCAATTCCGGCACTCTTATTGGGAGTCTTTATGGCATAATCCCGCCATTATATACAAAGGGAAACCATTAAACTACCCCGCCTGGATAGACAAAGGTATCTTATTCCCACACCAACTCGTCGAGAACTCGCTTCCACTAACCTTTAAGGAAATTCAGGATAAGTTCCAACTCCATAACGTCGAATTCTATAACTTCCTACACATTAAAGTAGCACTAGCGAAGGCTAACCTGAAGGCTGTCACTCCCTCCCTCCCAGGTCTATTCACCTCACTTAACAAATTGGGGCATCAAGTCTCTAGACTGTACAAACTAATGCGACCACAATCGTCCACCCTAAATGCACCTCTCCAAAGGTACTGGGACTCATTCTCCTCCACACCTAACTCGGACACTATCTGGGCCACCACATGGGAATCCACCACTCGCCACAAAATTAGCCCTACACTCTCACAGACCAAGTTCTGGCTCCTTCATAAGGCCTTCTGGACGCCCAGGAGGTTGTTTCTACATAAAATCAAGCCCGACGACACATGTTGGAATTGCACGGAAGAGGGGGGAGACCTGGAACATCTAATTTTCAAATGCCCCTGTGTTACCTCCTATTGGGACAGGATCTTTGGTTTCTTAAATTCAGTGCTCCATATCACCTTTCCAAGGGAATTTTCGACGCTTGTTCTAGGTTTTGCCAAAGCCGTCACACTCAATGATGATGACAAAGCCCTACTGGACCTACTACTGACGGCTGGGGTCAAAATCATACTTAATAACTGGAAAAGCACGAACAAAGCTTCCTTTACCCACTGGCTGAATTGGGTCTCCCACTTAAGAGGTGCGGACAACATAGCCTTAACTTCTACCCCATGGAGACCGCCACTCAGGAAACTCTGGTCCTCACTGGACGACCACTTTGACTCATTCAAACCCCCATGAATTTGAACACATGGTACTCGGAGCATTGTACTATATAGTTGTCACGTGCATCCTTTCTATGTATACAGGGTTGATTTACACAAATGCATAGCTCATGATGCCTCTGCTCTTATGTGGTGGTGTTCTTTTCTCCTAAGGTCATGTGATAATGGTCATGTTATACAGGTCTTCGTGTACCTTTGGACGCAACCCGCCTACATCTGCCTATTAGACAATATGTGTGGATCCTTCCTTTTTGTTTTTTCAAGATTTATTGACTTGCCTGTTTTAATGAATGCAATTTACGATACTGGCAGCAAATTTTATGATTCTATTATTGCACTGATTGTAATTTTCTTGAAACTGATCTTCTTGTACTGATGTATCTTTTGCAGCTCCTAATAAAAAACCTTTGAACACAAAAAAAAAAAAGGGTACATCTGGTCCCTGTCGTCAGTGCCAACAGGGGGCGATCACTTTGAAGGAAATGCATTATAACTTGTGCAGGCTGTCATGTCACGATTTAAAATGCACATCCTGGCTGTAAACAATCATTTGAACACGTGAACTGCGTGCACACAGAGTAGCAACACTTTTTAGAACCGTTAAGAAAACTATCATTTGTTACAGACAACATTTCCTGTTTTTGTGGTATCCGGGTAACTGGTTATTTTGCCGTGACTTCCTGTTCGTGAAACTTGAATGGCCACCATCAAGGCCATCTCTGTTCAACAGCCATGCTTCTGCGCACAGCCGGGAGTTCACACAACCTACATGAGTTGTAGAGCTGTGGCAAGTCCTGTGTTTCCAGGGACTGCCGGGTCATGCCGCACAGCTCCATGTGCAGAGGTTGTGGGGGGACTGGAATTGGCCATCAGACCTAAGGGGTGCTGAAAACATTGCTTTAAGGAGCGAATTAAACATGGGAGGGAGACGAATGCGGCTGTCAGAGGTCTGTTCATGTCTCTTGTGCCTTCCCCTGTCTCTGGTTCTTTGCAGGCAATGCATGCCTTGATAGAACTCCAAGAGAGGATTATATGTTCTTGGCAGAGAGAGGCACGAAGTTTGAATTTAAAAGCAGCCCTGTTGTATGTCCTTTCGTTTCTTGAAAGTTACTGTTTTTAATGTTTTGCAAACCATCAAGGGCAAAAATGAACTGTTCAATTGTCAGTTATGCGTCAAGGACTAAAGAATTGTGAAAGACGGCATCAGATTGAAATGATTTTCCAGGGACCCCAACCTGTTGGTAAACCTCACGGCTTTCCTGTGTGTCACTCGTTGAGTTGGGTGTATGAAAATAATGTGCACTGCAAACACAATAGTTGTGTCCCATACCATTAACTCATAGTGTCTTTGAAAGGCGAGATTTCCCTCCAGAGACAATGAGCATCTCATTATATTTCGAAAAAGAGAAGCTGTGGAACCCATGGCGGGGTGTCTTCCCAAGGTGCCCCAAACTCCCCATGATAGGCACTGATATTGAAAAGCCACTTTCAGCCAGTGAATGGTGTCCCTCTTTGTGTGCCCTAAATATCTCTGTGGATGCCAGAAGTGGGAACTGACACAGGTCACGTGAGTCTGAGATGGTGGACAGTTTAGCCATGCTGCTCTGCCTGGGTGTATCTGCGGCCTAAAACAGAAGACACCTGGGGGACACATGACTCCTGCAAGGTTTGAGTGCCCATGGTGCACTTGGAGGTGCAGGCTCGCGCTACAAGGCACAGAGGACTAATTTCATGGAACCAACAAGTGCTGACTTAATGCATGGGCACGCTGGGCAGTTGCCCAGGGGGTGGGGAAGGGAGGGCACAAGCATAGGTGCCCTATCCAAACCAGAAATGTAACACTAATTTTCCGTTAAACATTTTAATTCCTGCTGTGAGTGGATGTGCAGGCAGGGCCCAGTGCACTACTTTACTACTTTGCCTGTGGAACCAGTGCAGTAGTAAACTGCCACTGAAGAAGCATTGGTGATAACAATGCCAGCCAGGCGTGAACAGCCCTCCCTGGCACACTGACTGCCAGCTGTAACAAACAAGTAACAAATGCTGTTTTTTTAGATAATCGTCTTGCACCATCGCAAAAGCAGTGCCTGGCTTGCAGGGAGGTGATACATACATTTCTGGAAATTAGATTTTGTGTGGAAATCAGAGGTCACACCCTCCTCACTCAGCGATTCCTCATTCCGAATTCAATATATGCACCAATGAGCAGCGAGGTCAATGGTTACCTACAGTGGTGTCAAGCCAACAGATGCAGTTACTGCCTTCACCGGGCAGTGTTCACAGCCCACAAAAATGGAGCTAGGTTTGAACGAAGCAGGACGGACCGGTTCCTCCTGAGGCGGCTGGTTTACATTGGGCCACCTATTGCCTAGTTCTTCAAACATAAGTAAAAACAAATATCTGTGAAATCTGAACTGGCAGGTTCTTCTGAACAACAGCTTATCCTGGGGCAAGTTACTAATTCTGTTCTTCTCAAACCCTCTTTCCAAAACTCCACAGGAATGTTGCTCCTGGGCATCACGGAGTCTCACCCTTTGAAAGTTTCTGTTGCTTCTAACATTTTAATTCACTTGTCTAGGTCTTTTCCTCTCTTCTTACTTGCAGTAATGTTTTATGCACAGGAGTAAAGGTCCTGCCAAAGGAGGATGGGCAGCAAGCCATCAAGCTGGTTCATTCTGACTTGTATAGACTTTTGTTGGCCACACAAGGACTGAACAGCACAAGTATGTTCTACGAAATGCCCAAGGCCATGTAGGGCAAAGCATTATGTACCAGGTGGTGACAGTCCACATATGGTGCACCAGAAAAAGAGATAGGGAAGACTAAACCTACAAGCAATCAGTATGGCCCCAGTAGCAAGTCAAGGAATTAAAACATTTTTTATTTCATTTAAAATGCCAAAATTCCTAAACTTGCCCTGGAATTATCCAATAAGGCCCTCCCCTCAAGCATGGGGCCCAATGCTGGCCCGCCTTCAGTTGAGATTGAGCACCACTGTTCTGATAATTTCAGTAAAAAAAGTCTGGTAATATGGTTTGGAGGTAACATAGCCAGCCTCTCAGCGGAAAATGTAGTTTTCATTAACAACTGCCCCTCTCTAATTCTGAACGTCAAACTATCCCGCCCGTTCTCTTCTGAGGGGTTGTCTATAACAGATTGCCCACACTTCTGAAGCCTGTCGCTGTTTGCACTGTTTAGTACCCAATGAGTTCTTGAACTGTGGACTCTCACTGCACCTCAATAGTCACGAGGTGTATACCCATTGCCTGGCCAGGGCCTCGACTGCCTCCCAGTTAGCTATAGACTGTATAGACCCCTTCATAGTGCTTCGAAGTCTGCTGACCTCGCCTCTATCAATAGTCTGTAGGAGCCTCTTATTGACGGTGCTGAGGATCACAGGTGGGGCAGTTGAGTCTGCACTCCCGCCAGAAACTAGGCTTATCCCCTCCTCTGTACTTTTCAAGAAAGAGGTAAAAGCCATCCTTATGGCTAAGTTCACCTGAACCCTATTGCTACTGGATCAATGACAGTACAGGGCTCCTAGTCTACCGGCTACCTGATTGCTTATCTATATTAGACTCTTATACGACTGCTACTGGACTAAAATCATAGCACGGATGCCTTAATATTTGTTTCCGGAGTGTTTACTAGGGATGTACACTGTGACCTGAGTGCCCTACTAACTTGCAATCCATTCACTACTGCCTATTATTCCGTTCTCAACAGTGTGTTTACTCACCCTCTGGGGTGCTATAATCTTACTCGAATCGTCATTGCACGGCTTCAATATTATTGTTATATATATATTGTTATTAGTGTGCATACTCTTGTGCAAGTACTACCCTACTTTGCAACTCACTCCCTACCGTATATTACACTGTTTTCAAAAGTTTGTTTTCCTACCTACTGTTTCTGTAAAGCGCTCTGATATCTGCAAAGATCTTGTTCGCGCTATATAAAACTCTAAAAATAAATAAATAAATAAATTGTGCTCCTCATGAAAGTGTCTCCTTACTTCAATCAGGCAATGATTTGCGCTTTTTGTGAATTTGATTCTGTAGTGTAATTCCAGGTGTGTCGCGATCAATATGTTTCTTGTGGGCAGGGTCTATTGTACGAGGCGGGCAAAATGTAAATAGTTGCGACCAAAATGTCTGACCATTAAAATGTATATATGTGACCCAAGATGTGTCATTGAGACTACAAATGTCCTTCGTGGGGACCAAAATGCCCCCCACTTACACCAGACGTTACCCCAGTCTGGCTAAACATTGTATTTTTAAACCAAAATGAGAAATGTTCTGTGCACTCTTCGCTTTCTCCTGCCCTGCCTTGGCTCTGAAGAGGCACTAGTTTCTCGTAGAGGTTGTGCGAGCCACTGAAATCTCGAGCCGAACCGAGCTGACTCTGGTTTTGTTCGAGGTCCTGTTTGAACCCCAAGCCCATAACAAGCCCAGATTTCACTGAGGCAAGGGTTTGAAGGCAGGCCTTGGGTCAGCAGATCTCTATGTGTCAAAATAAAGTGTGACTGTGTCTGTTGTGAAGGGCTCTTATGTCCTTGGGTAAGCTCTGCCCTGTGTAAAACTGACAAATATGAAATGCCTGTTACTCTCACTCTAATTTCATCCTCCAAGAATTAAGGACAAAGCATTAACCATTTATGTCAGAAGGAGAAATCCATCTTGTGGCTGATTCTCACAGAGTGAAACTCAAATCTGGGATTCATCTCGGTTTCTCTGCTTGATCAATTTGCGTGATTCTATTTCACCAAGCCTCCTTTTTTATTCATTTTTATATATGAGAGCACTTTTAACTCTGTGACTTCATGATGTGGGCTATACAAAAACCTCTCTCAGTTGCCTATAATGTTGCTTCATCTATAATAAGAATTTTGAAGACACCTTCTCATATTCTAACATGATGTTTGTTTTCAAGGCTTAACTTGTGCACAGGCTCTTCTTGGCGGTGCAAACCCTTGGCTCGGCTCTCGCTCAGCTCTCCCTGTGAAGGTATTGGCTCGCCCTCATCTAGTTCCTCGAGTAAGTGGCTCGGACATGGGTAGAATACCTAGCGACCGAGAAGGGCGTGGAACTGGGACAGAGACACCAGTTACCCCCACCTTGCACCCCCACTTCATTGCACTGTTAACCCACCAGCACTCCTATTTCACCCTATTACCCCCATCTTGCACCCCTGTTTTTTTTCACTGCTACCCCACTAAGCACCACCGATTATTTGTACTGTTAATCAGCTAGGACTCCTGCATCGCTGTTAACCCACTAGCACCTCCAGTTCTTTTCACGGTTGCCCCACCTAGCAGCCTGCTTCTTGCACTATTAGCCCCAGCGCTCCTTCTTCCCCTGTTGTCCCACTTAGCACGCCTGTGCCTTTTCCCTTTTACTCCAACCAGCACCCCGCTTCTTTGCACTGTTACCCCATCGAGCACCCCGCTTCTTTCCATTGTTACCACACCTAGCACCTCTGCTTCTTTACACTATTACCCCACCAACACCCCTTTTATTTGCACTACCACACCTAGCACCTCACTTCTTTGCAATGTTACCCCACCTTGCACCCCTGTTCTTCACACCGTGACCCCACCTGGCACCCCTGTCCTTCACACCGTGACCCCACCTGGCACCCCTGTCCTTCACACCGTGACCCCACCTGGCACCCCTGCTCCCCCGCCTCAGCTGCCAGTGAGGTTTAACTTCCTCTGTAAGCTGGGCGGTGTACGGGCCACGCGTGAACAACGTGTGGGGACATCGGCGGGTACCATAAGGTGCAGGTTTTACGGGTGGGTTTGCGCTATACACACGCGTCTCACCAAATACACCGGAGAGGGGCGCTCTTCGGTACTCACTGCACAACACCGCCCTTTAAAAACCGTCACGAAGAACTTTCCGCCGCGGAGCACGAGTGTCCGCGTGTGGAGACCCCCGGAGGAGGGCGTGCAGGCAGCGGGCCCACCTGGGAGGCTGTGTGAGGAGTGAAGTCGTCGACGTCACGTCGCTGAGACAGAGACGTAGACATAGCGAAGAATCACGTCACATGGATTCACCGCCACGCACAGTTGATTTCTCCCACGTGGATTGGGAATGCGCAATATAAAAAGAACTGCCGCGAGGGCAGGGGGTAGACGTCCTGGGCCCCTCGCTGAAATGAACACAGACCCTAGAAACGTGGCCGCACCTGCATGGAAGGGCTCGACGCCTACCTGACTGACTCTGGCCCAGTCCCACCAGAAGCCCAGAGGTACTGGGATTCCGGGAAATCTTTTGATTTTCCTAAAGGAGCTTAGTGCCCCAACCAAGAACAGGCCCATGTCCCCGATCCACAGTAGCGTTACTGTTGAATAGGCTGTTAATTGTAAGCACAGCTATCGATAGCACGGCAGGCGCAGTGGGGTGCCTCCGGCTGTAAGGCGGCCACTGCACCCCACCCTGCCAGTCTGATAATAATATCCTTGCTTGCATCAGGACCCAAGGGGCCCTTAGCGGCCCTATCACTACCCCGATGGTTATTGCTTTCCAGGCCTACAACTCAGACTCAGTGTAAATCTGGGCGCGTCAAACGTCAGCTCTCCTTTCTAGAAGAGTCTCCCTCAGAGCGCCTGTACATCACCCTCTCCCCCCAAAAGATACTGAACCGGGCAGAAAGAGCTCGCAGTCCCCCTTTCTTGAGCTCCAAGGCCTTCACCGAGCTTCTACGAGGTGCTGAGAGGCCAATTGATGGCTCCTTCCAAGACAGGGGAAAGACGGGCTCTGGCTGGCCACCCAGCACGCGCGAAGGGCCCCCTCACTTCTCGCCGAAGACCCACCAGGAGAAACGGACTGAAAGAAAACGGTACCTTTGGCTGCAGTCGCATAGAGCAGCAGCGAGGCCAGGAGGCAGAGGACGGCCGGGTGGAGCCCCATGGCGGAGGCTGCAGCGGGGCAGGGAAGGGGCGCGGACCACCTGAGTCCTGGCAGCCCTCACAGCATCGGTGTTCTTCCGGTGCTGGCTTGGTGAGATTTGGGGCTTCCCTGCCCGGCTCCCTCCAGTTTTTATGGTCGCCACAGGTGACACTGTCACCCTGGAATGGGGGAGGAGATAGTGACAGGTGCAACAGGTTTCCCTGTAAGCCAGTGACCTCTGCACTGCAGCGCAAGTGACAGCTATGTGGCTCTCGGTGATTTTTTTTCTTTTAAGTGAACAATGCAGGTGTCTGGCAGTCCTGCCAGTTCGTTTCGGGAGTGGTTCTTCTGGTTACAGATTTTTAGTGACTGTGCCATAAATGACAGAGCGTATATCATACGAGAAAGGTGTGGCACGCTGCCCATGTCTTCTGAGGTGTTAGGTGGCTAGTGTGCGGTCTGACCGGGGATGAAGCTCGTGATGGGGCAGGTGCAGAAGGCGATGCTTTCCTGTGCCGGCTGTAAGGCCGCTGGACTCTTATGTCACACTGATCTATAGAAAGAATGAGGGGCTGGGGAAAGACATTGACATGACTGGTCCCGCCCCAGGCCTGCTAGGTTCACAGGACCCGCGACTGTCCTTGTTTCATTATATAATAAAGAACTAGGTTTTCAAACTTTAAATCATGTCAGAAGAGCCTCATTATACCGAATAAACCGGATAGATAAATCAACAAGACGCCTGCCACCTTCGAAATACGGTAAGAAGGGACCTTTTTTGCCCATAGCAGGTGATGCAGAGCACAGCAACTGGGATTTTATTTATCAAAGATGGTTTTGTCACTCATAAAATGACGTCTGTCCATGTGTGAGTCCAGGAAGGCAATGTAAGGTGAATGAATGAATGAAAGAAAATGTATAGAGTGCGAACTAAGCCCAAGGGCATCAAGGCTCACACTTTGTTTTTCCACCAGAAGCCAATGTAGTTTAGTAAGTATGGGTCGGATGAGATCTCTCGTCAGTGCTCTTAAAATAAGAACAGTAGCAGCATGCAATGCTGGAGTCGAATATTTGTCTTATGGAGGACAGCAGACCTATATGTACTCTATTGACACAATCATACCAAGGTAGCAATGCTGCCAGCACTGGTTGGAATCTCAGAGGTTGTCTCGTAAGGCAATATCTTCAAATAATTCATCCTATCTTCACATCCATGTTAGGGATTTGAACACTCCAAGAGACCAGGGGTGCTTTGTGTCCACAGAGGGATAGCGCAGGGATCTGGGGACAGGCGGCCGGACAATGCGAGGTTTTTGAAGCACATGGACAGCGAGCGAGCACCCCTTCAAAAGCACTCTCCAGTAATGTTGGCAAAAGGATCCATGACCAAAGATTCATGGGCAGTGGCCATTGGTCTAAAGTAGACATTGACCAAATTCACATACATTTACTAATTCACCACTAATACTTTATGGGTTCCGGAGTAGCAGGTTATTTGCCGAAAAAGTGCTTCAACACCCCGTCAAGGGTAGAAAGCGCTATATAAATACAAACCTTTTTCCCTCTTCTATCCCACCACTATCCTCTCAATCCAAATAACTGACTCACATATCCATCACTCAAATTACTTTCATTTTTCACTATACTAATGCACCACTAATCCTTTATGGGTTTCGGAGTAGCATACTACTCGCCAAAGTAGCGCGTCAACACCCCAGAAGGGTTTGCAAGCACTATATATATGCAAACCTTTTAACCCTCTTCTATTCCTCCACTATTGTTCTCTATCCAAATAACTGACTTATATATCCACCACTCAAATTACTCTCATATTTCACTATACTAATTCATCACTAATCCTTCATGGATTCTGGAGTAGTGTGCTACTCTCTGAAAAAGCGATTCAACTCCTCGTCAGGGGTAGTAAGCGCTACATAAATGCAATTACAATACAATACAATACAATACAATACAGAGTGCAGGTTTGAAAGAAACACCACCCAATAAATCTGTGCCTAATCAGTGCTTATACTTATAGAAAGGAACATTTTCTAAATTACTCACAGACTGCTCAATCCCACCCATTAATTTACAAGTACATACATGATGGCAGCTCACACCCCTGGCGACTTATGAACCTTAAAATCACAATCTACACCATCTATACCAGACACAATATAATGGAGTGTATTTATCAAGCCTACTGGCTTTGTTAGGGTGTCACCATATAATAAAAAACTTAAATGTGTTATAATATCCTAGTGTAATACCATTCAACCCACTTAGGATGGTATAAACATACAATGACATCCATTAAGGCACGTACTGATTCCCTGTTAACTGTCATTGTCATCAACACTTCTCAATGACCTTCATTAATATATGTAATGTGTCACTGTTAACATGTTTCTTAAGAAAGCGTTTCAGTTATCAATAAATTGGACACATTCGTTTTTTTTCTACTTTTCTACATGCTGCAAAGCAGCCCTAGCACCCACCAACAAGGGTCCCTGCACTCCAGAGTTTTAGGGCTAGAAGGCCTCCCCCCAAGAGTGCTTGATTCCTTTCCTGGGTTTATCAGTCCGACCACCTTGGACCCTTAGGTTACATTTCTTGGAATGGATGATGTGGGGGCTCCTCTAGTGACTATCACTCTCCTGGCAGCCCCCAGAACACTTGAAAATAAGTTGCTGATGTCCCTGCCCTCTCTCTACATTTGGTTATGCATTCAGAAGATAAGTCGGTTGGAGGATCAATCAGTTAATCAATCACTCAATCAGGGGTTTGTATAGTGCAGCTTCTCAGCCGTGAGGGTCTCAATATAAAAGGCTATCTTGGCGGCTAAAACAGCCTATTTCTCCTCTAAAGTTCACGCAGCTGAGAACCAATCAAGGGAAATTTTCTTGATTGTGCACAACCTGGCATTCTCTGACAGAACTACCCTGAAGCCCACCCCTTCTCAGGAACTCTGTCACTCCCTAAACAACTTCTTCATTCAGAAAATCGCCGCCAACATCCCTCTTCCTTCTCCTACTTTTGTGGATCCTCAGTGTCCTCCCCCCAAGGGACAACTTGGTGCCCTTCCTCCCTTGACCAAAGAATCCCTGACTTTAATAATCCCCCTTGTCAAATCCGGCTCCCCCTTAGATCCTTGCCCTTCCCACATCCTCCGTCACATTTTTTCCACCTGTCCAGACCCCCCCTTCACCTCCTCAATAGCTCTCTCTCTCAGGGTGTCGTACCCACCCCACTTAAAACAGCAGCTATTGTCCCCATGTTGAAAATGAGCCCGTAATCCTATCGATGCCCAGGCCGCTGGCGCAAACCGCCTCTTAGTTCCCATGTTGAATAATTACCAAATAAAGAGACGGGCGCTGGAAGCAGGAATCAAGAACAGAGTTTAATACTCATGAGGAGAGCCAGTCATTTCGGACACGAAACACAGTGTCTTTCGGGAGGTGCTCTAACAAGTGAGCTGAGACTCTTGTTTTTATACCTTACAGAACACTTGATAACACAATCAGGACAGTATGACGCAAAAGAAAGACATCCCTATAATCCTCGTGGTGATCCTACCCCACACATGTTCACAATGGGGACCCTTGACCTGCTGATAAGAGGGGAGGGTAATCACGCAGCTGAGTGTTTCGTAGGATGTGTACGCCTGATCATAGCCCAGGGGGTGGGGTGGCTAAGACCAATAGAGGATCCTTTGAAGAGGAGTGACCTCATACAATAAGGGCAGTAAATGGTATCTCCTGGCTCAGGCGATGGCCTCGGACATGTGTGGTCAGCCGGACTCGGGGGAAAGGGTCATCAAAGGAGTGGTATTCATGCCGCGTGGACAATCGAGCGCGAGGGAAGGCTTGTCAACAGAGGGGCATTCATGGAAGGGAAGGAGGTGTTGGTCAGGCGCGGCCGTGACTCTCAAGGACAGGGTCTTGCAGAAGAAGAGGGTTTATGACTTGCCCATGTGAGGAGAAGGGAGGGGTAGCCAGGGTGGACACAGGGACAGAGTCACACAGAGAGAGAGAGAGAGAGAGATCTTATGACCCGTACATGAGAGAGCGGGGGCAGCCAGGTGCAGCTGGGGAGGGCTACGTCAGCCAAGGCGAAGGATGCTTCTTCAAGGGGGAATGGGGGGTTTGTGCGGGTCAAGCAGGAGAGTTGCCTTTCACAGCAGGGTCGCGCAGAGGGAGAGGGGGATTCCAATGGGTAAAAGGCCATGGTGCCTAAACTGGCTGTACATATGCATAGGGGTATGGGCTCTTACTGGCAGAGTGATACGGTCAATGGGTTACGGTATTCATGGTGCTCACAGGGAGAGGAGTGGGAGAAGAAGGGGAATGAATGCTGTCTATGTACATCAATTTCTTCAACTTTCACAGTCGCCCCTTTTTACATGACAGCAGTCATTTTTTGCATTTGATGGGATTACAGGTAGACAGGCATCGTTGATGAATTAGCATTTTGTCGATACTAACATTTGGCGTACAATCATAGACAGTTAAGGTGATGGGCAGAATGCAGTACATAGAAAATTGCTTTTCATTGAGTTCCTAACAATTTAAACGCACTACATAGCAAAAATCTTTCCGACTTAAAAAAATGTGACCAATGAACAGTTTTGACCAAGTAGTTGAGAGCGGAATTCAGTTCAATACACAATATTTCTTCGTCACAGTGTCTTTTTGTCAGTGAGCCATCACTGGTAGGCTCTAGTCCGAGTACTTTCGTTGGCGCTGTTGAGCACCGGCGGTGGAGCTATGGGTCCAGCTCAGTTCTATCCTTTCGCGTTGCAGGGTGCGGTCAGTCCTCTGCTGTTAGACCACAGTCCTGTTCCCTAGACAATCCGGTTGGTGGCGCCTTATGCTCGGCACCCATAGTTCTATGGCAGCACCTTATTCCCAGTGGAATGCGGTTCTTTCCCGTGGCAAAAAGTCACGTGGAAAAGAGGGTGAGTGTGGTTCAAATAGTCGATAGGTGAGAGGGCGGAGTTGGGTCAGAGTTCCTGGGACACACAAAAGGGACCAAGGGAGCAAAGGATAACAAGCAGGCAGGCCCATCCATCGGGCCCAAGGAAGGGGGACGGAGACTCCAGGCACACGTGGGTTAGCAGGCGGGGGGGCTTCGAGGCGGCCCATCGTTTTTCATTTTCCACGTTGAAATTGCGGTCTCGTCCCATATCCTGTTGCTCTGCGGCTCCACCTTTAGTCGAGGTCACACGAGTCCCAAGATCCGCAGTCAGGCTGTACGTCACATCTGACCCATCTCCTTCGGTGATCGTGAATCTTTGAATAGGTACAAGACATTGTTTTAGAGAAATGGCAGAAGAAGACATCTACGCATGTGAATTCCTCCCTCAATTCTACGCATTTGGGAGATACGCTCATTGGTCACAGTCAGAGGTCCTATTACCAAGCAGTGCATGTATCAGCATTCCTACTGAGTTTATGGCAGGTTTATTCATTGTCCTGTTTATAACTCAAGTGAGGATAAATGAGATTCCCATCAACTGTGCGTTACATCATATTCAACATTACGGAGCATTTCCCTTCAGGACTGGCTAACATTTTCAGACAGGGCGGGGGTGCCATCATCGACAGTCAGGCAAAACAAGATTTTCTCGAGGGTCAACAGCTACTCATGGTCATCATGCTCATATCCGGGACAGCAACTGGGGTCTATCAAAAATGGGGCGGGGATGTTTCGGGCGCTTGCGCTTGGGTACAAAAAGGGGTGGGGCAATCTGGGCATTGGGGGTTCAATCTAGACGTTGGCGTTCGTCTCTGAAGAACAGACATAAGGTGCCATTGACATACAGTTCCCCTATAAATGGCCAGATTTGGGGGACTTTAGTCGTCTGACCTGTCCTTTCCTTCTCAGCCAATTCAAGTTCATACATTTTGCAGAAAGGAGAGGCAGTAATATGGCGAGATATAATCATTTTAGTTTCGGTCAATTTTCGCTGAACACCTTCGCGTTCAATATGTATCAAATCAGACTGGTGCCGGTGGGGCACAATTTTACCAAAAAGAGGGAGAGAACATAGGGAGACTCTCATAGAGAGTGAGAGTCGTCCGCAATCTAAACGAGCCATTCAGTACACGTATAACATGTAGAGAGAGAGAGAGAAAGAGAAAGAGATAAGGGGGTGGAGAGAGAGAGAGAGAGAGAGAGAGAGACGTGTACGAAAATAGGTCATTTAGTGCGCTCACAACACGGAACAGCAAAGGTCAGATAACACGCAGATACAGACAGAGGGAAGACATAAATTCGTACATTACACACACACAAAGTCAGACAGGGAAGACGGCACATGTATGACACATATACAAGACATTTACGGCAAGACAGGAAACAATTGTTAGCCTACAAGATCTGTTTATATATATATATCCTACGTATCTTTACTATCCTATTTATCTACGTGCTTAGCTCTTTCTACCCTTCCCCCCTTTCCCTTCTCGCTTGTCACGCCTGCGAGCGTTCCCAATTATCAATACTCACACCTCGGTTGGTCGATCAGTAATTAACCTGGTCGTGCTAGTTACCCATAGTTGGATCTTAAGCCATTTTTCTGTTCCCTCCTTTGGCGGGAAGTTCTCCAGGCTGAGGCAACGGCAAGTATTGATCGGGAGAACAGTCGGACAGCTTGGCTATATCTATAAGAGTGTGAGAAAGGGGGTAGTGCATTTTGAACATCAGCAACATTTCTAACTTCCTGGACGGGTGATGCCGTGGCAACCCTTACCCGTATAATTTTTCTTTGTCCTTTCCCTACCTAGTCAAACGTCCAGTTACATTATTTAACACGTCATTTCTAGTCAATTTTTTTCGTCATTCAGTACCTGTCCAGTTTCTATGTCAGTCCATCCTCTCAGTCGCTATGTCCTAAGGAGGAACAGTCATGTTAAGCCTACGTCTTTTAAAAACTTGTCGTTATAATGACTATACACATATTCCCTCTTTCCCTTTTTCGCCGGTGGTCCGACCGTCGCTCCTCCATACTTCAGCCGACGTTCTGACGTGACCTGCAGAAAGGAGGAAAAGAAGGGGTGGGGGGGGCAGCATTCAAAGCACATCATCATGCAGTAATCCGAAAATGTTTTTACCTACCACATACTCGCCCCATCTCCTCGTACTGCATTCCCTTGCCATCTCGGCGTTTAAGCCCAGAGGGACCAGTGGTGTCAGATAGATAATCATTGACGATCTGCGTATCTACATGAGCTACTTGGTCGTAACCCTCTTTATCGGGTGCAAGGGTGACGGTCAGGTGGCATTTCTGTGGTGTCATTTTAAGGGTGTCTGAAACACCTTTCCGGCTGCTTGTGATACATAATGTAGTTGCTAAATATCTGATCCCTTCTGATCTACATCCTTCATCATACTTATTCTTCGCTTGCAGTAGTAAGGCATCCAAAACTCATTAATGCAACTGCTACAACCATGCTTTCTTTTTCAAAATACTTTTAATAAACGAAATTGGTGGCAGTTCATTGCATAAAGTGCAGCAGTGCAATAAAATCGTATTAAAATTTTCTTACAGAGCAAGTATGATGCATGTCAAGAATTCAGTTTTAATTAATTCATAAATTCATTATCCGATACTCATTCTTTATCTAAATTACACCAATTCATTTTCCAAATCGTAATCAGTACCCACCCTAAGTCAGTTCATTATCCAAGCACATACTCAACATCCTTCATATCTACTTTCATTATCCAAAAACTGCATATAGATCTCGGGACAACAAGCTGCGCAATCAGGGTACAACAAAGTTTATTCAAATACGTTTCATTTTGTGTCGGCGCCATTTTGGGAGGGGTCAGGCGAGTTCCAGCATAGTCAGAAAGTCTCTAGTCTCGCGTGGTTGGCCCAGAACTTTCCGTTGGCAGTTCAAAAAGTTTTGTGCTATGTGGTCAACAGTTTAACAATATGGACCATGAGTCAAAGAGTGGGAAGGGCGGCAACAATTTTCCTACCGGGTCATCCTGGTGTTCCTCCGGAACTGAACAAGTCTGTGCCGCGGCTGCATTTTAGCCATTTCCAATCCGAGGCTGGTGCCGGCAGGAGTTGCACCGATGTCGTGGTTCCCAGAGAAGGGGGCGGGGGCGCCCATGCGGAGGGATCAGGGTGCCCCCCGGCTCTTATAGAATCTTCAAGGTTGAGGGGAGAAGGCATGGAGCGTGTGCCCGTCCTGGGCAGAAGACCGCTTTTTGATGTTGACCCTCTTCAAGTAAGAGCATTGGGGTGTCGCTGGAAGCCTCCACCTGGAGGGAGGTGGGGGAGGCTCGTTCGCGTCACCTCCCCCTTCCAGCGACCCCGCGCCGTTCCTCGGCTCCGTCGCTTCGATATTGGCCGTGCTGGCTATTGAAGATGGGGGGGGTGGTCGGCGGCTGAGGCAAGACAGCCCCCCCTTTTCTCTTGACATGCGGCGGGACTACCTGGAACTGTCCAGGCGTCGACATGTGGCGGCACTACCTGTAACTATCCAGGAATTTGACATGTGGCGGGACTACTTGATTTGCCGCCATTCTCGCCCCCGGCTTCGGCCTTCTTCGTGGGTCGGACCAGGCGAGAGACAGAAGGGGGGGGGTGGTCGGTGGCTGAGGCAAGACAGCCCCCCCCCCCGTGGCCTGCAGAGCAGCAGAGGAGGAGAGAAGGAGAGGTCTCTGCCATTCTTTGGACCGCCTGCCCAACATCATCTCCTCCCGACCGTGGTCAGGCGAGCCCCTCGTGCCTCGAGGCCTCGCCTTCCGGACGGGCGTAACCGCGGACCTGTTGCACTTCGGGAGCTTCCGGAATGGGGGTAGGTACCTATTGGATTGTTTCTATTTCATGTGATCGTTATTTGGGCGTGGCGGGCAATGAGGCAGACATGTCGGGAGCAGGAACAGGCAGTGAAGCCTAGCTACCTCGTGGCTATTTTTGCTGCCAAACTTTTCGCCATTTTATATTTCTTATTATGAACTATTTCTAATGTTTCTTATTTTTAGTGAAGTCAAAAGCTCATCAGGGGGTTACTGACTTAGCCTGATTTCTTTTTATTTTTCTTTCTCTTCCTTAGCGTGTTTCGAGCTAAAGTTTTCTGTTAGTAGGGAACGGTGATCACTTCATATTTTTATGTGTCCTTTTCACTAGAGGGTACTTCTGGACGGACCAGACGAGTTCCCTCCAATAAATGGTCCGGGGTGGAACGAGATTATCGATCAAAGGGGGAACATATATTCCTTCATTAGGGTATCATCCTGGACAGACCGAGCGATGTACTTCCATTTACTAGGGTAGCCTCCTGGACGGACCAGATGGTCTACTTCCACTAAATGGCCCATGAGCAGGGAGCATATGTCCTCCATAAGGGTAGTCTCCTGGGCAGACCATGCGAGCTACCCCCCAAACAGTGGGGAGTGGGTAGGACTGACGAATTCACAAAGGGGCATAACCTACCCTTTACTACTTGCAAAGACTAGATAGAATATTTCTATTCCACGTTGTTTGCAAGTAGAAAATACCTCAAACAAAACAATTCCTGGAACAACAATGTCCAGGCAACCAACCAATCAGTGGGGAGAAAAACAGGCATGACGGATTACAACGGGGACAAAAGTCTGCATTACCTGCCCTTCGCTATCCAAAAAGGAAGACAGAATATTTCTACTCGTCTCAGTTTGTAGACAGGGAAGATCTCAAAGAACAACAATCGATTATCAATCGACTTCAAACAATCCAGTGGGGAGAAAGGTAGGCATGACGGATTAATACCGGGGACAAAAGTCTGCATTACCTACCCTTCTCTATCTGCAAAGAGGGACGACGTTCCTATTCGCCGCTGTTTGCAAACAGAGAATGTCTCGTTCTCAGAAGAGAACCAATATGTCAAGTAGCCTTCAAAGCTAAATGAACCAATACCAACAATTTCGGTATACAAATACCGATTTTCAATACAATCAATCAATCAATCAGGTGGATAGAACCACCCTACCAATCAGGCGTAAGAACGCCCTACTTAATCTTACCCGGACCGGACCATACGGACAGTTCTCCGACTTCCTCCTCCAGCGCCCGATCGTTCTCTTACTCCATGTAGCATTCCTGTGGGATTCCAGTCAGGACAATAGGTCACTCAAGAGAGGTCCGTTCAGAATTGGTGAAGTTCTGTCGATCGGCAGCCGGGCGAGGGCCCTCTCAAGGCAGGCATGCCCCGATCATTTAGATGTTCACTTCTTCGTCTGGATCTCTCTTACCGAACCCTATGTCACTGATGGACCCCGCGTTGGGACGCCAATTGTTGAAAATGAGCCCGTAATCCTATCGATGCCCAGGCCGCTGGCGCAAACCGCCTCTTAGTTCCCATGTTGAATAATTACCAAATAAAGAGACGGGCGCTGGAAGCAGGAATCAAGAACAGAGTTTAATACTCATGAGGAGAGCCAGTCATTTCGGACACGAAACACAGTGTCTTTCGGGAGGTGCTCTAACAAGTGAGCTGAGACTCTTGTTTTTATACCTTACAGAACACTTGATAACACAATCAGGACAGTATGACGCAAAAGAAAGACATCCCTATAATCCTCGTGGTGATCCTACCCCACACATGTTCACAATGGGGACCCTTGACCTGCTGATAAGAGGGGAGGGTAATCACGCAGCTGAGTGTTTCGTAGGATGTGTACGCCTGATCATAGCCCAGGGGGTGGGGTGGCTAAGACCAATAGAGGATCCTTTGAAGAGGAGTGACCTCATACAATAAGGGCAGTAAATGGTATCTCCTGGCTCAGGCGATGGCCTCGGACATGTGTGGTCAGCCGGACTCGGGGGAAAGGGTCATCAAAGGAGTGGTATTCATGCCGCGTGGACAATCGAGCGCGGAGGGAAGGCTTGTCAACAGAGGGGCATTCATGGAAGGGAAGGAGGTGTTGGTCAGGCGCGGCCGTGACTCTCAAGGACAGGGTCTTGCAGAAGAAGAGGGTTTATGACTTGCCCATGTGAGGAGAAGGGAGGGGTAGCCAGGGTGGACACAGGGACAGAGTCACACAGAGAGAGAGAGAGAGAGATCTTATGACCCGTACATGAGAGAGCGGGGGCAGCCAGGTGCAGCTGGGGAGGGCTACGTCAGCCAAGGCGAAGGATGCTTCTTCAAGGGGGAATGGGGGGTTTGTGCGGGTCAAGCAGGAGAGTTGCCTTTCACAGCAGGGTCGCGCAGAGGGAGAGGGGGATTCCAATGGGTAAAAGGCCATGGTGCCTAAACTGGCTGTACATATGCATAGGGGTATGGGCTCTTACTGGCAGAGTGATACGGTCAATGGGTTACGGTATTCATGGTGCTCACAGGGAGAGGAGTGGGAGAAGAAGGGGAATGAATGCTGTCTATGTACATCAATTTCTTCAACTTTCACACCCATCCTGAAGAAGCCGGGCGCAGACCCCTCAGTCCCTGCTAACTATCGCCCCATCTCCCTCCTGCCATTCTTGGCAAAAGTGCTCGAGCGCCATGTCACCTGCGCCTTGAGCTCTTTTGTGGAGATGTATGGGGTTTTAGCCCCCCGCCAGGCCGGTTTCCGCCCCGCACACTCTACGGAGTCCGTAGTACTTTCGGTCCTTGACAACCTCAGGGAGGGAATGGACACTAACCAAACCCAGGCCTTGGTCCTCCTCGATCTCTCAGCCGCCTTTGACACGGTTGATCACACCATCTTACTTTCCCGTGTTAAGGTGGCGGGGATCGGGGGTACCGCCCTGGTATGGTTATCCTCCTTCCTGAGGGACCGCACCCAGGCGGTTCGCCTGGGTGATTTTTCTGCGGACTTCCGGAAAGTTCAGTGCGGGGTCCCCCAAGGCTCCTCCCTTTCACCTCTTCTGTTTAATCTTTACATCGCCCCTCTTATTTTTTCACTGCAGCAAATGGAGGTCACCGTATACAATTATGCGGATGACCTCCAACTCGTCTTTAATCTGTCTTCTTCCCCTGCTTCTGTTCTTAATTTTCAATCTATTATGATTCATATCCGGGACTGGATGAACCACAACCATCTGAAACTCAACCCAGACAAGACTGAGCTGGTGTTGACGGGTGGCTCATCCAGTCCCTGGTCTTCTTTGTTTTGGCCCCCTTCCCTAGGCTCTCCACCTGTCCCCTCCACCTCAGTAAAAACATTAGGCATTAAACTCAACTCCCAGCTCACCCTTCACTCCCAGTTTAGTTCTGTGGTGTCTTCTTCTTTTCTTTCACTGCGCACTATACGCAAGGAGTTCCGTTTATTTTCTTTTGATGCTCTGAAACTGATTACCCTGGCAATGGTCATCTCCCGCCTGGATTACGGCAATGCCCTATATGCAAGTATACCTGCATATAGTTTAAGGCGTTTGCAGCAGATCCAGAACCAGGCGGCGCGCCTGGTGTTTAAATTGCCAGAATTCCACCATGTCACTCCTCTCCTCAAGTCACTACATTGGCTCCCAGTTTGTGAACGTGTCCAGTTTAAGCTTGCCTCTATCACCTTTTTAGCACGACTGGGCACGGCACCGGCTTTTATCTCATCTGAGATCATCCCCTACGTACCCTCTAGGGAATTGCGCTCATCCACTCAATCCCTTCTCACAGTCCCGCGGTTCCGGAGGAAGAAATGGGGAGGATCGAAATTTGCAACCCTTGCCCCACTTTTTTGGAATTCCCTGCCTCCAGAGCTTAGAGCCTTAACTCTCTATCCGCAATTCCGGAAACAGCTCAAAGCTCATCTGTTTACTAAATCTTTTAATTAGTTTACTAGCAGTCATGATTTCTTTTAACTTAGCTTCTGCCACTCCCGCCCTGATATCTGTCAGTTGTAGCGCCATGAAACCGCTGGTGAACGTGCGCTATATAAATAATTTTAAATTCAAATTCAATTCAAATTCAAGGCGGATAAAAGAGAACTGCAAAACGAGTCCTAGGGTGGTTGGTGCTAAATTCTTAACTGGATATTTATACGAGTGCAACCGGACCTGGGGGCCTGTTATTCTATACAAATCAAAAGAAAATGTATGGCCTCGCGACTAGGGCCACTTCCGAAACGTAGCTGCATCCCAAAGTGGCTGGAAGATGGCAATCCCATGAATAAATGATTCCGGCTATGCACCTTGCCGAGGATACTATGAAACATGTACTTTGCATCTGCCCCTGTTTATTGTCTCATCGGAGGTCACTTTTGTGCAAAAAACTATTGGCCCTGGGAGTTCAAAGTTTCAGGCAAGCGAGCGCCCATTGAGTCGGTACCCTCAGGGACTCTTAGGGTGAACGTCCGAATGGCTCAATTCTTGAGATCTTTAAAAGGGAGATTTCAGCCGCCGTGGAACAGGTCCCCAGGCCAGGGCGGTGGGGAGAACCTTAAGGCGTATATAATGATATTTTCCATTTTCTTAAGGGGGCTGCTGTCCTGGCTTCGTTTCTCCTCGCTTCCTTGAATAGGTCATCACTGCCCTCCCCCAGGTGTGTGCATTTTTTGTGTTATTTATATCTATTGGTTTTTGATAACAGCTCAGCCCCCTCCCGTTGTTTCATGAATGTTACAAATTAGGCTTTCTCCTAACTCCAGGTTGTGTTTTGAGACTGTAAAAATGTTTTATATGTTTTTGGCTTTCCCCCAAAAGGTGGGATTCCCGTATATCATCTTGAAATGGACAGGTTGCTAGAGGATTACCTTTTCATTCGGGCAGTGCCGTCCTCTATCCTGACCCTTCTAGTTCTTTGTGCTTTTGGCTGACGGCCCTTTGCCCCAGCAATGTTGTTAATCTGGTTTTTATTACACTACAATGATTTTAAACAGGGACTGGAATTTTTGTTAGTCCACATAATTGTACTTTGAAAGATAATAGGGATCTGTGGAATTTGCATACTGGGTACTATGAAAATCGTGTAATGATTTTTGCTGTACACCTTTTGACTTTCTGTGCTTGTTTATGGTTTTAATTAACTAATAAACAAAATGATTGATTGATTGATTGGTTGATACCTTTGGTTATGCGCCTCCGACCGTTCTGGGGGCTCCTTTTGTCTCAGGTCATTTTATGCTATAAGCAACATCCCTCACAACGATGGTTTTCCATGTTTTTTTTAAACATGCACTCTCATGCGCCTTTTCTCTTATTTTTAAAATGAGACCGATGCCACTGCACCTCATGGAACATCCAGGTACTCTGCTGTTCTGGGGGGCAAAGCCTGTGCAGCCCAGCCTGCTTCATACACGAGGGACACTGTTTTGTGCCAGCATGGAGCTGGGCTCCATGTGTGTGCCGGGTGCTGGCTCGCAGCGCGGCCCTCTTATCCCAGACGTAGGCAGTGCTTTAAATGGGCTGGTACTGTCCGGTACGGAGTACCAGCACTTTTTATGTTGAGAGGGAGAGTAAAGCACTTCTCAAGAGAAATGCTATACTTTTAATTGGAGAGTACCGGCACTTCTCAGAAACAAGCAGATACTCTGCTGCAGAGTACCTGCACTTCTATTTTTCCATTTCAAGCACAGGACGTAGGTAAGGTGGGGTGGAGAAGATACGCTACCTTGCTTAGAGGACACTGGTCTCCTTGGAAGCACACTCATTGCGAGAGCAGCAGCTCTCCTTATGGCATTTTCGTCACCAGGGAAATTGGGTCAAGAGACACTTTATTTTAAGGACCGGGGGACACTATACGCGCGCTCTAAGCCATTGTCTCCCCGGTGGCATAGGCCTACTAGGGAAGTTTTAAATTTGTGCAAAGGGGGTCCCAAACTGCTGTGCTTGAATGGTCTCCTGGGGACAACAGTCCCCATGGCTCCCTGGCGGTACAGGTGAGCACTCTTTTTACATTCAGGAGGTAAAGTGAGTTTTGCTTTTGGTGGCCAGCATAGCCACTAGTAGCATATACGGGAGTCCTCCAGGCCTTTAAAGGTTTGCCACTTTTTGAGGAGCCTGATTTTTACTGCTCTACCTACTTGTACAGGAATGATCTCCTGCTAGGGTAACAGGCACTACTCCTGGGCCCAGGGTATACCTAAGCAACCTCCCGGGACCCCCAAGGCAGTTGCCTTCACTACCTCCATCTCCCATGGCCTCCTTTGGCCACTTGCAGCGCACCTGAGTCAACGCTAAGTCTGGGGGTCACACTCCCGCAGCAGCAGTACACAGAAAATCCAAGGGAACGGTCCAAGTTCTGAACCAGCAGGTCCATCCCTCTACTGTCCCAAAGAGGGAGTAAATAGGCCAGTACCATTGCCCCGGAGTGTGAAAAGTAATTAGCAAATGCAGATTAATTTCCTTTCCCAGAAGCTGACCTAATTGCTGGCAATGGCCCATATAGGCTTTATATCCTCCAGTTGGCCTTCAGAGTAATTAACTTGGCCCAGCAGGGTGATTCAAAGGACTGAATATAGTTAAGGGCTGAACCAGAGAAAAAATATAAATCATGAAGTGCCGTGTGCAGTACATATATGTGCACATTAATTTCACATCTGCATTCTGGACATTAATAATGATGCATCCACTGAGTCTCTAGGCTTAACACTGGTAAAACTATAGTTTGGTGCAGAATTAGCACACAGTGTACAATTAGTTGTTATGATGACTCTGCGAGAAGCGGTCGCTCCCCACGCTCCCTGCCTGGATATCGCAGCGCTTGGCTCTCACTGCTTGCCTGTAAAAATATTGCTGCTTGGGTATCGTAGCGCTTGTTAGCATTACTTGCAAAGATCTTGTGCCTGCTATTGTCCTTTGCTCGCATTTAATTTGTGGCGCTCGCATTGCTGGACTTTAAAATTAATAATTATTGCCTGATTGTGCTGGTACCACTGCCCATAGCGTCTGCCCCAATCTCGTCCTGTTTCTGTTTTGTTTTCGCTGCCATTTTGTTTGTTGTGCCTCGTAGCCAGCCTCTCCACCCCGCTCCCGCCTCCCAGCTGCTCCCCCTTTCCACGGACTGATTAGGCTCGTCCCGTTGAAAGCACCGCTGTGACCTCTCTGACTCTGTGAGAAGCGGTCGCTCCCCATGCTCCCTGCCTGGATATCGCAGCGCTTGGCTCTCACTGCTTGTCTGTAAAAATATTGCTGCTTGGGTATCGCAGCGCTTGTTAGCATTACTCGCAAAGATCTTGTGCCTGCTATTGTCCTTTGCTCGCATTTAATTTGTGACGCTCGCATTGCTGGACTTTAAAATTAATAATTTTTGCCTGATTGTGCTAGTACCACTGCCCATAGCCTCTGTCCTAATCCCGTCCTGTTTCTGTTTTGTTTTCGCTGCCATTTTGTTTGTTGTACCTCGTAGCCAGCCTCTCCACCCCGCTCTCGCCTCCCAGCTGCTCCTCCCTCCCATGGACTGATTAGGCTCGTCCAGTTGAAAGCACCGCTGTAACCTCTCTGACTCTGTGAGAAGCGGTCGCTCCCCACGCTCCCTGCCTGGATATCGCAGCGCTTGGCTCTCATTGCTTGCCTGTAAAAATATTGCTGCTTCGGTATCGTAGCGCTTGTTAGCATTACTCGCAAAGATCTTGTGCCTGCTATTGTCCTTTGCTCGCATTTAATTTGTGGCGCTCGCATTGCTGGACTTTAAAATTAATAATTATTGCCTGATTGTGCTGGTACCACTGCCCATAGATTCTGCCCCAATCTCGTCCTGTTTCTGTTTTGTTTTCGCTGCCATTTTGTTTGTTGTGCCTCGTAGCCAGCCTCTCCACCCCGCTCCCGCCTCCCAGCTGCTCCTCCCTCGCTCCGCCCCCTCCATTAGCCACTTATGACAGATGCATTTGCGCGCAGCGTTCACGCGCAGCGGACGCGCCCTATGCGCGCCAAAGGTAAGCCAGCCTACGCCCGTCCGCGCAATATACTCCCGGCCGCATAACGTTCGACGCCGCAACCCTCTCAGCCCTTAACCCCGGTCGCCCACCTAACTGCTTCCAAGCAGCCCCAGGACACACCCATGGACCCTTCGCCTGCCACTCCTGCAAGTTCAACAGCATCAGGACCCACACCAAATCCACAATCTCCAAACTGAGCTCCGACACTAACCACCTAAAATGCATCCTGCTCAACACCCGCTCGGTCCACAGACACTCCATCGAACTCTGGAACCTACTCGACACTACATCGCCGGACATCGCCTTCCTTACAGAAACCTGGATGAACGCCTCATCAGCTCCCGACATCGCCATAGCCATACCGGACGGCTACAAAATCATCCGAAAGGACCGCACCAACCAAACAGGAGAAGGAATCGCCATTGTCCATAAGAACACCATCCGCGTCACGACCAGTTCCGACGATAACCTCACTACCGCCGAACACCTTCACTTCCAGATCCACACCGACCCCAAGACCACACTCAGAGGCACCCTCATCTACAGACCACCAGGACCCCGCACACAATTCAGCGAAGACATCGCTGACTTCATCAGCCCACATGCCCTCCCCTCTGAGAACTACATTCTACTGGGAGACCTAAACTTCCACCTAGAAAAGAAAAATGACAGCAACACCACCACCTCGGACTCGAACAACTTGTCAATACCCCCACCCACTATGCCGGACACACGCTCGACCCAATCTTCACCTCCAGCAAGCACATCTCCTTCGATCACACCACAGTTCTCCACTGGACGGACCACAGCTGCGTTCACTTCAACTACAAAAAAACCACGACCCACAACCCCCCACAACCTATTCCCCGAAGAAACTGGAACAAAATTACCACCGACCACCTCTTCACATCGCTCCACCAAAACCCTCCTGCCAAATCATCGGACCCAAACCAAGTAGCCACCAACCTCACACAATGGATCACCCACAGCGAACTAGCACCCTTGAAAAACCATCAAATCAAGCAAGGTAGCAAAAAAGCCCCCTGGTTCAACAATGACCCTAAGAAATCCAAGAAGTTCTGTCGTACCCTCGAGAAAGCCTGGAGAAAAAACCCAACCACGGACAACCTGGCCACCTTCAAGAACGCCACCCGCAAACACCACCAACTGATCCGATCCACCAAGAAATCAGCATTCAAGGATCGACTTGATAACAACGCCCAAAACAGCAAGGAACTATTCAACATCGTCAAAGAATTTACCAACCCCACCGCCGGCACCAACGACATCACTCCCTCCCAACACCTCTGCGACTCTCTATCCTCATTCTTCCACAAAAAAATCGTCGACATACATAACAGCTTTGAAAACCAGTCCTAAGACCAGTCCTCTCCACCCACCTCCGAACCAAAACCGCACTCTAACAACCTTAGCGCCTGGAACCCAATCACCACTGAAGACACCATCCGCCTGATGAACTCCATCCAATCAGGATCGCCAACCGACCCATGTCCCCACCACATTTTCAACAAAGCAGACTCCTTTATCGCACCCCCTCTCCGCGACGTCATCAACTGCTCCTTCAACTCCGCCACCTTCCCAGAAAGCTGGAAACATGCCGAACTCAGCGCCCTTCTGAAGAAACCCACAGCAGACCCCACTGAACTTAAGAACTACCGCCCCATCTCGCTCCTCCCATTTCCTGCCAAAGTAATTGAGAAAGCTGTCAATAATCAGCTCGCCGCCTTCATTGAATCCAACAAATCCCTCGACCACTCACAGTCCGACTTCCGAGCCAAACAGAGCACTGAAACCACCCTCATCGCAGCAACAGACGACATTCGAACTCTACTGGACAACGGAGAAACTGCCGCCCTCATCCTACTTGACCTCTCCGCAGCCTTTGACACAGTCTGTCATAGCACCCTCATACAATGCCTCAACAACGCCGGAATACAAGGAAAAGCATTAGACTGGATCATCTCTTTCCTCGCCGGAAGAACACAAAGAGTCCGCCTCCCCCCGTTCAAATCAGAGGCCACCGAAGTCATCTGCGGCGTACCACAAGGATCATCACTCAGTCCCACCCTCTTCAACGTATACATGAGTCCCCTCGCATCCATCGCGCGCCAACACAACCTCAACATCATCTCCTACGCAGACGACACCCAGCTGATCCTCTCACTCACCAAAGACCCAAACACCGCCAAAACCAACTTACACGAAGGAATGAAAGAAGTAGCCGAGTGGATGAAGAACAGCCGTTTAAAACTAAACTCGGACAAAACGGAAGTCCTCATCCTAGGTTCATCCCCCTCTGCCTGGGACGACTCATGGTGGCCACCGGCCCTGGGAACCGCACCCATACCTACGGATCACACACGTAACCTAGGCTTCATCCTGGACTTCTCCCTCTCGATGACCAGACAAGTCAACGCCGTCTCATCATCATGTTTCAACATCCTACGCATGCTCAAAAAAATCTTCAGCTGGATCCCCACCGAAACAAGAAAGACGGTCACCCACGCACTGGTCACAAGCCGCCTGGATTACGGAAATACCGTTTACGCCGGAACCACAGCCAAACTACAGAAAAAACTCCAACTCATCCAAAACGCCTCAGCCAGATTCATACTAGACATCCCCCGTCAAGCTCACATTTCCGGTCACCTGAAAGACCTCCACTGGCTCCCCGTCAACAAGAGAATAACGTTCCGTCTCCTTACCCATGCACACAAAGCCCTCTATGACCTAGGACCCGAATGCCTCAACACGTGACTGTCCTTCTACACCCCGACCCGCCATCTACGATCGTCCAATCAAGCCCTCGCTGATATTCCGCGCATCCATAAATCCACCATGGGGGGTAGATCCTTCTCCTACTTAGCGGCCAAAACCTGGAATTCTGTCCCCACCCACCTCCGCCTTACACAAAACCACCTCTCCTTCAGAAAGCAACTAAAAACTTGGATATTCGATAAGTAATGCACCCCCCCCCCCCTCAAGAGCCTTGAGACCCTCTGGGTGAGTAGTGCGCTATACACATTTCTGAACTTGAACTCTGTATAGTGTTGGAGGTGCACCCCTTCCCTGAGTGCACAACTGTACTGTTGTCCGGATCCTTAATGCTGATTTTTGTTGTCATAGGGAAACACGGATCATGTGTGTGCGCCTTGACATAGGCCTGTCTCATGGATAGTGGTTTTGTTGGCCCGGAAGGGGCAACCAAAGAGCTAACCCCATAGTGGTGTAAGGTTACTGCCTTCTGCAGGAGTTAAGCACCATGATAACAATGATAGATCCAACTATTCCACTAAGACAACTCTCGTTGGGCTAGAGGACCCTATTATAATTCACATTTGAATGACCTTAGATGATAATAAAGGAGTGATGTTGGTCCTGCTGGATCTAACCGCAGCCTTTGACACAGTCTTTCATCAGAAACTGATATTTTGACTGAGAGAGGCCAATCTACAGGGGCAGGCGCTTAATTGGCTTGTTAGTTTTTGGACCAGCACACACAAACTGTTAATCTGGGCCCTTTCCGATCTCGAACTATGAAGCTTAGTAAGGGGGTGCCCCAGGGCTCTTGTTTGAGCCCGACTTTATTCAATATCTACATGACTTGCTAAAGTCATCCGAGAGTACGGCTTCGTGCGTTTTCCTACGCAGGTGACACACTATTACTCCTATCCTTCGATAAGGATACGGAGCCAGTCGATCAGTGTACTGCTAAAGACAAGTCTACCATAGCTGATTGAATGACTGAACACTTCTTGCAGCTAAATGCGGCCAAAACCAAAATCCTGCTGTTTGGTCCTGCATTTATTTCCTGGTCCCCTACGTGGTGGCTGACAGTTTTAGGCCCCGCCCCTCTTCTACCTTGGTGGCAAAAAATCTAGGGGTCCGGCTGGATGCATGGTTATCGATGAAAGATCAAATTATGACCACTGCCGGGACCTGCTATCATACCTTGACCCTTTTCCGCAGAGTGTTCATTTGGCTGTCCCTCTCAGTACGTATTCAGGCTCTGATAATAGGTCGCCTTGACTACTGTAATGCTTTACTGGCCTCTGCGAACAAGGCTTTCTGCGAGCAAGGCTTTCCTTAGCAGATTGCAGATCGGTCAGAATGTGGCCGAACGCTTAGTCCATATTAAACCACCTCGCACCTCCCCTGGGCCACTATTGAAATTACTCCATTGGCTTTCTATCCGCCAGAGAATAAAGTTCAAGCTCTGTTGCTTTGCTCACAGAGCAGTTTTTGGCACAAGCCCGAGCTTAATGGCGAATAAGTTCAGACTAAATTGTCCAAACCACTGTCTCAGATCGGTAGGCAAAGGGCTGGTGGTACCTTGTTTTAAGAAAATTCGATCTGGAAGCAAAACGGTTGCCTATCTGGCCATAAAACATTGGAGTTCCTTGCCAAAGGAGTTATGTAAATGTTCTAGTTTCGCTCGATTCAGAAAACTACTGAAAACAGAATTATTCAAGGCTTGAGCTATGGAAGTCTGTGCCTGGCTGATCTGTTTTCTATTAACCTTGGGCGTGGTTCGCAAAGTAGCGTTACGCATAGCTACACGAAGTGCACTTCGCACTATGCGAGCTACGCTTAGCACTACGCAAACTGCGTAGTACCCTGTTCGCACTGTGCAAGATGCAGTTTTCAATGATTGCACAGTGCAGACAAGTATCCGACACTGTGCAATCTTTGAAAATGGCATCTTGCACAGTGCGAGCTGTAGTTTTCTGCCACTCGAATAGATTTTTACTCGAGCAGCAGCTTTCTCAACGCGGACTGGTAGTTTCTCATCGCGAGCGGTCGCAAGCATACGCGGCCACTCGCAATGAGAAACCTGACCTCCCCGCGTTGAGAATCTCGCCGGGAGGTTTATTTTCCACACTCGCGATCGGCAACTTGATGTTGCTGATCACGAACGAGGAAAAAGACTCGCCGGGATGTCATTTTGCTTGCTCGCGGCCACAAACTTGATGTTGAGGACCGCAAGCAAGCAAAAAATGACCGCTGCACTACGCTACGCGTCTTTGCACTGTGCTACGTGCAGTTTGGTAGTGCGAAGTAGCGCAAACTACACAAGCGAAGCGAGGTGCTTTGCCCAGGGTTATTTTCTATGCTACCGTGGAGATACTCCTGTGGGGGTGATTCCTGCTCTCTACAAATTCCCTACATACATTCATAGATACATATGGTTGGTGGGGCTGCTGCAGCCCTGCCAGGAATATTACGAGTTTCCTTTCCTTAACGGTTTTCACGGCGATAAGCCTGCCTTGAAAACTGTGATGGAGAGGAAACAAATGGGACCCAGAAGGGCCCCCTGATGCTTCTGCACCATGGGATGCATGCAGGAGGGCACATTGTGTACCCCCTGTCTGCATCCACCCCCAGTTCCTGCAGGGCATGGACTTGACATTCCATGCCCTGCAGGAACTTGCTTTGGTGTTCCGATTGCTGTACCTTTTTTATAGGTACCGCTGTGGGACCACCAAAGAACTGCTCGCCAGTGGTGAAAAAAGTCATGATCTGGTGGGTTTGATGGTGTGGGAGTGGGGCGGTATCGCTCCTGCACCGCCAAATTCATAATAAGGCTCTACGACTTTATCTAGAAAAAACGAACAATTCTGGGTATTTGGTGTGATGATACATCATCCAAATATGCAAATTATTGTGGAATCTGGGGTAGAAAATGGTGAAAAGAGACGCAGCAATAGTTTGGGGGAGCTTAAACCTCTCCCACTTTTACACAATGGAAAGAAAATAAGTATTTGCGTTTGGTGGTGTACCAGACTATATATGACAGCAGGAGATGTCCCAAAAACTTTAAAAGGACATGGCAATTCATCGCAAGGTAATGAGGGTATCAATGATGATTTGGGCATGTGTTTTGTATGGTAAAATAACAATACAATGAGTAATGCGTTGAAACCTTAGAGAGACTAGCAAATGTGTAGCATGGCTATTGTTTGGTATCTTCACAACAATATTTGTCTGTGACGCTGTTCATGAAGCTGATGTTCTTGTGCCTCATAAAGATGTTAAGTCTTGATATTTGGCAAAATGTATTGATGTATTGCCTCAAAATCCAATAATGACATTAAAAAAAAGACCTTCCTCCATAATGTCAATGAGGGCCACAATGTGTCAGGGCCCCAAGAGATGTGGGCCACAATAATACAAAAGTGGGTAGGAGAGTACAAGTATGCCAGTGTCACCTTATGCAATAATTGTATTAAGGGCGGCATAATATTCAAAGGCCACAATATGCTATGTATGGGCCACCATCATGTCAAGGAGTGCCACAAACCCACAATATTGAAGGACCACCATCATGTGAAGGAAAACCAAAACATACTAAAGTCACTATAACAATAGTGATGATTTATCATATTCGCATGGCGGGCAACAATAAGCAAGGGTAATGGTTATACCTGGTGTCATCAGTGATGTAATTGGACACGTCATGAGTGATGTAATATCTGAGGTCACAAGCAGTGCAAGGTGGGGGCAGTTATAGTTAGCTCAGTAAACTATTTAATTTTTATTTTTATTGAGTATTTGCCAGTGGTTTTGGAAAGCTCAGATTTGACCGAAAAGAGGTCTAACCTCTGAATTATTAAATGGATAGTTAACACAGCATTATTGGATGCCCATCATAATTATATCAAAATATAGTGTGGCTGTGGGGGAATTATTTTTAAAGCGGCCCAGTCATCAAAGGGCTCTTTTGATTGAATGATTTATGGCTTTAAGATGGTTTCCCTGTGAGCCTTCATAGTTTAGCACTGCCATAATCTGAGCTGGAAAGAACAGGGGCTGGTGCACTGAGTCATATATGTGAAGAGGGTTTTGGTTTTCTTTAGTAGTTGCTGATGGACTGGGCTGGCCTTTCTTATGTCTTGGAAGTGGTTCTCTGGAAGGAATTTGAGGCTTTGCTTTGGAGGTGTCAATATTGACACAGAGTAAGAGTGAATCTGAGAGAAAAGATAAAAGCCCTTAAGGCATTAGTCAGAGCAGTTCAACCAGATCACAAGAATCATAAAAAAAAATCTCACCTATAAAATATAAATAGCTAGAAGAGCGGCTTAACATTAGCCAGAAAACCTGTGTAAAATTAACACATAAAATAATGTAAACAGTATGCAATGAACAAATCCTTCGACTTCCTCTTGTTTCCAGATTTTAGTCAATCTCCAGTGGTTATATCAATATTTTATTTTCGCAATAAGCTTTGCGGTCAGAGAGTGCGGTGATGCTGAAACATTGTCCGTAAAGGTTATAAGAATTTCCCTAACCGGCCTCAAACCATGTTATCGACTTCAACGGTATTAAATAGAACAGTCAGCGCTTCAATGCACTCAGTTAGCTGAATGGAGTACAGTGGGACAGAAAAGTAGGGATCTGTGAATGGATGGTCGCTAGAACATTTCTAAAACAAAGTCACACAAACTGCATTACTAACCTAAAAGATATCCCTGACTAGAACAACTCTGGGAGAATTTATTTCGAGTTGTTATTAGAATATAATGTAATGCGAACCTGTAAAGGGCACTTGTCTCGCTAGTGGTGCCAGGGATGTTATGACAGATGTTTATTGTCACCCAACCAGTTGGTATTCATTTTCTCGACCGTAGTAGGATGAAAGGCGGAGATGTATCTCCATGAATCAAACAGAGATCCCTGCCACAGGTTGCCCGAAGCGGTCCCTTCAAGCAAACTTGATAAACTCGCATCAGGGCACTGGGCAAAGCTGCAAAGTTTCCCTTTGCAGTCTTCGCGAACGTCTGTGGAATTCTTTGTAGCTTTTCCAAACCTTTTCGGCTTGCCACACTGGTATGAAAACAGGTTGTGACAATTTATGTTGCATCTATCCATACTTAATTCTCGCAAATATAGTTCGCAAAAAACAAGGCTTGATGGCACCTTTAGATGAAATCCTGATTCTGGCATTCCAGGGGGTAAAACTTGTAATTGTGTTATAGTAGCTCATGCGGGAAATATTGTGTTCCACAGCCTCAGTAATATCGGGTGCAGTTTTATTGGTGTGGTTTTCCTGCACCACTTGCAATGCAGTTTTAGACAAACCCGTGCACGCTGTACGCTCCAGAGCTCTGCGACCCGTGTCACCGCACCGGTCGCACGCACCTGTTTGCAAGTTTATTTATTGGTTTTAAAGACACCTGATGTGGTGTTCTTTGCCTCCAGCAATTTCCAGGCAACAATAAAAATGTCAAGATAAGTCTGGTGTTTAATGTTCTTCCAGGAGAGAGATCGGAGTTTCCTGGTCAAAAATACACTTTATTCGATTTAAAAACAATTAAATCATAAAAGCACAAGTTTCCTAGTCTAGTTAAGGTTTTGACTGATCATAAAATAGTACAGAGGTTTAATATGTCTGCTGCAGAGAGCACAGATCTCAAAAGCATAGGGCCCGATTCACAGAATTAACTTAAGACAAAATCCTAAACTTACTACTTTTGTTATTCACAGAATGCACTTACTACTTTTGGTATTCACAGAATGCACTTACGACTACTAACTTTACGTCCGCACTTGGGCCGGAAATTCTGCCCCGGAGGCGGAGCTTCTGACTTGGAGGCGGAGCATGTGGCCCGGAGGCAGAGCATCCGGCCTGGAGCCGGAGCTTCCGGCTCAGAGGTGGGTTTTTAGCCATGGCTGAAATCTCCACCTCTGGGCTGGAATTTCCGGCCTGAGTGCGGACGTAAAGTTAGTAGTTGTAAATCCATTCGATGAATACCAAAAGTAGTAAGTGCATTCTGTGAATACCAAAAGTAGTAAGTGCATTCTGTGAATACCACAAGTAGTAAGTTTAGGATTTTGTCTGTAGTTAGTTCTGTGAATCGGGCCCAAATAGTGTAAATAGTTCAGTGGGTTACTGCTTTTCTAAGAGATATCCTTTTGATACTTGTGGTTTAAAAGATAAAATTCGAATGTAGAACAGTGAATTACTAAGTGTCATCAAAGAACTGCATGCACACTGCAAAGTATAGATTAGACCATAGATTAACATTGCAAAAAATGTTAATTTGGGTAGAAATCGATTCTTATTACTATAGAGAACCCCCAACTTTGGTGGTCCTTTGTAATTTCTGAGTTTGTGCTTCTCCAGAAACACTCTTAATCTACTGCCTACCAGTATGGATGGCATTTCACTCCTACACCTTGTAGTCCTCTTGCTTATGTAACATTTACTATATGCTGATTCACACACACACACACACACACACACACACACACACACACACACACACACACGTATGATTGATTGTCTCTGTGTTTGTGTGTGTTTCAAAGTGCTCTTACACCCTACACTGGTATGAGTGTTAGAGTGGTGCTGTAAAACTAATTAAATGCATCTGAAAGAGAGTGGTTATGGAGACCTGAGAGACACTGTTAAAAGGTGGTGGTGAGGGAATCTGTGTTGGAGGTGGACACCACCACCACCAGGGATGGGGGGCGCCAACAAACATTGTCGCACCGGGCGCCAACATCGCTAAAGCAGGCCCTGCGTACACATTACACATATTAATAATATAGTGGAGCTAAATCAAGTGGCAGCAGTACATAAAGGTTGCACAGCCATAAATTAAACAAATTATGTTTTGCGCGGATTTTACTGTTTCTAGTCCACGAAATAATGCAAACAGAAGTGACCTCAAATTTTGTTATATCAAGGACAACAAAAAACTGTATTTGTCCTATTCCTTAAAAAAGAGTTACTTGTTATACGGAAAGAAAAATCCTCTGCATAGAAATGGATGTGCACCCCTGCCCTGAGTGCCCCAACTGTACTGATTTCAGGAACCCTAATGCTGATTTTTGCTGTCATAGGCAAACCAGATCATGCGTGTGCACCATGACTTAGGCCTGTCTCACAGATTAAATCTCATTGGATCTGAAGGGTGAGCCCAAAGTGCTTTCTTCAAAGTGGTGAACAGTTACTGCCTTTACTAGGAGTAAGCAGCATGAAGGTTTTAGTGGCAGCATACCCTGTAGTGATCAGTACTGGTCCTTTTTAGGTCAAAGACTACCAGACAGCTAAAGACATCTTGAGAACATTCACAAACCGGACCTAGAAATGCATCCTGAGTACTATTGGCTTTGTGGATTGTAACTCACATTTTATGGCTTTCTAGTTGCTGGCTTTATTTGCTTTATGCTGTCCAGCTTGAGTTTGTGCTGTTGATCAAACCTTGTTTACTGTATTCTTCCACAAACCCGCTTTCTGTAAAGAGGCCTTTATATCTTGTTCTTATCTTGTCACATTTGATGTGCATTAAAAGACAGAGGTCAAATGTCAGGTCCTTGTGTTCATTTTCCTGTCTCTGTCTTCAAAGTGAGAGAATGAATGTGTTAATCCTTCTGAGTACCCATGTAAGAGTAGAGGGTGTAGGATGTTTTGTTTTCTAAATAAACTGTGCTGATGATTTAGAATATATCTGAGTGAGCACAAATGAAGCACTTTTTTTGCATTCTGAAGTGTAGTGGAAACAAATATTTGAAGATGTTTAAACACATCAATACACTAGGTGATGACATTTGCACACATTATCAATGTGTGCAGTAAAACTGCATTTTGGTGCACATGCAATGGTCATTTCAATTGAAAATGTGTTGCTCTAATGGCAATGCACTACCACACCATGCATACTCCATTCTAGGCCACTCTATGACCTTCCATTCTATGCCACACCACTCCATTCTACAACACTACACTCTACTACATGCCACTCCACTCTACGCCCTTCCACTCTAAGGGGGTCAATAGGATGGAGGACGGACTTAGTCCGCCCGCCATACTATCGGTGATCGGGACCGCCCGCCATGAGGGCGGGGGTCCAGTGGGGGCTATTAGGATGCGCCCGCCACTGTGGCGGGCGCATCCTGCATTTTTAGCATTGTGGTGGGAGGGGCTCTCAGCACCGCCCGCCACAATGCTAAAAATGCACGTATGCATTTGCATAAACAAAGTGGCAGGCACGGCGCAGTGCCTGCCGCTTTGTTTATGCAAATGCAGGGGGGTACCACAGGTACCCCCCGTGTGCACCACCCACCTCTCCTTCACTCCGGGGGTCCGCATGGGGTCCCGAAAGTGAAGACCACATGCCTTTCCGTGGTGGCATCGCCGCCATGGAAAAGCATCTGTTTTGGCCCATGGTAAAATGGCTGGCGGTGTCTAATAGACAGAATAGCAGAAAAGCCGCGGACGGTCTTTCCGTCCGCCAATGGGTGGCGGGCGGGTATGGATGCCTGACGGATCGCCACCGCCCGCATAGCGGTGGCGATCCGCCAGACATCCTAATGGGCCCCTTAGACACTCTGCGACAAGCCACGCCCCTCAGCTCAACTCCCCACCACTCTAATATACTCCTCTCACTCCACAACACAACATGTCATCCATGACACAACATGCTACTCTATGCGTCTTCTCTCCACACCACTGACCCCACTTCACTCTACCACATTTCAATCTTCCCCACTCACCTCCAGTCTATCCCACTCCACACCAATGTACCCCGATCTACCCCACCCAACTCTACTTTGATACAATCCACCCAAATATACTCCACTCCAATCTTCCTCACTCCACCCAATCTATCCCACTCCACTCAAATCTACCCCACCCAATTTAACCACACCACTCCACTCCACCCCACTGCAAACCAGTCCAATCTACTCCATTTTAATCTACTCCACTCTAACCCAATCTATCCCTTTCCAATCTACACTATCCTCTTCATTATGATCCAATCTACACCACTTCACTACAGTCTACCCCACTCCAATCTACTCCACTCCACTCCATCCCAATCTACCCCACTCCACTCCAATCTACCCCACTCCACTGAATCTGAACCATTCAAACTCCTCACCCCACTCCAATCTACCCCACTCTACCCCAATCCACAGCACTCCACTCAAATCTACCCCACTCTACTTCAATCTACCCCAGTCTACCCCACTCCATTGTAATCCATTCTAATTTTCTATAATCCACCCCACTCCAATGTACATCAATCCAACCCACTCTAATTTAGCCGACTCCGTTCTAACTTATCCCACTCCATTTCAATTTACCCTACTCCACTCCAAATTCCAGTACAATCTATCCAACTGCTCTTCACTCTAATGTTCCCAACTCCACTACAATACACACCACTCCGCCACAATCCACCCCTCCACTTCAATCTACCATAAACTATCCTATCCCAATCTAACACAATCTACCCCACTTCACTCCAATATGACCACACTCCAATCCATCCTCTGTACCCCATCAACCTACCCCACTCCAATCTATCAGAGCCCTCTCAAATCTACCCCATTCTACTCCAATCTAACCTACTACATCCAAACCCACTCCACCCAATCTATCCCTCCCCAATCTACCCCACCTCAATCTACCCCACTCCAATCTGCCCCTATGAACTCCACTCCAATCTATTTCACTCTACACCACTCTACCAGCATCTACTCCAATCTATCCCACTCCATCCTACCCCACTGCAATCTACCCCATCCCACTCTACCTCACTCCATTCATCCCTCTTAAATCTACCCCACACCAATCTAGCTTACTCTAATCCACCAAATCTACCCCACCCCACTCTTCCCCAATCTATCTGACTCCACTGTATACTATCCAACTCCACTCCAATCTACCCCACTCTATCCAGAATCTACACCAGCCCAAGATACCCACTCCAATCTACCAAATCTAACCCACTCCACTTCACTCCATACTACCATGTCACTCAAATCTACCCCAGTCCACTCCAATCCACCCTTCCCCACTCCACCCCAAACTGCCCTACTCCAGTCCACCCCATCCATTGAGGACACTCCAAACTTCCCCACTCTAATCTACCATGATCTACTCCACTCCACTCCAGTCTACCCAACCTAACCCAATCTACCCCACTCCAATCTGCCCCATCCAAATCTATCCAACACCACTATATTCTACTCCCCTTCTACCTACTCCATTCCAATCTCCCCCACTCCACTCCAATGTACCCCTCTCCAAACGGCCCTCTCCTAATTATCTCACTCTAATCAACCCCACTCCACTCCATATAAACCTACCCTGCAATAATCCACTCAATCTATCCTACTTCAATCTTCCCCACTTCACTCTTCCCCTATTCACCCTACTTTACCCCACTCCACTCCAGTCTACACTCTCAGCTCCAATCTACCCAAATCCACTGCAACCCACTCTTGCCCAATCTACCCCACTAGACTCCAATCTACCCCAATATAGCCCTCTCGAATCTACCCCGTTCAATTCCAGTCTACCCCTCTGCAAGCTACCCTCTCCATTCCACTCTATCCAACTCTAACCCACCCAATCTACCCCACTACACCCCAATCTACCACAATTCGCTCCAATCTACCCCACTCCACTCCTCTCTTCCCCAATATATCTCACTCCACTCCAATCTCGACTCCACTTCAATCTATCCAGCTCCACTCCATCCCACTCAACTCTAATCTACCTCACGCCACTCTATTTCAATCTACCCTACTTCAATCTACCCACTCCAATCCCCCAAATCCAATCCACCCCACTTCACTCCACCCCAAACTAACACACTCCATTCTACTCAACCCAAGCTACTCCACTCCACACTACCTCATGCCACTCAAATCTATCCCACTACAGTCTTATCTAACCCACTCCACCTATATCTTACCCCAATCCACCTCATACTACCACACTCCAATCTACCTCACTCTACTGCACTCTAATCTACTCCACTGCAATCTACAGTACCCTAACCCAGTTAACCCCACTCCAATCTACCCCAATCTACTCCACTCCATTCCAATCTAACCCACTATATCCCACTCCAATCTACCCCACACCATCCCAATCGACCCCACACTGCTCTATCAAACTCCACTCCAACATACTTCTCTCCGATCTACCCCACTCCACTCTAATCCATCCCAATCTACTCCACTCCAACCCAATCTACCCCACTCAAATCTACCCCAATACACTCCACTCAAATCTACTCCACTCCACTCTACCACATTCTAGTACATTCAACTCCATTGTACCCCAACCTACCCCACTCCACCCACCCTATTCCAATATACCCCACACCACTCTAATCTACTCCACTTCCCAATCTACCCCACTTCATTCCAATTTACCCCACTCCATTCCATTCTACCCTCCTATAATCAACCCAATCTATCCCACTCAACTTGAATCTACCTGCATGCACTGCACACCAATCTACCCCAATCCAACCCTCTCCACTCTTCCCCAATCTACTCACTCCATTCTAATTGACCACAATATATCACACTCCACTCTACCCCAATATACCTTATTCTTATCTACCCCACTCTAATCTACTCCACTCCAATCTACTCCATACTACTCCACATCAATCTAGTCCAATACAATCTACCCAACCCCATTCTAATACTCCTGACTCAATATACTCCACTCCAGTCTACCCCACCCCAACCCAATGAATTCCACTCCACTCTACCCAATCTTTTCCAATCTACCCCACCCTAACCCAATGTACCCCTCCCCATTCCAATCTACCCCACACCACTTTATCCAACTCCACTCCAACCTACTGCACTCTAATCTACCCCAATCTACCCAACTCCAAACTACCCACTCCTATCTCTCTCACTCCAGTTTACCCCACTCCAATCCAATCTACCTCACTTCACTTCAATCTACCCTACCATAATCCACCCAATCTATCCCACTCCAAGATACCCCACACCAGCCTAATCTAACCCACTCCAATCTTCTCTTCTCCACTCCACTCCAATTTCACCCCACTCCACTGCATGTTTCCCCAATCTACCCCCACTCCACTCCAATTTATCCCAATATGACCCACTCCAGTCTACCAACTCCACTCCAATCTACCTCATACAACTCCAATCTACACCACTCTACTCCAATCCACCCCAATCTACCCCAATTCTATCTACCCCATCCCCCACTCCAATCTGCCCCAATCTACTCCACTCCGTGCCACTCCAATTTACTCCACTCTATCCCACTCTACCCAACACTACCCCCTCCACCCCATTCCAGTCTACCCCACCCCATCCCAATCTACCCCACATCACTCCAATCTACCCCATTACCACAATCTACCCAACTACAATATTTCTCAATTCAACCGCACTCCATTCCATTCTACTCCACTACAATCCACCCATTCTACTCCACTCAAATCTTCCCAACTCCACTCCAATATACCTGACTCCACTCCAGTCTTCCCACTCCACTGCAATCTACCCCAATCCATCCCACTCCACGTTTCCACAATCTACCCCACTCCACTCCAATTTACCCCAATATATCCCATTCCACTCTACCCTAATCTACCCTAATCCACCCTACTGCTATCTACCCCAGTCCAATTTACCCCACTCTAATCTAACCCAAACAACTCCACTCCAATCCAACTCACTCCACCTCACTACAATCTAACCCACTCCATTCTACCCCACTTCAGTCTATGCCAGTCTACCCCACTCCACTCTACCCCATTCCACTCCACCCCAATCTACCCCACTCCAATCTATGCCCACACAACTCCACACCACTAATGTTTAGCCATGCTGATCAGCAGCCACATTGGTGTACAGCATGGCTAAAACAGATTACCAAAGTCAATATCCCTCACGTAGGCAAGACCTATTGGCTTTGCCAGTGCTTGTTAACTTGGGTCACTAGAGTAAGTCCTACTGGCTCACTCATTTAAAGTTAGGCTGCTGTGTGTTTAACTCACCCCTTGACCTAAATTGGTTAGGTGTGGAGTGCTGTGCAGCAATGAGTGGTGTACCTGCATTGGAAGTATGTGTGCCCGAGAAGGGTATAACACAGGGGTATGCAGTACTGTCAGTGTGTGCCTGTTAAATGCATGTCCTGTGTATATGTGTACCTGTGAGTGGTACAATACACCAAGGATGTAGCGAAGGGGAAGTCCATGTATATTGAATACATGCGTTGGGTGTCTGTCACTGGTGCTGTACATTAAGGACTCTGGGTTCCACTTTAGGAAACCCACGACTGCATGGTGAAACATGAGGAGAGGAAGTAGAGGAATCTCCCAGATAGATTTGTGTATTTCTGCATTCCTGTAAGCTAGGTGGGACAAATTGGATAAGAGAAAGACAGGTTCCCCCAGTACACTCCAAAGGGTTTTCTTTTATTCAGAGAGATGTCACATGTAAAGGAGTATGGACACATCAAAGGAAAGAGATGGGGCCGATAAGAGCCCTTGGCTACCTTTTTGTGTTTAAAGTATTTTATTGAAAGGGTACACAGAACAAAAAGAAAGACATTCAAGCAATGACATTGTGCTGCAATCCCGGTAGCCCATCTTCAAGAAAATGCTACGTGTCCCGCAAGTGCAGTAGAGGCTGCGTAGGCTCCTCGTCCATCAACATTACATTAGATAACACCCTGAGGTAGAAATAAAGTGTCCGTGCCCTTCCCCTTTTAAAGAAACAGTTCCCCCCCAACTCCCCCCACCCCCTTCTTGTTCCCCACCCCCCTCCCAGTACCCCCGCCCAGTGTCCTGTCTTAGCTAAACCTACTGAGCTCAGCCCCCCCCCACTATCTCCAAACTATATCTAACCCGTGATTATTGAGCAGTGAAGTCTAGCGGTGGTGTCAATCTCAAGAGCCTCAAGTACCTCGGACAGGTCAGCTCCCTAAATTCGGTGGCCAGTAATGCATGGAAGGGCTGCCACAATTCCCCAAATTGCTCTACCTCCCCGGCCATCATCAGTGATAATTTTTCCATGCCCAGGACATGCCACAGCCTATGTAACCAGCACGTGATAGATGGAACCGTGGTGGTCCGCCAATGTATTAGAATGTTCTGAACGGGGGAGCCCAGTGCTATTGCAATTTGTCTGCCCCTACGAGATTTCAATGGATACATCAGCCCGTTGGGCAAGCCCAACAGGACATATGCTGGAAAGCGGGGCAACTCTATCTCAAATCGAGTGTCAATCTCATCTAGCACCTCCTTCCAATAAAGGCTCAAAACCGGGCACTCCCATAGGACATGTGTCAGTGTGCCCAGATGCCCACATTCTCGCCAGCAAGTATTATCGATATGTCTATCCATCTTGTGTAACCGCTCCGGGGTGTAGTACCAGTACGTAGACACCTTAGTGAATGTTTCAGTAAGCCCTACATGGTATGCAGAGTGTCGTGCGCGGTATGAAATCTGATCCCACTCCTTATGGCTCAATGTTCTTCCCAGCTCTCTGTTCCAGCGTTCCCTACCTGGATTATGAAAGTGTGAGGGGGGAGGCTGTAATAGTTTATAAAGATCTGTGATGAGCTTAGCGTCCGAAGACCGCGTCACTAGCCACCTCTCATACGGCAATAGTTTCCTATCTGCCAGCTCACGCACCTGTGGTAGCAAGGCCCAGTGTCGCACCTACCAGTAGCGCATCCTGTCTGTCTCAGCTAAACCATACTCTTCCTTAAGCGTCTGGAAAGGGAGAACTCCGTCCGGCCCGTAGACATGGAAAAGTGACCTACAACCAGCAGCCCGCCAGTGTATAAAAGCCCTCTGGGCAACCCCTGGTGTGAAATCCGGGTTGTCTGCAATAGGTGTAAACGGGGAGGGGAACGTGGTAAGCTCATGTGCAGTGCTAGTAGTGTCCCACACCCTCAGCGGTTCCCGCGTTACAAAAGACGCATAGAGATTCGGAGGGCGGTGAGCCCTACGCAAAAAGGGCACCTCTTGTAAAGGGCGGCCCGCTACCGCCTGATCTTGAAATAGCCAATGCTTGTCCGACTCCCATCGGCTCCATTCAACCAGATATCGAAGCTGCGCTGCTTGAAAATACTTGCGTAAGTCAGGGACTCCCAGCCCCCCAGATTCCGGCGCCAACGTGGAGAGAACTCTCCTCATCCGTGGCTTGCGGCCTTGCCAAATAAAACGGGATAGGATCGATTGTGTCTGCTGAAACCAGCCCTTAGGCGGGTGCAGCGGCAGGGCCCGAAATAGATAAAGTATCTGAGGGTGAACCATCATTTTAACCGTTGCCACTCTCCCGAGCCACAATATCAAACCTTTGCTCCACCTCCCCAGTTCCTCTTTAATCTTTCCAGTCAAAGCTGTATAATTGGCTGTCACCATAGCCTGCAACGTAGGTGCCAACAGGATACCCAAGTACTGGACCTGGTGAGCCGACCAATGCATGGGGAAGAGGCCCTGAAACTCCCGCCGTGTTGCAGGAGTCAGGGAGATGTCCAGTGCTGGCGATTTGCCCATATTCATTTTGAATCCAGCCACCCGTGAGAAAGCCTCCAATTCGCTGATACACGCAGGCAGTGCACGCCTCGGCTCCTCCAAGGTCAGAATCACATCGTCCGCATAGAGGCTGACCGTATGAACATATCCCCCCATCTTCACTCCAGTGGCGTCCGGATTCTGCCGGAGTCTCTGAGCGAGTGGCTCCATATATATAGTGAAAAGGAGTGGGGACAGGGGGCAGCCCTGTCTGGTGCCGCGTTCGATGCCAAACCTCCGAGAGTCGCAGCCATTCACCCGCACCACCGCCGACGGGAACCGGTAACAGTTAAAAACAAGGGTGCGATATTTCTCACCTATGCCCATCCTCGTCATAACCCGTTTCAAATAGGGCCAGTGCACTCGGTCAAACGCCTTTTCAGCATCTACCGAAAGGAGCATTCTCTCTCCAGGAATCCGGGAGGCCTTCTCCAGAACATGCACCACCATCTTGGTGTTGTCCACCGTCTGCCTCCCAGGGACAAAGCCAGCCTGATCCGGCTCCACCAGGCCTGGTAAGTGAAGCGCTAAGCGCGCCGCCGGAATACCTGTGTACAGTTTCAAGTCCACGTTCAGAAGGGAGATCGGGCGGTACGAGCTGCATTGGGTCCGGTCCTTCCCTGGTTTAGGGATAACCGAGATCGAGGCCTGTAGGAGATCCGGAGGGATTGCCCCCGGCTCGGAGAAGGAGTTAAATAATTTAGCTAGTATAGGGGCCAACGTGACACTGAACGTCCTATAGAAGAGCGCTGTGTAGCCATCCGGGCCGGGGGCCTTCCCATGTTTAAGCCTGGAGATGGCAGCAATCACTTCCTCGACCCATATCTCCCTCTCGAGATACTCCGTTTGAGATGGTTCTAGGGATGGGAGTGTGACTGAGTCCAGGTAGTCCTCCGACTCCTGCTCCTGCAGACTCTCCCCGGTGTATAGGTCTGCATAAAATCGTCGGAAGGCCTCAGCTATCTGGTCGTCCCCCGTGACGAGTCCGTCATTCCCCGTCACAATCTCCTTCACCCGATGACGTTCATTGGCCACCCTGAGTTTATTCGCCAAAAGGCGGCCACACCTGTCTCCCCCGGTGTAGTAAGCGTGTTTCAGTCGAAGTGCTGCGTATTCTGCCCTGTCCATGTCCAGGGATGACAGGAGCTTTCTCGCTGCCTTCAGCTGTTTCCAAATCCTGGGGGCCCCCGTACGGCGGTGCACCTCTTCCAATTCCCTAACTTTTTGGGTGAGCTCGTCCCGCTTCTGCTTCCGTTCCCTGTTCTCCGCCGAGGAAATCGCGATAAATTCCCCTCTGACCACCGCTTTAAGTGCAGCCCACTGCATCGCCACCGAGGTATCTGCGTTATCATTATGCGTTTGGAAGTCCCTGATCACCTCCGTAACCTTTTGCACGACAGTTTTCTTGTGTAACAGAGCGTCTCTGAGGCGCCAGACCCCCCGGGGGGCCCGGTCAGCCGGCAGAGAAAAGCTGCCCGAGACCGGTGCGTGATCCGATAAAGATAAGACCCCCACCTTCGATGTCGTAGCTAAATCACGGACCGGGCCGGTAACTATGAGGTGATCCAGCCTCGCGTAGGTTTTGTGTGCGTGAGAGTAAAAGGAGTAATCTCGATCCGTGGGGTGTAGGTGGCGCCAAAGGTCATGAAGATCCAGGTCCACCAGTTGGGATTTAACTGCTTGTGACATTTCCCCTGTCTGTGGTGAGCGCTGTGCCGATCTATCTATAGCTGAGTCTACCACCATATTTAAATCCCCACCCAAAATAATGTGCCTGTCCGGGGATGCTGTTATATCCACTAATGCCGACTGAAAGAAGCTATCCTGATGTTCATTCGGACAGTAAATCGAACCAATGGTAAATGTCAGAGCCCCTAATTTGAATCTGTGCGCTAATAGTCTCTCCTTTTGTTCCGCAAACTTGTGGAGGACCTCCCCTCTAAAAGAGTTCAACACTAAGATCGCCACCCCGCTGTCTTGGTGCTGGATGAGGAAAAGAACTGCGTGGGAAATGTACGGGATCTTAATCGATGGCAGTCTCGCGCAAGCGAGTCTCCTGTAGAAGACAAATGTCAGCCTGTGTGTTCTCTAGCAAGGACAGAACTGCTCTTCTTTTGACAGGGTTATTAAGTCCCTTAACATTAAGGGTCACTACCTTAAGGGTTGCCATCCAGAGTCAAGACAGAATGAAACATGCAGTGAATCCTGTGTATCGGAGGGGGGGCCTGTGGGCCTCAACTGCCCGTGACTCCCCATCGGGCCATTGTGAAAAGCTCAAGAACACTGAACGGACTGTACCCTCCCCTCCCCTCCCCAACTCCCGACCCCCTCGTCCCCCAACTCCCCAACTCCCCTGTCTCCCACCCCCCATTCGGCACCCCAACTCCCCTCCCTCCCTCCCCCCCCCCAAACCCCCAGCTTCTTCCGAGAAATTGTCCCAGCCATGTCCTGTCCGGACAAGTCCGTGGTAACTTATCGTAGTGGACGTCCAGCCACACCCTTCCCCCCTTTCCCCCCCCCCCAGCCCCTCATGGCTCTAAGCCGGCAAAAACAGAAATGCAAAGTCGTTCTCCCCCCGGAGCAGTCTTACGCTGTCAGTGCGACGCCGTCGTGCACCACTATGTCTCTGGAGGCTTCCTGGATGGCACTCGCCATTTCAGCCCTGATGGTAGGCGAACTCGGACGTTGGGATGCCGCTGATGTTCTGCGCCTCGAGACCCTGTGCCAGCCATCCCCGGTGGTGCGTCTGCTGCGAGGTGTGGTGGAGGCCTCTTCCTCCGCAGTGATCCCCAGCACCTCGCACGTGTCCTGTAGGGACCTCAGTTGATGTAGCACACCGTTCCAACGGAAAATAAGTCGAAAAGGATGACCCCAGGAGTAAGGCGTTTCATGCTGTTTCAAGAAGTCTGTTGCGATTTTTAACGCTTTCCGTTTTTGGAGGGTGATTACAGACAGGTCTTGATACAAGGCCACTGGGTGTCCTCTAAATGTAAACGAGGGTTTTTTCCGAGCCTCCGCCATGATCCGTTCTTTCAGCGGAAAATCAGGGAGAAATGCCAGGATGTCTGGTGGCGGGGCTGACGCGCGTCTATGAGGCCCCACTCGATGAGCCCTATCAATCCGTACCGGAAAGTCTGACGCTTCGCCCAATATGTCCCTGAAGAGCTCCTTCAGGTATTCCGCCACATCCGTCCCCTCCTCCGTGAATGGCACACCCCGGACCCTGATGTTATTCCGCCGAGAGCGGTTCTCCAGGTCTTCGTTGTGGGCCTGGAGGTCCATCTGTTGGTCCCTCAAACGCAGCACCTCCTGTTGTAGCTGCGTGATCTCCTTGTCTTGTCTCTGTGTGGAACTTTCCACAGTGACCACTGTCTTGCCAAGTCCGTCGACTTCTCTCCGGATCTCGCGGACCTCCCCGGCCACCTCCTGCTTCAGCGTCTGAAAGTCGTCTGTCAGTGTGCCGAAAAGCGACTCCAAAAAGGACCGAGTGACCGGGGGTTCGCCGCCGCCTGTTGCATTGGAGCCACTCGCTGCATTCGGGGACGGTTGACTCCTTTCACCCCTGGTCTGAGACCTGCCAAGCATCTCGGGGAGCGTGCGGTCACTCCGTTTATTGCCTTTCTGACTCGCCATCTTGTCCTCAAGGCCGCCCTGCCAAGTACGGGCACCGCGTCGGCCGGACACCTGGGCAGCGGCCCCACTCGCCTCGTCTTGCTAGGATGACTCTGTCCTATGCCGCCGGATGCACCTCCGGGACCCCCGCGTCCAGGGGGCGACTGCAATGGCCGGGCGCCGCTATCCGCTCCCGGCCACGCTACAGCCAGGGGTAGGGAGTCGACCACGGCCTGCGCAAACCGGTTCCTCTGGCCTGGCTCGTCCCTCGGCGACTGCCACAGTTGGTTACAGTAAGCCGACCATCCACGGCGGAACTCTCAAGGGCACCATGTTCCGCCGTCCGTTTCTTCACCACCACCGAAAGCTAAAATGGCGTCTCTGTGTGCCTCTGCAAGCTATCGCACCCCTTCCGGTGAAGTTTCCGGCTATGGGCGTCTCTCCGCCCGGCACAGGATCAGTCACCAGCCGGCCAGAAGCTGACTCCTCCGCAGCAACTTGAGGGTCTCGGTTCCTATCCTTGTCGCTGCGACTCCGTTGACGCCTATGCGTCCAGTGACCCCGCCCTTCTGGCTCGCAGGCCTCCGATCAGCTAGGCCGCAGCCGCGGCCTCAAGTTCCGTTGGGATCGGCAGCCAGTCTCCGGGCCGCAGGTCCCGTCTCGGCACCCAGGTGTGGCACCCACCGCCTTCCGCTGCACCGCCGCCGACTTCTGCGTGCTTCGGGGAAAGAGCTCTGGTCAGCCTCGGCTAGGACGCCATTTCTCTTCGCGTCCGGTCTCTGTGTCGCTCAATGCCCCGGGCCGGATTACGATCACTCCAAGGCTGGATTTCGGCTCTGACACAGCCCAAACTGTTCCCGCACCGTCCCCACTCGGTTTTACTCCGATGGGGGGGAGAACAAGCTATACAGAAGGCTCAGGGCCCGGGCTGGGTCGGGAGCTCCGGGAGAAAGCATCTCCTCACTCCGCAATCTTGGCCACGCCCCCCTTGGCTACCTTTTTGATACACATTTCACTTTGGTTGGCATTGAGATGTGCACACTAGTCACTCCCCTGGCCTGTTTTATGGGGCTTCCAACTTTGGAGACCATGCTGCTGTGACAGACTGCAATCTGGAGGATGACAGGGCAGAGAAGTAGGCCCTTGTTTGTTTTTTTTTGTTTTTTTGTCCGCATCTCACCCTTGGCAAGTACAATTGAACACTGACAACCCTATTCCATCCTGGGCGCCCAGGGCTGAAGTTCTTACTTTGCCTGGAGCCTACCCTTTTATTCTGGGGCCTGGTGTAATCATAGGACATTTTCAGGACTTTAAACCAGCCTCATTTCTATACCCCAGTCTATCAAAGGTTGCCAAACAATACTATTAGTGTTGTATGCCATTCTAGATTCCAAATGTGCCATTCTCAATGCAGCCCGCAGCCAGTTTTCATACAGGGGATGGCTAGCATCTTTCCACAGCTTGCAGATTTCTCTACGTGCAATGAGTATAAGAGTGAAAAATAAAGCAACCTGTGCCCCCCTGAACCCACTAATGAGATCGGTGTCCAAACCAAACAAAACCCTTACTACATTTAGTCTAAGTTTCACCTTAAAAATACTCTCCAATGCCTTCTCCACAGTACCCCAGAAATTACCCAAAATTACCATAAAATATTCGAAGCATCCTTACTACCCCAGATGTCTCCAATTGGTGGCAGATCCTCAATACGATGGTGGACCAAGAGGGAGGTGGGCCTGGGTTTTTGTATAAATTCGGCGCACCAAGGTTTTACAAAAAGGTACGCCTTAAGGTTTTAAAATCTGCCTTATTACTCTGGAGTAGAGTAAAAGGAAGTTGGGGTATAAAATACTATTCAGACTTTGCCCCAATATGGGATTTTCCCGTTACACCATCTTGTCTCCAGGATAGTCTGTCCCTTCCTGTTAGGAGAGCAGGAATAACAACTTGGTCAGACTTGGTAACAGCAGATGGAGTACTCCCTTGGGAGGTTTTGAGATCAAAAATTGGGGACTCCTTCTCCATATTTAAATACATCCAACTCTGTTCCTGGTTTTCCGCTGAGAAAGAGAACATCGGTGGCAACTGGGACATTGAGCTTGCTCTCCAATCCCCGGGTTGCAGGAAAAGGGAAGTGGGACTGTGGTACAGGAAACTGATTGAGGCAGATGAATTACAGGCCCCTCACTACATCTTGTTTGGAGCTTGCCTAGTTTGGATGCTGTCTCAGACACCCTTTACGATACATCTCTCCAATACCTGTATAAATATGTTAGGTCTGCCTCTCTCAAGAAGAATCATTTTATGTTGTAAATAGGCTTTACTATACGCCAAAAAATCGCAAAGTTTGTTAGCCCAGATGTGGTATGCCAGAGGCGGATGACATCCACGTCTTTTATGAATTTTCTATTTTGGGTAAAAGGAACCAGACTCTCAACATAAACTTCCAAGACTCAGACTCTAAATCACATTTGGTGACTGAAAATAGACTATAATAAGAAGGGGAGCTTGAGGTCCCAATTTTTTTAACAGTCTTGAAGCCAGTTGGGCTGTGTGAGGAGGAGAAGCTCTGCAAGACTTCTGCCTGTGACCAGTACTGGGGGGCCAATACCTGCTAGTCTCCCAGCTGGGCGAGGAAACATCACTCAGAGAATACAAGACCACCTGCCCAAGAGCCCAAGAGCCTAGAGCACAAGCGCGTGTCTGTCTGTCTAAACTGTGGTGGCATGGTGAGCAAAAGATCAATGGATTTAACCCAGATCTCTTGACTGGGGGTGAATGTATGATTGATTCAGCATTCCGTCCATCATTTGTTTGCCTAGCACTTTTCACCCTAAGTGGGATAGGTATGCCAAGAAAGAGGTCCCTTGCACACTGTGCTATAGGATGCAAGCGCCTGGCTGATGAAGGGTAATACTCAGAAACCGGTTCCGAGGATGCTTTTTTCCGGTTTAGGGAGGACCTGGATTGGCAGTTCGGTCTGGACTGTTCCCATGAGGCACCGGGTCAAGACTGATTTGCATATGGCTGGGTCTAAACTGGGGTGGCATGGTGAGCAAAAGAACGATGGATTTAACCCAGATCTCTTGACAGGGGGTAAATGTATGATTAATTCAGCATTCCGTCCATCATTTGTATGCGTAGTACTTTTCGCCCCAAGTGGGATGGGTATGCCCAGACGTGGGTCCCTTGCTCACTGTGATAAGTAGTCTAAATATAGATTTTTATATATCGATATACAGAAATATTGAGTTTTATATATCGATGGGAATAAATCTCGATGTTTTGTATATCAATGTAAAAAATATCATTTTTAATTGTTTACAAAAATATCGAAGTTTGTAATATCGAATGACAAAATATCGTAATGTTAAAATATCATTAAAGTATGATATTTTTTATGTGTTTGTAGTCGTATAATATTTAAATAATGTTAGAAAAAATGTATATGTATAATATATTTTTAGAAGCAAGGTGTTGGGTTTATAGGGGATAAGGGTGGGTAGTGTTTTAAAAATGTTCACAAAAATCTTTTAATATTTTACAATTTATATATTTAATTAAAAAATTAAATTTACAATTTTGAAATATAATTTTAGGAGTGGGATGTTGAGTTTATTGGGGATAAGGGTGGGTAGTGTTTTAAAAATATTGTTGAGAATATTTAAATTTTTTAAAATGTATACATTTAATTTTGAAATGACATTTTATAATTTACAAATATAATTTTAGGATTGGGATGTTGGGTTTATAGGGGATAATGGTGGGGAGTGTTTTAAAAATATTTAAAAAAAATTAAATAATTAAAATGTATTAATTTATCTATGAATTTAAAAATGTGAAATTAAATCTTATTTTAAGAGTGTGATATGTTTAAAGGTGTTAATGGTGTGGAGTATTTTAAAATGTTGTTAAGGAAACTTTATAAGTTAAAAAATGTAAATGTAATTTTAAAATTTAATGTAAGAGTTTAGAAATATAATTTTAGGAGTGGGATGTTTGATTTATAGTGGTTTAGGGTGTTTAGTGTTTAACATTTTTTATGTTATGTAATATTAATATTTTGTCTAATTTATAGAAATTTGGTATTTAATTACAAAATTTAAAATAGTTTGTTTTTTTAATTTGAAAATGATATAATTTTGTAAAGTAGTTATTAATGTAATAGTTTTTGTAGTGTTGTTATTCCTAGGTTCATATTAAACATTTACGGGTTCATTAGTATGGCGTGCGGGGAAATGGGAACACCCATTATGTATGCGGCAGTCTCACATTAGGCATCAGGATGCCCCTGCCATACTGGGGGGCGCAGCCGCATTCCTGATATTGTGGCGGGCGGTGCTTTCAGCAGCACTGTCCTTAATGTCAGAAATGCATAACCTGGCAGGCACTGCGCGGTGCCTGCCACCAAATGCAGGGAGGTACCATATGTACCCCCCATGTGCACCCCCTACCCTCCGAACACCCTGGGGGCCTGCAACGGCCCCCAAATAAAAAACCGCATGAAGGCACATCTCTGCCAATATAGTAATAGTGCAGGGACCGTCACCATATTGCTGTGCTTTTCCACCCGGTAGGCAATCGGGCGTATTGCCTACCGGCGGAAAACCAGCGGACGGTCTTCCCGTCCACCGAGGTCCCCCCGCCTCAGTAATATTTCAGGGGGAAATGGGTTGCGGGCGGTGACTTTTTGCAGGCGATCGCAACCACCACACGGGCGGTGGCGATCCGTCCGCTATAGTAATCACCCTCTTAGTATTTCTATTAATTTTATATTTGTCTTTGTGTGAATAGTTAGATAATTCATTTTTGTTTTCCACATTTACCTAATTTAACACTGTATGAATTGGGAATAGTAAATTAATTAAGTTTAGTGTCCAGAACCTACCCCAATTTAATCCTGACTGGAGTGGGAATAGTAAATTAATTAAGTTTAGTGTCCCGCACCTACCTTAATTTAATCCTGACTGAAGTGGGAATAGTAAATTAATTAAGTTTAGTTTCCAGCACCTACCCCAATGTAATCCCCACTGGAGAGGGAATAGTACATTAATTAAGTTTAGTTTCCAGTGCCTACCCCAATTTAATCCTGACTGGAGTGGGACTAGTAAATTAATTAAGTTTAGTGTCCAGCAGCTAACTCAATTAAATCCTGGCTGGAGTGGGAATAGTACATTAGTTAAGGTTAGTGACTAGCACCTACCCCAATGTAATCCTGTCTGGAGTAGGAATAGTAAATTAGTAACGTTTATTATCCAGCACCTACCCCAATGTCATCCTGACTGGAGTAGGAATAGTAAATTAATAAAGGTTAGTATCCAGCCCCTACCCCAATTTAATCCTGACTGGAGTGGGAATAGTAAATTAATTCAGTTTAGTGTCCAGCATCTACCCCAATTTAACCATGACTGGAGTGGGAATAGTAAATTAATTAGGTTTAGTGACCAGCACCTACCCCAATGTAATCCTGAGTGGAGTATGAATAGTACAATAAAAAAGTTTAGTATTCAGCACCTACCCCAATGTAATCCTAACTGGAGTGGGAATAGTCAATTAATTAAGTTTAGTGTCCAACACCTACCCCAATTTAACCCTGACTGGAGTGGGAATAGTACATTAATTAAGTTTAGTGTCCAGCACTTACCTCAATTTAATTCTGACTGGAGTGGGAATAATAAATTAATTAAGGTTAGTGTCCAGCACCTACCCCGTCTTAATGCTGACCGGAGTGGTCATAGTAAATTAATTAAGTTTAGTGTCCAGCACCTACCCTAATTTAATCTTGACTAGAATGGGAATAGTAAATTAATTAAGTTTAGTGTCCAGCACCTTTCTTAATTTAATACGGACTTCAGTGGAAATATAAAATTAAGTTCCCTTAGTGTTTAGTATGTATAGTTTTTTTTATGTGAAGTAGAGTAGTAAGTGTAAATTAGGAACAATATTTGTAATAATATTTTGTAAATATATTTAAACAGTTTAAATTAGTATAAATATATTAACAAAGAAAAGTAGTGCAGGAAATGAATAAAGATTAAATATATATTATAACATGTTATTTAATGTAGTATAATAAAAAAATCTGTACAATATAACGGTGAGTTTTAAAATAAGAAATGGTAGACAATAAATTAGACATTAATTTTGTACAATATTTATTATGCAGAAAATGTAATATGTAAATGTGAATTAAAAGTTTTTAATAAATATACAAATAATAATAACAGTAGAAGAGGTTTTCTTTATTGTGGAAGTAATAAAACATTTTTTATTGTGTAATTTGGGAAGAATAATGACATAAAAGTATTTTAAAACATCAAAAATCTTTTAAACATATTTGTAAATACATATCTGAAGTTAGGTAATGTACATTTACAATAATTTGCATACATATCTATATATAATAATAATTTCAAATATATTGTTAATAATTGTTTTGTATTCTCAATTTGTACAAAACACATATTTTGGTAATATTTTAATAAAAGAACGTTTAAACATTTCCATATAATTGATAAATGTAATTATACTTTCATTTTGATACAATCATAAAATAAATTTTAATTATATTATTATTAATAATTATTACGTATGTTTTACATTATACATTTGTTGTAAAGTTTATTTTTATAATAACAGAAAAAAACTTGTATTGTATATTTAATAATACTTAGTATTATAATTTCACAAAGGTTGAATGTAATGTAATGCATTTCAAAAAAATTCCATGTAATTTATAGTATTTAAATTAAATATTTTAACATTTTTAATATGTAAAATATTGTTTTTTTTAAATAAAATGCTTTAATTTACTATGTTTAAAGCTGCCATATTTTTTTGGGCCTTGTATTTTGAAAGCGCTAGCTGTTGTTTTAGGTCGTTTGGAAGGGGAGAAGCTCGCGGTTGGAAACTGGTTCAGGTCGAGTAATGTAAGGTTTCATTTCCTTATTTTAACTATATTTTAAAGCTATTTTGAAGTTAGTTAGAGTTTATTTAGTGTATTTAGATTGGTTAGTGCTTTTATGAAGTATTATATGCAATAGTTACGTATTGTTTGTTTATTTATTTTTACGTTATTGAGGCCTGGTTAGAAAGGTAAAAGTAGAGTGTTTAATGTGTTTTTTCAAAAAAACCTTAAAGGTAGAATGTTAATGTTATTAAGTGTATTATGTGTTATTTTGTGTGTGTGGGAATGTTTGTGTTTTTATTTTCTAGGTTTCAATTTAAAGAAGTTGCGGTTGCCGGGAGATGGTGTTTTTTATATTAAGGAAGAGTATATTAGTTTCTCTAACTAATATTTTTTTGACATTTCCTTAATTTTACAGGTTTCATGGAGCGTTTCTTAATTTAAAGAAATTTTCGGGGTTTTTATGGTTTCTGGTTTTGTCGATGGAGGATTTCTTTTTTGGTACAGTCGAATTTTTGCTTTTTTCGGGGGGAAACTTTTTATGGATATTTTATTCACATCTAACTGGATTATATAAGAAGATGTTGGATTTTGAAACGACAACAACAAACACGGTAAGTTTCTTAAAATTATTTAATTGTGGGAGGGAAATAATGTTAGGTTTTATTGTTGTTATGTTTTATTTTCTATCGTCGTTTATGGCCCTGCAAGTATGATGCAACCGAACCCTGTTCGGTCGCACTCGTACGTTTCACAATGGGAGCATGCATTCTGAGCGGAATGCTTGCTCGCATTGTGAAATGGAGGGGTGCAGTTCATCCTTGCACCTTGTGGCCTGCACCCCAAGGTGTCTGCCACCGGGTACAGGGATCAACAGATGGACAAATCTCGCACCCATGGAGGCCCTGCTTTGGGCCCCCAGAGACAGTTTCCGACTGCCTTTTCGTGCCAGAAACACTGGCACGAAAAGGCAGTGAAAAACTGCCATCGTACTCCCTCGGTCGTAAAGAGGCAACCGGGGGAGTGCTGGAGGATTCCCGGATGGCGGACTGGGTCTCCGAGCCCGTCGTAAGCAATCCGGTAATCCGAGTCGGATTCCTTTCCGACCGTGCCCACCAGAATGGCTCGGTCGGAAAGGAATCCAGCCGTCACTTTCTGATTCGGGGGGAAGGGGCCTATCGGGTCAGCGGGCGGACTTTTGTGCTGGGACCGGCCGCCAATGGTGCAGCGGTCCCGCCAGGGATGACCATATGGCCTGTTAAGACCAGGATCACCGAACATAAGAGCAACATTCGGTGCCAAAGGGTCACCACAAAATTATATACACACTTTAAGGAAGCTCAACACTCCCTGGATTCACTACACTGGATAGTGTTGGAAGCCCACCCACAGATCACCAAGACAGCATTGTTTAAAATCGAACAAAGATGGGTACAGAGACTCGCTACACATACTGCTGGACTTAATGACGACATACTGTGGGGTGCACTCACTTAGAAAACGATTACTTCTGAGTTATTCTACAATGTTCACTATGTGCACACATCATGAGCCTAACTGACTACTGTGCCACATATATTTAAGGTGTGTTTATCAGTAGTACATACACCATCCTGTGACTCATATCCTTACTTTAACTGAAACACACTGTACATGCATCAAGTCCCTCTATACACTTATGGGCAGCGGTATTGCAGTCACACCGAGGAGACATCCCTGGGCCAATTTGGGCCACATTACACCGATTTTTGAGAAGTGCTGCGTGTATGCACTGTTGCCTCCATGCATCCCTACATATTTTTTAAAAAATTCAAAGATGTGATTATCAGTAGTACACACACCAATCTGTGAGTCAAATCTGTACTTCTATTGTGACACACTTTACTGTACATGTATCAAATATCTTTACACACTTATGTGCAGTCTTACTGCTTTTCACACGTAAGAGACATCCATGGGCTTGTTTGGCCCACAGTATGCTCTTTTTTGAGAAGTGCTGCCCTATATGCATAATTGCGGCCATGCAACACTGTCCCACAGACACCGGCACACAGACATATTCCAATATGACTGCTGTGTTTGCTGCCTTTCCCTGTATGATACACAGAATTCCGGGAATCACGCGAGACATTGAGTACCCACGTGACTCCGCCCCCGTCATCGTGGGTAATGCTTCTTTAACGCTGCTCGCCGGTAACCAGTTACTATCCCGGTGCCGGTGGCAGGGTAGGTCATACGCTGGACGTTTTTTTTATGCTGGTGAGTAAATATCCATCCTCCGTTCCCGATAAGGAAGTTCACTTGACCGCTATCCGTGGTGACTGCGTTTTGAACGTAATGGATCCATGACTTCAGATCTACCCAATGTCGTGCCTCACTTCCGTGTTTTATTTTGGGTTTGCCGGTCAGTCTCCCTGTTTGTGTGACGCATTAGTTTTTTATTGGTGTTTGACGATATCCCCTCTGACGCCTATGCAATACAGGTTGACGACCTTGTTACCCCATGATATACACGATGTGAGGTTTTATCCATGAGGGTTTGGTAACTGTCTTATGAACGGAACTCCAATGGTAATAAGGTATCCCTCTCCAAACTCCAATATTGTCAACAGGAGGTGACTTATCTTGGTCATCTACTGTCGAAGGAGGGGAGGAGACTAACCCCTGAACATGTGACGACCATCTCTAATATGTCTGTACCTTGTACTTAGCGTGATGTTTGTGCATTTCTTGGTAAAACCGCTTACTGTCGCCAATGGATTCCTAAGTTTTCTCTTCTGACTAAACCTCTCTTGTACTTAACCACTAAAGATGTGCATGAACCTCTACCCTGGACTGATGAATGTCAGGAAGCTTTTGACTCTTTAAAATCTGCGCTTTGTTCTGCACCCGTCTTGGGTACTCCTGACTACCAAAAACCTTTTGTGCTTTATGTACACGAGGAGGACGGACGGTTGTTTGTTTTCTGTGTTAACACAAGGATTTGGTGGTAAGCAAAGACCTTGTGCTTATTTCTCGGTGGTGTTGGATAACGTCGCCAGAGTGCTTCCTAGCTGTTTAAGGGCTGTTGCTGCAGTTGCGGTAGCCATTCGACAGTCGGAAGGACTCGTACTGAATACTGACCTCACAGTGATGGTACCGCACGCTGTGGATTCATTATTGAACAAAACGAAGACCCAGCAACTTACGAGTGCTCGTCTTACTGGATATAAATTGACCTTGTTTGCTCCACATATTACAATTAAGCGGTGTGCCACGTTACTGCTCCTCCCTTCGGACGAGAAAAATAATGACGTACATGATTGTATATTTCAGACCGAAGAAGAGACGAGGGGACCGGTAGATCTCACAGACATTCCTCTATCTGACCCTCAAAGGGAATTGTATGTGGATGGCTCTTGTTTCAAGTTACCAGATGGCACGACAACAGCCGCATATGCGCTTACAACCCTCGGCACCGTAGTTGAGGCTTCTCGAGAACCCTATCAGTCAGCACAGGCAGCTGAGTTAGTGGCATTGCTGCGGGCCTGTGAGTTGAGTGAAGGATTGAGAGTAAACATTTACACAGATAGCCAATACGCCGTCGGCGTGGCTCATAGTTTCGGCCGGCTCTGGGCGGAGAGGGGTTTTCTCACTTCCCATGGTCAAAGAATACAACATGGCCCTTTGATTTTACGATTAATAACAGCATTGACATTACAAGAGAAGGTGGCTGTAGTTGGGGCGCTAGGTGGCGCTTGACCGACATGTCCGCACCGTAAACAGGCTCCCGCCGCCTCGGGTGATTAAACAAACATAACCCCCATCCTTCACAGTGAAACTGGGCAGCGGTACTACCGGCGAGTGGCGGAATACCTGCGATGGCTGTTGCACCCTTTCTGGCGCCCCTACGACATTGCCCTGGGACGCAGCGGCCGGGGACACTGAGAGGTGGCCGGAGAGGCGGAGGGAGAGGTGAGCCTGCCGGCGGCCGGATCATACTAGAGGCTGAGCAATTAGAAGCCCAGACTCTGTGCTACTGCGGGCCCGACGGGCTAGCCCAGAGCTGCTGCGGTGAGAGCGTTTGCGGGAGGGGGACGAACCCTCGCTGCAGTGGGGGCACAGAGCCTAAGAACGCTGGGGGAAGTGCTGGAGCCCTGCTGCTGAGGACGCAAGGCCTCCCGGAGCAGACCAGGAGGGGACCGTGAGAGGCCCGGACACTACTGCTTGGGCACACGGATACTTGCGAACAACGAGGGGAGTCCCCCCTCAAGCTTCAGACACTGGCACTAGGAGTAAACACACTGGCAGGCAGAAGTGAAGAGCTGATGCTGCTGCAGGATTAGAAGGCTCTTCTCATATCCACGCTGCCTGAGACGCCCTGAGCCACCATTTTGGAGGTGTGAGCTGAGCGCTTAATTGGGGCCCTCCTCTGCGACCGTGGAGACCGCTTGTTGCTACCTATACGAAACCGGACCGAGGAGAGGAGGGTAAGCCCCTATAGCACTACCAAGCGGGAGAAGTCATACACTGCGGCCCCTACGAACTGCTGTTGATCTGGGTGGGAGAGGCACAGCATATTTCCATGGGGCGCACAGAGCCAAAGCAGGCAAAACTGTCCTTTGACGCCAAGAAGGCAACGAGCTCCAGCTCCAGAGACCGACCAGACCCTGCCTCCCCAGACACCATAGATGGAGACTGGAAGACCCGCCTGATTGGAATGCAGCAGAGTCTCTCCTCCATCGACTCCAAGATGGACGCCATGAACAATCGCCTGGACAGGGTAGTGGAGAAACTAGATCAGCATGAGGAGCTTATTAAGGAGTCGGAACAGAGAGTATCGTCGCTGGAGGACGGAGCTGGCACCACTAAGCAACATATGCTGCAAATGGACAAGCTGTTACAGCGGAAAAGAATGAGGAATTGGAAGCCTGTTCTCGGAGAAACAACGTGAGGGTACTAGGCCTGGCTGAATCGACCAACACCGGCAGATTGGAGGACTTTATGGAGCGACTGCTAAAGGACCTCTTAGGGGAGGACTTATTCTCCGCCCACATGTCTATCGAGAGGGCACACAGATCCCTGGTGGCGCGGCCTCCCCCTGGAGCTGCACCTCGACCGGTGATAATGAGACTCCTAAACTACCGCGACCGCGACACGGTCCTCCGCCTGGCACGAGAGAAAGGAGAAGTGCGTTATGGCAACGGTACACTGGCCTTTTACCCCGACTTTACTCAGTCTGTACAGGAGGCACGTCGAAAATTCACAGCGGTAAAGAAAAAGCTGCAAGCAAAGGAGATCACTTATGCAATGCTATATCCTGCTTGATTGAAGATAAACCACTGAGGCCACCAGCATTTCTTTAATTCCCCTCAACAAGTCGAGGAATATATGAAGCGGGAGGGAGCTGCGGAGAGAAACGAAGAGGCGACACATAGGCGGTCCAGATCCCAATCTCCCCAGTCAGATCTTGGCTGATAGCATATCCTAGAGGCACAAGCAACTGTTGTACTGCACTATATGGACAACTAATGACCGCTTCACGCTGGTGATGTACTGAACTGTTTATTTTGTTGAATTGTTGACTGTTGTGATCAAGACTGCTGCCCAGGCACTCGCCGTCGTCCCGTCCCAGAGTACCCAGGTTTCAGTGGGATACTGGAGGGGTGAAAAAGTACGGTAGAGTGTGTTGCGGGAGCCCCCTAGCGGTCCCCCTTGGAGGGCATTCCCCTGAATCAGAGTTTTGCAGGGGGCACATATGGAGGATGCGTGGTAGGAGGCTGGGTGAATGGGGGGGGAGGATACTCCTGGTGGATTGGGGATGCCGGAGTGGGTGAGGAAGGGGGAGGGGGGGGACATTCCTGGCAGGTTGGGGTGCCGGCGTGGGAGTGGGACAGGGGGGAGGGGCACACTGGAGGAATGGGCACAGAAGGAGAGTTTACTGCTATGTTGTGATTGTGTTAGTAATGACTTATGGCCAACAGCAATGAAGCCTCCTCTGCTATGAATATATTATCATGGAATGTCAGGGGTCTAAATGACCCACGTAAGCCGAGACAGGTGTTGGAGTACCTAGACCGCCACCGCGTCCATGTTGCCCTATTACAGGAGACGCACTTATCACGTGGAGGAGCGCCTTAATATGCCTCACGCTGGGCATCCCACCGTTGCTTTGTCTCCTATTCCAATTACTCTAGAGGGGTTGCTATTCTTATCAAGAAGGGGGTACGATTTGTTCAAGGAAGCATGGATCTAGATCCAGACGGGAGATATTGTTTATTGTGGGGAAGGCTGAACTCACAGGTGGTAGCAATTGCGAATTACTATGGACCCAACATTGATGACCCACACCCCCTTCTGGTACTTCGAGGCAAACTCCACACGCTAGGGATTACCTATGTAATATGGGGAGGGGATTTTAACACAGTTATAGACCCCAAATCTGACCATTCCCACGCTATTGCTGTGCACTACACCGCTATGCACCGCACACTGCAGGATATTGTATAGACAGACTATTTTTTAGATACATGGCAACATATGCACCCCAACGGGAGGGAAGGGACCCATCATTCGGCAGTGAATAATACCTGGGATAGACTAGATTATGTGCTGATGGCATTGGGGATGGCGCATTGGGTATCCCAGGCTGTACACTTAGCCCGCACTTATTCGGATCACTCCCCAGTCCTTGTAACAATTAAACCTCCGATAGACCGCTCCCTCTATCTGGGGTGGCGGCTTAATCCACAACACTTACTGGACACAGTATTTAATTCGGTGATGGAGCTGGACATACGGGATTTCTTCATGAGGAATGTAGCTTCGGTAGATAGCCTCACGACTGTCTGGGAGGCGTTTAAGATGACAGTGCGGGGTGGTGCATGGCTAAAGGTGGGGGAATCCTACGAGACCTTCGACATGAACTACATAAATTGGAGAGGGAACTGAAAGAGTTGGAAAAGGGCATCAAAGAGGGGGGGAACTCCAGTGCACTGCGAGCTCAGATGAGAAAGAAACTCTCGGAATATGAGGAGGTAGCGAACAGGGAGTGTAAATTCCGAGGGAAACACCATGTCGCCGGGTATATGGCGAGGGAGATAGGCCAGGTAAAGCTCTGGCTGGTGCGATACGAGCTCCTAGATTTCAGAACTACGTCACAGAGTTGCAAGACGAACACGGGTGTGTAAGACGGACTCTCCCAGACCCAATTGATACACTGATGAGGTTCTACAAAATGCTTTATGCATCACAAAGGGGCACTTAACTAGACCTGGAGGGATAACTGGAGGATATAGCATTTGCTTGGCTAGGAGACGAGCAGTGTAAATTTCTAGCACTCGATCTAGAGGTGGACGAGATCACAGAAGCCATTATGTCCATGTCATCAGGGAAGGCGCCGGGCTCTGACGGGCTTCCCATAGATTTTTACAAGTCCTTTGTTACTATCCTGGCACCTATACTTAAGGAAGTGTCCTTCGCCGCCCTGGAGGACGGTAGACTGCCCGACACGATGAGGGAGGCACAAATTATATCATTATTAAAACCCGGTAAAGAACCCCAGTTCTGCGATTCATATCGGCCCCTATCCCTCTTGAATAGTGACACCGAGATTTTGGCCAAAGTCCTTGCGACGCGCCTTAATCTACTCTTAGAAAAAGTGGTCTTGCCCGACCAGGCAGGCTTTGTGCCCCATAGAGCAACGGCCCATAATCTACGCACTATCCAAGCAGTCTTACAGGACATAGACCCGAATAGCGCAGCAGTGGCGGTCTTTTTGGACGCCACCAAAGCGTTCGACTCAGTTGAATGGGATTATTTGCTGGGGGTCCTTCTTCATATGAGGATGCCCTTTTCCTTTGTAAACTGGATTCAGCTATTGTATACCCAACCATGTGCCAGAGTGCTACTAAACGGCTCCAGATCTGCCTGCTTCCCAGTAGCTAGAGGCACATGGCAGGGTTGCCCACTCTCCCCAGTTTTATTTTCTTTAGCAATTGAGTCCCTAGCTGCAAAGCTGTGTCAGCATCACAATCACAGGAGCTTGATATACCCATCTAGGCAGCTGCTAGTATCACTCTATGCGGACGACATTACGCTGTATGTCCACAAGCCGCGGGACAACTTCAACCCAGTTCTAAGAGAAATCACTAAGTATGGGGCGGTGGCTGGAGTGCAAATGAACTGGAAAAAATCGGCAGTTTTCCCTTTGACTGAGCATACCGAACCTCATCTGCTGCATTATCCACTAGCGTGGGAAACGGATGACTTTAAATACCTGGGCATCCACATTTCCAGAGACAAAACGCTCTGATGAGACTTAATTATGGGCAAGCAATGGACAAGGTGACCGATAATGTATCTAAATGGATTAAACTGCCCCTCTCCATGGCTGGCCGGGTATCCTTGATTAAAATTAACATCCTCCCAAAATTCCTATATTTATTCATAAACATTCAGTATTACCCTGGTGCCTTCTTTTTCCGAACGCTAAATTCGCAACTCGTCCGGCTCATATGGGGGGGTAAGCAGGCCCATTTAACCCCTTAGCTGCACATGACGAGCTGAGCTCGTCATGAGGCACGGTTGAGCTGTGCTTATGACGAGCTGAGCTCGTCATGAACAATGGGGAAACTCAAAGCTCAGCATAAGAGGGGAAAACTCAAAGCAGCCAAGGTGTTAAAACTGTCCACACTTATGCTACCATATCGTGAGGGTGGCTTTGACGTCCCTAACTTTGAACAATACTACTTCAGTCCCCAAGCACATTTCACTGTATATTGGTTTCATCCTCCTCCATATATGCCTCACCTCGAAGTCGAGGACGGATACATGGCTCCTACGCCTACACCCGAATATATTTATATACCCACTGGGGGGCGACGGGACGATCCCTCCACAGTGGATTACACAGTCCGGGCCTGGAACTGGTTAGCCAAAACCGAGGGTATACAATTAATGCACTCCCCTAGGGTGTCCTTGCGCCACTGTCCATTGCTACCGATCACGGGTGAAAAAATTTGCCAACGCCTGTTAGACAGACTGAAGCTGCAGACGTGGGGGGACCTACATATTGGAGGGAAATTCCGCACGACAGAACAATTTTTGGGAGATCAGGAACACTCCTTCATGGATCTGTTCTTATATACGCGCCTGCAGCAGAGTGTACGGGCTCAGACTCCGGATTTCCCGCAGGAACCGGAGACATTCACCTCATTACATATGATGCTGCAGTTTGAGGCCCCCACGCATGTCGTCTCCATGCTATATAAACGGGTGCGCAGTGCACCCTCCACTCAACAAGTCCGTGCCCGCGAGGAGTGGGATGCGGATATAGATAGTCCCCTAAGGGACGATCAGTGGGAGAGCGCCTGCCTCCAAACGGAGGCAATCTCCAGTAACTGCAGACTACGGTTAGTACACTATAAATTCTTGCACCGACTCTACCACACCCCAGCACGCCTTTATAAAATCCACCTCAGAGACGATAACAAATGTTTGCGGTGTGGACAGGGGAACGCAGATTTTATGCATCCGGCCTGGGGGTGCTCCAGCGTTGCCACTTTCTGGGAGGAGGTGTTCGTGGGGTTGACCAGCATGGTAGGGCAACCTATAATCCTGACACCTTTGAGAGCCTTACTGGGGTTGACAGGAGACATACGCACAACACATAAGCAGTTCCTTGCCATGGGTATCCTACTGGCACGCAGACAGGTAGCTTGCAGGTGGGGAAGGGGAAGAGCCCCTAAGTATAAGGATTGGCTTTACAAAATGTCCACCTGGCAGGAGTATCTACATGAGTAAGCAGATCTACTACTGCTGAGGTCGAGACCTAGGGACATATGGGGACCCCTGATGGAGTACTTATTGCGACAGGAGACGGATGGAGCAGATGGTGAGGAAGGGACACAGAGGGATGAATGAGAGGCAGTGTGTGGCTGGCACAAGACAGTAGAGTAAGGGGATACGGAGCTACGATTGTGGGGAGACATAGGACGGGGAGCCGTAAGGTTTCGTCTGCTGGAGAATGAAGCAACGTGGAGGGCGCCTCTCGAGGTGCGGAGACTTTTTGGAAACTATAGTACAGACTATAGCACTACTGAACTGAGCTATTTCTAGGGTGCTGGGGGGATGGAGGCACTTAGGGGTTGATAAGGACTATGTGGAAGTTAGGGGACGGGGGGGGGAGGGAACAGTTCAATTATGATCTATGAATGTACGATATATGTTGCAAGGAGCGGTTAGCTCTGCACGATTATGTATCGAGTTATCCTGTGCTCAATAAAGGTTTTTGAAATATATTAAGTAGTTAAATGCAGTGCTCATAAGGCAGTATCAGATGCAGTAGGTGAGGGAAATGCTTTTGCTGATCAGGTAGCAAAGTAACCTGCAAAATCTAAAATGTCTTTGATGTTTGTAACTACCTCTGCTAGGTGGGTTGCGGAAACAGAGATGTTTGACAACACTATGGAGAGTGTCCGAGAGATACAGAAAGAAGCTACTCCTGCTGAACTGGCTCACTGGGAAAAGGAAGTGGGGAGATTAGATGAAAATGACTGTTGGGTTAATTTGACGGAAAAACAGAGATGGTTGTTGCCCAATGCAATGGTTAATGCTGTAGTAACTATGGCACATGGTTCAGCAGACATTGGGGCAAAAGGCATCTGTGCACTTTTGGATCTTGTGTGGAATAATCCTTATATCCCAAAGACTGCTGCCCATTTGGTTCAATATTGCATGGTTTGTTTACGACACAATCCTGGAGGCAGGGAAACTGTTCTCAGTGGGAACTTTGCACCACCATCTTTGCCTTTTGAGGTGCTCCAAATGGATTATATCCAACTGGAGCGTGTGAATAATCTGAAGTATGTCCTGGTCGTGGTGTGCGCCTTTAGTAAATAGGTGGAGGCCTACCTGACCAAAGAAAGCACTGCTCTGGCAACAGCAAAAGCTCTGATAAAGGAGTTCTTCCCACGTTATGAATTACCTCAGGTGATCTGGACAGATAACGGGGGACACTTTAATGCAGATCTTATCAGTCATGTTTGTAATGGGTTGCAAATTAAGCAGAAGTTTCATGCTGCACGACATCCCCAGTCTGCGGGACTGGTTGAGAAGTATAATGGAATACTGAAAATGAAACTGGCCAAAATTCAAGAGGGTACTGGGCTGAAGTGGCCCGATGCCCTACCATTACCATTGATGTCTTTACGAGTTACCCCACATTCCCGATCTGGTTTGTCACCGTATGGGGTCGTCTTCGGACGATCAGACAATGTTTGTGGTGTCCCGAGACCCAGAATGTTTCGTGATATTGATAATCCTATGAGAACAGATTATCTGTATGCTTTGACTAAAGATCTCCATTCCATTCATCAACCCCGCCTCCAGAACATTTGTTTTATACTTTAGCCCCGCATAAAGAAAGGCACCGTCAGACTTATGCTAAAAACGTATTTGTTGAAATGCTCATTAAACGCATAGTGCTACGAATACAACAAACTGTTGGCTTTGCGGCCTTCTTCCCTCTGTAATGCACAAACATGATCTATTTATCTCTCTGCCATTATCATATTTAGGAAGTTGTGAAGCTTGGTTTAAGTTGTTATCTATGATGTACATGCATTGTACTGTAGATACTAAACGATATTCGGGAAATGACTATGAGATGATACTAGGCTACATAGAAGTACATCAAGGTTTTGACCCACAGGGAAATGAAGGGGAAGGGACATTAGATCCAAATTTCTGTATGAATTTATATACCGAACACGAAAATGTTACCTGGTTGAAAAATGAAATATTCGACTTTGCAGAGTTTAATTTTACCCAGTATTTTCAGCAATTTCAGGAAAGAAATGTTACAGATGACAAAGCAATCCCAGGGCCCATATTAAACAGTACTTCAGCATTCTGTGTTCAGGGATTACGATACATTTCAGTAGGAGAAAGTCAATGTAATTATACTTATCGGCTACGCACCTTCAGTAGTCTTCCGTTGTTGACTCCCCCTAATGTATATTTCGTTTGTGGAGAAAATGCATATACATGGCTTCCCCGTGGTTGAGCTGGCTGTTGTTATTTGTTCTTTTTGTATCCTCCAGTATACATAGACCCCTCTAATTATCATAAGGATCATCGATTAGATAAACGGAGTCTGCCACTTGTCAGAGATAAGAGAGAGATTGATACCACCGACATAGATCAGACAGATACTCCTGAGCAGCATTTTATTGACATTGCAAAGGGGGTGTTTCCTATTTGGGGTCCCATCATTACCAGTAAGGAAGTGAGGCGTCTGTCTAGAGTAGTCGAAAGGGTGATCCATACCACTGCAGGTATACTGACCAATCTAACTGTAGAGCTTCAAGCAACGAGACTCGTCTCGCTTCAGAATCGAATGGTTTTTAGATGTCATCCTGGCCGACCGAGGAGGAGCTTGCCACGTGATCGGCAGCTCCTGTTGTGTATATATCCCTGACTCCGCCCCCTCTGTTCATCTGGCCATTCAAAAATGACACCGTTTGGCCTCTGAAGTGCGTGCAGATACTGGTACCTGGTCCTTATCTAGTTGGTTTTGGGGTCTGTTGTCCACCTGGGGATGGAAAATTTTGATGGTACTAGCAGGTATAGCTTGTATCATATTCACCTACTGTCTCTGCATACATTGTGGGCCTGCTTGTTGCTCTTACTGTGCTGCTAAGCTCGCCTCTTCTGTGACTAGTCCTTCTCCAGCAGCGGTAAAAGCTCAATTAGTTCAGCAGGAAATAAAGGATATCATGCAGATTGATGAAGGGATTTTTGAAGACTGACTTCCCTTTTAGTTAGCTACATCATGCTAAAAGGGCGGTTCTGAGGGATAAAAATCCAATTTCCCCTATATTAGCAGTATTAGCCATACATATATTGTGTTAGCATGATGTACCTAAATACTTTTTGCGTTGTATATGTATAATGCCTAACCTATATCTGTTTTACCTAGTTGATAAGGGTATATGCTGTTCGTGTGTTTTGTGTACATCGAGTAGGCCGAGAACCATACAGACACCATCTTTTCTCTGCCTGTGCCAGGCCGAGCAGTGATCACGTGTTACTCTCCAATAGTTGTCAGGCCCCATTTCTGTTGAGTTACGGAGAGCAGCTGAATGCATATCATTCTTCCTCTGTCCTGGGACTCAAGGTCGCATCTGGCTTTGGGTGTGATAAGAGCATTCCTGAAGTTGCCGGGCATGCACTCCCGGGCACCGGGACGAAAGGGAGTCACCCCTCCTGACCTCCCCAATAATAACTAAGCAGAGCTTTGAACTAATCATGTGTGCCATATATGGTCCTTCCTCGAGGCCCAAGAGCCAAGTAGTGTTATCCATTTACGGTGACTTCATGTACTGTACTGAAAGTATATATGTGCTGTTTTGAATGTAAAAGAACAACGGCTCCCGTGGACTAGTACTACAAATATATCTTTTAACTATGGCTAAATAGCAATTCAAATAAACAAAGGCTAGCAGGGATGTCAAAAAAGGACGCACCGTCAATTTGAGAGAGTACTCAAAAACTGTTTATAAACCAAAACACAGATCACAAGATTGTACAATTCTATGCAGCTTGTCACATAATCATGTGAACACAAAGAGAAAAATAGAAAAATTGTGCACAGTGTCCCAAGTGTACATGTGAAACCAAAAACATTAAATAGACAACATATATAAATTACATACAAATAGGTTTCTCATACAATAACAAGGAAAAAGGAAAATGACCAAAATATTAATAGTGAATGGATAATAGTGTCTCTAAATGATTGTAGGCACTAGTTGTTGGTTCATTTCCTTATGGCGTCGACGGCGTTTCGACCCTTAGGAATGTGGGTCTCATCAGGACAAGACAGTAGGGGACATCTACAATTAAAGAAGGCAACGTGAGAGTGAGTATGATGTGTGACATGGATTCTACATATATCTAATGTGTGTGGGCCATTGAATGAGGTACCTGAATAGTTGCTTGTATTCTCACCAAGTGTGATAAAAGTTGTAAATGACTTACAGGTAGCCCAGCCGGGTACACTGTAGTGGTCACGAATTGTCCTAGGGCTTGGTGTTGTCAATACGTGGGGGGCGTGGGCTTAAAGTGTAGAGCGGGCGCCTAGTAGCGCACGATATGTCCACATCTTTGTTCTGGATGTATATAAATTACGGACAGGACGATGCCTGAATCGGTAAATGTGCCTCTCAGTGGCGTTTCCGTTACCACACGCTGTTGGTCTGATCACCAGCGTGTGGTAACGGAAACGCCACTGAGAGGCACATTTACCGATTCAGGCATCGTCCTGTCCGTAATTTATATACATCCAGAACAAAGATGTGGACATATCGTGCGCTACTAGGCGCCCGCTCTACACTTTAAGCCCACGCCCCCCACGTATTGACAACACCAAGCCCTAGGACAATTCGTGACCACTACAGTGTACCCGGCTGGGCTACCTGTAAGTCATTTACAACTTTTATCACACTTGGTGAGAATACAAGCAACTATTCAGGTACCTCATTCAATGGCCCACACACATTAGATATATGTAGAATCCATGTCACACATCATACTCACTCTCACGTTGCCTTCTTTAATTGTAGATGTCCCCTACTGTCTTGTCCTGATGAGACCCACATTCCTAAGGGTCGAAACGCCGTCGACGCCATAAGGAAATGAACCAACAACTAGTGCCTACAATCATTTAGAGACACTATTATCCATTCACTATTAATATTTTGGTCATTTTCCTTTTTCCTTGTTATTGTATGAGAAACCTATTTGTATGTAATTTATATATGTTGTCTATTTAATGTTTTTGGTTTCACATGTACACTTGGGACACTGTGCACAATTTTTCTATTTTTCTCTTTGTGTTCACATGATTATGTGACAAGCTGCATAGAATTGTACAATCTTGTGATCTGTGTTTTGGTTTATAAACAGTTTTTGAGTACTCTCTCAAATTGACGGTGCGTCCTTTTTTGACATCCCTGCTAGCCTTTGTTTATTTGAATTGCTATTTAGCCATAGTTAAAAGATATATTTGTAGTACTAGTCCACGGGAGCCGTTGTTCTTTGATATAAATTCATGCCCTGGTTCCTATGTGAGTAGGGTTCTCCTTGTTCTTTTCTGAGAGTTTTGAATGTAAGCCAGCAGTCTTCTCCGCGCACCTGATGGGTGGGAGTTGGAGAGGCTCCTCTATAGAGTATTTTGCATAATAAACGATTGAACTTTCTTCACTGTCAACTGACTGGTTATTTGGTAATTGGTATTGGGACTATTGGTAGGTATAGCTTCTTATGTTATTTTTTATGGTACGTCAAAACAGCAGCCAAACATAAAACTCACTAACAACATATATAGAAGTACAACAAGACCAGACCTGTGCAGCAAAATAGTGGAAAGGCAATGGGAGCCCAGACAGAACAGGAGTACACAACATCCTCAGTCAGGAACAATGCTCAGACAACATACCCCAAAACAGAGAAGAAGTGCATCATCTCAAAACAATCATGGACACAAACTGGAAACAATGGGCCTACAATGAAACACTGACATACATACCACACCACCCATCAAGCAACATGGTGTCATAGTGTACAACATGCTTGCACATGCACAATCCTGACAAGTGACAGGTCAAATATGAGAGGAGAAATCCCCAAGGATGCACCAAAACAAGTCCAGGAGCAAGAATAGCCCTACGTTCATGTGACCGACACACAAGTAATGCTCACTACACTGGCAACACACACCTGAATGAATCACAACAAACCAACAAAACACACCCACCCACATGCAAATAGAACATCAGACACAGAGCATCTGTCAGCTGCAAGAGACTACACAGCCCAACCTCTGCACACATCCACATCAAACACACAACAGATGCACATGCCAATACATCACATTGGAAACACAGCTGGACATCAGGGGATGCACACCAGACTAGGACAAGGCAACATACACTCAAAGGACTGAATGCACGACAAGCAGTGTGTGCTCACCAAACATAGCAGTTCCACACAGATATGTGACACCAAGAACCCCCACAACACAAAGAAGCACAGCACACAGACAACATCACACTCAGGAAGGGAAGCAGTACCTCAGCAAACACACAGACAGCTAACCCAACACCCACAGATGCACAAGTCTGGGACACCCAGGTGAAAACAACATGACCTAAGAACTGTGCAGCACAAACAGTTGAACTATATGAGCAACCATGCCTGCAAAACAGTACAAGAAAATCACATATAACCAATTGGGAAACTGTCCTGAGTGATACATTGGTCCTGTGCACAGATCAGCACCACAAAGCATAGTGTAACAAATGTAGTGGTAGGGAGGCACACACACTGGCAACCCAAGGGGACAGCTGACATGAGAGAGAAATGGTGTGTACGTCAGTAGTGGACAGGTGAGGAGTGCCCCATACAAAAATAGGTGAAGTGCAGATTCACAATGGGTAGGTATCAAAAGCACAGATAGGGATGTTATGACTCCACACCTCACATACCATAGTGGAGCCAAAAAAGCCTCAAGCGACAGCAATGCATGAGAAAACACACCCACAATGTCAGTGCGGCTGAGCAGGCCTGCACAGTGAGTACAAACAGTATCAAGACACATGGCTGATCAACAAACCACAAACACTGACTTGCCAGTCGCATACTCACAATTGGCACCAACAACAAGTAAGTGTCCCCCAGAAGTGCAAGGACACACCAACACACTGCACAATGTACACCTACAACTCCCACATGTGCACACAATCACAAGCATAGGGCTCTAATCAAATTTACAGGCACTCAACTCCTGGGGGACACATGTGTGCATTTGCCACCGCAGGGGCACACACACATCAACACTGCTGACAAAGTCACCCCCTTCACATTGCACACTTCCTGACCACCCAAGTGCACACATTGAAATCTACCCATGTGACTGTGATGACTGGCCATCACAAGATGACCATAAACCAACACTGCTGTTCACACATCAAGAAAGATCACACATACATGATGGCACTGGCCACCCTGCCTGCATTTCTCTGGCAGTGCACCAAACATGACATGTGTCCAATTTAGCTAACATGACCAAAGAATGATTATGATAACAGTAGTTCAGCACAAACCACCATCATTGCACCCCCAAGCCTCAGAGTCAAGAAGAACTGAAGTGCCGTCACCTCTGCAAAACCCTGAAAAAAGTGAAAAAAGCCATTGGCAATATTGAAGTGGCATACAGAGCATGTGTCACATTAAACGATACACACACAGAACTCCCTTTATTTAACAAGGACACTGACAAAGCAGACATCAGGAGTAACTGCCTTCATTCACATATTACACAGATAGCACCAAAAGTAGACAAGAGCAAGGCCAGTGGCCAGTACAACATGCAGAGTAGGTACATGAGATCCTGCACAGGGAATGGGCAAACAGCAGTGAACATCAAGGCCAGTGGCCAGTCCAAGGTGCAGATGAGGTACATGAGAGCCTGCACCGGGAATTGGTGAGACTGTACCCTGCCAGGGTCAGCAACACAGTCAGGGAGGTAACAATGGGCAGTCCAGGTATCGCTGTGGTAGAGACAGGTGTGTGAGGGGGACTTCTACCTGGGAGGTGACTGAGTGTCGGGTACAGTTTGAGGACTGGACCGGGGCAAGAGAGGCCAAGCTGAGGTAGAGGCATCAGTGGCTCTGGAAGCCGGAGGGCTGCTTTGACCGGGTGGTGTTGTGGCAAGTGGCGGTGGAGTCATGCTGACTTGAGATACAGTGTGGATGGGAGAATGTGAAGGGGTGCCTTTCCACTTCTTGGGGATTCTGAATGGCTTCCCTGTCTTGGGAGGAATGGTAAGTGGTGCAGGCACAACAGGCACACTCGCCACCAAAGGAACATCAGGTGCAGCCGGTGGCCCCCCCATTGGAGCCAAGCTGGATCCAGCAGTACACTTGGCCTGACCTTGCCTTTGCCCCTCCATCCCCTGTTTAGCAGGTGTACCTCCTACAGTGCCCTCCTTTCGCTGCTTCACAGAGCTGTGGGTGTGGGTGTATCTGCTGTGGAGCTCCTTTTTATGTGGAATCTTAGCAGGCCAGTAAACAAGAAAAGAGTGTCAAATGGTTATACCAGACCATAGTCAGGAGCAGCTAAGAAAGGGGTGGACGGCCTCACTCAGGACGTTAAGGAAAGCCCTCACTCACCACCTGGTGATGACATGTTTCATCATCAGGCCCCACCAAAGAGACCGAGTGCCTCTTTGGTGTGCTACAACGCCAGATCTACTGCGGAGCAGGATAGTGAGATTCAGACGTGTTGTGCAAAGTAAATTTAACTAATGAATGGTGAGGGTTTAAAAAGTCAGTAGTGTATCAGAAATAATTTTATTCTTTGATCACTAAGGACAGGTTATTAAAATTTATGTGTTTGGAAAAGAGTCCACAATTAATTGAGCGGTAGTTTCCTTACAAATCAATCGACATGTTTCAGCCATGAAACAGTGCAATGTTACCAGGCATTCTTCAGGACTTATTGGTGTATTAAACCCTGGCGGTATGGACGTGCTAAGGCCCACCCTTACCTAGGGACGTGAAAGTGAAAATAACAAAAAAGGTGAAAAAGTGCAAAAAAGTTTTTAGGAAGTAAGATTTGCTTCCTAATTACTCCTGGTTTAGGAGGCTTCCAGCTTTATGGTTTCTGTACCTGGAAATAACAAAAGGACATAGACGCACATGTAGGACAGTACAAACGTTAAGTAATAGTACTGATCGCAGTTGTAAGTCTATGGTGCTCCACTTCGTGGTATAGAGACATTAGTGGCAAAATAACGATATAGTTATCACCACCTTAGCCCCTGGGTTCTTACTCACTAGTAGGAAGGAGGTGCTGTGTACTATATGTGATACATGATAATAGTGATGGTGAAAGTAAAAGGGAAGTAAACTTCCTATTTACGATCAAGGTTATGGTATGATCGCTTCAAACAATAAAATTAAATTGTCTCACTTTTGTGGTGTCAGGGAAGTACACCATGGGTCACAGGAGGGGGGTGGGAACGTAATTGGCACACCCTGCGCGTTTGTAAAAAAAGGGGGTAAAGAAAGACATACAATAAGTCTGTAACACAGCGTCGGTACTTAGCTTTGAGATGAAATGGCAGTTGAATTGCAGCTTCTACTCACGCCCTCGACGCTCGGCACCCTCAGTGTACCTGCATCACCCTCAACTGGACCCCGAAGATGTGGACGCGGGGCCGGGAGCTCTGTATATACTGGTTAGACAGCGAGGCGGTGATTGATTTCCGGGTGGGGCGTGGCGGAAGACGGAATGCCGTCGACGCCCTGGTTTGGACTAATCCGAGAGCCTACAGGACCGCGACGAGGTGGTCACGTGCTCGGATCGAGTATGCTCGTTGTTAAGGAAACTGGGCGCTCGCATTCGCGAAGGTGGAGATGACCTCCTACTGCGTTGCTCTGGTGATGTGAAGCAATGCAGGAGAACATAGTGCATTTGGTACGCTCTTGTCAGAATCTCACATCGTGTAAATGCCATTATGAAGCGAAGTGAGAGTATGATATAAATGGACAATGCGAGGGAAATGCTACCTTAATCACGTGCACTTAAGGCCGGAGGGCAAAAAGATGTGACGAACAAGTGCCACGTGAAATTGAGGACTCAGTTGGCAAGTAAGCTAATATAAGCCAAGATTAAAGAATAGTTAGTCAGTGCAAGAGGGCAAAAAAGGTCCTTACGGTGCCAGGTAACTCTCATGCACTTCCATACTAGGTGGAGAGCGTACAGGCTATTGTACCCATTATCTAGTGTGTAGAGGGTGAGGCTGTGCATTAAGACTTTGAGGTGACATGTCATTCTAGCTGAAAGGTGGTACCGAGTTGGTGATAATGTCTGAGCTCACACAATGTTCACTTGATCACGGAATTCCAGGGGATGTCATCATTTAATCCTATGAGATGGGTCCCAAGTCTATATACCCATTGTTGTTCTTTCTCAAGGAGGCGATTGCAGATGTTATCAGATGACGTTGAGGTTGGCTGTGATTCTTCAAGCAGACTCCTGTCCCCCTCCAAGGCGCTGGTCACATCAGTGTCACTGTGCTCATGTGTAGCAGTCATGCTTGATGCCTCACCACTGGTGTCCGTCCCCTGTCCTTCCGTACCCACGGGAGATGCTGCATGAGACAGAGATGTAGGGTCAGTTCAGTTGCATCAACACAACCATCATTCATATGCAAGCAAAGCACTAAACAAGATGATGATATCCCCATGTTGCACACCACCCTATGCAGTAACATTGTGCAACCTCAATTCTAAAATCAAATTTTGTGTGTTATCATGCAAACTTGGCATAAATGACCCATGTGATGACCACACAGCCAAATAGCCTGCCGGTGACTCCGTGGAACAAGGCACACAAATCCCTCTGAGCACACCTATGATGCTGAGGGGGGAAAAGATGTACCTCCCAACATGTTGCCACTGTCACCTCTGGGGGGAGCAGAAGTGGACAACACAGATACAGATTCCAACATAACAGTCCACAATGGGCATGTGCTCATGCCATGCACCATGTCGTACTTTGGGGCACAACTACAGTTACACATTGGTGTAGGATGTCTAGTACACACAATTCTGACATTAGGCAATGCACACATTGATTAAAGCACACTCAGATGATGCACACTGCTGTTCCCTTCCATGGGATGTCCCTGACTACTCCAATGCAGACAATGCCAGAAGGCCACAACTCAGAATGCAATGTCAAGGGGCATTCCTCCAATGACATGAGAAAGTACGGGTAGGGAAAATGCATGACAGCTGCACCAAACACAGAGGCCACTTATAAGCCACTGCATCACACTACCAACATCGCAGGACCCAGCGCTGGCCCAGGCTGTGACCACATGCAGCCACTCACAACCAAAGTCACCCATCCCACAATACTCACCCCCAGCTTGCTGCTGGTGCTTCTTCAAACGTGCATCCAGCTCAGGGAGTGTCACAGCTAAGATGTGGGCCATGTTCCTGCGCGCCAACCTGCCAGTCCGAGGGAGCTGCCCCAGAGTCATCTCTGCCACCTTTTTGCTCAGTCGGCAGATGTCATCCCACCTCTTGTGACAGTGTGTGCGCCATCGGTTGGAGACACCCAGAGCCCGCACTTTGCTTGCAATGGCTCTCCACATGGCCATATGCTGGTGGACTTAGAGCTGCAGGCATGGGAGACAAGAAGGGGGAAAATCAGTGACACATTGTTATTTACCACTATCTCTCAGTACAGGAGCATGATACTAACTCAGCCTAACTTCACATATATGTCTAGCAGAAACAATACAGCATCTCACATGCTACATTATCATGGGAGAATCATATGAAAATGCATCCAGGTATGAGGGTGGACACAGTACCTGCCCATCTCATACACATGCATGATGCTAGCACATAAATCTATGTGTAGGCTGCCTCATCTACTATCCAATTTGAGGGCGAGCAAGATATACATTGCATTTCAATATATGTTTAAAGGCAGACTCATTGTGTCCAACACTGCGCAGCCAACAATGTCCTTGCCCTGTGAATGGCTCACTGTGTCATGGAGGTCACATTGAGGGACATTATCTTACAATCCCACACCCTTCTCGTAAGGCGTGTCATGTGCAATCTACAGGGATGAGATGGCTCTTTGATGGATAGTGTAGCAAACAACACACATGTTACACTCTGTACATTCAGTGATGTGTCCTTGTCAGATTGGGCAGTGACTGTGCGGGCCAGGTGGGATCACACTGAGGTCCAACACGGGGCATCAGAAATGTCACATGACGGGACAAATTGAGAGCATAAACATTGCCTACACATGCGAGTCAGTACACATGCTGATGGAAATGGAAGGGGCTGTGCACAAAAGTATGACAATCTGCTATGTCATAGGTGAATTATCACCAAGAGTGTCACTCTCTGGTATTAAAGTCCTGAGCATAGTGCTGACTTATACATGATGCAAATGTCCCAGACACAATTCCATCACTACCCCCTGGACCTAAACTCTTGCTAATGATAATAACACCACAAAGAGAAAGGGGGTCCAAGGGATATTTTAAGACCTGCGTTGGTTCGTATCCCCACACAACAATCATAATATAAATCGAGAACCAGGGATCTGAGAGAAATGGATATGTTAAACCATTTGATAGGCGCAACTGTAATTAAATCAGTTGAGGATGCAGGAATTCCTATCGAGCCTAAAATTAAAAGACGCAACAATGAACTGTGATCAAGAACACTGGTGATTGTCCGTGAGACTTAAAGAAAAAATGGATTCCCATCAAATGTCTTGTAATGATCTATATTCTCATTTGGTCATCCATGGCCGTGGGGCGGTCTGTCTCTAGATCATTGAGACCATATCCACACCCATTCTCCAAAAGGAGTCCGTGAGTTTAGCTTGCAACCACTGTGCTGACCATGAGGTAGATAGAATAATATGGGAATTAGTGCAGTGCATAGAAAAGGGAACGTGGTGAGATAAAATAGAGTGGTAAATATAGACAAAAGGACATTTTATTCAAAAGGCAGTATTACCCTCTAATTAAAATCAAGAACAGTGCAAAATCCGGCAGTCTCAAACAAATATTTGACTACCAAAAGAGGGCCAACATGTTTCAGCCGATAGGGGAACAGTATCCCAAGGCTTTCTTCAGGGCCTCTGTTCTAATAATTTGCTACTGCTAATGTGAATATAGAAAATTAGGAAAACAGATGAAATGTTATTATTCAAATGAAAAGGATATAAATGGACATTTTAGTCCATAATCATACTCCTCCGTGTCAAAACTGGTGTGTCTCACATCTAGAAAAAACAAACACGATGGTCTCAATCATATGTACATTGTACACGTAACAAGTTTGTGATCAGGATTGTAAATCAACACTCACCCAGATTGACCGGGGACTAGACCTCACCTCTCCTGGACCCTGCTCAGGAAGATGAAGGCCTGCTCTATGAAAGAAAAGCGTATAGTGTCTTGTGTAAAGAGCTAGCTCCTTGGACGCATATGCCTTCTATAACCCAATACACACTTATTCTAACACCAAATCTGTGAGAGACATCGTGAGGCTTCAAAGGAGGTTTGCTCTTCCCCCTCCTAAGGGGCTACCGCTGACCGTCCTAACCGCTCGCCGCACCCGCTCCGCGGGTGCCGCTTTGTGCGGTCAGCGAGGGGCAAGCCGCCACTACAGAAACAGCGAGGGAGTTACGGGAGGCGGAGCAGTCAGTGTTGGAACTTCACTGACCAGAAGGCTCAGCGCAGCCCCTGGAGTTGACGCCGCGCCCACTGAACAACACGCCCCCCGCCCGGCCAGGTGCAGAAAAGCAAGCGCCTCTCAGCACCCAAACGGGACACCAAATCTGTGAGAGACATCGTGAGGCTTCAAAGGAGGTTTGCTCTTCCCCCTCCTAAGGGGCTACCGCTGACCGGCCTAACCGCTCGCCGCACCCGCTCCGCGGGTGCCGCTTCGTGCGGTCAGCAAGGGGCAAGCCTTCACTACAGAAACAGCGAGGGAGTTACGGGAGGCGGAGCAGTCAGTGTTTGGAACTTCACTGACCAGAAGGCTCAGCGCAACCCCTGGAGTTGACGCCGCGCCCACTGAACAACATGCCCCCCGCCCGGCCAGGTGCAGAAAAGCAAGCGCCTCTCAGCACCCAAACGGGACACCAAATCTGTGAGAGACATCGTGAGGCTTCAAAGGAGGTTTGCTCTTCCCCCTCCTAAGGGGCTACTGCTGACCGTCCTGACCGCTCGCCGCACCCGCTCCGCGGGTGGTCAGCGAGGGGCAAGCCGCCACTACAGAAACAGCGAGGGAGTTACGGGAGGCAGTTACGGGAGGCGGAGCAGTCAGTGTTTGGAACTTCACTGACCAGAAGGCTCAGCGCAGCCCCTGGAGTTGACGCCGCGCCCACTGAACAACACGCCCCCCACCCGGCCAGGTGCAAAAAAGCAAGCGCCTCTCAGCACCCAAAAGGGACACCAAATCTGTGAGAGACATCGTGAGGCTTCAAAGGAGGTTTGCTCTTCCCCCTCCTAAGAGGCTACCGCTGACCGTCCTAACCGCTCGCCGCACCCGCTCGGCGGGTGCCGCTTCGTGCGGTCAGCGAGGGACAAGCTGCCACTACAGAAACAGCGAGGGAGTTACGGGAGGTGGAGCAGTCAGTGTTTGGAACTTCACTGACCAGAAGGCTCAGCGCAGCCCCTGGAGTTGACGCCGCGCCCACTGAACAACACGCCACCCGCACGCAACGCCTCCTTTTTAGGCGTGACAGCCGCGTAGCGGGACGCGAGCGGGACGCCGAGCGAAGCCCGAGCAAAGGGCGGGCAGTCTGTGGCAGTCAGGGGCTGACAGAGGCTGGGCTGGGCCAGGTCCCCAACATCTTCTACACCGGCCCTGAAAGGTACCGTGACATTGTCAGAGGGTAAAACACTAAATATGTCTACTCGCTCTGGGAAACCGCTCAGAGCCGGAGGAGAAGGGGTCGGGGGGAATCCAATGATAGGTACTATGGATAGGTTTATAACTAGGGTAGCGGCAGTCATAGAGAAGGAGATTGCGATGATGGAACGCCGCCTCTCCGGGGATCTTTTACCAGCCAGACGATCCTCCCTTGGCTCTGCGGCCAAAGTCCTGTCACCTCCCACAGTTATGGTTTCACCCCCACTCATTGTAGAAGTGCCTGAGCATTCCCGGTTGTCCGAAATAGGAGAAAGTATTGACAGGTTAGAGAATCTAGCAGTACAATTAACACCAGGTGTTGCCAGTGATGAGGCAGTGGGAGGGTGTGTCTCAACTTCATTTCCTCCTGTTTCTAGCCAAAATACCCCGTTGCCAGACCCTGCTCCCCCTGTGGGTACCTCAGTGCCTTGCATGTTTCAGGGTGCCTCGAAACGCGCCAAGAGGAAAAGAGTTGTGAGCACACGTAAAGGTAGCCAGCCCATACTTTACAAGCGCTTTAGAAAACAAGGATCAAGGGCTACGGGTGAAAAAATAGGCAACGGCCAGAGCCCAGAGCACTTGGACGGGTTGGGGGAGCCCCTGTCCCATGAAAGGGAACTCGATACTAATGACAAGCTATCCCCAAATCAAGTCTCGGTTTGCCTGGACCAATTTACCAACGCGCTCAATCGCTCCTTGACACCGCTCATAGACCAACTCAAGAGGGTGGAGGCCAGAGTAAATAGTCTTGAGCAATCGACTCTTGACAACTTCTTTGCACTTAAAACCTTGATTAAACATCAGACTAGAAATAATCAGGACCCTACATGCAGCAAGTTGGGAAAAGGAGTAGCTGTTGCAGCTGCTCCGCTACAGGATCCAGTCACGCTAAAGACGGTGTCTTCAATAGCACCAAGTGCGGCACCAACTCTTACTAATATTGTTTCACCTAAGTCCAAACCAGGTCCTGCCCCGCTTTCTAATCCACCGCAAAGGAACTTTACTAACGTCCCTAAAGTGTACAAGATAGTTACCCAACCAAAGGCTTCGGTGGGTGGGCGCAATCCCAATTCCAAACTTAAGCAATTACCCTCAAATAGTGCTAATACCAAGGGAGACGGGGCAGCTCCGCCAGCTAATCCTGTCGGAATCATTTCGACAGTTCATGCTCCAGCTGCACCCACCTTGAAGAAATTGCCTCGCATTCCCCATACTGACCTTCCCCCTGATTGCCACCCCTATGTAGTTGTACTTGTGAAGGTTCCACCCTTGAAAGATAACCAATTAGTGACAGACCAGGCCCTAAAAAATAAATGCCTCTACTGGCTAAAAACAAATAGACCACTCCCTGCGGGCGTAGATGGACTAATCCTCGGTGTCCGCAGGGTGAGCTGGGTTGGCAAAAGCAAGAAGCAGTTGGAGGGGGACTGCGTTATTATCAACTTCCAGGATAATAGAGTGGCCAGATTAATTTGCAGTCAAGAACAAGCGGTGGGTGGCATTGGAGTTAGCGCTGCGGACCTGACCTATTTCTACCCGCGGCCTGTAAATCGCTCAATCCTTAGGCCTGTGTTGGGGGAGACAAGTACGGGTGCTATTGGTGGAATACATAGTATGTTTGAGTCCCTTCCCTATCCACAGACTAGGTGGCTTGGCCAAAACTGTGGCCCTATGAGTCATTGACTCGAGGCAACGGGAGGCCTAGATAGGGGGTAAATGGATGAGTCCCCATACGGTACAGCAATTTCACCTACCTCTCCCTCCCTTAATGAAACCCAAACTACACCACTGGCTACTCTGGACCCTGCGGGGGTCCCAGTTTCTAGTGGTCATTGGGGAGCATTGGCACTCTCGGATAGGGTGGCTCCATGTCAAGAGATAGTTTCCCGTTGCGCTCCTGCTGTGACGGACCAAGTCTTAAAGGTCTTCAGCTGGAACGTTGCTGGAATAACTAGAAAATTGGCACTGCCCGACTGGAATGCATTAGTGGAAGAGTATTCCATATGCATTTTCCAGTAGACATGGAGCAGGGAACCAGAACACAGGGTGGGGTACTCTGCTTTTGCCATCCCAGCGGTCTCCCCAGATTCGGGCAGAGGACGACCATCGGGGGGTTGTTCTTATCTGGGTAGCTTCATCCCTAAATTGTAGGGTAGTGGAAACTAAGACTAATAGCCCAGATTTACTTAACATCATATTGAAGGATGCCAGGGGTCGTGCTGTTTTGAATATATTTAATGACTATGCCCGTGGCACTAAGGGCGGGAGGCAGTCTCCCACAATTGCACTGTTGGAGGACTTGTTGGGGGCAACGCCATACAAAGCCTGCAGCTTGGTTGCAGGCGATGTTAACTGTACATTCGAGCCCTTGGGCTCGGACGTTACCCAGGATCAGGATCAGGAGGATAGTAGGAGGGGGATACCTGTCTTAGAGCTACCCCCGATCAAAAAATGGTCAGAGGTGGCACTGCAGCTAAACGCCCTTAGTATAGAGTATGGTCTGAGGGCCCTAAACGGAAGGACGAGCTCGGACAAGGGGGGTGCCAATACATAAAATAGGCCCAATCACACATCAAGAATCGATTACATCTTGCTTGATGTGTGTCTATGGAGCTCAGTGAGGGATATGGTAATATTACCTTCAGTTGAAAGTAATCATAACCTGTTGTCCCTCACTCTAGCCCCTTGGTGGTCTGTTAGTAGTGGGGGTCCTGTACCTAATTCTACAGTTAACCTGGGTGAGGTGGAGGTATCCCTTTGCGGCAGACGCCTGAAGTGGTCAAAACTTTTGTTGTCTGCCGGAAAACTTGAGGCTGTGTCCCAATTACTGGCCCTAGCCCATCACAATCTAGGCGTAGTCGAAGGGGGCTTGGGGGAGGTATGCGAAGTGTTTTGCTACCTAACTGGGGCCTTAACAAGTCTGTTTACTGTGCGCCAGAGGCATAGTGGGGCGAAAGAAAGGGCCAACAAAAGAGACGGCTGGTACACCCACAACTGTAGAGAGGCGAAAAAAAACCTAGTGGAGGCAGTTAAAGCAAAATCCCAAGCTAGGACAAGGGAGGCTAGGAAGGTCTACTCCAAGTCGATCCAGATAGCAAAGAAGGAATGGGAGGAGAAATTCTGGGTGGACTTGCTGGCTGCTAGTAAAGATAAAGATGCCAGGAGGTTCTGGAAATTGATATGCTCCCGTAGTAGACCCGACGATACCCTGAGAACTTGCACCATTCCATCCCAGAACTGGTCTCATCATTTCGGGGCCTTATATTCAGCGATAGAAGGGTCCCTAAATGAGCCAGCTGTATTCCCCTTTACTATGGAGGCTAGCTCTCTTTGTTTGTTCACACCGCGGGAGGTTGAGAACGCCATTAAGACCGTGGTCCCATTGAAAGCTGCCGGCCCAGATGGGCTCCCAGGGGATTTACTGCGGGCCTATCCATCTGATTGGGGCCAAATGATTTCGGCCCTCTTGAATGCCATCTTGGAGGGCGGCCCGGTCCCAGAGTCGTGGAGAGGGGCAGTGGTAGTCCCCATATACAAAAAGGGAAGCAGAGACATCCCAGGGAATTATAGGCCAATAAGCCTGATTGACTCAACACAAAAAGTAGCCGGAAAAGTCATCCTGGGGAGAATCCTTCAATGGGTGGAAGACAATCAAGTTCTATCGGACTTCCAAGCAGGCTTTCGCTCAGGAACAGGTACAATTGAGCAGGCTTTTAGGCTAGCACTTCTGTACTGGAAGGTGGTGGAACTGGGCAAGGGCAGTCTCTATTTGGCCTTCATCGACTAGAAGACTGCCTTTGACCTAGTTCCCAGGGAAGAACTCTGGAGGGTTCTCCACCGTTTGGGCCTGCCCCCGTACATTCTGTTTCTTCTTATGAAACTCCACATGAGCAATTTCGCCCAGGTTCGTTGGGGGAGAAATGGCGAAACAACAGATAGGATCCCTGTCTGTAGGGGTGTCAGACAGGGTTGTGTCTTAGCTCCCACACTCTTCTCCCTATATGTAAATGGTGTGGTGGAGCATTTGCAACAGGAGCCTGCGGACGCACCCTGTCTGGGGGGTGTGCGTATCCCAACATTATTGTTCACGGATGACACTCTCCTTATCTCAAAGACCCCCCAGGGGCTCCAGAAGCTGTTGACCCGTTTCCAGGACTTTTGTGTAACCAGAGGGCTGGTGATAAACGTAGAAAAAACGAAATACTTGATTCTACGCCCACCAAGGAAACTAGGTCGTCCTCCCACCTTGAATTCGGTCCCTCTGGAGAAAGTGACCGAATTTGATTATCTGGGGCTACGCCTGAATGATAAAATAAACTGGTGTTCACACATCGACAAGATGGTCCTCTGCCATAAAAGGGTAGGGGGTGCTTTACTCAAGGAATACCACGCATCCCCCAGATCTTCAGTGGCGCCTGCAATTGAGATCTACAAGGCAAGGGGGGTCACCTCTGCCCTGTATGGCGCGGAGTTATGGGGTCACTGCAATTTGGATTCTCTATCCAAGACAGAAAATAAGTTCCTGAAGGACCTCTTAGCACTTTCACTGAGCACCCCAACAGTTCCAGTGCTCTTGGACTTGGGCGGTAAAAGCATCAAAGACCAGGCCCGTCTTCGCCCATTGCTCCTATGGTCCCGCATATGGAGGGTCCCAGAATTAAAATCCTATGCCGATGGCCTATCAGAAGTATTGAATATGGGGGGCTGGAATAAGATCAAGTGGCTGAGGGACATAAAAACTCGTTTGGGGAACTGGGCCTAGGAGACTGCTGGACCACAAGATCTGCTCCTCCTAAAGCAGGCCTCAAAAAATTATATTGGGACTGGGTCTCTTGCCAATTAATTGGGAATCCACACTATTGTAATTCGACGGCAGCGTTTCTTAAAATAAAGGATGTGGTATTATACGAACCCTACATGGACCTAATCACTATGCCAGCGGACAGGGCCCTTTACTTTAAGTTTAGAGTTGGTACCCTTCCGCTAAAAGCAACTGTATCAAAGTGGAAGTCCTATGCTCATTTATCCCCTTTTGCGCTTGTTGCCCAACCAGGCCTGAGACGGTGGCACACGTACTTTTTGAGTGCCCAGACTACATCCACCCAAGGAGATACTGGTTGAAATCCCTCTTCAAACGACTGGGAACACGCATGCATTCGGTGGCTCTCCGAATTCTATTGACTGATACCTCTCCACTTATAGTCTGTGGTGTCTCTAAATTTTGAAAACGTTTTTGGTTGATTCGTTGCAATAGATTGACTATTTCGGTTTAATTCCTTTTTAGCTAATTTATTCTAGGGTGATCCCTAAAATGTTACCTTTTTATAAATGTGTGACATACTTGTATTTTTTCGAAATGTTGTCTTTTAATGTATGTTATGCTTGTAAGATATCCTTGCATATCGAATAAAGCTTTCAACCAACCAACTTATTCTAACCTCTCTTTCATGGGTACTCATCTGTTCTGGTCGAGCAAAGGCTCAAACAGAGTGATCAATCATCACTAAAGCTACACTTAGTACAACTGTTAAAAACAACCCTATACCAATGCTCTGTGGCTGGCACTAGCCTAAGTCAAAGATGATTACAAAGACTACTTTTTAAAGCAACAGGTCAAGTCAATTGAACCAAAAGAGATAGACTCTCTCAACGCGATGTCAGTAAAATCTACCAAAGACTGACCTGTCCGTCGTTGCCTCTGTTCAGACGCCGAGTCAGGGGGGAGGCGTCTGTTTCTCTGTCTCCCGGAAATTTAAGCCATATTAGTGTATAGGGGCGGGGTCTCGTCAGTCCAAAGCCACCTCTAGTACACTTTTTACCGTGACTCAAATGCCTAATTTCTTATATCTAGTATGTTCTGCTGGTTATGCACTTTAACATAGTGCCTATAAACCTCGGAAACTCTAGCAGGGAAAAAGCGGCGTACTCAATTCACTCTCCGGTGCCGCCAGTTGTTTTAGTCACTATCGCAGGACTAGGGAGAACTACAGGATGACGTCACTAGGACTCGTTCCGTAGTTCAAAAACTCCCGCAATCTCTATTGGCGTCTTGAAAGGAGTACACAAAGACGCGTAGCAAATTTTGGGCGTGAAATCCTCGTAACTGTGAGAAATTGAAAGAAGACAGATTTCAAAGAAGATTTTCTTCGGGTAATTGCAGTGCATGAATTGAGTTAGGTCCGGCATAATAACTACAGAGTTAGTATAATCTGTATATCAAGTCAGTTAACAACAGAATCATGCAGAAATCATTTAAATGGTAAAGACCTATATATGTAGTGATGAAACCTGATATATATTAGAAAAACCTCCTCGGTGGTGAAGGGACTGGCCCGGATCTTCTCAGGCCTTGCCATCACTGGGTTCAGGAGACAGGAGCAGCAGCAGTTGGTGGTGAGGGGTGTCAGGCAGGAGGCTCTAGAGGCAGGAGCAGCAGCAGTTGGTGGTGAGGCGTGTCAGGCAGCAGGCTCTTGGAGCTGTGGAAATGTGAGGCTCACTCCCACACAAATATAGCCCCCTGGGGTAGTTTCAGCTGCTGCAATTGGTGCTCCAGGTCAGCCTTTTTCAAATGCATCCAATGACCGGCTCCGCGGTGGCAGAGCATGCCTACCACAATTTTCAAAATTGCATTAGTCTACCGCGATTGCGGTTCCAATTGGCTGTAAGGGCATGGGCCATGGGGATGACACACCGCAGGGGCCAGGCGGTCGCTACCGCAGTTGTGTATCTTTCAATTGCATCCAATGACCGGCCCGCGGTGGCGGGGCATGCATACCGCGATTTTCAAAATGTCATTAGTCTACCACGATTGTGGTTCCCATTGGCTGTAAGGGCCATGGCGGTGACACACCGCAGGGGCCAGGCGGTCGCTACTGCGATATGGCTGCCATACATTACTAAGAATCACAGTGATTTGGGTGGCGGAGCATGCAAAACGCCATTTGGCAATACACACATCACTATCACTACCGCAATTGTGGCTTGGGCATTGGCGGTGACACACCGCATGGGCCAGGCGGTAGCTAACGGGATATGGCTGGCATACATTGCTAAGAATGACCGTGATTTGGGTGGCGGAGCATGCCAACCGCCGTTTGGCAATAGACATTTCACTATCACTACCGGGATTGTGGCTTGGGCATTGGCGGTGACACACCCCAGGGGCCAGGCGGTAGCTACCGCGATATGTCTGGCATACATTGCTAAAAATGGCTGTGATTTGGGAGGCAGGGCATGCCAATCGCCGTTTGGCAATACACATATCACTATCACCACCGCGATTGTGGCTTGGGCATTGGCGGTGACACACTGCAGGAGCCAGGCGGTAGCTACAGTGATATGGCTGGCAAACTTTGCTAAGAATGACCGTGATTTTTGTGGCGGGGCATGCAAACCGCCATTTGGTAATTCACATATCACTACCACTACTACAATTATGGCTTGGGCATTGTCGGTTACACACCGCAGGGGCCATTGTGATATTGCTGGGCATGTATACAGAACAGTGTTGTGATGGACTCTACAATGGGTACACATGTTAATATGTGAAAGGGGAGAGCAACTCACAGTGATGAATGTCTGACTAACAATTGTGCATATATGACTGTCTACTTGTCGTGGCTCATGCACACAGTCCTGTTGTTTATGCACAAACTGGGCTCATTGTGTTGTTGATGTGTGCCCGGTTTGACTTACGCAAGAAGGTGTGGCAGGCAGGTACAGCAGATATGGTAGGAGACAGTAGTATTGCTGTTTCACACATATGCTGTAGGAACTACTCCCAGGGCTGATCATGCAAGATGGGGCCATTTCCCTTTGGGCATTCACATAGTCTGATATTGTTTGGGAGGTGCTAGCTGTGTGAAAATTGGACATGTGTACGGATGTTGTAGCTGAAGGTATCCCTACATGTGTGTTGTGCTGTAAGCTGCACTGTGATGCTAGTCATTGCTGGCGTTGTGTCAGTCAAAACATAAGATTTCGGACACATCTCCTGGTGGATTGCATTGACATGTGTCATGATTTCATCTCACCTAGGAGGAGACCAAATGTGCATCGTCCCTTCACAGTGCTGGCAGACATGGAGGATGAGGAGGTCATATGGAAATTCCGTCTGGATCAAGACACCCTCCAAGACCTATGTGCTATGTTGGATCCCCACCTTCAGCCTCACAGGTCATATCTGGGTGCTTTCACACCAACCTCTAAGGTGATGGCGGCCCTGCATTTTTTTGCCTCTGGATCATTCCAGTACACAGTGTCCAGCGCTAGTGGGATGTCGCAGCCTATGTTCAGCATGGTGCTACGCGATGTCCTATCCGCTATGATGATCTACAAGGACAGATATACCCATTTCCAAGGAGGCATGAGTTGGTGGCTATGAAGGGAGATTTTTATGCACTTGGGCACATCCCCAATGTTGTTGGTGCCATTGACTGCAAACATGTTGGCCTGGTTCCACCACAGGCATGTGAGTACATTAACAGGAACAGGAAGCATTTCAATTCCATCAATGTGCAAGTGATGTGCCAGGCATATATGATCATCTCATACGTCTGCGCCAAATTTCCTGGCTCAGCCCATGACACGTGCATCATGTGTAACAGCATTGTGCCCCGACTGATAGATAATCTGCTTTCGGAGCATGGATGGATTGTGGGTAAGCACGAAGAGTCAGGTAGCGTGCTGTGTGTGTGACATGAAGTGCACTACCACAGGTACATTAGAAAGTTGCTCTGTGTATCTCACACCTAGGCAATCAGCATATCCTGTCAAGCTGTCTCCCACTCGGAACCACGCTGCAGGAGCGATGATAGTCCCCTCGCTCTACCCCCGCACAGGCTGCAGGCCACGTAGGAATACCAATGCACTCTACAGCCTGGGCCAGGAGAGAGGGAAGGGTAAAAATAAATACCCCGGGGGAAGGGAAGGTGAAGAAGGCTTGTAGACCCAGTAAATCTCCTGACCGCTCTCCTAAGCTTCAAGAGCATATAAGGAACCTCGCACCCTGCATAGGACACATAAGCAGAAACGAGCAATCATGAGATTCCCTTCCAATGTCAATCTCTCTTTGCACATTCAATTACCTGCATTAAACACAACCTCTTCACTCCTTCTTACCCAATAATGACTGGAGCAGGGCAGCATAGGAGACTCTATTCCTCAGAGTCCGTCCGGAAGCCTTCAAAAATAAACACCCAGCCGGGTTAGTTTTCCTTTCTGTGTGCTGCACGCTTCTTGGGGAAAAAAGTCCTCGGACTGAAAAAACCCAGTTCTTCTCGCTATGTGTGCAAAACAAACTCCACAATTATCCACTGCCCAAAAAAACCCCGTGGCCACTTGCAGTGATAAAACCGAAAAACAAAACGTTTGCATAAAGCTGGTTCGTTTCCTGAACCCAAATGTCACTCTCAAGAACGCCGAGGGTCACAAAACACCCGGAAATGAAAACACTCACTAGAATGCAATGTTTGTGCGCAGCCGCGCACCGGAATCCTACTTCCTTGTCTTTGAGCAAGTTAATGAGTCACTTGCGATATCCCCATCAAGAATCCCGAAGACGTACTTCACGGTCAGAGCGAAGCCTCGCTCTGACTCAACACCAGATCCGTCCTTTGGAGAGAAAAAAACACGAACTCAGCAACCCGATCAGGTACACGATTCCCAGAAAGACAACGTGACCGGAATTAAAACCAAGCACTGATAGCCCGGTCCCACTGCCTTAAAAACCATCACATGGGCAAAAAGGGCGAGGGGTGTACCTTTGGACATGTGCAGAGAGAGAGGACTGAGCGCAGACCGTGCTAAATCCCAACATATCCCAACCGTCCCTGGATGCTGAGCCCACTGAATCCCAGGACCCCAGCTGAAGTCCGCTACAATGATGCCCATGGGAGGACACGTTGTGTGTACTTTGGTCTCCCGAAGGCACGTTTTCACTGCCTGGACAAGACCGGAGGTGCACTGATGTACTCGCCCAAAAAGATGTGTCATATTGTAGTTGCATGCTGCATGCTCCACAACCTGGCCTTGCGCAAGGAGATCCCCCTGCTCCTGGATGCTGATGAACAGCCAAGGCCCCCGCCTGCAAACCAAACCATGTCCAGTGACTAGGATAGTGGAGAGGAGGAAGGTATTGACCTGCGTCAACAGCGCATCAACTCCTACTTCACTTGAAGTTGAGTGACAATGTACAACGGAGCCATTATCTGCTGATGTCGTTGTTGTTGGAAAGGTGTATGTGAGGTTTTGTGACTGCAGTCTGTTGTGAACTCAGTGCTGGCTGCCAATGTTTCTGTGACAGGGTAGTTTAGCACAGATACAGGATCTTCATGTTGGTACTAATGTTCATTGTAATGTGTGCAGATTGGAGTACCCTGATGACAAGTGTTGTGTGATGGCTGTGATGTCACCACCTGACTAGTGAATTTTGTTCTGTTGTGTTTTCCTAGGTCGCTTCTGCCTCTTCTTGCCTACAAACAATCCGTACTCTAGGCACATTGTAATCATGGTGAAAACTTCACATCCTGGAATAAGCATGGAGCAGACACAACAACATGTGTGTGTAAGGTGTGTTTATTTACAATGGGTACATGTTAAGCATGGGCGGAAAATCCGTTCCGCTCGCGGATTTTCGGTAAATTCGCAATCCGCGAGATTCGCGAATTTCCTGCAAAATCCGCAAATCCGCGAGCAGCGGATTTTATGGCTTGCTCGCACTGTTCGCGTGAGTTCGCGGCTTCCCAGTTCAACTTCGCGCCCCGCGAATAAGCGCTAAATTGCAGAAATACGATCTTAGCAAAACTGAAACTACTTACCAGGTTCAAAAGTTCAAGCTCATCATTAGTAGCCATTTCCTGTAGTGCTTCCTGAGGGGCCCCTCCAGAGTTCAGTTGCCTACTTGCAACTATTATGTGACCCTGCTCTGACCCTCAGAATAGTTACACAAAGGTCCTGCATTACAGCTAAGGCAGACAAGCAGGAGCCAGGCTGGAAGTTCAAATCCAGGGACACATTAATCCGCCCCTAATTCATTATTGTCAGTTGGGGCAGGGCAGGTGTTGTAACTAATTTTGCAACAATGAAAGCACTTAGCAAGTGCAAAAGATCACTAATCAGGAAGCACTAAGGAAGCAGGTGCCAGCTAAAAAAATATTCTGTGACACATTAATCAGCCCCAAATTAATTCAGGTCACTTGAGGCAGGAAAGGTGTGCTTTGCTTTGCCACAATATTGTACACTGGACAACCAGAGGGTGCTGTGATGAAACAGAGGGTGGCATGGGTGGGCCAGAGGGTGGCATGAGTAGTCAGAGAGTGGCAGTGGTGACAGAGAGTGGCAGTGATGAAGAAGAGTGTCCCAAACAGGCTGGACACGTAGAAACAACAAGTTCGCAAAACTTGCGACCCGACAGGTAAGTTCGCGTTTGCGAAATTGTACAAAACCCTCGCGAACTGGCAGAAACCCGCACGAACACAAAAAAAAAATCCGCAAATTCGCGAGAATTCGCGGATTTTGCGGATTGCGAGTTCGCAAATCCGCAAAATTCGCGAAAGCGAGATTCGCAAAATTCGCCCATGCTTAGTACATGTGACAGGGGAGTGGCCATTTAAAACAAAAAAATGAATATTGAAGTTGTGAGTTGTCAGAGGTACTAACATTAATTTGCCATGGTGTAACATATCAATGGATACCATGCCCAACGTGCAGATTTGTGATTACGAGGACATATTGTCATCTGACAACTGGTGGCAATACAATTTGTTGTGAAGCATCTTTGCTGCTTACTCTGCCTGGCAGGCGTTACATCTGCATACGAACTCACCATTGTCATCTCATGCATACCATTGTCATGTTCTGTGATCTGATTTATTTATTCTACAGATCAGGCTTGTTTTGTTTTCATATGGTCCTTCAAGCTCAGCCTCCATGGAACTTAAATAGCATTCAGTGCTATGCATGTTTGTGCCCTGATTTGCTTCAACATGGGATTTGGTGAGTCACACTTTTGTTTCTGTGACAGTTACATACGTTTAGCTGTCAGCACACTTTGATTTGATATTGTATCTGTGTCAGTTTTGTTGAGATGTGAGGGTTGGTGTTGACTTTTGACTCCATGCGTTTTGAGAGGAATGGCACGGTGCATGCACTGTCTACTTACCTGTCCTGTTGTCACATTTGGGTCGAACTTGTGACACATCTCTCTGGGTGTGTGGTGGAGTGCTACATCCTGCTCAGGTACAAGAGAGCATATGATGGCTACCTAGCTGTTAGGTAAAGGTGAACAATACAATGGCTGACACATGCTTCTGGGTGGGAGGGAGTGCTCCATCCTGCTCAGGGGTGGGACAGGGGTACCTGGTGGAAGTAGTGGTGCAGGCCTCCCAGCACCAAACAGCCCGGCTTGTGAAGATGGCTACCTACCTGAAAGCTTGGTTGCAGTAATACATTGGCTACCACAAGCTTCTGGGTGTGGTGGAGTGCTACATCCTGCCCAGGGTTGGGACAAGGGTGCCTGGTGGGAGTAGTAGTGCAGGCCTCCCACCCCCAAATACTCCTCCATGGAAATATGGCTTCCTACCTGTAAGTTTGTTTGTTGTAATACAGTGGCTGCCACATGCTTCTGAGTGTGGTGGAGTGCAACATCCTGCACATGGTTGGGACAAGGGGGGCTGGTGGGAGTTGTTATGCAGGCCTTTCACCCCCAAACAGCCAAACTTGAGAAGATAGCTAACTACCTGTTAGGTAGAGGTGAACTGTACTATGTCTGCCACATGCTTCTGGGTGGGAGGGGGGTTCCATCTTGATTAGCTTGGGAGCAAGGCGGTGGTTGTTCTTCGGATGCGCGGGACGGTGGTGAGTGAGAGGTTGGTGGAGCGTATCTGGCGGTTGGCGATGTAGAAGGAGAGCCATTTGTTGAGGTAGGCTGGGACGGTCTTGTGGAGTGCCTTGTGTGCATGGGTGAGGAGCATAAAGGATATCCTCTTGTTGACGGGGAGCCAGTGCAAGTTTCTCAGTTGGGAGTGATGTGGCCGTGGGGTGGTACATCAAGGATCAGTCGTGACGAGGTGTTTTGGATGAGTTGTAGTCGTTTGATGAACTTGGTCAGGGCTCCCGCGTAGAGTGTGTTTCTGTAGTCTAGTCTGCTGCTGATGAGGGCCTGGGTGACTGTCTCTCTTGTATCTGTCGGGATCCATCTGTAGATCTTGCGGAGCATGCTGAGGGTGTTGAAGCAGGAGGAGGAGACGGCGTTGACTTGCTTGGTCATTGAGAGTGTTGAGTTGAGGATGATTCTCAGGTTGCTTGCATGGTCGGTGGGTGTTGGGGCTGCCCCCAGTGCCGTCGGCCACCAGGAGTCATCCCATGCTGAAGGGTTGGAGCAGAGGATGAGGACCTCCGTCTTGTCCAAGTTCAGCTTCAGACGGCTGGTCTTCATCCAGTCTGTGATGGCCTTCATTCCTTCGTGGAGGTTGGCTTTGGTGGTGATGGGGTCCTTGGTGAGGGAGAGGATCAACTGAGTGTTGTCGGCATAGGAGATTATGTTGAGGTTGTGCTGTCGGGCTATGTGTGCGAATGGGGCCATGTAAATGTTGAACAGCGTTGGGCTGAGGAAGGATCCCTGGGGTATGCTGCAGATTATCTCGGAGGCTTTGGAACGGAATGGGGGAGGCGGACGCTCTGGGTTCTGCCGGAGAGGAAGGAGGTGGTCCAATCCTTGTCTCGGATCCCTGCGACGTGGAGGTGTGCGCATAGTGTGCGGTAGCAGAGGGTGTCGAAGGCGGCAGAGAGGTCTTAGAGGATGAGTGCTGCAGTCTCGCCGTTGTCCAGCAGGGCCCTGATGTCGTCGGTGGCAGCGATGAGGGCACTCTCGGTGCTGTGGCTGCTGCGGAACTCTGACTGGGAAGGGTCCAGGTTTCTGTTTTCTTTGAGGTATCGGGTTAGCTGTCTGTTGATGGTTTTCTCGATGACCTTGGCCGGGCAAGGGAGCAGAGAAATGGGCCGGAAGTTCTTGAGGTCTTTTGGGTCTGCCTTAGGTTTTTTGAGTAGGGTGTTGATCTCAGAGTGTTTCCAGATCTCTGGGAAGGTTGCGGTCTCGAGGGAGAGATTGATGACGTTGAGCAGGTGGGGTGAGATGGAGCTGCTTGCTCTGTTGAAGACGTGGTGCAGGAATGGTTCTGACGGAGAGCCGGAGTGGATTGTGCGCATGGTCTTGATGGTGTCATCAATGCTCACGCTAGCCCAGGCTAGCAGGGGGTCATGGTCAATGGTGGGCAGAGGGTCTGTTGTGATGCTGTTTGTTGGGGCTGTCTGGGTGTTGAAGCTGTTGTGGATTTCTGCTATCTTGCAGTGTAAGAAGGTGGCGAGGGAGTCACACAAGGCTTGCGACGGCAGGATGTCATTGGTGTTGGAGCTGGGGTTGGAGAGTTCCTTCGCAATGTTGAAGAGCTCCTTGATATTGTGTGCGTTGTTATCGAGGCGGTCTTTGAAGGAGTTCCTCTTGGCCGCTCTGATGAGGTGGTAGTGGTTCGCTGTTGGTGTCCTTGTTTGCTGCGTGGCTGTCCGGAGTTTGTTCACTGTGCTATTTCCTCTCTAGTTTCCGGTAGGCTTGCTTGGAGGCTAGGAGTTCTGGTGTGAACCAGCTGGCCCTCTTTCTGGTGTCTCTGTGGGGGGTTTCTTCCACAGGACGAGGGTGATGGCGCAGTCCTCGATACAACGTCTGAGGCTGGCGTCAGTGTTGGAGGGTTCGGTGGGTGGGCTGAGAGAAAGGTTTGTGTGTAGTTGGTCTTCGGTGATTTTGCTCCAGCAGTGGCGGGGGATCTGTTGGGTGAGGAGGTGTGTGGTGGGTTTCTGGAAGGCGAAGTGGATGCAGAGGTGGTCGGTCAAGAGGAGTTCGTGGTGTGGCTGACGGAGACGTGCAGGCTTGAGGAGAAGACGGGGTCGAGCGTGTGGTCAGCGGAGTGGGTGGGCGTTGTGACGAGTTGCTTCAGTCCGAGGTTGGTGAGGTTATCAATCAGGTTTGTGGAGTTGTTGTCGTTGTTGTTCTCAAGGTGAAAGTTCAGGTCTCTGAGGAGGATGTAATCGGTGGAGGTCAGGGCGTGCGTGCTGATCAAGTCGGCGATGGAGTCGCTGAACTGGGGGCGGGGTCCGGGGGGATGGTAGACAAAGGTGCCTTTGAGGGTAGAGTTAGGGTCTGTGTGGATCTGGAAATGCATGTGTTCAGCGGTGCTGATGGCGTCTTCAGTGCTAGTCAAGACCCTGATGCTGTTCTTGTGAACAATGGCGATTCCTCCTCCGACTCCGTTGGTGTGGTCTCTGGGGATGATCTTGTAGCTGTCTGGGATGGCTATGGTGATGTCGGGTGCAGAGGTGTCATAAAAACCAGGTCTATGTCAGGAAGGCGATGTCCGGGGATATTGTGTTGAGCAGGTCCCAGAGCTCGACGGCATGCTTTTGTGCGGAGCGGGTGTTCAGTAGTATGCATCGGAGGTAGTTGGGGTCTTTCTTGGTGGGTGGTTTGTCAGCTCTGAGGCCTCAAACTTCCTCAGCAGCAGCAGCACAAGCTGGGGCAGGGGAACACAGGCGGTGCTGTGCGGAGGGGGAGCGACCTACCTGGTACAGTCATGGGTCGCTTGAATGAATGTGCTTGGGCCTAGGAGGTGTAGATTTGTAGTTGTAGTTGTGCAAGGCAGTACATGGCAGTGTAATGGTGCTTGTCCTTACCAGCCTGCACTCCCCTGGCTATTCCTGTGAGACTCTCTGGATGCAGTATGGAAAGCACCTTCTCCTCCCATGCAGTGAATGTTTTGGGTGCAATGGGAGGGCCATCGCCAGTCATCTGAACCAGCTCACAGTTCTTGTTCCTCTTTTCTTTCACAACCCTCTTCAGGTCATGCCACTACTTCATGATTTCCTTTTTGGAGCGCAGGGTGGTCCCTACTGCATTGGGTGGTGTGTGTGTGTTATTGTGCTGGTGTGATGTGTGCAGATTTTCCTCTCCTTTGTGCTCTGGTATTGGGTCCTTCAGTCGGGACGTATTGCAAAGGATTCTGGCCAGGAAGGGGCTAGTTTTATGCTCAGCTATGTGGGTGTGTCAAAAAGAAGTATTGCTGTCAGGTGTGTTGTGTGGGTTGTGCTGGGATTTGTATTTTTGAAGTTGCATGGGGTGCGTTATTAGGATGTGTTAGGTGTTTTGGGGGCGGGGGTAGTTTGCTGTGTGCACTTGTTGGCCTTGTTGTGATTTTTTTTGGTCGGCCGCCATTTTTTTCACTGAGTGTCGCAGCGATGGCTATACTACATCCCTTCTGCCGGCTCTCCCATTCATCACTGTTTGCGACCGCTGTGGTTGTAAACAGTGGAACGTACTGCTGTCACATCGGGGATATCCTAATTTTCCATGCGGTCTCTCCACTGTCCTGGCGGCGGTTTGATCTGTTTCCGCTGCAAATCCGACCACCGCAGATGGATTTTGGCCTGCTCCGCCTGCTACGGGCGGACTTTGGTGGCCTCGTTCTCATGCGGTCGGATATTTTTGGCGGTTGATCCTAATCGGACAGCCGGTTTTGCCTCGGTACCGGTGACGGTTGATTTTTTTTTTTTTGAGGTGATGGTTGTTGGTAAGGGAGTGGAGCTGTGGGGTGACCAATGGTGGCCCTCTGAGCTGGGACCCACTCCGACCCCGGTATCTGAGGTGAAAAACCTGGGGGTCTGGCTGGATGCGGGCCTCTCCTTTGTAGGGCATACTAAAAAAACTGCGGCCTGTTGTTTCGGTCTCCTAAGGGGCCTGAGACCTGTTCTCAAGTTCTTTGACGCCCCGACCAGGCAGCTGGTGATCCAGGCAACTATCATCTCCCGCCTGGATTATGCCAGCTCTCTTCTGGCTGGGGCTAACCAGGCCGAGCTAACCCGTCTGCAGCGGGTTCAGAATGCTGCGGCGAGGGCGATTGTCGGCCTGCCCAGATTCAGCTCGGTGGCAACTGTCCTTCGTACCCTACATTGGCTCCCTGTCAGGAAGCGCATCCTTTTTAAGGTCTTGTGTCTCGCTTTTAAGATTCTGAGAGGTATTGGCCCGGAAATCCTATCCAGCTGTCTTTCCTTTTATGTTCCCACCCGCACCCTCCGTTCCCAGGGTTTGGCCCTTGCGGTGGTCCCCAGATTTAGGCTCAGTCGCATGGGTGGCCGCTCGTTTAGTGTAAAGGCCGCGTCAGCATGGAACTCCCTTCCTGTTGAAATTCGTCTGATGGAGGACCTCTTGACTTTCCGGAGGGCTTTAAAAACTTTCCTGTTTTAGCTGCTTTCATGTTTTTAGTTTCCTGTTGTGTTATGTTCTACCTTGTCTCTGCGCCGGGACGCCCCTTGGCTGGAGTATCTGTGCGCATAATAAATCAACATAACATAACATAACATAACATTTCTGTTACCATGGTAGTCCGGGTGGTTTTCCGACCCCCAGATTGTAGATTTTTGCAGGTGCCTCCATAGGCATTGATTAAAATGGTAATACCACCCTTGAATTGAGGTTTGGGGGTATGTTTTCAGTATAGCGTTCATCATAGATTGCTCAATTGTTTTATTTTATTTAACATTTCTACATAGGTTGCATTGTGTTTGTTAGGCAGCAGCGCGTAAATAAAGGGAATGTTTCAATGTTGATATAGGCCATGGATAGTATAGAGTTGGAGGAATGGTTTGGGACATGTTGTGAAAGTTTCATCCATCATCCATATCTCAGCTTGTTGAAATCTTACTAAATTGTTTGCTGTACCAACACTATTATTCCTTTTTCATTGCATTTATTATCATAGATAATAAAGGGCTCCTTATTGAAAGTAATAGCTAGTTCTGGTGTAATTATAACTTTATCAAAGGCTTTAGGAGTTCATTTTAATAAAGGCATGGATGGCATTTGTCCAGTAGCTTCTTTGGGGATTCTAGGCAGCTGTTATTTTCGAATTGCACTAGTGGGTCTTTGTGAGCTTGTGCTAGCCTCTTTGATGTTTTCAAGTGCACCTCTAACTTCAATTTCTGTAATGTTTGGGGGATGAGTATGTTCCCTGGTTTACATTACAGTGGTTTCTCTGGCAGTAGCACCGCCGTAACATTTATTGGAATAATATTTAGAAAATTTCCAATGGACTTTTAGGCCAGTTTGTTTCTCCTGCGTGTAGACATATCCCAAGTAAATTAATAACATTTGTCCTTTCTGGGATGTTATAAATTGTGCTCCTTCATTCATTTTGATGGTGAAAATTATATAATAAATGTATATAAGAATTAGTAATTATAATGTTATATATGTTAATGTTTTAAAAAATGATTTTTTTCAAAGTATACTTACAAAGTTTGTCTTCAGATCGTTGAAAATGATGATTTTGAGTCTTTATGTATGGAATCTTCTTAGTAGTTTATTTTTCTGAAATAAAATGACAGTTTATTTTATTATTGGATTTAAAACATTTTTATATGGGGTAGGGTGGGTGTTTGGGATGGATTTTGGGTTTGGGTGGGTGTTTTAAATGTTTATTTAATGCATTTTGGAAAATACTTACTTTATTAGTTGGATTGTTTTATGGTGTCCTCTGTAATTGTGTTGTTTTATTTGGAGTTGTCTGTAGTGAAAATATAAAATAGAACAAAGATATAAATTAGTTATTTGAGCATGAATGTTATTATTTTGAGATAATTAGTTCAACTGTTATTTAGGATATTTTAATGTACTTACTTTTAGTAGATTTATAGAGGTTTTGGTTTGAAGATGTTCTTCCTTTAGGTAAAAAACCAGCAGAGTTTGGCCTTCTTTGGCTTTGTTGGTTTGAGGTGCAAAATAAGAGTAAGAATAGCTTACATAGGGTTTAGTAAATTGTTAGTTTAATTTCATTGGTAAGTTTTAAACTTGTGTGTTTGTATTGGTTAATCTATATTGTTTGAATTGTTTTGGAAGTTGTTTTCCTTATATGGAAACCGCTAATTAAGATTCTGTTACATTTTTCCTCTCCTTATGTTTAAAATGTGTGGTTTATGTGTTATAATATATATGAAATGCACGAAAATTATTTTATATGATGAAAGTTTATATGTATAAATGTTGTTAATAGTGTTTTCTATACTTATTTTTTAGTTATGTATTTATTCTTTGAAAAAAATGTCCATTTAATTTAATTTGATATGTAGTATATGTTTATTTGTATTTATGCTGTTTAATTTTAATGTTTTTTAAAGTTTTGTATAGTCGATAATTTTAAAATAACGATATCTTAGCTGTGGATATGTTTGTGGTCGACATTTTAGACATAGTGTATGTTTTTAGACAATGTGCGATATTTTTGAAAACGATAATAATGTGCACGCTATTTTTGATGTTGATATTTTTGAATAACGATGGTATTGTTTCAATCATTTTGTGTTTTATTAAATAAGTATATAGTGTCAATATTATTGTCAATATTTTGTGTCAAAATAACTGTAGATCGATATTATGTCTGTCGAAATTATATCAGTGATTTGCTCACTGTGCCACTGGATTCAAGCTAGCCTGGCTGATGAAGGGTAACCCAGGATGCTTTTTTTCAGTCCAGGGAGGACCTGTCTTGGCATTTCGGTCTGGACTGTTCCCATGAGGCAGAGGGTCAAGACTGATTTGCATATGGCTGGGTCTAAACTGGGGTGGCGTGGTGAGCAAACGAACAACGGATTTAACCAAGATCTCTTGACTGGGGGTGGATGTATGATTAATTCAGCATTCCGTCCATCATTTGTTAGCATAGCACTTTTCACCCTAAGTGGGATGGGTATGCCCAGAAGTAGGTCCCTTGCTCGCTGTGCCACTGGATTCAAGCTAGCCTGGCTGATGAAGGGTAATACCCAGAAACAGATCCCAGGATGCTTGTTTCCGGTCCAGGGAGGACCTGGCTTGGCAGTTCGGTCTGGACTGTTCACATGAGACACAGGGCCAAGACTGATTTGCATATGGCTGGGTCTAAACTGGGGTGGCATGGTGAGCAAAACAATGGATTTTACCCAGATCTCTTGACTGGGGTGAATGTATGATTGTTTCAGCATTCTGTCCATCATTTGTTTGCGTATCAGCTTGCCAACACAAGGGTGCCCTGTGAAGAAGAGCATTGGAGGGAGTACGGTGTAGTGGAGAGTCCTGTTGAGTGGACTCCCTACGTTAGATGTGAGGAGACAGCTGCTTCCCAGAATGAAGTTGTTGCCTGTATGCAGGAAAAATTTGGCAACCCTGGCATAACTGCGAAAGGCCACTATGAAATGAGTCATGGATATCCCTGTGATAAAAAGGTATGTGCAGTGAGGAGTCAGTCACCTCGTATGCCAGGAGGCACAGTGAACTGCACAGTGAACTGCGATCATCGCTCTGTCAATTGGGCCAGATCCTATGTGCAGAAAGTGATCAGCGGGGGGCCACTGTGTACAGATTGACATGTGTAGAGGGTGGTAGCCCTTGGGCGGAGGAGAGCCGATGACCCCAAATGCCAGGAGGGGCTGCCGTAAAGGCATCTGCAGTGCCAAACGGGTTAGAACCTATGTGCAGTAGAGATACTGTGACCTCATATCCCAGAGGAGGTCAACGGGACCGGCGCAAATTGTGACCTCATCAGGATCATTGTAGGGGGATGAGTCCACTGTGGGGACACCTATGCACCTATACCAGTATACAGGATCAGCATCAGTACATTCACACTACCCCCCCACCCCCCACTTTGGAACAAACCAAAGACTTACCCTGCCAGGAGGAGCCACAATCACATGTCATGAACTTGAGGCCTCCCAGGTACACGTGCAGTGAACTTGCCTGAACCAGCTACTGACGCTCCTCTGAAAGTGGAGGGGACGCAGTCAAGAGCTCCATTCGGTCTAACCTTGCAGGTGAGGGTAAGACATATGTTGGGCCAAACAGCCCCAGAAAGAACTTGCTTGCTAGATAGCACTTCGGCACTGGAACTCTTTTGACTGTAATATAGAGTTGGAGTGGACTCTTGAGCCTCAGACTACTAGTAGGGCTTACCCTCGACATTGCCTATAGTCAATGGGGAATAACGACTATTGCTAGAGCGAGGAGGGAGAAGGACACAGGGAGCTGCCTATTAAGCACTAGAACCACAACCTCAGGTGGACTGTGCAAGTTGTATGTGAATGTCGTATTTACCTTTGTGTTAGTATCGGTAAAATAAAATACTTCTCTTTTTTCATAAAATTGAGCATTTGGCTGGACAAAAATGTATTACTGTGCGCAGTTTGAGTTGTGAGTCTGTGTTCACCGCTATATCTATCTATTCCCCCAAATGAGGGAGCCTCGGAATGCTCAGCCCATGCTATTCCTGAGAGTTAAGTGCCAAAGGGCAACTCGGTCCAGTTGTGCAGGACCCATAGTAGTCTGGGCCTCAGGACATAAGGCCTCTGCCCCCTTGGCTGGGCCCAAGATTTCCAGCTTGCCCCAAAGCCTTCTGAAAGGGGATCTGACACGTGTGCTTAATTTTATTGTCTTAGTGGAAGCCATCTAGCATAGGCTGAAGCAAAACTTTTTTTCAAGCAACAAAAGATGGTGCAGAAGGGCATCTGCTTCACTTTTGCACTGGGACAAAGTGTATGGAACGTGTTCCCCGCAGTTGATTGGAGGGGGTGAGGGGGCTTGTGTGTGCGGCCCTGCATTCATTGCAGGTTTGTGTGACTGCTTTGGGACCTTTATTGGCGTATTTACAAGCCCCGTGAGCCCCTATGAGCCATTTTTAATGTGGGGAAAGGTGAAGAATGGCGGCGCAAGGGGCTTGTAAATAATCCCCTTAGTGTGTACCATCGCTACTTCTGGGTACAGTCTGCTTAAGTGGCCCCCCCTTACACAACTTTCTCAGGCACAGAAAGATACCATGACACTGACGCGAGCTTAAAAACCAACATCACCCTTGTCCTTGTTGGGGCCTATAACTTCGACCTGAGGCACACTTCATTGCTGATGAGCTCATCAGTTTAGGTAATAAATTGTGGCCATACAATTCAGGAAGTAAGTGACAGGTACTACCAGGGCTGCCTATTGCCATTAAGTTACTAGAAACTCTCAACCACAAACAATAATACAGCCACCTGCAGATATCATTTGCCAAGTTTTGCAGCTAACAGAAAACCCATCCGAAATCCAGTAGTAGTTATGAACTTTCTAGACAGGATATGTAATGGGAATCATTTCTGTCTTTGCTGTTTGTTATGCATCTGAATTTCAATTGCCATTTGCAGTGTATTATTTTGCTAAATAATGTCACTTTTTTTTATTGTACATGGACGTTTTATTTGTGTTTCTGTGCAATCATTTATTTTTCAGACTCAAATTATAAAAGACAAAATGCTCGAAAGTATATTTTTCATTGATGAAAATAAAAAAATCTGAGCACTAAAGAATATGTGTCCTGTTAAAAACAGAGCTCAAAACCCCCTGCTCCCTTCGCATGATATTTTGAAAGACAAGTGTCTCCAAGTATGTAAATGAAAGGGGCTGGAGTGAAGCTCAAATTTACCTTTAAGGCCAAATAATCATATCTGTCAACTATATGTAAAGTTTAGTTTTTCAAATATGTGTCTAGCGAATTATTATTATTATTAAAAATAATAATAATAATAATTATTATTATTATTATTATGTTATTATAATTATTCTTAGTGTTGTTATTATGATTATTATTATTGTTTTAGTTATTATTATAATCATTATTATTACTATTACACATATTATTGTTGTTGTTGTTTTTTGCTGTTATCAATATTAATATTGTTATATTTATACTGATTATTAATTTTATTATTACTATTATTAATATTAAAAATAATAATAATAATAATACTTATTATTATCGATAATATAATAAAATGAATGGTAATAATAATTATAATAATTATAATAATTATAATGGTAACAGCAACAACAATAAAACGAATGGTAATAATAATTATAATAATTATAATAATTATAATAATTATAATGGTAACAGCAACAACAACACTAATAATAATAATTATTATTCTAATAATAATAACAGCAATAAAACATCAATACCAACACTACTACTACTACTACCACTACTACTACTACTACTACTAATAATAATAATAATAACCACTGAGCAAAGTACCCAGGTTACCCTTATAATATCACAGCAACACACATGAAGTCTAGGAAGCCATAAGGCAATTTCCAAAGAAGACAGAGATCCCTTTGAAATAAAAAAGTGAAACGCATGCCACCCAAGGTGATAAATCATGGAAGTTGGTGCAGGATCAGGAAAACATTCTGGTAGCCAAGTGTTAATGGCAGGTTGCACTTCCTTTACATTCTGCTTTTTGAGAGAGGGATATTAAGCATGACCTCCCTCAGAGCTCTCACCACTGTCCTCCTGGATGAAAGGAAAAGAAGTGAAAGCACCATGCAAGGCACCAAGAAAGCTAAGCAAGATGGCAGAGGAAACGTAGTACATGTTAGATCGGGCTTCTTTTGGCATGGTTTCCTCATTTTTTTGCTTCGGAACTGCTGTGTTTGACAGTGTGCTGAATTTAGTTTTTGCTAATTTTAGGACTCTTGGCCTTTTAACACTGCTGATGTGGTCAGTGCCTAAAAAGTAATGGAATTTCTCCATGATTGGCATTTTTGATTTACTGATAAGTCCCTAGTACAGTGCAATACATGTGCCCAGGTCCTGTAAACCGAATGCTTCTAGTGGGTCTGCATCACTGATTGTGCCACCACATGAGTAGCCATTCAAACATGCCTCGGGCCTCCCACTACAGTGCCTGTGTGCACCCTTTTAAGCTGCCATTTCGACCTGGCAAGTTCACTTACTTATCAGTGTTTCTGAGAGGCACGCAGAATCTCCTCAAAGGAACTGAGTGGAGTCTTCGAAGAGTTGCGATTCTAGACCTCAGCGTCTCTGTATGCGAGGACTTGCAGTTCTCGCTCAGCGAGGCATAACATCTAGGTTATGAAGCGTCAGAGGCCCGCCGGAGCAAAGTCCAGCACGAGTGAGAGAGTGGGGCCTGGTTGTGTGATGCCACAACTTTCAAATACCAAAATGAATCTCTATTGTGTTATGAGATTCAAGTCATGGCTCTATCGGGAAAGAAAACTGGCCCAAATTTCGCTATTCCTATTTTTTGGCAAGTGCTAGAGATGCCCTGGCATACTGTGCACTATATACGTGTTTTGCAACTGAATTCAACTATTAAACTCTCATTCTATAGTTCTATTTGCCCTGATCTACAAACTACGCATATGCCTGGAAGGCATAGGAGGAAGTTTAAAAATTGTGCATGACTAAGGAGAAATGTTGTATATGCCTCCTTAGTCAATCATTGGAAATCCAAGGAGCATGGGGAGAACGATTTAAGATGGACAGTGATTTCCAAAATTGAGACGGATCCTCGAGGTGGCGACGTGGAGACCAAACTAAGCCAGCGCGAGGCGTTGCTAATCATGAAATTTAATAGAACAATTCATGGATTAAACGAGGTGTCTAAAATCTTTAGGTCATGAGCGTGCCATCACATGTCTGTGGACAACCACAATCGTGTTGAAGGACCACATCATTGAGCAATGGGAGTCGCCTTCCAGGAGTATTAGTTTATGGGCAGATGAAGGTGTTCTCAGATGACTTAACCACCCAAAACCGCAAACTTGAAAAATTAGCTCGTGATATTTGTCTATACGACAAAAAAAAGACATACCCATACCTACAGGAGGACTACTACCAGCAAGACGTCCAGGGTCGGCTCACCAATAGAGGCCGTGGATCCTATCGGGGTAGACGGAACTTCCAAACATTTTCCGATTCATCTTACAGCTCCGAGGGAGAACAGGATTTAGCTGGTCCAAGCAATCTATACCAATACCCTGATTACAGTTACCCACCCCATCAATGTACTCCTTTTTTAGGACAAGGCCCCGGCTCATGGCGACCCCCCCCGAGGCAGAGGCAACACATGGCCCGCGGCCAACAACAACGTGGCCCACAGCACAACCAGAACAACTGGGATGGAGGACGCGGCCAAGCTCCGAAACAAGTTCGCTTTCAACCCGAACAACACGGCGAGAGGGTGACTCGCAACAAAACCTACCGCTGGTAGAAACTATCGAAACCTTAAAACCGGTGGTGAATATTTCCCAGCAACGACTAACCAATGACTAACTTCCAGTACTAAGTAAAGGACTTTCTTACGTTCCTACGTACAAACCAGACAACTTTATCGTACGAACGGAACTCTACAAATTCTTTCGAAAGATCCGTTTAAAGTACTTTTTCCGTAACACTGAAGCACAGTCCAAGTCATCTATAATTGGCCTACGACCTCCTTCGACCTTTGTCCCGTATGCCAACAGTATGTCAAATCAGATTCTAGCTTATGAAGCGGTTGTATGGAGAGATGTCCAACGAGTTCTCCAGGATAAAACCTTCATAAGGTACACTACCAGCAAATCCAAAAAGGCAGCACTACAGTCATTAGCAACAAACCAACAAGTTGTGATCAAGCCCGCAGACAAGGGCGGAGCTATCGTTGTCCAAGATTCATCTGCCTACAAATCTGAGATCTTGCGTCAACTACAAGATGACTCATGTTACCAACTACTGAGGTCTGATCCCACCAAAACCATTGCGCTTGAAATCTTAGAATTAACTCAGACAGGGCTTGATCTAGGATTTCTGTCTGAAAATGAATTTCTGTTTCTGAACAGCAAACACCCCCGCCTGGCCACACTATACACCCTACCCAAGATCCATAAAAATATGGAAAACCCTCCTGGACGCCCAATCGTCTCCGGATGTGGCTCCATCCCTGAACCACTGGGGAAATACATTGACTTTTTCCTCAAACCTTTGGCTGAGTCTACTCCATCGTATCTACGAGACACAATGCACACTTTTAACATTGTTGAACGTTTATCCTATGATCCCTTGATCCAAAGGCTAGCCACATGTGATGTGGTCTCCCTATACACCTGCATTCCACAACAAGAAGCACTTACAGTGATTGCCAGATATCTCCAGAAACGCCCTGCTCCTGTACAAGTTCCATCTGAGTTCATTGTGGCCTTACTTGAGATAGCGATGACCAGGAATCTTTTCCTATTTGACACTAATTTTTACCTCCAGACTTCTGGGGTTGCCATGGGGGCTCCCTTTGCTCCAGATGTAGCCATACTATATATGGCAGCTTTTGAGGATGATTCGGTCCTCAATCAGGTGAACCCATTCAGAGACCACATTGGTCTCTGGATGAGGTACATTGATGACATTCTGCTAATTTGGAATGGTAACCAGGACGATCTAAGTTGTTTCTTTAATTGGCTGAACCAACAATCTCAATATGTTAAGTTTACTCTCCAGTCTCATAGTGAAACCATTGATTTCCTGGATGTCACCATTTTTCATCAATCTGGATCACTCTCTACCAAACTGTACCGTAAACCTGCTGAAAGAAACTCTTTATTGGCATACAACAGTCACCATCCACGAGCCCTCCGCGATAATCTGCCCTTTGGGCAATTCCTGAGAATTCGCAGGAATTGCTCCAGCAAAGAACATTACTTTTCAGAATCAGAGGAGCTTTCCAGTCGGTTGTTACACCGTGGTTACCCAAGACGCCTGATAAAGAAAGCATGCAAACGCGTGTGGTTCTACCCTCGGGAAGAATTACTGTCACCTCAAGACAGAACCAACCAACAGGAGAACCGTATTGTCTGTGTCACCACCTTCAATACAAAAAGTAACAGGATTAAACGGATTATTAATCAACATTGGCAGCCACGAAAAGTGGGGCCTCCAGCGATTCAGTCCCCGTACGGTTCACTAAAATCATCGCTCGGACCATTACAGCTAGACTCACAGCCCTCATTAACACCTCGTTTGCCCAAGGAGAAGTCCCACAAAGCTGGAAGGAGGCCGTTGTTAAAGGTCTTCTGAAAAAGCCGTTGTTAGACCCCGCGGACTTATCCAACTATAGACCCATCTCGCTCCTCCCTTGGATAGGTAAGGTCGCGGAGAAGCTTGCAAATAAAAGGCTGTCCCACTTCTTAGAGGCAAACCACCTGCTAAAAAACTCCCAAACAGGCTTCAGACCAGGTCAGGGCACAGACACCGCCCTCCTGGCGGCCGTAGAAAACGCGAGGGAAATCATGGACACAGGAGGATCAGTGGCAGTGGTCCTCCTGGACCTTAGCGCGGCATTCAACACTGTCAGCCACCAGGTCCTAGCCCAGCGCCTAGAGAACACTGGCGTACAAGACAGTGCGCTGAGATGGCTCACATCCTTTCTCTCCCGACGCTCCTTCCAAGTCTGGGAGGGAGAAAGCCGCTCACCCTCAATCCCCCTCCGGTGTGGAGTGCCTCAGGGCTCGTCACAGAGCCCCACGCTTTTCAACGTGTATATGGCCCCACTGGAGGAGCTGGTCGCCCCATTCGGAGTCACGATCGTCAGCTACGCTGACGACACGCAGCTGGTGGTGACCCTCTCACACCCCAAGCTAAAGCCCTCCAACCTGCGAGACTGCCTCTCCTCCGTCCATCAATGGATGGGCGACTCTGACCTAAAGCTTAACGGGTCAAAAACAGAGATCCTGCTCCTCGGTCACAAAACTTCGAGTCTCCCCCCTAACATCTGGCCCGCCTGTATGGGTGACCCCCCCTCCCCTAACACAGAGGTTAAGAGTCTGGGAGTGTGGCTGGAGACAGATCTCACCTTTAGGACACAGGCTAGGAAAACAGCCGGCATCTGCTATGGGCTACTTAGATCATGCAGAAAGGTGCTCCCCCTACTACCATTTCAGTCCCGCCTCCTGCTAATTCAAGGCTTAGTGCTAGCAAGGCTAGATTATAGCAACGCTATTTACCTCGGGGCGCCGGAAGCCACCCTCCAAATACTACAAAAAACCCAAAATGCCGCAGCCCGCCTGCTCACAAACACCCCAGCAAGAACATCGGCCAAACCTGCTCTGAGGAAACTTCACTGGCTCCCCGTGAGGGAAAGAGTTGCCTTCAAGGCCCTCTGCCTGGCACACAAGGTCCTGCACAACGCTGGTCCCCCCATTCTGAGCACTTGGATCACTCCATACAGACCGCCGAGAGCGCTCCGGTCTGAACAGGGAAACCTTATCGTTGTCCCTAGGGTGAAGAAAACCCGCATCGGCGGCCGCAGATTTTTGGTAAACACGGCCAGAAAATGGAACGCTCTCCCCTCGAATCTCAGAGCTGAACCAAACCTCCTACGATTTAGGAAGTCCCTCAAAACCCTCCTTTTTCCTTGATTTATTCGAAGCTTTCCTGTGCCCCCCCCCCCTTAGGAGTCCGAGGTTTCAGCGCTGGGATACTCGAGGGTGACTACGCGCTCTATAAAAACCTAAAATAAATAAATAAATAAATAATAAATTTGGTATCTGAAGATATCCAACAACCTGAGACACCGCTACATGCGTTTAAGAAAGCTAAGAGCATTAAGGACTATGTGGTATGCTCCTTTCTACCCACAGCCAACCAACCCACCATCAGTTCCTTATGGAACTTACCACCAGTGATTGGCCATTTCAAGTGTGGTCATTGTAAAGCCTGCGGCTCTGCAATTCAAACCAAAGAATTTCAACATCAGCATCTCACAGTCAAGCTCAAGACCCTCAGCAACTGCAACTCGAACAACATCATTTATGCCATCGTTTACCCATGTCAAAAAATCTACATCGGCCAAACCCAACAAAAAGTAAAAGCGAGGATTTTACAACACATGAGTAGGATTAGATGCGATGTCCCTGGTGCACCACTCGTGGACCACTTTAAACTGAATTCTCATTCCCCTGACAGTTTGCGATGGGTGGTCATCGAAAAGGCAACATTGGGACCACGAGGTGGAAATATCTCTGACATTCTTAACACCCGTGAACTCAAATGGATCTACTTCTTTGATTCAATTGAAACTGGCCTTATTGAGAATGACAGTTCGTTTTCCCAATTAGCTACACTTCCATGAGGGCTTTGATATCATGACACTGTGCCTAACATCTAAACCAACGTCCTCTACTTATATGATTGCTCATATCCCGATCCATGGTGGTTGGTCCTAGTCTAAGTATCACCATTCTCTCAATGAATTCATTATGTATCTCAATATCTATATTTGAATGTCAGTCAAATGGCCTTACCCCCATGATTGGGAGGTACGCCATAATTAAGTATTTAACAACATGCTGTCTCTTTCTCCCTTTTTCCCAAATGCTTATGGTTTAATTATAAGCTCAGTGTGCTTTACCCTCATGTCTGAGAGGTACGCCATGCTTATGTCGTTTTGCTATGCGCTAATATATTGTTCTCTTGATCTCTTGACTCCCTAGCTTGACATCTTCTGACCATGCACTCAATTTACTGACCAGTCACCTATAATATTGAATGTACTAATTTGTCACATGCTAATTGTCTGATATGGACTCTATTTAATTGTACTACTGAGTTGGCACATTAATTCCACACCGACCTGCTTTTCGAGATTCTTTAGTACCCCTGTAAGCCACTGTTGTGATTAGGACGACAATCACCCGCATAGTCTGTTGTCGGGTTTCATGGTCCGCCCGAACACCACGTGACATTGTCACCATGGTGATTTCAGTAACCAGGAAATAGAGCTCGCGCCGTCGCCCTTGCACGGAGCTCTCCGATTCATTCGGCGTGAGTACGTAGAATTCCCTCCCCGGTCCATCCACATCCATTACTTGTTCATGGCTAATTTTCTAAATTATGCTCCCGTTTCCCGCCCTTCTTTTTGATCCTACAGACGAACGGCGGATTTACTTCCAATCCTCTCGACACAGCTTTAAATTTTGCCGAGCACCGCACGAGTGTTCCTCTCGTGTATCGGTAAGCTTGTTTTAATTGATTGACACTGGCACCATCGTACTGCACACTTGCTGTCCTTTGTTTGGTGGGCTTCTAAACTGTGCATGTACGTTTTTTTCAGGTGCCGTCTGGCTAGTGATAACGCCACTAATAATTGACCATACTCAGGACACTTACCCAGAGGTAATTTTTGCTCCTCTCTGTAATTATTGTAATGTTACTGCACCCTTGACCAGTTTGTAATACATATTCACTGTGTTGCAGACAATTCCCATAGGATATTCGCTATCGAACTCCACCTATCCTGTTCCAACGTTTAATCAATCCCAGGTATTTTATTCTAAGTACTTCTTAGGTGTGTCTTGCCTTGACCCAGTGTTGCCGCCACCCAACGTGCCAGTTCTCTGATCCGTACGCTCTGGTCCCTCTCCAAATGTATGATATATTGTATTATTGTCTTTGACAGTTGGACGGTATCCATACCATGGTACCTCTGTCCAGCTATCTGTGATGTTCTATACTTTCACTTTTATAGTTATATGCAATCCTGACTAGGTCAATCCCACTATTACCCTCAACTAATGACTAAGTACATAGTGCGTTTTCATTGGTGTATAGCTACCGATGTGATAACTTATGAGGCTGGAATTGTACCCCTCAAATAATTTTAGTTCATTGTACTCACTTTCATTAGGTTACCTGCCCCCACCCCTTGGTCCTGATGAAGACCCCACAGCAAGGATCCAAACATTCCCTGCACTGATAAGAGGGTCGAAACGTCGACTGTTGTTCTTCTTGTGGCAACTTCACGCCAACATTGTGTAAATTAATTGTACTTTGTGAAGTATGCCTTTCTAAGTGATGGTCGCCATTATTATTATTGTGGCCATTCTGGCTATATAACTCATAGCTGAATTTGTTCTAAATGTTTGATTTTACTGTCACACATTCCTATCACTACCTTATCCTCACCTTGATCACTTCCTCCCTTCCTCCCTGGGACACTGTGTGACCTTGAATACAGTTGACTGTTTGCTATGTGTATTCATTACTTTTGATCCCTCAGTGAATAAAACTTTGTGGATCTAATTGTTGTTTTTTGATTAACTCTTTGAATTGTGAAAATTGTTCCCTGTCCACACTGGGACCCCTTCCTTCTAGTACTTACTGAACCCAGGTCCCAGTGACTATGTTTGGGTAACCCACCTATATATAAACCAGGTGTTCAAATTAGCATAATGTCCACGTATATTTTAATGCTGCATCCATGCCTCGCTGCACTAGAGTGCCTTTTGAGCTCACTGGGAGAAGTGTAATCTGCGACATTTTGACTTATCTAAGTTTAATAGAGGGAAGGGTCATCCCCAACATATTTACACGAGTGTTTGCCCCAAGGTGATCCATCCAGCAACAAGTATGCAGGGCAATTGAAGGTTATTTTTGGATCCAATCGTGAATAATCCTGGCTGAATTAGCTCTATTAATACTGCAAAGTCCGAGTCCACACAGGTAACCGAGAAGCCGAGTATATTTGTTGAAATATCCACATGAGGATCATTTAGTTTTGGATCTTTTCGTGACATTGTTTATCCTAAATGTGACACTGTGGACTTACAATAAAGTTGCGTTTCCCGATGGTCACAGTGATAGCGCGGTTTGACATCACGTGACCCAGCATATCGATTAGCCGTTGATCTTCTTTAAAAGGAGCTTAAATACTATAATTCCCTGCTACAATGTTATGCGGGTAATGAAGGTTAATTTTGAATCCAATCGTGAGTAATTCTGGATGAATCAGCACTTTTAATACTGCCAAGTCCAAGCCCACATAGGGCCTTGAGAAGCCGTGTACCACTGTTGAAACATCCACATGAGTTTTGGGACAATTCGCCAACGCAACCCCCCCCCCCCCTGTTTTTTCATTTTCGTTATCTTAAATGTGATACTGTGGATTAAAAATACAGTTTGGTTCCCCGATGGTCACCGTGACAATGCGGGATGACAACACGTGACTCAGCATACTGACCAGTCATTAGTCTGCCTTAGAAGGAGTTTAAATACTACAATTCCCGGCTACACTGGTACCCCATCATTCATTGCGGGTGAACGCGATACACAGGGAATTTGGAGGACGTGTTCATGTAGAGGACAAGGGATTATTCACAGGTAACCGGCATACAGGTTTTTAAAGATTCTACAGGTTCTTTTTATGGCACGCAAAGGATTTGAATGGATTTCCTTCTTTTACCAGCGAACTACAAACAGACAGCCCGAGTTGGCGGTGATGGACGGCACCAGAATATGTTATAGGTGAGCCATGCCTCTTCATGTTTCATCAATTTGCTGCAGTTGTATAATTATCATAGTCTAATGGTTGGCCATTCTTGATAGGTGACCCTGACACCAGCAATATATCCACAAGGTTTTACACAGACAAGCCTAGCGACTGATAAGCACAATAGAACTTGCCTCCCCCAAATGCGAGTATACTGCTTGACTATGACATTAGGGTGACAGAGTATGTTTTGTCCTTTGTTTTTCATTATAGATTGATTACATCATTGCAGTCTTGAAGTGTCTGATCGGTTCTACTAAGGAAATAAGGTAGGGGGTTTCCACCGGTGGGCGTGGTCTTCTGCTAAGTTTCGGTTGGAGGTCATGTCAATTTGAATATTTGTTTTTTTCTTTTCTAGAATGTTTCGGTCCTTATGAAAACCCTACAACAAGTTGGGTTTGAAACGCATCGACCTTGCGTGTCTTGTGTCAAACAAATCATGCAACACAATTGTCTTTTTGATGTAAAGATTTAGGTTGTAGATGTAGGATACAGTGATAACTTTTTGAATCATCTCTACATCCTCTATTTGATCTACTGTGTCGTTTGACATTGGGATTCGGAATATTGACCACCAGTCCTTGGGCCATACAAAAGTTTTCTTGACCCAGTCTGGTGTGTTGTTTGGATGGTGTGAGTGTGTGGTATTAGTGTTTGGTCAAATTTATATGATGTATGATTGATGGTGTGCATTGATTGGCTGCTGTTGTCTTGTATGATGTAATGTAGTTTTTTGTAAATAGTTTGTCCCTTTGTGTTACATTCATTATTGATACTTATGTATATAAAGCATTATTGATAAAGTGCTTCTAAGTGAGTTGTAAAATAAACTAATTGTTGTTGTAGCAAAAACGTGGACCTATGTGTTTTATTTGTAGGGTCTACTTAATAAACAGGTATTGGAGTGTGGTTCAGTATTGGCAATTGTTACATTTTATACTCAGAACAGGAGGAGGCGTGGTGGACACTATATAGGTGTGTATGAATGTTCTGCACGAAGGCTGCATAACAGCCTGTGTGGAGAACATGCCCAGGCTCCCATTCCCTGGCTGAAAGCCGAACCAAGGCGCTCAGACCAAACACTACGCTGCTTTGCAGTGTTGTGATTAGCTATGGGGAGCCTGGGAGCCCGGATGCTTCCTGTTTCTGGTTTCCACAAAAGAAGCCAGGAAGAGGACGGAGGAGGTGCAGTGATAGCCAGCCAGCCAGCTGGCCGACAGGTAAGTAATTGATTTTAGTTTTTTTTAACCCTCCTCCTTCTCTTTCCCTCTTCCCGCTCCAGTGCTGCTTCCCTGGATCAGTCGCCACTGGAGTCGAGCACAGGTTGTGTATTGGAAGGTTACCCTTCCAGTACAAAATACTTTACTTAGACTAATTTGAAACATTTTCCCACTTTGCATGTGTGCTGTATAGTGCAGCACACATGCAAAGTCAGAAAATAAAGGAGAATAAAAAGCATTTCTCTTTCAAAGCACCTGATGAAACGGTGGCTATTTTCTGATGCTAAACCCTGTCTACTTTATTTAGTAAATTGGATTTAGCATCAGGAACCTTGGAACGCCCAAGCACCACCCATGGTACGCCCCTTTGGCGCTAAATAATGCAAAACAGTGCTATGTGCTGTTTCCCGTTACTTTCATATTATTTCCAGAGCTAAACAAGTTTAGCGCTGGAAAGAAAAATCTGACAAAAAGATTTTGCACTAATTTGCTTCACATTTGTGATGAAACACGGGGGAAATCATAGTAAGTCTGCCCCATAGTATTTAAAACTCAAATTTACCAAGTGAGCGAGGACAGGACAGTGATGTGCTTTGGCAAAAAGCAGCACAAGTGGCAAATATTTTTAAAGTGAGTTTTCTGATACCAAAGCAATGGTAATGTGAGACACATTTTAAGCAGGGTCTGGCGACCTCGCAGGGCCCACAATCAATCAGATAGTAGGTGTAATATCTGAAGCAGAGCTTACAAGCTTTGATGACACAAGTGGAACTATGCCAGAGGCTTTGACTTTAGAGAGCAGAGCAATCCTTCTGGACAAGCTGGCTATTTCACATAGGTATGTGAAGTAGCTCTCCAGGGTTAGTACTCCATGTTCTACTACATGAAATAACTGATGTGCCTGTCCAATGCTGTGAGCCTAATTCACAAACATTTACTCCTGTATTACTTCTGAGTTCCAGGAGTAAGTCAGGAGTAATGCAAAAGGGTAGGCCGGTTTTAGTTTACTAAAGTTGTACTCACATCTACTCCAGTAAAACTACAGTCCAAAGAGGTTCAGATCTATTCCAGCCATACCTTGCAGCAAGTCATACACCAAACATGGCCACTCACAGGTTCGGCAATGAAACCACATACAAAGCAATGGGGGCAGGGGATAACACTGCCAAGCACAAATTCCAATGCCAAAAAATGACAGTACATACAATAAATAAAATTGAAATAAATAATTATACTTTGGACATTGCAGACCCATACACACTACACTGTAAAAATGTAAAATAAAAAAGTTATAAATAAATGAAATGAAATAAAATTTGAACAGCTAGTCATAAATGTCGACATTGCATACGCCCAGGTACATCACATAACACAAACATTAAATAAATAATGTTATAACAACGTAAAAGGAAGGCTTTTTAAAATCTATACCAACCACATTTGACAAATATTTAAAATATTAAATAGATCATATCTGTAAACACTTACATACACCTGTTCAAATCCCATTATGAAGATGTAAACATAGCATATGTGCTTATATAGAAAAGTACATAGTCAATTGTACATATATCCACCTTCGTTAAACTATCCTAGAAGTAAGGCAGGAATGCTCCTGAAATTCGGGAGTAAATTGGTAGTGTTAGAAGAGTGCAAGCACTAAATACACCTTCTCAAAGTAAACTCTTTGTGATTCAGGCACGGACCTGCTCAGAATGAATATGTTAATTTTTCTACTATTGTTCAGTACAGTACACATGCTTCATGGCCTACTTCACTTACTCACTCCAATTATTTCCTGCCACTAGCAGCCCCAGGTCCCAGCACCTTGATAGAGTATTATATAAAGCTCGGACCTACCAGCACATTGAAGTGCACATGAATACTTTAGTGGTCATGCTGGCGTCCTATTTAAATGGAAAGTTCTAACCCCAGCAAGAGAGAGTGCAGGATTAGGTTGACAAAAGAGCAGAGCAACACTCCAGCCTAATATGAGCCTAACCCCCACAACTGACCGGAGCCAGTGACAAAAGCTGCTCCCAGCACTTACAGATGGAGCAGATTCAGTCAGAGGAACTTCAGACCAAAGTTCATTCCATCAGAATTTTTCCGTAGCCCCATCCAAGAGATCGCAAGCATGATCTGCCTATTATTGGTTACTGGGATCTTTTTGGGGGGTTTCCTGGAGTGTGGCATTGACTCCCTGAGGACAGCTTTGCCTCATAATGCACAACTCTTGACGCTCCATTCTTAGCCCAGCCCAAACTTGGCTCAGCTGTTTCTCGGGTTACAAAGATCAAAGAATGGTGAGCTTTCTCGCAGCACAGCTCTATCTTAGGGTCTGATTACAACTTTTGTGGTGTGGGGTCTACTGCCTCCCACATGTCAGATTACAAGTCATTTCATGGTCTGGCAGGCGGGCGGCACAGTGGGCCTGCGGCGGTATAGTACAAAAGTTTGTACATTAGCCTTTGAACTGCTCACTGAAAGACCGTCAAAGCAAGTTCCTGCACAGCATAGACTTTGTAGTCCATGCGGTGGAGGAACTGGGGTGCATGCACTCTCCTGCATGTATCCCTAGGCCCTGGGCCGACAGAGGGACCTGTATGGCCCCCTTAGTTTCCTCACCTCCATCCTTTTCATGGTGGCCACACTGCCATGAAAAGGGTAGCAGTGAGGAAAGTCGTAATATGCATATTGCGATCCTCCGACAGCAGCACCACCGCCAAGGGATCACAGATTGCCAGTGGTTGCAGCGGTCCATTGGTAGTCTGACTGCCAAACTCAGAATACGGCAGTCGGACTGCCAGTGAGCACCTCAATTGTTGCGCCAGCCCGAGTTTGGTGGTCGATGGGCCACCAACCTTGGAATCCGACCCCCCCAAGTAAAAAAGGAAGATCCTCCTGGAGTCATTCTGTCCAATGACTTCAGCTGAGCTACTGTAATTATCTGGGAAAGTCATCCCAAGCCATCCTGAAAAATGTGTGTAGGCCAGGGCGAAACATTGAAATGAGATGACTCTAGAGTCATCACAGAAGCTACTCCAGGATTGCTGCCTGATTACCTCAATGAAAAGCATGTGATGCTCCTTTACTATTTACAAAAAAGAGAGTTTCCCAGAAAACCAGAAAGGACAGTGTATCAAACAGTATCAAAAAGAATTCCTTTCTGTGTTACTCACTTTCTATTTCTGACCAGAAGGCCTACACACTAATATCACTTTTTTAGTGTTAAATAGTGGCATGGATAATTATGTCTGCACAAAACTAGGGTTACTTTTGTCTCTCAAATTTATTTATGTTAAGTTAAAAACATTTGAATACATTTGTTACATAAATTTTATTCAAACATATGCTCAAATAATAATGCTCTAATACATATAATCATTCCTATAATGGTTCCAATTCAAATTAAAATAATCAATACAGAATAATATTCACACATTAAAAAAATAACATCATGACATCAAATATAAAATGATGGAAGAAAGTCCTTTGTCGACGCTAACACCTTCTTCAGGACAAAACTTTTACTTAAAAACAATGGTTCTTCATTCTAAAAACAAATACATACAATTAGTAGCATGTAATTGAGTGAGAGCAAAGTGCATTTTATCCACTAATGTGCATAGTTACCCCTGTGTCACTATATTATAATAGGGAGACAATCTTACTTAGAATGTATTGTCATCGGTCTTTTATCTTTAAGATTCCGCACCCTTGAGGATTGATCGATAGTGGATCCTCTTCGTAGTAGGTAGTAATATGTGCAAACCTCAGTTTCTCTAAATAAAGAGGATACACTAATAATTGTATAGCCCAAGTTAAAGTTCAGGGCCCCAGAAGTGAGCTATCTTTCTTCACACTTACTTAAAACGGGGAGAATAATATCTCCTGTGTCTAATTCAATTCTTGCGACTTTAAATCTGCGCCAGATCACTTGTAGTTGTTTGCAAGCAAGTAAGATTGTCTCCCTATTATAATATAGTGACATCCTAGTTACTCCCCTGGCTAAATACGAATATGAAGTCTACAAATTCAACTGAATCACAGGCTCCTATCAATTCTAATGCTGCTAATGGTTGCAAAGAATCTGGAGGCAATGCTAATAAAAGATAAAAAAAGATCCCTCTTCTCCAAATCACCTTTGCCTTGACACTGGAGGATACTATGGATAAGTTGGAAAACATAAGAACATTTATGGCGGATACTAGTGCGGCGCTTCAAAGAATTGAGGAAAGGTGGTCTCATCTGGACTCTAGACTTACGGACGTTGAAAAGAGAGTTAGAGATGCTCAAGATGTGGTCGCTAAGGCTGATATTTTATCCAAAGAAGTGATTCAGCTAACGAAGTTAATGGAAGATTTGAAAAACCATATCAGACACAAAAATGTATGTATATATGGCATACCCGAAGAGTTCTGAGGGCTTCGACATGATCAGTTTCTTGAAGGTTCACATACCAAAAATAGTTGGCCTGTTGAAACCTGTGGATCTCAATATTCAGACGGCACACAGGTTGGTCCTCTCAATGCTTTGTCCTCGAATGGATCACGATTGATCATTTCTCATTTTCTTCAGTACTCTGATTTGATGGTGGTATTTACAGCAGCTAAACAACATAAAAAAATGCTATGGTCTGGTCAGAAGATTTTCTTTAGTCAAGATGTTTCAAGAGCTACTGCCAATCGCCGTAAGTAGTTTTTAGATAGCAGACCTGCACTTCGATCCATGAATGCTCGTTACTGCCTTATTCATCCTTGTTTCTGCAAGGTCACATATAAAGACAAGTAAATATTGTTTGAAGACCCTGCAGAACTTATTAAATCCATACATATTCACAAAAGAGAAGACATGAAATTTAGTCAATCTTAAATATTTCTTATTTATTTTGTAACAAGTTATCTCTCTCTTCCCAATCCCCCCTTATTAGTGATGAAGATGTCTCTTTTCAATAATGTCCTTCTATTCTAATGTTCATGTTTTGTTCACCCGTGCTGTCTCCTTAATTAATGTCTAGTAAGCCCCTACGGTGCCATAGTAGATAGTTATAGTTATAGACGAATCTTCGCGAAATTTTTAAAACTCGCGGGGCGCTCCGGTCAGCTCCTATCTTGAAAGTTTCGGGGTGATTCGGCAAGCGGAGGCCAAGAAAAAAGGGGGGCCCCAAAACATATTTTCTCCATGTTATTTTACATAGGAAACTTTAGACACGGCTACAGCCCGAACTGCTGCACGGAAGTACACCAAATTTGGCAAAAAGGTAGCCCTTGTTTCAGTAAGAACTCTTTTTGTTAAATGGTGTAAATACGTTCAGTAGTTACTGAGAAATTTAAAAAAAGAGGTCTGAAAATGAATTTCCCATAGGAAACTTTAGACACAGCTCCAGCTTGAACTGCTGAACGGAATTACACCAAATTTGGCAAAAAGGTAGTGCTTGTTTCAGAAAGCACTCTTCTTCTTAAATGGTGTAAATTTGTTCCGTAGTTGCTGAGAAAATCAAAAATAAAGGTTTCGCAGGCAGTATATGGTTGGACTGTTGTTCGAGAGATATATATATATATATATTCTTTGTTGGTACAAACGAAGTATGTTTTCACTGTTTATTACTAAAAAAAATGTGAACTGCACAGCTGCACTGAATTAAGCACTTGCACTTTAAATTCCCTCGTTTGTGTCCATGACACGCTATGTGAGCAAGCCTCTTTCGAGGTGAAACGCGTCATGGTGGATTGCAGACTGTAACTCTTGGCACGAATAAAATGCACTGAAGAATCTGCACTTACTTTGTGGTCTCGCTCCTTTCGTTGTTCTGCATGGAAAGCAGAGGCTGTTAACGACGACCTTTAGGAGATTGTGGTAACTGGAAGCTTCCTGGTTACGAGCGAGACCCCTCTTCGTTCTGGGCGGTGACACGGCAGGAAGCAGTGGTTCCGTGAACCGGAACCGTTTTTCGTACTCCGGTAGGAGGAAGCCGTGTATGCCCCTGCGAGACAGCACACGCTTGCCGGGAAAGAAGGGAGCCATCTACACCGAAGAAGGACCGAGATGTTCGGCAGCCCATTCCGGGTAACGCAGCGTTAAACAACCGCAGGGAAGAGTGTGCCGGGCGGGGCGCGCAGTATTTCTGAACAGCGCTCCTCGTCAGTTTGTTTCTTCAGACAAGAGCCTTTAACTATCAGCCACACAATGCAATGTCCGCCGCCGTGTTACGACACAGAGAGCAGGCTGCGGAGTCAGTTTTTGAGACCCCGGCGGGGGGAGACTCAGTCACGCCCACACAGCAACCGAACGGGGGAAACACGAACCCGACGGTCAGAGACACTTTCCGCAAACTTGAGAAGCTCTCTAAGAAAGAGCAGGCTAAGTGGTGGGAGAATAAATCCCTCACAAGATACCTGGAGGTGGGGCGGGTCCCTAGGGATCTCCGTATCACACTGGCCCCTAGCTATGACAACCCGGACCCACACATGCTTGAAGAATGGGCAACAGCCAATTTAGAATCCTCGGCAAGGCTGATGAGGATTCTTGTAAAATACGCGGAAAGCGACAGATTGAAATTGCAAACTGAAATTGAACAGCTGGAGGTGGAGCTATCGAAAGTTGAGATCAATGATGAAGTTAAAAAAATGAGGGAAGACATGGAGAGCCGCCTGGCGAAGGAGGAGGACATTATCAAAAAGCGTAAAGCTTTTAAATTTGAAAGAGACAGACTTGATTACTTGAATGGGCATATCTTTACATTTGCTCGCAGGTTTGATGGAATTAAAGCCCGGATTGGTAACACTGGACGTAAAGTACGAGAAACTACGTCAGTATCTATTTCCTCCACAGACCTTAGTTCAGCTGCAGAAAGTGAGGCAGAGGAAGGCCCTTCCAGAAAACAGGAGTTGGGGTTTACAAAACTTACTCCGGCACAGGAGGTGAGCTGCCTGTGCGAGAACCGGAGAGATACTCTGCGCTCAAGCGCACAAACGAAAGCCCCACCAGGAAACAGAGGGCAAACAGGAAACGGGCTGAACGCAGGAAATGCAACAAAAACAGGAGGAGAAAAGAAAACAAACAGGGGCAGATGGAACAAGAAACGAGGGCCGACCTCTGCGCCCCCTCAGTGATCAATCTCACTGACACAGTCCTAACTGCAAAAGAAACTTCCATCCTATCTCTGGGACTCTCTTACTGCCCCCCAAGAGACTTCAACTACGCTGACACACGGATGGATGTTTTCAGATATGTTAGGAAACTTAAGCTGAACAAATTCCATCGCCTAAACCCATATAAGAAATCGAAGGTCACAGTACCAACAAGCCCCTCACTACTGACTGCGGGTGAGGGAACAGCAATGCAAGAGATATGGGAGTTGCAATGTGAAAGCACGAACATGCCTGTGAGTACTGACGAAGCCACTGGAAGAGGAATCAGTACTACCCCATTCAAGCCAAAGTCCACCTTCCTCCCTGTATCGACTCATGACAACCTGGATGTGTATCACGAACTCATCATTGGAGACTTGAAAAAATTATACATTGCTTCAAATAAAAAAGAAAAGGTCATCGATAGGCACAATCAATGCTATTACAACCTGGTCAAAAAATTGAAAGCTGATGATAAAATCATAGTCATGCCAGCCGACAAAGGAGGAAATATTGTCCTTTGGAAGCGTGAGGAATACATCAAAGAGGCTGAGCAACAACTGGGCGATATGGACTGCTACAAAAAGAGCAACTTGCCCACCATCAGAGCAGCTTGGAGTGACCAGAATTCAAAACTAATGGCTTGGCGAAGCAGTGGACTAATCTCATTTGATGAGTACAAATACTTGAAAAAGGATCATCCAGTCATCCCCAGCTTCTATCTCTTGCCCAAGGTGCACAAGGATGCCCGTGTACCCCCTGGGAGGCCAATAATATCGGCCATAGATAGCTCCACGGAAAATATTTCCCGCTATATTGACTACTTCCTACAAGAATGGGTAAAGAGCTTGGGTTCGTATGTCAGAGACACCACGCACTTTTTGTGCAAGTTGGCTTCAATTACCTGGGATGATGAACTGCTGCTTATTACCATGGATGTTACTTCGCTGTATAGATCAATCCGCCACTGTGATGGTTTAAAAGCAGTTGAACACTACCTCAACAAATGCCCCATTGAATGTCTACATCACAACAAGATAATTGTTGGTATGCTGAAGATATGTTTGGAACAGAACTTCTTCACTTTTAATAACCAAATATACCAGCAATTAAGAGGGGTGGCTATGGGGGCCTGCTTCTCCCCCAGCTTCGCTTGTCAACACATGGGGCTGTGGGAGGAGCGGGTCCTTATGGACGAACATAAGGAAGCAATGTTGAATAAGGTTATGCTTTATCTAAGGTATATTGATGATCTATTCATGATCTGGAGGGGGTCGCCTGAAGAGGCTACGGAATTTGTAAAAGAGCTTAATGTGAATAATCTAAACCTACAATTTACATCACACATTGACAAAGAAAAAGTCACTTTCTTAGATGTGGAGGTTTATGTCAGGGACAACACCCTGCAGACCAAATTGCACAGGAAACTTACTGCTGGCAACACAGTTCTACATGCTAGTAGCCAGCACCCCCAACACCTTATCCGTAGCATCCCCTACGGGGAGATGCTAAGATTGCGGAGAATCTGTAGCTCCGACTTGGAGTGTGATTTAGCACAACAAGCCAGTAAAGCCAGGTTCTTACAAAGGGGATACAGCAGTACTCTAATAGACAGTGCTATTAGACGTACTAAAAAAACAACAAGGGAGGAAGCCCTAGTGCCCAAGGTCAGATCTAACGCAGAGTGCTGTAGCAATGAGCTAATTCAATCAAGAGCCATTGTAACTTATAGTAACCAACAGTCCCAGATTAGAAAGATCCAGAGTAAAAACTGGAATCTGGTTAAGGGTGACACAGTAATAGGCAACCTGGTACCAGACAGACCCAGTCTTACTTTCCGTAAATCCCCCAGCCTTGCTAGTGAATTAGTCAGCAACACACTAGAACCCGCAAAATCCTGGATGGATCACATTACTGGTTTCAAGAAGTGCCTAACGTGTAAGGCCTGTCGCCACGGTATTAACAAGACTCAGGTTCCACGCCCTTTGTCAGATAAACCCTTTGTCATTAACAAAAGACTTACCTGCAAGACAGAATACGTTGTCTATGTCTTGCAATGCCCTTGTGGGTTAAAATACGTGGGAAGCACACGCCCACCTGCCCACAAGCGCATCTTACAACACCTAAGGGCAATCTCTGGAAAGGATCAAGCTTACCCGGTGGCCAGGCACTTCGAAACAGTACATAATAGTGACCCCAGTGGCCTCCAGTACTACCTAGTTGACTCTGTTTTGCCTCTAAAAAGAGGGGGTAACCGGGACGCCAAATTGCGCCTCCTGGAAACCAGATTTATCCTTGAGTTCAACACGAAGAACCCGGAAGGTTTAAATATTAGCGAGGATCTTTACACCTGTCTCTAGCTTTCACTTTTTTACTGATCAGTATGTCCAATGTATTTCAATCATGTATTTGAATTATTTGTGGGTTTCTGAATAACTCCCCTTAACGGTTCTCAATCTGTTTTTATCTGACTCCGCTACCTGCTGTTAACTGTAGCATGTTTTTAAACACCAGTATGAGCACTTTTCACTTTACAACAAATCTTGATCTGCAGTAACCATAAGAGGATGATTTAATAGTGCGTGATTACATTGGAATTATTAGACTGTGCAGTCTTTGGTAATGCCCACTGGGGCGTGATTCTTTTCTCAGTGTTAACTCGTACTGTACTTTAGTGCTGACCACAAATAATAAATTAGGGTTCTCAAAACCATATGCATTTACATATGAGTAAAGGTTGTCAATGCTTACCTAGATGTGTATATATATGAAGTATAGAATATGAAATAGATATGGATTAATTTTTAACACCATGTATATATATGAAATCTATTTATTTATACGTATATTTTAGAATTAGTTTATGCTTCATGATTGTATTTATATGCACCAGAACCCATAGGGCACTATGCCCTTTATTCTTTGTTGGTACAAACGAAGTATGTTTTCACTGTTTATTACTAAAAAAATGTGAACTGCACAGCTGCACTGAATTAAGCACTTGCACTTTAAATTCCCTCGTTTGTGTCCATGACACGCTATGTGAGCAAGCCTCTTTCGAGGTGAAACGCGTCATGGTGGATTGCAGGCTGTAACTCTTGGCACGAATAAAATGCACTGAAGAATCTGCACTTACTTTGTGGTCTCGCTCCTTTCGTTGTTCTGCATGGAAAGCAGAGGCTGTTAACGACGACCTTTTGGAGATATATATATATATATATACATACATACATGTTTGCATAAGGACCACCGGGTAGGCTCATCATTGCGGCATGTGATGGACCTTTGGAAAACATGACCAGATACATAGATCATTTCTTGCAAGAACATGTTAAAAGGTTAAAATCCTATGTCCAGGACACTTGTGATTTCCTTAGAAAAATCTAAGATATACAATGGGAACCAGATTTCTTGTAAATAACCCAAGACGTATCCTCACTGTATACATGTAAAAGAAATAAGGAAGCTATTAGGGCTGTGAAATACTTTCTATCCAATAGGCCTCTTCAGTATGCTCGCGGTACCAAAGGGGGTGCTCTGTCCATCACCACCCCCTTTTGTACCGCTTTGTTCGCCATAAGTTGGCAGGGTATGCTCAGACATGAGTCCCTTGCTTACTTTGCCACTGGATTCAAGCAAACCTGGCGGAAGACGGCTGTAATGCCAGTAACCGGTCCTAGGAAGCTTGAATCCGGTCCAGGGAAGGCATGGCTTGGCAGTTCGAGCTGGACTGTTCCCATGAGGCACAGGTTGGTAAAGGTCTATAGTCAAGTGACAACAAAAATGTAATAAACCACAAATAATATAATTATCAACGTATACTGACAGATAAACTCACCACTCACCAAGTTATAAACATTCTTTTGTATGTATTTATTTTATCCTGAGAATTTCTATTTTCATTTTTTTGGGTTTTTTTGAAAAAAATTCATTGTATACAAATATGTCTTTTAAATTAAATTACTAATAGTGCATAAACATTAAAAACCATTAGAGACAAACATATAACAAGACTAATAATATATGCAATATGGCAAGGTAGGTCACAACGCGCGTTTCGGCTGGCTAGCCTTCTTCAGGTGGCCTTTTATTGCACTACATATGATTACAGGAAAAACTACACATCCTTTGGCGCTTGAGTATAAGATAAATGTCTTATAGAGATATTGTTCCGTCCGCACGAGTTTACATGATTAATTAAGTTGATAAAATATCCTTGAAAATTGTTCTTCTTCTTTTATAAAATTCCAGCTGAATAACAGGCTTTGTTGTAGTCCCGTTTTATAGCATGTTCACTTTGATAAGTATTCAATGGGGTAATCACAAAGGGCGAGGTCGGTTATGCAGCAAGAATGCATAGGCACATTAATACATGTGTGGATGGTTTCCTAGGGGGCTCGTGGATCGTACTTCCGAGAGGCAGAAATCTCTGAACGGTAAATGGGTCTTGTGGTCGTTGCTTAGGAAATATGCAGCTAGCTATGACTCTCGTAGACGTGGTGGACGGAGTATCCCTCATGAGGCACAGGGTCAGACTGATTTGCATATGGCCATGTCTGAACTGGGGTGGGCTAAAGAACGGCGATTGATTAAACCCAGATCTGTTGACTGGGTGTGAGTGTTTGATTGGTTCAGATGCTCCGTCCATCACCACCCCCTTTTGTACCATCTTAAGTATGCTCAGCACAACAAAATGCTACTTAGTATGCTGCTCTTTTGTTTAGAAAACAACTAATTTTTGTTTAAAAACCAAATGTATCAACAAATTCAAGGAGTGGCAAATGGGGGCCAGCTTCTCCCCTACCTACGCCTGTTTATTTATGGGCTGGTGGGAGGAGCTGGTCCTCATGAGGCAGTTTGAACACATTTTCTAGGACAAAGTTATCTGTTGGTTAAGATTCATAGATGATCTGTATATAGTATGGCGAGGTAGTAAACAAAGTGCAATGGGATTTATTGCTCAAATTAACATCAATTAAGTGAATCTAACTTTTACCTCCAACATCAGTAAAGACGAAATAACATTCTTAGATGCGCTGGTTCAAACTGAAAACAACCGCCTGTCCACATCCCTCTCCTGCAAATCGACAGCGGGCAACACATTATTGCATGCATCTAGCACATACCCTCCCCATCTTATAAACAGTATTGCCTATGGGGAAATGTTACGTATTAGATGCATCTGTAGCGACGAGGAAGACACTGTAATTAAGCAAGCAGAATGTCGAGCCGGTTCTTGGCCAAAGGGTATAGGACCGAGACAGTGGATGCAGCGATAGCTAGATCCAAAGAGAGAGCAAGGGAGGATCTTCTGCAATATAGTGTCAAATCAGGAAAAGAGGCAAGCGGGGGGAAAAGGAGGCCAAGGAACCCACTAGACTTATGTTATCTTTTTCAAGGCAGCAAAGGCAGTTGAGGGCAATAGATAGACGCAATTAGCCTATTGTCAGAGATGACCCTGTAATAGGTAGGCTCTTGTCATCAAGCCCAGCAATCACATTCAGAAAAACTGAAAGCATGGGAAATGTGCTGGTGAAAAGCAGTCCAGAAGATCAGGGGGCTGGGATGTGGCTCACCGCCAGGATAGGCTTTTTTAAGTTTTCCACCTGTAAAGCCTGCCAATACAGTATCAATATAACTTCGTATCAGACTGCATTTAACACAAAAACATAGGATAGTAAACAACATTTAACCTGCAAATCTGAATATGCAGTATATATCCTGGAATGCAGTTGCAAACTAAAGTATGTTGGCAGTACAAAGCTGGCCATACATAAAAGAATATTACAGCATATAAGAGCCATATCCAACAACAATGTCAGCTACCCGGTGGTAAGACATTTCAAGGAATGTCATAATAGTGACCCCAAAGACCTTAGATACTATGCATTAGAGGCTATACCACTTCAAAAAAGAGGGGTATACCGGGAAGCTAAGCTGAGACGCCTAGAAACAAGCTATATATTAGACTTAGATTCTAAACAGCCGGTGGGCCTCAATACCGGCGAAAACCTCCACACTCATATATGAAACGGAGAGATCTGAAGGGGGCGTGGCCTGGAGCCGTTGATGGTGGACGTGTAGTTCGCCAGCTCCGTCCTAAGCCCTGAACATAAGCTAATTATCCTGCACTCCCCTGCCTGCAACCCACCTGATCCCTTCACAGGTTGTCTCCGGGGGCGAGCGGCCGCTCCATTGGCGAGTTCCGGCGACGGAGCCTGTTGCGGCCTGCGGGTTGAGGTGAAGCCCCGGCCTAAAGTGATCGGCCCGGCCGGCCTACCCCTAGCCTCCTTCGCGGTCCAGTCGGGACCCGGGAATGGACTTCCTCTGACCTGCTGGACAAAACTACGGCGTGCGGTATGGAGCCCCACCCCAACTGAGGCTCCGCTGCCCCCCCACTTGGTCGCTCCGACACATGCCGGCCGCCCTGCTGCGAGGCCCCTTCGGGACGCGGGAGCACTCCCGGACCATCTCCCCGCCCGCCCACGAAGCTAGCGAGACTCCGGCATTCCGCCACAGGGACAAGGACCGAAGAGCGGGCGGCACGCGCAATTCACTGCCAGCACCGCGAGACCGGCTTCGCCCTGCACAGGCTACCAGCACCACAGCGTAGATCGGCCCGACCTTGATGGTATCCTGCGCCATCTTGCCATCACATCGGGGCTTGGTGGCGACGCTCGGGCCCTGGCAATCTCGCCTCGCATGCCCCCGAACCGCTGGACGGAGGACCTAAGACGGTAACGCGGCACAGAGTGGCACACATTCAAGACACGCGGACCCCAGGTACAGGGGTCTGAAGAGGGGTAGTGAGACTCGTGCGTTGGCGCCTTATTACAACGCTGCAGCCCCAGCCCTTGCCGCACTCCCGACAGCCGAGACAAGCTCACTCTGCAGCGGCCTGGACCCCACCGCCTCTACCCCCCACCGCCTCTACGGACCTGGGGTCATACCTGCCTGTGGAGACGCCGGAGGCGCACCGACCCACCCCACATTGTCGCCTCGCCTAAGTAGCCTACGCTGTCCCTGCCAGCCCTGGGGTCTTCACTACGTCCGCCTTTCCACAATACGTAGTGATCCTTCAAAAACCGCTGCCGGACACTAAGGGGGACTGCAGCGGTCTGCTGCGTCCGCTACAGCGCCACCCTGCTAACTAGATCCATGGGCAGAAACAGGGGCAAACCTCAGGGCCAGGGCGCTCAGACGGACGTGCAGTCCACGGGCTCTGAAGACCCGCTGGCCTCCTCCAGCATGGACATCATCCCGCCGACCGGTAAGGGATCGCAGGACGCCAAGTTAGATCTGATCCTGAATGAAATACGCGCGACGCGCGAAGCGCTAGAATCGCGCATAGACAACATGGCGACTGGCCTGTCCCTACTGAAGGCTGACCATAACAAGTTGGCGGATCGAGTGGCAGAGCAAAAAATAGCGCTAGATGACCTTATCCCACAGCAGACGGAGCACTCCACGAAATTAGAAAACGTAGAGAAGCAACTAAAGCAACTATGGGGTAGAGTGGACGATGCTGAAGGACGCGCCCGCCGCAACAAAGTCCGCATCCTGGGCATTCCGGAGAGAAGCGAGGATAGGGACCCAACGCAGTTTGTGGAGGATTGGCTAAGGAAGCTGGTGGGCCAGAGAGACCTCACCGCCCTCTATAGTGTGGAACGGGCCCACAGGATGCCATCGCGGCCCCCACAACCAGGGGCACCCCCTCGCCCCCTGATCGCACGTCTCCTCCACTTCAGAGACCAGACACGGTCCTGCGGGCGGCCAGGGAGGAAGCGCCAATACGCTTCGAGGATAAGACTATATCGGTCTACCCTGATTTCACGCCCACTGTACAGCGGGCCAGGTCCAACTTCATGGGGGTGAAACGCAAATTACGAGCAGCCCCAGCCCTTGCCGCACTCCCGACAGCCGAGACAAGCTCACTCTGCAGCGGCCTGGACCCCACCGCCTCTACCCCCCACCGCCTCTACGGACCTGGGGTCATACCTGCCTGTGGAGACGCCGGAGGCGCACCGACCCACCCCACATTGTCGCCTCGCCTAAGTAGCCTACGCTGTCCCTGCCAGCCCTGGGGTCTTCACTACGTCCGCCTTTCCACAATACGTAGTGATCCTTCAAAAACCGCTGCCGGACACTAAGGGGGACTGCAGCGGTCTGCTGCGTCCGCTACAGCGCCACCCTGCTAACTAGATCCATGGGCAGAAACAGGGGCAAACCTCAGGGCCAGGGCGCTCAGATGGACGTGCAGTCCACGGGCTCTGAAGACCCGCTGGCCTCCTCCAGCATGGACATCATCCCGCCGACCGGTAAGGGATCGCAGGACGCCAAGTTAGATCTGATCCTGAATGAAATACGCGCGACGCGCGAAGCGCTAGAATCGCGCATAGACAACATGGCGACTGGCCTGTCCCTACTGAAGGCTGACCATAACAAGTTGGCGGATCGAGTGGCAGAGCAAAAAATAGCGCTAGATGACCTTATCCCACAGCAGACGGAGCACTCCACGAAATTAGAAAACGTAGAGAAGCAACTAAAGCAACTATGGGGTAGAGTGGACGATGCTGAAGGACGCGCCCGCCGCAACAAAGTCCGCATCCTGGGCATTCCGGAGAGAAGCGAGGATAGGGACCCAACGCAGTTTGTGGAGGATTGGCTAAGGAAGCTGGTGGGCCAGAGAGACCTCACCGCCCTCTATAGTGTGGAACGGGCCCACAGGATGCCATCGCGGCCCCCACAACCAGGGGCACCCCCTCGCCCCCTGATCGCACGTCTCCTCCACTTCAGAGACCAGACACGGTCCTGCGGGCGGCCAGGGAGGAAGCGCCAATACGCTTCGAGGATAAGACTATATCGGTCTACCCTGATTTCACGCCCACTGTACAGCGGGCCAGGTCCAACTTCATGGGGGTGAAACGCAAATTACGAGACAGGGACATGAAATATGCACTTTTGTTCCCTGCTCGGCTCAAGATCCTACATAACAACAAGTCCCATTTTTTCGACTCGCCTGAGGAAGCGGCGGAATGGATGGAGGTCACTCTGACCCCGCCGGCATCCCAGGACCCATTCACAGACCACCACAGTGACACCCACAGGGGCTCGCCAGGCCGACGGAACAACACTCACATCATTCATCCAGCAGAGCATCGGCGGCGACGCGTCCCCCTGGACGCCAGGCGGCGGACCACTCGTCATCATCCCCGCAACAACGTCTCACAGAGGAGGCACTGGCCGCCCGCGACGTGGGAGCAACCGGAGACAGACTCACCTTCACCACCGACACCCACACTGAGGTGTCTGGTTCAGTTGACAGCTTGCAGCTCTTCCCGAAGATCACGGCCCAAATGGCAGAGGAGTTCTGAAACACGATGCGATTGATCCTCTCCGGGTGGTAACGTATGACTAATCCCCTCCTTCACATATGGTGGGTTGTATGAGTAGGGGCCCATTGTATTGTGGGCTATCATGCCCACGCAGACCGTTCAGTGCCAGGAGGCCTACCATCCCTGGTATGCACACGAACTTGACTGACTTGTGCCCACGTTGGGCACCATGGTTTGGCTCCTGGGTACGTTGGCTCAGGGACCTTTTTGTTCAGGGGTTACTTGTTTGCGAGACACTCTCACTTTTTAGCACAGCAGAACATGTGGGGTCACCCAGTTGTTTCACATTGCCGCACCACACAAATGGTAATGGGACCTCTTAATAATTATCAACTGTGCACCTGTAACGTACGTGGCATGGGATCAGTGCACAAACGACATAGAATCCTTGCACAACTCAACCGAAGGGGGACACAGATTGCTTGCTTGCAAGAGACACATTTGAACACTGCTGAAGCGGTGAAATTACGCAAGAAATGGGGAGGGCAGCTCTTTGCTACCTCATATTCTGCATTCTCAAGGGGGGCGGCGATTTGGCTCCGTGGCTCTCTTCCCTTTCAGATGCTGGAGCAACGGATTGATCAGGAGGGTCGCTATGTATTTGTACGGGGACTGTTGGATGGGGAGGCGGTTGTCATTGGATTTGTGTACTCACCTAACGCAAACCAGTCGGAATTTTTGTTAACTGTCAACGGGGTACTTGCAGATTGGGCCGACCATCGTTGGATCATCGGGGGTGATTTCAATGCTGTACTTGATGTTATGCTAGATAGATCACACCCCCCCTTACAGGCAACCGAAAGCAGGAAACAGGCTGATGCGCTTACGAGTTGGGCTGAGGGCTGGGACCTGGCAGATGTGTGGCGCAGCATACACCCTCTGGATAGGGAATACACTTTTTTCTCCCCTCCCCACCAGCTTCACACCAGGATTGACCATATTTTCTGCTCCCGTTCCCTTACAGCACTGATTGTCCAGACCCAGCACATGGGAAAAACTTTATCGGTCATAACCCCGTGGAGATTACATGGCAGTGGGGTAGGAGGCTGGCTCCCATTCCGACTTGGCGACTGTCTCCCGATCTCCTCGAGGATTCGGTCTTCCGGTCCTCCCTGTCCGACATTTTAGACACCTACTTCTCCACGAATGCGAACACGGCCAGCTCCCGGCAGATAGAATGGGACACTTTCAAAGTCTGTCTTAGGGGGGCTGCTATGACTACTAGGGTGGGGAGGAAGCGGGAGGTGATCAGCCAACTGAAGGAGGTGGAGGGCTCACTCGCATCCCTAGAGAATGAGGCAGCGGGCACCAATGCTCCCTTTACACCACTGCAAGAGGCACATATTAGACACGCGGAGCTACTGGAAGACCTGCGGCTTATAGACTATAGGGAATACACAAACAGACAGCATACGCAGGCAGACCGAGCCGGTCCCCTACTAGCCCGCCTCCTGCGGGACTCCCCGATCAGCCACCCCATTTTGAGGGTCTTGGACCAATCTGGCCGCTTTGCCACCACCCAAATAGGGATTAATACGGCGTTTAAGGACTATTACACCACGCTATACGGTCCCCCACAGCCCTTATCAGAACCCGCACTTGCGGCCTTCATGGAGGGTCTGGATCTTCCACAACTTTCTGCCGACCAGAACAAGGACTTGAAGCGTACTATTTCAGTGGCGGAAATTAGACAGGCGATACGAGTCCTTCCGAAGGGTAAAGCCCCCGGAACGGATGGCCTACCAGCTGAATTCTACGCAACATATATAGACCTCCTGGCCCCACGGTTACACATTGTTTACCTGGAGGCCCTAGGTACAACCTCTCTACCGCAATCATCCATGCAAGCAATGATCACGTCCCTCTTAAACCGGCCAAGGATGGTCTGCAGATGGCCGATTACAGACCCCTGTCCCTTCTCAATACTGATTCTAAAATATTGAGCAAGGTGCTGGCGTCGAGGCTCGTGCAGTATGTGCCTCAGCTGGTCCACCCGGATCAATGCGGTTTTGTAAAAGGCCGTAATACGGCCATGAACCTTAGGCGCTTGGCCCAGCTCATGCTCGGAGGCAATGTGGACACGGGCTCCGAAGGATGCATATCTCTAGACTTAAAACAAGCTTTCGATTCCTTACGATGGGACTATATGTTCGCCACCCTGTCAAAATTCGGGATACCGCCCGAATTTCTCGCTTGGGTCAGATTGCTATACACCATCCCCACGGCCAGGGTGCGCACCTCCAATCAAATCTCAGGTCCCATAGCCATTGCAAGAGGCACCAGGCAGGGCTGCCCGCTCTCCCCTCTCCTCTTCGTCCTTGCCCTCGAACCATTGCTCTGTAGGCTCAGGTCGATGGCCCCCCACTATGGCATACAACGGCATGGTACGGACCACATTGTATCTGCGTACGCGGATGATATCATATTGTATCTCCGTGACCTGAGGGGTGACCTGGGCCCAGTTTCCCAGGTTTTTGAGGATTTCAGAGAGATCTCTGACCTCACCATCAGCGAATCTAAGTCCTATGGGTTCACCTTTGCAGCCCCCCTGCCTTTTACCCCTCATGAATTCCAGATGGCGGAAACCACCTTCCGATACCTCGGGATACAGATATACAGAGAGGCGGGCATGATGATAGACGGCAACCTGGGGAAGGCCATAGGAACGCTGAAGTCACACATTCAGTTCTGGCTAACATTGCCGCTCTCAATACCCGGTAGGGTGGCAATATCCAAGATGGTAATGCTCCCCGGTCTCATCTACTACTTCACCAATCTGCCATTCCAGATCCCAGCGGCGACATTTAAGACCCTCGACTCCCTACTCACCGAACTTGTGTGGGGTCATGGCCGCAGACGCATAGGTCTAGCCAAGTTGCAGCTCCCCTCCAACTCCGGAGGTATGGGCTTACCGGACTTCAGAGCTTATAATTATGCATGTCAGCTACAATGGCTAGCTTACTGGGTGGCGGGCCGCAATCTTCATGAGATTAATGTTTCAAAGGACGACCATGCTAAGGGGAGAGTGCACATCTTGCTCCTACCTGGCTCGGATCTACCTAGAAACGCCCCGCCACTTCTCAAGCTGGCGGTAACATACTGGCGGAAGGCACTAAAGTACACGTCACCCGGGACACCTTATGCCCCCACGGTTCCACTATTGGGCATACCACTAGGCTCAGGCACACTCACGGCGACCTTGCTGGAACCCTGGCAGGACGCAGGTGTAACACACGTGGGAGACCTGTTTGCGGAAGGGCACCTATTATCTTTCGAAGACTTCAGAACCACGCAGGGCGTCCCCAGCAGCTCCTTTCTTCTACACGCTGGACTCCGACACTACATCTCGCGCAAATGGTCGCCTGACGGGCGGGAACCTGATACGAACCCTCTCGTCACAATGCTCTACCTCGTGGGAACGGGTGGCCATCTGACCAGGTGGCTCACGACTAGCATCAAAGCGGGGAGGGCACTTACACTGTCACCACTGCGGGCAACATGGGAAGTAGATATTGGGAGGCCACTGCGAGACAAAGAATGGGAGCGCATACTTCAGTTCCCCAGGAAAGTAGCTAGGAACTCCAAATACAAGTTCATCCAACTGATGTTACTGCATAGAGCCTACCTGACTCCGCACCGCCTCCATGTGATGTTCCCTGCATCCAAGAGCAACTGCCCCCGATGTGATGCAGACGACGCATCGCTGGTACATATGCTGTGGCAATGCCCTAAATTAGGGTATTTCTGGACCGCTGTCCATGACTCGCTCGAGAAGGCTGGCACTCTACCCCGATCACCTACACTGGAACATACACTGCTAGGGCTGGGGCCATCGACACGCACCAGAACCGTTTGCGACGTGCTTCTCAGATCTAGCTCTGTTGCTGGCGAAGCGTGCCATCACGATGAAATGGAAATCATCGAAACCCCCCAACCCTGACCTGTGGCGGGCGGAAGTAGTGCGCTGGGGTAAGGCTGAGGGTGAAGCACTACAGAGAGAGGAGAGCAGGGGCCTCCGAAAAACACCGATCTCACTAGAATGGTTTGACACGTTAGGGGTCTTTGAGGCTGGCAATGACGAGGATGAAGGAGATACAAGTGAATAGCCTCTTGGGATGTTACTATACACTGATTCACTTTCCCATGCACGGCCACTGCCTACGGTGCACTGCGATGGGATACGGGTGTCCCCGACCCATCGATCACGCTACCCCACCCTACCTGTGTGTTCAACTTACACTATGTATCAATGCATTGGGGGTGACCCACATGTCGATATTTCAATTATGTGCCTATTGCGAGAGTGTCGGGTGGGATTTTCTAGGGGTGGAGGGTGGGATCAGAAGTGAACGGGGTTGTTAGTTGTTCTGGTTCATCGACAAAAGGGAAAATCGAATTCACTTTGTTTCTATATATGCTCTGAGCAAACGCATGCATGTACCACCGGGATTAATACTGAGCTCGTATAAATGAAAATGTATGCATGTTACTGCTCTAAACACTATGCTAATAAACAGATTTAAAAAAAAAAAAAAAATGAAACTGAGAGATCTTTACTCTATGGTTAAATCCAATTTCCATGATATGTTAACCAATGGACACAGGTGTTCTGAAGTAATAATGAAAAGCTTAATATGTGTACCAGGTGATGGTTATCATGAAATGCATTAGTTATCAAGTGCAACTATTATTGTCTCATCGTATTTATATTTATTTTGTAAACTGTTATTGGGATCTTATTCATGCACGTATTTATTCATTTTTTAGATGGCGGTTTTTATACAGCATATTTATATGAATATTTATTTATTTATGTATTTTATGAGTATAAATGGGAATCAGCTACGATATGTCTAAGGATAAATCCTCTACACCCCATCTACACCCTTATTGCACTTTTTGCATAAATACAGGATGACACCAGTTTTTTAATAATACATGGATGTCACCAACTATTATGTTGGGAGAAGATATATTTAGTATTTTTTTACTGCACAAAAGTGTACATATTCTGAACTACAGGCCATATATTTAACAAAACAATTTTGTTTAAGATATAGGTGGCCAATAATGGGGATATACCAGCACTAGCACTTTTTGCACTTTGAGGATACACACTTTAGCACTATGCCACTTTAGCAAGTATATAACAATATTTGCACATTGCCAGAATGTTGATGCTGCTATTGCAATGTTCAAACTGAGCATAATTTGGGGGTACAGTATTCAGACTAAATTCCTATTGCTCAATTTGCTCACGATAGGCTCAAGAACTTTAGTCAATGTGTTTATTGTAAAAAAAATAAGGTCAATAGTGCCATTAAACTTTTTATAATATGGAAAATCATTAGGGGGAATCAATTCAAGTCACATATAACAATATACGACCACATTTTAAGAGATTGTCGACATTCAAGCAATTAAAGTTGGGCCTGGAGGCATTTGTGCTATAATAAATATGGGTATCATACCAAGGAAAACAAGCATTGGCATAGCCAATTGGTCTAACCATTGGGACCTTATAAGTGTTTAGCCATGCAACACATGATGGTTTTGCTCCAAGGATATTGTGCTGGATAACTAAACACATAAGGTCTGATGGTTTTGATGGTTAGGGACACATTTTCTATATACCAATTGATTCGGCGCCTTAAAAGGGCTGGAGGCCATTTCAAAGTCTCCAAAGTGAAATTAGAAATAGGGCAATGAATAACATGGGAATGATTTTCAATTGGAACATCCATTATGATGTAAAGAGAGAGTAATTAAACCAGCTAAAGAACCAAAGGATACCCATGGAAGTGTTATGATGGGGGCGTGGCTAAGCGCGCGATGTGAGCGGACGTGCCCGGGCTGAGCTCCGAGTGAAGCTCCCCTACCACGGGCCATTTCTCCTTCATTATCGGCGGTGGCGAGCCCAGACTTGAACCGAGTGCACCCGAGAGCCTCATCCACCGCCAGAGCGATTTTCAGGCAGATCGGAGCGACGGACCCTCCGACCGCCTACAACCCCGGCACCTACCCGCCCTGGGCTCACTTCCGGCCGGCGGACCCAACTACCAGAGACCGGGGATCCGGACCTACGAGGTAGGCCGCGATGCGTGCATCCTCCCCTGCGCACCCTAGAGAGGGGAACGGGATCGCGCCACAGCGCCTGGTGTCCCCGGCAGCCCCACCACTCAGAGGCCCCGGACGCTGAAAGCGGACACGGCACCCTGGCCCACCGCGGGCTGCGACACCGGCCCACCCTGCCTGACGGAGCTGGGAACACCCGGCCGGGCCCCCACTGACAATATTGCTCCTGGGCCCCGGCGACCACCAACGGGGGCTGTGAAGTCCTGTTTCCTGGGCCCCTGTCCCTGCCCTCCGCCCTGCAGCAGCCACTAACCGGCACCAGACCTGGCCAGCACTCGGAGACCCGGCCCACGCAGCACACAGGCCACGACCACAACTAAGCAGCCCCACCGGCGGCCGGCCCTACACTGAGGGGACTACCCTGTGCCTGCGCGGGTGAGGAACCAGTGTGGCCCCACACTCATCAACACTGCTAACCCCGCGCTGAGCCTCACGGAGCCCCACACAGCGCTGGGCGGTGTCCAGAGTCGCCCGGCCGAGCGTCCCCTTCCAGGCCCGAGGGGCGGGCACGACCAGAGAGACCACGCGGTCCGCCCTAGCAGACCAACACGTGGCGCTACCAGGGGGCGGTTCGCCATTGAGACACTTACAGTGACGGCCGGCGGCGCATGAGGGCTCCCACATCAGTCAAGACACCGCCATCTCGCCCTCCCCAGACGGTGTCACAGAGCAAGATCCTGAGGGCCTGGCAGCATAGCGGTCGCACCCCCCCGCTGACCACGCACCGCCCGGTACGAGTGGAGCAGAGTGCCTAACCTTGTGGCCATCACGCACAGGTCTCAACAGTGTTCATTGCGGGGGCCTACCCACCCGGCTGCTTTGCAGCGTCGACCAGTCCCATGTCAGGGGGGACCAGAGCAAAGACCGGCACTGGTGGGACACTGAACAAAGGAAAGATGGTGAAGAACTCCGAGGCTGACCAGACTGCCTCCAAATTGGACACTATGCTGGCGGCCATGGAGCGCCTGGAGGAATCCATGCAGTTGACCCGTACATCGCTGGAGACCAAGATCGATAAGGTGGCGGTGGACCTGACGCATCTCCGAGCGGACCACAAGAAACTGTCCGAACGCACCACGGCCCTGGAACAAACGATGGCGGAGACCTCGCCCAAGCTGGCACAGACAGACAAGCACGTACGTGACCTACTCAGCCGGGTGGAGTTCCTCGAGGACAGGGCGGAGGATGCGGAGGGACGGGCCAGGAGAAACAATGTACGCATAGTGGGCCTGCCGGAACGATGGGAGCGGAGGGAGACAGCGGAACACATGGAGACCTGGCTCCGAGAACTATTGCCGGAGGGCACGCTGTCACCACATTTTGTAGTGGAAAGAGCGCACAGAGTGCCGTCCCGTCCACCCCCGGAGGGCTCCAATCCGAGACCAATGCTTATGCGGGTGCTGAACTACCGTGATCGGGACGCCATCCTACGCGAAACACGGAAACTATCAGACATAAAGGTAGACAACGCCAAGGTGATGTTCTTCCCCGACTACACTGTGCAGGTCCAACGACAACGTCAATCGTTCTTAGCGGTGAAACAACGACTCAGGCGTCTGGCTCTCAAGTACTCACTACTGTTCCTGGCACGCCTCCGGGTGGTGGCACAGGACAAGACCTACTTCTTTGATACTCCTGAGGCAGCGGCGACCTGGCTGGATTCTGGGGTAGATACGGGCCACGGGTCCGCACCGATGGAGCAACGTAGGAATCGAGGCACCCGCAGACGAATACACCGGCGCACCTCGAGGGCCGGATCACCAGCCGCGGACACGGAGATAGGCCCCACACCGGGGCAAATTCAGAGTGAACAGCAAGAGGCCCTCCGGATAGCAGCTGAGATCAGTGGATCACAGTCACCCATCCTGATCTCCAACGCCAGCCCACGATCACGCGGGAGCGAAGACGACGAATATTTGTACGGACTGCCAGATGATCCGAATACAGAGGGCCTACCAGATGTCACACCCCAAACGGCGGACCTGATAGCATAGCAACCCTCCTCACCCTAGCCCTGGCAGGGCTACTGCAGCTGGCGACACTTAGCAGTTTGTACACTACCATGGTCGACCCACTTGGGGGCCCCCACCGGTATTCCTAGAGACTCCGGTGGCCACAGCCGGCTCTGTCCCCGGGGCCTGTGCTCTGCTTCCGACCTCCCCACCTCCCGGATGAACCATGTGCTGCCACTGCCGCCGGGAAGGGGGGACGGAGCCGTTCCACTCGAGTAACACCGGAAACACTGTGCTGGAGGGGTGGACAGACCCCTAGAGGTGAGTGCCCCCTCGGGGGAAAAGCAGATGAGGTCCCCCCCGGAACTAAACATCTGAGTCATGTGACATTAGACACTCTGGCCCTGTTTGTGGGCACTGCCATTGACTTCTGATGCCATTTGGCCCACTGCCCGTGGAGGGGAGTCACCACGGCTCTCTTGGCCTAGTGAACTAACTTGTTTTACCTAAGTGACGTACTTTGTCATCCCCCCACTGAACTCACGGATTGATTGAGCTCGTTAGAGCGTTTGGGCGGCGACTTGTTTTGTTGTTGCCCTTTTGGTATTATGGTTCTGTTCCTGTTCTTTTTGAGACTGGTGTCGGCACTGCAGTGTTACAGCGCGCATTCCTGGGTCTGTGTGGGATGGCGGGTGGAAAAATGGCCATTGATAACTGCTGCTGTGCGGGTGAGATGGATACTGTGATGGCTACGGTTAAATTTTGTACCTGGAATGTCAGGGGCATGCACACACCCTCGCGTAGATATCAGGTGTACTCCTATCTTAAAAGACATCAGATACAGATTGCACTACTACAGGAGACCCACCTGGTCGCCACTGAGGTAGCCACACTTCGCCGTAGGTGGAGGGGGCAAATATTCGCCATGACCTTTTCAGAGTTTGCACGAGGGACTCTGATCTGGGTACGGCCGGGGGTTTCATTTGCACTGACACACAGCAACGTTGACACTGAGGGGCGCTATGTCTTCATACAGGGCAGACTAGATGGGCAGCAGATTGTTATAGCCTCCATCTACGCACCTAATGTCGAACAGGGGAAATTCCTAACACGATTTTCGGCAGTGATTGCACCTTGGCCTGACGTACCCCTCCTGTTGGGTGGGGATTACAACAGTGTGCTAGATGTCTCCCTTGACCGCTCGTCCCCCCCGGCGATGATCGCCCCTGCGCAGGCAGCCTCCAGGGCCCTACTTGATTGGGCGGCGCAGTGGAACCTACAAGATGCCTGGCGAGTCAGAAACCCTAACGCCCGGGTGTATTCCTACTACTCTGGAGCCCACTCGTTACACGTCAGACTAGATAGATATATGATGTCCCGCGACCTGATTCCTTCCGTGACAGACACTGACTACCTGGGGCGGACGCACTCAGACCATAACCCACACACTCTAGTTTATGGATGGAGGCGACCACGCCCACCTGTACCCACATGGCGCCTACAACCGGATCTCCTACTCGACACCCCATTCCGTGAGGAGATATCTAGGAGGGTGATACAGTATTTCGAGGACAATAGCGACTCGACCTCGTCCCCGAAAATTGAGTGGGACGCCTTCAAGGCAGTGACCAGGGGGAGCTGCCTCGGTGTGCAGGCGGGCCTACGGGGACAGGTGGAGAGAGATCTGATAAGGGCGGAAGAGACGCTACTAGACAAAGAACGAGAGGCGGCGGAGGGCGATGGCTCCCGGCTGGTCTCGGCCAGGGCGGATCACGCTCTTTTGATGGAGAGGCTGAAGAACATTAATTTCGCGGCGCACTCCGCACGCACCCATAACGCAAATGATAAACCTGGCAGGCTCCTGTCGTGGCTGATACGACAAGACACCCAGTCCGCGTCGGTGCTGTCGATCCGTACGACTCAGGGCGTTGAAGTCTACACCCAAAAACAGATACACGAAACGTTCACGTCGCATTACAGGTCCTTATACAGCTCACGGCTGCGGGCCACCGAGGTGGAGATCACGGACTATCTGGCGGCACTGCAACTTCCGGCAGCCACTCCTGCCCACCAGACGGAGCTAGGTGCTGAGCTTACCAGCGAGGAACTACGGGAGGTGATTTTTTCCCTCTCCAATGGCAAGGCACCGGGCCCTGACGGGCTCCCGGCTGAATTCTACAAGGCCTACTCATTGGTGTTAATACCGGAACTGTTGAAGGTGTATAAGGCGGCATCGGAGGATGCTGAACTCCCGGCGTCCTTGAACGAAGCCAACGTGATCTCCCTGCTAAAACCGGGTAGAGAGGCAAACGAGCTCGGCTCGTACAGACCATTAGCGCTCCTCAACACCGATTACAAAATCTTAGCAGCGACGCTGGCCCGAAGGCTTGCACCACTAGTCCTCACGCTGGTACACTCTGACCAGAATGGCTTTGTGCCCACCCGGAGCACGTCCTACAATTTGCGCCGCTTTTTCAGAGTCCAACGGTATGCGACTCCCACCTGGCCACATTCAGGATGCATAATACTTGATCTGGAAAAAGCGTTTGACTTGGTGGAGTGGCCCTATCTCCTCCGAGTCCTCGAGAAGTACGAGCTGGGCGACGCCTATGTCCAGATGGTGGGGCTCCTCTACCAGGCACCCGAGGTACGAGTCCGGACTGGGCGATTGTTCTCTGACAGGATTCGGATTGGGAGGGGCACCAGGCAGGGCTGTCCCCTCTCCCCTCTATTATTCGCCCTTGTGATGGAGCCATTGGCTGAACTGCTCCGTGCCTCCGGCGACACCTGGGGTATCCCACTGGCAGATGGCATCCACTCGGTGTCTCTGTATGCCGACGACTTATTGTTATATATCAGGGACCTCGCCCATATACCCGCGGCAATCACGGACATCTTTCAAACGTTCGGGGACATGTCAGGGCTCCGCGTTAACTGGGCTAAATCGGGAGCTTATGCATTCAGTGACACAATGCCACAATGTGATGTGCGCATGATGGGAGAGACGCTCCGATGGCACCCGACGGTATTCAGGTATCTAGGGATCCTCATATATCGGGACCCAAAGGATCTCCTGGAGGGCAACCCCGTGAGAGCCATATCCTCACTATCGGCCAAGGCACGTTCTGGAACTCCCTCCCACTGAATCTGCCGGCCCGAGTGGCGCTAACCGAGATGATAATGCTCCCCCGGCTCCTCTACTTTTATGCTAACCTACCAGTGTATGTACCGGCACGCATATTCAAGGGGTTGGAAGCCCTCACCAGGCGCCTCATCTGGAATAAAGGGCGCCCCCGGGTAGCATTGAGGACCCTCTACGCGGCCTCGGACTCTGGAGGCTTGGCGGTTCCCAATCAGGAACTATATTACTTAGCGGCCCAGTTACAATGGGTTGCTTACTGGCTGAGTGGTAAGAACCTGATGGATACGGCCACGATCGACACTACCCTGTCCCCCATACAGGTGCTGACACTCTTCCACCCCCTGACGCGGGGCCGACCCCCCATACAGATCCATGTGGCAGTCGCGAGGCAGTGCTATATGCGGAGCCTCAGACTCACCAAAAGTACGGTACCCTATGCCCCGAACCTGCCTCTACTGGGGACTCCCCTGGGTACTGGCGCGCTGTCTTCAACCGAGCTACGCAGTTGCACGGCGGCAGACTTGGACGAACTGGGCGGACTGTATAGTGACGGAGAGCTGTTGCCCTTCGAGACCTTGGCCGCAGACACCGGTCTGCCAGTGGGCCAATTTCTGGCGCACGCCAGGCTTCTCCGCGAGCTAACGAAGGCGTGGGGTGACTTGGCCCACGAGCCGTCCACGCATATGCTAATCCAGTATCTACATGTGATGGGCGATGGTTCCCATATAGTGCATTGGTTAGCACAAGCGCTGAACAGTCATACTCAATTCTCCTCCCAAAGGCTGAGGGAGAAGTGGACGACCGACCGGGGTAGTGTCTGGTCAGACAAACAGTGGACTGCGGTATTGGCAGGCGCCAGAAATATTCCTCGCAACGCGCGATTTAAGATCATCCAATATTACATAATACACCGCGCGTATTTGTCCCCAGACAAACTGAATCGCTACTTCGGACTCACATCGTCGGCGTGCCCCGGGTGCGGCCTCCAGAACTCGGACTTCCTGCACGCACTCTGGAGTTGCACCCACCTCATCTTGTACTGGTCGGCGGTCGCTGACACATTGACGGCGGCCACGGGCGACACCCTCCCCAAGACGTGGGAAGCATGCCTACTGGGGCTCTACAAGAGAACCAAACAGACCAACCTAAGGGCACGTTTCTGGGACCTAGGACTCATTACGGCTAAGCGACTCATCACGAAACGATAGAAGAGTGCCGCCCCCCCGCGCCCTGCTGACTGGCGTCGCTCTTTTGACAACTGGGCTTGCGCGGAGAGTTTGTCTCTACACAGGGAAGAGACCGCGGGCCTCCGGAAGTACCCGATTGCCCAAGACTGGGACGCTGCCCTGGCCGCGTACCACCGGGCGTGCACCCAGGCCGGTATAGAGTGACCGCCCCGACACGGAACAGTGAGGGTCCTGTCGTCTGCCGTCCGGTTGTGGAGCGAGCCCCCCTCCCCCCCCATTCCCTCCCCCGGCCACCGAGGTCGGGTCCAACAGGAGGAGTCCCCTGTCGTTTCCCTCCCCCCGCCCCCCCCCCCCGCCACGCGATCGCAGCAGCCCTACATCCACAGCCGCCCCCACACGGCCCACATACACAGCTAGGATCACTGATACATTACTGTACACGCAAATACCAGTCCGACTGTTGTTGAAATGTTTCTCCCTCCCACCTTCTTTTAATTCCCTGTTGTGTCTCCTGGTTGGCAGTGAGATTCCACTGTACCCATGATGATGTTAGATTTCCCCTCCCCGTTTACTCTTCACACAATGCCTGTTGGACACTGCCAAGATCAGGAGACTGTAACCCAGCGACCCATATGACAGTATGGGATGTGATCCTGCCTTTGACTGCTTCTGTGCCGACCAGGGAAAGCGGCCTAAGACAATGGATGTTGGCTTTCATGACCACCTTGGTCCTTTTGCAGTGCTGCGGGCTACGAGCACTGCAACCCGAGACTTTTCCTGGCACTGCCGTTTGCGGACTAATGCATCTCCCCTGGCTACTGTTTATTTTCACTTATGTATGACCGACATGTCAAAACATGCTACTAGCTGGGTAACGTTTGTAGTAATTATTCTTTTTTATGACATTGTGTGATCAATTGCCTTATTACCTGTGAAACTAAATAAAGTTTGGGACCATTGGTCTTAAAAAAAAAAAAATGGAAGTGTTATGATGCAGCTTATTTCATCTCTGCCAGTAGAGATGAAGTTTCAAATCTACTTTATCAAGTGATGATGATCCATGAAAGCACTGTGCCATTTTAGATGACAGATCTGCCTATGCACACCAGTCCTAACCCTCTTCAAACTTGCTGGGCCAAAGTCGAGAAACAAAAGCACAACAATTCCAAATGAAAACACTGCCAATTAAATCGAAATTGGGAACTGCTTGTGACTTTTAATATAAACGGAAATTCCCCATATACGTTTCAAAACCCTCAACAATGTACAACACCATTGCCTTACAGACACATAGCAATAATTACACCATAATTACTAGGGACTCAGATGTAAATACTACAAAACTTAATAAGTAACTGCTCGTGCCATTGCACTGTCCATCTCTACATCACCCTTCCTACAACCTGATTCAGGTCACCAACCCATTACAGCGTCACATGTATGGGACTGTGATGCGCTAGGGGGGCGTTATATAGTAAAATACAACATAGACCATAGAGGAGAAAACAGCCGGTTAGAAACGCTAATAGACTGGGGTATATTGTTCTCAAAGCCAGATCAGATGCGCACAGATGGATGTGACGAGATGAGTTCTTGAAAGTAAAGTTCAGGTCTCGCCTGGAGGGGAGTTTCAAACAGATGAGATGGCACAAGAGAAAATATGGTTGCCAGCTTTGGAGGTTTTACTTTTTAGTGTTTCTGGGTGTAGCTCGATTCGAAATAAGCCACTTTAGCCTCCAGAGATTGTGAAAAGGCAGCTAGAGAAAGTGGATTTTTCGCGGGCACCTATGGACAGCAGAGCCAGTTGAGAAGCAAAACCTCGAAAGACATCCAAATACCAATGGAACTTTGGAATCAATAGGCTGAGACTTCACAGTTCAGCAAACAGCACCATCGTTTCTAGAACTACTAAACTCCAATCACCTAAAACTGGCATCTGTATATCTCCGTTGGTGGCATGAATCCGAATCTTTAGAACCTGTTATAAATTAGAGTAAACACATAGCCCTGCTAATGCAAATACAAGCATCCTTAATAACACAGTTCATGCTTCCTAAATAATCCAATCTGATGTAGAATAAAAGAATAATAATATTGGTCACAATAATACCAGTGATGGGATAAGCGTACATTCTTGACACAGCACCTGAATTCTTCAACAGCTAATGTGGTTCCTTCACATGTGCTATCCACAGCAGGTAAGTGATTATCTGAGGATAATAAACATGGAGCCACAAATACTACCAAACAATGTACAAATCTCAGCTTAATTGAAGGTAGAAAGTCTCCTGTGCTGTGAAACCGAAGGAGGAGCAAACAGCTTTGCAAGTCTCCCTGCCAGGGTGCCTGCTTTCCTGAAAGAAATGTAAATGTGCGTAACTGGCCAATCTACAAATGTAAAGGGTGCTTGGGAGCCCGTTTTTGCTTTAATTGATGTAATCACTTGAAGCTCCCTGATGACACACTCTTATTAATTTTGAGAGGTATTGTAAGCGAGCTACCAGCGAAGCTGTGTAGTGTATGCTTTTAAATGACAGTTATAAAAAAAAGTCAACTACGTACAGTCTGGGTATTACTGACATCTATATTTTGGAAGCACTTTTTTTATCCTAAACCTTTCTATACCTTTTGTAGCAGCCTGTCTTCAACTGTGTGTAATGCAAATTTTAACACATTACTTACATGTTGATAGTGCTTGCTATCTCAGCCTTGGGCCTTGTAGTAAGTACTAAACATACACGACCCACTATTATCCACTGCAGCAACCAAGATTCAATGATGTGGCCTCTGGTACGGTGCATTAATTAATCGTGGTTTCAAGATGTACAACAGTGCATTTCCAACTGATTAACATAACTTGCATTTCATTTTCATTTATGCTGTGCGTTGTTTTATATGTGGTTACCTGAAGATGAAAGATGAAAAAAAGCTCCAGAATTTTTTAACCATGCCCCCATTGCGCACATTACAGTTATCGTACCTTTTTAATGCACTTAGACCACTGCACACGAGATGTAGTTGGATCATTCGCTGTGCATTTTCCGCTCAAGTTTTAAGGGCACTGGGAACTGGAACATTTGGACAATTACTGTCACCGTTCGTTGGACATGTGCCTCTTAATTCCCACAAGTGAGTACTAGGAAGACGCGAAGTTCTTTCACCACAAACACACAAACAGGTGCATATGGTAACAACTCCTTCAACCCACACAACTACCCTCGAGCACAACGAATACCCTACAAAACAGATTCTTTTGAAAGCAGGGTAGACTGTTTACCTGGGCAATTCTGCCGAAAAATAAAAACCTTCGGTGTGGGCAGTCTGGTCCTAGCAAGCAACGATTCCAGTTAGTAAGCAGCACTGTACAGGTCGCATACGTGCAAAGCTCCGAAGAAAACGTAGACAAATCGAGTGAAGTGGGTAAATGCCAGTTCGTCACAAAAGGACAGCAAACTCGAGGAAGCTCCGCCCTCCCCGAGCTGAGAAGGAAGCCAAGAGGCTGCGTAACCCCCTCCGACGGGTGCAGTCAACCTAAGGATGAGCTGTTGTGTTTGAAACATTTATCCAGCCTGGCCTGTACACCACAGCTCCTCACTACAGAGGGGAGTCACCCTCACTGCAAACGGTAGCCCACAGGCACAGGGGCACGCGCTGGCTTCTGAGACAAGGAGACAGGCCGTCCTGTCTGAAGCCGCAGCTTTCGCCCAGAGCCATGCACATAACTTGATGGGGCCTAGAACCTGGAGGGATGCAGAGGAGGCCACACGGGAGGTCGGATGACTTGGTTGACATGCGGTAAAGACCGGGTGGCGCTCGGCATCAGAGCGTGCTAGTGAAGCTGCTGGGACTGTACTAGAGTTTGACCGTGCAGCTCTGCTTTGGTCCTTGACAGAAGTCACATGCTGCAGCAGGGGAGGGGGCCTGAGTGATTCCCTTGCAGGAGCATGCAACCATATGGCGCCACCATATGGCGCCGTGCGCTTCTGCAAGGAATCTGCTAGACGTGCATGCGTTGCCATTGCAAGCAATGCAACGCGTGCACGACTTTGCAGGGAAAGCTGTGCCGATGGCATTAGGTCTCTCTCCTATGCAGCGCATGCGTGCTGCGTAGGTGAGACCTAAAAATGGGACAGCATAACACCTATAGGGAGATGTCATCAGTGATGTCACTGACCATGTCATGAATGATGCAATATGTGATATCATCAGCAGTGCATTGCGGGTGCGCGAGTCATAGTTAGCAAGGCTAACTAAAACAGAGCAATTTCTATGGTTTTGTACGAGTGAAATGTCCAGCTAACTATAACACCCCTGAAACCTAAGTTTTTTCTGTGAATTTCTAAGGTTTTTTAAATGCTAATTTCTAACTATAACGTGCCTGAAGCCTACGGTTTTTTCAGTGAATCTCAAAGGTTTTTTAAATGCTAATTTCTAACTATAACATGCCTGTAACCTATGGTGTTTTCAGTGAATTTCAAAGGTTTTTTAAATGCCTGTTTCTAACTATGCCTATGGTATAGGACATGTAAAGAAAGAAGAACAAATGCACAGAAAGAAGCAAAAGAAATGAAAATAGAAGCAACAGTATTCCACAAAGATGAAGAAAAGTGCAGGAAGAAGCAAGACATGTGCAGAAAGAACCAACAGAGGAGCAGGAAGAGGCCTTGTTGCAAACTTATCCTGTGCCCACAACTTTTTCAGATGGGTACAGGTGGTAACTGACTCTGACTAACCAGGCCTAGAGCCGGTGCTATGCTAAAAGACACTTAGAATACAGTGAAAATACGTACAAACACTAGGGAACACTATGTGTTGGGGTACCCCTGTGATTATCATGACCTTCTCTGTAAGATCCTAGTACATAATAGGGCAGGGGGAATAAACCTAACTCTAAGTCAGAGGTGCAGAAATATGCTACTTTAACTAGTAGTCGCGTTTGCAGAGTGGTAGAGAAAAGGTGCTGGGCGTTCAACCAACGATCAGGAATTCCGCTGCGTGGGACTTACAGGAGGTACCAGGAGTGATTCTTGGCCCCCAAACTCCCTCAGTACTAAATTGGACTTCATCCCCCATCCTGTAGTCTGCCATGATTGACATTTGCAGAGTGGTAGAGAAAGGGGGCCATTGCCTCCGAAGACGTCATATCAATCCCACTGAGTGGGACTTACTGGAGGTAACAAGAGGGGTAGTTGGCCCCGAAGGACATCCTTGGGGGCCAACTTCCCAAACTATTACCTCCAGTCAGCCCCACACAGTAGCATTGGTAAGTACTCATACCAGGCCACGGCCACTTTGCCCACCACTCTACAAACGCGCTCCCTGGCACGCTCTTGGATGGGGATTGAACTCCCCTTCACTGCTGGGGATCCTGTAGGGGCCAACTAGCCTACCTTTTACCTCCAGTAAACCCCACGCAGTAGGATTGGTGAGAGGTAGACAAAGGCCATGCCCCCTTTCGCTACCACTCTGCAAACGCGCCCCCTGGCACGTTGTAAGTTGGGGGATTAAGTCCCCTTGAATCCTGAGGGTCCCTGGACTCCAACTAGTCCACCAGGTACCTCCAGTAAGTGCCACAGAGCTGCGTTGCAGAGAGGTGAAAAAAGGGATGTGGCTTGGGCCACCTCTCTGCAATGTAGACCTGTGGTGCTTACTGGAGCCCCGCATTTGAATATTAGTGCCCCGGGGAGGTGGCGGTCCCCGGGGCATGTGGGGAGCTTGAGCCCCCCACATTCACGATGTCATCACTCGAAGGCATCTCGGGCCCGCATTAGCAGTGTCTTCCTTCCACGAATCGGGAGGTGGTGCAAGTGGTGAAATGCGGCGAACGCGGTGCACCCCCAAAAAACTGTGTGACTTTTGCCCACTGGGGTTATTGATGACCCATGAGCAATAACAAGGCAAAACTCACTGGAGTAAGAGTGCGAACTACACGAACCAGAAGGCCGATGGTGCGGCCACACCCGCAAAGGGAAGTTCGTAATGGATAAAATATGCACAAGCTATGCCTTGAACACTTGCAGTCCCAAGGCTGCTGACGAAGAGGAAACTTGAAACGCGTTTGGTCGAGGGACAATATTCTTTGAAAAGCCGGTGTTTTTGGAGTTGTAACTGCAACATTTCATTAAATTAAGGCGAAATCTAATCCACTTGGTGTTCTTTCCACAGGGGCAACTCTAATGAATATATATATATATATATATATATATATATATATATATATATATATGCACCAAACAATTTCCACCACTTCCGACGTGCGGCGAGGAAGGAACACAGACCACCACAGCGAGTCAGGCAAGATGCAGATTTTATTTGCGTTTCTTTTCCAGCCTGCAACGACGCGTTTCGGGCTTCAAGAGCCCTTGATCACATTCAGCAATTATCGCGACCGTTTGAAGTTTTATACTTTTTTTAACACCAAATGTACACCCCCCCTGCACTGCATGGTCAGTAGGTCACATGATTATTAAACATGATAAAAAGACTATCACACGGATCTACGTCTTTCCCAGGTTATTTTACAAAAATATATATATAATTTTTGATTAAAAGTAATGTTTTGCTAACTGCTTAAATGCGAGTTTGAGCAATTGTTATGGCATAGTGGTTTTGTAATGTGCCATTGTAAGAACCACTGATATATATCATCAGGCTTTAATTAATAGGTTAAATCCATTTATAAAGTGTTTACCCAATATGGGTCATTTACACAGTCTCGTAAACGATTTCTTTCTATATATTTGCTTAAACCACTGATATATGCCATATGTACATTACAGCCTGTGATCATGTCTTTAGAGTCAAAGAAATGCGAATACTATTAACCCCTGACAGATTTCCAACAAAATTCAACATAAAGTGCTTCCTGTGATAATAGTGCAAAAAAGACAAAATGATAAAAAATGTGTGTGGCGTGTAATAAATGTTCACTTAAACCGGTCATTTAAAAATTCTATAGTCATACATTACTATGCATATATAGACATACAGTATTGTAGAATTCATTATTACAATCAGTATTAATCAGTGTATTTCTTACATCTGAAATGAAGTTAGGTACCATATGCTATATTTTGTCAAGAGTAAGTATAGGCTATTCTGAGAACAGGAGGGATTCATGGGAGCTGATATGGCAGAGGGAATGAACATGGTTAGTGACTAGGCAGAAATTACACTGTAAAGATAGCTGCATCTTGAGCCAAAACTAGTGGGCACTTTATTCCTCTATAGATATGTGTACATATCCTCCGAATTATTGAGGCCCCTGGGCCACTTGCTGTCTAATTCCAATATAAACTTGGTCTCCAGCTGTCTAAGCTTTCTCTCTCTGTTTCCTCCGCGTTTAGATTTTGGAACTGCGGCGACAACAAAATAAGAAAGACAGTTGATGTCTTTGTTGTGGCATTTGGCAAAATGCCTGGCCACCGGATAGGTAACATCATTGTGGAGAATGGCCCTCAGATGTTGAATGATCCTGACATGCACCTGTAGCTTTGTGCTTCCCACATAATTTAAACCACAGGTGCATGTCAGGATGTAGACAGCGAAGTCTGTTTTGCAGTTGAAAGTTCCCTTGATGGACACGGGGGATGTATTAAAGGGGGTCTCATATGTAGATTTGTTGCAGCCAAATTTACATGCCCGACACGTGGAACATTTTTTAAACCCATTTGTGGGTTGAAGCCATATTGTCGGTTTTCTGGTTTCTGGTGAACTTTTATCCAGATCATTGCCCATGGATCTTCCCTTTCTAAAAGTTACAGCAGGGGGAATAGATAGTCTCTCGCCCAGAATACTGTCAGTCAGGACAATGGGCCAATGTTTATGAATGATTGACCTGATTTTCCTTTCCTGATGTGAGTAGGTAAGGATTAACCTGGGATTGTCACAGATGGTGGTTTCAGTGGTGGTTTGGTCCGAATCATCTTTGAACAAGCTGCTTCTAGGGCGTTCTTCTGCTCTTTTAATGGCTGTGCTGATAATTTTGTTGCTGTAGCCTCTTACCCTGAGTCTTGTGCGCATATCATCAACACACTGTTTGAAGTCGTCTTCATCGCTGCAAATACGTTTAAGTCGTAAGACTTCTCCGTATGGTATGCTTGCGATGAGGTGTTTCGGATGTGAGCTATTCGCATGCAATGTAATATTGCCCGCTGTGCTCTTCCTGTGTAAGGTGCTCTGTATGGAGTTGTTAACAATTTTTAGCTTCACATCCAGAAATTCTATTTCCGAAGTGTGAATGTGGGAAGTGAAAGTCAGGTTAAGATCATTTTTGTTGATGCTGTTGACAAAACATTGAGCGGATGCTGCATCTCCGCGCCAAACGACGAAAACATCGTCGATGTATCGAAGATACAATAACACATGTTGATCTACCACCTGCTTGTATTCATGCTTAAGGACCTGCTCCTCCCACCAGCCTACGTGTAAACACGCATAGCTGGGGGAAAAGCAGGCCCCCATAGCAACTCCCCTGCTCTGTTTATATAAGGTGTTATTAAACAGGAAAAAATTGTTGTGTAGGCACCAATTAATGAGCTCTACAATCACCTTGTTGTGCGCATACATTTCAATGGGTCTAGTGGCTAAGAAATGTTTTACTGCAGCTAGTCCTTGCGTGTGATTGATGCTGGTGTATAAGGATTCTATGTCTAAGGTCATTAGACATAGATCATCAGACCAATTCACATGTTTGATTTTTGTAAGGAAATCACCAGTATCTTTTACATAACTTGGGAGCAATTTCACCAAATCCTGTAAGAAGTGGTCGATGTATTGACCAATATTCTCGCTAGCACTATTAATGGCGGAAATGATTGGTCTGCCTGGTACAGGTATTACCTGTTTATGTATCTTAGGAATAAGATACAAAACAGGCAAGACCGGATGTTCTTTATACAGAAATTTACTCTCCTCATTGGAAAGCAAACCTTCCCTTCTCCATTGAGCTATCATTTTTTGTACCAATAGTCTAGCATTGTCATATTCTTTGGAGGTGGTTTTTTGGTAACATAGTGTGTTGCCCAGTTGTTTTTCAGCTTCCTCTATGTACTGTTTTTTAGGCCATAACACAAGGTTGCCTCCTTTATCGGACTTTTTTATCACGATGTTACAATTGTCACCAAGTTTTTTAACCAATTTGTTATATGCAATTCTCCTGAACCTAGCACCTCGATGGTATTTGTTGTTTTTAGTGCTAATATTTAGCTGTTTAAGATCTCTTATGACCATATCATGATAGGTGTCAATGGAGTCTTTTGGCATTAGGGGTACAAATTTAGATTTATTCCTAAAAGGACTCAAGCCCGCCCCCCGTTGGACAAAGTCAATTTTACGCAGTCTGTCTTGGGTAGATATGTCGATAGGGTCAAGAATTTGACTATTAGACTCCTCTTCCTCTAGAAGATCGTGCATAGTTACTACCCCCCCAACATCAGCAGCCTGTAAGAATGGAGTTTCCCCACTTGCTTGCACACTATTATCAGACACATGATTTTGATTTTTGTCTGCTTTTAATGCATAGTGTTTCATAAGTTTGAGTTTTCGTATAAAACAGAAAACATCAATTCTAGTGCGTGCATAGTCAAAATTCTCTCCAGGACAAAAGTTCAAACCCAATGACAAAAGTTGTTGTTCAGCCTTGGTTAGAACTACGTCGGTTAGGTTAATGACAGTGTTGTCTAGTTGCGTTTGTTCTTTTTCCAGAATGTTTTCTTTTTGGTTGCGTTTTTTGAGCCTTTTACGCTGTTCTCTCCTGCGTTTGTTTCTGAACTTGCGTCTTGCTTTTTTTGTATCCTGGGACGCAGTGTTTTCAGTCTCTCCTCGACTAAAAAATCGAGCTCCTCGCTCACGTTAAGGATTGGACGATTTTGAGAGATTATTTCCCCAGATGCACTTGAGATACTTGAGCCACTGGTCACTGACACTGTGTCATTAGATAGGTCTTCATTAGTACCATCCTCTTGTTCTACAATCCTGGTGGTCGAGGTTTTGTTGCAATATTGTTTTCGTTTGGCAAGATCATATTTTCTAGAAAACGTAAAAATCTGACCGTTTTCATAGTCCGCCAGATCCGCCAGATATATATATATCCAAGTTCCACTCTCCTCGCCGTTCTTTCCACAGCGCTTCCAAAATGAGAGAAACAGACGCTTATTGAGTTTTGAAGCCGCTGGTATTTTATTAATCAAATATTAAAGTGCATTGCAGTGTCCAAAAAACCAAACACGTTTCGGCGTTCCCTGGCGCCTTGTTTGCTGGTATATAAAGGCTCCAGAAAAGAAAGCCAGCACTCGCGGGGGGGTTAAATCCTACTTGGATTTATTTGGCACAAAATAACAATAAACACAAACGCGTTTCAGCGGTACGCCATCACACTGATGAAGGCGTACCGCTGAAACACGTTTTTTGTTTATTGTTTTTTTGTGCCAAATAAATCCTAGTAGGATATACCCCCCCCCCCACCTCGCGAGTGCTGGCTCTCTTTTCTGGAGCCTTTATGTTGACGCGTCCCTGTCGGCGCTTAACCAGCACCCGCTACAGAGTGCACTGGCGCTGCAGCAGGAAACTATGTGATCAAGGGCTTTTCACACCTGAATCGCGTCAGCTGTTAAGACTTGGCAACAAAAAAATAAAAGGAACATTATTATTATTATTTGTGGTATTTGTAGAGCGCAGCATTCATCCCAGGGGATATCAAGGCGCTGAATAAGAAAGGGCTGCTGAGGTTTGAGCAGGGGGGGTTAGTATTTGGGGAAGAGATGTGTTTTGAGTTTTTGCCGGAATGAAAGAAGGTTCACAGTGTGTCTCAGATCCATCGGTAGTTCATTCCATTGTTTGGCCGCCAAGTGCGAGAAGGCTCGTCCTCCTGTTCTTGTTTTGTAGATACGCTTGGGTTTTGCTAGGGCTGAGTTAGTGGATCTTAAGTTCCTGTTTGGAATATAAAATTCAATTTTCCCTTGCAGGATTGTAGGGCCTGTTTTATGGAGGGCTTTGTGCGCATGGCAAAGTAGTTTGAATGTGGCGCGCTGGCGCATCGGCAGCCAATGGAGTTGTTTTAGACATGCCGATGCAGAGTCTCGTTTGCCTTTGTTGCATACCAGCTTGGCAGCCTGGTTTTGCAGAACCTGAAGGCGGGAGAACAACTGCTCGTTCATTCCTTCGAATAGAGCATTGCCATAATCCAGGCGGCTGACTTGAAGGGCCTGGGTGATCGTACGACGACAATCAAGTGGGATCCATGTGAAGATCTTGGCGAGGAGTTTCAGGATTGCAAATCCCTTACCCCAAAGTGTGCGCACGTGGTCCTTCATGGATAGTGTGTCATCCATCATAATGCCCAGATTCCTGGCATATTGTTTCGGGGCGGGGGCTGTTCCCAGTGACGGTGGCCACCAAGAATCGTTCCACGAAAGTTTGGCTCCTCCGAACAATAGAATTTCGGATTTTCCGGCATTGAGCTTGAGGCAGTGGTTACGCATCCAGTCCGCCATTTCGGAGAGGCAGCTGTGGAGTTTATTTTTTGTTGTTTCTAATTTTTCCGATCTTTCATCCAAGGTCACCATCAGCTGCGTGTCGTCGGCATATGAGCAAATGCCGATGCCCCACTTTCTTCCGATGTCGGCCAGAGATGATACGTAGGCATTAAAGAGAGTGGGGCTTAGGGAAGCCCCTTGTGGGACTCCACAGCCAATGGGACGGGGTTCTGAATGGAATTGGCCCATATGCACTGCTTGGGTGCGGTTGCACAGGAAGGATTCAATCCATTGCAACGCTGTGTCTTGTATTCCTTTGCTCCGGAGAATGTTCAGTAGACATTTGTGCGACACTGTGTCGAACGCTGCCGACAGGTCCAACAGTATCAGAGCCACCGAACCCCGTTGGTCAGTGATGCATCTGACACTGTCCGACACTGCCAGCAGCGTAGCCTCAGTGCTATTGTTGGATCTGAATCCAGTTTGGGTGGGGTCCAGAAGCGAGTTGTCCTCGAGATATTTGGATAACTGTAAGTTAACCATTTTCTCCAATGCTTTGGAGAGGTAAGGGAGTTGTGAAATTGGCCTATAGTTCTCTGGGTTGAGAATATCGGCCCCAGCTTTCTTCAGGAGGGGGGTTACAGATGCGTGTTTCCAGCAATCTGGAAAGGACGCGGAGGCGAGAGATTGATTAAAAAGTTTGGTGATGATTGGGCATAGAGTCGGTGCAATTTCAGAGAATACAAAGTGTGGGCAGGGGTCTGCAGGGGAGCCGGATTTTATTGCTCTAAGGACTGTTAGTACTTCCTCTTCGGAGAGTGGTTGGAAGTTGGATAGGCGAGGGGAGTTGCCCAAGTCTAGACGATCGTTGTCGTTGTCGGATGTAGATGGGCGTACGTCAAAGTTATCATAGGGGGAGACGGTATGGGAGGGGGTGAAGGTTGAATAAATTTTATTGATTTTTTCAGAGAAGAAGGAGCTAATCCGTTCGCATGCTTCTGTTGAAGGGGTGAGGTTTTGCGAGGTGCAGGATGGATTGCTGAGCTCTTTCACAATTTTAAATAACTCTTTTGCCGAGTTGTGGTTTTCGTTGATTCGTTGCACGAAAAATGCCTTTTTTGCCTCTCGGATGGCAAGGATGTATTGTTTCCTTTTGGCAGTGTAATTGGCTCTGGTTGTGGGGTTTTTTGCTTGTCTCCATTGGTGTTCTGTTTTTTGGCATTCCCTTTTAAGGCTCTTGAGGGAGGGGGTGTACCATTTTTCGTTAATGGTTGTTTTTTTCCTAACTTCTCGCAAGGGTGCTATTTTGTCCAATGTTTGGCGGATGCTAGTTTCTAGCCGGATGACATTGTTACCAATAGGTTCGTTATCTGGTAGGGAGACATCTGTCTCGTAAAAATGATTTTGGAAATTGGAGTCTTTGATTAGTTTCCAGGCTCTATTGGAGGTGAGGGGGGAGGATCTGATTTTCACGGGTTTGCCAGGAAGTTCAAGTGAGAATGAGAGCATGAAATGGTCAGACCATGACAGAGGGAGAGTTTCCTTGAGAGTGGTCGACTCGATGTTCGTAAAAAGGAGATCCAGGGTGTGCCCTGCTATATGCGTAGGGCCATCGACCAGTTATTTCAGTTGGAGGATTTCCATGTCGTATTTGAGCTGAGCGACTCCAGGGGCATTGGGGTTTTCGTAATGGACATTAAAGTCTCCAATGATCATGTAGTTTTTGTGTTTTAGGCACAAAGGGAGTACTTGATTCAGGAGTTTCGCACTGAGGTTAATTTGTTGTCCAGGTGGGTTATAGACGACTGCGCCCGCTAGCATGACATGATTCTCAACGAGAATTCTAAATGGTAGTAGCTCATGTTCAGGCTCCGCATTAGTTGTATCCGTTAGGCAAGTTAAGTGGTCCCTAAAAATTACGGCGACTCCGCCTCCTTTTTTCTTGCTTTGTCTGTTTTGTGTTATTATTTTATAATTGGGGGGGAGAGCGTTGGCTAGGTCCGGGGCACTGGCATCGGATAGCCACGTTTCGGTGACAAAAACCAGATCTGGCGTTTTGGAGGTTAAGGTGTCCCATATGTCGAGTGCATGCTTGGGTAGTGATCTGGCATTAAAATATAGACATTTTAGTTCATGCTGGGGGTTGATAGGGATCATGTGAGGATCCGTTGAGGATTGACCCAAGCTGGTCCAATGACAAGAACGGCATGAGATGGAGCCGTAGGATAGACCTGGGCCGGTTTGGATGCAGTTTGTTGTTTCAATAGGTTTACGCAGGGCTAGTAGATCGATACGATTGTAACGAATGATGACTGCCTCAGGTGTACTGGAGCCTGTAGGGGGTATGGCCCCTGGTCCCGGTCGGTCGCGGACGGGCGCTGACGGGCTTGCCTTAGGCGCGCCTTCGGCGCGCAATCGGCGCGCCCGCTGCGCTCGTCCGCTGCGCTTCCAGGGGAGGCACATACTTATAGGTTGATGGGTAGATGGGCGGTGGGCGTGGCCTCCGGTGTGGGCGTGGCCTGTCGATCGGCTGAGGCGCTGGCTAGCGTTCAGCACGCTGGTTTCTAGGCAGCGGAGGTGCCGCTTAAGGTGCTAAGAGCTTGGGTGAGTGAGATATTTCAAATTTTAAAAGCACAAGATAGCAATGACAATTTTTAAAATCGGTGCGCTCTCCCGGCTTTCCGCCTCAGGAGCAGCGTTTTCTTAAGATGGAGAGGCTGTGAGCAGCGTCTCTTTTAGGCTGTGGGCGGTGGGCGTGGCCTCCGGTGTGGGCGTGGCCTGTCGATCGGCCGAGGCGCTGGCTAGCGTTCAGCACGCTGGTTTCTAGGCAGCGGAGGTGCCGCTTAAGGTGCTAAGAGCTTGGGTGAGTGAGATATTTCAAATTTGAGTGGTCTGTTCTCCTTCTTCGCCGGCGTTACCAGGCTGGAGGTGGTTTGGAGAGTTGCTAACTGATATATATATATATATAAATATATATATCTTTTCAAAATAGATACACAAAAAACAACCATTAAATGTAAATAATTTAATAACAAAATATATTGTAGATATTTAGGCATTAAATAAAACATAAAAAAATTAAAACCCCAAATAACACATTTAAAAAAACTACTATAAACATTAAAATACATTTAAAAATAAACACAAGGGGCGTGGCCAAGATGGGGGCGGAGTAGGACGTCTTGCTTGGTCCCTCCGTTGCCGATTTGTTTACTGCGTTGTTTTCGGCCCTGCAGAGTCCCTGTCCCGGGACCCACGGTCGCTGCCTGGCCGTCGGACGCTGCCTGGGTGGTCCTGGCGAAAAGAGCGGCAGCGCCGGAGTAGCGCGGCGACATTGCCGGTTGCGGCCGGACCTAGGCCTGAGTCCGGGGAGTTGCGTACTGCGGATGCTGGAGCCCGCCTCCGGCGCGCCGCTGCGGGAGGCCCCAGCGCCGTGGGCCGGAAGCGCTGAAGCCCTGTAAGGAGATCCCGTAACGGAACGGAGCTGCGCCGAGGAGCACCGGGCGGTGATCAACATACCGGATCCCGCCTCTGCGGCCATACCACTCGCGGGCGAGGGAGACGGGCGGCGCGACCTAGCGCTGCACTGGAGCACGCCGGGGAGATCCCAGGCTACTTAGCAGGCCGCTGAGTGAGGTGAGGCGGCGAGCCCCTGACAGCCCGTATTCTCTGCATACCGCCCCACGACACCAAGAACTGCTGCCGGGCCCCGACATGGGACATTTCACGCGCTGAGTAGCCTGCCCCGGGGGACTGAGACCGGCGATCGACGGCGTTGGCAGGGGTGGCAGGAAGGCCCCGGTGGTCCTCGTCCCGATACGCTGCTTGCGTAGCCATATTAGACTTTGTGTGCTGGACACCTGACGAGCCCCTGAGTGGTGGGCCCCCTGGTGGTCCGGAGCCTTTGGATCGGCCTGTGGGGGTCGGCCTGGCTGGTGCTGGCCTGGAGGCGGCAACACAACTGGGGAAGGCCCGCGACCGCGAGGCAGACGACAGAAGGCCCACAGAGGGCCTGTTACTGGGCCGTGGGGGTGTGCGCAGGGAGGGGCCTCACACGCAGCAGTCCGCGGGGGCCGCGCATTGCCAGCGACCCTGGTACACCGGTGTGGAAGAAGCGACAACGAGCCGACTGGGGTCTTGGTGCGCCAGAGGGGGTGAAGCAAAATGGCGTCAAACAGGACGAAGAAGGACAAGGCCCTGAAGGACGGGGCTTTGAAGTGCTCGCCGCTGCGAACCTCCCCAGTAGCGGATAAGCCCTCTGTCCCGGACGACAACAAGACCCCGGCCACCAAGGCGTTCATGCGGGAACTCTTCGCGGCCATCAAAGAGGACATCCAGGAGCTGCGGACACAGCTAGCCTCAGATCTGAGAGAGGTGAGGAGAGACGTCGATGCCATTGGTGACAGAGTGGCGACCCTGGAGGACCACGACCTGGAGACGGCCGGGGACATACATCGGCTTCAGCAAGATGTCCTGCGCCTTACGGAGCAGAATCTTGACCTGCAGGCGCACACGGAGGACTTAGAGAACAGATCCCGGCGCAATAACATCTGTATCCGAGCAGTCCCATGGAAGGGTGAGGGGACAGACCTGCGGGAATATGTTGATGGCCTCTTTCGCCACATTTTGCAGGAGGACAACCTCCGTGAGCTTCAGTTGGACAGGGTTCACAGAGTCGGACTTCCACGTGGAGCAAATGCGCCGCCCCCTGACATCCTGGTGTGCGTCCACGACTTTCAGCTCAAAGAAAGGATCCTGAAGAAAGCGTGTGAACACACTCCCCTTGTGTTTCGTGATCCCCGGCCGGTTCTGTACCAGGATTTGGCAGACTCCACTATGGCTAAGCGGAGAGACTTTAGGCCTGTCACCACTTATTTGCGGGAGCAGGGAGTTACCTATTCCTGGGGGCATCCTTTCAGGCTGGTCTTCAGATGGAAGGGCAAGTTGATACAGGTTCGGTCCTTGGCTGTGGCTCGTGAACTGCTGGGACTAGATGGTGCTGATCCCCAGACTGGACCCTCATCCTCCCCGTCAGGGCCACACCGCCGCTCCACGGAGTGGCAGACTGTGGGCAGACCATCGAAGCCCTCAGGCCCGGATTTGTCCAGTAGCCTGGAGGAGAGGGATGCGGCGGTCGCGTCTGTGGCAAAGGTGACGGAGACTCCTGAGGGGTCCTGAACTCTGCTTCTGCATGCTTGGCCTCTGCAGGATGACTGCCGGCGGCGGAGGGACTCGACCGATGGACTTTGATGGGTAATGTACTGCCACGTTCCCTGAGTTTAGTGTCCTGTATCAGGATCTGGGTGGCTGGTGGGGTTAAGTCCATGCCCTCAGCCCTTTGGACTTTTATGACGAACTTTCGTTCCCTCCTTTTGTCTACTACATGGGAGGGCACTGTCAGACTGTTGGGGGTTTTGTTTGTGGGGGGTTTTCTGGGGGGGGAGTTGGGTTGAGGGAGGTTTGGGAGGAGGGGTTACTCCGCATCAGCCGTTGCATGCCGCTATTTTGTTACTGTACAAACTGCTGTCGGGTGGGGATGAGCTCAGCCTTAGAAAAGCCATCTGTGTCTCACCTTTACGATGGGGAGGGAGCTGAAAATTGTTAGTCTGAATGTTCGGGGCCTTAACAGCCCAGTTAAGCGTGCAGCGATTCTGTCACTGTTGGAGGGGGCGGAGAGTGATATTTGTCTATTGCAGGAAACACATCTCCTTGCCAAGGATACCAAGAGGATGAGGGACAGGCGTTTTCCGATTCAGATGTGGTCCTCATGCAATGCAAAGAAGCAGGGTGTAGCGATACTGATCAGCGCGAAAGCACGCTGTAAGATTCTATCTCAGGTGGTGGAAGTTAAGGGCCGGTTTCTAGCGGTTAGGGTTCAAAGGGGCGACACCCGCCTTACTGTGGGCTCCTTATACGCTCCCAACGTGCAGCAGGAGCCCTTTCTGACCTCAGCGCTTGCGGATGCCTTCGCTTCCTCGGACCCCTGGGTGTTGGTGGGGGGCGATCTGAATATGGTGATGGACCCGTCCCTCGACAGGTCCGAAGCGCACTCCCATCCGACTGGGGCCATTTCCAAGGGGGTTCTGTTGTGGCTGCAGGAGGGGGGGCTTCATGATGTTTGGCGTACCTTGCACCCGTTAGAGCGCGACTACACCTATTACTCTGCGGAAAATAAGACCTACGCGCGCCTAGACCACTTCCTTGCTTCTACCTCCCTGATGCCCCAGCTCTCTGCGGCGGAGATAGCTCCGCGCTCTTTATCTGATCACGCCCTTATCTCAGTGCAGGTGTCAGGGGGCTGCGGTGTGCGAGCATCCGGAGGTTGGCGCTTGCGCGAGTCACTTCTTAATTCTGCCTCAGTGGTGGAGTGCCTGCAGGACACGATCACACACTACTTTGCCGCTAACGACGTGGACGGCATGTCGCTCAGCTCGGTATGGGAAGCGCTTAAATTGGTGGTGTGGGGTGACTGCATTGCGGTCTCGGCGTCGCTCGCTAAATTGCGCAAAGAAAAGCGAGAGGAGCTTGAGCGCGATGTGCAGGGATTAGAGGCGATCCATAAGCGAACCGGAGCGCAACGGGTCTGGAGAGAACTGGAGACGAAACGGCGCATGCTGAAGCATTTAGACCTTGACCACACCGAATACGAGCTCTTGCGCCTGCGCCACAAATTTTATCTTAGCGGCGATAAAGGGGGCAGAATGCTAGCACACCAATTGCGGGCCCGCACGCAGCAGGCGGCCGTTCCGGCTATTAGGGACGCACATTCAGTGGAACAGTCGTCCGATGGCTGCATAGCTGAAATCTTTCAACAATTCTACTGCACGCTGTACACGTGTGACCCCCCTGAACCCGAGCGGGTGCAAACCTACCTGGCAACGTGCGGCATCACGCCCCTCTCCCAAACCTCGGCAGCGACTCTCGACGCTGAGATACGCATTGAGGAGGTAATTTCTGCTATCTCCCGCTTGAAGACGGCCAAGTTGCCGGGACCGGATGGTTTCCCGGACACTTTTTATAAGAATTTCTGTGGGGTGCTGGCACCCTTCTTAACGTGTCTCTTTAACTCCTTCAGGGAGACGAGGAATGTGACACCCACTATGGCCGAGGCGGTTGTCACGGTCATCCCCAAGGCCGGTAAAGATGCGAAGGAATGTGGCTCGTACCGCCCCATATCGCTCCTTAATATTGACATGAAACTATTCTGCGGTATACTAGCGGCGCGCCTTAGTCCGTTCATGGATGGAATCATCGAACCTGATCAGGTGGGGTTCGTTCTGACGCGGCAGGGGGGTGAAAACACCAAAAGGCTCCTGCATCTGATGGACTCGGTATACCGGTCCCGTGCTCAGGCCTGCCTCCTCTCCATAGATGCCGAGAAGGCATTTGACCGGGTTGACTGGTCGTACATGTTTGCAGTCCTTAAAACGTTTGGGTTTGGAGACACGTATGTGAACTGGGTCCGCTGCCTCTACTCCTCCCCTAAGGCTGCGGTACGGGTGAATGGCTGCAGATCGGAACATTTTCCTATCACCCGCGGGACGCGACAGGGTTGCCCCCTGTCGCCCCTGCTCTTCGCGCTCTATATGGAGCCGTTTGCCCAGTGCCTGCGGGACAATGCGGCCATTCATGGGATCCGCTTTGGTGCTGACGAACATAAAGTGAGTCTGTACGCTGACGATGTGATCCTTTCACTCACCCAACCTCACTCCTCTTTGAGATGCCTCTCTCGTGAGCTGCGGGAGTTTGGTGCGGTGGCCGGTTTTAAGGTCAACTACTCCAAATCCCAAATCCTCAATCTTTCTGTGCCGGCAGAGGAGGTTAGAGATCTTCAAAAGGACTTTGACTTCTAGTGGGTCCACACTGACATCCCCTACCTAGGGATCCGCTTAGCAGCTACGATCCCGCAAACTGTCTCCCTCAATTGCAAGCTCCTTCTCCACCAGACAGCCAAGTCTGTCTCGGACTGGTCCCGGTTACAGCTGGCCTGGTTTGGCCGCTTGGCCGCGATAAAGATGACAATCCTCCTGCGTATCCTTTATCTCTTCCAGATGCTTCCCCTGCGCCCTCCCGCGGGAGCCCTGAAGAAGTTGCAGAGATTGCTCACCACATTTTGTGGAACCATAAGCGCCCACGAATTGCGTTCGCCCGGTTAACAGCCCCCCGAGACGAGGGTGGTCTGGGCTTTTCTTGTATAGAAGCATATTATCAGGCTTCGTGCCTGCGCTTCATCCTTGAGTGGAACAGGCCGATGTCTAGCAAGCACTGGCTTTTTATGGACCAGACGGTGGCGGGCCGCAACATCTGGCGCGAACTCTGGCTCCCACGTAAACACAGAGCCTGGAGCTTGTACTCATCTCCGGTTACCTCCCCAACGCTGGCTGCGTGGGATTGGCTGGCCTACAGGCGTGGTTGGACCACTTTCCCGTCACCTTTGACGCCCATAATAGATAACCCGGAGTTCTCGCCGGGCTGCGCCTCGCCGGTCATTCAGCGCTGGAGGGAACTAGGCTGTAAGAGAGTGGGCCACCTCTTCCAGCCAGATGGGCTGATCCCGTTCTCCACCCTTTGCCGAGAATACTTTGAACTGCATGAGTCGGATGCCTTCCACTACTCGCAAGTCACCCATTGGGTCACGCTGCCCGCAAACATAGCAAATATGTCGCGCCCCATGACATCCTTATAACGCTGGGTGGTCTTTAAGAAAGATGACCGCAGGCTTATTTCCGAACTCTATGCCCTCATCATGAAGCGTCCACACACACAGCGCACCAAGGCGCAGGTCCGCTGGGAGACAGAGTTAGGCCGCCCACTAACACGCAAAGAATGGGATAGAGTGCACTATTGTGCACACCACACTGCCGCTTACTTGGCCGGGGCCGAAGCGGCCTACAAAATGGTGTCCTACTGGTACCATACTCCGGCTAGGATTCACGGATGGGATCCCAAATGCTTGAGTCTTTGTTGGAGGGGCTGCGGAGCGACGGGCACCCTGACACATTTGCTTTGGCACTGCCCCAAATTAGTGCGCTACTGGTGGGAGGTCCTTAATGATATAGACAATGCCTTTGGTATTACATTTTCCAGGGCCCCGGAGCATGTGCTGCTAGGTGTCCCTCACCCTAAGGCGTTCCCCCTGCGCTCCCAGCGAGGTAGACAGATAGCCGTAGCTCTATTGGCCGCGCGCTTAGTTATCCTTACGCAGTGGCGCTCCCCCGCCATCCCCGACCCGAGAGATTGGATTAGGCGGCTTTGGCTGCTGTTGGGTATGGTGAGACTTTCCCTTTGTGTGGATGGCAAGGGGGAGCCGTACGTGGAGCTTTGGGAACCTTTTATACATTTGTTATCGCAAGACCAGCGGGAGGTTACATGCCCCAAGTTTCTGCAGATCTTGCAGCTCATGCCCCTGGAATCGGCCAAGGCGAGCACGTGAGGGGCCGAGAAGGGCCTTCTGAGGACGGAGATCAGACAGGGGGCAAAGGTGGGGTCGGAGGCACGAGCGGGGCTGATGCGGAGTGGGAGGGAGGGTGGGGGAGAGGGGGGTTTGTGGTGGGTTGTTGTGGGCAGGGGTGGGTAGGGTTTTGTTCCTTTGTTGGTGTTTATTTTTCCTTCCTCACAAAAACAGCATCGATGTACGACGTGGTTGCACCATCTGGCCAACAATTTATCCTCGCCGGGTCGCCCTCCGGGTTGTAGACCTTTTGGCTGTGTTTCATTGTTGTGTAACTACGCTCTGCCGGCCAGTGGATGTAGGCAGCCCAGCTGTGTTCATTGATATATCTCTGCTGAGTAAAAAACGTTTGATTCTAAAAATAAACACAAACAATACTATAAAATCTATTTAAACACTATTAGGAAAACTAGGAAAACTATTGCAGTATATAATACAAAATATACTATTTCCACTCTAGTTTATGCAAAAGTAGAACAAATTTTGGACTTTGGCTGGGTTAGAGTTACTATTCCTACTCTAGAGAAAGGGAAACTGTCGGACTTCGGAGGGGTTAGATTTACTATTTCTAATCCAGTCAGTGCAACAGTAGGGAAAGTGCTGCACTTCAGAGAGGTTAATTATTAAATTATAGTGCACAAAAATACATGTATTCATAAAATTTTTTAACATATAACTTAAAAACAATTACACATAATATTATCAACTTCACCAAGTACAAACAAAAAATTTTAAATCATTACTTCTCTATTGAATTTAAAATAATAAATAATTAATTCTTAACTAATTATTGTAGGTTCCGGAACAAATTCTCACAAACACCATTAAATACATTAAACAAATATATATATGTGTAAAAAAATTATAAATAATTGATTTCCAATTAACAAAAAGCATAAACATATAAATTAATATAATAAATTAACATATTTTCTCACCAACCTATTAACCTAAACAAATACAACAGTATCATAAAATACATGTTTAATTAACATATATAAGCAAACACAAATATTAAAATAAATAATACATTACAACAGTAATATACTAATTAAGAAATTAGGTAATATATGTTAGTAAAGAGAAACGAAAAAATAACTTTTTTACAAAGAACTCACTTTAAATTAAAAAACACAATTCAATTCAACTACTCACCATAACCTTCTAAAAACCCAGCATCCTACAAGTAAAATATAGTTAAATAAATCAGTATTAAATTATTTTAATACTTAACAATAAATTAAATAATGAATTAACAATTTGAAACTAATTAATTCATTCTAATTATTAAATTAATAACATTTCTAATATATTTGTTACATAAATAGGTAATAAAGCACTTACTTAATTAACAGTAACTTAAATAATTAATTAAGAAATAAAACTAATTACCAATACATTTAAAAAAATGTTTAACCTAATTAACTTCTGCCCCCACACTCCCACTAACCTGACAACATGCCAATAAAATATAAATTACTATAACTCATGATCATACAAAATTAAAAAAGAAAATGCATAATACAAAAAAGTGCAGAGTTAATAATCAATTAACAAAGTAATTACCAATCAAAAATTAAGGGCAGCATTAGGATGGCACATAGAAAGTGACTGCCCGCCATAAGTGCGGCGGTCCGCCCGGCGCAATGCCAAAAAGGCATGTCATGCATTTACATGCACATTGAGGCAGGCACTGCGTGGTGCCTGCCATGTTGTGCATAAAACTGAAGGGGGGTACCCCCCATGTGCACCACACACCCCTACAATTTCCTGGGGGCCCGCTACGGGCCCCCAATGGTAAAGACTGCTTGCCTTTCCGTGGTGGCGTTGCCGTCGTGGAGAGGCAAATCCCGGCATGCATTATAATATGGACTGGGGTGTCTAACAGACACCGCCACCATATTAAAACCTTTTCCGCCGGGTCAACTCATTGACTGGGCGAAAAACCGGCGGACGGTCTTTCCGTCTGCTGGGCTCCCCCCCCCCCCCCGCCATAGTAATATGGCGGGGGGAATGGCATGCGGGCAGGAAAGAATGTTAGGCGGATCGCCACCGCCATGCGGGCGGTGGCAATCCGCCCGACATTCTAATGGGCCTCTAAATATTCATAATTTAAGTAACTTCCCACCCTATTCCATAGACAGCTAACAACCTGCTGCAATACTTTAAATCTCTTAGAACATTAAAGTAAAAAAAACACTCAAAATTGCAATCTACATTTATTACACCAATAATACTAACAACAAAATATTTTATAACAGCTAAAACTCATTAATATTATTAAAATTAATACTTTTTACAACTATATTAGTTAAAGGATATCATAAACAGTGATATTCTTAAACAATGATATTAGTTGCCAAAAAAATCTATAATCTTGAAAATGATATTCTATACCATGATATTTTTTCATCACAATATTTTTTTCCGAAGAAATTGTTAACTCAATATTATGTCCAAACACCCTTGCAGGTAAGTAAAATGTGCCAATCAGGGATTAGAACATTTGACATGCTTTTAGGAGTCAGAGCACATACACTGGGCGCTGCACAGTCCACACCAGCAATAAAATCCAGCAAAAAGAGGGGGTTGACCATGCAAAAAAGGGCATTTTCTTACAGACTATTGCACAGATCGCAGAATTCCGTTACTGTTCTTATTGGGTAAGTCTCTTGACCTGGTACATTCAACCGGGGGCACCGACTGCTGAAATTAGCCAATGTCTCTAGGTAAAGCCATGGGGCAAAATGAGATATTGCAAGGGGAAAGGCTTAAGAGTTACTGATAACCCAAACAATTCCTGATTCATCAGGGAAACCTTAAGCTTACACTGGTAATGCCCGCTAACTCTAACCTCAGAATAACCAGTAACTCCAGGGCAAACTTTAAGGCATCAGCACAGTAGGCCTTGCAATTTGGCACTTAGTGGGTCATTAGTATAGCGGGTGGAGGTTTTTAGCGTGCGGATCGCCACCGCCATACGAGTGGTGGTGATCCGCCCGCTAAAAACCTCCGCCCGCTTAGAATTTCCCCCCGCCACATTACCATGGCGGGGGGGACCCCGGCGGACGAAAAGACCGTCTGCCGGTTTTCCGCTCGGTCGAAGAGTTGACCGGGCAGAAAAGCTGCTAACATGGTGGCGATGTCTTGGAGACACCACCATCCATATTAGCATGTAAGCAGGGAGATGCCTATCCTTGCCGCCACAGAAAGACAGGTGTTTTTCGCAATTGGGGGCCCATAGTGGGCCCCCAGGGATCCTGGGGGTGGGGGGTGCACATAGGGGGACCTATGGTACCCCCCTGCATGTCAATGAACAATGTGGCAGGCACTGCACGGTGCCTGTCACATTGTGCACTGAAAGGCACAACTTGCATTTGTGGCATTGCGGCGGGCGGTGCTTTCAGCACTGCACGCCGCAATGTTATAAATGCGGGATGCGCCCGCATCCTAATAGGATGTGTGGGACCGCCGCACACTCAGCAGGCGGTCCCGTTTCCCGGGGGTATGGCGGGCGGACTAATGACCCCCTTAGTATTCAATAAACACTAGCCAGCAAAGTCAAGTGTTGTGAAACAAATGTACACTAAAATAAAATTATATATATATATTATGCAAGACCACACAGTTGGGTGATAAAAACATATTGTCAGTGTTGATCATCCCACCACAATACAAAAAAAGGCGATAACTCATAATAAGACATCTGAATAATACATGTCCATTCAACAGAATTGTTTTAAACCTCTATTAAAGTGAAGAGGTAACAGTACAGAAATAACAACCAACAGTGACAGGTAAAGAATCTTCTCCTCAAAGCACCGGGCATCAAACACCTTCATAGCTAACCTAAGATACCTAAGTATTGAAAATATTCAGTTACCAAGTGATGAATCTTGTGGATCAAAGTGTAACATGTAGATATTATAATGTGTAAGCTTCATCTTGCTACCATGTACATCCAGACACAGTATAAAACACCTTCTAAGTTCAAGACAATACTATTTAGCTCGTATTATAGAGGGCCCCATATATCATTAGCTCATAGACTGAAGTACACCATAAATTTTCACATGTGCATTGCACAGAGCCATGCCCATAGCCATGCCTATTACTCAATCTGCCAATTAGGACTGCTATTTCCAGCGTCCAAGTCGTAGCTAGTCTACATTTTAACAGCAAATGGTTATGAACCTACTTACTTCCTGACCTCCTTCAATATGTACTAAACATATCCTAGCACTAGTGAAGGTGTAAGCTCGCAGTCAACAATCTCCCAGAGACAAGACATTACTCTTCCCCAATAGACCTAGACAAGTTCAGGTATTATGGATAAACTCTGCGGAACAAATTTATGAAGGGCGTACGTTACCACAGTATCACAACAAGTGACCCAGGGTCTCCATCAAGGTGAGCCCCGCTGCGACTTCGCTTGCCAAAACCAGGGGCTGGCGGGTGGGGCTCGCTGGTCAGATCAGGCCTAGGCCCCATCCCAAGGGTCCTTGGGAATTACTGTGGTACTGGCACAACGCAAGGAATCCCTCGCCTGCTCAACGGACTGGAGAGGATTAAGCCGAATTTGTTTACTGCACCACAGAGACACTTGCTCATTCCTCGGCAGGGATCGGTCTGGTGAGCGATGATACACCTGACATTGCACAGCAGCTCGTCCATGTTGGGGGTGGCCCGGAGGTCTGGTCGGACCTAGACCACTTATCATATTAGCCCAGATAGGGGGACTGTCACATTTTGGAGGCCATTACCCATGCTACAAGATACCAGTGGGCCCAAAGCATGGATCGCCCCGACGATGACTTGGTGATACACCCTTGGCGCCCATGACTGTAGAAAGCTAGCAAAGTACCTTGCTCAATGGGCGCTGGCGGCACCTGACCCAGAAATGAAGGCAAGTCATGCTCCACTCACTTTCTGCTCAGATCAGGCTCAGTTGGTAACTAATCCTACAACACATCCGGTAGACTGGAACAACCCAGACCAGCTACCATCTACGACCACACAAGGCACTAAGAAGTACGTAGCTACACGTGGTGCTAACAATTACCACTGTTGTGATACCCCACACATGCCATCACCGCAGTCGTTCGCAATGGGCTGCCTAAACTTAAATAACCCACAGGCACGGGCCAATCCGGATACATGGGACACTACACAAGGATAAGACGCCAGACCCCAGGAGCCTGCACATTCGTCGTTGTCTGGTAAATTAGACTTGGCTCTGGCAGCAGTAGAGAAGATTGGGACAACACTGGACCAAACATGCATGTCTCTTGAGTCCAAGATTGACAAAGTCATGTATGATTTCACACTCCTGAGGGCTAATCACCACAAACGAGCAGAGAAGGTCCATGCAAACGTACTGGCATTGAAGGGTTTGCAACCAATCTCCCAATCCCACACAGCAACGCTGCAAGATCTGCTAGACCGGGTGAATGTCTTAGAACATAAAATTGAAGCACAGAAGGGCGCTCTTGCCGCAATAACATGAGAGTGAGTGCTGGTTTTACCAGAGGGATGAGACCCGGTGAGCTATGTCGTGCGCTGGCTGAGAGGTTTGCTTCCAGACGGGCTGTTATTACCTCAGTTTGTGGTGGAATGAACCCACACAGTACCAGCCCGGAAGCCCCCAAATGGAGCTACCTCACAACCACTTTTATTCAGACTGCTGAATTACAGGGACAGAGACTCCATCCTATAGGAAGCCAGCAAGTTAGACAATATCAAAATCCAAAAAGCTCAGGTCATGTTGTTACCTGACTACACAACTCAAGTGTAGAAGCAGCAAGGCTCCTTCGTGGCTGTGAAGTGCCGATTCTGGGAGTTAAATCTACCCTAATACGGGCTGTTCCTGGCCCGATTGAGAGTAGTGGCAAATTACACCACATAATTCTTTGCTACGCCCATGAATGTGTGGGACTGGTTGGAGGACATTGGAATGGCCACTGGACCTACAACATCTAAAGAACCACTTTTCAGCCATGTTATAAAACTAAATAGGAGAGCCCGATACAGGGGTAGAGGCGGGGACACGGATCACTGCGTCCTAGCATCATCAGTCCCTGACCTGGAAAAAATGTTGACGGAGAGACGTGAGCTAATTAAAGAAAAGAGGATGCCACGGTATTTACTTCAGAAAAAATTATTTATCAAGACAAACACTACTAATTATCTGTCTTATCACAACATAAGTTGTATGATATCTATCTGTCATCAAATATAACGTTCATCTACTGGATTATTACCAACAAATTAACAAAAAAATAATACAAAGACAAAAAACAAATTGATTCGTAATTTTCTCTTAAAGATCCTTCTTCATTGTATACATCATAAATACAAATCAGTAAAACACGCAATATTTAGTCTTGTGTGAAAATACTTTTCAAAATTCAGAAGACAAATTATTTACTTCAAGGTCCATAAGGTAAAATATCATGTTATTGTGGACCCTTACTCCAAGGGTTATGTAAGCAGCCCAATCGTTTATTTCCAAGGAAAATACTGGCAATGTCTTTTCTTGGCCTAATTTCCTTTTTCGAGCACCAAAATAACAAGGAGCATATGAAGCAAAAATAATGTTTTTTAGCCTCAAATCACTATACTGCTCCTGAGGATTATATCACAGCAATATCCAAATCAAAAAAGGTGTCGAAATTAATATTAACTGTCGACGCGTTTCGGCCTGTCAAACAGTTGCAGGCCTCATCAGGACAAAGGGCAACAACAACATCATACAAGTGAAGCCAGAAAGGGACACCACCAACTTGTCTCCTACCGTCCCTTTGTCAGGATTCTGAAGAACCTCAGGATCAGGGTGATGCTGAAAGGGGTCCACCTCCTGATTTCCCCACTCTCTGACTGTTTATATAACACAGAGCGTAAAGGCAATCAAGCGAGGGATAACACAGGGAAGGTAGGGATGGGGTCTGGAACGGATGGGATAGCTGAAATGACAAGAACAAAAAATATCATTACACCAGTTCTACCTACTCTCATTCAATTCTCGCTAGAGGAACGATACATACCACTGAAATCAGGAGGGGACCTCTTTCTTCTAAAAACATAGATACTTCTCTATTTCTGAGTGCTACCTGGAAGAAAACCACAAATTACTAACAGTACCACAACCTTCTGGAAAGCAGCACACAGGTCAACCATACACCACACATACCCTTAAAAGGCTTCCTTCGCAGCTGTAATAATCCTCTCCAATAACCCAGTGAAAATAATAAGGGATGTCACCAGAAACCTCAGTTCCACTCACTGAAGATCAAGAGTTCGATATATGAATATCTTCCAAGTCATTCAAGAACAAAAATGAATACAGTTCATTTAGCATTCCTAGCTGGGCCCAACTATAAAGGGAACACTAACAAAAATAGTTCTGAACGAAGGCTTCCTCATCCGAGGCTTACCGACTTTCCTTTTCTATCGAGTAACAAAAGGTCTTTAATTTGTGTTGCACCAACTTTCAGTTAATACAATGACCTCTGCCTCGTCCTCGCGGCAGCCGCTCACGAGAATGCACCAAACACGGTCTGGCATCCGCAAGAAGATCGCTTCAGGCTTTCACGATGTCCAAAACAAATGCGCCCACGCTTATGAGCACAGACTTCAGGAATCTTCCCTCGCGGCAGCCGCTTGCGCATCGGCGAACTCCGACTCCTCGCAGCAATGTCCTCTGCCAGCCGGCAAAGCACAACTCGACTTTCTCCTCGCGGCAGCCGCTCGCGCAGGAAACAGCGAGAAAGGGAAAGCCTTCCCCCTCGCTTTCTATGGGATGATCACTTCGTTCCAAAAACCTTCAGTTGAACGGGCAATCCTCAATGTCTCTAGTCCATGAACAAAAGCTCCCCACTACAGGGAACACGACCACACTTCTCTCCTTCAGGATTCAAGAGTAAAAATCAAATACAGCGCCATCTAGTGGCCACCACCAATATATAGACTCTGTTCACCTACTACTTGTGGGAGTTGTAGTTCTGTAGGCGCCATATGCGATTCCTGACAGTATGCCCCCCTTACCGGCGCCTTCTAGCACCAGGCTTCCCAGGATTCTGAGCATGGAAGCGACGAATCGCAAGAGGGGCATGTACCTCAGTGCTAGGTTCCCAAGAGTCATCTTCCGAGTCGTATCCTTTCCAAGATATCAAATACCATAGCTTACCCCGTTGGTATTTGGAGTCCAAGATACGACGCACCTCATACTCCAGTTGGCCGTCTCTCATCACAGGAGGGACCGCTTGACGTCTCCCAGTTCTGGCAGGTTTCAAAAGACTGCAGTGAAAAACCGGATGAATCCGTAAGGATGCAGGTAACTTCAGTTTGTATGCCACCGGATTCACTACTCGCAGCACTTCATAAGGTCCGATAAACCTAGGGTGAAAGATACTGCGGAAGCGGAAACGTATGTTTCTTGTCGACAGCCACACCTTATCCCCCACGTTATATACCGGACCCTTCTGACGCCGTCGGTCTTCCCACTTCTTGTATGATGTTTTCGCCTTTTCCAAATGCTGTTGTATCCGCCGATGTATCTTCAGCAAAGCCTTCATCCGAGCCGCCACGGTAGGATGGTTGTGCACATCACTTGGGATGGTAACAGGCAAGATGTCAGCATGATAACCCGTGTTGGCCCTAAAGGGGGATTCCCCCGTAGAACTGTGCCATGCGTTGTTATAAGATAATTCGGCTAACCACAGCAATGAGACCCAGGAATCATTGGCCTCTTCAGCGTAACATCTTAGATATTTCTTGAGGGTCTGGTTAAGCCTCTCGGTTTGACCGTCAGACTGTGGGTGAAAGCTCGTAGACAAAGCATCCTTGACCTGCAGAGCCTTACACCAAGTACGCCAGAATCTAGCGACAAATTGCGGTCCACGGTCCGATACGATGGTTTTGGGGATTCCATGTAACCGCACCACTTCCTTCAACACCAACTGCGCGGTTTGAGCAGCCGTAGGAAGATTACGACAAGGAATAAAATGGCCCATTTTGGTCAGGCTATCCACCACTACCAGAATGGCATCGCAACCCTTATCCAACGGTAGTCCAAGTACAAAGTCCATACTGATCACTTGCCAGGGTCTGGAGGGGGTGGGAAGAGGCATCAACAACCCCTTACTTCTGGTTTGTTCACTCTTGGCTCTTGCACATATTTCACACTGCTCAATCCATGACTTCACATCATTCATCATTCCTTCCCACCAAAATTGTCTCTGTAACATCTGGAAGGTTTTTGTGTGTCCCGGGTGACCTGCCACCATGGCGTTGTGACACCAATTAAAGGCCATCAGACGCAGTTCATGCGTGGGAAGAAACAGGGCGTTATTCCGCATAGGTAGTCCATGTTTCAATGTGCGTTGTTTTTCTTTACCCGCCCAAACCTGCCACTGTAATGCGGAACGTTGTTTACGGACAGCTTCCAGGAACATTTCAACAGTAGTGGCACACACCACTCGCTCTGGAGGCAGGATCGACAACTGTTCTCTCTTTGATGATGCACCGGGATCCAATTGGCGAGACAGAGAGTCTGCCTTTCGATTGTCCGCCCCAGGACGAAAAGTGATTGTAAAGTCATATTCTGCGAAGAATAACATCCAACGCATTTGGCGCTGTGAAAGGTGTCTAGCAGTCTTCATAAACTGCAAATTTCGGTGATCAGAGAACACCGTAACTGGATGTTGACCCCCCCACAAGTAAGGCCTCCACTCCTCAAAAGCCCTTTTGACTGCCAACAGTTCTTTTTCGGCCACTGTATAGTTCACCTCTGCAGGATTCAGTTTTTTGGACAAGAACGCAACCGGGTGCAGTTGCCCGGTGGATTTGTCTCTTTGTGACAAAACCGCTCCAATGGCGATGTCCGAAGCATCAGCTTCAACAATGAATGGAACATCGGATTGCGGATGTCTCAAGATAGGGGCAGAACAGAAAGCTTTTTTCATCTGATCGAAGGCCTCTCCTGCCTCCGAATTCCAGCAGAATGGGACACCCTTTCTCAACAACCGGGTCACTGGAGAGGCTAGTTGGGAAAAATGAGCAATAAACCTCCGATAATAATTGGAGAAACCTAGAAAACATTGCACATCCTTCACACTTCTAGGTACTGGCCATTCTTGCACTGCCTTCACTTTTCTGTCCGCCATCCTAAACCCCTGAGGATTCAAGATCACTCCCAAAAACTCCACTTCAGTCACTCCAAACTCACACTTACTTAATTTGCAATATAAGCTGTGTTCCTGTAATGTCTGAAGAATCAATTTAACCTGACTGACATGCTGTAACGGATCATCGGAATAAATCAGAATGTCGTCGATATAGATGACAACAAAACGGTCAATATATTCCTTCATGATATCATTTAGGAAGAATTGAAATGCCGCAGGGGCATTGCAGAGCCCGAACGGCATCACCAGATATTCAAACAGCCCAAAGCGCGTTTTAAACGCCGTCTTCCACTCATCGCCGTCCTGAACTCGCACCAGATGATACGCCCCTCGTAGATCTAACCGGGTGTAGATGTTAGCTTCTTTCACCTGGTCTAACAGGACGGGTATGAGTGGAAGAGGGTAACGATTTTTAATCGTGATCTTATTTAGCTGTCTGAAGTCTATGCAAGCGCGCAGCTCACCGTTTGCCTTAGAAATAAAGAAAAGAGGCGAGGCCGCTGGGGATCGTGAAGGTCTTATGAACCCCAACGAGCACAGATGTTCTAAGTACTCTCTCAGATATTTCGTCTCGGAGTCAGACAACGCATAGACCCTACAAGTAGGAGTCTTGGAGCCTTCCACCAAATCAATGCGACAATCATAGTCGCGATGCGGTGGAAGTTTCTCTGCCTCCACCTTGCTGAACACGGCTTGATACTGATGGTATTCTACCGGTAGAGTCACCTCCTTCTCCGCTGCCGTAGCCACCCTGAAACTCTGGGCCAAGGACAGGGTATGTGACCCTTCCTTGTCTTGCAAGCATTCGGATACACAATACTCCGATGTAAACTGGATGGTTTTCAACTTCCAATCCATCAAAGGATTGTGTCTCCACAACCACGGCATCCCTAGAATGACTTCGTATTGCGGAGCTTCGATCATATTTAGTACTATGGATTCTACATGATCCCAGGGATGTCCACAAAGAGTCAATTCCAAGGCTTCAGTATGTTCGACAATGGGACCAGACTTGAGAGGGGTGCCATCCACTGCCAACACCAACTCGGGTAGTTGAGTGGGTACTTTCTTTAGACCTAGCTTCTGCACTAACCCGTTATCGATGAAGTTTCCAGTAGCCCCCGAATCCACCATGGTATTCACCGATACTTTTTGCTGGCCTGATCCCAAATACATGGGCAATATCACATGAGACACTGCTTCCATTCTATCCACTACCCCCAAGGATGGTATTCTCCATTCCTTCGGGGGAGCAGGACTACTCTCAGCCCCCTCGTTATCCTCCTGTACCGCATAGGTGTTGTCTGCTACAACGGCCACCATCTTTTTGGCAGGATAAAACACACCCCGTTTTTGGGGTTTAGCCGGACATTCTCTCACATAGTGCCCCTTTTTGCCGCAATACATGCACAAACCCAGGGCACGTCTGTTCTCTCTTTCTGTCTTGGTCAATGGAGGGCGAACCGCCCCGATTTCCATAGCCTCGGGACCTGTATCCTTTTTGTGTGTAACACTCTCTACCTCATACCCGCTCCAGGTTCTTCCTCCCCTCTTCCTCTCACCTCCCCTCTCTGAAAGGCGGTGATCCAACCTTAAGGTCAAATTAATCAATGCTAAACAACTTGTGGGTTGAGGATCGATCTGGGCCAGAACGTCTTTCATATCTTCATTCAACCCCTGATAGTACAGTGCCATTCTTTTCTCTTCGGGCCAGGCCGTTTCACCCACCAGTCTATTGAATGTTGTCATATAGGTTAACAAATCTTTTTTTCCTTGCCGTAACCCCAACAGATCACGATCGGCACTAAGGGTGGTAGCCCGTCTATCAAAAACCCTCTCAAACTCGCTGCGGAAAGCATTCCAGTCCGTCAACAGAGGATCATCTTTGCGTACTAAAGGGACAGCCCAGTTTGCGGCCTCCCCCGTCATATAAGAAATCGCAAACGCTACCCTAGAATGATTAGTAGGGAAGGAAGCAGGCCTACATGAAAAATGCAAGGTAATTTGCGTCAAAAATGTCTGTATCTTTAGAGGATCCCCTGCATAACGCTCCGGACTAGCCAATGGTATCGGAGGGGGCACTGTAACCTGTATTTGGGGTACCCCTGCAGAGGCATCAAAAGGATTCCGAGCCTGTCTGTCAAAACGTTCTTTAAGAGCAGTAACTTCTGCCCTAGAATTAACCAACTCCTGCTGAACAAGAACCAAAGCCTGCATCACTTCATCTAGTGTGGTCATCTTTCAGCAGACCCTGACCGGGAGGCTCAATATATCTTAGGTATTTGATTCTGTCAGGATTCTGAAGAACCTCAGGATCAGGGTGATGCTGAAAGGGGTCCACCTCCTGATTTCCCCACTCTCTGACTGTTTATATAACACAGAGCGTAAAGGCAATCAAGCGAGGGATAACACAGGGAAGGTAGGGATGGGGTCTGGAACGGATGGGATAGCTGAAATGACAAGAACAAAAAATATCATTACACCAGTTCTACCTACTCTCATTCAATTCTCGCTAGAGGAACGATACATACCACTGAAATCAGGAGGGGACCTCTTTCTTCTAAAAACATAGATACTTCTCTATTTCTGAGTGCTACCTGGAAGAAAACCACAAATTACTAACAGTACCACAACCTTCTGGAAAGCAGCACACAGGTCAACCATACACCACACATACCCTTAAAAGGCTTCCTTCGCAGCTGTAATAATCCTCTCCAATAACCCAGTGAAAATAATAAGGGATGTCACCAGAAACCTCAGTTCCACTCACTGAAGATCAAGAGTTCGATATATGAATATCTTCCAAGTCATTCAAGAACAAAAATGAATACAGTTCATTTAGCATTCCTAGCTGGGCCCAACTATAAAGGGAACACTAACAAAAATAGTTCTGAACGAAGGCTTCCTCATCCGAGGCTTACCGACTTTCCTTTTCTATCGAGTAACAAAAGGTCTTTAATTTGTGTTGCACCAACTTTCAGTTAATACAATGACCTCTGCCTCGTCCTCGCGGCAGCCGCTCACGAGAATGCACCAAACACGGTCTGGCATCCGCAAGAAGATCGCTTCAGGCTTTCACGATGTCCAAAACAAATGCGCCCACGCTTATGAGCACAGACTTCTGGAATCTTCCCTCGCGGCAGCCGCTCGCGCATCGGGGAACTCCGACTCCTCGCAGCAATGTCCTCTGCCAGCCGGCAAAGCACAACTCGACTTTCTCCTCGCGGCAGCCGCTCGCGCAGGAAACAGCGAGAAAGGGAAAGCCTTCCCCCTCGCTTTCTATGGGATGATCACTTCGTTCCAAAAACCTTCAGTTGAACGGGCAATCCTCAATGTCTCTAGTCCATGAACAAAAGCTCCCCACTACAGGGAACACGACCACACTTCTCTCCTTCAGGATTCAAGAGTAAAAATCAAATACAGCGCCATCTAGTGGCCACCACCAATATATAGACTCTGTTCACCTACTACTTGTGGGAGTTGTAGTTCTGTAGGCGCCATATGCGATTCCTGACACCCTTAGCCATTCTGAAAATTGGATACAAGATGTTAGTGTAGATTCTCATGGCTTGGTTGGTGCCGTGGTCCCCGCCCTAGTTCATACCAAGAAGAATGGATGCTTACCCTCACAAAGCACCTCATTAAACCTGAGGCACTTTTTCAGAATTGCTACATATGCACCACACCGCTGGCCACACTCGGGTTGTCTAATATTAGACTTGGAGAAAGCCTTTGACTACCGGGAGTGGGGATTCCTGTTTGCCACACTGATTACGTATGGCCTGGGTGAACAATTTATCAGCATGGTAAAGTTACTATACAGGAAGCCAACTATGTGGGTGAGGACAGGCCCCTATATTTCTGAGCCAATTGAGGTAGGGTGTGGAACCAGGCAGGGATGCCATTGTACCCCCTTCTCTTTGTTTTGGAAATAGAGCCTCTGGCAGAGTCCATCCGCGCTTGAGTAATTTAGGTATCCCACTTGGTGATGGGGTGCACACAATCTCAGTGTACGCAGATTATATCCTGGTATACATCAGGGACCTCTGATCAATCCGTCCATTATTGGCAAGCACCTTAAGAGATTTTGCGTCCCTATTGGGACTGAGGGTCAACGCTGCAAAGTCCTGCTTACACCCATTCACTGACATAGGCCAAGAACTGGTGTATATATGCTCAATGGGATACGGGTGTAGTGGCAAGCTGATACCTTTTGCTACCTCTGCATAAATGTTTACTGGCAGCATTAAAATAATTACCAACCAATTATTAATAAATTAATGATAAACTACTTTACCCATTTAACACTATAACATCTCAATTAAACAAATAAAAATAAATAAAAAATATTCAATACATTTAATATAATTAAATTACTTCCCACCCTATAAACCCACAACCCGCCACAGAACTAAAAAAGCAATAAAAAAAAATGAATAACTAACACATATATTACAAATATAAACAAATTTTATCCAAAAAAAATACATCACATACATATAAAATATATACTAAAATACATAACATTAATAAAAAAATCGATATTATTTGCAACTATATTTTTGCAAATGATATTTAACACTTCGATATTTTTAACATCGATATTACTTCCCTAAATTTGATATTCTTGAGCAATTTGTCTATCGATATTTCTGACCTATGATATTTTTAACTCAATATTTGTGTAAATTGATATTATTGAGTTAATATTCTGTCTCTGCACCGTTGTATTGTAACAAGGGAGAGCATATCTACAGCTCAGTCGTGGCTGGCTACATTAAAATATGGTGGGCATGATGCCCAAAAACTCACCATATATGTTGCAGCTGCTGGCCTCCATCCCTTCCAGTGTGTCTCTCCTCAGCATGATTCTGGTGCCCTCAAGCAGGAAAGGGACAGACTTCCTTACTGCTCGTGGGACGTGAATCCAACCAATTGTTGAGCTGCTCTCATGCTGTTTTCAGCTCCAGAATTGGTTGGAGAAGGCTAACCCAGCACTCATTATGAGGCTAGGGCCCTGTTCCAGCAATCTTCACAGCCCTCAGATTGCTGGTACGACGACTGTGCGCTTATCGCCTAGGACGGCTGTAGACAGTCAGCCAATTCGACATGAACAATGTAGACCAGTGCAGGTATCCTGCCTTTGAAGGATTGAGCCCCGTCTGGCAAAATAAAATGATATGCCATTTTATTAATTTGTGTTTGGCTGTTCTGTTCCCAGCAGGCGAGACAACGCTCCTCCGCTCTATAGGGGAGCCGCCCCTGTACAGCTCTACGAATATCCCCCACATTCTAATACTCTATAGATCGGAATTTATTTTCTCGATGCTGGTGCCTAGCCTGTGACAGCCAGTTCTGTCTAACAATCCCATCAATTGTAGTAGCAGATAACATGTAAGTATTAGAGCAGGGGAATGTGTATATGGTGGGCACCACCAAAAAGTATGTAGTTGTCTTTATTAGACCAGAGGTAAGCAATGTTTTCAATAAATCATCCTGCACCTGTTACCTTTCAATGATCAGATGAGGAGCATGATGGGAAGGACAGAACTAGACCAACATGGGCATTGACTGCCTAAAATATTTGGCCTACTTTACAGATCGGCAGACTGAATATTACAATTGCATTATATCCTCTGGATCTTGTAATAGGGCATACAGGAGAGCCATCATGTTTCTGACAGAGCAACCATCAGCCAAACTCTAAATCATGTCCATAGTTACATCTCTGGACCCAGAAGTCTTCTTCTGTCATACAAGAGTGTCAATACTTCCAAGCGTACCAGTGGCAGTTTTGTTGTCCAAATCCAACATGTCAATATTGAACGTAAGTTGTAAAAAAGGCCTTAGCCAATGGGATGAGAATCTAGATAAAAAGGTACACATATTTAATCATTACCATTTATGGAGCCCTGGGCCCTTCAACAAAGTTTTCTTCTGTGGTCTATAATCTTGGTGTAGCTTGAGAGGTAAGAGGGAGCTAAATCTCAATCACAAATGTTATTAACAGTGTAACACATTAGGTTAAACAATAAGACAAGGACTATTAAAGAAGGTGATTTATGACAGACTCAGAAACAAACTGATATTAGTTTCAAAAGCATATTGTTAAAATGTAAAACCAGCAATATGAGTCCGAATTGCCTGGAGCAATTCAGTCTAAATAAAATAAACCATACCAAGGGGCAGATCTACAAGAAACTAACGCAGCGCGGTGCCGCAATTCACTTTGCTGTGCTGCGCTGTGTTAGTTTCGCAGCAAGGGATGCAACATATTTACAACAATATGTTGCATCTCTGTGCTTCCACTTGTGCTGGCGCACAAACCGCTGCCATGCACCAGCGCAGGCACCCTTGCACCATGGTGCAAGGATGCCTGCGTCGTGGGGAGATTGTTTTTGTGCTGGAAGGGGCATCTTCCTGCACAAAAACAATAAATTGAGGTTATTTCCTCTTCCAATGTGTGCTGTAGAATGCAGCAGGCATTGAAAGAGGAAAAAATGAGGAGAAATTAAAACATTTCTCCTTGTTGCACCTCACTACGCCACCCGTAGGGTGGTGTATTATTCTGACGCATTCCCAGATATACAATTTCTCGTAAATCTGGAAATGCATCTGTGGACATGGGTGTTGCGTGGGAACACCCACAGCAACACCCATGTCAAGGCCCTAACACGCAAAGTATTGCGTGAACAGGGGCGATATTTACAAGCACAGGTTAAGTCATGCAGGGTGACTTTACCTGTGTTTTTAAATATCATTCAGCAGGCTGCACCACCGGTGCATCACGCAACGTGATGCACCGGCGGAGCAAGGGGCTTGTACATCTGCCCCGAAATTTGCAAATTAAATTGTAGATTTCAATCCTCTTGCCTAATTATGAGTAAACTCGCGGAAATCTAAGTAGGAGAAACCTTAGACCAGAAATCAAAGAAAGGTGTCAGCATGCCAGAGACTTCAATAAAAGTACGCCAGTCAGAAAGAGCGTCTAGCATAAAGCCACCCAGAGCTAGGTGAGAGAGGTCTGCACCTAAGGACAGGCTAAAAGCATCTGCTCTCTAACTAAGAAAGCAAAGCCAATGAAGGCACAATGTTCAACGAAATCTTCGTCATTGGCTCCTGTGCATTCCCACCTTCCACTGTAAATGTCTCTTCTCCTCAGTTAGCAGTCGACCTTGACCTCCTTTTGGCCATGAATCTCGTCTCCAACTTCATTAACATATTTTCTCTTACCGAAGGAGCCCCTCTCCTACCATGCTATTATTACAGAAACAATAGCCCCTTCCCTAGCTAACGAAGCCTGGTTAAACCGGCAAAGAGAAAGAGAAAGAAAAATACATGCAAGCAGACACTTTCACATTGGAGGTTCATCATTAAAATCCCAAAAGCTTAAGGCCTTTGGCCATACGAACAAGACATTTGAATATATGTGCACATGTGGCCACAACATTTCTAAGACAATGTGAAGAATATACTTTATTTGAATACATCATTGTTACAAAGATATCATGTATGTATTATGATCTTATAGTAAAACACCACAAATATAAGTGAAACAACAGAGTGCATACGAAGTCTCTAAGCATTTATAGTCACACACAGCATTATTCATTTTCTTTAACCCTGGTGAATGTAATGCATTACATGCATTTTAGCATACCACCTTGCAATCTAAGCCTATTTAAGTTTAAATATCAGGAATCCAAATATTCCTGCAAAGGAAAACTTAGTATGCACTAACACAGATAAAAAAAAACGCACTTCACGAATACACTTTAATATATTCCATGCACCATCTCTCGAGGTATAGAAGGCCAAAATCAAAATATGTATGGCCTGGTCAGACACACAATGGCGGGGCCGAAATGACGCTGCTCCGCCATGATCTTCATTAGTGGATTTCTGTCCCCAATAGATAACAGTAACCTGATTCCCCAGACTACCTGAACATTAAACCTATCAATGGCCGATATTTATCTTCAATCACCATGTCACAATCTTGTGAATTTCGACCCCAAGATATGTAAGAGTGTCAGTGCAGCATTGCAGAGTGTATCCAAGGTCTATCTGAGCGGTACCGGAGCACACAAATTATTGCGGACTTCTCCTACTAAGGCTACAAATGTAGCTGATCACTGTGGAAAGAGAGCCTCATGGTACGAGAGAGAGAGAGATGTGCTCTGCTGCCAGGTGGATTTGCGTTTCCAGCTTGGAGATGAGCTGCTGACTCTCTCAAGCACGTGGTCATGGCTGGAAGAGGGCTCTATTGAGCGAAGTAGAAGTGGCTAGTGGCAGCGCCCGGAGCCGAGTGGATTACAAGGTAGTGACACTGACAACATTCTACTGTGGATTCCTGTCCTTTCCTAGTGCTGGTGCACTATTGGAGGCCGATCATCAACGCAAGCACACTTGGGTCATGATACATTGGTACCGGCATTGTAGGAAGGATGGTCTTTGTGCAGGAAGGTTCAAATCCTCAGAGGCATTTCCTCTTTCTACGTGCGCTGCTGAATGCTGCACATGCAGAAAGAGGAAAAAGTGAGGAGAAATAAAGGTTTTTCCCCCTTATGCCTCACTTGGGGATGCACAGCATTTTGATGCAGTCCCAGGTCAACCACTAATCAATCTGGGAATGCGCTAAAATCCATGGACACCCATGGAACGCCGCCCTGCAGCAGAGTAACGCTAGGCAGCGATTTGCCCTGCCTTGCATTACTTCAGATTTATTAAGCCTTGCAGGGCCATACGAGGGGGCCTTGCAAGGCTTGCTAATCTCACTTTGGTTTTGTGTAAACCTTGCACCCCCTTGCGTGGCGCTTGGTTGACACAAAACCTTGATAAATCTGGCCTTGAGTCTGCAGCCGGGCTTTGCCTCACCAGGATACCGGCACTGGCATGAGGCGGGGAAGCACTGCAGTTTTAATGAGAAGATTTCTAAGGCAGGGCCGGCTTTAGCGCTGGTGGCGCCCGCTGTGACAGTCTTCTATGGTGCCCCCCATGACCTCCTATTCCATGAATTCCCTCACTACCACTCCCCAACAGCGCACCTATTCCCTCTTTAGTCTCTCACTGTCATTCATTTTGTATTTTTTTTTTTTTGAAAACCTTTATTGTGCATCAAATCAGAACAAATACGGGCCTACAACCTTCCGGCCGGCCACGATAACAGTTGAGCATCAATGCAACTTCACGGCGACACAGTAATATCCTTCGTTGTAGGCAAGCATTAAATGGGTTACACTGTAATTACCATATTACCATGTCTCAGGATCGGTGAAGGTTAATTTTAAGGTTTTCATCGCAACAATTAAGATCAGGTCGTACTACTCCGCACTAATACAAGCAAGAAAAAGAAAACTAGGTCCATGTAGGTGGGACTCGACAACCAACACCTGTATCAATCAGTGCGGCTCGCAACATGCAAGTTCCAGCCAGAGGACGGCCACACAGTATGCATACCCCTGAAGAGGACGCAACATCCCAACTAACACCGCGCCACCACCCATCCCCCAGTCTGCCTAACACGGGCCTAGGAAAGAAAAAATTATATAATAACAAAAGGCACCATAGAAATTAACACCAACTAAAATATACCCCCCCACCCTACACAAATGCAGAGGCTACGGCCTACCCCCCCCCTAGCAGAGTGTTTCATCTCCCCAAAAAACCCGAAATGTAGTAAGAGAAGAGAAATTGAGAAGAAGAAAGAAAAGGGAAAAGGAAAGAGAAAAAGAAATACAATTCACATAAGACCGGAGGAGGGCCAATCAAGTATATCCAATTCGATTAACATACGATTAGCAACGTTACCCACGGCCGCCCAACCCCAGGCCCCGACCTAGTACCTAATCAACCTGTACCTCCAACAAGTGTCATCCACAGTCCCGGCCATGCACATAGAAAGTAGCAGCATAATCGAACACATCATCAACCCTGTCCCCTTCGAACCGGCATGTCAACAGAGTCCAAGTCCAGATCAGCCAACGGGGATGGGGAGGGCCCCCGTGAAATCCAGTGCGGAAGTCGAGGTGCTTGCGACGGGGCAAACTGGCTTGGAGCTCGATGGCATGGGGCACCAGAATTCTTCACTGCCAAACCGAATACCGCACAACTGGGCGCAAGACCAGATGAAAGTTCCAGCGTAGCAGCCCGACGGAGTCCAAACAGCAAGTCCAGAATGATGCGAGGAAGCAAGTCTCCAGAGAACAAAGGAGAAGGGCAACATGGCGTCTGAGACTTGAGCAACGGCCCTAGCGAAGAAGCAGTGCCGCCGGACCCTCCCGGGGCGGAGCCGAGGAGCACTACAGCAGTCACGGAGGCGCGCCCATCCGTCGCCCCCGTACACTCCAGAGCGGATGATCCACCGTCGACCGGTGGAGGATGTGGCGTAGTGCGCAGAGCCGGGGGGCCATCGTGACCAGCTGGAAGGATCTCAGTGAGCCGGGCCCCCAAATCATTAGTGATGACACGAACGGTCATACGCAAATCCATGATTGCATCCAGGACATCCCGCAGCCCCAGCGGAGGATCCGGAACGGGAGATGCACTACTGGCCGCCATCTTGTGCGCACGGCTGCATACAAGCCTCACTCGTCAGCGAGCCGCCCCCTAAAATCTGTGCAATGTCGGCAGGGCACAGCTGGCACTGTGATGGGAAGGCAGCCGGTCGAAAGGGAACTTCCTTGATCAGAAAGCCGGCAAAGCAGGGAAACCCACTCGCAGGCTCAGGATTGTAGACGCGGAAAATGGCGTCCGCTGCGGGGGAGTGCAACAAAGAAGCAATCCCGGCCCTCTTCCAGCGAGGCCGGGATACAATGTGTGGGAGCCGACACAATGTTGCAGGGAAGGCCCGCTGGGCAGCCAAGCCGAGGAAAGCTGCAGTGAAGAAGCCCAGCGCCAGCCCGTAGAGTCAGTCCACCGGCTCCTCCCCCTCCGCAGCGGCCGCCGCTGTTGTTATCGCCGCCGGCCACCGCCGTACTCGATGTCCCTGCTGTGGCCGCTCGAGAGGCCGGGGTGGAAGCGAAGGCTCTAAACCCCCGGGATCGCTCCGCTTTCACCGGAGTTCGTTGCAGCGGGAGTTGGAGCGTCTCCGAGGTAGGTGGGGTTCACGGAGGTGCAGGATTGAAGTCAGGATATCGAAGAAGGCACACGGGTCGGCGGAGCCGAGGTGCTAGGCGGCCATCCCGGCTGCTGGCTAGGCTCCTCCCCCCCATTTTGTATTTTTTATAGAGCGACTCATGGTACAATCACACTCAGTCCTGTGATCTGCATGGTACACATTTTTTGCAGCACACACATTAACCCCTTCCACGCTGATGACGAGCTGGGCTCATCATGGCGTAGCCTCCTCGCACGAGGATGACGAGCCCAGCTCGTCATGTAAAGTGCGTTTTTAAAAATCTCAGCGCAGGAGCGGAATTCCGCTAGCGCGCATGAGGTTAACCCTCCATGCTACTTTATGAAGAGTAAAAACTTCCACTAGAGAACATTCTGATCTCTCACTAGTAGGAACATTAATCACCAGAGTTATCTTGACGTTTTTATGGTTGCCTCAAAAATGCTGGATGCACAAGGAAGTTCAAATGCTTTTAAGCCTTTAGTTATTTCTAAAGAAAGCGCCCCCCCAACAAAGTTAACACCTTCGCTGCGGCAGCTATTCCGCCGCAGCGCTAAGGGGGCGGGGGTGCGGCGCGGTGCTCACACGCTGGTGACGGAACTGCTCCGCCACCAGCCTTGGGTGAGCTGTGCTGATGACAGAGCGGTTCCGTCATGGCCCCGCCCGTTCAATGGAACGCCCAGCGCAGGCGCGGAATCCGTGCCACGCAGGCGCGTCGGGCGGGCCATGATGGAACCGCTCCGTCATCAGCACAGCGCCACCGTGGCTGATGACGGAGCATTTCCGTCATCAGCGTCGAAGAGGTTAAGGCCAGCTGTGGCTACAGTGGTCGCACTGCCCTCAAGCCGGCCATAATCTAAAGCTTGGTGAGTCCTGCCCTGCCCCAATCGGCATGGTCATCAATCCCAGCCGAAGTACATATAGGCCGTGAGAGTGTGAGGATATTAAATAGCCATCCCCACTTGAGGCGAGGGCGGAGCTTTTCTGGCGACTCTGCAGGTACCAGATACAGCAGGTGGGGGCAGTGGGCAAAATAGAGAGGTAGAGACACACGTAAGAGATGACTTGGGGTGGAAAATTCTACAAAGGCCCAGGGAATTCTCTAGTGGGTCATTTGGACACAGGGAACCAAGAAGAGATGGTCGAAAATAAAACTGAGGTAAAGTCTTAAGTTCCGTCTCCAGTTTTTAGTAGGCCCTGACTCCATCTTCTGTACTGTAAGTTGACATCTTTTTCCGATTTATGCAGAAGCATTGTCTTGTCTTCTATTGACTGTATCTTTCTAGGACCCGTGAAAGTGTCAAGTCATTCGGCTAATGACATAAATATAGCATGTGATGCAACATTAGTCTGGGACAAGTGTCTACTTATCACCACGTCAAGGCCAATTAAGTGCAAATAACGTCCTTTCACCTTATCTGTTCAATAGGAAACTTCTGGGACACACATCTGGATGGCCATAACCTATCTCAAACATTCCTCAACTTATGTCAGAAATTCCAATCTCTGATAAGATTAAGGGCCAGACTTTTCAAGAGCCTGCGTTGCCCTTGCGTCACGAGGATGTATCAAGGGTAAGCCAACCCCTAAGTCAGATTTACCAAGCAATACAAAATCACCTTGTGTGGCCCTGCATTGCTTGGTAAATCTGGAGTAATGCAAAGCAGTGCAAGTTGCTGTCCTGTATTACTGTGCCCTGGGAAGTGGTTTCATGGGTGCAGGGTGGGTGTTCACATGCATCCACCCATGGCTTTTGGTGCATTCACCCATTTGCCATGACTCGTAAACCTGGGAATACTTCAAAATGCCATGCCTCTTTATTTCTGCAGACACGTTGAAAGAGGGAAATGCCTCTGATGATTGCCAATGCACTTCGAAGATGCTACATTTTACCTGATGATTATAAATCTGAGAGGGAGTGAAAGGCCACTACCGCTGCGCGGTTGCATTTCGCAGGAAACTCTGCCTTCATGCCTCCAGTGATAACAATAGCTCTTGCTGTCAACAAGATATGCCGTGCGTCTCTTCTCCCTAAGAAACTCTAGACTGCAAGTTACTCTACTCTCCATGGTCTCTTAGCGTAGTGCATGGAAGTATGTTTTAGGGTGCTAGGTTTTAGATGACATTTTAATCATGTTAGAAATTTACATTTCATTTTTGTTGTTCACAATGTGCCTTCTTGCTGTTTTTATGATATCATGTGTAGCTATTTTTTATGTGCTGAGAAACAAGTTTGTCCTGTTGTGATAATTGCTTTTAGTTAAAAGTGTCTATACTCCTTAGTGCAGTGTGCGGGCGTGTGTGGTATTGTGAATAAAAAAATACGTTTGTTTCTATTACCACGGTCTCCCTGATCCCATTTGCAGGGATTTGTAGTAGCTCAAAAGCAGTTACAGTACTCCAACAATGTACAGGGTGGGGTTCTGAGGGGCTACAATACCCTGTCACTCACATTCAGAACTGGTGCATAGAACTCTCCTGTGTCACCCGTGGGTTGAAAAGCAAACCTTGTAGAACTATGCCAGAGTTGTAGTTTATGCAACAAAACTTCCACAAATAGCAGGCCTGGTGCCCTATAACTTACTTGAACACACCGATAGAGAAGCGATATTGGCTGTCTCCTTCTGCAAAGTCTGGTGGAGACTGTTCACCTATTGTAGCAGGATAGGCAAAGCTTTATAAGGGTGAACACTGACCTGTGTCTCTCTCTAGTGAAAGTTAGCCTAGTGAAATGTATCCCAAGCGCTCCCAAAAATACAAAAGGACCCCCAATAGAGACTTAAGGCAGCTCTGATACACCTACCTTTGCCTTGTAGGATAGGAAACACCAGCTTGGTGGAACTAAGGAAGTGACAAGTTCTCAAGCACAGCTGGGCCAGGGGAGCCACTTGCACTCTAGATTCCACAAAGCCTTTCACACCGATACCACTCTGCCCATGCCACCCAAGAGACAAGCCTAGCAAAAAGTCGCCATCTTTTTTGAAGTTGCACCGTCTCCATGAAAAAAGAACTCTACAGATCATTTCAGAGACCCACTGCATGCTCATTGAAAGACTCCCCTACATCAGCATCCAAGGGAATGCATCAGATGGGTCACCTCCTTTCTCTCCAGAAGAACCCAGAGGATCCAACTCACACCTTTCCCCTCTGAAGCCAAGGAGATCAACTGAGGTGTCCCTTAGGTCTTCTCCCTCAGCCTCACTCTCTTCAACGCATGTATGACCCCACTGGCCTACATCGTCAGATCCATAAGTCTCAACACAATTGCCTACAAAGACGTCACCCAACTCATCCTCTCACTCACCAACGACCCCACCACCACCAGAACTAACTTTCACAGATGCTTGACAAACATCATTGACTGAGTGATAAACAATTGCCTGCAGCTGACCACAGACAAGACGGAAGTACTGATCTTTGGCAACAGCAGTAACACATGGTAGGACTCCTGGTGGCCATCAGACCTAGGACCTGCACCCACTCTTTCTGACCATGCCAGAAACCTCAGACTCATCACTGACAAGCTCAGCATGAAATCACAGATCAATACCCTCTCCTCCGCCTGCTTCATCCCTCTGCACATGCCATGTAAAATCTTCAAGTGGCTACACCGACACACAGGATACACACCATGACACTAGTCCTTATCACAAGCTGACTGGACTACAGCATTGCCCTTTATGTAGGAATCACCACACATCTCCTACAGAGACTTCAGACCATGTAGAACATTGCAGCCAGACTCATCCTCGGTCTTCCCTGGCAAATTCACATCGCACCCCACCTCAGACAACTTCACTGGCTTCCCATACAGAAGAGATGCTAATTCAAGCTGCTGACCCGCGCAGACAAGGTTCTACAGAACCAAGGATCTGTATACATTAACCACCGCCTGAACTTCCACCAACCTTTGACAAGACTGCACTCTACCTCCCTTTCACTTGCCCATACTCTGCATCTACCAAAGCAGAAGCGGAGATGCGCCTTCTCCCACACTGTAGCAAATACCTGGATAGCTTTCCCATGCACCTCCGGCCCATCACCCCACTTCCAAAATTCCGAATGGCCGCAAGACCTGACTGTATGAATAAGGTTCTGGGGCCTGAAAGCGCCTAGATAGCGGGTGATTAGCTGTGCCTTATAAATCATGATTGATTGATTGAAAAGAGTGTAGGGATAGCTACAGACACATCCCTCACAAAAGCAGATCTGTTGAACACTTTCTTTTAACTACGAGAAGAACTTAAGACAGACTTGTCCAAGGAACTCTTGAACCTGAGGTCAAACCTTTAAAAAAAATTCCAGTGGTCAAATCTATTGAGGGCTTGGCCTGCTCCAGAGTGGTAGAAGTGGAACACCAATAGGTGATGATAAATGCCCAAAGTGCAACATTCATTGAGGTACTCTGCTGAGTCTTACCTGTGTTATGGACCATTAAGACTGCTGTACAATGACGGTGCATAACTAACCCCCCTAGAGAGGTGGAGGAGTCCCTTATGCTTCCAACACAAGTGATACTATTTCATCTATGGTTCATACTTATTCTGCTGTTGTACATGGTCCCTCTAAATCATTTTGATTTTCCTCTTGGTTTTTTTGCTGGTTCTCTTTTCGTGGTCTAAGGAGTCTGGGAACTTTCCCACTGTAATGCAGTGTGAAAGGATGCATATCCTTTCTACACATGCTGGGAAGTGGTGCTTACCTGATTGGTTGAGGTGCTGTACCTGTGAGTACCCTGTAAAGAGGAATACCACATACCCAAGCATATTACATACCTGGCTACTGGTGGGCAGCAGCGCTATGGTGCCACCCACAGGAATACCCATTCAAACATGTCTCAAGACTGCCATTGCAGGCTTGTGTGCGCGCATTTGTGCTTATTCTCAGATTGGCCTTGCTAAACCACTGGCCAATCCTGGGGATACCTTTCACTACCTCTAGAGTACTCCTAGGGTACGCCCTGAGGGCTGAAGCTGGTAGTAGGAAGGGCAGGTACAAAGGTATGTTCCTTACCCAGGTAGCGCAGAATATCCTTGTGTGTTTTTACTACCTATGAGATTTGCTCTTCCTATAGGTTAACATGGGGGAAGGGCTAAATTAAGTTTAAGCTGTAGCAGTGGCTTACAGTGGAAGAGACTCATGTTGTTTCTATCACTGAATTCCCAATAACAAATACTCCCTTGTGGTAAAAATTGGATTTGTCATTATTAGCGTAGAAATGCCAATTCTAGAAAGTGGGCATTTCTCTGCCCTAAACTTTTTGTGTGACTATTAGTTTGAATCCAATGCACACTGGAGGCTGATAGAGCATATCTGTGCATGCCCCATAGATAGCCACAAACATTGGGCATGCAACTGGAATGACAGACCTCTGCCATTTGAGGACTTGGCTGGATAGATTGTGGGGAGAGGTTTTGACAGGTAGCCTGCACAACCAATCACTCCAGTTTCACGGGGGGGCAGTGTATGGCAGGGCAAGAACAGTCCGCCATCAGTCTGGTCCCGCGGCCCATCTTCGTGAAACCATCTCTGGAGTCCTGCTGGCGCGGCCCCGGCCCATCTCTGTGAAACCATCCCTGGTGTCCTGCTGGCGCTGCCACGGCCCATCTTCGTGAAACCATCTCTGGAGTCCTGCTGGCGCTGCCGCAGCCCATCTTCGTGAAACCATCCTTGGAGTCCTGCTGGCGCTGCCGTGGCCCCTACCGAAGAACCCCCCAGCTCGAGGATTGAGAGCTGAGCGCAGGGTATCCCGGTACCAGGCTGGTACCAAGACTGTCCCGCTACTCCCTTCCCACAGAGACTAACTTTGAGAGGATCCCTGGATCCAGTTATTCCTGTATCGTTACAATAACCTGCCTAAAAGTACTGATAAAAGTGTCAAGAACCTATCTTTGTGTGGTGTCCATCTGTAGGGGGGTGATTGCTCGTCTGTACGATCCTAGGAGAGGAACCTCGCCAGGAGGCCTTTCATCCTTGCTCGGCCGACCCTGAGATTTCCTTTCCAACATTGGTAGCCAGTGGTGCGATCCGAGCCGACGCAGATCGTACAGAGAGTAACTCGCCCCACTACGAAACAAAAAACACACGGCAACCATGACAACTAAAGAAACCGGACCAATCGCAGAGTTCCAGATGGAACGACTGGAAGATTACAGTAACAAAGAATTGAAGCAATTCTGCAAAGACTTGGGTATCGCGACCACGGGGCTGAGCACCAAAGACGATCTCAAGCAGGCCCTGCAGACCTGGATAGAAAAAGGAGCGTCGCCACTCCAAAACGAAGGCAGCACAATCACCGAGAGCCCGAAAACCCCAGAGGAGGAGAGAAACATGGGCCTCTCCCACGAGGAGGCCCGAGAACGAGAAAGAAGCCGGCTCCACGAGTTAGAACTGGCTAGACTCCGCTTAGATGGGTAACTGCAACTGGCTGAAAAGAAGATAGCCCTTGAGCAACTACGATTACAGGGAGACTTCGAAGAAAAAAGAAGCCAGAGGGAGCTAGAAGAGAAGAAGCTCGTGTACGAGCACGAGCGCGGCTTGAAGGAACTAGAGATTAAGGCGAAAAACGGGGACACCGGCATCTCCGGGAGCCGGGGCCCCCCTCCCGCTACAGATACCAAGGTCCACATCCCCAAAGATGTCGTCCGAGAGTACTATAAAAACGACGACATGAGGTAGCCTTGATCTTACACCGGGTGCCGCAAAAAGACTGGGGTGCCGGGTTGTGGGGGAGATTCGTCAACGAGGGGAGAGACGCCCTGCTACAGATCCCCGACGCCGAGATGACCTCATACGAACATACGGAAGCCGCCCTCCTCACTCGTTATGGGCTCACCCCCGAGATGTACCGGCAACGATTCCGAGATTGCAAGAGGATCCCCGGTACCACCTGGGTAGAATATGTGAACTTCTACAGTAGGGCCTTAGAGGGGTGGATCAAGGGCAGTCAGGTCACCACCTACGAACAGTTGTTCGATCTCATTGTATGGGAGCACCTCTCCAACAACTGTTTCGTCGAACTCAAGCAGCATCTCCTCGACAGCAAATTGACCGAACCACGGAAACTCGCCATCGAAGCCGATCGATGGGAGAGCACCTGGGTCCCCCGGAACTGGGGGGGAGACCAAGGCTGAGCCCCCCAGGGGTCCCACCGTCCGCGAGGAGGAGGAGGCCAGGGCCGGGGCCGGGACACTGCCACGGTGCCCCCCACCAACACTTCCCCCTCCCTGGCCGGGAGAGGAGCCCCCCCTGCACGGCCGGGGCACCGCTCGAACGTTGTCTGCCACAAATGCCAGCGACCAGGTCATTACGCCAATGACCCCAACTGCCCCAAAAACCAGCCATCTAACCCCACGGGTCCGTAAAGCCGCCAGATCGCCGCCGCCTCTCTGGGGGAGGAGCAGGGCGAAGAAGAAGCCGAAGGCGATGAACAATACCAGACCGAGTGGGAGCCCGCAGCCATGTCCCTGGTATGTCTGGGCAAAAGAGACATGGTCCCCCGGGCCCCAATCCCCGCCAACACTCCGGGACACAGGAGCCAGCGTGACGGCCGTCCGTTGCCACCTGGTGACCCCAGATCAAATCTTGCCCAATGTACTGTGCCCAGTACGGTCCACGGATAACTTTGAGAGCCTGTGCCAGATGGCCCGCGTCCCCTTCGAATGGGGGGGAGTGTCGGGCATGCTGAAGGTGACCGTCCGAGACGATGCCCCCGTAGACTGCTTCTTCGGGAACGACCTCGAGAGCTCCCCCTGGGCTGACGTCGAGCGGAGGGAGCACCTGGAGATGCTTGGCCTCCCGGAATGGGTCTGTGCGACGACCCGGTCCATGGCTGCCCGAACCATCCCCTCCACTGAAGAACCCGAGTGGTCCGAGCCCCCACCCCCCGTCGTCACCGACGACACCAACCCTGAACCCGGTCCACCGGGGCCCAACGAAGGAGAAGTGGCCCCACGCAGCGACCTCCCGGAACTGGCCCAGTGGCGCCAAGAAGGTGGCCCCACTCAAGAACAGTTCCGCCAAGAACAAAAAACGTGTCCCTCCCTCGAGGGAATCCGACAGCAAGCCGCAGCCCAGAGCACAGTGGATACCTCGGGGGCCCACTAGGTCTATTGGGACAATGAGCTCCTCTACAGTGAGCAGAAGATTGCCGAACTGGGAGCCAGCCGGGTGCGGGTAGTGCCCCCCTGCTTCAGAGACTTCCTCCTGAACCTGGCCCATGATGTGCCTTTTGCCGGGCACCTGGGGCAGGACAAAACTTACAGCCGCCTGGTGACCCACTTCTACTGGCCCAAGATGAGGAACGATGTGATCAACCACTGCCGAACTTGCCCCACCTGCCAAGCCAGCGGGAAGAGCGGCTGAAAACTAAAAGCTCCCCTGCAACCTTTCCCAGTCGTCAACACTCCCTTCGAGCGGGTAGGGATTGACATCGTGGGGCCCCTGGAACCCCGGACATCACAAGGTCACCGGTTCATACTCGTCCTGGTGGACCATGCCACCCGCTATCCCGAAGCCATACCTCTCCGGACCGTGACAGCTCCCGTGGTGGGCCGGGCCCTGATGGGGATCTTCTCCCGGGTGGGCTTCCCCCGAGAAGTCGTCAGTGATCGGGGCACAAACTTCATCTCCCGATACATGAAGTCCCTATGGCAACAGTGCGGGGTCACATACAAATTTACGACCCCCTACCACCCTCAAGGGAACGGACTGGTGGAACGCTTCAATCGCACCCTAAAGGGTATGATCATGGGCCTGGAAGAGCCCTTACGACGCCAATGGGATGTGTTGCTGCCCTGCCTCCTCTTCGCCTATCGGGAGGTCCCCCAGAAGTCCCTGGGATTCAGCCCCTTCGAACTGTTGTATGGGCACCCTTCCGGGGTCCCCTAAGCTTGATCAAAGAAGGATGGGAGGTGACCGCCCAAGAGGCTCCTCCTGATGTGTACCGGTAGCTCCTGACCCTCCGGAACCAGACTCGGTGGTTCCGGGAACTTGCCAAGGCCAACCTCGAAGCCAGTCAAGAAGACATGAAACGTTGGTATGATCAAAACGCCTCGTCCATTGAGTTCGAACCGGGCCAACAGGTCTGGGTCATGTCCCCGGTCGAACCATGCGCCCTCCAGGACAAATGGACCGGGCCCTTCAAGGTGGTGGAGCGCAAGAGCCCTGTCACCTACCTGGTAAACATGGAGTCTCCCAGGAACCCCCTTCGGGTCCTCCATGCCAACCGACTCAAGCCTCACTTTGTCCGCTCAGAACTTAGCCTCCTGATGGCTACCGACAGTGGGGCTGAAGAGGACTCCGAACCCCTACCAGACCTCCTGAATGCCTTCGAAAAAGACGGCTCCGTGGAAGGAGTCAACCTCTCTTCCACCCTGTCCCCAACACAACGCCAAGATTGCCAAGAACTATTGAGACAATTTTCTGACCTGTTCTCTCTCACCCCCGGGGTCACCCCCTGGTGCCTCCACGATGTCGACACCGGGGATAGCCCGCCTATACGACACCGAGCCTACCGAGTTCCTCGATCGAGTACGAGCCTGCATCCAGTCGGAAGTGACCAAAAAGCTGGCGCTGGGGGTGGTTGAGCCCTCCGACAGCCCATGGGCCAGCCCGGTTGTCCTGGTCCCCAAGGCCGCCGCCCCGGGCGTCATCCCCGAACTCAGATTTTGTGTAGACTACCGGGGTCTGAACGCCTTCACCCGAACCGACGCTCACCCCATCCCCCGGGCTGATGAACTGATCGACCGCCTGGGGGCAGCCCACTACCTGAGCACATTCGACCTAACGGCGGGCTACTGGCAGATCGGACTCACTCCAGGAGCCCAGGAGTGATCCGCTTTCTCCACCCCCGATGGCCACTACCACTTCAGAGTAATGCCCTTCGGGATGAAAAACGCCCCCGCCACGTTTCAGAGACTGGTGAATAAGGTACTGGTGGGGCTCGAGGAGTTCAGCGCCGCCTACCTGGACGATATCGGGGTGTACAGCCACCACTGGGCTGAACACCTCCAACACCTCCGGGAGGTCTTGGCCGCCCTCCGATGGGCAGGACTAACAATCAAAGCCAGCAAGTGCCAGATCGGCCAAAGTTCCGTGACCTACCTAGGGCACCAGGTGGGAAGTGGCCAGGTGGCCCCTCTCCAACCCAAGATCATGGCCTGGGAGCCCCGGTCACCCAAACAGAGGTCCGAGCCTTCCTGGGGCTCACGGGTTAATACCGGCGCTTCATAAAAGACTATGGCAGTATTGTGGGGACCCTCACGGAACTCACTTCCAAACGACAACCACAGACAGTGCACTGGACACCTGAGTGTCAGACCGCCTTTGAGACCCTCAAGACAGCGATGTGCACCGCCCCCGTGCTCCAAGCCCCCGATTACAGCCGGGAATTCATAGTGCAAACAGATGCCCCCGATCACGGCGTCGGGGTAGTTCTCTCACAAGTCAACACCGAGGGAATTGATCAGCCGGTGGCCTTCATTAGCCGACGCCTGCTGGCCCGAGAAAAGTGCTGGAGCACCATTGAGTGGGAGGCATTCGCCGTGGTGTGGGCCCTCAAGAAACTCCGGCCCTATCTCTTCAACACCCACTTCCGGGTACAAACTGACCACCGACCTCTGCGGTGGCTGATGCAGATGCGAGGGGAGAACCCGAAGCTGTTGCGTTGGTCAATCTCCCTGCAAAGGATGGACTTCACGGTCGAGCATCGCCCAGGCAACGACCACGCCAACGCAGACGGCCTGTCCCGCTTCTTCCGCCTCGGCGAGGAGAATACCCAAGAAGATGGGTGACTCTCCCTGCCTTCAGCTGGAGGGGACGTGTGTTGGACCCGGCCCCGTGGCATGGCCCCACTCCTCCCGCATGGCGGACCCCGGACTACCTCGACCCCTGTTCCCCGGCCGAGAGCAGCACCATCCACCCTCCACGAGAGCCACCCTCCGGGCAGCCCCCAGCTCTCCACTGTTGGAACTCGGCAACCTCTCTTCAGCCCCTTCGGCTGATCCGAATCCTATCCCGGACCACCGTCTCAAACCCAGACTCCATCTTGGGCCCTCCACGACCAAGCCTCATGGCCTCTGCCCGACCCCAGCCGCAGACCCAGCGAAGCCCCGACATCGAGGCACCCCGATCCGAGCAGAGGGTAAAGAGACCACTTGACGGATCAATGGGGGAAAGAGTTTCGATGGTCCTCCAGCGGTCCCCCGACGCCTGGTTTCGATCGTCCCCAGCCTCCCTGGGCGCTGGCTCCACCCCCCTGCTGGGTGTCTGGACCCGCACATCCCGGACCCTCCGACCTCCAAGTGCGAGGGTCCGGACATCAAAGGATGCCAGACCTATAACAAGGGCAGCTCCGGAGTAGGTCGGCAGTTGTATCCTGGAGTCGAGAGACACCGAGACAAACTCATCTTCGTGAAGCCATCTCTGGAGTCCTGCTGGCGCTGCCGCTGCCCATCTTCGAGAAACCATCTCTGGAGTCCTGCTGGCACTGCCGCGGCCCATCTTTGTGAAACCATGTCTGGAGTCCTGCTGGCGCTGCCGCGGCCCATCTTCGTGAAACCATCCCCGGAGTCCTGCTGGCGCTGCCGCGGCCCATCTTCGTGAAACCATCTCTGGAGTCCTGCTGGCGCTGCCGCGGCCCATCTTCGTGAAACCATCCTTGGAGTCCTGCTGGCGCTGCCGCGGCCCCTACCGAAGAACCCCCCCGGATCGAGGATTGAGAGCTAAGCGCATGGTATCCCGGTACCAGGCTGGTACCAAGACTGTCCCGCTACTCCCTTCCCACAGAGACTAACTTTGAGAGGATCCCTGGATCCAGTTATTCCTGTATCGTTACAATAACCTGCCTAAAAGTACTGATAAAAGCGTCAGAACCTATCTTTGTGTGGTGTCCATCTGTAGGGGGGTGATTGCTCGTCTGTACGATCCTAGGAGAGGAACCTCGCCAGGAGGCCTCTCACCCTTGCTCGGCCGACCCTGAGATTTCCTTTCCAACAAGGGTCATAGCCCAAGAGCATGGTAAGGCTTCTCTACGGAGAAAGTTGGAGAGAAACTGGAGCAGTCAAACAGATCTATGAGCAGTTGTTCAATGAAGGAGTCCGTTCGGCCCATGTTGGTGGTCTCAGCAATGCCGGAAATGCGGTCTCAAACTGGCATCCAATTCTCATTCTTTATGGCTACTTGCTTTAATATGCACTCTCACTTCTCCAGGCATTTCGGGACTGTGGAGGATGCATCTTACAGACCTGATTTTCTTTCCTCAGCACCATCCAGCCTCACTCCTGGCAGTCAAGGCGCTCTGCAAGCTTGTCCATCCGGGTCAACAGGGTATTGAAGCGGGCGTCATGTTCAATTCCATCATGATGGCTGCAGTGTCACTAGTGGTGGCCGTCTCCATGGGAGCACTGGTGGCCTCATCAGTGTTTGCACCCCGCCCCATGGCAGTGAAGCCTGGTCGAATTGCAGCTTGCGCTGCTTGGGGTCTGTCCGACCCATAGTTGTTGTAAGGCCCCAGCCAGCTGTTGTCACAAGGGAGGCAGACAGGGCCCAGTCATTTACCGCTAGTACCCCAGCGGAGGTGGAAGCCAGGTAACAACATGCGGTGTCGGGGAGGGGTATATAAGCGTGGAGGCTACAGGTTCCAGGGCTGGGTCTGGGCCGAGGGTGGTGCCCAGTCCAAAGTCAACTGGGGAACTGTGTGTACTGGTACGGCAGGCTGCAAGGGACTGTGGGCAGTATACACTGATGGCTGCAGCAGATAGCGAGTCCCCAGGGGATTGACGTCTTCTGTGGATTGTGGGGTGGCCTGTAGATTATCGGTGGGACCCCCATCAACTCTCTGCAACAACCGGACCCCCAGGTCTACAATATTCAAAGGTGCAGTGAGGTCCAGGTAGGAGGGGCTAGTGCTCCTCAAAATGGACGCTCCTCTCTCCGCCGTCCAGATCTCAGGGCTGGCCCCCTCAGCTCAGAGGACACCCACATCCGGCTTCACTGGCCTCCAGGCTCACCGCAACGCAGTTACCCCCCCCCCCCCCCCCCCTCCCCTAGGCTGGCATCAAGGACGGTGGGCAAACGCAGAGGCAGCACCAGCAGGACTGGGTGGTCCCAACCTCAGGCTCACCTGCGGCCTCTGGGGCTGTAGGGCCTCCGCGGGGGCCTGGGCCGCTCCTGACAAGGTCCCATTGTTCAGCCACAGATCCGCTGCGAGTCATAGGACCGCAGCTCGGTCATCATCGGCTCCTGGGCTGTAACAGGGTGTGAGCTTCACCATCTGGTGCAGGGAATACTGCGATGGAACTAAGTTCGGGACCACTGTCGCTAGAGACAAACAAGGGTGAGGCCATCTTGGTTGTGGTCACGGCCACGACCCAGTGGTGCATCCTTCTGCCTGGTGTGATACTAGTGAACTTGCAACTGTAATAGTGGGACATAATCGTCTGGTGTGATGCATTTCATCTCATATCAGACATTGCGCCTCATTCCAGGAAGGTATGGTGAACCTGACTGTGGGTTGAGTGTAACCGGAATGTCTGGTGCAACTCGTATCATCGTGCCCCAGATGTTGTGCCTCATTCCAGGGAGATACAGCAAACCCGACTGTGTGTTAAGTTGGGACTGGATTGTATGGTGCAACTAGGAGCATCACGACCAGGCGTTATGCCTCATTTCCAAGAAGGCATGGCAAACCCAAATTTTGGTTCATTGTGGCCAGATTGTGTGGTGCAACTCGAACATCACGCACCAGACGTTGTGCCTTATTTCCAGGGTGGTACGCAGAACCTGTCTTGGGGTTCATTGAGACTATATTCTCTGGTGCAACTTGGATCAACGCGCACCAGGCGTTGAATATCACTTCTCAGTGGGGTGCGGGGACTGCTGCACCCCCTATTCACCAAGTGTTCCACCTTGCTCTCAGAGCGGTGAATCATATTCCCTCTCAACACCCAGCCCAACGACTTTGTGTTGTCAGGTAGTACAGCCCTGATTGGACCTGGATGGTAAGAATGAGTGACTGGGCTGAGGAACACTTCCAAGAGCGAACGGAAGTAGGTTGAGAGACTATATGACCCCAACCTGTGCTTCACAGACCTGGGCTAGGGCCAGAAGTCGAATTGAGGGACATCTTGATTGAACTGCGACAGCCTCAAGCCATTTCTAATCCCCATAAAGTGGGTGAACTTCCGAAGTGGTGGCCAACCCCTCATTTGTCTACTGATAGTGACTCCAGCCTTCTCCCTAGGTCCCTGACTAAGTGTGATTCTGGCTTTAAATTGGTCTTGGAAGGGGTGGTGGTTCTTTTCACTCTAATTTGTGGGCAGAGTAGGGGAAAGGTAACTAAGAGGTGAGTGAGGGATTGTGCAATGGGTCCGCATTCCTATTATCAGCGGACCTTCTGGAAATCATTTGCACCGTTTTTCAGTGCTGAGTGTGTGTGTGTGTGTTTGCAAATGTACTTCATACGGACTTGCAGATATCCCTTCTACCGCATTATGGTGATGTGTGAGTGTGGAGAGTGTGCTGCATTTGAACAGCCTGCTAATAGTTGCACAGCGCAGCTACATTCTTTTGCTTATCTGTTTTGCTTCACAGTTTTGATCCATATCCCTAGCGGGCTATTAGTCCCCAAAATTGTATATCTTGTTGAATGGCAACACGTCAGCACCTTTTCCACTTAGAAGAGGTACATGCCAATGCTGTCACCTGTGTCCTCTACTTTTTTTTACTCAGCATAGAACCATTTGTGTCTCATATGCAGGGAGATAGGGAAGTGTCAGTCTACACTTTGGAAACGATAAACATAAGCTCATGTTGTTAGCAGACAATGTGGTACTGACCCTTATGGCACCTCCAACATCTCTCCCAAAGTTGCAAACTTATATAGAGATCTATGAAAGGGTATCATGTTTCAAAATAAAAATAACTAAATCTACGATTCTCGGCCATATGCTTCCACAAGAGGCTCTAGTAAGAACACAAGGGGCCACACGTTAGGTAGGTGGACAAATATATCACATATATGTGAGTTAAAATCTCCACAGACCTATCTGATATATTTGGGCTCAACTTAACACCTCTGCTTACAGAGATTCAGGAGACCACAGGCAGTGGTCAACCCTCCAAGTGCCCTGGCTGAGACGAATTAATGCAGTAAAAATGAGCATCCTGGCAAGACTCCTTAACATGTTATAAGCCCTACTAATAGCATTACCTGGTATTGTTTTCACTGCACTAAAGATGGATTTCCTAAAACATTTGGGGAGTGTTTGACTTGCCTATAAGATGTGATGTAGACTAAGGGCAACTGGCGACTTAGCCTTGCCAGATGTATATACTTACTATGTAACATCCCAACACTGCGTACTTATGGCATGGAGAATCAGAAAAACCCTGACTACATATGGACAGAGCCGTGGTGGGACCATCCTTATGGGATTTAGAGGCTGATGTATATGATGGCCTGCCGGTGTGTATACTCTTGCTGCAGGGATTCTGCACATACCCAGAACTATGCGCAGAATTATGGGACCTCGTGTAAAGGGGCTAAGCCTTTCCATCACCTTAGTGCCCACAAGCTCAGGACAAACTAGCTATAGTGTCTCACTCGTTTTCCTACACACTCACAGAGAAGCAAATGATTAGACACCCCAGAACACTACAATCTCGACTTTCTCAGGAATCGCGCTAACGAGACAAAACTGTTTTGCTCGCACTCTTGTTTTTGTCCACAATAAAATCTGACAGAGACACGAAAAAGTTAAAAAATATTTAATTGAACTATTGTTCTCTATAATGCATTATATGTGCCACAACAAGCAGAAAAATGCATAATACAAATATTGTCAGCCACGCAACTAGGCTATATATCATGAAGGGGGATGTCATAATTGAAAAGACAATAGAGAAAAGACATTTCAGGCTAGTCTCCCTCCCCTTGCTAGGAATAGGTATTATTAAATAACAGAAGATCTCAGTGCTTTGCCAGTAGACCCCATACCTTAGTGCCTAGATGGTAGAGCTACATCATAGGAGCCGCCTTGCTCTTTCTCCCTGGAAAGGTCTCTCTCCAAGTGTGTGTTCCCCATGCATGCATCACCGTAATATCAAAATGCCAGTCTCCCACCAGCTGCATTGGTATGTTGTGTCTAAGTGCTAGTGCCTGACCCGAACAGAACAGCAAGTGGTATTGTTTATCGGCCTTGTTCACAATGTTCAGACTAAACTTCAGGAACAGGCAGAGAACAAACTCAGTGAACAGTTCCTATGTGACAAAACATGGACAGAGGTGTTGCAAAATAAAAGCAGCTATTAAGCTGAATCATGCCTGAAAGGCTGATGCTAACTTAGTGATGTCGATAATGTTCCCACTGGCCACGTGACACTCTGTTGCAAAATCGGCATAGCCGCCAAAATAATGGTCCACTCACCGGATTTAATTGCAGGTGGACCATACATTTGTCTACACCAGTGACTGCTCCATCATTGTCATAGCCAAACCCAACCCAATGGAGAAAGGGCCAACAAAGAAATGGCTACATGTCCGCCCGCCGAATTTATGAAGATATGTAGCCATTTTTTTTTACCGTCCATCACCGCCATACAAATCCTTGCAGTGAAGGAGAGTAAAATGAAAATATTGCTCCCCCTCCATTTTGAGATTTCATTTTCATTTTAAAAATAAAAATCCCATTTTGTGATTTTCTCTTTCCAAATAAAAAAAATAAAACTATTTGGTGCAGGGTTGCATCTTACTGACGCAATCCTGCACCAAATAACAATACGCATTGACAGGAACTGCAGCGACAGCGTTCCTACCAATGCTTTATGAATGACTGCCAAATTATTAGTTATTTATAAATTTGTCTGTTGGTCCCTTCACCAGGGGGACAGAGTAATCAACCCCATCCCCCTGGTGGAACAAAGGGCCATTCTTCATAACATAATTCGGCCCCTTCAATTGAAGCTCAAAAGAGCAAGACCACTGTACGTATATCCAAATATCCCCACCACTCCGATTAAATCAACATTTAACTAGTTCTGACCACATCTTCTTCTCCACAGCTATTCACTTTAATCACAGCAATAACGTCAGGGCCTTTTGATGCTTGGAGTAGAGGCGACAATCTCAGGGTGTGTAATATGTACTATTCCCGAGTGTAAGAGTTCGAACTGAGCGAAAAGGATAGGTTATATTATTATCAATTAAGGCCTTGGGTATCACTTCCAACCCATTAATGACGCCATGAGTTGAAACCCAAAACAAATGGAACAACCTACTAAGGGCTCCAAAGGATTAATCTCTTCTCTCTATAGGTTAATAATCACAGAGACACTTCCAGCCATCCTTATGAGACTAAGGGGCACACACTTATAATCGGAAAACTCACAGAGCAACAATGGACATGAATACAGTGAGTTTTAACAGGAATGTGACAGTTTTCTAGGCAAAGAAGTTAATTACAAACTGCTTCATAAAAGGTACGTGCACACGACTAAATTACACAAGTTTTACACCAGCGTGAGAATGTCATGCTGGAGGGAGTAGGTAAGGTGGGGGATTTAATTCATATGTGGTTTCATGCCCCAGGATACAGTCCATACGGAAAGATTTTGAGCAGCCTCAGACACAGGCTCTGGAAGTAGGGGGATGAGGATGCCCCAGTACCCCCAAAATAACGCTACTGAGGTCCAGAATGGAAATGAACATCAAAGATACGTTTTTATTTTGCCTCATTTCCTGTGCAGTGCAAAATACAGGTCAAATGTTGCGCAGTTTATTCATATAACATCACCCACCTTTCTAACCACACAAAGGAACAAACACCAACGCCATGCTTTCTCTCTTTCACCACACCTAACACAGATACAGCAACACAGCAACTCTCTTCTAACTGTCTACTAATAAATGCTTGATCCCTCTCTAAAAACATAAATCACATCTCCCACCTTCTCATAGACGCAAAACCAGATATACTATTCATAACTTAATCGTGGTTGGGAGATGATATGGCTCCAGACCTGCATGAAGCTGTTCCTCTAGGCTATCAAACAATCACCTAAAATTGTATAGGCAAAAAAGGAGGTGGTCTAGCTGTTGTGTTCAGGCAAACATTACATATCACTAAAGTTGACGACATCTCCATAAAGAATTGTGAGGCTCTTCTAACAAGATGCAATCCCACACCGTCTTCCTCCTTTAACTTCCTGCTCCTTTACAGACCTCCACCTAGCAAGGCGACATTCCCAGACGCACTTCTAGACACAATTTCAAACCTGATAACAATACACACCAACCTATGCATTCTGGGTGACCTCAACATTTGGTTTGACAAACCCAATATGATCCATCCAAAAACAATAATCACTGGCCTAGATACACTGAATCTGCATCAGATTGTCCACAAACCCACACACATCGCTAGACATCTCATAGATGTCATTTTTGCTAATACTGAACTGGTTACCGTTCAAACTTATCTCCAGTCCCCTGGTCAGACCACCATTTGCTTTCTTTCCAACATAAAAGAACACTAAGGAACTCACCTAAAACTACCTTACATCCATACACCTATCGGCCGTGGAACAAACTCAATTTGGAACACTTAGAAACACAACTAACATCCAGTACATATCTGGAAACAATAAATTCTGTTCAGATCTATATGAGTGGCTACAGGAAGCTTTTGACATCCTGATACCACTCAAAACAACACAACAGAACAAAAGAAGAAAAGCGCCTTGGAGAAACATAGAAATAAAAGACAAAAAAAAACAAATTAGAAAGCTGCAACATACCTGGCTCAAAACAAATGCCAAACAAGACAAACTTCACCTACAGAAAATTAACAGAATATACAAGTCAGCTATCAAAAAAGCTAAGAAAAGGTACTATCCAGACAGAATTCAAAATGCTAAATGTGCAGCTAAAGAATTCCATAAAATACTCAATGAATTTCGCAAACCAAATTGCTGAGAAGGGGAAATCATCCTGTTACTCAAGATTTCACAGGCAAACTGGCAAATCATTACACGGACAAAGCAGACATATTGGACTCGTATTTAAAACAAAAACAAAGCACCAGCACTAATCCTTGTACAAAACAACAATCCAAGAATACTCTAACCCAGCCCTTCTGACCCCTGTCCACCACAAACCTTTAAGACAATTCTTTGAACAACCTGTGCTGCCACTCCAGTAAGAAAAATCAACAACGATTCCTTAACTACCAGAATATTTCCAGAGAAACTCAAAGAGTCACACATATGCCCTTTACTGAAGAAAACAAACTTGGACCAGCTGAACCCTGACAACTACAGACCCATTGCAAATGGGAGACATCCATTACAACGCAACTATTACAACGTAGTGCTATTACAACGCAGGTATTACAACGCAATTACTATTACAACGCATGTTTTTACAACGCATGGTGTTACAACGCTAATGCTATTACAACGCATGTTTTTACATCGTAATTTCTTTTTTTTATATTTATTTAGTGTATCTAGATACATTGTTATTTATATAATTAATTTTTTTAATTGTTTTTATTTTATTAAAATTAATTATAATATTTATTGATTATTAGGAGATTTTGGTTATTTAAATTTAAGTATTAATACTCAGGTAGTTATAATAAAATAAATATAATGTTTAGTAATACTTTATTTATGGTATTAGAATTAAGTTAATTATATTTTTCAGTGATTTCATTTTGTAAATAATTAATATGGGTGTATTAAGAAAAATATTTATTTTTAATAATTTCATTAATTTTCGTAGAAATATATATATATATATTTTTATATATATATATATATATATTTAGTGTTTTAAAATTTAAGAAGTGTAGGAAGTATGAATATTTAGGAAATTATTTAATAAAATTTATATTTTAATTATTAAGACTCATGTACTTTTAACAATTTAAATATCATGTTTAGTAATACTTTATCTTTGGTAGTTTAAATTAAATTTATAATCATTAAAAAAAGTAAAGAAGTTTAAAAAAATAAGTATTAATACTCAAGTTTTATTTAAAAAAAGACTTTAATATTTTAAAATGATACATTATTAATAAGAAAATCCATTTAATATTGTTTAGTGTTTATAATATTTTTAATGTAATTAATTTATTTCTAAAACTATTTTTAGATTAATATTTGAACTTTTTCCCACGCTTTTGAATTGATTTCAATGATGCGTTTAGTCCTTCATTTATTTCGTTGACGTCTTCATTGGGATCCGCGGGATAGTTTGCTAAGCTTTTAAAACAACGGATGCAGGAGGGAGAAGAAGGAAATAAGGGTAGGCAAAAGGTAAGTGAAAAAAAAGATAATTTTGTATGTGTTTATTGTAATTAATAACGTTGAAAATAAAAAAAAAAAAATAGAAACCACATTTATTTGGATTAAAATTTTGTTTATTGATGATAACAAATGTAAAAAAATATATATATTTTCAGTTCAATTGTAAATATTTATTATATTTTTTAAAATAACAAAAAAATGATTTAGAAAATAATTTAAACATATAACAGATTATAATGTAATTGTCCATTTTCTATTTTGATGTTTTGGGTTGACGTCTTCACGTTAACGTCGACGCAAGCCGCCATATTGGATTTTCCGATTGCTGGAAGAAGCAGGAAGCTGATCTGCGCTAAAGGTAGGAAACTTTTCGAACTTATTTTAGACTAAAACATAATAAAATAGATATATATAATGTAATGAGAGGTTAAGTAGAGGTTGCTTATTAAACTAATAGTTGTTTGGATTACATTACAACATGTCGTCGAACATTTCACTGTTATATGCCATTGTCGGGTTTATTTTACGGGAGAAATAAAGTGTAAATTTGTTTAAATACATAGAGTGATGATTTTTATTGTACACATTTTGAACGTAATATGGTTTCTTTAGAGGTAGGATAGTTTGGATTGTTTTCATTAGATGAAGACAGATAGGAATTGTTAGAAATAATGTTTTGGAAAACTGATTGCATTTGGCTTGTTTTGTATAAGAGAAAACTGGTTTATTTGAATATAAAAGACAGTTCGTTTTTTAAATACCATGCAAGGTTTCGTTTATTTGGTTTTTTGAGAATTTTGAAAAATGATTATATTTGATTGTTTTGGTTTCTTTTTGATGTTTTCGATTTGTTTGAAAAAGTTGATATCGAGGTCTGTTAATTTAGAAAACATTGTTTACATATTGGGGAAAAAAAGGATAGTCATTGAAAGTTGTATTTATTTTTTGAAAAAATGCCAATTTGAATTTTTTAGTTAGCGAGAAATACTGCAGTTAGGTTGTTTAGTTAGCCAGAAATACTGCAGTTAGGTTGGTGTGAAATAAAAAATGAAAAAGTCAAATTGATAGGGGTAAATTTGAAAAAATACATAAAATAATGCTTTTAATTTAAGCTGAGAAAAATAAAGTATTTTATTTTTCACAAGAAATATTTCTGTTTGAATTAGCACAGAAATTTTGGAAAAATGTAATAAAGAAACACTTAGTCTTTTTATATTATAGTACCAGTTTACTAAAATAATTTATTACAAGCCAGCATCAATTTTCTAAAAAAAAGGGGTGTCATTTTGTATACTATAAATTATTTTGGTACGTTCAGAATGTTTACAACATTTTTTTTAAAAAGTGGAATGGAAATTATTTCTGAGCAAGTTGTCAAAAAGATTTTTAACAACTATTATCTTAGCGTTTGGTTCTTTTGAAAGAGATAAGGAAATATTTTTTAAATATTTATAACTGTTGTAATTAGAGAATAAAAAATCTAAAAAAGGAAAGGGAACCCGACAAGTAATAATTTAAAAAATTTTTAAAAAATTTCAAATGAATTATAAACTTGAAAAAATAATTTAGGGCAAAGCAGGAAAGTAAGTTAAATAAAAAATACTTAAAAATGTATAATATTAGCAACATTCTCTAGGTAATCCAAAGCCACACACAACGAAAATTGTTGTAGTACACCCAATAGTCTTTCTGACATTTCCTTTGTTTGCCTTGAAGGACGTGGGTTTAGAATACCTGACAATGCCTGAGCAAGTCTCATTTCTTGAAAACTTTGCTCCTTCTTCAAAGTTTTCAGGAAAGAGTAGAAATTAGGATGGTGTTTGCCAATCGTGTGACCGAAGGAGTTATGCCATCCCTCTATGGCATTATTTGTTTTTGCACCACCTTCTAAGCAGGTTGAGTAGCAATTCCACCACTCCACATGGTAACGTGGCTTCCTCCTGCGACCCGATCTGTTTAGACGTCCAATCCATGTGTCTTCGAAATAATTTAAAATGGGTGCCAATTTTTCCTCATGTTCTACAAAATATTCTGACTCTGAAATTGCTGTGTAGTAGTCATCTACACTATCAGGTGGTACAAAACAAAGTGCAGTTAATTTTTTAAGTTCGACTTGTAATTTACTATCAGACGTGTAATCAGCAACCAGGGATGTTTTTTGAAGCTTACGCCAATATGCCTGGGAAAAATGGAAAAAACATCCCTGAATTTGGGTATCCGTGTACAATTTGTTGATGACATTCATCATTGTCAATTCAAAATCTAGTATGATTTTCCTAGGACTTATTCCAGAAGTTTTTTCTTTAATAACTGACAAAAACTCAGTATAGGTTGCTGATTGCTTATCTGGTAATAAACTGTATACTAAAGGCACTACATTATTATTAATTTGAGCATGAATACTGTAAATTTGGGTGAATGGATGGGGTGTACTTTTAAACGTCCCATCCATCATCCAAATTTCGGTATTTTCTAATTTAAAAAGGTTACGGGGAGTGCTAAATATTAATATGCGCTTGAGAGGGTTTTGGTTATCATATAGAAGAAAAGGTTCATTAGAGAAGGAAAGGGTTAAATCATGAGGAATGATTATGTCAGCAAAAGTTTGAGGAGTAACAGTTTGGGTGTTACTTGCCTGCTTTTTTCTTTGTATAATTCTACGCAAATTTGGGATTGTTGGCATATTACAAGCAACATGTCCAGGGACATGTTGAGCAACCTCTCTCAAAATCTGACCAGGAGTTTGATTGGAGGTGGATGCAATATCTTTCATTTCATTGATGGTATCGCGTATCTCAATCTCCATTGCAGAAGCAGAGTGGTTATGTTCTGTGGTTCTTACCACTATCTCACCAACAGTAACCGCTCTGCCGCTGCAATGGGCGGTATAATATTGCACACACCTCCAATGTCTCCTGGGTTCACTTAGCCTCTCATTACAGTATATATACCCACAATGTTTCAGGAGTCTGTTCCCTTTGCGAGATTTGGTGTATGTTGCAGTATTTTGGCTTGCCATTTCCTGTTGAAAAAAGGGAAATTAAATTATATTCTACTTAAGATACACACATTTTAAATTTTTTAATTTTAAAACATAATTGGAAAAATATTTATTTGGTTTTACTGTGGATTTTTTGTTTGAAATGTACATTTATCTACTTGGAATTGTAAGTGGCACTTTAACTCAATGTAACACTTTCTTTGAATATGCACACACTTGGAGTTAGAATAGTAATTGGCACTTCGACAGTATCCAGCACTTTTCTAGAATATGCACACACTTGGAGTTAGAATAGTAATTGGCACTTGGACACTATTCAGCACTTACCTTGAATATGCACTCACTTGGAGTTATAATAGTAATTGGCACTTGGACAATATCCAGCACTTTCCCTGAATATGCACTCATCTGGAGTTAGAATAGTAATTGGCACTTGGACACTATCCAGCACTTTCCCTGAATATGCACTTACTTGGAGTTAGAATAGTAATTGGCATTTGGACACTATCCAGCACTTTTTCAGAATAAGCACTCAACTGGAGTTAGAATAGTAATTGGCACTTGGATACTATCCAGCACTTTCCCTGAATATGCACTCACCTGGAGTTAGAATAGTAATTGACACTTGGACACTATCCAGCACTTTCCCTGAATATGCACTTACTTGGAGTTAGAATAGTAATTGGCATTTGGACACTATCCAGCACTTTTCCAGAATAAGCACTGAACTGGAGATAGAATAGTAATTGGCACTTGGACACTATCCAGCACTTTCCCTGAATATGCACTCACTTGGAGTTAGAATAGTAATTGCCACTTGGACACTATCCAGCACTTTCTTTACTCATGCACTCACCTGGAGTTAGAATAGTAATTTAAACTTGGACACTATCCAGCACTTTCCCTGAATATGCACTCACCTAGAGTTAGAATAGTAATTGGCACTTGGACAATATCCAGCACTCTCCCTGAATATGCACTCATCTGGAGTTAGAATAGTAATTGGCACTTGGACACTATCCAGCACTTTCCCTGAATATGCACTTACTTGGAGTTAGAATAGTAATTGGCATTTGGACACTATCCAGCACTTTTCCAGAATAAGCACTGAACTGGAGTTAGAATAGTAATTGGCACTTGGACACTATCCAGCACTTTACATGAATATGCACTCACCTGGAGTTAGAATAGTAATTGGCACTTGGACACTATCCAGCACTTTCTTTACTCATGCACTCACCTGGAGTTAGAATAGTAATTTAAACTTGGACACTAACCAGCACTTTCCCTGAATATGCACTCACCTAGAGTTAGAATAGTAATTGGCACTTGGACACTATCCAGCACTTTCCCAGAAAATGCACTCACTTGGAGTTAGAATAGTAATTGGCACTTGGACACTATCCAGCACTTTCCCTGAATATGCAGTTACATGGAGTTAGAATAGTAATCGGTACTTGGACACTATCCAGCACTTTCTTGGAATATGCACTTACCTGGAGTTAGAATAGTAATTGGCACTTGGTCACTTTCCAGCACTTTCTCTACTCATGCACTTATCTGGAGTTAGAATAGTAATTTGCACTTGGACACTATCCTGCACTTTACCTACTATTGCACTTTTACAGAGTTGGGAGAGTGTTTGGATATTTTTACTGGTTATTATTCTGAAATTATAATGCGTTTTTCAATGATTTTTAAATGTTCTAAAAAATGATACTTAGATGTGTTTATTTACGAAATTTACCTTGGTTTGAGGGAGGATTCTTTTCGATAAAGAGTTGTTTGTAGATGTGGAATAGGCTGGCTTCTTGGAGATATCTGCCTTGTATTGGTTTCTGGTAGGCTGTGAAGAAAACAAGTTGAAAATGGTGGTCAATGTTTTGAAAATGAATTATTTTTTTTTTGCCTGTTTAATATATATATATGTTGGGGGGAAAAGTATTTACCTTTATGCATGATTATAAATATGGCACATGATATCATTAAACTGCACGTTCTTTGAATATGTAATAATGTGGTTTTTCAATACTAAGTGGCACTTTAACACTATTTTGCACTTTCCTGACACATGCACTTGCTTAGAGTAGGAATTGTAAGGGGTATATTTTAAGTATCCAGCACTTTTTCAGAATAGGCACTCACCTGGAGTTAGAATAGTAAATGGCACTTTCACACTATCCAGCACTTTCTCTATTAAAGTACTTTCACAAAGTAGAACTAGTAATTGGCACTTTTACACTAACCAGCACTTTCCCTGAATATGCACTCACCTGGAGTTAGAATAGTAATTGGCACTTGGACACTATCCAGCACTTTCTCTACTCATGCACTCACTTGGAGTTAGAATAGTAATCGGCACTTGGACACTATCCAGCACTTTCTTGGAATATGCACTTACCTGGAGTTAGAATACTAATTGGCACGCGGACACTATGCAGCACTTTCTCTATACATGCACTAACTTGGAGTTAGAATAGTAATTTGCACTTGGAGACTATTCTGCACTTTCTCTGAATATGCACTGACTTGGAGTTAGAATACTAATTGGCATTTGGACACTATCCAGCACTTTCCCTGAATATGCACTTACCTGGAGTTAGAATAGTAATTGGCACTTGGACCCAATCAATTTTTTCATTGATTATGCACTCTCCTGGAGTTAGAATAGTAACTAGCAATAGGACACTATCCTGCACTTTACCTACTATTGCACTTTTACAGAGTTGGGATAGTGTTTGGATAATTTTACTGGTTATTATTCTGAACTTATAATGCGTTTCCCAATGATTTTTAAATGTTCCAAAATATGATACTTAGATGTGTTTATTTACGAAATTTACCTTGGTTTGAGGGAGGATTCTTGTTGATATAGAGTTGTTTGTAGATGTGGAATAGGTTGGCTTCTTGTAGATATCTGCCTTGTACTGGTTTATGGTAGGCTGTCAAGAAAACAAGTTGAAAATGGTGGTCAATGTTTTGAAAATGAATTATTTTTTTTTGCATGTTTCATATATATATGTTGGGGGGAAAAGCATTTACCTTTATGCATGATTATAAATATGGCACATGATATCATTAAACGGCACGTTCTTTGAATATGTAATAATGTGGTGTTCAAATACTAAGAGGCACTTTAACACTATTTTGCACTTTCCTGACACATGCACTTGCTTAGAGTAGGAATTGTAAGGGGTACATTTTCAGTATCCAGCACTTTAACAGAATAGGCACTCACCTGGAGTTAGAATAGTAAATGGCACTTTCACACTATTCAGCACTTTCTCTATTAAAGTACTTTCACAAAGTAGAAATAGTAATTGCCACTTTTACACTAACCAGCATTTTCCCTGAATATGCACTCACCTGGAGTTAGAATAGTAATTGGCACTTGGACACTATCCAGCACTTTCTCTACTCATGCACTCACTTGGAGTTAGAAGAGTAATTGGCACTTGGACACTATCCAGCACTTTCTTGGAATATGCACTTACCTGGAGTTAGAATAGTAATTGGCACTTGGACACTATCCAGCACTTTCTCTACTCATGCACTTATCTGGAGTTAGAATAGTAATTGTCACTTGCACACTATCCAGCACTTTCCCTGAACATGCACTCACTTAGACTTTGCATAATAATTGGCACTTGGACACCATCAATTTTTTTTCAGATTATGCACTCTTCTGGAGTTAGAATAGTAACTAGTAATAGGACACTATCCTGCACTTTACCTACTATTGCACTTTTACAGAGTTGGGGGAGTGTTTGGATATTTTTACTGGTTATTATTCTGAAATTATAATGCGTTTTCAAATGATTTATAAATGTTCTAATATATGATACTTTGATGTGTTTCTTTACGATATTTACCTTGGTTTGAGGGAGGATTCTTGTCGAAAAACAGTTGTTTGTAGATGTGGAATAGGCTGGCTTCTTGGAGATATCTGCCTTGTACTGGTTTCTGGTAGGCTGTGAAGATAACAAGTTGAAAATGGTGGTCAATGTTTTGAAAATGAATTATTTTTATTTGCATGTTTCATATATATATGTTGGGGGGAAAAGCATTTACCTTTATGCATGATTATAAATATGGCAAATGATATCATTAAACTGCACGTTCTTTGAATATGTAATAATGTGGTATTCAAATACTAAGAGGCACTTTAACACTATTTTGCACTTTCCTGACACATGCACTTGCTTAGAGGAGGAATTGTAAGGGGTACATTTTCAGTATCCAGCACTTTAACAGAATAGGCACTCACCTGGAGTTAAAATAGTAAATGGCACTTTCACTCTATCCAGCACTTTCTCTAATAAAGTACTTTCACAAAGTAGAAATAGTAATTGGCACTTTTACACTAACCAGCACTTTCCCTGAATATGCACTCACCTGGAGTTAGAATAGTAAATGGCACTTTCACACTATCCAGCACTTTCTCTACTCATGCACTCACTTGGAGTTAGAAGAGTAATTGGCACTTGGACACTATCCAGCACTTTCTTGGAATATGCACTTACCTGGAGTTAGAATAGTAATTGGCACTTGGACACTATCCAGCACTTTCTCTACTCATGCACTTATCTGGAGTTAGAATAGTAATTTCCACTTGGACACTATCCAGCACTTTCCCTGAATATGCACTCACTTGGACTTTGCATAATAATTGACACTTGGACACCATCAATTTTTTTTCTGATTATGCACTCTCCTGGAGTTAGAATAGTAACTAGCAATAGGACACTATCCTGCACTTTACCTACTATTGCACTTTTACAGAGTTGGGGGAGTGTTTGGATATTTTTACTGGTTATTATTCTGAAATTATAATGCGTTTTTCAATGATTTTTTAATGTTCTAAAAAATGATACTTAGATGTGTTTATTTACGAAATTTACCTTGGTTTGAGGGAAGATTCTTTTCGATAAAGAGTTGTTTGTAGATGTGGAATAGGCTGGCTTCTTGGAGATATCTGCCTTGTATTGGTTTCTGGTAGGCTGTGAAGAAAACAAGTTGAAAATGGTGGTCAATGTTTTGAAAATGAATTATTTTTTTTTTGCCTGTTTAATATATATATATGTTGGGGGGAAAAGTATTTACCTTTATGCATGATTATAAATATGGCACATGATATCATTATATTGCACGTTCTTTGAATATGTAATAATGTGGTGTTCAAATACTAAGAGGCACTTTAACACTATTTTGCACTTTCCTGACACATGCACTTGCTTAGAGTAGGAATTGTAAGGGGTATATTTTAAGTATCCAGCACTTTTTCAGAATAGGCACTCACCTGGAGTTAGAATAGTAAATGGCACTTTCACACTATCCAGCACTTTCTCTATTAAAGTACTTTCACAAAGTAGAACTAGTAATTGGCACTTTTACACTAACCAGCACTTTCCCTGAATATGCACTCACCTGGAGTTAGAATAGTAATTGGCACTTGGACACTATCCAGCACTTTCTCTACTCATGCACTCACTTGGAGTTAGAAGAGTAATTGGCACTTGGACACTATCCAGCACTTTCTTGGAATATGCACTTACCTGGAGTTAGAATAGTAATTGGCACTTGGACACTATCCAGCACTTTCCCTGAATATGCACTTACCTGGAGTTAGAATGAATAGTAAGTAACAATAGGACACTATCCTGCACTTTACCTATTCTTGCACTTTCACAGAGTTGGGATAGTGATTGGATAATTTTACTGGTTATTATTCTGAACTTATAATGCGTTTTTAAAAGATTTTTAAATGTTCTAAAATATGATACTTAGATGTGTTTTTTTAGGAAATTTACCTTCGGTTTCGGACGATTCTTTTCAAAAAACTGTTGTATCTAGATGTGGAATACGCTGGCTTGTTGGGGATATCTGCCTTGTAGTTGTTTTTGGTAGGCTGTGAAGAAAAGAAGTTGAAAATGGTGGTTAATGCATAGAAAATGTAATATTTTATTGGCTGTTCAATATATATATGTTGGGGGGAAAAAGCTTTACCTTTATGCATGATTATAAATATGGCCCATGTTATTATTAATTTGCACTTTTTTTCAATATGCAATGATGTGGTGTTCAAATACTAAGAGGCACTTTAACACGATTCTGCACTTTCCTGACACATGCACTTCCTCAGAGTAGGAATTGTAAGGGGTACATTTTAAGTATCCAGCACTTTTTCAGAATAGGCACTCACCTGGAGTTAGAATAGTAAATGGAACTTTCACACTATCCAGCACTTTCCCTACACATGCACTTTGGTAATTGGCACTTTTTAACTAACTTGCAATTTCACAGAGTGGGAATATTATTTGGCATTTTTTCACTAACCATGTACTTTCTCTGAATATGATTCACCTGGAGATAGAACTTTCTATGAATATGCACTCACCTGGAGTTAGAATAGTAACTAGCAATAGGACACTATCCTGCACTTTACCTACTTTTGCACTTTCACAGAGTTGGGAGAGTGTTTGGATATTTTTACTGGTTATTATTCTGAAATTATAATGCGTTTTCAAATGATTTATAAATGTTCTAATATATGATACTTAGATGTGTTTCTTTACGATATTTACCTTGGTTTGAGGGAGGATTCTTGTCGAAAAACAGTTGTTTGTAGATGTGGAATAGGTTGCCTGTTTTTGGATATTTGCCTTGCAGTGGTTTCTGGTAGGCTGAGAAGAAAAGAAGTATAAAAGGTGTTTAATGATTTGAAAATGTACCATTTTATTGGTTGTTCTATATATATATATGGGGGGAAAATATTTACTTTGAAGGGTTGTTAGAAATATGGATAATGTTATTATTTAACTGCACTTATAATCTTTATTACATGGTTTTTTTTTTGCTATGAAATCTATAAACGCAATACATATATTCATGGAAATTACCTTTGTGTTTGAAAGTTGTTTTTACAAAAGTCTTCACAATATTCTCGGTTTTGGTGGTTTTTTCAACGTTCTGTGTGTTTTGCTACTTCTTCAGGTTGGCTATAAATAATAGAATTTCACAAGTTTAAATTAATTGTGGTTTAAATGTACGATTTTGTATTAATTAATATTTTTTTCCGATGGAATGGAACCTTCTTTTTGTATAAATAGATTTGAGATAGGTCTCGCAGAGATATTATTTCAATAAAAAAATTAAAATGGAGTCATAGTTGCGTTCTATTTGTTGTTCCTCTTTTGAAATGTAGGTATTAGTTACTATTAAATCGTTTATTATGCATTTGGATATACGAATTTACGAAAAATTATTTTTATGTAATCTCTCATTATTTTAGAAATGTTGGCGTATATATAAATTAATTTTTTAACTCTTTATTGCTTCACGATATTTTTGACATCGTTGAATTAATTATATTTTGTTTATGGTTCATTATTTATATTTCGTTTCTCTTAACATACATTTTAACTCTTATTAACGTTCACTATCTTATCAAAAAAACCAATCAGCTTAAAATATTTAGTTATAAGTATTACCACATTAATGTATACTTCTATTTTAATTAATACAAAATTGGAATTGTTTTAGGAAATAGTTCGCAAAGACTATGTGAAGTAACATCATTTTACTAAATCGTTTTCAATTACTTACTGTTCACTGAAATAGAAATGCTTCTACGGTTGCTTTCGGTGTTATTTATCTCAAGAGGTCAGAGGGTCAGCTTTTCACGTCTGATTACTCTGCTAGTTGATAATCAACTGTTTTCAAAATGGTGGGTCACGTCTATTTATAAGTTTTCTTTAATAGCATTATATTTTTCGTAAATTATATTGTTTGCTTTCATTTTTTTGGGGGATTCATTTCATGAGGAAACGTATAATTTAAACTGTTTTATTTAAAAGTATGTTTAACAAATTTTCGTTCCGTTTTAGCATCCATTTTGAATTTCTTGTTGACATTGGAGGGCATTGAAATAGTAGATGGACATTATTTTTCATTGCTGTGTTTAAAATGGCGTTCATTTTTTCGTTAGGTGTCTATTTATGTCTACCGAGTTTTTGAAACTCTTATTTCTTCTTTATATTCTTAAAATAAATATATATTATTTTGCGTTCTTAGAGAATTCCATGGTATATAGTATTTTTATATGTAAGCGAGTATTAATTTATTAATGGTCTTCATCGGTATTGTGTTATTATATTGAGTTTTGAAGCCAAGTTTAAACATATTTAGCTACCCTTAAACTGTATTTAGTATGTAAGTAGTTTTACGTATTATTTAATAAAATTTATGTATTTTTTTGGGGTGTGTCATTATAGTCATCGTTGTTAAATACTATTACTTTGGAAATACTCGGGTATTAAAATATATAATTTTTTTTTAAATAAGTAAATTTTTTTTTAATACTCGGGTATTAAATAATTAAATAAATAAATCGATTCCGCGATATTATAGTAGTTTAATTACCCGTTTTTTAATACACTTACCCACCCAAAACCCCTGATTTCCCTGCATCCCGTGCCAGATTTTATTTTACAAAAAAAAAAAATATATAAATATAATTCTATGCTTTGAAATGTATAATTTTATTAATATTCCGGTATTTATTTATTAAATAAATAAATATGTTATTTAATACTCGGGTATTTATTTATTAAATAAATAAATAAGTTTTTTAATACTCGGGTATTAATTAATTAAATAAATAAATCGATTCCGCGATATTATAGTAGTTTAATTACCCGTTTTTTAATACACTTACCCACCCAAAACCCCTGATTTCCCTGCATCCCGTGCCAGATTTTATTTTACAAAAAAAAAAAATATATAAATATAATTCTATGCTTTGAAATGTATAATTTTATTAATATTCTGGTATTTATTTATTAAATAAATAAATATGTTATTTAATACTCGGGTATTTATTTATTAAATAAATAAATAAGTTTTTTAATACTCGGGTATTAATTAATTAAATAAATAAATAGATTCCGCGATATTATAGTAGTTTAATTACCCGTTTTTTAATACACTTACCCACCCAAAACCCCTGATTTCCCTGCATCCCGTGCCAGATTTTATTTTACAAAAAAAAAAAAAAAATTAATATGTAATGGTATGCGTTGTATAAAAATGCGTTGTAATAGTACTTTTGAATCAGTTACACTATTTTACGATGTAATAGCATGCGTTGTAAAAAAACGCGTTGTAATAACATTTGCGTTGTAAAAAATCCGATGTAAAAGCATGCGTTGTAATAACATGCGTTGTACTGACACCAATCCATTGCAAATGGACCTTTTCCTGGGAAAACTGATAGAAAGAGCAGCGTTCGCCCAAATGTCACAATTCATTGAAGAGAATGACATACTTTTGGACTTCCAAACAGGATTCCGTCCAGGAAGAGGCACTGAATCTACCCTCCTTGCCATCTGGGATGACCTGAAGAATACAGTAGACCGCAATGGGGTTGCTGCGCTACTCCTCTTGGACCTCTCGGCTGCCTTTGACATGGTTGACCATGACACTCTGAAAAAACTGCGTCCTACCTTCGAAACAGAACTTATGTCATCCATACCCCGCCTTTCTTGTCCAAACCATACTCCACAAAAGCAGGGATCTCAAGGCTCTATCATCTCGCCCATGCTTTTCAACATCTACATGAAGTCATTACCAGAACTGATCATTTAATTTCACCTCACATGCTATAGCTATGCAGATGACACGCAAATACTCCTTCAACTGGAATGCCCCAAAAACATTGGAAAATCCCTAATTTTCAGTTGTCTCAGAGCCGTGGATCAGTGGATGACTTGGAGCCATCTCAAATCGAATGCTTCCAAAACAAAAATGCTCATGTGTGGCGATTGGAAACATTATGACCCGCTTGCCGTCTGGCATGATGAACTGGGACCACAGCCTAAAGTATCGAAGGAAGTAAGGAACATCGAATGACCATGGACTCCAAGCTGTCGATGAATCGCAAGTGGACAAACTAGCAATATCAAGCTTTGTCACTATAAAAATGCTGCGACGAATTTCCCTCATTTGGGATTTCCACACAAAGTCCAAGCTACCATCTCCCTTGTTCGATCCAAACTAGATTACGCCAATAGCCTCTACCACGGATCACCTTTAACAAACATGAAAAGACTACAGCGGATTCAGAACTCGGCTGCCAGACTACTCTTGCATATCAAACCGCAAGACCACATCTCACCTGCCTTCAAAGCCCAGCATTGGTTACTGGTTGCCAGAAGATCCACGTTCAAGCTACTTTGTATCACCCACAAAGCAATACATGGAATGGGAACGCTTTTTTTCAGGAATAAAATCACCAAACACATTCAACAAAGGAACCTCTGCTCTAAAGGGGCATCTTGCCTCAAAATCCCAAGATACAAGAAAAAACCATGGGTGACACATCCTTCTCTGTTCAAGCAGCAACAAAGGATCCACCGACAAACCTTATCTTCAGAAAACTACTCAAGATTTGGCTCTTTCCCACATAAGCACCATATGCAAACAAAAATTTACAGCATGTCCCTCTGTATATAAGCATTCATTTTCACTATAGATATGTACCTATCTTTGTGTATTGCTTTGTATAAACATGTAGAATAATCATCTTTGGCCCACATGTACTTGCTTCAATTGTGCATCTATGTACCTCTATGTACTTGGATCTATGTGTCTGTTACTTTTCTCCTGAAAAAACATATCCAATGCCCTACCCTACTTCTCATCATGTTACTCTATCAATATCTTTAATCTACATATACTTACCTCCCTTTTGCATCTATATACTTTCAAGGTACTTATGGATCTATATATTCATAATTTTCTTCTAATTTAGCACTTCCGAAGCACTACCCTATTTCTCAGCTTATACTTCTCTCGATATATTTTCTAGCCCAACTTTCTGACTCATCTCAAACTTTGTTCAACTACTCTTTCCAATGCACTACCCTATCTCTGACACTATACATCTATCAATATATCCTCAACATCCACTCTGCCATTGATCCCAAACGCCGTACCACTACTATGATCCCCAAAATAACCCTTTCTAAACTCTCTCCTACTCTACCCCTCCTTGCATCATCTGTCAACTCTTTTACTATACCGATCCCCAAAAACAAACCTATCTAAACTCTTCCCTCTGACTCTTCCCCTCCAAAAGCCCTTTTTACCTATCCAAAAGCCTCCTCCTACTGCTTTGACCTAAAAACAAAGAAATCTATACTTAATATAATAAAGAGAGAGCCCAAACCTTTGAGGCGGGTATTTCAGGAACAACAGCACCAACCACAACACCCAATACAGCGTTGGAAAGGGCAGTTGCAGCAGAAGGCTATGCAGAGGCCCACCATATACATTTAAAAGGTAAAAGAACCGTGCCAGCAAAGTAGTCCCTTGTGGGCGTGTCTGCGTTGTGCTGTGGGCGTGTGCTGTGGGCGTGACAAACGCTGGGGGCGTGTGGTATGTTCTGCCCTTCATACCATGTCTCATATCGTGTGCTGGGGGCGTGGGCGTGTGCGGGCCGCGGGATTACGGGAAAAAAAAGCGAGCGTTGTGCCCAATATTTCCTTGTTTTTCTTCCCAGGTTCTGTACATTCCAGCTCCGGGTGTGCTTGCCCCGCGCTCCCAGTGACGTGCACCTGCTTTACTGTATGGAGGTCAGGCATGGCGCTATTCCCAAGTGCCAGAATGAGCGCAAACATGGGCCATTGTGCAGGAAACGTAATCTCGCCTTAACTTCCGGTGACACCTAAAGCGCACACTGGAGATTTTCCACTTCTGTTGCGCACAGGCCTCACGTCACGCACATCCGGACACAAGCTCCGCCTCCACGGAAATAGCAAGAAAGGGACTATCCCTCCCCCGGGAATATGTGATGATATTCCGCAAACCAACATCCTGCATACCATCACTCCGCAATTTTTATAACGCAGGACTATTACTCCGCAAAGACATAATTTCTAACACTTTTACAACGCATGTGAATTTATCACGCATGCCATTATAACGCAAATGCATGTGTGGTTAAGTCATATACATTGTAAAAGTACATTATTAAAACATCAAATATATGTTTGTATATATGTATATTTATATATATACTAGCAGCGAACTTTAGAGCTGGGAAGCTACGTTTGAATCTCGGCATCAGCTCAACATCCTGTGATTCCAGGCAAATCGCTTTGTCTCCCCGTGCCCACCACAAATGACTGTGTTCTTCTGTAATGTAAATTGTGCTCATGCCAAGTTGTCGAGTTCGCGCTATATAATATTGCAAGGAAAAATAAAGTAGGGAAACTCGAGTTCACACACTACTGAACGCGCACTCTTAAGTGCATAAGCAGTGCACTGTGAATCGGAGCGTTTCATAGGCCTGACACAGATAAGAAATGCTATCAAAACGAAATCCTACAAAACAATATACTACTGGCCGGCAGCAATTCATACCCGGACAACGTCGGAACGGGCTGATTGTAAAAAATAAAAAATAAACCTTCACTCTTCTATCCCTCCCCTATCTTTTTCAATCAAAATAACAGACTAACATGTTCACTTTTCAAATTCCATATTTCACTATACTAATTCACCACTGATCCTTTATGGGTTCGAGAGTTGTGCTACTCGCCAATAAAGCGTAGATGCGTCACTTTGTAAACCCCTGCGCCACATTATACCTGTGCCAGGTATAATGTATGCAGGGGGGCGTTCTGACGAAAGAAAGGGTCATAAAAGTGATGCAGTGAAATCTTCTAGGACGCAAATGCGTCAATATCTTACGCACATATCTCACAGCAGGCGTAAGACTTTCGCAGGCCCTTTCACATGGGGCTGTGTCATACAGTAAATATGACGCATCAATCATGTCGCAAGGAGGGCGCACTGTGAAGTGACGCTTCGCTGCTTTCACTCAGCGATGCGTCACTTCTCATAAATGAGGCCCTAAAGACTGTCACTGAAGTAAGTATTATTATGCATTTACCATAATGCACTGGGGTGAAGTGAGTGCTGGGATGGGAGGCAGTGTTCTCTCACTCTCTTTATGTAGTAATTTGATTAAAAGTTATGTACAGAAATAATTAGAAATAATGTAATGATTTGAAATTGATATATAGTTTTAAAAAAAAGTTGAATTAAGTAATTTGATGTTATAATAGCGCCTATGGGCTTTTATTTTAAGTCTCTGCCTCCATCACTTTATATGGGAGAGTGCTGCAGCACCAGTGCTTGGCCTTGTGTGCTGCTGGAGTGTATTTATGACTGTTTTGTGTCATTTTGTTGTAATAACTATGGAAGTGCAGTTTATGAATAGAAATGGACTTACTCTTTTGTTGGTGGATACATGACCCTCGCTAAACTCCTCTCTAGCCCTCCCTTATTCCCTCCTTACTCCTTCTGCAACCCCTCCCTTTAATAGAAGTAATCCCCATTTTTAGCCACTCCTCCCTATGCCATACACATATGCTACTAAAATGCATACCTACCTATCCGGAGATCCCTGCAGTTGGCGAGGAGATCTCCACACAGAAAATAGGAGAGGTGTACGCATTGACCTCCGCATGCCGGTTTGTGATCGCATTTTGTAGAACGTTAGGATTTCTATTGTAGTACTAGTGAATGTACTAAAAAATGCCGTTTGCGAATAGGCCCGAAGTGTCCAAGCACGAGTAAGCGCAGATGAAGGTCTAAGCAGAATTTGCTGTCCTCGGATAGACTTGGAGGTTGCTCTGTTGTGTGTTTCTGTGGGTGCAGAAAGCTTGGATTATATCTGTTTGGGGTATGGGAAGAAGATGTAGTTTCACTAGCTTGGCTCTGCTTTTCAATAATTTCCTGTTATTTTGCAGTGATTGTTTTGCACTCATACAGTTATGAATGGTTTTCATTGAGTTTTTCTCACAAGTGTCAGCATTTTCTATGTCAACAAATTACTGGCCTTGTGCTCATATGACAGTTGGAAGAAAAGTCTCTGGGGCATATTTAAAGGGGATATAACCCTCAGAAAGTCACTTTTAGTGACACTTTGGTGGCGATATGCCCTTTTCCATATTTACACACTGGCGGTAAGCCACTTTTTGTGGCTTAACACTGCCTTGCAAGTAAGGCCCCTTTACAAGCATCACTTAGCATGAAATGGGCGTGCAATGGGTGTTGCTGTGGGTGTTCCACCACAACACGCATTGCTTTTGACGAAGACAGATTTACAAGGAGGTTAAATCTGAGGCAGCGCCAAAAACTAATGGCAAGAACGAGTGAGCATTAGAATGGCGTATTGAGGAGAAATATTATAGTTTTTGCTTTTTCTACTTATACACTCTGTAGCACACATAGAAAGAGCAAATTGCCATTAATGATTGTTTATGCACAGGAAGGTTTCCCTCCCTGCACAAAAGCAATCATTAAGTAATGATAATCTGCTACTTCTATGAGTGCTGCATTCTGTAACAAATCACCATTAGTGATTGTTTAAGTGCAGAAGGGGACACCTCCCAACACATAAACAACCATTCACTGCAACAGAGGGACCCTTGCACTATGTTGCAAGGGTGCCTGCGTTGGCAATGCAGAGTCGAGTTGGGCTACTTCAGCTTTGTTGACCTTGGTGTTGGTTCCAGGTGGTCAGCGGACTGATCCTTGGAGTCACTTCTTTGGTCTGGGGCTTGAGAATCCCATTTCCCCATGCCAGGTGCCAAAAGCACAGTCCTCTCTTCGCTAGCCCAAGGGGAAGCAGGTGCAGTCCAGCAGACGGTGCTGTCTCTCTTTGCCACGTCCAAGGGTCAGCAGGGCAGTCTTTTTTGTCCTTTCTCCAGTTTTGGCATTATCTGAGGTTCAGGGTGCTAGGAATGCCATATTTATTCCCAGAGAGCACCCTGGGGATGCAGTCACTAGCCAACTGGCTACCAGGCCCCTTCCTCTTGGTGATGACTTTCAGGCTATGTGTGACATCCAGCAAACCCAGAGTGCGCTATTCTACCTACTCTCAAGATGTTGGGATCCTTCCTTGGATGTTAGGAGCTTGGTAGCCCACCCTAGTGATGTGGTTTCCTGTGGCCTACACTGCCATGGGAAGACGAGTTTAGGCTCGGGTCTCCACTCTTTGTTCTTGCTGCCAGTCTTTCTTCCTGAACAAAGGGCAGGAGTGTGCCCACCAAAGGTGGACTCGCCTTTTGGGCCAACATCCTGAGTGGCTGCCTACAAAGGGAGTCAATATCTCACCCTGTAGTTTGCTACTAATGTTCCTAAGCTTGGGACTTGTTCACACTAAGTTGGGGCCCAAAATTCGTTCCGCTCATGGAATTTGCGGATTTTCTTCTGGAAAATCCGCAAATCCGCGAGTGGGATGGATTTCCTATGAAGCACTTACAGGGTTACAGCAGCAGGTGCCCAAGTTGAAGCTAATTTCATTGTAACCATTTACAAAAGGGTTACAAAAAAATGTACTTAAACTTGGGCACCTGCTGTATCCCTGTCAGTGCTTCCTGAGCGGCGCCTCATTGCCTACTTGCAACTATTCTCTGACCCTGCACTGACTCTCGAAGCAGGGTCAGAGAATAGTTACAAGTAGGCAACGAGGCTTCTGTCTCAAAAATTAAACCTCAGCAGGAAGCACTTACAGATATAAATAAAGCAGGTGCCCGAGTTGAAGGTCAAATTCAGTAACGTATTAATCAGCCCTAATTAGTGAGCAAGGTCGAGGCTGGGCAAGTGTCCTGACCTGTCATAGAAGCACTCTGAAATGTATACACTCAGAAATTAGAACTATCATGACATTCAGCTGCTATGTGAGAAAGTAAGACCGGGTCTCCCTCCCCTCCCAGCTCTGCCTTCATGTACTCTTTAAGTCTTCTGTGGGAACCACTCTTGCTTCAAGTCAACTCTGAGAGGACTGGTCTTAAACTGTGTTTTTTAGAACCTTATAAATTACATTCCCGCTTTAATGTATTTGTGTTGATTATAGAAGTGTTGTGGTTGAAAGGCGCCTGGGGGGCCCGGAGCTGAGTAATGCTGCAACAACATGGCACCAAAGCCTGGCTTCTGAGGTTTGCGGTCATGGTGTCTTGGGAGACTTCCAAATTAACCCTTTGCTCCCGGCAGGCTTCTTGAGGAATTTAGCCCTGTGTGGAACCTGCCTGTTTCCTCTCTCCCTCTGCCCCTCTCTCTCGTAGACATTGTTACATTATATGATCATCTTCCTTGGCTGTTTGGTTGGAATTAGGGCTGTCTGGAGCACTTACGCACTCTAATCAGCTTTACAAGAAATTCTGTAAATGTTAGCAGAGCAATTGTTTTCGCAAACCTTGCACCATGAGTGAAAGAAGAAATAAATTATCATAGGTCGACTTACACAAATATATACATCTTATTAATGCTCTTTAGAAGCGGTAATCGCATATTGACATTCACTAAAACAAAACACTAAGTGCTGCCAATGTTCACATTTTACTCTGCCCCTTGCAAATGTTGGTTTAAATTAATATGAGGACTTTATTAATACTTTCACAAAGTAATTTCACAGAACAATGCTAAATTATTTAAATGCGGGTACAGGAATATAGAGCTTAAGGAGAAGTAGTTCATAAATCACTGTACTGCCTGTGGGGGCAAGAGTGTGAGGCGGGAAGATGGCCGCACCTTGGTGAGGATCTGCTGGCAGAGCACGTAATCCGTCAAGAATCTGGCACAACTGATGCCCAAGGACAATAAACAAGCACTGGCAAAGCCAATAGACTCCGCCTATGTGAGAGTTTTGTCTGTCTTTTAGCCATGTCGTACAGCCACATGGCTGTGCAGCATGGTTAAAAGTAAAGTTAACAAAAACAACTGCTATAATATCATAGCACTTTTTTTTACTAAATTCACAGCTAGCCATACTACATAGTCATGGTTAAATTGCATTTGTTTCGCTTATTTATGGTGAAAATCCAAAGGTGCATTCAGTAAATGAAACAAACTGGGGCTGCACTCACGCATTCAAAACATCTGAAGGGTCATAAGCCATCTGAGAGGCTCGAGTGCAGTGAGGTTAGCTTGGCATTCTGGTACTTGTGGTGAGTAATGCCTTTAATGACAGAAATGTAGCAACACAAGTCATAGAATGGGAACCAAAAATGAAACCGGACTAAATAAGCTATTTGTAGCTCTGCTCATGACGATTTAATTATATACTGGTAGCTAATATTTGGATGTATCTTGTCTATTTTCATCGCAGCTTTTAAAATACCAATTGGACCGATATGTTTTGCCCATTTATATTTATGGAACATCCGCCAAATGCTCACATACTGCAAATGCTGTAAAAATTAAATCACTGGTGCGCTGGCTGGCTTGAAGCATTTAAAAATAGTTATGCCCATTGACACGATTTTTTGCACGTGTTTCATGTTTCTCATGCGTTCCCATGTCCAATGAAATTTATATGGGAGGCATGCAATAGCACTTCTCCCATTATTGAAAACCGAATGCTATTACCGATTATTGACCATGGTATCTGTTTACATTGGCAGCTTTGCCACCGCACCAAAAGGCTCCAAGGTGCCTTGAGTGAGCTGTCCATCATAGTGGGGAAAGGGCGGGAATACGTTTCATAGCGCTAGTGTGTGGTGTGCGGGGCTTCAATGCGAGTTCACATGCCTCTTGTTTATAAAGGGTCAGGGACAGAGCAGGGCAGCAGATGAGGAGAAAGCAGGCTCCTGGTCACAGGAACTACACGGGTTTGGCGCTCGAGAAACTCATGGATGCAGAGACCTCCTCAAGGTTACAGCTCATTTCTGACTGCAGATATGGGGATAAAGGACACTTGCCCAGCCTCGACCTTGCTCACAATTTTATAGGGCTGATTACTACGTTACTGAATTTAAGCTTCAACTCGGGTACCTGCTTTATTTATATCTGTACTCCTCTTGAGGTTTAATTTTTGTGACAGGAGCATCGTGCCAGAATGAATCCCGCCCTGCATGTTTGTCCACGAAGATGTCAGAGTTTTGTGCAATACCTCTACTCAACTGGAGTACTTTCTAGTGGCTAATCAGTAAGTGCTCCCTCGTTGGGTAAATGTATTGTGCTTTTACTACACTGCAGCTGCGTAAAGGGCCAGAAGATGTGTCTCAAGTGACCATATGTGCCTGTAACACAGGCACAGGCACACATGGTCACTGGAGACGCATCTCCTGGCCTTTTACGCAGCTGCAGTGTAGTAAAACTACTATACATTTACCCAACGAGGGAGCACTTACTGGATTAGCCAGTAGAAAGTACTCCACTGCAAATCGCAAAAAAATCAGCGATTTCGTGGGAAAATTCGCAGATTTTTGTGCGACTTCGCGCTAATTTCGCCCATACTTAGTTCACACTATTCTGCAGGAGTGCAGAAAGAAGTCTGGTGGCCAGTGACTGTGCAAATCCACTGGACAAACTAAAGAGCGGAGACTTGAGTTGCATTTCTTTTATAGTGACATTAAATTTGAATCTGGCATCAAATCGGACTTAATGCCATGATACCTTTCAGTACCCATCAAAGTAGTCCCATTCAGAAGTTAGCCAGGCTAAGTGGTCAGCCAGTAACTCCATGCGAACCAATAGAGCTACTAACTCTCCCACAGAAAACCGACGATTCGGAAATGTTGCTGCCAGGACATACATACATACAAACACACATGCACGCAGACACACATATATTTTTGTGTGTGTGTATATGTATATATATATATCCGAAAACATATATGGACATATCCGAAAACATATATGGCCGAGAGGCCACACGGGGGAATCCTTTGGAGAGCCTTTATTGTGGACACTGGGCATTATGCATTTCGGCGACCCTTCGCCTCGTCAGATGCCTCCACACAGGTACCGCCATAACCTCTCCACACAGAGTGTCTCCTCCTGATCCCTCAATGGTCGGGGAGCTCCGCCCCTTGTTGTTTTTATGCACGCCTTCTGTAGTCTTGGAATCCTGACTACATCACCCACAGTTCACCTGGGTTGGAGGCAATGCACGGGGTAACTTGATGGTGTTACTTGACTAGGGGAGAAAGGGTGTTTGTTGATACGGTGGCTGGTTCCATGCGGGAAAGGTGTCCCATGACTCCCCCAGGCCCCCGATCGTTCCCGCCTCTCATGCATAGGCTCGGCGGGCCACGAGTCAGGATACCATGATTCCCGGCTCCTCGCACCATGTCGAGCTGCTTCTTGTCAGACAGTCCAATTCCGAGTTTCTGCAGTCGGAGGCTGGCCGGAGCTACCAAAACCCTGGTAAAGTACACAGTTGTTGCCAGCAATGCTCCGGCCTCTTAAATGGAACGGAGCCTCAACACACGCTACTGGCCAGCGTGTAAAACATCCGAAAACACATCTTCACTACGAAGAAGTGAGAGGCCACATGGGGGAATCCTTTGGAGAGCCTTTATTGTGGACACTGGGCATTATGCATTTCGGCGACCCTTCGCCTCGTCAGATGCCTCCACACCGGTACCGCCATAACCTCTCCACACAGAGTGTCTCCTCCTGCTCCCTCAATGGTCGGGGAGCTCCGCCCCTTGTTGTTTTTATGCACGCCTTCTGTAGTCTTGGAATCCTGACTACATCACCCACAGTTCACCTGGGTTGGAGGCAATGCACGGGGTAACTTGATGGTGTTACTTGACTAGGGGAGAAAGGGTGTTTGTTGATACGGTGGCTGGTTCCATGCGGGAAAGGTGTCCCATGACTCCCCCAGGCCCCCGATCGTTCCCGCCTCTCATGCATAGGCTCGGCGGGCCGCGAGTCAGGATACCATGATTCCCGGCTCCTCACACCATGTCGAGCTGCTTCTTGTCAGACAGTCCAATTCCGAGTTTCTGCAGTCCGAGGCTGGCCGGAGCTACCAAAACCTTGGTAAAGTACACAGTTGTTGCCAGCAATGCTCCGGCCTCTTAAATGGAACGGAGCCTCAACACACGCTACTGGCCAGCGTGTAAAACATCCGAAAACACATCTTCACTGCGAAGAAGTGAGAGGCCACACGGGGGAATCCTTTGGAGAGCCTTTATTGTGGACACTGGGCATTATGCATTTCGGCGACCCTTCGCCTCGTCAGATGCCTCCACACAGGTACCGCCATAACCTCTCCACACAGAGTGTCTCCTCCTGCTCCCTCAATGGTCGGGGAGCTCCGCCCCTTGCTGTTTTTATGCACGCCTTCTGTAGTCTTGGAATCCTGACTACATCACCCACAGTTCACCTGGGTTGGAGGCAATGCACGGGGGTAACTTGATGGTGTTACTTGACTAGGGGAGAAAGGGTGTTTGTTGATACGGTGGCTGGTTCCATGCGGGAAAGGTGTCCCATGACTCCCCCAGGCCCCCGATCGTTCCCGCCTCTCATGCATAGGCTCGGCGGGCCACGAGTCAGGATACCATGATTCCCGGCTCCTCGCACCATGTCGAGCTGCTTCTTGTCAGACAGTCCAATTCCGAGTTTCTGCAGTCCGAGGCTGGCCGGAGCTACCAAAACCTTGGTAAAGTACACAGTTGTTGCCAGCAATGCTCCGGCCTCTTAAATGGAACGGAGCCTCAACACACGCTACTGGCCAGCGTGTAAAACATCCGAAAACACATCTTCACTACGAAGAAGTGAGAGGCCACACGGGGGAATCCTTTGGAGAGCCTTTATTGTGGACACTGGGCATTATGCATTTCGGCGACCCTTCGCCTCGTCAGATGCCTCCACACAGGTACCGCCATAACCTCTCCACACAGAGTGTCTCCTCCTGCTCCCTCAATGGTCGGGGAGCTCCGCCCCTTGTTGTTTTTATGCACGCCTTCTGTAGTCTTGGAATCCTGACTACATCACCCACAGTTCACCTAGGTTGGAGGCAATGCACGGGGGTAACTTGATGGTGTTACTTGACTAGGGGAGAAAGGGTGTTTGTTGATACGGTGGCTGGTTCCATGCGGGAAAGGTGTCCCATGACTCCCCCAGGCCCTCGATCGTTCCCGCCTCTCATGCATAGGCTCGGCGGGCCGCGAGTCAGGATACCATGATTCCCGGCTCCTCGCACCATGTCGAGCTACTTCTTGTCAGACAGTCCAATTCCGAGTTTCTGCAGTCCGAGGCTGGCCGGAGCTACCAAAACCTTGGTAAAGTACATAGTTGTTGCCAGCAATGCTCCGGCCTCCTAAATGGAACGGAGCCTCAACACACGCTACTGGCCAGCGTGTAAAACATCCGAAAACACATCTTCACTACGAAGAAGTGAGAGGCCACACGGGGGAATCCTTTGGAGAGCCTTTATTGTGGACACTGGGCATTATGCATTTCGGCGACCCTTCGCCTCGTCAGATGCCTCCACACAGGTACCGCCATAACCTCTCCACACAGAGTGTCTCCTCCTGCTCCCTCAATGGTCGGGGAGCTCCGCCCCTTGTTGTTTTTATGCACGCCTTCTGTAGTCTTGGAATCCTGACTACATCACCCACAGTTCACCTGGGTTGGAGGCAATGCACGGGGGTAACTTGATGGTGTTACTTGACTAGGGGAGAAAGGGTGTTTGTTGATACGGTGGCTGGTTCCATGCGGGAAAGGTGTCCCATGACTCCCCCAGGCCCCCGATCGTTCCCGCCTCTCATGCATTGGCTCGGCGGGCCGCGAGTCAGGATACCATGATTCCCGGCTCCTCGCACCATGTCGAGCTGCTTCTTGTCAGACAGTCCAATTCCGAGTTTCTGCAGTCCGAGGCTGGCCGGAGCTACCAAAACCTTGGTAAAGTACACAGTTGTTGCCAGCAATGCTCCGGCCTCTTAAATGGAACGGAGCCTCAACACACGCTACTGGCCAGCGTGTAAAACATCCGAAAACACATCTTCACTACGAAGAAGTGAGAGGCCACACGGGGGAATCCTTTGGAGAGCCTTTATTGTGGACACTGGGCATTATGCATTTCGGCGACCCTTCGCCTCGTCAGATGCCTCCACACAGGTACCGCCATAACCTCTCCACACAGAGTGTCTCCTCCTGCTCCCTCAATGGTCGGGGAGCGCCGCCCCTTGTTGTTTTTATGCACGCCTTCTGTAGTCTTGGAATCCTGACTACATCACCCACAGTTCACCTGGGTTGGAGGCAATGCACGGGGGTAACTTGATGGTGTTACTTGACTAGGGGATATATATATTTGGTACGTTGTCGTCTCAGCAGCCAATGATTCGGTAAAAAGACGAGGCAAACCCAGTATCTGGTGCGTGTTATTTATTTTGAACCCAACACCACTCTGCCATGACGCGTTTCGGCCTGGCGAGGCCTTGATCACATGACAACATCACGGAGGCGGACTAGCCAATTTAAAGTGCACAGTGCCATTGATAAACATAGACATAGACAAAATACTTCAAAACTTATTGTCTTAACGTCAAGTAACGTGCGTGGCAATTGTTATAATCACAATTTCTTGCCATTAATAATTGCACATAATTTTAACAATATATGGTTATATTGATTATCATTTGCAATTTAAGAATAATGATAAAACACAATAAAAACTTCTCTAAAATGTTTTAAAATATAAATATTCAAATTCATTGCAAAGATAAAAGACTTGGCTTCCCTAAAACCATGGTAAAATGTGTATAAGAAATCCGGTCAGTCATGATAAAATATCAACATATCTAACCAATTTAAAACACATTTTTACAGGGAGGCTAAAACCAAATCCGTCACTGTATTTAAGAGTGACCAGGAGGTTCATATATATATATATATATATATATATATATATAGGAGATATTAGTATCTCCCTTAACTCTCTTGTTTACATTTTTTAAAAATACATATATATACATATATATATATATATATATATATATATATATATATATATATATATATATATATATATATATATATATATATATATATATATATATATATATATATATATATATATATATGTGTATTTAAAAAAAATGTAAACAAGGGAGTTAAGGGAGATGCTAATCTATGGTGGGTGTACTATACACCAGGAGACTAGGACAGCCTGGATGGATGTGGACTCCTACACCCCCCTTGACAAACTCTGCAGCAGGTAAAACAAGTGAAAGCTTTACTATAATGTAATGGTGGGCATGTCCTGGTTTTAGATTTTCCGTGACCGATGTGGCCTGTGAGTGTATAAGGCCCAGGAGATATATCACTACGTGAACAAACGTATCTGCAGTCCACAATGGCTGAGGAAAAATGCCAAAGTTTGCGCTACAGTTCCCAGAAGGCCCTAATATGGAATACATGGGGTATGAACTCATCAGATTACATGGACACACCAACTTTGATCAGACCGACAAGGCTGAAATAAGTCGGTGATTACTGGTGCAAAGTGAATTGAAATCACAGGTGAATGAATTCGAAAAAAGTCCTGAGAGTGCTGTATACTTGCTTTTGCTCTGTATATAAAGGAGGGGCCTGTGGTCTATCCATAAACGCCAGCACCAGCAGTTAGAGCATGCTTCTCTGGGACCACTTGTGTGAAAGCATGGATTTTCTGCCTCAGCGCCAGGCACCAGAGAACCTTCCACTGAATTAAGGAAGATACTACTCTGCGGTGGGTATACTATACAGCAGGCAACTAGGAAAGCCTGGATGGACATGAACTCCTACACGCCCCTTGATGAACTCTGCGGCAGGTAAAACCGTTGATAGCTTTATCGTAATGTATTGGTGGGGATGTCCTGGTTTTAGATTTTCTGGACCGATGCGGCCTGTGAGTGCATCAGGCCGGGGAGATAAATCACAATGTGAACAAACTTACATGCAATCCACAACGGCCAAGTAGAGATGCCAACGTTTGCACCACAGTTCCCAGAAGGCTCAAGGTTGGAATACAGGGGATATGAATGCACTAGAATACACGGACACACCCACTTTGATAAAGAGCAACGTGGTCGTAACGCTTCAGTGGTTTCTGGTGCAATGTGGATTGAAATCACTGGTGAATAAATTAGACAAAAAACTCCTGAGAGTGAGACGTACTTGCTTTTGCTTTGTATATATATATGTGTGTGTGTATATATATATATATATATATATATATATATATATATATATATATATATATGTATATATATATATCCCTCTAAATGTTAAATATATCAATATATCTATATAATTATATAGATATGTACATATATTGATATAAATTATTATTATTTTTTAATAAATGCCCTAATTAATGATATACAGCTCCCTGCCTTAAGGCTTGATAGGCTTTCCTTTGGGGAGACTTATTTATATTGTTAACGGAAATGGGGACTTTGCCATTTGTTTGAATGGCAAAGTCAAACTAGCAGTGTCTACACTGCTCTTCCAGTCTGCAGTGGCAGGTTGGGAGTCATTTTGTAGTTTGCCACACCCAGAGTGTGCAGCCCTGGGTGCACACTCTCCCTCACATGTCCTGGGTGCTCTAGGTACTATATACTAAGGACTTATAAGTAAGCCAGTCTCTGCCAACTGGGGATAGCCAATTCGACATACACTTCGTAAGGGGTTAGAACACTGGCACAGAGTGTTCTAACCGTGACTGCCAGGTGACAGTCGCGCTTTATAAGTGTTTTAAATAAATAAATAATAACTGAGGTCTGGTTAGCCAGCCTCAGTGCTCTCTCAGAGTCGAAAACCAGCAGCATCAGTCCAAAAATGTGGGTGTGAGTATGCAAAAGGAGTCATTTAGTAGTTTTTCCAGAATATTGTTTTTGTAATGTTAGCATTGGCCCACGTAGTGATTTCTTTGGTTTACCTTTACAACTCTCTTTTATTAAAACCAAACAGTTTTTCAAATAGTATGATGCTATTTTAAGGATATTGGACAAAATCTTATTATGTAACGTCGCCTGACGGCTATCTGATTCTATAAGATCAAATAAGATCAATTTGGCATGATTTATATAAAGGCATGGTTTCCAACTTGTATACATTCAAATTGTAGCCAGAAACCTTATCATTCCAAAAACCACTGAATGCAATAAGCCCGGATTTGAAAAAAGCGGCAAGAAGTCATATGCATTATCTAACAGTTTGTATCTCCTACCTCTACACCATCTATATTAATATTTGTTCTTATAATGTTGAGTAGAGGTTCTAGAGCTAGTGTAAAAAAATCAAAGAATGAGTGACCAGATTTCTTATTAAATAGAAAACTATACCCACCCAGTAGAGTGATTTGAAGAACCGACCTACGTGTCTTCAATGAATCTGTAGCATGCCATTTTCGGAGATAACTGGTGCATGGTGGAATGGCAGAGGTATATGAAGGAGTGGAGGAAGGAAAGAGAATGGACTGCTGGATAGGAATATACACCTTATAGAACTGGTCCCCCTCTTAGTGAATCTGACATCAACTTCTGCTCTTACCTGACAGCAACGGAGTACAGTTAGGCAGCGGATAAGACCTCCGGCGCCAAAATGGGACACTGTCTATTGCGGCAACATCTCTATACAATGAGTGGACTGCTGTCAGCTCAACAAACTACTTGGGACCGCCACCATAGCGGGATGGCAGTAATACCACCAAGATCTTAATCACACCCTTAGATGAGAAAGATTTATTGACTGCCAGCAACACATGACTGGTCAGTGCAACTATTTCAATGGGTGTGAATTTTGTAAACTGGTGTTTCAGCACCTGACTCACCCACTAGGTATCAGTCCAGAGGGACCTCCTTGGGGCCAAATAAAAATAAAGCAGTGTTATGAGTCTTGGGTTCCCTCACAGCAGCCAGCATGGCCCCCGTGTGGTACAGTGGGACTCTTGAAGATGATGTATTATCTCACAACCATGTAAGGTTTGTGCTAAAGCAGGGCTACTGCAAAAAAAAAAGAAAATCAAAATAAATGTGGGTATATATCCACATTATATGTTTATGTATATATATATATGTGTGTGTGTGTGTGTGTGTGTGTGTGTGTGTATGTGTGTATGTGTGTGTGTGTGTATATATATATATATATGTGAGCAAGGCGGAGGTAGCCGCCGAAACGCGTCTGAGCAGAAGTTGATGTAAAATAAACAATCTTGAACTGAGATACACGGAGTCAGCGCCTTCTTGGATGGTGAAGTTTGGTGTGGTGTCAATATATATATATATATATATCCACGCTCCCTGTCCCACTTGAAAAAACTTTGTGAATAAACCTTGATGGTGTGAGCACTGCAAAAACTTTGGTTCCACGAGTGCGGTTCTTTGGAAAAACGAGTTCTGAAGCTGAGCAGAATATATATATATATATATATATATATATATATATATATATATATATATATATATATATATATATATATATATATATATATATATATTTATGAACACGAGCTCCAGTTCCCCTCCAGTCCCTGGATACCAACAAAAGGACCGATTTAAAAGATTCCCTTATATTTTCCTTTGGTTACGCATTTCACCTGTGTCCACAGTCTTGATCACACAATAAACACCATTGCCAGGTCTTCATTTAAAAACCAAAAGTACCCGATCACGTGGTCCGCTATTTCCATTACAATGGAAGACAGACTTCATAACATGTTCTGATTGAACCAACCATTGAAAGCGATGCCATGTTGATCAATTTAAAACATTTTTAATTCATGTTTTACATTTGGAATTGGTTGATGGGACTTCACAATAATTTATCAAATATTTGGAGTCTTCCGTTTCCTGTGCAAACAATCTGCATTTAAATAAAGATGATTTACTTTGCTCATGTTCCATTTGAGCTGAGGATTTTAGACAAGTGCCTGATTCATCCTGCAACTTTCATCAGAATACACATTACTCAAATAATTACAATGTGCATACTGGTTATAAAATAATTTACAAATCCTTCCTTTATGAAAATACATATTAAAATTCATATGCATTTTGAATATTGAAAAACTAAAACCTCCATTAAAAAATTCCCAATGTAACGATTTCATTTGACAAGCTCAGGCGGATCAATTTGAATAAAGTGCCAGTGCACCATAAACAAACATCGTTGATGTTCATGATGTCAAGACGAGTAGACAATAAATAAAAAGATTAATAAAACATAAGTAAAAAAGACACTGTTAACTTAACGGCCAATCTTCAAGTGCCAGTGCAAAGTGCAAATTCAGACTTATGATCAATACAGGACATTGGATAACAGTACAGTGAATAAGATAATAAAGTGCAAGTGCTTTGACCACAGGCGACGCATAGTTTATCATCAATTTTAGCATATTTGAACCCTTGAATGTAAATATAAATATCTATCTATCTATATATTACCTACTGGCGGTCGCCAGTTGGTATATATAGTTAGGATTTTTTCTCTATGGGATTTTTGAAAATTCTATGTCTAATAACTTTGGCGTTTGTGGACGGAATTGGCTGAAATTTTCAGGAAAATGGCACATTTTTTATTTCTGAGCAGCTCCTGTAAATTTGGGGGGGGGGGTTCGTCTAGGGGGGGCCGAGAAAAAAGGGGGGTCCCAAAACGCGTTTTTCCCATGTTAATTTCCATAGGGCAGTTGGCCTCACTTTTAGCTCGAACGGCTGAATGGATTTGCATGAAACTTGGCAAAATTGTAGGGACTGTTAGCCCGCTGTGCCTTTGCTAGGTCTCAATATATGTGTTCCAGTGGATTTTGATAAATTAACGTTCAAAAAAATATATATATCTGTGACAGCGTCCCGGGTAGCGCTCCGGTTCGTGTACTTTTCGCGTAACGGAACTTTGCGAAGCGAAGCTGATTGGCTCTTTGGTGTCTGTCAACATTCTAAACAGTCCGGAGCGGCCGCCATCTTGTCTCTCGGTAGGATCGAGAGACAAGAGGAGGCCAAAACGAAGGGGGAAATGACCATAAGGGGGCATAGTAGATCCTCCCTGACCCCCTAGGTTTGATGTGGAGGCTTTAAAAAATCGTTTTTTTTGCGTTATCAATAGTGTTGTCCGTATTCCCAGTCAGTACCCTTCCCCGCCCGCCATGTGCACAAAGACCGCATACATCCCCCATAACGTCAAGGCTAAGTAACTAGAACGTCATAAGGAGTTGCAAGTCGCTCCCATACTGGTGCCATTTTGGTCGAGGTCAGGCAGGTTCAGAGTATAGTTCAATGTCTCCAATAAGTAGCGGCAGGACCAGAATCCCTTTCGGCAGTTTTGGCTTCGTCATTACGAGCACTAGAAAACAAGACATTCTGGGCAGTATCACCCTTGACGCAACCCTTTATTGTACAAGATGGTGTCTTTCAAAAGCCAGGGGTATAGGAGTATGTAACAAGTGAGCCATTTAATTGAAAAAACTAAACGTGACAAACAGTTGTAGGATCAGTGAAGGTTGATTTTTTAATTGAAAGTATAACAGGATCAGTTACAATAAAATCCTTCATACGCACACCATGGGCGAGTATCATGGGTAACATTACTTCGAAGCTTTATTAATACAATAATCAATAATGAAAAATCGACATCAATAGGGTTGTCCGTATTCCCTGTCAGTACCCTTTCCCGCCCGCCATGTGCACAAAGACCGCATACATCCCCCATAACGTCAAGGCTAAGTAACTAGAACGTCATAAAGAGTTGCAAGTCGCTCCCATACTGGCGCCATTTTGGTCGAGGCCAGGCAGGTTCAGAGTATAGTTCAATGTCTCCAGTAAGTAGCGGCAGGACCAGAATCCTTTTCGGCAGTTCTGGCTTCGTCATTACGAGCACTAGAAAACAAGACATTCTGGGCAATACCACCCTTGACGCAGCCCTTTATTGTACAAGATGGTGTCTTTCAAAAGCCAGGGGTATAGGAGTATGTAACAAGCGAGCCATTTAATTGAAAAAACTAAACGTGACAAACGGTTGTATGATCAGTGAAGGTTGATTTTTTAATTGCAAGTATAACAGGATCAGTTACAATAAAATCGTCTATACGCACACCATGGGCGAGTATCATGGGTAACATTACTTCGAAGCTTTATTAATACAATAATTAATAATGAAAAATCGACATCAAATGGGTTGTCCGTATTCCCAGTCAGTACCCTTCCCCGCCCGCCATGTGCACAAAGACCGCATACATCCCCCATAACGTCAAGGCTAAGTAACTAGAACGTCATAAGGAGTTGTAAGTCGCTCCCATACTGGCGCCATTTTGGTCGAGGCCAGGCAGGTCCAGAGTATAGTTCAATGTCTCCAGTAAGTAGCGGCAGGACCAGAATCCTTTTCGGCAGTTCTGGCTTCGTCATTACGAGCACTAGAAAACAAGACATTCTGGGCAATACCACCCTTGACGCAGCTTTTTATGCTACAAGATGGTGTCTTCCATTCAGAAAATATTGTTGGCAGCATTTTGAAAGGAAAGATAAACGGCCGTTCTCCTAGTGAGTCTCACATTGTTACATTTATGAAGAATGTTGAAGAGTAGTATGTTGAAAATCTGAAGCCATTGTTCTACAAACTCTCAACCAGCCTTGGATGGAAAAATCCTCAAGAATGTACAAACTGAAAACCAGTTTTTGTTTGCATAGCATCAGCAGCAACACTTAAGTCAGCTTTTGTGAAGCCGCCATCTTGATCCAATCAATACCGTCCCCTTGGACACATTCAGGGACCAGGCCGCAGGACGTGTCTTCAGGTCAAACGGATTGTGGGACAAGGTCCAGAATGGAAGAGTCACCAAAAGGCAAAAAGTTCCGCCGGACCCCGGGAGCCAGCCGCCTATGTCGGGGGCGATCTCAGGCCACACCAGGGCAACAAGACTTGGGGAGGGGGCAGGAGCCAAGCGCCCCCTCCCAGTCCGCGCCACCACACCGCCTCTCGGGGGCCTCCGTCAAGCGGTTCAGGGAGGCACCACATCACATTGCTTTCCAATGCAGTCAGGTCCTCAAACAGCCCCCACTTACACTCACCTATGAAAATCTTACTATTGATGCTTGACTGAGACCAAGGAGATCAGAGTGCATGTCTGTGTAAGGTGATGTACCTCTGGGGAGACAAGGTCCAGAATGGAAGAGTCGCTGTATCGCAAGAGTGGGTGAAATTTAGCCGGATGGCGGGTGAGACGCTGTAATAGCAAGAGCAGGCGCAACTCAGCTGGCCGAGAGAGACTTGGGGAGGGGGCAGGAGCCAAGCGCCCCCTCCCAGTCCGCGCCACCACACCGCCCCTGGGGGGCCTCCGTCAAGCGGTTCAGGGAGGCACCGCAGGCAGCCGTTCTTCAGATCAGTGGCTCTCACCGGCAAGGCTCCCCTCCTTTAGCAGCGATCGTTGGCGCTGTGGTTGCGGCCGGAGGCCCCGCCTAGTCAACGCCCCGGCCTCTCCATGTCGTAGGCCGCAAGAGTGGGTGCAACTCTGCTGGCCGAGCGAGAAATACCGTCCCCCTGCACACATTCAGGGACCAGGCCGCATTGCGAGGGCACCGCAGGACGTGTCTTCAGGTGAAACGGATTGTGGGACAAGGTCCAGAATGGAAGAGTCGCTGTATCGCAAGAGTGGGTGAAATTTAGCCGGATGGCGGGTGAGATGCTGTAATAGCAAGAGCAGGTGCAACTCAGCTGGCCGAGAGAGACTTGGGGAGGGGGCAGGAGCTAAGCGCCCCCTCCCAGTTCGAACCAATGAAAAGTGTTATTTTTAGGTCACATGACCTAGCCTTACATCATTAGGAACCCAAAAGTGAAATGAACCAATGAAAAGTTTTAATAACAAGTCACATGACCTGTTATGCTTACGTTACACGTTCCGCGCCCCGGATCGCTTCCGGGTAGCTGCTTTTCGCGCCTCGCGCACCGGAGCACTTCCGGGTGCGCTAACGCGGCGCGTCACAGAAGGGACAGGCAACAAGAACCATCAGTCAAAGATGGGAGGGCAAGTTCTTCTCTACCGGGTCACGTTGGGGCTCCACCGGAACTGATCGAATTGGTAGTCTACAGTGTTTCTGGATGTTTCAGACTGAAGCTGGCGTCAGCATGAGAGCACCACCATCTCGTGACTCCTTCATGGCCATTCCGCCAGCAATCATGGCAGTAAGGGTGGGCGTAAAATCCGTTTCGCAGGCAAATTTGCGGATTTTCCGCGATTTCGCGATCCGCGAATCTCGCAAAATCACGGTAAAATCCGCTAATCAGCAGAGATGAATATTCAGCCAAGCAAGGGTTACAGCAGCAGGTGCAAAAGTTAAACCTAATTTCTTTGTAACCTTTTACAAAAGGGTTACAAACAAATTAACTTCAACTTGGACACCTGCTGCTAATTGCTTCCTGGCGCCTCGTTGCCTACTTGCAACTATTCTCTGACCCTGCTCTGACCCTTGAAGCAGGGTCAGAGAATAGTTACAAGTAGGCAACGAGGCACCTGTCCAAGGAATTAAACCTCATCAGGAAGCACTTACAGATATAAAAAACAGGAAGAAGGGAGAGGATGGCAAATACACCCATTTTGAGTTGTCAGGAGGGGTTAAACTAAAAGAGACCTTTACAACACAATTTTCATATGCATTTTGCTAAAAATAAAAAGCTGTATGTTCTGTAGGGGCAACTCAGGAATCTGGCCCTTCAGAGATCCGGCCTCTCTTTCTTTCTCTCGTTTTCTCTCTCCCTCTCTCTTTCCCTCTCTTTCTCTCTCTTTCTATCTATCTATCTATCTGTCTATCTATCTATCTATCTATCTCTCTCTCCCTCTCCCATAAACGACTGCATGAGTAACTTCGCTATGCAAGCGGCTCGGGAAGACGCAAAAATCCCCGCGAACACGCAAAAAACCCCGCGAACATGCAAAAAAACAAAAATTCGCACAAATTCGTGAATTTTGCGGATCGCGAATTCGCAAATTTCGCCCATGCTTACATGGCAGTCGCTCCCCACCGTAAGTCTGCGGGAGTCGGGGGCTCCGGTGACTCTTGTAGAATCTTCAAGGCTGAGGGGACGCTTTTGGGAATGGGGCCCATGCCCTAGCAGTCAAGCGTCCGAGTTCCAGGGTTGCCCAGAGTCATCCTTGCAGGCCAGGCCCAAGTCTGTGGAGTCGACTGCCATTTCCAGAGCTCCATGGCAGCCGCCTCTCACTGTACTGCAAGAGTGGGTGCAATTCATCCGGATGGCGGGTGAGACGCTGTAATAACAAGAGCAGGCGCAATTCAGCTGGCCGAGCGAGGCCCTGTGCCGCAGGAGCGGGCGCAACTCAGGTGGCCGAGTGAAGCGCTGGGGTGTAGCTGATAAACCTCCACCTGGGGAGGTGGGGGAGGCTCGTTCGTGCCGCCTCTCCCTTTCAGTGCACCCCACGCCGTCAAGCGTCTGAGTTCCAGGGTTGCCCAGAGCCATCCTTGCAGGCCAGGCCCAAGTCTGTGGAGCCGACCGCCATTTCCTGAGCTCTGTGGCAGCCGCCTGTCGCTGTACTGCATGAGTGGGTGTAATTCATCCGGATGGCGGGTGAGACGCTGCAATAACAAGAGCAGGCGCAATTCAGCTGGCCGAGCGAGGCCCTGTGCCGCTGGAGCGGGCGCAACTCAGGTGGCCGAGTGAAGCGCTGGGGTGTAGCTGAGAAACCTCCACCTGGGGAGGTGGGGGAGGCTCGTTTGCGCCGCCTCTCCCTTTCAGTGCACCCCACGACGTGTCCTGGTGCAGGTATATGTGATGGTTGGACCAGGGCACCGCAGGACGTGTCTTCAGGTCAAACGGATTGTGGGACAAGGTCCAGAATGGAAGAGTCACCAAAAGGCAACAAGTTCCGCCTGACCCCGGGAGCCGACCGCCTATGTCGGGGGCGATCTCAGGCCACACCAGGGCAACAAGACTTGGGGAGGGAGCAGGAGTCAAGCGCCCACTCCGAGTCCGCGCCACCACACCGCCCCTCGGGGGCCTCCGTCAAGCGGCTCAGGGAAGCATCGCAGGCAGCGGTTCTTCAGATCAGTGGCTGTTAGCAGCGATCGTTGGCGCTGTGGTTGCGGCCGGTGGCCCCGCCTAGTCAACGCCCCAGCCTCTCCATCTCGTAGGCCGCAGAGTAGTCGGGGAGAAATCCCGGGAACGGCGGCATGCATTTGGATCGATGTTGCAGCAGGCTGCCATGTAAATAGTTATTTAATAAAACGTTTTACCCTGTTACTTTGCTGGTGTGTTGTATATATTAATAATATTTGCATAGTGTTTGTCGTTGTTTTGGGCGGGGTGGGCGGCGGAGCCGAGCTGTCTTGCAGCCATCATGGCGTCGAGCTCAGTTCCTCTCACTAGTTTCATATTTCTCATGAGGGGTTGTTCCTAATGTTTCTATTTTAGCGAGGTCAAAAAGAGATCCCATTAGTGGCCTACTGATTTTGCTTGATTCCTTATGTTGTTTCTAACGATTTTTCACTATCTGCAAAGACTAAACAGAGTATTGCGACTCTGTGCTTGTTTATAAATAGAGAATGAACCAAAGAGAACCAATTCTAAAACAGTAAATGCTTGGATAACAATAAATGAAATGGAGAGGGAAGCAGGCACGACGGATTACAACGGGCGCAAAGGCCTGCGTTACCTACCCTTCACTATCTGCAAAGAGAGAATACTCCTAAAAGAAAAGAGGGGGGATGGAGGGGGGAGGGGGCAGCGTTCAAAGCACATCAGCGTGCATAGACACGAAAATGTTTTTACCTACCACGTACTTGACATTTTAAAGCTTTTGATATTTGCTATTAAAAACCCATTGAAATTCACTGAAAAAACCATAGGTTATAGACCATATATAGTTAGGAATTAGCATTTACAAAACCTTGAAAATTCACTGAAAAAACCATGGGTTATAGACCATATATAGTTAGGAATTAGCATTTACAAAACCTTATTTTACTCATTGAAATTCCATATATAGTTAGTTGCACTAACTATATATCGCGCACCCGCAATCCACTGCTGATGATGTCACATATTACATCATTCATGACATGGTCAGTGACATCACTGATGACATCACTGATGACAACTCAAATGACATCACTGATGACATTATCCAATGACTGTATGTTTCTGTAAAGTTAAAATATGTCTTACATATTGAAGAATGAGTGGATGTATAAGCGTCTTGATGAAGAATTTAGTAGGTGCATGACTGACTGTATGAGTGAGTGATTAAATGTGTCTCACTGAGTGCATGGGTTAGTGACTAAACTGTCTTAATTTGTGCATCATTATGTCTGTTGTTCTGTAAACTGCTGAATGTGTTAATCAGTAGCTATATGAGTAACTATATGGGATATTCATTGGTTGCCCAAGTATTTGTATGGGAGTCTAAGTATGTGTGTGAGTGGCTGGGAGGTGTATGACTCTGTGCATAGATGTGTGAGCAGTTGATTCACTAGATGTATGGGTTCAAAAGTGCATGTGGAAATAGCTGCATGGGCGATTGACTGTGTGCATGAGTGTATTGGTGAGTGAATGGATATCTCAGTGCAACATGTCAAAGTAAGTACATATGTAAAACACAGTACATGTGAGAGTTGACATATATAACCGTGCATAAGAGCCAGTGAATGTGTGAGTGGCTGTATGGATCATTGTGAACTTGTATCAGGGATCGTATAGGAGATTAAATATGTGTTAGAATATGTTTGAATTAGTAAGGTGTGTATAACTGTATAGTTGAGGAAATGGAGGTGTGATTGATTCTTTGCATGACTGACTAGATGTATGAGTAACTCCATGGATGAGTGACAATCTGTGAGTGTCTTTTTACACTGATTGTATCTAAGGTTATATTAGAGTCTGAAGAGGTTCATTGTATTATCACATGAATGATATTATCAGTGATGTTGTCAGTGATGTCATTTGAGTTGTCATCAGTGATGCCATCAGTGATGTCACTGACCATGTCATGAATGATGTAATATGTGACATCATCAGCAGTGGATTGCGGGTGCGCGATATATAGTTAGTGCAACTAACTATATATGGAATTTCAATGGTTTTGTGTGAGTAAAATAAGGTTTTGTAAATGCTAATTCCTAACTATATATGGTCTATAACCCACGTTTTTTTCAGTGAATATATATGGAGGACTTACTGTGCATGGCAGGGCGCTGAGGAAGGCCAGGAGCCGAAATGCATTCGCCGCCAGCACTGAATGCATGCCAAATAAAGCTTGACTGTACCTGTTGATCCCCTCTGGCCTCCTTTTCTTCTGTTGTGGAGGGAAGCTGTTCGATATTTTCTGCTCCAGCCAAGGGGGCAGTCAGGAAGGCCCCGTAGCATCAAGTGACCCGGACGAAGTTTGGCAAAACGTTGTTCAGTCAGCGATTTCATGGACTCGGGGGACCGAGACGTCCGGTGTCCGCCTCACTGACCAGGAGGTACCAGGCAGAAGGAGGAAATTGCCTCCGTTAGGACACTATGCCCGACGGCTGTCCCTGCTGATATTTCCTTCCTGGACGCCGAGGTAGCTGCGGACCGAGGGGACACAGGGAGGTCTTGCAGACTTTGGCGGCGTTCTGTGGGGACCCCCACCACCCACTTGCACGATCCGGACGGAGCCATTCACGCACCACGAGGCACTACCCACACTGCCGACCCAGTTGCACATCCACGGTGCATTCTGGGAGTTGGAGTCCACTGACCGATTTTGGACACCAACAGGTGAGAAAAATCAGCCGGGGGAGGAGCTTCCGGACCTTTCATTACAGGGCTGCAGGATTGGGACATTAGGTGGAGGACTTACTGTGCATGGCAGGGCGCTGAGGAAGGCCAGGAGCCGAAATGCATTCGCCGCCAGCACTGAATGCATGCCAAATAAAGCTTGACTGTACCTGTTGATCCCCTCTGGCCTCCTTTTCTTCTGTTGTGGAGGGAAGCTGTTCGATATTTTCTGCTCCAGCCAAGGGGGCAGTCAGGAAGGCCCCGTAGCATCAAGTGACCCGGACGAAGTTTGGCAAAACGTTGTTCAGTCAGCGATTTCATGGACTCGGGGGACCGAGACGTCCGGTGTCCGCCTCACTGACCAGGAGGTACCAGGCAGAAGGAGGAAATTGCCTCCGTTAGGACACTATGCCCGACGGCTGTCCCTGCTGATATTTCCTTCCTGGACGCCGAGGTAGCTGCGGACCGAGGGGACACAGGGAGGTCTTGCAGACTTTGGCGGCGTTCTGTGGGGACCCCCACCACCCACTTGCACGATCCGGACGGAGCCATTCACGCACCACGAGGCACTACCCACACTGCCGACCCAGTTGCACATCCACGGTGCATTCTGGGAGTTGGAGTCCACTGACCGATTTTGGACACCAACAGGTGAGAAAAATCAGCCGGGGGAGGAGCTTCCGGACCTTTCATTACAGGGCTGCAGGATTGGGACATTAGGTGGAGGACTTACTGTGCATGGCAGGGCGCTGAGGAAGGCCAGGAGCCGAAATGCATTCGCCGCCAGCACTGAATGCATGCCAAATAAAGCTTGACTGTACCTGTTGATCCCCTCTGGCCTCCTTTTCTTCTGTTGTGGAGGGAAGCTGTTCGATATTTTCTGCTCCAGCCAAGGGGGCAGTCAGGAAGGCCCCGTAGCATCAAGTGACCCGGACGAAGTTTGGCAAAACGTTGTTCAGTCAGCGATTTCATGGACTCGGGGGACCGAGACGTCCGGTGTCCGCCTCACTGACCAGGAGGTACCAGGCAGAAGGAGGAAATTGCCTCCGTTAGGACACTATGCCCGACGGCTGTCCCTGCTGATATTTCCTTCCTGGACGCCGAGGTAGCTGCGGACCGAGGGGACACAGGGAGGTCTTGCAGACTTTGGCGGCGTTCTGTGGGGACCCCCACCACCCACTTGCACGATCCGGACGGAGCCATTCACGCACCACGAGGCACTACCCACACTGCCGACCCAGTTGCACATCCACGGTGCATTCTGGGAGTTGGAGTCCACTGACCGATTTTGGACACCAACAGGTGAGAAAAATCAGCCGGGGGAGGAGCTTCCGGACCTTTCATTACAGGGCTGCAGGATTGGGACATTAGGTGGAGGACTTACTGTGCATGGCAGGGCGCTGAGGAAGGCCAGGAGCCGAAATGCATTCGCCGCCAGCACTGAATGCATGCCAAATAAAGCTTGACTGTACCTGTTGATCCCCTCTGGCCTCCTTTTCTTCTGTTGTGGAGGGAAGCTGTTCGATATTTTCTGCTCCAGCCAAGGGGGCAGTCAGGAAGGCCCCGTAGCATCAAGTGACCCGGACGAAGTTTGGCAAAACGTTGTTCAGTCAGCGATTTCATGGACTCGGGGGACCGAGACGTCCGGTGTCCGCCTCACTGACCAGGAGGTACCAGGCAGAAGGAGGAAATTGCCTCCGTTAGGACACTATGCCCGACGGCTGTCCCTGCTGATATTTCCTTCCTGGACGCCGAGGTAGCTGCGGACCGAGGGGACACAGGGAGGTCTTGCAGACTTTGGCGGCGTTCTGTGGGGACCCCCACCACCCACTTGCACGATCCGGACGGAGCCATTCACGCACCACGAGGCACTACCCACACTGCCGACCCAGTTGCACATCCACGGTGCATTCTGGGAGTTGGAGTCCACTGACCGATTTTGGACACCAACAGGTGAGAAAAATCAGCCGGGGGAGGAGCTTCCGGACCTTTCATTACAGGGCTGCAGGATTGGGACATTAGGTGGAGGACTTACTGTGCATGGCAGGGCGCTGAGGAAGGCCAGGAGCCGAAATGCATTCGCCGCCAGCACTGAATGCATGCCAAATAAAGCTTGACTGTACCTGTTGATCCCCTCTGGCCTCCTTTTCTTCTGTTGTGGAGGGAAGCTGTTCGATATTTTCTGCTCCAGCCAAGGGGGCAGTCAGGAAGGCCCCGTAGCATCAAGTGACCCGGACGAAGTTTGGCAAAACGTTGTTCAGTCAGCGATTTCATGGACTCGGGGGACCGAGACGTCCGGTGTCCGCCTCACTGACCAGGAGGTACCAGGCAGAAGGAGGAAATTGCCTCCGTTAGGACACTATGCCCGACGGCTGTCCCTGCTGATATTTCCTTCCTGGACGCCGAGGTAGCTGCGGACCGAGGGGACACAGGGAGGTCTTGCAGACTTTGGCGGCGTTCTGTGGGGACCCCCACCACCCACTTGCACGATCCGGACGGAGCCATTCACGCACCACGAGGCACTACCCACACTGCCGACCCAGTTGCACATCCACGGTGCATTCTGGGAGTTGGAGTCCACTGACCGATTTTGGACACCAACAGGTGAGAAAAATCAGCCGGGGGAGGAGCTTCCGGACCTTTCATTACAGGGCTGCAGGATTGGGACATTAGGTGGAGGACTTACTGTGCATGGCAGGGCGCTGAGGAAGGCCAGGAGCCGAAATGCATTCGCCGCCAGCACTGAATGCATGCCAAATAAAGCTTGACTGTACCTGTTGATCCCCTCTGGCCTCCTTTTCTTCTGTTGTGGAGGGAAGCTGTTCGATATATATATATATATATATATATATATATATATATATATATATATATATATATATATATATATATATATATATATATATATATATATATATATATATATATATATGTAGCAATCCCCGCTACCTCTCGCCCGGAGCCCAGTCCTGGATACCGCAGCGCAGGAAGAAGAGAGGAGACCTCAGGTGCAGGTGAGCAATAATTTTTATTTTCTCGAGGAGACGGCACATCTCAGCATGACGTTTCGGCCTTCACAGAGGCCTTGATCACATATATATTTTAATACTGCAACCAGAGAGGGTCCTTCCGGGGTCCTGCTCCAATTGTCGGGTGGCGCGTGTTTCGGCGAACCCATAAGCCGAAAAATTAAATTCGACTTCAAGACACACTTTGGTGTCGAAACGCGTAACGAGAAATAAAAGAACTTTGGGCATCTCTACTACCGAGCGCGCATGGTGCTTTCAGCACACTGGGATTTATAATATATATATATATATATATATATATATATATATATATATATATATATATATATATATATATATATATATATATATACACATACTCCACACTTCTCTCCTGTGCCTCAAATTCACAAGTGAGGTAACAGAGGTGAATTTCTTGGATTTAACAGTATACATCCACAATTGCAAAATTTTAACAAAACTATATAGAAAGCCCACTGCAGCAAACACAGTGCTTCATGCATCAAGTTTTCATCCGGTTAATCTCAAAAGGAGTATACAATTTGGAGAATGTATTCAAACTAAACGTAACTGCAGTGAGATATTGGAAATCGATACAGAGTTTGAAAATCTCAAGGGAAGGTTCAAAAGGAGAGGGTATCCAGGTAAATGGGTTGATTCAGCAATCTCTAGAGTAAACAAACTAAAGAGAGATGACATATTATTCGGGGCTATGAAAAAGAAAAATGGGAGTAATCAGTGCAGACTGATTACGAAATACAGTGTGCAACAGGAAAAAGTAAGAAGTCTTCTGAATCGACACTGGCATTTAATTAAAAAGGCTCCAGTGATTTGCAAATAGTCCCACGGAGACCAGAGATTACTTTTAGGCGTGTGAAATCTTTCAGACAGGCGCTTGTAAAAAACAGAATGAGAAAAAAGACAACAAAGGGAACCTGGCTGGATAAACAGCAAGGCTTTGTAAAATGTACGAAATGCAAAGCCTGTCGCCATGGAGTTAATACCAAAGAATATAAAGGTGGAACTTCCAATGACGTAAGAAAAATCAAACGTAAATTTAGTTGCAAAACGGATTTTGCAGTCTACGTGCTGCAGTGCTCGTGTGGCCTGCAGTACGTGGGCAGCACAAAAAGATTTCATAATAAGGATGCCTCAGGGCTTTCTTATATTGTAATAGACTCTGTAGAAAAAGATATAAGAGGTGGTAACCGTGAAAAAGCACTCCGCAAATTGGAATCAAGATATATAATAGAATTGAATTCAAAGCAACCGGAGGGGCTGAATATTGAGGAGGATATGTACACGCATTTGTAAATAGAGGATAAATGAAATGATAATGACGATAATCTGCAAACCATGTTTTTAAAGCACTATCACAACAGATAAGCAAGTGTATGGCTTAACCAGACACAAATTCTTACGATACCAAGTGTGTTGTGTTTTCTTGTACCCAGTTTTATAAAAAGGCGGGAAGTTTTGCCCACTAGGGCTGGACCTATAAATGTTCATTCATTAGCCGTGATAAAATGTTATTTATTAAGATGACATGCCCACTGGGGCTTGACGAGTAACCGATTGTAATAATGAGGTAAAAACTTTATTTTTACAAGTGGGACGATAACACTTCCCAATAGTGGTTTGCAGGTTGCAATCGATGGTGATGGATAAGCAACTTGTTAGACAATACCGAATTGAATCAACAGTTCTGGTTGTCAAATTGAATTAATAGTTCTGGTTGGCTATTTGTTATTCAGGCAAAAGTATTTGAAGTTTGTCATTATAAATTGTAATTTTACAAACGACAAAATGCTTGTAAAAAACTACGAGTCTGTGTACACTTAATTTTCTGTAGTTTAGCAGGTGACATGTATTGAAATTAGTTTTAAATGGATGCTTCTTACTTTTGTAAATATCGGTGAACAAGGCAGCAAGGACTGCTGAAACACGTTCGATTGAGGCGGAATTAAATTAATCTTTGGCAGCTATACACGGCAAAGCGTGGTGCGTATATATATATATATATAATATATATATATATATATATATATATATATATATATATATATATGAAATGAAAGTCAAACCTGTCAAGTACAATTCCAAAGACGACTGCGGACCCAAGATTTAAGGTGCATTTTTGTTTATTTGTGCTCCAAAACCCCGCACCTAGCCATGACGCGTTTCGGGCCTCCCTGGCCCTTGATCACATGACGCGCTACGTTGTGCATTCACCATATTTAAAGTGCAAGTGCATATTACCAATGACAGCGTCATAATGGACATAGAGGTAATACTATGATATAGCAGTGTGAAATACAAGGTTATAAGTAAAATCATCGGTAAAATACTTTTATAACCTAAAAACACTTGATAATCAAATATAAACGATATATATAAAATCATTTATAAAACCAGTAATTTAAGATCATAAAATCAATATAGCTAAAATAGCATATCACGATTTGGTTATAAATATTCAAATACAAAAAACAATAATTGTAAAATACAATTAAAATTTCTTTTGTAAAACAAGCAAAGAGGGGTTTTTTTACCAATTATTTGTTGACTTGTCTTCAAAACATTTGATTATCTAGCAATACTGTAATGTTTAAAACCTCAATAAAGAATGACGCAAATGTACCAAACTTTGATGTTAAAGACATTATATGGAATCCGTGGTAATGTGCAAAATAGTGCATAATCAGAAAAGTGCAAGAAAACCTGTGCAAATAGTATATGTGCAAAAAATATGCTATATCACCACTCGAAAAACTTTTTCAGTAGTGAAAAATTGCATATTTAAAATATGTGTAAAAAAGAATTGCAGTGCTAAAAAGTTTTTATATTTTAAAAACCATTATTACAAAATTATAAAAAAACTGGAATACATTTATCTCATCTATCTGTAACAACACTTAAGATTTAAAAAGACCCATTTTAACTTTTGTGTGGTAACAGAAGAATCTACATAATCCTCAATAATTACAAGCATGTATGCATGTCTTCCCACGCATTTAAACCTCTAGGATGTTTACTATCGAGGTTTAAAATGTAATACGTTTCTAATCTTCTGAGGATTCCTTCTCTGTTTCCACCCCTGCGTAAAGGCATTACTGTATCTATTACGTAGTATTGCAATAGGCTGAGGTCTCTTTTATGGCATTCGTTGAAGTGTCTTGCCACTGGATACGTCTCATCACAATTAGTGATAGCCCTCATGTGTTGTAGTACTCTTTGATGGGCTGGAAGTTTAGTACTTCCAATGTACCTTAACCCACATGGGCATTCCAAAACATAAATAGCAAATTCAGTTTTGCATGTCAAATATTTGTTGATGAGAATTGGTTTGTCAAAAAAAGGGGAAACATAAGATTTTGTGTTAGTACCATGTTTGCAGGCTTTACAGGTGAGACATTTATAAAAACCTTTTCTACTGTTCAACCAATCAGTTTTAAGTACGACCTCTGGGCTGCTAGTCACTAAACTATTTTCCATTGAACCAGCCTTTCGGTAGGTAATGGTTGGTGACGTAGTATTTCCCATTTCAAGTACTAGGTCATTTTGAATCAATGGCGGTCACCAGTAGGTAGTTATAGTTAGAACCTAGATTCCATAGAAAAAGCATTTTTTCATTTGCTAATAACTTTAGTCGTTTGACAAATCTTTTTGAAATTCTCCCCAAAAAAGTCTATCCAGGTCAGCTCATATCCTGAAAGTTTGGAGGGGATTCGTCAAGCGGGGGCTGAGAAAAAATGGAGGTCCCAAAATTAGTTTTCTCTGTGTTAATTTCCATATGAAGTTTCTGCGACGAGCGACAGCTAGAACTGCTGAACGGAATTACCCCAAATTTGGCAGAAAGGTAGAGCTTGGTCCAGAAAGCGACCTCTTTTTAAATGATGTAATTCTGTTCAGTAGTTTTTGAGAGATTCAAAAAATAAGAGTGAAAAAATAATGTTTCCATAGGAAACTTTGTGCAGGGCTACAGCCAAAACTACTGAATGGAATGACTCCAAATTTGGCAGAAAGGTAGTGCGTGGGTCAAGAAGCAACCTTTTAAAAAATTGTGTAAATAAATTTAGTAGTTGTTGAGAAATTAGAAAAATAAAAGTTTTGATATCTTGGCAGGGACTAAGTAGGGTGCGTGAGCTTCACTGTGATTGGCTGCTAGAACTCCAAACTAGGAAGTGTTGGCAGCCGTCTTGTGGCTCGGTACAAGCGAGTCACTTGAAAACGGAGAAACAAAGTTATAAAACAAGAAAAGGGGGCAGGGTAGAAAAACCTTGACCCCCCTAGGTCTGCTCAGGGGGTCCCAGAAGTACCCCAAGGGCCCAAAAAATCATATATATATTTTTTTTAAATCGCTGGGGTCGCAGGTTCTCTCGTTTCATTTTAATGAGGCCCTTGGGTGGGGTATGTTCCGGGGGTATTTCTTAAAAAATAAAGCAGGGGCTGCGGGGGTCCGCTGGGGTCTGCGCATCACTTAGGTTGGGGGGCGTTGCGCTGCCCCCCTTCTGGAGCCTTGTATGTGCTTGTAACTTTGGCGTTGTTTGACGAATCTTTATGAAATTATCCCAAAAGTTTCTCTTTTTTGGATTAGCTCTTATATTGAGTATTGGGGGTGAATGGTGTAGGAGGGGCTGAGAAAAAAAGAGGGTCCTAAAACGTGTTTTCTCCATGCTATTTCCATACAAAACTTTACAGAAGACTACAGGTGAAACTGCTGAACAGAAGTACGCTAATTTTGACAGGGTGAAAGGTCTTGGTCCAAGAAGCACGCTTTTGTTTAAATTATGTAAATCTGTTCAGTAGGTTTTGAGAAATATCAAATTTTACAGATATTGATATTTGAGAATTCTGATAGGTGATTGGCTGAGGGATTACAGGCACCAGCTTGTGGCTTATTGGCTGTGAACTGTTGAATCCAGGAAGTGTTGGCAGCCATTTTGTGATTTACTCCGTCAGCTCGCATTGCTCAGTGTAGAAGTCATCAGGTCCGCAGTTTTACCTGTGCGAGGCAACACTGGCATCTGTGTTTGTGTGAGATATGCTGTTCAGGCTGTTTCTCCTCATATTAAAAGGTCTTGGCTATGTCTTTAGAAGTCCGTCCGTCGGCTCCCAACTTTGTGAGTACGATCTCCTACACTACCCAAAGAGTACCCAAACACCACTGCGCTGTCGTAAACTCTAAAACACTACCCCAGCACGATACCCTACACTACTCAAACACCTCTGCACGACCAGTGGCGGCTGGTGACATTTGAAAGTAGTGAGGCAAAACATTATTGTTGTACTGCACTGTTGCGAGCGAGCATAGCAAGTGATCTGGAACAACGTACAGGGGTTTGGGGCGTTACCCCCAAGACATTTTTGAAAAAAGAGTGGGCAAACAGTGCATTTTTAAGCAAATTTGAGGAAGCGTAACTTGAAAAATTGCATTTTTATGAATTCAGTAATCTACAGCAAACAGATAACAGATAACACTGAATCAAGGCAGGTTCTATGTCAAACACGGTAGCCCTGGAGTTAAAAAAATGTAAGCAGCGGTGAATTTTCTCCCTTCTCCATTATTTCGCAAGAAAAAAACAAGTCTAAATTGTAATAACTTGCTTTTGTGTAGCAATTGCTACCACAATCTTGATATATCCTAACAATGAAAAGTAACATCAGTACTATTTCCCAATCAATGGCAATCATTTTATAGTATCTAGGATGATGAAAGGCTGAGCGGGCCCTACTGGGATTCTAAAGGAGTGTCCAAGGCTTTACTGACATTTCTACAGGAGCCCAAACTCACCCAGCACTGATGATAGCCTATGCCCTTGGCGCTAGGTGACAACTCTATCTACTTCTAGCCAGGGTGGAATATTCCAGAGTTCAGAAACTTTATCCAGCCTCCCAAAATGTTAAACGCTGCCTGCCCCACTACCAGAAACAATAGACGCTCAGTTCACCTTTCCAGTTCGTTTTGGGCGCCACACAGGAAATAAACACATTATTTAAATATCTGCTAGCCCTAATAACACACCTTATAAACATTGAACACGAAACTGTCATAGTGAAGAATCTTTAATTGGGGTGAAATCAATGTGCATGCCGTGCTGTACATAACTAAACACCCCTGCTAACTTTGCAAATCTGCATCAACTTTCGCTGTGGCAGGTCTGTGCATGCGTGTGCACACACTTCTATCTCAATATAGGAGTAGAATCAGTCAAACCCTTCAAGACCGACTCACAGTGTCCACAGTATTAACTAAATCATTTTCTCTCGGTCAGTGGCCATCCTGTAGAGCACACCTACAATTAACCTTTTAGTAGAACATGGGTAGCTGTGGATCTAGCATCTTGCTGCATAATGCATGCCTGAGCCCATTGTGATGCAAATAGGCTACACGACAACAGGGCATACAGGACAACTCAGAAATACTGCAAGGAAATTTCTCACGCTGGGTTAGCAATGCAAACTGTACATTTGGTCTAGGAGGGAGGTGCTTGGGCCCTGGGGGTGCTCTGGAATCATTCTCGCCTCATTCTGTCTGACTTCATTGCATGGCACTCAAAACCACTGGTCCCATTCAGCTGCTGCGGCGGGCATTTTCTTTCTGGTTTACATCATGCAAACGAGCTCCTGCCTCCTGCCCTTCACTGCCCTCAATTTCAAGCTCGATCCTAGCATCGACTCTACAAATAAGGATTTTGTGTTTCCAAAGCCAGATAAAATATTCATCGCTATCGCATCTAGTTTATCTTTGTTCTCAGCATACATACAAGACACACGCGAAAAATCCAACATGCTGTCACAAATTCAAAACTCAGTTTTGGTTCTTGCCTCCATTGAAAGACAACCGGCGGCTTCAAACAGTAGGTCTGCCTAGCACTAATGCGCAGCTCATAGTGCAGGCCGGCACTCTGAATGGTACATTCATTGTACTGGGCACACTGTCCTGGTCTTAGTGCCAACATCGGCACATTCCCCAGCCCTCCCGCAATAATTAACTGAATAACAGACACAACACAATTTTTTGGTGGAGAAACTTGCTGCAGGTTTATTTGCATAACAATATGCCAACATGTTGGGTTAACTTACGGGTGATCCATGGGCAGGCAGCCCCCCGCCACCTGCCCACATGATGAGCCATAAAACCTCGGTGGTATTAACCGAGGGGTGTTGTCAATTTGGGGGAAGGGATAGCCCCTCCCTCTGGCGGACCTCCAGTCCACCTATTACTCACGCCCATCTGCCCTACTGGGGGCGGAGACTTGCAGACAACCCCCGGTTGCTCAGGTCCACAACCGCCCGTAGGACTAACGGGGCGCCGTCGCTCCTCCAGGATCACACGCGAGGACCTCCCTAGGGATAATTGGCTTTAGCACCCTTACTGTGCTCCTGTAGAGGGTACCCTTCTGTACCTTACAGCCTTTGGATCGCCCTGTAACTCCGCCTGCAACACAAAGAAAATTGTATTAATTGAAGCAACCCCCCCCCCCCCCCCGCTGCTCGAAAGCCGGGTTCGCGGTAGGGAGGGAAAACAGCCTCAAGGCAGCTCGGCCATGCAGGAGGAGGGGTACTGTCTACGATGACGACCAGGACAAAAGAAGACGCTTAGTGGGCGGCAAGGGTAATTATACCTCTCCCCCCACCCGGGGACCCACACGGGTCCCCAAACACTAGACTGCTCGCTGTTGCCTGTGCCATCGTGTGGCACTAAGGGTGGCCGCCCTGTTAAGAGTGCCACCTTCGGTGGCCCAAGGCAGCATGGCATAGTGCCAACATCAGCGCAGCTCATAGTGCAGGCCTGCACTCTGAATGGTACATTCACTGTACTGGGCACACTGTCCTGGTCTTAGTGCCAACATCGGCACATTCCCCAGCCCTCCCGCAATAATTCACTGAATAACAGACACAACACAATTTTTTTTGTGGAGAAAGTTGCTGCAGGTTTATTTGCATAACAATATGCCAACATGTTGGGTTAACTTACGGGCGATCCACGGGCAGGCAGCCCCTCGCCACCTGCCCACCTGATGAGCCACCATAAAACCCCGGTGGTATTAACCGAGGGGTGTTGTCAATTTGGGAGAAGGGATAGCCCCTCCCTCCAGCGGACCTCCAGTCCACCCATTACTCACATCCCTTTCCGCTATGGGGGCGGAGAGTTGCAGGCAACCCCCGGTTGCTCAGGTCCACAACCGCCCGTAGGACTAACGGGTGCAGTCGCTCCTCCAGGATCCCACGCAAGGACCTCCCTGGGGATAATTGGCTATAGCATCCTTACTATGCTCCTGTAGAGGGTACCCTTCTGTACCTTACAGCGTTTGGATCGCCCTGTAACTCCATCATGGCCCTGGGTGTGGCCCCCGCCGCCCTAGGGTCCCCCCACCTTATACTACCATTTCACTTACAACCTGCTGCTCCCAATGCTTTGCCCAAGTCCAGCAGAAATAGGTCCATACCCACTTTAAACAGGTGTATCCCATTGTCCTCAAAGCACCTAGTGCATTTGACATGCAGCAACCCATGCCTGACAAAACCAAAACCTTTTTGCTCAGTGAATTTACACATCACGCTGTTCACTCGCCTGGGCGAGGTCTCCATGGCTTCCCCTGACCGTGCGCCCCACCATACCCGTCTTGGTGTGATTTCAGACCACCATAACTCACAGGTCCCCAGCATGTTACTCAACTCGCACAATGTACCCCTCATCTCCTAAAGCAGGTCTATTCGCCCTAGGGGAACCAGATCATCCCCTCCTCGGTGTATTACCAATACATCGGGTGGCGAGTCCCCCCCGCCCAGTCTCTGTAGAATTTTCTGCTTCAAGCTATTCCAACACATGTCTTGGGTCCCCAGCCAAATTATCCTCGTTGACTTAAAACCGTGTTTCCATTTTCTGCTATCCGCCCACTGAGATACCCTCTGGACTCCAGAATGTCCCATCACCAAGACAGTTTTACCTGGTAAATAAAGATGCAGACGTTTGACACACTGTTTATTAACATCAACAAAACCCAATTCTTCAAACAAAATCACCATCAAAATGACACAGACTCTTATGTCGCACAATGTTTAACACTACTACTTTAAGCTCCTGGACTAGTGCTTGCTCCATATCTCTTACGAACGTATATATTTCTTGTAACAGTTTGACTCCCAACGCCCCAATTGTTTGATGTGTTCCACTGGCAAGCCCGCCTGGAAGGCCATGGTTGTTGCCCCTATTCTAAACCAGTGGCTGCAAAACCACTTGCCCTGGACCTTATAACCTGATAGTTCTAAACACACATCCATTATGCGCTGTACTTGATATTTGGTCAAGGGTGTACCGTCTGCGTCTGCCAGGTAGCTCGCGACTAGGCGCACGGGACAATACTTGGTGATCTCTAGTTTGTTCAGCACTATCACCTTTCCTGCCCCCGCCTGGTCTGTTTTCGATCTCCTCAGCCTTATGGTGAGGACCTCCCCTGTCAGTACTGCATCCTGTCTGGACAAGGCCACACCCAATGTGTCCTGTTTTGATTTCGCCACCAGCTCACCCATTCGAAAAGCCCCGAAGAATGCCAACCCAAAAGCAAACATAGCGAGTTCCGGATACCCTGCCCAAGGCGCCCTCCAAACCACTGAACCATTGAAGTCTTCCAAGAAGCTTGCCCACATTCTTAAGTCCTCCTTCATCCCTCTGCTTGGTCTGACTAGGTGGTACTTCCTGGTGACCTTCGCTGTAGCCCTGCAATCAATCAATGACATTTATAATCAATCAATGACATTTATAAAGCGCACTACATACCCGTAGGGTCTCAAGGCGCTGGGGGTGGGGGGGGGGGTGCCGCTACTGCTCGAACAGCCAGGTCTTCAGCTTCTTCCTGAAGGAGAGGTGGTCTTGGGTCAGGCGCAGGTCAGTCGGGAGGGAGTTCCAGGTCTTGGCGGCCAGGTAGGAGAAGGACCTTCCTCCTGTAGTCGCTCTTCGGATGCGGGGGACGGCGGCGAGGGCGTGGTTGGCTGATCGGAGGTGGCGTTAGGGAGCGTAGAAGTTGATTCGGCTGTTGAGGTAGCTCGGGCCTTGGTCGTGTAGGACTTTGTGTGCATGGGTGAGGAGGCGGAAGGTGATTCTTTTGTTGACGGGGAGCCAGTGAAGGTCTCTCAGATGTCCGGAGATGTGGCTGGTTCGTGGGATGTCGAGGATGAGTCTGGCTGAGGCGTTCTGGATCCGCTGGAGTCTCTTCTGGAGCTTGGCGGTGGTACCGGCGTAGAGGGCGTTGCCGTAGTCCAGTCGGCTAGTGACGAGGGCCTGGGTGACGGTCTTCCTGGTCTCGGTGGGGATCCACCAGAAGATCTTCCGTAGCATGCGTAGGATGTTGAAGCACGCCGAGGAAACGTTGTTGACTTGCCTGGTCATGGAGAGGGAGGAGTCCAGGATGAAGCCCAGGTTGCGTGCATGGTCTGTCGGTTTGGGTGCGGTGCCGAGGGCGGGAGGCCACCAGGAGTCGTCCCAGGCGGAGGGTGAGGAGCCCAGGATGAGGACCTCCGTCTTGTCCGAGTTCAGTTTCAGGCGGCTGGTCGTCATCCACTCGGCTACCTCTTTCATCCCTTCGTGCAGGTTGGCTCTGGCGGCGGCGGGGTTGTTGGTCAGGGAGAGGATCAGCTGGGTGTCGTCGGCGTAGGAGATTATGTTGAGGTTGTGTTGGTGTGCGATGGCCGCGAGGGGGCTCATGTAGACGTTGAAGAGGGTGGGGCTCAGAGAGGATCCTTGAGGGACGCCGCAGATGACTTCGGTGGCTTCTGACTTGTACGGTGGTAGGCGGACTCTCTGTGTTCTTCCGTCGAGGAAGGAGATGACCCATTCCAGCGCCTTGTCCTGGATTCCGACGTTGCTGAGGCGCTGTACTAGGGAGCGGTGGCAGACAGTGTTGAATGCCGCGGAGAGGTCTAGGAGGATGAGGGCCGCTGTTTCTCCGTTGTCCATCAGGGCTCGGATGTCATCGGTGGCGGCGATGAGGGCGGTCTCGGTGCTGTGATTGGCTCGGAAGCCGGACTGTGAGGGGTCGAGGGATCCATTCGACTCGAGGAAGGCGGCCATCTGCTTGTTGACGGTCTTCTCGATGACTTTGGCTGGAAACGGGAGGAGCGAGATGGGGCGGTAATTCTTGAATTCGGTGGGGTCCGCTGTGGGTTTCTTGAGTAGAGCGCTGAGTTCGGCGTGCTTCCAGCTCTCAGGGAAGGTGGCGGTGTCGAAGGATGTGTTGATGATGTCTCGCAGGTGGGGTGCGATGACAGCGTCAGCCTTGTTGAAGACGTGGTGAGGGCAGGGGTCGGTCGGTGATCCGGAGTGGATGGAGTTCATCGTGCGGATGGTGTCTTCGGTGCTGATCGGGGTCCAGGCGTGGAGGGTGGTGGTGGGGGGTGGTTGTTCGGTCTTGGTGTGCGTTGGTTGGTTGTTGAAGCTGTTGTGTATGTCTGCGATCTTGTTGTGGAAGTATGAAGCGAGGGAGTTGCAGAGGTCTTGCGATGGGGTGATGTCGTTGTTTCCTGCGCTGGGGTTGGATAGCTCTTTCACGATGTTGAAGAGTTCCTTGCAGTTGTGTGCGTTGTTGTCCAGCCGGTCCTTGAATGCAGTTTTCTTGGCGGCGCGGATCAGCTGGTGGTGCTTCCGGGTGGCCAGCTTGAAGGTGGTCCTGTTGTCCGGTGTAGGTTCCCTTCTCCAGACTTTCTCGAGGGCTCGGCAGTTCTTCTTGGAGCTCTTGAGTTCGTCGGTGAACCACGAGGCTTTCTTGCTGCCGGGTCTGCTAGGCGGGGTTCTCAGCGGGGCGAGTTCGTCCGCGCAGTTGCTGATCCACTTCGTGAGGTTGTCGGCGGCCTGGCTGGGGTTCGCTGAGCTGGCAGGAGGGTGCTGGCTCAGGGAGGTGGCGAGCTGGTCTGCTGTGATCTTGTTCCAGCTTCTGTGGGCGGCCTGTTGCTGGTGGTGGTGGGTCGTCGTTCTCTTGAAGGTGAAGTGGACGCAGCTGTGGTCTGTCCATTGAAGCTCTGTGGCGCGGCTGAAGTCGATGTCTGTGCTGGAAGAGAAGACTGCGTCGAGTGTGTGTCCGGCGAGGTGGGTGGGGGTGGACACCAGCTGCTTGAGTCCAAGATTGGCGAGGTTGTCGAGCAGGGTGCTGGTGTTGCGGTCGTTGTTGTTCTCCAGGTGGAAGTTGAGGTCCCCCAGGAGGATGTAGTCGGCGGAGGGGAGGGCATGCGGGCTGACGAAGTCGGCGATGTCCTCGCTGAATTGTGTGCGTGGTCCCGGGGGTCGGTAGATCAGGGTGCCTCTGAGGGTGGTGTTCGGGTCGGTGTGGATCTGGAAATGCAGGTGTTCGGCGGTGGTCAGGGTGTTGTCGGTGCTGGTCGTGAGACGGATGGTGTTCCTGTGGATGATGGCGATGCCTCCTCCCATCTGGTTGGCGTTGCGGTCCCTCCGGACGATCTTGTAGCCCTCTGGGATAGCGATGGCGATGTCGGGAGCTGAAGAGGCGTTCATCCAGGTCTCTGTGAGGAAGGCAACGTCTGGGGCTGTGGCGTCTAGGAGGTTCCAGAGTTCGATGGCGTGTCTGTGGACGGAGCGGGTGTTGAGCAGGATGCATTTGAGGTGGGTGCTGCTGGTGTTCGACTTGGCGGGTGCTGGTGCGAGGCAGGTCCGGATGCAGGTGAATTTGCAGGCGTGGCAGCTGAAAGGTCCGTGGGTGCGTCGTGGTGTGGCTTGGTGGCATTCTGGGAGTCGGCCGGTGTTGAGTGCGATGAGGGTGGCGGCGGAGTACGTCAGGCCGGTAGGTCGGGGTCTTCATGGGCCAGGGGTCCAGGCGCTAGTCGCGATCCGGTCGCGGACGGGCGCAGACGGGCTTACCTTTGGCGCGCCTTCGGTGCACAATCGGCGCGCCCACTGCGCGTGACCGCTGCGCGTTCGCACGGTCGCCATATAAGGCGAAGTGCGTGGGTGGGCGGAGCAGCTGGGAGGCGGGAGCGGGGAGGGAACAGAAGGAAAAAAGGGGCGGGGTCTGCGGTGGTGGCGGGAAGCGGGGAGCGGGGAGGGAAGACGGAGGGCGGCGAGGTAGGCGGGCAAACAGGAAGGAAAACGCTGACACGGCAACAAAATAACAATAACAATACAAATGGAGATTAAGACGCTAACACGGGCACAAAAATAGAAAAACAGGCACAAATGAAGGTCAAAACAAGGCCAAAACAACCAACAGCGGAGTCAGCCGGCAGCCGGCAGCGAGGCAGGCAGCGAGGCAGAGGGCAAGGCAATGGGGCACACGCAGCAGCTGGTGGCCGTGCGGCGCGGGGGTGTCCCACAAGTGCAAGAAACCTAGAGTCACCTTCTCCTGACCAATGGCTCCCTGGATGTGCTGTGCAAGGTCCTGAACCTTGTTCGCCGGTAACCTGGATTCTCCTGCCACAGTGACAATTTCAATCCCTAAAAAGGTCAACACTTACGTGGGACCCACAGTCTTGCCGGCACCAGAGGAACCCCTAAATGGGCGGCCAGCAACTCAAAATCCCACAGAGCATCGCTACACTCATGTGACCCATCACTCCAGATGAAAAGGAAATCGTCCAGGTAGTGAGACACCCCTCTGACCCCGTAGCTCGACTGAAGAGCCCACTGGAGGAAGCTGCTGAGAGACTCAAAGTACGCGCATGACACTGCACTACCCATGGGCATGCATCGGTCGTAAAAGTACTTGCCCTCTAGCTTGAAACCCAGCAGGTGCTGGCTGCTTGGATGCACTGGTAGTAACCGAAATGCCGACTCGATGTCCGTCTTGGCTAACCAGGCACCCCTGCCTGCACTCCCGACTAAATCCAAAGCCACGCCCAGAGTACAATACGTGACCGAGCAAGCGCCTTCCTCTAAACCATGGTTGACCGAGGCCCCATCAGGGTGAGAGAGGTTGTGAATTAAGCGTAAAGCCCCAGGCTCCTTCTTGGGTACCACCCCAGAGTCGACATCACAAAATTGTCCAAGGGTGGCCTAGAAAACGGGCCCGCCACTCTCCCCAGTAACCTCTCCTTCTCTACTTTGGCCCTGACCACGTCAGGTTGATACTTGACTGACCTGAGATTGTCCGCCTCCCTGGGCCCTTCCGGTCCCACGTAAGGTATCTTGAAACCCTCACTAAACCCCGCCAGTAGCAACTGACTGTCGAGCGTGAGCGGGTATTGTCTTAGGAGAGGCAACAGGTTGGACATAACCACAGGTGAAGGGCCCTTCACTGCATCCCCCACAACGTTAAGTTGTCCTGAGGTGGAAACCAAGGGGGGGTAGAGCAGAGTGCTGTGTAATGACCGCCGCCTTGCTAAATCTGGGGAGGGGAGGGGTGGGTGAGGGGGGGACCCCAGTCACCCCTACTAACTTCCGGCATCCTGTTTACTTTTTGGGGGACCCCCTTGCTGACAGTGGCAGGAGGCTGCCGGGTGGGGGCCTCCACATCTGTTGCAAGCGTGCAAAAATGTGCATGTCTTGCCCCATGAGCATGACCCTGTGTTGAACAAATGACAGGTACCAGGGGGCGACCTTCTGAATCCCCCTCTGTTACTCGTTCTCCCCCGAGCCCCCTCCGAAAGGGCTGCTTGTCCCCCCGAGTCTCACAGCGAAAGGTACTACTGCTAAGATCCTTGTTTCCCTGACTCTTGCTCTGTGCTCCTGCGCCTTGCATTGAGCGGGAACCCATGTGATCCAGCCAAAGCTGCACTTCCTTCTGGTCCCACCTCATTTCTGGACACAAGGACATCCTTTTCCTAAACTCCCGGTCATAGTTCAACCAGCCCTGTCCCCCCATTTCATTGCCTCATTGCGAATGAGTGTGCCGTATTGGATGAGCCCCTGCGCCTGCTCGGGATGTTTCTCTAGGATGACAGCTGTCAGAATAACAAAAGCGGCAAGCCAGTTCTCAATAGTTTTATCTGGCCATTGCTGGTATTTAACTTTTTTGTTGTCCTCCTTTGCCCCCGCCTTCCTGACATCCACCCCATTCTGCCCCAATAAGAGCAGAGAAAAAATGTCTATCAGCTCTCTTCTCCATATGACCTCATTGGCCGCTAAAGGTACCTGCCAGGCCAAGGAGCAGTGACCAGATTGCAGGGGAGCAGCTGTGACCGGCTGCATCGGCGCGGGGGCGCTAACTGCTGGGCAGGGGGAACTACACTAGGCGTGCCAACCGCGGGTGGTGCTGGCATTATAGGTGCGAGCATACTACTGGATGGAGGGGGCACAGTCACACTGGTGGTCGGGACAGAACTGGCTAACACCGAGGCAGAAGCGTCCACCTCCTTCCGAGGGCTGATGGATGCTAGAAGGGCTACGGTTGCCACTGGAGGGGGGCCTCCCCAGCTCCCTCCGTCGGCTTAAAATGCACAGTTGTGGCTGTGACTCCCAAGGGACTCCCCGGGCTGGCGGGTGACGGAGCCCCCTGAGGAGTGTGCGGAACAATCGCCTGGCTCACCCACACTGATGCTGCTGCCCTAGCCCCTCCCTCTCCCAAATTTGAGCCGCTGACCCACTGTGGAGGAGGCGGGGTCACCTGTCCCCCTCTTAGCTCAGCCATGAAGTCCTTCAGCGTGTCCGAGAGCTTACCCTGGTGCTAAGGGCTGAGGGGGCAACAGCTGTGGCACCACCTCCTTCTGCACGTGCAGTGCCCTTGATTTGGCAGGCAGCGACTCTGCCGGGAATTCCTTGGATGTGGGTTTGCGGGCCCGCTTCGATGATCTCGATGGGCCGGCCTCCTGGTTTAGGTCAAGCTCCGGGGGGTGGGGGGGTGCTCGCATACGACTCCTGAGTCCTCATATTCGACGGCCTTCAAGATCCCCGTGGCCCAGGACAGACTCTTTCCCTTGGCCATCTGAATAAACGCCGCCCACTGTGCCTCCTGCGTAGCATCCGACAACGAATCGTCCACCTGCGACGTCTGTGTGAAAAGAGATGGGAAGCTCTGGCTCTCCATGCCGTATAATCAGGGTTGCGTCTCTCAATCTACGGGGATAAAGTCAGTGTCAGATATGTCCTACCACTCCTTTAGTTAGGCCAGGCCTCTTGCCGACACTGATGAGCCCCCCATCCCCTAATCCCGCACTTACTTACTCAATATTAGGTGTATATGCTTATGCGTGTCCCGGGCCTGTAAATGCATCCCCAGCGCGCCAATTCTGCATAAAATGAAAAGAAAGGTTAGCAACGCCCCCCTCGCATCCAGAAACCTTACGTGCTGGTTGAAACCCCCCGGCGACTCCTTCCCCTCCTGTGTCTGGGTAATGCCCCTAAACGTAGAACCTCTGACTGTATCTGCTAGGGACCAATTTCAAAGTCCTCTGTGATGGTAGGAATATATTGAGCACCAGACAATCTGAAATTAGAAAACAACGTTAGCCTCCCATCAAAACCTGTTTTTGAGCAAACCTAGCGCACTGGCCACTGTGTGCAGCGACCCTTCTTCCTGACGATACCTCCAATGGCCTCCCAAGTGTCTCCAGCATCTGCTTCGTCGCGGTTCCTGCATAAAAATCAAGACAGAACATCAGCTGCCTAACCCCTTAAACTAAACTCCTGACAGCGTTCTTTGATGCAAAACCAGGGAGGCCTAACGCACCCTTACCCGCATGGGTATACTGGCAATGCCGATCACGGTATCAGCCCGCCCCCCCCCAGCCTGCACGCTCCATGTCATCACTAGGACCTGAGAGTTCTATGAATTTCTGGCCTTGAACGCATTCATTGATTCTGACAGAAATCCCCAAATGAAAATTGCTAGTGCAACCCATCCTAGTCATTCTACCCTGTATTCTGATATGCAGGGAATAGCTGTTCATGCAGGCACCAGTGAACTAAGACACCAGTGCCCTAAACTCGTGCATGAGCCTCGTTTAAGTATGCATCCGGCTAATCAACACAAGACACAAAATGTTTGTCAACTGGTGCATTTAATCCCTTCTAAATTAGGTGACTGCCAAAATAGATAGAGCCGCTCACAAATAAATTTGGGAAGGGCCCCATGCTAAAACGGTCTAGCCCGTAGACCCGCCAACCAGCGCCCGCGCTCATAACGCCTGGCAACTGCCTGTGCGAGAAAACAATGCTTCTGTACGCCCCCCACCCGCCGTGAGAAAACATGAATATGCTGCTCTCACAGCGCCCGGCGACTGCCTGTGCGAAAACAACGCTTCCGTGCGCCTCCCCCACCCGCCGCGAGAAAACGCAAATATGCAGCCCGGCCCCCAGCGCCTGGGACCGGAGACCGATCCCCAGGCCTGTACCGACGGACCCACCAACCAGGAGAAGCAAGCCTGCTAAAAGGGGTACGCCAGGCAGACCCCCAAGCTCAAACGGACATGCCCGGAATGACGAGAACTGCGCCCAGCGAGCGACGGGCACGCACAAGGCCTCCGCCCACCCCCACTAACCGCCCGGCCTGGACCGAACGCCGGAGCGCCTGGATCCCGGCAGAGCCCCGTGCACAGTGCATGCAACCAGACAAAAGGGGGGGGCATGAGGCAGAGCCCCGTCCAAGTGGACTAGCCGGAGGGCCGAAACCAGCGCCCATGCTCAACACGTCCGGCGAGCGCCGTGCTCCCGCCCCCCAACTGCTGCATGCAAACATTAACAGCCGCCCGGCCCGGACCCAAGGCCCCAGTACCATGATCCAGGCCCAGAGCCCCGGGCGCCATGCATGCCCTAGCGCGCCCACCAGCCCAGAGAGGCGCATGGGACGAGGGTGAACCGAGAGGGGCGGAAGCATAGAATACTATGCAACCGGGCGATAACACCATACGCTAGGCCGCAGGCCCGGCCGGCCGCGAGAGACCCGTGGACATAACCTGGAAGAACCGGCGACCATACCGCATGAAACCCGCACATGCCGCCGCCCCATACCCCAGCCCGTCGAGGCGGCATACAAACCGAGAGGCCCCCCCCCCTCCTCCGAGGCCGCAAACTGGGGAAAATAACAGGCAACACGAATCCCCCCTAAAATACCCCCGGACCCCACTCCCCCCCTCGGCCCTCCATGCCCAAATGGGAGAACAACGGGGCCAAATGCGGGGGAACGAACATAAGCAAAAGGACAGCTCGGCCTTGCAGGAGGAGGCGTACTGTCTACGACGACCAGGACCAAAGCGGGCGCTCGGTGGGCGGCAAAGGTAATTATACCTCTCTCCCCACCCCCTGCCGGAAGTGATGTCACCCGGGGACCCACACGGGTCCCCAAACACTAGACTGCTCGCTGTTTCCAGTGCCATCGTGTGGAACTAAGGGTGGGCTGCCTGGCAGAGTCAGCGTACCGAGTTAAGGGTATGTCGTAGCATCCCGGGTGCGCAGCTATGGTCAATTTGCAATGAAAGCACACGTTTTATAATAATTAGTTCAAACATTTCACCAAATGGTGTGTGAAACACTTTGCGCATAACGCGGAAAACTAAGCATAGTCAAAGCATAGTCACCGGATCAACACGGAATGTTCAAAACGTGCCACATTCACAAGGCCTGTGCAATGCATGTCTTGAGTAAAGATTTTCCAAAAAGACCAAGCATATTATCCAGCGATGCACTAAAATGTCGAAATTTGCACCAGAGGCTGTCTCGGCCCTTATATCTAGAGTGATTTCAAACTGCCCATCTTTTCCAAGGATATTTCAAATAGGAGGACCATACATAATTGAGCACAAGTGTGAGGAAGTCTTCCATATAGTGCACTCAGTGGTGTAACTCTGTCAGTAAGATTGGAGGGGGTGGAGGGTGTAAGCTTCGGATTGCTGAATAATCACTCTGGCATATCTTGGTAAAATGCAGTCAGCATACAGAATTCTTTTACTTTCACTCAGCGCCCTGAATTGTTTTTATGTTGTAGTATGGAACTAATGCAGCACTCTGCATTAGTTTCATTAGTTAGTGAAAGAATTCTGTATATCAACTTCTGTTCGGCGTGTTCGCAAGTGATCAACGATTTGTGCACATGACATTTCTAATACTTTTATAAATAAAATATTAGCGTAAACACACTCACGGCCCGAGAATGATGAGTTTATGTTTTCCCCAGGCTCCGCTCCTGCTCTCCAGTCGACTTTGTCCTGCGTGCTCCGAGCAAGTTATGACCTCACCTCCCTCAGGCTCGGTCCCACCCCGTGACTGCTCAGGCTAGTGGTGTCTCAGCCAGTCCTGGCACCAGGTTTGGCTAAGAGCAGGGCGAGTCGCCGCCCATTATCAGACCCGGGGGCTGCTGTATGAAGCACCCTTGGGTCCCTCACTTGCCAGTCGCTCTGCGTGAAGGTGGTGTGCTGCCCATGTTCGGGCTGGTCATAAAAATGACCAGCCCAAAAATGGACATGCACACTAGTGATGCCGCACTGAATGTGTCACTAAAGCTGCAGTAGCCCCACCCCCTCGGCCGTACGCTTGCCTCGAGTCGGGCGTCAATCATGAGACTTTGTTAATAATTCATTTACTTAAGGAAGTTTGTGGTGGTGGCGGTGACGGTTGGTAGGGCAACGCCCCCAATGGACGCACCGCCGCTGTGCACTACCCTAAACCCTAAATCTACCCCCAGCACGACCCCCTACCCAAACACTAATACACTATCCTAAACCCTAAAATACTACCCCTACTGCAATACCATATATCCTAAATCACTATCCCAGCACAACCTCCTACACTACAGAAAGACCACTGCACTGCTCTAAACTCTGAAACACTACCCCCAGCACGAATCCCTATACTACATAAACACCACTGCACTCCCCTAAACTCTAAAACACCAGCAGCCTGAGGCCTTCAAGCAAGTACTGCACAGGAGGGCCCCCCAGAGAGGACGAGCTGTACTAGAGCCTCTTCTGATGCCTGGGCACCACTGCAGCCAAACCAATAGGGTGCACTCTTTCCTATCCTGGCTTCTCACCACCCTGGTGCAGTCGTGGCTTCAATGCCGCTTCTCTCCCTCTACTGCCGCCACCAACATCGGGACCAGGAATGCCACCATCACAGGGTCAGGCATGGAAGCGAGACCTAGCCAGAGCGTGGGGAAAAACACCATTCCACGCCGCTCAAAGAAGAGGGGGGCATGGGACCACAACCGCCTCAGTCCCAGTGCCCATGAGATGCCCCCCCACTGTTGTCTCGCCCCGCCAGAGCCGCCTCACTCTGTCACTCAAAACGCGGCGCCATTACCGGGTCGGAAACCTCCAGCTGCGTAGTTTCATGTCAGCGGCGCCCCACCGTGCAGTGTGGTGTTTCACGATGGGTCTAAAACATGTATAAAGTGTGACTAATTGTTAAAGCATTACTTTATATATGTTTAGGAGTTATTCAGATAAAAAAATGAAACGTGTCATGTGTGAAAGTCTGTATGTATTCAAAATAATATGTAGCTTTTATTTGGATTTGTATATGTATTGCGATGAGATAAACACACGTTTCCAAATTTTTCTTAGTATGGAAATAGTGGTGAAGGGGTTATACTAGAAAAAGTATGTGTTATTAATTTAACAGAAATGGTACAAAAACCAGAAATGTTATATGGACAATTTGTGGTCTCGTTTTTTACATAAACAGTTAGATTTAAATATAAGTTAACACTGATGTGTTAGTGGGATGCTTTGGATTTTGGGGTTGTTATGAAATGCAAGTTGTTGGGGAGCGTTTCTTCAGAAGACATTTTTTATAAATATGTGAGAGATAAGAAATAAATGAAAATGTTTGATGTATATTTTCTGTATGATTTTGTTGACAGTGGTAAAGTAAATGTGATTATTTAGTGAAGGTAATTGTCAGGGTGTGTATGTCTGCTGAATACATACATAGGCTTTTAGGTGGAGCAGGTCTTGTCGGTACGGAGCTCCGTCACCCGTTTGAGACAGTTGCCAAATTTATAATCCCAGTTAAAGCTATTATAGGTATAGTAAAGGGACGGTACATAAAAAGTTTTGGAATTACACCTTTATGTACTTTGTCTAGCTCCCACTACTATTTTGTGCCCCCAGCGGTACTGTTTATAAAAATAATCGAATATAGCTGTTTATAAAATAGGATTTCTAAGTTTATTGCCATATTGGTAGGATTTGTAGTATATAGGGAATGTTGCAATTAGTTTCAATGGTATAAAACTGCACTGTATTATGTTGGAAATATTACATATAGATAGGGTGTAATGTTATATTTTACACTGTGAGGTTGATTTGTATATAATTTATGACAGGTGTTATACCTCGAAACTGTTCATAATGTGCATAGATTACATGGAGATTAAATGGAGAAAGTAAACATACTTGTTGCTTTCTGTATGTATGTATGGTTAGAATAGTTTGATTATGGTTTAAGATATAATCTAAATAGTGTTTGTGCCTTACACTTAGGTATACTGCACCGTGTTAGTATTTATTTAGTGACTAGATGCTGCTAAAGGGATTATTTATTGCTCGTTGTTACAAAATAAAGGTGGAAAGGGGCGTTTCTTTAGAAGAGATATTTTATAAATGTGTGAGAGATGAAGAAGGAAAAAAAAAATTCATACGTTTTCTGTACGGTTTCTTCACTCTAGTAAAGTAACTGTGATTATAAGTGATGAAAATTGTTACGTTGTGTTTCTGTGTTAAATATACGCACGCTTTTAAGTTAGGCCGGGTCTTAGCTGTGCTGTACACTGGTGCAAATTTCAGATACCTGCAATTTTTTATCCCACTCAAAGGTCTGAATATACTTATATTAAATAAATCATAGGATAATAGTTTTGGAATTACATTCTGTTTACTCTTGTCATCTCACATTCTCCATTTTGTGTACCCAACAGTCGTGTTTATAAAAATTATAGAAATTAAATAATGGAACTTTATCCAGTATACAAATAGCACTTACATTTTTATTGGGGGGTTGGTGGAATCTGTAGTGTACAGAGAAGGTCGCAATGAGTTTTAATGGTACAAAAGGGACGTGACATATGTTTAAATATTACATGGTTTTCGGAATAAGCTATCTCTCTGTGAGTCCTTGGGCCCGCAGTTGTACCACTTAAAGCCAGTACTGGAAATATACTGCAGCTCTCTCTCTACGAGATAGCTCTTTCACATTCCCTCTCCCCAAATCACCGTCCCGCACCTATCCCTTTACAAGTGGACCGACTGCACCTCTCCCTATACTGTGCGAGCCGGCCTGTAGCTGTCTGTCTACGAGGGAGCCATTCGGCTCGCAGGTCTTCTTGTACGAGCTAGCCCGCCGGCTTCCAGTTGTGTCTCTGCAACTACCGATCGGCTTGCAGTTGTTGGTCTGCGAGCCAGGTCACTGTTGTATATCTACAAGTGAACAATAGAAATATATCGCACCTGCCTCTGGACGAGATACCCACTTCACGTTCCCTTTCCCAACATCACCGTCCCGCACCTTTCCCTTTATAAGTGGACGGTCTACAACTGTCCCTAAACTAATGGGCCCATAGCTGTTGCTGTGTTATCCGGCCCACAACTGTTCCTCTGTGACCTGGCCCTCAGGACTCACTCTACGAGCCAGCCAGTCCGTTCGCAGGTGTTTCTCTATGTGCCAGCTCACCTGGCCCACTACTATTAATTTGTGACCTGGTCCGCAGCTCTTCCTCTACAAGCCAGGCAGTTGGCTCATAGGTCTTCCTCTACGAGCCAGCCGCCCGTCTCGGAATTGTTCCTCTGTGAGCCGGCCCGCAGCTCTCTCTGTATGAGCGAGCTAATGGGCTCTCAGGTGTTCCTTTCAGAACCTTTCTCTATAGTAGTGCTGACTTCTTAAAAAGAATGCGCATGCGCGGGCGCCCGCACATTTCTTGCGAGGAATGCGCATCCACGGGCACCCGCGCATGCGCATTCCTCTGAAGAAGTCGGCAGGTCAACAGCAAGAGGGAGCCCCGGGACGCCGCATCCAGGTAAGTGCTTTTTCTTTTATTTTAATGTATTTAATAGTAAAAATATGGTACTAAAAGAGTGCGGGAGGGAGGTGGGTGACGGGCAACTTCCCGCCGCCACGGAGTGGGCGTAGGGTTGCCTACTACGCCTACTTTGTGAAGCTCGAAGTAGGCAACACTACGCCCACTCTGTGGGCGGAGCAAAGTTCTTTGCCCAGGGTTAATAAGAACCTATCTAAGCGGACCCGTAAGTTGTGAGGGATGGAATGAAACGAGTAGAGTCTCGCCTGAGGGTGCTGCACTCTCCACGCATCCACCAACACCCAGTGACTGACCCAACGGTGGAAGCGTTCTGTCTATTTAAGAGCAGGAGAGTGTGGTGACGGCAGGTGTGATCTGTCGAGTGCAATGTCAAGCGCGCAGTTGTAGTCGCCCCCTAAGATCCATGGGAGAAATGCAAATTGGGCCAGAATGCCTGTAAGGGAGTCCCAGAACCTGTCCTGTTCAACATTCGGTGCATATATGCTGCCCAGCTGTCCATCCAGTAGTCCCTCCAACAGGGCATGCCTACCCTCTTTGTCCACTACTCTGCGTGTTTAATGAAATGGGGTGCCCGGGCACACCCAGATCAGCGCACCCCATGCGAATGCTGAATATGATGTGGCACATATATTTACACGCCACCGAGACCGCAGTCTGTCGATATCTGGTGCTGTGAGATGTGTCTCTTGCAGGAATGCAATTTGCGTGTGTTGGCGTTTGTTGTATGCGTATGTTGCGCACCTCTTGCACGGCGTATGGAGACCCTGTATGTTTAGGGTTAGAATAATAATGTCTGCGCACTGCATTGGGGAGCCTGATAATCACTACCTGCGCCCTGTAGTGTGACGATGAGTGCTGACGTCATGGGTGCCAGTAGCGACCTAGCCCTATGGTCCTCACAGAAGTTTGATAACGTCACCCACCCAGATGTGCTGGTTGTCCTGATGCTCGCGTCCCACGCGGGGTGTAGGGTAGAAGGAAACCGGTTGAATAGAACATATAACTGGGTGGGGAAACTGTCCCAATACCTGGGGCGTATCGGCGGGCCCGATACGTCCAAACTAACTCTCATAGAACCAGAGAGCGAACAGTCAATGCTTGGGGGTGGTAGCTCGTGCCTGCGAGGCTGGGTCCCGCCGGGGCCTGGAAAGGATCAATGTTAGTCGTTTGAGATTATAGTACGTCATGCACATGGTGACGCAAGATGCAGGCGAAGTTTGTGTGGGCGCGCCTGCTTTCATATGCCCATCTAAGCAGGATACTTCTGGTCTTCATCTATCATTTCCTTCAGTGCAGGGTGTCGGCAGTTTGAGGAGTGACCGGGGGTAAGGTGATAGAGGAATGGGCCTCATTGCTGTCTTCTTCGCCTCCTGAAGAGAAGAGGTGGGGGACCCCCTCGATGTCCTCCTCGGGTGGGGGATCCTCCAGATCAGTTACAGCCTGGAGGGCCTTGCGACGTTCCTGTATGATTTGCTCCAAGTCCGGGGAGTCGACCACTTGGCTTCCTGTGGGCTCTCTCCAGCCCTGCCACACCGGTGTTTGCGTTGATTGTGTGGTGCACCTCCTGTTGCGTGGTGCTCTCTGAGGATGCCCTCGCAGTGCATCCACTGCGGGGTCCTGTGCGCAGTGGTGGTCCGCCCATTCGCACGCATCCTTGGTGGTGGAGAAGTGTGCGGTGCCTGCATGGATGACCTTCAGACGGGCCGGATATAACAACGAATATTGTATGTTATTTGCCCGTAATCAGCGCTTCACCTCTAGGAAGGACGTTCTTAGTTTCTGCACCGCTTTGGCGTAGTCAGGGAAGATCATGACGTGCTTGTTTTCCACTTGTAAGGGACCTGTGCTTCTGGCGGGCCGCAGTACCGCATCGCGATCCTGAAAGTGTAAGAATTTTAAAAGCATTGGGCGAGGTGCGGTGCCAGGCAGTGGTTTGGTGGCTGGTACCCGGTGGGCTCTCTATGGAGAAGAAAGCTGTTCGGTCCTTGGTTGGTGTAAAGGACTTGACCCAGGCCTCCATATATTCGATTGGGTGTGCCCCCTCAATTCCCTCTGGAAGACCCGGCACGCGTATATTACAGCGGCCCTTCTAAGTCGTCCATGAGTTCTTCCACAGTTGTTAGGCGTCCCAGTACTGTTCTGAGTGTTTGCTGCTGTGCTCTCATGGCGGGCTGTAGATCAACGAGGGATCTCTCCCCTTCCTTCACCTTGTCGGCCAGTTTCCGATGGTCATCGCGGATAAGGTTGATGTCCGTGGTGAGGGTGCCTAGGGGTTCCTCCATGGAAAGTTCAATAGCTGCCAGGACTTGGTCCAGTTTGTCAGAGATGGTTGGTTTTGGCTGGGTCATGGACGGTTTAGTTAGTGAGTTGGCGCTAGGCTGATTTTTTGGAGCAGTTTCTGGGACCGATGTCTGTTGTGTGGCCCTGGGCTTCCCCATTTTGTCATTCGGGGTTGTCTCCCTCTCGTCTTGCGTCGTCAGCTGTGGGGGTGAGGTCGGGTCAGAGCACCCCTGTGAGTCGATTGCCCCACTTGTGAACCGTTTGATGTAGGGGGCGTAGTGCGCGGCTAGGTCACCGGCGCCCCAGTGGGGCCTGTTCCGCCGCACCGCCAGCCGTTTGCATGGCGGGAGTCCCTGTGTGGCAGTTGCTCCCTGCCGATGCCGCCTTTCACCCCCCACATAGGGGCCCCCACAACTATCACCCAAAAATACTCATAATTTAAAAAGAACAGAGGAATCGAAGTAAATCAATGATTACAATCTGGTGATTTTGAAGTTGTGGAATGCCAATATGAACATACAATATGTTGCAGATAACTCAATTGCTGTTGCTCACTATGTCACGTCATATATTACCAAGTCTGAGAAGACAGAATTGAAAGAAATGTGGGAGGACCTTTCGCAGGAGAAGACACTTAGCAAAACATTGTACAACTTCAGCTTGAAGATGCTTTCACATCGAGAAATTGGATCGTAGGAGTGTTCGGATCGATTGACATCTGCAAGTTTATATTCAAAGTCAAGAGGGATAATCTGGGTAAGCCTTGGTCTTGGTGCAGCACGAAATCGAGTTTTGAAATCTATACAAGAAATTGAATACTTGGCACTGAATGAACCGGAAAGTACAGATATTCTGAAAACAAATATGTTGGATACGTACTATCCAAATAGAAGTCTGTACCTGGAAAACATATGTCTATATGAAATACTGCTTAAACATATAACGTGCTGCCACTAATTTGGAAGCATCCTCATGTAGGGCACACCTTGCGTTCCAAAGATTGGACTCCACTCAATTTTGTTTCATGAATTCGTTTATTTCATTTTTGGAAACTTATCATTGTATTTTTGTTTCGTTATTTTCACTTCATAGTAACAAATTTGAATTTTCTCCTCATTTTATACTTTGCTCCATTGCATTTCGGGTATGATTACCCTTCATCTGGGAGCTCTGTGAACACAAGGATATAGCATAGGTATATAGCATCAAAACATCATATTTTTTATGTACAATAAATCCCCCTCTTATATCGTGCTCTCCTATCTAGTGAACCGTGTATCCTGAGTGTGTGAATAAATATTCACGGTGTGAGAAAACCTTCACCCAGTGTGTCGAAAGTACGTAAAAAACGCTTACGTTTAGATTGTCGTATCGTATCTCTAGTGCATAATCTGTAAAAGATATACAACGTTTAAAGGACTGCATACCTGTGCAGCTGGATTATAACGAGACATGTCCTTGCTGAAAAATATATAAAACGCTCTGCAGCCTCTTGCCGACTTACTTAAGAATTCTCTCCGACGATCTTTAAACGCAGGTTCTACAAGTCGCCATTATCGCGGCTGGTTCTAGCTGTGTGGCGGGGCACGCCCCTTACTAAATGTGGATGACGGACCAAAAAACGGGGTCTATCTATGAAACTAAATGAAGGACTACAGTTCCTGGCGCAATAGTCTATCAATATAGTTAGACTTGCCAATATAAAAAACTCAAAATGAATCGAAATGAATGAAAAATCATACGAAAAAGTGCCCATAATGTGCTGCTATTCCCAAAAGTGTGGATAAACCTAGCTAAGTGGAATTCATCCACGCATATACAGAACAGTGCATCATGCCCCTAAACGGGATAGTTACATAGTGGGTTATGTTTACAGGTAACAGGCATATTCCACCCTATCATTCAGTCCAAATGGCTTCATCGAATTAAGACTGTAAATACAGGTGTTTTCCCTTTGTAGCATGCATTTGGTATTGTCTCTTCCTTCTTTCTTAGTGACTGTCTCCAATATCGTAAACTTTAATTGAGAAATGTGGTGTTGATGTTCATTAAAATGTACTGAAATAGATGAGTTCTCATTTTTTGTTTGTATGTTGGATTTATGTTCATTAATGCGAGCCTTTTTTTTCCTCTCGGTTTTGCCAACATATACTTGGCCACATCGGCATTTGATCAAATAAATAACATTCATGGTATCGCACGTGGCGTTGACTTTCAGCTTGATGTTAAATCCTTTCATAGGATGGGTTATCACATTACACTTCATCACGTTGTTGCAATTGCTACAATTTGCACATGGGCGAGTGCCCTTATATTCCTGTGTTTCTATTGTTTCTGTCATCAATATCTCTCTCATGTTTTTGTTTCTCGTATATGCAAAGATGGGTGGATCCTTGAAGATTGAGTTAAAATCTGGTTCCATGGTAAGAATAGGCCAATGCCTAAGGATGATCCTTTTAAAGTTGAAGCTCAGAGTTGAATATTTTGATACTAGCACCATCCTGGTAACTTCCCGTCTTTCTGTTCTCCTCAGTAAATTCTCCCTGGGGACCTTCATCACTTGATCCTGAGTTTGTTCTATAAGGGTACGGGGGTATCCTCTTTTGACAAATCTATTGCCCATTTGTTTGATCTGGATCATTGCTTGGTTCTCGTTGGATACTATTCTTTTCCCCCGTACCATTTGTGAGTATGGTAGAAACCTTTTCAGTGATGGTTGGTGGAAACTTGAATAGTGAAGGGTGTTATTTCTGTCAGTTTGTTTGCGGAATACATCTGTTTCAATGCCAGTAGGTGTCAATATGATCTGTACATCCAAAAAGGTGATCTGTTTGTCTTGAATGTCCCATGTGAATTGGATGTGTTCGTTTTTCTGATTTAATTTTTCTAGAGCTGTCTGTAACCTATCTCTGGTGTTGTTCCATACAATGAATACATCGTCTATATAACGCACCATCATTACGATATCGTTCATCCATTCTGGGTCTGCATACATATTGGCTTCTTCATATTATTTCATATAGATGTTGGCATATGTGGGTGCCGCACAATTGCCCATCGAGGTCCCCGATAGTTGCTGGTACCATGTTTGATTATGTTCAAAATAACTGTGATACAGTGTGTAAAGGACCAGTTCCATCAGGAATTTCTGCATGGCTGGTTCAATGTCTGAATTCAATATCGCTGCTTCCATCGCTTCTATACCTCCGGCATGTGGGATGGAGGTATATAACGCTCGCACATCCGCCGTGCATAATAGTAACCCCTTGGTGTCTTCCAACTTATTGGACGATAACTTTAGCAGAAAATCTGTAGTGTCTTTTATGTAGCTGGTCATGGTTTTGACCATGGGCTGCAGATATTTATCCAAAAATGTTCCTACAGTTTCGTGTAGGGAGCCTCTGGTGGACACAATTGGTCTGAATGGTGGGTCTTCCACACTAAAATTCTAGGATTTTCCTAGAAAATTGGAATGTATATATTACTGGGAATGCATGTTGCGTTGATAGAATGCCTGTATAAGTGAGATGATTTTTGTTGTTTCTGCACTTTGCACCTTGCACTTTTAATGTTGGCATGAATTTAAGTCAATCCTTTCTTACTGACTGTATTTTCAATGCTGTTTGAATTTTGTCTCTGGGGACATATTGGACTCATGGACATTGGATGTGCCATTGTCACCCTCACCTCACCATAATGACCCATATCGACCTACCTAATCTTCAGGAAACTGCTGAAAATATCTGTTCAGGCAAACATGAATTTGATTTGAGACATCCAGACACAGCAACTAAGTAACACTGAATGATTCAAGTATAGCTGCGTGCAGCTAACAACAAGCCCACTTCCATAAAACACTCACAGGTAGTGGACTGATATTCCCACTACAAAGGGTACTGGTATGAATACTGCTAAATGTGTTACTTATATGTGGTGTACCTAGGAAACAACATGACCAGGTCCACGCAAAAGGTACAACAGCTTGATTACTATGTATCCTCTCTCAAATAAGTCATCCTATCATATGGGAACAATGGACAAAGATTTGGAGAGGAAAGCCTTACCCACATCATTGTGTGGGTAAGGCTCCCTAGCATGATAGAATAATACCACCATAATGGTCTCAAAAAGAGGTACATCAGATACATAGTTAAGGCTATACAAGGGGTCCAGATTAAACATCAAAACTATCTCTGTATGTCTCCAAAGAAGTGCCTTTATTTTGTGGGTATAAAGGGCAAAACACATCTGTGACACTGTAGGAATTTTAACAGAAATTCAAAGTTACTGTTTTGAAGTGTGTTACTACAGGATTCGTCCCCCTCCGGTGAACCTACTGGTCTTGGACCCAACGAGAATAGGCTACGTGGGTGCACTCTCCATGCATGCTCACTGCTTTGCTCGTGTATGTATGTAATGTATGATATTTTTTCAAGAGTGTAACACAAGTTCCACACTGTTAAAAGAAGAATGTTTTATTGCCTCATGAAATATATTTTGGTAAAAAAAGACAGAGCAAGCTATCGGAGATATAAGATGCATTGTGGAAGCTTGACTCTAAGTTCACACATTATTGTGCTTTTCATTCCACAGAAGAAATAAATGACAGAAGTAAGATCTATTCTTACCTGCATGCAAGCATGAGGACATAGGATGAACTTTAGGGGTACGTTTGCTGCCCTAATGAAGGCCCAAGACCCAGACAGAAAAGTGTAGGCAGAGTAAATCTATGGAGAATGACTGAGACATAAGCTCATGACATCATTCTAAATTGTTTTTTAGTCCTGCCTTGTCTACCCACAAAATAAAGGCACCTCCTCGGGTATACACAGAGGTATTTTAAATGTTTGATCTGAACCCCTTGTCTACCCATAATTATTTCTTCTGGTCTCCCTCTTTCAGAGGTGCGAGAGCGCCACTGTAGTATTGTCCTATCATGATGGGGCAGACCAGCCAATGATGGTGCGAATGTCTGACAAAATATCGGCACAAAAATATCGACATCAAAAATATCGGAGTCATATCTTCATAAAGGTAAGTACAAAAATATCGAAAAAATAATATCGTAGTACAAAAATATCGAAATTAAAAATATCGTTTTTTAAATGTATTATTAATAATGTAAAAATAATTTTAAAATACATATAATTTTACAAATATTAAATAAAAATATTAAAACAAAATTAAAACTAATACATATACATTTAAAATAAATAAAACACTTAATAATTTCATGTATTTTTTTTATTTCATTTAATTGATTTAATGTAAAAAAAATATATTTTTACCCTGTACGCCTGTACCCCCAAAACCCAAAACTGACCCTGAACCCTAAAAATACCCCTGTACCCCAAAAACCCAAAACTGACCCTGAACCCTAAAAATATCCCTGTACCCCAAAAACCCAAAACTGACCCTGAACCCTAAAAATATCCCTGTACCCCAAAAACCCAAAACTGACCCTGAACCCTAAAAATACCCCTTTACCCAAAAACCGAAAACTGACCCTGAACCCTAAAAATACCCCTTTACCCAAAAACTGAAAACTGACCCTAAACCCTAAAAATACCCCTTTACCCAAAAACTGAAAACTGACCCTGAACCCTAAAAATACCCCTTTACCCAAAAACTGAAAACTGACCCTGAACCCTAAAAATACCCCTTTACCCAAGAACTGAAAACTGACCCTGAACCATAAAAATACCCCTTTACCCAAAAACTGAAAACTGACCCTGAACCCTAAAAATACTCCTTTACCCAAAATTAATTAATATTATTTAATTACCAATTAATTATTAATTAACAATAACAATAAAGTAAACATATTAGCACATTAGCTGTAATTAATTTAATTTAATAATTAATATTTTTTTCCCAATTAATTAATTAAGAATAACAAAATTATATATAAAAAAAATTACTCTAATTAATGTAATTAACTAATTAATATTAATTAATTACCAACTAATTAATAATTAAAAATATGTACAAAATTATATTAATTAATTAACTAATTAATATACATTAATTACCAATTAATTATTAATTATAATATGTACAAACATATATTAATTAATTAATTATTATTAAATTACTTCCCACCCTATTCCCCTATAAACCCATAACCCGCTACAGAACATATTTATCAATTAATCAATTCATTAAAATTAATTAAAAATTAATTCTCAATTAATTAATTAATAATTCCTACTAATTAATAATTAATTTAACATAATTACATTACTTCCCACCCTATTCCCCTATAAACCCACAACCCGCTACAGTAGTAAAAGACAATATTTAATTAAATTACATTAAAAATAAATAATAAAACATAATAAATACAATATAATATACACTAAATTTATTTAAAAATTGATATTAGTAACATCGAAGTTATTATTTCGATATTATTGACATCGATATTTAAAACTTCGATATTACTGATATCATACTAATATCGATATTAAGACTGTCGATATTACTTACCTTCGATATTTTGTCCCATCGATATTTAAACTTCGATATAATTGTATATCGAAATTGAAAACTCGATATTTTGTCTGTGTACCGATGGAGCATGCCACGACGATGTGGGTGAGGCTTTCTCATTCATATCTTTGTCTTTTGTTCCCATGGAATGGAATTACTTATTCCAGTGAAGATGAAGATTAAACAAGCTTTTGTACCTTATGCATGGGCCAGTGTTGGATTTTGAGAGTGTACATAAGCAAATAAGCTCTACCTCTTTTTTGTGATACAATACCATGACCATTCCTACAATCACACTAGTCCAATTATACCCTCCTAGAGCACACACCACAGGTAAGAAATGATACCAGAAGTAGGTGAAAGGCATTGTGTTGCTCCAAAATAAACCATCTACACATGCAGCGGCTACTCATTACCTGGAAAGCTTCTCAGAATAAGACACATTTCAGTATTGACACTATAGATATTTAGCTTACAAACTGTTTTCCCATTCATCCTTTGCTCTCCTGGTCTGGTGAAACAATATGATTCATGTTATGTATGGCTCTCAATGAGAAAGAACCACTAGTGTAAATGCTAGAATCTAAATCTGGCAATACACTGCTATGACATAACAACAATTGTCAACAAAAGCTGTAACTCACTTCTGCTGCATTATAAAAAAGAAGTCCAGACTATTCTGGCAGTGATCTCACGGATCCAGTCAGAGCAGCACTGGAAAACAGGGAGTTCAGTTTCTGTAGCAGAAGGAAATGAATGCAAAGAGAGTGGTGCAGTTGGGTGGCAGGAGGCTAATTATTTCATTTTTACGTTTAGAACATGGAGGTGAGAACCTTTTATTTATGGCTTTACCATCAGTCCTCTGCCCCTGTGTAGCAGTTGAAAAGCAGAGACAGATGATGTTGGGGGCCACATTTGACATAACATTATAGATGAGAAAAGGGTGAATGATGGGGAGCTTCTGAGTGACATGGTAAGCAACTTGAGCTTTAATCTCGTTGTCTTTTTGATGTCACTCAGAACCCCTCTGTGAAAAATATCCCCGTAATGGACTGTTACCCATCTGTTATTATCTATATTATGCATGGTTCTCCCAGAGCCATTAGCAAGAATGACTGGATTCTGAATCCAATAATTGACTACTATGAAGTAACATTGATGGCTAACAGAACTTGTTAACCACTGTTTCAGGGTCAAAGGAATTTCTGGCTGGGCTCTCTGAGAGCCTGTCAGAGCAGCGACAGAAAGCAGGGAGCACAATTTGTGGAGGGGAGGGAAATCACAGAGAGTAGTGGGAAAGGAAGTTATGTTTTTATGTTATATATGGCTCCTTCAATACTCACCTGCCCTTGCTCAGCAATTGACAATAGTGGCATAAGATTTAGGGGAATGGGGGTCGGGGGTGGGGGGAGTGGTTGGCATACATAAAATAAAATTACAGATGGGTCAAAAGTGAATTACTTCTGGATGACTTCATACTCAAGTTGAGCTTGCTCTTGTTTGCTATCTTATGTCACTCCGAATCCCGTTTCAAAAAATCCCCATAGTTCATTGTTACCCATCTATAACTCTATGTCTGAAACTGAGCAAGATTAGCATTTTCTGCCTTACTTCTGTGTACCTTGACAGTGGTGACAACATGTACTTAAGGTATTCATTCATCAACCACAAGTAATTGTCTCCATTGTTCCATTATCCCTTCATTTAGTGACTGCCAGTCCTGGTGTGATAAGTAGGTGAAGTGTGAAACAGGCTTAGTGCACAGGGCCAGGTTCACCGAATTATTGGTTGTGCTCAGATCATATGAACAGTGATAAAGTGAAAGTTCACAAAGACAGGTATGCAGCTGAAATACCTTTGTTTGCATAAAATGAAGGAAATGCTGACCCAAGGGAAAGTGGCGCAACTGCTGCCACTCTCAGTGCCACCATTGATATTTATCTGCCCAACTGTCAAACACTCCTTGCCTGAGTGTGATGAATGTTATTCGACAATCTCACAATTCTTCACTTTTAATTCGACATCTAAATTCATTTTTGGCCGCTAATATGTTTTACTTAATTTTTTTAAGTCATACTGAAGTACCCACCATGGGCCAATTCCACTAATTTACTTATGACTAAAGAAAGAGAAACACATGTTTCCCCTGTAAAAAGGTTTCCATCGACCAAAGATAATGCCGAAAAAAATGTGTAGGATCCCAAGACAAGTTCCTCTCTCTTGGCCAAACGTGAGCTATGTCCGTGGAAACTGTACTCAATTCATCATCCTCAGACAAACATTTCAACCTCACCTTTTTACAAATAGAGGTTTCGATATTGAAATTATTTGAAGCTACAATACATTCATCATAATCCTCGCCTGACTGCATATCCTCATCTACTATAGAAAACTGTGAGAAAAAAATCTGCTCTATTTTTTGTGTGCCAAGGAACGTGAAAAACTGTAAAATGATATTCAAGCAATTTAATGAAAAGTCTGGTGAATCTAGCAGTGAGTTTTTCAGAATGGTCACTTGACTTGTTCAAAATATAAATCGATGGTTTGTATCAGTATTGCAGCAAATATGAACACTGCACTAAAAAGTTCTGAAATTTATGTACAGCCCAGGTGCAAGCACTTTTTATTTACTGAGTACGACCACTCTGACTATTTGAGAACTCTAGATGCAAAAGCCAGGGTTCTTACCATACTGTTTTCATTTCTGGGTATCCTAATCCTTTTTCACTGGCATCTATGGTAACACTTACCGGAAGGCCAGAAACATAAAATTGAAGAAGTGGAGCATGTGATAAATTAGATTTAATGTGAGAAAATGTTACCTGTTGTTGATGACTAGAAAGTCTACCCTTTTCTTTAACAGAGTAGTGATTAGTTCAGCAATGGATACAAACTTTGGAAGAAACATTGCATAACATTTGCACAATCCTATAAATTATATAACCTTACTTTGATGTTGGTTGAGGAGCCTCTTCATTAGCTGTAGCTTAACCAGATATAAGACTTAACCTTTGCGCAATAACAACATGCCACAGATGCTCTAATTGGTCTAAACAAAAACTACATTTCTCTTATCTCAGACAAAATCCATTGAATTTTAGTATCTCAAACATTTGTCCCTCAACATATTGGTGCATTCCTGAGAGGTATTACCAAATACCAATATGTCATCTTGATTCGATTTTGTAGTGCTCGAATGCCCAGAGGAGTCTTGGCGCTGCTTTCATTCAGGAGCACAATATGTTTCATCTATATAAGTGGAAACTAGTTACTAAAGAGGCACGTTTTAGTATCTTGAAAGATAAGTACACTTTCCATATTACCTAAACGTTTCTCTGACAACCCTCTGGAAAACAGAAGCAGCAAAAGCCAAACCAAAAGACAGTCTATTGAATTGAAAAACACCAACAGGTGTACAAATACTATTAAACAACATGAAACCATTTAATTTGGCCATTAAATTGTCAATTCTTGGAAGAGGATGAGCATCAAACCAAGTATTCTTATTCAATAGACTAAGATCTAGGCAAAGTTGTAACTCGTCCTTATTTTTAGCAATTACAGTAGCTAAAAGCCAAGTGGAACTCAAGTTCAATAACATCTTGTTTCTGCAAATCATTCAAAGTCTTAAATAATGTGTTTCTTATGCTAAACAGCACACTTCTCAGCTTGTACTTAATTGGTATTGCTCCTTCTTTCAATATGATGTTTAACCCTTTCGCTGTTAGCCTCCCCCCCCCCCCCCAACCCTCCCACCACGGTGCTAAGCCTTTTTTGGGCTATTTGGGTTAGTTCACGCTTAGGCCCTGTAACTTTTTGTCCACATAAGATATCCAAGCCAAATTGTCATCCTTTCCCAACATCATGGGTATTTTAAAGGCATGCAGAGTTTGTGAATTCCCGTGGAGGTGACCCAGAAATTAGCCAAAATACAGCTAAAATGTATTTTGTTTTTAAAAATGGGGAAAAAGTGCTGCAGAAGAAAGCGTCTGTTTTTTCCCTGGAAATGTTATCAACAAAGGCTTTGTGGTGCTGAAATCACCATCTTCCCAGTTTTCAGGCAAAGGCAGACTTTTGTCAGAAAACTAAAATATTTTACTCAGTGTGGGCATTTTACAGGGACATAACCTATTTTTGCCACTTTTTGTGCTTTCAACCTCCTTCCAGCTAGTGGTAGAAATGAGTGTGAAGGCAATAACGGATCCCGGAAAGTGATACATTTTTGAAAAGTAAAAAAAAATCTGTATTTGGCAAGGGGTCATTTGTGTAGATCCTTCGAATTTTTTTTATAGAAACTAACAGTTAAAAATAAGAAAAATTGAAAATGAGTTTAAAAAAAACGGCAATATGTGTCAACGTTTTCACCTCTAACTTCTTCTAAGTATGACAAATTTTGTAAAAAACATACCGTTACATCTGCTAGACCCTTCTGGTTGTGGGGATATATATAGGACTTGTAGGCTTACTAAGAACCTGAGGAACCTAGAGCCAATAACTGGGCTGCCTCTTGCAATGGTTTTTCATTGTGTACCGTGTATTTAGCAATTCATTTGGTAAAATATAAAGAGTGAAAAATAAGTATCAAGGACACCTATGTATTTCTGAAATGGTGTAGGACAATCCAATGGAAAGCAAGTAAAAAAAACAGGACCTGAATGGTGTGTGTGTGTGTAGCACATACACACAGAACTGTCAACGACATTTTGTATTTTTGTGGGCTTTCCAATACCATACAGAAAATGCTCAACCAATCTGCATGGAGAAGGCAGAGACACTGTGGAAGGAAGCTCAATGTGGGTCCAAAACACAAGGATCAGCTCAATCAGCGCCAAATTGCTGATGACAAACTTCACAGAGATAGGTACGCATCAGAAATACCATACCTGCCAACTTACAAAGTAATGTCACTGTATGAGGAGGGGGGTGGGGCCTCATGTCGAGAGTGACCTAGAAGGCACTCTGCCCCTCACCAAGCACTCCGTAAAACCCTCTACAAAAAATAAATACAGGGCCCAATTCACAGAAGTAATCTGAGACAGAATCCTAACTTTATGACTTTCGGTATTCACAAAAGGCATTTAGTAGTAGTAAAGTTAGGATTCCTAACTTTACTACTACTAAATACCTTTTATGAAGATCGAAAGTTGTAAAGTTAGGATTTTTCTCAGTTTAGTAGTAGTAAAGTTACGAATCCTTACTTTACTACTTCTAAATGCCTTTTGTGAATACCGAAAGTCATAAAGTTAAGATTTTGTCTCAGTTTGATTCCTAACTTTACTTCTACTAAATGTCTTTTTTGAATGCCGAAAGTCGTACAGTTAGGATTTTGTCTCAGATTAATTTTGTGTATCGGGCCCAAAGGGTCATTGTGGCTATTGCGGATGTCATATGGTGTTTCACACTTCGGAATGGACATCGGCTAGAAACTGCCTTCACTACCCTGCCACTGTGTGATTTAGACTCCTCACTGGGTAACCGTGTGAAGGGGCCGAAATTGTGTGATACACGGGGGCACCGTGTGAATTGGCAGGTCTGAAATACCTTTATTTGCATACCATGATGAAGGAAATTCTGACCCCATGGAGAATGACACAACTGCTGCTACTCTCAATGTCAGCAATGACATTTATCTTCCCAATTGTTAAATAACACTGGCACTTAGGCAAGGAGTTAAGCAGAAACTGCGTGGCCAAGAAACCCGGTCTTGCGCTGTTCGCACTAAATATATATTCTGTGTTGCGTGGAACATCGCTTAACCACAGTAGCGGCTCCTGGAGGGAATGCTGTGGGCGGTGGGGAAGTAATTAGTTTTATTTATTTACTTATGTACTTACCTCGGTTCGGCCGTATGCCGTAGTTTACTATCCCCAACCCTGCCCCTACCTCACCCCACCGCCTCGCAGCACTCACTCCAGGAGCCAATACTGCTTGACCAAAAAAGCCCAGCCCGCAAAGTCCGCTCTATAACATACAGCTTCTGTGAGGTAAGATGCCAAGCACATGGTGCAGTATGCCTTACTAGCATGTGTGATAGTCCATTCAATTGCCCCTGGATTGAACGAACACTCTTGGATTCCAGAATCATGACTAAGCAATGTATTTATTAATTTTGTATAGTACTAGAAACACAAACTGCCCTATATTGAACGCTAAAAAGTTGATGAGGGAATAAGTAGCATAGATAATGGGCAACTATGTCACTTCATCATAAGATCACAACCTCATTATACCTACTTTCAAGTCATAGCTCAGGTAAAAACGGTGCAATGTATACAATAAATGCATGTAACATTATTTACAATCTCTATCTTGATATATGAACTACAGGCAAAGATCTCAGAGGTTTGTGATCTTGTTATGTTTTTATTAAAGTCCAGAAGGGACCTCCCGATTATCTGAACACTATACAATAAACTGTATATTAGCACAAAAGGAAATATCAAACTTGTAGATTTTATTTTACCTATTGTAAATCAGATGCATATTTTTCAAACAATAAGATGTAGTGGTCCTGGCAAATGACTGAAAATTATAACATATTAAAACATATTGAAAGTAATTTTGCTGCGTGCCTTTAAAAAGGGCACTTTTTCAACAAGTAAAATAGGCATTCTGTGTTGAATATTTTGATGCTTATGGGACATTTCACAACTTGAAAACAAGAAGAACGTTCGCACTCCTTATGATTACAGAGGTATTCTAGTTTTATTTGTAGGTATGTTGGTGCTATTTGAGTACTTCCTTCTGAGTAGAAGAAGTCGAAATTGGATACTGTAGCGTTATTCCAACCAAGAGTAATGTCCCCAAACGCACTCAGAAAACATTTTCCTTGGGTTGTTGTTGTTTTTTTAAATAAAGTTGTATTGAAATTTCCTTTGAAAATCATTCATGTTCTATAGATGCTGTTTTCACATCTGTTTATACATTGCCATCATTTCTTTTTCACATAGCCCGATGCATTTCGGGCAGTTAGCCCTTCCTCGGGGACATTTTCGTGCTGTTAAAGAAGAATATACACAACTATGAAACAATCGGTTATTTTGTACAATCAATTTGATGATTAGAACACTTCAGATACGGAACCTTATAACCCTGTAAATACACACATTTTTCCAAAAACTGTGGAATGGTTATCTAAATTAATACTGAATTGAATCCAGAAATAAAATCATACGTGGTGATGGTAACCTGGTGATTTATGGGTATTTGAGTCCAAATGTATGAAATTTTTTGTGCGCACGCTTATCGCGATAAGAAGAAGGAGTGTGTTAGGTAAGTCTTAGGCAAAAATTTAAAATAAATCATGCGCAGCATGCAAAAACGATTGAAGGCACATCATACCTTCGGAAAGAAGCAGGTGATATATTGACGGTATATTAGAAAAAAATTATTTGTGTTCTTCAATATCCTTGAAATAAAAAGAAAGGTAACAATACATATGTTCATCATTGAAAACAAACGCACACAAGTGCTGAATGCGGTTATTGCAATTTAAACAACATCGAATACCTTACTGTGGCCACGTAGTTATCGCAGTTCACAATACAGTGTCCGGTTTCTAAAATGAAAAAAACGGCATGTAAATATCAACGTTAAGTATTACAGACCGGTGTGTGACAGCAATATCGTGGGTCATGCAGCATTAATCTCACTGTTGGGTTCAGAAACGCGACTTCAGTCAGCTAGGTGTTGCTTCCGGAGTTGACTCGGAAGTCTTTGTGAAACGCTCTTTCAAGTATTGTCCAGCGCGAAAATAAACCGGAAGTAAAATATCTCGTTCCAAATTCAAGGAAACTGAAGAAATACTATGCGAGGGTAAAAACCGGTCAATAAGGGGAAAACAATTCCCTGGGTGATTTTGTGTGCGTGTAAAATCGAATGTGAAAAAATGAAAAAATATAAATGTAAGAATAAACGTGGAAAATAAGTGTAATACTGATGGGAAACGTGTGCATTTAAAAACACTAGCCTATGATCATGTCAAAGTAACAATCAAGCACTTGAATACAGTAATCAATACTACAATGTATGATTATCAAGTTGGTCAATCACTGGTACAATATGGGAATGTACAAGCTTGTATATCAATCATTAAAAACAGTTCAGATCCATTCGATCATTTAAACCCTTTGGATGAATGGTGTTCAGATAAGTTATCCAAAATGTCTCTCCCTGCAGAAGGTATTGAGTATTGTCTCTCCCTGGTAAGGTTGATGCTTGTTCCAAAATGAGAAATCTTAGTTGACTCGGGGTATGATTGTGGCTGTTGAAGTGAGATGCTAGTGGAGATTTGGAATTTTTGTTCTTATGTTACTCTTGTGTTCAATTAGTCTTGTTTCTTATTTTTCTTTCCGTTTTCCCCACATATGCCAAGCCACAGGGGCATTTAATCAAAAAAATTACGTTACGACTGTCACATGTCGCTGTTACTCTCAATGTAATCGTGAATCCACGACTGGGATGCTGAAACTCTTTTCCTTTTTTGATAGAGTTACAATTACCGCAGTTGTGACAGGGTAGTGTGCCCTTGTGAGATTCTGTTTTCTCGTTCCTCTTTTTATTTAACAATTCTTTGATATTTCTAGATCGTTGAAATGCAAATCTGGGAGGATTGCGGTATATACCATTAAAATCTTCTTCAAGTGTCAATAAAGGCCAATGCTTTAGTATAATAAGTTTGATCTTTGAACTTTCTGGGGAATATTTTTAAATGAATACCATTCTTTCTTCATCGGGAGGTTTTGCTTGAACCTTTAACAAAGATGATCGATTCATTGTTGACGTTTTTGATACTGCTTATTCAAAGATTCCAGTTGGGTACCCTCGCTCCTCAAATTTATTAATGGTGATTTGGACACTTTCATTGAATGCTTCCTCTGTAGATGAAATCCTTTTTATCCTTAAGAGTTGGGAATATCGTAAATGTTTCTTCAATGAATATTGGTGGAAACTGTGAAAATGTAATAAATTGTTCCTGTCAGTACTTTTGGTGAATACGGTGGTTTCCAATTTACCTTCATTGTTGTGTACCATTACATCAAGAAAAGGTATTTACTTGGTCTGTATGTTGTGAGTGAACTTGATGCTATCATTCACTTCATTTAATTCTGATATGGCTCGAAGTAATTAATTTTTTGATCCCTTCCATAGGATGAATATGTCATCAATGTATCTTTTATACAAAAGAAGATTTTTGGACCATTGGTCTTTGCTCAAAATGTTGTCTATTTCAAACCTATACATGAATAGATTTGCGTATGCGGGAGCCGAACAATTTCCCATCGATGTGCCTGAGCTTTGAATGAAGTAGCAGTCTTGCCACTTAAAGTAGCTGTGATACAGGGTAAAATTCAATAGTTCCATTATGAATACCTTTAGGTCTTTTTCCATTTCTGTCAACATCAAGACTGATGCTGTGGCTTCCATTCCAAGATTGTGGGGAATTGAGGTATATAAGGATTGCACATTAATAGTACATAAAATCATTTCAGTAGAGAATAGTGCCTTGTGTTCTTCAAGTATGGTAAGAAAATGTGTGTGTCTTTTATATAAGTAGTCATGGTTTGTACCAAGGGTTGCAAATGCCTGTCAAGATATCTTCAGATCGGTTCATGGATGGAATTAACCGTAGATACAATTGGTCTGCATGGAGGATGTGTCAGGAGTTTGTTCACTTTCGGAATCATATATATATATGGTACTGAGAGGTTCAATTCGATTAGATATTGTTTTTCTTTCTGTCCGATTGTTCCGCGACTGATGGGTTGGTCAATGATGGTGGTAGGAATTTTAGTGAATTGTTTGGTTGGATCCTGTTCCACTTTGTAATATGTATTTGTGTCATTCACATGTTCGTTGGCACGGTCATTGTAAAAGTCAGTGTCCATTATAACTAGGGCTCCACCCTTGTCAGCCTGTCGGATAACAATTTGGGAGTTGTTAGACAAATTTGTCAAAATTTGCTGTTCTATGATTGAAAGATTGGTAATTTTGGATTTTTGTTATTTGTAAACCATTTCAATATCTTTGGAAATCACCTTTTCAAAGGCATCAAGAACCTTAAAACTCACTGGTGGTATGAATTTACTTTTATTTCGTAATCCCATGAGGGTGTCTTTCAGTGGCTCTTCAGAGACTGGAATGACATTGGTAAAAAAGTGTCGGAGTCGTAAGGACCTCATGAACTTGTAAATGCATACCTGGGTATCCAAAAGATTAGAATGAAAGGTAGAAACGAAGGTGGTACCTTTTTGTAAGACATTGGTTTCAGAACGTGATATATGATGTTTTGAGAGATTAATGACTAAGGTTTTTGACTCCTGATATTTTTTGCAATTGAGTCCTCTTTTGCTTGATCTTTTGCCCCTCCTGGTTCGTCTGGTGATGTCTGACCTCTCTCTAAAAAAGTGTTGGTAATGGTATTTCTGGTGCTTCCGATTAGATGTGGTTGGTTGTTCACTTGGTTTACCAGTCGCTTGTTTTGCAAAAGGTGGTTGTCTTCTATGTTGTGATTTGTCAGATGAAGACGTTTCATCGGATGTTCTACCTGAGTTTGGTTTTTGCTGTCTGAAAGGGCCGAAATTGTGTGAGTTGGCCGGTCTGAAATACCTTTATTTGCATACCATGATGAAGGAAATTCTGACCCCATGGACAATGACGCAACTACTGCTGCTCTCAATGTCAGCAATGACATTTATCTTCCCAATTGTTAAATAACACTGGCACTTAGGCAAGGAGTTAAGCGGAGACTGCGTGGCCAAGAAAACCGGTCTTGCGCTCTTCACACTAAATATATATTCTGTGCTGCGTGAACATCGCTTGACCACAGTAGTGCCTCCTGGAGGGAGTGCTGTGGGCGGTGGGGAAGTAATTAGTTTTATTTATTTACTTATGTACTTACCTCAGTTCGGTCGTATGCCGTAGTTTACTATCCCCAGCCCTGCCCCTACCTCATCCCACCGCCTCGCATCACTCCCTCCAGGAGCCAATACTGCTTGACCAAAAAGCCCAGCCCGCAATGTCCGCTCTATACCTACTTTCAAGTCATAGCTCAGGTAAAAACTGTGCAATGTATACAATAAATGCATGTAACATTATTTACAATCTCTATCTTGATATCTGAACTACAGGCAAAGATCTCAGAGGTTTGTGATCTTGTTATGTTTGTATTAAAGTCCAGAAGGGACCTCCCGATTATCTGAACACTATACAATAAACTGGATATTAGCACAAAAGGAAATATGAAAGTTGTAAATTTTATTTTACCTATTGTAAATCAGATACATATTTTTCAAACAATAAGATGTAGTGGTCCTGGCAAACGACTGAAAATTATAACATATTAAAACATATTGAAAGTAATTTTGCTGCGTGCCTTTTAAAAGTGCACTTTTTCAACAAGTAAAATAGACATTCTGTGTTGAATATTTTGATGCTTAAGCGACATTTCACAACTTGCCTTTCGAGTAAACAATGGAGCTCTTAACATAAATTCTTGGTGGGGCCCAAGCCCCACAAGCCATGGCGTCACAGTGGTCCAGCCTGCTCAAGCGACCATTGAGTTCTCTCTGAGATGGTTACTTCAGTGATCCTTTTCATAGACACCCTTAGAGTGGGTTGGTTCCCGGGAAGAGGTACATGGTGAGTGTGAGGTTATTTGTCCGTTCACTTTACCTCCTAGGGATGGCCTAAACATCAGGGGTGACCAGGATAACACATGCTTAGTGCTAATACGTCTTTCGCCCGGTAGCCGGTTGACTTCTGATCAGTGGCCTGGCTAGGAGGGGGTGGCAAATATTTGGGGGCGGCGGAGGTGAGCAAGCGGTTCTATCGACTACTACCATCCTCCCGCCCCGAGAACAAGTCGTCTGTCGTTGACCCCCCTTTACCTGCACTGCGTGGTAAATTTAGGGGCCACCCCTGGTGGTGTATGTCTAGCCACACCAGTGCCTCTTACCTCCTTTTCTGAATGTTACGAATAATCTGCTCTTCTTCTTTTGTCTCTCTATCTCAGAATTTCGAAAAACAGGAAACCATACTTGCCAACCCTACCAATTTAAGCAGCAGGGCAATTCCACTGCCTGCCGAATTATCCCCAACTTCCTACTGCATTTTAGACTCAGACAGGAAGGGTAATTGCAGACCCTGTAAGGTTTAATGTTTGTGTGAGAGAGGCTCCTTTGCTAGTTTCCAGGCATCAGCTGACTGATTGCAAGGGGGTCAGTGTGCGTGAGTGAAAGATACTTTCTTTTATAAAGTTAGAAGATATACATGAGGAACCCCACCCTGCGTGTCTCTCTGTTTCCCTTCCTCCCTCCACAGGATGAGCTGTGGTGCAAGACTGGCAGACACTTTCTTGTGTTCACATGTATGAATTGGAAATAGTAATCGGGCCTGAGAAATCTAGAGTAGGAGGAAGAGCCCCCGCAAAATGGACTACTGCTCACATTATGTATCAGCAGTATTTAAAAAAACATGTGCAAATATTTAAAACAGTGGGTGGGGATTATAACAAAGACAGAAATAAAAGCTTTATGAAAGGAGGTGTCTTTGATTTAGGCCTAACTAATTTAGGAGAACAGCTAAAAGGTCCTAAAATTAAGATAGAAGAATGGGAAGTGTTTTTTTATTGGTGTGGGCAGCAAATAAGCATACCCTTCCCACTTAGGGTGACACACCAAAGTATACAAAAGTGGGTTCCATGGACACTGTGTGACTGGAACCAGGCTATGCCTGGCTTAAGGGCCCTAAGTAGGGTGACATTGGTTCTGGGAGGGGCTGGCTTGGCAGTTTGGGGTGGACTGTTCCCATTAAAGCAGGGTTAAGCCTGATTCGCACATAGCTGGGTCCAAACTGAGGTGGTATGGTGTGCTAAGTTACAATGCATTGGGATGAATCCCCAAGTAATTACTAGTGGCTGAGATTTATAAAAGCATTCCATCCATCACTTTTATGTATTCTTTAGTGTATCACCATAAGTCAGACCTGTATGTCCAGATGTGGGTTCAATGCACACTGTGTCACTGGAACCAACCTATACCTGAATGATGAGCCCTAAGTAGGGTGAAATCGGTCGTGGGTTGCACGTTTTCTGGTTCAGGGAGGACCCGGCTTGGCAGTTGGAGCTGGATTGTTCCCTTTAGAGCAGGGTCAAGACTGATTTGCATATAGCTGGGTCCAAACTGAGGAGGCATGGTGTGCACAATAATGATGCATTTGAACCAAACTGCACCAAGTAATTACCAGTGGCTGAGATTTATAAAAGCATTCCATCCATCACGTTTGTGTATACTTTAGTGTGTTGCCCTATGTGGGGTGGATATGCCCATGTGGGTCCCACGCACACTGTCTCAATGGGACCAAGCTATACCTGGATGATGATTTCTAAGTAGGGCAAAGTAGATCTGGGTTGGTTGTTTTCTGGTTCGGGGAAACTACTTTTTATCAGACAAATCACTATCATATAAACATAATGCATATATTGCAGGAAGCTACATGTTGCAGAGACAACCTTATGTGGATTTAATGTAAACACATGGTTAAAAAAATCCTTTTTATGTTTCAGACTTTTATATCTCCCCTTTGCACAATTCAATGGCTCCTAGAGCTGATCTACGAAAATACTATGTTGGTTTTGCTAGTCTTGCTATGCATGTTTTGAATATATATTTTGGTTGTGTCCAGGCTTATTTGAAAATACTTTAAACCACTGGTCTGTCACTGATGCAATAGTACATTGTTTTATAAAAACCTCATCTAAAACTATTGGTCACACCATGAAGTTTCTTGAATTGACTATCAATATTTATGAGAGTAAAAACAACTGATGTTAGTTTGCTGCTAATCCAGTTGCCAAAAGCTGGGGAAATTCCATGCCATTGAAGAGGCGACTGAGGAACTTAGCGGATTTCTTAGTCTGCATGATATCCAATACCCCAAGTCTGTAACCAGGCCTGGTGATGTGCAAGACCCTTTTGCTCTACTCTGTTTCTGACTGGGTGCTCTGCCTATCAGAAGACCTCAATCAAAACGAGAAGGCCTTGAAATCAAAACCAGTGCCTCCTGTTATCCCTCGCCGGAGAAAGCATAAAGCATGCCATCAGTCCACATGTGAGGGTGAGCCCACTCCAGAAGCAGTGACACCGACTGGAGCATATGCTCCCCTTCAGCAATGCTTAACTATGTTTGCCGCGGGCACCCGCTAAGCCTCTGACTGACGTGGCATGGGCTCAACCCCATTGCCAGCCTTTTGCAGGGTTTCTAGGAGAGAGTGCGTGAGCCACACTAGCAGATGCCCTGTACTTTGGCAAGCGGAAAACTACCGGTGTTATAGGGTATCTGAGTAAATCTACAGACCACCTCCTATGACTAGCCCTTAATCGCTCTCTCAAGGATCACCAGAGTCAAGCAAGCTTTGGGGGAGATAATAGATCACTCCTTATACATCTTCATGCCCTCAAGGAGTTTTCGTTTTGGCTCATTTCGATGAGAGCAACTGGACAAACACACCTTAAAAACAATGATTTACAAAGGAAAAGTCGACCCCTGGAACATGATGCCTTTGGTCCAATGAAGGAGTCTTGCAATCTTTGATTTGTATGGCCAACTTTCCATCTCAGACTCAGTAGCGAGAATTCTGGTGATTAGTCTCATCTTTGACCCTGCTTTGTTGTCCCAACAATTTCAAGGATCTGGAAAATGCCGGACAGGAAGTTCATGGTGTTTAGGTAACAAGTGTTGTGGCTAACAGCAGTGTGATAAAATGAGCTACAGAGTACAATGTTTAAATGCCTGTACACAAGAACACTTTCTGAAAGTGAACATTGTTGAGTGTAAAGTGGTTGTTTTGATCTTAATTCCAAAGAAAAGTGAATTTCAGCTGCCGATTCGGACAAAGGAAACTGGGGAAGGTTACGAGAAAACAGAGTTTGCTCCATACCATGGACGAGGAATGAAAAAATATCCGTGGGTAAAAGGCATCTTTTCCATGCGTTAAAACTACATGCGACGAAAGTGCGATAAACTCTTTATTTGTAGTTGAGTTCTTACATTCGAACAAACTACTATTTTTTTTTTTAAGTGAAGGAACTGGTGTGCGGAGATTGCTGACCTGAAAGAAAAATATCCCTGTGCAGGCCGGACGACTCGAGACTGCGGCAAGAGGTGCATATTATAGAGCTCCTGGGCTGTTCGTTTTTGGGGTGCTTATGTTTTAAGTCTGTTCCCAGTTCTTTAAAATACATTATGAGTTAATGTCTGGAACAGGTAACCGATTTAGATTCTCCAAGTTCCTTGAAATTTGCTTCAGAGTGATTAAATCTCGTTTATTATAAATGCTGAGCTGGGATTACACATTACTGTAGGCAGGCAGGAGACAGCAGCGGCCTCAGATTACAGCTGCCCTCTTTGTGGAATTGGTTTCAAGGCCTGCACCTTCTTTTATTTGTCTGTCCAATGTAAGGCAGCATCATGAGGACCTCAAAAGAAGCTATAAATGCCAATATGGCTCAACCTGCTCCCTTTTATTGTTTATTGTGTTTTACATGTTTTAAACCCTTTAAAATGTGTATTAACTGTTAAAGTGTTTTCTAATCTGCTGTTATATTTATAGGCCTTCCGAGAATGCCATGAATAAACAAAGGTTAATTAATTAATCGATTAAGATGTAAAACACCAAAAGCCCCATAAATTATGAATTGCCATTATGGATGTTGCTTTTTGACCTGCAGCCTTTGATGCAACAAGGAGCAGGTGAGACAGGACAGTCGAGACCGGACCAGAAGTGACCGGGACCAGACAGACAGACAGACAGACAGACAGACAGACAGACAGACAGACAGACAGATAGATAGATAGATAGATAGATAGATAGATAGATAGATAGATAGATAGAGAGATAGATAGATAGATAGAGAGATAGAGAGATAGATAGATAGATAGATAGATAGATAGATAGATAGATAGATAGATAGATAGATAGATAGATAGATAGATAGATAGATAGATAGATAGATAGATAGATAGATAGATAGAGAGATAGATAGATAGATAGATAGATAGATAGATAGATAGATAGATAGATAGATAGAGATAGATAGATAGATAGATAGATAGATAGATAGAGAGAGAGAGAGAGAGAGAGATAGATAGATAGATAGATAGATAGATAGATAGATAGATAGATAGATAGATAGATAGATAGATAGATAATTAGATAGATAGATAGATAGATAGATAGATAGATAGATAGATAGATAGATAGATAGATAGATAGATAGATAGATAGATAGATAGATAGATAGATAGATAGATAGATAGATAGATAGATAGATAGATAGATAGATAGATAGATAGATCCAAAGACCTTTGGCCCTGACTGTGATTTTGTTCCTGCAAAAACCAGATCGTTTATAAAATGCCATCACTTGTCACTGAGAAATGTGAACATTGCTGTGTGATGAGTGTGTGCACGCCTGTGGCTGTTCCCTTGAAGTGGATCAGGGGTGTAAAGTCGTGATTGAATGCGGAAGAGCTGGAAGATGGGGTAATGTGCGTGTACTTCCTGTAACAGAGTACGTTGTAACTTATTTTAAAAAATAATAAAGACACCACAGCTAGCAGCAAAGTGCAGGGTTTTTGGTTCAAACCATTTCTAAGTTTTCCTGAACAAGAGTCGAGGAAAGGGGTGCTTTTTGTAGCTTCTAAAGAACAAAACAACACAAAAGCTGTAGCTGCCAAATTTAGGAACATCAAAACGAAAATAAAGATGGCTTGATAAACTCGTGTAACATCTCAAGATTTTCAGTTTTTCTCAAGAATAAGATAGTGATCTGGGAGCAAATGATTAGAAGCCAGAATCCCTCATCGAGGTTTACTCTGCATTCTACAGGCAAGCTAGAGAGGCCCCTGGGAGCTTGCAGTGAGATGGACTGTGACCCGTTTTGGAAGTCATTTCACTTTTTCAGTCCAGAAGATTCCATGCCTAACATTTTGGAAATCTACATACTTTCTTTCATGCTTAAACTTTTGGGAGCCTAAGATGACCAGGACAAAAACAAGATGTCAGCCGTTCGTTTTTCAATGCTGAAACAAGAGCCGAGAATGGATAAGGGAGTCCAAAGCTGGTCAGGAGGTGGAGAGACATCTCAGTGCTGCCGCTGTAGGAACTCCTCAGTCTTTAAATCTGGAAGACATCATTTAAACACGATGCAATGTATGAATGCCATTGACTTCTCAGATAAGATGTTTGGACTCCACGTAGGCTTTGTCCAAAAATGGCTTAACTGAAGCACTGTCTCCTGGGACCTCCAGCTCCAGAGACAAGCTCTACAAGTATATGTTGAAGGGTATAGATTAAAATAGAAAATATGCGTTTAACAAAGCGCAGGGGGCAAGGCCTGGCCAGAGAGGGCAAAAGCAAAGCAAAAAGATGGCTTCCCTTACAAAATATATGTCTAGCCAAGATCACCCATGTGCTCGGTGATTTTCTTCTTGTCATTGTGTTTGGGGATCAAACATCCAATGTGATTCACATAATCACAAAAGTGTCTTTGGGCAGACTTCTGTGCTTGTGTTTAAATGTGTTCTGTGCAGTGCTTGAAATGGAGAAATAGAAGTACAGGTACTCTGTGCACGAGTACCTGCTTGTTTCTGAGAAGTGCTGGTACTCTCTAATTAAAAGTATTATGTCTCTCTTAAAAAGTGCAGGTACTCTCCGTCTCAAAATAAAAAAGAGCCAGTACTCAGTACAGGACACTACTGGCCTACATAAAACACTGGTTCTGTGTCCACTGATGTACCAGGGCCTGCTTGGACTTCCTATTATCTAGTGGGTGCAACCAGGTGGACAGAAAGGCATGTATGTTGCAAGTGACCAGTTGAAGTAATGTTTCCGCTTTTCAAGTGCCCATGTGGTACTGGCCTCTCAGGGCCAAGATTCGGTATATCCGGCAGCCTTAATGGACTTGAAGCTAGCTGGTTGCAGTCACAAGTAATGGGTGAGGAATGGGTATGTGCACAATTGGTAAAGCTATCACCACTGGGTAAATTCAAATGATTCTATCTCGGAGTCACCGAGAAAGCTTTTCTGCAGAATCAGGACACTCAGAGCACAAGGGTCTGGGGGGGTCAGTGAATGATCACTGCCTGGGTCCATTGGATGGAATATCAGTTGACTACCCTTTATTGAGCCTGGAATCAATGTTAGAGGAATGGCCCATTTTTGGAAGCAGTGGATTATACTCACCAGGCATAGTAACGACCCCAGGCTGCTCAACTGTGCGTCAAAGTTGTCATGCTTTCCCTCTTGATTTATTCTACTACCAAAGTTTCTACTGATCTTCACACAGGGGCCATTACAGTTTCTAGCCCAAGGCAGGCAGACATGTCCTAGCTGATCTGATAGCTTAAGTCCCCCTCATATTGGCGAATGCTTCGGATTCTCCAGGCCTGCTTGCAGAAAGTCAGGTCAGGGCATAGGCAGAACTTTTCCCAGCTTGGTACCTACAGGAGGGAAATAGGTACCATGTAGCGTCATGTTCATAGCTTTCTATATCGTGTTCTCTCCTGGCCCTGAGGTTGCTACTTGACAACTCCTTTGACACAGGGATCTCGTGATCTCTGGAACAAAAATCAACACAGGAGTTTGTTCCAAAGCTTTGGTGCCTGGGCAGGAGGACAATTCACAGGTTTTCCCAGGCAATCTGAGAGATCCCCTTTCAGCAGAAGTCAAGAGAGCATTCCAGTTCACAGCATCCAAGGCAGGCATCTTACAACAAACTCATTTTAGGGTGATATAGGTGCTTTTCCTAACTCCAGGGATGCAAGGAGGGTCGTTTACGTAGGTCTGGCATGGACATGTAATATCTCAACTATCCAACCCTCTATCAGGGGTCACCACCATGTATAAAACAGTTTTACCTCACACAGTCACGTGAAGAAGTACGGCCTATTATGGGGGCCCATGGAAAGTAAATGATTCCTTATGTAGCTCACCTCTGTTTATTTCCATATCTCAACGCCTCTCCTCTCTGCCTACCTCTAACTCTACCTCTGATCCTGTCTCTCTTTGCCCAGAAAGGTTGCTACCTGTCCAAGACAAAAATACGGGCCATCTGTTGTTATTTGAAGAGTCTACAAAAGCCAAGCCATGATACTAAACATGGCTATAAACAAAATCGTATGTATTAATTTCTGCCTTTGTTTACTTTTAATATTAGTCAGAGATAGCTAAAGCAGCTCTATAACACATTTAAACATGCTTTCTATTTATATTTACTATTTGTAGCATGTACAGATAAGTGTCACTGTCCCTCGGAGGCCTCTCAGGATCGGTTTGTTGCTCATATTGGTCCACCTATTGACACCCTCAATTCCAAGATGCCTTTATACCACGGAAGATTAAGGTGGTCAATCAGAGGAAGGAAAGGAAGGGAACAGCGGGAATGGAGACCTGAGGAAAGATGAACACCCTATTATAATACTGCATATAATACATATAGCGATACAGTTCTCACTACTTAGTAAGCACTATTCCTATATACTTGTAAAGAAAATAAACACACTTCTGGCAGTGACTTCATGTAGAGGAATCAATACTCTTCCTAGCTGCTAAGCCTTCACATCAGGCAGTACTGTGAACATAAACCAGAGGATTTAGGCCGAGAACAAAAAAACAACCTGCAACATCATATGACTCTTTTATCTTTCACTGACTACCCACCACTGTAGTTGCAAAGTTCCACGTCACAAGGGAGGAAGGATGGTTTCTATGTTCCTCCTCTTACTGTCCTCTTGCTACAAAGGACGAACAAAAACACACAACATGCACCATAAATTATAATCCAGAAGGTTCAGTTGAAGGATTCAAAATTTGCTAACATTCGTGACAAGAATTTTCAATTCTATTAAGGACTAGGAGGCGAGGATTATGCTAGTCTCATTTCTTTATTGAAATGCCCAGCAGCCAAGTAAAAAACCACATTACCCAGAAACACTTGGGTGATAACCATAGAGTCTTGCACTATAAATGGACATGTAGACAATCCCACTTCCTCTTTCTTTGGTGGGGAGAAATCCAGGAAACAGCAAACAGTTCAAGAGAGTCAATGCAACAGCAAACCCCAGTCCAGGAAAATTGACGGAAGGTCCAAAACCGTAACAGCCGAAGGCAGAAAACAGGAACTATCTTCAAAGAAGAAAACAGGAACTTCTACGTCGCACCGGAGACACATCATTTGGGGTCAGATCCTGAAAAAAGATACAAAGCCGTAATACACGTCCAGTATAAATAGGAACATGTCGAAACAAGGGTGGGAAAATAAGACAAGGCAATAGATACTGTTGTAACAGAATAATGCATAAACATGTGTCAGTAAACACAATGTATAAACCACGGGTGGGATAATCCTCGCCTCCTAGTCCTTAATAGAATTGAAAATTCTTGTCACGAATGTTAGCAAATTTTGAATTCTATTTCAGGACAGGAGGCTCCGATTATGCTTGTTTAAAGCTCATCCAACACCACAGAAGCAATAGTAACAACAGGCTTAAAGTAAAAAGTCTTAAATACAGAATCTGTTGACTAATCAGCAGCTTTCATAATGTCCCCCAAGGTGACACCCAATGAAAAGGCTTTAGAGGCCATGGCCCCATGTGCAGAATGAGCACCAAATACAGAAACATCAATGCCCGCCTCCCCCATAAGCCACCGTACCCAGCGAGCTAATGTAGCAGGAGCAACGGGGCGGAAGGGCTTTTGCAAAACAATCAACAATTGACCTTGCATATCAGATCGAAGAAGCGAAGTACTCACCTCATAATCTTTAAGGCATTGGACCACACAAAGGTTGGGACGAGCCGGAAAAGAAGGATAAGAAATAATCTCAGTATTAGTTTTGGTGCGCCTGGAAAGGCGAAATGTAACCCCTTCCGGAGTGAAACTGCGTCCGGCAAGGTCTAATGCACGGACATCTGAAATCCGTTTGCAGGAAAGCAAACACAGCAACATAGTAAGTTTGGCCGAGAGTTGTTTTCGAGATAACAAAGAATTTACCGGCCAGCCTTCCAAAAAACGTAAGACAACCGAAACGTCCCATAACGAAACATATTTGGGACGTGGAGGAACAGCCATACGAATACCCTTAAGGATCTTAGATACCAGAGGATGCTCTCCCACAGGTTTTCCATCAATAGGAAGATGGCCCGCCGAAATTGCGGAACGGAAATTGTTGACTGTACGGTACGCCAAACCAGAAGCTGAAGACAAGGAAGCCAAAAAATTGACAATCAAAGAGACATCTGCTGATGTCGGATCAACTTGCCGTTGAGCACACCAATCACTCCAACGTTTCCATGAACCTCTGTAACGTTTGTGAGTAGCTGGGGCCCAGGCGTTGCTGAGGAATCTGGTAGCGTCCGCAGAAGGGCCTGACACCGCCCAACGTTCCCCGAAATCCGCCACGCCAGGAGAAGGAGAGAGCCTGACTGAATCAGGGGATGCGGATTCTGAAGCGGATCTAACAGGAGATTCCGCTTCAGAGGCAGAAGAAATGGCAATGCACAAGCCATTTCCAGGAGAACAGGGAACCACGGTTGAGCCCGCCACAGAGGAGTAATCAGAATTAACTCTGCCTGAAAACGTGTCGCATAGGCCAGAACCCTGGGGATCATCATAAATGGGGGAAACGCATAGCATAGGGAGGACGGCCACGGTTGAAGGAAAGCACCCGCTGCCAGAGCCTCCGGATCCGGTCTTCCCCAGTCTGAAGAACCGGGGAAGTTGGCCGTTGAGCCGGGACGCAAAGAGGTCGATCTGACAAGGGCCCCAAACCCGGAGAAGTTGTCGAAACACTCGCGGATGGAGTCTCCAGTCGCTGAAATCCCTCAGATACCTGGAGTGACAATCCGCCACAATATTGCGACAACCCGGAAGGTATTCCGCAATAACTGTGATCTTGTTGTGAAGACAATAATGCCAAAACTCTTTGGCAATCTCCGCCAACAACCTCGAACGAGTCCCTCCGAGCTTGTTGATGTAACGGACTGCTGATACATTGTCCATCCGGAGAAGTATGCAGCAGCGGGACTGAAGAGGAGACAGACACTTGATCTCGAACGATCCCGCCAGTAACTCCAAACAATTGATGTGGAGAGAAAGTTCCTGTGGGGACCATCGTCCACCTGTCGTGACCGAGCCGCAGCGGGCCCCCCAGCCCCAACGACTGGTCTCCGACTCAATCACAATCTCCGGAGAGGATCCGAATAGAGCCCTGCCATTCCAGACCTCCATGTGATTCAACCACCACGTCATTTCCGACTTCGCTTCCTCTGACAGAGGAATGTGGTCGGAATAACGAAGGCCCTTCTGAAGATGTTGAATCTTCAGGCGCTGCAATGCTCGGTAATGCAGTGGAGCCGGAAATATCGCCTGCAGGGAAGACGCTAAAAGACCGACAACTCGTGCTAATGATCTCAATGACACTGTCGGACTCGAGATAACGGAATTAAATTCCCGCTTGAAGTATCAAATCTTCTGATGAGGTAACAGAAGTTGGCAAGAGAGGGAATTGATTTGGAACCCCAAGAAATCTATCACCTGAGTAGGATGAAGCACAGATTTGGGAACATTCACTAAAAACCCCAGAGACTGAAGAAGGTCGACGGTCCACGTCAGATGAGTCATAAGCTTAACCGGACAATCCGCCAGCAGGAGGATGTCGTCCAAATAGATGATCAAGCGGACTCCGCGACTGCGGATGGACTCCACAACTGGACGCAACAGTTTCGTGAAGCACCATGGTGCCGACGAAAGGCCGAAGGGTAGAACCCGATATTGATACCAAGTCCCCAGCCACTGAAACTGAAGAAAGCGGCAATGGGGCAGAAAAATCGGAACAGAGAGGTAAGCATCTTTGAGGTCCAGACGGACCATCCAATCTCGTTCCCTCAGGCGATCCCTCAACAGATGGATGCCCTCCCTCTTGAAGTGGCGGTAAACCACTCCCGCATTGAACTCCTTCAGATTGAGGACCAACCTTGATCCCCCTCCCTTCTTCTCCACCAGGAAGACTGAGCTGGCAAAGCCCCGAGGGTGGCGCACTGTCGGCACAATTGCCCCTTTCAGCTCTAGAAACTTGAGTTCCTCTGTGATGAACTCTTGACTTTGCTTTGAGAAATGGAGAGGAAAGGGAGGATGGGACTGACGAACAGGCTGATAAAACTCTAGTTTGAAACCCTGAACCGTCTCCAGCACCCATGCATCGCTGGAGATTGATCGCCAGGTCTCTAGAAAAAGGCGAATCCTGCCCCCCAGAACAACACTGCATGCAGGAAGAATTCTCACCTGAAGTGGCGGAATCGTGATATCCGCCGGAGGAGCCACCAGCACGTCCTTTTTTATACTGGCCACGGCCTTTTCTTGATGATAGAAGTTGGAGCGCTGGGTATAGCCCGAATCCTGCTGGCCTCCACGCTGGGACTGATACCCCCTCTGGGAGGGCTGTTGTTGACCACGGCCGGAGGAACGTCCCCTACTTCTTCCGGCCCTGTTGAAAACCGGACGAAAGGTCCGGCGCAGAGATGCCTATGCCTTATCCAGGCCACTGAAGGTATTGACGAAGTTGGTCAACTCTTTTAAAAATGGTTGTCCGAAAAGCAGATCCTGAGCCGCAGGGCCCGACTCAGATGTCGCCAATTCTGCCAGCTTAGGGTCTAGCTTAAGTAAGATGGAGCGGCGCCGCTCGCTAGAGAGCGCACAGCTGGCATTACCCAACTGGCAAATGGCGCGTTGAGCCCATTGAATGAGTTCATCAGGGTCAACCATCCTGTTCGTACTCTTCGCCAGAAAGCCAAGGTCTAACATCTTGTAGAGGGGTCCCAATAGATCTAAAACCTTGTCTTGGCAAGCCCGCCAAGATCTGTCGAGACCCTTTTTCGGATCCTTCGCAAATTTGCGCAAATATGTTGTCATGGTGGGGTCCACCTCAGGGGTCTCCGCCAGGTGGTCTGCCAAATCGGGTCGTGGGCATTCGGAACGGAGGCGGGCACGTACCTCCTTCTCGAATGGCTGACGTATGTGTTGTTGGACGTACTCCGTCACTGCTGGGGACGGAAGCCAAGCCGTGGACTGGGGATGGACAATGTCCGCCGGCTCAAAAGTAAGCACTGGAGGGTGTGATGATGCATCAACAAAATGCTCCTTACATTTTTTCTTCTTGGGAGGGGGAGGAGAGGGGTCCGAGGACGAAGAGGATTGCTGTTCATCACTCTCGTCATCCTCCACAATAGTTGCAGGCTTGGCAGAGGACAAGGGCTGCGCCAACTTCCTGAAGTCCGAAGCATGCGGATTACCAGGAGAAGAGGAAGACGACTTCTTGGCCGCAGGGACCCAACCTTGCTGTCGGGCATACTTAGTCAAGTGCCGCTTCAGAGGCGTTATAGCACGTACAAGGGCCTTATTCATGGAGTGCTGGACCCCTCGGTCTAAAGCCTCCACAAGATTCTGCTCCATGGTGTCAGGAGCCTCTTCATCAAATTCTTCCTCTTCCTCATAATAGTATTCACTCATGATGCACGAGGTTCGTGAAAATTAAGCCCACAAATGAGGAAGGAAAATAAATGTAATGCCAAAGGCAAATTCAAAGGGGAGTGAAAAAACCCTCACAGTAAGCCAAACTGCAGAAAAAACTACAGTCAAATATAAATAAAGAGTGGAGGGAGGGCTCACTGCCACAAAAAACGTCACTCTAGGCAAAGCCTATGCAAATTGTTACAGCAAGAGCCTTTTCCCAGACACTGGCGTCAAAAGGGTCAATCCCGGAGGCTGTGGGCGGTAACGCCGCAAGGGACGTCCTTCAGAGAAGCTTCGGTGAGGGAAGAGACACGGAGCGCCGGAAGCAACAAAATGCGCATGCGCGTTAAACCGGCCGCCTACCAGGAAGAAGAGCAGCTCGCGCGAACAGCGCGAGGCTGCTCAGACCCAAACTTTACTCCACAAACTGCAGAGAGTACGGGCACAAAGCGCCCGACCTCAGAGTGGAGATGCCTCGCACCCGACCGCGCCGCACTGAAAACGGGAAACGGAAACAATAAAGCGGAACGCGGCAAAGGAGCGCAAGCAGCGCTCAAGTAAAGGCACAAACAATGCGGCAATTCAAACGATAATACAAGCGCAATATCAGCAATATCAACAGTAAGGTAAGAAAACACTTAACTGGCTGCAGAGCAGCAAAGAAAGAGGAAGTGGGATTGTCTACATGTCCATTTATAGTGCAAGACTCTATGGTTATCACCCAAGTGTTTCTGGGTAATGTGGTTTTTTACTTGGCTGCTGGGCATTTCAATAAAGAAATGAGACTAGCATAATCGGAGCCTCCTGTCCTGAAATAGAATTGTCGGTTGAACATTATTAGATTCATAATGCAATGCCACTTATCCACCTGAATACTTTGCTGTCAATTTATGGTATAAGGTTTTGAGGAACAAGTAATTAATATACCACCTGGTACATTCAAATGTCTCTGTATCAAAGGTTGTAGTCCTAACAGGGTTGAACAAAAAACCTTTGAGGTTCCTTCATAGTAGTAATATTCCAAACACATCAGAATTTGAGCACTTCCGTTTTTTTCAAGGCTAGGTTTGTTGTTTAGAGTGAATATGCAGCATGCCCCTTCTATCGGCCACAATGGTAACGAACAGGGGAGGTGGTTTCATAGACACCTTTACCGCACCAGGCGAGGACTACAGCAAACCACACGACTTCTCAACGTTTTCGGGATACTGGCAATGAATCGTCTTCAGAAACAAGAATAATCTGCGCCGATCTTCTCTGACGCCCGGCATTCATAGCCTCGGCGTTGAGAAGTGACATAATTTCCTGTGCGCGCACGCGATGCGCCGCACAGGATTCTGGGGATTGGAGATCCTACCCCATTGTTTTCCGATCCACCAGGTCCGTAGTGTTCGGTAAGCGGCGGCGGACCTGCCCCATGTCCCTGACTGGTCGTCCCACTAATTCCATGCTGCTGTAAGGGTGTATGGGATAAGTGTGTAACAATAAGGGCTAAAAATACTGGCTTTAGGTGATTTTGCTTATTTCTGTACCGGCCAGGACATGCAAATACCGTTGGTGCTGGTAGAAAACCCTGTCAGGTGTCAACCCTATTGTCCAGTGGCATCTTAAGGATTTTTTGGGGTCCTGAAAAGACATATTTCTGCCGTTTTTGTATGAACATTGTTTCCAAAAGTATGGCATCATGCAGGCTTCAATTAGCAGAAAACGGGCGATGAAATTCAAAGTTGTTATGAAGTGGGGTCCCAAGATATGTCTTGCCTGGGGCCCCAAACATTCTTAAGATGACATTGAATTAGAGTTCTCAATAATAATGGATGATAAAATATAGATCGAGTTCAAAGACAAAGCCTACATATGTTAATTTATACAACATATGTTCACCCAAAGCGGCGTCATGATAGTGTTGAGAGATAACATTTATCATATCTTTCAAGTCACACTCATTAGAAGGTTGTAATCTTCTGTGGATCCATCTTCAGCTTTCAAAGAAGGAAAACGCCTCAGATAGACCCAGCACTCGCCTGCTATCAGTCCATGCATCAACAAATTAGCTTTGCATTTTGGGACTTGTATTCCTGTTTATTGTGCTATAAACTATTTTGTTGAAAAGTGATATATTTTTCTAGGACCAAGATTGTGGTATATAAAACTGAATAATAATAATAGTGCTAATCATAAAAAGAGGAAGACGAAAAAGAAAAAGAGGAAGAATGATATGAATGCAAAGCAGAAATTTAGACTGGGTGTGGTACTCACACATGGCCCCATGCAACTTTATAGTCATCCTAGTTGGTTGAACAGAATCACCCTCTAGAAGTTCTCACTCTTGCACTCCATGGAGACTCAAAAGGTTGAATGTAAAAGGTATATAAACTGTGCAAGCTTGAGTCATACTCTGGGCAGCAAGCAAACAGGTCAAAGCGCCCCTCCTTTTCTCATCTGTGTTATCGCTTTGTAAGAATCTGACTCCTCATTCTGGTTTTGTTTGTACAGTCGCAGGAATTTACAAGCTAAAGCCTTCTCTGACAGCCAAATAAAGCCCAGGCCCCACCCACATACCTCAAAAGCCCAGATCTGGACATTTTAAAGCATGGGCAAAGTGGGCAATCCCTTCCCAGGAGGCCTGCGCAAAGTAAACGATTCCCTATGTAGCTCACCGAAGTCTATTTCCATATCTCAACCCCTCTTCTCTATGCTTACCTCTACCTCTGAGTCCGTCTCTCTTTGCCACTTTTCCGAGAGGAAAATACCAGCTATTTGCTGTCATTTTAAGAGTCTACTAAGGCCTGGCCATGATACTGTACTTTGGTTTGCCCTGTTCCCATCATGCACTAGGACAGGAACAGACTAATTTGCATATAGCCAGGTTCTGAGCTGGGATGGTGCAGTGAGCTAAAAAACGGTGATGGATCAAGCCCTGATCTCTTGACTGGGTAGGAGTATTCTGCATCATTCAGAAACTCTGTCCATCACCTTTTCCAAAATTCATGATACTGAATATGACTTTAAACAAAATGGTATGTATTTATTTGTAACATGACTTCTCTGCCTTTGTTTACTTTAAATATTAGTAAAGAATTGTTAACGTGGCTCCGGAACAAATTTGAAAAGTGCTTTCTATTTATTACAGTATGCAGTTTGTACAGATAAGGGCAAAAAATACCAGCTTTAGGTGATTTTGAGGGGGTGATACACAAACTCCCAATTGTGAGGCAAGATGGCCGCCGTAAGGTTTTGGTGAGAAGTCGCACTAAACCTCTCTCCCTTCTATACCACTTGATGGAGATTTGAGGAGGATGTTGTGCTCCCCCCGATGGCGTTGGTACACTGGGTCCAGGCAGGCTTAACAGGGTGCAGGTCTGCGAGGGAACACCTGACGCTCGGACTAGTTTTGGCCTGGCTCAGAAGGAAAACTTTCAGTTGGGCCATCGAACTTCGGGAGTTGAAGCAACATTTGGCGAAGATGCCCCTCAGACCTGCAAGGCAAGAGAAGGCGAAAATACAGCCGGACCCCGCTGTACCAAAGCCCAGCATGAACAGTCTGAGGAAGGAGACTGTCAGTGAGGTGACTGGGCTTTCGCAGCGAGCACTCGCAGCAAAATGTAAAACTACAGTCTCTGTTTCTAAGGGAAAGAAGACGGAGATGCATGGAAAAGTATTGGCGCGGGCTGAGCAGGACACCCCCATGGAAGATCTGTTTGTTCTCGAGAAACAGAAACAAGGAAAAGCGGGAGAGAAGGCTAGGAATAAAGACTGTGCTCTAAGGCAACCCACCTTAGTTGAAGCTTTCTCCCCCAAGCCCGCTGTACAGTCCGGAGAAAAGCCGGTCCTGAGTGAAAACGTCCTCGAGGACGCTGCAGATGCTTCGGAAGCAGGGATCATGGTCGCTAGGCAACGCTCAGACTCGGACTCTCGCGGCGGCTCTGGAAGTAGGGCGGACACGAGTAAGGAGATTCCAGTGACTCCAGCAGCAGATTCAAGCTCCGGTAAAACAACCTTTGCTGTGGGGATAGCAAAGGGCACAGAAAGCGGAGCGGGAGCAAAGAATAGCACTGCAGGGAGCGCGGACATGTTGGAGGCTCTCATGCAGGTTGAGGCTGAACTGAAGTTGCCATATAAGCCTAGGAGCACCCGGGGCAGCAGTGTCAGCCTGGCAAAGAAGGGTGAATCATTAAATGGTGTGGTGTGTGAGGGGCCTGAAAGGGGTGATGGTGGCTCAATGGAAGGAGAGTGTCTTTTCACTCAATGAGGGCACTGACTCAACCCAAACGAGCCAAGCTGGCTCGGAGGAGGAGGAGTCATTCTCTGGGTCCAGTACATCAGGGAAAGAAAGCACGCAAAAAAAGAGATGGCCTAAGCTAAGGAGGCATGGCTTAGGGTTGGGGTCTCCTGCAGGGGCCGGGGGAAAAAGCTCCTATGGGACTGCCACCTCGCAGACTTATCACGAAGAAAACAACTCCTCGGGGCTAGCTGGGGTCCCCCTCCTAATTCTGCCCCTCTCCAGGCCACCTTTGACTTGCTATTCGATAATCTTAAGCAGATGCAGGGGGAGGCAAGATCGGAAAGCCGCAGGGCAAGGCAAGCCACGAAAAAAATTCATAATACTCTGAGGAAAGTTAATAAACTATATGATGATATTGCCGACAGGGTCACGGAAGTAGAGGAGAGAACAGGGAAACTGGAGGACGACGTTGTAGCTTGGCAGGAGTTTAAAGCGACCCAAGAAAAGCTGGCAGAGGACTTGCAGTGGAAACTGGAAGATTTTGAAAATCGCCAGAAGCGTAATAACATTCGTCTTTTTTGGTGTGGCAGAAGGGACAGAGGGCCAGGACATTATGCAGTTTGTGGTGAAACTCCTAAGGGGAGCTTTCGCGGATTCCGAGTGGCAGTGGGAGAAGGAGGTGGAACGTGCCCACAGATTCCCTTTTACGCTAAAAAAGAGTGGAGTGCTGGGGGTCAGGCAGGTCAAGCAGGTCTGCCTATGGCAATTTTGATAAATGTAGGAAACTACCTCCTCAGACAAGAGATAATGGATAAGGCAAGACCGGATAGCAGGCGGTCGTTTGAGGGAACCACCTTCTTTGGTAGGCCCGATTTCTGCCACGTTACGGTAGAGAGAAGGTGGCGGCTCAGACAACTAATAAAGCCATTTCAGTCACTAGGCTCTCAGGCGTATTTGCTATTTCCTGCGAGACTGAAGGTAGTTACAAGGGGGAAAGTAAGGATGTTCCTGTCTGAGATTAAAGCTCAGCAATTCCTGGAGGAGCTCAAATCCCAGAAGGGTGGTTAAGTGGCTTAGTATTGATCAATTACAAGGATGCCTGGAGAATGTTAAAAACAGAGGATGTTCATGCAGGGTTTGAAACGGGGCTGGGGTCTTGGGTTTAGAGGAGAGTTGGGGGCACAGGGCATAAGACGTATGGGGAGCACAGGGTATTAGGATGGTAGGAGGTAGAGGGGTGCGACATCCACAATCTAAAGCAGCCACACATAGGTCATTTCTGACCTATTTGCCAGTAAAGGGGAGGTGGGGTGGGGTAGTCCGGGTGGGAGTGTCAGGGGGGCAAGGGGGGGTAAAGGGAGTAAGGGGGGGGGAAATATGGGTACAAGGAAATGGTATATGTTGTAAGGTGCAGCACAGAACAGGACTGAGTAGTTCAAAGTCAACACAGCACATACAGCAAGGCATGGTTTCTTTCTTTTTTGAAATTGAGTTTCAGTACAAGTATGAATGGTTATTCATTTTGGGCAAGATTTTTGTTGTGTTTTAATGACGTGTAGGATTGCTACAATTAACGTTTGTGGCCTTAATGATATGAATAAAAGGCTTAGGGTCGCCGCATTACTTAGAACACTCCGGTTGGATCTGGTTTGCCTGCAGGAAACACACATAGAGGCATCAAGGGGATACCTGCTGGAGCACTTGGGGTTAACAGTCCTAGCAAACTCTAAACAGGGATCAAGAACTACGGGGTAGCAGTATTAGGCAGAAGTAGGGACGTGGTGGTGACAAGAAAGAAAGAGGACCAATGGGGTAGATGGGTGTTACTGGAGATAGGCTTCAAAGGAGAGAAGTTAACACTGGCCACAATCTATGGGTCAACGGAGGATGACCCCGAGGTCTTCCAATATCTGCATGCAGAGCTGGCGCAGTGGCCAGAGCCTATAGTATGCTGTGGAGACTTCAATATACGCCTCTTCTACTCACCGGATACCCTTGCTGGATGCTGATTGTTGCTGTGCCCTGGTGACCTTAGCTGAGCCCTGGTGACTGTCGCAGCGCCTCGCCGCACCCGCTCCGCGGGCGCCTCTTCGGAGGATTGTGAAGGCGCTATTACTTACCAGGCGCTGGAGGGGAAGGCCAACGGCATCAGGAGCGGAGCGTCCCAGGGACTCAGAAGACCAAGAGTCCCTGTGTAACAGTACCAGCTGGTCAACGCCCGCTGATAGCCCCGCCCCCCTGCCGGTAAGCGTGTCTTAAGCGCTCTCCCAACGGCCAACTGTCGGACGCCTCTTCTACTCACCGGATACCCTTGCTGGATGCTGATTGTTGCTGTGCCCTGGTGACCTTAGCTGAGCCCTGGTGACTGTCGCAGCGCCTCGCCGCACCCGCTCCGCGGGTGCCGCTTCGGAGGATTGTGAAGGCGCTATTACTAACCAGGCGCTGGAGGGGAAGGCCAACGGCATCAGGAGCGGAGCGTCCCAGGGACTCAGAAGACCAAGAGTTCCTGCGTGACCGTACCAGCTGGTCAACGCCCCCTGATAGCCCCGCCCCCCTGCCGGTAAGCGTGTCTTAAGCGCTCTCCCAACGGCCAACTGTGGGACGCCTCTTCTACTCACCGGATACCCTTGCTGGATGCTGACTGTTGCTGTGCCCTGGTGACCTTAGCTGAGCCCTGGTGACTGTCGCAGCGCCTCGCCGCACCCGCTCCGCGGGCGCCTCTTCGGAGGATTGTGAAGGCGCTATTACTTACCAGGCGCTGGAGGGGAAGGCCAGCGGCATCAGGAGCGGAGCGTCCCAGGGACTCAGAAGACCAAGAGTCCCTGTGTAACAGTACCAGCTGGTCAACGCCCGCTGATAGCCCCGCCCCCCTGCCGGTAAGCGTGTCTTAAGCGCTCTCCCAACGGCCAACTGTCGGACGCCTCTTCTACTCACCGGATACCCTTGCTGGATGCTGATTGTTGCTGTGCCCTGGTGACCTTAGCTGAGCCCTGGTGACTGTCGCAGCGCCTCGCCGCACCCGCTCCGCGGGTGCCGCTTCGGAGGATTGTGAAGGCGCTATTACTAACCAGGCGCTGGAGGGGAAGGCCAACGGCATCAGGAGCGGAGCGTCCCAGGGACTCAGAAGACCAAGAGTTCCTGCGTGACCGTACCAGCTGGTCAACGCCCCCTGATAGCCCCGCCCCCCTGCCGGTAAGCGTGTCTTAAGCGCTCTCCCAACGGCCAACTGTGGGACGCCTCTTCTACTCACCGGATACCCTTGCTGGATGCTGACTGTTGCTGTGCCCTGGTGACCTTAGCTGAGCCCTGGTGACTGTCGCAGCGCCTCGCCGCACCCGCTCCGCGGGCGCCGCTTTGGAGGATTGTGAAGGCGCTATTACTAACCAGGCTCTAGAGGGGAAGGCCAACGGCATCAGGAGCGGAGCGTCCCAGGGACTCAGAAGACCAAGAGTCACTGCGTGACCGTACCAGCTGGTCAATGCCCCCTGATAGCCCCGCCCCCCCTGCCGTCACACACCATATTTCATCAGCGTGCTACTCCGCTACGCGGGACGCCGGGCTAAGCCCGGGCAAAGGGCAGGCCGTCCGAGGCCGATTGAGGACGGGTCGGGCCCACTCTCTTCCTTCTTACCTCCAACCCCTCCATTGAAGAAATGTCAGCTACTGCCACAGGTATGAGCCCCGAAAAGATAATTATAGACAAGGCGGGGGGGTTGCAGTTAAAAGGTACTCTGGACAATTATTTTACTAAGGTCCTTAATGACCTAGAAAAGGAGACCACGCTAGCAGAACGAAGGGCGGAGCGTCGTCGCTCGGTAGAAAATATGAAACATAAAACTGTCACAGATTCCATGCGGAATATTCCTCTTCCTAATGGAGGTAATCTCAGTGGAACTGAAGATCTCACCTTGCCAGAGAGCATTCCGCTTTTGTTACAAGACTGTAGCCCTACACCCCGTGCCTCTATGTGGCAGACCCCGAGTCCTATTCTCCTTACCAGTCCAATTAGTCTAACAAAGGATTCGGTCATAACAAATCGTCCATCTGACAAAATTAAACGTAGCAAGAAAAAAAGACCAATCATGCCTAAGATCCAAGGTCACCCACCCAGCAAAAGAAGACAAAAAGAGGGGGCAATGCAAAAACCTAAGATTAGCCACTCAGATTTTGGCAAGTCTCACAAGCCTGGTATTACAGTTGAACAGGCCGCAGTCGTTGTAGAAGATAGATCAATAAATTTGACAACTCAACAAACACCTAGGCACACTGGAATGGACATTAGCATTAGTGTCCCCACTGACGCCCCCGCAGAATCCATACTGAAACCAGCATATACTAGTGTTTCACTAGACAGCATGGAACATTTAATTAGATCTTTTATTTTACCCATTATAGAAAGGTTATAAATAGTGGAGAAGCGTCTTGAGGAAATGGAGCTGGGTATAAGGAGGAAGGACAACTTATCTGAGGTTTCAGTGAGTGAGGCAGTGCCACCTTTAATCCCGGTTACACTAGCTACGTCAAATGCCCCGAAAGTTTCATTCAAACCTATTAGTGTGAAACCAAAACCTCCCAAAATAGCAAGCTCCATCCAAAATAAGTCATCTCCCCCAAAACAGACAAAAAAAACAGCCGCAATTCCTACGAGTAACATCACGAGAGATCAGGAAAGGGCACTTGTGGGGAAAATACATGAAGAAAGGAGAGGCATAAGACACACAGGGGTTCCAAAGAATAGGGGTCCATTAGCAGAGCTCCCACCAGAAGCTGTGCCATATGTGGTTGTTCTTACAGGGGTTCCTGTACTGGCAGACAATAAAAGGGAAGTATTTGCTCAGCTTAAGAATAAAATCATGCATTGGCTCAGATTATATAGACCAATCACAAGCAACATTAATGGTGAAATAGTCAATGTTCGCCGACTACCATGGCTGGGCAGCAGAAGCAAGGATACTGAGGGAGATGTAGTTGTAGTAAACTTTAGAGATTTGCGTGTGGTCAACCACATACTAAATTGGCCTGTAGGGAATGGTAACAACAGCATTATCCCCCGCCCCTTGACCTACTTCTATCCCAGATCCCTGGTGTTTGCCCCGAAACATACAAGTAGACAAACAAACATTCATAAATTTTTTTCCAACCCCATTTAATACCGGGCACTTGTCACACACACAATACCAAATGCCGGTACCAGGTCCCTATGGGTGGAATACTGTACCTTTTAGTGTCAATACAAATCTTAACAGAAGTATGGACCACCTGAGGCCCTTTACTCCCTTGGAGACATTCAACAGATTTGATGTCTTTAATGGAATGGATGACTGCGACTGAAGTTTACAGTCTAGGTGGGGCATGGGCGGCCAATTCCCTGCCACTAATTCAGAAGATGCAGCCTATGGGGTTTCAGAAGATATCACTTTGTATTTTACATCACACCAGTTTTTGGGACAGGAAAATACACTTAGTCACATTCACAAAGAATCAGTACATGCCAAATCCACCAGTGAGAACACTGTTCCAAAATTGACAGTATTGGGGGAACTTCTGTGGAAACACAAGATAAGATCAGAAGACACCCACCTATACGGTTAGCAGAAGTAGACACAGGATTAATAATTAGTTCACAGAGCAACATCCCCACCGAACCTAGCAATACTTTTCGGAATCCAGTTTCTCAATGGGATGCACAAGCAAAGACTGACCTGGCCCCTAGAGATTTGGGAAAAGACCAAGCTGGCCACTATCTAGTGTCCTGGAACATAGCTGGTCTTAGGAATAAGATAGCTTCCCATGATTGGTTAAACTTTATCGACAACTATAGTATAATCATTATGCAGGAAACTTGGGCAATGGAATCTTACCATCGCCTGGGCTACCTAAATTTTTCCATACCCGCAATCCAAACGCAGAGGGGAAGGGCAATGGGGGGCCTGACCACTTGGGTAAAACAGGATGCCAGGTACACTACGGCGCATTTAGATTCCAATTCTGAGGATATTCTAATTGTTAAGCTCCATTCGCCTGAGTTTGGGGACCTAATAGTATTCAATGTATATGCAAGGGGTAATCCGGGAGGTAAATCATCCGAGACAGTTAAACAATTGGGACAGTGTTTAAAATTATACAGGGGAAAAGCGAATATAATGATAGTAGGAGACTTTAATTGCTCCTTCGAGCCGCTGGACCAATTTGATATTGACCTTACAGAGGCAGAGGATGATAGCAGGCAAATTCCTCCACTAAATATACCACCTATAAAGAAGTGGACCCAAGCAGCTATCCAGCTCAAGACTTTTAGTCTTGAGCACGGATTAAGAGCAGTGAATGGTCGAACTAAAGGGGACAAGGACGGAAGTCCAACTTTTAGCAATGGTATTCGCTCAAGTAGGATTGACTACATTCTCGTCAATCTGGAATTTTGGTCAGCCATCCGGGACATGAACATCATTAAAAGAATTGAGAGCGACCACAACCCTCTTAGTTTAGAGTTTCAACTTTTTTTTTAAAATGGGAGTTTCTGATATAGATACATCCAATGATATAGTCCTTGCAAATGATACAAGAAGGTTAAAATGGGCGGAATGCATGGACAACTGCCAATGCATTCCAGAAATGGAAGAAATGGTGTCTAGTGCAACAAATGAGTTACAGTGTTGCATGTCTAGCAATGACTTTATGACCAGGGTGGTCCCCATTCGCACAACTCTCTTTTTAAATCTTAGCAAATTTTTTATAAAGCAAAAAAGTGATCGTCCTCGTAAAAGTAGAAGGAAACAAGAATCATGGTAGTATGGCAAAAGCTGCAGAACTGCATATAAATCTCTAGCATTGGCCGTGAGATCAAAGGATAGGCTCTCAATACGTGATGCGAGGCGTCACTATAAAGTGACCCAGCAGGAAGCAAAAAAATGCTGGGATGATAAATATTGGGAAGAGCTATATGAGGTATGTAAGGCTAGAAATATAACAGGATTCTGGAACTTAGTGAAATGGGTTAAGGGATCCTATAGGTCACAGCCAGAAAACTCCGTCCACCCGAACAATGGGCATCATACTTTAAATCTCATGAAGAAAAACCTGTTGCACACCAAATGGAGAGAGTACAGAAATGATGTCTCAATGGACATTTAAAAGTTCAAGTGTCCACATTTGTAGAAAAAAGAGGACGATGGGTAGTCTAGCTCCTCTTTAATTGTTATGGATAGCCAGCCGACACGTGTTTCGTCGCCAAGCAGTTACAATACTTTGGCGACTCCTCAGGGCTGTAGTCGATGGGTGTTTAACCACAGGTCGCTGTGCCGGTGATAATTCCAACCCGGCCCCGCTCGAGACCAGGTACAATGGTTGAAAACGTCTGGCCGAGTAGTCCAGTCTGAATCTATGCTCAATATGGTTTGCGAACTTGAGAATACGGTATGTGGTGGTTTCAGTCAACTTCTGTAGCGAAATGACTTTGGAAAGTAGGAGCATCCACTTTTTCCAATAGGTAAGATTTGTAAAGGCTCATCAATGGGATTCCTGGCCGATTTGCGCTCCTGGCCGATTAGCACTCGTCTTGCTTGCTTTTGCCCGCGAATCGGCCAGGAATCCCATTGATGAGCTTTTACAAATCTTACCTATTGGAAAAAGTGGATGCATCCATAGTGGTACTATGGCACTCAGGATCCTAAAAACAGACTGCTCTGACAGTATGGTTATTGCACTTGCAAAGTTTCTAAAAATGGATGTGGACTATACGTCGAGACAAATTGAAGCTAACACAGACTGCAGTGTCCTAACCTGGCTTTTAGTAGAAAGTATCAGTTCTTAATCATGTAACAAATTTTTAAATATTTAAAAAAAATTAAGATATAGTATATCTATTGTTTTAAACGATTATGTTTGGATCACCCTGTACAAAGCATTGATTGAATAGTTTAACCCATTAATTTTCCCTTGACTTTAAGGACATTTGGATGTAATAAGTATGAAATGTTGGATTATTTTTTTTAATTGTTTGTTGTTTTACTGTAATGTCTTTTATGACTTGTGTTGAAATAAAGACTTAATTACTTGACTTGATTTGACTTCAATATACATGACCCTAGTAGTATCTTTCTACAGCCACGTGGACAGTACACAGGGAGAAAGAAGAGGACACACAGGGCACTCTCAGATATGGTACTACATAACTCTCTGGATGATCCATGGGTCAATACTAACCCGTATACGGATGGAAGTACCTTTTTTTCAGCTCCCCATAAAGTTATGGTCAGGTTGGACTATTTTTGGATTACCAACTCCCTGATGACTGGTGTACAAATCGAAAGGAAACCCCGAGTTATCTCTGACCATAGTCCATTAATTTTAACGCTTAGACTAGGGCAGACACAAAGAAGGGACACTCAATGGACATTTGAAAGAGCACTATCGAAGGATGAGGCATATAGAAAATATATGGATGGGTGGATCAAGAGGTACTGGGATATTAATAGAGAAACCGCGCCCCCGGGGGTGGCATGGGATGCTTTTAAGGCGGGTGTCAGTGGCGAGACATTGAGTTTTGTATTGTCTAGCCAGAAAAGGAAAAAAGCCAGGATAGAGGAAATATGTAAAAATCTTCTTAAAGAAGAGGATGAACTATCATTAGCTATACAGCAGCATGTACCCTTAGACCAGCATCTGCTTAAAATTGTGGCTCTCAGGGCAGAAGCTACGGAAAATATCGCCAAGAAGGCAGCTGAGAACTATATGATTAAAAAGGAAGCTACATATGAGTTAAGCGAGAGGGTGGGCCATATACTAGCTATACGAACCAGGCAGAGAATAGCCTCGTCAGATATTAAGGAAATAGTGGATGGGCAGGGTAGCACTGTTTCCGAAGCAGACTCAGTGACGGAGGTTTTTAGGCAGTTCTATACAGATTTATATGCTAGCGGTAACACAGGAGGACTAGCGGAGATAGAGAGCTACTTAAGGGATCTCCTCCCTCCGCTCATAACAGAGGAAGAAAAGGAGGGGTTAGACTCTTCATTTCACCTGGGGAATTCATGTTAGCCTTGAGTAGTCTCCCTTCGGGTAAAGCAGCGGGACCGGACCAGATACCGGTGGAGTTCTACAAAGTATTCCAAGGTGTGATTGCTACAGATATGTTTAATGTTATGCTGCAGGCACAAAAGGGAGAGTCGATACCTGATTCATGGGGGGGAGCAGACATTATTGTGATTTTAAAAAAAGGGAAACCTTCAACTGCACCTGGCTCATATAGACGGATCACACTAATGAATACTGACACCAAAATGTACTCCAAAATGTTGGCTATGAGGCTTGCTGGGATTATACAGGGTTTGGTAAGCCCCTCACAACATGGGTTTATTCCTGGCAAGGGTACTACCCAACATGTGAGGCAGATGATCACAATGTTTGATGCGGCAGGTACCCTGGGAGACCCTATGGCAGCGCTTTTTCTTGATGCTGAGAAGGCATTCGATAGGGTCTCCTGGGACTACCTATGGCAAACATTTAGATGGAGCGGCATAGGAGAGGGCTATATAAAAGCTATACAGACTTTATATAAAGAACCAACGGCAAGGATTAGAGTCAACAGGGGTTATTCGGCAGCAGTTAAGATCTGTAAGGGGACCAGGCAAGGCTGTCCATCATCCCCCCTTCTGTTTGCGCTATATCTGGACCCTCTATTGCGTAGGTTGGAAGGCAACCTTGAAATTCTCCCAATGAGAGAAAACGGGTGCGAGGTAAAGACGTTGGCCTACGCGGACGACGTGGCCATTTTGACACCTAACCCGTCTGTAAGAAATTTGGTTTGGGGAGATTCAATTGGTACACCAGGATGTATAAAAACAGGTCCTTTCCACTAGCAGTCTTTGCAGATATGATAATGGCAGGGTGGGTGGAGAAGGGGATTGTCCAGGTTGGGGATATGATGGATTCGGAGGGCCTCGTGCAGTTTTCAGATTTGGTAAACAAATATGGATTAGATAGGCGGGACTTTATCAAATACCTGCAAGTGAGGAGCTTTCTATACACTAAACGGGGAGGGCCAGCAGGGTTCGCCAAAATTGAAATACTGGAGAAAATAAGGCTAGGGGGGATTGTACTGTCCGTAGTTTCTACGCAAGCCTTGCAGAAGGGAAACCTGACGAAAGAGATAAATACAGCAGTAAGTGGGCAGAGAAGCTGGATGGGGAAGTAGGCTGGTTTGAGGAGTCCTTGGACTTGGGGCGCACAATTCTTTGCTCTGCTCCCCTGCAATCACAGCATTATAAAACCTTATATTCACTGTATTTTACACCAGCCAGAACAGACTCAATCTATTTCCGCTATTGAAAGGGAAGGTGGGGAGACCGTCAAGATCGCAAGTTGGAATATTGCTGGTCTCCGTGCCAAGAGAGATGATGCAATATGGTTGGAACAACTAAGGGGCTATGAGGTGGTGGCTCTCCAGGAGACCTGGGATAGAGATTGTAACTTCTGGCTGGATGGTTATACTTCTTATTTTAAAGCTGCCCAAAGCTCCAGCTCAGGAAGGAATCGAGGTGGGCTCATGTTTCTTATCTCCGTTAAACACAGGGGAGTTGTCCAGATTGCAAGCACCACATCCCACAATCTCTTAGCCTGTGAAATAACCTTACCTAATAATGTTAAGATACTTTATGTGAACCTCTATAATGCACCTCAGGGTATGCACTGTAATGAAAACATTAACGTTTTAGCAAAATTTTTAACCACATATAAGGAAAGTCAAACCACTTTTTTTCATTTAATTTTGCTTGGGGATTTTAATATACATTTGTGCCAGCAAAATTGTCAGTACAGGGTTCATTCAGATATGGATTATCTCCCTCAATCTCATTTTGAACACTCTATAAAGGGGGTTGCGCTAGAAGAACTACTGTCTGATATTGATTTATCTGAGCCAGAGTTTATCGACCCTAATGAACGGGTAGCCACTTATAGCGCAAGAGATTCAAACTCTGTTATTGACTTTATATTTGTCTCCCCAGGTTTGTTACAAAATGTTATTTTTTATAATGCTGTACAAACTGCTTTTAGCGACCATAACCCAGTAGTTATGGAATTAAGTAACAAAAACTTAGCGATACTTGCCATAATTACAAAGACTGCCCCCCATATGGATTTTTCTGTGCAAGACCGGGGGAGGCGGGTCAAGTGGGGTACAATTATCCCAGAGGACTTTTTCTGTGAACTTACCGAGAAGGTGGGAGATGAAATCAACACTTGTCTGGACCCTCTTAGGTTTGGAGGTGATATTATTACCTCTTTTGATATTATCTGTAAACAAGTAAGCTTGATGCTAACATCTAATATGAAACATAAGGAGCAAAAACTGCATGGGTGGTTTGATGCCAATTGCTCGAGGGCCCACAGAGTTTTATTGAAAGCATTAAAACAGTCACCCAGGGACACCGAATTAGTGGCTAGACTAAGGAAAAATTATAAATCTGTTGTAGAGATACGTAAGAAAGAGATTAAGAATAATGCTTGGGACTCACTCTATGACAGGGCCACCCTGAAGGATAATTCCAAATTTTGGGGAATCATAAATACTCCCTTGTTTAGCGAGAATGACAACTCTCCGCTGGAATTAAATATATCTGAAAAAGACTGGCTGTTTCACTTCGAAAAAATATATGGGAGTAATCTCCAGATAGACCCATTTGTACCACCATTAAGTGAACAACCAGGGTCACCCTTGCGGTTCACCATTAAGGAAGTCCTAAAGGCTATTGAAGATACAACTGCTCATAAGGCCCCGGGCCCAGATGGGGTCCCTGCAGACATGTATAAATCCAACCCTTCAATATGGTCAATTGCCCTTACAAATATTTTTAATAAAGCCAGCATTGATAAAAGTAGATTGCCAACGACTTGGTCACGGTCTATAATAGTCCCCATTTTCAAGAAGGGCCAGAGGGGGGATGCAAGATGTTATAGGCCGATATCATTGTTGGATTCGTCCTTTAAAATATTAGGGAAGGTGATCCTAAATAAGATTGTATCGTGGGAAACAAATAATGACATCTTGTGCGATGCACAGTATGGTTTCAGATCTGGCAGAGGTACTGAGGATCAGTGCCTCAATTTACAACTAATAGTCAGTAAATACACTGTGGCTGCAGAGGGGTCAATCTATCTAGCGTTTATGGACTTGTCCACAGCTTTTGACCTAGTGAATAGGTCAAAGCTGTGGACTATGCTCCTGGATATGGGCCTAGACCAGGCATTGGTGTACTTCATGGCCGATCTGCATAGGGACCTGAAAGCGGCTATACGCATGTCACAAGATGGGAAGTGCACGGCTGACTTTAAATCCGGGAGGGGAGTACGACAGGGGTGTATTTTGGCCCCAATAATATTTTCTTTATACATTAATGCATTAAGTGTAAATTTGGCGGCGGCATCTGCTGACGTCCCATGTATGGGGGGTACTAAATTACCAGTATTACTATATGCTGATGATACAGTTCTGCTGTCAAGGACTCCCGTAGGTTTGCAACGCCTCTTAAACTCCTTTGGGAATTTTATGCAAAACCTGGAACTTGTAATTAATGTGGAGAAATCGCATGTGATGTTTGTGGGGAAAGGGAGGAATAATACCAAGACGCTCTTGTGCAATGGCTCAGTAATATCAAAAGTAAAAATTTTCACATATCTGGGTGTAGTGTTTGATGACCTGGGTAGCTGGGCCCCCCAAGTGGCAAATAAAAGAGCAGCAGTGAAAAAGTCATCAGCTGCAATACTTGGCTTCGCAAAAAGATTGGGTGGGAAACCCCCTGAGGCCATTTTAGCGATTTACAGAGCCAAAACTATGGCCATAGCCAGGTATGGGGCAGCAATCTGGGGTTATAAAGACTTAACTCTGATTCAGAGAGAGGAAACAAATTTTTGCGAGCTCTCCTAGGCCTTCCCCAATCTACTTCCTCATTTGCGGTCCATGTAGAGCTGGGTATGGGCTATATTGCGGACATGCTAAACATGGCACCGCTTTTACTATGGATCAGAACTTGGCTTAACCCCAAATTAACACTGAACCATAAAATTATTAAAGACTGCTTGGGGCGGGATAGAGTGGAGGATATCAAATGGCTGGCATACATCAAAACATCCACTGCACTCCTGGGTCGCCCGGAATTATACTTACATCTGGAAAATTTGATTAAAGATGACATAAACTGGGTAAAACAGAATTTCATTAGGTGCCGTGAAATGGATCGAGAGTCGATTGAAATTTCTAAATCGACAGTAAGATCACATTTTTTGTTGATCAGTGTAATGTCAATGCAACCATATCTGACTGTTGTCACACGTCCTTATCACCGATGGTTGCTAACCAAATTTAGATTCAACCAGGCACACTTTCTGTTGGGTAAATATGAAAATTGGTGCACGCCAATGGAAAATGTTCCATGTGAATGCGATAATTTTTCCGACCAGGATTTGTCACATTTTATCTTTTTTTGCCCCTTCTTCTCGGAAGGTAGGGTAAAGTATATCAAGCCTCTTCTAAGGGAAATGGGGTTTTTACAGGTGAAACCTGCATTGTTGTTCTTACAATTAATGGAAAATCATCGAGTGATGTTTTGTGTAGCCAATTTTTTGATTGCTTCTATTCGTGCTAGACGGAAGAGATCTCATACGAGTCTAGATGGAGTTAATGTAAATGTATGTCCTATACCTGATAGTATGAATTAATTTCTAAGCTCTGCTCCGTTTTTCATATATTTTCAAAAATGGGTCCATGAATTATTTCAAGATAACAATGTAATGCCTGTACGCTAGGTCATTTTATATGTACTGTTAATGAAATTTAAAATGTACTGTATTTTTAAAGTTTTTAAAGTTTTGTATGATGTTTTTATGTTTGTATAGCATACTTTTATGATTTTTATCTAATCGAATAAAGTGATCTTTGACTTGACTTGACACCAGCCAGAACAGCAAAGTGGGGCGGCACCACGGGTACATCGTGTCCACGTTGCAATTCTTTAGATGCAGATATGATACATATATTTGCTACTTGCCCCCAATTACATACTCTAATTAGAGATATAGAGAAGTTCCTGGATGTATCTTAGATATACAAACAACGCTTAATCCTACGAGAATATTACTAGGGATAGGCCCAGAGGTCAATACCCCACAGAGAGAATTCATGTTTGTTGCTATGGCAGTGTATAGATTAAGTATAGCTAGGGCTTGGTTGGATAAAAAACCCCCAGTAATGCAAGTATGGTTGGCTAATCTTCTGGCAGCATATAACTTGGAAAAACCCATCTATGCATGGAAAGGCAGGAAAGGGAGGCAGCTGGGTCTAAGAATATGGGAGCCCATTAGTAGATGGAAGGAGGGCCTGGAGTTACCCTGAGGACATGGAACAATGTCGGAACTAGATGAAATAAGTCGCTCTCTCTTCTTTATGTCTTTGGGGTTTTTCTTTTTTCTCTTTTTGTGTTTTTGATTTTACCCAATAGGCGATGCCACGTCAGAACAAGGTTGTAATGAAATGTAATTGTAAACAAAATTGTACTGTTTATTAACTACTGACACATTAGAATGTCAAGTGCGCTATTATTTATGATTTATAATCTGTGCAAATTGGAAAATAAAAAAGATATTTAAAAAAAAAAAATAGTTGATTTTCAATATTTTACATACCAGCCGGGACATTAAAGTGCCGGTGGTGCCAGTAGATAACCAGCCAGGTGGCAACCTTATTGCCCAGTGGGATCTTAAGAATTTTGGGAGTGCCCAGAAAGACATATTTAAACAGTTTTTGTGTGAATCTTGTTTTGAAATGTAAGTTTGGCATTTTGCAGGCTTCAATTAGCAGAAACTGGGTGATAAAATTCAAAGTTGCAATGAACCGGGACCCGAAAATATGTCTTGCTGGGGCCACTAAAATTCCTAAGACGACATGGAGTTAGGGTTTTCATCAATAATGAACGATAAAATATGGATCGAATTGAAAGATGAAGCTGACATGTGCAGTGCTTTATTTGAGCCTGTGGCAGCCGCTGCCCTTGCAGGTGAGAACGGAGGGGCAGTGGGGCCATGTTGGGGGGGGATTCAACAGATAACCATGATGGAAAATGAAATAAATAATTTATTTTCCCTCGTCGTCGTCGTCTGTCGAAATCCCCCTCCACCCGGCCCACCCGCCCCTCCGCCCTTACATGCACGGGCTGCGGCTGGCCAGTGGTTTCCGGTGCTCAGCACCGGCACTTAATTGTCAACACTGGGGCTTGTGACAGTCTGCCACAAGGTAGCACTGTCTGGTAAATTAGAGATAGCCACAACAACAGTTAATAGTTTATTCAATTTACACTAATAATAACTTTAACCTTCCACCCCTGCCATACTTATGGCTTTGGGGCCTGAAATAAACCGAATTGTCACACTTGTATGAGTGTGAGGGTTACCAGTTGTGTTGATACTATCCTTGAGAACGATGTCAATGGACAATGTGTGGTGCAAGCTGCCATGACCTCCTGACAGGAGCCCTGGCACTTATTGTTTTACAAATTAAGCATTGCATATGTGCATTTATACAACATATGTTCACCCAAAGAGGTGTCATGATACTCTTGAAAGCTAACATCTATCATAGCTCTCAAGTCACCCTCATTAGAAAGGTGTAATCCTTTGTGGATCCAGATTCATCTTCCAAATAAGGAAAACGCCTCAGATAGACCAGCCGCGGCCAGTGGAGGGAGCTCCGTGGGGCAGGCAGGCGGGGCGGGGGAGTGGCAGGGTGGGGGATGGTAAACACCAGAATATGGATGATTGGAGGTAAGTAAACAATTAAATTAATAAAACGAATTTCGTAGCGCGCCCTGCATCGCATTTTGCGATGCAGGGCGCGCAACGAAATTCGAACTCCCTCCACCCGGAACGCCCTCCACGGGCCTCGGCTGAGATAGACCCAGCACTGCCAAGCTCTCAGTCCATGCTTCATCAAATTTTACTTTGCATTTTGGGAATTGTATTTCTGTTTATTGTGCTATAAAATGTTCTATTGTAACATGCTAGAATTTTCTTGGGCCACGTTTAAAAAAAACAAGGTTGACATGAATGCAAAGCAGAAATTTGGACTGGGTGTGCTACTCACACATGGACCCATAAAAACTTTATAGACCACCCACTTTTACATCCTTTCTCACCCTCCTAAAAAAGTAACCTGATTTATTCCAACAGAATCACCCTCTAGACGTTTTTACTCTCACACTCCATGGAGACTCACAATATTGCATATTCAAGGTATATAAACTATGCTAGCCTGAGTCATTCCCTGGGCGGCAAACTTTGCAAGCAAACAGCGTGAAAGGCCCCTCCTTTTCTCACCTGTGTGTTATCGCTTTGCAAGAATCTGACTCCTCATTCCGGTTTTGTTTGTACAGTCAGAGGAATTTACAAGCTAAGCCCTCCCTGACAGCCAAGTAAAGCGCAGGCCCCACCCACCACCCTCAAAAGCCTTCATCTTGCCAAAGGCAACTGTGCGAGTTGGTCTTCTAATGACGACGGATATGACGTAGGGGACATTGCATGGGGCATAAATACAATGGGTATAACCTGTCCTGCAAGCGACTTTGTAACAGAAATTGCATAGTTTCCATTACTTGATCCGGGGGATTTCAAAACAAGCTAATTCTGAGAACCACAGGCACCTTAAGAGAACAGTCACTACTTCCGCTTGTTTTGTCTTAACAATTATTCTGGATCATGCTCGCGCCAGTGGCAGAGGAGCATCACTGGTTATCCACACTACAATGTGAAGGACCATCCTATGTGGCTTGATCCCCTCCAATTTGCAGTTCCCCAGTGTCCTTGCTGAAGTCTACAAAAATGATGGATGGAATGCTTGAATTAATCTCAGTCACTGGTAATTACTGAGGGCCGCATCCCAGTCCATTCTTATTTTGCACACCATGCCACCTCGGTTTGGATCCAGCCATATACAGATCAGTCTTGACCCTGTTCTTGTGGAAACAGTCCAGCCTGGACTGCCAGGCCAGGTCCTCCATGAACCAGAATATAAGCAATCAAAGACCAATTTCACCCTTATTAGGGCTCATCAGTCTGATGTAGCTTGGTTCCAGTGCAGAGTGTGCATGGGACCTACGTTTGGCCATATCCATCCCACAGGAGACATAGGTTTTTCTCTCTTCACACACTGCGTACCGTTAGTCTAAAGACAACCTCTCAAAGACATTTTGAGTTTCTTTCTAAGTAGTTGTTTTGGAAAAACAAGCAGAAAACCATGCATTTTAAAGCACACATAGTCAGTCACAGCATCCAAAAAGAGGATATGACTTAATAACTTCTCTGCAATTGGATTCCATGGGTGGCACCATAAAAGAATATTTTTTGAAATGTGCAATAAATTAGGGAAAAATGTAAAGTATTCTTAACCAGCGACCAAATTAATGGTAATGACTAAATATAATTGGAAGGTTACTTAGGGGTTGCTTCCAATCATGTTTGGAACCTTGACGCAGGTGATTAATTTCAATTCACATTTGGCCTCAATTATCAATGAAAAAATTGATTTCTTCTAAAAGCAATTCTCTGAGGGTCTTTAACTTGATAGTCAAATCATACCTGAGAGTATGAACATGCGTGATAAGCTCTCTGCAGCAGGGCAGATGATCGGTGCCAGTACACCACATACTAACCAATCAGCGACAGTCCTACAGTGTCCACCTCAATGTCACTATCACCCAGTGATCAACATTATTTTTAGGGCCAGGTGTGCTCCACTATGAGGTGGATTCTGGAGGGTAAAGATGATCTCAGACAAATCCATTTTACTAGGCATGGTGCCTGTTCCGCGAGGGCTGGTGTTCTTCAGGTGGGAGAAGGAGACAGCACCTTCCGAACCAGGTTGTGAATGGCACTGGCGTAACGAAAGTTGAGGGTGTCCCCCTGCAAGGTACATGGAGGCGCCCCACTCCGTATTGAATCCAGAGCTCTCAGGTACGACTACTGTGCTGAGAGGGCCCCCTGAAGCTTGGGGGCCCCATGCACCGCGGGGGATGTGCGGGCCTGTGTTACGCCACTGGTGAATGGTCCCATAAACAAGCACTGAGTTTACTAATGATGATTGCTGCAATGAGTTTATCAACTGCCTTGGTATATTTTAAGGTGGTGGATTTATAGAACACACTTTATATGTATATTTTATGTACGGTGTGAAGGATTTGCATAAATTGTAGCAATGCTTAGTATTGAATATACTGCTGCAGTCTTTACACAGTAAGGGTCTTCCTGGGGTTTTAAAAGTATTGCTTGCATTGCATACAGTGGGTTAATAGTGGTGTTGTATAACATGTACGTTAACTAATCTTGAGTAAAATGTTATTGGAGAATTGGAAGAAAAGAGGGAAGAAATTGAGGTACAAGCAAAGATAGGAACTAAGGGAGATTGGGAAAAGGAAGAAGAAAGTTTGAAAGCTGCAGAAATACATACAAAGTTGAATTCGGATTGGCAACAGGAAGGAAAGTTTTTTGAGGAGGAAAGAAAAGATTTGAAATCCTCTGATGGTGGGTTGGAGTGAAAGGATACAGAGATTTGAAGTTACTTGTAATTGTAATTATAGGTACTAGAAAGTGATCAAATGCTGCACTGCTTGATGGTTGCTCATAAAAGGTTTTCTCAACACGCATTGTGTTTGCTTATTTCAGTGAGGCAAATATCTGCCACGTCTTTAAAAGTGTCTCTAGAAAGACTGTTAAAAGTCACATTGCTTTAAGAACTACATTTAACATTGTTTCTTCACACTGGTTGCATCCATACATTGCATGCTATTGCAAAAAATCTGCACCTGCTTTCTACTTTAAAATCCTGCATGAAAAATGTAACTTGCATTCAACATGCTTTTCCCTCTCCCTTATTTATTTTTATTGCACTTCTGCTTCCCTTCCACATGCATCATCTGTATATAAACTACTCTAAATCTCATTCCTGTCTGTCCCAAGCTATTTTTAAAAATCATAATAATATTGATTTCAGCAAGCATTGGCTTCTCATATAGCTCCCTATAATGACCCTGCTAGGGCCTTGATTACCTCACTGGTGACCAGAAATGCTCTACAGATCTAATGATTGATTGATTGATTGAATGATCATTCCTAAACCACTAATGCGCCACAACGAAACGGAGTAAAGGCATTGCATGGTTTCCTTCAGCTTGCAAGTCTTACCCTTAATAAGCAAGGGACTGACCACTAACTGTAACCTCCATGGTAGCGTGCCACTTGCCGTAAAGAACTTCAATGCCTCGTATGGGTAGTAAGCGCTATGTCAATTTTTCAATTATCATTCAGTCTGATATATAGCATCTGCTTCGTAATTGCTCGTCTTCATCACAATTATACATCTAATGTCAGCAGGACATATTTTCCATAATTAGGCGTAAAGCTGAACCTGCTGAAAACGTTATTGCCTACAACTGTTAACGCCAAACCCATCACTGTGTTTCCATATAAACATATTACTGCCAAGGTTACCTAAACCCTCCCAACACACTGCCATGTTCTACAATGCCCATTAAACACATGTTGCCAAGTTTCCAAAATCTCTGACACACACATTAGGAATCAGTGGTGTAGGTTACCCTCACACATAAGGAAGAATGCAAGCGTCACTCACATATGAGACATTAACAGACTCGAGAGAAGCACAGACCTTCCCTCTCATGAAGAACAGGTGGGTCATGGGGCAATGCACGCTTCCCTTGTACACCTAAGGGCAGCAGTGCACGCTTGCTTTCCTCAGGAGAACGTGCAGAAGGGGCAGACACAGTGGGTAGCAAAAGTGTGAAATTCTCCAACACTCCCATAAGAGGTATATAATGGACAGTCTACTCTCCATCAAAGAGGAAGTGGAGGGTCAGGAAATGAGACCCCGTATAGGGCAGATCTATGTCCTGTATGCACAAATAGGATGTAAGAGCAGGGTACACTGTAAGAAGAAAAAGAGTTGTGCTCAAGGTAACAGAAAAAATATATCCAGGCGCATATGTTAGACTTTTGAGGGGTTAAACTACAAACCTGGTGCAATATTAAAAATATTCTTAGGGCACATAAATCACCCTGTTATGTGTTCAACATGATCTCGAAGCCTGACAGTTCCTGGGATCTTATGCCTTCGCCGGGAGCATTGAATGCTTACAAAGATTTAATTGGTGTGTGTTGTGTCTCAAGTCATGATCAAAAAATGATGCTTCACCTGTGATAGCAGAAAAAATACCTGAAACAGTGCAGCTGAGGTGTCTATTGTGTGAGTTAACCCCTTTGCTGCGGTGGCTATTCCGCCGAGTTGCGCTGTGCGCATGACGGAGTGGTTCAGTCACGGCCCGCCTGCTCAATGGACCGCTCAGCATAGGCGCGGAATCCGCGCAGGCGTGCTGAGCGGGCCGTGACGGAACCGCTCCGTCATCAGCACAGCGCAACCGCAGCTGATGACGGAGCGGTTCCGTCACCAGCAGGGGAGGGGTTAATGTGGCCTCTCGCTGGTCTAGGCTGATGCACGTTGCTGCAGGAAGGGTGCTCAAACTGTATCATGCACAGCATTATTGCACGCTTCAGAAGCACATATAAATATATTTAGCACAATACAGCAATACACACAAGTACAGCATGGGCAGCAGTAGCATTTCATGTTTCCATCACTCACGCAACAGGTGGGGCGTGGCTCACCGGTGAACATGGCAGACACGTGAGGTTCTCACTCGCTTCGGCCCTTTCTTTCTTTTTCACTTTTATGTTCCTGCAGGCCCCTCGAGGTAGGATCCTGGCCCTGGTGTGGGACGGGTGGGAGTGTCCTGCAGTTGACAGCGCGGCATGGCTGAGCCTCGCACCAGTGTGCTGGGAGGCCTACACTCTACTGGCCCACGTGTTCACTGCCGACATTCGGATTTGCTGGGCTGAAGCCTGGGGTCACAGGGATGAGTAAAAGGCGGGCTCTGGTGGGTACTGAATCTGGACCCCTAGGAATTAGTAAGAACCAGCTGCCCCCTGGGCTTGAAAGTGCACAGACTGGCCATAGCGGGCACCGGACAATCCCCCAGTGTGCCACACGGGTGGGGCCGGTTTTGGGCCCCTGGGTGCCGTTTTTGTTACAGGGCCGTTTTTGCAGCATAGCTGCAAAATCGGCCCTGCAACAAAATTGGCCGAAAACCGGCCCGACAAAGTGCTCGGCCGCCCCCCACTTCCCAGAGTGGGGAGGGGGGTGGGCCGAGCACTTTGCCGGTTGTGGTTCCCAGTCCAGCCATGGCACAGAGAGGAGATGATCATAGCCTGAAATCGGTGCTGCCCCTCAAGGCTGCATGACTCACTGCCTGGTCTGCAGCGTGAATGAAAAATTGTCTAGCAAACGCGACAAAGAATTTTCAATTCTATTAAGGACACGGCGGCGAGAATTATGCTTCTCTAACTTTACTGACAAATACAGCAGCAAAAGAGTTAAACTTTAAACAAGCATAACCCGGAAGAACAGCCCCTTCCAGGTCTGCACCAATAACATCACAGCAATACGTATAAATGTCAAAATGACGTAGGCACTTCTTCTTTCTTTGCAATGTCCATAAAACTCAAACAGGATCTAATGAACTTGACGTGGAACACATCAGAAGCAACCCTAGAACGCAGAGGTCTGGTCAAAGATCGTCAGGATAGCTCAACCTTCAGGATTGGGTGCCTTGATCACCTGAAAAAAGAAACACTGCCATAACACCCATGTCGGACTGAAAGGAACCAGTCACAAAAGAGAATTGGGTGGGGAAAAAATAAGAAGTCAAACATAGCATCAAAGAATGCAATCAAAGTCAATATTAATTACAAAGTATATACAAATACAATAAAGCATCCTGGGTGGGATAATTCTCGCCTCCGTGTCCTTAATAGAACTGAAAATTCTTTGTTGCGTTTGCTAGACAATTTTTCATTCTATGTCAGTCCACAGAGGCTCAAATTATGCTAGTTTAAAGTGGCTCCACTACAATAGACGCAATATGCACAATAGGTTTATGACAAAAGGTTTCAAAAGTGGACTCAGAAGACCAGTCCGCCGCAGTCATGATATCCTGTAACCTAGACCCTGAGAGAAGGGCTTTCGAAGCCATAGAACCTCAAACAGAATGTGGTCCAAAAATGGAGGAATCAATACCAGCTAGGGTCAAGAGCCAAGTAACCCACCTGGCTAGAGTAGCTGAAGAGACTGGGCGGAAAGGTCTCTGAAGAGAAATCAAAAGTTGACCTGCTACATCATTCCTACATTCTCTGGTACAGTCCTCATAGACTTTCAAACATTGCACAACACATAGTTTGCTATGATGTGGAAAAGCAGGAATAAGAAACACATTTAGAATTAGTCTTTGTGCGACGAGAAATCGTAAAAGAAACTCCAGAGGGAGTAAATACTCTACCTGCTAAATCCAGAGCACGAACATCTGACACACGTCTGCATGAAATAAGACAAAGCAACAGAGTAAGTTTGGCCGATAATTGTTTACGCGACAAACCTTCATTAGCAGGCCAAGATTGTAAAAATCTCAAAACCATGGAAACATCCCATAACGTTTGATATCTAGGTTGAGATGAATTAACCAACTTAATACCTCACAAAACTTTACAGACCAAGGGATGTTCCCCTACAGGTCTACCATCTATACGAGGATGTCCCGCCGAGATGGCTGACAGAAAATTGTTGACCGTTCTGTAAGCCATGCCAGACTTGGCTAATTCGGATAAGAAATTCACAATCACAGAGACTCGAGATCCCAAGGTATCACTCTGTTGTACACCACACCAACGAACCCATCGAGGCCAAGCGGACTCATAACGTTTGTGAGTGGAGGGTGCCCAAGACTGTGAGAGAAAAAAGAGAGTGTCTTGCGAAACTCCCAGCACTTGCCAGCGTTGCCGAAAAGTCTCCACGCCATGAGAGATAATTGGCCTTGCAGGACCAAAGGATGTAGAAGGCCTACTGGGTTCGTCAACGCCTCCGAAAAGGACCGGAAAAGACCGGATCCGAATCGGAGGGGCACATGAAAGGGTCATTGCTCCGGGAAACCACGCCTGGGCTTTCCAACAAGGTGACACTAGGATTATTTCCGCTCCCTGTCAGCGAGTTTGAGCCAGCAACCTTGGGATCATTACAAAAGGTGGAAAGGCATACAGAATGCCCGTCGTCCATGATTGAAGGAAGGCGTCCGAGCTGATCGCCAGTGGATCCGGAAGCCAACTGTAAAATAGGGAAGTTGTTTGTTGAGTCGAGACGCAAACAGATCTAGAGCAAACGGGCCCCATTTAGAGTCCAAAGCTTGGAACACACTGGGATGAAGTTTCCAATCGCTGGTGTCCCTTAGAAACCTGGAATTCCAATCTGCCACCACATTCAAGGAACCCGGAATGTATTCCGCCGTCACAGAGATGTGATGGTCAAGACAATAATGCCAAAAATCCTAGGCAATTTCCACTAAGGGCCGGGATCTGGTACCTCCCAGACGATTGATGTAACGTACCCCGGACACCTTGTCCATGCGCAGAAGTATACAACAACTTGCTTTCTGAGGAGAAAGAGTCCAAATAGCAAAAGAACCCGCTAACAACTCTAGGCAGCTGATATGAAGTTGCAGCTCCTCCTGGGACCACCGACCACCGGTCTCCAGTGTCCCGCAACGAGCCCCCCAGCCCCAACAATCGTCACCAAAGAGCATGCCATTGGCTAAAGAACCTGGTTCTGTAGTTGCCATTTCTGCCAGCTGAGGGTCAATGCACATCAAAAAGGATCTCCGCCTTTCAGTGGACAATGCCACATTTGCGTTGCCCAAAAACACATGGCGCGTTGCGCCCACTCCATAATATCAGAAGGGTCAAGGGGAGTACCCTTATCCTTAGCGACGACTGCAGCGTCCAAAATTTTAGTTAATGGGCCAGAGATATCCAAAAGCTTACTCTGACATCCCTTCCAGGCTCTATCCAGACCCTTTTTGGGGTCCTTTGCAAATTTAGGCATAAAGGTAGCCATATTGGGGTCCAAATCAGGAGTATCAGTCACCTTGCCTAATAAAGATGGTCTAGGACACTAAGACCGCAGGGTGGCCCTGACTTGATTGTCAAAACCTTGACGAAATTTATTCTGAACATAATGTGCCACTTCAACACAAGGTTGCCATTCTGTGGAACGAGGATTGATTAAATTTTGAGGGTTGAACAGCAAATTTTTGGGCTGCACCTCTTCTTGTGCGTCATAAAAGGTGTGCTTGGTCTTCATGAACTTCTTCTTGGGTTTAATAGATTCATCAGAGTCTGAAGTATCAGGAGAAGAAGGAGATGAATCATCCTGTACAGCCTTGTCAGCCAAGGAACCATGGTCTAAAAGTACACTTTTTGCCACATTCAACAGGGCTTCAGCCGAAGTCTGGGAGGAAGAGGAAGAAGTACCAGCAGATTTAGACTTACGTTTACCTGAAGACTTCAAAGTCTTCTCTAAAGGCTTCAGCGCCTTAATAAGCGCCTTATTCATTAAAACCCGGACATGGGCATCCTGGGTTTCAGTAGTGTGCTCCCCCATAGTGTCAGCATATGGTTCCTGATATTCTCCGTATTCATTATATTCCACCCACTTGTCCTCCTCCTCAGCGCAGTACGCCATGTAAATGACAGGAAGTTCTGAAGGAGTTCTAGGGGAGAGAACCCAAGGGCAAAAGACCTCTAACAGTCAAAAAATAAAAGACTTGGGCCAAAAAACAATATATATGAGTGGCAGGAGCAAGCCTAATGCAATCCATTTATCTGGAAAGCGCTCCAGTCAGCGTTCAATTGAGAGCTAGGGATTTGACAGGCAAGTTTGACACACAGCGCGAAAAGCCGGGCTTCAAAAACATTCACCGGCATCTCGCGCATGTGCAGAACACAAAGGCGGGGCTTCGCCAGAGCCTGCTCCCCTCGCGCACCAAAGTGCGTAGCTCTGCTCCCTCGCCACAGCCCTGAAAGCTAGAAAACAACACGGAGGCCACTGAAGCCTCATTCAAGTAAGAAATTTGATACTAAACGAATGCGTGACAACGCGCTACTAAATGCAATAGAAAAATCTGCAATGAAAGGCACAAAAAGTTACGGGAAGGAAAACGCCTCTCCCGACAGCAAATAGAGACGCGCAAGCTCACGCGTAGTAAAGGCAGCGCAGCGCTCTTGAAATTAAGCACAAAAATGCATTTAAACATCGAATAAACATGAAATAAAGGAAAAGCACTTATCTCGCTGCTGCAGCAGCAAAGACAGAGGAAGTGCCTTCGTCATTTTGACATTTATACGTATTGCTGTGATGTTATTGGTGCAGACCTGGAAGGGGCTGTTCTTCCGGGTTATGCTTGTTTAAAGTTTAACTCTTTTCCTTCTGTATTTGTCAGTAAAATTAGAGAAGCATAATTTGAGCCTCCGTGGACTGACATAGAATTCTGTTTCAGGATCAGAGGCTCAGATTATTGCTTCTTCTTTTACTGGAAAAACACAGCAGCCAATAAAAAACGTTTTAACATTATAAAAACTGCATTTCCTATGATGCTTTGCTTTCAAACACCAATCATGGTCCAGCAGTTCATATAAGAATCACCATTGCCAACTTAAGAGCCTTTTTCTTTGCTGCTCGCAGCTGAGATAAGTGGATCATCATTTCACTGATATTTATTAATGTATATTACTTGCATATTGTTCTTGTGACTCGCTCCTTCCCTGTGCTCTCCCGCTTGTGTGAACGAGCTCCTTGTTTGTTTATCCCGACTTCGGGGGTTGTGATTGTGCGGCTTTGCACAGTGAGCGCTCCACTCAGTGGTCACTACAGCAGTGGTGTATTCAGTCCACCCGCCTTCGGGGGCATTTCATGACTTGCCTGTGTATTTCTTCCCCCATCGCTCTTTAGAACAGTTATTGTCGCGGTCTCCTGTGTGACAAAGATCAGTGCCTTCCCTAATATCAGGCCCAATACTTCTTGAGCCTTGAGTGCACGGACCTGCGTAGCCCAATTGGGTTGATTTGGGGCGTTTTTGGGCTATGCACGGTTCTACTAGCATTACCCTCCTCGCCATAGCATTTATTCAGCGCTTGGCTTCCTGCTCCCTCGTTGACTGCAACATGGTTCTGACGCCTGATTGGCTGTAATAATTAAGCTGCCCTTGTGGAGCGAATGCATGCTCAACCCTTTGGCTCATGACATTGTCCTGGTTTCCTGGGGCTGGAATCATTTGTGAATGCACCTGATACTGAGGAAGTACGTCACAGAATATTTGTTTGATCTGTGTGCACGTGGGGTGGCTCCCCCGACTGATCCTGGTGGATAGACTTGCCATTTTACCCTTCGTTTCATAAATAATCTCAATAACAATGGAAAATTGGACCCCCTTTGAGGAGGAAGAGTATGAATCGGAATATGAGGAACCACAGGGGCCCCTTTTGAAAGATAATTTAATTGACGCCCTGGATGTTGCTGTCCAGCTGTCAGTCATCAGGGCAATTGAGACTGCTGTCCCCATTACAGTTAATCAGGCTCTGGCTGCTGCCTTAAACCTATCACAGTACAACAGAAAAAGTCACAGTGGTATACCATTCAATTGAACAAAATGAAAACATCACCACAGAATCAAATCATTGCAATATATCAACTTCAAACATTTGCTGATTTATTCCATGACACAGCCTAGTTAATGTATACATTTACATGTAACAAGTGGGTGCTCCAAGGGAAGTGAGAAAAGGTGTTCATAGGGAATGTGCACCTGTGAGGGGTTGGGGTAGGAAATGGAATGTGCTAATAATCACATCGAAGACTGATAGCAACCTACCACGTGAAGGCACATAGCAATTTCTAGACATAGAAAAACAATCCCTATAGTCTTTGCTCATCCACTCAAAACAGGACTGTCGACGTTTTGACCCCCTAATACATGTAGGTAGACTAATCCTTACGTTGAGGTCTTTATCAGGACCAAGGGGAAAGGGGAGAAAAGAGACACCAGCCAAAAAAGGCGGGAAAAATCAGGCTGTTGTTTAAAAAAAATGCCCATAGGCACCAACGTCAGGGAAGTGAAGCAGATTACCGAATTAAAAGGTGCTAGTATTAATCATAGTGATGAAATATTAATTTCCTTGCTTCTAGAGCAATTACAGGCAAATTGATTGCCTCTCCCATCTGAAGGATGCTGACTTAGTCGCGACTGGAGGTGTCTACATTGACATAGCTAGGTCGGATTAATTCCACGACTGAGATACAAGGAATTATCGCTCCACGACTTACAAATAATACCAAGTCACCATCCTTTGGATGGGAGAAATCTGCCTCGGGTAAGCCACTTGTCCCAGACCTGAGTCCCTCCAATCCCTTTACATTTAATCCTCAGGTTATAGTCCTTCCATGTTCATCTGATTGGGCCACTGTTCCTGAAGTGTCAGAATACCTTCATGAGAATTTAAGATGGGGTTTTGATAAGTAGGCACATAAGTGCCTTTGGGCAGAATGCCCAGGCCCGACATCCATGTCAAAGTCGCATAAGCCCCTAAAATAGACCCAAGCATGCTAACCTTCTTAAAAAAAAAATGCAAAGGATACTAAAAAGGGTATTGATCGCGCTTGGTCCAGCTGTCAGAAGAAGTTATTGGACTTGGCTGTGACCAAGGAAAGGGCACTTCTGTGGATTCTGATATATTGGTTGGCTGGACTCCGGGGGCTATATGTCTATTGAGGAACACCATTTGTGCTGTGTCCACTGAACAGCGTAATCACTCCTTAAGCGAATGGACTCTAATCTTACCGAACTGGCTTTGGCACTTTGGAGATGAATTTGTCAAAGATGTGTCTGAATATGTGGGTACCTTTACATCACTGGATAAAGCCCAATCCAATATCAGTTGGGCCATTTTAACCGGGCTGGGTGAGGAGGGAACTGCTCGCCAGGCCGTTACTACTATCAAGGTTCCCCCGGAGGTGGATACTGTCGAGGTAGAGGAGATCGGGACTCCACCAGCAGTGGCACATTGTACCCCACCAGACAAAGATTCTCCAGATGCAGTTTCAACTGAAGCAGGCATAGAGCGGGATTTGAATCCCAGAATTAAGCAGGTAAGAGTTCTTGGTACCTCAGATAAGTCTTGGAGGGTTTGTGCTCAGTTCTTCCTCCACGATTGGAGGACTCTATCTCAAGATGCATGAGTTTTGCAGATGGTTAAGAGGTTTCATCTAGAGTTTTAGCAGAATTCTCAACAAGTGTCTTCCCCTCGACAGTTACATTTTTCCCAAACAAAAGTGCTCTTTCATAGATGCAGAAATAGATTATCTGATACAGAAACATGTGGTGGCGTATTGCGGCGACAGCGCCTGTGGTTTCGGTAGCAATGTCTGTCTTCTTGGTTCAGAAGCGAGGCGGTGGCCACCGTTTGGTTCTGAATTTGAGAGATTTCAATCACTTTGTAGTTTACAAACATTTTAAGATGGAGGGCATCCATCTGTTTACAGACCTATTAGGGAAAAGAGATTGTATGGTCCGGCTGGACCTCAAGGATACATATCTAATCATTCCTATCTTCCCTCCTCACTGGCGATTTCTTCTACTCTGGTGCATGAACAGGTGGTTGGAGTATTTGGTCCTTCCTTTTAGGCTTTCTTCAGCACTATGATGTTTCACCAAGGTGATAAAGTCATGATAGCTCCAGGGAATATGCATGATAGTATACTTAGACGATATTCTCATCATGGCTCAATCCCAAACCTTGGCCAATCTTCATTTACAGATGACAATATCTCTCTTGCAGAATTTGGGTTTCGTCATCAATGGAACCAAGTCGACTTGTGTCCGTGATAGACTTTCTAGGGTTTGTTATCGACTACCAGTTGGCACAGCTGAAGCTTCCCAAAATGAAATTGCGCAAAATGAAGAAGGAACTGAATTCGTTTCTCTCTAGACAGGTGGTTCTTTACGGGTGATTCCTCGTTTGGTGGGCCTGATGACATCCTCAATCCAAGCCATTTTCATGGGTTCTCTGCATTACCGGGCTCTCCAGTGGGCAACAATTCAGCATCTTCAGAAAGGTTTGTCATTTACAGATCGGATTCCTTAAACAGAGGAAGTATGGAAAGAAGTCCGCTGGTGGGTGGGACACATAGATGCTTGGAAAGGCAGGGCAATCTTTGAATCCCAATCAGAAGTGATAATAAAGTCAGATGCCAGCCAGTGTGGCTGAGGAGCACGTTGCAGGGGTATCTCCACTGGCGGGTGGTGGTCTCTCCAACAATTGTCTCTTCACATCAACAGTCCGAAGTTGTCGGTGGGGTCCCTTGCGTTACAGACCATCTACCCCAAGCAGATTTCTTGTTTCATTCTTCTCAGGATGGACAACAGATCTACTGTGAGATGCGTCAACAAGTTTGGGGGGGTGAGGTCATCCCTATTGGTATTGATGGCCGAAGACTTTTGGCACTAGTGCCTGAGTCATCACATATCGGAGATAGCAGAGTACATTCTGGGTCAGTCCAATTCTGTGGCAGAATGGAATTCCAGGTATTTGACAGACTACAGCAACTGGCAGCTCCATACGTGTCTGTTCCAATGGATACAGTCAATTTGGGGTACTTGCACAATAGATCTTTTTGCCTTTAGATTGAATTGCCAGTTAGAGAAGTTCTTCAGCTGGAGGCAGGATCTATTAGCAATAGAGACTGATGCTTTTACACAGGACTGGTCAACGACTCTGAACTATGCATTTCCCCCATTCATTCTCATTCCTAGGGTGGCAACCCAGATCAATAACCAATCGACAGAGGTAGTGTTAGTAGCTCCTCTTTGGAAATCTCAGCCTTGGTTCCCGATTTTATTGGAAATGGCGTGCGATTATTCCCAGCACCTTCCTTGGTCTCAAACGATGCTCCATGGGCTCTCATGGAGAACTGTACCTGATGATAATGTTGAGTCAGTTGTACCTGATGGTCTGGAGGCTTTCAAGCAACAGTGGGAATTGCAAGGCATTTTCAGCTTTCATACAACAGTCCGGGGCACCTTCCAGCAGGAAACGATATTCATCAGTGTGGCGATGCTGGGTGCATTGGTGCTTGGAATGGCACATGGATCCCTTAGTAGCAGAATCACCCCACATTGTGAATGTTCTGTCTGACAGAGATTTGGCTGGTTTGTCTTACAGATCGGTGAATAATTTTACACTCAGTGGTTTGTAAACTTCTTAAGGGTATCCGGTTGGCTAATCCTCCCAAGGCTAAGTATTCATTTTTGTGTGATGTATCATTGGTCTTCCTGGCTCTCTTTGAACGATGTAAACCAAAGAAGATATTTCCAGTTTAGGGAAGACCTGACTTGGCAGTTCAGCTGAAACGGTTACCATGAGGCACAGGGTCAAGACTGATTTGCATATAGCTGGGTCTAAATTGAGGTGGCGAAGTGAGCTAAAGAACGATGATGGATTCAACCTAGATCTGTGACTGGGGGTGAGTGTCGGAAAAGTTTTGTTGCTCTGTCTATCATCTCCTTTTGTTTGCTTTGTTCGCCCTAAGTTGGCAGGGTATGCCCAAACATGGGTCCCTTGCTCACTTTGCCACTGGATTCAAGGTTGCCTGGCTGAAGAGGGGTGTTACCCCGAAACTGATCCCAGGATGCTTGATTCCGGTTCAGGGAAAACCTGGCTTGGCAGTTTTGGCTGGACTGTCCCCATGAGGTACAGGGTGAAGACTGATTTGCATATAGCTGGGTCTGAACTGAGGTGGCAAAGTGAGCTAAAGAACGATGATGGATTCAAGTAAGGTAAGGTAAGGAGTTGGTGGCAGCTACTCTCACCCCGCTTGGTGCCGACCTCGCACACAGAGCAGCCACGCTGGGCTAATTTAGAAATTTCTCGAGGGAGCTCGAGTTCGTTTTAAATATTTTGCACTTTGTCACAATTCCTGAATACTGATTTTTAAAGTATAAAATGTGCTCCTGGACAGATATTTAGAGGCACGCTGTTTATAAATATTCACTTACTTGCATACATCTAGGCTACCAGAGTGGGACTGGTTTCTCTGCCTCCTGACCCCTGAACCGGCACTGCAGCCAATCGCGGTGTGTGGAGGGCGGGGCAGAGACGGGCCACACGGAGAGTCGAGCGGTTAGCGCTCTGGACCTCCGCATTTGCAAGGCTATTTAGGCCCTCGTCGGCCCCAGTGCGCAGCGTTGGCACGCAGGGTGGCGCCTACTCCTGCGTCTAAGACGAGCCAAAGACCAGCCCGTCTGCGCCCGTCCACGACAGGACGGGGCCAGGGTTAGGAGACTATGGCAATATCCCCTACCAACACGAGGAATCCCTGTACTAGGCGCCTAATCTACACCTCACAGGTATTATTAGGGTTAAGGAACCACTCATCAAATGTATGCGATGTCACCTTACAATTCGACCTAGAAGGACATTTACATGCTACACTTGCCGTACACAGGTAGTGTAGTATTGGTAGAGGCCAAAAGCCATCAGCGGGATCTAGCCGCAAGGCTATGTAAAACACATAACACTGCCCCAGCTAAGATCACAGAGGACACTCCCCCTTCGGGGAGCAAAAATCTGCTCTGTAACGCGCGCTCGTTGGCGAAACACGCCATACAGGTATGGGACCTGATATCCACAGAGAAGCCTGACCTATGTTTCTTAACAGAGACTTGGCTCAAGCCTCACTCAGTTCCAGCCATCACACTAGGCATCCAGATGGGATATAAGATAACCAGAATGGACCGCCCTAGTAAATTAGGAGGAGGAGTAGCCATTGTATATAAGGAGGAGCTAAACATCACAATCTTGGAGGAAATTAGTACCCCGCGGATGGAATTACTGATCTTTAAACTTACCTCCGCATCTAGGGAAAATAGAAGGGGTGTGGTATTGTATCGACCCCCAGGTTCGAGTGGAAATTTCTCCATCTCCCTTATGGAGGCTTTAGCACCATTTATAGAAGAAAATCAGAACTTCCTACTAGTAGGGGACTTCAATAAGCATAGCGACTCAGAGAAATGCATGGAGGCTAGAACCCTCTTAATGGGCATGGACTATTTAGGTCTTAAAAAGATTAACCAGGGACCAACACATGAGGCAGGCCATACTTTAGACTTGGTGTTCTCCAACTCACCTCTAACCACGTGTATATCCTCCACCCAGGTAGAATGGACTGATCATTTTATTTTAAAGTGCTATACTGATGCTATGGATAAGCCATGCATACAGACCTCCTTGGCCACTAAAAGAAGACCCTGGCACAAATTAACGGTGGACACTTTCCGAGAAGCCTATCAAGCTCCCCTGATTAATGATTATACGGGAATAATGTCAACTGAACTTAAGCGGTTTGAAAATGCAGTTAGCGAAGCGATTAATTACACTATCCCGCTGAAAATATATAGACCCCGTCAGGCAGTCAAGCAAGAAATTTGGTATTCCGAGGATCTGAGACTGATGAAACAAAAAAACAGAAAGCTGGAAAAAGTATGGAGACAGTCTCGGAGGCCAGAAGACAAGCAACATCATATAACCTCACTTAGGTCATATCATAAGGCCGTAAGGACAGCTCGTAAAAGCCACATCGCAATGCAACTCACAGAGGCAGGGAAAGACTCTAAAGTTTTATTTAAAATCTTACAAACTTTCACTAAGCCTGCGGCATGCGAGACTGTAGAGGTTGCATCTCAAGATCTATGTGACGGGATCTCACAATTCTTCATGAAGAAGATAGATGCGATCTACGGAAAGATAATGGCCTCAAAGACAACTGAGGTGGTTGATCCTAACAACCTTTCCCACAATAACACAAAACAGAAGTCACAAGCTAACTGCCTAAGAAGCTTTCCCCCTATCTCCTTAGAGGAAGTTACTGCTTTAGTGACCGAGATTAAGAGTGGTAGCCCTTAGGACATCATTCCTGCCCGCATCATGCCCATGCTGGCTGAAGTCCTGGGCCCAGAAATCCAGCAGCTAATTAACCTGTCACTAAGCACTGGAGAGGTTCTGAGGGATTGGAAAAGGGCACTAGTGAGACCGTTGAGAAAGAATACCACCGTTCCTTGGACGGAACTTACCAACTTGAGACCTATTTCTCTCCTTCCCTTTATGGGTAAAGTGATAGAGAAATTTGTTAATAGTCATTTGTCTAGATAGATCGAGGAGACAAATGGACTGGATCCATCCCAGTCGGGTTTCAGGCCGAGACATAGCACCGAGACCACCTTGCTGTCAGTCGCAGACGATCTACACATGTTCCAGGATAAAGGTCATTCTATTATCCTGGTTCTGTTGGATCTGTCTGCGGCGTTTGACACCGTGTCATATGACATCATGACCACCAGGCTTGTTAACATCGGCCTGGAAGGTGGGGCTCTAGCGTGGTTGAGGAGTTTCCTGACAGATCGCACCCAAATAGTCACCTTGGGTGCCTATCGGTCAGAGGAGTTGGGGATCTCGAAGGGGGTGCCACAGGGCTCTTGTTTGAGCCCCACCCTTTTTAATATCTATGTGGCCCCCCTAGCGAATATCATGAGGTCCCATGGGTTTATCCCTGTGTTATATGCGGATGACACCCAACTCCTCTTTCCTTTTAAATACTTCACGGATGAGGTCAGGAACTCCTTCTCCCAGGGGATGAAGGCAGTGGCCCACTGGATGGCATCTAACGTCCTGCAATGCAATGTTGCAAAAACGGAGGTGATGCTGTTCGGTGAGGCCAAACTCCTGTGGTCCCCCAACTGGTGGCCGCAAGATCTTGGCCCAGTCCCAGAGCCCAAGCAGGTGGTTAAAAATCTCGGTGTGCGTCTGGACCAGGAGCTGTCCCTGAAGCAACATGGCAACCAAGTGGTGGGGTCCTGCTTCCATGTCATCGGAATGCTGTGGAAAGTTTTTCCCTTGCTTCCTGACTCAACCAGGAGGACGTTAGTGCAGGCCTTAGTGTTGAGTCGCTTGGACTATTGCAATGGGTTGCTTCTATCAGCAAATGAGGGAGTAACTGCCAGATTGCAGGTAGTTCAGAATACCGCGGCCCGTCTTGTTCTAAATCAGCCCACTCGCACCCCCTCCAAACCCCTCTTGAGCACCCTGCATTGGCTTCCCATTAAGCAAAGGGTGAAGTACAAGACTTGTTGCATTATATACAAGTGTCTCCAGAAGAAAGGCCCTGTGTACTTGTCTAACAGATTTTTCCCCTATAAACCTTTGAGATCCTTGAGATCTAGTGAACAAGCTCTGCTGCAGGTTCCGAGAGCAAAAAAGACTAGACAGGGTAGTAGAGCCCTCTCAATTGCTGGCCCAACGCTGTGGAACAGCCTTCCACTTTCCTTGAGACTTTGCAAGGAGTATCTCCCGTTCAGAAAACAGTTAAAAACCTTTTTATTCCAAAACGAGTGTACATTTTATATTCCTACTGTTATGTGCTGGAAGGTTGCCAAAGGCGCGGAGATACTCCTCTGGGAGGTGATCGTAGCGCGTTATAAACCCGCAAATATATAAATAAATAAATAAATAAATAAACCCAGATCTGTGACTGGTGTAAGTGGCTGAAAAGTTTTGGCGCTCCGTCCATCATCTCCTTGTGTTTGCTCTCTTTGAACGATGTCCAGACATTTTTTGTCCAGGAAACTTGTCAGCTAAACTGGCTATGCTCTTATGTTTATCTGCCTGTAGATGTACTTCTGATGTAAGAGTATTTACTCTGGAAGGAGTTTCCTTTGCCATCACTGGCAGAATGAAAACCCGTTCTCGCAGTATAGAGTATAATGCATTTCCTGCTAATGTTAAATTGTGTGTGGTTCAATGTTTGAAAGCTTACGAGGAATGTACTTGTGACCTGAAGGCTCTACTCAATTGTTGATTGCTTTGCAAAAGCCATACAAACCTGTTTCCTCTGCCACAATTGGTAGATGGTTATCCCCTTGGCCGTGGCGGTAATTCCACCGTGGCGCTGGGGGGGGGGGGAACCGCGCGGTGCCGCCATGCTCGTGATGGAACCACTCCGTCACGAGCCACGGGCGCGCTGTGCTTGTGACTGGGTGGTTCCGTCACGGCCCCGCCCCCGCCCGCTTAATAGAACGCGCCGCGCAGGCGCGAAATTGATGCCGCGCAGACGCGGCGGCTGGGTCGTGATGGAACCATTCCGTCACCAGCACAGCGTGTCCGTGGCTGGTGATTGACACGCTGCATGGATGTGGTTAAAACCAATCAGAGTGGTAGCTGGTATTGATATGGAGGGTTTTGATGCTCATTCTGTCTGGGGGTCAATGGCGTCTTAGTCATTTATGTTGAGTTCCACCATGCAGGATATTATGAAATCGGCTGATTGGTCGTCTGAGTCTACATTTAAATAGTTTTATTATAAACCTGTGGGCGATATTACTTTACTACTTTTTGATAAGCATTAAACTAGCAATATTCTGAACCTCCGGTCAGGAAATAGAATAAAATATTTGCTGCCCTTGCATCAAGAATTTTCAATTCTTTTAAGGACATGGAGGGGAGGATTATCCTGCCCAATCGTCATTATATGATTGTTATGATTTGACCAGCCCGTAGATATAGTCTGTGTTAAAAAAAACACAAGCAATTATTCCCGCCTCCATGTCCTTAATAGAATTGAAAATTCTTGGGGCAAATGTTTTATCCCCCCAGTGAAACTAATGCCTTGGCTTGGGTGAGTTACACTCCCTCAACACTTTAGGAGGCTTCTCGGACCCAGGGGAGAACTATGTCTGGTGAGGCTGGGCTGAAATGGCAGCTGCCATAGCTGGAGAATATACAACAGCAGAGAGGCTTGGGCTTGATGCAGGGCCACCTCTTTACAGAGACATGGCATAGAGGTCTGCTGCCTGGCAATAACAAGTGGCGGGAGAGTGTGCCCTGCCTCCTTATGATATTATCCCACCTGGGACTGCATTTGAACTGTCTGGTGGGGCTCTTTGACCAGGAGGTGAGAGTGGACCCTTTGCTTTTTGTGATTTATTGCCTCAATGGCTTTATTAGGGTAGCAGCAGCGGGGCCCTGGCACTAACTAATGAGCCTGGATTGAGGTATGTAGAGGGGCCTTCCACCACTGGGGTACACTAGAATAAAACCGCATGAGCCATGAACCAGGCACAACACTGTTGACGTCGACTGCTGCGCTTTGATAACCAGCTTGTTGAGGCAGTGTCCCTTTCACTATCTGGCTTGGTGTTTTGCTGGTTGAAACCCCTACAAAATGCTCTGGAACAATAAGGCAATGGGCAGAGCCAAGTCAGAGGAAGATGGGACAACTAAGAAGAACAAGTGGGTGCCCAGGACGGAGGGGCCACCTTCAGGGTCTAACATGGAGACCCCAGCACCTTGTCTGCAGCTCACGTTGGACAAACTACTGATGGGCATTGCGGTCTCCAAGCAAATGCTCTAGCAACAGGTCAGAGAGGTGGCGACTGAGCTGGGCCTTCTCAGGGCGGGCTACCAAAAACTGGCAGACAAGGTTAAGGCTGCGGAAGCTATTGTGGTTGAGCTCCAATCAGCACAAAGCTCTGTGCAGCAACAAATCAGTGTTGCCCTCCGGTGAGCCTCTCAAGTGAATTTGCAGTTCAAATGCATGCTGGAATTCATGATCCTGTAGCATAAAATATTTTCCTTTGGCGGGTGTGCATTGACATACTTTATTATTTCACAATGTGCATAGTCCTCATGTGAGCGTTTCAACCAGGAGCGTCCAAAATGCCTGTGTGCCTGTGTGTCTGTTGTGAAGCACTCCTATGTCTCTGGGCAAGCTTTGTGCTATGTAAAATTGCCAAAAATACAATGTAGACCCTGCCTTTTACCCAAGTTCTGGTCTCATCCTCTATGAATTATAGACATATTAAGCTTAATGTTTTAAAGAGATAGTAATGCATAGTGAAACTTGGGAAAATGTAGGATCATTCCGGGCTTCCCTACTTGATCAAAATGTGCAAACAGTTAAATGCTTTATCACTGGCATCCATTTTGTTCATTATCCTACATCAGATCACTTTCAAATACATTAATTGAGGGTGTTGTCCATATAGAAACCTCTTGTATATGATGTAATAGAATATAATTGTGCTGCTTGTTTAATAACGATCCAGGCCACATGGTACACATGAACCCTGACAGCCTTTTAGGGCCACTGAATTTATGCAATTTTGCAGTAGTGAGGTTGGTTATTGGACCTGACATCCTTGGCCTAGTTTACCTCTACATTTTTGCATTCCATTCTCCTGTTTTTGTTGACTTCTTTATTGCTGGCTTTAGGAATCTGCACATAATACCACTGCTAACCAGTGCTAAAGTGCTCTCTCCTATAAACATGGTAACACTGGCTTAGACCCAATTGGAACAGTTAATGTACTTATAAGTCCCTAGTAAAGGTGTACTACATGTACCCAAGGTCTGTAAACTAAATGCTACCATTGGGCTTGTAGCTTTAATTGTGCCACCCCTGTCTTAGGCCTGCAATTGCAGCCTGTGTGTACTTTATTAAACTGCCAATTCAACCCGGCAAAAACACTTTTAAAAGATGTATATCTTCCTTTTAAATACATCTAATTCCCCCTAGGGTAGGCCTTTACCAGCCCACAGGGCAGGATGCAGTGTTTTTAAAAAGGTGGGCTTTTAATTTTTACATGTACTGGCAGTGAAAAACCTTTACATTTGTTTTCAGTGCTGAAAGTCCTACCTTTTCGATAGGATAACATTGGGTTGCCATTGGGTTGGGAGCAAGTTAGAATGTTGAGTTTGGTGTATAAAGAATGTTCATTTAAAACTTCTGTAATGGTAAAGTCAGAGTTTAGGTCACAATTATGAAAATTGCACTTTTAGAATGTTGACATTTTCTTGCACTAACCATTTGGTGCGTGCAGCCTGTATCCTGGATCACATTATTAGGTGTAGCTGGCAGTTGGTCTTTGTGTATTGCTCCCAGACAGTGAGACAAAGGGGTTTTGCCGGAGCTGAGGTTAGCGCTCTAGTGGCTACCTCACTCCGGGCTATTTAGACCGGCCTGACTCTCGGGCGCACGCGGTAGGGAGACGGTGGCAGTGTCTCCCGGACCCGCTGCTGCACCTGCGAGTGAGTAAATAGTGATCTAGCTTTCCACGCTTGGGCTGCGAGAAGCAGAATAATTGCGGACTGATTTTAATAGTCGACAGCATTATTTTGTTTTAGACAGTTTTACGTGTCCTTAAATACCTGCATTCTCTCCCAGCAAACAGACCGCCTGGGCTCGATATTTCAGCCTGCCCGCCCCGGTCCGACTCGGCAACCAGTGCCGTTGTGCGGAGGGCGGACAGGTAAGAGCCAGGCAGCACTTCCGGTTTTGCCGGAGCTGAGGTTAGCGCTCTAGTGGCTACCTCACTCCGGGCTATTTAGACACGCCCTTCCTTTAAGCGCGCAGCGGTTGCGCGTAGGGGGCGCCTTCGAGCGCGCCTAAGAAGCGCCGAAGAAAAGCCCGTCTGCGCCCGTCCGCGACAGGACGGGGCGAGGGGCGATGGACCCTGACATTGCTCCACGAACAACTATCGGTAAGGGCAACCATATACTTACCTATTCCGCCCAAACGCTACTGAGCCTCAGACCACTAACTCAATGTAGCACAAATATACCTTGGCAGCGCATTGAGGGAGGCTTTTCCTGTCTACAATGTCGGCGCCTATCTAATAACAACGCTCCCCCCCCAGACCCTAATACCCCCCCAAAGGGCCTGAAGAGTTTCCTTCTAAATGTACGCTCATTACCCAAATACCAACATCAGGTTTGGGATCTAATTTACTCTACCCAACCGGATATGTGTTTTCTTGTGGAAACATGGCTAAAACCCCACACAATCACAGCTATAGCAATGGGGATTCCTTCCGGATACAAGATCAAACATTTAGACAGAGACATTAAAATAGGAGGCGGCCTGGCAATTATACACAAGGACCACATACAATTCACTATCACAGAACAACACCTAAACTCGCAGTTAGAGATTATGTTTTTTAAAATCCTTTTAACCAACCATATTACCTGCAAAGGGGCCTTGGTTTATCGCCCTCCAGGACCAAACCCTAACTTTGCACTCACCCTCCAAGAAATATTAGCCCCCCACCTTAAATCGAAAGAAGATTTTCTTCTCCTGGGTGATTTTAACATACACGTAGATCGGCCAACTTTGTCCGAATCCACGGCTCTAATCACAGATCTTTCTAATTTGGGCTTAGAACTACAAAATCATGGACCCACCCACATAGGAGGACACATGCTTGATCTACTTTTTTCCAACAGTGCAAAAGTGATCTGCTCACCGGCCAAAGATATATCATGGACAGATCACTCTTTGTTGGAATTCGTATTATTAACTCCCGCAAGACCCGCTAAGAATGGACTTTCTTCCCCCACCTGGAGACGACAATGGCACAAAGTAACTGCTAATAAAGTCCAGGAAGTATGGACAGATCCCAATATTCAGGAAACAGATACAGTAGACATGGCCTTAGCTAAGCTCAATGAATCTATCAAGCAAGCCATTGACATCATAGCTCCGTTAAAATGACATAAGCAGTATCCAACGTCGAAACAAGAAAGTTGGTATACCAAGGAATTGAGAGCAGGGAAACAAAAATGCAGACGAGCTGAGAAGGCTTGGAGGAAAAGGAAAACTGAGAATAGCCGTGCAGCTTTCCTAGATGCCCAATCAGAGTATTATAAAAATATAAAGTTGGCCAGGAAACAACATTTAACACAACAGATAGCAGAAGCGGGCAACTGCTCTAAGGAGCTTTTTAATATTCTGCAGAATTTCATAAAACCAACTGCATGTGAAAGCTCCGATGACTTTTCGCAGGATTTATGCGATAAAGTCTCTCTATTCTTTGAAGATAAAATAAACATTATCTATGAAAGAATAGTAGCAGCCAATAACAGCACAAATAAAACCAACATATGCCCACCCCAGACTCCTGCCATATACAATAAACCTCCTCTGATATCCTTTCCCCCGATTGATAACACAGAGCTCCTCACCCTCTGCAGTCACATAAAAACAGGGTCCCCCAATGACCTCATTCCTGCCAAAATGGTTGGCCCCATGATTTCTCTTCTGGGTCCCCACGTACTCGAAGTGGTTAACATTTCCCTTAGGACAGGCCAGGTCCCAGCAGACTGGAAAAAGGCAGTGGTGAACCCGATAAGGAAAAAGGCATCATCTCCTTGGACAGACCTCTCCAACCTACGTCCTATCTCTCTCCTACCGTACTTAGGCAAGATCACGGAGAAGCACGTGAACACCTATCTCTCTCAACATCTTGAAACGACGGAAGGCCTGGACTATTCACAATCTGGGTTCAGGCCGAACCACAGCACAGAATCAGCCCTTCAAACAGTGACCAATAACATCAAGATGGCACTGGATGATGGTAGCTCTATGATTCTGGTGCTGCTGGATCTTTCCGCCGCTTTCGATACGGTGTCTCACATGGTGCTTCTCCATCGCCTAAAGGAGGTAGGCATAGAAGGAGAGGCTCTGGCGTGGTTGGAGAGTTTTCTGTCTGGTCGTTTCCAAGAAGTTAGGCTGGGCTCCCATAAATCCATTCATAGGGAGCTCAACAAGGGAGTGCCACAGGGCTCTTGTCCAAGCCCCACACTTTTCAACATATATGTGGCCTCCCTCGCCAACTTACCAAGATCTTTCGGGTTCACCCCGTGTCGTACGCTGACGACACCCAACTCCTTTTTCCCTTCAAAAACCTTACACCTGCAATAAAAAGATCTTTTGCAGATGGCATGAGAGCCATTGCAGAATGGATGTCATCTAACTGTCTGCAGTGTAACGTCGGGAAAACCGAGGTCATGCTGTTCGGCCAAGCGGCAGCACACTGGTCATCTGACTGGTGGCCCCAAGAACTAGGACCCGTCCCCAGCCCCAAGAGCACGGTTAGAAACCTGGGAGTGTTACTTGATCAGCAACTTACATTTAAAGATCATGTTAATCAAGTAGCCGGTACCTGCTTTCGAGCTATAGGGATGTTAAGACGAGTCTTCCCCTACCTACCGGACCACTATAGGAAAACGCTGGTACAGGCTCTTGTTATCAGTAGGGTGGATTACTGCAATGGTTTGCTCTTTGGAGCAAACGAGGAACAACTCAAGAAATTGCAGGTAATCCAAAATACAGCAGCAAGGATTGTCCTGAACGCTCCACCAAGGACTCCCTCCTGTCCCCTACTGACCAAACTTCACTGGCTCCCAGTAAAGAAACGAGCCCAGTTTAAAACTCTATGTACTATCCACAAGAGCTTGATAGGGGAGGGCCCTAAATTTCTGACTGACATTTTCCAGCCCTACACCCCTGGGCGCTCCTTGCGCTCCAGTAACCAACAGTTACTGAAGGTACCCAGAGTTAAGAAGACCAGGCAAGGTGGCCGTGCGCTGGCTCATGCCGGACCAACACTCTGGAACTCATTGCCTCCGGAACTAAGGTCCCTCACCAGCCACCTGATTTTTCGGAAAAACTTAAAAACCTACCTGTTCCCCAGTAACTAACTGTCTCTTTTCCACCACCGGATACACTATTATACTCCACTTCCTTTGCAGCTACAGCGCGGAGATACCCCTTCGGGGGTCTATTCTGGCGCTTTATAAGCATATAAAATAAATAAATAAAATAAATAGGTGTTGGAAGGATGGGCCATCTCTGACTTGATGAGGGGGTGGAGCTGTCACCTACCACACTTGCACATCCCAATCTGTGCTGCTCTGCAAGAAAGACTGGTAATCTGTTGCCCTGCTGCCTGCGTGAATAGGACTAGACTCGCATGTTGAACTCAGGGCCACCAGAGTGACTCTAAGGGCTAGTTGCCTGGCCTCCTGATCGGTAGCCTCTTGGACAGAAAAGCCTTCAAACACACCTGGACTCTGTCTGCTGTGAGTCCTATCTCCTAAGTGGTGCCACCCATGTCCTGGACCCTGCAAGAGGGCCTGAAGTTGCTCTTCCAGCCCAACTGTGGTCCGAGCAGTGCTGCCTCTCAGTCCTGCATCAGAACCACCACTGGGCATCGCATCCTTGATGCATGACCTCACAACGCAGCCCTCGAAACTCTTCAGAATAGCCACGGCATGACATATCCTTGATGCAGGAGCTCACTTTGTAGCCCTCCAGCATTCCAGAATCACCTCTGTAAAATGCATCCCTGATTCAGGACCTGGCATCATCGCCTGCAGCCCAACGGAACAGTTGCTACACAACGCATCATCCATGCGGAATCTCGCAATGCTCCACAACCATGATTTAAGATACTTTATTTAGTGGGCCTAACTGAGTCCCTATATCTGGCCTACGTTCCATCGTGGTGACACTGAACTTGTGACTTTGTGCCGGTCCGGCATGATCAGATAACCACATTTGGCACTTTGTACTTATAAGGCACTGTGTTCACTTAATTCTTTGCAATTGCATATCTACGGTTCTACTGATTAGTGTTTGTTGTGTTGGTTCAGCTACCAGAGGATTAAGAGCAGGTGAATTTGGCGTTTGTTTATGACTTCACCCTGACAAGAATTGTGGTTTCTGCTTGAGTAAGATTTCACCCCCTTCAACCAGCAACTTAATATCCTATATTGGTGGAAGCAGTGGGATTAGGACTTGTGTTTGTGCAGTGCCCTGCAGTAATATTGTGTACTCCTAAAACGCCTTGATAAATATTTTGATACCAATTCTTGTTTTTTTAAATTCTCCCTGATTGGCTCTTTTTGCCATTTCATATTTACTCTCTTTCTGCCTAACTGTATGTTCCTGTGGCTACACATCCATAGATGGAATTTGAGCTTGTCAACCGGGATAAGTACACTGTAGTTGAGCTCAAGCAATTCTGAAAGGAAAGGAGGACTTTAAGCCAAGAGGAATAACATAAGCTGGACGTCCAAAGGGCGGAAGTCCACCAATCACTGGTTGCAGTCGACGGGGAGGATGATATGGAAGGGCAAGATGAGGCCCTGGCTGCAGTTCCTGGAATGAAGCACTCTGGGAAAGGAAACCCCTGCATTGAACATTCCTTCCAGAGGCAAGAGCAGTGTGTCTTTACAAGGTCTTTTCCCCAGGAGTTGGGGTCCAGGAAGGCTAAAGGAAGTTCAGCAGTGGTGGCCGACATAATGAAAAGGCCGTGGGGCGAGTGGAGAGGGTGCGGGGGAACACGGAAGTGCATGGGGGTAGCAATTAATTTAAAAAACAATTACCTGAAGCTGCCGGCCGCATCCCTCCCCCTGCCTCGGTGTTCTGCTATGCTGCTTCCTAGTCTAAGATAAGCAGGTAGGTGTGCCAACAAGGGATTTACTTTTGTAAATGGTTAGAATTATTTATACTTTTTAACTTGAAACAAACTTTTATAATATGCTTGTAAATTGATTTCTTTTAGAATAATTGTCTGTACATAAACTACTCGTATAGTTTTGTTTTCAAAAGATTTGAAAACATCAGCATATGTCAAATCTGAAAAAACATATATCAAAAATATATATCAAGAACACGGTGTATAGTGAAAAAAGACTTTATCATAAAAACATATTCAGGGGTACTGAAACATTGAACACACAACGTGACAGGAAGTTGCATACATGAATTGTTATTTATTGTACTTCACAGTAGCAGTTGTGTACACTTTTTTCAAACTTAAGATAAGGCAGACCCACAAATTAAACAAATGGATAGTGCCTATATTGACATTATACAGAAAATAAGTGTGATTGTGGACCTTTCGGTTGATGGGCTGTCGTCTATTCGACCATCTTCAGGAATGTAGGAGTTGCAATGGTTGAGCCCTAATTGAACACAGAACGAATTTTAATTACCGTGTTTCCAGTTCAAAATTAATTGTTCTTGATAACGTACATCACCCGTGTGAAATAATGAGATAGGAGCAGTGATGTTAATTGAAGCAAAGTAAAATTACGAATGAAACTAAAACAATAGTCTGTGTAGTATTGCCCTGTCACACATACCCAAACAGTAGTGGTGAAGGGAAAAAAAATCTAGAGAAAAGAGTAAAATCAAGTAAGGGCACTTACTCAAAAATGTATTCGAATTGAGATTATCTTTTATTGTTAGGAAAATCAGGTATTTGTTGAATCACAAATCCTGTTTGAAGGATTAAGACAAATTCTGGAAGGGGGGGCATGACCGAGCTGAGCAGCAAGTTGTCCGCATAACCTAGTGGCTCTGCCGGCAGAGCTCAACATCCGTCTAAAATCCGGGGCCTGGCGTACACTTCACGAGTGAAAATTGATAAAACGAGCGGACATACCTCTTGTAGGGCGAGCTGAGAGGTTCCGGGCGGGGAAATCCTGACAACTGCGGCAAAATCCAAGGAGACCCAGAAGGCCTGCGCTGCTCATGTTGCAGGTGGGTGAAGAGTTGATGGATATTGAATCATGGAGATGTGGCATGGGTACGATGTTTGTGAGTATGTATTAGTATATCTAAAAGAAGGTTAGGTATAATTGTGTTTGTGTACATATGGCCGGGATGCCTGTCACCCCCTCCCAACACAATCCCCAAGGATGGGAAGACGGACGCAGTTCTGAACTTTTGGAAGGCGGGAGGGAGTTACCCTCCCGGCCGTATTTATTAAAATATGAAACAAAATGAAAACATTAAATAAAAGTTTCATATCATGTACAATTTTCATTTATTACATTTCGATGAAGACATGTTCATTGGCTAACCTTAACAAATCTCTAATACAAAGGTTTTCCTAGCTGAGTCTAACATTCTGCAAATGCATACTTTCTAAATTAAAATTGTACATCCTAGCATTACGGGCCAACGGCAAGGTCGCAACCGGTGTCAGATCCCTACTACCAAAACTCTCGCCCTCACGGTGTGAGTGGTGGCCGCGCAGAGGACTGTACCCTCTGTGCCAACTCCAATTTCCCTTGTCTTGTTGGGGGCCCCCCATTTCAACTCGACGCCATCTTAAAGGTCGTCCGAGGACCCGTGTGAGGTGTCTGTAAGAAGGCAGCGTGGACTCCCCCTCCCACCCCACACTGTCTATCACATCCGCCGTCGCGGATATCCGGGCCTCGGGAAATTCGTAGGAGGGGCATATAGCCGCCTCCTCCCCTGGAAGGGGCCTATGGCCGTCTTCCCCTAGGCGACCCACACTTAGTGGGTGCTGCCTCCCCATGGGAGGGGCCAATGGCCGCCTCCCCCCGGGCGCTCCCATCCATAGTGGGTGGCGCCCCCCTCTAGGGACCTTGAAATTACTGCTCACCGATCATGACCTTACCGCCCGACCAAAAAATAAATACGACATTTGATTACCTACTAAGGGAGAAAACATCATCCTGTTTATTTGCAATATTTGTCTATACTACAAGAAAAACAGTACCTTTTAGACAGAAATCATATCATTAAACTAGACCTTCATATACCGGTAAACAGGGGGAAGAAGATGTTATCAGAGAAAAAATACTTTATTGCAGAACTAACATTGCCATAAGGGGCTGGTGGGTGGGTCAAAATTGCTCCTTGTTCCGTCGAGGGCTCACGTGCAACGAGTGGGTGCAGCTTCCAAGCACAGGAACAAGAGGATGCTTCTTCGGATTCCCGCTCTCTTTATTCCTCTTCGGGAGGGCGTGAACCCTCCGCTGGTACGCCTATTGGGCGTGGCCATCGGTGTAGGTGTCTAGGACAACCCCTCTTGGGCGGGAAAAAGGCGCGCCCCGGCTACGCCGCTTCGGGCATACCAGCCGTGACACCCCCCCGCCCAAAATGGTTTCCCGGGAGGATCCGGGCCCCCAACCATACGTTCGGGGGGACCGAGTGGTCGCCCCTTTCCATATGGCCGGGATGCCTGTCACCCCCTCCCAACACAATCCCCAAGGATGGGAAGACGGACGCAGTTCTGAACTTTTGGAAGGCGGGAGGGAGTTACCCTCCCGGCCGTATTTATTAAAATATGAAACAAAATGAAAACATTAAATAAAAGTTTCATATCATGTACAATTTTCATTTATTACATTTCGATGAAGACATGTTCATTGGCTAACCTTAACAAATCTCTAATACAAAGGTTTTCCTAGCCGAGTCTAACATCCTGCAAATGCATACTTTCTAAATTAAAATTGTACATCCTAGCATTACGGGCCAACGGCAAGGTCGCAACCGGTGTCAGATCCCTACTACCAAAACTCTCGCCCTCACGGTGTGAGTGGCGGCCGCGCAGAGGACTGTACCCTCTGTGCCAACTCCAATTTCCCTTGTCTTGTTGGGGGCCCCCCATTTCAACTCGACGCCATCTTAAAGGTCATCCGAGGACCCGTGTGAGGTGTCTGTAAGAAGGCAGAGTGGACTCCCCCTCCCACCCCACACTGTCTATCACATCCGCCGTTGCGGATATCCGGGCCCCGGGAAATTCGTAGGAGGGGTATATAGCCGCCTCCTCCCCTGGAAGGGGCCTTTGGCCGTCTTCCCCTAGGTGACCCATACTTAGTGGGTGCCGCCTCCCCGTGGGAGGGGCCAATGGCCGCCTCCCCCCGGGCGCTCCCATCCATAGTGGGTGGCGCCCCCCTCTAGGGACCTTGAAATTACTGCTCACCGATCATGACCTTACCGCCACAGGCCGGATAGTTGACCGGCTATCCGGCCCCCCCACAAACTCCTCCTAAAGGTCATGCTTCCTTAAACCCCTTAGCCATGCTATGAAGTCTCCTATGAGTAAGACATTCCCCTCCCGGGACAAGTGAACCCCATCATCGAGATACATGTGACCACCCCGAATACACCCATGCGGAATACTGTGCAACTGCGCCGAGCGAAACAACCTACCAATTTTGTTGTTGACCTTCTTCACTGAATGGTTCAGTGCTGACACCGAGAGGCCCCCCCGCCATACCTTCCTGGGAATCATGTGGGACCATGCAATTGTGCACCCCGGGATTCTTCTCGCCAGCCAGCTAACGGTAGACAAAACTCGCTCGAGTAATACTCGCCTACCGAGTGTCACCATGTCATTGCCCCCCAGGTGTACTATGATTACAGATGGCGGTGGCCTCTGCCGCCCTAAGAGTTCCTCGACAAAAGATTCAAACTGGTCAATACAGAGCCCGCCCCTTCCGTGGAAGGTCACTCTGTACCCGTATTCCCCAGCTGCGTGAGTCGCGTCACCTGCTTTCAATACGTCCCCGGCCCGCCTCACGTATGAGTGGCCCACGACCCACACCACTCTCTCCTCAGCCGGTGATCTCTGACCGCTGGTCCCCTGGTGCCGGGTCGACTGCAAATTCTGCCCCGCATAACATGCTCGCGAAACTGTAAATCAAACAGAAGACAAGAAGCGTGAGTGCATGGAACTTGACTTCATAACATGTGCAACCGCACATACCTTTTAAAACAATTCGAGGACCATCGTCCTAACAGTTTCACCTCTTCGGCACTCTGACCCCTGGCTGTAGCCTCAGTAGCCGCCCCTATCCTGAAAGAGTGGGTCCCAAAATCGCACAGGTCCAAGCCCGCCGCTGCGATTGCCAATGTTAGCACCCTCTGAAACTGAAACCTCGTCAGTGGGGTGGCATCAACGTGTCTCAGCAGACTCCCACCCTATGTATCCGCCCTCAGCGCCAAATATTCCTCAATGCACTTTACCGGGCAAATGGGGGACCCTCGCATGCGCTGGACAACAACACTGTCTCCCATAGCTCTCTGGTCAGTCTTGGACTTAGCTATTGTGACTACCATTGAATCACCCCTAATCAGGATGTGATCCCGACACAGACCTCCCTCCACATCTTTCTTATTCTTTGCGACCAGTTCGCTCACCCGCATAGCCCCATGGAACGCTAATGCGAAAGCGGCCCGGAACAGAACTGCTTCGAAATGGGAGGAACATGTCGTGGGTAGTATCGACATAAGCAGGGACAACCTTTCTAACCCAATCGGGCGCCTCTTGTCTACTCTACGACCTTCAAGGCGTTGCCAGCCACGAAGGGCTTTCTTTACCAAAAAGGAAGATGTCGGGTCCTTGATGCCATGCACCTGCGCCATGAATGAAATGGCCGCCCGGTGCCTATTGGCCGTTGCTACTGATCGGCCTTCCCTGTGTAATGCTACCAGAAACTTTAGGAAGCAATCCTCCTGACCCCATTTCTGATCCCCTGACGGACCCAAAAATGCACAATAGGAACGAAACGCTCCTTCGTATGCCTTCCTCGTCCTGGGGGCTAAGCTTGCTGCCACGAGGTCTTGTAATCCGGGGCACAGAGTAGCCAGAGTACTTCGGGGAATGGTGCCGCCGCTAGGTCCGCAGAAGGTAGATAACCCCTGAATGCCTGCATATGTGAACGAGAGAGTGCATCAGCAGCATGATTCAGTACACCCGGCACATGTTGCGCCCTGAACTGCACATTCAGTCTCATGCAAAGTAGTACAATTTCCTTCAACAATCTCAATATCCACTCGCAGCGTGCTGCCTGATTATTTATACATTCAACAACAGTCATATTGTCAGACCAAAATACCACAGAGCGATCTCTGAACTCGTCCGGCCATGCCATCAGAGCCACAAAAATAGGGAATAGCTCGAGGAACCCAATGTTATTTGTGAGACCGCTGGTGTGCCACCACGTCGGCCATGTTTGCGCCGACCATCGATTACCAAAGATGGCGCCAAATCCCACGCTCCCCGCCGAGTCAGTCCACAAACCTAGCTCGTCCGAAGACGCTGGTGGCTTGTTCCATACCACTCGACCGTTGAAGTCCACCAGAAATGCCAACCAGATGCGCATGTCCTGGCGAACCTCTGCAGACAGTCTCGTGCGGTGGTGTCCTTCCTTGAGACCAACCATAGCTTGTGCAATAGAGCGGGAAAAGGGGCGGGCCATTGGTATCACTCTCAGGGTAAAGTTAAGCTGACCCACTGCTTGTTGTAACTGATGCAGGGTCACTTTCTCCTTACTAAGGCACAGTTCCAGGGAAGCCCTGAATTTCGCTACTTTCCCTACTGGCAAATGGAAACATCCCTCCACAGAATCGAGTTCAATTCCCAGAAACTCCAGTGAAGTAGATGGTCCCACCGTCTTACCTGGTGCCAATGGCACTCCGAATTCCTTCATGAGGATGCAAAAATCCTGTAACGCCTGCGCACATTTTGTGTCGCCGGCTGCCCCCAAGAACAGAAAATCATCTAAGTAATGCATAACATGGCTATGCCCAGTGGCTTCGGTGAATGCCCATTCCAAAAAACAGCTGAATTTCTCAAAATAAGCACAAGAGATGGAGCAACCCATTGGCATACATCTATCCATGTAGTAACGTCCTTGGAACACAAAGCCTAACAGATGCTGATCCCGTGGGTGTACCGGGAGCAACCGGAACGCGGACTCGATATCTGACTTCGCCATCAGCGCTCTGGGCCCCAGGCGATTCAACATGGTGACGGCATCATCGAAGGATGCGTACCACACGGAACAAACTCCCGGGTCAATCGCATCGTTCACCGAGAGACCCTTCGGAGCCGACAAGTTATGGATCAGCCTAAATTCCCCTGGGTCTTTCTTGGGGACCACTCCTAACGGGGAACAGATGAAATTTGTTACTGGCGGGTGCCCATATGGGCCCGCAACCCGGCCCAGGGTAACCTCTTTTGCAATCTTCCTCTCCACCACCGCTGGATTATGCTGAGCCGATAGTTGGTTCCTACAAAGTGGTTCCCCACGAAAATCCCCCGCCGGGATGTGGAAACCATATAAGAATCCATTCCAGAATACCCCAGCGGAGACATGATCAGGGTATTCGTTTAGCCAGGGGATCATTGCCATGATATCAACGGGGGTAGGTAACGGTACACAGTGGTCCCCCTCAGTCTCTTTTGGACCCCCCTCTACCTCCCGACCCGCCATTCTTGGATCTGCACGAACTTTCGGGGTGCGAGGAATTCCCGCAACCCGCACACGCATGTCTGAACTTACATGTCCCTTGTGGTCTGGTGCAGTTGCCCCTGTTAAAGCTCCAACAGACACCTCTCTTTCCCCCATTCCCACCAGTCCTTGCTTGGTGGTCGCCACCGGGGCCCGCTCAAAAGGGCACCACGGGCTGTTGGCGGGAAAACCCCGACCCATTCCCGCCTGGCGAGGACGTCTTCGTCGCGCCCGGCAGGAGCTGCTTCAGCCAAGAAATCGAGTCGAGACAATCCCACGTCAGAGATGAATCGTACTCTTTGGCCTTACGGAATTTCATATCGTAACCCATCCATTCATTGCCCTCATACGTTTCATAAAAATCCATTATTCGTGCCTGATAGCAAGACAATCCAGGCAAAACCTCGGGCTTACGTTCCCCAATAATTGCAGTAAACATCGCAAAGGCCTTGGCCCAATTTGTGATTGTCTCATCAACCCTGAATTCCGCCATCTTGGCTCGCCAGACACTCGGGTGCCACAAATCTTTCTGCGTCTTAGCATACTCCATCTCGCGATGGTCAGTCAGCAGAGAAAACATATTTACATACTTGTCAGCCCATATCAATTCTTTTGTGGCCAACGGGATATGTTGAACCACTCTCTCCCGTCTTGAGGGCAAAGAGCCCTCCCCCGCAATTGGCAATGCCTGCTTCGGTTGTCGTTCCCGCTGTTTTTTCGACGCCAGCTGCCGGTCCTTCCGGGTCACCTGTTGGGGGACAAGAGGGAGATTCGCCTTTGCGGCATCTCGCGACTGCCGCAACTGCTGTATTAGTAACCTGGCCTCTTCGGCCGTGTCTCCAAGTGCCGTAGCACCCCCTGTTTTTCTGCCGAGCCATGCGGCCAACTGGGCGGCCAATTCAGGAGGCATGTCCTCCTCGTTGGCGGGCGTAATCACAACCGGAATCGGCTGACCCGCGTCCGGGATTGGTACCGGGGCCTCGACTGGAATGGCAGGGCTCGCCGGGGGTACTTCGGGGACCGGAACCTCCCCCCCTGCCGCCCTATTCCTGACCCGTTTACCCCTACCCTCGGGGACAACTCCCGGCAATGCCGGGCCTATTACCTTCTTTGGTTTACCCGATTGTTCATCGCAGCCATCTGCTTCTTCATGTTCGCCATATCTCGGCCAAGCGCCGGGACCATAACAACGTTTCGTTCGATCTTCGCCATTCTGCTTACCAGCATGCGAAGCACCTGGTCAGTCTCGGACTTCTTTCCTGCCTTCTTGCCAGACATTGTTTCCGAATATTCGATCCAAGTCGATCAACACGGTCCTGGATCCTTAGCCTCGAAGTCGCTGAAAGAGAAACACAAGAATTACAAGTTCTCAAAATTGCTCCTTGTTCCGTCGAGGGCTCACGTGCAACGAGTGGGTGCAGCTTCCAAGCACAGGAACAAGAGGATGCTTCTTCGGATTCCCGCTCTCTTTATTCCTCTTCGGGAGGGCGTGAACCCTCCGCTGGTACGCCTACTGGGCGTGGCCATCGGTGTAGGTGTCTAGGACAACCCCTCTTGGGCGGGAAAAAGGCGCGCCCCGGCTACGCCGCTTCGGGCATACCAGCCGTGACACGCCCCCCGCCCAAAATGGTTTCCCGGGAGGATCCGGGCCCCCAACCATACGTTCGGGGGGACCGAGTGGTCGCCCCTTTCCAAATGTGTCTCTTTTTAAGTTTTAAACAAAACTCTAACTGGAATAATATTGGGTCGTTTGAGATGAAATTATGAGATCTCCGGACCAGTGACTTCCTTGCAGCAAGTTCACATTAATAGACAATGACCAGATCTGAGGAAAATATGTTATGACAAATCAAAAATTATACTGAGGAAACAACAAAATAAATGAGTGATTCCGAACACTGCGACTAGTAATAAGCTCACTAAAATCTCACTTTGACATATCTGTTCAGGGAAAGAAAGGAAGTGACCTATTCTTCCAGCAGGGTGATACACTTGCACAATGAGTGAATCTGTGTCTGATCCTGTTAAATCTGTTTCTCTACACTGAGTGTGCAACTTTTCATATCTATGAACCTTCTTAGAAGCTTACCAGCTCCACTGTGGGGATAAGTGAATAGCTACAAAGCAGCTGGGCTTCTGGAGGACAGCAGGGGCGGCTCTAGGCTCATGGCGGCCCTGGACAGGGAGCGTAGGTAGGGGGCCCCGGAAGAGGGGGTCCAGGCGGGGCTGAGCCCCCCAGAGCTCAGGAAGGTGTTTTGATAAAACGTCCAGAAAAGGCGTTAGGTGACCAGTACCTGCGGCTGCTCCTACCTTCCCAAACTCGTCTCAGAATGATAACATTTAGGAGGAGGAGGGTATTAAGACACACAACTTGAGAGACTGGCACAGACAGCTGCAGGGCCAGTGCCATGACAGGGGCCCTAACCCACATCCCCCCCCCACAGAGAGAGAATGGTGTTGGCCGTGGCTTATATACGCCTGTACCAGCGGGCCGGCAGTGGGTAGGGAAAAAAAGAAGCCAATCAGGAACCAGGAGGAACGCAGGCACGGAGGCCAGAGAAGAGAGGGGTGGGGGGAGGGGGGAGGGGTGTTTGGAAGTGGAACAGAGCCAGAGGTTGCCAAATCCCTGCCAGGGGCTGCCACGCAAATATCAATCAATCAATCAATCAATCATCGCATTTATATAGCGCACTACTTACCCAGAGGGTCTCAAGGCACTGGGGGAGGGGGATCTGCTACTGCTCGAACAACCAGGTCTTGAGTTGCTTCCTGAAGGCGAGGTGGTCCTGGGTCAGGCGGAGGTGGCGGCAAGGTAGGAGAAGGACCGACCCCCTGTGGTGGCTCTACGGATGCGGGGGACGGCGGCGAGGGCGTGGCTGGTCGATCGAAGCTGGCGTTTGGGAGCGTAGAAGTTGAGGCGGCTGTTGAGGTATCCTGGGCCATGGCTGTGCAAATATGTATCCATCCTCAGAGGATTATTATATTAAGGATATATATTTGCGTGGCAGCCCCTGGGGTTTGGCGGCCCTATGCAGGTGCACAGCTTGCACATGCCTAATGTCGCCTCTGAGGGCAGACCTCTCCAACATCTGTGCTCAGCAGGCGCATTTGTTGGGTTTCACTGACCTGAGGATGTGTCGCAACCGCCAGAGTTGCCGACTCAGCAGCTGGGAATCTGGGTTCACATTTCAGCGTTTGCTCAACAGCCTGTGATTCTGGGTAAATCAATTAATCTCTCCCATGTCCATGGACAGCACCTGAATACCTTCACGGGTGATAAGCTGCGCTATATGAATCTACAAATTACAGCACAATCATTTGGAGAACAATTCATGTCAATTCATGTGCTGTGATTGCCGATGCCTTGAGCCTAACCAAATACCCAATATGGGATCTCTGCATTTATGTCCCAAAATACTGCACTCCTCTCCTTATGCTTCTCTGCCACAGGATAAACAAAAATCTCTAATTTGTTTGAGGGCAGAACACCTGCTGCAACGGTGCACTTCCGTGCACCCTCATTCTCAAAAAGATGCTACAGGTAGCTTACCGGTTACTGGCTCAACAGCTCATTTAGATCAAGCTATATTAACACGCAACGTACAACAACAGTACTCCTTAAACCTTCTGCTGGCACACCTATGAATACTATTCTACGTAAACAAGCAGAAGGTAATCTGAGTTCGGGGCTGCTGGCTTTATGTATTTATTTCTCATTGTAGGAATATTTTCACTTTGACAAATAATGGCCTTCACCCATCTCTGCATTACTCCACTGCCCAAGCCTGTCTCTAACCTTTATAGTTCGGGTCACCACGCTGTTTATTGACCAATCTCAGGCCCACACCCCTCTAACATTATTGACTAAGATACTTCCCGAATTTAAGCACTACAAAATGCAGTTTGTGATTAGGCCCCTGTGTCTTAACTCGGTGCTCCTCTGTGCTCACTTCATTATCTATGGCCCCAATTCTCAGCCAGGCATGGAGTAGTCATGTCTCACTCTGTACTGCAGGCCTGCTGAGGAGGCATGCGCGCGCACCGAACATTAGCATACCATAAAATGGCCCCTGGCTCTTCTCCCTGCTCAACATGTTGGCTTCCGCACTCAAGTAGCTATAAAAGGAGCAATAAACCTGTCATTATACACACACACACACACTGAACTGCGAGACTCCCGGGGTCAGGAGCAGGTGAGTCATGGAAGGACAAGCTCTCTGTAAACTGTTTACAAATGCCCTGTTCAAGCGGAGAGAAATAGTTTTATGGTGCACTTTATGGAGTTACAAGAAATGTCTTTTGTGCCATGATTTCCTGGCGGCCTGGTGAAACAATCGCCTCCAGTCCCTCTTTTTTCACCACACCCATGTGCATAGCTCTGTCTATTTGTAGCCTCGTCTCCTTTCTCTCGCTTGTTCACATGCTCGCCCAGTCTAAGTCTCTCTACCGCCTTTGTGTATCAGTCTGTTCTCCCTCCTTTCTGCTGTGTCATTCAAGTAGTTCTAACCCCTTCTCACAGCTCTACCTGCCTGTATGTTCTCTCTGCATCATCATGTCTTTCTTTCTAGGGGCCCCGTCCTTGGCACCGAGCAATATCGAGAAGAAATACCAGCAGGGCGATACGGGTTCGGTAGAGCCCGGATTTTCTCCAATGACTAACTTCCCATTACAAGGACCACAGTTCAGAATGGGCAATAACACTGTAAAAGCACAGGGTTTCTCCATTACCAGCTTAAAAACTCCACATTTTGCATGTTTTCTGCACAAAACTTTAAAAACAAGTACTGGCATAGCCAATAGGTCTCGCCTTTGGGACCTTATAAGTGTTTAGCCATGCAACAGTTGATGTTTTTGCACCAAGGATATTATGCTGCATCACTAAATACTTATAAGGTCCCAAAAGTGAGACCTATTGGCTATGCCAATGCTTGTTTATCTTAAGCAACCAACAACTATTGACAAAGCCAAGAGTCCAGGCTTAATGTAAGTGTAATAATATATATGTATGTTGTATGATATATCTAGATGCAACGATAAAAGCAGCAAAAGACCAGTCGACTGGCATGCTATGCTAAGCACAGATTGTAGCTTAGGTGTTTTAAGCCACACCCTAATGTACAGCGCAACGTCCCCTTAAGACCCTCCCTCTGTTTTTCATCCCAGTTAAAACCCTGATTGTCTCTGTATAATGTGTGATGTGACGTGAAGTGCTCTGACACGATAATTTGGCATGAGTGGCGCTATAAAACAAATGAAATGCATGTGAATGAGAGGCTATGGAGAGATGAGGGTCATTGTATATGAAGTAAAGGGAATCCGTGGAGAAAAAGGTCATGGGAGGTCGTCAAAAAAGATTGCTGCACCAGCCCTGGTTCTATCACATCAGTCTACTGCCCAGTCAATACTACATTTCACACCTACTTTTAAGTATACAGCATATCCTAACTTAGAAAACGTAATCTTCACTCACCCTATTGTAGGCGGTTCCTCCTGAAACCATTATCATAAGCTAGGCAGCAGACTATGTCACAGCACTGGACGTAAGTGATATGAAGTTGTAGCAGTATCATTCCCCCGCCCCTCAGGACACTGATACGCTCTCTTTAATTCGTCACTGCATCCTGATAGGCTGCAGGCTCTAATGCCCATCCCCAGAATGCCAACAAGAAATCACTCTCCACAACACCACCCGCTAACGTGACTCTATCTTGGCACCTAAGTTCCACCTCACAACAAGATGCTACCACCCTGACACGGGTCTCTTTAAGTTTTGCTGCTCCTGTATATCAATGTAACGCTACCACTGGAAAACCACATAATACATATGTTTATATTTGTTGACAAAAGGTACTTGTGCTGCATTTCGTAAAGCATTCTGATTGAGCCTCCGCTCGTGTTTCACGATTCTGGTAAGTTTGCACGCCCGTTAGTAGCAAAACGCACGGTAGCTGTAACACCAGCTCAAGTGCAGCAGTGTAATAATGCCTTTGTTGGCCATGAGGGGATCTCTTCAGGTGCAGGGGAGGAAGGGGCACGACTGTGGGGTGTGGAGCACTTAAGTGACTAGTGAACTGTGAGGAGGGACGGATCTTTCTTTTACCCAATCAACGTGTGTACAGCCACTACGGTCTCTTGGTGCCGCCTCTTACTACACTAATCAGTTTAAAACAACCTATCTTCATTTGCCTTCATAAATTGAAGTTTGTTAGAGTTGGCAGCTAAATCAAGGGACTTGGAAGTTTGGAATATGTGTAGATGTGAGGTAAGGCCCATGTTTAACAACGTCACTCCTGTTTTTGGTAGGCAGTGTATTGTGCTTGTTTAGTATTACAACAGGGTGGTACAGGTGTTTGAGATCCTGGAGGTGCTGTTGAGTTGCAGCGCAAAGGAGACGGAGCAGCGCAATCAGCGCCTGGAACTTCAGCTCCAGTGCTGGCTCAACATCTCGGGATTCTGACCAAGCACTTAATCCCCTCGTGCCTTAAAAAATAAAAATGAACGTGACCTTGTGTAATGTGATGTAAACTGGCGCTCATGTAATACCTCTGGGTATAGTTTGTGCTATACAAAACTGCAACTAAACAAAACCAGTCCATGCTGTCTCCCCAACCCCACAGGCACTGCGCGGCAGGGAACAGAGCTGCTGAAATATGCTGCCACATGCGCACAGCGCCTGCCCATTGGATTGTTTGGATGCACAAAAAAGGAACAGGGAGTAAGGAGGGGGGGGGAGATTTTTTAAATGTGGGAAAGGGTTGTGAGTGGAGTCATCATAGCGAGAGCGACGATGGGGTAATGAGAAAAACACGAGTGCACCAGTTTGAACTAAGTACCAAATGCCAAGCAAAGGAGAACGAGCCCGGGAGTGGTGCCTGCGTGCATGCGCAGTCTACTTTTCAAGCAGTGTACTCGTGCTTGTGGCGCACCCTGCTGCTCGCTCCTGCAAGGTGGATGCCTCCACAAGCACGAGTGCAGTGCTTGAAAAGTGACGACCGATGTCTAAAGGCCCTCCTAGGGTAGTGCATGTGCGCTGCCTAGGCGAGACCTAAAAAGACTGGGTGAGTGAGAAGCATGCGCACTGCTTGTAATCCTATTTTGAGTGCGTAAAACCACTTTGCTCCATACAATCTTATATGCGTGAAGTTCTCTGCCCCAATTGTGGAGCTCTCTGCACACATAGGTGTAGGTTTTAGTAGTAAATGTGGGATGGACACTGGGAGTGGCTGGAAAATGGGAAACCCTTCTGGCTAACTGGAAGGGGTTAAGAGAGGAGTACGGAGGGGTTTAGTATGAGTTAATGAGTGGTTTGGGGAGCGATGCACATCCAGCCCACAAGAATAAACCCATAGCTATTCACCATCTGCACTGCTGGAGGTACTACAGCCAAATAGGGCCCAAAACTAGGGGTGGGCGGACATCTCCGTTCCGCCCACGGAATGTGCATAGATTTGCCCCTTCCGCCTTTCACAATGTAGGTGGAGAAACGAGGCAAATCTCCGCACACTCAGGGGCGTAATGGAAGTTGGCCGCCGCCTCCCGCTCTGGTTTGAACATTGTTGTTTTGGGTAGGTGTGGGCAGGCGTCGAGTAACGGAACTATGCAGAGAGGCACGGGGATTGGTTCAATCTCTGTGCCTCTCCGCGTAAGTCCCTTACGCCACTTCCGCCCACCCTTACCCAAAACAACAGTGCTCAAACCAGGACTGAGTCCAGCACCATGCATGGCCAACCACTAGTACTGAAACACCCTCCCATAGATAACAAGGAAGGCAGGGACTTAAAATAAAAGTCAGTAAAAATAAATGTTACATCAAATTAACTTATTTTAACTACTTAAAAATATAAATAAATCTAATAATGTTAAATATATATTTCAATAAAACAAAATCAGTTTATTATAAAATATGTTATCAACATTTTTTTAAACATTTAACAATTATTATATCTATAATTTTAAAAAATAAAGTTCATTTTAATTAATTCTACATATAATTTGTAATCATTTTTGTACATTATAATTAAATATAACTTTTACATTTTAGTTGGGATTTTGAAAATTTTAATTGAATAAAAGAAAAAAATTTAACTTTATATATTCAACACCAAGAAGGACCTTTGCTACCGGAGAAACCTTAAACGCATACTTACAAATTTTGCAGAAGATGCGCAACAATGGAAATTGCTCCCACTCACTATTCTAGGCCGGGCCGCTATATTTAAAATGATTACTTTACCCCGATTTCTGTATGCATTACAGAACACTTATTTCCCCCTACCACGAATAGCCTTCCAAGAAATCGAGGCTGAGCTACGCTCACTCTTATAGCTCGGGAAACAACTGAGGATTGCATTAAGTACCCTACAACGCAATCAATATAACGGAGGGATATCGCTTCCTGACATTGAGGCCTACTACGGGGCAGAACAACTAACCCCAGTGAATGACTGGATACACGCCCCGGAAGATCACCCCGCCTATAGACTGGAGAGGGAAACTATGGCTGGATATACCTGTCTGCACTATTTATATGGAGGCAGGGGCAAGGGGAGACTTCTCCCAGCCACCCAAGCCATGATAGAGGCATGGGGGAGAGCAAAGAAAGTAATGGGGTGGGACAGGAAACTCACTAAGCAGATGCCCCTGTGGCACTACGCCTAGCTAAAAGAAATCCAAAAGTTGAGAGGCTTCAGATGCTGGGATGACATAGGTTTCTACAACATAGGTGACATCATAGACAAAGGAAAACTCAAAAGCTTTCACTCCCTACAGAAAGACTTTGCACTACATATCTCCCAGTTTTTCAAGTATGCTCAACTTAGGCATGCCTGGCAAGCAGAGAACTTGACCTCCTTTCCACTGTAGGGCTAGGCGCTGTTGGAGGGACGACTGGTACAGGAGCATATACTTACCAAGGCAGAATCACTCACATATTGGACCCTAAATAACAACACACCAGATAGACTGAGCAAGTTGCGAGATACCTGGGAAGGTAATTTAGGCACACTCAAAACCATAGATTGGGAATCAGCCTTGATGCACCGTAGAGAGGTGGCAATTAAATCACGCCTTCGCCTCATTCAATATAAAATATTCCACAGAGCCTATTATGACAGGGTTAGGCTACACAAAATGGGCAGAGCCAGCGAACCTCATTGCCAGAGGTGTGCCCATGGGAAGGGAGACTTTTATCACATCCTCTGGGAATGTGCCTACTGGGGTAAGGTATTATGAGAACTGAGCAATGCTCTAGAAGTGGTTACACCCTTGGACCCTAAATTTATATTGCTGGGAATACCAGGAGATGTAGATCTGGGCCGACCATAACTCATCTTCACTATGCTAGCCCTGGTAGTGGCGAAAAGGGACATAGCGAGAACTTGGGGAGTGAAAGGCTGGGATGGACATGTATATGGCAGCTAAGAGGGTTATCTATAAGGCGAGGGGTTGTCCGAAGAAATTCCACAGGGTACCAGGTAAATGGAGGACCTATTATGGCTTGAATGCTGAGGTGGGAGGAGAAGGATGCTCCCCTTAAACCTTAGGACAGTTAAAGATCCCTCAGCATCTAAGGGAAAGAGAAACCCCACGGAACTATGATGTAAATATGTGGACATTTTGAAGTTGATTTCTCAAGAGGCCGGTTGTGGCTATAATAATAATTTGTACGATGTATGGCTTAGTAATGTACTTTACTGCATGACTGCAACTGACTTTGTTATGGTTTGTTTTCTTTTGTGTGCCAAAAATATTAATAGAAACATTAAAAAAACAAATAACTTAATGTATTCAAAATAATGAAATATTTAATTCAAGATTAAGGTAACCTTGCTTTAACATTTTATTGTCTTCTGCATTTAAAATAAATATTTTGAATTAGTGTACATTAATACTTATCTTGCAAATATTGGTATTGCTTTTCTTTGAACTTTTTCTTATACTTTACCACACAACAGGGAGCTCTCCACCCAGATGGGGGTCAACATCTGAAAAATTCTAAGAACTAACTTTATGGGCCCGATTCACAAAAGAAATCTGAGACAAAATCCTAACTTTACGACTGTCGGTATTCACAGAAGGCATTTAGGAGTAGTAAAGTTAGGATTTCTAACTTTACTGCTCCTAAACTGAGAAGAATCCTAACTTTATGACTTTAGGTGTTCACAGATGGCATTTAGGAGTAATAAAGTTAGGATTCCTAACTGTACTACTCCTAAACTGAGAAAAATCCTAACTTTACGACTTTCGGTATTCACAGAAGGCATTTAGGAGTGGTAAAGATAGGATTCCTACCTTTACTACTCCTGAACTGAGAAAAATCCTACCTTTACCACTTTCGGTATTCACAAAAGGCATTTAGTACTAAAGTTAGGATTCCTAACTTTACTTTTGTGAATTGCGCCGTATATTCATAACGTATGCTCCACCCCATGTAAGCCTACGCCTTGTAGTAAACTTACAGTCAATAGTATAGAGTAGTACATTTACTACAAATTGTAAGAGCAAACTTTTAAGTGTAGATGAACTCACATGTAAGTTTACCTTTGTGAATAGCTCCAATTGAGTCTAAAAGAAACACTGCTAACATCAATTATAACTAGTTTAATCCACTATTTGATTACCAGCCTTATCAAATTCGGGGGATAATTTCTTGCTAGTGGGATAAAAATACAAGTGAAATATTTTGTAGCGAGGACATTTTTATACACCTTTCATTTGTTCCTCTTCTACTAAATCTCCCCTGTTTTCATGAATTTCCATTGTAATGCCCTTTTGTTTTCCTGTAATAGTTAAATCCATAGTAAGGAATGAGAGATAGCTGCCCTATAGCTTTCATTGAGTTGGCGAATGTATGAGATTGGAGCATTTAGATCACTGATTATTTTGGCACAGTTTGCTAAATCTGTACATAATTTGCAGAATCTTAATTTTTTGGCTTAAATGTCCCAATTTTAAAAGTTGTAAAGATTGGCTACAGAGTTCAAAGTTCATTGAGATGATCAATACAAAATTGGCAATTTCCATTTTAGGTCCCTTTAGAAGTTTTGCTTTCTGCTGCAGCAAGAACCACTAAAAATAACTACACCAAACTTGGCATGTAGTTTGAATTTTATTCAGAATGCATCTTCGTTTTGGTTTGGTGTCAACCTGTTCTGTCGTTTTCGGACCTATTTGTCTTGCAATTACGTTCTGTGGTGGCTTAAAAGTGTAAAACAGCTATAATTGGCCTTTCTCTAATAACTGTAAAACAGAAACACAAAATTACGATGAATAGTTACTTTCATCTCACTGGGCTGGGCCACATGCTAGTCTATTGTCTTTTATTCCTCAAACTTGGATTGCTGCTGTGTTTTTTATTCCCAAAGCACTGCTTGTGTTGCTGTTAGCATGGAGCAATGTAAGCTTGGTGAGTACAACCAGTGCACATAGGAGGCACATAAAAGGCAGGTTGCATGGAGACATAGCGCAAATAGCCTGTACGCAGCTGTGATAGCACATTTAAACCAGAACTATTGGCTGTGCCAATCCATTTTTGTTTCAGGTGTGGCAGCAAGGTTGTCCACAGGTGAGTGTTCCTGTGCTTTGTGGGTTCTGCTGATTTAAAGACACTATATCTAGAACATTTACCATGTGTCCAGTCGTGAAGTAGATGTGGGAAAAGGGTTGGCATGGTTGGCAGATTGTACAGGTGAGGCACAGGTTTTTGTTTGTTGCTCTCATTAATTTAATGGTTTCACAGCAGCTTGCTACTTGTAGACACAGGTTATTTGTCCACACTTTTGGCAGTAATTCTTCCTATTATTAATGGCCAATGTTACATTAATAAAGGGGCATATTCACAACAAAATTTTGGAGCCCAGAGCTGTGCCTAATTTGGCAGTGCTGCGGTCGATCATTGCCAAAGTGCAGGAATGCGCCGTATTTACTACAATACGGTGCAACCCTGTGTTTTCCTTAGCATTGGTGCTAAAATTAGCTGCCTAGCAATAACGCAGGCACTCTTACACCACAGTGCAAGGGTGCCTGCATTGCAGGGAATCATTATTTATGTTCAGGAAGGTCTCCCTTCTTGCACATAAACATTCTATAACGGCTATTTGTTACTTCTATGTGTGCTGCAGAATGCAAATAGTCATTATTTAATGATTGTTTATATGCAGGAAGGAACACCTTCCTGCACATAAACAAGTATTAATGGCATTTTGCTCTTTAATGAATGCAGCACACATAGAAAAAGCAAAAAGCAAGGGAAAATTGAAAGCATTTCTCCTCTTTTCGCCATTCTAATGCCTGCTCTTGCTTGGTGTAGACTTTTGGGCTGCTTCAGATTTATAGATCCTTGTAAATCTGGGGCAGTGTCAAAAAGCAGTAAGTGTTGTGGTGAAGCGCCCACAGCAACACCCATTGCATGCCCTTTTCACACAGATACCTGCGTGAAAGGGTACCATATTTACAAAGCGGCGTTAAGCCACATAAAGTGGCTTAGGGCCACTTAGTAAATGTGGAGCAGGGCATTGCGCCACAGGAACTTTGTTAAAAGTGACGTTCCTGTGTCGCAATGCCCTTGTAGTCATGGTCTGCTGATGGCATAAGGTTGAGGTAAGTATCAAAGTCTAATGGTTGGAACACATTAGGAGAACTCATGTGAGTGTTGAGCCTTGCATGGTGTTGGGTCTGCGGCATTGTGATCTGGAGCTGAAGTTTGTGATCCAGAGGAGGAGGCAGAGTAGTAGTGAATATAAAGCAGCACTGGGTTCCTTCCGGGTTGTATGAAAGTAACTGCAGAGGGGGGTTTAAATTCAAAGAAACTTACAAAGATATACATATAAAGTCACATCCTGCCGAGAAAGAGCAGGCTACTGAATAAAACAGTAAAGAAAATGCATACAAATGACCATAATGGCTAAAGATATTATCACATATTCCTCGTTATTCATTCACATTTTTCTCTGCGAGGAAGACACAACATGAAAGAACTGGAGAAATGCTTTCTTGAACCTGGTGAATACAAACACACGTCCCTCTTCAGATGTTTGACAACAACTGTCAACGTTACCAAGAATGCATTCTACCATCACATTTCAAAACACACCATAAGTCTGGGCTGGAACAGTTTCATAAAGGCAGCTGATACAGGCTAAGAACTGTTGCACGATTGAAGAAATCAGACTATGAAGACAAGAAAGAAAACGAATTGTCCATTTTGTGCAATTGAAGGGATGCTTGGCACCTTAACCAACTTGTGAACATCCCTACCCAAGTTATAGACAGTTGTTAATAAATAATGTCAAAATAGCCAAACTACTGCGGGGAAGTAGTCTCTCTCTCACTTCCGATACCACTACAGATCTGGACTGACCCAGCACTTATCATACAGACTATTACTAAAAATCTCGCTCACAGAACTGAACAAAATATGTGAGACTTATTTCCCTGACACGTGCAATTCTGGTTTTGTAAAGCCAAGAGATATTATGGCCCCAAAGGCTGTAAATAGTACTAAGACCCTAAAAGGGTTACACCTGAAACAATGTACAACTAAAAAGAGAAATCAAAGCAGTCAGTTGTTCGGAACCTCCTAAACAAAAAAAGAAACAAGAAATTGTAATGCCCATTGTGACATTTCCATCTCAATATCGACTTCCACCCACCAGGTGTGAGATTTAGAGTAGAGACTAGAGGAAAAACAATGGTAAGGATGCTGATTCCTCAAAGAATCGAGAAAGCAATTATTTAATCGAGGGATATTTTAGCGGATCTTCTGTAAGCAAACTAACCCCGACACATTGAACAGCACTCTTTGCACAACCCAACAACAGTGTGAGGAGCTGCTGCAGACTTTCAAAGACTAGATAATGTAAGAGAAATTCTCTTCATCAGTCTTGTTGGAAACGACCACAACCTTTGCTTTTTCTCGACTTATCAGCAGAATATTGCACAATAAACTTCGGAAGCTTAATAAATGGCTGATCGATTAGATGGCAATAACAGGCACAGCCTTAGAACAGTTCAGAACATTACTGAACTTAAGAATAGATTCCCATTTGGCGTACCACAAGGGTTAACTGTTGTGCCGTTACTCTTCAACATTAAGGAGGTGATTGAGCGGTACAGTAAATTCATGCACATAACATGCAATTACACTTCAGACTGGATAACTGTAAGAAAACGGTACTCTCTAAAGGGTCAACCAAACATTTTGCATTCCTCCTTCTCACTTGGCTACATAATTTTTTTGTTGGCTTTAGGACTCTGGGCACTTTACCACTGCTAGCCAGTGCTAAAGTGCATGCGCTCTCTCCTCTAAACATGGTATAATTGGTTTACAGCTCCTTGGCATTCTTAATTTACTTGTAAGTCTCTTGTAAAGCGGTCTACCATATTCCAAGGGCCTGTAATGAAATGTTACTAGTGGACTTGCAGCACTGATTGTGCCACCTACACAAGTCCCCTTTAAACGTGTCTCAGGCCTGCCTGTGTGTGCAGTTTTACTGCCATATCGACTTGCATTTAAACCCTTTGCCTAGCTTACACTCCCTTTTAATTACACGTGTCACCACTAAGGTAGGCCCTAGGAAGCCCATAGGCAAGGTGCTGTGTAAGTAAAAGGCAAGGCATGTACATTTAAGTTTTGCATGTCCTGGTGGGAAAAACTCCCATATTTGTTTTTCATTACTGTGAGACCTACTTCTGTCATAGATTAACATAAGAACTTCTTTAATTGACTAAAAACCTGCAATTCCTGATTAAAAAGGAGTAACCGTGTCATGTTTTATATATTTAGAATGGTAAAAATACATTTTCTTTCCTGGTAAAGTTGGATTTAACATAACTACTGTAGAAATGCAACTTTTAGTATAGTATGTTTGTTTTGTTTGCCTTAAATTTGCAGGGTATTCCCAGATGTGGGTTCCTTACTCACTTTGCAACTGGATTCAAGCTAGCGTGGCTGATGAGGGTTGATACCCCAAAACCAGTCCCAGGATGCTTGTGTCCGGCCCAGGGAAGACCTGGCTTGGCAGTTCGAGCTGGACTGTTCCAATGAGGAACAGGGTCAAGACTTGCATATGGTTAGTCGTGAACTGGGCTGGCGAAGTGAGCTGAAGAACGCTGATAGACTCAACCCACATCTGCGACTAGGGGTGAGTGTCTAAAAAGTTTCAGTGCTCAGTCCATCATCTCCTTGTGTTTACTTATAGAAAGTGAACTCTTCTTTGCTCATACGGCTCTGTGTGCTTGCAACCTGTCTCCAATACATGTCTGGGGAGGTTGGCAGCCACAACCTTGTGCATTCCTTCTAGACAGTCACAAGCACTGGAAGGTTAGGCGTGTCAGAGTATTCATCTGCATTGTGATGGCTCTTCCTTGGCAGGAAGAGGGGGAGGGGCTGACACACTGAATAGGCAGTGGCCTGCCCCCAAATAAAAAGCTGATGACCCTCTACTGATAGTCTGTCGCCAGGCTGGGAAGAAAGGACCACTGAGCACTTCAAAGACTCTTTTTTGAAGTCACCCCCACAACTGGGTATAAGTACTGGGTCTCTGACCCCTTCTAATAAGACACTACTGGACCTGTGAGAAACTATGCCAGGAGGAAGGACTACTGTGCTGCTGCAAGGATTTCCACTCTGCTGGACTGCTGCTCAGGATGCACTGCTTTTCTGCTCTGCTGTGCTGCCCTTTTGCCTGCTACCTTTTGCCCTGCTAAGGAAAAGGACTAGGCCCATCTCACTTGAACCCAGAGAGACTCGAAGGGCATGGTGACTTGCCTCCTGTTCTGAAGTCTAACGGACATCAAAGACTTACTACAACCCTGCAACAGCACCTGGACGTTGCCATCTGTGAGTCCCTGCCCTGCCAAGTGGTGCCAATCCAGTCATAAGCCCTTGGTAGTGAGGTTTTCTGTGCTGCAACTCTCAATACCGATGCATCGCTGCCGTTGTGCCAATCAGAATCAGCTCATTTCAGCTGACAGCTACGCATCACCCATCTTCTATGCGGCTCGGCACCAAAGCTACCCCTAGTTTGCAGCTCAATGATGACTCATTGCCATCTTCAGTGCTGCTTGACGACAAAGCTTTTCCCGAGGGTGTGACTCAACAATGACGCATTGTCTGCAAATTTTGCGGATCAACGATGACGCGTCACCCCTCTACTCCTCACATCTCATCCTTGACATTGATGCAGTTCCCTACAAAGGTACTGTTTTTAGTGAACCAAAGCTGGTCCCTCTATCTGACCCACACTCCATTGCGGTTGGCGTGCACTTTTTGGCTTGCCCCAGTCAAACATATCAGATGTTGCACTATATTTTCTTTTAAACTTTAAAAATTGATTACTCTAGTTCTACGTATTGGATTTTTGTTGTTTTTGTCTTGAGTTGTTTCTAACCCGGTGCAGAGTCTTTTTGTGGTGTTTTCATTTTGTAACTGTGTGTGTGTTGAAATACTTTACACATTTCCTGTTTGAATAAATCTGACTTCTCTGTGACTAGCTACCAGAAGGTTAGCACAGGTTATCTTTTAGTGTGTATCTAGCTTACTTTGACTAGAGTTCTGGTCTCTACTTGGAAAGGGTGCTTACCTCTGCCAACTAGAGACGTCATTTCTACCAAATAACAAAATTAGAAATCCCACCAAAGTGCCTGTAACACATCTGTACTGGAAATGGAAAATAATTTATGCATGAATAGGTGCAAAACAGAAATTTCAATAGTGCCCAGTCTTGGCGTGACGGGGGACTAGAAATAAGTAATTTATATACAATATGTGACTTGGGCCAGTGGTTAAAGGTACCAAATTCTAACTTTCTAGGCTCTGTAAAACCCTCCTTGCTTCAGCCTGACGCAAATACCTCAAACATGGAGGTGCTGAGACTCAAACCCACTGACCACCCCCTGTTGTACCGGAGAACACCGCTCTAGGAGCAGGTGTAGTCTGGGTCTAGATGTTTACTATCAGAATTTAAGGCACGGGAGTGTTTAGATGTCTAAAAATGTAGAATAATAATCAAAATATCAAAAATACAGACTTGACATTTTAAAAGTTCCTTTTCATACCGTGAACTGTGTTCCCATAGTAGTGATGTCTCTGTCGTTGATATTCTAGAGGGATTTTATATTATCAACAAAAAGCAGTACCTCTTTCAGGAACCAATTGCGGAGGTATTTACAGAGTCGAAAAAGTGTAGATCTCAAGGTCTCGAACTGCCTAGCCTCCCAACTCATCATTGCGGATCACAAAATGCGTATTAAAAATGCTGTGGGCCCCATGCACGAATATTTTACTTCTGGGCTTGCTGAAAAAGAAAATGGAGAAATTCGGGGCGTTGAACCATTGTATTGAAGCTGTTGTATCTGCTATTGTTATGGAAGCCATGCTTTTGACTCTAATCAAGGGTGTTAATGACGTTTTTCGGATGCTCAGAGAGATCTGCAGATGTGTCAGTCACAAGGAACATCATAGAGGATGGAGCTGTTTCCAGCTGGAAATCAGGGTTTGATCTGTGCCTCTGTAGTGTCAGTTTTATCTCAATCGTTGCCTGGACCAGAGGACCTGCAGTGCAAATGTATATATTATCAAATGTTGGTAGGTGCTTTTAAGTATAAAAGCATATCTACAACATGAATGTAAAATTGAGTTACACTATTAAGCCAATTCACGTGTTAACATGCTTAACAAATATTACACACCCCAAAGGTTCTCCAACATGGGCAAGTAAAAGAGGAGATAGCGAGGCGGCCTTGTATATTTCCACTGTGTAGTTTGGGATGAGCGCAGAAGCCGCCACGTACAGTCTCAATCTGGCTATAATTGCATCGCAGATTAAGCAACCCATAGTTAGAAAACTGACACACAATTTAGTAAGAAAGCTACCAAGGAACTAAATGCGTTTTGTTAATCTGAAGTGTCCATGGTGAATCGCCATTTTGGATTTAGCCAGGGCCACTGGAATTATGTGGCAGGGGAGTGCCAAATTATGTGGCAAGAAAAGCCCAATTATGCAATATAATGTGGCATATTATGTTATAGTGTTACTTCTTTAATTTTGTCATTTTTACACTTTGTTGACACTGTCTAGGCATTGGTTGCACGTCATTAGTACCAGTTTAATACCCAAATATAGCAATAAGCAACAGAAAGGTCACCAGTCAACCTTTGCAAATGGCCTTCCACTGAGCGCAAACACATGTTGCTGCATTTTTAGTAACTTTAGAACTATTTGAGCAACAAACAATTTTGTTGTTAACCTCTGCAGATTATGCAGCAGATGATGGATTATGTGGCAAATGCAGCAAATCTACAGTTATATGAAAAGCGCAGCGGCTGCACAATCACATAATTCCAGTGGCCCTGGATTTACCTGGCCTGCTATCCAAAAAGGTGTCTTAAGCTGTATTGCATATACTTTAGGTTATTAATTTGTTTATTTTTTATGCATTTATTTATTTTTGTGAAGCTCTAATGTAGTCAATTGAGCTTTCATGGAAACGGTATTACAGGAAATAAATCCAATGGAAATTCAACAGAACGTCTCAGGAGCCTGGCTTGTCATGTGAGATGCAGGGCAAAAGCCTGGCGGAAGAGATGTGCCGCCATATATTTTGGAAAGTTTTCGTCAGGGCAGAAAGTAAAGAGAGTGCGTTCGAGAGGGAGGAGCCTCGAACATGACATGGTATAACACAGAAACATTGGTCTACCATCAGATATATGGGGGGTCAGTTGTTTGGGTAGTTGGTCGCAGACCTGTGATAAACTGAAATGGCAGGACAAAATTACTAACACATGAAGATGCTTCTCTTTATTGGGTATGGTGCATAAGTGAAACAATATTATACCCTATCATTTATGTAGCTTGGAGCCAGTGAAGAGACATAAGGTGCAGGAATGATGGAATTTGTGTACTCATTGGGTGTGGCGTGACAGCACAGGTCTCTGTCTAACTCACCTTTTTGCACATTCTTTAAAAGATCGAGTAGGCTTCAGGCTTTTCGGGTTTTCAGCAGCAGTCCTAAACTCCTGAGAGCGACAGAGTCCTTTACAATCTAGATTAAGATGAAAGGTTGACTGACCTTTGCATGGTCGCTGTAGGCGAAAAGGCAGAGCTTCATTTGTGCAAAGGGGAGGCAGGTGAGGGTTTATTTACACTTGAGAAGATGACTGAATATGACCATCATGCTTATATATAATAAGTACACGATTGTGTCCAAGGAAAAAGGGAAAGAGAGAGCCATATGGACATTCACAGTCTCTCCCAGAGGACGAAAATCCTAAAGAATATTGTAGGCGCACTTGTAGAAAGAAGAACAAGGCAAATGTCCTTGGTGCAGAACAGAAAAAGTCTGAGTTTATCAGCAACTCAAAGGCTGAGAGGCAGGGTGTGCAGATGTGCCATCAGCATGCCAGTTGAGAAGAGAGTAGCCATCATTAAGCAGATGTCTTTAAGTTTAGATGAAAAGATTTGTAAGGGCTCGGCAGACGTTCCAGATGAGTGTAGACACTTTTTTGAAATGAATTTTCTGTATTTCCGTGTGGAATTGATTGGCTAATTGTGGTTATATTTTTTGTCTGACAATTCCAGTTTTTATGCAAGGTATGAATGGCAGTATGGCCTTGTACTTGAGGCATGCGGTCTTATTAAGAACAGCAGTACTAATACGCCACCCATTCTTAGTAAGCTGAAATAAGAAATATTTAGTTATACCTGAAAAATCAAAGAAAAAATGTTTGTAAAAATACAAAACAAAGGCTCAGTCAAATGTCTTTGCCTATAGGTTCAACGTGGCTTCAGTGTTGATGGAGCAAGGCAGTTTTGGAAAATGACTTACCTGTGGTCTGTGCAAGAGATCACCAATTCTTACACAGCATATATAAAGCCCATTTTGACCAGGGATAAAGGTTTGGTGTTTCATAGAAACGCCTGTTTGAATCTGCATTTTTTGTGAATTCTTTAACATGGAGATGACTTTAAAGCTAGACATTATGCTGAACCATCTTTGAGAAGATGTTCGAGACCTGTGGCTTGGCGACCATTCTGGCTGGAGTGTCTGAGGGCTGTTCCGAGATAGTATGAGAAACTCGGGGGCACATGTACTATTATTTCACACAGTGCAGCACAACAACAAAGTTGCTGCATTGCATTGTGTGAAAGGGAGAGAACATGAAAGTGCCTTATCTACTGGCCTTCCCAAATTGAGGTTCCGTGATTCTGAACCCGTTCAATAAAGGTCGTCGTATTGAGACGATTTTGGTATCAGCGGACCGCAAATGACGAGAGCGGCATGTACGAGTGTTTTTCTCATAATCGATCTATCGAAACACTATGTATTCAGGGATTTCGTTCGAACCTTCGGGTTCCATTTTGTGTACGGCAGCTATTTTGTAGTTGCCCTTACATAGGCCGATAACTGCAGCCGAACGAGTCCTTGGGACACGTACACCTTTAGCTGACTTCTGTGTAACCTGAACGAACTGACTCCCTTGTCCGAGGCTGACCTTGTTGAGCCAGTTCCTTGTTAGGCAGCTGGTCAGATAGAGATCAAAGAGCAGGACATTGCTGAGTTTATGGTACATGCACACACCCTTCTATCTTGCTTCTCATCTGTTTCTGTTCCTTCTTTTATGGCCTATTTATGGTTTGGGTTGAGGTCCTTTTATTATGGGTTTGTCCGGCCTGTCCGAGCAAGAATGTTGGATTTTGCCTTGTCATTTCTGGTGGGCTGGACAACTGAAAGTGGGTTTGTCGTTATGCGATACCTGTGAAATGTCACTGTTTGCTTGGTCCATTTGTAAGTAATTGATGCTAGCCAGGAATTTGATTTTTGGCATAAAAGACGATGTCTCACTTTACTAAATTGTACAGTTTCTGACGAACCACCCGTGTTGTGCTTCGTAGACCTCTGTTCCTGGTTGCAGCCAATAAATGTGGTCTTTGACGTCACCGAGAAGTATCCCGTGTCTCTGTATTCTAAGACAGGTGAACCCGAAGACATTGGGCGTGCCCCTGGCGCCACTGGGTTCTAAAACCCGGTTCTTCAGTTGGTGCCCAACGTAGGGCGACTTCAGTGGTACCGGTCCAAGCCTGAAGATCATGAGGAGCTTCGTGTGAATATTCTGGAGGAAGGCCTGCCACTTCATCGACCCCTGTATGTCGTCGTGGTCTGAAAGTCTTTGCTGCGAGGTTCCCTGCTTTCCGACGGCTACGAAGGACTGCTGCCCTGACTGTAGCCCTGTCTTGGAGCCCTTTGATGATTTGTAGAGCGAGACAATAGACTGGTCTTCTGGCGACGTCATCGACATTTCAGTTAAGTATGAGTGGAGCGTCTCCCAGTCCTTAGTTTTGTTTTGGGTATCCCCTTGGGATCTTTGATTTGGGACTTGCAAGCTCCAAAGCCGAGGGACTCGTGTATTCGCGAGGTTATCGTAATTTGATTTTCCCTTGAAGTTTGAAGCTAGACTAGAGAGCGAATATGCCTGGTCTTAGCAGACTTGGAAAGATATTTTGTTGTGGTTGTTGTGGTTGTAATAGGGATTCCCGATTGGAGGACTCGTGTCCGGTGCCTCCGATTGGAAGTCCGACCTATGAGCTCTATTTAAAACATGGTGTGGGCCCTATCACATATAATGAATTATGGATTAGATATACTAGGAAGGACGGTGTCCTGACATGGCCCCAATATGGTAGTTATGACACGGAGATTTTAGATAATCTAGAAGTTAAACTGTTCAAGAAGAAAGCCCGGCCGGCGATGTTTGACTCTTTCCGCCTCTGGCGAAAGGAAGCCAAACAGAAAGAAATTAAGTTAGCGAAGAGAAATAAAAGAGAGAAAGGTATTTCGATAATGCAAGCTGCTAAACAGTTTAAAGATAACGAAGAACAAGCGAGTGAGCAGTTGCACAGGCAACGTAAAATGGCGATTGATAAGTGTTATCCAGCTTTGCCACCTCAACAGCAAGGTGCAACAAAGGACATTGAGAAAGATCCTTTGCTGTCAAATTTGTTGAGTTCACCACCCCCTTATGTGCAGAGTGCTACAGCACCTCCGCAACCTTTAGTTGCTTTGCCTCCTGTTGTTTTACAACCACCAGCTTCTCTTCAGTTGGCTCCTATTCCTTTGGTGCAGCTTTCTCCAGGGCCGCCGACTTTGCTACCTGCTCTGTCTCTAACTCCTATGACTTTGTCTCCTGTACTTGCTACTACGTCTGCTATTGTTCCTACGTTGGTTTCCTCTCAGTCTGCTTTGTCTCTTGTTCTTATGTCAACTTCTCCTTCTGTTCGACAGAGATATGTTTTCGATAAGATGTGTACTATATTTCGTGAAGAATGGGAAGATGGTGATTTGGGACAGACTCCGTCTGGGTTGTTCCACGTACAGTCCGAGTTTGCGAAGGGAACTACAATGGGTTTCGACGTTGAAAGAGCAGTTGCGACATTGTTGTCGTTTAGGAGTGAGTCTCCTTCTCTGCCGTTGTTTGAGCCTGATTCTTCTGTTAGGGGGACAGTGATGTCAATATCCGATGAGAGAGGTTCCCCTAGTTTGGAGAGCGGGAGATGTAGCCGCTAATCCACCTATTCCGCCACATTTTCAGCATATTTGGGTACATGTTCCATGGAAGCGAGCTGAAGTTTTGGCCCTTAAGCAGACTTTGCCTGATCCACGTAAAAATCCTGCAGGGTATTATAAGGAATTATCTCAGACTGCAGACTCATGCACTATGAATTTAGCTGACATAGACATGTTGTTTGGGAATGTTGTTCCACAGCCTTTATGGGGACTGATTCGTCATACGGATCATACGCAGGAATTAGGTGATACGTGGGCTAATATTGGTGCTTCAGATGCTAGACAAGTTGGTGGTGCTAAACCTGAGGTTTTAGTTGCGGAACTCCCTGGTCGAATTATTAATTATAGGAAGACTTTAATGCCTGCTGTGCGTGTCAACTGGGACAAATTGTCGGCGTGTAAGCAGAAGAAAGACGAAAGTGTGTCTGACTTTTTCACCAGGTTCGAAGAGACGTTTATCGACCATAGTGGTCAGGACATGAGTACGGAAGGTGGTCAACGGTTGTTCGTTGACAAGTTTGTACATAACTTGCTTCCTGAGTTGGGTACTAAATTGAAGGATTCTGAGAGTTCTTGGGCCGTTTCTTCTTCAGCACAGATTTTGGCTACTGCACAGTACTCCGAAAATAGTGATAAGGATGAGAAAGATAGAGCTGACAAGAAGACTGAAGAGCTAAAGACGAAAGTTCTTTTGCAGCAAGCGTATCCGCCTCGTAATAATCAGCGCGATTATCAGCAACCTCAGCAATATCAGAGAAACTCGCAAAGGTTCGAGTCTTCTCAGCAGCGTTTTCCTGTAGGCCCTAATCAGTGTGCGTATTGTAAAGAAGAGGGTCATTTCAAGTGTAGTTGTCCGGTTCTGTTACAGCGTACGAATGGTGTTCCTGGTTTGAGAGGGCGAGGTGTTCAGCAAGCTCCTAGAGGTGGAGGACGTGGTGTGTTCCCTCAGAATGCGCGTCCCTTGCCTCAACAGAATTCGATGAATAGCTTTGATCAGCAGAATGGTGCGTCTGGTAGGACGGCTCAGTATTATGCGGACGATTACTATGTTGAAGGTGAGAATATGGATGGTAATGATTGCTAGGACAGCCATAGACAAAGAGAGGGAGTTGTTTCAGTTCCAGTAGATCAGAGTGGACCTTATGTTGAAGTGATTGCATCAGGTGTGTCAGAGCCTTTTCTTTTGGATACTGGTGCTGCGAAGAGTTCTATTATGCACTCTAAACTCCCTGGCGCACCTTTGTCTGGCTTAACAAATGTTTCAGTAGGTTTTTCTGGCGCCCCGGTTACTAATCCGATTTCTAGTCCTTTGTCTCTTTCTGTTGGACCTTGTGAATTCGAAGCACCCCTTATTGTGACAACAGGTTGTGGTGAGAACTTGTTGGGATTAGACTTGTTGAAAAGATTGTATGAGATGCTACATTGTTCTCCTTCAGGAGTACAGCTTACGTTGGGTAAGAGAGTGATCTCTCCGATGTATTTATCTAAAGATAGACTTCCAGCTGAATTGTCTTCTCTCCCCGATTCTCTTTGGGCTACTGGTCCTAATGATGTGGGTCTTTTGGAGATTCCACCGTATGTTGTGACGCTGAAAGCGAATGCTAGATTGCCACGTATTCCCCAATATCGAATTTCTAGTGATGGTGAAAGAGCACTTTTAGCGATCATCTATGATTTGATTGAGAAAGGTGTGATTGAGGAAACGAGAGGGAATGTGTGTAATAGTCCGGTTTTGCCTGTTCTGAAAAGAACTGATTCTTCACAGCCTCATGTATATAGGTTTGTGATCGATCTCCGCGAGGTGAATAAGATTGTTGTCCCGCAATTTCCTGTTGTTCCAGATATCACCGCTTTATTGACTTTGATTCCGGCTTCAGCCACGTGGTTTTCGGTGATTGACTTGAAGAATGCTTTCTTCAGCATCCCGATTGCCGCGGAGAGTAGGGATATTTTTGGCTTCTCTTTAGGAGGACGAAGTTTCCGGTTCAAGCGCGCTCCTCAAGGCTATTGTGAGAGTCCATCGATCTATAGTTAGGCTTTGAAAACCCAGCTTGATACGTTTATTTTACCTGATGGTGCTGCTCTTATTCAGTATGTCGATGACTTGTTAGTTGCTGCTGACAATAATGAGATTTGTAAAGAGGCTACTTTGTCGTTGTTACGTCATTTGTCTGATTTCCATCATAAGGTGTCTCTTTCGAAGTTGCAATATTGTCGACAAGAAGTGACCTACTTAGGTCATCTCTTATCGAAGGAGGGAAGAAGATTGACCACAGAACGAATTCAAGACATTGCGAAAATGAGTGTACCAACTCCACAGAGAGAAGTGCGTGCTTTCCTGGGTATTACATCGTATTGTAGACAGTGGATTCCAAATTTTTTACTTCTTGCGAAACCTTTTGATAGCCCTTACTGTTAAGGATACTCCGGATCCTATTCCTTGGACTGACGAATGTCAGAAGAGTTTTTCAGAATTGCGTGATGAATTGTGTACGGCTCCTGTGTTGGGTACTCCCGACTACAGTAAGCCTTTTACACTCTATGTTCACGAGAGAGAGGGATGTGCATTGTCAGTTTTGACACAGTAGTTCAGCGATAAGCAACGTCCATGTGCTTATTTTTCGTCGACTTTGGATCCGGTAGCTAGAGCATTGCCGAGTTGTTTGAGAGCTACAGCAGCAGCGGCTGTCTCTATTCGACAGTCTGCTGGCTTGGTGATGGATAATACGTTGATTGTGATGGTTCCACATGCAGTGGATACCTTGTTGAATAGGACAAAAGACACAGCACTTAACTAGTGCTCGATTGTCAGGTTACGAGTTGACACTTTTAGCGAGTCACATGTATATAAAGAGATGCACACTGTACGCAAAGACAGAACAGGAAAAGGATAGCTAAGATCATCCCAATGACCATTGAATCCAGCTACGTTATTGCCGATTTCAGTAGAGGCAGATGTTTCTGAACAGCATGATTGCTTTCTTAGGACAGAGGAGGAAACAAAATAAATGTAGAATAGATCTTAGGGACACTCCTCTTCCAAAGTGTGATGGTACCTTATGGGTTGATGGTTCGTGCTTTAAGCTTCCGAATGGTGATACGACTGCGGCATATGCTGTTACGACTTTGCATACGATTGTTGAAGCTGCACGTATCCCACATAATTCAGCGCAAGCAGCAGAGTTCATTGCATTGACAAGAGCGTGTGTGTTGTCGAAAGGGAAACGAGTGACTGTGTACACTGATAGCCAGTATGCGTTTGGTGTGGCTCATAGTTTTGGTCGATTGTGGAAGGAACGTGGGTTCCTCACGTCTCATGGAACTAAGATTCAGCATGGTCAGTTGGTGAATGAACTTCTTGAGTCACTTACCTTGCCGTTGCAAGTTGTGATTGTGAAATGCAGTGCACATAAGAAAGTTACTGATGACGTTGGTCGTGGTAATTTGTTTGCAGATGAAGTTGCGAAAGAAACTGCGAGAGATGTGATGAGTCGAATGTATGTTGAGGGTCCGGCGAGATGGGTTCCGGATAGAAGTATGTGTGAAGATACGATTGAGAGCGTGAAGCTGAAGCTACAGAGAAAGAGTTGAAGGAATGGAGAGGAAGTAAGGGTAAATTGGATTTGAATGGTTGTTGGATTGAGTTGTCAGAGCATCAGTGATGGTTGTTACCTGACGCCTATGTACTTCCAGTGGTTACGATGGCTCATGGAATGGCGCATAACAGTGTGAAATGGATTTGCAAGTTGTTAGCTCCAGTATGGCAGAATGCAGGAATTCCTAAGTGTGCAGAGAATTTGGTTAAGAACTGTATGGTTTGTCTGATGTACAATCCTGGTAAGGGAACTCCAACTCCAGCTGGTCATTTTGCTCCTCCAACGTATCCGTTCGAGGCTTTGCAGCTAGATTTCATCCACATAGAGAGGTGCAACAACCTGAAATACGTGCTCGTTGTTGTTTGTGCCTTTTCGAGATGGGTGGAAGCATACCCTTTGAAAGATAACACTGCCTTGTCCACAGCTAAAGCCCTTATTAAGGACTTTTCCCCTAGATTTGGTTTGCCGAGAATGGTTTGGAGTGACAATGGGAGTGAATTTGTGGGTCAAGTGATGAAGAGAGTGTGTGATGGTTTAGGAATAAGGCAGAAGTTTCATGCTGCAAATCACCCCCAATCAGCTGGTCTGGTTGAGTGCTATAATGGCACCCTTAAGCTAAAACTTGCCAAGATTCAGGCGAGCTCAGGTCTACAATGGCCTGATGTCTTGCCGTTAGCACTTCTGTCCACAAGAATGACTGTGCATTCACGAATGGGACTTAGGCCATATGAAATTGTTTTTGGTCGCCCGGCAAATATATGGGGAGTGCCGTGGCCGACAAAATTCAGTGAGATAGAGCACCCTGTGTTGCTTGATTACCTTTATGAATTGACGGCTAAATTGCATGTTTTGCATCAACAGGTTCATGATATCTTGCCACAAGTATCTGAAGATCCAGGACATGCTATCGAACCTGGATCGTGGATCCTAATAAAGAATTTCCAGCGGACCAAAAATGATCAGCCCCGCTGGATTGGTCCCTACTTGGTGTTGCTATCCACACGATCAGCAGTGCGAGTGCGCGGTAAAAAGAACTGGATCCACGGCGTACATTGTAAGAGGGCCCCTTTGCCTCTGCCGTACGACCGGTGGGTCCAGAAATGACTCCCTCACTCTGAGACTGAAACCGTGCCTCGTTTTCTGCCTTTTATCGATACATGTTTGATCGGAACGAACACTGAACGTGAAAGTGACGATCTTTTGCAAGAAGCTGTGCCTCCGTCGAATCGTTTGGATACTTCTGAACCTGAGCTTTTGTTTCGAGAACAGACATTACCTGGCAAAGAGCGTTATAATTTGCGACCAAGAGTCATTGGACAAATAAAAGAATAAATTCTTTCTTTACTGATTTTTAAGGTTAAGCTCTACTCTGAGAAACTGTTTTGATTTTTGTTTTTCGAACCGCCATCCGACTTCAGCTGTAAGGTCGCAGTGTCAAGTCTTTGGAGTGCAAGCCGAAGACGTTAGGTCAACGGTTCTGGTTGGTCTAAGGGCGTTCCCTGGACCGACAGACGCATTCCCTACCGTGGAACACCCTACCGCCACGAACAGCACGATTAGAGGATGGAGTTTTTCGAGATGGAGAGACCCGTTGAAAGAATGAGCTTTAAGAGCAAAATATGTATAGTAATGAGCAGAAAGCGTTTTTTAATAATATGTTTGTTTATGTTGTTTAGTTTAATGATGTTTTTAATTGGATATGTGACATTCTCTTTTCAAGTAACGTTTGTGCCCACTACACAACCTATGCCCTCCTCCTACTGTTTCATCACATTCTTTTCACCCTCTGCCCGAACATGAAACTGTTAGAAGACTGGAATTCGCTAATAATTCCTTTGTTCAGCTTCTGCACCAACACCAGCTAGTATTGAACACGACTATTTGTTGGGTGTCTGGTCTTATGCCCCATACTACTGATAAAGGTATTCCTTACTTGGTTCTGCCATTTAGCTACAATGGTTCAGTGTGGGCATACAGAACGATGTTTATCTATGCTCGTGAAGTTTACCCCCTACGTTCTGTGAAGGATAGTCCAAAGAATACTGCTCTAATCAAGGGTATAGTCGATATGATTAGAGGAATTAGTTCCTATGAGACTATCCCGAGAGATGAGACACTAGCGTATATTGGATGGAACGTTACTGGATATGGAGTTAGTCTGAGTGAGAACCAGCGAGCGAAAAGATCCTCTCCGATTTGGATTGTACCCCATCAGGGTCAATACTGTCTGCAAGGTAATGACAAAAGTCCGAGAGCTCAGTTAGGGAAGAGTGTCTGCACTGAGACCTATGTTTTTGTGTCCCAGACTTCTCCAGCGTTTTTAGCAGCTAAGTGTACCTATTTTGTCTGTTATGATAGAGCGTATACATGGTTGCCCCCTGATTTTTCGGGCACATGTTTTGTCTCGTTCCTGTTGCCTCCTACGTATACAGTTGCGGCACATTACCACAAGACGAGTGTTGTTAGAGGTGTCTTCAGTAAGGAAGATACTGCAGGACAAGAATTAGGAGATTTCTTGAAGGGTTTTCTGCTGTTTTGGGGACCTATGGCTAACAGCAGGAACAGCTGACGAGAGTGGTTGAGTCCTCCATAGTTGAGACTGCTGGTGCCCTTAGTAACTTGACTGCTGAGCTCCAGTCGGATCGCCCTATGACTCTTCAGAACAGAGTTGCGTTAGATGTCATACTTGCAGATAGGGGAGGGGTATGCAAATTGATTCAATCGAGCTGCTGCGTTTTCATTCCAGACAATGCTCCAACAGTTTGCCAAGCCATTTCCAAGCTACATAAGATCTCCGAGATTGGTGGTTAATGGGATGGTTTTGGGGATTGTTATCCACATGGGGATGGAAGATTCTAATGGTCATTGGGATGATCTTAGCTATCCTTTTCCTGTTCTGTCTTTGCGTACAGTGTGCTCCTGCTATATGTGGCCTTTGTGCTACTTCGTGTGCGAGGAGACCTGTCCAGAGAGAGCTGCTAAGTAATAGGATGATGCTACAGCAACATCTTGATGATCTGATGAATATAGACCTGTATTCAGACTGACGTGAGTTTGGGTTTATTGCCTATGTAAGGGCAAAAGGAGGGTCTGTGATTCTGAACCCGTTCAAGAAAGGTCGTCGTATTGAGACGATTTTGGTATCAGCGGACCGCAAATGACGAGTGCGGTATGTACGAGTGTTTTCGTCATAATCGATCTATCGAAACACTATGTATTCAGGGATTTTGTTCGAACCTTCGGGTTCCATTTTGTGTACGCCAGCCATTTTGTGGTTTCCCTCACATAGGCCGATAACTGCGGCCGAACGAGTCCTTGGGACACGTAAACCTTTAGCTGACTTCTGTGTGACCTGAACGAACTGACTCCCTTGCCCGAGGCTGACCTTGTTGAGCCAGTTCCTTGTTAGGCAGCTGGTCAGATAGAGATCAAAGAGCAGAACATTGCTGAGTTTATGGTACATGCACACACCCTTCTATCTTGCTTCTCATCTGTTGCTGTTCCTTCTTTTATGGCCTATTTATGGTTTGGGTTGAGGTCCTTTTATTATGGGTTTGTCCGGCCTGTCCGAGCAAGAATGTTGGATTTTGCCTTGTCATTTCTGGTGGGCTGGACAACTGAAAGTGGGTTTGTCGTTATGCGATACCTGTGAAATGTCACTGTTTGATTGGTCCGTTGTAAGTAATTGATGCTAGCCAGGAATGTGATTTTTGGCATAAAAGACGATGTCTCACTTTACTAAATTGTACAGTCTCTGACGAACCACCCGTGTTGTGCTTCGTAGACCTCTGTTCCTGGTTGCAGCCAATAAATGTGGTCTTTGACGTCACCGAGAAGTATCCCGTGTCTCTGTATTCTAAGACAGGTGAACCCGAAGACATTGGGCGTGCCCCTGGCGCCGCTGGGTTCTAAAACCCGGTTCTTCAAAATCCCACTTGTCCCCCCTTAAATCTGTTCTCCATTCAGCAGCTCGTTTCATTTATGGGGCCAAAAGTAGCGACCACATCACACCCATTTTATCCACCCTCCGCTGGCTTTCCATTGAGGGAAGATCTATCTACAAGACTGCCTGTATCACAGACAAAGCCGTGCACTCCTCCTCTCCTCGCTACCTGGCGAATAAACTAAAACTCTCCGGAGGCTCTAGACCATAACGTAATGTGGAAATTTTACTGCTTGAACCTCCCACTTTCAAGAAGGAAAGATCGATGGCCCAATCCTTTTCAGGCAACGTGGCGAGAATCTGGAACTCACTCCGCCTCAGCTCCAGACCACCTCCTCCTCCCAGGCCTTCAAAACTGACCTCAAAGTTCTCCTCCTTCAAAGACACTTCCAAATTTAATTCATGCCCTCTCTATTATCTGAAGGAAGACCTTTCGTTATAGAAAATCCTATTCTCCATGACTATGGAAGTGCCTTCCCAGTGTGTTCTTGTGGTTTGAGAGTATGCCATTTATTGCAGTATTATCCTTCTACCTGTGTTTGGTACTCTTTTGTAACATGCACACGTAACTTTTCTCTTGTAACACACTGTTTGCTACCTCTTACATTTTGTTTGCTTCAGATACTTGCACAAGTGCCACCATTGCCTAATGTTTGTTCTTGTGCTTGAGTGTCTGCCATTTATTGCAGTATTATACCTTTACTTGTACTTTGTACTCTTTTGTAACTTGCACACATGTCACTTTTTCCTCCTGTAATGTACCTTTGCTACCTCTTGTATTTTGTTTGCTCACAATTGTCACTATTGCCTCATGTAACTTAACGTTTGCTTTTGTAATTTGTTCACTTGTAATTTTCTCCTCATGTATCGGTGTTGTTCCTATTGTGAAGCTCTCTGACACCTTCGGGTAAAGTCTGCGCTATATAAAAACGCATAAATAATACAAACACAGGGCACATAGGGCACTATCTCTTCCCAAAAGCTGGTGCACAATGTGGCTTTTCTTGAGCAAAGACATCTTTACACCATAGGTGTGAGTGATGTCTAGCATATGTTTTATTCTGGAAAGATACTCTTCCAGTACAAAATACTATGCTTAGACAAACAATAATATTTTTCAAACTTTGTATGTGTGCTGTACAGTGCAGCACACATACAAAGATTGAAACGTTTGGAGAAATAACAGCATTTCTCCTACTTTGCATCTGTCCCGGGAAGGCTAAATATTTTGGTGCAGAGTTCTGCCCACAATTGTTAGTAGGTAGGGCTTTGCGCCGAAACCATTGGTGGTCATGTGGGAACGATCATGTACTACCCATTGGATGCCTCCTTGATGAAAAACAGAGTTTAGCAGTGCAAAGCGCTACATTATGGTTCATTTAGGCAACGTTCTAGCACAAAACAATTTTTATGCTTCAATGTATATAACAAATCTTTACGCCAGTTTGCATCACTTTTGGTGACTTTGCACCAGTGCAACGTGCTGATAAATCTGGTCCTCAGTCTTTGCAGGTTAAGTTTAAGTTTCATTCTGGGCACAGATGAAGTGTTACAGGATAGGAATTGGGCAGAAGTGTGCAAGATAACATTTTGTCAATCTTCATATATAAGTGCATGTCTTCCACATAATTTTCAGAGTGGGCACTTGCTCTGGAGAAGGTTGCACCCAAAGGTTGAATACAAGGGGCCAAAGATGGAGCCCTTAGGAACCCAAAATGGAACATATGTAGAGGCTGAAGTGTAATTTGCAATAACACATTGTTTTAATTTGGATTGGTATGAGTTGAATCAGTTTAGTACAATACCCTTGGTGCCCATCCTGTTGCATATGGTGAGGAGGAGGAGGATGTTCTGACTTTGGGGATCAAATGTTGCCTTCAGTAAACTGTAGGATGTTTCACTATTTGGAGTCTAGACAAAGATTTAGTAGAAAGACAGCTCTATTTTCCTTTACAGTAGTCCATCCTTGAGTTCAAAATAGCGAGCACCAAGGTGATCTTTAGGGCTAAAAGGTACAGGGGCCAGACCGCCATAAGAATGCGAAGACGCTAAAAATCTTTTGTGACAGTGTTCATATTGTTGTATTTAGATACCAGTCCATAGTTTTCCCGAATCATTCCCTTATATAGGCACAACTCACTTTGCCCTTATTTAGGCATAATATCCCAGTCCTTATTTAGGCATCAGCCATGCTATCCAAATAAGGGCATGGTCACCTACATCCATCCATCCCGCGTCACAACGAGTTCTTAGAAACCAGCCTCTTAAGGGCATTCCCTGCTTGGATTATTGATTTCTCCAATAACTCATTTATTATGCATGAAAAACTATTCCTTTGGGGTTCATTCATGACGTCTTCCTCTTCCCGACTTTGTTTCAATGCTAGCATTATTAAATACCTTCCAGGTATGAATATATATTCACTCACCATGGCAAACCACGGCTCGGCTACACAGCTTGATATTGCTCGCCACGGCAAGTTCAGAAGGAATTTGAGTACCCGCCTGATGCACTGACCAGACGCTGGCATCCTCCTCGCAGAGAATCCAGCTTCCAGTGTCCTGACTCCCTACGTGCGGTGTTAGGGATTGAGACCCGGAAAGAGATTCCCAACTCTCTCATTCACAAGGTATGGAGCAGACAAGAACCTAGAGGGGCTCTTGGCATACTAACTTAGCAATACCAACTACTTCTTACCTCGTACTTGATTTCTCCAAAAACTCATTTATTATGCATGAAAAACTAGGGGTTCATTCATGACGTCTTACTCTGCCCAACTTTACGTCAATGCTAGCATTCCTAAATACCTTTCAGGTATAAATATACCTTCACTTCCCATGGCAAACCACGGATCAGCTACACAGATCGATGAGGCTCGCCACGGCAAGTTTGGAAGGAATTCGAGTCCCCGCCTGACGCACTGACCAGACGCAGCCATCCTCCTTGCAGAGAATCCAGCTTCCAGTGTTCTGACTTCCTTCACGAGGTGTTAGGGATTGAGAACCGGAAAGAGATTTCCACCTCTCTCATTCTCAAGGTATGGAACAGACTAGAACCTAGAGGGACTCTTGGCATACTAACTTAGCGATACCAACTACTTCTTACCTCGTACTACACTTAGGTTAGGTACACTGGGGTAGAACTATTTAGAAGCACCAGACAAGTGTACACATTTTTTAGAATGTGTTATTTATGTATGTTTATACGAATAGACCATGCTATTGCAGTATTATTTCTTCTTACTGCTTATGCTGTACGTATTATATTTCGCATAGTCTTGCGATTGTAGCAGTTTATTTCTCTTTAACGAGAAATAAGACTGTTCAATAAATCTTTTTATTGAAACGCCCGTCTATCTATTTCTGTGTAACTCTGAAGAAACTAAGCATGCATGATTGACTGAGTGATACTGTTATCTTTTGTTTCCACGATTCTGAGAACTGTTCCGATTCTAAGGGAAACAAAGTTGTCATGTTTATGCGGTTGTCAGAAACTAATCCCTTCTTGTTTATTCGAGAAGCTTCTAGTGACCTCAGTTGGCTGGCACATAAAGTAATTAAGTTTAATGTACTCGATAGAGGCATACTGACCTCAGTCCTATGCCAAAAATATATTGTATATTATTCCAATGCGCAGGACCAATAAAGCAAATAGGAACTACTCTACAATATGTAGGTCTGACATTTAAATTATGCTTCCAAAACATGCATCATTTTGGGAATTTCATGTTATATTTGCTAAGTGAATTTTCTAAATTATACCATTACGTCATTTTGTGTAATTATGCACTAATGCCAGTCATTGCAAATGCACAGGAACAACAGAACATGAGTGGCTGCTATTCACAGTGCTTTCCCCACTATTTTTAAAGCATGAAATACACACATGTCAACAAATGTTGCGAGGTTGCATTTTCAACTAAATATAGTGAAAAATGACAGAGTTGCTGTTAGAAATGGGGGTACCTAGTTGGCAGAGGAAGGTATCTTTGTCCAAATAGAGACCCTTGCTTCTAGTCAGGGTAAAGGGAAAACACTTCTAAAATAACCCCTGCTCATACCTTTGGTAGCTTGGCTCGAGCAGACAGGCTTATATCAGAGGCAATGTGCAAAGCATTTGTGAACACCTACATTAATACAGTGAAAACACTACAAATGGATACCACACCAGTTTAAAAAAATAAGCCAACTTTATCTAAACTAAAACAAGACCATACAACAAAAATCCACAATACAGGAATAAAAATATGACGGTCAGATGGTAGGAATAGTTCAGTTCAAAGCAAATTGCAGATGTGACCCTTTTCACACAAAGTACCTGGGATGCGTCAGAAAACAAACAAAACAGGCCGCAGGGAAAGTGATGCGTCAGTTCCTTACACTCAGGGAAGGTGATGCGTCGGTTCCTTGCTCCAGAAGAGGTGCTGCATTGATTCCTTACTGCTGTGCAGGGGAGGTAATGCATCTGTTCCTTACCAGAGTGGAGGTGATGTGTTGGTTTCTTAATTCGTGGGGAGGTGATGCATTGGTTTCTTACTGCGCCCCCCAACGATGCGACAGACTTGGTGCCGCATTGCGATGATCCTAGGCAATGCGTGGATTCTTGCGTTGGAATTGGTGCGGTGATCTCGGACTTCAGAGATCGTTGCACTTAATGCGGAGTGTAGCAATTTCTCGAGCCGGGGCAGGTGGTGCGACAGTTTCATCGGCAATGCTTCAGAAACAGGTATGGATGCGTCACACTTCTTGGTGTTGCGTTGATTTTCCACCTCCTAGCAGAAAACAGTCTCTAAGGTCCAAAACAACAGCAGGCACCTCTTTGCAGGTCAGAACTCCTAGCAAGGCAGTTCAGGGGAGCTGGTGGTGAGGTCTTTCTGTCCCTGAGACTTCAGAACAGGAGGCAATCTCAGTTTCAATCCCTTTGAGATCTTCTTCATACAGGGACACAGCAAACAGCAAATTCCTTTTCTCCTTTTCTCAGCAGCAAGTAGCCACTGCAGGCCAACTCCAGACAGGAAAAATGCACAGGGGCAGTATTGCTTCTCAGCTTCTCCTGCTCTTCTCCTTAGCAAAGGTTCCTCTTGATTCCCAGAAAGTTATGGGTTCTGGCCCCCAATATTTATAGTACGAAATCCTTTGTTCTCTGGTGGTAGAGAAGCTGTGTGCTCAGTCAAAACTGGTTATTTCCTCTCTGGTGCAGCTTCCTGGCCGGAGGTGGAGACAGCATGGTCCTTGGCAGACCAGGCCCATTCAAGTGAAAGTAAATCTCCTCCCCCTACTCTAAATGCAGCCCAGGTCTATTCAGCCCAGCACTGACTCATCAGACTCTCTGGAGCCACTGCTCCTCCCCTGCCCCTGTCGTCCAAAGGCCAGACATGCAATACACAAGCCTAGCAGAGGCACACTTGATGGCTAAGGAAGAAAATACCCCCTTTCTAAAAGTGGTATTTTCAAACACAGAATGTAAAAATCACCCTCACTAAAAGATGCATTTTAACAATAGGAGTTCAAGCATACTAAACTTTACTTTCCTACCTTGTTTCCGATGGTAGTTATGTTTATATATACAAACTCCCTATCATGTGGAAACAGGTAGCCTTACAATAGTTAAAAACGAAATTGGCAATAATTTACTATCAGGACATGCCACACACATCAGGGCATGTCCTACTTTTCACATACACTGCACCCTGCCCACAGGGCCTATCTTAGGGGTGACTAACATGTAAGAAAAGGGAAGGTTAGGGCATGGCATTTGGGTACACTTGCCAAGTGGACAATGCAGTGCTAGACTGCCCACAGGCTCAGCAATGGCAGGCCAGAGTTATATTTACAGGCTGCTTAAGTGGGTGGCACAATCAGTGCTGCAAGCCCACTTGCAGCATTTGATTTACAGGCCCTGGGCACACACCGTGCACTGTACTAGGGACTGACTAGTAAATCAAATCAGCCAATCATGGAAACACCAATCCATAACAACAATTTACAGAGGTAGCAATTAGACTTTGGCACTGAAGCCGATGTGAAAAAAACACAGGAGGCTAAGGCAGCAAATTCAGGGGAGACCCACGCCAATGGTGCCAGGTCTAACAGTTGCATTTTGAGTAATTATATGAAATTTCATGTCATTTTGCTGAAATTATGCATAATTATCCAAAAGCAAATTAGATGAATTTTGCATAGCCCTATCCATAAGTGAAATCATTGGCATGTCAGATCAAGAACAAAACCCAAATTGCAACCAATCTGAGAAGGTGTTGGAAGTTATTCTCTGGAAGAAAGACTGTCCTACAGAACAGAGGATGGCTTTGCCAGATCCTAATTGCGATCTTGGAGATATTAAGACAAAAACAAATATGGTTCTTCTAGTTTTGTATGCTGAGACTAAAGTCACTATGATCAGGAGGGATTAGAGATGGCAGCCAAAAAGTTTAAACCCTAGCCAGTATTTTATTACCAGTATGTATTAAGGGCAGGAGTTGACGAGAAAGTGGGACATAGGACTTTCTATAGAAATCGAAGGTAATATCCCCATCTCAACTGCCTCTCACCGTCACCATACATCCAAGCCTAAATTTCAGCATCTAATAACTTCATTTCTTGAGTCACTGTCACCTTGTAGTCTTACACACAGGACTGGGTGTTTGGCAGTGATATTTTAACCATAATTCCTGATACTTAGTGGATATCTCAAGTCTCCCTTCCACTACACATTATTCCTATTTCCTTTTAAATGGTTTACTCCATTTGCAAACCTTGAAAGCCTCCATACTTGTGGGTGGCTGCCCTAATGATTTCTTAATTACCTCAAAAGTGTTTTTATGTGCTCACAGATCACAGCCCTAAAAGCTATGGGGTTGATTCACGAAAGCATTTATGAGTACTTAAATTAAGTCTTTCTTTGTATACTCCAAAATGTCTTTGTGGATAGTCCCTTAGGAAATCATCCTTTACAACAATGTTTTTACCATGCAGTGCCTTTACCACACATGCAATTTTTGGTGCCTTCACCATGCATACCTTCACCACGCATAGTAACTATACTTAAGATGCAGGATATGTCAATGGAGAGATGGAAGGAGGGATGCTGCCTCTTTGTGGGTGACCTATATGCTGGGGAGGTCATCTTATATGAAGGACATGACACGTTCAAAGTGCGGCGGGGACACTTTCACCACTATGCAAAGCTAGACAATAGAGCAAAAGAGATGTGGTGCACTCACATGGCAGCTCCGTCTCCCTCCCAGATGTTGGGTGGATTGCTTAGTTGGGGAGAGGGCCGGCACCTCATTATACTCTTCTACAAAGCCCTTCTGGAGGATATGACAAGGTCCTCATACTGGGGGGGGAGTAGCTTGGGAAAACAGACATAGGGGGACCACTTCAGGATTCTGACTAGGAGGGCAGTTACCTGTAACAATCAGTTTAAGCTGCTCGATTTCAATTAATTGCACTGCACTTCCATGACTCCCTTACAGCTTCATGCATTAGACCTCAGCAGGGTGGCGAAGTGTCTGCTCCGTGGTGAGGAGGGTGCCTCCTTTCTACATCTGGTGTGGCAGTGTGCAGAGGTGCATGGTTTTTGGAACAGCGTTGTGCCCAGGATTGAAGGGACCACAGCATTGATATCCCCTGTACGCCTGGGGCATGCCTATTGAGCATGGTAAAGAAGCCCAAGGGTCACAAGATGCTATATATAATTCCCCAGCGGGCGCTGCTCCTGGCGAAACATAGGGTGGTCATTGGCTGGCTGGTGTCCCAGGTACCGAACGCCGATTTGAGGATCAAGTATGTGCTAGAGTGTGAGATTGCAGAGGAGCAGCTATATGTCTTTCTCGCATGGACGACAAAGCCACCGAGGATATGGCGACCTGGAGGCTGTGGCTGGATTATTTCAATGACCCTGATGACTCAGACACTGAGTTCGACCAGGAAGAACAAGAAACGTGAGTGTGATAGAGCGCGCTGGTCACCCGACTCATAAGTTTACCCAACTTACACGCACTGGGCCCTTGACGTGTATATGACCATAGAGCTTGCTTGAATCGGGTGAGTTATCCACGCTACTATGAGTAATTCGGGGGGTGACTCTTTCATCACTTACTATACATGTACCTGACTTACCACAGGCACATTACTCCTGACGGATCAGGAGCTAGCAGTGGACAGGTGACAAGATTTTCCTAGACAGAGTGGAATTACTTTACACATATAATACCTTGAGTAACATTTGTTGAGGTATAATAACCACAGACACCTGATGGGTTTTGAAGTTTTATATAAGATAAAGGTTCAGAAGGAATATGCCAGAATGAGGCAGATACAAATCAGTACATCAATTATTAATATCAAAGCCACAATATAACTATGGATTAGAGCAAGTACCATTTAGAGCAATTGGGAAAACTACAGGGGATGAACATTCAGGAGTATATTGTTCATTACGAGTTTAAAACTAAGGCAGGGAATGTGATAAGGACCTAATATGAGTTCAAACCAAACTTATTCCTATCTCTATGCTATTCTCACTGATCTAAAACCTAATACCATGCTAAAGGGAAGGGAAAACGGGAACAAACTGAATAAACAGTTGATAACAATATCCTATAGGTAGGGGGAAAAATGGAACATTACTAATAAACAATTGCATGAAAATTCACTTCAGAGGTAATGCGAAAATATCACAGGCAAGAGTGCTTTATTAAGGAAAGAAGAAAAGAGTGATAGAAAGACGTACACCCACAATTAATAATTACCTAGGTGAGAATGAGGACTAACCCTGGCCACGGGTCAGTTTGGAAGGACGGGACAAGGACCCTCAGATTGGAATACCAGAAATCGAGCAAGAACCGCTCAGGAATACTCAGGGCAGGATACCCCTCAGGTTTCAGGTCAGGACTGGGTTCACCAAGGCACGACCAACCCCTTACAGCTTCGGATGCAACGCCAGCATTACCCCCTCCTCTGCACGGAATCAGCCAATAACCCCGATTGGGTTTTCGAATCTCCCAGCAAAGTGCTTCGCCAGCACTTAAGTCTAATTCCACCCCTTGGAGTTTGTGGAAAGTACGGACAGAGTGCTCCGCAGCGCTCTGTATCAATCACCTATAGAGTTCGTTGGGTCAGTGACAGGTCTGCTACTCGGACAAGTCGGACAATTTTTCTATGCTAAGCTAGGCTAGATATACCTTTCTTGGACCCTTAGACCACCCACAAATGTTGCAAGTGACAAGGTCCCAATCTCTGATTGGTCAAGCGAGGAGGTTATGTCATTGTCACCTCCTAAATTTTAGCGTTCCCATGATTAGTATTCAAGTGACAGTACCCACCCCTTACATTTCAGTTCCCAGGGTATACGTGAGGAAAAAACAATAGAGTTCATAGCAAATATGCAACAATGTATACAGTTCAATGTCACAGAGGTGTGCTTTGCAGCGCATCTTGCTTCAGAGGCCAGCTGGCTTGTCTCAGCTTCTGCGCAGTTGGGTTTTTCCCATATCACGTGACAGGGGTCAGAAGAGCTTCAAAGATGGTTCGGCTCCTCGTCCTCCAGGCCCACAAATACGCGGTACATGAAAAGTAAGCGAGAACAAATTAGAATCACACGTAAAAATGAATACACTGTACACTATTATATGCTTCACTGCACCCCTTACTTTATAATATCTGTAGCATTAGGTTTTAGTGCGAAAAGACAGATATGCTGAAGCAGCAGTAGCTTAGCAGAGAGCATGGTTAGAGATAAGCGGCCATATTTGCATCAGTGCGCATGAGCAATACAATCCCTCCAAAATGCGAGTGCGTCACATCACGTGGGTATGACCGACGCATGCGCAGACTGGATTTCTGCGAAGCGGCCATTTCCGTAGTGCAAGCATGGTTAAGATGAAAAGACACATACGCAAGCCTCCTAGGGACGCCCGTGTGTTGGGGAAAAGTAAAATAAATGACGGACAGATTGAATTAGTATGTTTACAAGTTAGGCGAGGTTCTTGATTACGAGCAAGTCGCTTTACGTGCGAATCCTTGCTCCATCAAGTGTGCATTGGATGTTTTTCTTAAATGCAAGAACTATATTTATCAAGTGTGAACCTGTGCAGTGTGTAATCATGTTAGCTCTCTGCATTGGTATATGTAGTGCTATTCACTTTGTATTACTTCTGATTTCTGAAATATTTGACACAGTGAATGGCACTTGTAGATGTGCATGGAATGTTTTGTTCATTTGACATGTTCAATGAAAAAAAATATATATATACATATAATCATATATGCTGGCATGCTACCAAATCGCCGGTGGTGCATAGGAAAACAGTACCACCACTAGCGTTAAACATTCAACTAAAAATCTCCCCAACTTAGGGGTCCATTTAGATGGCGGGCAGGTCGTCACTGCCAGCCCGGCGGTGGTGATCCGCCATCATCACCCCCACCATATTAGTATGGCGAGGGGGACCGCGGAGGACAGAAAGACCGTCCGCCACTTTTCCACCGGTGGCATTGTCGACCGGGTGGAAAAGGGAGTCAATATGGTGGCGGTGCCTTGCAGGCACCACCATCCATATTAGTATGCCTGCCTTTCCATGGCGAAGACTTCGTCATTCAAAGGCTTGCGGAGATGGCCATAGGGGGCCTGTTGTGGGCCTCCTGGAGGAGGAGTGGGCAGTGGTTGCACTATGGTACCCCCCAACATTGGCATGGACAAGGGGGCAGGCACCGCACAGTGCCTGTCATGTTGTGCATTCCAATGCACAACATGCATATATTGCATTGTGGCATGTGCTCCTTGCAGCACAGCCAGCCACAATGTAATATATGCGGGATGCCACCGTGGCGGTGGCATCCTAATTGCCATTGCAGGACCGCTGCACCTCTTGCGAGCGGTCTCGTTTGCCGTTTCAGTGTTCGCCTGCCATCGTAATGATGCCCTTAGTATCAGAGAGGGAGCTGGCACTCGAGGTCTGGGAGCTAAAACCATGTCCTCGCTGGCACTAAAAACAGGAGAGACGCGTTTAAGTAGTTTCACTGCCTTCTCAACATGAAGAATGCTATATTAGTGCTTTGTTTAATCATTTAGGTTGCAATAGACATAAACAATATACACTTCCACCAGCAGGATAAAACACTAATTGGAACATATTTTTCAGCATTTAAAACATTTCTATATCACTACAGTTATATGTTAACAACAATTTTACTCTCAATGAGTGCTCTTTAAAATAACGTCCAGCCAGTGCATCTGAGACGCTATTCATGTGTTCAATACCCCCCCACATTTTAAAATAATTAATTTTATAGAGTAGGAGTATAGGATGGTAAGGGTATTATAGAGTTTTGGGGAGGGTAGGCACATAGGGTGATAGGGGCATTATTAGGTCTTAGCGTTATAGGGTGACAAGGGTTTTGTAGGATTTAGGTGTGGGTAATGGCATAGGGTAGTAAGGGAATTTTTAAGTTGTGAGGAGGGTAGGGCGATAGGGTGGTAAGGATATTTTTTGTAATTAAGGGTGGGATTGTAAGATTATTTTTAGAGTTTAGGGGTGGGTAGGGTCATAAGGCTGTAATGGAATATTTAGGATTTAGGGGTCAGTAGAGGTTTAAGCTGGTAAGGGTATTTTTTAGGTTCTGGGATGATGGTGGATAGGGACATATGTTGATAAGGGTAATTATTAAAAGGGACGTTTGGGGGGTTTCAGCAACAAAAACTACATTTTATTAATCCTAAAAGTGGAGGATTTGGGGGATCTATCCCCCCAAAAAACAAATATATATATATTGTGAACAAGGGCTCCAGGGCTCGAAACGCGTCACAGCTGTTACTTGGCCAAATAAAAGAACATCTTGCCTGATCTATGTGGTCCGTCTCCTCGTGACAGCTGGAGGTTGCTGGGAGTGTTTATATATATATATATATCATGTGACCAAGGCCTCTGGGAGGCCGAAACGTTATGCTGTCTGTTTGTTGCAGAATAAATTAACTTTTACTCACGGAAATACTGGGTCTCCTGTTCTTTGGCGGCGCTGCGGTGAGATTAAGACTACGGCGTTGTTCGTGAGAACCTGTGTTGATATATATATATATATATATATATATATATATATATATATATATATATGTGCCACGAACTTCGCCAAATCCCCCAAGTCAGACTCCAAAGGAAATAACGAAACCGGACCCAAGTGGATGTTTTGCAAGTTGGTTTATTTCATCCTTAGTGCACGGAACACGCCGCCATATATATATATATATATATATATATATATATACATATTACCTACTGGCGATAGCCAGTAGGTATATATAGTTAGGATTTTTTCTCTATGGAACTTTTGAAAATTCTATGTCTGATAACTTTGGCGTTTGTGGACGGAATTGGCTGAAATTTTCAGGAAAATGGCACATTTTGTTTCTGAGCAGCCCCTGAAAATTTGGGGGGGGGGGGTCGTCAAGGGGGGGCCGAGAAAAAAGGGGGGTCCCAAAACGCGTTTTTCCCATTCATTTTTCCATAGGGCGGTTGGCCTCACTTTTAGCTCGAACGGCTGAATGGATTTGCACGAAACTTGGCAAAATTGTAGGGACTGTTAGCCCGATGTGCCTTTGCTAGGTCTCGATATATGTGCTTCAGTGTATTTTGAGAAATTAACGTTCAAAAAAAGATATATATCTGTAACAGCGCTCCGGGCAGCGCTCCGGTTCGCGTACTTTTCGCGTAACGGAACTTTGCGATGCGAAGCTGATTGGCTCTCCGGTGTCTGTCAACATTCTAAACAGTCCGGAGCGGCCGCCATCTTGTCTCTCGGTAGGATCGAGAGACAAGAGGAGGCCAAAACAAAGGGGGAAATGAAGGAAAGGGGGCAAGGTAGACCCCTTCTGACCCCCTAGGATTGATGAGGGGGATATTATAGAGCGACGCGGGGCCCAAAAAAAAAATCCGATTTTTTCGCCGTAGAGACGCGTCTTGGTACGCGAACCGGGCAGCTAACCGGGCAGCTAACCGGGAAGCTAACCGGCAGTGTAACGGGAGTCTGAGGAGTAGCTGATTGGCTGTCAACATTGTAAACAGTCCGGAGCGGCCGCCATCTTGTCTCTCGGTAGGATCGAGAGACAAGAGGAGGCCAAAACAAAGGGGGAAATGAAGGAAAGGGGGCAAGGTAGACCCCTTCTGACCCCCTAGGATTGATGAGGGGGATATTATAGAGCCACGCGGGCCCCAAAAAAAAAAATTCTGATTTTTTTGCCGTAGAGACGCGTCTTGGTACGCGAACCGGGCAGCTAACCGGGCAGCTAACCGGGAAGCTAACCGGCAGTGTAACGGGAGTCTGAGGTGAAGCTGATTGGCTGTTAACATTGTAAACAGTCTGGAGCGGCCGCCATCTTGTCTCTCTGTGGGATCGAGAGACAAGAGGTGGAAAAAAAAAGGTGTAAATGAAGGAAAGGGGTAAGGTAGACTCCTCCTGAACCCCTAGGATTGATGAGGGGGCTATTAAAGTTCCCCGCGGGGCAAAAGAAAAAAAAATTGTGATTGCGGTTTTGTTTGCGCTGCAGAGACGATACGTCACGGTTATGCGATGCATCATGAGGCGTCTCACGGGCTACGTGATACGTCACGTAATAAAGAATATATTTTACAGCTATAGATATTAGCTTTTAAAAAACCAATGAAATTCATTGAAAAAACCATAGGTTATAGACCATATATAGTTAGGAATTTGCATTTACAAAACCTTGAAAATTCACTGAAAAAACCATAGGTTATAGACCATATATAGTTAGGGATTAGCATTTACAAAACCTTATTTTATTCGCACAAAACCATTGAAATTCCATATATAGTTAGTTGCACTAACTATATATCGCGGACCCGCAATCCACTGCTAATGATGTCACATATTACATTATTCATGACATGGTCAGTGACATCACTGATGACATCTCAAATGACATCACTGATGACATCACTGATGACATCTCAAATGACATCACTGATGACATCACTGACATCTCATTTGACATTATTGATGACATCACTGATGATATCATTTATGTGATAATACAATGAACATCTTCAGACTGTAATATAACCTTAGATACACTCAGTGTAAACAGACACTCACAGACTGTCACACATCCATGGAGTTACTCACACACCTAGTCAGTCATGCAAAGAATCAATCACACCTCCATTTCCTCAACTATACAGTTATACACACCTTACTTATTCAAACATATACTAACACATATTTACTCTCTTATACAATCCCTGATACAAGTTCACAATGATCCATACAGCCACTCTCACATTCACTGGTTCTTATGTTCTGTTATTTATATATGTCAACTCTCACATGGACTGTGTTTTACATATGTACTTACTTTGACATGTAGCACTGAGATATCCATTCACTCGCCAATACACTCATGCACACAGTCAACTGTCCATACAGCTGTTTCTACATGCACTTTTGAACCCATACACCTAGGGAATCAACTGCTCACACATCTATGCACAGAGTCATACACCTCCCAGCCACCCACACACATACTCAGTCTCCCATACAAATACTTGGGCAACCATTCAATAACCCATATAGTTACTGATATAGCTACTGATTTAAACATGCAGCAGTTTACAGAACAACATATATAATGATTGCCAAATTAAGACACTTTAGTCACTAACCCATGCACTCAGTGAGACACATTTAATCATTCTCTCATACAGTCAGTCATGCACCTACTAAATCCTTCATCCAGACACTTATACATCCACTCATTCTTCAATATGTAAGACATATTTTAACTTTACAGAAACATATAGTCACTGGGTGTTGTCATCAGTGATGTCATCAGTGATGTCATTTGAGATGTCATCAGTGATGTCATCAGTGATGTCACTGACCATGTCATGAATGATGTAATATGTGACATCATTAGCAGTGGATTGCGGGTCCGCGATATATAGTTAGTGCAACTAACTATATATGGAATTTCAATGGTTTTGTGCGAATAAAATAAGGTTTTGTAAATGCTAATCCCTAACTATATATGGTCTATAACCTATGGTTTTTTCAGTGAATTTTCAAGGTTTTGTAAATGCAAATTCCTAACTATATATGGTCTATAACCTATGGTTTTTTCAGTGAATATATATATATATATATATATATATTGAAGCTCTAGGTTGTCCATCTTTTGAGTAGCACCCGAGCAGCAGCTTTATATATGTGTAGGTGAGGGCGGGGATCCGCTTGTAGACGCCGCTCCGTAATGGATCTGCCCGACGCGTTTCGAAGCTCCATCTGCTTCTCTTCAGGGGCTTTAACGGAAGCGGTGTGCGCACCCGTTACACTTCTCCAATTAAATATAACTCAGCCGTCGATGGGAGGCTACAATGAGACTTCTGGGAAGTGTAGTGCGGAAAGCACACATGCTCAAGTCCTGTATGGACTCCACAAGTGGGCCCGTCCTCGATCCCATGTACGGCTGCTACTTCACTGTCGTGACCCCCACGTTAACGGGGTGGTGCAAACTCCGCGGCTGGACTGCCGCGTTTGTAAATTGAAGCTCTAGGTTGTCCATCTTTTGAGTAGCACCCGAGCAGCAGCTTTATATATGTGTAGGTGAGGGCGGGGATCCGCTTGTAGACGCCGCTCCGTAATGGATCTGCCCGACGCGTTTCGAAGCTCCATCTGCTTCTCTTCAGGGGCTTTAACGGAAGCGGTGTGCGCACCCGTTACACTTCTCCAATTAAATATAACTCAGCCGTCGATGGGAGGCTACAATGAGACTTCTGGGAAGTGTAGTGCGGAAAGCACACATGCTCAAGTCCTGTATGGACTCCACAAGTGGGCCCGTCCTCGATCCCATGTACGGCTGCTACTTCACTGTCGTGACCCCCACGTTAACGGGGTGGTGCAAACTCCGCGGCTGGACTGCCGCGTTTGTAAATTGAAGCTCTAGGTTGTCCATCTTTTGAGTAGCACCCGAGCAGCAGCTTTATATATGTGTAGGTGAGGGCGGGGATCCGCTTGTAGACGCCGCTCCGTAATGGATCTGCCCGACGCGTTTCGAAGCTCCATCTGCTTCTCTTCAGGGGCTTTAACGGAAGCGGTGTGCGCACCCGTTACACTTCTCCAATTAAATATAACTCAGCCGTCGATGGGAGGCTACAATGAGACTTCTGGGAAGTGTAGTGCGGAAAGCACACATGCTCAAGTCCTGTATGGACTCCACAAGTGGGCCCGTCCTCGATCCCATGTACGGCTGCTACTTCACTGTCGTGACCCCCACGTTAACGGGGTGGTGCAAACTCCGCGGCTGGACTGCCGCGTTTGTAAATTGAAGCTCTAGGTTGTCCATCTTTTGAGTAGCACCCGAGCAGCAGCTTTATATATGTGTAGGTGAGGGCGGGGATCCGCTTGTAGACGCCGCTCCGTAATGGATCTGCCCGACGCGTTTCGAAGCTCCATCTGCTTCTCTTCAGGGGCTTTAACGGAAGCGGTGTGCGTTATATTTAATTGGAGAAGTGTAACGGGTGCGCACACCGCTTCCGTTAAAGCCCCTGAAGAGAAGCAGATGGAGCTTCGAAACGCGTCGGGCAGATCCATTACGGAGCGGCGTCTACAAGCGGATCCCCGCCCTCACCTACACATATATAAAGCTGCTGCTCGGGTGCTACTCAAAAGATGGACAACCTAGAGCTTCAATTTACAAACGCGGCAGTCCAGCCGCGGAGTTTGCACCACCCCGTTAACGTGGGGGTCACGACAGTGAAGTAGCAGCCGTACATGGGATCGAGGACGGGCCCACTTGTGGAGTCCATACAGGACTTGAGCATGTGTGCTTTCCGCACTACACTTCCCAGAAGTCTCATTGTAGCCTCCCATCGACGGCTGAGTTATATTTAATTGGAGAAGTGTAACGGGTGCGCACACCGCTTCCGTTAAAGCCCCTGAAGAGAAGCAGATGGAGCTTCGAAACGCGTCGGGCAGATCCATTACGGAGCGGCGTCTACAAGCGGATCCCCGCCCTCACCTACACATATATAAAGCTGCTGCTCGGGTGCTACTCAAAAGATGGACAACCTAGAGCTTCAATTTACAAACGCGGCAGTCCAGCCGCGGAGTTTGCACCACCCCGTTAACGTGGGGGTCACGACAGTGAAGTAGCAGCCGTACATGGGATCGAGGACGGGCCCACTTGTGGAGTCCATACAGGACTTGAGCATGTGTGCTTTCCGCACTACACTTCCCAGAAGTCTCATTGTAGCCTCCCATCGACGGCTGAGTTATATTTAATTGGAGAAGTGTAACGGGTGCGCACACCGCTTCCGTTAAAGCCCCTGAAGAGAAGCAGATGGAGCTTCGAAACGCGTCGGGCAGATCCATTACGGAGCGGCGTCTACAAGCGGATCCCCGCCCTCACCTACACATATATAAAGCTGCTGCTCGGGTGCTACTCAAAAGATGGACAACCTAGAGCTTCAATTTACAAACGCGGCAGTCCAGCCGCGGAGTTTGCACCACCCCGTTAACGTGGGGGTCACGACAGTGAAGTAGCAGCCGTACATGGGATCGAGGACGGGCCCACTTGTGGAGTCCATACAGGACTTGAGCATGTGTGCTTTCCGCACTACACTTCCCAGAAGTCTCATTGTAGCCTCCCATCGACGGCTGAGTTATATTTAATTGGAGAAGTGTAACGGGTGCGCACACCGCTTCCGTTAAAGCCCCTGAAGAGAAGCAGATGGAGCTTCGAAACGCGTCGGGCAGATCCATTACGGAGCGGCGTCTACAAGCGGATCCCCGCCCTCACCTACACATATATAAAGCTGCTGCTCGGGTGCTACTCAAAAGATGGACAACCTAGAGCTTCAATTTACAAACGCGGCAGTCCAGCCGCGGAGTTTGCACCACCCCGTTAACGTGGGGGTCACGACAGTGAAGTAGCAGCCGTACATGGGATCGAGGACGGGCCCACTTGTGGAGTCCATACAGGACTTGAGCATGTGTGCTTTCCGCACTACACTTCCCAGAAGTCTCATTGTAGCCTCCCATCGACGGCTGAGTTATATTTAATTGGAGAAGTGTAACGGGTGCGCACACCGCTTCCGTTAAAGCCCCTGAAGAGAAGCAGATGGAGCTTCGAAACGCGTCGGGCAGATCCATTACGGAGCGGCGTCTACAAGCGGATCCCCGCCCTCACCTACACATATATAAAGCTGCTGCTCGGGTGCTACTCAAAAGATGGACAACCTAGAGCTTCAATTTACAAACGCGGCAGTCCAGCCGCGGAGTTTGCACCACCCCGTTAACGTGGGGGTCACGACAGTGAAGTAGCAGCCGTACATGGGATCGAGGACGGGCCCACTTGTGGAGTCCATACAGGACTTGAGCATGTGTGCTTTCCGCACTACACTTCCCAGAAGTCTCATTGTAGCCTCCCATCGACGGCTGAGTTATATTTAATTGGAGAAGTGTAACGGGTGCGCACACCGCTTCCGTTAAAGCCCCTGAAGAGAAGCAGATGGAGCTTCGAAACGCGTCGGGCAGATCCATTACGGAGCGGCGTCTACAAGCGGATCCCCGCCCTCACCTACACATATATAAAGCTGCTGCTCGGGTGCTACTCAAAAGATGGACAACCTAGAGCTTCAATTTACAAACGCGGCAGTCCAGCCGCGGAGTTTGCACCACCCCGTTAACGTGGGGGTCACGACAGTGAAGTAGCAGCCGTACATGGGATCGAGGACGGGCCCACTTGTGGAGTCCATACAGGACTTGAGCATGTGTGCTTTCCGCACTACACTTCCCAGAAGTCTCATTGTAGCCTCCCATCGACGGCTGAGTTATATTTAATTGGAGAAGTGTAACGGGTGCGCACACCGCTTCCGTTAAAGCCCCTGAAGAGAAGCAGATGGAGCTTCGAAACGCGTCGGGCAGATCCATTACGGAGCGGCGTCTACAAGCGGATCCCCGCCCTCACCTACACATATATAAAGCTGCTGCTCGGGTGCTACTCAAAAGATGGACAACCTAGAGCTTCAATTTACAAACGCGGCAGTCCAGCCGCGGAGTTTGCACCACCCCGTTAACGTGGGGGTCACGACAGTGAAGTAGCAGCCGTACATGGGATCGAGGACGGGCCCACTTGTGGAGTCCATACAGGACTTGAGCATGTGTGCTTTCCGCACTACACTTCCCAGAAGTCTCATTGTAGCCTCCCATCGACGGCTGAGTTATATTTAATTGGAGAAGTGTAACGGGTGCGCACACCGCTTCCGTTAAAGCCCCTGAAGAGAAGCAGATGGAGCTTCGAAACGCGTCGGGCAGATCCATTACGGAGCGGCGTCTACAAGCGGATCCCCGCCCTCACCTACACATATATAAAGCTGCTGCTCGGGTGCTACTCAAAAGATGGACAACCTAGAGCTTCAATTTACAAACGCGGCAGTCCAGCCGCGGAGTTTGCACCACCCCGTTAACGTGGGGGTCACGACAGTGAAGTAGCAGCCGTACATGGGATCGAGGACGGGCCCACTTGTGGAGTCCATACAGGACTTGAGCATGTGTGCTTTCCGCACTACACTTCCCAGAAGTCTCATTGTAGCCTCCCATCGACGGCTGAGTTATATTTAATTGGAGAAGTGTAACGGGTGCGCACACCGCTTCCGTTAAAGCCCCTGAAGAGAAGCAGATGGAGCTTCGAAACGCGTCGGGCAGATCCATTACGGAGCGGCGTCTACAAGCGGATCCCCGCCCTCACCTACACATATATAAAGCTGCTGCTCGGGTGCTACTCAAAAGATGGACAACCTAGAGCTTCAATTTACAAACGCGGCAGTCCAGCCGCGGAGTTTGCACCACCCCGTTAACGTGGGGGTCACGACAGTGAAGTAGCAGCCGTACATGGGATCGAGGACGGGCCCACTTGTGGAGTCCATACAGGACTTGAGCATGTGTGCTTTCCGCACTACACTTCCCAGAAGTCTCATTGTAGCCTCCCATCGACGGCTGAGTTATATTTAATTGGAGAAGTGTAACGGGTGCGCACACCGCTTCCGTTAAAGCCCCTGAAGAGAAGCAGATGGAGCTTCGAAACGCGTCGGGCAGATCCATTACGGAGCGGCGTCTACAAGCGGATCCCCGCCCTCACCTACACATATATAAAGCTGCTGCTCGGGTGCTACTCAAAAGATGGACAACCTAGAGCTTCAATTTACAAACGCGGCAGTCCAGCCGCGGAGTTTGCACCACCCCGTTAACGTGGGGGTCACGACAGTGAAGTAGCAGCCGTACATGGGATCGAGGACGGGCCCACTTGTGGAGTCCATACAGGACTTGAGCATGTGTGCTTTCCGCACTACACTTCCCAGAAGTCTCATTGTAGCCTCCCATCGACGGCTGAGTTATATTTAATTGGAGAAGTGTAACGGGTGCGCACACCGCTTCCGTTAAAGCCCCTGAAGAGAAGCAGATGGAGCTTCGAAACGCGTCGGGCAGATCCATTACGGAGCGGCGTCTACAAGCGGATCCCCGCCCTCACCTACACATATATAAAGCTGCTGCTCGGGTGCTACTCAAAAGATGGACAACCTAGAGCTTCAATTTACAAACGCGGCAGTCCAGCCGCGGAGTTTGCACCACCCCGTTAACGTGGGGGTCACGACAGTGAAGTAGCAGCCGTACATGGGATCGAGGACGGGCCCACTTGTGGAGTCCATACAGGACTTGAGCATGTGTGCTTTCCGCACTACACTTCCCAGAAGTCTCATTGTAGCCTCCCATCGACGGCTGAGTTATATTTAATTGGAGAAGTGTAACGGGTGCGCACACCGCTTCCGTTAAAGCCCCTGAAGAGAAGCAGATGGAGCTTCGAAACGCGTCGGGCAGATCCATTACGGAGCGGCGTCTACAAGCGGATCCCCGCCCTCACCTACACATATATAAAGCTGCTGCTCGGGTGCTACTCAAAAGATGGACAACCTAGAGCTTCAATTTACAAACGCGGCAGTCCAGCCGCGGAGTTTGCACCACCCCGTTAACGTGGGGGTCACGACAGTGAAGTAGCAGCCGTACATGGGATCGAGGACGGGCCCACTTGTGGAGTCCATACAGGACTTGAGCATGTGTGCTTTCCGCACTACACTTCCCAGAAGTCTCATTGTAGCCTCCCATCGACGGCTGAGTTATATTTAATTGGAGAAGTGTAACGGGTGCGCACACCGCTTCCGTTAAAGCCCCTGAAGAGAAGCAGATGGAGCTTCGAAACGCGTCGGGCAGATCCATTACGGAGCGGCGTCTACAAGCGGATCCCCGCCCTCACCTACACATATATAAAGCTGCTGCTCGGGTGCTACTCAAAAGATGGACAACCTAGAGCTTCAATTTACAAACGCGGCAGTCCAGCCGCGGAGTTTGCACCACCCCGTTAACGTGGGGGTCACGACAGTGAAGTAGCAGCCGTACATGGGATCGAGGACGGGCCCACTTGTGGAGTCCATACAGGACTTGAGCATGTGTGCTTTCCGCACTACACTTCCCAGAAGTCTCATTGTAGCCTCCCATCGACGGCTGAGTTATATTTAATTGGAGAAGTGTAACGGGTGCGCACACCGCTTCCGTTAAAGCCCCTGAAGAGAAGCAGATGGAGCTTCGAAACGCGTCGGGCAGATCCATTACGGAGCGGCGTCTACAAGCGGATCCCCGCCCTCACCTACACATATATAAAGCTGCTGCTCGGGTGCTACTCAAAAGATGGACAACCTAGAGCTTCAATTTACAAACGCGGCAGTCCAGCCGCGGAGTTTGCACCACCCCGTTAACGTGGGGGTCACGACAGTGAAGTAGCAGCCGTACATGGGATCGAGGACGGGCCCACTTGTGGAGTCCATACAGGACTTGAGCATGTGTGCTTTCCGCACTACACTTCCCAGAAGTCTCATTGTAGCCTCCCATCGACGGCTGAGTTATATTTAATTGGAGAAGTGTAACGGGTGCGCACACCGCTTCCGTTAAAGCCCCTGAAGAGAAGCAGATGGAGCTTCGAAACGCGTCGGGCAGATCCATTACGGAGCGGCGTCTACAAGCGGATCCCCGCCCTCACCTACACATATATAAAGCTGCTGCTCGGGTGCTACTCAAAAGATGGACAACCTAGAGCTTCAATTTACAAACGCGGCAGTCCAGCCGCGGAGTTTGCACCACCCCGTTAACGTGGGGGTCACGACAGTGAAGTAGCAGCCGTACATGGGATCGAGGACGGGCCCACTTGTGGAGTCCATACAGGACTTGAGCATGTGTGCTTTCCGCACTACACTTCCCAGAAGTCTCATTGTAGCCTCCCATCGACGGCTGAGTTATATTTAATTGGAGAAGTGTAACGGGTGCGCACACCGCTTCCGTTAAAGCCCCTGAAGAGAAGCAGATGGAGCTTCGAAACGCGTCGGGCAGATCCATTACGGAGCGGCGTCTACAAGCGGATCCCCGCCCTCACCTACACATATATAAAGCTGCTGCTCGGGTGCTACTCAAAAGATGGACAACCTAGAGCTTCAATTTACAAACGCGGCAGTCCAGCCGCGGAGTTTGCACCACCCCGTTAACGTGGGGGTCACGACAGTGAAGTAGCAGCCGTACATGGGATCGAGGACGGGCCCACTTGTGGAGTCCATACAGGACTTGAGCATGTGTGCTTTCCGCACTACACTTCCCAGAAGTCTCATTGTAGCCTCCCATCGACGGCTGAGTTATATTTAATTGGAGAAGTGTAACGGGTGCGCACACCGCTTCCGTTAAAGCCCCTGAAGAGAAGCAGATGGAGCTTCGAAACGCGTCGGGCAGATCCATTACGGAGCGGCGTCTACAAGCGGATCCCCGCCCTCACCTACACATATATAAAGCTGCTGCTCGGGTGCTACTCAAAAGATGGACAACCTAGAGCTTCAATTTACAAACGCGGCAGTCCAGCCGCGGAGTTTGCACCACCCCGTTAACGTGGGGGTCACGACAGTGAAGTAGCAGCCGTACATGGGATCGAGGACGGGCCCACTTGTGGAGTCCATACAGGACTTGAGCATGTGTGCTTTCCGCACTACACTTCCCAGAAGTCTCATTGTAGCCTCCCATCGACGGCTGAGTTATATTTAATTGGAGAAGTGTAACGGGTGCGCACACCGCTTCCGTTAAAGCCCCTGAAGAGAAGCAGATGGAGCTTCGAAACGCGTCGGGCAGATCCATTACGGAGCGGCGTCTACAAGCGGATCCCCGCCCTCACCTACACATATATAAAGCTGCTGCTCGGGTGCTACTCAAAAGATGGACAACCTAGAGCTTCAATATATATATATATATATATATATATATATATATATATATATATATATATATATATATATATATATATATATATATATATTCAATCTTTTAATCACTTTAGACGTTACCTCACTCTAAACGTCCATCAAACACAAAGATGGACTACGAGCATTGAAACACTCCCTGGCAAGGAGAGGACATTTCTATACAGAACACGACAAAATGATTGTTAACATGGTGGAATTGTGTCTAACAAACAACATCTTTATGTTTCAAAATGTATTATATCAGCAACTAAGCGGTGTTGCCATGGGAGCTAGCTTCTCCCCCAGCTACGCGCATGTTTACACATGGCTGGTGGGAGGAGCTGGTTCTCATGGCAAACTATGTGGAGACACTAACGAACCATGTAAAATGCTGGTGGAGGTTCATTGACGACCTGTTCCCAGTTTGGAAGGGTACAGAAGAGGAGGCAAGTGAATTTATTGCTTCACTCAATGTAAATGAACTAAATTTGAACTTCACAGCGAACATAAGTAAGACCAGTGTAGTGTTTTTAGACTTGGAGGTATTGATAAGTCAAGGCAAGGTTGAAACCAAATTACACAGGTAACCAACAGCAGGAAATGCAATTTTACACGCCAGTAGTTCGCATCCTAACCAACGAGTGCAAAGTATCCCTTACGGTGAGCTACTGTGCATTAAACGAATCTGCAATAATGATGAGGCATTAAAACTAGCACAACAAGAGTGTATTGGCAGATTCAAAGCCAGAAGTTACAGTAACAAATGTCTAAAAAAAGCTTTAATGAAATGTAATTTGGTCAATAGAGAAAAGCTAATGGATAAACAACCAAAACAACCTATTGCCCCACATGAACCAACAAGTGATTTTAGATTCATTCTAGATTACAATCGCCAAGAGGTAGCGGTAAGAAAAATTATCAACAAAAACTGGCACCTCATAAAACAGGACCCTGTAATAGGCAAAACAGTCTCCAGAAAACCATCTATAACATACAGGAGGGGGGTATTAATGAAAGATACTCTAATGGACAATGATCCATGTGGCACGCCAGCCAAAGGATCTTGGTTGGCACAAAGAAAACGATTTTACAAATGTAAAATATGTAAAGCATGCCAAAATGGAGTGTCCACCACCAATTATACCACACCTTTTGGAGGGCCAAATCAAGAATTAACGAAATCCTTAAACTGCAAAACAGATCATGTGGTGTATGTGTTGGAGTGCCCGTGCAATTTAAGATATGTCGGTAGCACCATCTTGCCTGGACACAAACGGATACTCCAACACATACGAGCTATTAAAAACCACTGTCAGGCACATCTGGTGGCACGCCATTTTCATGAAAAACACGATGGCAATCCCAAAGACTTGAGATATTTTCTCATAGATGCGGTTCTGAAAAATAAAAGAGGAGAGGATAGAGAAAAATCCCTAAGAATATTAGAGATGCACTATATTCTAAACTTAGATAGTAAGCATCCAAACGGGCTGAATAGTTCGGAGGAACTGCATGCAAATCTTTAAGACCTAAATTTAAGTTATGGCCACCACAATAACTGTTTTAGTTAGTCCTCCTATGAGCAACATAAGCTTTAGAGTCACAAGATGAGGTGCATAAACTAAGATCGCTTAGAAACAGAATTCAGACGAGAAACCGCCTTCAGAATTTTTCTGTTTACATAAAACGAATTCCCCCTAAATGTTTTTAAGCTACCAGGGTTTTTAATGAAGCATATTTTACACTTTTTTTCTATTTTGCACAGATCTTTTTTGCACAAACCTCATCCTTTTACAGTATGATCAACATGTGATTTAGATCAAATTACTATATAAACTTTAAATAGAACACACGGGTTGACTCCAAACCAGACTAAACGGAGTCAATAGGGATTTATCCCAATACGTTCAGCAAAACACTCTGTGTGTTAGTACAGATGTGTGTGTATACAGGCTAAAAGAGATTTTTAAATAATATTGTGAATAATAATCAATTATCTATCTATTTATGCATTTATTATATTTATGAGCAAGTTGGTGTTTTATATGTGTATTTATATGCATTCAAACCTATGCACATTTAGGTGCGTAGCTATGTTCGTATCTATATGTATATTGGTATTTATATTTATATTTATACTTGTGGATACTGAGTTATTTATATATTTATATATTTATATAGTTATATATTTACATGAGTATTTGAGATATGGAAATCCAAAAGCTAAAACACACATGCAATTAAGAAACAGTATGTTTACCAACTATTCGGTATAGAATGAAATGAAGCCTTATGAAGTCACCCATGTGATGGGGGCGTGGCTTGGCGCCCGGCGAGGACGGCAGCGCGGATGTGAGCGCTCCCGGTCGCTTGGGGATTCCGCCGCTTTCACCGCATCATCTCCGCCTGCAAACCAGGTTTTACCACATCGGAGACTGCAGCCCACGAAGCGGTTCCAGGTACAGGCTCCGTCAACCAGCGGAATGGTAGTTTTTGACGATATTGCAGCGGACGCGGCTGAGTGATAGCCGCGCCCGCCATCTTGTTTCCTGTCAGCGCGAACTGCGGCGCACTCGTTTCCCGACCATGCGAGTCTGCCTCAAAGACCTGTGCATAACCAACTCTTCCTGGTGAGGTTTTTTTTTGCATTTTTGCTCCACCGCTGCACAAGTATCACATAGGCTGCTCTTCAATGAAGTTTAACGAGTTTTCCTCGCATCCTGCATGTCCTTGGCGGCCATTTTAAGCAAATGGATTTCTCTTTCCTCAAATACCCTGCTAATGCACTCAGACTAAATCAACTCTTTGCTGGAAACGCTGCTGTTTTTTAATGCTTCTATATTTAACACTATCTACAGTTTGGGGCAGTTTTGAGCATGGTTTTTGTGCACTCTCCTTACCTACTCTCCATGTCTTTATGATATCCTCCACCTGAAGGACCTTCTTTGCTCCACAACGTGCCAATCACCTATATCTCATCGCCATGGTGGTTCTTTGTTCTCACCGTCAATGCGCTAACTCCTCCAAATAGCGAATTGGTCGCTGCTCCACCCATCTTTTTGACTTTTTGACTCTCTGGCACTCTTACATCTTGTGCAGTTTTCTAGTCAATAATTTTAACGCAAACTCTTTGCTGCCTTTGGACAAGTATTGAATATTATTGGACTTTTTCTTTATTTTCTCCTCACCAACAATTCTTTCCTACTTCATTTTTATGGAAAGGAAGGCATTCTCTCGGACCCCCAAAACTCCACGTCGTGTCTTCATCAAAAATTCAAGAGTCTTTTCTGCACTGGCACACCTCGAGGCCTCTCAGGCCCTCGTTACTCAAATGTCGCAGTCAACCGCGGAGCGGCCTATCCAGCTTCCAGGGAAAGTCACGACGAAACGCCCTAAAAAAGATCCTCCATCGCCAACGGGGTCCACATCGGCTGTCTCTATGGAGCTGTTATTGGAAGAGATCCGTGCTCTCAAGCCCTTCATGGAAGAAACCAACTCTAAGTTGCAGGTTCTTACTGACAACTGGTCTCAGATGGATGCCAGAGTAACTACAGTGGAACACTCTCTAACTTCTCTCCAAGAGTCATCCTCTAAGGTTTCACACATGCAGTCTCAAATTTCCTCTCTTCAAAAGCAAGTTGAAGAATTGGAGAACCGAAACAGGCGCAACAATCTTCGTCTCTACGGCCTGGCGGAGAATTGTGAGGGGTCTGACCCCATTGCCTTCTTCAAATCATTTCTGCCCAAGCTTCTTCACCTACCTGAGGATACTACGCTTAACATCCAGCGTGCACATAGACTGGGTCGTCTCCCTTCTACCTCCTCTCCTTCTTCGCGACCAAGAGGTGTCATCATGTACTTTTTAGAATATACTGACCTCCTCAAAGTTATCTCAGCAGCTCGTGCCTCACCTCGCCTACAATGGTCGGGCTCCAATCTTTTCTTTGCGCAGGATTATGCAAGAGCCACAGCTAGTCGCCGCAAGGCCTTCTTGGATATGCGTCCAGAACTTCGTGCCATTGGAGCTAGATATGGCCTTTTCCACCCTTGCCTATTTAGAGTGACCTACAACAACAAAACTACGACATATGAGGATCCTGTTCGTCTCCGCAGCTTTTTGAACGCAACTCAAGCATCTGACATGGACTTTTCCAGCTCTTCGTCAGCTTTCCCGCCATGATTCCTACCTGACGCAGCATTGAAGTTTCACTTAATTTGCATGCTCATCGTGCATTGTTGAATGTGTTACTGTTTGTTTATGCAATGTTTTCCAGCGCCTCTAGTTTTCCTGCTCTCTCCCTCACCCTCCGTCATTTTTCTTGTATCCCAGTTCGTTAATTACTATTGTTCACTATTATCTCTTCATACACCTTCTTGTCATTTACTGTTGTTTTGTTCTCATCTTCTTTCAATCGTCTCGCTCATTATTGGTTTTCCTCCCTTTTCCTTGCAGGTTTTTACATTATGTATGGCGTCTCTCCCCCGACCTGTTGGTTCGTTTGCATTGGACGTTTGCTTCCTTTGCCTGGCGCTCCCCCCTCATCCATTTCCTCGCGTGTCCTCCCCCTAGTGATTGACCCTCCCCATCTCTACCCTTCGTAAGTATGTTTTCCTTCTCATCCCGGATGTTCACTTCCCTTCTTGTATCTTTTTCACTTTTAAGTTCACCAATTTCCTTTGCTCCACAGGTGTCTCTCTCTCTTGTCTCTCGAATACTCTTCTATCACCATCTTCTTCCTATTATTCTAACTGCCTCCTGGAATACCTTCTCATTTTTTCCACATTGATTGCTTCTATTCTCCTTCTCCTCACCCTCTTTACTCTTTCCTCATTCTTTTATTCATTATTATACTGCTCTGACTTTCATCGACTTTCTCATTCTTCATGGTTTTTTCATTCTTCTGGGTCTCCTTTGCACCTCTTTCTCTTTCTCTGTTTTCTTCCTCTTCTTTGAGATGATCTGTCTCTAAAGGCAATTACATGGAATGTTAAGGGCGTCAACTCCCCTATCAAACGTCAAAGAATTTTATCTCACCTTTCGCGTTTGAATGTGGACATTGCTTTTTTACAAGAAACCCATTTATCTGCTGAAGAATCTGTCAAATTGAAGAGAAGTTGGGTGGGTGTTGTTTACTATTCTCCTGGGGATGGTAAACGTAATGGTGTTGCAATTTTATGTCACAAAGCTCTTGCTCATTCCCTGCTTGCCCAGGAATCCGATGCTGAAGGCCGATGGATATATGCCAAACTTTCTATCAAGAATGTTCCAATTTCTCTCCTAAATGTTTATGCCCCTACCACTGGTGATCCCACTTTCTGGCACTCATTCTCCCAGCACATCACCAGATTCATTGATGATAATTTTATACTAGCAGGAGATTGCAATCAGCCCCTAGATCCCTTTCTTGATAGGAACTCCAAAGCACACTACATCCCTAACAAATCTCATAAATCCTTCTCTCAAGCTATTTCCCAACACAAACTCACTGATGCTTGGCGTCTATGCAACCCAGAACTCCAGGAATTTACCTTCTATTCTCCATGTCACCATTCCCAATCTCGGATTGATTACATTTTTGTTACCCATAATATTGCCCAAACTCTCACTCATGCAGAAATTGGTCCAATTTTACTCTCTGACCATGCCCCCACATTAGTTCAATTGGATATCTTACCCAAATCAATAGGCCCTAAACGCTGGCGTTTCAACAATTCTCTCCTCCTAGATCCTAAATTTACTACCTCCTTCACTTCCTTTTCCCACGAATTTTTCTCCCTAAATGATAACTCCCCTGTCCCCAAACACACCATTTGGGATGCCTTTAAAGCGGCGGCAAGAGATTTTATCATTGGCTTTGTTGCTAAAAAACGTAGAGCTGCTCGCGATTTTACCAAGGCTATCCTTCTGGATATTAAGAAATTGGAGCATTCTTATTTCACTTCCCGCTCACAGCAAACTCTAACTGCCCTGGTTAACGCTAAGATGAAATTTAATAAAAAATCTACGGACGATGCATCCTTGTACCTATTAAAATCTAGTGCCAAGTTCTATGGAGGCAAAAATAAGGCTGGCAAGATCTTAGCCAATTATCTCAAGGTGAAACACAACAAATTAAACATTGAATCAATCTACGACGCTGATTCGAATCTCAAACACACAGACGCAGACATTCTCACTGAATTCTCTACCTTTTATAAGACCTTATACTCTTCTGAAACCCAGCCCTCCTCCCACTCTCTAGACACATTCTTCTCCTCCATTCAAAAACCATCTCACTTTCCACTTGACCTCTCTCACTTAGAACTTGATATATCCCAACAAGAACTACTCAAAGCGCTTCAAACCCTCCAAAAAGACAAGGCCCCTGGGCCAGACGGCTTCACAGTAGAGTTTTTTCTCCACTTTTCAAAGCTCCTCATTCCCCGACTCCATTCCCTTATTGGTACCTTCCTTTCCTTGGGTTCCTCCTCAGGCTCTTTTTCAGACGCCCATATTTGCCTCATACCCAAGGAGGGGAAGGATCCTCAACACTGCAAAAACTACAGACCAATCTCTTTGGTCAATATTGACTACAAGATTTTTGCAAAGTCTCTTGCGGCACGCCTTGACCTTCTTCTTCCAGACCTCTTGGGTGAGGAACAGTCGGGCTTTGTCAAGGGCCGTTTTATAACTGATAACACCAGACTCCTCTTCAACATCCTCTCTAAATCTCGCCTTTTACCCCATCCCCTCGCGGCCATTGCCCTGGATGCCGAAAAGGCATTTGATAGGGTCGAATGGACTTATCTATTTCACACCCTCCGTTGGTTTGGTTTTGGTCCTGTTTTCATATCTTTAATCTCACTACTCTATTCTAACCCACGTGCAGCGGTTTGTGCCAACGGTCAAATATCTTCCTTTTTTGATTTAAAAAGAGGTGTTCGCCAAGGCTGTCCCTTATCTCCCTTTCTCTTTAACCTGGCATTAGAACCCTTCCTCTCCAAGCTCCGTCAAAACCCCTCCATCCATGGTTTCCAACTGTCAGACTCCCACATCAAACTAGCCGCTTATGCGGATGACATTTTGCTATTTATCTCCAACCCCTCCGTTTCCATTCCTGCTTTTCTCACTGAAGTCCATGCTTATTCCCAAATATCTGGATACAAACTTAATAACGATAAATGTGAGATCCTCCCCTTGACTAAATTCACTTTCAAACCCGATTTTGCCACCTCTAATTTCACATGGAAACCCTCCAATATCAAGTACCTTGGAATGCATGTCACCCCTACCATCCCAGATACCGTTTCTCTGTGCATGTCCAAATGCATTAAAAAATTAACGGATCTCATATCCAAGTGGCATCCCCTTTACCTATCCTGGTGGGGTCGCCTTGACACTATTAAAATGATGTTGTCTCCCATTGTTCTCTACACCCTCTCCAATATTTCGGTCCCTGTCCCCTCCAAATTTTTCAAAAAGATCAACTCTTTTCTAATGTCCTTTCTTTGGAATAAAAAGAAGCCACGAATGTCTCTAGCACGTCTGATTCGTCCTAAATCAGAAGGTGGGGCCAACTTTCCTGACTTCCCAGCCTACCACAAGGCGTTTCAGTTGAGACAAGCTTCTTTTTGGCTCCAAGATCCTGACACCCCATGTCCTCTATGGACCAAATTTGAACGCCTCCTTCTTTCTCCCTTCTCCTTTGCTGAGTACCTTTCCTTCTCTCGCAAACCCACCTCTATCTCTACTCCGATTCATAAGTTTACCACTAAATTACTCCTCTCTTCTACGCACTCACCTCCCACTACCATTGCTGATTTCCTTTCCTCCCCCATATGGCATAACACTTCCTTACTCATCCGTAACAGACCCTTTTTTTGGAAAACTTGGCATACTCGAGGTCTGCAGTGGATCTCCCAACTATTTTCTCACTCCTCTTTCTTATCTTTTGACACCCTTCGCTCCCTCTATGACTTACCTACTTCCTTTGCACGCAAATACCAATTGCTTAAAAACACAGTCCTAGCGAAATACAATGACCTCTCTCAGCCCTGCCCTCCTCCTGCTCCATCCACTCCCACTACCGCACTTCATTCCTTCTTACGCACTACACCAAAAGCTACTGCTATTTACAAATACCTTCACGCTGGTGAGACTCCGAGACCCAAATCTAAAGTAGAAGAATCTTGGGAGCATGGTTTGTCTGTCTCTTGGTCGGTTTCCTTCTGGGACAAAATCTGGACCAAAATTCGCAAATCTTCCAGAGCAGCAACCCTTACTCAGACTTTGTTCTTTATTTACAATAGACTCCTCTTCACACCCTCTGACCTTCACAAACGCTTTCCTAATACTCCCCACACATGCTGGTCTTGTTCGTCACCACAAGCCAACTTATTTCATATGTTATTTTTATGCACTCATGTTCGTCATTTTTGGCTACAGGTTTGGGCTCAAATTAATTTAATTTTCCACACTTCTATCCCTTTTTCTCACACACATGTTTTTGTGGGTAGTCTCTCTCCTTGTTGGGATGACATTGATCTAAAACCTCAGATTGTTGATCTATTACTTGCCGCTGCCTTCCAACAAATAACAGTCAACTGGAAAGATTTCTCCAAAATTTCCTTCAAAGCGTGGTGGTTTAATGTATGCCATAACCATAGACTTGATACTGCCCATGTTTTCCCCGCATGTATGGCTACAAAACGCATGGACTTATGGACTCCCGTCACACTTTATCTGGACTCATGTAGTAAACGCTTGTTTCACCCTCCGCCTCCACAACAGGAAGTTCCTAAACCTCCTTAATCGCCCGATACATTCCACTTATCCTCCATTGTACCAACTTTATCTATTACTTTCCAATGTTCTCATGCTTTTCATATTTTATGCTTACCGTATTTTTTCTTTGCCTTTTTCTCATCTTGTACCCAGATTTCTTTTATTATAATGCTTGCATTTGTATGATTGTATTATTCTGCTCAGATTCTTTACTCTGATATCACGTTGTACTTTGTTTTGACACCTGGTTTTCTCTTTTATCACTATCAATAAAATTTTCTTGAACTTAAAAAAAAATGAAGTCACCCATGTATTTATACTGTTATAAGGGAACAAGGCGAAGTTGAATTATTTAAAATAATACATTTCAGGCCCTGAGAATTACCCTGGCTTGAACATACTATCATAAACGTTACAAAAAAGGGGGGGGGTTGTTTTATATCCGATCTGCTCATCAAACCTTGTCTCTTTCTTATCCAAGGACAACACCATATGACTGTAAACATAGACCAACTTTTGAGTGCAGCCTTGGTGTAGAATGCTTATCCTCCTTAAGCATTAGCCATAGACAATCTGCCCACCAATGGTGTTACAGAGTGTCACATCCATGTACAAAGAAAACATCAGTGCACATCATATATAGTCACTATAATCCATGTGCATTCAGCACCATTCTTCAATTTAAATTTCTGCACAGACACGACTTCTCAATCCAAAGGAATCACGTAGTGTAGACAAATTCCAGATTGTATTTATTTTAAAACAAAGTGCTTCACAGCCGACGCGTGTTTCTCCCCCACGGGCTTCCTCAAGGCCGAAATCCAATTTGAGCAGCACTGTATCTACCAACGCTTATACAATTCAGAATCCCTTAAAAAATACTTCGCCCAATGTGTATTTCAATCTAGTTGTACACCAGTAAGAGTAGCAGTCGCCCTTATATATTGTATTTGTGGAGCAATGATAAGTTCCATCATAAAACACCAAACACCAAACATGTCTCCGACCAGAAATTCCCGTGACCAAGTTCCCTTGGTCGTGGGAATTTCGACCGAAAAAATACTTCGTCCAACGTGTATTTCAATCTAGTTGCACGCCAGTAAGAGTAGCAGTCGTCCTCATTTATTGTATTTGTGGAGTCATGATAAGTTCCATCATAAAACACCAAACATGTCTTCGACCAGAAATTCCCGCGACCAAGTTCCCTTGGTCGCAGCAATTTTTGGTCGGAGGCCCACATGTTTGGGTGGGCCTGGCCCACCCGGCCCCCTGCTAGAACCGGGCCTGCCTCCCACCCATGTTATGTTATTTCCACCTTGGATAGCACAAGGACTCAGCCGAGGGTGCATTTCGATGCTTCGCCAACACAGAAACCCACAACTGACTAGAACAGCCAGGCTTTCAGAAGTTTGTTTTAAATGTTGGAAAATCTGGGGGGACTGCGAAGATCTATAGCGCGCAGCACTGTCTGTGGCGAGTCTATGCGCTCCACAGTGTGGAGTGCAAGGGGTGCACAATACTTAATGTTAGCCAACAGAGCTGACGCCCATTTACACTCCAGGAGACAGCTGCTCTGCTTTCCAGAGCAGCCCTGGGGTCTCCAGCCTTCTCTGCAATAGGGGCTACTTACGGTCAGAGGAAATGACCCCGAGCCACGAATGCTAGTGCCGTAATAGTGACCACAGACAAGATTCCATTAGTGGCCACTGTATGCAGGGTCACCAGCAGAGACCACCTCCATGAATCAGACACGGTACAAGTGGCAATGTAACAACAGGCGTGGCTGCAATGCCCTGACCCGATGCTAATAGAGCCAGGATTAGGCCTCCCCAAATGCCAAACGAGAAAGATCTCAAATACCAGCTTTAAATAGATTTTGGAATTTAAGCCACTTTTCTCCAAATAACTGCTTATGAGTTCTGAAATTCACAAATTTGTGTCTTCAATACACACTCTCAGGAATGATATAAATATGTTAATTCAACCAGGCAAAAGCTTCTAATTGGTTAGTCCGGTCTGCACAGAGGAGAGATTGTTACAGAGAGCAAGATACACTGCCCATCTTTATAGACAGGTATATTTAATTTAACGGAGATGAAAGTCACATTATGCTAATAATTAGAAAATGTTTAAAAATTGTTTTAAAAAACGGAAGATTTTAAAACACACTAATTTCGACGGTGGGCTAAAAGACAATTACAGGCCTCCTCTGCTGTAGTGAGAAACGAGGTCTGTAGACCTTACCACACGCACCTGCACACATCAATCACCCCTGTCTGTACATTACTGACTGTCCCTATCACACGCGCCCGCTCCACTTCAGATGTCCCATAATCAGGGCCATTCGAATCATGTGATTGTGCGGTAATTTTCGCATAATTATAAAACTGACACATTTGCCACATTGTTCATCTGCTGCATAACCTGCAGTTTATGTTGCATCATGTGGCTTTTAATGCCACATAATTTACTTACCCCTGCCACATAATTTGGCCCTGTCCTGCCTCATAATTGTAGTGGCTCTGCCCATAATCGGGTTGTACCGATGCACTCTCCAACCAAGGATATCACCGCACACCAACGTACAGACAAACACGGACACAGGCGGGTCCCGGGGATGCTGCACGCATCAGATCTGCTTGTGCACAGGGAGTGCCCGAAGCCATACTGTTGGCAACATCAAGCACTGAAACACAGCACACCAATACACACCCTGGCACCACTGGGAACTTTCCTTCAGCCGTGCACCCCTGAAACACCACACAAGTGCAGGTCACTTCACTCTCGCCTTATTACACTAACAACCCCACGACTACAAACATACATAGCCGATGGATGGCGCTCGCATGTCCAAGCCGCTCCTGGACGCACCCATGGACCGTTCTCCTGCTTCTCCTGCAAATTCAGCGGCACCGACAACATCTCCGCTACGACAACACCACAGATTCCCGACCCCAACCACCTAGAATGCATCCTTCTCAACACCCGCTCGGTCCACAGGCACGCCATTGACCTTTGGAACCTACTAGACACCATCTCTCCTGACGTCGCCTTCCTAACGGAAACATGGATGAACGCTTCCTCCGCCCCTGACATCGCCATCGCTATCCCTGATGACTATAAGATCACACGCAAGGACCGCACCGACCATACAGGAGGTGGAATCGCTATCGTCCATAAGAAAACAATCCGCATCTCAACCAGCTCTGATGCCAACCTCGCCAACTCCGAACACCTTCACTTCCAGATCCACATCGACCCCAAGACCACACTCAGAGGCACCCTCCTCTACAGACCACCAGGACCCCGCGCAAAATTCAGTGAAGACATCACGGACTTCATCACCCCACACGCGCTACCCTCCAAAGACTACATCCTTCTGGGAGACCTCAACTTCCACCTTGAAAAGATCAACAACCGCAACACCGCCACCCTCTTGGACAACCTCACCAACCTCGGACTTAAACAACTGGTCACTTCCCCCACCCACATCGCAGGTCACACTCTCGACCCCATCTTCACCTCCAGCAACCATGTCTCCTTCAGCCACACTACGGATCTCCTCTGGACTGACCACAGCTGCGTTCACTTCACCTATAACAAACCGAAACCCATCAACCACCCCCAACCAACTCTACAAAGAAACTGGAACAAAATCACCACAGAGCAGATCTCCACTTCACTCCTTCAAACCTCCCCAGCCCTCTCTTCTAACGCCAACGAAGCCGCCTCCAACCTCACCCTTTGGTTATCCAACACCGCCGACACCTTAGCACCACTGAAAAAACGTCAACACAAACTTGGCAACAAGAAGGCCTCATGGTTCAACGATGATCTCAAGAAGTCCAAGAAACTGTGCCGCTCCCTTGAAAAGGCCTGGAAAAAAAACCCATCCACCAGCACCAAGGACGCCTTCAAAAGCGCCACCCGCACTCACCACCAACTGATCCGAAAAGCCAAGAAAACAGCATTCAAGGATCGACTTGACAACAACGCCCACAACAGCAAGGAACTATTCAACATCGTCAAGGAATTTTCCAACCCCGCGGCCAACTCCAACGACATCACCCCATCTCAAACCCTCTGCGACTCCCTAGCCTCTTTTTTCCACAACAAGATTGCTGACATCCACAACAGCTTTGACAACCAACCCGGAAGCCAACCCACCCTACCATCTGCTGACCATCTTCCCCCCGTAAACACTCTTAACGCCTGGAACCTAATCTCCACTGAGGACACCATCCGCCTGATGAATTCCATCCACTCCGGATCCCCCACAGACCCATGCCCTCACCACATCTTCAACAAAGCAGACTCCGTCATAGCCCCGCACCTCCGAGACGTCATCAACTGCTCCTTCAACTCCGCTACCTTCCCAGAAGACTGGAAACACGCTGAACTCACCGCCCTTCTGAAAAAACCAACAGCAGACCCCACCGAACTCAAAAACTACCGCCCCATCTCGCTTCTTCCATTCCCGGCCAAAGTCATCGAAAAAGCCGTCAACAACCAGCTCGCCGCCTTCCTCGAAGCCAACAAATCCCTCGACCCCTCACAATCCGGCTTCCGAGCCAAACACAGCACTGAGACCGCCCTCATCGCAGCAACAGACGACATTCGAACTCTACTGGACAATGGAGACACAGTCGCCCTCATCCTCCTCGACCTCTCTGCAGCCTTCGACACTGTCTGCCACAGCACCCTTTTACAACGCCTCAGAAACATCGGAATCCAAGGAAAAGCACTGGAATGGATCACCTCGTTCCTCACCGGAAGAACCCAGAGAGTCCGCCTCCCACCATTCAAGTCCGAGGCCTCTGAAATCATTTGTGGCGTACCTCAAGGATCCTCACTCAGTCCCACCCTCTTCAACGTATACATGAGCCCCCTCGCGACCATCGCCCGCCAACACAACTTGAACATCATCTCCTACGCGGACGACACTCAACTGATCCTCTCTCTCACCAATGACCCCAGCACCGCCAAAACTAACCTACACGAAGGAATGAAAGAAGTCGCCGAATGGATGAAACAAAGCCGTCTGAAACTGAATTCAGACAAAACAGAAGTCCTCATCTTAGGTACATCCCCCTCTGCATGGGACGACTCCTGGTGGCCGGAAGCCCTCGGAAAAGCACCCATCCCGACAGACCACGCACGGAACCTTGGCGTCATCCTAGACTCCTCACTCTCCATGAACAGACAAGTCAACGCCGTATCCTCCTCCTGCTTTAACATTCTTCGCATGCTCAGAAAAACATTTCGCTGGATCCCCTCTGAAACAAGAAAAACAGTCACACACGCTCTAGTCACGAGCCGACTGGACTACGGAAACACCCTATACGCAGGCACCACCGCTAAACTCCAGAAGAAACTACAACGAATCCAAAACGCCTCAGCCAGGCTCATACTGGACATCCCACGCAACGAACACATTTCGAGTCACCTTAAAGACCTCCACTGGCTACCCGTCAATAAGAGGATCACTTTCCGACTGCTTACCCACGCACACAAATCACTCTACGACATCGGACCAGATTGCCTCAACTCTCGACTGTCCTTCTACACCCCCTCCCGCCAACTTCGCTCCTCCAGTCAAGCCTTCGCCACTGTACCTCGCATCAACAAGACCACCATGGGAGGCAGATCCTTTTCATACCTGGCTGCCAAAACATGGAACTCACTCCCCGCCTACCTTCGCCTCACCCAGAATCACCTAGCGTTCAGAAAGCAGCTTAAAACGTGGATATTTGACAAATAATCCCCCTCCCCTTCCTAAGCGCCTTGAAACCCTCTGGGTATGTAGTGCGCTATACAAATTTTATGACTTGACTTGACTTAATAAAGATCGAGAAAGCGGGACAATGCCACAATAACGTCTGTATGCGCTATACAAATGCCAATGTTACCACTGAAATATAATCTGGACGCTCCAGAAACGTTTTCAAATCTCAACAGTCCTTTGAGGTTACCAATTTTAGCATTTTGCACTTGCCGCTTGCTGAAGCGTGTATGACCAGGGACTGCCGGAGGACCCCCCCTCCCCCCTTCCGTTAACAAACACTATTAAAAGGACATGAAAGGGATTCTTTTCTTTGGAGGCGAGGGTCGTACAACCCCTGGCCGTATTTATTAAAACATAAAAAGAAATCAAACATTGAAAGATTTTTTTTTTACACAACTAAGCAGAAAACGTTACACAACATTTTTTATTTTTTAAATCTTTTTATTGAACAAAAGGAAATAAAAACAAAACATCAGGTGACATTAGCTTCCATTACAGTTACAATTTTCCGTCTCCACACATTCAAGATAATAGATACAATATATATGTAGTGGGTCAAGGGGACATATGCGCTTTCACCTCCTCCGGGCATGCCAAGGGTGCACATATATCTCCTCTGTATCGATTCCAAGCCTCCCAGACCTTCCCCCATTTCCGGTGACACCCCCTTGCCTTATACACCGCTCTTTCCCTGAACATGCACCAATCCAGGTCCTCTGCCCATTTATCAACCCGGGGCGGCCGGCTGGCACCACACAGCCGGGCGATATTACGCTTGGCTATCATACATGCTAATGTGACCCATTAGTTCCTGTAGCTGTTCAGGTCTGTAGGTTCCCAGACATTTAGGATGCAGCTACGTGCCTCCGGCCGCATCTCCTCTCCCAAGAGCTCTCATAGAATATCGTGGACCTTTCCCCAATACGCATGTACCCAGGTGCAGTGCCACAGTATATGCATAAACGTACCAAGCTCCCCACATCCCATCCTACAATCTCCGCTCTCTGAGCGACCCATGCGAACCAGACGAGGCCCAGTGACATATAATCTGTGAAGGACCTTTAATTGCACCAGCCTGAGCCTCATCTGTATAGCTACAACTCGTGGTGAGGAAAACGCCTTCTGCCAATCTTCATCGTCCATTTCCAACCCATCTTCCACCCATTGCGTTCTAAGAGGAACAAGTGGATCCTCCGTATGATTAATGAGCTTTTTATATATCAGCGAGATGGTCCTCTCAGGGAGGTGTCCGTCCAATACCCGATCTTCAAGAGGGGAGGAGTCAGGAAGTAACATGTCTCTAGGGATGTTTTTCGAGTATAGCATGCCTAATCTATAGATACCGGAAGTGCTCACAGTCGTGTAGGTGATATTTTTTCTTAAGGGAACTGAACGGAAGTACTGTGCCATGTTCCTAAATAACCTTGATCTGAGTAATCCCAATAAGGTCCCATTTGTCGAACCCCTTAGACCTCCACAAGCCTCTCAACTGTTCCGAGGTCCATAACGGGGTGGCAAGCGTGAACTTTCCCTCCCACTTGAGGTGTCTATTTGCCGCGTGCCACACCTGGACGGCATGTGCCGTTGGCCCCGCAAGGGGAGACCGGCGAGGCCTAGCATAGAGCGCCCTAGTGATGTCACCACCCGGAACCTGCCAGCGGTCCATAGCATACCCGGGGTCCCCGGGGGTCCGTTTTCAAGGTGGCTTACCCCTGCCAGCTGGGAAGCCAAGTAGTATTTCCTCAAGTCTGGTAGCCCAATCCCCCCCGTCATACCAAGGGAGGGTGAGGTTAGAGAATGCTAGGCGGGGTTTACCATCCCAGAGTAGCTGTCTCTGAAGGGTCTTTATTTCCTTGAAGTAAGATGCAGGCACAGGATCCATCGCATTCTGCAGCGCGTATAAAAACCGGGGGAGGGCCATAATCTTGAAGAGTACTGCCCTACCCAAAAGGGAGAGCGGAAGCACCTTCCAGCGCGCAACATCTCCTTTAAATCGATTCAGAGGACGGCCAAGGTTATGAAAGAAATGTAATTTCGAGTCTAACGTGACATAGACACCAAGGTATTTAAACCCTATCGGCTCAATTTGTTTCAGGCAGGTCTCTGGGACCACAGGCGGTTCACCCGTAAGGACGAAGAGCACTGACTTCAACCAATTTATAGCAAACTCAGAGTACCTCCCGAAAATGGCAAGCACATCGAGGAAACAGATAAGAGATCACCTCGGGTTGGTGAGATATAGCAGAATATCGTCTTCCCACTCTAGAGTACATCGTAGGGCACGTATGTCGCGGTCCCAGCAAACCCAAGCCGCCAGGGGCTCCAGGGCCAGGGCAAAGAGTAAAGGGGACAGGGGGCAACCCTGTCTCGTGCCCCTACCAAGGAGAAAATATGCAGACTTTCTGTTGTTCACCACTACTCTCGCCAAAGGCTGAGCATACAATAAACACACGCAGTTCATGAATTCTGGGCCGAAACCCAGCTTCTCCAGTACTGCAAAAAGATACGGCCACTCCGCTCTGTTGAACGCCATGGTGGCTGCCACGGATACCAGCACCGCGGGATCCCGAATCGTCGGAGTTCTACCCAGCACTCTGTGCAACCGTCGCAAAGTTGAGGGCAGTGTTGCGGCGCGGCATGAAGCTGGATTGGTCCGGGTCGTAACACAACATTTGATTACAATTGATATATACAGATATCAGATGGCTAACCTTAACATAATTCTAGTACAAGGTATTTCCTATCCGAATCTAACGTATAAATAAATCACATTATACAATATTTCTTTTCTGCGTATCCTATTTGGGCCTACGGCAAGGTCACGAACAGGTGTCAGATCCTTATCACTTAAACCACGCCCTCCTATCGGAGTGCGCATGCGCAGAGGGCCTGTTTACCGTGAGGGTACTTCCCCCCCCGGTTACCCACCGTATGCCCTATTAACCACGCCCTTTCATTGAAGTGCGCATGCGAAGAGGGCCCGCTTACCGTGAGGCTACTTTCGCACCCCAGTTACCCCCATACGCTCTATTAGCTCCTTAAAAAGGGGGCCCTTGCATCTCTGCGCCGTTTACTGTCGTCATTGTGCACGTCGTGCGGGGTGGCCAACCAGCCTAGAGAAAGCGTGACTCTCCCCTCCCACGCACCCATGTAGCCAACAGGCTGTAACTGCCCCTGGAGTTCTAAGAGAGACCACTTGTCCCTCCCATTGGGCAACCCCACTCAAGAATAGCGCCGCCCCCTAAGGACCTTAAATTAACTGCTCACCAATCATGACCGTACTGCCACAGTCCATCATAGTTTACCGACTATCTGGCCCCCCCTACCCTCCTACACTGAAAGGTTATGCCCTATCCTTAAAATTCACAAACCTAGCCATTATATTTTGTCATCCGACTATCAGGCCCTACCTACTCACTGCAAGGTCATGCCCTGTCCCTATACGCCACTAACTAGGCAAAAAGATTCTCTGCAACGGTTTCATCCCCCGGTGTGGACAAATGGACGCCGTCTTTTAAGAAGCACGACTCCCCCCAGATGCACCCCTGGGCTATACTCTGTAAATATCAAACCCTAGCTAGCCTCACCATTTTTGTTACTAAGTATTTGTTTCTAGTGGCCCAATGGCCTCACAGACTTGCTTCCCCTATTGGAGGTTTTGGAATGTCTGTACCAGGGTTTACCCCGGGCACAGACATGCCGACCCACCTTTCTACACAGGCGTGCCGGTGTACCCGGTCCTTTCACACCCCCTGCCAAGTGCGGGATAGATATGCTAGGGCTGTCTGATTCAGGGAAATTAGACCTGCCGCCATGGGGCCACCAGATGGGCCCAATTGATGGCATCACACTGTGCCCGATAAGACACAGCACCCCAGACACTGATACTCATTGTTGGTGTAATTGGAAGGCTACCCAGGGAACCACAGGCCCAAAGATCTCCCATAAGCATATCATGAAGTCCGTGAACCACCTACACCTGACCACTATGCTCTGGGAAATGTTCTGTGCATGCACACCTCCCTACTACGGAATATCCTAACCACGCAGTGTCCGCTACGATGGCACCCGCGAGCACAGGCGCCGTAAAGGCAGAATACTGTTTCCCGACAAGGGGTGTTGAGGTGCCTTTGAAGCAGCGTACTGCTATATTACTGCGGTTTTTTTAATAAAGGGTTTCCTGGCCACCAATTTCTGTACTGCTAATTAATTATGCAGATTTAAAATACAACGCCATGATTCATTGTACTATACTTCCATGATTGTAGTGAATCAACTTAATTTGAAACAACAATTCATCATTCTAGGTGCATCAGAGGAATACACATTTCATTCAATATAGTATGCATTTCAAAACATTTTAAAGAATATTATAAAAAACGTATTTTCATGAATTCATTACAAAAAGAACATTATCGAAAAACATTATAATCACATCATGTAATTACAACAGTCGAAAATTCCGTGGATGCCTGCCAGCGATAAGACTACTTCTCTCATTACAATTTTGTGTGATGCTGTGACAGGCAGACTGCGAGGAAAACAGTTTTTTGAAATAAAGTTTGCTCTCGGGGTATGTTTTGTGCATCAACACCCTCACTAGAGCCCCATTCGATGTTGGTCCCTCGCAGACAATTATGTACGTGCCGAAGCGTTTCCAATCCTCCTGTATTTTAGGGGATTATCATCAGAGCTTTGACCACGTGTAATCCTAAAAATTAACAAAATATTAATACATAATGAGTCGCACACTTTTTACCTCCTTCTTTCTCTAATTTTCAATGGGCAAACTCAACAAAGTTTATGGGTACCTTATATATTTTGTAGTGTGGTTCTCTTATTAGTCCGTCTTCTGTACCTGGACACAATCAAATTGATTGTATGAGTGTGAATATTATAAGTCTGACAATACGGGCTGATATTAGCTCAGTCATGTTTATTGTTTGAAGAAACTTACCGGAGTCTTCGCAGTTGTATTCAGATGACTCCCCACTTGTATTCGTATTTTCAAACACAGTCAGCACCTTTGGAGCATGAACAATTAAGTAACCACGGTTGGAAATGCAGAGCGACAACTAAAAAAATGTCCCCTGTTTGGTTTTACTAGGAAATTATAATGCTCCAAACGTCAATGAGGACGTAATTTTCCTGGCTGAAGAGGAATCTTACCAAAAAGTAAGAGAAATGTCACTGAGAGCTTGTCCTATGTTACAAACAGTGAGTGAGTTTGTTTGGCTAAAACAATTTCTGGTTTTAGGGTGAATTGAAAGCGCCTATAATTATTGTTTGCTGACTGTGTTTGAAAATACGAATACAAGTGGGGAGTCATCTGAATACAACTGTGAAGACTCCAGTAAGTTTCTTCAAATAATAAACATGACTGAGCTAATATCAGCCCGTATTGTCAGACTTATAATATTCACACTCATACAATCAATTTGATTGTGTCCAGGTACAGAAGACGGACTAATAAGAGAACCACACTACAAAATACCCTCGCAAAGGAGGGGTCTGCCACACTAAACAAGACACTATCCCCAACGCTGCTTATGGGCAACCACTCCTGTTAAACAAGGGTCCCCAAGCACCCGACCCTGCAGCAAAGGCTCTCTCAAACCACGCGCACAACTCCCCACGGCGCCTCGCCCATGCTCCTTCAACTATCTCACACAGGTTTCAAATGCCCGGACCGCCATGAAAAAATTCCCCACTGTTGCTGAGCACACATTCACCTGATCCTGTTCTGTGTGCCTCGTGAGCTTATCCGTCGGTCCGCAGTCCCGCTGCTTCCGGGACCGCTGCTACCTAGAAAATCCAACGCAGTTGGTCCCTTCGACCACCCCGGTTTACTCCCAATGGCTCTCTCATTCCGCTCCACTGCTCCAAAACAGCTGATCGCCGCAGTCGCTCACGGGGCTCTCACCGATCGTCCTACCGACGCACCTGTAAAGAAACAAAAAGAAAAAGAATTACAGCCTCCTAGAGGCTGGAGGGATAGGCCGTGGAGCACGGAGTCAGAGAGGCAGACTCCCGCGCTCCGCGGCCTTTTAACCCCTCATCCGCCAGGCCGGAAATAACCGGCCTGGCCTTTGTTCCATAGTGACCCGGAAGTGATTCAATCACTTCCGGGTCACTAGGGGACCCGGGGTCCAATCCACATTGAGGCTCGCCCACCGCATCATGTTGACGTGATGGGAGCGCGCCCCAACAGCTGGAGCGGGTAGCGGGTGGGGGCCGTTGCACCCCGCCATACCTGCGGTGGGGCCAATGTCGGCCCGCCTTTCTCAAAGCGGCGCCCGTGTAAATAAAAGTTAGTCATAATGTAAAGGAGAACCCTATCCCGAGCCACTTACATCCGGCATAGCCCTGATGAGGGTGGGAGGGCATATGGAGGCAGAAAGGGGACTGGCACCCCATTGAAAGCGGGGAGAGATTGCGGCTGCCGCAACCATGTTAAGGAAAGCGGCACCCATATAAATACAAGTTTGGTGGGCGGCAAACATGGTGAAACCTTGTTAAACTGGTGGCACTCGCGATTTTGATTTAAACATGTCAAGCTAAAGCGCGGGTGCCCTAATCCCTTCAAAAGTAAAGCTGTAGAAAAAAAAGTCCATTTTTTTTCCATTTCTTTACTTTTGAAGCAATTGCGGCACCCGCGCTTAAGCTATATATGTTTAAAGCAAAGCGGTGGTGCTCCATTGTAAGCAAAGTAAACAAATAAACAGAAGGAAAGGCATGCGTACTAGAGAGCAGGTCCTGCCGCGATTACTGCTTAGTAATGGCGCTGCTGGGTGAAGCTTGCCTGCACAAGGAACAGTTAAAGGATAATAGCGGCTGCTGGGACGTGAAGCGAATATGCTTGCTTAGTGCTGCTGCCTGATGCACATGAAAGTGCTGGACTGTGTAATGGCTTACGGAGAACAAGCTGGGGGCCAATAACACTCTCCTCAGCCTCGCCGGGGTCTTCAGAGATGAGCGCACTTTTAATTGGTATTCGATGCATCTACGGAGGCCGAGGTGCGACAGAAACTAAAGGATTACCAAGAAGCAGCATGCGGGAGGGAGGTGCCCCGTAGCGTTTTCCTTGAGGGAGTGAGCATGATAATTGCCACCAGATGGGGGCGCGCGCTCCCGCAAGGGAATCGCCAAACGCTCATGCACTGCTGTGCTAAGCCATGCAGTGCATGCACGTTTTTGGGCCAAAAAACAAGTCGATTACATAAGGTCCCCTCCTATGCAACGCATGCGCGTTGCGTAGGACAAGACCTAAAAACGAGGAGAAATAAAGATATATCTCCCTGTTGAGCCTCCCTTATGCCTCCCCTGGGGAGGCATAAACTTTTGGCACTGCCTCAGATTTACGATTTCTCGTAAATCTGGGGCAGAGTCAAAAGGCCATTGATGTTGCTGGGAATGCCCCCAGCAACACCCATTGCTCGCCCCTTTAATACAGAACACTGCGTTAAAGGGACTGTTAGTGATCAGGCAGCATTATGCTAAAAAAAGTGACTTAGTGCTGCCTGATAAATATCTTGCAGGCTTCTGCGCCACGGAAAGTCATAAAAACTGACGTTCCGATGGCGCAAGGGGGCTCATAAATTAGGCCCATAATGTTTTCTGCAGAGGATGATGGCATCCTACTGTCAAGCCCTTAGCAGTTCTCAGTTTGGGATTTCAATGATGTGATATGGCGTTATAGTGCCAACCCACATTTTGATAACTTATTTTAGTTTTTTTCTAAGAGAGATATCTGTAGATAGCCTATTTTTGTGCTTTATTGGAATCTGGATGGCCATTTTGATAGGGCAGCAGAGAGGTGTTTCAGGATGCTGAACGAGCCCGTCACTGCTTGTAGCCCCTGGGACAAGACTTCCTCGTCATGAATGTGCTGTGGCGCAAGGATATAATACGTTCCAGTGGTCAATAGTAAAAGCATGTATCATATTTATGTTATAGATAATGACAGGATATTACACAATACCGAGTTTTAAATTTCGCACTGCCAGAATGTTGTGACCAGAATAGTGACGACCATCATATTGGGAATGTAGGGATCCATACATACGTATAGATGTACTATATTTAATTGAACATGTGTATCATGAAAATTTAATTACCGTCAAGGTACAGAGATGTGTAGCTAAAAATAGTAAATATACACCTAATAATTATATGCTTAAATGTAGCATACTTATATAAACTACACTTACCTACACTAGCGTGGCTGTCAATATTTTTGTAACAATATTCTACCAGGGTGATACTTTGCCTACAGCTACAGACTAATGGCATTTTGTGCAGTCTATGAGTATGACCCAGTGCCCAAGGAGACACCTTGAGTTGTACAAACACTCCACATGTCCACCTCTCAAATTAATTTAATATTTCCCTGTGCTAATTTCCCACTATTTGAGCTCCGGTGTAGCGTGCTAGCCGCCGAAAAGCACTTCAACACCTCATCAGGGGTATTAAGCGCTATATAAATGCAACCCCATCCCTCCACTACACTTTTCAATACAAATAACAGACTAACAAGTCCACCGCTCAAAATAATTTCATATTTCCATACACTTCACCACTAATCCTTTTTGGGTTCCTGAGTAGCCTGCTACTCACCAAAAAAGCAATTCAATGCTTCATCAGGAGTAGTAAGAAATATATAAATGCAATTACAATAAGTTAGTTGCCCTGACAGCAGCACACTAAAAGTACCTAGATACAAGCGGGTGAGGCCACCAGGCCTCACTCTCTTCGCAAGTTGAATGATGATGGTGCAATGACTTTAGGAAGTCAGTCGCTATTCTAGTTCTAATTATTTCTGGTTCTATTTTGTTCTGTGCTGTGGGTAGAGCTCTTGAGTCTTCTCACAATTGGCTCTGCTGTAACAGAGACTTGCAGGTAGTGGGTCTGTGGTTTGATACTGAAGGGTGATTCACAAAGGCAGTTAGATCATATGGCTCCACAGGTTCATTTGTGTTGATAGGAAATGTCTCGAGGAGCGGAGGTGGAACCCCTCAGTCCCTCAAGGAGATGAAATATCCTGTCTTCACCACTTGTGACTGCTGGGGCGTCACTTTATGTACTTATTGTTTACTGATCTATTGCTTTGCTAATTTAGAGTACAAAAGTGGAAATTTTTGGTTCAGGCTTTTTCATTGTATGGATACTCGCCTCTGTTTACCTATTATAGTGCTCCTTGTCCTACAGCGCTATATGACCTGTCTCCTAAACAGCATTTTGACTTGCAGTTTTGGCAAACAATGGGGCGTATTGGCCAGTCTCTTGCGCCGCCTGTATGTCACTTTTTCTCTATATTGAAAGTGATGCACTGGCGGCGCAAGGGGTTTGTAAATAAGCCCCAGTGTGTCTGGCCATATATGGGAAAGACCATATCTGGACATGAGACCCTAACGTTCTAAATGCTGCAAAAATCGGCATGGGCACCAGGTAAATTACTCATTATGTAGGTTATTGGTACTTTCTGTAACCCAAGATATGCAGCTCGGTATTTCGTGACTCATCGCCGCTGGGACAAAAGAAGGCCGACCTGAAGTTCTAGTATTCACCAAGCTGGCGTGTGATGGAAAACACCCTTCCCCGGATTAGTAAAGCATACCCAAACCGCCTTGCAAACTCAAGCTACATACCAGAAACACAGACAACCCTGTAACAAAATAGTCTCCACAAAACGAGTCAAAGAGCAGCTTAGTAAGACACAAAAAGTGTGCACAGTGAAAGGAGGACTTCTTTTCAGGAACTGATCAGTAGAACTATACTCTACAGTCCTGTAAAGGTAACTATGTTTCCTGAAAACTAAGTATCCTTGGCTCACGTTTGTTCATGTGAGTTGAGCTTGAAGGCTGAACCCCTGGAAAAGCAGATCTACAATGTGTTTTTTATTTTCAAAAAGAAAGTCCCAAAGCAGGTTTTTCTTTTTTTAAATAAAAAAAATGATGACCCCCTTCGCCATGGGAGTTTCATCCCACGGCGAGGGGGGCATTCATCAGTTTTCAATGCCCCTTACTGCCAACATTGAAAATCAGATGTATATCTGGCCTTCCAAATGTAGTATGCAGAGATACAGATAGACTGCCGACAGCCCGGGGAAGGATTTGACCACGGCAGAGACCGCCACCAGACCTATGGACTGCTTGATTGTAAATCAGGCAGGCAGATCCTAATCTTGGCAGGGAGGGAATTTTGTCACTGTTGCGATGACTTTCTCTGTCTGCCAACATTTACATCAGATCCTAAGTTTCCATTATTGGACAAGTCCTTAAATAAGAATATGCAACAAATATGATTAAACTCAGATCAAAGGTTCAAGAGTTGCTAATCATAAATACTGCACCTGAGAAGTTATTGTGAGTCTTCTTTTGAATTGCTAGTTCTGCCCAGCAGGCCATGCTCGTGCCAGGCAGTGAAAAGTTGAATCTCTTTTGAAGAGGAAGAATTCTGGAAGATTTCAGTCAAAAAAACAATTGAGATGTTTCATAATATTTCGAGTTTAGCCTTATTTCAGTCTATTGCAAATCATCAGGCCAGCCTCACAAGTCCTTGGAGAGGAGGGACAATGTTTCAGTTCAGTGTTCTGTCTGGGAGGTGAGCGGATGAGGAGGAATCTTCCAGCCCATTTATGAAGATGTGAGGAGCTACATGGAGTTGAGTGTTGGTTGCTTGTCTTAAGTACAGGAATACAAAGATTTACGGATAATGTTGTTGCCTCCTCCATTCTTATGTGCTTGGTCGGCATGCTGTTGGTAATGTGTAGGTGTGTGGTGCTTAGTGGATTGTGTATGTGATTTGGTCTGTGTGTTAGAAAGAACATGTGTGTGTCTATGTATGGTCTAGCGATGACTGTCATTGTGGTATGGGTAGTGAAACGTTCTGGGCTAGATGCATGATGAAATCCTACCTTGTAGGTGCTTGCTATTGTCAGAGTGGAGCAGATATTCTTTCCCTAGGACCTTTATGACCCCAATAATGCCAGAACATGTGATGTCCTTGTCTATGTCTGCCATAATCTAGGATGACCGGGCAGTGGACACCCTGAGGTATTGCTTGAAATAGGGAATGCCACTTCCTGTAGATATCGATGCTGCAAAATGCAATGTGGTCACTTCTTGTAAGGATGGATGCTGTAGAATGTTGTCTGCTACTCTGACTTCTGTTTTGAAGATGGTGTTCATGCAATACCAGTGCCCAGAACTCAGACAATAGGGTCTGACATCACGAAGCGTCTTCAAGCCAATGGGTGAACCTGGGCGCCAGTCTGCCACCCCAAAACATGGCCACCCAACGCCTCGCTAGGACCAGCAACATTGCAATCAATCAGCGAGAGGGGTTCAGACAAAACTTAGCAAAACCCAACAGGTACAGTGGTGGGTCGGGGAGAACCCAGGTGGAGGTAATCTCTGAGATGGCGGCACAGACCTCCAGCCAGAAGTCCGACACCCTGGGACACAACCAAGCATGGTGTGTGAAGTCTGCAGCGGGGGCAGAGCAGCGCATACAATTATCGTTAGGTATGAGTTCCAATTTGTGTAGCTGAACAGGAGTGCGATACAGCCTGTGTAAATATTTGAAATGTATAACACAAAGACGATAGTTTGAGAGAGTTGCTTAGTCTGGTTACAGCAATAAAGCCAATCAACTTGGGAGATGTCCACACTTAGTTCTCGGCCCCATGCCACACGTGCGCGCTCAGTAGAGATGGAGGTGGTTGACAGCGTAAGGGCATATAATTTTGTTACCAGCTTGTGGGGAGTAGGGGATGAATATATAAAGTCAAGAACAGGCATCGAGGGTGGAGGTTGGGGAAATGTTGGGTGAAGCTCCCTACAAATAGCCCAGAGCTGATAGAATAGCAAAGTCTCCATCGGACCAGAGGAATCAGGAAGAGAATAAAACATATCCCCCGGGGTAAAGATCCGCTAAAGTCGTCAACCCTAAGCAGGTGGCATGTTTAGACATGCCAGTTGGTTGCAGAGGAGAGAAAGCATGTGACGTACAATCAGCATGTTAGTAGCCGAAAGCGTAGGAGCGTTAGAGAAATGGCACAGTCCCAGCCAAGCCCAGCGCAGGGTCTTGACGGTGTCCACTTCCCTCCATGGGCGGCTAGCCGGCGCAAACAAGGCGGTAGTCAATGACCTGGGGTCGCGAGGTCTGTTTCGACAGCAAAGTGCGGCTGACATGGAGCAGGGTGAACCCAGAAGTGTAGAAAACTAGCATGGGCGCTTCATGCATATAATTTAAAATTGGGAGAGCCCATACCACCGACTGACGTGGGGAGGGTGAGAATAGCATAGGCAAACCTGGGCTGCTTGCCAGCCCAAACGAGTGAGATGATCAAAGAAAGGATCCTACTAAAGAAGTGGGCAGTAGGAGCAATGGGGATATTCGCGAAAAGATAAAGGAATTTCGCGAGAACCACCATCTTGGCATTGGCTATGCGACCCACCACGGACAGGGGGAGCTGGTTCCAGTGGGGTATTTTGGATTCGAGCCAGTCCACCGCTCTTCCGAAATTAGCCCTCCAGAGGTCATCTAGGTCCCTGCTCAACCAAATTCCCAGGTAGCGGGTATGTCCGGTAGCCCATACAAAGGGGAAATCAGGTGTAAATGGCTTAGTGGCATCAGTAAGAGGGAACAATATAGACTTGCTCCAATTCACCTGTATGCCGGACAATCCATTGCATCTTATTATAGAAGTGTGGCTCAATGGTTAGTAGAGAAGTGTGGCTCAATGGTTAGAGCGGCAGACCCTGATGCAGTAGTCTGGCTGGGACCAGGGTTCAATTCCCGCCTCGGCGGGTCTCAGGCTCAATTTCCTCAGAACTGATAATTCTCGCCTCAGTTCCTATTCTGATCATGAGCCCCACTCTGCACCTCTGGGCAATAGCATGCTTAATCTCTACAATGGCCCCAACAATGCTGAGGATGGCTGATTTCACCTTGGGGGTCCCCTGGAGTGGGTTCCTCACAGGGGAAGGCCAGGAAGGGTTCCTCGGTGGTATTCGTACAAGCTACGAGATGCCTCCGGGTAGTTGTGCGCTATATAAGTGCGTAATTATCATTATCATTATTTATTATCTCACGCACAAGGGGGCTGAGGTTATCTTGGGAATGGTGGGCATACAATGTGATGTCATCAGCATAAATGGGGACCAGGAGAGAGCGGGCGAAAAGCCAATGCCCTTCTGGGTATGGTGTTGCCGGAGCCTGGCAGCGTGGGGCTCCATCGCGATAGCGAAGAGCATAAGGAAGAGCGGGCAGCAGCCTTGCCAGGTGCCACACTCAATCACAATGGGATCCGAAACCTGACCATTAATCCGAAGACGTGCGGAGGGATGAGTGTATAAGAGTGAAATCTTACTAATAAAAAATGTTACTGAAACCAAGGCGAGGCAGGAGAAAAAATAGAAATGGCCACTCAAGTGTATCGAATACCTTTGTGGCATCGAGTAGAGCTGCCACCTCAGGAAGACCAGGGTTAATTTGGTGCAGAACCAAAAATATTGTCCTGAGGTTATGGGAAGTGACACAGTCAGGGATGAAACTGGACTGGTCAGGGAGGGCAATTAGGGGCATAAGGAGGAGCAGATGGGAGGCCAATAATTTAGCAAAAATCTTATTATCGATGTTAATTAAAGAGAGGGGGCGATAGGAATCGCAACAGTCAGCTGGTTTGTCCGACTTGAGTAGCAACGTTAGCATTGCCTCCCGGAGGGACTGCGGGAAAAAGCCATTGTCAAAGGAGCCATTATACATGGTGGCCAAGTGTGGCTCGAGAAACGGAGCAAACGTCTTTATGGCAGCAAGTATCTCCTCCTTAGAGAAGGGCTCATCCAAGAATTTGCGATGGTAGTCCTCCAGCCAAACCAACTCGAGGGTATTGAAATATTGCTCGAAAGCCCCACGTGAAGGGGGGGACCGGTGGTGTAGAGTTCCGAGTAGTATGCCATAAAACGAGCTTTGATTTCTTCAGGGGAGATAATTCTGGTGGGGCCGCCATTCCGGAGAGTCGTGACATATGATGCTGCGCGGGGGGTGTAGGAAGTTCACCAGAGTCTTACCTGTCTGATCGCCCTCCCTGAAGCGATGCGCATGGGCCTCCCTGCCATGAAAGGAGAGTTTGCTATCCGCCTCCTCAGCGAATTCAGTATGTTTTACACGCAAATTCGTGAGGGTCTCTGACTTGGGGTGGGTCGCGTGTTCAGCGTCGAGAGCCTTAATTTCGGATTATAACTTGTCTAAAGCGAAGGACACCAGCCTGTTTCAAAATACATTCGCCACATATCACTGTCTTGAAGCCTTCCCAGAGTACTCGCACTCGAGTTTACCGGCGTGGGGACAGAGGACGCGAGATAGGCGCCTGGTCATCTTAGAAGAGATTCTGGAGACCGGCTAGCGGCAGGCCTACTTATTTCTTGTAAATACTGGTTTGGAAATTTTGGAAGCTCACCTCACGCCACGGGACCATGTGGCCTGGAATTATCGCCATATGAAAGACTATATTACTGGGAATACGTACAGCCGTGAACAAGTCGCATGTACTAACTTACAAGAGGTGGCAAAACACGTGTTGGCTTGGAAAACGAGAACGCCTAACATCAGGAAGACTGATTGAAAAGAAGAAAGAATTGATATAACCCATCCACTTTGTTGTGTGTTTTTACAAACCTCTGAAAAGACTGTCTCTTGAAAATTACGTGTGCTGGGGTATATTTTTGCTTTGTTCTGTTTGTTTACCACGGAGATTTAAGGAGGCTGGTGGTTCTCCCAAACCCTTTAACACTGTTACTAATATTTGATTCCACATGAATAACCCAGAGTGAAAATTCCCTACAGCGCCTATAAACCTATCACTTATACCACCGACCTTGCTTTGAAAATTGAAGTTTGCCAGCCAATTGTGTTCTCCCTTCTCAAGCTTTAGGTTCATTTCTTGGTTGGGGGTTGAGTTGTCACTTGAGTACCAGGGTGGTTCCAGCGGTGTCTCTGAATTATTTGGGAATTATAGCAACATCGAAGGCTGTTCGGAGGAGGAATCTGTGGGAAACACATCCCCAGTGCATCTGTATCATTCCGGCATTAGGCATTCCCCCTTACTGATATTTCTAATATAACTCCAGAACCCTTCCTGTGCCATGGAACTCTTTATCTAACTCTTCTTTCTCCTTCATGCGCTTGTCTATCGTCTGCCCCCCTTCTTGTATTGTTCACTTATGTTCTGCTTTTCCTGCTATGTTTACTCTCCTCTTTCTCCACTGTGCTGTCTTCTGTTTAATGAACTTCTCTCTCTGTTCACACATTGTCCTACATTTTATGCATCTCCACTCTCTCTAGTTTCTCTCCTGTGCCGTTTATCACAATTGCACAATTGTCTGTGTTGTTTTCTACACTTGGTCCATATGTAATGTTTTTGTATGCACACCTAGAAGCCATACGTAATTCTTCTGCATGTCTTATGGTATGCTTCTGAATTCATGAAGGTGTAATTGGTATATACTCAATGTTCTACAGTTTCAAACCTTCTCCTCCCAAACAGATCTAAGTTCAAATGCTGCTTTTTGTTGCACTGTAGAGTGTAGCGAGAAACCTTCCTCTCTGTAGTTGTTGTTTAAAGCTCACTAACACTCAAGAATAGGTAAAGCTGCCCTACTTACAAAATCCAACATAAATAATTCCCCCTCTTTTTTCTCATGTTTGGTTCTTTCCTTTATGTGTATTTGCGCATCTCTTCTTTTCTCTGCACATTTTCTGTCGTTTTTTTCTTTCCAATCTCTTATGGGTCAGCTTTCTCTGATGGATCAGAATCCTCTTATCCCGTCTGCCCCTATCTTTTATGCATTGACAGCCTCAGTAGTGGCTGCCAGGGAATTAGGGTGGAGGGGTGGGGGGGAAGGGGATTAGCGATGAGACATAATCAAAAAAAAATACCACTTACCACTTCTGCTGGCCGTCTCTCCTCGCTTCTCCAGAGTCCAAGAACCAAGAGGCAGACGTGGCTTGGAGCTCAGATGGGGATTCGCGGCCTGGGCATGTTCACCACCACGCTGTGTAATGCAGCCTGGTGGGGAACATGCTAAGTGCACATGACTGTTTGGCTGGCCCTAAACGGGCAGTCAAGGAGTCATGCGCACTTAGGGTGCACAAACCACTCCTCTTCTTGTGCCTCCTCAGAGGAACCTCTCCTGGACAACCATGGTTCTCTTATCTTTCCTTCATCTCCATTGTCTCTGATTTACTTCTCTTTTTCCTACCATTGCGTATAACCAATGTCTGCATCTCTCTTCTCGTTTTCTGTCCACTGTTGTCCTTCGCCCTCTAGCCTCACCTCCCCTCCTCTCCCCCTTCCATCCCCTCCCTCCCCTTCTCTTCCTTTCCCTTCCCTTCCCTTCCCTTCGCTTCCTTAACCTCCCTTTAATTCCCTTCCCTTCTCTTCTCATCTTTTGTGATAATGCTCCCACCTCTCCCTCCCTGCATCTTCTCTTCTCTCCTCATCTTTTCTTTTGTGATAATGCTCCCACCTCTCCCTCCCTGCATCTAGTAGTCTTTGGGTGTAGCCGAGAGTTGGGCATGAAGCTCTGTCTTGGTACAGGCTGAAAATGCTGATTTATGGGGACAGCCTCCTAGTGCTCCCACCCCCACCACCACTAACACCAATTGTACATGTAGAGCCACTGCCTAAATGTAGTACACAGGCTGGATGTGACAGTCCCCAAACATAAGGACAGGCCGGACATTTACTATAATTTGTTCAGAAACTTTATTACCCATATCATAAAACTGCAGCGCTGATACAGATCTCCAGTCACTATTTGTCTTATACTCACAAAGGGAGAGTAGCAGCATGTCTGCATTCCTAGGTTACATTCAGACAGTTCTACCGTGTCACCTAACACCTAGTCAGACCTGACACACCTAGTTGCAACTTTCTCTCTGCATCACATTCCAAAGCCTTCTGCGTCAAGACTGGTGAAAGAAAAACTAATCACTTCCTCAGTCCCTTTCTCATCCAGTTCCTCACTTCTTCTTGAGGGTTAATCGTATTATCGCTTTATGACTTCCTACCTACCTCTCACAGCTGTTTTCAGTGTCTATGATAATAGACGCCACTCCCTTTAAACAATGACACTCCCCTGCCTACGTCCTGTGTTATTTGTGTGCCTCTCTAGGGTTGCTCCTGTCTCATGAGAGTTGCAAGGGTATGGACGGCTTTAGCCTGGTGGCCCCCGGTGCGATATTTATTTTTGGTGCCCCCATGACCGCCTCCTCGGATTCCCTCACAAACCCAGGCAAAAGTGCCCCTCATCTCTACAATCACAAGTTATTGCTAAACACAGCCCCCAACACCCACAGTTCCGCACACGGTACGACCGCACCGGTCGCACTGCCCTAAAGCCGGCCTTGTGCTGGAGCACTCTAGTTTCCTGTTTTTTGTTATGGGTACAGTGGCCGTTTATCAAGCTGTCCTTTGGTGGAGTGACATCTCTCCGAAATATATGCACTCTCTTGGAACAAATTATTTTATTAATTATCTAGTGGTGCATGACCCACTTTCTGATGTGGAGAGCAGTAGCTTTTTGGATATTTTTCTTAACAAGCTTGATAACTGGCCGCTCCTTCAGCAGGGCCGGCTTTAGCGGTGGTGGCGTCTGGCACGACAGTGTTTGTTGGCGCCCCCAATATCCTCCTTCTCCACGGATTCCATCAGTACCACCCTCCAATAATGGCCCTCAAGTCTCCATAACTGCTCCATCTCTCTCATGCATTTATTTTGTTTTATAGCGCCTCTCATACCAGTGTGAGGTGTCAGACCACTTTACATCACATACACATTACACAGAGACTACCAGTCATAAGTGTGGAAATCGGCGAATTGGAAATGTTACATAAGACAGAGGACTACAAGGCGTAAGAGTCACATGTCATTCATACTGGTAGGTAGTATAGTGTAAGAGTGCTTGGTCTGGAGAAGCGCAAACTCACAGGCGGTATTACAAGAAACTGATGCACCTGTAGAGATGCGTTAGTTTCCCTGCACCAGCCTGCGATACCCTTGCACCACATGGATGCGCCGTATTTACAATACTGGCCAAGACCAAGGGAACCCCGCTCACTAAGGAAAGAGGGGAGTTAAAGTACTTTCAGAAACAATGGTTCCTGTGGACTGATACTTTCTTTTATGATATTTAGACTTTGGGTAATAGCAATGTAATGGATTAAAGTGTTGTCAGAAGGCCAAGAACCACCAATACCAATGATTAAGTATGTCACCGTAGTTTTTTATATTGTAAAACGAAGAAAGGAGTATATACAATTACAGAAAATGAAACACAATGGTAAACAATTGTGCGTAGTGCCCCAAGTGAAAACAGGAACCTTAAATAGTGGTGCTAAATTGTGACAGTATTCATACAAGGTTTCCACAATTCTTTGAAAGTCGACCATTAAGTATGTACAGGGTGAGCAGCAGCTATATACAATGATATGTGCTTATTAATGGTTCGCTTTTGCTTTGTGTCGACGAACTTTCGACCTTCTGTGCAATATGGGGTCTCATCAGGACCTAGGGTGGTAGGGACATCTACGAAACAAAATAGGGGAAGAAATTATATGTCAGCATATGACCCAGTTATTGGCACAAAGGTGACTGAAAGGAGAAAGTTTCAATGAAATTACCTGGTGGTAAGACCGCAAAGCTGTGTGTTAGGTGTGTGCCACAAGTGAGTGAAACAGTAGGAAGATACTCACAATGGGACCCAGCCGGGTACTGATGTGGGAAAGAAAATGAGGCATAGGACAGAAGAAAAAAAAGGAAGATTAGCACTGTCTGTACGTCACTAAATTAGCTCATGGGAGGAAGCGCTTACCCCAATTGTGAGAGGAAAGGTTGGGCTTGTCGTCAAGGATAAGCGTTCAATTGAAGGAATAGTACACTATAGCATAGGTGAGCTAATAGTGAGAACATGGAGACATATTACAAATGTGTCTGATTAATCTCGATTTTAAGAAGGTCTTTAGGGCTGGTAGTTACCTTAATAATGATGCAAACGGGCCAGCGAGGCTCTAATGTCAGCTGTGCACCTAAATTGGAGAATTATCTATTTAAAAACAGCAGGGGTCCACAATGCCTCGATAAACAAGCATTGTCATAGCCAATAGGTCCCGCTTTTGGGACCTTATAAGTATTTAGTTATGCAGCACAATATCCCTGGTGCAACAACATCAACAACATCAACTGTTGCATGGTTAAACACTTATAAGGTCCGAAAGGCAAGACCTATTGGCTATGCCTATGCTTGTTACTTAATGCAGCAACTACAAAGGTGTGATACAGACTGTTTACTAATATATCCTTGATAGAGATTAACAATTATGCATGTTATGTATTCTTCTTCGCATATTCAAAGGTCCAAATGATCTAAATTACCATTGTTCAGGGCCGCCTACCGCCCTATCAATGGCTCACCTTAAAGTTATGGAGCAGCGTTACGTCTTGCCAAGGGTTCTGGTTTTGCTTTAAGAGAACCGCTCTTAGTCTGGCCTCTGTATGTAAGTAACTGCAAAGTCACCCCTTGTAATTACGTAAGCGGCGACCCTTTTAGTAGGTTTTACTTAATACTGCAACTACAAAGGCGTAATACAGACTGTTTACTAATATATCCTTGAGAGAGATTAACAATTATACATGTTATATATTCTTCTTGGCATATTACAAGGTCCAAATGATCTAAATTACTATTGTTCAGGACCGCCTACCGTCCTATCAGTAGCTCACCTTAAAATTATGGAGCAGTGTTCCGTCTTGCCGAGGGTTCTGGTTTAGTTGTAAAAGAACCACCCGTAGTCTGTTCTCTATATATACGTAACTGAGTAACAATTAAGTACAAGCATTGGCAAAGGCAATCAGTCTTGCCAATGCGAGGACTATTGGCTTTGTCAATGTCTTTTAGCCATGTTGTATAGCAGTGTCATAGCTCTTTTTTCCCCGACTCTCATCCATGCTGCTTTACAACATGGCTATAAGTCATTGACAAAGCCACTAGCTCTTGTATTGCGTGATCTATTGGCTTTGCCAACGGTTGTTTTTCCTATGGCGGTGGGGAGCAGGGGCAACACACACAACAACAGGGTAGTGGATGGGAAGGAAGAAACAACATAGACAACAGGACGGTGGGGGGGTATAGTCCAAGTAAAGCACTCTCACATTAACATTGTAAAAAAGCATGAAAAATGCAATGTACTCCATGTTTAAGGCACACATGAGTAGGACGCTCCTCTGGCAGTTAACACACCTTCGTTTCCTGCTAATTTAATTGCTTATTGGCCCAATTTGGGGCTCCTGAGCTGCTGGAACTGTTCTGGTAGGTTAACAGAGGAAGGGGCGGAGCACAGATCTGTCTCTGCTGAGGTAGTTCATCAATTCAGGGTTTTTTCCTTTGCATTCTGGGACCTTGTAATGGATGGATTTTCTGAGTAGGTGGGATCAGCCCCTAGGGGCCCCTCCAACCCAGCCAGAACGTAATCACATCCCTCCTCAGGACCAACTATCCAGGCACCTGGTACCTACCTGAGGATGGGGAACTCGCAATATACAAGCTCATATTATTAAAAACACCACTAAATCTATAGGGATACTAAGAATACTCACTGATTACTAGGGATATCCATACCCTACACCACACTTATTCACATCAGTTGGTCTCGCGGCCACCCTGACCCAGACCGTTCTACCCTAGGGCAGATATGACGCACAATCCGGTGCGTCTACACATGGGCCTGCAGAACCCAATGCTCCCTTTTCCAAACTGTTCACAATCCTGCGAAACTACACGCCAGTATCCTCCCTGGCGTTCTCACTTATTCAAGCCACAATCCAGTGGGTATAAGCGTTGGTCTCCCACCCAACGTTCTCACTAACGCCGCATATCAACGACGACCACATTCCTATGAACACCTATACATATATATATATATATTGGGAAGTCTCTTCACTAAGGGTCTGCTACTACAATAATATTATGGGATGGTGTACTAACTTAGTCCCTTGGTTGCAAGTCTCCTCTCTCCCTCACTATTACTTACCTGATCAGGGGTAGCATCTGTTCAAACAGTAATACCTACCAGGAGTGATTACCCTCACTGTATGGGGATAAAGATATACACACTATGTGACTGAGTTATTTCTTGATTTAAGCGCTCCTACCCCCCTTTTGATCCATCAGTGGCTCAACAGCAACTGGCTTGAAGCCAGGATAACTTTATCATAAAAGAACTCATGCACACTAATTCACTAATTAATGGGGTCATTTATTTAATCAATAATAAAACATACATATACAAAACTATGGGGGGGTCTCTATAACTAGCAGTAACTTTAACACACCGCTGAAAGAGAAGGATTAAACATAACAGGAACACTCCGCTGAAAGGGAAAAGATTAGACATAAAGTGTAAGTGTAACTAATTCAGACTACCTCACCTATTAGAAGGAAGATTTCTCTCTCTGCCTCTGGTGGGATTAGGGCTCTCTCTCTGCCTCCGGTGGGATTAGGGCTCTCTCTGTCTCTCCCTCCTTCACCACATCACCACGCCTCTGGTTCAGTTGCTCCAGCTGACAGCCTTCTTTGATGCTCTCTGCACTGCTTTCTCTCTCCTCATCTTCAGCAATCGTCTGCCTTCTTTCTCCATTTAAGAACTGCACTCTATTCTGCAGCTCCAGCAGACATTCTCTCTCTCTCTGCAAGCTGTTCTGAGCTCCAAGCTGTTCTGAGCTCCCAGCAGTTCTGTGCTCCAAGCTGTTCTGAGCACCACGCTGAACTGCACACCACGCTGGACTGACCTCCAAACTGAACTGAACACCAAACTGAACTGAACACTCCTCCTCTCCTGTAGCTCACTAATATGGAAGCTTGTCCTTTCATGGAAAGTTACGGCCAGTAACCTGCCGCCCACCAAATTCTTGTACCTCCCCGTACCAAGGACACGTTCCCAGCTGGCCAGCCTGAAGTTGTGTCTTCGGAGTGGAGAAAAATACATTCCTTCGATAAGGGCCAGCCTGAACCGGTTCTCTCCAAGCGAACAACAGCCTTAACTATAAACTTTGCCTTTGCCCTGAAAAGCCTCTCAGCTTCATCAAGATGGAGTCCCTCTAGCTCTAGGCCTGTAGGCCTGAAAGGGGTGAAATGCTCCTTAGCTCTGTCAGAATACCTACATAAACCATACCAATGTGTCTAATATGTCAAAGCCAATAGGCAATAGACAGGTTAAAGTCAAGAATAAAGGCATATTAAGCAGCTATCCTCTTCTAGGTCTGGAAAAAGGGCTTAAAAGGGCCAACACAGGCTAAGAATACCTATACTAGATGCGAGCAAGACTAATGATCTATATCACTGCTAAATAAAGCCAAAAACTCTGCCATTACATTGCACCCTTAGATCCTTATCTTGCGAGCATCAGTAAACAACAACAACCATCTAAACAAACATCAACATAATCTATCCAACATAGGCTAAGAATACCTATCCTAGATGTGAGCAAGATTAAGATCTATATCACTGCTAAATAGAGCCCAAAAAACTCTGCCATCCACCCTTAGATCCTTATCTTGCGAACATCAATAAACAATAACATCCAAATAAACAAACATCAACACAATCTATCAACAAATCAAAACCTAAAAAACTCCCTAAAAACAATGACAACTCAAGGAAATTCCACCTGAAACTCAATTGTAGGGAATAGAAACCTAACAACCAACTGAAAACAAATCAAAGCACCCTTGACTTGAATGCCGAAACATATCTGAGATTGGATCTGATAACAACAGAAACTAACCAAAGCATCCTCAAACTAAATGTGCCTCAACTTCTAGTGATAACTGGTGAAATCTAGTGATGTAGGGACTTATGTGTTGAATGAAAACAGCAAGGGGCCTAAATGGGGCCTACTTCGGACAACTTAAGGCTAAATGAGGCCTACCTACTATTGTCAACTTAAGAACTAAATGTGTTTCAACTTCTAATGAGAAAACAACAAAGGGCCTAAATGAGCCCCACCTACTATAAGCAACTTAAGCTAATGATGACTCATGAAACTATTGGTGTAGGAGCTAGTTTGTGGGATGAAAATAACAATGGGCCTAAATGAGGCCTACCTACTGACATTTGTCAATTTAAAGTGAAATCTGAGAAGTACTGTTTCAAGGTCTGGGCAAACATTAATACATAATCATACTAAAAGACACACCACCCAGAACAATCCAAAATTTAAGGTAACCACCCTTTGATCAATCAAGGTGAAAATGTAAGAACAGTAAAGAAACAACCCCATTTCTACAAGATAGCTGGTGTAACATCAAGCTTAGAACAACAAAACAACCATTTTAGATCACACTGTGGAACACATGTGCGCACCACCATTCAAAAAAGTCCTTCATTGGCAAAAACTGTTTTGAAGAAAACAGAAAAACTATAATAGGTGACATGTTTTTTGCTTTAAAAGTGGGGCCTGCTTGTCCAAGGGATTATGCATCAAAATACATGTATAATTCGGTCCCAAATAAAACATGTTTGTGGTTTTTTTTTTTTTAAAGTGGGGCCTGCTCGTAGTGATGTCAACAAAAAAATGCAGGCCAAGGAATTATGTAACTCAGTCCAAATTCTTCAGTGTAGGCCACCACCCTGCATCCTCGGTATCCGGACACTTCCTCCGATGCGGCCATCCATCACCCTTCCGGTCTGGTCTGGTCCGGTCCCATCATCCAAAAATAATAAACTAAAATAAAAACATGAAAGTAAAAAGCTAAAACAAGAAAAGAAGTGGAAGGGGGACGGACCCACGCACAACCACAACTTCAGCAATCCTAGAAACAAGAGAACAAGTATCATTATTCTTGCAAAATAAAATTTTCCATTTAAAAAGCACCCCGGGTGCCTTTCATTATTGAAAAGAAAATATCCTAATTAATTAAAAACATTCAAAATTTTACTTTTAATAATAATTAGCAGGGCCTAACATACCCTAATCCTCACCAAGCCAGCCCCTCCCTTCGGATCAGGAGCCACGCTACAGTATGAAGCTACTTGAAACACTGCCATATGATGAGCCTCTCTAAACCAGCCCCTCCCTTAAATAAACAAGCCATCCGCGGAAGAAAATTGGATTGTAGCCAATCATAACGAACAGGGACGTGATCAAAACCTGCAGAGCAAAGGAAAAAAAAACTCGTCTGCACAAACCAGCTGGTCTGCCAAGGTCGACAAACAAATACCTTTGCCTGTTCTCATGCCTGATTTGTGCTAACCAACGAAAGCTAGCATTTTAAAAAAAAACAATTCTGTTACAGTGTACTGCCAATTAAAAGCTACAGTTTTTAAAAAGACTTTTGTCCAACTAATTCAGCTAAAGGCAAGACATTCAAAATATGGGCACTTATTTAGAAAGGGGCAACTACCTTATGCACACAAGATTATACATTCTGCATTTGGAAAAAAAACGAATTAACATGGTCCATTGTCAGCTGCTGAAAAAGAAATAATTTGTAAAACAACATAAAATGCAGATACATTTCAACATTGTATTTAATTTAAGGTTTTGCTGACACATTTATAAAAGCATACATTTTAATTTACATTTGGGAAAATAATAATGTTACATTTTAACATTTTTTTTTCTTTCAAAGGCACATGGTTGCCTTCCACTAATTAAAAGCACATGTTACCATGCACTGTCGGGCAAGATTGATTATACTCAACCTGTAATCATTGCAACCAGCACATTCCTATCTAGATGGAAACCCCTCAAAGAAATAATTAATGAAAACAGCCCATAGCATGCATTCTAACGGGCCATCTTTTTAACATTTCACTCATTTTAAAAGAACACAGCTCTCTCCGTAATCCGACTGGTTGATTTATAACCACATCAGTTCCAAGGCAAACCCACACAAATTCGTAGACGCATTTCAAAAAGAATGTGAAATGAACAGAACCCTTCGCAAAACACAAGATGGTACCTTTCCGTCAAGAAACTGACAAAGCACATAGGCAGACCAAGGAATCAAAAAAAAAAAGTCAAAATCAAACCATCAAATAATCCACTGACTTTTATAGTCAGGTCAGATAACAATGCATGTTGACAGCATGTAAAAAATAAAGACTGCCATCTCAACTCAAGATATTAACCCTTTGGCAGCTCAAGCAGAATCATTTCCCAACGACTGCAGATACATGGGAAAATCATGAGCACATCTCTTCACGTTTACAGATGACACGTACACATATTTTCAAAAACGTTATCCCCAAGCACCCGAGAGAGATCCAGCTCTCTCCTGCCTAACGTAATGATAACATGCCCTGTCCAAGCCATGACCACATGGCGCTATTCACAAGCTATATTTACAAGACAAACTTTTCACAAACAACATTTCCAAGGCGCAATGCACAAGGAACACAGCAGATCAACATGAGAACATGCACCTCACAAGCCACATTAATATGGCGCTATTCACAAGTCATATTTACAAGGAGCTATATTCAAAGAACTTCACAGATCATATTACAATGAACACATTTCACATTGCACAGCATAAGCAAATGCAGCAAGCAATTCAATGGGCAATTTAAAAGCATTTTTTACACACATTTATACAATTGGACCATCACAAAGATGTAACTGGCTTCCTCATGTAATGCCATCCTTCAACTCTGACAGTTTAAACACCAAGATGAAAACCATTCCTTCCACCCTGAATAAACCAAATGCCATGATGTAATGCAATCTCCTCACGCTGCAACTGTTCAAGCCCATAGATCTAACAGGCTACATAAACTGCAACATTACGCCAGATGGAACCAGCGTTCAGGGCACTCCCACACAACACATGAGAAACAATCTAAGCACATGGCCAGGCACACAGGATTCGTAAGATGACGACTACGCCAGATGTAATGGCTGGATTTTCTGAGTAGGTGGGATCAGCCCCTAGGGGCCCCTCCAACCCAGCCAGAACGTAATCACATCCCTCCTCAGGACCAACTATCCAGGCACCTGGTACCTACCTGAGGATGGGGAACTCGCAATATACAAGCTCATATTATTAAAAACACCACTAAATCTATAGGGATACTAAGAATACTCACTGATTACTAGGGATATCCATACCCTACACCACACTTATTCACATCAGTTGGTCTCGCGGCCACCCTGACCCAGACCGTTCTACCCTAGGGCAGATATGACACACAATCCGGTTCGTCTACACATGGGCCTGCAGAACCCAATGCTCCCTTTTCCAAACTGTTCACAATCCTGCGAAACTACACGCCAGTATCCTCCCTGGCGTTCTCACTTATTCAAGCCACAATCCAGTGGGTATAAGCGTTGGTCTCCCACCCAACGTTCTCACTAACGCCGCATATCAACGACGACCACATTCCTATGAACACCTATACATATATATATATATATTGGGAAGTCTCTTCACTAAGGGTCTGCTACTACAATAATATTATGGGATGGTGTACTAACTTAGTCCCTTGGTTGCAAGTCTCCTCTTTCCCTCACTATTACTTACCTGATCAGGGGTAGCATCTGTTCAAACAGTAATACCTACCAGGAGTGATTACCCTCACTGTATGGGGATAAAGATATACACACTATGTGACTGAGTTATTTCTTGATTTAAGCGCTCCTACCCCCCTTTTGATCCATCAGTGGCTCAACAGCAACTGGCTTGAAGCCAGGATAACTTTATCATAAAAGAACTCATGCACACTAATTCACTAATTAATGGGGTCATTTATTTAATCAATAATAAAACATACATATACAAAACTATGGGGGGGTCTCTATAACTAGCAGTAACTTTAACACACCGCTGAAAGAGAAGGATTAAACATAACAGGAACACTCCGCTGAAAGGGAAAAGATTAGACATAAAGTGTAAGTGTAACTAATTCAGACTACCTCACCTATTAGAAGGAAGATTTCTCTCTCTGCCTCTGGTGGGATTAGGGCTCTCTCTCTGCCTCTGGTGGGATTAGGGCTCTCTCTGTCTCTCCCTCCTTCACCACATCACCACGCCTCTGGTTCAGTTGCTCCAGCTGACAGCCTTCTTTGATGCTCTCTGCACTGCTTTCTCTCTCCTCATCTTCAGCAATCGTCTGCCTTCTTTCTCCATTTAAGAACTGCACTCTATTCTGCAGCTCCAGCAGACATTCTCTCTCTCTCTGCAAGCTGTTCTGAGCTCCAAGCTGTTCTGAGCTCCCAGCAGTTCTGTGCTCCAAGCTGTTCTGAGCACCACGCTGAACTGCACACCACGCTGGACTGACCTCCAAACTGAACTGAACACCAAACTGAACTGAACACTCCTCCTCTCCTGTAGCTCACTAATATGGAAGCTTGTCCTTTCATGGAAAGTTACGGCCAGTAACCTGCCGCCCACCAAATTCTTGTACCTCCCCGTACCAAGGACACGTTCCCAGCTGGCCAGCCTGAAGTTGTGTCTTCGGAGTGGAGAAAAATACATTCCTTCGATAAGGGCCAGCCTGAACCGGTTCTCTCCAAGCGAACAACAGCCTTAACTATAAACTTTGCCTTTGCCCTGAAAAGCCTCTCAGCTTCATTAAGATGGAGTCCCTCTAGCTCTAGGCCTGTAGGCCTGAAAGGGGTGAAATGCTCCTTAGCTCTGTCAGAATACCTACATAAACCATACCAATGTGTCTAATATGTCAAAGCCAATAGGCAATAGACAGGTTAAAGTCAAGAATAAAGGCATATTAAGCAGCTATCCTCTTCTAGGTCTGGAAAAAGGGCTTAAAAGGGCCAACACAGGCTAAGAATACCTATACTAGATGCGAGCAAGACTAATGATCTATATCACTGCTAAATAAAGCCCAAAACTCTGCCATTACAGACCTGTATTTCTATCTTTATTCAGTCATAAAGTGAGGACTACAAGCATCTGACTACAAAGTAAAATAACGCTGACCTATATTAACTACTCACGCATGGATCCATGTAGTGGAAAACTCTGTGGGGCTTATTTACAAGCTCCTTGCTCCACTTTTGTGTCATTTTTAATATATCAAAAGTGACGTACGGGTAGCGCAAGTCGCTTGTAAATTAGCCCGTGTGTGGATGGTGAGCCTGCCTACTATCGGTGAACTTGAACCAGTTGCTTAACCAAATAAATAAAGCCAGGGAAAAAAGTAAGAAAAGAAGGCACATGAGTGGGAAAGAAAAAAGCAACAAACCGGAAAAGGGGGCATCAAAATAAAATGAAGATATTTTACAGAGCTGTATCTGTTGACCCTTTTTGTCCCTATGTTTGGTGTCTCCTGTATTTGTACTTTTGTGTCTCAGGCCTTCCATGAAAGCAGAAGAATAAATGGCTGCTTGGACCAAGTATCGGAAGCAGCTCCCCTTGAATCCTTGGCAGCTGGATGGAGGAGGCCTCAGAATGTAGCATGACATCACCACTCTATTGAAATACGGGAAGCAAGGCTGCCTTAGAGTCAGCATAGCCCACACACACAGTAGTGTTAAAGACGTGCTAAGTTATACTTTCACAAACGTGTAACTCCATCTTAGAAGGCTGTGAATGAGCTTGTGGCTGAGAAGTGCAGGGGAGTAGGGCCAACAAGAAACAAAAAAAAGCCGAACACGAGCAATGGGGTGGGGGGTTGTTAAAGACGAAACAGACAGGGGCAAGGGGTGAGAGGGAATTGAAGGAACAGGGATGGGGCGGGTGAGAGGAGAAGAGAAGCAACATGTACGAGGAGAAAGGAGCGACTGAAATCACAAGCACTCATGGAGTGCTTAAACACCAAAAAAGTGCTTGGAGCGGCGTGGCCTGCGGTGGCCCGGAGAGGAGGCTCACGAGGGGAACAAACGGCACTGAACCCCCCTGGAAGTGGCACGAGAGGCCAACTGGTAGAGGCGACGGAGGCAGAGATGGGAGGAGGGCCCTGGCGTGCTGACTGCAGAGTGCGGCCCGCACAGGAAGTGGCAGTGAGAAAGAGCACAAATACTTTGAGTTGTGTGCGTGCGAGGAAGAGGGGGGGCCGGTTGGTGCGGCCCTGAAAGTGACGCGGGAAAGCGAAAGTGTTCTGCTTATGCTTAATGAGGAAGAGCGTGGGGTGGGTTGTCGTAGGCCTGAAAGTGACGTCGCATGCACACACAAAGACAGGCTGGCGAGTGGCAAATGGCAGCTGTGCACGTCGTGCACGCTTGTTTGCCTAGCAGCAAGCTGGTGGCCGCCAAAAGCCTGTGGGTAGCACTTTAAAAAGCCAGTTACTAAATGTCTCGCCAGAGCAGCACATGCGCTGGCTCAGGCGAGACCTAAAAAGGGCTGACCTAGAGTGCACGTCTCAGAGGATCAGGAGGGGTGCTTCTTGACGCTGTGGATCGTCCCGCTTCAAGGAGACGCTCTCTTCTTACAAGGTAAGCATCAAAAAGCAACCCGCCTGATCCTCTGAGACGCTCACTTCTAGATCAGCCCTTTTTTATCTAGGCATTGTGGACGCCAGCTGTTTTTAAATAGCAATGACCCTGTTGGCACCGGCACGGACGCGCATTATGCAATACTCAGGGATCCTGCAACTCTCAGGCCATTTTTCTTACCCTGGTTACAATAACAGTGACCTAATTGGCGCCCGCTTGGATGTGCTACTAAGCATTATTTACGGTTCCTGTTAATCACAAGTTCCGTCTTTCCACACCAAGAGCGTTACTTTAGTTATTTCCTATAGGGAATAGATAATCCTCCAATTTAGGCGCACAATACCATACCAATAAGCACAACAAAGGACGCCTACTAATCATGCATCCTTGACCTCCACAGGGCCATCCAGCAAAAGTGCATATCATTCCGTGCAACAGCTGATATTGGAGCCTCGCTGGCACGTTTGCATCATTATTAAGGTAACTACCAGCACCTAAAGACCTTCTTAAAATCGAGATTAATCAGACACATTTGTAATGCATCTCCATGCTTTACAGAGGTCACACTATTAGCTCCCCTATGCTATAGTGTATCATTCCTGCAATTGAACGCTGCCCTGTCCTTGATGACCAGCCCAGCCTTTCCTCTCACAATTGGGGTAAGCGCTTCCTCCCATGAGATAATTTAGTGACGTACAGACAGTGCTAATCTTCCTTTCTTTTCATCTGACCTATGCCTCATTTTCTTTCCCACAATCAGCACAAAGGCTAGGTCCCATTGTGAGTATCTTCCTACTGTTTCACTCACTTGTGGCACACACCTAACACACGGCTGCGCGTTCTTACCACCAAGTAATGTCAATGAAACTTTCTCCTTTCAGTCGCATTTGTGGCAATAATTGGGCCATATGCTGATATATAATTACTTCCCCTTTTTTTTTGTAGATGTCCCTACAACCCTAGGTCCTGATGAGACCCCATATTGCACAGAGGGTCGAAACGTCGTCGACACAAAGCAAAAGCAAACCATTAATAAGCACATATAATTGTATATAGCTGCTGATCACCCTGTACATACTTAATGGTCGACTTTCAAAGAATTGTGGAAACCTTGTATGAATAATGTCACCATTTAGCACCACTAATTAAGGTTCCTGTTTTCCCTTGGGGCACTACGCACAATTATTTTCCATTGTGTTTCATTTTCTGTAATTGCATATACTCCTTTCTTCGTTTTACAATATAAAAATCTATTGTGACATACTTAATCATTGGTATTGGTGGTTCTTGGCCTTCTGAAAACACTTTAACCCGTTACATTGCTATTAAGCAAAGTCTAAATTCATAAAAGAAAGTATCAGTCTACAGGAACCATTATTTCTGAAAGTTTTTACAATACTGGGCACCATGGCGCAAGGATTGACAGATGCATAAGAAATTCTGAGGTGTCAGTTGGCCCAAAAGTCATGCATTGCTGGAGTCATGTCTCAAGAACGACGCAACTCCAGCAATACATTGACTCATTGTACTGGGTCCCTCTGTGGTAAAATCGATTACCTATACTTAATTTGCTATCAATAATCAATAAGAATAACTCAGTGAAATAAGAGGCAAAATCCGGGATATTGAGGTAAACTCAAAAGGGTTTTATTCCTGTAAAAGGAATTGGGTTATTGGCTCGAGCCAAGGTGGCATAACCATTCCATTCACCACACAGGGTTCAGGAAGGGAAGACAGACAACATATTGTTTACAGAAATACATATATATAGTCAATGCATTACAATGTATGAGCATATAGTAGGCGTAACAGCTGGAAAAGTAGAGATAAAACATGGAAACGTCATTAAACGTCATTAAAAAGGCGGTATGATAGGCGTGCATGAAGGCGTACACTAGAAACGTCATTGATCATGAGGTCACAAAATGGGTGGATACATAAGAGAATCTTGCAATGTCAGCAGAAATATAAGGCAGAGATGCGCGCGCAGCAGATTGACGTGCGTCTGACGTATAACCAGAAGGTGAAAGGACTTGACATTTAGCACTACAAGTGTAGACATAAGTGTAGACATAAGTCTGGGATGTCAGATCAACCTAATCCCAAATCGTATCTGGTATCGCATGTTTAAGGAACAGTAGTGTCTGGAAGGGAAAAGGTCTCTCGGACGGAGACTACTCTATACCGTCTGCATGTATGCGTCTACGTGTTGGCATGCAGGGTGAGGGGGCATGGGCCTACCATGGCAACGGAGTCTATGAATTACTTGCACGGAGACAGAAGAACTGGGCCCTCTGCTCCTGCAGCTGGGAGGATGTTTACTTGAGCTACGAGACAGGAATGTGTTTTCGAGGAGTGGAGCAGATAATTCGAAGGTTGAAGACGGTCTTGGCAGGCAGAGGTTAGGCTATGCGCCGGAGCCGCGCAAGGAGTAAGGTGGGGGCCACTAGCACAGAGGTAGCCTGGGCTGAGGCCCTCGGAGTCAGAAAGCAGGAGAGAACTCGAAAAAAGCTCAATGGCATATTCTGGGCCTACTTCGCCAGAGCTGAAAAACGTGTAAAGTGTACCACAAAAAGACGGTGGCACAGCATATATAGAAACTGAATATTCAATCCGTTCATGGCGGATCTGAAAGAGGACAAGTTAAAGATGGACGCAAATGTATTTGCGTCTTTGTAGCTGGCACAGGAGGGAAATAACATGCACTGTAAGCTGGTACATGGAGACGGTGGGGTACTCGCTGGGGAACACTACTCGATCAAAAATTATATTTCCTCATTCCCTCCTTGTTCCCCACGGACCCTTCATGAAACATCGATTCTCATTAATTGATCGACTTGTTCACTTAACATCAATTGCTCTTCTTGCTTTATGCGCTTTGAATGGGAATCTGAACGTGGAACACATGAAGTGGCACACAGGCCGCAAATTGCCGGTCCACATTGGATACACAGGCAACAACTGAATACTACGAGAAAACCAATACCTAGGAGGGATAGGATCTTCCACCCCCAGGCTGACAACGTTGTCCAGAACCAACCGGACCAAGTCCAGGTGCCTGGAGTCTGGTGAATTAAACTTGCAATCTTATGGAGACGTGTAATAGCTTTGTACACGGATGGCGCGTTATTAGGGATGAAAATACAACAGCTTGACCCGATGACCTTACAAGCTCCACCCCTATCTGCCAAGATGACGTCAATAACAAGGCGGTTCTGAAGAACAACAACCCGCATAGCGGACTGCTCCTCCGTTAAGTTACCTAGAGCTGAAGCGGTCTCAAGTACCACTGCTTCGAGGGTTCTGGTTAATCTACGGATTAGTTTACTATTTGAAACAGTACCTAGGTAGGGGAAGAAACCTTTATTGAAATCTGTATATTGTTCCCATGTAGTTTCTTTATAATTGACAAGCGGGAGGGGCTAGAAAAACAGGTGGCAGAAGGAATGCAATATAACAGGTACCATCCCAGTCTAAAGGCAAACGGACATATGCGGTATGACCACAAACAAAATAGGAATGACGTAGAGCCCTGAACGTGGATCTACCATGATCAGTAAATTCGACTACAGTGGTACATTTACTATGACCTATATGTACAGAACCATTCTTGCGGACACATAGTTCACCAGTAATAGGCAAGACTGCCATAGCAGGTAGAACAGGAGCAGCTTCGGATTCGACAGATAAAATCATGAAAGTGACTGTGTAATTTCCTAACCCATATACTTCGTTTTCTAGATCAGTTCCAGTGTCAACGGGGAGTCCCTCCTTGTCAGGGTAGCATACCTTCAGCAGGACTAAGTTCAGGTCACCCCAAACCCAGTTACCTTCATAAATAGCAGCAGTAGAAACTAGGGAATTGAGCATTTTAAACCATGCGGCACATGTGCCATTGTGAGTGAACGGGTACGGAAAAAGGGGCAAAACACCCTTGTTTTCTTGGTAAGGAGGGAGTCGACCACATATCCAACAATTAGTAGCATTGGTAGCCTGATGGGAATGATGTAACATACTAATGAAAGTGTTGTTGCGCAGCGCAAGTCTATATGATAATTCATGAGGCGGGAGTTCACTAAAAGAATGTTCAGTAGTAGCATTATAAGTAGCACGCTTGAATATAGGGTAGTATATATGCAGAAGAATACTAGCAGTGATAACCAGCAAACATAGGAAAAACATAACAAGTAGTGTCACTATACAGCGACTACGAAGTGATTTGCAATACGCCTTTTTCTTATGTTGTCTTTGTCTATCTGTCTCTCTATCTCGATCTAGGGGATACATGTCAGAAACTAATTTAACCGATTCACCTAGGGGAGGACTTAAACAATTAAACTGTCTGACTTGCTAGATCGTAACTTTTGTCTGTAAATTTCTGAAGCAGTTTTCTCAACCAAAGGGAGTTTCGTGTCAGTTTGTGGAGGAGGGCAGGGCTTAGTGTCCAAGTCCGAAGGAAGTCCAAAGTATTTTTTAATATGGCTGGAATGCAGCCATCCCTTCCTGCCCTCAATCTTAACAGCTGTCCTCGTTGTAAGCAGGACCAACTTCGGCGATTGCCAGCGGGGCTCCAGCGGACTCTTCCGATCAAAATTCCTCACGTATACGAAATCGCCAGGCACCACTTCATGGGGCTTCGTCTCAGTATTGTCGGGAAAGGCTGCAGCTACCTGTGAACGACAAGATTGTAGTGCAGACATCAAGGAGGCAAGGTAATCTGTCAGCATAAGACAATCAACATCAGTTATTTTACGCGGGATGGGCGTCCCCCACATATTCGGTGGCCTACCGAAGACCACTTCATACGGGGATAGTCCAGAACGGGAATGGGCCACCATCCTCATATAGAAGAGGGCGACCGGCAAGGCAACTATCCAGTCTATACCTTTGTCTCTACAGATCTTGGAAAGTCGGATTTTCAGTGTTTGATTATGGCGCTCCACGAGACCTGCTGCCTCGGGATGCCGGACACAATGGAACTTCCACTGGTAACCTAACAGAAGTGTAATGTGTTTCACGAGTTCGGATGAGAATGGCTGACCATTATCTGAGTACACGATACGGGGCAAACCATACCGCGGGAAGTATTCACGAACCAACTGCTTGGCAGTGGTCGGAGCAGTATAATCGGGAACTGGGTATGCCTCTACCCATCGGGAAAGAGCACACACAACTACGAGAACATACTTGAATCCTCGACACCGTTCCATCTGGATATAATCCATCTGGAGGACTTCAAAAGGGTGGTCGGGAGGCTGAAATCCACCTTGCTCTACGGGGATGCTTTTACCTGGATTGAACTGACCACAAATCATGCAAGTACGCACTTTCTGTTTGGCTGCTGCCCGTAAGTTTTTATTGGACCATATGTGTTGTATACTGTCTAGCATTGCTTTCTCACCAAGGTGTGCAGGACTATGTATTGTATTAATGATGACTTGTACCATAGAATCGGGGAGAAACCATGTAGATTTCCCCTTCGTCATCCATCCCTGGTCTGTTTGGACCCCTCCTAGTCTAGTCCATTCCTTAATTTCATCTGGTGTTGCATGTGACTGTATGTCGATCACATCATGTGCGGGATCCCTAATTGTCATGCAGTGTGCTGGTACCTTTATTTGTGTCTGATCAGTTACATGAGTTCGGCTCTGAGCAGTTTGCTTTGCTGTTCGGTCTGCCAGGTCGTTACCCTGGGAAATGACATCAGTAACCTTAGTGTGTGCTTTGCATTTCATGATAGAGATTGCAGTAGGTAAATGTATTGCGTCTAACAGAGCTTGAATGAGGGGACCATGTTGGATGTTGGCACCGTGAGAAGTTAAGTAACCTCTCTCTCGCCAGAGGACTCCAAAGTCGTGAACGACTCCGAATGCATAACGTGAATCAGTATATATGTTGACTCTCTTATTTCGGGCTTGAATACATGCTTGTGTCAGAGCAATAAGCTCTGCTGCTTGGGCTGACAAAGTGTCAATACAATTCGTTTCGATGACTTCCGTGTCTGTCGTGACAGCGTAGGCTGCCACTAATTCACCTGTCTTTGTTCTCATACATGAACCATCCACATAAAGTGTCAGGTCTGGATCTGGTAACGGAACGTCTGTCAAGTCTTGTCTGGGTTTTGTTGTGATAGTAATAACTTCAATGCAATCATGTGCCAATGGATCTACTCCATTTACTGGCAATAACGTGGCAGGATTCAATGTGCTGCAGCGTCTGATTTCGATGTGTGGCTGAAACAATGTCAATTCATAACCTGTCAATCTTGCTATGGTCAGGTGTTGGGTCTGAGTTCGATTCAAAAGGACTTCTACAGAATGTGGAACCTGTACTGTCAATGGATGTCCTAACACAATAGAATCACTCTGTCTAATTGCTAAAGCTGTCGCTGCAACAGATTTCAAACATGCTGGAAGGGCTTGTGCTACTGGGTCTAATGTACTGGAAAAATAAGCACAAGGCTTATGTGAACCTGCTTGTTCCTGGGTGAGGACTGACAATGCAGTACCATCACGTTCTGTAACAAAAAGTGTAAAAGGCTTACTGTAACATGGTGTTGCTAAAACAGGTGCTTGACATAAGGCTTTCTTTAAGTCTTCAAAAGCTTGTGTATGTTCCTGAGTCCAAGGGAGGACAGACGAAGTCGCTGCCTCCTGTGTTGTTAACTGAATGAGTGGTTTTGCTAGAAATGCATATTGGGGAATCCATTGTCTGCAGTATGAAGTTAGGCCTATAAAGGCCCGCACTTCCTTTTGTGTTCTGGGTGGTGACATGTTAACAATTAACTGAATGCGATCAGGTGTGAGCTGTCTCCCCACTTTGGACAGCAAGTGACCCAGGTACACAACTTGCTGAACACAGAATTGTAGCTTCGAAGGAGACACCTTGTGTCCCTTGTCAGCCAGGAAGTTCAAAACAATCAGGGATGCATTTTCACATTCGGGTTCGCTTCGAGCGGTGATCAGCAGATCATCGACATACTGAAGCAGAGCAGTGTGGACGGGCATGTGGATACTGTCCAGTTGTTTTTTCAATGCTTGACTATAGATGCTGGGGCTTTCTGTGAATCCTTGAGGTGCACGGGCAAATTTAAAAGATCGTCCATTTAAACTGAATCCGAACAGAAATTGGCTCTCCGGATCAATAGGGACACTGAAGAAAGCATTCTTGAGATCGATTACAGTAAAGAACGCTGCTTCGGAATCAATAGCTGTCAGTAACGAAGAGATATCTGGAACCACAGGGTACTGTGGTACAATACACTTGTTCAATTCGCGCAGATCAATAACCAATCGATAAACAGGTGGAGCATTTGGGTCAGTACGTTTAAGAACAGGAATGATAGGAGAATTACACACATTAGAGTCGGTTTCCACAACCACTCCTTGTGCGATGAGCTCGTCAACGATTTTCAGTAAAGCCACTACAGCATCTGGGGGTAACTTGTATTGTCGAATTCGTGGTAATACCACTCCTGCTTTAAGTGTGACTCGATACGGGGTAATGTGCATGCAACCTACATCAGTGGGGCCCTGCGCCCACAGGTGGGCAGGGACGTTCTGTAGTCGGGGATCCATATCTCTCAATACATAATGGCCTTTGAAATCTCGCAAAAATAATCGTACTCCCTCGGGAGAACAACAAATAATAGCTCCTAAAGCTTTCAGTGTTTTTATGCCTAGTAGATTTTCCGGACATGACTTCGTGAGCAATAAATCTGTAGTCCGTGTCAGAGGACCTACTGCAAGAGGGAGGGGTTGTGACACTTCGTTAATAATCGGTTTTCCTGAAAATCCGAGGGACACGTTCTGTGAGCCTGAGAGGGGTGCCCCTGGTACTTCATTGTGACTTATCGTGGTCCTGCTTGCCCCTGTATCAATGAGAAACTTTCTGTCTTTCCCTAAAACTTGACTATTTACATAAGGACCACTCTGATCTACAGGTACTTCAATAAGGGGCAAGCGGAATTCACTCTCTAGGCTGTTTCATGTGTATCGTTGGTAATCAGGGTAATCGTTCTGTGCATACTGATACATTTGCTGTGTCGTGGTTTGTGTTGCAGGAATAGGCTGTTGCTGAGGTATCGCTACTGTCTGTGAAGGAACTGGCATGGGTGCGATCTGCTGTGTATTCTGGGGTACTTGTTGTGAAGTCTGATCTTGTCTAGGAGGACGTGGTCTCTCTTTGGTCTTGCCCGTGGCAATATTATGTTTCAAAACGGCACATTCATTTATATAATGACCTGGCTGCTTGCAATAATTACATACACCTTTTACGGGAACTGACGAATTACTAGATTGGTTCGCACCCTTTTTCTGACCATCAGCAGGAACTGACTGAGCAACTAACATTTTCATTTTCGTATCCTTCATACGTCTCTGTTCGTGTTCTTGTTCTTCTCTAAGTCTATTCTGGTGATACTGTAACATTTGCAACATTTGCGAAGGGGTGTTAGCTTGCCAAGTGCTTTCTACTTTCAGTACTCTATTCTTGACCTGGGGTAAGGAATTCTCAACTAATTTCGTTACAAAAAGATGTGGATATGACTCGCTACTTGCTTTCAGACCGCTGTTAATACCAAAACATTTCTCAAATCGTGTATAAAAATCACTAGTATCTTCATCAGGTTTCTGTTTGCATGCTGAAATCGCACCCCAATCTTCCTTTTTCGTACTCAATAAACGTGGCAACACTTGTACTAATAAACCTGGTAACAGTTTAACTTTATCTCCAAGCCCTAGGCCTGGCACTCGGGTATTCTCTTCATCCTCTAATGCAGCCCAATCAATCTTTGCATCACCCACCTCCCACTCTTTTTCTTTGAGTTTTTCATATATGCCTGGAGGCAGTAATACTTTCAGTATTTTCATGAGGTCGGGATAAGTGTAATCGCCCATTAATAACATATCCTTTATTTCGCGGTGAAAACCTGCAGGGTCTTTATCGTGACTGGGTACTAATTTCTTCATTTCCAATAATTCCATTTTAGTCACAGGAGTATACACGAATACGCGTCTAAGCGTGTGGTCTGCATTCTGTACGGGGTGCACTTCTCGCAACGGATTCTGTCTATCCATGTAATACATGGTCTTTCGTTCCATAACGGGTACTGAATTGATCTGTGGACATAAGAATGTACTATATTTGTGGCGGTGTTCTAGAATTGCTTTAATTAGATCAGTACTTAAACCTTTCCATCTGTTCGTGACCAGTTCTATTAGTATGTCACGCAGGGGACCTGGATCAGAATGTTGGCTTTTATATAATAAGAGCAGATGCTGTATCATGTACATACCAGCTAAACGCTGTTCACTCGGTGTCAAGTTCAAAAACGTATGCGCTAACACATCATCACCATATTTCTCAGAATTGTCAGCCCATTGCACGGCTGACCTGGCTAATTCTTGTTCATCCATAGAGTCAAGTGCATGATACCCCATGCGCTCTTGAAGTACTCGGTCGGTGGCTTGAAATAAGTGTTCGGGCGTTTTAGGATTACACATGGCTTCCTGATATATTCTTTTACATTCTGGGAGCATTAGACGCACTGGATCTTTAAACGGTCTTCCTCTACCTACATACGCGACCCTATCTCTGACTGGCAACTGTGCTTGTACTGGTGTCTCTGGTTCTTCCTCTGCCTCCCCCTCTGAGGATTCTCGTTTATCTGCATCTGCTTCTAGTGCAGCCTGTCTTTTCTCGTGCATCTTAGTAATTGAAGTTCTGATTCTTCGGTACATGTTCTCTATACTAGCTTCTTTGTCATGCTGTCCATCGGCTATATGTCGGCCCCACTTGTGGAGTGCTTTCAAATCTTCCGGGTTCGCACCCGGCCTATCTGCTTCTCGAATAAAACAGTTTATAAGAAACCGTAATAACTTGGCTTTAGTATCTACTTTCTGATGCTCCATGGCCTCCTTAATGCTTTCAGGCCCTACTCCAGTCTGCACAAACTTATATATTCGATCCATATGTTCTGTCATTTCAGGTAGTGACATTAAGAAGTTCGTGACTCGTCGTAAACGTACTGATGCAAGTAACATGTCTACATCATTCTTTTTACCAGGTACAGGATCATATCTACAATCTGCAAGGCGATCTCCATAAAATGTAATATCTGTTCTAGGTGTACGCTGTTGCGCTATTTCTCTAAGACTCAGGCGCTGATTCGGTGGCGGAGTCTGGTAACCAGCCCCTCCGGACGCACCTCCTGAGGCACCGGCTCCGAAAGGGTTAGTCGGATCTGTATCAAGGGAAGTAGGAAGAGGATTCTGGGGAGGAGTAGCTTGTGGGGGAGGAAGAGCATAAGGGTTCAGACCGTTAGGCGCAGGCCCTGGCGCAGGCAAGGGGGCAGGTAACGGGGTATTAACATAGGTGGGAGCAACCTCATCTAAGTAGGAAGAAAGGAAAACGTCCTTTGCTGTCCTCGGATGTGTCTTAGTCGGGAGCAATGGGGGTGGTAGGTCCTTCGGTATTTCTGGAGAGGCCTTAGGCAGGCCTTTTGATAGGATGGGGAACATGCCATTCATAAGCGTATTACGCTGTCTGTCTACTTGTTCTAATTTTACTCTGATACCTTCCTCAACTAATGCGTTTTCTCGGACCTTGTCGGGTTCTTCCTTACTCTTTTCTTCTAGTCTGTGAGCTTTTTCTGTGCGCCTATGCGACTCTTTACGCCACAACTCGATGGCATCTTTCTGTGACTGTCTGGCTTTCTTTTTCCATAATGCTTCTTCTACTCTCATGATGCAATCTGCATCCCATGTCCCTGCAGCGGGCCATCTCTGATTCTCTGACAATTCTTTAGTGTAATCTACCCATAAATCGAGAAATAAAACAGCATCTAGACCGTGTTTGTGGTACATAAAGTACCCTGGAGTGTCCCTAGGTGGAATGGGGACAGCTTCTTCTAGAACCCCCTTACGGGTTTTTATTTGTCTTAGTTTAGAGAACAACGGCATTCTGAAATCTGGCTACTTGATTCTTACTCAGATATGAACACACTATACATTAGACACGTCTAAGCACAACAATGAAAATCGAACATTCACTCATACCACGACATCTGAATAACACATTAAAACATTTCAAGAACGAATCACATTAATAGGTAACAGTGTAACAGGATGTACCGCTATACGGCACGGATACACCTTATACAGGTGTAGACTAGATATACTGCTATACAGTACAGATACACTGCTAAACAGTGCAGACCAGGCTCGTGCACCCGAACCTGTCTTGACCGGCACAAACTAATGCGCACGTCAGGATGCGTCCCTAGCAACGGTACTCACCAGGAAGCACGGAAACAGAAGGCCTCGGAAACTCTGGACTGGACACGGACTGGATTCGGACTCGACGCAGATACTTCGGAACTTCGGAACCTGGCGGGCCTCGGTATACCTCGGATCTTGCTCTCTCAGCTAGGCTCGGGTTGGGATCCTCCGCACTCCTCACCGCCTCGTCTGGGTGTCGATCGCAGCCTCAGTCACCTCCGTTGGCCTGAGGGAGATACAGGAAATCCTGCGGGTACGCGTAATTGTCCGTCCGGCTGTGGCAGGGGGCTAGGCCTGCAACGCACCGCCGGCGCGTGGGGTGGGGGAGGGGTCCCTATTCGGGCGCCAGAACTGTGGTAAAATCGATTACCTATACTTAATTTGCTATCAATAATCAATAAGAATAACTCAGTGAAATAAGAGGCAAAATCCGGGATATTGAGGTAAACTCAAAAGGGTTTTATTCCTGTAAAAGGAATTGGGTTATTGGCTCGAGCCAAGGTGGCATAACCATTCCATTCACCACACAGGGTTCAGGAAGGGAAGACAGACAACATATTGTTTACAGAAATACATATATATAGTCAATGCATTACAATGTATGAGCATATAGTAGGCGTAACAGCTGGAAAAGTAGAGATAAAACATGGAAACGTCATTAAACGTCATTAAAAAGGCGGTATGATAGGCGTGCATGAAGGCGTACACTAGAAACGTCATTGATCATGAGGTCACAAAATGGGTGGATACATAAGAGAATCTTGCAATGTCAGCAGAAATATAAGGCAGAGATGCGCGCGCAGCAGATTGACGTGTGTCTGACGTATACCCAGAAGGTGAAAGGACTTGACATTTAGCACTACAAGTGTAGACATAAGTGTAGACATAAGTCTGGGATGTCAGATCAACCTAATCCCAAATCGTATCTGGTATCGCATGTTTAAGGAACAGTAGTGTCTGGAAGGGAAAAGGTCTCTCGGACGGAGACTACTCTATACCGTCTGCATGTATGCGTCTACGTGTTGGCATGCAGGGTGAGGGGGCATGGGCCTACCATGGCAACGGAGTCTATGAATTACTTGCACGGAGACAGAAGAACTGGGCCCTCTGCTCCTGCAGCTGGGAGGATGTTTACTTGAGCTACGAGACAGGAATGTGTTTTCGAGGAGTGGAGCAGATAATTCGAAGGTTGAAGACGGTCTTGGCAGGCAGAGGTTAGGCTATGCGCCGGAGCCGCGCAAGGAGTAAGGTGGGGGCCACTAGCACAGAGGTAGCCTGGGCTGAGGCCCTCGGAGTCAGAAAGCAGGAGAGAACTCGAAAAAAGCTCAATGGCATATTCTGGGCCTACTTCGCCAGAGCTGAAAAACGTGTAAAGTGTACCACAAAAAGACGGTGGCACAGCATATATAGAAACTGAATATTCAATCCGTTCATGGCGGATCTGAAAGAGGACAAGTTAAAGATGGACGCAAATGTATTTGCGTCTTTGTAGCTGGCACAGGAGGGAAATAACATGCACTGTAAGCTGGTACATGGAGACGGTGGGGTACTCGCTGGGGAACACTACTCGATCAAAAATTATATTTCCTCACCTCCTTACGCCTGATTCAAGCATGCATCGCATTTTAACGCAGTGGCGCCCTCGAAGTGGCGCAGTGGAATCTTGTAGATTTTACTGCGTCACTTTTACGAGTCTTTCATGCATGACAATGTCCACCCTGCATACATTATCCCTGACGCAGGTATAATGTGAGACAGGGCTTTACAATGTGATGCATCTTCCTAGATGCGTCACATTGTAAATGGGCCACATTGTTTGCGCATCCGCTGCGTCACAAAAAAGTGAAACAATGGCGGCGGAAGGAGGCGAAAGGGACTTGTAAATCTCCCCCTCAGAATTTAAATGTACCAACACAGCTGGGGGTTGGCTTCACTAATAAGAACTGATTTCTACCCAAGTGAACCCTTTTTTTGCAACATTAGGATAATGAAAGACTCGAGGGGAAGCATATGCCGTAATCTATACCTTGCAGTTTGCATGTAGCTCTTTGAGGCTAGTTAATAGCTCACTGTTCTATATTAGAATTTAAGCTAAGTAACAGAAGCGTCTCTCTGACAGAAGCAATAGTGCACTGACCTATTTACATCATATGCACTTTTTGATCTGCATGGTACAGCTACTTTATGATGAGCCAAAACCACTACTAGACAAAACTATGTTCTCTTTGCAGCAGGGCCATTTTTCACCAGTTATCTTGACATTTTTATGTCTGCCTTAAAAATTCTAGAGGGAAGAAAAGCAGCTGCAGGTGCTTTTAGAACCATAATGTACTTATAAACATTCCAGCCCCCACCCACCCCCAAAGTCAGCACCCGTTGTGGTGGCACTGATCGCACTGACCTAGAGCAGGCTCTGGTGATCGTCAGCCAACTCCTGTGCCACTAAACAGAGAAGATATGTCCTGTTTGTTTGGCAGCACAGGAGCTGCCCTCTTTTGGCAGGTCGCACTGTCCCACAGGTACTGGGGTAAGACGAGTTAGTGCAATTCCATTTCTAGTGCGGAGTGCCCGCTATAGGGGGGAAATCAAATGGCTGTGCTGAGGCCAACAGATTATTTGCACCATTTCGAATCAAGTTGGTTCCAATGTTTATTCAAAAAGTTCATCCAAACTGTTCATAGTATACCAAATTCCTCCAAGAACACGTGCGAGGCATTTTACTAGCATAACTGTAACCTCATGCGCTACAAACATGCCGAAGCCTTAATCGGTAGCTAGGAGTATATGCCGGTAGTCTTCATAAATTTCATCACGATAACCCAATGCATTTCGAGCCCTTCAAGGCTCTTCGTCAGGGGTATTTCTACAATTAAAAGACAGTATTTCAATACCAAAATAGTGTATATTTAAGTTATGTACAACACATTTCTAGGCACTTGTTTCCCCACGCTTTCAACGTTATCCCGCTAATTGTGACCGTATGTCGCCACTTCCTTCTTAATAACTGTCTGGGTAACCCTCCCTCCGTTTCATCGAACATCGATATATTTACTCTTTCCCATGTGTTCACCCTGAGTATGCGAGGTACACCCCACTGTCTATGCGTCGAGACTACACTAAACGAAACTATGCATGCAAAAAGCTTTCAACAGATCTTTAAAGCAAACAACCATCCTAGCTGTTCCCTTACCTTCAAAACGTACTTCTTAATCCCACCCAGCAGGTTCACTAACTGTGCTTCTCCCGCGTTTCACTATTTCTAACCTTCCCTTTCAAACTCCGCCCCTGGGAGGCTCCTTTGTTAACCCGTTTACTCTCTCGTCGATATCCTGTTTCTCCAAATAACTATCCTCTTTAATGCGTGCGTTTAAGTATGCTGTTCACATAAACAGAGTTAATCCTGTGATGTGCCTGAAATCGATGCTTGACCGCGTAATTTTGCACTGCAACTCCCATCATACACTCTACCCGTGTTCCCAAACATTTATGTTAAATTCCCCGCCCACCCTGTTGAAAATATTCACTTGATAATGTTTCTTCATTGGTATCCTTGTTATGTGGGTGCTACTCGTCGAGAGGCAGACAGTAAATAATCCAAAGGGAGTGACGAAGTGCACACCTACTTTTTCATTATCAAGTCACTTGCGAGACTATGGAAGAACAGACCTTCTTAAAGGGATTCACGGACTAGGATTTCAGACTGTTACAATATACATTGTGATGTATTTGAAGTATCGTTCTTATGCACATTTTATATATGTTTGGGAGAATGTTCATGTCATATTGTGGACAATTAATACACCAGCACTGAACACGCCACATAAGATATCTTTGAATCAACGTAATATTTTCAACAGGGTGGGCGGGGAATTTAACATAAATGTAAAATGCCTCGCACGTGTTCTTGGAGGAATTTGGTATACTATGAACAGTTTGGATGAACTTTTTGAATAAACATTGGAACCAACTTGATTCGAAATGGTGCATAATTGGCATGCTTTCATTACCGCTGTGCGTCCAGTTATGGGGTAAGAACTTGCCCCATAGTTCCTGATGTTCATTCATAATTTCGTGGCTCCGGGCAGACCACGATTCTGGGCCAGCACGCGAATAAACACAAAATGGATAAATCAATGAAAAAGTAGGTGTGCACTTCGTCACTCCCTTTGGCCAACAGATTATTTCCCAATCTTATCTTACCTCACTGCATGAACACTGCAGAGGTCATTCGAATTTTTTCACTACACTGTTTTAGACCTGACAGCCATAGGATGGTCTTACCCCAAACCTTTTGCCTTCCTCCTCCATTTTTATTTATCTCTTTTTTGTGTGCATTAGGACTCAGTGCACTTTACCATTGCTAACCAGTGCTAAAGTGCTCATGCTCACTCTTTTAAAAAAGGTAGAATTGGATTACGTCCAAATGGTACAATTAATTTACTTTAAGTACCTAGTAAAGTGGTACAACATGTGCCCAAAATTGTAAATTAAATGCTACTAGTGGGCCTGTAGCACTTATTGTGCCACACACTTAAGAAGCCCTGTAAAAATGTTTCAGGACTACCAATGTAGCCCGTGTTTTCAGATTTAAATTGACATTTCCACATAGCAAGATAAACCTCTTGCCAGACCCAAAACTCCCCTTTTAGAGTCGAGCCTGCAAGAGAATGCACTAGTGTCTGCGTCTCGCTTGCGAAACACCGATGTTAACAAAAAAGGGATTGGAGCCCACCCATTGCTTACCATTTGTTGGCTTGCATGGCATTATTCTTTACAGCCTCGTAATTTGTCAAGGCAGGCCTAACATCATTACGGTTCCTCTCAGTGGAGCAGGGACAATGCAATGATTGATTCTATTTAATCAATGGTTGTCTTCTGCTCCCAACACAATTTAGGTACTATTTTGTTCTGTTTAACTTTTAGTTCCCTGCAATAGAAAGTGTATTACTGGCAAAATTGTGTCCAGTCGGACAAACAAAATTGCAAACATTTATTTTCTATAGTTAACTTATTTTTATTTTGCCAAGTCTTTTTTTCTTACTTTGCACTCATGTTTTCTTTCTTTTTTTCCCTTGTACGCACTATTCTCAAAAGACGAGCATTATCTTATTGCAAAGCAACAGTGTTTCATTTTTATGTGCAATTTCTAAAATTATGCTTTAACACATAATCGTGCAGTACACTTCAACGCAACCCACCCCACTCCACTCCAATCCCCCTGCTCCAATCCATGCCACCTCACTCCACACCAGACTTCCCCACTCAATCCAATCCACCCCACTCCAACCTAAGCCACTCACCCAAATCTAATCCACCACACTCCAATCTTCGAATCTCAAATTTTCCCCACTCCAATTTGCCCTAATCCAATCCATAACAAACTGCCTCACTCCAGTCTTCTGCACTCCAATCTGCCCCACTCCAATCCAAAACAATCTATCTATCCCCCTCCAATCCAAAATAATCTGCTCCACTCCAATCTATATCACATCAGTCAACCCCACTCCAATCTGTCCCATTTCAATATGCCCCACTCCAATCCAAAACAATCTGCCCACTCCAATCCAAAACAATATATCCCACTCCAGTCCAAAACAATCTGCCCCACTCCAATCCAAAACATTCTATCCCACTCCAATCCAAAACAGTTTGACCCACTTCAATCAAAAACAATCTGCCCAACTCCAATCCAAAACAATCTTCTCCACTCCAATCTAACATTATCTATACCACTTCAGTCTGGCCCAATCCAAACTGCCCCATTTCAATGTGCCCCACTCCAATCCAAAACAATCGATCCCACTCCAGTCCAAAGCAATCGACGCCACTCCAATCCAAAACAATCTTCCCCACTCCAATCCAAAACAATCTGCTCCACTCCAATCTAAAACAATCTATACCACTTCATTCTGCCCCACTCCAATCTGCCCTATTTCAATATGCCCCACTCCAATCCAAAACAATCTGCCCACTCCAGTCCAAAACAATATGTGCCACTCCAATCCAAAGCAAGCTATTCCACTCCAGTCCAAAACAACCTGCCCCAGCCCAATTTAAAACAATCTGCTCCACTTCAATCTAAAACAATCTATACCACTTCAGTCTGCCCCAGTATAATCTTCCCCATTTCACTGTGCCCCACTCCATTCCAAAACAATCTGCTCCACTCCAATCCAAAACAATCTGTCCCAGTCAATCTAAATCAATCTGCATCACTCCAATCTGTCCCACTCTAATCCAAAACAATCTCCCCACTCCAATCTGCACTACTACGGCACTCTGCCCCACTCCAATCAAAAACAATCTGTCCCACCCCAATTCAAAGCAATCTGCCTCACTCTAATCTAAACCAATCTGCCCCCTCCAAACCAAAGCAGTCTGCCCCTTCAATCTACCCTACTCCAATCCAAACATTATGCCCCACTCAATTCCAAACAATCTGCCACACTCCAATCAGCCCCACTCCAATCAAAAACAATGTGCCCCACTCCAATGTGCCCCACTCAAATCCACCCAAATTGAATCTAAAACAATCTTCCACGCTCCAATCCAAAGCAATCTGTCACTCCAATCTACCCCACTCGAATCCACGCCACTCCAATCTGCCCCACTCCAGTCTAAAACAATCCGCCCACTCCAGTCCGCCCTACTCCTATCTGCTCCACTCCAATCAATAGCAATCTGCCCCACTCCAATCGAAAACAATCTGCCTAATCCAATCTGCCACACACCAATCCAAAGCAATTGGCCCACTCCAATCCATCCCATTCCACTCTTCCCCACTCCAATCTAAAACAATCTTTCCCAATCCAATCAGCCCCACTCCAATCTGCTCCAGTCCAATCTGCCCCACTCAAATCAATAACAATTTAACCCCACTCCAATCCACACCACTCCAATGCGCCCCACTCCAGTCCGACCTACTCCAATCACCCGAACTCTCTTCCGCTCCACTTCAATCCACCCAACTCCAATGTGCCCCACTGCAATCCCCCCAATTCATCCCACTCCAATACAGTCCATCCCAATTCACCCTACTTCAATCTACCACAATCCACCCCAATCAAATCCAATCTACCCCAATCTAACCAAATTCAATCTAACACGCTCCAAACCAATCGACCTCACCCCAATCAAATCTAACCCACTCCCTCCCCAGACCCTGCCATTTCAATCCAACCCACTCCACTCCAATCCAAAACAATCGACTCCACTACAATCTGCCCCACACTAACCTGCCCGACTCCAATCCAAAACAATCTGACCTGCTCAATCCAAAGCAATCTGCCCTACTCAATGCAGTACAATTTGCCCAATTGCAATCCAAAACAATGTGCCCCACTCCAATCCAAAACAACCTACACCACTCCAATCTGCCTCACTCTAATCTGACACACTCCCATCAAAAACAATCTGCCCCACTCCAATCCACTGCCATCCAATCCATATCATACCAATCCAATCCACCACACCCCCAATCCATCCACCCCACGCCATTCCAATCCACCCACCCCAATCCAGCCAAATCTAATCTACCCTAAACCATCCCACCCACCACACTCCCATACACCCCAATCCAATCCACCTTAATCCAATCCACCCCTCTCAGCCCAATCCACCTCACTGCAATCCAGTCTACTCCATTCCAATCCACCCCACCCTACGCCAATCCAATTCACCCTACTCCAATTCACCCAACTCCATCCCACTCCACTCCATTCCACCTGACTCCGTTCTACTCTATGTCAGTCCACTTCACTGTAGTCCAATTCACCCAACTCCAGTCCATTCCCTGAAATCCCCTCCACCCCACCGACACCATTTTAATCCACCCCACACCAATATAATCCATCCCATCCAGTACTGCCCACTCCAATCAAACCTACCCCAATTAACTGGAGTCCAATGCACCCCACTCTAGCCCAATTTTCTACACCACAGTTCAGTTCACACCGCTCAATGCAATCCATCCAACCCACCACACTCCAATCCACCCCTCTCTAAACCAGTCCAACCCCATCCCACCCCCACTCGTATCCAATCCACTCCACTCCGATCCACAACCCTCCAGTCCAGTCCAATCCAACCCCTCCACTGTACTCTAATTCACCACACTCCAATCCACCTCACTGTAATCCAATCCAATTCACCCGACCCTAGTCCAATCCACTCTACCCCAGTCTAACCCATCCCACCCCAAACAATCTAATCCACCCAACTCCAATCCACCACAATCTACATCACACCATTTCAATCCACCCAAATTCAATCCACCCTATCCAGACAACGAACTCCAATTTCCCCACTCCACTCAATCCACCCACTCAACTACTATTCAATCCACCCCAATCTACGCCAATCAAATCCACTCCACTACCTCAATCCACTCCAACCCACTGCACCCTTTTCCACCTCACTCCATGCCAATTTACGCCACTCAACTATTCGACACTGCAGTCTATGATATTGCACTCTACAACATTTCAAGCCACTGAGCTACTTCACTTTATTACCTCTCACTTAACTCTGCGACACTCTACTCCCCCTACTCCACTCTATGTCACTCTACTTCAACAATTCCAGTCCACTCTAGGACACTCTATGTCACCAACGTTTAGCCATGCTTAACAGCATCCACACTAGTGTACAGCATGGAAAAACATATTGCCATAGCCAATAGCTCTTTTATAAGTGAGACCTATTGGCATTTGCCAATGCTTGCTAATACATGTACGTCACCCCTAGGGTAGGCTCTACACAGCTCAGGGATTTGATTTGATTTGATTTCTGGACATATAAAGCACGCAAATGCCCGTAGGCAGGGTGCAGTGTATTTAAAGAGTTGTACATGTACTTTTAAGTTTTACATGTCGTGGTATTGAGAAACTCTGAATCTCGTGTTTCACTAATTTGAGGCCAACCTCTTTCATGGGATAACCTTGAGTTATTTCAGTTAATAAGTGTTAGACCTATTGACCTCAGGGTAGTCTTCCTCCAGACTATTTGTCTGTTTTGCCTCACTTTTTGTTGTTATGTTTTTGTTGGTCTTAGGACTGTGGACATTTTACCACTGCAAACCAGTGCTAAAGTGCATGTGCTCACTTCCCATGGTAAAATTGGTTTATCCACTGTTGGAATAGTTAATTTACTTACAAGTCCCTAGTAAACTACACTGTATGTGCCCAGGGCCTGTAAGTTAAATGCTGCTAGTGGGCCTATAGCACTGATTGTACCATTCACTAAAGTATCCCTTTAAACATGTCACAGGCCTGCTACTACAGAGCCTGTATGTGAAGTTTTACTGCCATGTCGACTTGGCTTTTAGACCTCATTGCCAAGCCTAAACTCCCCTTTCATTCCACAAGTCACCCCTAAATTAGATCCTATTTAGCCCGTGCTGTGTACGTAAAAGGCAGGACATATAATTTTTAGTGTTTTATGTCCTGATAGCGTAGAACTTGCAACTTATTTTTTCCCTACTGTGAGGCCTACCCCTCTCATAGGTAAAAATTGGGAATTCCTTATTACATGTATTAAGTCTAATTCCTGATTGAGAAGGAATAGAACTACCATGTTTGGTACTTGTGGCATTGTAATAATAACCCCTCTTTAAAGGCAAAGTTGGTTTTATTATTACAACTGAAAAAATGCCACTTTTAGAAAGTTCAATACGCAGGGTGCACCATTTGTGCACCCCACTGTCGCACTGCGAAGTAGGGGATTATACCTCCATTTAACCAACTGTATTGCATTGTTTTCATTTATGTCATTTTTTCAAACATCTCTTTATATTACTCCATTTATTTCGTATTATTTTCTTGCTTTATAAATCATCACGGAGACAGCAACGTTGCCTTTGAATGCTTTATTCACCAGTTTCACGTGTCTCCTGTTGCCAATCCAGGCTTTTACAGCGACATGTTAGGTCAACCATACTTCCAAAGCGTGAACTCCTTAAATAACCCAATGCATTTCAAACCATTCGGCTCTTCTTCAGGGATTCGCTAAAACAAATAAAAACACGACTGAAATGGCTGCATTATTACCAACATATTCATCTCATCCAATCACTCACTGACCCCTTACCTCTCTATCCAAACCTCATCATTACCGTTATAAAAGTGCTCAAACAAAAGTAATTACCCCAACCATCTACCGCCACCCACTGTATTATCACAAACTATTCTATCCATGTGAAAAAAATAATTTTGGTGCTTGTATCAACAACTCCTAACAAGCTCACCATTATGCCACTATAAAACCTTTCTATATACCTTATAACCCTAAACACTTTTTCCCGCATCCCTTTCCAAACCTCCTCCACAACTTCCCTCTCAAAAATTCAAATCACTATGCATTACCTCTTCAATGTTGTAGCCGGCAAGCTTAACTCCATTAGCAATTACTCTTGCGATACCCCGATCTTACGTACTAGCTCTACCACTACATCCGTTATAAAGAAATGCACTCTCCCACGTGTATCCAATCACTCATGCTAATTCCTGAACCCTTATTGACCCATGATTTCATCCTCATGTGACTGTGCTCCTTTTTCCAAAACTTTATTTATCTAAACTCGTGCTACCACAATGAACTCTGTTAGCTAAACTAAACAGTGAAACATTCGTACCTCCACCCTCAGCTATCCCTAATAACTCGATACTACTTTCCGAAAAAAACTTGAACAGTGTACATTACTACCCAGCCACAAATTACTAATTAATAGTCACATACACCAATCCAGGGACAAATTACATGAGAACATATGATTGTTGAAAAACCCATATGCGCCAATTAAAATACAGCCGAGTCTCTACTTGAAATGTTGTTCCGAATGTTCCTTGCTTGAGATCTAATTCAAGTATGTCGTTCTTCCGCTCTCTCCGCGATGATTATTCTTTCTCTACTTTTAAAATTAAACCAAGTGCTCTTAAGCACTTTGTGCCTATTATTGCCTGTCCCCAAAACACATCTGGAGTGGGTGACAGCTGGGCCTTGAGCATTCCAACAAGACAGTCACACACAAAGGGAGCTTATATGAGCCTGTGGCATTGCGGGTTTGATAAACAGGCGTGGAGGCTGCAGTAGTGGTTTAGAAATGGGTTTATTGATAGAAAGGGGAAGTGGTAGGGGTTGGGAAGTTTGGATTTCTTCTTCTTCCGACGAATCCTGGGATGAGCCGAATGTACTTGAAGCAGGCAAAGTTGTTTTCTTGCCCTCTGATTCTTCTGGACCGGGATGGTTTTTCCGGAGGCTCATAGAAGAACAGAAACAGACAAAATAGGGGTGTCGTCAGAATGGTATTCTTTAAACTTAGGGTTGATTTTCCCTTCACCACACCGTTGTGATTTTGTCTGAAAAGATGGTACCAAAGTCCTAAATTCCTATAGAAACGAGGGAATGGTGAAATTAAGTGGCTAGGGTAGAGGCCTGAAACAAGAATGTGGGACTGGTGAGCTTTAAGTGCCTAAGGAGCAAAGTACGAAGTGAAATTGCACATATACTGACGTTCTAACCTTAGCCCTTTTGCCTAGTACAGTCAACAGTGATATACGTGCATAAAACACTCAATTGTGATGTCGATAACGTCCCGCTGTGCTCAACCCTCCCACTGTCTCTTCTCCACCCCCTCCCTCTGTGACCCCGAGCCGGTTGCACTCACCGACCCCGCCGTAACTCTCTTCCGAGTTACGGCCGCCTTCCAGCCTCCTCCGGACACCACCAGTCCTCCGACCAGCTTTCCTCGTCGTCCGGGTTTTCGGGATCCTTCCAGTCAGGTCCCGCGTCTTCACTGCCAGCTCTCGCGTCGTCCTCTCCAGGTTCCGCGTTTCTTTCACCGGGTCCCGTGTCTTCCTCCTGCTGCTCCGTCGCACCACCTCGTCCTCCTCCTTCGGGTCTCTCTCTCCTGTGTTGTCCCTGCTCGAATTTCATTGGCTCTTCCACTCCCCTTCCGGGGTATGGGGTTGGTACTTCCGGGTTAGTCCGACGCTCGGCTTCCTCCTGTGGAAACACGAGAGACGGACATGGACGTTGTAGTTCCATGGAATTCTGCTGACACCACGGATGTATCCAGGTATTCCGGGTAAGTGCATGTTCTTCCTCACAGAGCCTTATGGGACATTCACATCTGGATGGGCCATTAACATACTGATGAGTCATCTTGGTCAGGATGGAAGGGAGAGGCTGACAATTGCACCAGAATGTGCCTGTCCCCGCAAAAAGAGCTGCATACCCCCTGTAGTGTGTCTGGAGCCAGGTCAGGAAAGGGAAGACCTCTGTGCACTTTAAATCCCTTATTTGAAGTCTCCCCAACTTCAAAGGCACCACTGGATATAAAAATTGGACTCCTAACTCTACCAACTCATTACACTTCTGGACCTGTGGATACTCTGCCGGGAAGAAGGTCTGCTGTGCTGCTGAAGGAATGTTATTCTACTGGACTGCTGGGCTGGAAGAAATGCTTTTCTGCTGTGATGCCCTAGCTCCTGCCTGCTGCCCTCTCTGTCTTGGTGATAAGGACTGGACCTACACCATTTGAATCCAGAGGGACTCCAAGGACATGCCTCCTGTTCTGAAGTCTCAGGGACATCAAAGACTTCCAACAACCCTACAACATCACCTGGACTCTGCCATTTGTGAGTCCTACTGTGTCAAGTGATGCCAAGCCATTTGTGGGCCCTTGGAAGTGGGTTTCCTGTGCGGCAGCATCAAAATCCACAAATTGCCGTCTTTGCGCCAGTTGGAACTGATGCATCACTGCTTCGAAGACATCACAGTACCGGCACACTGCTCGTTGATGACGCATCGCCGTCATCACAATGGGTTCAGTGGCTACGCATCTACATCGGCGTGACTTGAAACTGACGCTTCACATATCATCCTAAGGATCAACTCCGAGGCATCGCCTCTTACTGCTAATCCATTTTGCTTCTTTTCGTCGACACATCCTCCAAAAAGGTACTTTTCTGCAGTGGCCCTGCTTGGCTCCTGTATCTGATCTGCACTCCATCGTGGTCAGCCTGACTTTTCGGATTTGACCCAGATAGCCCCATTTGGTGTGTTATGTTTCTAAGCACTGTATTCTAAGATAGTCTTTAAAAATTCATAACTCTGGATCAACTTATTGAATGGTTGTCATTTTGGTTTTGTTCATTAAATCAAGCTCTATTTGTATGATCTGCTGTGGATTATTTTTGCGTAGTGTTTTCACAGAATTACTGTCGGAAGTGTTGCAGAAATGCTTTAAACATTTCCTCTTAAGTTAAGCCTGCCTTCTCTGTGGTAAGCTACGAGGGGTTGAGCGCAGGTTATCTTTTCATGCGTAAGTGACTTCCCCTGACTAGGATTGCGATTCCTACTTGGAGAGGGAGCATACCTCTGATAACCAGAAACCTACTATCTAACAATGAGTAATGAATTTCAAAGGGGAGCAGGTAAACAGGTTCAGTTTTGTATTTAAGGAATTAAAGTTTAAAGCCCTCTTCAATGGTAAAGTCGGATTTTAAGTCTCAATCCAAACCATGGCACTTTTAAAAAGTTGGTATTTTCTTGCCCTAACCCTTGACTGGCGGCTGGCCGTACCTGGGTCACATAAGTAAGCGTAGCTGGCAGTTGGTCGTTGTATATTGCTCCCAGACAGTGAGACACTGGACTATATGTGTTGGCAGGATAGACCATCTCTGACTGGACGGGGGAGGAACTGTCACCTAAAACACTTGCACATCGCACATGCTCTTGCTGAGCACACTCACAAAGGGTTTGACACTGTCTATGGTTACCCCAGACAAGCTGGGACCATGGTAAGAGGGCAGGAAATTCAAAACAACTCTGGGGGCGGGAACTCCAGAACCTTTTCCCACTTCATAGCTAGCACCAGCTATAAATAGGGGACTATTAGACCTAACTCCTCATTATATCCCTGGACCTGTAGAAGACTCAGAAGGACTGCTGTGCTGCTCTGCAAAAAGGACTACTACTCTGTGGCCTTCTTACCTACTGCCCTGCTGTCAGAGTAAAGGACGCAACCTGCATTTTGAACCCAGAATCACCAGAGTGACTCCAAGGGCCAGTTGGCTGGCCTCATCATCAGAAGCCTCAGGGACAGAACAAGCTTCAAACATCTTAAACCCAGCACCTAGTCTACTCAAGAAAGTGGTGCCACTGCAGTCCTGAACCCTTGCAAATGGACCTGAAGGTGCTCTGTCAACCTGGCTGTGGTCCCAGCAGACCTGACACAATGTGACATATCGCCTCCCAAAACTCTGCATTGGAATTGCTGTGTATCACCTCACAAAACTCTGCAGCGGAACCGCTATGCAATGGATCCCACTCGCAGGACTTCGTATTGCAGCCTCCTTGGATCCACCGCTGTGAGGCTCAGGCCTTTGCATTGCAAGACCCTTGATAACTGCGTCCGAAATGATGGCACAGGTCTCCACATTGCAAGCTTAACAACTTCCTATGAACCAGCCGGTGCGTGACGCCACTTTAGCGCTGGACTTTACATCAGAAGATATTCGTCAACGGTATCCTCAACGATGATGCAGGATCTTGCATCGCAGTCAAACAGCTCCTCAAAACCTCTGTTGTGTAACGCATCTGAACACCGGGACTTCGTAGAGCCTCAACTGTGCAACACATTCTCAATGTGAGACCTCACAGTTCTATACAACGAAGAATTAAGTTGCTCTTGTTCAGCATTTCTAGCTCAGTCATTGTATCCATCCTACACTCCATTGCAGTTGGCCTGAATTTGTAACTTTGTTTTGATACGGCACGACCAGATAACCACGTTGGCACTTTGTACTTTTAGGCACTATTTTTACTTAAAACTACTCCAGGTTTACTGATTGGATATTGTGGTTTTGGTCTCAAATAATGTATTACCTTTTACTCTATTTTCCTAAATTAGTGATGAATTTGTCTTGTGTATTCACTTCATTACTGTTTGAAATGCTACACAAATACTTCATATTTACAACAAGGGGTGGTGAGGGACAGAGTCTCTGAATTAAGCAGAAAGCTCTCACCCAGTCAAGAGATCAGGGCTAGATCCAACACCGTTTTTTAGCTCACTGCACCATCCCAGTTTCAGAACCTGGCTGTATGCAAATTAGTCTGTTCCTGTCCCAGTGCATGATGGGAACAGGGCAAACCAAACTACAAAAGCCAATTCTTACAGTGGGAAGGAAACAAGCTCCCGGGGACCGGTTTCTGGCATTACAGCCGTCTTCGGCCCGGTTTGCTTGAATCCTGATGGTGCAATGAGCAAGGGTCTCACATCTGAGAATACCCTTCCACGCTTAGGGTGGACAAAAATATTTACAACAAGGGGTGGTGAGGGACAGAGTCTCTGAATTAAGCAGAAAGCTCTCACCCAGTCAAGAGATCAGGGCTAGATCCAACACCGTTTTTTAGCTCACTGCACCATCCCAGTTTCAGAACCTGGCTGTATGCAAATTAGTCTGTTCCTGTCCCAGTGCATGATGGGAACAGGGCAAACCAAACTACAAAAGCCAATTCTTACACTGGGAAGGAAACAAGCTCCCGGGGACCGGTTTCTGGCATTACAGCCGTCTTCGGCTTTTCTCACTGCTCCATCAGGATTCAAGCAAGCCGGGCCGAAGAGGCTGAAATGCCAGAAGCCGGTCCCCGGTAGCTTGTCTCCTTTCTGGTAAAGAATTGGCTTGGTAGTTTAGTCTGCCCTGTTCCCATGATGCACTGGGCCAGGGACAGACTGATTTGCATATAGCCAGGTTCTGAGCTGGGATGGGGCAGTGAGATAAATAACGGTGATGGATCAAGCCCTGATCTTTGGACTGGGTAAGAGTGGTCTGCTCAATTCAGACACTCTGTTCATCACCACCCCCTTTTGTAGCACAAATACTTCACACATTCCCTCTAAGTGAAGCATGACTGCTTCGTGCCAAGCTACCAGAAGGTTCTGCATTGGTTAATTTTGGGTTGCTTGCGTTTCACCATGACAGAGATTGTGGTTGCTGTTTGATTAGAGTTTCCCTCCTCTCAACAAGTAATACAATTTCCAAAATACATGAAATATGAAGAGAAGAAAAGAGAAACGAGGAATAAATACAAGAGAAACAAGCGGATGAGAAGCAACACAAAAGAGCAACAATGGATTAAGACACAGAAAGAAGAGTTCGTTTAGCAGGTGTTGTTGGTTCACGCTGCAAGTCTTTTATTTGAAAACGCGTTTCACCCTTCACGAGGGCTTCTTCAGGGCTGTAATAACATACAACATAAATCATTTGAGAAACTACTGTTTAACTAGTGAAAAAGTGACAGAAGAAGGTTAAAGAGAGATGATGTGAACTTGGACTATCAAGTCCAGCGTAAGGAAAAGCACAAAGCAGAAACCACATCAGAGGAGGGACCAACCGCATGAAGTGAAACTGTAAGAAAGTCAATCAGTTAAAAGTGTAGCATGACGGTCCTTTCGACCAAAGGGTCTTACTGAGAAGAGAGTTTAAAAGCCTTTGCTTTGAACCGGATCCCCAAACAGAAATAATCACCCAAAGTGCAACTCATTGGAAAACACAAAAACACCTAGCACTAGCTGCTTACCAAGAGTAAAAAGAATAGTATGCTGATGCCAGTGTAAAACACCAGAAAGGAGTGCCAAAGGTGAACACTGTGTAGATGCATCACTATTGATGGACAATATCTCCAGTATTCCCAAGCCTAGACAAAGAATGGCGATAGTGTGGGCTATGCAAGGCACTTGCTACCTCGAAAAATAGCGCTTAGATTGACAAGACATACGTATTCGAACAGGTAGGTCGGAAGGTAGGACAAAAGGTCCTAAGAACTAGGCAAGTAATTCAATTGTACAAAAATAAAGGCTAAACCAGTGCAAAGCCATAAGTAGTAGAGACCACAGTAGTGTAAGTGGGATAAACCAACAAAGGCATACCTTGTGTGGAACCAGTATATCTTACGGTTGTCTCTAAATTCGTGGGCAAGTACACATATTGGCAAGATAAGGCCTCCAGAGTCGTTGGTAAGTAAACCTATGAGGTGAGGTGAAAAAGACCAGTTGTGCTAATGCTGTTGAGATGCCTATGAAAAAAAGGCTAGCAGTATGGTGTGAGCACTAAAGGTTTGCTAGGAGATCAACTGGAGTATCATGGTGCAATCGAATCCAGCCCATAAACCACAAGAGTTAAATATCCTGCAAAAAGCAGAAGGATACCAGCAATAAGTAAGCATGGGAGATTATGGGAGTATATGTTCTAAAGAACAATGACCAACACAGGCATTCACAATTGTATCAATGTCCAAAGTGCGTTTTCATAAGGAGATATTATAATCAATGGCCCATCAAGTATCATAGCATACCATATATAGATAAAGTCTTGAAGGATGTTAAGAATAGTCAAACTAGCAATGTAAGCAGACTAGCGAGATGTCAGAGAGGAGTCCCCAACATCATGCAAAAGAGCAAAACCAGTGTAATATATGCCTCTGACAAAGTATAAACACAACTCAGTTCTGGAGGATGAAGACAAATCATGAACCTAGCAGTGTAGTTGCTAAAAACCATTTATAAAAGTCAATGTGGTCAAGAAGCTCATTTGCCCAGCACTGTAAAGACAAAAAGCTAATGCACTCTTTTATGACAATCATACATTAAGGCGTTAAAGCACGTTTGCCCCAGACCAAGATGACAAAAAGCGAGTGTGTTCTTTTTCAAAACAATCGTACATTAAGGCATTCAAGTGCTGCTTGCATCGAGAAATGTCAAGCAGCGCGTGAGTCCCCGCAAAACAGTGCAAAAAGACTGGCATGCTTTTTTTTGGGATAGTTTACCCTTGTGGTTTATGGGCTGGATTCGATTGCACCATGACACTCCAGTTGATCTCCTAGCAAACGTTTAGTGCTCACGCCATACTGCTAGCCTTTCTTACATGGGCATCTCAACAGCATTAGCACAACTGGTCTTTTTCACCTCACCTCATAGGTTTACACACCGACAACTCTGGAGGCCTCACCTTGCCAATAGGTTTACTTGCCCATGAGTTTGGAGACAACGGAAGTTGGTACTGCACCGAGACCTTAAGATATAATGGTTCCACACAAGGTATGCCTTCGTTGGTTTATCCCACTTACACTATTGTGGTCCCTAGTGCCTATGGCTTAGCACTGTTTTCGTCATTTTTAGACAATTTAATTACTCGCCTAGTTCTTAGGACCTTTTGTCCTATCTTCCAACCCACCTGGTCGAATAGGTATGTCTTCTCAATCTAAGCACTATTTTTTGAGGTAGCAAGTTCCTTTTCCTAGCCCACACTATCTCCATTCTTTGTATAGGCCTGGGAATACTGGAGATATCGTCCATCAATAGTGACGTACCTACACGGCGTTCACCTTTGGCGCTCCTTTCGGATGTTGTACGCTGGCATCAGCATACTATTCGTTTTACTCTTGGTAAGCAGCTAGTGCTGAGCGTTTTTGTGTTTTGCACTGAGCTGCACTTTGGGTGCTTATTTCTATTTGGGGATCCAGTTCAAAGGCTTTTTAACTCTCTTCTGCCTTCTCAATAAGACCTTTTGTCGGAAAGCACTGTTATGCTGCACTTTTCACTGATCACAACAATTTGACTATCTTACGATTTCACTTCCTGCGGTTGGTCCCTCCTCTGATGTGGTTTCTGCTTTGTGCTTTTCCTTACGCTGGACTTGATAGTCCAAATTCACATAATCTCTCTCTTTGTGTTTAAATATTTTTATTAGCGTTTTCCAAAACAGAAAATATTCCATCAACAGTGGCAGTAATAGGCAATAGACTCTGTCATACATCCATTTTTGCAATGTAAAAAAGGTATATTGCTTACAAATAAACTTGCACATTTGTGTCACTGTCAAGGCTATGAGAGCATTACATTGCAAAAGACAGCACTGTTTATGTGGAACAAAAAACGGAATCAACCCCCCCACCTCGACCCAGGCCAATATCCCTCAGCCCCTGACTAACCAAATCTTGTCTCACCACACTAACGATTCGCTTCATACAGTGGAGGCAGGTGACAGCTCTGTCCCCAGGTCGGAGAGTTGCAACACCCTCAAGTATTTGAGCTGCATTGTTTCATTGAATTCTACTAGAAGCAATTTTAGAAATGGACTCCATATTTTCTGGAGTGTGGCAGAAATGCGTTCCATCCCAATGATGAGCCATATGCGTTAATGCCACCCCATGTATGTGGGGACAGTATTCGTCCGCAAATGCATCAAGATATTCTGTAAACCTGCTCTTTAGGGGAAATGTAATGGGGTTAGGCAGGCCCAGTACCACATACACCGGGAGTCGCAGGATTTCAGTATCAAATAGATCATCTATCTTGTCTAGAATTTTGGACCAATAGAGGGACAACATTAGGCATTCCCACAATATGTGAAGCAGAGTGCCCTCTTTGTCACAGTCTCGCCAGCAGGTGGACTCCTTTGAGGAATGCCCCTGTGGAGGCGCACTGGTGTTAGATACCAATATGTCACTTTTTTCATAGCAGTTTCAATGCTAGCTATATTGCGGACAGTGTGCTTTGCTCTGTAATAAATGCCCCACCAATCCTTCACAGAGAGATCACCACACAACTCCATCCCCCATCGCCCCTGACTCGGGGTTGCCTGGGGGTCTGGACCACCCAGTAGCATGTCGTACATTTCTGATATTATCCCATAATCTCTCTCTTTAACCTTCTTCTGTCACTTTTTTACTTGTCAAACAATAGTTTCTAAAATGATTTATGTTGTATTTTATTACAGCCCTGAAGAAGCCCTCGTGAATAGTGAAACGCGTTGGCTGTTTCCATAAATGTATACATGATTTGTCAAATAAAAGACTTGCATCAGAAACCGACAACACCCCTTAAACAAACTCTTCTTTCTGTGTCTTGAACCATTGTTGCTGTTTTGTGTTGCCTCTCATCAGCTTGTTTCTCTTGTATTTATCTATGGTCATGTGGCAGCTGACCATTTGAGGTGGGCAATACTAGTGTGAATTTTTTTTGTGACTAGCCCAGGTAGTGCAGTTGCCGCTAACCCTACTTGCTTTGCTTATGTACAAATGAGGAATAATTACTAGTTTTCTCGGAGGAAGAAGATGCCTCTTCTTTTTTCGGCCTAAAAAAATAAAATAAAGAGAAGAGTCACTTGGGTTCTTTTCAAATCTCTGTGGAGGTGTCTACTGATTTTTTTCATTTCATAAACTAGATATTCCAGTTTGTTTTTCCTTAAAATATAATTCTATCTTAGTTGTGGTATTTTCATGTTGTAAACAGTTTTATTTCCTTTTAATCCGAAAATATTTTTTGTCTGATTCTGGGCTCTCAGGACTCCATGCTGTATTTAAGGGAGTGTTTACTTCCTGTATTCAGATGGGTGGAATTCCATCCTGGAGTGAATATGGGTAAACACAAACAGTGGAAGAAACGTCTCACTCCTCTCTTAAAGGAGGAAAACCTGGATTAAATAATGGGATACTTAGGTTCAATCTGAACTACTCCTATCACTGACCACAATTTGAAAAAAATTATGGTACGGTCACTCTCAGAGGCCTAAGACAGATATGGAGGACTTTTTTCTCATTCGCATTCTCCTGATGATTCAAATACCTTTTAATTTATTTTTGTATCCCTCCTGGGCTTTGTCAGATTCTGAGGAGGAGTGAGGATTTCCTGGTACTCCCAGGGAAAAGCACATTTAGAGAGAGGATTTCAAACTTGTAATTTATTATCTCTCCTCCAACCTTCAATTCCCAGAGGATGAGGAGCAGGCTGCCTCCAGTTGAGATTCATTCTGGCAATTCCAGAGAACTTCCTTTCCAAAACTTCCTGTCATCCCAGCTGTACAACGTGTTTTAAAGAGTTAATGGAAGGATCCAGACAGGGTTTCAGTCCTGAGGTTTATGCGAAGATTATATCCGCTAGCCAAAGGGGATGTTGGAAAGGGGAGACCACTCGGTCACCCCGAACGTATGGCTGGGTGCCCCCATCCCCCGGAAAACCTTTGCGGGCAGGGGGCGTGTCCCAGCCGGTATGCCCATAGTGGTGTGGTTGGAGAACGCCCCCGCCGCCTAAAAGGGTTGTCCTCTTGTTCCTGCGCTCTGAAAGCTGCACCACTCGTCGCTCGTGAGCCCTCATGGGAACAAGCTGCAGTTTTTGAACGTGTAATCGTTGTTTTTTCTGTTTCAGTCATCAAGGCGTAGCTGGAGTTCGAGTCGCTACTGGAAAACAGGCAGAGACAAAACAGAACGCAGATATGCCTGGTAAGAAGAGTGGAAAGAGCTCCGAGATGGAACGAATGCTGCGCACACTAGTGAACCAAGTGTCGGCGATGGACAGAAAATTCGGTAAAGTAGACCAGCTGGGTCGCGGCCTAGCGGCCCTCCGGAAACAAGTGGAGGCCCAAGCGGGGCCCTCAGGGCGACCTAAGAGGATCGTGGGGCCTGCTTTGCCAAACATTACCCCAGGGGGGGGATAAGGGGAAAAAGAGGAAGGGAAATGCAGGTCCTAGCGAGGCCCCAGTCCCGATGGAGGTCCTGCTGGTCCCAGTAGCACCAGTGTCCAGCCCGGTACCCACACCGGATGGGGGATTGCCAATCCCTGTGGTTATCACACCGCTGGATAACGACCAAATGCCTCCCGAACTTGCGCTTCAGTTGGCGGCTGTGTTACCCTGATTGAAGAAGGGAGCGGGGGGATCCGCGGCTGTGGAAGACCCAGCCGAAGAAGCTAGGCAGATTGTCGAGCAGCTCAGGCAGACAAGGGGCGCTGGGGCAGCAAACGTGCCTTCTATTTCTCCACAGGTGGCGAACCTGGCCGCGGTCGAAAACCGGAATAAGTCGACGGACACGACCGGAGGTACAACAGAGACCGGTAAGAGATCGCTCCCAATAATGGGGGAGGGCGCTGTACCCTCAAGGCGAGAATACTTGGCGCAACATGTTCCTATGGCAACTAAAGAAATGGTGTGGGCAAACATGTATATCAATATGTTTTCATTGTTGACAGACAATCGTGAGTTAGAATATGCCAAGACTCAGAAGGATTTATGGCACCCCAGTGTATGGAGGGCAAAAATGGCAGAATTCAGGGTAGAAGAGTCTATGATGAACTGGATCAGGGCTTTTTCTATTTTTGTAGCAATTATGGGTGAGCGAACACCAGAACTGTTGGGAGACCTTGCTTGCTACCAGAGCAGAATCACGGGCTTCCATGAGAAGTATGGAGGAGAAGAATGGAAAGGGTATGACGTGGCATTTAGAAAAGCGAAAGAGTTTAATGAAACATTGACTTGGGATTGTTTGGATACTGTATCTTGGCATGCGCAGTTCTTGCCGGGCTCAGCGGGTGGATCAGGGTCGAGTGCAAACGGCTCCAGGGCCTTTCAGCAGAAGCATCCACAGCCCTTTCGACCAACCTACGGGGGAGATACTCAGTCTAGATCGAGCGGGAATGGGAATAAGCGAGGAGTATGTTGGGGTTTCAACAAGGGAAAGTGTAGCAGGCCGCAGGGAACATGCAGGTTCAGGCATGCCTGCGCAGGTTGTGGTAACACCTCTCACCCCGAGACTAGCTGCCGATCCAGAGGCAATAGTACAGGAGGGAAAGGGGGTACAAAACAGGATTGACACGGTGCCTCGGAGGTCCAAACAATCGCCCGTGGATATTCTGGCTTTGACTTCCTGGCTGAACAAATACCCTGATCATGTGTCCGCTGGGATCCTGCGAGATGGCTTCTCGTATGGCTTCAGGATCCCGGCGGGTGATTTTTGGGGGGCACCCTCATGCAGAAACCAACTGTCCGTTAAGCACAACCCGGCGGTGGCCGCCACAAAAATCACAAAAGAGGTTCGCTTGGGGTGGGTGGCAGGACCGTTCGGTGAACCACCAACGGCCAATTTTGTGTGTTCCCCATTAGGGGTAGTTCCCAAGAAGGAGCCGGAAAAATTCAGGCTCATTCATAGTTTATCTGCACCTAGGGGAGCTTCCGTTAATGAGGCGATCGATGCAGACATTTGCAGTGTGAGGTATGCATCATTCGATGACGCAGTGGTAATGTTGAATCGCCTAGGCCCCGGTGCATTGTTAGTGAAATCAGACATTGAATCCGCATTTAGGTTGCTTCCGGTGCATCCCCAGGATCAGCACCTGTTGGGTTTTGCATTTCAGGGGAAGTACTACATGGATATGTGCATGCCGATGGGTTGTTCAATTTCGTGTGCCTATTTTGAAATGTTTAGCTCATTTCGGGAGTGGGTATTCTCGAAGGCCTCAGGGCACCAACATGTGATGCATTATCTCGATGATTTCCTGTTTCTCGGCCCAGCGGGCTCTCGGGACTGAGCATGGGCATTGCGGGATTTCTGCGTGCTCATGCGGGGTTTCGGGGTACCATTGGCGCCAGGTAAGAGGGTGGGTCCAACTACCTCCCTGGAGTTTCTGGGTATCGAACTAGACTCCGTGGAGGGTTGCTTCCGTTTGCCGACGGAGAAGATCGCCTAATTCAGGGCCTCCTTGTTGCAATGTCTCCGGAACGACAAAGTGACACTGCACCAACTACAGCAAACAGTGGGTCAGCTTAACTTTGCATTAAGGGTTATACCGATGGCTCGCCCCTTCTCCCAATCGATTGCCCAGGCCATGGTTGGCCTAAAGGAAGGGCACCATCGTACGAGGCTGTCGGCAGAGGTTCGCCAGGACATGCTCATTTGGCTGGCATTCCTGGCGGATTTCAACGGCCGAGTAGTCTGGAGCAAAGCCCCGGCCTCATCAGCAGAATTAGGTTTATGTACCGACTCTGCGGGCAGTGTGGGTTTTGGCGCGATCCTTGGTAACCGATGGTCGGCCCAGAAATGGCCAGCATGGTGGGAAACAAGTGGTTTGACGAGCAACATTGGTTTTCTAGAGCTATTCCCCATCTGGGTAGCGTTGTCGGCCTGGCCAGAAGAGTTCCGAATTCGCTCGGTGATATTTTGGTCTGATAACATGACTGTAGTCGAGTGCATTAACCAGCAGGCAGCACGCTGCAAGTGGATATTGCGATTGTTGAAAGAGATTGTGTTGGAATGCTTGAGACTAAATGTACAATTCAGGGCAAAACATGTGCCGGGAGTACTGAATAATGCAGCGGATGCACTCTCTTGTTTCAAAATGCAGGCTTTCAGGGATTGTTTACCCTCAGCGGAGCTAGTGGCAGCACCATTTCCCGAAGCACTATGGCAAATTGGCGCCCCGGACTACAGAACCCCATGGCAGCCAGTTTAGTGCCCAGGACAAGAAAAGCTTATGAAGGGGTGTTCCGCTCGTACTGCGCCTTTTTGGGCCCTGCATGGGAGCATAGATGGGGTCAGGAGGGGTACTTTACCCAATTTTTAGTGGCACTTCATGAGGAGGGCCGGTCGGTGGCAACCGCCAGTCGGTATAAGGCCGCCATATCGTTTATGGCTCAGCTCCAGGGGATTAGGGACCCGACGGATTCCTTTATAGTCAGAAAGGCGCTGCACGGCTGGCGGCGCCTAGAGGGTCGCAAAAAGGATACCAGGCACCTGATAGGTTTTGACTGATTGACCTCCTTGTTGGCTAAACTAGAGGAGACATGCTCCTCACCTAGTGAGGTCGTCCTATTCCGGGCAGCATTTGCGTTGGCATTCTATGGGACCCTGCGGGTAAGCGAACTAGTGGCTGCCAACAAAAGGGATATCGATGGGGGTCTGCGCAGGGACCACACGCAAGTGAGGGGGGATTCCCTGCTGATCACGATAGCCAGGTCAAAGACAGACCAGGAGGCCCAGGGGAATAGCATTGTGTTGCAGCGCGCTCTGGGTAGTCCCTGTTGTCCAGTAAGGCATGTTGAGGCCTACCTAAAACAAAGGTTGACGACATGGGGGGGGGCCTTGCTGCGACATGCTGACGGCACCCCGCTAACAAAGTTTCAGTTCCAGAGGGTGCTGGCAATCACGATTGCAGCTGCGGGCTTGAACCCGAGTGATTTTGGGACTCATTCATTCAGGATAGGAGCCGCTACAGAAGCAACGGCTGGGGGTCTGCGAGCAGACAATGTTAAACAATTAGGCCGCTGGTCGTCAAGTTGTTTCAAACGGCACGTGCGGCTGCACATGTTGTAAGTTACTGAAGAAGTGCACTCACGCTTGTTGTCTTTTTAATTTTTTTATTTTTTTTAAACCGTTTTTATTGGCATTTTCTCCAAACTGAACAGTGCAGTCATCTCTACAGTAAAGTGCATTATGCATTTCCCCCCGCTCCCGCCGCCCCCCCCGAGTCATTATCCACAATAAGGCATACAATTCACATATAAAGGTGAGCACCAGATGTGTTCTCCACAACATCATCAGTATTTCAATTATCATAAAGTCTCTTTGTCCTCCAGTATGGACCTCTCGTAATGAACCCTTACAGTCCGGCATCAAGTCTGTGATAGTTGCGCCATTTCCCCCACACTTTTCTGAACTTCCTGGGACATCCCCTTGCCTTATATGTAACCCTCTCAGCCGCCGCTTCCGGCCATGTCCCCCATAGAGATAGGAAAGGATGTGTCTGGGTGCTAATTTGTGGCGCTCTAGTGCATAGGAGGGGTGGTCCGCCTGCGCATGCAACCATTCGTTAATCAGGGCCAGGTGTTCCGCCCAGTAATATGCTTCTAGATTCGTGAGCGAGATCCCCCCGCTATATTGGTGCCTCTGCAGGATGGTCAGAGCCACCCTAGGTTGTTTGCCCAGCCATATAAAGGCACGGAGGTCCGCATGTATCTTGGGGAAGACTTTTGGGGGGAGGGGGTAGTACTCATTTTGAAGGGCGTATAGGTACTTGGGGAGAACAATCATTTTATACATGGCCGCTCGGCCTAGGAGGGTGAGCGGGAGCAGTCTCCAGCGGTCCATATCTGCACTGGAATTCACCATGATACGCTCAATATTACGGGTGTATGAGATATGTCTATCCAGGGTGAGGCAGACCCCTAAATACCGAAATCCCTCAGTCGTAGTGAGCAGCTGTCCTGGCAGGTCCGACCACTCCTCTCTCCCTGCGGGGTCATATAAGACCGACTTATGCCAATTTATTCTGTATCCAGCATGGTCACCGTACAGTTCCAGTTCGTGAAATAGCTGCGGAATCGACGTCTCCGGCGAAGTTACAGACAGGAGGATGTCGTCTGCATATAGTGAGATCTTTTCTTAGTTTACTTCTCCTTCGGTCCGCCGGAATTTTCTGATGGTCGGGTTCTGGCGAATTCTAGCCGCCAAGACCTCAATAAGAGTGGGGAGAGGGGGCACCCCTGTCTGGTCCCTCGTCGTATTTGGAATTCCCGCGAGAGGACTCCGTTCACTCTCACCCTGGCCCTCGGTTCAGTGTACAGCAGCTGCACCCATTTCTGGAATTTCGGCCCAAAGCCGAATTTCTGTAGGACACCCTCCAGAAAAGGACAGTGCACCGCATCAAAGGCTTTTTCCGCGTCTAGGGACAGGAATCAGTGTGGGTCCTCCCTGTCCCTGACCTCCTGTAGCCAATTGTGAGTGCGCCTAAGATTCAGTCTGGTAGCCCTGTCTGGAATGAACCCAGTCTGATCAAGGTGGATCAGCTGCAATATCACCCATCTCACTCTCATTGCCAGGATAGTGGCCAATAGCTTAGTTTCCGAATTTAATAATGAAATTGGACGATAGGACTCGCAAAGCTCTTTAGGTTTGCCGTCCTTGTGAATAGGGACAATAGTGGCCATGGTCAGATCGGGAGGGAGCCTACCGTCCTGGAGGGCATCCTCATATAGGCCCTTCAAATGTTTTACTAGTAGGTCAGCCATTCACTTAAAGAATTCGGCTGGGAAGCCATTGGGGCCTGGCGTTTTCCCCAGTCTCAGTTTGGCCAGTGCCTCTGATATGTCGTCGAGTGCAATGTCAGAGTCCATCGCTTTCGCGTCCTCAATGGACAAAGTTGGGAGAGCAGTTTGGTCCATATACTGTAGCGCCTCTTCTCTTGTCCCTAGATCTCTAGACTCGTATAAGTGTTCATAGTGGTCTGCGAATGCCTCAGCTATATGTACATCTGAATGGTGTGTCATTCCCTGAGGGTCTGTAATCTGCTCCACCCATCTCTCTGCCCGTTCTTTTTTGCTGAGCCACGCCAGGAGTTTACGAGACTTATCCCCTACATCGTATAGGCGATGTAAGGTAGCCAGTGCCTGTGTTTTCGCCTCTCCTGTCACCAGCTCTCTATATTGTGATTGTCTATCTGTGAGTCTCCTGATTGCCACTGGGTCCCTCAAGTTCTAGCATTCCCTTTCCAGATCCAATATGTCCTGCTCGATGATTTCGGCCTCAGAGTGGAGCTTTCTTCGCTCTTCTGCCAACCTATTCTTAGTCCTATCCCTCATAACTGTCTTGAAAGCCTCCCAGAAAACCACTTTCGAGGTCACTGAACCCTCGTTTTCGGCAATATAGACTTTAATGTCCGCTCTGAGTCCCCGTATGACGTTTGGGTTTTGCAGATCCCATGCCGTTAAGTGTAAGTGCTGGCTATCTCCCCGGCGTTTCGCTCCCAGTCTGACTAGCAGCGGTGAGTGATCCGAAACTCCTCTAGCTTTATATTCTGCTACGTCTTGTATCGTCAGGTGTTGGCGGGCCATAAAGACATAGTCCAATCTCGAGAAGGCCTGGTGAGCACCAGAGAAGAACGAGTAAACCCGTAACCCAGTGTGCAGCCACCGCCATGTGTCCGTGAGACCTAGTCTGGTCTCCCATTGTGACAAGGGGGTCTGCGTCCCTTTCCTCTGTGCCGTGCTTGATCTATCCTTAGAGACATCCATTACGTCATTAAAGTCTCCCCCTACAATCTGTATTGTGTCGGCAGTTTCCAGCAGTATGTCTACTACTTTCTTAAGTGTGGGGGCCTGGAGTTTCGGTGGTGCATAGACTGAGACAATAGTGTAGGCGCATCTGTTCCATATCCCCTTGATTGCTACATATGTTCCCTGGGGATCTGTCCATGTTTGTGTTATGAGAAATGGAGTGGTCTTTTTCAGAATAATGGCGACCCCTCTAGAGTCCGACGTATACCCTGCGTGTGCTAGGAGCTTGAAACGACCTCTAGCTAGGAAGCCGCACTTAGTACCTTTGAGATGTGTCTCTTGTAGGAGCCTGATGTCTGGGGCTGCATGTTTCAGATACGAGTTGACCAGTCCCCTCTTGATCTTACTGCCCAATCCATTCACATTCCATGATAAGATACTAATCCCTCCCCGGCTTTCCCGGTGTGTGTCTTGGTCAGCTAGCATGGTGTGGGCCTGAAGTGGTCAGGCGGGCAACCCCCTCATGGTAAGCGACCCGGGCATTCGTATGGTATGTCATGGTGTACCCAGGGGCATCTCTGGGCATGTGGGAATGACTTGCGGTGCGGAGGTGCGGCACAGCACACCAGTAAATTTGACTGCAGTTAACCAACTTTCCCCCCCTCTCCCCAACAGAGATCCCCTCAACAGAACTGTTTCAACTGTTTCCCCCCATGCCTCCCCCTCCCTAGCATTTCCCCCCTTCCAGCCCATTCGTGTAACACTCAACTAGTTGGACTTTCAGGCAGTGAAGGTCTGTCGCCCACCCACAGGATCCCAGGTCAAACTACGTTCAGGATTCAAACCAGGGGTATAGTCCTTACTGGCGCCCTGTGGAGCGTGTCCGCCTCTCCGGAGATAAGCAATACCACAGGGGCACCAGCATCACCCCGTGTACAGTGTTTCAAGTCAATAGAAAAGTTAATGAAATATGAAAAGGGTTATAACTTGCGCGGCACTAGCAGCGGTGTCCTGCTATTAGGGATGTAAGGTCCAAGCTTCCTCACGAAAACGAGTCCTGCGTTTCAATGTCCTTTTCCTCTGTTCCGCCAGTTGCACCCAGCTCCATCTCGTGGATTACCTCAACCAGCGGGTGTGTAGAACGGTCAGTTGGGTCCTCCGCCTCCGATAAGAGTTCGTTGTCGAGGCCTCCAGTGTTTGCCTCCTGCGAATGAGCCAGCCCTCCAATGCTAGATCTCTGATCCCTGGGGTCGACGGGAATCGCGTCGCGGCCTCCTCTGCCTCGTCCTGCCGCATGCGGGTCTGGATAGGGCGACGGTTGTGAGCCCCGCTGCATTCTAGGGATTTGGGATCTTTGCGCCCTAGGCGAGTTCCTCCGAAAGTTCGCGGCCGCCATTTCTGTTCGGATTCTGTGGCCCTCCTCCTCGGCTTCTCGAAGCAACGGTCTTTCCTCCAGCCAGTGCCAGGCTTCCTCCGGGCGGTTAAAGAAATGCGACTTCCCCTTGAACATTACTTTCAGTTTCGCCGGGAAGAGCAGCATATACGAGATATGGAGGTCTCGAAGTTTCGCCTTGACAGAGTCATATGATCTTCTCTGTTTTTGGACATCCTGACTGTAATCAGGGAAAATCATGATGTTCACGTTTTCAATCCGGAGCTCTCCTTTCCGTCTAGCCTCTCTAAGGATAAGGTCTCTGTCGGCATAGTTCAAAAAGCGCGCAATGATCGGCCGAGGCCTTGCTCCCTCGGGCGGTTTCGCTAGTAGTGCCCTATGCACCCTTTCAATGATAAAGCAGTTACAGAACTGGGCCTGTGGGAAGGTTGAACGTAGCCAGTCTTGTAAGAAGGTCGCAACATCTGTCTTCTCAATGCCTTCCCTAAATCCTACAAATCTGAGGTTGTTTCGTCTTGCCCTGTTTTCGGCGTCGTCCACCCTCCATAGCAGCTGCCTGTGGGACACCTGCAACTCCGCCATTTCTTTACGGAGAGTAGTAATAGAGCCTTCCATTCCGCTAATTCTGGTCTCCGCCGTCGTCACCCTTTCGGTGAGATTTCGGAAGTCCTGGCGTAGCAACAGAACCTCGGAGCCCACCTCTCCTATTTTGGTCTCAAGTGCCGCTCTGGAGTCCTTGATATCAGTCCTGGAGGCCTGAATTGCCTCCAAAAGCATGGCCGTGTCCGTGAGCATTTCCGGGGGGTTCTGGGGCATCTCCTTTTGCACCCTTGCCATGGCGTAGGTTTTAATGGTTTCCTGCCTGGCCGACCTTGCAGGCAGGTCTCTCTTCCCCATGTTGCTCCCCTTGGATGGCGAGGTGGTCCCGCGGGTACGGAGGGCGCCTGGTTCGTATCGGGCCGCTCGTCCCTCGCGGATGTGTCGTGTTCTCACCAGGAATAGCGATGGAGTGCCTCCGGAGGATTCGATGGGGGTTCCCCAGGAGCCCCGCAGGCCAGGGCTGGGTTTTTCCTCTCCGGGGACGGGGAGTGTCCCGCCTGTCTTCTCGGTCGTGCCGCCCGCCAGTCCCACTCAATCGGTTTGGGCTCCTCTTCCAGGGCGAGGGTCCTCGGGGGTCTCCCCAGGCCGGCCGTGCTGCCGGCCTCACCCAGGCTCCAGCCGGGCACTCGCAGGATGTGTCTGTGCGATGTGGATACCCCCTCCGTCAGTGTCGTTTCCTCTCTGGCTCCGATGTCTTGAGAGGCCCTCAGCAAGAGTCTCTGGTGCTCGGGCGGAGTCAGAGCCGGGCCGCCAGCTCTCGCCCGGTCGCCATTTTGTTGTGTCCGCACCGCTTCGGAAGTCTCCTCTCCCCGGCCGATTGCCGGTCGTATTCCGCCAAATTACTCGATGTTTCCGTGGCGAAAGTATCAGTGCCAGGCTAGGGCACGGATTTGGGCTGTTTTTGGAAGCTTTGGAGAGATATAATCGTCAGATTAACGCAGCACGCCGAGAGCCGAGCCGAGGCACGTCTTACTACTCCATGCTGCTGGCCACGCCCCACGCTTGTTGTTTTTCGTTTGGATTACAGTTTCATGAGCCTGTGACGCAGGGCGGAAATTGGGACCGGCCCAGTATCAGCAAACCACCACTTCAGGAACAAGGAATGGAAGACGAGTGGTCTGGGTCGTGGGCCACTCATACGTGAGGCGTGCCATGGACATATTCAAGACAGGTGATGCGATCCACACATCTGAGGAATATGGTTTCAGGGTGTCCTTCCATGGGAAGGGCGGCCTATGCATTGACCGACTGCAAAGTTTTGTGGAAGAATTGTTAGGGCGGCACAGGTCACCGCCATCAGTAGTCAGAGTGCACGTTGGGGGCAATGACTTGGTAAGGTTGGGAAGACGAGCTTTAAACGAGCACATACTTTCAGCAGTTAGTTGGTTAGCAAAGACGCTCCCGGGGTGCACAATAGCATGGTCACACATGATTCCGAGGAGGGTATGGAGGGGTGGATTGTCCACGACAGCATTGAACCATTCGGTAAAGAGGGTCAACAATAAAATGGAGAAATTGTTTCGCTCTGCACATCTTCAAAGCATACCTCATGGGTGCATCTGGGGGACCACTGTTATTCAGACGATGGGGTACACCTGTCCAGGGTGGGGAATGACTTATTGATAGGGGACATGATAGCTTGGCTAGTGGGATCGAGGAGACATGACCTATAGGAGGTGTGGGGGGGCCAGATAGTCGGTCAACTATCTGGCCTGTGGCGGTAAGGTCATGATCGGTGAGCAGTGATTTCAAGGTCCCTAGTGGGGGTGCCACCCATTATGGATGGGAGCGCCCGGGGGGAAGCGGCCATTGGCCCCTCCCATGGGGGGGTGGCACCCATTACGGATTGGTCGCCCAGGGGGAAACAGCCGTAGGCCCCTCCCAGGGGGAGACGGCTATATGCCCCTCCCACGTATTTCCCGGGGGCCGGATATCCGCTCCGTCAGAAGAGAGTGCGGGGAAAGGGGAGGAGTCCACGCTGTCCTTCTTACGGATACCCCGCACGGGAACTCAGACGACCTTAAGATGGCGCAGAGTGAAAGGGGGCCCCCATGACAAGGGAAGTTACAGTTGGCTACGAGGGTAAAGTCCTCTGCGCATGCTCACTCACACGTGAGGGCGGAAATTTGGTGATAGGGATCTGACACCGGTTAAGACCTTGCCGTTGGCCCCTAACGATAGGATGTACAAACTTTGTATGCAATGCATTATGTCATGATGTTAGACTCGGTTAGGAAAATCTTTGTATTAGAGATTTGTTAAGGTTAGCCTGGATACCTGTGTTCATCAAGTGTAATGAAAGTTGAATTTTGTACATGATACATGAAACGTTTTTAATTTAAAATTTAAAATTTTGTTTCATATTTTAATAAATACGGCCGGGGGAGTCGTGAGGCCCCCCCTGCCTTTCAAAAGTATAAACTGTGTCTGTCTCCTTCCATTGGGATTGGTGGTGGAAGGGGTGGCGGGCATCCCTGACCATATGGAAAGGGGAGACCTCTCGGTCACCCCGAACGTATGGCTGGGTGCCCCGATCCCCTGAGAAACCTTTGCGGGCGGGGGGCGTGTCCCGGCCGGTATGCCCATAGTGGCGTGGTTGGAGCACGCCCCCGGCGCCTAAAAGGGTTGTCATAGCACTCCCCCGGAAGTTCGCGCACTTCTGGGCGGGATGGGGATGCTGCCCCACCGTCCCGCTGCAAGATAAAAGGCGCTGGAATCCAGGCAGGCGTCCTCTTGTTCCTGCGCTCTGAAGGCTGCACCACTCGTCGCTCGTGAGCCCTCAAGGGAACAAGCTGCAGTTTTTGACCCACCCACCAGCCCCTGTTGCAGAAGTTTGGGAGTAAACAAAGTTCTAATTCGCAATTTGATTGTAATTGATAAGCGTCTTGTTGGAATCATTTCTCTCATCTTCAATTGATGCCAAGAATGTGCATGCAACTGAATACTTGCCTATATGCCTTTTTTCCTTTGTAGAAATGTAATGAAATGTATGCAATAAAAGCGTTCTCTGTTATAGGACCTTTTTTCCTTTGTAGCAATGTTATAGTTCATTGGATATATCTAGCTGTAATTTGAGATTAAGCAGAGGTTTTTTCCCCCTAGTAGGTAACTAACTGTCGTATTTATTTAGTCTTCGGTCGGGCGGTAAGGTCATGATCGGTGAGCAGTGATTTCAAGGTACCTAGTGGGGGCACCACCCATTATGGATGGGAGCGCCTGGGGGAGGTGGCCATTTGCCCCTCCCACGGGGGGTGGCACCCATTACGGATGGGTCGCCCAGGGGGAGACGGCCATAGGCCTCTCCCAGGGGGAGACGGTTATATGCCCATCCCACGAATTTCCCGGGGGCCGGATATCCGCTCTGGCGGAAGAGAGTGCGGGGAAAGGGGGGGAGTCCACGCTGTCCTTCTTACGGATACCCCGCACGGGAACTTGGACGACCTTAAGATGGCGCCGAGTGAAAGGGGGCCCCCATGACAAGGGAAGTTACAGTTGGCTACGAGGGTAAAGTCCTCTGCGCATGCGCCACTCACACATGAGGGCGGAAATTTGGTGATAGGGATCTGACGCCGGTTAAGACCTTGCCGTTGGCCCCTAACGATAGGATGTACAAAATTCATATGCAATGCATTATGTCATGATGTTAGACTCGGTTAGGAAAATCTTTGTATTAGAGATTTGTTAAGGTTAGCCTGGATACCTGTCTTCATCAAGTTTAATGAAAGTTGAATTGTGTACATGATACATGAAACGTTTTTAATTTAAAATTTTAAATTTTGTTTCATATTTTTATAAATACGGCCGGGGGGTCGTGAGGCCCCCCTGCCTTCCAAAAGTTCAAACTGTGTCTGTCTCCTACCATTGGGATTGGTGGTTGAAGGGATGGCGGGCATCCCTGACCATATGGAAAGGGGAGACCTCTCGGTCACCCCGAACGTATGGCTGGGTGCCCCGATCCCCCGAGAAACCTTTGCGGGCGGTGGCCGTGTCCCGGGCGGTATGCCCATAGTGGCGTGACTGGAGCACGCCCCCGCCGCCTAAAACGGTTGTCCTAGCACTCGCCCGGAAGTCCGTGCACTTCTGGGCGGGATGGGGATGCTGCCCCGCCTTCCTGCTGCAAGATAAAAGGTGCTGGAATCCAGGCAGGCGTCCTCTTGTTCCTGCGCTCTGAAGGCTGCACCACTCTTCGCTCGTGAGCCCTCAAGGGAACAAGCTGCAGTTTTTGACCCACCCACCAGCCCCTGTTGCAGAAGTTTGGGAGTAAACAAAGTTCTAATTCGCAATTTGATTGTAATTGATAAGCGTCTTGTTGGAATCGTTTCTCTCATCTTCAATTGATGCCAAGAATGTGCATGCAACTGAATACTTGCCTATAGGCCTTTTTTCCTTTGTAGAAATGTAATGAACTGTATGCAATAAAAGCGTTCTCTGTTATAGGACCTTTTTTCCTTTGTAGCAATGTTATAGTTCATTGGATATATCTAGCTGTAATTTGAGATTAAGCAGAGGTTTTTTCCCCCTAGTAGGTAACTAACTGTCGTATTTATTTAGTCTTCGGTCGGGCGGTAAGGTCATGATCGGTGAGCATTGATTTCATGGTCCCTAGTGGGGGCGCCACCCATTATGGATAGGAGTGCCCGGGGGAGGCGGCCATTGGCCCCTCCCACAGGGGGGTGGCACCCATTACGGATGGGTCGCCCAGGAGGAGACGGCCATAGGCCCCTCCCAGGGGGAGACGGCTATATGCCCCTCCCACGAATTTCCCGGGGGCCGGATATCTGCTCCTGCGGAAGAGAGTGCGGGGAAAGAGGGGGGAGTCCACGCTGTCCTTCTTACGGATACCCCGCACGGGAACTCGGACGACCTTAAGATGGCGCCGAGTGAAAGGGGGCCCCCATGACAAGGGAAGTTACAGTTGGCTATGAGGGTAAAGTCCTCTGCGCATGCGCCACTCACACTTGAGGGCGGAAATTTGGTGATAGGGATCTGACACCAGTTAAGACCTTGCCGTTGGCCCCTAACGATAGGATGTACAAAATTCGTATGCAATGCATTATGTCATGATGTTAGACTCGGTTAGGAAAATCTTTGTATTAGAGATTTGTTAAGGTTAGCCTGGATACCTGTCTTCATCAAGTGTAATGAAAGTTGAATTTTGTACATGATACATGAAACGTTTTTAATTTAAAATTTTAAATTTTGTTTCATATTTTAATAAATACGGCTGGGGGGGTCGTGAGTACATTTCAAGAATTACACACACAAAAAGAATTAAATGATCACAAGAAGAATATTTACATAATATATATACATGATGGTGCATAGTTCATAACATCAGAGTAATATAAAGTGACATGTGCGTAAACAATTTATGTATACAATCAAAGAGATTAAAAAATACATTTAAAACATTTGAGACATCAATATATCTATATTCTTATAGAGGTTACATTTAAGAAATTTCGTTTATAATCAATCCAATATTGCTTTTGCTGCGCTTCTTATTAATGCGTACTCCTGCTACTAAAAAATTAGCAACATGGAAAGTGACATGTGCATTGTGCAAAAGTTGCAGGAATAAGAGTGCGGGCCTAACTTGTAGAAAGCGGGCCTCTCTAAGGATGGGAGCAAGATTTTATCATAGTGATCACAGAACATAATAAAATGTAAAGTGTCCTGGGGTGAGAAATTGTCACAATCACAAGGTTTGTTATTATCAGGGGTATCCCATCTATAGTATGTGCCCAATAAAAAATGAATTAAATTCAAACGAAATCTAATTAAAAGAAAGCGGTGGAATGGGTTATTTACAAATACCAGGTAAGGGTCTGGACCTGGGACAGTTTTGAGTGTAAAATTCCTTCTCACTGTCATTTTCTTGAGTTCAATTTCCTCTCGCTCTGTAATAAAAAGGTTCAACAGTGATTCCTTGATTGTTTTAACATCCTCCTTCCTTATACTCTCGGGGGAATTAAAAAGGTCGGTACGTCCCACCTGTGCTAACATGTTTTTCACATACAACATCCATGGGATCTTAAGCGCTCCATCCATGTTTAGACAATCTTCTAGAATTTTATGATTTAAAGAAATCTCTTCATTTAACCAGGTTATTAACCAAGAAATGACAGGGGCAGATTTTATGACGTCAGAGACATACCCAACCCCCAATTCTGAATGAATAGTGAAAGTGGGGGTAGACTGGGGAACAGAAAGTAATGATCTTAAAAACCTTTTCTCTGCCCTTTGAATAAGGACAGGCTCTATGTATCCCCAGATTGAAGCCCCGTAGTTGGCGATTGCGATGCTCTTAGCATTATATACTTTGAGGATCGCGCTCGTCGGTCTTGAACCCAGTTTTCTAGCAAAATTCAAGATGGCCCCTGCCGATCTACTCAATGCATTTGATTTGGCCTTATGTTGGGCACCCCACGTGCCTTTATCATCAAATAGGACGCCCAGGTAGGTGAAAGAGGGGACCCTCTAACCTCCTTTCCTGTGCAAACCAGGGTTATGGGTTTCCTCCTTTTCCCTTTAAGTCCCATGATCATAACGTGGGATTTTTGTGTATTTACTTTTAGATCTAAAGAGGTCATGAAATCCCCAAAAGAAGCCAAAAGTTTGTTCAGGGCAACACCTGTTCTCGCCAGGAGGACCGCGTCGTCCGCGTACAGGAGGACCGGAATGTTAGTCTCTCCTGCACGCGGGAAGTCGGCGCCCAGGGCGGAGAGTACCGGCTCCAATGTGTTTATGTACAAAGTGAAGAGGAGAGGAGCAAGGATACATCCTTGCCTCACTCCTCTCTCGGAGCTAAAGGGTTTGGTGCATCTACCATCCCTGGTTACTCTAACTGAGGCCTCCAGCCCCTGATGCAGATCAGCCAAAAAGCCAACTAAAGATTTTTCAATACCTATGTCCAAGAGGACCCCCCACAGCCTTGACCTGTTGACCAGGTCAAAGGCTGAGGAGAGATCCATAAAAGCCATATATAAGGCCCCTTTTTTGACTAAAGTGTATTTAGTAGTTATCAGGTATAGGTTTAGACACTGATCCAATGTACTTTTTTTAGCCCTAAAGCCATATTGGGCGTTAGATAGAATTCCCCTACCCTCCAGCCAAGATGTTAATCTCCCCCAAAATGACTCTGCCCAAGATTTTAACAGCAGAGTCAATTAGGGAGATAGGTCTGTAACAGGCAGGGTCACTCTTAAGGCCTTTTTTAAAAATGGGTATGATGACGGATGTGGCCCAAGACTGTGGGATCGCACCTGTTCTAGCGGCATTAAACACATTTTTCAGAATCTTTGACCAAAATGTAGGTGCTGCTTTGTACAAATCAGCCGGGACCCCATCAGGTCCCGGGGCCTTGTTTATGGATGTCTTGTTTATTGCGTCTTCTATCTCATCTGTTAGAAAGGCTTCAATTGGATCAGTGTTGGAATGGTCAAACTTATCCTGTAGTTGACTAGATGCGGTATGTTTATAAATGTTACCAAAGTGGGATAACCACAGGTCATCCGGTATAACACACTCTACTGAGTGGCTATCTCCTTCCGAGAAGTAAGAGTGATTAATAACTTCCCAGAATTTGGAACTATCCCAAAGGACCTCTGGTGATTGAAGGTCCAGCCAGGCCTGCTCTTTAATGTCCTTCTTCCTTTTCCAAATGGCCTGTTTGTACTCCTTCCTTAATTGGATTACTTTGGCTTTGTTTCTTGGTGACTCTTTTAGTGCATTTAACAGGGCAGAATGAGCCCTTGAACAGTTAGAGTCAAACCATCGTCTAGCAATCGGTCTCCCCCTTTTTGGTTTAAGAGTTAAGTCCTTATTGACTTGTTGACATAGTCTCTTGAAAGCCTGTACGATAGTGGTATTGGTCGAGAGGGGGGTCTAAGCAAATACCGACTTCCTTTTCTGCTTTAGTTAAGACTTCCTGTAAGAAGGTAATTGGTGTTACATTAGACCATTTCAACCTTCTCCCTTGGTCTATGGATGTTAAATTTATCACAGATTGTATACCTGGTTCTTTGGAATCTTTAAAATCAACAAGTCCATCTTGTGAAACCTCTAATACCACAGGGTTGTGGTCGCTAAAAATAGAGTCCACGACTCTGTAGCTTAAAATATAATTCAAAATAAAAGACGAAATGAAGATAAAATCTATAATTGAGCCTGTGTCTTTCCCTTTGTATGTTGATGGTCTCGGTCCTAGCGGACAACAGCTAGATTCATATAAATTGTGAGTGGCCAAAAGATTTTCCAAGCCCTCCCCTCCTTTTGTGTGTTCAAAGTGTACTGAGAGTGCATTGGATGGGCCATCCTCATCATTGACCTTACAGTTCATACTACAAGGGTGGATATTAAAATCTCCTGACAAAATAATCTTGTGACCATGATTACTTAGTTTGTAATTTTCCAAAAATTCATCAAGTAACATCAACACTTGGTTATTACTAACAAATTCAGGAGAATTATAAAAATTAATCAACAAAATAGTAAGTGAATTTGACATTGATAACTCTACAACCAAGAAATGCGGGGAGCAAGACTGTAACTGTTTGGCTTTCCCTTTCAAGTTAAGTGAAATAAGAGTGGATAAGCCACCTTTTGCTCTACCCGAAGCACTCAGCGTAGCTAAAATATTAAAACGCATAAATCCATCTAGCTCAAATTTGTTATCAGTGTCCCATGTTTCCTGTAATATAATGATATCAAAAGATGAGATAAAGCTTAACCAATTTTCATCCTCAGCCTTAGATCTTAGTCCTGCAATGTTCCAGCTAAGGATCTTGCAGGTCTTCCCATTAGACACACTAAGGGTCTGATTGGTGACATTTGTCTTCTCTAGTCAAACCAAATCTTCCGTTGGCAAAAGAGGGGAAAAACGGTTAGACAGAGGGACACTTTCTGTATGTACATTATTCAATTGCGATGTCATTGTGGTGGATCGGGTGACATGCTGGTTGATAGGTACTGAGGGTCTAGCCTTAGATTGCATTGCAAAATCACACGGTACTAAGGTTGAGCTATGTTTTCCCCCGGCTAACTTTTGTGTAAGGAAGTTTGTTTTTTGCGCCACTCACACGTGAGGGCGGAAATTTGGTGATAGGGATCTGACACCGGTTAAAACCTTGCCGTTGGCCCCTAACGATAGGATGCACAAAATTCGTATGCAATGCATTATGTCATGATGTTAGACTCGGTTAGGAAAATCTTTGTATTAGAGATTTGTTAAGGTTAGCCTGGATACCTGTCTTCATCAAGTGTAATGAAAGTTGAATTTTGTACATGATACATGAAACGTTTTTTAATTTAAAATTTTAAATTTTGTTTCATATTTTAATAAATACGGCCGGGGGGTCGTGAGGCCCCCCTGCCTTCCAAAAGTTCAAACTGTGTCTGTCTCCTACCATTGGGATTGGTGGTGGAAGGGGTGGCGGGCATCCCTGACCATATGAGCTATCACAGACTTTAAGTGTTGACCCTCATTTGGTGATTTTGGTGGGGCAACCTTCTCTTTTGACAAAAGGCTCTCTGATTTATGACTGCTGATAACAAGGTAGAGTGTGCTTTGAAAAGGGCATATGCAGGTGTAAGTTTGACAATGAGGACAGAAATGTATAATGGATATGATTCTTAATCTCTGGTTAAGAATGTTCAGTCTCTTTCCTCCAGTATTGAAGAGAATGAGGATTGCTCACAGGTTCTAACTCGTATGGAAGTCTATGCTACATTCCTCTTGGATACTGATTTTGACAATCTCAGGGCAGTTTTATAGTCTCTTGGGAATTCTGAATGATAGTACTCTCTGTATTTGATGTATTTGAACCAACCAAGATGGAGATTGTAGCCATTGCTCTTTTAAGTTTAATACTGAGCGAATGAGGCAGACAGGGAGCTCAGGACTTAGCTGTGGTCTATTGAACTGTAGATCCTTAAGTAAGCATAAAATGGAAGTCTTTGATTTGCTCTCTGAGGGGAAGTTTGATATTCTGTTTCTTACGGAGACATAGTTAGACTCCGATTCTGAGTCGGAAATTCTAGAGGCACTACCCCCTGGCTATACATTAACTAGAATTGATAGGGCGACAGGTAGAGGAGGAGAGACAGTGATTATTTTCAAACTCCCCCTCCAATGTTTGCTTGAACCGGACACAATTATTGATAGTGAAGTGGGCTCTTTCACGATCAAAGTTAGCCTAACCTTACGGTGAAGGGGCTCTTGGTCTACAGTCCACCTGGCCCTCTAACGCCTTTTTTCTGCCCAGCCTAGCCGAGGGCATTACTCATCTGGCCATAAGACACGATAAACTTCTACTATTGGGTGATTTCAATCTCCATTTGGATGATCCCCTGAATAGGGAAGCCGCTGACTTACGTCAGGACCTACTGTCGCTCCACCTTAGCCTGAAATTGTGTGCTCCTACACATCAGCACGGCCACTTACTCGATCCCGTGTTTGCCAATTGGGAGGATGTAGGAGTAACTACCCCTCTCCCTGTCCCCTGGTCGGATCACTTCCTGGTTCCCTTTGTGGTAAGGGTTCCAGAGCCCAGAGTCCAGGAACAATCCGCATGTAACTACCCTTGTAGAAAATGGACAGGTTTCTCGCTGGATAATTTCGACAGAGCGCTGACTTTGGGTGGGCCCCCGGGGGGCATGGATATTGAAAACGCCTGGGAAAATCTAGAGAGGCGTATAACTGAAGCACTAAATAGTGCGGCCCGCTGCTTCCTAATAAGACGACGGGCAGGGCACATAAATCAGCGAGTTGGTTTAACACTGCTTTGCATATGGCTAAAGCTGAATGTAAACGCCTGGAGAGGCAATGGAGAAAAGGATTTGTGAGCCAGGATAGATTGGAATACCTTGAAAAACTGAAAAAATACTACGGACTCATTAGACGGGCTAAGGCCACTTACTACCAAACTAGAATTGGTGCTGCGAGAAACTCTAAAAAAGAACTTTTTAAAATCTACAAGGAGATCTCTTCCCTTGCAGCTACCGCCACGCCTACAACGGGCTCGGCTGAGTCATGCAACCGGATTGCGAGTTATTTTTCTTAGAAAGTGGAGAAAATCTATTCCTCTTTCCCTGGGACCGTAAAGATGGGTATGGAATTCGTGGAACAGATTGGAGGAGCTGGCGTGGGTCAGAGGCTGGACAGCTTCACTATTCCCCCCCCCCCCGAGCTACTCAGTAAAATCTGTCTGAGCATTAAGTCTGGCTCGCACAGAGACCCCGCCTCACCTACGTTGCTGGGTGAGAGTATGGCTATTCTTGAGCCCTATATAAGTCATATCTTGGAGGTCTCGTTTAGATCACACACGGTGCCGGGGAGATGGAAAAAAGCCACTGTCCTCCCACTTCAGAAGAAGCCGAATATTAGCCCGGACAAACTTGAAAACCTGCGACCTATCTCGCTGCTGCCTTACTTGGCTAAAGTGGCAGAGAAGGTAGTAAACCAACAGCTTATGGCTCATGCGAGGAATCTAGCCTTCTGCACCCTTTCCAATCGGGCTTCCAGGCTTTACATTCTACAGAGTCCGCATTACTCCTTGCCACTGAGGTCATTAGACAGGGGGCAAATGCTGGGAAAAATATGGCCCTGATTCTGCTGGACCTGAGCGCCGCCTTTGACACTGTGGCTCATTACATCTTGCTGCAGTGTCTGAACAAGGGCGGCGTCTCAGGCCGGCCCTAAAATGGCTGCAATCCTTTCTGACAGAGCGAAGCTATCAGGTCAGACAAGGTATGCACTACTCCAAGGACATCAAATTGGACCAGGGTGTGCCACAGGGCTCGGCCCTGAGTCCTACCCTGTTTAACCTACACATAATCCCTTTGGCGGAGATAGCGGAAGATTTTGGAATCAGTGTCATTTCTTACGCAGACGACACCCAGCTGGTGATCTCATTATCACAGGCACCGGACTTGGCAGCTTCTAATTTCAGGGCATGCATGCAGGAGCTTGCCTCCTGGATGGTTAAGAACTGCCTGAAACTTAATGGTAACAAAACCAAGGTGCTTGTGATAGGGGGCGCTCCGCCGGTCTGGACGTCGGCTTGGTGGCCTCAGAGCCTGGGTCCCACTACTACACCATGCACCCAGGTGAAGAACCGGGGTGTATGGTTTGATTCCAATCTATCGTATGAAATTCATACTAGATGTGTAGTGGGGAAGTGTTTTGGAGCCCTTAAAGGCCTGAGGAAAACTATGGATCTCCTCCCTATAGAGGCTAGGAAGACGCTGGTGCATGCCTTCATTACATCTCGCATAGACTATGGTAATATACTTCATCTGGGCGCCACAGCTAAATGCTTCAGCAGACTCCAGGTGTTGCAGAATGCAGCCGCAAGGCTGGTGCTTATGCAACCAGGAGGGCTGCCTCCAAAAGAGCCTTGGATACTTTGCACGGGCGCCCAGTAAGGAAAAGAGTCATGTTTAAGACGCTTTGCATATGCCATCGCATTATCCAGGGCACGGGCCCTTCTTATTTGAGGAATCTTCTTACCTGTTACATGCCCGCAAGGTCCCCATAGATCGAGTGGGACTGGCTTGCTGCTAGTACCTAAGGTTAAGAAGGCCAGGATGGGAGTCAGGTCCTTTCGGCTTCTGACGGCTCAGAGTTGGAATAAACTAACTCTGAGCCTCCGGATGGAAACTTCCGAGCTGAAGTTTAGGACGGCTCTAAAAACCCATCTGTTTTTATGCTGATCACGTTGGTCGTTCTGGTCGTGGGTTCTCGGCGTTGCCTCCTCCTCCGTTGGCGTAACCACGCGATTTATAAATTATTTTATTATTATTATTATGTAATTTAGCTCCACCACAAAATAATTGTTTGTTGAGAATGCAATTTGGATTCAATAAACTGTTTGGTTAGGAATTGAAATACGATGTACGTAAGTCTTTTAAAAACCAATAGCATGCACTGTCTTTCTATTACAAGCACAAGCAGGAAAAAAGGAAAGTTTTTTCTTTGAACAAACTTGGTTAGCATGCCTTTTTTCATCACCGGTTTGATAGAGGCTATGGCGGGGCATTCCCAGGGGATGTGCATAAAAGTGGCAAGAGCACCACAGCCGCGGCGACAAAGCCCATCGACCGAGTAGCCCATATGCACAAGTCGGGGGCCTGTCACGTAAACCCTGTGCAAGATCTTAAGCTGCACCAGTCTAAGACGGGAAGAGATGGCAACCTCCTTGGGGGAGGACACCGCACTCTGCCAGTCTTCGTCGTCGATTTCCAACCCATCACTCACCCACTGATCCCTCACACCCAGGAGGAGGTCGGTACAGACATTTATAAGCTTCTTATAGGACAGTGAGATGGCGCTGTCCGGCATATGGCCGTCCAGCACCCTATCTTCCAACGGGGAGCTTTCTGGGATCGCCCCCTCCTCCGGCCTAGCAGAAAGCAATGCGTGTCTTAGCTGGACATACCGGAAAAATTCCGAGGTACCCAACTGATATTCATCCTGTAGCTGGGGAAAGGTCTTAATCTCGCCTCTCGACAACATATCATCCACTCTGGAGATGCCTATAAGGTCCCATTTATCAAAACCCTTGGTGTGCCACAATTTGCCCAGGATGTCCGAGTCGTATAGCGGGGTCAGCCTGGTCAGTTTACCTTTCCAGCCCTGCGCCTTGGTAATTGCCCTCCAAATATGGACCACCGTTTTCGTTGGACCCGACATCCGCCCATCTAGAGACCCCGAGTAGAGCACCCTATAGTAATTTCCGCCACCCAGGAGCCACCTGTCCATGGCGTATCCAGGGTTGTTTTCCAGGCCATAGAGACCGTGATTGATGGCCGCTAACTGGGAGGCCCAATAGTATCTACGCACATCCGGTAGCGCTATTCCCCCATCGTACCAAGGAAGCGTGAGCTTCGTGATAGCGATGCTGGGCCGGCCATCCCAAAGCAAAGCACGTTGAAGGCCCTCGATCTCCCGGAAGTACCGGGCGGGGACCGGATCCTGAGTATTCTGCAGGGCATAAAGGAACCTGGGCAAGGACATCATTTTAAATAGTGCCGCGCGCCCAAGCAAAGAGAGTGGAAGTCTGCGCCAATCCTCCACATCTCGCCGGAGGCGGAGAAGAGCAGGAAGCAGGTTATGGTCATAGCGCGCCTTCGCGTTACTGGAGATATAGATCCCCAAGTACCTGAAGCCCTGGCTGGCCACCTGGATGCCGCAGCCCCTAGGGAGGCGTGGTGTTCCCCCCTTCAGTACATACAGATATGACTTGGCCCAGTTGATAACAAGGCCAGAGTACCGGCCAAAAAGCCGCAGTACATCACAGGCCACGATGAGGGATGTGCAGGGGGAAGCGAGGTAAAGCAGAATATCGTCCGCGTAGAGGGAGACTCTGTCCTCGAAACCAGGGGCCCACCTGATACCATGCAGATCCGGATGAGTCCGCAACAAGGCCGCGAGTGGCTCGAGCGCGAGTGCGAACAGGAGAGGCGACAAGGGACAACCCTGTCTGGTGCCCCTGTGAAGGGCAAAAGTCGCCGAAACACGGCCATTAACGGTAACATTAGCCAGCGGTTCAGCGTACAAGAGTTTAACCCATCCCACAAACACCGGGCCAAAACCGAGCTTTGCCAACACTGCCCACAGGTAGTTCCACTCGAAGGAGTCAAAAGCCATTGTGGCGTCCAAAGACGCCAGGACAGCAGGCTCCGTAAGGGTATGGGCCCTGGCAAGGGCACCGTGTAGCCTACGCAAGTTAAGGGCAGTGTTGCGGTGTGGAATAAAGCCCGACTGGTCCGGGTGCACTAAGTCGCCGATAACACCAACCAGACGATTGGCGAGCATCTTAGCGAGAATCTTACATTTCCAAAACTTTTGAAGAAAATCCAGATGGAGCACACAGAGGCAATCTTGGTCATCCCTTTTTGGCCGGGAAGGACTTGGTTATCTCCACTTTGCTACCTCACAAGAGGCTAGGAAAGAATTCTTCCATTATTCCGTCCTCCCTTGAGGGACCCGTCTCTTTCTCTAGCTTCATTGAGTTAGCTAAATCTGCCGATCTGAAGGTTGAATAACCGGATCAACTGAGAAATGGTATTGTGCTTCCTTTGACCCGGTCAATCCATGCCTCTATGAGACCTTCTACTAACAGAGCTTACAACCATCACTGGTCGTCTTTCAATAAATGGTGCTGCAACAGGAATGTTTCCTCATTCAATTGTGCATCTGAAAAGATATTGCAATTTCTGAAAGATGGTTTTGGAAAGACTCTTTGTCTTTCAACCCTAAGGCTTCTGTGTTCCTTTTAGGGTGACCGATTGTTATTGAGGTTCTAATCACTTAGCTGTTTTTTGGCTTAGCTGTGATCACTATTGCAAGACAAGGAGAATTGGAGAACTGGGAGCCTTCCTGTTTTCAGTGTCTTATACTCTACTTATTCAGAATGTTTGATCCATCTTTGTAATGCTGTCAGAGCTTTTTATCTGCTGAGGACAACAAATGTCAGATATTTTGACAGCTTATTTGCTAAGTTTGATATTGCAAGGAGGCATCAAAATCATATCCTTGGCTTTCTTGAGCTCTGGTAGGGAATCCTCTGGATTCTATATGTGCCCACTCTCAAAGGGGAATGACTGCCTCTTGGACTGAGACCTTCCCCTTCTGAGGTTTGTAGCTCCCATGGCCCAAGTTATTTGGGCGGCTGGCATAAGCATTGCCCATCTCCCTGGCATTCCAAGCCCTCTTTGAGACTGGCAAGAGAAAAGTACAGTTTAAAAACTCCTAGACTGTAATTACTCACTGACATTTAAATTCCATCCATATAATTTCTTATAAGTGAACAGGCTGTTAAAGAGAAACAACAACAAGGTGATGGATAGAATGCTTGAATTAATCTCAGTGACTGGCAATCACTTTCCCCGCATCCCAATGCATCATTTTTCACTCACCATGTCACATCAGTTTGGACCTAGCCATATGTAAATCAGCCTTGCCACTGCTCCTCAGGGGAACAGTGCACCCTGAACAGCCAAGCCGGCTCCTCCCTGAACCAAACCAGGCTACCAGCAACTTTGGACTGGTTTGGCCTATATTATTGACTTATCAGCCAGGTATAGCTTTTACAGTGAGCAATGGACACAGCAAGGACCCAAATCTGGGACTCACATTTTGGTCTTAGTTAGACTTAAGACCACATCTTAAGTTAAACTGAGACAAAAGTCTAACTTTATGACTTTTGGTATTCATGAAAGGCATTTACAAGTGGTAAAGTTAGATTTTGTCTCAGTTTAACCCGGTCTCAGATAGACTTAAGACCAAACCCTAAGTTGAACTGAGACACAAGTTTAACTTTACTACCCGTAAATGCCCTTTGTGAATACAGAAAGATGTAAAGTTAGACCTTCGCCTCAGTTTACCTTTGTGAATCGTGCCCCTAGTGTCTGAATCGCACAATGTGAAAGCAGAAAACCTGGGATTAATCCCAGCTTCCCCACTTTACCAAATTGTGTGATCCTGGGGAACTGTAAATTTCACTTTCCCTCCTTTTTTCTGTAATGATTACATATAAGAGGACCTTGTAATATATTTCTTTAGGATGTGTCCTGTACCAGACCTCCTGTGTTTGATTTAATAAACCATATAGTTGTTCATGTATAATAGGAACCTAGGCCACCCTAAGAATGCATGTAACAGACTTACCTCTTAGTTCACTTTTGACATTGTTGTTAGTGTAGGGGGAAGAATGAATGTTTCTAAATTCATATTTCAAAACTACCACTTTTAAAAATAATTCTCAATTCACTAAGGTGAAATCGTTCTGTATGTTAATGAAATATACTTATTGAATATTGAAGAAACTTTATCATATTTTTACACTTTTGCTGCAAGATTGCTTTGAAAATGAAGGTGTTCCTTAAGTTAAGAGGTGCAGGGCAACTTCAATTAACATTTAAATAAAGGCGTGCCTGCATATTTAACATTTTTTTAATTTTAGCCCCGAGGCGAGTGAACAGCAGCCCAGTGCTGCTGTTGATCAGAGAACTGCATGTAAAGGTCAGAAGCGCCGCATGCGCCCCTGGGGCCGTAATTTGATTGTCAGCAGCTGATAGACCAAGAAGGTAGAGACGGTAGATACAGGACCTCAGGCTGAGCAATGGCGAGTTCATGGGGCATGCAAGGAGGAGTCAGTGAATGCCAACCAGACTGGTATTACCTGAATCATTCCTCAGCACTAAAAAGGTTGCCAAATAGAAACACTGTTTTTGTTGTGTTACTGTGTCTCATAGAAAGGTCATGCTCTGGTGGACCCAGTATGTGCAAACAGAACCACACCTGATTCCAAAAAGTGAGTCATGGAAAGAGAGGAGCTTTCTCTCTAAATGAATGTGACTCTTTTGTGGTTTTGACATATTTAACTTCACGCCTTAATGTCAGAACACACCATGTGCGCGTTTTCAGATTTGTCAGATTTTTCATTTATTTAATAACTTACTGGCAGTCATGCAAGTTAGGTATTCCTTTGGGTTCTGTGATCAGTCACTCACATTCAATTATCCAATCAAGGTGCTCATGTGATTTATATGAAAGTAGACTTCTGTTCTTGCATCTGAAGGTTCTTTGGCCCTAAGGCATGTCAATTTTCTCGCCTTGGTAACCAGACGGAAAAATGTCACATGCCTTCAGTGCTCTTTCACCCCACACACTCTTCATTAATGAGAGTCCAAAGGAAAGAAAGTATATTGTTTATCTTCTTCTTTATTAGCAGTTTTTTTCAATTACAGGCACAGCCAACGCGTTTCGTTCCATTAACCTTGTGGAACTTCGTCAGGGCGAATTGATTCAGTATTGAAATTGGGATCTATACAGACCCACCTAGTGGATCGCAAAATAGTAGCTTCCAGGTATTCAAAGGCATGTAACCTTCATTTATATAGAGAAGGTATAGTCAACTGGATACAACTTGGTGCGTCCAGTGGTAGTTCTTATGCTATATCTCGCAGTCTTCAGGGTGCCGGTGATCTAGGTAGGAAACTGATTCAAGATGGGGTAGGCATTCACAGGCAATCTAATATTCGCGAAGATGGTATCCTGTTATTCCCCCTCGTCTCGGGACGCCGCCACGAGACGCTACATGAATTTGGAGCACCCAACTGCAGGTGCACAGTGGTTATCACCGCGAACACCGAGTTTTATTACGGACCGGTGACCTCTTCCTTTTTAAATTGATGCCTACATTGGAGCCTGGCACTAGGGGGAATAACAGGATACCATCTTCGCGAATATTAGATTGCCTGTGAATGCCTACCCCATCTTGAATCAGTTTCCTACCTAGATCACCGGCACCCTGAAGACTGCGAGATATAGCATAAGAACTACCACTGGACGCACCAAGTTGTATCCAGTTGACTATACCTTCTCTATATAAATGAAGGTTACATGCCTTTGAATACCTGGAAGCTACTATTTTGCGATCCACTAGGTGGGTCTGTATAGATCCCAATTTCAATACTGAATCAATTCGCCCTGACGAAGTTCCACAAGGTTAATGGAACGAAACGCGTTGGCTGTGCCTGTAATTGAAAAAAACTGCTAATAAAGAAGAAGATAAACAATATACTTTCTTTCCTTTGGACTCTCATTGAGTGCACCTTCCATTTTTTGCATTTGGATCTTTTGACCTAAACACCGACTGGTAGCAGGTGTAGGAAGAAGTATTGCACCGACCTAAAACTTAGAAACACAGAACTTGTAGTGCTTGACCCGGTCTGCTGCCTTGACCCTTTCTGTTTTTCCACTCTTCATTAATGAAGTAGGAATTATGGTCCATTTGGAACCAGTGTCCACCATGAGAGAAATAATTTTCCCATCAATCACAAAGTTATCCTTAAACGGATTACCTCTCTGGTCCCTACAAGAGCATACAGTATCAGATAGAACTAAAATTTTGTTCACATCACGTTTCAAATCGTCACATTCATTAATAACAGTTACTCTTGAATTATTTCTATTTCTGCACATTTTTGCGAAGTGTCCCGCTTTACCACAACGTAGACACTCTTTGTTATTTGCAAAACAAAATTTCCCATCTGAAGTATGAGAAAAACTTCCACACCTAGAACACATCTTTTGATTATTCTTACTATAAGATGATTGCTGCACATTCTTTTTTTGGAGGACATAACCCTTTTTCCTAACAATTGCAATAGCTGTAGCTTCATCATCACTATTATCACTAACAATACTCTTATTGGAAACTTCTGCAACTTTTGTTTCTAGACCACTCTTCTGTAACTCTCTCATGCACTTTTCGCTCTCTTCCACCACTTTAGCTAGTTCTATAGCAACTTTCAAAGTTGGATTCTTCGCTGCCCACAGTCGTTCTTGGACTTTCCTGTTGTTAGCTTGGACAACTAGCTGGTCTCTAATCAGTTCGTCCGCCATCTGTCCAAAGTTACATTTAACTGATAATTCGCGTAGTCTAGCCACAAACTCATCAATGCTTTCGTCAGCCAATTGTTTATTTTTATAAAATTTATATCTTTGAAGAATAAGGTTTTCTTCTTTGCCAAACCGGGTTTCTAGTCTTGCTACCGCCTCTTTAAACTCATCTAAGTCAACCTGTGACCCTGAAGGTAGTACTTGCGGTAGATATTTGAAAAGACGCTGTCCTTCTTTACCCAAAGTGGTCATTAAAAGAGCTTTTTACGTTTAGGTGAATAATCCTCTCCATCTAGAGCTTCAATGTAATTGTTGAACATGACTATCCAGTCTTCCCACGCTATTGAAGGATTGCCTGGCTCAGATAAGAACTGCGGTGGAAGAGCAACGTTAATTGATTGAGCCATGAGTCAGGAATATTCTTTTATACACCACAAATAAGGGTAAAGGACGAAATGGTAGTTATTAATAAACCTGTCAGTAAAGCAATGATACATTTTTAAAATTGGCGCTTACTCCAACAGGGTAGCGAAGATCCGTTTACTGTCTACGATGCTTTTCAGTTTCTCGGAGTGTATCCTAGGTAACTGTCAACACAACGAAGAGAAACACTTCCAAAATGGCCGAATACGTCGTGCGTGTACTTTGTTACACGTCAGACGTTCCAGCCACAGCGTGAATCGACGCGCATGGAAGATGCGCTTCAGTGACGCTGCTCGCGTTGCTACGCGACTCACCGGACGGAGCGGGATTCGCTTCGGTGACGCTGCTGCTTGCGTTGTTGTGCGGCTGCACGCTTGCGTTGCTATGTGACTCACCAGGATTCGTAGACGTTGGTATGGATGACGTCACTCACCGCTACGAGTAGGAAATCCGGTGAAGAAATCTACCAAAGACTTTCTTTGGGATATAACAGTCACTGCTAACACGGAAGGAGTAGTCTGCGTCCACGCTGTGCACCACACGGGGTTCTCGAGGGAGTTGAAGCACTACCGCACTGTATAATCTTCTTAGGCTGCAGCACCAAACGGGGAAGCAGTGGTCGGACACCTCGCCAGCCCAAGTCGCCAAATGTTGTAAATAAGATGAGGATCTCAGAAGCAGGTAAGCGAAGTAAGAGCTTTATTGCAGCACAGATACAGGTAGGTCAACCCCTCATCCGACCAGAGCTCCAACTGCCAACAGGGCGAAGGAGAACTCCAGAACAAGGAACACACAGAGAGATTTAGAGTGCTGGCCCAAGAGAGGAGCAAAGCACTGTACAACAGTCCTCTGGTAGATGCCCAGGACTAGCAAGACTTTAGATACCATCACTGGCACCATTTTGCTAGTGAAGAATGAGTCTCACAGTGAGAGAGGCGGCATGACAACAAAGGAACTGCTGTGACTCAGAAGCATCTAGATCCAGGGGCTGGCTGTATGAAGGGTAGAGTCAGCTCTAGAAGTGGTAAGCATTTATGGCATACTATTGGAGTCTTTACATAGAGTCTTGCTTCAAAAGAGCCACATCTTTAGGAGCTTTTGGAACACTCAAAGGATTGAAAGGACCTCATAGCAACTGGCAGTGTGTTCCACATCTTAGGACCCAGATAAAGGAAAGATCGACCACCATGGTGGGATCGCCTAGCTCTGGAAACTGTGGAAAGATTGCAAATTGCATGATCAAATATGTCGATTGGGATGATAGGGTACCACCAGAGATATCAGATGAAATGGGTCTGGATTTCACTTAGCCTTATGCGTGCAGCATAGAGATTTGAACTGTATTCGCTTCTCAATCGGAGGCCAATGAAGAGCTCGGAAAAGAGTGGAGGTGAAATAATGTTCAGGCAGGTGAAATACTAGTCTGACAGACACATTCTGGACTATCTGGAGCCCCCTAAGAGAAGCCTAAGGGCCCCCCAGGAAGAGGATGTTCCACAGTCCAGCCTGGAAATAATCAATGCTTGTATTGCCGTTTTTTGGGCTGAGAAAAGTAGAAACCAAATGATTTTTCTCAGGCGTCTCAGAACACCAAAGCAGGTATTTTTGTAATGATCTAGTAAAGTCATCCTACACACTGCTGAAGTATGTGTATACTGCTAAATATGTAAATGATATACCTCAAGATTCATCACCAAAACTACAACAGGAAGAGGTTTTGATGATTTCAAATGAAAATATGTGATTATCTACTTCTGCGCCAGTGATCACTTCAGGATGAGTGCAGATTACTCCTGTAAGATTTCAGGACAACTAAAGGATGAGTGCAAATTACGCTAGGCAGATTTCATGGTAACTTCAGGATGAGTGTGGGCTGCTCCTGGAGGATTCCATTACAACTCCGAAATGAGTGTGGATTAATTTAGGATGATTTCATGACAACTTCATGCAAGGCCGGACCAGGATCGCAAAGCAGTCCTGGCAATTAGGTCCAACCAGCGGGGAGGGGAGTGGGATAAGAGGGGACCATTGGCAATACTGCTGCTGCGCTTTTGTTACAAATGGCACAATTTGAAGCTCTGCTGCAAATCCGGCCCCCAGTAACAAAAGCGGCCTCCACTCTTCTAGCCCAACGGGGAAATGACTGGAGCCCGCTATGGCCCGTCTGGCCCTGACTATAGGACGAGCGTAGTTTATTCTTAGATGATGTCATGTCAGCTGCAGAGTGTATATTACTTCAATAGTTGATGGGGCTTGCACCTGAAAAATGATATCTTGGTGTAGGATTGGTTTACTTTTAAAAATGTTTGTTATATGAGAATATTGTGTGATTGTCGCTTTTCCCACTCATGGTCTCCTAAACAGAATTTAGGAACGCAGGTCCACTGGTAAGTAGAAACTAGGAAGATTACCATCTCCGTACAAAAAAGAGGAAAAGTGGTAGGGCACAACATGTTTCCTTTATACACTATGCTAAGAATTCTAATTAATTAAGCATCCAGCCAACGGATACTCATGCATTAGAAGTATAATTTACATACCTCAATTGTGAAAGTCAGACGGTGATATACAATGAATATGCAACAAAATTAGGTTCCAGCAAGACAGTCAAATATTCTTAATTACAAGAAAAAAATCCTTGCAGCTTGTGTCACTATACAGTGTTTCTTGGGCATTTTCTTAATTTGAGGAACAAAACATTAACTGAAGGTATTTTTTAAGGTATTTATTTAATATGGTGACTTTCTATGGTAAAAAAATAAATATATAAAATAAAATGGATCTGAAATGACTTGTGAACATTATATTTATTTAAGTAAAGAATGTACTCGTGCCCAAGTGGGCCCATGATACTGTACAAAATAATATTAAATAAGCACACCAAGAAAAGGATCACTGACAAAACAGCTTCAATGTGTTGTTCAAAAATCTGAGATTTGTTTAGGTCTCTTTTAGCACACCGGATCTTTTAGCAGCCAAGGGAACTTCATCGCCCACCCAGCAGTGCACCAGGAGGCAAGTTTATAGCGTGGTGGGGAAAGGGGGCATGGCCTCCGACAACCTCTTAGCCATCCCACTGTGTGGGACTTACTGGAGGTAATAGAAGGGGTAGTTGGCACCCAAGGACCCTCAGCAGCCAAAGGGATTTCATCCCCCAACCAACACAGCACCAATAGGATGCTCATTTGTAGAGTGGTGGAGAAAGGGGAATTGTCTCCAAAGACCTCTCAGCAACCCCATGCAGTGTGGGACTAACCTAAGGTAACAGGAGGGCTTGTTGGCCCCCAAAGACCCTCTGGAGCAAAGTGGACTTCACCCAACCAGCACTGGCCAGGACCCGCATTTGCAGAGTGGTGGAGAAAGGAGGGTGGCCCCTTAAGTCCTCTCAGTAATATGGCTCGGTGGTACTTTCCAGAGGTAACAGAAGGGGTAGTTGGCCCCCAAGGATCCTCAACAGAAAGGGATTTCATCCCACAAATACTAGTGCACCAGGAGGTGCATTTCGCAGAGTGCGGGAGAAAGGGCCAGTGGCCTCCAACAATCTCTCAGGCGGTAACAGGAGGAGTAGTTGGCTCCCAAGGACCCTCTGGAGGAAAGGGGCCTTCATGCCCCGGCTAGTAGTGCAGTACGAGGCACGTATGTGAAGTGTTGGAAAAAGGGGGTGGCGTCTCCAGTGACTCCAGTGGAGAAGTGTGGCTCAGGGTTTAGAGGCGGCAGACCCGGAAGCTGAGATCGGCCCTGGACCAGGGTTCAATTCCCCGCCCCGACGGGGGTTGGGCTCAATAATTCCACGGACTCGATAATTCTCACTCCGGTGCCTACTCGACTCACTGGTTCACACTCTGCGACTCTGGGCAATAGCTTGCTTAATCTCCACAACGGCCCCTCGCGGCGGGATGCCTGGCTTTCACCTTGTGGATACCCTGCTGGGGTATCTCACAGGGGAATACCAGGGCGGGTTCCCTAAGCAAGCGCATAGATGCCTGCGATGTGGGCGATTTGCGCTATATAAATACATGTACATTTACATTTACATTTACTTGACTTTTTTTTTATAATTAAGGGGGGGCGCATTGTCATCCTTTCCTGAGCCATTTATGGACCCGGAAAACCCATCCCCTAGTACCCCTTTTTTAATCAAAAAGACAAGTGCAGGCCCATACCGCAGGACCCGGCCTTTTTTTTATAAAAAAAAAAGGAAAAATGGGAGGGGGGCCACTCGGCCCTCCTCCTTGGCCGATTTTGACCCCATGCGCTGGGGCCTCTAGTGTGGGAGTCCTGGTTCAACCCAGGACACCTACTTAGTAATGTTGGGGACCGGTGTGAAGCATAAAGGCCCCCGCACTCCCTGACTGCTCCCCACCTACTGCAGGAGCCAGTATTGCTTTGGCACAGAGGGAGCTGCTTGTCAAGCAGCTCCTTCTCCGTCAAAGCAAATGTGTTCCGATTGAGCAACAAAAGCAAGATGCTCTAGCTTACTCAAAGCACAGCACAGTTTGCTATGGCTTGGTGGGAACGGTAAAGCTCCAGCCAAGCCATAGCAAACAGATGTGTCCCAGGGGTGTGCACCACACCCCAGGAGCGGGCCCTGGGGTGTAGTGGTCCCCAAGAAGATTTCTGGCTCCATGAGGGTGGCCCCCAGTGCTGTGGTGGGCCAGATGGCCCCTGCATTAATTTTGGCTAAAGCCTCAGGGAGGCGGTGGTCCCCGGGGATGGTGGAGGTCCACTCCCCAATTTTTCAAATTTAAAGTTCCAGGAAGGTGGCTTTTCATCAGGCTGGAAGGGAGGCTATACAGGCCTCCCCTGCACGAATTTTATAAATAGCCTCAGGAGGTTGCGGTCCGTGGGGATGCAGGGGACTGTGTGGGACCCCTTGCATCAGTTTATTATTGTTTACCTTGGGGAAATGGCGGCCCCAGGGCCTTCATGAAAAAGATGAATGAGAAACTTTGGTGGAGGAGGTATTCTGGATATATATATATGCTTCTCCCCCAGCTATGCGTGTTTACACGTTGGCTGGTGGGAGGAGCGGGTCCTCAATGTCACACACCAAACTTGGGTACGGGAGAAAATCGTGAAATATCTCCGCTATATTGATGACATCTTTATTGTTTGGCAAGGGGATGAGAATGAGGCCAATTTGTTTATTGCTGAGATCAACGACAACCCCCTAAATTTAAAATTCACTTCGAACATCAGTGCCAAGCAAGCAGAATTTTTAGATGTCAAAATATACATAGATGACAATAGCCGTATACAAACTACCCTACATAGAAAGACCACGGCGGGCAACACCACGCTTAAGCATGGGCGGAAAATCCATTACGCTCGCGGATTTTGCGGATTTTCGGTAAATTCGCAATCCGCGAGATCCGCGAATTTCCCGCAAAATCCGCAAATTTGCACGCAGCGGATTTTTTGCTGTGTGCGGTGTAAGTTCGCAATTGCTGACTTACACAAAACCCTTGCGAACTAGCAGAAATCCTTGCGAACTGGCAGAAATCCTTGCGAACACAAAAAAAGCATTCAGCAGGTTCAAAAGTTCAAACTCATCATTAGTAACCATTCCCTGTAGTGCTTCCTGACAAGGGCCCCTCCAGAGTTCAGTTGCTAGTTGCAACAATTATATGACCCTGCTCTGACCCTCACAGCAGGCACATAGAATAGCTACAAGTAGGCCACAAAGGTCCTGGAAAAAAAAATTGCACTGCAACAGAAAGCAAATTACAGATAAGGAAGCAGGTGCCAGACTGGAATTTTAAAACAGTGACACATTAATAAATCAACCCCAAATTAATTCATGTCAGTTGAAGCAGGCAGGTGTGCTTGCTTTCCCCCCCCATAATCTACAGTGATGATGAACCAGAGGGTGGCATTGATGCACCAGAGGATGGCATGGGTAAAACAGAGGGTGGCAGGGGTGAAACAGAGGGTTCTGGGAACCTGTGATGATGAACCAGATGTAGAAACAACATAATTGTGACCGTTGCGAACCGACATGTAAGTTCGCAATTGCGAACTGGAACAAAATCCTTGCGAATTGGCAGAAATCCTTGCGAACTGGCAGAAATCCTTGCGAACACAAAAAAAGCATTCAGCAGGTTCAAAAGTTCAAACTCATTATTAGTAACCATTCCCTGTAGTGCTTCCTGACAAGGGCCCCTCCAGAGTTCAGTTGCTAGTTGCAACAATTATATGACCCTGCTCTGACCCTCACAGCAGGCTCATAGAATAGCTACAAGTAGGCCACAAAGGTCCTGGAAAAAAAAATTGCACTGCAACAGAAAGCAAATTACAGATAAGGAAGCAGGTGCCAGACTGGAATTTTAAAACAGTGACACATTAATAAATCAACCCCAAATTAGTTCCTGTCAGTTGAAGCAGGCAGGTGCGCTTGCTTTTCCCCCCATAATCTACAGTGATGATGAACCAGAGGGTGGCATTGATGCACCAGAGGATGGCATGGGTAAAACAGAGGGTGGCAGGGGTGAAACAGAGGGTTCTGGGAACCTGTGATGATGAACCAGACGTAGAAACAACATAATCGTGACCGTTGCGAGCCGACATGTAAGTTCGCAATTGCGAACTGGTACAAAACCCTTGCGAACTGGCAGAAATCCTTGCGAACTGGCAGAAATCATTGCGAACACAAAAAAAGCATTCAGCAGGTTCAAAAGTTCAAACTCATCATTTGTAACCATTCCCTGTAGTGCTTCCTGACAAGGGCCCCTCCAGAGTTCAGTTGCTAGTTGCAACAATTATATGACCCTGCTCTGACCCTCACAGCAGGCTCATAGAATAGCTACAAGTGGGCCACAAAGGTCCTGGAAAAAAAAATTGCACTGCAACAGAAAGCAAATTACAGATAAGGAAGCAGGTGCCAGACTGGAATTTTAAAACAGTGACACATTAATAAATCAACTCCAAATTAATTCATGTCAGTTGAAGCAGGCAGGTGTGCTTGCTTTTCCCCCCCATAATCTACAGTGATGACGAACCAGAGGGTGGCATTGATGCACCAGAGGATGGCATGGGTAAAACAGAGGTTGGCAGGGGTGAAACAGAGGGTTCTGGGAACCTGTGATGATGAACCAGACGTCGAAACAACATAATCGTGACCGTTGCGAGCCGACATGTAAGTTCGCAATTGTGAACTGGTACAAAACCCTCGCGAACTGGCAGAAATCCTTGCGAACTTGCAGAAATCCTTGCGAACACAAAAAAAAATCCGCAAATTCGCGAGAATTCGCGAATTTTGCGGATTGCGAGTTCGCAAATTCGAAAAATTCGCGAACGCCAGATTCGCAAAATTCGCCCATGCTTAACCACGCTCCATGCCTCTAGTCTCCATCCTAAGCATACTATCCACAGCATACCTTATGGAGAAATCCTAAGGCTGAAAATAATATGTAGTAAGGCTGAGGATTTTCAGAAATGTGTCTCTGAGTTAAAAGTCCGAATGAAGGCTCGGGGATACTCAGACCGAGTGTTCAACCAAGCATTGACCAAAGCGGAAAGTCTCTCTAGAGCCAGTCTACTTTCAGATACTGTAAACAAGAATAAGGCGGTCACCGACGGTGCCGAATCTAATAATGTAGACTGTCCTAGGTTTATCACAGACTATAGTAGTCAGGAGACAAAAATCAGACAGATAATCAACCAGCATTGGTCTACTGTTCTAACTGACACAGTTTTAGGATGCATGTTACCTAATAAACCTTTGGTCACTTTCAGGAGGGCACAGAGTATGGGTGCAGTTCTGGAGCAAAGCAGTCCCGAACTGCAACAAAAACCTAATTGGTTATTACCATCAGGGTTCCCTAAATGCACAACTTGCAGAGCGTGCAAGTTTGGCATTAATAAAACTCATTACAGAACTCCTGTCTCCGCTGTTGAGATTCCAATTAAAGGTAGCCATACCTGTAAAACTGAATATGCTGTGTATGTCCTGACGTGCACTTGTGGCCTCAACTATACAGGCAGTACAATACAGCAAGTGCACGTCAGGATTTTACAGCATATTCGAGCCATCTTACATTGTGATCAGGCATATCCAGTGGCTCGCCACTTTGAGAGCACACACAACAAAGACATCAATTGTCTCTCGTACTATGTGGTGGCATCTGTCCCCAAACTCAGAAGAGGAGGCAATCGTGAGCTCAAATTAAGGCGACTTGAATCGAGTCTGAACCTCGAGTATGACAGTAAATGGCCCAATGGGCTAAATAATACTGAGGATCTGCGTCACTTTCTTTAAAAACTCGTTTCAGTATATAATGCCCAGATATATATGTATATATATATATATATATATATATCCAAGAAAAACGCTGTCTCTTTTCTTCGTAAGACAGAAAGTCAAGGCCCAATTTTGCTTTTCAAGTGATTTTATTCGGCAACAACACCCAACGCGTTTCGCAGCCTTCGCCGCTTGCTCACGAGTGACAGGTTGTGTTATTTCAAATAAAGATATATACAAAAAAGAAAATGGAAACTTGGTCATGTGACTTATTCATGTGACTTTTCAACAGTGATAACATACTCTCTCATCAGACATTGCCTCATGTCTCAATTTACATTTTTCACTACTATTAATGATTCATGTAACATCACTAACGTTTTACATTTGTTGAGTGATTAGAGTTATACTAGCCATTAGCGGGAGAAAAACGCTTGGTAGCGCGTTTGCAGGACTACATTACCCATAGTTCATTCTAATTGGTTTATACTGTAAACCACACTTACTCAATTTGTTGCTGGACTTGAATTGTACATTCATTTAATGCATTAAACAATATTCATATTCTATTGTCATGCGTTTCCATCAACACGTTCATTTACTGAATTACGTCATTCAGTAAAATGTCCATTACACACAGATCATTTTGGTTTACATAGATGTGCCATATGGCCCCAGTGGGCGATTGTTACCACAATGTTTGCCAATATTTATTTTTTGCAACAAAGTGATTGTTGCTATCCAATCATTCTGCGTAGCCCATTGCAAATCGTATCGTCTCCTGACAAATTGAACCGCAAAGCAACAGCAGGAAATAGCATGTTGCCTGCTTGGAGCTGTCACCCTAAAAGTCTTATCCAGAGTATCCCGTACGGAGAACTATTGCGTGCAAAACGTAACTGCAGTACAGTTGAGGGGTACGAGAAGGAGTGTAAAGTTATGACAATGAGATTCAAAGAGAGAGGATATAGTGACCAATGCATATCCACAGCCTGTTCCAAAGTAAGAATAAGAACTAGGGAAGAACTGTTGGAAGGTGAGCCTAGAGATGAATCAATACAAGTCAGTGAGAAGGTTAGATTTGTAACCACATACAGCAACAAGGCCTATGAGGTTAGAAAATGCCTGGAAAAACACTGGAGCATTTTACCGACAGACCTTGATGTAGGAAAGTCAGTGAATGAGTCCCCACAAATCACCTTTAGAAAAGGGAGATCAATAAGGGACTTGGTAAGCCCAGCAAATTTACCAAGACTATCAACCAAAAAAACAAATCCAATACAGGGATTTTATATTTGTGGCAAGTGCAAGGCCTGTAAACACAGTAAGAACTGCAAATCAGTAAAGTTGTCAGCCAACAGTAAACCATTCAAAATTCAGAAACACCTGTCATGCGAGACGGAATATGCAGTGTATGCCCTCAGATGCCCATGTAACTTAAGTTACATAGGGAGTACCGTACACAAAGCAAAGAAAAGAGTACTTGAGCATCTGAGGGCTATAAATCACTATGATAAACAATATCCAATTGCCCGCCATTTCTATAATGAACACAACCAAAACACAAACTTACTATCATTTGTGGTATTGGATTGTATACCCAAGAGAGAAAGAGGTGGTGACAGGGTGAGAGAATTGCGAAGACTGGAATCCAGGTTTATAATCGGATTCCAAACACTTTTTCCATCAGGACACAATGCAGATGAGGGATTGGCATCTCACCTAGGATAATTACTGTGCTAGTGTTAATCATAATGTACAAACGTTGCTGTCTTCTATGAAATTGCGGAAAAGAATGTTTTAATCTTTTGAGAAAAGTGTTGAGACCAGATTTTAATAGTTATACTCTCTCATTTTCAGGTCACATATGAATCATTATTCACTCCGGAATGCGTGAACATGAGTGAAAGCCATAAGTGAAGAGTGATCAAGGGTGCATTAAGCACAGCGTGAGACAAGTTAATCATAAACTATAACAATGTTGAACACGAATCTGAATGGTTAAGCCCACTGGGGCTCAATTTGTCAGGAGACGATACGATTTGCAATGGGCTACGCAGAATGATTGGATAGCAACAATCACTTTGTTGCAAAGAATAAATATTGGCAAACATTGTGGTAATAATCGCCCACTGGGGCCATATGGCACATCTATGTAAACCAAAATGATCTGTGTGTAATGGACATTTTACTGAATGACGTAATTCAGTAAATGAACGTGTTGATGGAAACGCATGACAATAGAATATGAATATTGTTTAATGCATTAAATGAATGTACAATTCAAGTCCAGCAACAAATTGAGTAAGTGTGGTTTACAGTATAAACCAATTAGAATGAACTATGGGTAATGTAGTCCTGCAAACGCGCTACCAAGCGTTTTTCTCCCGCTAATGGCTAGTATAACTCTAATCACTCAACAAATGTAAAACGTTAATGATGTTACATGAATCATTAATAGTAGTGAAAAATGTAAATTGAGACATGAGGCAATGTCTGATGAGAGAGTATGTTATCACTGTTGAAAAGTCACATGAATAAGTCACATGACCAAGTTTCCGTTTTCTTTTTTGTATATATCTTTATTTGAAATAACACAACCTGTCACTCGTGAGCAAGCGGCGAAGGCTGCGAAACGCGTTGGGTGTTGTTGCCGAATAAAATCACTTGAAAAGCAAAATTGGGCCTTGACTTTCTGTCTTACGAAGAAAAGAGACAGCGTTTTTCTTGGATCTAAAGGGGTAGGACGAAACCCCGTCGAGGCCCGCCATTGTCAAAGAGGCGCAGGCAGAATTTCGTCATCATTGTGGAATATATATATATATATATATATCTTTTCATACAGCATCCAATTTGCTCCCTAGATATGTCAGGTTCCCTGTGATCTAGGGAGTTGGTCTAGATACTAGTGTATCACCTATAGAGGATTGTGTTTCTACATGATAATGGTAGTGGCTAGTCAAGTTCCTTGTTAGTCACTCCAATGTAAATTTGATCAATTTCTGCTTTCTCTTGTACATAGTAATTCACTTTTGTACTCATATATTCAATATTTTTAGATGTGAGATTCTTTTAGCACTTATTTCACGTAGGGTGTTTTTATCTAATCTTTTTATATGATGATGTTTTTATACCAGTATTAAATGTTTTTTATATGCTTTTAATATGACGTTTAGACAGGTAAATATTTTCTTTCGATGTCATGATCAGCATTTATGCATTATATACACAGGTCAATATCATCATGCACTTTTAGCACTTTTTCCTTTCCATCTGACTGCATTTATGCACAAAATATAAATACTCCATGAATTGGAGACTGTGATTCAATGAAACTTTGTGATTTGCACTTCCAATTTTACCCGCTCCCTCGTTGTTTACAGGTCGCTATATTTGCACAAAGCATAATGTTTGCACAGGGATTTATCCCGTAACAGTCTTGTAAATTACATAAAACAGACGGTATTTTATCAGAAATATCAGTTCACTATGTTAAGTTATTATTTCATTGTAAATATAACTTTTTTTGTAGACTATTATATGCTTTTTTCGAGATGGTAGAGTCTTTTCTCTACCTTGATGATCATGTGAGCTGTTTTGAAAAGTGGCGGGGAGGCGGGTTTCACTGCATTATAAATACAAAATGAAATCATTGGGTCATTGCATGTGAACAAGGGCTTTGTAAGCCCGAAACGCGTCTTGCCCTCTTGCCTACACCTTTCCTGCAATAAAAAGGCCTGTGAATTTAGACTTGCGGTCCGTCTCCTGCTTGCCTCGCTGTTCCTGTTCCTGGGTTGCAAGTGGAGTTCCCAGGAGTTTGCGCAGATATATATATATATATATATATATATATATATATATATATATATATATATATATATATATGTATATATATATATATGAGAGCTCGAGTGTAAAACACCAACCACACTCACGGGGCTTCCAGGCAAAGCTTTATTCACGACAGGTCGCTAAGTAGCTGGAAAACCGGGAACAAGGTTCATGATAATTGTCCTGCTTCGTCTTGTATCCTGACGCGTTTCGAAGGCGGCTGCCTTCTTCTTCAGAGGAGGACAAATTGATTTGCAGGGTAGTAGCAGGAAATACCCTTCTTTTATGTTCGTGGCACGTCCCTGGATGGGCACAGTGCCATGTGGTATTTGTGGTCCTGCAAGTGATGCCTACTCACATATTGCGTGCAAGTTCAAAGTTTTCATTAGTCGTGCAGCGGCCCTGTCCTGGAGACCCCTTGCCAGCCAGGCAGCGCGATGGTATTGGAGCAAGGGAGAAGTGTATGATCATCTCCCCACAAGCTGGATGCTCGCCATCTCTGGGCTTGTTACATCTCGTTGCGTGGCGGTGCTCGGCGAATATGCAGTACATCTGCGACGCTCTTTTCCCATCAAAGCGCCGTTCACTCTTCTCAGGCGGGTGCAGCAAGGAAGGTGATGGGACCTTCCAATATGTGAGAGCTCGAGTGTAAAACACCAACCACACTCACGGGGCTTCCAGGCAAAGCTTTATTCACGACAGGTCGCTAAGTAGCTGGAAAACCGGGAACAAGGTTCATGATAATTGTCCTGCTTCGTCTTGTATCCTGACGTGTTTCGAAGGCGGCTGCCTTCTTCTTCAGAGGAGGACGAATTGATTTGCAGGGTAGTAGCAGGAAATACCCTTCTTTTATGTTCGTGGCACGTCCCTGGATGGGCGCAGTGCCTTGTGGTATTTGTGGTCCTGCAAGTGATGCCTACTCACATATTGCGTGCAAGTTCAAAGGTTTCATTAGTCGTGCAGCGGCCCTGTCCTGGAGACCCCTCGCCAGCCAGGCAGCGCGATGGTATTGGAGCAAGGGAGAAGTGTATGATCATCTCCCCACAAGCTGGATGCTCACCATCTCTGGGCTCGTTACATCTCGTTGCGTGCCGGTGCTCGGCGAATATGCAGTACATCTGCGACGCTCTTTTCCCATCAAAGCGCCGTTCACTCTTCTCAGGCGGGTGCAGCAAGGAAGGTGATGGGACCTTCCAATATGTGAGAGCTCGAGTGTAAAACACCAACCACACTCACGGGGCTTCCAGGCAAAGCTTTATTCACGACAGGTCGCTAAGTAGCTGGAAAACCGGGAACAAGGTTCATGATAATTGTCCTGCTTCGTCTTGTATCCTGACGCGTTTCGAAGGCGGCTGCCTTCTTCTTCAGAGGAGGACGAATTGATTTGCAGGGTAGTAGCAGGAAATACCCTTCTTTTATGTTCATGGCACGTCCCTGGATGGGCGCAGTGCCTTGTGGTCCTGCAAGTGATGCCTGCTCACATATTGCGTGCAAGTTCAAAGTTTTCATTAGTCGTGCAGCGCCCCTGTCCTGGAGACCCCTCGCCAGCCAGGCAGCGCAATGGTATTGGAGCAAGGGAGAAGTGTATGATCATCTCCCCACAAGCTGGATGCTCGCCATCTCTGGGCTCGTTACATCTCGTTGCGTGGCGGTGCTCGGCGAAAATGCAGTACATCTGCGACGCTCTTTTCCCATCAAAGCGCCGTTCACTCTTCTCAGGCGGGTGCAGCAAGGAAGGTGATGGGACCTTCCAATATGTGAGAGCTCGAGTGTAAAACACCAACCACACCCACGGGCTTCCAGGCAAAGCTTTATTCACGACAGGTCACTAAGTAGCTGGAAAACCGTGAACAAGGTCCATGATAATTGTCCTGCTTCGTCTTGTATCCTGACGCGTTTCGAAGGCGGCTGCCTTCTTCTTCAGAGGAGGACGAATTGATTTGCAGGGTAGTAGCAGGAAATACCCTTCTTTTATGTTCGTGGCACGTCCCTGGATGGGCGCAGTGCCTTGTGGTATTTGTGGTTCTGCAAGTGATGCCTACTCACATATTGCGTGCAAGTTCAAAGCTTTCATTAGTCGTGCAGCGGCCCTGTCCTGGACACCCCTCACCAGCCAGGCAGCGCGATGGTATTGGAGCATATATATATATATTCACTGAAAAAACCATAGGTTTCACAACAGTTATAGTTAGGTGGAAATTTTACTCGCATAAAACCATTGAAATTCCCACGTTAGTTAGTTGGACTCACTATAACTTGCGCGTGCAATGCACTGCTGATGACGTCACATATTACATCACTCATGACATGGTCAGTGACATCACACATGACATCACTGATGACATCTCAAATGACATCACTGATGACAACATCCTTGTGACAAAGTGGCAGACCTCCTATCAGCATAAAATAACCTTTAACACACGCATTCAAAAATAGAAACTAACATTTTCTTAAAAAAGGAGAAACCAATACCAATTACAACAACTTATTAGGTAATTCCAACATCTACATACACATCCACTCATTCACCAACAGTTCTATATAGTCACTCATGCATGTACTTACTCATCATATGTACTCATACACCTATACATCCTGTTACACACTAATACTCATCCATATAGTTACTCACACACAAATTCACACATGCAAATAAACTATCAAAAAACCATTTACTTGATTATACTGCTATATACACACCACTACACATACTTCTACAGAAACGGAAACATATTTACTCTCCTAAACAATCAATTATAAAAACACATACTCACTAACCCACCCATACACACAATCATCCACCCATACAGTCTTGCACACATGCTGTCTTCAAAATACATACAAATAGTGAGTCACTCATTCATGCATCTGTGCTCTAAGTAATATCCCCCACCGAACCATACAGACACTGATACTGATACTCAAAAAAACAACTAATAACCCATATACACACTCGTGTAGCTACTCACCAACCCATGCAGCCACTTATACACAAAGTGAGACACAGATACAGATATTTAAATATTTAAACATTACTCGCTAATATATGTATTCACTAAGATACATTTAATAAGTCAGTTAACCAATCAATTTTACACAAAAAAACCATCCATTTAGACATTTATTTACCCATTTATTCTTCCATCAACCTTTAGATATACATATATAAAAAATATTTATTTTTCAGAAAGATACACATTCACTGGGTAATGTCATCAGTGATGTCATTTGAGATGTCATCAGTGATGTCATGAGTGATGTCACTGACCATGTCATGAGGGATGTAATATGTGACGTCATCAGCAGTGCATTGCACGCGCAAGTTATAGTGAGTCCAACTAACTATAACGTGGGAATTTCAATGGTTTTATGCGAGTAAAATTTCCACCTAACTATAACTGGTGTGAAACCTATGTTTTTTTCAGTGAATTTAATAGGTTTTTTTAAATGCTAATTCCTAACTATAACTGGTGTGAAACCTATGGTTTTTTCAGTGAATATACATATATATATATATCTCCATATATATATATATATATATATATATATATATCTATATATATATATATATATATATATATATATATATATATATATATATATATATATATATATATAGAGATATATATATATATATATATTCCAGTACTCTATCCTTCCGAATCCGATCACCAGCTAGGACTCAGATAGACAAACGCGGACCCATTTTTTCGTGCTTCATCATTTATTAAAGGTTATTTCACCACGCATCAGTATGCCGCCATGACGCGTTTCGGTCCGACCTGGACCTTGATCACATGACGCGTTACAACGGACCCAAGCCAAATTTAAAGTGCCAGGTAACAAGTAATTGCAAACAGCTGTTACATTACAGAATGAAACTGAAAGACAGACTATGTAATGAACACAATGTAGGTAAACCAGACTGCCGATAGGGTATATCATAGATGTCAATAAAATGTACAATTAGAACAAGCGTATTTACAAGTTATTTCATAAATGTACACCTTAATAGGTTTTTTTAAATGCTAATTCCTAACTATAACTGGTGTGAAACCTATGGTTTTTTCAGTGAATATACATATATATATATATATCTCTATATATATATATCTATATATATATATATATCTCTATATCTCTCTATATATATATATATATATATATATATATATATATATATATATATATATATATATATATATATAGATATATATATATATATATATAGATATATATATATATTCCAGTACTCTATCCTTCCGAATCCGATCACCAGCTAGGACTCAGATAGACAAACGCGGACCCATTTTTTCGTGCTTCATCATTTATTAAAGGTTATTTCACCACGCATCAGTATGCCGCCATGACGCGTTTCGGTCCGACCTGGACCTTGATCACATGACGCGTTACAACGGACCCAAGCCAAATTTAAAGTGCCAGGTAACAAGTAATTGCAAACAGCTGTTACATTACAGAATGAAACTGAAAGACAGACTATGTAATGAACACAATGTAGGTAAACCAGACTGCCGATAGGGTATATCATAGATGTCAATAAAATGTACAATTAGAACAAGCGTATTTACAAGTTATTTCATAAATGTACACCTTAATATTGATAAAAAAATATATACACAATCTTAGTAGAAAAATATATATATATATATACATCTCTCACTAATTTAAGACATCTTGAGTACTACGCTCCAAAATAATATAAGAAGCATTCCTCACATAATCCCAATGTAAAACCAGCTCACTGGTCATATAATATACAAAATTCATACGCAGTCTGCAATATGCTGTTTGCATTAATATAGCCCAAGTGGGCAAACACTTCAACAAAAATAAGGCAAAAGGATCCTAGATTTAAATGGATCGATATTATCAGCTGCCTGAAATATGTAGGCGAGAAATTGTGTGATAACAAAAACTGTGACTCAGTGAAACAATACAAATGAAATAAAGACCAAGATACTCCATTTGATTACTAAGAATAACCATCAGTGTGTTACGTGAATTAAAAAGACAATGCTTGAAATCCTATGAAAGCGCAGATGTATTATAAGAGAGACATATATGTATAGGCATTGTTAACTAAAATAAATGGAGATTCAGGAATGTGCCTAAAGGTAATTCATTAAACAGTTGATTGAATTTCTTAAACCATGTAAGGCCTGTCATAACATGTTAAAGTTTTTACCAGGACAATGAGACAGCATTTATATACAGGTGTACAAATCCTCTGTGGTGTTGAGACCGTTAGGAACCTTGGAATTAAATTCCAGAATGTATCTGGTCTCTAACACTCTCAGGGCACTGTCTCTATTGCCACCCTTGCGAGTTGGAGGTATGCAGTCAATGGCAAAGTACTGTAGCAGAGTATTGTCACTATTGTGCTTAGCTTCGAAATGCCGTGCTACCAGATATGTTTGATCCTTGTTATTAATGGCCCTGAGATGTTGCAGGATCCTCATGTGCACGGGTAGCTTAGCACTGCCAATATAACGTAATGCGCAAGGGCATTCCAACACGTAAACGACGTATTCAGTTTTGCACGTAATACGTCGCTTGATTTTAACTGGTTGGGGCAAAAACGGAGTACTGTACTCCTTCACATTTTTAGCATTTTTGCAGGCCTTACAATGGAAACATTTGAAAAAACCTTTTTGCTTAGACAGCCAGTTCGCGGGAGGTCTGATTTCAGGATTACATCTATCCAAACTGTTTCCCATGGACCTGGCTTTTCGGAAAGTTATTTGAGGGGTAGGGTTGTCTTTAAGTAAATCCTGGCCTAAGACAGGGTCCTTCAACAACAAATCCCAATGCCTCCTAAAGATCTTTCTGATGGCCGCCTGTTGTTTATTATAGGTTACAATGACTCGCACCTTTTTGTTTTCTTCACTGGCCATGGCAGGGATTTTAGGGGATAGAATACTCTCACGGCTCAAAGATTCAGTTTTCTTGATCGCTTTATCAATAATCGCCGGTTTGTATCCCCTTTGGAGGAACCGCTCCTTACAGCTTTTCTGTGCCAGTTTACATTCCTCATTATCACTACAGATGCATTTGATCCGCAGCATCTCCCCATACGGGATGCTGTTGATCAAATGCTGGGGATGATGGCTTGAGGCATGAAGGATAGAATTTCCAGCCGTAGGCTTACGGTGGAGTCTGGAACATATTTTGTTGTTGTTAACATATACCTCCACATCTAGGAAGATTACGGAATTTTTACTCATATGGGCAGTAAACTGTAAATTCAGTAAGTTGTCATTGAGCCTTTCAACGAACTTCCTAGCTCCTTCTTCTGACCCTCTCCATAAAATGAAGAGGTCGTCAATATACCTCAGCCATAAAGGGACATGTGCTTTCAAGGTGGTTTCATGCTCCCTTTTCAAGACCTGCTCCTCCCACCAGCCCATATGGAGGCAGGCGTAGCTGGGGGAGAAGCAGGCCCCCATAGCTACCCCTCTTATTTGTTGGAAAATGGTGTTGTCAAATGAAAAGTAATTATGTTCTAAACATATTTTGACCATATCTACCAACATCTTATTGTGGAGAGAGAGGCATGCAGGTCTACGATTGAGATAATATTCAATCGCCCTGATCCCATCCTGATGGAAGTGTAAAGGGATGTTACGTCCATGGTTATTAGGATTAAATCATCAGACCAATGGTTATCACTAATTTTCCTCAAGAAATCAGAGGTGTCCCTGACATATGATGGAAGTTTGAGCACCCATTCTTGTAGGAAAAAATCCACGTACTTGGAGGTGTTCTCAGTTAAACTACCTATGCCCGATATTATGGGCCTGCCAGGTGGCTTTATCATGTTCTTATGCACCTTGGGAAGGAAATATATAGATGGTACCGCAGGGTAATCATTATGCAAAAACAGATATTCATCATTACTGATTAAACCACTGCTTTTCCATGCTAATAATTTGCCATAATAGTCCAACCAAGATGACTTCATAATTTGAAGGTTGCTGCGCTTGTAACATGCAACATCATTGAGTTGGCTGTAAGCCTCTTCCATGTACATTAGTCTGGGCCAAAGGACAATGTTGCCCCCCTTGTCAGAATGTTTTATAACAAGTTCTTCTTTGGCTTGTAATTTTTTCATTAGTTCTATGTAGCACCTTTGCTTACTATTCATTTTGGCGCTACATTGATTGGTGACTCTGTACAAATCCTTTAAATCTGAGGCCACAAGTTCATGAAACCGATCCAAGTTATCATGCATCATAATAGGCAAAAAAGTCGATTTAGGTTTAAATGGAGTTTTAACTGTCCAACCAAAATCCATACCTTCCAACCCCAAGGCATCAATGGGTTCAGTTTGTTCTTCCTGAAGTTGCTGTAAATCAAAGAATAGATTTACGTCACCAGCAGAGATCAATGGTGGACTAGTAGCATACTGAGGAGTTTTGTCACTTTCCTTATTGCCCTTCGTTTTATGAAATTTCTTCAATTTTAATTTCCGAATAAAGCGGAACACATCCATTCGGGTTTCTGAGTAATTAAAATTGCTTTCAGGGCTAAAAGAGAGGCCAAGGGAAAGTATTTGACATTCTGCTTTATTCAATTCAATTTCAGACAGATTGATCACAGTATTGGCAACATTGTCGCAATTTATTTGCGGTTCCATCTGCCCTTCGTGGTTTTTTCTTCTGAGGTTTGCTTTCGTTTGCGCTGCCTGTTGCGCTGTCTCCTGGCCCCCCGCTTGGCGTTGGAACGCTTTTTTGCTGCTGCTGTTTCTTCCGGGGTCTTAATTTGTCTCTCCAGTCCTGGCAGAGCACGTTCATTTCTTCTGCCCGAGACATGATTAAAATTCCCTCTTTTGGCTGATTTGACGGGCCAGCTTCCTCCTCATTTTCGCTCCCACTGACACCACTTTGCTCTGAAGTGGAGGTGAGCGAGGGTGTGCTATCACTTGTAGTACCCTGTTTTTTGCGCTGAGTGGCAATGTTGCTTTTCTTCTTTGCAGCGCCATACTTTCGGGCAAATGTGAAAACGTTCCCATTTAGATAATCCAGTCTATCTCTATTGAATTTAAATGCTTTGCGCTTTTTGATCGCATCCTCGTCCTTGCGCAGTCTTGTAAGCATATCTTCTCTCATTTTTTTAATATTTTCAGTTTCCTCAATTGCAGATATCTCCACCTGTAATGTGTCGATTTGTGCTTGCAATTTCGCTCTGTCACTCGCTGCGTATTTTACCAATATTCTAAGCAGCTTCGCCGATGATTCCAGATTGGCATCTGCCCATTCTCCAAGCATGGCAGGGTCAGGGTTCTCATAACTGGGCGCTAGGGTAATCCGCAGCCCTCTAGGAACCCTGCCCACCTCCAAGTAACGAGTTAATGATTTTTCCTCCCACCACTTGGACTGTTCGGCACGCATAAGTTTCTCCATGCGCCTAAAAAGGTCTCTTGCGCTATTGTTCATTATCATTGCAGCCTCTGCTCCTGACAAGGACTCACCGCAATATTGAATCTCCTCTCTGGGACGCGGCTCTTGACCCCGAGCTGCCACCGTCTGGACCAGGACCCGCCCTCACCGCTGCGGGACTGCGAGGCACTCCTAACACCTGAAGCCTCTTCCCGCAGCGGCCCCGCCCCCCGCCCGGTGCTTTGTGCATAAACTTTCGTAGCACCTGCTGCGCGGGTGCTACTCATTTCGGAAATGCGGGCTGACCTGCCTGGGGGTTATCATTGCAGCCTCTGCTCCTGACAAGGACTCACCGCAATATTGAATCTCCTCTCTGGGATGCGGCTCTTGACCCCGAGCTGCCACCGTCTGGACCAGGACCCGCCATCACCGCTGCGGGACTGCGAGGCACTCCTAACACCTGAAGCCTCTTCCCGCAGCGGCCCCGCCCCCCGCCTGGTGCTTTGTGCATAAACTTTCGTAGCACCCGCTGCGCGGGTGCTACTCATTTCGGAAACGCAGGCTGACCTGCCTGGGGGTTATCATTGCAGCCTCTGCTCCTGACAAGGACTCACCGCAATATTGAATCTCCTCTCTGGGACGCGGCTCTTGACCCCGAGCTGCCACCGTCTGGACCAGGACCCGCCCTCACCGCTGCGGGACTGCGAGGCACTCCTAACACCTGAAGCCTCTTCCCGCAGCGGCCCCGCCCCCCGCCCGGTGCTTTGTGCATAAACTTTCGTAGCACCCGCTGCGCGGGTGCTATTCATTTCGGAAACGCGGGCTGACCTGCCTGGGGGTTATCATTGCAGCCTCTGCTCCTGACAAGGACTCACCGCAATATTGAATCTCCTCTCTGGGACGCGGCTCTTGACCCCGAGCTGCCACCGTCTGGACCAGGACCCGCCCTCACCGCTGCGGGACTGCGAGGCACTCCTAACACCTGAAGCCTCTTCCCGCAGCGGCTCCGCCCCCCGCCCGGTGCTTTGTGCATAAACTTTCGTAGCACCCGCTGCGCGGGTGCTACTCATTTCGGAAACGCGGGCTGACCTGCCTGGGGGTTATCATTGCAGCCTCTGCTCCTGACAAGGACTCACCGCAATATTGAATCTCCTCTCTGGGACGCGGCTCTTGACCCCGAGCTGCCACCGTCTGGACCAGGACCCGCCCTCACCGCTGCGGGACTGCGAGGCACTCCTAACACCTGAAGCCTCTTCCCGCAGCGGCCCCGCCCCTCCTGTATAGGAGGATATAAACAGCCCACCCGTCTTGGGCAGCGGGACGCGCGCGGGACGAAGCTCGGGGCGAAGCCCGGGCAAAGGGCGGGCCCTCTGAGGCCCTCGTAGGCCAGTGTAGGCCGGGCTGGGCCCACTTTCTTACACCTACAATATTGGGGCTGTTCCCAGTGTTAAGGGTGGTGGATATAGCATTGATGTCTGTTGAGGGCTGCATTGGGAAGGTGGGAGGTACACGAAACGGGACCCTGGATAATTACTTCTCAAAGGCCTTGGTTGATAGTGTTATGGAAACCTCCTTGGCTGAGCGTAGAGCAGACCGACGGCGCTCAATCGAGAATATGAAAAATAGGCCACTCACTGATACCTTCCTTACCCCTGCCCCTCAGGAGGGTGGCTCTCTTAACACCTGCGAGGTTCTAGCATCGCTGGAGGATATTCCGCTCTTACTGCGGGACGGTACCCCCCCTTCCACATGTTTACCTACTGAACAGGCTGCCCCCCCCCCCCGTTAACCCCATTTGCACTTCAGTGGATTTAATAACCCAGCCCTCCACTGTAGCGAAACCAAGGAAGCCTAGGCCGAAACAGAAAGTTGCAATTGAGACGCATGGTCCCCCCCCCAAGCAAGAAGAGAAGGAAACTGAAGGGTGGGCAGGGTAATGCTAGAATACCCCATTCCGATTTTGGGAAAGCTACCAAGCCCCATTCCGCTTCTGGTATGTTAACCATGGAAGTCACAGAAATTCCTCCACCTTTGACACCATCGCAAACTGTGACCCCCTTTGTCTCTGGCCCAAACACAACAGATCACGACACCCATCCCACCGCTGCTTCACTGGGAAATCTAGAATTCCTACTTAGATCTTTGCTCCTCCCTATAAATGAGAGTATCAAAAAGGTGGAGATTAGGCTTACCATCTTGGAGACGGCTATAAGCAGTATGGTTACTTTAGCCAAGGCCCAAGTGACAGGGGTCACTCAACCATCAACCTCTGCTAAACAACCCCCTAATAATGCCTCTATAATGCAAAATCAGCCCCCCAAACCCAACCCCCAGCCCCCTGGCAGGGTCTCCACTGATCATCAAAGACCACTTCGCCAAAAGCCACAAAACTCCCCAGCCCCAGCTCCTGTTGGCGACTCACAGAAGGGACTAACAGGTAGGTGTGAGCGGAAAATCCGTTTCGCTCGCGGATTTTGCGGATTTTCGGTAAATTCGCAATCCGCGAGATTCGCGAATCTCCCGCAAAATCCGCAAATCCGCGAGCAGCGGATTTTGCTCGCACTGCTCGCACTGTTCGCGTGAGTTCGCGGCTTCCCAGTACAACTTCGCGCCCCGCGAATAAGTGCAAAATTGCAGAAATACGATCTTATCAAAACTGAAACTACTTACCAGGTTCAAAAGTTCAGGCTCATCATTAGTAGCCATTTCCTGTAGTGCTTGCTGAGGGGCCCCTCCAGAGTTCAGTTGCCAGTTGCAACTATTATGTGACCATGCTCTGAACCTCAGAATAGTTACACATATGCCACAAAGGTCCTGAATTACAGCTAAGGGAGACAAGCAGGAGCCAGGCTGGCAGTTCAACTCCATTAATCAGCCCCTAATTCATTATTGTCAGTTGGGGCAGGGCAGGTGTTGTAACTAATTTTGCAACAATGAAAGCACTTAGCAAGTGCAAAAGTTCACTAATCAGGAAGCACTAAGGAAGCAGGTGCCAGCTAAAAAAATATTCTGTGACACATTAATCAGCCCCAAATTAATTCAGGTCACTTGAGGCAGGGAAGGTGTGCTTGCGTTGCCACAATAATGTACACTGACTGGACAACCAGAGGGTGCTGTGATGAAACAGAGGGTGGCATGGGTGGGCCAGAGGGTGGCATGAGTAGTCAGAGAGTGGCAGTGGTGACAGAGAGTGGCAGTGATGAAGAAGAGTGTCCCAAACAGGCTGGACACGTAGAAACAACAAGTTCGCGAAACTTGCGACCCGACAGGTAAGTTCGCAATTTGCGACATTGTACAAAACCTCGCGAACTGGCAGAAACCCGCGCAAACACAAAAAAAAAAAAATCCGCAAATTCGCGAGAATTCGTGGATTTTGCGGATTGCGAGATTCGCAAATCCGCAAAATTCGCGAACGCGAGATTCGCAAAATTCGCCCATGGTTACTAACAGGGGCACCCATAGGGAACACACGGGAGGACCAGGGTAGTGGCAAACCTTCTAGACTTCCTGTTACCAAAAGGCCGCAAGTGGAGATCCCCCCACAAGCAGTCCCCTTTGTGGTCGTTTTGACTGGGGTCCCTCCTCTACCTGAAAACAAGAGAGAGGGATATGCTCAGCTGAAAAACAAAATAATGCACTGGCTGCGCACTTATAGGCTTATTGCATATAATATTGATGGAGAAAAAGTGCACGTCAGGCGGCTCAATTGGTTGGGTAACAGACGTATGGATATCGAGGGAGACCTGGTGGTGGTTAACTTTAGAGACCCACGGGCAGTGGATTATATATTAAATTGGCCCACTGGAAATGGAGACACTTGCATTATCCCGAGGGCTTTGACATACTTTTACCCTAGAACAGGGATGTTTCCGCCACCCTACACTAATGGTCTCCTACCTCCCCATCCCAACCCCCCGCCTACACATAACATCAGGTACGCCCCTTATGGACATTACCCTGCACAGGCGGCTGACTTCTCGGGCTGGTCTTTGGTACTCCAGAGAAGCATCAGGAATACCGATAGAAGAATGGAGCACCTGAGGCCCTTCACCCCTCTGGAGATTGGTAACAGGTTCTCCATGCTATCGGGTCTAGAAGACTGCGACTGAAGTTTACAGTCAATAGGGGAGAAAGGTGGTTGTATAAGTAGTGTCCCCTCACAGGATATTGTGTTCGAAGAACAAAGGGAGGCAAGAGGAAATGACAATAGTCTGGTGGGGGACAGTAATTCACCACCGACACCACATGGCTATGTGGATGCCCCTGTCACCACTAACGAGGGGGAAATGAGAGGGAGCAAGGGTATTTCGGTATTGACCCCCATAGACCATAGAGATATCCACTTGATATCCTGGAATGTGGCTGGTTTAAAAAGGAAGATGGAGCTCCCAGAATGGCACACATTTATTGAGAAGTTCGATGTCTGCCTATTCCAGGAAACTTGGAGTCTCCACCCTTTATACAAATCAGGATATACCACATATTTTGCCCCTGCAGTAAGCGGTGGGAAGGGTAGACCAGCGGGAGGATTACTGGTTTGGATCAAAATTGATCTGAACTGGGATATTGCCATAAATAACTCTGTATGTAGGGACCTCCTTCACCTATCTTGCAGGGGACCGGCTGGGGGGGAATAGGTTGGAACTATTCAATGTTTATGCTAGAGGGACACCGGGGGATACATCCTCAGAAACACTAACTAGTCTGGACTCAGTACTAGCGAGGTGTCCACACTTGGCAAAAATTATTGTAGGTGGGGATTTCAATTGTACATTTGAGCCCTTGAGTGGGGACGATCCCCTCGGTACCGAGGGAGAAGATTCTAGATGGTCCATTCCAGCCTTGTCGTTACCCCCTATCCGAAAATGGTCAGCAAGGGCAATCCAAATTAATGCCCTAACCAGGGAACATAAACTAAGAGCTCTTAATGGTAGGACCAATTCGGATAGGGATGGTGCGATGACATTTAATAGGCTTAGCGGCCCATCCAGAATAGATTATATCCTGTTGGACGTCAGACTATGGAAATACCTTCTATATATGGAGGTGGTGGCTACACAGGTTAGTGATCACAATCCCCTTTGTACAAAGCTTAGGTGGGGCAACACTAAGACGGGAGAGTCACGTGCTCCCCTGAGGTTGACCAAGGAGGTGGTCCCCTATAATAGTAATCGTAGGCTGAAATGGGACAAGGCCCAACTAAATGAAGATCAACGAGTATAAAATCCCTTGTGGAAGATCTGACCCTGGACCTGTCAGCACGGGAACAGGAATCTATAAATGTACTAGACTCACCAATCTCCTTAGAAACAGTTTACAAGAATTCAATTGACCAGGTGAGCCAATATTTTTTAAAAGGGATTAAGCTTAAGGCCAGTAATATACCGCCCAACTCCACCAATCCCTGGTATAATGCCCAGTGCAAGGGTAAAAGGAAGGAGTTAACAGCTGCCCTCCTCAAAAAAGATCCCTCACTAGTTAGAGCGGCTAGGAAGGATTATTCGAGGGTTGTAGCAGCTGCCAAACGAGAATGGGAAGAAAAATACTGGCAGGATCTTTATGGGGCGGTCTCCGGGAGGAACTCAAGGCTGTTTTGGGACCTAATTAACAAATCCAGACAACAGAGTTCTCAACCATTAGCCACCCATATAACAAGTAAGCAATGGGTCGACCACTTTTCCGCAATATATGGCGGAAATGAAGCTGACCTTCCTTTAATGGTAGATACGGGGGTAGAAGGGGGATATGCAAGGGAGCTTGAGGAGCCATTTCAGCCCTTGGAAGTATTAGCGGCAATTGGACGTTTGACCCAGAAGAAGGCGGCTGGCCCTGATGGGATTCCGGGGGACCTTCTGATAAAGAAACCCAAGGCTTGGGCAGAATTAATCGCCCTTATAATGAATAATATCGCCAGGGGGCACCCCGTGCCGGACTCCTGGAAGGGCGCTGAGGTGGTTACGGTGTTTAAAAAAGGGGATAGAGAGGACCCTGCCAATTAAGACCTATCAGTCTGATAGATGTGATACAGAAAGTGGTTGGCAGGGTCATCATCTCAAGGGTTGGAGTCTGGATGGAAGAGGAACAAATCCTCTCCCACCTACAAGCAGGTTTCCGAGAGAGGGTGGGGACGATGGACCAGGTCTTTCGCTTTTTTGGCATCTATTGGAAGTCAGTTACCATCAATAGAGGCAGTCTCTATATGGCTTTCATTGATCTCAGGATGGCTTTCGACCTGGTCCCTCAAGCAAGGCTGTGGGAGGCATTAGAAAAGATGGGCGTTCCGGGGCCGCTTCTGAGCTTCATCGTAAGACTCCATGAGGGGGAATTACGCGAGGATCAGATGGGGGACCCAGGGTCAACTAACTGAAAGGGTGCCCGAGAAGAGAGGAGTACGACACGGATGTGTCTTGGCACCGACCCTCTTCTCCCTGTTCGTGAATGGGGTGGTAGAATATCTGAGAGGGGAGGAGGCCGACGCACCATCCCTGGCGGGGGAACGAATCCCCACCCTACTCTTCGCGGACGACACCCTATTGATCTCCAAATCCCCGGTGGGACTCCAAAGGCTTTTAAATCATTTTAACATCTTTTGTATAGACAGAGGACTTACCATCAATACCTCAAAAACTAAACTCATGGCCTTTTCACCCTCTAAAAGATTCAGGAACAATTTTACACTCAATGGGGCACCCTTGGAGCTGGTGGAATCCTTCGACTATTTGGGGGTAAGGGTCAACAGTCGGATGAGTTGGAAGGACCACCTGACTAAAATTTTACTTAGTCATAAAAGAGTGGCAGGGGTAACACTGAAAGAACATCGGGAATCAACAAGCAAACCCGTAGCCCCAGCTATAGCAATATATGAGGGCCAGATACTCCCGTCTGCATTATATGGCTCTAAGCTGTGGGGGTTTGAAAATGTGTCTGAGTTAGTAACTGCGGAAAATAAGTTCCTTAGGGAATTGGTGGCTCTTCCCGTCTCCACTCCATTAATCCCCCTGTGACTCGATCTAGGCAGGAGACCCATTAAAGATCTGGGGCCCGATGTAGGTATATCTTTTTTACCACTTCATAAATACCGATTCATACCGATTCGGTATTTAAGAAGTGGTAAAAAAGAGAAGGGCAGATGTAGGTAATTTTATTTTTAAAATTACCGAATCGGAAGGAATCGGTATTTACCGATTCGGTAAATACCGAATCGGTAATGCCCATTGATTCCTATGGGCATTGAAGCCCATAGGAATCAATGGTCATTACCGATTCGGTGTTTACCGAATCGGTAAATACCGATTCCAGCAAGGGTGCAGGGGGTGTCACTTTGACACCCTCTAGCACCCCCAATACTGGCTTGTGTGCCATGTGGCACACAGACATGCCCTAAGGGCATGTCTGTCTGTCACATGGCATAGGTGTGCATGCACACATGTGCATGCATACCTGGATTCGGTATTTTAACACCCAATTGGATTGGGTGTTAAAATACCGAATCTGAAAGGCCTGTGGGACTCAGAAGAGTCCCACCTACATCTGGAAGATACCGAATCGGTAAAAATACCGATTCGGTATTTTACAGATTCTGTAAATTTACCGATTCGGTAAATATACCGAATAGGTTAATACTGGCCCCCTACATCTCAAAGTGCCAAATACCGGTCGGAAACGGCCGATTTCGGCCGTTTCCTACCGGAATTTGCCACCTACATCGGGCCCTAAGTGCGGTTGCGCCCTGTACTGTTTTGTGTGAGGCTGAGAAGGACTGAGGAGCTCGCCAATTATGCTGCCGTTCTGGATGAATTGATATCGTTAGACACCGGTAATAAAATCAGATGGCTGTGTAATTTGAGGCAGCTGGTGATGCAACTGGGCCTAAGGGATATATGGGAGAGCCAAATGCCACCTCCCAAATCAGTGATTAAGAAGATATATTGGGAGTGGGCACAGGCTGAGATAATGTGCAGTGGGGTTGGGGGTCCACTTACCGAGCGGTTTTTAAAGATTAAATGGTTCGGGAAGTTGGAACCTTTCCTCGACCTTATAACCAAGCCTTTAGATAGAACCCTTTATTTAAAGTTAAGGTATGGGACCCTCCCGGTACATGAATATACATCGCGGTGGTCTACTGTTGCTGGCTCTGCACGCAAATGCCCTGGGTGCGCGGCCCCGAAGGAGACTGTGGCACACCTACTGTTTGCCTGCCCCGCATATAAAATTGCTAGGAGGATATGGCTGAAACCAGTATGCAAGGGGTTGGGTTTGAGGTGCCATTGTATGGCTTTAAGAGTTCTCACCACTGACCCTACTTCAACTGTCATGGTGTGCGGGGTGGCTAAATTTTTGGGCAGCACTTGGCTGACCCGCATCAGGAGGTTAAAACAGCAAACCCCGCTCTGAATAATTGACCACTATCGCTGCCCTTTGGTCCTATGCAAACCTGCGTCAGTATAGCCTGTTGTACTCTCAGCACATTGCTAACACTGTACTGTTGAGAAATTTGACCAATAGTAACATCTGATGTACAGCAATTATGTAATGCCTCTATTTCAATCTTGAATATAACTCTGTAATTCTGTATGGTTTTAACTATTGCTTTTACCTTTTTACTGGATTGTATGTATAATTGTTGGAAATGTTACTCTTTTATGGTGAATTTTTTACAGAATAAAGAAGATATTCATTCATTCATATATATATATATATATATATATATATATATATATATATATATATATATATATATATATATATATATATAAAAAATTTATATGGCAAAATTAAACCCCTCATTTTGTTCCTTTTCAAATTAAATGTATTAAGTGTTACCACTTTATTCCAATCAAAATGACTTCAGGTGTGCCATACGTTTGTCATAAGTAAGACTGTTAGCGTTCTAGTTGTTCTTTAGAACACTCTGGGACATTCTGTCATTGGGCTATAGTTGGGCTACATCTGGCTGATATTTGGGCTACATTTGTTTTTTTTGTCTCTGGTGGCCATCTTTGGGCTACATTGGGCTACATTGAGCTACATTTGGGCTCTAACATATATATAGTCCAATGTAGCCCAATATATATTTTTTCAACGTTAATTTTCGTAAAAACCACTGGAGCACATATCTTGAGACATAGCAAAGGCACATCGGGCTACCAGTCCCTACAATTTTGCCAAGTTTGGTGGAAATCCATTCAGCCGTTCGGGCTAAAAGTGAGGTCGACCGCCCTATGGAAATTAACATGGGGAAAACACGTTTTGGGACCCCCTTTTATCTCGGCCCCTGCTTGGCGAATCCCCCCGAAACTTTCAGGGAAGGACCGGAGCTCCGCGAGGCAAATTTGAGGAAACTTTCAGGCAGATTCGTCAACCGGCGCCAAAGTTATTTACAATAGAATTTTGAGATTTTGCATTGAAAAAAATCCTAACTATAACTACTATATATATATATATATGATCATTTCTTTATTTTTGCTATTAAAAACCCTCTTTTCAACCTTTGGCCAATCCCTCCTCTCTCTGATCCCAAAGCTTTCTGACTACTATGAACCCCCATACATTCTTCTCAAACTTTCCCCTCTTTACGACTTCCCTCTTGAAATCCATTCCCATCTAGCTATCTCTACTCTAAACTCTGCTAAACACACAAGAATGTTAAAAACACAACCCTAACCGACCGAAAGGGAGAAATAAAATCTTTTACTTGGGATCCAGAGTACCGTACTACTCACCACAAAGAACTTCAACGCCTTGTCAAGGCTAGTCAGCTCTGTATAAATACCATTGGGAATTAAAGTGTAATAGAGCTAACCCTGTCTCTGCATGGCACACCTTGTTAAGGCTAGCTTCAGCACAAACAGGGACGGTATGTTCTTTCCATAATGTATACCTAGATGTAGCCTTGAACACAAAAAACCTGGTTTCATGATAGGAATCTGACGAAAATCTGGACTCAAAAATCAATGGAGGGGGAAAAAGAAGAAGTTGTAGTTCATTCATCTTCCTAGGCTAGAGCAGAAAAATCAAGTAGGGGGTGAATGAAACACTTGTCCTGTGTTCCTAGGGTCTATGATCACGTACGAAGGGTCATGATAGTAAAAAACTCTGATATGGGGACACAGGTGGCGGGCGGTATATCTTGGTTCTCCGCCATTCAGTGCCGCAACAGCATTATCATTGGGTCTTTTCCTTAGTATGTTATGATGACCTCCACATGGAGGAAGACCAACTGGAGTGAAAGTAGTGGCCAGGAATAAAAAGAGGGCGTATTAGTGCTAAAGTGAGTGTAATATAAAATTCCTTATATCCAGTCTCAAGTGTTTTTATTCTGTAGAACACTGGTATAGGAAGCTAAAAACAGAGACGTACGTTTTCAGGCCTAGTTACTAGTCTTACGCACTAGTGAGAGCGGTCAACATGTTTCAGCCTCCTGGCATCTCTAGAGGCTTTCGTCAGGACCAAGTGATTAGGAGTGTATATTGGCTCTTAAGTGAAAAAAGTGGTTTACTCACCACCTTTATGGTTTAGGAGGTAGATAAGTTGTATCTGTACCTGAAAGGAAAACAGAAGTTTCACAGTAGTCACATCTTATAGTAACATTGCGATTGCGGTATATTTTACTCTTAGTACCCAATTGTAAACCAATTCAGTGAACAATTGACGTGTATTAACGTAAGTTGGTGGCAAGCTAAAAAGGGGGGGTGTTGAGAACAAGGTTGGAACTACACATAGCGCTTTAAGAGTGGTTTGCTGTACTGTGATTGTGATGTTAAGAATAACAAATAACTTTGTCTATAGCGAGTGTTAACACATAGGTGGTTAGGGGCAATCGTTATCATTGTTGTTCCGGTTTAACTAATGCCACAATTGTAACAGAAACTGGGCGTGTTAAGGAGCAATTGTTAAGAAATGGAGATTGCAGTTATCTTTGATCACTCTATTGCTTGAATTGCGTTGGTTGTCTCTAAAGCGTTAGTCACGTTTAGATAGCTGATTTTAGTAACAATCGCCATTTGTGATAATCGGTGGGGAGCGGCGTGTATTCTAATCATGTATTTGCAAGCGAGACAATCAGCGCGCATATATCATGATGAATTTGCCATTGTTGAATCGTACATAGTTTGGCGGAAATGTAGTAAACCATTATCGGCCGTCATTACCTTAGTTCATAACGATTATGGCGGCATCGAGGGATTCGGCCAGCTTGGCAGACCTGTTGCTGGTAGTTAAAATGAATAGCCATTAAATCATTTCATGTTTACTTACAGTTTGTTCCCGTTTTCGAGTGGACACAATTTTGAGTCTTACCGGTGCCTCTGTCAAGAGGACTTGTGCTGACTCTAGTTCCTCGGGTGACGCGCTCCCCTGTAGGACACATTTTGTGATACTTTTGGAGTTGAAAGTAAAAGGAGACTGTATGGTTGGCACAGTGGTTGGCAAGGGAGGTACTATGTATTCTATTAACTGGATCAATATTTATCTATAATAATGTATAGATGATAGTAATATCCAGAACATTAATTGTATTTAATCATTGCAGAGTCTGTCGAAATTTACTGATTAGTCTAGATCGCATGGGCGGATTTCGCGGATCCACGATCCGCGAATTTGCGGATTTGCGGATTTTGCTGACTTTTTAAATGGAGGGGTCCTCTGTGCGAGATCAAGTGCCTCTTGTGTGTATAAAAGGTCAGAGACCGATCAGAGCAGCAGATCAAGAGAAAGAAGCTCCTGGTCACAGGAACAGCACGAGGATTGCGCTCGTGAAAGTCAAGGATACGAAGGCCTCTAACCAGCATCACAGCTGATTTTTGACGGTAGATATGGAAAGAAGGCACACCTGCCCAGCCTCGACGATGCTCACGATTGTTTTTGGGCTGATGAATGAGCCACTGAATTTGAGCTTCAACTAGTTCCAGCGACCATGTGTGTGTTACTATGCAATCGCCTCGAAGGGCGCAGGGGTCCCTTGAGTGAGCTGTCCATCATAGTGGGTAAATGGCGGAAAGACGGTGCACACCCCGAGTGTGTGAGCGGGGCCAAACGGGCAGGACTTCCATGCGAGTTCACATGCCTCTTGTGTGTATAAAAGGTCAGAGACCGATCAGAGCAGCAGATCAAGAGAAAGAAGCTCCTGGTCACAGGAACAGCATGAGGATTGCGCTCGTGAAAGTCAAGGATACAAAGGCCTCTAACCAGCATCACAGCTGATTTTTGACGGTAGATATGGGAAGAAGGCACACCTGCCCAGCCTCGACGACGCTCACAATTGTTTTTGGGCTGATGAATGAGCCACTGAATTTGAGCTTCAACTAGTTCCAGCGACTATGTGTGTGTTACTATGCAATCGCCTTGAAGGGCGCAGGGGTCCCTTGAGTGAGCTGTCCATCATAGTGGGTAAATGGCGGAAAGACGGTGCACACCGCGAGTGTGTGAGCGGGGCCAAACGGGCGGGGCTTCCATGCGAGTTCACATGCCTCTTGTGTGTATAAAAGGTCAGAGACCGATCAGAGCAGCAGATCAAGAGAAAGAAGCTCCTGGTCACAGGAACAGCACGAGGATTGCGCTTGTGAAAGTCAAGGATACAAAGGCCTCTATCCAGCATCACAGCTGATTTTCGACTGTAGATTTGGGAAGAAGGCACACCTGCCCAGCCTCGACGACGCTCACGATAGTTTTTGGGCTGATGAATGAGTCACTGAATTTGAGCTTCAACTAGTTCCAGCGGCCATGTGTGTGTTACTATGCACACCGATGTGCCCAGGGGTCCCTTGAGTGAGCTGTCCATCCATCATCCTGTAACTATTTTAGGATGGCGCCGGCAAGCTGCCAGCGCCATCCTAAAGTAGTTACACCTTTTTTTTTTTTGTTACAGTTTTTGAACCATGTATTTTCAGTGACTATGTAGGTAGAAAGGAAAGAACTGGGGGAAGTCCCAAGAACACTCAACTGATAAGAACCCTTTAGTGTATTTCCCTTATATCTCAAAATGCCAGGTTTACTCAAAATATGTACAGTGTTATACAATTAAAACCATATGATAAACAAATCAAGAATCCTAAACAGTGTGTATGTTATAAAAAATATACAATTTATTGCAAATCAATTAAAACAATGTTATACAGCGTGATAATAGTACCCAATGTCAAGTGCAGTTTCAATATAAAAATAAAATCAATAAAAAATACACAATTTAAAAATGATCAAGGAATCACAGTTGTTGAAGTTGTCGACGCAGCGTTTCGGTGTGTAAACGATACCACCTTCTTCAGGACAAACAATTCTGTGAGTTAATTATTTAACATTCCTCTCTGATTGAATTTGGAGGAGGTTTGGATCGAAGTCACTCAAATTTGTAGAGCTTCTGGTCTGTTTAATTCTAGTGTGAAGTCCCTTTCTTATTCTATTAGGAACCTTGCGTTGATGAGGATGCTGGAGGGGGGCCACCGTATTGTAAATAAAAATCACCGCAAAGTGGGGTTCTATGTCCCTCACTGCAGCGTCACTGGATGCCGGCTGGCGGATCGCCAACGACAGAAGCTGCGAGAAGAGCTGTGAGGGGAGCAGAGAGGCCGATTACTATCGAAAAGGTCAAATTGATGAACGACTGTGTCTAAAAACACTCCGACGCTGCCTGCAGAATTAAAGGCATCCATATTTATTTCACTGAAAAACCAGTATAAAGCCTGAGTTACGGCTCTGGCTATAAAGCTGAAAACCAGTAAAATTCACCACTTATGTTTACCAATGCCTACTACACACACCATAACATTCATGTTGTTGTCCTTTTCTTTGTTTCTATTCTTTTGGGAAAGTGGTGTTTTGAGCATGACGGGCAGAATGAGATATGGACTGTGTTGTGTGTGTTGGTTACCAGAAGTGCTGAGTTTCTGTAGTCTTCCGGGTATGCAGAGCCATAACTCCGTTTTTGAACCATGTATTTTCAGTGACTATGTAGGTAGAAAGAGAGGATAAATAATGGTAAATTGTGCATTATGGCATTAGGTGTGCAAAGTAGTTAAAAGGCTCATTGCACCACATTTTTAAGATTCAATGTTTTGCACAGTGAAAAGCTGCCAATTTTCAGAAATATGACAAGCTGCAAAGGAGGCATATGTTACACAAGCACCGTTTCTACTGCTGCACGTGACCAGGAGCATCTTAATCTAAAAGTTTTGACAAGCATCCCCCCTACCCCTCAAACTGGAAGCACAGCCGGGTGGCAAAGTATGAAGCTCGTTGGCTGTTGGTATTGTGTTAAAATGCCCAAAGTGGGCCGAAGTCAGCATCTACAATATCAGATGCAGGAAATACTTTTTTTTTTTTACCACTGCCCTTTCATCTTCGCAGTAACATAGCAAAGCTGCCGTGGGCCTCGGTGCAAGCCAAACAAGAACAATGGCCCCTAGGATTGCTGTTAAGGTAATAACTTGTTAAGGTGATAAAATGCTGCGATTATCAGGTTTAGTGGGCCCCTCTAGTGGCATTGCGACTGCCGCTCCAAAGGTAGCCACGCTTGTTTATGGCCATCCCAGAGCACGAATCCTACGGCCGGGCTTGCTCTGCACTCCAATTTTTGATGTTGCCTCCCTCGGTTATGTGGTGACATTTTCCGTTCATGCACTCTAGGGCTCATGGCATTCTAGGCGCCACCGGCCTCATTCACAGTAATTCTTTCCACTTCTGGGACGTTGCTCGGGGAGTTTGCACCATAGCCCGGGGGCGGCTGCCGGATTCTTTCCATCTGGCGAAGCAGCACACACTGGTCGAGCCGGATGAGATGGTGACTACTCCCTGCTGAAATGTGGTGTGCGGGAGGCGGTACTCGATCTCTCTCACGCATGGTGGTAATTTTCGTTGCTCTAAAGCCCCAGGCCGCCATCTCCGATGCCTATGCTCCGATCCTCTTAGCGCATCTTGTCAGCCAGGTCATCTCAGATGGGATCTGAGCCGGTTCTTCTGCCCCCACAGGCTCTCTGAGCGAGGGAGAGGGGGGAAGCGTCCCTCCCCAGAAGACTCAGACACCGGCCCGGCAGTCCCCATTCCACGGGCGCTGCGGGGCCTGAGTCACACGCCGGTCTCGGCTCGCGCAGATTCTGGGCCTTCAAGTCCCTTCTGCACCAAAATGGCAGCTGATGTTCGAGTCTTCACTCTATGTTCCCTGCTTCTGAGGTCCGTGACATAAGCAATATTAACTTAAGTCATAAACACGTGTTTTTTATTTTTACGGCATGGCTGGACAGTGCCTGAAGTGTTAAATAAAATGGCTTGGTATTATCATCTGAGAGGCTGCTCGCCCTGAATGCATGCAGATATGATTGACAGCAGTGGCTGGAGATGGAGGAAAACTGGATCTTTCTGCGGCATTTGCTATTGTAGACCAGGTGCTTATCTGCAGTATCTCATTTTTGCAGGTTCGTCTGGGAGGCTTTTTGATTTTAAAGTCTGGTGGTATCCCCCACTGCTCAGCCCTTTTATTTATTTTTTGCAGATTTATATAGCGCGAACTCGTCCCGAAGGTATTGGAGCGCTTTACATGAGCACCGGTTACGTTACACAAGGACACAGTCATTTTTTTTGGTAGGCACGGGAAGATTAAGTGATTTGCCCATAATCACAGGATGTGGAGCCTACGCAGCCTAGGCTCGAACCTTGGTTTACAAGCTCCAAAGTTGCCAGTCTAGCCGTGAGACCACATCCTCTCTCTGTTGACTGATCACAATCTACGTGACCCCTTTGACTTGGATTGTGGGTGCCGTGATCTACGGTGTCTGATATGTGAAGAAGTAACACAGTTCCTCCTGGATCTGCATGAGGAATTTGTCTGCTTTTAATTCGAATACAAACTGTTTCTTGGCCATCAAATCTTGGATGTTGGCCATCACTCTTTGTCTAAATGCAACAAAAAATGAAATCCTATCATCTGTCCCTACTCACAGGATGTCAAAGAGGTTTGAATGGCCTTCAACTTTAGGTCCCATCTCCTGAACCAGTAAATAAAGTAACAAATGTAGGGGTCATCGTTAACTCGCATTTGAATCCCAAGTGGCAGTTGTGTCAAAGCAGGAAGGGCCATTTATTGAATCTATCGTTGGACCCATTGGTAGGCATTGGTCACAGAAGAGTTCTATCAAAGCTTGAATAATGCGCATCACTCTCTGTAAACGTCCCGCAACTAGAGGCTGGAGGCCATCCGAAATTCCGCCATTTGTAAAATATAAGGCCTCAGAAAATGTGAATGTTTTGCGACAAAGATGCACATGGTTGACGCGAGTAGGTACGTATGTTAAAATGAGAGTACTTCATTTAATTTCGAAATCTCTGGATGGTATAGCTGGCAACGTGATTTTAATTCCATAACCTTAACGGAAATCTCCATTCCACCTAAAATCCTACTCCAGTTGTCCCCATGTGGCAGTGATCTAAAGTAGGACTAAGTAAACTAGGAGTGCCTGGTACTCTGCTTGTTAGTTCTCATCAGTGCGCATTAAAAAATCTTTTCGCTGTTTTCAGCATAAGTAGAAGAGTTACTTTTTAAGCCTACCTGTCTAGAAACATCCATTAGTAAACATCCATTAGTATTTTAAGCTTAGTTTCTTTTTTATGAAACATTGTATTTGAGTTTGAATTAACATAAGGTTGTCAGACAAGAACAAATCAGAAAACAGTGCAGCAATATCCACACAATTGCCCTCCTCATCCCACCGCCCTGAGAGTACAAGTTGTGATCACAGGACCATATTAACAGTGAAATGGCAAAGCAGCGCGCCACAAATGATTTTGCAGCGCCGAGCTGCGGCATTTAACAAACGCAGGGATGCACTATATTTACAGGAATACAGCACACCCCATGCTCTCCCCTGCACCAACGCTAAAACAGTAGCCTTGTGCCAACACAGGCACCTTGCACCATGCTGCAATGGTGCCTGCATTGCAGGGATGATTGTGTTTGTGCAAAAAACAATCAAAAAACGTATTTTGCTCATTCTATGTGTGCTGCAAAATGCTGCACACATAAAAAGAGCCAAAAACAAGGAGAAATAAACGTTTTTCTCCTCATTGTGCCACTTTAACGCCTTCCCTGAAAAGGCGTTCGTTTTTGGTGCTGCCTCAGATTTACCAATCCTTGTAAATCTGGGGCAATGTCAAAACTATGATTGTTGCATGGCAGCACCCTCAGCAACGCCCCTTTAACACAGAGTACTGCGTGAAAGAGGACCATATTTACAAGGCTGTGCAAAGCCATGCAAAGTGGCCTTGCGTGGCCTTAGATATATCGGCCAGCACGCAGCGCCACCAGAGCGTCAACAAAAGTGGTGCTTCATTGGCGCTAGGGGCTTGTAATGTGCTCATGTCTTAAGGTGAGTTTTTTCCCTGTTTTCCATGGTTCAAGGTATGTATCTGAGTGTCCCCTTAATCCCTTTTATTCTTTAGCCTGTAAAACAAGGGTTCACCCTGCACAAAGGAAGAAATGGGAACTCAATCAATAAAATGTAAATGGCACTGGAGCATAGGGGAACTGGAGCAATATGGGGAATTTAGAGAATTCAGAATATACTTTATTCGATTTTAGACATTAAAATCATAAAAGCATCAAGATAAAACATATGTCACAAGTAAGAATCCAAATAAAAAAAATTCAGAAATACGCATACTCCATTCAAATAGAATTCCCACTGTTACGCAAAATATAAGAAATAGTTATTCACAGGGTAGTAGTACGGTGGAGAAGCATTATCATAATTGATATTAACTAGTTATACTTTTCCTTACTCGCAATATATTTTTCAAAAATCCAGACGTAACCGCCACACAGTAAACATTCTCGAGTAATTGCAAATAAAGAAAAGCCGTACGGCATTGCCTCCATCCCCCCGTCTTTAACACGGGCATTATCCATCTTGCCCTTTCCCCTTTATACAATTTACAGAAGCAGATAACTTGAATAGTAGATTGTGGTGGTACATTATCACAAGGGCAATTGCAAATATCTCTGGACCAATCATTAACGGCTGGGTGGCTGACCAAGTGATGGAAACCTCCAAACCTGAATCTTGTTAGCATGTACCTATCATATCTCACGGTACACCAGTCTAGATATGGTTGAATACAAAATGTTACCAAAGTTATTTGATGCTGAGCCACCGATTTATTCTTTATTTCCATGGCCACTCGTAACATTTCTAGATGGGCCATGCATAATTTTTTTGACTCCTTCCTTGAAATGGAACTTATGGATTCTGGAGAGGTATAAAAATCAGATCGTCCAAGATCCATCAGAAATTTTTTCACATAATTCAACCAAGTGATCTTGCAAGCGTGGTCCAGCTTCATAGAATCCCTAATCATTTCTCTGTTCAGACCTGTGCTACTGGAGGTCCAGACTCGATGCCATAATCAAACTGGTTGCACTTTAATAATGTCAGTAATGCAATAAATCCCTATGTCACTATGGCAATTAGAAACTGGGGAACTCGGTGGCACTGCTAAAATAAACCTTAAAAAAAGTGTTTTCCACTAGTTGAATTAATGATACATCACTAAAACCCCATATTCCCGCCCCATACATTGCTATACTTATGCACTTGGCCTGATAGATTTTAAGAAGCATTGCCGGGGGCCTTTTGCCCTTTTATTTTATTCTCCCCCTCCCACATGACATTACAAAGGTCTTTTTCACGTACAATTTTAGGTCTCAAACATCCATAAAATCAATATATGAGGTAAGCGCTCTTTGTAAGCCCAGCTGAGTGCGGCCATAAGTACTGCGTCATCCGCGTAGAGGAGAGAAACAATTGGCTTTTTATTGATATAAGGTGGAACTCTCGCCCTTTCTTCTAGTTCCTTTACTAGTGCATTAGTATATAAAGTGAAGAGGAACGGGGCCAAGACACATCCCTGTCTCACGCCCCTCTCCACGCAGAATGGCACAGTGTATTCTCCTTTTAATCCATACCTCACCCTAGCTGATGACCAAGAATATAATTGCCTAAAAAATTGCACCAATATCGGGTCTATATTTAAATCCATTAAAATATCCCACAACTTGCTGTGCATAACACAATCAAAAGCGGCGTATAAATCAAAGAATGCCATATAAAATTTCCCTTCCTTTGCCCGAGTATATTTCTCAATTAAAATATTAAGATTTAAAACCTGTTCACATGTCCCCAACCCCTGTCTAAAACCATATTGGTATGTATCAACAAAAAGAGAGAGAGGGTTGAAGGGCACTCTTGGTCCCCAATAAATCACAAGTAATCAAAGGAAGAGTGTCCGTGAGACAGGATATATAAAGAAGTGGGTGTCGCACGTGAAGTCTGAGGCCAGCTGTAAATGGTCCGGTAGTAAGACCAATTTCATGAAAAAATACACTGTTTTTTCAGGAAACCCTCACTCACCCTAGTGGTGACATGCTTCATCATCGGGTCCACCGGGAGAGATCGAGTACCTCCCCGGTGTGCTGCGACGCCAGGAGACTGCGGAGCAGGTTTTTGTGTGAGGATGAAGTGTGAAAAATAGGGTTAAAAATGTCAGAGGTTGTACCAAGAAAACTTTTATTGGTTGGTCAACCTGACATATTAAAAACTGGTTATGTGTAGGGAAACTAGCCAATTACAATATACTGGTGTTTACCCTGAAAAGAAGGTCAACATGTTTCTGCCCGTTCTATGTGTTATTTTACTGGGCTTTCATCAGGACCGGTAAGCGAGTGTGCCAATGACAGGAGGGGCGCGCTAAGGCCCGCCCTGCCAATGGTCGTGAAAGTTAAAAATAGCACTATGTGTAAAATGGTGCAAAAAAGAAGAAAAAACAAACTCATAAGTTGAGGGGTTTTACCTCTTTTGCGAGGAACCTAGGAGTCTGTAAAGGGAAAGTGACAAACAGACAAACAAAAACATAAACACAAAGATGTAAAATCAATGGTTTGTACTCATGTACAGTGCCCATAAAGAGTGACTTTGTGGCATGACACGTGCTTGCATACCTATCAAGGGCCGTGGCCGGTATGCATGAGATGCGCAGTTGAGGTGGTGCCAAGATCCATGGTGGAAGGGCCTCAACTAACGCTGAAGAAATATATTCAGCGCGGGCTGTTGCATATGTGTAGTAAAGCAACAGCGGATTGAAAAGGAGACTTATCGTGTCTAAGTCTATACGTGAGGTAGAACAGGTAAGTAACAAGCTACCTATAGTGGGGTGTCAGGGAATAATCCCCGAGGGGGAAAAAACGTGAGAGCAGGGTTCTGGTGCAAGGCGCCGTGACACTGCTGGCCGTGGCATGTAAATTAGTCAAGCACACAACACTATGTACGAGATACAGGAAATTATCCTCACTTGTAAAAAGATAGATCCACGCCCCATAGAACTCAGGAGGGGGGTGGGAGCGACAATGGCACACCCTATTAATAAAGGGAAGAGAAACAAATACACACAAAGGAGGTTTTTAGAACAAGCATGATCCCATTCATACAACTTATCTGATGTAAAGATGTCCCATAGTATGGTCTCTTACGCCCGCAATGCTCAGCACCCGCTCGGCACCTAGCTGCACCCTCGCTGGATCTCGTGGATCCTTAGCGAAGGGCTAGCAAGGTGTTTAAGGAGCGGTGACTGGGCGCTGGCCAATCGGGGACCTGAGATCCAAGCGAGGCTTGGAATCAGGAGCGTCTAAGCCAATCGGGGACCGGGGTTGAGAGTGAGGCTTGGATAGCGGCTCGCGTAGTCCCGCGAGAGGTCGCGAAGCCAAGATAGTTCCTGAAATGAAACTGAGGCTTGAGACGCAAGCTTGGGTGGAGCGCAAGCTTCGGTAATGGAGTGGGCGGGGTCCGCCCTTGGATATTGACAGTACATAGCGGGGCAGGGAGATGGCCTGAATGGATTGCCCAGTACTGGTGAAACTCCAAAATATCAGCGTTAAGGAAGAGTCACAGATAATGTTTAACTGATTCATATTGGATAATGATTCACCAGAGGTGGTAGTTATTGGGTGAAAATGCTAATGTTAGCTATTGTTTGGACAGTCAGAGCCACCTTGTTTAGTTTTAATATTTACAGCAGGAATGGGGGATAGCATAATGACTATGGTTGATTAATGTTTCAGGACACTAGTCCACGGAATTTGGTCATTAAGCCCATGGACATGGGTGCTGAGTCTATAGACCCAGCGCTGTTCTTTTTCAAACAATATGTTGTCTCTGTTTTTAACACAATTGACCTGTTCGATCACTGTCCAGGTCATATCATTAGGAGTATGATTGGCTAGCAGGTAGTGTTCACTGAGTTTTGTGGTGATTTTTTTGCATCGAATGTTGCTACGGTGTTCACCAATGCGTGCTTTTACTTTCCTGGTGGTCATCCCCACGTAGCGTTTGGCGCAGGGACAGGTGATCAAGTAAATGACATTTGTAGAATTACAGTTTGTGTGGGATTTTTGCGTCCACACTTTTCCAGGTTCCAAGTTAAGTTGTTTAGAGTGAGTGGTAAGGTGACAGACACTGCAGTCTGTACATGGAAAGTGGCCCATAATTGGGGGTAGGTGCCAAGCATCTGTGATGGACCTGGTAGGAGTGTTTGGAATAGAGCCTGGTAATGGTCTTGTATGCACCAGGGCATCTTTTATACTCCTGCCTTTTTTGAAGGAGAAAAGAGGTTTTTCCCAGTTACTCATATTGCTCGTGATGGTTCTCCAATTCTTGTTGATGGATTTTTTGACTGTGTCTGAGAGGGTACTGTAGGTGGTTACACAAGTGAGTGGTACTTCCGTGGTTGTCTTTACATTATCCTCTAGGAGTGCATCTCTGGGTTGGTTTCGTGCTCTAGATTGGCCTTTTTTGAGTACTCCTTTGGGGTAACCTCTTTGTTTTAGTTTTTCTGTCAGTTCCTTGGCCTGTTCTTTGTAGTCGTTGATGTTACTACAATTTCTTCTTAGCCGAAGGAATTGGCCATAGGGCAAGTTTTCCCTTAGAGGTCTTGGATGGAAACTCCTAAAATCAAGAAGGTTATTTTTCGCCGTTGGTTTGTGGTGGGTCACAGTTGTGAGAGAGGTTCCCTCTATCTTGATTACCACATCAAGGAAGATGATTGATTCTCTACTGAAATTATGGGTAAACCTCAAATAGGGATCAAGAGTATTCACCCAATTTAGGAACTGCAAGAGACTGGCTTCCGTCCCTGTCCACAGCAGAAGAATGTCATCAATGTACCTCCTCCATAACAAAAAGGACGTAGAGGAGGAAGGGGTAGATTTAACTTCCCAAACCAACAACCTAGATGGCAGAATTATGGCCACCCAAATAACGGTCCCGCACCACTGTTCTATCAACAACCCCAGTTCCCCATGATGAACTGGAATCCGTACATGCACCCTCAGTTTCCCCTCAACCACCCACCTATGCCTTTTTTAAGGAGGGGCGGGAGAGGACGGGGACGGAACAGAGGCAACACACAAGTGACCTGGGAAGACGAGGATGCAGTGGGGAAACACACCCGCAGCAGGACAGCAACAGCCAGCACAAGCGCAGTGTAAGCCTAGTTACCAACCTCTCTAAAAAGGTCCTAACTCCAGACGAAACAAAAGTCCTGGAAAAAGGCCTGGGATTTGTCCCTACTTCCCGTCCTGACAAATTCCTCATACACTGTGAACTTTCACAGTTTTTTAGGAAACTAAAACTAAAGGCCTTTTTTGAATCCAAGGACCAGTCCTTGACAGAAGAACAGGAGTTTGACACTAACTTCAGACCAAAATCCACTTTCATGCCACCACCGCATACGATTCCTGCAGCTATTACTGCTTTTGAACAGGCGGTCATAAAAGATTTGGAAAATTCTGGAGACCCAAAGCGGTTCAACAATTTCTCAGCAGCAGAACACAAGGCCTTGGACAGCCTGAGAAACAACAAAGAAATAACCATAAAACCTGCCGATAAAGGCGGAGGGATTGTGATCCAAGACACCACTGAATATGACAAAGCCTGTATGACACTCCTGAACAATATAACAAATTATTTGCTCCTCAACACGGATCCTACAACAGAAATGAAGACACGCATTACAACCCTTGTACAGGAAGCGGAGACTGATGGACACATCTCCCCACATGAAGCAGCATACCTTATGGCAGGGGGACAAACTATCCCCTATTTTTACACGCTGCCAAAAACACATAAAAATGTGGTCCCACCTCCAGGTAGGCCAATAGTATCAGGGATCGGGTCAGTTCTGGAACCCTTATCCACATTTTGTGATCATTATTTGAAACCGCTCGTACAGAACTCTAGTACCTATTTAAAAGACACAAAAAGTTTACTCAAACTACTGAATGAGATCACTTTTGGTAACAATGGACATAGAGAGTCTGTACACCAGTTTCCCACAGGAAGATACACTACGGGTACTGGGAGAAGCATTAGACAAGGAGAACTGGGAATACACTACCCCCAAAGAATTCATTCTAAAATGTGCAAGAATGGCACTCAAAGAAAACTACTTTGAGTACAAAGGACAATTGTACCTCCAATGCACAGGGACCTCAATGTGGAGTACCTTCGCTCCTAGCGTAGCGGGTTTGTATGTTTATGATTTTGAAACAAAGTACATCCTACCAGCAACTAACCCCTTTGCCTCCTCCATAGGATTATGGAGGAGGTACATTGATGACATTTTCTGCTGTGGACAGGGACGGAAGCCAGTCTCTTGCAGTTCCTAAATTGGGTGAATACTCTTGATCCCTATTTGAGGTTTACCCATAATTTCAGTAGAGAATCAATCATCTTCCTTGATGTGGTAATCAAGATAGAGGGAACCTCTCTCACAACTGTGACCCACCACAAACCAACGGCGAAAAATAACCTTCTTGATTTTAGGAGTTTCCATCCAAGACCTCTAAGGGAAAACTTGCCCTATGGCCAATTCCTTCGGCTAAGAAGAAATTGTAGTAACATCAACGACTACAAAGAACAGGCCAAGGAACTGACAGAAAAACTAAAACAAAGAGGTTACCCCGAAGGAGTACTCAAAAAAGGCCAATCTAGAGCACGAAACCAACCCAGAGATGCACTCCTAGAGGATAATGTAAAGACAACCACGGAAGTACCACTCACTTGTGTAACCACCTACAGTACCCTCTCAGACACAGTCAAAAAATCCATCAACAAGAATTGGAGAACCATCACGAGCAATATGAGTATGTCACGACGTCAATGGAAATTACCACTAACCTCTGAAAGATGTCAGCAGGAACGATGGAAGGATGACTAGCCCCCCTCGTCTCCAGAACGCACCACACACAGTGTAGGGTAACACAACTATGCGTAAGTGCCTCCCGGGAAAAAGGGGGATAAAACCAAAGGAAGATGTCCCAATGGGCTTTTCAGGAATATATGGATATCGTCCACCCACTTTCTTGCCAGTCTCTAGGACCCCCGGTGAACTCTGCAGATGGGGAAAGAATAATAACCAACAATTAGAACCCCAGACCGGTACAGGATATAAAATGACAAGATGTACTTTATTAAAAGGTACTGACTGTACAGTGGGACTGGATCGCTGGAAAAAGCCCTTAGGATTATAAAACAGGAAACAAGACTTCATCCGATAGAACCAAGACGTCTGGAGAGCAGTCCGGCAAATAACAATCCTGGTTCGAAATGAAGACAAAATCAGCAAGGAATGATAAAACAAAATCAGCAAGGGATTCTCCTGGAAAAGCGTACCGGCCGGCACGCCTCGAGGTTCCGAATGATTACCCAGGAAGAATACAGTGACGGAGACGACAACGCGCTCCTGCACGGGTCTCACAAACGCCACTGGCTAGAGCGAGTTCGTCCGTCTTACTAATTGCGGGGACTCGCTGAAAGAAACAAAGTTGCAAGAAACTGTCTCGAGAAGATTCAGGAGCAGACTCCGTTCTGCTTAGGACTTACAAGTACCTTGTTCTCCGTTCGAACTAAACCGGCATGGCTCCGTCCAAACTACGCTCAAGGTCCTGATTGACAAGCCCTGAGCCGTTACCTCCGCAGGCTTTTGTAATCATTACGCTTCCGTTTCCTAGTCTGATGGGCCTCTGGGGATTGTAGTTCCGCAGTCGCCGAACTCCCTCTAGTGGCGATATGCGGTAATTTTCTTCTCTGACTACCGCTAGCCGCCCTCTCCAGACCTTGTTCCCCAGGGTGATCGCTACAGAGCCTCCCCTCAAGGACCGACGTCCCGGCGGTCGTCCAGGCTTGCTAGGATAGGTGTCATGGAACCGGTCCAACAACAGAGGGCAATGCAAATTGGCCGAAGGTTCCCAAGTTCTGTCCTCAACTCCATACCCCTTCCAGGAAACCAGGTATTGCACCCTCCCACGGGACAAACGGGAATCTAGGATCTCCTCTACCTCATACTCCTCATCCCCGTCCAGATCAATGGGGCCAGGGCGAGAGGGAAGCCTCATTCCTACCCGACAGGGACGAAGCAGAGATACATGGAATACTGGATGGATTCGCCAAGAAAGGGGGAGGGATAATCGCACGGCCACAGGGTTGATAATCCTCTCAATTCCATAGGGCCCTATGTACTTGGGAGCCAGTTTACCCCTTCCCTTCAAATGTAGGTTCCTAGTGGATAACCAGACCTTATCCCCCACCTTGTATTCAGGCTCAGGAACCCTTTTTCGATCTGCACATCGTTTCTGGGATGCTTGAGACTGCGCCAGGTGGTTCCTAGCGTCAATCAAAACAGCCCGAAGGTGAGCGTGATGCTCCTGAATGGAAGGGTGAGTGGAGGTGACAGGCCACTCAAAAGGAAGCATATCGGGATGGAATCCATAGGAACAGAAAAAGGGCGAACAACCTAGGGTGGAATGGTCAGCGTTATTATATGCAAATTCCGCCATCCAGACCAGAGGAAACCAGTCACCGGTGTTCTGCAGAGTAAAACACCGTAAATATTGTTCTAGGGACTGGTTAAGCCGCTCCGTTTTACCATCTGTTTGAGAATGGAAACTGGTCGATAAACGAGCTTCCATATGCAATGCTTGGCAAAGAGCCTTCCAGAAACGAGAGGTAAACTGGGAACCCCTGTCAGTGATTAATACTCTAGGTATACCATGGGCTCTCACTACATGCTGAAGAAACACCAAAGCCAATTCAGAGGAGGAAGGTAATTTCTTCAAGGGAATGAAATGACCCATTTTTGTCAAATGATCTATTACAACTAGAATGGTGGTGTATGTCTCACACGGGGGCAATTCCACAATAAAATCCATCGACACATCCTTGGGCTAGAAAAATGGCCTGCGTTTCACACTGGTCGTCTGACGTCTCTGGAGGACAGCAATGTTCTTGACAGTACTGAGAGGTCAAGGACACTGTACGTGCAGCCCATTGCACCACAGGGTCATGTAATGTCAACCAGGGCATTCCGAGAATGAGACGAAATTGTGGAGCGTCGATGATGTCAAATTGTATGGTTTCCTGATGATTCTCACCAACATACATCACTAAGGATTCTGTGTGAAAGCACACTGGGCCAGAGGTCAGGGCCTTACCATCCACAGCTTTCACCATTTCAGGGATCTTTTTCTTCTCTTTTTGAATGCCCATCCTCCGGGCATACTGTTGATCGATAAAATTTCCTGTGGCTCCTGAATCCAATAGAGCAGACACTGTGAAAATACTGTCCTCAGTTATTTTCAAAGACACAGTAATGCACATATGAGCCACGGAAGGTTGCATGGTATTTGCAAGGTACAAAGGGATCTTTTCTTCATTTTCCTTACCCAAGACGGGGATCCCGTCCGTACTTGGGCTCTTCAGTTTTCCGACTCCTGTATGGCTGCAACTTGGTTACGAGGACTTGGACCCGGATTGGTTGTTCTTCCTCTAGCTCGACATTCTTTAATAAAATGACCGCTTTTCCCACAATAATGACACAGCTTTTAAAGGCGTCTTTTCTCTCGTTCTTCAGGGGAGAATGGACCCCTCACTCCTCCGATTTGCATGGGTTCTACTCCCATCCCAGGTTTGTTGTATTCCTCTGGTGGAGGGCGAGGCTTCGGAAAATACGAACGCACTTCTCCTCGATTCTTATCCCCTTTTCTGTCTTGAACTCGGTGATCCAGTTGGACCGCAAGATCTATCAATTCATCACATGTCTTGGGCAATTGTACCACTTGGGAGAGTACGTCCTTTAACTCCCCATGTAATCCCTGATAAAACAAAGAAGTACGTTTTTCAGGAGGCCAGTCGGTTTCTACGATTAATCGATTGAATGTAGTGATATATGTCAACAGATCCTGTGATCCTTGACGAAGTGTCATCAGTTCACGATCTAACGATAGCATGTGGGTTTTTTTTGTCAAACAGCTTTCTCATTTCGCTACAGAAATCCTGGAAATTGTGTAGTACAGGGTCATTCCTTTCCATCAACGGAATAGTCCAACTAGCGGCGTTTCCACCCATGTATGACATCATGAACGACGTCTTAGAAGCATCATCCACAAAAATGGTGGGTTTACAAAGGAAATGGAGCCTACATTGATTCAAAAAAGTTTCAAATTTCTTCGTGTCCCCATAGAATCGCTCTGGAGGTGCCAATGGTATACCTGGATTCTGGATAACATGAACGGTGGGACCAGGACTGAAAGGTGAGGGATTAGAGGGTTGTGAAGTAAAGAACCCACCTCCCATGGCCACCCCATCCGGGTTTTGAGTAGGGGGGGAAGTGTTGCCTCTCTAATATAACTCCGCCCTTTACGAGAAATACCCGCCACCTCCCGTCTTAACGTACTCACTTCTGTTCTAAGGTCCACATTCTCTTGTCTTGCAGCATGTACCTCCTGCTGGAGTGCATTCACGCTCTCCAACAAAGTGGTCAACACTGTAGTAGTATCCATCGTTCAGGCTGACGAATTTCGTGGGCTTGTCAATCTGTCACGACGTCAATGGAAATTACCACTAACCTCTGAAAGATGTCAGCAGGAACGATGGAAGGATGACTAGCCCCCCTCGTCTCCAGAACGCACCACACACAGTGTAGGGTAACACAACTATGCGTAAGTGCCTCCCGGGAAAAAGGGGGATAAAACCAAAGGAAGATGTCCCAATGGGCTTTTCAGGAATATATGGATATCGTCCACCCACTTTCTTGCCAGTATCTAGGACCCCCGGTGAACTCTGCAGATGGGGAAAGAATAATAACCAACAATTAGAACCCCAGACCGGTACAGGATATAAAATGACAAGATGTACTTTACTAAAAGGTACTGACTGTACAGTGGGACTGGATCGCTGGAAAAAGCCCTTAGGATTATAAAACAGGAAACAAGACTTCATCCGATAGAACCAAGACGTCTGGAGAGCAGTCCGGCAAATAACAATCCTGGTTCGAAATGAAGACAAAATCAGCAAGGAATGATAAAACAAAATCAGCAAGGGATTCTCCTGGAAAAGCGTACCGGCCGGCACGCCTCGAGGTTCCGAATGATTACCCAGGAAGAATACAGTGACGGAGACGACAACGCGCTCCTGCACGGGTCTCACAAACGCCACTGGCTAGAGCGAGTTCGTCCGTCTTACTAATTGCGGGGACTCGCTGAAAGAAACAAAGTTGCAAGAAACTGTCTCGAGAAGATTCAGGAGCAGACTCCGTTCTGCTTAGGACTTACAAGTACCTTGTTCTCCGTTCGAACTAAACCGGCATGGCTCCGTCCAAACTACGCTCAAGGTCCTGATTGACAAGCCCCGAGCCGTTACCTCCGCAGGCTTTTGTAATCATTACGCTTCCGTTTCCTAGTCTGATGGGCCTCTGGGGATTGTAGTTCCGCAGTCGCCGAACTCCCTCTAGTGGCGATATGCGGTAATTTTCTTCTCTGACTACCGCTAGCCGCCCTCTCCAGACCTTGTTCCCCAGGGTGATCGCTACAGAGTAACTGGGAAAAACCTCTTTTCTCCTTCAAAAAAGGCAGGAGTATAAAAGATGCCCTGGTGCATACAAGACCATTACCAGGCTCTATTCCAAACACTCCTACTTTATTTATTTATTTATTTTATGTGCTTCTATAGCGCCTGAATAGATCCCCGAAGGGATATCTCTGCGCTTAAGATGGAAACAAGAGTGCTTAACCCCGGGCTAGTCATAAACAGAAAGGTAAAACACAAACTGATTAAATGGTGGTGAAAAGGTGGGTTTTGAGGTTTTTACGAAAAGATAAGTGGTTGGTGATGAGTTTGAGATGAAGGGGAAGGGCATTCCAAAGGGTGGGTCCTGCGTATGCCAGAGCGCGACCTCCCTGGCGGGATTTTTTTATTTTAGGGACCTGTAATAGGTACCGATTACTCGATCGAAGTGATCGGCCTGGCACGTAGGGAAGGAAAGCTTTTGTCAGATATTTAGGACCCTTTCCTATCAGAGACCTATGAATGGTGCACAGAATTTTGAACTTTGTGCGTTGCCGCACTGGCAGCCAGTGAAGTTTAGCTAGTATAGGGCGGGAGGGAGTTCTGGATGGAAGGTTGAGAACAAGCCTCGCCTTCGTATTTTGGACTACTTGTAGTTTTTTTAATTGGCCTTCATTGGTTGACAAAAGAAGGCCATCACAGTAGTCCAATCTACTGATCACCAGTGCCTGGACAAGGGTTTTCCTGTGACCATCGGGTATATAAGGAAACACCCTTTTCAAAAGTCCAATGGCTCTGAAGCAGGTGCCAGCAACTTGGTCGACATGATGTTTAAAAGTCAAGGCTTGATCGAATAACACCCCCAAGTTTTTGACAGTCTGCTTTGGGACCGGAACAGGTCCTAATTCTGTGGGCCACCAATCCCCAGACCAGAGTGTTGCTGCCTCCCCAAACAGTAACACCTCTGTTTTGCCCACATTGCATTGCAGGCAATTCTCAGCCATCACAGATGCTTGGCACCTACCCCCAATTACGGGCCACTTTCCATGTACAGACTGCAGTGTCTGTCACCTTACCACTCACTCTAAACAACTTAACTTGGAACCTGGAAAAGTGTGGACGCAAAAATCCCACACAAACTGTAATTCTACAAATGTCATTTACTTGATCACCTGCCCCTGCGCCAAACGCTACGTGGGGATGACCACCAGGAAAGAAAAAACACGCATTGGTGAACACCGTAGCAACATTCGATGCAAAAAAATCACCACAAAACTCAGTGAACACTACCTGCTAGCCAATCATACTCCTAATGATATGACCTGGACAGTGATCGAACAGGTCAATTGTGTTAAAAACAGAGACAACATATTGTTTGAAAAAGAACAGCGCTGGGTCTATAGACTCAGTACCCATGTCCATGGGCTTAATGACCAAATTCCGTGGACTAGTGTCCTGAAACATTAATCAACCATAGTCATTATGCTATCCCCCATTCCTGCTGTAAATATTAAAACTAAACAAGGTGGCTCTGTCTGTCCAAACAATAGCTAACATTAGCATTTTCACCCAATAACTACCACCTCTGGTAAATCATTATCCAATATGAATCAGTTAAACATTATCTGTGACTCTTCCTTAACGCTGATATTTTGGAGTTTCACCAGTACTGGGCAATCCATTCAGGCCATCTCCCTGCCCCGCTATGTACTGTCAATATCCAATGGAGGACCCCGCCCACTCCATTACCGAAGCTTGCGCTCCACCCAAGCTTGCGTCTCAAGCCTCAGTTTCATTTCAGGAACTATCTTGGCTTCGCGACCTCTCGCGGGACTACGCGAGCCGCTATCCAAGCCTTACTCTCAACCCCGGTCCCCGATTGGCTTAGACGCTCCTGATTCCAAGCCTCGCTTGGATCTCAGGTCCCCGATTGGCCCGCGCCCAGTCACCGCTCCTTAAACACCTTGCTAGCCCTTCGCTAAGGATCCACGAGATCCAGCGAGGGTGCAGCTAGGTGCCGAGCGGGTGCTGAGCGTTGCGGGCGTAAGAGACCATACTATGGGACATCTTTACATCAGATAAGTTGTATGAATGGGATCATGCTAGTTCTAAAAACCTCCTTTGTGTGTATTTGTTTCTCTTCCCTTTATTAATAGGGTGTGCCATTGTCGCTCCCACCCCCCTCCTGAGTTCTATGGGGCGTGGATCTATCTTTTTACAAGTGAGGATAATTTCCTGTATCTCGTACATAGTGTTGTGTGCTTGACTAATTTACATGCCACGGCCAGCAGTGTCACGGCGCCTTGCACCGGAACCCTGCTCTCAAGTTTTTTCCCCCTCGGGGATTATTCCCTGACACCCCACTATAGGTAGCTTGTTACTTACCTGTTCTACCTCACGTATAGACTTAGACACGATAAGTCTCCTTTTCAATCCGCTGTTGCTTTACTACACATATGCAACAGCCCGCGCTGAATATATTTCTTCAGCGTTAGTTGAGGCCCTTCCACCATGGATCTTGGCACCACCTCAACTGCGCATCTCATGCATACCGGCCACGGCCCTTGATAGGTATGCAAGCACGTGTCATGCCACAAAGTCACTCTTTATGGCCACTGTACATGAGTACAAACTATTGATTTTACATCTTTGTGTTTATGTTTTTGTTTGTCTGTTTGTCACTTTCCCTTTACAGACTCCTAGGTTCCTCGCAAAAGAGGTAAAACCCCTCAACTTATGAGTTTGTTTTTTCTTCTTTTTTGCACCATTTTACACATAGTGCTATTTTTAACTTTCACGACCATTGGCAGGGCGGGCCTTAGCGCGCCCCTCCTGTCATTGGCACACTCGCTTACCGGTCCTGATGAAAGCCCAGTAAAATAACACATAAACGGGCAGAAACATGTTGACCTTCTTTTCAGGGTAAACACCAGTATATTGTAATTGGCTAGTTTCCCTACACATAACCAGTTTTTAATATGTCAGGTTGACCAATCAATAAAAGTTTTCTTGGTACAACCTCTGACATTTTTAACCCTATTTTTCACACTTCATCCTCACACAAAAACCTGCTCCGCAGTCTCCTGGCGTCGCAGCACACCGGGGAGGTACTCGATCTCTCCCGGTGGACCCAATGATGAAGCATGTCACCACTAGGGTGAGTGAGGGTTTCCTGAAAAAACAGTGTATTTTTTCATGAAATTGGTCTTACTACCGGACCATTTACAGCTGGCCTCAGACTTCACGTGCGACACCCACTTCTTTATATAGCCTGTCTCACGGACACTCTTCCTTTGATTACTTGTAAAACCATATTGGACCTCACTCAAAATTTTGTTATCTTCTGTCCAAATTTGCAATCTGTTCAAGATAACCCGACCTACCACCTTCACTAGGGATTCTAGGAGGGTTATAGGGCGGTAGCATACCCGCTTTTCCCGTTCCCCTTTTTTTAAAATCGGTATAATCACAGACTCTGACCATGACTTGATGAAGCCCTTTGCACAACATGCATCTACAACACGAGTCAGTAGCGGGGACCATAATAAGGGAGTTGACTTAAATAGGTCAATAGGCAGACCATCAGGTCCTGGTGCTTTTCCACCTTTACTCGCATTAAGAGCCTCTGTTACTTCATCCACGGTAATTAGCAGTTCGATAGGCAAAAAGCCAATGGGATCACCCCGTTGATTACTTTGGGGAATTCATTAAACAGATATCTCCTGAGTGCCAGAAAATCCAGCCTGCAGCCTACCTTCATTGTAGTGCCATGAAGAAGGTGGCAGACTGAGTATCCTGCAATGTGACTTCCTTCGCAGTGGATTAAACCTGGCAAGCATGTTCATTCCAACCAGGACATGAAGCAGCCAAGAGAAACTAGCCCTAGCAGCCAAGTGGAAATTGAGAAAGAACAGTAGTGCCTCGAAGGTCATGGCATTTTTTGCATCACAGAACTCTGTTGTATAGCGTTTTAGGACCCTAGTGTAATTTTCCCGATTCATGCCCTTATATAGGTATAATTCACATTACCCTTATATAGGCATAGCGAACATAACGATATTTAGACTTAACCCATCCAGTCCAAAGACAGGCATGGCTACTTCCACTAGTTCCAAAAAGCCACAACGATTTCTTGGAAAACTCGGCTTCAGCAGTCAGAGATATCCCCTTTCTTGAATATTGATTTGTCCTAAAAATCATGGCGTTTTCAAAAAACTATTATTCCCTTGGGGTTCTTTGGTGATGTTATTATGTCCGACTTTACGTCAAAACAGGCCCCTTCAAGGTATAAATATGCCTACACTTGCCCTAGCAAAGACACAGTGGTTTGGAGCAGTTCGACTATCCACTTGCCCTACGCATCTCGCTACAGCAAGTGCCGAAGGAAGCCGACCCTCCAGCTGACGCACTGACAGAGAGGGTGCCTTTCTCTCGCTAAGAATCCAGCTCCAGTGTTTCTAAGCTCCCCTTGCGGGGTGTTGGGAAATCGAGTCCCGAGACAGAGATACCAGACCTCCTTCATTCTAAAACCAAGGTACGGAGCTGATTAGACCCTAAGAGAAATCTTAGTTAAATTCTTGGCAGAAAAACTAAACCAATGATACACCATACTCACTTCTTTCCTCGTACTAGACTTAGGTTAGGTACATCGGGGTAGGCGTATTTTAGAAGCACCAGTTGAGTACTTTTAGTCTTTGTTATTTATGTATGTATTTTATGGCTTAGAAACCATACCATGCTTTTACAGTATTATTTCATAATACTCTTCTTGCTGTACGCATTATACTTTACCGCCAGTATTACGATTGTAGCAGTTCATATCTTTTGCATGAGAAAGAAGACTGTTCAATAAATACTCTCTATTTCTCTGCACCTCTGAAAAAAAGAAGCATGCACGATTGACTGAGTAAAATATCTATCTATTGTTTCCACGACTCTGAGGATCAGTTTTATCTTGGGGAAACAAAGTTGTCATGTTTATGCGGTTGTCAGAAACTAATCCCTTCTTGTGTATTCAAGAAAGTTTCTAGTGACCTCTGAGCTAGCTGGCACTCACAATTAAGTCTAATATATTCAATAGAGACCTAGTCGACCTAATTCCTACGTCAAATCTATAGGATATATTATTCCAATGCGCAGAGCCTATTGGGAATATTAGAACTACACTACATGGCACCCAATGTTTGGTAAGGCACTCATTTAACACTAGATACTATAGTAACTCAGTCGTGCTTTTCACAGAGACCCATTTTTTCCCGTAAAATACTCCAATACACGTCTAGAGTGGGTAAAAGGAGAAAATATCTGCCATTACTGAGTAGGACCGAAATCCTATGTATTAGTTTTCGGTTTGATTCAACGTTGAAGGATACAGTGTTCCAAAATATTGTACACCTTATCTTTGTTTCCTTGAAACTTGCTCTGCAAACTTTCAGTCAACAAAATGAGTGACAACAAGAACGGGGGAGCTGCAAGAACTGCAGCCCAACCGGGTTTAGACTTTACAGGTTTCCAACAAAATGACCCGGATGCTGTAATCATCCCTGAAAAATGTAAGGAAAACCATCACTATAGCTTCTAATAAATGGCCTATCATCAAGAAATGGTAGGGTCATCTTTGTCATAGAGGCACATGAATATCGGCAGACAGCGGTATTCTATTCGTGGATTATTTTCCCTGAAGCAAATCCAGTAACACATGTGTTCCACTTCTACAAAGTAGAGGAACCTCCAACGGAATACGTTCCTTTTGAAGACACTGAAATTTCCTTAACATACCAAGAGCATGCGCTCTGGTTTAAAGGCGCCCTACAACATCAAAATCACATTACCAGGCTCGGTCCACTGGGTAGACCAGGAGCAGTATGGCTGGTACTAGCCAGCTATACACCACATCATGCCATTGAAGAAATGTCTGGTCCAGAACTATTAGTTCAGCTAAAACAATTAATAAAAATACATAGACAATTGGTTCCATATGTCATGCGGACTCTAACAGTCCAACCTGCTACCAGGATTCCACAGCAAACCCCTCATCAGGGAAACACAAATAAAATGACACCACAGACTATACAATCAGTCATTGGTAAATTGCCCACAAAACGGGTAAAAATTCTATTCTGGTTAGCTCAAAAAATTACTCAAATAGAGGCAGTATTTCCAGATAGTGCACCTCATGAGAAACACAGAATTTTAACAATCTGTTTACCAATAGGGATCGCACCACACCTGGAGGACTGCGACACTTGGGCTACAGTCTTTGCTGCAATATACACAAAAACTCATGGTGTTCTGTCTATGGCCGTAATATCAGACGTCCTGAAACAGATTCAAAATAAATACGGGGCAGAGCCTGCTTTAAATCGGGGTATGAAATTACTTAAAGATTTCAAACAGTATTAAATATTAAAGGTGAAGCAGCATCTGTGGCGATCCACCAAAAATTGAAAGAACTTGATGTAACTGAGCAACCATATGAATTGGCCAGAATAATAGAAAAATCCTATGAAGAACTAGATAGAGATAGTTTGGGTGGGAAACCAGTAAAGCCCCAACTAACAGAAAATCCTGAAAAGGTTTTTATTAAAAACACTCTCACTACTCCTAAAAAGAAGTGGAAAATACTAGACAAACACTTCCTAAAGAGAAGCGCTCTCAATCCAGAGGTAGGTCTCCTCAAAAGGAGCCCTCTGAAAAATTTGAGAAAACCTGATAAATATCAAGATTCAGATACACGTTCCTCTCGTACCTTTCAGACTTCCCCACAGAAATCAGAAAGCAGAGGACGGTCAGAACACATGAAAGAGCGCGTGAAGTCCAAAGACGATCAACACGTTCCAAAAAATAAGAAAATCCAATTCACCAGGAAGAAGGTAGCAGGTCTAAAAATCAGACATGCCAAGGATCTTGAGGACATAACTCAAAAACGGGGAGTGGGGCCAAACAATGCTGAACAGCGCAACAGAAGTTACCATAGCTCGCAAGATCCTGAAGGATCATCTGGAGACAGTGGACTTGAATGAGTACATTCAAGTTGAAACTGCTGATACCAGGGTTAGTGTACCATATGATGTATCACTCCGGATGGAGAGGGACATAACTAGGAAAATAAGAGCACTCTTTTGGGAGAAGCTCTCTAAGTGTTATGACATTCTTCTAGCTGAAAAAGACTGGCCACTAAAATTTGTCAGGGAGTACCCACATGGCGAAGACATCATTATGCCAGCCTTCTCTAATCGTATTTCAATTCACCTACAATACACCTATGCCAGAAAATGGGCTGTAGCCCAGGCTCCAGCATTATACAAAAATCATGTTGGATGGGATGAGGATTCCCTCACCATAAAATCCAGTTAAAACTCAACCAACTGCACAGAGACAGTATCTAGTAAAGCAAGAAGCTAAAAAACAGGTCGGGGAGATCTTAGATCAACTTGAATACCAAGGGGTGATTGAAACATGCACCTCGTCCATGAACAATCCTTTGTTTCCTGTCTCCAAACCAGACAATACCTATTGTCTAGTTTTGGACTACAGAAATTTAAACTCTTGTTGCAAAACCTTTGCAGTTCAAAATGCCCACAGTGCAACACTGATGAATAACATCGTGCGCAAAAAATATAAAACTACATTAAATATTTCAAACGTTTCTTTTGTCAAAATATCGAACCTGAAAGCAGGTACTTGACCGCTTTCTCATTTATGGGGACACAGCGTCACTTCTGTCATCTCCCATTGGGATTCAAAAATAGTCCAGGGTTATTTTCAGCCATAGTAACAGAATTACTACAAACGTATGATGATGATGCATGGAAAGGGGCGACCACTCGGTCCCCCCGCACGTATGGCAGAGTACCACGATCCCCCCGGGAAGCCATCTTGGGCGGGAGGCGTGTCTCGGCTGGTATGCCCGAAGCGGCGTAGCCGGGGCGCGCCTTTTCCCGCCCTAGAGTGGGCTGGCCTAGACACTGACGCAGCTGGCCACGCCCTCGGGGCAGGCAGGGGCGGGTTTACGCCCGCCCTGAAGACGGATAAAAGGAGAAGCAAGATCCGAAGGCATCCTCTTGTTCCTGTGCTCTGAAGCTGCACCTCCTCGCTGCACGTGAGCTCAAGACGGAACAAAGAGCCAATTTTGAGCGTTATAATCTTTCTTTTGTCTTACAGATACTCTGTCGGAGAAATGCCCAAGAAAGGCGGAAAGAGAATGACTACTGAACAGATGCTTCGGGTCCTCATGAAGGAGATGACCGAGCTAAAGAAGCGGGTGGCGGAGAGAGAGGGGGAAGGGGGGCCGGAACGTCCTTCGGCTGGAGCAGCCCCAGGAGGGAGAGCCAAGAGGCCAAGGAAGGGACCAGCTGGGGGAGACGTCCCGGTTCCCCGGACTCCGCTCGAGGCGCCAACCCCGGTACCTATGGAGGGGAATCCGATTCCCGTGGTGGTCACCCCAGTGTCCAATGAAGATATGCCGCCCGAGCTGGCAGCACAACTTGCAGCGTGGTTGGGCGAAGGTAGTGAGGGCGCCACGGCTGTCGACGCGCAGGCGCTGATGAAGCAACTGCGTGAGAAACGGGAGGCAGCCAAGGCGTCCGCGCCGGCTGCAGTAGTTGACAAGACACAAGGGACGAGTACGACCGCAGAGGCAGCGTCCGGTGCAGGTAAGCGGCCATTGCCGATTGCGAGGGATGAGTCAGCACCCTCTCGTAGAGAACAGTTGGGTCAAGATGTGCCTTTGGCGATTAAGGAGAAGATTTGGGCGGGGGAATATGTGAACATCTTCTCGTTGCTTGTTGATCATTATGAGGTGGAGCATGTTAAGGGCCAGAAAGACCTCATGCATCCGAGTGTTTGGCGCGCAAAAATGGCCGCCTTTAAAGTGAATGAGAGTATCGGCAATTGGGGCAAAGCATGGGGGATTTTTACGTCGATCTTAGGGGAACGTAGGCCCGAATTGCTTTCCGAGTTACCGACCTATCAGTCGCGAATCATGGGGTACTCGACGTCACACCAGGGTAACCATTGGTTCTGCTACGATAATCTTTTTAGAAAGGCTAAAGAGCACAATAAAAGCTTAACCTGGGACTGTTACGATTCTTTGACATGGGATAAAATGAAGGAGACAGGTATGTTGAAAATGCCATTAGTAGGGAGTAATGTGGGCGAATCCTCCCGCCAATATGCGGGGACGCCCTTTCGATCAGGTACGGGTACCGACGATTACTCGAGACCTGCCAGTAATACAGGGAAAAGGGGGTTCTGCTGGAATTTCAACAGAGGTAAATGTACTAGGCCCCAGGGATCGTGTAAATTTAAACACGAATGTAGTGGGTGCGGGTCGTCCCATCCTGAGTCCACGTGCAGAGCCAAAACGGGTGATAACGGCGGTAGAGGAGGCGCCAAACAGGTCTAACATAGTCCGAGGGGCGCCTTTACCTACCCCGATTGATACCTTGGCGATGATTCCATGGCTCAGTGAATACCCGAATCGTACTTCTGCTGGGGTGCTGCGGAACGGGTTTTCGTATGGTTTCCGCATCCCAGTAGGGGACTTTCAGGGTGTGGAGAAGTGTAAAAATCAACTTTCGGTCCTGCAGCATACGACCATGGTACAGGATAAGATCCGGAAAGAGGTTAGTCGAGGTCGGGTTGCCGGCCCGTTTAGTATACCCCCGGTGCAGAATTTTGTTTGTTCTCCTTTAGGGGTGGTCCCCAAGAAGGACCCGGGTGAGTTCCGACTGATTCATAATTTATCAGCTCCACGTGGTCTTTCTGTGAACGATGCAATAGATCCAGAAGTGTGTTCGGTGCGGTACGCATCCTTCGATGAGGCCGTAGCCATTTTGAATCGCCTGGGGCCCGGGGCGCTGATGGCGAAGTCAGATATCGAGTCAGCGTTCCGACTGCTCCCGGTACACCCAGACGACCAGCGTCTACTAGGTTTCATGTTTCAGGGTCATTATTACATGGATAGGTGTATGCCGATGGGGTGCTCTATATCTTGTGCCTATTTCGAGAAATTCAGTAGTTTTCTACAATGGGTCTTCACAAAGAGGACAGGTTTCCAACATGTAATGCATTACCTTGATGATTTTCTGTTCCTTGGGGCAGCCGGGGATCTCGAATGTGGCCAGGCCTTGGCCGAATTTTGTGTGTTAATGAAGCAGTTTGGTGTGCCATTGGCACCAGGTAAGACGGTGGGTCCTGCGACTTGCCTCGAGTTTCTGGGGATCGAGTTAGACTCCAGTGAGGGTTGTTTTCGTTTACCAGCTGACAAAGTGGGGAAGTTCAGGGCAGCCCTGCAAATGTGCATAAATGGATCTAAAGTTACGCTGCATCAATTACAGCAGTTGGTGGGACAGTTGAATTTTGCCCTGAGGGTTATACCGATGGCCCGCCCCTTTTCCCGTTCTATTGCCCAAGCTATGGTCGGCCTAAAGGAGGGTCATCATCGCACGAGACTATCGGCTGAGGTCCGCCAGGACATGCGCATTTGGTTAGCATTTCTGGCGGATTTTAATGGTCGAGTCGTCTGGAACAAACCGGCCGTGTCCTCTGAAGAGCTGGGGCTATGGACAGATTCGGCAGGTAGCATAGGTTTTGGTGCCATCTTCGGCACGAAATGGTCGGCACAAAGATGGCCGGCATGGTGGCATGACAATGGACTGACAAGTAATATTGCTTTCCTGGAACTTTTCCCCATTTTGGTGGCCCTGAGAACCTGGCCCGAAGGGTTCAAAGATCACTCTGTGATATTTTGGTCTGACAATATGACCGTGGTCGAGTGCATCAATAGCCAGGCAGCACGATGTAAACTGCTTTTACGACTGCTCAAGGAAATTGTTTTACTGTGTATGCGACTGAATGTGCTATTCAGAGCAAAACATGTCCCGGGGGTGATGAATCAGGCGGCTGATGCACTGTCTCGTTTTCATATGCAGGCTTTCTCGGGTTTCCTTCCCACAGCCGACCCAGAGCCGGCACCCTTTCCCGAAGCTCTCTGGTCTCTCGGTGCCCCGAACTTCGTCACCTCGTGGGAGAGAGCCTAGCACCAAGGACAAGGAAGGCATATGAAGGGGCGTTTCGGTCCTATTTAGCCTTTTTGGGGACTCATAGAGAGGGGCTTTGGGGCCACGAGGAATGGGTAGTGAATTTTCTGATGTCCTTACGTAGGGCTGGGAAATCGGTGGCTACGGCCCAGAGGCATCGTGCTGCCATTTCATTTGTTGCCAGGGCTCATGGTATCCAGGACCCGACGGCGTCTTTCGTTGTACAGAAAGCGCTGCGTGGGTGGCAACGCCTTGAGGGTCGCAGAGTAGATGAGAGGCGCCCGATAGGTTTGGATAGGTTGGCCCAGTTGTTGGCCACACTCCCTGCCACATGTTCATCTCAGTTTGAGGCGGTGTTGTTCCGAGCCGCTTTTACGCTGGCATTTCATGGAGCGATGCGGGTAAGCGAACTGGTGGCAAGGAACAAACGGGATGTGACAGGGGGTTTGTGCCAGGAACACGTTCAGATCAGAGGAGAGACAATGACTGTCTCCTTTGTCAGGTCCAAGACCGATCAAGATGGGATGGGTGACTGCGTACTCATACGCAGGATTCCCGGGTCCTCCATGTGTCCGGTAAAGTGTTTAGAAGACTACCTAGCACGAAGGGTGGCATCATGGGGGGGGACCTTGTTAAGACACGCAGACGCCACCCCACTGACGAAATTTCAGTTTCAGCGGGTGCTTGCGATGTCAATTGCCGCTGCGGGCCTGAACCCGGGCGAGTTTGGGACCCATTCCTTTCGGATAGGGGCTGCTACGGAAGCTACAGCTAGGGGTCTTAATGTTGAACAAGTGAAACGAGTGGGGCGTTGGTCCTCCAAGTGTTATAAGAGGTATGTGCGGTTGCACATGTTGTGAAGCTGTAATGATGTACTCACGCTTCTTGTCTTTGTTTGGTTTTCAGTTGCGCAAGCCTACGAGGCGGGGCGAACTATGCAGTCGACCCAACACCGGGCCAGCGGTCAGACATCACCGGCTGCGAAGAAGGAGGTGTGGGTCGTGGGCCACTCATACGTGAGGCGTGCCGCGGACGTATTCAAAGCAGGTGACATGATTCACGTAGCTGGGGAATACGGGTACAGGGTGTCCTTCTACGGAAGAGGCGGGCTCTGTATTGACCAGTTTCAAGAATTTTTCGAGGGTTTGTTAGGGCGGACGAGGTCACCGCCGTCTATAGTCATAGTGCATCTAGGGGGCAATGATTTGGTCACCGCCGGTAGACGACTTCTCCTGGAGGCAATGCTTTCCACAGTAAGTTGGTTGGCGAGGAGAGTTCCGGGGTGTACAATTGCGTGGTCACATATGGTCCCACGAAAGGTGTGGCGAGGGGCTATTTCTGTTCCTGCTTTGAATCACTCTGTGAGAAAGCTTAATAACAAAGTGAGTAGGTTGTTCCGTTCCAGGACATTGCATTCTATTTCGCATGGCTGTATTAATGATGACAGTATGTATTTGGGGGATGGTGTGCACTTGTCTCGGGTGGGGAATGAGTTACTCATAGGAGACTTCGTAGCATGGTTAAAAACGTTAAAACATGACCTTTAGGTAGGAGCTTTGTGGGGGGTCCGGATAGCCGGTCAACTATCCGGCCTGTGGCGGTAAGGTCATGATCGGTGAGCACTAATTGGAAGATCCCTATGAGTGGGCGTCACCCAACACGGATGGGAGCGCTCGGGAGAGGTGGCCATTGGCCCCTCAACGGGGAGGCGGTCCCTTCTAAGGATGGGTCGCCGAAAGAAAAGGAAAGGCGGTCAAGGCCCCTTCCTGTGTAGGAGGGGTTACAGCCCCCTCCTGGGGAATTTCCCGGGGCCAGTGCCGTCTGCGACGGCAGATGTGGTAAGTTGTGCGGGGTTTGGGGGGGGGTCTACGCTACCTTCTAGATACCTCACACGAGTCCTCGAACGACCTTTAAGTGGCGTCGAGTTTTATTGGTGCCCCCGTCAAGTCAAAGGGAAATTGGTAGTTGCACTTGAGGTACGCCTCAGTGCTGTCGCCCCTCACAAGTGGGGGGGGTATTTGTGGTTAGGGATCTTGACACCGGTTACGACCTTGCCGTTGGCCCTTAAACGTTAGGATGTACAATTTCATAATTTCAAGTAAATGTTTGTAGGATGTTAGTTCGGCTAGGAGAACCTCTGTATTAGAGAATCTGTTAAGGTTAGCCAACATCGCAATGTGGTAATGAAATTGTACATAATATGAAAATGTTGATTTAATGTTTTAATTTTGTTTTAATAAATACGGCCGGGAGGGTCACTCCCTCCCTCTTCCAAAAACTTCAAGAACTGTTTCCGGTTTCCCTCCTTTGGGGATTGTGTTGAGAGGGGGTGGCGGGTATCTCAGCCATATGGAAAGGGGCGACCACTCGGTCGCCCCGCACGTATGGCAGAGTACCACGATCCCCCCGGGAAGCCATCTTGGGCGGGAGGCGTGTCTCGGCTGGTATGCCCGAAGCGGCGTAGCCGGGGCGCGCCTTTTCCCGCCCTAGAGTGGGCTGGCCTAGACACTGACGCAGCTGGCCACGCCCTCGGGGCAGGCAGGGGCGGGTTTACGCCCGCCCTGAAGACGGATAAAAGGAGAAGCAAGATCCGAAGGCATCCTCTTGTTCCTGTGCTCTGAAGCTGCACCTCCTCGCTGCACGTGAGCTCGAGACGGAACGAAGAGCCAATTTTGACCCACCCACCAGCCCCTGAGGACAGCAAGTGTTTTTTTAATAAAGTTGATGGATAACTCTGATTTTCGTTTACAGGTTGTGGTATTATCGTGTTGATTTGGAGTATGTAATAAAGAATGGTCGATTTGTGTTACGTTTCGCAAATAAAGTAATTCTGCTTTAGTGTTTTATGGGTAAGCATGCTTTTATAAAAGTGTAGTTGCTACTGTCTTCTTAGTTTAGTCATTTATTTAGCATTGTCGTATTTATTTTGGTCGGGCGGTAAGGTCATGATCGGTGAGCACTAATTGGAAGATCCCTATGAGTGGGCGTCACCCAACACGGATGGGAGCGCTCGGGAGAGGTGGCCATTGGCCCCTCAACGGGGAGGCGGTCCCTTCTAAGGATGGGTCGCCGAAAGAAAAGGAAAGGCGGTCAAGGCCCCTTCCTGTGTAGGAGGGGTTACAGCCCCCTCCTGGGGAATTTCCCGGGGCCAGTGACGTCTGCGACGGCAGATGTGGTAAGTTGTGCGGGGTTTGGGGGGGGGTCTACGCTACCTTCTAGATACCTCACACGAGTCCTCGAACGACCTTTAAGTGGCGTCGAGTTTTATTGGTGCCCCCGTCAAGTCAAAGGGAAATTGGTAGTTGCACTTGAGGTACGCCTCAGTGCTGTCGCCCCTCACAAGTGGGGGGGGTATTTGTGGTTAGGGATCTTGACACCGGTTACGACCTTGCCGTTGGCCCTTAAACGTTAGGATGTACAATTTCATAATTTCAAGTAAATGTTTGTAGGATGTTAGTTCGGCTAGGAGAACCTCTGTATTAGAGAATCTGTTAAGGTTAGCCAACATCGCAATGTGGTAATGAAATTGTACATAATATGAAAATGTTGATTTAATGTTTTAATTTTGTTTTAATAAATACGGCCGGGAGGGTCACTCCCTCCCTCTTCCAAAAACTTCAAGAACTGTTTCCGGTTTCCCTCCTTTGGGGATTGTGTTGAGAGGGGGTGGCGGGTATCTCAGCCATATTATCTTATGTCAATGACATCTATCTAACAGACAATGACTTGGATAGGCACTTGAACAGAGTGAACACCATAATACTTGGCTTCGCATCTGAAGGGTACGAAATCAACTTTAAAAAATCAAGAATGGCCCACTTCAACGTCCTATTTTCAGGATACAAACTTTCAAGTGGAGGCAAAAGCCTGGCAGCGAACTTTCTAGAAAAGTGTGTGCTGCTCCAGCCTCCAAAAACGCAGAAAAACGTAGTCAATTCTAAGTTTCCTGAATTTCAGAAGAACTTATATTCTAAACTACGCAGAAAGGGTTAAACCTCTCTACGAATTAATCAAACCTGATTTTAAAACAACAAATTAGAATCAAAAACACACAGAGTTTTTGCGTTCAGTGCAAGCAGACTTGTTAGCAACAACACATTTACAGACACGCGTAAACATACGCAAGTTTGTAATCAGAATAATCCCAGGAAGATGCAGATTCACGTGCTTAACCTTTAATGAAGGTGAAAAAGTACCAATTTCTAACAAATCACACTGATACACACAAGCTGAAATGAAATTCACTTCAACAGAAAAAATTCTGACAGTGGTTCAAACTGCAGTAGCAAAAGAGAGAGCTCTCGACAGGGAAAAAGCATAAAAGTCATTACTCCTGTAACTGCCTTAGAGGCAGTGACAAAAGCTAGCATTCCGACTGCAAAGGCTTTCCATCCAAGATGGATACAATGGGTTAACTCTCTTGCTACAACAGACGTTGAATACGTTTTTGATCCCTACTTGAAAACTCAAGAATTTTTACAATACGAACAAGAATGTCCTCTGCCCACTGAGATTCTGCCTCTAGAACAGTACGAATATATCATTCATACAGACGGATCATCACAGCCCGCAATTGGGGGTAAACAAGCTTATAGTGCTGCGTGCACGATTGTTAAAGGTCGCTGGCGCGATGGTAAATTCAGACCTATGGTCACGAAAACTCAATCCCTAGGAGATTGTACAGCTCAGCGAGCTGAACTACAGGCTTTTAAGATGGCGGTGGAAAATACCGATCACAAATTCCCCACTCTCATAGTGTGCGATTCATATTACTGCGTCCAATCTTACAATGAATACTTGCAGAACTGAGTTCAAACGGTTTCAAAGATACAAAAGGTGGCACAATCAAGCATAAGTTTCTTTGGGAGCAAGTAGTTCTATTACAGAAAGAACTAGAAAAGACTCACGTGAGTCATACACCGAGTCATCAGCGTGATGGCGTTCGCGTTGAAGGGAATTCATTGGCTGATGAAGCTGCGAAGGCAGCTGTGCAAACGGCTTCGGTAGCTGCAATCACTTGTTCAAAAACAAAAATAGATAGCGAAATAACCCCTTTGGTGCTCATGAGGAGCTCAGCTCATCATGAGGCACAGTGCTCCTGTGCTCATGACGAGCTCAGCTCGTCATGACCACACCCGTTTCTATTATGGTCCAGCACAGGAGATAAATACCTCAAGCAGCCAAGGTGTTAATGCAGGCTGTCGTCGCTTCCAATAAAGTCAGCGGTAAAACGCTACCAAAAGGCTTTCCACTTAAGTACTCCTCTATAACTGATGCAAATAATGTTCCTTTTGCTTGAATCCCTGGAGTGGGGGATAGAGTAATTCCAAACATGGAACACAGATTAGGACTAATCTTAGCAGCACACGAAGGGCTTGCCTCTGCACATGCAGGTGTCTCCGCCACAGTATCGTTACTAAAACAGATACTGGTGGCCGTGCATGAGGCAACAAACCAGAAACTATGTTTTGGAATGTGAAATCTGCCAGAAAATGAACGTTTCATCAGTAAAACGCCCGGCGGAGACGCCCCTTCTAATTTCAGATAAACCATTAGCATGTGTTTACCTGGACCACTGTGGTGGCTTACAGAGGGATGGTAACTATAAATATATCATGGTCACAGTGGATTCATGCTCAAGATTCATTTGAATGTGGCCTCAGCGCTCGGCTGGCGCCCAAACTGTTATAAAAGATTTGCGAGTCTTTATCGGCACATACGCAATAGGCACGCTACATTCTGACCAGAGTCCTGCGTTTAGCTCTTGAGCTTACAAAGAAGCCATGGCCAACTTGGGCGATGCGTTGCGGTACTCAAGTCCATTCCATCCTGAGGGAAATTCTGTAGTGGAAAGAAAAAACCGGGACATAAAGCAATCTATAACAGCTAAGGTATTAGGTTCGGGTGACGGGTGGGTAACAAATCTAATAAGTGTCCAACGTTGTTCAAATAATCTGCCAAGAAATTCTCTGGGTGGAATCACTCCATATGAAATCCTTTTTGGTACTAGAATGATTGTCAAAGACCTCGATCGTCATACTTCAATGGTAGAACAAAAACCCTTTGATATCAAAGACCGTTTGGCTGTTTTGCAGGACTTAAATGAAACAACAAGTCTAAGCAACACATTACAGAAGCCAACAACCACTAAAGAAAAACCACCTGTCCCAGCAAGGCCTGTCAGGATTACAAAGATTGGGGATCTAGTCAGAGAAAAGATTGCGAATAAGAAGGAATTTGGGCCTTCATACTGAAAAGCAGTACCTGTGCAGGCACTCCACGGATCGAGAACAGTGTTACTGCCGCCCCTTGCTGGAAGAAAGGAGAACCGGTTCATATCAATCGATCTGGTAAAACCACATCATGTGGCTGATAATAAGTAGTAGGCCCAGTGAACTCCAAAGATGTAGCAGAAGATCAAATCTTGCTACTATCCAAGAGGTTCAAACTGAGAGACTCATCACCATTGAAGAATCTGCAGTGAGAAAAGAAGGACTATGCAACAAAGCCATGGAACCTGTGCCTCTAGAAACCCAAATAACAGTTCATCAAGACACTCCTGTCTACAATGATATAGCCTCGGACTATACTAATATGGCAAGGGACCAAGCAGCTCCAGCGATTTCAAGTAATCCGGATGCAATACCAACAATTGACAGAACTGCTTCTGGCTATTTCATCAACTTTGATACGTTTTCTGAGGATCCCAGTGAACCGGAAACAACGCCAGCAAATAAAACTTTTAAAAACAAAATAACAGCACTTTTTCCGCAACTAGAAAAGACTTACCTTGCTTCACCATGGGTTGAATTTTGGATTACGTTAGGCGTACTTTTTCTCCTACTTTGGTTCATTCTTGTATTAAGTTTGGGAAAGCTAATAGAGGGAAAATATAGTAAAATGGACACAGCAAGTAAGAACATCAACTTGCTCCTGCAGCCACACAAATCATCTCATTGTGAACAAAGAGACCTATCATCAGTGAACATCACAGCCGTTCCTATACCAGGTGGTATAGCATGGGACAGACTGATTATGACATTTATGGTCCGGCAGAGCTATTGAAGATTCTACATCAATTTAAGATTAACTTGAGTGACTTTGTTTCACCCAGCACATTTTCTGATGATTGGGACTTTGAGACTGTTAATAATATGATGTCAGATTTAGAAATGTCTGCAAAATTCACAAACCATGAATACTTAGAAGGTTCATCAGATTATGAACAAATGTATTGTTACAATCACTATGGTCAATTGCACAAATCTGCAAACCCAAGAAATGTTTATACTTATAATCAATGGGAACACTGTCCAACGCCACCATAAGGTATCTCAAAAACCTTCTATAACAAATTTCCATACTTCTCAGGTTTTAATATCTCCAATCCAGAAACATTTTACTATAACAATGTTAATAGGACAGGAATGAAAAGTATGTTAACCAACACAAAGCAAATTTTATGTCCAGCTTTCCTCATTAGGCTTTGACTTTTGGAGTGACAACATAGAAACAAAAACTGTCTGGGGCTCAAAAGACTGGCAGGTGCAAGGAATAGACGCCTTATTTCGAGCCTGAATTATCCCTGAATAAATAATGTTTTTGAATGATACTGTGCAACAAACATCCTTTCTTGGACTAGCCAACATAAAAGATTTAAACAAACCGTCCATACCTGTACCCACAACTGATAGTAAAAACACTTCAGAGGGAGGGGTCGACGTAAAAACTATTTTACTAAAAAACAGAACTGATCCTGATTGGAAAAAATGGTTAATCTGGCCCAAAGACACAAACAACTGTCAAGATAGATTCCTGAACAAGACACAAGGGTTTACAGTAACTAGGCCAGATCCAAGATATGTCCAGAGACAACATCCAGGGATAGTAACAACATACGGTGTAGGAAAACTATGCCTCAAATGGCTACAAAAATCTACACTTACTGAGGTTAAACAACACTTAACTTTACTTAACTTAAAGATGGCGTTGATTTGAGAGACTTCTTACTAGGGCCTCATAAACCACGTCATAAATGTTTCATATACGCCGGTATTTATGCTGCTTATAATGAAGCATGGAAAGTCGCGCAAATGCAGAACAAATACGAGAAATTGATCATTTTAATTTAGAGAAGCTCTCTCTGTAGTTGATAATGGGTTAACAACTCTGTCATCCAGAACGTATTCTTTGGACCGCATTGTATCCTCTGCCATAGACATAATGGAACAGGACTTGCTCATGTTACAACATGGACAGTCTCAATTGCGTTCTATAATGCTGCTCAGCTGGACGTTACAAAATCTTCGTTCAGGCTATGTGCCTTGGCGTCTAATCAACACCACGTCATTGTTTACTGGATTTTAACTTACAGATAAACAAATCTCATTGGCACAAAGGGGAGCAGACTATACGGTGCTGAGCATAGAAATACTGGAAAGATTACCATTGACTGTTTCTGAGAAACCAGCCATAGAATGGATAATACATGGCACCATTACACTGCCAGTGACGATTTTCCAGTTTCAGTATTGCTTGAAACACATGCCAGCAGTCCTGTATGAAAGGTTGGGTAAAGAATACATAAAGTCAACCTGGGATTTACCATACACACACACAAATGTTGGAGGGGGAAAATAAGTATTTCTTAGTGGTACACAATGTAACAGCGCACTAAGTGATATACTTCTATGTCAGGGTATTAAGTTACACAGAGCCTGTGATGGTTCTTCGACCAACTTATCCTGCCACCTGCAAGGTTCTCCGACAGCAGTGATAAATCCAATTTTTAGGCAGCTTTCCAATGGGGGCTACATAATGTTGAATGATCACAGCTGTTGTGGAATGATGCCAGGAATCGCCTATCTCGAAACTGTGTCAGCCAGGGTCACTTGTTGTATGCAAGTATTGTTTCCTAAAACTAAGACAGACGGGGAGTCGCCGTTATGGCCTTCACTGAACATCTCTTCTATTCAAATGTTTTTTTTGGGCACAAAGTAATCTGCTTAAAGTAGAACTATTCTTAGAGAACAAGATTTCTTTGAACACTTCCAAAAGACAATATTTGACCTTGTCCACAACCTAAAAATGTTTTATATTCTGTCATGGAATGGTCTTGACCTTTCTTCTGTATTTTAGAGCCATTTCATAAAAGTTTTTCATGACTCATTCTGATAAGCATTTTTTCCAATATCACACTATATACTTTGAATGGAAATAATGTTCTTTCAAATGTGTACAGCACAAATGCTCATTTTCGTGTACAACCATTTCGAATGCATATTATGTATTTTGGGTGGGTTTGTAAACACATGCTTTAGATATGTTTTTGCTTAGTATTTAGTAATATCGAACATAATAAAAGTGGAGTGGGTGTTGTATAGCATTTTAGGACCCTAGTGTAATTTTCCCGACTCATGCCCTCATATAGGTATTATTCACATTACCCTTATATAGGCCTAGCGAGCATAACCATATTTAGACATAACCCATCTAGTCCAAATACAGGCATGGCTACTTCCACTAGTTTCAAAAAGCCACAACGATTTCTTGGAAAACTCGGCTTCAGCAGTCAGGGAGATCCCATTTCTTGAATATTTGATTTGTCCTAGAAATCATGTTATTTTCAAAGAACTACCATTCCCTTGGGGTTCTTTGGTGACGTTATTATGTCCGACTTTAAGTCAAACCAGGCACCTTCAAGGTATAAATATGCCTACTCTTGCCCTAGCAAAGACACAGTGGTTTGGAGCAGTTCTACTATCTACTTGCCCGATGCATCTCGCTACAGCAAGTGCCAAAGGAAGCCGACCCTCCAGCTGACGCACTGACAGAGAGGCTGCCCTTTTCTCGCTGAGAATCCAGCTCCAGTGTTTCCAAGCTCTCTTTGCGGGATGTTGGGAAATCGAGTCCCGAGACAGAGATACCAGACCTCCTTCATTCTAAAACCAAGGTACGGAGCTGATTAGACCCTAAGAGAAATCTTGGTTACATTTTTGGCAGAAAAACTAAACCTATGCTACACCATACTTACTTCTTCCCTTGTACTAGACTTAGGTTAGGTACATCGGGTTAGGCGTATTTTAAAAGCACCAGTTGAGTACTTTTAGTCTTTGTTATTTATGTATGTATTTTATGGCTTAGAAATCATACCATGGTTTTACAGTATTATTTCATAATACTCTTCTTGCTGTACGCATTATACTTTACAGCCAGTATTACGATTGTAGCAGTTCATTTCTCTTGCATGAGGAAGAAGACTGTTCAATAAATACTTTTATTGAAAAACGCCCGTCTCTCTATTTCTCTGCACCTCTGATGAAATGAAGCATGCACGTTTGACTGAGTAAAATATCTATCTATTGTTTCCACGACTCTAAAGATCAGTTTTATTTTAGGGAAACAAAGTTGTCATGTTTATGCGGTTGTCAGAAACTAATCCCTTCTTGTGTATTCGAGAAAGTTTCTAGTGACCTCTGAGCTAGCCGGTACTCACAATTAAGTCTAATATATTCGATAGAGACCCACTCGACCTAAGTTCTACGTCAAATGTATAGGATATATTATTCCAATGCACAAAGCCTATTGGGAATATAGCAACTACACTACAACTTTTAAAGCTGGTGGAATTGCAACAAAGCTATAAGAAGGGAAAATTGGTGCAACCCTGAGGGGCGCTAGAGGGCGCCGGGCAAGATGGCCGCACATATGTGAGGCTCTGCCGAGACCGTTTTACATCCTTTTAATATCCTGCATATCCTGCTGCTGACACCGACCAACTCGATGGCAATCTACAGCTAAAGCGTTGCAGCGAAAGTGAGGCGCTTTTATTTCGCCGAGCGGAACGCCGGACCTGCATTCCTGACAGTGGCTTGCTGCGCCGGGACCGGCCCTGGTGGCGTGCGGCCCTGCAGTTTGACCCCGGCGGCTGCTTCGAGGATCTGCTGCTCCTTCCCTGGGACGAGGAGGCTGAGAGGGGGACCGAGGCACGCGCTGGTGGAGGCGAGGGCGAGTCTCGCCGGAGCGGGAGAGAGCGGAGATCCTGTGGCCTGGAGCTCGGCCCTGCTGTACGCGGTGAGTGGGGTGGGGTTCTAGGCGAGTCCGGGGCTGCGGAAGTGGCGCTGGGCCGCACTGGGCCGCACCGTGCAAGCCGCGCCCGGCGGGGACGCGGGCGGGGCACAGACCCCGGTGGAGAGGCGGTGCTGAAGGAGTGCTATCGGCTGAATACACACGGGGGGCCGTTGCTTGCGTTAGGGCGAGACGGCTGGGCTTGCAAACGGGCCGTGTGAGGATCCCTGGCCTACTGACTTGGCGATATTTATCCCTGCTCAGAAGTTGCTGCTGAACCGGCGGGGGAGACCGGGTGCTTTCTGGCCTTGTCGGCTCGTGAGCGTTAGCTGGAACTGCATTGTGAGGGTGATTGGGTTGCGCTCTGCTCCCGGAATACCGCTGTTGGGACAGGCTGTGGAGCTTGTGAGTCGACATGGGCAGGCCTGAAAGGAATCAGCCCAAGATTAACTTTGAGGCCAAGAAGACAGCGGTGTCGTCTTCGCAGGTGCCCCCAGACAATGAATCCACCGGGGCGGTTGGCGGTACCCCTAACCTGGAGGCCACACTGGTAGCGATGCAAAAGACGCTCCAATCCATAGAGGGCACTATGGAAGCGGTCAATCATAGACTCGACCACATGGCGACACAGTTTGACCGGCAAAAGGAGCGGATGGGTGAAGTTGAGCAAAGAGTGTCTGCCACAGAGAACGGGCTGGCTACGGTGACCACTAAGGTGTTTAATATGGAGCGTGTGTTGGCGGAAATCCAGGCAAAGAACGAGGAGTTGGAAGGGAGATCCAGACGCAATAACATCCGCGTCACGGGTCTGCCGGAATCTACGAATGTGGGTAGGATGGAGGACTTCATGGAGCGCATGTTAGTTGACATTTTTGGATCTGACCAGCTGTCGCGTGTGTTTATTGTGGAGCGCGCACATCGTTCTTTGGCGAAATGACCAGTACCTGGGGCGCAGCCCCGTCCCATCATTGCCCGCATTCTTAACTATAGAGATTGTGATGTCATCTTGCATCTGGCACGGGAGAAGGGTACTGTGGAGTATCAGGGAAATAAACTTGAATTCTATCCTGACTTCACAGTAGCGGTGCAAACGGCGCGGAAAGAATTCGCCTTGGTGAAACAGCTCCTTCGCGCCGAAAACATCCCGTACGCCATGCTGTATCCGGCTCGGCTTCGGATTGGGCCTCCATCGGACAACAACATTTTTGCCTCCCCTAAGGTGGCCATGGACTATGCAAAAAAGCAGAAAAAACGTAAAAGGGATTCAAATGTGGCGCAGGATGGGGAGGAGGAACTGCGAGATGAGGTGGCTTAAGTGTTTGCTCTGATGCTATTAACTAATTGCTGATCTCCATGTGCTATGAGATGGGCTGCCGCTCGGTTTCAGGTTGTTCGACTTCCTAATGCCTTTAGATCATGCACTTTGTATTGAGGGAACACTATCTCCGTTTACAAGCTTTGAGTGGCAGCCACTTTTGACTATTGCATATGGTTCATTCACTGGGTTTTCCATGGTTGCACAGTTATTGCATTGGTCCGCCAATCATCCAAGTATCATTGAAAAACTGCACGGGGGTGGCTATGTTGGGGAGGGTCCTTGCTGTATTGGCACGGCCTTTGGTGAACTGTTCAAAGGATACTGAAAACTGCACTGAGGCGACGTTTGTTTAAACTGTACTGAGAGTAGCATTGCGGCGATGTTGGAGTTGTTTCTATGCCAATTGCCAAACGCTGTGAGAAACTGAATCTTTGATCTCCTAGTAGCTGTAGAGTTGGGGTGGGGGGAGTGGGATGTCTACATGGCTTACACGGTCCGCTCTTCGTTAGTTTACTAGCGAGAGCTGTGTGTCACTACGCCCCCAGCGTATGGGAGTTCCCCACACACTAATGGTTGTACTGTTGGGGTTTTGGGGTCTGGGAGGTAGGGGACAGCTTTGGCCGGTTTGGGGTGCTGAAGTGGGTGGAGGGGGGAATTGGGACTTTCAGAGTTTTTGGGTCAGGGCGATCTGTTTTATGCTTTATGGCGGGTGGTTGGGTTGGACTGGACAGAAGTTGAGTCGATATTGGTCATTCGGTGGCCTTCCATGTGAGGCATTACCTGCAGATTTTTGTTTGTTTACTTACTGTATGCTCTGCAATTCCTGTGGGGCATTGGGATTGTTCTATTGTTTACAGGATATACTCAAGGTCTGGTCGTATGGATAGGGGGGGTAAACTTACTTGTATTACCTGGAATGTGAGAGGATTGAATCGTCGACAGAAAACTAGACAAATGTTGGCATTTCTGAACAGGCATGGAGCACAAGTTGCTTTCATACAGGAGACACATCTTAGAGGAAAGGCGGCTGAAACTGTGGGTAAACAATGGGCCGGCACTAGGCTGGCTTCGAATTACTCGGCATATGCATGCGGAGTTATGATTCTGATCAAAAAAAATGTACTGTTTGTACCGCTGCATGAGGAGATTGACGAGGATGGTCGATATATCATATTACATGGCAGGCTATGTGGCACTCTGGTTACGCTGATTAATGTTTATGGTCCAAATGCTGACGACCCCGACTTTTATGTCACTCTATGGAATAAGATCTACCTGCTGCCCCCATCGGCCATAATTTGTGGTGGGGATTTGAATGTCACTCTTGATGGAGCGATGGACAGGAAACATGATAGGCCTTATGTGCACAGGAGAGCGGCTGATGCAGTGCGAGATGGTATGAGCGGACTTGGAATGGTGGATGTGTGGCGATTGAAACATCCTGGGAGGAGAGAGGGCACTTGTTACACATCAGCACATGGCACGTGGTCGAGGCTGGACTATTGTTTGGTGACCCGGGATGTCAGCGGATGGGTGATGGATGTTGGGCATCTGCCTCGAACGATCTCTGATCATGCGCCTGTTTGTATGGAGGTGTGGATGCCGTTGCATGCACCGGCCCCCTTCTCCTGGAGACTGCCGGCGGGAACCTTGACTGACTTGGTATTGCGTGAGTGACTGAGAACGATTATTGAGGAATTCTTTGATAAGAATGTTGAGTCTGTTGAAAATATGTGTACGGTGTGGGAAGCCTTTAAAGTGACCATACGGGGAGCATGTATAGGCCTGCAATCGAGTGTGCTTACATCACTGAGGGATGCTATGGCTAAGTTGGAGGGGGAATTGTTGTTGCTTGAACAACAAATGGAGGAACTTCCTGAGGAGTCCTTGCTGGCCAGTATTCGATTGAAAGTCACTGAATATAACGATCTAGCGGATCAGGAGGTTAAATTCCTATCCAAACAGACTAGGGCGCGTTATTATGGTGAGGGGGGGCGTCCGGGGCGAGGATTGGCGGATCGGATAAAAGACCCTTGGGCTAGACATTGTGCAGTGCAGCAGATAGAGGACGGGGATACCACTGTCACTAGCGCGACTGGCATCCTGGACTGTTTTACAAAATATTATGAACAGATGTATGAGTATAAGGAAACGGTGGGGTAGGAAGAAATAGCACAATACTTTGAAGATATAGCGCTGGTCTGGCTCTCGAGGGGTCAACAGGAATTTCTTATGCATCATATAACGGAGGGGGAGTTTAGGGATGCGATAGCGGCCTTGCCGAATGGCAAGGCAGCTGGCACTGATGGGTTACCATCCGAATTTTACAAAGAATATGTGGATCTTTTGCTTCCCCACCTGGCAATGGTTCTAGAGGAGGCGGTGGAACAGGGTCAGTTCCCGACTACAATGAGAGAAGCACTTCTGGTTGCACTGCCGAAACCGAGTAAACCGCAAAATAAATGCGAGTCGTATCGACCCTTGTCCCTTATGAATACCGATGTTAAAATCATAGCTAAAGTGCTGGCGACCCGGCTGCGCCTGCTCCTCCCGGTTATGGTGTTACCGGATCAGTCTGGATTTATCCCCCTCCGATCTACCACTCACAATTTGAGAGCTCTATTTGCGGTGCTACATCTCCTCAAACCAGACTTGGCTGCGGTGGCTGTCACGCTAGAAGCCGCGAAAGCCTTCGATTCTGCTCTACACGAATCCCATAGCACGAGTATGGGTAAACGGACATGTATCAGCTCCGTTCCCTGTGCGGCGAGGGACCAGGCAGGGCTGTCCCCTATCGCCTTTACTATTTGCTCTTGTGATGGAGCCTCTGGCGTGTGTTCTGAGGCAGAGATATGCGGACGCTGCCCTGAAGTTCCCTCTTCGGTCTCTGGCGGTATCCATGTACGCCGACGATATGGTCCTCTATGTGTGAGAGCCTGCGCGACATCTTGAATCCATACTACGGGAATTCATTCGGTTTGGCCATCACTCGGGTCTTTCCATAATCTGGGAGAAATCTATTATGCTGCCGCTCACTGACGTTACAGTCCCATTTCCCTTGGAATTCCCGTTGGAGTGGGCTACGGAGCCGGTGCGTTACCTAGGGATTTGGATGCATAGAGAAAGTCAGGAAGTTATACGAGCTAACTATGGAGTGGCTATCTCAAAACTGGAGGACCAGGTGGCACGTTGGATTCGGCTCCCTCTCACCTTCGCTGATCGTGTATCTCTGATAAAAATGGTGGTTCTTCCGAAATTTTTATATCTTTTTGTTAATATTCCTCTCCCGCTTAAGTCACATTTCTTTGCCAGACTGCAGTCTTTGCTGATAGCCTTAGCCTGGGCCGGTAAGAAACCGCGAGTGAAATGGGATGTACTGACTAAGCCGTATGACTTGAGGGGCTTCGCCATCCCAGACATGAAACTATACTATTTATGCACCCAGGCACACTTTGCCGCCTACTGGCTGTCGGCCCCACCGTATACGCCACATGTGGCGCTCGAGGCCAATGCAGTCATACCCATTCCACTGAAGGCAATGATAGTCAACACTCACTCTGTGTTTGATAAGGGGGGAGTGGACACGGTGCGCTCCACTGCTAACGCTTGGCGAGAATTGGGTAAACGAGCAAACAGACTGCCGTTGTACGCCCCTGACATGCCACTGCTGTATCACACAGAGATTTCGGTCTCCAGTGAAATTGGGGCTTTGCAGGTCCTGCAGGGTGCGGGGCTCAAGACAGTTGGGAATCTTTTTCCAGATGCCTCGTTCCTCTCATTGCAGGCTATGACGGACCGTTCTCCAAACACAGTTATGTCCACGTTTATATACGTCCGGCTCTGGGCTGCCATACACACCTTATATCCTACGTATCCGGAGGAACCATTGATGCTGGGAGCTTTGCAATTGCTATACACTGCACCAGATAGAGTAAAATTACTCTCCAGGCTATACCGAGCCTCGCAGGAGGACGAGGGTGGAGGCGCGGTAACAGCCAGGGCTAGATGGGACGGGTGCCTGCCAGACCCGCTAACAGATGATGAGTGGTCTGAGTGCTGCTCCATGACCGGGGGGTTTGTGGCCAACGGCAACTTTCGCCTTATTCATTATAAATTTCTGCACCAATGGTACTATACGCCAGTTCAGTTAGTTAGGTATGGTCTCCGAGAGACGTCTCAATGTGTCCGGTGTGGGATGGACGTTGCGGACTTTGTACACCTGGCCTGGGGTTGTGCGCGTGTGTATGCTTTCTGGGTTGCTGTGACTGAGGCACCCTCTAAAATGACGTCAGCTGAGGTTGCGCTGGGCATCCGACTGTGCTTGTTGGGATTGGCCTCCGGTGTGCCAACGGGTGTGAGGCGGTTGATAGTACTGGCATTACAGATTGCTAAACGTAGGGTGGCTATGGCCTGGGGGGGGAGACGAGCACCAGATGTTCAACTGTGGCTGAAAGACATGGCATACTGCAGGGATCAACTGGTTTGCTATTATGAGGGGCTTCCTGCAAAGTCGCGACCACGTGATTTCTGGGGCCCGTATACGGCGTATATGCTCTCCCTGGCTGAAGATTGTAGCGCTGGCAGTGTGAGTGGGGGTTCGTAGGCAGGGGAGGGAGGCTCAATGTAACCTGGTGCGAGTGGTGACGACTCCATGGTGGTACTTGATACGTGTTACGTCTTCCCCCATCCACAGGTTGTCTCTTGAGAATTAACTGCATGGACATGTGGCTGTGTCATACGTGCACCAATGCCTTGTTCTACATGCCGGGCTGGACGATCATGGGTTATGAGATGTGTTTACCTGATCTACTGAACAGATGAGTAATGTTTGTTGCTTGTCCTACGACCTTATGTGCTGCATGACACTGCCAAGACCTGAATCCTGGGGTGAGGGGTGGAGGGTTGTTGGGGTTTTGTATGGTTAGTTGTATAAAATCACAAAATGAGACCGCATTTACTGTGTGTGATGCTACTATAAGATACAAGTGGAGCCTGGAGCATTGATTGGTGTCTGCTTCTGCATATATCGTAAGGTGATGCCAAATGCCATTAATTGTATGCTTCATTTTTCATTGCTACCAAATTGCTTGCAGCCGGCCCTATCTATGGGTTGTAGGCACGCTGCTGTGTACTTGTATCATTTGCAATAAAGGTCTTACAAAAAAAAAAAAATTGGTGCAACCCTGCAGTACCTGTCGAGATGAGTGGTCATCAAGCCGCTATTCATCTGGAACTCCTCAGAAGGTCTGATGGCAATAACTTCTCAAGCAACTTCTCTGCTCTTTTTCACTGTAAGCATCTAGCTTTGGAGGCAAAAACCTGCTAGTGGCATGTGGGCTGAATCACAAAATAATTTATAAATCTGCACCTGCAGCTGTTACTTCGATCAGGTGATTATTTTCAAATTTCATGAATTTGCAATGGTTGAAGCTTTTATTCGATATGCAAGATATCTTGTAAGCGTACACAGAATACAGCCATTTACAAAACTAGAAAAAACATTATTTAAAAAGCAATATTAAATGCACATTTAAAAAGATAAAAGGACATGTAATGCCAGAATAAATTAACTAAAAGAGAATGAAACCGCTATTGACAATCTCTTGCATCGGATCAACCAAAACTGTTTTAAAAATTTGGCAATACCACAAACAATAGGGGGGGAAGTGTCCGTCATTAGGATGCGCAGGGCTACTAGATAACTACGTGTGCCCATATTGCGGCAGAGGGGGTTAAGCCAAAAACTCCTGGGCTTTGCATAGTCCGGACATTCGAATAGGATATGCGTAATGGACTCTATCCTAGTGGGACAACATGCACAAAAAGGGGACGTGTGAGCACCTGATTTCCACTTTGACACCAGAGCCCCAACTGGAAGGGAGCCCACTCTAAATCTAAAATACAGTGCTCGATCAATTGGAAGAGTAATTAGGTCCAGATAAGGCTCGTAGACTACTGCATCTTTTACTGTTAAAAAGGCAGCTGTAGATTTACAATGTTCAGAATTTGTAACTAGCTGTTCCGCAACCCAATTCCAGTATAGTCTCTTCAGAACCTCTTTTGGTGGAGCCGATCTTGATAACCAACAGTCCCCCAGTCCAATTTCCTCCAAAAGTTTTTTGGTATCTCTCAACCACCTTATTTTTGCCCAACCGCCCAAGCTCATTATCTCCGCCAACCCTTCAGCATACGATTTTAACTCTTCACCCCTCCAGATACGTGTCCCTAAGAGGAGTGGGCGAAGCCGGGCTTGGTCTTTAATGTTCTTACATCCTGTGATCAGCAGCACAGGTACTGTTGGAGTGCTCGGAGGGATGGCAATTAAGGATTTCAGGAGCTTGCTCTCTGCTGTTGCCAAGGAGTCCAGACAGCAATGCCCCCACAGTTCAGCCCCATACAAGGCTGATGTTACTACCTTAGCCTTGTAGATGTCAATTACTGGGGCAAGCGACCTCCTCGGTGATGCCCGGAATTCCCTCAGGAGGGCACCTCCTACTCTCTTATGGTTCAGGACCATCTTAGCAATGTGAGGTGACCAGTTCATGCTGTCCGTGATCCGAATTCCGAGGTAGTCAAATTCGGATACTTTCTCCAAGGCAACAGAATTGAGAATAGGAGGGCGGCCCAGTTTCCTTGGAGGATTTAGGACTAAAAACTTAGTTTTATCCACATTGATTACTAGGCCCTTTGCAACACAGAAGTTCTGGAAACGGGTTAGCAGTTTCTGGAGGCCTTGCGGCGTCTTAGAAATCAAGAGCGTGTCGTCCGCAAAAAGCAGGGTGGGGATCCGCACTCCTCCGAGACAGGGGGCGTCGGCTTGTTCTTGCTGGAGATATTCCACCACCCCATTCACATATAATGAGAAAAGGGTGGGTGCCAGAACGCATCCCTGTCTCACACCACTAGACACTGGTATTTTCTCTGTTAGCTCTCCATTTCTTCCCCAGCGGACCTGAGCAAAGGTGTGGGCGTGAAGGCTGATAAGGAGGGACAAGATGTAAGGAGGCAATCCCAGCCCATAAAGCACCCTCCATAACTCCTCCCGGGGAACTAGGTCAAAGGCAGTCCTCAGGTCTATAAAAGCCAGATATAGACTGCCATTGCCTAGCTCCACCACCTTCCACCCAAGCATTGCCAACCTAAACACCTGCTCTATCGTCCCCATTCCTGCCCGAAAGCCTGCCTGGAAGTCTGATAATATTTTATTTTCCTCCACCCAATGGAGAATCCTACCAAGTATAGCTTTTCCTGCTATCTTTTGGGTGGAGTCTATCAGGCTTATGGGGCGGTAGTTCCCCGGGATTTCTCTGCATCCTTTTTTATAGATCGGGACCACCACCGCCCCCTTCCAGGAATCGGGCACTGGCCCTCCCATCATAATGTCATTAAGGAGAGCTGCAATAACCCTTCCCCACGCCACTGGATGTGCCTGCATGAGATCCCCGGTAGACCATCTGGACCTGCTGCCTTGCGGGGGGCTACCCACCCAATTACCTTTTCGATCTCTAAAGGTGTAAAGAGATTATAGGTATGGGGTTCGGATACCAGTGGGGAGGTCACCCTGACATTTAGTTCCCCATCCGCCGGGAGGTATAAAGCCCCAAAGTGTTTTACCCAGCATTGTGGGGGAATATTACAGGGTCTCATAGTTTCCTCAGGCCTGTTCCGGGAGCCTACAAGGTTCCAAAAGCCCCTTGAATCTTTACTTTTGCTAGCAAGGAGTAGGTCCTCCCAAAATTTCTCTTCCCACTCCATCCTAGCAATTTTAAGGGATCTATTGTAGGCCTTCCTTGCTTCCAGTATATCGCTATGGGATTTGTGCTTCGCTGCCTCTACAAGACTTGTTTTGTGTACCCTACATGTTTGTGTGTACCAACCATTACCTTGCTTTTTACCTCTTTTATTTCCTGACTTACTAGAAGGGATGGTGAACACGTTTGTCAAAGCCTCTACTAGAGAGACAAAGACCCCACTCGCCCTACCCACCCCTTCCGGGAGAGACCCCAGGTTTGTCACTGCTTGATTTAAGAGGGTTGAGATTTCTCCAACCCGTTCCTCTGAGAGGACCAATTTAGCCCATTTTAGGCGCCATCCACAGAGAGAGACTACAGACTCATCGGGGGGAGATACTACGGGGTTAATGGGACCCTTTTTAGGAAGACACCACCACTGGGCCATGGTTAAGGAAAGTGGGTTGTGGTCACTTTCAATCGTCGGGACCACAACCATATCCCTCACTTGGCTCCAGAGACATACATCTAGTAAGATATAGTCTATTCTAGAGGTGTGTCCTGGTCTATTATATGTATGGCCCCCCCTATCTGAAGTTGTCCTTCCATTCACTGCCCTTAGGTTTAGTTCAAGGCTCAGGGAGTATAGCTGTAACGCCACCTCTGACCATCTCCTAATGAGTGGAATCTCTAAAACAGGGATCCCTATCCTAGTATCCTCCTCGTCCTGGTCTAGGGCAACGTCCGAGCCCAAGGGCTCGAACGTACAGTTCATGTCACCCGCGACCAGGATACATGACTTGTGCGGAGTTGTATTCAAAAGGGTCTCTAGGAGAGATAATACAGAGGACTTCCTCCCGCCCTTAGTCCCTCTGGCGTACACATTATAGACATTTTGTATTATTCGTCCCCTTGGGTCTCTTAAAATAATATTTTGGATATCCGGACAACCTGTCTGTGGCTCCTCTATTCTGCAGTCTAGGGAGGCTGCTACCCATATGAGCAGGCCACCCGAGGGGCGTCCTCTCCCTGTTTCCGAGGTTAGCGCAGGCACAGAGTAGGAGGAGAATCCCACCCTATGTACCGACTCCAAACTCCAGGTCTCTTGGAAGATGCATAAGGAGTGCTCATCAACCAAGGCATTCCAGTCTGGGAAGGCCAACTTTCTTGCGATCCCTGCGAGATTCCAGCTGAAAACCTTAAAGACTCGGTCCCTCACAGCTGATGTGTCGCTGGTCGCGAGAACACTACTGTCCGCAGACCTCACAGGAGGAACATGCAAATAACAATCTAAAGAAATGGGCAGAGAGGCTACCAACCCACTGACGCTTGTTATGTTATGTTATGTTATTTATTCTTTTGTATAGCGCACGGCTACTCAAAAAGAGTGTCCCGGCGCTTTTTTGGAAAAGGAGGGCTGCAACACAATAACATAACACCGTTAAAAGAAAGGACAGAAATGCCAGACAAATATATACCAGAAAAAAAAAATAGGCTACTGGGTGAACAGCCAGGTTTTAAGGCCTTTTCTAAAAGCCAGTAGGCTGGTAGCTCCCCGCAGAGTGACCGGCAGAGAGTCCCACAACTGTGGTGCCAGTAATCCAAAAGAGCGGCCTCCCTGGCGAGCTCTCTTCACACGCGGGACAGCCGCCAAAGACAAGGATTCCGACCTCAAAGAACGGGTCGGCTGATAGAAAACCAGCCTCTTCTGAAGATACTTTGCTCCTACCGCGTGGAGAGCTTTATATGCCAGAGTCAGAGCTTTGAAGGCAATCCGTTTCCGGACAGGGAGCCAATGCAAGGTTTTCAACAGGCCCGATGCACTGGCCCGTCTATTTAGTCCAAAGATTGCTCTCGCGGCAGCGTTCTGCACTACCTGGAGCCGCTGCAGCAAGTACTCTGGCAGGCCCAGGTAGAGAATGTTAGAGTAATCCAACCTGGACCCGATCAGAGCCTGCACTGTCAGTTTCCTGTATTCCTCAGACAGCAGGGGAAGGAACCTCCGCAGCATCCTAAGGATGCCGAAGCAGGTGCCCGACACCCCGAGGATCTGGGACTTCAATGTTAGCCCCTTATCCATCTTGACCCCCAAATTCTTGGCGACTTCAGAGGAGCAAGACGGAGGAAACATATTAATCGGCCACCAGGCCTGCCAGTCTGGCTCAGTGTCGCACCCAAAGAAGAGTACCTCCGACTTATCGGAATTGCACTTGAGGCTGTTAAGTTGGAACCATTGAAAAACAGCCTCAAGGCAATCCCGGATACTCTCCCCGTCAAAGTCTCCTCCTCTCTTTCACGAGAAGAGGAGCTGGGTGTCGTCGGCGTAGGATACGATCTGGGCCCCATGCGACTCCGCCAGTGCGGCCAACGGGGTCATGAAGATGTTGAATAGGGTCGGGCTCAAAATAGAGCCCTGTGGGACCCCGACTCCCAGAGGCGGCATCACAGCGGAATCTGGCGAGGCCCAGACCGTTTGCCGGCGGCCAGCTAGAAAGGAAGAAAACTAGCCGAGCACCGTCCCCCGTAGACCTATTTCAAAGAGTCTTGCGAGAAGGCCATCATGGGGGACGGTGTCGAATGCCGCCGACAAGTCCAACATCACCAGCATGGCCTTGCCCCCAGAGTCCAGAACCCCTTTAATGGTTTCTGAAACCTCAAGGAGTGCTGAGATGGAGACGAAAACCCGACTGGGTGGCGTGCAATATCTCGTTAGTCTCAAGAAAATTGGAAAGCACAACCTGAACGTGTTTTTCCACAACCTTCGTGAGAGCCGGCAGCAGGGAGATGGGCCTATAATTGACCGGGGCCTTCGGGTCAAGGCCTGGCTTTTTGAGCAATGGAATCACCATCGCCTGCTTCCAGGCGTGCGGGACCACTCCCTGACTCAACGAGAGATTCAACAGTGGATTAGCCAGTGGATTGATCACCTCCGCAACTTTCGCCAAAAATTTAGCAGGGCCTGAGTCGAGGGGCGAGCCCGATTTGAGGTTGCCCATTAGCGCTAAAGAGCCAGGGGCGGAGAGCGAAGGAAACACACTCAGCGTCGCACCTTCCAGACCTGCGGGGATACAATAGCCTCAGGATTAGTCTGGCCCGTGGGCCCAGGCGATGGAAAAGAGTCCTGTATACTTTAGATCTTGCTCGTAAAGAAATCAGCAAGATCCGAGGCCCAGGTACCAGACGGTTTTTCATCCGAGGTGTTAGACAATGGGGAAATAAATTCTCTCATAATGGAGAAAATCTCCTTGCAGGAGTTAGAAGCCGCTTCTATTCTCCTGGCTAGATATGCTTTTTTTTCCAGGCGAATGTCCCGGTGATAGGCCTTGACCACCGTTTTATAGGTCAGCTTGGCCACAGTATCATATTGTGCCCGCCAAGCTCTCTCGGCCACCTTACACTGCTGCTGCGTAGCCGACAGTGCTGCAGTAAACCAAGGCGCAGAGACCCGTTTCGGTGTCAGGCGGGGTGTCAGTTCCGGGGCAAGATCATTCAGCCTGTCTAGGAGCCAGGCTTGCAAGGTCTCTAAGTCCCTGTCCAGATCGCCAGAGAGGGAGCATGGATGATCCACAGCAGCCTGGGCCAGCAGTTGAGGGTGAGGCTGTTCGGGGTGGTGATGCTACCATTGGGCCTATTCTATTAACAGTTGCCGTATCTGCAACTGTAATTTCCCTCGTGTCGCCCTCCTCCAGTCAGCAACTCCCTGGCACCCACGGGGGGTTCAGCCCATTGCGCCCAAGGTCCCCAACCCAGCGTATGTCCCAGTTTTGACAAAAACCAAGAGTACTAGGACCCTCCCATGGCGACATAGTAATTTGCCTTGGGTAGAAAAAGGTTAAGTCCACTACTTTAACCCCTACTGAATCCATGCTTTTTATAGGACTACAGATGGAGCTCACTACTCTGGGAACTTGGAAGTTTATTATTATACAGTCCCCCTCCTGTGTTTTTTTCCCTTGCCCTACCCACCCTACTCTGCGAACACTTAGAATAAGCCCATCCACACCAGTCGGAATTGGCTTGTTTGACTTTAGCCAGTGGATGCACTTATTCTTACGAGATTGGTGGTTCTCCAACTGGCCTTCCTTCAGAGGGGGAACATTTACTAATACGGCGACAAAAGGTTGGCAATCTGGTGGAAGGTTTACAGGGGGGATCCGCCGTGCGAAATTTTGAGGGGCCACTGTGGTAACAGCTGGGGTTATAGATTGAGGAGCAGTTTTGGCGACCAATCCTGTCGCTGTTCCCTTGACTTTATCTTGTATACCCGGTGTTTGGCTAGCTTTAGCTTTCCCTCTACTTGCTAGGGGCTGCACTTGTGGAAGTGGCTTAGGTGTAGTTTTGGCAACCTCTGTGGGTGTTGACGTTCCCTTGGGTTGGGGCTCTACTTTAGGTGGGGAAGGAATTTTAGGTGCTGGAGCTTGCACTCTGCTAGTTTCAGCCTTATTTGTCCTGTTTGGAGGATTAGAATCTACCTGTGGTGGTAAGGAAGCTACTGGGGGCACACTCCCCTTTGGTCCCATGTCCTGATTGTCGCTCACTCTTTTTAGCTGTGTAAATGTAATTTTAAGTGAGTAGAACCCATCGAGTGTTGATTGCTCTAGTTTATCTATTCTAGCCCCCAGGCCCTTAACCTGAGTCAGCAAGGGCATCAAGAGACTATTTACCCTCTCCAAAATGGTATCAATAGTCATGGGATCGATAAGTTTGGGGACATTATCAGTACTATTACTAGTGGGTGGGCAGTTATTTAAACCCATGTGTGAGACCACAGCATCCCCCTCCTCCTCAGCCTTATCCTCTGGGAGCAGGCCCTTTGCGTCTTTCCCGCCTTGGTCAAAAGACTTTCTTGTTCGTTTATAGAGCGCGGCCTGTCTCACCAGCCTGCCCTTATTATGGTTACCTGCCTTTTTGCTTTTAGCCCTTTTATTCTGCCTACTTGCGTCAGTTACAGAAGGCACCCCATCTGGGTTTACTGTGATGGGGGTGGGCGATATTGGCAATGGTGACTGAGTTGTAGCTTTATTTAGGGGCGTACGTGATGCAGGTAGAGGTGATGTGCTTGGGCCACCCTCTTCCTCAATGCCACTAGGAAGAAGCGCGGCCAGATGTTCCAACCTGTCTATGTTATGCCCTATTACTAGCAACTGGGGGGGGTCTATAGAGCAGCCCGGGACAACAACAAGGGGGGCAGATTGGTCCCGCTCACAAGCCGGTGTCAAGGCCTGTGCAACGGCCCCCAAAGATGAGCGTCTGGAAGGGAGATAGACCTCGGATAGACGGCGTTCGGACATAGCAATCTCCTTTTCTATGACTGCCGCCACTCTGGTTATGAAACGGTCCATAGTTCCGATCACCGGGCTCCCACCAGCAACTCCCCTTTCGCCCTCACTCCTGAGCAGTTTGCCAGAACGGGTAGACATGGTTAGGGGTAAACCCTAGGGAGTCACACACGGCCCACCTGTGCTCGGTGCTGGATGTAAGAGATGTGGCCCAGCACAGCCTCTGTCTGCACCTGACTGCCCGCCCTTTGCTCGGGCTTCGCTCGGCGTCCCGCTCGCGTCCCGCTGAGCGTCGTGCAGAACGTGAAGTAGGAGCGTTGCAGGCGGGGGGGCGTGTCTGTTGGTGGGCGCGTCCGCGCGCACCTGAGGAAGCAGGGACTCCTGGACTTCTGAGTCCCTGCTACAGCGCGTTGGTGTTTTCCTGGTCCTCCCACTGGCTAGCGCCTCAAGGCGGCGCTCCCTCGTTGAAGCCGCGAAGCGGCACCCGCGAAGCGGCACCCGCGGAGCGGGTGCGGCGAGAGGCAGCGGCAGCGGCAGCACTCGGTTCCGAGGTCAGAGGGCAAGGAGCAACGCAGCAACCTTCATGTAAGCACCCAGGTGTGTCCCAAACAGTGAAGGAAACACGCGCCTTTTCACTCTGGCCAGGCGGGGGCGTGTCTGTTGGTGGGCGCGTCCGCGCGCACCTGAGGAAGCAGGGACTCCTGGACTTCCGAGTCCCTGCTACAGCGCCGTTGGTGTTTTCCTGGTCCTCCTACTGGCTAGCGCCTCAAGGCGGCGCTCCCTCGTTGAAGCCGCGAAGCGGCACCCGCGGAGCGGGTGCGGCGAGAGGCAGTGGCAGCGGCAGCACTCGGTTCCGAGGTCAGAGGGCAAGGAGCAACGCAGCAACCTTCATGTAAGCACCCAGGTGTGTTTGCAATGATTTTCTAGAGTGCTCTTCTAAACTTATGAAAGTCACAGGTTTCCAGACATATTCCTGGGAAGAGGTTGTAAATTATTACTTATGTCTAGACAGAGCTCTATCCTGATGTATATCTGAACATTGTGTACAATGGTGCAAGAGGTAATTCCACAACATTTGTGCAATTGCAAATTTGCTTTATTTTTTTCTCTATATCAAATATATTTTCCCCAACTGTGGTGAGGCTCCCTAGATCTTGACAGAAGTACATTTTAGATCTTTTTGTAGATGAGAATGGTTTTGAAAACAAAAAAATCAAAAAATATCCACAACATGTTCACATCACTGTTTTTTACATCGTGCCCTGGAATACCAACTCTATTGCCCTTATGTTGGATTTACCCTTGCATACTATAGCACCATAATGTTGTAATATTATAAATAGGCAAATTAATTTGAGTGCAAATTCACCATTTGCAAATTCATTACACACATAAATAAAGCCATATGTGCATTCAGTCTTTACTTAGAAAGTCTTCTTTTGAATTTTGATTTGATCTGTAAAACCTTTAGTCAGGCGACTGTATATGCACTTATTCTTTACTGATAGAGACTTTGCAGCTCCATGTTATTAGTGTTAAGTCTTGCTCTACTGACAGGTTTAGTTGTTTGTTGGCAGACCGATTGTAGCCAATTTGCTTAGAGTGGACTTTACGTCTGACCCTCGCTCATGATTTAGGGACTATCTTGTCTATGTCAGCTGCCCAGTTCTGATTTGCTGGTTTTGTCTCTCTTTGTGTGTTTGCCCCACCCAGAGGAGCATTTATGTTTTGATTTACTGATTAGTTTATCCTTCCATTGCTAATGTCAGGGTCTTGCATTGCACTGCACGTGGGGTCATCTTCTCTTCCTCTCCCCACTGTTACAGTGCTCCCCCTATCTTTTCCACCCCTGTTTACAGTTCTCACTCAACCCCGGTGCTTGCTTGCCCCTCCACCCCCAAAGTTGCTGCATTCTTAGGGTATTCATCTTTTAGTGCTGTCATAGGTCTCTCCCCACCTTGTTCTTTTTTCATACATTCCCATGCTTTATCTCCCAATCACTGCTATTCTATGCTTCTAAAAAAACGTGGCCAGCTTTTTTTGTTTTAAAGCTATTAAAAGATGTGTGTTTGTTGTGCACATGTGCAGCAGCTATTGTGTAATTATTTTAGTTATGTTTTATGAAGAACTTTTACAAGATGGCCACCATATGTGTGCACACATACATTGTGGCCATCTCATTATGCTTTTTCAAAAAGCAGAAAACCATTACAAGAGGGTTGAGTCGCTGTGCCTGACCATGCACGGTGGCCATTTGGGATGGTTTTTACCATAAACAATGACAAAAAATATAAAAAATAATTGACTTAGCTGAATGTTCTGTGCTTTATTGTAATCAGCAAGACCTATTGGCTATGACAATGCTTGTTATAACTTGTGAGTATTGTCTTAAATCGTATAATCACTTTATTGAGTACGGTTCATGCAGAAAAAAATTACATATCCTGGCATGGGAACATGAGAAACTCCCCAGACATGAATTTGTCTGGTTCGAAGAGGAAGCGAAAAGAGAAGTATTCAACAAATTGCTTAACATAAAAGTGCTGTTCCAAGGAAGGTCATAGACAAGTGCAATCTAAACCTTCACAACTTGAAGCGTACCTTATGCAAAATGGACAAGACAGAGGGGGCATTTAATCTCACTCCATAGCACAGAGAGAAAGGCAGAAATGCTGGATATCACCAAGATTAATCAGAAACGTAATATGGCATTCAAATAATAATGAGAGAATTTCGGGAAAAAAATGTTTAACACACGTCACATCTATAATATACAAACAACTGTACACCAAAAGACGAGAAGACTGTACTTACTACACTAGAAATGTCCAAATAGTAGAAGTGTACTTCCCTAAAGAGATACTTATATTCTGAATTCTAAACGTCTCTAGTTATAAAGATTTGAATCCAACAATCCTTACCAAGTAGGCTGATAATTCCGGGGCGGCATCAACACAAACTTTCATAATCCTCATTAAATTTGTAACAATAGAAAAGCTGCTACAATAGATTGAAAGTTAAAGAACTGTACTAGCGGTAAACAATGACAAAGAGTAGATTGAGAAATTCATTGAGGATACGAAAGTGTGATTTGGCAGTGTTGAGGATGCAATCAAAAAGAAACAATCCTAGAAGTAAGTACCCGAGGGAACATTGGATTATGACAGTGGGAGGTTTAACATGAAAGGTTGACATATTTAGAAAGGAGAATATGGGCCAAATGCGGGAAAGGATGACCATTGATTTAGGTTAACCTCACTCCCTCCAAACCAAAAAACAACTGTCTTGTAGGACACACTTTTTCTGCTAAGGCTAAAAAACTCCAAATCAGAAGCACGTGAGAGAAAGGCCACGGAAGAACTAACAAGGAAATTAGAAAAGGTCCAAAGAAAAGAGGGAAAAGTAGCAAGCATTTACAATGCAATAGGTCTCAAATTTTTTTTACAGTTAGAGCTACTAGCTTTGTAATGGAAATGTTTTTTACTCATGTGTTTTGTGGTGGAGTGGATGTAAATGATGGCAATTGTGTGTTTTACAATGAATCTAAAAAGAAGCATGTTAATGGTTGGATGTGGTATATTGGGCATGTCAATCTGCTATGTGCACTATTTATTTATATTGTGAACACTAGTGAAGGATATTCTGTGGTGCTATGCACATTTCAAAAGCTAGAACGATTCACCCGTAGTGATTATGCAAATGTTACTACAAGAGGCGGGCAGCAGCGCTTAGGATCCTTGTAGGGAATTAATGCATGTGGTAAGTAAATACTGATTATTCAGGGAGCTGCGAGGAGGAGTTAACCTTGATTTAAGATCCTCTTTAGTAAGAGAACTAGTTATTTGGATTGAGAAGGATAGTGGAGGTATAGAAGAGGGAAAAAGGTTTGCATTTATATAGCGCTTGATACCGCCGATGGGGTGTTGAAGTGCTTTTCGGTGAGTAGCACGCTACTTCGGAACCCACAAAGGATTATTGATGAATTAGTATATTGAAAATATAAAAGTAATTTGAGTGGAGGATATGTTAGGCAGATTATTTGGATTGAGAAAAATAGTGAAGGGATAGAGAAGGGAAAAAAGGTTTGCATTATTTATATAGCGCTTGCTGCTCCTGATGGGGGATTGAAGTGTTTTTTTTTTGGCAAGTAGCATGCTATTCTGGAACCCATACAGTGTTAGTGTATATGCGGCGCTTTTGCAATTGGAGTGCAGATAAAGAAAACCAATAGGCATAAAATTGCATTAAAAGCAAATTAGAGTGTCTTAAAATACACTCAGTACATTTGGTTTATCCTCTAAATCCATTTTGAATCGTAATTTCAAGTTCCACACATTTGCATAACAATAGTGTCCTTTTAAGCCATTTCCGGACTAAATTATACATTAATATGTGAAAATCTTCCCCGTGTTATGTAAAAATTAAAACAAACCAGAGAAAATTAAATTTTCACGTTCTCACGTTACCCTGTTATTTTTTTACCATAAGTTAAGCCCCTTCTATTTTAACTAGGGAATGCTATCTGGCCTGGGCATGGCATTTATCGTGATATCATTTCCCGTGATGTCTTTGTAAATTGCATGCTGGAAATGGGATTTTTGGTAGGCTATGGCATGTGCAAAAGTCAGGCAGAAACCACCACTCTAGTCAGGATAAGGGAGTTACACTCCTAAAATAACCCTTGCTCACCCCCTTGGTAGCTTGGCACGAGCAGTCGGGCAGTACTTAAAAATCTTCGGTAATCAAAATATGCTTGAAAAACAGTTCCTTGATGTCGATAGCCCTGCCCAGAGCTATCACTGCGTCGTGAGCAAACAAATCCAAACAGTTCTGGCTGACCCCAGTGTCGCGGGCCAGCTACAGTTCAGACAGAACCGCAAATAGTACCTTTTAGAAAGGCAGGGCGTCGGCGACCTCTCGTTGAGCTTTTGAAAGAACAGTGTTGGTTCCGGAGGTCGATGCAGGAGTCATCGGGCCCTCGAAGTCACAAGTGTTGCTGATCGAACTCCTCTCTGTTGAAGTCAGGAGCGCTGGCGTCAGCAGGCGTCAGGTGCTGTGGTGCGAAGTGCAGCGGTGCGGCGTTCGGTGCCCTCAAATCGCGGTGCGAGCAGTGGCTCAGTGTTGGCATCAGATGGCTTCGTCGGTGAGACCAGGGTCACGGTGCGAAATGAATGCGGTGTTCATCGCGGTGGTGACAGGTCACGGTGCAAGCAAGAGCGTCGTAGTTGCTGACGCGCTGTCGTCGGCTGACGAACTGGAGTCCATGTTGCTGGAGTCGGTAGGCCAAGGCTGCGATGTGGGATGAGAGGGCATCAATTTCGGCATGGAGCGGCAGCGTCGGAAATACCAAGATGTCGTCGTGAAGCAAGGCGGTGCAAAGTGAGGGGCTCACAGGTTGTGGTGTGAGCAGCGGCTCAGTGGCGGCATCAGTGAGACCAGGGTCACAGTGTGGCATTGCGATGGTGCGCTCTGCAGTGTCTTCAGGACACGGAGTCGGCAGCGGCATTGTAGACGTCGTTGGGTTGCTTTTCTTCTGTTGCAGCACAATACACACAGTTCCCAGTGCTGAGGGCAGAAGAATTTGAAGTGTTTGCTGCTCCTGAGACTTCTTGATCAGGGAGCAAGCTCTACCTCAAGCCCTCGGAGAAACTCACAAAAGTAGATTGCAGGAAGTTCTCTTCAGTCCTTTCACTGCCCAAGACAGAAGCAGCCACTGCAGGCCAACACAGCAAAGCACACAGCAAAGTGGTAGTTCCTCCTCACAGCTTCTCCAACACTTCTTCTTGGCAGTCTTCTTGGTCCAAAGGAGTGCTAAAGTTCAGGGGTCTGGGCCCCAGTATTTATATCTCAAAATCAATCAATCAATCAAGCAATCAATCAATCAATCAATCAAAGCATTTGTGTAGCGCACTACTCACCCGGAGGGTCTCAAGGCGCTAGGGGAGGGGGGGGGGGGGGGGGTCCGCTACTGCTCGAACAGCCAGGTCTTGAGCTGCTTCCTGAAGGTGAGGTGGTCCTGGGTCAGGCGGAGGTGGGTCGGGAGGGAGTTCCAAGTCTTGGCGGCCAGGTAGGAGAAGGACCTTCCCCCTCTGGTGGCTCTTCGGAAGCGGGGGACGGCAGCGAGGGCGTGGCCGGTCGATCGAAGCTGGCGTGTGGGAGCGTAGAAGTTGAGGCGGCTGTTGAGGTATCCTGGGCCTTGGTTGTGTAGGGCTTTGTGTGCGTGGGTGAGGAGACGGAAGGTGATTCTCTTGTTGACCGGGAGCCAGTGCAGGTCTCTCAGGTGTCCGGAGATGTGGCTGCGACGGGGGATGTCAAGAATGAGTCGTGCTGAGGCATTCTGGATCCGCTGGAGTCTCTTCTGGAGTTTGGCGGTGGTACAGGCGTAGAGGGAGTTGCCGTAGACCAGAAAGCTGGTGACGAGGGCCTGGGCGACCGTCTTCCTGGTCTCGGTGGGGATCCACCGGAAGATCTTACGTAACTTGCGCAGGATGTTGAAGCACGACGAGGAGACGGCGTTGATTTGTCTGGTCATGGAGAGGGAGGAGTCCAGGATGAAGCCCAGGTTGCGTGCGTGGTCTGTTGGTGTGGGTGCGCTGCCCAGGGCGGGGGGCCACCAGGAGTCGTCGCAGGCGGAGGGTGAAGATCCCAGGATGAGGACTTCCGTCTTGTCCAAGTTCAGTTTCAGGCGGCTGTTCATCATCCACTTGGCTACGTCTGTCATCCCTTCATGTAGGTTGGCTCTGGCGGTGGCGGGGTCGCTGGTGAGGGAGAGGATCAGCTGGGTGTCGTCGGCGTAGGAGATGATGTTGAGGTTGTGTTGGCGTGCGATGGCTGCGAGGGGGCTCATGTAGACGTTGAAGAGGGTTGGGCTGAGTGAGGAGCCTTGAGGAACGCCACAGATGACTTTGGTGGCTTCTGATCTGAACGGGGGGAGGCGGACTCTCTGTGTCCTTCCGGCGAGGAAGGAGATGATCCACTGATCATCTCCTTCCGTTCGATTGATCTCTTAGGCAGAGAGTGTCTGTGCCCAGCCAGAACCAGTTCTGCTTTCTCTGGTGCGACTTCCTGGCAAGAGGTGGAGACGGCATGGTCAGAAGCAGACCAGGCCCTTTTACAAGGAAATCTCCTCCCCTTCCCCAATTGCAGCCCAGGTCTATTCAGCCCTTTCCTGACCCACCTAGACTATCTGGAGACACTCCTGCTCCCCAGCCTTCTGTCATCCAAAACGAAGATAGGCAGTATCGGATCACATAGGGCGTGCTGCGGGGTGGTGAGGCGGGGGAGGGGCAGGTGGGTAGCAAACATGGACATACGACGGAACGGAGGAACGTAATAATTACTTTCCACCATTCCGTCCTATGTCCGTGTTTGCTACCCCCTCGCCCACCTCACTGCTCCGCAGCACGGCTTATGCGAGCCGCTACTGCAGACAGGCAATCCACATTCCAGCCGAGGTACTCGGGATGACTGAGCAAGAAAATACCTACTTTCTAAAAGTGGTATTTTCAAACACAGAATGTAAAAATCACCTTCACTAAAAGATGCATCTTTAGATTCCGAGTTCAGGCATACTAAACTTTATTTTCCTGCCTAATTCCCTGGGCCAGTTATGTTTATAAGATGTTATAAACAAACTCCCAATTCTGTCATGTGGGGAACAGCTAGCCTTGCAATAGCGAAAAACGAAATTGGCCGTAATTCACTATCAGGACATGCCACAAACACCAGGGCATGTCCTACCTTTCCTATACACTGCACCCGGGCCACAGGGGTACCTTGGGCCTGGCTTAGGAGTGGCTGACATGTAAGAAAAGGAAAGATGAGAGACTGGCAAGTGTGTGTACTGGCCCAGTCGACATGGCAGTTACAAACTGGTCTGAGTTACCTTTTTAGGGCTACTCACGTGGGTGGCACAATCAGTGTTGCAGGCCAGCTTGTAGTATTAGGCCCTGGCACACTCAGTGCACTTTACTAGGGACTAACAAGTATATCAAATAACAATCATGGAAACACAAATCCATAACACAATTTACCACAGGATCACTTGCACTTTACCACTGATCAGCAGTGAGAAAAGTGTGCAGAAACACTACACCAGCAAAAACAGAGTCAAAACCGGGAGGTCAGAAAGCAAAAACCCAGGGGAAACACGCCAAAAGATGCTGAGTCAAACATTGCATATGTTAATTTCTTCCCCCTTTATTTGTCTTAGGAGTTGTGCTCTGCTTAGAAGTAGCGGATGATAGATCTTTGGTAGAGATAAGCTCCACCCAATGCCTGTACAACTCCCACTACAGAGGTGCACTGTGTGGAACAGCCTTCGCTGATTTACACTGCACTGATCAGTTGTTAAACTCTTTCTAGTTAATGTAACTGTGGCATAAGGGATTTTGAACAAAGGGCTGCACATGGCCAGTAGCAGAAATGAGATATCCTACGGATTTAACAAGAATCCCCAGTGAAATTCATGGGCAGCAACAAAAAAATGGCATTAGAAACCAGTTCCACTGTAACTGGGATCACCAGGATATCGCAATCGATAAATTCAGCAAGCACATAACCTGCATGCTGTTTTATCACATGCTGACCTCTCATAGCTGAAGGAATATAGGCACAACATGCGATTACCAGGCAACAAGCATGCAAAGCCTGCCTTACCCCCGCCCATCTGGAAGAGGCAGGGCCAATCTATTATCTTCCTACTTTAAAATGCAGCAGGTAAGTAGGCCTTGCTGTGAGTAGTCTGACCAGGCTGCTGCAGCCCATGCCCCTTACAGACGTGGTCAATCGCTGCCACCACCTTACCTGTGGACCTCATGCAGCCTCTTCTCAGCCTAGCACTCAAAACACAATAGCTCCCACTACAACATCCTCTTTCCAGCCGCTCTACGTGTACCTGGCAGGTGACATCATCCTCTTACGGCTTCAGTTGCGTACACTCACGTAAGGTATCCTGTTTGGTGCAAATGTGCATCGAAGCTGTGAAGTAGCACTACGGACACACACTCCCGCACCGACTCCCTTCCAGTCAAAAGTATTCCAATCAGAAGTATGAACATTTTCATTACGTCAGCTGACCCAGCCGGCAGGTGGGAGCCACCACTTTCGTGACACACTTCAGCAATGCGCCATTTTTGCGCCTACAGATACGTCAGAAATACTAACGTATCTGTAACTCCTTGTGACATGATGCGTCATACTGTAAATATGACGCATCCAGCATGTTGCAAGGAGGGCGCAATGAAAAGTGATGCATCGCTGTTTTCATGCAGCGATGTGTTACTTTTCATAAATGAGGCCCTAAATGCTTTGGGCTTCCTTTGCCCACTGCTAGTGGTGCTTTTGTGCCTTCGGACAAGGGCCTGATTTCAACACCAATGGATTACATATAAAATAAAATTAATGTGCATGGGAGGCGCAGTAAGTTAAAAGGTGGCATTCTGTGATCTGCAAATCAGACAGCAGGTCGACTTGCTGTTTTTTTCCATAAATGGGCCGTTTCTGGCTTTGGCCAGCTATTTCCAAAGGTAAGGTGCACACAGCATACAGGCTGACATATCCAATCCGGGCGGGGGACTCCCGGTGGCGAGGGGCCATCTGGTGAGACGTGCACACCAATTGACTACTGACACATAACTGAGTGCCAAGGGCCACTTTATTTAGACTGGTTAGCATCACATGTATTCCTTAAAAAAACATGCATCAGCATTCTAAGAAGCATGTTTACTAAGGACTTAGCGCGCACCATCCATTGAGAAGGCACCGGTCTCTGGGATACCATTGATGCAAGGGGGTGGGTGCCTGCTTGTGCCCCCGGGGCACCGTAGAGTTTGTAACTTGTGCCTCAGGGGCACTGTAAAGTGCACAATACTTAAGATGCAATGCGAAGACACGAGTCCCGCTGGAAATGCCAAGGCAGGTTGGAACAGCTGTGGAACAGCTGTGCTTTGCTGCACGTTCCTGAGCCAGTACTCCAGGGGAGTACATTTTAAAAAAGGTAGGACGTGCAGCACCCATTAGCCATTACAACACTCATATTTTTAAATGAAACATACATAAGCCAATCCTAAGCAAAGGAGGAGTCAGACTTCACAAACTTGATACAACAGAACGCCTCCAGCGCAAGGGCTGTTTAGGCTCGACCTAAAAAGGGATGAAGAAAACCGCTTGAATTGGCAAACCCAGTTGCAAAAGAAGTAGAAATGAATTGGCACAAAGATAATTATACCTAACAAAACATTATCTGAAGCTAACTAAAGGATTTTTCACTAGGCCGATCATAATTTTCTGAGAGCACCTGCAATTACACACTGTTGACATTATTTAAGTTTATAGGCAAACGTACATTGATGTAATCTTTTGTGCTATCTCAGAATAAGAAAGTTTACAACATACCAATGATAGGAGACCCTCCGCCAACACAGAATTGACAAATTGTTTATATTAGATCCCATGTGATCTTGTTAGTGTAATATGAATCGATTTATCAATGTGCAAGGAATCTGGGTAATGATTTATTAGAATTATGTGCATTATGCATGTATGTTGGTGATAGTGTGGAAGGAAATTTAGGTCACCCTTTATACAACTGACACTTGTTTAACTTGACATTTACCATGATCTAGTAGAATTTAATTTGAATAAATTGTATCATAGGACTAGCCATTAACAGATGCACAAGACAAGCACTAGTAAAATAATATTTTGAGACTATCATGTCCTTGCAAAAAGCAAACTTTATCATTAAGCTGTCAGGCAAAGTAGGAAACATTGTACTATGGGCCCATGGAAATGTATATCAAAGAAGCCAAACCACAGATTTGCACCACTAAAGGTTATCTATCATTAAATTGGAATATATAGGGCCATATTACGATGTCGGCCGGAGTTGCCTCTGACCGATACTGTCACAGTCTCGGGACCCACCGACCTCCGGTCAGCTGTCCTGACACTGCAATTACAATGCGACCTCACATGATGTGGTCGCATCCTCGCATTTCTCAATGGGAGCTTGTGATATGGCTGTAAACCAGCCGTAGCACAAGCTCACACAGAGAAATGGTGGATACTGTTCATCCCTGCACTGTGTGGCAGGCATCTTGAGGTGCCCCCTCAGTTCCCAACAGGAGGCCCCAAGGAGGAGGGGACCTTGCTAGGGACCCTCAAATTTGCTTTCCTACAGGCTTTCCATGTCAGAAAGCCTGGCATGGAAAGCCTGGGGAAATCAAGCATTGTAATCCCAATGTCTGAAAAGCATTCCATTGGGATTACGGGCCACTCTCCAACCAGCCGACGGGCTCCTTGAGTCCATCAGACTCCAGCCGGATTGACTTGGCAGAGGTTCCTCTTGACCTCAAAATGGGTCTAAGCCTTTTCAGTCTCACGCCATATCTATTCCAACATTCAGGGGCCCCAGCTCTCATAGTTATACCCCTAAATGTCTTTGAAGTTTGTTGTGCTCAGGGGTCCATGACCGCTGCCTAAATCAATTCTGGGTGTCTCCCTCCCAGTGTTACCTTTCTCCTTTTGATACTGGGGGTCTGGATCCTTAATCATGCAGCAGGAGATGGGTCAATTGGTTTATAGCACCAGCCCAGGACTTTTCACCTCCTGGCTTCTTCACCCCCTACTCTATAGATGCACCAATAGTGAAACCGCACAAGGAGAGGAGGGGCAATGTGATAGAGATTTAAAAGTTCAGAAAGAACAGTTACTCTGTTGCTGCTTGCAAGAAAAGTTTAAGAATACAGACTTGAGAAAAGATGAAGGTACGTGAACATTAGGTTGAGGATTACAGTGAGGGCATTGAGTCTTAGGAGATTGTTGTGGGTTCATACTGTTGGGGGGTTTAATAACTGTACGACAGAATAGAAAGCGCAATGTGAATTATATTGATGATGGGACCCCCAGGACATTTATTGGGTAACACAATCTTAGGGTTGTAGAGGGAACACGTTGCCCTAGTGTTGGTTACAATATGAGGCCTGGTTTTTAAATACCTTAAAAAATTAGAATATTTTGTTGTTATGGTTTGATAGTTGCAATTTACTGACTGATGTTTTTCTTACTTGTAGTGTAACCCCTGAAGAAGAGCTTATTTACAGCTCGAAATGCATTGGGTACTTTATAATTCACTTCTGAAGATGTTTTATGTGTTGTGTCGTGTCCAGAAAAAGGCTCGGATGAGCATATCTGAGGCATAGGAAGCATTTCAAGACATTTTATCTCAAGTGTGATGTACCATCTTACAAATAAAAATAAATGAAGTTATGAGAACTTGTGGAGGATATGGACTCATTTGTTGAAAAGTTGTCAATAAATGATTAATCTAAAGGAAAACGCAGTGCACCCGTGCAAGGAACGTAAATACGGTCCTACCTTTCGAATTATTAACGCAAGCGTGAACCAGGGCGGATCACGCAGCCAGGCGGCACGCTTAGCTGTATTGAGAATGAGTACGTTGATTGACAATCATAAAGGAAATCAGGTGTGCACAGAAGCATTTGTAATGTTAACCACATTTGGATTCTGCCCTAACCACTTGTTGCACTCTCAAAAGCATTGAAAACGACGGATTAAAATTCACACGAACGACCTCACTCTTGAGATGCACATCTCAGTATTAGAATGAACTCTGTCGTAAACTCTCGGCTCCATATGAATATCTGGGTTCCGTAAATCATGTTCTTTGTATATTTGTATGTGAAAATTGCAATCGCACTTACGAATTACAACATGTTTTCAGCAACGTGATACAGATTATCGAAGGGGAGGGCGGGTCAACTTTGTAAGTGTCAGGGGTGTCAATTGGAGGGATCAGTTAAACCATCAAGGATAGAAGAAGCTGGGGACGATGTGCATGAGTGAGCATATACGGACACATTGCATTGTGGGATGGGTAGTTTAAAGTATGGGAGACAAACTCTTGCCGATTCACTATTAGTGCACAAGACGAGGAGGGGCAATGTGATAGAAATTTAAAGTTCAGAAAGATCAGTTAGTCCATTGTTGCTTGCAAGTAAAGTTTATGAATACAGACATGAGAAAAGATGAAGGTACTTGAACATTAGATTGAGGATTGCAGTGAGGGCATTGAGTCTTAGGAGATTGTTGTGGGTTCATACTGTTGGGGGTTTTAATAACTGTATGACAGAATAGAAAGCGCAATGTGAATCATATTAATGATGGAACCCCCAGGACATTTATTGGGTAACATAATGTTACAGTTGTAGAGGGAACATGTTGCCCTAATGTTGGTTACAATATGAGGCATGGTTTTTAAATACCTAAAAAATGTAGAATCTTTTGTTGTTATGGTTTGATAGTTGCAATTTACTGACTGATGTTTTTCTTACTTGTAGTGTAACCCCTGAAGAAGAGCTTATTTACAGCTCGAAATGCATTGGGTACTTTATAATCCACTTCTGAAGATGTTTTATTTGTTGTGTCGTGCCCAGAAAAAGGCTCGGATGAGCATATGTGAGGCATAAGAAGCATTTCAAGACAGTTTATATCACGTGTGATGTACCATCTTAAAAAGAAAATAAATGAAGTTATGAGAAGTTGTGGAGGATATGGACTAATTTGTTGAAAAGTTGTCAATAAATTACTAATCTAAAGCAAAACGCTGTGTGCCCGTGCAACTAACGTAAATACGGTCCTACCTTTCGAATCATTAACACAAGCATGAACCAAGGTGGATCACACAGCGGTGCCGCACGCTCAGCTGTATTGAGAATGAGTACATTGAAAAATCATAAAGGAAATCAAGTGTGCACAGAAGCATTTTCTAATGTTAAAAGCAGAAGATATGCCAGTATCCACAGATATCAAACCATCCTACACAGGTTGCATCTCCTGTAGAGAAACAGGATGACCCTAAAGTAAGCTTTGACAGTAAAGTGTATGCACTTCAGCAATGAACAGTGGCGGCTCCCTGAGGGAGTGCTGTGGGGCGGGGCTGGGCGGGGCGGGGGAGGGGCAGAGTGAGGGGGTAGTGGAGTCAGCCATACGATGCCAGGAGTAAAGTAAATAAATACAACTATTTACCTTGCGCTCTCTGCATCGCAGAGTTGGCGATGCAGCAAGCGCAAGTTAAATAGTTTTATTTATTTATTTATTAACTTTCCTTCTGGCTGTCGTATGTCCGACTCCACTACCCCCCCACCCTGCCCCTCCTCTGCCCCGCCCCACCACCCGCAGCACTCCCTATGCGAGACGCCACTGGGAATGAAGACATTGGCAGGCACTCTTGAAGGAGTCCAGAGTTGTCTTAGCCCTAACAAGGGAATGACAAGTGCCCTTCGAGATACCTACTCTTGCCTCCAGGGAAATTATGATTCCTTAGCAGATATATCTGCTCAACAAGATGTCTCAGACAAAATTCCAACAAGATTTCATCACTTAGCTCGGGAACATCAATTCCTAAGTCATCCCTAGGACACTTAAAGCAGTACTTATTAATGTCAGCTCACTGACCAAGTATGTCTTTTTATATTTATCATTTTATAGGAGAAGACCATCTCAACCCTCTCCTTATGACAGAAACTTGGCTAACCGAAGACTCGTGCTCTGACCTTCAACTAGCAATATCCCCTAACTACTCCTGTATAAACACAGGCAGTATCAGCAGGAGATAAAGTTGGGGTAGCAATTGCATTTAAGAAAGCTCTTAAATGTACCACCTTCTAGGTGGAGGACCTAGCCGGCGCTTAAGTCTTGGGCTTCATAATTTCACCCTCAACTCAATGTTCCTTTACAGGGGTCTTTATATACTGTACCCCAGGCTATGCAGGAGAGTTTATCAACTAGATCCCCCATGCCTTGGGCCATAGAATTATTTAATACAGCAACACAGCTCTGGTCCTAGAGACTCCAAAAGAAGTTTCATGGTCCGATCCCTTTATCCTACTTCTCTTGGTCCTGGGCCCCTGCAAATCAGTAAGGAAGACCAGGGATCACTATCACTAATCGTGCCTGGAATGAAATGCATATTCCCCTATTAAAGGAGATCCTCAGTGGCACCAGGCCTACTCTAATAGGAGACATTGTGGCTGCCGAAAGCATGGTCAACAACTGGCTTTCAGAAGCCTCATCCATAGTCACTCCCATAGCCACCAATAGAACCCCCAGATCCAATCATTCTGCCCCAGGTTCACAAGGGAACTTCCGGAGGAGAAGAAATCTTTTTGAAACACTTGAAAGTGCTTGACATAAAGAATATAGGGGCATATTTACAAGCCCATAACGCCATCAGAGCGTCACTTTTTTTGATGCTCCGGTTGGGTCCATATTTACACAGTGGCACTAAGCCACTTTATGTGGCTGAATGCCACCTTGTAAATATACCCCTTTCCACAGATGTCTGCTGCGGCAAATGGGTGATGAATGGGTGTTTCTGTGGGCATTCCACCGTAATCCCATTGCTTTTTGACGCTGCCCCATATTTACAATGCTGGGGCTGCACCAAAAACTAAGGCCAGATAATATCTAGTCTTAGAATGGCGATACAGGGAGAAGTTAATAATATCTCCTCGTTTTTTGCTTTTTCTATGTGTGCTGCAGTCTGCAGCACACATAGAAAGAGCAAATCACCATTATTGAGTAAGATGTCCCTTCCTGCACGTAAACAATTGCCACTGCAGTGCAGACATCCTTGCAAAATGGTGGCAGGGTGCCTGAGCTAGCGCTGGGCAGCCATTTTTAGAACCAGTGCTAGGGGAAACGTAGGGGTGCGCCTCATTTTTGAAAATTGGGATAATCCCTGCGTTTTGAAAATGTCCTAATATTGCGTTGCCACATTTGGAGCAACACCGCACTCTGGCATTTTCTTGTAAATACCTCCCAATAATGCCTTTAGCAAAGGACAGTGGTGACTGCATGGGAATTGGGGTTTCGGGCAGACGGGATACAGAAAAAAAAAAAACTTTCCGGTGAACACTGCTGCAACTGCCACCTCTCCTCTGTCCTCACAGGCAGCGCATGAAGCACCCAGGCTCCTAGATTGTCCCAGCCAATCCCAATGCTGCATGACAGCAGTGTTGCCATTGGTCTGAATGGCTTGTTTGGCCACTCAGGCTGTGGTTGGTAGCTTGGAATTGTCTCCATCCAGATGTGCAACACAGCCAGGTGTAAAACATGCTAAGTGCAAATGACGGGTGGCCAAACCGTCATACGCACTTAAGAGAGTGCAAACAACTCCTCCTTCCTCTGACAGCGCTGAGCCCCACACCTCCTTGCCCTAACATGGCTTTGGGTCCGCACGGAAAAATAAAATGATAACTTGTTATTATAATTTTATTTGTATTTTTCTGCACTGCTCAAAGACCAGTGAGGCGACGCTCCTCCAATTTAGTGAAGGAACTGCCACTGGCAAAGAACAATACAAAACAGCCCTCAGCACTTCTACATAAACCTAAAACTGGCACGTCACACTTTTTACGCTCACAGAATTAATAAAGCCAACAACAATACAAAAGAAATCTTCAAATTGGAACCAACTTCACTGACCCCAAATGTATTGCACCCCCATTGAATCCACGCCCACCCTTTGTTCCCAACTTAGCAACTTTTTAAAAATAAAATCCTGATAATTCAGGGCAAAATTCTAATAGTACAAATCCACTAACCAACCAACATTATCAGCCCCCCTCACCACAAGCCCAAGTTAAACTGAAGCAATATTCCCCCTTTCCATCTAGGATGTAGAAAGCCTGATTGCTACTAGCAAATCTGGCTCATCCCATGACCCCCTTTCTCATCAAGTCATGAGCCTCCTAAGGGACTGTGTAGGACCCACATTGAATGAACTACTCAGTGCCTACCTGCACTTAGGGATATATGATGTTACCCTGCATGCCAACATTACGCATTCCATACCAACGCATTTGTAACAACGCAAGTTCTATTACAATGCATTGCCATCACAACGCATACTTTTACTACGCATATGCATTTACCACACATGCCTTGACAACGCAAAGTTATGCGTGGTAAAGGCATATACTTTGTACAGTAGTGACGGTAAGTATATATACTTTGCATTTATGCCTTTATTAAATTAAACTATGTAATGGTATTTATTTGAAAGAACAAGTTTACCATGTATTAACAAATATATGTACGGAAGTATTTCTTCAATGTTTATCATAACATGTGACCGGGCACTTGCACTTTAAATTTGGTGAGTCACTAAGTTAACGCTGTCATGTGATCAAGGCAGAAGGAGCTGCCGAAACGCGTCATGGCGGAGTGCTTACTAATGCAATAAACCGAAATTAAGCACTTACTTGGGTCCACGCTTGTTTGTTTGACGATAGAAGTGGGAGAACGAAGATTCTTCATATATATATATACATAAATGTATATATATTTTTTTAAATATCCCCTAAAACCGAAAAATTACCCTTTGTACCCCAGTAACTATACAACCCCAAAATTCTAAAATTACTTTAGCACCCCAATACCCATACCCCCAAACCCTAAAATTACCCTGGGCACCCCAAATCCCAAACCCACCCTGAACCCTAAAAATACCCCTACAGCCCAAACCCACCCTGAACTAAGCCTGGGGGTAAAATCTGCTCCACTCTCAGAGATTGCGGATTTTTGGCAACTCTGCGTTCCGCGTAGAACGCAAAGTTGCCTAAAACTCCGCGGTCTGCAGCGGAGCGGAGTTTTTTGTCTTTGCGATCTCAAAATGCATTTTTGCGTACGCCAGTGCGACTTAACCCCTTCGATGCTCATGACGGAACGGTTCCGTCATGAGCGTTGGTTGACCTGTGCTCATGACGGAACCGTTCCGTCATGGTTCCATAAACCCAATGGAACGTTCAGCACAGTGCACGAATTTGCGCTGCGCTGATGAGGTTAATGGGATGCCTGTGATTGCCAACGAGATTTCTCATCTGTTCGCAAGCACCACGAGAATTGGTAGCCAACCGCACATTCCGGCAAGAGTGTGCGAACTTGAGCACATCATTTGGGAGCACCATCGGACTTCCAGTGGAAGTTTTGAGAAGATCGTGATCCCAAACACTGCAATCTGGAGAAGAATCTCCCTCGAGCAGCAACAAAATCTTCTAGAAACAGTGATTCAGATTTAAAAAACTCCTCAATTGACATTTGGCTATACTTTTTTGTGCAAGGAGTCCCTTTTCTTTTTGTACTTTTTTTATGAGTAAAGAAGTGCCCCAGAATCTACAACTTCCTGTTCCTGTCAAGCTGGCTCCTCCCAGTGCTTTGGCCATCTCCTGTTTTTAATTTGGAGTTGGAGCTGGAAGGATCACTCTTTGTGGCTGCTGCATCATATATCATTGGATTTGAGTACTTTTGAATCTGAGATTATACAAGTAAGTTGGAAAATTGGTGTTGTTTGTTTGATTGGGGCATTGCATCTACATTTTGTGGTACTTTTCATCGTTTTTTTAAATATATTAATGTACTGTAGTTCAGTAGGAGCCTAGTTGCTTCTTTGTAAGTCATTTTTCATCTTTTATAAAGGAAACATGGTGTACAGTTCACTGCATTTTCTCCATATTTTGAAATTAATTTATTTGCAATATTTATTTAATTCACTAGCTCAGTGGTCTGCCAATACTATAGGCCTTTCATCCAGTAGTCCCAGAGCTACTCATGGGTGCATCAAACAACTGTTTATGTGGTGTCGGTTGATTTTAAACATCACTTAGAGCATGTATACATGAACATACAGGTGCACAACACAGAATTAAGCAATACAATCAATTCTAACTCTAATAATCACAGGAGTAGAATTCCTTAGTTTCGATTCTTTTTATTCCAAAACTGGTGGAAAAAGATTGTACAGCTGACGCGTTTCGTCCACTGGGGACTTCTTCAGGGCGGTTTTCTAATTTGAAAAATCGTGATGAAAAGTCCTAATTCTGGAGATAGTCGTATCAAATAAGTACTGGATCTGGATACTGGATATCTAATAAATGTGTCTAAAAGAAAGTCTTCACAGGAATGACAGGAAGACCACTGGTGAGGGCAAGGATCGGTCGGATATTCAAACCTTTCAGTATAAATCTGGGGTATATTTATCCCAAAATTCAAAATCAAGAATTGCATTGCGGAGGTCAGTGTTGATAATTGGATTTATCAAACAAATGGTTGTGGCCGGTGTTTTATTAGGGCCAGCAGACAGGTTGTATGATTCAAAATACTGATCAATTATAAGTGATTCTTGATGAAGTGTACTCAGTCTCTTTTCAAATGTTTCAAAATGGGCCCTCTAATGATGAAGCATACCTCTTGGCTCATAAGTGGAAGGCAAAATTCCCATCCGTACTCAGCAAAAACAGCTAGCGATTTATTTGTCACAGCCCGACACAACCTCCTCCAAGACAGGACAGCAATAACAGGTCTGTGCAGCACCAGGCACTTAGGGCATGGATGGCATTGGATTGAATAGCAAAATGTGTTTTGGGGGTATTTCACTTTTTTAGTGTGTGTTCAATAAATGCCTTTGTTGGATGTGCATGGTCTGGTTGTTGTGTAACTTGCAAACATTTTTTCGCCCTGTAGTTTTTCGTTTTTGCATTGTTTCATTAAAGCTGTGTTGTTTAGCATGCTAACTTTGTCTGGCCATTTGGGGCCTGCTTGAGTTCATTGTTCCAGGCCTCCTGCTTGTTGTGACTGTGAGTGACCATGTGGTTAATGGCCATTTTGTGGTGGTACTTAGTGTACTGCTTTGTCCATAGGCCTGCGTGTCTTTCTTTGGCTTACTTCTTCTTCTTGTTGTTGCCTGGCCATGTGGCTGGCGGCCATTTTGTGCAGGCAGCCCGTGTGCTTCTGCCATAGGACTTCATAATCTGTCTTCCCTTTCTTATTGTTGTGGCATGGCCTTGAGGCTGCCGGCCATTGTGCTTTTGCCAAAGGCCTGCATTGTCTGCCTTCCCTTTCTTTTTGTTGTGCCCTGGCCATGTGACTGGCGGCCATTTTGTGAAGGCAGCCAGTGTGCTTCTGCATTAGACCTGCAAGCCTAGTTTGTGGTGCCCATGCCTTGTAGTTGATTTGCATGCAATTTGTCTTCTTTTACCCAGCATAAAATGCATCACAGTTCACTACTTTTTCTAATACATTTGCAATATTATTGATTTGAATTGATTCACTATGTGGCCTAGTCTGCCAATGGGTTTTCCAACCAATAGGCCCAGGGGTACTCATTGGTGAATGAAGCAAATGTTTCTGTGGTGTCTACTGAATTTAAATATCATTTAGGGCATGGATGGCATTGGATTGAATTGCAAAATGTGTATTTTGGGGGTATTTCACTTTGTTCATGTATGTTCAATAAATGCATTTGGTAAATGTGTGTGGTGTGGTTGTTATGTAACTTGCAAGATTTTGTGGTAGTAGTATTAGTTAGTGTGCTGCTTTTGCCATAGACCTGCGTGCCATTCATTTGTTCCTCTTGGCTTACTGCTTCCATTCCCATTGCCAGCTGCAGCTCCACGAATGCTGCATCCCACGAGATGCACAATGCCAAACAGGTTACATTACATTTGAATTTTTTTTCTTCTTCCTTCCTATCCTTCCTGACTATGCACAGTACACCATGAAAGCCCTTGTTGTCAAAGTCTCACACATGGCTACACTGTTGTTATGTTTTGTTAAAAACTAAACTGAGTTAATAAAATTTTATAATATTAAAAATAACACTAAAAGTGTGACCACACACTAAGTTATATCTGTTTCTTTGTACTATTAGGAATTGACCCACAACAACAAATGCCAGGTTTCACTGATTTTCTTCTGGCTTCTTTGCTTTTAGGTGCAGAAAAGAATGAGGAGGAGGTGTCATCATCACCCGTTGTACCGCCAGACAGAAGTCCTGCTGCGCACGACGTCACGTAACGTGTGACCACAGACAGACATCTCTTCAACTTGTGCCACTTTGTGCTACTGACATCTAAGGAAGATGGCCCCAAAGAAAGGTACCAGGACCTCCAGTACCCAAAAAGCTGCAGCTGAGAAGAAGAAACTGCCCCTTACGAGGACTGGTGTGCTGCCCAAGATGTTTTTTGAGGAGCAAAAAACTGTGCCTGCAGCAGCAGTGTCCGGCGGGCAAGCTGGGAGCAGCAGCCCCGTATCAGTGGACCAACCCCTTAAACCTAGGCCTAATCCCATGTCTGTCACAGAGGCAGCCAGTCAAATCACGACAACACCAACGAGCAGTGATGTTGAAATGTACTTATCATTATCGCAAAGTAGTACCCAATCAATGCAGGAAACTCAGATAAGTGGACAACAACAGCCGCAACCCCTGCCCACAATAGTAGTTGTTTCTCCCGAAGTAGGGGCAGTTCAGGAGGTAGAGCTTCCTGCAGAGGAAGAAGAACAAACCACTCTTTCGGAAGATCCATTGCCTTCCAGATTCCAAGCAAGGAAAAGGAGGGTTAGTCCATTGAGTTCTTCTGCAAGCCCCCCTTCTGATGATCTAGATGCCAATTGGATGCCACCACCTCAGTCTGAGAGTGAAACACGCCACAAGAGAAGGCTAGGGAAAGGAAGGTTCCAGAAAGCCTTAGAGTTATGTAGGTAGATTTTGAAGAGGAGGATGATGATGAGCCAGTCATCATGGACATTAGTCCTGCCCCAGTGGAGACCGACATCATTACCCAATCCCAAATTGCTGTGAGGGATGTGGCATGGATACCACCAACACAGATAACACCAATACCACCTGCAGCTTGCGTATTTGCAAAGTCACAGCAGCAACCTACATCCAGCAGGGTACAGAGCAGGAATATCGTCGTAAAAATATCGACTAACATAAATATCGCTGCAAAAATATCTACAGGAAGAAATATCGATGACAAAAATATCGTCTGACCAGAATATCGACAGACAGGTAAGTAATATCGTTAACATTAATATAGTTGTAATAAATATCGTTTACAAAAACATAGTTTACAATAATATCGTTTTTTAAATAATTATAAGTAATGTAGTGTTTTTAATGATTATTTTTAGTCAAAGTAGTATTTTTAGTAGTATATTATTATTTAATAATGTATTTTCAGTTGAATTTAGTATTAATAGTTCCGTAGCGGGTTGTGGGTTTATAGGGGAGTAGGGTGGGAAGTAATTTAAATATAATGAAATAATACATTAATTAATGTTTTAAATGAATATAAATAGTGTAATAAATAATAGTTAATTAATTTCAATTAGTTAATTGAATAATAATTATGTAATTAATTATGTTAATTTTTAAATTATTTTTAGGTGTGTGTACAGGATTTTTTTAGTGAAAATGTTTTTGGGTAAAGGGGTATTTTTAGGGTTCAGGGTCAGTTTTCAGTTTTTGGGTAAAGGGGTATTTTTAGGGTTCAGGGTCAGTTTTTAGTTTTTGGGTAAAGGGGTATTTTTAGGGTTCAGGGTCAGTTTTTAGTTTTTGGGTAAAAGGGTATTTTTAGGGTTCAGGGTCAGTTTTCAGTTTTTGGGTAAAGGGGTATTTTTAGGGTTAAGATTCAGTTTTGGGTTTTTGGGTAAAGGGGTATTTTAATTATATATATGTATTATTGTTGTTATATAAAGTAATGTGTAAAATTAATTTATATGTCCACATTTATTAAGTTTATAATTAAAAAGTGTAGTAAATTTTTTTTAAATAGTTAAAAAATAAAAGTAATGTAATGTATTTTGTTAATAGTACTTATATTTATTTATTATTTAATGTAATTTTAATTATTTTAAAAAGTCGATATTTTTTACATCTATATTAATTACAACGATATTTTGGAGTCGATATTTATGTACTTACCTGTTTAAGTATAGGGTGTCGATATTTTTGTAAACGATATTTTTGCAACGATATTTATGTCAGCTATATTTTTGTTATCGATATTTTAACACCCTACCCATCCAGCACAACCCCCTTAGTAGAAGTAGGTACTGCGTCTGCAGAGTCAAACTCCACAACGCCCACCTTCCAGTTCATCCGGCATTGCAAGTGGCACCTCCAGCAGCACCAGAAAGTACACCTCCCAAATTTGGGACTTCTTTTCGGTTATCAGTAAGGAGGAGAATGTTGCTACATACTCCATTTGTGGACAAGGTGTTAGGCGGGGTAAGCTTGGTACAAACTATGGTACCGGAGGCCAAACAATCCATCTGAAAAAACACCACTTGATCCAGTGGGACGCGCACCTTAAAGGCCAAAAAAGTGCACCCATTGCTGTTGGTGGTGATGAAGAAGTAGTTACGATTGCGGTGGAAGGTGAACAAGAGGGAGACATTTTCTCTGGAACACGAAGTAACCCTGTCCCCAGCAGTGCAGTGGTACCGCCCCCATCCTCATCAGCCTCAGCAACATCTCAGTGGTACAAGAGTAAGAGTCAGGCAAGAGAGTACCACAATGAAAAATCGTGCGGCGTTGAGCCTAACAACATCTAGCGACAAGATGTCACCTGCATCAGTGAGACCAGAAAAGAAAAAAATCCAGCATACCCTTCTCATTATGTTTAGGTCGGAGGGGCAATACAAATGTAACCACCCAAAGGTACGTTTGTATAATGCGAAACTGGCTCAAATGTTAGCGCTGAACCTCCTCCCATTTTCTTTTGTGGAAGGGGTGGCTTTTCTTGAATTTGTGACAGCCATCTGCCCAAAATGGAAGGTTCCCAGCCGGTCCTATTTTGCCAGAGTTGCTGTTCCAGCACTACATCATCATGTACTTGGACAAGCTTTGCAGCAAAGTGCTGTTCACGCTATTCACCTGACAACAGACATGTGGACCAGTTGCCAAGCCACTGATTACATTTGCATCACTGCACACATGATCTCTTTTGTGGGGGTTGTTGAAAAGCTATCTGCAGGTGTTGACACTGCTGAGTTTTTTGATGCTACTCGGAAACATGCAACTGTAGCCATGTTCGCCATGGAAAAATCTCATACTGCTACAAACATTTTGGAAGAGTTTAACTGCAAGGTCTTTGAATGGCTGCACCCAAGAGGGCTTAACATTGGTGTTGTTTCCAAGGACAATGGCAGTAATATAGTTAGGGCCATGTCCAATGGTAGCTATTTCAGGGTCCTGTTTGGTGCACTGCATTAACATTTTTGTCGAAGACTTTCTGAAAAAGAAGAGCAAGTCAGCAACGTACTGACCACCTGCACACATTTCAGCCATTATTGTAAAGCCTGGAAACAGCCGAGGATCATTCAACGTGAGCATAGAGTGTCAGCTAAAGCACTCATCCAGGAGGTGCCCACATGTTGGAACTCTACCTATTACATGCTTGAACGTCTGTTTGAGCAGTACAGACCAATCAATGAACATGTTATGCAAAGAGGGAATGCTACTGTGAAAGGCATGACCATTGAGATGGACCAAGGGGGCCGAGTTAAATGCCTGACAGAAATACTACTTCCTTTTGAGCTCTTCACACGGGAAGTCAGCAAGGAAGAGTGTACTATGGGCCAAGCTATTCCATTGTTGCACATGCTACAGGAACAGCTAAAGAGGTTGTCTGCAATGTACGCAGGTGTGGAGAGAAAAAAAGAAGCATATGAGTTGGAGGGGAGCTTAACCCTTCGCTTATCTGAAAATACAAGGGTGCAAACAGAAATTGTGTCATCCAGCCATTACATTTCTGCCACAATTCTGGATCCATTGTACAAATCAGTACCGAACACTAACACATTGATTCCTTTTTCAGAAGTGGATGTTTCCAAGTACAAACTTGGATAGCTGTGAAGCCAGTTGCTTAGAAAAAGAACACCCGGCAATTAGAAGCCCGCTTCTCCAGGCCACAACAAGCACTACAGGGCAGCCGACGGCAAGTTCAACTTCAGAGCCTGAGGGCAGTGCGGTTGACTCACAGCAGCCAAAACCACCAACAACACCAAGAACAACATCAACAACAACAAGAACAGGAGCATCGGCCCCGTCAAAATTGGCACAGGAATAGTTTCTACAGTAAGGGCTTGTTAGGTCCAGTGCCGAAGCTAAGGCAAAAGAGGACTAGCAAAGCGGAGCACCCCTGAGCATTGAGCGTATGGTCCAGGCCTATCTGGATGACCCAACAGAGGTCTACATTGATCAAAACCCATTGCTGTATTGGCATGGGAAAAGGCACCACTGACCAGCGCGCATCATGCTGGTGATAAACTATCTGGCTTGCCCTGTTGCAAGTGTCTCTTCTGAGTCTCTTTTCAGTGCTGCTGGTGCAGTTGTAACAGTGAAAAGGACCAGTCTCTCACCCCAAAACATGGAGTGGTTAACCATGATCAAAATGAATCAGTACTTTATACCATTAGATTACCCTTTACCTGAAGTAGCACAGCAGGAATATGATGACGGTGACTTAGGTCATGGAAGTAGTGTGTTAGATGACCTACTTCTGGGTGAAACACCAGAGTTTGAGGATGAGCTCTACTTGCCTAACAGTGACAACTAGGCTTTCATTTCAACTTGTTACTTTCTTCCTTATTTACTTTTATTATTTGTGCTTGTCTCTGTCTTTCTGGTTCCAATCACAAAAAATCCATCAGCACTGTCTTACTCTTTTTATTGATGTATTGGAATTGCAACTATGTGAATTTATTAAGTTGCTCCTAGAAGTCCTGCTCCATCCTGACTCGTCCTAAATCCATTTCCCCCAAGCCAGACATTGGATGGAGAATAGTACAAGAAATATGTGCCTGCCTCGTTGAGTCCTTCCAAAAAACATGACTATAGCTATCCTCCTTTCCGGGCCAAGAGGGACTGTCCCTTAAGACTACCAGGTAATGATGGATGACATGCATTGGGTGCTGACTCTGAGTGATTGGTGTTTGTGTTGTTGTGCAAGAAGTGTACTAGTATTACTTAATCTACACACAAATAAGTGACTCAAATCAATGTTTCCCTTCTTGTTGTTTAATAACAAAATTGCACTTCTACTGCAGGCCGATCCATTGCATTTTTGAACATGGAATCTATTCTGGACTCACCCAGTGCACTACAGAGTTGGACACCATGATAATGATGACCATACTATACTCATCCCAGTCAGTCAGTAGGATCGGAGATGATTAATGGAATAACTCTGGGTGTTTTCTAAAGTGGCCTAAAAGGTAAACAAGTCAACAACCACAGAAGACCTACATGTCTGTGTAGTGGTGGAGGCGAGTGTAGTGGTATGACTGACTGACAGCGGTGCATTGATTTAGTTACTTAATTTTTAAAATGCTATGTTGCTGAATATGTGTGCTCTGTCTGGCTCAAAATCTAAGCTAAGTGGAGGTTGGGTGGGCGCCGTGGGCCTGCTCTGTCCTTTTGTTTTGCAGGTTAATGCTGGAAACAAAGTAGTAGACATGATTTAGCCATGCCGCCTCTGAAAGTGTTCTTGTTGCACTCCTCCATAATTTATGCATTTTTTTCTCCTTGATTTTTCAATATCCCTTTTGTTTTTCCATCTACACTTACAGGCAAGCCTTTACCCTGTGCTATACTGGGAAAACAACTCACACTTACCTTACCAATCCGCATCCACCAGGCAGGCAGTGGCACCCAAGAGATTGACGCGGACGGAGCGTCCATGGAAGTGAGGACTAAGAGGAATGCCGAGATGGAACTCCCCAATTTGACCATAACATACATATAGTAACTTAGTATCATTCATCATCTTTTAATTAATTTTATTCATTTTTTTCTCTTCCATCATTACGACTGTGTTGTTGTATATTATGTTTGCTCTTAGTCTTTGCTTATAATTGATCCCTACAGCTACCTTTTAATTTTCTTTGCTAGTTTTAAAATTAAGCCCGGTACAACAGAACATAAATAAAATGTATGTAATGTGGGTCTCTCTGAGGGCAGACAGGCAAGGCAATTGCATAATAATAATAATTAATAATATACTGCTGCCCTGTACTGTCTGCTAGTCTAGTTAGTACTATTTATCATTAACCATTAATTCATCCTCATGCATGCATTTCCTTTTTCTCCCTTAACAGATTTATGAATATGATGGTCGTCTGCCAAGAGTGTGTGTTGTCCATGTGCAGTGTTTGTCATTGTCAAACCTTTTCCTAAAATATCCCTTCCCAACCATCCATCAAACCCTAACCCTCTTACCCCCGGGTTGTGTGATTTATATTGCGGTGTGATTAGATTAAATTTACACCAATAATTGATCACACACTTGCTAGGTCGGATGCGGTGAAAGCAACACAAATTCTTCAAGGCAAGGCGAGGATTTTCTGCTCTAAGTATATATATATACAACTGAGGACCTATATACATGGCTGTGATAACAACTTAATTATGAAAAATAGAAATTTGTAAAAGCATGAAATAATTTCTGGTCTGTCTCTTTTACCCTATGTAAATAAATCTGTTTTTAACGGTAGTTCCATGGGCTCATGGTACACTGTTAAAATAAATATTGCACTAGGCACGGTGACACTTTATGGTTAATTCAGAAATAAAATGTATTTCCTCATTTGCACTTTATGCACTTTTATAAGCTTATTTTGCACATATCATGTACTGTACTTTGGTACCCACACACAGGAAGAATGCTTTGGGCCCTAAAAGAGTTCCGAATGGGCAAATAAAGGGAATACATAGGCAAATCTGCTTCATTCTCAGATCAATTCTTGATTAAGAACTATATAGAAAACAAGAACATTACGATATGATGAAATTCTTATCTGATGTGTTTTTAACAATATATATTTATACAGGTATTGTTTGAGTTCTTTATATATCACGGAAAGATTTACAAGCATTGATAATTACATGGTCAAATGTGTATTTAAGCAGTTAGTAAATGAAGTAATCAGATTAAATTACGGCGCCAAGATGTATATTACCTTTTTAAAAAACTGTTTCTATTATATTTATAAAAATTGAATTTTATGAATATTTATGAATACAATGAAGCATCTGCAAATGTGTACTAAATATTATGATATTTGCAATGTTCAACTCCGAAAACTACATGTAAGTCTGTTTTCAAACTTTATTACTCCCTCTGCACGGTGTCACTTTAAAAACAGAAAATATGTTGAGCACGTCATGTGATCAAGGGCTCCGTGTAGCCCGAAACGCGTTGTGGCGGCAACTAGCACCAAATAAAAAAGACTGAAGCACTTATTTAGGTGGAGTCTGTTCTGTTTTCCTTATCGAAGCATCAAAAGGAAAAGGTTAATTTTGATTGCTTTCCACATGGGGAGCAGAATGTTAGCTGCTCCCCATGTGGAAAAGCAATGCTGGCTCCTGCAGGACGCGGGGAGCCGGCTGGGATGTGGGGGGATTGGGGAGCCACACAGCCCCCCCTTCTTAAAAATAATAAAATTAAAAAAAGACCGGCAGAGCGCCAGAGGCCATGCCCCTCTTTGCACCACTCTGCAAACGCACCAGTATTCAAGGGGAACAAATTCCCCTTGAATACTAGGGGTTCATGGGGGCCAACTAGCCCACCAGGAACCTCCAGTATGCACCAGGGGGCTGCGCTGCAAAGAGGTGTTCTGAGGCCACGCCCCTTTTTACACCTCTCTGCAACTCAGCTCTGTGGAGCTTAATGGAGGTAGCTGGTGGGCTAGTTGCGCCCCAGTGACCCTCAGGATTCAAGTGGAGTTAATCCCCCAACTTAAAACGCGTCACAGGCGCATGTCCAGTGGTGAAGGTAGGGGGCGGGGCGGGGCCTGAGGTGACATTTGTGCAAACACGCCATGTGGAGCGTTATAAGTTGAGGAATTAATACCATGTCAATCCTGAGAGCCCACCAGGTACCTTCAGTAAGCGCCACGGAGCTGCATTGCAGAGTATTGTAAAAAGGGGCGTGGTCTCTGCACCGCAGCCCTCTGGCGCATACTGGAGATCCTGGTGGGTTAGTTGTCCCCCAGGGACCAACTAACCCCAGAGACCACGCCCTTTTTTACACTTCTCTGCAACACAGCTCTGTGGCGCTTACCGAAGGTACCTAGTGGGCTAGTTTGACCCTAGGGACCCTTAGGATAAAAGGGGACTTAATTTCTCAATTTCGAACGGACACAGGGCGTGTTTACACAGTGGTGAAGGGAGGGGACGGGTCCTGAGGTGACGTGTGCAAACACGCCCTGTGGCGTGCTTTAAGATGGGGAATTCATTCCCCTTCAAACCTGGGGGCCCCTGGGGGCCAATTAGCCCACCAGGGGCTTCCAGTAAGTGACACTGCGTTGCGTTGCAGAGAGGTGGTGCAGGCCGTGCCCCTTTTTACACCTCTCTGCAACGGCGCTTACTAAGTTGGGGAATAAATTTTTTTTCAAAACTGAGGGTCCCTGAGGGCCAACTAGCCCACCAGGTACTTCCAGTATGCGCCACTGAGCTGCGTTGCAGACAGGTGTTCAGAGACCACGCCCTTTTTCACACTTCTCTGCAACACAGCTCTGTGGCGCTTACCGAAGGTACCTAGTGGGCTAGTTTGACCCTATGGACCCTCAGGATTCAAAGGGATTTAATCTCCAAACTTAAAATGGCCACAGGGAGCGTTTACACAGTGGTGAAGGGAGGGGATGGGGCCTGAGGTGACGTGAGAAAGCACGGCCTGTGGCGCGTTTTAAGTTGGGGAAATAATTCCCCTTCAATCCTGAGGGCTAACTAGCCCACCAGGTGCTTACAGTAAGCGCCACTGCACTGTGTTTCAGAGAGGTGGCCCAGGCCGTGCCGCTTTTGACACCTCTCTGCACCGCAACTCTGTGGCGCTTACTGGAGGTACTTAGTGGGCTACTTGGACCCTAGGGACACTCAGGATTCAAGGGGACTTAATCTCCCAAATTAAAATGGACACAGGGCACGTTTACACAGTGGTGAAGGGAGGGGATGGTGTAGGAATGTGGTTTTATATATACCGGACTAAAGTAAGGTACAGTGTGTATAGAGTCCCCAGTCCCCAGAGGTTTGGCAGAGGTTAAAGTTAGATATAACCTTATTCTCTAAAGTGGTAGCTTGGTGGAGCAGTAAGGCAGTATCAGAGGGCAGTGTAGAGCTTTTGTTGTACACACTCAGTCAGCAAATGGTCTCACACACTCGATAGCTGAACTCTAGGCCAATTGTTTTGTATCAAAAGATATAGTTGTTTTATTTTAGAACCAGCAAGGTATCAAAATATACTTTCAGAGGGTGAGTTACTTTAGTTAAATACTTTTCGAATAGGCAATAGACTTTTTGAATGCAATAGTTACAGTTTGTTGCAATAAGCAACACAATTTCAAACACAATGCAACATTGAGCTCAATGGGAATTTCTGGTTAAATGCAATTAGTTCCTTTGTAGATTACTTTTCTAACCACAGGACTGGATCCTAGATTCAGTCCCGGGACATGAGCTGTAAACAGTTAAGTAACAGCATTTTGGTTACAGTAGTGATTTGTAAGGAATATTAATGTATTTTAAAAGTTGACAGAAACTTTTTCAGTTGAAATTACCAATGTTATCCTACAGAAGAAAATTCAATTTGCAGGTAAAGTATGTTCATGTTACTTTTGTAATCCAGTGCTGGACTCCTAGTTTCAGCACTGGGACCTCTACCTAAAACAGGCATGTAATAACGTTTTTATCGTTGGTACGTTTTTTAGAGAATATTTGTAAGTTTAAAAAATTGACACCTAGAAACTTTTTCAGCCAAAAGCAGGCAATGATATCCTGTGGAAGGAAATTCAAGTTACTGGTAGTTAGAATTGCTTTTCTGGATCAGTACTGGGATCAAAGATGCAGTCTCTCCTGATAACAGGTGAGTAAATCGGAATTCATAGTTCAGCTGATTTTAGAGGAATATTTTAAAGTTCCAAAACTCCACACTTGGAAGAATTTCCAAGTGAAACCGGTCAATTATAGCCTATGGAAGAAAAGTGAGTTATTGGCTTTTAAGGTAAATAATAACAGAGTTAAGGTTCTGGGCATAGGCTCAGGGGTCTCCCAGGGTCAGGTAGGTACAGTTGGTACACCCTCAGCAGCACAGGGGCAGCTGGGTGCAGAGGTAGTTAGGCCCAATGTTATCCAATGAGAGGCAGGGGGCCTTCGGTTGGTGGCTGCTGGCTAGCAGGCCACGCGGCTGTGGGAGCTGGGCTCCTGGTCACTTGCTCAGGGCAAATGGGGAAATAGGATAGGACAAAGGTTACACTGCCAGGGGCACTCAGGCGGCTGGGTGCAGGGTGCTTTTGAGCAATCGGGCGCTCAATGTTATTCAATGGAGATCTTTAAAAGGGAACAAAGGTGTAGGCTTGGGGACGGTGGATCTTCTGGAGTGACGAACACTTTGAGGGGTAAGTTGGGATTTTGGAGGGTAGGTAGGCACCCTGAAGTTGGGCACATGAGGCCGGGGGCGCCGGGTGCAGGTTGTCTTTGGATGTCGGGAATTCTTACCCTCTGCTGGTCCCGGTTGGAGGGGTACCATGTTCGGAGTCTGCAGGCATCGTCTGGGTCATCGAGGAGGGTTCTTGGGCACTGGATTCAGGTCAGAATCTCCGGGGGGACGTCCTCAGGGTCTTTGTCCATTCGGGCACAGGCCGGGCTCGGCGGGTGTAGAGTGGGCTGGATTTGCGGTTCCTGGCTGGCACCAGGGGTGTTGCTGTTTGAGCAGAGCGACTGCTCGTGGGAGTCCCAGTCTCTAAGAGGGTCAAGGGTGGCAGGTCCTCCGGGGTTCTTGAGTTTGCTGTCCACAGGAGACAAGGTTCAGGAAGGAAGGTTCAGGGTGCCCCAAATACTAAATTTAGGGGTGTTACAGTTAGGGGAAGGGCAAGGACCAATAGGTCCCTGTCCTGGGGAGAGTACATCCCCTATCCTGCTCCTCTTCTGTGGGAGGGGGGCAGGAGCCTATCTCTGATTGGGCAGGGCTCCCCATCCTCAAGATGGTCAGGCCTAACTCTTCCTCTATATATCGCAGGACGGATGCCCGGTCACCCATTATGATGTGGACGCTTTGCTGAACTATACTACGACGCCGCCATTGCTTGTCGACCTGTTGGTCTGTTTGTGATCGAGCCTGAGCTGCTTTGTGCGAGTGGGGTGGGGCGGGAGTCTGGTTGTGCTGACTTTCCCCCGTCTTTTCCCTTAGTGGGTATTCTTGGGGCGACAGGCACGTTAGTTGGGGGGGAGGGCCGTAGCCTCTTCGACGTGCAGGGTGGGGGGGTTGGGACTTGATTTTCGTTTCTTTTTTTGTTTCTATGGCCTTTTCTTCTTGTTCTTTCTCTTGTTTCTCTTCTTCTTTCTTACATATCTTGGGTCAGACGGGGGGTTGGGTTTGGTTCTTTCCGGGACGATTTTTGTGCTTTGCGTCTATGTCTTTATCGCATGGTTTATTGATTCTACGACCAGGATATCGATTTAAATGCATAGTCACTGAACGATTACATATCCTGCTTTTCCTTCCCTCTTATACTACTGTTTGAGGGCGCATATCCTGTCACGAATTTTCCCATGTAATAAGTGCCTTTTTGTACGTCGTCGGATCCTTTCATTGCTGCTATAGAATGATTCCTCTTATATCCTATCATACCGTAGACAAGCTAGATTGCAACTCCTGATGTGATATATTGACTGGGCGGGCGCTAACTGGGGCGACATGTACTTCTGCGCTTGTGTATCCTTATTGCAATGACTTACGCCAGTATTTTGATAACGATGTTTCACTTGTGGATATCCTCTTATGTGGCTCGCCCTCTCAGCTACCCGGTCTGACTTTAGGACGATTCGTCCAAATTACAAAATTAAACCCTCTTTATCCTTTTCCTGTGGCTCCTTGCCAGTCCATCGTAGTTTTGTTATTTTTGTCATCTATTGCAGCGCAAGGTACCTTGGAAGGTTGTATATTGTCATAGCAGCCGGCCCGCAGTGGTTGTAGGCAGACGCTGTGTACTATGTTTACGATAAATAAAGGTTTTAAAAAAAAAAGATGGTCAGGCCTGGAGTTGTGCTTCACCTCGCCTCTCCCACCTGATGGGTGGAGTTGGCACAGGCTGGCACACCTCCTTTCCTCACGTAGAATTTCCTGCGAGTCTTCCCACCACCTGGCACCTGATTGGCAGGAGCCCAGGCCACACTCAGTCAAAGCACATCAGCAATTCAGCAAAAAGTGGGGGCATACGATGCAAGAAAGATGGCACTTTCTCACAGATGGGGCCTGAAGAGAAGTGTGCGAACATGCCCTGTGGTGGGTTTTAAGATGGGGAAATAATTCCCCTTCAATCCTGAGGGACCCTCGGGGCCAACTAGTCCACAAGGTGCTCCAGTAAGCGCCACTGCGCTGTGTTTCAGAGAGGTGGCCCAGGACGTGCCCCTTTTTACAAAGCAGCAGTGGTGCTTACTGGAGGTACCTAGTGGGCTACTTGGACCCTGGGGACACTTAGGATTCAAGGGGACTTAATCTCTCAAATTAAAACGGCCACAGGGCGCGTTTACACAGTGGTGAAGGGAGGGGATGTGGCCTGAGGTGACATGTGCAAATATGCCCTGTGGCGCGTTTTAAGATGGGGAAATAATTTGCCTTCAATTTAAGAGGTAGTTTTAATCCCCCCTGCCCTATTATGTACTAGGGGCTTACAGAGGAGGTCATTCTAATCATAGGGGTACCCCAATGCATAGTGTTCCCTGGTGTATGTAGGTGTTTTAACTGTATTCTAAGTGTCTTTTAGCATAGCACTGGCTCCAGCACTGGTTAGTCAGAGTCAGTTACCACCAGTACCCATCTGAAAAAATTGTAAAAACTGCGCCAAAACCCAAACACTTATAAATTCACCCAGGCACTCTCCTTGCAGTACTGTAATCATTCAGTCAGTACCCAAGTACTCATGCAGTGAGCCAGGCCTTAGCACATGGATAGCTTCAAACGCCTATCCACTATGCATGCAGTCCTCTAACCACCTACACACATGTCTTTCACACCTTCAATTTCCCAGTCAGTATCCATACACTTCCGGGAAACACACTGTCACTCCTCTTGCACTCCATGTGTGACCTATTCAGCACCATGTACTAATCCATTCACTGCGCCAAAACCCAACCACTTATAAATTCACCCAGGCACTCTCCTTGAAGTCCTTTAATCATTCAGTCAGTACCCAAGTACTCATGCAGTGAGCCAGGCCTTAGCACATGGACGGCTCCAAACCCCAATCCACTATGCATGCAGTCCTCTAACCACCTACACACTTGTCTTTCACACCTTCAATTCCCCAGTTAGTATTCATACACTTCCAGCAAACACCCTGTCACTCCCCTTGCACTCCTCTAGTGACCCATTCAGCCCCATGAACTAATCCATTCACTGCGCCAAAACCCAACCACTTATACATTCACCCAGGTACTCTCCTTGCAGTACTCTAATCATTCAGACACTACCCAAGTACTCATGTACTGAGCCAGGCCTTAGCACATGGACTGCTTCAAACCCCTATCCACTATGCATGCAGTCCTCGAACCAACTACACACTTGTCTTTCACACCTTCAATTCCCCAGTCAGTATCCATACACTTCCAGGAAACACACTGTCACTCCTCTTGCACTCCATGTGTGACCCATTCAGCACCATGTACTAATCTATTCACTGCGCCAAAACCCAAACACTTATAAATGCACCCAGGCACTCTCCTTGCAGTACTCTAATAATTCAGTCAGTATCCAAGTACTCATGCACTGAGCCAGGCCTTCGCACATGGACTGCTTCAAACCCCTATCTACTATGCATGCAGTCCTCCCATACCTACACAATTGTCTTTCAAGCCTTCAATTCCCTAGTCAGTATCCATACACTTCCAGCAAACACCCTGTCGCTCCCCTTGCACTCCTCTACTGATCCATTCAGCGCCATGTATTATTCCATTTACTGCTCAAAACCCCAAGCATTTACAAATTCACCCAGGCACTTTCCTTGCAGTACTCTAATCATTCAGTCAGTACCCAAGTACTCATGCAGTGAGCCAGGCCTTAGCACATGGACTGCTTCAAACCCGTATCCACTATGCATGCAGTCCTCTAACCTCCTACACACTTGTCTTTCACACCTTCAATTCCCCAGTTAGTATACATACACTCCGGCAAACACTGTGTCACTACCCTTGCACTCCTCCAGTGACCTATTCAGCACCATGTACTAATCCATTCACTGCGCCAAAACCCAACCACTTATAAATTCACCCAGGCACTCTCCTTGAAGTCCTTTAATCATTCAGTCAGTACCCAAGTACTCATGCAGTGAGCCAGGCCTTAGCACATGGACGGCTCCAAACCCCAATCCACTATGCATGCAGTCCTCTAACCACCTACACACTTGTCTTTCACACCTTCAATTCCCCAGTTAGTATTCATACACTTCCAGCAAACACCCTGTCACTCCCCTTGCACTCCTCTAGTGACCCATTCAGCCCCATGAACTAATCCATTCACTGCGCCAAAACCCAACCACTTATACATTCACCCAGGTACTCTCCTTGCAGTACTCTAATCATTCAGACACTACCCAAGTACTCATGTACTGAGCCAGGCCTTAGCACATGGACTGCTTCAAACCCCTATCCACTATGCATGCAGTCCTCGAACCAACTACACACTTGTCTTTCACACCTTCAATTCCCCAGTCAGTATCCATACACTTCCAGGAAACACCCTGTCACTCCTCTTGCACTCCTCTAGTGACCCATTCATCACCATGTACTAATCCATTCACTGCGCCAAAAGCCAAATACTTATAAATTCATCCAGTCACTCACCTTGCAGTACTCTAATCATTCAGTCAGCACCAAGTACTCCTGCACTGAGCCAGGTCTTCGCACATGGACTGCTTCAAACCCCTATCCACTATGCATGCCGGCCCCTAACTAACCAACACACTTATAGTTCTGCACTTATACATTCAACAACTAAAAACAATATTTCAGTTTCAATATTTAAAAAAACATTTTTATTTCCGTTTATATTAAAAATATATAATGTAATTTAAAAAATAAAATATGTAAAAATAAACAGTTAAAAAACTGTAGAAAATCAGTATTTAAAAATACATATAACTATTATTACATTTAAAAATGATCATTTAAAAGACCTTCGAAGTTCACTGAAAAAACCATAGGTTTCAGACATGTTATAGTTAGGAATTAGCATTTAAAAAACCGTAGAAATTCAGTGAAAAAACCACAGGTTTCAGGGCTGCTATAGTTAGCTGGACATTTCACTTGTACAAACCATTGGAATTCCTCCGTTATAGTTAGTTCTGCTAACTATAACTCGCGCGCCCGCAATCCACTGCTGATGATGTCACATATTACATCATTCATGACATGGTCAGTGACATCACTGATGACATTTCAAATGACATCACTGATGACATCATCCACGTGACAATCAGATACACCTCATCATACACTAGTATAACCTTTCATCATTCACTGTAAAATACAGAGTACCATATTTGAATCCATTGACACACCAATACAAGTTTCTAAAAACCCACTCAGTGATTCCTAGATCTACACACACACCTAATCACTTACCTATAGATTCACTCATATATGCTGTCAATGATCAATAGAACACTATCAAATATACTTTTACACCTATGTCGATATTACACATCAGCACACATCCTAATCACTTATGCAGTCATCCTACTCACTTATTCAAACAATGGATCATACTTACATTTACTCAGCTACACACGTATACAAACACCACTTCATTTATTCATATAGATAGTAACTCATACTTAGTGTGTTATAAAATCACTATTACAAGTATACAGTTATCCATACAGCCACTCATACAATCACTGATTCTCATGTATACTTATTTATATACAACTGTCACATACACTGCCTCTTATTTTTCTAGTTTGTTGGACATGTACCATTGAGAGATATATTTGCTCATCACCACAACCATAAAGATGTTCACTCACCCAAACAACTGTTATAACATGCAGTCTTAACCTCATACACCTACTGAATCAACTATTCACACATCTTGGGCAGTCACACACCCCCCACCGAACCAAACACACATTCACTCTCCCATACAAATACTCAGTTAACTAATCAATAACTAATATAGACGTTCACATAGCTAGTAACCAACTGGTGCAGCAGTTTACACAACAACTAACAAAGCGATACAGATATTCACACAGTTTAGTCACTATCCAATATATTTAGCGACATACTATAAATTAGTCAAGTAAACAGTCAATCACACTGCTAGTAAATGCTCCATCCAGATATTTATATTTATTTATCCACTCATTGTTCAATGCAGATTGCTATATATATATATATATATATAGATATATATATATATATATATATCTATATATATATATATATAGATATATATATATATATATATATATATATCTATATATATATATATATATATATATATAATACATATTGAAATAACTAACCAAACCATTTTCACTGGATGATGTCATCAGTGATGTCATCAGTGATGTTATTTGAGATGTCATCAGTGATGTCACTGACCATGTCATGAATGATGCAATATGTGACATCATAAGCAGCGGATTGCGAGCGCACGAGTTATAGCTAGCAGAACTAACTAGAACGGAGAAATTTCAATGGTGTTGTACGAGTGAAATGTCCAGCTAACTATAGTTGAAGAATGCATAGACTAGTAGGAGAGACTGACAGTAGTAGGACAAATGAGGGTACTGCATCTATCTGCCGGTGTGTTACACTATTTACAGTTTTAAAAAACTAGCTGTGGCCCTGCAGCAAAAGGAGGAAGCAAAAACAAACAAGGTGACATAAAAGAGTAACTCCCCTCAGAAAAGATTTGCATCATATGAAATGGAAAACTATACATTTATTACCCAAACAAATATAAACTAGAAGAGAACCCCACAACACCTGACCCACCCCTCTCCCTAACCCCAACCAATGTCCAGTAAATTAAACAAATGTCCATGCCCAAGTTCAAGAAAAAGTAACCCCCAAGGTTCCCCAACTAGTCCCAACATCCCACCCACCCAAAAAAATATTGTAAAAGGGCAAGAGTCAAAGACTGAGGTCGGTGATGATGATGACGTCAATCAGCGGGGGTGCCGGCTAGTTCTCTCCAGGACCTCTTCCAGCTTGGCCTCTAGGCACGCCACCCTTAGGAGCATGCAGCTCTGAAAGTTTCTGCAGGAACAACAGGGGTGGGCAGCTACAGATGTTGATGATGGGTGGTGGGCGGCTGCCAGAACACGGCGCCATACCACCAGAGGCACAGTGGGCTGTCTGGGCCCCGGGGCATTGGAGGAAGAAGCTGCAGCTGCCGCCTCCTTCTCCTCCTCCGCCAGGGCAACCAGCCGGCGATATTCATCCCGGATGGCCTCCAGCTTCATTTGCCGCGCCCTGGACGCCAACTCATGTCTAGTGGTTTGGGAAGAAGTAGCTATATCGAGAAAGGAAAAAAAGAGAATTGTAACCAATACTCTTAGCAAAACAGTAACACAAAATTAAATTACAAACATAAAAATTATAGTGGTACAGTAGTAGCAGTTGAACTAGCAGCTGTGGCATGCTCTCCTCCGCACTTCACTTCCTCTGTCCCCAAGATTTGGATGTGATGATTATACTTTCAGGCACTATAGAGTAGAGTAGAAGTGGGGGAACACCAGGCGCTCTTACCTGACTGCCACTGCCACGCCATCAGCGGAGCCGTGAGGGAAACGGCGGCAACGCTTACACCGGGAGGCAGACCGGACCGGACCACACTACCCAGCAGGCTCTGGGGCGTGACGCGCCAGAAGCGCGAGTAAAAGGCTGACACCCCTCTCGCCCCGCGAGTCGCGCCCGCGGGAGAGCCCGTGGCGAAGCCCGGGCAAAGGGCGGGCCCTCTGAGGCCCTCAGAGGTCAACAGTGGTCGGGCGGGCCACCCCTCTAACGTCTATTAACAAGGTGAGCTATTGCTGTAACAATGGGCAAACGTAACGCTATAAGCAATACCACGGATATAGTCACTCAGGACGTTGTAACTTCAGCTTCTCTTTTAACGTCATTTGAGACACTGATAGACACTGCCTTTAATGAGATCGCTGAAACTGAGAGGAGGTTTTCTATGGGTTCATTTACTACTAATCAACCTAGTACTACAGGTAGCCCAAATGATAATATGCACTTATTCCCTGAAGTCACTGTGGTAAAATCAAATCCTGTTGTTAGTCTGCCCAATTCACCAGAAGTTGGAAACATTACTAGTGCAGCCCCAGTAGTGGTTCTGGATTCCGCTTCGCAATCATCATCATCATCATCACCAATAACCACTGATTGTACCGAAACCATCGAGAACACTGGAGCTAAGCGAAAAAGGGGCCCAGTAAAGTCTACATTAAATAAAAGGAAGCAGCCCCCTAGGAGTAATAATCAGCCAACTCCACAGAGTATGTGGACTAGGGGGAAGAAACAACAACAACACACAGTATCTTTGCCAGCTCAACCTCACCTGGGTGACACCATTGTTATAAATGACGGTATAAATTTTAATACAACTTCTACGCAGACAGAATCCACCAATGAGAAAAGTCTTCATTCTAAACCAAAGGGGAATCTCATTGAAACTATTGCGGACACAATTTTTAAACAATTAGAAGGTCAAATGATCAAACAATTTAATAGTATTTTTAAGAGACTTGATAGATTGGAAACCCTAATCAAAAATGACGACACTAAGAGAAAGGGTACGGTATGCATAGATAAGATAAGAGGTGATCGTTTGCTAAAAGATCTGGAGTCTATTACCCGTGCCCTTCCTAGTGGCGACTGTACTAAAAACTGTAATTTGTCTACAACAAACGGGGTCAAAGAACCACAGATTGTCACTAATCCGCCCACGACCATAACAACTACGGCGGATACAAACACAAGGAAAGGTAATTCCTCTGTCTCCCCAAGCACATCATCCATCTCGCAATCGTCCTCGTCCTCTACTGCTTCTAGTGTCTCTAAGAACAATCAGAAATGCAATTCTGTCATAGGCACTAATAAGCAGAGGGTTCCTCCCAACCCCAGCCAGAATAAGACTCTGCATGAGGACAATAGGCCTTTCAAACATCAAGGCCCTGCTCTACACCTTCCACCTGAGGCATGTCCCTATGTCTTGGTTCTGGCTGGTATTCCACCTCTCAGGGAAGGGCAAGGAGAATCGTGGGTTCAGTTGCACAACAAATGCATCGACTGGTTAACTAAGCATAAGGGGGTCGGCTACGATATATCCAAAGAAATCTTATCTACACGCCGAGTAACCTGGGTCGGTCCTCTTTTTAAAAACATCAACGGGGACTGTATTATAGTCAACTTCAGGAACCCCGGCACTGCAAAATTTTTGTTGAATAGGAGTTCTGTCCAATCCGGCTCATCTACCGTGGTGACCCCTTTACCGCTAAGTTATTTCTATCGACCCCCACACAGAATGATGCAGCCACCTCCTGTATTCCCGCTGCAAAACAGGTTTTCAATACTCCGGGACTTGGGTACCTTGGATTGACTGTCTGTTATTGCTGAGGATCCAGTTGATGTGGCCTCTGGGTTTGACTCCACAGTGGAAGTACAATCTGAGGCACCTCTGACATTATCTGATGCCCCCCTGTCTGTAACCCCACAGTGTGATCAACGGGTGAACCAAATAACAGAATTCACCCTAGTAACCAATCAGGACGTCTGTCTAAGGCCCGATAAAAACTTGTTAATTGTTAGTTGGAACATTGCCGGTTTGAAGGCAAAGATGGAAATTAAAACCTGGAAGGACTGGGTTATTAGTTACGATGTGTTAATGTTCCAAGAAACCTGGTGCACAGCCGACCTGCTATTTGAAGGGTACAGTTGCCATAATAGGACTGTTTTGGCCCCCTCCCTAGGACGACCGAGTGGGGGCCTTTCGATTTGGGTTAAAATATCCGCTGAAGCCAAAGTTGAAGTACTTCAAACTAACTGTCCAAGCTTCATGGCATTGATATATACTAAGAGGACAAGGCTATGTTTGATTAATTTCTACAATAACGATTTTTTGTCCCAACCTAATTGCAATTTTATACTTTTGTTTGATTTTATTGATGTAATAGTGGATGGACGGAAATACGGGAAATTTGACGGTATCTGTTTAGGAGGGGACTTCAATGCTCATATACATTCCAGAAATCCCCCCTGCAGAAGAGGTGCTGAATTATTAAATCTCCTTGCAAGTAGAGAACTTGTAAAATGTATGGAGCATGCTGGCACCGAAATAAGCACTGCCCCGTTTCCCACTTTTATTGGTCATGGGAGTGCTACCACGATTGATTATATATTTGTTTCACCTTCCATTGCCAATGTTTTAACTAAAGCCGAGGTAGTGTGCAAAGTATATAGCGACCACTATCCCATTGTAATCCACCTACAACTTCCTGGGGGTAAGTGTCTACAAAATGAAATAGGAGCAAGAAACCTGGAAGTTTCAACGGACAAACTAAGGGTAGTTTGGAGGGGCGTGGATAACAGGGGAGTCCTGGCAAATGTTATTAAAAAATATCCAAAATATCCAGCATTGATTGATAATTGTCTCACTATTGATGGACGTGGGGGTGGTGTAATTAAATTATTTAGTGAACTCTGCGCTGCAATAAAAAGTGAGATTTCCAAACCGGCACCTAGGAAACTTGAGGAAACCCCTAGATGGTTTGATGCCTCTTGCTCTAGAGCAAACAGGAATTTAAGGGCCGCACTCAAATCTGAACCCAGGGACATTCCTCAAGTAAGGTTGCTCAGAGCAGAGTATAAATCTACCCTACGTATTAGATCCAATGAATTAGTTAAGGCCCACTGGGAATCCCTTGCACGCACGGCTGACCTAAAAGATACTACAGGGTTTTGGAAGGAGGTAAAGAACTTAAGATCCTTAGGCTCGAACTTAACATCAATCAATTGTAATATCATCGGGCCTGTGTGGGTTGATCATTTTTCCAAAATGTATGCAGCATCTGACAACCACTCAGCAACCCCTTCTCTTTTAAACCCCTTGAACATCTCCCTGTCTGAGGTCGAGGATGCCATCAAAGAAAGTGCAGGTAATAAAGCGCCTGGTCCCGATGGGCTTTCGATCGATCAATTAAAATGTGAACTTAACCTCTGGGCCCCACTGTTATGTAACGTCTTTAATAATTTAACAAGTGGATCCATCCCCGAAACGTGGTCGTGTAGTACTATTGTACCTATTTTTAAAAAAGGCGACAGGTTGGATCCTGGGTGCTATCGCCCTATATCGCTAATCGATAATACCCTGAAAGTGCTGGGCAGGGTTATTTTTAAAAGAATAAGAACTTGGGCAGATGAAAGTAAAATCTTACACCCTAGCCAGCTTGGCTTTCGCAGTAGTGTGGGCACGGTGGAACAATGCTTAAACTTGAGTTTGATAATGGCAAAGTATAATATTGCTAAAAAATCCCTCTTATATTTTGGTTTTATTTACTTAAGTTCTGCATTTGATTTTGTTAACCGTTCCCGTTTATGGTCCATCCTTCTTAATTATGGTTTGGATGATTATTTGGTTCATTTTTTAGCTTATTTACATAGCGACCTAAGAGCACGTGTGCGCATTAATCAATCTGGCGAAGTTTCCAATGACATCAGCATTGGCAGGGGGGTCAGACAGGGATGTGTGTTGGCCCCCCTGCTTTTTATTCTTTATATTAACGATTTGAGCAGCTCCCTGAGTACCTTAACAAAAGATGTACCTTACGCAAATGGGATCCCTATACCCACTCTTCTTTACGCAGACGATGCGGTCCTGATGGGCCGCACACCTAAGGCACTGCGCACTTTAATTTCAGGTTTTGTCTGTTTTATGGCTGACCTAGGCTTGACCACAAATTTTAAAAAATCCCTTATTATGAGTTGTGGCCGTAAAAAGTATAAAATTATTGAGATTAAATCCGGGACAAATGTCCTAAAAAGCACTTGCACTTTTCCCTATTTGGGGTTGCTATTTTCTAACACTGGCTCTTGGCAACCACATGTTTCTTATGCAAGGAACAAGTTGGGTAAAGCGATAAATTGTATTACGTCCTTACGACAACCCAACCATGCTGATGTGATTGTACCATTAGTAAAGATTTACCAAACCCAATGCATCCCAACGGGTACTTATGGCGCCGAGGTTTGGGGTTATACAAACTGTACCCATATCCAGGCCGAAGAAAACAGGTTTTGCCGGAAGGTGTTGGGCGGGGTTATTTGCTCCCCACACTATATATGTCACAGTGAATTAAATATTCCATATATAGAGGATTTTGTTAGATCTAGACCAGCACTATTCTGGCTAAAGATATGGATTAACCCAGCTGCCACTTTGACCTGTGATATAATCTTGGATTGTTTGAAATGTGATAGGGCACACTGTATCCCGTGGTTAAAAGCCGTAAAAGAATGTTTAGTGAGTATAGGGCATGATTATTTGTTTACTTCACCCAGTTTAATAAATCGCTCACATAAGACTATTATCAAAAGGGCCTTATATAATTTATACAGAGAGGAGCGGGAAAGGAAGAACCTTTTAAAGTGTACTGTTACAAAATATATGGGTTATTTTGAATCCTCAAACAGTCACCCAGGCTCTCCACAGAGATACCTATGTTTACATCTTGGTAGATGGAACAGGAGCCTACTGTTTCGCTTTCGGGATGGAAGTATTGTAAACTTATTAAACTTCCCCCTGGGTTACAACAAACATCTGGAAACTTTAAGTTGTCCATGCAACCCAAATATAAAACAGAGTCTCATGCATTTTCTGTTTTTCTGTGATTTTTACAAACTGTTTTCCGCTCACTATTTAATGCCTTCTTGCCGTCAATGTAAGTTGTTCAATTTTAGAACAGCACTGAGAACCTTATTATTACTGGGTTCAGATTAAAGCTGCTGTTCGGTCACGAGCCACTTTGCATATTGATGTGTAATACTCCGCACATTTGCACTATTGTACTATGCACTTTATTTTATTCTATTTTTGCATATCTGCATTTTTGTACAATGCTGATTTTGATTTATGCTGTTGCTATTTCTTAGCTGTTTTTAAAATATTTTAATTGTACATATTGCTGTTTTTAAAACAAAGTGGGACATTTATGTATTTTTGTGGAATTGATCGAATTATGCTTTGTGTCGGTGTTATATCATTGTACTGTACTGTTTGATATTCTAATCTGTATGCACTTTTATGGATGTTTTTATTCCGAATAAAGATCTTTTGACTTGACTTGAGAAGTATTCTTTTTCTCTCGCTTGTTTAGCACAATTAATCTTGTAGGCATGCCAGCTCAGTCAGCTTGTGCCCTAGACATGCATACTCGTGTTGCAGGCTCATGTACTTTACTACTGTCTGCATGTGGGGCAGCTGTACTACACAATTATAAATTTCCATTACAGCCATATGCTGTCAAATCAATGGCAAATGCTCAGACAATCCCACTTTCACCCTGACTACACTACTGCAATAAGGCACATGATGATTGTTAATAATCACAAGCTTATGGATGATGAGAAACGGCGGCACAACATCATGTCATTCACGTCATTCACATGACATGATGATGACATACTGAGTGATTTGTCAGTACTAGTTACCATGCAGCCGATAGGCTACCAATGGCTGACAGAGGGAGGGAACTGGAGCGGAAGTGGGCCTCTGAGCGGGAAGGAGGCGATTATGGGTGAGGTAAATAATAGTCATCCACAATATATATGTTGTGCTTGCAAAATACTGTGAGTCAAGGGAATATTCCATTCTGAAATACAAGTACAACCTCAAACCTTTGAATCAAAACCCTTGCAAAAAACAGTCCTTTTTATTCCCAAGGCTTGTTTTTGATTTACATTCAGTGCATTGCTCTTCTAGCGTTATTATTAGTTTGCTCTTAATGTTATTCACCCTTGGCTTTTGATAATCTGGCATGGTTTAATTTTCTATTATATTCTCTTCATACAGTCTGACTCAGTTTTCACCTACTATAATATGACCCCATCCAGGCATCCATCCATCCAAACATGGCTATCATAAACTGGCTTTCACCAACAACATACATTTGTCATAGATATAACCAACCACCACCCATGCCATGCACCCTTGCTTGGCTTGTACCTTGCCCCCTCAAACCCCTTGGAAGATTCCTTTCACCCATACAGTTTCACCCACCCAAACAGGCATCCTTTCTGCTTTCTCTTTCACCATTCACCCATCCTTCAACTAGCAATGCATCCTATTCCTATCATCTTCATTCGCCACCTATGCATCCCAAGGCCCCTTCCTTTACCCACACATCCTTCTCTGCCAGTCATACATGTCATCTGACTGTTTGTCTTCATCATAAAACTGTCTTTGCTGAATTGAAGATAGAATATCCATTAGTTACTGAACCTCGCTGCTAATGGTAATGTTTAAGTAAAGGGTGTCTTCTTTAACTGTTCAGTGTTCACAACAACTTAGCCTCAGCAGGCGTACAGTGGACTGGTACTGAGTGTACACCCTTGCATGGGTGTATGTATTCATCATTCTCAATAAGTAAGGAATATGACTTACCACCGCCCACCACTGCTGCTGGCTCACCCCCTGTGGCTGCCTCATCCCCCCCACTGGCGTGGCCTCCCCTATTTATTGTTTTCATTAGCAAGATTGAAAATGCATAATTAATAATACATATACACCACACACATCACTATCTACAGTTCGGATACTAGAGTACAGTAGACAGTATGTCATAGCAAAAAGAATATCCCGTTGGGCATTTTGTTGGTGGCAATTTCTGAAAAGCCTCTCAAGAATAGGACAACCCATAGGACTGACTCAGTGACTAGAGCTATTGGTGCATATCATTTTTTGAGAAGAGGACAGAGTGGGCAACTGGGCGTACATGAGGTCTCTCTTAGTTGGAAAATAATGGTGCCGTCCTCTTACTCCTCCTACTTCCTCCCAGCCTTGGTGCATGGTAACAGTTGTTCAGTGTTCACTATCAATTGCTGCTACTAAAAAAAGTACCACTCATTCCAGCTCTACCACTTTCCAAAGGGGCCACCCATCACCTGGTAGCTCCTCTCAGACATACATTTCATTTTTTATAGCTCTACTCATAGTTCACTCACACGCAGTTCTGTGATCTGCATGATACACGTTCAATGCAGCAGGCACATTAACCCTCTGCCCTACTTGATGATGAGCCAAAACTGCCTTTAAACAAAATACCGATCTGTCACCAGTAGGAACATTAATCACTGGAGCTCTCTTAACATTTGTATTGTTGCCTGGAAACTGCTGGAGGCACAAGGAAGTGCATCTGCATGTAAACCCATAAATTATTTTTAAACAAAGAGTCCCCCACCAAAATCAGTGGCAGGAGCAGCTGCACTAGTCGCACTGCCCTAAAGGTGACAAATGTATGTTGTATGATAAATTAAATTGAACATTAGCTAACATAACATATTTTATATGTTTAAATGTAAAAGCCACATCATAAAATCCTTTCATGTATGTATGTACTTTTGTGTGCTAAATGTGAAATACTGAATACTTTAAATAAAAAATATATATGTAGACTAAGATATGGTTTTCAATTTGACATGCCAATGCGAAGGACTGTTTTAAGCAAGGCTTTTTGTCCAGTATGTTAGCAGGATTCCTATACTAAGGATACAATGTATGAAGTTGGAGTCACAATTGATGTACTACTATTACAGGCAGCCATACTATGGGTGACACATATCCAATCATAATCATACTTTATTTGGAGTAAATGGCCACATTTTGAAATAACTGACATTCTGAAAGAAAGACATATACATTAGAATAGCACTTCTATATTTAAAATGTATATTTAAAATTTATATTAGCAATGCATTTGGTATAACACATTTGAAAATAATTTTTCATCAAAACATTTTTTTCACCAATTAAAATTTCAAGTATTGATACATATAATTCATTCCTTTCACACAGCCACCCTTATTTAAAGCAGCCTGTGTGCATCTATTCCCACTAGGGTGGAGAATTAGTAGGATGGAACAAAAGTTCTGCATATCTTATGTGAAATGTACAATTATTGTGCTCTCACATTATCATAAAATTGCACCGCTCAATCATTTTGTTGACTTTATTAAATACATATAGCTTTTCTTTTAGGACATACAATTATAAATAATTATTACAAAATTAAAAAAAATATTTTGAAAACGTCAACACCATTACCAATGAGGTGGTAAAATGTGCAACCACATGCATAATAAACTATGCAGATTGTGTATTTAGAAACTTAAAAAATATTATGTAGCTCCAACATGAGATATGAAATATAGATTTTTGTACATATGGCAAAATAATGCACAATAATATTTTTACTTGTGACAAACATCCATATTTTATACTATGTTACATTAGATGATTTGAAAGGATGAAAATGATTCTAAGTTATGTCATTTATTTTACCCTAATTAATAGTATACACTTACCTACTAGCAGGGAATTACCAAATTCACCATCTGCAAAGCATCGATTGATTGCATCATGTGTGCTTTCTGGATATTTATCTACTACAGTGCGGAATTTCCCTTTAGAGTCCCCAATATATTGAGCATTTATTGAATAGGTATGTGTATGATTACGGTAAATGTGAGCAGATAATGCAGGGGAAATCAATTGCACATGGGTGCAGCCTGTAGCTTCTATAACATGCGGAAATTAACAAATTCATAGAAAGCTTGCTTCTTCTGGATTTGCTCTGGCCTAGATTGTGAGAAATGCAAATGGTGTAGTTTTATTGCAAAGATGACATCCAGTACTGGTTGTAAAGAAGAAGACAATTCTCTCTGAGATATACCGACTACCCTGGGTTCTTTATTTGTAGAATACTGGGGGTATGAGTAAAGTAGGTGACAGGTTTTAGATGTAGTTTACATTTTTCAATTGACCCTGATTTTTCAATGTAATCGAAAAATAAATAAACAAAACAAATAAAGAATCACTTTCGGAATACTGTGAGGTATTTTTAACCTTTCCCTTTTTATCAGGATCCCTGCATTATCCAGTATGATAATAGATAAGAACTCCAAGCCTCTTGGATGAGTCCACTCTGGTGGTACCATCCTACCAGGGTGTGGATAGGTACCTATGATGGAGCATGTCACGATTAAGTGAGTGAGGCATCTATTCCAATATCTTTGGAAACTTCTGTAGGATGGCAAAGTAGTGCCTCTTTTGGACTCCGCCCCTTCCTCCTTCCACCCTGTTGCCCATTTGTGACAAAGAGATTACTTGGGAGGATGCAACTGGGTATGTGAACTGTCGCTTTCTTGTGAGTACAGACGTCGACTCAGCCTGACACACATTGACACACCATCGATGTAAACAATATCAATGTTAAAAATATTGAGTAAAAAATATTGACTGAAAAATATCAATGTTAAAAATATAGATGTATGGTATATTGACTTTTATATAAATATTACATAAAACAATATATATTAAATATAATAATAACAAAATAAAATACATTTAATATACATGTTAATAAAATATAACAAATACACTTAATAAACAATCAATGATTTATGCATATACATTTACTTTAAAACAATGAATAAACTATTATTGTTAATTTATGTAAATTGTTTAAAATTATATAAAAAATTCAAATATATATTCATGATTTAAAATAATAAAAAAGTTATTGGGTTTTAATTGTGAATGTCATGCCTCCCTACAATGGTATGGTTCTTCAGATTTGTACTGCTTCCAATGTTATCTTAATGCAATTTAATAAAGAAATGTACACCTAAAATATAAAAAACTAAACTCTTTAATAAATTAAAGCATTAAACTATTAAAAAAATATTTAAACTTACATTTCACAATACAATCAGTGCAACAGTAGGGAAAGTGTTGGGTAGCAAAGGGGTCAGAATAACTATTCCCACTCCACTGAGTGCAAAAGTAGGGTAAATGTTGGATAACAGAGGAATTAAATTTACTATTTTATCCCCAGTGAGTGCAACAGTAGGGTGTTGGATAGCGGAGAGGGAAAAAATAATATTACCACTCCAAAGAGTGCAACAGTAGGGAAAGTGTTGGATAGCAGAGGGTTAAAGATTACTATTACCACTCCAGTGAGTGCAATAGTAGGGAAAGTGCTGGATAGCGGAGCGGGAAACATTATTATTCCCAATCAAGTGAGTGCAACAGTAAGGAAAGTGTTGGATAGCAAAGGGGTAAAAATTACTATTAGAACTCCAGTGAGTGCAACAGTAGGGCAATTGTTGGATAGCAGAGGGATAACATATACTATTCCCACTCCAGTGAGTGCAAATGTAGGGAAAGTGTTAGATAGCGGATGGACAAAAATTACTATTCCCACTCTAGAGAATGCAACAGTAGGGAAAGTGTTGGATAGCGGAGGGGTAAAAGTTACTATTCGCACTCCACTGAATGCAACAGGATAAGTGTTGGATAGTGGAGGAGTAAAATATTGTATTCCCACTCCGGTGAGTGCAACTGTAGGGAAAGTGCTGGATAGCAGAGCGGTAAAAATGGCTATTCCCACTCCAGTGAGTGCAAAATTAGGGAAAGTGTTTGCTAGCGTAGAAACAAAAATTACTATTAACACTTCAAACAGTTAAAAGAATGAAATCATAAAAATAAAAAAAACATATTTGAAAAATAATTGAAATCGTATACATTAAACATATAAAAAGAACACATATTATAATATGTTTTACAAATAACAAAAATCTACAAATATATCAAATAAAATAATAAATACATTTATTAAAAAATATTCTTTTAAAATAGAAAGTATTTACAAACAAAACATTTATTAAAATATAAATGTATTTATTATATTTCCTACTCTACAACACCCCACTAATAACAAAACAGTTCAACATTTTTAATTTAATGTATTTTCATAATTAACATAATCAATAATCAATTAAAAAATGTTATTAATAAAAAAACAATAAACATTAATTGACAGCACACACGTTAATACTATCATATCCACAACACACACCTAAATTAAACTATAAAATAATAAAAGACAAATAAAACCTATTTTACATTTAAAACTATTACTATTAACAGCTAATACTTAAATGTTTTAAATGGATTTATTACCCATTGTTTACTCTTTTTAAAGTAAAAACAACACACACAAAAATAAACAATTACCCAAAGTAGTTATCAACTATGAACATTAATTAACAACTATATATTAATTAATTAAACACAAATTACATCCCACCCTTTACTCCTATAAACACCACAACACATAACTAAAATCAATTACACAATTACCAATTAATTAATTAAAATTAAAATAACTACCTATTTTTAATTCCTAGATTAAAAATAAATTACTTCCCAACCTTTACACATATAAACACAGCACACACCGAAAATCTATTACAAAAATTCCCATAAATAATTAGAAATTAATTAATTAAAATAATTAACAACCAATAATGTATTAATTAATAATAAATTACTTTACACATTTAATACTATGGCATCTCAATGAAACATATATTAATGAATATAAAATAATCAAAACATTTTACATAATTAAATTACGTCCCACCCTATTCCCCTATAGACCCACAACTGGAACTAAAAATGCAAAATTCCATTTTTTTTATAACTTCTAAAAATGTAACACATATATTAACAATACAAACAATTGTTATACAAAAAATACATCACATACATATAAAATATATACTAAAATTAATCACATTAATAACAAAACGATATTTTTAGCAACTATGGGCCCGATTCCAATCTTACTGCGTATGATTCAGATTCAGAGGTCTTTCCAAGTGAGACGTGCTCCGGGAGTCCGAACGAGCGAGTACGATGCTGCCTTTTGCTTACAGACTCGATTTGCTCAGACTCCCATTAAACTCTATGGGAGCCAGTGTACATATGCATACACAGGCACTCATAGCAGAAAAAGGGTGGGAGGGGAACAGTGTACACCCTGTGGTACGCACCCCATGGAGCCCACCACACTGTGCATGCCTAGATCGGGAGGCCCCATGGGCATACCCCCATGACAGATTCAGAGGGCCCCAGGTGAAGGGGGGCCTCCAATGGCTCCCCGAAGTATGCATCTGACAGCCGTTTCATCTCGCTGAGACCAAGGCGAAGCAGCTGTCCGAATCGTGCATCGTACTTGCTCGGTTGGAATACGGCTGCTTAGCGCGGCACGTTTCGGATAGAAACGAGACGTACGGACAGGTTCAGGAAACGATTAGGTTGGCGCATACGCGTTCTTCTCATCGTACTTGGTTGTTCAGACCTGTTTATGATTTGTTCGTAAACAAAGGCTACAAATCATATCTGGGAAAGCCAGATCTGATTCGGAGGCCTGCTGAATGACATTGGAATCGAGCCCTATATTTTTGCAAACAATATTAAACACTTTGATATTTTTAAAATCAATATTTCTAACCATAAGTCGATATTCTTGACCACAATATTCTTGCTGTTGATATTTCTGAACCACAATATTAATGACTCAATATTTTTTCAACTCAATATTTTTTACTCAATATTCTGTTTCTGCACCTCCTAATATGCAGTATCACCATGACTTTAAATGATGTGGATTGCGGTTGCAGACCAATGTCCATATCGAAAATGGATTTGCGTGACAACTGGAACCTGCTAGGATGAAGTTCGGATTTTTTATACATTTCCCCATTGTGATGCATTGTGTGCCTGTGAATCGCACAGCTTCTACTTTGTAAATAGCAATGCATTAGCCTTGAATTACAATTTGCATGGGAACACCAATCTTGCATACAATTAAACCTGTGTGATGCAATACAATTCAATGCAGGACTTGAAAGATGCAGTTCTTAAAAACCAACACAATAGTACCAATTTGAAGCTACGTAAATATGACTTCAGACCTTGCATTGTTGAATGTCACTTTGAACAACGCACAAATGACTCAAGGGCTTAGTAAATCTGTCTCTAAACCCCTACGAGTGTGTGTAGGGATGATAGGGAAGTTTGGAATATAACTTCATAATGGAACTCAAATATATATCATTTATACCAATTGGTAATGTCCACTGAGGTAAGACAGATTGGAAACACAAACATGGCAAAATATTTTTTTCCATGCCAGCTGTAATCACTTGATCAACTTGTGGTGTATATATGTACATATATATATATGAACAGGAACACGCCAGACGCCCACGGCGCCACCAACTATTTGTTCAATTGGAAAATGACGAAGAGTGGAACCCGATTCTGGTGCCAAAACAAAGGTGCCTTTATTTGTGCAGAAAAATGCTCAGCATGCCGCCATGACGCGAATATATATATATATATATATATATATATATATATATATATATATATATATATATATATATATATATATATATATATATTATATATATATACTCTCTTAATTTAACCAGCAATTTGTCATGAACAAGGCTTAAATAAGCGCAGACATATCAATGTTGCTCCTGGTAATTCAATAAGCAAGACTTGCAACACACTGCCTGAGGGCAAGTGTTCTTTTGATAGAATTTAATGTTCTCTCTGTTGCTTACAGAGGGATTTAGCAGCTTGAGCATGGTGTGCACAAGTCCTGCTCTGAGTGCTCCTGACAACTGCAGATAATGGCAAGAGCCAATGAATATATATACATTAGAAACAAGGCACAAATTATTGGCAATATCTTAAACGTAAGAAACTAGAAAAGTAATTCCTAAGGCGAAATTAAGAGAGGTACTGCTTAGAGAAGTCACTGCAGGGTCACAGAAAATGTTGAGAGACATAGGAAATAGTCAGACTTGGATTTTCCATTGGAAAGAAAATATTTAAGGTCTTTCCTGAGTTAAGAATATGAGCAGCTTGCTTGGAGATGCGGATGAATACCAAATTCTAGAAGCATACTGCATTTATATCTACCCTTCAATATCCTACCTGTGGATCCTAAGTGCATTGCTACATTATACATTAATAAGCACAGAGACTGTCAGAGACAAGAGAAGCATGCAATAGAGTATAGTGTGCGCCTGAGCCCAATTTCCAGGATGACAAGGGAGTAAAAATACAGAAATAAGCTGGCGAGTAACTGCAAAAATCATGTATGAAAATTATTCTGAGCCAAAAACATTTAAGTTTCCTACTGAACATTAAATATGTGAGGGACCAGGGGAAGTGCTTGGAAAAAGGTGCATACTTACTGTTGAATGGTAGGGGCTTGGGTACGAGTAAGCAGGGGTTTAGGGGGCTCACAGTGGATCCTGATTGATTAATGGGACGGACCTGCATCCACCCACAAAGAAGAATTCTATTACTACTTACAAACTGGAGTTCTAAAGTTACTATAGCTAAAAAGGGACCTAAAACAGTAGTGAATTACTCCATTACAGAGCTAGAGTTAGTCCAGCACAACACAAAGCCAACCACTGGTAATGCACCAAATTTCCATATGCAATAATAATGGAGGTAGGGACTTAAAATAAAACCCCATAGAAAAAAAGTTAGATTAAATAAATGTATTACAAATAGTCAAAAATATAAATAAAACAATTATTTGATGTTAATATCTCAAATGAAACGTGTGCATTATCAGTTATAAAAAAGTTTTACAACATTTTTAGAATTCAAAAATCAATGAAACATTGCATTTTAATATGATAAAATTCCTTTTACTTAAATCTCTCACTTTTAATAATTATTAATACATAATAAAAAATATTTGTTTTCACAACAGGTGGAGATTTATTTTCTAATTAAAATTTCAGCAAAATCAATGTTATATCATTTAATATATTCAAATTAAATAAAGATGTTTTTCAAAATGTATTTAATAGTGCTGCAATACTTATAGATTAACATTAATATTTAACACAGCAAATGTCTTTTATTTTTTCATGTTAAATAAACATTTTTTCTTTTTCCCTAAACTGCTAGAACCCCACAGTCGGGATGGAAATTTCCATAGGGAAAAGTAAAAAAATGTTGGTACATTTATTTATGGTAATTTTTTATGTTGACATTTTATTGTTATTTCATAGCATGCAATACATACACAATCAATTGTTCAAACTATTAATGCAGATCTTAAATTACACAATATAACAAAGAGTTGTTCTCCATATGAAGCATCATAGATCCCCAAACCTGTGCCCCTAGTTTTTTTTGTGATTTCATACCACACAAACTATATTCCAAATTAAATACATTGTAGAACTTTGCTTACCACATCTTGAACGATGGGGCTTCAGGCTGAAGCCACACAGAAGCAACACATAATCGAGCTACAGCGGCAGCTATAAATATAAGGTACTTAAATGAATAGCACGCCTGACCAGGCTGAGTACCCTCACCAACTCCTGTTAACATAACCTCTCTAGAAATACATACATCAGCCCTTGCAATCTCCGTTAAGAACTGCACAATATGATTTCTAAACTGGAATAATACTGTGCATTCATAGAATATATGTATGATATCCGCTTTTTCCGTCTGACATCTGAAGCATTTCCCATCATGGTGCCGCCCTCCCCCACTTCATCATTTTTACAGGGGTATGATACAAATTAAACAAAGTTTTATAGTGTTGGGTACATACATTTACTGTCAAAATAACTTTAGCTCCCATATCTATTGATTGTTGCACGTATGTGTCTATGGTCCCTAATCGTTCCCTTCACTTAACATCCTGCCTTTCTATATCATCCGGTTGAGCTTCAGTCAATATTCCATATAATATGCCTATATTGGCTCTTTTTTAACTGCCTCTACTAGAGTATTGGGAGCTATCGCTAGCTGCCTATAATGTATGCCTAAAAAATCTCGAACTTGTGAAAATGTAAAGAAGTAATTTTTAGGCAATTTATATTGTTCTGTTAAATCAGAGAAAGAAGCGATTACACCGCCACAGTAAATATCCCCTCTATGTCTGATCCCTTTATCTCGCCAACTATCCATCTTTGCATCCCAAAAGATAGCGGGGTAAATGTCTATAGAATTCAAAGTGTATATTAATTTATTCGGGTTACTTATACTATTCTGCATATTATCTTCCAAGCTTTATATGCTGTACTCATGACTTTGAATCGTGTTCCTTTAAAATAACTAGGTTCCAAAAATGTTAATAATGCCTCTCTAGCCTGCGTCCCCATCAACATTTTATATACATTAGGTGCTTCGCTAATTGACCTTCCTCTCCTGTCACAAGATATCGCATATTCTGTAAGAGGCAGGCGGAATGATAAAATGTAAAATTCGGTACTGCCCATCCCCCACGCTCTAGTGGTAGCGACATATACTTCGAGGCGCGGCGAGCTTTCTTTTGGCCCCAAATAAACCTATCGCAGAGAGTTGTAACTTCGAGAGTTGTAGGCGTGTCAGCTCCAACGGAACTGCCCTGAAATAGTACATTACCTTAGGAAGTAAGCACATTTTGAGCTACCAATGACAAGTGCAGGCATTCAACCCTATCCAATTGCTGCTTAGCCGAAGACACTATATATGCCCAATTTAGTTCTTCTACAGTTTGAAGTAACATCCTAATTTTTATGCCCAGGTACCTGCCTTCGCCCATAACCTGTCCTTCTCCAGGGCAAAGTCCTTCAGTACAAACAATCTGGGTTTTGGATGTGTTCTGCTTATAGCCAGCGGCTTCCCCAAATTTCTGAGTCAAGCTCTCTATCTCCCTAACGGCTTGCTCTGGATCGGATGTTACTACTGCTATATCGTCGGCATAAGCAAGGACTCGCACTTGATAATGCCCACATATCATAGACTTAATCCCATTGGTTGTTTCCAACAATATTAACAACAGATTGATGTAAAGAGAGAAAAGGAGGGGCGAGCAGGGACACCCCTGCCTTGTTCCCCTGCTAATGTATACCGGAGATGTCTCTCTGCCCATGATGCATATTTTAGCTCGATGACTTTTATACATGGTTTGTATAGACGTAATGTAACAGGGTGCAAAGCCCATTTTAAGCATGACGGCCCACAGAAACGGCCATGACACATGGTCAAACGCTTTTTCAGCGTCCAAAATAATGATTCCTAAATTTTATTGCTGTACATTAGCAAAGTTTATCGTAGCAATCATTCTATTTAGGTGATTAACCGTACTCCTGCCTGGTATAAAACCATGTTGATGTCTAGAGACCAGCGGAGTGATGACTTGAGCCATCCTTGCTGCAAGAATTTTTGAGTACAGCTTGCCATCTGCATTTATTAATGATATGGGCCTGTACGATCCCCGAAGTCTCGCTGGTTTGTCTTTCTTTTTTAAAAACCACAATGTTGGCTTCATCCCAAGAGGGTGGTGGATTTCCAACCTGTTACTCAAGGAATGTAGCCAACATGTTGTCTTTAATAATTTGAAAGAGTATACGATATATCTCCAAGGGAAGTTTACCTGGCCCTGACGCTTTCCCCCCAGATAGTGACCCAAGTGCTTCCTCAAGCTCTAGCATTGTGATCGGGGCTTCTTTTTGTCCAAGCCCTGTTAGATCCACTGTTTGCAGAAACTTCTCTATGTTGGCCTGATCCACTGATCCTTGTGTATAGAGCACTTTATAAAAGGAGTGGAACACCTCCAATATTCCTTCCATAGTTTCAGCCACACCCCACTTCCCATCTTCCAATGAATCTATTTTCTGTGCCGCTTGCCTGCCCCGCAGCCTTTGGGCCAAACACTGGCCTGTTGCTTCCCCATATCCATACCTTTCCTCTTTATGCATTTTATATTGGGACGCTATTTCATGACACCAAATCCCATTAATCTTACCTTTACAGCATGCTATTTTAGTTTGTGTCTCCCTAATGTCTTCTTTGTCTTTCACCACTCATATGAGTTCCAGCCCATGGTGCATATTTTAGCTCAAGGACTTTTATACATGGTTTGTATAGACGTAATGTAACAGGGTCCAAACCCCATTTTAAGCATGACGGCACACAGGAACGGCCATGACACATGGCCAAACGCTTTTTCAGCGTCCAAAAGAATTATTTTTAAATTTTATTGCTGTACATTAGCAAAGTTTATGGTAGCAATCACTCTATTTAGGTGATTAACCGTGCTCCTGCCCGGTATAAAACCATGTTGATGTCTAGAGACCAGCAGAGTGATGACTTGAGCCAGCCTTGCTGCAAGAATTTTTGAGTACAGCTTGCCGTCTGCATTTATTATTAATATGGGCCTGTACGATCTCGGAAGTCTCGCTGGTTTGTCTTTCTTTTTAAAAACCACATTGTTGGCTTCATCCCAAGAGTGCGGTGGATTTCCAACCTGTCCCTCAAGGAATGTAGCCAATATGTCGTCTTTAATATTTTGAAAGAGTATACGATAAATCTCCAACTGAAGTTTATCTGTCCCTGCTGCTTTCCCCCCAGATAGTGAACCCAGTGCTTCCTCAAACTCTAACATTGTGATCGGGCTTCCAGCACTTCTCGCTCTTCTTGTCCAAGCCCTGTTAGATCCACTGTTTGCAGAAACTTCTCTATGTTGGCCTGATCCACTGATCCTTATGTTTATAGCACTTTATAAAAGGAGTGGAACACCTCCAATATTCCTTCCATAGTTTCAGCCACACCCCCTTCCCATCTTCGAATTGATAGATTTTCTGTGCCGCTTGTCTGCCCCGCAGCCTTTGGGCCAAACACTGGCCTGTTGCCTCCCCATGTTCATACCTTTTCTCTTTATGCTTTTTATATCGGGCCGCTATTTCATGACACCAAATCCCATTAATCTCAGCTTTACAGCATGCTATTTTAGTTTGTGTCTCCTTAGTGTCTTCTTTGTCTCTCACCACTCGCATGAGTTCCGGCTTTGCTGCCTTTAACTCCTCAAGCAGACCCAACATACACTCCTTCTGTTATCTTTGCTTCGCCCAACAGTAGCTAAGTGTTTCACCTCTCAGCCCAGCTTTCAGCGCATCCCATACCATTGGCTGGGCAGTCAAACCTCTATTGCTCTCCAAAAATAGTTTCGCCCACATTTTAATGTGGTCACTGTAGTGACTATCTCCTAATAACTTCTTATTAAAAGTAAATGACCTGTGTTGCCTTGCTTGACTTAGACTAATGAGGTCTAATACCACACGGCCATGGTCCGACGTAATTCGTGGCCATACCTGCATCTTTGCTCCTAAAATAAGTGACCTAGACATAAAAACACAATCCAACTGAACTAATTTGTTGTGGGGAAATGAATAGAAAGTGTATCCTGGATCTCCTTGATTTACTACAGCCCATCCATCGACTAGCCTGTGACTCTGCAGAAGTTGTTGTAAAGCCCTATAAACTTTTGGTTTACGCCCTGTGTCCTTCACATACTCCGCATCACACATCTTCCCTTTCCCATGAATGTTGAAGTCCCCACACAATGTCAGCGGAGTTCCCCACATAGCCAATTCAACGTTCAAAAAATCCAGAGTCTCTGCCTCATCCACATTTGATCCATATACTGTGCAAAACACTATCTTGGTATCTCCTACAATACATTCCGTTATGGCCCACCTCCCTAGATTATCTACCTTCTCCCTTCCTGTCCCAGATATTCCTTGTCTAGCTAAAATCGCAACACCTTTGTTCATAATTACTGTCTATAAGTTGTAATCAATATGTATCCCAGCTCGCTCAGTATCTTACGATTAGTCCATGGCACATGTGTCTCTTGTATACATAAGATGTCAGGGTTTATCAACCTTAAATCAGCAGCTACGCGTTTCCTCTTAAGAGCATTGTTCAGACCAAATACAATAAATGTGCATATACGCAAACTCCTCACACTCCCCTTAGCTGCCATTTCACCTCAAAGTTTCCCCCATTGTATCTCATTACCGTAAATAACCCTGCAAAAGTTGTGTTATCTCTATTGTACATGATATGGATTGATTTTCCCCCTTAACCTTCCACTCGCCCTTCCCCTCACTACCCTGTGACCCCCCACTCTACCCCACCACCTACCCCAAAGTACCCCCACAACCATGCACCTCCCCCATTATAGAGGCCTTAAACCGACCTCCCTTGTGATGCTCGGTGAAAAGCCCACCTGATGCTTACCCTTCCCTTAATTTCCTCATAGAAGCGAGTGACATATCTTAACTCCCACTATCCAACATACCATTAACAACAGCCACTACCTAACCATCTATCCTAATCATAAAGACTGAAGATATTCGTTGGCTGCAATATGCAAAGTGAAAAAACGTGTCTAGCCCTTGTTAACACCCTTTAAAGTAGCTGGATTCAATAAGAATACTTGTGTGCCTTTTGCTTGAAACAGATTCTTCAATTGGCGCATCTGCCATCTTCTTTCCACTGTTAAATGGCAGTAATACAGTCTGACAAAGAATTGTATCCCCTTCCCAGTTCTTTTCCTGTCTGGGCGTGCCAGATTGTATACTGCCTGTCGAGCCAAGAAATGATTTAATGAGATCAAGATTATTATTATTATTATTATTATTATTATTATTTATTTTTATAAAGCGCGTAGTCACCCGGAAGTATCCCAGCGCTGAGGAACCTTAGAGAACATGAACTGAGGACTGAGTTTACGAGAGGGGCATAAGGGCTAGGGGAAAAGATGTGTCTTCAATCGTTTCCTAAAACGGAGGTATTGGGGTTCCAGACGAAGATCTCGCGGGAGGGAGTTCCAAAGACGGGCCGCATGGACCGAGAATCGTCTTCCTCCTGACCGTGCTTTCCTAAACCTTGGGGCATTGATAAGATTTTCTGCATTAGAGCGCAGGGATCTTGTGGCTATGTAAGGGGTAATGAAGTTTCGGAGAATTGGAGGGCCTTGGATCACGTGTGGTTGCTGTGCTGATTGCCCATTTTTAACTGTCCGTTGCCGAAGGGGGAATCTGTGCGCTCTTTGCACTTCTGTTGTCCAATTCCATTCTTTAAGTTCGAGGAACGCTTCCTCAAACATATCGACCACAAATTTACAGACATCTTGTCCCTCTGCCACTTCCGGCACCCCCAAAATTCTAAGGTTATTGCGGCGCAGTCGATTTTCTATATCAACGAGTTTATTGTGTACATCGTCTTTGTTAGCCTTTATGTCTGCTACAAGGTCCTTTTTTGTCTCCATCTGATCTTCCAGTGCTGAAATGCGTGTCTCCACCTCAGTCATTCTTTCTGTAAAGTTATTGCATGTTTTAGCAAGCCGTCTGACCGTGTTCTGTAACTTCCTGCAGGCTGTGTGTGTTTTGGAATTCTCTGCTCGTGTTTCCATTCTGTGCTCTGATATGCATCTGTAGATTGCCTCCAGCGATATTTCGCCTTGTATTTCCCCCGCCTTGCCCCCAGCTGCCTGATCAGACAGGTTTAATCCATCAGGCGTCATTTCTCCTGTAGAAAAGTCCCACTCTGGAATCTCTGTCCCATCAATGCCATGGCCTCCTACCTAATCAGCTTCCGTACTGTGAGTGTTTCCATGCTTGCGGTTCCTCGAGACCGGCTCTCTGACTCATTGCCCATGTTTATAGGGGAGCTTCCTGAGGACCCATTTTTCTGAAAAAGGAGGTCTTCCTCATCTGACTCATCTGAATGTTCAGAAAGAGCAGAACTCACTCTCCTTACTACTGATGCTACTGATATCTTCAGTCCTTTCATCACTTGTAGCGCCTGCTCCCTCACTGAGTTTTCTTTTCCTATTCCTATGTCATTAGTAGTGCCAGTCTTATCTTTTTCTATGACTTCCGATTCAGACATGGATTCCCCAGGAGTTGTTACACATCCCTCAACTCCTGTACTTTGTCCCACCAAAACTGAGGCAGTCTTTAGTGGTACTGTTGACTTCTTACTAGCCACTACTTGAAACATTTGCGGGATCTTAGCGGTAGTCTGGGTATGACCCTTGCTTTGCATATTACCGCCTGTTCCTCTTCTCCCACAGGGTCTTAGGAGCCTTTCCCAACTAACGCTGCTCGGGTTCCTACTATCGTTTCCCCACTTGCTCTTGCCTTCCCGCCACAAGCCGTTTTTGGTGGCATAGTTGGCTGTCTATGTACAAAAATATCAATGATGCGTGTTATTCCTACCACGGAAACTCCACTTCCGTTCCTGCAATCCGTAATGTCACCCACACCAGCCACTTTATGTGTACTGTGCTAGCCAGCCAAACCCACTATAGGTTTCTTGTGAATTACTCATGACTTTCACCATGCGGCAGCTCACCATAGACTTCGCCACTTGCAATGCTTGTTTCTGGCCACGATTGCCAAGGAAAACAGTCCACTGAGGTTGGTCCCCCGCAGTTTATTAATACAATATACTTATATTGAGTCTTGCCATGGGGGCGTATCGACGCTGGTGCCTTGCCAATTAAGAATCACTCACCGGAGCCTCGTCTCCCGGTCCCAGTCATGGTCCCGGTTACAGTAATTTCAGCGTCTACCAGTCCTGCGCTGTTGAAACACAGACTCTCTGCCTCTCTGCCGACACCCTCCGTGCTGACAGCCGCAGGGAGCTCCTCCTCCCAACCTCTCAGCCACTGGAGATCCGTCGCTACCGCGAGCTCCGTACCGCGTACTCCGCCCAATCCAGCATCCGGCTAAGGTGAGCTTACTGTCTGCTGCGCCTGCAGCCTCTATGCAGCCTCTGTACAGTTTTTTATGGTCCTGCCATAAACATCGATCTCGGACAATTTTCCACTAGGGTCAGCAGTGTCTACGCTTTAACCTCGTCCTTCTCGCCGCTTCAATAATCCACAATTGAACCAAAAGTTAAGAGGGAAAGGTGCGCCTTTCGGGAGCTGCTCACTCACACCTCCACCCCGTGGACACCATCTTGCCCTATAGCCATGGTAAATTTTACTGTAAATTAATTTTATGTATTTATTTTAAACATGATGGATTACTATTAACTTAATTTTGAACAAACATTTGAATGAATTAGTTGCGTCTGTTAAATGCCTTAGGTATGTGTTAATGTTTTTATCACTACAAAGGCAAGAGAGTTCCTGCAGCTATGTCTTGTCTTCATCTGGAATATTGATACTAATTGGTTGTGACTGGCAGATTAGGTTTGAATACTGAGACGCTTATTTCTTATATTAAAGCCATCACTGACCTTTTTGGATCTGCCAGCGGCACCAATATGTCATCAATAAACAGTAAAAGTTTAAACTCTTTCCTACCCAATTTCACTCCCTAAATTGCTGCGTTGTTTTGATTTCACTGTGCTAGTATATTGCAAAAAGCAGGGGCGAAAAAGGGCGCCCATACCTAGTTCCTCTTTCAATTTTTACTTTTCGAGAGCCTTGCCATTAATTTGAATAGTGGCTGTCAGGTCCTCTTTATCCAGTCAGTGCAATTGTGATGCAGCTCTCGTTTACTCCCATGTCCCTCAACTCTGTCCTCAAAAAAGTCAATCCACTCTATCAAAGGCTTCCTCTGCATCAAGGGACAGGAGGAACATGCTTTTCTTTTGTTTATTGGGTATGTCCATTAGGTGTATGACCTTTTATGTATTATCTCCCACCCTTATCTTTGGAATAAATCCAGCCTGACGGGGGAGTTTTGTACAAGCAGACTCTATTGATGATCACTTCAGTGTAAATCTTTGGATCAATCTTTAATTAAAAAAATAGGTCTGCAAGATTATTTCTTTTCACTGAGGCTCTTGCCTTGATTATCATTGGGGTAACTGCTCCCTTCCTGTCAATTTCAATAAAAACTTTGAACATGACCTCTAGTACCTCTGGCCACATTGTCATGTAAGAAAGCAGTGGTGTCGCCATCGGGGTCATGGATAGCTTATGGCTGTTTATTGATTTAATTATCGTGTTTGCTGCTATGGGGGCCTTCTAGGCATTCGGGCTGTTTAAGTGTCAATCTGCTCAATTGGGCGCTTTGTATCTATTAGCTGATGTATTTTTATCTTTCAGTTTGGCTTTGTGTAATCATTGATAGCATTGGCTCGACTCTTTAAAATCCCCAACCACTACCCCGCATTAGGTCACTGGTATATCTGATTGTTTTAGTCACACCAATATATGTGACTGGACTTGTTTCCTACACTGTTTGCCACTCAGTAGTCCCCCACATTATTGCGCTCTTCATAAATCTTTTGTTACATTTTTGCAAGAGCATATTTTGCTTCACTGTGTTCTAGTAATTGCAGCTGATCTCATATACAAATTTGCCACAACTTTTTGGGCCAGTGGCTTTGTATTGTTTTATTCCAGTTTCTGCAGGCCATCAGGTGAAACGGCTCAAAAACAGGAAAAGTTAAAAGCAAAAGGGCTGCTTTACTAGGATAGGTGTGCAATTTAAACTTGCCCTTTACAATACAATATATTCAAGAAACCCCTGCCTCATAAATTAATTGATAACTAACATCCCATCCATAATCCTTTCCCTCACCCTGAACAAGCCCCCAAAAACCATCCAAACATTCACATCATCATCTTTTTCCTCTGTTCACCTTCCTACACACTTGACCCAAGCATTGCTCCCCTGTATTCCCTCTGCCAAGGTGTGCCCTGCAAGACCCCCAACTCTTCTGGCCTATCACGTTATTCTGCATTTCTGCCACCTGTCAAAAAGCGACACCAAGTTCCAGCTCCAAACATAACACCAATAAAGCAACCACTAAAAACAACCATAAACAGCCCTATGAATGAAAAGAACTTCTCCGAAAATAGTGGGCAAGAGGGAGGGAGAAACAGTTAGAAGCCCCTACCCCTACTTAACAGCACTATAGAGCTCTAAACTGCACCTATGTCCCTCAATGTACTTAACTGCCACCTAAGCCCCTCCCCTGCCTTAAACAGTCCAATCCTGACTCTAGCCGGCCTGGACTGTCTGCGCCACTTACCCGAAACGTTCCGGAGGTAGACATCCTAAGTATGCCACACCCTGGAGCCCCATTTTGTAGCTCTGTCACTGTAATGTTGGGTACCTGATTAAGTTTGTCCCTTGTCTGCATAAATTCCTCTGACAACCGTCTTCGTGACATCCCATAGCAGATCAAGGCAACAATCTCCCTGTATCATTATTTTGGAAATAAATATTTCTCTTTCAGGTTCCTCTGCTCGGTCTGCTAGATCTTTCTGACACAGTATCATGACCACTGTGATAACTTACAGTTGTTTTGATTTCCAATATTTTGCCATTTTATTATGGCGGTCAGAAGTGTCATCAACTGTATCAATTTACATATTTCAAATGCTACAACTGCTGACTGTCTGATGTGGAATATCTTCAAGCGGTCCTTCTTTCTTCTTTTTGATAGTTCTATTATGAATAATTTTGCAGTGTAGACTAGAGTTCTGTATTATTACAGAAGATTGCGGTCTCTGGTTGAGCCAGGGAGAGGAGTGGGCAGCTGAGCAGCATTTCCTCATTGCTTGAGTTAATAGGCTTCTGCAAACTATATCTGAGCTGTAAGGGATATGACTATAAGTCAGCATTCGGGGACTTCTATAGAGAATTATCTTTTTCCCGACCGATGAAATACGGTGCTTAACACTGGGCCAAGGCCACCAGGATTTCTGGGTGCCAGCTCAAGTGTTGCAGAGTGGGAGCCCTTCGGTAAATCATCGAAGCTCCTTCCACAGCTTCTGCCTCATTAAGTGGTGGCCAAAGCACCTGGCTGTGGAGGCAGAGCCTCAGCTGGCCCCACCGTTAAAAACCAGCCTTAACATATATTTGTAATGCGCATGTTAGTTCCTAACGGGGTATCTCAGCGCTGAATAGCAGATGTTTATTGTTCCCCAGCTCAATGATACTCATTTTATCGACCTCAGACAGATGATAGGATGAGTGAACCTACTGGGATTTGAACCTGTGAGGTTGAACACAGACCGCTGCAGGCGATGCATTAGTCCACTGAGCCAACCACTAAGTCTCCCTGTCTAGGACCATCATTCCAATGTAAATTTTTCCTGTGAGAACCTATGACTATATGGTGTTTATGAACAAGGAAGACTGCGGGAAGTCCTCACGTGTTGGGAGAAAAACCAGCAAGGCAGGACCATTTAATTTTTTTTTTTTTTTTTTTAAGAAACAGAGCCCTGGCCTGTGAGGTTTTGTTTTCCTAAAAACGAAAAGTTGGCGAGCGGGGCTAAAACAAAATGGCGTACGCTTGGAAAACATCTCTGCCTTCAGAGCAACCTCAAGCCAGTAAGATCCCCGCCAGGCACAGGTGGATCGCATATAATATCGAGTTGGCAGCCCCCAAAAGGACTTCCAGAACCCTTGACAACAAGATTCATAAATTATAATTCAAGAGAGATTTGCTGAAGAACGAACAACCTACATACTTTATTTGACTTGTTTTCTTAACACTCAGGACGTTTTAAATTAAATTCACTGAGTGTAGTTTGATACAGAAATGAGAGCATGTTTCTGCACATTCTGACATATTTTACCACAGATTTACTTGGGCATACTCGACCTATCACTGCTGAATGAGGCCTCAATGAAACTCATTCTTCATTTCATGTGGATCTACTCTTTTAATATTATAAAAGCTTTTGTTCATGCGTTTGTTTTCTCTAAGTGTTAACAGAAGAAGAAATTATTTTCTTATTATTTATTTGTACTTTTATACTGTTGCGTGCTTATCTAGGTTCCTGATCGATACTGTGACCTTATGCCCCTATTCGGCTATAAATCCATTTATTCCCAATATTGGCATAACCGTTCAAGTGCGATTTTCTGAAAAGTCATCTCTGGCCTCACACAAAAAGAGCCACATTCCAGCATGACTCTCTGCTACTTCCTTTGCGACCAATTAGTGCAATGACAGAGCAGCAGTCACTATCTGATATTCCTAGATAACACTCCGAGTTCTTCAACAAGATAAAAACTTAGCAAACCTGGAAATCCCAGCTTGCTATGTTTTGATTAGTAATGGAACTCTAATGAGCAACTGATACCTGTCACTTCCTATTTACATCTTTAATTGACGTCTTATGTCCAGCAAACTTGCGTCAAACCCGGCACCTGTCAGGTGTAAATATTACCAACGTTGCCTTAAGCAATGCGAGTTCGTTGCCTGTTGCTGATGCCAGCAGCCTGCATGACTCTGTGTTGGTAAATCTAGCACTCTGTCGCTGCAGCCTGCTATCCTGTGGTGGTGAAGCTGCTGATTACCATTATCGCCGCTACAGCGCGAACTATGGTGCAGTACGCTTAAGGAGCTGAACAGCCGTCCTCTGCGAAGACATCCAGCAGATTCCAGCTGCCCGCGGACGCTGTCACCCCTCCTTCCTCGACGCGCTGAAGAGAAGCCGCTGCCTTTCTCGTGCAGAGAAATCCAGTCCCGGCGCTTCCGGTTTACCCTCGCGGGTGACTGGGATATCGAGAGAGACCCCTGAGGGAGATACCAATCCTCCATCATTCTATTCAGAGGTATGGTGTTGACTAAACCCTTAGACGAGAATTCTTGAAACAAACCTTGGCAAAACCAACTTAACTTAAAGCTACTTACTTACTCCCCCTTTCACGTGTTAGGCTTAGGTCAGGCACACTGGGGTAGGCTTAGTTAGAAGCACCAGTTGAGTATGTTAGCCTAATGTATATATGACTGTATATATGTTTTTATTACTTTTAAACCATTGTATGGCTAAGAAACCATATCAATGCTTTTACAGTTCTATTTCGCAATACTTATCTTACTGTACGTACTTTTTATAATAACAGTTATTGCAATTGTGGCAATACATTTCTCTTGTACGAGAAGAAAGACTGTTCAATAAATGTTAACCTTTATTGATACACGCCCGTCTCTCTATTCTCTACATCTCGTGAAAGTAAACTGCACTAGACTGACTGAGTGAAATCTATGTCTATTGTTTCACACGACCCTAGAGATCGACTCTTGATCTGAGGAGCAAAGTTGTCATGTTGCACGGTTGTTGGAAAACTGAATCCCTTCTTGTCTGTGCCAAGGAAGCTGATCACTTCCTATGCAGAGAAGAAAGTTTCCAGTGACCTCTGAGCTAGTTGGTAACACAACCCAATTAAGTTTAGCATAGTCAGTGGAGGCCTGGAATATAAGCAGTTCCACGTCGATACTACTGTTTATGTTATTCCAATGCGCAGGGCCTAGTGGGAAACTAGGAACTACACTACATGGCGCCCAAACGTTTGGTAAGGCGATAAACTAACGCAAGACTTGTAGAGTAACTCAGTCGTGCATATTTCACACCCCTTTCTCCCGTAAATACTCCAATAGACGTCTGGAGTGGGTGAAAGGTTAAAATCCGCCCGACCTTAGTAGGAAGAGATTCCTATGTAAAGCTCTGGTTTATTCAACGTTGAAGGATACAGTGTTCCAAAATATTGTGCACCTAATCTTTGTCTCCTTGGAGACCTACTCTGCAAAACCTGCATTTATACAATGTCAGTAGAAAATAACGGAACTACTGGGGGCGCAGCAGATGCGACTCAGCAAGGTCCCGAATACACAGACCCGGGTGCTATTATCATCCCGGTCCAGTTAAGAAGATCTATAACTTTAAAACTTATAGAACACGGACTGACACCTCTAGGTGGTACAGTAATTTTCGTGATAGAGGCTCACGAGTATCGGCAGACAGAGGTATTCTATTCATGGATAAACCTTCCAGCGGTAAACGCTATAACACAAGAGTTTCACTATTACAAAATAGAGAAACCTCCGGAAGAGTACGCTCCTTTCGAGGAGATTGAAATTCCACTTAAATTTCAAGAGCACCTGCTCTGGTTTAATGGCGCCCTAAAACACAATGATCACATTACTAGGCTCGGTCCACTTGGTAGACCAGGAGCCACGTGGCCGGTTCTAGCCAGCTACACACCACATCCTGACATTGCAAAAATGTCTAAGGAAGAGCTGTTAGCACAGCTCAAAACACTAATTAAAATACATAGGCAATTAGTCCAATATGTAATGCGGACTGCAACAGTCCAGCCAGCTGTTAATACACCACAGCTGACCCCTCATCAGGGGAACACAAATAAAATTACACCACAGAACATACAGTCATGTCTTGGTAAAACACCCGTAAAACGGGAACAAATTCCTTTCTGGTTAGCCCAGAAAATCACTCAAATAGAGGCAGTATTTCCTGATACTACCCCTGTTGAGAAACACAGAATCTTGACCATCTGCCTTCCTATGGGAATCGCACCACACGTGGAGGACTGTGACACTTGGGGTACAGTCTTTGCTTCCATTTACACAAAAACACACGGTGTTCCATCTATGGCGGTAATACCAGAAGTGCTAAAACAGATTCAAAATGAATTCGGTCCAGAGCCCGCTTTAAATCTAGGTATGAAATTACTGAAAGACTTCAAGCAGGTCACGGCTATATTATTAGCCAACGTAAAGGGAGAAGCAGCATCTGTGGCGATCCGCCAGAAGTTGAAGGAAACAGATATAAAAGATCCTGTTGAGCTTGCAAAAATCATAGAAAAATGCTATGAAGAATTAGGTAGAGACAGCTTGGGTGGAAAACCAGTTAAGCCCCAACTGCTCGAAAATCCTGCAAAATTATTTATTAAAAATAATTTAAACACTCCTAAAAAGAGCTGGGATGGAAATAAACAATCCACTCCCAAGGAAAAGGTTTTCCAGTCCAGAGGAAGGTCTCCTCGACGGAGGGAAAGAACTCCGACTCGGGAACGCCAGTCTCCCCAACGGGAGCCCTCTGAGAAAAGATATAACCTTAGAAATAGGAATAATATAAAAAAACCTGATAGATATCAAAGTATTGATACACGTCCCTCTCGATCTCTTCCACAGAATTCGGAAAGAAGAGGACGGTCAGACCCAGGAGAGCACACCAAGTCCAAAGACAAGGAACCTGCTCAAAATAAGAAATCTCAATTTCCTAAAAAGAAGGTAGCCAAATTTAGAGTAATCAACCATGCCGAGAATACTGAGGACACAGTTGAAAAACGGGGAGTGGGCATTGACAATGTTGGACAGTGCAGCAGAGATCAGTATAGCGCGCAAGATCTTGATGAGTCATCTGGAGACAGTGGACACGAATGAATACATTCAGGTTGAAACTGCCGACGCCAGACTTAGCGAGCCCCATAAAATATACGAAATAACATTGCGTATGGAGGGTGATAAGACTAGGAAAATTAAGGGTCTATTTTGGGATAAGCTCTCAAAAGGCTATGATATTCTGTTAGCTGAAAAAGATTGGCCCCCGGAGTTTGTCAGGGAGTGCCCTCGTGGCGAAGAAGTGATTATGCCTGCCTTCTCGAATCACATTCCGATTCATAAAAAATACACATATGCAAGGAAATGGGCAGTAGCCCAGGCACCTGCATTGTATAAAAATCATGTAGGATGGGATGAGGATTCACCTCCTCACAAAATCCAACTAAAAAGTGAACCAACTGCCCAACGGCAGTATCCCATAAAGCAAGAAGCTAAAAAACAAGTCAGGGAGATCTTAGATCAACTTGAATACCAGGGGGTGATTGAAACATGCACCTCTCAAATGAACAATCCTTTGTTTCCTGTCTCCAAGCCAGACAATTCATATCGTCTAGTTTTGGACTACAGACATCTTAATACATGTTGCAAAACCTTTGCAGTACAAAACTCGCATAGTGCAGCCCTAATAAATAACATAGTTAGGAAAAAATACAAAACGACATTAGACATTTCTAATGGTTTCTTTTGTCAAAACATTGCACCAGAAAGCAGATATTTGACCGCTTTCTCCGCATTTGGGTCACAGAAAAAATTCTGTCGACTCCCACAGGGGTTCAAGAACAGCCCAGGACTATTCTCAGCTAGGGTAACAGAGTTACTACAAATCTATGATGATGAAGCATTATCTTACGTAGATGATATTTATCTCACAGACGACGACTTGGATACTCACTTGAAAAGAGTGAACACCATTATACTTGGGTTCGCAGCAGAGGGTTACAAATTCAACTTTAAAAAGTCCCGAATTGCCCATCTGACAGTACTATTTTTAGGGTGCGAATTATCAAGTGAAGGGAAAAGCCTAGCGGACAACTTCTTAGAGAAGTGCGCTGTACTCCAAGCTCCAAAAACGCTGAAAAATTTACAATCAATACTAGGTTTTCTGAATTTCGGAAGAACTTACATCCTAAATTACGCAGAGAGGGTTAAACCTCTCTACGAACTAATTAAACGTGATTTAAAACAAATCAATTGGACTCAAAAACACACAGAAATTTTGAGATCACTGCAAACAGACATGTTAGCAAAAACAAAATTAGATACACGTGACAACACGATCGATCTTGTAATCCGAGTCATCCCAGGAAGATGCGGATTCACGTACCTGACCTCTAATGAGGGAGAAAAGGTACCTATTTCAATTAAATCTCACTTGTACACACAAGCAGAAAAAGCATTCAGTCACACAGAAAGAACTGTGAACGCTGTGCAAATTGCATTAGCAAATGAACGAGAACTAGCACACGGCAAACTGATTAATATCCTTACAGCGGAATCCGCCTTCGAAGCGCTATTCAGCCCAGTAAACCTGCCTACAGTGTCACTGGATCCGAAATGGATACAGTGTATAGATTCTCTAGGAGCGGAAGACGTGAAATACTATTTCGCCCCGCAATACAAAGAACTGAATGATTTAGAATATGAAGAAGAATATCCTCTGCCAATCGGAATTCTGCCTCTCCCACAATACGCTTGTATAATCTATACAGATAGCTTTGTACAGCATTTCAACGTAGAGAGAAAATCCTATGATGCAGCATGTGCGATCATTAAAGGTCGTTGGCTGTGCGGTAAATTCAGACCGAAAGTAACAAAAACTGAATCAGTAAAGTACTGTTCGGCTCAAAGAACTGAAATCAGATGTTTAAAGATGGCGCTCGAAAATGCAGAACGCGAATTCCCCACACTTATAGTGTGCGATTCTCATTTTTGCGTCAATTCTTACAATAACAAACTGCAGAGTTGGATCGAAAACGACTACAAAGATGACACAGGTGCCACAATAAAGCATAAAAAGCTCTGGAACGAGGTAGCTCTTTTACACAAAGAACTACAAAAGACTCACGTGATTCACGCACAGAGTCTTCAACGTGATGGCGTTCACGTTGCAGGGAATTCATTGGCTAATACAGCCACAGCGGAAGCAACTAACCCGGCTTCCGTAGCCACAAAAAAGCATACAGATAAGTACATAGACGGGGAAACAATGCTAGCAGTAAAAACGACCGTAAAAGGCGACTGTGCAGCACTACCCGTAAACTATCCACTCAATTATGCATACATAATCGATGCAAACTCCGTTCCTTTTGCTCGAATCCCTGGAGTGGGGGACAGAGTAATTCCAAACAGGAGCCGGAGGGGCTTCCTATTACTGGAAGCGCACATGGGGTTGGGTCCGAGACACCAAACAATCAATGCCTCTCTGAAAGAATTGCAATCAGAGTACTGGTGGCCGGACATGAGTGAAGGAATTCATGACTTCGCAAAAAACTGTCCAGACTGCAACAGAGATCGCAGTGATGAACCGGCAAGTATAGTTTCAGAAATCCTGATAGACTGCATAACGCGGTCTATCTGCGCAATCAAAGAAGAGAAGCGCTTCCCAGTGTACACCGTTAAGACGAAAAGCACTTAAAAAATGAGGCCTCCAGCGCTCGGCTGACGCTAAGAACGGTTATAAAAGATTTGCGAGTCTATATCGGCACATACGCAATTACCACGTTCCATTCTGACCAGGGTCCCGCTTTCAGCTCTCGAGCCTATAAGGAGGCCATGGCCAGCATGGGAATTGGGTTGCGGTATTCTTGTCCGTCGCACCCGGAAGGGAATAGTGTGGTAGAAAGAAAAAACCGGGACATGAAGCAATCTATAACAGCGAAGGTATTAGGTTCAGGCGCTGGGTGGGTCAAACATTTAATAAGTGTCCAGACTAGTCTTAACAACATGCCAAGAAATTCTCTAAAAGGTTTCAGCCCATACGAACAATTGTTCGGAATTAGAATGAGCGTTCAGGACCTCGATAGTCAGATGTCAGTGGTACAAGAAGAAACAACGCACTTTGATGTAAAAGACCGTTTGGCTGTTTTACAGGAACTGAATGAAACAAGAAAATCATTAAGCAACATAAAGTTAAAGCAACAGCCAAGTACCACTGACGAGGCACCACCCGCAACAGCCCCAGCAAGGCCTGTCTGGATTCCAAAGATTGGGGATCTAGTCAGAGAAAAGATCATGGTTAAGAAGGAATTTGGGTCTTCTTACAGAAAAGCAGTACCTGTCTTGGCAGTCACCGGAACAAGATCAGTTGTGCTACCGCCCCTTGCTGGTAAAAAGGAGAACAGAGTTGTGTCTATCGATCTGGTAAAACCACAAGCATGTGGCCTATAATCAACAGTAGGCCCAGTGGACTCCCAAGAAACAACAGAATACCCAAACTTGCAACAATCCAAGAGGTTCAAACTGAAAGACTCATCACATTCGATCAGCCTGCAGTGCACAATGAAGGACTATGCAATAATGCCATGGAACTCGTGCCTCTTGAAACACAGATTGAAACAGTTCGTCAAGAAACAACACCAGTCTACAATGATGTGGCATCAGAAAGTGCTACCGAGAGACAGATTGAAAGAACAATCCCAACAATTGACAGAACTGCCTCTGGTTATTTCATCAACTTCGACAACTTCTCTGAAGATTTAAACGAGCCCGAAGTGATGCCAGAAACAAAAAAGTATTCTAAAGAAAATACAACAGGACTCCTTCAAATATCAAAGAACTATATCTGGATTCACCGTTGATTGAGCATTGGATTATCTCAGGGGTATTCATACTCCTACTCTGCCTAATTTTAGTTTTAATTTTAGGGAAGTTTATTACAATTGAATGGACACAGCAAGTCAGAACATCAACCTAGTCCTGAAACCACACAGATCATCCCACGTGAAGAAAAGAGAACTGTCAACAGTAAATGTCACAGCAATTCCAATACCTGGTGGAATAGTATGGGAGAAAACAGACTATGAGATCTATGGTCCGGTCGAAATCCTGAAGTATCCTCATCAACTAAAGGTTTCCTTAAGTGACTTTGTGACACCAAGTACATTCTCTGATGATTGGGACTTTAACAGTATTAATGACATGATGTCTGATTTAGTAATGTCAGCTAGATTCACAGATCATGATTATTTACAAGGTTCATCTAGTTATGAGCAGTTATTCTGTTACACCCATTATGGGGATCATTACTTGCATAAATCTGCACAGCCTAGAAATGTTTTTATGTATAATCAATGGGAACATTGTTCTACACCACCTAAAAGCAGTTCTAAAGCATTTTTTGAGAAATTCAAATACTTCTCAGGGTTTAACACCAGTGATGCAGAAACGTTTTATTACAAACTGTTAGATAAAACAGGCATGAAAACAATGCTGACAAATTCTAAATTGATATATTCAGAAGCATTTTATGACAAAATGATGACATTTGGTTTTGATTATTGGAAAAATAATATTGAAACGAAAACAATTTGGGGTACAAAAGATTGGCAGGTGCAAGGCATTGAAGCACTATTTAGAACCTGCATGATACCTGAACAAATGTTATTTTTAAATGACACAATACACCAAACATCTTGTCTTGGCCTAGCTAAGAACAAAGACCTTAAAACACCGTGTATTCCGAAGCCAATACCAGAAAATGCAACCGCTGATATTGAGTTAGACGTGTCACAAATTTTACATTTCAACAGAACACATCCTGATTGGAAAAAGTGGTTAATCTGGCCTACAGACACAAATAGCTGTCAAGATAGATTCCTGAACAAAACACAGGGTTTAAAAATGACCAGATTAGACCCTAGATATTCCCAGAGACAACATCCAGGGATTATAACAACATACAGTGTAGGGAAACTCTGCCTAGAATGGCTAACTACATCCACACTGGCTGAAATTAAGCAGCACTTGTCTTTATTAAAAGATGGTGCTGATTTGCGCGATTTCATTCTTGGACCACGCAAACAGCGTCAAAAGCGTTTCATAGCGACCAGTATCTATGCTGCTTACAACGAGGCTTGGAAAGTAAAGCAAATTGAAACTGCTGAAAAAATACGAGAAATTGATCGTATTAATTTGGAGAAATCACTTTCTGTGGTAGACAATGGGTTAACGACTCTGTCTTCCAGAATATATTCGTTGGACAATATTGTATCCTCTGCCTTTGATGTGATAGACAGAGATTTGCTTATGTTACAACATGGCCAGTCTCAATTACGCTCTATTATAGAATTAGGCTGGACGCTGCAAAATCTTCGTTCAGGCTATGTGCCTTGGCGTTTAATCAACACAACGTCGTTATTTTCCAGTTTTAACCTTACTGATAAACAGATCAGTTTGGCACAGAAAGGAGCAGACTATACAATCCTGAGCATCGAAAAACTCGAGAGATTACCATTGACAATGTCAGAGAGTCCTGTCATTGAATGGATAATACACGGCATTATCACAATTCCGATAACAACTTTCCGATTTCATAAATGCCTTGAGTACATACCTGCTGGCCAGTATGAACAATTGGGTAAAGGATATGTAAAATCCGAATGGAAATTACCATACACTCATTCTTGCTATAGTAACAGTGACAAAAATGTATTTCTTAGTGGTAACAACTGTAAACACTCACTAAGCGGTATACTTTTGTGTCAGGGTATTAATTTACACGGAGCATGTGATGGAAATTCAAACAACCTTTCATGCCACCAGCTAGTCACACCTGCAACTCAGATAGAGCCCTTCTTTATGCAACTCGCAAACGGGAGTTACATTCTTAGAACGGATCACAGATGCTGTGGCTTGACGCCAGGGAAAAGTTATCTAGTACAAGTTACGTCCATGGTCAAATGTTGTATGCAAGCATTGTTCCCGAGCGGGCCTCCAGACATAGTGACTCCCCTCTGGCCTCGTCTGAATCTCTATTCTATACGAATTGATACATTAAGCAAAATGAAATCTGTACTTTTACAGACAACCGTGCCTATAACGTCATCTAAAGAGACGTATGATCTTCTAGTCGCAAGGACGGCTACTGAGGTTCATGACCTTTTATCAACAAATTGCCCCGTGCATTTCGTAGAAATGTTCAGCCAACTCCTTAACATGTCTAGTGCAACAAGCATCCCAGGCATATTTAAGACAGTCTTTACGGGACTGCTAACACCCTTCCAGGCAATTTTGGGAATCTTTCCTAATTTTGTGCACTCCATTTTTGGCGGCATACCACTATTTTTGGGACTCGTTGCAGGGATTCTATTTTTGACCCTCCTGCTACGTTATGGCAAGCCTCGGCTCAGACATAGCTCCCATGGGAATGGAAGAGACAATCCTAGCAATGCGCTACCGGGACAGGATAACTAACGTCCTCGGATTGGCCAGGCTGAGAGATCTAAACATGACCTGGTTCCTTTCATTCAGACCGATATGGCAAAATTGCATTTTACCTGTGCTACGGTGTATGCTTTGCGGCGATGAATGCATGTTGGACATCTGTCTTTCACTTCCATCAGCAGTACCAATGGACGTCGATACTTTGCTCAGTCCAATAACGGCTCACGCATTGTGTTGTCCCCAGCGGCTACCAATCCTGATGACGGCATTCGTGGAGACTCCTGTACTACAGCCAAGTGGTAACAGTGGAGCGAGTGACAAAAGCAACATCATCCAGGTACAACGTTCTGTGAGCATTGCTGGTCCTGCCTTCGATGACAGCAATCATTCTCACACCTGCCAAGTTACAGCGCTATCTAATTTGGTTGAACTATCACCTGAATTTGTAGACCAATTCTTTGCGAGCCTGTCTGATACGATGTTCTCACCCATAGAGAAACAATAACTTTTGAGAAGCTTTCCGACACACAGCGTTCCCATGAACTCTGAATTCGGCCTTCAGTTTTGATCAACAAAAACTGCCAGGAGCTTTGGAAATCTATTTTCTTTGAATTGGACAATTTTTTCTAATATTGACCTTTTTTGGCACGAACAATTTTTTGCTTAACGTAAAAACTATTCTTAGAGAACAGAAGCTTCACACTTCTATTTCTAAGCACATCTAGAGACATAATAACATAACACCAGACCCTAGCACACATGTTATTACAATGCATTTTTATGTGATGATTTATCTCGCCTTTCTTCTGTCAGAGATACTTCATGTGTAATTCCTTTTGCATAATCGTTCATTGATTTCATATGCAATAATTTTTTGAATGATTACTATGCTTTAAAAAAAACGTACAGTACCTAAATTCCATGTATTACAAGTACGCCTATTTCAAATGCATTTATGTATTTTGGGGTGGGCAATGTTACACATGCATCTAATTGCTTGGTTTTAGTAATTTTGATGGACATGAAAACGTGGAGTGGGTGTTGCGTGCTTATCTAGGTTCCTGATCGATACTGTGACCTTATGCCCCTATTCGGCTATAAATCCATTTATTCCCTATATTGGCATAACCGTTCAAGTGCGATTTTCTGAAAAGTCATCTCTGGCCTCACACGAACAGAGCCACATTCCAGCATGACTCTCTGCTACTTCCTTTGCGACCAATTAGTGCAATGACAGAGCAGCAGTCACTATCTGATATTCCTAGATAACACTCCGAGTTCTTCAACAAGATAAAAACTTAGCAAACCTGGAAATCCCCGCTTGCTATGTTTTGATTAGTAATGGAACTCTAATGAGCAACTGATAACTGTCACTTCCTAGTGACATCGTTAATTGACGTCTTATGTCCAGCAAACTTGCGTCAAACCCGGCACCTGTCAGGTATAAATATTACCAACGTTGCCTTAAGCAATGCGAGTTCATTGCCTGTTGCTGATGCCAGCAGCCTGCATGACCCTGTGTTGGTAAATCTAGCACTCTGTCGCTGCAGCCTGCTATCCTGTGGTGGTGAAGCTGCTGATTACCATTATCGCCGCTACAGCGCGAACTATGGTGCAGTACGCTTAAGGAGCTGAACAGCCGTCCTCTGCGAAGACATCCAGCAGATTCCAGCTGCCCGCGGACGCTGTCACTCCTCCTTCCTCGACGCGCTGAAGAGAAGCCGCTGCCTTTCTCGTGCAGAGAAATCCAGTCCCGGCGCTTCCGGTTTACCCTCGCGGGTGACTGGGATATCGAGAGAGACCCCTGAAGGAGATACCAATCCTCCATCATACTATTCAGAGGTATGGTGTTGACTAAACCCTTAGACGAGAATTCTTGAAACAAACCTTGGCAAAACCAACTTAACTTAAAGCTACTTACTTACTCCCCCTTTCACGTGTTAGGCTTAGGTCAGGCACACTGGGGTAGGCTTAGTTAGAAGCACCAGTTGAGTATGTTAGCCTAATGTATATATGACTGTATATATGTTTGTATTACTTTTAAACCATTGTATGGCTAAGAAACCATATCAATGCTTTTACAGTTCTATTTCGCAATACTTATCTTACTGTACGTACTTTTTATAATAACAGTTATTGCAATTGTGGCAATACATTTCTCTTGTACGAGAAGAAAGACTGTTCAATAAATGTTAACCTTTATTGATACACGCCCGTCTCTCTATTCTCTACATCTCGTGAAAGTAAACTGCACTAGACTGACTGAGTGAAATCTATGTCTATTGTTTCACACGACCCTAGAGATCGACTCTTGATCTGAGGAGCAAAGTTGTCATGTTGCACGGTTGTTGGAAAACTGAATCCCTTCTTGTCTGTGCCAAGGAAGCTGATCACTTCCTATGCAGAGAAGAAAGTTTCCAGTGACCTCTGAGCTAGTTGGTAACACAACCCAATTAAGTTTAGCATAGTCAGTGGAGGCCTGGAATATAAGCAGTTCCACGTCGATACTACTGTTTATGTTATTCCAATGCGCAGGGCCTAGTGGGAAACTAGGAACTACACTACAATACTAATATATGCTGTTTTTGATATAGTTAATTAATGTCAGGCATAATTAATTTTGGAGGAATCTGTTCATGTATTATCTTCTTTAACAAATAAAGCTTTTAACAATAAAAAATCAAGTTGTAAATCTTGAATGACTTGCAAGCATTTGTCCACCGGTATGCATACATTACTCTCATCCCCTACAAACATTTTCCAGCTTGGCCTTCCGCATTCTATGCAAATGCTGTTTCCTTCCTTTAAAACAGTTTTTTCGTTTCCTTGTTCTCTTTTGTCCTCTGTTTTTGGGGAGTTTCTAAATTAACTAAGGGCGTTTCTTGAAGCTGCTTTGTCTCAAGGAGAATGTATTCACATCATTTTGAAGTTGAGCTAGATTGTGCAATTTGACAAAATTCATGTTCCTAATGAGTCACAATCAGATCAAGTGAAAATGTGCTACGCCTGTATACTTTATTGTGTTTCTCAATCAGCTTTGAAAATCTGTCGTTGTTTACATTAGTCATTGATTCCTTTTTAATGCAGATTGAGCAATTGCAAAATACATAATGAAAATATTAGTTTGGATGATTAAATTTAACAGCAGTGTTAATAGATAGGAGCATAGTTAATTGAACTTTGACAATAGCATTATGTACTTTGTGCACACGAACTATTTACATTAATATACACAGAGGAGGTGGGGACCCAGGAGTGGTTTCAATTCCAGAGATTTATTTTAGTGGCTGTGGTTCTCCCACCAAACAAGTGTCCTTTCAAAGTGCCCTGTTTATAAGGGAAGATGGATAGGTGCCTGACTGATTATGATTCGGCAGGGCCTCCATAATGCAGGATAAGGCAACTTCCTTACAGCACCACCAGCAAGGAGAACAAGGATTGTTGTATTGCAACCAGTAGGTGCTAATTCGGTCCTTTTTTTAGGCAAGTGAGTACAACATGCAAAGAAACCTATATTCTTTGTGGTGCTGTTTGCTCTTTCACCATTCCTGATCTGTAGAGGGTCATTTCTAGAGACACTACCCCAATAGACTAAAAGCAGACCTGGTTCGTCGTGGCATGGCCTAGGTAGAGCGCGGTACCCATGGGGATTTATGACTTCGAGATCACAGGGAAGACTTTACGTTAGATAAGCTACCGCTTTGCCAAAGATGGTTTTGAAGGCTACGATGAGTACTAGGAATGCAGCTGTTTGCCTTACAGCCAGCCTGACCAAGAATTGATAAGTGTGCCCCTAAGAGACTGAAGGGGGCACATGTGTTGACGTGGATTCCTTTGTATCTTGGTGAGAAAGAGCACTTGTGTAGACCATCCTGGTAGCTGTTACGATATTCTAATTTACTGCTGATATAGTTGTCTGGCTATGGCCACACTAGCCTCTAGTCTAGGTTAAGTCTGCTAGTGATACTATGACTTACCCCTCATGCTGGGAAGCCTTCGGGTAGCTATGCACTTTACAGATCAGTATAGTATAGTATAGTATAGTTTAGTTGTGTGAAAAGCGAGGTGGGGACTTAGCTTTGCTAGGTTCACTTTTTGGTTTGTGCAACAGAAGCAGCAGCGCAGAAGGAGGATTCAAGGCACATCCTAGACCTATGAGCCCATGGAGTTCCTGCTTGAGAGCTAGAAATGTTGATTCTTAGGGAGAGAAGATTTAATTGGACAGCGTGTCTTTTACAGTCGGTGGAGGGAAATACATGTTTTATTTTCGAATTCATACACATGTCCAAGAGTCTTGCCATCAAACGAGGAATTGAAGAGAAGGTCTGTTTGTCACCCATGTAGAGGTGATATAAACTCAATCAGGATATGATGTTGCCCAGTAATTTGGTGTACATGGAGAAAATGAGTGGGCCCAGGGCACAGCTTTGGGAAATGCAGATTAACAAAGGGATTGGTGAATAAAGTGATGAATGAGCAGCCATTAACCTCACTCAATGGCTAACCAACAGCGCCGACAACCTAGCACCCCTGAAAAAACGTCAAATCAAACTAGGCAACAAAACCGCCCCCTGGTTCAACGATGATCTTAAGAAATCCAAGAAACTCTGTCGCTCCCTTGAGAAGGCCTGGAAAAAAGACCCAAACACCAGCACCAGGGACGCCTTCAAAAACGCCACCCGCACACACCACCAACTGATCCGGACTGCCAAGAAAGCCGCTTTCAAAGACCGACTTGACAACAACGCCCACAACAGCAAGGAATTATTCAACATCGTCAAAGAGTTTACCAACCCCACTGCCAACTCCAACGACATCACTCCCTCTCAAGCCCTTTGCGACTCCCTAGCTTCGTTCTTCCACGACAAAATCGCAGACATCCACAACAGCTTCGACAACCAACCCGGAGACCAACCCACCCAACCTTCTGCCGTACCTTCACCCCCCTTGAACATCCTTAATGACTGGAACCCAATCTCCACTGAGGACACCATCCGCCTGATGAACTCCATCCACTCAGGATCCCCCACAGACCCATGCCCTCACCACATCTTCAACAAAGCAGATTCCATCATAGCACCACACCTCCGAGACGTCATCAACTGCTCCCTCAACTCCGCCGCCTTCCCGGAAAGCTGGAAACACGCCGAACTCAGCGCCCTTCTGAAAAAACCCACAGCGGACCCCACCGAACTCAAAAACTACCGCCCCATCTCGCTCCTTCCATTCCCGGCCAAAGTCATCGAGAAAGCTGTCAACAACCAGCTCGCCGCCTTCCTCGAAACCAACAAATCCCTCAACTCCTCACAGTCCGGCTTCCGAGCCAAACACAGCACTGAGACCGCACTCATCGCAGCAACAGACGACATTCGAACTCTACTGGACAATGGAGACACAGTCGCCCTCATCCTCCTCGACCTCTCCGCAGCCTTCGACACAGTCTGTCATAGCACCCTGTTACAACGCCTCAGAAACAGCGGAATCCAAGGAAAAGCACTGGAATGGATCACCTCGTTCCTTGCCGGAAGAACCCAGAGAGTCCGCCTCCCACCATTCAAGTCAGAGGCCACTGAAGTCATTTGCGGAGTGCCACAAGGATCCTCACTCAGTCCCACCCTCTTCAACGTATACATGAGCCCCCTCGCGGCCATCGCACGCCAACACAACCTCAACATCATCTCCTACGCTGATGACACTCAACTGATCCTCTCACTCACCAAAGACCCTAACACCGCCAAAACCAACCTGCATGAAGGAATGAAAGAAGTAGCCGAGTGGATGAAGCACAGCCGTCTGAAACTGAATTCCGACAAAACAGAAGTCCTTATCTTAGGTACCTCTCCCTCTGCCTGGGACGACTCTTGGTGGTCAGAGTCCCTTGGAAAAGCACCCATCCCGACAGACCACGTACGGAACCTGGGCGTCATCCTGGACTCCTCACTCTCGATGACCAGACAAGTCAACGCCGTTTCATCTTCTTGCTTCAACATTCTTCGCATGCTCAAAAAAACATTTCGCTGGATCCCCACCGAAACTAGAAAAACGGTCACCCACGCACTGGTTACAAGCCGACTGGACTACGGAAACACCCTATACGCCGGTACCACCGCAAAACTTCAGAAAAAACTCCAACGCATCCAGAACGCTTCAGCCAGACTCATACTAGACATCCCGCGTAATGACCACATTTCTGGTCACCTGAAAAACCTCCACTGGCTCCCCGTCAATAAGAGGATAACATTCCGCCTCCTAACCCACGCACACAAAGCACTTTACGAACTTGGACCCGAATGCCTCAACACACGACTTTCTTTCTACACCCCCTCCCGCCAGCTACGCTCCTCCAACCAAGCCCTTGCTGCTGTACCTCGCATCAACAAAACCACCATGGGAGGAAGATCCTTCTCCTACCTGGCGGCTAAAACCTGGAACTCACTTCCCATTCACCTTCGCCTCACTCAGAACCACCTAGCATTCAGAAAGCAACTTAAAACCTGGATATTCGACAAGTAATTCCCCACCCTTCTCCAAGCGCCTTGAGACCCTCTGGATATGTAGCGCGCTATATAAATTAATTGAATTGAATTGACTTGAATTATCACCACGGAGAAGGAGGTGATTGATTTAGGCACATTGTAGGGCCAGCTCAGTGGAGTAAAGGACACGTAACACAGATAAGGCAAAGTACAATTCTCACTCAACATTAAACTATCTCAATTTACAAAATCAGTAGATCAATGAAAATATAGGTTCAATAAAAACATTTCAACAGAATATGTAATATTTACAATCTACATAAATCATTCTGCCATTCGGATGCATCATGGTTACCATTTTGAAAACATGCATTGCCCCTGTGTCTAGTCTCTTGCTAACAATTGTGCTACTGTGAAAACGGCATTGTCTGCTGAGATAAGAACGGTAGAAGCCTCTTCCATTAATCTAATTCGATTGATAAATGCTGAATTTGATACATATTTAATTAATGGCAGTGATTATTACTCTTGTATGACACTGTCCATGTATTACTTCGACTAAATAAAGCTTTCAATCATACATCTATTAAGAGCACCTATCATATTACAAGCTTGAGATGTAAAGCTTGAATCACCAGCAAACATTTGACCACATTCTTGTCTATACATCTCCTAGCCTACAAACGTTTTCCAGCTTGGCCTTCCGCATTCTATGCAAATATTGTTTCCTTCCTCTTTTGAGCAGTTTTTTTTTGTTTTCATATCTTTCACTCTCTGTTTCTTGAGAATCCCCAAATTCACTCAGAGTTTCCTGAAGCGGCTCTGCCTCAAAGAGAATTTATTCAAATAATTTGTGGGACTGAGCTAGATTGCACAATTTGACAAAATGTTTCTTCCTAATGAGTCCCAATCAGATTAACTGAAAATGTGCTCTGCCTCTTCAGCCTACTGTGTTCCTCAATCAGCTTGCATAATCTGTATTTGTATATACTAGGCATGGAACCATTTCTAATGCAGATTATGTAAAGAGCAACCACAAGATACATAATGAAAATATCAGTTTAGATGAGTAAATTTAACTGTATTGTTAATAGAGAGGAGCATAGTTAATAAGTCTTGGACAATAGCATTATGTACATTGAGTAAATTAAGGGGCCGATTTCGATGCAGTCGGAAACTGCTCAGACCATTGGTTGGAGCTGTTCTGATTGCATCAAAATGTCCTATTTGAATTCCTTTCCGACCGACCTATTATGATGTGGTCATTCGGAAAGGAATCCAAACAGGCTTTCTGAAAGGCTTCCGACAGGCTTGGGGGCCCGTCTACCATTCCGAAATGGGCCAGTATCCCAAGGGCAGCACTTTCCGCCTGAGGGATTGCCATAGTGGATTCCAACTCTGCTGGCCTTTCTGACACAGAAAGGCTGTTGGAATCCAACTATGGGGGCCCCAGCTGGGCCCCCATGAGTGCAAGGCCTCCGGGTGGCTGCAGAGAGATGCCTTGAGGAGCCTGCCAACGGGTGCTGAGATGAAATGCACATCAGCTCTTTACAATGAGAGCATGCATTCTGGATGGAATACATACTCCCAATGTAAAGAATAGGAGTGCTACCTAACAGTGTTCATTCACATCCTAATTGCTGGTTTGGGACCATCGACAGGAGGTCGGTCGGTTCCAGTTCCAGATCCATGTCGAATGGACTGAGGTCCGTCCGACATCAAAATCGGCCCCTAAGTATTTACATCAATAGACTTAGAAAGTAGAAGAAGGTGAGGATGCAGAGTGGTTACAATTCCAGAGATTTATTTAAGTGCAGTGGTGCTCTCTGCAAAAAGTGTGCTTTCGGAGCACCCTTGAATAAGGGATATTAGATAGGCGTGTGATTATAAGTCTACAGGTCAGCTAGTGACTCCATAAAATGTGATACGACAGCTTTTCTATAGTGCCACCAGCAAGGAAGAGCAAGGATTGCTGTATTGCATCTGGGAGGTGCTAAATCAGGACTATTTTGGGCAGGAGAGCACAAAATAAAAAGAAATGTACCCTTTCCCGTAAATGTTTTATTTGAAAGAAATCTGGTTATTGGTTGAGAGGAGTGGGAGCCCTACTGAGGCAACATCCACAATCTTTGCTGGGTGAACAAATGTTACTAAATTAACCTGTGATTAATCCTCTGGTAGCTTGGCATAAAACAGTCGGGCTTAGGTTAGAGGCAATGTCTGAAGTATTTATGCAGCACACTAAAAGTAATAAGTTGAAAACACAACACAAGAAAAGTCCCATACCAACCTAAAGTACATTTTATTTTTAAAAAATGATATCAGAACAACAACAATCCAATCAGTAGAATGGTAGATATGCATTTAAAATGTTTTAGGTAGCTATAGCACCTAAATGCACAAAGCGCCACTCGCTGTCATCTGGTCGTGCTAGACAGGGGAAATCAAAAGCTTGTTCAGGCTGACCACAATGGAAAGTGGGCCGGATACAGGAAGCAGATTAGTCCCACTAAAAAAGTCACTTTTTCAAGGTCTGGGTCAAAGAGTTCCGTTCACGGTGGAGAAGGCTGAGACGAACAAGGAGAGTGTTGTGGATGGTCATAGCTGTAGAACGAAGATCTGATCATGCGTTGCACACAGTCCTTGCTGGAGCTTCGCATTGGCGGTCACCAAAGGCTGTCATTGCTGTAGCTGGAAGTGAAGATTTCATATTGCCGTTGTTGCTGGCGGTCGCTGTAGCGCAAAGCGCCAGGTTCACCAGAGCTTTGCACATGTTGTGGGCAGCTGAGTCACAGCAAGAGCATGCTCATTTGCGATTGCAAAGAGCCCAAAACTTCTGGATTTCACCTTTCTTCTCTAGAGAAGCTAATCAGATGCCAACCAAGGGTCCAAGACCTGGGCATGCACCTTTTGGGGATCAGGAATTACTCTAACACAGGGCCTGCAGGGCTCAGTCATGTCCAGTTACAAGTCCAGTGTTGCAGGGCAGATGGGAGGTTGCAGGGAGGCCTCTGGATTGTGTTCTGTTCCTGAAGCTCAGACAGAAGTCCAGCCAACTGACCCTTGGTGTCGCTTAGGAGCAGCTCCAGTCTTCCTTCTCAGAGACCAAGGCAGTTCTCAAGCAGAAGTAATGTCCTCTAAAAGCAGCCGGGATGATCCTTTAGGGTGCAAGGCAGTCCTTCTATAATGTCTACAGGTACAGGAGTGTACTGAGGAGTAGTTCTGGAGGTCCAATATATATATATATATATATATATATATATATTTATACCTAGAGCCAGCCTTTGAAGTGGGGGGATTTCCTATACTACCCCCACATCTGGTTCTGGAAAGTTCTCCCCTTCCCCTGTCAAGGGTCCAAAAATCTGATGTAACAAAAGACTAGTGTCAGGCTTCTTTGTGTGTGCCAGAGACAAGCCCACTAACACGTAAATGGGTCAAGGCACAGCTCAGCCCCCAAACATAATGGCAGGATGACCCATCCTGCCCACACATAGGCCATTTTGTGTTACTGTCTGGAAGGAATATGCAAACTCCAACAGCGGAACCATTCATAGTCATGTGACCCAGGACACTGGTAGCAGGCACAGAAAATTAGGATAAGAAAATGCATTTTCAGAACTGTGACTTAAAATCCGACATTACATTTAAAGATGTATTAAATTACAATTCATTTGAGTTTAAACACCCGATTTCTATCTGCTCCCAATAAAACATTATGACGTATTAAATGTAATAATGTAAAAATGTGATTAATGGTTGGCCACCAATAAGGAATTTGGATGAACCACGGAAAGTTTTTTGTCAAGAAATGGATGAGTTGAACCTTGATGGAGGTTTACCTTTGATAAATAAATTGTTTGTTGCTCCATCCAAATTAAGGAGGAGACTGATTAAAATAGTCCATAAAGGTCACCCAGTGACTGTGGGTACTAAAAAGATATTGAGAAAATATTACTGATGGCTAGGTCTTGATACTGAGGTAGGTTCTTATGTGGATGTGTGTATTAAGTGTGTGAAATCAGATTAAGTATTGGAAAACTTCTAAAGAAAGAATGCAATTGATTGATGTTCCAAATGGGCCTTAGCAGAAATTGCCACTTGATTTTGCAGGACCTTATGTTTTATTGGAAGTTGAAATGGGTTATTTATTACTCGTCACAGACTATTAATCCAAATAGATACATTAGCCATTTGTAGGTGGTATTACCACTGAGGAAGCAATAGAATATTTGGAGAACATTTTTTCTGTGGAATCATTTTCTAAAGCATTAGTATCTGATAACAGAAAGCAGTTGGTGTCACAGAAAATGTTAACATGTTTGAAAAAATGTGGGATAAAGCAAGAGAAAATGCCTTTGTGCAATCATTCTTCAAATGGTCTTGTGGAAAGGGTATACAGATTAGTAAAAGATGGTATACATACAGCAATAGGATCAAGTTAGTGTGCCGGAAAATTTTAAGGATTAAAATACTCCACATTATGTGACTGGATATTTGCCTTTTTTTGTATTAAGAGGGAGAATGGATCGTGCAACACTCACAACTATATTTTTAAAACCATGTTCACATTTGAAAGACACAAAAGAAATAAAAAACAGTGAACTGCATGTGAAAGAAAAAATAACAGAAAAACAAATGAAAGATATGCGTTATCATAATCACGCAGGTAGAACCAAAACCAAGGAAATCTGTGTTGATGATTGGGTTACAATAAAAAAACATTAAAGTTCAAAAAGAATAATACATGCATATGTCCCCTGTTCAGGTGATAAAAGTATCCAGTAGGGCAGTTTTATTGAAAGATAAAGGCTGGTGGAACTCAGGTGCTCTTGTGCTGCCTAAACAAGGACAAGAATAAATTGTAAATAAAAAGCGTGAAGATTTGTAATGCAGATTGGTATAGTTTTAAGGGAGAAAGTGTTAGTGAACATACTACCTCTTCAACTTTATATGAAATTAACAATAATGATGACAGTACCGAAGTAGAAAATCATATAGATGTAGAAAGGAAAACTGATCAGCAGACAAAAGAATCAAGTGTTATCTCTCAATCTATGGGGCATTTTGCTTCTGACATGTTGTGCAGGCCAACATGAAGCTATCACCGCTGAAGTCCTGTGGGCCTATTGTATATGGACATGACGACTGCTTATCCCTTTTCAAAATGGAAGAGCTAATAAACCCAAAATATAAACATTTTGACGCCCATAATGTGCTCTAAGCAATCTCATCGACCTGGCACATGTTTTGGTTCCTTACAGCAGGAAGCTGCCAAAGCAGTACAGAGTGAGTCCCAAACCCACTGGAAGGAAGGAAACACTGAAACAAGATCAGCTTTTAAGGAAGAAGGAAGTCATATCAGCTTATGGTACCAAAGGCTAGGATTTCAAATATTTACTGTCAATGGTAATTATCTAGGAAAAGTTATAACAGTTAATGGCAAACAGTAACTCTGCCATTATTCAACCATTTGCATACCACACTTGAAGCAAAGGCCAATCCCTGCCTGTCCCCTTCCAAAGAGGCAGGGCAGGCAAGATGAGTGACCGGGTGGGGGGAATGGGAGGGGAATAAAAAAAATAGCATTATAAAGGAAATAAACGTACCTGATTGCCGCCGCAGCCACCACCACAGTCCATGCCGTCCTGCTCTTCCTGATTCCAGGACAGGATCCCAAACTGCACTGGGCCTATCATGCCGCTGCAGGACAGCAGCGTCATGATTGGACTGAGCGCTTCAACATTGCACTCCCATGCAAACACGGAGCCTGTGCCTTCATTTTCCAGCCCCAGCAATGCAGCTGGGGCTGGAAAAAGCTACAGCATCTGCGCGGACGAGCTCGCCCCGCTGAGGACCCCGCCCAGCAGACCCGGCAGCAAGAAAGCCCCGTGGTTCACCGACGAACTCAAAAGCTCCAAGAAGAACTGCCGAGCCCTCGAGAAAGTCTGGAGAAGGGAACCTACACCGGACAACAGGACCTCCTTCAAGCTTGCCACCCGGAAGCACCACCAGCTGATCCGCGCCGCCAAGAAAACAGCATTCAAGGAACGGTTGGACAACAACGCACACAACTGCAAGGAACTCTTCAACATCGTGAAAGAGCTTTCCAACCCCAGCGCAGGAAACAACGACATCACCCCATCGCAAGACCTCTGCAACTCCCTCGCTTCATACTTCCACAACAAGATCGCGGACATACACAACAGCTTCAACAACCAACCAACGCACACCATGACCGAACAATCACCCCCCACCACCACCCTCCACGCCTGGACCCCGATCAGCACCGAAGACACCATCCGCACGATGAACTCCATCCACTCCGGATCACCAACCGACCCCTGCCCTCACCACGTCTTCAACAAGGCCGACGCTGTCATCGCACCCCACCTGCGAGACATCATCAACACATCCTTCGACACCGCCACCTTCCCTGAGAGCTGGAAACACGCCGAACTCAGCGCTCTACTCAAGAAACCAACAGCGGACCCCACCGAACTCAAGAACTACCGCTCCATCTCGCTCCTCCCGTTTCCAGCCAAAGTCATCGAGAAGACCGTCAACAAGCAGATGGCCGCCTTCCTCGAGACGAACGGATCCCTCGACCCCTCACAGTCCGGCTTCCGAGCCAATCACAGCACCGAGACCGCCCTCATCGCCGCCACCGATGACATCCGAGCCCCGATGGACAAGGGAGAAACAGCGGCCCTCATCCTCCTAGACCTCTCCGCGGCATTCGACACGGTCTGCCACCGCACCCTAGTACAGCGCCTCAGCAACATCGGAATCCAGGACAAGGCGCTGGAATGGATCATCTCCTTCCTCGACGGAAGAACACAGAGAGTCCGCCTACCACCGTACAAGTCAGAGGCCTCCGAAGTCATCTGCGGCGTCCCTCAAGGATCATCTCTGAGCCCCACCCTCTTCAACGTCTACATGAGCCCCCCGCGGCCATAGTACGCAAACACAACCTCAGCATAATCTCTTACGCCGACGACACCCAGCTGATCCTCTTCCTGACCAACGACCCCGCCTCCGCCAGAGCCAACCTGCACGAAGGGATGAAAGAGGTAGCCGAGTGGATGACGACCAGCCGCCTGAAACTGAACTCTGACAAGACGGAGGTCCTCATCCTGGGCTCTTCCCCCTCCGCCTGGGACGACTCCTGGTGGCCTCCCGCCCTGGGCACCGCACCCAAACCGACAGACCATGCACGCAACCTGGGCTTCATCCTGGACTCCTCCCTCTCCATGACCAGGCAAGTCAACAACGTCTCCTCGGCGTGCTTCAACATCCTACGCATGCTACGGAAGATCTTCCGGTGGATCCCCACCGAGACCAGGAAGACCGTCACCCAGGCCCTCGTCACCAGCCGACTGGACTACGGCAACGCCCTCTACGCCGGTACCACCGCCAAGCTCCAGAAGAGACTCCAGCGGATCCAGAACGCCTCAGCCAGACTCATCCTCGACATCCCACGAACCAGCCACATCACCGGACATCTGAGAGACCTTCACTGGCTCCCCGTCAACAAAAGAATCACCTTCCGCCTCCTCACCCACGCACACAAAGCCCTACACGACCAAGGCCCGAGCTACCTCAACAGCCGGATCAACTTCTACGCTCCCAAACGCCACCTCCGATCAGCCAACCACGCCGTCCCCCGCATCCGAAGAGCGACTACAGGAGGAAGGTCCTTCTCCTACCTGGCCGCCAAGACCTGGAACTCCCTCCCGACCGACCTGCACCTGACCCAAGACCACCTCTCCTTCAGGAAGAAGCTGAAGACCTGGCTGTTCGAGCAGGAGCGGCACCCCCCCCCCCCCCCCCCCCCCTCAGCGCCTTGAGACCCTACGGGTATGTAGCACGCTCTATAATTGTCACTGATTGATTGATTGATTGACATTGCGCATGAGGTGTTTGGTCGGCCTGAAACTCCGGCCAAACACCTCATGAGCAGTGCACTCCCCCACCACAGTGTTATCCCCCTGGTCTCGCCCCCAAGACTCGACACAGTCCTTGTGGCAGGTCCAGTGGGATTTTAAAACAATGATAATAAAACGGGTTAGAAATCCATTTTATTGCCCTTTTATTTGTTGAGGCTGGTGGTGGGTTGGGGCGGCGCTCCTCTGCCCTAATGGAGGGGCCACCGCTGGCAAAAAGGCAACCACAAATCAAGCAGCAGCGATTCATGAATTGCAGATCAGTGTCAAAAACTCTGGCACACAATGGACCTTACGCAAATATTGAAATGCCTCATTGATTTAAAATCCTACAATACGCCTGAAAGAGTGGTGACTTTGAAAATATGGTAGTGCTGTGGCAGATCCCTAACCAAAGAGAGCAGTCTTTCAGAGGCGTAGCCTGTCAGGAAATATCCTGATTCTCGACTGTAAATGTTCTTAAAGGCATATTTACAAGCCCCTATCGACAACACAACGTCAGTTTTAGTGACGTTGTAGTGGAGATAGGAGCTTCACATTATTTACTAGGCTACTAGGCAGGGTTGAGCTACTTAACTTGGCTTAACATTGCCCTGTAAATAAGGAACCCTTTCACGCTGTACTTAGCATGTACGGGGAGGGCAATGGGTGTTGCAGTGGGCGTTCTGCCACAACACCCATTGATTTTGATGTTGCCCCCTTTCTAACAAGTGTGGCATAAATAGGAGGCAAAGCCAAAATTAAGACCAGGGAAAACCTGGTTTTAAACATCGAAAACAAGGAGAAATGCTTTATTTCTCTTCGTTTCTGTGTGTGCTGCGTTGTGCAGCACATATAGAAACAGCAAATTGCCATTGATTGTTTATGTGCAGTAATAACGCCAGATTCTTATCTTATCTTACCTAAGAATCCTCGGCTGACTGGATCTTTTTACCTGGTGTGAAGTGTAAAGGGGAGAAAACCAATGCATTCAATCTAACCCAATGAATCAATAAATTTAGACTCTGAAGAACCACTAACTCCGAATTAGATTTTAAGGGTTTTATTACAAAGCCACAAACAACTGGACATATAGGTACCTCATGACGAGGTTAAAGAAATACATGGGCACTAATACAAAATTCATCCTACGTTCTAATCTGATCCGGTGAAGAATAAAAAGAATACAAAACTCTAAAAATATTAAACAAGCGATAACAGCTCCAACATCTGAATCAGTCTTCATGGATACCTATAAAGAAATTGGTTAATCTGTCCCAACTCTATCAATAAGGTGGCATTCCTACTTAGCATCTCCAAAGCAAGACTGAAAAAAGGTGTCAACTCATGAAGACTTCCTAAGAAGTACACTCACGTTAAGGGTCAGAAGCCAAAGCTAAATCTTCATTTTAAGAATCGATCTCTCCTTCTACCCTCCTAGCGGTTCTCTTCTCCATCTGCCTCTCCTCCCTCTGGTCACTGTCCCTAATACAAAATGCACATTTCATAAACATGCCCCTAAAACACCTCCTCTGGCCGGGTACCTCTCGCAGGTAACTTTCCACTGAAACTTGTACTCGGTCCAGCACCGGTTGGTGTGTTCTTGGGTCTCAGGCTTCTTCAGTGACTTCTTAATTATCGGCATGCCACGATACACTGTTTCAGGTTTCCTCCATTCCTTACTTCTAAAACAAAGAGCATCAGTCTAGCTAACGAGAACGATGTCCTTGCACCTGCAACAGAAGCATGTGAATGAAATAACTTTGCACTCACAAGAAATCTGCTGATTTTCTTCAACTGAGAGCTTTTCCAGGGAAACACATTTTGGGCCTACACAATTCAGCTAACATAAGGAAATACAAATAGGCCTTTTGTAGGAACAAGTGAACATTCATTTAGGCCATTACACAGCAAAAATTACACATTAATAAACATTACATCTATAAGCATTTCATTTCTTCACCTTAAAGCACAATTAATCATTTCTACACGTGCAGACTTTATAAAGCACATTTAAATCTAATGCCTTACAGTACACGTGAACTGATTTGTTAAGCATTTGCAGTAAGCAATTACATCTAAATGTTGTTTACTCTTTCAACTAACATGAACTAATTTTCTAACATTGCTTTTACATTATTCATTATTACATGTACAACTCTAATGATTAATCCTTAGCTCGATACAAGAACATATGTATATACATATGTGGGTGATGACTATCATGATTATGATGCACCCCTACAATTTTCAGACTATCATGACGCTCTATCAGCTTCATGCACATTCGCAAGTTAGATAAAATGACATTTTGCAAAGTCTATGGGTGCTGCACTAAGTGGAACACATAAAAGTTATAAAACATCATTTAAAGATTTTTTATGTGCAGGAAGGGAGAACATCCTGCACATAAACAATCTTCCCCTCAACGAAGACACCCTTGCACCATAAGGTACCCTACGATAGCGCTAGGATACTAAGTTTAGTGCAAGCAGAGGTGAGAAATGCAGGGCTGGACCACATTATAATATGGTGCAGCCCTACGTTTCTGAAGTGGCATAGTGTAAATATATCCTTAGTTTCATAATTTAAGGATTAATCCCATCATTGACGTTCCTGGAATACCTGGTCCTCTGAAGATAGGGCAGGAGGCCGAGACTATTCAGATCATATTCAAGAGGTGTGTAACGTATAAGTTCTCCTGTGGGGAAGTAAGAATTATGTTAATACCCTCACTGCGGGGCTGTTTCCCCCGCTGTGCTGGGGGCCAGAGGGGCGCGCACAGCGCCCCGGTGCTCATGACGAACTCTGCTTGTAATGAGTCACGGCGCTCCGATGCTCGTGACGAGCTCAGCACGTCATGGCCACACCTGTTCCCATGGAACGTTCAGCACTGCAGGGGAATCAGCCCAGCGTGCGAGCATTCCATTTAATGGGCGCAGTCATGACGAGCTGAGCTCGTCATGAGCACAGGAGGGGTTTAAGGTCAATTTTACTGTGTGAGGAGTGGGGTTCATAGAACAGGTAAGTTCTACCGTGTGGGGACTGGGGTTTATATAACAGTGTCTTGCTGACTATAGTAAATCTAATTTATGTAGCCAGAGTCATTTGTATGCTCAAAAGGTGAATGCGCAAAAATACTAGGATTGACATAGAATTAACAATGAATAAACTGGTTATAGTCATTTGAATAGCGCTTGCCGACATTGTGCAGTGTATGGGTCTTTGTGGTGTCCGTTGTTTGTGGTACACGCCACAAGTACGAGATTAAAGTGGGAAAATCTATGTAAAAACATCTGTAATTTCACACCCAATATCTAATTCCATGTCCCATTTGATGGGATTTTGGGTACCTGGGGACAGACATATTGTGGAAACCCCTGGTTAAGGATACTGTAAGAGATTGTTATGCATGCACTAATAGTGACAGGACATAAGTTGTAAGACAACAACCTTCAGGATGCGTGGAACTGCCTCAAAAACCATTTAGAGCCCGATTACGATCTCTGTCGCAAAGCCTCCGACCTCAGGTCAGAGGCCTTACGACAGAGATCATCGGTTTCTGCCACCCTCCCCTCCACATCTGACTGCAGCCTGACACGGATAACACCTTTACCCCCTGGGACTGACGCCATTGTACCTTAGATGATTCACCTGCTACCTCTTCCTGAGTCTCACATTTGGTGCTGCTATGCCCCCTGCTACTCCGGAATATCAGGGGATGGAAGCGCTACCTGGCCTCAATTATCCACAGTGCATGGAGATTAAACATCTTGGGCCTCACCGCCGGTGCTGCCTACATCAGGTCCCTGCACGTACATGACTCCCCAGCCACATTTGCTGCCTGGTGCATATTGTTTAGAACTACACCCCTCCTTGTTCAGCAGCTTTGCCACTCCTATCCGGATTTTGCCTACCTCTCTCAGGACTGCCCACAGGTTCCTCATGATCTATTGCTCTTAAGACTGGATCAGTCACTTCTCTGCAGCCATCTCACCATTCACTTTATAGTGCTGGACCTGGCATTTGTCAATCGCTCTTCATAATCAGGTTTCACTTTGTAGCAGGCGCTCCAATCAATTTTTGACTTACAGACCTTCTTTTTCCACCTGCAGACCCAGGAGTGTTTTTCCTCACAGACCGACCTGCAACCTAATTGCCTGCGCCCCTACTCATTGTTTCGTTTTACCCTTCCACAGATTCCTCCCTTGTGCCAGAAGCGCTCTCACCATGGGTCAGGGAGACACCAAACAACATAGACTCACTTATGACCATCCCAAATCGACCAGGAGGCCTGACCCCCTATCAGATGTTGAGGAGGGACATGATGTAGCTTGGCTCCCCGACCCCCCTGAAGGTACTGCTGCAATTGTGGTGGAACTCTAGGCTGGATTGTGTGCCATTGAGGCGCACTTTGACACTCTCGCATCTTGGCTTGACCACATGGGGGAAGGTCTGGAATGACAAGGCACCCCCATTGACGCTGCTGAGGAACGCGTATCTGGCCTAGAGGATAGAACTATTTCATTAACCTAAAGATTGGAGAGGACGGATCGCCTCTTGAAGATGGCAGCCATAAAAAAGCAGACCTGAGGGTGTGCTTGCGCCAGAATAACACACAAATAGGTGGCCTTGCGGAATAACCCCAAATGAGGCGCCCTGAACACTTTGTAGAAACTCTGCTTACTGATTTATTTGGTGCCCAGCATTTCACTTTCTTGTTTACCATGGAAAGAGCCCATAGCTCTCTGGGCCCCTGCCCACCCCCAGGCACTCCCCCTCCAAGAATTGTTGCTCACATCTTGAATTACAGAGATTGTGACACTGTACTCTGCTTGGCCCGTGAACAGCCCCCCTTGCAATATCAGGGCACCACGAGCTCCATCTATTTTGACTTTACGCTTGCCATTTTCCTACACAGACTTCATTGGAGATTGTAATGTGGAACTTCAGCTTTTTTTAATTTACTTATTTGTATTTAAAAATATTTGTCCATGTTGAATGACTGTTATACTCAATATCAAGTCACTTATTATTTTCATTTACTTCTATTAGAATTTGGATTTTTCCTCAAAATTAATTGTACAGTGTGCTCGTTGCTTAAAGATGAATGTATCATTAAAACTGCAATTTAAGGCCAGGGCATGACCAGCTCACTATGGCATAGTGTGCTTACTTTCAGAGCGCCTTTATGGCGCCATGCATCTCTAACATCTGACAATCAGGAGCCACACCGGCTAGGTTAAATTTGGATCTAACCCACACTGAACCATCATAGAAATACTGGCTGACAGCCTGGGTGTAAAGAGGAACGAATGCTCAGCCTTCCAGTATTCACCCACTAATAGGAGGTCGATTCAAGTGCAGTGCAACCAAGACTGAAGACACACTAGGCATTGATCCCAACAGGATCAAGCAGCCCAAGCAGCAGAGGGAGTGAGATATGGTGAAGCTGCAGTACTCTGCACTGGGTGTCAACAGTGGATCCTTGGGACTACATATTTGGGGTAAATGCCTGCTTCTCCCCAATGGATCCTGAAGCTGGGAGAGAAGTGGGTTGCCGAGTCCACATGTACTAGCAGAAGAGTGCCGCTGAGGCCCCTGTGAGTAGTGCAGAGCATGGCAAAGCCTGCACGGACTGAGCACCTGCCCGTCACATAGGATCAGCAGCCTGGCACTGATGATCAACAGGGGTTGTAAGAGTTCATCCAGAATGAATACAAGACCCCTCTTAGAGACTTTAACCCACGCACAAATATGGATTTTTAAGCATAGTTAGAAAAGAAACGGATTCCACAATAATATTGAGAATTGTGACATCAAAGGCAAAGGATTCCACTCCACTATGGAACAATCATCACAACAATATTTATCGCAACCAGTCTGTTCCCTAGAGAGTAGACCTCACTTTTTCTGTTGCTCCTGCTTATCTGTAACCTAAGTGCCAGGATACCCTTTGGGTGACAGTCGCGCTATATAAGTGTACCTTACATTACATTACAATATTGGTAGCAGGAATTGCTCATGAGGCTGTCACAAAAGAGAGAGAAGATGAAAATAGCAACCCTACTGTCCTCCTAAATGAGACAAACAAACCACACCAAGAGTGGGTCACGTCTTATTTACACGTTTGTAGTACAATCCCCATTGTATAATTGGACCATGTCATGATCCTATTTGTTTACATGACGCTAAATGTTTCGCTTTTACTGCCCTATGAATAATGATAAATAATAAATAAAGTTTTTTTTAAAAGCAAGCTATTTTGAATATGTGTTAAAGGGGTCATCCAGTGAGTGATGCCACAATATATCTCAAAGCTCCAACAGACGTCATCAAACAGAGACATATTGTAGAATGCTAATTGTTCTTGATTGTTAGCAATGCAGTATTGATAAAGAGAATGACATTTTCCCGCTACACGGAATGGCTACTTAAAGTCCTTTACAATCAACTCCTAGACTCTAGACAATCTAGTACCTGTGTGCTCTGAAAGATCAGTAGAACCTCATTCAGGCTAATGTCCTCTTAACTCATCCTCAAGGTAGGTTCTGCAGAGATCAACAGGGCCTTGCACCAAAGCTGAATTACTATCACTAGAGTTGAGGGAGAATCATCACAAGCCTTGGCAAGCTGTGCTTCCATGCAATACTGAAAGACTGCAGGTAGTTGCAGGATGACTCATTCCAGCAGGTATAATGTCTAATTGAATCATCGTCACTTCCTCAACCTTCCTTTGATGCTGGGTGATGTGAGGATTTTCTTGGTCCCCAGGCAAAGAATTGTGAGTAAAATATAATCCGATAGAGTCCGTGCAGATGTTGCAAGCACGGGTATGTCATTAATGGTACAATCTTCCAGGAAGTGGGTCACCACTAGATTAAGTGCATGCACAAAACCAGCAATGTGGGTTACTGCTGCTAATGTGAGAGCGCCTGTAATGTTAGTTTTGTGCTTTGAAACCAAGCCAACCTTTTGATTACATGCTCCTCTACATATGTCTATAAGAGCCATTAATTTAGCAGAGACACGTGGGGGCAGCTGTTTCCACTGGCTTTGCTGGAACATAGCACTGGATGCATCAATCCAGCACAGCTTTGGAAGAACCAATCCAGGGGCTGTTCAGAGTAAGTGACAGCAGTTCTACATCATTAATGTTTATAAGGCAGGATAAGCATCTGTGCCCTATTGTGAACGTCAGCGCCTGGGTACCCTCGCGGGTGGCAAGCAGCTCTCTACAAATCTACTGATTGATTGAACCTCTCGAGGGCAGAGATTGAGGTCTACAACCGATGGCAGACCCACACTTTTGTAATGTGTCAGCCATACAACCCCATTCCTTATGGGGGTAGGTGTCACAATGCAAAAAGACACATCCTGTTGTGAAATGCAGGACAGGGGAGAGCAGACAGGTCCTTAGAACCGCTGTCCTCTCACACTGAAGCCCTATGACTGCAGGAGTGGCTGCAAAACATCGATGCATTCCCTTGGGATTTACAGGAGAAACAACTTCTGCCCACTTCACATCCACTTTACCACACACTTTCCCTTACAAATATCTAAGGCTCATTATGTTGAAACGACCATTTACAAAGTAATTTGCAGACTGCTGTGTGATTTGTTGTGTGTGCCTATAGTGAAGGTTCTGAGTGGGTGGAATCGGGTGGTGAATCTGGGTCCTGGTCTGACAATACAGCTCCACGAAGTGAAGTAGCGCTGGAGGTTTTTGTGCATTCTGAAGCAAAGCTGCCCAGAGGGTTGTCAGCCGTGTAGCGCTTGATTTGGGCATCATGTCCATGGTTACAAATACTTTGCCCTTTGGGTAGTTTCATAATCTTTGCAACTGAATGATAATAAAGTTCCGGCAGTGCTCCTCTTAAACAACCAGGCAAATTGGGGAATTCTGAATGCACCACAACAGGGTCCAAAGAGATTTGGCCAATGGGGAGGTGTTCCTTGACCGCCAGCTTATGTGTACAGACTGGGTTGTGTTGGACTTGCCTGCCGCTTTTGACACTCCGGACCATCACATTTTTCAGAGTAGGTTGGTTACAGTTGCACGGTCTGGCAATTCCACCATTATGTGATTCAAAGTTTCTCTAGGTCATTTTGTGCCCAAGGAACTATCACTTTCCTGTGTGATCTAACAGTGCCCACCCTGTTGCTTTATTTAATGTCCTCCCCCCCTTTTGTGCATTTAAGGATGCTAAAGTGAGGAGTGCAATTCAATGCTGACTGAACGCCAAGTCTATATTACATTTACTCCTGAACTCACCTCAATAACTGAACTGCAAAGAATGTAGATGGAGGCAGAAAATGTCATGCATTCTCACCAGATTCAAATTAATATCTTGTTGCTGGAATATAAATTTGCATGAAAAAATGAAAGACAAAAAGCGTTTGGCAAAACAGAAACAATTGGTTTAATTAAACTCAGCGGCTGGGAGAACAGGTAACAGAGTCAGGGTCTGAAGACTGTCTCAAAGCACATTGATTTAAGCCTTTAATTTATACATTACATGAAGCATCATAAAGCAATTTGTACATTTCTTTGGAGACAGAAATCTGGGCCTAGTCACGAGGATAAAATTTAGTCATTTGATAAGAAACACAGCTGGGTTCCAAACTTGCCTGGATACAATGTGGGGCCAGTGGGTATGTGTTCAGTTGTCCAGTATGGGGAGCGCATGATCACTGTGTGAGGTGTGTATGCTATGTTCTGATTGGCTGAGTGTTCCTAACTTAGGGGCTAATGACAAATGTCAGTCGGAATGCCTCTGACCGCTAGTCGGAAGCTATCTGATCACGGTCGGAGTCTTTCTGACCAACACAGTCGGTTTTGCGGTCCGACCGCCAGATTACAAGGTCAGTGGTCGGAACTTGAACCGGCCGGTCATTCCGACTCAGTTCGGACTGGCTCTCGGAGTCTTCCAGCTGGTCCTAACCACACCGTAATCCCCTATGGACAGCGTTTCCACCGTCAGGATTACGTGCCCTTCCGTGCCTGTCTTTTCGACATGGAAAGGCTGTTGGAAAGCAACTTTGGGGGCCCTAACAGTACCCCCTTGCCTCCACGGTCTACAGTTGGTGGTCGAGGTGGTACCTAGGGTACCCCCTGTAAAACCCTGCACTGTGTAGCAGGCACCATGAGGTGCTTGCCACAGGGTGCAGGGTTTTACACACACACCCATTTCTGTATAGGAGCTTGTATTACGGCAGGTTTATGGCCGTGACAGAAGCTCCCAGAGAGAAAAGTTAGTGTGCAACCTAACAGAGTTCAGTCGCATTGTAATCAGGCAGTCAGAACCACAGACCGGAGGTCGTCGGTCCTGAGTCCAAGACGGTGTCCAACATCGTAATAAGTCCCCTTAGTGTGGCATCTGACTTTATGGCATTTTGAAAGCGTGTGCCCCTGGTATCAAATGTGTTTTATTTGGGCCAATCATCTAAGACCATTGGTGTGGCTGCTTATCTGTGGGATCGATCTGGGTCTTCCTGTTCACGTTTTTGTCTAAGGGCTACGTGTCACCAGACCTGTGATCTGTCAATCAGTTGTTTTAGGTCGCAGGGCCTGCCTGACCACATATTTCTGACTCGAAGTTGATGGGGAGGTTTTATCGGGTGGATTTGAAAGCAGCAATGCAAGTTTGTTGTATAACCTACATATTTCATGGTGCACATCAACATTGTATTTATCAATATTAACATTCTAAAAATCAAGGTTATTCCCTTGACATCTAAAGGACGGTAAAATCTCTACTCATTACCAGCCCCTGATATTTTTTTGCAAAAACTGATCTTCTGGCAAATTGCACCTTATAATACACATGGGCAAGGCATCACAAAACTTAAAGAGCACTTGGAGTTCCTGCTAGAGAACTATCAACTATGGATCTTAGGGAGAGAAGATTGAATTGGGCAGCGTATCTTTTACAGTAGATGGAGGAAAATATATTTGTTTTATTTTCGAATTGTTACAAATGTCTAAGAGGATTGCCATTTAATGATAAACTGAACAGAAGATCTGTTTATCACCCATATAAAGGTGATATAAACTCAACAAGGATATGATGTTGTCCAGAGATTTGTGTATGTGGAGAAAATTAGTGGGCCCAGGCCACAGCTTTGGGAAATGCAGAATAGTAAAGGGGTTGGTGAACAAAGTGCCAGGAGAAAGAGATAGAGAGATGAGCTGAAAACTAGTCAAGTGCAGCACCAAGGGATGTTAGCAGAGTGGGATGGTGGAGCATATGCAACAACACGGAGAGGTCAAGGAAAATAAGAAGGAGGGTATTGCTATAGGCGCCCTGGTAGAACCATCTCAGTGGAGTAAATGACACGAGAACCCGATTGGACACAATCTTTGACAGAAAATGGCACAATGAATCATTCGATGCCCAGGGATGTTAGACAAAAATGAAAATTTAGAGACAGGGCAATAGATGAAAGGAAAGTGGTTGCTTTTTGAGGGGTGGGAGCGCTACGGCTGATTTCTTGCCTGATAGGGGTAAGTGACTGAAGAAGTTCACCCAGCAGAAAAACATCTTTAGATGAGAACCAAGGGATTTATAGGTCTGTGGGCTGAAAAGGTTCGACAGTAAGCAAGGTGGCACAGAGGACTTCAGGAGTGAAATTAGATATTTCAGTGATGTGAAAAAGAATGCATGAGAAACAAATGAGGAGATGGATGGAGGTAGAGTGCATGTAGCAGTGGGGGCAGAGCCTGGTGAAGAGTGCTTCAGACTATGGAGATTTTAGCACAGAATCGGTCACAAGAGAGGCAGAGAGACAAGAATGGCATGAATGAGTTATGGTGGTACGGGATAGGGGCAATAGTAGTTAAATCCCCGAAAGAGTTGCTGCTGGTGGGATTACCATAGAGATAAGAGGCCCAGGAAATAGGGTTGCTTGGCAGTATCGAGGGCCGAACAGTGAGCATAGACAAAGCCTTCATATATTCATGAAGATGTTTAACGGTGTCTGATCCACCTCTTACCTAATTTGTGAATACAATTCTATTATTTTCCTAAATGCTTGTTTTCTTCAAGTATTTAGGATAATTGGCAACATAAAGCAGTTACATTGAACACTATCCAATTATTTGTACATTTAGGAAGCTTGTGGAATTTTCTAAAGTTTTTGACCATAAGTTTTGTGCGTTTGTTAGTTCACTTTGTTAATAATGTACATGTTTATAGTTTGTCAAAAAGTTTGTCACATACATGTTTATAGGGAATTGCTCATGAGATCTTTCCTATCATGATGGGGAAATGGTAGGTCGTATTTTGATCTACTGCTACAGAATTACACTATATGTTGTGTTACATTAAAAAAATATGTTACCATGAAAAAGCTATTGCTAGCCTGAAGGTAGTTATGAGTGTAAGCATTTCGTGAACCTGCCAAGTGTGTATTGCTCACCAAAATTCAGCATGATAAACGCAGGTAAGAAGTAGTAAACACATTTGAATCAGTAATCGGTCTATCTGTGTTTAAAATAAAAACATTTGCCACCACATAAAGAAGACATTCATTGACCATGCAATCTGTAGAAAAATATGTAAAAGTGGCATTGTTTATTGCAATTACTAGAAAACAACGTTCTTAATCCAGCTATATGGATCTGGTCCTATACCAACTAATCTGTTCTCTTTTCTTTTTCTGCTATCCTCAACATTCTCAATCTGATAATGATTATTTACACCATTCCTCCTAACCCTTCTATTATATTCTTCCTTTTTCCCTTTTTCTTCTTAAGAACTCATTTTATCATCCTTGTTCTTCCTTGTATTTATCACGACTTAATAACAGCTTTACCTAGTCAAGTCCTCTCTGCTAAGCTTATCTATTATACACATGTAAATGAAATTTGCTTGGCTTAGTGTCAAAAATATTGATCCAATGATTTATTTCGTTGTATTCGGGTATCTCTAGTTACTTTTTAATATCCTAGTGCTTATGCTAAATTTGTAACATAATGCTCCTTTATGAGAGTACTCTAGCAACTAAGCATTGTGTAGTATTTGCATTTCTTATTGAAAATGCTTCTTCATGCTGCCTGTGTCTCAGGCTGCGTGGAGAGGCATTCTCTGCCAGAGTTCTTTAGGTGCTGGGTGCTGGGACCTTTGTGTCAGGGGTTCTGAGAATCAATGAATGAATGAATTCTTTATTTGTGTGGTTAATCAAAACCATTACAAAATATGTTAAAAACTTTTTGAGGTTGAAGAATAAATATATGTGCAGGAAATTTTTGAAATCACTTTATTTTTTTATCCTTTGTTTATAAAAACAGGCGACATAGATATGGGATTTTAAGCTAGGCGAGTCAGTAGTTCAGTGTTGGCCAGACCTCCGAGACAACGATCCTGACATTTAGGGACGGCCGGACTGTTCACCGCACTCAGCCCAAGGGGACTTCTCCTTCAGTATTATACGGGTATGGTGAACAAATTTCCCAGAGTTGGCCATATTCTTCACAATTTCCAGAGTGTAAATCTGTTGGATTGCCTCCTTTGCTGTACGCGTGCCCAGTTAGAGAAGAATGGGTATAAGATGGATTCTGTGAACTAGCCGCAGAGCAGGCAGCAAAGTAAGATGTGGGCCAGGAACTCTCTTTTGTATTTGCAGAGGCGACACTTCATAATGCTCAGCCGTGCTTACCCAGTTGGATATAATTCTTTTAGGGTGAGTGGATGTAGTCTGGCTGCTAGAATTCAATGTAAGGCTTGTCTCCCCACTGGCTCAGTGAGGTGGAGTTTGTGGCTAAGCAGTATGTTGGGGAGACTTTGGGTCTCATGAAAGTCTCTGGCTGGTTCTGAGAATATTTAGATTGAAACTGGTGGGACAGTTGAAGCTTTGCTGTTCATGGGTGAGTTGCTGTCTTCTCCACAACTGTTTAGCCTGCTAATAAACTTGTGTACTCACCCCGGTTCCGGCGTCATCACTGCAAAATTATTGGCGACAAGTTGGTAACATGGACGAACCTTCAGTGTACTGTTTTCCTCCTGTTCCTCACGGAGCAACCAGTCGCCTGCCTTCATGTCATAGCCTTTCCTGCAACGAAAAGACAAGCTAGGTCTAATCAAGTTCACCAATGGCTGCTTACTCATTTTCCAGCGGGAGGTCTCTGGCAGATGGCTTCTTCTTCATTTTCCAGCGGGAGGCTTCTGCCAGACCACTCGTGCCTGCTTGCCTGCAACATTGGCTGCCTAACTCGATAGTCTGCAAGAGCCTGCAACAACGATCCACATCTTAGCTCCTCCATGACTCCTTAATCAAGGTTGGCCATACCTCCAGGTACTTTTTTTTAACTTTTCCCTCAACCTGGTTATCTTGCGGTGTCTGTGGCTACAGCTTGTGCCTCGCCCTCGAGCACCTCTAACGTCATGGATGTACTCACGTCTTTAACACTTTTTGCATGTGACTTCATTCTTGGAGGCCATTTCTGTTTGGGCAGCACATCAGTGATGTGCACACTCTCTCCGCTGATGTGGCGATGTTATCGGCAATTCTCGTAGACTGCTCATCTCTTTCTTGGCAGCCATATTCCAACGTTCAGCACGTCAGTGATGTGCACACTTATGCTGTGTTCTTCCAACACTGATCTACACACTTGGTGCACACATTTTGTGTTTCACCACCAGAAATATGCACACTTGCTACCTGTTTTTTTCCCCTTTTTATATACCATTAAACCATCTCATATTAACTTCTGGGTGCTTTAGCAACAACAATAATTAGTTGGGCAACTTCTTTGTTGTGTACGTTTACCTCATCTTAGATCAGTTTTTTCCCTTTACAATTTATTCCATTGTGCAATACTTTTCAAAAATGTTTTATTTTTCTCTCAAACAACGAGTTTTGTGAATCACAGTGATTCGCACACCTAATATTTTTTTTTACCATTTCTTACCTCCCCTAATTTGCTACTTGCACATAGGTCTAACATCTAGTGACATACGTTACATTTTTAAAACAGTGGATCACAGTTATTCACACATTCTAAGGTTTTCCTCATTTGTGAGAACTTTTGCTCTATATACTTATATATTTTTTTCAAGTCAGTTATCTCCCTCTTCTCTCATATGCACTATGCAAGCAGTTATACCACCACCATCATTTTTAGACAATCCATGTTAACCACCAGTAAAAAGGGAAGTGTGGTTTGGTGCTTTTACGACTTATTTTGGAGCCATAGGGGCATCCAGATTTGGTGCGGAAAAAATAATGCTTGTTATTTCATTTACTTGGTTTTGAAGAGAGATCCATCTTCAAACATCTACCAGCTATTCCACACACTGAGGGTGAGAACATCGACGAGTACCAAGAAACACTTCTTAAACTTAAAAATAGATTCGACAAGCAACCCAGTCTCATGGTTCTTCTGCAAAAAAAATTCTAACTGAACCAAAGTGATGGAGAAGATGTTGATGCATACATTTCAGTTCTAAGGAGTTTAGCTGCTGTATGTCAGTTTGAGGGATTCACTGATCAGTTAATCCGAGACCAATTTGCCTGTCAATGTAAAGACAAACAGATAAGGCAAAAGCTATTAGCTATGGGCAATCTATCATTAGAGGAGACTATCAAAATTGCTAATAATATAGAAATCTTCATTGTTTCACTAAAAGAATTGGAAGATAAACCCTCTGAGCCTATAGGGGTGGTTGGTGGGACCAAACACAGACAAAGGAGTGTGCGTAGTGGAAATGTTGAGTCTTCCAAAACCAAAGCTGTTTTGTTCAATTTGATTAATAGTAACCCTGGGCGGAGACCTCTACTTCGCCCGCGGAGTGTGTGGGTTTTTGCCTTCTCCGTGTTCCTCTGAGAACGCAGAGAAGGCAAATCTCCGCACACTCCGCAGCGGAGTGGAGTTGTCCAGCCCCCACCTCCACCCCCACTATTAACAAGAAAGTAAACATTAATTAAAAATAAATTTAAAACCACTTACCTCTGTACTGCGGCGTCCCCGAGCTGCCCTCCTTCTCTTCTTTGCCATATCGGTAATCTTTGCGAAAACTTAGCAAAATCCCACATAGTATTGTAAAGGGTGAGGATTAAACTGACCAAGGTTCAGAGTTTGAGTTCTCCACGATAAGAAGGATGTTAACAATGCCAAAGCTTTGTCTTCAACACCTATACCGTTCAGACAGTGGACTAATAACCCATTGTCCATGGTGTCGAACGCTGCGGATAGGTCCAATAAAATAAGAGTTACTGATCCTCCCCGATCCAATGCCATTCTTATTTCCTCTATGGTTTTTATCAATGCAGTCTCTGAACAAGGGTTTGCTCTAAACCGAGATTGACTCGGGTCTATATGCTGATTCTCAAGATTAAAGTATGATTACTATGCATTGATTATTTTCTCAACATTTTTTGCTGGCAGTGAAAGTCCCGAGATGGGAAGATAATTGGCAGGGTCATTAGTATCAATAGTTGTTTTTTTGATAAGAGGAAGAATGCAAGCTTGTTTCCAAAGGGTGGGAAATGTCCCTTGTAGAAACATATGGTTAAACAGTGAAGAAAGATAAGAGCCAATAGGCTGAACCGCGATATATATATAAAAAAATATATATATATATATATATATACACACTTGCTATTTTGTTGTAAAGGCATGCGTGGTAAAGGCATATGCGTGGGGGTAAAAACATGTGTGGTAAAGACATTGCATGATAATGTAAACATCACTGCCCATTTATGCATTTTGATGTTCACAGTCATCTTTGTGAAACCTACGGGCACATGGTTTAAGGATATTTTTACTCCTAAACATAAAATAAACACAATGGGGTCTAGGCTGTTGGAGTTAATTTAGAAGGTTGGACATATCCCACCTCCCCTGGTTGGGTTGAACCACTGCGGCCTAAAACACTGTAATTCAGCAATCAGCCACAGCTTGTGCATAGGAGGTAGAGGAGGCTGCCTTTGAGACTCCGTAGTATGTAGACCAATAAATGGTCTGCCTAAACTAGTATACACCAAGGATGGCCATTTTGTTCAGGGGCCCACAAACTGAGTCCCACATACTGGGCCCGATTCACAGAATGAACTTACTACTTTTGGCATTCACAGAATGCACTTACTACTTTTGGTATTCACAGAATGAACTTACTCATTTCGGTATTCACAGAAGTTAGGACTCCTAACTTTAGGACTCCTAAATGCCTTCTGTGAATATCGAAAGTCCTAAAATTACGATTTTTCTCAATTTAGTAGTAGTAAAGTTATGCCATACTGTTATGTTATACTGTGAATGCCAAAAGTAGTAAGTTCATTCTGTGAATCAGGCCCATAGAGTTTATGGTAACCTAACGACAAGGTCAAAAATGATGAGGTGGTGTAGCATCTTGGGTGGTTGAGAGTTTCATCTGTAAAGTAGGGATAAGCTTTGTATTAGTGCCATTGCATGATCAGAGCTGCTGAATGTAGGGATGTCAGTGGTGGCAGTGGTGGTGTTTCTGGTCTTGTAGTAGATAACGACTTTGGTTGTGTAGGTCTTTCTCCTTACATTCCTGCAGCTTTACCAGAAAACCGGTCCCTCTGGTTAATGGTGCTGTTGGTATGATGTATTGCTGCCTCAAACACTGTTGAGAGGCTTCTGGTGTTTACCGGAACCGGCTGTGCAGTTTTACAGTTGCATACCACCATAACCCTGCTTTCTTTTCACACTGCCACTGGCGAGGGACTCATTTGTCATCTTTCACTGCTTTGTCATCTAAAGAACAATGCTCATTGATTGAACCTCCAAATAAATGAACCTTTCGGTTCGAAAGAAATAGAATAAATAATACAGAGAAAAGGAGAGACACAATTATGGAGGAGCTGAAGCTTATACAGGTAAAGCCTCACTTTCATCTCACCTGACAGAAAATGTCTTCCCAGTCCAAAATGCACACGGCCTCCTGGGGGTCCTCTGGTCTCGATGTTCTACTCCACAGTCTCAATTTCAGCCTTGTACGAAAAAGGAGGGTAAGTTGCCACATTCCTTACCAAGAAATGTGTCCACTAAGAAATTAAATAGTGAGCGTTATTGTAAAGGTGGACTCCAAAAACTTGCCAAAAGCAAAATAAACTCAATTATTTGTACATCCCAATTTAGAAGGCACCCAGAATTAAAAGAAAAACATAAACATTTCCTGCAATTTAAAGCAAAGGAGATATAGAAGGGGCCTAGAGCGAGAGTGAGAGCAAGGAGAAGAATGGTGCCCGAAGATGTCTCCCCTGGAAGATACCAGACCATAGGGGTCGGATGGGGAAATAAAATAAGCTCAAGAACCCCCCCCAAGTGGTCCCTGTTAGCTCTAAAAAACAAGCATTTGCAATGCAATTGGTCTCGCCTTTGGGATTTAGATACACAGCACATTAACCTGGGTGCTGAAACATCTACTGTTCTTTAACATGAAGGGAAAGTAAGCACCAAACTGCATGACATGCCAGGTATGGGAACACATGGAGAGAAATATTGACTTTCTGGGATAAATGGTATACTCCAAAACTCTGTTTTTAATATATTTAAGCAGGGCCTTCTGTGGTCATATCACTGAAAATACAAGATTTGAAAAAATATTATTGTCTACAGGTGGTCGTGGAAGACCATTTCTATGGACTGGAATCTAGAGAATGCTAAAGTGATTCTGGTATTTTACTGACCTCTGCTGGTCGTTTTCTATCAGGACAGTTAAATAGAGGCAGTTGAACAGAAAAAGTCCCTAAGTGGAAACAGACTAGTCCTAGGGCTGATCTCCAGAGCCCACAAAGTACTTACACAAATAAATACATACTAAAGTATATACTAAAGTATATATTCTAAAGTATATAGTAAAGTATATACAAGAGGTCTCGAATGCTCAACCTAAAAAGTGGCCCATGTTTTCAAATTGGGGCAGTTTTAATTTGTAAAGACACCCTCCTGTTTTATTTTGCAAGGTATGGGAGACTGTGTGTGGGTTTGTGTTTGAAGTAGGCAATGGTTATGGTAGTAACAAAGAAATCAACAGTAAACATCGTCCCAGCAGACCATAAAACAGTCCCACAACCAACCAAAAACTGACCCACACATCGATGTGTGAGACCCGCCTCTCGAGCAATGCCTGCTTGCTCTACGGGCCAGTCCAGCCCTACACACAGTATGTGCTGCTTGACTGAAGGGAATCCCTTTATAGTTCGTATAACTACATATCACATTGTGTACTCTATGGTCAGTCTCTAGCGCCACAATGTCCTGGCTATGTCCACTATGTCCACTATGGCAAATATTCTTGTACTCGACCCTGATCTCAGTTAAAAACAAGTCTGATGAGTTCAGTTTTCAGAGGTTTCCTGAACTTTAAGTGTTATGGTTAAACTTTTAGGGTGAAGTTAAGGGTGCTTCGGAATCTCGTATTTAAACCCTCAGCATGTCTTCCTCTTGAAGGTCGTTGATTGATCTGGTGATAAGATCCTGAGTGAAGGTGTCTGGAGAGGATGTAGGGAATTGTTAGTTTGTGTGGGTATGCAAGACCTTTGTCCCAGCATACATTAGGTCTTGAACGTTGCCCTCACCTCCAGCAAGAGTCAGAATAGAGCATTAAGGGTTGGTTTGATGTGGCCAGAAGATGTAAAAGTACATGTAAGGGACAAACTGATGGGGACAAAATAAAAAGATAATGAAACGTCATCATCGCGGAGACTTATCAGTGGGCTACTGCATCCCCGTCAGGAAGCTGTGTGGGAACGCATGGTCAGAGGTTCAAATCCCCGCTGGTCCAGTCGGTCTTTTAGACTTCCTAGGTCCATAGAATGAGTAACATTAAGTTTGGGTAATGATAAAATCTGTTATATAAGTCAGCGTCAAGATACCTCTGCTGGGGTGAACATGTGCTGTACAAATACACATCGTTATTTCCCAGAGAACCGCAATTTACAACCCGTGTAAGAAGCAGGGAACCAGGCTAAGAGTGAGTACATACATATTCGGTGCAAATTGAAGGAATTGGAAGTACTGACACCCGTGAACGAGATCGTCACATGGCCGCGTCATCATAGACTACGGTAAGAGGGACCTGCCAAAGTTCCACAACTGGGGCTAGACAAAATGCAATTCTTCCTGCGCGAGCACTGGCACGAGGTTCATGCTCCCTTTGTCCTGGCACGCTCTGTCTCCACCCTCTCCGGAAACCTTAACCCTTGTACAGAAAAATGTGTACCAAGACACCTGGCCAGCAAGCCGTCCTCTGCACCGAGGAATGCAGTTTATTATGGAGATAGATAATCGCCTATTACACAGGTGTTTATTGAAACCCTGCGGGGGGGAAAGAAATGAGTCCGAGGTCCCATTATCCACAGCCCATACCAGTATGGCCGGATCATTAGCGCGAGCCGGAGCCACCATGCACTAATCCTACCTGCAGCTATAACCGGAGGGAAGGCCTTTATGATTCAGTTGCCTATAGAATCATTCCTGTGTGCTCGTTCACACCGGGTCACAGCGAAGAGACATGTTACTAAAAAGAATGAGGATTACTAAGTGTAGCAGTCCCACTCCCAAGTCACCAATACTGGTACGCAATATATTTTAAGAGTGCTTGGTTTGGAGAAGCACAAAGTCAGGATTTAAAATGTACCAGGGTGGTAGGGTCTGGCTTTACTAATAAGAATGTATTTTTACCCAAATAAACCCTTTGCCTGGAGGGGTGAGGGGAGGGGGGGGGGGTGCAGGACATAGCATTCTAACCTATACCATGCAGTTTGCATGCAGCTCTTTAATGACACAGTTCATAGGTCACTGTGCTTTAGTAGTATTGTAACTTTTGAGCTGTAACAATAGGATGTCTGTGACAAAAGCTGTTACCCACTGAGCTAGCCACTTAAAATACAGTTCTGTGTTGTGCATTGTACAAGTTATTTGCAGCATGGACATTAACCCTCTGTGCTACTTTCTAATGAGTTTTAACTCCCACTAGACCAACCGCTGATCTGTCTCCAGTAGGAACATTAATCACCAGACATTTACATTCTTGCCTGAAAACTGCTAGGCACACAAGGAAGTCTGCAGCAGCTTTTGAAAACCAAGTTATTTCCAAACACAGCGCCCCCTGGAGTTCAGTGGCAGATGCAGCTGCACCAGTTGCACTGCCCTAAAGTCGGCCATGGTTGCTACTAGGGGCCAACGACACTCATTTTTTGGGACTGGCACTTATTTTCCTCATCGAACGTTTCCCAAGAGCAAGAGAGGAAAAAACATACATCCAGTAAAGAAAGAAGAAGAGAAAAAGACAGAAAAATCGTTACCAAGGGAGAAAGCAGGAAAGTGCTGCAATGAGATAATGGGGCAGAGAGTCTCTGGTAGTGGTTTACAGAGACCTGAGATGGATACAGCCCTGGCACTCTGATATTTGATACCGCCGGCCAAGCTTCTGAGCAGCAATTTTGGACACTGGCCCTCATTATTTTACAAATTAAGCACTGGCTATCACCTATAGCCTACATAGGACTATTTTGGCATGAAAGTAGACTTTTTATCAGAAAGTGTGCTGTAAATCCCTTCAGGAGTTCTTGACATATAAAAAAAAACAATGAAATTAATTGATGAAACTTAAATGAAAAAGTGAGTAAGGCAAAAAAACACTGGAAATCTCCAATTATGTTTTTAACACTCAAATGACATAACTCATGGTCGTCCTCTGGAAGACCCACTATAACCGACGGTCCCAGGAAGACCGCCAAGCCTACGGTCCACCACCTGCAGAATTATGATAGAAATCCAGGCAGGCAGTGCTGGTGCGGCGGGGTCACAGTGGAGGTATGTATGACCCATAGCAGAGCCGGTAAAGCATACCACCACTGTGATAGTATCTCCAGGTCGTGCACCATGCCATGCATGCCACAGAGTGCACGCATCATAGTGCAGGAATAGGGGGACGCAACAGGTGCCCCCAGCACAATGCCGAATGGGCAGACAGCCCCTGGAGCCCTGATTGGGCCCGATCTTCTGCGTTACTGCTGACCTGTTCATGGCGGTGTTCCAGCCATGAACAGCTCGTCAGTAAGGCAGGTCGTAATCTGCATGGCAGTGCCTGGATTGGCACCGCCACGACAGACCTCTGCCTTCCCCACCGGTGCACCATCAGGATCCAGGATCCTGGTGGTGGCGGTGCTGTTGAGGCGCTGTGACTGCCCAACTCATAATCTGGCGGTCAGACATGTGGTGGTCAGACCGCCACCGGCAGCTGCGTGGCAGTCCAACTGCGGGGGTCATAATCAGGCCCTTATTATTAAAAAGAACCAGATTTTCAGTTATTTTCTGAACAGCGCTTCTTTCTATATAAGCCACAACCTTGATGTAAGATCATTCCAAAGTTTTACCACTAGGAAGGAGAAGGAAAGACCACCCGTCCTCACTTTCTGCACTTTCGACATTTCAACTGATTTAGGGGAAGATAATCTAAGCCACGGGTACTCATAGTACGGCCCGCGGGCCGTCAGCGGCCCGGCAAGCCTTCCTTGGCGGCCCGCGGACCTTGCAGACATCCTACCTGTGCTTTAAAAAAATAAATTAAATAGTGTTAGCAAACACTGCGGGTTGCAGCAGCCCCCCCGTCTCTGAGAGACTCTGCTCTGTGGTGCCCGGGGGATTCCAGTGATTGTCAGCGTGGAGATGCAGGGGTTCCAAGAGGTGAAATACAAGCAACAAAGCTTTATTAACATGTAAATGATCTTTTAAAGACCTGTTAAATACTGCGGTGTGGCTGTGTGTGTGCGCCGGGAAGCTGTCTCAGCCCGGGCTGAGGACTGAGACACACACGGGGTGAGATGACAGAGGGTGACAGAGGGGGTGGAGAGGGAGGGAGACAGCGATTGACAGAGGGAGGAAGACAGAGGGTGACAGAGAGCGGGAGACAGAGAGGGAGACAGAGAGAGGCAGTCAGGGGGATACATAGGGAGGGAGACAGAGGGAGAGGGTGGGAGACAGAGGGTGACAGAGGGAGGGAGACAGAGGGTGAAAGAGAGAGAGAGAGAGAGAGCAAGAGAGAGAGAGATGGCTCAGTGGACGAAGGCGTCTGCTGTAGAGACCTGTGTTCAACCTTATGGTCACAATTTTTCATGTTTTAGCACTATTACGTTTCAAACAAAAGTTGGCCATCCAGTCAGCAACCTCCTTTAGGCAAGACTTCAGTTGAACCACGTTACAGTGGTTATCCTGGGAAAGAGAGATAATAATTTGTTTATCATTTGCATATGCAACAATGGATAGACCATCATATGACATAATCTCCACTAGAGGGCAAACATTTCCATTAAAGAGCGTGGGACTCAGCGAGGAGTCCTGAGGGACTCCACACGTAAGAGGGAAAGTATCCCAATGAAATAGTGTCAATATGTCATAGAAAATATTAGGAGTTATGTAATGTGTAAATTCATAATTTCATATTTTTAAAAATATAAACAAATATTTTATTACTAACTATGCTAACACCCTGGCATGCACGGCCTTCGCTTGAGGCCAAACATTGTGCCAACCCCCTGCAAGGACTCCCTGCCACACATAACCTTTGATCATTCACGGCATGGGTTAGCCCACAGGAGTGAGTTAGCCAAAGAGCCAACCTCTCATATACAACCACCCACCACAGACACTCACGGGCACTTAAAAAAGAAAATAGGGGTATAACCACTATGGTGGGCGAGTAGGATGTGCCTTCCCGTCCCTCCGTCACCTGCCACTGATAGTGGCCTTCCGCTTACTCCCCCTGGCCAATTCTGGACGCTGGGGTTGGGGTAGACATGAGATGATCCTAAAGAGCGAGTTGACTTATCCCGCAACAGGCTTCAACCAGAAAGTTTCCTGCAAGATAGACAAAAAGCCATCAGTCGAATAGTGCTGAGGACAGCGCTGGCCATGTAACCCAGAAACTGCATCGGAGTGCGTCAGCAGGCCAAGACGCGTCTGTGGGCTGCTGACAGAGTGCACCGGAGCACAGTAGTCAGAATTGAAGTCAGCTTTCTTGTAACACTGCAGGGAATTGTGCAGGCACATACCGATGCTGGATGGCTTCGCAGTGCTGGGATAACTGGAGGGGGCCGGCCGTTGCCCCAGCTGGTCCTGAACGTTTGGTGGGGAGCAAGATTGAGCACAGTTGGCAGCCCCCATTGAAACAGTGAGGCAGTGAAGCAGTGCAAAAAACAGCTCCAAGTGGCCCTAGGTGAGAGGCCGCAGGGGGAGCGAGAGGTGGATGCACAGCAAGCCCCCCTGTCTCATGTATGCCAGTGACTGTTGCTTCTATCCCTGATCTTACATTAGTGATAAGCACTTTGAGACTTCTTCTCCCCTTACGTGCTGGCACTTCCTTACTGCCCTGGTGCAGGGAGCCTGTCCCCCGAAGGCAAGGAGCAACATCAGACAGCATAGGTCACAAGAAAAACACTGCACGCTCTTGGGGGCACTCTTCCTGTGCACAGCGAAGTAACCACCCGCTTCCCATAGCAGACATGGCAAGAGGAAGCTGCCGTCCTTCCCCCAACATCGCATTGGGGTCTCCTCATAAGTAAATAAATAACTTGCAGCTGGGAGGACTTGGAGTGGCTGGTTCCAGCCATACCTCAATGAACATGGTGGTGCTTGAATGAGGAAAGAGAGATCCCACAAGTAGATGTTTACCAGGCCTGCTGGTGGCGCATTAGAGGAGAGACATCCCTCCCACGCAACTGGAGCAAATTAGTTGAAGGAGAGAAACCTGTGATGAGATCCTTTCTGTAAGCTTTGTTCAACTCCTTATGGGAAAACCATCCAATGGTGAAAATAGACCTCTCTCAGGACTTGAAAAACATCCACTGAGACATGAAGGAGGTTGGCAATAGAGTCTAGACCCTTGAGGACCACAAATCCAGCCAGGACAAGGAACTTGATCAGCTTCAACAGGAGGTGATACTTCTCAATGACCAGCAAGTAGATCTACAGGCTCATGCAGAGGACTTGGAGAACCGATTGAAGGAAGTGACCCGTTTAGGGCCATCCGGGTCACTTTACAACCACCTCATAGCCTTCACAACAAGCGAAGTCAGTAGAGAATACAAATAATCTTTATTAGTAAAATACATTGCAGAGGAGCCCCAATCTGACCAGCTTCCAGAGATGGCTGTCGAGGGGGACTGACTTTCACAAGCATAAGGGTGACAATGATACATTTCAGCATGAGCAAAAGACACACCCACCCAGTAACTTTCCATGGAAGGCAGCAAGAAACAAAGGGACACACAGAGATGAGCTAAGAGTCTGAGACCGGGCACATACTATCTTTCTGGCAAGTTCATTCTGCCTGTGCCTGTAGCTGAGACAGTGGGAGCAGGCTCCATCTAATAGGAAAGGTATCCAGAAATACAAAACAATATATTCAGCTAGGCCCAACTTACAGAGACACAGAGAATTCAGCGCGGATACTACTTGTAGAGCCAGGGAGCAATTAATTGTGATCATGGCCTAGAATTGGTGGCTAAATATGAAATGGCGCTGCCAAGGCTAACTTAAGCATCATTATGTACAGTAGCACAAATCAGACTTTTTATTAATTCCAACACGATCGTGAAGAAATAATATCCACATTCGGGGGGAACCAGACAAAGCGGAAGGTACAGACATTGGGGAATATGTGAGATCCTTAATGCGTCATCCAATATGGACATACAACTTGATAGTTGTTAGAACCGGCTGTCTCTAGTTGGCAGAGGTATGCACTTCTGACAAATAGGGACACACCTTTTCTAGTCAGGGCAAGGGGATCACACCCTTTGATAACCCCTGCTCACCCCCTTGGTAGCTTGGCAGAGCAGACAGGCTTATCTCAGAGGCTGTGTGTTAAGCATTTATGACCACATACACTACAAATGGACACGACACAGTAGTATTATAAAAATAAGGATTTTTATATAAGGCTTAGCACAAAGTCTTTAGTATCAAAAGCAACTCTTCCTCTTTAAAACACAGTTCTTGGCAACAATGTAACCCACACGGGAGTCACACGACGTCGAGGCAAAGTTAATCCAAAGGGTTCGGCGTCGACCGCGAGGAGCGCTACGTCGAGCCCGGAGTCGCACAGACTCCCACAACACAGTACCTTGGAAAAGCGAAGCACACGATGATCAGCGGCGTCGAGATGTCCGGCGTCGCGTCTTCGGCGTCGATCCGGCCTCGGAGTCGGGGCGACCTCCAGCGGCGTCGACAGATGTCAGGCAGGAGCAGCGCTCACGAGGCGAAGCAGGATACGGCGTCGGCGTCGATGTCGATGATGATGTTGCAAGAGTGAGCAGCTCTCACGGCGTCGAGAGGGCACGAAGTCGATGCGATCAGCAGCGGTGCAGACACGAGGTCACTTGGAGCTGGAGCCGAACTCACTACTCACTGGTGTTGCTGCTGGCGTCGATCCGCCCCGGCGTCCGGCGTCGAGGAAGCGGGACACTGGAGCCGTTACTCACGATGTCGAGCTGGATTCGGCGGCGTCCGTCGGCGTCGAGATTGCTGGTTTCTTTCAGAGGTGCTGGATTCTCATGTTCCAGCAACAAGCACTTTTAGCAGATGAAGTCCTTTAGGCCTGTGACTTCAACAGGAGGCTGGCACTCTTCCAGCCCTTGGAAATTTTCTTTAGCAAAGCTTGAGAGTACACACCCAGTTCCTCTCTCCTGGTTCCTTGGCAAAAATAAAGAAGCACTGCAGGATTCCCCCAACAAACAGCACACTGGCAGAAGGGGTAGGCAAGTCCTTGGATCAGCAGGCTTCTTGTCCTTGGTTCAGGTTTCCTTGTCAGAAGTGATCTAAATTCTTGGTTCAGGGGTCCTTCTCTTATACCCCTTTTTGGCTTTGATCCCTTTGTCCATGCAGGGGAATTTCCCCACATCCTGGGTCTGTTGTGGGTGTAGCCAGGCAGAGGCACCTGGCCTATTCACTGAGCAGGGCTGGGTCCTCAGACGCCCAGCAGGAGGTGGAGCCAGCATTGTCACTGGCAGGAGCAGAGCTATCGGCCTCCTGGTAGGAGGTGGGGCCAGGATCGTCCATGGCAGGCACAGAGCCATCAGTCGCCTGGCAGGAGGTGGAGCCAGCATTGTATCAGGCAGGGCAGGCTATCAGGAACTACTCTCCCCCTATTCTCAATGCAAATGTCCCACTCATCCCACACTGACTCACTCAGACCTTTGGAGCCACCCAGCTCCTGTCACACACACACCAAACCAGCAGAAACCAGAAATAGTTAGACAAGAAAATAGCCACTTTCTAAAAGTGCTATTTTCAAACCCAGAGTCCAAAAACCATCCACACAAACGGATGCGTTATTAAACCCCGAGTTCAGGGATACCAGACTCGACATTGCACCATGCTCCCGAGCCAGCTAGGATTATAGCATAAAAAAATCCTGGCAGCCCATTCTAACTAATGGAGAGCAGGTTACCTCGCAATAGTGAAAAACGAATATGCTGTAATTCACTATTAGGACATGCCAACTTGGTCAGGCCTGTCCTACCCTATACTTATAATGCACCCTGCCCGTGGGCCTACCATAGGGGTGACTAACATGAAGTTAAGGGAAGGTTTGGGGACTGGCAAGTAGGTGTACTTGCGCAGTCAGCGTAGGTCTAGCAATGGCAGACCTTCAGACATACTTTTACTAGGCCGCTCTTGTGGGTGGCACAACATGTGCTGCAAGCCCACGAGCGGCATTTGTATTTACACTCCCCGGCACTCCTGGTGCACTAGACTAGGGCCTGACAGTAAACCAAATAAGCCAAACATGGAATTTAATCAATACAGTAATTTTACATAGGGAGCACTTGCACTGCGACACCGATTAGCAGTGGCACAGTGCCCAAAGCGATATACCAGCAAAAACATCGTAAACAGAGGAGGCAAACAGAATAAAATGGAGGAGAGACTCAAGCCAATGATGCCAGGTCTAACACGTGTCCCCTCCAGCTGAAATGTGGGGAGAACTACCCTTGACCTAGGGAGTCCTCATCACTAAGGCGGAAAAATCTGGACAGACCATCAGCATTGGCGTGATCTGTACCAGGGCGGTGTTCCACCGTAAAGTCCATCCCCTGTAGGGAAATGGACCACCTCAACAGCTTTGGATTCTCACCCCTCATCTGCATCAACCATCTGAGGGGCCTGTGGTCTGTCTGAACCCGGAAGTGAGTCCCAAACAGGTAGGGTCTTAGCTTCTTCAGCGCCCAGACCACAGCAAATGCTTCTCGCTCTATCGCACTCCACCTCTGTTCCCTGGGAAGTAACCTCCTACTGATGAAGGCTACGGGTAAGTCTCGGCCCTCTTCATTCACCTGAGCTAGAACAGCCCCCACGCCATGCTCTGAAGCGTCCGTCTAGACAACAAATTCTTTCGAAAAGTCGGGTGCCTGGAGTATAGGTGCTGTGCACATTGCAGTTTTCAGGGTGTCAAAGGCCGTTTGACAGGCGTCAGTCCAGATCACATTTCGTGGCTGCTTCCTGGAAGTCAGCGAAGTCACGGGGTGCACAATGTTACCATAATCCTTGACAACCCTCCCGTAGTAACCCATGAGACCTAAGAAGGCTCTCACCTGAGTTTGGGTTTTGGGCGGCGCCCAAGCCAGGATGGTATCTATCTTGGGTTGCAGGGGGCCACCTTGCCGCTCCCTACTTGGTGCCCCAAGTACACCACAGAACCCTGCCCAATCTGGCACTTACTGGCTTTGATTGTGAGGCCTGCTCTGCGCAGGGCCAACAACACTTCCTGGAGGTGGCGCAAGTGTTCCTCCCAGCTGGCGCTGAACACTGCGATGTCGTCCAGGTAGGCGGCACTGAAATCCTCCAGTCCAGCCAAGACCTGGTTGACCAACCTCTGGAAGGTGGCAGGGGCATTCTTCATCCCAAAGGGCATCACCCGGAACTGGTAGAGCCCATCTGGTGTGGAGAATGCTGACCTCTCTTTCGCCCCATCAGTTAAGGCGATCTGCCAGTACCCAGACGTTAGATCAAACGTGCTAAGGTACCGTGCAGCCCCCAACCGATCTATGAGCTCATCAGCTCTGGAGATGGGGTGCGCGTCAGTCTTGGTGACTGAATTGAGTCCTCCGTAATCCACACAGAACCGAAGTTCTGGTGAAGCACCAGGCGCTGCAGCCTTCGGGACCTAGACCACTGGGCTGGCCCAAGGACTGCTAGAGGACTCAACCACCCCTAAGGAAAACATTTTGGAGACCTCCTCCTTAATGTATGCTCTGACCTTGTCAGTCACCCTGTAAGCCTTGTGCTTGACAGGAGTGCTGCCCCCGGTGTCCACATCATGGACACACCAGTAAGTGACACCAGGAATCAAGGAGAACAGATCAGAAAATTGCCCCAACAGGTGGCGACAATCTTGCTGCTGCTCAAGGGTCAGTGTGTCAGAGAGGACCACACCATCCACTGACCCATCTTGCTGTTTTGCATACAGGAGGTCAGGAAGAGGCTCACTCTCCTCCTCCATTCCAGCATCTGTAGCTAGGAGCATGCCCACTTCGGACCTTTCTAAGTGGGGCTTCAAACGGTTGACATGCAGGACCCTCAAGGGGTTCCTGGAAGAGTTCAAGTCCACCAAGTAGGTGACATCGCTCTTCTTCTCCACAACCTTAAATGGTCCAGTCCACCTGTCCTTGAGCGCACAAGGTTCCACAGGGGACATGACCCAAACTTCCTGTCCAGGCTGAAGCTCTACCAGAGTGGCATTCCGGTCGTACCACCGCTTCATCTCTTCCTGGCTGGCCTCCAGATTTGCCTGAGCAAGATCTCTGAAGCGCCTAGTCTGGTTCCTAAAGGCCAGCATGTAACTGTATACATCCTGGGGAGGTTTCCTGGGAGATTGCTCCCAGCCTTCTTTGACCAGACTCAAAGGTCCTCTTACCGGCTGACCATACAAAAGCTCAAAGGGGCTGAACCCTAGAGACTTCTGTGGCACCTCACGGTAAGCAAACAGCAGGCATGGCAAGAAGACGTCCCATTTACGTCGCATTGGTTCTTCAAGACCCATGATCATGCCTTTAAGGGTCCGGTTGAATCTCTCAACCAGCCCATTACCTTGAGGGTGGTAAGGAGTGGTGAACTTGTAGGTTACCCCACACTCCTTCCACAGAGACTTCATATAGTTGGAAATGAAGTTGGTGCCCCGGTCTGACACCACCTCTCTGGGGAACCCCATGTGGGAGAAAACACCCATCAGTGCCCGTCCCACCACGGGGGCCGTCACTGTTCGGAGAGGGATGGCTTCCGGGTACCGTGTGGCATGGTCCACCAAGACCAGGATGAACCTGTTGCCCAGGGCTGTCTTGGGGTCCAGGGGCCCAACAATGTCAATCCCCACCCGGTCAAAGGGGGTACTGACCACTGGAAAAGGTTGGAGGGGAGCCTTCTGCTTCCTTCCGCTTTTCCCACTTGCCTGGCAAGTGTGACAGGTTTTACAATGGATGTCTACATCCCTTCTCATCTGGGGCCAATAAAAATGGGTGACAAGCCTGTCATAGGTCTTGTCCTGCCCCAGATGTCCAGCTAACGGAACGTCGTGAGCCAAACCCAGTAGGAAGGCTCTGAAGCGCTGGGGTACCACCAGCACACGGGCTGACCCAGGCTCAGCAGCCTTAGGCTCGCTATACAGGAGGTTGTTCTCCCAGTAAACAAAATGTGACCCTGACTGATCACCTGAGGTTTGGGCTGAGGCCTGCTGCCTCATACCCACAAGAGAAGGGCACACTTTCTGTTCTGCAACGAATTCCTCCCTGGAGGAACCACCATCCTGCTGCCAGTGGGTCAGCTCGGGCAGGTCTCCCAGTTCGGCCACTTGTTCCCCAGTGGGCTCCAGGGCATCCCCCTCAGGGTCTATCTCCTCCTGGACCACGGGAACTATGGAGGCCGGTTTCCCGCGCCTCCTGCCTCTTCTCTTCACAGCTGGGTCCTGGGCCATACTTTCAGGCTCCGGGACCCCATCAACACCCTTACTTGCTGTCATGGATCGAGTGGTTGCACACACCCACTCTGGCACACCCAACATTTTCAAATGTGTCTCCCTCTCCACCTTAGCCCAAGGGTAGTCTTCCAAATCATTGCCCAGGAGACAATCAACAGGCATGGCGGGCCTCACAGCAACCTGAAGAGTACCTGAAACTCCCCCCCATTCAAAGGAAACTTGGGCTACCTCACACTCTTTCTGGGAGTTGTCAGCAGCTATCACTGGGTAGAATGCGTGGGGAACCACCTGCTCTCTGGACACCAAGTGACACTTGACAGCTGTCACACTCGCTCCGGTGTCTCTGAGAGCTTCCACTCTATGGCCATTAATGGTCCCCCACTGCCTATATTTATTAGTGTTACTAGGCAGAGGGGGTGGAGGGACCATTTCCATGTCTCCTAGTGAGACCAGGGACATCTCTGCGGGACCCCTCCCACCAGGGGCAACCAACTCCTCCCCTCCCAGGGCTACACTCGCCAACTGACGGGGGGGTGCACGTGGTGGGGCACTAGAGTCCCTCATGGGACACTGGGGATCATAAAACCAATGTCCTACCTGCTTACAAACATAGCAGGTCATTGGGCCCCTATGAACAGGTTTACCTGTCGGGCCCCTGGCTTCTTTACAGGGGGAGGCTGGGAACCTTTCCCTTGATTCCCTTGGGGATTACTTTGGGGCCCTTTCTGGGACTCCTTTTGTTTACCCTTGTCTCCCCCACTCTTCTTCTGGGGACCCTGCCCACCTTTGGCTGAGTCTCCCACTGGACCCTTGTGGACCCTGGTACTGACCCAGCGGTCCGCCTCCTCAGCAAGTTTTCTAGGGTTAGATATCTTGCTATCAATAAGGTGCTGGCGCAGCTCTGGAAAACAGTTATTAGACAAATGCTCCCAAGCAAACAAATCATAAAGAGCTTCATAACTTTCCACTTTGCTGCCCTTTACCCAACCATCCATGGCTCTGCAAAAAAATGACACATATTCAACCCACGTCGTACCAGGCAATTTCTTACATTCTCTAAAAGCTTGTCTGTACTTTTCTGGGGTTAGGCCATACCTCAACATTAAAGCATCTTTCATATGAGCATAAGACATCCTATCCTCAACAGGCATGTCTAACAGGGTATCTCTCCCCTCATTCACAAAGCGACCCCACAACCCCGCTCCCCAATCCTTCTCAGGGACCCGGTGGGCCAACAATTCTAACTCATATGCTTTAAACCATTGGCCAATATCTTCATTCTTATGATAATCTTTTATCACATCTTTAGGAAAATAAAACCTACTTTCTGCAGGCACAGATGGGATGCTGCCACCAGAGGGATTCAAGTCTAACTCTTTAGCTTTGAGCTCCAACTCCCTCAACCTGGTATCACGCTCCAAAGCCAACTTTTTTCTTTCAAACTCCAACCTTTTGATCTCCAAATCAGCTTCTCTCCTACCTCCTGCATTTTCTAACTCCAACTGCCCATTTATCTTAAGTTTTGCCATCTCCATGTTGTATGCACGCTCCTTCTCCCTTTCTTCTCTTTCTTCAGGAGAAAGACCTTTGGAGGAAACGCTGCTACCGGGAGAGGACACAGGCCCATTCACTGGCACCTCCTGATCCCCTTCCACTGGCGGTACCACCACCGGATAAGTGGGATTTCTGGCCTCTCACCAGGCTTCCAATGCTTTCAAATATTCTGGCTTATTTTTGAGGCCTGTGGTAGGGACTTTAAACTTTTTGCAAAAGGACTTCAGCTCATGTAACTTGTAGTCGTTTATCTTTGCTCTATCAAATTCCTCCACAGCAACAACAGGGATAGTGACTCCAGCGTCACTCATGGTCAAAACTGGCAGTGTTCAAAAAAATCAAGCTTCAGAAAAGCGGAGAACAAAAATAGAATCCTTCCAAATTAGATTGTGGCTGCGCTATGGTCTGCTATCACTATGTAGCGCACACTAATCACTGCACATGGGTCATAAATGCAAAGTTCAAATCCTCACCGCTGACCCACCAATGTTAGAAGTGGCTGTCTCTAGTTGGCAGAGGTATGCACTTCTGACAAATAGGGACACACCTTTTCTAGTCAGGGCAAGGGGATCACACCCTTTGATAACCCCTGCTCACCCCCTTGGTAGCTTGGCAGAGCAGACAGGCTTATCTCAGAGGCTGTGTGTTAAGCATTTATGACCACATACAGTAATAAAGTGAATACACTACAAATGGACACGACACAGTAGTATTATAAAAATAAGGATTTTTATATAAGGCTTAGCACAAAGTCTTTAGTATCAAAAGCAACTCTTCTTCTTTAAAACACAGTTCTTGGCAACAATGTAACCCACACGGGAGTCACACGACGTCGAGGCAAAGTTAATCCAAAGGGTTCGGCGTCGACCGCGAGGAGCGCTACGTCGAGCCCGGAGTCGCACAGACTCCCACAATACAGTACCTTGGAAAAGCGAAGCACACGATGACCAGCGGCGTCGAGATGTCCGGCGTCACGTCTTCGGCGTCGATCCGGCCTCGGAGTCGGGGCGACCTGCAGCGGCGTCGACAGATGTCAGGCAGGAGCAGCGCTCACGAGGCGAAGCAGGATACGGCGTCGTCGTCGATGTCGATGATGATGTTGCAAGAGTGAGCAGCGCTCACGGCGTCAAGAGGGCACGAAGTCGATGCGATCAGCAGCGGTGCAGACACGAGGTCACTTAGAGCTGGAGCCAAACTCACTACTCACTGGAGTTGCTGCTGGCGTCGATCGGGCCCGGCGGCCGACGTCGAAAAAGCGGGACACTGGAGCCGTTACTCACGATGTCGAGCTGGATTCGGCGGCGTTCGTCGGCGTCGAGATTGCTGTTTTTTTTCAGAGGTGCTGGATTCTCAAGTTCCAGCAACAAGCACTTCTAGCAGATGAAGTCCTTTAGCCCTGTGACTTCAACAGGAGGCTGGCACTCTTCCAGCCCTTGGAGATTTTCTTTAGCAAAAATAAAGAAGCACTGCAGGATTCCCCCAACAAACAGCACACTGGCAGAAAGGGTAGGCAAGTCCTTGGATCAGCAGGCTTCTTGTCCTTGGTTCAGGTTTCCTTGTCAGAAGTGATCTAAATTCTTGGTTCAGGGGTCCTTCTCTCATACCCCTTTTTGGCTTTGATCCCTTTGTCCATGCAGGGGAATTTCCCCACATCCTGGGTCTGTTGTGGGTGTAGCCAGGCAGAGGCACCTGGCCTATTCACTGAGCAGGGCTGGGTCCTCAGACGCCCAGCAGGAGGTGGAGCCAGCATTGTCACTGGCAGGAGCAGAGCTATCGGCCTCCTGGTAGGAGGTGGGGCCAGGATCGTCCATGGCAGGCACAGAGCCATCAGTCGCCTGGCAGAAGGTGGAGCCAGCATTGTATCAGGCAGGGCAGGCTATCAGGAACTACTCTCCCCCTACTCTCAATGCAAATGTCCCACTCATCCCACACTAACTCACTCAGACCTCTGGAGCCACCCAGCTCCTGTCACACACACACCAAACCAGCAGAAACCAGAAATAGTTAGACAAGAAAATAGCCACTTTCTAAAAGTGCTATTTTCAAACCCAGAGTCCAAAAACCATCCACACAAACGGATGCGTTATTAAACCCCAAGTTCAGGGATACCAAACTCGACATTGCACCATGCTCCCCGAGCCAGCTAGGATTATAGCATTAATAATCCTGGCAGCCCATTCTAACTAATGGAGAGCAGGTTACCTCGCAATAGTGAAAAACGAATATGGCTGTAATTCACTATTAGGACATGCCAACTTGGTCAGGCCTGTCCTACCCTATACTTACAATGCACCCTGCCCGTGGGCCTACCATAGGGGTGACTAACATGAATTTAAGGGAAGGTTTGGGGACGGGCAAGTAGGTGTACTTGCGCAGTCAGCGTAGGTCTAGCAATGGCAGACCTTAAGACATACTTTTACTAGGCCGCTCTTGTGGGTGGCACAACATGTGCTGCAAGCCCACGAGCTTGCATAAAGCCATTATCTAACCCAGGGTGGTGTGGAGTGCAAAAAACGATGGATTTAGGCCCAGATCATTGTACTGGGGTGAATGTAAGACATTGATCTACATTCTGTCCATCAAATTGTTTTTTGTAATTTTCTCCCTGAGTGTACTGGGGTAGCTCAGACGTGGGTCCCAGAGCCTCCACACCACTGGAGTCAAGCTAGCCGGGCTGATGAGAGGTGTTACCTCGAAACCGGTCCGGTCCTCGGATGCTTGATTCCGGTCTGGGAAAGATATGGCTGTGTAGTTCGGACTGGACTGTTCCCATGGGGCACAGGGTCAGAGCTGATTTGCATAAAGCCATTATCTAACCCAGGGTGGTGTGGAGTGCAAAAAACGATGGATTTAGGCCCAGATCATTGTACTGGGGTGAATGTAAGACATTGATCTACATTCTGTCCATCAAATTGTTTTTTGTAATTTTCTCCCTGAGTGTACTGGGGTAGCTCAGACGTGGGTCCCAGAGCCTCCACACCACTGGAGTCAAGCTAGCCGGGCTGATGAGAGGTGTTACCTCGAAACCGGTCTGGTCCTCGGATGCTTGATTCCGGTCTGGGAAAGATATGGCTGTGTAGTTCGGACTGGACTGTTCCCATGGGGCACAGGGTCAGAGCTGATTTGCATAAAGCCATTATCTAACCCAGGGTGGTGTGGAGTGCAAAAAACGATGGATTTAGGCCCAGATCATTGTGCTGGGGTGAATGTAAGACATTGATCTACATTTAATTGTTTTTTGTAATTTTCTCCCTGAGTGTACTGGGGTAGCTCAGACGTGGGTCCCAGAGCCTCCACACCACTGGAGTCAAGCTAGCCGGGCTGATGAGAGGTGTTACCTCGAAACCGGTCCGGTCCTCGGATGCTTGATTCCGGTCTGGGAAAGATATGGCTGTGTAGTTCGGACTGGACTGTTCCCATGGAGCACAGGGTCAGAGCTGATTTGCATAAAGCCATTATCTCACCCAGGGTGGTGTGGAGTGCAAAAAACGATGGATTTAGGCCCAGATCATTGTACTGTGGTGAATGTAAGACATTGATCTACAGTCTGTCCATCAAATTGTTTTTTGTAATTTTCTCCCTGAGTGTACTGGGGTAGCTCAGACGTGGGTCCCAGAGCCTCCACACCACTGGAGTCAAGCTAGCCGGGCTGATGAGAGGTGTTACCTCGAAACCGGTCCGGTCCTCGGATGCTTGCTTCTGGTCTGGGAAAGATATGGCTGTGTAGTTCGGACTGGACTGTTCCCATGGGGCACAGGGTCAGAGCTGATTTGCATAAAGCCATTATCTAACCCAGGGTGGTGTGGAGTGCAAAAAACGATGGATTTAGGCCCAGATCATTGTACTGGGGTGAATGTAAGACATTGATCTACATTCTGTCCATCAAATTGTTTTTTGTAATTTTCTCCCTGAGTGTACTGGGGTAGCTCAGACGTGGGTCCCAGAGCCTCCACACCACTGGAGTCAAGCTAGCCGGGCTGATGAGAGGTGTTACCTCGAAACCGGTCCGGTCCTCGGATGCTTGATTCCGGTCTGGGAAAGATATGGCTGTGTAGTTCGGACTGGACTGTTCCCATGGGGCACAGGGTCAGAGCTGATTTGCATTAAGCCATTATCTAACCCAGGGTGGTGTGGAGTGCAAAAAACGATGGATTTAGGCTCAGATCATTGTACTCGGGTGAATGTAAGACATTGATCTACATTCTGTCCATCAAATTGTTTTTTGTAATTTTCTCCCTGAGTGTACTGGGGTAGCTCAGACGTGGGTCCCAGAGCCTCCACACCACTGGAGTCAAGCTAGCCGGGCTGATGAGAGGTGTTACCTCGAAACCGGTCCGGTCCTCGGATGCTTGATTCCGGTCTGGGAAAGATATGGCTGTGTAGTTCGGACTGGACTGTTCCCATGGGGCACAGGGTCAGAGCTGATTTGCATAAAGCCATTATCTAACCCAGGGTGGTGTGGAGTGCAAAAAACGATGGATTTAGGCCCAGATCATTGTACTGGGGTGAATGTAAGACATTGATCTACATTCTGTCCATCAAATTGTTTTTTGTAATTTTCTCCCTGAGTGTACTGGGGTAGCTCAGACGTGGGTCCCAGAGCCTCCACACCACTGGAGTCAAGCTAGCCGGGCTGATGAGAGGTGTTACCTCGAAACCGGTCCGGTCCTCGGATGCTTGATTCCGGTCTGGGAAAGATATGGCTGTGTAGTTCGGACTGGACTGTTCCCATGGGGCACAGGGTCAGAGCTGATTTGCATAAAGCCATTATCTAACCCAGGGTGGTGTGGAGTGCAAAAAACGATGGATTTAGGCCCAGATCATTGTACTGGGGTGAATGTAAGACATTGATCTACATTCTGTCCATCAAATTGTTTTTTGTAATTTTCTCCCTGAGTGTACTGGGGTAGCTCAGACGTGGGTCCCAGAGCCTCCACACCACTGGAGTCAAGCTAGCCGGGCTGATGAGAGGTGTTACCTTGAAACCGGTCCGGTCCTCGGATGCTTGATTCCGGTCTGGGAAAGATATGGCTGTGTAGTTCGGACTGGACTGTTCCCATGGGGCACAGGGTCAGAGCTGATTTGCATAAAGCCATTATCTAACCCAGGGTGGTGTGGAGTGCAATAAACGATGGATTTAGGCCCAGATCATTGTACAGGGGTGAATGTAAGACATTGATCTACATTCTGTCCATCAAATTGTTTTTTGTAATTTTCTCCCTGAGTGTACTGGGGTAGCTCAGACGTGGGTCCCAGAGCCTCCACACCACTGGAGTCAAGCTAGCCGGGCTGATGAGAGGTGTTACCTCGAAACCGGTCCGGTCCTCGGATGCTTGATTCCGGTTTGGGAAAGATATGGCTGTGCAGTTCGGACTGGACTGTTCCCATGGGGCACAGGGTCAGAGCTGATTTGCATAAAGCCATTATCTAACCCAGGGTGGTGTGGAGTGCAAAAAACGATGGATTTAGGCCCAGATCATTGTACTGGGGTGAATGTAAGACATTGATCTACATTCTGTCCATCAAATTGTTTTTTGTAATTTTCTCCCTGAGTGTACTGGGGTAGCTCAGACGTGGGTCCCAGAGCCTCCACACCACTGGAGTCAAGCTAGCCGGGCTGATGAGAGGTGTTACCTCGAAACCGGTCCGGTCCTCGGATGCTTGATTTCGGTCTGGGAAAGATATGGCTGTGTAGTTCGGACTGGACTGTTCCCATGGGGCACAGGGTCAGAGCTGATTTGCATAAAGCCATTATCTAACCCAGGGTGGTGTGGAGTGCAAAAAACGATGGATTTAGGCCCAGATCATTGTACTGGGGTGAATGTAAGACATTGATCTACATTCTGTCCATCAAATTGTTTTTTGTAATTTTCTCCCTGAGTGTACTGGGGTAGCTCAGACGTGGGTCCCAGAGCCTCCACACCACTGGAGTCAAGCTAGCCGGGCTGATGAGAGGTGTTACCTCGAAACCGGTCCGGTCCTCGGATGCTTGATTCCGGTCTGGGAAAGATATGGCTGTGTAGTTCGGACTGGACTGTTCCCATGGGGCACAGGGTCAGAGCTGATTTGCATAAAGCCATTATCTAACCCAGGGTGGTGTGGAGTGCAAAAAACGATGGATTTAGGCCCAGATCATTGTACTGGGGTGAATGCAAGACATTGATCTACATTATGTCTATCAAATTGTTTTTTGTATTTATGCAAGCCCGCGAGCGGCATTTGTATTTACCCGCCCCGGCACTCCTGGTGCACTAGACTAGGGACTGACAGTAAACCAAATAAGCCAAACATGGAATTTAATCAATACAATAATTTTACACGGGGAGCACTTGCACTGCGGCACCGATTAGCAGTGGCACAGTGCCCAAAGCGATATACCAGCAAAAACATCGTAAACAGAGGAGGCAAACAGAAAAAAATGGAGGAGAGACTCAAGCCAATGATTCCAGGTCTAACAATAGTGTATGCAGAGTGGGGTCACCGAGGTTGGAGAACACCCGACTAGCTGACATCCTGGTCTGTGTCCAAGCCGGTCTGTGGTAAAAAGGCAATACTCCCCAAAGCCAGAGACATTCTTCCTTTACAGTTTTGTGAGCATAAGCTGGCACTCCTTCAAGGCCTCTCAGCCCTCACCCTACAGAAACACAGGGCTTTCCGTCGGGGAACAACCTTCCTTTGAGACAAAGGCATGTCTTACAACTGGGGGCATTCATTCCACTTAGTTTTACAGTTGGACAGGAAACTGCATCAGCTGCGTTCCCTGTCTGAGACTTGCTGCCTGTTGAACACCCAGGAGATAGAGAAGAGAAGTGCACAGAATGGCTCCCACGATCAGAGAGATCGTAAACATTTTCGGTGGCATAAGGCCTCGACCTCTCCCAAAGGTCTGAACCTCGACCAAACAACCATAGCCATGGAGAGGCAAACAGGGTTGGACACCCTGGCTGGCGATACTCGCTGGCTGGAGAGAACATGAGGTGCACCCGGACCGCATGATGTTCTACACTGTCAGCAGGGGGAATGGTGGGGGTTGCTCTCGGGGTGGAGGGCACTTCCTGGACGTGTTGGAGATACTCTTATGAGCCCCCTTTGCTGAGACTTCTTCGGGAGGTTTCTGGCCTTGGCCAGCACATTGATTTGTAATGGTATTGAGTTCATTCATAGATTGAGTTTCTGGTTGGGGGAGTACTCATACTTAACATGGGTTCACTGTGTTTGAGATTCACGAGCATACAGGGCCCTTACAAGCACACTCTGGAGGGGGATCGACTTGTGCTCAAGTCCACTGATACTATGTCATCTCATTCTACCTTCTCCACACGCTAATCTGAAGGTTATTACCCTCAACGTGAAGGGTCTCAATAATCCAATCAAGTGCAAAGCAATTTTATCTTATTTGCACCAGGCTGGGGTGGACCTCTGTCTCTTGCAGGAAACACATTTGGCTCCTGGGGAGTGGCACAGGCTCAAGTCTCAAGCCTTCCCACATTTTTTTTCTTCTGCCACCACCAAAACAACAGGGGTGGCGAATCTAGGGGCATATTGCCAACAACTAGCGATATTTATCGCTAAATGGGCTTAGCGAGTATTTTTTTAACGCCAAGTATTGCCGGATATTAACGCAGAGATAACGTGCTATTAGCAATGTTTATCTCTAAAGCGATAAAATATCCGGCTTTGGCGGCAAAATGCTTGAATATCGCTGGTAATCCAGATATATTCACGCATTATCGCTAATGAGGACTTAGCCATAATATCCAACTCCCATTGGATATAATGACTGAGAACTGGTCTGAGCAGGCGTTCGTTTTTAGAGATATTCGCGCTTAGCGCGAATATTTCCACCGCTACGCCTGCCTTGCTAATAGGCGATAGCGACGTTAGCGTCTGCTTTCAGTCGCTAACAGGTTGGGTACGCCCACTTTCATGTCATTAGCTATAAATATCGCTGACATGCAAAGCGGGCTCGTTATCACCTACAAGCTGTCGCTAACTGCTGTTAGGGACAGCTTGCTAATAGGGCGATAGAATTATCGCTGCTTAACGGCCGAAAATGGCCGCTAAAGCGGCAATAATCACATGTTGCCCGCCTTGGTAATATGCCACCTGTGTCCGCTGAAACGCGTCATGGCTGATTTGCTTTAACATTAAAGAAGAAAAACTATCGAAATTGTTGTTGGCTCCGTTTGTCACTTGAAAATCGCCAAACGTTCTCATTACATATGTATATATATATATATATATATATATATTCTCACTGCAGCGTGAACAAGGGCACTTGTGCTCGAAACGCGTCGCTGAAATGGCTTGTGAAATGCAATAAACAAAATATGCTGCTGAACTGGTGGTCCGTTTTTCCTTCCTGTGGTTGGCGTGGAGGCTTTGGCCGCATTCGCAGATCTAGAGAGAGGGAAATCTGTGCTCTCATATATATATATATATATATATATATATATATATATATATATATATATATCCACACACACACATATAAACATACATACGCGCATATATATATATATATATATATATATATATTTACCGACTGGCGGCCGCCAGTAGGTAGTTATAGTTAGGACCTATTATCCATAGGAAATCCGTAAGATTCTATTGATAATAACTTTGGCGCCGATTGATAAATCTTCTCGAAATTTTCCAAACTTTTGGCCAGCTCAGCTCCGCTCCTCCCCAGAAAGTTCAGGGGGGATTGGTAAAGTGGGGGCCAAGAAAATGTTGGATCCCAAAACGTGTTTCCCCCATGCAATTTCCCATAGGACCTTTAGCAACAGCTACAGCCCGAACAGCTGAACGGAATTACACCAAATTTGGCAGAGAGGTAGTCCTCAGTTCCCACTTGTGCCTTTTGCTTATATGGTGTCGATCTGTTCAGTAGTTCCTGAGAAAATTACGGTTAAAGTAATTTATATATCTATGGGCGCGGTGGATCCGAGGATCGTGCGAGGATTGGCATCGTAGCATAAGTGCACCGTCCCGATCACGCGCTCAATGCTAATTGGCGAGGCTGAGGAAGTCAGTGGAATACGTGTGCAAAACGGAGAAAGGGGGCAGGGTAGAAATAATTTTACCCTCTAGACCTGCTTAGGGGGTCCCAGAAGGACCCCCAGGGCCCACATTAAAAAAAAAATTTGGCAGGTGCGTGTAGGGTGCGCGGACTCTGCCGTAAAATTAATAAAATAAAATAAAATGGAGCTTTTTATAATGAGCCCCAGGGGGGTAAATACTGGGGGAAAACTTATTACATTTTATGGGGGGCCCTTATAATTAGACCCCGGGAGGCTAAATACCGGGAGCAAAATGATTACATTTTATGGGGGAACAGAGGGGCCTTCCAGCCCCGGGGATTGCCACCCCCCGGGGCAAAAAAGAAAAAAATGGTGGGGGGAGGGGTCTAAGGTCCCCAAAGTTGCAGGGACCATCACCCCGAGGCTTTATGTATTATGGGAGGGAGACTGCGTGGCCCCCTTCCTGGAGCACTTGAGGGCCCTGTTACCCCCGGGACTACATAAAAATGGTTGGGGGAGCTGTAAGGTCTCCAAAACCCCGGGGACCACCACTCCCCGGGGCTTTATGTAGCAAGGAAATCTGTTCTCTCTTTCAATATCTATATGACATTGATTTTCTACATGGAGAGCTGCATGTTAGTAGCTCCTTGTGTGGAAAAGCAATAGGGGCTCCCAAACGCGTAGAAGTTGTACACCATTTTCTTTTATTTTTAAACGTTGTTTATCGGTTTTTTCTAAGACATACATAAATCAATATACTATAGCTGTCATCACATCCGCAAACAAGTTCCACAAAGAAGGTCCCCCCACAGTGAAACATTACATTAAGTGACGTTATAATAAGGCCGCTCTAGCTATGCCTCGAATGCAAGAAAGCCTCTCGCAATATAACGCTGTCCCCATTCCACCAATAACTATAACTTCCTTCCGCCCTCCCCAACTTCCCACCCCCGACGTGGTTCCTCGTGCATGTTCTCTACTGACAATCGTTGCAAGGAATGGCTATGTGTGTGTCTATGTAGTACGCCTGGAATGGCTTGAGTCACTCCTCCGTCATTGACCTGTCCCCCTCAGTCGACATTCTGGTCACAGTCTCGCAGTGCCTGCACTAACGCTTCTCATGCTGCTGCCGCCTCTAGCGCCCTGTCATTGTTTTGCCTATGCGTCAATTGGTACCTCAGCGTATTTTTCCCGGAGGCCCACTTCAAGAACTCCCACTTCATTCTACGGCAAGTGGGACCCATCACTGCCTTCCAGTGCCTCGTGATTCCTCGTTTTGCCAGTTGAGACCCATATCTATAAACTTACTTGTAGTTTTATTCTTGGATGAGTGGGGGAACCAATGCAACATGCAATGAGCCCTGTCCAACTCCAGCCTCTGCTCTGTTATCGTATTTAGAGTGTCACCCACCTCCTTCCAGAAAAAGCCCTAACGCCAGACAGGACCAGAGCATATGGTATACTTCCACCCCATTCGTCCCCTGAATTCCCGTTCTATTTCTTGTGTGAAGATTTGCAATTGAGACGCTAGGTAATACATTTCAAAATCTGGGACCCCTAGTCCGCCCTCGACCCTGGGTCGCACCAGCGTTGCCTGCGCCACTCTACTTCTGCCTGTGCCCCAAAGAAAAGACACCACCAGGGATTTCAGCAATTTGAAAATGGAGCTAGGCATCCACACAGGCAACGTTCGGAAGTAATATAAAAAGCGGGGGAGTGCCACCATTTTTATGCGGCCCACTACCGATAGCAGGATCGTGGCCCAAAAGGCCATGCTACTCTTCAGTGCTCTCACGCACCCGCCCACGTTCCCTTTCAACATGTCTGCCGCCGTGTGATAAATGTGCACGCCCAAGTATTTCATGCAGTCAGGTTCCCAGCTTACCGCCCGGGCAAAGCGTGGTTTGGTCTCACCCTGTCGTACCGGAAACAGGCATATCTTGGACCAATTAACTTTCAATCCTGAGATCTCCCCAAACCTTTCGAGCAGACAGTCTGCCCCCAGTAGAGCTCTGTCAGCATCTTCCAAGAAGAGCAACAGGTCGTCTGCGTACAGTGACACGTACTGTTGTCAATCTCTGCTCCCCAAGCCCTGGTAGTGCCTCCCTGTTCTAAGGTCAATCGCCAGAGGCTCTATCGCCAAGGCGAACAGTAGAGGGGAGAACGAGCATCCCTGCCTCGTTCCCCCCTCCACTGGATACTGTGATGATATCAGAGGTCCCATTCTTACCCTAGCCACCGCAGATGCATACAAGCTCTTTGTCCATTGTAAATAGCCCTCTCCTAGGCCAAATCGAGCCAAGACTTTGCATAGATACTTCCATTCAAGACTATCAAAGGCTTTCTCGATATCTACTGACAGTATCATTGGTTTGTGTGCTGCTGAGTGATCAACTTCCAGTAACCGCACTAATCTCCTGATGTTCATAGTAGTATTCCGTGTTGGGATAAAGCCAGCCTGGTCACATAGGGTAGCAAGCGGGCCGCCAGTATGCTACTCAGTATCTTGTAGTCGGTGGTTAACATCGAGAGTGGTCTGTATGAGGCCGTATCGTCACTTTTCCTCAGAGGTTTTAGCAGCGGTATCACCAGTGCCTCACGCATTGATTGGGGCAATTGTCCTGCCTCCCTAGCCTCTTTATAAACTTCTTGGAGTCGCGGCGCTAGTATAGCAACATATTTTCCATAGAATTCTACGTGTAAGCCATCCAACCCCGGGGTTTTATTATGGGCCATGCTTTTAATGGCTCCTCGAATTTCCCCCAGTTCTATGTCTCTACCCAGGTCTTCGGTTGTTCTTCATCCAGCCTCGGCAGAGTCAGGCCTTCCAAGAAGGCGTCAACATCAGGGTTGCCAGCCTCCAGGTTACTTTTATAAAGTGCCTCATAATAGAGCTTGAAACCCTGCAAGATTTCATTTTGAGTAGAAACCGTATCACACTCTCCTGTTTTCAGAGCCAGAATTGGGGAGCTCCTCTTTGGGGGGTTGGCCAACCGAGCTAGCAGTGTTCCTGCTTTATCGTCTTCCGCATGTGCTCTCACCGCGTATGCCTTGTGGTCGTAGCTGCGAAAATGTTCTATCTAAACCGCTACTGCCTCTCTAGCTGTATTAACCTCTTCCTGCAATTCAGGGTGGCCAGGTCTCACCATTTCTGCCTCACGAAGCTTAGACTCCACTTTCTCCAGGTCTCCCAGGAGTACTTTCCGTACTCCTGCATATTTCCCTATGCAGAGGCCCCTGATGAACAATTTAAAAGCATCCCATTCTGTCGCCCGTGTCGCTGTCGTACCATCATTTTCGGCAAAATACTGTTGTATCCCTTCCTCTATCGCGGCGAGGAATAGCGGGTCAGCCAACGTTTCGGGACGCAATATCCAGGTAGGGACACACAATATCCCGGGCATCCAATCCATGGAAACTAGTAGCGGGTTATGATCCAATATTGTTCTAGTTAGATATTCAGTTCAAACAATAGTGGACATTACTGCCGGGGAACAGAGAATCGTATCTAAACGCACAAGCAGCTCATGCATACTAGAGAAATAGGAGTAATCTCTGTCTCCCGGGTGCTTTGTAGAAGTTGTACACCATAGGCGCTGGATTACTGCACCCTACAGGAGGAACGGTTTTATGATTTGCGAGGCCCTGGGCCAAAAGGGAATGTGCGAGGCCCCTCTAATTTACTTAAGGGAATGCGCTAGGCCCCTCTAATTTATTGAAGTGACCCCTTGCAAAGCATTCAGAGACACCGCAGGAGGCCAATTGTACAGGATTTTAGCGCCCCTATAGTTTTAACTATTAGCCCACAAGCAATTCTCATACCTCCAGCCTGATAGGTGTTAGAATTGCTTGTGGGCAGAGAGTTAACATTGTGTGGGTGCTAAAATCCTGTACAATGGTCCTCCTGCAGTATCTCTGAATGGGTCTCCTTGCAATTGGGACTAGGGGACGTGTCTCCCTCCCCTAGGCCTCCAGACACCATCCCTGTGAGGCCCAGGGAGGGGAGGGTGACCTCCCCATGATCCTAATTGCAAGGAGACATGGAATCAACAGGGTACACGATCAGTTCGGGCCCCATGCTGGTGGGCTGAGCGCGAGGCCCTGGGCAGCTGCCCACGCTGCCCATGCCTAGCGTTGGTCCTGCCCTACAGATTATGAGTCGTGCATGCAGCGCATGCACACCAGGGGGCCGCACTGCTGGGGCTAAAAAAATGGTTGTGGGGGGGCTGCAAGGTGTCCAAAGGCCCGGGGACCACCACTCCTGGGGCTTTATGTATTGTGGGAGTGCCGATTCCTGGAGTGTCCTGAGGTGTCTATCCCCCCCTCCCATATCAAGGAAATGTCTGTTCTGTCTTTCAAAATGCAAACTAAGTTTGCTATGGGAGGGCGGAAGGTGCGAGACTCATGCCCTCTCATAGCGAACAGCAGTGTTCCGTGGGTATGCACCCCGGGACACTGCAGGGTCCTGCATCCACGCCCTGGGCGTGGTGGTCTCCAGGGCCTTTGAGGGCTCTAAGCATAGGGTCACGTAGTCTGCCTCGCATAATACACTAAATCTCAGGGGTGGTGGTTCCCGGGGATTGAGGGGGGCTGTTGAGGTCCCCACACTTTTCATTTTGAAGGGGTGGTGTTAGAGCCACCCACAACCATTTATTTTATTGCCTCAGGTGGTGGCTCTCAGTCTTGTATAGGAAACAGGAATGTTGAGAAAATATTCAGGTAAGATAACAAAGGATTTTGAAGTTGATTTTCTGTGTTTTTTTGTACTTTGCAGGCGTTAAAGCGGCGACAATTTTAACTCTGTCTTTGTAAATATGCCACTAAGTTTTGCAATGTCAACAATCTCGTCTTCCATTTAAATAGGCACAAAGTATTTATTGAAGTTCATTGTGAATCATGAAACAACACTGTCTAATTGTGATTGATAAAGAAGTGAATGAGTTGTGAACCTGTTTTGCTCGTAATGTGCATAGGGGTAGATTTACAAGTTCATTGCGTTACTATTGCATCACTTTTAAGATGGAAAAAGTGACGTGAAAGTGGTGCAACGCTGTTGTAAATCTGGTTTGGATTTTGAAATAGAGAGTAGAGTGCATCAGTAGGGTAAGTGCAGGTTAGTGTAGCGGTAACAATTACTATTCTAACACCAGGGGGGTGCATCTGTACGGAATGTGCTGGATAGTGTATCACTAAAATAAAAATATTCCAACCCCAAGGTGGTGTATCTGTAGGGTATGTACTGGATAGTGTATGAGAAACAATTACTATTGCAAATTCTGGGGGTTGCATTTGTGGGGTATTTGCAGGATAGTGTATGAGTAAAAATTACTATGAAAAAGAAAAGAGTTAAAGTAGAAGGAGACACGCACTATCACAGTGAAAGTGGAAGAAGAGAAAGTGACGAGAGATGATTTCCGACGTGTTTAGGCTTGCGAGCCTGGATAATCATTAAATGGGGTCTGGCAGTGAAGTGCATACTTATTCTGGAAGAAGCCTTTCGGGGTCTTGCGAAAGCAAGTCATCTTTAATAATTGCCTCTCGCTGCGTGTACTTGCAAGGTTATCTGATTTACTCGTATGTTAAAAAACAGAAACTTTCTACATTTCCTTTTGATTGGTTGTGAAGCATTGTAAGGAGACGTATTAGTGACCAATCCTTTTCCTTGCGCAGATTTTGAAAAACATTTGATTGGCTGTTGTGTGGTTAAGTTTACCTTCCTGATCCTAATGTTGATTGGCTTCTTTTTTCTATGTGACGTTATGATACACTCACCATGTACGTAGCCCATTTTGTGGCACACTTTATTTTACTATGTGTTTCAAAAACTAGTTGTGGTGGGGTGTTTTTAACTTAAACTGTGTACTGTGCTTATGAGTTTGTTGACTGTAAAGGTATGTAAAAATATTATTCTATTTTCCATTCTATCATAATTGTGCTGACTTTTCTCCTTTAGCATGGGGTACTATGTTCTTTTATAAAAATGTATAATTCTTCAAACCATCCTTGAAACAAAAATGCTCATGTTTTCAAGATATTTTTATTGGGTCTTTTATATTCATCATATGTGTGAAATGCAAAAATTATTTTACATTCATTGGCATCACGCGTTCGACCACATTTATTTTATTTATTAGCACTCATTCCTTATGTTTACATTATATAAGTGTTGCCCCATCATCATTTTATAAATGTGTGGGCTTTTTTTACTTTCAGATAAAGTAGAATAGAAGTGCTACGACAATCACTCCCTCACTACTTCATCTTTCTTTTTTGATGTACATTTCATGTCATTATTACATTTAACAATCATTTTTAAAAATGGAAAGAATTATTAACATTTGAAGCCACAATTATATTACTTTTTTCCAGAAAAAGTGCTTGCGAAGATAATCCTCCTGTTCTTCACAAGTAAAAATTGGGAAAAGCTCTACTCAATATAAATACTTTTAGCCCATTTTCACTCTAGAAGACAAAGAGTATTCCTTTTTATTCCTAAGTATTTAGTTGTTACATCGACAGTTTATTAATAGTACCTCAGGACACCCCCACGCCGCGCGGCCCTCCAGCTGCAGGCGATTCTGTGCCCCAGCACCTCAGGTCTGCCCTTGACCCAGGTGCCCCCTCACTGCTGTTGCTCGTTCTTCCTTCCATTTCGTTTTGCCCTCCTGTGCCTATATTGTATTTGCGTTTTGCTTTGTTGGTATTTCACGGTATTTCTCTGTATTTCACTGTATTTCCCCTTATTCCCCTTATTCTGTCTGTCTGTGCCTATATTGCATTTGCATTTTGCTTTGTTGATATTTCATGGTATTTCTCTGTATTTTCCCTTATTCTGTCTGTAGGGTTAGCGATTCTGCCGCTGACTCCCCTGGTGTGACCCCACTCCGCTCCCCGCCTCCCGCCGCTGCTCCATTGCGGCCCGCCCCCTTTTTTCCTGTGTCCCCACTGGCCGCCCGCTACCGCCTCCCAGCTGATCCTCCCTCCCACTTCGCCTTAAATGGAGACCGCACGGACGTGCAGTGGACACGCGCAGCGGCCGCGACGATTGTGCGCCAAAAGTGCAACAAAGGCAAGCCCGTCTGCGCCCGTCTGCACCTGGACCGTGCCCAGCGCCAGGACCCCTGGCCCCCGCCGCTGCCAGCCCACCCAACGGACCTACGACGCCACCACCCTCAACGCACTCAATACCGGCCGGAACCCCGCCTGCTACCAAGATACCCCGAAATGCACCCACGGACCCTTCACCTGCCAAGCCTGCCGATTCACCTGCCTCCGGACCTGCACCGCTCCCGCCAAGCCGAGCACAAGCAGCAACCACCTCAAGTGCATCCTGCTCAACACCCGCTCCGTCCACAGACACGCCATGGAACTCTGGAACCTGCTCGACACAACATCACCGGACGTCGCCTTCCTCACGGAAACCTGGATGAACGCCTCCTCAGCGCCCGACATCGCCATAGCCATCCCGGATGGCTACAAGATCGCCCCGAGGGACCGCGTCAACCAGACTGGGGGAGGCATCGCCATCGTACACCATCGGCATCACGTCCAACTCCGACGACACCCTCACCGCCGCCTCATCTACAGACCCCCGGGACCATGCACACAATTCAGCGAAGACATCGCAAACTTCATCAGCCCGCACGCCGACTACATCCTCCTAGGGGACCTCAACTTCCACCTGGAGAACAACAAGGACAGCAACACCACGACCCTGTTAGACAACCTCGCCAACCTCGGACTCAAGCAACTGGTGGACACCCCCACCACTACGCCCGCCACACGCTTAACCCCGTCTTCTCCTCCAGCAAATACATCTCCTTCAGCCACTCCACCGGACTTCATCGGACTGACCACAGCTGCGTCCACTTCAGCTTCAGAAGAACCACGACCCACCACCACCCGCAATAGGTTCCTCGCAGGAGCTGGAACAAGATCACCGCCGACCAACTCACCACCTCCCTCAGCCAGAACCCTCCCGGAAGCACAACGGACCCCAACGAATCAGCCAGCAACCTCACACAGTTGGATCACCAACTGCGCAGATGACCTCGCACCACTGAAGACCCCCCCCAGCAGACCTGGCAGCAAGAAAGCCTCCTTGTTCACCGACGAACTTAAGATCTCCAAGAAGAACTGCTGCACCCCATAGAAAGCCTGGCGCAACGACCAAACCGCAGACAACATGACTGCCCTCAAGCACGCCACCCGCAAACACCACCAGCTGATCCGCACCACCAAGAAGACAACATTCAAAGAACGACTGGACAACAATGCCCACAACAGCAAGGAACTCTTCAACTTCGTCAAAGAGCTCTTTAACCCCAGCGCTGGAAACAACAACATCACTCCCTCGCAAGACCTCTGCGACTCACTCGCCTCGTTCTTTCACAGCAAGATCGCCGACATACACAAAACCTTCGGCGCACAGACCACGCACCCAACCACCGAACCAACGCCCCCCACCACCACCATCCGCCCCTGGACCCCGGTCAGCAACGAAGACACCACCCGCACGATGAACACCATCCACTCCGGATTACCAACCGACCCCTGCCCCCACCACGTCTTCAACAAAGCTGACTCCATCATCGCACCCCAACTCCGGGACATCATCAACACCTCATTCTACACCGCCACCTTCCCGTAAAGTTGGTAGCACGCCGAGATCAGCGCCCTCCTGAAGAAACCAACAGCAGACCCCACCGACCTCAAGAACTACCGACCAATCTCGCTCCTCCCTTTTCCTGCCAAAGTCATCAAGAAGACCGTCAACAGACAGCTTGCCGCCTTCCTCGAGGCAAACGGATCCCTCGACCACTCGCAGTCCGGTTTCTGAGCCAACCACAGCACCGAAACCGCCCTCATAGCAGCCACTGATGACATCCGATCCCTACTCGACAAAAGGGAAACAGCGGCCCTCATCCTCCTGGACCTCTCCGCAGCGTTCGACACTGTCTGCCACCGCACCCTAGTGCAGCGCCTCAGCAACATTGGAATCCAAGAGAAGGCTCTGGAGTGGATCATCTTGTTCCTCGCCGGAAGAACCTCCCCCCGTTCAGATCCGAGGCCACTGAAGTCATCTGTGGTGTACCACAAGGATCATTACTCAGCCCCACCCTCTTCAATGTCTACCTGAGCCCCCTCACAGCCATCACACACCAACACAACCTCAACATCATCTCCTATGAGGACGACACCCAGTTGATCCTCTCCCTCACCAACGACCACGCCACCGCCAGAACCAGCCTACATGAAGGGATGAAAGACATCGCAGAGTGAAATTGAACTCAGATAAGACGGAAGTCCTCATCCTGGGATCATCGCCCTCCGCCTGGGACGATTCCTGGTGGCCCCCTGCCCTGGGCACCACTCCCAAGCCTACGGACCACGCATGCAACCTGGGCTTCATCCTGGGCTCCTCCCTCTCGATGACCAGACAAGTCAACGCCGTCTCATCATCATGCTTCAACACCCTGCGCATACTCCGAAAGATCTTCTGATGGATCCCCACCAAAACCAGGAAGACGGTCACACAGGCCCTCGTCACCAGCCGTCTGGACTACGGGAACACCCTCTACGCCAGAACCACAGCCAAACTCCAGAAAAGACTCCAGCGCATCCAGAACGCCTCAGCCCGACTCATCCTGAACATCCCGCGCCGCAGCCACATCTCTGCCCACCTGAAAGACCTCCACTGGCTTCCCATCAACAAGAGGATCACATTCAGACTCCTCACCCACGCACACAAGGCTCTCCATGACATGGGCCTGAAGTACCTCAACAGCCGCCTCACCTTCTACACACCCACCCGCCAGCTCCAATCCGCCAGCCTCGCCCTGGCCTCCGTCCCAAGAATTCAGAAATCCACCATCGGAGGAAGATCCTTCTCCTACCTGGCAGCCAAGACATGGAACTCCCTCCCCACTCACCTTCGGCTGACCCAGGATCACCTCTCCTTCAGGAAACAACTCAAGACCTGGATGTTCGAGCAATAGCGACCCCCCCCTCCTCAGCGCCTTGAGACCCTTACGGGTGAGTAGCGCGCTATACAAATTCTGTGATTGATTGATTGACATTTTTCAATCATTAAGAAATACTTGCATACTAAAAAAATATTATTTATTAATGTCTGAAATTTTCGGTTGTAAGTCATCCAACTCCAGTTGAAGGATCATAAAGTTATATATCAATTAAAATATACATTAACAATATGATCCCTCTGTGGAAATGAAAGATAAATTGAAAGTGATGACATCGCTCCTAATCATTACTTTCCACGTAGTAATTCCTTAAATAAGATATATTTGTTGCAATGGTTCTTTAGTGAACTTGTTATTATATTATATTTACACGTAATCATACCATATTCTATAATCATTTAAATATTTTTGCTTTCTTTTTTAAATATATAAAACATATACCCATTAAGATAATTTACCTCTCTTCGATATTCTTTCCTTCATCCGTCAAAATTCATCCAACTCCTCTGGAGGGGACATAATGTTTTATGCATTTTTAAATATACGTTAACAATATGTTCCCTCTGAGGAAATGAAAGATATTGTGAAGATGCTTCCGCAGTCCCGAATCATTACCTAGCTCGTAGTTTCTTTGCCCGTATCGATTCTCTGAAACGAAACTTATTATCCCACAGGTGTGGTTTATATACTTTTTGGTTACTTAACAGTCTTTGGGATCAATGTATTGCTCCTCCCACTTTTAAGTCACGTTTTTCAGTTGACAGGTGTTCTCATTTGCACTGTTTTAGTGCTTCACGTGTTTATGTAAACGTGCCTTTTTCCATACTTTTTAACTTTCATATAATTTCTAAAATGCTTTATTTAAACTCGTTTTTCTTATTATAAAGCATTTCTATAAGTTACTTTTTTATACGAGTATTTACATTCATTCCCATTTTTTTCGACTTATTTTTCTAGTAACTTCCCTTTTTTTATAAAACTATTGTTAATATTCGTCATTACCCTAAACCCCTATTTCCCTACATCCCGTGCAAGAGATACTCTCTACTAAACTTTGAGTATTCTAATTTATATGCGAGTATTAATTTATTTAATTTTACTACGAGTTTTAATACATTTATTTATCTAATCTTTTTTATCTTTCTTTATACACTGCAAGGAATACTGTTATTTGTGTAGAATAACACTATGAATCAGTGTCCATTTGGCAAAATTGAGAGAGATTGATTTGGTTGGTTGATGTGTTTGCAGTTACATAAGTATATATACTCTTTCAGTAAGCTAGGCTTTAGGGTTTGCAGTGCTTCAAACTCCTATGCATTATGCATGTAGTTGTGTAACCACCTTCACATTTGTGCTTCAGGCCTACAATTCCCCAGTCAGTATCTATATACTCCAGCTAGCACAGTGTGACTCCTGTTGCAATTTGAAAATGACTCTTTTGGTACCATGTAGTAATTCATTCAGTAAACTAAAAGTGAACCAATTAAGAATTCACTCAGTGTCTTTACTTATATTAATGTAATCATTCACTCAGTAAACATGTACTCATGCAGTGAGACAGGCTTTAGGGAATGCAGTGGTTCAAAGTGCTGTATTATGCATGTAGTGTTGTAATAACCTTTATATTAATGCTTGAGGATTACAATTCCCCACTCACTATACATACCAAGGGTCTCCAACCAGTTGCTCTCAGAGGTGAAGTCAAACCAAACCAATCTCAGAGATTCTGTGTATATTAAAGAAGGTAGAACTGCTCATTTCACTACCCTTAAGAGTTACATACAGCCAAAGCTATGGCAGGGCCTGTTCACAACACTCCAACACAAACTGTGGTGGCGTATGAATTAATCAATTAGGGATGTATATAGGGATCACTGACATAATATAGAATGACAAAATATAGACTTACCAAAATATAGTCACCAAAATATAGAATGCCAAAATATCGAATTCCTATCTACAAACAGGTAGGTACAAAAATATCGAATCCAAAATATAGTCTGTAAAAAATATAGACTGTCAAAATATCGAATTTTTTTTAATGTCTTAAAAGTAATTTAAAATTAATGAAATAATAAATATAATTAACTAAAACATACTTAAAAATACTCAAATAACCTTAAAATTAAGATATAATTAATTTGTTATTAATAAAAAATGTACAATATTTTACAGTAGGATAGCAGGAGGGTAACATTTATTATTACCACTCCAGTGAGTGCAACAGTAGGGAAAGCTTTGGATAGCGTAGGGGTAAAAAATACTATTCCCACTCCAGTGAGTGCAACAGTAGGGAAAGTGTTGGATAGCGTAGGGGTACAAAATACTATTCCCACTCCAGAGTGCAACAGTAGGGAAAGCGTTGGATAGCATAGGGGTAAAAATTACTATTCACACTCCAGAGAGTGCAACAGTAGGGAAAGAGTTGGATAGCGTAGGAGTAAAAAATACTATTCCCACTCCAGTGAGTGCAACAGTAGGGAAAGCGTTGGATAGCGTAAGGGTAAAAATTACTATTCCAACTCCAGAGAGTGCAACAGTAGGGAAAGCGTTGGATTGCGGGAGGGTAAAAAATACTATTCCCACTCCAGTGAGTGCAACAGTAGGGAAAGCGTTGGATAGCGTAGGGGTAAAAAATACTATTCCCACTCCAGAGTGCAACAGTAGGGAAAGCGTTGGATAGCGTAGGGGTAAAAATTACTATTCCCACTCCAGAGAGTGCAACAGTAGGGAAAGCGTTGGATAGCGTAGGGGTAAAAAATACTATTCCCACTCCAGAGAGTGCAACAGTAGGGAAAGCATTGGATAGCAAGAGGGTGAAAATTACTATTCCCACTCCAGTGAGTTTAACAGTAGGGAAAGTAATGATTTAATATATTATTAAAAATAAATTAAATATCAATACCAATAAAACATTAATTGAAATTAATAACCAATTTAATATTATGTAATAATTAATTAGAAATACAACTACATATTAGTTATTAAAAATTAATAACCTATTCATAATTATTTAACAACTAATTAATTTTCTATAACAAAAACTAATTAATAATAAAAATTAATACCAATTAAAAATTAACAGTAAATTAATTATCAATACACAAAAAGTATTTTTAATATGTAATTAATTACAATTACATTACTTCCCACCCTATTCCCCTATTAACCCACATCCCACTACAGAAAATAAATTAATACAATTATCATAATTATCAAATATTTAATTAATACAAAATATTTACCAATTAATAAAAATTAATTGCCAATTAATAGAAATTAATTACCAATTAAAATGTAATTAACAATACATTTAAAATCAATACCAATAAATGAAAAAAATTATTTACTTAATTGCAATTAAATTACTTCCCACCCTATTCCCCTATAAATCCACAACCAGCTACAGAAAATACATTTTGAAAATTAACATAATTAACAATTAATCAATTAATACAAATTAATTGGCAATTAATAAAAATTAATTACCAAATAAAAAATAACAATAAATTCAAAATGAATACCAATAAATAAAAACAAATATTTAATTAATTACAATTAAATTACTTCCCACCCTATTCCCCTATAAACCCACAACCCGCTACAGAATTAAATTACGCAAAAATTAAATAACATAAAATTCATTACTTAAAATACATTAAACATACATTACAAAAATTAATATACACTTTTCACACATATACTAACATACAAAACACTTTAAAAAATTTGATATTATAAAAAAATCGATATATTTAATGCCTATATTGTAGACTTCGATATTTTGACTTCTATATTTTGAAAATCGATATTACTTACCTTAAATTCGATATTTTTAACCACTATATTGTGTCCATTCGATATTTTGTCCATTCTATATTTTTACTTCGATATTATGTCCATTCTATATTTTGGAATCAATATTATGACTGTTTACCGTATATGGCTCACTATTCACCTGTGAGGGTTTCCAGGCGCTGGGGGAGTATTTGGGAGGGATTTGTACAGCTTTGGTCATTCGAAAAAGCGGGTGGTATGGCTCTTCCTGAATGCTTTCAGTGTGGGTGTTCATCTTTTGCTGAGAGGGAGTTCTTTCCAGGTCTTGGCCATGATGTACGAGAAGGGTGTGCCTCCTGTCTGGTTATGTGAATAGAGAGGATTTCGGCCAAGGCCTGGTCAGCAAAGTAGAGGTTTGTTTGTGGGGGTAGAAGGAGATTGAGGTATTGGAGTCCGGTGTTGTGGCAGGCTTTATAGGTGTGTGTGAGCAGCTTGAAGGTCACTGTTTTTTTGACGGGGAGCAAGTGCAGTTCTCGTTTATGCTGAGTAATGTGGTCTTGTCGTGGGATCCTGAGGATAAGTCTGGCAGCGGTGTTCTAGACAGTCTGAAGTTTGTGGAGTAGAGATTTGTTGATTCCGACATAGAGGGTTTTCCCGTAGTCAAGCCTGCTGGTGATGAGTGCTTGGGTGATGGTCTTCTTTAATTCGGGGGGTGGGTCTTTTTGAAGGTCTGGCTGAGTATGTGGAAGGATGAGAACTGGTTGGGCTTTGTTAAATCCTATGACATTATAGCGCTGCAAGAAACCTGGGATGCAGCAAACAGCCTCATTCTGGATGGCTATGTCCATTTCAGTATTCCAGCTACCCCAGGTTCGACGGGTAGAGTAAAGGGAGGTTTGGCTCTTTTAGTCTCACTGAATATGAATGGATTGTCAAAGCAGCTTGACTCAGGTTCCCATAATTGTCTAATTGTAGAATTGTCAGTCACTAAATTTCTCACTGTGTTGTTTATGAATTTTTATAATACCCCCAATAGTGTTAGTTTAAATCAACACCTAGTGTCCCTTGAGGAATTCCTTGAAGATTATAGAAGTAAACAGGATACTTTTGAGGTTTTCCTTATGGGTGACTTTAATATCCATCCCTGTAGTCTAGAGTGCACTCTGGAAGATAGCGAGGGGCCCCCACACTCGCTACCCACGCACTTCGAACATACGAAGCAAGGGGAGGCTTTGGAGAACCTTTTAGCCTCCCTGAATCTCTATGAATCAGGCAGCGGTGTTGGTGGATTATGGCCAAATACATTTAAGGGCAGCCACACAGGAACAGTCATCGACTACATGTTTTTGTCATCCTTAGTTTTGTCACACGTTTTAAATTATAGGGTAGTAGATTCAGTTTTTAGTGACCACCAACCTATAACACTAGAGGTGGCTTCAAGGGGGTTTTTGAGTTTTAAAGACACGCAAGTCTCAAGTGCCACGGATTTGTTACCTAAAGATCAGGGCAGAAGATTGAAATGGGCCAATGTGATCCCGGAAAACTTCTTACATAATGTTTTGGGCAAGGTCGAATCGGAGGTGGGCATCTGTTTGGACCACTCAGCCCCTAATATCAAGATAGTTGAAGCATTTAATGTAATATGCCAACAAGTAAATAATGACTTGAGGGCTAAAAATAAATCTGGCAGTCAAAGAGGCAAAAGATGGTTCGATCATAACTGCTCTAAGGCACACTCCGCCCTCTTTAAAGCATTGAAAGAATCGCCCAGAAATAGAGCACAAATAGCAACATTAAGGAAAATATATAAACAAGCTATTCATGCTCGCAAATCTCAGATTAAAGACGAGGCCTGGACTGATTTGTTATCGGAAGAGGTCTTGCGGGATAGCGCTAAATTCTGTGCCATCATTAATCAGCCTTTTTTTTCTGGGGCAGAGAATCATAGTCTGGAATGTACTATCCCAGACGAGCGGTGGCTCGCCTACTTTGGAAGTATTTATTGCCAGTCGAGTCATGAGCTCTCTCAAGTGGCTCTATTCTCTCCCCTATCAGGGCCTATTTCGGCCTTTGGGGAGGCAGACGTTGAAAAAGCAATTAATGAAACACAAAAAAACAAGGCCCCGGGACCAGATGGTGTTCCTGCGGACCTATATAAGAGTGCCCCGAAAGTCTGGGCTACGATCCTGACAAACGTCTTCAATGCCATAAGAGAAAATAATTTACCTGAGTCTTGGGCTAAGTCTATCATCATACCCATCTTCAAAAAGGGACAAAGGGGAGACCCTGCCTACTACAGGCCTATTTCCCTAATAGACTCTACCGTTAAAATCTTGGGTATAGTCATACTAGGTAGGCTGACAGATTGGCTTGAGGGCGCTCAGTACGGCTTCAGGACAAATTGAAGCACTTTGGATCAGTGCCTAAATCTCCAACTCTTAATTAGCAAATACAGGATCGCTGAGGAGGGGTCTCTATATATGGCTTTTATGGACCTTTCCTCATCATTTGACCTTGTCAATAGGTCAAAACTGTCTAAGGTCCTCTTGGATTTAGGTATTGATCCCCCTCTAGTTGGATTTTTAGCCGACCTCCATTGTGGTCTCTCAGCATCGGTTAGAGTCACCCAGGCGGGGAGGTGCACTAGTCACTTCAAGTCGGAGAGGGGGGTCAGGCAAGGATGTATTCTGGCCCCCCTCCTCTTCACGTTATATATAAACCTCTCGTAGGCTAGGACTCTGTGCTGTTCTGACCTTCCCTATCTCAACGGAGCAACGGACTGGGGCAAAGGACTTCCGAGCACAAGGAGGAGGAGGAGAGCAATCCGAAGGGGAAAGTCGGCTCGGGACTGCGAGGTCCAGCGGACCTTGCGCTCAGTCTATTGGCCGCAGCTGGGGCCTCTTCCCGAACCCTCCCCCGCAAGCACATTAAGCCTCGCGGCCCCCGCTTCGCGGGAGCCGCTCGTATGCTAGGACTCTGTGCTGTTCTGACCTTCCCTATCTCAACGGAGTAGCGGACCGGGGCAAAGGACCTCTGAGCACAAGGAGGAGGAGGAGAGCAATCCGAATGGGAAAGTCGGCTCGGGACTGCGAGGTCCAGCGGGCCTTGCGCTCAGTCTATTGGCCGCAGCTGGGGCCTCTTCCCGTATCCCTCCCACTGACTATTTTAGCCACGCCCATAAACGCGCTAGCGGAACGCGCGCGGGACGAAGACCGGGGCGAAGTCCGGGCCAAGGGCCGGCCCGCATGAGCCCGTTCGAGCGCGGGCGAGACCGGGCCGGGCCATCCCCCCTGGTTCTTTGTTCACATCTTTTCCCATCATCCCGACCTCATTTAAAGGACTATGGCCGCCAGAGAAACGAGGAGCAAAATGCTGCTGTCTGGAGGACACCCTACAGGTACTTTGGACAACTATTTTGTTAAAGCGGGCTCTCTCTTGATAGATGAAATAACTATATTGGAGAGGCGCATATCTCAGGAAATTGAATGGGTAAAAAGGTCTTCCGTGGGCAACATAGCGCACGCCAGATCCCCAGAGAAAGGACTTGATTCTATGGAGCTGGAAACTCGGGATAACAGGGGGACGGACTTACCCAATGTATCCAGCCCTAGTTTGATCTCACAACCTAGGGCAAACGAATCCTTAGGCTTAGAAGAGATACGGCCTCCGACCTCACTCCCTGTTCAAGTACAGCCTAGCTCTCCCTTTCCTGAACTATCTACCCTAAAAAATAAAACTCCCAATGCCAAAGATAGCCGTCAGAAACGTGGAGCTAGGGAAGGAGCAGTACCCAAAAGGAAAAGAGGGGCCCAAATTCCGGGGGGGCGTAAAGCAAAAATTGCAAAGCACAACACTTTTGCTGAGGTTAATATCTCGGGAAACACTGAAATCTTACTCACACCCCCTGCTGAATCCATAACAACATCTATAGAAACTTTATCTATACGAGGCATTGAGCAAGCTAACTCCTCCCCCACCCCAACGGAAGGAGGTGTCAATATTACCAGCAACATTGGTGCCCTCTTAATGTCAATACTTAGGCCCCTAGAAGCCCGTCGCACTAAGATCGAAGCCAGACTTACAATCATTGAAAAAACATCGGCGCTAATAGCGGACGGGCTTAAAGTAAATAATAAGACCAACAGGGATGGGGCTCCATCTAAGAACAAGAAGGGTGTAATAGTAGGCACCACTAGTGATGTCGGAACAGCCGCAAACACTCCATCACTGCAGCCGACCGTACCTAAACCTTCAATTCCACAACCAAACCAAAGTGTAGCCATAGATAATCACTCTGATCCTAACTTTAAACAAAACCTGAGGGTGGGTGACAAAACAAATAAGATCTTGTCAATGGATCTTCCCCCTGAGGCCAGTCCATATGTGGTCATTTTAACGGGTATACCAGAGCTAAACCCTGACATCAAAGAATCAGCCGCCTCATTAAAAAATAAGGTGGTCAATTGGCTTACCCTAAATAGACCCCTCCCCCTAGGGACAGCGAGTGAGATACTTACGGTACGAAGAGTTCCCTGGTTAGGCAGCACAAGGAAATCCACCAATGGTGACTGTGTTGTGATTAACTTTAGGGATCCCAGGACTGTCTACCATATATGTGGTTGGCCTTACCGTGATCATGGGACATCTATTCAGTCCCTACCCTTATCTTTTTTTATCCACCATTGGGAAATGTATCTGAGGAGGAGGGTTGGGACACAGTCCCCACGAGAGGGAGAGGCTGGGGCACTAGGGGGCAAGGGGAATTCCACCGTCCCATAGCCCATCAGCCTGCATATCCAACAACATATAACAGATATATTGCCGGCGAGCCGCGAGGCCACGCCCACTTTGAGGCCACGCCCCCCACCCTGCTCTGCATAAAACGCTGACCACGAGCGTCTGCAGTCAGAACCACGTATCCTCCTGAGGCGGAAGCCGGGAGTTCTCTGTATTTTTTAAACTTGTGTGTCACTTTAACTTGCTGATTTTAATAGCACTTACTCTTTTTCTGGCACCTCAGGACTCTGTTCCTTGAGCTCACCGCACAGCGGATTCAGCGCTGGTTGCGGACTCGAGCACCAAACAATTCTCGCCGCCATTGCCGGCGAGCCGCGAGTCCATGCCCACTTTGAGGCCACGCCCCCCGCCCTGCTCTGCATAAAACGCTGACCACGAGCGTCTGCAGTCAGAACCACGTATCCTCCTGAGGCGAAAGCCGGGAGTTCTCTGTATTTTTAAAACTTGTGTGTCACTATAACTTGCTGATTTTAATAGCACTTACTCTTTTTCTGGCACCTCAGGACTCTGTTCCTTGAGCTCACCGCACAGCAGATTCAGCGCTGGTTGCGGACTCGAGCACCAAACAATTCCCGCCGCCACTGCCGGCGAGCTGCGAGGCCACACCCACTTTGAGGCCACGCCCCCCGCCCTGCTCTGCATAAAACGCTGACCACGAGCGTCTGCAGTCAGAACCACGTATCCTCCTGAGGCGGAAGCCGGGAGTTCTCTGTATTTTTTAAACTTGTGTGTCACTTTAACTTGCTGTTTTTAATAGCACTTACTCTTTTTCTGGCACCTCAGGACTCTGTTCCTTGAGCTCACCGCACAGCGGATTCAGCGCTGGTTGCGGACTTGAGCACCAAACAATTCCCGCCGCCATTGCCGGCGAGCCGTGAGGCCACGCCCACTTTGAGGCCACGCCCCCGCCCTTCCTTCGCCTTGATAATATGTGTATTCACCGTACGCGCAGCGGACGGGCGCAGCGGGCACGCCTAAGGCAAGCCCGTCTACGCCCGTCATCGCCAAGACATCGCCTCTCGCCTATACCCCTGCTCAAACTCCACGGAATGTTTACCGATATGATAGGTAGCGTCTCCTCGCTCTGAACTTGGCCCAGAGATGTGACAAGCTAGTTGGCTGCCTTGGACAGACTTGCCTACAATGTAAGTCCTGCAACTTTGTCACACCCAAACCCTGCTTATCTGGGCACAAAGCCATTGTGCCAAAACACACTCCCCTCACGGTCCTCCAGGTGAATGTCAGGTCTCTTGTAAAACACCCTCCTGAAGTTAATACTCTCTTAACTGACGAGAATCCTGATATTCTATTTTTATGTGAAACCTGGCTCCAGGACGATCTGACCAGCATCTCGAGCCTCACGCTGCCGGAGGGCTTCTCTATGAAGTCTATCAATAGAGACATTAGGGGAGGTGGTATAGCTGTCATATACCGAACGCTATACACCTGCTCTTTTACGAAGGAAGACATCGGGGGTGTGAAAGTGCTCGTTTTAAAATCACTACGGGTCCCCACTTTGCCCTTTAAGGGCTCTACATCGATCGACCTGAGGGACCCACCTCTAAGTTTATTGAGGAACTTCTAGAGGTGGCTCATGCCCTAGTAGTGACTTCAGCTAACTTTACTATATTGGGAGATCTTAACCTCCACTTCGACTCCATTTTAGACCCCACCATCAAAAATCTCCTGGCAGATTTTACAGCCCTACAGTTAAATCCACTTATTCATACCACTACACACTCTGCTGGTCATTTACTAGACCCCGTCTTCACCAATATCCCGGAGGCCAGGGCTGATCCACCCAAACCCATGGGATGGACTGACCACTTTCTTATCAGATTTACGATGATGGTAAGAGAATTGCCCAATAAAGAAGTGTCTACCTCTTGTCTTAAGAGACCATGGCATAAACTGCTAACTGGTGACCTACTCACCACTTTAGGAGAATTCCATCAAAAAGCTACTAAAGATATCAACACGTCTTATGCTGCTTTCCAGGACTGGATTATTAAAGGACTTGACACCCTTATACCAGCTAAATGGACTAAAGGACGTAGCTCCCCTTCCAACCCATGGTATAATGAAAATCTGAAAATTATGCGGAAAGAGTGCAAAATAGCTGAGCGTAGTTGGAGAAAGGAGTACAAAGACAGGGATAAAGCTCTTTACCTGTCCAAATTAAAACTCTATCACAAAGCCATACGCACTGCGCGCGCATCTTTCTACGCAAAAGAAATCAACTCCAGCACTAATCCTACAAAAACTATTTTTAAATTGGTGCAAAAACTTCAAAACAGCGGCAATCCAGTTTCCTGCATTACCTCAACACAGCAGTGTGAGGCTCTCGCTGTTTTCTTTATAGAAAAGGTGAGGAAAATTTATAGTGCCTTCTCACAGGACTTTCCCGACCTTCCTAACCCCTCTAATCCATCTATCAAGGGCACTAGGCTGTCACTCTTACCTGAAATTTTCCATGACGACCTAGCCAAACTTTGCAGAAAGGTTAAGTCCGGCTCCCCTACAGATCCCATGAGACCGGCCCAATTTCTTGAGTCTTTAGATTTTTTCCTCCCTTCCTTGGCCACGCTACTTAATCTCTCCTTTTCCTCGGCTGTGGTCCCAACCTGCTGGAAACAAGCATGGGTCTCCCCTATTATTAAAAAGCCTACTTTAGATCCCACAAAGTTGGAAAACTTTAGACCCATCTCGCTGCTCCCTTGGGTGTCTAAGCTAGCAGAAGCCCACGTGAATAATGTCCTGTCCCACCACATGGTCCAAAATAACATCTTGGACCCATCTCAGAATGGGTTCAGGCCAGGTCATAGTACCGATTCTGCCCTTTTGTCCACCACCGAACACCTCCGGAATATACTAGATGCCGGTCAGAGTGCTGCGCTGATTCTGCTTGATCTCAGCGCAGCCTTTGATACGGTTTCCCATAACATCTTGCTAAGACGCCTTGAGGCTATAGGGATTAGTGACCTCGCCCTTGACTGGTTCCGCTCATTCTTGAAGGACAGATCCTTCCGGGTCTCAGCTCCTCCGTTCATCTCCCGGTCCCAGTCCATCGGCCAAGAAGTCCCCCAGGGCTCTGCACTCAGTCCATCCCTTTTTAACCTTTATGTGCAGCCTCTCTCGGCAGTGGCCAAAGAGTGGGACCTCACGCTGGTGTCGTACGCTGACGACACGCAGCTGGTCATCACTCTCACTGAGGGCCGTTCAATTTTGGCAACGAGATTTAGGGATGGCCTGGCTGCAGTTGCCCAGTGGATGACGGGCAACTGCCTACAGCTTAACGCAGGGAAAACGGAGGTGCTGCTCCCCGGAAAAAACTCCAGTTATTGGAGTGATCACTGGTGGCCTTCCTTGCTGGGCCCCATCCCATCACCGAAAACTCTGGTGAAAAACTTGGGTGTCTGGCTGGACTCCTCGCTCAGTTTTCAGACCCACACAGAGAAAGTGGCTGCTACTTGTGTGGGCCTGCTGAGGAGCCTCAACCCAATACTCGGTTTCTTTGATTCCAAAACGCGCCAGCTAATAGTCCAATCCATCATTCTCTCCCGGTTGGATTACGCAGGTGTTCTATTTTTAGGCGCCAATAAAGCAGAGATAGCACAGCTGCAACGGGTACAGAACTCAGCGGCAAGGGCCGTGGTGGGCATCCCCCGTAGGTGCTCCGTCAGAGCTACTATTCAAAGATTACACTGGCTTCCTATCGAATCTAGAATTCAATTTAAGACCCTCACTATTGCTTTTAAAATTCTTAAATCAGAATGTCCTGAACTTCTACGCCCGCTCTTAGTACCTTACATCCCCCAACGCAATTTGCGTTCCTTAGGTCAACATCTTGTGACTGTTCCTCAAACGAAACTCTGCCGTGTTGGTGGCCGCTCCTTCAGAGTTCTGGGGGCAAAACTTTGGAACTCCCTGCCACTGAACATTCGCTCCCTGAATAACTTGTCCGCCTTCCGGAAGGCAATTAAAACTCATCTGTTCCCACTGTCTTAGGCCATCTCGTCTCTCCCTCCCCATTCCCCTCAGCAGGTATTTTATGGTTTTTAGCGCCGCGACGGCTCGTTGCTGGGGCAGCTGTTCGCGCTTAATCAAATTCATAACATAACATTTAGCTGTCTGGATATGATTGATTGACATCATCCATTGTTGAGGGAGGTGGCTTACCATCGACCTTGGGGCAAGCCGGTGGAAGGCACCACTCTCCCCGGCCGAGATATTGCCGGCATACAAGGGACTAACTCAAGCACAGTTCAATACCGTGACAAGGAACCCCAACAGCCCATAGCTGGGTTACCACCCAAAAATTATGCAATCTACAGCTAAACATGGGGAAGGGAAGAAAAATGTAACTTTGCTGGATAATTCAATAGACCCGGGGGCAGCCCCATTTACCATCTCCAATTCCAAACCAGCCACTTTAAAGATATTGTCCTGTAACCTGGCGGGCCTAAGAAATAAGCTTGATTGCCCAGATTGGAACACATTAATTGATTCCAAAGATGTTTGTATGTTCCAAGAAACCTGGGCGAGAGATGCATATACCCGTCCAGGCTATACTGTAATCCCAATCCCGCTAGATGGGGGGGTAAGGGGCGGCCATCTGGTGGCCTTGCCATCTGGGTGGCAACCCACCTGGGCTGTAAGGCTACATCCCTTCTTACAGCATCCGAGGATGTTCAATGCGTCCTGATGGAATGGCCAAATTCCATCAAATTGGCAGTGGTAAATGTTTACTCTAGACCAGTTAATATAACTCGGGTATCCAGAACCATTGAGGAACTTTCCATCTTCCTCAATGATTTTCACAAGGGTATACCTTTTGTGGTCGGAGGTGATCTGAACTGCCACTTTGAGCCACTATCACGGTTACTGGATGGAACATCATTAGAGGAGGATGCAAGCTGGTCAGTACCTCCTACGGTGGCTCCCTCTCCTAGAGCCTGGACTCCTCTAGCAATACAGATCACCACTCTAACCTTTGCACATGCATTAGGGCCTGTAATGGGCGATTGAATTCTGATATCCCACCCAAATGTACATTTAATAAAGTGGGGAGGGAGTCAAGATTGGACTATATTTTAGTCCAACTGTCTTCCTGGTCAAAAATCAAGGATTTCAGGGTGATAGCCAGGGATGATAGCGATCATAATGCGCTAGAACTAGAATATTTCCTCCCTGGTGTAGATAGAGAAACCTGGGCTGGAGTAGACGTGCCGACTCAGGGTTAACCCTGGCGAATAACAGACGTAGAGGGAGGTGGGAAAAACTAGCCACTACCCAGAAAAGCTATCAGCGTTGTATGGCTGTGCTATTCCCACACTCGAAAAGGTGTGTGCACTTGTCGATCAATCTAACACCCACGACATGCACAAAAAACTCTGGTCTGCTCACGAGGACCTTATTAAGATCATGGCCGAAGTCCTCTTCTCCCCAAGTAAATCTGGGTCCAGCACGGGTCATCGCCCTTTGTGGTATAACGCTGCCTGCCAAAAGGCCAAATCAGACCTACTAACTTCCCTAAAGCAAGGCCACATTAGATCCATTATACAGGAAAGGAGAAGGGATTATAAACAGTTGATCACCCATGCCAAGGCTGAATGGGAACATGAGAAATGGGAGAATCTCGCTACTACATTAGCAAGCAGGGATTCCCGCAAATTCTGGCGAATTGTTCCACGGGCTCGGATGAGCCGCCTTCGGCAGTGGAACCTAACATTTCAGCCAAGGCCTGGGAAGATCACTTTCAAGCTCTTTATACGGGAGCCACTCTTGGTACAGTTGAGGGCTTAGCTGACAAATTGCCAATTATTGGCACACAACAAGAGGGGGACCCGTTTACTGAAGAAGAGGTGCGAGCAGCAATTTTGAGGTTAGCATCTGGCAAAGCCACTGGCCTGGACGGGCTCTCAGGTGACCTTTATAAACAAGAGCCAGATATATGGGCTCCCTACTTGCTGTCCATCTTTAACGCTGTCCAGCGGGGCATGGAGGTGCCCTGTACTTGGCTGGGCACAGAGATTGTCCCCATATTCAAGAAGGGCTCACTTCTGCTACCAGCCAACTACAGGCCCATCAGCCTCATCAATGTGTCACAAAAACTATTCGGGAGGTTGGTACTTGATCGGATACACGATTGGATCGAAGAGTTTTCCATCTTGAGCCCTTACCAGGCAGGATTTAGACAGAAGGTCTCCACAACGGACCAGATCTTCCGCCTTAACCTGCTGTTTTGGAGAACTGTAACATTCGAGGGCGGCAGCCTCTACACGGTTTTTGGAGATCTGCGCGCCGCCTTCGACTTAGTACCAAGATCCAAACTGTGGTCCATGTTAAAGGAGCTGGGTATTCCACCCGACATCCTGAACATATTGATGAGACTTCACCAAGATAACTACGCACGGGTCAGGTGTGGCAGGAATGGAGTGCTCTCAGGAAGATTCCCCGTTGACAGGGGGGTGAGACAGGGTTGCGTGCCTGCACCCACCCTGTTCTGCCTCTTTGTCAATGGGGTAATCGCCCACCTGACTAGGATCAACAACATAGATGCCCCAAAGCTTAATGGCAGCAGGGTGCCCGCAATCATGTTTGCGGATGACACCCTCCTGCTCTCAAAATCCCCTATGGGGATACAACGTGTACTGGACGGTTTTGTGATATTCTGCCGGGAGAGGGGGCTGGAGATTAATGCTCAGAAAACTAAATACATGATATTCAGCCCCCCGCCAATAACCCGCCCCAATCTAACTATAGGTACTACGAGGTTAGAGAGGGTCCAAACATTCGAGTATCTAGGGGTGACCCTTAACCAGAATATGACCTGGGATACCCACCGTACAAAGGCAAATGTCAAACTGGTGCAGTTAACGGGTGGTATCTCCAGGATTATAAATAAATCAACATACAAACCCTTCACTCCTGTGCTTGAAATCTACAAAATGCAGGCAAGAGGAGCAGTTACATATGGCGGGGAACTTTGGGGGCATACATCTTGTTAAAACCTGACGACTACGGAAAACAAGTTTCTCAGGCAATTGACAGCTCTACCTCTAAGCACCCGGCTTTTCCCCCTTAGACTCAACTTGGGCCTCAGACCGATTGATGAAGAATTGGGTTAAAACCATTAACACTCTGGCGTCGAATCTGGACTACTACAGAGCTCTTGACATACCGGATGGAGCTGAAAGAGATTCTAAGCCTACCAAACATGAGGTATACTCCCTGTCTAAAATATGTTAAAAAAGTCATGCGAAAGTCTGGGAAGGCCAGAATTATGGACAGATCCTGACAATGCCTGCAGTAGGGTTTCACGTAAACAATTATCTAAGGACTTTTACGAATTGGAACTAAAAACCTTACTAGGGAGTAGGCGTCTGGGATCTCGAACAAACTCATTCATCCAATTTAAGGACTCTTATCATCTGGAAGTAGTCCTAGACGCAATTTGCCCTGTCCTGACTCGGAAGTTATTTTTGCAGTGGAGATACGGCACCCTTCCTCTTAGAACATTTACAAACACCTGGTCTCACTCCCCCTCCATTAAACAATGCCCGCATGCTCATATCATCTGGAAAATGAACTACATGTTTTATTTTTTTGCAATGCCTACCAAATACCCAGAAAGTACTGGCTTGTCCCTCTTCTAAAAAATCTAGGTTTAAGACACTGCATCCCAGCCTATAGAATACTCAAGACAAATTCATCACCTCCGACTGTGTTTGCCGTAGCCAAATTTTTAACAGCGATCTGGTACAAGTGCACCCGCCTCATTATGAACTCTGATACGGACTTGCTATAGGCACCACAACCATTTAATGCATAGATCATTTTAGACGTGATGCGACTGCATTTGCTTTCATTACTAAAACAAATGTGTTTTTAATAGTATCTTGCAGTCAGATCTTTATCTTGCACCTGTACTTTGAACCTGTACAATATTATCAACATCATAATGATTCTTTTATTCTTGTTTTATGAACTGGAATCATTTTTGATTGTTATTTTCTTTTAATGTATATCTTTTATGGTCCAAGTGATCAAAATAAAGAAAGAATGATGATGATAAACGCCCTGGACCCTGCCTTAGGAGAGGCAACTGTGGACGTACCGTGTATAGGAGTAACCAACATACCGGTCCTCCTATACGCGGACGATGCGGTCCTTTTAGCACGATCGGGTGTGGCCCTGAATAGACTGTTAGCCTCCTTTGGCGATTTTATGACATCCTTAGACCTGAAAATTAACACCTTAAAATCCCAGGTCATGATTGTGGGAGAATTTAGCAGGAAAAGGAAAAATAATTCATTCTTCTGTAAAGAGGGTGCCCATATTCTCTTATTTGGGTGTCATCTTGGATGATAAAGGAACATGGGATCCCCAACAGAAGCTCAAAAGCAGTGCAGTAGCCAGGTCATCTGCGGCCCTGTTGGGATTCGCCAAACGGATGGGAGCCAGACCAATGGAGGCTATTCTTAAAGTATACAAAGCAAAATGCTTGACAATAGCCACCTATGGTTCTGCTATCTGGGGATACACAAATAAAGATAATATCCAGAAGGTGGAGAATACATTTTTAAGATCCCTTCTATCTGTACCACAGTCCAACCCCACCGTTTTAAATTAACTCAGAGTTGGGGCTGGGGTTTGTTACAGATCTATTGAAATCCGCCCCTGTAATCTGCTGGATTAAAACCTGGCTTAACCATGAAATCTCCCTAAACCATCTGATCCTTAAGGATTGTCTTGCCCTGGATAGAGCCATCAGGATACCATGGCTGGCCTACATTAAGACTATGCTTACGAAACTGGGCCGACCTGAGCTCTTTAATTCTCCAGGATGCATAAAATGAGAAGACGTTAGGGAGATTAAATCTGCCCTGATAAATTTGTTTACCGCTGAGCGGGAGGAGATGGAGATGGAAAAACCTCTTGTAAGAAGGAATTATGCACTAATAACTGCCCCTGGGCCTGAACCCTATCTTACTTTGGTTACGAGACCGTACCATCGGTTTCTTTTAACTAGACTCCGTTTTAATTTAATAAATTTTATGCTTGGCTCTTTTTCAAACTGGGACACACCAGAAAAGGCTAAACCATGTGATTGTGACAATTTTTCAATACAAGATACGCAACATTTTATGATGTTTTGTGATCATTATGCAGAGACCAAGAAAAACTATCTGCTGCCTATTCTGAGGGAGGCGGGTTTTATCCAGGTTAGGCCCACTCTCATGTTCCTGCAACTCCTATCCAGCGCACGTGTCACTTTTTACGTAGCAAGTTACTTGGTCGCGTGTGTCCGTATCAATAAAAAGCGTCTTAGCTTACGGGGTATTCCTGTTTTAAATTTAATTACCCTAGCCACATAGTTATTCTTTTTAGAATGAAGAGCCTTAAGTTTTAGTACACTTCTTTCTTAGGACAAATCCCTTAGTGGCTTGTGTTCATTTTTAGCATATGAATTAATTGCATATCAGCTGTTTATAAAAGAAATACTGAGAACATTTTTATATATGTTGTTGTAAATTATGTGAAATTTATATTTATTCTACATTTGTAATCGATGGACTGATGCTGTTTATTTGTTGCGATGTATTTGTATCTGTGTCTTTTTTTGATTTTCAATAATCGAATAAAAGTATTTGACTGACTGACTGACTGATGTGGAAGGTGTTGAAGCATGTGGAAGCTGCAGCATTGGCCTATTGATCTGTCACATGAAACATGTTTATGCATTTAAAATCTAAGTTGGGGAGACTAACTGTTGTGTTAATACCATTTGTGACACACTTTATGTGCTCATTTGAATGTTACTTGATTAGAAGCATTTAATATTGATAAACGTTTTCCTAGCATTCTGTTGATAACTTCATCTGAAATTTTTGGGTGGTTACTACTGACAATGGTGCTTACGGTGGAGATAGTGTAATGTTAATAGATACCCCCAGCACAACCCCTACACTTCACAAACACCACTACACTATAGTAAACCCTAAACACTATCCCCAGCATGAACCTCCACAGTACATAAACACTATTGCACTACTCTAAACCTTAAAACACTACCCACTACAGTAGACAAACACTACTGACTATCCTAAACCCTACAACACGACCCTCAGTACGACCCCTACACTACACAAACAGCAGTGTACTACCCTAAACGCTAAATGTACCACCAACAGGACCCCCTACCCTAGACAAAGAGCTATGCACTACTTTAAAACCTAAATCTATCCCAGCACAACCTGTTCACTACACAAACACCACTACACTACCCTAAACCCTAAAACACATATCTTGGGCTCGTGTCTGCTTCCTTGGTGCTGACTGGGAATTCGTCGTTGCACCCGACCTTTGCAAGCAGCTTCTTGGATATATATATATATATCACTTCCCCACTCAAGGAGAAGAAATTTGGCGTATATATATATATATATATATATATATATATCTATCTATCTATCTTTTTTTTGTACCGAAAAATTTCTCGGAAGTCGTGGGCCCACTGCGTTGAACACGTATATGACGTCATGCTGAAACACACACGCGTGGTGTGGCATGATACGTATATGTTGCGTATGCACTTGAAGTCACATACAGGTCGCATAACAATCGCGCATGAAAATACACACGTATCGCACACTCCATCCGCATCCTACAGAACAATTGTAAAATGGTGGCTACGTTCTGCACAGCAATCGAGAGAGGTGCTCTATGGGTGCCTGACTGCTCAAAAAGTTATTAAAAAAATAAAAATATATAAAAATATTTTAATAAATATAAAATATATATATATATTACTTTTTTTTAAACATTAAAAATGTGTACTGTGATCTAAAAAAGATATCTAAAATAAAATATATTTGAAAAAAATTGAAAAACAATATCAAATAAATAAATATAACAATTAATAGATTTAAAAATTGTTGTTGAATAAATCTTACAGGTTATACATTATCATTTAAAAAACATTTGAAATTCACAGAAAAAAACATAGGTTTCAAGCAGTTTATAGTTAGGAATTAGCATTTAAAAAACCTTAGAAATTCACTGAAAAAAACATAGGTTTTAGGGGTGTTATAGTTAGCTGGACATTTCACTCGTACAAAACCATTGAAATTCCTCCGTTATAGTTAGTTGTTCGAAGTATAACTCGCGCGCCTGCAATCCACTGCTAATGATATCACATATGACATCATTCATGACATGGTCAGTGACATCACTGATGACATCACTGATAACATCTCAAATGACATCACTGATGACAACATCCACGTGACAATCTGATACACCTCCTCATACACTAGTATAACCTTTCATCACTCACTGTAAAATACAGTGTACCATATTTGAGTCCATTGACACACCAATACAAGTTTCTAAAAACCCACTCAGTGATTCCTAGATCTACACACACATCTAATCACTTACCTATAGATTCACTCATACATACTGTCAATAATCAATAGAACACTATCAAATATACTTATACACCAATATCGACATTACACACCAACACACATCCTATTCACGTATGCAGTCATCTTACTCACTTATGCAAAGAATGGATCATACTTACATTTACTCAGCTACACTCTTATACAAACACCACTTCATTTATTCATATAGATAGTAACTCATACTCACTATGTTATAAAATCAATATTACAAATATACAGTTATCCATACAGTCACTCATACAATCACTGAGTCTTATGTATACTTTTTTATATAAAACAGCTGTCACATACACTGCCTTTTATTTTTCTAGTTTGTTGGACATGTACCATTGACAGATATATTTGCTCATCACCACACTCATAAAGATATTCACTCACCCAAACAATTGTTATAACATGTAGTCTTAACCTCATATACCTACTGAATCAACTATTCACACATCTTTCGGCAGTCACACACCCCCCACCAAACCACACACACATTCACTCTCCCATAAAAATACTCAGTTAACTAATCAATAACTAATATAGACTTTAACATAGCTAGTTACCAACTGGTGCAGCAGTTTACACAACAACTGACAAAGTGATACAGATATTCACCCAGTTTAGTCAATATCCAATATATTTAGTGAGACACTATAAATTAGTCAAGTAAACAGTCAATCACACTGCTACTAAATCCTCCATCCAGATATTTATATTTATATATCCAGTCATACTTCAATGCAGATTGCTATATATATAAAACATATTTAACTAACAAACCAAACCACATTCACTGGATGATGTCGTCAGTGATGTCATTTGAGATGTCATCAGTGATGTCACTGACCATGTCATGAATGATGTCATATGTGTTACGGGGAGGGGCAGGCACTTGGGGGCACATGCATCAACCTATTTAGGAAGTGCAAACGGTGCGAATCCGTAAATTCGGCCGTTTGCGCTTCCTAAATACGTTTCTGGGATGCATGAAACATTTTTTCAAAATTCGTTTTTTTTTGCATTTCCTAAAAATGCGAATGCATTTAAGGAATCGCATTTGTGCGATTCCTTAAATGCAATGCATCATTTTTTTTAAAAATGCGAATTTTGAAATAGGAAGTGCAAATTAACACGAGGTTGACCCTCGTGTTAATTTGCGAAATTGTTTCAAAAAACACAAAAATGCATTTTGAAAAGTGTCATGTTACAGACTCACATGTCCTTAGGACATGTGTGTGTGAAACATGCACTTTAAAATACATTTCAGGGGTGCAGGGGGGGTCCTTTGGACCCCCCTCTGCAACCTTGCAATGCATCAACAAATTGAGATTTCCTAAAAAAAGAAATGCAAAACGGCATTGATTCCTATGGGCCTCTAGGCCCATAGGAATCAATGTAATGCCATTCCTTAATTGCGATTCGCAATTAAGGAATCGCAAATTCCGAAATTTAAGAAATCCTAAAAAAAATTGGGATTTCTTGATGCATAGGATTTTGCAATTCCTAAATAGCGATTCCTTAATTTTCGCTATTTAGGAAATGCAAAATCCTAGATTGATGCATGTGGCCCTTGGTCCGTTGGTTTGCTGCGTCGCTTAGAGCCCACACGGAGATGACTTTGGCTCCACTTAGAGGCAAGTAGGAACGCGATATGGAACGAGAGCTGAAGGATAAGGAATGGGAAAGAGCTCTTAAGAGCCCAGTGCGCATTCCCCGAAATATACCCTTCCGCCAGATACAGCTCTTCATTGTCCATAGAGCCTACCTCACTCAGGAGCTAATTAATAGGTACTTCCATCGTTCAGATGTGGCCTGTCCTAGATGCGATGAGCTGGACGTAGGCCTTGTCCACATATTGTGGAGTTGTCCTACATTAGGTGTTTACTGGAATACGATTAGTGAAATGCTTGGGATATGCACGGGACGAGCCATTCCCTTTACCTGGCCCGAGTATGTCTTGCATCTCTTTAAGAGACCGCACAAAGATAAGGCATCTTCCCGCTTTTTGGACTTAGGTTTAGTGGTGGCTAAGCGCCTTCTTACGAAGAAGTGGAAGGCGCGTGAACCTCCTGCTGTGCAGGCGTGGCTCCTTTCCCTTCAGGCATGGGCTCGGGTGGAATGGATAGCAATACGGAGGGAGGAAACGACGGGTCTTCGGAAAGAACTTATGGCGGAACATTGGGGACACATGCTCAATA